>NC_135641.1:19354596-24154596 GCF_053574225.1 Canis aureus | reverse complement strand
GAATGTACCCCTTTGCTGCTCCCATAGCCCATGCCTTCAGGTGTTCCTTACCTGCTTTTGGCTAATCCCCCTGGGGCTGCAGGCCCTGCAGGTCCTCAGGAATCAGTGCTCTTCTCCATGGGAGGAATGTATGCTTTATTGGATCTGGAGGCCAAGGCTCATTTTTCTCTGGATGATCAAAAAACATCTGCAAAGGCCAAAATGAAAAAAAAGAAAAGAAAAGGGAAAAAACAACAAAGAGGAGGTTAGGGGCTGGTTTCCAGCAGGGGCAGGGTTAAATATTAACAAGGTGGACAGGCCCCTCAGCTAGTTTCCTGGCCTCCGCTACAGCTTGATCCAGGAAGCCTGGAGAGCTCAGAAAAAGAAACACAGAGACAAGAGCCCATTATAGGTGCTGTGCTCAGAGTCGTGAGTAGCAGAGAAGGCCTAGAAATAGACTGATACTAGATAAGAACATGCTAGAAGGATAAAGCAGTCCCCACAGACCAATGTAGGAAGGAAGGATTATTCAGTCACTGGTTTGGGGATACATAAATAGTAATTTGGTGAGAGAAGATTCGGATCATCCCTAAATACACTCTAGACAGATTTTCTTTTATTTATTATCAAAGAATACTTTCTTTGAAATTTCAATCAGTATAATGCTAACTAGAAAAAAGAGATTGTAAAACTGTATATCATATTCTAATCAAATCCATGAAAATTGTTCTTTAAGGTACCTGTAAAAAGAGAAAGGACTAGAAACAGAACAAGATAAGATAACCCTGGACGGTAGAATAATGAATGGGTTTTCATGTTTTACAATTTTTTGTATATTCCAAAATTTCTAAAATGTATATGCATTACTCTTAGAGTTGGAAAAATTATTATAAAAATATAATTTGAAAATGCTAAAAATAGACTTCTATATTTGTTAGCTCTTTCTTCTGACAGAATATAGAAAAATAATAAAAGACAACTTTAATAGTCACTTGCATGAAAACTCTCACTTGTCTCCAAGAAAATGCTGTAATTAAAAGGAAATAAAGAGTCCAGCTGTGCAAAGGGTAAAGAGAGTCAAAGCTCCTCAAAATAAACAGGCACTCCACATGAATGGACAAATCACAAAACAGGAAACATAATTAACAAGCATATAAAATGATGATGAATCTTGATAGAAACCCAAAAGCGACAACTGGCATGTTAAGATGCTGGTTTATAAAAATAAAAAAAAAATGCTGGTTTATAGAATTTATATCAGACAGTTTTCAAAATCATTAATATCATTACTGAACAGGTTGTAATAGAATTGGTATATTCTGAGGGAGCAGTAAAAATTAGAAGGTACCAGGTCATAGAATTAAGAGCTTATGACCATCAACCAAGTTACCATACTTGTAGGAAATAAGACAACAAATGATTGAAAGAAGATCAAGCCGACATATTCTGGTTTCTTTGCACATAAATGACTCCCTACCTTCCACAGTAGTGGTGAGATTCAGAAGAGGATCAGTGGGATAAAGAAAGAGTTTTATAAAGCAATATGTACATGCAAGAAAAAAAGCAGTTTTCAATTACAAAGTGATTTCTAATGGTGAAAATCTAAGGCTAACAGCTAGGCTTTCAGCAAAAGGGAAATAGTTAAACCCGGGTACCTCTACCTGACAGACTATACACATATATATTATGTATTAGCAATATTAATTTAAAATATATAAGGTAATATGTGATAACATAATATATATAATTGCATGTGAATTTCTGTAGCAATAAGGGGGAAAATTCTTCATATATTAAAACAAAGGAAGTAAAACAGAGAATGTTATCTCTGCAAAAATCATTGTGATGAAAAGTTACTCATGTTCAAATAACTAGAAGAAAGGTACAAGATTGAGACCTGAAAACAGCTGAGGAGCAAGCTGAGCAAGGAGTCCTCTCTCAGTTTGACTTCTTTTATTATGCTTATTATGTTACCAGAATAATTAGGCAAAACAACATGTTAGGAACAATATTGACCCAGTATATCAACTCCATACCCACTCCTGGGCTGATCTCAAAGCCCGTCCTAGGAGACGCAGCACGAAGAGCTCAGAGGAAGTCACAGTGGCCACAAGTGGCTCCCTCCCATGACCTAAGGGGAAGCCCCTACCTGGCAGGCCTGGGGTTCAGACTGGCAGGTGGGCAGGTGTGGTCACCGGTCTGATGGTCTGATGGGGCAAAAGTGAGAGGTGTTGGGGTGATCTTGTCAAAAACCCAGGGCTCTCATTAGTTCAAAGAACTGGCTCCTGGGTAGACTCCTGGTTGAGTCCTAGAATATCTCTGATAGCTCTACCTCTTTTCATGTCACATATGTGTCCTTCGTGGTGCGAGTCTAGTAATTATGCATGCATTCATATTATTATATGATTACCATCTGGCTCCGCTACTAAAAATGTAAACTCCTTCGGTAGAAACCTTGCCAGCCTTCATCGCTACTATCTTCAATGCCTAGACGAGTGTCTGGCACATGGTAAATAATCAGTATTTGTTGAACGAAGTATCACCAGCTCTTAAGAGGTCTACGCTTTCCTCAGGCATCACTGATGGAACCCTTTCTTTCTTGGCACCCTCCTGAGGAACACTGCAGGTAGGCCCCCTGCCCTTTAGATGATGCCTCTAGCTTATGAATGTGGTTTGCTGCCATTCCCCCCACGCCCCCAGCCAGTAAGCTGTGGGGCAGGTGACTTCAGTTTGAATTCAGGACACAGACAGCAGAAGAGTGCAGCTAACGCAGATCTTCCTCCCCTTATCAATCACATCTGCTCAGAACAACTTCGTCTCTTAGGAGATAACAACCACTTCCTGCTCTTGATTTCTAAAAACCGACTAACTGAAACAAAGTAGAGCAATTGTTGATGTACATCTATCATACGTGATGAAAGTCTTCCAGAAATCTTCACTGCTGCTCATGAGATTGCAGCCATGGTGAACTTCAACCAGCTGCATAAGTTCTACAGAGGCCTCAATTCTCCAGGTGAGAAATTTGAGCAATCAATGACAATAACAGTTACCACTTACTTAGCACCAGCTATGTGCTCAGCACTGATTAGGGGTTAAGGGTTAGAACTCTGGGTGGGGGTGTTGGTAGTGGTGGTGGTTAAAGATCAGGGCAAGAGTTCAAACCATCTTGCACCAGTTATATGACCTCCGGCAAGCTACTCAACCTTCAAAGACTCAGCTTCTTTATCTATAAAATGAGAATACTAATAAAAGAGCCAGAAGCACCTGGGTAGCTCTGGTTGGGCGTCTGTCTTTGGCTGGGGTCATGGTCCCAGGGTCCTGGGATCGAGTCCCACATCGGGCTCCCTGTGTGGAGCCTGCTTCTCCCTCTGCCTATGTCTCTGCCTCTCTCTGTGTGTCTCATGAATAAAAAATATAAAATAAAATCTTAAAAAAATTAAAAAGCCACTCTCATAGCATTATTTAAATAAACAAGTAAGGGATTACACTCAAAGGGATTACAATAGGGCACATGACAGAGATTATACACATTATTTCATTGACTCCTCACCAGGCCCTACCCAGTGCAAACCATTACTGTCCCAACTACAAATAGGGAAACTAAAATAAGGAAGAGGCGTAATTTTCTCAGACTAACTCACTTGTGACCCTCCAGATGTCCTACTCTTTCGTCCTTTGTTGCCTCGCAAGGCAAGTTCCTTCTGATGAAATATCCTTTCCTACCCTGTTCACACAAGGCCACAGCCACTCAGCCCCATCTCCCACTCCCTTCCCACTCCTCCATACCAGCTTAGGTGCCCCTGGACCCTGAAGAATTTTCTTGACCCCACAGAGATCAAGACTCCATGGTGCCTGTTCTGGCGCTCCAGAGACTACATGACATTAATCTGGTGGCAGGTCTATCCCACCCAGACTGAGGTTCCTTTAAAGGTTTATTTCTGGACCCTCCACTTCTAGCCAGGTCTGAGCCATAAGTGGGACGTGTTCAGTCATGTCTGAATGAAAGAATGAAGCTGGCTCCAATACCACCCTTCCCCATTTCCCATGTCCTTCGACTGCTAGACCGGCACTCGCTCAGCCACCCATCACTGCCAGTGGCTAGAATCACCTCGGCAGCATTGTCACCGCAGAAGTCCATTTTGTCTATTGGAGACACGAGTGACAGGGAATTCACCCCCCCCCCCGGGGGGGGGCACTCAGAGTGATGTGAACAGCTCTGCCCCTTAGAAGGTCTTAAAATGAAGAGAAATCAACTCCCTTGTAAGAACTAATCCAGTGGGTTCAGCTCTGCCTTTTGGAGCCACTGAAGCGTGTAGAGCCTGTGCCTGGTGCTGAGAACTTCACACACACCAACTTGTTTCATCCTCAGACAAACCCATGCAGACCAGGCTGCCTGCGACCCACCTTGGTGAAGTCATTTCCCCTCCACCAGGACACTCTTCTTCGTTCCTTGAATATTTTTGCACTTGGCCCACCATAATCCTCCCCGCACTACTTCTGTCCTTCCTCTTGGGGATATAAACATCTACCTACAGAACCATTCTAGCTCCCTGGTCTCACAGTTCTTTGAGCTCCTCTACTCCAAAGACTGTGACTTTAGCCACTCACCCCCAAGGTCATATCTCTGATCTTATCATTTTCAAAAAATACTCCACAGTCCTGATTTCAGGCACCACCACCACCAATCACCACTCCTATCTTTGTAGCTTAGTCAAACGAATACCGACCTTCGACTATCTTCTCTAGCTATTCCTACCACCTTCTCACTATCTCTCACTTCATTCATATTCTCACTTCCCTTTCTACCCAGCTTCAACTCCGTGGTCAGGCATTAAATTGGCCTCTCTCGTCACACAACGTTGGATAAACCCCAATTCTGGTTAAATCCAACTCTCTGTCTTCCTCCACACCTGCCAGAGTGCAGCTGCAGGGCTAAAGAAAATCACAAAGTAAAACTTAGGGATTTCACTTCAAGTTCATGATCACTAACTTCAAGTAGCGCCTTCATCCTTCCTAGCAATCACATGCTACTTTTTTGGTCAATTCACCCGCCACTCTCCTAGAGAACTATCTGACTTCCTCCCCATGAAAAGTCCCCTCTTCCACTTCCCTTGATGAATTTGCTACTTATTCATAGAGAGAAAGGAAGCTATCAGAATAGAATTACCACAGACACAACACACCTTTGTACCACAGCTCCTCACCTTACTTGCATTTACACCCAAATGATCTCGTGTTCCTATGGATGAATTGGTGGCACCCAACCCTTGGAATACCCAACATCTGTTCCAATAGATCCTGTATATTCTTGTCTACTTAAGGATACTCTTCTACAAAATCTCCCTTTTCTTCTGCATCATTTGTAGCCCTCTCTCAAAGATCATGCTTATCAGCACATAGACATGCTATTGCTTCTCCTATCTTAAAAAAACAAAAGTCTCTTGATTAAGGCAGCCACCACCTGACCCTGATCGGTCTTAGCATCACTAAGAGTAGGGCACCTCAACAGTATGTGCCTTCTGGTGTGAAGCACACGGTGCCACCTCTGAAAAATTCTCACCTGAAATGTTTAGTTGGTATATACTCAAGCCTTTATATGTAATTCCAGGTTTTAGAAAACACAGGAGCAAGAAGAACAAGGTACCTGACACAAGAGAGAAGTTATCAGACAGACCCAGAAAGCAGGGCATTCTACAGAACTGAACAAGCTTCATCAACAGGTCAATGGGTGGGAAAAACAAATGGCTAAAAGACAAAAACATCATATCCAACATGCAGACTTGGCTTGAATCCTGATTTGAACAAAACACCGTTGGGAGCAAATAGGGATATTTGCATATAGATTTGCTATTATATGATATTAAGAAATCATCCTTACTTTTGTTAGGCATATAACAGTAAGTATTCTTTTATTATGATTACATAATGTGCTTGTTTCTTTTTTTTTTTAAGTCTTTTTCAGGTGATATAGAGATGAAATCTCCTTTAGAACACTTCAGCCAAAAATAGAGGAGGAAAACACCAAAAAAATGCAATGTCATATGAAAAAATGTGTTCAAATTAAGCCATGTAAGGAGTAAGAGTTATTTACAGACTCTTTCCGAACACTATCATTTGGGAGTGGGAGAGTTTGAAAGAGCTTGAAAGGAGAATATGGGAGACAATCTTTCTGTTTTACCGAAGGAATTCGCTGAAAAAGATATCGGACTTGACAATAGTCACATATTTAGCCCTGGCACGAGTTCTAAATAACCTCCATTTCCCTGTTCCACCTGTGTAACTTCTTGACCTCATCTCACCTCCCACCTCCTACCTGCTTTCTTTTGCGGTAAAACTCCTTGAAAGAACTGTGTAGAGTCAGTGTTTCTGATTTCCCTCTTTCCATTCTCACTTGAATGCCCCCCAGCAGGCCTCCCCCAGCTCCAGGAAACTGTTCTTGTCAACGTCACCAAAGACCTTCATGACCACTGTGTTGCTAAGTAAATGAACGGTCAGAGCTCACTCAGTCTTCATCGCGTTCGGCTCAGCAGCAGCATTTTCCAAAGTTGGTCATTTCCCCCTTCTGGCTTCTCAAATCTACAACTCGCTGTTCTGGTTTTTCTTCACTTTACTGATCATCTCTCAGAAGTCTCCAATGCTAGATCCTTCTCATCCTCTTCCCCCACCTCTGCACACTGAAGCGCCCCTTGATTCTGTACTCAATCAACAACACTTGTCCACTGGTTGTGAGCACCTCCTGGTCTGTTTCCCCTCTACCCGGCCTGTAGTTTGCACCCAATACACATTTGCTGACATGCACTAAGATGAATTGAGAAAGCAGGTTCTGTCGGTGAGTTTCTACGGAAAGGAACTTCTTAAGAACTTAAAAACAACAATTACAAAGCCAGGTGGGAATAGGGGTGAGAATAAAACACCTATACTCACTTGACCATTTCCCTATCATCTATTAACCACAAGGGGAAGCAGCACCACGCAGAGCGCGGATGGTCAAACTCTGAGCTCGTTGCAATTATGAAATGACTTGCTGAAATGCAGATTTCTGAATTCTTCCTCAGTCATTCTGATCCAAGCAGTCTGGGATGGAGCTCAGAGATGGGCATTTAACAAGCACCCAAGCAACTCTGACATGAGTGGTCCCACCTGCCCACCATGCTCTGAGAAGCAGAGGGCACCATTACTCCAGTGAGATTTGCACATAAGGAAGGGCTAGTTTGAGAAAGCTTTCTCCAGATCCAGGATGAGAAGAGTACAGATAGCGAATGTAATCATTTCTTATACTAATTTGGAAGAGGAAATTTATGCCTATTGAATCTAACAGTAACTTTAAAAATAAGGCTTGTATTTTAAATGTCCTTCTTTGAATTATTCCAATAAATCCTCTTCATTGTATTTTAGAAACTACTGATGTGTGTGACAGGTTGGCGGTGGGGGGTGGGGGGGGGGACCTGATCCTTCAGGGACAGTTTGAGAAGCCCTGGCTTCAGAGAAAGAGTTCACACTGTTATTTCAAAAGCCCAGATTCAAATCCCAACTTTTCTATCTGTCCATTGTGGGAAGATAGGCCAGTTGGTCAACTTTTACAAACCTGGTGTCTTCATCTGTAAAGGATGGCTAATAAAATTTTAAAATTTGCCCCTGCAGGGTGGTGGCAACAATTTAATGACAGACCTTAGGACTTTATTGCAGCAAATAATTATTGAACTTTTACCATGTGCTAAGCGCTTTACATACAGTAAAGCTCCTGTAAGTCAGTGAAGCTCATTTAATTCCTGCAGGAACGACTGCCTGAGGCAGGTACTGCTGTCACTTGCTTCCAGAGTCCCCAGAGATGTGGGCCTGGCTGCTGACTCACTCCCAGTCCCTGGGCCCCCGAGTTTCATCAGTGGGCACTGGCACAGGTCAAAAAAGGGAATAGTTAATGTCAAAATATTTCTGACAAGTCACAATTTTGTTCAGATCACACACATTAAGCAACAGGAAACCAACCTGCAGTGAGTAAATCTGAGAAGAGAGTAAAAGGAAAAAGAAAGCCACAAGAGATTTCATGGGGTGTCTGAGTGGCAGTGTTTGCCAATGTTTACCTGAGGGCAAGCCCGGCCTCCGAGCTAATGGTGGGGAGAGGGATATCCTGCCCAGATCAAAGCCCTGAAGATAAAGGGGCTTTCATCCCAGCTTGCCCCAACTGTTCCAGGCCCAGGTGGCAAAAAGTGTCTCTTAACAGAAATTAGATCTTTTCCCAGCCAGGCAGCCACTGATAGAGAAGAAACACCTGCATACATTTCCCTGAGGTTTCTGGAAAGCCTAAGGACAGGATTTGTGGGGGTACTGAGTGCCCACCATGGACAGAGCAGCCCCTCTGGGGTTTCTGCCCAGAGCTAGCCACTTGGACCAGGTGGGGAGAGCTCTGAACACAGGATTTCCAGAACCACAGCAAAGGGAAATCACAGGCCATTTGCTACGGTCTTCAACTTCGTGCCTTCCCAAGTTGTATCTTTGAAGGAATATGTACCTTCCCATTTGACAGGTATCGGCTGAACAAGGAACTTTGCCCCCATTGGCTCCCTCTCTGGCTGATGCCCACCACCCAGTCCCAGCTGGCATCTTGCCTGATCTTACCACACTGTGAACCACTGCGCACTCCACTGCATCAGTCAGAGTAGAGCCAAGGAAGAAGGAGCAAAGGGCCTATAAGGAGGGGTGAATAAGCACGGCATGCCTCCCGGGCAGTAGGCCCATCCCCTTTGCCTCCACACTTCAACCCACACCCAACAGAGAAGCAGAGAAAAGAAAATGGGCCTCCCTCCCCACCAGGAAGTGGGACTGTTTCACCTCCTCCCAATATTTAAAAAAGAATTTCATTTATACGATAGAAGTTTTTACACATACAAATAGGTACGGAAGTAACACAATGAGCCTGTTTTCAGAACCCAGCTCCAAAGAGTACCAACATCTTGCCAACTTTATCTTTTTTTTAAGATTTTATTTATTTATGCATAAGAGACACACAGAGAGAGGAAGAGACACAGGTGGAGGGAGAAGCCAGCTCCCCGAGGGGAGCCCAATGCGGAACTCAATCCCAGGACCCCAGGATCATGACCTGAGCCAAAGGCAGATAGATGCTCAACCACTGACCCACCCAGGTGCCCTTTGTCAACTTAATCTATTTCCCCTTCCCTTTTTTCCTCTGAAGTAGTTTAAAGCAAATGTCAGCCCTCGGATCAGTCTCTGCCACCATCTCTTCTCCATTGGCGTTCCTTGGGAAAATTAAGCCCTAATGTCTTCCAACACCCATTTATGTCATAAATGAACTCACCTTGCTGGCATCTAGGATGGTATTAGCTATGTGCCATCCTTGGGAGATGTAGGACCAGAGGCCCTCAAATAATTTTCTAGGGAGTTTCTTTCTCTAGAATATGCCACACACACACACAGTCAGTTCTGCCAGAGAATATATGAGGATATATATATATAGAACCACAGTGCCATCGATACTCAATTTCAAATTTTCACCAGTTCTCTTAAAAGTGTCTTTTGCACTAATTCCTTAAAGAGGATCCAAATGTCATGTGTGGATAATATACCATTCTAAACTCTCTTTTAATTTATAATAGAGCCCTTATTTTCCTTTTTTAGGACTTCTGTTTGTGGGAGAAACTAAGTCCTCTGACCCATGGAATGTTCCTAGTACTGAATCTGGTGGAGGACCTCCTTACGGTATTGTTTAACTTACTCCTCTCTGCTCTGTGCTTCCTGTAAATGGAGTGTTAGATTTCAAGGCTTGTTGAGATTCGATGGTCTCAAGTTTGATGGTTCCCCCAAGTGTTTTATACGTAGGAGGGTCTCAGTCGTGGTTGGCTAGGGGAGTTCAGGGTGAGAGACATGAGCAGAGAGGCCGGAGCTCCTCCACTCTGCAGCAGTCCCAGAGTCCATGAGGACAACACACACACGTACTTATAGATAGGTGCGTTCATTCTGCCAATGCTCATTGCCTACTGTGATCCACCTGGAGATACGGCAGTGTAGAAACCAGCCAGAAATCCCACACCCCACCCCCACCCCGGAACTTGCCTTCCAGGGAGGGGATAAGGGAAGAGTAAAACAAAATACATATGTATGTGATGTTTTGGAAGTGGATAACTGCCAGGTGGAAAATTAAAGCAGGGAAGACAGGCTACAAACAGCGGGTGTATGGGGGAAGGGTGGAGCTCAGGGTCACACTGGATAGTCAGCCTCACTGAGAAGGCATTTGAGCAGAGACTGGAGGGAGGTGAAAGAGGGTTCATGCAGATTTCTGAAGGAGGAGGGTTCCAGATGGATGCAAAAGCAAAATATCTGGGCAGGGGCAGGCCTGACCTGTTTCAAGAATAGCATCAAGGCCAGGAACAGAGCAGGTGAGGAGAAGGGTAGCAGAGGGTGAGGTTGGGAAGCCTTAGAGCCAGATCACCTTGGGCCTTAGACTGGTGTAGGATTCTCGCTTTCGCTCCAAAGAAGACCCAGCTGACTTAGGTTTGAAATGATCATTCTGGCTGCCGCACTGGGAATCAAGTGTTGTTCATAGCAGGTTGAAGGAGGTTAAAAAAAAAAAAAAAAAGAAGAAGAAGAAGAAGAAGAAGGAAGACCTTTCAAAAGGCTATTGCAACAATTCAGGTGAAAAGAGGCCTGTGAGCCATCTACTAAGCTTCTTCCTGGGTGCTAGCAATTTAGAGATGTTACCAAATTTTTTTTAAAGATTTTATTTATTTATGTATGAGAGACATAGAGAGAGAGAGAGAGGCAGAGACACAGGCAGAGGGAGAAGCAGGCTCCATGCAGGGAGCCCGACATGGGACTTGATCCCGGGTCTCCAGGATCCCACCCTGGGCTGAAGGCAGCGCTGAACCGCTGAGCTACCAGGGCTGCCTGATGTTACCAAATTTAATCCTTATCAGCACCTTATGGGGTGGGCTTTTAACTATCTTCTTTTATAAACAAAAAGGAAGCTCCAAGAGTTTAAGCCATTTGCTCAAGATGTCATTGCCAATGGTCAAACTAGACTATCCTAACCGCCCCCCACCGCCCAAAGTGCTCATGCTATCCAACATATGTCTGTCTACTCAGAGTCCTTCAAAGGGCTTTACCAGGTCCAGTGCAGTGGCTGGTCACCATCTTTGACCTTCTGGTGACATCTTTTTACTCTGCCCTGATCACCACCTCCTTAACCCCTCGGTGTGGAAACCCCATCGTTCGTCTGTATCTTAGAACCTACATTTTCTGTGCCTAGAGACCCTGATCCCCAACTATCCCCAAAGGATACCTTAACTAACCACAATGCCTTTGAGAAACAGTCCACTTGCCCTGACTTCCAGAAACCTTCACCACAATGGGCTCACCTTTCCTAACTTGTGCCAGCTGAGCTGCCACTTAATCCCATAATGACTCCTCTTCCTGTTTCTCATGTCAAGGATGACAGGCTGCCCCACCAAAACTGTGATCCTTCTGTCATTACAGAGTTCTGGCTGAAAGGGTGGGCTCATCCAGGGATGACATTTTCCAGCAAGTACGCACGCACACACATACACACCCTGCATCTACATGAAACCAGTAGACTATCAAAACTGAGCAAAAATAACAAGTGTCATTTCTAGACCAAGACCACTAGGAAGTGCAGCTAGCATTATATCAACAGGGTTCTTAGTAGAAACTTCCTGAATTTCTATTTGTACCAGTCTAGGAATTTCTGCAGAATTCTCAGCGGTAGAGTCTTCCATCATCTGCACAGATCTCTCCTTATCTCAGTACTTCCCTAGCACAGGGAAATAATAGGAGCTCCCCTTAATTTAGTCAAAGCCAGAGGTTCCTAAATTCTTCGGCACCAAATACCTGTTGTATTTGTTTCCCCCTGCTACGACTGCCAGGTTCTAAAAGATGCCATCAGCCAGATTTAATTAAGATTTTGAGTTCTTATTTGTTCTCAAATGAACAGAGATACTGCTGCCAATAAGAGACTCTGATCAGCATGAGATTGTCATTGTTATCACAATCTGTTGGTAACATTCCAGCATGACACAAAGAAACTGGATAATTTCCTTGGCCCACGCAGGGCTTTTTTTGTGAATAAATGTGCTTCTGCCATCTGGCTTTTTAAAATACTCCGAGTGTCTGGTGGGTCTCTGGAGACCCTGGGCAAGGCATTCTGGTTTGTATGGCCTGAAACTTGCCCCCAGTAAAAATCATAACTTTCTGATCCCAGCTGGCCTCCTGAAAACAGGTTTTACTGGTTGGCTAGATATGTAGGGTACTTAAAAAAAACTACGCACAACTGCCCCCAACGAGGCAGAAATAAGGCATTCTGTGCTTATCTGGAAGAATCTGGACCCCAAGTGCATAAAGCTCAAGGGCACAGCAATGTAAAAACCAGAATTTTATTGACAGCCAGATCAAACAGACACAGGTGCCCTGCCCATCATCTCAGAGCTCAGCAGCTGAGGCGGGCAGCAGTTATATCAGAAAGATGCCCCCTCTGGGACTGCACAGCAGAGCTCCTACAGCCCAGCAGAGTAACGAGGTGGTCCAGAATTTTCGCTGAAGAGCAGAGGAAGACCAAATAACAACCCAAGAGGAAAAGAGTTCGGATGAAAGATGGAAGATTAAGACTTTTCTCTTAAATCCTAATAATGAGGGCCTGACGACCTACGTTCCTCTTCAAATCCAGTTTAACTATGTCTTTAGTGAGAACAATGATGTTGTCTTAAACATAAATTTTCTCCAGGAATTCCTGGGCCAGAGATCATGCCAAGGACTGTTTGTTCTTCCCTCGCATCTTGGTTTTACCCGACTGGACAGGAGGATGCCAGGACCAGAGTTCTTAATATTGCCCAAAGGTCAGAGTCACTGACCACTCCTTATGGCCACCAAAGTGACAACTGTTTACCTTGCTCACTTAGCAAATTGACCTCTTTCCTAAGTCCAACCCAAGCCCAACTGGGCCACCATCCAAAGAGAAAAGCAAAGAGAATGTAGAGGAGAAAAGGTTTGATCAAGTCTGTTCTCAGAGGAGCATCCTACCCCTAGTCCCATAGCCATTAAGGTCAGTGTAGGTGAAAGGAACCACTTCTCTATATTACCTGGGCATTAACATCACCTAGGAACCATGGAAAAATATAGATGCCCAATACTGTCCTTAGTAGATTCTGATCTAATTGGTCTGGACCAATCAACAATAGAGTCCTTGAAGAATGTGAACATCCACAGGAGGGTGGCCTCAGGCAGAGTGGGAGAGTCCATGCTGGCTCAGCACAGTGTGAACATGGCAGGGTCAGCCAATAACGTGACCTCAAGCACGTTAAGTCCTTGCTTAGCACAGGCTCCTCCACTACCCGGGGAGTCTGTGCCTCTTCATGACCCAGAGTTCCTGAGGAGGTGGCAGGGCCTCCACCTCAGTCCAGGTCTTTGAGAATTTCAGGCCCAACTGTTGTCAATTCTGGGCTGCCCACTTCAAGGGGAGATGTAGATAATTCATGTCGGTTATAAGGTCAGGGGGAGTCAGGACTACCAGAGAGAGTGCTAACTGCCCTTGCATCAAGGGGTGTCTTTCAGCTTTCTCTCCCCTTGGTTGTGATCCGGATTTCAGTCGCCAGCTGGCAGAGGCAGAAATGGGACTGAAGACTAATCTCATAGGCGCAGGAGTGTGCTCCATTCTGGGCAGTCTCAGACGAGGGCTCGCACATAACTTCCACTCCTGGTGAACGGTCCTTCCCCCTTAGATGGCAAGGGCTGGTTTTCTGAAGTGTTCTACATTTACTTTCCTCGCCATCACCCATGCACAAAGACCACTTTATATCGCACCTAGCTGGTGCTTAATGGAGCATGTTGACCAGTGGAAGGCTTAGATATTTTCTTTAGGGGCCAGATCCACACATCTTAGCATTTACTAGTTAACCCTCAAGTATCCCTACTCATCATTCCCTCCTTTCATTTCAGGGATCCAAGGGCATCCCCATTACCAGCCCATCTCCACAGAGGAAGCTCCCTAGACCCCCCCAGGGTGGGGTCCTCCTCCTATGAGGAGTCCCACCACACTCCTGGCCTAAGTGAATGTTCTCTTGTATGCTCCACCAGGGGCTGTGGAAGGAGTGGGGATCTTATTTTTCCCATCTGATAGGGTTCCATGTGGACAGAGTTCACCAACACCCATTCTGCTGCTTCAGCACTGCCAAACACAAGGTATACAAGTGGTACTCAATATCAGAGAGGGCCCATTGCCAGGGCTTGTAATGTGAATGTTGGGGGTGTAAGGTGGTTAATTTTTATTTATTTTATTTCTTTAAAAAATATTTTATTTATTTAGTTATGAGAGACGCAGAGACATAGGGAGAGGGAGAAGCAGATGCCTCCCAGGAAGTCTGATATGGGACTCGATCCCGGAACTCTGGGATCATGCCCTGAGCCAAAGACAGATGCTCAACTGCTGAGCCACCCAGGAGTCCCGGTGGTTAATTTTCCTATTTGGAAAATGATTTCAGACTTGAACTGAAATCATCAACAAACATGTAACACCTACTGGGTGTGTATCCCTGTAGAGAGAGAGAGGGAGAGAGAAGTTACTGTGACTGCTTCTGGGGGCTTCCTACATACACATAGGAGAGTTCATTCAAATCTAAGAGCCATCCTCTGAGATTGGCATGGGTACTGCTTCCATTTCTCAGATAGGGAAGCTGAATTTTAAAGACACTGAAGAGCTTTGACTAGTAAATGGAAGTGCCCAAACTGGAATCCAGAACTGTCTGAATCCAAAGGCCATGCTCTTAATCCCTGTACTCCAATGGTCATCTTGTTTGACCTGTGACTCTCTTGGCCACAGCCATGCCCACCGAACCGCAGAAGCAAATGGTTTCAGTTATAAAGGAACCAATAGTATTGAGTTCAAAGTCCAGAGCACAGTTAGGATGCTTGATATGGTGAACTGGATATTTCAGCAGCCCTGGAGGGCTTTGGCATGTACAGAGTCAACTTTGAAATGTTGACTACTAGAGAACTACCCCAAAGGTCCTAAACCAAAAAGCAGCCTGATCTGTGCTCATGAATGAATATGAAGCATGTGCACAGAAAGCTAGTATATGGGAGAGCTCATCCCCAGGCCACGACCCAGGACAAGAGGGAAGAGAGGGTCTCTGTGCTCTCCATGCACCAGAACACGGTACAAATAACTCCTTGTGATCTACAGCTCCCAAAAAAATAAGAAAGACCGCTAGTCCATGTGAAGAAAAGTTTATACTCCATGATGAATTGCTGCTAACAGATTTATAAATGCCTATAGCCCTATATTCATGCAATCAATAAGAGACAGAAGTTGCCTCAATTGTTCAATTATGCATGAATGCGTATATGGGGAAATTGTGTGCTCTGGGAGCATGTGCATGAGGCAGGCAAGGGCAGGGCACCAGAGAGAGGGTGGAGTCAGCCCAAGTAGGTGCACGAAGCTGAGCAGAGGGAGGGGTCCTTTCAAGGGAGTCCCTGACCTCAGCCTATGGCTTTGTGAGTAGCCATGGAAGAGCCTGGCAATTTTCAAGCATGTAGCAGAGAGCAGATAGAAAGCTTCAGAGCAGGCGAGGGGAAGTGATGAGCCAGAGGGGATAGTCCAAGGTCAGCAGCAGGAGGAGGGTGCTGCAGCTCACAACACCCTCTTCCATTCCCTGCAAGTAAGCAGCCTATAAACTAGCCACAGCAGGTACTTCTTAGCCACCTGCTATGTGCCAGGTCTGGGGCCGAACACCTACTGAATCTTCAAAATAACCCGCACTAAGGCAGGTAACCGTCGAACCCAGAAACCAAGGCTCAGAGAGGCAGCGGGACATGCCCACAAGCATCCCACTGTCAGGAGGCAGAGCCAAGATCTCAACTCAGATTCGACTCAGGGCACAGAGGCCAGGAAAACCTGGGTGCAACCCCCAGTGCAGACGAGATGAGGGCCTGAGATGAGGAAGATGATCAGATGAGATCCAGTTTGGGAGAGTGGTACAAAACTTCATGGGAACCCAGTTTTGCAGTCAGATGAACCTAGCCTTGGGTCCCAGCTGCATTACTCAGCCCTGTGTGATCTTAGGCAAATGTGATAGGAACACCCTGGGTTTCAGCGTCCTCCTTTGTAAATCGGAGGCAAAACAACCTACCTCGCAGGACTGCTGTAAGGGTTGGAAGTGAGGACCGTGCGGTGCTGGGCATGTGGCAAGTGCTTAGTAGCTGGTGACTTATAAACCTGCACCTGGCAGGGGTCGGAAGAGGGCACAGGAGACGGGGGCCTGGCTTTGCCACTGTGGGTCGAGGAAGTCTTCACTTGTGAGAGGAGATGAACTTTCTGGGAGTGTCATGAGTCAGTATTTGTCTTTGGCTAAATACAGGACCTTGATGTTCATCTCAACAAATCCGGTATCTGCTGCTTTCAGTGTTAACTCTTTCAAACACCTCTGCACAGCCAAGAGAAGCAGAATTTGGGACCCTCAGGAAGCCAGAGCCAAGGGAGTGGGACTAGGAAGGCCATAATTTCAGGTAAAGTCTGAAACCAGGTCCTAGCCGAGTGGTCCCTCTATCAAGACATCGGAAATAAAGCTGGTGGGTAAAGCACCTTCCCATTTCAGAGATGAAAAGAAACACTGTTTAAGGAACTCCTACTTAAGACATTGAAGATTTCTTCTTAAATCAAAGTATCCTTCTATTGTGAATTGAGGTGATTTATAACCATTAGAAGAATCCCTTCTTGGGGTGCTTGGGTGGTTCAGTGGTTAAGTGTCTGCCTTGGGCTCAGGGTGTGATCCTGAGGTTCTGGGATCAAGTACCACATTGGGCTCCCCGCAGGGAGCCTGCTTCTCCCTCTGCCTATGTCTCTGCCTCTGTGTGTCCCTCATGAATAAATAAAATCTTTTAAAAAAAGAATCACTTCTCTGTGATCGTATGCATGAAAACATAAAGCTGTTCAGTTCCCTCAGAGTTTGTACCCTCTGAGAGCCCTCTGCAGACCCCAGAAGGGGGTGGGGGGCTAGTTTTCTCATGGAGCAGAGGGCTCACTGCCCAGAGCAGGAAAAGCTGGTAGATCCAAATTCTCACAGGAAAGCCCACCGTCCTTTCTCAGGATTTTCCCTTAATTTAGAAAACAGGCCAAACTCACTCCCTTTCCCAGCTTTACCCTTAGGTCTCTTGCAACTATCTGGTGCCCTGAGAAGAAAACAGGAAGTCAGTGACGTGGTCCCAGAGTGTAAACAGGGTAAAGTGGGTAGCCCTGAGGTCTGGGCACCCAACCTTGATGTCAGGAGAAATGCTTCTCTACCCAGCCAACTGCATCCACGCTCTGAGCTGAGCACTGTAGGGTTTTCTAGCCTTCTTGCTTGGTGTTGCAATAACCTAAAGGGTTCTCACGACCCCCACCTCCCACCAATCAAAAGCTGTAAATAGAGGAAGAGTACTTTGGGTTCTCTCCTAGTCTGCAAACAGGCAGGTTATTTAGAGCCATAGTCCTCTTTTCTGTTTCAGGGGTTCAACCTTCTGTAAGGGGTATGTGTGTATGTAGTAAGAACAAGTCCAATGGAGGGGGTCTGGGCCTGGGCAGAGAGAAACAGCACAAGGAAGGTGAAGGGCCAGGGAGGGGCCCAGTGAGTTGAGGCAGCGATGCCCACTTGGCTGGGCCACCGTGGAAAGATCACATTCCAGGTGTGAATTCTGCTCCCAGGAATAAGGTGAGACAGTGCCACACACAGGCCCCTGAAGCTCACCCCAGTCCTCTGGCCCAAGCACCACAACATGCATTCCCACCCAGCCAGACAAATCCTGGGAGCAGACAAGTCTGAATCCCTTCCTCGATTCCTTCCTCAGGCTCACCCAGCTCCCCAAGCTGGATTTCCCGGCTGGGGATACCTGCCTTTCTCTCTCAGCAACGGGAGGCTGAAAGGCTGGGGAGACTTCGAAGAATGAAGGGTGAAGGGACAGTGATACAAACAGGAGTAGGAATTCCTGCCCGGGCCCTTCCCTGTGCAGGGAGTGGGGGCAGGTGTGGTTAGGATCAGGGCTGGGGTTGGGCTTGGGGGAGACAATGACACCCAGTCTGGAGTTCCCTCCTGCCTGCGTGCAAGAAAGCAGGAGGTCCTTCTGAGACACTCTAATCCTCAGCTTCCCAAGAGCAACAACAGCTACCATCCTGCGGTGGAGCGCTGTGCACCAGCTGGCCCCGGTGAGTCTCTGTCTCCTCGGCCTCATGAGGCTGGCATGACTGCCCTAGCTCTTCCCCGAAGACATCTGAGACAGGGAGAGGCTGACGGTGTACAGTCAGTAGCTGGTAGGTGACAGAGCCAGGATTTGAACCCAGGGCTCCCTGTGTCTGTTTGCCTCTCATCTTCAAAGTGGGGAATGGGGAAGGAGCAACAAATCTCTTCCCTTTTCCTACTCTCCTCCCTTGCTCCCTCCCTGAAAGGATGGGAACCAATTCAGTGTGAGGCTGGGGAAGTCAATGTCCCTGGAAACCAAGGAAAGTCACATGAAAACTATAAGATACCACCCCCCCCCCCATCAAATTAACCAAGGCTGAAAATATATATAACGTAGAGCTGATGAGAGCACTCTTAGATACCTCTCGTATGGAGACTACATACAACATGTCTTCCGAACAGTGATTTGGCAAAACACAGCCAAGCATTAAAATATCCATTCTCCCCCGCGTCCCTTTTTTTTTTTTAAAGTGCCATCTACTTCAGGAAACTTGGCACTTTTTACTTTTGTTTTTAAGATTTTATTTATTTATTCATAAGAGACACATAGAGAGAGGCAGAGACACAGGCAGAGGGAAAAGCAGGCTCCATGCAAAGAGTCTGATGTGCGACTCGATCCCAGGACACTGGGATCAAGACCTGAGCCAAAGGCAGATGCTCAACCACTGAGCCACCCAGGTGCCCTTGTCCATTCTTCTTTAATTCAGTAATCACATCTCCAAAAAGTTAATAATCAAAGAAGCTCTCAAAGACTGCAGTCTCATCTCAGCCCACATATAACCTAAAGACACCTCAATTCACAACAGAGGAATACTTAAATATGGGATGTCCACAGGATGGGATATGATTAAATAATTAAAATCACATTCATGAAGATTTCTTAAAGCTTTTTAATGAAGAATTGCATACATATAGAATACTACAGAAAGTAGTACATTGAACCATGAAGTACCCATTACCCATTGTCTGCAGTGATCAATTTATGGCCAATTTGTTTGTTTGTTTTTTTAAGATATAGTTATTCACTTGAGAGACAGCATGAGTTCGGGGAGGGGAAAAGGGAGAGAATCTTTAAGCCGACTCCCCACTGAGTGAGCAGTCGGCCACAGGGCTCGATCACACAACTCTGAGACATGACCTGAGCCAAAACTAAGAGTCAGGTACTTAACCAACTGAGCCACCCAGATGCCCCTGCCACTTTTTTAAAGATTTTATTTACTTATTCATGAGAGACACAGAGGCAGAGAGTGAGAGGCAGAGACAGGAAAAGCAGGCTCCATGCAAGGAGCCCAATATGGGACTTGATCCCAAGACTCCAGGATCCCACCCTGAGCTGAAGGCAAACGCTCAACCACTGAGCCACCCAAGGCACCCCTTTTTATGGCCAATCTTAGCTCATCCATATTCAGCCAGCTCCCCACCTTGGGTATTTGAAGCAAATCACAGACATCATAGCATTGCATCCATAAATATGTCAGTGTGTGTTTCTAAAATGTATTCTTTTTAAAAACACAACAAAAATACCATTATCAAACCTAATAAAACTGTCAGTAACTAAGGTTTCTAAACAAAAAAAGTATAATACAATGTGAACTGGTAAGGAATATTATAAAACCATATATTCTATATATAATCTTAATTGGAAGAGAGGGAGGGAAGAGAAAAAGAAATGCTATTCACAGAGAAAACAACTTGAAGGAATCATATCCAAAATATTGCCAGTTATCTATAGTTACCCCCATGTCATGGCATTAGAGAGGATGTTTGCTTACTTTTGTATTTTTGTCTGTAGGTTTACTAACAGGAATCTGCAGTGTTATATATTTATGTATCATTTTTTTTATTCTTCTTTCATTCAAGTTCAAAGTTTCCCACTGAGGGGCACCTGGGTGGCTCAGTGGTTGAGCATCTCTGCCTTTGGCTCAGGTCGTGATCCCGGGGGTCCTGGGATCAAGTCCCCACATTGGGCTCCCAGCAAGGGAGCCTGCTTCTCCCTCTGCCTATGTCTCTGTCTCTCTGTGTCTCTCATGAATAAATAAAATCTTTAGAATAAAAGCAGTTTCCCACTGGTATCACCTTCCTTCAGCCTGAAAAACTTCCATTAACAGTTCTAGAAAAAAAAAAAAAAGCAGTTCTAGAGCAGGTCTGCTAAAAATGAAATTTCTTGATTTTCCTTCATCTGAGATCTTTATTTTTCCTTCACTCCTAATATATTTTTTTTATTTTTTATTTATTTATGATAGTGAGAGAGAGAGAGAGAGAGAGAGAGAGGCAGAGACACAGGCAGAGGGAGAAGCAGGCTCCATGCAGGGAGCCCGACGTGGGACTCGATCCCGGGTCTCCAGGATCGCGCCCTGGGCCAAAGGCAGGCGCCAAACTGCTGCGCCACCCAGGGATCCCAATCTTTCCTTCACTCCTAAAGGATATTTTTTCTGGATATAAAATTCTAAGTTGACACACCTTTTCTTTTTGTACATTCAAGATGTTATTTCACTGTCCCTGGCTCACATGGTTAGAAATGAGAAGTCTATGGTTGTTTTAATAGGTTTGCCTGACGTATGTGTCTTTTTCTGGTTGCTCCCAGATTTTTTATCTTTCATGTTTAGCAGTTTATGATGTGGCTGAGTAGTTGCCACTGAGTTTATCCTATTTAGGATTTACTGAGATTCTTTTTATTTTTTTCCTTAAAGATTTGCTTATTTATTTGAGAGAGAATGAAAGTGCACCCATGAGTTGGAGGAGGGGCATAGGGAGAGAAAGAATCTCAAGCAGACTCCCCACTGATCACAGAGCTGGACATGGGGCTCGATCCTAAGACCCTGAGCCAAAAGCAAGAGTCAGACACTTAACCAACTAAGCCACCCAGGTGCCCCACACTGAGATTCTTTAACTTGTTAGCTTATGTCTTTCCCCAAATTTGGGACATTTTTAGCCATTTTACCTTCAAATTTTTCTGTACCATTACCTTTTTTCCCCCCACCTTCTGGGCTGGGACTCCAACCACATGAATTTTCAACTTGTTGATGTCCCATGGTATCCTAAGATGCTGTTCATTTTTCCCCCGATAAAAGCATATATTTACAAATATAAAATACTGTATTATTTCTATTGATCTATCTTCAAATTCACAGATCTTTTTCCTCTGTTATCTCTTTTCTGTCACTAAGCCCATTGCAATGAATTTATTACTTTCTGATGCCATCTTTTCAGTTCTAAAATTTCCATCAGGTTGTTTTGCATAGTTTCTATTTTTCTGCTGATAATTTCTATCTTGTTCATTTCAAGAGTGAAGAATTTTTATAATAGCTACTGTAAGTCTGTCTCATAATTCCACCATTGAGTCATTTCAGGGTTAGCACCTATTATGGTCTTTTCCCTTGAGTATCATTCAGAATTTCCTGGCTCTTTTACATTGAGAAAATTTGGATTGTATCCTGGCCTTTTGGATAACATGTTATGAGACTGAATCCTGCTTAAATTCTCTGGAAAAAATGTTGATATTTTTATTTATTTTATGTACAATTAACCCAGGTAGGTTCAGATTGAAAATTCTGTCTCAACTTTGGTGGCTTTATGCCAGTTTGGGTTTCAAAGCCTTTGCTAGGCTAATTGGGTCTGCCTGTCATATAGGTAACTCTGGGTTTCTCCAGGACCTGGGTAGTGTTGATTTCATAGTTAAGTACTCCAAACCTTTGCCATGCTTCTTCAGGTCTATTCCATCCATACACACCTTGGAGCATGCCCATGACTTATATTAGTCCATACACAGAGGGAGTATGGCCTTTTTCCCAGCTCTCTCCTCTCAGAGATTTCCTCCCACTCTCTGGAGGCTCCTTTGCCATGTTCCTCTGCCTGAAAGGTGGGGCTATCTCAGAGTTTTAGCCTCCCATACCATCGTGCAACTCTCTGTGACAAAGGCCATTTCGGGTCATTGTCCAAGTTTTAGGTCCCATCTCCTTTCTGTCTGCTATCACTTCCTGGGGCTCTTGCAATAGTTACTTTTGCATTCTGTCCAGTTTTTTAGTTGTAAACAGAAGGAGGTCAAAGTTGAATGACATCATCTTGGCTGGCACTGCTGCCCTTCCTTCTCAGCAATTTTTACTTTGCAAAATTTCACTCATCTCTCCAAAGCTCCATCAAAACACCATCTCCTTCCAGAAGCCATCCTTTTTCTCCTAGCTAGAAAAACTTTTCCTTTTCCTCTATATTAGGGAAGAATCAGATTTGGCAATATTGAGACTCAAAGCCAAATCTTTTTATGAACATCTCTGTTCAAAGGTCCAGGTTTGAGGACACAGCAGAGATGAAATTGAACCCAAACAAGAAGCCTTGTGGTGATTAGGAGAAGAGATTTCACCTAAAACGCAGCTTTGCTAATTGCTTGATGTGTGACTTTAGGTAGGTCACTTAATTCTAGGTACCTCAGTTTCCTTATCTATGGAATGGAAATAATAACATCACAAAGAACTGTTGTGAAGATTCATTGGGTCAATAGTCAGAAAGCATCTAGAATAATGCCATGTTGGAGATGTAGGAGGTTATCACTCTCTCACAGGTTCCCATGACTTTGCCTGGCAGATGAGGCAAGCCTACACAGGGAATGAGGAAAAACAGATGGAGTGAGCTCACTCTCCACCTTGTACAATGTCCTGTAAGGGACTAGCATTTTCACTTCGGTAAATGGTTCAAAGAGCACAATTTATGTGTCTGGGTAGATCTTCTGAGAAGCCACATGAATGGAAGGATAACTGCATCAGTGGGTTAGAAGATCTGGCTTCCAGAACTGGGTCTCCTTTGGGTCTGGTTGTTCTGTTCGAAATCATGACCACACAGGGTAGAGATAAAATGTGAACTTTTTTTTAGACTGTTGCAGGGGAGCTTTTATGATTTTTGTTCCTTCTGTTGTTATCTGTAACCTCACCTTCTGCCACTCCCTCAGCCCTCACATTTCATCTGGACTAAATTAACTAGAGTACACCCATCCTACCTCACCATTTCCCACTCGCACCACTGCTGTCATCCTCAAGCTCAAATACCTCTCCCAACCCTCTTGTCAAATATGTTAAATGCTTCCTTTTCTATGCCAACTCTTCAAGGACTTCTGGGAGGCTTTCCCAGACTCTCCAGGACACTGCTTGGTTTGGCTCTCTACCCTTGTGTCCTAGAGCTCTCTGTACACATCTTGGTGGCACTTTCCAGTAGATGGTAATCACTTATTTTATAGGTCCTTCTCTCCTTAACTGCACCAGTGTTTATCAAAAATATGCACATTACAGGGGCTCCTGGGTGACTCAGTTGGTTAAGCAACTGCCTCCAACTCAGGCCATGATCCTGGATTCTTGGGATCCAGCCTTGCATGGGGCTCCCTGCTGCTTCTCCCTCTCGTGCTCCCCCTGCTTGTGCTTTTGCACTCTGTCTCTCTATGTCAAATAAATTTTAAAAATATGTATTTTACATTATTGGTCTCAAAATCAACTCAGAGCATCACTACCAGCTTTCTTTTTTTTTTTTTTTAAAGATGTATTTATTTATTCATGATAGAGAGAGAGAGGCAGAGACACAGGAGGAGGGAAAAGCAGGCTCCATGCTGGGAGCCCGACGCGGAACTCAATCCCGGGACTCCAGGATCGCACCCTGGGCCAAAGGCAGGCGCCAAACCGCTGAGCCACCCAGGGATCCCCACTACCAGCTTTCTAAAAATAGAATACACTGTGTCTGTGCATGCACACATGTGCATGTGTGTGTGTGAGAGAGGAAGTTCTACCTCTCTGGAGAACTCTTCCACATTGATACAGCCTCAATGCATTCTCAGTCAAAATTCCCAGTTATTTTGTAGACACTAACAAGCTAAGTCTAAAATTTATAAGGAAATACAAAGGACCTAGAATAGCAAAAGCAATATTAGAAGAACAAAGTTAAAGGACTTATATTAACAATTTATTATAAAACCAAAGTAATCAAGACACTGTGTAATTGGTGTAGGGACAAACAAGTAGATCAAGGAAAAAAACCACAAAATCCCTAAATAGGCCCACACATATACAGTATCAATTTTTTACAGCGGTACCAATGAAATTCAATGGAGAAAGAAAAATCTTCTTAATAAACTGTTCCAAAATGTCTGGATATCAACACAGGAAAAAAAAAAAATGACCTTTGACCTCTACTTCACTTTATCCATACAATTAATTTGAGAAGGATCTTAAACCTGTGTGTGAAAGTTCAAACGATAACACTTCTAGAAGCAAATATAGGAGAGTATCTTCATGAACTTGGAGCAGGCAAAGATGTCTTAGGACACAAAAGGCACTAACCAACCAGCGGAAAAACAATGGTTAAGTAGAAGTTCATCACATTTAAAGTCCAATTTATTTGAAAGTGGCCCTGACAACTTAACCTCAGTTCATAATGTGAGAAAGACTGAAGAGGCCCAGAAACAACCGTCTCAGGACAACACATACCCAAGATGTGCCAAGGCCTCACACAAGGGTAACAGAATCATATTTCACCAATGTGGTAGGCCCAGAGTTAAGCATTTAAGAGAACAAGATAAAGTCTTTGTCACAGGAAGATCAGAGTATCGCTAGGAGATAAGACTCACTCAGAGCACAGAGCACTACTAAAAGATGTAATTCTGACCTGCAATCTAAAATAACTCAGGCAAAGAAGAGAGCAGGTTGGGTTGGAGTAGATACATTGAGGACACGAAATGCGGAACTGAGAAATCTGATTGCTTCTCCCCATCCCATTTTCATACATAAGAAAGCAGGACCACTGGCAGAGAGAAGGCCACATCACTGGTTTCCAACAGAGCCAAACTAGAACTCCAACTTCTTGGCTCCCTCTCAAATCCTCCTCTTAGCACTGTGTCATGCTGCTGACTTCAGTCTGGCCGGGCTTCCTGGAAGATGTAGGGGATTCACGTTGGTCCTTAAATGTGAGTATCTGAGATAATATCTGTGAAGCTCCCAGTACACTGCTCAGCATACAATATGTGTTCAGTAGAGAAGACGATTGTTAAGGTAGGTTGGACTTCCCAGGTGAGCAGTGACAAACCAGAGGCCCCACAGCCAACATTTCTAGAGCAAAGTGAATTTCACACCAACTTATTCCTACACCTTCCACCAGTTACTGCTGTTCAAGGAAAGCCAGTGAGGCTCTCTCTGGCTCTTGTCTAACTCACAAGGCATGAGGATTAAAGGAAATATTCATCCTTTCTGTAACACACC
This sequence comes from Canis aureus, assembly GCF_053574225.1. Taxonomy (NCBI): domain Eukaryota; kingdom Metazoa; phylum Chordata; class Mammalia; order Carnivora; family Canidae; genus Canis; species Canis aureus. The sequence goes on along the minus strand of NC_135641.1, from coordinate 24,129,158 downwards.
CAGAGTTCAGGTTTTTCCCATAACACAGGGAAAAAATTAGACATGAAACATGACACAGAACTATCCTCACCCCAAATCTTAGGCACAGGTTGATGGCACAGTTGGGAACTGGTGAGAGGCTGAAAGAAAGAGGATGCTTAGGGATAAGAAACAGCTGGGATGAGAGGACAGACAATGTCTCACAAGGTACAAGGGCAGCAGAAGCAAAGGGATGTCCTACGTGTTTTCCAAACAAACACTATGGTTTTCATTCATCCTCTGCCCATGCAGAAAATGGCATTTACCTTCCACTTGCCTTTCTTTTGCAAATCCACCTGTCATTGTCCTTCTAGCATGTACCTTCTAGCATCATGGGCAGATTTCTGCAAGTTCATCCATTAAGCCAACACACTTATGGAGTCCTATGCTGTTCAGGCCCCGGGCTAGGTAAGAAGGATACATGGGTGACTACGGCAGGTCTCTGCCTCCGGAGGGAGAAAGACTGGTACGAGAGAACCACAGTGGTCCAGTATGCCACCATAGAGAAAGGCCAGTCATCCAGTCCAGATGGTCCGGGGAGGCAGCCTCGGGGAGACACCTCATCTCCAACAGGAAGATGAGGACGAGCTGGAGAGACAGGAGGAGGGGATGGGTAGGCTGTGCTCTAGTGCCTCTTCCATTCTTTCTTTGCATTTCCAAAAGATTGTGCCCTTTATCTCTTCATTCAGACAAATATCATCGGAGCATAATGAAACACGTGATACCTTCCATACACCTGCCAGTTTCTTTTGATGCCAACTGGGAGGAGAAGCCACTAAATTACTAAGTATATGAAATATCACCCTCTCTCTGTGAAATTATGCACTTACTAACCTTCAAAACAAGATTTCACTAAAACCTGTCAACAGCTTCAGGGACACGAAAATGTTGCTTTGCTTCCCTCTTTGTTTCAGGATGGCCTCAAACCTACAACATAGAGACATACAAATACACCGTAACAAGAATGATCAAAACCTAAGAGCTCATTACAATAGAAGTGCTGCTTAGACCAGTGTAAAGGGACAAAGCTCTCCCTTCTGTAGAGTAGAAAATAAAAATTTTTAAAGACAATATTTTGGGTCGCCTGGGTGGTTCAGTCAGTTGGGCGTCTGCCTTTGGTTCAGGTCGTGATCCCAGGGTCCTGCGATCGAGCCTGTATAAGGTTCCTTGCTCAGTGGAGAGTCTGCTTCTCCCTCTGCCTGCTGCTCCCCCTGCTTGTCCTCTATGTCAAATAAATACGTAAAATCTTAAAAATAATAATAATAACAATAACAATGTTTCACTTTCGGCTCCCTTTATGCAGGAGCTTTGATGTGCAGCGCTCTGTGCTACACACCATCTCACTAAAACCCCCTAGCACCTTTGTGAGGCAGGTGTTATAATCCCATTTTACAGAAGAGGAAGCTCAAGAAGAGAAAGGTTAAGAGATTTGCACAAAGTAGCATCTAGGAAGTGTTGGGACTGAGATTCAGACCCACATTTATAAGCTTCATGGAGTACTAATTATGTGCCAAGCACTGTTCTTTCTACTTTTCAAGGATAAACACATTTCACCCTCCTGGAGACCTCACAAGGAGACTGCCGTTGTTCTCATTTTAGATGAAAAATGAGCCAACGAGAGACTAAATCACATGCCTACCACCACACATCTCTCTGCCTCCAAAGCCTGGGACAGATCCACATGCAATAGGAAATGTGGAAGGAAGTGGGAAAGTCATCCCTTTCATGCAGGCTGTGTTCAGTTCAGGATGGAGTTCTATTCTCCTTTTGTGCCACTGTGGGAAACTGAGGCTGAATTTCGGGGAGTGCTATGCCCAGACTTGAAGGCAGTGGGTATTGGGGCTTGGCCCTCACCATCAGGTAAGGAACTGTTGAACCACCCTTCCTCTAGGAAGGCACCCCAACACTGATGGTGGCCTCACCCATTCCTCTGGATGGTGACATCAGTGATGTCCCAAGAGGTATATGAGGAAGTAAGTACACACAAACACTTGGCATATCTTTACCTTTGTTAAGTTTAGCAAAACTTTGAATCTCGTGATTTTTGTGACAAAAACGGTGAGCTCGCATTAACACTTGATGCTGGGAAAGTGGAAGTATGTACTGTCTACCTTAAATTTATTATACAGTGCTGTATGTCAATTATATCTCAATAAAGCTGGCAGGGGTCAACAGCAGAAGCAATACATCAAGAAAATGAAAGCAAGATCTCAGAACAACCAACACATTTTAAAATGTTTGTAGCTTTCTGGCTTAGAATTCAAAGGCTGGGGTTTTTATTATAAAGAAATAATTTTAAGGACACCTAGAAGATTTAGGGACACCTTTTAGGGATGCAGCCAGTTAAGGGTCTGACTCTTGGTTTTGGCTCAGGTCATGATTTCAGAGTCCTGGGATCAAACCCCGCATCAGGATCCGCACTCAGTGTGAAATTCTCTCTCTCCCTCCCTCTTTACCCCTTCCTGCTTGTATTTGCACTCACTTTCTCTCAAATAAATAAATAAATAAATAAATCTTTAAAAATTAGTTTTTAATGTATAATTATAATTACATATTACTTATAAATACAATTATATTTAATTATATCCCATTTAAATGTAATTAAATTATGTTTAAAAGTAATTAAAGTAATTCATAAATATATTTATAAATCTTAGTGACCTGATTTTATAATCTAATTACAAAAGATAGAAAAGAAACCTAGGCATGAGGTCGTAGACTGGAGTATTAACCATGTCAATTTTGAAACCATCTAAACATCCATCCATAGAAACAAAGAAATTATATGTAGAATTCAGTGATATCCTCTGAGGCCATTAACATAGCACACACACTATAAAAATAGAAAAATGTTTATGGTAAAGGCAGAAACAAAATAAACTCCATCCACGCTAAAATTATAATTCTAGCAAAAACCTTTTTGCCCCCCTCCACAAATGGAAAAATAGATGATTGCAAGAGAACGTTGTAAAATGAACACTAATGGGCCAGAATGCCAGGAATTTAAAGAGTTTATTGTTATTGCTATTGTGATGTTTGTGAATAAAACAAGAAAAACAAATTTAGAACCCACTTGGTTGCCCAAGGGGCAGGCACATGGTCCACCTAAGCCAGTTTCCCCTCCAGGAAACTATCATCTTCTAGGAAAGGGATAAAACTCAGACAAACTGTAGGCTCTCCTGCCTTAGCATAGGGAGGGCAAACATGTGTACTTGGCCCTTACAACCTGGCCCTGGCTGAGTTCTCTCTGCGAGTTATAACCTGAACCTTCACATATATAACAGGCTCACCACATAGTGAACGGGCTCCCTTAACTTCTGCTCTGACATTTGAAGACAAGCCTTCTCTTCACTCTCCTGTGATCCCTCAGCCACATCCTCAAAAGTCTAACAATGGTTAACAAAGTCTAACAATGGTTTGGAAACTAGCTACCCCTGCTCTGTCCCCAGACACCCCGCCCCTTGTCCACTGCACACAGTAGTATCAACACCAGCAGCAAGTCACACCCTCGGGGGTAATATCACAACCTCAAGGCCATTGCTCATTTCCACCTATTCAATTCCACCATCCTTCCAGGCTCAGATCAAGCACAGGGGAAGAGGAGGGACAGACCTGGGTCACAAACCAGCTCTCACTTTCCAGCTTTGTGATCTCAGGCAAGTTATGTAACCTCTCTGGTCTTCATTTCCTAAGCCATTAGGCAATATGATAATAAATGCTTCATGTAATGGTTGAAATATATAAAATCCATACAACCCAACTTCACCTGGTACAGGAGTCACTAGCCACAGGCGGCCATGGAGCCCTAGCAGTGTGACTAATCCATACTGAGATACTTTATAAATTTAAATTACACAGAAAAACAGAATGTAAGAATGTTGGACTGATAACTTTAATGTCAATTGCATAATAAAATAATATTTTGTAGATACTGGGTTAAATAAAATATATTAAAATCAACCATCTTTTTTTTAAATGGTTAACTTTTTTTGTTTTTAAGATTTTATTATCTATTTGACAGAGACAGAGCACAGAAGGAGGAACAGCAGAAGGAGAGGGAGAAACAGACTCCATGCCAAGCAGGGAACTCAACGTGGGGCTCGATCCCGAGACCCTGGGATTATGACCTGAGCTGAAGGCAGACGCTTAACCAACTGAGCTACCCAGGTGCCCCTTAACTCCATCTTCTATTTTTACTTTTGTAATGTGACTATTATCAAATTTAAAATTATAAACACAGCCCGAGCTTGTGTCTTGCTTTCTATTTCCACTGAACACTGTTCGATGTTTGTGCTCTCCCTACTTCTCCCTCCCCACTCACTGGCCACATAGAAGCTCACACCTGGCTCACACCTGTATCAAGTCATTAATTACATCTGTGGTTCCAGGTGGAGTCCTTTCTCCTCCTCAGGTCCCAGGTTACCAACCTGAGACAAGTGACAAAAAGGAGAAAGGAAACTAGCCTTAGTATCAGAAAACTGCACTGCGGTCCTAGCTCTACCATTACTAATTAAGTAGCCCTTAGCATGCCATTTCACTCCACTGAGCCACAGTTTTGTCATTTACAAAACAGAGGGTAATGATATCATGTTCATGGCATGAGAGATTGCAAGTGGAAGGTGCTCGATAAACTGTCAAGGACTGTAGAGGTAAAGATTAAGTAGTATGATTTGCACAGCAGCAAGGAGGTGGGGTGGCCATACCTGCCTCCTCTGATATTCTCTGCCTTCCATCTTATACTATTACTTACCTATTTTCCACATCTCCTGTCTCTAAAAACAAGTATCCCCAAGAACACACCTCCTCCTCCTCACAAGTCCCCCAACATAACCAACACAGAGTGCTACAGGCAGACCCCTCAAACCTCCACACAAATGGGGTGTGCCCTTATGTACCAGGCATTAAGCTTAGTGGTAGGGGGGGTCTGGCAAGAAACCTGACAACACAGCATGGGACGTGCTTGTAACAGAGGAATTGAATACATGTAAGTGCACCAGGGGCCAAGAGCAGCATGCTCCCTACCTGGGAGAAGCAGAGAAGTGTGGTGGCAGGGAGAGGTAGGCAACGGCCAACAGGAAGGACTCTGACATGCACAAAACAGAACAGTATGAAAGCCTGAATGAGCATGGAATGCTGCGGCCCTCAATCCAAGGTAAACACTGGCATGTGATGTACAACGGGCCACCTAACAATATAAATCTTATCACGAGAGGTCCCTGGTTGAAAGGTCCTTCCTGCAGACGGAACATGACTGCCTTTCTGACTTTGCTACTTCAGCTTCTCCTAGCTCACCCTGCAGTCCACTTAGGGACATGTGCAAAACCTGCCGTTATGAGCTGAACTACCACCTGTGGTGACTGCATTAACTGCAGCGTTGTGCACAGAGCCTTATGGGAGCAAAAGCCCCTGTCTCAAAACATCCTGTTCCTATTTTTAGCCAGGAAATACCTCCTCACCATCTATGCTCCATCTACCTCCTCCCAAGGCCAACAGGCGTGAGAAGCACAAACTTACCCCATCATGTGCGTGGCTGGGTGGGCTTCTCTACATGCTCAAGTGTTTCTTCCTGGTTCCCAAATAGGATCCAGATTATTTCTAGGAAAGTTAGGCAGCAAGCTCTATCAAAAACGCAGTGTTCCACTTGCATGGTCCAGTTAAAGCAAACACAGAAGGCTTCTTGGCTGAAGATCTAAAGGTGAAATTTCTGAAGCTGAACTTGTCCTTCAGCTTGGTCTTCAAACATATAAAGAAGTAAAATAATCTCAAATGATCATATTTTTGTTTAAGAATGAAAAGATGAAAGATCAGGAAGTGGGTGATTCTAAGAGGGAGGGTTGAGCAGTGAGAGCAGATAAGCACCGTGAAGGGGAGGCATCTGTGTCCACCTCTGCTTATATGGAGAATAAAGCCATGCCTTACCAATGGCTAGCTACAAAATCAGTACCAGGGCCGAAAATCCTCCTCCCTTGGGAAACTACTGATTACAAGCATTCTAAGAATTCTAAAAGTCAGATCAACCTATGACAACGTAAGGACTGTAATTGAATCCTGATTGGAAAAAACAGCCTTTTTTTTTTTTTTTTTTTTTTTCTTCACAGTAATCTCTCCAGGGACACCTGGGTGGCTCAGTGGCTGAGCATCTCCCTTCGGCTTAAGTCATGATCCTGGGGTTCCGGGATCAAGTCCTGCATCAGGTTTCCCGCAGGGAGCCTGCTTCTCCCTCTGCCTATGTCTGTGCCTCTCTCTGTCTCTCACAAGTGAATGAAATATTTTAAAAATTAATTAATAAAATAAAATAATCTCTACAGCTAATATGGGGCTCAAACTCATGACCCTGAAATCAAGAGTCCCAGTCTCTACCAACTGAGCCAGCCAGATGCCCTCCAAAAGTCCCTAGGATCTTTTAAACATACACTGAAACATTTATGTATACAGACAAAAATGAAAAAATAAGTGGCTGTATGAGAAGTCAGGCAAAATAAGATCTCATCTGGTATGGATAAGCACGTGCAGTAAAGGAAAGTTGAATGAAAAGTCCTCCTACCTTAAATCACCCATAGAATAGAACACACAGTCTGCTACAGAACACACAGTCTGATACAGCCCCGAATGCTCACACAAAAGTTCCTTCCATGAACCCAACTCTGCTGGGTTCTCATCCTGCCCTGGAGCAGATTACAATTTTTCCTCTGGGTAACAGAAGAAATAATTATCTTGACTTTAGCTCCAGGTAGCACAAAAGACACAAATGCTGGGATCAGACCCTGCGAGAAGATGCTCAGCCTAACAGAGCCGGAGAGGAAGTTAGAGTCGCGCTCCCGACCCTGCCCTTGTGCCGGCCGGACCGGAATATGACTGAGTGGCTATCAGAATGGTGGGCACTATTTCAATTATTCTTTCTTCTTGAATCCCTCCCCCTACCGCCTTTTTATGAATGTGCTGAGTGGATGGAGTTAATGACATGCCAGTCTCCATGCTGTATGTCGCTTCTCTGAGGCTGCCGCCAGCATTAGAACTGCTACTGGGGAGAAGATAATCACATCTGAACACACAGAAAGATACAGACAGTAGGGAGCCATGCAGTGTTTGGGTGACGCAGACAGTCCCTGGTGAGGCAGCAGCAGGGCAAGCAGAGAGCCTAGCATTCCGTTATTGTGATTAGCATGTCACTATCATCCTCCTGAGCGTCCCTGAAGCCCTAGCCCTAGTCTAGGTGCGGGGCTTTCCATTTAATCTTAAATCTTCTGAATAACTCTGTGGGTGGGTTATTTCACAGGTGAGGAAGCTGAAGCTCAGAGTGAGTGAGTGATTTCCCAAAGGCCACAGACAGCGAGAAGGGGACATAACCAAGATGCAAGTCTTGCTCCCCAGCCCAGCCCCTTCTAGCACAGTGCTACATGAGGCCTTTGAGCGCAGTTACTTTAACTAGACCCCTTTATTTTCTAAAACACCTAAAAATGAAAAAACAAAAACAAAAGCAAAATCCTGTTGAGTCGTCCAACTGAAAAGTGGAGAAAACCCTACTCTGCGATCCACAGGATGACTTCTGCACATTTCCAGTCCCATTCTGTCTCACTTCTGATTTCTCTGGCTGCCATTATGGATCCACCTGACACACTTGAGAGAACAGAACAGGAAATAACTCTTCCGTTTGGAATGACAGATATTCAAGTGATCCCAGGATCCCATCCCCCACTCCCTCAAAATAAGATGTTCCTTAGGACATCTTTAAACTTTTTCTTTAAACTTCTTTTTTTTTTTTTTTTTAATTTTTTTTTTTTAAACTTTAAACTTCAAATCCATTCGGTTGTCATGGCCACTTAATAGCTGAGTCAGACTGGCCATTCACGGAAGTGAACTGACAAAGGGCATGCTCTGTCCTAAAGGCCACCCAAGTGGTGACTTAGGCACCCCACAGGGAGTCTGACCCCAGAATAGATCCCTTTATGTACTTGCTACTGCAATTCCTCATGCAGGAGTTTATCAAGTGCCTACAAAGGGAAGTGCCCATCCCTGGCGAAGGGTTGTGGGGTACATGGACACTCAAGTCACCATCCCAGGCCATAGGTAGCTCCAGGCATTGTGGGGAGTGGGTAGGCAGCCAAACAGTCATCTGCTGCCACAGGAGCCTATCCTTTGCCATACTCAGATTAGAAGGAATGGGTGGTTTTGGAGGGGCTAGTAAAGGACTTGTCTCACAAGTACTGACCAGCAGTGAGAACCATCCAACAGAGAATAATAGTGGACTGTGGGTACTTTAAGGGCAAGGACCATGCCTAATTTGCCTCTGCATTTTCACAAAGTAGGCCCCAAATATTTGTGGTGGGGTTTTTTTCCGATCATGGTCAGGTACTATATTTACAATTTTAAAAGATACCGAAACTGTTCTCAGGTGCCAGAACAGAATCTAAAGGGTTCAGTTTGAGGAACAAGATTCCTGCCCTCAGAGTCAATTTGGCCGTATCAGTGGTCAGCTGGAGATGAGGGAGATGATACCCACAGGCCTCTCAAAGGGTGGGAAGCACAGATACCCTAAAAGATTATGGGCAGGCCACCCTCTGTCCTCAGGAGGAAGGGGAGGTGGCTAGGGATGGAAGCCCCCTCTGGCTTCTATTATGAGTAAGAGGCCAAGCTCCGTGACTCAGTGGAATTCACTTCTTCCCATAAATTCAATGTCCCCCAGCCCTGGGAGCAGTGGAATCATGGGAACAAAGGCAGCAAGTTGAGTATGGATCATCACAGAAGGCCCAGAGCAGCTCATACCCCTGTCCAGTATGGGATGAGGCCATCAGGCAAGTAACTCCTGCTTCCAAGGGAGCCGGGTCACAAGAACACACATCTTCACAGGTGAGACCTGGGGAGGCCAGATGACATAATCCTTAAGTCTCTATCAGGGCACCCCAGAGAGGACTTGAAGGTTTTCTTTGACTTAGCATGTGGGAAGAACCAGTGGGTCTGATGTAAAGAGCCTGTTGAATATGAGGCAACTGAGAACAGAAGCCATGTCTCCCTGCTCCCCAGTCTGAGTTAGGAGCCCCCCCCCCCATTGTGTCCCACAGCATCCCTCTCACAGTTTCTCTGTCCATCTCCTCCGCTAGGGTGTGACCTTCTGGAGCACAGAAACCATTCCAGACTTTTCTACCACGCTGCTAGGTCCAGGCTGGGTCCTGGGCAATGACTTCTGCAGACTCTGAATGCAAGAACTGTGAATGATTTACCTATAGAAGAATCACACTCTGCCTAAGAGAAAAATAGAGGTCGGGCCTGACTGAAAAGCCAAATCAAAACAAGTCCAGGAGAGGGCAACTGACCGCATTCAACCTGCCTCCCCCGTATTATAAACTAACAGTTTCGATGGAAAGGTCTAGATCACACGAGAAAAAAAAGTCAGTTACCACCAGGTGCGCGGGGTAGGAGCCTGGCATGAAGATTCATACCAAGACTGTGAAACTCTGCCCAGATATTTGCAGATGACGTAAAAGCAAGGGCGGAGAAGGTAGCGAGGCAGGCAACCATGACGGGCAGTGATGGAGAACTCGCTGGCTCAAGTACCTGAGTCAGCTGGTGCCAGATAAAGCCAGAACCTGGTCTGTATTATTAATTGGAATTTTTAGAGGAAAGGACTGGTTTAACAGAGAGGGACTTGGTTCTTCATTCCAGGTAGCCACTCACGGGGTAGTTGAACACAGCGGTCAATCCTGATGCCAATCAATACATCATCATAGGGGCGCCTGGGTGGTTCAGTGGGTTGGGCAGCTGACTCTTGATTTCAGCTCAGGTCATCATCTCGGGATCCTGGGGATCGAGCCCTGTGTTGGGTTCCATGCTCAGTGTGGAGTCTACTTAAGTAAGATTCTCTCTCTTCCTCTGCCCCTTCCCCCATCCACATATACTCTCTCTCTAGTAAATAAAAAAAAATCTTTAAAAAACTACAGCATCATAAATACCAACACCACTGACTTAACATGAATTATGTGCCAGGTGCTACGTGAGGCAGTTTGTCTCTCTCCAATTATTGTAAAGTAAATGCAAGTCACCCACATTCATAGATGAATATCTTTATAGGAAGACCCTTGCCCAAGGTCATGCATCCAGCTAGATCAAGGCTAGAATTCAAACCCAACTCCAAAGCCCATGTTTAGAGCACACAGAGGAAAGATCACCCCTACAAGTAAGGGTAGGGAAGGGAAAGGTTTCCTGTGAAGAAATAAGGCTGGACCTGGAAGGAGGTGTAGGATGGGGACACCTAGAACAGTACTGGAAGGACATCCAGGAGATCCTGACGGTGCCTGAGATCCTATGTGAGAAGAACCCTGCCGTCATGCCACTATTTTTCCAATAGCAAATGCTACCTGATGAGCATTTGGGGATTCCAACTTTTATTCATCACAGAGAAAGTCGAATACGTACAGGAAGACTTCAGTCGTTAGCTCTTCATCAAAAGCTCAAGCATTCTGCACTACCGCTTCCTATCAAATCATCACCGTTAGGAACATAGTGCACAGGGCCTAAATGTTCTCTGTGGCCTACCGCACACCATCACAATTAGAAATGACCTCAGTGGACAGTCAGGTTGTCCAACCTGCCCCCTGATGAACGAACTCCCCCCTCAATAGCAACAACAAATGCCTGGTCAGTGAGCACCTTCGTCCGTACCTGTAATAATGATAATAATGATAATCTCTTCTTCCAAGGCAGCCCAGCCACAGGTAGCCAAACATTAATTCTGAAAAACCTTTTATTTACATTGGATTGCAGTCCTCCCCGTACCCCTTACCTTCCACCTGCTTCTAATTCTACTCTCTAGAGGAAAACACATGTCTGTTCTTTTTTCCATAGGCCAATCCTTTAAGACCGTTACACTCCCCTAAACCTTCTCTTATTCAGGCTAAAGATTCCCCTTCTTTGAGCCATTCCTTCAATAACATGGCCTCTGAACTCTTCACCTTTCCACTTACTCATCTTTGGACTCATTCTCATTTGTTCACATCACTCTGACTAGAACTCAACAACTTCCAGGTGTGACCCAACTAGTATAGAACAGGAAGCTGACTATACCAATGCAAATGTTAAAAATTTCTGGTTAGTTTTTAGCAGTCTTATGCTAATGACTCTCAGTTGAGTACTACTGAAATCAAGCTCACTCGCCTTTTTTCCAAGCCCTCCTCTCTAGCCACACCCAGCTGGGCTGCCTTACTGGTACCTTCGGTATTTGGAGCTCACATTTATTCTGGTGCATTCTTTCTTTCACACTTAGTCCCTCTCTTAGCCTGTGGACCTTATTCAGAACTTTGACCCTGGCACATACAGCATTTGCTACCACAAATGATGGCTGGAAATCATCCATAAATCAGTGAGCCTTCTCTGTGTATTCGTATAAAGCACAAGTTAAGAGCTGAAGACAGGCATTATCTCCTGACACAAATGAGCATTCGTTAGTGATGATAATAGAAGCAGCACATCTGCGCCAACTGAAACACCATCCAATCCACATCTTCCATGTTGTTCCTCAGAAGGTAAACCCTCAGTTAATGAGGATACAAAGATGTCCACTGTCTGATAGAAGAGTTCTAAGTTAACGATCATAATAATCGGCGTATCTTTTGATATGACATCACACGTCTGCCCTTGAGGGGTAAGGATACTTGGGATGGTCTTTAAAATATAGACTATGGGACCAGACACAAGTTTCATGGTACAGACGCCACAAGGAGCAGCTAAACTAAGGCACAAGAGGTGGCACGGGACTGCCAACTGGGAAAGACATTATCATTTGCAATAAGATATTACGAATCGAGAGGAGCTATCATTTCCAATATGTGCCCCAAATTGAAAAGTCTCAAGTCATGGAACCCTATGCCTCATGTTCCAGAGTGAGGAGAAGCATGGGGATAGACTTAATAATTTGTAATGCCTTGAAGTATACAGTTATCATTTATCAAGTAGTACCACATGCTGTGCATGGACATAGGACATTTCAGTCATTGCCTGATGCTCATGGTTCATAATTATGCCTTTTGAAAATTTAAATTCTATTTCTCTCTCCCTTGATTCTTCCCAGTCTCTAGACTTCCAATAGCACTTCTGCAAAAATATTTACGAGTTTTCTCAGGGCCCTAGTAATTCATTCAACCACCCCTCTGATAAATATTTCTCAACATTTTCCTGACAATAAGACTGGGCACTAGGAACTCTGGCCGACTTCAAATAGAAGTTTCTTGGTCTCTTTTTAGCCACAGGCTTCAATTTTCTTTTCCTGGGGCTTGTTCTAGCCTCTCTCCTCTTTGTTGGCTGTGAGACCTTGGGTAGGTTACAGAAAAGACTGATTCAATGCCCTTCACCTAATAAGGATAGATGAAAGGTGCACACAGGCCTAGCATAGCTCCAGGCACATCGGATACTTAATAAATATTAGAGATTTCTTCTTTCTTTCATTCTTTTCTATGCAGCCTGCCAAGCTGTCTCTTTTCAGAGAAGATAGGAGTAAAAGAGGAAGGAGTCCTCCTCTCTCCCAGGACATCTCTGAACTTTATGGCATTTGCCACCACCAGGGAATTAAGCCGACATGCTTTGCATATCACATTTTTAAAAGGAAGAAAAAGCAGACAGACTTTGGCTCTGGATATATTTCAAGTCATGGTTCTTTTCCTGACACTATTCTTTTTATAAAATCCACAGGAAGCAAACTCATAACATTAAAATCCAACTCCCAGGGCAGCCCAGGTGGCTTAGCAGTTTAGCGCCACCTTCAGTCCAGAGCCTGATCCTGGAGACCAGGGATGGAGTCCCACATCGGGCTCCCTGCATGGAGCCTGCTTCTCCCTCTGCCTTTGTCTCTGCCTCTCTCTCTCTCTCTCTCTCTCTCTCTGTCTCATGAAAAAAAATCTTTTTTAAAAAATAATAAATAAATAAATAAAATCAACTCCCAGAGAGGTGGTACAACTTGGTATGAGAGGAAGCTGGCTCAATGCCAGGCTCTGCCCAACAGTCAAGAGATCTGCCACCCTTAGCCAACCCTTTTGTTCCTCTTATTTCCCTGGAATTACTATCAGCGTTGGCCTGAATGTATGTATCCACCTCCCCCGCAACACTGGAATTCATATGTTGAAATCATAACCCCCAGAGGCAAAGGTATTAGGAGGTGATGAGGTCCTGAGGGTGAAGTCTTCATGAATGGGATTGGTATGCTTATAAAAGAGGCCCCAAGAGCTCCACTGTCCCCTCTGATGCATGAGGACACAGAGAGAAGGCACCAGCTCCCAACCAGGAAGTGAGCGCTCACTGGAATGTCACGGTGCTGGCGCCTTGAGCTCAGACTTCCCGTCTCCAGGAACTGGGAAAAATAAATTTCTGTTGCTTAAGCTGGTATTTTGTTATAGCAGCCTGAATGGACAAAGACCCACCATATCCTTCACATCCATGTAAAACTGTTAACTTGTCATTCTAGTTACTCAACTGAGTCACCTGAAGATTTACCTCTTAAAAACACAGCCCCTGTGCAGTAAAGGAACCCAAAGTATAACCAAAGAGTGGGCTGCTCGAAGTGCTAAGACCTGTGTAGCTTAGAGGAGAGAAATGCCATGAACCAACACTCAGTGGGACACTCCTGTTATTTTGTTGTTGCTGTGGACACAGTGACTGGTCAGGAAGGTCTATAGTTGTTTCTACTGTATTCAAAAACTATTTACTATGGACCCACTGTGGGCCAGGCAGGGTGCTGGGGGTGGGGCTCAGATTGAGTAGCGGCTCTCTGGCAGGGACAAGATATAATCTGGACCATGTTCTTTCAGTCTGGATGGTATTAGCTTACTGTGTGTCACTTCCCCACCCACACCCAAAAGACTGGTTTATTTTATTTTATTTTTTTTTTTTAAGACTGGTTTTTAGAGCTAAAAGCAAGTCCTTCAAACAAATCACTTCCTCATGCCACCACCTAATCTCGCCTTCCCCATCACAGGGCTTCTTGAGTTACTTACGCTTCCCCACTTTCTACTTGTTCCTCAAATAATTGAAGTTGGCACAGATCATCCAACTAAGGTTGCATTTCTAATCGCAAAATCTGAAGATCCCTCTCCAGGCCTCGTGAGGCCTCTCTGGGTCTCCTTCTTCAAACTCCCTCCTATTAAAGTCTAACAGGAGGGACACCTGGGTGGCTCAGTGGTTGAGTGTCTGCCTTTGGCTCCTCCCTCTATGTCTCTGCCTCTTTCTGTGTGGCTCTCATAAAAAAATAAAATCTTTAAAACTATAAAATAATAAAATAAAGTCTAACAAGCATACTTCCCGTTTCCCTCCTCCCTTTCCATCTCTGTATCCTCTGGTGGCCAGCTTCCAGAGCAGCCCTGACATCACCAGGGAAGCCAGCCTCAGCAAGAGCTCCGCTCACTCCCTACTGCCTTACACAGAGGCAGGTCCTGCATCCCTGTGGGCCACCCCCATTCTGGCATCTCCCTCAGACACCAGACCACATCTTTTTAAAAATATTTTTCAACTGAACACCTGTCCAGAATCTTTGGACTCTACACTGACTCATTTTCTTAAATGCACAAGCCACGATGTCCTCAGCAAAAATCTTAGTGCTTAGGACACAAGAGTGAATAAACCAGATGAAGATCACTGCCCTTAAGAGGGCAGAGTGAAACACTAAAAAACCCATAAATGTAATAAATTATTTAGTTTCTCAGAGGATACTAAGTGCTATGGGAAACAAAGTAGAGCAGAGCAGGGAAGGGGAGGATCAGAAGTGCTGGGATGAGGCAAGTTTCCAGGTTTAAAAGGTCAGAAGAAGCCTCACTGAGAAGAGAACATTCCAGCAAATTATAGCTAGTGAAGGAGTAAGCCCCACAATATCTCAGGAAGAGCATTTGAGACAGAGGCCCGAGGCAGGAGTGCCTGGGTGTGTACAGGCCAGAAGGCAAGGTACAAGCGAAGGGGACAGACAGAGGGGATCCCAGAGGGACAGAGACAACTGGGTGGGGGTGGGGGTGGAAGAGATGAGCTAGTACCTTACAGCTCATGGTAAGGACTCTGGCTGTTATTCTGAGTAAAAGTAAGAGCCACTGCAAGGGTTTGGCAAAAGAACAATGTGGTTAGACTCAATGTTGCCAGGATTGCTCAGGCTGCCATGTCGGGACAGGGAGAGGGGTCAAGGGTAAAATCAGGCAGAGCATCAGGAGATCACTGGAGAGATCCCAGTGCCAGATGCCTACAGCCTGGAGTGGGAAGTTGCAGTGGGGGGTGGTGAGAAGGAATGTGTTTCAGGTGTGCTTTGAAACTCAAGTTCGATGGCTTGGGTGCGGGTGTGAGAGAAAAGTCAAGGGTGATTCCAAGGTTTGGGGCCAAAGCAGCCGGAATGATGGTGCTACTCTGAGGAGAAAAGGGGAGAGAAGTGAAGAGCAGAAGTTCAGTTGGGGTTCAGTCTGAGTTTGAGATCAGACTGTCAAGTGGCGTGTAAATAGGCAGCCTGATGGCAAGTCAAAGGTCTGGAGAAAAGTCCAGGCTGGAGGTGTAAATGTGGGAGCTATGGGCAGTGAAGGCCTCTGGAGGCTCTGGAGCAGTTGGTCGAGTCGTCCTAGGGTGTTTGCTCTGAAGCAAGAGTTCCTGGGTTTAAACCTGACTCTAGTACTTTTCAGCTGTGTGATCTTAAATGAGCTCAAATGCTCTGAGGATGTCTCCTCCTCTGTAAAATGGGAAAAATGAAAGTATCTACCTCATTGGGGTTTTATGGATGAAAAACAAGCAATTCATGTTAACTACCCCACACACAGTAATCGGCACACAATAAATGTTGGCAGTTAAAACTCTCACTGTCCCTCTCTCCAGCTCTTACTGTCTTGCTAAGTCTAGTATCTTCGACTTTTCCTTCTTTCTTACCCCATAGTCAACCCATTCCTCTCCCCAAGTGCTCCTGGATCACGTGTTCATCCTGCTACCTCACTGCCCCTAGAATGAGCCCTTAAACGGTACTGAATCTAAATAAGAAACAAAGTTCTATTTCTATTCTTAAAACATTTCTTAAATCTGTCTCCATCTCTCTTTTCTCATTTCTCATCTGAGCTCCCAAGAAATTTTACTAAACTTCAATTATAGCTCAAAATATAATTTTAATTTGCGTGCATGTCTCTCTTCCCTTAAAACCATAAGCATTTCAACCACCAAGTCATAATTAGCTCCATATCCCTAGTGCCTTGTGTCCAGTGCACAGACCGTGGTAAGTGTCCATCAGTTGATCAAATGACAAAAAACAATTTTATTGGCCACTCTTACCTGCTAAACACAGAAATTAAAATAAAATCACCACCACTTCCACATAAACTACAGTCCCTGCCTGTAAGGAGTTTTGAGAGGTAAACTTGGTACACCTGAGGCAGAAAATAAAACAGCTGAATAAATGGAATGAGACCACTATAATGAAAGGGCAAGCTGTACAATACTGACTTTAAAAAAAGAAAAAGAAAGAAAGAAAGAAAGAAAGAAAGAAAGAAAGAAAGAAAGAAAGAAAGAAAGAAAGAAAGAAAGAAAGAAAGAAAGAAAAAATACTGACTTTACATAAGGAACTCCAAGAAAAAGATACCATCTTGGCTAGATTAGAAATGAAGATAGACAGTAGTATTGGAATGGCTGGCTATGGCCTGAAGCCTTCAAAAAGGAATGATGGGAGCAAGGTTTTTAAACAGAAGGTGGGGACGGGAGGCTGGCCAGTGGGGCTTCGTCAGGGGTCAGAGAGATAATAGGAGAACAAAGTGGCAGTGTGTGAGAGCACTAACCTCAAGATGGAAGTCAAAGAAGCTGCTGGGAAAAAAGACGGCCAATAGGCAGTCAAAAAGGGGAGTGTGGTGGAGGACCCTCCATCTTGACATGAGTATGTACGTGATGTAGAGCCAAAAAGTAAAATCTGTTCAAGGAAAACAGCTTGAGTTGAAGAAAGCACTCAAATTCCCTCACCTTTCTTGGGGGATTTTTGTTTCTCTAACACATCTATAGATGTGTTATAGTATATAGTATAGTATATAGATCTATATACTAGAAGAAGCCATCTCCTGGTGTTTGGCAGACAAACTTGGGGGCTCAGATGGTCTCCTTATTCAAGTTAATACACACAGGTATCCTTTGGTTTCAAGCTCCAGGTTGATTTTTTTTTTTAAAGATTTTATTTATTTGAGAGAGAGAGAAGCAGACTCCCTGCTGAACAGAGAGCCTGACTCAGGGCCCAATCCCAGGACTCCAAGATCACAACCCGAGCCAAAGGCAGTTGCTCAACCAACTGAGCCACCCAGGTACTCCACTGCAGACTGATTAAATGATGCACAACTCATGCTCTCTTGCTCTCATTTCATCTTCCAGCTGTCATCCCTCATGAGAAGTCAGATTTCTGGCCCTCAACATCCTTGCCTCAGAGCCCACCAAGGTGTAGACACATACTCTCCAACAACCTTGGCAGGGATGGAGTCTTCCTGAGGGTCACAAGGGACTGGAAATCTTGCTGTGCTGCCATCACCAAGACATGACTAGAGGAAGATCATGGTTATCCACATTCACAAACATTAGGGATAACTTCAAACGTGAATGTAGGAGTCAGTTATCCTTTTGATGCATTCTGAATGTAGCTTTGTGCTCTATCACCAGTTTGGGGAACCTATCCCTAACTTTCCTCCTCATCGAGAGAAGCAAAACTTATCATTCCAATGAGACAAAATGTTATAAGCATAATAAGTTCTAATTTGTGCATCACACATAGGTCTGAAGCCCCAGCCCATTTCTTACTAGCTCTGTCACCTAGGGCAACTGGGCTGAATTCTCTGAGCCTTGTTTATTCAACTGTAAAAGAGCGACAGTGTTACCTATATCACAAGGCTGCTGCAAGGATTAAATAAGAGTAGATAATATAAAGCACCAACACACAACCAGGGTGTAAAGTGGCAGCACTTATCATGGATCTTAGAAATGAAAGTATCCACAGCAATTATTCGGTAGGTTTCCATCAGCTTTCAAGCAAGGTCGTTTAGATGTTCTTGATCTCTAGGAAAGCCATCACCAAATTTTGTCATCAAGACTGAGGTTGAAAACGGGATAGAGGTCAAGCTTTTCTCCAGGCTCTGAAGGGACAATATTCCCTATGTTCTATAATTTATATGCCCATAAGATGGGCCTTAAGAACTTAAAAATAAAGGCAAGACCCAGACATACAAGAAGAGCGAGACATTGGCTCACCACCAATCCCCAAGGAAAATGTGTCCTCATGGCCAGGGAATGAGAGTCTGGAGACTCAGAAGCTACAGAGGAAAGTGCAGTACAGGCTTCCTGAGACACAAAGCAGGGAGTGATGGCCCTGAAATACCTACTCACCATCTCTGCCATGCCTACCTTCCGGCTTTCCCTGCCGGAGTTGGGATCCCTCCAGACTGCGCATAGCTGCACCACTCCACCTCCACCGGAATATCAAAATGCCAAACCCATGAACAGCTCCTCAGTGCATGCATTCACGGGACAGACACTGACCGAGCACTGGGTCCTCTCGACCAGCACACCTGACACATGGTGTCACAGACTGCTTGATCACGAACAATAGGGACCTTTGTAGGCAGCTCATTCCACTGGCAGGTAGTTCTGAGTTTAGAGTTTCAGAATGCAGACTCCCTGATCCTGGATCTACTTCCCTTAACTTCTATCTTCAAGATCTAGTTGTAGGACTAATGAGCTTTTAAAAGATGAAACGCTTTTCACAGTAAGATGTCCTTTCAATCAGTTCAGGTCATAATACTCACAGCCAGTGTTTATTGAGGGCCAACCCAGTGCCACACTTTATAGGCAGGAACTTACAATACTATGTTTCCTAAACCTGTCCAATCCTGACATCATCCTGGGTACCTGTTACAGCCTCTGCTCCCCACGCCTGCCGCCTGCCCCCTGCCAATAAAGTGGGCTGAATCAAAATCTGATACAGAGCCTGGGAACTGCTCCTTCAGCAAGAGCCCCTGGCGATTCTTAGGATCATGCAGATTAGAGACTGGTGATGTAGTGGATCAGATGTAGGACACCTGAGTCCACTATCTGATTCTATCATTTACTCACAGTGGGACCTTAGGCAGCTTGTGGAGCCTCTCTGAACCTCAAAGATCCGTGATTTCAGAAGGATAACAGCATGTATCTGCAGGGTATTCAGAGGAATAAATTAGATGTCTTAGTACACAACCTCTCCATAGTGGCATCATCACTTGTCCTAATGACCCTATAAAATTGCAACCCTCATAGACCTAGAGGGCATTATGCTAAGTGAAATAAGTCAGTTGGAGAAAGATCAATACCATACAACTTCACTCATATGAGGAATTTAAGAAACAGAACAAAACAAAAAAAGAAACAAACTAAGAAGCAGACTCTTAACCACAGAGAACAAGCTGATGGTTATCAGAGGGGAGGTGGGTGGGAGATGGGGGAAATAGGTGGAGGGGATTAAGAGTACACTTATGGTATTGAGCCCTGAGTAATGTAAAGAACTGTTGAATCACTATAAACCTGAAACTAATAATACTATGTTAACAGTAGTGGAAGTAAAATTTTTTAAAAATTTAAAATTAAAAAATAAAAATAGCAACCCTAGTATTTTTGCTCAGTGCTACACAATTCGCAGTTAAAGTATCTGCGATCAGAATTTAAACTCAGATCTTAACCATGGTTAAAGCCTAAGTGCCTACATCCAGCAGTGGGGGAAGGAGGAAGTAAACAGGCGGGAGGCCTAGGGGCACAGAATGACCTACATATCCAGGTCTGGCTCCAAATTCTTGCTTGGATCCAGCTCATACTGCATCCTCAGGAGCAGCCATCAGGCAGGAGCTCTGGCCAGCAAGATGCCCCTGGCATCACAGGAAGGAAATAAAGTTTGCCTTGTACTTCCTCCTGCCTCTGCTTCTGCTCCTCTCCTGAGTAGCGCCCCCATTCCTCTTCCTTTTGGGACCATTCAGAATCCCTACTCTTGCTCCAGGTCTATACCCACCCAGCCCTAAGGAGCTCCGCTCCTGGGAGGCAGGCTGGGTGTAGAGTTTGAGAGGCTGGCCTGAGGAACAGGGCAGGCTATGCTTGACTCCACAACTTTGAGGTTTTGTAATGTCTCTTCACCCCTGGGAGACCCTCTCTCTGCTGCAGGGCTCATCTGCAATAGTGCTCTCAGCACAGTACCTGGCTCATCTGTCAATCAATAGCACCTGAGACCTTGTACTTAAAGTGGAGCCACCTGCGACTCACACTTTAGCACATAATTCATTAATGAGCCCCCATTCATTTGCTCGCACAAATATGCACCAAGTACAGGTGAGAGATAAACGGTCCAGCCCCAGCCCCTTCGGCCCTTAGAGGAAGAGAAAGACCCATAAAATGGTGGGTGTAAACCCGTGTAAGGCATTCAGAACTAAAGGCTAGGCTGGTACCAACTCCACTAGAGCAAGTCAGGAAAGGTAACATGCCTCCTGGGTTCCGAAGGGTGAATAGGAGTTTAACAGGCAGAAAAAGGCATACTTAACAGAACAGTAGCCCAAAGGTTTAGCCATGAAATAGGGCCCATAGTAGCCAGAGAATGGTGAGAAGTTATGAGAGGTGAGGGTATGAGGGCTGCAGTGATGGGAAATGAGATTCAACAGGATTATCTGCTCCAGACAAGTATTTCTAAGTCCCAATTCATCCTGCAAGAAACTGGGACTGGTGGAGGTTTTCTAAGCACGTGATATTATTTTCTCTAAATTTAGTGTTGAGCTCCTGCCACTAAAAAGGGCTTTGATGGGGTGTGAAGAGAAGCCATTTCCACTGATAGAGAAAGTGCCAGAGACCATCTTTTATCACCCCCGGCCTGTCCTTCAGTCCCACCAACCGCTGACCCAGCAGATCCCAAACTCCAGTCAGGTCCCCCCAGGAACACTCAGCTCCAGAAATCAGATTTCCATGTTTGCAGAGCGATGGGAGGAGAGGAGGGTAAGAGACCCAGCGGGGACGGGCTGCAGGTGTAACGCAGGTGAGCGGGAAGATGTCCTTCCGTGTGTGGTGGCCCTCGGCCTCCTGAAAGGAGCACGACAGACCAGCCGCCACCCCGTCCTGCCTGCGTGGCCTCGCGTCCTTCCCTCGAGCTCTCTGAGGCTGTTTGCTCATCCAGTAAGTGGAGATCAGCCCCGCTTCGAGAACATTCTGAGGGTCTGTCTCCAGGGGCCAGCACAGCATCCTCTGTGAGCAACGAGGGACCCTCCGGACATTACTACACTGAGTAACAGCCCCGCATTACCTTGTGGAGGAGGGGGACGGGGATGGGGGCGCAGGATGGGGCCAGGCTGCGCCAGTTCCTAGAGGCCGACCGTCCTCCCGGCTGCTTCCCGGCCTCCTGGGCCGCTGGCTGCTTCTTTGCCACCTAAGCCGGGGCCCTGGAGAGCTGTGGGCTTGCAGCCGGGGGCTCACGGGCTCACATGACAACCTGGCAGGGCGCAGCTGTTCCTGGCACCGACCTGAATAATACAGGCCTTTTTCCGCAAACTCTGGCAAACAGTCTGAAGTGACAGGTGAAAACACTGGGCCCCAACTCTCACCCTCACCGGGGCTGAGGGCAGAAGAGGCCAAAATACCTCGCCTCTATCTGGGAAGTGAATCAGAGCTCGGTGGCCCGGTGGCAGCTGAAGGAAACTAGGGGTGATAGATGCCAAGAGAGGGAGGGGGAGGCGGGGTCGTCAAGCTCCACGCAGGACAAACTGCCCCTACTGCCCCAGGGCCGCCTCACTGGAAGGTTTCAGAACCCCAGGGGCACAGAGGGGGCCCTGTGACCTGCTGGCTGGGGAGGGAATGGGGCAATGGATTTCATCTCCACAGTTGCCAGAAATCACTGCAACCACCACAGGAGCCCCCCCTTTTTTTTTTAAGATTTTACTTATTTACTCATGAGAGACAGAGGCAGGAACCCTTATGAAGAGCCAGCCCTCACCCCTCCAGAGCAGGGGACAAGTGGGGGGGCTTAACGGGATTTCATCTCCTTTGTACTCTGGCAGCACCAAACTCGGTGCCTGGTAGCCAGGCACAGTCAGTCTAGAAAACAGAATAAAGGGCAGCCCGGGTGGCTCAGGTTTAGCGTCACCTCCAGCCCAGGGCCTGATCCTGGAGACCCGGGATTGAGTCCCACGTCGGGTCCCTGCGTGGAGCCTGCTTCTCCCTCTGCCTTTGCGTGTGTGTGTGTGTGTGTGTGTGTGTGTGTGTGTGTCTCATGAATAAATGAATAAAATCTTAAAAAAAAAAACCTGAGTAAAGCTGTGGTTGGAGGAAGAACCCAGGCTTTGGACACAGGAGCACCTGTCAGCAACTCTGCAGACTTAAGCAAGAGCTTGTTCCTCTGAGCCTCAGTCTCCTCATCAGGTAAATGGGATGATGACATGGACCTGGAAAGGTTCTTGTAAGAGTTAAAATGATGAATGTGAAAGCCCCTAAAATAGTGCTTGGTAGGTAGCAGGCACTCAATAAATGGACTTCTCAGACTGCAGTCTTCAAATATCTTAAGACCTTCAGTATCAACTGTTTCTAATTCTTCTGGAAGGGGGGATAATAAAAAGAAGCTATAAAACTGAAGATGATGAACCAAAGGAAAGTACGGGGATACCTCTAGGGTCACACCTGTGGTCTCAGAACTGTGTGTGTTGGGGATTGGAGTTGATTGGTGTTCTTCAAACCGTGCTCCAGGAACCCTAGAGAGTCCGTGGAGCCCCTGAGGGGCTGTCTTAGAGTGGGGAGAGAGAGACACGTGGACTCGTGTGGCTTCGGGAAGCTTCCCACAGAAGGCTTCCTTCTGAAGAAACAGTTCCACACTCCATCCTGAGCCTGTTGAAAGTCACTGCTTTGTCCAAGGTCACCAGTGTCCTAAAGACCAGTTTTCTCCAGGCTCCTAACCCAGGACTAGGGTAAGGCAACGGAGGCACCTGGAGTGCAATACTTAAGGAAGCCCACCCCCCTCGGGGTCATGTGAGGACAGGGTTGGCATCCAAGTGGGAATGCCTCCTGAAATTCAGCACCTGAGGCACCTGGCTTGCCTGGCTGCTACCAACCCTCAGTCCCCTTCTTGGGTATGTGGCACTTCTCTCTCTGGAAATCTCTCACCATTACCTTCTACACCACTGCCTTCTGTGGGTAGTGATCTGCTTTCTGGCTCCTCTCCTTCTTGGGCAAGAAGAATGGGCACTGGAGGGGAGAAAAGGAGCGTGGGAGGCAAGGAGAGGACACAGTGTGGGGAGGGGCTGTTGAGTCTGGTTGTGAACAAGCTGAGTGTGAGGGGTTCGCTGAGGTGCAAGAGGCGGGTGGGCAGGGTAAGTCTGGCCCCCAAGAGAAGCTGGAACAGAGAGATTTCTCTCACCTGAGAGAATCTTCTCTCCCATCTACTTCTCCCTTCCTCACCTCACTGACCCACCCAAGGTCAGGCCCACACCACCTGATCTTAGAGCCCTGAAGGAGCCTCCTGAACCATACCTGCCTCCCATCTTTCTCCACATCTCCACAAGCAAGACTATGCCCCAAGTCCAGCTCTGGACAATTATGCCCCCATCCCCTTGGAGACAAAAATGGCATCTTCCATGTTCACTAAGTCCTCACCCCCACCCCACCCTCAGGCCGCCAAGCAACACCCCACCATATGCAAATGCACCCTTAAATTGTAGGTGACCTAATGCACCATGACTCCCTGAATTCACCTGAGCCTCCTGTCCTGACTTTGCTCCTGCTCCTATCTTCCTCCAGGCACTCTCGCCGCTCACCCTAATTCTACCTGTGGAATCTTTGCACAGTAAACAACACGCCCACTCTCCTCTCTTTGCAGGTCCTGCATCCAGGTTTGCCAAAGCCCAGAGCTGTTTGCAGATATTGGAGAGTACACTTTCCTCTTTCTGCTCGGCCAGTATTTTCAAAATGTCAATATTGCAAAAGCAAGCAAGGCCCTTGCCTTGTCCTCAGTGAAGAGCCACTGGGTGGAAAGCAAACACCTGGCCTGCCCTGAGACCCATGGCTGCAGGCAGGCTACACTGAACAGCGGGTCTTCAGTAGGAAGCTTGTCGACCACAGAGAAACCGCCCTCTCCACTGTTTCTCTATTTCTATTCCCCCTTTGCACCTAGCCCGGCTGTGGGCTCCAGCGGGCACTTGGTAAATACTCAGTTAATTAATTAACGAGATCTGCGGGAAGCACAGAACTAAGTCCAGAAAATATAATTATGGAGCGATTTCCATACAAAAATAATTTTCTTGCCTTATCCATGTGAAGATGAACAACCCCTCCAATGATGAAAATGCTCTAAAACTGGATTGTAAATAAGTAAATAAATAAATAAAAATTTAAAAATTAAAAAAATAAAATAAATAAAACTGGATTGTGGTGATGGTTGCACAACTTTTACTAAAAGTCACTGAATTTACACACAAAGGAAGTTCATGAAATCTAAATTATACTTCAGTAAAGTTGTTTCAAAAAAGTCTGTGAGATTTGATGGTGGCAAACTATGCTCCGCTGAGTAATAAGCTGAGTCACAAGCACACTTAACAACAAAAACGCAACCAGGCCCTGTAAGGTGTGGCTCTGAGCTCAGCCTTAGCTCCCATGGGTCAGGATCAGCTGTCAACGGTGGGGTCTGGGGAACCTCCCAGAACAGTTGTGGTTTGTTGGGGTGGAGAGAACACCAGGGTGGCCAGGCTTCAGGTCAGTCTACAGTCAGGACACAGGGTCAAGTGAACTGATCCTATAGAACATTCTATGTGGGCTCCTCCGGTGGATTAGGCCTAAAGAATCTGACCCAGATCAGAATCACTCCCCCGAGGAAGTGTCCTCCGGCTCGCACAGTACCAGTGAACTTCCTCCACAGCAATCCCACAGGTCATGATGTCACACTCAGCTGTGCTATTATTTAATTAACATTTGTCTCTCTCTGTAGACCATATGCTACATGAGGTCAAGGATCTGGCTCGTAGGCTCCCAGGGCCTATTACAGAAGCAAGCGCATGGTAGAGGGTCATTTAGAAGTTAACTGAATGCTGAACGAGTGGATGGACACTCTTCACCTAGTGAATCAGGACAAGGGACACAAACCCATTTTCTTTCAGGGCAGCACTGCCATGCAGCTGATATTTAAGACTGGGAAGGGCCCCATGGAGAGGAGAAGAGGGGACCAATGTTCCCTAGGGCAATGCACCACACTGTCCCCACTTCAACTCACCACAATCTAGACACCAGATATGGTTATTGCCCTGTCAATAGGTAGAAATGGGGGTTTTACAACCAGAATCCATATCTGTCAGGCCAGGAAGGCCAAGTCACCTCTGGGGTGGGGAGTGCCCCTTTGGTGCAACCTCGAGGTTATTACTGCACAGGCAGGTGGCTGTGAGTCTGAGGGCCAATGAGGTTGCTACTTTTCCCAAGGTCGGGGCCTCTGCCCACAGTGTGCGTGAGCCAGTCCTGGGTGCACAGCAGGCTCATGGTACAGAATCATGTATTCACGAGACTGAGGTGCAGAGCCCGAGCCTCAGTCAGGCCTGGACAACGGCCCATGCCCAGTGCAGGCCTCCAAGGAACTCCCCTTTCTCCTGAGAAAGCACTTCCCATCTATTCTGTTTTCCACTGCCATCATGAAGTGCTGACGAGCCCCAGAGAACACCCATGCCATGCCCTCCCCCTCCCACTTGCTGCCAAAGGGAGAGCCTGAGGCCAGGCGTATACTGCACAAGGCGCACCCGTCCTCGCGGAGGGATAGTATAGCACACTGACGTTGGGGATGGACTTGGTGTCAGACCATCTGGGCTCAAGTCCCAACTTACTCACAGCTTACTAGCTATAAGACCTCCCAGACCCTAGTCTCCTCACGTGTCAAGTGGAGTATTAACAGTATTGACAACTCTTTGGGTTGTTGTGGGCATCAAATGAGTTAATACATATAAAGCACGTAGTACCTGGTACATAATAAATGCTATCGAACTGTTAGCTGCCATGATGATTTTTCCCAGCACATTAAAGCTGCCTCTCTATAAGTGAAAGAACAGAAGATGCTGAGCACAAGGAAGGCCTGAGGCCATGACAGATTCCCTTGGCATTTCAGGCCTCCAAACACTGAGAAAATAGCCATCCTGGCCTAACTCCAGAGGCTTCTTTATCTCAGCTGCCAGTAAGTACAGATGTTGGCATACTGGCACCAGGGAGGGACAGGGTGGAGAGAGAGAACTTACCTCACGGCACAGTAATAAAAAAAAATAATAATTAAAAAAATCAACACTCACAGGTTGTTTGCTCAAAGAAAAAAAAACCTCCCTGGAAAAATACACAGCTCTAAAAAATATCACTTTCCTGGAGACACTCAGAACAATGAAAAAGGATCTCCTGTAAGTGCCTAACTGGGTCAAAGGACAGAGAAGTGAGACAGAAATGAGTGAGACAGCTTCAAAAGCTGCTTCAGGACAGCTCCAGAAATGTGGGAGGGGGTGATGAGCATTAGGTCTTCTGGCTTCTCAGATTTAAAAAGTTCGGGCTGAGGTCTAGATTCATATGGCCAGACCCAAAGGAGCAGAAAGGGTAAGAGCCACACACCTAGCCATCAGAGAAATGCAAATTAAGGCCATAATGAGGGGTGCCTGGGTCAGTGGTTGAGCATCTGCCTTTGGCTCAATGCATGATCCCGGGGTCCTGGGATCGAGTCCTGCATCAGGCTCCACACAGGGAGCCTACTTCTTCCTCTGCCTATGTCTCTGCCTCTCATGAATAAAATCTTAAAAAAAAAAAAAAAAAAGACCATAATGAGACACCACTGCCTGCCAATCAGATGAGCTAACATAAAACTATGACCCTACCCAATGCTGGCAAGGGAGTGGATCTCTCCCACACTTCTGGTAGGAATGTTAAATGGTACAGGCACTCTAAAAAACAGTTTGGTGGTTTCTTAAAAAATTAAAAATATGCTTGCCACACAACTCAGCAATTGCGCAGCTCGGCATTTATCCCAGAAAAACAAAAATGTACGTCTACACAAAAACCTGTACAAAATTGTTCATAGCAGCTTTATTTGTAAGAGTCAAAAACTGGAAACACGCAAAACACCCTTCAAAAGGTCAATGGCGAAACTGGTGTACCCGTATCATGAAATACCACGCAGCAACAAAACTATCTCTCTATTTATTTATTTTATCTATTAACAGAGGTTTGGGTTGTCCCCAGTTTTTAGCTATTAAAATAAAGCTGAAAACAAAATAAAACAAAACAAACAAACAAAAAGCTGATTTAAGCATTTGTGAACATTTTTTTGTGAGGACCTATGAATTCTTTTTCCTGCATCATCACCTAAGAGTGCAATGGCTGGGTCTTATGGTAGGCATATGTTTAGCATTTTAAGAAGCTTGCCAAATTGTTTTCTAGAGTTGTTGTATCATTTTACATTGTCCCCAGCACTACATGAGAGTTCTGGTTGCCCCAGTTCCTTGCCAACACTTGGTATAGTCAGTCTTTTACATTTTAGCTATTTTAATAGGTATGTGGTGGTATCTTGTGGTTTTATTTGAATTTCCTTAAAGGCTCACGTAAAAAAAAAAAAAAAAGATTTGTTTGTCTTCTTATGATTAAGCGGGTATTTTTTTATATATTCTATAAATAAGTCCTTTATTGGAGAGGTTTGAAAATATATTTTCCGATTCGGAGGCTTGCATGTGGTGAGAGATAATAGCACGTAAACTAATCATTACAATTCAGCTGAGCAAGTATATATATAGGGAAATACAAGGAAAGATCAGTAATCTTTTTTTTTTAAAGATTTATTTATTTTTTAGAGAGAGTATGAGAGAGAGCACATGTGTGAGCAAGTATAGAGGGAGGGGCAGAGGGAAGAGAGAATCCCAAGCAGACTCTGTACCTGGAGCTAGATGTGGGGCTCAGTCTCACCATGGCCAGATCACCACCTGAGCCAAAACTGTGAGTTGGATGCCCAACCAACTACACCACCCGGGTGCCCTGAAAGGTCAGTAATCTTAGGTCAGGATGTCAGGGAAACTTCTAGGTGGTGAAGGTATGTGAATTGAGTTGTAAAGGAAATTTAAAGTTAGTTTGGGGCAGCCTGGGTGGCTCAGCGGTTTAGTGCTGCCTTCGGCCCAGGGCCTGATCCTGGGGACCAGGGATCGAGTCCCAAGTTGGGCTCCCTGCATGGAGCCTGCTTTTCCCTCTGCCTGTGTCTCTGCCCGCCGCCCCTCTCTGTGTGTCTCTCATGAATAAATAAATAAAAATCTTTAAAAAAAAGAAAGAAAAAATAAGGGGGACCATTCAATAGGCACCTATTTTGTGGGAAGAGCATCATATAAATAATTATTAGTCTTCACTCGGAGTAGAGGTTATTTAGCCCATTTTACATATGAGGAAAGGCCAGGTAGTCGTGCAACTATGATCAAGCAAGGCTCAAACCCGCTTTAAATGTTCTCAAAGCTGGGGCACTTTCCTCTGTATTGTGAGGTCTTACGACAATGGTGAACGTCCAGGAAGAAGCCGGAAGGAATGATACCCCTTGGCGTCAACAGACCTCTAAGAAGGATGTGAACAGAGGAGAAGGATGGGCTGGCATCACTGAGATGCCAGGGGATGTGTGGCATCAGTGAGACGACACCCTCTCCCTTCTGGGTTGCCATGGCCACAAACTCCTCTGACAGCTAAACCCAGCCCATCACAGGCTTTGGGCCAGATAGGTCAAGGCAGGAAGTGGGCTGTACCTGGCTCTGGGAACATTCTTCCCTGGCGTGGGGGGAAGGACCTTGGCCAGACATTCAGAAGAGATTCCAGGTCCACTGGTGTCATAGACAAGGCCCTTCCCCTTTCTGGGCCTCCATTTCCTCAGATGGAAGATGTGAAAGCCAACCAAGCAGCTTTCCAAGGACCTCTTTCAGCCGGGACTCACATTCCAAATGCTCAGCTGAAATGAGCTTTTCCTCCTTCTGAAGCTGATGGGTGCCAGAGAGGAAAAGGATTCTTGATTATCTACAAAACCATACAGCCCACTACCCCCGCCAGCCCCAGCTCCACAGGCAGAGGCACCTGCCCCACTTAGCAGTGCCTGCCCAAATCTCTCCCTCTGCCACTGTCTCCTCCCCTCAGCCCCACCCCTCTGCAAGAATCTTCCAAAGACCCCAACCCAGCCTTCGCTGATTTGCTCCCTAGTTATCAGGGTAAGCACTGAAAATTCTGTTTCTCAGGGCTCTGGGAGCTTTGGGACACACAGACAGTTTCCCCCATTAGAATTATTGGAGATGATGTATGGTTATGGGCTAATATATGTCATACACAGTCTCAATACTGGAGCGCACCTCCCCTTGTCCCTTGGCATACCTGTATGCTCAAGATCAAGCCAGGATTTCTTGCCCGAACATGCCAGGTTATGTGGCTGGGT
Source organism: Canis aureus (assembly GCF_053574225.1). Classification (NCBI taxonomy): domain Eukaryota; kingdom Metazoa; phylum Chordata; class Mammalia; order Carnivora; family Canidae; genus Canis; species Canis aureus. Next base: position 24,099,742 of record NC_135641.1, on the reverse strand, counting down.
ACACAGCATCTGTGAAACTGAATTAAATCCCTCTTGCCAGAGGAACAATCACGAAAACCAAACAGGTCCATCTCGGTATCCCCCTGACAAGAACGCCGAGAGTCCAGAGGCTGAGGCTTCTGCTTCCAGATGACTCAGAGACCGGGGGCTAGCAGCACCCCAACTCACTACCCCCAGGTGTCACGCGAGTGAGGGGACTATGCTAAAGAACTTATGGATGCTCCCGGCTCTGACACTATCTTACTGTAGAGTGAAGAGTCCTTGGTATTTGAAAGGAACAATGTGGCCTTTTGTGAAGCTCCAAGCACTACAGCTGCCACTGTTCACAGAGCTGCAGAGATAGAATGAGGTACCCCGAGGGAAGGGACCCTGCTGGCTGGAACTGCATTTGGGAACTCCCACCCGTGTAGGCGGTACTTGCTGTGAAGAGCACCCACTACCTCTGAGAAGCCAAGGAGTCACAGCCAGGCTCCGTTTACAGCTCTGTTGCCTGTGGGCTGTCCAATCTTGGACAAGTCTCTTTACCTCTGTGAGAGACCCCACTTCCACATCTGCCTCGTTAAGAATAGAAAAACCTACCCCGTTAGGCCTTTGCAGAGTTCAAGGAGGTCCTGCAAACAGAGCACAAAGCACAGGCCTAGAGCCATCACTGAGTCTTCCCTACCCTTCCCTGCCCTTCCTTATACACACACCTAAAAGTCTTCAGAATTAGATCTGTCCAGCTGGCTTCACCGACCTGGAAGACTGAAGCCCCGATGAGGAAGGGGTCTTAACTGCAAGCAGGCCAGGGGACCAGGGTACGCATGGCACTGGAGCTGTGGCGGCAGCTACTGGGGGAGCGTGGAGGCGGGGCCAGCCCCTGAGACCATCCACCAGGTCCCTGGGCCAGTCACATAAAGGGCTCCAGGATCCTGAGGCTTCCTGGGCAGTGCCCCATCCCACCAGCCTCATTCTTTGCCTCCCCGGGAGCATGTGCTTATTATCCCCTCAGCCACAGTTGTCACCAGTGGTGTGACCTGGCTTAAAATGAGGGTGTGGGACCAAATGGCCTCCCTCCCACCTTTATCACCTTCTGAACTACACTTCTACAAAGTGAGGGGGTGCTGAACTGATGATGCCCCACCTTCTCCCCATCCCCCTCTCCAGGATACAAAAAGGAGGGAGGGGTAGGGAACCCAAAGGTTCTGAAAGTGGAGGGGGAAGGGCAGAGGCTGGGATTCCATTATGCTAATTTAATTAGCTCTAATCTGCCCACAGCAGGGCCTTGAAGAAAGAGGCTTTTGTTTAAATTTCACATTTGGCAGGAAGTGCTCCTTCCCTCTCCACCCCCCACACCCCCCAGGAGAGTTCCAGAGTCAAAAGCTCCCATTTCAGTCCTGGCTCTCCCATCTAGCAGCGCCCGGGCTTCCTTTTCACACTTCTCTGACCGACTCCTCGATTTTTCCAGGAAGGAAACATGCCCCAGATGTCTGTCAGGAAAAGGAGAGTTTTTCTCTGCCCTTATAAAAGGGTGTCAGTAATTCACAGATTTCCCAAGAAGCGAGCGCCAAGGCGGGAAGGGCCAGCCGACCGTCTCCACTGACAAGCCTGGGGTTTACCCATCTACCAAGTCCACCCCCCCAAACCCCGCGGGCAGGGAGCCTCACAACCGTCTTACTGGATAAGAACAGAGGTCTCACTCCTTTGGCCACTCGGCTAATGCTGCCTGAGCCCCTGCTCCTCACAGAGGGAGAGGGGTGCGCAGGGGAAGCCACTTGCTTCAAGGGTCCCGGCCTGTCCCTGTCGGTGGCAGAGCGAGCTGGCAACTTGAATCTCCCAAACCAAAGGCCCTGTTTGTAGCCCTGGCTAATTGCCCATGCTGTAAACTTCCCCACCGTGGCCAATTTCCGGCTGTCAACAATTTTTAACAAGCAGCTCGCAAAATTCCTGGAGATTACAAAATCTGCTCTCTGAAAGCCCGCAGACTAGAAGCCAATTCTCCTGGCTCCTGGTTGGGGGGTTTTCCTGCCTCACCTCTCTACCTCCAGGCAGGAGGACGTTGACCTGCTAACTGGGGGCTGACTGAGGAACCTTAATGAAACCCACCCAGAAGGATTGTTAACAGGGGTTGCATTTCAGGCAGGTTTTATTTTCTTCCATGTCAGTATTTTTCCAAATATCCTGGAGCACATATTACCTTTACAATCAGAACATATCTAGGTAATGAGTCATTTTTTTAGGGAGCTCAGTGGAATGCTTTGCAATCACCGCCCTCTCCCTCCTCCCCCCCCCCCCCCCCCCACATAATTTCTGTCCGCCTGTCTCCCTTGGGTGTGAGAGAGAGTCTCCAAGGAACTCAACTTCCCCCGCAGGACAGAGCAGGTGTTCACCTGAACCTGGTGCAGTCTGATGTGGAGGTTAAATTCAACCCCTTTGCAGTTCAAATTTCACAAGCAGCTGAGAAAACACAACTCCCTGTTAAGATTCCAAAAGTCGCACTCTGAAAAATCAAAGCCTCCTTGGCCATCAAATGGCCAAAGGTGGAAGCAGATGGTTTGTACCAGAAACAACTGCTCCTTCTCCCTTGAGCCTTTAGAGGAAGAGGTTTCCATGGATGAGAAGGCGTTTTCTGCACTCTTGGTCCCCGAGCTGGCATTCGGGCGGTCTTACCTCAGGGCTGGGACAGAGGCCTGGCGCCAGGGCTTGGGCACGCTCAAGGAGGCCAGTTCATCTCAGCTGGGCTCCAGGACTTCACTGCTTATCTCGGGGCTGCTCGCTGCAGAGCTCTGCACAGCTGGCTCTACCTCGCCTGCAGAGATGGAAAAAAAAAAAAAAAAAAAACAACCACACATACAAACCAGAGTTGCCAACAGAGCCCCAGAAAGCACTCTGTTAATACATGCAAGCGGGTTAGCACCCTGCCTCCTTCCCACTCCCGGCCCTGGTCACTCCTGACACTTCAGGGCCCCCTTCCAGAAGGACAGCGCCACCTGAAAGAGCCGACCCTCTCCCAGGACTCTAGCTGCCCATCTGTTCCCCCAGACCTACCCCTTCTGCCATTTCGGTGAGCTGTAGATGAAGCAAAGCAGACTCTACCACAGTCACCTAATCCTGTGCTACTTGCTGCTATGAGTAAGAAATCCAAGAAAAAGTAAACGAGAGTTCTGGTCTCAAGTTTCGTGTTTAAATAAGGCTTATGGAGAGCTGATTTCAGTGAACAAACACATCACACTCGCTCAGTCTCCCTTTGACCTACGGTGTATTGTTTGTAATGTTACAAATGTGAATTCAATCCCTAATTTATTTTGGGAGCATTTTTAACGGAAACTGAATTTCCAACCCATATATTGTTATGGCTGTCTGGGTGGACAGCATTTGTTTTTAAAGGAACTGTTTTTTCCAAGTGTCAAAGAAATTTATGTTCAATCTAGAAATTTTAGAAAATATAATTAAGTCCACAGAAGGGGCAAAAAATTACCTATTCTTTTCTCCCCCAAGATAACTACAGATAACACACCCTTCCTGGTTTTATTTGGTTATTGGATTTTTTTTAAAATTTTTTTTTACAAAGATGCAGTAAAGCAAGGCATGGCTTAGTGCTGGGTCACCAGTGTTGTCCTGCAGTGGCTACATAAATTGCCCCTGTGTGGCCATACCAGAACAGTTACCCCATGGTAACTGGCCATTTCCAATGTTGTTTTTTGTTGTTGTTAATGACAAATAGTCCTTCAAACTAAATCTTTGGGAAAATCCATGGTTATTTCCTTAAGACCCAGCAAGGAATTTCCAAATGTCTCAGTCTTGGCATGCTACCTCCGGAGCCTCTGTGCCCTATCAACTGCTCCCAGCAATGGAGAGAGGTGCTTGGGGTCTCTACCCCTGCTCTCCTCCACCTGGCCCCTCTCTCACCCACATCCTTGCTCACCGCGTGAAACATTTCTCTGCAAATGAGCGTGCAGAGCCAGCCGTCTGGGTTGTCACTTTTTATGTTCACAATCAGCTCAGCCCAAGTCTAAGACCTGATGATTAAATGAGCTTCCCTAGTCAAGCTTGGGGTGTGGTGCACGAGAAGGAGCTGGTTAGGAGGAATAGATAAGACGAGAGCAGTAATGCACAAGTGCGGTGTCTGGGAGGAAGAGACTCTGAGATGCCAAGAGAAACAACAGCCAGGCCAGGAGAGTGCAGACACTGAGACGGAGTGTCACCAGATGAAAGTGAAGAGGGGGTGGAAATGTCAAGGTCTTGCAATGATTCAGGGAGAGCAGAGCAAAGGACAAAGGCATCTGGTGACCTGGAAAACGAAAAAATCACTTGAAGCATTTGGGCCCTTTGCTGCTGTCTATAATTAATAGTGACAAAATACCAGGGGCCAAAGTCACGGTGGGGAGACCGAGGCAGGCTGGAAAGAGATGGCTACTCACAAATGCAGCTGAACTGGTGGCCACCTGGGAGCCTGCCAGCAAGCTGCCTTCCCCCGGAAGCAAGGTGCTCCTGGGTTTGGGGTTCTGGAGCCACTGACTCACTTGCCCCCCTAACAGGGGGGGAGGCCCCCTCTCTCCATCTCTCTCTATCTAGCCTCTCTTTTGCTCCAGGCCAAACCTTCAGTGAGACATAGTTCACCGCATAATCTGTCTAAACAGACTTACTGGATTTCTGTGGCCCTGTGACCCAGGCAAAGACCCTGGGAAGCCAAGCCTTGTGCCCCTTCCCAGCTGACAAGTGCCCCCTGCCACTCCACCCCCTGCACCCTGCACTCCAGCCATAGCAATCTGCAGACTGGTGAGGAAAGGTGGGGTTCCATTTGTGCTTAACAAATCCTTTGGCAGATGGCTTGCAGACCTCCAATTGCTCCAATAGGCAAGTCATCCTACCTGTCTCCCTGCTACCCAACCCGCACTCACACCTGAGCCCTCTCTGATGGACAAAGGGTGGAACTTGCATTTAAAAGCAATTCACCTCAAAAAAATAAAAAATAAAAATAAAAATAAAAAAAGCAATTCACCTCAATGAGGGATCTGGGCTAATTAGATACTCTGTGAATTGCAACTCTGAAGAAAGACTACAGTCAGCTAGTGGTAGACCCAGAGCTTAAAGGGAAGGTAGCCAGGGCTCTAGAAGAGGTGAATGGCTTGTGCAAGATCAAGTGATGGGGGCATGTGGCCCTGCAGGAGAGGAAGCTGCCTCACAAAGAAAACAGAGCTGAAGCAGACAGGAAACTGTGCAGCCCCAGAGAGAACAGATGCTTAGTGATATTCTAGAAAATGCAAAGATCATCGGTACTTCCTCCTTTTTCTTCCTATAAGCATCCCCTGAATCCCTTCCAGAAGCCCTTGAAGAGCTGGGTGTAGACCGGCTCTGGGGTCCCAGATGGCTCCAGCTCACCAAAGTCTTCCAGGGCCTGGTCTGAGAGCAGAGAAGCTCTCCCACCAACACCCAGTGCATGGCTGTGTGGTTAGGCTTTAGTCATCCATTGTGGCTACTCAAAAGACTTTTTTTTTTTAACTTCCTTCTCAAGTTTATGGCTGGATTTTTGCCAGATGAGGCAACCTGATGGGACAGTCTTGGATTGCAAGTACAACTTGTACTTTGCAGAAACATGGGAAATAAAAAATAATAGAGCAATAATAACAGACAGTAGATGTTTCTAGTATATGGTTTTACTATTAAGTGGCCTATCCTTACTCCCCCTGTCACCTTACCAGTGTGATCCATTCAGCTGACCACAGAATCCTCTTGCATTCCCTTGCCCCTAAGTCACCTATATAGACTCATGTGCTTCCTTGCAGTTTTAATATAGCACCCACCGAACTGAAGCCTCCCATAATCTGTGTGTCTTCTGCTCCAATTCCACAAGGGTCACTGGCTTGACATCTAGATTTGGCTTCACTACTTTTCTCCTGAGGGCTAATCAGCCAAAGTTTAACTCCGTGCCTTCCTCATGCTTGGGGCCTATTTGCGGCTCCTGCCCTCACTCCTGCCTGCACTATTTTCCCACCTTACAGCCCCTGGCAGCTCCTCAGCTAAGGCTCTCAGTCAGCCCCAGGGGCAGCAGAAGAGGATTCTTTTTTTTTTTTTAAAGATTTTATTTATTTACCCATGAGAGACACACAGAGAGAGGCAGAGACATAGGCAGAGGGAGGAGCAGGCTTCCTTCAGGGAGCCTGATGTAGGACTCGATCCCAGGACCCATCATGCCCTGAGCTAAAGGCGAAGCTCAACCACTGAGCCACCCAGGTGCCCACAGAAGATGAATCATCTAAGGAAGAGAGCAGATAAATGAGAGGCTGCCTTGGCCTCATTAACTCCCTCATACCTCATACAGGCATTACCTTCACATATGCAATGTGTGCACACTGACCATAGACCACAGCCAGGAGTTAGAGAGCCCACAAAGAACCAAAGAACCCAAAGAAGTTCGTGAAATGAGCCAAGAACATAAGAATTTCAGAGCCCAGCATCTGCTGATACAAGCATCCTCCAAACAAGGGCCATTACTAATGGGCTTGGTGAGAGAATGGGTTAGCTTATCCCAGGGGTAGGGCCCAGGCCCCAGCTCCCTGGCTTAAATGAGCAATCACCATAAGGCACACAGGAGCCGTGGGTAAAAAATAGCCCCGTTAACCCTGCATCCATTATTCCACATTATCTGGAATATGAGTGACTTTTCTGATTGTTTAGATATGGAAGCTAAATTAGCTAAGAGCTCTTATCGATCCTGGTATACAAAACTTTCCAGGATCTAGGTCTCCACAAATTTGCTGAGCTCTACAGTCAGATCAGAAGACACTGTACCCAAAATGCAATAAGAATTTCTGCTAAAATCGGATGACTTCCTGGATTATTTCTGCCTTCCCCTTCCCTCCAAGCTCTTGTTTCTTCTGGACGGTTCATCTGTATGGCCCAGACCCAACATTATAGGGTTCCTGTGCTCGACCAAGGGCTAACCACAATGTTCCTTTGCATATTTTTTTTTATTTAAATGTTTTGGGCAACTACTATGTGCCAGGCACTTAATATACTAAATTATTCATTTATTCCTCACACGATCCTATGAGGCAAGGAGTGTTTTCTCCATTTTCAGACAAGGAAAAGGACTTTAGTAACCAGCCAGGGCCCAAAGCTGACAGATAAATGACAAAGCCGGAATTCTCTACACCGGCCTGCCTCCCCCAGGTCTTCTTCCCCCAGTGTTAGGACAGAGCTCCGCCAAGTGCTCTCAACAAAAGCTGAAATTAAAGATGAGTTCAAAAAAAAATAAAATAAAATAAAAAAATAAAGATGAGTTTAACCCTGAATACAAAGGTTTGGACAAGAAAAGAAATGGTGTAAAGAATTTATTTCCAGACAATCAGAAAAAGGAAGCCCTTCTGCCTCGGCCGTATGCACAACACCCAAAATAAGGGAGCTCCTGTTCATTTCTTTGCATTGTTAACATGTTGTTGTAGGCAAACAATCCCTCAGTTTTGACTGTGCCTATGTGAGCTGCCAATCTGGATATGCACAGAGACACATAAGCCCTTCCTACAGTCCGAGCCATACACAGACATGGTTTCAGGCCCTGCCCCCGTCCTACAGACCTCTGATCTCTGCCGCCCAAATGCAAGGACTTTCAGCTCTCTGGTCTAATTCTAGAATGATCTCAGTGTATCTAAATAGCATACTTATATGGCTTTTATTCATTACTTCCTACCACAGAAAATGAGCATTTAGCTTGCTTTTACCACCATCCCACGTCCCTCTTCTACTTCTGCTAACATAGTTAAACCATTTTTTTTTTTTTTATTAAGTCAACACTAGATGTTACATCCACATAAGTGATGGTTCACAGCCAAGCTCTGTGGTGTGCCACGGTTCATTCCTTTCGTGTATATTCCTTCGTTTTCATTTCTGGAGTCCATTAGTGTCTCTCTTGTTTATTTGCTTAATATGCTATATACCTACCACTAACTCAGCCCTCAACTTTCCAACTTTTCCTTTTTTTTTTTTTTTTTTCTTGGAAGCTCTCCCTTCTGGAATCTTTTGTCCTCCTACTCCAACCTAAGCTGCTTGCTCTCTGGGCTTAAAGAAGACTTCTTTTCTTCTGTCGTTAATTAACTCCTCTAATTTTGAAGGAACATATCTAGAGTAGCTTCCTCAGAAAGGACATACAGGGAATAGAATAATTGAGATTGCTCTTATCTGAAAATGCCATCATTCTTCCCTCACATTTAATTAATAATTTGTTTGAATATAAATTCTCAGTTGGCAATAAATCCCTCTCAGAACTTTAAAGGTATGGTTCCATTGCCTTCTTGCTTCCAGTGCTGCTGTAAAATCAGATTTCCATGTAATCAGTTTAGGATTTTTTTTTTTCTCTTGTGTCTTCAAGCTTTGCTTCTGATTTGTGTGGGGTTTTTTACAGTGATGTGCTTTGATGCGTATCTTTTTTCATTCATGGCATTGGGCACTCAAGTGAGTTTTTTCACCTAGAAGCCTATGTTCCTCAGTGCTCAGAATTTTCCTTGTATTATTTCTTTGATAACTCTTCCCATTGTCTCTATTTTCTTTTTCTTTTTGTACATCCTCCTATTCAGATGTTGAACTTCTTAGAATGATCCTTTTTATTTTTCATTGCATAGCCCTTTTATTTCTTTCTTTTTTTCTGGGTTTCTAGTCTTTCTCCAAGATTTTTCCAATTTTATATTCCAAATCTTCTATTGAGTCATTGATTTCTATCATACTTTTAATTTCCAAGGGTTCTTTCTTATTCTTTGAATACCCCTTTTGTTGCACGTTGTCTTTATTTTATTACTGTGCTATCTTGTCTGGCCTCTAGGACACCAGTAATTATAGTTTTTGTGAAGTTTGCTTTTCTTCCCACACTGTCTCTATTTCTTGAGAGTTTCTTTTTATGTGGTGGTCGTTTGTCTCTTGGTTTCTGTGTTTTATGTTTCGAACTTTTCTCAAATATCTGGAGATACTTAGAGGTCTTTTAAAATTTAAAAGTGAGGGGTGTCTGGGTGGCTCAGTGGTTGAGTGTCTGCCTTCAGCTCAGGGCATGATCCTGGGGTCCCGGGATTGAGTCCCACATCAGGCTCTCTGCATGGAGCCTGCTCCTCCCTCTGCCTATATCTCTGCCTCTCTCTCTTTGTCTCTCATGAATAAATAAACTAAATAAATAAAATAAAATTTAAAAGCAAGACAACAAAGGCTGACCAGAAGCTTGACGTACAGGGGCAGAGCTGCTGGACCAGTGGATCTTAGGAGAGGAGGGTTGAGAGTGATCTCCCCATTTTATTTAAAGAACTCCAAATATCAATATCTATAGGCCTTTTCTTTTGGACTGTTAAATTTATGCAGAGTCCCTTCTAATTTCACTACTAGGGAAAAGGGGATCTAACCCTCGCTCCCAGGATTGTAGGAACTGTCAAAAAAAGAAAGCTGGGATGGTCTCACTGTTCAGTATGTTGAATTCTATTCATTCCCTCTGTTTTATTTTATTTTTTTCTATTTAAGTTCAATTTGCCAACATATAGTATAACACCCAGTGCTCATCCCCTCAAGTAGCCTCCTCAGTGCCAGTCACCCAGTCACCTCAACCCCCCAACCTCCTCACCTTCCACAACCCTTTGTTTCCTGGAGTTATGAGTCTCTCATGGTTTGTCTTCCTCTCTAATTTTTTCCACTCAGTTCCCCTCCTTTCCCTTATAATCCCTTTCACTATTTCTTACATTCCACGTATGAGTGAAACTATATAATGTTTGTCCTTCTCTGATTGACTTACTTCACCCAGCATAATACCCTCTAGTTCCATCCACATCAAAGCAAATGGTAGGTATTCATCTCTTCTGATGGCTGAGTAATATTACATTGTACATATATATATAGACCACATCTTCTTTATCCATTCATCTGTCGATGGACACCAAGGCTCCTTCCACTGTTTGGCTATTGGGGACATTGCTGCTATGAACATTGGGGTGCAGGTGTCCCAGCGTTTTACTAAATCAGTATCTTTGGGGTAAGTACCCAGTAGTGCAATTGTTGGGTCGTAGGGCAGGTCTATTTTTAACTTCTTGAGGAACCTCCACACAGTTTTCCAGAATGGCTGCACCAGTTCACATTCCCACCAACAGTGTAAGAGGGTTCCCCTTTCTCCACATCCTCTCCAACATTTGTTGTCTCCTGTCTTGCTAATTTTCACCATTCTCACCGGTGTGAGGGGGTATCTCATCATGGTTTTGATTTGTATTTCCCTGATGGCCAGTGATGCAGAGCATTTTCTCATGTGCCTGTTGGCCATGTGTATGTCTTCTTTGGAGAAATTTCTGTTCATGTCTTCTGCCCATTTCATAATTGGATTTTTGTTTCTCAGGTGTTGAGTTTTAATAAGTCACCCCAAGATTGCTAAAACTCATATGGCAATTCAGCAATGTGGCAGGATACAAAATCAATGCACAGAAATCTATACACTAACAATGAGACTGAAAAAAGAGAAAATAAGGAGTCAATCCCATTTACAATTGCACCCAAAACCGTAAGATACCCAGGAATAAACCTAACCAAAGAGGTAAAGGATCTACACCCGAAAAACTACAGAACACTTCTAAAGAAATTGAGGAAGAGAAAAAAAAGAAATTGAGGAAGACATAAAGAGATGGAAAAACGTTCCATGCTTGTGGATTGGAAGAACAAATATTGTGAAAATGTCAATGCTACCCAGGGCAATTTATACATTCAGTGCAATCCCTATCAAAATACCATGGACTTTCTTCACAGAGTTGGAACAATCTTAAGATTTGTATGGAATCAGAAAAAAAAAAAAAAAAAGAATAGCCAGAGGAATATTGAAAAAGAAAACCAGAGCCAGGGATTGAAAAAGAAAACCAGAGCCGGGGCATCACAATGCCGGATTTCAGGTTGTACTACAAAGCTGTGGTCAAGACAGTGTAGAACTGTCACAAAAACAGACACGTAGACCAATGGGACAGAATAGAGAATCCAGAAATGGGCCCTCAACTCTATGGTCAACTAATATTTGACAAAGCAGGAAAGACTATCCACTGGAAAAAGGACAGTTTCTTCAATAAATGGTGCTGGGAAAATTGGACATCCACATGCAGAAGAATGAAACTAGGCCACTCTCTTGCACCATACACAAAGATAAACTCAAAATGGATGAAAGATCTAAATGTGAGACAGGATTCCATCAAAATCCTAGAGGAGAACACAGGCAACACCCTTTTTGAACTCGGCCACAGTAACTTCTTGCAAGATACATCCATGAAGGCAAGGGAAACAAAAGCAAAAATGAATTATTGGGACTTAATCAAGATAAAACGCTCTGCACAGCAAAAGAAACAGTCAACAAAACTAAAAGACAACCTACAGAATGGGAGAAGATATTTGCAAATGACATATCAGATAAAGGGCTATTAGCCAAGATCATTCCCTCTGTTTTAGAAAGGCATCTCACGCATGCCCTTCTCAGCACGCCTGCTGTGCCTGATCTTAATCAGGTCTTAAAATCGAGTTTGTTCCTGGAAAGATCCCTAAAAGAAGTTTTAGTTACCAGGAAAAGAAAAAAAAAAAAAAAAACTTGTTTTCCAGGCATAGTTTCAAAGGCCAGACATTTAGGAAAGCATTAACACAGGCTCAGGATCACTTATCAGGGATCGCCGAGGCCTGTTAAGTGTCAGAATTTAGAATACTTCATCTTTTGGAAAAGTGACATGTGGCCCAAACTATATATTGCGTAACACCTGCAGCCAGCTCAAGGCAGCTCTTTCTAATGATACGGATTAATATTTCTGCAGCAGGACAAATGAATGTTTATACTAAGTAGGTTAAAGATTTATAAATAGGCTCATTCTAGTCCAGGACAGGTTTTGCCACCTAGCAGGTTAAAAATAAAACTTGGTTTTCACAGATTTTTGGATTTGGAAATTGCAGATAAGAGATGGTGCATGCATTTTTCCTAGGCACCTCCTACACCTCCAGTCACACTTGGGGCATTTTCACACGGATTTTGTCACTCTGTGGGTCTGCTTGCTTGCAATGAGATGTGGAACAAAATGAGGCAAGTTAGGATGTGGGGGTTGGGGAGAGGCCCGCTTCAACAGAAAGAGTGTCTAGGGGCATAGTCACTTAGAAAGTGTGTGTCCCACTTCTGTGCCAGCAAGCTCTGTGACTCTGAATAAGTTACTTAAGCTCCTTGAACCTCGATTTCCTCATCTATAAATTGAGGTAATTTCAACTAATTCTGAAGTGTTTTTGTGAGGATTAAGGTAAATTCAGCCAACAACTATGTATCGTGCCCACTATTCCTAAGGCATTCCTCTGGGTCCTAGGAAAATAATCATAACAAAAGAGATAAAGTCCCTGCCCTCATAGAAACAACTTCCTAGTGAGAAGAGACATAAAGTAAATAAATCAGATGGCCCTATATGCCACTAAAGACAATAGTCAGGATAAAGGGGAGAGAGCCAGGGGGATGAGGCAGGAGGCTGGGACCAGAATTATTTTATATAAAATGGTCAGAAAGGCCTTTCCAATAAGGTGATGTTTAGTTAGAAACCTGAAGGAAAAGAAGAGGAACATAATGAAAGTGTAAGAAGGAAGGGTGTTCCAACTGAGTGGAACAGCAGTGCAAAGGCTCTGAGTAAAAAAATATATAAATATGTGCTTTATGTTTAAGGGACATGAAGTAACAGAATGAAGTGGCAGAAAATTGTAGAAGCTAAAGTCTGTGAGGACCTGAAGACCAGGTCATGCAGAACCTTGCAGACCCTTCTAAGAACTTTGGCTCTGAGTGAAATGGGAAGCCCTTGTTGGTTTCTGAGCAGAAAAGAAATGAAATGGTACATCTTTTAACATAGTTGATCACTCTAGTTGCTATTTTGAGGAGACCATAGGAGCAGGAATGTAAGTAGAAGACCCAGTGACAAAGCTATTCTAAAAATTAAAAGCAGTGATTGATCTGTCCTGGACTGGTGTGAATTTAGAGGATCGAACAAGTAGTCAGCTCTTTGACTTACTTTGCAAGGACAGTTGACATGATTTGCTGATAGCCTGGATGCAGCATGAGAAAATGAGTCAAGACTGACTCCAGAGTTTGAAGCCCTAGCAACTAGAAAGATGGAAGTTGTCGTCTCCTGAAGTGGGGATGGCAGTTTTGAAGGAAAAAGCAGTTTAGTCTTGGACCGGTCATCACTGTGATGTTTATTCGACACCCAAGGAAACGTGGTGAGTAGATGATTGAATATATGAATATGGCGTGCAGGGAAAGGTCTGCAATGGAGTTCTAACTGGAGGATTGTTGGCATACGAATGGCAGGAGATCACCAGGGAATGAGGAGACAGAGAAGAGGTCAAGTCCAAGGGCTGCTCCCTGAGGTGCTACAAAGTGAACAAGTGAAGATGAGCCAACAAAAGAAACTGAGAAGCCAGTGACAGAAGAGGAGAACCAAAGGGTGTGATAGTCCAGAAGCCAAGAGAAAACACATTTCCAAGGGAAATGGAATAACCAACCATATCGAATGCTGCTGGTAAATCAATATAAGGCCTGAGATTTAAGCGTTGGAATTGACAACATGGAGGTACTGGTGAACCTGACAGGTGTGGTTTCTGTGGAGCGATGGAGGCAAAGTACTGATTCGCGTGGGCTTAAGTCATGAGAGAAGAGGACTACAGGGAGCAAATGATTCTTTCAAGGAACAAAGAAATGAGGCAGCAGCTGGAGGGGTAGATGAGGTCAGGGGAAGAAGTGCATGTGCATATGCGTGTGGGTGGGTTTCAATGGGAGAAAAACAACAGCCATAGATCGACAGATGGGGCAGGCAGATGGGAATGGTCCAGCAGAGAGACAGAAACATTGGGAAGAGAAGGGACTATTGCCGGAGTCGTGTCCTTAATTAAGTAAGGGAACAGGATGCAGCACACGAGTGGAGGGGTTGGTCGGAAATAGGAGCAGAAATAATTCATCATCCACAGTAACAGGCAGAAAGTAGAATTAATGGGCATGCATTTGGTGGCAGAAGGGTGTGAAAGTTCTCTGATTACCATTACTTTCTCAGGTAAGTGGGAAACAAGATTCTGATGGCGAGTAAGGATGGGAGAGGAGGTGTTAAAGGTTTGCAGACAGAAAGAGGTGTGAACAGTCACCTGGATTAGAGAGAATGGCAGTGGTTCTCTGCCAAGACTGTCCATTGGAATCAATTTTTAAAGCTTGGCTTTAAAAAAGGGTACTAAAAAAATAATAAATAAAATAAAATAAAATAAATAAAAAAGCGTACTAATGTCCAGGTCCACTCCATAAAGACTCTGGTTTCATTTGTTCTAGATGGAATTCAGGCAGCACTACCTTTTATGATCTCCCCAGGTAATGCTACTGGAAACCAGAGTTGAGAACCACTGGGCCAAGGGAATAGAGACATGACCTGACAACACCGAAGTCCACTTAAGGATCATGGTCATGAACTAGAGTGGGAGCAGTCAGGACAGTGGTCTGCTTCTCTACCGTCACACTGAGCTGTGGGGGCAGGCATGGTGGGGAGAGTGAGCCTGTGTTAACCGGGATTACGTGAGATTCCTGTAAAGTGCACATGGTTAGAGTCCAGTAAATGAAAGCTGCCGTATTTCTATCACCTGCTAGATGACATATAGGCTCCTTGTAGCCAATATGAAATATAACTTTGTTTTTATCTCACCCAAATGATTCACTCAATTTGTGTCTATCACAGGGTTTCGAAGTCATTTGCAAGTAACTAAAATCACAAATGTATATCCTTAAACATGAAAGTGTCCTGTGGTTCTCTTTTGTGACACTGAACACTACATATGGGATCACGGGAATTCACAGGTCATCTCTCCCACCCACCCTCCTCGAGTCCCAATTTGATAACAATAGTTCTGCGCCAAAGTTTTGTGAAGCCCGTCTCCAGGCCACAACACTGGGAGCCTGCACTTTCAGGGTTCCACATTTGCGATGTCTGTCTGGTGACCTGTACTACTCCCTCTGGGAACGTCCACCCTTGATCCCAGCCCTGAGCCTGGAGAGATCTCTGTGGTGATAAGTGCCATCTCAAGACTCCCTCCCCGAGCCACTGTTGGCTAGGTCCCTGTCCACATCTACCCAACTGCCAGAGAAAGACTGCAGGTGCTATCCTGAGCCTAAACTGTGTGAGCTCGAATGCTAGCAGAGGGCAGAAGCCCTGTGGGGTCCCCTGCTGGCCCCCCAGTGTCCCCTATGGTCAGCTCCTGCCCTCCCTTATCAGTGGATCGCATGCCAAATCCCGCTTGTGAACTTCCTTCTACCCTACCCTAACCGCCCAGGCAAACGCCTCCACGGGGATCTCACCTCTTCTACTCTGACCCTACCCGGCCCCACCCCTGCCTCGTGCTCTAGCAGCAATTTGTGCAACCCACATTCATCTGCGTCCTGATTATAGACCCACCTCCCCTCCTAGACAGAGGCTCCTCCAGGGAGAGGCTGGACCTCACATAACCTCATACCTACAGTGCCTCGCAGAGTGTCAGGCCCATCAGGTGGCCAATAACTGAAAATAACTATGACGTTAAAAATAGTTACCATTAAAAAAAATAGTTACCATTTATTATCACCAATTACATGCTGGCACTGGGTTAAGCACTGCACAGGACTCGCACCAATGCCATGAGGTAGCAATGATTAATTGCTACAGATGACAAATTGAGGGTCAGAGAAGATAAGTTCCCAAGTTCATACAGTGAAGAAGTGGCCAACACAACAACAATAAGAACAAGAAGTGGCACATCTGGAATTAAACCCGAGTCTATGTGGCTGCAAAGCATGTGGTGTTTTTCCCAGTGTGATAGGCTCTCGGAGAAAGATGACCCTGCAGATGGTGAGGGGAAGCCAGGGAGTTGCCTCCCAGCCCCCACTCTGGGCGTCACCTGGAAGGCCTGGGGGACAAGAGTAGGACTCTCCAAATGCAGAAGCACGTCCCCGGGAGGTGCCTTTCATCCCTCTCCTGCTTACCTGATCTTTCCTCTCCTCCGGATTTATAGGCCAGAATAAAATGTTCATTGTGTAGAGCAAAAAAGGAACCGCCACAAGCCCTCTGGCAGGAAGCATCTTCTGGGGATTTATTCCTAACACTGTCATTAACCACCCCCAGCTCGGGCCCTGGGCCAGCATCCTCCCAACACCATACAATTGACAAAGGCTGTCCCAGCAGCGTGCTTGGGTAAGTGAAGGTCCAACCCCACTGCTTTTGTCAGAGTTCCCTTATTGCCCTGCTCCCTCTCTCACCTGGGACAAATTCCTATGACCCTGGTTCCCAATAGAAGGAAAAGAAGAGCAAGGTCCTGAACCTGACTCCACCCACCCTAGGGCCCAGCTCCATGCATCTCCAGCCCAGAGAACCTTCCCTACTCATCTTGCTGCTTGTGTTTCACCTCGAAGGCCAGAAGTGACGAGTGGAAAGGGACTGCCCCGAGTGTTCCCTACCCTGGGCTGCTGCATCTCCCACTGCCTTGACCTTACCTGGAAAGCACCTGCTCATGCTCACTGGGAATGACTGCATCCTGGTCTCAGGAAGCAGAGGGCAAGCATAGTGGGGGAGTGGGGGGCACTGTGCTGAGAACTGGGTCAGCATCCTGCCATCCAGGGGGCCGCTGTCTCACAGAGCTAACACATAGCGGGAGTATGGTGTGTACGAGATGAAGGTTCTTCTCTTTGCTGTAGGTGCCAGCAATTTGAGGGGCCCATCCTGACTTAATGCTGAGCTATAAGGCCTGTCTCAGAATAGCAGAGAGACCAGCAGGATGAGGAACTGGTTCCTTCAGCAGTACAGAGTAGCTTGGCTCTCTAAAACCACCCCATCACCCCCACACACAACAGGGCTTTTGGAACCCCACCACCACCACCACCACCAACTGCCAGTGGCATGCTAGGCCCCACTCCAGACCCTAGAACAATCCCAATCCTTCCTGGGGCAAATGAGAGTTGCCTCCAGACCACACTAGCGGAGTCCTGAGGTCTGGCTGCCAGCCCACCCTGGTGTGCTGTGTTAGAGACCGATGTCTTAGAGGCCAGGGCCCTGCCTTGTTCTCAGCAGCACTCCTGAAAAGTAAAGACCGCTCCAGAGGCCCCTGGCATCTGTCCTTCCTGTCCCTCCTCCAGACCGCGAGCCTCCACCAGACAGACATCGGGGGGGGGGCCTGCTTGCCTGGCAGCTCCGACATTCCTTCCCGTAGCCTGGCACGTCTGGAACACCCTCCTCTGCCCTGTGTAACTCACCAAGCTGTTCACAGCTGTCCCTCCCGCCTCGACACTGGCCCAGACGTTGCCAGCAACCAGGAAGGCAGGGGCCTCCTCTCGCCCGCCCGGCGACGGGAGACACCCAGACAGAGGACCTGCCTCCCTCCCTCTCCGCTACCTCCCATCACAGCCTCCAGCTGCCTGTCTGAGTCAGGGCGGCACAGCTCCTTGCCTGGTGACCAAGTTGCGTGTTGCAGGCCTGCAGGGAGCAAGTCCGGGACTGTGGCGGGTTTTATGGCCCCCTGTGGGTGCTCTAACACATGTCTCTAAGTTCTCAGAAGGGCAAGGGGTGTGCCAGCAATAACAAACCCTTCTGTGTAGCTCTTTTATACTTTGTCATCTTTTCACATCAATGATCTAATTTGAACATAAAAACAAATCTGAGGGTAGGCAGCCCCACAATTATCATTTCCTTTTATGGGTAAGGAAATTAGGGGTAAGATTAAGTAGCTTGAGGCTACACACAGCTACAGTCTGGACCACAATTAGGTTTTTATATTTACCTAAAATTTACATGTAAGATAGATTTATATTTCATCAGTCTGTATGTAGGTAAATTATGTACAGTTACCTAGAAAGTCTTTACCTATAAAAAATGTCTTTTATATCTATTTGTGTTTTTATGTTTCACAAAGGTGGCCACTGAAGGTCTTCCGTGCACCACAAATCACAGAGCAGTAGAAAACCGTGGCCTTTGGCGTGCTGGCAGCTCGGGGGATTCAAGCCGAAGTGCAGGCAAATAAATCTGTCTCTCAACCTCAGGTTCCCATCTGTACCAGAGGGATAATTATACCCATCCTCTAGGGTTGATGGGCAGCCTGGAGTGGAGATACGGTGTGTCACACCTGGCACACGGTGCACGCTTAATGAACAGTGTCTACGCTTTCATCCATCCTTTGTTCTCCAACCATCGCAAAGTAGTACTCACGGCTACCCAGACATGCCAAACCTTCACTGCTCCAAGCTTGTGCTCCTGCTCCCCCGTAGGCCAGGGATGCCCTTCTCCCGTTCAAGACCTATCAGAACTCTTCCCGTTCTTCAGCACCCAGTTCAAACCCTATCTCTTTGGTGAAACCTTCCCCTTCATCCTCTGCGCCCCAGCACCCACTGGATCATCTGGTTTACAGCATCTCATCCTGCCTAGAGTTCAGAGTTCACAGAACTGACTCACCAACTTTCCCATGAAAAGACAATGTTTTATTCATCTATTTTATCTCCCATCTGCTTTCCATACCCTGAGCATCAGTACTTAACAATACTTTTTTTTTTCTATTTATTTGTTTGAGAGGAAGAGAGGCAGCATGGGGTGTGGGGGGAGGGCCAGAGGGAGAGGGACAAGCAGACTCCGCACTGAACGATGAGCCCCACGCAGGGCTCCATCTCAACACCCTGAGATCACGACCAGAGCTGAAACCAAGAGTCGGACCTTTAACCAACTGAACCACCCAAGCGCCCCAACAACACCTTTTGACAACCTCATACAAAATTATACAGAACTAAAAGCCACCCAAGATCCCACCACCCAGAAAAAAAAAAAAAAATAGATGAGTATCATTCTTCACATGTCTCTACATTTGCATGTGGATAGAAAGGTGGAAGAGGGAAGACTGCAAGAAACAAGGATGGCTGGAACTACTAAATAAAATAGTTATTTTTTAGTTTTGAATGTTATTTTATCTCCATTCTACATAAAGGTTAAGTTTTTAAAGAGCTGAACTTTTCATGAATGTTTCTCCACCAAAACAGATATTATTTCCTTAAAGATGCCTCCGAGCTTAAGAAAAGAAGGAGTTGAAAGGTTGGAACCATGACTTTTTCTCTTTAGACAGGACGGGAGCGGGAAAGTTAGCAACATCCGCATCCTCCCATGTCCTCGCCCAGTCTTCCACTTCCCTGACCTTCTTGGTACTTCTCACATTCTATTCCTTAGCCTTCCTGCCCACCCTTGCTTCACTTCTATTTGAGTGGATTAAGGGCTCACCACTCTCTCTGTCTCTCAAATAAATAAACAAATCTTTAAAGGAGGGGGTATTCACCAAATGACCCTTAACCCTGCCTTCCTAGGTACACCTTGGGTTCATCCTTTTCGTTGGCAAGTAGGTTTTCCCAAGAAGGGCTCCTCTGTCCTACCTTAGAATTCTTGCTCTCGTGACAACTGGCCACCTGCCTTATTCCTGCAGAGTGAGTCGCATCAGTGTTGAAGTCTTCGGTCACACTGCCTTTCCCTCAGAACCCTCTGAGTATTTCTTCTCTGCGTTCTCAAGTGTTCCCCTGCTGCTGATCAAGCCTGAGGCCCAGGCTTCTGCTCTGGGCAGAGCTGAAGTGCTCCCAATATACACCTTCCTCCTTTTCCTTTTTGTTATAGGAGGCCTTCCCCAAGCCTGAGTTCTAAAAGGGTGCTCAGCCCCCCCCCCCCCCGGCTGGAGATGCTCTCCCAGCCTCCTTTACAGTCAGGTGTGTCTGTGTTTTGGTCAGTTGACGGTGCGCAGAAGTGACATGTGTCTCTACAGATGCCCCAATGGCCATTCTGAGATCACCTCTGCAGGCCTTTTAGATCTCTGATTTTCCCTGATTAATTTCCTTATCATTGTTCCCAGCATATAGTGTGATTCTCCTCGAGCCTTCCCTAACAACTTGGTTTTCAGTACGTACAGCTCTGTTCCTTTATTAACTTCTCCACGGTGATGTCCGTATCATTTGTTTCCTTGCTCTCTGTTTCATTCCACAGTTTGCTCATCTTGTCTCTGAGCTCTCCACTGATTATTTTTCAAAAAACTGTATTTGAATGCTCAAATGGATACTGTCTTTCCAACCCAAGAGCCGACTCCAAGCCCGAAACTAGTTTGGGAGATGGGGAGAACAGGCCAAAGGGATCCCACTTTTCATTGGGAAAGATGGAATAATTTTACTCATAGGTCATCTGTGGTCATCTACCATCCTGATCCTCATTCTTAAAGGAACAGCTCAAGACCCACCTGTTCAAATCTCTGCCAGCCCAGATTGATGGCACCCTCTCCAGCCCCCAACAGTTTCTCTGAACTAAACATTCACAGGTAACACATGGGCTTCTAAGTGACCCTGGAACTTAAGAGAAAGGGCAGGAGACTTCTTCTCCCCTGTCACACATGGTTAGGCACATAAAGGTTTTCTCGGAAGGCCTCTGGAGTCCTGATTTTCTGAATGAAAAGGAGGGCAAAAACTAGAACCAATACTCAGAAGAGATGCCTTCAACACCAAACCCACTAATCCCAATTTAACTCTATGTTGGAAGACACCATGATGCGGGTGGAAGGAAGAAGATTCAGTAGGATATTACCCTTAAAAGATCAAAAGGGAAGGCACAAGCACCTTAGCCAGCAAGCTAGACCTCCCCACCCTGCCTCTGCAGGCACTGCTGTGGGATTAGTCCAAGTACAAGCACCGAAATTCATTTCCTGGCTGACTCTGAGCAAGTCGAGGAACCTGCTTCAGCCTTTGATGCCTTCCTTACCTGCTAAACGGAGGTGATAATGGTATCTGCCACATGGGGAAGTTGTGAAAATCATAGGGAATGCAAGTGATGGCCCAACCCAGGCCTACCACTTCCTGCCTTATGTGCTCTCCTCCAGGAACACCAACCTGCTAGTGGTCCCCCCACACCTTTGCTCCCACAGCTCCTTCTCCTCCAAATACCCTTTCCCTGGAGGGCTAAAAGCTACTGCCCTCCGAGACCCAGCTTAGGGGGTCACCTGCTCCAGAAAGCTTTCCCAACCATGCTGTACCTTCTTCCTTGCTTCATGATATTTTTCATACAGTTTTGTAACTAACATCTGCATGCCCTCCTCCAACTAAGCTCCTGAAGAACAGAACTGTGGGAATGTCTGGGTCTCTGTTCTAAAAATGCACATTGTACAAGGGCTATGGCAGGCATTCAATGTTTGTTGAATGAACGAACAAAGCAAGGCCTCCGAAAAGAGGAAGAGGGTGACATGGGAGGTCTGTCTGCCACTAATTTCCAAGGCCCTGCTTGTTACACTGAATACATGTGGGCACGTTATCTACAACACATGCTCTTTATGTAAATATTCCCAATGCCTAGCACAACAACTAGCACATAATAGGCACTCAAAAAATATTTGATGAATAAATTAATGTTGAATAAACTTTAAAAGAGAAGAAATTGTTTAAGAGCCTAGAACAACAGGTGCAAGATAAGCCCTTAACAATGTCTTTATTGAGTTGCATTTAAAAGCTAAAAGCATGGAAGGCACCCACCAATCTGTGGCCATACTCACCACTAGTGTGTTTATTCCCAGTCATAACAGATAATGAATCAGGTGGGTATCCTAGCTTTAAAAGGCAAGCAAAAAATAAATAAATAAATAAAGGCCAAACCAGGCTTGACGCAAACAACTTTTACCAAAAAGGGGAATGAGCAAATGCTATCCACACATGACTGTCCCACGAATTCTTTCCCTCATATGTTCTCAGGGGAATGATAGAAAACTTCCATCAGCCCCTCTAGGGAGAATTTCAGCCAAGCTCCCAGTGAAACTAAGGGTGAGACCACTTCTCAGATTCAAAGGACTTAGAATTATTAGCAGTAGAAAAATCCTGTAACTTAACACAGAGAAAAAGCTATGCCCCATGCCAGCCTCAGTCCTTAGCAGCAGTGAACCTTTGGGTGAGTCTCTACCCCTCTCTGAAGCTCAGCCTTCTCATCTGCAAAATGGAGCTACTGATACCCAGACATGGAGTGTGGCTGTGAGGACTGCATGTATGAGAGAACATATAGTGTTTCATCAGGGCCAAGAGCACAGCAAAAGCCCAGAACACAGTGAACTTGCCAGGTCGCCCTCACAAGACTCCACTAAAGCTTAACTCCAAGAGGCTCTTCCTTTTCCGCCGACGGAAAAGGACGACGAGCATTATATATGGCTGGTACTGTCAACTCTAGCCCGGAGGACCTTCAAGAGGTTGCAAAGGGTAGAGTGTTGCTAAAATTAAAGCTGAATGACGTCTCAGCACTGCTAGGGAAACCAGGAGATGGATGCAAATTTAGAAAGACTGTAATAAAAAAAAAAATTTACAATCAACCTCCTGGGACATGTAGTTCTTTTCTGGTTGCCAGATTTCCTGGTCATCTAAAGTGTATGTGATATATTTATTACTGTGGAAATAATTTATGAATATAAAGTCAGGTAGAGCTGCAGCCAAGGACAGAACAGGAGGAGGGTTGCCAAGATCCAGGGAAACAACGTGTAAGCCTCCCTGGAAGGCGTCTGTTCGATGCCACCTGCACAAAACAGGTGAGACCTGCTCCGGGTCCTTCCTATGGAACTTGCCCCAACCCTGCAGCCCTACTTTGCCTCTTTCTGCTTCTTGCCCCACGGTCCTAGACTCCCAAAGTTGGAAGGGGCTTCGCAGGCATCTAGGTCAACTCACCAGCCAAGCCCCAATCCTCTGATGGCCAACAAGGTCATGTGCGACGTTGGCTCCAGTACTCCCACGACCTGCCCCGGGACGTTGCCTGCTCCACAGCTGGCCAAGTGGGCTCTGTAGGGTCCTTCCAGTCTGCCACCCTGCAACATCTGCCCCAACCTGCGCTGGTCCTCCCCTCCCCAACAACCGCTCTGCGTGCTTGGTAGCCTTTTTCCATAGGAAGAAGGTGCCTTTAATTATCTCCTGCAGCCAAGAACATCCAGTTTCCACATTTATCCCACCTCCGATACAGAAGACACCTCTGTCTTCTAAGTGGCCCGTCTCCGGGTGCGCTGCATTTTCCCACGATCTGCATCGGAGCCAAGGAACACTCCAGAAGGGTCTGATCAAGCAGAAAGGGCAGAGAGCCCCGGTGCACTCCCTCCTCTAGGCCTGGCATCAAATGCCCCCTCCTTCCCTCTCCCCCCTCGATCCCCATCCCTCCAGTTCTAGTCGCCCTCCCCACTCCCTGCATGCCCCCACCCCCTACACACACACACACACACACACACACACACACACACACACGGGGTCTCCTCGGGCCCTGGGAACAGAAACAAACTTGGCAGTGCCAGGGACAGTGCAAGGAGGAGGAGACGGTGATGACGCAGCTCAGTGTCTTGCCCTTGCAGCCTAGGGCACCCAAACAGCCAGGCTATCTCCAAAAATAACCCCATCCAAACAGTCAACCTCTTAGTAATTTCCCGGGAGCCCTTCGTTCCAGCTTTCCAGGGTGTGGTCCCCAGTATCCCTGTGCCCATTTCCCTCACCACCCTTTCCAGAGCTTAATGGATTGGCTTCATTTAACCAGTGACATCTCCAACCTTTGTCCCATAAGTTGAGGGTCTAAATACAGTTCGAAATACGTTTTTATGGAACATTTTTATGGTTCAGTAAACATCCCAATATAGAGCATAATGTAGCTATGAAAAAGAAAAAGCATCTGTATACGCTGATAGGGAAAGATCTTCAGTACATATAGTACAGTGGAAAAGGCAGGTTTGTCATGGATGGGCGGAATGAGATGGAATCTATTCACTGATTCTTTTTCTTTTTTTAAAGATTTTATTTATTTATTCATGAGAGGCACACAGAGAGAGAGAGAGAGAGAGAGAAACAGACTCCACACAGGGAGCTCGATGTGGGATTCGATCCCAGGACTCCAGGGTCATACCCTGGGCCAAAGGCAGGCGCTAAACCGCTGAGCCACCCAGGGATCCCCCACACGGATTCTATTCATAACCATGAATACACACATAAATGTACATACCAAAGGGGCTGAAGGACCCACAAAATACAAAGAGTAGTCACTTCAGAGAGAAGTGGGATTGTGGAATATGGCAAAAGGTGAGGGGGTTAATGTTTTACCCTGTTTGAATATTCTAAGAGGAAACAGGTTTCATTTACTGTGTGTATGAAGAAGCCCCCTGACCTTAGGGATATATTTCTCCTTTTGTCATCGAGCATCTCAGAGCTGGAAGTGGCCTGGAGAGCTCAGAGTTGGGTCCCTCAGGAGGGGTGACATGCACCTTGCCTAACATATAGCTAGCTAGTGACAGCCGGAGACCACAAGCCAAAGCACTAGGCATAGTGCTGACATAGTGGCACCCCAAGAGGATTAAAGAGAGGGCTTCAACTTAATTACTAAAACAAATCAACTTTCTTCTTTTAGTTGAGTCAGAAATTCCTACTTGGAGGAACAGCCAGATAGAAGAAACCAAGCTCATCACACCTGGAGGAAAAGGGGTCCCAGACAGGGCCCGTCACTCAGGCACAGCCAGCAGGCCCTACCTTTCCCGGGCCTCCGTGCACCCATCTGTGAGTCAGAGGGAAAAGCTGAGCGGAAGGGAACAAGGAGAGATTCACGGGCATGGGGTGCAGTGTGCGGCAGGGGCTCCCCTGAAGCAGTCGCCACCTCCTCAGGATGAGACTGGCAGCAACACTCCCTGAATGCGTCTCTGGTGGTGGGGCCACCAGGCTGTGACCTCGCTGCCACAGGGAAACTGCCTCTCGGGAAGGGAAGGCTGGTTCAAGCCTGACTCCGTGACCTAACGTGGAGCTGCTTCGGCTATCATATGGATTACCTCATTCAGTACTTGCCAAACGTTTGTGAGTGTGCTCGAGGAAATTCACAAGTCACATGCCAAGCGCAGACAATTGGCAAAAGGTGGGGACACTCTGCAAAATTAGGCCTCCCGACTCTAAATTCAGCGTTCTTTCTATCCTGTCAGTGTGGGATGAAGCAGCCAGGGCGTCCTCACTTGAGCAGTAAAACTCCAGAAGTTCTACAGTTGGCACCCCCCCCCCCGTCACACACACACACACACACACACACACACACACACACACACACACAGAGTCCCATAACAGTCACAGCAGACACTGGCTCTAAGAGCAGCACCACTCAATGCCTCAAATATGCATCATGCTGATAAGGTATCTGCGATGTGCTTCAAAGTCATGTGGGGCTATAGATCAGCTCTAAGTTGTGATAATTGTTGAAGATAAGTGATTGTTTACAGGGGTTTATTACACCATTCTTTCTACTTTGGCATATTTGAAATTGTCCATAAGAAGACTTTTTGGGGTGCCAGGGTGGCTCAGTCCGTTAAGTGTCTGACTCTTGATCTCCAAGATCTTGATCTTGGTCATGAGTTTGAACTTCAAATTGGGCTTCACACGGGCATAGTGCCTACTTAAAAAAAAAATAAAAATAAAAATAAAATAAAAGAAGAAGAAGAAGAAGAAGAGGAAGAAGGAGACTTTTTTATAATGCATCATGCAAGTGATCATTTCCTTCTCAATTTGTCACCTAGTAGGCGTTCCATTTCAATGAACTTTCTGCTTCCCTCAGCACAGAAAACCACACAATGGCCTGCTCTCATGTTAAGAAAAGATACGGCCACGGTTTCTGCAAGTTGTGAAAAATCTCGACAATAATAGCCATCACTTAGTGAGTCCTTCCTGTGTACCTGTCACTGCACTGGACCCTTTAGCTATGATTTCATTTAATCCTTACAGCGGCCCAGTGAAGTAAGGGCTGTGCTGCCCATTTTATAGAGAAGGACACTGAAGTTCAGTGAGCTTAACTAGCTTGTCCAGGTCTACACCCGTGATAAATGATGAGCAAGAATTCAAATCCTTCATCACAAGAAAAAAAAATTCTATACGTGTGGTGGTGGATTTTTTTTTTTTTTTTTAAGATTTTTAAATTTAGGGCAGCCCAGGTGGCTCAGAGGTTTAGCACCGCCTTCCGCCTGGGGCCTGAACCTGGAGACTGGGAATTGAGTCCCATGTCGGGCTCCCCGTGTGGAGCCTGCTTCTCCTTCTGCCTATGTTTCTGCCTCTCTCTCTTTCTCTCTCTCTCTCTCTCTCTCTCTGTGTGTGTGTGTGTGTGTCAGGAATAAATAAATAAAATCTTAAAAAAAATTTTTTAAATTTATGTATGAGAGAGAGTGGGGGAGGGGGAGAAGCAGAGGGAAAGGGACAAACAGTCTGTGCTGAGCATAGAACCTGACTCCAGCCTCGATCTCATGACCTTGCGATCATGACCTGAGCTGAGACCAAGAGTCAGATGCTTAGCTGACGGAGTCACCCAGGTACTCCTTAACTAGACTTATTGTGGTGATCATCTCACAATATACACAAATATCAAATCACTAAGTTGTATGCATGAAACTAATACAATGTTGTATATCAGTTACACCTCAGTAAAAACGAATCAAATCCTGAATTACTTGTGCTCTAAACTTCTACTGCTCCCCCAATACGTAATACTTTAGCACTTGGAAGACTTCATATGTAATTGGGACTGAACCTATGAAGGGTTTTTTTTTTTTAAGATTTTATTTGTTTGAGGGGATAGGGGCAGAAGGACAAGTAGACTCCTCACCAAGCAGGGAGCATGGAGCTGAGCTCTTTTGATCTCAGGGTCCTGAGATCAAGACCTGAGGCCAAAGTCAAATGCTTAACCAACTGAACCACATAGGCATCCCTATAAAGTTTTTAAATGATCATATCCTTTAAAATGTGACCCAGTTATTTTAACCTTAGCATTTTATCCTATGGAAAGTACCTTGAAATATAAACAGAGATTTATTCACAAGCATGTTAATCACAGCATCAATTACCATACGGCAAATTAGAAGTGGCTGGGGTAACCCCATCCCAGAAACCTTCCTAATGCTTCCTCTGTGCTCCCGTAGTACCCTGAACCAGTCTCTTGCTCCCCAGTGTCCTCCCCTGGACCATGAGTTTCTTTAAAGCTGAGTTCTTCTCATATATCTTTGGTTTAGAGTGAGCACTAGAATACATGAGGACTGAATTAGTAAATGACCATGGAGTTGCTTACTTAATACCCACAGAAACTGTTCAAGTTGTTTGGAGGTCACAAGAGTAGGACTAGAACCCAAAGTCACATGCAGGGCCCTTCTCCCTCCACCTTAGACTTTAAACTTTTTCTAAAATAACAAGTAACATAAAAATGGCTGGAGTTTGGGGGCGCCTCGGTGGCTCAGTCAGTTAATTGGCCGACTCTTGGTTTTGGCTCAGGTCATGATTTCAGGGTGGTACCCACATCAGGCTGGATGTGAAGCCTGCTTAAGATTCTCTCTCCCTCTACCCCCACATGTGCTCGCTCGCTCTCTTAAAAAAAAAATAGCTGGAGTTTGAATGCTCGAAGCAGATTGAGATAGAAGGAGGATGTTGGAGGCTCCTCCCTCCACAGGCACTCGCTGAAATATCACTGAAGTGATCAGAGCCCTTGGGCCACGTGACCTCAGATGTGCTGAGCAGCGGATACGGGTGATGAATGAAAGATGTAGCTTTGATGCTGATGTCAACCATGACATGTGTATCTGAGAAGGTTGAGCAAGAAAGGCAAGTGATAATGCGCATACAGCATGTTCTCAACCATTTAGAGAAAACAAATCCATTAGGAAAAAAAAAAAAGAACAGAGGGAAAATTGCCAAATGTTAACAGTGGTTACCTTTGAATAATGGAATCTTTTTCTGTTTCTCTATACTTTTTTGTACTTTCCAAATTGTCCTCCATGGGCATACCTGATTTTCATAATCTGAACAATAAATAAAATTTAAGTCACCAAATGGATTCTGAAGGCTACCCTGAACCCTACCCATTACCGTAGTAATGACTTGAAACTGAATCGCTATGTTACTGTTACAGCTAAGATTAGAAAGAATCCATCAATTGGAACCAGAACGACATCATGTAGTTTCAGTATACATGCATACAAGCGAGAAAAAGGTGTTTTTCCCCAACTCGGCTTTTACTGAACAAATCACTGATACCAGGTCTAAGCAAATTCTCAGTATTATAATGTTCCAGAAGATTACTACAAATGTCACTAATGAACTATTCTTGTCATTTTTTAATGAAACCACATCCTCACACTGGTAGAAAGTTACATTCTCTTTGAAGCCTTCCCTCTTCTACTGGCTCATTTACCACCTGCTCTTGGTTTGACTCATGAAGAAAAGGGCAACCCCTCCCCACCCCCACAGGTCAATATTGAGATGAATTAGATCTATTTTCTGTGGGTTTCTGAGGACAATCTCTAAAAGGGAGATCCAAATGTGTTCTGAGCAAGAGTGACAGGGCACAGAATGGATCTGCCTCTTTGTAACTCCGGGTCAGCAAAGGACCCCACCCCTAGCCTGCCTGCTTACCAGTAAATACGAAATGGATGAATGGAATCACTTCAGATTGCACAACCTGGGCATGAACGTTATAGTTTTCTTTTTTGTTTGTTTTTTTACTAGGTTTATTTACCTTAGAATCACATATGCCTCACAACCACTCACGGCCCCTTTACAATTTGGCAGACATTCATACCTCTTTGCTAACTAGGTAGGGCCTCCTATTTTAAGCAGGGCCTCCTATTTTAAGCAGGGTCTCCTATTTTACCCTGTGGGGTTACTCTCCCACCAACATTCTCTACCACCTACAAAGCCGGTGAGTACCCAAGCCTGCCAAGAGGTCTGAGCGGTCATAAGCATGCGTCACATGACTTGATACCCAAAACAAGTCCAGGAGACACAGACCCAATCTTCCCCTCACATTATCCAATCATATCCTCACTGAACACAGGAGAGAAGGGTTGACTCAAACCCGCTCCTCTGATTCTAAGGCGTAAGCATCTTCCATCCCACTAGCACAGTCTGTGCAGAGACTGGGCAGGAAGGACGATCAGTGCACTTCCTAAGGAAGGAAACTGCAGCCGCTAAGTGGGGTCTCTGTTTTCTGGCTTCTTGTTGTCTTTTGCTTTAGGATTATGCTCAAGGCAGCTCCCTGCTGGGAAAGCAAGCAATAGACAGGGAAACACGGAGGAGGCCAGGACCAGGGTAAAGTAAATGCTAACTATGATGATAACGTGATGATAACCATAATCTTCTTTACCATAGCTACCACAGGGATCCAGGGCTTTGTTTAATAACCAATACCTATTTAAATCCTTAAGGAACTCATTCTCTGACTTAGAGGGTGTTGTTATAACAACCATCATAACTTTGACTTTACTCTGGGGTGCCAACAACTCATTTGATGCAACGGTTTTCCTTTTACACAAAAAGAAACACTAAAAGCAGACACCTGGCTGCATGTCCTGGGGCAAGTGATTTCTCCTCTTTGGGGCTCACTTTTCCCATCTGGAAAAGAAAAGGGTCTGGCCAAATGATTTCTGAAGTTCCTTAGGCGAGCATCCTGATAAGAAAACTATACTCCCAGGCCCTGTGGAATGACCACAAACACGAAACCCTCCAGAACCCCTAAGAAAAGAAACAAGTGTAACCAGGAGATAACAGGGACAGGACATGAGCTCTGGGGAAACCGGGACTCCAAGTGGTTTTTTGGTTTGGGTTTTTTTTTTTTTTTTTTTTGGTTTTCCAACTTTCCCACTGCCAAATATAAAAATAGGCAGCTAACTTCCACAGAACTCTCAAAAAGAATTTAATTAAATAAAATCAATGAAAACAATGCTTTGTTCTCCCGCAAGTGGCTCAGGAGTAGCCCCCTTAAGAGACACTTTCTTCCCTGCGGGGCTGATGTCAACAGCCCCATGCTTAGACCCAAACAAAGACCTCCTGGCACAGGGATGAGAGGCGAAAACATCTAAGTCTCCACAGTTGGCCCCATTCCAATCTGAGGGCAAAGGGGCAGCGGGTAGAGAAAAATAACTAACCTTATGAAAGGCTAGGAGGAGAGTCAAGAATTATTAAATCTATTTTTTCTCAAATGAATAAAACACTCTTGAAAGGGATAATGGAAGGGTGCAGCTTTCAATCTGAATTACTTTCTTTGTTTAACTCTGTTCTGCCTATGGCCACTGACTTTTGACCACAGAATCCTGGTTTTGCCTTCCGTGGCTGGCAAGGCTGGGAGGGGCAGTATGGGAGTTGGGAGACCCATACTCAAACCCTGTTTCCGATTTCACTTGTCTTAAACTCAGATAAGCGGCTGCACCTTCCAGGTCTCCATTTCCTGCTTGTAAAACAAGAGGGTTCACCAGATGCCCCTCTAGATCCGCAGGAACAGTGGGTTAGGAATGATGGCCCTCGGGTTCTCCCCAGGGCCGGGCTGAACCCCCATAGGTACCGGCAGCCCCACCGAGCACGGAGCACCGTCTGGCAGGGGTGCCTCCACTCCCGCACACCCACCACCCCCACTCCCCCACTCCCACAACCCGAGGGGCTCACCTCTGCACCAACACCCTCACCTAAGAGGCCAGTTCGCCCTCCCTCCCACGTCCCCACTGCCAGAACAGGTCTGATGAACTAAACCTGCCAAGCTGAGCAGAGCATGTGTGTAAGCAAAGAAAAAGCAAAACCAGCAAGAGCCCTCTCTTATCAGGACCTCAGAATTTCGCTCAAACTGATAGAACTGAAAGATGCGAGCGTCCCTACCCAGAACAGGAGGCCTCGGCGAGCCTCGCTTGTAAAAACACCTAAGAAGCCCCGAGCCTAAAGGGGCCGAGGACACCCGGGCTGGCTCTTCGCAAGGAAGGGACCAACGAGGCTCAGCGCAAGCAGAAGGCCGAGGAGACGAGCCCGCGCCGCCGCCGCCGCTGCCTCCCGGGGCGCTCGCTCTCTCCCTCCGCGGGCCGAGGCTCGCGGTCTCCCCCCGGGGCCGTCGCCCGAGGGCAGGGCCAAGGCGGCGCTGGGCTCCGTCCTGCCTCCGGGCGGGACCCGCGGACCCTTAATTCGACCCTGGTCCCGACGTGCGGCGGGGGCGACGGGCGGTCCCGGTCACATCAAGGGACGCGTCGCGGCCGGGGCAGGTCTTGGCCTGGGGTGAGCTTTCCGTAACTGCTTTCGCGTTTCGCTTCCCCTTTCTTTGGAGGGCCGAGGGCGCCTCTCCGGTGTCTCCGCGGCCCTCCCGCAAGCGGCGCCCCCAGCGCGGCTCGCTGCCCCGGGCTCCGCAGGGCGGCCCTCCCAGGGGGACCCCCGGGGGGTCCCCGGCCTGGGCGCACGTGCGACTTGTGGCGCCTGAGCCCCCGCCCCCGCCCCCGCCGCAGGCCTCAGTTTCCCGGTCTGTAAGGCCAGAGCCGGAAGCCGCGGGGGGCGGAGTCTGCGAGGCGTCCCACACCTGACCCGGGGCGCGGCGGAGAAGCGGGGCTCCCGGGGGCCGAGCGCACGTGGGTTTGTTGTGGGTCCGCAGGCTGGCGGAGCCGGGGGGAAGCAGGGCGGTCTCGGCCGGGACACACACGCGCGCACACGCACGCACACCCCGGCCCGCCAGCGAGACCGCTCAGGCGGCGCTGGGCACCGGTTCCGAGCGCCCCGGGCGCGCCCCGCGCCCCGCCACCCCGCGCCTCCCCGCGCCTCCCCGCGCCCAGGGCTCCGCTCCCCTCCCGCGCCCCGCGCCCCGCCACCCCGCGCCTCCCCGCGCCCCGGGCTCCGCTCCCCTCCTGCGCCCCGCGCCCCTCTCGCGCCCCTCCCGCCGCCCGCCTCCCCTCCCGCGCCCCGCCGCCCGCCCCCCCCCGCCCGGCCCGGGCCCCGCGGCCGCCCTGCGCACCCCGACTCACCCGCTGCGGCCGCTCCGCCCGCTCCGCGCCCTCGCCCTCGCCGGCCGGCGGCCGCTCCTTTTGTTAGCGCCGGGCAGTGCCCCAGGCGTCCTCGCCAGCCCGGCCCGGCCCCGCGCTCCCCTCCCCCAGGTGCCGCCCGACTCGCGCCCCGCGGCCGCAGGGGAGCCGGGCAGCTGCGAGCCGGGCGCCGGGTCCGGCGGGAGGGGCTGCTGGGACGGGGGGGCCGGGGCGGAGGGTGGAGGGGCCCGCGAGGGAGGGGGAAGAGCGCGGCGGAGGGGCGGGGGAAGCGGCGGCCTCCGTGATGCAAATCGTCGGGCCGACGGGGTGGGTCCCCGGTCACACGGCGCCGCGAGCCCCCTGGCGTGGCCCCCGGGGGGGGGGGGCTAGGAAGCGGGCCTCGGGGCTAGGGGTGCCGGGTGAGCGCAGCGCGGGGTGCCGGGACCCTGCCTCGGGCTGGGGAGGTCGGCGCAGGGACGGGGGAGGGGCGAGGCCTGCGCGGGGACCCCGGGGCTCGCTCCCCGCCGCGCCCCGCGGGTCCCCGACGGGTTGGTCCTAACCAGCGCGAACTATAAATCCTGGCTCTGCTACCGACCGGCTGCGTGACCCTGAGCGAGTCGCTTTACCTCTCGGAACTATTGTCACGTAGAATATGAAGCCACGAGATCGCTTTCACGGGGTTTGACAAGAACCTGCCGACGTCGGGCGTGGCGCGTCCCGGGCGCTGTGGAACCCCGCAGACAGAAGGGAACGTGGGCCGGGAGCTGCCTGCGGGCTGGGGCGCGAGGCCTGAGGTCGGGGCGCGGGGGGAGGCCGCGGGGTGCTTTCCTTTCACAGAGGCTGATCTGGGGCTGCGCGGGGAAGGCCAGAGGAAACCGCAGGTTGAGCAAGCGTCGCCGCTCTATACACACTAACCATCCCTGCCGCCTCTCCAGTCCCCTAGAAAGAAGGGTGTGACTCCCAACAGCAGTCATCATCACCCAAGTGGATTCTGGGCACCCACTTGGCACCAGGCTCTGTGCTGGAGGGAAGGGAGGAGTGGAAGGTAGGCTGGGTCCCCTGGGGACACGATGTACCGTGGGTGAAGCCCAGACACAGAACTCCCTCTCTCTCCAGATCGAGGTGACCACTCCCCACCACCAACTTGAGAAAGGGGAGCTCACATCCTCCTCTCAACCCCATCACCCTTCTTCCAAATCTTGCTTCCCTCTTTCCCAGATCCCTGCCCCCTTCTCGGCTGCTGAGGAGCGTTACTGCTCAGTACAGAGCTCCAGGTGGAGGAGGTGTCAAGCAGGGTGAATTCAAATCTCCATGACCCACTCGCTGTGTATTGGTTGCAGTTCCTCAACCTCTGAATCCCTTTGAACCCCTTTCCTCTTCTGTATCATGGAGATATTAATGACAGTGTTGTTCTCACGATTATGTGAAACCATCTCTAGGAAGCATTTAGCCTAGTATCTGGCATATAGAAGGTGCTCATAACAGTATAATGTATGAGTGAATAAGTGCAAATAGGCAAACTCAGAAGACTGTTTTTGGGAGGATGCCATATTGAAGATTTCAGACTTTATTCTCAGAAAATTGGAAACTCTTAAAAAGATTTTATGCAGGGGCATGGCATGCATCCTTGTGTTTTATGCTGATTTTTCTGACAGCTTACTGGAAAATGGATGGCAGGAGCAGAGACTGCGAGCACAGAGCACAGGGACCAGCTTGCAAGCTGCCATCAGGGGAGACATAATAGGAGCTGAGGCAATGACAGCAGGAATGAACAAAAGACATGCAAATAATACCCACCATTTGGGGAGTAAAAGCGCTTTGCCTTATTATATCGTCTCTCCTTGTTGTAAGATATGCGATGGTGTTAGCCCCATTGTATGCATGAGAAAATTGAAGTCCAAGAAAAATTGAAGAGCTAGAATTTGAATCCTCTTCCACATTAATGGAAAGCCTTAATCATTTCCTTCCTCCGTATCACTTTTGTGTCAACACAACTTAAGTACCAACAACAACTGAGCCCTTCATAGTCTCAGTCAAAAGAACATGCGACTCTTGAGCCGGGAGCTGGTGAGTTTGAGCCCCGCGAGTATAGACTATAGAGATTACTAAAAATAAATAAATAAACTTAAAAAAAAAAAAAAAGAAACGAAGAACAAGAAACAGGGGAGAGGCTTTTTTCTAGAAGGTTCTCCAGGGCCCACCCCACAGTACTCTTTACAAGGAGAATTACAGCCAAATGATGGAAGAAGCTCACTCTGGATTCTTACAGAATCCTGGTGACCAGAAAGGACATGAAAAGCCCAAGAAGTTTCTGGGGCTATGAGGCAGATGGGCAGGCAGGTGGGGAGGTAGCTCTGGGAGATGTCCAGGGTGGGAGCATCTGTGGAGCCATTCCCCTTGGGGGCCACTCCCTCCAGGTTGCAGCTGGGGCCTTCCAACCTGTCAGCGAGAAGCAGGAGGCACGTGGTCCTGTCTGGAAGGCTTCCCCAGATATTGTCTCTGGCGCTCCTACCTTGACAGACTATTTTTCTTTAAAGTACAGGAATCTAACTTCCCTCTGGACACTATCTCCAGCTCCCCCCCCCCCCCATGAACTCAGTCTCTGCTTATGAATAGTACTTTAGGTAATGCCTTTCTTGGTCATTGTTTTAGGCAGATGACCAGCTAAAACAAAAAACGCCCTACTTTATAACCTTCATTTGCAACAATCCACTCACAGACAGTATTTTCATAGCACTCCTGAATTGGAGGTGGTGCTATTACGCAGTCTTGTAGAGACCAAAGAAAGCACAGGCGGTTGAAAATATCCTCCCAAACCCTTCTTCCTCATCCCACTCTAGATGCTCACATAGAACCTTCAGCGGCCCCCACGGTTCTTTTCTGCACACCTTCAGTACCCATTGTCCAAGATAAGGGTGGGCTCAGGGTGACAGGAACTGCCCTGTGGTCTGTCTGCACCCCCTACCTTGGGTCTCAGTGCCCTCAGCTTCAAGGATAAAGATACCAAACGGAAGCCAAGTCTATGGAACCCAAGTCAGAAAATAGGAATAGAGCAGCACCATCTCTAAAAGAACCACACTAGGGGGCAGAGGCTGGACACTAGAGAGAGGCCTCCTGGGAGGACCACAGCCACAGGGTGGTAGGGAAATGGCTGCCCCAACTGCGCCTGGTACAGCAAGCAGTGACCTTGTGGCCCCAAGACCTCAGAGTATGATCCGGGCATAGTGTGAGCAGGCATGGTCAGAGAAATGGACATATTGTGTGGGCACAGGTGTCGTTGGACTGCGCTTCACCCAAACAACTTCACTGTCCAGCCCTGTCCTAGGAGATATGAGGAGAAACCAAGTCTCAATTCACAAATCATTTCTGTTTTGGTAAAATATCTTTTGGCTCATAAAGAGTAATAATTGCCATGTACTGAACATCTTCTATGTGCAAGACAATCTATGTGCGTGTTCTCATTTAATCCTCACTTGGGGAAGGGGGTATCATTCTAGAACCCTGGTGCACCTAAGTCCTCTTATGCTACCCCTCTTGTTCTTGCCTCAAGGCCAATCTTAGCATGAAATTAATGTACGGGAGGCAAGGGGATGGCTACAAATCTCACTGCAAGAACATTAAAAAGTGAGAGAGGTCTTTCCTGCAGGTTTCTTAAGGAGACCGCATGGTGTCACACCAAACGTCAAGACGCAAGGCTTCCTAGATATCTGCTTACAACGTCCCTTTCTCTGATATTCTACTCCCGACATCACCTTCAGAGTTCTCCACCTGCCTCCTCAGCATCCCTCACCCTCCCGTTGTTTCTCCAGCTGCCTCCCACCTCTCAAGTCCTACCCTCTGGAGGTCTCCCTTAGTTTGAACCAGCCTCTCTCAGTGATTCCAAAAGGTATGAAAAAAAAGAGTGGGAAGCTACAAAACAATAAGACAATGCACATGAATATAGATCTTTACATTTACAAGTGGCTTGCATAGGCATTACCCCACTCGAGGTCTTTTCGGACTCACAGCAGCCTGTGAGGTGTGGGTATGGCTCCTTATCCTCCCCACCCACAGATGACAAAACTGAGACTCAAAGGTAAAGCAAGTTGCCTAACATCCATCACTGGGTATTGAGCCATGTCCTGAAACCAAGGCCTCCTTCATACCACATGTGGCTCAAGGCTGCAAAAGCCTGAAGGAGCGCATCAAGCTGTCAGTAATAATTCACAGGCTGCTGGGAACTGCTGCCCTGGTGCTCCGGGGCAGGACTCAGAAGCTATGCCCAGGAGACCACATTCCCCAGCAATGCAAGGAAGTGCAGGGGCAAAGGGACTCAGAAACCAAAGATGCTTGTCATAAATTCTCTCAAAAAGATCTAGGAAATTGGCTTCTCTCGAGGGACTCCTATCAAAACCAAAGTGGAAGCTGCCTCCTGAGTATTTATTACTTGAGGATGACCTTCAGAACCACCCACAGTGATGGTCAGGCTTTGTGCAAGACGCTGTGTGGGCCAAGGAAAGGTCTCTGAAACGAACAAATGTTTTGAGGGGAAAAGAATCAGTGTCTGATGCCTGTTGGTGATTTTGCCCAAACCTGCCTCTGTAGGGCCTCCGGTTTTTAAAAGGCTATTTTTAATAGTTGTTTTCTAATTTTACAGATTAAGTTTGCCTTAGGAAATTTAGGAAAGTCAGACAAGTCTAAAGAAGCAAGGGGGAAATACCGTCAGCCCAGCTGCTACAGGTAGAATTAACCTTTGGCCTGTTTTCTTCTAGTTATTTGCTATATGTTTTCCTACAATTTTCCGTAGTGGAGATCATAAGATGTTTAATGATATCCAGCTTCTCTCCCCCATGCAGAGGATAGCATAAGCATTTCCTATATGTATGTCGTAATAAATTTTTTCATTCACATCAGCCCTTATTAGATGCCAGGCAAACACTCTCAGGCAAGTTGTTACGGTTTGTTGCACCATTTGTTGGCTGTCAGAGGGACAAGTTAGGGACTCAGAGTAGTTACTGACTCTGGAGTCAGGCTGCCTGGGTTTGAATCCTGATTCTGCTACATCCTAGTTGCGTGGCCTCGGACAGGTTCATTAACCTCTCTGGCTCCACCTCCTAACCTATAAAATGAGGATAGTGGTATCTACCTCACCAAGTGGTTCTAAAGATGAAATGAGTTAATTACATGAAAAGTGCTTAGAATAAGAGATGTCACAGTAAGCACTAAGTAGGAGCTATTAGCAATATATGCTGTATGTGGTAGCGTCATAAATTATTCAACTCTTCTCCTGCAGCTGGACATTAAGGCTGCTTTCAATTTTTCCACTATTATAAATAGTCCTATAAACCATTGACTGCATGCATCAGGGAAGAAAAGGCAGACTGAAAGTCTGCTGTGAAAATATTTGAATGCCAAGATAAGGCATTACGAATTAAGAAATTCGGGATAGGGATCCCTGGGTGGCCCAACAGTTTAGCGCCTGCCTTCGGCCCAGGGTGTGATCCTGGAGACCCCGGATCGAGTCCCATGTCGGGCTCCCTGCATGGAGCCTGCTTCTCCCTCTGCCTGTGTCTCTGCCTCTCTCTGTGTCTCTCATAAATAAATAAATAAATAAATAAATAAATAAATAA
The DNA here is from genome assembly GCF_053574225.1 of Canis aureus. Taxonomy (NCBI): domain Eukaryota; kingdom Metazoa; phylum Chordata; class Mammalia; order Carnivora; family Canidae; genus Canis; species Canis aureus. Next base: position 24,062,375 of record NC_135641.1, on the reverse strand, counting down.
ATAAATAAATAAATAAATCTTAAAAACAAAAAAAGTAATAGCTGTTCGTTCCTGAGCACTTGCCAAGTGCCAGGCACTGCGTTAAGTATTCTCCAAACATTCCATCATGGAACACTTACCACAACCCCATTAGGCAGAGACTACCAATTTTATTGCTCATATTTTATAGATGAGGAAACAAAGAAGTTAGGGACCTAATCAGGGTCACACAAGGAAAAAGTGGTGAAGCTGGATCCTTAACCAAGGTATTTGATTAAATTAGGGCAAGCTAATAGCCAGGGCTAATTCTGGTGGTTAAGGCATTCAAAGGATCATGCCATTGCTTACTGTGCTTTACCTATGTGTATTTTACACGTCTCCCCAAAGAGAGCTGACATTTCATGGGAAAGCTGCACAGCACAGAGTGCCCCAACCTGTCAGTCAGCTGGCCTGAATTCTATCTTCAACATTCACGTTCCAGACTGCAGAAACCAGACAAAGCACTTCCTCTTTGCTACTTTGTGAAATGAGGACAGTTGGACTAAATTAGTTGTTTCCCAACCTAGTGGACCTTTCAAATCACATGCAGAAATCATTTAAAATACAAGTTCTATTCTCCACCCAACATTTCAGTGGTTCCGGGGTTGGACCTTGGGTATCTGTAGCTGTTAACATGGGTCCCCAGGCAGTGTTGATGATCAGTGGGATTGACAGATGAGTCAACGAGGTTTCACCCAAGGCTCTTTCCAACTTGTCCCAGAGAAGTTCCTCCAACAGGATAAAAAGCCACCAACAATGCCTAAGCATGGCGGCACCCCATGACCAGAAGAGCCCTCTCCCAACAGCATCCTGAGTGAGGGACCCTTTGCCAAGGGATTGTGAACTTTGAATGGCTTAGACATGGCTGCAGCCTCAGCCACATTCTTGTTGACCATCGTCCCCAATAGTTAATGGGCCTCCAACAGCTGGACGATAACCTTTGGAAAAGGTCATATTTTCCCATCACTGGCATAGCTCCTAAGGGTCAAATGTCTCCCGGAGAGCTGCATCAACTTTCCAGCCCTTCTTGTGTAGGGTACAACACAAAACCTTTGGTAGCTTCCCAGGAGAAACCTGAAACGTACAGCTGCAGCATTACCCTGTCATGAGTTGGTACGGGGATTGGTGATTTAATTTAATCTATAACCAGCTCTGCTAAGGTCTAAGTATGTGCACAGATAGGCATTTGAGGAGCACCGACAAGCCTCATACAGGAAGTAGCCCCTGAACAATGCCGCATTATCCATTACAGTCTTCCTTCGCTGATATCATAAAGCACTCAACTGTCAAGTTCAATTAGCAAGTAGGTGGTCTATAATGAGAATAACAGTCTGTATCTCTCAACCTAAATGGCTCAGAGCACTACAGAGTCATGACCTGAAGGCCTCAGAATAACTCCATCCAGAAAGCAGGGACATCAGGGCAGGGCCACTTAGCCCAAAGATTTTTGTGTTCCTGAGGGAGGAGTGGGAGTGCAGGCGTTTGTGTTAAATATATACCATTGTATTAAAAGGGTGATATCAAGTTGGCCTGGGGTCCTATCAAATGAGCTATAATTCCAGGGTGCTTGGGATACCATCATACCTCTTTGGCCAGTTCCTCTGTGAGGCCTTTCTCAAACTCACAGAAAGGATAGAGGGTAGGAAACTCATTTCCTTGCCCTTGCCCTTTACAGATCCAAAGCTCCTAAGTCCACACCGAGAGTGAACTATACAGGAGAGATTTTTATTTGTAGAATCTGAAACTCATCTGATGGTTGGGTTAAGAAGGGGGCACAGTACACCCGCTTCATTTTAATCTATCCCCTTTAAAATGTGTTCCTCAATAAATAAAATCTTTTTAAAAAAAAAAAAAAGGGAGGGGACACTTGGGTGGATCAGTGGCTGAGCGTCTGCCTTTGGCTCAGGTCATGATCCCGGGGGCCTGGGATCGAATCTCGCATCGGGCTCTCCACAGGGAGCCTGCTTCTCCCTCTGCCTATATCTCTGCCTCTCTCTGTGTGTCTCTCATGAATAAATAAATAAAATATTTTTAAATAAATAAATTAAAATAAAATAAAATGTATTCCTCACTTAGAGGACTCCCACCCAAGGCGCTTTCCTATACATCTTTCAATTTTACAGATAAATCCACTGAGGCCTAGAAACTCAAATGGCCTGCCATAGATTACCTAGCTAATAAGTGGCAAAGTTTGGACTACAACCTCCATCTTCTGACTCTGTTAAAATGTTAATAAGGGGCTGCAGGGCAGCCCAGAAAGTAGAGAGAGAACCAGAGACTTAAAAAGCAGAAACTGTTGTGGGCTAGCCTCCCATAATGAGACCCTTGAGAGGAATCAGGCCCTGCTCATTATTTTCTGACTTTACAGAGTGGTCAGGGATCATTAGGCTGGGTTTTCAGCCTGTCTCTTCAAAGGGCTAAGAAAAACATAGAAAGTGATAAATGGAGATGGTAGAGAATAGCCAGATGCCTGGTGGAATGTTATTGTTTCTGCTGGGAAGGAGGAAGTCACTCCATCTGAGATAGCTTTGTGTGAGCCTAGACCCCTGATGGTTCATTTCCTTCACCTCAGTGTTTTTGGCACAGAAGATGAGGCGGCGTTACTGCTTCTGAGATCTGCTGAGCTGGAAGAAATAATAATTCTCAGTTATTGATTACTGAGGTGAAATAGAGCATGTTAAGATTAGGATCTGGATATTCCAGAATGATCTGAGAGATAAGTATCACTTCCGCAAATTACTGAACCGGCAACTGAACTGTGCCATAGTTAATCCTCGCAGAGACCCTGTACGTGTGCGTCATTAAAGCATTTACAGAGGCACTAACTAAGGCTTAAGGAGTTTGAAAAATTGACCAAAGGCCACAGGTCTTGTAACCAGCAGAGCTGGGGATTGAACCAACCTGTGCATGACTTCAAAGCCATTCTTTAACAACTGTGCTCATCTTCAGTTTTTCCTTGGAGGCAAAGTGATGTGACATTGGTCTGACTCATCTCCCCAATTATCTCTGCCACTGGGCTTTGCTTATGCTTTTTCAGTTCTCTGAACTGCCCTCTTCACCTCACTCTGCCTGCATGAACACAAGCCCTCCTCTAATGTCTAATTCAACCCTGAGCTTCTGCAGGAAGCCTTGGGTCCAAAATCATTTCTTCCTTCTCTAAAGTCTTAGAAACACTTGCAGAATTTCTCAGGACTGTATTTTTTTTTCATTCATTAAATGTATAACTAAATGAGATTTGGGTTTTTATATATTTTCAAATAAATATGCATTAGATATTTTATGGAAATATCTGTTTATATAAGTAAATCCACAAATTAGGACAAAATTTGCTTTAACAGATTCAGAGACGTGAATTGATTCAGTTCAGAATCTTCTTCTAAGCTTTTCCCCAAATTTGGACCCAGAACCACAGAGGTGTGAAAGTGGGGGTCCCTTCTGGCTTCATCCATGGCCAGGAAACAGACTTACTCCACTTAGTTGACAGTTTCCTCTCTGATCCTCTCCAAGGTCTTTAATAAAATTCCAGGAAGGCCATGCCTCTGCAGTGTGCCTCTCCAGCAGGCTACTCACAGCTCATTCCCTAAATAACTAATGAGACAGGAGCAAACTGTTTGGTAATGGCACTTCAGCAGGCTTTGGGGTCAAGCAAAATGGAGTATGGCCCCTGCATTGCTTTTTACTAGTCGGGTGGCTTCAGGAAAGACCCTTAACCACGCTGAATCTATAAATTGGGAGCACTATAGCATTGGAAAGATCAGAGTCAGGATCAGTAATAATACAATTATGTGCATCAAATGGGTACTCGAAAGATGGCAGCTATTACGATTATTAGATGTGACCCCAATCAAATGGAGAGAAACAACTAATTTCCCTAGGGCCAATCCAGAAAAAAACATAAATGTTTTTGGTCTTGCCTAAAATGCTTCCTTCTTCTCTTTTCTTCTAATCCCACTGAAAATTAAACACTGTCACTGCAATTACCTACTGTTTGTGTCTCTCCAAAATTCACATGTTGAAAACTTAATGCCCCAGGTGATGGTATTTGGAGATGGGCCCTTGAGAGGTAATGAGGTCATGAGGTTGAAGCCCTCATGAATGGGATACGTGCCCTTATAAAAGCTGCCTGAGGACGCTCCCTTGCCCCTTCTACTTTGTGAGGACACAGCAAAAAAGATGACCCATCTATCAACCGGGAGGCTGGCCCTTGCTGACACTGAGCCTGCTGGCGCCTTAATTGTGGACTCTTCTGTCTCCGGAACTGTGATAAATACATTTCTGTTCTTTATAAGCCACCCAGCCTCTGGTATTTTAGTTATAGCAGCCTGAACAGATTAAGATACCTACTTTATGAGATGGACACATGTCCATGAGAAAATTAGCATTACTTTTTAGTTTCTAAAAGATTGCTGCTCATTGCTCATATCTGACATGTTGAAAAAGAAACAATATGGAGACAACATTCTCATGTTCAATCCTACAATGATAGGCCTTGGACTGAATCAGAGAGCTAGAGGCCACAGGAACTCTTGTGCTAGTAGTTGCTCATCATCATGTGAGAAAAACCTCAGGTATTACTGGAGATTTTCCTACATTCATAGAATGTCAAGGATTATCTCATTTTTCTTTTTTCTTTTTTCTAAGATTTTATCTATTTATGCATGAGAAACACAGAGAGAAAGAGAGGCAGAGACACAGGCAGAGGGAGAAGCAGGCTCCATGCAGGAAGCCCGACGTGGGACTCGATCCTGGGTCTCCAGGATCACACCCTGGGCTGAAGGCAGTGCTAAACCCCTGAGCTACCCAGGCTGCCCTCTCATTTTTCTCATGAGGAAACAAGCACCAGAGTGGTAGAGAAACCTCTCCTGTGTTGCACAGTGACAGAGCCCCAAGCAAAATCAGATTTCTTTTGCCCTTCCAACCATCGGTTTGAAGACATTACTGAGTACTCCTTGCACACTAGCTCTTAGGGGTGCCAGGCAGCAGGGGCCAGGACTCCAGCCCTGCATGAGCTCACAGGATGAAGAAAAAAGAGTCACAGCCATGAGGGAACAGCTCAAGACTTTTATGATCGAGAGCTAAGTGGGGCACCCAGGCCTAAGCAAACTCCATGGTGCAGGAAGATATTTGTTTTGTTCACTGTTCCATCCCTAGTCCCTAGAATAGTTCAACTGAGGCAGCACATATAATTGTTAATGCAGTTAATGGACTCTGGAGCTGCGGGGGCTGGAGTTGATTCCCACATCACCCAAGGAATAGCTGAGCAATTTTGGGTGAGTGACTTAATCTCTCTGAGCCTCAACTTTCCCAAAGTAAAGCATGAATAGTACTATAAAGATGAAATGCAATAATCTACATAAAGTACTTTTAAAAGTGCCAGGACAGGTGGGGCGCCTGGGTGGCTCAGCCGGTTAAGCATCTTGGATGCTTCAGCTTGGATCCTGATCCCAGGGTCCTGGGCCCGAGCCCCATGTTGGGCTCCCTGCTGAGCTTCTCCTCTCTCTGCTCATCCCCTACCCTACCACACCCCATGCTTGTGTTCAATCTTTCTCTCTCAAATAAATAAATAAATAATTTAAAATATATATATAAATAAATAAGTGCCAGCAAAGGGTAAATATTCAAAGGATATTAACTATAATTATTATTCTAAGCAATCACATTATTAGGGAAGATCTATATATAAGCATACTTGTGCTATCAAGTGATACTTGATGAATAAATGAATGATGGGATGAAGTGAATGAATGCAATTGAAATCAGAGAAGGAAGGAATTTTTGCAGACTGAAGTGCTTGGGGAAGGTGTCCTAGCAGAAGCCTGACTTGAGCCAGGCATTTAAGAAAGTGTAGGATCTGGGCAGGATGAAACAGAAAGAGAAGAAAAACTCTTACATTTCCAGAAGATCTCTTAGGCAAAGACTTAACATCTAAAGATGTTTACTAAAGTGTTATTTTTTTTTCTGTAAAGTTTGGAAACAGCCTAAATAGCCACTGAGAAAAATAAAATTTGATAAGCCTATAAAATAAATTTCTTTTAATCCATTAAAATATTTTCAAACAATAGTGAATAACAAATATGTTCATATTATAAAACTCAAAAAAAACCCACCACACACCATACACAGTATAATCTCAACTAAATAAAAATATACATTTGCATATAAAAGGAAAGACAGATAATTATCAAAATGTTAGAAGAGAGGAATATGGATAATTTTGTTAAATCTTTCCTAGCTTTTCAAACTGCCTACAATAAGCAGGTATTATTTTAATAATTGTGTTTAGTTTTAGTTGTGGTAAAATATAAAATTTGCCATTTTAACCATTTTTATGTGTCCAGTTCAATTAATAATGTTTTTGAAGACTTGTATTTTTCCCAGGTGAACAAGAGTCCCAGGCCCAGGGCCATGTTCACACTGCCATCACGTCAGAGTGGCCTCCCCAGATGCCAAAGGAAAAACATGGCCAGCGCTCGTGCCCCAACACCCCAACGGACCCCTTTGCCCTGGAAAACAACATTATGATTCTGGAACATGTAACTGCCTGCTGAGAGTTGGCACTTTGGGTCTCCTGTGTGGGGAATTATTCCTCCCTAAAGTCAGGGTGTTCACAGGCTGGTCATGTCTGGACAACAAGCGGCCTCCCCCATTCCCAGGCCTCTTCATTTTGTCTCTGATACTGCTCCACACGAATGCAACTTTCAGCCATTTCCTCCAATGCACCCATATGGGGTGGGGGGAGGTTCCCCTCAGGCTCCAGAATCCCCAAAAGTTCCTTTGTGTCTCCTGGAAAGTATACAAGGTGGGGATATGGAGCCTCTTCGCCTACTTCTCAAGGGTTGGCCTCATGCTGCAGCTTGCATAATGAATCACCACCAGAGTTAGAATACCTTGGGAAATAGAAGCCTGGCCAGAGGGAAGAGCTTCCTGGCCTCAGGCCTGTGTGTCGGCGACGTGCCCACGTCCAACGGGAAAATGCTTGTCTTGAAATTACTCCTCGGTTTCCCTATAATTCCACCACCTTTTACATCCATTCTCTTCCTCTGCTGTTTTCATGAGTCTAATTCATTTATTCAACAATCATTATTCACCTCTTTCATACACCAGGGACTATGTTAGGCATGAGATACTGCTAACAAAGGTAATGGCGATAATCTTATAAACTGCCAAGCACTGTGCTTAAAATCTTTACCTGCATGATCCCGTTTAACCCTTATAACAACTCCACAAGGAAGGGACTGTTCCCCCATTTTACAGATTACAGAGCTGAGGCTCAAGAAGAATAAGACACTTGCACAGAAGAACTTCTGGGTAAAGGTGGTAAAATAACTGTAGATGAGAACATCTCTCTCTCCCAACAGTTAACACAATGAACAACAAAAGTCAAAACAGCAAAATAGCAAAAGAAATTATCAGTAATTTCTACTAATAAGCACCTGCCAGACCATGCTCTCCCACAGATAACGGCTGTGTGCTCCGGATAAACTATGAATAACAACAACCTGAAGGCATAAGAGAATGAACAGCCTGCAAACAGGCTGAAATCAGCACCACATGCAGCAGCTAAAACTTGAATTTTAAAAAGTCCACACTCTTTCTGGCCTAAGGAACCAGAGGCCAGAATATGCTGGAAAGCAAGGAGAAAGGAGGAAATATGGGAAATGAATGATCCAAAGACAGAGAGCCCCAAAGTCTGTGTGTAAACTCTGACCAGGCTGCTGTGAGATCCCAAACCACTCAAGCACAAAGCAGACTGAAAGTAACCACGCCAAGGGGAGAGGAACTGGGTTGAGCTGCTTCCCCAAAGGGCAGCTTTGCAGTTTGGATCCACCTGAGTTTATTTGCTTCCTAAACCAAAGCATCAATTCTCTCAGAGAACTACAATAGGGCCTAGACTCTCCATAACATCAAATTCATAATGTCTAAGATATAATTCAAAATGAGTCAACATACAAAGAACCAGGGAATATAATTCAGGCTGAAAGGAAAAGACCACCAACTGACACCAACCCCAATATGATCCAGATGTTGCAATTAGATAAGGAGTATCAAGCAGCTATTACCATTATGCTCAGTGAAATCAAGGAAAATATATCTTTTTTTTTTTTTTTTTAAGAGAGAGAGTGTGTGTTTGTGCAAGCAGGGTATGAGGAAAGGGCAGAGGGAGAGGGAGGGAAAGAGACAATCTTAAGCAGGCTCCATGCTCAACACAGAGATCCATAGGGCCAGGAGGCAGCGTGGAAGGGGAGGGTGGGCTCTATCTCATAATCTTGAGATCATGACCTAATCCAAAATCAAGAGTCAGACACTTAACTGACTGAGCCACCCAGGCGCTGCACTCCCAGGAGAATACACTTAATGAATGAAAGGCAGGAAATCACAGATGAGAATTAGAAACTATATTTTAAAAGAACCAATGGAAATGCTAGAACTTAACAATACAATGTTTGAAATTTAAAATTTCTGGATAAACTTCACAAAAAGTCAAAGAACTTGAAATTAGCTCAATAGAAATGTTCTAAGCTGAAGAAGAGAAAGAAAAAAACATTGAAAAATATGAACAGACCCTCAGGGACCTGTAGAATAATGTAAAAATGTCTACATATATGTAATTTTAATTCTAAAAGTGGAAGAAAGAGAGAATGAGGCCAGAAAATGCATATTTGAGGAAATAATGGTTTCCATTTTTCCCAATTTGTAGAAAGACATACATTTATAGATTCAGTGAACCCCAAACAGCATTAAGTATAAATAAAGACACACAGAGGGGTATCCAAGTCAAGAAACTAAAGTTTTTGAAAGCAGCCAGAGCAAGGGGGAAAGATACATCCCATAGTGGAAGAATCATGTGAGCCCCTGTTGAATTCATATTATAAATACTGGAGACCAGAAAGACAGTGGAGCATCGAGGGGAAGGAGAAAAGCAGCCCATAGCAACCAAGAATTCTATATTCATTGAAAATATCCTTCCAAAACAGAGGCAAAATAAAGGCATTTTTAAAATTTTTTTTAAAGATTTTATTTATTCATTAGAGACAGAGAGAGAGAGAGGCAGAGACACAGGCAGAGGGAGAAGCAGGCTCCATGCAGGGAGCCTGATGTGGGGACTCAATCCCAGGTCCCCAGGATCACACCCTAGGCCAAAGGCAGTGCCAAACCACTGAGCCACCTGGGCTGCCCAAAATAAAGACATTTAAAAAAAAAATCCACCAGCAGCAACAAGGAAAGAGGTTCACGTTGATGCCCGGAATGTTGAAAAGAAAGAACAAAGGAAGGAGTTTGGAGGTGGTGCCTCATGCATCGCGATCTCTTACTTCCCTCCCAAGAAGCAGTATGGAGGGAAAAGGTGAGAGGGCAAAATCCTGGTAACATTCAGGCACTGGCCCACCCCTGTAGCCATCGGGAGAGAATAGGACTGAGCAAATGAAAAGTCAGCTTGGAGAAACATGGCAAGAAAACACTTGGGAGCAGAAGCCCCTGTATTCCACTGCAGGACCATGAGGGAGTGAGGACAGGTGCCCCGGGCTCGACAGTTCCCAGATCATGGTGCTAGGTTGGAGGCATGCCCACAGGAGTGGTAGACACAGCCAGAGGGCTGGCATACATCCTGCAACTGGACATTCTAATGGGTCTCAGAACAGCACAGGTCCCCGGCCCCGCAGCAGAGCCACATGCAGCCCCGTCCACTCCCCAGGTCCTGCAACTACAGAAAAGTAGATGCAGCAGGCAACTCGCCGCAGCCCTCAAGCCAGAGCTCTGATGGCAAAGCAACTGAGTTTTAAATAACAGAGGAAGAGTTTTAAGAACTCACCCATATTTTTATATCGAACCAAATAATTCATGTTAGTTCTCAGGCTAAATAAAAAAGAAACAGGACAGAAACTGAAAATATTCCATATAGAGAAAAAAAAAAATCAATCCAGTCTGCAAGAAAACCTAGCCAAAACCAAGCAACAGAATACTCTGTGGATTCATCACTCTTCAGACATACATATTCTTTTTTTTTTTCTAAGATTTTATTTATTTATTCATGAGAGTCACAGAGAGAGGCAGAGACATAAGCAGAGGGAGAAGCAGGCTCCCTGCAGGGAGCTCGATGTGATACTCGATCCCGGGACCCCAAGATCATGACCTGAGCCCAAGGCAGATGCTCAACTGCTGAGCCACCTGGGTGCCCCCAGACGTACATATTCTAATAAAGAATATGATTTTATTTTCTTTAAGGTTTTATTTATTTATTTATTTATTTATTTATTTATTTATGAGAGAGAGAAAGAGGGAGGGAGCAAGTGCACGCACATGCACATGGGCCAGGGAAGAGGCAGAGAGGGAGAGAGAATCTCGAACCGATTCTCTGTTGAGCATTAAGCCAAACTCAAGACTCCAGCCCAGGACCTGAGCCAAAACCAAGAGTCAGAGGCTTAACAGACTGAGCCACCCACGTGCCCCAAGAATATGACTATAACAAAATCAGAGCACAAAGACAAAAGGATTAAGTAACAGTGGGAGATTAAAAAAGAGATTATAGTGCTACAGCTGCAAAGTGTATAGCCAAATCTGCATTCAGCTCTAGCAAATCTAAAAAATAATAATAATAATAAACATATAGCAGAAGAGATACAGCAGGATAGCAAATTATTTTACTGGACAGAAGACTTGAGATAATCATAGTGAATACTGAGGGAAAGGACATGAAATTTGAAGCAATTAAAGAATAGGTGACAAAGACAATCTAACATAAAAATTACTGATGTTCCAGAGGTGAAGATTTGCAATAATTAAGGGAAGAAACTGTAATATAGGAAAGTGTGATGGAGAGAAACTTCTCCAAAGTGTAAGAATTTAAGTTTTTAATCAAAAAGATATACCGTGGGGACGGCTGGGTGGCTCGGCAGTTGAGCATCTGCATTTGGCTCAGGGCATGATCCTAGAGTCCGGTAATCAAGTCCCACATCGGGCGTCCTGCATGGAGCCTGCTTCTCCCTCTGCCTGTGTCTCTGCCTCTCTCTCTCTCTCTGTGTCTCTCATGAATAAATAAATAAAATTTTTAAAAAAGATATACTGTGTTCCAATAACATGTGGAAAAAAAGAGATTTTTAGATATACGCTTGTTAAGTTGAAGGATTTTAAAAAAAAAAGAAGTATTTAGATATCCAGGAAAAAAATCCAATCACCTAGAAGGGTGAAATTTCAGATTTTCCACGGCAGTGTTCAATGGAAGAGGACAGTGGAATAACATCTGCAAACTTCCAAGAGAAAGAAGTATCCCCAAAATATTACATCCCATTGAAATGTCATTCAACTATAAATGCAAAAGGCACACATTCTCAAACATGCAAGAACTCAGGGAAAGAAGCATGCATACTTGAGCCCTTCTTGGAAACACAAGCTTTACCTAATCAAGAGTTGAATAAGCATTAAACAACTTGGGGTGGGGTGGGGGGGGGCAAAAACCCTGGTGGTGAGCAAGAAATCCATTTTTTAAAGATTTTGTTTATTTATTCATGAGAGACACACACAGAGAGAGGTAGAGACACAGGCAGAGGGAGAAGCAGGCTCCATGCAGGGAGCCCGATGTGGGACTCAATCCCAGGACCCCGGGATCATGACCTGCACTAAAGGCAGATGCTCAACCACTGAGCCATCCAGGTGCCCCATGAAATCCATTTAGATATAAAAGCGAAGTTAAATAACAGAGAAGTGATAGAACAGAATGGAATGGAACAGAATGGTCATAACCTTTACAAAGAAATAATACAGACAAGCAAGACCTAGTAGGAGGGGAAAAAGAGACAGGAAGAAGTGCTATGGTGCTGGTCTCATATCTTCTAGGAAGCCATCAGTTGGTGGTATCTAAAATTAAAATATGACAGTTTTGAAAGCATAAAAACTCCAGCTTCTAATGGTTTTTATCATCCTCTTTTCCCCCTAATCTGAGCACAGGAGCCAGATAGCAAGTAAAAATAGCAAACATTTATTGATGTTTACCATATGCTTATTGCCCTAAACTCTTTAGAGATTAATTTATTTAATCCTGTCCGTAGGGTTAAGTCTATTGCTAGCCTCATCTTACATAAGAGGAAATAGGACACAGAGAAGTTAACTAACCACCCGAAGCTAACAAGTCATGGAATCAGAATTTAAACCCTGATAGTCTGGCTCCCCAGCCTATGTACTTACTGCCCAGTGAGCATGTGAGGTGGCCAGGCCAAGATACTTAGCTTCTATTTCTCTAAATAAACTGAGTGCATGCAAACAGAGCACCTGTGTGGGTCAGTGTGCAGCTTGCTGGGCCCAGGAGAGGGTTCTGCTCTATGAGGGGTTTAAAGGAACTCCCTGTACCCCAGTATTCCTTGTGGTAAAGAATCACTTATCAATTTCATCAATCCCTTGAATTTCTTTTTTTTTCTTTAAGATTTTATTTATTTATTCATGAGAGACACAGAGAGAGAGAGAGAGAGAGAGAGAGAGAGAGAGACTGAGGTTGAGACACAGGCAGAGGGAGAAGCAGGCTCCATGCGGGAAGCCCGACGTGGGACTCGATCCCGGGTCTCCAGGATCAGGCCCTGGGCTGAAGGCGGCGCTAAACCACTGAGCCACCTGGGCTGCCCCAATACCTTGAATTTCACTAGTCTGTTGTTGTTTGTTGTATTTTTCCTCTTCGAAACAACAGAATATGGACTATCATCCAATGGTTATCATTTTTTGTTTGTTGATGTATCATCCTAACATCCTGATCCACTTGGAAATATCTATAACCATGCTTACAAATAATAATTTTATTTCCGAATGGTGAGATATGGGGGTCATCTTTGCTTTCTCACTTGTGCTTTTCTGTATAACCTATATCACTTTGGTAAAAACAAAGATTTTTCGAGAAAAAAAAATGAGAAACTTGTTTAAGTTCACATAGTTTGAAGCTGCGATATGAACTCAAGTCTCATAGACTTTAAGAACCATGCACTTGTTGTTGGGTGGCTCTGTAGGTTAAGTGTCTGCCTTCGGCTCAGGTCATGATCCTGGGGTCCCAGATCCAGCCCCATGTGGACTCCCTACTCAGCAGGGAGCCGCTTCTCTCTCTCCTTGCTTGTGATCTCTTGTGCACATGCTCTCTCTCAAATAAATAAAAAAAATCTTAAAAAAAAAAAAAAGAACCAGGCACATACCCACTTTACTCTCTTACCTCCTATACCCTGGGTAGGGCTAATGAACTCCAAGTCTTAATGTGAGTAATAGCTGCATATGCTAGAAATTATGGTGCCTTTAAAGTGCCAACATCACATCCAGCAAATATAAGTAGGAAATAAGTATTTGTGATTAAAAAAATAGTATTATTATTCACTGATACTACAGTATATTATTAGAAATGTTACCATAGAACTAAGTATATGATGGCGTGGGAACATAGAGGAGAAAATCCTGCTAATTCAAACAGACAGTCAAAGAAGGCTTCCTGGAAGAGGGGAGAGAAGTTGACTTTTTAAAGAATAAAGTTTAGCCAGGTAAGAGGCAAGAAGAGTAGGGCATTCCAGGCAAAAGAAAGCGTGATGGATTAAAATAACTAGATTGAATGCCATATGGAAATGCAGCTGGGGAAGAGGGGGGAAAGGTAAGTCATTGTTAGATCTGAGATTACCTCCTGTGCCATGCTGTGCTATATACATGGAGTTGGCTCTTTAAAGTCAATGGGAACCCACTGAAGGGTTTGTTTGAAGCACCTAGTGTCCTGGGAACTTAGTCCTTTTGAGAGCCCACTGGCTGCTATGTGGAGAACTGGTTGGGAGGAATGACTCTGGAGATGGCCTACCCGTTCTGGTTATTGTCATAGTCCTCCCAAGAACTGATGGGCCCTAAGGCAAAGAGAGTCTCGGGGGAGAGCTGACTAGTATTGTGGTTCTCAAAGTGTGCTCCACAGACCCCAAGGGGTCCCTGAAGTTCTTTCAGGTGGGCTGCAAGGTCAAAATTATTTTTGCAATAATATTAAGGCGGATAGAACTGCTGGTGCCTTAGCTCAATTAAGAAGCCATAAAGTCCATTAATAGTCTTGCATTCTTCACCTCCATCCATTCATTAAAAAAAAAAAAAAAATCAATTCCTTTTCAAAACGTCCTTGATGAAGGAATAAAGAGGATTAATTTCATTGAAACTTGGCCTTGAGAACACCTCTTTTTAATGCTCTATATGAAAGATACATAAAGCATTTTACTCACAGAGAGAAGTACAATTGTTGTCTCAAAGAAAAATACATTTGCAATGAGTTATGAGCTGCACTGACCACTTTTTTCGCAGAACACCATCTTTACCTTTTTTTTTTTTTTTTCCATCTTTACCTTAATAAAAAGGACTGATTAAGGTTATTCACATCTGAATATTTAGGAGACATTTTCTTAAAAATGAACAAACTGAATCTACCACTTGAAGGAAAACAACTTTTTCTTATCTTTGTTGTGGTATTTGTTAAGAGTTATATCTGTTACCAGTAATGAAATTTGAGTTTTCAGGCAAAAATTAGAATTTGAGGGGTGCCTGGCTGGCTCAGTTGATAGAACATGTGACTCTTGATCTCAGGGTTGTGAGTTCAAGCCCTATATTAGGTGTAGAGATTCTTTAAAAATAAAATCTTTATTTTTTTTTTTAAGATTTTATTTTATTTATTCAGAGAGGCACAGAGAGAGAGGGGGCAGAGGGAGAAGCAGGCTCCATGCAGGGAGCCCAACGTGGGACTCGATCCTGGGTCTCCAGGATCACGCCCTGGGCTGAAGGCGGCATTAAACTGCTGGGCCACCGGGGCTGCCCTAAAAATAAAATCTTTAAAAGAATTAGAATTTTGGGGGATGCCTGGTTACAGTTGATTAAAACATCTTACTCTTGGCTTCGACTCAGGTCATGATCTCAGGGTCATGAGATCAAGCCCCACATTGGGCTCTGAGCTCAGCATGGAGTCGACTTGAGAAACTCTCCCCCGCCCTCTGCCCCTTTCCTCTGCATTCACACACACACTCTCTCTCTAAAAATAGATGAATATTTTAAAAATTAAAAAAATAGAATTTTGGAAAATTTGCCCACCACTGTACTTACTGATTTTTTTTTTGTAGGTCTACACCCAATGTGGGGCTCAAACTCATGATACCAAAATCAAGAGTCACGTGCTCTACCAACTGAGCCAGCCAGGTGCCCCTATATTTATCAGTTCTTAGAGATTTCTCAGATGAGGTCATAGCTATGGGTTGAATCATGTCCCCAGAAAAGACATGTTGAAGTCTTGATGCCTGGTGTCTGTAAATATAACCTTACTTGAAAATAGGCTCTTTGTAAATGTAATCAACTTGAAAGAGATCATGCTGGATTAGATTGGGCCCCAACTCTAATCACCGGTGTTCTTATAAGTAAAAAGAGTTTTATATACATAAACACAACCACACACAGGGAATGGTGTCATGTAAAGATGGCGTTGACATTGAGGTCAAGTCAAGTTAAGAAATGTCGAGGAATGCTGGCAACTACCAAAAGCTGGGAGATGGGCATGAAGGAGAATCTCCCTCAGTGCCCTAAGAAAAAAACCAACTCTGCCAAAACCTTAACTTCAGACTTTGAGCCTCCAGAGAGATGAGAGAATAAGTTTCTGTATAAGATATATCACCTTGGTAAAAACAAAGATTTTAAGCTGTGCTGTGGGTGGTGCTTTGTTAGAACAGCCCTAGGAAAGTAATACAGTGATGATCACCCCACATGTAGCTACTTGATACTGTAAAGGAAAGTGTGTCAGCATTTGAAAGATGTGCAGTAAACCAGTATTTCCAAAAGCCCAATGTATGTCCTAAAATCATGCATGTAAGAAGAGAGCCATTCCAAGCGTGAAGTAGACTGATACATCGTAATATATCAGAATACAAAGAATTCAGTGTCAGGTTTCAGAATTCATGTTGCAGCTAACCTTTAAGAAACTATCACTTGTGCTTTGATGTAGCATCAAAGGAAACCATCTACAATTAGTTGGAAAGGCTGCTGAAACCTCCCTCCTTCTTCCAACTACTTACCAGTCTAAGGCTGGATTTTCCTAATATAGTTCAACCAAAATAATATATTGCAGCTGATTGAGTGCAGAAACAGATATGATAATTACCTGTCTTCCATTAAGCCAGTCATTAGATTCGCAAAAAGATGTAAAACGATGCAACTCTTCTCTCTCTCTCTCTCTCTCTCTTTTTACTTTGGAAATGGAATCATTTTCACAAAATATTGTATTCATACTAATATGTGATGGGTCTGTTATTATTTTAAATATTTCAAAAATCTCTTTTAATTTCAAATTGAATAGATATCTTTAAATATAACTCATGTAGATAGAAGCTTTGGGGGATCCATGATGATTTTTAAGAGTCTCAAAGAATCCAGAGACCCCCAAATTTTATTAGTTTACAAGGTAAAAACAGCAGGATTTAGCAAACGTTTGGGGGAGATGAAGTGAGCAGTCTTGGTCTAGTTCTAGAACTATCCTCCTGATGGGGATTATGTCAAGAATAGGCTTTAAAGGAGAGGAGGTGTTTCAGTCGGGCAAATGTTGAGTGTAGGTTGTCTAAGGAATGCCACCAGAACGCTACTGTGAAGGGAGAGAATTGTCCTAAGAACAGTGCTCAGGATGGACTCTAGGGTTACACCTGCATGAAGGCAGAGCAGGAGCGCAGGCTAGAGACCAGTCTGACTCAGAAAAAGGGTATGGGGGAGGTGGGGAGAGAAACTTTGCAGGGAAGGATGTCACAGAAGCCAAGCAAGGTAGAATTTTCAAGAAGGGAAGGGGTCAGTAGCAGGAAAAGCTCTAAAGGAATTCAGCAGCGTCATTCCTGATGAGCTGAGAGCAGTTCTAGAGGAAGAAGGGAAGTCAAGGAAGCAGCTGGGACGGTCTGTTCATAAGTGACAAGCCAGAAATCAGGCAAAAGTAAAAAGAGTCATAGCTTATGGTGAGTGAGGAGAAGGCCAGAGGACATGTAGCAATTCAAAGTTCAGAAAGGGGAAGCATAGACAGTAGCACAAGATTCCCCAGGAAGTCCAGAGGATGGGACTTTCTAGAGCTCAGGAGACAGTGGGGTGGAGCAGGCAAGCCCAGGAAGGCTTCTGAACCAGACTATCTGATTCAGGTCTTACAGGCGAGGGCCTGGGTGTCTGTGACCTCCCAAAAGGCGTGCCTGGAAACTCTGACCCCTTCGAGTCCCCAGTGGGATGGTATTTGGGGATGGGCCTTTGGGGGGAATTAGATGGTGAGGGAGAGCAAAACCTTCTTGAATGGGACTAGTGCCTTTTAAAGAAGAGGCCAGGGAGTTGGCTTCTCTCTCTCTCTTTCCCTATCGCTCCCACCACCAGGTGAAGATACAATGAAAAGACCAGCTGTCTACAAACCAAGAAACAGATTCTCACCAGACACCGAATCTTCCAGTACGCTGCTCCTGGCCTTCCTAGCCTCAGATTGGCTAGAAATAAACATTTGTTTATGTAAGCCACCCAGTCTATGGTATTTTGTTCTAGCAGTAGGGGCTGAGCCACTAGATAAGAGATCAACAAGCTGCTTAACTTCTCCGTGCCTTAATTTCCTCTATCAGAAATATAGAAAGCAATAGTATATACCTCAAAGAGCTGTTTACAAAGCAGCATGAGTTAACACACATCAAGAGTTTAAAATTTGGGGTGCCTGGGTGGCTCAGTGGTTAAGCACCTGCCTTCGGCTCAGGTTGTGATCCCGGGGTCCTGGGATCGAGTCTCACATCGGGCTCCCTGTGTGGAGCCTGCTTCTCCCTCTGCCTCTGTTTCTTATGAATAAATAAACAAAATCTTAAAAAGAAAAAAGTTTAAAATCCTGCTTACCAAATGGAATTTACTTAACCAATCACTGCTACTGCTGAGACAGAGGGGGTGAGGCAATGACCATGTCTGTGGTCCGTCAAAGTCCATAGGTTGGAGGGTGGGAGCAGAGATGGCTCCTGCCCAATAACTCTCCTCATTTCTGGAGCACTTAGGAGGCAGCAGATGGTCTAGTCCGAGTGTAAGGAGGGCAGCAGAGTTCTGAAATACGATTCAATGGGACATAAACACAAAATTGCTTTCTTTTTCAATTACTGTCTTCAACCACAGTCTTTCAAATCCTCCTTTCCGGTTTCTTAAAAGGTAGTTTAAAACTTCAACCTCACCAGGGCTCCTGGGTGGCTCAGTGGCTGAGCAGCTGCCTTTGGTTCAGGTCATGATCCCGAGGTCCTGGGATCGAGTCCCGTGTCAGGGTCCCTGCATGGAGCCTGCTTCTCCCTCTGCCTGTGTCTCTGCCTGTGTCTCTGCCTCTCTCTGTGTGTCTGTCTCTCATGAATAAATAAATAAATAAAATCTTAAAAAAAATACTTGAAACTTGCCTCTATAGGCTGGAGCTGGGATTGCGACGATGGGCACTTCCAATGAGGGGCATCCAGGAGGAAGAAGGAGAGGGAATGTCATTCTCCCCATCCCACCCTTGTCTTGATCCTCTCCGGTGGTAGCTGCGTCTCTGGCTAACACTGGCCGGCCTACTTGTCCTTTTCGGCCTATGTCCAAGGGCTGAGTCAGCCACGGGCTCATGTGGGAACTTCTGAGGGACCCCAGCTCGGAGCTTGTTCGACTTCTCCACCCCTCCACTGCTCGTACCCAGCAGCCTGCCCCTCTGCTGGGTGACCTGGCCCTACACTCTGCCCTCCAAGGCCAGGTGTCAGCAAGGTGCGTCCCCTTGACCGTCACCATCAGGAGCAGGATACTCTGCTGTTTGCCTGTGACAATCCCCCGAGGTCCCCACTGCCCTCCCTCCTCCGCAAGCGTGAGCAAGTGTTTAGGGGATGGTGGTGATCGCTGGGGGTTGGGGTGGAGCTGGCTCTGTAGGGAGGTGGCTATACGCACACTGGTGGCTCTCTTTACAAGGGGAGATTCTACTGCCTGTTGTTCTCAGTTCTGGGCCCTGGGGCCTGAAGCAGCAGGGAAGCCCCCTCAGCCTGGTGAGAAGTAGGAGAGGTGCTGGCTCAGCTGGGAGCTAAGCTAGATGAGCCTAGGGAGGCCCACCGGGCCAGACCTCCAAGCACTGCTGATTCAAGTGATCCTGGTGCTGAGGTGGATGGAGAGCCTTTGAAGAGTTTCATGCAAGGAACTAGCATGATCAGATATAGGGTTCAGAGCAATCAATCTGGTGGGAGGTCAGGAATTAGGAGCCCACACAAGGAATCCGGGGAGAGATGGCAAGAGTGTGTCCTCAGAGTGATGGTGAAAGGAATTGCACTCATGGAGTAAAGATGTGGGAGGGACAGGCCTTGGGGGCTCAGGGCACTGAGGCCATGTCTGTGTACCACTGCTATGCTCTGCCCACCAGTTGGAACACCCCTTCCTCAGAGAAGGTCCAATGGTGGACTCACCTGGTCATGAACCTTCCTCTGTCTGTGTCTGCAGCTGGGCCTACCCTCATCCTCTGACGCATCATCACAGCTTGGGTTTTCTAGTAGACACTGTAACGGAGTTGGAGGGTGCATTGTGTTTCTTAGGAATCAACACCTATAAGACAGTGCATCTCCACGACAGCCCCCCTCACTGCCCTCTGGCTTTGGGGCTTCAGGGCTTTGGGTCAGGCCGCCACCTTCCAGCCGGCCTTTCCCACCTCTGCAGAATCTGACAGCCCAGGAAGTTTGCCAGCAAGGCTTTGCAGAAGGAAGCAGGAAGGACTCTAAGTTCTGGAAAGGCTCTTTACCTGTACCTGTAGCCCCAGGCACCCGTAGTTAGGAAGGCAAACTTACTTCTATAGAAATGGATTGGCAGTTCCTTGGTAAGAGGTATTTTAGGGATTTTTCTGCTGTGCTAAATCGTATCTGACTCCCACCCTCACCTAAGATAATCTAAAACCAGGAGTGCTGAGCATCAGGAAGATGGCAGCTTCTGGAGCCTTGGACATGCCCTTGCTCATGTGGATTTGGGACTTGAACTGACCAGGTGTGCCCTTGCCCAGGAAACTGTGCATTAAACTAGAGACAGGGTCTGAGGAGCAATTTGTATGATTACCTGCAGGTCACTTTGAGGGTCATTTTAAGAATCCAGAGTCTGGCATGTTGCCGGGTGCCAGGCAGGAGCCCCAGGATGTTTGTGGGAGGGAACTTCTTCACGAATGTGAGTCGACCGTGAAATGTATTTGGGATGGACACAGCTCTCAGTCAACTGTTCTGCTGCCCTCACTCATTAAATTCCTGTTAAAGGGGAAAGCAGATTCTATTTTCAGGAAGATGGATAGGCGACCAATTGGTAACTGAGAGAGGACGGGGGAAGAACAGAGGCGTTTCCAGAAAGATAGCTTCTGATCCCACTTTATGACAGAAAGGCTTACGTAGAAGCTCTGGGGCTCTTGTTTCCTTGTTGATAACCCTGAGCTAGTGACTTATCATTTATAAGTGTGCAAAAGGAGCACGTTCTTTTCTTTTAAGATTTTATTTATTCATTCATGAGAGACCCAGAGAGAGAGCCTGAGACATAGGCGGGGGAGAAGCAGGCTTCCTGTGGGGAGTCGGATGGGGGACTCGATCCCAAGACCTCAGGATCATGCCCTGAGCCAAAGGGAGACACTCAACCCACTGAGCCACCCAAGCACATTCTTAATACCTAAATTACAAAGTGTGGTAAGGATCGAGGTGATAGGTGAAGTGCCTGGCCAGCCTGACCCTCGATGTGAGGTGGCTCTAGTTGTTCATCAGAACAGAGGTTGGTGTTTCTCCACAGAGGAGGAAAGGCAGGGGAGGAGGGGCGAGGAGTCTAGAACAGAGAGGTCCTTTCCTCAGGCACAAAAGAAAGGCACGTGGTTACCAGTCACTTATTCAGTCATTCCTTCACGACAGTTACTGAGTGCCAGTGGATTCCAGGTGCTTGGGATTCATTTGTGAACAAGACAGGCAAAGATTCTAGTCCTCCTGAAGCTTACATTCCAGCGGAGGAGGCAGACCATTAAAAAAAAAAAAAAAAAAAAAAAAAAAAGAGTATATAAAGAGCTGATGAATGCTCTAGAAGAAAAAGAATCAAGCATGATGGGAAATCAGGACTGAGGAGTAGAGGGAGGGAAGCAGGTTGTGAAGGTAAATACAATGGGCAAGGTAGGCGGGATGCTGGAGGAAGTGGGCCAGAGCGAAACCTTCGAAGGCCAGGACCCCTGGAGGTCATGGGAATAGAGCCTTCCAGAGCAGGGCCGGGGAGCAAGGGGCAGAGAGCACGGAGGGGTCACTTTGAAGGATGAGACGCAGAGCTCACTGGCTTTGCAGCTGCTCTCGGGACTTGGCTGTTGCTCCAAGTGAAATGGGAGCCTTTGCAGGGTTTTGAACAGAAGAGTGACAGTATCTAACTTTAGAGGGATTATACCGGCTGTGGGGGGAGAGCCATAAGAGGAATTTCTACGACAACAGTTCTATACGGTTGATGTAAAGGAATCGGTTTCCAGATAGATTACGTAGTTTATGTAGGACAAGTCCCAGCAGGTGGTGGCTGAGACTGCACAAAGCTAGTGCTTCCCTCGGTTCCAGAAACTCCAAAGGACGCAGATCCAGACTTTTCAGGCTTATTTTAATGCATGAACTATTCATCTTCAGCAAAGAAAAGAAAATGCAGATAAGAAAGATTGAGAGGCAAACTTTTCCTTTGTTGTTACATAATTAAATTTTTAAATAGGTATTACCTGCATAGGATGCTTCAAAGTTAAAAAGGATGGAAGTGTCTTTTCCTTTACCTGTTGTCTGTCCAACACTTCCTTCCCACAGAAGCAAACACAATCACCGTTGGCTGCATAGCCTCCTAGAGGTACCTGCATGTACCTCATTGTTAGGGACCGAACTGGGGCATCCCCCTCCCCGATTTCATATGTTAGAGTCCCAACCCCAGTACTGCAGGACATGATCGCATTTGGAGATAGGATCTTTAAGAGGTAACCAAGATTAAATGAGGTCATTAGGGTGGGCCCTAATGCACTCCTATTGGTGACCTTATAAGAACAGGAGATTGGGACACAGACAGACAGGCAGAAAGACCAGGAAAAAACATAGGGGAAAGGTGGCCATCAGCAAGCCAAGGAGAGAGGCCTCCGGGGAAACTAATCCTGTGACATCTTGACCTCACACTTGGAGCCTCCAGAACTGTGAGAAACAAATTCCTATTGTTTAGGTAGTCAGTTTATGGTACTTTTTACCATAGCCCTAGCAAAATAATACACTTCTGTATATCTTGGGGAGACACATATATATAGTTTCTCCCCAAATTTTGTATGTTGAAATCTAACCCCCAAGGTGATGGTATTAGGAAGAAGTGGAGCCTTTGGGAGGTGATTGGTCACAAATGAGGGTGGAACCCTCATGAATGGGATCAGTGTCCTTATAAGAAGAGACCAAAGAGCTAGCTCACTCTTTTCGACTGTGTGAGGACACAATGAGAGGTCAGTAGTCTGCAACTTGGAACAGTGTTCTTAGAACATGACCATGCTGGCACCCTGATATCAGACTTCTAGCCTCCAGAACTGTGAATCACACATTTCTGTTTCTTTTTTTTTTTTTTTTAAGGTTTTATTTTATTCATGAGAGACACAAAGAGAAGGCAGAGACATAGGCAGAGGGAGAAGCAGGCTCCTCATGAGGAGACCGATGTGGGACTCGATCCCAGAACTCCGGGATCACGCCCTGGGCTAAAGGCAGGCACTCAACCACTGAGCCAGCCAGGCATCCCACACATTTCTGTTTCTTATAAGCCTCCCAATCTATGGTGCTTTGTTATAGCAGTCCAAATTGACTAAACTATGTATTTTTTCCACAATTTTAAGAGATTATGTATACTATTATGCACTTTGCTTTTTTTCACTTAAAGCTGCATTTTAGGGACACCTGGGTGGCTCAGTCAGTTGAGCGTCTGACTCTCGATTTCAGCTCAAGTCATGATCTTGGGGTAGTGGGATAAGGCCCCACGTTACGCTCTGCTCAGCCCAGAGTCTGGGATTATCTCTCTCCCTCTCTCTCTGACCCTCCCCCCACCATTCGTGTGTGTGTGTGTGTGTGCACACGTGTGCAAGCACTCTCTCAGTAGATAGATAAAATCTTTTAAAAAATAAAACTTCATCTTAGAGATCACTCCAGACCAGTATATGTAGAACTGCTTTATTCTTTTTAAAGACTCTAAAGTTTTCCACCACATGGATTTTTTTTAAGTAGGCTCTAATCCCAATGTAGGGTTTGAACTCACAACCCTGAGATCAAGAGTCACATGCTCTACCAACTGAGCCAGCCAGGTGCCCAAGCATAGATTAATTTAACCATTTTTTATTAATAGACATTCAAATTGTTTAAAAACTTTTGCTCTTACAAAAAGTGCCACAATGAGTAACTTTGTATACAATGTCATTTTATACTTGTATATAATGTAAGTAGGATAGATTCTTAGAAGTAGAACCACTTGGCTGAAAATAAATGAATTTAAAATTTTGGCAGATATTGCCAAATTATCTTCCAAAATTATGAATGTGCCCTCCAATCAGCAAACGTTTCTGTTTCTCCATAACACCATCCATATGTGGTGTCATAAAACTATTTGATTGTTGCCAACGTAATGGATGAAAAACAGTATCTTGTTCTTATTATAGAACAAGTTAAATGACTTCTCACATGTTTAGATATTTTATTTAACTTAAGAATTGAACATTTCAGCATTTTTCTTCTCCCACTCTGCATGGAAGTCTGGGTACCATAACCACTAATCTGGCCCCAGGTGTTTATGACTCTGGTATTTCAAATCCTGTTTCCCTGTAGCATTTACCATTCTTAATACCACAGGGCACATCACAAAGGATGATCACTATCACCGTGGTTGTCACTAGATACCCGCAATCTAGCTCAGTCAGATGACATATAAACAAATATTTACAATTCCATAGCTACCTGGAGGAACCCAGGACAGTTTCAAAGTGATACTTGAAGGACTTACGAAAGTCAGCCATGTAGGAAGCCTTCTAGGTTGGGACACCTGGGCTGCTCAGTGGTTGAGCGTTTTTGCCTTTGGCTCAGGTTGTGATCCCCGGGTCCTGGGAATGAGTTCCACATCAGGGTCCCTGCATGGAGCCTGCTTCCCCCTCTGCCTGTGTCTCTGCCTCTCTCTCTCTGTGTCTCTCATCAATAAATAATTTTTTAAAAAAGCCATTCTAGGCAAATAAAGAGGCTGCATACTTGGAACATCAAGTATTCTGGTAAGACATCTAACACAAAGTAAAGAAGAACATGGTTGAATGGCCTCCTCTCCCTTGTGCAGGTTTGTGAATGCGAATAACCACACCTACCATGGTTTAGAGCTGAGGCTGCTCACTGGCATCCACAGGAGCCTCTAATTCCACTCCACTCCACTTCCTCTCCTGAGTTTCCTCTCTCCAAGCAACCTGCTCTCATAATTTTAAAATACCTGTGTCATTTTTTCTGATTACAGTAGAAAATCTTACGTAGCCAATTCAAGGAATACAGAACAATATGAAAAAAAAATTTAAAGAACAAAAATACTGGGCAGCATGGGTGGCTCAGCAGTTTAGCGCCTGCCTTCAGCCCAGGGCCTGATCCTGGAGACCCCAGATTGAGTCCTATGTTGAGCTCCCTGCATGGAGCCTGCTTCTCCCTCTGCCTGTGTCTCTGCCTCTCTCTCTCTCTTTCTCTCTCTCTCTCTGTTTCTTATGAATAAATAAATAAAATATTTTTAAAAAAGAACAAAAATACTAACTCCCAGAAGTTTTGTGGGACATCTTTGTAGAGGTCTCCTTAAACACAGATACACATACAGACACAAACACACACACATCCCACACACACATATAAGGTTGACTATATATATTTCATATAAATTATATAACATTTTTCACTAAATGATTATGGAAATTTTTCATGCCAATGAACATAGAACTACATCTTCCTGATTACTGCCTGCACGGTATTTTATTCTATTACAGCTACCAGAATTCATCGACTAATTTTCTTTTATGGGCACTTAAGCTATTATACAAACTTTGCTACATTGAACAACCTTGTCTATTTATGTACATCAAGATTATTATATTTTTGGTGTAATGATATTTTTGCTTGATCAGTTGCTATTGGACTGACCTCAGGCTGACCAGGTCTTCTCGCAAAAGGACAATTTCTAGTCATTGCCTTAAACCCATTTGCCTCCCTCCTTTCTGGCACGATTTTCAATTTAAGGAACTTATTCCTCATATCATCCTCATCCCCAAATCTCCCAGGTTTGTCTCATGCAGAATGGACAGCACTCCCCACCCCCCAGTGGGTAAAAATGGGGATGTTGCTAAGAAGATCGTTGCTAATGTTTCCTGGCCTCTCTGAGTTTATGTGAAGTTAGGGTCTGAAAGGTTTCCCTTGGGCTCTTTCTTTGAAATGTAGACCTTTCCTCTTGAGTCCCCAAAGACTTAAGGCTTCCCTCCAGGTTTGGTGTACATTATAAAACACCCCTTTCATCTGCTACTCCACGTAAGTGACTGCAGTGTGTATGTGAAGTTACTCTGTTGTCCTGTAGATTCTTGTCATTGGAAAAAGTTACACTGATTATTTCATCTAGTCAATAAGGACATTGAGTCTACTCGATGTCATCAGTAATTGACATTTTGCAGAGTACCAGATCTACCCCTGTAGACCCTACTGTATGTCATTATAAATTGAGCCTCAACTTCCTTATTTGTAAAATAAGAAGGCTAGGCAAGAAGATTTCTGAGGTGTCTACTGCACTTAAGGCTGTACTGATGAATGGACTAAGCCAAATGAATGAATGAGCATATTACTGGAAGGCAATCTTCTTATGACTTAGTGGGATACCAAAGCAACAATTTATTACCCCAACAACAGCTCAGGACCACAGTGGCAGGAGTATTCCAAGGACATCTTGAGTAATCATGACAATAAGCACAGTAGATAGGAGCCCTAAGGAGATAGATGTTAAAGAGGTCAGAGGTAGCCAGAGAAAGGAAGCCTCAGCCTATTTACGAGGAGGAAATTTTACCCTGAATCCTGTCTCTGGTTACATCTGCAAGGTTTCAGGTTCCCCAGACTCTTCTCTTCAGTACCCTGTCCTCAGATCACCGTGTCCATATCTTAATTGCCTGTCTCTGTCACCCTTCCCTCTACTCAGCAGATCTCCCTACCTTGATTGGGCTGGAATTCACCTTCTCCTTTGTACCTCATATTATAATCATGCAAAGACTTCAGGAAGGTGGGCTTAGGAAAAATGAGAGACTACCAAAGGATATGCAATTCTGATTCTCATGACATCTGATTCTCAAGGTTTCATGTACAGCCACCCTTCTCAAAGTGTCAGTCACTTCAAAAAAGCTCCTAAGAGTCAGTTCTGACCTACAAGGAACAAAAGATAGTTTCTGCCTTGGCTTGATTTCCCTGTACTCTGGAGACCCTTCTGTTCACTTTCACAGCCTGCCTCTCCTATTGGACCAGCTCTCCACTGGATTTGCATGGAGTCCCACCATGGAAATCTAGTAGTCATTTGTTGTATTAAATCTCTTGCAGGCCAGATGGTTGTTCAAGTTAGCCAGTGCTGTATAACATACCTCCCCAAAGCTTAGTGGCTGGCATAAAACATTTTATTATGCTTGCAGATGCTGTAGATCATGAGTTTAAAATGGGTGCATAGCCAGAAGGGCTCTGCTCTGCTCCACAAGGTCTAAGGCTTCAGCTGAGATGACTTGGACATCTGGGAGTGACTCAAATGGCTGAGCACTGCAACATATTGGGTTGGAGAATTCACTTGCAGTATGGTTTCTCAACATATATGTCTAGCCAGTTGGCTGGGATAGCTAGAAAGCTGGGCTTAGCTGGGACTGTCTACCAGAAGCCCTACACCTGGCCTCGTCAGCATGGCAGTGCCATGTCAGACTTGAAAAGATACTTGGTTCCACCAATTTCTAACCCACTGGGAGCACATAGTCAAATGCTCCTTTGTGTTCTCCACCAGCTTAAGTTTTCCAGTTTGATAAATCAGTTACCATTCTTTTTATGCCTTATGGATTTTATTGCTACTGTCTACACTCCTACTTGTCCTTGTGCAAACTTGGCTTTAAAAATGTTCGCTAGGAAAAAAAAAAAATAATAAATAAATAATAAAAATGTTAGCTAGGGATGCCTGGGTGGCTGAGTGGTTGAGCGTCTGCCTTCGTCTCAGGGTGTGATCCTGGAGTCCCAGGATCGAGTGCCACATTGGGCTCCCTGCTTCTTCCTCTGCCTATGTCTCTGCCTCTCTCTCTCTGTATCTCTCATGAATAAATAAATAAAATATTTTCAAAAAATGTTTGCTATTGTTTTAATGGATTTTGGAGAAATAGCAGAGATAAATATATATGCTAATCTACCACCTTTAATAAAAAGTACTGCGTGTTTTCTCCGAAAATGTGTGTGTGTTTGTGTGTATGTGTGTGTAATGATTGTGAGATACATCAGACTGATACTCATAGCATTACGTGATTCATTATCACTTTTTGATGCTACTCTATTCTTTGACTATGCAACACTTTATTTATCCATTCTTTTTTAATGAATGTTTGGATTGCTCCCAAGTTTTGCTCTTACAGAACAATACAACTGTGGAAAGTCTTGCATATGTCTCTTTGTACACCAAGATAAGGATTTCTCCTAAGAAAGACAAACAGGAAAAGAGTATAGTTTATAAATCATCAACCTCTTCAGCTTTATCAGATAATGCCAACTTGATTTCTAAAGTGGTTAAATCAATGTGGATACTCCCTCCCATCAAGAGTGGGTAAGAGCGCCAGTGCCTTTGCACTCCCACTAACCTTTGGCAATACCAGATTTTTAAATTTTGCCAATATAATGGATTTCAAATAGTATGATACTATTTGAACAAATTGAATCACCAGAGACTATTAGTGCATACTAACACCACTCCTTGTAAATTGTAAAAAGAAAAAACACATCTTTACAATGGAGGATTTGGCTGTCACTGCCTTAGCTAAGTGATCAAATTTGGCATCACTAACAGCAGTACCATCTGATATTATGAGTCCCATGATACGATGCAGTATTAACTATATATAAATTTATCTATAAATAATTCTTATCAAAGATATTAACCTGAATCTAATCAAGCCCTTGGCAAAACTTCCACCTTACAAGAAGTAAAGGGAATTGAATGACAAAGGGAGTGATACTCTGAAGAAATAGACAAATCCAGAATATGGGACTCTCCCTATCTGGCTGGGTGCCTTTAGCGAGTCAGCATCATGGAAGAGGAACTTTAACTTTAGTCTCATTTTTAATTAAATGAGACTAAAGTTACAAACCAAAGCATACACCTTGATTAAATCTTAATTGGGACAAAAGAGAAATTTGGGGATGAATTTTGGAATGATTGGGAAAATTTGAAACTTGACTAGATGAAAAATGATATTAATGAATTCTTGTTAATTTACTCAGGTAGAATAAATATAATATTAATAAATATAATAATGATGTGATTATAAATTTAAGCTTACTTTAGGGTGCTTATATATAAACAAATGTAGCTAAAATTTGCCATATTTGCTTTATTTTCTTTTTCAAAGACTTTATATATTCATCAGAGACACCCAGAGAGAGGCAGAGACATAGGCAGAGGGAGAAGCAAGCTCCCTCCGGGGAGCCTGATGTGGATTGAGTTCTGCATCATCCCAGGACCCTTGATCACCACCTGAGCCAAAGGCAGATGCTCAACCACTGAGCCACCCAAATGCCCTAAAATCTGCCATATTTGTGGTAATGATGGTTATATCTAGATAATGCACGAAGGATATAGAGGGACTGATTATACTGTTCTATTTTGTGTGTGTTTGAAATTTTAAATATTATAATTTTAGAAAAAATATACCTTGTACTATTTAATTTGGAAAAATATATATAACATAAAAGTGACCATTTTTATTATTTTTAAGTGATACAGTTAAGTGGCATTAAGTAACTTCACAGTGTTTATTGAAGTATAACATTTTTAATCAAGCTTAATGAGGTATAACTTATATGCAACAAAATGCACACAAGTTTTATAATTTTAAAGATTTATTTATTTATTTTATATAAAGAGAGCATGTGTCCACACACACAAGTTGGAGAGGGGCAGAGAGAGAGAATCTTTCAAGTAGACTCCCTACTTGAGTGGGGAGTCCAACATGGGGCTTGAACCCATGACCCATGAGATCATAACCTGAGCCAAAACCAAGAGTCTCTCACTTAACTGAGCCACCCAAGCGCTACAATATGTTTTATGATTTTAAACATAGAGGCTTTAAATAGCTTGATGTATTACAAATTGTATTTTTAAAATGGAATCTCATTGTGATTTTAGTTTAATCTCCTAGATTATTAATAAAATAATTCTCATATATTAATATATTAATAATTTTGTATTTTTTTATATAAGTTGATTTTATTAATACAAATAATTGATAATATAATTTATTAATAATTTTCATTTATTAACCAACAATGTATTCTTTCATACTTTTGTTCAATTTTTATAGGACTCTTTTTTAGTTCTTTATATCTTCTGAATACTAATTCTTTGTCATCGGAGATATGTGGTGTAAGTTCTTCCAATATGTGGCTAGTCCCTTTCACTTTCTTTAGGGGTATTTTCTGATTAATAGAAGATTTTGATGTTACTATAATAAGATTAGAAATATTTTTCTTCATTGTTTATGCCTTTTGAGTTTTGTTTATACAATCCTTTTTTATCCATATATTTTTTCTAAAAATTTGAAGTTTTCTCTTTCATATTTAAGTCTTTAACTTTGTTGCAATAAGTTTATGTGCATGATGCAAGGAAGGGATTCAATGTCATGGTTTTTAAAATATATATAACCAAGTATCCCAGCATCACTTATTGAATTATCCATTATTATCCCATTGATCTGTGAAGCAGCCTTCATTATGAGTGAAATTTTCATATATGCATGGGTTCATATCTGATTCTATTTCTTTGTTCCTAAATTAAACCCTATTGTCTTAATTACTATAGCTTTATAATAAGTATTATTATCTGGAAGGACAAATTCTCCAACCATGTTCTTTTTTCAGAGAATTCTGACTCTTCTCAGCCCTTTGCTCTTCCATAAAAATGTTGGAATCAGCCTGTCAAGTTCCCTGAAAACCTTACTGGGATTGAAATAGCCTTGATTCTATACATCAATTTGAGACCTTATAAATAAATTTTTTATAATTTTGATCTTTATAATACTATCTTTCTGTGCATGAACCATGTCTTATTTTGAATCTCGTCTTTTGATTTCTATCAAGCAACCCAATGTCAGACCCAGAGGAGAAATTCAATATTTTTTAAAGGTTTTATTTAGGGGATCCCTGGCTGGCTCAGTGGTTTGGCGCCTGCCTTTGGCCCAGGGCGCGATCCTGGGGTCCGAGGATTGAGTCCCATGTCAGGCTCCTGGCATGGAGCCTGCTCTCCCTCCTCCCTCCTCCTTCTCTGCTTATGTCTCTGCCTCTCTCTCTCTCTCTATGTCTATCATAAATAAATAAATCCTTTTAAATAAATAAATAAAATAAAGGTTTTATTTATTTATTCATGAAAGACACAGAGAGAGAGGCAGAGACATAAGCAGAGAGAGAAGCTGGTTCCCTGTGGGGATCTCGATGCAGAACTCGATCCCAGGATCCTGGGATCGTGCACACCCTGAGCCAAAGGCAGATGCTCAAACACTGAGCCATCCAGTTGTCCCAAAACTCAATATATTTTGTTGAATAGATTGATTATTAAAGAATGGAGGTAAATATGCCTAAAATCTCTGATTGGTCTTCACCACTGCATTGCTACCTGGTGGTTTGCAGTGCAACATCTCCAGGATTCCCAACAAGGGTATATAGTAGCTCAGTGAGCAGATAGAGAGCATGAAGAAAGGGTAAAGGTTTCCAGATGATGCCCACAGGAGCTTCTTGCAACACAGCATCTATGTTGCCTACACTAGCCAGCCTTTGTGCATTACCCATGTAACAAGCCTGTCTCAGCAAGCAGACCAGTTCAGTTACTGTGTCTTATAGGAATTGAGGAAAGAATGGTTTGTGGGCTGTCAAAACAATTTAAACAAAACAAAGGTTTTCCATTGCATATAATATTCAGGGAAGCTACCAGAATCACTTTTGATTCCCCTGTTAGAAGGTGACCAAGTAAAGTATTCATCTGAACCCTATGACAAAACCTATGACAAATTGAGCTTTTACAGGTTTTAATACATGGCAGCTTTAAGAAAGGGTTAGCAAAGTTATCCTGTAGCATTTTACATAGATGAATATAGTGTGAATTCATCATCAGTTTTCCTACTAGACACTGATTTGTGGCATAATAATATAAACAATGTAACAAAAGCATTCAAAAATAAAAAAGACTTCTTTTTTGCATATCAGAAAAATAAGCTATTAAATTTATGATCACTTAAGAGAAGGTTCTTTCCCCTAATAACATTGTTAATGGCTCAGAAAAAATTACCACAGCATAAAGAAGGCAACAAAAAGGGGCCCCTGGGTGGCTCAGCTGTTGGGCATCTGCCTTTGGCTCGGGGCGTGATCCCAAGATCTCGGGATCAAGTCCCACATCCGGCTTCCTGTGGGAAGCCTGCTTCTCCCTCTGCCTCTGTCTCTGCTTCTCTCTCTGTGTCTCTCATGAATAAATAAAATGATGTTTAAAAAAGGAGGAGGCAACAGAAATATATTCCCTTTCAGGCATTTTTAACCTTCAACCTTAGAGATAAGCACTACACTAATTAGAAGCTTCAGAACATTGTTCAGTGAGAAACATTTATTTCTCACTTAATCCTTTTACATTTAAGAAGAGAGGCTTAAGGGGTGCCTGGGTGGCTCAGTCTGTTAAGCGTCTGTCTTTGGCTTGGGTCGTGATACTGGGGCCCTGGTTTGGAGTCCCATGATCTCGGGGTCCCTGGATACAGCCTCACATCGGCCTCCCTGCTTAGTAGGGAGTCTGCTTCTCCCTCTGCCTCTGCCCCTTCCCCAGTTCATGCTCACTCACTTGCTCTTTCTCAAATAAATAAAATCTTAAAAAAAAAAAAAAAAAAAAAGAGGGGCTTAAATGCTGTTTTACCACAGAACTACATAAGGAAGCTTTCATAGGGAGCCCTGGGTCCCTCAGTGCCTTCTATCACAGCAGACAGCCCCTTGGGAAGGGCATGGAAAGCAGGCTGAGGACCCCAAACATTCCACCCTCTAATTCTTGAACATCCTATAACCCAAATTCTAGGACTTCAAATTCTCTCATCATGGCAGACTTACCAATTTTTTTCTGCTTGATTCCATGTTTGGTTTCAGGAAGATTATTTTGCTCAGAAACAGGAAATCATGAAGCAAGTGCTGACTTGGAGGGAAAACAGGGATATAAAAAGGACGTTGACCCAACAGAGAAGGAAACCAGGCTCAGTGATTAACGGACAAAGGGAAGTGGTGCCTCTGGTTAATCTGGCCAACTGACTCTATCATAAATACTTCCTGTTCCTTTCTGAGAAACTAAAAGTCACCTGAAATTTTACTTGGATAGACTAAAAAACAAATCAGAAATCTCCTTATAATGGAAAAATCAGGCTCGTATCAACTGTGATCCACTCCTAAATGCTCCTCACAAACAGGCACCTATCAGCCTTAGAAGATATTTTTAAAAGATTTTATTTATTTATTTGAGAGAGAGAGCTAGCATGAGCAAGGTGAGGAGTAGAGGAAGAAGCAGACTCCCCGCTGAGGCCCGATGAGGGCTCAATCCTAGGCATGACCTGAGTCGAAGGCAGATGCTTAACCAACTGAGGCACCCAGGTGCTCCTAGAACATATTTTCATAAGGCTCATACTTATATAAATTCCAGATACCTCACCACCCACTAACCATAACATCATCCCTCAATATATAGATAACCCTGTGTTAAAATAACTCAGAGTACATTATGGAAATACAAGCTGACAAAATAAATTCATTAAAAGGCAACAATTTTCAATATGGAGGTAACATTCAGAGTCCCTTCAATGAAACAGATTTCATAGGGAGAAGTGAGCTTCTGATAACTTCAAGTGTCCAATTGTGAAGAAGGTCACAAATGATTTTCTCTATTGAAGAAATAGAGCCTTAATGTGATAGGATAGAGATGCGTGTTAACCTTATGTCTGTTTATTCTCTGTGAGCAGGGGCTGAGACACCCACCTAACACACACTCCCACTTCTCCTTTTACCTGGCTCATCATATACTCCAACTGAATGAAATAGCAAAAATTAGGTCATGATTATATCCTAAATTTATAATTCTAATGTAGAAATATCTCTAGAATTGAGTCTTTGCTCCTCAACACAATCACTACTGCTTTTGTCTTTACTTGCTAGGCCTCATAACAAAGAGCCTCTAATGTAGTCTTTGGACAGCAATAATGCCAGCAAGTGACCTTAATACAGTGCCAATCTGATCATGTTATGCTCTTGCTTAAAAGACTTTTGTTGGCTTCCCATCGCCAAAGATAAAGTCCAAACCCTTTCTACCCTACTAGTCTCTTTTCCTGAGTTTGCTATACTCAACCTCATCTCTGGTCTTTTCTCTTACGTATGTTTCTTTCCAGTCATATTGAATTTCTCATCTTGCCTTATCAGCCTATTTATGCTTTTTTTGGCTTTGTATCTGTTCTTCACTTTTCTTGGAAGGTGTCCTCCCTTGTTCCTCAATTTAGTAGATTCCTACTCATTATTTAAGACCTAGTTCAAATGTTATCCCCAAGACTTCCTGACCTTTCTGGAGGTCTAAAGCATCTTCTTTCTTAACCTGGAACCATATTTTATTATTTTTTATGGAAACAATTATTAAGATAAAGGGAAATTATGAGCTTACATGTCTATCTTCCCTCTAGGTAAGTGCTCTCCAGTGAAACTTTCTGGATGATGGTAATGTTCTTTCATTTTGTCCAATAAGGTAACTATGAGCTACATGTTAGCTATTGGGTACTTGCAATGTGGTTAGTGTGACAGAAGAACAAAACTATTTTATTTTTTTTTACATTAATTTGAATTTAAATTTAAAAAGCCACATGTGGCTAATGGCTACAAAATTGGATAACATAGTTCTACTCTACCCACCACAGATCCTGCCTAACAGTAGGTGATCAATACCTTTTTGTTGAATGGCTAAATGAATGGATGGAAACAATATCAATATTTTACATTTCAAGGCCATCTCATTATTATATATTCCTTGTAGCTTAGAAGTATATAAGGTTTCCCAAATGTATCTAGGAGCACCTTAAAGTCATAGTACTCATTTCAGAACCCAGTGAAATGGCTGTATTTAATTTAACTATATAACTCAAGAACTAGGAAATGTTATCATATTATTTTTTTTTAAAGATTTATTTATTTATTCATGATAGACATAGAGAGAGAGAAAGAGGCAGAGACACAGGAGGAGGGAGAAGCAGGCTCCATGCACCGGGAGCCTGACGTGGGATTCGATCCCGGGTCTCCAGGATCGCGCCCTGGGCCAAAGGCAGGCGCCAAACCGCTGCGCCACCCAGGGATCCCATCATATTATATCCCTAACTCATACATGAAGTATTTTAAAGATCACTTTTTATCAGGATAAACCCTCTTACAAAATTATGAAAAACTTGAAACTGAGTTTGAATGAAAAAGCTTGATATCAGATGTATTTTTCAACAAACACATATTTATTGCAAGGACTGCTGTGCTCTGTCCTAAGAAAACCTGAGTGGAGAACTGAGTTCATCTGACAGTTGACAGTGGAGGTGGGAAGATGGTTTCTAAAGGGTAAGAAATGCTAGCAGCAATAATAAATGACCCCAGACATTGCACAACACAATAAACTTAACAAAACAAAGGCTTAATTCTTGCACATGTTATATAGTCTGATGTCACTTGGGGAGTTCCCTAAGGAAGCTCTCCTCCAAAGGTGGCTCAGGGATGCAGGGTCCTTTCATCCTGTGACTCTCATTGCCCATCATTTGGCTTCCCACGTGGAAGGAGAGTACAGTGTGTGGGAAGGCACATCAGATATTTCATTACTTCAGCCTGGAAGTGATACCCATCTCTGCTCTTTTGGCCAGACCTAGTTATGGGGCCAACCTAACTACAGGGAAATATAGAGGAGCATGCAAATAGCAGGGAGTTCCAGTAGTCTATGTCACAATACTTAAGGCAATAGAATATATTAGAATTTATTAGAATTGCCCTTAACAATCCTTCTTAAGAATTTTGAGCATACATAAAACAGTTGCCATTAGTAGATATGTTGAATGAAAAATATCTATTTTTATGGAACAGATAATACTCAGCCTTGGGAGAAACCCACATCTAAGAAAGGTAAGCGAATAGTGAAGGAAACAACAGGTTTACATTTCAGTTCTCGTGTTCACTGCAGGGACCATGATTCCCTACACATTCTGAAAACATCTCTCTCAATAAATGTGGATTTTATTTTGTGAGACTACTCTATTGTAGGAAAAGATGGGGTGGAATGATAGGTTCTTTTGTTAAATATGGGAAATCAAGACATATCTTTATCTCTTTTTTAAGATTTTTTATTTATTTATTCATGAAAGACACAGAGAGAGAGGCAGAGGCATAGGCAGAGGGAGAAGCAGGCTCCCTTTGGGGAGCCCAATGCGGGACTAGATCCCAGGATCCCAGAATCAGGCCCTGAGCTGAAGGCAAATGCTCAACCACTGAGTCACTCAGGCAACCTAACATACATTTATCTTATTTTTGATCAGGTTACTACTTATAAATATCTTAAATCTCTGTTATACCTGAGATCCCCTCAATGCTCCTTCTCTTTATTACTGAAGACAGGGAGTCTGCTCTTGACTGGGATGCATCACAATTTCCAGTTTCCAGAGAAAACAGTCACTTGTTGAAAGCAGTTTGGCATGTGGACATTTCCAGCATTGTATCATTCCTCACAGAATTACCCATCATGAAATTATTCTCAGAGAGAAAGTTTTCCAGGGTGGGAAAGCAGCTGAATAGAACTTTTCTTCATTTGAATACCAGGATTCATTCTTCCTTTTTTGTGGCTATGATTGTGTCATGAGTAAGGAAGACAGTAAGATCTTTGTCTTCAGGATTCAGATGTAATGTATTCCTATTTACCAAAATAAATGTGCCAAGGAAACAAGACTATGAACCAGATGATATCTTACTGCCAATAAGTCAAAAGGAATGTGTGAATCTGAGAAAGAGCTGCTACTTCAACTTTTTTTTTTTTTCTACTTCACCTTTTAACTGAGCCCTGGCTTACCCTTTGCTAGACCTCAGCACACAGGACTGGTATATTAAGAAAGTTTTCTACAAACTCAAATTACAGAAAACAATTATGCTTTCAAAAGCCTGGGTTTTACCCTGTTAGCAACATTGTTCAAACTCATGTGTGAGTCTGTGAGGCCTTCTCATCTCCATCCTCCAGCCATCATTAATACTCAGCCAACTAGCCCAGCGTGGAGATTTCCAAGTTTCCTGGGCTCTGACACCATTCTCCAAAATAGTCAGTAGTCAGGCATTTCTTTCGCCCTGTCTTTATATATATCTGCCAACATGTTTCATTTCTAGGTGTAAACATTATTGAAACAAATCACCATAACACCCGGCTGTATCCCCTCCTCAAACATTTATTATTTTTTAAAATATTTTATTTAGATTCAATTTGCTGACATATAGTATAACACCCAGTACTCATCCCATCAAGTGCCCTCCTTAGTCCCCATCACCCAGTGACCCCATCCCCCTACACAACGCTTTGTTTCCCAGTCAGGAGTCTCTCATGGTTTATCTCCCTCTCTAATTTTTGCCCACTCAGTTTCCCCCCCCTTCCCTTATGGTCCCTTTCACTATTTCTTATATTCCGTATATGAGTGAAACCATATGATAATTGTCTTTCCCCAATTGATTGATTGATTGATTTCACTCAGAAATTTTATTTATTATTGAAGCCTAATGGCTAATGTGTTGGTATTTGGAGGTGAGGCCTTTGGAAGATAATTAGAGCCCTCGTGAATGGGATCGGTGCCCTTATAAGAAGAGACCCAAGGTCTCTTGATCACTCTCTGTCCAAGTAAGACCCAGCCAGAAGAGGCCATCTGCAAACTAGGAAGAGGGTCCTCACCAGAACCCGACTGTGCTGGTACCCTGATCTAAGAATTCCCTGCCTCCAGAATTGGGAAATAAATTTCTATTGTGGTAGTCACCCAGTCTATGGTATTCTAGTAGAGCAGCCCAGATTGACAAAGGAACATCCATATTACAGAATATTATGCATCCATATGAAAATCACATTTACAGGGGTGCCTGGGTGGCTCAGTCGTTTAAGTGACCAATTCTTGATTTCTGCTTAGGTCATGATCTCAGGGTAATGAGATTGAATCCCACTCAGCATGGAGCCCACTTAGAATTCTCTCCTTCTCCCTCTACCCCACCCCCACCCCTCGTGCTCTTGCTGTCTCTAAGGAAAAAATTGCACTTATGAACTATATTTTATGACATTCAGTTTATCCGAAAAAGCAGAGCAAACACTGAATATGGATTTTAATATTGGTATCATTATGATACCAATTTTTTAACAAATGTGTTGTGTATCCCAACTTTCTATTCCTCCTCTCTCTTTTTTTTTATTTTATTTTATTTATTTATTCATGAGAGACACACAAAGAGAGAGGCAGAAACACAGGGAGAGGGAAAAGAAAGCTCCAAGTGGGGAGCCTGATGTGAGACTCCCAGGACCCCAGGATCCTGACCTCAGTCAAAAGCAAATGCTCAACCCCTGAGCTATCCAGATGCCCCTCCTCCTATCTCTTTTAGAGTGTCTCTTTCTTCCAGGAAAAATACTGCAAAATCAAAGGTTCTGTCTTTGGTCACTCCGGGTGGCCCTTGTATGAGTGGAGCAGCTCTACAGCTTCTCCCAGCTTTGCCACAGACCACCTGTTTCCTACCAGACTCTGCTGAAAACCATTCCCACAGTTCCCTGTTTCCTCTCCATGAAAACCAGTGGTTGATGTGGGGCAAGCCTTGCCTTATTTGATTCTCCTATTCCTTGATCCCCATCCCCACCACAAGACTGTAACGAAGGGCTCAAGAAATTTAAGGAAATTATAACACTGTAGGAAGAACAAACCTAAAGAAATGCTCACAATACGACTTTTGCCAGAGTCCAAAAGCAAGCCTCCAAAGTTAATCCCAGCACAGGAATCCCTTTGCAGGAATAACTCCATTCTTAACCTGACTCCCTTGTCCTAAAGTTCTCCCTTTTGTCTCTGCTGTAAAAATTATGCATTTTGGAAAATACCACTGCCTAACCAAAGATCCATTTACTGGAAACTATATGTAAGAGCAAAGTCATGGAACTCAGAGTTCTCAAACTGTCAAACAGTGTGGAAGGTAACCAAATAACTAGCATGCTACCCAAGGTGCTTTCATACACAGTGGGAGCCACTCTTTTTTATTTATTTATTTATTTACTTATTTATTTATTTACTAATTTACTTGTTTATTTATTTATTTATTTATTTATTTATTTATTTATTTATTTTTGGGAGGCACTCTTACTGCAGGAGCTTTCTGACTTGTTTATCAAGCCCTTCTGGAGTGCTGCCAAATTCCCAGAATAAAACGTATGTGATAAATCCAAAAATGTTGAGAACACAGCCTAGGGTGCAGTTCCTTTTCGCCATCTTAATGTGAATTTCTTTTATTATTAGATGTGCTGACATTCAATTCAGAGGGACGAAGCTCACTATAAAAAGAATCAGCTATCTTTTCAGCACACGTAGTTAAATTTCTTGAGAACAAAGAAAGCCCACAATTATTTCAGTTTTTGAGCAAGTGAACCAATGAAAACTCAACGTGTCCTTAGGAAAGATTATCAACCTCTGTATCAGCATAAAAGCTAACACTCATTCTTCTATTGCAATGTTCTATTTTAATCGAAATATAACTGACATATGACATTATACTAGTTTCACGAGTACAACCTGATTTGCTATATGTGTAGGTTGCATAGGTTGTTTAAATGTTAAATACACTTCAAACCAAATTATTTTACCTCCAAATTATATTCTAAAATATTGTGACAATTTTTGTTTAAATTATAATTTGGAGGTTATCTGTGACACCCTACCCTGTTCCCCAGTACTGGAGCTTAAGAGATCACTATCAACATATATATATATATATATATATATATACACACACACACAAAATTACTGGTAGAATCATATTTACTGTAATAGTCTCTGAGAACTGGAACTATGATTTTTTTTCTTTAAGCTGTTTTGTGCTTTTCAATTTTTTTGCAATGAAAATTCATTGTCTTTGTAATCAGGAAGAAAAACATCCAAATATGTTGTTAAATGCTTTGGCCACTGATCATTTGATCAGCAACTTACATAAAAGCAAGTGCCTTTATACTTCCTTAACAAAGAAATACCAAATATATAATATATAATAACATTACTAACCTTTTAAAGTCTTCTGATTTTTAAAAAGATTTTATTTATTTATCCATGAGAGACACACAGAGAGAGGCAGAGACACAGGCAGAGGGAGAAGCAAGCTCTCCACAGGGAAGCCCAATGTGGGACTCGATCCCAGAACTCCAGGATCACTACCCAAGCCCAAGCAGACACTCAACCACTGAGCCACCCAGGTGCCCCAAAGTCTGCTGATTCATAAAACAGAGAAGACAAAAGAGCCCCAAATTTATAAGCTGGAACTGTAACTGATAATTCTCCAGTATCATTAAACTCTGGGGTTGTATTTCCAGCCATGCCAGAGTAATGGAGTCTGCAATTATCTTCCCACCACAAGCAACTAGAAAATTGGAGGAAATGTAGGAAAAACAAATTTTGGATATTGGACAATAGGTAGTTGAGGCTCATGATTTATGAGAAAATGGGGAAAAAATGATGTGAGCCCTACACTTTCCCAACCTTTCTGCCTAGATGCAATGTCCAAGCTATGGGACAGATGGGGGCATACAAACTGAGCTGAGGAGATAAAGATTGGATTTGAAGAATACTAAGGAGGCTGAATTTATAGGGCATAATTCCTGAAAAGGAGAACAGAGCAAAGAAGGAATTCCAGAAATCTGAATATGGATCCCTTTTCATGTTTGACTACAAACCAGTCTGTACATGGCAGGCTGAAATCCCACAATATCAAAGAATGATTTCCAGAGACAGAAACCAAAAAATTCAGAGAGCACCAGGAATTGTTCAAATCCCAGCTAGTCAGAGTAGAGAGGCAGTATTGTACACACAGAACCTTAATGAGAGACTCCAGAAAGTCCAGGCTTAACAGTGGGGATAAATTAACCTCACAGTATAGCCTACTCTAGACTCTCCCTAGGAGATGAGTCCACAAACTTAACTGCACAGCAAAAACAAACAAAAACAAAACACACACACACACACACACACACACACACACACACAAACCCATAAAAAGCACAAGGAACCATTCTTTAAAGACACACGACAAAAGCCAAAGCTCAACAATCTAAAATTTAGAATGTCCAGTATTTAACCAAGCATTAGTAGGTCTATGAAGAAGAAGGAAAACATGATTCATAACCAGAGGAAAAATTAGTCAATATAAAATGATGCTGAAATGCCAGAGATGGTGGAGCAAGATGACAAGGACATGAAAACAGCCATTATACATAAGCTTTATATTCTCAAGGACATAAAGGAAAACAACACAATGAGATAGGAACCGCAAAGTATAAAAAGCAAATGAATATCTAGAAATTGGAAAGCACAATATCTGAAATGAAAATTTGGTCGTAGGTATTTTTGCCACAAGCATCTTTGCCACAGACATTTTTGCTGCA
Source organism: Canis aureus (assembly GCF_053574225.1). Classification (NCBI taxonomy): domain Eukaryota; kingdom Metazoa; phylum Chordata; class Mammalia; order Carnivora; family Canidae; genus Canis; species Canis aureus. The sequence continues at coordinate 24,021,431 of NC_135641.1, read as the reverse complement.
AGCATTTTCGCCACATAACTAATGGCCATAAGGCAATTTTGCAATAAAGGATAAAAAAGTAACTGGTTAACGGTTTGCATATTATTAAGTAGAAGAAGCCAATATGAGATGGCTGCCTGATACTGGATGATTCCAGCTATATGGCGTTCTGGACATGGTAAAATGATGGAGACAGTAAAACAGTGACTGCCAGGATTCGAGTGAAGGGATGGATAGGTGGAGCACAGAGGATTTTCAAGGTAGTGAAAACACTCTGTAGGATACTATAATGATACATAACAAATATGACTTGCATTTTGTTTTCTTTTGTTTTTAAGTTTTTATTTACTTATTCATGAGAGACACAGAGAGAGAGGCAGAGACACAGGCAGAGGGAGAAGCAGGCTCCCTATGGGGAAGCCCAATGTGGGACTCGATCCCAGGACTCCAGGATCACAACCTGAGCCCAAGGCAGATGTTCAGCCACTGAGCCAGCCAGTTCAACCACCCAGACATCCCAAATGTGACTTGTTTGTAAAAGGATTATAGCAAATATAGTTATAGATTTGTTATCCAAACCCACAGAATATGCAACACCAAGAGTGAGCCCTAACCTAATATATCAACATAGGTACATCAATTGTAACGAATGTACCATCTGGTGGAGGATGTTGATAATGTGGGAAGCCGTGTAATATTGTGGCAGGGAGTACATGGAAATTCTCTGCACCTTCCTCTCAATTTTTTTTAACGAACAAAAGATTTGAGCAGGAACTTCACAAAGGAATATATAGAAATACTCATTAAAGGGACACCTTGCTGGCCCAGTGGTTGAGCCTCTGCCTTCGGCTCAGGACTTGACCTCAGGGTCCTGAGATCCAGTCCCACATCCGGCTCCATTCAGGGAGCCTGCTTCTCCCTCTGCCTTTGTCTCTGCCTCTCGCTCTGTGACTGTCATGAATAAATAAATAAAATCTTGGGGGGAAAAAAAAGAAATACCCATTAAAAAAATTTAACCTCATTTGTCATCAGAGAAATAGACATCAAAACCAGCATGAAATCTCACTTCACATGCACTAAAATAGCTAAAAGTAAAACGGATTGAAAATAATAAGTGTTGGCAAGGATGTGAAGCATCTGGAACTCTCATATGCTGCCAGTGGAAATATAAAATGGTACAGTTACTTTGGAAAGGAGTTTGACAGCTTCTTTTAAATTTTACCATTTGGCCCGTAAATTCTACTTCTAGGTATTGATTCAAGAAAAATAACAACATATGCCCACAAAAAAGAGCTGTACAAAATGCTCATGGCAGATTTTTTCATAATAACCAAGTACTGGAAAATCCCCAAATGTCCATCAATGGCTAAACAAATTGTGTTCCATCGATACAATGGGGTATTACTGAGCCATGAAGACAAGCTGCCGATGCACAAAACAACATTTTGTAAGATCCTGAGTCTTAGCCTCAGCTCTGCTTATTTCCCTAAGAAGCCCTCAGCTATTGTTCCCATGAGAATAGTTGCCTTTGCAAGAAAATGTTATGAGGAAAGCCTTATGAGTGGTTTGGTCATCGAATTCTCATTGTAGTCTCTAACTCTTTGCAGCTAGAGAGAAGCCCATTCTCATGTCTTTATTAGTTTTGTTTTACTTGTTTTTTAGGTTTTGATTTTTGGGGTCCTTTGAGGGATGGGTCAACATTTTAACTCAAAACTTGATTTTCAATGTCATAACTCAGGACTTAATATGTTTCTCCAATAGTATGAGCTTCCTCTCAAAATAGCTTTTCACTTTATTCCTAGGTTTGATGCTTCTAATAATTTATAACTGTGTATCACCTTCAATTTTAAGAATTATTTCTTTTTGGCTATTTAATTCATTGGTTTAGTATCTAAATGAAATGACATACTTTAACCAGTCAAATTTGAAGAATGCTGGGTTTTTTCCTTTCATGGTGAAGGGTTGGGGAGAGGTGGGTGGATGGTAGCAATTTGCTCTTAAAAATAAGGTTTGGTCTTGTAAAGAATCTATTTCCCTGATGGCCCCATCATCCACATATATCACACACCATTAATAATTACATGTCACCACCAAATATTTGGCAAACCTAACACTTAACAGGCATTACTATTGCTAGCAAAATAGTGTATTTTTCTTAACAAATGGTTGTGGGGGGGGGGTGGGTGGCTTAGTCTGTAGAGCATGTGATGCTTCATCTCAGGGTTGTGACTTCAAGCTCTACATTGAGGGTAGAGATTACTTAAAAAATAAAATCTTCAAAAAATAATACGGTTTGGAAGGGGCACCTGGGGAACTCAGTTAAGTGTCTGGCACTTGATTTCGGCTCAGATCATGATCTCAGGGTCCTGAGATCTAGCCCCAAGCTAAGTGGGCAGTCTGTCTGAGGATTCTTCTCTTCCTTTCCCTCTGCCTCTCCCCCTGCTTGCATCCCCCCTAAAATAAATAAATAAATAAATAAATAAATAAATAAATAAATAAATAATAATAAGGTTTGTGCCCCTGCGGGGCTCATTTAAGCATCTGACTTGATTTCAGCTCAAGTCATGATCTCAGGGTTGTAAGATTAAGCCCTGGGTCAGGCTCCACACTGCTTAAGATTCTCTCTTTTCCTCTGTCCTTTCCCTTCCCCTTAAAAAAAATAAGTTTTTTTTTTTTTCAGTTTATATGCAATACTTGTTTGTTATAGAAGATTGCTGTATTTCTCTCTTTCTCCACATTTTGGAAGCATGCTTTCCTGCAGATTTCCCATCGAAAGTGATTCAGGTAGGACTAACTCCATGCATGCATTTCCCCCACTCCTTAATAACTAGCAACAGAACGGAGGGGGGGTGCTTATTAGATCAAGGTCACCACGTGACCTGACAAGGTTAACCACAGACTGCCAGACTTTCTGGGGTTTTCTTTTTGTTTTAAGATTTTATTTATTTATTTATTTATTTGAGAGAGAGAGAGAGAGAGAGAAAGCAACAGAGACAGTGAGAGAGAGCATGAGTGGGGAGGAGAGGGAGAAGCAGACTCCCCACTGAGAAGGGAGCCTGACACAGGCTTGATCCCAGGACCCCAAGATCATGACCTGAACCGAAGGCAGATGCTTAACTGACTGAGCTACCCAGGCGCTCCCCGACTGTTTTTGTTTTAAACGAAATCTAGTTGGCACACAATGTTACATTAATTTGAGGTGTAACGCATAGTGATTCCACAACTCTATGTTATGCTGTGCTCACCACAAGTGTAGCTACCATCTGTCACCATACAACAGGATTACAATATAGTTGACTATATCCCTTGCGCTGTGCCTTTCATCCCATGACTTATTCATTCCATAACTGGAAGGCTCTACCTCCCACCCTTTTCCCTCATTTTGCCCATCCTTCCACCCCCTTCCCTCTGGCAACCACCAGTTTGTCCTCAGGAGGGTTTGAAATACAGACATCAGAAGAGTGAAAATTTCTTCAGTTCTGGGATACAGAATGACAGAAGTAGAAGTCTTTTTCAGCCGCCTTCTCTGGTCTCACAAAAGAAGCCATCTGTATCAAGGAAAAATGTTATTGATGCACTAAAAGCAGCAGGGATGAGGGATGAAATAATAGGACAGTTAGACTCATCACCATGTCATTGGAGCCTCTGGATCTAGACTGAAATGTGCTCTATCCCTGAGATTTTTGATTACTTGACTGATAAACTTTTATTTTTGCTCATACTGTTTGGAGTTGGGTTTCTGTTACTTGTAACCGAGAGTTGACAATAAAACAGAAATATAAAAGGAAAAAACAAGTACTGTTAATTCCACCCCCCAAAGACAACTGGATTTTTGTAGCATTTTTATAAGTTTTTATTCCAGTTGTTTTCTCTGCATACTTACAATCATATACCACAATTCTATACCCTTTTTAAATTTAAATTTTATTTTTTTAAGAGATGTTATTTATTTATTCATATGAGACACAGAGAGAGACAGAGGCAGAAGCAGAGGGAGAAGCAGCCTCCCCACAGGGAGCCTGATGCGGAACTCGATCCCAGGATCCTGGGATCATGCCCTGAGCTGAAGGCAGATGCTCAACCACTGAGTCACCTAGGCACCCTTCTATCCTTTTTTAAAAAACTTAATGTAATTATGTAAGCTTTGCTCAGGTAATTCAAAATTATTTGCAAATATCATTGTTCATAGGTATCTTATCATGCAACCATGCTTTAACTATAACCATCCCTCCATTATTGGATACTTAACTTGTTTCCAATGTTTCTCCATTATGGATTATACTATAATAAATATCTTGGTACCCAGAGATTCTTTTCCCCTTGAATTTAGGACTATTTCCTTCATATTTAATCTCAGGAATTCAATTACTGGGCAAAACATGTGAACATCCTAAATGTCCACGATAAAATGTGACAAATTTATATCCAAAGAGTTGTATAATTTATAACCTCAGCAAAGGTGCATGAAGATGCTAAATTTATGACCACTTTAAGTGCTACCACTTAAGACAATCTTTCCTTAGTTATATGGCTGAAAATAACATGGCATGACTTTGTTGTTTTAATTTGTACTTATTAGAGAGCATTGCATTTGCATAAACTTAAGTCATTTATTTTTTCCTTTCTGTTGCTTGTCTCTTCACATCCCTACCGAAATGTCTACTGGGGACATTGTGTTTTTCTTATCAATTTGACCGCTCTCTCTTTTAAAAATTTGTTTATTTATGTATGTATTTATTTATAATCTCTACACCCAACATGGGACTTTAACTCACAACCCAGGGATCAAAAGTCCAGCAGTCTGCTGACTGAGCCAACCAGGCACCCCTGTTCCTCTCATTTTAAACTCAAGAGTCTCCTCTCTCCCATTTAGAGACTTGGTAGTCACTTTTGTAGACTTTCAGAGTATCTTTAATAGTTTTACTTTCTACTTTAAGTGCATTTAACTATCTAATCTGTGTGCAATCTTTTTCAAGCACGTATGAAGAAAAGGCCAGGATTTCTCTTTTGTTGTAAACAACTGAAATGCATAAAGCTTCTTTGATCACATGTTAAACTTTCATATATCTTAAGGTCTAATTCTGAGCAATCTTATCTTCCATTAATCTGTCTCTTCTTATGCCAGGAATACTCTGCTTTAATTGCTATGATTTTGTAATGTGCTCCAACAACTAGTAAGGCTAGCTGCCATTCCCACTTGTAAGTTTTTATTTTTAAAGTTTTATTCTTATATCATCTCATCTGTCTGCTCTTTCAGATGATCACCACAAAAGGAAAAAACTGACACTTCTGAAAATTCACCAGCAGCCACAGAATAAGAAAAGGGGTATAACTACAAGTCACAAGCTTCAAAATGTGGCTATTGAGGAAAGAAACGAAACATTCTATCAGAGCAAAGCCTGGCTTCTAGTCCCACTGCAGCCTGCTACCCACCATGATGGTACTGAGGAGAGAGAGAGCTGGACAGATTCCTGAGAATTCTCACTAATGCTGCCCAACCCAGAGAAAAACAGACTCAGAGGTAAGTAAGCAGCCCAAGGAAACACTCATCAGAGTGAAGGCCCCAACTCCAGCTCTCGCTGGATACAGGAAACCATCAGGAACACAGAGGTATCCTACCATGAGGACAGCACGCATGGCCAACGTGACAGATTAATTCCTGGTACCAGATATTTAACATCATTTCAGAAGAGAGATTAAAATCCAGATTACTTAACAAAGGGTGCACGCAGCCCCGGCAGAACGCTATTTCTACCCTTTCTGTCCTCAATCTCAGAAGAGCAGATAGAACCCAAGACTTTAGCTCCGCCCTGTAGCCTGAAGGTGAGACATGCATGTCAGGGATGGAGGTCATAGAGAACTCATCCTCACTGTCTCAGGGAGAGCTGAAGGTCTGGAAAGAGCTGCCCACATTCAACACAAACAAGCTACAATTCATCAGATATACTTTGGAAGAACAAAAAGAAACTGGTACAACATGCCAAGGAGGAGCCAAGGACCCAGGCTGGGAGAAAACAATATAAGCCGAGCAAAAAGTAAAAACAAAACAAAACTTCCCAAGAGTATGTGTTCTATGGAAGACTGTGATGAAAACCTGAATAAAATAGGAGGGAGCTCAATGACAAAAAGATAGAGCAACAGAACTTCCAGAACATTGTTAAGTAAGACTGGAAAAAGTGGTTGTCCTTGTTTTGTACCCAATTTTGATAAGGACATATTTGGTGTGCATTATTTATTATAGTGTAGACACTGTTTCGAGCGTGTTATTCTTTATCATGTTAAGGAAATAGCATTCTATTTCTAATTCACAAAATGTTTCAGTAACCGATGGTTGAACGCTGACTCAACCTATTTCAGCTGGCATAAAGAAGCTATTTTGCAAGGTGCTTTTTTTCTTGCACCACACTTACAAAGAACCTCAGTGCAGTCCTCAGAACTTGTCCATATAAATGATGAGTGAGACATTTCATCATCTTTCCTTTTAACAACCAGACTTTCTGTCATACAGCAAATTTAATGACTCATTTTACAAAGGCAAGTTTTTCCATCATTAGTATTTACAGGATTGCTGACGTCAGGGATACAGGTTGTATAAACGCCCTATCCCCCAAACATCTTGAAACTAGAAAGATGGAAAAGCTGGTGGGATTGGGGTTCGTTCCTTCTACAAACGTGAGCTTTGGAGTTCAGCAGCTCTGAGTATAAACCCCTGCCCTGCAATTTACTAGTCATGGCTTTGAACCACAATTTAGCTTTCACAAAAAGCACCAATTTTCTCACGTAATGGTTGGGTCTATGATACTTAATTTACAGGGTGTTGCAAAAATTAAATAAAATGATACATTTCAAGCAGGTACCTCAAAATGATTATTTATGCTATTATCATTGTTATTTTTTAAAAAAATTATTACATGCCTGGCACATAATAGATATTCAGTAAATATTTATTGAGTGAATAAATGATCTCTATAAAAAATTCAGAGATGGGCAGCCCCAGTGGCCCAGTGGTTTAGCAACGCCTTTGGCCCAGGGTGTGATCCTGGAGACCTGGGATCGAGGCCCATGTCAGGCTCCCTGTGGGGAGCCTGCTTCTCCCTCTGCCTATGTCTCTGCCCTCCCCCTCCCCGTCTCTCTCTTTCTCTCTGTGTATCTCTCATGAATAAATAAACAAAATTTTGAAAAATTCAGAGATGAAATAGAAAGTCTATGCCCACAGGAGATTTGCCAGCTAGGAAATTCATTGCAAATAAAATAAATCTAAATAAAGCTGGACTTCTAAGTTTGATTTCATGGGGCCTAATTACTTTTTTATCTGAAAAAAAAGATTATTTTAAATTCCAGTCTTGTGACTTAATTCTGTTACTAAGTATTCTTCCTAAGTTGATCTCAGCCTGGTCCCTGAGCACATTCACAAACCAATTCTTGACCTCTTGTACTCTTTGGATGCAAGTAGTGGAAACTAACTCAAGCTAGTTTAAGTTAAAAGAGAAATTGTACAAAGATCTAGGAACTGGTGTCTCAGGGGACCCAAGGACAGGGATATAGCTGAGTGTTGAGAAGGAATGGAACCAAAAAGTGGCAAGATTTTGGAAGTAGAGTTCTCTTTCTCCTTTTTGACTTTCAGTTCTATTTCTCTCCGTTTCTTTCTCCAAGGTGAGTCTCTTCTCTCTCTGGACTGCACGGCAGAAGGCCACCTATGAGTCTTGAATCTCCGTGTTTTGCATCCATCCTAATTCATATTCCTGGAAGGACTCTGGTTGGCTCGGCTTAGATCAAGCACTTACACTCATCCATTCAGTAGCCTCCAGGAGAAAGGGGTCAGAATGCACCACAGAATGGACCACCTTCACTGCTTGAAGTGAAGGGCCAGGGGTAACCCACCTTGAGTGGAGAAATAGCAGAACATCCACTAGGTGTCCCCAACACCTAGCACCTACCACACACTGACCCTTAACATCTCGCAGCCCTAACTCAAACCACAAACTGAACTGCACATTAACCTTATTCTTGGTCCAGGAATTCTGCTTAACTGAGCTTGTGACACACACATAGCTGATAAAGTGAAGAGAGCTTGCTTCACTTACTTTTGGGAAAATGTGGTTTTTATATAATAGATTTTATTCGAAATCATGTTTACTTACTGTAAAATACCTGAGTGAAAACTAAAAAATTAAAAGAAAAAAATCTAGTTCTTTCTAAATGTTCTTAAAAGCTTGGATATTTCCAAACATTCCTAAGTAAACCACTATATGTAGAATAAAATTTCTGAATTTGGAGGTAAATATTTCTGCTTTGGTCCCTGTTGCTGGGGTCACGCTGACTTCTTTAGTGTCTGCACATCATTTAATGTATTCTTATCAACCACTCCATGTACAGTAAAATTCAGAGACTCGGGTTATAATCAAGACTTTACTTGGCCCCGAGGAATTTTTGGTACCTTCCAAGATTCTCCCTCTAACAAAAGTCTGTCTCAAGATTGGACTTTTTCTTTGACCTCCATCAACTTCAGAGTAAATTACATGCCTTCCTGGAGTTCCTGCAATCTCTCAATGCCTTCTCCTTTTCCTTCTTCAGGAGTATCATGGGACATAAGATATTCAGTGCCAGCCAAGATGCAATGAGTCAACAACAGTCTATCTTTCCCACTGATTACAACCAAAACTTCTAGGCAAAATGCAAAAAACAAATAACTAAAATACCCTAGTTGTACACATGCATGGCAGACCCAAAGAAGTGTAGTAAAGCTTCAAGAACTGAACTACCAAAGTCCGAGGCTAAACTCAGAGCTGTGCATTGATAGATAGACCCAAATACCATAGCAAAGGTTTGAAAACTGAACTGACATTGGAATCATAACCCACAAAAGGTGAGACACAACTTGTAGTCTGAACCTAAGCCAACTGATTACCTGCTAACAAAAGCAAACAAACAAACAAATCAACATTCTCTAGAGGATTTTAACAGAAGCCAGAATCTCATAATATAATATTAAAAATATTCTGGATACAAGTCAAAATTACTGAATGTATAAAGAACCAGAAAAATCTGACCAGAATTCAGAATAACTTGGAAGAAAAGATAATCAACAGGTGACCCCAGTTAAATTACCAGACACAGACTTTATAATACCCACTGTAGCAATGAGGTAAAGATGAACATTCTTGAAATAAATGAGAGGATAGAGTTCTCAGCAGAGAAAGAAAAATAAATTTTAACCTAAATGGAAAAATTTAAACTAAAAGATACAATATCTGGAATTCATAGTTCTACCAAATGCACTCAATAGCAGAATGGAAATGACAGAGGAAAGAAAACCTGAAGATAGATCAAGAGAAATAAGAAGATCAAAGAGAAAAAGATAGAAAAAAATTAGTGCAACCTTAGGTGCTTATCAATCTAACATTCATGTCATTGGGATCTCAGAAAAAGAGAAAGATTACTCAGAATATATATTTGAAGAAATAATGGCATAAAACAGTCCATATTTGGTGAAAAGCACCTATTTACAGTCTCAAGAAGCTCAATGAATCCCATCAGCTTAGGTTAAAAATATGTATATAGTTATATGTATATGTATATATGTATATAGTTTATGATATATCATAAACTATTCAAAGCCAAAGTAAAGAAAATACCTCAAAAGCACCTGGAAGCAAAAGGTGATAAGTTACAAGTAAGGGAAACTATGACTACAGGCTTCTTATCAAAAACCTCAGAGCCTGAAGACAGAGAGAGAATATTTTTAAAGTGTTGGAAGAAAAAATAATAAATAAATAATCATAAAAAGTCCTGGCTGGATCTGTCAGTAGAGCATGTGACTCTTGAGCTTAGTGTTGTGAGGTCAAGCCTCCATTGGATATAGAGATTACTTAAAAATAAAAAGTGCTGGGAGGAAAGAACTGCCAACTCAGAATTCTATAGCCAACAAAAATATCCTTCAAGAATGTAGGCAGGATAAAGATATTCTCAGATGAGGGAAACTAAGAGAATTCATGACTTGCAGACTTGTTCTGAAAGAAATGGCAAGGAAAGTTCTTCAGGATGAGGGGAGACTATACCAGAGGGAAACATAAAACTTTAGGAATGAAGAAAGAACAAGAGAAATGATGAATATCTAGCTAAATAGAGTATTTGGGGCCTCTTAAATTCGTTAAAATATGGAAGACTGTTGAAAGCAAAAATTATAGCATTATCTGTAATGTTTAAATGGATATAGATATAAGATACACAGCAACCACAACATAAAAGGATCAGGACACAGAATCCTAAGGCATGCATATTTTATTTGAAGTGGTAAAATATTAATTCTAAGTATACTCTGAAAAGTTAGGTATACACATTGAAATTCCTAGAGCAACTACTAAAAAATACTAAAAATACCACAGCCAAAATCCAATAAATAAATTAAGTTGAAATATTATGGAATATTCAAGTAATACAAAAGAGAATAAAATATATTTAAATATAAATATAATATAGATAATAGAATATTATATAATATTTATATGAATATATTATAAAATATATAATACATGTAATATACAAAGTACATGTTAGTTGACTATGTTATCATTCAGGATTCCGCTCAATAGTAGAAAAGTTTTTGGAGAGTCAAAAGTTATACACAGATTTTTGACTATGTGGAAGGTGTGTGCCCCTAAACCCCACATTGTTCAAGAGTCAACTATATAGATAGATTTAAAGCAACACAGTGGGAAAAGATAAATGATGCAAACAGTAATCAAAGGAAAGTTAGACTGCCTATATAAACTTCGGACAAAGTAGGCTTCAGAATAAGGAAAATGACCAGGGATAAAGAAAGACATTAGATAATGATGAAAGAGTAAAATCATTGAGAAGACATAATATTAAATGAGTATGTACTTAACAGGAGAACTCCAAAATACAGGAAGAAAAGCTGGCAGAACTAAAAAGGAATAAATCCATAATTATGTTTGAAGATATGATGTGACCATGAAGATGTCATGGGACCATTAATCTTGGCCACAATTCCTCTCAGGAGGGGCTATGCAGTTTGGGTCTCTCTGTTTCCACAAAGAATTGGCCATGCTCCAGAGAGCTTAAAGTGAGATTGACTCCATGTCCAGTGCTGTGAAGATCCTCCCACCCCCACCCAGACATGGGACTGTGAGCATGACCAGATATCAACCACTTGTTGAAATTTTAGAGAAAACCAATAGTAATCTTCCAGCAATATCTAAGAAACCTAAGAAAATTCAAACATAACATTAAGAGTTTATGGTGAACAGGTGCTTTCGCATCCATTATCCACTCTCCCACTTCTGGCAACTGTGTCCAGTTTTGCCTTAGAGAAAATACCCTTTCTCCAGCTTGAGCCATAATCAACTTAAGTCGATAAGTATACTCCATCCTCCTGACTGAAGTAATTGGTCAGAGACAGCCAAACAACCCAGTGAGAGCCAATGAGATGCAAGAACATACTTGCTGGGGCTTCTGGAAAAGAGAACTTCCTCCCGCCTCCGTGGGAATCACCAGAAAAGAGAATGTCCCTTTAGCCACATGATGTGGTGGGCGGGTGCCAGAGCTGGCAGGCTGCCAGTCAGTCTATTTGATATCGTGAGGAAAGGCCTAGAAGTATACTGTGTAGAGCCTGAGAGTTAAGTCCACACTGCTGACGGCAGAGAAGGACAGATAGAAAAGAGTCTTGGATATCACTTGAGCCTCTGGTTCAAGCCTTACCCAATGACAAAATAGCTGCTCTGGTAGTTTCCATCATGCAAAGGAATCCTTTTTTCCCCCCATCTTGACTGAGAGTTGTTTTCCATCATTTATAACACAGAGGCCTAACATGCAATGTCCCCTTACCCCTTCACCCTCCTCTGAGCCCCATGTCTTTCTCCAAAAATGAAAACAAAAGCCATATGATTCAAGTGCTTCTACTTTTAATGCTAAACAGTATTTTTATTTGTGTAACATGATGATGTGAAAACATTTTATTTTTTTACTTTATGTTTAAAAAATATTTTATTTATTCATGAGACAGAGAGAGGCAGAGACACAGGCAGAGGAAGAAGCAGGCTCCCTGCGGGGAGCCTGATGTGGAACTCAAACCCAGGACCCCGGGATCATGCCCTGAGCCAAAGGCAGATGTTCAACCACTGAGCCACCCAGGTGCCCCGATGCGCAAACATTTTAAAAAATGAAGCTTTGTATGTAGAAATAATAATCCCTTAATGATAAGCAATACACAAACAAAAAGGAATCATTCAGAATGATAAAACTGGGAGGAGAATAAAAAAAAGCTTCCCCTGTCTGTTTATACAGAATGCTACTAACTCTGCTTTTGCTAAAGACTTTGAAAAATGTTACTCAAGCTGTTGTCTCCTGGGAGGATATTTATCATTATCGACTACTTCTATACTTCTTTATTTTTTTGAGAAATATTTGACAACTAAAAATTGTATATAATTAGATGTACAATGTGATGTATTATAGATAAACATGGTAAAATAATCACCACAATCAAGCTAGTTCACATACCCATCACCTCAGATAGTTCTTTTCTTTACTCTTCTTCCTTTTATAATTCTTAAAGAACAAGAATAGATTCAGAAGGCCCAGGTCTTTCCAGACCTTGTTGGTACTCAAGGAAAGAATCGTCTCCAAATTCCTTTGTGGGTTTTGCATTGCAGGCTCAAGCTACCCCCTTGAGAGAGAATTCTTTAAGTATTCTGGAAAATACACCCAAACCTTAGTGGAAAAAATTCAAACTACTCAATGGAAAGGATTAAATTCAGGGAGTTCCTAAAATGAAAATGTTTTAAGATAAGGATCAGTTTGTAGATAAGGATCAGTTATATGAAGAGACTAAACTGGAGTTAATTCTGGGTAGAGGTGAGATTCAAGAGATTTGGTCTTCATGAGGCATTTATCAAGGACCTGTAAAGGGACTCAGAGGTGAAAGAAGCACAGTCCTTTCCAGGCAGTTGTCTCCAGGCTGGTAGAAAATGTCAACCCAGGATTCTCATCCAACTTAATATGTAGAGGGACACAGGGGCACGGTGTTGTGAGGAAAATTTGCAGGAAAGAGCTATCACATCAGAGAAGCTTCCTGACTAGGTGGTTTGGAGGAACAGGGAGGATTTCACTATGTGGAGATGGAAGTAGCTTTCTGAGCTAGAGAGAAGAGCATGAGGAAAGACACAGAAGCAGAAGTACAGAGTAATTAGTGGTCCAGCCGGGATGGGACCTAGTCATAGAATCACCTTCTCTGAGGGAGCTCTACTGGGGAAAGGCTTAACTCACCATGAAGACCAACTTAGAGGCCCTCAGGTGAGGTGGGTGATAGACCCCCTACCAACACTCTCAAGAGGCCGTATACTCCTAAAAAAAGGCCAGGGTCTAGTGGAGAAGGCCTACAGACCTGGGTTTGGTTACTAACTCTGCCACTTAATACCTGTGTGAGCTTAGGCATTCCCTTACTCTCTCAGGCTCAGGACCCAAGAGTAGAATGAGAAGAATAATATCTTTCCTGTGCACCTTCCAGGATTGGCATGAACATGAGGAAAAAGGGTGGACACAGAATAGCACTGCCAAATACTTTCTGGTAGTCCACTATCTCACCATATATGTGAAGCACCCGCAGAAATATTATTAACTTTTCGTTGCTACTACATAACAGATCCTTGAGGCCAAGAACTATGTTTTCTTTAGGACAGGGAATATAGTATGTGATTTTTTTTGAAAAGGTACTTGCTGAATGAATGAGTAAATAATGAGTAATGTTCAGAGCTCTCCAACTAGACACAAAAATTAATCTTCTTCTCCTTCTTCCTTCTTCTTCTTCTTCTTCTTCTTCTTCTTCTTCTTCTTCTTCTTCTTCTTCGTCATCGTCGTCTTTTTCAAAATTAGTCTTCTAACTCCACTGAACACCTGTTGACTGTTTTTTCACTTTGGGGTTGTTTGGCCAGATGGAGGCTCTAAGTTAGTTGTGATCAGTTGGTGTCATGGTAGAGAAGGAAGCCCGTAAAGGTGGAGTCATTGACGTTATCTGCGTAGATCCCATAGGAGTCCCCATCCCCGTACACCTGGAGCCAGACTTGGTCGCCCACTTCCAGATGAAGGAGCACAGAGCCAGAGGCCTGGTCCACGTTCTTCTCCTGGTACTGGTCATAGGTGAAGAGCATAGCCTTGTCTTTCTTGTAGAGGCTGACCTTGACATCCTTCAAGTAGACTGTGATGTGGTAGGAGAAGTAGTACAGCCCAGGAATGTTGCAGTGAAATTTTCCAGTGGTGCCATCGTAGTGGTTTTGCAGATTGTAGAAGATTTTGGTAAAGCGAATGGGAACATTGGGGACAGTGATCCGGCTCTCCAACCCCACACTGAATGCCGAACGGTGTACATAGGCACTTTCCCCAGGTTCTCCTTTCCTTCCTGGGGTTCCTGGAAAGCCTCGGGGACCTTCAACCCCAGTTACTCCAGTTTCACCAGTGTCACCCTTAGGACCAACAAGACCTAGAGAATGAAAAGACCTCAGTGACCATAAGGAACAGAACACTCCTGCCTAGGTGAATTCTAGCCTGAAACACTGTCTCTTTGGCCCTTACCCACAGCCTGCCTGACTTACAGAGCAAGGGACCAATGGGAGCTCCCGAAGAGGTGAGTTATACTTTCTACATCCCCCAGCAGACTTCCATAAATTCATCTCCAGCCTTATTTCCTATAAGTTTGCATCCTAGACCCTCCACCCTGCGAACCCTTTATATGCTGGCTCAACCAACCATACATTTGCTCTTCTATCCCTTCTATCTGGGATGCACTCCCTCCTTTATTCTGTGTACCCATCCTTCAAGGCCTGACTCAAGCCCCGCCTCCTCCTGAAAGCCTTCCTTGTTAATCCAGATCTTCATTAAGAGCGTTGCATTTTCTCTCTGTTCCATACTTTGGGCATTTGTCCACATTCAATCTGGCATATTTGGAATAGACTTCCTTGTAGTAATCTTTAACAGCCTCATGCATTAGACTTTTTTTTAAAAGATGTTGTTTATTTATTCATGAGAGACACAGAGAGAGAGAAAGAGGCAGAGACACAGGCAGAGGGAGAAGCAGGCTCCATGCAGGGAGCCTGATATGGGACTCAATCCCGGGACTCCAGAATCATGCCCTGGGACGAAGGCAGGCCCTAAACCACTGAGCCACCCAGGGATCCCTAAATTTATCTTCTTAACTGAAACAAGAGTTCCCCAGGAGGAGGACTGTGAGCTATAAGAATGCATTAAGTGTGAATGCCACTGGGTGGAATGGGAATTAAGTGGAAATCAGTGGAATGAGAATTAAGTGGAAATGAAGGGAGACATGAATGTGAACAGATTGGGAATAGTGATGGATAGTGTGGGGGTGGGAAAGAGTACAGGGAACGTGATGTGGATAGAGCAGAGTCGGAGGTGCTGGTTTTATAGGTTGCTTATGGGTCACAGAAAAAATTGCTCCCTTCCTGTGTCTAGGCCTTTGTCAATAGCTAATGACTTTGTATAGTTCCAGAAGCCCTCTTCTATCCAGAAGAAGTCTATGATGGAGGAAGCCAAAAAACTTGTTCTTACCTGGATCTCCTTTCTCACCCTTTTCACCAGGGGTGCCATCTCTGCCATCACGGCCTGGGGTCCCATTGTGGCCAGGATGCCCCGGGATGCCTGCCATCCAACCTGGGCAGGCCCCCTTCGGCAGGGGAAGCAGGACTCCAGGCCCTTCTGCCACGGAGTCCTGGCCGTGAGCGGGCAGGACTAGTAGCAGTAGAACAGCTCGTAGCAACAGCATCCTGAGCCCTGGAACCCAGATCTGCATTGTCAGCCACGCAAGGAGACCTCATACAGCACACCCCATCAGGACCTAAGCAGGATTCGGGCCATCTCAGCAGTGTCCACTTCTGAGACCTGCTCTCTCAACACTCACCTCTTCTAGAAGACTTGTTTGACTATTTCCACCTAGCTTGATCTCTTTCTGCCCTGAAATTTGCAATTTTAGCATTATTCTTCATGTGTAATCTCCTTTCCTCAACAGATTGTGAGTTCAATGAGGGCAGAACGACACTCTTCCAATTGCCTCATAGGCACAGGGCCAGGCTCCTTGGACCAAGTTCCAAGAGTCCATTTGTCAAGAATCTACCTCTTGAGTTTTCCAAGGATGACGACTCTAACCAACTTCTCTCTCTCTCTCTCTCTGGCTCCTTCCTTTTTCTTCTTTACTTCTCTCCCTCATTTCTTTTTTTCTTTTTTCTTTTTTTTTTTTAGATTTTATTCATTCATGAAGGACACAGAGAGAAACAGAGAGAGGCAGAGACACAGGCAGAGGAAGAAGCAGGCTCCATGCAGGGACCCTGACATGGGACTCGATCCTGGGTCTCCAGGATCAGGCCCTGGGCCGAAGGTGGCGCTAAACCGCTGAGCCACCTGGGCTGCCCATCTCTCCCTCATTTCTATGTCTGTTCCTCCTCCTTTCTCCCTCTCTCTCTCTCTCCCTTCCCCCCTCTCTCTCTCTTTCTCTTCTGCCTCTGCCCATCTCCTGAATCACATATTAGACCATTTGGTTTATTGTACATGCGCCCGCACACGTGCACACACAGGCATACATCCACATGCTTGCACACACATATACACAGTCGCACAGTGCACACACACACAGCCTCTCCCTGTGTTAGTCAGACAACCAGAGCCACACTGTCCCATGAGGATGACCCTCCGCTGCTGACCCTTTGCCTGGGCCATTCTTAACTGCACCTCCTCACCTGCCGGATCCCTCTGCAGCCTTCACGACACAGTTAGGATGACTTCTCTTTCAGGAAGTCCTCTCTCCCCAGTCGGGGTTGTTCATTCCTCCCCTGCACACACTCTGCCCTCGCTTACCACTGGTATTGCACTTCCTGCACGATCCAGTGATTCCCCGATCTGCTCATTCATTTCACCCATTAAACTACAGGTACCAGGAGGCAAAGCCTAACACACTATCTACTTTTTAGTAGGGACTAAATAAATGTCTTTCGAACTTTATTTTTTTTAATTTTTATTTATTTATGATAAATAGAGAGAGAGAGAGAGAGAGAGGCAGAGACACAGGCAGAGGGAGAAGCAGGCTCCATGCACCGGGAGCCTGATGTGGGATTCGATCCCGGGTCTCCAGGATCGTGCCCTGGGCCAAAGGCAGGCGCCAAACCGCTGCGCCACCCAGGGATCCCCAATAAATGTCTTTCTAAGGAAGAAAAGAGAGAGTAAGAGAGTCAGAGAAAGGAGGGAGTGAGGGAGGAGAAAGGAAGACGGAAAGAAGGATGGAGAGGGGAGTATATTTGAAATATGTGTTCTGGGAGCCCTAGCAAAAAGCTCAAGTGGCACAGGTGGCCGGGGACATCCTGTCTCAACACCGTTCCTCCATATCCCACCCCCACCGCAGAAGATGGTCCTTTATATATATACGTCTTAGTCTCCTCAGCCCTCTTTCACCAGGGAGTTGAGAGAAGGCACCACAGAAAGGGGAATAAGTCCTAGGATCCTGGATTAAGGCAGCCCTAAAACCTTCTGTGGAGTTTGAGAGGTGCTTAATCCCATGAACCTGATTCTGAGTTAAACACAGTCCACGTGTATTTTTTTACACCAAGGACTTAACCAATTTTCATCAGTTTGCTTGTCTCTTAAGAGTTATCCAAAGTCTCCAGAATTGGGCTTGGGTTCAGGGGACAGCTCCTGTGTGCAGGAGGCAAGAAAGTCTCTGATTGACAATTTTACCCTCCAAGATATGCATGGTGTCTAGAATCCTACCTCTATGCCCCATCACCTAGGCTCTATAGTGCCCTCAATGCAACGCACCAACTCATCATTCATTCATTCATTCATTCATTCATATAAACATGAATCTATATATATCTATATATGTCTATATATCTATATCTATATATATATGAATTCACCTTTCATATAGATAGATAGATGATAGATAGATAGATGTAGATGTAGATGTAGATATAGACACACATACACACACATGTATTCACTAAAAATTGGTAATATAAACACTTTGGAAACTACAGAAAACAAAACGATCCCCAGTCCCAAGGCTTTCTCCGTTTATTTTTAAACATAATGAAAAACACATTTTACATAAAAATTTTATTCCCCCATTTTTGCCTTGTCACTTTCTGGTTCTCATAATCACCATTTTTTAAAGGTTTTTATTTATTTATTAGAAAGAGAGAAAGCATGAGCAGGAGGGAAGGGCAGTGGGAGAGGGAGAAGTAGACTCCCAGCTGAGCAAGAAGCCAGCCCAAAGCAGGACTCGATCTGAGGCCCCTGAGATCATGACCTGAGCTGAGCCACCCAGGTGCCCATAATCTTCATTTTATTTTTTTTCATAATCTTCATTTTAAATGTGTGTGTGCTAGTTCATCAAATGGAAACAGTTAAAATATACTTAACCATTCCTATTTTGTTGAACTTTTAACTTACCTCCATTTCAAAGTATTATTTTAAAATCCATAACTACTATCCTTGGTCATATAGCTTATCCCCAAGTTATATAGTTATGACCTATTCCCAGAAGTAAAATTACTGGCCCAAATCTATGAACATTTTTAAGGCTCTTGATGTGTATTTCCAAACTGCAGTTCGTTACACTGTTACTAGGTAGTGTGTTAGTGTGCTATTAAGAAAGCCTATTAACTACTCTCACCAGCAAAATTTAAAAAACCTATTTCTGTTATTGCTAGTTTAATGAACAAAAGAAATGGCATCTTGCTACTTTGATCAATAGTGAGTTGCACATTTTATTAAAGGCCTATTTCCTAACTTAATTTCCTCATTCATGATACACCCTTTAGTGTTTTGGGTTACTTAATTTATTAGGGACACAATGTGCTTTTTTCTTTTTTTTTTAAGATTTTATTTATTTATTTGACAGAGAGTGCACACACAAGCAATGGAAGTGGCAGGGGGAGAGGGAGAGGAAGAAAGAGAGCTCTGCAGGGAGCCCGATGTGGGACTTGATCCCAGGACCCTAGGACCATGACCAGAGCCAAAGGCAAATGCTTAACTAACTGAGCCACCCAAGCTCCCCACACTGTGCTTTTGAATCAATTTGTGTGACCTCTTTTTACAGACACTTTATCATATATGCCACACCTGTTTTCTCTGGTGATTATTCTGTAGATTATTCTTTTGTCTACCCTGATTTCTAAGTGATGGAAGTTTTCATTTTTAGAGTCAACTCTTATTTTTCTTTGCTTCTAAGTTGTAAACAGTTCTTAGCCCTTGTAGGTCTTGGAAAATATTCTACTTTTTGTCTTCTATTGTTTGATATATTTTAATTTCATTCTTTAATTCATCTTTAATATTTTGTTTTGTGATCCAAAAGAACTCAAATGATTTCTATTTGAAGACTAGCTGTTTAAAGACAACTTTAGTTCACCTTTCCACTCTTTATTAAGCTGCTGCATCATTTATTTAGTAAATATCAAGTTTTACTATGATCTTATAAGTAAGTGAGAATTGAGAAGGAGATAGATTGATAGAAAAAGGGGCCGAGAGAGACCACACAGCAGCAGGCACTGCCCCTTGGGTCCTCTGTAGCTGTGAATCTCTAGCCGACGCGCCCCTTACCATCTATGTACACCTTTGTCGCCCTCTACTGGATTTCAAGGGCTCAGGCGAGTGTAGTCCATAGCTGCTGGAAATGAAATGAGATACAGCCTAGGCTTGGCTGGCCCCAAAATAAGAAAAGGTGAGTTAGATTAGAAGGCAGGGAGGAGAGACCAGCCAAGCCCGCTTTCGTATTTAGGAAGAACACTTCATATGAATAAGACTTAATATGCATTCAAAGTTTCCCACTATTTGTCATTTTCATCCTTTCTTCTTCTGGAATTAGCATTCCAAGTCCCGAGAAGACCTCTGAAAGGTTGTGTGCTTGCTTTCTCCTGAAACAAGGAGGCTGTGCTCTTTTCCACAAAGAAATAGGAAGAGAGAGCCCAGAACATGAGAACTGGTGGGGGACAGCTACAGAGGACCCAAAGATAGGAGAAGATTGGCTTTTCCAAACTGTTGGGGGGAATGTAAAGTCAGAAGGCCTCTGGAGTTCTCTGGTTTAAGATTCTCTTCTCTCAGCCCAAGGGAAGGCATTCTGTTCTCAACATTTCAGTATTATGGATGGATTTCTCCACTAACAGGGACAAGCAGTCCGGATACCATGACAGTGGCATGAGGAGGAGGTACTGAGAAGAGAAGTGGGGTGAAGATCGGTACGTGATCCTCAGGAATTTCTGATGCTAGAACAGACTCTGATTGCAGAAGAAAGTTGTCTTCTAACCTTAGTTCTGGGTGGAAAAGTCACCAGTTGATAACAATTGAAGGTCAGGGCAGAGACACTACTCTCAAAAAAAAATGTATTCCAAAATTATTTGTGTTCTTTGTTTAGATATGGCAGTTGTTACACTTACATTTGGAAAGACTTCTAATTCCACAGGGGAAAACATTAATTAATGAAACCATAAAATAAGACCCAATGGTGCCTGTAAAGAAAGCATTTATGTGGATCATGAAGCTGGACCCCAAGTTTCACTTATAATTCTGTTTCTACAGAACTCCGTGTGTCACTTAATGTCTCATTTAATCCTCACAACCATTTTGAGAAACAGTATGAAATAGAACAGGATCACACGCTCTATGATCTTGGGGCTTGGGTGAGAATGATCTGTTCTTACCTGTAACATGTATTAGTCATATATTTGTTGGAGGATTAAGGGCATAAAATCCATATAAAGTACCTAGAATGGCACATGGCACGTGTCAGTGCTTAATAAATGTTGGCTATGACTGTACCCATTTTAGAGATGAGGAAAGTGAGTTTCAGGAAAGTTAAGTGACTTGTCCAAGATCTTAGAGCTTTTAAATGCAAAAAGAGCTGGAAATTGAATTCTGGTCTTCCAAACCCCAAAAATGGACCCCTGGGCATACTTCAGAGGAGAAAAAAAAAGCATCAGGATCACATTTCTGCCTTTTTATATTCCACTCCATGGGATGGAGGACATAAGAGAAAATGGCTTGAAAAGCCCTCCAGATTATAATGCAAGCGCCCTGGCTTCTAGCCTAGGCTCCACCATTAACACACTGGGTGACCTCACCTCCCAGATCTCATGCTCGTTGCCTGCAAATGTGATTATTAATGATATTAATCCTTACCTATCCTATTTCACAATCTTATTGTATCAGTTGACTAAAAGTATGAGGTATTTTATAAGCTTCCACACATATAAGTGAAGAGAAGGGAAACTAGCAAATATTTATGGACCACCTGCTATAGACCACCACTGTACGGCCACCTGTTCTTCATCTCTTTCCATCCCTACTACTCCAGGAGGTAGGACACAACTGCCACAAGAGAACTCCCAGGACCAGAGAAGATTAGTAACTTCTGCCCATGCATGAAAAGGGAAAGAGTACAGGGGTGCAATTTAAAACCCAAAGCCTGGGTTCTTTCAGTGGCCCTGGCTTTCACAGTATACCGTGTATAGGCATGGATCTCTTCATTTTTAAAACTATATGAGGGGATGGCCACGATGTTCTCTGGATCCTAAAGGGCCATATTATGATCTCTTCTTTTCATATTTAGAATATATAAGAAATTCCACTTTGACCTGCTGAAACTTCAATAACAACAGCAGAATCTTGTGAAATGCAGGATGGGGTTTCCTTTGGGACTGACAGGAAATAGTAGAGGGGGGAAAGGCCACCAAATCTGGTGCCAACTCTTCCAGTAGGAAAGGGCACTAAAGCACAGATCACTGAGAGCCTAAATGAACCCCAGAATCATCTCACCCCTGTCCTCCTTTTACAAACGGGAGGTTAACGAGAAGGGAAAGGGTGCATTTATTAGATCTTCATAGAGGCCAGCTCCCACACTAGTAGCTTTTACCCATTATTTATTTTATCTATTATGTATTTTAATCTTTACAAGAGGTCCATGAAGCAAGGAAAATAATCCCAACTTTAGAGATGGGGAAACCAAGAGATTAAGGACATGATCCCTCAGACATTCCTGTTCTGACTTCCAAACCAGTGAGCTTCCCATCATGCTACAAGGCCTCTAAAAAGCCTTCTCAGACTCAGCTTCCTAACCTGCTAAACTGTGATCACATAAGATGAGGGACATGAGAATACTTTAAAATCGGCAAGGGTACATTGGAGTAGAAATTGGATAAGGAACTTTTATTTCATGTAACTTCCCCCATAGCCCTGCTCTTGCTTCCACTATAGAGAAGAATCGGAGACTTGAAGAGACCAAGATGCTGCCTTTAAGATCACACAACTCTTAGTAAAAGTGCTGAACAGCTGGGAGGGGAAAAAAAATAAAGAAAAAAGATCATGTGAGCAACTCTTGTGGGTTCTGTGAAATTGCCATTTTTAGGGGAACCTGAGTGGCTCAGTGGTTGAGCATCTGCCTTTTGGCTTTTAGGTCATGATCCCAGGGTCCTGGGATTGAGTCCGCATTAGGTTCCCCGTGGGGAGCCTGCTTCTCCCTCTGCCCATGTCTCTGCCTCTCCTTCTGCGTCTTTCATAGGTTAAAAAAAAATCCAAAAGAAAAAAAGAAACTTCCATTTTTAAAGGTTAAAAATGGTTTCGCCTGCTACAACCTAAGGATGAATGACAGAAGGAGGAACCAACTCAGTTCAGGCTGGCTCCTAGGAGGATTACTTGGAAACCGCATCTCCACACCCAACACACACACACACACACACACACACACACACACACACACACTCCCTCCAGGAACTAGCATAGCAGCACATCCCTCCAATGCATTTTTAGGATCCAGTCACTCTCCACGTGAAAAAATTCCTGATTGAAAACGTCTGCTCTCCAAAGCTTCTACCTCCTGACTTCAGCTAAGTGGGGACACTAATCTCCTGTCCTGACAAGGAGTCCATGGAAAGTCTGTCCCCTTAACCACCTTAGAAAGGACAAGAAGCAAGTCCTGTGTATCTCTTTACAACTCCTCAAGAATTAAGGGAGGGAGACTGCAAGGACTGCCCATTAAACTGCAGGGCTCTCTCTCTGCTTCTGTGTTTCCAGAACAAAGCTGACCCCCTCCTGGTCCTTTGGGCACATTCCTTTGGGCACATTCTACCAACAAGGGCCCCGTCACTCACCTACCTTGCGTGGAGGAGCCAGCCTTACACCTAATGGGAGGAGTCACCGGGAGTGAGGCGCTGCAGCCCCTCTGAGGTTGGATCTGAAACCCAGAACCTCTCCAGACTAGGGGCCCGCACCCACTGACACAAGAGGGCTGGGCTGATCTCTAAAATCCCTCCCGCTCTGACCTCTGCCTTGACATTGAAAACAACCAGATGCCTCAGATGCAGCGCTCGTGGGGGCCAGCAGGATTGGGCTTGGCAAAGGCCAGGCTGACCCACTGGTTTCTGTCAGCAAATGTCTTCTATAAGATTGTCATAGGTTTTCAGTATATACCAAGCGCACTGTATCTCATTTGAGTGTCTCAATCATCCTGTGAACTATCTCCACATCTGTGTAGGTATCTCCATATTTACAGATTCCCTCAAATCCAAGGAGTGATTATGTCTCACTCATCTTTGTTCTTCACTAACTCTACCCGGTGTCTGGCCTTATAGAATCTGCTCAATCAATATCTGCTGAGAAGAATCAAGTGGCGGAGCTGGGTTCCAGACTCAGCCTGAGCGCTGGCTTTCCCCAAGCTGCCTTTCCATGTGCTTCTTTCGTTGCCTACCTGGTCAACCTGAGAAGTTCATCATTTCCTTCCCTTCTTATTTGACTGAACTCTATCACCGGGCCATCCCTCCCTCCTCACTGACCCCAACCTTTTCTCTGGGTAGGCATCTTGCCACAGAGTGAATTGGGCAAAATTCAAGATGGCCCCAGGCATTCTGATCAGAAGAACAGTTCCTTTTCTCTTACAGATGTGGGAGAACCAAGGAAGAAGCCCAAGGCCTATCTGCCTCCGCCAGTGCTGCCCTGGCCAGAGTTTTGCCTGTACCCATCTGTGCCCTGCTATGACAAGAGAGCCTGCGGAAACCCCAGCCAGAGGCTCCATTGCAAGGCAGCCCCCCTACACACACCTCCCGACCCAGTTGGGAACTGTAGTCGACTTGTTCTTACCCTCAGGTGTAGAATCAGACCCACAAACTGCAGTCGGGATGGAAATGAGGAAATGATCCAGCCTCAGCAGTCTGGTACTCAAGGGGGAAGGCAATCCCCACCCCAAAGTTGTCCCTTCCCATTGGCCAGCCCTGTCAGGGTAGAGGCCAATGGGAGGGCACACTGCCCCTGGCAACTGCTTCAGGTCTCCACTCTGGGGAACCTGCTGCAAACCTTCTCGGGTTTGGGAAGCCAAGTGGATCCTCAGTCACAACACTCAGATTCTCTTGGCTCTTATGTTTGCTTCCTACAACCTCAACAGAAGGTAGGGCAAGGTTCAAGACCAGAAAAAGGAAAATAAGCTATCTCGACATCTGAGGGAGAAACTTCCTCCTATAAAGTGAACTGCCCGGTGATCCAGGAGATGCCCCTTTCCCCCATCAATTTGCCGTAATAAGTCAGGGACACCAATTACCACCACCTCACTCCTGCCCACTGTGCATGACAAAGTGTGAGATTGTGTGGTGCACATGGAGCACTTCAGAAGGGGGAATAGTCAGAGGGGTTACAATAAAACAAGAAATAGAACACATCCTCCCCTCTCTGGGCTGGACCCCAAATTTGGGGAAGACTTTGTGGGTTAATTCAGAGAACCGAGGTGAAGGGAAGTTTCTGGAGTGGTGTGGGGCAGAGCCAGAGTAAGCCCTTTAGAGGCTCCTCATTGCAAAAGGTTATAGAGCTCTGAACCTGATGTAACTCAAATTCAACATAACAGAAAACTTTCCTAAAATGTGATAATAGAATACAATCTCTCAAGATTTTCTGGTTCCAAAATTCCGAATAAATTTTGAAAACTAAGTTTTTGTGGGTATGTGAGCCCTTATTTTGCCAGTCCCTTAAGCATATTTCTGACTTTACCTATTGGGGAACCCAGCTCTAGGCTGGGAGCAGCCTGGAGGACCACCAGCTGCCACCCATGTAGGTGTTCCTAGAAGGCTTAGGCTTGAAATGGCAACATTCATCACCTTGGACTCTTTCTTGGCAAACTCATGTTCTGTTTTTGAAACTCAAGATCAGAGTGGTTCCTGCAAGCCACAAATTCTGGGGCACTAAATCATGACCCCAGCAAGGGCTCAAGATCCCAGTAACAACTTCTACAAGACAGTCAGAAACAGGATGTTCTCAGGATATCTGGGTGCCTCAATGGTTGAGCATCTGCCTTTAGTTCAGGTCGTGGGATTGAGTCCCGCATCGGGCTCCTCGCAGGGAGCCTGCTTCTCCCTCTGTCTATGTCTCTGCCTCTTTCTCTGAGTCACTCATAAAAAAATAAATAAATAAAATCTTTAAAAGAAAAAAAGGAAACAATGTTCTCAGGCAGAGGCTGGGCAAGTGTCTGCCTGCCCCCGAACACCATCTCTGCTGGCCCCACAGATCCTAAAAGTACACAGCAAAGTCAAGTAAAAGTCTGATCTCAGGCCTTTGCCTTTGGCTAATATACATATTTTCTGGAGAGGTCACTTTAGGCCATTGGGATTGGAGTCATGAATCCCTTTCCAAGGGCCCACTGGCTTAGATAGGGACCAGGGGAAACAAGGTTTAATAGAGTTTACCAGGTAGGTAGGACCAAGCAGAAAACAGAGAAGCTGCAGTTACTCTCAATTGAATCACTGTTTTTGTTTTTATTGTGGCATTTGCTTATTTACTTTTGGTTGTGTTACTATCTGTCTCTCTGTCTCTCACTACGTTGGGAACTTCATGAGAACAGGCGCTTTACCTGTCCAGTGTTGTATCCCCTGGCCCCTAGAATATGATCTGGTACAAGGTAGGCAATACAAAGTGTTGAATCAATGGATAGGTAAGTGATCATATTTAATCTCCCTTTAAGGATTGCTATGGCTGTCTCATATTTTACAAAGAAAAAGCCTCTAGAGTTCAGTGAGGTTAAGTGACTTGTCCAAGGCATAGATCTAGGATTTGAACCCAGATCTGAGTCGAAAACCAGTATGCTTTCTAATAACTCATGTTCCTCACTCCTCCTGATGGACCGTGAGACCCTAAGATCCCCATTTGTACTTCAGTGTAGCTTTGGCAAAAAAAAAAAAAGTATTTTCTCCCGGCTTTATGGGAATGCAGCTGGTTACAGCAGGCTTTAACTGTTGCACAAGGTGGAATGCCTCTAGCCCCAAAAACACACCAGGACTGGGTTGGGTCTGGTTGTCAGCCAATGACATTGTGAAAGCCTGTCATTTTGAAACCTCAGGGAAAAATGCCATCCACCACAAAGGTCACTGTGTGGAAAGAGGCAATTCTGTGGCATACTGGCTTAGAGACCGTAACTGAAAAGCATTCAGCCAGGAATGCCTCGAGGCTACTCTTTTTCCCAGGACGGAACTGTTACTACCTAGAGTGAAATAATCAAATAAATGTGATCATTTCCTCTAGGGTATGATGTCTGCAGTTCAATTTCCCATCAGCTTGTGAATTGGGATATTGAAACAACAGGGCACATGATTAAGTTTCCCATAAGTATGGCTAAATATTGCCATACATTTTTTGCTTAATTGTGATTTCTAAAACATAATCTTAATTGAAATAATAAAGCATCATTACTGTGTTTTGAAAAAGAATCCAGAATATTGGAGCATGACAGCAGAGTAAGCACACCCTGGAAACTTCTGCTCCATCCCCAAATCCCTAGAAATGGCAAGAAAGGGAAAAAAAATCTTGGCTATAAAAGGAAAAAGATTTGGCTATAACTGCACTTCACCTAAGGCAACCTCAGATACTAATTTAAGTATATGTTTTGCCACTCAGGCTGTGGACTAATAGTAATGCACTTCCATTGGCAAGGAGGCCACTTCCAATAAGCAACCCTAGATTCGTATCTTTGAGAACCTGTGTCCTGGGACCACACCCAATATCAGTCAAAGAATTTCCCACAATAATTTTGGAAATGCTGGAGAAGCAAAGGAAAGGAGATGCCCAGAGATCCAGAAGTGCCTCTGTCCATAGGACATAGCCTATTAGCCTACACTTAGTCTGTAGTGCTAGAGCCTCCATGACTGTACTGAATGGCAGCCAGGGCCACTGACACTGCCAGGGATATGGCCAGAAACACAATAGCTTCTCCCTTTTACTCCCTGTCAATCTTACACAACAGTCTTGCCTTTGCAGAATCTAATTGGAGCTCATCCCGCAAGGGAGACTAGAATATGTTATTTCAGACACACAGCTTCAGGAATAAAGGGGATTATTTAAAAGTGGATATGGGGCTAAGTACCAACAGACATAATCTGACATAGGCCACAATTTCAACAAACAGAAGAATTTACACCAAGAAATCAAAGCTAATTGCCTAAAAAAGGGGGCAAAACTTAAGAATAATTGTTATATTTAGGAATATATCTATTCCTATGCCATGGCATAGATAAAAATAATTTAAATGAATATCCTCCCACAATAGGAGATGAAAATAATTTTCTCTTCCTCAAGTCATCAAGTTTGTGGTGATTTGTTATGGCAATGCTAGGAAAATAATACAGGGAATAGAGCTAGGGAAAGATTTCTTACATATGACACCAAAGCCATGATCCATTAAAGAAAACAATGGAAATTGAGATGCCTCCAAAATTAAAACTTTTGCTCTGTTAAAGACCCTGTTCAGAGGATTAAAAAAGCAAGCTGCAAACTGGGATGAAATATTTGCAAACCATATATCTGAAAAAGGATTTGTATCTAGATTGTATAAAGAACTCTCAAAATAAACCAAAAAACCCAGTTAGAGGGCAGCCTGGGTGGCTCAGGGGTTTAGTGCTGCCTTCAGCCCAGGGCGTGATCCTGGAGACGTCGGATCGAGTCCTACGTCAGGCTCCCCGCATGGAGCCTGCTTCTCCCTCTGCCTGTGTCTCTGCCTCTCTCTCTCTCTCTCTCTCTCTGTGTCTCTCATGAATAAATAAATAAAATCTTTTTTTAAAAAATCCAATTAGAAAATGGACCCAACATATATGAAAAATATTTCATAAAATAAGATATATGGATGGCAAATAAGCACATGCAAAGACGTTCAACCTTATTAACCATTAAGAAAAAGCAAATTGAAACCACCAATGAGATACCACTACACACCAACTAGGATGGCTAAAATTAAAAATATTAAATATTATAATGGTGGATAGATATTATGCATTTATCAAAAACCATGAAAAAGTGGTTTCTCTTTGATCAAAAAACACAAGGAGTGAATTCTAATATAAGCTATGGACTTTGGATGATTTTTTAAAAAATATTTTATTTATTTATCTTACAGAGAGAGCACAAACAGGGAGAGTGTCAGGCAGAGGGAGAGGGAGAAGCTAAGCACGGAGCCTGATGCAGGCCTTGATCCCAGGACCCTGGGATCATGACCTGAGCCAAAGGCAGATGCTTAACCAACTGAGCCACCTAAGTATCACTGAATGATTTTTTTTTAAAGGTCGGAAAAATAAAGAGCACAAATTTTTTTAACATAAAAAAATAGTGAAATACTAAATTTGGAAAAGAACATGATAAAAATAGATCACTCATAATCTGCCAGTAGAAATGGAAAATGGTACAGCCACTCTGGAAAATAGTTAAGCAGTTTCTTAAGAAATTAAACAGCAGCCACACTCCCATGCATTCATCCCCCCAAAATACCTACACATAAAAACTTGAATATACTTGTACATATATATCTTTGCTCATTAGTGTAAGTAAATACTTATGATAAACACGTAGATGTGGAATTGCAGGATCAAGATGTACGCACATCTTAACTCTCTCTTTCTCTCTCCCTCCTTAAAAAAATAAAAAATAAATAAATATTTGACATTCTATTAGATTTTTAAGTATCTTATTTTAATTTGTATCTCTTGATTATGCATGAGGTTATATTTTTATATATTTATTAGTTATATGTATTTCCTTTACTGCGTATTGTGCTGTTCATTTTGTCCATTTTTTTTCTATTGAGTTATTTTTATTAACTTTTAAAAGTTTTTTGTATATCAAGGAGATTAGTCCTTCATTATATGTTTTGAAAATGTATCTTTTGCCTTTTAAAAAGTATGTTATACAAAAATTTTTCGCTACCTGTTTAACCTAATTTTTAACATGTTCCTTTTGTTTTCTGGACTTTGTGTTTTGCCTAAAGATTCCGCCCATTCCAAAATTATTCTTTAAAATATTTTTTTCTAGAATGTTTATGATTTCTTTTTCCTTTAATTCACTGACCAACTTATAATTATTTTGTCAAATGAACAAAGATCACTTACACAGTTAATCAGAGGCTGTTTAGCCAAAGCTTACTATTCTAAGGGAGTCATTACTGTCACCTTTTCATTCCAGTAGAGACTAGAAGAGGGTTGAAAGGACAGTGAACTTTTACATACTGAAAAGAAGAACTCTTAAGACAGTCCTTGGAAGAGTTTTTTTAGGTGGGATTTTCTGATTCTCATAGCGTGGGACTTTGGAAGTGAGAGAAGTGTTATGATTGACTTTCAGATACATTTGTCAGTCTTTGATTGGACCATTACCTACTGGTATGTAAGTGGAGGCTCTCCAGCCTGGGTAGGGTCATCTGGGCTTTCCTGCTTCAACTGGAAGAAAATATGCTCCTCAGCTTTAGAGTTTCACATAAGCAGTTCCTCATGTTTTAAAAAATGAAGTAAAATCCAGCTTCATTTTATATATATATATATATATATATATATATATATATATATATACACACACTTTTGGTGAACCCAACACACATCTTAATGCATATTTATTTTTTTCAATTCTAATTTTCATACATTCACTTTTCAAATGCTTTGGGGGGTATTTCAGGAATCTCTACTCTGCTGCTCACCGTATATGTTTATTCATCAGGAATATGTATCCTCTTGACAACCAAGTGCAGCATGATCCAAAGCTGTAAGACATGACTATTAAAGTCATACCTGAAAGTTTATTTATTTATAAAGCCTGATACTAAAGGAAATATGTAATTAGGAGACTGTGTTTCCTTTTTTTAAAGATTTTATTTATTTATTCATGAGACACACACACACACACACACACAGAGAAGCAGAGACCCAGACAGAGGGAGAAGCAGGCTCCTCGACATGGGACTCGATCCTGGGTCCCCAGGGTCACGCCCCAGGCCAAAGGCGGTGCTAAACCGCTGAGCCACCCAGGCTGCCCAAGACTGTGTTTTCTAAAACTTTCTATCCTTGTACTGTGACATGAAGCCTGACATACAAGAGGACTTCATATATGTGGGCTGAGTACAGAAATGCTGGTGTGGCAATGAGAACTGTGGATCAAGAGTTAGAAGACCTGGACTCTTGTCCCTGCTTCCCTGCAGGCTGGTTGGGGGACCATGGCACAAATTAACAGACTGTTAGCCAGGAAATGGCCTCCATTATCAGTAACTGTAATTCCTGCCCTTCCTTGAAGCAAGGAGTTACCACATGACAAAGTTTTCACCTATAGAATATGAGAGAAGGTGACGTGTGCTACCTCCAGGCTGTGTGTTAAAATATTGCACGTGTGATTCTCCAATTTCTTCTCTACCTAGGTACTGGAATGCAGATATGCCTGTGACTCAGTGTTTTGGGGGAAGGGTTTGGGGATTGGTTGTTTTTCATAGAACTACATATTTCTTTCTTATTCCAAGCTTATTGAGAAATGACTGACAAATATATATTTTTAAAGATTTATTTATTTATTGGGGGGAGAGAGAGAGAGAAAGAAAGAATAAGAGGGGTGAGGAGCAGAGGAAGAAGAGGACTCCCTGCTGAGCAGGGAGCCCAAAACTGGGTTTGACCCTAGGACCCTGAGATCATGACCTGACCCAAAGGCAGGTACTTAACCAACTGAGCCACCCAGGTGCTCCTATAATTGTGTATATTTAAAGTGCACAGTACTATGATTTGATATACATACACACTGTGAAATTATTACCAAGATGGAATTAATTAATACCTTCATTGCCTGACAAAATTTTTCTTTTGTGGGGGGGTGAGAATGCTTAAGATCTATTCTTAGCAACTTGCGAGTATACAATATGTATCATTAACTATGTGCCTGTGACCCAGTTTTGACCATACAGACAAAGATGATGTCGAGGGGGATGGTGTGAAACCCACATGGAAGAAGCCTGGGAATCCTGAATGTGCGGAGTAGGGCAGGCTTCCCAGCGATCCTGCACTATTCCGTGAGACAGAAATAAATGCATTGTTTGACTCACTGGACTGTTGCTCCGTGTTGCAGCAGCTTCTAACCCACAGGCCACGCGGTATTCCACAAAGACAAGAGTACTGCAGTCCAACAGTTGGGGACATGAAGGGGTTAATAAGAGTTTGCAGGTTTCCTTCCTGTAGGAATTCTGGCTACGTGCTTTCTTTTTTCCTATATTGCAAATTGAAGGAGAAAATTGCTGATTTCTTGCATTCTCTTCCTGGTTCTGAAAAACAAATCTGAAAAAAAAAATGCTGATCTCGACGATTTCTATTTTCTCTGAATATTGCATAATGCACAGCGAGGGTTTCATGTGCATTTGGGACACACCAAACTTTATAGAATCACGCAGCCTTCAGCCCAGTCACAGCAGTCACAGCAGGTTACCTCACGGGGACAACAGGCTGTATTATAAAACCATGGAGAATAATGGTCCCAAAAGGTTTAGGTCCTGTTTATCTCATTGTGCTGTATTCTTTCTCATCTAGACAAATGGAAAGATGACAAACGTTTGACCCAGAGAAGAGTCATTCTTTTTTTTTTTTTTTCTCCTTTTAAAAAGCTTTAAAAATGTTGGTCTATTTCTGTAGTGGGCACATGGCTAGTCAATGGTCAAAGTGTTTTTTTTTTCTTAAGATTTTATTTATTTATTCACGAGACAGAGAGAGAGGCAGAGACACAGGCAGAGGGAGAAGCAGGCTCCACGCAGGGAGCCCGATGCGGGACTCGATCCCAGGACCCCGGGATCACGCCCTGAGCCGAAGGCAGATGCTCCACCGCTGAGCCACCCAGGTGCCCCTAAAATTAATTTTAAAACTAAAAAACCTAAACGTAAATTTCTCATAGGTCAACACGGCCCCAACCCTCCCCGAAACGGAATAGCCTCGGCCCCACAGCGACGCCGCGGCGGGCTGCACCACAGCCAGCTCACCCGCCCGCGCCGTAGAGCCCGCCGGGGCGTGGCCTCCTCCGGCCTCCGTACGCAGGCCCGGCGCTCGCGCAGGCGCGTGAACAGTCCCGGGGTTCGCGGGCGTCCGCACTAGGTCCCGGCGCAGGCGCTGGTACTAGCGGAGCAGCCCCGGGGGTTTTCGGCGCTCGCGCAGGCGCGTGGGGAGCAGCCCGGGTCCCGGCGCTCGCGCAGGCGCGTGGGGAGCAGCCGCGGGTCCCGGAGCTCGCGCAGGCGCGCGAGGAGCAGCCCCCACCCCCCGCCCGGGTCCCGGCGCTCGCGCAGGCGCGTGGGGAGCAGCCCCGGAGCTGGCGGCCGTGTGTGCCCAGAGCCGGACGGGGAGCCGCTCCCCGCTCGTCCGCGGCGCGCAGGGGCGTGGGGGGCGGCGGCCCCGCGGGCAGGCCCCTGGGAGGCGGTCCCGGTGCTCCCCCCGGCCGGCCGGGGTGCAGGTCCGCAGGGCGCTCAGGGTGGGCCGGGCCGTCGGCGCCCCCGCGGCCTGCGCGGGGACGGAGGCGGCGCCGTGGTCCGGGGAGGGGCCCCGCGCGTCCTCAGGCGCCCGCACCGCGCCTGCGCGCGCACCTCGCGGCCGCCCCGGGACGCTGGCTCGGTCCGGGCGTCCAGAGGCTCCGGGGAGAGTCGGAGGAGCCGCGGCCGACGAGTCCTCTTACTGTTCTTTCCTCGTTCTTGTTTGTTTGTTTTGGGGGGTACAAAGAAGGTTATTTTATTATTATTTTTTAATTTAGTTTGCCAACGTCTCCCATCAAGTGGCACGCTCACATGCCCTCATCACGCCTGAACACAAGGGCTTCGTGGCCTCAGTGCCCCACGCAAGGCCGAGGGGTGGGCGTGGGGGTGGGCGTGGGCCGGGGACCCCAGGGCCACCCGCTGCAAAGCCAGGCGTGGGGCCGTCCCCCAGGCTGGGGGACGATGCTGCACCTGAGAGACCTGACAGCCGGTCCCAGCCACTCCACAGGTAAGTGGCACCTGGGGCAAAATGATGACCAGGCACTGGTGGCTGCTTTCCCCTCTCCTGTGGGCCCAGCGGGAGGGGACGGGGACCCTCAGCCAGGCACAGGGCTGGCGCAGAGGACCTCACACACTCGGCCACGGGTAGACTGCAGCATTTCGGGGTCATCTGGGCCATCCCCTGCCTTCAGGAAGGATCTGCCTAAGCCTGGAGAGAGATGATCCTCCCAGCGCTGACAGTCCCCGGATGCCACCTCCCTGCTGGCGACTGTCAAGTGCCTGTGGCCTTCCTGGCAATTCCACAGGTAAGAGAGGAGGCCTCCACTTTAGGGCAATGTTTTCCTAATGTCTTAAGATAGAAAGTTTACATCTTGACCCAGTGTATAGGCAAACACATATTAAAACAGGTTTTACACAGAACATTATCCTCAGAGATAGGAGTGAGCTTGTCTTGATTAGCGCTGAATAATGTCTACAGCTGTTGGATTACTGTATTGTACCCTTGAGACTAATAAAGCACTGTATGTTAACTACACTGGAATTAAAATTTTTTTAATTAAACTAAAAATGAAATTAAATTTAAAAAAGCATATTACCCTCCTTACGAGTGATGCCCTTAAGAGTTTGAATTGTGTAATTGCAATAAAAAAGTTTTCTTAAAGATTTTATTTCACAGAGAGAGAGAGCACAAGCAGGACATAGTGGCAGAGGGAGAAGGTGAAGCAGGCTCTCCACTGAGCAGGGAGCCTGATGCAGGGCTCCATCCCAGAACCCTGGGATCATGACCTGAGCCGAAGACCCACTTAACTGACTGAGCCACCCAAGTATCCCTAATTTCATTTTTTTCTAATGCTGTCCTATACATACTGAGTTGATTTTTTTGGCCTACTAATGGTTTAAAACCCATAGTTTAAAAAAAGCACCCTTCTAGGGTAGGGCAAAAGGAGAAAGAAAATAAAGAGAACCAGAAGGAAAATGGTAGGGACTCGGGAAAGGCAGAACAGAGAAAGAAGACAAGGACAGAGTGCAGAAGGTGTTTTGTGGGAGGTCCCATAGGTGCCTGCCACGATGTCCCTTCCAGGGCATGGGCTCTAGCATACAATACCATCCCACTCTGTGCCCTTGGGGTTATGTCTCCCATAAGACCCTGGGTCAGTCGGTGGCAAGACAAAATCTTTTTCACTCTGGAAGCCCCGCAGCTCCCAGGAAAGGAGCTCTTAAATCAGGCACAACCTTAGAGAATAGGCCTTAGTCAAAATTTTTCATTCTCTAGGGATGAAAATGCCTTGAAGGGGTCAACCAGTCAGTGATTATTTGGCACAGTCAGGATTTTGCCCAGTGGGTCACAAGCATCAGTTTTTCATCTATAGTGAAGATAACCATATCTATTTTAGAGAGTGAGAGGATTAACACTATGTGCATCAAGAACATTAACATGCCTGGCACATCATAGCAGTTCAATAAATAGCACCTGCTATTATTGTTAGTAGTAACAAGAATTTATTTATTTATTTTTTGAATTTAAAATATATATATTATATCTCAAAACAGCACTGGCCACTTCAGGTATTCTCCAGTCACTAACTTTTTGGGGAGATTTGGCTGCCAATGTCTTCACCCTAGACAAAACGGAAATCCTCATAGACACTTAAGGAAATGACCTTAGAAATAAAAAGAGAAAATATGTGCGTACATAAATCAGCAAAAAACGAATTCAAGCACTTAGACCTTAACAAATGTTCATATTGGCTACACCAGCATTTTAAGTTGGTGTACATTTTTGAAAAATTAATAGAATAATCTTACTTCCCCCAGTGATTTCGGTCAGTGTTTTGGGAAAGACATAATATGAACAAGCTCTAGCTACTCCTAGTCTATGTGCCAAAATAAATGCAGAGTACCAAATAAATAGAGATGGATAATATAAATGGGAATGGTGGACCAGAAAAACTCATGATGGTAAGAACTCAAGAGCATTCTCTCTTCAAACAATCTTCAAAACTCAAAATTTGTAAATATAAACATTTTAGGGAATTTAGTTTTAGTGCTTAATGTTTAGAATACTGGGTTGTTTTACTTTATAAAAGTTAAATGAATCTATTAGTAAGCAAATTCAGTAGGGAGTTTGAATTACATTGAACAGAAAATACTTTTCTGAAAACTACAGACATCCACGAAATCTTAAGATCAGTGATCTTGCTCTAAGTTTGTCCTTTCCCTTCTTGTCCACTAGATGGCGGATTGGAACCACTCTGGATCCTGCTAACATCTTGGCATCTCTTCCTGCACAGATTTTAAATGGTCAAACTTTTTTTTTTTTTGGTTCCTTCCAGATTTCGCTCTCATCTCAAGCAAAAGCAAGGTACATTTTGTGAAAATGTTAGGACACTATCTAGCATACAGACAGAGTTATTTTGACTGTGAGAGCTGGAGCTTCCTTAAAGAAGCTTCTTGTTCCTTGTCAGAGGGCCTGAGCTTTCTCTTGTCCCTTTGGGGGAACATTGGACGGTACGATTGTGCTAACATGAATGAAAGTACCTGAACTGCATCTCATTCAGTCTTCACAGAGAGACTATAAGGTGTCACCTCTATTTTGTGAAATACAAAATTAAGAACTTAAGTCACGTTGAAGGTAAATTATTTTGTCTAGAGGGACAGAACTGAGTTTGAGCCTGGAACTCTAGGACTTCAAGCACTTGTGCTCCTGTCACCTACGTTGTGCTGTTACCTGGTGGCTGTTAAACCACAGGGCTAATTTCTGTCTCCTCTGCCCCACTAGCAACCTAGATGTCAAAAGAAGAGGAGTCTCAGGATTAGTCTAGATTGTTAGGTTGAATCAGTGCCTTTTGCAAAGTTTTCCTCTGTGAACTAGAATTTAAATTTGTACAGATACACTTATATATCTCTGAAAATTTTTTTCCTTCTCAAACTAATCTAAGACCAAAAGGAATCACAGTTACTAATAAACATCAAGAGAGAACTGGTGTCTTTTTTATGTAAAAAAAAAAAAAAAAAAAGGTAAGAAAATCAATCAACATGAAGTCTCAAAATGTTTTCTGTTTCTTTTAAAGAAAATACAATATTTACCTGCACATGCAATTTTTGGATGCTTCACAAAAAAGCTTGTTGTGCTCAGTAGTTGAGTGTCTGCCTTCGGCTCAGGTCATGATCCTGGGATCTTGGGATCGAGCCCCACATTGGGCTCCCTGGTCAGCGAGGAGTCTGCTTCTTTCTCTCCCTTCTGCTCGTGCTGTCCCTCACAAATATATAAATGAAATCTAAACAAAAAACAAAAACAAAAAACAACTAATTTCAGGCTGAAAGGAAAAAAAAATCACTCAAAATGAAGCCAATTTTATTTTTTTTTTAAGATTTTATTTTTTCATTCATGAGAGACAGAGAAAGAGACATAGGCAGAGGGAGAAGCAGGCTCCAAGCAGGGAGCCCAATGTGGGACTTGACCCCGAGACCCCAGGATTGTGTCCTGAGCTGGAAGGCAGACACCCAACTGCTGAGCCACCCAGCCATCCCAAAATGAAGTGAATTTCAATTTATTTTACACACACACACACATTTAAGTAAATATTAAAGAAGTAAGGCCACCATACACATAAAACACTGTCTACTTAAATGTATGTTTTGATCTTTTTTTTCTCTCATATATTCAGAAGGTGTTTCTGTAGTCTTGGCTTATTTGGCCCTGGCATCCTCTCCCACTTACCCACCTACCATGCCTTGATTCTGAGTCTGTCCAAGTTGTGACAGCTAGTTCTGTTAATATGGACGGCAGCAGTATCAGTGAGCCTTCCATTCCCCATTCTTCCATGTGTGCACCAAGGAAATAGAAATGAGCCCAAACTCTATAAGTCAGTGGGGAAACACACATCTCCAGAACATTATTTGTTCAGGTGTTTTCCAGGCAATGAGAATAACACCAGGTCTCAAGCCCCAGTGGCTCTCTCCACTGCCTATACCAGCATAAAAACCAAACACTTCAGCCTGATATTTAAGGCTACCTTCCTCCTTCTCATTCTCATTTCCTTCCACTCCATCAATGAACCTCTCAGGCAAGGCTCCAAATCACCACTGAAAATGCTTAGAGGCAGGGAAGTAATTTTCAAAGGTTCCTGGGTCTACTCTTTTTTTCTTTTTTTTTTAAGATTTTATTTATTTATTCCTGAGAGACATAGAGAGAGAGAGAAGCAGAGACACAGGCAGAGGGTGAAGCAGGCTCCATGCAGGGAGCCTGATGTGGGACTCGATCCCGGGACTCCAGGATCACGCCCTGGGCCAAAGGCAGGCGCTAAACCACTGAGCCACGCAGGGATCCCCGTACTCTTAATTATCTGTGCAACTGGCACGAATTGTCTTGCTGCTACAATGGGCCTGCAGCCTTCATATCCCGGCCTCATGCTCTGATGTTTGCCCAAACTGGGTCTTTGCCTTGTATCCTGCACACCATGCAGCCCCTGCAAACCTGCCTGCTGCCAGAGCCCTTCCCTGGTGGGCCTGATCTTTCCCCCAGTCTCCGGAAACCTCCCAAATCATAGGTGGTCAGGCTGCAAACATAGTTGTCCCAAACCAGTGTCTGCCTCCCTCCTTGATTTATCATGCTGATGTGTTTCCCCCCATCAGGCTACACTCTTCCCTCCCCAAACCCATCTGCATCTGTAACTCCCTCTGGCACAAGACTCCTTCCACTTGGCTGTCTCCAGAAGCCCTGTCTCCACATCTCTTGGCGGCTGCCAGTATCCTTGTCACTGGGTTCCGTGTATACCTTGCCCAGAGTGTACAAGGTTATTAAACTCAGCAATCCCAAGGATTAAATGTGGAATAGGAATGAACTGGGGTGATAATCTGGTCCTTGTTAGAGCTTTGTAAAATGCTAGACATAAGGTCCTGATATTCCTGATCCTGAAACCTCCTTTCCCCATTGCTTGATGCTTTTGAGTCTACATTCTGTCCCAGAAGTCTCATCTCCTCTCAGGGACCAGCCCAAGGCCTTGCTACTACCCACTCACAGAGTGCACTGAGGGCCCCTGCGAATTCCTAGAGCCCTCGCTGTTGGCATTGGTCTTGGTGACTTTTCCAGATCCTCCTTGGTGAGCCAGACTCAGAGGAGACCTGGTTCTTATAAAAGAAGGGGCTGGACAGTGCTCTAGGCCTGTCTTTCAGGTCCAAAGTTTTATGTGTATTGACTTTTTCCTTCTTATTTAAACTTTATGTTTTGCTTTTATTTTTTTTTTAAAGGGAGGGAGAGGGAGAGAGACAATCTTAAGCAGGCACCATGCCCAGTGTGGAACCCGACACAGGGCTCTATCTCAACAACCCTGAGATCATGACCTGAGCCAAAATTAAGAGTCAGACATTTAACTGACTAAGCCACCTAGGTGCCCCCAGACTTTATGCTTTTAATTCCCATCACAACTTAGAGCATAGTGCCAGGCTCTCAGAGATCCTATAAATGTATTTCTGAATTGGTAACCGAATAACAGGTTTGTCTTACTGATAGGGTAAAGCGATTTTCCACTTTGTTGTTAAGTTTATTTTTGTTTTTTTTATTTTATTTTATTGTTTTCAGCATAAGTGTAGTCTTTAATTTCAGCTATTGTACCCATCTTGCCACCCACCTCCCCTCTGATAACCATAGGTTTGTACTCTATAGTTAAGAGTCAGTTCCTTGATTTGTCTTTTTTTCTTTGCTTGTTTTGTTTCCTAAGTTCCACATAAGAGTGCAATCATAGGGTATTTGTCTTCTGAGTTACTTCACTTGGCATTATACTCTAGTTCCATCCATGTTGTTGCAAATGGCAAGATTTCATTCTTTTTTATAGGTGAATAATATTGCATTGTATATACATATATCACATTTTCTTTATCCATTCATCTATTGATGGATACTTGGACTGCATCCAAATTTGGCTATTATAAATAATATTGCAGTAAACATAGAGATGCATGTATCCCTTTGAATTAGTGTTTTTGCATTTTTGGGGGTAAATACTGAGTAACAGTTACAGCGTAGTTCTATTTTTAACTTAAGGAACCTCCATCCTGTTTCCTACAGTGGCTGTACCAGTTTGCATTCCCACCAACAATGCACGAGGGCTCCTTTCTTTCCACATCCCTGCCAACACTTGTTTCTTGTGTTTTTTATTTTAGTCACTGTGACAGGTGTGAGGTGGTATTTTGTAGTTTTGATTTGCATTTCCCTAGCAATAAGTGATGTTAAGCATCTTTTCATGTGTCTGTTACCCATCTGTATGTCTTCTTTGGAGAAATGTCTGTTCATGTCTTCTGCCTATTTTCTTATTGGAGTATTTATTTTCGAGTGTTAAGTTGTATCAGTTCTTTATATATTTCACTTTGGAAACTCCTAGGTTGATATTTTCTTTCCCATCTCATAACAACTGTATTGTTTCCTGGAAGAAATTTAGTTAGAATATTAAAGTGTAGACAAAGGCCAGTAACCAAAACCTCTATGTTCTACAAATAAAGATTCCCAGGCACCAAACCTAGAGATTCTGAATCAGTAGGTTGGGTGGAAATCAGTGCTTGTGACAAGCCCCTCAAGTGATTCGGAAGCTATAGGTCTGAGTTACCCTTTTAAGAAACATCACTCTAAGAAGTAAGGATTTTTAGGACAATGCAGAGAGCAGAAATTTCTTTCTGGTGGCAGCAAGTGATGTTTTCTTTCATTGTGGGGAAGGTTGGGAATTCTCCTTGAGAGCTGGAGCCCTGAAGGCAGAGTGCCCAATGCTAGTTTCTGTGTGTTGGCAGGTTGAACTTTCAGCAGCACAGTAGCTAGAACAGCCCATGCTGTTGGACTCATATAGCCTCTGTAGCTACTCCATTCATGACCTTATTGTGCCAACACTAGGGTGACCAAAGGCAGAGACTGGCTGAGGATAACTGGAAGAGTCATTGGTTGATTAGTGCCTGTCCTACGGGTGATGCTTTCTTCTGAGTATTAACATAGGTTACAAAAATGTTCACATTCCACGCCCACTATCTTGGTCCACTAGCCACATGCCTCTTTCCCACAAACCTTCATCCTCAATCTTCCAGTGTTTTCTTTTTTCAAGTCCCTGACCAACTGGCCAACCTGTTCACCATTGCCCACAAGCCTCTGTGCATCCTTGCCTTGGCCCATTTCTCTTTCTTCAAGTAGATGACTTGATGTACTGCCGGATACCATCCTTAGGAGGATACTCTTCACAGTAATCCCTGAGGGACCCCTAACTGAGGCTGCACTACAGTAGCTATCCATTTTTGTCTCACACCCACATACCAACTGATCTAAGAACCACACAGCCTTTTTCCTCCTCTGTCAGCTAGTCATAGGAGCCCTCCATGTAGTCTATGAAGGGCTGTCTCTAGGGTGGCCCCATGATCCCTTCCTCCAGGTGTTCACTGTCATGGGTAATCCCCTTCCCTTCAGTGAGGCAAGTCCTGTGACTTGATTCTATGAGTGGAATATGGTGAAGATGAGGAGATGTACATGAGTAATAAGTGTACTTGATACACTATATAAGATTGTAACACCCGTCTTGCAAGGACACTCCCTTGTGCCTTAAACCGTTTGTTGTGAAGAACAAGTGGCCATGTTATGAGCTGCTACATGGAAAGGGACATGTGACAAGGAACTGAATCAGGGGTCTCTGGCTAAGAGCCAACAAGAAGATAAACCCCTCAGTGTGGCAGTCTGCAAGGAAGTTGATTCTGACAATAACCACACAAGGCTGGAAGTGAATCTCCCCAGCTGATGCTCAGATAATAATACCACAGTCCCAGTCAATGCCTTGATTACAGCTTTGTGAAAACACGAAGAAAAGGACCCAGTTAAGTTACATTCTAAGTGCTGACTCACAAAAACTGTGAAATAATAAATATGTGTTGTTTTAAGCTGCTAAGTTTATAGTAATACTTTTATGCAGCAATAGAAACCTACTACACAGCCAGAAATATGATCTGAGAGAGAGGCACTGGTACAGAATGATAGGGGACATGGGAGCCTGGGCCACTTGCTCGTGCAGGTTTCCTGTATTCTCTGTCCCTGTGCATTGCTGTCTCCAGAGTTACCACTTCTATCTTATGATGGAATGGTGCTAGTTCCTCCCAACCTTGGTAAATTTGACAGAACCCAGCTCCTGGTGAGTAAATTTCGACATGTCGTCACTTAAGGCCCCTTATTTAGGTGCTTAATCCATACCAGGGCTCTGTAGCACATGGGGATCTTTTCTCCAAATGATTCTCTGCTGCGGATCACATAGATTTGCATCAGAACCCCGGGGCTTTGTGTTGTACTTCCACTCTTCTCCATGTGACATCTTTTCTCACCACAGATAACTCTAATACCAAGGAGTACCTGGTTGTATAGCCCACTGATGGTACTGCCCAAGCAGCAGTGATACTTGCACGTCAGCCTGGATCTGCTGGCAATTCTCCTTGTCACCAAGTAAATAAGTAAGAGCAGTATTTCTAAATATGGAATGTGCTGCCTCCAGAAAACCAAAAGGATTTCCAGGCATTGTGTGAGAGTTCTTCTTCATTGTGTGAGACGTGAGTTAATAATCTGGCCTAATTTGGTAGTAATGGGAGCATATGTCCCAACTTGCACCAAACCACCGGATCCCAAATAACTTCCCTGATGTGGTGAGCCCCTGAAGTGTCATGTAGCCTTTTCTCTGTCCTCTCCCTTGCATGTCTTACCCAGTCCTCCAGTATATTTGCCACTTTTTGCTCATCTCATCATTAATATAATAGAGGAATGTGGTTTTTTTTTTGTTTTGTTTTTGTTTGTTTTTTTTTTTTGCATGATGTCCAGATGGTCCAGGTCCTTAAGACTATATTGTAGGAGAGGGCATATTTAACATAGCTCAAAGGCAACACTGTGAATGTATACTGTGCCCTAAGCCATGCAAATGTAAACTGCTCTGATCACCCTTCCTAATGAGATTTGATAAGAATATACTTATGAGATTGATATTGTATACTTTGTATCCAAGGCCATTTTAATGTGATCTAGCAAAGATACTTTATCTGGCTCATAACTGCAGTTGGGGGGCGACTACTTGGTTAGTGTATGGTAACCCACTGTTATCCTCCAGGATACACTTAGCATTTAACTTCATACTGATTAATGGAATGGGCCTATGATGAGGACCACCATTCCTGCCTACGTATTTAAGGGTAGCACTAGTATCTGCCCTATCTCTTCATATGATACTGTTGTTTATTTACTGTCTTCACTGAGAAGGGCAGAATGATTTCACAAGATCCTTCTTGGCATTCTCCACTATGACAGCCTGACTCCATAGGTCAAGGAACCAACGTGGCTTCTGCCAGTACCTAAGCTTGGCCATTCCATTATTCCTTTGGGAACCAGGGAAATTACCAGCAGAGGAGTGTGTGGAGGAGGGGGTCCTACCATAAACCACACCTGAGTCAGAACTCCATTTACTACCCTATCCCTTATGCACCCGCTCCTGAGAGAGAAGATATGAGGATGCTTTGGATCCCTGGATATCTCAACTCAGACCGTGTATCCAACAGTCCTTGAAAGGTTTTGTATTTCTCTTTCCTTCAGAGTACAGTTTTATGAGTAAAAGGCTTTGGAGAAGGACTAAGGAAATCACTACCTTATTTTTTTTTTTTTTTTTTTTTTGCCACGGTGTTTGCAGGGTTCTTTTTCATGAGCTTTTCTGTCAGTGGGATTTAGGTTGGAAAACTGGCACAGGTCTGAAAACTGAGAAAGTGACCAAGACTTTTTATTGTCAGGTCTGTGGTCAGTATCTTGGTCATCCATCTTGGATTTACTTTGGTTCTGTAGATTGAGCAATACTCTCATTTGCTGTTCATCTGTCATGTCTCTCAGGATGCCATGCTGTATTAACCACCTCCCTAGCTCTCTGTGAGTCCGACCTCTCTGACATTGCCACTCATGATAATAATTATACCTGCCTTGCTTTTGAGAGTTAAGTATTGCCATCTGGCTACTATTCTGGAATTCTGTTGTCCCCACAACTACTAGAAAACCCTTTTCCATCCTAACATCTCCTACCAGTGGCCTTGGCCTATAGATGACCACCCACCACTGAGTTTATTAAGAATATTGGAGCACCCCCATCAGCACATTCCTTGTCACTTTGGACAAGAACACTGTATCCTAAGAACAGAGGAGGTTAGTAGCTTTTTAGTCTTGCGCAGTATACTCTAATCGAGTGTCTTGCTTTCTTCCCTCAGTGCTTGTGACTGCGGGGCATTTCTACTT
Source organism: Canis aureus (assembly GCF_053574225.1). Classification (NCBI taxonomy): domain Eukaryota; kingdom Metazoa; phylum Chordata; class Mammalia; order Carnivora; family Canidae; genus Canis; species Canis aureus. Next base: position 23,977,899 of record NC_135641.1, on the reverse strand, counting down.
AGTGTGGGTCGTTGCTTTTCCCAAGTTTCTAAGGGACAACCAAATACTATCACCTGGACTCTGCCAAGATATTAAATCCCATGTCACAGGTTTTTCTCCCTTTTTCATCCAGTGCAGTCCCATATATGCTCCTGCTTGGTCAGTCAGGTTGTCACCCAGTCCTGTAGATCTCTCAGCAAGTAGTCCTTTTCTACGATTAGCCAGCCAGCCCAGCATTTCTTCATACTCGCTATAGCTCTGGTGGCCGGGAATGGAGAGAGGGGTAGACTGTTGTGGGGGTAAGGAGGGATATGTTAGAAGGCAGATCTACATCAAGTTCTAATTTAACAGGGAAGAAAAGCATCAGCCTAATTTAACAGGGAAGAATGGCCTACTTCTGTCATCAACAGCATTCAAGGAAACGTAGATTTAAGGTTTTCAAATGCATCAACCCAGATAACCCTATTTCAAGTCTCAATATCCCTTTTTTTTTTCTAATGAGGACCTTGACCTTGGTGTCACAAGCTTTAGTTAAAAGACAAAAAAGAAAAAAAAAGACAAATGAAAAAACATGTACAATTAACAAGAATATCATGTTGAGCTTGCACCAAACAAAATTTATAGTCAATCCTTTGGAGAAGACCCAGATCAACCTTATGGTTGGAAAAGCCCCACAGCAAAAGCAGCATTTCAAATGGGACAGATTTCAGTTAAGATGTAGGAAAATCTCAGAGCTTAAAAAAAAAAAAAAGGTAAACTTGAAAAGGGAGTCCTCAGACTTGCCTGGAGCCCCCGGGACGTGTATCATGGTGGGGTTAAACATTATTTCAATCTTTTATTTATCTTAAGATTTTTATTTTATTTATTGGAGACAGAGGGAGAAGCAGGCTCCATGCAGGACTCGATCCCGCGTCTCCAGGGTCACGCCCTGGGCTGAAGGCGGCCCTGAACCGCTGAGCCACCGGGGCTGCCCTTATTTCAATCTTTTAATTGTTATTGGGCGTGTGCTTCCCCGTATTTCTGGGCAGTGCTCTGGGATTAGATGACCGTTAGCTGCATGCCAAGGTGCTCCCTCTCACCAACGGGCAGAAGCAGTAATACAGGTCGTAAGCCATATGCGCGCTCAAAAGGGCGAAGGCCTCGTCTTCAGACGTGTCTCCCAGGAAAGCACCGAGCGGGCCGCGCGCCGACGAAGGGGGCGGAGAGGGCAGGACGGCAGAGCGCCCTCCGCAGCGAGGGGCCGACCGCAGCCTCCCCAAGCCTCATCCTCCTCCGGAGGCAGCAGGCGGCCGGCCGAGCGGTGTCGCCGCAGAGAAGTGTGCGAGAGGCCGCAGCACGCCCAGGGAGGCTCACGGCGCCGCACGGGGCGGGCAGACCCGCACGGCAGACACAGCGGGCTCCGAGGCCGGCCGCCAGCCGCGAACCGCGAACCGTGAACCGCGAACCGCGAACCGCGGGCCCCGCCCCCACCCCGCGGCGGCGCCGGCGAGACCCCTCCCCGCCCGCGTCCGCTAAGCTCGCCGGGCCCGCCGCCCTCAGCCTCCGCCGCGGCCTCCACTCGGAAGAACGCACGAGAACAGGTGGAGCTTTGTTTACGCCTCCTAAGCCATCCTCGCTCCACTCCGAGGCGGGGGGTCCCCTAAAAGCCGGCGTGGCACCTGCGCAAGCAGAACGGCGCACGACCCGGAGGCTCCGTGGAGGAGGAGCGCGCGTGCGCGCGGCGGGCCGGAAGTGACGCGCTGCGTGCCCGCGCAGTCCCGCCCCGCGTTCGGTGGCGGGAACCGGGGCCGCGGTGCTGAGGGCGGGGACGGCGAGTGCCGCTCCGTGTGGCGGCTCGGGGTTTCCCAGGCCTGATGCTCTCGCCCCGGCGGACGGAGCGAGGACTCTGCGACCGGAAGCCCCAGGGACGAGCCGGCCGCGTGCACCCTCCGGAGCCGAGCGGCTGAAGGGCCCAGGCCGTGCCGGGGACAACAGGTGACCGGCCCGGGGGGTTGTGAGGGTGGCCTTCCCCCGCCTTCCCCCGCCTTCCCCGCCTTCCCCCGCGCGCACCCGTTTGCGAAGCGGTGGCCGAGAGCCGCATCTTCCGGAGCCCTGCTTCGGGCTGTCGGAGCGTGCAGTAGTCACTGCCCCCGGGGGCCGGGACGGAGTGTCCGGTAGCGTCGAGAAGCTTGGCTGCTTACGGTGGTTAAACCGTCTGCCGACGGAGTACACCCAAGTGCCAGGAAAGGTGTGGATGCAGGAGGATGCTTTCCCTGGGGGCCCTTTCTTTTTTTTAAAAAAAAGTAAACTGAGGTCTAAGTCCAGTTGACATTCAGTGTTAGTTTCAGGGGCACAACAGTGATGAGACGTTTTGCACGCATTGCACACTTACCGACCGCATCTCCTACGCCGGGCGGTGCATCCCAGGACTCCCCGAGTAACTGTTAGTCTGTACGCCTTAATCGCCTCCCCTCTTTCGCCCCCTTCCCTTCTGATGCTCTGTGTATCTGAGTCTAGGTTTTCATTTGTTTTGTTTTCGTTTTTGTTTTTTTTTTTTTTTTTAGATTCCACACGTAAGTGAAATCATGCAGTATTTGTCTTTGTGACCGGCCTGTCTCAGTTAACATAATACTCGCAAGGTCCACCCACGTTGCCACAGTGGCAAGGTTTCATTCTTCCTTAGGGCTGAGTAACATTACATGTGCGTATCACATCTTTATCCATTCATCCACTGATGAACAAACTTAGATCTTTCCGTGTCTTGGCTGTTGTAAATAGTGCTGCATTGAGCATAGGGGTGCATATATCTTTTTGAGTTAGTGATCTTTTTCTTTTTCCGTATGGATACCCAGTAGTGGAATTGCTGGATCATATGGTAACTCTTGTTTCTAATATTTTGAGGAAATTCTTTCATAGTGTGTGCACCAATTTACATTCCCACCAACAGTACATGAGGGCTTTCAAAATTCTATTTCTTTTTTTTTTTTTTTTTTTTATTTATTTATTTTATTAACTACCTTATGGAATAGGCCTTAGCTCCTTTTACAGAAGGGGAAGCCAAGCCTCATAAATGGTAGTAATTCAGCCCCCAAATACTATGGAGCATCTGTCATGTACCCCCATGTACCCCTAGGCCCTGGGGAAAAGCAGTGAAGAAAGTAGTATTGCCAGTAATGCTGGGGAATTTCAGGCAAGCTACTGATGCTTTTCTTTTTTTTTCTTTTTTTTCTTTTTTTAAGATTTTATTTATTTATTCATGAGAGACACAGAGAGAGAGAGAGGCAGAGAGAGAAGCAGGCTCCATGCAGGGAGCCCCATGCAGGACTCGATCCCAGAACTCCAGGATCATGCCCCTGAGCCCAAGGCAGGCGCTAAACCGCTGAGCCACCCAGGGATACCCTGCTGATGGTTTTCTATCCCTAAAACAGCCTTCTACTGCCTGGAAGAAAGTTTGCCTGAATGTTAATAGTAGTTATTTTCTGGGTGAGATTTTTTAAAGGTTTTATTTATTTATTTATTCATTCATAAGAGACACAGAGAGAGAGAGAGAGAGAGGCAGAGACACAGGCAGAGGGAGAAGCAGGCTCCATGGGACTCGATCTGGGACTCGATCCTGGGACTCCAAGATCATGTCCTGGGCCAAAGGCAGGCGCTCAACCACTGAGCCACCCAGGCATCCCAAGCTGTTTCCATTTTAACAACATAGTCCTCACCCCAACCCTCCTACAAAACAGCTTCTGAAGGCAATCATTGGTTCTTCCAGCAAAAGCCCTTGAGTGGAGCTCTAGGCCCAAGAAAAGAAATAGAAGTTCTCATTGTGGTCCCAGCACTCCTCATCGCTAAGTGCATTTCAGGGCCTGAGCTAGAGCTAGGCCCATGACTGGACTGGATGAGACTGTAGAAGCCCATGCAGTTTGGCCATTAATGACAAATTCGTCAAAAACTCTTAAAAATGTTTCAGTCATTAGATTTAGCTTTGATCTGTAACTCTCACTATAGAGTCTAATAAGTTCCTTAAGCACTTTGGCCTCTTATATGGTCCCTCTAGTTCTCAGTAGAGTACATTTAGAGGATGCTAGGTTATGAGGTGATGTCCTTTATATGGTAGGTAATTGTTGGAATATTTTGCACGAGGTTAAATGTGCTTTCTTGCTGTTCTTTCTTGTAATGATTTCAGAAGAGCTTTTCCTTTTCTGTCTTACATCTGGTCAGGGTGCAGTAACCATGCAGGCTTTTCTAAAAGGCACATCTGTCAGTACTAAACCACCACTGAAGGATCGAGGAATAGCTGCCACAGCTGGAAGCAGTGGAGAGAACAAGAAAACCAAACCTGTTCCATGGGTGGAAAAATAGTAAGAATGCTTCTATTTTTCTTGACATAGTTAATAAATTACTTCTCTAACCAGTTTAGTCACTTTTTTGTTGTTGTTAACTGCTACTTAAGAAGGAGATGATTTGCTTGGTGTAGATGTGCTTGAAAATCATCCAAATATGTAAGTCCTAGAGCCTTGCAACTGAAAGTGCCATCAAATGATCTAGTTTAATTACTTTATAGATGAACTAAGGACTTTTTGTAACTCGGGACTGTGGTTTTAGAGATTGATACACAATAAGAGAAAACAATTGCTAGAAGGTAGTCATAAGCTCTTGGGTCAGGAGTTCTCCTTAAATCCAAATAATCTCTTCCCCCTTCCATTACGGACAGGGGGAAATAATTGAGTTTTTTGTTCATACATTTTGTCAAAAACAACACTTGAAGTGGCTCTTAAATTTCAATCAGCTAAGTCATATTATGACAATAGTTGTAACTCCTGGTGTAGCCTCAATTATTATTAAAAGCTTGCGGATTACTTATAGATCATGTAAGACCCTCATGTTTTGTTTGGCACAAACAGTGGTTTTTAAAGTGGGAAATTTCACATAAAAGCCTAGATTTTTAAATAAAAAATTATGCAGAGGGGGGAAAAAAGTCTAGAGATGTTCAGTTTTTCAAGAGATTAAGCAGAACTAGATAAAAATTATCATTTGACAGTGGTTAAATGGACCTGAGTGCTGCTTCTCATTCTGGAGAGGTCATATGTCCTTCTGTTTTCTCTTGCCTTACACTGTGCCTTATTTACTCTTGTTTTCTTCCTGGCCCCTACAGGTATTTGAACATGAAACCCTAGTTTATAATTTAATGTTGGTTTCCCTAGAAAACATTTTCTGTCATAAAATTCCTACTTGGCATTTACCTGATTAATTTGAAATGTATAAATCAAAGAAGAGCTTTCAGCTAGCTAATTAAGCACAATACCTAACCTTGGGGTTAGGAGTATAACTTTGTCCAGCTTCTTTTAAAATCATCAATTAATGATGCAGGATGAAAATTATATGTTGTTATACTTCATTTTGGTTAAATTTGTTATTTAGCCCTCAATCAAGTGACTAGCTAGGAATTTTTTGTGGAGTTAGGTGATGGAGGAAATTGGTATTAATTAGCTATATTAACCAAAATAATTTCCTCTCCTGAGGAAAGAGTTCTCTCTTTTCAGCTTAAGTGCATGATCTTATGATCTTGTCAAAATATATTACTTTCTAAGCAAGTGTTCACTTTAAATTTTTGAGTGGTGTAATAAAATCTTTTTGCTTAATTTTTCTAAGTATTATAGATACAAACAGTGCATCTATAAAGGGAAAAGTAACTTCACTCTTTCAGTTTGTATTTGCTTAAGGTAAATACAAATGGGGTTTCCACCTACTTCTAATAATGAAAGTTTCCTATTTTATTGCCAGGATATGAGAATTATCATTGGTATTTTAGCTAAAGGAACACTTAAGACATTTCTGTGGCTACTGTAATATACTAAATAATCTCTCTGGTTTGTTTTTTTTTTCCCCAGTCGCCCAAAATGTGTGGACGAAGTTGCTTTCCAGGAAGAAGTGGTTGCAGTGCTGAAAAAGTCTTTAGAGGGAGCTGATGTGAGTAGCAGATGATGTTTCATGTCATTGGGAGATTCAAGATTTCATTTATTCATCCTTTTCCTTCCTTTTATAATCACCTGCCCCCCTTAAATAGTAGCTGTATGTACAGTAGGCCCTTGATAATTATTTGTATAATGGATGATGAGTTCAACAAATATTTATTAAGCATCTCCTGTTCTATCTTGGCATTGTTACACGGTACGTACTTAAGTAGAGACCATTGAACAAGACATACTGGGTCCCTTTTCTCATGGCTTTTTTTTTTTTTTTTTTGTGGGGAGAGATGGAGAATAAATGTGTAAGCCAAATAAGCAAGATAATTATAGATAATATGTGCTGTAAAGAAGAGTCTGAGACTCTTTGAAAGTATAATTGCTTACCTAATGTTAGAATTTGGTTTGAACTACAATACAAAAAATGAGTATTTAATTCTGCCTATAGCATTGTGTCTCCTGCTGTCATATATGGGATAAAAGAAATTCTTGAATGACTTACACTTTAGATGATTCAGAGACAAGATAGCCCCATTAGAAGAATTAGCAGTTTAAAATTATATATGATGAAGTGTTGTAAGAGCTTAGTGAAAGAAGGAGAAAAGTTGCAGATAAAAGTGGGATGTGGTGTTTTCCTTTATTTCCAAGTAAGATTTGCCTCCTTCCTCTCAAACTGGTTACTTTGAATTAGAGGTTCTTTTGGCTTTTGCTGCCATTCTCTTCCCAGAATTACACTATAACAGTATATATTTTGAAAGAAGTTATATTTATCAAACTATTAAAAATCTTTGCCAGTTTTTGTTTTGATTTGATCCAAATACCTTTACCTTTTAATTTTACAGTATACAATTTTAATTGTATAGTAATAATTACACAGATTGTAGAACAAGATAAATTTTGATTGGTAGTATTCTCATTCCTTGAGGCAAATGTAGTGGGATTATGACCCAGTTCTTGACTTTCTGCCATTTATCTTAGAAGACTGAATTAAGAACTTACTTCTTTAAAACTCTTATTTAATATTTTGTTTCTTTTCAGACTAAGTTCTGTGAAACTTAAAGATGAAGTAATTTTAAATTCCACAGAGTAGAGAAAAAGAATTCATTCCTTCATTTACTTTAGTGTATGTGCTGCCAAAACTGAGCACTCACTCCATCATTTACATTAAAGTATTATAGATTTTACAATAGATGATCATCAGAAATCAATTTTAAGAACTAATATTTTACATGTAGTTGTTGAATACACTATATAGATATAGATATATAAAATTGTAAGGTATAGTAATTTTACCATGCTTTTAAAAATTCAAGTTACTTTATGTAATAGTTACATGGATTAATTGTTACAAATATTGAGGTATGTATGAATCAAAATAATAGTTAAAGATGAAGCCTAGGAATGTTTTTTATACTCAAACTGACAAGCCCATAGCTACTGGAGGGAAGGAAATAATAAAGATTAGAGTAGAAAAAGTGAAATAGAGACTAAGGGAAAAAAATATATATATATATAAAAGATCAGTGAAGCCAACACCTGGTTCTTTGAAAAGATAAAATTGATAGACCTTTACCCAGACTTCTCAAGAAAAAGAGAAGACTCAAAATTAGAAATGAAGGAGGAGAAATAGCAAATGACACTACAGAAAGACAAAGAATTGTAAGAGAATATTACAATGGAAAAATAAATACTAACAAATTGCACAACCTAGAAGAAATGGATAAATCCCTAGAAACATAGAATCTTCCAAAACTGAATTGGGAAGAAATAGAAAATTTGAATAGACTGATTACTAGTCATGAAATTGGTAATCAAAAATCTCCCAGCAGACAAAAGTCCAGGACCAGATGGCTTCATATGAATTTAACTAAACATTTAAAGACGTTAAACACCTATTCTTCTCAAACTATCCCAAAAATAGAAAGAGGAAGGAAAACTTCCAAATTCGTTCTGTGAGGCCAACATTACCTTGATACCAAAACCAGTCAAAAAGCTTAGGAGTTTTTTGGTGTTTGTTTTTAAGTAGTGAAACTCATAACTTGTATCTTAAGCTATGTGCTACCAATGTAATCATCTTCAATTAATATATTTCTACATTGTTTTATTTACTGGACATATGTTGAGCACTGTGCAGGATGCTGAGAATACAGATGTGAATAGAGCACCTAAGATTCTTGACCTTAAGCTTTCGGTATAGTGAAGTAGACAGGTATTTTACAATTAAACCAAATCACTAAATAAATAACAATAGTTGCAAATTACTGTATATATATAAATAAGTGCAAGTTGAAGTAAGTGCAACAAAGACTAACAGAGGAGTTCTGTTTTATTTATTATTTTTTTTAAGATTTTATTTATTTATTCATGAGAGACCTAGAGAGAGAGAGGCAGAGACACAGGCAGAGGGAGAAGCAGGCTCCATGTAGGGATCCTGACATGGGACTCGATCCCCGGACCCCAGGATCACGCCCTGGGCCAAAGGCAGGCGCTAAACTGCTGAGCCACCCAGGGATCCCCGAGGAGTTCTATTTTAGATTGGGTGGTTAGGGAAGGCTTCTGACTTGTGATGCAGTAGAAGTTGGCTAACCAGGAAAAAAGCAGTCAGACCCTAGCTCATGGGGGACAAGATAAGGTCATACAGTGCTTGGTTGTTAGGATTCATGGTAAATTGGAGCCTGGAAAGTGAGAGAGTTGGTGAGCAGATCATGGACATCCATGGACGTACAGGTTGGTTTTTGGTTTGGTTTTGTTTTTCTAGGTGGAGTATGAAGCCAGTGAATAGTTTCAAGTAGCAAGCAAGAGTGGCAGCTGATTTGGGTGAAGAATGGATAGGAAGGTCAAGGGTTAGGCGAGAATGGAAGCAAATAAACCGTGCTGCCTAGTTTCCTATGTACAGTGATTTCTGTACGTGAAAGGACATACTAAAGAGTGCAGTTTTATGACAGCTCATGGAATTTAGTACATTTATCAGTCTACCCCAGATTAGTTGTATGCTTGATAGGAGCCAAGCTAGTGAGATTTAAAATATAAAAGAAGAACTAGTGATTTAGCCTTACCCCTTCTTCTAATTAATTCTCCTGATGTATGTGGGCATCCCTACAGGGTATATAATCATGGCATATAGTATTGCCTGGCACCTAATAAATGCTCTTTTTTTCCCGCTGTTCTTGGAACATCAGCTCATCCAGAGTCTTGATAAGTATTTTTCTTTCTTTTTTTCCTCGGTATTAGCCAAATTAAAGTTCTTTGGTCTGTTTCCCCTTTGAAGCAATGGACATCTTTTTAAAATATCAAATCTTGCCTAATCTTGAGCAGAGAGGTGGGATAAGAATTCACAGAAGCCCGAGATTCCCTTCAAAAGAAAGGTTTTGAGGTGCCTAGCTGGCTTGGTCAATGGAGTGGTGCACTCTTGATCTCTGGGTTGTGATTTCAAGCCCCATGTTTGGTGTAGAGATTACATAAAAAATAAAATCTTTTAAAAGGAAGGTTTCTGATTCCTGCTTTGAAAACTTCACCTAAATATATTTTGTATAGAACAATCATAAATATTGATTCAACTTAGATATCAGAAAAGACATTTGGGGGGAGGGAGTATAGAATTATGTGAAAAAGCAGGATTTACAACTGCTAACAGTGTAATACTTGTTATATTAAGAAATATTGTATTCAGATATGTGCCCTGTTAGGGAAGCTGTTGCACTGTTCTATACACATTTTCCACCATCATTTCATATACCAGAATATAATTTTTAAAAAATAAACTTTAACTTCCACAGCTCCCTAATCTCTTGTTTTATGGGCCACCTGGAACTGGAAAAACATCTACTATTTTGGCAGCGGCTAGGGAACTCTTTGGGTAAGTTGAAACATCTCTCTTTTTTTTTTTTTTTTTTTTTTAAACTTGACACCAAAAATCTCTGCCTTTCTTTATCTAAAAATTTGTATTTGATCTCTGTAAGGTTATTGTTTCTGTATTTTTTATTTATTTAGTGGGCCCATTTCCAGTTCCTCCCCTCCAGTAAATAAGCTTGCTTACATCTTTTATAATCTTCATTCTGAACCTTATTCAAATGTTTGAATATACTACAACAATTAGGAAGCCTCAAGATTTTTTCATCACTTTAACTTTTCCATTTTGATTTTGGAGCCCAGAGGACCCATCCTATTTTTAGTCATGCCAATACTTTCATTGCTCTCTAAATGGTTGTGTTCCCATGTATGTCTTTGTGTGATAGGATCTGCTATGTCTCATGATACTGACCGATACCACCCCTTCTAAAGTTTTTTCTTGCTCTGGCCTTTCCAGACCCTGCCTCTGGAGTGGCTAGGCAAGCTGCTAGCCCTCAGGTATCTTGAGTGTGAGCAAAGTATGTAGTAGTTGCCCCAGTAGAACTCCAGGTACACCAGAAAATCTATGTGAGCCATTTTCTTAGTTTCTTCCCCCAGGATTGACTGTCTTGGCTTAGCCAACCATTGTAAAGGAGCCTTTTAACTAGAGTTAAAAGATACATATCAGCCTGGGTATGTATGATATCCCTAAAACATGCACTGACATAGAGAAGTCTGTCTAGTTCTTCTTGGCCTTTTTGCTAAGATCAAGTGTACCAAAGGCTATCTTGAATTTATCCAGAAATTTTATATCAGGCATATAGCAAAGGGTACATCTGAAATCCTACATTTGAAAATAGGTTCCTCTAAAACCATCAAATATGTACAGATAATTAGTTCTATTGAAATGTAAAGGAAGAAAAAGAGGGAAGGTGCTGTGAACCTAATATTTTATTTTATTTGACAGCAATTTTTATTTCTCAAAGAAATTATAAAAGAGGGTTTTTTTTAATTATTCCACAACTCAGATCCAATCTAAACCAGCCTTAGCAATGTAGTCATAATGAAACTTAGGTAGTTTGTTAGTTTTTTCAGAGTAGGTCAGTCCAAATTATATAATTTTTTAAATATCCTGTTAAAAATAACATTTGTTCTTATAGAACTAAAAGAACTTAATTATGAATTCCGCATTTCATAATATATGTCATTTTAAAATAGAAAATATATGCACAGAGCTTATGGATGTTTATGCCCATAAAAAATGCTTAGGATATCATGCTGTTTAGGAAAACTAAAGACAAAACTAAGTTCCAACTCTTGTTTTTTTAATCAAAAAATATATTTATGTATAGTAAAGTAGGAGGAAGTTTTCAAAACAGTGGCTTGGAAGGGCGTGCCAGTTGTTTTCATCTTCTTTTGATTTCTCAGTGACCCTATGGTGAGCTATTTTTAATAGTTTTTTTTTTTTAACTCAAAAAAAATTTTTTTGTTTGTTTATGTTTTGATCCGGTATTAGTCCCTAGCAAGCGACCTTATAGAAATAATTGAAAATATGCTGTATTGCAGCATTATTTAAAATTGTAATGTATTAAAACTATCTAAATACCTAACAATAGAAGAATATTAAATGAATGATGGTATGCTTATTGGATAGAATGTCATATAAGTTATTAAAATGTTATTTACAGTGGTTCTTATAACATGGCAAGATGTTTATGATATAATTCTAACTAAATTTAAAATTTTACGAATTATGTATCATTTGTTTTTTAAACTACATGAAAAAAACTGCATGTCTCTGCAATATAAAAAATATGAAAGTGATCGCATGCCTTCTATCTAGTGTTTACTAGGTGGATTTAGTACTACAGAATGTGTATGGTTAAAATGTGGTTTAGGGGATCCCTGGGTGCCGCAGTGGTTTAGCGCCTGCCTTTGGCCCAGGGCGCGATCCTGGAGACCCGGGATCGGATCCCACGTCAGGCTCCCGGTGCATGGAGCCTGCTTCTCCCTCTGCCTGTGTCTCTGCCTCTCTCTCTCTCACTCTGTGCCTATCATAAATAAATAAAATAAAATAAAAATTTTTTAAAAATGTGGTTTAAACTTAGTTATTACATGCTTTATGATGTTTCATATTTGTTTCATTTTGACATAGGCCTGAACTTTTTCGATTAAGAGTTCTTGAGTTAAATGCATCTGATGAACGTGGAATACAAGTAGTTAGAGAAAAAGTGAAGAATTTTGCTCAATTAACTGTGTCAGGAAGTCGCTCAGAGTAAGTAAAGCTCACTTTTCCTTCTTCATACCATGTCATTGCATTATTTAAAATACATGTTTCTGGGATCCCTGGGTGGCTCGGTGGTTTAGCGCCTGCCTTTGGCCCAGGGTGTAATCCTGGAGTCCCTGGATCGAGTCCCACGTCAGCCTCCCTGCATGGACCTGCTTCTCCCTCTGCCTATGTCTCTGCCTCTCTCTCTCTCTCTCTCTGTGTCTCTCATGAATAAATAAATAAAATCTTAAAAAACAAAAACAAAAACATATTTCTGCCAAATGTCCCAACTCCTTTTTCATGTTGGATCATATTTCTTTTTAAGATTTTATTTTTTTTGGGATCCCTGGGTGGCGCAGCGGTTTGGCGCCTGCCTTTGGCCCGGGGCACGATCTTGGAGACCCGGGATCGAATCCCACGTCGGGCTCCCGGTGCATGGAGCCTGCTTCTCCCTCTGCCTGTGTCTCTGCCTCTCTCTCTCTCTGTGACTATCATAAATAAATTAAAAAAAAAAAAAAAAAAAAAAGATTTTATTTTTTTTAATGTAATCTCACATAGGGCTCCCATTTACAACCTCAGGATTAAGAATTGCATGCTCTACTGACTGAGCCAGCCAGGTGCCCCTTTATCTAAATTATTTAAACCCAGAAATGACCTTCCCATTATAGTAACTAATTTTAAATTGTTGAGCTGTCAAGGGTTTTTAACTGATGTTATGTCTCAGGAGTATTTATTTAGTAATCAAATTTGGTAGTTTGGTTGGTATACTGCTAGTGAAAAATCCTGATATTTGTTAATTATGTTATTAAAAAAATCTTCTGTCAGCTTAAGCTTCAGTATATATTTCCTATATTTCCTAATACATATTTCCATTTAAGTTATTGTCTATACTGGGACACTTTTAGAATAAAAGATGAGGTATTATTAATAATTTAAATAGGACTGCCCTGAGTTAAACAGAGATGTTTAATCAGCTACTTATAATCTTTAGGTGACAGAGTTCTAACATTAAAGTTTTGGAACCTGGCATATATTTAATTCATATCAGAGCACACTTTTAAGAATTTATAGGAAGTGAATGATTTTTGATAATCTACCTCGGATTGACAATGCATATAAATCCTCTATTTGGGGACACCTGGGTGGCTCAGTGGTTGAGAGTCTCTGCCTTTGGCTCAGGTCATGATCCTGGGGTCCTGGGATCAAGTCCCACATCAGGCTCCCCGTAGGGAGCCTACTTCTCCCTCTGCCTATGTCTCTGCTTCTCTCTGTGTCTCTCATGAATAAATAAATAAAAAATCTAAAACAATAAAAAAATAAATCCTGTATTTGATAAGGGACTCAGATCAAGAATATATAAAAAACTCCTACTGGGACGCCTGGATGGCTCAGTGGTTGAGCATCTGCCTTTGGCTCAGGGTATGTTCCTGGAGTCTTGGGATCGAGTCCCACATCGGGCTCCCCACAGGGAGTCTGCTTCTCCCTCTGCCTATGTCTCTGCCTCTTCTTTGTGTCTCTCATAAATAAATAAATACAATCTTTTTTAAAAAATGAACTACATTTTAATAGTCAAGAGAAAACCCAATATAAAAGGAAAGGAACTGAGTAGACCTTACACCACAGAAGATAGTCACCCTTTATCCATGGTTTCAGTTTCCATAGTTTCAGTTGCCTGTACTCACCAGTTGCTCTGCTGAAGTCCAGAGCAAATGACCCACCTTCTGATGTTATCATCAGGAGGTCGTTAGTAGCCTAACGTCATAGTACCTATGTCATACCTCACTTCACCTCATCAAGCAGGCATCCTGGCATCTCACATCACAAGAAGAGGGAGTACAGTCCAATAAACTATTCTGAGACCACAGTCATGTAACTTGTATTACATATATCATTAAAATTGTTTATTACTGTTAATGATGCTATTGTTGTTAATCTCTTACTTACTGTGCTGGATTTATAAATTGAAATTTATAATAGGTATGTGTGTATAGGAGAAATATGTTATGTATATTTATATGCTGTTCGGTACTATCCAGGGTTTCAGACATCTCCTGGGGTCTTGGAATGCATTCCTTGTGGATAAGGGGGACTACTATACAAACGGCCTGCAAGGGCATGAAAACATGCTCATCAACATCATTAGCCATAGAGAAATGCAAATCAAAACCATGATGAGATACCACTTTACACATACTAGGATGGCTCTTAGCAAAAAGACAACATACTGGCAAGAATGTGGAGAAATTAGAACTCTTCTACTTTCTACAGACATTTTGAAAATAAATTGGCAGGACCTCTAAAAGTTAAACATAGAGAATTACTAGACAACCCAGCAATTCCAACCTTAAGTCCGAGGTATAACCACGAGAAATGAAAACATAGGTCTATTCAAAAGATGTTCAAAAAAATTTTTTTTCAAAAATGTTCTTAAGAATATTAGTCATAGGGGGATCCCTGGGTGGCGCAGCGGTTTGGCGCCTGCCTTTAGCCCAGGGCGCGATCCTGGAGACCCAGGATCGAATCCCACGTCAGGCTCCCGGTGCATGGAGCCTGCTTCTCCCTCTGCCTGTGTCTCTGCCTCTCTCTCTCTCTCTCTCTCTCTCTCTATCATAAATAAATAAAAAAAAAAAAAAAAAAGAATATTAGTCATAGTAGTCAAAACATGAAAACAACCCAAACAGCCATCAGCCTATGAATGAATGAATGAATGAATGAATGAATGAAAGAAATGTGGTATATCTCTTTGCCATATTTAGCAGTAAAAACAGAATGGAGTAGTGATGTCCTGCAACATGGATGAACCTTGAAAGGATGCTGAGTGAAAGAAGCCAATCACAAAAGACAGTGTATGACTGCATTTACATGAAATGTGCAGGGTAGGCAGCCCTGTGGAGACAGAAGGGAGAGATTCATGACTGCCTACAGCTGGGATACTCGGGAAGCGTTACTCCTAGAGGGCCTGGGATTTCTTTTTGGGACCATAAGAATGTTCTAAAATTAGACTTTGGTGGTGATACATGAATTATAAGTCCTGTTTCTCTGTATCAGTGGGAAGCCGTGTCCCCCTTTTAAGATTGTGATTTTGGATGAGGCAGATTCTATGACCTCAGCTGCTCAGGCAGCTTTGCGGCGTACCATGGAGAAGGAGTCTAAAACCACCCGTTTCTGTCTCATCTGCAACTACGTCAGCCGGTATGTACGTTACCCTGAAGGTGCATGTGGGGCAGCCTCATGTTGATGACCCCAGCTAGGGAGAGAAAAAAATGTCAATGTTTCAAGGCTATGGTAATTTCTTTTCCATCAGATCTTGATTTATTCTTGATAAAAAGGAGTTCTTTGGGGGAAAATCATCTTCAGACGCTGACTTTTTTCCCCAATATTTTACAGAATAATTGAACCTCTGACGTCTAGATGTTCTAAGTTCCGATTCAAACCACTGTCCGATAAAATTCAACAGCAGCGATTACTAGACATTGCCGATAAAGAACATGTCAAAGTTAGCAATGAGGTAATTACTAAGTATTACAAATATTGCAGTTACAAATGCCTTTGATGAACTCATAAGAAGTCCTAAAAACAAACATACTGCTTTAATTTCTTACACCTTCAGGCAAAGTTAAGCTAAAAGAGCAACAGTTGGAATATGTAGGATTTATAGGTTCAACCTTCTTGTTACTCTTAGAAGTTTATTATCAGTATTTCACAGAGCCAGAACTAGGACAGATTTCATACACGATACATACTCTGCAGTAACAAATCTCTGCATAATAAGATTTTTTAGTGTCCTAGCTAATATATCACTTGAACAAATTTGGTGGTGAAATTTTGGTATAGAAAGAGGATATATAGGCCTTATTCATTATAACAGAATTTAATCATAATTTAAATCTTTTTATATATTCAAGAAAATAGAACTATGGAACATTTTTCTCTGCAAATTTCTTCCAAAGGCAAGAGATCTCTAGCCTTCCCTTGTACTGATGCTGTGTGAATTTTTCCATTTTAGGACTAATAACATTTCCTTAAAACTGAAAATGAATTTTTTCTCCCACTAACTTTAGGCCAAAACATAGTGTTTTTTCACTTTTATTAAAATCAAGAAGTCTTCATTGGCCATCCATCACGGGTAAAAAAAAATTTTTTTTTCTTTTCAGGGAATAGCTTATCTTGTTAAAGTGTCAGAAGGAGATTTAAGAAAAGCCATTACATTTCTTCAAAGTGCTACTCGATTAACAGGTGGAAAGGAGATCACAGAGAAGGTGATCACAGACATTGCTGGGGTAAGGGCACTAAATATTCTAAAATTTTTAGTGGGCTTGTGGCTCTTAAAAAATTTTCATTGACAAGATGTATGCAGAATGTTTATTATGTGCTGGTTTAATCCATTCAGGCAGCTTTAACAAAGTACCATAGGCTTTAGTGGCTTATAAACAAATTTCAGAGTTCCAGAGGCTGGGCAGTCTAAGATCTGAATCTTGAGGGGCATATTTGGTCTATAGTATGTGCCAAGTAGTATGCTAGAAACAGTCTAATAAGGGAATAACCTGGAACCATCAAGAACACTTCAGGGATATGGGAGTTAAGAGAAATTTAATGTTGGGCTCTCTGCGTGGAACCTGCTTCTCCTTCTGCCTCTCTCTTTTGATAAATAAAATATTTTTTAAAAATTTAATATCCCTGTTCTTACAGATACATTCTGACAAAGGGTCATATATAGAGGGAGCAATATCCCACTTAGGGAAATAATGCCAGAGTTCATCTCTACTACTAGTAGGATCACTACTACTTTCAAAACCTTGTTTTTTAAGATTTTACTTATCCATGAGAGACACAGAGAGAGAGAGAGAGAGTCAGAGACACAGGCAGAGGGGAAAAAACAGGCTCCATGCAGGGGCCCGATGTGGGACTCTGATCTTGGGTCTTCAGGATCACGCCCTGGGCTGAAGGCAGGTGCTAAGACACTGAGCCACCCAGGCATCCCAATGAAATGGATGGGGGCACCTGACTGGCTACTAGTAGATCATGCGATTCCTTTTTTTTTTTTTTAAGATTTTATTTACTCATGAGAGACAGAGATGCAGGCAGAGGGAGAAGCAGGCTCCATGCAGGGAGCCCGACATGGGATTTGATCCTGGGGCTCCAGGATCACACCCTGGGCCAAAGGCAGGCGCTAAACCATGGAGCCACCCAGGGATTCCCAAAGATATTTTTCATACCATGATGAAATCTATAGCATTTGTCCCCTTTAATTTTGGGGGAATTATAGGCTTTCTAAAAGCAGTCTATTAGTGGTATGTTAGGAAAGGAGGCACCTTCCCTTAAATTCCCTCTTTAAACTTGACTGACTTTAGCTGCTGTAGAGGAATAGAACCACTTGGGTACCAGCCACCCAGAATTTTTAGCTGTTCTCCCACTGACCAGATCAGCTATTCTTGTTCCATCATGCACCCAAACCAGAAACTATTAGAAGCAAAGAAAAGACCACCCTGGTTACAGAATAGTGACTGATCTAATTTAAAGATGGTCCTAGGCAGGGATCCCTGGGTGGCGCAGCGGTTTAGCGCCTGCCTTTGGCCCAGGGCGTGATCCTGGAGACCCAGGATCGAATCCCACGTCGGGCTCCGGTGCATGGAGCCTGCTTCTCCCTCTGCCTATGTCTCTGCCTCTCTCTCTCTCTCTGTGTGACTATCATAAATACATAAAAATAAATTTAAAAAAAAAATAAAGATGGTCCTAGGCAGGGTAGAAGGTTAGCTTTCTTGAGCTCATGGTAGAGGAGTATAAGGCTCTTCCCCAAGTTCTCTTCCTTTGCCTTTCCAAGGGTGTCGATTTAGTGTTACAGAAACAGCTTTACACAGTGAACTCTACCCAGGCTGGAGATAAAGGCTTATCTTTAAACAACTTTCTAGGTAATACCAGCTGGGACTATTGATGGAATATTTGCTGCATGTCAGAGTGGCTCTTTTGACAAACTGGAAGCTGTGGTAAAGGTAAGTCCCTTTACTGCTCACTTCCAGGTAAGGGAAACTTAAATGATCATACCAAATGCAACTTTCTGTTACAGGACTTAATAGATGAGGGTCATGCAGCAACTCAGCTTGTAAGTCAATTTCATGATGTGGTTGTAGAGAACGATAATCTTTCTGATAAACAGAAATCCATCATCACAGAAAAACTTGCTGTAAGTAGGCATTTTTGCACATTTCAGCACAATGTTTAATAGAACTCCAAGGGCAAACTTTATTAACTTCTGGTTTTCTTGTAGGAAGCAGATAAATGCTTAGCAGATGGTGCCGATGAACATCTACAACTGATCAGCCTCTGTGCTACAGTGATGCAGCAATTAACACAGAATTGTTAAAATTTTGTAGGATACTTGGTTTTTTTTTTTTTAAATAAAAATCACCAAAGCACCTTTAAAGTGAATATACAATTTATTTAACATTCAAACTTCATTAAGACATGTGCAATATGGCAATTTTACTGGGGGTTTAACCCTATCTAAGATATGATTGCTTGCTGGGGCTTAGCAACAGGGTCCAGTTCACACTTAGCACTAATTAAATACTTTATTGAATAAATACAATACCAAACAAAATGCATTCAAATGCTTTCTAAAAAAAAAAAAAAATCAATTTTAAAGGCCTTTCTATTCAGGCTAATGACAAACACAATAAAGGCAGGTAAGCTAGTTTAACATAATTGGCTGATTTTATACAGCACTTATATCTTTTAGTCCACAAGTATATTATTAAATGATAGAGAACATCTAATACAACCATTTCTACAGAACTAGGAAATAAATTTCTAAGAAAGAAAGATTTTACAGACCCCATCTTTTACACCCAACCCCAACAGTCTAACTCTAAAGAGGATAAAGCCAATGCCTTTCCTCACAAGAGCTCACGACTAAAGTCGCTTTGCTATCAAAATCTGTATTTCTGATCCGTTATGAGCATTGAGACAAGATTCAAATATTCCCAAAGAAAGAAGCACAATGCACGTTGTGATCGCCTATTCAGCAACAGCGAGCACTGCATTCAAAACTATCTCATCCCAGGAATTAAATAAGGTCAGCCACATTCATTGGCATTTCCTCCACTGTAGTATTGTAGAAAGTCTCAATGTCACGAAGAATCCTCTTGTCTTCTTCAGTAACAAAGTTTATAGCCACACCTTTCCTCCCAAATCGACCCCCTCTGCCAATTCTGTGTAGAGAAAGAAACATAGCAATTAGAATGTTACTTCTCCAATGGGAACTACTGAACATGATGATCCACTTGTTAACCATCAGCTGCTGTTTACTTAATAAGGTTACAGTTCGTGCTTCTAACTGGAGCGCACTAGCTGCTAATCAATATCTAGAGAAAAAAATCTTCCTTTGCAGTTAGTGCCAAAAGGATTCAAGGCTTGTCTGGCTGCAAAATGAGATTTTATCCGGTGTCTTGAGCATTACTTTTAAAGCAGATGACAGTATTGTGTTTGGGGTAGTGAAATTAAAGCCCATACCAAAGTGGGCCAGCCAAGAGCAGAGGTCAGCCTGGGACAGATGTAAACACCAGGAATAAAACAAGAAGAACAGTTATGTAATACATTTCGACGCACATCTGGAACTGTAAACTGTAAATACAAATGCTGCAAGGTTAACTATTGTCTAAAACTTACAACTTTTTCCAGTGGGAAAACGAGTATTTGGTATGGTAACCCAAACTTATCACTGCTTTTTTGCTCAGTTTTACACG
The DNA here is from genome assembly GCF_053574225.1 of Canis aureus. Classification (NCBI taxonomy): domain Eukaryota; kingdom Metazoa; phylum Chordata; class Mammalia; order Carnivora; family Canidae; genus Canis; species Canis aureus. The sequence continues at coordinate 23,958,145 of NC_135641.1, read as the reverse complement.
TTGTAACTCAAATTACTCAAACGTGTTTACCTCCAAAGCAGCTTTCTACCTTCCTCATGGAAACCAGACAACACAAACCACCTAATAAAACTAACATACAAAATGCCTTGGCTGGAGCAACTTAAAAATATCAAATAATCATGACAAAAGAAAAACAAATATAAATACCGACTCGCTCTTTATTCAAACAGTGTGCTGTTTCGCTTATGATTCCACGTCCTAAATTACGTCAACGCCGTTTCTGAGCGCCATCTCGTCATCAACTGCTGCTATCGACTCCTGTATTTTTTAAAAAGTCTTTTTTTACATCATATAACAAAGTACAGTTCAATTTACTTAGGGATAAAGCCACTATAACTAAACCAGGGACTGCTCAAATTGCTACCAGACAACACCAAGAAAATCCCAACTACAATCACCAAGAAAGCACATGGACACGAGATCACTAAAAACTCAAAAATAAGCTGAGACCAACAAATCTAAACAACCTGATCCACAGTTTGGGCAACATTTACGACTGTTTTCCCACTGCAGATGACCAATCTTCCCAAATACAAATTTAGTTGACATCTTAACCAAGTTACTACGTCTTTACTTCCCTGATAATGAAGTTGCCTTTCAAACAAATCAGTCTGTAGAAAAGTCACACATGAATTTATTTCACCGATATAGTAACAAGATGCCACCTACTCACCTGTGAATATAGTTTTCACGATTGGTAGGTAGATCATAGTTTATAACCAATGACACTTGTTGCACATCAATCCCACGAGCCTGCAATACAATGGTATATGTTCAAATTCTAATTTAAAACTGTACACAGATACATAATGTAGGCCACAAAATAGTAGTGAACTATACGTTAAGTGATATAGCCCACTGTGGAGTGTGGTCTTTTCTTTAATCTCCCAAACAGCCCAATCTGGTAAAGGTTATTAAAAAACCTTCCCCCCAAAACAAACTTTTGGTAGATTAAAAAGATCAGTAAGAGACTTACCAACAAGTCAGTAGTGATCAAAACACGGCTTGACCCTGATCGGAATTCCCTCATGATAACATCTCTTTCCTTCTGGTCCATGTCACCATGCTGCAAATCAACAAACCTTAATTCAAGAATCACCAGTCAAATCAATTATTTAATTTCACTGACATGTATGAGACCAAGCGTCCCTGGCTGCTACAGGGGTATAGCAGACAGGTATAGTTAAGAAACAGCTTTATTTTGAGCAGGGGGAACGACAACACAGCACTTAACAGCTATATTGTAGTCTAAATCCTGCTTTAATGGGGGGTCGGGGAGCATAATTATCACTACTAGGACACCTCTTACCAGGGCAGAAACTGTGAAGTCCCTGGCATGCATTTTCTCAGTGAGCCAGTCCACCTTGCGCCTTGTATTGAGAAAAATAACAGCCTGAGTAATCGTCAGTGTCTCGTACAAGTCACAAAGAGTATCCAACTTCCATTCCTACAATTTTTCAAAGTTAACAGTCATTAAAATCTAGTCTCCAATTCATGTTCATTATAATTCATTGTTAGGCCATTCTAAAACATATTGCACCAAATCTTAAGACAAAGGACACTGGACATTAAGAAAGAGGTCCACCCCAGTCTCTACAATCCAGTGCAGTTACTTTTCTTCTTGTGTGTACTCTGCTAGCATTATTACAAAAACTAAGGCAATCCTAGTTTCTGCAATTTTAGCACAGTGCTTATACAAGAAGGTTAAATAAAAAACCAAAATTTAATAGTAATTAGACAAATTACCTCTCTTTCAACATTAATATAAAACTGTTTGATTCCTTCAAGGGTCAATTCTTCCTTCTTCACCAGAATTCGAATTGGATCTCTCATGAATTTTTTGGTCACTTCCAACACATCAGTTGGCATTGTGGCAGAAAGCAACACAACCTTAAAAAGACAATGATTATCTTGTCACACAAATAGCCAACTTTCACAATAAAACTATAACCAAGTGTCATAGTTATGTGCCAATAGCTTTAAGAAGGGAGCGGGACAAAGACTTCAGTTGTACTTTAACTTCCATTAAACCTAAGCCCCCAGCTACTATATGAAAGAGTAAAAACGAAAGCTCACCTGAATACTTGTATTTAATTTTTGGAAAATCTCATAGATTTGATCCTTAAACCCTCGGCTCAACATTTCATCTGCTTCATCCAAAACAAACATTTTGATCCATTTTGGAGCTGACCAAGAAAGCCAAACATACTATCAGCTCTAAATCCACAGGGATACTATTCAAACTTTTAATTTAAAATAAACTATACTCCAGAGACAGCAATACTTACAAAGATATCTTCTGTTTAACATATCAAATACTCTCCCTGGTGTACCAACAACAATGTGTGGTGCTTCAGCCTGCAGTTTTTGCATTTCATTCCGAACATTGGTTCCACCAATGCAGGCATGACAAGTTGCTCCCATATAGTCTCCAAGTGCCAGAATTACCTTTTGGATCTAAAAGCCAAAACCCTTTATTATTACACAGCAGAATTACAGGCTGTGACTAAACTTCCAAAGCATAACAGCAAATAACTGGTCTGCAAATAGCTTCTATGCATGCACAGCACTTAACTACTTCCAAGCTTAAAATGCAGACTGATCTGTTTCATGACAAAAGTCCCTTAACGTGTCTTCCTTGTGCCTTGTCAAACTTGGGATCCTGTTACCCCAGATACCACCTAAGTTAATTAAATGATTTTAGTTACATCATTTCCTACATTGCTTTTCATTGTGTAGGAAGGTGTAAATAATGGAACAAACTCTGTAAGCACATCTAGGGACAACTTGTTGGTAACTTTAGTCTTTCCCAAAGTACTGGAGCTTACGTCCTTTCGACCTTAATAAAACCTAGTTTTATTAGCAAGGTCTTACTTCAAAGCCAATATAGCAGTGAGCTTTGAAAACATAGCATGCAACAGATGCATCACAAACTACTGAGACAGTCAAATAACATGTCACTGCAGTTTTCATGTTGCACAACTGCATTCAAACTTAAAAACGGGAACAGATGTAGTCCACCCTGAAAACACTTTGGTTTCTCAAATCTGTTACACAACCCTGCAAACCATACCTGCACACCCAGTTCCTATTTTTAACTCAACAAAAACTCCCTGCATGCATGGACAATTAGGAGGGCTCCTATCGATAGGACCAATTTATACTAAGTTTTAAATTCTTCACAGTTGTGAAACCTGAAACCTATGCAACACGCAAGCAGTTTTTTTGAACTACACTATCAATACCTGTTGAGCCAGTTCTCTGGTGGGGGCCAATACTAGTGCTTGGGTCTCCTTGAACTCAATCTCCAACTGTTGCAGGATGGAAATAGCAAATGTGGCTGTCTTGCCAGTACCTGACTGAGCTTGAGCAATCACATCATACCCTAAAAAAAGTAGGATACATATTTACCGATCCCACATCAAACCGCCACTTCTAGTTCACACCATGTATTCCGTTTGGAACATTAATTATGCCCAAATAATCAAGTGATCAGCAATGAGTATTCTCTTCATTTCAGGTCAGTCCCGAAAGATGATTGCCATCATTTCACTTTAAGGAATACAAACAGGTGCTATTCCCCCAGAAGTTACTTTCCCTTTTATGGTCCAGGTCAGTTATGTAGAACAGTTAATGCATGTTTCAAAAAGGGCTAGCTAGCTCGTTTACCTTTAATACAAGGAATAATAGCTCTCTGTTGAATAGCTGAAGGCTTCTCAAAACCGTAAGCATAGATGCCCCGAAGAAGAGACTCCTTTAAATTCATATCGTCAAAGTTATCAACAATCTCATTCCAGTTGCTCTGTAAATCACACACAAAAGGACGCCTGAGTCAGTCGGATGAACACCTCACCTTGCCCACGTTCCAGAATCCAACACAGAGGTCTTACCTCGATGACACCATCGGGGTCCATTCCCTCTGGGCCTCCATGTTCTCTGCCGACAAGAACACCGCAGTTAGAGAACGTCCCTCTCCCCAGCCCTCTTACCTGCACGGCCCGGGGACGGCCTAGGCTAGGCCGGCCACTCTCCCCACACGTGCGCACCACCCGCGCCTGCAGTCCCGGGAGCCGGCGGCGCAGCGCCCGTCACGTTCCGTGCGCGCCCGCCCCAAGGCCGACCACAGGGGACGCCCAGGAAAGGCCCACGGCCGCCGGCCCTTCCCCCAGCCCGAGCGCCAGGCGCTCCCGTCTCGGCGGCAGCCGGTCTCGCGAGAGCTCCACGCGCTGAGCTCCGCCCCTCACACTGCGCAAGCCGCGGTGATTGACGCGGGCCGCGGCCCGGCGAGAGCGGTGCCAACGGTTCGCGGGGACCCGGTTGCCGGCGCGGCCCCATCCGCCCGCAAGGCCGCGGCCGGCGAGCGGGCGGGCGCCGCCGTCCCCTCCCCCCGCCCAAAGCCGAGCCTGCAACTCGCGCCTTCCGCCGCCGGTAGAGCTCCCCCCCCGCTACACGGTGTCGACTGCGGACTGCGCCACCGCTCAACTAAAACGTGCGCCGGCGGGCGGGGGACGCGTCCGGGATGCCAGGGCGTCTTCGGGAGGGGACGGGGGAAAAAAAAGCCCCTCCAACCAGTCCGTTTTTGTACCCTCGTCTCCCCGCAGGCCAGGCCCTACCCATCATGGAAGCTTCTCGAAGGGCAGAGAGGCGCTGAGCCTCCAGGAAACGCCCGCGAACCCACAGCCCCCAGGCTGCTCGCCGACCGCCAGCACCTCCGCCGGCGTCGCACGACCCGCCACGACCCGCCGCGACCCCCGGCCCCGCGGCAGCGCCGTACCTGTTATAGTCCGCGGAGCCACCAGACATGATCCGAAGAGCCACTCAGCGCCCGACTGGAAAGACAGCGGCGCCGCGCCACCCGTTTTTTATAGGCTCGCGGCCGGAACCCGTTTTCTCGCGGAGGAATTTTCTCGTCGCTCTCCGGTCGCCCACCAAATTGTGATCCTGGGGTCCTTACCTCGGAGAATAGCCCAAGCAAGTGGGTGGGAAAATCCAAATTTGGTTATTTCTCGATATTACGGGGCCGCGGGACATGCCGGGGCCTTGGGGGCGGCTGGGACTCTTTGCCTCGCGGCGGAAGAATATTGCAGCAAGCGGTGGCCAAACCGCGCTCCCGGCCCGCCCCGCTCCTACGGGGTTTCCGCGGCCCCGAAGCAGAGGCGGCCGGGGGAGCGAGCGGCCGGGAGGCGGAAGCCCGGGGCGGCTGCGTGCGCGGCGGCCGGCCTCTCCCCGCGGGCGGCGGGGCGAGCTTGCGGTCCGGCGCCCGGGGGTGGGGGTGGGGGTGGGGGTGGGGGCGGCGGCGGCGGCGGGGACGGGGGCGCGGCCTCGCGCTGCACGGGGGCACCTGGGGCTGCCCCGCCGGCTCCCCCCGCGGCTTAATTCTCCGGGGAAGAGCCGCCTGGCCTTCGGCGGGGCGCTTAACACCCATCCAGAGCCTGAAAGTGTGAAAACTTCCTGCTCGGGAAAATGTCGGCCTCCGAGCAGGTCCCCGAAGCCCGGTGCCCCCGGCGCACCGCAGGGCACTGTGCCAAGCGAGGCAAAAGCGTGCAGTGCCCTTTGCAGGGGTCCCCGCGGCAGCCGACGCTGCTCTCAGGTTGCCCCCGGTCTCCTCTCGCTCGCTCGCTCTTAAAAAACAACGCTGACCGCCCTAACGCGTGGGGAATGAATGCGCGACAAAATCATCCTGAACTTTTGCAAATGGTTAACAGCTAAGGACTGGTTTTCCTTACAACGTAGGAATTTAAATGGACGCTTCCGGCAGATAGAGCTCCGTGCCCCCTTTGGGACTAGATAGATTTTTTTTTTTTTTTTTGATTCGGGTCTATGTTGCTCTTTTCTTTTTTCCCCCAAAAGGCTTTGAACTTTAATTGCTTCATACCGAATGCATGTTGATTTAGTGGAAATTGAGAGCAATACAACCCCTGCTGCTTAAATAAACTGCACGATTCTTGAAGCCGCGGAGGTTTCCGACTGTAGCCCTGACCCAGGCCTGGGGTAGGCCCAATGCATTTAGTCATTTCATTTTAAAAATACTACCCACACTGCGAGATATCATCAGGGAAACATTTTTCTCGTTAATTCAGAAGGCCACCGAAGATCTGCTACCTGGAAAAACTGACATAATTTTCTACGTCTGCGTATGATGGTTGATTCTAAATACATTTCTTTCAAAAAAAAAATTATTGTGCCAAGAACTCTGAGAAAAACTAATACCGAGATGACAAAGTAGGCGTAGGTCTCAGTTTAGGGATGCTGCTCCTAATTAATCCCCCTGTAATAATGTTCAAATTCAGATTTGAGATAATGCGGGATATGTTCTGCAAATGGAGGTCAAAGATCTTTATTGTCTCAATAAACCTACTAAAACTCTCCAGGGATCTGAGAAACCAAAGGAAATACTAAATCAGAAAAATGACCAACCATTTAGTCTCACTGGAGTCTTTAGGGTGAAACCAATCAATCACAAGGTGAAATCAGTCATCAATCAACACCTAAATTGTTGAGTTTTCTTTAGGTTTAGCACTACTGTTACATTTCCAGAATCTGTTAAAAGAAAATAAGGGCTAAATTCTGGTTTAGGTCACAGTTGAAGGGGTTTCCAGATAAAAAATCTTTCTAATCAAAAATCCAGGGACTCCTGGCTGGCTCAGCAGTTGAGCCTTTGGCCCAGGGTGTGATCCTGGAGTCCCAGGATCTAGTCCCACATCGGCCCCCTGCAGGGAGCCTGCTTCTCTCTCTGCCTGTGTCTCTGCCTCTCTCTCTCTCTCTGTCTTTCATGAAAAAAATAAATAAAATCTTTAAAAAAAATTCAGAGTCAAAATCCAGACTCACAGTGCCTGCAACCCTACAATGTATTTCTAATAAACGCTGTGTTTACCACATTTGCCTGTGCTTACTAAACACCATGAGGTAACAAAAGAATTGTAGATCCAAAATACACTTATTAACAAAGTGTGCATGTCAGAGAGCATATTCTTCTATGGTTAAAATAAACTTTCTACTTTCCTGAGATCTAAAGTTAGAGCTTTCTCAAAGTCAACTGCAAGTGCTTCTTTGCTAACCTGGATCACGTGAGGCCATTTATACTCTTGGAAAGCCTCAGCTGACAATCTAAACCCAGCTAGCAATTGTAAGCCATTGTTCACCAGAGGAACCAAGGAATTAGTACGAATATGTCAGTATGCAACAAAACCTTGAAAACAATATGCTTTATGTTGAAAGCGATGGCTTCTTAAAGAAAGTACATGTATTCTTTTGAGGTTCTTACATTATTTCAAGTCTATCAGATCTTAAGTGATAGTTACGCGTTTAAAGCAGGAGGCTATTGATATGCATGTTGGTTAAGGTTTGCGTTTTGGGGATGCCTGGGTGACTCAGTGATTGAGCATCTGCCTTTGGTTCAGGTCTTGATCCTGGGGTCCTGGGATCCGGCTCCCTGCAGGGAGCCTGCTTCTCCCTCTGCCTACATCTCTGCTGCTTTTTGTGTCTCTCGTGAATAAATAAATAATTTTTAAAAGGTATGTGTTTTGGATCTTCAACTCATTACTTATTAATGTCATTTATTCTTTAGTAAACACAATATAATACATGCTTGTCCCTACATCTGTTATTTAAGTGTTTAAGAATTACCTTGAGGGGGATCTCTGGGTGGTTCAGCGGTTTAGCACCTGCCTTTGGCCCAGGGCGCCGTCCTGGAGTCCCAGGATCGGCTCCTGGCATGGAGCCTGCTTCTGTCTCTGCCTCTCTCTCTTTCTCTTTCTCTCTATATCTATCCTGAATAAATAAAATCTTAAAAAAAAAAAAAAAGAATTGCCTTGAGCTGGATAGGGACAGTAGTGCTACTTAGCTCTTTATCATTCCTTTCCGTTGCTGGAGGAAATAAGAAGTTAGCTTCTGCCTAAACGTAGGCGGTATCCACTGAAGCAATTTGGAGGGCAGCCCTCACTGACACATTCTTCACAATAACTTTGAAAACTATGTGCATAAAGATAAGTAACGATTAAGAGAGTTGAAAAAAATGGAGAAAATTGAGGAGGACCACAGAAGGGACTGTGGAAACTGTAAGGACTGGGTTTAAACCTGTTAACCCAACGTTCTTACATTCTATTGTATAACCAAGATATGGAGGGTTGTTGGTTTTTTTTTTTTCCAGCTCTACCTTCGTAAAGACTAAAATAAAAATACATTATTGTACTTCAAATCAGTACATGCAAAACTGTACTATGCATAAAAATCAATGGGAAGATCTTGAAATGCAGATACAAGTATGCTCTGCCCTCCCACCAAGATTCAAGAGATCGGTTCTGAGGTGGGGCCCGCTTTTTATTTTGAAAAACTCAAAACCTAAGGAAGAGTTACAAGAATAAAATAATGAACATCAAATCTTTGTCACATTTATCAGTTGTTAACAGTTTATTACATTTGTTCTCTCTCATATTTCTGACTTTTTTTCTGACCTTTCTGAAATTCACAGACATGTAGTGACACTTAACTCCTAATACTTCAGCACTGCATCCTAAAATAAAGATATTCTCCTCCATGAAACCACAGAAATATCATTATATCCCCCCCAAGTTTACTATTAGAATAATATCTACAAAACTGTCGGTGTTCAGCATTTCTCAAATGTCCCAATAATGTACTTTATAGCCTTAAAAATAAAATCTAGGACCCAAACAAAGGTAACACATTATATTTAGTGAGCCTGTCTCTTTTAATTTAGGACAGTACCCCAATTAGGGAAGGGATTTTCTCATTAGAAATTCTTACACATATAAGTGTATAATGTAAATATGTGTGTGTGGTGTATGCTTGCATTTTCTGTGACCTCATTGATCTAGTTTGTTTTTCCTGTCTTCTAGGACATTCAAATTTTGAAAATTCCAGATCAGTTTGATTTTATTTCTTTGTTATAGAATGTTCCACGCTTTAAGTTTCTGTGATTGTTCCTGCATCATTAGATTCAATGCCAACATCTTTGGCAAGAATATTACATCTAGGTGGTGAAGCACCCTCTTTAAGCCATCATATTAGGAGGCACATAGTGTTAAATTTCCCATTACACCCAGTGATTCTGATTCCATTTAATTTACAGACATTTTGAAAAACACCTGCTTGTAAAACCTTTTGAACTTGCATGTTTTATTTGAAGTCATGAAACTTCGCCAGAATTCTGTATGACCAGCTCTAATCCTTTATTGGAAGTGCTAAAACTATCAGCGATAAACAGATAACTATTATGATATGTAGCATGGTGCTGGGGCCTTGCAGACATCAAAAAAAGAAAAAACAAAGAAAGAAAGAGGCACAATTCCCACTTTGGATCTAACAGAGAAAGGAAAATAAGTGCATAAAAACAAGAGAGTATTTCTCAATCAGGTGACCAAAGATCAGAAACTTTGATAATATTCAATGGAAAAACACATTCTTCTGTTGATGGAAGTTTAAATTCATGTCACATTTTTTGAGGATACTTTGACAATATGATGAATTAAAATGCACATGTCCTCTGACCCAACAATTCCAGCTGGGAATTTTATCCTATGCATATAAATAGCACCAGAACCCAGAACTCTGCCCAGCCCTGTCTTCCGCCTCTCTCCGCATTGCCTACTCCCACCCCCTCAAAGAAAAAGAACGCCCATTCCTTTTTTTTTTTTTTTTTTAAGATTTTATTTTTTTATTCAGGAGAGACATATAGAGAGGCAGAGACACAGAGGGAGAAGCAGGCTCCCTGCAGGGAGCCCGATGTGGGACTGGATCCCTGGACTCCAGGATCCTGCCCTAGGCTGAAGGCAGATGCTTAACCGCTGAGCCACCCAGGCGTCCCAGGTCCCAGAAGGCCCATTCCTTTTGTCATTATTCTAATAGCAAAAACAAAAAACAAAAAACAAAAAAAATAAAAACAAATAAAAAAACCCTTTTAGAAATGACCTAAATGTCTACCAAAAGGAGACTGGCGAAGAAATTCTATGTCTTGCCTATTAGCCATTAAGACCAATCGAGTCCACTTCCACTTGTAGGAAGATGGAGCAGACACACGCTTCGCCCTATTCGTCCTGCGAAGTACAGCTCGAGGCCTGGACACTGGGTACAAAGCGGACACAAGAGCCCGAGAGGAGGAGGCCTGGAGGCCGGGCCCGGCCGCCCTTCGTCGCGTGGGGGCTGGGCCGTCCCCGCAGCACCGCCCGGGCCTGGCCTCGCGGGTGCCCTGGGGTCCCTCCTGGGGCCCCCCACGTGCTCCCCCACGTGCTCCGGGGGTAGGCGAGCTCCGGGGGCCCGGCGCGCGGCGGGGGTGCCGCGGAGGTCGCAGCCCAGGTCGCAGCCCAGGTCGCAGCCCGCGTCAGAGGGCTCGGCGCGCCCTGCTCCTCTGGCCTCCGTGCTTCTGCCTCCGGGAGAAACCCCCTTGTCTGGGGCCGCGGGAGGAGCGGGCGCTTCCCCTCCGGGCCGGCCGCTTCTCTTGGCAAGTTTAGAAGCCCGGGGCGCTCAGCGGTTTAGCGCCGCCTGCGGCCCAGGGCGTGACCCTGGAGGCCCGGGATCGAGTCCCGCGTCGGGCTCCCTGCGTGGAGCCTGCTTCTGCCTCTGCCTGCGCCTCTGCCTCTCTCTCTCTCTCTCTCTCTCTCTAATAAATAAATAAGATCTTTTTTTTTTTTTAATAAGATCTTAAAAAAAAAAAGAATTCGTGCCTTGGTTTCCTCCAGTGACCTTCTCTCCTACAGCAACTTTTTCTTTTTTCTTATTTTATAGTTTTTTTTTTTTTTTTTTTTTTAAGATTTTATTTATTCATGAGACACAGAGAGGTCCCGCGGGGCTCGGGAGGGGGCTGCAGGGAGCCGGGCCGCCGCCCCGCCCCGACTCCACCTCCTGCGAGGACAAACCTTTGCTCTCTGGAGTTCTCTGTTCGAGGGATGAAAACACGAGCGACAGCATGGGAGGAAGGATTTGCGAAGCACACGTCTGACAAAGTACCGTTGTCCCCTGAACAACACGGGCTGGAGTTTTATGGGGCCACTTATACGCAGACTTTGTTTTTCAATAAATACAGTACAGTATTGTAAAATACAGTACAGTCCTTATGATTCTTTAAAAAAAAGATTTTATTTATTTAAGAAAGAGCGCGCACTTGCACACAGGTGCACAGGAGCAGGGGGAGGGGCAGAGGGAGAGGGAGGGAGAAGCAGACTCCCTGTGAGTACAGAGCCTGCCACGGGGCCTTGCCACCGGGCTCCATCCCAGGACCCTGAGACCATGACCTGAGCGGAAGTCAGACACTTAACTGAATGAGCCACCCAGGGGCTCCTCCTCATAACTTTCTTAATAACATTTTCTTCTCTCTAGCTCACATTATAAGAATACCGTATATAATAACATATAATGTACAAAATATGTATTAATTGACTATTTTTTAAATGTTATTATTATTTAATTTTTACTGATCTCTACACCCAATGCAGGGCTCAAACTCATGGCCCTGAGATCAAGAATCACACGCTCTTCCCACTGAACCAGCCAGGCACCCTATTAATTGACCATTTATGTCATGGGTAAGGCTTGTGGTCAACATTAGGCTATTAGTAAAGTTTTGGGGGGAGTCAAAAATTATGTATGGGTTTTTGACTTCATAGGGAATCAGTGCCCCTAACTCCTGTGTTGTTCAAGGATCACATGTACTAGTATCTAACCAGTATCTAGATATAGTAGAACTCAAAAACTTGATAGAAAAAAAACAAGCAATCCTATTAAAACATGAGAAAGATATGAAAAGACATTTCACTGAAGAGGATGAATAGATGGCAAATACACATGTGCAAAGACATTTAACATCATTAGCCATTTCAGAAATGTGAATAGAAACCACCATGAGGGGCGCCTGGGTGGCTCAGTCAGTTAAGAATCCGACTCTTGGGGCAGCCCCAGTGGCGCAGCGGTTTAGTGCCACCTGCAGCCCAGGGTGTGATCCTGGGGACCTAGGATCAAGTCCCACGTTGGGCTCCCTACATGGAGCCTGCTTCTCCCTCTGCCTATGTCTCTGCCTTTCTCTCTTTCTATGTCGCTCATGAATAAATAAAGAAAATCTTTAAAAAAAAAAAAAAAAAAAAGAATCTGATTCTTGATCTCAGCTCAGGTCATGATCTCACGGTTGAGATACCAAACCCCATGTTGGACTCTGTGCTGGGCATGGAGCCTGCTTAAAATTCTTTCTCTCTCCCTCTCCCTCTGCCCCTTCCCACCAAAAAAAAAAAAAAAAATAGAGTTGGCTAAAATAAAAAACCAATAACACCAAATTCTGGCAAGGATGCAGGAACACTGCATCTCTCCTACATTGCTGATGGGAATGTAGAATAGTACAGCTCCTCTGGAAAAGTTTGGCAGTTTCTTACAAAACTAAATGTGCAACTATCATATGATGCAGCAACGGTTACTCCTAGACATTTACCAGAGAGAAATACTTATGTCACACAAAGACTTGTGCATGAATGATCATAGCAGCTTTATTTACAATAGTCATAGCTGGAAACAATTCACACTTCTTTCAATTGGGGAACAGTTAAATGGCACTACATCTAGCCACGGAATACTACTCACTACTAAAGAGGAAAGATGTATTCATTGATGCACATACAACCTGAAAGAGTCTCTAGACAGACTGAGCGAAAATACCCAATGTCAAAAGGCTACACACTGTGTGATTCCATCTATATCACATTCTTGAAAAGAGAAAATTATAGGAATGGAGAGCAGGTTAGTCATTGGGGGATAAAGAGCGGACAGGGGCAGCCCCGGTGGCGCAGCGGTTTAGCGCCACCTGCAGCCCAGGATGTGATCCTGGAGACTCAGGATCGAGTCCCACATCGGGCTCCCTGCATAGAGCCTGCTTCTCTCTCTGCCTGTGTCTCTGCCTCTGTGTGTATGTGTGTGTTTCTCATGAATAAATAAATAAATCTTAAAAAAAAAAAAAGAGCGGGCAGGAGAGAAGTGGGTATGGCTATAAAAGGGCCACAGGAGAGATCCTTGTGGTGATAGAAGTGTTCATATCTTGACTGCCTCACTGTCAGCATCCTGGTTGTGATACTGTTCTATACTTTTCCAAGATATTCCTTACCATCGGAGGAAGCTGGGCAAAGAGTACATGTGTTATTTCTTACACCTGCTTGTGAATCTACATTATCTCAAGATAAAAAGGAGAGTTTAATTAAAAAATAAAGCGAACAATTGCCAAATGTATCCTGGTCTTCCAGGTTGGTTACTGATATAATAAAGTGACAGTGGAAAAGAACAAAACGAGGTCACTAGATCTGTGTGTGCCAGTATGGGAAGATGTTCAAGATGTACTGTAAATGGAAAAAGCTCATTGAAGAACATTATATTTAGCAAGATCCTATTTGTGTTCAAAATGGATAGATATATATCATAGTTTTATGCAGAGAACCGTGCTATCTTAGTCTGTTTGGGCTGCCACAACAAAGTCCCAGAGCCTGGGGAGCTTAGAAACAGAAATTTATTATCTCACAGTTCTGGAGACTAGAAGTTCAAGATCAAGATGCTGGCAGGTTCCGCATCGAGTGAGAGCTCTCTCTTTGGGTGGCAGATGGCAGCCTCTTCACTGGGTCCTCACACGGCCTTCCCTAGATGCATTTGTTTCTCTAAAGAGGGAGGAAACAAACTCTCTGGCGTCTTACCTATAATTGTTTCAATCAAACTTTTCCAGAAGGAAACTGATTCCTTCCAGGGGAAGTTTATAAATGAGAGAGAAGAAAATGTTTTGCTTTTTACTTGACATGCTGTTGTTCAGTTTGTGTCTTTTGTACCTTTGGCATATATTACTATAATCTTTAAAACAATAATTACAATATGATACGGATGGACCTGTGCTCCCCCAAGTTCATATGTTGAAGCCCAGGGGATCCCTGGGTGGCTCAGTGGTTGAGCGTCTGCCTTCAGCATATGTCGAAGCCCTAAGCCCTACAGGGACTAGATCAGGAGATGGGGCCAGAGGTAGTTAAGGTTAAATGAGGTCACAAAGGTGGGGCTCTCATCTGAAAGAGCTAGTATCTTTGTAAGAAGAGGAAGACACTGAGGCCAAGCACACACAGAGAGACCGCATCAATCTGCAAGCCAAAGAGAGAGGCCTCAGGAGAAATCAAACCTGTAGACAACTTGATCTTGTAGGTCCAGTCTCTTGAAATGTGAGAAAATAAACTTGTGTTGTTTAAGCTACCCGGTCTGTAGCATCTGACCATGTCAGCTCTAGCAGACTCATGGATGTCATTCTTCACATTCAAGCAGATCTAATCATGTCCTGCTTAATAGCAAAGATGTGTTAGGGCACGATTTTATAAAAAATATAGGCATGCATTTTCTTTATCAAAGGACTAACAATAGGTATATATAGAAATAATTTATTATGTGATTTAATTTGTAAGAGTTATGCCACTTTCTCCATCACTTTTATCTCTTGAAATTTACTTACCCTCTTAGGGCCAGCTCAAAAGCCTCCTCTTAATCATCTTCAAAATGAAGTCACTTCCTTAGCCATGAATTTCAATAGCTGTTATGCAGTACCTCCCTTAGGACAGTCATCATGGTCTAGCTCATAGTTTAGTACATGTGTCTCATCTCTTCTAAACAGTAAGTAGTGTCCTGAGAGGAAGGATTGTATCTTATTCATCTTTGCATCTCCCACAACAGGAAGCCCAATGCTTTGATGCTTGCATTAGTTTCTACTGCTGTTGTAGCTCATTACTACAAACTTAATGGCTTAAACCAACAAAACATTTATTTTATTTTTTTTTCAGTTCAGGAAACTGAAATGGGCCTTACAAGGCTAAAATCAGGGGGTCAGCAGAGCTGTGACCCTTGGGAGGCTCTGGGAAGAATCTGTTCCTTGTGTTTCCAGCCTCTCGAGGCCACCCACACTCCTTGGCTCCTGGCCACATCATTCTGGTTTGGGAGTTAGGATGTGGACATCTTTGGAGCGGGCAATTATTTTGTCTGCTACAACAGCCAACCAACTGGTGGAATAGTGTATAAAATATGTACTGAGAGGAGACAGCAAATGAATTATTAGAATAGAATGGAATTGATCCAAAAAAACTTCTGAGAAGTTATGAATTTTGATTCAAAAATGGCAAAATGATTTTTTTGCTTCTTGATTCATAGGTCAAGCAAACTGATTAGAAGAATTTTTCATTGCTGGCAGCAATTCCTTACACACATAAGCACTCAACTATTTTTTGGATGAATGAGTGAATAACTAGAAAATTGAATAGTAGGACTCACAGATGGAGGAATATTATCTATTTCCTACGGTGATTTCTAATGTTGATATTCTAATTGATTTCTTTTAGACAGTATATGTTACTCCTCATATGGAGTACTATTCACATTCAAAAAGAGCATATCTGATGTTCTCTCCAGCTTTTTTTTTTAAGATTTTATTTATTTATTTATGAGAGACAGAGAGAGAGAGAGAGGCAGAGACGCAGGCAGAGGGAGAAGCAGGCTCCATACAGGGAGCCAACGTGGGACTTGATCCCCCATCTCCGGGATCCGCCCCTGGGCCAAATGTGGTGCTAAACCACTGAGCCACTGGGGCTGCCCTCTCTCCAGCTTCTTTTTTTTTTTTTTTTTTTTTAATTTATGATAGTCACAGAGAGAGAGAGAGAGAGAGGCAGAGACGCAGGCAGAGGGAGAAGCAGGCTCCATGCACCGGGAGCCCGACGTGGGATTCGATCCCGGGTCTCCAGGATCGCGCCCTGGGCCAAAGGCAGGCGCCAAACCGCTGCGCCACCCAGGGATCCCCTCTCTCCAGCTTCTATGCCAATTTTTATCCCCTAGACTTCATTTACTTATTGAAATGGTGATAATTTACATAAAGGCAAACTTATGTAAATAAATTTACGTAAAGCCTTTTTTACTTTTAAGATTTAATTTAGTTATTTGACAGAGAGAGAACAAGCACAAGCAGGAGGGGCTGTAGAGGGAGAAGGAAAAGCAGGCTCCCTACCAAGCAGGGAGCCCAACATGGGGCTCAATCCCAGGATCCCGGGATCATGACCTGAGCTGAAGGATGATGCTTAACCAACTGAGCCACCCAGGCGCTCCTACATAAAAGTTTTCAACAAGGAGCTGTTTTAAACTATCTAGACTGTAAAACAAATTGCAGTTCTACTTGCCATTTCTTAATCTTACTTTTTTATGGTACAAATGATACTTTAAAAATAATAAACGACATTTAAAAACTAAAATTTCGGGCAGCCCAGGTGGTTCAGCAGTTTAGCACCGCCGTCAGCCCAGGACCTGATCCTGGAGACCGGGGATCGAGTCCCACGTCAGGCTCCCTGCATGGAGCCTGCTTCTCCCTCTGCCTGTGTCTCTGCCTCTCTCTCTCTCTCTCATGAATAAATAAATAAAATATTTAATAAATAAATAAATAGTAAAATTTCTCCTCACGCTACTTCATCAGGGAACAAAGGAACAAAGGCCTAGTGCAGCAGAACATTTCCTCCTATTCCCTGCCACATTAGCCGCTCCAGTACTGTCACTTCTGTCAATGTTATTTGTATGGGGAATCTGCCCAAAGCGGAGGCTGGGCCTGGAGCACAGGCTGGGTGGTGGTGACCCTTAGATCTAGTCCTTACATCTGAATCTAGGGTGCAGTAGATGTAGAAGGGAAGCAGTTTACAGACCTCATTGCTTTGGTATAAATCTAGCCATTCAATTATCCAGGCTTCAGGATTTTTGCTATACTTGAGTGCCATCTAAGTATCACTATTTACTGATATTTTTACAAGTTGACTCACATTTACTTCACTTGAGTGAAATCATAGGTTTAACTTGTTGCATTTTCCTAATATTGATTAAAATAATTTCATAACTATCAAAATAAATGTATGTCAATATAGTCCATCTGAAGCTTTCTGACTGTTTGGGGGTACACTGGTACAGAAAGACTTTAGGCCTACAAAAATCTGTAGTCATTAGGCAGAGGTCAATTAGATCTTGGTTTCCAGTGTTGAATTCTGAATGAGAAGCCTGCTGAAATCTGTGACTAGCTAGCTAAATATTTAGCTAAATATTTGTCCGTTGTTCTTGGTGAAAATTACTTTTGATTATATCAATGGAACTTTGGCAAAAAAAAAGCAAAACAAAACAAAAACCTTCTAGAATTGCATTCTGCTGTCTTTTTTACTCCTATTTAAAGGCTGAGGCAAAACATAACTGGTGCTCTCTGACACTGTCTCTGTTTGGGAAGGTCTTTTTTTTTTTTTTTTTAAGATTTTATTTATTTATTCATGAGAGACACACAGATAGAGGCAGAGACACAGGCAGAAGGAGAAGCAGGCTCCATGCAGGGAGCCCGATGCAGGACACGATCCCGGGACTCCAGGATCATGCCCTGGGCCGAAGGCAAGCACTAAACCACTGAGCCACCCAGGGATCCAGGAAGGTCTCCTTTTTTAAAGTACTCTCTACATCCAACATGGGGGTCAAACCCACAACCCCAAGATCAAGAGTTGCAGACTCTACCGCGTGAGCCAGCCAGGTGCCCCCCAGAAGGTCTTCTAGTCTCTTTTGAAGAGAGAAGACAGTCAAGGAGTAGTGTCCTCTTGGTGGAGGCTTATTTTTATTTTCCTTTAACATTCTTTGGAAAAGTAACTTTAAAATTTTATACTTACACTTGATCTCAATTTCTAAAAATTATATAGGTTATAATGTCATTTAATAAGCTTTGGAGTGGGGCGCCTGGCTGGCTTAGGTAGAAGAACATGTGACTCTTGATCGTGGGGTTGTGAGCTCCAGCCCAAGATAGGGTGTGGAGATTACTTACATAAATTTTTTAAAAACTAAAAAAATAATAATAAGCTTTGAGGGAAGCGATCCATTATGATCTATTATGACCATGACCTATTATGTCAAGAACTTGAAATTTTCAAAGTACTAGGCTGGTCATTATCCTCCACAGTAAGTTAAGAAATCAAGGATCAAGAATATGTACAATCCAGGGGCACCTAGGTGGCTCAGTTGGTTAAGTATCCGACTCTTGATTTTGGCTCAGGTCATGATCTCCAGGGTTGTGAGATCAAGCCCCATGTTGGATTTCAAGCTAGACACACACACACACACACACACACACACACACACACGTACAACTTGGCAATCTGGTTATCTCAGAAATAACGGGAGTAGATAGGTGGAGAAAAGGACTTATTTAATTGTAATTTATAAGGCTCTATCTCTTATGGTCAGTAAGAAATACCAACACTTTTCCTGAATATCTAATACTACTCACGTGTTTCCTTCACTCATCCATCAGTCATCATTTGATCCCCTGTCTATTGCAAAGCAACTACAACTTTGCAGTGTTTCTTTAATCAAGAATATGTTTGCAGTAGAAAATGGAATTTATTCACTTAAATTGGAGTTGAACTTTGATAGCCTTGATTTAACAAGACTGATCTTTTTACATAACCTGATGTCCCTTCTGTTAGTCAATTAGGAAACCTCAGACCTTGTGTCTACTGTCTTCTTATTGACTGTGCAAGTAAAATAAAATAGTAATTCCAATAAATGTACATCTAAATATTTCCCAAAACCTGGACCCTGGACAAGGTGAGGCGGTAGTGCACTCAGCTGGCAAAACTGCCTTCAGAGGCAAAGGGGCTGCTCTGGATGGACTCCTCGACAACCCAAAAGAAGTGAAAGGCAGCCAGCTGATCCTTTGGGACCTCCAGCAGGAATCTTCCTGTCTTCCCTGTCTATCTCTAAATTGGGGTTAATTGCTGAATCTGTTGGACTCACTGAAGCAGAAAATGAGTGGAAAATCTACCAAATTAACTACATGAGATTCTCAGGTTAAAAAGTAGAGTCAGGGAATGCATTTCCATATGAATTTAGCTTAATCAGATCAGAGGCTATCTGATAAGAGAGAAGTATGCTTGTGGTACAGCAGGAAATCACTGAGGGATCAGCTCTCACGGGGGTACAGATTGAAGCATAATTACTAAATTTTCTTCTGGGGAGCCTTTGTTCCAACTTTGGTGGCCTTCCTTCTTTGCAGGGACCCTGCTTCCTAGAGGTAAAAACTGTGGAGGGGGTTGGATGGTACAGAGAATAAATGATTTATCTCAGAATGTTTGCATATGAATGCTTTGCTTGAGTGGAGGGAGAGTTCCCTGGGCAATCTCTTAGGTCAACAAGTATGAACTGAGGTCTCAAAGCTTCCCAGGGAACTCCAAATAATTCAGTTTGTAGGTAGATTCCTTTGGCCCCTAGAGGCATTAACATCCTCACCTTTGCTCCATCCTGACCTCTGCCTTCAAGAGGGGCTTTTTATCTCTCTGTATTAAATCTCCAGATTTGGGGCTCAAGTTGGAAGATGATACAAGCTAACTAAAATAATGGTAAAAAGTCTGGTTAAAAAGACTTAGACACTCAAGAAAATTGGAAAAGAGACAACAGCCCACAACGCTTCTTAAATTGGAAAGCAAAAGGGGAAATGATGACAAAATTGACAGATGGGAGAAAGCTTAGTCCTAAATGGGGAGTGGGGAAAGCCGATGAGCAACCCAGTTACGCTGCAGAACAAGCGGAAGCCTCAGGAATTGGAAGCATCAGGTTCCTTTGGACACGGGATGGGAGACATGAACCCATGAACATGGGTTGAAAATCCTTTGCAAAAGCAGTTAGAAATCTCCAGAGCAGAGAGGAGCAGGCACATTTCTGCACTGGGGCACCTCCAGCTTGCTGAATTGTAGCATCGGCCAGTAAGGGCCAGCCCTCTCCCCACCCTGGATTATAACCTTGTGGCTGCAGAGAAAACACAGGAGTATGGGCAGCCCAAGTGGCTCAGCGGTTTAGCGCCGCCTTCAGCCCAGGGCATGATCCTGGGGTCCTGGGATCAAGTCCCATGTAGGGCTTCCTGCATGGAGCCTGCTTCTCCCTCTGCCTGTGTCTCTGCCTCTCTGTGTCTCTCATAAATAAATAAATAAAGTCTTTAAAAAAAATAAAAGAAAACACAGGAGTAAAAACAGACCAAGTGACACATCAGGCTGAAATTGCTAGAAACCTCCAGGAAGTAAAGGAGGAAAAAGAAACCCAGGGATCAGAAAAAGCCCATAGGCCTCTTAATTAGACTTAGAGTGACTAGGAAATCCAGAGTGTCCCACAAGAATGAGAACTCCTTGAATGTGAAGAAGTGAGGAAGAATCATATATGGTCAAAAGCAACTGGCCAGGGTCTCAGGCACAGGGGCGTGAAGAAAAATGGCAGCCACGTCCCCAGATGCTCATACATTTGCAGGATTTACTCTCTACTATTTATGAGGCCAACCAGAGGCCGAGGAGCAAACCTGATCCTGTCCTTATCAAGAAGCCCTTCTCAGGATCCTGGGGTACAGGTGAGGGGACAGTGGCTTCTCAGGTCCTTCCTCTGCACATGCGGCTGACTTCGCACCTCCTGAGACCAGCCTCAGGCCTGCACCATCCGTATTCCATGTGTGATCTACCCGGAGGGTCCTCAGGTACCTGAATGGGAGCCCTGGGACATGCAACCTCCAAAATCAAGTACATTCATTTCCTGTTTCCTACCTTTCTCTTAGCAGCCCCCAGGTCCCAACAAGGATCAGCCTCCTCTGACTCTGATTCAGATCCTGAAATTAAAGAAAATCGGAACCTGGATTCCATTTCTGTCTGGAAGATAATGGTTCATGATTCTTTCCTTTCCCGGCCCAATGCGATGAGAAAAAAATATGACATTAAATGAAGACAAAAGAAAGAAAGAAAAAGATGTCAGGAATTCTTCCCCTGATCCAAGGTAGGTAGGCAACTTTCCCTCCTTCATGCTGGCTCCTCTAGAGGTTTATTCTCCAAACATAGTGAAGTAGTAGGTTTCTGGATTGAGGGTCTTCGTGAGGTATGCCAGAAATTTCGTGGTTAATGCAGAGAACTCTGGTTTTACTGTCTCATCTGTTAGACTTGGGAAAGGGCCAAGCTCACACTGAAAGGTCTACCTGCTACCCCACAGAGAAGGCTTTGCATTGCCCTAGGGATTTATTTTTCTGTTCTCTTTGCTGCCACATCACCAGGCCTGGCCCAGGCCTACCACAGGCATATGGTGGACAACCTATTCTGTTACTTTTAGAACCAAATCCAGAGTTCAGTTTGGGTCATATTAAGTTTAATATTCAGGTAGGGATGTTGACTACATGAGTCTGGGGAGCCAGGGGTGGGCACAGAAGAAATCAGGTCTTAAGACCTCAATTTGAGAGTCATTAGTATACATATGACATTTCAATCATTGGACTGAACAGAATCAGTTAGGGAGGGATGTAAAATTATATGAGACCGGGTGGCAGATTGAGTCCTGAGGCACTCAACATTGAAAGGTCGGATGGGACGCCTGGGTGGCTCAGTGGTTTAGTGCCTGCCTTTGGCCCAGGGTGTGATTCCGGAGTCCTGGGATTGAGTCCCACATCAGGCTCCCTGCATGGAGCCTGCTTTTCCCTCTGCCTGTGTCTCTCTCTCTCTCTCTCTCTCTGTGTGTGTGTGTCTCTCATGAATAAATAAATAAAAATCTTTAGAAAAATAAACCAAACATTGAAAGTTCAGCAAAGGACCCAGAGTCCACCAAGAAGTCTGAGGAGAGGCCAGTGAAATAAGTGACAAACCAAGGTAATACAGGATTTCAAGGAAGCCATGTGCAACTGTTCAAACGCTAATGAAAGATCAAGTCCACGATTAAGCATCAACCACTGGTTTGCAGGATGAGTGCTACTGGTGAGGTTGACCAGAGCAGTTTCAGCCGTGAGGATAGAAGCTTGATTTGTGTGGATTAAAGAGAAAGTGAGGAGTTAAGATTCCATAAGTAGTGAGGTTGGTGGGATCTCAAAATCTGTCTACAATAACTCCCAGAAATGCTACATAAATTATAACATAGAATGTTATAATTCTTTAAATTCAAAATAGCTATTTTAAATTCATAGCTGAGGGGATCCCTGGGTGGCTCAGCAGTTTAGTGCCTGCGCACCTGCCTTCAGCCCACAGCGTAATCCTGAAGTCCTGGGATCGAGTCCCACATCAGGCTCCCTGCATGGAGCCTGCTTCCCTCTCTGCCTCTCTCTCTCTCTCTCTGTATCTCTCATGAATAAATAAGTAAAATTAAAAAAAAAATAAATTCATAGCTGAACTTGCAAGGAAGAAGGGGTATTGCAGATGGCCATGAGGAAGAAGGAGGTGAAAATGAGACCAGTAAACATACAAGCTGACTCCACAGCTACCTATGGGTTTAACTAGTTCAGTAACCCAGGGGCTTCATTTTTAAAACATTACCTTTTTATTTTGGAATAATTTGGGGTTTGCTGAGAAGTTGCAAAAATAGTACACAGGGTTCCTGTACGTACCCCTCACCCAGTTTCCCTCATGGTTAACATCTTGGGAGTCCAGCTCCCCAGAGAGGTTTGGAGTTTGAATTTCTTTTACTAATAAAGTCCTCCAAACCCCAAAGTGAGAACTTAACATAAGAATGTGTCTGAGGGATCCCTGGGTGGCGCAGCGGTTTGGTGCCTGCCTTTGGCCCAGAGCGCGATCCTGGAGACCCGGGATCGAATCTCACGTCGGGCTCCTGGTGCATGGAGCCTGCTTCTCCCTCTGCCTATGTCTATGCCTCTCTCTCTGTGTGTGTGTGTGACTATCATAAATAAATTTTTAAAAATTAAAAAAAATTAAAAAAAAAAAAAAGAATGTGTCTGAGTGGGCAGCCCAGGTGGCTCATCAGTTTAGCACCGCCTTCAGCCCAGGGCATCATCCTGGGGTCCCGGGATCGATTCCTGCATTGAGCTCCCTGCATGGAGCCTGCTTCTCCCTCTGCCTGTGTCTCTGCATCTGTCATGAATGAATAAATAAAATCTTAGAAGAAAATATGGACACATGGAAGCAAGGAACCATGCAAGAGATTCAGTACTTACAACAAACAGTAGGATTCAGTGGCTGTGAACTTCAGATGATAGAAAGGTTATCTGAAAGACAACCTGAAATAAGAACAATTTAAAATGACTAAGACCTACAGGACTTGAATCCCTGAGAAAAGAATGAGACAGCGGAGGAGGGAGAACAATTTCAGAAGGGGCTGGGTGGGTGGAGAACAGAGCTCCTCCTCCTTTCTCCAGCCATTGCTCTTGTCTCCCTTTCTTGCCTCCTCCCCTCTTTCCTTCTTGTAACCACCATAAAGGAGGGACTGGAGCCAAAAATCCTACTGGAGCTTAACAAGGAATATTCACAAGTATGGGTATCTTTCAGAAAAAGAGAGACAATATTTAAATATTATCAGACCAGTACCTTGCTAAGAATGACAGCCAGCGAGAAACCAAAGGTTAGAGGCTAAAAGGAACTTAAACGAGACACAGCAATAGTCTCTGAGCTGCTGTGTTTCCAATTCGTTATACAGTTTTCCAGCCTTTAATTCCCCAAGCGGCCAGTGCAATTTTACAAGCCCCAGCTCTCAGGGTGTATGGGATTTGACAACTTCCTTTTGCTTACAAGATCCAAGCCTTCGTGCTTTCCATGTTATGAAACACCTTGAAGGGTGCTCTGCTGCAAAGGGCTTGCAAGGCTCACTTCCCCTGGGACATCTTCATTCCTGTGTCACATTGAGCTCTGTGTTTATATCAGTGAGCTCACCTTCACGAAATTCCTCTGGCTGTACACCTGGAGTCTAGAGATTGGTAGCTTTATCAACGTTCCCGGTTAGGAGCTTCTCATCACATCCCATTTCTCTTCCAGCGGTATCACTTTTCCTTTCTTTGGGGCACTTTCATCTTTGCTGGACAATTCTCTTTCCATCATACATTTTTGGAAGATGTCATGTGGGTTTATTACGGGGAGACAGAGTGTCAACTGTGGTGTCTCCAGACTAGATGGGGGCCACCAAATGTGGGGACCCTCATGGGGTAGAAGCTAGCAGTGTGGGCAGTGAACTGATTCACCCAAGGCAGAACAAAGGAGATAGGAGTGCATTGAATCCACTGCAGAGGAGCCCAGGGCAGGACAGAAAAGGAAAGACTGTCTGCGGCAAGGTGGGGGTGGGGGAGTGAGGTAGTTCAGTGAGGAAGGTGAGACGGTATGGGAACATATGGAATTTTGGTCTGAGTGTAAGCAACCCATTGGTCAGCTAGGGCTTATGGATATTTTGAGGTGGGTCACCTAATGGGCCTGTTTGTACTCCGTTGGGGTTTGGGGGGATTGGGAGTCACTCGGGGACCTTCTTCCTTACTCAGGTTTCCATTGCTCAAGGTGGTTGGCTAAAGCAGACTCTGTAGCAACTACATACCTGGCAGGTTGGGGGATCTGAATAACAGATGCACAGCGCTGACTCATCAACAGACTTCGAAGGAATCAACGTGATTGGCCCCTAATCCGGATGTAAATCTGTTATTTCCCTAGTGTTTCCAGGACTGTGAGATTTGTACTATACTTACTCACAAGTAATATACTGTGGTAACTGAAATTGGCGCTGCATTGTTGGGGGACTGGTCTTCATTTAACTAGACTGCTGTCACTGAGATTTGAGATTTGTATGTATCAGAACCATGCCAAATAAGCATTGCTGGGACTCATTTTGTGTCCAGAAAATGATCAAATTAGTTTCTGATAGAAGAGGTTATCAATATAGAAGTTTTTTTTTTTTTTTTAAAGAGTTTATTTATTTATTCATGAGAGACACACAGAGAGAGGCAGAGACATAGGCAAGGGGAGAAGCAGGCTCCCTGTAGGAGCCCCATACCGGACTCAATCCCAGGACCCCAGGATCACACCCTGAGCCGAAGGCAAACACTCAACCACTGAGCCACCCATGTGCCCCAGAACCACTCCTTTTGATGGTAGACTCAGGAATGGAATTGAAATTGTTTTAACTGGATAATTAAAGTTCTTGACTAGTAAAACATTGTGATCAAGTGATGAAACAGATAAACAGCTCCCTCAGGCCAGAATTAAGCAGTCCCTTAAGGCAGATCCACAATTCTATATATAACATCCCACTTTTTCCATTACAAATATAAATGTGTGCTCCTGTACATACATATAAAATTTTTTAAAATCTTCAGAATACTATGCAAAAAAGATATGTGACAAAAAGTTAAGACCTGAAGACAAAATAAAAAAAAAGAAAGGGACCAAATTTTTGCTGTGAACAGAAAGAAACAATATGTTCATGTTCCTACTAATGGCTTGCTTTCACAATCAAGTAGGTTTTGAAACATCATTTAAAAGCCTACAGGAAGTCAGAATAATGTTATAGTGTAGTTAATAGTGAGTGAGGTACAGGGGAAGCTAGGTGGGGAGAGACGGTATGGGGCCACAAGAGGAGAAGAGAGTGAGGCAGGGGCCTATGTAACCAGGTTTCTAGAAATTCCAGATGTGGAGAAATAAATATGATATTTCCAAGAACACCTTGTTTGCTCTCATGATAGTTACAAGTCCATCATGTTTGTTCTAAATATAGACATATATATATATATATATATAGATATAGATATAGATATAGATATAGATATAGATATAGATATTCACAAATCTTCCATGGTACTGACAAGAAATTTATCAAGTTTCTGGATCAGTTTCCTATAAAAATCAACCATAAAAGCCCTCATTGGCAACCAATTTTGGACCCTCTTGTTCTGGAGTGCTTTCCTTTTCTGTTCTTACCTTCACTTCATAAACTTTCACTTCACTTCACTCTTTTTTGTCCATCAGATTAATTCATTCTTCCACTCTGAGATAAGAACCCTGGAATCCTGCAACAATAGTATTACACTATGTGTTATATTGCATTATAGCATACTATGTCTACTATTGTGTTTTACTGTACAGTGTTAACTTCTTTGTTTTGATAATTGTAGTGTTATTATGTAAGATGTTGACATTAGGAAAGCCAAGTGAAAGGTGGTATAAAAGAACTATCACTATTTTTACGACTCTTGTCAGTCTAAAATCATGTCACAATTTTAAAAGTTTGGAAATCTCATTGGAAGAAGAGCACTCTGATGAATGGGTACTTATACATTAAAAAAAGTTTGTATCTATGAAAAGCTACATGAGTTTCCTCATTTGTCTTTTTTTTCCTCATTTGTCTTTAAAGAGTAGTTAGTTGCCTTTCTCTTTCTTTCTTTCTTTCTTTCTTTCTTTCTTTCTTTCTTTCTTCCTTTCTTTCTTTCTTCTTTCTTTCTTTCTTTCTTTCTTTCTTTCTTTCTTTCTTTCTTTCTTTCTTTTTTCTTTCTTTCTTTCTCTCTCTTTCTTTCTTCTTTCTTTCTTTCTTTCTTTCTTTCTTTCTTTCTTTCTTTCTTCTTTCTTTCTTTCTTGATTTTATTTATTTATTCATGAGAGACACACAGAGAGAGGCAGAGACATAGAGGGAGAAGCCAGCTCCTAACAGGGAGCCCCATGTGGGACTCGATCCCCGGACCTGTACCAGGCCTTGAGCCGAAGGCAGACACTCAACTGCTGAGCCAGCCAGGCATCCCTGCCATGTTTTTTCTACTTCACCTAATCTCAGGATGCTTTCTGGGACAGTCTGAATGGACTTCATTGGGATGCCAACTGAACTTCGGTGGAGGTGTAGACAATGCATACTGATGAGGTTTTTTGAAATCTGTTACATTTCAATATTATCTTCCTCTTCTAAAAATTTTTGTTTTTATTTTGTGAATAGATAACATATTTATAAGATTTAAAGTTTACGGGCGCCTGGGTGGCCGAGTGGGTTAAGCATCTAACTCTTGATTTCAGCTTGGGTCATGATCTCAGGATTGTGAGATCAAATCCTGCCTCGGGTTCCACACACAGAGTGGAATCTGCTTGGAATTCTCTCTCTCTCTCTCTCTCTCTCTCTCTGCTCCTCTTCTCACTCTCATGCTCTCTCTCTCTCTGAATAAATAAATAAAAGCGTTAAAGAAAAGATTAAAGTTTAAAAAGTACAAAAGTATATGCAGTGAAGAGTCACTCTATCTTGTCTTCACTGCCAGCCTAATTATTCTCTTCAGATCAGCCAATGATATTAGTTCATTCCGTATCCTTCAAATATATATATATATATACACACACACATATATATATGTTAATGCACAAGCAAGGAAATCATATCCAATTTACAGAAAATGAAAGATACTTAACTTTTCTGCACCTCTCTCTGTCCTTCCCTCTCTCTCTCTTTTGCTTAATATATTTGGAGATTTCATTTCCATGTGAGTACATAATCTGGATCCTTCCTGAGGTCTGCATTGCATTCTACTGAATGGTGACACAGTTCATTTCACTGATCCCCTTCAATGAATATTTTGACAGTTCTCCCCTTTTGCTATTACACAACACTGCCCCGAACAGCTTTGCACCATCATCATTTGCACATGTGCAGATATCCATATGACGTGCAATTCAAGGGTCAGGAAGTGAAATTGTAATTTAGAAGGGGGTTATTTTATTATATGTACTTTCGGATACGGAGTAATACACACTGTACAAAATGTAAAAGAAAAGGGTAAGTGGTTAAAAAGAAGTCTTTCTCATACCCCTTTCCCTTCCAGCTCCTCTCCTCAGAGGTAAGGTAATCACTGCTACTTGCTTCTTTGCTATGGGCCGTATTTTTGGCCATTTTAATCCATTTTTCCCCAAGATTCTTGGCTATTGGGATGTCCTGTCAGTGCCCAAAGCTTCTGGATTTGGGGTCAAATTGTAGAAATGGATAATATGTGAAAAAGTAGCCCTAAGAGACTGCACAATTGATAAAAATAATAGAAACAGTGACTGAAAATTTTAAATGGATATAACAGCCACACAGAGGTTAACAGTGGAAAAAAGTTATTTTAGCAATAAGGACTTGTGCTGTTTTTACACTTGTGTACAATCATGAACTTCTCAAAACCATCACAGGATCAAGATGAATGTTGGCGCACTCGTGAAAAGTGAGAGTGTACATCCAGAGCTGTGACAATCATTGCTACCATGTCAGAACATAATTTAGGCAAATAACTTTTACCTGCTTCATGTTGGCAACAGATGACATATGCAGAGACCAATTTCTCTTTTCCCAAATTGCAAGTCATCTATCCTCTGTTATATATACATATTAAAAAATTCATTGACCTTGATATAGCTCTGAAATGTACATGTGCGAATATACACTTATATAGTCATATAAAATTAAATGATGGGATTCTCATCATTATACTTAAAGCTTTAAAACTCTAAATTTTATTTTATTATTTTTTAAGATTTTATTTGTTTATTCATGAGAGACAGAGAGAGAGAGAGAGAGAGAAAGGCAGAGACACAGGCAGAGGGAGAAGCAGGCTCCATGCAGGGAGCCTGATGTGGGACTTGATCCTAGACCCTGGGATCATGCCCTGAGCTGAAGGCAGATGCTCAGCCGCTGAGCCACTGAGGCGTCCCTAAAACTCTAAGTTTTAAAACAGCTTTATCAAGTATATCATAATTTTATGTTTATATTTATTTTGTCTTAATTGAGTATTCTGAAGGAAAAAAGTATTCATGCATAAATAAGAGTATGAAATATATGAAAACGTGCTTAGGTGTTGTGCAGGAGCTATATATTTTATTTTTTATTTCTCTTTCTGTGTTGGGAGATAAGCCTCCATGAGTTTCTCATAATTCTGCACATCTTAAGAGCAGAGGCAATAGCTAACTTTATTCTGGATTTTCTTTTCTTTCTTTCTTTTCTTTTCTTTTCTTTTTTCTTTCTTTCTTTCTTTCTTTCTTTCTTTCTTTCTTTCTTTCTTCTTTCTTTCTTTCTTTCTTTCTTTCTTTCTTTCCTTTCTTTCCCTTCTTTCCCTCTCTCTCTTTCTTTCTAGAGATTTTATTTATTTATTCATGAGAGAGAGAGAGAGAGAGAGAGAGGCAAAGACACAGGCAGAGAAAGAAGCAGGCTCCCTGTGGGGAGCCCAATGAAGGACTTGATCCCAGGGACCTGAGATCACGACTTGAGCCAAACGCAGAAGTTCAACCACTGAGCCACCCAGGTGCCCTATTCTGGACTATCTTTCAAGGATATTTGTACAATGAACAGCCCTGGGACTAGAATTGTGTCTGCTTCCTGACCAAAGGGCAATTTTATTTACTGTCCATTATAATAAAGATAATGTCTCCTTATAGCACAAAGGTCAGGCAGGCTTACTGCTTATTATAAAATATTTGTTTTCTTAAAACTTGGGGTTCCTCTCCTGCTATGCAACCCACTCTGTGTGTGATGCAGGTATCAGCTGACCCCTCCTGTGTCACCCTGTGAAACGCCGGGATTGCCATGTGGAATGTCTCAGACTCAGGTGTCTTGTATCGTCTGCCAGGATCATGAAACTGGGGCGGGGGGGCGGGGGGCTAACTTGTTAGCTTAAAACTAGAGTAAAATGTGAGATTATTCACAGTTCCTGCCACTCTAAACTTTAACATTTTTAAAAGTCCCCAAGCAAATGTTGATTATTAACTAAGTTTCTCAATAATCTATTAGTTCAAAGTTCCAATGACAATCGTGGATTAAAAAAATATTGCATTTAAATTCAGTATCATACTGTTTTTCACTGTTTTTTTTCGCAGGGATCTTACCTCTTCTAAGTTTACACACCTGATAAATGGAAGGACTCTGGAGGTTCTCGTAAGTTGCGTTGTTGTCTGAGGTTTATGAGACTGGTTCCAATGACACCTGTTATTCAAGTAAATCTAAATCCAGTCATATGCCCACATTCATGTTTATATACTTTAAAATATTAGTATAAGTAATAATGCTTTATAAGCCAAGGATGTAGAATCTTGAAGCTTGCATCTAATTTCTGTAAAATGCTAAATTTCTCACATGAAATTGAGAAATTATATCTTATGTCTTTGAATTTTTATTTCTTAAATGGCAAAAGGAACAAAACATATAGTGATCTTTCACAGCCAGAATATATAAAATGATTTATCAAAGTATTTGAGCAGTATTACGTAAACTTGGCTTAAATTTACTTTTTATTCATATATTTTAAAAGCAATATGAAAACCCTAGAAATCGTGATTAAAAGATTTCTTTTTTAAAAAATATTTATTTATTTATTTTAGTGGGGAGGAGGGGCATAGAGAGAGGGGGACGGAATCTTAAGCAGATTCCTCACTGAGCTCAGAGACCAACAGGGGCTCAGTCTCAGGACCCTGGGATCCAATCTGAGTCAAAACCAAGAGTTGGATGCTCAACCTACCCAGATGCCCCTAAAAGGGTTTCTCAGAGTCTCTTCAATAGGAAGCTGTGTCATTTTACAAATGAAACAGCTCTCCTTCATTAATTTGTCGTCAGGTTTAATGTCTCACTTTTCTTGAGAAACTTTATGGTCCCTTCTCTTAGATTCATATAAAGCCTTAGTGGTCTTTTGAAACCAGCTGTAGGAGCCCCATTAAATTTAAGATAGTTTACTGGACTTTATTTTTTAATTCCCTCTATGGCAAAGTTATCCTATATAATTCAAAGGCTTCTGCCAAGGGAGGCTCTTGTTCTCTGGTGCTTGTGGCAGATCCACACTAATCCTCCAGGAACAGAAAGCTTTTCCTGCCAAAGGCTTTCAGAAAGTGTTCCTTTGTGAGTCCCATATCCTCCTGGATACTTAAGGACTTTCACATGGAGGAAAAAAACCCACAGCCAGATAACAAAGGGAATTAGTAAACCCTCAGGCAAATAGAAATTGTATAGTGACTCCATAAGAACAAGGGGGAAAAAAAAGGATGGAAATGTATTTATTAAGGAGAGAAAGTGATGTCCCTGGGTGGTTCGGTTGGTTGGTCAGTGGGTTCCTGGTTTAGGCTCAGGTTGTGATCTCCTAAGTGGTGATCTTATGGGTGGTGAGATGGAGCCCTGCTTTGGGGTTCTGCGCTCAGTGGGGAGTCTGCTTGAAGATTCTCTGCCTCTGCCCCCTCCCCTCGCCACCCCCAGTGTGCATGTGCGCACACGCTCTCTCTCTCATAAATAAATAAATCTTAAAAAAAAAAAAGAAAGAAAGAAATCATTTTCTCCTAGTCGCCTTGAGTTTCCTTAGGCCTTCACCTATGCATTTATCCTCAGGGGGGCAGCAGTTGCCTGTAAAGGAGCAGAGATAACCTTGGAAAAGGAGCTTGGCCTCTTGCCCTCATTCATTCCATTTCTCATTTTAGTGAGGGAAAGCTTGCTTCCTATGGGGTTGGAATCTCACAAAGAATCCTCACTCACTGGAATAAGATTTAAGCTGAATCACCTCTCAAGTGTAGAAACATGTATTCAAAAATTAAAGACTGTTGATTCTGCTTCTGAGTCAGCTACTAGTAGATGGATCTCCACCCATTTTATGAATTCACCTTTTGTGTTATCAGCCACAGGACAGTACAGTAACAGCAACAACAAATACCATACTTACTGAATTTTCTTACCAACTGCAATTTTTTTTAGCAGTGTATCACAATTAAAATGTATTTTTAATACATTGCCCCATGGGGGCAAGTGGGTTGCTGAATGGGTTAAGCCTCTGACTCTTGATTTCAGCTCAGATCTTAGGATCCTGCATTTGAGCCCCACATTAGGCTCCATGCTGGGTGTGGAGACTTCTTCAAAAACAAAAAACAAACAAAAAAGGTATTCATATATTTGGGATGTCTGGCTGGCTCAGTGGGTGGGGCATGTGACTCTTGATCTTGGGATTGTGCATTCGAACCCCACGTTGGGTGTAGAGATTACTTAAAAGTAAAAAAATCTTGAAAAGGTATTCATGTATTTATTATAATTATGGGAATCAAATCTAAGGACATAAAAATGGTCATGATTTTTGTTGAGGAAAAAATAGAGATTATATACTACATATACAGCATGATTCCCTTTTTGGCATACACACACCTACAGACATTTGAAGAAAACATTTCTAGAAAGTTATAGCCAAAATTTCCACAGTAGTTTCATTTGGCTAGTGAGATTACAATAGCTTTTAGTTTCTGCTTTACATTATTCTGTAATTTCTAAATTTCCCAAACAAAACATTAAAGTATTTTGTATTATAAATACATATAAAAAGAAAGAGCACAGGGATGCCTGGATGTCTCAGTTGGTTGAGCGTCTCAGTTGGTTGAGTGTCTGACTCTTAATTTCAGCTCAGGTCATGGCCTCAAGGTTGTGGGATAGAAATGTCTGTCTCTGCGCTCAGCAGGGAGTCTGCTTGAGATTCTCTCTCTCCCTCTCCTTCTGCCCCTGCCCCCTCAGATAAGTAGATAAATCTTGGGGTGCCTAGATGGCTCAGTTGGTTGAGCATCTGACTCTTGATTTCAGCTTAAGTCATGATCTCAGGGTGGTGAGATTGAGCCCCATGTCAGGCTCTGTGCTGGATGCAGAGCCTGCATGAAATTCTCTCTTTCCCTCTCTATAAAAATAAAATAAAATGTGGGACACTTGGGTGCCTTGGCTGGTTGAGCATCTGCCTTGGGCTCAGGGCATGACCCTGGGATCTGGGATGAAGTCCTGCATCGGGCTCCCCACAGGGAGCCTGCTTCTCCCTCTGTCTATGTCTCTGCCTCTCTCTGTGTCTCTCATGAATAAATAAATAAATCTTAAAAAATAAATCTTTTTTTAAAAAGTGCTTCTTAAAAAAAAAAAAAGAAAATGCACATATTAAGAAACTGAGAGAAACATTAATATGGAATTTCAACATTTAAGTAAATATTTAAATATAAATAGTCTCAATCTTAGCCCTATATTTTCCTGTCATATATCTTGGCTTTTACTTATTAAATATTTATCTTGCACGTATATGGAACATAAAGTTGTTTTGGGGTGGATAAATTTTCAGAACTGAGCAGCAGTAGATGTTCAAAATAGATTAAATAGACTAAAGAGGCATCTGCTAAATATTTTTTTAGGGCAGCTCTGAGCAAATTATTGCCCATATCTTTCTCCTCCTCTTGGTCCACAAGGTTCTAGATTTGCCTTATCACATAATTCTAGACTCTTGGAGGAGGATGTGTCACAGCTGTCGTCTTTTCCCTGAATACCTCTGACCTCCAGTCTCTACGTCATTTCTTCTGCCTGAAATGCTCTTCCCCTTTGTCTGCCCCAGAACTTCTACTCATCATTGAATATTCAAGTCAGGTGCTCTGTTTCTTTCACAGTCATTGGTGGCTATGAGCGTGGACTCTGTGGTCAGAGAGACCTGGGTTCAATCCTGCCTCTCCTTCTGACACTTGGTTTGTGGTCTCAGCCAGCTTATCTCACCTCTAAACCTGTTTTCTTACCTGTAAAATAGGCTCATAGATGTGAGAATGTATATGGGATCTTCAAATGTTAGCACACAGCAAACAGGTTATAAATGGCAGCTACTACTATTTGTCACATCAGTGGTTTCAATCCTGACCTACATGTTAAAATCACCTGCAGAACTCTCAGAACATGATTTAATAGGTCTGAGATGATATTCTTAGCACGGTATTTTTAACACTTGTCCAAGTGATTCTGATGTGGAGCCAGGTTGAGAATAGCAGTTCTGAATATTACCTAGGAACCTGTTAGAAACTCCAGGTCCCCATCACAGACCATGGAACAAGAAACTGGAAATGAACCCCAGAAATCTGAGTTTTAACAAGCTCTCCAGGAGATTCAGGTGCACGCTAACATTTGGGAATCACTACATTAGACTGTAAGTTAAAGGCATGGGCTGTGTTTGTCTTGTTCAGTGCTACACACCAGTTCAGTTCAGTTTAGTTCAATTCAATTCAGGAACTGTTCATTGAGCACCAATTTTCTGTTCATTGAGTGTTGCACCGTGGCTCTGGGAATATGATGCTGTACGAGACAGGGCCTTGCCCTACAGCTTGCTTACTAAAGTCTCAGACTTGACTCTTCTCTCTGGTTCTCACTGTCCCTTAAGCAGAACTCTTACCATTGTAATCTTTATACTGATTGATATATATTTTTATACATCTGTGTCCCCCACTAAACTGATCTCCTTAGGGCAGGAGCAGCCTTTACTCATTGTCTTAGGAGATGCTCAAAAGCAGTTGCATTGCTGGGCCTGGGTCACCATTCAAAAGCAACGGAATGTGTTCCCCTAATGCAAAATGATAGGAGAATAAAGGTCGGTTTGTCTTGCAAGGTTTGATCAGGGAAGCAGAACCATCGTGAGTATTATGGTATATTGGTTTTATCTTAAGGATTAGATTTACACTGTTGAGGGAGGGGCTAGGGAAGTAAGATTTAGGGAAAAGAAGTTGGAGGATCAGAAAAAAGTTCCAGGCTTCCTCAAGTATTGTGCTGTTGGACAAATCAGAGCTCTTAGAGATATCTAGAAGAGCATATCCGGCCTCGGAGGGCCTGTGAAGGGGAGTTAGTGAAAAATCCACAGAAGGCTTTTGTTCTGGTGGCCTCATAAGGCTGTAGGTCAACCTGTCAGCAGTGGGAAGGGATCTGCGTGCAATCAGGGGAGGAGGAGGACAAGCTGGAGCCCCTCAGCACCCGTGTGTACTCACTCATGCATCTTACCTGATGGCATCAGAGAGCAGTGGCTCTGCCTCCTCCATCTTCTTCATCACACATGAATTTCTCTTTTGAGCAACTCTAACCTAGAACCATATAAGGAAGAGGCTTTTTTTTTTTAAAGATTTTATTTATTTATTCATGAGACACACACCACACACACACACAGAGGCAGAGACACAGGCAGAGGGAGAAGCAGGGTCCCTGTGGGGAGCCCAATGTGGGACTTGATCCCAGGACCCGGAATCACCACCTGAGCCAAAGGTAGATGCTCAGCCATTGAGCCACCCGGGTACCCAGAAAGGGGCTTCTTGAAACAAAATTCAAGACAAACAACTGCTTAGCCAAGTTGACATGGTACTAAGGTACTAAATCACCCAGGTGGTAAATAGTACTTACCCAAAAAGCTGCAACTTACATTCCCCCCCCCCATGAACTAATATTTCATCCATTTCCCCCCTCAACACTCGATTTTAATAATATCATTCACCTCCATCTCCCCACCACCTTAGCTATAAAATATCAGCTAATAGTTGTCACCTACTTAGAATAATAACGGTTTTCAAGACTGTTCATATACGTGCCTTCCAAGGTGGCCCATGTTAAATGCCTGGCAAGTTTCTTAAGGAAAAACCATGGGATTGGCATAAAGCAGAGCACAATCGGAGGTTGTGGGTCTTACAAATGTAAGAATGAAAGCAAGAAGATGATCATTCTGGAAGGAAAACAAAGCGATAAATACTTGAATAACAATTTCTTGATATCTATCCTTGGCAGTTTTGGTAATGAACTGTAGGGTTCCATTTAGTGAGAACCATAAGAGCCAGAGACTTGAAGTCAAAACACAAAAGAAGTTATTGATTAATACAAAAAGTACTCGCCAGTTGCTCTCTAACCTTTCTGCAATACACAAACAAGAAAACCTTATCTACATCTCTCCCTGAAAATCCTACGTCATACTAGAGCATTATCTTTGGGCAAGTTACACTCAGCTTCTGTGACTATGCTGCTTCTGTACTCAAAGACCTACCACTCCTCTCTATCTCCTAGTAGGCATGACGTGTACACTCAACTACCTATTCATGTTTCCACTCGGCATATAAATATAAATAAATATATTTATATGGCATAAATAAATTAAATAGGCATAAATATGCCTATTTATAGGCATATTATACATACAGGACCCAAACTCTTAATCTGTGGCATGGGGTTCTTTTCCTTCATAGCTCGCAAATTTTTTCTTTATGTCATTCAAGTCTAAGTTTAAGTATCTCTTCTTCAGAAAATCCCATCCTAGTCGCCCAAACCTTCTCCCAACTGTACATTCTTTTACTCTGCTGTATTTCCCATCTTTCCTGCTAGAAAATAAGATTCATGAGGCCATGTGTTGCTATCCTCTTAGAACCTAGAACAAAATAACGTGGTAGGCATTCAAATTTTTTGAAAAATGAAATCAATCAATCAATCAATCAAATACTAACAGTTATACGGAATAAAGAAGCAAAATAATAAATAATTTTTTAAAATTTATTTATGATAGTCAGAGAGAGAGAGAGAGAGAGAGAGAGAGAGAGGCAGAGACATAGGCAGAGGGAGAAGCAGGCTCCATGCACCGGGAGCCCGAAGTGGGATTCAATCCCGGGTCTCCAGGATCGTGCTCTGGGCCAAAGGCAGGCGCCAAACCACTGCGCCACCCAGGGATCCCCAAAATAATAAATAGTTGTAAGTGCTCTGAAGGAAAAAATAGTGTGGGGTGTTGTGTTTAAAAACAAAATAACTGTGGGGGGTCGTGAATAGGATGGTCAGAGAAAAATCTCTCTGATATTATAACTAAGACTTCAAGAATGGGAGGGAAGGCGCCTTGCTTAAAGCCAGGGGACACACATTCAGTGAGAAGGGACAGGAAGTATAAAGGACCTACAGTGTGAAAGAGCTTGTCATACTTGAGAATTGTCGAAAGATCTTTGTGACTAGAGCGCTGTGAATAAAGAAAGGAGTGGCTGGGGCCAAGGATGGAGACATGGGTAAAAGGTTGTTACAGGGGTTTTTGTAGGCAACTATACAGGGTTTTAGTATCATTTTCAGTGAACTAAAACTGCCACAAAGCTGTAAGTGTGGGAGTGGCAGGATCTTGGTTTTTAATTTTATTTTTTTATTAAGTTTTTAAATTTTAACTCCAGTATAGTTAACATATAATGTTTTATTAGTTTCATGTGTGCAATGGAATGACTCAACAATTCTGTACATTACTCAGTGCTTATCATGATAGGCGCACTTATTTCATTTATTTTTTAAATTAATTCACTTATTTGAGAGAGGGATTGAACAGGGGGAGGGACAGAAAGAGAGGGAGAGAGAGGAGGGGGGAGAGATGATAGATAGATGATAGATAGATAGATAGATAGATAGATGATAGAATTCTCAAGCCGACTCTCTGTTGAGCACAGAGCCCAATGCAGGGCTGGATCTCAAGACCATGAGATAAAAAATAAATAAATAAATAAAAATTAAAAAAAAAAAAAAAGACCCTGAGATCATGACCTGAGCCAAAACCAAAAGTCAGACATTTAACTGACTGAGCCACCCAGCTGCCCCTATTTCATTATTTTTAATACCCATGATAAGATAGTGTGATTTCCACACACTCAATATGATGCCACATGCCAGATAAAGGAGACAAAAGACAGGAAAGCTTTTGTAACAAAGATCTCTTGCTAGATTTGGGCTTCTGGTTCACTAGTAGAAATAGAAGTTCAGATTACTTGCAGAGAAAAGTTTCTTTCCTTTCTGTTCTTTTTGCTAGGAGTCCTGTGATGACAGTTTCCTCAAGTTTATTCCAGGAGTAGCTAATGATACTCCCCTGTGTACATGGCAGGGGCCACAGATATCAG
Source organism: Canis aureus (assembly GCF_053574225.1). Classification (NCBI taxonomy): domain Eukaryota; kingdom Metazoa; phylum Chordata; class Mammalia; order Carnivora; family Canidae; genus Canis; species Canis aureus. Next base: position 23,920,721 of record NC_135641.1, on the reverse strand, counting down.
AATAAACAAAATAATCTGAGGTGGGACGTAGGAAGGTTCTATACTCCACTTGCACATTGATTTAATATGTTCATTTAGCTATTGAAACATCTTGAATTATGTGCAGTTTGGGTCAGTTTGTCTCTTTGTGAGTCACTGTAAATCACAGACTAGGTCCCCATTTCCTTGCTTGTGTCAACCCATCCCTTTAGGCACTCTAGACTGGAAAACTTTTTGTCATTTTTGACCTGTTCCTGTCCTTCATCCTTCAAATGTAGTAATTTGTTTATAAGTCTTTGAAATGCCATTTATACCCATCTTGTACTCTCCGTTCTTACTGTGACAATCCTAGCACATAAAAAACTTAGTCACCTGTCCATCCATCTATCCATCCCTTGTGAGATTCGTAACCATCCTGTTGGCAAAAAGATTTAAGAGTTAATAGGGCAGCCTGGGTGGCTCAGCGGTTTAGCACCGCATTCAGCCCAGGGCCTGATCCTGGAGACCCGGGATCGAGTCCCACGTCGGGCTCCCTGCATGGAACCTGCTTCTCCCTCTGCCGTGTTCTGCTAATAAAGCAGAACAATGCAAAACTGGATAATTAAGATTAAAAAGAAACAGAGAGGGCCTAAATCAATTGTTATTACTGTTGGATGTGTTACAAATAATGGAGGACTTAGGATAAATAGTGATACTTGGGGGACTCGGATTCATATTGTTTAGAGCTCCCTAGGTGATTCTAATGTGTGGCCAAGGTTCAGAACCTGTGGAATTGGACATGTAGGAGTAGATATTACCAGCCACTTGCTATGAGCTGATTACAACTTTTTAATCCTGAGTATGGCTGTGTTCAACAGGGATGCATGCTGTGTTCAACACCTCTCATGGGCCCCCAAAACATTTTTCCCCAGAGCTAAACTCTAAAACTAATATATTGTGTATGTTGTAATAATGCAATAATAGCTACCATTTATTTTTTATAGTAATGTCTATACCCAATGTGGGGCTTGAACTCATAACCCTGAGATGAAGAGTCATAGGCTCTATCGACTGCGACAGCCAGGTGATCCTGATGGCTACCTATTACTGACTGTTTGCCAAGTGCTAAGCATTATGCCATTTGAAGGAATTAGCTGTTTTAAGTCTCACAACGCATCTATGATGTGAGTGTATTACTATCCTAATATTTCAGATGAGGAAACTGAGGTCCTGAGAAAATAAATTGCAGCTTTTGGACTAACTGTAGAACCCGATCCTTGACCACTTCCTGTACTGTCTCTGATGTGAATACACTAGGCAATACCTCCAGTTAAAGTTGTGCAAAAGACAGAATGGTGGGATCCCTGGGTGGCGCAGCGGTTTGGCACCTGCCTTTGGCCCAGGGCGCGATCCTGGAGACCCGGGATCGAATCCCACGTCGGGCTCCCGGTGCATGGAGCCTGCTTCTCCCTCTGCCTGTGTCTCTGCCTCTCTCTCTCTCTCTCTCTCTCTCTCTCTGTGACTATCATAAATAAATAAAAATTAAAAAAAAAAGACAGAATGGTGTTCAAGTGGAGGTTCTTGTAAAAGGCTGAAGGAAAGTAATTTAACAGAAGCATTTGTGCACCGTGTTGATAGAATATTTTGCTTTCTGATGGACTCATTATAGGAAAGACATTGAGACTTCCCAAAAGGTGGGTTGGTATCAAGTCCGCTGGATACTCTGGTGTTTTCTCACAGGGGATTTGGGGAGGTCTGGCCTCTCCCACAAGGCCAGTGCACAGGCAGCAGCAGAGAGCAGCACTGGGTGCAAGATGTACCCAGATGAGACCAGCAAGCCTCAAGTCTTTTGGAACCAGGCTGAGAGGCAGGAAATGGAAGATGGGATAAAAAGTCGAGAAGGGCATCCTGCTTGAGGTGCCTGGCCTAGACAACGAGAGGAATGTCAGTTGGAGTGGGCAAGAGGAAATTCTCAGGCTGAAGAGAAGCATGAAGGGATGAAGTGTGTGGTTCTAGAACCAAATAAAAAACATGGATGTGCCTTTGGCTCAGAGGTGGGGGTAGGGTGCACATATTTTAAAAAGAGGGGACACCTGGGTGGCTCAGCAGTTTGGCACCTGCCTTCAGCCCAGGGCGTGATCCTGGAGACCCCGGATCGAGTCCCATGTCAGGCTCCCTGCATGGAGCCTGCTTCTCCCTCTGCCTGTGTCTCTGCCTCTTTCTCTGCCTCTTTCTCTCTGTATCTCTCATAAATAAATAAAGTCTTAAAAAAAAAAAAGTAAAAGGTGGGTGCTGGATCACAGGAAACTTGTCATTATTTTACCCTAAAAAGGTCTGAAGTGGAAATGCTTCAAGTTATTGAGTAAAGTGAGAACTGGAGGCTCTACATGCCAGCCCCAAGTGGTCATTCTTCTGTTAGGATGCGCCGGATGAGAGATGCCTGGGATACTGCCTCGAGTCTAGTTGGTCTCACTCTGACCTGTGCTCCCCAGAATCTTTTGAATAATGGACCTTAAACACTCTTTCAGTACATCTTAGCTCAAGAAATGTAAAAGGCACTCCATGGTTTACTCTGATCTGAATTCCCAATTGGGCTTCATTTTCTCTCTCCACATTGGTCCCTCCACCTCTTCACATCTTCCTATCGAGTCAGGCTTGCTCACTGCTCCACAAGTGACCATGGCTTGGATTAAATGTCTGTTCTATGTGCTTTAGTCACATTGCCTGATGTGGTTGCGAGTTTTTTGAGGGAAAGGATTTACGTCTTTAAAAATTCCTCTTCTTCTCAAGACCTTGTGTTAACTAAATGGAAAAGAGTCAATCCTGTTAACCTGACTCAATTATAGGATATCCTGAGTAGTACCCAGGACAGCACCAGCCTCAATGAGCTATTTAATAAGGGTTTTTGGATTGAGATAATGATCATCTTGGAATCAGAAATTATCCTGATGTGTTTTCTGTGATGACAATGTTGATAAGAAAGCCTCATTATAACATGGCATAGTGTAGTTCAAGAGGTCTGGGTTTGAATGCCAGCTCTGTCACATATTAACTGTGTGACCCCGGGCAGGGTACTGAGATCTACAGTTTCCTCATTGTAAAAAAAAGTGATGATGGGGACCTCTGAGTGGTTGTGAGGATTAAGTTACACCCCAAAAGGAAATTGTCTAGCATAGTAAATGGCTATCATAGGCATTCAATACATGTGTTTTACTACAGAAAATTTAAAATCTTTATACTTTTTCTTCTACTGGATTTCTATTTTCTTCTTTACCCAGTTCAGAAAGATAATTTAAAAGATTTTTAAAAATGTTTTTTTTTTTTTTTTGTGGTTAGATGTTTTCTAATAACGAGAAGTTGGTAGACATCACATTAACAAAAGCTTTTTTTTTCTTGTTGGTAATCATCTGGATCATAAAAAACTATAATAAGACAAATTAGTCTTAAGTTTAGTGGGACAATTGAGAGGAGGAAGAAGGGAAGGTAGAGAGTCCTTAGGTTTCTAGTAGAAACATGACTCACTAACCCTAAACTTAGCACCCATGATGAGGTCTTGGTGGTAAGGTAGCCTCACCTAAGGGACTCCTGCCTTGGCTAGCGAGAGCACTCTAGAGTTGGGCTAGGAGTTTTCATGATAGAGCCATGATACTGGCTCTCTTATCTATTGGGCTTTGCTGTAGGATGGGTGTGGCCAAAAGAAGACCATCATAAATTCACCAGGAATGCACCAAGACTGAACTTTATTTCACCCAGCAACAGAATAGTAGGTGGCATTTTTCTCTTTAAATTTTATCCAATCTTCTTGTCCTTCCATGCGGGGCTGATGATAGAGGTTGTTGGAGCTACTGTGTCAGGCGTGACGATTCTGCCCACTGGTCAAGAGACCTCACTCTCAGGTGCTGGCTCTGGCTCTGCCCCTGCCTCCTGAGGTCGGCCCTTGTACTCGCAGAGCCTTAGGCGCCTCTGTAAGTATAGCAAAACTCTGTTAATCTGTTGTGATCATTCAATAAAAGAAGAGTGAAGCAACCATTTGACAAGATGAGACTTTTTTCCTACATCATTTGTTCTTTATTTAAAAGTACAGATAATATTTGAAATTAAATAAAAACTCAGAGGTTCAAATACATCCCAGAAATTGAAGTAGCAGTGATGCATTCATCCACAGGTAAATGTAGCTGTTTAAAGCTCTATCTTGTTTCCCTAGGCAAAACGACAGCAAGGGTTGTAAAATATATCCTTCCCTCATTTTATAAGGCAATTAAAGACAATCGTATTATTTTCTTCTGCAAAAAAAAAAAATCAGTGCTGTTCAACGTTATTGCAAAAAGATGATATGATCATAAAGTGAGGCTAGAGAGGAATTTCCTCATAAAATTTTTGAATGAAATTTGCATCACGTCTCATGATATTCCCTTGTCAATTATTTAAAGAATGTTTTCCTTGGCAAGACTGTCTCTACATTACTTTCTTGGCTTTCCATCCTTATCACTAAAGTCAGTGATAAGCTAAGGATCACTCAATGCAGCCTGGGCAAGAATGAGCAAGCAGAAAACTCCTATTTGGAAGTCTTGCTGCAAAGGGCACTCACTGAGTAAATGTAAATTATTGATGCATAAGAAACCCTCTCACCCAGAAAGAGAATTATCAGGACAGCTTTGTCCAGTGGGAGTAACTATTTGGTATACTAGTCATTCTGGAAACCGAAAGTCAATTAATTTACTTCCTCCTGTCCTCTCTTAGGCTGCTCTGTCTTGCTTCCTTGTTGTCCCTCCTTAACCTCTGGAGGTTCCATTATTATTTTTTTCCCAGCAAGAGATTCATCATTCAGTCTCTTGACTTCCCTTATTTTTACATGTGTTCAGGGACCACATGCCATAGTTTATTCAGAATGTCAAGAATCTTTGTATGAAAAAAAAAAAAGAATCTTTGTATGAAAGTTGATGACATACATCTTGAGGTACATATTTGTTATCAGAAAAGCAAATTGCAGTAGGCCATAAGGCACATGAGTTTGTCCATTTTCTGTGCTAGTTAAGAAAACTTGTGAGGAAGACCCAGAGGGGATTTAGAATACTGCGCACAGTTTTATGTCCTCCATTGAGATTGACAGTGTCCCCATTGGGGGTCTCACCCCTTCTCTCTAGGCTGTTTTGAAGCTTGATGGCTTTTGGTGTGTTATATTAGGACATTTAGACAATGGGGAGAAGGAACAATGAAGTGTTAAAGAAAGAATCGTGGCTGCATAAATTAATACAAAGCATCAGAGAGATCGAAATCATGAAATTCTTTCACTTCCACAGTTGGATTCATTCCATGAACTGGCTTCCAGGGGCGTCCAGGACATTTGGGGGAGGTTTGTTCTGGGAAGTCAGATATCAGGTTAAATGAAAGGCTGTTTGGCTTTATCTGGATGTCAGGGATCCAATCATCATCACTCTCTGTGGCAGTTGGTGGTATGTTAGGCATCACAGCTGCAAAGAGATCTGAGTCCTGAAAGTCAGGCATGGTAACTGCAATACCTGGCTGGGCTAGGGAAGGGAGGGTTGTTGGCCCTTGTGTCTTCTCTTGTGTCTGTGCAGAAGAGGTAGTACTATCTTCAGGAGAACCTGCCAAATTCTCTGTTTTCCGACCATTGTTCTTTCCATTGTCTTTTCTTTTATTTTTATATTTTTCATGGCCATGACCATGCTCATATTTATGTCCATGGGCTAAGCCATGTCCCCTTTGATGTCCATGGCCAAGGTCATGTCTCCTTTGGTGTTCAAGATCAAAGTCAAGTTCCCGTTGACCTCCATGACCAAGGCCATGTTGCTTTTGATGTCCATGGCCAAGGCCATGTCCCCTGTTGTGGCCATAGCCTTGGTCATGCTTATATTTATGGCCATGTCTTATTTGCTTTTCATGGCCCCTGCCATGCCCATGAGTGGGTCCTTGTTCTTTTCCTGAATCCCACTCTTCATCTTGTACAGGTACCATGGAATTGTGGGGTGAACTTACAGTTGTTCCTTTTTCTGTTTTCTCCATGAATGAGGATCGGAAAGGTGAAAAACCTGGAGGCCTTCTCATCAATATGACCTAAATAGGGAATATTAAGATGAATGCATTCATCTGTGAAAACCATACTATCAAAGAAGAAAGGAGGGACTGAGTCCTGGCAATGCTACCTTGGTTTATAATAGGGCAAATCTATCAGATTTTAAATACTATATTAGGGGATCCCTGGGTGGCTCAGCAGTTTAGCGCCAGCCTTTGACCCAGGATGTGATCCTGGAGTCCCAGGATCAAGTCCCATGTTGGGCTCCCTACAAGGAGCCTGCTTCTCCCTCTACCTGTGTCTCTGCCTCTCTCTCTGTGTTTCTCATGAATAAAAAAATAAAATCTTAAAAAATATTATATTTATATTCCAGAGGAGATGAAAGTGTTTTTTATTGATTTTATAATTTGTAGGTATTGGGTTTTTTTTTAGTTTTATTTATTTTTTTATTTAAATTCAATTTGCCATCATATCGTATAACACCCAGTGCTCATCCCATCAGTGCCCTCCTTAGTGCCCGTCACCAAGTTACCAAGTTACACCAAGTTACCCCTCCTTAGTGCCCGTCACCAAGTTACCCACACCCACCTCCCCTTCCACAGCCCTTTGATTATTGTTCTTAATACTCTAAGCTGGGGAGTTTTTCCTTCGTTTGGAAAAATTGGGTGGTGGTACTACATAATCTCTAGGGTACCTTCCACATCTATGATTATATAAAAATCACAACATATTATTTATTCATTGATACTATTTCTATTAGCATAATTAACTGTTTTTGTCTTAAAAGGCCCTAAGTGGCTTTATGAGCTGAATATCTAGGGAGCATATATCCACAACTACTTTGTTGGATTGAAACACATTAGGACATGTTCACCAGCTTGAAACGCAGTCTTTATTTAATGTTTGTTAGACAATATACACATCAACACATGGCAAAAAAGTAAGAAAAAATAAGAAAAAAGTAAGAAGAGGCAAATTGCACTGAAGATATGGACTTGTGGGTTATTTCCACCTACGCTTTCACTACCTGTGAGAATGTGATGTTCAGAGGCAGTATTTGGTGGTACAAAGAGCTTGGCTTGGGGAGTCAAACCAGTCAGACCCTACTAATAATCAGCATCATAGCAAATAGGATGGGCTCTGATTTGAATCTGAGCATCATGGCTTCACTTTTCTCATCTGTAAAGAGGATAATAACAGCACCTGCCTCATAGAAGTGTCAGGAATGAAATACGTATGAAGCTCTCAGTACAGTGCCTGGGACAGAGAATGCACTTGGTAATGTTATTATTCACCCTAGACCTCAGCATCTTTGTAATATTTACTATGTCATCCTTGACAATGGGGTAAGTTTTACCTCCCAGGGACCTTTTAAAAATTAAAAAAAAATGATGCAAACTAATGCTTCCCAGACTTGAACATGGGTATGAGTTCCTAGCGATCATCTTAAAATGCAGATTTTGAGTCAATAAATGCGGAGTTGGGGGCTGAGATAGGCATTTCTCCAGAGGTCCTTGGCCCTGAGCGGTGGGCATGGGAGAGCTGTCCCCTACCGCAGGCATCCTTGTGGGTACAGTTAGCATCAGCCCTCCACGGCAGGGCCTGCACTTCACCAGGAGAGGGCCCCCTGACCATGGCACGCTGACAAGATGTGACAAAAATTATGAGGACCGCTGCTCCCATGTCTAGCCATAAAGAGGTCAGCACAGAAATGTGGAAGTTCTCCCTCATTTTAAAAAGATAGTTTCTGGGATCCCTGGGTGGCGCAGCGGTTTGGCGCCTGCCTTTGGCCCAGGGCGCGATCCTGGAGACCCGGGATCGAATCCCACATTGGGCTCCTGGTGCATGGAGCCTGCTTCTCCCTCTGCCTGTGTCTCTGCCTCTCTCTCTCTCTCTCTCTGTGACTATCATAAATAAATAAAAAAATTAAAAAAAAGATAGTTTCCTAATTCATTTAAATAATGGTTCATTTTCAATCCCAAACATGACTTTTCAGAATGAACAAAATTGTCCTGGGCTGACAGTAATTAGAATCATACCTTTGCCAGTGGCTGACAGTTGACAGTAGGGTAAATTTTTTTCTCCCAAGGGATCACATACACTTCGGCTTCACATTTTAGCTGTTCCTATCCAGGAAAACAGAAGCCAAAAGAGAGAACAGTGTTATTCATGAGATGCTTAAACAAGTATAAAACATCAAAAAGTTTTCCAGAGAACAAGTACACAGTTGTGTTACTACTCACTCCGTATTTATTGATCTGGCAACTTTCCGCCAATTCTTCATTACTTTCCTTGGAACACATGGTTTCCCTGGCTACAAACTGGATAAAAAATTTCTCTCCAGCCACCACCTGGATAATTAATTAGCACAAAGTAGGAGCTTAATTAATACTTGAACTTTGGGGGGAGAATATTGACATTTTAATTGTATACTGAACAAATGAGAGTTACACAGAAAAGTACAAATGTTTGACAACAAAACCTTCAACTTGTATGCACGTGAAAAATATTTGGCTAATGGCTGGTCTCATTTCCTTTTCTAAATGGGGGAGGAAGCAAGCTATAATTTTTTTTAATGTTTTCTTGAGTTTTATTGTTTAACAGCTGCAAAATTCACGAATAATTCAAGGACTCACATTGTAATAGAATCTAAGAAAAGTAGGAAGGAAAACTTAAATATTTTCTTTGAAATGCCTTATCATCCTGCCAAATCTTAAATCAGAGAAATGCTGAGTTAGTACCACTATAGAAATTACGTGATTAGACAAATTATTTGGATTTTCGAATTTGCTTTTCTTTCTTTTTTATATTAAGAATGTTTTAGGGACACCTGGGTGGCTCAGTTGGTTCAGTGTCTGCCTTCTGCTGAGGTTAAGGTCCTGGGATCCTGGGATCAAGCCCCAAATCCAGCTCCCTGCTCAGCTGATTCTGCTTCAGCTCAGGAGTCTGCTTCTCCTTCTCCTTCTGCCCCTCCTCCTGCTCATGCTCACTCTCTTGTTCTCTCAAGTAAATAAATAATAAAAATTCTTAAAAAATAATATGTTTTAATATCCAGCTTTAATCATTATACAGTGCTGTTTTCCATTAAGCAATTTATAGCCCCCCCTTTTTTTTGTCTAGAAGAGGCACATCCTATTTATTTATTTAAAAAATGAAATTCGTGTTTTTAAACTACTCTGACTTCAACAAAATCCCAAGTATGACTTTTTAAGTCATTTTAAAATGCCATATCTTGGGGGACCCCTGGGTGGCTCAGCGGTTTAGCGCCGCCTTTGGCTGAGGGCTTGATCATGGAGTCCCAGGATCGGGTCCCACATCAGGTGCCCTGCATGGAGCCTGCTTCTCCCTCTGCCTGTATCTCTGCCTCTCTCTCTCTCTCTCTCTCTCTCTCTGTGTCTCTCATGAATAAATAAGTAAAATGTTTTTTAAAAATAAAATAAAATGCCATATCTTATATTCCTTATACCCTGAGAAAGACACTTGACAAAAATATTTTAAAATTAATTGTTAAAAACTTGATGTGGTTTCTAGACCAAGTTATTTGGTATTTAATTCTAGGATATGTGTGTGTATATGTGTGTGTGTGTATGTCATGGACTGTGTCTCCCACCAAATTCATATATTGAAGCCCTAACCTCCAGTGTGATGGTATTGGAAGATGGAGCCTTTGGGAGACAATTAGATTTAGATGAGGTCATGTGGGTAGGGCCCTCATAATGGAGTTAGTATCCTTATAAGAAGTTTCTTTAGAAGGGTCTTATAAGACCAGAGTGTGCGCGCTCTCTCTCTCTCTCTCTCTCTCTCAAGTTGAAGACACAGCAAGAAGGTGGCCATCTGCAAGCCAGGAAGAGAGCCCTCACCAGGGGCCCTAATTGGCTGGCTTTTAGACTTCTAAGCCTCTTGCACTGTGAGAAATAAACTCCTTTTGTTTAAATCACCCAATCTTTGATATTTTGCTATCGTAGTCTAAACAAACTCTGTGTGTGTGTGGTGTGTGTGTGTAAGGAGAGAGAGAGAGAGAGAGAGAGAGAGAGAGATTATGTAGTTGTCAAGAAAATACATCAAGTATATCTGTTGACCTAGAAGGATGACCATTATTGAAAAAAATGAAGTTACAGGGTGATACTACAATCCCATTTTTAGAAAAACAAACCTTAGCAGTCTTCCTTATATCTTTATACTTTGGAAAAACATGGGGAAAGCATGATGGAAGGCCAGCGAGGAAAGCAGAGTTATAGGAAGAACTAAGCTCCTCTTCTCTCATTCTTGGTATTGTCTTGCTGGGTAAGCATGGTTAAAATTTTAAGAGAAATATGATAATTAACTTTTAAAACTCCAAGTGTACATGTAAGTAGGAAGGAAGTTTCTAAGAGGGTTTTAGAGTCTATACTTTGGTCATCAAAGTTTTCTTGCTCATTTCAGGATATACTTTCATCAAATTTTTTGGCCTTAGAGTTAACTGATCAATATGATATTGCCTAAGAAAGCTGACAACATATAATGCGAACCACAGCTGTAGACTCCGTTGTATTCAGGGTCCGGAGGAGAGGAATGAAAGAGACCTAATACCATCTTCCATTTGAGGGCCTCGAAGGTCACATCCACATCACTATCATCATCAGGTGTTATTCTTATCAGAAGTCTTCCCTGCTTAAATCCATCCTGTTCAAGTTTTGTTTTTATTTTTAAAGATTTTATTTATTTATTCATGAGAGACACAGAGAGAGTCAGAGACACAGGCAGAGGGAGAAGCAGGCTCCCTGTAGGGAGCCTGACACAAGACTTGATCCAGGGACTCCAGGATGACACCCTGGGCCGAAGGCAGGCGCCAAACCATGGAGCCACCCAGGAATCTCCCTCAAGTTTTGTTTTTAAAATGGAGAACGCTATATAGCAATATAAGTTCCAAAGGCATTTACAAATTTAAATTAATGAGCCAGACAGATATAAATAACTATTCATCGGATCTTAGGATGAGGAAGGCTTTTCTTAGGTGAAGAGCAGAGGATGGAAACCTAAAGGAAGGGGAAAATATCTAAATTTGACTAGACAAAAATGAAAACTGATTCTCAAAAATCACACCAGGCAAAGTAGCAAGGCAATTTGGGAAAAATATGATGTAGGATCAATAAAAAGCCCAAATGCCAAAGCAAATGTGCAAAGGGCATGAAAAGGCATTTCAGAAAAGAAGTTAAAATGATCATCTATCCTGGAAAAAAAAAATGTTTACTTCATTAATAACCAAGGATATGCACGTTCAAAAGGCAATGCAACATTGTGTTTAATCTTCCATGTTGGCAAAGATGGAAGCTAGTGATGATGCCTGCTGTTGGCCAGGTATGGGGAGCGTGCAGCCTCCATCACTGCTGGTAGGAATATAATTCATGATCCTCAGTCAGTGTCTTATACCCAGTTGGTGTGAATGTATTTCGGCATAATTGCAAAGAACTTTGTAATTTGGCCATTTGTATCAAGTCTTAGACACAGACATACTCCTGGACATTTCTAGGGCTTTGTCAAAGGAGAAGCTCCTCAGCCTGCACACACAGATCCTTGAAGCATATTCATCCGAGCAGAGGCAGGGAGGAACACTGACAGATGGAGGTGGGGTGGGGGGACAGCAGCAGTGGGGGAGGGGCAAGCAAGACAAGCACCGTGCGATAGAAATCAGAACCATTCATGTGTGTGAGACAAGGAGGATTTAAGAAGTTCTTGGTTTCTGAAATACAAAACTAGCTTGAAATAGATATGCATTCACACAGGACTAAACATGCAAGGCCAAGGCAAAACTAAAACTGTAAAACAAATCTTTTTTTTTTTGTTATTATAAAGAATGTTATTGGCTTTTATTAGGTAGTGTCAGGAATGCTATATACCGACAGTAAGTCCTCAACAACAACAAAATTGTCCCACTCCAGAGAGGGAAAGCCACTTATATTTATTTATCTGAGCCTCGAATTTAACATCATTTTACATGTAAAAACAAAATATGTTTGCACTGTTTTACTGTGCAATAAATTTTCCAGGAAGGAAACTATGGCATTTCATGTAATTTAAGACCCTGTCAGTTCTAAAACATAGCATTATTTAAAAATCACCAAGAAAAGAGAGCAAAAAAGAAAAAGACTTTGAACTATGACACAATGTGTTTTTTTTAATCTTTCAAAAGCTCTTTTATACTTATTTAGATGTAAATCAAATATCATACTTGGATATATATATAAAAGGAAAAACAAAAGCAAAACAAATTGTTAAGGTATTTCTAAAACTTCTTCATATTCAGAAAATTTTCTGCAACAGTTTCCAAACAATATTATCCTCTCTGCCCTCAATTATTTTGATGATGCCATATTTCTTAAAATGGTGCTCAACTATGTGTATCTATGATTGTAAAACAAATCTTTAGCCACCATTTGGCAGATTGGTCACTCAGAGCTTGGCTTTTAGCAAATCATCTCCTGATGCATTGAGTTTTTAGTAAATGGGCTGCTTCTACCCAGGCTGCCTTGAATATCTAAGTCCGAGCAGTCAAGTTGCTCTCTTTAAATGCAAACATAGTGAAGACCGATCCACCTCTTGAGAGTAAGTTTGAAATTTTCACAAGATTTCAGGATGATCTGGCAACAGAAGGGATGTCAGTTCCCTTCAATTCACAGCATTACCTACTGCTGTTCCCTGGCATCCTTCACGCACACTAACGTGTACACACACACACAGACACACACACACGAGAGTGTTGATTAGCTAATTCACAGAGCTCGAACCAGCAAGATGACTAGATATTCGTGCTTGGGCATGAGAGGTTCTCTTCCTGATGGCAGATCTCTGACCTGCACTAAATGGCAGAGGACCACATACTCCTGCATCATAAAGAATAAGGCACAGGAAAGCAGAGAGGTAAAGTGAGGAGAAGAGTGGACAGACAGGAGGAGCATGGATTAGTAGCCTCCTTGAGGGAACCCGATGTGGGTCACATGCCAGGAGACCAGGGAGAGGGTGCTGGCATCGGGAACAGGAGTAAGGGCCCGAGTAGGAGACACAGTGTCAGGTTTGATTTCCTTGGATACTGTTTGTTTAGAGGGCTTCTTCCAGTTATAAAACTAAAACAGGAAACTAGAAAGAGGAACATAAAGAGCCCATTGTGCCATCACCTAAAAACCAGCACTGTGAATAGTCTAAGGCATTTGTTTCTTTTCAGTATTGTCCTCTGTGCTTTTTAATGACACAATTGAGGACAGAAGACATGCTCAGCTTTATGGCCTCTTGTTTTTCACTGCATATTTTAACACAAGTCACTGACCGCACCAAGAGCCTCACAAAGATGCTTTCAAATTGCTGCTTAATACTCCTTTGTAAGGATATGTCAGATAGAGCTCATCATTTCTAGATTATTGATCACTTTGATAGTTTATCTTTTTTTTGGGGGGGGGGTTATAGTTAAAGCTGCAATGAATATCACTGTATATAAGGACTCCTAGTTTATTTATTTAAAGATTTTATTTATTTATTCATGAGAGACCGTGAGAGAGGCAGAGACATAGGCAGAGGGAGAAGCAGGCTCCTTGCTGTGAGCCTGATGTGGGACCTGATCCCAGGACCCCGAGATCACAACCTGAGCCAAAGGCAGAGATTCTCAAGCACTGAGCCACCCAGACAGCCCAGGACTCCTTCTAGTTTATATTTCTACAAATTCAATATTGAGCCAAAAGCATGATTTTTTTTTTTTAGTGATACTTCTTTCACCAGTTTATAAAGATTATGTTATTTTGGTGTAAAAGTGTGGTTCTATTTTGATTACTTTTCTTTAGCTGGTATTTAGGGAAGCCAGTTGTGAGATCTATCATGGGACTTTGTCCATAAAAACATTGGTTATAGGCTGCTGGAGTGGAATGAATTTGGGTCTAGTAATCCAGCCACTCATTTTTCAGATGGGACCACAAGAGTTGAGTGAGTCTGAGTGCCTCCAAGATCACTCAGGATGGTGGTGGTATTTTGGTAGAGCTGGGTCTCCTGACCCCCGGAATAGGACACTCTTTAGCCTCTATTGACAGGACATGGAGAGAGAGAGATGAATTCCCAGAGGGTACATCTGTAGGAGGGAAGGGCACTCAAGGCAGGGTAGAAATGACATGCAGGTGAGAATGTGAAGAGTCTGGACAATGACAGACCAATGAGGCCAAGCCCAAGGCACTAAGCAATACTACTATGAGAATGAGTCTAGAAAGGTAGAGAGTAAGTCTTGCTTCTCCTAGCACTGAATTTTGTTAATTATATAATAGTGGCTAGTAATTACAGAGCACTTTGGAGTTTGAAAAATGATTGACATTATATGTTCTTTTTTTTTTGACATTATATGTTCTTATTTGATCCTCACCCCTATTGTTTACAGATAGAAAATGGAATAACATGTTTGAAGTGACTTTCCCGAGATCACACACAAAGAATGCTGCGAGGCTGGCACTTGAAATTCAAATCTCCCAAAACCTATTCCCCAGGTATGCTGGTTCTCTGTGCAGAGCCAAGGACAACGGCAAAACGAGTCAGCAATTTGCACATAGGCTATAACATCACTACTTTTGTAGCATAATTTACAGACCTGTACTGTTGCATTTTGCACACTGTCAATCTTGAAATAGAAAGTTCCATTATTCTCTGCGTTAAGCTTTGCAATGGAATGAGTCAGAGGCACCTCCAGCTCTGGGCTGTCAACAGGTATTTTTTTGGGGCAGCCAAGGCAAATCCTGGAAGGTGGTTGTACAAAATCTTCCCCTGAAAGAAACAGGTTTTAAGTTAGCATGTGCAGGGGAAGGAAAAGTCTAGCCCAGTAGCTCCCCTGCACGTGATCTGACATTCATTTAAGGGGGTCATGGGACAGCCCAAGGCTCAGTAGTGAGTGTGTAGAGGTTGTCTGTCTGACTTTTACCTTATGGCCTCTCCTCTTTCCCTCTTCTCAGAGCCAAGTGTGTTCAGGGAAACATTTAATCAGTAGATGTTAGTGGCTCAATCAATACACTGTACTTTTCCTAAGTTTTTGTATTTTTGATAGAACTTGTAAAGAGCAAATCTTACTTAAAGGAATGACTCTCTAGTGGGAAAATTTTAAGTCCTATGATTCTGGTGAGGAGGCAGCTTCAGTAGTGCTTCTCATCATGGAATGCATCCAACTATCTCTCAGGAATGAGAAAAGCCAACTCTTGGTATAAGAAATGAGGACTTGACCTTATATAATCTTGCAGTATTTCCCTTCCCCTCCATTAAAACATGTAGGTTAAAAAAAAATCTTTCATTGAAAAGATTTTACTCTAAGTGGTTAAAAATGAGATGCAGCTTTCCCAATTTACAGCACCTGACATAGGGACATGTTGCACACAAGGAAGATCAGCTGGTGTTGTACCCAGCAGCCGGCCATTTCGCCTTGTGGTCACCATAATCCCTCCTGGCTACTTGCAGAGCAGTGTCAGCTGCATCCTGCTGCAGCACAGGTGGGCAGAGATGGGGTCAGGTGTTCTTGGAAAGGTCTGCCAATCAGCTAGACTTTGTGGCATGACATGGAAACCAAAGCACAACTCCTGGGGAAAGACTTTGCCAGCTGTCAGTGACCAACAGGCAGTAGTAGAGCATTAATATGTATCACCTCATACCTGGAAAGAGTTCACACTTCTGCGAGAAAGAAGCAATTCTTAGCTGAAGATCCATGTGTGCATGATCTGTACATTCACCGATATCCTGGTTTTAAAAATATATATAAATACAAAAAGTAAAAAAACATTTTTAAGAACCTTTAACATAAACAACTTGTATAACTCAAAATAGGATGTTGGCCTTACAAATCATCACATAGAAAATGAAAACAAAATATAGTCTGATTGCAAAGTGAAAATAAAAAAACTATTAGTTAACAGTATCAACAACAAACACATAGTGGCAAGCCCATAGGAACGTGAATCAAGATGACAAGAATACCTAGTAGAGAAACAATAACCATATAAGTGAACAGATATGCCTTTTAAAAAGGCAAGACTTTTAGATTAAGCTAAAAACAAAATTAATGTATTATATCTTCAAGTATAATATCTTATAATAAAAAAGATCAAATTTAAATATATTGGATGAGCAAAGCTATAGGAGGCAAATATGACAAAATAAGAGCTAAAGCATCATTAATACTGGAAAAAGTAAAATTCAAGATAATGAAAAACTCACAAAGATAGCAAGAAAGATTATTTTATTTTATTTCTTTTAAAGATTTTATTTATTTATGAGAAACACAGAGAGGCAGGCTCCATGCAGAGAGCCCGATGCGGGACTCGATCCCAGGACTCTGGGATCATGCCCTGAGTAAAAGGCAGACACTCAACCGCTGAGCCACCCAGGCGTCCTGATTATTTTATGTTTATAAAACACGTAGTATAGAAGCCCAGAATCAGGATAAATAAAGCAGAAAACATATAGGAATAGAAATGGATAAAAATCGTTTTGGTGGGAAAAATTAATGTACACCATAAATCTAAGACAGGCTAGATGGATTAAAAAAATAAATAAGGTCATAGAAGGCTTGAATAACATAATAAAGATATATTTCAATCATACTTTCATATGATGCACAGGATTTAAAATGACTCTTTCATAAGTGTGGTACAAAATTTTTAATCACTTCCACACTAGTTCACAAAAAAGGCTCAATAAGTTTAGCAAATCAGAAATAACATGGCCATGTTCTTTGGCTTCAGCACCAAAAAGAAAAAGAAAACTCCCTGAAAATTAATAATGTAAGTTTAAACAAATAAACAAATAAAGACTAGCTGCTTGGAAATATAGACACATTTACTTAAATAGTTAGGATTCCTTGGATAAGGAAAAAATAAAAGACAAAACAAATTCCACATCATGTTGCCAGAGCACCATTTAGCATTAACTCGTGGTTTTATATTCTTTCATAATTTAAGGGGAGAGGCAAGAACAAAACAAAACAATCCAAAGTCTAGGTGTTTATATCAAAAGTTAAAGAAAAAGAATAATGAACAGGCTTTGGGAAAATGAGAAAACAATGAAGGTAAAGGAAAGACTGAGAAGTTTGAAAACACAAAGCACTAGCATTAAATAATAAATTCAAATGATCACTCGAGGTAGGGAAAAATCAAGCACATAAAAAAGGCAACATAGCAAAGTATACAGGGAAGTATAAAAATACTAGAGAATATCATGAACAAGTGTATGATAATTTAAATTCCAAAGAAATAGATAATTTTCTGGAACCCTATAAATAACCAACTGACTTAAAAACAAGAAGAAAA
This sequence comes from Canis aureus, assembly GCF_053574225.1. Lineage (NCBI taxonomy): Eukaryota > Metazoa > Chordata > Mammalia > Carnivora > Canidae > Canis > Canis aureus. The sequence goes on along the minus strand of NC_135641.1, from coordinate 23,903,435 downwards.
CCTCAATGGACCAATGATTAGAAAAGAAAAGAATGCTACTCCTACTCTAAACTTACATTCCACTTCTCACCTCCAAACAATGTAGATGTTTTATGGATGAATACTTTTAAAAATTAAAGAAGTATATATATTTCCCTGTTGTATAAACTGTTTCTGAATATAGAAAAGAGTGGTGGAGGTGCATGGTTGGCTTACTAGATAGAGCATGTGACTTGATCTCAGGGTTGTTGGTTTGAGCCACGTTGAGTGTAGAGATGACTAAAAAAATTAACTTAGGAAATTAAAATAATGGCAAACTATTTTCATTCTGTAAAATTATAACCCCGACATCGAAACTTGAAAAAATAGAATGAATATACAAACACACACCCAGAAAACTGCTAAACTCCTTTCACTTCTAAATATAGATGTAGAATTCCTAAGCTAGAAATAGAATCCAAATGCATATCTAAAGAATAATTAACACCAAACAAACAGAATTTAATTTAGGGACCTAAAGATTACTTTAGGAAAGTTGTTAAAACAACCTAACAGATTAAATTAGGAAAACATAGTATGATATTTTAAAGTCTATTCTAAACCATTTGCTGAATTCAATATCAATTCCTTATTTAAGAAGGAAACAAATAAAACAAAATTCTTTAAAGAACAGGAATGTTAGGAAGCTTCCTTAACATGATAAAGAACGTCTACTGGAACCCACAGCAAGTATTATACATAATGACAAAATTCTAGAGGCTTTCCCAATAAAATCAGGAATAAAACATGATGGTGTGTGATCACTGGTATTTAAGAAATTATGTCTGTCTATTTGGGTCAATTCATTAAGACATGGAACAAAAAAATGAGTTTCAGAAAAGAAAAAACATTTTTTGCATAAGATATTATTGTATACATACAACAATCAAAGAATCAATGAAAAGCTGTTAGAGCTAATAAGAATTCAGTGAAGTTGCTGGATGTAAGAAAAATGCATAAAAATGTATACATTTGTTTCCAATAATAGAAGAAAATAAAAACAAAAGGGTTTAATTTCTGATGACAATAACCAAAAACAAACAAAAGAAAACAAAACCTAGAAATATCATTAGTGAGCAATATTCTAGGTATATATATTTTAAATATCCCACCACTTTAGAATTATAAAATGAATCTTGTCTAAACAGAGATGTATACCAAATTCTTGACTAAAAAGATTAAAGAGCATATATGCCAGTTCTCCTCAAATTAATTTAGGCATGTAATCCAATTCCAATCTATGTGGCAATGTAAGTTTTTCTCACAAACTTATTCTAAGGTTGCTTTTGAAGATATAAACACTAGATAATAAATCACATATTTAAACTTTCTGTGAAGCTATGGGTGGTGGTATTGGTACAGAAACAGAGAAGAAATTTTTTGGAAGAGACAATTATGGAATGAAGATTGTCACGAATTTATGTAGAAGGGAAGATTGTTGAGATATCTGGTTATTCTCTTTAAAAAATTGAAAAAATTACAAGATACATTAAAATTAATTCCAGATAGGATCAAAAGTTGCATGATAAAATACTGACTGTAGACAAACTAGGAGAAACAAAAATGAGGTGACTGCTGAGCAAATGGTAGAAAAATTCAAAATGAAAATATTGGTAAATTTTGCAACCTATAAACAAAAACTATTTGTAAGTCCAGAAATACCATAATGAAAACTAAAAAGTAAACAACAGAAACTATGACAAAGCACTGATACCTTTACTATAGAAATACTGTTTTCCAAATCTTTAAGATTTATTCCAAAAAAGAAATGGTTAAGGAATACAGAAGACAATTTATAAATTCAACTCATAAATTTCTAACAAATGTATGAAAATATAGTGGTTAAATAAGTGCATATTAACCACACTGTTGACTGATAAAATGAAAACTAGAAAGGTTTTTGTCTATGAAATTAGCTAAGTTTTTTTTTTTAATCTTCATGACTTTCTAATTCATTTTTTAAAAAGTAAACTCTATCCTTAAGGTGGGGCTTGAACTCATGACCCCAAGATCAAGAGTTGCATGCTCTGACAACTGAGCCAGCCAGGTGCCCCTAAGAGTTTTTTTTTTTTTTTTTTTGATACTGAATTCTATCTGGGGTATGCATTGCTGATAGAATAGAAACTGATACATTCAGCATACAGTTAACCTATATAAAGAGTTTTAAGAGCTTTTTGAAAAAAACTGAAGTATAATTGATATTAGTTTCAGGTGTACATCACAGTGATTAAATATTTTTAAAAAGATTTATTTATTTATTTGAGAGAGAGAGAGAGAGAGAGAGAGCTCAAGCAGGGGGAAGGGGCAGAAGAGGGAGAGGGAAAGCCCACTCTCCACAGAGGGCTTGATCTCAGGATCCTGAGGTCACAACCTGAGCTGAAACCAAGAGCCAGATGCTTAACTGAGCCGCCCGGGTGCCCCCGATTCAACAATTTTATACTTTACAAAACGATCCCCATAAGTCTAGTTACCATCTGTTGCCATACAAAGTTATTACAATATTATTGACTATCTTCTCTATTCTGTACACTACATACAGCCCCATGACTTAATTGTTTTATAACTGGAGGTTTGTACTTTTTACCCCCCTTCTTCATCTATTTCACCTGCTGCCCAAACCCTCTCCCTTCTGGCAATCAATAGTTTGTTTCCTGTATCTGTATGTCTGTTTCTGTTATTTGCTTTGTTTTTAATTTTTTTAATTTTTAAGATTTTATTTATTTATTCATGAGAGACATAGGGAGAGAGGCGGAGACACAGGCAGAGGGAGAAGCAGGCTCCATGCGGGGAGCCCGACGTGGGACTCGATCCGAGGACCCTGGGATCACGCCCTGAGCCAAAGGCAGATGCTCAACCACTGAGCCACCCAGGCACCCTTCTTTTGTTTTTTAGAATCCACATAAGTAAAATCATACAGTAGTGTCTTTCTCTGACTTATTTCACTTAGCATAATATCCTCTAGTTCCATCCATGTTGTGACAAATGGCAAGATTTCATTTTTCATGGCTGAGTAATATTCACCAAGATTTATTTATACACTTATCTATCGATGGACACTTTCGTCTCTTCAAAATCTTGGCTATTGTGAATAGCCAGATGCTTCAATGACCAGACTTGAATCAAACTGACAAAGTGAAATAGTAGTGAGAGCATACGTTTCTGGAGAATTCCTCTCTCTCTCTTTTTTTTTTTAATTTTTATTTATTTATGATAGTCACACACAGAGAGAGAGAGGCAGAGACACAGGCAGAGGGAGAAGCAGGCTCCATGCACCGGGAGCCCGATGTGGGATTCGATCCCGGGTCTCCAGGATCACGCCCTGGGCCAAAGGCAGGCGCTAAACCGCTGCGCCACTCAGGGATCCCAATTCCTCTCTCTTTTTACTATTTTTTATTATGGTAAAATACATACAATGTAAAATTTGCTATTTTAACCATTAAAAAATGCATAATTCAGTGGCATTAGTTACATTCCCAGTGGTGTGCTGCCATCACCACTATCCATTTCCAAGTGTTCATCACCCCAAATGCAAATTCTGTACTCATTAAACAATAAATTCCCATTCTCACTCCTCCAGCCCCTGATAAACTCTAATCTACTTTTTGTCTCTATGAATTTGCATATTTTCGATATTTCATATAACTGGAATCATGCAACATTCATCCTTTCGTGTCTGGTTTCTTTCATTTAGTGTAATGTTTTCAAGTTTTAGTCATGTTGTAGCATGTGTCAGTATTTCTTTCTTTGGCTAAAGAATTTTCCATTGTTTTATACATATATCCCATTTTGTGTACTCATTCATCTGTTGACGAGACTTTGGGTTGTTTCCACTTTTGGACTATTGTGAATAATACTGCAATGAATGTTGGCATACAAGTATCTGTTTTCAATTTGTTTGGGTATATACACCTAGGCATGCATTTGTTGGGTTGTATGGTAATTCTCTGTTTATCTTTTAGGGGAGCTGCCAAACTGTTTTCCACAGCGGCTGCATCATTTTTACATTCCCACCAGCAATATACAAAAGTTCCAGTTTCTCCACGTCCTCCCCAACACCTATTATTTTCCAATTATAAAACTTAAAACCATCCTGTGGCTTGAATTATTTATTTATTTATTTATTTATTTATTTATTTATTTATCTATCTATCTATCTATTTATTTATTTTTCCATTGCCCATTTTAAAATTGGGTTGTCTTTTTGTTGTTGCAGTATAGGGGTTTTTAAATATGTTCTTCATACTAAACTCGTACCAAAGAAGGGATTTGCAAATATTGTCTCCCACTCTGCGGGTTGTCTTTTTACTCTTTTAACCCTTTTAACTTTCCCCCCAATTATGAAATAAATGTATACTTCACCAGAGACACTGAAAAGTATTGAAGAGTTCCAAAAAGTATGAAGAATTAGAAAAAGCACCTGTATTTCCAACTGAAAGTTAACTATATTTTATGTTTTGGCATATTAGTTTCTCACCACTTATAGTTACATTTACTTTATATATTTGAATGATTGTGTATGTATACTTTTGTACCCTACTTTTTTGTTTTTTACTTAACAGATTATGACCATTTTACCGTCACTAAAAACTAGAAATGTAATTTTAATGGCTGCATATATCCTACTCTACAGATATACTGCAATTTACTTAACCATTCATTCCCTACCGTTGAAGATATAAGCCACTTCCAATGTTTCTCTATTAATAATAATGCTGAAATTATTGCTGTCTGGATTTCTCATTTTCTTTATTTTTTTTAAAGATTTGTATTTATTTGAGAGAGAGAGAGAGAGCATGAGCAGGGGGAGGGGCAGAGGGAAAGAAGCAGACTTCCCACTGAGCAGGGAGCCTGATGTGGGGCTCGATCCCAGGACCCTGAGATCATGACCCGAGCTGAAGGCAGGTATTTAACTGATTGAGCCACCCAGGTGCCCCAGAATTTCTCATTTTCTTCACGCATAATTCTAGAATTCAAATTTCTAAGTTAAAGGGCTTGCACCAATCCATTGCTTAAACAGTGTCTTCTGCTAATAGACCAATATTTCTATTATTTCCGGGGAAGTCATCAGGCCTTAGCCATCTTAATATGCACTAATGACCATTACCTTGAGATCCTCTCTTTGAACATAATTTTGGTTCAGACAACAGGATAGCATCCCAGAAAGAGTCACTGAGGGATAGAGACTTGGGCTGTGTTTATTAGAGATAAAGGCAGGGGAGGAAAGGTAAGAAAGCAAGCAGAGACAAGTTGGAGGTGAGGGACTGTTCTGAGTAGAGCTTGGGAGTAAGGACATCAGGCACATGGAGAAGAAAAGGAGACAGGAAAGGGAAGGCATGAAAAGACAACTTGATCATGGCATCTTTTTGTTTCAGGCTCTCCTAGTCCCTGCTGACATCTGTAAGTGCTCTGCTAGGGTGTGCAGACTCTTTGACTAGGTGGGTAAAGCAGCTTGATCAGTACGAGAGCTTCGGAGTTCCCAAGGGAATGTGAATCGGTAAATACCATCTAACATTTTAGCGACCGAGACTTTCTGCATAGCTGAGGGTTCCCACACCTGGAAAGACCAGACACAAAATGCTAAGAACTTTATAATTAGATTGTTGCCTACTTACACCATTCAGAAGGGACTTGCAGTCTGGAGTTAAGAATAGATAATTCTCCTTGGAACAATTCGTTTGCTCAATTGAGTAAGTAATTTCATAGTTCCATCCGGTCACCACCTGAAACAATTTTGGATCAAATATTTAAAAGGCAGCTTAAACACCATTGACAGCATCATGAGGAACAGAGAATGCTGCATGGCCTATCATACGTACTCAAGAATATGAACGATGATCCTTCTAGGCAGAAGTCATTTCTCAGGAACTAGCAAACACTTTATGAGTCTCACTCCCTCCACACAGCCCCCCCCCCCACACACACACTCCTACACATCTAACAATGGAACACAATATACACGTGGAGTCATTCCGTTTCCCTAAGGAAGACCTAGCAGTGTTTCTTCTCTAGGCAGCAGGAAGGAAAGCTTCCATTGAATCTGTGAAATATTAATAGTGCTATTCTAGATGGCTAAAGAAAACTTTGGAGCTTGGGTGGCCTTTACTGGTAGGACCTCAGGTTCCCAGACTGCTAGGCAATAAGATTTCTCCTGGTTCATCCTGGGCTAGTTGCGCCCTGACACGGCTGGATAGGGACATAACTGGGCAGAGCCCAGGTGTCGCATGAAAACGAGCTGGAAGGTCTATTAAAAGCAGGGTATGTAAAAAAAGAAAAAGAAAAAGAAAAAAGAAAAAAAAAAAAGCAGGGTATGTTACCGACCCAAGTGAGTCCTTTGTAATTGGAGGCTGAAATACAAGGGGCCCAGTCAACTATCAGTAAAGGCTCAGTGAACTGAGGCAATGAAAAGACCAGATTTACAAGTATTTACTTTTTTATCCCCCCCGTGAACCTAGAATTTAGAGGATATCCAGAAAGCTGTGCCAACTTTTTAGGTAAAATTTAATTTTTAGAGCCGTGTTTGACTTATGACAGCTGGGTGATGATACAGTTTTCTTGAAACCCGAAGGACAGAGTAACTTTTTCCATTTCGCTGTTTCTACAAAGAACATGTAATACTGACTCCTGTGCAAAATGAAGTTAAAGAACAAACCTGTCTGTGGGCCTTTTTCACTTCTCTAAGAGCAAAGAGGTGGGAGCGATCCGTGTTGTTGTTAAAATGTTCGATGGCGTGTCTTAGGACGGGTTCCAGCTCAGGGCTTGCAATTGAGATGGGGTGCACACAGCCAAGGCAGTCATACTGGGCTGTCACCACAGGACCCTCGGCTTGACAAAGAGCAGGCAAAAGGGCAGCATTAATGAGTGAAACCTGCATTTAGATACATTGCCCTAAATACGTAAGATAACTTAGAAGGCCCTCATAAACTTTCCAGTAAATCCTACTATGTGAAAAAAAAAAAAAAAAAAAAAAAAGAGGATGCAAGATTGCTTTCTAGTCAGCACAATAAACCTCTCATTTGCTTAGGAACACCTTATGTGCATAATTTTGTGCACAGTTATTTTAAAATTATTTAAAAGTGGGATGCCTGGGTGGCTCAGGGGTTGAGCCTCTGCCTTCTGCCCAGGTCGTGATCCTGGGGTCCTGGAATCGAGGCGCACGTCAGGCTCCCCACAGGGAGTCTGCTTCTCCCTCTGCCTATGTCTCTGTGTCTCTCATGAATAAATAAAATGTTTTAAAATCTTACTTAAAAGTAATTTTAAATTATAGAAGCAACATGGGTTTATCCTCTTATAAAAAGCAAAACACTGGGGCACCTGGCTGGCTCTTGATATCCGCTCAGGTCATGATTTCAGGATCCATCGTAAGACGGTGCCCCCTGTCATGTGGGGCTTCATGCTCAGTGGGGAGTCTGAGAATCTGTCTCCTTCTGTCCCTCCACGCCCCACCCCTCCACCCCTGCACTCTCGCACCCTCTCTAAAATAAATGTTTTTCTTTAGAAAAATAAAACATAACAGATACATTATTATTTATTATTTTTAGCATTAATTAAAGCTCCTTGAAGCCCAGTTCAGGGTATAGCATTCTGTATCACTTCGACCCAACAAACATGTTTTGCAACTGCTGTAATGAGCCAGGTGCTGAGCTAGGCTGTGGGTACATTAATTCGCTAGTGATGGTCACTGGTGTGAAGCAGCTGAGTAAAGTCAAGTGAGAGAGACAGAACTGCAGACGGATCATCTCGGTATAATTCGGCAGGAGCTTGGAAAATCAGGAGCCCAGAGCGAGCTCAGGGAAAACTTTCCTGAGGAGAACAGACCTGAGCTAAGAAGGGTGAACAGTAGTCAAGGTCAACCAGGCGACAAGAGCTATGAGGTGTGAGGAGGAGCTAGGATGCTGGAGGAGGAGCCGGGAGGTGTGAGGAGGAGCCAGGAGGAGGGAGGAGGAGCCAGGAGGTGGGAGGAGGAGCTAGGAGATGTGAGGAGGAGCTAGGAGATGTGAGGAGGAGCCAGGAGGTGGGAGGAGGAGCCAGGAGGTGGGAGGAGGAGCCAGGAGGTGGGAGGAAGAGCCAGGAGGAGGGAGGAGGAGGTAGGAGGTGGGAGGAGGAGCCAGGAGGTGGGAGGAGGAGCCAGGAGGAGGGAGGAGGAGATAGGAGGTGGGAGGAGGAGCCAGGAGGTGGGAGGAGGAGCTAGGAGATGTGAGGAGGAGCCAGGCAGGAGGTGGGAGGAGGAGCTAGGAGGCCGGAGGAGGAGCCAGGAGATGTGAGGAGGAGCTAGGAGGCCTGAGGAGGAGCCAGGAGGTGTGAGGAGGAGCCAGGAGGCGGGAGGAGGAGCCAGGAGGTGGGAGGAGGAGCCAGGAGATGTGAGGAGGAGCTAGGAGGCCTGAGGAGGAGCCAGGTGGTGTGAGGAGGAGCCAGGAGGCGGGAGGAGGAGCCAGGAGGTGGGAGGAGGAGCCAGGAGATGTGAGGAGGAGCTAGGAGGCCGGAGGAGGAGCCAGGAGATGTGAGGAGGAGCTAGGAGGCCGGAGGAGGAGCCAGGAGATGTGAAGAGGAGCTAGGAGGCCTGAGGAGGAGCCAGGAGGTGTGAGGAGGAGCCAGGAGGCGGGAGGAGGAGCCAGGAGATGTGAGGAGGAGCTAGGAGGCCTGAGGAGGAGCCAGGAGGTGTGAGGAGGAGCCAGGAGGCGGGAGGAGGAGCCAGGAGATGTGAGGAGGAGCCAGGAGGCGGGAGGAGGAGCCAGGAGATGTGAGGAGGAGCCAGGAGGCCTGAGGAGGAGTCAGGAGGTGTGAGGAGGAGCCAGGAGGCATGAAGGGGAGCTAGGAGGTGGGAGGAGGAGTCAGGGGTCGTGAGGAGGAGCCAGGAGGCGGGAGGAGGAGCCAGGGGGCGGGAGGAGAAGGAGGGCTCCGAGAAAGCAGGCTGAGCCCGGGCCAGTGGTGTGGAACACGGTATATGTCCGTTTCGGCCGAGCCTAGAGCAGGAGGCAGAGAGGGGTGGCCCGGTGCGTGTGGTCGCAGAGTCCTCTGCTGCGGGTCTCTAGCCGGCGTGGAGGCCGGGGCCCGGGCTCCCTCGGGAAGACGCGTCTGAGGCGCTCTCCCGGTTATTTCGGGGCCGTCCGAGGCCGGAGGAGGCGGGCTGTAAGAACGGGGCGGGGGGCGCTGACGGGCGAGAAGCCGACGTCACGTGCTTGACGAGGAACGTCCGTCTGCAGTTACCAAGGAAGGTTCCCAGCCCAGAGCCCGAACCCACGGGTCGGAAGCTCAGGCCGCAGGGAGGGGGAGCCCTGGGGAGTCCGGGCGCCTCCTGGGGGCTCTCCCCGAGTGTGCGGCCCCAACACCGGCAGGAGCCCGGCGCTGCTCTGCCACCGGAAAGACCCACCGGGAGTGATTTGGCAGGTCTGCGTAGCCACGGAGAACTTCGTTTTCCCTCTCTTCCCCACGGTCGCGGAGCATTCTCCCGTGGCCTGCAAAGAACAAAAAGAGAGAGAGGCCATTTATCTCCACCTTTCAGGCGGGAAATCCACCTCGTACTGTGGCTCAATATAGCTTTGCCTTTCTTTTAAACTTGCCAAGATTTTTTTTAAAAAACAGTTTTGAGGCCCAAGAATGAGTTTTTGTAGCGTAAGGATTATTCTTACAAGCCACTGACCTCCACGAGCCGTTGGAGGGGAAACAGTACAAAAGGCGAGGTTTTCCTTATCTTAAAGATTTTATTCACTTATGCATGAGAGACGTAGAGGCAGAGACACAGGCAGAGGGAGAAGCAGGCTCCACGCAGGGAGCCCGACGTGGGACTCGATCCCGGGTCTCCAAGGTCATCGCCATGGGCTGAAGGCGGCCCTAAACCGCTGAGCCATCCGGGCTGCCCAAAAGGTGAGGTTTTAAAGCAAGTTTCCTTTTCACTAAAATGATGCAGCGCCTTAGAGCCGGCCCGTTAAACTCTCCTCTTGATTGACCTCCCATTTCGGTGTTGAAACCGCGTGCAGGAGGCCAGCGCTGTGACATGCTGGGGGCGGACCCCGGACTGTGGAAAGAGCCGCCTGCTTCTGGGCAGACACTGTCCCCACGCCCCCCTCAATCAGGCAAAACAACCAGCTGCGCTGTGCCAGGCACGTCGATAGCCATTGTTATCAAAAGAAGCTTCTTGGCATACTGTGTCTCATTTCATCCTCCAACAATCCGATGAGGCCGTTGTTAGCTCCCCTTTAGGAGGCAGCACACAGGCTCTCCGGGGTCTGCTAGTTGGAGGCAGAGCCCATGCAAATAAAGCACCCATGCTGTCCCTTCACCAGCTCTGGATCTTGGCCCAAATGTTGATCTGTTGTCTCTTTGGGGCCTGGTCTACTGCCCCAGTTGGTCGATAGAGTCCCCTTCTCATGGGAGGACTTTCTCTGTATTTAACTGCTGGGCTTTGTGCTCTGACACAGAGCCGGAGAACACAAACACTTGCCTTTTCTACACATTTGAGGGTTTATATGCATCCCTTACAAAGAGCCTAACTATACTAACCATCTTCAGCTCTAGTAAAAAAAAAAAAAAAAAAAAAAATTCTGCCAGTCTCAACAGAGAACATCGGGGGCTCAGGAACCGTCAACCCACTTACAGCTTGTGTAGATTCTTTGTAGTCACAATCCTGCCAGGTTTTGCCACTTTGAACAGAACAATTTCCTTCCCTGATCTGGTACTTGAAGGAATAAAATGTGTCAGGGTCGTCCTGAAAAAAAGCAACCAAAGACACATCACTGACCCAACAGCAAATAATTTGAGTGGGCTCCAATGCAGGTATGAATGTTTGATCTTGACTTAATTCAAAGAGAGCAAAACATTTATTAAAAATACTGAAAGTTATAAATATTAACTTGGAAGAATGTTCATAATATATTTACACCTAGATATTTGTAAGTTACAAAGTGGTATCCATAGTATTAGCCCAATTTTATAGAAACCAATTTTTGGTACATATGTGACTTTTAAAAGTCTGGAAAGTTATGAAGCAAAGCTATTAAAATGTCTTTCGGTGGTGGGAGTATGGCTGTCTCACTTCTTCAAACAAATGTTTGTGAGTTGTCTTTTTAAAAAATAAAATATATTTCTTTTACAGTAAGAAAACACAGGAGGCCGCTTTTCATTAAAAAATGTTAGCATTTATCTCTAGATGGTGGATCAATTTTTGGTAACTTTAGTATTTTTATTTGCCTTAGTTTTTCTATTTTTTCTAGCATGAATGAGATAATAAATAAAACTTTTAAAGTGCAAAGGCACTTTAAAGACTTTGAGATCTGAAAATATAAAACTCCTAGGAGAAAACATAGTAATTTCTCTGACATTGACCTTGGCAACATCTTTCTAGATATGTATTCTCAGGCAAGGGGAACAAAAGCAAAAATAAATTATTAGGATCACACTAAAATAAAAAGCTTTTGCACAGCAAAGAAAACCATCAACAAAATGAAAAGGCAACCTACTGAATTGGAGAAGATACTTGCAAATTATATATCTGATAAACGGTTAGCATCCAAAATATATAAAGAACATATATAACTCAATGCCAAATAAAACAAACAATCCAATTAAAAAATAAGCAGAGGACCCGGATAGACATTTTTCTAAAGATGACATATAGATGGCCAACAGACACTTGAAAAGATGCTCAATATCACTAATAATCAGGGAAATGCAATTCAAGACTACAATGAGATATCACCTAACACCTGTCAGAATGACTAGAATCAAAAAGACAAGAAATAAGAAATGTTGATGAGGAAAAGGAACCCTCTTGCTCTGTGAGTGGGAATATAAATTGGTGCAGCCACCATAAAAAAACAGTATGAAGTTTCCTTAAAAAATTAAAAATAGGGGTGCCTGGGTGGCTTAGTAGTTTAAGTGTCTGCTTATGGCTTGGGTCATGGTCCAGGGATCCTGGGATTGAGCCCCATGTCGGGGCTCCTCGCTCAATGGAGAGCCTGCTTCTCCCTCTCCCTCTGGAGCTTCCCCTGCTTGTGCCCTCTCTCTCTTTTAAAATCTTTTAAAAATTAAAAATAGAAATACCATATGATCCAGCAATCTACTATTGGGTATTTGCCCAAAGAGAACAAAAACGTAATGTGAAAAGATATATGCATCCATATGTTTATTGCAGCATTATTTACAATAGCCAAGATATGGAAGCAACTCCAACATCCATCAATAGATGGATGGATAAAGAAGATATATATATATATATATATATATATATATGTACATTTATATATATGTATATATAACTTTCATCCTGTAGGTTCAAGATGAGGTTGTCAGCAGTGAGATAGATATGGTTCTGCGATGTAGCGATTGTCTTAGAGATGTTCTGGGATGCCCAGATCTTGTGCAGTTTGATATAGCCAGGGTTATACATATATATATATATATAAACACACACACACATATATATATCCACACACACACACATATATATCTACACACACATATATATATCCATACACACACACATATATATGTCCACACACATATATATATATCCATACACACACACACACACATATATATATCCACACACACACATATATATCTATCTATCTATACACACACACACACATATGGTATGTATAATGGGATATTACATAGCCATACAAAAGAATGAGATCTTGCCATTTATGACAACATGGATGGACTTAGAGGGTATTATGCTAAGGAAAATAAACCAGACAGGGAAAGACAAATACAATATCATTTCACTTATATGTGGAATCTAAAAAAATGAGATAAATAAACAAAAAGCAGAAACAGACTCCTAAATACAGAGAAAAAACTATAGTTGCCAGCGCAGAGGAGGGTGGGGGGATGAGTAAAATGGGTGAAGGGCCATGGGAGATACAGGCCTCCAGGTATGGAACGAGCAAGTCATGGGATTGAGAGGCATAGCACAGGGAATAGAGTCAATGATAACTGTAGTAGTGTTGTATGGTGACAGATGGTAGCTACACTTGTGAGCACAGCATAATATATAGACTTGTCAAATTTCTGTGTTGTATACCTGAACTATAACCTGTAATACTCTGTGTCAACTACAACTATACTTTTTTCCAAAAAAAAAAAAAAAGTGCAAAGGTGGTAAGTTAGGTGAGCCTTCCAGATATAAAATCCTGACATGTCAAACAGCAAGGGACCAGAGAGGTGAAGACGTCTAGCCCTTCCTTCACTTTGTAGTTGAGAGAAAGGAGGCCCCAAGTAGATGGGCAGGGCTGAGGCAGCCCCCCGCATTTTGGAAAGGCAGAGCTGGCCCCGTATCCCAAGTCTCCTGACTCTCAGAGCCTACTTGCATCACATTATTTGTATCTGGGATGATCATCAAGATAATCTCCCAAGTTTCTTCCAGGTCTCAGATTTTGTTCAAGAACTAGGCAGTGGAGGTATAGATGGTGCCCGTATGGCAAAGCAAAGGTAAAGCGTAATTCTATGGATGTTTTAGAACAAAAAACTACATTTGTCATGGATGTCAGCCAATAAAGAGACCATCAATCAACTGTTACTTGAAAGGACCAGGACCAAATGTCTACATCATTGCACTAGTTTGTGAAACAGAATGGCTCAATTTTACTTTCAGGAAAAAAAAAATTATATTCACTGGGCTTTTTCCTTTACCCTGATCATATCAAATGACTGGACATTTCTCCTCTGCCAAAGTAACAGCTACCAACTATCATAGGCACAGAATTTTAGAGTGAAATTCATTTAAACAAACTACTGTAAGATTTGTATTTTTTGAAATCACACACTGTCAGGATTTGTCTCCAACATGAGTGCATCAATTAGTTATAAAAAATATTAAAAGCCATCTAGAACATCGCTGTTACTCTTGATGCATTCAGCCACACAGACAGTATAATTAACTCTAGTCACCATGCCATATATTAGATCCCCAGGACCTACTCATCTTATAACTCGAAGTTTGTATACTTTGACCAGCGTCCTCCATTTCCCCCAGCCTGAGCCCCTGGCAATCCCATTCTACTTTCTGCTTGGGTGAGTTGGGCTTTTTTAGATTCCATATGTAAACATGATCATATAGTATTTCTTCGACGTGAGCAGCCCCTCCCCTCTGAAGTCTAGAGGTCTTCATATTGTGGTCTACCGCTGGTCACCCAGTAAGTCCTTTTGCTGCGGTCCAGTTGAGTTGTTGATTCTCCTACTCTGCATAGTTTCTTTCAAATGACCCCATCTACCTTTGTTTCACTGTACCTTGCTTTTCTGATCACCCAGGAAGCCGAGCTTGGTCGCCCAAGGTCTAATCATACCCTGCCCCGCACCCCTGGGGCAAAGAGTGGTGTTGATCTTTTCTATGCGCTATAAGCTTCTACCTTTGCTTCTCAGTTCTTTGGTGATTGCTGAGGGGGGCGAGGGGGACTGGGCTCTGCGTGACAGCACGTATCTCGAATGGTCTCAGGGTAAAACACAGCTCACTCACCGTCCTGGTGCCTTCTGTTACACGGTACAACACAAACTGGTTGCCACTTTGGTTTCTACTGTTATATTTCTTTAGCGCAGTGTCCACAGCCTTAAATAGATCCTCATCATTGCAGTCGATTTCTTCTGAGAGGGACTCCTGGGTTAAACTTGGTAGCAGCCTGGAGCAAAGAAAAAGCATAGCAAGTAGTTTCATGGTTTAGCGGTCTCCTTCCAGGAGCTGAGGAAGGGTTTCACCAAGAATCTGGTGCCAACTTGAATGCTGATTTTAGCAATTTCCAGCCCTTTATCTCCTCTGTACTCTTATCTCTCTGCCTCAGCGCTCCGGATCCTGGTGGGTTCCTGCTGCCATACACTATTTGCCCTATTTCCAAAGGCTCTTTTGGGTTATCCAAGCAGATTTCAGGTGGAGACATTACAACACCAGGGTTGTTGACCTGCTTGTTTGCATTCAAGAAGCGCGTGGGAGCACAGGGCACATTTCCAGGTGATTGCACAATGCTGTATAACAAATCAGAACAGAAACTAATAAAGGAGGAGGAAAAACCAGCAATCACCTGTTATTCCCTTTCCCAAGTGACTTTCCCAAAGCCCTTTATGAAGGTCACTACATGGGACAACAATGAGTACAACGTACAGATACCTTTCAATCTGTACCTTTCAAGGTACAGATACCTTGCAAGATATCTAGCTGCAGAAAAAACGGGCTGCTACCAATTGCATGGCATGCCTGCGGAGCCCACGCACAGGGACATAGTGCATGGTAGGAGTCCCACACCAGGACACTGGTGCAACTAAAGTTAAAATATGGGCATCCTATATGGTCTCTGGTCAAGTCAGCCTCTCTCCACTCAATTGTATTGATTTTAGAAAAGAAAATGCTCCCCAGGGAGAAGGAGACAGGAGAGAAGCATAAGAAGAGATGATTTGAGTGAAGCCCAGTGTCCCCCATCCTTGCTTCTTGTTTCTGATGTGATGGATTTGGATGTCTACTCACCAAGCCTAAGGAGCCTTTCTGATAAACCCCAAGTTCTGATTCTAGCTCCTCCTGTACTGCACACTGCTACACATTTCCTTCTCTCCCAGCTTTAGCTTCTGTCTCTTTGGGGGCCCCTCTTTTTCCCCAGCCTAACAATTTACCCATATCTTTCTTGGCCTTTGTTTTTTCCCCCTATCTACTGCCCCCATCCCCTGGCCCGGATACACACACACACACACACACACACACACACAAACACACACACAAACACAAACACACACTTCTACTTTCTGCCATCACTATGTACCTGCAACTGCTTCGGTAAGTCAGGTAGTGAGCCCAAAGTCTTATTAGCCCTTGTCTAAATGCTTGAGCCCTGATTTGGGAAAAAGGGAAAAGAAAGAGCATTTAATGGTGGAAAAAGACATTTGGCACAAAAACTGAATAAAGAGAAGTTACCCCTTAGCCTGGAGGGAAGATCTGAGAAGAGCAGAGGTCTCTGGGAGGCCTCAAGCAGAGAACACCTCTACCCTGCTTTCTGGCCACGTAGCCAGGAAGGCAGCAAGATCTCACGGAGAGAATAGCCAGGGCAGACATGTTCATTAGTGGCCTTGCAGAGGCTCTGATAGCTTCACTGTGACTCAGGAGTAGCTGATAAACTAGACCCAAAGAAGGATGTGCATGGGGTTGTAAGCATCTCCCAGCAGGAGAGAGCTAGTGGACCAGTGATGAAGAGTCAGACCTCCCCTTCATGCCCACCACCCAAACACTTGGCACGACATGAAATTCTAGAATGGTGGCACAACTTTTCACGGGGAGTAGCAGGTGAGGGAGCTCCAAGGACTGAGGTTAAGTCTCCTATTAACCTACTAGGATGGCAACCTGAAATGGAAACTAATTTTTTTTTTCTGAAAATAGAGTGATATTTCTTGTGCACCTGAAATTATCGTCACGATTCATACCTGCGGTATTCCTTGCAATTCATAGCCCAAGCCTTTATTGCCTCATAATGGAACTTATTTCTTTTTTCAAAAGGAAATTTAGAGATCTAGAAATAATAAGAGAGAATTTGAATATTTTTTTAAAAGATTTTATTTATTTATTTATTCATGAGAGACACACACAGAGAGAGAGAGAGAGAGAGAGAGACAGGCAGAGGGAGAAGCAGGCTCCATGCAGGGAGCCCAACCTGGGACTCGATCCGGGGACTCTAGGATCACACCCTGAGCCAAAGGCAGGCACTCAACCACTGAGCCACCCAGGGATCCCGAGAATTTGAATTTTGTGTTAGAAGAATAGTCCTTTGACTGCTAAAACATGCCTTCTTGGTATGCCCAGCTACAGTGAAAGTACTCAGTGAGGAAAGACTCTAGAATTAGAGTTAAATCCACGAAAGAAATAGGGTCAGAGATCTGCGGCAAGGATTTAGTGATCCGTCACTGACTTGCAGCACTGACATATTTCTTCTCCATTCGTCTCTCTCTTCTCATGCCATCTCCTCCCCCACCCACGTTTGCTTACTCTGAATATAAAAATAAGGTAAAAATACTTGAATTTTGCATTCATTATTGGTTGTATTTTATTTATGGCTCTAAGTCAGAACATTAATTTTTCCCCATCGAGAAAATCAATTTTTATTTTGGAAGTGAGTATGCAAAAAATTTTGAGATATTTGAAAAGTCATTCTTAAATACCCCTGGACATGATTCAGAAACTGATTCAGGGAAGGGCTGGATCTCTGGCTTTAGAGGATGGCTGTGGTCTGGCAATGAGAAGCTGGGGAAATTGGCTTCGGGAAGAGGAAGAACTTCATCTTTCTTTAGTGGAGGGAGTCGGTAAACATATCCGATTTGTCTCCGGTGGAAGGGAAAGTGCTTTTTACCTGGACCTCTTTCTTCTGAGTGCTGAGGTGGTGGGCCCTGGCCCTGGCGATGGTGATCTTGGGGACTCTGGCTATGGGGTGGTAGGTCACAAGGCCCATGGTCAAGGAAATCGTGGTCATGGGGATGATGCTTATGGGGATGGTGTCCATGGGGATGGTGTTCATGGGGAGGGGGTCCATGAGGAGGGTGTCCATGGGGATGGTGTTCATGGGGAGGGGGTCCATGGGGAGGGGGTCCATGAGGAGGGTGTCCATGGGGATGGTGTTCATGGGGAGGGGGTCCATGGGGAGGGGGTCCATGAGGAGGGTGTCCATGGGGATGGTGTTCATGGGGAGGGGGTCCATGGGGAGGGGGTCCATGAGGAGGGTGTCCATGGGGATGGTGTTCATGGGGAGGGGGTCCATGGGGAGGGGGTCCATGAGGAGGGGGTCCATGGGGATGGTGTTTATGGGGAGGGGGTCCATGGGGATGGTGCCCATGAGGAGGGTGTCCATGGGGATGGTGTCCATGGGGAGGGTGTCCATGGGGAGGGGGCCCAAAGGGAGGGCGTCCATGGGGACAGGGTCCATGGGGATGATGCCCATGAGGAGGAGGTCCATGAGGAGGAGGTCCATGAGGAGGAGGTCCATGGGGATGGCCAAAATGGTGGTGTTTACCACTGAAATTTCTATGTTCCTGGTAAAGGATACAGAAAAGTGATTATTCCATTACACAAAAGGAGAAGTTAGGTGTGCAACTCAATTTAGCTCAATGGCTCCCAGACTTTTGGATTTCACAAATCAATTTTAAAAATGGGATAGCAAAAAAGTGTTCTCAAACTCTTACCCAGCCAAATGGACATTTAAAATGCAAACAATGGGGCATCTGGGTGGCTCAGTCAGCTAAGTGTCTGAGTCTTGGTTTCAGGTCAGGTTGTAATCTCAGGATTGTGAGATCAAGCCCTGCGTCAGGTTCTGAATTCAGCATGGAATCTGTTTAGGATTCTTTCTCTCCCTCTGCCTCTCCCCCGACTTGAGCCCTCTCTCTTTAAAATAAATAAGTAAATCTTTAAAAAATATAAACAAAAACTAGCATCTACCACCATCATTATTTCATAATTGGAATAATATTTCGATAACACAAGAGTCAGAAAAATGCCTTAGAGTAAAGGGTGGTTCTTTATATGGAACAAATGTTGTATTATGAAATACATATTACTCTTCTTTTTCCCATTTCAACATAAAATGGTGAAATTATATTATAGAATGGTGCTTTTCTGTAGACCAACATTTGGAAAACTAGTGCCTTATAATGTACATCTTTAACAGAGTTCTGAGGCCTTATGGTATAAGCATCTCTTTAAAGGATAAGCATTTTACCTCTTCACCCTCCTTCTTGTTCGGATTTTAGTTAAAAAAAAATCTGTGGAGCCAGGTTCATGGTGACAAACCTGCCCTGCCCCTCCCCACTTTGTTTTATAGTTTGGCACATGGACATTTGGATTATTTTCAGTTTTTGCTGATGTGAAAAATACTGTGACGAATGTCTTGGTACAGAAAAGCTTTCTGATACAGATGTGAAATATTGCTTTGTGCCTTATTTTATGTACCTTTATATAATATGTTTGAGGTTAATTCATTCACCTTAGGTTCTATGCTTAATAATAAAAGCTAGGAACTGAGTCTCGGCACTGGAACCTTCACTACAAGGGCCATTTTCTTTTCCTTTTTTTTTTTTTTAAGATTTATTTATTTACTTATTTACTTATTTATGATAGACATAGAGAGAGAGAGAGAGGCAAAGACACAGGAGGAGGGAGAAGCAGGCTCCATGCCGGGAGCCCGACGTGGGACTCGATCCCGGGACCCCAGGGTTGCGCCCTGGGCCAAAAGCAGGTGCTAAACCGCTGAGCCACCCAGGGATTCCCACAAGGGCCATTTTCAAATTCATTAAAGGTTTGATTGAATCGGTTATGATTTTACTTTACAAATCTTACCCAATTTGGATATTTCCCCAATTGGAATTTTTTTATGCTTTTTGTGTCATATCAGCAATTGCACCCCTTTCTCCAGGGGCCTATTCTCTCTGTATTTCTTCTCAGCCCCCTCTCATCTCTCTGCCTCTGTCTCCCACCACCCCCCAGAGCCATAGGAACAAAACACACTATGTGTGTGAAAATATTTCTTAGTCTGGCACTGCTCATCACAAAGACTACTTAAGCAACCCACCGCAAAGTTGAAGACTTCACAGTTTATGGCAATGTCTTTTGGACTTTCTAAGTCAGAGACTTCTATATCATAGGACAAATCTGCTCTGCAGAATCCAAAGGCCTATAAAGAAAGAAAAGCCCATTAGTGTGTGTATGCATGTATTTGTGTGTGTGTGCAGGTGGTATGAAGGTGCACAGCTAGACTTGTAAACTTTTAGACATTTGGGAAAGAAGATGAGCTTTGGAAAAACCAGGGTGATATTATCAAATATCTCCGCTAGTTATTTAGCAATCTTTCCTAGTCAATACTTGGAGAAAGTGCAAGTTCCAAAGTGGTTCACCCTAAGTTGCTGTGCTTCCCTTCCATGAGTGCTCACTAGCACTGGGCTTCCCCACTGGAAGTCATGAGGAGCAGCACGTCATTGATGCCTTGTCTTTAGGCCAAGCCTTCTGCAATGAAGACCCAAGTTCCCTGTGCCTAGTGAGAATGAAGAGTGGTGTAGCAGTGGGATTTGTACAACTTTACCCAGCGCCCCCCCTTTTATTTTTTATAATTTTAAATGAAATTTTTTCTTTTTTTTTATTGGAGTTCAATTTGCCAGCATATAGCATAACACCCAGTGCTCAAGTGTTCCCCTTAGTGCCCGCCACCCAGTCACCCCCACCCCCCACCCACCTTGCTTTCCACCACCCCTTGTTCGTTTCCCAGAGTTAGGAGTCTCTCATGTGCTGTCTCCCTTTCTGATATTTCCCACTCATTTTCTCTCTTTTCCCCTTTATTCCCTTTCACTAATTTTCATATTCCCCAAATGAATGAGACCATACAATGCCTGTCCTCCAATTGACTTATTTCACTCAGTACAATACCCTCCAGTTCCATCCACGTTGAAGCAAATGGTGTTTCACTCAGTTTCTTGAAGGAAAGTGTTGGAAAGGAGGGAAGCGGTATGAAGATGGATTTGTTGGACCCTGGGAAAGTGACCATCTGCTGGCCCTACCCTAAGTACAGAGGCTACTACTGGCTGGCATTCCTATGTCCCAAAGGCTCCTAAACCCAGCAGTCAAAGTTAGACTAGGACAAGAAGAAAATGCTTTCCTAAAAGAGACAGTTAAGCACTGAGGTTCTGAGATCAGTTTTGGAGTCAGAGAGAAGTATGTGAATTCTGGCTTCACCATTTACTAGTTGTGTGAGTTTAGGCAAGTTACATAAAATTCCTAACTACCTTCAGGTCGCAGGAGGGCTTAATTAAATGAGATAATGCTACAAAAACACTTAACACTGAGGCCCCTGTTCTCCAGCTGCCATGTTTCTACACTGGGTTTGCATTACCCACACCAAGGTGGTGAAGGATTTGTTGAAGAAGGGAGTAGGAGAGGGAGATATCTCTTCTAGCAGCCACTAAGCAGGATTCTAGAATTGCTTCAGGTGGGAACACTGACCAGCCAGAAAAGGAACTAATGAATGCTTCCTCTCTTCTGGCCTTGGAGAATGTATTGTTAAACCTCACCATTATCCTGGACTTGAAATCAGAAGGCCACTGTGAAGATCCTATGCCTTAACACTTTCTAGCTAACTGTCCTTAGGCAACTGGTTAAACTTCCAGGCCCTTCTGTCTCAGGGAAATGGGGCAGACATTTGCTTCTCAGCACAGTTGTCAGAGGCATACAATGAGGCAATAATACACATGGAGGTGTTTTGTTACTGTAAGTCACCCTACAAATGTTGAATATTGTTAATACAATCTTTCTGCAGGTACATGAGTATCCACTCATAAATGATTAGGGGATAAATCCCACGGGACTGAGCATCAAGAGAATTGGATTCTAATCTCAGCTTGGTTATGAGCATTGGGCTAGGTCCTTACTTTACGGATCCTCTGTTATTGTCACACAGGGTCACTGTGAGGAGTAAAAGAGATGAAGTGAACGAAGGCTCTTAACACAAGCCAGTTAGTTTTAGCTAAGTCCTAGTGGGTTAGAAAAGACCTCAGGCTTAAGTTTAGGTAGTTACTGTGCTTATTCTAAAATCGTACTATTATGATTCATTTAACATCTCTGTGCCTCAGTTTCTCCATCCATAAGAGAGAGAATAATAATATCTACCTCGTAGGTGGTGGGGTTAATAACATATGTGTAAAGCACTTGGAAGGGTGCCTGACACATGGTGGGTGGTCTCTAAATGTTGCCTAGTTCTTCATAGATGTTTATTATACTCACATTATGGTGCCTGTGAAAATGGTGGCTGACGGAGCAGTTCCTTACAGAGAAGTCCACATAGTAATTGGTTCTTTCCCCTCCTCTCTAGAACAAATTGGATCAAAGCAGTTTCAGGAACATAAAGAGTAAAAAAAAATTGACAGTAGATACCTACTATCCAATATGCTGTAAAGCAACACAGGGATTCAAAATCACCAATATGTGCCCTTTTTCTTATGGCCACTGCCTTTTAAAAATTTATCACATAAGTGATAAGGTAAATACTATTTCACTGAAAATGTCAAATAATATAGACCTAAGTCAACACAGTGTGAAAAATCACCCTTCCTGCACCCAATCTCTTTGTCCCAGATGTATCACTACCACCTATTTGATTGTTTCTCCTAGCCTTTTCCTAAATATGTTGCCCATATACACGTATATCTAATTAAGATAAATGGGCTCAGAGTCTAAGTATTGTTCACCAACTTGCTTTTCCCCCTAGGAATCTCTCCCAAAACATTCTCTTTAGTGATTGCGCTGTGTTCATTCCATGAGTTGTACACACCATAATTTATTTAACTTGGCATTTGCAAAATGCAAGACAGACATCCAAGAGCTGCTTTGCAAGACTACTCTGGCAGGGGAGGCACTTGGGCCCCTGGATTGGAAGGCAGGGGCACTGTCTGGCTTCAGCCACACCGCTGGGTGTGCCAAGACGGTTTCTCTGGTGCCTCTGTTTTCTATCATAATACAAGGAGATTAGGACTAGATGATTTATAATGACTCACATAACCGTAATATGCTCTTCTGTCTTTCCCTCTTTTCTTTTTGGGTTTTCCCTCTTCTTCAGTGGATATTTATACTCCCCACAATTCCAAAAATTAGAAAACTGCAGTAAAGCAGCCTTATTCTATTGAGGCTGCAACAGGGCCCTCAGTTTGAAAGGAGCTGGACGTGTGAGGCCAGTGGAGAGGGCCAGTGCCATGGGTTCTGCACCTGCCAGGTTGGAGCTGGGCCCTCAGACACTAGCTGATGTGAGTAGTGACTCACCGCTCTGACAACTCTCTCCAACCGGTCCACTTTGAAAGAGGCAAAATCTCCATTCTCCTGTTTGTACTTCTCAAGGGCTTTGTCAGCTTGTGTTCTGTAAGGCTGAGTATCTTCGAAGAAGTCAAATAGGATGGAACTGTCTTTAGTATTGGCCAGTGCTGAAGAGACTGGAGAAAGAAGATGTCATCTTTGTAGTACCAGGTTGGAACCAGCATTGTCCGTGTCGGGACTTAATATACATAAGCATGGTGGCAAGAGTAATGATAGCTTCCGTTTTTCAAATTGAGGGATGGAGGAGTTAAATAATTTGTCTGAGATCAAATCAGCCAATCAGCAGCGGAGCTAAACTTGAACCCAGATCCTTCCAATGCTTATGTTTCTGCTATAAGACACCCCTCCTCCTGTCACTCACAAAGTGTTACTATTTCACTCTGTCTCTCCAAGGAGGGAGACAGTCCCTCCAAGGGACTCCTGTCTCTCCAAGGAGGGAGAGGCATCATTAATACAGTTTTGCCCGGAGAGAGAAGATACAGGTCAACCTTTTTTCAAGGTGACTTCTTGAAGGAGTTGCTTGGTTGCTGAATTTTTATATATTGAATCATGTTGAAATGGACATTTTTAAAAGGAATTTTGTGGTAATTCTTTTTGAAAAAAGAAATAAAAAGAGCATGGCATTTAGAGTCAACACTGGTGTGATAGGATCATGTCTTTATTACATTTTGGCTGTGTTCCCAAGGCCAAGTCATTGAACCTCTTTGAGCTTCAGTTATTTTATCTTTAAAATAGAAAGTATCATAATCTTTACCTCACGTAGTCTTGTAAGATGAAATGGGATAACATCTGTGTAACCGCTTTGTGAACTATACAGTTATAGCTAACAGATGTTGAAGTCAATAATTGAGGGCTGAGTAGTACACTTCTGCAAAGTGTACTACATAGAGCGCCTTACTTAATTCTAAGAAGGATCCAGAAGGCTAATACTATGATTATCCTTCTTTTACAAAGGAGGAAAGTTTAAAGAGGTTAAGTAAGTTGCCCTCAAGACTATACAACTAATAAGTGATGAAGTTGTAATTCATCGCTTATCTGACCTCCGAGCCTACATTCTCTACAATTATGCTGTACTGCCTCTCATAGATTTCTATTCTTGTACCTTGAATTTCTTTAAAGGAAGGTATATCTGTAACAGAAGGAAACTCTCCCCCTTTTCTTCTGAAGAGATCAAATAATTGAATCCATGAAGGCAGGGACCATTTCTGATATGTATATCTTAGCATCAAATGATGGATACCACAGTACAACTGAATTCTACATTAATCTAGAATTAATTAGCATTTTAACAGATGACCTTACCAGAACTTGTGGTACAGTTAAAGTCGTTCACTCTAAGATACTGAGATTCATTCAAACACTTTGTAGCTATTACCTTACACTGTCCGATCACCTGTAAGAGAAAAGGGTTCATGTCATTGCATACTGCTTTCCTCGGGTTGAATGTGGGGAGGGGACAAAAAGTGATGTCACATACTCTTACTATCCATTGAGAATTCATTTTTGTTTTTTCTCACCCAGTCATCTCTCAAAACCTGTATTTTCTTAGTCTGTTCCTGTGAGCTGGGTACTATAGGCATCCAAAAGCCTCATGAGAGCCGGGGAGAAATGGTTTAAACAGATCATGACCATATCCCAAACATTTTTGAGGGAAAAAAGTGCTAAGACTCCTAGGTATGTAAATGTCTTATTCTCTAGAACTGAAATCTTATATATGTGCTTATTGACCTTTGTGTTCTTTTCCTATGGTGGAGGGTCTGCCATCTGAGTGCCCACATGCAATGTAGAACAAGACCCTAGTTCTCAAGGTAACTGCATTAATCCCTTTGGCTATTCCTGCCAATGGGGCCAGGCTTCGTAGGACACAGTCACAAATTCATAGCTTCTTAGGCCCATAGACTGTCAGCCTGAGTGGATCTTAGAGTCCAGCTACCCTAAACCCCTTCTGTTATTTTACAGTTGAGGAGGAAAAGTCTAGCAACTTAGGTAATTTGCCACAGGTCTCACAGCTGGGCATGTTATCCCATGGGATCGCAATCCCCATGGACTCATCTTGAACTGGGATCCCAGGTATGGCTCTCAGGAGACTATTACTTAAGGTCCACATAGTCTTCATGAGTCAAGAGGCAAAATCTGCTCTTCCTTTTTCACTGCATGAGCACAGGCAGGCAGCCACCCTGAGTAAGCAGAGTAAACAGAGGTCAAGGCAGATAAAAGGAAGAGGATGGTACCCTGCTTACTTACTATATCGGATAAACGTGCAGAAAGAGCTGGCTTGCAGTCATTCCAGTGTTTCCTGGATAGGACTGAACAGTCCGATTCTTTCACATCCAAGACTAAATAATAGACAGCCACAGACTCCTGAGGAATGCCAAAAGAGCAACAGGTGAATAGCTTGTGGGAGCCTAGTGCTTTTTCAGTAAAAGCAGGCTCTTTATTTCTGAAACAGAATTCCTGCTCCTCTCCAAAGCATCACAGATGTCCTACCTTTGTGTCATTTGATCTACTTATTTTGAATAAATAGCTTCAAAGAGTTACTTCCAAATGTTCTTTTTAACCGGTCATGATGTTGCTTCCGCCCACAAGCTTTAAAAAGCAAGCATTGAATAGCAGCGCGGGTTTGGGCGGAGGTGTCGGAGGTGCAAGCCCAGAATTATGAGTGATGACAGCCTCCAATCTGTACGTGCAGTTGTGTCCTCTCATCCAGCTCTATTCCTGAACTTGGATTGCTTGCCTTGATTTCAACTGGCCCAAAGCTGAAACCGCTTTCTTCTCTTACAAACCAGCTCTCTCTCAACCTCCCTTGTCTTTTGTGGGAGGCATCATTAATTATTTGTCGTCTTAGTCTCCGGCTTAGAATCGGAAGGTCAACAGTGGTTTCTTTCCTTTGCTTTTACTATCCAGAAGCCAGGCTTTCCATGGCCTTCCTTTGAAATATCTCGTGTCTGTTCCTCATCCTCCCTGCTCTAATCCCCACTGCCTGGGGCTGGTCCTCATTTCCTTCCTCTTGAATGCAGGAAATAGCTTCCTAGTTCACCTCACCTGCCTCCATCTCCCCAGACACCCTGTGCCCCTGCCTCACCCACCCACATACCCTCTTGTCACCACTCAGAGGTAGCACTGTGCCCTACACATGTGGCCAACAGCCAGGAATGACACTAACGATCACTAAATTGCTGGCCGAATCCCAAATTCCTGCAATCCCTCTTGCTTTCTGCAACCTGCAGTGCCTCTGTCTCTAATACTTGTAACAAGTAGGAATTACTCTGCTTGTCTTCTGTGGTGCTCCATGGTCTGGCCTCCTTGATTTCAGTGGTTCCACCAAAGGGTAGGTTATTTGGGGAGTGGGGCGTGGAGGGAGGCTTCCTTCCATAATCTCTATCAAGCCCTCAAATCCACGCCAAACAAGCATATAATCTTATCATTAAATGAAAGCGGTAGGCTCTCCCTGCTTCAAGATAAGCCTACAGTCTCTCTTCCAACCTGATAGCTGCTCCAAAGCCCATATAAAACTTCTGGAACCCCCACCCCCACCCCTCTGCTTATGTTAAATTACTCCCTGATACCCTCCTTCCTGATTCCCTACTCACATCCTTCTCCCATCCAATTTTAATAGATTCCCTTTCCTGGGGTTGCTTCAGCGTCTATACCGCTCACTTGGCTCTGGGAATGTGTCCCAGCTTACACAGTGTGCCTGTGCCTGTATGTGAGCCAATGATTATTTCCTTGAGGTCCCTGCCTACGGCTGATTCTAATTCTTCTCTGACAGTGCTCACTATTGGACTTGGCTCAGCATACACGCTTATAAGTACTTAGAGATTGATTCATAATTAAGCGCTCTGAATAGCAAATGTTAGTCTGAAGGAAAAAAGAACAGTGTAGAGCAGCAGCAGAATCTAAACTGGAAGCCCTAGCCTAAGCCATTGCATCGTGCAAAGCAGTAAGCCTACAGGCCGGAGCCACAGTGCCCAGCTCAGCTCTAGCGCTGCTGATTCCTCACCGATTCGTCCACATGCGCATCAGCGACCCGCAGCAACTGGAAAAGGTAACCATGCCGCCGTCCCTTATTGATCAAGTCTAGGGCTTTCTCAGCAAAGGATTCAGTAGCATCGCAGTCTGTGGGAATCACAGCACAGGAGCTCGGCAGCGCGACTAAAGGGAGGAGAAGCAGTGCTGCAGGGAAGGCTCTCATTTTGTGAAAATGGGAAAACCAACCCTTGCTATAGTACATCACAGCAGGGAATTTTATAAAGACTTTCTAAAACACACACACACACACACACACACACACACATACACACATGCATAATTGATTAAACACAGTCTTTATACATTTCTGTTGTGTAACCGGGGAGAGTCACCTTGAACCCTGGTTAAAATATCTATCAACATGCTGTAAATGATTAGTGGGTCCTGGGGACAGAAAGTCAAGGCATGCCGCTGGTGAGTGGTAGACCCGTGATCTGCACAAAATCTGGATTTTTCTAGTAGTAGCAGATCCAGTGTATGTTTTTGACCACAAGCACTGCCCACATTGATGTGTGGGGTGGGGTTAGAAGGGGTGGGGGTGGGTTCACTTCTAAGAAGCAGTTTCCCTCCATCTGCCTCCCTGTTTCTGCCAGAAAGCTCCACCATCACTCCCTGCTCTGGATTATGGCATTCAACATCCTCAGCAGAAGGTAGCTGCATTACAGGGACGCCTGGGAGGCTCAGTGGTTGAGTGTCTGCCTTCGGCTCGGGGTGTGATCCCGGGGTCCTGGGACTGAGTCCCATATCTGATTCCCCATGGGGAGCCTGCTTCTCCCTCTGCCTGTGTCTCTGCCTCTCTCTGTGTGTCTCATGAATAAATAAATAAAATCTTAAAAAAAAAAGAACAAAAGAAACAAGAACAAAGAACAAAAAAGAAAAGTAATTGCATTATATAAGGGAGGTAACATGTTAAATGGTTAACACCATAAAAGGAACTGAGTTCTGAGTTAAAGAGAAGGGTTAAAAAGCTGTTACTTGGGAGTCAGATCCGAATTTCAAACCTGCCCTGTTCTCTTCCAGTGTGATGCCGGGTAAGCCATTAAACTTCTCTGATTCTTAATTTTCTGATTTATAAAATGGAGATTCATACCTCTTGGTAGGATTGTGTGATACTTAAATTGGAAACATATAAAGTAACTAGTATAATTCTTGGCACAGATTTGGGTATTGAGTAAATGATGCGATGTATTTTGTTATTATTATCACTAATGTTTCTGAGAAGTTGGCACCTCTTATCATCTGGTTCTCTGTGGCCCCTAAAGTGCACTAAAGAGAATTGCTTTATATGGATGAGAATGGTTGTGAGGGTAGGAATCAAGCAATTTGATGCCCATCCCAGAGAAGGAGTTGGGAACATTATACCTAGGAAGGGCTTGACCTGGGTGGCAGGCCTGGCATTAGGCTGATACCCCACCCCCACCCTTCTAGAGAAACAACCTACCTGCCTGTATTTTTCCTGAAGGAATCTGCCCAGGTTCCCTCCTGGGACCCTGACAGGTCCCTTAAATAGCAGCTCCCCACTTCCTGTTCTCTCTGCAGTGAGTGTCTGAGTGGTTCTTATTCTAGAATCACCTGAGGGACTTCTAAAAATCCTTGTCTAGGCCTCTTCCCAGAGCAATAAGGATCTCTGAGGGTGGACCTAGGTCTTGGTACTTTGAAAACCTACAGGTGATTCCAATGTACATTCATAGTTGAGAACCACTGGACTCTAAACAGACTCTGAAGGGAGGGATATTGTTGGAAGAGAGAGGGAAAGGGGAGGGTATATGAAAAGCAGGCCCCACTTTCCAGAGTCACAGGCTGGCTTAGCAAGTGCTAAACATGGAAGACACATGTTTTGAATTATGCTCGATATTGAACCTGTAGTGTTAACGACACTAGCTTTTGCTTAGCGAAACGGGACCTCTTTAATGAAATTTAGAATGACAGGAGTAGTATGTATGAATCTGGCCAAGATGTCACTAATGGGCTCTAACCTGAGGAGAGGCAGGGAGAAAACTATAGATGAACATGAAAACTTACTATGTTTTGATGAGCTGAGCTCCTTAATTACGCCTTCTATTCTTGCTCTACTGGCCACACCCAATACAGAGTGCCTTTGAGGGAGCTAAAGGCTGGTGGAGGGAAAGGCAGGGGATGGAAAGGCTCCCAGGATGAGGATAACCTTTTCCTACAGTTTGGCTGAGATTTGGATGTGCTCATGCATTCTCCTCCCCTTCCTTCACTGAACCCTCAAGGCCAATACAGTCCTAGTGATGCATTGTGTTTCTTGCTAGACCTGGATTGCGACAGGCCCCGAGACTCTGCATGATGCCCCTACTTCATCATTTTTCCTTCCTAAAGGAAGCAGCTAAGAGTTAACAGCACATGGCTATTGTTAACTGCTTTTAAACAAATGCTATCAAGGCCTATGTGCTTCTTTTAAGAGACAGCTACTAGGTTGGAGGACAATTGTTATACCTGTGATTTCCCTGTCGTATTAGCTTGTTAGGGCTGCCATAAAAAAGTACCATAAACTGAGTGGTTGAAATGGCAGAAAGTGATTGCCTACAATCCTGGTGGCTACAAGTCCAAGATTAAGGTGTTGGCAGGTGAGTTTCTTCTGAGGCCTCTTTCCTTGGCCACCTTTTCTCTGTGTCCCCACATGGCCTTGCTTCTGTGCTAATCTGTGTCCTGATCTCTTCCTATAAGGATGCCAGTCATGTTGGATTAGGGCCCATGCTAATGATCTCATTCTAACTTAATTACATTTTTAAAGACCTATATGCAAATACAACCAGATTCTGAGGTACTGGGGGTTAGGACTTCAGTATATGAATTTTGGGGAAACAATTCAACCCCTAACACCTGTCAGATTTCAAAAGATATGTGTGTATATGTATATGCAGCTATTACATATATTTGGATAAATATATACACACATAATATACTGTATTATATACATATATATTATTAAGTGAAAACATTGGGAATGAATGTCACCAGAACATTAATTTCTATTCTAAGCAAAACTATTATAGGTGTCAAAAAGCTCTCCAACTTGGAGCATTGTTTGGTTCTCCCCAGGCTCAATCGCAGGCCACAGGCACCTGTCGCTTCCAATTACTCCTATTGACAGATGAGTTTATCAAGTTCTGGGGCTCGGAGACTATTCATACAGGTCATAAAAAAACAAAATTCCACCTTTAGGTTGAAAGCTGTGCAAATAACATTTGACCAATACTTGCTGTTTAAATAATTATGGAATATAGGTAGAATGACACTCCAATGAATCCCAGTTTCTTTTTTTTTTTTTTTAAAGATTTTGTTTATTCATGAGAGACACAGAAAGAGAAGCAGAGACACAGAGAGAAGGAGAAGCAGGTTCCATGCAAGGAACCTGATGTGGGACTTGAACCCAGGAATCCAGGATAATGCCCTGAGCCAAAGGCAGATGCTCAATCGCTGAGCCACCCAGGCATCTCCCCAGTTTCTTGATATCCTTCCATTTTAATCTTATTTTGATCAAAAGACTCACAATGTGTTTTTGCCCAGAAAGAAGAGGACATTTCTGAATATGGCAGGCCCTATGTCAGAGACTTAGCTAACAGGCAGTAAGATTACAGAGGGAGAGGCTGAAGACAGGAGAGGCAGAGAGGCATCTGTCCATGGTGTGTGAGGCTTTGGATGGTTCAGAAGGGATGCAGCCCTGTGTATAAGTCAACGGTGTAGTCTCATTATTTACACTTCCAGATGACATGATGAGACCACAAAGAGTCAAATGATACACTTTATTAGTCACTTTCTACATTTGAGTTCTCTGTCTCCCTGTCCCCATTCTCCAGCACCTCCCTTCTCCCACAAGGCACTGTACCCCCATGGAATCCTCTATGTGGTTCTCATGGTGGGAGAATAAGAAGGTTGCCCTGCTGCGCTGGTCCTGGGCACTCAGCAGAGCGTTGTTCTTTGTTGGGGAAAGGCAGAACAACCAGCTTCCGCTCCATAGGTCCCAGGAAAAGGAAGGAAACATCCAGGCTTTCTCCCTGAGGATCTGTGGTGAGATCTAGCTTCACAGGGAAGGCCTCGACAGGGCTGTTTTCCTGAGCACCCTCAGGCTTCTTCTCATCATCCAAGTCAGGGAGATATTGGACAGATCCCTTAGGCACAGCTTTGGAGGGTGAGTTGGTAGGAGCTGTGTTTTTCTGCTGGAACTCTCCCACCCCAGGGAGGTCCACAGGTCCCTGGCTAGCAGAAGCATTTTCCTCTCCAGGTGCAGGAACCTGAAATATGAACATTTTCAAATTTTCAAATAAGGGAACATTCCCAGGAAAAACTTCTGCCTGTCATGGCTAGTACCAAGCTAAGCTGTTCTGGGACTTTCCGATGTAATGTTTCAAAGGGAGACCAATTAGAGGGATGAACCTCTGGTTAAAGGGTTATAAAGCAAAACCAGACAACAGAAGCTTGACTGCAAATCTTACAAATTCAGAGCTGAACAGTGGTTTGGAGAGGTTAAATGGCTTCTTTCAAGTCCCCCGGGGAACTGTCACCCTGTTTGCAGTAGTGCAGCCACAGCTACTTTTATTGATTGCTTATTCATTGCCAGGCCCAATACAGGGCTCTTCATCCAATTCCTCTCTTTGTTTCCCACAGGGATCTGAACCAGGTGGATGTTGCAATCCCATTCTATAGACAAGGCAACCAAGACTCAGAGAGGGAAGAATGTTCCCAGAGTCACACTGGGACAGGGTGGCCTGTCTCAATAACCCTCTCAACTATAGTTCTTTCCCTCATAGTAAACAAAATATGACTGACTGGTCTTTAACCTGCCATGCTGTGGGTATGACCTTGGGCCAGGCTGAATAAAGTGATGATCATGGATTTTAGGAAATAAAAAGGAGAGGGTGGGGTGGGGGCAGTTAGAATTTAGCTTATCTGTTCTCTTCTTCACAAGAAGACAAACAATTAGATTGAAAAATACCTGTGGTTCAAAGAAGTGACAAGTCACGGAGACGAACTTTTCTAATTCTCTTTGACCCAGAGAACCTTTGCAAATACCAACAGGCTAAAGAAAGAGAAAACACAATGTCCTGTGAGTATTAATGATTATCAATGATTATAAATAGAAATCAACTTGCTTTCTGCTTTTGTATACACACAACCAATCGACATTTTTACGTTCCTAATGTTATGGGCAGGCTCTGAGTCAATTCTCTCTAGATCATTTTTACCAAATAATCACCCAAACTAGGCTACATATCTTCCAATGATGTGAAACTCAGGAATTATTTTTTAAATTTATTTTATTTTTTTTAAGTAGGCTCCACTGATGACTATGAAATCAAGACCTGAGCTGAGATCAAGAGTTGGGTGCTTAACCAGCTGAGCCACTCAGGCACCCCCCCCTTTCCTTTTTGTAAAAAGTAGGCTCCATGCCAAGCATGAGAGGCTTCAACTCATGACCCTGAGATCAAGACCTGAGCTGAGATCAAGAGTCAGATGCTTAACTGACTGAGCCACCCAGGTGTTTCTAAACCCAGGATTTCTTGAGGACAAACCGTTAGAAAATTCTTTGTATTGAGTAGAAATCTGTCTCTACAGAATATCTACCTCTTGGTCTTACTTCTATCTTTGGGTCATTTTGAAAACCTGTTCTCATCTCTCACATAGTAGTGCCTTTTATATATATTCCACCTGTGTTTCCTCAGACAAAATCCTTCTCAGCTCCTTCAACATCTCTTTATTTAGACATAAAGTAATTTTTTCTTAATACAAATATAATAAATACTTATTTAGAATATGAATAAACAAAAAGAAATAAAAAGACCTGTAACTGCATGAAAGGTACCTGTTTCCCACAATGATCTGATTTCTTTTCCTGTAACTCTTTTTCCTATGCATATATATTTTTCTTCTAGATAAATAGGATTGTTACATATATTATTTTATAACTCTCTCCTGTCACTTAATAATATATTGTGAAAATCCTCTAATGGCATTAAATAGTTTTCTGAGATCTTCTTTATAACCACTAGCTAATATTCCTCTGCATTATTTAATAAGTTCTTAGTTACTTTCTCAGGGTAAATTCCTAGAAGAGGAATTTTAGAGTCATAGAGTATACATATATCCAAGTACGAATAGAATGTTGTAATAAAATATTGCAAAAAAAATATTGCCTCAATTTCTAAAGAAGAACTCTTAAGAATATTCACATGGAATTTACTAAAATGTGTCTAAATGGATTGCCTGAATATTACTTGATCACCCATGTCCAGACTATAGAAAGAGAAGATTAGAAATTCCTTAGGATGGGAAAATTAATTAATGTAGAAAGTCCTTGGAGAATGGTGCTTTAGTCTCTTTCCTTCTCCAATTCATCACCAAATCATATAGGAGACACTCTTTAAGAGAACCTTCTGGAGACACTGCAGTTACCTGTACCAAGTAGAGCCTGTCTACTCCTATTCTGAGTAGGATTTGCTGAGCTACTCTACTTCCTGATGAATCTAGAGTGAACCACAAAGAGCGAGTTTGTGGTCATGCTTAACATGTGAAGTGTGAGGACATATGGGCTATGAAGATTGGTATTAGCTTTTCTTTCAGAGCATTCTGAAAGCAGGATCTTGGCTAAAGCAGCCTGCTATGGTAGGGTAAGGAGAAAGGGCAGGAAAGGGAAGACTGTTTAAATTGTTTGGAAGAGTAAAAATGTGTGATTTCCATGGGACATGCAAATGCCATTGGTAGGTCTTTTTTGAAAGTATCTACTGAAGGGACAATCTTCCAGACAAGGGGCATATGATAGTAAAAATCTGTGAGGGCTGAATCTGAGGAGGAGTGGCTCCAAGGAGTCAACTAGAGAATACATCATACTGCCAGGAAAGGATCTCTGGATGAATCCACACCGGTATTACTCTAGAGAACCAGTACTGGGAACCTGTCTTATGGAGGGCTAGTGTAGAGCAAGAGAAAACTACAACTGCAGTTATATAAAAAAAGACTTTGTACTGTTCACTCTTCCCCTCTCTCATTCTTCTTGGAACTTGGAAGAGCCAGAATTAAACAAAAAATTACAGAAAGGGGAGAAAAAAAATGAAAGAATAGACCTTGACTTCCTTTCTCACAGCAGGTCCTAAGCTCTGAGTCAGGCTGAAGCTACAGAGAGAAAGAAAAGCTTTGCATTGGATATAAGATAGAAGTGTTGTTTCAGAATTGATTGAGTATAATTTTTTCAGACCTGCAAGTGAATCTTAATTACCTAAGTGAAATTGAGCTTATTATTGAAAATGACCAGAAAGCTATGGATCTGCCCAAGATGTTATTGAGAAGTGAGGAGTGATCCTACAGAATAGGATGAAAATGTATTCCCAATTATTCCCTGAGAAAATTCACTTGACTAATTATACAAGGTTTTTGAGACACACACTTTAGATCCAAAGACACACAGAGGCTAAAAGTAAAAATATTATATATTTATATATACATAACCAAAAGAGAGCTGCAATGAAACAGATATGAAACAAAGTTGACTTCAAGACAAAAATTGTTAGTAGAGACAAGGAAAACACTTTATAATGATAAAAAGTTCAATTTATTAGGAAGACACAACAACTATAAATATATATGTACTTAACAACAGAGCCCCAAAGAACATAAGCAAAACTGACAGAATTTGAGGAAAATAAAGACAAGTCAACAATAATAGATGGAAACCTCACTTTCAGTAATGGTTAGAACAACTATGCAAAACATCAAGGAAATACAAGACTTAAACAACACTATAAACGAATCATTACAGAACACTCCACCTAAAGACAGTAGAATACACAATCTTCTCAAGTGTGCATAGAACATTATGTTAAATTATAAAACAAACTTCAATAAATTTAAAAGAATTGAGATAATATGGAACATATCGTCCAATCACAATAGAATGAAATTAGAAATGGATAAGAGAAAAAATTGGGGAATTCTGCAAATATTAGATGACATATGCCTATATAACCAATTGGTCAAAGAAAAAAATCACAAAGAAAATTAGAAAATATTTCGAGATGAATGGAAACCAAAACAAAACACACACAACTTATGAGATGCAGCTAAAACATTGCTTAGAAGGAAATCTGTAGATGTAAACACTATTGTTAAAGGAGAAAAAGAGGTGGGGCATCTAGGTGACTCAGTCAGTTAAGCATCTGCTTTTGGCTCAGGTAGTGATCCCAGGATTCTGGGATCGAGCTCCAAATTGGGGCTCCCTGCAGTGAGGAGTCTGCTTCTCCTTCTCCTCCTTCCCCTCCCCCTGCTTGTGCTCTCTCTCACTCACACACACTCTCTCTCAAATAAATAAAACCTTTAAAAGAAAAAAAAAGGATAGCAAATTGTTTACATAACCTAGGGAAAAAAAAGAACTCATCCCAAAGCAATCAAAAAGAAGGCCATAATAAAGAACAGAGAGAAAATAAATGAACTAGATGATTTTAAAAACCCAGAAAAATAAAACTGAAGGTTGATTATTTGAAAAGATCAACAAAATTGATAAAACTTCAGGTAGACTAACCAAGAAAAAATAACTCAAATTACTAACTCTGGAATTAAAGAGGGAACATTACTTCCAATCTTTCAGAAATAAGGGAATACTATGAACATTTTCCTATGTGCTGAGAAATTAGGTTAACTTGGATGAAATACACAGATTCCTAGGAAGACACAAACTACCAAAAGTTACCCAAGAAGAAATAGAAAATCTGAATAGACCTCTAACAAGTAAAGAGGTTGAATTATTAATAATAGTAAAAAAAAAAAAGCCCCAAACTTCTCACAAAGAAATGCTCAGGCCTACTGGTGAATTCTACCAAACATTTAAAGAAGACTGAACACCAATCCTTAACAAACTCTTTCAAAATAAGATAGAAGAAGAGGGAATTTTTCCCAACTCATTCTGTGAGGCTAATGTTAAACCCATGAAAATCAGGCAGAGACAATCCAAGGAAACTAGAGATTAATACTCTTATGCTTATAAGTGGAAAATCTTGTAAAAAAATTACTGACAAACTGTATTTAGCAAAACATAAAAAGGATTAAATATCATGATCAATTGGAATTCATCCCTTAAGTGTAAAATTGTTTTAACATACAATAGTCATTGTTACATACAATAATGATAGATTAAAGGAGAAAAAACCCCCATGATTACCTCATTAACTCAGAGAAAACATTTAATAAACTCTAATACTGCTTTTCTTTATTAAGAAAAAATATTTAGAAGTTAGGAATAGAACTTTTTCAATTTAATAGGGGACATGCATGAAAAAACTAGAGTTAACATCATATTCAATGATAAAATACTGAATACTTTCCACAGGAATAAGATAAGAATGTCTACTCTTCCCATTTCTGTCTGACTTGTACTGGAAGTTCTAGCCAGAGAAATTAGGTAGAAAAGGAACTAAAAAGCACACACATTGGAAAGAAAGAAGTAAAGCTATCTCTAAGTGCAAATGACATGATCTTGCATGTAGAAAATCCTAACGAATCTACTAGATCACTATTAAACTACCAAATGAATCCAGCAAGGTTACAGAATACAAGGTGAGTATACCCAAATCAATTGTATTTCTATTTACTTGCAGTAAACAATTCAAAAACAAAATTAAAGAAACAAATACATTATGTTAGCATCAACGAGAATAAAATATTTAGATATACAAATAAGTAAGTATCAAACATTGAAAACTATAAAACACTGTTGAAGGAAATCAAATGAGTCCTAAACAAAAGGAAGGACAATCCATAATCACGGCTTGAAAGACTTAATATTGTTAAGATGACAGTATGTCCTATATTGGTCTACAGATTCAGGGCAATTCTAATCACAATTCTAATTGCCTTTTTAAAATAGAAAATGACAAGCTGATCCTAAAATTATTATGAAAATGCAAGGGATCTGGAATACCCAAGTAATCTTGAATAAGAAGAACAAAATAGGAGGACTCACACTTCTCAATTTCAAAATTTGCTACAAAGCTATCGTATTCAAGATAGTGAGGCACTGGTATAAGGATTGCTATATAGATCCATAGAATAAAATTGAGAGTGCAGAAATAAACCTTGACATTGATGGCCAAGTGATTTTCAAGAAGTATGCCAAGACACTTAAATGGGAGGAAATGATTGTCTATTCAACAAAAATTCTAGGACAAATGGACATTGGCATGCAAAAGAATGAAGTTGAATCACCTACCTTACGCAATATACAAAAATTAACTTAATATGGGTCACAAACCTATACATCAGAACTAAGACTACAAGAATTTTTGAAAAATGCAAAGGAGTAAATTTTAGTGATCTTGGATCAGGCAATGATTTCTTAAAGATGACTCCAAAAGAACGTTCAATGACAATAAAAATAAATAAATAGGACTTCATGGAAATTAAAAACTTTTGCACTTCAAAGAATATCATCAAGAAAACCAGGACACCTGGGTGTCTCAGTGGTTGAGTGTCTGCCTTTGGCTCAGGCATGATCCCGGGGCCCTGGGATCAAGTCCCACATTGGGCTCCCCGCAGGGAGCCTGCTTCTCCCTCTGCCTATGTCTCTGCCTCTCTCTGTGTCTCTTGTGAATAAATAAATGAAATCTTTAAAAAAATGAATAGACAACCCAGAGAATGAGTGAAAATATTTGAAATCATGTATGTGATAAAGGGATTGTATCTAGAATATGTAAAAAACTATTACAATTCATCAATAAGAAAATAAAGAATCCAATTTTAAATTGGAGAGATGTCCAAAGAACATATATATAATAATGGCCAATAAGTACATTAAAAGATGCTTAATATCATTAGCCATGAGGAAAATGCAAGTAACAACCAAAATGAGATATCACTTCATACTCAATAAGATAGCTACAATTAAAAAGACAGGTAATGATTAGTATGAGCAAATATATGGAGAAATTGTATCCCTCATACATTGCAGATGGGATTGTGAAACTGGTGCAGTCACCTTGGAAAACAGTTCAGCAGTTAGTCAAAAGGTGAAACATAAAGTGTGACCCAGCAATCCCACTTCAAACTACATACTCAGGAGAAACAAAACATAGTATGCGTGAAAACTGGTATACAAATGCTCATAGCACCATTACTTATAATAGCTCAAATGGGGAAGCAACCCAAATATCCAGACTAATGAATGAATAAACAGTACATGGTGCATCCATGCAATGAAATGTTATTTGGTCATAAAAAGGGATGAAGTGCTGATACATGCTACAACACAGATAAACCTTGAAAACATTATGTTAAGCGAAAAAAAGCAGACACCAAAGGTCATACGCAACATGATTCCATTATACAAAATGTTCAGAAAAAGACTAAGTCATAGAGATAACAAGTAGCCAAGCAATCTCCAGGGGCTGGGGTGAGGAAAGAGTTGCTAATGGGTATGGGGTTTCTTTATGGGATGATGAAAATATTTTAATATTAGATAGTAGTGATAGTGGCACAACTCTGTGAATATACCTTAAAGGGTGAATTTTATGATGTGTAAATTATATCGTAATAAAGTTGTTAGTATAAGTAAATAAGGAGGAAAAAGCCTTTTGACTCATTTTACCCAATTGTGCTATAACACATTGTGTCAATCAACATTTCCCACCAGGTATGTTTCAGATGGTTTCAAGGTGCCCTGCCTATCTTGGCCACATTCTTTGAAAGAAACCCTATTTGACTTCTTTTCCTTCTTACGGAGTGGTCCAAGGAAAGGAACACCATGCTGTATTCCAAATATAACTGGATTTATTTAGATAGAAGCAGGACTATCACAAACCACTGAGAAAATCTGTCTGTGTTTTATAGTGCCCTATGATCAATTTTTTTGTGTATGTGAAGGCATCATATTGCTGATGAAAATTGCAATTACAATAAAATAAAATCCTTTATTATTGCATCTGAGCCAACACAATCTCTACTTAGTTGTTCCTTGAGGGGAAGAAAAGCATCTCATGCATTATAACACCTCATGTAATAATTTATGATCATAAGTATGTATAGATGACTCGTGAACACAAATCTTAAATTATGAAGACATTCAGGAATACTTACCTCAGAGTCAGGGGGCTGAAGTGCACAGCTGCTGACCTGGGATTTGGTACATGGTGACTCTTTGATTAAGTATTCCAC
Source organism: Canis aureus (assembly GCF_053574225.1). Lineage (NCBI taxonomy): Eukaryota > Metazoa > Chordata > Mammalia > Carnivora > Canidae > Canis > Canis aureus. The sequence goes on along the minus strand of NC_135641.1, from coordinate 23,864,428 downwards.
GAAGTACGCAGGGCCATACACCCACTGGTATGAGAGGGAAGTTGAGAAATAAAAATTAAATCTTACCATGTGGAGAAATGATTCAGGTTTGACAGCATTTTATTTTCGAGAACCAAATGTCCTCAGAGTCATTGTCAACACAGGTCTCCTGCTGTCCCTGTACTCCCCCAAGATCAAAGCATATATTGTGATTCTGTTATTTAAAAATATAATCATCATACTTTTCTTCCCCTCTTAAGGATTTGAAAGAGCTCTAAAAACCTTCCCTTGGGTGAGCTGCTTTTTTCTCCTGCAGATTTGTTTTTAGCTTAGTCTTTCTCTATATAAATAGATTCAACATAATCCAAATAAAAGTGAGCCTCCATTTTCCCTAATCTGTAAACCTCTGTAATCTACTCCACACCTTAAGATGAAGCAGAAATTGGCTTGCTAAATGATCCATGGTCAATCAAATATGAGACTGTAGCAACAAATAGTGAACCTAAGTAGAATAACCAAGGAGACTATGAGTCAATTTCCCTTCTCACCTTAAGGCCAATGAAGTAAAATGGAGTCCCACAACTCTGATGGAAATCCCATGGCATAACTCAGAAACTGAAACATGATTGAATGTACTTGAGGTCTACCCGAGTAGGGAACAAAGAAAAGGCTTTTCAGCTGGAATCAAAACTCCTCTCAGCTTAGGAATTGACAGTAACAGTTATGAGACACATTGTTGGTGTAACGACACTTCAGCCTCACCTGACTAGAAGCCCTGGTGACTTGGACGAGAGAATACTGCTTTGAGGTGCTCTCACTGTTGTATTTTGCGAGAGATTCCAGGGCAGCTTCTAGAACCCTGGGATCTGACAAGTCAGTGGCTCTGGGGCTGGGGCAATCAGGGCACCTATTGTGAATCCTTCTTCGAGAAACTGTTGACACCAAAGAGAGAAGTTTAAAAATAAAACTCCTTAATGATTTTTAATCCCATAAATCATATGACCACAGCAGAGGCAGAAATTTTTAAAAAATCATTTCAGCAAGGATGGAGTGAAAAAGGCATTATCTGGAAAGAAAACTGTCAGCAGCAAGCTTTCTGCAGTGAGTGTGTACTATTTTCATAATCCAAAAAAGCAAGATTTTTGTTATACCTCACACAAAGTTATTTACCAGAGGAATTTTGCTCAAAAATACATAATATGTGTGTTTATATTGATATAAAAAACTTTTTCCCAGTTAGCTCAATACTTTTCACCATCATTGCCTCTGTCAGGCAGACTGAATGTCTTAAAATGTTGGGATTTCATTAGTGTCGTGTCTTATTCACCTTTTAGCCCCCAACACCTAATATAATGTCTAATGCATTATAAGTGCTTAGCAAATGCTTGTTGAGTGAACAGATGTGTGAATGACCTATGGAAGGTCATTGCACACCATATAAGTGAGCCAGAAAACAAATATTGGTCAAATCACTGTGTTACTGGATAGAATAATTATGCCAAATATATAGTGAGAATTTCTGATTGGGAGGAGCTGGGGGTGGCAAAACTTGTGTGAACGTCAGGCCAGGGAGCATTTCCAGAGGTTCTTTTTATTTTTATTTTTATTATTATTATTTTTTTGAATATTTTTTTTTAATTTTTATTTATTTATGATAGTCACACAGAGAGAGAGAGAGAGAGAGAGGCAGAGACACAGGCAGAGGGAGAAGCAGGCTCCATGCACTGGGAGCCTGATGTGGGATTCGATCCCGCGTCTCCAGGATCGCGCCCTGGGCCAAAGGCAGGCGCCAAACCGCTGCGCCACCCAGGGATCCCCAGAGGTTCTTTTTATAGAGCAAATGCATTGTTTTGATCAACTGCATGTCTATTTGCACAAATTTGGGCATATCATGAGGCAGTTTCCATAGGTTGTCACTCCTGCACCGTTGCCCCCAAGGGTCACTTCCTGGCCTTCTATAACTCTGGTACCACTAACAACAATCCCAGTCTGTCTTGTTGGTTGTTCTCTGATTTTTTAAGTAAGACTCATCTTCACAACCAGGAAGCTTAAACTGTGGCTAATAAAATACTTGCTCTGTTGCTTTATCTCCCAAAGCATTGTTATCTCCTGAAGCTTATTAGATATGCAGACTTTTAGGCCAAACCCCACACCTCTAGATTCAGAATCTGCACTTGAACAAGTTCCACTAGGGGAGTCACATGCACATAATAGTTTGACAAGTAGCCATATCCTGTTTCCCCATGCCTTGGATGCTTGCTTTCCAAAGAAGGATCCAGAACAAATACATGCGCATATTTGAAGTGTCATTAGTTTCAGCGCATTCTTAGTTCACTTATTCAACAATACTATGGCCTCCTTACACTTAATAGGAACGGAAGGAGGGCTTTTGACAGGGAGGAAGGAATATATGTTCTACATGATATAAGATAGGAGACCCAAATCAAGGCAGCATATTGTCTCTGTTGTTCCATGAGTGGTTAGGCTTAAGCTTTATAGGGATGAGCACAGGAGAGCACCTTTCCTTTCTGGAATAGAGAACATGGTAGAAACAGCAGCATTGGGGGGTCCTCAAGGAATGTAAGTTCTAAGGGCAGAGGGTGTCAGGTGAGGGCATTCTCAGTGGAGAAGGAGGCACACAAGTAGATGTGGAGATTGGAAAGTGCAATGTGTGTCTGGAAAATAGTGAAATATCCATCCAGTTGTAGGAAGTGGAGTGTTAGTATAGTCAGGAAAATAATGTTAGAGAGAGCTAGAAAGGGAGCTTAGGGACCAGAGATTAAGCAATTTCTATCAGACTGAAAATTTAGGATTTAATGCAACCCTCTATCATAAATGATTTAAGAAGTGATTTAAGAAGATTCCTTGTGGGGAAAAGGAATGGTGCAAGTTAAACTTCACAGGAGAGGCAAATACTAGATATAAGAACATGGCCTTGGTATGAATAGGATGGGAGAACACTGCATACTCTAGGCATAGCCCTATTTAATGCTCTTTTTCCATCTTTTATTTTTTATTTTTTTTCCATCTTTTATTAAAAGGAACAAAATCAGAGTGCCTTCTTACCTGGGCGAAGAGTACAATTATAAGCAGGTAGATAGAGAACTCTTCCTGGCTTATTAACATAAAATAGTGCTTTGCATTGACCATAAACCTGGAAGAAACACACATTTTATGAAAGGATGGAACCAACTCTGGCTTTTAAAAATACCCCCGAAGTTAGACTAGACATTTTATTTTTAAATAATGAAAAGCTAAGGCCAATTTTGGCAGTTTGGGGTGTGAGAAATTGCAAGCAAATTAAACAGTTCAACTTTCTTCTGAGACCCAGCTAGTCTACATTTCCCAGCCTCCTTCCAGATCAGATGTGACTGTGTATAATTGAATTGCAACCACAGGAATGTGAGAAGTGATTGGAACCATTTCCATGTGGCCCATGAAGTTCTCCCACATGTCACCTGTCTACCATGCTTTTTCTCTTTCCATAGCCTGATGCAGATGAGCACGGTGGTCATAGACACCATGGCTTGAAGGGGACAGAGTCTAAAACCACAGCATGGAAGGAATTGGGTCTCTAAGTCACTCCTGGAAGAAACCCCCCTCTTGATTGGAATTTCTCTTTTGAACTTTAAATAAACTTCTACCACGTTGGAATTAGTAAACACTTTTTAGGGTATGTATTATCGCAGCTAGTATCACCTTAACAAATATAATTCACAACAGGGTAAGAACATTCTTTGCTCTTCAAAACTAGATAGGTGCAATTTGACAAATTCAGTTAAATGATTAGAAAAGATATCTTAATCAAATACTTTACTTCTAAACATAGTCCTGCACTCAGAATATAAAGTTGCATATCAATTAATGGAAATAACCTCAGGATAATTGAGATGCAAAAGAAAGCTAGGTTATTTTCAAGCTTCTTTATTTTTTTTTTCATTTTTTTTTTCAAGCTTCTTTAATAGTTGCCTTTAAAATGTTGAATGCTGAGGCCCCTTAGGTTCTACGATTCCAGGAAATCCTTCCATGGCACCTCTGGGAGCTCCCATACTGTAAGCCTACCTTCTCCCCAACCTCGCATCTCATATCAGTGTTCACTGAAACAAAATAAGGCAAAATAAAACCAATAAAGCAGCTCTCCCTCCATTGCTTCTACAGTCTTCCTTAGATACACAACAAGAGCATTACATCTCAAATCTTTTTTTCTCATAATTCAAACACTAGCTCAGAGCCTACAAGAGGGTCTTAAAGGTAGGAAATAATTTGGGAGCAACTTTTCACTTCTGGGGTTATGACTCCCAGTGGGACTCTCAGAAACTCCTTGGATTAAACTCTGACCTACAGCATTGGAATAACCACCTGGGCCGAGATTATAATGAAGGACATTAAAGAAATGACACATATTGAGCAATCCTCACCCAACCCAGAACACACCTAGCTTTTCTGGAGCACCTAGACATAAGCACTTACCGATTCATGTAGGTGCCTCACCCCACAGTCCTTCCACGGCTTCCTGCTGAGTACATGGCAGTCAGTCTCTAACACATCCAGTGTGAGATAGAACAGAGATCCCATAGCAACCTGTGGAAGGGGGTTGAGAAATGCATCGCATCCCACATGAAGCAGAAACCCTTAAAGACTGGCCAAAATGTCTCTCTTTTATGACAAAGCCAAACTCTGTGATGTTTGTGAAGATTTCTGATAACCTGTGGGATACTAGACAAGTGTCAGAGTAGGAGAACTATTAGCACAAAAAACAGTAAAAACACATAGAACACACTGGCAGAGAATAGAGGAACGTTCTTAGCAGGGTTTCAGATTTGGAAAGCACCTGCCAACATGTGTCTTTGGGTTCCCATCCCCTGGTTGGCCTCCTCAACTTCAGCAAGCACCTGTCCTGGATAGGGGACCATTACTTGCCTGTCTGTGTTCACGGACATCGCTCACTCGGTTGAGGCTCAGTACATAGCCATCCTTTCGGTCTCTGTTAATGTCCTGCAGGGCAAAGCCTGCGACTTCCAGAATACCCGAGTTATTGCAGTCACGGGAGAGGACAGGTAAGGGGAGGACTGGCATGGGTACAGATGTAGCCCAGCAGCATGCCGCCAGCGTGCAGAGCACGAGGGATAGGAGCAGATCCATTCTGTGAGGAACAAGGCCCAGGATGGGTCAGGATGTAGAGCTACAAGGATGGGGCTGCTTAAAGCATTCTCTCTGTAAAGCCAGTTTGAGCAGTTTTGCAATCACAATCTAAACAGTAACCAGGATTTGAAATACAATGTCCCATTTTAGCTCCTTGAATTCTAAGTGTGGATTTCCCAAGGTCAGTACTTTGGATGGGATTTGCAAACGTTTCTAACCTTGGACCCCTGAGCGATCTTATATTCATGTGTCATGCAAACAAATTTGTTTCCTAACCTTTTCCTAAGAAACCATAATAAACACTGGGTCAAGGTTCCTAGCAGGTCATGACTGGATTCTGGTTCATGTCCAGGGCTCCACTTGAATCAGAATATGTGGGCTGTCACTTTCTCCCTTCTCCCCTGGCACCCGACCTCCAGTCGATGTCCTGGTCCACACAAATAGTTATTCCAGGCATGGAACCCCGGGTTCAGTCCCAATGGTGCTCAGTGAGTTCAGATTTCCTGCCTGACCTCCTGTGTTTACCATTCTTGTTAGATCAGGAAAACGGCTCTATCCCCACCCATATTACCTACATAAAGCACCAGTATCATGCCTAACACACTTTGGGATGTGGCTAGAAAGTGTTTATTTAGCCTTATTTAAGTTTCTTAAAACTAAGACATCATTTAAATAAAGAAAAAAAGAAAAAAAAAGAAGTGAATGGTACATCAATAGTTCTTGCATCATATTTCAAGTCTATCTCTCTTTCTTTGGATCTATATGGAAGCAAACTCATTAAACACTATGGTTAAGAAAGCTAATCACGCAGAATAGGAGAGAAAAAGGGTTTCTCAGACAAAAAAAAAAAAAGAAAAAACAAAACTGAAGGAGTTCGTGACCACTAAACCAGCCCTGAAAGAAATATTTTTTTAAATATTTTATTTTATTTTTTAAAGATTTTATTTATTCATGAGAGACACAGGCAGAGGGAGAAGCAGGCTCCATGCAGGGAGCCTGACGCGGGACTCGATCCCAGGACTCCAGGATCACACCCTGGGCCGAAAGCAGGCGCTAAACCACTGAGCCACCCAGGGATCCCCTGGAAGAAATATTAAAGGGGACCCTTTGAGTGGAAAGGAGAGCTTAAAAATGACAGTATTAAAGTAGGAAACACAAAAGCAATAAAATGAGTATTTCTGTAAAAAAAATCAAAGAACTCACACTACAAAAAGGATATAAAATATAATAATGTATGTCTAAAATTGAGGGGGAGAAAAGAATGGGTTTAAACTTGAACAACCATCAACTTAATATATACTACTATTTGCAGAAGAGATTATATACAAACGTAATGGTAACCACATATTAAAAACTACCAATAAACACGCAAAAATAGAGAGAATGAAATCCAAATACATCACTAAATAAAATCAGCAAGATGTGAGAGAAAGACAAGAAGGGATCAGTAAAAATCTTCAGAAACAACCACAAAACAAGGAATAAAATGGCAATAAATACATATCTATCAATAATAGTTTTAATGTAAATGTGTTAAATGCTCTAATCAAAAGAAATTGGATGACAGAATGGATTAAAAAAACAAGACCCATCTATATGCTGCCTAACAGACTCATTTTAGAACTAAAGACATGCAGGATGAAAGCGAGGGGATGAAGAAACATTTATCATGCAAATAGATGTCTGTCAAAAGAAAGCTGGGGTAGCAATACTGACATTAGATAAAATGGACCTTATTTCTTATTTTAAAAATTTTTATTTAAATTCAGTTAACATGTAATATATTATTGATTTCAGAGGTAGAGCTCAGTGATTCATCAGTCTTATATAATACCCAGTGCTCATTACATCAGGTGCCCTCCATAATGTCCATCACCCAGTTACCCCATCTGCCCCCAACCCCTCCCCTCCAACGACCCTCAGTTTGTTTCCTATGATTAAGAGTCTCTTATGGTTTGTCTCCCTCTCTGATTTTGTCTTGTTTTATTTTTTCCTCTCTTTCCCTATGATCCTCTGTTTTGTTTCTTAAATTCCACATATGAGTGAGATCATATGATAATTGTCTTTCTCTGACTTATTTCACTTAGCATAATATCCTCTGGTTCCATCTACTTTGTTGCAAATGGCAAGATTTCATTTTTTTGATAGCTGAATAGTAGTTCATTGTATATATATATATGTTACATCTTCCTTATCCATTCATCTGTTGATGGACATCTGGGCTCTTTCCATAGCTTGGCTATTGTGGACATTGCTGGTATCATATTGTCTTGATGATTACAGCTTTGTAATAGAGCTTGAAGTCTGGAATTATGATGTCACCAGTTTTGGTTTCCTTTTTCAATGATCCTTTAGCTATTTGGGGGTCTTTTCTGGTTCCATACAAACTTTAGGATTATTTGTTCCAACTCTGAAATAAGTTGATGGTATTTTGATAGGGATTGCATTGAATGTATAGATTGCTCTAGGTAGCATAGACGTTTTAACAATGTTTGTTCTTCCAATCCATGAGCATGGAATATTTTTCCATTTCTTTGTGTTTCCTCAATTTCTTTCATGAGTGTTCTTTAGCTTTCTGACTACAGATCCTTTACGTCTTTGGTTAGGCTTATTCCTAGGTATCTTATGGTTTTGGGTGGAATTATAAATGGGATCGAGTCCCTAATTTTTCTTTCTTCTGTCTCATTGTTAGTGTATAGAACTGCAACTGATTTCTGTGTATGGATTTTATATCCTGCCACTTTGCTGAATTCCTGTATGAGGTCTAGCAATTGTGGGGTCGAGTCTTTTGGGTTTTCCATATAGAGGATCATGTCATCTGCAAAGAGTGAGAGTTTGACTTCTTTGCCGACTGAATGCCTTTTGTTTCTTTTTGTTTTCTGATTGCTGAGGCTAGGACTTCTGGTACTAAGTTGAAAGCAGTGGTGATAGTGGACATCCCTGTGTTCCTGACCTGAGGGGAAAAGCTCTCAGTTTTTCCCCATTGAGAATGATATTTGCTATGGGCTTTTTCTAGAATGCTTCTATGATATCAGGATATGGTCCCTCTATCCTATACTGCGAAGAGTTTTAATCAAGAAAGTGTTAAATGCCTTTTCTGCATCTATTGAGAGGATCATATGGTTCTTGTCCTTTCTTTTATTAATGTAGTGTATCATGTTGATTGATTTGTAGATGTTGAACTACCCTTACAGCCCAGGAATAAATCCCACGTGGTCATGGTGAATAATGTTTTAGTGTACTGTTTGATCCTAATGGCTAGTCGTTAGGTGAGAATTTTGGCATCCATGTTCATCAGGGATATTGGTCCGTAATTTTCCTTTTTGGTGGTGTCTTTGTCTGGTTTTGGGATCAAGGTAATACTGGCCTCTTGGAGGGGTTTGGGAGTTTTCCTTCCATTCTATTTTTTGAAACAGCTTCAGAAGAATAAGTATTAATTCTTTAAATGTTCGATAGAATTCCCCTGTGAAGCTATCAGGCCTCAGACTCTTGTTTGTTGGGAGATTTTTAATTACTGCTTCAGTTTCCTTGCTGATTATGGGTCTGTTCAGATTTTCTATTTCTTCCTGCTTCAGTATTGGTAGTTTATACATCTTTAGGGATTTTTTCCAGATTGCCTAATTTGTTGGCATATAGTTGCTCATAATACGTTTTTATAATTGTATTTCTTTGGTGTTGGTTGTGATCTCTCCTCTTTCATTCATGATTTTATTTATTTGGGTCCTTTCTCTTTTCTTTTTGGTAAGTCCGGCTAGGGCTTTATCACTCTTAATTCTTTCAAAAAACCAGCTCTTAGTTTTGTTGATCTGTTCTTTTTTTAAAAAGTTTTATTTATTCATGAGAGACACAGAGACAAAGGCAGAGACACAGGCAGAGAGAGAAGCAGGTTCCCTGTGGGGAATCTGATGTGGGACTCAATCCCAGATGCCGGGATCAAGCCCTGAGCTGAAGGTAGATGCTCAACCACTGAGCCACCCAGGCATCACTTGCTGATCTGTTCTACTGTTCTTTTGGTTTCTATTTCACTGGTTTCTGGATTGGAAGAGAAAAATATTGTTAAAATTTCCATACCACTCACACCAATCTACACATTTAATGCAATCTCTGTTAAAATACCAACAACATTTTTCACAGAGCTAGAACAATCCTGAAATTTGTATGGAACCACAAAAGACTGAACAGTCAAAGCAATCTTGAAAAAGAAAAGTGAGGCTGGAGGCATCACAATTCTGGACTTCAAGTTCTATTACAAAGCTAAAACTGTAGCAATCAAAACAGTAGGATACTGGCACAAAAATAGACACAGATCAATGGAGCAGAATAGAAAACCTAGAAACAAACCCACAATTATATGGTCAATTAATCTTCAAAAAATCAGGAAAGAATATTTAATGAGAAAAGGACAACCTCTTCAACAAATGGTGTTGGGAAAACTGGACAACAATGTGCAAAAGAATGAAACTAGACAACTTTATTACATTACATGCAAACATAAATTCAAAATGGATGGAAGACCTAAATGTGACACCTGAAACCATAAAAATCCTAGAAGAGAGCAGAGGCAGTAACTTCTTTGACACCGGCCATAGCAACTTCTTTCTACATTTGTCTCCTGAGGCAAGGGAAACAAAAGCATAACTAAGCTATTGAACCTTCATCAAAATACAAAGCTTCTGCAGGGCAAAGGAAATAATCAACAAAACTAAAAGGCAACCTACAGTGTGGGGGGAGATATTTGCAATGACATAACAGTATCATTGGATAATGAAGGCTAAGTATCCAAAATAAAGAGCTTAAAAAACTCAACACCCAAAAAATAATCCAATTAAAAAGCAGGCAGAAGACACGAACAGACATTTCTCCAAAGAAGACACATGGAGGGCCAGCAGACTCATGAAAAGATGCTCAATATCACTTATCACCAGGGAAATGCAAATCAAAACTACAATGACACATCATCTCACATCTGTCAGAATGGCTAAAATCAATAACACAAGAAACAACAGGTGTTGGCGAGGCTGTGGAGCAAAAGGAACCCTCTTGCACTGTTGCTGGGAATGCAAACTTGTGCAGCCACTGTGGAAAGCAGTGTGGAGCTTCCTCAAAAAGTTAATAGTAGGGACGCCTGGGTGGCTCAGCGGTTGAGCATCTGCCTTTGGCCCATGGTGTGATCCTGGAGTTCCGGGATCAAGTCCCACAACAGGCTCCTGCGGGGAGTCTGCTTCTCCCTCTGCCTATGTCTCCTGCTTTCACTCTCTGTCTCTCATGAATAAATAAATAAAATATTAAAAAAAAAGTTAATAGTAGAAGTACCTTGTGACCCAGCAATCACACTACTGAAATACAAGAACACTAATTCAAAGAAATACATGCTCCACTGTGTTTATAGCAGCATTATTTACAGCCAGCCAAGATATAGAAGCAGCCTAAGTGTCCATGGACTACTGAATGGAAAAATATTATATGTGTGTGTGTGTGTATGTATATATATATATATATATATATATATATATATATATATATATATATAAAAGGAGGGGATCCCTGGGTGGCTCAGCGGTTTGGCGCCTGCCTTTGGCCCAGGGCACGATCCTGGAGTCCTGGGATCGAGTCCTGTGTCGGGCTCCCTGCATGGAGCTTGCTTCTCCCTCTGCCTGTGTCTCTGCCTCTCTCTCTGTCTATCATAAATAAATAAATAAATCTTAAAAAAAGGAAAAAGATTATATATATATATGCACACACAGTGGAATATTATTCAACCATAAAAAAGAATGAAATCTTGCCATTTGCAACATGGATGGAGGTATATAATATAATGCTAAGTGAAATAAGTCAGTCAGAGAAAGACAAATACCATATGATTTCATTCACATGTGGAACTTAAGAAACAAAGCAAACAAGCAATGGGGGAAAAAATAAGAGAAAGAGATCAACCAAGAAACAGACTCTTAATTACAGAGAACAAACTGGTGGTTCCCAGAGGGGATGTGGATCAGGGGATGGGTGAAATAGGTGACAAGGATTAAGGAGTGCACTTGTCCAGATGAGCACTAGGTGATGTATGGAATTATTGAATCACTATACTGTACACCTAAAACTAATATAACACTGTATGTCAACTAACTGGAATTAAAATAAAAACCAAATAAATGAAAAAAATAAACTTATGTGTACAAGCATAAAACAATAAAAAAGAGAAAGCTAGTGATTGATAGATGGGCTAGAAAGCCAGTAATACTCTGTTTCTTATTTTGTTTCTTGCAGCTTCTGCTTGGGGTTCAGGAAGTTCAGGAAGGTTCTACTGATTGAAACTGTACAAAACACAAATATCATTTTAAACTTTCCATTAGAAAAACCTACCATGCACATCAGAGGTAGTTTGCTCTAGGAGAAAATAGGAAAGACTGGAAGGAAGCTTCTAGATTAGGATTTCACAAGAAGCTATTCCGTAGTTCGCTAGTCCCCGTGAAATGTGTCCCCACCCCTGACCCTTGTCCTCAGTGTTCTGTGCTCAGACATCTTTAGGAACCGCTACATCCACAGCAGCTCAATCTTGTAGGGTCTCAACACACATTGAACTGTGAAAACCTCTCCAAAGTAGAAACGTATTTATACCACAATTTCCTATACTTACATGACTAGAAGAGAGGTATTTGTAGTCCTTAGTATTAAGTCACAAAAAAATACTTTTGGAATTGCTGTACGAGTGGTAAGGATAGCTATCTCTGAGGTTTTCTGATAAGAAACTGGTGAGAGGTGTGAAGATTTTGAGTGGAAGGGGAGATATATCAAATGGATTGATAGAATGTCCCTCTGACCTGAACCAAAATTCAGGATATGGTCAGTCATGGCTGATAACAGCAAACTAAATGTGAGCAAGGCATTTAACATGATCTAGGTTTAATTTCACACAAATCTTAAATATAATGATTTGTGTTGCTGGTTAAGAATATAAGGGAAGGGAGAAGAAATGTGTGGGAAATATCAGAAAGGGAGACAGAACGTAAAGACTGCTAACTCTGGGAAACGAACTAGGGGTGGTAGAAGGGGAGGAGGGCGGGGGGTGGGAGTGAATGGGTGACGGGCACTGGGGGTTATTCTGTATGTTAGTAAATTGAACACCAATAAAAAATAAATTAAAAAAAGATTATTGTAAAAATTAGCTATTGTGATAAAAATCTAAATGTTTATTTAAAAGTTGAGTAGAAAATAGTTTTTTTTTCTTATTTGATAACCATGCTCTTAGCTAAATCATGGCACTGTAGGTCACCTGGTGGTAGTGTACAGCCTCATTGAAAAGTGCCCCTAACAGAAATTGAGTGAATCTAACCAGCATGTTTCTCAGGTGAGACAACTGAGGATTAGGAAGGCGGAGTGCCGAAAGAAAAATCATAAACGAATTGGTGGTAGAACCAGTAAGAAACCTTCTAGTTTAGAATCCTTTTCATCATACCAAATATAGCAATAGTCTAATGTAACTCTTTTGATTATCAACTAAATAAATTTTTTAATTGGAGTTCAATTTGCCAACATATTGCATAACAATAACACCCAGTGCTCATCCCATCAAGTGCCCCCCTCAGTGCCCATCACCCAGTCACCCCAACCTCCTGCCCACCTCCCTTTCCACTACCCTTTGTTCATTTCCCAGAGTTATGGGAAACTCTCACTGTTTTGTCACCCTCACTGATATTTTCACTCATTTTCTCTCCTTTCCCCTTTTATCCCTTTCACTATTTTTTATATTCCCCAAGTGAATGAGACCAGATAAAGTCTGTCCTTCTCCAATTGCATAATACCCTCCAGTTCCATCCACGTTGAAGCAAATGGTGGATATTTGTCGTTTCTAATGGTTGAGGAATATTCCACTGTATACATAGACCACAGCTTCTTTATCCATTCATCTGTCGATGGACACCGAGGCTCCTTCCACAGTTTGGCTATTGTGGCCATTGCTGCTAGAAACATCGGGGTGCAGGTGTCCCGGCGTTTCACTGCATCTGTATCTTTGGGGTAAATCCCCAGCAATGCAATTGCTGGGTCGTAGGGCAGGTCTATTTTTAACTCTTTGAGGAACCTCCACACAGTTTTCCAGAGTGGCTGCACCAGTTCACATTCCCACCAACAGTGCAAGAGGGTTTCCCTTTCTCCACATCCTCTCCAACATTTGTGGTTTCCTGCCTTGTTAATTTTCCCCATTCTCACTGGTGTGAGGTGGTATCTCATTGTGGTGTTGATTTATATTTCCCTGATGGCAAGTGACGCGGAGCATTTTCTCATGTGCATGTTGGCCATGTCTATGTCATCCTCTGTGAGATTTCTGTTCATGTCTTTTGCCCATTTCATGATTGGATTGTTTGTTTCTTTGCTGTTGAGTTTAATAAGTTCTTGAAAAGCCAATTAACCACTATTAGCCTCAGTAGCCAAATCTATGAAATGGGCTAGACCCAGACTTGGCACACAGTGGTAGCTATTGCTGTCACTATAATCATGATAATTACTTGAAATTCCACAAACCCTTACTGAGCACCTCTATAATGCCAGGGACTGTGGTAGGCTTTCTGGAATCAAGGGTTAATCAGACTAATTAGATTAATAAAATACAGTCCCTAGCTGATTTCTGCAAGCAAGTAAAGTTTCTGAGGCTTGATTTACAAACCCAAATCTAAGGATCCCAGCTCCTTAGAGATGGGCATTGGGCATTGTTTTCAAATATGAGCAACACTAGGAAAATGGGCACGGAAGCCAGAAAATGGGCATGGAAACTAGATACTCAAGTTCTGGGGTCCAACAATGGTTTATGGTCAGCAAGTGAATATTCACAGGGCTTGAGCAATGTGTGGAAAGAGGTTGGGAAGGACTGAGGACGTAGGACAGGAGGAGGCAGTGTGTGGCCTGAGGAAGTGCAGCCCTGTGCACAGCTGAAGGCCGTTACTGCACCCGGAATGAAAGGCAGGGCTCTGCAAACCAGATTAAAATCTAATGACATACTGCCAGAGAGTAAAGCAGACTCTGACCCAGATGTCCTGGTTCGGACTTCAGCTGTGTGACCAAGACGGAGGGCACAGCTTCCTGAAGCCCGGTCTCCTCATCTGTGACATTGGGTTTGGAGCCACACGATCTCCTAGAGCCCTTCCAGCTGCGTGAAGGCCTCTCTGCCTTTCTCTTTACCCGACATCGTTCCATTTCCTCGGCATCTGGGTTTCAACCCTGTATCAAACAACCTGGGCCTGGCCTCCTTCTAGGTTGTGGAGTAGAGGAGGCCTGGGAGAGGCTGCAGGGAGGAGGCCAGTTTCTAGAAGCAGACAGACCTGGAAGTAGACAGATTCTGCTTCTGCTGTTTGCACGGCTGAGGGCCTGAGAGGCCGTGGGTGTGCCCCAGCATTTCCCTGCTTTCTCCATGAAAGAGCAGTGCACGCACACGCACACACACGTACACCAGCTTGGGGGAAGAGAGGAATGAATGTATTTCATCTCCTCAGGAGCCACACCCTTCTGTTTGGTCCCCATCACATGTGGGGACGATGTGTGTGTTACGTAGAAGTTTGGCTTCAGCATCAGAGTGAAGAGCGAGGCTGTGGAAACATTCAACCTGGGTTGGCATCTTGGCCTTGGCTTAGGGTAATCACCTAACCCGGTGCTTCCTCGAAGACACAACGCCACTCACATGCCTCCATTTTCTAGTAGCCACATTTAAAAAGTAAAAAGGAACAGATGCAATTTATCATAATATTTTGGTCAGCCCAATGTACTCAAAACACTATCATTTCAATCTGTGATTCATCTAGAAGCTGGGAATGGGCACATTTCCACTCTGTTTCACATTGCAGCAGACTTCGGTTAAGGTGCTCAACGGTCAGATGTGGCCGCTTGACTAGGCCGTTTGGGCTTCTCCCTGGCAAAGGAAGGTGGCAGGAGCACCCACCTCCTGAGGCCGTGGTCAGGACCGGATGCAGGGGCAGTGCTCGCAGGGTGCTTGGCACAGCCCTGGTGCATCGGAAGCACAGAGACAGTGTCTGCTGTTAGTGCTGTGCTGTTCCTTGTGGTTCTCACCTTGTCACAAATACTGCAGATCTTGTGCCACTCTGCTGGTCACCTTTTCCAGGTCCACTTGAATGCAGTCACCACCAAGTAGGTGGAGTTAGAAGAAACAGGTGAGCCAGGTTAGGAGAAACAAGGCTGGTTTTCCCTGAGCCAGAGGGGCTGGTCCCAGGCCTTCCCGTCTGCCCACCCCAACACAGGTGTGATTGGTGATTGTTCTAGAGTAGGAACTGGTCAGACAGGTGAGGCACTGTTGCTGCAAAGCTGGGAGAGGCGCAGTGCATGGGATTAGGTCTCTGGGGAGTTAGAGATGCAGGTACCAAATTTTGACCTGCGAGGGTAGGGTGCATACAGAGAGGAATTAGGTGGCACTTGCAGCTCCAAATGCCAGGCTGGCACAGCCCTGGTTGAAGAGAGCCTCTGTGGCTGCTTGGTCTCTTCTCTCTCTTCTCTTTCCTTCCTTGTATATTTTCTTCCTTCCACAAATACTGAATGAGCATTTATTTCATATGCTGCCAACGCCCAGCATTATAAATAATAAACAACTCTAAGGAGTTCCTAGTATGTGTCCAGCCCTGTGCTAAAGGCTGCGTGTTCCTTTTCTCATTTAAAGTCCACAACCAACCCAGGGCTGTAGGTGCTACTATTATCTTCATTGTCCAGACAAGGGAAACTGAGGAACAGAGAGGTGAAGTATGTTGCCTGAAGTCTTACAGCTGGGGTTTGCATCTAGCCTATATGGTGTCAGAAAGGAAGGCCCTCTTCAGTGGGTACTAGGAAAGCCACCAGAGGAGAAACTAGCTCTGCTGGGGAAGTCAACAAAGGCTCCTCGGAGGAGGTGACATTATGCCTGGAGCTTGAAGGATGAGTAAAAGTATTCCTGATAGGCAAGCCCAAGGAAGTGGGAGCAGGAATCAGTAAACATTTAAAAATGTGAATTACATAGTTTGTCTTCCATGTCCTTCAAGCTGTCTTCTCTATAAACTGAATGGTGTTTGTCCTACCCACTGGGTTCGGGTTACCTTTGACAGTCTATCTCCTAAAGTACCCTACATCTGGAGCCCTTTTCTCTCCCTTACTTTTATCAATCATATTTAGGCAATGTTTGAGAAAATTCAGAAGGTTTAGGGCATATTTTTCAGTGTCAAAAATTCTTAGGGCAAAACTCCCTGACAGTGTCACGAGTGGGATTTCTTCTAAGAACCCCTATGGTGTCGTAGCCAAGAGAACAGACTCTGGGCTCGAACAAGCCTGGGTCGGAATTCCAGCTCTACCATTCATCAGTTGTGTGACCAAAGATGGGTCCTCACCCTCTCTGAATCTTAGCTTCCTCATTGATAAACTGAGGCTGCAATTAATCCACGGTTGGATGTGAGGGTCAGGTGGGTTCCCACACACAAATAAAGGGCCTGGCACACAGCTTTCCCTCAATACCTCACCAAAGAGATTCTAAAGGGTAAGAAGCCACCCTAAGGAAGAGGGATTAGAATCTCCAAACCCACATCTCCTACTCACCGTTGTGAATGAGGTTGGAGGGAGAAGTGCTGGTCTATGGAGAGATGTCAAGCCTGTGTCAGCTGTGCAGGTCACACATTCAGGCTTTCCTAAGGACACAGAGTCACTGAGCCCTGGGGGGCTGACTCACGGTGACCCTATACACAAGCAAATGATGTATAACCTGGAATCCTGCTGGTTAATTTACACTGGAGCGGGATGCCAGCATCTCCCCAGCAGGCTGGACAAATACAAATACAAGTTCTTCCCCTCTGAGCACCCTTTTATATCCTGCAAACAGACTGTATTGTCACTTTAGAATGCCAGGCAACAATGCACTTGGCTGAGCTGCAGCCTTCACTAGCTAGTTTCCACTGGTTTCCAAATTAGAGCTGGTGGCAGAAGGCTAATCTTTCATTAGGTGCAGTTTCTTTCTGAGGATCCGCCCAGCACCTTGCTCAGACCCGGGACTTCCCAAGTTACCTCACTCACACCTGTACAAGCCAACTTGGAGGGTGCTGCTCTGCAAATAGCTCCATTGGCCCAGAAGCGCTGGTGCTTGTGGCCATCACTCCCAGGGGATGGCTCTATTGCAGTATTCCACGCTCACCCAGGCTGCCCACACACTGACCAAAGAAGGGAAGGGTAAGTACACTACTGAGTGCCTACTGCATGCCAGCACTGCCAAGTGGAAGGTCTTACACTCAGGCCTCAGACTTTGTTGGAAGGTGTTTTCACCCCTATCTGATGACTATGTCATCCCAAAGCATGTGCCCTTTCCAATACCCCATGTGTGCTAACTTCTGGCAGATTCACAGAACTTGACTGCAGGACACATTCTCATGGAGGGCTGGCATCTCTGGCACATTTTCTTTTAGTGGAAGCCCAGCTATGATTCAGTTACTCCTCTTCTGGATTTGGCTTGATTGTTGGAGGTTAAGGAGATACTGATGAAGAAATAAAAGGAGATGGCCTTGAGGGTGGGCCAGATGGGTGATGGTGGTCAAAGGGTACAAACTTGCAGCTGTAAGATGAGTAAAGTCTGAGGATCTAATGTACAGCATGGTGACTACAGCCAACAATACTGAATTGTATACTTCCAAATAAAGAGGGTAGATCTAGAATGTTCTCACCAACACAATGCCTGCCTCCCCAAAAGGAAATAAATGGTAAGTATGTGAGGTGATGAGTGTGTTAACTAACCTTATTGTGGTAATTATTTCTAAATATATATGAGTATCAAGTCATCACACTGTACACCTTAAACTTACATAATGTTACATGTATATTTCCATAAAGCTGGAAAGAAAAGAGATATGGGACAGCCAAGGCTGAATGGAGCAAGGAGGAGGCATGTTCAAAGGGGAATCTCTCACTAAATCCTATTGAAAGGAGACATAATATATATATATATATATATAAGAAAGGAGACATAATTGGTAATAATTAAAAGAGAATTTTAAATATAAATAAGAGGCAAATAAATTACTCAAAATTGCCAGTACTATTTTCTAAATCATCCTTCTTATAGAATTTTGACTTTTGGAATCATGTTAATGTTATAATTATTCAGAACAATAAAATTAATTCAATAAAGCTGGGGAAAGAAAATGAAAATTGATTACAGAAACAAATGAGCCTGTGTTTCTAAATGAATATCAGACACAGTGAAAGGGGGAAAAGTGGGCTAATCCAAGTAATTTTTGAATACAATTTTTTGATTGTATAGCCTCAGTCTAAAGAAAAAAGAAACACAAACAAATGTTGAACTCTACCTACTAGGTTTGTTTTTTTGTAGTGGAATGGATGCAGCAGTCCTGAAACTATTTTTGTGTTGCAATATTGAACAAATGATACTGTTGTATTGTCCTTTGGGAACCAGGGTTCTCACCAAGGAGGAGAATGGGAACAGGGAAAGACAAGGAAAATTCTGACTTTGGATTGGTGTTTGAGGGAGCAATATGAATTTGTAATTTTACATAGATGGCAGGAATGAGAGTGGGGCCACGTGAAATGACTATTCTTTCCAACTTCGTCCACTGTGGAGGCTTAGAGGCCAGAGAACTCTTAGCTCATCTAGCACCCAGGTCTCACTTTCTAGGTAGTATTCCCTCCTACAAGCAGCCAGAGCTCCTGGAAGAAATGGTTGATCCCAAGGATAGGGAAGTACAACATGACCTTGTGCCACTCAAAGAATGATGAGCGGCTGCCAAAAAAAGCCATTTGGAAATCTGGCACAACCTGGGCATTACAACAAATAATGAGAGTAGTGAATTACCATCTGTTGAATAAAATAGAGATCCCATACTAGTACTAACTAAAGAAGGAAAAAGGCAAAACTTTTCACACAATAAAATGCCAATGACTAAGAATATAGATGAAACAATAGAAAACCAACCTTGTAACCATTGTTGTAATAATGAACTGAGGCAAGAATCATCAATGTATATTAACTAGTGAGTGAAAATTTTATATGGAATAAGTTATCTGTATACTCTTAAAGTATCTCTCTACAGACTACTTAATAATTAACTGTAACTAATTAACATAAGCCACTTATTAATTATAAGGGGGAAATTATATAGCAGAGAAACCTGGAAGACATCACCTTAACTAAGGGATTAGAATTGACATCCCCAATAATGGGACAAACAGATACCAAGTGTTTCCATGATGTGATACACTTAGGACACAATGTCCCTTCTGTGGTATTCCTGGGGGAAGGCGGAAAACATGAACTAAATCTATCATGAGCAAAGATTAGACAAACCCAAATTAGAAGGGCATTCTATAGAACAACTAACTTAATACTCTTCCAAAATGGAGATTTGTGAAAGACAAAGAAAGCCTCAAGAACTGTTCTAAAGAACATTAAAAAGAACTTATAACTGGAGTGCCTGTCTGGCTCAGTTGGTGGAGCATGAAACTCTTGATCTTAGGGTCATGAGTTCAAGCCCCATGTTAGGCATAGAGGTTACTTAATAAAAAATTTTAAAAATAGTAATAAAAAGAATTTATAATGAAATGCAATGTGTGATTCCAATGTGACTCTGGACTGGATCATGGAATAAGGAGGAAAGATTGCTTTATAGAACTCCATTGAGACAGCAAATTTTTCATATGAAATGTAAATTATATCATAACACATGAGTTAAGTTTTCTGAATTTGAGAACTACAATGTGCTTATGTGAGAAACTGTGTTTGTTCTTATGAAACAGACATGAGGTTTTAAAATTGTGTGTGTGTGTGTGTGTGTGTGTAGGCAAGGAGGGAGAAAGAGAAATCAGAAAATATCAAAGTAACAAAATATCGATAGTTGGTGAATCTGGACAAAGGGCATATGGTTCTTTGTAACTCTTCTGCAGTTTTGAAGATAACCAAAATAAAAAATTAGGAATACTTTAAAGATTAAAATGTGCTAGTTACATAAATACCAAGTATTGATTAAGAAGCAGGAAGTTAAAAAAAAAGAAGCAGGAAATTATTAATGTCATTATTTACCATAAATCCCCAAATGCTATGGACTGAAGGTGTATGTCCTTCAAAATCCATATCCTGAGACCATAATCCTTGATGTGTTGATATTTGGAGACAGGAACTGTGGAGGTGATTGGGTTTGGATGACATCATTGGGTAGAGCCCTCAAGATGGGATTGGTGCCCTTCTAAAGGATTAAGAGACTAGAGCTCTCTCACTCTCTCAGTTATGGGAGGATGCAACATAGAGGTGACTGTCTACAAGCCAAGGAGAGTCCTCATCAAGAATCCAACTATGCATTAAGGAGGACAGCGATGTGATTAGCACTGGGTGTTATACGCAACTGATGAATTATTGAACACTACATATGAAACCAATGATGGAATATGTTGGCTAATTGAATTTAAATAAAAAAAAAGAATCCAACCATATTGGCACACTGATCTTGGACCTGTAGCATGTAGGACTGTAAGAAATGAATTCCCACTGTTTAAGACAGTGAGTCTATGATATTTGTTCTAGCAACCCTAGTTGACTAAGCACTAAATAGCAGGAAACCCAAGTGGTCTTCCAAAGGGAAGATATAGTCTTATCCCTTGAGACAAAATTTCCAACAGCATTACACATGGCTTCCCAAAGTGCCCAATTCCCACTCCCACCAGCACTGCATGTGTTCATGCATCTACGTTTCTACAAAGAGACTCACTGAACAGAGGATCCCACACCATCCCTGGAGCCCTGGATCAGGAAGCCCTGAGCCTCCTTCCTTACCACTACATCTGATCTTCTCTGCCTAATGCTCTTTAGATACTGATACCATCAAGGAGGAAACGTTTCAACAGTTTGCACCCAGGACTGAGTCACTGATCTCATTAGTTTGTGCATTCATTCAGCACTCGGGCCCTGGGAAGGGCCTCGGCAAGCAGCCGATGGGGAACAAGAGAGAAGGGCCAGAAAAGGCTGCAGAGTTGAGATCTGGAGAGAACATGGGGAAGGAGTACCATGGAAGAGATGTACCAGAGCGGGAATAGCTCAGTGGGAAAGACAGGAAAGCAATGAGGAGCTGAATTTTGGAATAAGTATTGGGTTAAATATTGCAGCAGGATATCCAGGTGATGTTTACCAGACAGCAGCTGCTCGGTGTTTGCAGATCGAGTGGGAGGGCTGAAAGATAACCCCTTGGAGTTAATAGTAGAAGCCACAAGGATCGATAAGGCTACCAGGGCAGAGTTTAGGGCAAGAGTCAAGGACAAAATTTTTGTACTACCCTTGTCTGGATTTTCCAGACTGGATGTCAGAGTTCTATACATTTCTGTAATTTTCTAAGGAAAAAGACTCATTCTTTTGTAAGATGTACGTGTCCTTTACAATATGCTATTCCATCATATCTATATCTATCACCATCATCATCATCATTATTATTATTATTATTATCTATCTATCAATCATCTATCATCTATCTCCCAGGACCAGTAAGCCCAAGAGACCCAGGGCTTTGTCATATTATAACTAGTATGTTTTATGGCAGTGCACAGGGAATAACATTAAAGCAATGAAGCTGCCTTTGGTTTTATTCAGTCCATGTCATTACAAATGACTTTCTCTAGACACCTCCCACACTAATCACCTTGAGGAAACTATCCACATGGGGAGTCAGGCCTGTGGGAAGTGTTCAGGGAACTGGGGATTTTCCGGTGTGGTTTGAAGGGCCTTAGAAGATGGTCATTCATGCTTCACTCCTCAAACTCCTCCTGCAGACCTCTAAGTACCACTACTAAGTTGCAGGGGTGGTTGAGATGTGAATAAGACAGAGGCCTGACTCTCTTAAACAGAAAGGTATTTGTAGGGAGAAAAGATGGTACCTTGTTATATGTGTGTGTGAGTGTGTGTGTGTGTGACCAATCTGGTCACATTTTCATCAACTGATCAATAATACATAACCTCGTTTTATGTTTCTATTCAAAGATATATTTAATCTACACCATTAGTTCTTTAACACTGTACTCACTGACACTGTAACTCACGTCCGAATGGCACGTCTCTAAACACACACATTTTCAGCCTTCTTGTTCTTAGAAACACTACACAGCACTTTGGCACAGTGCTTGGCAGGGGGGCATTTCAAGCAGCAAAATCAACAACAAGCACAAAACCGTGAAAAATGTGGCACTAAACAGATGGTGAAAAGTACACTTGCTTATAGCATGAGAGTTGAACCAAGGAGCAGGTCACCTGGTTTGACTTCAGCTAGGAACTCAGGCTGCCTCAGGGGACTCAACACGTTGGCCATGTGCACACGTCTAGGAATGACTGCAAAAATAATAAGGATATGGATTTGGGGGTTACAAAGGAGTATGAGCAAGTAGGTGAACTCACAAATACAAAATCCTCAGCTAATGAAGACTCCCTCTCTCACTCTCACTCTGTCTCTGTCTCTCTCTCTCTCTCTCACACACACACACACACACACACACTGACACAATGTTATGGGAGCACAGAGGAGAGAAGGCAGTAAACCCTGTCTGCACTGCTTTGGAGGCAGGAGGAGGGTTATGTCCTCCAGGATGGAACACGTCAGTTATGCCTGTTGCTGGTAATTAGCCTGTACTTGCTGAACTGAGCAGTTCCTGTTGGTGCTGGAAGAGTAAGGGGGTGGAGGGAGAGAGTGGAGAAGTGTGAAGAGAGATGAGAATACAAGGGTGGGCTAGCAGAGGAGGGAAGACTGAAAACTCCGACCCTGGATCTGGAGACAGTGGGTGAACTTTCTGCATTTCCTGCCCCTTTCCCACTGCCCCAGTATCTTCCAGTTAGGAAGTGAACAGAGGGGGCACCTGGGTGGCTCAGTGGTTGAGTGTCTGCCTTTGGCTCAAGTTGTGATCCCAGGGTCCTGGGATAGAGTCACGTATGGGGCTCCCCGCAGGGACCCTGCTTCTCCCTCTGCCTGTGTCTCTGCCTCTCTCTGTGTGTCTCTCATGAATAAATAAATAAAATCTTGTTTTTTAAAAAAGGAAGTGAACAGACAAAAGTTCTGAAATCATTTTCTTTTCTCTGAGTTATGAGCGTTACCTTGCCACTGTTTAGTGTTCAAAAACTTTGTTAAATTTCCTTCACCTTCAAAATGCAGTCATGAAGTCTTGGGAGATTCTGAGCAGTGCCATTGGTGGTACTGGATGTGAGTTCCTGGGATCCAGGTCCTCAAAGCATTCAGAGAAAATGAGGCTGTTAGATATTCCTGGGTAGAGACAATAGTCTGCAGCACTCAGAGTTTATTTCTGGGAAATAAATAAATAAATGATAAATCAGCTTTGAGGAGTGTCTCTTTGAAGATTTGGTCTTGCATGCCCTGAGCCAGGCCAAAGGATGTGTTGCTGGGCTCGGCAGAGACTTCATGGGACCATTAGAGGAAAAAGATGTGTCGGCCCTTCGCTACTTGTTGGCAAAAGTGTTAACTTGTCCTTCACATTTTCTAGAACACTTGGAAGTTGTCACAATCAGAGATTCTTAAAAAGAAAAAGGAAGGGTGGAGGGAGGAAGAAAGAGTATGAGGTTCTATAGGGGAAGATGCTCAAAAGCTTGAGAAATTGTCCCTGTAACTTTTTAAAGAACCAGTTTTCTCATCTTGAAAATAAGAATAGGAGGAGCATTTGGGTGGCTCAGTTGATTAAATGTCGAACTCTGGGCTTCAGCTCAGGCCATGATATCAGGGTCATGAGATGGAGCCCTGAGTTGGGCTCTATGCTTAGAGGGGAGTCTACTTTCTCTCTCTCTCTCTCTCTCTCTCTCTCTCTCTCTCTCTTTCTTTCTCTCCCCGCCAGCCCCTGCTCCTTCTGCCCTTTCCCCACTTGGGGAGCATGCGCACGCTCTCTCTAATAAATTAATAAATCTTAGGAAAAAGAAGAAAATAAGAATTGGAAAATCTCCCTCTGAGATTTGGTGAAACTAGGGTCTTTGAGACCCTGGAAATGTTTGCTCCTGTTCTCCTTCCTGCAAGAAGATGCCTTTCCTACATGTTGTGTGATACACATTTTATCACAGTATAGAAGTGTCCTTAGAGATCAAGCAAGCCATCCTTCACTTTCTTCAAATGATCTACCACAATCCTGAGAACTTAGGTGACTTTCCCAAGACCATGCATCCAGCCAGCGATTGAACCCCAAACCCTCCACACCAGTGCTTTCCTCAGTGAGTGGGTAGTGTTTGTTGTTCTCCTTTATCACGGATCTGGCTGGGTAAATACTCAGATAGATAGACAAATAATAATACATTAACTACAGGGAAAAACCAATATACACCCCCATAGCTTTGAACCAACTTCTACTACTGCAAGGGTCCCTGGCCTCTGTAGGCTTACATCAGAGGACAATGACCTCAGGAGCTAATTTGTTTCTACCCTTCTCAGTGCGGGCACTGGCCTCAGGGCCTCTGCTGTGCTGGCGAGTAAGTAGAAAGGCCCAAGACTTCTAGTTGGATAGGCCTGTTGAATGCAATCTGTCACTAGCTGTGTGATTTCAGGCACAGGAGAATTTATTTTCTCCAACACTCAGTTCTCTTCAATAAAAATGGGGACAATATGTATGTTTTCTAGGACTAAATGAGATCATGCATGTGATGCATGTTCTGTCGATTTTAAGTCTTAGTACTTGGTAATATTTTCCTCCACCTCCTTCTTTTTCTTTTTGACTCAAAAGCATTTATGCCTATTAACAGTGTTGGGTGAAGGGCTTAGAGAACTCACTGCGGGTTAAACTTTTTTCTCATTTAAAGAATATGATGAAAGCAATTCATGTGCATTATAGAAAAATAAAAAAGACAGAAAGTGAAAAAGATGACAATATGCCACTGCATGTTAATAGTTGATAGATATCTTTCTAGACTTTCTTCTATGCACATATACATGTTATATACAGATAACATAATGCTGAGTTGCTATATTGTAACTTGTTTTTAAAGTCCAATAATAAAAAGAAATAAAGTCCAATAATAGATTTTGAACATCTTAACATATAAATAAACCTGCTTGCATGTCTTAATTTTTAGATGCTACACAGTAGTCCATTGACAGGGGATTCAGTTATCCAAACCAATTCTCTGTGACAGACATGCAGGGTGTTTCCAATTATATGTTATGAACATGCTACAATTAACATTCTTGTGGGTAATTCCCGTTCACACCTTTAATTATTTTCTTGGTACAAATGCCTAGAAATGGAATTACTGGATTAAGGCATTTCCTAATGTGAAAGGGTTTTAAGAACTTGGTTCTCATAAAACTCATCCAAGGTAGCAGTGATGAAAGACCCTAGCTTCTTCAGATACCTAGGTCACCAAAGTCAGAGGCAAAAGAATGGACTTGTGTGTCATCCATCCTAATGGGATCCAGCTCAAGCTTGTGGGTTCCACCTGCTTCCCATCCCCTTACTTCACAATTGAACTTCTATTCTTAAACACCTGCCCCATGGACTTGAGGCTCCAGTAGTGGATATGAACACTGTTTTAGAGGGACTGTTTATTCAGCTCCCACAATAAGGAGGGGGGCATAAGCCAGTTACCTGTAATACCTCGTACTTGTTCTGCTTTTCTGGTTGAGCCCTGACTGATACAGTCATGAACAAAAGAGACCTATTGGAAGTGATGCTGCTGCAGAGACAGAAGTGACGGTGCATACAGAGAAAGGGATGGATCTGAGATATATTAAAGATGTAGCAAGTCAAAACTTGGTGACCCATCAAATATAGCCGTGAGGAGGAGGGAGGGGTCAAGAATGAGCTCAGAGGTTTCAGGTAAGCTGACTGGGTGGAGAGATTTTGGAAGCAGGGGCAGGGGTGGTAGGGAGAGCTGGAAACATATGTTTGAGACTGTTAATCAGAAAATCTTGACAAATCTCTTAAGTGATTTGTAATAAGTGTTGGATACATGGACCTGCAGCTTGTGGGGGATGAGCAGGACCATCATCAGTACCACACAGAGCTAAAACCATAGGAGTGAATGAGCTCCCTCTGGGAAGGCAGGTAAGGTAATAAGAATTTAGGTGGAACTCTGGAAAGAATTTAGATTAAGGGAGAAGCAGCGCTAAAAAAAAATATCTGAGATTCAGAGGCTGCAGAGGAAAAAGCCAGACTCCATGGACAAAGGAGGATTGAATTCAGTAAAGAAAGGGGGTCAGGGGTCAGATGCCATTAAGAGCTTAAACCAAAAAAAGGGGGGCTAAATATGGGTCCACTGGATTAATCACCTGGGGAGGGCCCTGGTTACTATCGTTGTTAGCAGCTTCAGTGAGGCCCTGGGTGGGGTGGAAGCCAAATTACAGTAAAAAAAAAAGTAGATGGGAGCTCACGAAGTTGAGTCAGGACCACTGTCTTTAAAGGATTGGCTGTAAGTAGGAAGAAAGCAACACATGAGTAAGAGGAATACCAGATTGAGGAAGGACCTTTTTAGGAACAGAAAAGATTTGAGTATGTTTGCTGAGAATATAGGCCCAATTGATGGGGGGAGATTAGAAAGAGAACAGAAGGGGAAAATGATGGAAGAAGACCACTCAGTCAATTGACGTCATGGGTCAACTTGTCAGGAGGAACATTCAAAATGAGAAGAGTCGAGAGGAAAAGCCCAGGGACGCTTTGGAGATGGCTGGAGGAGAAAGAGAACGAGCTCCAAAGGGCAGGTGGACCACAGCCTCACAGAAAGAGTAAATCATGTAAGAAGGAAAAACAAACCAGAGCATCAGTGGTTTTGGCAAATAGGGAGGTTACTGGCAACCTTTTCCCAGAGTAATTTCATCATATTGGTGTGAACCTCAGCCAAAGTATAGTGGATTGAGATGTGATAGAAATATAATAAATTGCCTTCTATTTTTTAAGGCAGACATAAATTAGCACTTTGTGGGCATGATGGCCAAAGTTCAGTAAGTGGGCATTCTCGTGTCATGGCAGTGCAGTCTGGTAAAATGTTTGGAAAACAATTGGACACTAAATGTCCATAACCATAAAGTATTAATATTTTGGAGTATTCTATTTCTAAGACTCTACCCTTAGAAGGTATTTGTAAATATTGAAAAATCTTATGCCTAATAATATTTACTGTCAGGCCACTTACAATTGCAAAAAGGTAGGAACCACCTAAATGTCTGATAAGAGAGAAGAGTTAAGTAAACTATGGTGTGTTCATTGGCTGAAGTCCTGACTAGCTATTACAAAATACATTTGTGAGCTCTATAACATAGAAAGATGTTTATGTTATAATGTTAAATTACAAAGCTGGATAGACTACTGAAACTACAGGGTAGTTGCATGGTATTTGTAAAGCATCTCTATGGCAGGAGTACAAGAAAATGTTACTAATGCCCATATCAAAGATACAGAACTATACATAGGAGATCTCTATTTTTATTCTTTCAGTTTTCAGTATGTTCCAAATTTTCCTTAGTGAACATTAAAAAAATTTTAAGTATGCATTTTTTTTAAAGGAGGTTTGGTGGTAAAGGGAAGGGGAGGATAGGGGAGTGGCTTGAGGGAGGGAAGTGGGTTTTAGGATGGGGATTAGCTGAAAGCAGTTGTGGTCTGGGGAAAGGATGAGGCTGATTTAGGAGAGAAAAGATGCCAGGAAGGACACACTAAGCAGGGACAGTATGGGGGAGGTGGTGGTCGGGTTGGGAGAGTAGCTTGAGAGAAGGCGAAAAGGCTTTTGTCTTATGCAAGAGAGGAGGTAAGAATGGGCAACTCTGGAGAAGTACTGGAGGGAAGTGGCAGGATTTTTCACTGGGGAACATTTATTTTATTTGGAAACTAGGAATCTCAATCTGTTCAGGGTCACGCTGTGGGAGGGAAGTAGTGTCATTTACCATGTACCATCTCAACAAAGATTTTATTTGAGCCTTTCTAAGGACAAGGCAATGTTCTATGCAGGCTGACGAATAAGTGAATTAAAATGAACTAGACAATTGGAGACATGCAAAGAAATAGCCACAAAATAGACTAGAAAGGGCTCTGTGCCAGAAAATAGTCCAGAAAAGGGTGGGGTTTTTCAGCTGGGGCTTAGGGAAGGCTTTGTGAAGAAGAAGGTATTTGAGATAGGTCTTGGAATAGCACTTAGACATATGGTTTGGGGGCGTTGGGAGGAGACAGGGAGTAGCATGAGGTGATACAGGAACGAGAAATTCCAGGGTCTGTTCAGATGAGATCTAGTAGATGAATTTGGTTAGAACGTAATATATACAGGGAATAGGATATAGAAGGGGAGGGAGCTGATTTTGTAAGGACTTGAATGCCCAGGTAAGGAATCTAGACTTTAGTCCATGCATTAGCGGTTTCTAAATTTTTTAATCATGCATCCTATTAGTAATAAAATGTTAGAATACGCATCCCTGATATATGTATGACTATTTGTTATATGTTTTTATGTCAATAATTAATATATTAAATATTAGCAAAGCTTAATTTCTTTCTTTGTAAGTAAAAAACAAAAAGAGATTCCTTTAAGAGAATAAGGAAGCAATCACATACTGGGAGAAAATATTTGCAAAAGATAAATCTAATAAAGGACTTTATCCAAAACATTCAAAGAACCCTTAAAACTCAACAGTAGGGATGCCTGGGTGGCTCAGTGGTTGAGCATCTGCCTTCGGCTCAGGGTGTGGCCCCGGGGTCCTGCGATCGAGTCCCCACATCAGGTTCCTCACGGGGAGCCTGCATCTCCCTTTGCCTATGTCTCTGCCTCTCTCTGTGTGTCTCTCATGAATAAATAAATAAAATCTTAAAAAAAAACCTCAACAGTAAAATAAACAACCTGATTTAAAAATGGCAGGGGCGACTGGGTGGCTCAGTCAGTTGAGAGTCAGACTCTTGATTTTGGCCCAGTTCATGATCTCAGGGTTGTGAGATTGAGCCCCTCAGTGAGCCCTGTCAAGTTCCATCCCAGCAGGGAGTCTGCTTCTCTCCCTTTTGCTCTCCCACTCCTGCTGGGTGTGTCCACACACACACACACTGTCTCTCTCAAGTAAACAAATAAATCATTTAAAAAATATAAACAAAAAAATAAAAATAAAAAAAGGCAAAAGGCCTGAGCCTCAACAAAGAAGATATACAGATGGCAAATAAGCATATAAAACGATGCTTTCCATCATATGTCATCAGGGAATGCAAACTAAAACAATGGTGAGATACCAGGAAAAAAAAAAGATGAGATACCACTATACACCTTCTAGAATGCCAAAATCCAAAGTACTGGCAACACCAAATACTGGTGAGGGTTTGCAGCAACAGGAATGCTCATCATTGCTGGTGGGAATGCAAAATGGTACAGCCACTTTGGAAGACACTTTGGTGGTTTCTTACAAAACTAAACATACTCTTACCATAAAAACTATCCAGCAGCTAGGTTCTTTGCTATTTACCCAAATGAAACAAAAACTTATGTCCACATGAGACCCTGCACATGGATGTTTACAGCAGCTTTATTCATAATTTCCAACACTTGGAAGCAACCAAGATGTCCTTCCAAAGGGGAATGGACAGATAAACTGGTCCATCCAGACAATAGAATATTACTCAGAGCTAAAAGGAAATGAGCTATCAAGCCGTGGAAACACATGAAGAAATTGTCCATGCACGTTGTTTTGTTTTGTTTTTAATTTTTTATTTATTTATGATAGTCACACAGAGAGAGAGAGAGAGGCAGAGACACAGGCAGAGGGAGAAGCAGGCTCCATGCACCGGGAGCCCGACGTGGGATTCGATCCCGGGTCTCCAGGATCGCGCCCTGGGCCAAAGGCAGGCACCAAACCGCTGCGCCACCCAGGGATCCCATCCATGCACGTTGTTAAGTGAAAAAAGCCAATGTGAAAGGGCTACATACTGTATGCTTCCAACTATATGACATTCCAGAAAAAGGGAAACTGTGGAGACAGTAAAAAGATCAGTGGTTGTGGAGGGATGGAGGGGAGAGAGGACTTTCAGGGCAGTGAAATGTATGTACGATACTCTAATGGTAGATACATGTCATTATGCACATGCCCTAACCTATGGAATGTGTGACGCCAAGAGTAAATCCTAATAGGAACTGTGGACTTGGGGTGAAAATCATGTGTCGACGTAGGTTCATCGATTACAGCAAATGTAACACTGTAGTCAGGGATGCTGATAGTGGGGAAGGCTGTGCCCATGTGGGGACAGAGGCATATGGGTATTCTCTGTACCTTTTACTTAGGTTTTCTTGTGTCCCTAAAACTACTCTAAAAATTAAATCTGTTTAAAAGGAAAAGTCACTGTCATATGACCTAATGTATACAGCCAATAAATACGGTAAAAAAAAAAATTAGAGAAATAGATTTCTGATACTAACTCCCCCACACAACCCAGCAACTTATCTTGTGCATTCTCAGGGGATTTGCACCTTCTGTTCTGGAGCCTGTGTGACGTATGAATCCTCCTTTTGCAGGAGCTGGGCTGTAATCTTGTCTTTGTGCATGTGTCCCTGTCAGCCCACTATGAGACCGCTGGAAGGAGGCGGGCTGGAGCTGGCAAGATCCCTTAGGAGGTCAATCTTTTTTTACTTCCTCATTGAGTTCTTCTAGGCAATGGCTCAAGAGGAGGTGAAGTCGATGAAAAGGAATATAATGGAGGAAACAATAGAGGTGATGAACACATTGTTGCCCATTCCAGTTATAGCAGAGCTTGTCTCAGTGAGGACCAAAGGCCACAGAGTCCTGTATGGACTTTGGGTAAGGTGAGACTGGGGGAAAGGATGGCAGTGACCTAGTGAGGGAGAGGCCTCGTTTCCTCCAGAGATTGCTGCTGTTTCTTGTATCATCCCGTTGCCTGCCCTTGAATCACCAAACTACTGCTTGCTCATTCCCGGCACTAATCCTCGCAGGCCCCGCGTGCCCCCAACAGAACCCCTTTGGCTGTCTGTCCTCTCTCAGCAGTGTCATCGTCTCTGTGCTCTCGTGTCCTCTCTTGCAAACATACATACCATCAAGTATCCCTGTTTTGCCCAAATCTTTCTTTCCACTGTGCCTTCTGAAAGACCCTTCCCTTAGTAAATAAACCTCCATATGTTACCAGCCTCGTCATTTCCCAGGTTCAACCCAAGGAACAGCTGCTCCATAAAAACTGTGGAATAGCTGCTTACATCTGGTTAACATTGGCACCGTCTCCATTTCCCAGTGCTATTCCTGGGAGGGTTAGGCCGCGGTGCTTGCATAAAACCTGTTTCTTTGAGAGTCATGCCACATGGTTTTCGTGCCTGAGTGCGTGCACATATGAATGAATATGCCTACATACAAAATTAGAATCATATGATTGTAAAACCCGCCTTGTCATTTCAAAATATATGATGAATATTTTCCTACGTGAATTGTTACATTTTTGTAATATGATTTTAAATTTCTGTGTAGTAGTCCATCCATGAAATGGATGTAACAAAATTTAGTCAGTCATCGTTACAGAAAATCTATGTTGTTTACAATTTTTGCTCTTTCAGATAATGCTGTGATAAACATTTTATGTGTTTTATGTGAACATTTTAAGCTCTGGAAGGCCACGAGAAAAGGGTTAGAGTCACTACCTACTGAATGGAGATTTTGTGTTCTCTCTCTATATATATACATATATTTATATATCATATAAATATATAAATATTTTGTATATATATTTATTATACATACATATACAAATTCTAGTAAGTCAGCATTGTATTTCACATATTCCTGGTGGTGCATGGGGGTTTGGGTTTGGGGACCCGGGTAGGGGGTAGGGAAAGAGCCAGAAGCAGGAGGAGCAGTATACTCTAGTACCAGCAATATTTTATGAAAGGAATTAACTGGGAAACAGTGCTAAGAGTGCTATATTATATAGGTTACATAATCTTGCTTTAAATCTTAAAGACTAAAAAAATAGAATTTACCTTGTGATGAATGAAATTTTAATTTTTGGGTGACTGGGCATTATGGACCAAAATGGGGAAGATGCCAGGGATGGGAGTCAGTTTGCAAGAGAAGCAGCTGAGGATTGCACATAGAAAATAGTTATATTTTACAATAGTTAAATTGCATGATTTTGAATCATGCAAATTTTAAATAGTGGGTTAGTAAAATAGCAAAAAAGTCTCACCTTACATACAAAATTGAAAACAACTTGAATTCTCCAAATTTTAAAAATTAGCCAAAGATGGAATATGTTTTAAGTAAGTACATGGTAAGCCTTGCTTATGGCATTGCCATATGACTGTTCCATGAAAGAGAAATACCCAGCACCCTTTGTCAGTAGCATGGAACCACATTTTTTTCATAAGCAGCAAAATTTTCATGAGTGAAAATTGATGACTACTATTCAGTTAGTCTGTTTGATGTTATTATAGTTTGCAAATATTAGTATCATCCTAACGTTCACCAAATATTGTTAATTGGTGACGGTGGTACAAGTACTGGAAAATACATCTGAAATGAAATAACCTTGGAACATGAGATAGATGTGATTAAAAAGCCACTAAGAAGGCAAGTAAATGAGATACATGCAATGCTATTAATTTAGGAGAGAACAGTCTGAAAAATGTTAAAGAGGATGCTGAGAAAATATAGAGTATTCATACAAAAATACATGCTGTAAGTGCAGGAGATATAACAGCTCCATAACTCATCCTCTCTAATTTATGTTTATTTCTATGAAGAAAATTTTCTCAAATACGCACATTTTGAATAATGCTGAGTCTTTAGGTATGCATCTCTTAGAGAAAATAAATCACATAGGAAATTGTTCTGGGTGAATATAAGTGAGGAAATCCTGGTGACATTTGGAAATGCAATGCTGAAATTAAAAAATAAGACCCAAACTGGAACTGTAAAGTTATATGCGAGACTGAGAGTTTAAATCATGAGACTTGCTCAGGAGAGAGTACACATTTAAGAGAAGGTCAAGACATAATCTTCTGAACTCACCAAGTTCAGAGGACAGGAAGAAAAGTAGGGAGGAAGGACCCTTAAGAACCTGGCATGTGTCAAGAAGGTTCCAAGCATATACTTCTAGCATCTTATTGAATCCTCGCTGTTGCCCTGCCAGGCTACTGTGTACACCTGCTTGTAGAATGAGGGCAATGAGAAGTGAGAGGTGAAGCAGCTTAGCCCAGGTCACTCAGGTCTGTCAGATTCACTGCTTTCTTGAGAGGCATGAGATCAAGGCATGGGTTAGCCTGACATCGAAAAATCAACTGCAGTGGCGCCTGGTGGCTCAGTCAGTTAAGTGGCCAACTTTTGATTTTGGCTCAGGTCATGATCTCAGAGTCGTGGGATGGAGCCCCATGTCAGGCTCCAAACTCAGTGGGGAGTCTGCTAGAGATTCCCTCTCTCCTTCTCCCTCTGCCCCTCCCCTGCTCATGAGCACACACACTCTGTCTCTCTAAAATAAAAAAAAATAAATCTTAAAAAAACAAAATGAAAAAGAAAAGAAAAATCAACTTCACATTTTCAAGACAGAGAGGAGAGGCGTTGAGGTAACTCAAGTGAAATGAACCAGTGTCCTCTGCCTCGGTGAATGGCATCACCATCTACCCAGTTTGCAAAGCTACAAATCCAGGAGTCGTCTTTCACTTCCCTCTTTCTCACCCCCACATCAAATTCATCAGGAACTCCTAGGATTTCTACCTGAAAACTACATCATAGCTTCACCACATCTCCTGCCCACCACCTTACCCTAAGTTATACATTATCTCTCCCCTAGAAAGCTCCAGTCTCTTTCTATCCTGTGGCTGTTTTTACCCAGCTACAACCTCTTTTCCCTACAGCAAACAACAAATGAATGCTATTGATATTCGGGGCATTAGCTAATCACTATTCGTTGTTGGAGCTTCATTACTGGGGCTGACCTGTCCATTTCAGAGTGTGTATCCTTGGCCTCTGGCCAGTAGCACCCCAAGTGCCTCCACTGACTTCCAAACATCCCTCTGGCGGAAAGGTGATACTGCTCAGCCCCACCTCACCCATCCCCAGGTTGAGATCCATGGTGGCTGGGTAATCTTTTAACATAAATCAGATTATGTCACTGACCTGGTTAAAAACTTTTGTGGTTTCCCACGGCACTGAGACTAACACCCCAATTCCTTCTGGGGACAGCAGAGCTGTTCGTGACTGCCCCTCATCTACTTCTTCAACCTCATCTCCTAGAGCCCATCTCCTTCTCCTCTTACCTGCACGGTCCAGCTGCTTCTCTCATCCTTGGCCACATCAACCTATCTCCTGCCTCTAGACCTTTGCGCCTACTAGTCCCCTGGAATAGCTAGCTCATCCTTGGGCTCTCCTTGATTGGCTCTTCTCTCTTCAGACTTAGGCATTAGTGCTGCTGTAGGTGTGAGGCTGCCAGTGACCATCCTAGCTAAGATTGAAGGGAGGCTTTGCTGAGAGATGGAGGCAGGGAACAGACAATATCTTTTGAACCCCCAGATCCAGCTGTGTCTTAGGTGGGACTCATCCATTTGAATTGCCAATACACAAAGCAGTAACATTTCCCTTTTATTTCTGTTGGGTTGGGTATCTACCACCTGCCCTCCACGTGCTCCCTCACAGCAACACCTGTGTGTAGCCATGGTGGAAAGCGCCTGAGTCTTTTTTAGTGCTGGGTACAAGTTGCTTTTTCAGGGTGCTCTTGCGAGCTCCCTTAAGCAAGGACCAGACGTGCTCAAACCCTCCTGTTCCCAGCTTTCTTCTAAATTCTCTCTCCCAGCATCCTGCCCCACCATCTCTTCTCTTCTTCTTCTCTCTCTTCCCATCTTTTGCCCTAAATATGCTTTAAAATCCTCTTTCCGGAAAAGGAAATCTTCCCTCAACCTAGTTACCCTTTTGAATTACATCCTATCTCTCCCACTCTTAACCAACAAACTGCTTAAAAGAGAACGCATGAGCCCCTCCCTCCATTTCCTCATCATATACCACCAGTCAACCCTCTGCAAGTAGGCCTTTACTCTCATCCTTTTGGTGAAACGGCATCTGCCAGTGGTCACTATGACCTCCAGTCAACTAACCCGTGGATTTTTCTCAGCCCTCAATCTCATTGCTCTTTCTGTAGCATTTAGTCCAGCTGATCGTACCTTCCTCATCTTCCCTGGGCTTCTGAGATACCCAGTGGTTTTCCTACCTTCCTGGCCATTCCTTCTGGTTACTGGAGTATTGGCAAAACCTCTAAGCAACAGTAATAAGATATCAAGGCTTGATCTGGTTTCCTTGATTCAACTGAACTCACTCAAGAGATTGTTGGCCTCACCTCCTTAAAATTCCATCTGAAAGGACTTATCATTAAGGTTACTCAGAATAACCTAATGGTAGTAGACAGTGAAATTGTCTAGACACCATTCTGTAATAGGAACTGTTTATTTCTTTATGCTGAGTACTTGGATAGTACCTACAAATGTCCACTGGATTTACCTGCCCAAGTATCCCTCCTCTATTCATACTATAAATCAGAGCTTTAACTTGAGGTCTTAAAATGGATTGGTTAAAAAGACCAATCTTCTATCATGACATGAAGTGTATACAGTACAA
This sequence comes from Canis aureus, assembly GCF_053574225.1. Classification (NCBI taxonomy): domain Eukaryota; kingdom Metazoa; phylum Chordata; class Mammalia; order Carnivora; family Canidae; genus Canis; species Canis aureus. The sequence continues at coordinate 23,828,774 of NC_135641.1, read as the reverse complement.
TCAACATAAATAATGAAGAGATATAATTAAAATGAGGCTTCTGTGTTAATTACCAATCTCCCCTTACCTGGATATTGGGGAAAACCAACGGTTGGCTTGTACAAAGTTCAGGCACTGTGTCCTCCTTTAGCAATATTTTCTGACCCTCATGAAATGAAAAGGATTATTTTGTCATAAGGAAATGGGCACGTCCAATGGCTTATGAGCAGGTCTTGGTCTAATTTTTTCCTGGGCATAGTAATACAGTGGAGTTTTGTTTCATTTTATTTTTATTTTCACTTAGATTTTGCTTAGGGACTTCTGTGATATGGTTATTTTGAAGACAGATCACATGTGAGCTTGGAGGGAAGAAGCAACAATCACGACCACATTTCAGCTTAGAACCTTCTTTATTAAGGAAGGTCTTCAGTCACTTTCATTAACAAGAAAATATGAAGTTGGCAAGAGCACCTCTCAAAGTCACAGTTCCAATTGTTTTTGTGAGGTCAAAGAAGGGAGAGAACACAATGGTGGTGGCTTAGCATCAAAACAATAACAATCAAGTTGCCAGCCTTATTATACCTTCCATGAAACATAACATTGCCCCTCTGCTTCCATTCTCTGAAGAATGAAGAGAAGTTGGGATTGAAGACTTGATATTAATCTAGACCTGCATAGCACCTGCTTCGATAGCAAACAAGGCCCCCACCCATACCCAGACTTGGACAAAATGGCGGCTATGTTCCTGGGCCAAATCTCTTCATCTCTGACCTACATCTAGATCTTGAAATGTCTGATTCTCCCTGGGCAAGGATGGACCACTGGACCAGCAGCAACAGCAACGTCAGGCTGCACCACCTTGGGTACTTTCCCCACATGGAATGCTTCTCCTGAGGCTGACTCCACTGAGGCCACACCCATGAAGGCATGACGCAGGTCATAGTGTGCCCGGTGCTCTGGTAGGGGTGCCTCGGGAATTGCTACCACCACGGGTCCTACCACCAGGGCAGCTGCAGGCAGGTCAGGTGAAGCTTCAGGCACAGTCACACCTGGGTCTGCCACAACGGTAGGGCCCACTGCTTCGGTGCCGTCTGGTTGGGGCTGCGGGATCAAAGGCTGGAGAGAGAATCATTTCTAGGTTAGCTACCTTTCTCCTCATAAGCAAGGCCACTCACACTTCTGGAGGGCCCCTACCCAATTCTCTCACAGTAATAATTTTTATTTGTAAGGAATCTAGCAAAAAAGAACTACCAAGGTACAAAGGATTGCCTGCAGAGCCATGAGGGAGAGGTAACTGGCCTATAATAGCCCCTTTCTTACCAACTGTCTTGGTATCAGTGGACTTACATGTATATCCCACAAGACGATCACCCTGCCTTATAGCTTTGACCAGCAGCATCACCCTGCTTGTCATCTACGATTGCAGGCACTGGGAGCTGTTGGGCACCAGTAGCTACCTGTGTAACTCAGAATACCACGCCCAACCCCCCCCCCCCCCCCCCCCCGCAAATAGAAATATGGACTTGTCAACCTCACACTAGCATTGGCTCTGTCCTGAAGCCACTAGCTCGTAGGAGGGGAAGGCATGGCTGAAATATCCTTTCATTTGTGGCTGATTCCATATATCCAGGGCAATTTATATTGTGGGACTCAGAAGGACAGGGCAGCAAATGCCCCATAATTACTAACACTTCATAAATGTTAAGGGATCATTGTATTCTGAAGTTGAGGGCAGGTATATCCATGATGTCCTTACCTGTGTTTGGAACACGGTGCAGGTCACTGCAACATCTTCCCCACCAACCTTCTCTGTGAGTGTTGCCTTACAGAAGCCATATTGCTGCCCACAGAAAGAGAAGAGTTATCTGAACTGGTTTCAAAAGTGGATTCTCTCCCCCAGTTTCACTGACACTCCAAGTCAAAGGAAAAAAACTTAAATTCTAATTCCCTAAAATTTTTCCCCTAAAGTTTCTAGTTTCTGCTTGTAGAAGATATGCAATATATATAATTCTAAATAGAAGGTAGAAAAATACAGATATGCTTTGAGATTCTAAGAGATCACCCATAAGAGGCTCCTGGGTGGCACAGTTGGTTAAGTGGCAGACTCTGGGTTTTGGCTCAGGTTGTGATCTCAGGGTCATGAGGTTGAGCCCCTCATTAGACTCCAAGCTCAGTAAGGGGTCTGCTCGAGATTCAGATTCTCTCCCTCTCCTTTTGCTCTTTCTGCTTGTGTTCTCTCTCAGAGAGAGAGACAGAGAGAGAGAGAGAGAGAGATATCACCCATCATCACAGAAATTGTGGTGACCCAGAACTTCTGTTAACATACATGTATTCTTTTTTAAAAAAATATATTAAAAATCATTTAGAAATCGGGATTATTGTGACTATTCCATTTTGTATCCTGTGTTTTTCACTCACTGTAATATAACATTTTCTTATAACACTCATTTTTCTTTCAAAACTTAATTTTTAGGGTCTGTATAATTTTCTATTTTATCCAATGACCCCCTCCTGTTGGACATTCGGGTCTCTTTTGGGTCATTTTGAATCAATAATAAATCATCTTATTAGATACATTTCTGTCAAACATCTCTGATGATCTCTTTAGGCTAAATCCCTAGAAGTGGACATTACAGCATCAAGGGACTTAAAAGATTTCATATTGGAGGTGTACCTAGAAAATCTACAACACGCTTCTGGCAGCCAGATATGACTTGGCCTAGTGAGGAAACAGCCTCTATCTCTCTCCTGACTCCAAGGACGCCCAGTGGGGGAGATGACTTGGTGACAGTTCTTAAGCGAGGAGATGACACCACAGAGGAAGGCCCAGCATAACCCAGCCCCACGGGGAGGGATATTTTTCACTGTCATCTGTTTTCCACGGCCCCAAGACACTAGCTCTAAGAACGCCCTGTTCTACGGCCAGTTTTGCCATCGCCATGGCTTGGCCTGCTCACCTTTTCTGCCAGCAGGTTGCACTTGGCTGGATCTGTGACCTCTGCAGCAACACAGTCTGTGGCAGCCACTGCAAACTCCACATACGTGGAAGGTGGAAGAGGCTGAGGAGAATACATGAAAATGTTTATGAGGCAACATGACTTGACCTGAAAAGGCGGGGAAGCCGAGGCTGGAAGGCAGCAGCGAGGGCACCGATGCTGCACGCTCCAGGGAGTGCCACTCGTGTGGACCACTCTGAGCAGCCAGGAAACACAGCCCCAGTGGCTGCCACAGGTCAGTCATTGTGGCACTGTGTTCCGAAGCCCCTGTATACAGAGGTGAAGGAGGTACAGGTATCCACTGCCCATCATTCAGGGCAGAGCTGAGCTTTCAGAGAGGAAGCAGGAACCCAGAGGGCCCACCTTAATATTAATTTCAGATTCAATATATTAGTTTTAGTACAATACAGCGATTCACAGCCTTCCCTCTAGGGGGGAACTTTAGGACTTGGAGTCCTAAAGTTTTGGTTACTCCACGATGGGGCAGGAAAGTGGAGATGAACACCTCTCCCACCTATCCTATCATATAGAGCATGATCCAATGGAAAATCTAAAGAAAAGGAGAGAAGACACCTGTGCTTTTCTCTCTTGTACTATATGGGTGCTTACAACGATAATGTGTTTGGTATAAAACCTATTACAAATGTTGTGTTTGGTATAATAACATAACCAATGTTATTTGGCATAGTCTGGGGTGAGGGTTTCTGAGAATCATGTATTCTGGTTAATTAGAATCACCTTTCATGTTGATGCTTACAACAGTAATGTTGCCTTTGGCATAATACATATTACAAATGTTGTATTTGGTATAATAACATAACCAGTGCCATTTGGCGTAGTCTGGGGTGGGGGTTTCTGAGAATCATGTATTCCGGTTAATTAGAATCACCACCTACACCTAGAATGCATTTCCAAGGATGCCATGCCTGGGATCCAGAAGACCAATTTTCTTAAATATTAGAATTCTGTTGCAGTCAAATGTGCTAAATAATCCACTGTACAATGAGATTTTTTTTTTCCAACGGTTCAGGAGGCCCTTTAGGACCTTGCCGCTACATGCCCACCTGTGTAAGCAGGCTCCTACCTCTGTGAGTATCAGTTACTGAGGATCCATCCGCATCAGTGCTGCAGGGTAAGGACGTGGAACCCCGTGGATGTATAGCAAGTGCTTCTGGATAACGCGGGGACGGTCCCCCACTGCACCGCAAGCCAACTAGGCCTGAGGCAGCCAGGCCAGGCAGAGGCTGGCTGTTTCATGTTAGGGTGACACCACGGAGGCCCAGCATAACCCAGCCCCACGGGGGTGACCAATGCTGTAGGGTGGCTCCGCACGGGTGACAGGCTGACAGTTCCTGGGACCCTGGTGACCCCCGGTGTCCTCACACCCTCATACCCCTACAGATCCTATCTTTCCCCGGTCTCCCATCACCCGCTGCCCCTGCACCTGCTGTGTCCCTCCCAGCTGTTTTAGCGCCCACATTCCCCAGGTGCCACCAAGCTGCCCAGAGGTCTGTCCCGAGGTCTCAGCCCTACCGTCAGTTGAGCCCTGGAGACTTCCACAAGCCGAAAATAGGAGCCGTTGCTCTGAGCGTTGAAGGCGGTCAGCGCAGCATCCACGGCGTGCACCACCCTGGTGTCGTTCAGCGGCGCCAGCAGGGGACACTGTGGGCACACCTTGCGCACGTCCTCGGCTGAGTCTACGCACACAGGAGAACCGAATCTGGGTTGTCCTTCTGTTCTCCGGGGGCATTCTCCCCACGCCCTGCTTATTTTGAAAGGCCTGGCACAGGCTCCAAAAGGCTCCAGGTGCTTTCTCTGCTGCTCACTAAATCTTCAGGTGGCTCCCGCCCTGCCGACTTTTCTGCAGGAGCCCCACTCAACAAGGGCAATTTTCACCTCCAATGACAACCGTTCCTTAAAAAGAACAGGTTCACAATGCCAGCTCCCAGGAAATCGGACTCCTTCTTTTCCCCACCAACAAAGTGGCTAAAACTTGCTTACGTTGAAAACAATTCAGGCCCCTTCCCCACTCTCTCCGCAAGGTACAAATAAGAAAAACTCATCATCATCTCTACCTGGGCTGGAATCGCATTTTGCAAATAACACGGTAAACTGGCCATCCTGTTTCAGCAGCCGGAAATCACAGTCCCCTTCCACAGCCTGGAGAAATAAACCCACGGTGAGGGCTCAGGAGGAGGGCTGGCCTTTCCTTTCTGGCTGGGAGCCCTGGGGGTGGTGGGTGGGGGGTTCCTCAGACGTGGTTGTCCAACAAGCCTCATGAAGTCACCTTGACTGAGTGGTATTGAAACATGATGCTCTCTGGTTTCGGGAAGGGCCTCAACAAGAAGGTTGAACTGCTGTAAAAACCAGCCCCAGGGAAGGCAGCCTCAAACAGTAATTCTAGCAGCCTCACACTGGCTAGCCATGAAGACGGGCTGGGAAGCTGGGTGAGACGGGTCTGCACTTTGCAGAACCACCGGGGACCCTGGATGGCTGGGGCACCATCCACAGTCACCCTAAGAGGGACACTCACATGCTGCATCTGCGGCCTCACGGAGCAGTTGGCCAGGGGCGTGGGGTCCAGTACATGGCAGGTGGTTTCCAGGGTGTCTATTTCGAGCTCAAACACCTCTCCCATTGGCCGCTGTGGAGACACAGAATGAAGCCGTGAGCAGCCTATTCCTCTGATCCCATGGAGTGAGCCAAAGTACGAGCCCCCATTGGGCTTGAAGTCAGCTCTGTTGGACAGGTGGGGGGAAGTCCCTCCTGTTAGTCGGCACCTCCACCCAGTGCTGCCCTGGCCTGTGGACAGGACGACAGCCAGGGCTTCTCTGGTCCTCCCCTGTTGGCTGGGCAGGCTCTAGATGGTGTTTGCAAGGAGGAAGGGACCATGGGCTTGGGCAGGTTGCTGGAACCACAGTCATCATTCTGAGCTCTCTTTGGAAGCTAAAACTGAGCATTGATACTTTTTTAATTTTTAAAATTTCACCCTTCAAGCGATGCTTTGCAAAAATCAGCTTTGGAATTTTTTTTCAATCAAGTGGCAAAGTAAGGTGGCGTAGGCTAATACCTACTGTCTCCTCTTTCTCTTCTCCATCCCTCTCTCCTCCCTCTACTTCTTTCTGCCTTCCCTCTCACCTTCAACTTCCCCTCTGCCCCATTTTCCTTTCCTTCCTAAAGGAAAATTGTCCTTGGCTTTTTGTTCTGGGGCTTGTTGAGGCCTGGATGCCAAGGTGCTGCTCTCTACTGTCCCCTGCTGGGGGTGAGGGGGCACAGCGAGCCGCCCTCTGACCCCGAGGAAACTCAGAAGGAGTAGCAGGGAAGGCAGACAGAGCTGGGGCAGCTTGGTAAGTCCTTGTAGCTGTTCCTGGCGTTTCGTCTGTTTCCGTATCCTTTCTCCAAACCCTGGAAAATCCAGAAAGTACAAGTATGCTTTTTAAAAAATTTTAGTTCGGCTCTGCTTGCCTCTCACATGGGTTCTGGCTGAGTCACTAGTATCCAAACCTCCTCTCCGGGAAGAAGCTGTGTTTTATGATGTGCAGACATGCCCAAGTTGAACTGCCTGACAACATGCAGGGCTGCAGTGAACAGGAGCCTGGTGCTCCCTGGTTGCTCTAGCGAGGCCCCTCTCAAGCTCTGCCGTTAGTGAAAATTGCAATGTCCGTTCATTACTTTCCCTCGAATATACACGTCGTGTGTTTGTTTTTCCCCCTGAAGTCATTGGTGTTTCCTCCAAACCCCCACTGTGCTACAGTATGGTTGCAGCAATCCTAAAATCCATCCTGATTTCAAATATTTTGTCCCATTGTGAGATCAGGTGTTAGGGCAGACATTCTGACATTTACCATATCCTCCCCTCTGGACTGTAAATTTCTTGTGGGCACTGTGTCTTTCTCACTTTTGTGTTAGGTTGAACCACTAAAATGCCAATATTTGACTGCTTTTAATATACAAAAAGAGCAATTTTTTAGGGTTCAACTTGATATCTCATGGCACCTGCCATGGTTCTTACTCATGGAAGGCTTAAAATCAATGTTTGCTGAAAGAATTAGCCCTCCTCAGATATAAAAACTAATTTCAAAATAGACAGTAGACATACACCTTTTCCCCACTGCTCCAAATCTCTCAGCTGACCCCAAGGCATATTTCCCAGCTTAATCTTTATTATCACTGGCTTCAGACTATACTGGTTACTTGTCTAGTATGTGAAGAGGTAAACCCCATTCGTTCGACATTTCCTTCTGGGAGGTGGGTACCTGTCTTTGGGAGGTAACTTGTGTAGAGGAAAGAGCATGGGTCTAGAATCAAATCCCAGCTGGACGCTTCCAGATTATATGATCCTGAACAACAACAAAACGCCCTAATATGTCAGAGGCTTGGTTTCCCCTCATGTAAGGCAAGGTCCATACACAGCCCATGGGACTGGGGGACAGGAGAGGTAAGGAGATGGTGTATGTGGAAGGGCCTGGCCACCTAGTAGATGATTGTCAAATGCTAGTTTCATTCATTCTCAGTCTCCATCCAGAGAAAGCAAAGAGAGAGAAGTGATTTCCAGTCAACTAGAATCCTGTATTTTGTGCATATAGTTTTTCTAGCAAACCCCACTTTCTCCCTGTGATGTTCAGAATATCATTTGAAGACTTTTCTTGTCTCACACACCTCCCCGCCCCCATCCAGCACCCTCTGGAGACCCAGGACTACAGCCCAGAATGCCTCTTTGTTTCCCCACTTGCCCCCTCCCTCACTCCTGGGAAGAAACCAGAGAATTTGGCTCCCCCTGCAGTTTCATTGTGCTCAGAGATGTGATCTTTGAGACATGCAGTTGAGCTCCACACACAGGTTTTCTCAGCTCATACCCAGCAGGTTCACTTACCCGAGGCCACACCTTCACTTTGTCAATCTGGTTCAAGGTGTGCTTGTAGCCTCGAAGAACGTGGTTATTGATGTAGTCCACAGCCACCAGGGCTGCTTGCTCTGTTTCTGGGTCATCACAGTCCAGTTCCCTATAAACCAGAGCTGGCCCCACTGGGACAGAATGGCAGCCCCAGAGCTGAGCAAGGCAAAGGAACAGGGCGAGGGACTTCATGGCTGCTCCAGAGAGGCCCTAGCAGATAGGCAGATGGCTGAAAGCTTCAGGACAAACCCAGGTGCTCTTGCTCCAAAAAGTAGGCCGATGGAGGGCCGAGGGCTTTATTTATCTGCCGGAGCCTGCTGGAGGAATTGCATAAGGACGTGGGATGATTTCTGTTCTGGTTCCAAGTAAACCCCTGCAAACATCAGCTCTGGAAAAGCAAACAGGTTAGGACATCACTGGTCCCCAAGAAATCTGCCAAAGTCAATGCTGCTGGGGGTGGGCGGAAGGGGGTGGAGATGCTCCAAAGTCGGCTTGGAACGTGGAGGAGATGAGGTTTGCACCATGGCGAGGAGGGGCCCGCACCACCAGCCCCATTGTGCTCTGAGTTCAGCAGCAGAGGGAGCACTCCCTACTAGAGCAGAGCATGTGGAAGGGGGGAGGGTGGGGGTGGTGGGTGGCTGTGAGGGGAAAGTGGGGATAGGCAGCAATGTGGTAAAATCCTCTAATGTCAGCAAGAATGATCTCCTCCTGGAGGGAAAACAAGGCTTAGAGCTGTAGCAAAGATGGAGATGATCTAGAGTGACCAGGAAGAGTTATGGGAGCTGCTAAGGTCTTGGGTAAGAGCCTTGAGGAAAAGAGGGAAGGAAGGGAGAGATTGCTGCCCGCAGTGTGGAACAGGGGTGAGAGAAGGGGCTTCCTGCGGCAGGGCTGGGTGGGGCTCTCTACCCCCTCAGACCACATTGCCAAGGCCTTGCACAGATGGGCACTGACCTGGGTCTCCTGGGTGGCTGGGTGTAACTGGGGCCCCCAGCCAGTGCACAAGTGCCACAGAGGGGAACCCCAGTCCAACAGCCACTTCTCTGGCAAAGCTCTGGGTTTGAGTCCTTCACTGCAGGCTGAGATGCTTTGGGGGCAGCTAAGAACATAAATGCCTCTATAATGCCCTTCACAGCCTTAGCAGAATTAGAGTGAGTCTTGATGACCAGAGCACAGGGCCATGGTGTTGGTTCCAGGCAGTGCTTGTAAGTGGCTCTTGACAAACCCTGGAGTGACCTACAGGAGGGTGGGCAGGACAGTGAGAGGCTTGGAAAAAATCATAGAAAGACATGGCTTGGTTTAGCCCAGAGCAAAGAAGCCCTAACATGAAGATCCCACATGTTCTTCAAATATTTAGAGTTCACCACTGTGTGTGGATGGATCTGTTATGTTCTCTGATATTGAGAATGACATTTCATCTTTAAAAAGGAGACACTTTCTACAAGGAAACTTAATCATATGGATCTGCTGGGAGTTGAAAGGTAAGCAAGGGTGAAGTGAGATATAGGGCCAAGAAGGTAGATGTAAGGGTGTTTTCTTAGTTATGCCCAGGTGCTCATATGGTCCTATGGAATCTTTTTTTTTTTTTAAGATTTTATTTATTCACAAGAGACACACAGAGAGGCAGAGACATAGCAGAGGGAGATGCAGGCTCCCCACGAGGATTTTGATGCGGGGCTCCATCCCAGGACCCCTGGATCACGACCTGAACCAAAGGCAGATGCTCAACCCCTGACCCACCCAGGTGCCCTGATCCCATGGAATCTTAATGACAGAGGCTCAGAAGCTGTGGTTGGGACTCCAGGTTCTCTCTGAGAGTGAAGTCCTTGCTCTTAGGGACCCACAACAAGCTCTGGTCATCTAGCAATATGATCCTCAGGACCAAGGGTGACTTCCCACTCCTCTTATGCAACTTTGTGTGGATGCAATGCTTTTCTTTTAAATAATGTTTTAAGATATAAAATATGGTCATTACTAAAAATTTGAAAAGTCACAAAAATGTGTGCATTGAGTACACACTTCATATGTCATAAGCTCAGGTGTACAAAATACTACTTTATTGGCCACACACACATGAGTCTGAGCCCTCTTTTGTGAAATTTAATCTAGTCACTTATAGGTAACCTGATTTCCCAGGTGCTTGGTTGCAATCCAGTCCCATTTAGGTTTGCCCCTTATGCTTCTTCTGCGCCCCTGGGGTTAGAAGGAAGCCTGAGTGGGGAGGGGAAGACTTCTGCAAATACCACTTTCCTTTATAGTGGGGCAGAGACTGATGTCTGCCTTTGCAGCTAGGGTGTGCACTGGCCCCTTCTGCCGGGTAACCCATCTCCTCTGGCGCCCAGGTGCACCCACCTGCATGTCCACCCACAAGCTAAGATCCTGCCTGCCCCCATTTGGTCCATAGCAAGACATCCCTCCTGCATCCTCTGATCAGGGGTCCCTTTGTCTCAGCTCTGGGACCCTTTCTAGACCAAGGGCCTTTTTCTTAGCTAAGCACTGCCCTCTTGGTTAACCTTGGGGAAACTTGGCTATTTTGTCCACCCCGGGTATGGGGGCTTCATGAAGCTGCATCTAAGCCCGTCTGCCCAGGCACTGCAGTCGTGATGGCTCTGCCACTGCTCTGGTGCCATCTCGCTATGCAGGAGACTTTTCCCTATGATGTGATGTCTCCCCATGCTGCCCATGAGCCCCCTCCTGCCCCCCACGCCTGAAGCGAGGTTCGGGTTTCCTATGCCTTGGGATTCTCAAACTCTTCTGGAGGTGGTTCTGCAGCCATCCCCGCCTCACGGTGGAGAGGGGGGTGGGTAGGAAAAAAATCCTGTTGGATCATTCATTTTGATCATGTTTTCTTGCACTTGGAGCACTTCTTTTGGGATCTTCGTTCTTAGATCTTCCATCGGTGACAATTTCTAAAGCACGAGGTATTGTTTTGTTTCACTGATACTAGAAAAACAAAGCCTGTGGTAAAAGAGCAATTGATACCTCACCTATCATCCTCTCAAAACTCATCCACAATCTCATTACCCAGAGGTCAACAGTGCCAATGTCTCTTTTTCTTTCCTTCTTTTTGAACAGTGCCAATGGTTTGTCATACAGGTGTTATCCCCATCTTGTGTGTTTTTTTCTATACAAAGAATTATTTTATGTATAATATAATTTAGACCATACTGCATACACAACTTTGTCTTCTTTTTTCATTTAACATTGTAACATGAGTATATTCCCACATCATTAAACGGACCTAGAGAACATAATGACTGCCTGTGATTCTCTCGCGTGTGTCATAATGTATGTAACCACTTGCTTACTATTGGGCATTTAGCTTGTTCTCAGCTGATCATTATCGTGTATGAGCAGCAATGAACTTTTGTATTTAAAAATATTTGGCTTTCTAGTTCTTTTCGCAAGAATGATTCTTTCTAGTGAAATCAGTGATTCACTAATAGTTTGGAAATGTTTAAAGCTCTCAGTTTTTCTGGCCAAATTGTCTATGGGGAAGACTATGCTGATTTATGTCTCTACCATTCAACCGGTGTAGGTCAGCTTCAGTATTGTCTCTTTTCTTCTGCTACTGTTTCCATTCTGACTTTTGTGAGAATTCAGATACGGGAAAATCCTCAGAACTCTTTTTAAATGTATTTTATGACTATCTGTGGTTACATCTCAACTATTCCATATGTCTAATACTTACAAACTGAAATACCTTTAGAGCCAAGCTGAATAAAATTGTCCCTTGAATTTTTTTTTTTCAGTTTCCTTAGATATAAATGTCATCATTTACCTACTGACAATGAAGAAGAAAAGAGACGATGTTTTGGTATGTTTTCCAAAAGACTTATAGCAAAGGGTGTCAAAGGGAAGGCTACAGGTACTTACTGTGCCTGTTGGCACCAATTTCAACCTTGGGAAGATTTTCATATGCTAAATGCATGCACTTATCAGTGACCTTGGGTTAGTCTCACTCACCTGGCTCCCATTTCTTTGCATGCCAGTAGGGGATGGGCGTTTACTCCATTTTCTGGTCATCAGTCTCACTATTTTAATTACTCATCTGTGCATTTATCTGTGAGGCCCACATCACTGTACTAAAACAATATTCTTAACATTTACACTGCATCTCAGAGTATTGAGGTTATCGGAGGTTTGTTAAAGCAAGAAGAACAGGCCCAAGGGCCTAAGGGCCAGAAGAGGGTCAACAACCTGCAGGACGTGGCAGCAGAGCGCTGGGCAGAGCTTGCTGGGTGGAGTCCCCATGCGGCTGGTGGCGGGGTTCTCAAGATGGCAGCTAGGATGGCTCCAGGTCCTCTGAAGTGGTCAATAGGGCTCTCCACTAGGGCAGCGATGCATCTGAGATATTCCAAGGCAGATTCCGCATTTATAATTACCAACCAGAAGCCAAGACAAGAAGGATCACGGCAAGCTGAGGTCAGTTGCTGGGGGTTGGTTGTGTCTGGGCCCTGCAGGCAGACACGAGTCTTAGAGGGGAAGGGTAGAGCTAGAAAGGGGTGCAATACCAAGTCAAGCTTTGAGATCTGAGGTGAGAGGCAGAAACTCAGCCTCTCACAAAGCAGAGCATGACAAGTGTACGTCAGCAGAAGCCAGAGGGACAATTGGTTTTCGAGGGGAGGAGGTGACAGTGGTTGGTGCTTTAATCGCTGGGCTGGATTTCTGGCTCTGCCCTTTTTGATACTTAAAGAGCCTAGGCCCTGAGAGGCCGAGCATTAGTTTCTGATAAGCCTGGTGTTTCTTCATTCATATGGGCAATTGAACAAATGTTTATCGAACACCCACTATCTGTGATATCAGGTGCCTGGATGCAGAGTGACGAGAAGACACAATCTGCCCTAAAGGAGCTCACCTTGACTCATGTGGCCCGGTAACGTCTGATCATCCAAGAAGTATAGATTATTATATAAAAGTATCATAACGTTTGTCTTGTGGAGACAGACTGGAATTTATTTCTGCAACGTAAAACATCGGTGGAATGCAAATTACCCCTGTCCAAGGACCCATCAGGGTTTTTGTGAAGGTAACTTAGCCCAGTTGCCCTGGGAGTGATTTGGAAAAGCCCTTTGTACTTGGTGCCAGCCCATCAAAATTGGAAGATGTGGGCCTAAGTACAGCATGGCATAATTTATTAAATCGTAGTGACCAGCAGTGATTACCTACTCCCTTTCTTTGGGTGGAGAAAGGATTCTAAAAGCTTTCCCCCAATCCTGCCTACAAAACTACGACCTGGCTCTGTAGATCTAAACCCTGAAAAGAAAGGGCATCTGAGGGGATCAATGGGGAAAGAGTAGGGCCTGGATTAGGGTGAGGCAAAGGAGAGGGTGAAGGTGCACAATTTAAGGAGGTGCTCATCCTCAGGGTTGCATCTCTTTGCATTTTATACCCTAGGCCTCTCCTGTTTACACTTTAGATCCAGCACTGGGGAAGGGGCATGATCTCAACCCAGCACAGAAAGAAAAGTTTGCACTTCATCACATCTTCCTACTGTTTCAGGGAAAGTTCTTTTATCACTCAGGGTGGTGATGCTATGCGTGAAGTCATGAAGTCCGCCTAAGAACACAGTAATCCTCGGGGTAAGCTTTTCATTATCACAAAAGAAACTCCTGGGAACCTTCCATTCTCTTTTGTTTGAAGGAAAACTTCCTATATTCTTACTGTTACTGTGGCCTTGACACCCATGCAAACTCCCTGTCTCACAAAAGACAGAGTTAACCACTGTAGGGTCAAAGAAAAGTTGGGGAGATTGGGCTTTCTGAGGCTGGAATAACTTCTCCTCAGGAAAATATCATCTTCACTAAAAATAATGTTAGGGACTCCTTTTTCTGTGGAAAGCATTGTGCTTTTATTGTCATAACTTCATGGGACCTATTCTATTCTCATCTTTTCCTCCTTTACAGGAAGACACAAGGGCTCAGAGAGGTTTTAGCAACTTGACCACATCAGACACTGACGAAGCCTGGGTTTAGCTCAATCATTTTTTTTCCTATTAACCCCAAACCAAAGAAAGCCAAGAAGGTTGACTGGTGTGTGTTGGAAAACACGGCTATGTGTTGTAGTTGAAGAAAGGTGGAAAAAAAAAGAAAAATGTATTGGTTTTGGTTAACAATGAAAAGAATAAATTAGTTTATTCTCATAATTTCAGTCAGTGGAAAATATCTGGAAATCAGTTTTGCAGAAGAGACTTTGACCTATTGACTTTAGTGATGACTCAGCTGGTGTTGAAATTATCTTGACTTCAGGCTTAGAAGGTAAATAAAAGGTAAGTTATTACATTATTTCTGGTTAAATGTTTTCCAGGGGGATGCAAGTCAATGCAGAAAATCACATCCATCTCTTCTACTGGTTTCTGTCATCACCTTTTGAGATCTTCAAAACAAGGTGAGTAGTACTTTCAGACAAGAAGCAAGATGAGAGGCGAAACGATCATCTTCTAATGAGGCCTCTGCTGTGCCTTCTGGGGCTCTTGAACATGGAGATGTTCAGAAGAGCTGTGCTTTACCATTGGAGGGTCAAATGATTCTAGGGAGGCCACTGGAGTCAAGTAACTCATTGCACCTTAGAAAATGGGGGCACTTCTTTATCTATCATGTAGATCCCTGGGGTTGGAATGGCTCCTCTCAACAGCGAATGAATATCTTAGATTCTGTAGATCCATTTATTGCCTTGAATAGAGTATTCTCTGGACACACATTCATTAAATTCAAAGCTATTTCTTGGACACCTATGTTGTGCTAGGTGCTAAGGATGCACAGATGGGAGGTACAGTTCTTGTCCTCAGATGGTCACCACTGGGTCAGGCTCTACAGCACTATGTTGGTTATTATGAACACATGAGAGAAGTGTAAGCTATTCCTGCCCTTGGCCTGTGTTAAATCCTGAGGAATGCAATCCCTGAGTTGGAAGGGTTCTTACACTACAGCAAAGTCTTTGTCACTTTTAATCTCATATTCCTGGCACCTGCCTCCTGCCCAGCACAGATTGCACCCCTTATCCATGACCACTGACCAAGAGGTTCTAGGGCAGGTTCCCACTCAGCTCAGAGGCACCCTTCAGTGTGTGGTGTCTGCTTGAGGACATTTAGATACAAGAATCTCTCCACCACACTGGCAGTCCATCCTATTGTGGAATCACTCTAGTTACTAGGAGGCTTTTCCTTTATATTGAGTCAACACTTGCCTACCTTATAACCTCACCAATGGACCCAGATTCTCCCCCAGGATCTACATAGACTAAGTCAATTCTCTGGTCTGTATGTTGGGTTTTAGGTATTTAGATACATCCACGTTGTATCCTGCTACCCTTTTCTGATCTTCATCATCTCTTTATCATGTACTTCTCAGGTGACTTAGTTTTGAGACTACCTCATCACCTTATTGAATAGGGAAGTCTGGCACCAGCGGTTAAAAATAGGATGAATCATCCTATGATTGGGGGTCAAGTGAATTTCATAGGGATCTGAGTGGAGGTGGACTTGTGCATGCACCTGTGTGCACAGGTGAAGGATAATTCAGCAACTCCTAGGTGAGGAGATAGGCCACTTGCCACTCATAGGATAGTAGGAGGATTTATCCTGGTTTCTAGGGGCTTATCTGGACTTTCAACCAGAGTTACAATGAGACCAAGAAGCAGAGAGGCCATTCTTTTCCATAGATTGCTTTGATTAGACTTCTTGAAAGTTGAGAGGGAAAATGTATGAGGCTAGTTAGCAGGAGACCTGTCAGAGTGGAAAAAGTTTCCATTCATCTTGAATCTGACAAAGCTCTCCGTTGATAGCATGTCTTCACTACTTGATATCTGATCTGTAGAAGTCATGTAGTGATATGGAACATCATTGCTTCTGGTGCTCTTGTTAGAGCATTAGAAGGCCACAATTTGAAACATAGAAAGTGCCAATCATAGGGCCAGGGAAGGTAATGTGGGCAACTTTCTCTTTCTATGTTGGGTTGTGCAACACGCAGCCAAATCATTCAGCAGGTTAAGCAACAATTGAGCCTCCGGGACTCAGATTCTAATAGAGTCTAAGGCAGTGTGAGGATGGATACTAGCAAGAAGGTAAAACTGAGTAAGATGGAGAGGGGCCAGATTGTCTGGGGTGGGGCAGGGACAGGGAAGACATGGGAGCAGTGTAGCTTGATTAGGAAATCTATATTTATTTTTATTTTTTGTTGGAGTTCAATTTGCCAACATATAGCATATCAACCAGTGCTCATCCCATCAAGTGCCCCCCTCAGCGCCCGCCACCCAGTCACCCCAATCCCCCGCCCTCCTCCCCTTCCACTAGCCCTAGTTTCCCAGAGTTAGGAGTCTCTCATGTTCTGCCTCCCTCTCTTATATTTCCGATTCATTTTCTCTCCTTTTCCCTTATTCCGTTTCACTGTTTTTTATATTCCCCAAATGAATGAGACCATATAATGTTTGTCTTTCTCCGATGGACTTATTTCACTCAGCATAATACCCTCCAGTTCCATCCACGTCGAAGTAAATGGTGGGTATTTGTTGTTTTTAATGGCTGAGTAATATTACATTGCATACATAGACCACATCTTCTTTATCCATTCATCTGTCGATGGGCACCAAGGCTCCTTCCACAGTTTGGAAGCCTACATTTAAAGAAAGGACTGACCCTGGTGCCATGATTTACTAGCTGTGTGACATAACTAGAGATTTGATCTTGCTAAGCCTTAGCTTCTTTATCTGTGAAACATAGGCAGTAAAGCCTGACTAGTAGGGATGTGGGAAGGATTTAATGAGAATGTTTGCAAATTCTCAGCCTTGGGCGGTACACAGTGAACTATCAATAGATGGGGGCTCTTAATAAACCCAATGGCACAGTGGCACTGAATGCAAAAAATGGTCCCGTGGGGGAATACAATGAGACCAAGATATGGTATCTGCCTTCAATTAGCCTATACAGAGGCAGCATAGCCCAGTTACTAAGAGTAAGCACTCCTTAATTTTATCATCTTTGGCAAATTCCTTAACCTCTCTGAGTTAGTTCACTCATCTGTAAAAAAGCACAATAATAGCAACACATACTTCAAATGATTTGATCTTGCTAAGATTTGATCTTGCATTAAGTGAGATAGTACACTTAATATTCCTGCATCAGTTAAGTATCTATATTACCACTTAGTCACAAGAAAGAAATAGAACAGGTGGAGAGTGTGACTGCATTTTTTGCACCAGCATGCTGGCAGAGAGAATCATGTGTTGGCAACATCTGGCAACAGGAAGGAACAGAAAGACAAAGGGAGATGTAGTGGTGTTGTGGAAAACAACCAATGGATTCTTCTCTGTTCCTGGTGCTAGTGGCCAATCCAGAAAATCAACAAGGCAGGACCTAAGGACAAGGGGCAATAAGCCTAGGGCTGAGTGGCTGGGGGCTCAGGGAGCAGTGCCCTCAACTAAGTGCTAGAGAGGTGGAGTGCCAGACATGTAGATGCTGGGGAGCCAAACTCCGCTCAGGCAGGGCGGGCAGCTCAGGAGGTTCCCTAGGAGGGGACTTGAATAGCCATTTAACCAATCACATTTGTCAAGTGGGCATCACAGTTTCCCCAGAGTGTCCCAGTGTAGTCATCTGGCCAGCTAGCTGGGTGAGTATCCCGTGCAGTGGTGTGGGGCTTCGCACTTTGAAGGGCCCTGCACTTGATGTAACGCTCTGCAGTAGCCATCCTGAAAATTCTTAGTCAGTTTTGAACAGGGAGCCCTGTGCCTTCACCTTGCATTGAGCCAGGAAATCATGTAGCCGGCCCTATTAACTGTAAGTGGTACATAAGAGGAATCCAGTGCTATCAGCATTCACAGGAGAAGGGGAGACTCATTCCCAGCTGAGCGTGGGCAGGGGAGAGGAAAGAGGGAGTCATGGTTGAGGACACATTTTGAGTTTGACCCTGAAGGAAGGACAGGTTTCAGACAGGTAGAAATGAGGGTATGGCTATCTGGTTGGAAGAAGTGTATTGGCCAAGTCAAGAGGTAGAGATGGGTTGGCTGTGTTTAGGGAATGGTTAGAACTCTTGTAAACGTGGAGTGCCTGTTCCCGAGGGGCTCACATGGACTCCTTTAAGGGCAGTGCCATGCTCAGCTGACCTTCCAGAGGGCAGCCTTTTTCCAAGGCCTTTCTTAGACTTTCTTAGACTTTCCTCCAAATTCTGCTAGCTGCCTGTCCAACTAGTAAGTGAATTCTAGTCATGTTACTCATTAAAACCAGAAAGAAAAAAAAAAAAAAAGAAAAAGAAAGCAAGGGATGGGGTAGGGATGGGAAGAGGCAAATATAACAAATAATCAAATAGAAATTCTTAACTAAAAAGAATGGCTATTGAAATAAAAAAATAAAAATACTTAAATAAGTATTTAAATACTTATTTATCTTATCAAATACAGACCAAGAGAAAAATTCAATCTGGAATCCCCATGGTCTAACTTGTCTTCTCTCTGTCTTTTATGTCTATCTTTCAATGCAAATTCTGTGTAGGGATTTGCATAGAAGACAAACAGTGGAGGTGGAATTCTGATCAGGGTCCATGTCTTGTCCTCTGCCCACTACCCCACATGGCCATGGCCCCCATTTTATTCCATGGCACTGGGTTGCCCCAACCAGAGGCCTGGGGTGCCCCAGAAAACAGTGCAGGTGTTGGCATTTATAAGATTACCTAGAGTCATACCCTGGCAGCACAGATAAGGGACAACATGAAAGAAAAAACATAGTTTCTCTTTTAAACATCTGTTTCTTCCTCGACCTTATCCTAAAATTGGCATTTAAAATTTTCTTTCTGTGAACACATGGATCGTGAATGTATTGATTTTGTTGTATGCCAGTGTGATTTGCATAAGTACTAAGGTTGGCCACTTGATCAACATGCTTTGATTTTTCTTTGATTGATTTTTCGATTTTTCTTTTCCAATATAAATGCCCCATGGTTTCTAAAAGTTGGAGCTTCCTCTCTTAAATTAAATGGGACAGAGTTACATAGATAGCTAGTAGGTTTTGTGTGGCTCCAGAGCCTCAGCTTCCTCCTAGGCTGTGTTGCCGTGTGTCTGAAGATGGGTGGGATAGACACCAGGACACCATGTGGAGGAGGGGTGGGGGCCCTTCTGGGGCAGAACCCACCTCCCCGGAGCAGAGCCAGGACTGAAAGGCCTGCCTGGTACTGAAGCGTCCTCCCTGGTCAAAGGGAACAACAAAATATTGTCTGTCACTGAGCTCTGTCTCCCGCCTGGCCCTGCTTTGAACTCATTATCTGAGCCCTATTATGAGAAAGAACCAAAGAGGGGCTGTCCCCAGAAGACCTCAGGAAGTTTAGGCATTTCTGTTCCGATGCCTGTTGACAGCCTATAACATAGAAAAGCAAAGAGACCTTCCTGAACTGTCCACATGGAACTCACTTCGGCCCTGGGTGCTGCTCCATGACCACCCCCAGGCCAGGGAGGGCGGTGCCGGCCAAGGGGACAAGGGTGGGGGTGCCTGGGACAGGAGCCCTGAGTGACAGCAGTGCTCTCCTGCAGCCCATGATTTGATCACCGTGAGAGCAAATGATGCCCTCTCACTCCAAGTCGCTAATACACGGTATTATTTTGAGAAGTGAACAGAGAAGATGACATTTAACAAAAGACATCTGGGCGTATCACATTTAAAAAGGAATAGGAGCTGGTTACCCAGGAAGGTTGAAACCAGCAGAGACCACGCGTGATCAGGAGCTGGGGGTGGGGGGGTGGGAGTGGATGGCAGCATTATCTCTTTGTATAAAATCCAAAACTAACAGTTCAAGGTTGATTTACTTTCTGATGTAATAAAATGTAGGTCTAAAGTCAGTTTGTTGTTCTTGTGGCTTCTGTCCATGAGCTCAAAGACAAGTCTGGGGAAACATTACTGACGGGGGAGCCTGGGACAGGGTGGGCTGCAGGGTGGGGGGCCCAGCCCCGAGCTCCATCTGCGCTCCCTTTGCTTCCATTTGACCTATTGCTGTCGGATCGGCGGGACGGCAGGACAGCAGGAGGGCAGGACAGGACGGTGAAGGCTAGGCCATGTCCCCACCTTTCCCTGCGCTGCAGTCAGGCCACCCTGAGCCCCCCCACCCCAGCCCAGCCCCCAGTAGCACCAGTAGCAGTGGAAGCCCCGGTGCCTGCCAGCCTGCACTCTGCCTCCGCTCTGCTCCTGCAGGGTGTCACCAACGCCCTTGGGGCCACTTCCCCACCGCAGCCCCCACGGCCCAGTTTGTGCTGTGAAAGGCAGGGGCAGGGCCTAGCGATGAGCCGCACGTGGAGAGGCGCTTGGACCCGCTCAGAGGAGGTGTGTGCAGGGGAGGGATGATGGCCCCAGGTGCTTCCCGTGTGCCCGTGCTCCAGGGGACTGGCAGGCGGCCCGCGCCCCGGGAAGCTCTGCGTTGGCAGGGGTCTGAGCTGA
The DNA here is from genome assembly GCF_053574225.1 of Canis aureus. Taxonomy (NCBI): domain Eukaryota; kingdom Metazoa; phylum Chordata; class Mammalia; order Carnivora; family Canidae; genus Canis; species Canis aureus. The sequence continues at coordinate 23,808,499 of NC_135641.1, read as the reverse complement.
AGGGCTGGCTGGTGGGGAGCCTGCGGCGGGAACAAGCCTGCACCCCCACCCGCCCTGGCTGGGCTCCTCCTCCAGGGGCTGGCGCCTGGGCATCCCTGGTTCCCAGGGCCACCAAAGGTCATGCGCATTGCGGCTGCTTAATAAGGGTGTGATGAACCAATACTGTTTTCCTCTGACAAAGTCTGCAATTAGTCCTAATCGGGTGGTTTTGTTTTTTTTTCTTTTTAAAGATTTTATTTATGTATTCATGAGAGACACAGGCAGAGGGAGAAGCAGGCTCCCTGCAGGGAGCCCGATGCAGGACTCGACCCGGGACCTCGGGATCACGCCCTGAGCCAAAGGGAGATGCTCGACCACGGAGCCACCCAGGCGCCCCCGTCCTGCCTGTTTACATCAAATTAAGTCTGTGAAGTTTTCCACAGTCCAGCTCCCTCCTTCCCTTGGATGTGATGCTGCCCACCCCTTCCCTACCCCGGACACCAGTGGGCTTGTCTCAGGCTTGACCAGGGCACGCCGCGCCCCTGCCTGGGCCGGACGGGACGGTCGGGGAGCTGAAATGACCCTGGAACAAACTGGAAACCCGGCAGCCATGGGTCCGAATTTCCAGGCAGGACTCCTTAGTGCTCAGGGGGCGCCACAGCCCCGTCCCCGCCACGGTAGACAGCGCCCTCCCGTGGAAAGAAGGAGACCGTGCGGGGCGGGGCTTCCCCCTCGGGAGGGGGCCCCAGGGACCAGCCGGCAGGTGCTTGCTGTCCTCAGAGCCGGCTGTGTTCTTTTTATTTTTTAAGATTTTATTTATTTATTCATGAGACACAGAGAGAGAGAGAGAGAGAGAGAGGCAGAGACACAGGCAGAGGAAGAAGCAGGCTCCACGCAGGGAGCCCGACGTGGGACTCGATCCGGGGTCTCCAAGGTCACGCCCTGGGCTGAAGGCGGCGCTAAACTGCAGAGCCATCCAGGCTGCTGTTCTAAACGCAGTACTACTGTTCACGGAAACGGCTAGTGCAATTATGATGTAAAATTAAAACCCTTAGTATGTGTCTTAAGACGATGCCTGGCTCAAGACTCACAAAACAAATAACCACACAAGCAAAAACAAAACAAAACAAAACAAAACAAAACAAAACAAAGCAAAACAGACAAAAAGAGAATAGAACAAGCAAACATTGGAGAACTGCACCAACATACAATCAGAAAAAAATAATGTAATTTCCACCACATGAACGTCGTCGGAAAATATGCTTCCACATTTATATGGTGGGATAGAATTTTCAGAACAGACTCTCAGTTTACTGCCTAAATGAAAAGATGAAGAAGATTGAGAAAAAGATGCAATAAATATCTCCTCTCCACCATCCTGCAAGCACACGCCTTTCCTGAATCGAAGCGAATGGCTAACATTGCTTCTGCAGAGCAGAAATAAACATGTGTCTTGGCTGCTAAGTGATACAAAGAACATTAACAGCCTTTAATTATCTTCCTAGTGGGAACTTTTTCTACTTTACGTAAAAGTTCTATATGTGTGGAAATAAGTAAATATATAACGAAGCATGATTTTCATGAGGAGGTTGTAAAGGCCACGTTGCTAACCTAACCTTACGGAAAGGTTCGAAGTAATGGAAGAAGTATCAGTCTGTCTTTCCCCCGGTAACACCAGAGGCCTGAAGCTAAGACTGGTCTTTAAAATCTTGTAAATATATAGTGGCCATTTCAGTATCTCTTATCAGGGTGTTGACCTCATATTGAACTTTAAACATTTTTTAGAATTTGCCTAAACATCCAAGTATCATGGGTCGAACCATATCAATTGACAGTGAGAGTGAGGCTGCCGAATCAGGAATAGCCCGCCCCAAGAACTTCCACTGTGGTCCTGAGCTGACAGGTTTGGGGTGATTCTCCTTCTTTGAGAAGAAGCCCTTTCGGATGGCAATGTGCTACTGGTATCTATAAATTAAGGCATTTCCGAATTGTCGTAAATGGAGTATTTTAGTCTTAAGGTTTTTGGGTTACTTGAATTTTTTTTTTAATTGAGCTTTCCTTTTTTTTTTTTTTTGAGATTTTATTTATTTATTTATTCATTCATGAGAGACACACACACAGAGGCAGAGACACAGGCAGAGAGCCCATGCAGGGAGCCCGACGTGGGACTCGATCCTGGGTCTCCAGGATCACGCCGTGGGCTGAAGGCGGCGCTAAACCGCTGAGCCACCCGAGGATCCCTGAGCTTTATTTCTGCTGTTTGCCCTTTCATTTTTGTATATCAAGTTTTCATTATACTTAAAACTGTATCTTGAAACGTTGTGAACTGACTTGCTGTATTTGCACTTTGAACTATTGAAATAAATGTGATTTTTTGGTCTGATTAAAAAAAAATAAAAAAGAATTTAAAAGATACTTTTAGAGGACTTTAAGTCCAGCACCATGTAAAGGGCCTATATATTCTTAGCATAAATGGATACAGTTATTCATTAAAAAATGGATGACTGGGAAATGAAAGGCAATGAAGTGTTTAATTTAGTCAGATAGTCAGCACAGGCAATAATTCCTTCAATGTCATAAGCCAGGTGAATATAGAACTTTTACCAAAGAAAAGAACTTTCTCCCTCTGCCCCTATAGAATCGTGCAAAGTGGAATGTTGTTTCCAAGACATGCCAATCTTTGAACAGGCCCGGGAGTGGCACGCCAGCGCTGGGCCCACTTCTGCACACACCTGCCCTGTACTAGTTGACCTTGGCCCTGCTTCCCTGGGCCTCCGTGCTCATTTCTCAGGGACTCCTCCTCCAGGGAACATTCTCAGGACTCAGCCTAGCGCTAGCGCCTCCAGTCCCTTCTGCTGCCCCTCTGCACTGGCCCACATCAATGACATAAGCTGCAGGGGCTTGTGTGCAAGCGGCCCCTCCAGTGCTGGGACCTTAGGCTGATCGACCATCCCGGTTTGCCCAAGACTAAGGGGTTTCTGCGATGTGGGACTTCCAGTGCCAAAACGGGAAACGCGTCCCAGGCACAGAGGGAGGAGTCGGTCATCCTCGTGCTGGTGGGAGTCACACCGAGTACTGTGAGTCTTGCCTTTCACAGCTGCGGGAGCAAAGACCCGAGAAATCTGAGGCTTCCTGCTGTGTAAATGCCAGTTGGCTCATCACAGATGGGCGCTGGAGACACCTGCCTTTATTTCTCGTGAGGCCCTGCGGGTGCCTTGCCCCCCCCCCCTTTACTATTTAGTACACATCCCTCCTAGTACGTTCGGCAGAAATCCTTCAGCAGATACTCCTGTTTGGTTTCTAGTGAGTGTGGCGGATGGGGGGTGGGGGAGGGTTGTCACAGGTCAGAAATCCACACCTGTGGCAGGTCAATGAATGTTTTCCCCTGTTTGACATTGGGGAAAGACAACCTGTCAGTGTTTCAAAAAATATGATGTTTTACCAGAAATGCAAATCACTTCAAAAACAGTTCAGTCATATTTATTATGTAATAGCAATAATAACTCTTAGTCCAGGCTGTTATAACAAATCACCATGACTGACGCTTTAAACAACAAACATTTATTTCTCACAGTTCTAGAGGCTGGGAAGACCAAGGTCAAGGCGTTGGCAGGTCCAGTGAGGGCTCGTTTCCTGGCTCACGGATGGCCATCTTCTCGTGTCCTCATGTCGTGGAGGGAACATCTCTCTCAGGTGTCTTCTTAGAAGGGCACTCATCGCATTCAGGAGAGTTCCACCTTCATGACCTAATTACCTCCCAAGAGCCCTCTGAATCACCACTGAACACCATCATACTAGGGATCAGGTCTATGACGTTTTGGAGCGGGGGCACATTCACTCCATAGCAATAACTCATATTTAAAGAGTGTTTGTGGGGCACGCTTGGGTGGCTGAGTCGGTTAAATGTCTGACTCTTGATTTCAGCTCAGGTCACGATCTCAGGGACATGAGGTTGACCCCGAGCAGGGCTCTGCTCTGAGCATGGAGCCTGCTTAAGATTCTCTCTCTCGCTCTCTAAAAAAAATAATGAATGCTTGCTACACACCAGGTACTGTGGTAAGTTTCAAATACATCATGTTGTTTGTCAGAATCAGGTAGGGGAGGAGACTGAAGCTCAGAGAGGTTACGATATTTATCTGGGGTCACAGAGTTGATAATTGGCAGAGCCAGGGTTTGAATCCAGTCTCACTGCACACAGTCCACACTTGGACTCAGAACTGCAGACTTGGGGCTAAGCATGCACGATCATGCTTTGCTCAAGCTGAGCAAACACCTGAGAACACCACAGGTTCACAGACTGCAACTGGGGCACATCAGGCAGGCTGTCTTCTTCCTGGACCTGCATCTAGATCACTGAGGAGACTCTCAGTTTCTACAGCAAGCGTTAAATAAAAGATATCTGTGGACTCTAGGCATTGCCCCAAGTTTGGCCAGAGAATCTGAAATGCCATGATCCATCTGGATTCATATGCTGCCACCGAAATTCCAGGGACATGCCCATGGGGAATAGCCTGTAGCTACTTCTCAGCTCAGCCAGTTCCTCTTGAAAGTGAGTCACAGTGATAAAGTCTTGGCTTGAAACTTCAGACTTACCCTAAGGTTTGTGCTTCAAAGGCCACCGAAGAAATAAAAAACCCAGTGTGGTATTTTGAGTTTGGGTTTGCATCCCCTTTGATCAAATCCTCTGCGTGCTGGAGCAGACTGCTTGGGTTCAAATGCTGGCCCTACCACTTGGGAGCTGGGAGATGGAACTGAATTTGCTTATCTGTACACAGAGATTAACAGCCTCTCTTCCATATAACTGAGTTCATCCGTATGAAGTACTTGAACAGAACCTGGTCCATAGAAGCACTCCATAAATATTTTTTACTCAGTAAGAAGGCACGTTTTCACTGTTCCTCACTTGATAACTGTGATAGATAGAACCTTCTGGCTTAAAGAGAACATCCATATGACTGCTATACCCTCCCAAGCTAAAGAACCCTCTCTGCAAGGTTCCTGGACAGATGCTCTCTTTAGCTTACTTGGTAGGGACTAGCTGTCTCAGGGACCAGCACTTCAACTGTGGGTGGTGCTAACTTCTGGCATTAGTTACACCATAGTGCAAAAAAGCTTGGGCTTTGGAACCTGGTTTTAAGATCTCCCCATCATGTCTACCACCACTATTCTGCCCTAATAGTTTAGGGTGAGAAAAAATCTATAGAACTATGATACAAATCTTTCTACATTATGGTGTGCTTCAGATAAAGCAGTTAAAGTGAACTGAAGCTCAGTCAAATGAGAAAAGAATATTCTTAACTTCTCAAATCATGGCCATCTGGATCATGGATTAACAGGAGTAACAAAGCCCCATTAACATTCTTACTTGTAGCAAGAACATTATCTCCATAGGGTCTTTCTAGCCAAGACTAGTAGCTCTAGCTCTCAGTATGAGATGGACTCTTGCAAAAATCTAAGAAAGAGGGGAATGAGCAAGTCCAGGTAACGATCAAGAGTTCTCTTGGGCTAAGAAATATAAGGGAAATGATGATTAGTTCTAAAAAATGTTCGACTAGGTAACTCAGTACATAATGAACATCAAATGTACAAAAAGTCCACTAAGATATGAATTTACATGATTTCATTTGAATTCTAAGATTTCCAGCATTTCAAATAAGCCTTTTAATTTTGTTCTTTTCCTTCACAAGAGAACACAGTTCAGTTGTACTCAAGTCTGATTGCTGTTAAAAGTGTGCCACTGCTTTTTGTCTTGTTCTTAACTGCTCTAAATTGATGAAATTTTCATTTTTTTCTCCTTTTTCCACTCATTTTTGTATACCAGGGGCAAAATGCAACAAAAAGGCAAAGAGTAGTACTGGCTGCTTGAACAAAGGTAGGAATGCTGCTGGAATTACAGATGGCAGGAAGGTAGTTCTACACATACTGCAACAGAAGTTATTCCACACTACTGAACTGCTCACTAGCTGAGGCAAGAAGCCCAAGAGTATGTGAAAAGTAGTGTGATGGGCTGGGAGAAGAGTGAAGGAGGTTCAAAAGTCAAACAAAACATACTTAAGTCATGCGCCATCTGAATCAGGGGCCCCTCAGGGAGGCAAAAGTAATCTGCAGGTCTACTTCACATTCACATTTTCTAGGGCCAGTGGTAATCCTAGTTCCTAACACAAACCAAAGGCTTTTTAATCAGGAGGTCAACTGGGATTGTATATATGAGAAGTGCTTTATAAACAGTAAAGTATCCGTATCAGATTATTCCCAAATTAAATGAGAGGAGATATACTTTCTCAGGGACAGTTAGATCTTTGTGTAACCTGGACTCATGTAATCCAATCTCTAATCTACTCAGTTCCTTCAAGCTACTTTCTAGAAGATACTATTTGTGTTTAATTGGGTGTGTGTGGGGGGGTGACGGGCCTGGTTCATTACCAAAGTTGGGGAGCCCTTCTCCTTTCCTCCATAGCTTGGCTCCTGGTCTTGTGATCTTATCCCAGGAAATATGTACCTAGAAGCAAAGGGCAATGGACTGGACTAGGACTGGTACTCCTGAAATAGAACACACCGCTGCTAGCATGCACTGGTGTCCAGAGCACGTGTCACACCTCAGCCCTTTTGCAGGTTTGAGTGTCCATCTTGCCTGATGGGAGGACAACCCAACTAGCCCATAGGAAGCCAGGGGGGCACTAGGAGGATCAAGAGAAAGTTACCCGATGGAGATGGAAGGACAACAACGTAGCTAAACCAACAAGAAACAGGAGTCAAGAAAAAAATGACAACAAAATGTATTTAAAAACAGACTTCTCCAGTTGGTATTTTGAATGAAATGGCTAACAATTAACTCCGACCCCTTATATTGTGTTTCTTTTGCTCCTGGAGTCCTCTTGCAGCTTTAATTCTTGAAACTCAGGCAGCAGCACCAGACTTTAAATCCCCAAAGGGAGAGGTATTATTAAACCTTTTGCTGGTCATTCTTTTCTCAACACAAATGGACAAATTCTTAAGCCCTCTTATTCATCTCATGACGATCATTAGGAGAAACAAATTAAGCCAAACTTGCATATTGAAAGTAAGAACAAAAACACAAAAAAACCCTTGTAGATAATAAATATCGCTGATTCACTTATTTTAAACAAAGTCCAATTTTATTCACTCTTAATATCCTTGCAGTCCATTGTATACCTTCTGCACTGATCCTTGGTTCAGAAGCTGTTTGATACCTGAAGAAAGAATAAGTGATTCCATCAACAAAAAAAAGGGATTTCGCTTAGAGTTTAAAGAGATTTCATGAGGAGGCTCACAAAAGGCCCTATGACAACCACAGATCCGAGTTAAACAGATAAATAACCATGTTCAAGTTCATTGAGTGTGGATCCCCCCCCCCCATGGGCACACGTATGTCCAAGATGGCACGGCCCCTTATCTCCTTCTGTCTCTGAGGCACACATCCCACAAAACCCTATCAATGAGAAATGAGAAAATGGCAACCAAGCTCTTCAGTTGTCTTCCGTTCCTTCTTCTTTGTCCTCTTTTTAGTTCTGACCTCTTTCACCATTCTCCTTCCTCCTACTATTCAGGATGCACCAACTGGGCCCTTGCCTCAAGTAGCCATTGCTGATGCCACCCATTGTCCTCTAGCCCTTCTAATGTATATCCTTCCCTTTAACGTTTGGTCCAGCTGATTTGTTTTTATGTGATCCCACTTCACGCTCACAGCCACATACCCTTGTTGCCAAAGCCTCTTCACCCAGCCTTTTGTAACATGGTGATGAGATTTTCAATATCTCTTTTATAGAAAGGCAAGTTCATTTCCTGGTCCTGTGTTTGATGCCCAAGGTCACCAGAGTTTGTTTTTGTTGCCTGTCATCTCTAACCACTGTTTTCATACTCACAAACTGCAGACACGACACACACACCCACACACACACACACTCACACACACACACTCTTTCTCATTAGACCTCTCACCTTCTCTTGCTTCCTCTGTTAACTGTTCTTTTGGAAAATCCACATCAAAAGTGATTATCAAAGAGCCCTTGATGTTGTTGTTGTCAAAGTTGGGGAGCCCTTCTCCTTTCTTCCATAGCTTGGCTCCTGGTCTTGTGATCTTATCCCGGGAAATATGTACCTAGAAAGCAAAGGGCAATGCACCGGACTAGGACTGGTACTCCTGAAACACCACACACTGCTGCTAGCATGCACTGGTGTCCAGAGCTCGTATCACAGCTCAGTACAGCAGCAAGGGTGAAAAAGGGACAAGGGAAACACCATTAGGACGTTGTGAGCCAAAGAAATAGGTTTCCAAAGGAAAAGAAAAAACACGTAATCTTAAAACCACCCACACAAAGGTTTAAAAAGACAGGTTTTAAAAAGACAGGTTTTAAAAGGATGGGAAGCAGGAAAATTGGTCTGTTTACCTTGTGGCCATCCAAGTGAGTAATATCCATATCAAAGCCCACCAGAGACTCGACTAGTGAGATTGTCACGTTTGTATACAAATCATCTCCTCTCCTTTCAAATATTGGGTGCCTAAAAATAGAACAAGGCAAAAATAAAAAACTCCCATCTTTCTTTGGAAAGTGTTCCAAAAATTTTAAGAAAAATCTTGGTAAAAGATGAATACCACTCTTTTAAACAATGAGCATTTATTAGACACTCCTTTGTGTGTAGCGTTAATTGAAACCAAAAAGTTGTGTTAGGTTTATTAAATTCTATGCTTAAGGAGTTTATAAATCAGCAGAAGGCAACGCACATAAGTAAAACTAAAACTACAAGTAATCATATTATAGAAAAGAGAAAGACAACTTCTGGCAGTGGGGGCTGGGCAATGGGCATTGGAACAGATTTGGGAAGGTCTCTAAGGCTAGGCTCGAGGCCAGGTCAGCTGTAGATGCAGATAAGGTGGGAATGGGGGAGGGTGAGGTTGGAGTAAGAGGGAATTCTGGCAAAGACCAGGACTTGAGAAGGTACCAGGTTTACTCAGGGAACATCACATGTTCCAGGTTTTCTGGGAAGATATGAGAGAGATAAAGTAGGTAAGGAAACTTGGGGAAAAGATCTCTGAGATTAAGAGTGGTAGGAGGGGAAAGTCCTAGGCAGTGGGGGAATGTTTCTCCATATTTACATAGGAAAATTGTTCCAATGAATCCTTAGAAGCAGAAGTATCACTGCTTTCCAAAGTGGTAACAAGAGAGAAATAATAAACAGGAAAGCTTAAGTCCTGGGCAAAATTCTTGTATAATCAGCATTTCATGCTAAAAAGAAGCTGCATATTATGTAACAGAAGGTTCTTTCTATGTAAAGCCTCCCATTCCTTTGTGGTGCCATGCTTGCTCAGTCAAAATCTCAGGTCTCTCCTTGAGTCCCATTCCTGTTTGTCTCTCTTTTACAACTCCTTACTTGTCTTATCAATTCTTTCCTTCCAACATCTTTTAGATTTGTAGGTCCCAAGTAAATATATAACAGTTCAATCCTGGGCCCCAACCCCAAATTTTCAGTATTGCTGTAGTTACAAATGACCAATTAGGTAATGAAGGGCATGAAACACAGGGAAAAGCCTAGCAGTGTCCTGGTGGCTATCTATCTCTTTCTAATCCAACTCATCTGAAAAGCGGGGCCTAAAGAGAAGGCCTCCGAAATCAGATCACTTACTTGACAACTTTGATTCGGAACCGCAGGTCTCCTGGCTCTCCATCCACATGAGGCTCACCTAGTCAGAAGAGATGATGGTATATCGTAAGTCACACAAGACGAACACTGCAAATCTACCTGTAGTTTAGGAGAATTTTTAAAAGCTACTACCTTAGGTGTGGCCTATCAAGTCTACCTGTGAGAGCAATGTCTCTAACTGGTTATACCAAGTTTCAAATTATTAGTGAAGATCATCTGTGTCTCAGACACAGCGATAAATAACTTGAGCTGTTTCCTAACCAAAGAAAGATTGATTTCTTGAACCTAAGTCTTAAATTTTCTTTTTTTTTTTTTTTTTCAGAAACCTCAAAAGTGAGGTCTGAGAGCATCTCATTAATGCCAACCAGAGCTACATATCTTCTTTCATTACTGAGTTCAAATTAATCCATTAGGGTCTGAACACTCTAAATTTTGATATAACTTAGGCTACTAGATATCCAGTAAGTTACTGGATAGTAACTTTTGACTGTGATGTTCAAAAGGTAAACTGTAATGCTATGGCTTAATGTGAAAATCCATGAAGGTCATATAAGGCTTTCTGTGCCCTAAAACTGACCAAAGAGTATTGGAAATGATATATATGTTTACTAATGGCCATTAGGATATGGTGTGAGGTGGGGGTGGCTGGAATTCTCACGCACCTGGAGAACAGAAAATTATGACAATAAAACATCAATATCAGTATTTCACCTTCTCCAATAAAGGGGTACTCCATTCCATCTCTCACTCCAGGTTCTATTTCTACCTCTAGTGTTCGTTCTTCATTCACTAGTCTGAGACAAAGAGAATTTAGAAAGAAAAAAATGAAAATACAGACCAAATCCCAGATACAGATAATTAATTTTTTCTGTTCTATTTTTTTTTTTTTTTTTTCAGAGTTGTTTCTTGAAAGACTATTCCATACCTCTGGTTGGCAAAGCCATCGGAGATCCATTTACATCTCGTACATGCCAACAGCCAGGGCAAAGTTACTATATATTCTATAATCTTGTAACTGTGGCTTCTAAAGAAGCCTGTAGTAGACTGAGTACTTTGAGCTGAGTGATCAATAACAGAGAAAACTACTCAACACCTATGTAAATTTGCACCTGGAAGGACAGGAATCAGAAGCAAAGTATCCTACCTGATACTTCTCCTGATCCCACAAATAACTGATCTAGTTTATATATATATAAAACATACGGCTCAATTAAATAGTAGTGTTTATAATATAATCAGCAAATAGTACCTCTCTAATCTGAAATGTTAGCTGGACATATATAACTGCTCTAATATTCCAAGTGGGAAAAATGAAACACTGACATTTGAGAAATATATTCAGAATTAATGGGCACTGCTTATTAGTTCAGAAACACAGAAGGAGATATTTAGAAGAAATACTTCTGGAAAAATAAAAAGGTACATGTCTTCGCTCTGTCCTCTAGAGGTGGAGCATGAGAGAGAGTGAGAGAAAGGTGTTGGGAGATTGGGGAAGTAAATCTCGGTATGGACCATTAGCATTTATCAGACAAGTGAGATGATGAAAGTGTCTCTTGGTAGAACAAAGAAGGTGCTCCACTTACTTGACATTAGGGCACTCGTCACAGACCACCTCCTGGGTCATCTGGAAGCGCCCTGGGCCCAGCTGGGTAGTCCGCATCTCCTGCCGGCAGTTGCATTTTCGTTTGCCTGGAGCCTGTCTTGCCACGGGTTTGTTTCTAACTACCTGAGAAGTACATAAACAACATCAGCTTCTCTCTCAGTAAAAGAGCCTTTAGTCTCCTCAATTGATCAGGGCTGCCCACATGCCGGAGCTGGAACTTCCCTCCTCTGGCAAGCTACCCCCCAGAAAACCTAAAGCTGACAGAAGCCTTTGTGGAGTCACAAATCAGCCTCTATAAGAATAAAGCAGATACTTCAATGGCTCAAATTCTGGAGCTGGAGAAGAGAGTGGGTAAGAAGAGAACTGTAAAATAATACATATGATATCGGCATCTCTAAGGCACAACTAACCATGCCTGAGTTAAAGCAGTTCACAGAATTGCTATTTTTTAAGAAATCTGAGCTGTACGAAGCACAACCCCTGAAGAACCACTATGGCATTTGAAAGCTGGTCTTAGCTGTCACCATACAATTAGCTATGATAAATCTAATGAAAACACTTCCTTGTTTCGGGCAACTTGATCCAGGACTGTTTCCCACTGCTATCTCAATTCAGACACCTAACACGTAAGGGATACAATGATCACCTCTTTGTAATTGCTTGCAACCAAACATGCTGATCCCTCAAGGTTTGTGTGAACCAATCTGCATGAAGAAATGTGTTCCTGGTTTTTGCCTGCTTCATTAGTTAAACACCTGATCACAACGCATGAGTTCATGCAATAGGATGATGCAAATGCTTGCCAGAGAAACCCCTTAAAGCCTACCAATATATGGAAGACCAGGTCAATGGAATAAATGACGACAGTAAGAGTAGAAGAGACCCTCGATAGGACTTACTCTGAGCACCAAGCAAGGCTCTGATCACTTTTACATATACGAACTTGTCTGATCTCATAACAACCTCATGAAGTAGATCTGTTACGGTCTCCATTTTGCAGGGGAAGTAATTAAGAAACAGAAGGTTCAAGAACATGACCAAGGTCTGGAGGGAATGTGGGAATTAATTAGGCTCACCTCTTTTCTCCCACCTTAACAACCTATCTTGCTTTTGAAAGAGAGATAGAACGAATACTTTCAGTGCCCTTTCCCCATCCTTCAGACCAAACCACAGTATTAGAAGCCAGTGCATCTTCTGTAACTGTCCAGTCTTCTTTGTTCAACTATTCAGAGCAAAAACACAACTAAAGAAAATGCTTCTTGTCTAGTTGGTAGCTATGCATGGGCTACTGGCTTTCTCCTCCAAAATCCTGGAAAAACTAAAAGAAAACATGGATTCCAAGAAGCAATAATTATAACACACAATTTGTGGGAAAACTCCAGAGCCAGAAGGCTGTTTTGAACCAGCATGTGTATAATGTGGAGGCTACAACATGGGGCGGCTGCAGCTAGTGGGGGCCACTGAAGAGATGCTAGAGAAAAGCAGTTGAAGTTCTGCTCTCATCTCTCTCATGAATCGCCTTGGGACAAGCACTATCTGGCCTCTCTCCTCCAAAACAACAGACTGCATTCACCAAACAAGACCAAAAAAACCTCCAAGAACACAAATAAAACCACTATGCAAGGGCTTGCCCCCAAACGCTCTCCTCTGGAAAGAGAGTTGCTGATATCCATGGGGGAAATATGAGCTCAAAGTCCAAAGAAACATCTAGACACCTGCGGAGTCCAACTACATATATGTCCCCCACTTTCCAGAAAAGGCAACAAATAGATAAAATATATATATTTTAAGCAAATGTATTAGAGGAGAAAGACCAATAAGCATAGTTATATTTAAGGAGATAAGGGAGGACATTAGCAATAATATAAGAAATAATGTAAAGATCCAGTAGAGATATTATATACAAAGATATGAGTTGAAATAAAAACACAGCCAATGGGAGACTATTGGGATGGACATAATTGAAAACTGTTGTGAGCCAGAAGTCCAAAATAAGGCACTCTCCTAGAAGGAAGCAGGGAAGGCTAAACAACTAGAATGGTTTTGTATTGTGTTTTTAATATTTAAAAGAAAGTTATGAGCAGATAGATGGAGAAATGTCAATGAAGAGGACTATATATTTGCAAAAATAATGGGATATAAATTTTCCAGAACTAAAAAAAGAGAAATAACCTCAAATGAAAAGATCCCAAAGTTTTAGTAGAAAATATAGGTGACTTGTTTTCTGATTTTAGGGCAGAAACAAATTTCTTAGACAAGACACAGGGGCGCCTGGGTGGCTCAGCAGTTAAGCTTCTGCCTTCAACTCAAGCGTGATCCTGGGATCCAGGATTCAGTCCCATATCAGGCTCCCTGTGGGGAGCCTGCTTCTCCCTCTGCCTAGGTCTCTGCCACATTCTCTCTCTGTGTCTCTCATGAATAAATAAATGAATCTTTAAAAAAAAAAAAAAAAAAAGACACAAAAACTAAGCATAAAAGAAAAGACTGATATATTTGGCCATGCTAAAATTAATGACTTCTGTTCATTTTAAATAAATCTTCAATATAATGAAAACACAAGTTATAAACTGGCTACATTTGTATCACTTATTGCCAATAAAAGTTAATAAAAATAAACTATTCTTAGAAATCGATAAGGACAAAAAAATATGCGCAAAATATGGACATTTCACAAGAGAGGAAATAAATACGGCCACCAAACATATGAAGGTGTTTATCCTAATTATGAACTGAGAAAATGCAAATCAAGGCCACAATGAAATGATATTTCTGCCCACTTGATAGGCAAAAGTTGAGAAGTTTCACATTTCAGTTTTAGAGAGGTAGCCAATCTATAAGATCTCTAGTAGAAGTGCTAGTACTAATCAATTGAGAAAACAATATAGAATTATCTTGTACAAATGAACACTGGTTTCCATTACCCATGAATTCCACTCTTTTGTATATGCACCCAAGAGAAACTCTTGCTCACATGTACCTAGTTATATGTACAAGAATGTTCAAAAAGCACTATTAGGAAGTGAAAAACAAACAAACAAACCTGGAAATAACCTACATGCCTACTGATACAATGTGCTCAGAGTAAAATTCTATTTAGCAGAATTTTAGCTACAGCAACACCTACCGATCTTGGTAACATAATAGTGAGTGAAAAAAACCAGTCCCAGAAGATAATGTATGGTATGATAGTATTTTTACAAAGCCAAAAACAATAAAAATACAACAATATATTATTCAGGTATTTGTACACATGTAATAGAACAAACAAAGAACAGTGGCAAGGGAACAGTAAAGACAAAACTTAGGACAGTAGCTAGCTCTGAAGTGAGACAGGAATGGAACAGAGAAGTAGCATGTGGGTAGATGTAAGTGGTAGTTTTATTGTAGTTCCTGGACTGGGTGGTGAGTTCATGAAACAGTTAACTCTGTATCATAAACCAAGGACTAGGATTAACTCAAACTGACACATCTGATCACTCTCCCGACTCCCAAAAGACAGAGAAGGCACTCAGAAATTTCTTGTTTTTAGTCAAAGGAACAAGTTCTGGAAGTTATTATGAATAGCTGTATTGTTTGAACTTACTTCCACAAAATTTCCTGCATATACTTCTTCCAAAGTGACTTCTAGATCTACAATAATATCACTGCCTCTTGGAATATTTCTGTCTTGCTGACGAGGGGTTCCTCCAAACATGAAACCAAAATCTCCAAAGAAGCTGTGAATAAGTGTAAAATCATCAAGAAAAGAAAGCAGAGTTCACGTCTTCAATTATTTAGTTTTCTTCACATGGATACAATATTATGTCCTACCAATATACTGGATAAAAACTGACATTTTTAATACATTGGAGTCATACATAATATGCAATTTAAATTTATACAATATTAATTATATTGCCCTCTGCCACAAAAAATTTTTAATAAATATTATCCGGATACATATTACAGTGCACATATACAGTGTGCCAATGAATTCAAAGTTGGGCTTAATCAATGAAATAATAATCTGTTTTAATATCAAGGAATATCAGGATATAATGGCCTTACTGAGAAAGGGCACATATAAACTCATGTAATGCTGACTTTCATGATAATTTTGAACATTTGTATTATTCACTTTGTATATTCAGAAACTAGCTTTAGTTAAAGAAGCTATGTTCTGTAAAAAAACTCTTGGTTATATAATTAAGTAAGCTAAAAAAGCATCAGCCTTAGTAGAATTTTGGACCTTAAGATAAAGGAAGTTCTGTTCTCTACAAAATCAAAATCAATTTTTGTAAGTTATAAAAGCATCACTTCGAATTAATACAAACAATGCCCTTCAAATGTTCAAGTGTTCTAATCTTGACGTTAATTTTCGATGTTAAGAAACCTCAGATGTGGGCAGCCCGGGTGGCTCAGCGGTTTAGCGCTGCCTTCAGCCCAGGGTGTGATCCTGAAGACCCAGGATCCAGTCCCATGTCAGGCTCCCCGCATGGAGCCTGCTTCTCCCTCTGCCTGTGTCTCTGCCTCTCTCTCTCTCTCTCTCTGTCTCTCATGAATAAATAAATAATATCTTAAAAAAAAAAAAAAAGAAACCTCAGATGTTAGCATAATGATGACAACTAAGTAACTCCTTCTCACCCACCAACCAATCTTGGTGAATGGATTTCCTGAATCTTAAAAACAGAGAGGGAGGATTTTCAGGAGGTGGGGGTAGAGTACAGATGGAGCTTTCTTTCTGTCTGGTATCCCTACATATTGCTTCTCATAGCCAAGGGGAAGAGGACACTTCCTTAGTAGGCTAAAACAACCAAATTGATCCTAGGGAAAAGAAGGATTTCCTAATCATATTATTCACAAATCTTTACAAGTCCTGAAAAAATCTACTGTCTCCCCCAAATACTAAATGAGGGAAACTACTGTATGCAACAGTGATTCTTACTTCCTTTGGGAAAGGATTCACAAAACCCTTTAAGAATCTGAAGAAAGCAATAAACCCTCTACCCATACAAAAGCATACTCACATTTTTTGTTTATAACTTGATTTGGAACCCCAGATTAAGATCTTATGGCATCATCAGTGCATACAGATATTCAAATGCTCAACAAAGAGGGGTTCAAAGGGTGTGAGGGAAAGGTGTGTATTATTATTCCAGTCATTTAGCACTCCCAGAAAGCCATGCACAACTGGAGCAAAAGAGCCTCTACCCTAATTCCTTCTACCAATGCTGATTACCATATTTGCCACACTCTTGTTGATATAATGAAAAAGAGGCAGTTCTGGGTATGGGAATAGGAATTTCTCTCTCTCTCTGCTTATAAGAATAATTTTATGCATTAACAGTTTGCAGATTTTAAGACAGTGAAGAGACAATATATAGTAGTTTCCAACACATAGGGCCCCCAACATTGTCAGGGTCAATTTGATTGATACAATTGGCTGGATGGAAGCATTTTCAGTGCTACCTGTCTATTTTGGAGCTTTATGAAAATAGAAGAGTGTATTCCTGCAGGGAAGAGGATGATTAACCTTTTGGTCAAGAATCAGTTGAGCTGTACTCTTCATCAAAAGCTTCTCAACAAGGGAGCAAGGATAAATCTCTAATAAGCATCCGATGACCTATTCTCAGACACTAACACTTTACAGATGGGCAAATTACTCACTGTGAAAAAATGTCTCCATGGGAGCTCTGATGACCATCTTTTAATCCCTCTTCACCGTAAGTATCATACTGTTTTCGTTTCTCACTATCTGACAGAACCTGGGGACAAAAGCCAGTGGAAGAAAAGATCACGAGTTAGTAATAATGCAATTAAGATACATTCACATTTAAGGGTTTTTAAAACTCTGATAAGACTTTTGTGAAATGTAGTTTTCATTCTGTGTGGTATTAAGGCTGTATATATTTGCTTTAGCAGACTAAATTCTTCAATGCACTGTTCATTTTGGAACTTCCAGTTGCTCAATTCATGTCTTTAATTTAAATTTATCAAAATTCACCTAGTCAGATAAAAATCATATCTGAGATTAGCAATGTGGCTATGAAGGGGAGGGCAACAACAGGGAAGAGGTGAGATGAATTCATCAGGTTTATTTCCCATGCAGTTTAATTCTTGTGCTTGTGCTGTTCACCTCTATGACACAGTATCTCTCTGAACCATAGATTATGATATGATAGGACAGATTGTAATTAATGATGCAGTAAAATCTTCTGCTTAGGCCTACTTGTCCCTACCATATGGACCCCTATCCCCTATACACATTAGGAGACTGACAGGTCAAGGGAATCAAATGATAGGCCCTTCAGAAAGGTCTATACTATACTTTCATATTCCCTTCTCTATTTTGGGGGTATGTAGAAATTCACCTGTAGAAGAATGCTATCTACTATATATATGTTTAAGTTTGTAATTTTGAGTCTGAATTGCAGAGAGTGGGGAAAAAAAATTCACTGCTCTATGAAGACTGCTCAAGGTCAATTTCACAGCTTGAAAAAATTGGGCCCATTCCATATAAAATACTGAAGAATATAGAAACAAAATAAGCTTCCATACTCTTTAAAGTCTTTCAACATGCCAAAAAAAAGTAAAGGCTTCCCATCTATTTAGAGAAATCTGAAGTATATACACACATATAATTTTGACAACTAAATAACTTTATTCCTAATTTGTTATTTTAAAACTCTATTTAGACAACAGATTGAAGGCAAGTTATTTCAAACCCATACTTGCACTGGCTCAGGAAAAGAGAGGTTATAAGTACGATGGGGCTTGTTGCTCAGCAAAAGAAAGGGAAGACTTGCCTGGCATATATAAACAGGATACGCTTTTGGCTCGGGGCTGAATAATGTGTAAAGAGCCCCGAAAAAATTTTATTTTTCTAAATTTATCTTAAATGTTACAAGAAAGTGAGTGTATGAAAGAGAACATTCTTAAAAGCAAAGACAAATGGGTTACTTGACTAAAGGCATAATTGTTCATGTGAAAGGAGTGTTTGGGTAAATATCCTAAAAAAAAAAAAAAAAAAAAAATTAGCTACTTGAGGGAAGTAGAAATGGGCAGAGTTAACTTTAAAAACAAAAGCCTCAAACTCATTATTATGTGATCTGGATTTCCAATATTTTTACTTTCAAGTCTCTTGGGCTCTTGTCTTGCAAAGAAATGAACCCCACATTTGGGTCTATAAGAAACACCACTTCAAAACCCCTAAACCAAGACTATTTTAAAGTCAGCCTCTTTATGGGCAGCAGAGGCTTCTCTCATAACCCTCTCAAAACTACCCTTAAAGTTATCTATTATAATTCACTTCCTTTTCAGTTTTCTTCTGTCCAAGGAATGCAATTTTATTCCATGGTCTTAGAAACTATTTTATTTTCAAAAGAAAATAAAGGTTCTTAGTTGATTGGTCAATCAACCCAAAGTCTCAACTAATTAAAATGCCAGCAGTAATCCCAGCTCAGTAGAAAAGACAGATTTGTATTCACAAAAGACTCAACTGGGATTTTGATTCGTGAACACTAATTTATCTAAGGACCAAGGCAATGAAGTGAGTAATACAAAGAAAAAAGAAAATTTGAACCAGTGACTAGAAAGGTTCTTCGAGTTAAATAAACTGCAATCTCATGAATGATTTATGTATAGCCTGCTTAGGTCATAGCTAAACAGCATGGGAGACACTTATTTCTTTAGAGACAGAGAGAGTGAGTGAATTTGTAAGTGGTGGGTGAGGGGCAGAGGGAGAGAATCTCAAGCAGGCTCCACACTCAGCCTGAAGCCCAATACAGGGCTCCATCCAATGACCCTGAGGTTATGACCTGAGCCGAAATCCATAGTTAGATACTCAACCAACTAAGCCACCAAGGCGCCCCAACATGGTAGACTCTTTAAAGAAGATGGCAAATTCTAAGCAACAGCTTCCCTAAAAAATATTTTCAGTTCCTAGCAAACAATGGGAATATTTATGGGAAAAATAGTGCAAAATATGGTTTCCATATTATCAGTAAGAACCAAAATGTTACATATAATTTAAGAGTCCACCAACACTCTCAAATTTATTTGTGGGCTCCAGGTTAGAAATTTCCATCCTATGGGATCTTTGAAGGCATCAATAGAAGGGGGACTCCATTAGCTCTAGATCGCTCTCTATAAATCATTGTTTTAGTTTGGTGGATTCTTTAGGCTTTGGGACCCCTTCCTTTCAGCTTTTTCCCACTAAAAATATTTTTCAGATTTGTTTCCAGCCTTCTCACTAACCAGGGATTTAACTTGAATTCAGAAGTTTTAGCTCCAAAACTTTCAGAGTTAAATTATTTTACCTGTGCCCTTTCAGAAAATGGAATGTTATCACTACAGTGGTAACACTGTAATGTATACCTGAAATGTGCTAAGAAAGCAGAACTTAAATGTTCACATCATAAAGAGACAAGAAAAGTGCTAGATGTGTTAATTACATGGGCAGTGTCCTTTCACAATGTCTATATATATCACATCATGATGTACACTTTAAACATTCTATAATTTTGTCAATTACATCTCACTAAGGCTGGAACCCCTCCCCCACCCCAATCTCTTATTCTGTTTCTAGAGGAAAAGTGAATTGCAACACATGAAAAAAGCTAACTCCTAACAAATGCAAGATTATCAGAACATATTTGTAAAATTTTTTCCCATAGTGTTGAAGGAGTCTGTGTGTAACAGTTTTCAAAATAGTAAGTAATTTATTAAGCATTCAATAAATATTCCTCGGTGTTAGTAAAAATGAAAAAAAAAGAAATTGAGAATATGTCCAGCTCTACTATATTTCATGGTATCCTAGTGCAGATTAAATGAGATGATATTAATGAAAGCGTCTTCATCTCCTGATTAGAGGCTGCAAATTGTAAACTGTTGCTGTGTTTTGTTTGATCTGCACAAAAAAGAAAATTTTAAATTGAATTAGTTACCAACATTTTCCAATCAAAAGAATTACATAAAAATCTGCATTTCCACTTCTCTTGAAAAATTACACGATCTGGCAATACTGTGTTTCCATTTCTACATGTCAAAGACTAGCTGGGGTTGAGTAACAGCTGTCCCCTTGAGAAAGGGCAAGAAGACTTCAGTTTGCCACAGTCCTCATCAATCCCTGTTGATTCCCAACATGGAGGTAGAAGATCCACTGTCATGTTTTATCTCATAACTGCCCTGCATGTTCTGTGTCCCATTGCAGGCATGTGGATTTGCAATCCTCATTTAGATTTTGTTTCTATTTCCGGCTCTAGCTCCCAAACTGACTGATGATCAACCTACTCATTAATCTTTCAATCTTTCTTTTTTTCATCTTTTTCAACCTTACTCTCCTTAAAAAAACAAAAATACGAAAAAATTAGGAAATGGCATATGCTAATGTTAATATGCAATGTAGCAGCAAGCACTACTCTTATTTTTATCTGTAGCCTATTTTTTTTAAAAAGTGACCTGAAAGAAAGGAGTGTTACTCTGTGTTACATGGCCTTTGCTCTATCTGTAGATTTTGTTCGTACTTCATCCTTTTTCCTGACTCACCTCATAAGCAGCACCTAGGTCCTGGAATTTCTCCTGAGCTCGTGGGTCATCCGGGTTCCGGTCAGGATGAAGCTGCAGGGCTAGTTTCCTGTAGGCCTTTTTAATGTCTTTTATAGAGGCGCTGCGAGGCACCCCCAAGATCTTATAGAAATCTCGCCTAGGGAATAGGGAGGGGGAGAGGGTACTTCATTAAAGAGTTCTACAGTATGTTTTTAAAAGTGAAATTTTTTTCCTTTGCTTTTAGGTTTGTATATGAGCAAAGAGGTAGGAAAATGAAGGCATACATGTGACACACAAAAAAGAATGACTAAAAAGAGCCCGTCAGAATTAGTAAGGAATCTTACATATTGAAGTAATCACAATGAGAGGCCATGAACTTTTTGAACTTTGCTACAATTATTCAAAACATCTGTGGCATACTTCTCTTAGACCCTTTCAGACAAGAGAACTATTTCCTTATTTATGGTCACATGTTATTTTCAACCAGTAACTGTACAATCGAATTAACTCTCTCTTTTTTCCTTCCCTCTATTAGTGACTTCAAATGACTTCTGGCTATGTCCAAAGGTCAAATAATAACCAAAGGATGATTTTCTTTATTCAAAAAGATCACATCATGTAAAAGTTCTAACCGTAGCTTTGTTTAGAATGTTAAACATGAAGCAACTGAAATTAACTTCAGAGGTTAACATAGAAGTTAAGCCAAAATCCAGTTAAGAACTCTGAGAAAGAATAACCTCTACCTGGATGTAGGAGTTGTGGTGTTTTTTGCTAAAAGTGAGAGAAAATATCAATCTTGCAGTCATTTTTAGTGGCTATACTGGTTTGTCTTGGTCAAGTCGTAATTATAGACAGCTGCTGAAGCCCATATGCAGAAGCCGGTAAGTCTCAGCAGCTACAAATATGCATACAGCATGAGCAGGGAGATAAGGTACAGATTCACTGACCTCCTTGCAAGGGACTCTGCTAAAGTAATTATAAAAGGAGTATTTGCAAGAAGGGCCAATGCATAAAACAGACCATAATAAACTTCAAGGGTAGGGACTGTAGCCCATAGAAGACACCAATAAATATTTACTGAATGAAATGAATAAATAAGCATGCTCACAAAAACCTACTCCTTTTGCCAGAGTCATTTTAGCCATCAAAAATTTTTCTGAAAAAAAAATTATTCTGAAAATGCATTTCTCAACACAGGGAATGGGAAAGTTGTCCACAATGGACACACTACTACAGTAGTGATGGTGACTTTAAAATGCAATGGGGATAAAATGCATTGAGGTGCCAAGTGATATATGACAGAACATGGAAAAAATGATTTCATAAGTTCTTTGTTGCACTTTGGAAAGTCATATAATCATTTCAGGTCTAAGTCTGTAAAATTATCATCCCCAATGAGAATTAATTAGACGTTTTATCCTCCCCATCCCCCCCCCCCAAATCTGCAAACACCCCTAAGATCTAGAGACAAGGGACTAAATAAATCAAAAGGTTCACCAAAATTAATAACAAAAGAGCTGTTTAAAGAATGAGGCTTACTTAGAATATGCTTAATATAAAAATGGGTCAGTAACAGTCCAGAATAATCAGGGAAAAGAGAGCTGGCATAGTTCAGCATCAATGTTACAGTTCCCCAAAGACTTCTCTATAAAAAGGCTGGCGTTTAAAGCTACAGAATTAACAATACTCAGACTGACCCGTATCTTAGGGTATGTATGTGTTGCTTTAAGTGAAGTACTAACAAAAACATACTAAAAAAAAAAACAATAAAGCATTACCTAGAAGAAATCATTATTATTATTATTTAGCAATTTAAAATGTTTCACCAGAAAAAAAAAATGACAACAAAGTTTAAGCATATAAGCACGGGGGGAAAAGAACACTTTTAAGAAATAACAAGCGCTTTGAAGTTTAAAGCTTTGCTAAGTAGTATCCCCTACAGTGAGGGAAACTTAGGAATTGTTAGAAGCTAAGACTTCACTGTTTCCCCCATATACTCAAATGTGAGCCCGGCACGTCATATCCTGCGGTCACCGAGCTTTAGGATCGTAGATCTAAAAGGCTGCACGCATCCCTGAGGGTTCAGGTGGTCCTTCCTACTCCCTTCGTACGCGGGAGGGGGGCACCTTATTATCTTCATGATACAGATGAGAACTCAGAGTCACGAAACTCGCAGGTGGGGTGGGGATGCGGGGTCTCGAATGCCAGCTCGCTGTCTGTCGGTGAAATGCCCTTCCTGTTCCTGAGATTAGGAGGCTTCTCAGGAACGTGCCATGGAGAGGCCGTGAAGCAGGAGGGCAGCTAAGGCTCCGTTATCGCCAGGAGCCAGGAAGGACAAGCACTCTCCAGGGCCCGCCTCGCTGCCTCCATCCCATTTCCTTCGGCCCCGGCATGGCTCCCCTACCTGTTCTCCCTTGCTCGCTCAGCCTCGCAGCACCGCCGCCTCCCCCCCCCCGCCCAGGGGCTTGTTGCGGGCTGTCCACGTACCCGGTCCTCCTCTTCGGCTCAGCAGCACCCCGCGCCCCCCCCCCCCCCCACGGGCCGTCCCGCACCGCATCCACATCCCGCTGGAAGGGCCTCCGGCCCTGCGCCCCTCTCCGCCGCCCCGCACACCCCCTCCTCCCGCAGCCCAGACGCACCGACCCACCGGCCCCGTGCCCGCGGGCGCCCGGTCCTCACCCGGCGATCGCGGCCCCGAGGAGGTACAGCAGCAACAGGCAGAGGGTGCCCAGGTTCTGCGGGGCCATGGTCTCTCGGCGCCCGCCTCCGTGCCGGCCCCTCGCCCACGCGCTCCGCCCCGCCGCCGCGTCGGCTCACCGGCCCCCCACCCCCCGCCCGGTGCCCAGAGGCCGCCTCTCCCCGGGGTCACCCCTCGGTCCCGAGCGACGGCGAGCTCGCCCCCTCCTCGGCCAGTCCACTTCCCGGGAGTCCCGAGTCCCCGGGAGAGAAGCCCCGCAGCCGGCGAGAGCCAATCGCTGCTCGGGACATCACACGCGGCCGGCGCCGCGCAGCCAATCAGCGCGGTACACTTCACCTCCGAGGCGGCGCGGCCGGCCAGTTAGGCCTCCGAATTGCAGCCGCAGCTCCGGGCCAATTAGAGGAGGAAACGTCAGAGAGACGCGCCGCCGCGGGCTTCCGCTCGGCCCCGGTAGCCACGGGTCGCGGAAAACTGCGTAAAAAGGCGGTGGGGTCCAGGAGTCCCGCCCCTCCCCGCCCACCTCGGGCTCTCCACCAATCACGAGGCTCCTCCTCCAGCACTGACCAATTACGGGAGGGAGGACTTACCTGGTGACGAGTCTGGGAATTTCATTCATCCGGAGCTTTACGCTGGGTGCAGGAGCAAAGGGTCACCGGAGAAATGGGCGGGGACAACTACTCTGCGCCAACGGTGGGGCGGACGCACGGCTTAAGAGATCTTACTTTACCCTCTTGGAACAAGCCCCGAAGAAAATTGCCTCGGTTTGCACGGAGAAGAGGCCGTGGGGGCAGACAGACTTAGATTCGGATTCAGCTTCCATCACTTCTTAGCGGTGAGAACATCCTCCTTCCCTTGCCCCCGTCAAGCCTAAGCTTCATTTACAAACCCGAGGGCAAAACATTTTACTGGCAGTGTTGTGAAATTTAATGGGAGAAAAGCTGTAAACTGTCTAGCACAGCAGGCACGCAGTGTAGAACTCTTTGATTCCCCCCACCTACTTGTTCATGACAAAATTCTAGGTATCTTCCTTGATTCCGCCCCTATATCCTCTATCCACATCTTTGCTTTTAAACTAAAGCCTCAATCTGTCCACGGCTGTACATCTCCACTACCTCTCTAGGCCAGGTCACGTCATCTCTCCCCTGGCAAGCCTTCCTACGTGGTCTCCCTGCCTCCACTCTTAATATATTACACTCTCTTGTTCACTCCTGACCCCCAACCGCATGATTTTTTGCAAACGTGTCAGACCATGTCATTCTCCTACTCAAAAGCCTCGAATAGCTTGTCATTGCACTTAAAATAAAACCCCAGCTCTTTATGATAGCTTATAAAACTCTGTGTGCTTTCATAAAGCTGGGGGAAAAAATAGTTAAAGCCTGATAGGATCTGTGCCCTCACCTAGTATATACTCCTTGGAATGTTCCAGCAAACCTGTTTTTTTCTTTTTATGAATACACAAAATTCATTCCTCCCTAAGGCCTCTATTCTTGCTATTCTCTTTGCCTGAAGCACTCTTCCCTTAGTTTCTAACTTGGGTGACTGCTTTTTACACTCAGATCAGTTGAAATGTCACTACTTCAGAGAAGACCTCCCTGACTGGCCAGTCGAAAATAGCTCCTGCTGAGTCCCTTATTCTTACACCCCACACTCACAGGACTGTACAGTTTCAAGAGAGCAGGGGTCTAGACTGTCTGGTCATACCTGAATAGAACAGCATCTTAGAACGGAGCCTACCACAGAATAAAAGTTGTTTCGACCGTGATCTAACTATGCTGGCTTTTTATTCTTGAGTCCTCAGATCAAATTCAGCATTGGTCCTCCCTCCTCCCCCCAAATTTATAGCACTTATTAATATGAAATTGTCCCTTTCCCTCTTAATATGTATTATCTATTCTCCCTATTAAAATATACACTTACGAAAGCAAGGATCTTACCTATTTTGTTCACTGCTGTGATCCTGGTGCCTAGCACTGTGCCAGACACCCAGCTGTGCTCTGTGATAATTGCTCTTGCGAAAAACAAAGGCATAGAGAGGTAACAGAATCTGTTCAAGGTCACTGAACTATTTAGTGGCGCAGCTTGAATTCTCCCCAGGATCTGTTTAATCCAAAGCCCTATCTACTCTCGGCTCTTACAGAGGGGTAAGCGGAAGACAAGGGTACTGCTTTCAGGAAGATGCCTACTAGACGAGAGAGGGCACCTAGAAGAGAAACTAAATTGCATTTTACGGTCTTATTTATTTTTGTAACTCCCACACCTGTGGAGGCGATAAACGAAGTAAGAAATCAGGAAATGGCCAAAAATCATTAAATGGAGGCTTCGAGGAACGCGTGGTGTTTTCTGCGGGGCGGGGGGCGGGGGGGCATCCCAAGAAGCTCCTGAAAGCGGTAACGTGGCGGGAAAGCTAACAATTTACCTGCAGGTTCTTTTGTTAAGGAGCTAATAACCCTGGGGGCTCTGGCTTTAGGCTACCTGGCTTTCTACGGCGGCTGCTGTGACCTGAGGGCTGTGTTCCTTTCACCTCTCTATGCCTTAGGTTACTTGTCGGTACAGCAAATGCACTTCACTTGGAGAGACTGCGATGATACACGTAAATGTGCTTTACCCAGGGCCGGCCCGTGGTAAACACTGTCAACCGTCATTGTCATTACACTACGGATCAAAGCGTGCTGACCTTACCAGCAGCTGTGGGCTGACCGTAGCTGCATAGAGCAATAGAAAACTGCCTACTTTCCTGAGGTGGAAGGCGCCGACCAGATTGCAGCCGGGTCGGGCTCCAGATCCCAGCACCTCGGCCCGGAATTTCCCAAGCCCGCGGGAGAAGCGGCCGGCCGCTCTAGCACCGTGGGCCTCCGGTTCTCGGTGGTGCGGGGCCTGGCGCCTGCGCAGTGGGTGCGGCGCCGGCGAGGGGCGAGGGGCGGGGCGAGCGGGGCGCGGCGGCGCGCGCAGGGTGCGGCGGAGGGGCCCGGCCTTCGCAGGTAACCGCGCGCCGGCCGGCGCCAGGTAGGGAGGGCGGGCCGGGGAGGCTGCCCTTTGGGTCGCCCGGTGTCGGGTCCGCCACGGAGCCTGCCGGCTGGGCCCTCCCAGGTGTCAGTCCGGCCGGGGGGCTCGTGCGGCCCGGACTCGGACACGGACAGCGGCGGAGGCGGCGGAGCCGGAGGACCGCCTGGGTCTCACGCCCACCTCCCCGCCCCAAAAACCCCGCCGCGAGCGCTCCCAGCGGCTGCTTCAGAGAGGGAGAGAGCCCTGGTTCGGTTACGGAATTGCACCCCGAGCCTCGGAGTTCCTCCCCCAGGGTCAGGGTTTCGGTTGCACACTCCAGGGCAGGAATTCAGGATCTCACAGAGCAGCCTCTTTGCATCTTGGGGCAAGCTAAGATCTTCCCACGTCACTCATCTCCCTTCCCTCCCTTCCTAGAGCAACCTGAGCCCTTCCCGTGCACCCAGGCAGCCGCCCTTTACCCTCTGACACCCTTCTTTGGGTTCATGCTCACACGTTCCTCTACCTGCCTCTTCTGTGGCCTCACATCTAAGGCCACCCGTTCTGGTGATCCTCTTATGGATCCACTCCCATTTTTCAGAGATTCTCCCGAAACTTGGGTTCCTAAGGTACCCTGGTAACAGTTGTCCAGGCTGGACAGACTTGAATTCTATCTAATCCAGGGCGATGCCAATTTAAGTCTGTGACTTCAACTTCTCCAGGCCTCAGTGTGCTCATCTGAAAATGGGGACAGTCATTATTTCCAGGTGTTTGAGAGGACAAAAGGAAGTGAAGAACAAAAAATGTTTAGCACGCTTCCTGGAACATAGTAAGCATTCAGTTGGTGCCAGTTATTTATTTACTTATTTATTTATTTATTTATTTTTTGAGCAGATAATCCCCCAAAGAAGTATGACTTTTTGGAATCAAATGCAAAACATAGTAATAGCAATAAAATATTTTCCACCAGTCACATAAGAAAGATTTTAAAGTGATGTTACTTAATGCTGAGGAGTGCTCAGCGGTCAAGTGGTACTCAATGGTACCTTGGTCAAATGATGGTACAGTTTGACACAGTCCTCTTGGAAAGCAATGGAAATATATGTCAGGAGCTTTAGAATTGTCATTTACTTCATTTCACCAATGCACATCTGAAAATTTTCTTGGAAATAATCATAGCACAGAGAATATGCAGAAAGATGGTGATTATTGCATTATTTGTAATTATGAGACATTTAAGCTTTGAATTTTATTTTAATTGAAGTATAGTTGATATACATTATATTAGTTTCAGTCGTACAACATAGTGATTCGACAGTTAAATAAACACCACTGGGGCGCCTGGATAGCTCAGTAGGTTAAACCTCCAACTCAGTCTCAGCTCAGGTCTTGATCTCAGTTGAGAGTGCAAGCCCCGTGTTGGGCTCCACACTGGGTGTGGAGCCTAGTAAAACAAAACAAAGAAAATACACAATAAATGTAGCTGCCATCTGTTAGCATACAAAGTTATTACAGTATTACTGACTATATTCCCTATGCTATACTTTTCTTCCCTGTGACTTACTTATTTTATAACTGGAATGTTATACTTCTAAATCCCCTTTCTCCTTCACCTACCTTTAAATTTTCCACAGTGGAAAATTTTAACCTATACAAAAGTAGAATAGGTAAATAAACCGCCATGTGCTCATCACCCTACTTCAACAATGAGCAGTATTTTGCCTATCTTGTTTTTGTAAAAAGTATTAAACCTACTTACTGTCCAAAAATAGGAGAACAGATGAGTAAACTGGGGTACCTTTATTTAGAGTGCTATGAAGCTTTTAAAATAACAGAATTATATATATGCTATTATCACAAGTTTGAAAATTCAAAAACTAACATCCAATCTGTAGAAAAAGATATGAAGTACAATACGATATTGACTAGTTTCCCTCTTTGATGGTGGGACAGTAGATGATTTCTTCCCCCTCTATTTTTAGATATGTTATGTACATTCCATAAAAATTATGTATTGTTATAACAAAGAAACAACAAACAAAATCTGAAAGCATTGCACCTGAACTAAGCACAAAGAATATGCCAGAGCAGGTTCACAGTTACTGAGAATAAAGGTGATGGATTTTTGCAGCCCATGCTTATGTGAGCATTCGTCTGCCACATATGTTAATGCTTCATACTGAACTGTATGTCAGCTAACACATCCAGATCTTTAGCCCACCATCCACTATGTGTAAGTGATTTGACCCTGAAATTGTATTCCCTTTATTTTGACTAGCGTTGTCCCTCAGGGTAGGCAAAGATTTCTGGTGAAGAGATGACTCTCCCATTTCTTCTTTATTTCCTAAGCAGGATTCCAACTCATACTTCATGCACTTATACACTCTTCCTAAAACAACCACTTCAAACAATTCATGTAAGATAATTTTGTTTTATCACAAAATAAATTATTTTCAAAATTTCTTGTTCAAATCAATTATAGTGAGATCTGACCAAAAATTTATTCTGCTCTTGATTAATAAACTAGATCTGCTTTTAAAAACTGACATAGTACATCTTGAAACAGTTAAGGGAGGGGGTCACCTTAAAGAAAATGTATAAGTGGAAACAACAACAGCAAAAAGAAAATGTATAAGTGAGTTTCGTTTCAAATCAGTTTGTGAAAAAACCTTTGTTTCCTAGGTATGCCAAGAAGCCTTTTCACACAGATGTCCTTCGAGATAATATGGATCAGTCCGGAGTTCTCCTCTGGGTGAAAGCAGAACCCTTTATAGTGGGTGCCTTGCAGGTCCCCCCTCCATCCAAGTTCAGTCTTCACTATCTCAGGAAGATATCCACCTATGTGCGAACCCGGGCCATGGAAAGGGCTTACCCACGCCTGTACTGGTCTACGTGGAGGCACATTGCATGTGGGAAGCTGCAGTTGGCTAAGGATCTGGCGTGGCTTTACTTTGAAATATTTGATAGTCTTGCAGTGAAGACACCAGAGGAGCGCCTGGAATGGTCTGAGATCCTATCCAACTGCATGTCAGAGGATGAAGTTGAAAAGCAAAGAAATCAGGTATGTATTTAGATGTATGTGTATGTGTGTATAATTGTTTTGAGAAATACACTATCTTTCATTTTTGTACTAGCTCTGCAGTGTGTGGTTTTAGGTTAAGGACTGTTGTGATCCCGACGTGCCATTTTTTTTTTTTTTTAACTGTTCCAGGTGGGCAGTTTTTAATGAGTTAGCCCTCCTTTTAGCAATCCCTATTCATCCCTTCCAAAGCCACGATGTTACAAGAACCCTATAACTGAAAGAGAAAATACTTTCGTTGACTTTAAAAATATTTTAAGGTAAGTCAGTAGTTATGAACCATTGATATGTTACAGTCTGGGAATGTGACTATTTTTAAGTGAGCATGTGCTATGTGCTGGGATTCAAAGATGATTGCAACAGCATCCCTACCTTCATGGAGTTCATAGACTAGTAGGGAAAGTTAGTGTGTAAAAGAGTGCTATTTGATAATGTGGAATGTATAATAGTAAAAGTATGCATAAAGTACAGAAATAGAATAGGGAAGAGAATGGTTAGTTCTCACCAGAAAGGTGAGACATCAGGAAAGACTTCACAGAGAAAGTATATTAATCAGAGCAGGCTCATTACAGTAAGTAACAGGCAATCTTGGCATTTCAGTGGCTTAACACAGTAACAGTTTATTTCACATTCATGCAGCAGTATAACACAAGGCATCTGGTAGGATGATTCTCTAGGCTGCTGTTGTCCAAGCAACGACTCAGGGATCTAGTCATCTTCTGTCTTCTGGAACCATAATTTTATTATTAGCTTTGCTGCAGTTAAAAGCAAACAAAAATGAAATTGCAGTGGCTCACAGTAACAAAGGTATATTTCTTGCTTATTTTACGTGCAGGCTACACTTTAGCTAGGGCTAAAGGTTATGGCTTGGCTCTATGTGTCTACTCATTTTGGGAGCCAGGCTGAAGAAACGTATTCTGTATAGGTCATGCCTATTCTATGACAGAAGAGAAGAGCAGCAGAGCAGGAGAAAACTCATGATGCTCCTTAAAACTTTTGTTCTGATGGGACATAAACTATAATTAGTTTCATTCCATCGGCTAAAGCTTTGTTCTATGTCCTTGTCTAAAATCAGGTAGGTGGGGAAGTAAACTACCTCAGGATGTGGGGAAATCCCATGACCATGGGTCAGCTGTATAAGCCTCCTAGAGGATGTGGAAGTGAATGATTACAGGTATCATACCATTTGTCCCAGCCATACCCACTAGGGCCTCAGAGTCCTTCACTTCCGGGTTTTTTTTTTTTTATTTTTATTTTTTATTTTATTTTTTTTTTTTTTGTGGACTGTTTTTGGGAGACTCAAAAGTGGCATATGTTAATCCACCCACATTCCATTGACTGTAACCCAGTTATATACCATGTCTAACTTCAAGGGAGGCCGACGAATGCCATCTAAATGTGTGCCCAGGAAAAAAGAAAAGGTATTTAGTTAGTATCTAGCCATTCTCTGCCACACGGGGTAATATCTAAACAAGGTTTGGAAATTGAAAAGTTTGACAAGAAAGGAAAGACATTATAATTATTCATTAATTAAATACTCAGTGCCTACTATGTGTGAGGTACGGTAATGTATACTGGATACAGAGATTAATAAAACCTTCAAGAAGCTCCAGATTTTTTGACTGCTTGTTATGTGCTAGATTCTATGCTAGTTACTAGGACTAAAAAAATGAAAAAGATGAGAATCTTACAGTCTCATGAAGAAGGTGGTATATGAATAACGATAATATACCACATAATTGTTAAATGGAAGTATGTATAAAATCAAGGAATTTTGCTGAGTTAAAAAAGCCAATTCCCGAAGGTTATTATACTGTATGATTCCATTTATATAACATCCTTGAAATGACAAAATTATAGAGATAGAGAACAGATGAGTGATTGTCAGAGGTTTAAGGAAGGGGTGACGGTGGGAGGGAAGTAGGAAGTAGGTGTGGCTATCAAAGGACAACATGAGAGATTCTTGTGTTGATGGAAATGTTCTGTAACTTGACTGCATCAGTGTCAGCACCCTGGTTGTGCTACTGTATTAATAACTTTGTAAGATGGGAAACTGGATACAGTGGACAGGGGATCTCTCTATTAGTTCTTATAACTGCATGTGAATCTACAGCTATCTCAAATTTAATGAAAAAAGCAAGCATTTAAAAAAATATGTAGAATCACAGGGTTCTTATTAATTAAGTAGTTCTAGATGGTCCTGAAAATCTGTACTTTTAAGTTCCTTAGATATAGCCATTTTTAGCCAGGTTGGCTAAAATACAGCTGTAGGAGATGTTATTACATTTTTGTGTCTCCTATATGTGTATGGGAATGAATATGTGAGGATAATCCTGAGCTTCAAATCCTGAGCTTCAAACCATATCCTCCTTCAAATAAGAAATGACTTCTAACCATCTATCAGAACGATAGTATTTTTTTTAAATCAAACACTCTTTTAAGAACTTGATAAAAATCTGAATCCTCTTCCCCCCACAAGATGCACATACACCAAAAAATTACATTCAATTCCTGATTTATATTGATACCCTAAACTTTGTTGATAAGTCACTTAGGTTAGAGTAACCTCCGTATTTTGGTGAGATCTCCTTCCTGTCTTTGATCTATTTATTTATTCAAGTGACTAAAGTTTGTCTTTTTTTTTAACTGCAATTTTAAACTTCTGAAATAATATGCTTTTAAAAAGTATGTACTTCATCCTCTCCTCTTCATAGATTTTGGGGAGAGAATATCTATGGCCATAGATGCTACCTAGCTTTCCGAGAAGGTAAGTGACTCCAGTTTCATTAGTTCTAGAAACTCCCATATCTGGACATCAGAGACATACATATCAAAGGCTAGCAAGTTTCTACATTTTTCTTTTTAGGATTGGCAAACTGTTGTGAATTTATTTTACTGTATCTAATTAGTTATAGACTAGAGACTTGTGTGGTTAAGGACATGTGTTCATCATCTCTTTTCTTTTTGGACAGCTTTCAGTGGACACCCTACAATTTCTGCTCTTCTTATACATACAGCAGTTAAATAAGGTCTCCCTGAGGACATCTTTGATTGGAGAAGAGTGGCCTAGTCCCAGAAATAGACCTCAGTCTCCTGACCTGACTGAAAAATCCAGTTGTCATCCTAAGGTACTATTAAAATTTTGGTCTCCTCCTTTGAAAGGAACAATTTATGAGGGAGATGATTTGCCTTCATTAAAAATTGTGTTGGGATTACTTATATAAGCCAGTCATTTGCTGGTGTGTTTTGTTTTGCTTTTTTATTTCTTTTCCTTATTATAAAACAAAATAAATATTTGCAGTCTTAGTCTAAATAGAGAAGTAATTTCCATTCCTTCATTGACACAAAAATCACATGATTTGGGGGCAGATTATTCACTGTTCTCATTAGCATTCTTATTATTGCAAATGTTAATGAATTTGAATCTACTCATTTGACTAAGTTAGAGTAAATGAGAAGATGTAGTGTTTGCAAAGTCAGTTGAAATCTGAAAAAATTTCTATGAAAATATCTTCTCATGTTTAAGTGATGTGCTTTGGTATACTTAAGTTCAGCACGCTTATGTTATGTGACAAGAAGTTCAACTTAACTGCCTCACGTGAGTTTTAGAGATTGTGTTATTTCTTCTTTCTGGTTTTGTAAAGAAGGCTGAAATGTTTTTACCTGTTTATGTAAAAATATTCTAAAAAATCTTTAAGTAAAACATGGATCTCAGTATTACTGCCATGTGCAGGTTCTTTAAAAATGTTGTGAGGCAAACAAAAACCACCACAAAAGCGTCTCTGATAGTTGGTACTTTTATAATCTCCTTTTTCAAGTAAATCTGTCCACCCTTATATTCCATGATACAATTCCTTCCTGGTCATACTGCTTATTCTTCATTTTTACTCTTCTTCATGAGCCTCCCCACTGGCCCCTACAGGCCACTCTTCCCCCAGGATTATATTTGGGGCAATTTTGTCTTTTCACTAGACATAGTCTTTAAACATAATTCTTCTCTTCCCGTGATTTTATATATCTCAGTGACTCCTGAGTGTGTCTCCATCCTGGATTTCCCTCCTCATGTAGATGCCCTAACTATACCTTAGATTCAGAATGTCCAAGTCCAGATGTATTAAAAAGGCCAATCATTGTCTGTTCTTTCCACACATTGTTTCCTGTTGAATGGGCACTGTATAGAGATGGTGTTTTGAACTAAGGTAGTCAGCATTCACATTAGCTCTGCCACTTAATGTCACATAATTTTAGGCACGTTGGTTAATTTTTCTCAGCCTTGGCTTCTCTTTTGTAAATGGGAATGATAATGCCTATTTCTGCATGGCTGTGAGAATTCAGTAGTTCATTAGCATAAGGCTTGTCGCATAGTAAACATCAGTTAATGGTGACTCTTCGTTTGTGCTATATATAGCATGACCTCTCCCAACAACTGATTAGACCAGAGATGGACACTTGACTAGAGTAACCCATTCATAGGTATGTATTTGAAATTGTCTGATTCAAATTGATGACCTGGCTCAATCAGTGTCCCTAGGACCTGAAGAAATTACCAGTTTGTGATGGGTGCTTGAGCTGGCAGCTTAGGTGGCAGTGGTACCAGAATAGCCACCATGTTCATGAGTGATCTGGACTTATAAGGATTAGAAACTCTGAGGTAATCAGAGAAAAAGAATAGAATGGAACAGACGGGTAGAGACACTGGCCTCTGAGAGAGAACCAGGCTCAAGATGGCCTTCCAGTTCCAGTTCTGATGAGGCCTACGTGTACTTCATCAAAGTCTTACTTACTCTGCCTCCAAAACAATTTTTGTTTTTAAGATTTTATTTATTTATTCATGAAAGAGATAGAGAGGCAGAGACATAGGCAGAGGGAGAAGCAGGCTCGCTGTGGGGAGCCCCATATAGGACTCGATCCCAGGACCTGAGTCAAAGGCAGATGCTCAACCACTGAGCCACCCAGGTGCCCCCTTCCAAAAGAATTCTAACTTAAAAGTCTGTCCCTTTTTGGGTAGCTGGCCCAGTTAGTGAAACATGCAGCTCTTGATCTCAGGATTGTGAGTTCAAGCTCCACATTGGGGGTAGAGATTAATTAAAAAAAAAAAATCTTTAAAAATAAATAAAAGCCTACCTCTTTTTTTACTTTCATAGGAATATTTTATAGGACATAATGACATGTTAGGGGGGCCTTTATTTCTATAATTAGATCTATCTGGTCACTCAGCTTTAAGTCTACACTCCACCTACTATGCTGAACTTTCTAAATACAGAAGGATTATGTCTGTTTCCTGTCAAAACTCCCATCATTGATTATCATTGTCACTGTTTTCATCTTCTGTTCCATGGAGCCACCTCAGGCCGACTGTGGGTGAGGGGGATGCAGTAAGTGAGATGAAGAGCGACAGCTCTGCTTTGACATATTCTCTGGTATCCAAATGAGAGTTTATTAAAAAGAAAAATGGTATTGCTATCCAGAAAATAGTTTTGAAGTCCCTGGCACACAAAATAAAGCCCATATGCTTTAGTGTTTCATATAGGCCTTTCATGATTGGTCCCTGCCTACCATTTTTACTTTACTTGACACTTCCCAGCATTCTTCCTAAAACTCACCCAGAACTTCCATTTTTCTGGACACAGCAGGTAATTTTACTGCTATTAATTTTTGCATATGCTATTCTGCAGGCTGAGAATGCCTTTTTTCCTTGTCTGTTTGCATAACTATCAACATTAATCAAGAATCTGTACAAATAGCACTTTTTTTCCCCCAAGAGGGGTTCCTTACTCCTCTGAGGCTCATAGCGTGTCTTTACAGATCTCTGCTATAGTTCTTATCCCACTGTGTAATAGTTGCTTATATTGTCTTTTCACTACATAGGCCCTGAGTTCTTTGAGGACAAGAACTATGTCCTATTCAGTTTGCATATTTTGTCACTTAACACTGCTCATACCACATAAGAGATATTCAAGAAGTCTCTGTTAAATGAATGAGCCAAATCATTGAAACATCTGCCAACTCAAAGCTTATTCCAAAAGTGATAACTTCTCTTAAATCTAGCTACTGTAAGATCAGTTGCATTGTTACATCTGGTGGAATTTGAAACTCCTCCTGTAACATGAGAAGGTAAATAAAGAAACCCAATGCTTCATCAAATGAATGTCCCAAGGTAGCTATTTTTTTTCAAGGTAGCTATTTTTATGTTAGATCAAGACTTAGAGTATTTACTAGCTGTGTGACCTTGGGTAAGTTTCTTAACCTTTCTGTATAACCATTTCCTCATTTGTAAAATTGGCATGTTAATGGCATCCATTACAAGATGGTTGCTAGGATTAAATATGTTAAGGTTTGTGTAACACTTCGTGTTGGCACACACGAAGGGTTAGCTATAGTATTACTTCTGAATTAGTTAAGAAAGGAGAGAATCTGTTTATACCTATCACATGTATTAAAAAATCTTTATAAGGTTTATATTGTTGCCTTAAATGCTTTTTTAGGAGAGGAGACAAACTGGAAATACAAAGTAATTAAAATACAAAACGTTCAGGTCTTGTAAAATCTATTCTGTTAAGAGTGCTTTATTTTGATATTTTTTAGAACTGGAATGATTACAGTCACCAAGCATTTGTCTGTGATCATCTATCAGATCTCCTTGAGCTACTTTTAGATCCAGAACAACTCACTGCATCATTTCATTCGACACACAGCAGCCTAGTCTCTCGAGAAGCTGTCATGGCTCTCAGCTTTCTTATTGAAGGTACAGTGAGTAGAGCCAGGAAGATATATCCACTTCATGAACTCGCACTGTGGCAACCACTACATGCAGAAAGTGGCTTCTCAAGGATCTCGAAGACCTTTTCTTTCTACAAGCTGGAAGCCTGGTTGAGAGCCTGTTTGACTGGGAATCCATTTGGTACATCTGCTTGCCTTAAGTCTGGAAAGAAATTGGCTTGGGCTCACCAAGGTATTTTTTTCAGTATTTTAACCTGTATTAAATTGCATGACAAGTTAAGGAACCTAGTGTTTTCTGGTGTGTTAATAATCACACAGCTTCTGTAGAAGACCTAAAAAATATTGCTACTTAAAGAGAAAAAGGCAACAGCTCTCTTTTGTCTATGACTATTTCCCTCAAGGCAGCAATAGTCTGAGAGAGTTGATTTAAGAGTCTGGGTCATTTTGGTCAGTTAATGGAACTCCAGCTTCAGCCAGTTCTCTCTTTGCTCTGTTTTCCTCCTTTCTTTCTCCCTCGCCCTCTCACATGCTCATTTGTTTGAGGCTTTCCTGTTTTCTCTGTACCACAGCCGAATTTGGCCTTTCCCCAGTTACAACCTCAGAGAATTGATGTAAAAATGGGGTCCTTTTTAGGTACACAGATACAAGCAGATTAGATTTTTCTAAATTGGAAATTTCAAGTTACAGGAGAGAAAATTTGTCTTTGATTGCATCAGATACTTATTACTGACAGTCCAGCAATGGCTAACAGGATAGGTTCGGGTGCTGAATGACTTCTGGGGCCCAGGTATAAGTTTAAAGAGAAGTAGGTGAGGCAAATGCCAGGCAAAATTAATGGGGGGAAAAAAAAAGAGAGAGAGAGACCTAGAATATACTTCCACAATCTCTGAATTTCAAGGTAAAAGAAAAAACAGTTTCCATGTAATTAAATCAGTTTTGTATCCCATTTTCGAATCAGTTTTGAATCAGATGATTGAGCAATGTCTATAGAATCTCAAGCAAAAAGATTGTGATCCAAGAATTCTATATTCAGCCAAGCTATTGCTCTAGTATGAGGTCACAGGCTTCCAGATATCTAAGGGTCCCATAAATATGTAGGACATACTACATAATTCTTGATGGTGATAAAAGAATATAGGTTCCAGTAAGTTTTTAAGTGTTGTTACAATAGTCACTAGTTGGAAAAAGAGGCTATCTAATCTCTTAGGATTATACTGAAATATTAGCACAAGTGGATAATAGGATCACAAATAATTTGTACCTTCTTTTAGCACTAGTATTTAAACATTTTCTACAATAGCCATATATTACTTATTTTATAAAAGGAAGCAATAAGAATTGTTTTTTCAAAAAAAATGTAATAGCATACTTATGTGACCTCATATTTGGCTAGTATTTTTTACAAGGGTGTCCTGATAGCTTTCAGAGAAGTATACTCTAACTAAGAAGCCAATCATAATGGTGAGACTGTACTAGGAGGGCAACCCCTTCACAGATTTTTTGAGTATCAGTTTGTGCAAGGTACTGTGTGTGAAAGGAAGATGTGCTCTCATTTACTAATGATGTAGGGATTAAAGACATGAATCCAAATAGAATTCATGGAATGATGTGGTAAGTAGCTTAAGAGGGTTATGAAATTGGTATTATGGCAATTTCAAAAGATTAAGGACTGGGATGATAAATTAAGGAAACTTGCAGAAGATATTTGAGTTATTTGAATTGGGCCAGCTCTGTCACTAGCTAGCCATATGACCTTAGCCACAATCTTGAATGAACTTTAGACCTTAAAAAACTTTTATGACAGACAATTATGAAATATTACAAATATACAGAAAAATACAGAGAACGGTATAGCAAACACCTCTTCACCCCATGCCTAGATCTAAAGTTTTTCCAAATCTTACATGTATCTAATTGTAGATATGTAGACATGTAGACATATGTAACCTCATATGGTTGATTGTGTGTCTTTGATTTGAAACAATCTCATTTATTTATATTTTTCTCAAATAGTTGAAGGGACGACCAAAAGAGCTAAGATTGCTTGTAATACTCATGTGGCCCCTAGGATGCACCGCATGGTGGTAATGAGCCAGGTTTACAAGCAGACCTTGGCCAAGAGCTCAGATACTCTGGTGGGGGCACATGTAAAGATTCATCGTTGCAACGAATCTTTTATATATTTGCTGTCTCCTTTACGGTAAGCACAGTCTTTACAGTGTTCTGATATTTTGATATTTTCTTTGGACTAGATTGATCCTTTTTTGCCATCAGAGAATAATTTTGTAGTCAAATATTCTTTTATCTAATTCTCATTCAGTAGAATTTACCTCATTTTTTTTTTTTCATTTTTCAGATCTGTGACAATTGAGAAATGTAGGAATAGCACCTTTGTCTTGGGCCCTGTACAGACTGCTCTTCACCTCCACAGCTGTGACAACATTAAAGTCATCGCTGTTTGCCATCGTTTGTCCGTCTCTTCCACAGCAGGTTGCATCTTTCACATTCTGACGCCTACACGCCCACTTATTCTCTCTGGAAACCAGACAGTAACTTTTGCCCCTTTTCATACCCATTACCCAATGCTGGAGGATCATATGGCCAGGACTGGCCTTGCTACGGTGCCTAACTATTGGGATAATCCGATGATTGTGTGCAGAGAGAATAGCGACACAAGTGTCTTCCGACTCTTACCACCTTGTGAATTCTATGTATTTATTATCCCCTTTGAAATGGAAGGGGACACAACAGAGATACCTGGGGGTCTTCCAGCTGCCTATCAGAAAGCACTGGCTCAAAGAGAACAGAAGATACAAATCTGGCAGAAAACTGTGAAGGAGGCTCGTTTGACAAAGTGAGTGTTTTCTAGAATTGGTTTCACATAAAACTCCGTGGGAAAACAAATTAATCTGTCCATGTTTACAGCTGAACTAAAGTAATAAAAAAGATACAACGTGTCTTTTGTTGAGGTCAGTATTCCAGGCTGTTTGGTTGGGGTTGGGAACAAGTAGATACTCCAGAATTAGACTCCCTTCTTTTCAGAAACTTTAGTTGATAAACAACTTATATTTATGAAAGGTCATATATAGAATATACCACATGATCCAATACTTGATGAATTGGTTTTCATTTTTAATTTACTTCTCTAAACTATATTGGTGGTTCTCAACCTTAGTTTTGCATTAGCCATCCAAGGGGCTTGTTAGAAATACAGATTCCTGGCTCCAACACACCACAGACAGACTCCCAAGAGTGGCTTCCTAATACTGCTCCATGGACTAATGCTAGTTTTTGTCAAAGTTTTTCCTAATCCATGGTAAAATGTGAAAAATAAGTGTGGTGTTTTAAAACAAAGCTAAATTTAGTCCACTGAAAATACTGTATTTTATTCTGAAATTATATCCTTCCTAAACTTGGGTGCTAAAATATGTTGTTTTTAAATTCCGTGCTTGTGATAGTAGATGATCATGGTTTATTATGTTCACTGCAAAATTTTATTTCAAGGGTACTAGTCTGAACTCTAGAAGCCAGGGACATGCTGTATGGTTACTAGAGATTCAGAAAACATCAGTGTGGGTAGGCAGGGAAGGTCTGTGGAGGAAGCAGAATTGATGTTGGGCCTGGAAGAATTAGCAGCGTTTGGATAGGAGTTGAAGACTGAGCAGAGTACTTCTATTGTATCTGACCAATCGTTCTGTTGTTGCTGTTTTGGTGGCGGTGCTCTGATGTACAGAACTCAACAGAGCAGTTATTTGGAGGGAACAAATGGAGAACTAGAAATAATGTCTATCCCATGAAAGTGTTCATGGGATAATCACCTGGAGTAAAATGAACATGAATTAGCGTTCTTACATTTTTTTTATTCTTAATGGCATTTTTAGGGATCAAAGGAAGCAGTTCCAGGTACTTGTGGAGAACAAGTTTTATGAGTGGTTGATTAATACAGGACATCGCCAACAGCTGGACAGTCTTGTGCCCCCTGCAGCAGGCTCCAAACAAGCAGCAGGATAAGACTCCTACGTGGAAACGTTGGTGGGTATTTATAACATATGCCTCTTAGAACATATTTCTTGGGAAAAGCTGACAAGCATACAAACAAGCTGTGCAGGATATTATGTTACTGGCCACTGCCACTTTTTCTCCACCAGACCTACCAGCATGTACAGACTTTACATACCCACTTCTACTGCATTTTATAGTGAGAAGACCAACCATAGGCTCCACCTTTGGAATAATGGGCAAATATAAAGGCCAAGTTTTGCCTTATTTGCTTCTTGCCTAGTACAGGTTATACTGTCTAAATACACTACTTTCCCCATACATAGCTTTCAGTTTTATTTCCACCTTTCTAATACATCTTTCATCTTTCCCTTCACCCACACACAAATCCATTAAGTTAACTGATCTTTGTAAATTGCACATATAAACATTAATAAATTACTAGAATTAATCCAAATGAAGATTTGAATACTAAACTCTGGAAGGTCACAGATCCAATACAAGAGAATCTTGATACAGACAAATTTACTAGAAGTTATTTAATCCAAATGTAAAATACTCTCTTAAAAAATAGAAATTAGTTTACTTTTCTATTTTGAAGTCTTTTTAAAAGACTAATAGACAATAGACAATAGAAAAACAGACAAAGGACATCAATAGTTATTGATAGCAGAAAGATACTTATAACGATACTTTTACTTAAAGAAATGTAAGATATCATTTTTCTTCCATCAGATTGGCAAGAATCAAAAGCTGGTATACAACACTGGTAAGACGTATAATTTTCTGCTGGAAGAAGTGTACATTTGTGCAAAATCTTTGGAGGATAGTTTGACAAAACGAAAATTGTAAATGCACACATTCTTTGACTTAGCAATTTTACTTCTTGGGATTTATCTTCTAGATACACTCATTTATGTAAAGATCTGTTTAAAAAATGTGTTCATTGCAGCATTGTTTGAAATAGTTGTAGCCCAGAAACAACCCAAGTGCTTCCCAGGAGAGTGCCTAAAGCTGGTGCCTAAAGCATTGGTTCATCCAAGGTAAAGGATGCATTTTTAAAAAGAATGAGGTATATCTGTAGGTGTTGATATGAATCATCTTTAAGCTGGGGGTTTGGAGGGGTTAAGGCAGAAGAGGAGGGGTAAATTATTGCCTTGTATGTTTGAAAAAAGAGAGGGATTATTACATATACTTATATGCTAATTATATGCCTTAAAAACTTCTGAAAGGATACAATATGTCTAGGGTTAAAGAAAACTTTTAATTTTTTTTTGATACAGAATTCACATAACATGAAATTCATCTTTTTAAAGTGAAGGATTCAGTGACTTTTATTAATGTAGTCAATAAAAGTGTGTGCAACCTTCACCATTGACAAATCCAGAACATTTTCGTCACCCTAAAAACAAACCCCATACACATAGTCATTCCTCATTCCTCCACTCTCAGTATCTTCTCTTTTCTCCAGTTTTTGACAACCACCAATCTACTCTTTGTCCCCTGATTTGTCAACTCTGGACATTTCTTATAAATGAAATCATATAACATGTGGCCTTTGTGCCTGGCTTCCTTCACTTCACATCATGATCTTAGGGTCATGAGTGTAGCGTGTGTCAGTATGTCATTCCTTTTTATGGCTGGTTGATACTCCATTGTATGGATATTCCACAATTTATCTGTTCATCAGTGGATCTGAGATTGGAGTTGTTTCCCCTTTTCAGTTGTTTTCACTTTTATTGTGAATAATGTTGTGTAACTTTAGTGTAAAAGTTTCGGTGTAGACCTACATTTTCAATTCTCTGGGTATGTACCTAGGAGTAGAATTGCAAGGTTATAGGTTTAACTTGTTGAGGAAATGTTGAACTGTTTTCCAAAACTGTAAAAAACTATTCTTTATCATTATAGATTGTTCGCATTTTAAAGTGTATATTACTTCTTACAAAAAAAAAAGAATTTTATAATATTTAATAAATGCGGAGATTAAGAATCAGAAATCTGATGAAGATTATCCAAAACAAATGGGAACTATAAGAATGTGAAATTTTAGTTGAGACTAATATTGATAGCCTATAGCCTTTTCATGTCTATATATGAATGTCTTTTTTTCTATTTTGAACTGATATGACCCTCAGAAAAAAGGAATACAATTAATCTTAAATGTTATGTATTTTGTCAGTCTAAACTTTCATCTGACCTTGATTTATGTGATTTTATAAATATAAGTTTTCTCCTCATTACTTGCATGAAGACAATAGAAAATTCAGTTATTAATATTTTTCTTTGGTTATTTTCAGGGCCCTGGTAACAGGAGGATGGATAGAAGATGGTACACATCTTGAACATACATTGGGAAGATGCTCTTGCTGCTTAAGAGACATTGGGGCTCTTTCCTTCCTTTTTAAGACCGTTCTTTGATTTTCATTCCACACTGATATATTACTACTTAGGTCGGATTTTAGATGAGCTTCTGTCATATAAACATATTGTTTATAGCACATCAGAAAACCAAAATGAAGTTGATGAAGGCAGTTTCATTGTATGTTACTATTAAAGTGATTGAGTATAGATTTGCAAGTAAACTTCACATTTCAGTTTGTATGATGAAAGGGTATCATCCTTTCTAGAGTTAAATAAGAGTTTTCTAGTTCTTTGTAACTATTTAAAAGGAAATTGCTGTTCCTTTTAAAAAATGATTGGAATGAAAGCATAGTTTGTTGGTGTATAAATATAGCAGAAATAGTTTTATACAAAGATATTTTAGTCCTTAAAAGTATGAAACAATGAAATTGTGTAAAATCTCTATTTTTCATTTTCTGCTCCAATTTTTCAATAAGCAAACTCTGAAAAGTAATTTTCTTCTTTTGATAAAAAGATAAAGTTTTACTTTTAATTTTAGAAAAGGTTTTATGAGGGAGGAAAGAATTTTTCCTCTATCCTTCTAGGTTCTTTTGGCTTTGATCTACTAATTAAATGGGCATAAGACAGATTAACAGGAGGAAACAATTTTAATTACATATCTTTGGGTGCCTCATAAGAACATGAGTCCCAGGAACAAGTCAGGCAGTTGGCATATATGCCACCCTGAACTAAGGAATGGAATATCGTCCTAGGGCTTCAAAGAGGAAGAGGGTAATTCACAGGATGTTAAGAAGAACAGATGGGAGGCAGGTAGA
Organism: Canis aureus; assembly: GCF_053574225.1. Classification (NCBI taxonomy): domain Eukaryota; kingdom Metazoa; phylum Chordata; class Mammalia; order Carnivora; family Canidae; genus Canis; species Canis aureus. The sequence continues at coordinate 23,765,081 of NC_135641.1, read as the reverse complement.
TGTTTGCCATGTCATACAGTTAGTTGAGTCATTCAGATTAAAAATTCCCTCTGGTAATGGCGCCCCTTCTGAGCCAGGCCCCATATCTGAATTATTTTAGGTGGTTAAGGGAGGGAAAATGTTTTTCTTGAACCTGAGAGGTCTTGATCATTTTCAGCTCAAAATCCCCACATGCTACAGTAGCACATTTTGGGGGTCATGTATTCTGCTCCCTCTTAGTTACCAGTGTCATCCTGTGATGTTATATGAAAATAAAGTTTACATTTGATTGGAAAAGCTGTATTCTTTAAGATAAATGAAAAAATTGGGATCTCTGGGTGGCGCAGCGGTTTGGCGCCTACCTTTGGCCCAGGGCGCGATCCTGGAGACCCGGGATCGAATCCCACGTCAGGCTCCCGGTGCATGGAGCCTGCTTCTCCCTCTGCCTATGTCTCTGCCTCTCTCTCTCTCTCTCTCTCTCTCTCTCTGTATGACTATCATAAAAAAATAAAAAAATAAAAAATAAAAAATAAATGAAAAAATTATTAAATTATTAAATAATTATTAAATTATTAAATGAATCTGCTGATGAACATTGTTTCTTATGCTAACTGGTCATTGAATTAGTAATTATTATCAAAAAGGGGCTTGATCTTTTATTTCTAAAGTGAAAAATTAACTCTTAGAATGTGTATTCTAATTGAGGTTTTCATCATTTTTATCTTAAGATGAAATTCAAGAGAGAATTCAATAAAGAAACACTGGAGTAACAAGTGTTTTGGAAATTGCTATTGGTTACTGAAATTAATGATATTACTTAGATATATTCCAGTTTATCAAATTCAAAGCTAAGCATAGCTTAATAATTTCTCAATAATCTTCTTATCAAGGCACGTTTCCCATTTTCTGAATCAACCGTAATATATCTTGGGGCATCCAAGATATTGTTGCATAGCTTTATTAGTGAACATGAGGAAGATGGACTTTTAAGACGAGTATGTTTGACCAGGAAAATGAAAATTGAGAAGGATTGCTATTTCTTTGAATTTACCTAAAATAGGGCACCTGGGTGGCTCAGTCAGTTAAGCATGTGCTTGGGATGAAGCCCTGCATCAGGCTCCCTGCTTAGCAGAGAGCCTGCTTCTCCCCTAGCCCCTGCTTATGCTCTCTTTCCTCTCTATCTCAAATAAATAAATAAAAATAAAATCTTAAAAAAAAAAAGAATTTACCTAAAATGTAATCTCATTCTAAAAGTCAGAGGTGTAGTAGGTACCAAGAAGTGTCCTCTAAACAGGTCCTCATATGATATCATGGCAGAAAAATGCCACCAAGCAGGCAGCAAGTTGGGCTTAGCTCAACCTTTGCAGGATAATTCCCATGGTAGCTTTCTGTCTCTCAGGCTGCATACTGAAGAGCCCTTTCTTATGGATTAGAACTTGCATGTATGTCCTGAAAAAATTTCAAACCTAACAGTAGCAAGAATCTGAATCCCCACACAACCCTTGTCTAGATTTACTACTTGCTAATGTGTTGCCACATTGACCACTCTGGACAGTAGTAGTATTTTTGCTCAGCAATCTCAGAATAGGTTGCTGACATCTTAAACCTTTACTCCTAAAGATGGTAGCATGTATTTCCTAAAAATAAAGACATTCTCCTGTGTAATCATAGTACAAATTATTAAATTGATTAAATACAGGAAATTACACAATTTCATGATACACAGCCTGTAAACAATTTTTGCTAATCATTCTCAAAAATATCCTTTGTAGTGACATTATCCAAACAAAAGACCACGCATTGTGTTTAGTAGTCAGTAAGTTTTGTTCCTTTGGAATGTGTCACTTCTATTCAGAATTAGAGGGTAGTCTTTTGACTCTCCTATAAGCTCTGTTGAAAAAAGAAGACATTGGGGATTTCAAGGTGGCTGCTTGCTAGAAAATCAAATTGCCCAGGTAAGAGGGACGTTTTTGTTTTTAATTTTGAAAACTTTGGCTGGGTTTTGGTGCCTTGACTCAGCAAAGTCTATAATGCAGCAAGGCTTGGTAAGCATTAGAAGGGGTACTGAAGCTTTCCTTTATTTCATAATCCCAATTGTTTTTCTAGAAACCATCAATAGCCTCTAAATGACTGACTCAATTTTTGGATCCTATTCTCATGACTAAGCAAATGTTTGATTTCAAACCAGCCCAGTATAAATGTCTCTGTGCCTCTAACTCTCTGTAGCTATTCCGGATTCCAGCACCGGGGAAACCAATCTATGCAACAAAATGTCTAAATCTGGAACCAAGGTAAGTAAGCGGTCATGCTGATTTTTACCCTACCACTTTCTTTTCCTTTGTGCCTCTTTTACAGTGTTTCCTTTCGTTTGGAACGTTTCCTCTTTTCCAATGTACCTAAAGATACATTGAAAGAAATGTGGAGAAAAGCTTTTGCTTCCTTGCCTGCAGGTAAGTATGATAGTGATTTGAAGGCTGGGATTGGGAGAGGAGATTAGGAAATGCTGCTTATGTTTTTTACTGTAACAGAATTACCCAACAGTTGTATTAAGGGTTTATCTTTGTGTAGGTGGGGGGGCGACGTTCAATACTGTACAGGTATATAGCGTGCAAATGTCGTCATGATTTCTACCTCTCACCAACCAATACATTATGAATTTCCACAGGAATAGTACATACTGATAAAAGGAGTACATGGAGTAGAAAACATTTAGTATTTGGTTAAAACTCTGTTCTGTGAGGGAGGGGCGCCTGGCTTGTTCAGTTGGTAGAACATGTGATTCTTGATCTTGGGGTTTTAAGTTCAAGCCCCACATTGGGTGTAGGATATTACTTAAAAATAAAATCTTTATTAAAAAAATCTGCTCTGTAAAAGTTAGCATCAGTCAGTAATGTTCTAGACCAATGAAGTGAATTAAGTCCCACATATCCCCTTCATTCAAGCGGTTACTCTTATCCATTTCCTAAAATAAAGTGCTTACTTACCTTAGGAAAATTGCCTCTAAAATACTTAATTCACAGTTGGTGGACTGGAAATTGATCTCTTAGGCAGGGCTTTAGGAAGGAGGGAATCTATCTTCATTCTTTATTTTAGCTCTTCCATTGGCCAGTGAGTATAAGGCAAACCCATTGGTGCCTGATTTCCACCCAACTTTTTACTTTGAAAAGTTTCAAACCCATTGAATCTTAATAAGAAAGACATGTTGAATAGATACTTGAATATCCCTCACTTATATTCTCCAATTGTTAACATTTTGCTATATTAGGTCTCTCCCTTTGTACTAAACCACTTGACAAATAGCAGACTTAATTCTTTTGCCATAAGTATTTAGGCATGTATCTTCAAAAATAAGCACACTATCATTATCTTGTCCCCTAAATTTCTCATAAATACAATACCTAATATTCAGGCCATATTCAAATTCCTTCCTGTTGCTCCCCCAAATGTGCTTCATGGCTGGCTTTTCCCCTGATACAGGGTCCAGTCAAGTCTCATGCATTGCATTTGGTTGCCAGGTTTAAGCTTTTCTTCCTTTAGCTTCTTTTATATGGAAAAATCAGCCCTACCTTTTTGTTGTTTTTGAGACATTGACATTTTTCAAAGTCCAGATCAGATGTCCTGTAGCAAATCCTGAAATCTGCGTTTGTCTGATTGTTTCTCTATGTTTAGATTCAGAGGAAACGGTCTTTGGCCAGAAAGTTACATAGGCAATGTGAAGTATTCCCCATCGCATCATGTCAGGAGGCACCTGTTAACTTGTTCCAGAATTAGGTAGTGCCTGATTTTTTTTTCACTTGGAAAATAGAACTAATCATCATACTCATTATCTAAAAGATTGTGGGAGAAGAATGAGACAGTGTCTTTAGTGCTCCAAGGTTCTTGAAAGGACGCCATGCAAATCCTGTAGGAAAGAATTGTAAGCCCTTAGAGGAATATCCATGTGCCTTGAAGGAAGACTGTTACAGAACCTTCTTCGGGGCAGCCCGGGTGGCTTAGTGGTTTAGCGCCACCTTCAGCCCGGGCCTGATCCTGGAGTCCTGGAAGCGAGTCCCATGTCGGGCTCCCTGCATGGAGCCTGCTTTTCCCTCTGCCTGTGTCTCTGCCTGCCTCTCTCTCTCTCTCTCTGTCTCCCATGAATAAATAAATAAAATCGTAAAAAAAAAAAAAAAAAAAAAAAACCCTCTTAGATGAAAAAAAAAATCCCGCTTTCAAAGATTTCCAAGGTAGTAAGAGTGTGCCTTCTTATTTCTTGTAGCTGCACTGTTTACGTGGTTAACTCACCTGCTTGCTGAGCCAAGAGAGCAAGTTAATCTCTTACTCTTTGTCCATTGCTTCTCCCTTTCCCTCCAGTTCACTAGCAATTTAATCAGAGTTGTGTGGGCTTGGCAGAAACAATGCATTTTACTAAATTTGGTTTTGTTACCTCTGGAATACTCAACATTTTTCTTTCTGCTGTATTGGTTTAGTAGGCTATTTTTCAAAAACCAAATGAGGATGAGAGAAATTTTGTCATAATTTATAGGGAAATCTCCAGCACTATTTCTTAGCCTACTCTACAAATGTTTTTGCCCAAGAATCTCAGCTGACCATAGAGTAGATTTCATGGTCCTTTTGCAAATGGAAATTGAGTAGAGGTACAACATTCTCTGGGCTCTGAGATTTGGAATGTCTCCACTGACAGGAGAGCTTGGTTCAGTAATGGCTCCATGGCAACAATGTACTTTGTTTTAGCCCTGGGATGTTGGCTAGTCTGCTGGAAGGGTAGACAGCAAGGTGACTTTATAAAACATCCTGTATATTTCTACTTCTCAGATATAGATTTTAGCCAGGCAAATGTGCAGAGGGCACTAAGTGTGAGAAACATTGAAGTAAAAAAGATAATAACTTTATTTCCTATAGCATATCTCTTGCAAAGCCTCTTTTTTGGTGAATAGTTAACCAAAACCAAAGCTAAATTAAATTAAAGTTGAATTAAGGAGTTTAGAATCAATTAATTCTTAGTGAAGTTACCTTGGTTTTCCTAAAGATCTTTCCACAGGCTTTGGGAAAAGCGTCTAAGACTTAGTCGTGTTCCATTACTAAGAGAGTGAATGGGGTGTGTAGGCAGGAAAACAGCAAAAGGGAGGTAAGACTCACTTGCCTGCAACTAACTCATAACTAGCTATTTAGGGAAGTCATTTAATTTCTTTATCTGTAACAATACTAACAAAAGTTTATTGGCAATTATGAACCAGAATAAGTGTTTAATTGGCATTATCCCTCCTCAGAACAACCCTCTGCAGTGGATATTGTTACTCAGTTTTACAAATGTAGAGCCTGAGCTCTAGAGAGAGGTCCGGTGGCCTCTCCATGGTCACAGAGCTGGTAACTAGCAGTGCTGCAATTTTGTTTTCATCTGTAAACTGGGACACCATATATCTCTAAATCTGTGCTATGCTAAAATGGGAAATGGAGTTGGAAGAGAGATTTGGGAGGGGAAGGGAGGAAATGAAGTAGATGATTTAGGGGTAACAGTTAGGTGTAAGGGAGCTCGTAGAGAACAGGAAACAGAAGAGTGGAGAGAGAAACAGGAAGGGTAGATTAAGGTGGAAGGAAATAACCATTAGTCAGTAGGCTATAATCTAGAAGGGCTCCCCTGCGGTAGAAAACATTGAGGTTTTATGCCCTTTTACAAGTCATTTTTGGTTTCTGCCTGTCCATCAACACTTACATCCAATCAGTCACCAAATCCTCCATTCCTTTGACTGTTTCCTCAGTGTCATTCATCTAATAGTTGCCATTTGGCTGGCCCGCATCATCTCTCACCACACCCATAGCAACCACCTGCTTCTACGCAGGGGCCACTCCATTGCGTCTCGCAAATCATCACCAACGGATTCTAGCAGGGCATCTGTGACTTTATTTCCTTTTTTTTTTTTTTAATTTTATTTATTTATGATAGTCACACAGAGAGAGAGAGAGAGAGGCAGAGACACAGGCAGAGGGAGAAGCAGGCTCCATGCACCGGGAGCCCGACATGGGATTCGATCCCGGGTCTCCAGGATCGCGCCCTGGGCCAAAGGCAGGCGCCAAACCGCTGCGCCACCCAGGGATCCCTGTGACTTTATTTCCAAATACTTCACCACATACTCTATATGCACCAAGCTTGGTGAACTACTTGTCCCTATAGTGGGTCATGTTTTTTTTTATTCCTTTGAACAGGCAATCCATTTTCCTTTGCTTCTGAAAACCCCCGCCTTATCCTTCAATCTTCACCTCAAAGATCCTTTCTAGACTACCTCCCTTCGCATGAAAACACCAGACATGATTTTCTTCTTTTAAACCGATAAAGCAAATTGGCACAAGGTGGCAGCATAACGCTAGGAGATCAACTGCTTGAATCCATTACCCCTGGTGATTTCAGTTTAAATTATAAACCAACATTGACATTGGGTTGTGGAATTGCAGAACAAGAAGGGACAACCTCTGCAGTCCATTTGGTCTAGTGGTTTTCAGAAACTGCACTATGAAGCCCCAGGAGTGCCTAGGAACTTTTATCTCCTGTTGCAAACCAAAAAATTTTATTTTATAGCTAGCTGGGGCTTCCAATCCAGTCTAGTCCTTTGATTTGAAATATGGGAAGCTGGAGCCCAGAAAGGTAGCTTGCCTAAAGTAGTAAGGCTGAGTGTAGAGATGCAGCTTGAGAGCCCAGGTTTATTATTTCCTGTTTCTCCGGGCTGCATGCTACAGTGCCATCACAGGCCTCAGGTTTACCCCAAAGGTTGTGGTAGAAACTTGGTAAGAGTTTGAGGCAAAGAACATTCTTGACTTGTCATCTTGTTACTTTGTAACTACTCTGTGGCAATAAAATAATACAGAACATAAAATATTGTCAGGTGTATGCTCTATATATCCATCTAAAATAAGCTCTTTACAGCAAAGGTCTACATTTTATTTTTCTCTATGTATCTTCCATATCACCTAGAATGAATTTATGCATTTAGAACTTACTCATCTTCATCTCACAGTTATTGAAGGTTTGTCCATAGCTTAAATAAGGCTGCGCCTTTGCCCATGGAAGAAGTCTAATAGGAGTCTGATGGGAAAGAGATTTGTAAGCAGATAATTTACTTTCTAATGTGATAAGTACAGTGAGTTATGGGAACAAAAAGGAAGAAGCAATGAACTTGGGTCTGGCTTATCTTTTGTTTTGCTTCATTTTAAGCCTTTAGGAAGTTCTCATTCCTGTTGCTGACAACCAACGTTGTCTGCCAGAGGATAGGTGTTGTGAGGTGAAGTAGAACTCTCTTATTTCCTCCTCAAAACTGAAGAGAAAGGAATGTCCAAAGTGAGGAATGTGTTCTTGGTTTTAATTTTGTTTATGAAGAAAGCCACCCAACTCCCCAGTTCCTCTCTTTGTTGGCCTTGCACCTCAGATCACTTTCTATGAAGACAAGCATTTCCAAGGCCGCCACTATGACTGTGACTGCGACTGTGCAGATTTCCACATGTACCTGAGTCGCTGTAACTCCATTCGAGTGGAAGGAGGTACCTGGGCGGTGTACGAAAGGCCCAACTTTGCTGGCTACATGTACATCCTACCTCGGGGCGAGTACCCCGAGTACCAGCACTGGATGGGCCTCAACGACCGCCTCAGCTCCTGCCGAGCTGTTCACCTGGTGAGTCTGGAACCCAACCCTCCCAGCTCGTTTGCTTGCCTACCAAGCTATGGTTCTCTCTGTCTCTCTTTTCCCTACTCCCTCCTCCATTTTTTTTTTTTTTTTTTTTTTTTACTTTTATGTGAAAGCCTTTTCTTAACATTTCTCTACTCTTAATGGGGTGTTTTCTTTTGTTGGCTGCTGAGGCTTACATAAAACTTTATGTCAGCTCATCCCAAGACTGAATGACGAATTACATCCGGAGCACTCTCTCTACCTCCTGAGGACTTTAAGGCACTAAGTTTCTCTTACTGAAAGTCACCTGTTTCAGTCAGTACACCGTAGGGGATGGGAGATCAGATCATCTAGCTTTCAAGATGGTGGGTTCTGAACCATGCTGTTCTCGGAGTTGTTGAACCGTTGGTGATTTTCATGATGGTCGCTGTTTATTTCCTCCTGTGTTTTTCCAGTCTAGTGGAGGCCAATATAAGATTCAGATCTTTGAGAAGGGAGATTTTAATGGTCAAATGTACGAAACCACCGAAGATTGCCCTTCCATCATGGAGCAGTTTCACATGCGAGAGGTCCACTCCAGTAAGGTGCTGGATGGTGTCTGGATTTTCTACGAGCTACCCAACTACCGTGGCAGGCAGTACCTCCTGGACAAGAAGGAGTACCGGAAGCCCATTGATTGGGGTGCAGCTTCCCCAGCTGTGCAGTCTTTCCGCCGCATTGTGGAGTAATGATTTGGATGGGGCCATGGGCTTCTCCCTGGGGGCCACATGCTGGCTGGCCTTGTCATACAAATAGGCATCATAAATAAAACAATTGGCATGCATTCCAGTGTTGACTGTAATGCCTCTCCTTAAACACTCTTAGGGACCAGTAAAATCATGCCCACCCGTGGTGGGGCAGTTACACAAAGCAACTTGTCCTTCAGATTACCAATCTATAACTTTGTGCCAAACTGAATGGGACTGCATTAGAAGGCTAAAAAATCATACTGCCATGTGGTGGTTCTCATTGCTTGAGTTTGGTATTGATTCAACAGGTACGATAATAACAACAGCCTGTTGAGAGCCTTCATTAATCCATTTTCTCTCTACAACAACCCTGTAAGAGAGGTGGTTTATTTGCATTTTACAAATAAGAAAACAGAGGCTTAGAGAAACTAAAAACTTGCCCAAATTCACCAGCTGGTGATTGGAGGAACCAGGGTTTGATCCAGGATATTTACATTTCCACAGCCCCTGTTCTTTTCCTTCATTTCCAACTTGTTCATTCAACACCTGCCAGGTGGGGGTCCATGTGCATAATGACAGTACAAGACCCTGAGGAATTTAAGAGGAGAAAAGGTCAGGGTCCCCTGAAGGTCTCATGGAAGAGACAGACTAGCTATCAAGAATGGACAGTGAGGGATCCCTGGGTGGCGCAGCGGTTTGGCGCCTGCCTTTGGCCCAGGGTGCGATCCTGGAGACCCGGGATCGAATCCCACGTCGGGCTCCCGGTGCGTGGAGCCTGCTTCTCCCTCTGCCTGTGTCTCTGCCTCTCTCTCTCTCTCTCTGTGTGACTATCATAAATTAAAAAAAAAAAAAAAAATGAATGGACAGTGAAAACAGAGCCATTGCTTGAAAATGGTGGAGCCATGAGGACTTCAGGCCAAACCTGAAGGCTTTTAAGATTTCAGAGGTTCCTGGGTCAGTTACTTCTCAACCTTAAGTTCAGTTAAAAAACAAAGCAGGGATCCCTGGGTGGCGCAGCGGTTTGGCGCCTGCCTTTGGCCCAGGGCTCGATCCTGGAGACCCGGGATCGAATCCCACGTCGGGCTCCCAGTGCATGGAGCCTGCTTCTCCCTCTGCCTGTGTCTCTGCGCCCCTCTCTCTCTCTCTCTCTGTGACTATCATAAATAAATAAAAATTTAAAAAAAAAAAAAAACAAAGCAAAACAAAACAAAAAAACCATATTTAATTTGTCCTGACTATACAATAGTTGAAATGGAGTTTATTTTTATTTTTTTTAAAAGGACACTTGTTTGTTTTTTTAAGATTTTATTTATTTATTCATAGAGACAGAGAGAGAGGCAGAAACACAGGCAGAAGGAGTAGCAGGCATCATACAGAGAGCCTGACGTGGGACTCGATCCCGGGTCTCCAGGATCACTCCCTGGGCTGCAGGCGGCGCTAAACCGCTGCACCACCAGGGCTGCCCCATACAATAGTTGAAATGGAGTTTATTTTTACTTTGAGTAACTCCTGAGATTTTCTTTGTTTAATTTTGATGAAGAGGAGAATGGTGAAGGAAACCCAGTGTCATTAGGGATACTTGGTGAGCACCTGAGTGAACCTGGGGATGTTCTGGAGGTACTTGTCTTTAAAAGAGAGGGCAGAGTCAAGGTCTCGTAGGAGCTTTTCCAGAAAAGGACAAATTAGAACTGCTAAGGATATTCCCTCCGTGTGCACTTCCATCTATACACTAGTGCAAAATGTATTCTCTCCCCTAAATATTTTTTATTTGACTTGTTACCATCCCCTGCCTTTTGTCATTTTCTCTGTTTTGAGTGAGGGACTTTGAGAAATTTGAGTAAAAGTAAGGGAGGGAGACAAGATGAACCATAGACAAAGAATGGGAGGCCACCCACTGAGCCACAGTGAGCTCTGGACCTCATCTCTCTACCATGAGGCGAACTTGCATTATCTCTAAAATGAGGGAGTTGAACCAAATGCTCACTCAAGTCCCACTGAATATAAACATCTTAATTCCTTGGAGGTCAGGAGGAGGATGCAGAAAGGCCAGCTGATGACCAAAGACTGATACTTTCAGCAGCACAGTTTCTGGAAATGACCTCAGATCTAGCCCCTCCTTTTCTGCAGAAGAAACTGAGGCTGGGGTAGCAGTGCTTTAGGGCCAGACTCTGCTCTCCTATCAACTGCCGCCATGTTCCAGTCCCTGGTGAGTCGGACATGGTCTGTTCAAAACAACCAGAAACACAGTCCTGGCAGCAGGATAGGAAAGTAAGCGTCAGGATGGCTTACCCCAGTCTCAGAAAAGTAGAAGATGGTTTTTGACAGATAAAACAGAATCATTGTTTGGGGATGTTATAGGCCTCTCAGTTCATGCCCTGATCTAGAAAGGGATTGCCACCATTCTCCCCAGCTGTAGACACATCAGTCAACTTGCACTTAACAAGAGTTTTCCTAGCAATTGATATTAGAGGTCAAAAACACTTTGTGTCCTTATCTGTCCATCAATCCCTGTTTTGGTAGAACATTCTGCTGTTCCAGCACAAGCCAGCATCCCACCTGTCAAGCACACCAGAATAGCACCTGGGCTGTTATTTAGAATTATCTCCCTCTAGCTTTTATTGTTTTGTCTCTCTGAAATGGAGGATCTCTAGAAGATAAGACAAGGGCATATTTATACATTTGAGCCCTGTTTTCATCTCTAGCATTCCTCTGAGACAACTCTTTGAATATTTCCCAAATATAGAACCCACTTCCTCAAAATGCAGCATCAGGGCTCCTATTTCAGGCCTCTGGGGTAGGGCTGCCAGATTGAATATGGGACAGTGTTAGTAAATCACAAGAACTGGCATATAACTAACTATAGACACAGTATAAGTACATCCCAGGTATTGCATTGGACAGAGTTACACTAAAAAAAGTATTTGTCGTTTGTCTGAAATTCAAAATTTAACTGTGCATCCTGTATTTTATTTGCTAAACCAGTCCACCCTATACCTGAAGGGCAAGTCAAATTACACATGAATGACGTGGGACTAAAACACAGGGACTGGCATAGGCTCTGGAAACAAGACACATGTCCCACAGCAGAGCATTTAAATACAATTTTTCAGAAAGCACTGTGAACCAACAAAATGTGTCTGCAGCCAGATTTAGCCTATGGACCACCAGTCCCTGTTCTGGGCCTGTTGGAGAGCTCTGAGTATCAGAAAATACTGCTTACATTGAGTCAAGAGTAATTCTGAACCTGAAAGCCTAGTTCTGTTTTCCTTCTAGTTCTCGTTCCCAAGATAGCCCGTTAGGTATTTGAAGATTCCCTCCTGTTGGTCTCCACACCCTCATCTCTAGGCTGAACAATTCCTGTTCCTTTCATCGCTTCTTTCTTGGTGTCGTTGGCACCCAAACTCCTCATTCTGTGCTTCTCCTCTGTGCTGGTTGCAGGTGGTCTTTTCCCCTCTGCTCAGCCATAGCCTGACCAGACTACATCTGGAGGATCGTGTCCAGTTCTTTCACCTTCCTTTCTCAGATATGCCCTGTTCTTGACTATGCTCAGCTTTCCTGGTGCCCTCCCACCAGCCCCGATGTGGGCCTGGGCACCCTTTTCTAAGAACTCACATTTCGGCTCCAGGGCTTCCTCTTTGGAGAGTGAGAGAGAGATGGAATCCTACCACTTCCATACGTGCACTCTAAGTCACGTTAGTATACACAACCTCAACTTCCTTATCTGTAGCACAAAGATGACATCTACTTTGTGGGTGTTAAAATGATGTCATGCATTAAAAACACATAGCATGTATGGCCAATGCTCATGTATGCCACAGTTGTGGTCTATAAAGACTTGACCACTAGGGGTACCTGGGTGGCTTAGTGGTTGAGCGTCTGTCTGCCTTTGGCTCAGGTTGTGATCCCAGGGTCCTGGGATTGAGTCCCGTATGGGATCCCCGCAGGGAGCCTGCTTCCCCCTCTGCCTATTTCTCTGTGTCCCTCATGAATAAATAAATAAAATCTTAAAAAAAAAAAAAAAAAGATTTGACCACTAGATAGCAGCCAACAGTTCCCGAAGGAAATACAGAGTTAGGTGCCTGTGAATTTCTGGTCACAGAGATTTTGTCAACTGATCAATACTTAACTATTTTTTTATGTGTGTTTCACACCTTATTTAATGTATATTGTTGATTTGTTAACATTGAATTCACTGACAGCCCATGCCTGAATGAGATGAACAGGTTCTCTCTGCAGGGCACATCGCAGCTTTCTTAGGAAAGCTTGCTTAGGAACACCAGACAGCACTCCAGCACTACATCTGGGGGTTGTTTTCTCTAGCAAAATCACCAACCAAAAGGGAAACAAGGCATAAAACACAGCACTAAATAGACAGCAACAAAACAAAACAAAATACTTGTTTATAGTACGAGAGCTGCAACCAGAAGGCAAAGCCTTCATTTGACCTCAGCTGGGAACACGAGCACTGGGGGACTCAAATTTTTTTGCTGCTCCACTCATGCCCTTGAATGCCCTCAAAAGCACCAGAAGGAGAGATTGTGGAATTACCAGTAAATTTTAGCCAGTGGGCAAATTCACAAATACAGAACGTGTACTTTACCACTATGGCTGGTGCGTTAGTACCATTTTCCTGGTTATTTAAGTACCTCTGTTACCAAACTGTTGGTTTTTTGCTTTATTTTTTCCTTGCTTAGCTTTTTTTATATCTCTTTCTATCCTCTAGTTGTTTTCAGAAAAGCATCTCTGCATTTTTGGCAGATGCTTCACTGCTGGGAAGGCATACATCAGAGTCATCCAGCCCATCCCATTGCCTTGAAGAAAGAGCTACATTCCTATAGGAGCTGGCCTCCCCTTCGCTCTCTCATTTGCCTCATTCCTGGTTCTACTTCCCACCAGTTTCCAAGGGCAGCAGGGCTGTCCCTAGGGTTCACACAAATCCCCCTCTTTTCTTAACTTTGACCTCATCTCTCTTATTTGGGGGCTCTCATCTGCCCAGGAGCTGTGAGTCCCCAAACTCCCCTAACCCCCTGGCTGACCAGCCTGTGGTCCCCACAGGAGAGAAGGCCCTGTGGCAGCAAGGCGAACCTCTCTGTCTGCAGACAGACACCACCCACCTCTCCCACTTCCCTCAAGCCTCACACTTCAAAATTGGGAAACTTTAGAACTGGAGGGGCTGGGGGCTTTCATATATACTGCAATAGCTTGATAAGGTGGGAACCAGGGCCCAGACAGGCTAGAGGAGTTGTCCGAGGTCACTGGTTCCAAAGCTCTTGCTCCTTCCATAGCCCCACACAGCTTCTGCTTCTCAGTCTTCATGAGACAGAACCACCATATGACATTGACATATGAGAAGGCTCAGCCTAGGGGCACCTGGGTGCCTCAGTGGTTGAGTGTCTGAGTTTGGCTCAGGTCGTGATCCCAGGGTCCTGGGATCAAGTCTTGAATCAGGGTCCCTGCAGGGAGCCCGCTTCTCCCTCTGCCTGTGTCTCTGCCTCTCTCTGTGTGTCTCTCATGAATAAATAAATAAAATCTTAAAAAAAAGAGAGAGAAGGCCCAGCCAAAGAGAGTCATGCTATGCCCCTCAAAGCATGGGTGATTTTCTCTTGAATAGCTCTACTCTGAGATATAATCCACATGCTGCACCTGTTCAAAGTGTAGGACTCACCAGACTTTAGTATATTCACAGATCTGTGCCAGCATCACCACAGTCAATTAGAGAACATTTTCATTACCTTAAAAAGAAACCCTATGCCCTTTAGGAATTACCATCTTATCTCCGCCTTCCCCCCACCCCACCCCCAGTCCTGAGCAATCACAAATCTACTTTCTGCATCTGTGGACTTACTTCTACTAATTCACGTATTGTATATATTCATATATAATTACTTATATATCAGTATTTACATATATATACTTATTCTAGACATTTCATGTAGCTGAAATCATATATTATGTGGTCTTTTGTGGCTGGCTTCTTTTATTTAGCAAAATGTTTTCAAGGATCATCCATGGTGTAGCATATATCATGCTTCATTTCTTTTTGTGGCCAAATCCTACTCCATGGTATGGATGCTTCACATTTGGCTTGCCCATTCGTCAGTCAATGGACATTTGAGTTGTTTCTACCTTTTGACTACGGCTATAAACATTTGCACAAGTTTGCATGTAGACCTAATGCTCCTTTTTTTCTTGAGTATACAGCTAGGAGTACAGCTGCTGGGGGCATGGGCTCTTTCTTCTTAAATGCTGGCAGCCTGTGGGGCCTTGAAGCCACACAGACCTAGTTTTGATTTGGATTCTCCTGTTTTCTAGTTGTAGTATTTCAGCCAAACACACCTCTCCTAGGTTGAGCCTTCTCCTACATCAAATAGAGATGTAATTGTACCTCCCTTCCCAGTAGTTTTGTTGGCGTTGGATGAAATATTAAGGAAGAATTCTCGGCCCAGCAAACAACCCAAAGGAGCAGGTGCTCAGTAAAGGCAGCTATTTTAAAGTTTCCCAAAGGTGGGATCCCTGTAGAAGTGGCTGGAGAAGACTTGGTTGGTAAAAAGCTTGGGAATCAGTGGGACAGTGGTGTCTCCAGCCTCTCCCTGCTTAAATGATCTATGACTTAGGTGCCCCTGGCTAACAGTGAGGCCTGTTTGGCCAGCAGGTGGAGGGGAGGAGGGGAGAGGGTGGAGGGCAGCAGTGGTGGGAGCTACAGGCAGGCAGAGAGCTCCACGCAGCTGGGCGGAGTAGCTACTTGCACAGGAAGGGGAACTTAGTCTCCCTGTCTCATTTCTGCCAGGGCTTGGGCCTTCCCCTTGATCTTCTCTTATCTCTGCTAAGCGATCTTATTTCCTTTCTCTTCGGTGAAATGGTTTCTCATTTCCCCCCACCCCGCACCAGTGCGGCCCTTTGTGAGTCAGCAACCATCGGGGCTCAGCACCCTGGTTGAGTGGTTCTGGAATTGATTAGCTCTGGGGGAAATCCTGCCAGCACTCTGCCTCCCTGGAGCATAGCCGGCAGAGATTTGTTCCCATTGTCCGCGCCCCACCTCCCTGAACAGGCCTCATTAGCCTGTTCACTGACCCGCGGGGCCAGACAATGGTGGGCCTGGCTGTAGTGCTGACCCCCACGTTTCTCAGGCCGCACTGCTGGTGGCCCCGAGCTCACGGCACACTGGGTGACTCTGATGCGGGAACCCCAGGATGTGGACAGAAGGAGGAATCTCTAGACTGTTCCTGTAAGCAAGAGGAGGGGGAAGGGGGCAGCCTGCAGGTTGCTTATAAACCAGAAATAAAAATATCCCAACTGCAAACAAGCTTTTGGGGCCTCCTCTAAAGGCCAGGGGGTCCTTGCCATTGGGCGGGATCACATTTTCATGCCAGGCTGCCTGTGGCTTACAGCCACTCAGCAGCAGCTCCCACTGGCACATCTTGTTTCAGAGTTTTTAAAGCCCTTTCCCATGTTGATCTGACCCTCACCATAGAGGTACGAGAAAAGGAAGTTATTGGGGACACCTGGGTGGCTCAGTGGTGGAGCATCTGCCTTTGGCTCAGGAAGTGATCCCAGGGTCCTAGGATCGAGTCCCGCATTGGGCTCCCTGCATGGAGCCTGCTTCTCCCTCTGCCTGTGTCTCTGCCTCTCTCTCTCTCTCTCTGCGTCTCTCATGATAAATAAATAAAGTCTTTTTGAAAAAATAAAATTTCAACAAAACTGAACATTCACAGGAGGTTTACTATTCAAGAGTTGTATGTGTATGCCTGGCTGGCTCAGTGGGAAGAGCATGTGCCTCTTGATCTTGGGGTCATGAGTTTGAGCACCATGTTGGGTGTAGAGATTACTAAAAATAAATAAGTACATAAACTTGAAGAGTTGTGTGGTAATCGAGAAAAAATCTATTGGGTGTCAGAAGTTGAGGCATACCCAGACTCATCAAAGAAGATGTTCTCAGTCTGTGACACTCTCACACTGTTCCTAGGCCCTGGAAAGATGACCCTTTTTCTGCCTTGGGCCTCCACTTAGGAGGATCCTACATCTCAGAGACTCTAAAATACACAAGTGTTTTCTATCTAAATCTCTGTCCATCTGTCACTCTGGTAAATAACTGAGTGAAGGGTAAATACAGGAGAGGGTCACTTGAGTTGCAACGGACCATAGACCACGGAGGAGGGAGAAAATCGCAGCCTCTGTCCTGGGAAACCAGAGAAAGATGGTCTGAATGACATACGTATTTGGGGGGTTAGCTTTATTAAGGTATAATTTATTAACTATAAAATTCACCCTTTTTAAAGTGTTTGGTTTGGTGAGTTTTGACAAACTGCCAACACGATTGGCACATAGAACATTTTTATACCTCAAATTCCCTTCTGTCCCTTTGCAGTTAATCCCCTCCCATGTCCCACTCTGGCAACCGCTAGTCTACCTTCCCTCCCTGTAGCTTGCCTTTTCCAGAATGTCATACAGGTGGCATCATGCTGTATGCAGCCTTCTGCGGGTCTGGCTTCTCTCACTTAACATATTGCTTTTGAGTGCCTTAGGAGTTGCTCTTTACCCATTGTTGCGTATATTCGTAGTTTATTCTCATTACTGGGTAGTATTCAATTGTCTGGATGTAGCACATTTTGTTTTACCGTTTACCAGCGGAAAGAGACTGGGTTGTTTCCAGAAGGCCTGCTTTGTTTATAATTGCTTCAAATTATGCAAGGTGGGATCCAGCCAGAGAAATTTCCACAGGATAACTCTGTTCTTTCCCTTCTGTCTACTCGGGTGATGTAGCACTGGGAGGTGCTTAGAACTGCCTGGAAATCCTGAGTTGGCAAAATGACACACAGGGAGGGGTACATGCCTGCCTAGGCTTCCTGGGGACTTTGATTGTGTCAGTCCCTGTCCCGAGTTCAGAGGGTCTGGTGAGAGCTGTCATGAACCAGCAGATCTGAGTCATGCATCAGGCCTGGCCCAGGGGTGGGCTCAGCATCTTGGGCCTCTGGGATGCAAGGGTGATGCTTGGGAAGAGGCTTCAAGGCTCTGGCTGGGAATGCAGGCCCGCAACAGCTTAATCTATAGTCTCTAGGAGCGCCTGGGTGGCTCAGTGGCTGAGCGTCTGCCTTTGGCTCAGGTCGTGATCCCAGGGTCCTGGGATCAGGTCCTGCATCAGGCTCCCCTTAGGGAGCCTGCTTCTCCCTCTGCCTATGTCTCTACCTCTGTGTATCTCTCATGAATAAATAAAATCTTTTTTAAAAATTATAGTTTCTAAATATTCAGACATCTGGCATATGCGCCTCCTTTTGCACCAGGCCTTCGAAGGTTGTGGAGGGCAGGCTCCTGGTTGTGAGTGGGGAGGGCATATGGGAGCAAAGGACAGTGTTAGCGCCAGTGGCCCTCTAGTGGTTCACGGAATAAATTCTGTGTCTGCAAGCACCTGCTTGGCTCCCGGAGGGTAGCTTCTGTGCCCGGAGAATCTTACCTCATTATTCCATCTGGTTCCCTAACTGATGGCAGCTGTCAGGCCAGGAGAAAACAATTGGTGCCTGGCAGTTCTTCACAGTATCCTCCGTCTACAACCTCACACGGCCGCCCCCAAGGCAGCTGTTTGCTTCTCTCGGGCCCCAACACCCCCCCCCCTCCCGGGGCCCTGGTGTCTACAAGACACCTCCACCTCCGGGGGAGCAGGACCACAGGGCCAGCGTGCACCCAGCCCCAGCCCTGCTCCCAGTACACTTCTTTCTGGCCCAGAAATATATCTGGGCTCCCTGACGTCTTGTCCCGGCTCCTCTTCATTCCTGATTCTTGGATGGGTTGATTTCTTCTCTCTCTCTCTGTAGGATCCTCACATCTGTGTCCCCTGAGCCTGAGAAGCAAGCCGCCGTCCTGTCCTCACCCACTCTCTCTTCTCTCGTGTCCACTCAGATTTTGGAACCAGTCTACCCTCCAAGCATTTCTCGAGGTCTTCCTTCTGTTCCTCCTCCCTGCCTGTGCCTCTGCCTGAGTCCTCGATGTAGTCCCCCTGGCCCAGGTAGGTCCCTCTGCCTTCTCCTCAACTCATCATTGGGTCAGCTTCCCTGCCTCCAGAGTATTCTCTCCAAAGCACAGTTGTGGTTTGTGTCACTTCCTTGATTTAAACCTTTCTAATGGGACACCTGGGTGGCTCGGTCAGGTAAGTGTCTGACTTCGGCTCAGGTCCTGATCTCAGGGTCCTGGGATCAAGCCCCACATTGGGCTCCCTGCTCCATGCGGAGTCTGCTTCTCCCTCTGCCCCTCCCCCAATTCATGTGGGTGCTCTCTTTCTCTAGCAAATAAATAAAATCTTATATATATATTAAAAAAAAACCTTCTCATTAATCATTTGGGTTCTGGGTGTTCTGAACAAAATCCAAACATCTAGAACCATGACACGTGTTCCTGGTGATAGAGTACACTGTGCCAAAATGGCCGCAGCGTACAGTTGTGCGGTGTGTGCATGAGGCCATCCAGCCAAGGGGAGGTACTCAAGTGCAGCTGGAGAAAGGGGCACCTTCTTTCTAACTAGGACAAAGTCTTATCTCTTTCTACCCCCTCAGATCCTCACACACACTGTCCACCACCATTAACAACCCCCCCCCCCCCACCACCAATATACTGCACTCCTGGTGAATTGCTGGTAATTCTTCAAAGGTGCCATGATGTAGCCTGTCTGGAATAACCCTCCCTGCCTTTTTGCCTGTGAGTCTTCTCCTCGTCCTTTTTAACAGATGTCCCACTTGGGGAGTCTTCTGTGGCATCTCCCCTCCCAGTACAGTGACACTGCTCTTCCTTGCTCCTGTAACACTCCGCCCTCTTGCCTCTGTCTCAGTTCTAGCATCCTGGGTCAGAGTTATCTATCCATGTTTGTCTCCCTCTTTAGACTGTGAAATTGCCCCAGGTCAAGGACTGTGTCTGGGTAGGTGTTTATCGTTACATGGGTATTTATCATACCCCTACTATGTGTGGGGGCCTTCTGTTCTATTGCCAATACTGGTGGGTTAGAAATTATGAGAAAGATTTCTCTTGAAGGCTTAAATTTAAGCATAACTTCCTAAGAATCACCGCGGAGGGGGATGGGGCAACTGGGTGATGGACATTAAGGAGAGCATGTGATGTCATGAGCACTGGCTGTTATATAAGACTGATGAATCATTGACCTCTACCTCCAAAACTGATAATACATTATGTTAGTTAATTGAGCTTAAATAAAAATATAAAGAATCACAGCAGAGATCTTCAAAGTCATCTCAGAAAGACAAAAAGGCTCCCCATCCTCCAAACTTTACCGTACCTTGACAGAAAGCAAAAAGACTTTACGTGAAGAGATCAGTTAACAGATAGGAGTGGAATGGTCAGCCCTGGAATCTAAGAAACGTCAAGTCCTAGGGACAAATGTTGCGCAAGAAGGTGGGTCCGTCCAAATGCTGTCCCCAGAGGAGGAAGCCTTGGAGGGCCTTCAGATGTCACCATCCCGAGGGCAGAAGCAGGAAAGAGGCACACCTGTGGAGCCTGGGGGTCACCAGCCCGCAGCTGCCAGCCACTGAAATTCTTAACGCCCCTCATTCCGAGCCCAGGCTTTTCAGGTAAACGTCTATCTGATTTTGACTTGGCTTCCAAGGATAACGTGACCACCATTGGTCATAACGGCTCAAGGGGTCTGGATCTGGTGGTCGGTACTCACCGTAAATTACTGACACAGATGGGCCCGTCTACACTGTGTGCACAGATGCTAGCCTCTGGGCTTGCAGGGCTGGAGGCCAGATCTTTCCTTACGGAAGCAAGGAAAGATGCTCTGTGAATATCTGGGGACACAATGTAGCTGCGGAGCTACTCATGAGAACCTTGTTTTGTTTACGCAGGCAGCAGTGTCCTGGTCAAGCGGACAGGCTCTTTGGGCTGGATGGCACAGCTTCACATTCTGGCAAGTTACTTCATCTCTCTGGGCCTCAGTTTCCTCATTTATTCGATGCAACCAGTAAGACTAGCTATGCAGCTAGCATCATTTTCTCTACATCTGAAGCCCATTCCATCCTCAAAGCAATCCTCAGCCAGAAATGCTGGGAAGTTACGGGCCAGGATAGTCAAGCTGAGAGAGGCGCACAAGCACAGGACTGCAAGTGACAGAGCCTGGAGTCAAAGCTGGCCTGCCCGGTGTAGACCCCCATGCTCCCCTGTCCAGTTTCGTGCAGTAGACCAGGGCCCTGGCCTCCACCTCTACTGTTCCTGCTGCTGTCACCACTCCAGCAATGCACCCTACCCAAGGGAGCCTCAGCCCCACGGGCAGCCTGCTGGGCCAGGGGTGCGGCTCATATGGGCTGGCTTATTTCAGTGCATGCAGTATTTCCCCCCTGTAGAAACTCTGGCATAGGCCTGTCCACTTATTGAAAAAAAAAGGTTGATATTTTAATAAACTTAAATATGATAAAAAAAATCATCGAAGGTGATGGTAGCAGGAGGAGCAAAGCCCCCAGGGTGCTATTAGCAATTTGGCATTTCCATTTCCCATGGGAATGTTGATGGCACTCTAGAAGCAGTGTCATTATGATTAAGACACTGTAACTGTAGAAACTTGAAGGTGTGAACTTCAGCATAGGAACAAATGCAAATATCTCACCAGAGCCGGTCATCCGCGGTAAAGCCAGGGGTAGAAGCCAGGTCTGTTTGCTCCCAGACTGGTGCTCTCTCTCTCTTACACCACACTGCCTCCATGTGTCCATCTCTGAGCCTCAATTTCCCCCTTACAATGGTGTCTTAACCACTCAGCCTGCCCCAACAAGTTATTTTAGACTGGGTGGCTTTATTTCTCAGTTCTGGAGGCTGCCAAGTCCAAGATCCAGTTTCTGGTGAGAGCCCACCTCTGGCCTGCAGCTGGCCATCTACTTGTTACCTTCCTGCTGCAGAGAACACAGGAGAGGAGGTCTCCAATCCCGGGCAGGAGGGCTCCACCCTCACGATCCAGACACTTTTCAAAGCTCTCCCTTCCACATGCCCTCACATTGAGGATTATTTTCAACATATGAATGGAGGGGGGTGGACACAGGCATTCAGTCCACCCCAAACGGGAATGAAAAAGAACTCCTGGATTTCAGGGCTGGGAGGACGAAAGGGGGAAGGTCATGTGAGTTGCTTTGTAAGCTGCAGAAATCACACAGAGCAGCAGAGTCGGGTGGAAAGGGCATGTGTTTCAGAGGTAGGCCTGGGGGGCAGCCTTGCTGCCCACCTGCTTATCTGGGCCCTGATCTCTACAAAATGCAACGACCCCATCTCCTGCCTAAAGTTGTTATGGCACTTGAGTGAGATATTTTATGTAAAATTCTTAATTCTCTGTCAAAGTTAGAAACTACCAATTCTCTACCTTTCCTCTGCTCCCCACCTTTTGAAAGGAGCACTGAAATGGGACACCTGGAAATATTGCGAGAACCCAAAGAATGGGTGTCGTTACAGGACTTGGCTCAAATGAAACACATCGCCCCCCCCCTTCCATCTAAGGGCACCTGCCTGTTCCAGGGGTGACAGTGAAATCGGCTACGTGGAGAAGAGGCAGAAACGACTTCCCAAGAGGTTGACAGAGTGTCAAGCGCTGGCTGTCAAAATGAGAGCCTGTTGCATCAGTATTCGGAGCAAGTAGGCTGTGCTATTTATGGGAGCTTATTTGCCTGTGTCAGGAAACACTCAGAGTTTGCCATATTTTCAACCAGGGGCGGATGAGCCCCACAGAGGTGCTGAGCAAAGGGGGAGCGGGGGCTGCTCAGCCTCCACATCACCCTTTCCTCCCCCAGGGCAATGGAGCATGGGGTCACTGAAGAGACTCTTGATCGGATCTTCTGTTCTTTCCACCTGTTTTTAGAGCCAAGGTGTCCTGCTTTCCTATGCTTACTCCATTTTGTTTTTAGAGGGAGTACACATGTGCAAAAGTCGCACACGCTACACAGAGGTGTTCGGTCCCCCGTCCCTCCTCCAGGCTGACACCCTCCCCTCTCCCACCAACAGGCTACGGCCGATACCACGTTCCCATGTAACTCTTCAGGGATATTCTTTTCATTCTGTTCTCCTACTACTGAAATGCTTATTGGGTACCTATTCTAGGCTCTGGGAGTGGAACAGTAGAAAGACAAGTAGAAATAAGTAGTGATAAAACAGTAGAAAATTCTTGCCCTCAAAGAGCTGCCATCCAGCTGGTACTTCCATGCTTACCTTTCATACACGTGTTCTATGCTTTCTCCATCTGGTCTGCTTCTGCTTCAGTACATCAGTCACTATTCCTTGTACACACTTCTCTGTGCCTTGCTTTTTTCATTTAATACTGTACTTATGAGGTTAAGAAAGGCCACGTTTTGGGGATACCTGGGTGACTCAGAGGTTTAGCACTTGCCTTCGGCCCAGGGCATGATCCCGGAGTCCTGGGATCGAGTCCACATCAGGCTCCCTGCACGGAGCCTGCTTCTCCCTCTGCCTGTGTCTCTGCCTCTCTCTCTCAATCTGTGTCTCTCATGAATAAATCAATAAATAAAATACTTAAAAAAAAAAGAAAGGCCACATTTAAACCCAGCCCAAAGGGCTTTTCTGTTGCAATTGCCTGAGCCCCGACATTAGCCTACCTACCATGAGAAGGAAGGTAAAGTCCACAAATAACTCCTGACCCAACAAAGGCGAGAAGGAAGTACGAGCATTACAGGTCTGTTTTGGAGGGATAGGCCTGTCATCAGGTTCAGATTCCTGTAGGAGGTTTACTGTTGAATTAATCAGGTTTTTTTGTTTTTGTTTTTGTTTTTTTAGGATTTTATTTATTTATTCACAAGAGACACAAAGATACAGAAACACAGGCAGAAGGAGAAACAGGCTCAATGCAGGTCTTGGTCCCAGGACCCCGGGATCACAACCTGAGCCAAAGGCAGACACTCAACCACTAAGCCACCTAGGCGCCCCTTAATCAGGGTTCTTGATGTTCTCAGTTTCAGAAGTTGAACCCAAAATGGCTTAAATCAGAAAGAGGATCCACTGTCTCTTAAAGCCAATAAGGATGCTGGGGACAGTTCCAAGAGTAGAAAGGGAATTAAAGAAAAAAAGAAAAAACAAGCTGGAGGATCCAAAGTTACCTCTGACTCTCCCTCAGCCTCTCCTTTGCACGTCTGGTTCATGAGCATGTTGGTCTCCTTCTGCTCTCTTAGCAAGCAGAACCTTTACATTTAGGGGAATGAGATGCTATAGGTGAGGCCAAGACTCCTATTGGCCGGGACAGGGTCCCATGCTCACCCTCTGGTCCAGGGGGATGGCACGCATGCCCAGGAAAGGGGGAGGGGAAAGTTCTCCCAGCAAACAGCAATGGGGCCCATCAAACAGTTCCATGGACCCCTGCAATCACTCTTCAGGTGGATGTCCCTGTCGGTCCAATGTTTCTTGGGCCAAAAATCTCGCTTAAAACTTAAGTTAGAATGAAACTTTTCAGAGGCATTTTAGAAAGCTTGATATACTTATTTTTGTGTTTGGCTGCACTGACAATTTATCCTTTCATTGATTCATTGTCCAGCACTACGAAGCACCATGCCTGGCGGCACTGTTCTGGGCTTCTGAAGATACCTTGCTGAGTAAATGATACCTGGTCTCTGGCCTGGAAAGGGACTCAGTCCCTGCCCCAGAGGGAGGAAATGGGCAAATGGCACCTTAGATCATCACCACACGTGGATTGTGGACAGAACTGTGTGGAAAATGCTGTAGGAGGAGAGGAAAGGACAGGTGATTCCACCAGGGAGGACTTCAGAGAGGAGGGGTCACACAGCAGAGTCCTAGAGAGGTGGGGTGGGGTGGCATGAGATATTTGATTAGGACTCTTTGGGGGATAATACATAGAGCACAAACTGAGATAACTCAAGTAAAAAAAAAAAATCACAGAATTAAACCTGCATTTTGCAAATGCCAGAATCAGGACTTAGAGGGCCAAAGACAACACATGCGGCAGACTTCTCTCCATTTCTCATCTCTTGGGACCGCTCTTTCTGATTCCATCTATCTGTCTGTCTCTCTTCAACCACCTCCTCCTCCCCAAACCAGCTGTCTCTAGTCTTATGGAAGACTATGTGGGAACATGGCAGGGTAGAGGGAGGAAGGGGGAGGCGATACTGAATGAGAGAACAGAATGGAGAGCCAGACTAAGACTAATGGAAGAGCCCAGAATTCCAAGCTAAGAACACCTGCATGAAGACTGGACTTTGTGGAAGGCTGGCCATATAAGCCTTCCCAGGGGGCAGAAGTAGGCCAACTGGCCACATAGAACAATCTGTCACAGCCAAGGGAGGGCCAGTTGTTTCTGAGGGAGCAGGAAGGGAAACATGCCTGATCTCAAAGGAGGAAGAGGATTCTTCCCTGGAGGGGCCACCTGGGAGAAGAAGGGTCCCAGTGAGCTATGGGAGGGAGGACGGCCTTGCATCAGAACAACAAAAGGAGCACAAGGTGTGTGTCCCTCCCCAGAGCATCCACTTGTCACCAGCCAGCGAGTCTTGCTCAGAGTGAAGTGCAGCAAAGAAAAGAAAGTCTTTCCAGTAGAAGCCGTACACCCGCAGAGCCTGTGTTCCCCGAAGCCTAGGCCCCAGGGCCTCTGGGGTCCAAGATTAATGGGAAGAGTTTCCTCAGCGGTCCCAAGAGCTGCCCCTGTGGGAGTGAGCTCACCAATTCCAGTCCCAGCTCCCAAGGGCCAGGAAGCGGTGTGCACGGCAGCGCTTAGTGACAAATAAATGAGCTTGACTTTGATTCACTAAGCCGATGGCCTGGAGAAAGAGATGATGGGAGGTCCCTTCCGTGGGGATTTCACCCACACCTCAATTTATTTGTGGCCTGGATCCTGAGATCACTAAGACCACTTCCATCTCTTACACACACACACACACACACACACACACACGTGCACGTGTGAAGAAACACCACATGCATGCACACCCACGCCCATGACAAGGTACTGTCTTTTCTCCCTACGAATACCTCTTCTCCTCCAGGCTATGTGTGCTTTATGAGTCAGGCCTCTGTCTTATTCACATCTCAACCACCCCTGCAACTTAGTAGCTGGTACTTAAAGGTCTGCAGGAGGAGTTTGAGGATGAAGCATGAATGACCATCTTCTAAGGCCCTTCAAACCGCACCGGAAAATCCCCAGTTCCCTGGACACTTCCCACAGGCCTGACTCCCCATGTGGGTAGTTTCCTCAAGGTGATTAGTGTGGGAGGTGTCTAGAGAAAGTCATTTGTAGTAGCACCAGCTGAATAAAGCAAATGCCTTTACTGGATGATTCTCCATACTTGGGCAGAGCAAATCCACGTGTTCCTGAAGGGAGGAATGCTCCCAGTGGCCACTGCTGCTACTTGGTGCTACCTGAATATTGGAGAAGGAAAAATGCTCATCCTCTTTCTAGATTTTTCCAGCCTCGAAGGCAGAGGGATTGACTGGGTTTTCACATTTTATCTTATCCACACACCAAGCATTTTTGTATTTTCTCTACAAAAATTCTTCCCACCTCTGTTTGACTGCAGCAAGGATTGGGTGGTGTGGGGCAGAAGGAGGTGGGATGTAAGACCACCTGTTTTGAGAGGCTCTGAAACTATCCTACTCTTCTTCTTTGGGGTGTGTCCTTGGGTGGGTGGTCTCTTATTTCATTTCTTTTAAACATACCACTCACTTCCCTCACCCCACCTCATCCCCCTGCATGTGACAACCATGTTTCTGAGAATAGAGAGGAGGTGATACATCCAGAAGTGGTGGGCTTTAAAGTGAAATGTGTGTTTGGTTATTACTTTCTTCAAGCTGGGACTTTTTAAAAAAAAATTTTATTTATTTGAGAGAGAGGGAGAGCATGAGCAAGGGGGAGAAGGGGAGGGAGAGGGAGAAGCAGACTCCTCACTGAGCAAGGAGCCTAAAGCAGGATTTGATCCCAGGGCCCTGTGATCATGACCTGAGCTAAAGGCAGACACTTAAACGGCTGAGTCACCCAGAGGCCTAAGCTGGGGCTTTTCAGAGCATTGCTGGCACATGGAACCCAG
The DNA here is from genome assembly GCF_053574225.1 of Canis aureus. Lineage (NCBI taxonomy): Eukaryota > Metazoa > Chordata > Mammalia > Carnivora > Canidae > Canis > Canis aureus. The sequence goes on along the minus strand of NC_135641.1, from coordinate 23,738,714 downwards.
TGCCCCAGAGCCCCATGTTAAGGGGCGAAGCAGATAAAATCAACACTTATAGAAAGCCATTTTTGAGTACCTGGAAGAAGGATCTGGGTTCAGATCCAGCTAAGAATGATAATGTGCATTTATAGAGCACAGACTCTGTGCTAAGCATTTGCATGGATGATGTCCTTGAATCCTCATATATCAACCCTGACAAATAAATATTATTACCCCCTTTAAGAGTAAGCAGATATTCAGAGAGATAATTCACCCAAAGTCACATACTTTGTAAGTGGCAGAGCCAGAATTCAAATTCAAGCAGTTGGAATCTAAAGCCAACACTTCACACTGTTTTACTACTTAGCAGTACATTTGGGAGAAATTATTCAACTTGCCTAAGCTTCAATTTCCTTACCTACAAACATGGTCATAATAACAGTACCTACCTCCAGGTTGTTGAGAACATTACATGGGATAAGGAGTCTGGAGCAGTCAGCACACGGGAAGCAATGGGTGGCAGCAGTTATGATTATTGTAAAGGACAAGCATTCCAGATCCACATCAGATGACATTTCTTCCCACTGTGTGCTGACATGGAGGGTTGTGTGGTCTTCAGCCCTCAGATGTCTCCAGGGTGGCTCGGGCTGGACCTGGATCCCTAAAGTCTTCAGGAGTGAGAAGGAGGTCCTTATTAGGTGGTACGTGGGGCCCTTGGACCAGCTCTGACCAATGCTCCTGCCTCTTACTCCCTTGAACCAAGTCTGCTGGGTGCAGAGGAGACCCCGTGCCCAGCACTAGGGGGACAGCGGTGGGTGGTGGGTGGTCCTTCTAGTTGGCCCGCTCCTGCCAAACAGATGGGGAGCTGTTTGAAAGTGGCAGCTTGATGTATATTAGCTGGCAAACTGCTCATCCTGTTGGGCGGCCTAGAAGGGACTCTGCCGTTGTGAGTGGGTGACGGGGCCTGCGGAGGGAGGTTGGCAAGTGGGGTGGCGTGGTGTGGTAGAGGCGAGGCCAGTGCTGGGAGGCGCACTCAGAGGTGGGGAGGTGAAACAGCTTGGCTGCAAGTCTGCTTGGCCCTGCTTCTCACCAACGAAGCATACTGGGTAGCATTTGCTTCACTGGTCTCCTAGAAACAGCGTCACGGGAGCCTGAACCAGAGTGTGGTGCTGTCAAGAGGCCTCGCAGCCCCTTTGGTGAGATCTGCAGACAGGAATCCGTGGCCTAAGATGGAGAGAGACTTGTCCAGGTTGCCCACTTACCTCTCTTTATCCTGGTCAACGGTGAGAGCTGTCTCTATAAATAAATCCAAGTGTTCAGACTTTATATTGCTTTTTAAAGAACTTTTAAAAGTATGGTGATCAACACAAAGGAAGTTTTGAAAGAAAAGGATGAAATCACTCTAATTATGATCATTTTGTGCTTTCATGTTCAGGCTTTCAAGAATATATGTTTTTTTATGAAGCTGCAATCACAGAGGACAGACAATTCTGCTTTCTCATTTAATGGAGTGATTTTTCCTCACGCTGCAGTCTTCAGTGTTGTCACACACACACACACACACACACACACAAAAACACACCCTGTAGCTGGACAATAAATCAAATTTCCAGGACCCAGAATTGAACTATGCAATATGACTGGTCTGCATTTAATTATGATTTCCGTGGTGACATGTTAGGGTCTGTCTGGTATCCCTCCTATCCTATAGGGACAGGCTAATTTTACAAAAAGATCATCGGTAGCCAAGAAGAGAAATAGGACTGAGCAGGAAACTGCCTGAGTTTGCCTGGAGACCCTAGGCTAGAATGGGATGGGATGGAGGCAGAGGTACTTTTTTTAAAGCCTTCCAGGATCTTAACACGCAACAAGGACAGGGAACCCCTGGTGTAACAGGCAAATCCTTAGAAAAGTCCTTACTACGTGTGACATAGAGGATAAGGCTAGATTAATTAGAATCCTGTCCTGTAACAGAGTTGAGACTTTGCCATCTGCATAGTGTGACAGCTGCAATTTGAATAAAACATACTTAAAATTGTTTTGCAGAATATGGCCAAGATTAATGAAAGGGTCATTTGATGGGAAGGGAATTAAGATGATGGAGGGAGGTCGGCGAGTATGATTTCAAAGGGGTGAGTGGTTACCTACAAGATTTCTTCCCAGCCCACAAGAGGGCTCCGATGGATTTCTGGTTCTAGGCTCCACAATAGTTAAAAGGCCTGGGTTGGGATTGCCTAATGAACAAAGTGTGTGCAGCAGCTGTCTCAGCTGGGTCCATGGTAGACACCTAGGGCCACCCACCTGAACCAGAATGGATGGGAGACTCACAGGCTGTTGGGAAAGTGGGCACTTGGCACAGAAGGCTCCAGTCCTCAACTGTTTGTCACCTGTCAGTGAGCGAGAATGACAGCTACCTCTAGCCTCTTCCATCTCTCTTCCATTCAGTTTTTGAAATCGTCTCCAAAGTTTTCCTTCCTTATGGTTTGGAAAGCTTTGCCAAGACTGATTTGTTATATTCAACTTCTCTCATCAATACCATGTACTCTGGGGTTTCCTTGATGCTCTGTGTCTAGGCCATCTTGAAGCTGCCTGCCTTGAGGCACTGGAACGGGGGAAACAAATCAGTTTAAGACAGCAAACACTGTCTGAGCACCTACTCCAGACCATGAATGGTGATTGGCACCAGTGCCAGGGAAATGAGTGAGCAAAATCCTTGCCCTTCCTCAGTTGTGTGTCAGACTATGATACGTCCTTGATAGTCACAAAATGTTGTGAGCACATGGGAGAGGGCAATTCATTCTGTCCCAGGGCTCTGCAGTCTCTACACCGAGGAGGGAATATTTGAAAGAAATTATTCCATAAATCTATTATTGTGTAACAACCACCCCAATCCTTCATGGCTTAAAACAATTCATCATACTTTCTCATAGTTTTGTGAGTCAGCTGGGCTCCCTGGGAGGCTCTCTCTTGGGGGTCTCATGTGGGGTAACAGGTTGCAGCTGGGGCTGGAGCCATTCAAAGGCTCAACTGGTCTAGGCACCCCAAATGGCTCCATCACACACATGCCTATCACCTTGTCTGAGATGGCTGCAACACCCTGGGCTGACAGGGTATCTCTCTCTCTACGTGGTTTTCCAACTTGGCTAACTGAGCTTCCTGACAGCATGGCAAACAGAGTACTTGAACTTCTCACATGGCACATAGCTGCTCTCAGAGCATCACTTCAAGAGATCAAAGGAGATCAAAGGAGAAAATACAAGTTCTTTTTTGAGCTAACCTTGGGCATTATGCAATGGCACTTCTACTGCATTCTATTGACCAGACCAGATCCAAATGGGAGGAGATTACATGAGGGCATGATGACCAGGAGACAAGACTCACCGAGGAGGCTCTTAAATCTAGCTGCCACAGAGGATAGGATTTCAACATTCACGATGAGAGGAGGGATATATCCTTGGCAAAAGGGACCACATAAGCAAAGCATGGGGAACAAAAGCATGTACAGAACAAAAAGTGGCTTTAGTTTTGATCATGTTATATGTAAAGTGAAGATAAGACCTTAGAAAGGTAGGCAGAAGTCAGACCACAGAGGAATGTGGACTTTATTGTATAGGCAATAGGGAAACTGCATATTGCAGGGCTGGGAAATCCATATTATTAGATCAGTGCTTTGTTTTGAGCACTCTTACAGCAGTCTGGAGGGTGATTTGAAAGATGGGAGAGTTTCTGAAGGTAAAGGGACCAGTCAGAAAACAAATGCAACAGGCGAGGTGAGAAAAGAGAGTTTGTTCCTGGGGCAAGGCGGTGGGGCTCAGTGGGACAGGGCGAGGGGATGGATGAAAGAAATGGTTCAGAAACAGAACTAACACAATGGGGCCATTAAAAAAGAGGAACATGAGACTGGGGACTCTAGACTAGGTGACAGGTAGGAACGAAGGCTGAAAGCTGTAACAAAGCTGTAGTATTCAGCATCATCAGCCCGTATGTGGCAGGTGGAAGCTTTGGAAAGGAAGGGGCACTGGGAAAGCATTTTTACTCTAGGGATATAAGAATCTCCTGGGGAACTTATTAAAATGAAGATACTAAACTTTCAGAATCTAGTTCAGGAGTTATGGGTGGGTCCTGGGATCTGCATTTTTTAAAAAAGATTTATTTATTTATTTATTTATTTGAAAGAAAGGGGAAGGGCAGAGGAAGAAGAAGAGAATCCCCACTGAGCAGGGAGCCAGATGCAGGGCTCAATCCCAGGACCCTGAGAACATGATCTGAGCCAAAATCAAGAGTCGGATGGTTAACCGAGCCACCAGGCGCCCTGGGATCTGCATTTTTACCATGTACCCCAGATGATTGTGATGTTGGTCACAGGGCCCCACTCTGATAAATACTTAGGTTGATAATAAAGATCACACTGCTAAGTACATGGGAAAGGTGACATTAAGTTTGTAGAAGGAGGATGAAGATTCAGAGAAGGAGAGAAGGCAGTTTTCAGGTGAAACCATGTTTCCCCAGTCAATGGTAGAGAAGGCTCCAAGAACAGGGGAGCAGGCAGTGGGTCACGTGCTGCAGGGAGATTACATGATTTAATAATTCCTAAACTTTTGTCACATTTGCTTCAATGACTGTTTTTTGTCATTGCTGAAATATTTTAAAACAAACCCTGGATCTCCTATTGTTTCACCATTTTTACACCTGGATGTAAAACATTTCTTGCATCTTCACAGTGTAATTACACACCTAAATAAATAGGTGTTTCCTCTTTGGTAGTCTCTAATGTCCAATCCGCAGTCAGGTTTCCCCAGTCGTGTAAAAAATGATTTAAGTCAAGATCTAAAGCGCCTCCATTCACTGAAGGTGGTTCTTAGGTCTTTAAATTCTCAATGTCAAACAGTCCTTCCATCCCCTTCTTAAAGTCCCTGAATTACTGAAAACATGAAATGAGTCAGTTGCTCAGTGGAATGAGTGGATTTGTCTGGTTGCTTCCTCACAGTGCCACTTAACTTGTTTCTCTATCCCTTGAAATTTCTTTAACTGGAGATTAGATTGAAAGGATCACCTCTTGCAAGGCAAACACAATTAATGGGTAACACTTTGTGCTTCATGCCTTGGCCACTCGTTAGAATCAGCTGGGGCACTTTGTAAACATTTCCATGCATAGGCTGCACCCACACCTTTCAGATCATACTTAGTGGGATGGAGCTACGCACCAGTACTTGTTAAAGCTCCCCCAGGTGATTCCAGTGTGCAGGTGAGGCCCAGCGCCTGTGTTTCATCTCATCAGGAGGTGCACCTGTTGTTGGCCCAGTCCCAGGGATCTCGCTAAGATGGAACAGTGGCAGTCAGGTGCCGGCGGCCTTCTCTTTCCATGTACAGGGTCCCATTAATATACCATCTGATTGTTTCATCCATTGATAATTTTCACCTGAACCAATGGCATTGCAGAAAGATGATTTTTTAATTCTATATTTTATTCACTTTTTTTTATTTGGCTGGAATTCTTCTATCAAAATGAATACTCCCTTATCCACCTGGGCTATCCGTTACTCCAAAATATAATCTATCCAGGCAAGGGAAGATAAATGGTTAATCTTAATCAAGAAGAATGGTCACATCATGTCTGAGACCATCTGAAGGAGATGGGGGTTGAAGATTCAAGCATCCTTTGCGTGGAGATCGGGGGAACGGAGGTAGAGTTCACATTGTAACATGAGGTCGGGTCACCTCAGTGGTGAAGGAGGCAGGGAGAGAAGAGAAGCCTGGAGTTTAGGCTGTTGGGAATGTGGGAGGCAGTTAATTTCCAGGGCAGGGAGTGCTGGGTGGCCATGGGTCTCGCTGGGATTAGAGTGTGAATTTGTGTTGCGTTGGAACCAGTAGTGGCAGATTTGTACAGTTAAGTTCAGAGGCAGAAAGGGATTCAGTTGGGGCGGCCAGGCTGGGGTTGGCAAGGTGGGGAGGGAGGTGATGGTGGTGGCGAAGAACAAGGGGGTGAAGGAATCAGGGTATAGTCAAGACCTTCGCTATGGTAGCACTGTGATTTCTCTGTCCATGCATATGGTTCCCCATGGCTGGACCTCTGCTTATTCAGGTCTCATGTCACACGCTACCTCCTGCTGAAGCCATCCCAGACTTTGTACCCGGTCTTCCTGGTAGCCCCTTTTCTGTGCTCGCACAGCCCCTGGATCACCCCATCTCTGCCTGTGCCAGCAGCCATGGTTTATTTTATTAGGGCCCTGAGTTCCAGTCAAAGTCTGTGGAGACATAACATGGCTGCAAAGGGAGGTAGTTGTTGAGAGCAGCAGTGGGAACAAAGAGCACTTCTCAAGAACCCTAAGCATCATTATCCATTTGCGTAACTGGATAACACACACAACCTGAGTTTTCGTTTTTTTTTTTTAAGTATTTTTCTTTATTCATGAGAGACACACAGAGAGAGGCAGAGACACAGGCAGGGGGAGAAGCAGGCTCCATGGGGGGAGCCTGACATGGGACTCGATCCCAGGTTTCCAGAATCGCGCCCTGGGCTGAAGGCAGGTGCTAAACCGCTGAGCCACCCAGGCTGCCCCACAACCTGAGCTTTTGCATTTTTAAAACCAGATTGTACCAGTCTCTTCAGGAGTTTCCAACACACTTGGAATAAAACCAGCTATGGACTGAATGTCTGTGTCCCCCAAATTCATATATTGAGATCCTAATGCCCAATGTGAGGGTGCTGGGGGTGGGGTCTTTGGAAGCTGCTTAAGCAAATGGGATTCATGTTCTCATAAAAGAGGCCCCGAAGAGCTCTCCCCACCCCTCCCACCATGTGAGGACACAGTGAGAAATCTGGATCCAGAAGAGGACACTCACCCAACCATGTCAGCACCCTGATCTCAGATTTCCAGCCTCCGGAACTGCAAGGGATACATTTCTGATGTTTATAAGCCACTCAGTCCGAGGCATTTTGTTAAAGCAGCCCTAAGACAAACCTCCAACCCTCCTTGATGTGGGAAACAAAAGCAGAAGAAAAATTATTAAATTTCCTTGCTACTGGGATGCCTGGGTGGCTCAATGGTTGAGTGTCTGCCTTCGGCCCAGGTCATGATCCTAGGGTGTTGGGATCGAGTCTTCTACTGGGCTCCCCGCGGACATCCTGCTTCTCTCTCTGCCTATGTCTCTGCCTCTGTGCGTTTCTCATGTCTAAATAAATAAAATCTTTTTTTTTTAATTTTTTTTAATTTTTATTTATTTATGATAGTCACACAGAGAGAAAGAGAGAGAGGCAGAGACACAGGCGGAGGGAGAAGCAGGCTCCATGCACCGGGAGCCCGATGTGGGATTCGATCCCGGGTCTCCAGGATCGCACCCTGGGCCAAAGGCAGGCGCCAAACCGCTGCGCCACCCAGGGATCCCTAAATAAATAAAATCTTAAAAAATTTTTGTCCTTGCTACCTATAGTCCATTGACAAGTCCTTGAAACAAGCAGAGTGACCTTCCTCTAGGGACTCAACTGCCTCGATGTTGATAGCCCGACCCCTAGCATCCTGTAAGTCTCCTTTGACTTACAGAAATTCCTTTAGAAATTTCCTTTATTTCTAAACCCCAAAAGATACGTGTTGGCAATCATCCCCCAAGTATATGACCCCCGATATACATCTGAAAGGTCTCATGACTCAGGCTTTATTAGACGGTAATAAATGACCTTTTCCCAGCAATAGCAGGTCCCTCGAGGTCCTGGAGACCTTGTTTCCAAATCCTTTAGAGACTTACACTATCCCTAACCCCCCTTCCAACTTGAAGGTATATAATGGGCCACCCCTCATGACTCTGGTGCAGCTCTTCCTGCCCACAGACCTTGTCCCTGTGCTTTACTAAAACCACCCTTTTGCACCAAAGATGTCCCAGGAATTCTTTCTTGGCTGTTGGCTTTGAAGTCTAATGTCTCTCCTACATCACTCCTCATGGCCCACGACGATCTGTATGCTCTGCTGCCACCGGCACCCTCGTTCACTCTGCTCCTCACGCACCAGCCACCGCAGCATGTGGCACCTACAGCCCCTCTGTCTGGAGCTTTACCCCACAGGTACCAGCCTGTGTCCCTCACTTCATCAGGTCTTTGTTCCAATATCCTATGTGCAGAGAATCCCTCCATAACCATTGCGTCTCTCTGTGTCTGTGCTTCCCTACTTTCTTTCCCTTCCCAGCACCTGCCATCCCTTGGCACATGACCACACATCCCACTGTCCTTTGTTTGCTGCCTGTCTCCCTGCCCAGAACCTAACCACCATGACAGTAGTGCCTGGTTCTGGTTTGTCAGGATGCTCTTAGTGCCTATAACAGTGCCTGATTTGAGGTAGATGTCCAAAATATATTGTTGGATGCATGTATATATAGAGTGCTTTTGAAAGAGGCAAAGAAAAATTGAAGTAGGAATGGGGTGCATGCTTGTCTGTGTTCCCCTGCATCCCCTGGCCCCCACAGGATGAAGCACAAGCCTCAAATGGAGAGGCAGGGTGTGGGCTAGAAGCAGTGCCAATATCCTTGACACAGAGAACAAGGCCAGGGACTTGTCCTGGGGTGCTAGTGGTGGGGATTAAAGAAATAAGAGGCAGGAAGAGGCATGGAGCCCTGGGAAGGGGCTGGTATGTCAGACTCGATGCATTCTTTCAGTAAGCATGTGAAGCATGTGGAGCCCTGCTGTGGTCTAGATGCTGAGCCCAGCACGGGGATGGGGGGGGGGGTGGAAGAAGATGCAAGCCCTCCCCTTAAGCAGACAACAGAATGGGGGGGGTGAGGTGGGAATTCAGCAAATAAAACTGGGTGTGACTGGTGCTGGAAGCCATAGGGTACAGGTTAGGAGGAAGGATCTGGAGCCTGATTGAAGGGACCCAGATTTTGGCTCTGCTGCTTAACTAGCTGAGTGATGGCCAACCAACCATGTGGCCTCGCTCTGTCTCGGTTTCTCCAACTGTAAAATGGTGATAAAACTGCCTATCTCATAGCATTGTGAAGATTAAATGAGCATCTGTGTATCTATACACACACAGAGATACATACTGTGTACGTATATTATACGCGTGTGTATACACACATATGTATCTTAGAACGGTGACGGTATACAGTTAGTACTATATAAATGTTGGCCGTTATTTATTATTATCGGAAGAGACCTGCATATGGAGATATTGAGGTACAAAGTGAGGAAGGGGCAATGCTACTTTGGTGCAGAAGCAGGCAGAGAAGGCTCATGGAGTTGGGGGGGGCCTGGAGCTGAACCCTGAGAGGTGAGTAAATTGGCCCAACCGGGGGAGGGCACCGTGTGAGGGGAGTTGGGGTGGGGGCTTCCAGAGCCCTTGGGCTTACACGGAACATCAGTTCAGAAGAGACACGGGTATGAGGGAATGTCACTGACTGGAGCAGAAGGTCTGGCCGGGAGCGGAGTGCAGGACTTAGAGACAGCCTCAGGGAGGTCCCCCATTCCAGGGGGGGGGGGGGGTGGTGGTCCCTGACTGCAGCTGCCGGCCTGTCCAGGGAAGTGGCCACAGGATGGCTCTATGTCTCCAGAATAAGCCAGGACCATTTGCTTGTGATTTTTTCAAGGAAGAAATACAATTTGCTGGTGCTGGAGAAGACATTAATTTTGTTATGTGGGCTGCATGAGTCATCCAGGAACAAAGCAAGAGATGTAAGTACACTTTCCACAGCTCTGCGTGTGTCATTTTGTGCCTGCCCAGGGCTGGTCATTCTTCGGGCAGCTCAGATCTCTCCGGTGGGAAGGTCCAGTGCTAGGAGAAACAGGTCCTAGACCTCCTGAGTCTACACCACACCTTAGCCCATCTTGTAAGCCCAAAAAGGGATGGAGGAAAAACACCCGCCTCCTGCTCTGTGGTAGGATTTGGGAGACAGTCAGGTGTGTGTCCCTACCTTGGCTTCTTCTCGTATGACCTTGGGCATGTCTCATAATTCCTCAGGTCTTTGGATTTCTCATCTGAAAATGGGGTGCAGGACCCCTAATCAGGGCTGTGATGGGGATGAAATGCGACAGTACAATTCCTGGGACAAATCCCTGCCGGAGATGTACTTGGTGAATCTCCATCCTGCCCCTCCCAGTATGTGAGGAGCATGAAGACAGTGATTCATTCTTTCTTTCTTTCTTTCTTTCTTTCTTTCTTTCTTTCTTTCTTTCTTTCTTTCTTTCTTCTTTCTTTCTTTTCTTTCTTTCTTTCTTTCTTTCTTTCTTTCTTTCTTTCTTTCTTTCTTTCTTTCTTTCTTTCTTTCTTTCTTTCTTTCTTTCCTTTCTTTCTTTTTCTTTCTTTTTTTATCACTATTCATTTTATTTATTTATTTATCCATTTATTCATTCATTCATTTTAAAGTTTTCATTTATTCATTCAAAAGAGACCCACAGAGAGAGGCAAGGACACAGGCAGAGGGAGAAACAGACTCCATACAGGGAGCCTGACATGGGAATCCATCCCAGGACTCCAGGATCAAGCCCAGGGTGGAAGGCAGGAGTTCAACTGCCAAGCAAAGCTGACGTCCTTTTTTTTTTTTTTTTCTCAAAAGATTATCTTTACTATTTTTATTTATTTTTTTTGGAGTTCAATTTGACAACATAGAGCGTAACACCCAGGGCTCATCCCATCAAGTGTGCCCCTCAGTGCCCATCACCACCACCCCCTGCCCACCTTCCCTTCCACCACCCCTAGTTCGTTTCCCAGAGTTAGGAGTCTCTCATGTTCTGTCTCCCTCTCTGATATTTCCCACTCATTTTCTCTACTTTCCCCTTTATTCCCTTTCACTATTTTTTATATTACCCAAGTGAATGAGACCAGATAATGTTTGTCCTTCTCCGATTGACTTACTTCACTCAGCATAATACCCTCCAGTTCCATCCACGCTGAAGCAAAAGGTGGGTATTTGTTGTTTCTAATGGCTGAGGAATATTCTATGTATACATAGACCTCAGCTTCTTTATCCATTCATCTCTTTCATCTTTCTTTCTTCCTTCCTTGATTTATTTGAGAGAAAGAGAGAGCACAGGGGGAGGGGCAGAGGGAGAAGCCTGATGCGATGCAGGTCTCAATCGCAGGACCTTGAGATCATGACCTGAGCCGAAGGCAGACGCTTAACCGACTGAGCCACCCAGGCACCCCTCAGCTGTCCTTTCTTGAAGCCCTAGACCAGCTCCTTCCACTCTCTGAACATCAGCATGGGATCTTTTGGAAGAAGTACTTGAACTCAGTTCTTACCTTCCAGCACTGATCGTCTAAAGTTCTATAACTGGGTCAAGAACGAACATGCCTGGAGGGAACATAAAGAATGTGTTTGTGCTCAGCTACTTACAGAGTTGAAGAGGTTATTAATGGTGCATCACCGAGTAATAGCTCCCAGCAGGTGTGACATAAATCTGGGTTGCTGGTTCCAGTGTACAGGCAGTGCTACTCGGATGGCCAGTGTGGTCGTTTAAGGTTGATTCACGGGTGGAGGCTGGAGACAAGAACCAGAAGGGCCCTTCACCAAGCCCACTGTGGAGCTTCAACAGCCTCTTGCGGAAAGAAGAGGGAGGACGTTAGCTGTGTCTCTGGGCAGGCAGGCTGTACTCATCTAGGAGGAATGCCCGACCCCCAGGAAGGCAGTATCAGCCGTCCTTCAGGCCCAGGTCAAATTCAACCTTCTCTAAGAAGCAGGCAGCATGGCCTTCAGAAAGAAAAAATCATGTGTTTGGAACTCAGATTATTGTCCTGATTCTCCTTCTCACTGGCTATGCAACTTGGGTAAGTCATTTCACTTTCCAGAGCCTCAGTTTCTTTGTTTGTAAAATGGGCATGAAGATAATCCCATTCCTCACAGACTCATGTGGATTGAAGCAGGTAAGGGAAGCACCTCACACACACAGTAGGTGCTCAACAAATACAACTGTAATAAGGCTGTTGAGGGCCCCTGTGGTTGGAAAGTCTCTTTCTTCCCCAGTTGCTCCATGCCACCCGAGGTTCAGGACTATTCACGGATCGGCCTTCACCTCCTGGTGTATCATAAGCTTCTAGGGAGTGAGAACCACTTCAGATCCACATCTGATCCCCTAGAGTGCCTGGCACAGAGTAGGTGTTCAATTAAGGCATCTTGGATTAAATGGGAGACAAACTCCAAGAAAAGAAATAGCATTTCTCTCTTTGCCAGCCTCCCTCCTGCCAGCCAGCCAGGTGCCTGTGAGCATGTGTGACTGGGCAGGCCTGGCCCTTGGAACAGGATGTGCCGGGAACCCAGGTCAAGGGACAACACTAAGCAGTGAGGGAGAGGCGGGCCGGCTGTGACATGCCCAGGGGCCCATCTTCTGTCTCTTTGGCAGTAAATCATGAGGTGAGACAATCCCACCCGCCAGACTCTGTTTAGGCCAAATCGGCTGTTCTCCTCGTCATTTGTAACGGAAGCCTCCAGCAGAACATCACAGTTAATTGCAAAGAAGGGTGAGTCACACCCAGCCAACTGGAAGAAGAGGGTACTCGTTGTGAAAGGACAAAAAGACCAGCAAGAAGCCTGCAGAAGACCAGCTCTGGTGTCTGGGGAACCACAGGCCTTTGGGGGGGGAAGGGAGTCACACGGTCCTCCGAACTCTGCCCCAGTTATGTGTCAGGGGCGGTACCTCAATAAACACCTTTCATTATTATTTTTTGAGACTTTTTTTTTATTTTTTTGAGACTTTTAAAAAAGATTTTTATTTATTTATTCATGAGAGACAGATTGAGGCAGAGACACAGGCAGAGGGAGAAGCAGGCGTCTTGTGGGGAACCCGATGCGGGACTCGATTCCAGGACTCCGGGATCACGACCTGAGCCAAAGGCAGACGCTCAACCACTGAACCACCCAGGTGCCCTATATTTTGAGATTTTAAAAATACAAGAAAAGGTGCAAACAATAAGATGTCCGTACGCTTGATTATTTAATCCTCAGGGCAGCGTGTGGAGAGACAGTAGCCTCATTTACAGATGTGAAAACTGAGACCAGGAGATTCTGTGGCTCACGCAAAGTCACCTGAGCCCAAGGCTCTCTTTTCTGTAATGTGGTCTGGTTCAGTCTCCAGGGACCTCTAGCTTCCCGGAAACTCATCTTCCGCCCAGGTGCCACCGCTCCCAGCAGTGCGGTGTCGCCACCTGCAGCACAATCCTAGTGAATGCGCAGCACTTTCGGGAGTGTTCGCGCGCCACGCACCACGCGGAGGCTCCATGCCCTTGACAAACAGACCGGGCCCTCGGGACAGCCCGGGAGGTAGGTACCGTTATTTCCTTCACGTTGCAGATGAGGACAGAGGCTCAGAAACTTGCTAAGGTCACGCAGTTGTTGCTAAGAGCTGGGACTTGAGCCAGGTGGCTGACCCTGAGGGCACGCTCTGGTTCACTTTCCCCAAGAGCCTTCCACAGGCACCCACTACGCTGCTGCGTTGCTCCGTTTAGAAGATTTTCCTTGTTCTGAGCCAAGTCTGCTGTGCTGGAAGGTCTAACCGCAGTATTAGTTTTGCCTCCTTTTACTAGCCACCCCCTTTGCTCTGACACCCCATCTGAATCCAATCTTGCACCGGGTTCTGATTTCTCTGCATCTGCTGCCGGTAGGCCTCAGTGGATCCTGAGCACAGAACTTCTAGACTACCGTCGGGGCCTCGCCCTTTCTGGGCTTCTGGTCGTCCTGGGGGCCCTGTCCCCGGTGTCCTTTTGGCCGAGAGCAGAACAGTGGTCCACAGCAAGGACCAGGTGTCACCCAAGGGCCCAGACGCAGAGAGGCAGTACTGTCAGCCTCCTGCCCCTCCTGGGCCCACCCCACTCGAGTGGGAGTCCCCCTTGCGTGGGAAGCCGGGACGGGCCCCGTGCAGCTCCCGAAAGGCAGGGCTGGGGGTGCCGTCCCTCTGGAAGTCGCCGGACAGGGTGCGGGGATGCGCGCAGGTGTTGAGCAGGCCGGGCCTGGGGCCACCGAGCTGCAAAGCTGACAGGGCTAAGTCAAGGGCTCTGTGTGGCCCCGGGCCTGGCATCCCCCCACCCTAGGAAACAGCCCAGAGACAGAGGAGGCCCCACGGGTCGGATGCAGAGGGACAAGCTTCAAGGACAAGCTTCAACGTGCAGCTGGAGACCCAGTTGCACCCATTGTTCTGGGTCCCTGGGACCCAAGGGGGACCCAGTTATCAGAAGCTCCTGTAGGAGCTGCAATTTGCATTTCATTGTAGGGATTTATATTTGGTTTTGTTCCTTTGTTTTCCCAAAGTTGTTTTCGTGTAAATGTTTCTTTTGAACATTTTTCAATAACACTAAGGAGAGAAGGCGGCCTCCCGCGGCCCTGTTCCTCCCCTAGGAGCCCGAAGCTGCAGAGCCTCCGCAGCCGCGTGCGCCCCCACGTAGAAGGTGGGCAAGGGAGCCGGGCAGGCAGGCTTACTGAGCCCCTTTGAAGTGCTAGGCGCTCCCTGTGTGTAATCACATTTTAGTCTCCCCACGCCCTGTAGGTAAACCTGAGTTTTCTCATTTCGTTTTTCCTGATGAGAAACCCTGGAGCTCAGAGGAGTCCAAGCTGTTAAGCCACTGAGCAGGTGGGGCTGCTCTGGCCCAGGGGTCACCCCCTTAGGACCCCTTCTTTTCTCATCCCTTGGAGGATCCTGTGTTTTGTGTCTAAGGGCTCATCCCCTCTCAGGCAGGTGTAGGAGAGTTCATCCTCAGAAGTAAGACATGTCAGTGGGAGGAAGACAGGGAAACTGGAGTCTGGAGGGCCCAGCCCACCTTGGCAGAGAGGCCCGTGGGCCAGGCTCTGTCATCGGGGCCCGTGGGAAGGGCACCCGTGATGGGAGGTTGTCAGTGGGCATGGGGAGTTCCGACTGAGCCAGGCACACAGCTCTAGGTTCATCTGCAGGGGGGAGTGTCATCCGGGGAGCCTCATGTCCCTATGCCCCCAGTCACTCCAAGTCTGCTCAGCCAAGCCCAGGGGTCAGAATGTGTGGGACTTGTGCACGACACCATCCTGGGATGTCAGGATTGGAGGGTGCACTGGGATTATCCCATCCAACCCCCTTACATAATAACACATGGGGAAGTGAAGTCCCACAGCTGGGCCACCCAGCCTGCGCCAGCCTCCAAGGCTCTGGGAGAGCAGCCCTGCTCCTCTCTCAGGGGCTCACCAGCTTGAGTATCAGTCATATCACTTGGTTCACCTGGTTCTGGCTTAAACTCTTTGAGAAGGGTCCAAGAATTCACATTTTAACCCCTCTTCTCCAGGTGATTCTTTTAAGATTTTGTTGAGAGACAGCACAAGCAAGGGGAGAGGGAGAAGCAGGCTCCCTACTGAGCGGGGAGCCCAATGCGAGGCTTCATCCCCAGGATTCTGGGGTCACGACTTGAGCCAGAGGCAGACACTTCACTGACTAAGCCACTCAGGTTCCCCTCCAGGTGAGGTTTTTTTTTTTTAATATTTTACTTATTCATGAGAGACACAGAGAGAGAGGCACACACAGGCAGAGGGAGAAGCAGGCCCATGCAGGCAGCCTGATGCGGGACTCGATCCTGGGTCTCCAGGATCACGCCCTGGGCCAAAGGTGGCCCTAAACCATTGAGCCACCCAGGCTGCCCCCCCCCCCTCCGCCTCCAGGTGATTCTTATGCACAGTAGAATTGAGCCTGGTGGCTGGGCCATGCAAATAGGATTAGACAAACTTCAGTGCTTCGAGTGTTCCGCTAAGCCCCGCTGAGGAATTGGACTTCACCTGACTTTCTCCACTCTCCTCTGTCCCCACCTGCAGGGTGTGGAGTGTGGAGAGGGTGGTCCTGCTGGTGGGTGAGCAGGCTGGATGAGCCACAAACAGTTGAGAAGTAGGGGTCACCTTTAGAGGGGTCTGTACCCTCCAGCTCAACAGTCCCTGCTCAGCTGCATCACTCTTTTAGGTCACCTGCCTGGAAACCTAAAGTTTGCCACTCGGAATGGAATGGCAAGGACCTGGCCAAAGACTTTAAAGAAGCGGGCTCTAGGTGCGGCTCTGATGCTCACCGTGGAACTCTGAAGAACTAAGGCCCATTCCTGCACAGGCCTCGTTTCCCCGGGTGTAATGACAGTTCCTACTGACGGTCTCCTGCCCTTCTTGCTCTCACATTCCGGAGTCCTGTGACTCACCGGCAGTAGCCCCATCTCCATCAGCTGGTGTCCTCCACTGCAGCCATACAGGACCTGCCGCTCCAAAGATGCTTAATAGAGGCTTATTATCAGATGAAATTAATTTGGAGGTTTAAGCAGGGCCGGTGGGAGTTTGTTTTGGGTGGAGACTGACTCGGGCCATAGGCGTGCAGGAAAGATGTTCTGGGGGACGTGTTACACGAACAGCTTATTTAAAAGCGTCGCAGAACCTTGTTTTATCACAGACACGTGGCCCTGTATAAGCAGGTGCTGAAGCAAGCTGTCAGAGCTGCTAGGGGGAGGAGGGCCTGGTGGCTCGGCCGGTTAAGTGCCTGCCTTTGGCACAGGTCATGATCCCAGGTTCTGGGATAGAGCCCCATGTTGGGTTCTCTGCTTGGTGGGAAGCCTGTTTTTCTCTCTCCCTACTCCATGCTCTGTCTCTAATAAGTAAAATCCTTTTTTAAAAAAGCTGGTAGTGGGAGACTGCAAGGCCCCCCGATCAAGTGTGGGGACACCAGGCAGAGGTGTGAGCTGGGAGAGAGGCAAATGACCTTCTAGACACACACCTGGGTGTGATGGGCTGGCTTCAGAGACACACACTGGGGCTGTCCTGATTTAGAAAGAGCCACAGGCTTTGGCCATATATTATGAGACAAGATGAAAGGAATTCATTACAGCTGCTTGTGGCGAAGGTGGAGAGGGCTTTGTGGAAGGCTGGGCTCGATTTAAGGCCATGCCAGAAGGGATCCAGAAACAAACCAGTGCTGCAGTTTTCCCAGAGAAGGTGATTATTGCCTTCGGGAATATGGACCATTATTCTAGAGCTAAGAGCAGACCCTGGTGCATGTGGAGGTCACTGGGTGCTCATGGGCTACTTGAGGTCCATGGAGTCTGTAGCTGGTGGCCCAGGTGAAGGAACTGCAGGTGGGGTTCATCTAAGACTGAACCACCCCGAGCTCTGCCTCCCTAGCACTGGGACCCACCTGAGGGGAATCACTGAATTGACTCAACACTGCAATATGCTTCACAACCAGGCAGTGACATTGGTATTTACTTTCTTCCGTATTCTTTTTGTATCTTCTCCAAATTCTCGACCTTGAAAGTAAAGTTACTTTGGATTCAGAAAATAATCTGTGTTTTTAAAAACTTGTTTTCAAATGAGAAAGACCCATTCAGGTAAAGAAGGTGGCTAAATATATCCACCCAAACACGGAAAAGGTCAAGAAAACAAACGTCTTCCTCCTTTCTCAGAGAGCCATGCTCCTTCCTCCAGCTATTGATTGAGAACCTGACACTGTCAAAATGTGCGGAGGGTTCAGGATAAGAGATCCCGCTCTCAGCCCTCGGCCCAGCCTGTGGCTCAGGCCTGTATGCATCTGTTGCACCGGCTGTATCTAGAAGGCAAAGACCTCACTGTGCACGGAGTTTGGTGGCTCACATCCAGCGTACCTGGGAGTCAGTGATAGCAAATTGCAATCCCCTGGAGCTCACACACATCTGTGAAGCAAAATCCTTGCCAAAGCAGAGCTGCTAGGGACACGTGTATATAGCAAAGGAAGATTCTCAGGGGTGTGCCTTAACCCACTAAGGCACCAATGTTGTGCTCTTGGCAAACTAGTTACAAGGCCCCAATATCCATGACTGTTTAGTGAGTTAAAGCCCTTATGGTCATTGGTCATGGTCAGTCATACCAATTGTTAGCACAATGTATGCTTCCATACTGGTTGATCAATAGCCTCCTGGCCCAGCAGCCTTGGAACCCTGTCCACAGTCGGGCTGGGGTCTTGCATAACCCAGTTCTTGTGCTAGGGCTAAGGTCTGTTGTCATCACTGGTATGGATCAGCTTCCTCACAGTCCGCTGGACATCACGTTGGCTTCCCCAGGTATCCAGAAGACCAATCTATGCTTGGCTTATTCCTGACCCCAGGAAGCCCTAGGTAGCTGCCTCATGGGAGTTACGCTGGGATTCAGCAAACTGTTGGCCCATGAACCAGCCTGCCACAGCCCTCATTTCTGCATCTTTCCTGGAAGAAATGAGCCCAACCCAGCAGATCCCTGGGGCTGCCGCTGGACATCATCAGCCAGTGTTCTCTGGAGTGCTCCTTAGATGGCAGCCCATTGCACAAAAACTCAGCATCTGAGAGACTCAGGTTCTGGGAGAACTGGGGAGAGAATTTCCGTTATTACCCTGGTATCCATGGGATTTTGCTAGTGCAAGGAATAGAGAAGTATTCACACTAGCTCAAGGAAAGCAGATTTATATAGAAGATTAAGGGGAGCTTCAAGGAGATGTAGGCACAGGAGTCACATTAGGGTTTTTCCTCCATAATTCTCAAGCTCTAGGTGGCTCTGTATTCAAGGCAACTCTGGTTTCTGAGAAGCAGTCATCCAACAACCTTCCCTCTGACCCAGGGGTTGCCAGCATCCATACGTACATTTGCCAGGCAGGTAGCATAAGCACGAGGCTGGCCAGTTGGTGCCTAGTAGGGCTGGTGGAGCCTGGTAGATGGGAGAACACGTGGCCCCGTAAATAGGCCACTGCACCCCAGCGCCAGCTTACTGCAGCTGTACAGATCTGTGTTACAGACTTTCTGGCTGTATTTTTATGTGAAATCTCCCTGGTTTTATTTTTATTTTTTATTTTTTTATTTTTTATTTTTTTTATCTCCCTGGTTTTAAAGACTGGTAACAGATTCACAAAAATGTGGGTCATTATGTGGCTAGATGCCACCATAGTCTTACCCTATGACTGCCAGTTATGCACCTTTTTAACTGCTCCACCTTTGCCCCGACTCGTCCTTTCCCAACTAGTGAGGTCTTTATTTAATTGCCATTGAGCCTCCTAAGAGAAGAAAGCTAATTGGCCTGGCTCAGCCTTTTGAATCAGGTCAGGCCAGGCTGTGATCGGTTGCCTTTAGGTCAAGCTCCTATTCCTGCCTAGTCCAATCAGCTGTGGCCAGCCAGCAAGAGGGGACATAGGGATGCAATGTGGCCTCTCAGGAGGGTTTATGGATAGACCAGTTCCCCTTTCTACAGGCTGCAGGTGGTAGGGCTGCCTAGCAAACATGTGAGGTACACACGTGTTATTTCAATCCCCCAACGGCCTGGGGGATGTCAGGATTCTCCAGAGAAGCAGACACACACAGGGATGGATTTATTTTAAGGAATGGTTCATGCAGTTGTGGGGACTAGCAAGTTCAGTATGGGGTTGGCCAGCAGGCTGGAAACTCAGGCTGAAGTTTCTGCTGCCCATCTTAGGGCAAATTTGCTCCTCCCCGTCTAGGTAAGGTCAGTTTTCACACTAAGGCCTTGAACTGATTGGATGAATAACATCCTTCACTTAAAGGCAACTGATCACAGATGTCAACCACATCCGCAGATTACCTTTATGGCAACACCTGGATTAGTGTTTGATTCCGCGCATGGGCACCAGAAGCTAGCCAAGATGATGCTACAAACTAATCGCCACACAGCCCCATTAGGTAGATATTGCTTCTCCCATTTTACAGATGGAAAAACAGAGGCTGAGGGAGGTCAAGGAATTTGCCCGTGGTCAGAAGAGTGGTATATGCCAGGGCCAAGTTCTGCGCCTGGTGCCGTGTGTCTCCAAAGCTGACCCTTGACTCCTGCACTCTCTGTCTCTCTGGTCAGAAATCTGAGTAAATCTGAGCTATGTATAGACTTTCTACTTTCCGAGAAGGGCTTTGGGGAAGAGGTATTTCAGCTTCCTTCCGAGATAGCATTTGCTTCTCCCTTGTTTTCTTTTTTTCCCATGACTCCTCACATTTCTCTTAGTCTCCATACCAAACTGGCAAAGTGGTTTCCTTGTGTACTAGTAAAATGATAAAAAGGATTTAAACAGCCCTCTGCCTCTCTTGAAAAAGCTTTCTCCCCATCAGTCAGAAGTGGGAAGAAGAATGAAAGAAAACAGGTCAGCATTTCTAGCTTTCCAAGCTGTGTTTCAATAATAAGGAAAGAGGCAAAGAAACCCCCAGAGGTGGGCAGGAATCGTGCTCAGGATATTTCCTCCTGGAGAAAAGCCTCCGCTGCCCAGAGGGGTCTCAGTTATTTATTTAAGCAGCTTGCTGGGGTACCTTCTCCAGTACGATTTTGAGTTGGAGTGGCCCTGAAGTCGGGGTCCACCATTTGGTGCATGCTGTGCTAAAACGGGGTTGATAACGATGACACTTCTACACGTGCACGTTGCATTCATGGCTTGAAACGTGTTGACTCATGCAATGTAGGCGTGCTCCATTTCACTGCTGGATTTCTCTCGTCCCAAGGCCCTGAGCTCCCAGCAGGCATGCCAAGAGAAATCTCTGGTGTCTTTGGGAGATGGGAGATGGTGCATTCTTGATTCATAAAAATTTCTAGAATGTAGGAACCAGAAGGCCCCTCCACTCAACTCTTTTTTGTTGTTTTGTTTTACAGATGAGGAAGCTGCGGCCCAAAGAGGTGACTTGCCAACGTGTCCTGACTGGGAGCTGTACTTCAGGATAGACCGGTCTTTCTTTCTGGTAAAGCTCTCCTGTCAGACCTGCTCCGGACTGACCAAGGAGGAGAAGAACGTGCACCCAGTCTCCAGGGGCAGGCAGCAAGCTCTATAAAAAGGAGGATCTGTGTGTTTATGCTGCCTCCTGTTATCTTTGGCGTGGCCTTGCATGCCAGTCCTTAACCCTTCACAGAGCCCTGGGCAGTGTCACCACAGTGGGTTAGGGAGAGGGCAAGGCAAGCCCTTGGAAGAGTGGGAGCTGTGGGAAGCGCTTAAGAGAGTGTATGAAAGGAGGTGAGCCAGTGGAGACTGAGCGGGTGTCAGAGGGAAAACTCGGGGGTGGGGGAGCCGTTTCTCGGGGCTCCCTTCAGCAGAACAGTCTTCCTGACAGATTTTCCTTATTTGTCTCTAAAGGGGATTTCAGATCATTCAAGATGGACTCAAGTGGTTGCCAAGGCAACAGTGTTACAGTCGTCACTGCCATGGAAACCCTTTGTGGCATAATATAAATATTTTCCTTTAAGAACGAGACAGGGAGCTGAGTGGGTGACAAGTCATTTTCTAATGCTCACGGGCTGGGGCCAGAGCTCGCAGTGGATGGGAGGAGGGAGAGGACCAAATTAGCTCAGATTCTGTATAATTCACAGAATAGCCTGATTTTATTTGTTTGTTTTTAGACATAAGAGCCAAAAAAAAAAAAAAGGGGGGGGGGTGGCAAAAATGTTGACAAAAATTTTAGTCCATAGTTCTGAAGTGGACGGAGGTAAGAATTTCCCACCCGGATCTCTTGTTTTTCTCAGCACTGTCTATAAGACTAGATCCTCCAGAAAAGTGGTGAAGGCATTTTAAAGAGTTTCCAAAGCCTCCTCTTCCTCCTCAGGAAAGATGGAAGCTTTGGGGGAGAGGACAGGAGTACCAGAGACTCCTAGCCAGCAGGAGCTCAGGTAGTGACCAAAGAGAAGGGATGAGTTTTTTGCCCTCATGGGCTATTTTGGAGGTTAGAGCCACAGAAATGCTGCTTGCGCTTGCTCCCTGGGCCCTGTCCCCACAGTCACCCGGTATTGTGGCCACGCCACCACCGTACTCTGCTTCCTCAGGAGACTACCTGTCCCCCAGGTGGGAAGACAGAACCAGAGGATCTCCAAGGTACCTTCCAGCGACAAATTCCAGGATTCCCTGGTCCTGCCCTCAAGAGTTTATGGTTGGAGACGTCATTGGCTCTGTACTCAGAGATGCTCTGATTTTACTATTCTGATTGCCTGTGACTTTAATTGAGTGACAGAATGAGCCCCGAGGGCAGCAGCTGTGGGCCGGCTGGACCAACGGGTCACTGCCCCGCTGCTGTGCTGGTCTCCATAACCTCCTCCCTCCTAGAGCACTAATGTCAAGGCCTCTGGCTGGCTCTCCTCCAGGTGGTTTCTGTTGTGGGAGATTTGCTGGCTTCAGTGACTGGTCGGGGAGCTTGTGGTGAACAGGCTCCCGAGGCCCGGCCAGGCTGCAGGGAGGCTGGGGCCTGAGGGCAGCCAGCACCGTGGCTCCTGAAGGCTTGCCCCCTGGGCTGCCTTTCTTTGCTGTGGGCTCCTAGGAGGAGGATAGGAGTGGTTCTCTAGTCAGGGAGCCTTTGAGGAGGGCCTGGGCCTGCAGCTGATCTTGCAGCTCCCCTCCAAAGAAGAGCGAAAGAGGAGGGTGGCTTTGCATGGGCCCTAGCGCTGTAACATGAAGAAACTGGCCTGAGAATGTTCAGAATGGTCATTCCAGTTATCTTCACTCCTGGGGTTGGGCCTGGGAGTGCTCCCCATTGTGTGGTTTTAGGGAAGGGGTTTTCATCTCCTCAGGCCTGGGTTGCGGTCTGTAGTGGGGGAGTAGCACAGTTGATGGAGCAGACTGTAACTAAATCTACGAAATGATTTCAAGTTTAGAAATGGGCCGTGTAGGGACGCCTAGGTGGCTTCTCTTCTACTTTCTGCCATTCTGATGGCGCTAAGGTGACATGATTTTTAAATGTCTCATTTCTCTGATTTTTAGGGGTGCCGGGCACAGGTTCATAGGTTTATTGGCCACTTTGTGTTTCTATAAGTTGTCTTTTCACAGATTTTGCTTTTTCTTCTCTATACTTTTTTGTTTGTTTTTTCTCTAACCTTTTTCTTTTTTTTTTCCTTTTTTTTCCTCTATACTTTTTAAAAACACTTTTTAATTGGAAATAACTTTAAACTTAGAGGAGCCAGTCACATGATATGGGCGGGGATATCAGCCTTGATCATGTGGCAAAGGTGGTGTCCGCCAGTAGTCTCCCCCACAAAGTCACTATTTTGCCCCAAGTCAAGGGTTTCTTTTGACCTCAGCTGAGCCACCGTGCCCAGCCCTCAAGTCAACTCTAGTATTGTAACCGACACGTGAGAAGTCCCTGTCAGTGGCAGACCAGGGCCTGTCACAGACAGGTAACCATCTTGTAAAGTTGGCCGGCTCGCTACTCGCTATTGTAACAAGAAAAATTGTTGACACCTTTTGAGTGCTTACTGCATGCCGTAAGGAGCCTATGGTGTCTTTTTGTTGCTGCTGTTCATCGCTGTCAAGCAAGTCTCTCTCATCCTGAGCAGCATTCCTTTTATCCATAATCAATTTTTTAAATCAAAGTAACACATGTTCATAACTTGAAAGTCAAATGACACTATAAGGCCCATACTGCAAACACTAGTCCCTTTCCTGTTCCTCGTAACTCTCCCATTGTCCAGTCTCTCTCCCTAGAGGCAACTACCCACAGTTTTTAGCTAGTTCTTCTAGAATTTACCTCCAATTCTTCCTTAATTTTTTACTGAATTTTAGCCACTTCCTATATGTTCTTCCTTGGTAGGTAGGGACTTAGTTCTCATATACCAATACTCTTTCATGTTTCCTCCACTGTCTCCCAAACATGATTACAGTACAATCTTTGGGTAATCTGACGCTCCATATTTCACTATTTTGACTATGCAAATAATTTTCACTGCTGAGCCAGGTAGTGGTTTGGATTAAGATTCCATCCTTGTATGGCCCTGGGTTTTTCTTAGACTTTGCAATTAGTTTGTTTTGTATTTGCCTGTTGTACTACAATCTACTTTCCCCATCGAATGTTCCACCATCCTGAATTATTCTAGTTCATCAAAGTTCTTCTACAGTTCTTATGCTCTTATTTTGAGATGTAATGTCATTTCTTATGTGCCCTGTATGGTCTGTTTCTTCTAGTTTCCTCTTGTTTCCTGAAGATTTCCTCTCCTCTATGTTAGGAGCATTCCTCACAAGTCATATCTGGGTTATCTATTCCTTAAGAGCAAATCACTAGGGGGGCCTGGGTGGCTCAGCGATTGAGCATCTGCCTTTGGCTCAGGCTGTGATTCTGGGGTCCTGGGTTGGAGTCCCACATTGGTCTCCCCACAGGGAGTCTGCTTCTCCCTCTGCCTCTGTCTCTGCCTCTCTGTGTCTCTCATGAATAAATAAATAAAATCTAAAAAAAAAAAAAAAAAAAAAAAAAAGAACAAAGCACTGAAAAGCCACTATGAAACTCCACGGTATATGGATAGAGCCTGCCAAAGGATTCACTTTTCTTTAGGATTTTCATACACCAGGCCAGATTGTTCACTGGGACGATGCACATCTCAGTTTTGTGTCCATGTGCATGTGGAAGGAACATGAGGTCCCAAGACAGTATATGTAGACTTTCAAACAATGGCTCTTGTTTTCAGACCAGAGTCCCAAACCTTTTTCTCAGCAGAGCATTCAAATCCTGAACCTCTCGGGAGTCTGTAGGTCCTATCAAATGCCAGAATTTTCTATGACAGAGTCTGAAGTTATAATTTACTCCTTTCTGATAAGTCAGTGATCACTTCATCTGCTTCCCATTCTCCAAAATTTCATTTAAATGTCACGTCTGCTGTTGCTCTTCTGTCCTGTACGTCCTTGTATCCATTTTTATTCCTTTACTATCATGTTGGCAACGTTGTGGTAGGACAAAGAAATGAACACCTGTGGCCAATCAGCTTTTTAAAACTGAAATTCATCACTTGAGTTCTAAGAACATGGAGCCTCAAAAAAGAAAGCAATCAGGTTTTGATTCCTTTCTCCCAGAAAGCTCCTTGCCACTTGCACAAACGTGTCTATTTCCTTCTCAGGGAGATAATTTCCCTAGACCAAAAGCTAGGAGTGGGAAGATTTTAGCAACTCAAAGACATATCCTGTTATATTGACAAATGGAGGGGGTGAGGAGGGCAAGATGGGGAAAAAAAACAAGATATTGGAAGGCACTGCAAGAAAGGAAGCTAAGGAAGCAATGAGAGATTACATAGACTACAGGAGATGAGAGGGACGGAGAGGTCAGTGCCACATTTACTCTTTAAATCTCTCCTACTTTCCATGCTTAATATTACTGTCTTAATTTATTCTTATATTGTCTTCTACCTGGACTGTCACAATGGTCTCCCAACGGGTATCTCCCTTCACCCTTGGCTCTCAAATCCATCCTCCATATGGTTGTGTCACTCCCTTGTTTAAAATCCTTAGTCAGCTTCCAATGCCCTTGGGATGAGATCCAGGTCACTCCTATGACATAGAAGGCCTTCTGTTACCTGGCCCCTGTTTACCTCTCTAGCCTTATCTTTCTCTACTTTTTGCTATGACCTCCTTATAATTTTTTTTTTTACCCAAATCTGCTCATATTTTCCCTTCAACTTGGGATGCTCCTTGACTGGTTAATGCCTGCTCATTCTCTAATATGCTCAAACATTGCTCACTATCCTCAGGACATCTACTCCAGAGCTGCGTGCTCCCCACTGGGTTCTCATATCAACCATTGCCTCCATGCCCAACTCATGAGCATGTGTGTGTGCTCATGCATGTATTTAAATGGTCAGTTGTTTACTATGTGCTTCCTAGTCTGTGAGATTCTCAAGGGGAAAAATTACATCTTGGTCTTTGAGTCTCTATCACTTAATAAAGTACCTTGAACATAATAGGCACAGTATTGAATAAATTAATGACTGAATGAGTGAATGAATGAATTCTGGAAGGAGTTATCTAAATGGGATGCCTAAAAAAAAATCTTCCAATCAGCAGGCTTATCTATAGATGAGGGTTCAGCCCTAACCTATAGAGCCAAACATGAAGAAACTTGCTGAAGAAAATAAAAAAAGATATTGCCATATCTTATTCCAAAATAAATTTCTGATGGGTCAAAGACTTTAAAAGGGAGAAAGAGCCATGAAAGCACAAGAAGAAACCATGTGAGAATTTTGTACATTTGAGTGGATCATGAAATAAAATCTAGAAAACTTAATTCTAATGGTTCTTCTATATATACTATTTTTTAACTGAATGGGGGAAAATGCCATAAAAAAAGGGAACAGACTAACTGGGAAAACTATCTTCAATGTGCATAACGGAGGGCTAATTTCCATATTATAGAAAGAGTCACTACAATGATAAGACTCATAATCCAATAGAAAAATGGGCAAAGGTCATGTACAGATAGTTTGCAGAAAGAAAACAAAAAGGACATCGAAAGATGCTCAACTTTGTTTAAAATAAGAAAAATATAGATAAAATATTTGGAGATTCCATTTTCAACTAGGTTGGCAAAGCTCAAATTGGTTTGGCAAAGGTGTGGAGAAACAAGCGTTCCTACACATTGTTGGTAGGGATGTAAATTTATATAACTTTTTTAGAGGACAATTTACCGATATCTATTAGAATTGAAAATGTCCATACTTTTGATGTGAAATTTGTACCACGAAGTGCACCTTAGATCTAGGTGTATAAATTTAGGTACACCAGGATATCTAATTGAGAGAGAATGATTAATGAACAGATATTGAGTGCATGGTATATAGAGAGCACTGTGTTAAGTGCTAGAGACTTAACAATGAGCAAAAAAGACAAAGCTCCTGCTCTCGGGAAATTTGCAATCTATTGGGGCACAGAGATGTCGTATTACCTAGATGAGTGCTATTCTGGTCAACGAGAATGTACCTAAAAAAAAAAAAAAAAAAAAAAAACTGACAATAAGGCTTCCTGCAGAAGATGTAGTGCCATGGAGAGCTACGTTCAGAGGTTCAAGTTGGGTGAGAGACAAAGCAAATAACCACAACACACATTTTCAATTGTGGTTTGACATAGCATAAGGGGCTTAGGTAACACACATTCTTATCCCTACCCTTTTCTACCTTTTGTTCCTTGTCAAAAACTAATGCAATTTAAAGAAGGACAGAGGATAGGAAGGAAGGGCACTTAGCTTCTTTGAGCTTCAATTTCATTATCTGTAAAGTAAGAATAATAGCACCCTGTAGGGTTATTGTAAAGGTTAAATAAAATAATGAGTGGGCCTCTACCAAGCAGGAGCAGTGCAAAAAAGACTGACTTGTTTATCCGAATCATTTGAGGCAGGATAATTAATTAAGAGCTAAGAACTCATCCTGTCCTTAGACAAAACCACATTTAAAACATCCCACGCAGGGGAGAAATTTTTTTTAAGATCTTTAGAAGAAAACACACAGCATTTTTTGATAAACCAATCCAGGGTTTAAAAGTAAACCAATTCTCTGTGTGTTAGAATAATAGGATCTTAGAAGACTAGGAAATAATAGAACACAGGGATCAAATCCAAGGACTTGCCTGAGGTATACCCCTTGGTGAACGGAAGCATTCTTTCTCTATTAGTGTGTGTTTTCCCTCATAGTTGGCCTAAATCCTTCTGCCTGACATTTTTTTCTTTGGTTAAGAATATCTAGTCGCCATTCCTGAAACCCTCCATATATGCCTAGGCATTGGAGGAGGCTGGGGGCTGGAATAAGATGAATATCCTACATGCATCCTGCCCCCAGAGGCTTTAAAATCGCAGGTGCAAGATGTGGGCATGGTGACAGCTAGAAATAAAGCGCTTTCTTATGTGGCAGGGGAGAAATCTGTGAACGCATTTCTTTGTGGAATAAAAAATGATTTTTATATGTTTAAATATGCTAACCGGATTTAAGTTAATTTTTTAAATCTTGCTTAATTTAGTATTTACATAATTTGCCTGACCCTGACAGACATTTACATTTGTGCTCACTGGCTAATAGCTTCTTACTGACAGGGCACAGGAAGATCTGCAATTTCCCTCTTCCTATCTGCGAGGAAGGGGGGGAGCAGGAATGACTAATAACTACCATTTCACAAAGCTCTGCTGGAGCCGGAGGGAGAGAAAGTGGGGGCGTTCCGTGCACGATGCCCTGGGAATAGCCCAGGGTTTGAACCTGTCCTCCTTGGCTCCCATCCTGGTTCTACTACTTACTCTGGGATTTGAAGCGATTCTGTGTCTGAGCCTTGGTTTGCACTTAGGCAAATTGTGGGTGATACCACCTATTTTGCTGGGCTGCTGCAGATTAGACACACACCTTGGAAGAGGGTAGGGGAGGCATTCGGTGGGGAAATGCAGCTGTTCCCCAGTTCCAAGCTGGACTGGCGGGCCCAGGCCAACTCCAGTGCATGGCGCATCTTCCTTGCCATGTTTTGAACGCTCTGGGGAAAGCTGCTTATACATTTTAGGTGCTTGGGATGGTTTGGATTGCTAAGAAGAGAGATTTAAAAACATCTTTGAAGGGTTTCTGTGAAAATCAGGTTTAATTCATGCTAAAAGAGTTAGTAGGAGACTCCTTCTCTTGCTCATTTTCCTCCTATTTTCATGTGCAGGCACCAGGGACCAGAGGAGGTTGCAGACTCAAGGATTTTCTGTGCAACAGTTCCTGGTGCTTTTGCGAGGGCAAGGGGGAACAATGCTGGGCTGCAGGCATCAGGGTTCATGGCTGCAAATCCTTACGATGGTGGTTCTCAAACTTGACTGCATATTAAGGTTGTAGAGTAGGGAGGCATGTGTTATAGATTCAGACCTGCTGGATTAGATGTTCTGGGGGGACCACGAATCTACATTTCAACACCCTCTCTGCAGAGGGCATCTGATGCAAGCAGGTCGTCCAGCAACACTTTGAAAAACGCTCTCTTCCCTCCCCGAACCCCATCCCCTCCTTGCATCTTTCACAGAAGGGTTTTGATCTATAGTCACACAGTCTCTGCTGGAACAGATTCGAGGCAGCCTGTGTCTGTACGGGACTGCTGTGACACTTAGACTGGTTCTTCCTCACACCCACACATCCCCACTACTTCCTCAAGTTGCTCTCCACAGAGCTGGTCTTTCTTTTCTCAATTGATGGGCCTTCAAATACTCAAAGCCAAGACCATATTTGTGACCCCCACCCCCAGGCCTCAGCAGCCGGGGGTTACAGAGTCCCAGGAGTGATCCCAACCCAATCGTGCTGGTTCTTGTCCCTTTGCAGGGCATGTCCCCCACCAGAACACAGACTGTCCTCCATTCTCACCGGCTCCTCCAGGTCTCTTTCCCTTCCTTCCTGACCCTATCAGTGCAAGGTGGGAAGCCCCTTGAGGTGAGTGAAGCTGCACTGCATCTGCACTGAAGCACTGGAACCAACGCCCCAGACCTGTGGTCCCCCAGATTCCAGACACAGAGCAGCTGTGTCTTCCTGGAGAACTTGGTGGTTTAGCAATTGGCTGATTTCCCTTTAGAGTTGTGGGGGGCCCTTTACCATGCAGGCACCTGAGCCCTACACAGCTCAGTGGGGTTCTCCATGTCTCAGGATCCCTGAGAAGAATGGCTCCTTTGGCTTCTGCCTGCAACCTCCTTTTGCAAGGGGCTGAGCCATGGTGCCAGAGCTGATCTAGCTCATTCTTCCCACCCCCTCCTTCTGAGGCACAAGCTTCTTTGTGCATTTGATGTAGAAAAACCCAAGCAAATCGATGTATGAGGACCATTTTACCACTGTTATGCATGTGCAGACTTGCCAAAGTCCAGCCTGCAATCTGCATCATGTCCCTGACCCTCTCCCACATGGAGGGTGTGTGTGACTGTGGGCAGTCACACAGGGCCCACTTCACAAGGACTCTGTGTTGGGTTTGATGCCCTGCCATCACTATTGTGAATTCTTAATCATTTTATCTCGGAACTCGTGCTCCATAAATGAAGTCTGACGGGACAGTAGAGCAAAGTGTGTGAATAGAGAAGACACCCAAGGAGGGGGCAAAGTGATGCTCATGGTCCTAAGCCTGCGGCCACTGTGGACAACAGGCAGCATGTGTCCTGAGAAGTTAGCTGGGCAGCCTGGGGCAGGACCTGAGCCAAGACTGGTGGCGATGACAGTACGAGTAGTAGCAGAAGCAGCAGTAGTGGCCGCCAGGCCCAGGGACGGTGGGAGGGACTGTGCCTGAATGCAGCAACAGGACTGCTGGTGGGAGGCCAGCTTGCCTGTCTGCCTCTGGAACCCATCCCCAGAACATCTGCACAAATAGTCTCTGGCCTCAACTCAGAGATAGGAGCTGCCAAAGCTCAGACAGTAAACTCTGTCAGTAAATTATTACAAAATAAAAGCACACACATTGCAGGAAAGTGGATCACAGAGTTACTAGAATTCTTCAAAGAGTTTGACTCTCTGGTTTTGAGAACTGCTACACCATTGCAAAGTAAATATGCACAGCCTTAGAGTAGAAATTAAATCTAAAGACTGCACATTGAATGGAAAAGAACACTACCTTTAGATGAAGCTTTAGATGAACCAATTCTCAACAAGGAAGACAACTGTAAAATTAATTTTCCTCACAATTGAAGATACAGTGAGAGAATGCATAAACAGATGTTCTGAATTATATAAATTCATGAGGCCACTTTCAGTTTCTTGTGTGATTTTCACGAGTTACAGGAAATGTTAGAGGAAACCTTAAAATGCCACGGTATAAAATGACTTCAAAATTAAACTCAGACTACATGAAATTGGTTTGTATGAAGAGTTAAATTTCTTTAGAAAGTCTGTTTCATGAGAATCATCAACTCTAGGTGTACTAACCTATAGACTTCAAAATAATTCATCAGAAATGTATCCCAATGTTGCCACAGCCTGTAAAATACTCTTAATAGCTCAGCAACAGCCACATCATCAGAAAGATTATTCTCAAAATTAAAAGATCAGTTGTCAGCTTGTAGTCTTGCATTTGCCAAGAGTAACTCACCACCTTTAATTACATTCAATGGAAGTGAAATCACCAAAAGTGTAAGTGAATTTGCAGAAAAGTCTTACGATTAGGCAATATATCACAGTAATAAGGTATTATTATTTATTGTATTATATAAAATAACATCAAAATGTTATTTCTGCAAATTCTAAATTTGTGTTGTTATGCATATACTGTTATTTATCACCCTAATTTTGCTTTGTGTTTTATATGTAAAAATAATCTTAAAGGAAAGAGCTTTATATTGTAGTACCTTATTTTAAGATTTTATTTTTTCAAGAGAGAGACAGAAGCAGAGACACAGGCAGAGGGAGAAGCAGGCTCCCTGTGAGGAGCCTGATGTGGGACTCCATCCTAGGACCCCGGAATCATGACCTGAGCCGAAGGCAGATGCTCAACTGCTAAGCCACCCAGTTGCCCCATATATTGTATCTTTAATGGCCCTGTTTTTTTTTTTTTTTTCCTGCTCTTTGAACAAGTGGCGCTACATTTGCATTGTACCCTGGGCACCACAAATTATACACATGACCGTGGCCACAGCTCTTCTCTGCAGGTTGCGTGGCCAGCTCCTCTGGTTTTCCTTTACCCACCTGGTGTTGAATCCCACTATCACTTCCATGCTTGCTCTTTCTCGTGGAAGTCCTTCCTAAAAAACTGCTTGCAGGCCCCTGCAGAGAAGATACACACCAATTTGCACCCACCAAGCAGCATACTTCCCCTTGACACACTGGGGAGTCCGAGCACCCTCCCTACTTGCTGCTGAGCCAGGACTTGGCCATTCTGTACATGTGACTGTGGTTTTGGATGCCTAGGGACAGCCTCTCCATTGATCTGAAATTCTCATTTTTTAAATTCCAAATTTTCCCAGCTTGTTGAGATGAATTTAGATCCAAATTCTGCTGTCTGATGCTTTGGCTTTTCCAGACAGTTTCAAGGTGTCTCAGATTTGATCGGTAGGCCTTCTGTTTTTATTTTGGCTGTTGATAAAAATGGACCTGCTGCAAGGTGCTATGGAATACAAGAGAGCACAGTATCTGCAATCATTTACCTTGGCTCAGGCCCTTTGCCTCCCTGCTCCCTTTTCTCACCCATCTCCATGAAGCAAATATGCATAGTGCCTCTCTGAAGGCATCTCTTTCATTATCTCCCCCCTCTTAGGCATTCCACTCAGGATGCTTGCACTGAGGAACAGCTCAAGGTAAAACAGTGAAGCGTGCAGAGCTCTCTCTCTTCCTGCTTCCCTTGTTTTCAAACCTCCAAAGTCATAGGGCAGACAAGAGGCCACTGCTCACTGCTCTTCCTCGCTGTTGGAGGCAACCTGGGTCTTCTCCAAGCTGGGATAATGCTTACCAAATTTTCAGCAGCAGGGAAGGAAAAAGGCAAGTCAATGCTGAGGTCCTCAGGATTTAATTTCCCTCCCGGGAGAACTTCCTTCAACCCAATAATGTTGTGCAGAAGACGTGGCTTTGGGGAGACCATCTTATCTCTTTTATTGGATCCCTGACGAGTTGGCTATTTATCTCACTCAGGTAACAAGGATTACAGAAAAATAATGTTGCAAGAACCAAAATAATGTTGGTTCTTGTCTCATGGAGTTGAAGAATGAATCTCGACACAAAAAGGTGAACTGAAGTGAAAGTTTATCAAGTGAGGGTGAAAATAGAAAGGAATGCAAAACTCTCTGGAGTGAGGGGGTCCACTGAGGGCTTTTATGGTCAGTCTTTTATAGAAAACTGACCAGGGAACTCAGTAAAAATCTTGTCTATGACATTTATAGATCTATTTTAAACAAGGTGGATTTGTAAATATCATGAATGATCCCATCTATATTTAGAACAAACAAGGTGGAGTTGTTATGTTCCCTTCTCTCTGGTTAATATCTTATCTATAACATCTCTCCACATCTGAGATTTCTGTGAGCCTGATTAGTAGCCCCCTACCTATTTCTCCCTCCCTAGCCTTACCTGCTCCTTACTCAATAAGAGCTTGGGCTATAGATAGACAGGGAGGCAGGAGAGAGTAAGATTTAATTTCCTGTTCCTTTGGATATTTTGCCATCACCTGCTCCAAATAGAAACCGTTTCCCTTGAGTCCTTGCTTCCAGCAGGCTGGCTGGAACCTTCTGGAACCTCTGGCTCCACCTTCCAGACAAGCAGTCTCTTACCTCTGAGTTACGGTTTACCTTTTCCACACCTACCAGCTCTGGAGTTCCTTGGGTAGAGCTGATGACAACTCAATCTTCATGCTCCCCTGTAACTGCAGTTTATGAATCAATGCCGGCCGAAGCTTCAGAAGCCACGAACCCCCTAGTTCACTGACATTAGCCCCACAGATTTGCTTTATAATTTGGCTTCCATGGATCGCCTGGTTCTTAGCTGCTTGTCTGATTCCTGGATCATGACTCCTCTCAAGGTTTAAGCCTAGTCTGCATTGCAGCACGAACTGCCCCCATTGTCCTGGTCTACCTCCGAAGCCCCCGTCACACTCCATGATGGTGTGACAAAATCACAGCTGTTTCTTCCTTATTATTTTACCTAAAAACTACACAACTTCCTTGGCTGCACTGGTCAGAATCGTGAATTACTGCGATAGTGTCTTAGAGAATGGACTCTGCTAAGAATTCCAAGAGACGTGCTCCCCTGAGTCAACTGGACGTTACCCTTGCCATCCTCCTATAAGCAAAAGATTCTGCTTTTTTTTTTTCTAGCCAAACCAAACCACTTCACTTTTACATTGTGTGTTGTGAACAGATATGCTTTTTGTAAATCAGACTATATCGTAAGTGATCCACAATGAGTCTTCATCAAAAGGAGTCCTGGGAAAAATCTTACCAAATTAGAAACTTACCTGCAGTCGTTTAACTGCTTCCCAAAGCTGAATTTTCATGTACTGATGTCCTTTAAAGGACACATGGGCCCCTGCCACCTGATTGCCCCATTGGCTGCTCTGCGAGACTCTATGCTGTATGGCACAATAGATGTGTCTCATCAAGCTGCGTGCCTTAGCTACCTCATTTATGTATTTAAGGGAAACCAGTGTTTTGGATGCCATGTTAAAGGTTGAGGCTCCTTAGAGAAACATAGCTTTAAAAATATTCAAATTAATGATAATTTCAGAGGGAGATTTTGCTGTTGTAATTGAGCACCAGGAAGATAGAGGTTATGAATTACAGATGAAATCTGCATAGAGAAAATGCAAAGGCTGCTCTGCTTTCAACAATGTCCCTCCTTGGGGTTGGTACTATGTACTCTTGGAAGAACAATTCCAAATCTCGAGCATGCATGGAGGCTGCCTGTTTGATAAGTCACCTCTCTGCTCGGGTCCATGCTTTGCTGTCTTAGCTGCAGGCAGGCTAAATGCTGGGAGAGGGGCATTTAGCCCCTCTGGTCAAGCTGTCTGCTCTCAATCTCCACATCTTCTGGGGCCCAGACTTAGAAGGCCCCCGAGGGAGCCGGAGGGTGAAACTTAGAACCCAACAGGGAGTTAGTGGCTGTGCTTCTGGCTCTAAAGGCTGATTTATTTGGCAATTTTATATCCTACTCAGATAACACCACCTCTCAGAGGCTGGCCCTTTCTAGGCCTTCTTCAACACAGAGGTTCATCAGATGGTACTTGACATTCAGGGCAAGTGGGGACCTTAAGAGCTAGCATGGGGGTGAAGGGAGCCGGAGGGTCCCTTTTGCATAGAACCTCTCTGCAGGTGTATTTATTTTCAAGGGTCTCAGGGAAGAAGCAGAGGGAGGGGTGACCTGCTAGCTCTTCTTCTACACTCTTCTGATTCTGATTCTCCTCCTGAGGGGTGGTCAGAGCCACAGGCCTTGGACTTGCAAAATAAAAGCGAAGAGCTTCCATTCCTAGAAGAGTTTTCAAAACACACCTGAGTCCTGCCATATATTATACTTTTCCAAATGGGATAGCAGACCTCTTCTCTACCCCTCCCCTCAATGTACATGTGTGCATGCACACGTAGGCACACACACACACACCCCTCTTTTTTTTTCCCTCCAGTGCAGTAGTGTGACCACTTACAGGAGGAGAAGACTGGTCTACATGGTACTGAGAAGCCTCAGTGGTGCTCGTTTCCCTCTAAGGGGGAAGAGTCAGGTTCTGGAGAAATCCAAGCCAGCAGCTGCTTCCCAATGGGGCAGGATATACCCAGGTTTTATACTGACTAGCTATGTGATATCAAACAAGTTATTAATGTGAAATGGGAAGAATAGTAACAATAGCTGCAAGTATTGATGATCTCTTACTATAAGTTAATACTCCAGCTAAACAGCTTTCCCCAGGTATCTCATTTAATACAACAATCTGGGGAAGAAGATACTATTTTTGTCTTCTATATTTGTTTACAGTGGAAAAGTAAAAAAATACAAATATGCTGTCAGGGACAAAAGCATGTCAATTAATGTTTCCAAATATTATCTCACTGCATGTAAGACAGAAGAATAAATTATTTTCATGGTTGACAGGGTAGGTCCTTGTCCATCCATCCATTCATCCACCAACCCATCCACCTAGGACTCCACAAGCCCCGTGTCATGTTCTGCATTTCTCATCCCACCAATTAATGCTTTTAAATCCTAGTGTTTCAGGTTTATGGACAGGACTTAATGATCCAAAGATAAACTTGACATTTGCCCAATGGCCAGGACAATTTACGGATGCAAGAGTTCAAGGAGAAGAGTAGAGTGGCTAGCTCCCCCAGAAATTACACCTGTTAGACTGGGGCAGTAGGAATTTGCCACAGATAGGGAAAGTCATCCCTCCTGTGCTTAAAACCTAGAAAAGCTGCCTAAGTGCTGGCCTCTGTGTGTGTGATGAATGGACTTAAAAAATTCTTCTGGTTCTCTCTTCATCTTTTCCTAACTCCCTAGTGGGAGTAGAATTGTGGTAGGTTTTAGATAACAGCCTCACAGCCTTAATTTTATTTATCTGACAAGCTTGACTCTCTGGAGACACCAGCTGTTAGGTTATGCAAAATAGCAAAGAATATTAACGATTCAGCCGAAGGTTCTGCTACACTCGTAACAGGTCTGCAACGCTGACTGTAACAATGCTGTCCTCAGGACTTTGGGGCAAAAAAAACCCTCCAAAAACACTCATGCAAGCCCTGCACAAGAAGCTCCAAGAGAATACTAAGCTGGAGACCGAATCTCCCAGGCAAGTTTTCTCCACTGGCTTTGCAGGCCTCTCTGTGCTCCCAGACCAGTCATGGGGCAGTGAGTCAGCTCAGAGCAGACACCTCTTGTGGTGGCTGTGGGCGATATGCTTCTTCCACTATTTATTAGACTTTCTACTCTTTCCTCTGGGGATGGCAGGCCTAGAGCAGGAGAAGCAACGGAAGACGAAAAAAATTAAAAGGTGAGATAAAAAACCAAAAACTAAAAACAAAGGTAATGAGAGACGGATAAAAATAGAAACAAGCAGAGGTTTGGTTTCCTGGGCAGGTTGAAGTGCTTAGATACAAAGATTAATGAGCCTATTATGATCCGAAGTTAAAAGAGCTTGAGCTTTAAGATGCTCTGATAAGGACTGGGCCAGGAAGGATTAACCAGCAAGGCAGGGAAGGTGGGCCAGGTAATGAGGGAAGGTTGGGGGTGGGGGAGAATGAAGAGAGAGCAGCCAAGCTGGTGGGCCCAGCGATCCAGAGAACCTTGGAAGACCTGGCAAAGAAGTGGCAGGTGGGGCAGCCTGGGTGGCTCAGCGGGTTAGCGCCGCCTTCAGCCCAGGGCCTGACCCTGGAGACCCGGGATCAAGTCCCACGTCAGGCTCCCTGCATGGAGCCTGCTTCTCCCTCTGCCTGTGTCTCTGCCATTTTCTCTCTCTCTCTCTCTGTGTCTCTCATAAATAAATAAAATCTTAAAAAAAAAAAAAAAAAAAGAAGAAGTGGCAGGTGTCCTATCAAGCGGGAGAAAGGGTGGAAGCTCCAATAGGTACTCTCAGAGGAGGTGGTGGGATAGGACAGTTGGGGGATAGGAAAGAGACCAAGGCAGGCCCAAGACTGGAGACATGGAGGTGGGTTCCTGGACCAAGAAAGGCTTAGGCACAGAAGATAATCAACAGCAAAGGTAGAATCAGATTCGTGAGAGCCCGGGCCACAAGGTCAGATGGGACCAGCAGCCAGGGTGTGTGTCCCAGGTGTATGACAACTGCCCTGGAGCTCCTCAGCCCAACCTTCCAGACTGGGGTACCTGGACGAGAACCTAGGACTAGGGCTGAGCTTGCAGGGGAGAGACAACAGGGGTTAGCAAGCAGGGGTCAGAGGCCTTTAGTCTATCACCTTGAATGATCTGAAGACTTTGGGTGCAAGGTTCTATTGCTCACAGCGTGTTATACATTAAAATCATCTGGGAAGTTTTAAAATATAATGACACCCAGACATTCCTCTTCCCCAACCCTAACCCATCCCACACCAATCAAATGAGAATTGTGATCCTCCAATGATTCCCATGGTAGCTAAGTTTGAAAGCCACCAATGTACACACAAGATGGCTCTGTCAGTGTCCACTAAGTGTGTACCATACAACACGGCACCCAAGCCCAACATGTAGTATTGAACATTTGCAATGAGACTAGCTTGATTTCACATCTTCTGTGAGCCCTAAACTAGTTACACACTGGATTTTGATGACAGTCTGAAAAAAAAGGCAAAATATCTCATCAATAATGAGATATTGTTTTGAAGTGGTATTTTGGACATGGGGGTAAATCAAATATGTTATCAGAATTAATTTCACCTGTTTGTTTTCACCTGCCCTAAAGTTGCTAGTAGAAACTATGCCTGCCGCTGTGGTTGGCATGATACACATCTATTTCTCATGAGCCAGGCTGCACTGGAGCTTCTCAGTTCCAATTCTCAAACCACAACAACCGAAAATGCTTTTCCAGCCTTGCTGCTGCCAATGGTAACAGACTTTGGAAAAAAGGGCCCTCCACACAGCTTGTAACTATGTATTTATTTGTGTGTTTACCTGTTTAGTGTCTGATTCCTTCAGCTGACCGTCTGTTGTTTACCTGTTTCAGCATTTAGCTGGGTATCTGGGACATAGTAACAGCTCACTAAGTATTTGTTAAGTGTATGTGCTGGTGAAAGGAGCACAAATATTTATTAAGGAAATGAGAATGAGTGAAAGAATGAAGGAACACACAGATGAATACAGTAGATCTCTTTTCCATTGCTGTGTTCCCTAGACACACAGGTTGAGCAGCAAGAGTCAGCAGCTTGGGCTTGTACCACAGAGGAGGGGCTGTTTTGCATAGAGGGGAAGGGCTACAGCAGAGGTGATGTGCAAGGGTTTTGGAGGCAGAAGGATCTGGGCTCAAGACCAGGCTTGGCCAATGCAACCCTCCCAGCCTCTTGGACTCTGATGTCTTCCATCTGTAAAACGCAGATAAGCTTATCTTGCAGGGTTATTGTGTTCTGAAGGACTTAGCAGTGACTGTAAAGCAGTCATTGGTTTAAGAAGGAAAAAAGAAGAGGATTAATCTCTGAGATGTACTCTGTTCTCCAGAGGGGGCAGGTGGGGAAGCTTCTTGCCTCCTGCGGGGGCCACCGGAGCTGGGCACACTTAGTTCTTCAAAGCCCGCCGCCCACTGTGACTTTGGGCAGCTTATGACAATGGAAAAAATTAAAATTTCTGGTGTCTTATGTTATATAAAAAGGTGTTTGCTTTGGCTCATAGCCCAGCCTTGGCCACTGGTACTCTCAGACCGCGGCTGTGGCTTGTTTCCAACGTCAAGAGCCTAGCACTCTAATCAGGCAGCACTTTTGGATGGGGTCTCAGATTCAGATCAGAATCTTCGGAGATGGGCAGGGGGCCTTTTGCACCCATATCTTGTTTGGCACAAAAAGCATTGCCTCCTCCCCTTGCTCACATAGCCCATGATACCACCCATGGCGACAAGGAAGGGATGTTAGGAAACAGGGGCTTGACCAGTTGGTCCACGGCATTCTTGTTTGGCCAAACAGTACACCAAAAGCTGCCCTATTTATCAGGCTTGCAATTGAAGGGGGAGCACGGGGCAGCTGTCAACAAGAGAAAGCAGTGTATTCCCTCCTCTAGGCACTATCTGTAATTAAAATTCAAACTCGATTTATCCAGATAAGGAAAACGCTATCCATATGGGCATGGTTGAGTAACTTATGGTCTCTTCAAGATGGGTAGAAGCATATCTGTATGCCAAGGCTGAGACAGTGGTGATCGGAGAAAGACTCTATAAAACTGCATTCCTGGATTTGAAATACTCTACAACCACAGGGACCTACATTTGACAGGTCGGGTT
The DNA here is from genome assembly GCF_053574225.1 of Canis aureus. NCBI lineage: Eukaryota > Metazoa > Chordata > Mammalia > Carnivora > Canidae > Canis > Canis aureus. Next base: position 23,699,773 of record NC_135641.1, on the reverse strand, counting down.
TTAAAGTTGTGAGGCCTACGGAATTATTCATGCTATCAATGCCCACATTGCCTGCAGTCAGCAGAGGGAATGGAATATCAAAAATGGGATTAAAAAGAATAACCTGGCCAAGATTTGTGCAGAAACGGATGGAAGAGGCCAGATGCACTGCCTATGGCTCTTAGGTTGATTAGATCAACAACACGCAAATTCCCAGGACTTTACTTCATGAAATATTAATGAGCGAGACTCTGGCTTTTTCCTCAGCGACTATAGCTACAGAACATTTCTGAGCCAGATAACATTGTATTGTATCGCAAGGCGTTAACAAGGGTGTCAAGGACACACAGGCTGAAGAAACTCTACCCCCTACCTGGCCAGAGACAGGGCCATGGTGGAAAGCCCCATGACTAGTCAAGTTCCATCAGCAAAATCCATTGTTGATGCCCCTTTGGAGAGGACTTTAACAAGTTCTCTTATCTATGAGTGTGCATTGTCGAGTGTCCAGACCTTTGTCCTAGATCCATGCCTCCCACTGAATGAAGACATGGAACACAACTCTGAAGTTTTCATCTTTATTTGTCTCATGGGTACAGGCAGCGATTCCCTTTCCACTTGAGTCCAGGACCATCTGGATTACCCACAAAAAGCTCTTGGCAGTGACCTGAAACCACGTGGACAGCTGGCTAACCAACTCCAACCATGACCTGCTGACTAGCAATTCATCCTCGCTTTCCAGACTTACCCAACAGCCACCACAAGCAATTCTAAGTCAATTCCATCCTACGACTCCCAGTCAAGACTCCAGAAAAGCCCAGCTGAGCTGGCACTTAGCCTCCTTGACTTCATTTCTCTCTTTCTTGCTTGATTCTAATTTGTCACCCATAAGCTCAAACCTACATTTGCTTTGTAGATTGAGGTTTGGCCTGGGCCAACCTTAGTGCACCTTAGTACACTGCTTGGACTCTGATTTTGGACCTAACCAGGTCCAAAATCTGTACAATTTTAAAGACAGAATTACCATGTGGATTCTCTATCAGTCTGGATGCATTTCATTCTACTGTGGTCACAAAGAACTGTCACATCCCAGGGACTGAAAACCAGAAATTTTACTTCTTGCTCATCCTCTATGTCTCTGTGATGCTTCACATCATCCCCTTTCATCTGTAGTGGTTGGGACCATTACATGTAAGGGCCAACACTCCTACTCGTGTCAAGAGCGTGTAGAAAATCTGGAAGTCTTGAGTCAGGTTCCCTGAGAGAAAGGTTGCAGGGAGTTTGTCTGCAGAGTGATGGTTTCTGAAACAACACCTGTAAGGGGCTGAGGAAGCAGGGATGAGCACAGGGCCAGATGGAAGTGTGGTAGAGTTGCAACAGCAGCCCCAGCCAGATCCACGGTTACAGTTCTTCTGTACTGACTCAGGCTGAGGCAGGGGAGCCCCATCTTGCTCCCTAGACCACTCCCTTTAGTGTGGGGCAATTCCTAGAGGGGCTCGATGTGAGCAGTCAGCAGCCAACACTCATGGCAGCTGAGGGAATGGGAACCTTGACCCTAGATGGAGGCTTCCAGGTGCAGTGCCAGAGCGCTTGCCGCAGTGCCCTTGCTTGGACTCTGATAGGAAGTTCAGTCTATCTGGGCACAGCTCTGCTTGGATTCTGGTTGGTTCCCTTTGCCACTTTCCATAGGAAGATTAGAGGGATGCTCTATAACTCAAGTGGGTACAGTTGGTCTCAGGGCCATGATTACATTTTATATTCTTCTCGCTGTTGGCTTTGCTAGGAGGACCCAAAACATCCTGTCTGAGCTTCCGGTCAGTATGCTTTCTCTGGCTGTGCCTCCTGAACTCATCAAGTTATCACCAGAAGAGGCAGGAGACTACCAAGAAAAGCCCCAGTGTATACCTGGTATCGCAGTGTTACAGCAGCCCTACCTCCTGCTGATGATCAAGGTTAATCACCCTGCTAATGTAGGGACTCCTTTCCTCACCTTCTTTTGGCACAAGAAGCTTATAGTGACTAGGCAGCAAATGAGGCTTAAAGTTTAATAGGGCATTTACTATGTTCCCTGGCACAAAAGTGTCTCTCTGGGAATCAAGACCTCTAGACTTACAGAGCCTAATGCAGCAGCAGTGAGAAGTATTGATTGCCTAGGTGGGACACAGAGAACGAAGGTGGGCAGGGTCTTTCCTACTTCTACCCCTTGCTTCCTGGACCCATGTATTTTGCCTCTTGGGGATACCAAATTATATAATGGCCTTTGGGGATGTTGATGGCATCCTAGAAGATAGCACTTTATCTTTATAGAGTTCAGTGACTTCTCCCTGGAAGATCCTCTCTGGTGGCCATTAACATTCAGTTTAAAGATCTTCACCCATGGGTCCACCTACGTGGTCTTCCCAGGTCCTGGTCTTGTAATCTTTCTCTTTTCAGGCCCCTTGGACAACCAGCCCAGTCATTTTCCACAGCCCTGACTTTTGTATACCTATTCCTATTCCACCCAAAGTGAATGATCATGTGTTCTGGCCAGTGAGAGGATTCCCTTAACACTGTATTTCAAGACTGTCCTGAATGGGACTGCAGGCCCACAGCAGGCCAGTTTTGGCTAGCATCTCCAAATCAAGCCAGCACATCCTAGAACCAGTCTCAGCCTTTTTTTCCCCCACTATCAGCTTGCCTGATGGAAGGCATCCCCTGCCCCATGCGGCCATACATTTCATCTAAGGGAGAGAACCTGGTACAACAGTGGTGATGACACCAGCATCTGGGCCATCTATCGGTGCCACTCACATTGCCCTCTGGCCCTGCTCACGCCCGATTCCTGATGAACCACTTCCATTACACACAGATTGCTGCCAGGCCTGCCAACCCGAGGACGTGGTTGGTAGGTTGGATGCCAACTCGTGATGGGAAGCTTTGGCTACATAGTCACTTGTCAGATGCTCCATCTCTATCAGGACCATGCGTGCCGGGAGCTATGTTTTAAATGGTATATAGCTCCCCTTTGCAGATGGCATGGCCTTGCTGCAGAACCCTAGCTATCCTCCTATCGGGGCATGCCATAAACTCCATGTGGTGTTTCTTCCCACCACGGATAACTCTAATATCAATAGGATCTGCTTAACCGTTTGGTCTAAGCAATATGGCTTTTACATTGCATCCTAGACTTGTGACTCAAAGCTAACAGCTTTATGTAAATAGACCACAGCAATATCACTAAGTGGCTTTCAGATCCCGAGGAAGACTACCAGGCATTGGGCTTCTTTCTTAGTGGTGAGAGGTGTGAAATACAATAATTTGTCCTTTATTTCCAAGAGATGTCCCCCAGCCCCCAAACCACTGGATCCCTAAAGAGTTTACTGACTTGACAGTGATGTTATATTCTTCTTGGGCGAGCTATCAGTTACTACATGATACTGATGTGTCTTGTTTCTGGTAATGTTAACTTTGACTACTTGGTTAAGGTGTCTGTGAGGTTTCTCCTCGTAGAATTTGATTCCTGTCCACCCCCCTCTCCCACCCCCTAGTAATTAGTATCTGATGAGGAGATACTTTAATACTATGCAAATATTCTGTTTATCTTCATGCTTTCACCCACTGATTTTAGCATCCATTGATGATTCTTGCCTGCAACAGTTATTCCTGTGGTATTTACCAAAGTCATTTTCTATTTCCATCTTCCCTTTTGTACAATTATTAATTTGAAGGCTTCTGTAAGGAAAAGCTGTCCCTTCTCCCTCATTTCTTTATTTAGTCAGTTATTTTATTTATATCATCATGAACTGATGGATACTAAATTTTCCTGCAGGTTAAATCCATTACTATCATTATTTCATTGTTCAAATTATCCTAGATTTGGCCACTGGGACTTCTTTCAAGTTATACACTTCCTTAAAGTAAATGCTGTTTACTGCAGTTGTTACAGTGCATTAGTTTTTTCTGCTGCAATTTCTTCTCCTTCATACTCCCGCTTATCCCAAATAGTGTTGTGATGGCCCATGGGCATTTTGGGTATGTAGGCAAGGGGCAATTGAGTTGGGGACATATTTAATTTAGTATTTAATTTAGTTATTTCATCTATTGGGATATAATTGTGTTTGAAGTCACTATCACTTCCATGTATAGTTGACGTATTTTGGAGTGTCTGGTGTTGGAATGGCTTCCAAGAATAATTCTACCGCCCAAAATGTATAGGAACAGAGGTTTCATTTTAGTACGAATGGGGCCTACAATACCCAGCTTTGGAATTATGTAGGTAATGGTTGGCTTGCTATTGTAAATCTGTTCAACCTTGCAAAATGGACATAACAACCTTTAGGATACTCTAAAAACTGTTTTCGAAGACTCAGAAGAGAAACTTAAATACAAGGAGAAGCAAGGTGTTTACTTAAAAATTCCCAGAACTCAAATGCCATTTTAATTCAATTTGGAAAGACAGTTTTGGAACATTTCACTAAAAGAAATAAGATAGTATATCATGTAGGACAGGCATTAGGGTTCAAAGCCGACAGCCAAGAAAGAATTCTTGAGACATCTTTGGTGCAAAACGGTGGTTTTATTAAAGCACGGGGACAGGACCCGTGGGCAGAAACAGCTGCACTGGGATTATGAGGGGAGGCCCATTATGTACCTTCAAATTGGGAGGGGGTTAGGGATAGTATAAGCCTCCCAGGTATTTTGGGAACAAGGTTTTCAGGATCCTGAAGGGGCTAGCTATTGTTGGGAAAGGTCATTTATTATTGTTTAGTAAACTTTCACTTTTGAGACCTTTCAGATGCATAGAGTATGATTGCCAGCATGTTCTTGGGGGAGGGAAGGTAGAGATAAAAGAAGTTTCCAAAGGAATTTTTATATATTAAAGTAGACTTACAGGGCTCTAGGGGTTGGGCTAAAATTGCCTTTGGCCTTAGCAAAATATCTACATTGAGGCAATTGAGTCCCTAGAAGAAGGTCACTTTGCCTGTTTCAAGGACTTGTCAGTGGGCTGTAGGTGGTAAAGAAGGTGGTAATAATTTTTCTTCTGCCTTTGTTTCTCACATCAGTATAGATTTTCAATTTGGGCACATAGGAAGGTATATTCTTTTGTCATCTTTAAATACATGTATTTAAGAACAGAAAAATTTCAGGAAAAAAGTTAATAGGAAAAGAAAAGCAATGAAATAAATAAAAATTATTCTGATTCAAGGATAGAACTATAATTAATCATATCAAAACTAGTAATTCAGTAGGAGAGATAACTTTCAAATAGAATAATAATGAATAGACTCTTGTATTGTTTAATAATGCAGCTAATGATGAGGAGTGAATCATATGAATATGTTGAAGAGAGATTTACATTTCTTGCTCATAAACTGACACCCAAGAGGATAGCACACAACTCATGATACCCTTTTCCAGTGAGGAAATGGATGACTAATAAATAAATCAATGAGTGATTTTTCAATTTGAAAAGTTTTTAGGATTAGTCACTGCTGAGGAAAACTTGTTATGTTCTGAAGTCATGCAATCACATAGGAAAGAAATTTTGTTGGAAGTTTTCCCCAAATTGACAACAATCCTAAATGTTTACCTGGTGTTTCCAATAATGAGCTGTGATGCTGAAAGAAACTTTTTGAAACAGTAGGAAAAAAAATCTTGATCAAGCATGCTAAAGACTGACTTGTCTTCCTTTGGCAGAAACTGTCATTCAATTTGAAGAAACAATCTAAAGAATATGCACCCCCCCCCCCCAAAAAAAAGGGTAGGAAAAATATTTTAGTCATATGTCAGGCAATTAATAAGATAGTGTATCATTTGTGTGGATTTTGTGATGTTTATGGTATGGGTCAGCATTTTTAAGATTTGAACTTGGTTGTGATTTCTTTTCTTGTTTTACATGAATAGTGATTTTCAAATCTCATGTTGTATCATAATTTGGTATTCTTTTTCTTAAAGAAGGACCTCAAGTTGTATAAGCTTCAGGCCTCACAAAATCTGAATCTGCCTCTTCCCTGAGATCTGAGAAAAGTGCAGGTTTCTAAAAGTACCTCTCACCTCTTGGAGAGGACTTTCCCCTCCTGGGGACCAGAGTCCCACCTTTGTCTCAGTGCCTACAGGCACCTCACAAGCAGGAAGTGGGGGGAGGGCTGCATCTTGCCCATTGCTGCCAGGCTCACAGGAGTGGGAATCCAAGGGAAAGCAGCTCTCCAATCTCCTGTGGTGCTGTCACACACCTTCAACCCCCATTCATTAGGTGTGAAATGGTTCCCCGTGAGTGTTTATGTGTGTTTATCCAACAGGTCTGCAGGAAGTGTGAAGCTCTGTTTGCTGAGAGTTTTGTTCTACAAATAGAAAGTGGTGGTGGGAGGGCAATGACAGGAAATTGTACCAGGTGGAAGGGTTTATTAATATCAGTATTTCTCACCATGATAAATGAGTGTCCTGGGGGCTCTGAGGATCTGACACTTTTCCTTTCCTCTGATGAAGGCCTCCTAGGACCTCAGCCTTTATAGCCTGGGGTGGATTTGCTGCAATCACAAATGGCAGCCTCAAGACCATGGGTCCTTATAAAAATCACATGGTGGGCATGGGATTAGACAAAAATACCCTCATACATTTCCGTCTTTCTGGGACTGTGAGCATGAATGGTTCTAGCGCATGCCGAATGCTCAGCCCAGGTCCTGACACACAGCAGACGTTGAATAAATGGTAGCCATGGTTTTTGCTTCCATATGAGCTTTCAAAGCAGCTCTGAGGTGAGCTAGACCCAGCAGGAAGGCAGTGCTGAGTTGTCATTGGGAGAATGACCCCTGAAAGCAGACTGCTGGCTTAAAATCCTGCTCTGCCCTTTACTAGCTGTGGGGCCTCAGGCATGTTGTAATCAATTTCCCCATCTGTGAAAGGGAGCAATAGTGATGAGTTGTTGTGAGGTTTAAATAACTTAGCACATGTGAAACACATAGAACAAGCCTGGCATAAACCTGGCACACCCTAAGCGCTATATTAGTGCTAATTATTATTATTATTAGTGTTACTGCTATTATCATATCATCTAGTAGTTCAGGACTGGTGTCCCTCATTTCATGAGGCCTCCCAGTATCCAATCCCTCTTGGATTGGTACATGAAAGACTGTGGCCTATGTCTCTTTTCCTGAGCCCCTCCTTCCTATTCTTGTAGCTAGTGGAAGGGGGCACAGGGCAGGCATCATTACTGACTTCAGATGTCTGAACGGCGGTCACATGGACGAAGGAAGGATTCCCCTTGGCTTCACCGTGAAGCCTTGGGATGGAAGTTATAGGGAAGCCAAAACCAGCTCAGTGAGGGTGGCACCTAATAACACTCAGGGTGGTCAAGCCATGCACTGGGCTGCCCTGGAGGAAGCAAGTTCTGTCATCAGTGAGGGTGTTGGAGCTGAGCCTGGATTATCTTTTGTCACAGTTGCTGTGGAAAAGATGAAGCACCCTATATTGGTTATCTATTGTTATGTAACAAAATACCACACGACTTGGTGACTTAAACACCAATTTTTTACTATCTTGCCATGTTGGTAGGTTAAGATTTCAGAGGCCGTTTAGCTAGGCTGTTCTGGCTCAGGGTCTGGCTGTGGTGTAGATGATGGCTATGGCTGTGTTGTCTTGGTTGAATCTGCTTCCAAGATGGCACGCTTACACAAATGTGGGGAAGAGGCCTTAGTTCCACGCAGTGTGGGCTTCTCCAGAGGGTTGCCTGGTTGTCCTCATGACATCGTAGCTGGCTTCCTACAGGGCACATGATGCAAAGGAGGGAGCAAAACAGAAGTGCAATGTCTTTTATGACCTTCCCTTGGAAGTCATCCTCTGACATTTCTGCTACATCCTATTGATCAAAAGCATGTAAGCCACACTCAAGAGAGGAATTAGGCTGCTTTGAAGGGAAGAGATTCAAAGATCTTGTGGACTTATTTTAAATCCACAAGCCCCTTAAGTGCTGAGTCACTGTGATTGCTTTATGCATTACTAGGCCAAAGGTTTTTAATTAGCAGTGAGGCTAAGTTCCTTTGCTACAGTTACTCAGGAACACAGGAGCTGACACCTGTTCCATCCCCAGTGGGTAGCTTCAGCAGCTCTTTCTAGTCCAGGACAATATGGCCTCACCAACCATTTCCTAGCTTCACCCTCATCACCTCAGTAAGACCGTTTCTCTTCTGGAGGCCACGGCCCTGGTCAGCTGGGTGATAGCATAAGGAGGAGAAAAGGAATCGTGTGGGGTGCAGCAGAGGCCCTGGCCCCTGGTACCCTCTTGCCCTACAGATTTCCTGAAGGAAGGAAGAGAGAAGATGGAAGGTAAGGGAAGAGAGCTGACACTGAAGAAATGACCTACCTAATAAGACAGTATACGGTGGAGGGCTTGCGATCTTGAGCACATTGACACTAGGTGACAGTTATCCATAGCCAGAAACACAAACATTCATAACATGTGCTGCTCCTTCATTGTAAGTATCACAAGCCTTGAAAATATTGGGTGATTTCTAGATTGGTAAGGTGGGTGGCTCAATTGTCATTAGGTGGAAACCCTGGGTTATCAGGCTTAAAGTTATGTTTAGAGGTTGATTTTGTTGAATAGTTGGATTCTTGTGGCCCATAGCTCAGAACAGTCGCAGGGATGACGTGTGTGTGCAATGCAGTGGTACCCTTTACCTTACAGTTTTCAATCACTATTTTGGGAGGGCGATATTGCTGTAATACTCAGTAGGGTTCAGGAACTAAAGGAGACAGGAGAGGTAACAGGAAGGGTTTCCTTACATGAGAGTAGAGGAGTGTGTGTGTGTGTTTGGCGCAGGGGAATTGGTTAATGCATTCCCTAGCAAAATTGCCAGGGCCTCCCATACTGTTTCTTTACAATTAATGCTCATAACAACTCTATGAATTGGGTATTATTATTTTCAATTTGCAACAATCAAATTCTGGAGATCAGCTTAAAAGAAACAAACTACATTGCAAGTAATTATTAAGTCAATAAGCAGAAGTAGCTCCCTGTTTATAAGCATCTAATTTACACTCTCCCCAACCTGACAGCAAATTCCTCATTCTCACCATTGTGAAGATTTGAAGGGGACAAAACCTTGGGAGATTTTAAAGGACTGGAAGGTGGCACCGCCAAAAGCAGGTATTGACCTCAATTCCCCTCCTAGTCTGGCATTAGCAGTGTGACCTAAAGGCACGCTGATATCCCTCTCTGGGTGGCTGGTTCCTCACCTACAAAATGAGGACGTGTGTATAAAGGGAAAGGGGGTGATGGCTGAGTATAGGAGTCACGTGGGGAGCTTTTGCCCAGCCCTCTGGGGTCTGCCTTTTGAATCAGAATCTCTGAGGTTTGAGGGGAATGCTCTGTTAAACCAGCTCTCCAGTGATCCCAATCACACAGCCCTTGGCACAACACAGGGTTTGGGAACCACAGAACTTTTGGTCTCTAAAGTCCCTCCAAGTTCTAGCATTTAATTCCATTTTAGGACAGAAAAGAAGGAAGAAGCGGTGAGAAGCTAGAATAGTTTGGGAAGCGCTGATCCAGTAAAAGGACACTCTGCTCACCATCACGCTCTGGCACACTGCCTACACTTTTCACTTCATTTGCCTTTAACACCTTATGTGTACTATTTGGAGACAGATTTGAATGAACAATCCACCTCTTTTAAAACTCAAATAATCCAACCATCTTTTTTTTTTAATCTAACCATCTTTAATAGGGTTCTTGTTGGTCATGTCTGAGTCAATTTCAGTAACAAAATAAATAATGATACCAATTTATTACAACATATTGCATATAATAGGAACTTATAAGTCCATGTTTATATAAATAAGTAGATAAACAAGGGAGAAGGAAGAGCTCTCCTTTATAGTAGAAGGCCAACTAATAGGTATAAAGAAATGATAAAATTTAGAAAACCCTCACTTGGTAACAACCATCATAGTAATCATAGGTTCAGGCAAGGCTCATCAATGGATGCTAAAAGAAAGAGAAGCAAGTTTATTGAGAAACAGGATATGTATATGGCCTCATAGTATATTCCCGCAAAATGACTAGTCTCTTCTTTTTTTCTTTAAGATTTTATGCATTCATGAGAGACATAGAAGGAAAGGCAGAGACATAGGCAGAGGGAGAAGTAGCCTCCCTGCTGGGAGCCTAATCGGAACTCCATCTCAGGACCCCGGATCACGATCTGAGCCAAAGGCAGATGCTCAACCACTGAGCCACCCAGGCGCCCCTGCTTACTAGTTTTTAACAAAATAGCTTTTCACTTTACAGTCTTAACCAGGGGTAGATGTTAATGGCACCATTAATAGGGCAAATGGGCATGGCACAACACGCGATGGGATGCAGTGAGGACACAGTGTCACCTCAGTGGTGTTCCTGCCAAAGATGTGTATGGCCTGTGCTCTTCAAAACTGTTAAGACAGTGCAGTGCAAGTGACTGAGGAGATGCTCCAGGCTGCTGGAGATGAAGGAAGCACAACAGTTGAATGCAATGTGTAATCAAGCGCCATATCTGACCAGGAAGGAAACAGCAAAAAGAGGGATGCTGTTGTTGTTATTGATGTTGTTGTCTCTCTATACAAGTGATTATTGAGATAATTAGCAAAAATTGAGTCTGAGCTGTGAGGGTAGATTGTATCAATGTCAATGTGTTAATTTGGTGTAAGTGTTGTGGCTGTAGGAGAAAGTCCTTGTTCTTAGGAGGTGACCACTGAAGTATTTGGGGATAAGCTTACAGCTTACTCCTGAATGATTGAGAAAGACAAGGACGTGTGTGTTTAAGTGTGTGTGGAGAGAGAGAGAATAAAACAAGTGTACTTCAAAAAAGATTATATAGGAATCTTTTATATTTTTCTTGTAACTTTTCTGTAAGTGTAAAATTATTTTTTTAGAAAAAGATTAGAAAAACATTTGAGGGCGCCTGGATGGCTCAGTTGGTTAAGTGTCTGACTCTTGGTTTCAGCTCAGGTCATGATCTCTGTCTGGGTCCTGGGATTGAGCCTGTGTTGGGCTCCCTGCTCAGCGGGGAGCCTGCTTCCTCCCTGCTCATGCTCTCTCTCTCTCTGTCAAATAAATAAAATCTCTTAAAAGATAAAATATATTTAAAAATTTAAAAAGCTTAGAAAAACATTTAAAAATCAAATACCCTTTAGGTGGGTAACAGGGTCATCAATCATTCACATCTTAGTGTGAATTCATCCAATAGCACTTTCTTCCAAAGGTCTCTTTGACAGCAACTGCTCTGAGGAAATGGAAGTTTGCAGGGTCATGGGAAAAGATAGGCTGTTTGAGAACTTGATACACTGGGGAATAGAATAGTCAAGCAAACTAGAGGTACTTCCAGGGGGAACTTAAACATAAGAAAAACACAAAGGACGGAGGGACAAGGAGCCAGCGAGGTAAAAGAGGAATTTAGAAAATGAGGCAAGAGAGGGCAATAGCCCCAAATTCCTCTGGTGCTGAGAAGACTTCCTTTGCTCTGCATCATGGTATTCTCAGCCTGGTTGCACACTAGAATCACCTGGAGTACCTAAACCCACTTCAGAACAATTAAATCAGGACCTCAGGCGGGAGGACTGAGCACCAGTTTTAAGAAGGTGACTCCGATGTGCAGCGGGGACAGAGCACCTCTGAGCTGCACTGGGCATGAGTAGGGCACTTGGTCATCTCACCAGCCTCCCATATGGCCCTCACACTTCTACCCTCTCCCACTTTGATCCAGTCTTCCCTGGGCTGGAGCTTCATCAGGCTGATATTTTTAATGCACATTGGTACACTGGAGCATGCTGGAAAAATATCTCTCCTCAGAAACTTACCCTAAATTTCTAACATCCTGACCCTGACATACATGGCTTCCTGTTGTCTAGCCCCAATCAGCCTTTCTCCCCCATGACCTTGATGCATAGTCCCACACCATTTTCTTCTTCAAAGTTAAACATTCATTGTTTTATTTTGATTGGTTTTAGTGACATCATATTGTTCTCAGCTCCCCAAGTACCTGGTACCTGGGGACCCAACAGGTACTATCTCCTGCCTCCATACCAGCATTCACCTTGCTCCCTTCCCTGACCAGTTCCTCCCTCTGGCTTCTAATCTGAGACCACTGAAATGGTCTCATTCTCTAAGACTCATGTCCAATGTCACTTCCTTCATGAAGTCCCAGATCTCTCCTTCCCTGGAAACTTCTATCAGAGCACACAATTACGGCCTGCTTTTACTATTACTTATTCCCAGACTATTTCATCAATAAATTGTACAGTTACCCAAGGGTGAGGGCAGGTGCAGAATGATGGACAGGCCAGGACTTTGTAAGTCACCAAACCTCAATTTGCCCTTGGGATGGGTTTAATCATGTGTCCACAAGTTTTTTGATACTCTTTCCTTCAAGAGATAGAGCTTCGGGGCATCTGGGTAGCTCAGTCAGTTAAGTGGGGTACTCTTGATTTTGGCTCAGGTCATGATCTCAGGGTCTGGGGAGTCTGCTTGAAGATTCTCTCTCCCTCACCTGCTGCCTCTTGCCCTGCTCACACACATACTATCTCTCTCTCTCTCTCTCAAATAAATACATCTTTAATTCGTATTCTACTGGGTCTTGAGTTATCAGTCTTGTAAGCCCATGTGCAAGAATGAAAAGAATTCTGGAAATCCTGACCCAACCCACTGGTATAGCCTGAAAATTGTCCAACTGATGCATCAGAAGCCTGTACCCAAGAGTCTATTCTTTGGAGTGCTAATACTTGGTAGTACCTGGCATAGTCCTTTTCCATGGGCTCTGAGATTGTTGTTCTTTGTTGAAGACACACACTCAGCCTGTAGCTGATAGCAGAGTCTTTAGGTAAGTGTCAGCAAAAACAAAAAGCATCTTAGATCACAGGGAAAATGGCTGTGGCTAATTCATTACAGATAACTTTCAAATGTAAAGGTCTAATGGGAGTTAATAAGAGTAACATAACTGACAAGGAAATTTGATTGCTTCTTTGGCATGCAAAACAAATGATAAAGCCATTCCAAAGCAAATTTTAGACAACTTGTCTCTAAGAATAATGATAAAACCTAGTTTCAGAGAAGTCAGAGAATATCTGATTTATATAAATGGATAAACATAATTTTATAGAGAAAAAACCCAGAGACATAATAACACAATACTCTTGAGACATAATATACATAAATACTAAGATTATACCAGCATATACAAGAATATACCAAAAATATAAAGAGCTTCAGTAAATTTGGCATAGGTCCTAGACATCTGTATCTTTATAAAACTATAAAGGCAACTGTGATGTGCATCGTCAAATTGAAAACTAGTAAGGTAAAAGATACTAGATTCAAATTAAAGAAGACTATGACAAAGTTAACATTTTCAATTATAATGGAAATGAAAGCTAACATCATATTGCTGCTGTCTAACATCGGTTGAGGCACCACCAGGATTCTGACAAATATAAGAAAACTGGACAGAGTCTAGGCAATGTTTCCTCTGAAGTTAAGACATATTAATGAAAAGACATGTTATGAGAACACTGACAAATATCTAAGGACTTCCATGACTTATATAATTTCTGAAGTTTTTATATATTTTTAAAGATTTTATTTATTTATCCATGAGAGACACAGAGAGAGAGGCAGAGATACAGGCAGAGGGAGAAGCAGGCTCCATGCAGGGAACCCGATGTGGGACTCAATCCCGGGTCTCCAAGGTTAACGTCCTGGGCCGAAGGCAAACACTCAACAGCTGAGCCACCCAGAAGTCCCATGAGGTCTTTATATTAATAATGTTTTACTTACTCAAAATGAAATTCAACTATATCTCTTCTGATTTGATGACTTTTCCCATGAAACTACAACAGTGACATATAAGAAAAAAACCCTGATTGGGGAAGCCCCGGTAGCTCAGTGGTTTAGAGCCACCTTCAGCCCAGGGTGTGATCCTGGAGACCCAGGATCGAGTCCCATGTTGGGCTCCCTGCATGGAGCCTGCTTCTCCCTCTGCTTGTGTCTCTGCCTCTGTCTCTCATGAATAAATAAATAAAATCTTAAAAAAAAAGAAAAAGAAAAAAACCCTGATTATTTCCAGCAACTTTCTTTTTATAAGGTAAAATAATAAATCTTTGTGTTTTTCCAAGGATCCTCTAAGAAATCTCAAGATAGATTTTGGTGTAAAAGATATCCTGAAAAATTCTTTTTTTCTCTCCTGTATTTCTGGATTTGGAAGTGATTGGAGAGGGAAAAATCAAAAAAGCTGTTAGAGGAGATTTGGACATTTGATTAAAATGGGATCATAGGCACTTGACAACATTTAGTTATCTATTTAATCAAGATAGCTATAAATTAAAATAAAACATAGGCATTAGCATGATCGTAAAGAATATATAAGTTCTTTCATAACTAAAATTCTTTTCCTAAAAAATCAGAAATATAAAAAATTAAAATCAAGAATTTTTGCCATGTAGGCAGATTACACAGAAAGTGAAGAATAAACCTTCATATTGTTGGCAAAGGTTTTGATCAGTAAATTAAGAAGGCAAACCCATTAAAGTGGACCAAACTTTACTTAAGTTTTAACATATTTCTCAGTTTCTTTTAAGATTCAAGTATTATAAACCAAGAAAAGTAAAGTTCACTTGTCAAACTTTGTTCTTTATCATCCTCCTTTGTATTCTGAAACGTTCTGACACTTTAGGATAGGCTTTAGGATTCCATGAGGTCAAAAGTAATTTCATAATAATTATACTAAGGTGTTATTTCCCTTAATGTCCAATGTGCTCCTCTCCACTACCTTCAAATGAAAAGTATTTCAAAAGTTTCTCAGTTTTAATTTCTAATACAATATTGATAGTGATCACCCAAAAAAACAAAAGCTCTCTGAGGGTCCTCAATAATTTCTAAAAGGTGGTCCTGAGAACCAAAATTTGAAAGGCATGAACCAGCTGCCACAACACGGGGCTGTCTCCTCCGTAGGTAGAATACACGAGTCAGAAACTAAGAGACAAAATTAGGAATTGCCCTGTTCACCATCATTCCTAGCGACCCACTTGTGGAATTTGTGTTTCCCATCCCATAACTCTGAGCCTTACAGGTTTAGAGAGAAAATGCTTCCATCAGGAAGCAAGGTTCCCATTAAACTTTTAGCTATGGCTGTCAGGGGGCCAGTTTTGATTCCTTGTGCTGAGAGAACAGTAGAGAAGTAAAGGAGTCACTATCCTGGCAGGTAATTGGCTCAGGTATAAGGAGGCTTATAAGGAGCTAGTATTACTCAATGGGGACAGGAAGAAAATATTCAGCATCCAATTCTGGTAATAAATAGAAGCCAAGCTTTCTGCCCCTGGATGCCACCGAGTAAGCATCGTTAAAGTCTCCCCTCCCACTGCCATCATGTCTAAGTCAGAGTCTCCCAAAGAGCCTGAGCAGCTACAGAAGCTCTTCATTGGAGGTTTGAGCTTCAAAACAACCGATGAGAGTCTGATGAGTTATTTTGAGCAATGGGGGACACTTACAGACTGTGTGGTAATGAGAGACCCCAACACCAAGTCCCCAGAGGCTTTGGGTTGTCCATGTACGCCACCGTGGAGGAGGTGGATGCAGCCATGAACACAAGGCCACACAAGGTGGATGAAGAGTCGTGGAACCAAAGAGGGCTGTCTCCTGAGAAGATTCTCAAAGACCTGGTGCCCACTTAACTGTGAAAAAGATTTTTGTTGGTGGCTTTAAAGAAGACACTGAAGATAATCATCTAAGAGATTATTTTGAACAGTATGGGAAAATTGAAGTGATTGAGGTCACGACTGACCGAGGCAGTGGCAAAAAGAGAGGTTTTGCTTTTGTGACCTTTGACAACCATGACTCCATAGACAAGATTGTCATTCAAAAATACCATACTGTGAATGGCCACAACTGTGAAGTAAGGAAAGCCCTATGGAAGCAAGAGATGGCTAGTGCTTCGTCCAGCCAAAGAGGCCGAAGTGGTTCTGGAAACTTTGGTGGTGGTCGTGGAGGTGGTTTTGGTGGGAATGACAACTTTGGTCATGGAGGGATCTTCAGTGGTCGAGGTGGCTTTGGTGGCAGTCAAGGTGGTGGTGGATACGGTGGCAGTAGGGATGGCTATAACGGATTTGGTAATGATGGAAGCAACTTTGGAGGTGGTGGAAGCTATGACGATTTTGGCAATTACAACAATCAATCCTGACATTTTGGACCCATGAAAGGAGGAAATTTTGGAGGCAGAAGCTCTGGTCCCTGTGGTGGTGGAGGCCAATACTTTGCCAAACCACGAAACCAAGGTGGCTATGGCAATTCCAGCAGCAGCAGCAGCAGCTATGGCAGTGGCAGAAGGTTTTAATTACTGCCAGGAAACAAGGCTTAGCAGGAGAGGAGAGCCAGAGAAGTGACAGGGAAGCTACAGGTTATAATAGATTTGTGAACTCAGCCAAGCAGAGTGGTGGCAGGGCCTAGCTGCTACAAGGAAGACAAGTTATAGACAATACTCATGTGTATGGGCAGAAAACTCAAGGACTATATTTGTGACTAATTGTATAACAAATTATTTTCATTTCTGTTCTGTGGAAAGTGTAAAGCATTCCAACAAAGGGTTTTAATGTAGATTTTTTTTTTGCACCCATGCTGTTGATTGCTAAATGTAATAGTCTAATCATGACACTGAAAATAAATAAATAAATAAATAAATAAATAAATAAATAAATAAATAAATAAATGCCAAGCAGTCATGACTATGAGTCTCAGACCCCTCATGGGGTTTAGTCACCAAATCAGGCAAACTACCTAGACCAACAGAGTGGCCAGTTTTGGAGAGGGGAGTCTGGAATGATCATCCAAGGAGATAATGAGTATCAGTTGCAACCTCTATATGAGCTACATCAGTGAGGCTGTTGTTCCTATTTCCTTTCTCCTGTAAGTTTCCCCAAATAAAAGGATCAACCCGAATTCTGGAGGAGCTGTTTCCAGAACTTACTGCACAAACCAAGTGGTGCAGAATAGGCTGTCATGGATGGTGCAATGCTCCCCCAGATGCCTCCTTAGATTTGAAACACTCCATCTTCCAATTGCTGTGGATGGTCTAAGAGAATTGGAGACCCCAGCTGCATCCTTCTCCAAGAATTGCTCTCAACTGAAGAAAGCTGCCCAACTCAGGATCATGCTCCTGCTCACGAGGGGCATGAACACCAACCACCTTGTCTCAAGGTGAGACAACTTTGCGGGACCATCCCAGCTTCAGTGATTCCCTCTGTGATAGCATGAGGCCTTTGTGGTGACTACAAAATGGTTCAGCTTCTCCCTCTGCCCATGTCTATGTCTTAGCTCCCTAAAGGAGTTGATCCCAAGGACCTCACCCAGTAAACTTCCCACACTCAAGTCCTTGTTTCAGGATTTACTTCCTGAGGTCCTGATTTGAAGCAAGGTCTATATACTATATTCATTCATGAATCCGTTTCAGTCTTACACATATTTCAAAATTATACCTTTGGCCTAAAGTTCACATAAATCAATACATCCTAACATTAGGATCTGGGGAAGCATGAGGCAAAATAAAAAACGTTTATGTGTTCAGGTAAATCTGGGAAATGCTTAGCTAACCAAAATAAATTTCTTTACAATGGAATTTCTCAGTGCTTTAAATATTCTGCTTGGAGAGTGTGTGTCCAAGAGGAGGTGATCATCATACACAAATTCTTCCCAAAGTGTTTTGACCATGAATTTAAATTTTTTAATTTATTACTTATTTTTGCTGTGTGTCTATTAACATTTCCTAGACGTTGTTTTTACAGGGCCAGGTTTGGGAAATACTAGCTTGCATTTATAGATACTTAATTAGTAATCATTCTGTTTGGCATCTTTAAAAGTTAAGATGGCATTGGGGATGCTTTTGACAAGTCATTTACCAAAAGCATCATGAGGCTCAGAGCTAATGTCTGCATTTGCTCTCAATTAATTGCTCAGTAACAGAGTTACTAAAAATCAATTCACTGAACTACAAACTGTCTCAAAGTTGGAGTTGTTATTTGGGAAGTTAGCCCCACCATGACTTTAGTTGTTAGGGTTTGTAAAAATGTTCTCTGAAAATAATTGTACCGAACCGGTTGAGGGGATTCATTCACGAAGGCCTTCAATGACTGCCTGGCCAACTGGTTCTCTTTAGCAAAAAAGAACTGGCATGGGCTCCTGTGCGCATCAGTTGCTGTGGTTCCTGCCAAGTGAATTGAGTGGCACAGTCCTGATGATTTCGCCCCATATGATGGGCCCATGGGCTGACTGATAAGGAAGGCTAAATGCTGTGGAGAGGGTTGGTATGAATCACTTCTCAGTAGAGGCCTTCATTTGGATGGTGGCCATCTGACTCAGTCAAATTATCTATTTTAGGAAGTTTCAATGCCAGGGCAGATCTCTCAAGTGAAGGTTGTAGCCCAAACAACCCTGGGCTTTTGTTCTGCTTCTGTATTGGGGGGGGGGTGGCACTTCTCACTCTCGGGAGCATCTGAACCCCAATGCTGGGGCTGCCAGGGAGATGATCCCCTGTTGTTCCACCAGTCCCTGTACCAATAGGAATCTTTGCAAAAACATAAAAGCCTACTGGATACAGAAACTAGTATTGAGAGTGGAGTTGCAAGATGTCTCAGCATTGGCATGGACTGGATTAAAATGTCACTGCGTGGAGGAAAATAAGAATACCCACATTTTGCAGAGGAAGGCTGGCAGGTCTGTGGCTGATAGCAACGAAGCAGTCAATTAAGCTCTCATATTTTGGTCTCAGGATTCAAGTGAAGTGCCCACCAAAGATGAGGCTCGGAGACAATGACAGAAGCCATTTCACAGACTAGGGAAAAGTTTGTAGGCAAGGACAGGTAGGTTGTTTCTAATGATTTGGAATAATCTCTGTTGGGAAAGGAATTGACTCGCCCCACACTGCACTACTCTAGGCAGAAAAACAAGCTGACCCCATTCATGAAGTATTGTTTCCTTGTGATTTGTCTTCTTGTAGACAGCTGCAAAAGAATGAGATCAGAAACTGACTAGATTCAGAATTTGAGAAGCTGAATTCCTAGACATAAGTGTCTTAGTCAGTGTTATGGTCCACACTGGCAAAAATAGGAATTGTGAAAACTAGAGTGATATCTGAGAAGTCTTGGGTGACCGAAGAATTAGATTATTTCCAACATTGCAGGAGTTACTTCATCCTATGAAGTGATACTCATCACTATCACTCCCATTTCCACTAGATGTAATAATCTGCCCTAATACGAGGTGTAACTTGTGTGACTATAAAGTAGGTCCAGGTTCATCTTCAATGCTGTGTAGATTCAACCTTAGGAGAGAAAGATTAATTTGAAATTCACTGCAGGCCTGGAGAGAGAGAGAGAGAACGCACTAGATTTTAGGGAGGGGATCATGTGGAGCTGGGCATTAAGATCAAGGTAGAATGAGTAGATATTGAGCTGATTTTAAATGTCTAACACTGACAGCAAATGTTGACTTTAATGCTTGTTTGTCTGGCCAGAGTTTTGTGTATGTGGTTCATATCTATTAATATTTCCCATATTAGAAATTATTATAAACATGGTTTCAACCTGTGGACTCCAGTACAGGTTTCAGGGAACCCAAGGGATCTGCAGACCACACTTTGAGAACCACTGGGCTAAGGATATTTTGGGGTTTCCTGGAATACCCCCGAGGCTTTGTAAAATTCATATATTCATTTTAATGATAAACTAGAGTATGGGTAGGCAAACACATGGAGCGCCACAGTTGGAACAGAGCCATGTACCTTGGGGCCCATATTTATATTGTGTCCAGCTATGTTGGCACCTCATTTTGAAGTAGTAGTGACCGGAGAGTGCATGGAAGTACAGGGAGCTTGAACTAACTTACGAGAAGCTGGGCCATGGCAATCAGGGCCACATTCGTGGCAGAAGGGATTTATCTCGAGGATCTCAGTTTATAAGCAAGGGTATTTGAAAATAGTCAATGACAAAAATTTCCATTTCCAAATCTAGAAATATAATGGAATTAGCTGCCCATTTCGGATATCAATAATGCTGAAATGCAGCCCTTACCTACTTATAACCAGACAGCTAATGGAGTTAGCAAGAAGCACCTCATTAAAAGTGGTGCTCAAGGGCAGGACTTTGGCTAATCATGAGTCCCAATTCTTCTGAATTAAGAAATCAAATTTGTTTTTAATATGATTTTGCATAGGGCATTCTCTGTAGTATTAAATTTAAAATACAGAAACACAGTAAGTAAACATCTGACACCAAGATAGAACTATCTACTTTTGAAGTCAGCATTGGCAACTTAAGTTTCCATAACACATTATTACATTAAATCAATGATGTTGGGTTTATTTTTATTGATTTTGCAGTTTTGTTTATATTTAATCTAGATAGCCTATTTGAGCTTTACAGTCAAATAAGTACTATAGGCATAAGGAGTTGATACTTTCTTACTTGTACATACCCATGTGAGATGATTATAAAAGCAACTCAACTCTGGGAGTCCATGAGAATTTCTCACCCTTGCTAGAGAAAGGCGTGGCTGGTCACTATTTTGAGGGTCAGGACACTCCTGGACAATGCCCCAAGGGTGTTTCTCTTTCACTGACAGCACATACTGGGCAGGTGGGAAGGGTCCCAGCTCACAGTCAACTCTGGGCTTCAGGGGAGTGAAAGAGGGGCAGGCCCAGGTGATGGCTATTACCACGAGAGGCTAAGCGGGGTAGTGTTCCCGGCGCTTGAGAGCAGTGACCTATGAATGCATGACAGTGCCTCTCTTGCAGGTGGACGACTCAGGTCAGGCAGGCCCAGCCCTGACATCTGTGAGAGGTACAGGCGAGTGTTCAAGCAGAGGCCTCATATCATATGCCTACACTTAAATGTTATAAATCCCAAACAGTCGAACGACATACTGCACAACATACTTTCCATCTTCCTTTCTTGCCAAATATATCTTCATAATGATTGGATGGAAAAAATATGTGTAAAGCTGGAGGTTTCCATGTTGACAAAACATCAAAGATGACTGGACATAATTATCATCACATATGCTGGGAGTTCTGTTAAAGGGTGTTTGGATGAGGAACAGATAAGACATTCATACTTCATGAATTATTATTTTTAAATAAAATTTATTTTTTGCCTTTATTCTGGCTAACTCATTAATTGTATAGTTTTACTCAAGACTTTTATGTCATTGTCCAGGAGGACAGCCACCAGCTAAGTATGGCTATTTAAATTTAAATTAATTAAAAGTATATAAAATGAAAAATTAAGTTCCTCAGTTGCACAGTCATATTTTAAGTGCTCACTAGTCACATGTAACTAATGGTTACCATACTGAACAGCAGGGCTATTGAATATTGCACCATTGTATCAAGTTCTATTAGACTGTACTGATCTAAAGGATTAAAGCCTAAAATGTAATCATATTGAAATTATTCAAAATGGAATGTATTTAATAAAATTTAATAAAAAGTAAACGTAAAAGATAAAAAGCTAAAATTACTCTCCATATATTTTTATTAAGTTATGTTTTCTAAATATTCAGAATTATTTAAGTTAAAAGACAAAATAGAAATTATAATCAACAGAATATCAGTGTTTTGAATACTTAATAAGGTATTTAAAATGTGTTTTCAATATTTAATAAAATAAAGTTGAAATATTGCTTATTTAATTTTAACATTTTAATTAAATATTTTTAAATTTTTTATACAAATAAAACTACTTGCAATTCTAATGTTCGATTTCCATACTGTTGCCAATGTAAAGAATCATTATCAATCTTCATACATATTATGCGCAGACACACACCTACTTAGCAGTGATACGAAAGGTTTAATATTGCAAAATGTTCCTCAGGCATCTTATGCAATTGTTTTGAAGAGATTATTAACTTGTGGGAAACTCTGAAACTATGAATTGGAACCCAAAAAGAAGAACGAAAATGGGTGCTTAGCACTACTGGAATTAGGTACTTCATTATGCAAGATGCTCCAAAGGAAAAAAATTCACAATCAATGTGTCTTTTCCGCTTATATGAATGCTTCTCCCTTGCAAATGTTTCCCGCATTTCAGAGCAATGCCCATCATAGTGATAGCAGTGACACAAGCCACCTCCATACTTTCCCAGCATTTCCCCTTTTGTTTGAAGAACATAGGGGAAGAGAAGTAACGACATGCTTCCTTATGTTAGTCCTTGGAATAGATGTTGTTTTGTATTATGCTGTGCTGGTAACAGAGGCAGTCATGTATTTCTTTATGCTTGTGATATATGGGGCCAACTAACCCACGGACCAGGATGAAAGCCCTTTTGCCTGGGGTGAATGGCCAGGGAACTGCGATGGAGAGCTGGGCTTTTCCTCTCACAGTATGCTATTGAGCACTTTCAATGGTCCTCTGGTTCACCATACCCGGGCCCTGCTGGTTTGAAAAGCTTAGTGCCTGAAGAGTGGAAATTGCCTGGAAATCTAGAGTTTCAAAACTTAGTTATTCAATTATTTAAAAAATACTTATATACGGCTTACTAACAGTCAGGCACTATACTTTATATGTATTAATTTACCTAATCCTCATAATAAGTCTGTGAAGTATGTGCTATTATTTTCCTAGTTGTATATATGAGGAAACCAAAGCACAGAAAGATCAAGGATCAATTAGCTTGTTTGTGGTGAAGCCAGGATTCAAACCCAAGCAGACCTGTTCTGAGTTCATGATCTTAACCGCATTATGAACTTGCTTCTCTTTCTGCAAGGATTATATCCTTTCCACTTAAAAAACTTATTTAATTTTTGATAGGTAATATATTTCTCTAGTTTAAAAAAAGCTAAATGATATTAAAAGATCTGCATTCAATGTTGGGATAACTGCACATGCAACTGTCCACATGCGAAAGAATGAACTTGGAAACCCCTACCTCACACTATGTACAAAAATTAACCCAGAAAAAGAGCACCTGGGTGGCTCAGCCGGTTAAGTGTCTGACTCCTGATTTTGGCTCAGGTCATGATCTCAGGGTCGTGAGATGGAGCACTGTCAGGCTCTGCACTGAGCATGGAACCTCCTTAAGATTCTCTCTCCCTCTCCCTGTGCTCCCCCAGCCCCATGTTCATGCTTTCTCTCTCTCTCAAAAAAAAAAAAAATTGAACCCAAAATGGATGAATGAACCAAATAAAAGAGCTAACTCTAAAACTGTTAGAAGAAAACAGAGGAAAATCTTCATGCCCCTGGATTTGGCAATAGATTCTTAGATATGACACAAACGCATGAGTAACAAAAGAAAAACAGACAAATTGAATCTCATCATAATTAAAAACTTTTGCGTACCCGAAAGGATTATCAAGAAAGTGAAAAAAGTTCCGGTTTCTGAACCAGCATGTAAGAAGCTTGGAGGTCACTACTCTGTCCTAACAAGTAAAAAGTTGAATAAACTGAAAAAATCATCAATTCTTCGTATATCCAAAAGAGAAGTAAGGTCATGGGGCAAATTGCTGCCCCCCAAAACTAGAGGGACAAGCAGATGCAGGGAATTACAACTCACCAAAGCAGGAGCCCTCGAACAGAAACCTCCTTAGGAACCAGTGTGGGAATAGGAAAACCAGAATTGAAATGGACAGATTGCTGGAGACTCAATGAGAACCATTCTGAGAATCAAAAGCTCCAGGGGTGCCCAGTCATGGAGGAAGCAGTGCCCATATTTTTGTGAGCTTTACTACCAGGTGATTGACTGGGTCCTTAAAGTGAATATTGGGAGAAAAATTCCCACATGCTTCTGGCAGGGGGAAAGGAAAGGAAGCATTTTGAAATACACTAGTGCATTCTGTTTCTAACAAGACTCTGTTCTTAAGAAGATGCTCACTCATCAATTCCTGGCATCAAGGAAATCTACATTTCCCAGTCTCCCTTGCAGTTAGGTTGGGGCCATGTGACTAATCTGGCTGATATAATTGGGTGGATGTGATGAATACCAATTTCAGGCCTGGCCATAAAGCCCCATTGTGAAGTCCATCTCCTTTCTACCCCTGGTCACATGGCTGGGTCAGTTCTGGTTCATGCCGTAGTCCCGGGATCCTACCCAGTTAGCACCCTGTCTCACTCTTCAGAGAGTGTCCTGGTTTGAATGATAACTTATATGGCTACCTATTTCTAAATTTAAAATGTGTACTATTATGTGTAATATTATTTTCCTCAAGTTATTTACTTTACATTGATGAACTGGTCTTGACTTACTCTCTGAACCATCGATCTTACTCTACAGCATGTTTTCCTGTTGACTAAAGATAGAATCATCGGAGGATAGAAGTTTAAAGGAGTAGAGGCTAGAGGATGAATAGTCACCAACAAAAATAGAGAGAAAGAGTAGACGAGTAGATATTTCTCACCCTACCCCACACATATCTCTAGAGGCTGCCATCTCTGTATTTACTGGTAGCTTATCTAAACCCATAGTGCAAATAGACAGGATGAGGATTCTGTATTTGGATGACTGGCACATTTTTCCAAATTCCTTTTCCCCCAGTTTTATTGAGACATAATTGATATACAGTACTGTGTATGTTTAAGGTATACAGCATGATGATTTTATTTATATATATTGCAAAATGATTATCACAGTAGGTTCAGCTAACATCCGTCATCTCAAATAGATACAATAAAAAGAATAAAAGAGAAAAAAAATTTTTCTCCTCAGGATGAGAACTCTTATAATTTATCCTCTTAACAACTTTCCTGAAGAAAAAAAAAAAACTTTCCTGTATATCATACAGCCTTAGCTGTAGTCCTCATGCTGTATATTATATCCCTACTACTCAATTTATCTTGTAACTGCCAGTTTGTATCTTTTGACCATTTTTGTCCTATTCTTCCCTCCCTCTATCCTGTGACTCTAGTACTACATGTCTGATCTCTTTTTCTATGTTTGTTTGTTTTTGGTTCCACATATAAGCAAGATCATCCCTGTTTGACTTATTTCACTTAGCATAATGCCCTCAAAGCCCATTCAGGTTGTCACAAATGATAGATTTCCTCATTTTTTATGACTGAATAACATTCTATTACACATATCTATCTCACAACTTCTTTATCGATTCATCCATTGATGGACACTGAGGTTCTCTCCACGTCTTTGCTGTTGTAAATAGTGCTGCTATGAACATGGTGGGAGCAGAAATCTTTTCAAGTTAGTGTTTCATTTCCTTTGGACATAGTCCCAGAAGAGGATTGCTGGATCATATGGTAAATTTATTTTCAATTTTGTGACAGTTCTCCATATTGTTTTCCCTTGTGGCTGTACCAAGTTACCACCCATGCCAGCATTTGTTACCTCGTCTTTTTGATGATGGTCATCCTAACGGACATGAGGTGACAACTCATTGTGATTTTAAAATGTCTCTTCAGGTTCCTTTATCCATTTTTAAATTGAGTTACTTGGGGTTTTTTGTTTGTTTTCACTATTGAGTTATATGAATTCTTTATATATTTTGAATTTTAACCCCTTATCAGATGTATGGTTTGCAAATATTTTTTCCCATTTAATAGGTAATGTTTTCATTTTGTTGATGGTTTCTTTTGCTATCCAGAGGTTTTAGTTTGACGTGGTCCCACTCATTTATTTATTTTTTTTTAAGATTTATTTATTTATTTTACAGAGAGTGTGAGTAGGGGGAAGGGCACAGGGAGACAGAAAAAGAGAGAATCTCCAGCAGACTCCTTACTGAATAACACAGACTCCAATGCAGGGCTCAATCCCATGACCCTGAGATCATGATCTGAGCCAAAACCAAGAGGTGGACCCTTAAGTGACTGAGTCACCCAAGTGCCCCCCAGTTTTCTTTTTTTATTCTGTTGCTTGTACTTCATTACCATGACCCATGTCAAGGGGCTTTATTCCTATGTTTTCTATTAGGAATTTCATGGTTTCAAGTCTTACTTTTAAGTCTTTAACCCATTTCTAGTTATTTTTTGTGAGTGGTATAAGATAAGGCTCTTTTTTCATTCTTTTATATATGTATATCCAATTGTCCCAGAACCACCTATGGAAGACTACCCTTTCTCCATTGAGTATTCTTGGCTCTCTTGTCAAATATTAGTTGTCCATATATGCTTGGATTTATTTCTAGACTCTCAATTCTGTTCTAGTGGTCTGTCTGTTTTTATGCCACTACCATAGTGTTTTGGTTACTATAGCTTTATAATATTGCTTGAAATCAGGTAGTGTGATGCCTCCCAGCTTGTTCTTTTTTTAGGATTTATTTGGCTATTTTGGAGTCTTTTGTGATTCCGTATAAATTTTAGGAGCGTTTTTTTCTGCTTCTGAAAAATGCCATTAGATAGGGATTGCATTGAATTCATAGATAGCTTTTGGTAGTATTGATATTTAAACAATATCAATTTTTCCAATACATAGACACATTTATTTGTGTCTTTGATTTCTTTCATCACTGTCTTATAGTTTTCAGAGTAGAGATCTTTCACAGCCTTGGTTAAATTTATTCCTAAGTATTTTATTATTCTTGATGCTATTGTAAGTGGGATTAATTCTATATTCTTCAGAAAATTTGTTGTTAGGGTATAGAAACACTACTGATTTTTGTATCCTGATTTTTTTTTTTTTTGTATCCTGATTTTTAAATTTTGTATCCTGCACCTTTACTGAACCCATTGATTACATCTAGCAGTTTTTTGGTTGAGTCTTTAGGATTTTCTACATATAAGATCATGTCAGCTGAAAATAGAGATAATTTTACTTCTTTCCTTTCCAAGTCTGGTACCTTTTATTTCTTTTTCTTGTCTGATTGTTCTAGCTAGCTAGTACTTCCCATACTATGTTGAATAGGAGTGGCAAGAGTGGCATCTGTGAGCTGTTCCTTATCTTAGAGGAAAAGCTCCAAACCTTTCATCATTGAGTATGATGGTAGCTGTGGGCTTGTCATGAAAAATATGCTCTTGTGTTTTAAAAGTGTCAAAAGTAATTTGTTGGGGAAGCCCAGAATTCCATTTCTGTCTCCGTGGAGATAACTGCCAAGTGCTCTCCTACGTAAAAAGTTGGGCTGAGCTCAACCTCCTTAGTCACAGGCTGAGGAAATATCAGGGCTGGGAATAAGGCTGCATGAAGAAAGGGCCAGTGGTAGCCAGGGGTTTGCTCTTAGGACAAAAATGCTTTTGCCTTCATGGGAAAAGAGAGAGGTAGGAACACAGTAAGACTCCAAATCCAAGGGTTGATTGACTTTGCCAAAATTTTCATTTTAGGTAGCTAGAAACAGTGTAACAACTACATTCAACAGACATTTATTGAGGACTCCATGTGTTCTTACTGAGCTAAGCTTTGTCTAGGATACAAAGGTGATCTTTGTCTCCAGGTGGATTTTATGATTTCAGAAATTGGAAACTCGGTGGCTTCTAAGGATCAGACAGGTAGCATGAATAAATAAAAAAGACTTGATGTATGAAAAATTATGAGGGCAACTTCCATTCAGCCTCAGAGTCCAAGAGACGGTAGGAAATGACGGGACTGTGAGCATCTGGAGAGACCGTGTCTTTCAAGAGGGACAGCCACTATTCAGATCCAGCAGGTTATTGCCAGGATGATCCAGTGCTGCCAGAATTTATGCTTTTCTAAGATAATCCAGAAATATAGGTTTTTATTCCAAATATGCCTATTTTTAAATTTTTTTTTTTTTAAGTTTTTGCCCTTATACCACTGTGAGCCAAACCATCTCTACAGGCTGGATACGGTCCTTGGGCCTCTGGCATGTGCTTGGATCCTAGATTTGAAGTTAATACTATGGCGAAGATTTCAGTGGGCAAGCAACTCTAAAATCCCAGAGCCAGAGGAGTCTTAGAGTTCATCAAGTTTATTCTTCATTTTACAGGAAAAGTTGACGAAGTCAAAGCACAGAGAGTAGGTACTAAGGACCGGCCCAAGTGTTGAAATTTTGTTATCCCAGTCAAAGTCACCGTATGTAGTCAGAAGACACATAAGGCAATGAAGGCAGTCCAATGGCCATCCACCTTGGTACACCTCAGCAGTGCCATGCCCGGGCACCCTGGATATAGTGTCTATCTGGGCTTCTGATAGGGGAATGCCTGGCTATGGCGCCCTTGTTCATCCCTGAGCCCACTAGGAATGCTTTGCAGGCTAGTGTGGAGAGATTGGGTTTAAATGTGAAGAAGTTTTGACTGATGACAAGACCAGATCATAGAGAAGGTTCTGAGTAGCTCCCTCTGGAAAGTTTTTGAGCAAGTTACCATTTAGTAGCGATTTGAATTTAGGAGCTAGGAAAGTCATTTGGTCCATCCCTCTGCCTCTAAAGAGACTTGCCTTTGCTCTACATTCTCCGGGAATTTCCAAGGCTAAAGGAAGGCCACTTCTACCACTGGATTATTATTCTGTCTTTATATGGATGTATCTAAGGGAAGAGCATACAACTTTCTCACCTTGGTAACAGGGACTTTTTAAAAATCACATTAGGACTTTTTAAGCCCCCTTATAGAAAACATGAAATATAAAGAAAAGCATAAAGGAGAAAAAAATTATTACAGTTGAGCCATCCAGAAACAATCTGATACCATATTTGTATTTCTATATACATAGATAGTTATATATGTATATATAATTATGATATACATGTAATACATAAAGATATAATAGTTATATACATATATCTCATAACTTTAAAAATTAATATTTGCATACTCTTTGGTGACCTGTTTTTTACATTTTTATATGTTTTAAATTATTCTTTCATGATTTTTTTATAGCTTTACCATATCCCACGAAGTAGAGTACCATAACTCATTTTGGTGGCATTTCTGAGGGGTCATAACTGCTTAACAAGGAAGTTTCTCACACAGTTCCATGCAAGGGTCTTGAATCTTTTCCTGAAAAAGAACTGCTTTTGATTTATCCCAAAGCCTGGTAATGGTGAGGTACAGTGTCTTAAGCGGAGAAGGGAGAAATGTAGAAAAATCTAAACAATAGGAGCTTTCCGAGACACCCATCAAGTAATTTTTAAAATCAGTAGGTCATAAACCACAGCTTCTTTATCCATTC
The DNA here is from genome assembly GCF_053574225.1 of Canis aureus. Taxonomy (NCBI): domain Eukaryota; kingdom Metazoa; phylum Chordata; class Mammalia; order Carnivora; family Canidae; genus Canis; species Canis aureus. The sequence continues at coordinate 23,670,750 of NC_135641.1, read as the reverse complement.
ATCTTTCGTTGGACACCGCTATTAGAAATGACAAATACCCACCATTTGCTTCAACGTGGATGGAACTGGAGGGTATTATGCTGAGTGAAGTAAGCCAGTCGGAGAAGGACAAACATTATATGTTCTCATTCATTTGGGGAATATAAATAATAGTGAAAGGGAATATAAGGGAAGGGAGAAGAAATGTGTGGGAAATATCAGAAAGGGAGACAGAACGTAAAGACTGCTAACTCTGGGAAACGAACTAGGGGTGGTAGAAGGGGAGGAGGGCGGGGGGTGGGAGTGAATGGGTGACGGGCACTGGGGGTTATTCTGTATGTTAGTAAATTGAACACCAATAAAAAATAAATTAAAAAAAAATAAAATCAGTAGGTCAGTTTATTGGGACACTTGGCCTCAAACCCTCATATGGAATAGGGAAAAGTTCAGAAAGTTGGTCTAGCATCTACCTGGAGGTTTTGGCTGGTATTACCCCACATGGGGCATTTATGTATACATGGGGCAGCTCTTTTATGTTGACGCCAAAAATGGGGATTCCTCTTGTGAAAAGATAATGAGGAAGTCACTGGCCTCAAGGTCAACAGAGTCTCATGTTCCTTCCATTGAAAACGGCCCTTCCCCTTAGAACTACTGTATCCACAAAGCCTGGTTTGCAAAAGCCTCCCTCCTCATGCAGGCAGAACGGTTGTCTGAACTTGAACACAGAGGGTTTCTTCTGCAGACTGTCAGCGTCCTCCTGGCTGCTGGCCCAAGGAGTAAACAGGGCCTTCTCCAGATGCAGCTGCATCCTTCCCAGAAAGAGCCCGTAGCAGACCTCGTGCAAAAAGGTTGTCCTCAAGGCAAGAAGCATAGTCAACCCAAGAGACCTTCCCAGTCCAGATCAAGCAGGATTCATTGCCTGTAGTTTTCCTGCAAAAGGCCACTGATCTTCATTCTTTCCCTGTACCACTCCCCCCCCTCCCTGCTCCACCTTATTTGGCTGCAGAAGCTATTTTTAAATCGCCCTAGCAACCAGAGGACATAGGCAGGGCCTCCTGTGATGCTGTAGTCACCAGACACTGATCAGAAACCTGGTGGTACATAAGACTGTTTCTTTCCTCTCCTGCCAGGAGTGATGCCCTCAGAGTACACTAAGTTCCCTGCCCTACCTCTGCCTCTTTTCCTAACTTGGCCATCATCAATTTATTCTGAGAAGACTTCTCAGGCTTTAGCTTTCAGAACAACCGTGATAGGTATCCAGAAACTTAAGACTCTGGTGAAGGGCTTAGCTGGACAGGGGACTGAGGGTAACCAGCAATGGGAGCGGCCCAATCCATGCAGTCAATAAAGATGCATGTTGTCTGCAGAGAATGTAGAATCAGTAATGAAAGCAATTTACAGCTGATCTTTTTCCTCTCATCATGGACCAGCAATTCTTTTGTCAGTGATAAATACTTCTTGATGGTCCCCCTCTCTTCCATACCCTGCTGCTTCGCTGGCTTCCTGGCCCTGGTGCTCCCCCTTTATTCATGTCCCACGATGACCCAGCTCACAGTGCCAATGCCTAGGAAAGCAAGACATTACTCAGTTTAAATTTTATCCAGTCCTGCTCTGGACTGAACAATTGTGCTCCCCTAAACTTCATATGTTGAAGGCCTAATCCTCACTGTGATGGTGTTTGGAGATGGGGCCTAATATGTTTAGATTGGGGTAATATGTCATGATGAGATTAGTACTCTGATAGGAAGAAACTAGAGCTCGCTCTCTCTCCTTCCCCCCCCCACCTCCTCCCCCATATAAGGACCCAGCAGGAAGGCAGACATCTAAAGCCAGCAGGAAGACTCTCAGAAGAACCCAACCAAGCAGGCACCCTGATTCAGACTGCGAGCCCCCAGAACTGTGAGAAGTAAATGTATGTATTTAAGCCACCCATCTATGTATTTTTGTTACAGCAGCCCAAACTGATTAAGACCAATTCCTCATGCTGGTGCTTGGCTATGAGACACAGAGACTTCCTGGCTGCATGAACAACCACAATCACACCCCTGAAACAGAAAGTGTCCACTGGCTCAGAGCCTTTTCATGCCAAACTCAGAAAAAAATGAATTACAGTAAGCTGAACAGCTGAACACCTCCAATGCCCTCTCCCACACCTCAGGATGGTGCCCCAAAGCCTTCTGGTAGAGTTTCACTCCTCTGGGACCTGAATGGAATGTGTACTTCCTAATGTCTTTGTGAAAGGATTACCCCTTAAACAAAAAAGCACTTGTCCCCCGGAAGGGCTTAGATGAATCACAGAAGGGAAAACCAGTAGAAGGGGGTGGGTGGAAGAAGTGATCACAATAAGGAAATCATGTGCTTGAAAGTTTTTTTTTGGGGGGGGGGGGATACTCCTGCATTTTTCAGTTCTGAAACCAAATTGTAAATACAATAAATACATGCTAAGTGAAATCTTGCATGGCCAAATTTTATACCATATTCCAAAGGGACATCTTGTAAGTGCAGTGGGCCCTGAGAGTGCATGTGCATGCGCTGAACGGGGGCCTTTGGTAGGAATTATATGTTCTTTCTGCATTTTTATCCTACGCCATCTAGAATTGTTCCCTTAACCTCCCTTATATGTCCCTCAGTAGAGCTAAATTCTCTCTTGCTTTGGTAAGAGCACCATTCACAATGAGGTACAGAAGAAATAGGCGTTCAGGACCTTGGCAGGCCGAAAATACACTTGTGGTTTGGATTAATTTTCTTTTTCTATTTTTAATCATCTTGCCTATTTACGTAGGACTTTCCTCCTCTGGGGTTCCTCCTGCTCAACAGCAATTCGTTCTTCTTCCCAGCATCTCTTCAAGGCCGCAAATGGGTCCTGTTGTAACACTCAGGATGGAGGGAATCCTTCTCCTAGTCGACCCAAGAGCTCTCAGAACTAAGAGCCGCTTCTCACCGTCCCCAGGTGATCTCCCATCTTCACCCATCTCACTCGTCATCCTGCACTCAGTTACTTTTTTTTTTTTTTAAAAGATGTTATTTATTTATTCATGAGAGACACACAGAGAGAGAGAGAGAGAGGCAGAGACACAGGCAGAGGGAGAAGCAGGCTCCATGCAGGGAGCCTGACATGGGACTCGATCCCAGGTCTCCAGGATCACACCCCAGGCTGCAGGCATTACTAAACCACTGTGCCACCAGGGCTGCCAGGGCTGCCCCACTCAGTTACTTTTTAATAACGCCCTGGTTGGGTAGCCAGAGACACTTATGACCACCACCTGAGAACAGACAGGGGAATTGAAATCTGTCACACTCAGTAGGGAGTGGGCGCTTGCATTGCTAGAGAAGCCCTTTCCTAGCCAAGCAGTCATCCTTTAGATGCTGCAGGGGGCAGGAGACTGGGTCCTCAGGGAAGAGCCAGGACGAATGGGGGAGCTGGCGGCGCCCAAGACAGGTCACGCAGCAGTTCTGTGCCTAAGGGGTAAGAGATATTTCCAATACTTTTAAGGAGGACAGCTTTGCCCATGTCTGGTGGCTGAATATCAGCCCCACCGAAGAATAAAGACTGGAATTCTCAGTAGATATCGCTTGAGGGAGAGCAAAGCTAATTCAGTTCGTCGGTTTGCTGGGTATTATGCAGGTTGCGAGCAAATTAAAGGAATCTAACATAAGTTTCCCCCTTCAAAGAGAATCACAGCAGCCCTTCTTGCTCTCTCTGCCGTTGGCCCCAAAGTTATGTTAACCCTCCTGTATCCTCTTTAGTGGAGCTCAGGGTGGATCTGCCTCCCCTGTCTTTTCTTCCTCTTCCCTGGGAGTATAAGTAGCCAACTGAGAGTTAGACTCAGACATAGAACGGATAGTGTGGTGAGCAGACCTACAGGTACTGAGCACATGCCAACAATGAAGACCCACTGAAGAACATTCTTCGCTTCAGAAACTTCATTTTTTGAGAAAAATTATATAGAGACAGCTCTCAGGACAGCTGTATGTTGGGGTATAGACTTAAGGAAAACCAGCTGAGCAGAGCCACCAAGACGGCACCCCAGAGACCTCCTCTGCAGCCATTCCCACCACTGACCAACCATTGCCCACCCACCAATTCCTCAAGCCCTTCTGGGACCATCAGGGTTTTCTTAAAAGGATTCCAAAGAAGGATTAGTTCGAAGACTGAACTCATTCAGTGAATCTAATCACACTAATCACGATTATGTTGCAGTAGCCTAATTATGCTGTGGGGTATTGTTACCATGTTTTAAGTGATTATATCACCAAACTGTTGGCAGCTGGTGTCTTCTGTCCATGTAGCTTCATCATTCCCTCACAGCATTTTTAAAAGTGAAATTTCAGGGGTGCCTGTGCTGCACAGTTGGTTGAGCATCAGACTCTCGGTTTCAGCTCTGCTTGTGATCTCTTGCACCCCACATCAGGCTCTGCACTCAGCACGGAGCCTGCTTGAGATTCCCTCTCCATCTCTAAAATAGATGGATAAATCTATTTTAAAAAGATGAAATTTCAAATTTTACTTTTATTGTTAGTTACTTTTATTTCAGAACCTGAAACAATAATGATTCGCTTGGGTGCTTATTATGATTACATTAATATTGCAGAGGGGTCAAGAGGGTGATTAACACATGAATGTCCAGCTACTGAACAGGATGCTTTAGATTTCCTTTTTTTCTAGAGAGATAGCCAAAACCACCACTGCAAGGGTAGGGTATCGTCTTGGGGAGCTGACTGCCTATTTTGTTGAAATTGGCATGGAAAAAGTCAATCTGCAGGAAGTTGTTTCCTCCAAATGTAAATTTTAGACTTGATAAACTGTAGCTGCTTTGATAGTATGAGATTCCTCAGACCCTAACATAAAATTTTGTACATTTTATGATCTGGTAAAATGTGAAAGAAATTTTGTTTGGCTGTTGGCTTCCTGAGATCAAGATGACAAATAGCCCTTTTGTGATATCATTTCGAAATTATTTGAATCCTTAAAATCAATGGGTGATTGAGCCCAAAACTTATTAGCTAAAACATGAAATTTTTTGAATTATCATCTTTGATCTCTTCTTGGGATAATGAGATTCATGGCATTGGGATCTACTCTGTTTATACTTTTAAGCTTCCCTGGTCTTCCTCTACATTCTGGCATTTTGCAAAAAGCACCAACACATTCTCTTCAGAATGTTAATACTTCTCTCACTGATCATATTCTATGTCAAGCCTTTTTATTTCTAGATTGAGCCTCCTTTTTTTTTTGTTTTTGTTCTTTGTTTTTTTTCAATCTGGCCTCCTGTGGCAGCATTTCTACCCCCTTCATAAATCCTTCAGCTCAATTATATCTTCCTTAATAGAGCAGTCAGGATTTGGCTTACAGTTTCCTAGTCTGGAGGCCCCCATGGTTTTATAGTGACAGGATAATGTTTCTGATCCTCCATTCAGAGGTAATCCACACCCCATCAGGGAGAAGTGATGTTGCCTGGCCTGTGTATTTTTTAACCGTACAAGCTCTTAGAATCTAAAGATCACTAGACTGTCCCACTGCATTTTGTGGGACGACCAAAGTCACTGTCTTTGGTCTTAACTTGTCCCTTAGCTACCCACCACCTTATAAATAGAATTTTACTTACCTAAAACCTCCAATTCTGTAAGGTTGCATGCATTTGTTTCATTTGGATCAGCACTCACAAATCAGAGATGTTCGATATCAATTTCACTCTTTTCTGCATGACATATAAAAATGTTAACTAAGTCTAATCCCTGACTTGTATACTATTTTTTGTAATTCGTCATCCAGGAAAGTGTCTTTTTTTTCATGCCTTTTATGGCCTATATCTTATGCATGTCCTTGGACATAATCAGGGAAAACTGATTTATCAGTGATATGGGAAAAATACTGTCATAAACTTTTTACAGAATCTTATTACAGTGTTATTGAAAATATCAATAATATCCACTAATTCATTTTCTCATGATTGCTCTTTACCCCTCTAAAAAATATGGTGTATAAGCCTGTCCTCATTTTTCAAAAAGATGGGTCAGTTATTTGGCCATGTTCAAACTTATGACTTATAAGTCATAACTTATGACAGGTTATAACTTAACCTGTCATTTAGCTTCTTCCTGATATTCTAGTAGGCCCTTGACAATGAATGATGAAATGATTCAGATTTTATGCTTGGGTAAGTGATATCCAGCTGTTTCTTTCTGCATCTTATCGTAGTTCTCATTGACCTGTGTTTCTCCTACACTAGATAATAAAAACTTTAAGGGCAGTAGTCATTCCTGATTAGTATCTTGGATTATGGCAGGTATTTGACAAAGACTTGAATGACTCAATGGTTAAAGGACTTACCAAGGACCCATAGATAAATAAATTATAATTAACTCTGTGTGTCTGTTACAGACCACTCAAAAGTGATTTTGGCAATCAGACAGCCAAATGTGAGACACTTGATCCATGCCTGGCATCATCTATGGAAAAAAAAAAAAAACCTCAAAATAGATCAGAGACCTAAATATAAAAATAAAACTACTAGAAAATATAGGATAAACCTTTGTGGCCTTAGGTTAGAGGAAGATTTCTTAAGTATGACACCAAAAGTAGCATTCATAAGAGAAATTCATAAGAAGCATTCATAATGATTAAATTGGACCTTACCAAAATCAAAATATCTGTTCTTCAAAATTTTAAAAGACAAGCCAGAGTGGAGAATATATCTGCAAAGCATTAGCTGTTAAAGTCCTTGATTCCGGAATATATAAAGAACTCTTCAAACAATAATTAAAAAGCAAACAATCTAATTTTTTTAATTGTCAGAAGATTTAGCAGACTGTTCAGCAGAGAAGAATGTGGCTAAAAGATAAGCACATGCAAACATGCTCAGTATCATTAGGTATGAGGGAAATACAAATGATGTGCACTTGAATAACCACAGACTTGGTGTGTAAGCCTATTCCAATGAAGGAAAACCCCCACCAACAATAGATCTCTTCTATATTTCAGGTGAGCATACAAAATGGTACAGCCACTTTTGAAAACAATTTGAGTTTTTATAAATAAAGCTAAATATATACTAACCACATGACTCAGCAAGTCCCAATCTCAAGTATAAGAGGGAGAGAAAGAGAGAGAGAGAGAGAACCTATGTTCACACAATAACCTGTACTGGAATGTGTATAGTAGCTTCATTCATAATTGCCAAAAACTAGAAACAATGTCCTTCAAGTGTTTCCATCAGTGATTGGATAAACAAAGCATGGCACATGCACCCAATTGCAGTACCCATCAGCAATGCCAAAGTACTGACACATGCAACAAAGTGGTTGGATCTCAGATGGATTCTGGTAGGTGAAAGCATCCAGACTCAAAAGACCACACAATAAGTGCTAGATGACATTAAGGAAAAGGTAAAACTTAGTAGAGAACTGATCAGTGTTTGACAAGGGCTGAGAATGGAGGCAGAGGTAGATTATAAAGAGGCAGGAAAGTATTCTGGGGGTAATAGAAATGGTTTGTTTCTTACTGTGAAGGTAGTTACATATTGTATGCATGTGTTAAAATTCACAGAACTGTACTCCCAAAAGGTGAATTTTACTCTAAATGACATCTCAGTAAACTTGACATTAAATACAGTATTTTGGAGTCTTCTTTTGTTTCCAGGTTCCTAAATTTTGAGAAGTTCACTTAGGTGTTGATGTGGGAAACAAAGGCAGAAAAAATTATCCAATGTCCTTACTACCTACAGCCTATTGACAAGTCCCTAAAACAAGCAGAGTGGCCTTCCTCTAGGGACTCAACTGACTCGATGTTGATACTTTGCTAAGGGCCAAAGGCAGCATTAGCCCGACCCCCAGGATCCTTGTAAGTCTCCTTTAACTTACAAAAATTCCTTTGGAAATTTTCCTTTATCTCTAAACCCCACAAGATACGTGTTGGCAATCATCCCCCAAGCATATGACCCGTTGATATACATCTGAAAGGTCTCATGACTCAGGTTTTATTAGACAGTAATAAATGACCTTTTCCCAGCAATAGCAGGTCCCTCGAGGTCCTGGAAACCTTGTTTCCAAATTCCTTAGAGACTTACCCTATCCCTAACCCCCTTCCCAACTTGAAGGTATATAATGGGCCACCCCTCATGACCCTGGTGCAGCTCTTCCTGCCCACGGGTCCTGTCCCTGTGTTTTACTAACGCCACCTTTTTGGACCAAAGATGTCCCAGGAATTCTTTCTTGGCTTTTGGCTTCGAACCCTAACATCTTTCCTACATCACATGTTATTACAACTGAGTGGATGTCCCTCCACACCCCAGTGACTACCTACTTCAGACTTTGACAAGACCCTTCACCAGGCTCATAGTTATCCAAATATCTCTTAAATAATCCATACAGGAACTGTTTATGGTTTGGATAAGGCCAGGTAGTCTAGTCTTTAGTAGGAATGTAAATTATTGTAAAACATTTTGGTGGCACAATACCCTAAAACACTTCACACCACACATTATCCTTAGCTTACAAAGACAAAACTGTTAAAGCTACTATCTGATACTGGTTGTGAACACAAAATGTAGCAAAAATACAGATATCCCTTATATGTCTAATAAGCTTTTTTTTTGAAGATTTTATTTATTTATTTGAGAGAGCATGTGAGAGAGAGAGAGAGAGAGCACAACAAGCAGGTGTGAGGAGCAGAGAGAGAAGCAGGCTCCCCGTTGAGAAGAGAGCCCTATGTGGGGCTCAATCTCAGGACTTTGGGATCATGACCTGAGCCACAGGCAGACACCTAACTGACTAAGCCACCCAGGTGCCCTCTAATAAGCTTTTTGAATATAGTATGAACTTATGTTAATTTAAGGGTAGGGGGATCCCTGGGTGGCGCAGCGGTTTGGCGCCTGCCTTTGGCCCAGGGCGCGATCCTGGAGACCCGGGATCGAATCCCACGTCGGGCTCCCGGTGCATGGAGCCTGCTTCTCCCTCTGCCTGTGTCTCTGCCTCTCTCTCTCTCTCACTGTGTGACTATCATAAATAAATAAAAAAAAAAAATTAAAAAATAAAATTTAAGGGTAGGAACAATAACGTTGTTATATGCAACTTTGAAAATGTTAATGTTTATGTCAAAGTGGTGGAATTATAGATGAACTTTTAAATATATGAAAACTATAAACATACATAAAAGAAAATTGTCTAATGAACTGTTAAAACTGCAATGGTTTCTATTTTGGTGTCTTTTATTACTTTTAATTTCCAGAAGTATAAATGTTTTTCATCTATTCCCCAAAATAATACACATTGGTCGTAGAGAGTATTTAAAAATATTGGAAAACCTATGCGGGCGCACACATAACGTATTTTCAAGCCGATCAATATCACCAGTTTAAACATTTGTGGCATCAAGTTCCACTTCTTTATAAAAAATGCATGGTATATAAATATTTTTTCACATTCTTTTACAAACACGAACTCATCCTACTTTACAACAAGCACTTTTCCACTTAATGATATTTTATTATCCCAGATTCCTCCCGGTGTGCACCCGCTGAAATGGACCCGGCCGCAGGAGACTAATGTTCACTGTTACAGCCTGATTTGATAAGTGGCCTGCACGCTAAGCAGACTGTCTTTTTCCAGCGAAAGTTTTCTAGGCTAATGCAGGGAAAATGTGTAATTGAGATAAATGCCCCCTAATGTTTTCCCAGAATGTCATCAAGCTTCCCAAAGGCTTGTTTGTATGCCTGGGGTGGGGGGAGGGGGTGGGGGGAGGGAGGCAGCTCCGTGCAGCCCGAGGCTTACCTTTACTGCCCCAGCTTGGCTTCTTACAGAAACCCAGGAGCTGAAGTTCTTGGAGACATCTGGGAATCTCCTGGCGAAGCTCCCTTCATTAAGGGAGGCTCTTCTATCTATATCCCTAAGTCACTGTTGGGGCCTCTGAGACAATGACCAAAGGGAGCTACTCATAAAACTGCCACACTGAAAGGATGACCCAGGCCACCGGACTCCTGGGTACTCAGAACCGTCAGGGTATGGAGCAGTGACTACAGACCCCCCCCCCCCCCCCGCCCCCAGCATCACATACCTGCCTTTTGGGATTCCTGACCTCTCCCACCTGAGAAGTTGGCCTAGCACTGTGGCCCTGGAGAGGACCTGCCTGGGAAGGAGCTAGCTTGGGCAGTGACCTGATCAGATGGGTCTCTAAGCAGGTACATGATCTGAGCTATGCTTTAACCTAGCAGCTGTGTGCAGGACACACTGGAGCTGAAAGGGCTTCGAGGAAGGGGATTCCTGGGCAGGTACCAGAACAGTCCATTAGGGGTTTAGCACAGACTACCTAGGAAAAGAATGATGACAATGTGGTGACCGAAGGTAGAACCTTGGCTCCCTCTAGGACCTCAAGGTCTGGTAGAGGCAGGAGGGGCAGCAGAGGACACTGAGAAGGCACAGCCAGCAATCTGAGGGATGGGGGAAATGTCAGGTGAGTGTGGGGCTCAAGTAATCACCCCTATTTCAAGAAGGAGGCCATGGATTGCTGCATCCAAAGTTGCAGAGTGATTGAGTTTAAGAGGAGTTTTCTCTGGAGGGCCCACTAGAGGAGCCCCAGAATTGTTGAGCTGTTCAAGACCTTTAAAACATGATTCAACCTACAAAAATACAAAAATTCAATTTACCCACAACTTCTTGGTAACAAATCAACTCAACACATATTGAGTTACTACCATGACTCACTTATTTGCTTAGAAATCATTGGAACAAAGGCAATTTTGTAAAGTGTCTTAAATTCAGCAGCCTATGCATGGGGGAGGGGATAGGGGAGCCAGACAACAATTTTCCCTTCCAGAACTGCAGAGATGGGGGGAGAAGCCAGTTTTTGATGCTCAGTGCCAATCAGAAACACATGGGCTAGGGATAATAGAACCTATCAATAACTACAAAATCCACAGATGAGGTCTTTCTAGGCAATGGTTTTCATCTCTTCCACCATTTAGATTTGAAATAAGAAATGGTAAGAAAACTGCCTTAAATTGAGCTGAATCTCCTTTTTTCCTTACTGCTCTTTGGAAGGGGAGATAATAGGAAAGAAAATGACCTCAGGGTACGGGGAAAGGAAAAATGAGAGCAGAGGGCTTCTAGATGGTCAGCAGTCTGGTTCACAAGAACTGTCGGAAGTGAGGCCTCCCACTGCGCCCTGCAGGGCTGGGAAGGTACCCACCAGGTGTGCACCTGGTCCTGCTAAAACAGCTTTTCACATTTCCTGATTTGCATTCAAAAGACCGCTCTTTCTGACCTAATTTGGCTATTGGCACAGTCATCACTGCCTCTTGCCATGTCCCAGCTTCCCTTTCTTATTTTAATCCCCTCCCTTCCCCGAGTTCTCCATCCTGACCTGTGAAAAGCAGTTGGGCCTCCAGAGGCTGGCAGGTGCAGTGGGGAAGGGAGTTACCCGTTCTATGAGAAGGATTATAAAGCCTTCCCCAGCTTTAGCCTCCAACAGTGAGCACTGTAAGGACCCTCAGGGATCAATGAGCTAAAAATAGCCCGAGGCTTGTAAATGAACTGGAACTGTTTCTGCTACCTTCTTAGTCCTTCACAGTCCTGGGGACACAGGGGAGGCACACAGCTCAAGCACTGTTTATTTTCCCTGCCATGCCCAGTGGAGGCCCGCACCCCCGCCCCCTGCAGCTTGTGGATTAATGATGGCATTTCCACCCTCTGGCTTCCCGGTCTCCTGTGGAGGTACAACTTGTCCTGTTCTGGGAGCCACTTTGGCATTCCTTCTGGAGGAAGTGGATTCTGAGTTGCGTTTCAAACAATATGTAATGCCACACTGATGTGCTGTAAATTAGCCATCCTGCCTGGCTGTCAGGGTAAGTCCCATTTCCCACAGCTCTGGTTCTTTCTCCCTCAGGGCTCTCCTTGCCTGGCATGGCACACCCAGGAGGCAGGGTATCCATCCATCCGTCCTCTAATATTTTTTGAACGCCTGCTGGGTGTTATGTACTATGCAAAATATTGCTGGGTGCTAAGCCAGATGCTCAAAATCCACGGATGAATAAATGCAGTTCACTGGTAATCCCTCATTTGCCCTGGAGGTATGGGGCAGAAAGCACGTTCTCAGGGTCTTGCAATACAGCAGAGAGCAGACAAGGTCAGAGCTACCTCCAGGGGCTGGGGGATGGAGACTATTGTCCTTAGGCTGGAAGCCCCTAGACATGGCCTTGGCTGCCATAATTATAGGGTGGTCTTATGCTCCATTTTGGCACCTAGTAGGCATGCAGCAAATAGGGAGAGTGGTTAAGACTGTGAGTTTGGGGATTAAACAGACCTACCTTAAGCCACTTACAGGCCACTTGTCACCTCTCCAGGCCTCAGTCTCCCCACCCAGAAAACAGGGATAATGATAAACTCTTCCCCTTAGGGTGCTTTTGAGGCTTGAATGATGCAATGAGTCGAAATCAGTTGTCTTCCTGGCTGGCACAGAATAAATAAAGACTAAATAGTATTGTTTTGTACAAAAGTGAGCTCCAGTAAGGTCGACAGACCAGGAGGTGAGGGCCATTGGAAAGATTGTTTGTTACAATTCCTAAGAGGAAGGGGTACACTAGGCCATGGGGGCCACACAAGGAAGCACCAGGATGGGGCAGGAGGCAGAGGGAATGAGGGGGAAATGCAGACAAGAGCCTTTATTGTGGTTTCCACAGGAAGAAACAGGCAAGCCAGAGTTTAGGATGCACATGTTTGAGTAATTTCAGGGGCTCTAGGGCCCTGTTTAGGGATGGCACTAATTGTCTGGTACCTAGCCCCGAGGTGATTAGGGCAAGTGGGTGGTGACCTAGAGTATGAGGACCAGGTAAAGGAGGTGGTGGGGTTGTGGTCTCTGATTGGTTGGTTTGCATTTGAAAGATAAACTCTTGGGTAAGTTGTGGACTCTCTCAAAGAACTGACTAACCCTGGGAGGGCCAATTGCTCCAGTTCAACAAGGTTCCAGATGTCAAAACGTGTGAATACAGAAAATAAAATGCATGGTTAATACAGGTATATCTGGCATTTTCCTATACATACGTAGAGAGTATGAAGCTCAGTCCACAAAATGGGGAGAGTCATATTACTTTTCTTCTAATCAAATTAAGTCTAGGGATGCCTGGCTGGCTCCGTTGGTAGAGCATGCAACTCTTGATCTCAGGATGGTGAGTTCAAGCCCCTGTTGGGCATGAAGCCTACTTAAAATAAATAAATAAATAAATAAATAAATAAATAAATAAATAAATAAATAAATAAATAAAATTAGTTAATTAAGTCTGACTTGGAGACTTAATTCTGCTGGGTTACAATGATCCATTCTGTTCCTGTTAGGGCTCTCTTCTGAACCCTACCTCCTGGAGATACAGCAGAAACCTCTGGATTCTTCAGCAGAGCAAAAAGTTCTGAGAGGTCTCCCTGTCCATCAAGCCACAGTGGTTCCTGCTAAAGTCCAGGAAGTCCAATGGGACAGCAGCTTTTGTGCCACTCGGGAATGAGTGCCATTGCCAAGACCAGGAGCCTCCCTAATGTACCATATGGTCATTAGTCCAAGGTCAGGAAAATGTAGGCAACTGAGTGATAGAAGCTCCCCAGAGGCAGAACCTAGATGGAGGTTTCAGCTCAAATTCACACATGGCCTAGCTTTGCCTTTTTTGGCTGCATCTTTCTCAACAGCTCTCAGAGCTGCTCCTCATTCTTCCATCTTCAACCCCTTTTACTTCTCTAGGTGGGCAATGATGTTTTAGCCCTCCTCGTTGTTCTCTTTGCCTAGAACTCACTTTTGTCTCTTCTTTGTTCTGAAAAAAATGTGCCACGCTGCCTCTTGCCAGTGTTAGCTCATCCAGGAAACCTTCCCATATCTCTCCGTCAAGTTTTAACTAAAAGTCTATGAGGAAAGGCCAAATAGCTGCTCACTAAACTGTCTCCTCTTTTTTTTTTTTTAATATATATATTTATTTATTTTGGAGAGAGAGTGAAAGTAAGCATGAGGAGGGGGAGGGGCTAAGGGGAAGGAGAGAAGCAGACTCCCCTCTGAGCTCAGAGCCAGTCCTGGGGCTCAAGGTGGGGCCTGAGATGATGACCTGAGCCTAAGTCAAGAGTCGGACACTCAACCAACTGAGCCATCCAGGCGCCCCTGTCTCCTCTTCTACCTGTTCATGTAGCTAAATAATATTTATTCCCCAGCCTCCCTTGCAATTAGGTGTGGTCATGTGATTAGGTTCTAGTTGCTGGAATATTAGAATGGTAGCAGAAATGGTGAGGGTCATTCCCAGGCCTGGCTCATAAAAACCTCCCCTGTGTATTCCACATGTGCTGGCTGGAAGCCCCTTGCCCAGAACAACCTTCAAGGCCACATAGTAAAGATGGCAGAGCACTGGTAGCCTGGGGTCACAAGGGACTGTGTGGATCAGATCACCCCTTTGCCAACCCTACCCCCCACCAAGCATTGAACTACTGTGTGTGAGAAAAAACAACTCCTATTGTGTTAAGCTCCAGAGTTTAAGTTTATTTCCTCCTGAAGCTGGTGTTACCTTCACCAATAGCTTCCTTTGAGGCTTTCTTTTATCCGCATGCTTCATAATGATCAATTTACACGGGACTTCATAGAAGTGAACTTAAGTAGATTCCACTGAATACAAAAGGCAGTTTTGAAGGGGAAAAACATTACAGAAGGCAGCCTGCAGGATGTATGCGCGGAGAGAAGAGAGGAGACTTTATAGGTGGATCAAATTTGTCCATTACACACCTTTGGTTTGTTGATGGCCTGATGGCCTCTGCTAGTCACAGCCTAACCCCACTCTCATTCCCATACCCACCCCCTGGCTGCTCTGGGGGCTGCCAAGCCACTACAGCCATGGTCTTCAAATTCTAGAATATATCCAAATTACCTGGGGGCCTTGTTGTAAAACAGATTGCGGAGACCCCCTATCTCCAGATTCTAAATTATCCAGTTGCGTGAGGAGGCTAGCCATCTACATTGGTGATAGTCTTCAGCATGAGGCAAGTGGCTCACACACAGCCCGGACACTTGGATAAATGCTTCCCTAAGAGCCCCAGGTCTCCATCTCCTGCCAGGTAGCCTGGCTGGCAGTCAGGTCCCATGGGCATGGCTCATGGAACCAGAGGCTTAGACTACCATTTCGATTCTGGGCAGCTACTTTGGTGGGTGATGTGGCATTCCGTATACTGGTCTGGAATTTAATTACCTTATATCCACGTGTTTAGAAAATGAGCTCCAGTTCAATTACAAACTAATTTTGGAAGTAAAAGCCACTCTTAAGGAGAAATTCTCTACACTGATGAACAAGATGTAGTTGTTGGGACCTAGAGATAAGTGTGAGACTTTCCTCAAGAACCTGAAATAAGAGGGTCCTCTAAGTGGTCACTCTAAAATCAGCACATGACAGATTCTCTGATGGGCAACAGGAAAATCCACCCGTAAGAGACAGTCCAGCACGTGGGTCTGCAGATTTAACTGGTATTCATTCACTATTCCCCAAGCTTCCATCCTTGTCTCATCTTCTCAATTCTTGAAATATCTGCCCACCCTCTGTACTATCATTATGTAATATTTCCCTTTAAATTGACAGCCACCTCCTGCATACTGTTTTAAAATTTGAAATATTGAAAAGGAAACCCCAGTGCAACTGGGAAAGTCTGTATATGAAAATTAGGACAGATCCTGGATCCAGAAAAAAGGTGGCACCCTCTCACCCCTGAGCAGATGATGAGGACCTAGAGCCAGGAGGGCCTGCAGCTGGTGGAGGAGACAGGGAAGGGGTAGGGCGGTGTAAGGCCTGGAGAAGAAGGAAGAACTCCAGCAGCAAGGAACACCACCAGCTCTAATTCAGGAAGACAGGGTGGGGAGGAGGGCTGGTGGAGGAAGGGACAGGTCAGCATGCCTGCATCTGGAGAAGGAACCTCAGGGACTGGTAGGGATGTGGGGCTTAGGGAGGGGGAGCCATGGGACCACCAAGGCCAGAGGAGGCATAGGTGGGTAGCGGAGATTTCACAACTTGGGGTTTGCAGGGAGAGGATAAGATGGAGCACAGGGGCAAGCGAGGCCCAGGATGGGATACTGAGTGGGGGAGGGGGGTGTTAAGAAAAGGGACGCTGAGTTGGGGAGACACGGAGATGAGAAAGTCAGAGAGGCCACAGCAGGGCAATGTGGGCAGAAGTATTGGGGAACAGGAAGCTGGGTGCATCCTCAAAACACTGGGCTGCAGGGGTTGTAGCTTCCTGGGACAGGACTGGGGTGAGGTGGTGCTGCCCACAGCCAGGGACCTGGATTTGACCTTGCTGTCTAGAATTTGCTGATTATGTAGTTTTGGGCAAATCACCCCACTTCTTTGAGCCTCATTTTATTCAACTGTAAAATAATTGTAGCCACGTTTGCTCAACGAATGAATGAATCTTCTACCTCAACCTCCTTGCAGAAGTTAAAGAAGTCAAACAGTATAGACATCGACACTTTACAAAATATAAAGCACAGGATTATAATTATATCATAGTTATGTGGCCTCACATTGCTGTTGAGATTGTTCGGACTGTAAGAGCACAGCGCTGTCTTCTGGTTCTCTAAGCCCTGACTTGGGGCTTACCTTTCAAACAAGTGCCTGAGGGCAGTGGCTTTGTTTCAGTGAGGACTCCACCAGGGACCTGAGCCAAGCCTGATAAACAGGGAGGGACAGACTAGGGACAGGGAGGCAAGGGAGAAAGAGACGTCCATTCTTCATCTAAAGCAAAGGTGGAGAAATCAAAAATCCTCTGAGAGAAGGAAATTCTTCAAGTATTTATGGGTGGCTGAGTGCCCTGGGGAGGCCTCTCCCTCACCTGACCTTAGCTCCAGATAAACCCACTTGCCTGGGTTAGGGGTCTTTCTGCTAAAGAAATGGGCCATCCTGACTCCTCCTGCCTGTAGTTGCTGGCTGAATAAGAGACCAAGCTGCTGCCTCCCCCTAGAACATCTCAGACCTGTTCTAGGTTCCTGGAGATGCTAAGGCTCAGAGTTGGATCTCAGATCCTGGCAACTTCTCCCAAGCTGGAAGCCTGTCCAGCCTGTGCTCAGCTCCTTTACATGCCCTCAGGGCCAGGGGAATCTGTGCTGCTCCCTGAAAATCCCCAGGTCCTGATCCTCCTCTTTAGGGGGAAAGCCTCCTAGTGGGGTAGACATGGTCATCACCCCAGAGTGACACCTCGTGGGTTTGAGCAAAAACTTCAGGCTTCTTAGAAGCTTAATTTCAGCTAGTGACCTCTCTGTTTTTCTTTTTCCATTTAAAGGGCAAAGAAGTCTATTGCCAGGCTATTTTAGGTGAACTCACTGGAAAAAAAAAAGAAGGGAAAGAAGAAAATCAGCGTTGGGACGTCATGGCTATTTTTAGCTGGATCTTCTCTCCCTCCAGGACTCAGGCTCTATTTGGGAACCTTGTGTCTTGGTGGGCAGCCAACCTTGTGCTTTTTCACAGAGTAATCCCCTGGCATATGGCAAAGGCTCCTGGTCCTTGTCACTGTTTTTATGGGGAGGAGTTTATGGGGGACAACCTCCCCTCCTTCTGGCTCCTCACTCACGGGCCCTGCCTCCCACAGCTCAGGGTCTTTTACACCAGGCAAAGCACTTTGCAGTCAGGACCATTGTTTTGCCTTTCTGGGCTTCAGACATATCAGAATAGGGCAACTTTGAGTACATTAATGAATCTGTGTTTAGGTCCCATGTTGTTATGAAGAATGGTTCATTATTTGCTAGCTTAAGAATCCATATTAATCTAAGAACTAAAGTCAGGTGGAAATGTCTGATCTGGAATCCTTGCTCCGAAATACAAACCCAAGGAGTCACATGTACCTTTAATTCAAGTAGACGAAGCTTCTTTGGTTCTGGGACAGGTCACCATGAAAACTGGAGAAAACAAACATAAATAAACAGGATTGAAACCCCAGGCCAGGGACCAGATCTAGGAGTGTTGAGATCCAGCACTGGCTGGGATGAAGTTCAGTGTTGGGGAACAACCAGGCATGACAGCCCCAAAAAGTGGACCATAGGGAGACTTGATGCCTGGTTTCTCATCACCTAATCTCATTCCCAGAAAGAGCCATCAAGGATGATGAAGTCTTGGTTCCCAGTTTCTAGTTAGAGCTGTTAGAATTAGAAATGCCAGAGAATCAGACAGATCTCCTTTATCAGGTGTGGGGGGCAGGGGAGAGTACTCGGAAGTGCTGAGTATTTAGCCAGAAGGGACGATATTTCTTGGGATACATGGACCATTTATTTTTCTTTTCCAAAACAGGAATGGATTTGTGCTTTAAATATAAAAATAATTTACTTGCATTGTGAAAGTGAAAAGCATCCCAAACTCCACCACTCAGAAATAACCACAGTTACCATTTCAGGGAATATGCTCTTAGAAGCACACATATTCACTTGCCTCCAAACAGGTTCATGCAATCCTTGAGGAATGGCCTTATTTTGACTATAGGAGACCCAGTTATCTGCTTTTGACTAAATAAAACAGAGCGAGGAACCTATGTTACCAGCAAGAGGCAGAGGAACAAGTTTCTTTTTCCTGACACATCTATCACAGTGCAGTCCTTGGGAAACTAGCCTGTTTATCTGCAGGGGGTCACTTGCCTTTGGAAACACACTATTTCCTTCTCAGGCCCTCTCAGAGTCCTGTACTCTTCAGCTGGGTGGAAGGTAGAACTTTTATCTAACTTTTCCAGTGGTGGCTCAGAATCCTCCCCTTACTCAGATGCTGCAACACAAGGTGGGTGCCATGCCAGAACTGGCCTGACCAGGCCAAGGACTTTGGAGCCAAGGAACCTAGGAGCAGCCATGATTTAAGGGGCCTATTTACCTCTTATTCTGCTGGCCCTAGTGATGGAGAGGCATTCCTGCTCCTAAGCAATGTTATGCTGGCTGCCTCAGCGGTGATGGAAATTATGGTTTACATAAGCAAATGCTTCTGGTTGACAAAAGTTGTATGCCTGCATGTGCCATTGTTCTCCCTTCATGACCACATTGCCTTGTCTGAACTGTTGGCTCTTGGGATAGGAGTCCTCCGATCTTAATGTTAGTTACTTTTACACACAGACTCCTTTCTCCCATTTATTGACTGCCATTGGGTAAATAGATAAATTAAATTCCCTCTTTTCCTTAAATGAGGTTATTAAATGATTATAACTTTACATTTTGTTTTTTTCAACCAGGATCCAGATGAAATTCATATGTGGCAATTAATTGATATTGTCTCTTAAGTTCCTTTGAATTTATAGATTTTTTTACTCCCTCACCCTCTTCTTGTTTGTTTGTTTTATTTTCTGTCAACTTATTTGTTGAAGAATCTGGTAGCATTCCTGTAGTCTGGGATTTGCTCACTGTCTGACTGTGGTGTCATTATGCTATATTTCAATCTATTGAGTTAGTATCCTGCTAATGCTCACATTGGTTTTATCTTTTGTCAGTGAAAGTTTCTTCAGTTTGGCTCCTGAATCCTTCTGATACAACTTCAGTGGGTCTTTATTAGCTTCCTTGTTCTCTATATGGTAAGACATTGTAGGCTCCTCTTACATCATTCCTTCCGTAGACTGTAATCAGTTATTTCTCCAAGAAGCCCTATTCCCTTGTCAAGGGAAATAGGATTTAGGGGCCACAATTTGGGCATTAGGGATGCTCTTTGAACCGATGGTCATTGTGTCTAGCCCTTTCGAGTAGACTAGGAAATATGCATTTATACTGTGATGTGATAAACATCATGAATTCATACAGATACTTCAATTCAAATTCAAGGTTTTTACTTAATACAACTGTTCTTATATCTGTACTTCTTTCTCCCATGTCAAAATGCCCAGTTCTTAACAATATCCACACAACTATTCATTTCCTTTATCTCACATACAACAATCTTGAAATAATAATACCATCAGTACCACCAACAATACGATTACTGAGAATAGTTTAAGATATGTGTGTGTAGATTCTATGTAGATTCTATCTCTGTTCCTTCTTCACACCATAGGTAGCTTTACTATTACTATTATTATTATTTTAATGGCTCATCCATGCATATTTTTAATATAATCAAGTAGGTATAAATTGAATTGAGCTATATGATCGTAACATTTTTAAGTCAAAAATAGTCCATTTATGGGTAATTTCATTTGGTTCTACCTAATACCCTGGTATTCCTCTTCTTAAATAAATAGTAGTATACAATATATACTTTTCTCCACCTTGCCTCTTTTCACTTAATGTATCCTACAGGTCATTCTATAATATCAATACCATTTCTTGCTTTAAAATATTCGAGGGTACCTGGCTGGCTCAGTCGGAAGAGCATGTGACTCTTAATTTTGGGGTTGTGAGTTCAAGCCCCACAATGGTTGTAGAGATTCCCTAAAAATAATTTTTTAAAAGATTAATAAATAGGGGTGCCTGGGGGGATCAGTTGGTTAAGTATGAGACTTCTACTAGGGTTATGATCTCGGGGTCTTGGGATCCAGTCCAGAGTCAGGATTTCTGCTCACCAAGGAGTCTGCTTCTCCCTCTCTCTGCCTCTCCCCACAACTCATGCTCTCTCTCTCTTTCTCTCAAATAAATAAAAATCTAAAAAAATAATAAAACACTCAGTAAAATTTATTTACTGGAAACTTCCCTAATATGATGAAATACAACAATTTGAGCCCAAGCCTACTGCATGCTTAAATGGCATTAGACATTTCCCATAAAGTTATGAAGAAGACAAATCCATGTTTGCTACTACTTTTCTTTCTTTCTTTTTAAAATTTTATTGAGAGAGAGAGAGAGAGAGAGAAAAAAATGTGTGTGTGTGTGTGTGTGTGTGTGTGTGTGGAGGGGAGGGGCAGAGGTACATGGAGAGCACAGAGCCTGATGTGGGGCTCCATCTCATGGCCCTGAGATCATGACCTGGGCTGAAACTGAGAGTCGGAGGCACAACTGATTGAGCCACCCAGATACCCCACTACTACTTTTCTTTAAATATTGTACTAGCCTAAGTCATGAGAAAAACACAAAGAAGTTAGAGCTATAAAAATTGGAAAGGATGAAACAATATTTATAAAATTTTCATTCTGTGTTCTGAGATAGAAAAATATTCAAGATGTATGAGATGAAAGCAAGAAGTTTCAAACTATAACTGTACTCTAAAAACTTTTGTGTGAAAAATGGGGTAGGAGATAGAATATATATTTGAATTTGTTCATGTATGCTGAGGAAACTGGAAAGCTGTCCAAAAAATTGTCAGTGATTACCTGGAGCAGGAATGGGAACTGTGCAGATGAGGGACGGGGTAGATAAGTGACATTTTACTGTATATACTTATACATTTTAAAACTTATAAACCATGTGAGTGTATTACATATTCAAAACTAGAAAACTTTTTAAAAGGTGAATTAAGAAGTTGAAAAAATAGAAGTCCCAACCCAGCTTCATTCCCACAGGCCTGTCATCATTGCCAGTCTCCAGTGGCCACCTCGTGAACGAAGCGCTGAGCTCCACAAACACCAGGCAACAAGCCATGCCATACCTAACTGACAGAAATAAATTTAGCTTGTAGCAAATAATAATGTAATTAGGAATGTGGAGGACCTGAAGCAGGTTTTTCCAAGGGAAAATTATAAGCTTATTAATTTTCACAAGTTATTAGAGTGTTAATTAAATGTCCTGTTATTGAAATAAAGTTTATTTTTTGAAAGATAATTGACAAGTGGAGGAGAATAATGTTAGCCCAGCATTTTTCTCTGAACAGAACTCTCTGTGAAAATTTTCTTTTTCACTTTTTTTTTTTTTTTTGAGAGTCAGAGAGAGTGTGTGTGGGGTAGGGGGGAAAAAGAGGCAGTGAGTCTCAAGCAGACTCCATGCCTAGCAAGGAGCCCAACATGGGGCTAGATCCCATAACCCTGAGATCATGACCTGAACTGAAATCAAGAGTCAGACACCCAACAACAGAGCTACCCAGGCACCCCTTCCTTTTTTTTTTTTTTTTTTTTTTTTACTTTTTTGATATTCTACATTTTTATGAACTCCAGGTAAGTTTCTAGCCTTTCTGCACAGCTTCAGACTCACAAGTTGTCCAGTTGCCTAATGGACAACTTCCCCAGATACCCCACGGGCACCTCAGCTCAACCTGTCCAAAGCTACACTCAGTACACAGCTCCAAAGCCTGATCTACTTTACTGTGGGTGACACTGCTGTCTACCCAGTTCCCTTGTTAGGCAGATGAGTGGGGTCATTCATTCTTCCCTCTTCCCTTTCTTCACCAATTATAAAATCCTGAAGCTCTTTCCTCCTCAGTATGCTTTCATTCCTTGAGAAATATCTTTCTTCTTACCTTTCTCTACCACCAACCCATCCCCACTTCCTCTTACCCTAGTACAACAGGCTCCT
Source organism: Canis aureus (assembly GCF_053574225.1). Lineage (NCBI taxonomy): Eukaryota > Metazoa > Chordata > Mammalia > Carnivora > Canidae > Canis > Canis aureus. The sequence goes on along the minus strand of NC_135641.1, from coordinate 23,648,384 downwards.
AAGTGGTCCTCCTCCTCCAGCATGGTCCCCTTCCAATCCATCCTCCATTTCTGTGTCCCAGTGGCCCTTAAAGAAAGTAGGTCTGATTTTGCCACCTCCCTATTAAAACCTTCAATGTGTCCTCATTGTGCATAGGCTGAGATCCAAATTCTGCAGCGTGGACTACAGATGAGAATGACTATACACCCCATGGGTCTCAGGACAGGTCGAGGTTCTTTCTCCTGTCTTGAGGTCCCAGCAGACTAGTGCCCTCTCTGCCTCTCAGAGTATCTTGGTTTAGACAACACGTTATTCGGTCTCCCTAGCCATAGGGCCTTCCACGGTCCAAATCCTGACTACCTCTCCAGCTTCGTCTCATACATAGGCCCCAGCAACACCAAACTGCTGGTCAACCACATCATAGATACATATCACTGTCTCTCCCCTTTATGTGCTTCCTCCCATTGTCTCCTCTGCCTGGAATGTTCCAGGAATGTTCCCGTCGTGGAACATCACGACCTCTCCTCTCCTACATACTCTTGTTCACTCCTGTTTGTTCTTTGCTTAGCATCAGATTTCCATAAAGTATTTCCTGGCTATCTTCTTCTGTCTGTCTATCTGTCTCTCTCTCTCTCACACACACACACACGCAGCCAGTTACATGTCCCTGTATTTCTATGTCTTTAGAGAGCTCTAGAAATGCATTTAGTCAGACTGTGTTATAATTATCTATCTGTGGTTGTGCCTAGATTGCAGATCCTTTATTTTTATGTATTTATTTATTTATTTAGAGCAGGGGGAGGAGCAGTGGGAGAAGGAGAGAGAGAACCTCAAGCAGACTCCCTGCTGAGAGTGCAGAGCCCAATGTGAGGTTCCATCTCATGACCCTGAGATCATGACCTGAGCTGAAATCAAGAGTCAGACACTTAACTGACTGAGCCATCCAGGCACCCCTAGATTGCAGATTCTTAAGGGTAGGGATTGTCTCTTAAATATCTGCACATCCCCAGATCTAGCAGAGTTCTTACCTTCCTGGCACATCAGGCAACAAGAGCAAAAGCACATTCACAGAAACAATCTGGGTGCATTTAAGGAACAGAAAGGAGGTCTGCATGGCTGGAGCACAGTGAGGGGGGAAGAGTAAAGTACAGGATGAAGCTACATGGGAGGCAGCTGCCAGAACATGTCAGGTCCCCAGAGCACTGTTAGGTGCCTTGGCCACCAGGACTGTCAAGCAGGGAAGATGGGGTTTGAAGTTCAACAGACTTGAGTTTGGCAATTGGCTTTCTTACTGGCTGGGTTGACGTGGATAATTTTTAAAAATATCCAAGCCTCGGGTGCCTGGGTGGCTCAGCCAGTGAAGCATCTGACTCTTGATTTCGGCTCAGGTCATGATCTCCGCGTCTTGGGATCGAGCCCCGCATCAGACTCCGTGCTCAGTGGGAAGTTAACTTGAGATTCTCTCTCTCCCTCTCCCTCCTCCCCTCCCCCTGCTGGCGCATGCGTGCTCTCTCTCAATCACTCTAAAATAAATGATCTTTTTTAAAAAATCCAAGCCTCAGTTTCCTTGTCTATAAAATGGTCATAATAAATTTGTGGTGAAGAATAAATGAGATAAGGGATGTTAAACACTTGCCACGGTGTGAGGCATGTCAGAGTGATTTGTTAAATAGGAGATATTAGGGTTATTTCACAGCAGAAATGGAAGGAAGGGAGCCAGTTTCCAGAAGTCTTGAGTGTGGAATCAATATCCTCAGGCACTACAGAACTCCCTGTGTTCTGAGAAGGGCTGAGAGTTGGCAGCAGACAGTGACTCCCAAGGTCAGTAAAGTGTTGTAAGTTCACAAAGTCCTACAAAAGCAATTCCTTTTTTTAACGTATATTTTTCAATTGGAGTTCAATTTGCCAACATATAGCGTAACACCCAGTGCTCATCCTGTCAAGTGCCCCCTCAGTGCCGGTCACCCAGTCACCCCAACCCCCCGCCCACCTCCCCTTCCATTACCCCTTGTTCATTTCTCAGTTAGGAGTCTCTCATGTTCTGTCTCCCTCTCTATTTCCCACTCATTTTTCTCCTTTCCCCTTTATTCCCTTTCACTGTTTTTTATATTCCCCAAATGAATGAGACCACATAGTGTTTGTCCAAAAGCAATTCCTTATTCCAACAATCAGCGTGTTCAGGCACGGTCTACCTCAAGCCCTGGCTCATCAGAAATGTGTCCTTCTGTCAATAATAGGCTAACTATTCTAGTGTAATTTTGATTTTTATCATGAAAATCAATAAGACAATCGGGTTCATTTGAAGAATCTAATCACTTGTCCACTTTTGCAGGCCCCCATTTTCTCTGAATCACGAGGCATACTTGAGCAAATTTCACTGGTGCTCAGAGCCTCTCACTCTGGTCACAAGTTATCAAGATACCTCTGAAGCTTTTAAGGCTTAAGCCAGAATCCAACTAGGCATTTCAGATATTGCTGGGTGTCCAAGAGTCTCCACTCCACAGCTTTCATTGGGTCAGAAGGGAGTGATGCTAACATTTACAACAATTGGTACAACATGGGCACAGATGGCCGGTCAGAATGGACAGTGACCACAGCCCTGGGGTGACCATGGTCCTGAGGTCCCTGAGGTTCAAGCAATAATAACCCTTTAGCAGCTGAACTATGAGGAAGTCCTGAGGGACCAGTCAGGGTGGCTGGGGTGCTGCAGAGTCACTCAGATGGCAATTTACCAACTGGTCAACATTTAAACAGCCAGCTCAGCCTTACCAGTGTGTATCTGCTGCACACCAGCGAGGCACAAGTGAGTTTGTTCACCTACAGAAACCCTATTCAGCATTGCCCTCTTTCCCATACATCCATGCCGTCTCCATCCAGAGTGGGCAAAATGAGCCCCCAGAGCAACATTGGTGTGGTTGCAAGGTGTCTGGAGTGGATAGCAGGACCTTAGGTCCCGATCTGGGCTTTGCTTATTGCCACCTGTGTGACACTGGGCAGGTTAAACTCCTCACCCATAAAATGGGATGGCCATGCTGCCTCAGAGACAGTATGAGAATCAAATAAAATAATGCATATAACGTGCCAAGCATACGGCCTGGCACCTAGTAGGTGCTCAATAATGGCATCAGACCTCTGAAGGGAAACAGAGACACCAAAGCTGCCCTCAGTGACTTTTATTCTGGAATGTCCAGTGCCATCTACTCCAAAGTTGATTGCCGGGTGGGTGACTCTGGGGAGGGGTGATGGGTCAGGGCAGCTACTGGGATCTGGCTGGAGCAGTCTCCTGTGCCCCCCTCGTAGCCCCCCACCCCGCCCCGTGCCCATAAAATCCAGCCTTTGCAGCCCATCTTGAAGAGGGATTGCAGAGCAGGGGTGTTGAAGGAGGGAGAGCGCTATGTGATGACTCTCATCAGGACCACAGGCACTGGGGAAACAGGGAAGGGTGGCAGGAGTTGGTACCCGCCTTTCTCCATCCTAGTTTTCTTTCCTTCCTGCTCAGCACCCTTTGGGCAGTTTGGTAGGGTTGCCATGGGAACAACCTGCAAAAACCCTCAGGCTGAAGACGTGGGTTTGAGTCCCGGCTCTGCTGTCTCCTGGCTATATGACCTTGCCTGAGCTATTTCATGCCCACTACTCACCATCCATGACCTTTGTTCCCTGCAAAATAGAGGTCCTGTGCCTTCCCGCCCACCCCATAGAGTTGTTTTGTGCTTTGCAAAATATGTTGATGACAGCAATTGGTGTAATGTACTCTCCAAACACGATGTTCTGTAATGTGATTGTGTTTGCTTCATGTGAGTTGAATTTCCCCCAGACCTGCCAGCCAGTGAAGTGCCTGTAGAGCAGTTAGCAGTCACTACCCATGCTCCACTGGCCAATCCCCTTGCAGTGCAAGTTACGCCCTGGTGCCCACAAAGAGCCCCCCTGCTTTTTTGTAAGATTTTATTTATTTATTCATGAGAGACACACAGAGAGAGGCAGAGACACAGGCAGAGGGAGAAGCAGGCTCCATGCAGGGAGCCCGACGTGGGACTCAATCCCAGGACTCCAGGATCACGCCCTGGGCCGAAGGCAGATGCTCATCCGCTGAGCCACCCAGGCGTTCCTACAAAGAGCCCCTTGAGGACTTGTCCCATTCCCCGGGGGCATCCAGCAGGCACCCCACACAATGTGATTCCACAGGCACAGCTTCCCCACGGCAGTTTCACCTGGGCATGCCTTATTCCTCTCCTGCTCTGGGGCTGCCGCTGGGGGCATACTGCCAATGGCCAAGGACCCCCCGCCCCCCACCCCCACCCCAAGTCACATATAGTCCCTTGGGTGCCGACAGAGCCCCGAACAGGAGCAGCCCCTGCAGCCTACCCCCCACCCCCGCCCGCCGTGGGCTCACACAGCACTCCCAAGGCTGGACAGGTGACAGTCACCACGTCTCTTCCTGTATCAAACCTGCCTTCTCACCCACCCGAGCCGAAAGGCCTTGGGCAAGTTACTTCACAGAAATGAACTCTTCTGGGACAGTCTACAAGTTAACCAGATATGCTTGGAGAAAGTTGGATCTCCTTTGGGGCTGTAGGTGGTATGCTTGCTACAATATTTATTACAAATCACCTTTTTTTTTTTTTTTTTTGCTGCAAGTAGCAACACCCCCATCTGTGGTTCTTGAATTTGGGTGGAATTGTCCTGGTGCTGTGCTCACCGTATTCCCACACCCCAAACTACACACATGGCCCAGAGGCAGCCCTTCCAGATACCTCTGAGGAGAATCCTCTGGCGAAAACAATGATGGAGAAGGATGTTTGTGTCTGAAAGCTCAACACAAGGGACTTAAACTGAAATTTAAAGGGAGCGAGAGGAAACACTCCAGAGAAGCTCAGGTGCCAGAATGGTTTTGTGGAGGTCGTGCTTTCTCAGACCACAGGTCACGTCTCCTTAGTGTGTCATGAAATCAGCTTAGTTGGTTGTGATTAGCACTTGAAGAGATGGAGTAGAATAGAATGGAATTACCTGGGTGCATCATGATACATACTAAGGATGAGCATTGCTTTGTGATATTTTTTGCATCTGTCACATTGTACGTAGAGATTGAACTGCAGGAACATGCCGTTGTAGGTCACATCAGTCAGGCATCTGCAGTGCCATACGGTTCACCATAACAGGATATATACGTATTTGGCCATACATAAAAATTTCTTTGTGTGAACCACAATCTTAAAAATTTGAAAAAGACAATTGGATTTGGAGCTCGAGAATTTGCAACTAGATTCCAGCAGAGATCTTTACTAGCTGTGCACTCTTTTAGCCTTGTTTCCTTTCTGTGATCTCCCTAGTTGATGGGACTGATGTCGAGAACCAAGGAAGAGAATGCATGTACTACGCAGTAAGTACTGTGTCAGTGAAATGTGGGGAGAACTGTGGATACCAAGGTGTGTTGTTCAGAACTCTTGAACTGCAAAGGCGAAAGCTAACACAGATCACCTAAAGTATCCCCCCTAAAAAATGGAAGTCCAGATGTGGGGTGGCCATAGGCATAACTGGATAGAGGGACTCAAATGATGTCACAGGGTCTCTTGGTCTCTCTTTCCACTCCTCAGTTCTACTTGCCTTTAAGAATGGGGTTCTTTCAGCAGCAGGAGGAAAAAAAACGCTGTTCCCCACAGTTCAGGCCTGTATCACCCCACCAATGACTTCATAGATGCTCCCAGAGGAAGACTGACACAGATTGGAACATGTGCCGTGTCTGTGATAGGGAGATGGGATGAAACCACTGGGAGAGGATGGGGGAACTGCTCTCCCTTCCCTGTGACCGGAGGTAGGATGTTGCAGTTGATGGTTCCAGCAGATAGGAGGGGACCAGGGGACAGGAGGTGAGGGGGTGGAGGGCTTCAATTCCCAAAGTTAAGAGCAAGTCGTTATCTTCAGGAGAAGGAAAAGAAGCCTGAGTTGACTCCCACGGTGACAAGATGACTAAGACGATCTGAGTTGCCTGCATTGGGCACCTGAATTCCTATTTCTCCTTACAGAGGTCCCAAGTGTCTAGTCACACAACATAGAGAGGGCAGGGGCGGTGAACAAAGTGAAGCAGGTTGCCCACGGGGCAGCCCACATGCTCTCGTATGACTCTCTGGGTCACAGCAATATGGGCCTCGAGGCTGAAACAGGACAATTGAAGGATGACAATCATAAAGAACATACCCATTACCGAGAGGCTAAAGAAAAAATGGGAGCCAAGATGACTTCGTGCTCCAAAGCGTAGCACCAGCCAAAGGAGCAAGCGGGGAAGGTCAAGACAGGAACCCACAGAGTAGCACCTGGTTAGAGGAAATGGAGGGTGACTTTCTGATACAGATCATGAAACTGGTTCCAGAGAAAATATACTCAGCTGGGAACTCAGACCATTCATATCTGTGGAAACATTATTTGGCTAAAAGCAGAGCATCTGACACACTCATAATTTGCCTCACTATTTTATCTCCCAGTAAGTAGAGTTCCTAAACCAAATTCCAACCAATAAGGAAACTGTGAGGGTGCGGGTGCAGGGGCGGGGGGGGGGGGGCAGGGGGGTGGTTGGGGAGGTATCCTGGAGAGGAATTTTGAGGGAAAGCATCCAAGTAGTCTCACCGAGTTCACAATGACAGGGGGGAGACAGTTGGCCGCAGTCAAGGATCCACCCTGGACCCAGGACATGCAGATGTCAGAGCCTTCATGGACTAGGTGTCATTTTATGGTGAGAGGGAGGCTGGAGAGGATTGGTGAGCTCTCATAAGCCAGTTCTGCTGCTGTGAGTGCACAAGGTCCTAGTGAGGAAGACAGGGTGGGATCTCAAAAAAACAAAACAAAACAAAACAAAACAGAAATGGTGGAAAATTCACATAAATGGCTAGTTTTCTGTTTACAACAGAACCAAGTTTTTAAAAAATCATTTTTATCTTCCTGTGAGTTCCCTAGTTGTCATCAGCCAGTGACAGTGCCATCTTTCCCTCCCACCCCCCCCACCCCCCCCACCCCCCCACCCCCCGTCCAGATGGATCAGGGGCGCATGTGCAGACACCTCTGCTGTGCGGGTTCTCCAACCACTAGAGTTCCCTATTTCCCTAACTTCCGCTTTTTCTATTATTGACAGAAAACTTGGGCAGTTACCCATTTTGTCATCATAGGCTTGCTGTGCAATATTCGGAACATATCTACACTAAAAAATGGGTTTCTCTGAAATTCAAATTTAACTGGGTCTCCTGGTTTTGTGTGTGTGTGTGTGTGTTTTTTTTTTTTTTTTTTTTTTTTGAGGAGGTGCTGCATCTGCAACCCAACCCCCTCTCACACCATCCCCTTCCTCTGGGAGCCTCTGGGCTGGAGAGGACACTTAGTGGGTGGGGTAATGGGCGGGGGCCTGCCTCCAGTTCCCTGGGTTCGCCAGCCAAGTAGGGGGTGCCCTGGCCTCCACCCTTTCCTCCCCACTGGCAGTTCCTCCCGCGTGCTAAGTGCAGCCACCCTGGGGAGGGAGTGCTCCTTGGTGCCACCTTTTAGCTACCCCATCCAAGTGGGGTTAATTTCCATGTTCACAAACAAATGAAAGCCGTGCATTTGCTCAGCTCACAGAACAGAGCACCCTTCATCTCCCACCTGGAGCTATGTTCTCTGGAACCAACTGCCTCTTTCATTTCATAGAGCCTCTCAGGATTGTCCATGTCACACCTCACACCCATCTTTGCCTGATTGTGTGAATGCGTGTCACCTCACCCCTTCTACTGCCTCTAGGGGCTTACCATGGAGCCACGGTCTCCTTCATTCAGGCTTTTCTTATCGCCCTTCAAATAGTTATCATAGCTGCCCTCTGGAAATGACCTGTGCTCTACTGGACCTAGCATTCTAAGCTGCGCCCTTGCAGAGAGGGCCCTCCAGGCAAATAGGGACAGGGACTACTGTTGACAATGAAGAGATTTTCCTAGTGGATAAAACACACTTCCTGGCCTTGCTTTTAGGCTGCTGCTACTCTCTTTCACCCAGACTGATATTCTTTTATTTAAATTCTATCTCCTCCTTCCCCCAGTCAAATATCCCTTGATGAGAGTTGGTAGTTATCACTCTTTTCTGGGTATCTATGGGATTCTCATATACAAGTCTCATATTTGCATGGGCAGTTTTCCATTTCCTTCCTAAAACGAGTTTTTCTTATTCAGATCTAATCTAAATAAGAAAGAATTGATCCCATGAAAAAAGTCAAGGAGATTTCATTATATACCAGCTTAATGAAATTGAGAAAGTCATTTATTCTTAGAGAAAGCATTTTATATGTCTGGAAGAAATACTTTGATGATAATAAGTAAGGTTGGTGAAGTAGTGAGGATGGACTGGCTTATTATAAGGCCTTTTCAAGCATCAAACAATTTGTCACTAAACTGCCTTCTACAGAAGGTAGATGGGTCCAGGTGTTCAGAGACCCTTTGCTTCCCCAAGTCCCAGGAGGAGGATAAGTCTGTGAAGTTGAAGCTTTTATAACAACAGTTTAAAAAATATGATGGTGTTGGGGGAGTGTTATCTAGGAAGAAGGAAAGAAAAACCAGGAAAAACAAAAACAAGAAAACTGCTGGCTCTCTGGCCACATAGGAGCTTAGTATAAATCAGAAGTGTTTAAGGGATATGTTTGTTAAAATTATTTGCTGTAGGATATACAATGTAAAATCTTTCTTCTGTCTTCTCTGTGAAATCTTCAGTGAATGTTTATATTGTTCATGTTCATTGTGGCTCTGGAATGAACAAATCCTTCTTAAAGAGCTCGAAGAGATGCTGCTGAGTTCTGCAAATGGATTGTCCAGGGAACAAAGAAAATGAGATGGAGTTAAAGCACCAAGGGAAAGCCAACTCTGGATTATGCCTGTAAATCATTATTAATATTGGACTGAAATGTGTTATGCAGCCACTAAAAATGATATTTATGGAGCATTTTTGGTGATATGAAAAATGGTTTATGCTAAATATTACATTTAGAAAGCAAGGTTTAAATTGCATATATTCTGTGTTCTAAATTATGTAAGAATTATAGAAAAGTGACCGAATAGAAATATACCAGAATGTTAATGGTGATTGACCCTAGATAGTGGAATTACGATGACTTTTTTCTGATACTTTGTGCTTTTATGTACTTTCCAAGTTCTATGCAATGAGCATGGATGACTGTAGTAACCAACATAAAAGAAAAACATCGGGCTTCTCAGATTTTGTTCCATCTATAGAAATGTTCGGTCCTCCCTCCTCTCCCAAGCATATTTCTATTGGAATCTGGGGAAACCATGATGGGACCCCAGCATCCCAGGTGAAAGAGGTAAGACCTGGTAGGAGGGGAGCCAGGGGACCCTAATTCTGTGCTGCTGCTGGCCCAAGGTACAGATGGGCAGAGGAGTCTGTCAGAGTATAGGACAGAGAGGGTACTGCCCTCCGGATGACCAGGACCGGCTGCTGCTGTACCTCTAGGACCTAATGCAGTGTTGGAAACCCATTACAGATAAGCAGGAGATCCAGGGGAGCACCATAGACTGCTTATTTATATTGGAAGCTCTTTGACGGGAGACTTGCAAGGATGTGTCCCAGCCAAGCTCAGAAGAGAGATCCAGATAGACAATGTGAGACAGTGGAATTGAGGTTAAAACCCAATCATATAGACAGGGATAGTATTAGTGGACATGGGAAGTTTGTGACTTAAAGGTTTTGTGGATGTTTAAGACTCATTTCCTTTCATTCATTCTTTCATCATTCATGCATGTATCTACTCATATATCGGTCCATTCCTTCATTCACCAACAAACATTTACTGGGTCTTCCATGCTAGGCACTGGAGACATAAAGCAAATCAGACATTGTCCAAAAGTTATCAGACTCATGCCAGGTCCTTTCACCTGGGTAGTGCAAAACTCATGAACACACCTAGGATTTTTATAGTCTTGACTAATCTGTGAATAAAGCACATCAGTGACTCTAGGTTAGGGGAGCTGGGAAAGGGTTTGCATCCATAAACCCTCCCTAGGATCATTCACACATTCTCCACTGTTTCCTGTCACACAGAATCAGGGAATAAGCATTGGGAAAGTTAGTCTGAACTAATAAGGGCCATAGAAGATTCTATCAACCTGACTCTTAGTTGTATTTCCTAAGGATTATGTATTGCTATTGCTAGAGATCTATCTTCCCAGGATTGTGCCCAGGAAGCAAGATTTAATGAAAAAACAAGAAGAGTACATGGATGGAGTTTTAAAGATGACACCTGCCTTTTAATCCATTCTATCTCATAGTCTTACCACGATGGAAGTGAGTAGTAAGGGATTACTATTTGAATTTTATAGACAAAAAAAAAAAAAAAAAAAAAAAAAAAAACCAGGCTCAGCTTGGTGAAGACCTCTCCTACCATAAAGAGGTAACGAACTGGATCTCCATCTCAGGTCTCTCCATACCTCCCAGTCCGTGGCTTTTTCATTACAGCTCATCCAGAGAGTCCAGATGGCTCTATCACTCTGAGGGAACAGCAGGCCCAGGGCACACTCAGAACACAGGGCATGCATGCAGAACGTGTAGGGTTGGGGGAAGGGGGCAGCTGGGTGCATTTGTTTTCTATGGTTGATGTAATAAATTACCCCAAGTTTAATGCTTAAAAAAAAAAAACAGAAATTAATTCCCTCAGTTTCGGAGGCCAGAAGCCCAAAATCAGTATTACTGGGCAGAAATGAATGTGTTGAAGGGGCTGCACTCCCTCTTGGGGCTCTAGGGAAGAGAATCTGTTCTTGCCTCTTCCGCTTCTGGTGGCTCCTGGCACTCCTTAGCTTGTGGTTCTTTTATTCACCTCAGTCTTCAAGGCCAGCATCTTCAAATGCACTTCTCTGTGTCAAATCTCCCCATCTCTCATTTCTAAGGATATATGTGATTGCATTTAGATCCTACCTGGATAATCCAGGATAATCACCTCATCTCAAAAGCCTTAACTTAATCATAGCTGCAAAACCTTCTTCACCCCCGGCCCCCCAGATAAGGTAACTTTTCAGGTTCCAGTCTTCTGGACCTGGTATCTTCGAAGGATATAATTCAGCCTACTACCCTGGGGTAGAGGCTTACATATTAGTAACCTCTTCTGCCTCTGGGCTATTGCTCAGTAAAAGCTGCAGCTACATGGGGAAAAGGGAACATGGGTAGGGTGACAAAATAATTTTGAGACAGCTATATGGATGAAGGTAGGACTAAGACTGCCTTCTTGATGTAGCAGTTTGTTTATTGATTCTGTCTTAAAGCTGCTGCCTCTTCCCATGCTCCTGCAGAGTTGGCTCAAGTCCCCAGGCTCTTAGCCTCCTCCCTCTCCAGCCAAGTTCAGGGAAGATGGGCTGGTCCTGAAATCCTGGAATGTCAGAGCTGGAAAGATCACCTCGCTGATTCCCGCACCCGTCCTTTACTGACGGAGAGCCTGAGGTTTGAGTGAAAACAGGCCTGCTGAGTTTCTTCCCCCAGAAACCAGTACTTCCAATACGTGAGTCTATATTTTTAAGGAGCCAGCACAGTACCCCCCAAAGAGGCTGGGATACAAGGATGGAGGCAGGGGGAACTGGGATTGACCATGTGGACATCCTGCTTTTGTGTCCTTTTGAACCCGGCTATGGTTCTTCCTTCTCATCCTCTTTGGATCTTTCAACCATGTGCTCTTTCCTCTCTGTATCCTCTTGTTCCCAATTGATACTCTGCCTCCACTTCCCCTCTCTGCTCATCTGCTTATCCGCTCACCTGTTAGGCCTAGGTCCTCACAGCCCCCGCAGGACTTCCTCCTGTTCCCTCTCCTCCATCGTCCCCAGTTATTCCTCCTTTCTCAGCCCACCCTCCTCCCTCCTCCTTGGGAGTAGGCTCTTTGTCAATTTCAAGGCCAACATGATGAAATCGAGAAGTACAGTGACTTCTGGAGGCAAAAAATATTTTTTTTGGTCAAGTTTTAAGACTTCTAAAACTGAGAAAGATAATGAGGAAGGAAGTGGGGATATGAAGGAGGAGGGTTTACCTTAGCTTCTCTGTTTGTGGGTTTCACTTGCATGAATTTTCCTGTCACCAGAATGATGCGTAGATATCTGGGCATCTACTCATATAATTGCACAGTTGGAGCTTGTGTGCATCAGCAAACTAGACCCTCAAAGGTAGGCCAGGGTGGTCAGACAGTTCTAATTGTACCAAAGCTCCAATATCGTTTATTAGCATGTGGCCTTTGGACTTATATTTCCTCATCTTTGAAAATCACAGGGATGATACTATCTGCTTCACAGGGTTTTTGTAAAGTATAAATGAGATAATGCCTGTGAAATCCTCGAGCCCAGAAATTTGTGCCAGTTGATAGTAAATATTTGTGTGACTGATATCTGGGTCACTTCCTCTGTGACTCCTACTCCAAGGAGGGCTGACCCCTCCTTTTTTAGTATGCCCTTTATACCCTATTTATACCCCTGTCTTAGAACCTGTCATACTTTATTACCCTACTCAGCCTCCATCTGGTCCCCTTTCACCACTCTTTCCAGCTCTAAGCATCTCCAAGACAGAGGTACCTCTTACTCATCCTTGCAACCCCAGTGCCTGGTGCAGTGCTGGCTCCTGGGAGATGCCCTGGGAATATTGGTTGTATTGATTTGAAATGGTGAGGATTTTTGAACCTAAGCCTTCCAGGCCAGGATTGCTTTGGATTTCTCATGCCAGTTGCTGCCTCCTTGTATTTATTAAGATCAATGGCAAAACCTGTTGAAAGGCATCTGGTTCTAGTAGCCCTAGGATATTCCATCGGCTCTGGTCCACCACAGGCAGATGGACCTTATGAAGAGAGATCAGACTGTTTGTTGTGCTGGCAGTGCCCAGATTTGCTTCCCTCCCAAGCTAGCATGACTTACCATTCAATGCCGTCATATCAATGAATGGTGAAGGCTCGAGTGAGAGCCATGAGGGAACTGCTTCATGGGTTCATTTGCCTGGGGACAGTCTTCTCTGACTATCTCCAGAGTCTTTCAAAGGCTTTGGGATTGTTCCTATTAGATGTGATGGATAGGAGTGCAGCCCAGGGAGACAGCTAGACAGGAAGGGTTCTGGGCCTGGCAGTGCCAGAGGCCAATCTTCAAGAATGTCTGTAGGACATTGTCAGGGTGGAGTAACTCAGGAAAGAATGAGCTGTGTGTCAAATCTGAGGGTGACCTGGAAGCCCAACAGAAGAAAGAGCTGTAAAGACATAATCAGGCATCTCTAAAAGGTAACAGAAGGAAGTGCAAAACTGGCCAAAGGGTTATTCATAACTAAAACTATCATGTATTGGGAAACTACTAATGTGCCAGGCATATTATATACTTTATCCTTTGAGTCATCATGACAACTGTGTAGTAAACTTGCACAAAAGGAAATGGAGGCTCATAGGACTAAGTGACTTGCTTAAGGCCACACAATTAACAAGTGACAGAGATGGGGTCAAACCCAGACAGGAGGCTCTGGTCTTCTGCTCCTACCATGCCCCACTGCCAGCATGGAAATAGAGGGTATGTACTGTGATGTCTCCTTTATGTTGTACTCAGCTTGGGCTGAAGAGGCATGGGCCCAGCTGGTTCAGGGGTCCATGCGAGGTGGGGAGGCATGATCCAATGCATAGCTTTTAAAGAAGCAGTTCCTGTGTCTTCCTTCTGGCTGATTTCTGGCTCTTGTATCAGTGCTTATATCACTGTATCATCCATCCTGGGATTCATTATTTACTGTAGCTACTATGACCTCAAGTAGAGGCTCTTCTTAGAGTTGCAAAATGTGGCCTTTTCCGCATCAATTGCTATAGCAAGAGGCAGGACCTATAACGGAAAACTAAGGAAGTAGGAGAGAGACTTCCCTGTTCCTCTTGGGGTCTTTCCTTCGCTCTCAGACTACACGTCAGAAAGCACGGATTTGTAAGGCATGACTCTGGGATGCTCGATGATGCTCAGCATGTGAACATGGATTGAAGCCTAAAGCCACTATCTGAAGAAGACCAATCCATATCTTGAGAACCACATTATCTAGCTGCAAATTATTCTCTCTGCTTATTTACCTGCTACCAATCTAAAGATTACATGAAGAATTATTTAAATACCCAACCCTGACCTTTACTTACAGAGGAATATTTAAGAGAAAGACTGTGGTTACGGCATTAAACAGGTGCTCTTGGAGGTTACCATGGAGGGTGAATTGTTGGAAACAGGAGTTTCACTGCATTGGTTTTTCTGCCTCTCTCCACATGGAGAGTCTTCTTCCCTGGCCAGCCTTGCAGTGAATATCACTTGGGGTCCTTTTGGTTGCAAGGAACAGAGCGTGTTGAATCAAACTGGTTTCAACAAAAAGAAATTATCTTATTGGACACAAGAGAGGCCAACGTAGAGCAGCCCTAGGCATGATGTAATCCAGGCATCAACGATGGCATCAGATACACCAGTTCTTTCTGATGTTCCACATGGTTGCCTTCAGTGTTAGCTTCTTTTTTTTTTTTTATTATTATTTTTTTTATTGGTGTTCAATTTACTAACATACAGAATAACACCCAGTGCCCGTCACCCATTCACTCCCACCCCCCGCCCTCCTCCCCTTCTACCACCCCTAGTTCGTTTCCCAGAGTTAGCAGTCTTTACGTTCTGTCTCCCTTTCTGATATTTCCCACACATTTCTTCTCCCTTCCCTTATTTTCCCTTTCACTATTATTTATATTCCCCAAATGAATGAGAACATATAATGTTTGTCCTTCTCCGACTGACTTACTTCACTCAGCATAATACCCTCCAGTTCCATCCACGTTGAAGCTAATGGTGGGTATTTGTCATTTCTAATAGCTGAGTGTTAGCTTCTACTCAGAGCTGGTTTTCTTTGTGGTTTTGAGATAGCTGCTAATGGCTACCACAGCTACATGCATTTTGTGCATATCGAGAAATATGATGTTTTCTCGGGCACGGACTGTACTTCCTTAGCCTGACTGAAACATTTTCCACATGCCAACACCTGGACCAGTAACAGATGCCAGTGGAAGACCATGAGCTGGTAATGGGTGGATGACTGAATAAAATCAGGACTCCATTGGGAAGTTCATTTGGCAACCAATACTATCTGTTGCAGAGAGCCTGGGTACTATTTTTATTAAGGAAAGTGACAGTTTCCTTAAAACTGGCCTTTGCTTCTGTAGCTGGCTAGGATTTGGGGGCCTATCCTTGCATTTGGGCTGGGAGCCAGGTGGGATGGCAGGGACATTGCTGCCAGGTACACACAGTGCCCCAGCCGATGTCCACAGATGAATTGTTGTTTAGGGCTAATCTATGAGTCACTGTCCAGAGTTTCAAGGGGGCTATAGCCAGCAAAGACTGACCCTGTCCTCACAGAGGTAACCAAGAAACAGAAGAAACCCTAAAAATTGGGCCTCTGGAGAACTGCCAGGTACCAATGTGTGCCATTGTCTTGTATAAACCCATCCAGGAAGAGACTTTGCCTGCCAGCTGTCCTCACAGCCTGTGGCCCTAGGAAGTCCTGGGAAGCTGTTTGTGGTCTGGCGACGTTCAGTTGGGCCCTCTGCTTTCTGAAGGCTGTTGAAGCTTTGAGCTTTTTTTTTTTCTTTTCCCTGCATGGCAGTTACCATGGCCTTGAAAAAACTGAAGAGCTTCCACATCTGTGCCCCTCAGCCCTTCTTCCCACCAGTGAATGCTCATTTTCTAAGCACCTCCCACGAATGAGGCACCAAGAAGGAATGGTATTTGCATGTCCTCCCACAGCCTTGCCCTCGCAATTATTACTCACCCATGTGAGGAAGTAAGGGATCGTATTAGAAGAGGCAATTTAGTGAGTCTGTGATTGGGGTGGTACTGCCGGGAGAATGGGGGTGATGGATAGAGGAGCGCACAGAATGTGAACTGCACCTGCTTTTGTGGGGAAGTAGTGCTATGAAGCACGATAATGATGGGAGTCATTGTGGGTCAAGGCTACACTGAATCAGCCTTGAAAATATTTACTCACCAACAAATCACATCAGTTAATCTAGACAATACAGAGTGGGGACTTCCTCTGTCAAGTACCACTATGTCCCTCCTGATAGGTGAGAGAGATGCTAAAACTCACCAGAAGCCATTTGGGGACCATGGATAGCTGCTGTCAGGGCCACCCTTTGTGACTCTTCGTCTGGTGTGCTCCCATTTCGGAGAGGGAAACAACATATTGGTTTTCTTCACTAGTGGTGTCTCAGTGACTGAGTCAGTAGCAAAGCTGCCAGCACTGTGAAACCAGCCCTGATCAGGATGGTGGAGGTGGGCATGTGGCACACTCCATTCTGTATCTACTGGCTTTTGAAGATAAATAGCAGGAGCTTCTGCAGAGACCGTGTGTGAGTGTGAGTGTGGGTGAGTATGTGTGGTGTGTATGAGTGTGTATGTACTTATCAGAGGACCTAATGATGGCTCTATCATAACCAATTATCCAGAGGCCATGAACTCTGCTAGGCCTCAGAGCCCCGTGTCTGGCTGCCTGGGAATGGAGGACACTGGTTACATCCAGGCAGGTTCAAGTCTGAGCAGCCACCAGAGCCAGATAGATAGCACCCTGAGTTGGACAGGCCAGGTGAGAGCTGTGGAATTTTCATTCTCCTCACAGCAATGAGCCACATGGAGGCACTTGAGGCAGTTGTTTGGTGTCCTGGGAAGGAGCTGGCCCTCTACCAATGCTGGGTCCGCAGCTCCCCCTCTGTGCACTCGCTCCTCAGGCTTTGGGGAGCTCAACTTACCCTAAATCTTAGAGGGCAGAACACTGTCCCCTCCAAGACCACTACCACTAGCACTTCCACCTGTATCCCTGCCTTTTCCTCTAGAGACACTTTCCCTCCATTTGTAACCGCCATCGCTACCGCCACCACCACCCTATCACCTCCACCTCTCCTCCGCCACCACCTTCAGCTTCAACCACATTCCACCAATTCCTCCATCACTGGGCACCATCACTGCTTCAGCCAACATTGCTTCAACCACCACCCTTACTGCTACCACTTCCACTGCCACCATCAATGCCACCAAAGCTATTACTGCCACCTCCTCTGCCACTACAGTCATCAGCACTGCCACCACGTGCATCACAACCACCATCACTGCCACCACTATTACTGACAGCACATCATCTCCATCATGACCACTACCACCACATAATCTGAGTGCTTACAACATAAGCCTGTGTGTTGTTGGGGCCACACATCTCTTGTTACTATTTCTTATAATAGTTTCTCCTTTTGTAAAAACTCTTAGTCCATAAATCTCCAAGCATAGACTAGAAAACTAGCTAGTTTCATTCCTGGAATTTTAGTTCATGAGTCAGGGATTTGCATTAGATGACCTACAAATTTTCTTCCAGTTCCAAGATTCCTTGGTAGGTGTGTGTGTTTGTGTCTGATTATGCTCACACCTGTCCATGCCCATAGGCATGGAGGCTGCCAATTAGGTCTGGGATTCATCTGACTTTCCATGAAAATTTCTGATAGAATCTAGATCCAGAGTGCATAGAAGGAGACAAGGCACAATGACCCACTATGTGTGTGTGAGCCCCTCCAAGCACATACTATTCATCATTGCTTTATAAACCAGTGGTGCTTCCCAGAAATCCTGGCTTTCGCATAGACTGTAGGTGTACAACATTAGGAAGTTATCATAGAGAATTAGAAGACTGGTATGAAGGATCATTTAGGCCTCTTATCCACTGAGTGACCTTAGGTGAGTCTCTTTGATCTCTCTTAGCTTCAGTTTCATCTCCCTAGAAATGGGACAGTTTTACCCACTTCCCCTAGTATTACTGAGGAGATGAAAAGAAAAGACAATATGTGACAATACCTGATCCCAGGCCTGGAGCACAAAGGGCGTTGGTTCTTTCCTTCCTCTCCCTCACTGCCCTGAGATCCTGCAGCCTTCAGGTACTTGGGGAGCACCATTGTTGATCCAGTCCTCTGAGACAGTGGGCTTCCTGTTCCCAGTTCTATCTCAAATGGCTCTGAAGAAAGAACACAGTGATTCTGTAAAATGTCACTGAATCAGAAGCTCAGTGGCTTTGCCAACAATCTGGGGAAGAGGACTCTAGAGCAGCTATAGGGAGAGAAGGAGAGGACACGGTCTTGGGCTTGAACTCCTAGATGAGGATGGACGCTAGGACTTCCATCTTTTTTGCCTCTTCAATATGGAAATGCCACACACACACACACACACACACACACACACACAGGCACACGCACCAATCCCATTGTTGGGGCAGAAGACAAAGACAAGTAGGGAGTGGTATCAGAGCCCCCAGAAGTCCAGAACTGGTACCCATGAGCTTTGATTGATTCATGGCCCACATCCAAATGACTGCCCAGACAGTGCCCTCTGCCACAGAACATACAGATAAAAAGGGGGTGGCCGCCCTGCCAGCCCCTTGTAGCAGGTTTCCTTGCTCCAAATTTCTTGCTTCTAACTGTATGAGTCTCTTACTAGCCTTTAGCCCAGGTCCCTTTCTCCATACGTTGGCCTCAGCAAGACTAGCAGGGTCTCTGGATAAGGACTGGCTGGTAAGGAGACAATGGACTTGCGCTGGGGTTGGTGACAGTAACCTCACCTCTGTCCCAGATGTAGTACTGTCCTAGAAAGGCCAGGGTCAGCTCTGGAATCAGAGCAGGAGGCCAATTGGGTCTGCCTCTTTAGTAGTCATGATGCTTCCTGGAAGGTGCCTTCTGATTTCCATCTTGGCTCATAATATTTTTTGAGATGGGAGGAGATTCCAACAGACCATAGGGTTCATGTGTAGGCATTCACTGGGGGTGGAGACTTCACTAAGCCCTGAGGCCTAGATTTCACCCCTATTATTCCACATACCAGTTAGATGACTTTGGACAAGTGACTTATCCTCTTTCTTTTTGCCTTGCTATCTTAATCTGTAAAAATGGAAATAAATAATGATATCTATTTAAGAGGCTTGTGAATTTAAATGAGATTATTTAAATGAGTTATTTCTGGCACTTGAAGACTTTCTAGTGTTCTATAAATGTTAGTGAATGCTGCTTTTACTACAACTACCTCCACCACTACAACAATCACTGCCACTATCAGCAAAGCCAGTTGGAAGAGTTAACGCCACAACTCAAACTTACAATCAGTTTTAGTTACCATTTTAATCAGTGCCAACTATGTGAGCACTCTGCTGGGTACCTTCCTGACACTGACTAGTCTAGTTCTAACAATTAGCCTCTCCCTATAGCTGCTCTGTCAGATATGTATTTTTATAGCCACTTATAGATGAGAAATGGGGAGGCTTTCCTCAGGTCCCAAGGAAAATGGGGGTTAGCAAGGGAACTTTGCATATCCTTGATTTGGTATTTATCTAATTATTTCCGCCTTGCTTCATTCAAAAAGAGTTGAGGGCATCTGCAAGCCATCCATGTACCAGGTAACAAAATACCCTAAAAATTACAAAGGCAACAGAATCAATGAGCCCTGGGTTGGAATCCAGCCCCATCACTTACTAGCCAAGTGACTTGGAAGTATTTCATAAAACCTCTGAGAACTCCAGCTTCCTCCAACCACAGACTAGCTAGGCAAACTGAAAGATATTCGTCATTATCCCCATTTTTCTGCTGAGTAAATCAAGATTCAAAGATATTGCAACTTTACAAGTTTCCAAAGCTATCAGGTAAGTTAATAACAGAGGCAGGCAGATATTGGTCCCAGGTTGATGTGATTTCAAATTCCAGAGCTCTTCCCAGTGCTTTGAGCTATCTCAGTGGTGCCCTTCCCAAGTGCAAAGCCGGGATGTGAACACAGCACAGTGCTTCCTGTCCATTTTCCTAGGGGCACTGAACTCGAGGAGGAAAAACAGACATTCTGACTCCCCCGTTGGTGCTTGCCCTGTCCCAAGTGACTAAATATCTCGACTCTTTCAAAAGTAATTAAAAATCATACCGCCTTCAAGGTAAGGAGGGAGAGGATGGGCTAGTGGAAAGTGAGGCAACCCAGACTGGGCTGAGATCACTGGTTTGTTTTCCCTTTGTCCCCTATTCTGTGCACTGTTGCAGCCTGGCATTGGCCCCAACACACCATGGGAAGGTGCTCTCCTAAGGACCTCCGTGATCTCCTGGTACTCAGACCCTGGGCCTTTAAAAACTTTTCCATCACTCAGTACCAGATATATACTAACAATCTGCTACACAAAGGCTTGGTGGTAGATGATTCAACATTTATAAAGGTTCCAGGCCTCAAAGGGATTTCAGTCTGAGGCAGGGAATGACAAGACGAAATAGAATACAATGCAAGGCCGAGGAGGAGACACAGAGGCAGAGACAGCTCTGAGCACCATCCTCACCCACCATCTCTCCCTCCTCCTTCTCCACACCTTACCCTTCTTCTCTTGTGGTCTCCATTTCTATGACTGAAGCTACCTCCCGCTTTGGTGTCTCTGGCCCAGGCCTCCCTCTCTCCTGATCAAGTCCTAATCATTCAGCTGCCATTTTGATGGCCTTTGGAGACCAACATGGTCAAAGCTCCAGTCACCGTTTTCCTGCCACCAGCAGTCCCTTCCTGAGGAAAGGCATTGTTGTTCACCCTTAACACCTTTCTCTCCCTCATCCCCCTAATTTAATCAGTCTCCACATCTTTTCGGAGCTTCTTCCTGCACAGTCCTTGACCATACCTGCTTTTCTCCATCTATAGTCACCTGGTTTGACTCAGGCCTCCACATCTCGTGCCTCCACCTCAGCACACTGCTCAGCCGCCATCCACACTGTATCTGAATGATCTTGTAAAAAGCCAAACCTGATCCTGTACTTTCCTTTGCCTTTAGCATAAAATCAGAACTCCTCAGCCTGACCCACAAGGCTCTTCAAGGCCTGCCCCCAGTCTTCTCTCTCCTCCCTTACCTTCCCCGCCTTCACATCCCATTATGATCCATAATTAGAGTGACTAAGTATTTTTTTCATCCAAACCAGAATATTTGTGAGAGTGAAAGGAGGCCCTACTCAAAAGGATACTGGGATAAACTGGGATTCCCCAGGACACACTCAGATGTAGGGTCATCTAATCCGTAACGGCCATCCCAGACCCCAAATGTATATGAGTTTTTCTCTGTCTTCCCCAGAACCTAACTAGCAACTTCCCTCTGTGCCTCCAGGCTCAGGTTTTCAGAGATTGAGAATATGTTTGTCCAGCTCCCCTTTTCAAGGGTAAACCCAAGTTGTAGCCTCTGACCAGCCTCCAGATTGGTTGGCTGCCGTTATGTCAGGTGACTGGGATCGGCTGGTGTCAATATGGCTATCCCAGGCTGCTCACTGAAGCCAGGCCTGTGAATGGGGACTCTCTTGGTGGGATAAGGGGCACTGGCCTCTAAGTCACCCTGTCTTTATCAATACTTCAAAAACCTCCTCCCTTCCTTGGGATCATCTGCTAGGAGGTGATAGGCTGGGCCCAGGCTCCACCAAAGTCCCAGTTCCTCCGCCATTCCCTAGCTACTCTGCCTCACCTCCCCCAGTACAGCCAATCCTTCTAGCTGGCTAACTTGGAGGATGTCCTTCTCCCCCAGCTGAATTTTCTTTTTTCTCCCTTTCAAATCCTGCTGTGCTGCTACCCAGTAATGGAAACAGCAGAAATCACTTTAGAAAGGAAGCCAGCTGGTTCATTAGTCTGATTAAACTCAAGCAATGGAATCTGAGCACAGTTCACATGATGAATGGTATGCCTTCTCCTTGGCCACAGTGAATTTTGCAGTGATTTTTAATCGTGGGGCTCAGTCACCCCTCACCTCTGCAAAATCGTGTGAGACAGAGAGACAGGATAGGGTTACAGTTAGAAAATGTCAGGGCTCTCTGAGCAGAAGTGGTCCAGCCTCCCCCTTTTCCCTCATTGCAGGCCTGGTGGACTCCACAGGGTATGCCAGACTAGCTGAGTCTGTCAGGAAGACCCTGGTCTTCAGAGACAGCAAGATTCATCTTTAAACTCAGGTTTTGTCACTTACCAGCTGTGTGTTTCAAGGCTCACATTTTTCACCTAAAAGAGGGTGTAAAAATACATATCGCAGAGTACTGTGTTGTAAGGACTAATAGGTACTTAAAGTTCCAAATGCAGTGGTTCAGGATGTCTGAAGGATAGGCAGGAATGGGGAAAAGTGAAAAATGAGTCAGGTCCAAATCACAAAAGGTTGGGCAAAGGAGTTTATGGTTTTATATCGAAGAATGGGGCAGGTTGGAAAAAGATAAAATTGTAGAACAGTGGTAAGATCAACTCTACATCTGGGGAAGCTGATTCTGGCTACAGGGCAGAAGGTATGGATTAGACTGGGAGGAAGAATGATCCGGACAGTTACCCCACAAGAGTCTAAATGAAGGCCCAGAGTAGAGTAACAAAGAACCTGACTCTCTTGCAGCAGATTTGGAAATCAGTGAGGAAGCAAACCAAATTGTCCTTGCTGAGGATATGAAAAGCAACACGAGGAGACAAGTTGAGTGTGGGACACATTGAATTGGAGGTAATATTGCCAATGTTCCTTTTGATGGCATAGAATCCAACTGTTGGGGTGCACAATTAGACAGACCCTGTCTGAAGGGGTCATCTCCCCAGGCGCTATTTCCAGGAAGATGAACAGCCACACTAGCTAAGACCCATCTGAAATTTTCCCTGGAAATTCCTTTTGGAAGCAATAAGCAACCAGGGCTGGGTCTGGAAATGCTTCTAAGTTTTCTAGCAAGAAATCTCACTCGCACTGCAGAACACCAAAACCTACTATTTATTTTGCCTTTGTTGTGAATATGCCTTTTCTCTGCTGGTTCCCTGTATGGGAGAGATACGGCAGCTGCTTCAATTGGAGGATATAGCAACAGGTTAGTGGTCCTAAGAAACTGGTCAAAAATGACTCAGAGGATTGCTACCACCTCAGGGGAAAGTCACAGTGGTGGGAGGACTGGCAGGAAAAAGCAGAAGGATCAATAGAAAGAATGAGACAGGACAAAAGATGAACAACCTGTATATAAAGGAGGCCCCAGAGGGATCTACAATGGGAGAGAAAAAGAAAGTAGAGCTCATGGTTGCCTGCAGAGGACGGCCTGGTGTAAAAGAAAGCACGTGGGTTTGGTTTTGGAACTCCACTGCCTTAGGTTCAAATTTTAGGTGTAAGCCTGGCTTTGTGACATTGGCCAGGTCATGGAAGCTCTCTTAGGCTCAGTTTTTTAATCTGTAGAACTTTTGGGATAATACCTTCCTTGTAGGGTCAGGCTGAGGATTGGCCCAGCAAAGAGACAGTGGTGGGGAGGTACTGGGTTAATTTCAGTAGTTCTTACCTGGTACCGTCACTGCCACCCCAGCCCTGTGACCTTGGGCAACTCACCTCATGCCCATAAACTTCTGGATCCTTGTCCCTTCCTTGATGGGTATTGTAAGAGTGAAGTGCCATAACCTAGAAGAGAGTGCTGTCACATGTGGCACTCCTCCTTTCCCTTCTTCTCCTCTCAAGATCCTTGAGATCCTAGAGAAGATTAGAAATTAAGTAGGAAACTGCACAGGGCTAAATGATACGGATCATTCTCTTAAATTACTATTAAATGTAAGTGTCAGCAGAGAGAACAGAAAAACAAGCATCCAGAATCCAACAAAATAAGCTGACTCTGATTTTGGAGATTGATGGCAAACTGGCCCAGTTCCTGCTCCTCCCTTTTTCTGAGGCTGCAGAGATGAGGTAACACCAATGCCCAGGCGGCAGAAGAAAATGTCTCCATGTATTTATGTTTTGAGTGTGATCTTTTAAAATATAAGAAGCAGACGGTCTTCTAGAACAAAGTACCCCAATGATGCTTCCCACTTATATAGTAACTCAGCTTCTGCAGCTCAGTTGGGGACTCTTCTCTGTCCTCCCTGACTGTCCAAAAGCCAGGGGATAAACAGCATATTTCTGTTTATTTATGCATTAAATATCATGAAGGGGCACTGGGTGGCTCAGTCAGTTAAGCGCCTGACTCTTGATTTTGGCTCAGGTCACTATCTTAGGACTGTGAGATTGGGCCCCGCATCTGGGCTCCATACTCAGCAAGGAATTTCTCTCTCTCTGTCTCTCTCTCAAATAAAGAAATAAATCTTTTTAAAAATCATGAAAAGGTCATGGAGCTGAAGTCCAAGTTTATATATATTTTAATGACCAAACATGGGGGCAGTGAAGAAATCCAAAGCTTGCAGTGATGTGTTTCAGGCTTTGCCTTGGGACCTGAGGAGAAAGACACAGGTTTACACTCCAACAACAGTGATATTTCTGGGGGAAATGTTTGCCAAGAATTGTGTGGCCTAGAGTCTCTACCTTCTTACCTTCATTACCCTTAGACCCACCGTCAAAAACCAGCTCATGGATTTGCATACAGTGGTACAGTCCATGACTCCCAGAGACTCAGTTGGGCTCCTGTTGAGGGACCCAGTGAAGGGAAGTGGTCACTGTGAGTGTCCCCAGGAAATGTTTACCGGGGAGCCAGGGAGAGATAGGAGTGGGCAGGCAGGCAGACCGTTCACTTATTAGAACCAGAGACTAAGTTAATATCTCTTCCTTTTTCCTGTGACAGTTTCTACCATGACATGAGGTATGGGGTGGTATGATAGGACTAATGTCATGCTAGTAAATATTTGGCAACCAGCTCTAATGGGAGTAGAGTGGGGAGACCTGATTTATAGCATTTGCACATTGCAGTGGTGTAAATGCTCCCACCATGGCTGATTTCAAACTGCCAACATGATGTCATGCAATGCAGAATTGGGAAGAGATGCACACCATTGTCTCTAGCACCTCACTGGGTAGGGCTCTGAGACCGCCGCTGCCTGCAGTGTCAATAGGCCCCACGTGGAAGGCCCTGACTACCTTTGAAATACAGATAAGGGATTGTCACTGCCTCTGAGAAGTCTCTTGCAGTTCCCCTCCACCGACCCGCCCCAGCTGGATCCCCTGTGCCTCTCTCTCTCCCAGATCACTTGTAAAGCCCTAGTGTCATCATTTGTCCACACACCAGTCCTCCAATTAAACACAGGACCCCATCTTCATTGCCATATCCCCAGCATGAAGCAGAGTGCCTGAGACAAGTAGTTTCCTTAAGAACTCTTGGTAAATAAATGTTTATTGGACCGAAAGCAGAATGAATAAGTGGATGTTCTAAGGAGGAAAGAAGGAAGAATGCAGGAGCTGCCATCAGGCAGCTGCAGAGATGTGCCATAATAATTTTTAAAAAGATGTATTATGTAATCTTATGGATACCAGTGGTCAAAAGCCAGAACCAACAAGAAGTGTCAGGAAATCAGGTTTAGGGTGTCTTTGAAAAAAATCAATAGAGCTCATCACCCCTAGAAAGTGATATTGTGCAGGGCTCTTCCTATCTTCCACCTCTAAGTTAGCATCTCCTGCCTCTCACTACTTGAAAACTAGCTCCAGTCTATCCCCCCTGTTTCTAGCCCTGCACCCATACCCAGCATGGGGCAAGGAGCTTTTGCTACTGCCACAGACATTGAGGGGACGTGGCAGGGTGTGTGTGCCAAGCCCAGAAGAGGTTGGGATCACTCAAAGGAACAAAGTCACGGCCCTGAGTATCTCCTCCCAGTATATAAATGAATAAAAAGAACTCCTGGTGGGTGTTGTGGGTTTCTCCCTCAGCCTCCCTCCACTGAATGCCTGACTCTCTCCCGTTTAGAGTTTAACTCCACAGCAGCACCCTTCTCACCACCAACTCCTCTCCCTGTGTGGTCTATAATTTTTGCTCCACCTACTAGACTCTGAGCCTCTTAGGAATGAGATTACTGTCTGAATCCCTAGCACAGCATCTGGTACATTGGAGGTGCCCAAGAAGCATTTGTTAAATGAACAAATTCACAAATGAGAAAAAAATAATCCGCTTCCTACACCTTCAATGTATATGTCCCGAATTGGCAAAACTCCCAGAATCGCACAGAAACAATTTGCAGATCAAGTAAGCTACCAAGCTATACTCAGAGTTCTGTGAGAAGTCAATTTGGAAAAACTCTGAGTCCCCCAACCCACATCCTTCTAGGGCCAATTGAAAAAAATCTTTTTCTTAGAGACAAATAACTACAAAAACTTTAAAATACAGACAGTTCCCTAGTTAGGAACATGTTGTGTTCCAAAAGTCTATTTATGAAATTGTTGTTTGAAATTCAGAATACACTCT
The DNA here is from genome assembly GCF_053574225.1 of Canis aureus. Lineage (NCBI taxonomy): Eukaryota > Metazoa > Chordata > Mammalia > Carnivora > Canidae > Canis > Canis aureus. The sequence goes on along the minus strand of NC_135641.1, from coordinate 23,622,226 downwards.
CTCATAGAACCATGTTAAGAAGAATAACTGACAATGTAGCTCTAACTGGAGACATTTGAAAAGGAAAATAATAGGAAGCAATAAAGGGATACGGAGAGGCAACTTTTCTTTTAAATATAATAAAATAGACATAGACTGTATCAAGCTACACAGTAGCCTTTGGACAAGAGGTGACACTGGGAAGCAATCAAGAGAAATTAAAAATGGTTTCTTTTTATTTATTATGGATGTTGATACTTGAGAAAAAGTCAATTTTCTCTACAGTTGTAGAGGTTAGAAGGGATCCCTCGGGGGAGCAGCGTAGGCTGTGGTGAGTCACCTGCTAGTCTAGTTTAAAATGCAGACTTCATAATACCTATTCAGTCCCTGTTTTTGTGGATTATTTCTTTAAGCTCCCTTTTTCTTTTATAGGGTCCCCCTTAATATTTCTTGCAGAGCTGGTTTGATGGTCACCTATTCTTTCAGTTTCTGCCTATCTTGGAAGCTCTTTATCTCTCCTATTCTGAATGAGAGCCTTGCTGGATCTAGTATTCTTGGCTGCATGTTCTTCTCATTTAGGACCCTGTATATATCATGCCAGCCCTTTCTGGCCTGCCAGGTCTCTGTGGGGAGAGGTCTGCTGTTAATCTAATATTTCTCCCCATATAAGTTAGGGATCTCTTGTTTCTTGCTGCTTTAAGAATTTTCTCGTTATCTTTGGAATTTGCAAGTTTCACTATTAAATGTCGAGGGGTTGAAGGGTTTTTATTGATTTTGGGAGCAATGTCCACAATAGCCAAACTGTGGAAGGAGCCTCGGTGTCCATCGAAAGATGAATAGATAAAGAAACTGTGGTCTATGTATACAATGGAATATTCCTCAGCCATTAGAAACGACAAATACCCACCATTTGCTTCGACGTGGATGGAACTGGAGGGTATTATGCTGAGTGAAATAAGTCAATCGGAGAAGGACAAACATTATATGGTCTCATTCATTTGGGGAATATAAAAAATAGTGAAAGGGAATAAAGGGGAAAGGAGAAAAAATGAGTGGGAAATATCAGAGAGGGAGACAGAACATGAGAGACTCCTAACTCTGGGAAACGAACAAGGGGTGATAGAAAGGGAGGTGGGCAGGGGGTTGGGGTGACTGGGTGACAGGCACTGAGGGGGGCACTTGACAGGATGAGAGCACTGGGTGTTATATGTTGGCGAATCGAACTCCAATAAAAAATATACAAAAAATAAATAAAATAAATTTTAAAAAATAAACTAAGTATTTTCAGATCTTTAGGTGTGGTTCTCTCTCCTTTCTTAACATTTATTGTAGTATAATTGAATACAATAAAACTGCAAATTTGAATTTAAAAAATGAAATAAAATAAAATGTAGGCTTCTAGCTTCTGCCTCCAGGGAGGCAGATTCAGTGGGTCCCAGGAAGAGAGAATCCAGGGATGTGGGTTTTTTTTTTTTTTTAAGATTTTATTTATTTATTTGAGAGAGAGCACGTGCATGAGCCAGGGGAGTGAGAGGTGGAGAGAGGGAGGAGCAGAAGGACAGGGAGAAGCAGACTCCTTGCTGAGCTAAGAGCCCCATGCCATGGGGGTGGGGGGCTCAATCCCAAAACCCTGAGATCAGATAGTGAGCTGAGCCAAAGGCAGATGCTTAACCCTCAACTCAGCCACCCAGGCACTCCCAGAGATGTGTTTTTTAACAAGCACCCAGGAGAGACTGACCGAGGGGATAAGAGGCCCACTTCGGCCTTTCTGGAGGCAATGTCATATCACCTCAACTGGACTGATATGTCATCACCTGATGACACCTGATATGTCATCATCATTTCTCTGTTTGGTCTAGTGCCATGCCCGTCCTTCCTCCATCCATTTCTTTCAGTGGTGGGGGAAGGCAGCAGTGACTACCTGTCACTCCACAGGATATGTTGGCATCAGGAATTTAGGGTTAAGAGCATAGGTTAAAGAGATGAAAGAAACCCCGTCACTCATTCACCTACATTTAGGGCTAAGATTCAGCTGGTATGCTGGTGAACAAAATAGCAAAACAAACAAACACAAAACCACTTTGTACCTCTTGGAAAATAGCCTCTGCCCTGAGTGCTCCCCACCCCCAGCACTCCCCTGCCAGCAGCTGCCTCAGTTAAACTCTGCAGAATGAGATTAATAACATCTTCTTTGTAGAATTAGCATGTGTATGTAGAGTACTAAATACATATGTGCTTAATAAATGGTTATTTATTTCTATAATGATATTGCTTTGCAACTACTTGGAGAATCAAGACAAAAACATCAAGAAATACAGCCAGGCAGCAATAAACCAGTTTTATATAATACAGTTCAATTTGTTCACAAGTGCTATAGAATGAGAATTAAGGCAAGCTCAGAGCGGGAGAGTCTCTCTTAGAGGAAGTGGAGACTGCAGGCTGAGGTTTCTGGTTTCAAGTACCAGTTCCTCCACCCACCCATCCCTACCCCTTACTGGCTGGGAGACCTTGAGCAATCAATGCCAGTGTAAAGTGAGGCTGATGGTGCTCTCTTCACACAGCTCTTGGGAGGGTTAAGAAGCCAGGTGCCTGGCTCAGTTGAGTAGTAGCTCTTTAGAAAATTTGGAAGTAGAATAAACATTCCCTTGATGGTAGACTCTTAGGGCCAACAGGGACATTTAATTGCCTTCTTTAAGTTCAATCCAATATTATTGATCTCCCATTATGTACAATACTCTGTGGGTGATAGGAAGATGATGAAGATGTAGTTTATGGAAGGAAGATCAATTGCAGCCACAGGAGGAGGGTGCGGTAGCTGGTTGTAAGGACCAGAGCAAATTATAAACAAAATTCAATAGACAAGAGAGAGGATAATTAATTAATAATTAGGGTAAGTGTGAGAGGTGGCCTGACAGAAGGAGCCAGAGAGAAAAGAGGCAGTTCTCAGAGAGGGATGAGTGCAAGGTAGGGCTGGATGATGAAGCCAGTCACCTTGTATACTGCTGGGTCCTTGAAAGGCTTGACTGGAGGTATGAGTAGATGAGTAAACTGAGGCCACTTAATGGAGGGCCTTGGATGCCATTTTAGGGAATATGAATTTTATTCTAAAGCAGTAATAAAAAAAATAAATAAAGCAGTAATAACAATTCCATTTATCTGGAGCTAACTGGAATGATATTGTGCTAAACTTTTTATAGACATTTCTTCTAAATCCCACCAAAACATATGCATAAATATCATTAGTGAATTTTATGGATGAAGAATTTGAAGCCTCAAAGGCTTTTAAGTGAAGGGAGGGCTCTGGGGTTTGAAAGTAATTCTGGGAGCAGTAAATGGGAAGGATGGATGAGGTAGGTGACAGCACTTAGGGGCCTCCCCTCACTTCTGACATATTGTGACATGTGGTCCCCCAAACTGGTTAACAAGAGATGAAGAAGTGACTGCTATTTCTAAAAATGGACTGATGCTCTCAAAAGTTTTGAGTTGGGCAGGCTTTGAAGCATATGGTCATTTATGGAATGAGAACCTTTTCTTCCCCGTGGCTTTTCCCAGGGGACCCCATGAAAGCTTCCCCTCCAGGGAACACAGTGAAGAACACAGCAGTATCCCTGACCAGGGCAATGGGAATGAACCAAAATTAGCCTCTTTACAGAAGAGGTAACTGCAGCTTAGAGACACAGACTCGGGTCTTCAGCTCCATCTCAATGGTCTGTGTCTCTTAAGCTGATGGCCTCTCGCTTTCGGAGGAGCTGGGGGCGGGGGGTCCCTACCCTGGTGTTGGGGCAGGACTTTAAAGGTCGTGAAGTTAAAAGTACTTAGTATCAGAGCCAGAAGGGCTGTAGAGACCGTTTCCAAACTCCTTATCTTACTAGTAAGAAAGCTGAGGCCAACCTGACTGCATTCCCAGGGCTGGATCCAGGAATCCCATTCATGATAAACTGACCAGGAGCAGAGCCTCTTCCAAACCCTCATGCCCACCCCTACCCACCCCCCACCCCGCCTGATCTCACAATGTCTCTTGAGTACAGCCCTCACCATCAAAGCAAAGAGGAAGGTGAAGGTCAGGACTTGGCTAACATCTGTTCCCAGCCTGTGCTTGTTTGATAAGATGAAAAGATCCCATTAATTGTGGAATCATGAAATAGCAGGTGGAAGGCAGCATGGAAAGAATCTGGTATTTGTAGGTGAGAAAAGTGAGGCCCAGAAAGGCCAACTGAGCCCTCTAAGCAGAGACTTGAACCTATGTCTCCCCATCCCCAGTCACCGACCCCCCTCCATGACCTCAGCTGTGTGGGGTGTCATGTGCTATTCACTCAGTTGTTAGAGACAGTCCGATTTAAAAATTTCCAGACCCAGGTACCTGACTCAGCCCTGGTTTTGCCTTGGCAGGGGAGATCGGGCATCAGCTGCCGGCTTGAATGATGTGTTCCCCAAGCAACATGGTGAGTGTGAGCTGCCAACACTGAAGTCTCAGGGAACGTTAAGTGTTGAGCCAGTTAAACATCCAAAAATGCCCTGTCTCTCAGAAACAAGGGTGACTCATCGGAGTGCTTGGGCTATGACTGGGAATGGCATTACAGTGGCCAGAACTGCTAAAAACTCACACTCACAACCCTCCAGCTTCTCTGCCCCTGGCCTCCTGCTCCCAGCTCTCTTCTCCAACCTAGAGCCAAAACACGGCCACCAGGAAGCCCACGGAGAACCCAGCCCTCCTCTTCCCTGAAGACTTGACCATTCAAGCCTGGAGAAGCTTTCCCTTCTCAAGCCCTGTGAATCCATCTATTCCATATAACTGAGCACTTGATTTTATACTGTCTTTTACTCCTTCTTAATCATTTTTTTAAATTTTTATTTATTTATGATAGTCACAGAGAGAGAGAGAGGCGCAGAGACACAGGCAGAGGGAGAAGCAGGCTCCATGCACCGGGAGCCCGATGTGGGATTCGATCCCGGGTCTCCAGGATCGTACCCTGGGCCAAAGGCAGGCGCCAAACTGCTGCGCCACCCAGGGATCCCCTTCTTAATCATTTTGAGTGTTTGTTTTATAGCTGCATGGATGGCAAATGCTCTGAGGGGGAAGAAGTAAGCTTCCTTCTCCATACCCTATAGCACATCTTGGAGCATCACTGCAAGGCAGAGACATGCTCAGGCTCACAGCTACTCCCAGCTTCAAGACCCTTTCCACTTTACCTTGCATTTATACACACAGCAAATGGTCCCTAAATCCTCACCTGTTTCCCTGTGGCTTCAGCTTTATCTCTGTCAGCCTATGTCAAGCCTCTGTGCAAATTAGGGAAAGGCACTCCTTCCTCCAGGCAGAGCCCCGCCAGGCTGCGTGGCTGGGCCAGTGGAACACGGCTGGACTTCAGCCCCTCAGCTAGGTGTCCTGTGCAATGAGCCCCCTGCACCCACCCCAGGGTCCAGTTCCTCAGGAGGGCAGCAACCAGATCTCACTCGCCCAGGCCCTCCCCTGCTCTGCATTCTGACAGGGATGGCCTTTCTTGGGAAAGCTGGCATCAGAGGCTTCCCAGCTTGTTTCCCAGCCCCTTCTCTGTCCAAACCAAACAACAACAGAAAAGGTCCCCCTTTGAGAGCTCCTCAGTATTCATGGCCTGAAATCTACACTAAGGGCAGGGCACTTGGGGTCCTCTACAATAGGATCCCAACCTTCTTTCCCTGTACCGAAGGCCCAGAACTCACCATGGATTGTCCTACCATGCCATCGGCCAAAATGCCCTCGTCCTGCTGATCTTTGCGTCAGATCCCCACCCCCCTCTTTCAAACACAAACCTTACCACTTCCCTGATGTCTCAAATAACCATTCTCCTTGGTGCTTCTCCCTACCCCCAACCCTCCCTGCCCCCCACATTGCTCTGACCTCTGTTACAACCCTACCTCTACATTTCAGTAGCGTGCAACCCAGTGGCCAGCTGTCTTCCAGCCCTCTGCTTCTCTGGGCTCACCCTGCATCAGCCCAGATGCTAGACTCAGCCCCACCCTGAGTTCCCCGGAGGATCCCCCTTACAAACAAACTGGGGAACACTATTGCCTTTACAAATGATTGTGTTATAGGAAGGGTGGAGAGCTGAGACTTCACAGCCGCACATCGCGCACCCGGCCCCTCCCCCCACGGCCACCCCGCCCTTCCCAGCAAACTATTTATGAATCTCTGCAAGCACTCCTGTTCTCTAAGTCTTTGGAGAGTTTTTCTCCTTAGTCCTCCTCAGTAAGCTTCAGATCAAGTCAAGCCTCCATACTCGGTCTCTGCATTCCTCCCATCTGATGTATTATTCCCTTCCTGCTCCAACAGGGAGAACCCCCTACCTGCGAGCATGCACCCCCAAATCCATCATGATGCTCAGCCCAAAGGAGGCTCCCCCTCCGTTTTGCCTTCTTTAGAAAGTCAAGAATAGACAGAGCAAGGATGTTTTTCTTACGACACGGACGTGAGTGCGTTTTCCTCCACCGATAATGCAGTTCAGAAGGCAAGGACCGTGTCTTTCACACCCACCCGACCTAGCACAGTGAGAATAGACACAGTAACCCTGCTACCAGCCTTCTCCTCTACCGGGGACAGGGACAGGTCTAAGCTCCTTCTGTCTTTCTTTCGCTTCTTCTTTCTCCCAAGGAAAGCCCAGGACTAGAGTCAAGGGAAAGTGTCTGAAGACACAGTAGGAGCGTAACAGATGGTTGTGAAATGAATGAGTCAGTGCGTGAAAGGGAAACAAGATAAAAGAAAAACTTCAAGAGCACCCTCACTCGGGTTATAGCAGGCTAGCTACAGGGAGCACGGAGAGCCAACCAGCATCCTAGAATGAAATGTGAATGGTGAGTGATAGGGTGAAGTGTGAACACAGGGTTCTGGTGTCGGCTCTGCCTTCACTGCCGTGTGGAAGCTCGGGGAAATCTCTGAACCTTGGTTCATCTGTCCCATCAGCCTGCGTGCAGCTGGTCTACAATGGACACTGATCATCAGGGTCCTCAGAGCTGTCTGACATTCATGTTTGAGTCTCCTACCCCGGATGCCCAGACACCCAAGGCCCCTTGGCGCCTCTGCATCTGCAGAAAGCTTTTCTTGGCTGCAGTCCTGACCCGGGGACCTTCACTGCCTGCTGGCGGGAAAGAATTCTCAGCTGTGGAAAATGGTAAACTCTACATATTTTACAAATGAAGAGTCCAAACTCCCGAAGACTCTGAATGTGGTGTGAAATGGACAGAAGCCATCCTGCTGGTGCGACATGCCTGAGATAGTGTCACTACCCACCACCACCACCCCATGCGGACAGGCACGTCATGGAAAAAGAAGGAATAAGTCAGGGTGCCCCGGCCAGTGTTGGCCTGCCTCTGTTACCCCTGTCCCCCAGCCCCTTTTCTGTGCTTTTCTACATTTTTAAAAGAAGGAGTCTGTTTGCTCTGCGGGGGGGTGGGGGGGGTGAGGGGTGGGGGACAGTCCACTGTCGCCTAAAAGCAAAGGAGAGAGGAATTAACAGCCCTCGGTCCTGAGGCTTGATCCGGCCAGCACCTGCGGGCTGCGGCCGTCCCCACCTTACCTGCGGAGGGGGAAATCTTTTCAGATTGAAGAGTCACCCATCTCCTGCCACCAGGGCCAGAGCTGTCAGAAAATGTGCCCTGCGCGGGGGCAGCGATTTGGGGGTTAGAGACAATGGAGTTCCCAGGAAACGGAGAGAACTTGTTGATTTTTAATTTGCATTTTTTTTTTCCTATGCTTTGGTCGGGATAGGAAGGCGGCCTCGACTTGGGTGCACAAGTGGACATGCCCAGGGGGTATTCGATATGCCGGACCGTCGCGCTCCGTCCCCCTGCGGGGCGCACCACGGCCACATCCTCCCCGAGCCCCTAAACCGCACGGGGCCTGACTCCTCCTCCGGGCCCGCAGCCCCGTCCGGGAGAAGCGGCCGCGGGGGCGCACCAGCCGGTCCGCAGTCACGCGTGTGCGGGGCGCGTGCGCGCGCGGGGGTGCGGGGCGGGCTCTGCGCCCGGGGGCAGGGCTCCGCGGGAGAGCGGCGGGCGGCGGGCGGGCGGGCGGCGAGGGGCGGGGCGCCGCAGTGCCGTAGTAGCGGGCGGCCCGGGCGCGCCGCTCTGGAGCCGCGGCTACGCGGGCGGGCGCAGGACCCCGGCGCTGCCCGTCCCGGCGGGGTCCCCCGAGCTCCGCGGCGCCCGCTCGGGCTGCCCCCCTCCTGGAGAGGGCTGCCCCGGCGGGAGGGCGCGCAGACCACAGCCTCGGTGCCCCTCTGTGTCTCGGTTCCTCTTTCCTCCCCAAGTAAGGGAATAAGCCCCGAGGAAGGAGCGCCCCGGGGAACCGCGCAACCAAGTGTTGCAGGGCGAGGTAAGACGGCGGGCGGCGCGGCGGAGGGGGCGCGGGCTGGCGGGCGCGGGCGGCCGCGACTCAGACCCGGAGGGCACGGCGGGAGCCGGTCGCGCGGCCCGGGAGGGGACCCACCCTGCTGGGGCCACCTGCCGCAAAGCCCCGGGGGACGGGATGCCCCGCTGGCAGGCTGAGGGCGCGGGAGCCGCGCGGGGGGCGGGGGCATCGGCTCCCTCTTGGACTGGGAAGCTCTTCCACACCCCAAAGGTGTGCGGGCGGGAGGCAGCCGGGTTCGGGGCGCTTGGCGCCAGCCCCTGGCCCGATTCTGCTTCTGGACGTACCTGGCTCCCTCGGTGGCCGGCTCGCGCGCCAGGGTGCCCAGGGGCGGCGGAGAGCGCGGACACTTCCCCTAACATCTGGCCGCCAAAGCCTCTGACCGTCCCGCGGGTTCCAGGACTTCGGGACAGTCCGCAGAGCCGCTGGGCTGGGGGCGCTCGAGGGGACGCCGGGGAGAGCAAGACACCTTGACAGACACCAGCGAGGGAGGGCGACGAGGGCCGGGAGAGTACACAGAGCCGGCCTGTTTAGTGACCCGACACCCAGCATGTGCGTGTGCGTGTGTGTGCGTGCGCCTTGCAGGGCGCGCAGCGAGGATCACCTGTGGGGCGTCCCCGAACTCCACCAGCCCACCTGACCCGGCACATGCTGACGTTTTCTTCCTCCGGGTGGGTGGACTAGGATTTTCGGAGGGGGGCCGCGGAGTTCCGGAAAGCCCTACAGGTGACTGATGCGCCGCCCCCACCCTCGCCATCACTGCAGTGGAAAGCCGGGGACGGGAGCGAGGAGGCGGCTCCAGATGTGAGCGATCCAGCTGCGGAGCTCTGAGTGCCCCCCGCCTCCCCCACCCCGCGCCCCGGGGCCGAGGGGCTGCGGCGGCGGCGGTGGTCCCGGGGCTGCGCCGCAGTGGCGCGGGAGAGCGGAGAACCCGCCGCCCAGGCCCGCTCCTCTGGCTTCATTAGCATACGATGACCTCGCTGTCCCGGGAGGGCCCGGAGGCACCGTTTGTCATTCTTTGATTTCGGGGTCTGGGGGGTACCCGCTTTGGGTCTGGAGGTGTGGACTGGGGCCCGGCGGGGGGCTACTCACTGGTGAGGGCAGTGATCAGAACACAGGGCTGGGAACTGGCCCTCAGCCTGGGGGGGGGGGGGGTCGGGGAGGATGAACCCATGATTTCGGTGCTTTGTGTAAAATACAGCCCCGAGAACCACTTGCTGAAGCACAGGGCACCCTCACTGACAGTGAAGGACGTTAGCTCGCAAGGGTAGTTGTCATCACAGTTTGGTCACGTACACACGCACACACCCTTACCTTATGATTCTGATTCCAGCGATGTGTCCTAATTAATGTGGGAAGGAACTTTGTCGTGTTAAGAAGGGCTGTATTGGCCAGAGATTCCGTTCTGAATATAAATTATACTCATTAAATAAAGCAGGTGCAACTAAGCCAACATCCCTGTCGTACCCCTGGTCCAAGTCTTCTCTTTAACAGTCACCCTTACTGTTTCCGGGTAGCACTGTAGGCATTATCGCGGGTATTCTTCTTGGAGGGGTCTGGGCATGGGGTGCAAATAGATGAGTCTTTCTCATCTTACAATTTTAGTTCAGTGTTTGATTCAGATCAATCAAGACATGGGAAGAAAATGATAAATATCAGAGCATCTTGGGATCGAGACTTGCAGAGATAGGAGAAACTACCAAGGATACCAGTTGGGACTCCCCCTACAGCTTTCCACAGAGCGCTTTCAACAAGTGGCACCCGGAGGTCCCAGCTGTGCACACTGAAGCAGTAGCTCTTCCTTTTCCTGCTGTTCCCTGGGGGAAGAGGCTGCCCCCAGCTCCTGCTTTGGAAGGGAAGGGAGAAGAGAGGAGTACAGGTTTGTTGTGGTAAAATTCTTTTTAAAAAAAAAAAAAATCTTATTGTATTACATCATTGCATATACCTTTTTAGTGTGAAAGTAATTGGTGTTGAATGGCAAATATTTGGGAAGTTGGAAAGTGTACAGAGAATCAAACTACCCACAATTCCATCACCCAGTTTCCATACTGTTACTATAGTGGCATATTTCTTTTCTATCCATTTTTTATGCCTTGAAATCATATAATCTATAGGAAGCCTACATTGATTATCAACTAAATATACATTTTAGATGATAAATATTTTATATTCATTGTGTCATTTAATCCTCAGAAAACTCTCTGAGACAGGTATTATAATCAACCCCACAGAATTCAGGTGACTGGCCAACGCCACAGAGCTGGTAAGTGGCAGACCCAGGATTTAAACCCAAGCTGTCTGAGTCCTGAGTGGTTGCCTAGCCTCTGTAACTATTGCTTCTCTGCCCCCCACACACGTCCCCTCAATTAGTGTTGTAGCAGAAGTCCTTCATGAACGTCATTTTCATGGCTGTATAATAATAACTATTAATAATATACTATTAGTCATTTAGCAACTACAAATAACTCTGTACAACATCCCTGTTGCATACATTTCCAAATACTTTCTTTGGATCGATTCCCAGAAGCAGAACCACTGGGCCAAAGGGCATGAATGTTCCAAGACTCCGAGGTATAGGACAAGCTGATTTTTGAAAAGGCTCCACCAATTTAAACTTCCATCCATCAGAGGCAACTCTCTCACAGTCAAAGCAGATGACCTCTAGAGACTGGAATAGACCAGGGCCTCGTGTGACCAAACCACACCACCCGAACATACTCCTGGCCTCCTGGGAGAAGGAATCACACATATCATCATCCAGCTTTATACACACACCCGTGATTATGGAAACCATACAGTATAAAGTAAAGTTGGACCTGCTTTATATGGTGAGCAACTGTCAGTTGCAAAATTCTCTGGCTAGATGTCACATACTAGCTTTGGGCAAATCAAACATTGTGTAAAATACACGAATGTGCAGAGGATCCCACTTCAGCGTATAAGTAATTAGAACAATCCTTACTCCTGTTAATGTGCATCACTGTCATAGCTGGATGGATTCAGCCTCCAACCAATCCATAACAGCGTCTTCACGTACTGGCCGTATCACAGAGCCGTTTGTTTATACCAAGTAAAAGAATTCCACAACAAAACCATAGTGGGAGTTGATGTCACCTTATATGTAACAGAATTCATCTGCCTCCCCATGCCCTACCAAATCAGTTATGGTTAGTGACTACTAATAAAGTGATAAAAAAAAAATAAGGTTATATACATCATCCCCCAAAAATGCCCTCAGGTGAAGAAGATGTGGCTGCAGAAGAGAAATGAAATTAGACAATTCAAAAAGACAAAAAAGGGAAATGTTCGAAAGCAACAAATTGGCCCTAGCTACAAGTTTTCTCTAAGCCCATGTTTGCCCCATAGCCACCTCTGCCACCAGCACTGGGTCTCATAGTCCTGGAATAGAATCTTTGTTGTAATTTTTTTTTTTTTATGATAGTCATACAGAGAGAGAGAGAGGCAGAGACACAGGCAGAGGGAGAAGCAGGCTCCGTGCACAGGGAGCCCGACGTGGGATTCGATCCCGGGTCTCCAGGATCACGCCCTGGGCCAAAGGCAGGCGCCAAACCGCTGGGCCACCCAGGGATCCCCTCTTTGTTGTAAATTGAATAAGTATTAATTGAGTCCCTTCTGTGAAATCTATTTATTCAAGACTCTGCTCAGATCTTAAATCATCCTTCTGGAAAGCCCTTCCTGACTGCTCATCTGGGTTAGAGACCTCGCTGTGCTTCACCTATAGCACCTGTGCACACACTTACCTCACTATGGTGAGATCACTTCTCTGCATATCCCCTACTAAACTGTGAGCTCATTGAAGGTACAGCTCTCCCCATACCCACAGTACCTGAGATAGAACTTATGCACCATAGACAAATGTGGTGGAGGAACATATAAGAGAATTTTCCAGGTCCTGTACATAAATGCTTTATGTGCATTTCTCTTTCCATGCATCTTTATTTACTCAGACTAGGCAGTCTCAGAAATGTACCAGGAAACTATCTAGAACGGTGCTATTTCTACATGGGACTATTTCCATTTTCATCTAATTCATTAAAATGAAATAAAACTTAAAATTCCATTCTCTAGTCACGTCAGTAACATTTGTAGTACTTAAATGCCACACACAGCTTCTGGCTACCTCATTAGAAAATGCACACATAGAACATTTCCATCGAGGCAGAAAGTTGATACCCACAATGCTGGTTTGGATTGTGAGCTTGGCGGAGGCAGGCAATGTGAATCTACCATATTCTCTGCAACCAGCACAGTACCTGGCCTGGAGGAGGATGGGAGCAGGGAAAAAGAAAGGCGAGGGATGCTGGAAGTACATGGAGCAATAATATTAGGTACGCTATTGATTGGCACCTACATTGTGCTCTGCATTGTGCTATATTTTGTACGTGCGTTGTCTCACTTGATCTTCACATCACGATGAGCCTGGCATTCACCCTGTTGTACAGACAGGAAAACTGAGTCTCAGGAAGGCTATGTTAAGTGCTCATGAAGCTAGTAGGAGAGGCCGAGTTTTAACTCAGAGTCCTGTGTTTTCAGAGTCTGTTCTCTTAGGCCTTTTTCTTTACCGCCTCACTACATGTCGTATGTAGTTATTATAGATGTGAACTGCCATCAGCTTGACTTCCCGGGGAGCCAAAGAAAGGGTATTTTTGAAGGCTTCCCAAGGGAAATAATTGGTATAATTTGCAAATGTTAATGGCATTTCAAGAGTGCAAATTTTTCCTGGGAGCCCAAGAGGCCTTGTCTCTGGATGAGTGACAAGGGAGAAAGGAACCTGCCCATAGTGTGGTTGGACCAGAGGGCCAAAACTGAGGAGAGCAGACCAGCCAGCCACCACCACCCATGCTTCTCTTCAGGGAGGCCTGTCACCAGCTCTGAGGGAAATACTGGCTTGGCTAGGACCTCACAGTGGATTTATGGCACAACCCGGCTCCTACCTCACTAGCCAGGACCCTTTCCACTGCTCCACCCTCCCTCTAGGTTGTTGGCTTCAGTGTCTTCAGTATGATCATCCTTCTCACTCCAGTTTTCCCTGTCTTTGTTCTTAAAGAATACAACACAAAATTTCAAGGGAGGCTTAATTAGTACCAGATAGAGATTATTACCTCCTTCATTTTACCTTCGTATTTCTGTTAAAACTCTGTAAGGCTGAATTGGGAATCTGTACCAGGCATACCTGTTGAGCTTCATACCAACTGAAAAAGAAAAACAAAACAAAACAAAACAAAATTCTCTTAAACCTACTCTTGAAGTTATCAGCTGCCCCACACCCCCATGCTTGTACAGATGCTGCCTGAGACCTGAAGATAGAGCCCCTGCATTTATTACTCATTTTATCTTGTTCAATTTAGTCTTTTTTGCCAACTTGCCCAAATATTTTTAGCTTTGATTCTGTTATCCAATGTATTTACTGTCCCTTCCAGCTGGCTTCCTGTCATCCCCAAATCTGATGAGCATGACCTCTTCAACTCAGTCATCAATAAAAATGACGAGCATTACAGGATTCTGAGGCATGCCATGATTTGCTCCCTAAAGATAGATGTTAATTCGATAAGTAAACAGTACTCTTTCAGAAAACTTATTCAGCTTTTTATACTATTACCCAGCCCATATTTCTTCATCTTTTTCAAAAGGTTATCAGATGAATGTTATCTAAAGTTTTGATAAAGTCCAGATACTCTTTATCACTGGTATTTCCCTGATCTGTCTGCCAATAATGTTGTCAAGTTATTTTGTTAGTGTGACATAAGCAACTTTCAGTTAACCCTTGTTGGTTCTTAGAGTTCACAGCTTCAGTCCTGAAATCTCATTCTACATCCTATTCCAGAATGTTCCCTGGGATTAACATCGGCCCCTCAAGTTAAGAAATGTTCATATATTATTTTTCCCATTAAAAAAAAATAGAACTGTCTTTGCCCTGGAGGTGATGATGTTGGTGGTAGTGATGGTGGTAGGAATGTAGTGGTTTGTGGTGATGATGGTGGTGGTGGTAGTGGCTAACTTAATCTGTTCAGAATCATAGACTAAGGAGGGTGGTCCAGTGATATCAGTTGCATGATGCCACTTTTAGACCCTGGGATATTATTCAGTTAGGCCAAAAAGACTTGGATTGGTTTGAGGTAGATCTAAGAGTCTCTAGCATTATAGAAAATGAAATCAAGGGAAGAACCTGGAAAGTACCTGATCCCAGACTTCTTTAAGAAAGTGGGGAATAGGGATCCCTGGGTGGCGCAGCGGTTTGGCGCCTGCCTTTGGCCCAGGGCGCGATCCTGGAGACCCGGGATCGAATCCCACGTCGGGCTCCCGGTGCATGGAGCCTGCTTCTCCCTCTGCCTGTGTCTCTGCGCCTCTCTCTCTCTCTGTGTGACTATCATAAATAAAAAAAAAAAAAAAGAAAGAAAGTGGGGAATACTCCTCCATCTAAAGATGAAGTGTTCTGCATGGGTTAGGAACTGAGGTCTCCCACTCTTACCCAGGGCATAACTCCTTTACTTCATTTTCATTTCTAAAGAAACATGGCCTTTATTTTTTTTTTTTTATAGAAATGTCCACTTTCCTCTTGGAATTAACCTCTGAAGTCATTGATGCCTCAGTGAAAATTAAAGATTCTTTCCTGGCATTGTGATTTAAAAGGAGAAAGTAGGGATGCCAGGGTGGCTCAGTGGTTGAGCCTTTGGCTTGGTTGTGATCCCAGGGTCCTGGGACCGAGTCCCGCATTGGGCTCCCCGCAGGGAGCCTGCTTCTCCCTCTGCCTATGTCTCTGCCTCTTTCTGTGTGTCTCTCATGAATAAATAAATAAAATCTTTTAAAAAATGAAAGGAGAAAGTAAGAGAGCTTAACGGCTCTCATTTTCCAAGTGGGAAATGGAGCCAAGAGGTCTTCAAGGCGGGACGGGGGCACAGACAGCAAAGGTTCATGTAAGAAAAGATTTTTTTTAGATAATAAAAATCAGGGTAATAATAACTGTCCTTTGCATGTAAACCACACTTAGAAGATAACAATGTGCTCATATTCATGAGCTCGCCTGATTCCGATCACAAGTGTGGGAGAGTCAGCACAGGCATCCCCAGCCTTATTTCTGTAGTGTGACTTCACCATAGAAGAGGCCACGGGGGTCTAGAAGAGTCTGCTATGGCAAGGAAAGGGATGACAGGTAAAATTCAGTGGCACACAGCTACCAACACTCCCCAGACCCACCTGCCCACTCATCATTTGGACCCACCACACTTTTCTGGGTGGTCTGCATGGTGAGTTCTCTCCTCCCTTAAGGCACAAACAGTGTTTCATCCAAACAGAAACCAAGTTTTCACTTCCCTGGTGGCTGATCTGATGTGAAAGTTCCAAGTAGCCAGAGGTCAGCAAGGCCACTTTGACCCTTAGATGCTGAAATGCTTGAAATGTTTGGCCCAAATGCTTTCATTCCCTGCTGTATTTCTCCACTTCTCTGCTCTGGGACAGTGGCCGACAGCACTTTACCAACTGCCCCAGTGCCCCTGCCTTTCATTTAAAGTAGAGCTAGACAAAGCTCTTTCAGTCTCTGAGAGGGCCAGAGGATTCCTTCCAGAATCCTTGAGGTCCATGCGAAGTGGGGCGGGTGTTCTAATCCAGTTTCCCACCCTTCTCAACCCAAAGTCTCATCAACAAGTATGTCCATGATCCCCAGAATCCGATCCCGGGATACCCACTGGTGGAAGTTGGTCCCCTCCTTTTTCTCATGCCTGGACGTCCAGCAGCCTTCAGCTGATCACAAACTTGTCTTGCTCAACCATTAGGAAGCTGGTAGTTATATGTTCCTATAGCAGGATAAATTCCCTCTTTGCCCCAAAGCTTCCACTGTTCCTAATCTGTAAATTATGCAAATCATGGTAAATGCATTCCTGAGGAGATTCACCCAATCATTTGACTAACATTAAATCAGCAAATATATACTGAACTAGCGAATATATACTGAACTAGCAAATATATACTGTGCTAGGCATAGGAGCAGTTTCTGGGGATAGGACCCACTGGGTTTCCAGGAGCGAGGTGGAGCAGAGCCAGAAACAGATATCAGGTAGCATTATCTTTAGATGAGATTTGGAGGAGCGTTACCTCCCTAGCCTAGGTATTAGATCAAGGAGGTCAGGCATTACTTACTCCCTGGAGTAAACGAACTTCAGCTGAAATTTGAAAGATGGGTAGAAGTGAAGAAGTGAATGTGGATAATACATTCTGAGTGTGGGTAATAGAGGAAACAGTGTCAGCAAAGGCTCAGAGGCAGTTCTTGTCTACAGTTCAGTGTTGCTGGAGCAAAAACTGATTTGAGAAGTAATGGGAGATGAGCCTGGAAATGTGGGCGGGAGGGTCTTGTCTGTCAAATAAAAGCCTGTGGATCTTTTCTTGTAGACAGTGGAGGGCCACTGGGAAATTTTAAGTGGGAACTGACATGGCCAGATTTTAACATTAGAGAAATTCTTCCAGCTGCAGTGTTGGGAGGGGAAAAGACAGGAAGCACGAGCCTCCCAATGGGCTTCCATGAGAATTTACATAATATGAGGACATAATATGGAGGGACAGAATCAGGAAAGAACTTGTAATTAAGTGAATACAATACAATAACTTGTAATTAAGTGAATGTGAGTGTAGTGAGGGAGGCGGATGAACCAATGGTAGCTACCAGGCTTCCACCTCGTGTACCTGGAAGGGTAGTGGTTCCCAAGGAGCAAGAGTAGGGTTATATAATGAGTCAGATCAGGGCATGTTACATTTGAAGTGTCAGAGATCCAGATGGAGATATGGTTGACAGATGAGCTCTGTGGCTGGAAACCCAGATTAGGGAATCATCACTCTTAAGTGGTAGGTGAAACCACAAGAGCTGATGAGATCATGGGAGTCGATTTTCATTTATCTTGATATATGTATTGCTGGTATCTGAAAGATCCATGTCAAGGATATCCATGCCTCTTTAATAAGGGAAGGAAATTTCTCACAGCATTGAGAGTCTGGGCTTGATAGGCAAGCTGTGCCAGTAGCCATTTGCTGACTTAGTTAGACCTTCCATGTCAGTTTTGCCAGGTGAATGGTCAAGCATGGATTTTTCTTTTTTCCTGAAACACTTACCTTCCTCTTCCACATTTGAGCTTCATAAATTTGTAATCAAGGTCCTTTTTTCTAGATCAGTGGTTCTCAACTCTGGTTGAACATTAAATGCTCTCCTGGAGAGCACTGCAGAACTATCAATTCTGGGTTCCACTCCTGGAGATGCTAATTTAATTGGTCTGGGGTCAGGGCCTGGGGCTGAGAATTCTTTTAAGGATCCTCAAGTGAACTTGTGTTCAACAGAGTTACGAACCATTGTTAAACAAGAAGTTCTCTCAGCGATTCCTCTATAGGGTTTCTAATTCCTTAGCTTCTCTGGTAAATCTCCTATGAGTGCATTACATTTTCTCTAAAAACCCACGTTAGCATGTCAGAACCTACAGTGGACATCGAACTTACAGTGGACACTGCGCTCCAGTCATGATCTTGTCTGCACATCATCCCTGTCTTTGCATCCAATAGTTATTTCTCCCTCATGCCTTGTCAAATATCCTGTCTCTGAGTTGCATAACTAATACACCTGTCAAAAAGACTTAAGAATTACCTGCTATGACTTCTGAGTGAACCTTGATTAGTTCCAGGGAATCATTGCTTTCTCTTCCAAGTGTTCACAAGGCAGCATTCAACCTAACAGTTCTTACATTTTTATTTTTGCCTGGAGACTTTCTCGTTAGAGATTCTGATTCAGAGATGTGCAATGATAGCCCAGAATCAGCATTTTTCACCAGCACTCAAAGTGATTCTGGTGCATGTATACTACCTTTAAGAAATACTGCCTTAAAATGGGAAATGAAGAATACACATTTAACTCATACCTACTCCTCTAATTTTTTATTGAAATGATTGGATTAATATGTAAATATTTGAGTATAGGGGGATCCCTGGGTGGCTCAGTGGTTTAGCGCCTGCCTTCGGCCCAGGGTGTGATCCTGGGGTCCTGGGATTGAGTTCCCCATTGGGCTCCCTGCATGGAGCCTGCTTCTCCCTCTGCCTGTGTCTCTGCCTCTCTCTCTCTATCTCTCATGAATAAATAAACATAATCTTTAAAAAAATATTTGAGTATATTATAGTACTGACAGCCAGAAAAGGATACCAATGTAATCCACATGTCAGAAATTTTGACAACAGTCCATGATAAAGAGTATACGTGAGTGAAACAAAGGAAAGCTCAACTAACCCATAAGTCACCAGAGTGGAATGGAAAGTTGGCCTGCAGTTGAAAAGGAAGGAACTCCCAAAAGAATTTCACTAGGAACTCTAAGGGTAAAGTGTCAAGGGCTACAAAAAAAAAAAAAAAAGAAAACGGGAGAAAATTTTTTGCAAATTGTATGTCTGAAAGTGGGTTGATATTCAGAATATATAGAGAACTTCCCAAACTCAACAATAACAAAAACAATCCAATTTAAAAATGGGCAAAAGATTTGAAAAACATTTCTCCAAAGAATATGTACAAATGGCCAATAAGTACATGAAAAAATGCCCAACATCACTAATCATTAGGGAAATGCAAATCAAAACCACAATGAGATATACTGGCTTCATATCCATTAGGATAGCTATTATCAAAACGAAACAAAACAAAACAAATGTTGTCAAGGATGTAAGAAATTGGAACCCTCTTGCACTGTTGTTAAGAATATAAAATGGTACAACCACTATGGAAACAATATGGTGATTCCTCAAAAAACTAAAGATAATACCACATGAGCCATCAATTCCACTTCTGGATATATACACAAAAGAGTTGAAAGCAAGGACACAAAGTGATATTCATACACCTAAATTTATAGCAGCATTATTCACAATGGCCAAAAGTTAGAAGTAACCGAGTATCTATCGATGAACAAAGGGATAAATAAAATATTATATAGACCTACAATGGAATGTTATTCAACCTTAAAAAGGAATGAAATTCTGATACATGCTACAACATGGTTGAACTTTAATGACATTATGCTAAATGAAATAAACCAGTCACGAAAAGACAAATACTATGGTTCCACTCCTAGGAAGTATTTAGTATAGTCAAACTCAGAGACTGAAGGTAGAATGGAAGGGGAGAATTAGATCTTTTCATTTAATAATACAGAGTTTTAGTTTTGTAAGATGAAAAACATTTTGTGAATGGATGGTGGTGGTAGTTGTACAAAAGTGTAAAGGTACTTAATGCCACTCAACTGTATCTTTAAAAATGGTTAAATGACAAATTTTATGTCATGTACATTTTACCACCACAAACATAAATTGTATATTATGTGTATTTTACCACCATTTAAAAATGTATATGTATAATATTATAATATGTATCTCAATATATTTTATATATTATATGTGTTACATATATACATAAATACTGTGTGTGTTGGGGAAGGCAGGGGACTATAGCTGTGCTAGGCATGTTGGTGATGGGAAACACCACCTCAGCAATTCAATCATGTTAGTGCTTCCTCAGACGCAGATTGGGCAGCACACATATTGGTGGGCCACTCGTAATCAACACATGGTCAAAGCTCATGGAAACAGTACTTAACAGTTCAGAAGAAGGGAGATATCTAAGAACATTAATTTCTCTATAAAATAGACATTCTTAAAAAAAAGAAGAAAACTTTTTAAAAAAAGTTCCAAGTTCTATTTACAGAGATTCAAAAGAATGTAACAGGAACTATCAAAAGAAACCAATCTGAGATTTAAAAACTTTCCCTCCTTTAAAATGAAAAATATTGGGATCCCTGGGTGGCGCAGTGGTTTGGCGCCTGCCTTTGGCCCAGGGCGCGATCCTGGAGACCCGGCATCGAATCCCACGTCGGGCTCCCAGTGCATGGAGCCTGCTTCTCCCTCTGCCTGTGTCTCTGCCCCTCTCTCTCTCTCTGTGACTATCATAAATAAATAAAAATTAAAAAATGAAAAATATTTTGCGGAATTAAAATTATGTAATGGAAGCATGAACATTAGAACAATGAAACACTGCAGAATTCTCATGGTTCTGATAGAAAACACATAAAAGCAAACCAAAAGGGGCTTCTGGGTGGCTCAGTCAGTTAAACAGCTGACTCTTGGTTTTGGCTCAAGGGCATGGGCTGGACCAGAGCCATGCTCAGCAAGGAGTCTGCTTCTCTCCCTCTCTCTCTCTGTCCCTCCCCCACTCACATGCACTCTCTCTCTAAGTAAATAAATAATCTTAAAAAAAAAAAAAAACTAATGAGAGAAAAAAGTGGAAGCTGTAATTCAACACATTAAATATTAAAATACAGAATTTTTAAAGAGGAGTATAAAAGTATAGGGAAATATTTTTATGATTTCAATTCAAAATATTCATTGTGGGGCACGTGGGTGGCTCAATGATTAAGTGTCTGCCTTTGGCTCAGGTCGTGATCCCAGAGTCCTGGGATCGGTCCTGCATCAGGCTACCCAAAGGAAGCCTGCTTCTCCCTCTGCCTATATCTCTGCCTCTCTCTGTGTGTCTCTCATGAATGAATAAATAAAATCTTAAAGATATATTCTGGTGGAAGTTGCTAATTTATAAGATTTAGAAGAATCTATTGGTATGCAATTAGGAAAAAAAATAGTATTTTTAATAAGCATGTGTCAGACATTTTGTAGCACTAAATGTCAGAAGGAAGTTGTGGCTATACAGTTTTGAGGCAATAAGATTGTGACCCAGAACTGTATTCAGTAGTATGTGAGGGGAAAAAAAGATATTGTCAGACAAAAGAAGTACACAGAAAGTTGACCCCACCAAAATCTTTTAGTGGAAAAAGTATTTATTCAAAATATTCTGATCAACAGGGAAATTAATGTATATTAAAATTGGGGGGGCAGCTTGGTGGCTCAGCAGTTTAGCGCCACCTTCAGCCCAGGGCAAGATCCTGGAGACCCAGGATAGAGCCCCAGGTCGGGCTCCCTGCATGGAGCCTGTTTCTCCCTCTGCCTGTGTCTCTGCCTCTCTCTCTCTCTCTCTCTCTCTCTGTGTGTGTCTCTCATGAATAAATAAATAAAATCTTTAAAAAAAAATTGGGCGATGGAGATGATGTGATATAAAAGATAGGAGGTGAACAATGAAATTAGAGCAGATTTAATGTTTAAACTTTATTAATATGGTTATGAAACAATGCAAGTGCCAAAAATTATTATTAATTGAAAAGATAAAAAACTAAATGATAATAACTTGGGTCTAAAAACTCAGATTACTCCAGAAAACAAAATGCTTCAAGTACTAAAGCTCTCATTTTGTGTGAGATACTGAATACTAAATACATTTTTAAATAAGAGAGAGAGTAGATTAATATAAGACTGGAAATGCCATGTTTAACTTCAAAATTAGGAAAGATTTGGAGTGATATAGCCAAAATTAACTAATAAGGAAAATAGCAAGGGAACATAAAAAAAGAAAGTATAAAATAAGACGATAGAAGTGAGGTCAAACATGTTATCACATTAAGTGTGAATGGCTTAATTGTTTCTATTAAAAGACAAAGAGACATGGATCAGGCAAATACTCATTCTAAATATATGGCTGTTTAAAACAAAGTAGGACAGAAAGGAGAGAAAACAGGAAATAGTATAAATATATCAGGAAAATGCAAACCAAAGAAAGAAAGCAAAATTAATATTAGACAAAGTAGAATGGCGCTTTATTGCTAAAAGATATAATCCAGTAGAAGGCATAACATCCATGAATATTTTTATTCGAAATAATATAAATATTAACATATATAAAATAAAATTGGCAAAACAATCACAGTAGGAAACAACATATTTATATCAATCTTCAATATATTGAATGACAAAAACAAATGAGTATGTAAAGAATTTTAAGGATATAAAGAATTTGATGCAATGGATATATACTGGATATCACATTCAAGAATGAAAGAGCATATATATCCATTAAAACATTTATGAAATATTGAGAAATTCTGATCATTTTGTAAAGTCTTGTGGTACATTCCAAAAAGTAGAAATTATTCTGGCACCAAGAGGAAAATAAAATTCAAGTACAATTACTCTAGGATAATATAATCTAGAAACTTGATGTAGCCTAGGACCCATGCACATCCACCTGCCACTGTTAATTCAGCATTCAGTGAGAACAAGACTCAAGACCTGTTATTTGGGCAGCGCAGGTGGCTCAGCAGTTTAGCGCCGCCTTCAGCCCAGGGCCTGATCCTGGAGACCCAGGATCGAGTCCCACGTCGGGCTCCCTGCATGGAGCCTGCTTCTCCCTTTGCCTGTGTCTCTGCCTCTCTCACTCTGTGTATCTCATGAATAAATAAATAAAATCTTAAAAAAAAAAAAAAGACCTGTTATTTGACAAGTATCAAATCTGTAGAATGCTTCCCTTCTCTAAGAATGAGTAAAGACTAAAACAGATAGGAACTAAGGAAAACACAAGATGAGGGAGCAGAGAATAGCATACAGAATGAAAATAAATGAGCTGCTCCAGCTGGACCTAACATATATTTTAGGAGACTGGAATGCTCTTAAGAGGGCAGGAAACCATGGCCTTCACAAATCAGAAGAGAATGAGAGCAGGCAGAGATGAAAACTAAATATGTTATGCAAAGATGCAAATGAGATGTGGCAGGATTGCAAGGAAACTAAAACACAACAGAATTAAAATCTATTGGGTGCAACTAATGAGCAGAGTTTGTTTTATAGAAAATCAAGTACGTGGTGAAAGCAATGTTATAAAAGACAGGATTAGTAATGAAGCCAAAAAGATATGTCTAAATCATTGTTGTGGATCCAGTTTTAAAATTATATGCAGGAGGCACCTGGCTGGCTCAGTTGGTAGAGCACGTGACTTTTGATCTCAGGGTCATGAGTTTAAGCCCCAACATTGGTTGGGGAGCCTACTTAAAATTTTAAAACATGTTTTAATTAAAAAGATTGTATGCAAAAGTAAAATATATTCAAAGAAAAGATATGCATTGTTATAAAAACTTATGAAAAAGCAAGTTGGGATTTAAAGCCCCAGATTACATTTTTAAAAGCCTGAAAAAGCTGGTGTTTGTCTGGAGAATATGGGAAAGGATGGGACAGCAAAAATAAAATGTTCTGAATTCCTTGGTTCAATTATGAGCGAGTCATTCTGTTCTTGACTTTTAATTTTAGAAAATAATAGTTATAGAATTTTTTCCCCACTAATCCATCTTCCAAACCTAGGGGTCTAAGAAAACATATTTCATATGAAACAAAACAGAAAATAAAGGAGATGGCGAGGAAGCATTAAAAAAAAATTGAAAGGTCCGTGAAACTGATGAGCTCAAATACCTCAGTTGCAACAGCTCACATTAATGAATTAAGTGACATGTTTTTTAATAAAGGTCTTCATCTTATATCAGAAAATAAAATTCAACCATATGTTGTTTATCATATTCATCCTTGAAGCAAAATGATGTGCAAAGATTAAAGTGCTGAGAAAAGGGGTGCCTGGGTGGCTTAGGCTGTTGGTCTGCCTTCAGTTCAGGTTATGATTCCTGAGTCCTGGGATCAAGCCTCACATTGGGCTTCCTGTTCCGTGGGTAGTCTGCTTCTCCCTACCCCTCCGCTCCTCCCCCAGCTCATGCTTGCACGCTTTCTCTCTCTCTACTAAATGAATAAATAAATAATCCTTAAAAAAATAAAACACTGAGTCCAAGTATAGCAGGCTGATGCAGCAAACACTAAAGCAGAAGTCATGACGTTGATATAAGACAAAATGCAGCTTAAGACCAGTATCATTGAACAAGGCAAAACTAATGTTGCACCCAAAACACAGTAGTGGGTGAAAGATTTTAAAATGCCACTCTGGGGCTTTCATATACCAAGTAAACAAACAAGAAATAATATAATACAGGAATTATGTATTATAATAAAGATTGGCTATTATGCAGCATTGCATAATATCCAAATTATAGAGAATGAATTTTGTTTTCATTTTCAGGGTTCAGAGAACATTTACAAATATTAATGATTAGGCTACAAATAAAACCTTAGGAAGTTCCTCAAAGCAGAAATACTAAAGGTCACAGTCTCTGAATATTAGAAATGAATAATAAGAAATAAACAACAATATGGGGGACGAGTCATAAGTTACAGTTCATTTATATAATAAATATGTATAAAATGTACTATGTAGCCATGGAAAACAATATTGTATGTAAGAGAAGGTTTAATAACACCAAATGATAGTCACCATATGCTGTTACATAGAAGTCAAAAAGAGATAAAAAGGAGTTCAAAACAAAAGAAAAAAGAAAAATACATGCATCTATTCATGGAAAATTCTAGAAAGAATTTACAACAACATTTAATTGTGACTGTAGTTGGTAGTGGCATCATATATGATTTTTATTTTAAAATCATTTTAAAATGTGATTTGGATTCTTGGCTAAGATTAATATTATGCTCACCCTGTTTAGTAGAATCAAATGCTTTCACTTTTTTTGCTAATGAAAATAAGATAAGCTTATATC
The DNA here is from genome assembly GCF_053574225.1 of Canis aureus. NCBI lineage: Eukaryota > Metazoa > Chordata > Mammalia > Carnivora > Canidae > Canis > Canis aureus. Next base: position 23,597,314 of record NC_135641.1, on the reverse strand, counting down.
TAGACCTTTGGCTTTTTGTTGCTGCTGCTGCTGTTCTCCAAAATTCCTCAAAAATCAATAAAAGTGGTTCAATAACCAGTGGAAGTTCTCTTTGTCAAACTTGTTTCCAGGTGATAAACCAAACTGTTCTTTGCTCTTCTTACTCTGAAACTAACCAGCCCACTTGCCAAACTTTTTAGGGCAAATATAGTTGTTGTTTTGTACTAGTATTTTCGGATCGTTCTGAGCTATTTTTCATGATGTAATTCATATAGGCTCATGCCATCTTCCTCTGTATTCGTGTGCCCTTGCCTTTATTTGTAAATATCCTTTTTAGATATGAAACATGCATTAGTCTTGAAGCTCCCCGCCCTTTTTATGAATCTTTCCTTTTTCCTCTGGTATCTGCCTAACTCTAGAGTCCTTGGCTATTTTTTACAACCAGATTTCTCCTTGACGATCATGACCTCTGAGTTGGAGTGAATTCTTTCTCTCAAGATGTCTCTTATGTCTGCTTCACTTAGCAAGGTAGTTTCTGGAGGAAGAAGGTCAAAGGTAAATAATACCAATTACCACACCTGTTGAACATGGAGAATGACATTTCCATTGAAAAATGAGGAAGGGACGCCTGGGAGGCTCAGCAGTTGAGCGTCTGCCTTCGACTCAGGGTGTAATCCTGGAGCTCCGGGATCGAGTCCCACAGTGGGCTCCTGCAGAGATCCTGCTTCTCCCTCAGGCTATGTCTCTGCTTCTCTCTCTGTGTATGTCTCGAATGAATGAATGAATGAATGAATGAATGAATGAATAAGTATTAAAAAAAAAGAAAGAAAAAGTGAGGAAAATCTGTTAGAATAAGGTCCAGAGGACTTTATTAGATTAAGTTTGTTTATTCCATATCAACAAGGGAAATAAAAACACTAGTCAGATTCTCTACTTTTAGCCAAATGAGGCCTTCTGGACACATTCAGCCAGTACAAATTCCCTTGTACTTTTTCTGTTCCAGCTTCCCTTGTGCCAGACCAGTAGTGGCTAGGAACGCACCCCTCCATTTCCTTCTTGTGGCCAAAGTGGCCTGTAGAAAATCCTCACAATGATATAGTACATGTTCCCCATCCTTTTTTGCTCAGTCACGAATATTCTAGGTGCTCTATCTTCAGAGACCCGAATCCCCATTATAAGCCAATTTTGGATCCAAAGCCACATGGCCATATAGACATGTGAGTCCATACATAAAGTTTCTATTACTCTTTGTAGCCACATATACATGCATTGTATATGTGTGTGTGATGTGTCACCAGGCACCTGCTCTCTTATGTTTGTCTTTGTTTTACCAGTAGTACTAAAATTCAGAAATATTCATGGCAGTTTCCCAGCACTTTGATCCTCTTCCCCATCAGCGTCTGGGGAAATACATACCCCCCATGCTCAAGAGGTACAAGCCTCTCATTACTATACCTGAATTTCCCCTTTCGGGATATGGTGAATTGTGGCTCAGAAAGCAATAGCTATTGTGAACACTGTTTGCTTCGTTTTTGTCCCAGAATCCCAACTGAAAGAGTCGGTGACAACACCAACCCTATACCCAAGTTTTTCATGGTCTTGCCCTAAACTAGTGGGAGATCATGGCCTTGAAAGCCTAGAAGAGGAATTGAACACCAGCTGATAGTCAATAAAAGACAAGTATTGATTCCTTAGAAAGAAAGTAAGTGAAACTGGTGGGTTTTGTAGGGTAAAGTCCTCATGCATAGAGAGGACTAAAATTCTAGAGACCAGAGGCAGAAGCTGGAGCCAATGACTGAGAAATTGGGGGTACTATCTGGCACAAGAAAGGGACATTGCTGAGAGATAATATAAAACAATTGCTAGACTGTTTCTGACTTGGTATTGAGATTGGGGGGAGGAAGAAGGAGGTTGAAGGTAAATAATACTGATTTTCAAGCCCTGAATGTGGAAAATGACATTTCCATTGAAAAAGTGAGGAAAATCTGTGTTATTTCACTTTGGAGGTGGAGGTAGGAGGAAGATAAGTTTGAGAGTAGATCTATTTATATATTTAAAAGTCACACCTAGGAAATGGTTGGAGGACTGAATAAATGCATGTGATTTCACCAGCAGCAGGATGTCTTTCTGACCAAACTAAGCTCAGTATGTTATTTCACGCTCTGTTCAAAACAATGTCAGTCAATCAAATCAAATTATTTTTTTTCTTTCTTCTTCTTTAGTGGGAGCTGATTTCTGCGGCTATTTTTGTCTAGTTGAAAGTGATTCACCCAGGGAGGCCTCGCCAATTGAATGATAATTTATTAAATACATTCAGCCAAAGGACTAACTCTGTTCTCTTTCCAAACCCCCCAGTGTCCTAATCTAGCTCATGTATCCAGCCACTCTTAACCACTGCAAGCAGAAGTTGCCACAAAGTTCCCGTATAATAGTTTTCTGCTTTATTCCTTGTTTCTGGGGTGATGGTAAAAATTACCCTGTTTCATCTTTTAAAACTGCTGGCTCTGAAACACATAGTCTTTCCTTTCCATCCCTAAATTCATACCTTCTCTCATATTAAACCCCTTTCTCCATTATATGAGGGCCCTCATCAAGGTATCAGGGAATGTTGGCACAGTTACCTGCATTCAACAAAGAAGGAAAGGCAGTTGGCCTTTATTGAGCCCTATGTGCCAGACACTATGCTAGGAAATCTGCACTCATGATATTTAATCCTACTCTGTAAGGTGATACCACTATTCCCATTTTCCAGCTGGGAAAACTTGGGCTCGGAGAGATTAAGTAAGAATAACTGATGTGCTCAACACCATAGATCTAAGAAATGTCTGTCACATGTGAGATGCAAACTTGGGTTTGTTGGACTCCAGAGTGATACTCTTTTCTGTTTTGACAGATGTAGATTTCCATACATAGGATTACTGTTAGTATGTTGTTCTCCTCATCAGAAACCAGTAGTGTGAAGAAGCAGTGGAGGAGAAGCCCTATACAGTACAGAGGCCCCAGGGCCCTGGCCATTTGAATCTCACCCACTACCAACCTGTCCAAACCCATGAATGAATAGGAGTTTGGAAGATTTGGGGGAAATGAAATGGCATACTCCTAATTAGTTTGAACTGAGGAATCCATTAACTGTAATTTTTATTGAAATTCAAAATATAAGACATAATCTCATAGCATAGGGGTGCCTGAGTGACTCAGTTGGTTAAGCGTTAATTCTTGATCTCAGCTCAGATCTTGATCTCATGGTCATGATTTGAGCCTTGGGTTGGGCTCCATGCTGGGTGTGGAGCCTACTTAAAAAAAATAATCTCAGTGGTATGAAGAAACTCCTAAATTAGACTGGGTTTAGGAGTCTTGAGGTTTTGATATCATCTGTTCCTCTCCCCAAGGTAAGGATGTTGGAAACACTTAGTAAGTGAATCTTTCCTTCCATCCTTTCTTCTCAGTCAACCACATGAGCATCCTCGTGCACTAAGCTCTTCTATCTCTGAACTCCACAGCTTTGAACTCAGCTAAGCTTTTATGGTGACTTTGTGGCATCCCCCTTGGACTGTCAGTTCGCTTAGGACGAGATCATTTCTTGTTCCTAATCATCCATGAAACCCTCAAAGCTCCTAGCAGAGTATTTTACTAAGGGATGGATGAATGTACAAGTTTAATTGCCTTTTGAACATCATTATTTTAACTAAAGGTTATAGAGAAGATAAATAGAATAGGATTTCAAGTTGCAAAACAATCACTATGATATACAGAATAACAGTTCTGGTATAGGAGAACTTCAGGGGTAGTATACATTTATGCATAGTTTACAAACACTGAAATTCACACATATGCATAGAATACTAGTAAAGTACAAAAAAAATGTGGTGTACCTTGTTCATACTATAAATGCCCACACATACACATCCATATGTACTATGAATACCTTCAAGTACTTCTACCTTCAAGTCAGTATTCTTCAATCTCTAACCAATGCAGGTAAACTTTGAGAAGATTGATTTGGTTTGTGCCACAAAAAAAAGAGAAAGAAGGAGACCAAAATGGTGGGAAAAAGAAGAATCTCCTTTATATTTAAAAATTTAGATAAAAATAACCTATCTCCCTTTTTAAAAGAATTAACACATTACAGATAATGAAAACAATTTCTAATTTCCATGTGTTCCTTGGGGGTATTAATTATGATGTTTTATGTGAATCCTTTCACGTATCTTTTTTTTGAGGTTACATATGTACATTTTCTAGCCTAATTGGCTATTGCTTGTGTAAAGGAAAGCAATTCATTTTTTCATATTGATTTTATATGCAGCCACTTTGTTGAAATTCCTTAGTCATTTATTTCATGCTCTTAGTTTTTCTAAGTATGCTATCATATCATTTAAAAATTGTGACAGCTAAAAAATGTTTTTAAAAATTGTGACAGCTTCATTTTTTTCTATTCTAATATGTCCACCTCTTATTGCTTCTTATTTAATTGCATTGGTTAGGAGCTCTGGTAGTATGGTGAATAGTAGACATCATAATATGCTTCCTTATCTTGTCCTAGATTTTAATGGCAGTGCTTGTGTGTGAAGTTTGCTGTGGGGTTTTGGTAGATAGCTATTGTAAGGTACATGCAGGGTGTTTCATTTCCCTTCTAGTGAGCTTAGAAATATGTTTCCTTTTTCATCATATTTGGGTCTTGAATTTTATTAAAAATTTTTTGAACTTATTGAGATGTCATATGAATTTCTTTTATTCTGTTAATATAGTGAATTATATAAGTTTTATAATTTTGTTCCATCCTTGATTTCCTAGAATAAACTCTATGTATTGTCCTTTTATACTATACCAAATTTAGAGGGTTTATGGGGGGGGGGGTTTGCTTAATTTAGTAAGGAGATTGGTCTATAATTTATTTTTGTTTGTGCTCTCCTTACTCCATTTTTGTAACCGGGTTATACTGGCCTGATAAAATAAACTGTAACTTAACATCTTTTTCTGTGCTCTGGAAAAACTTATATAAGAGAATTATCTGTTCCTTGATGATTCTTAGAACTTGCCTAGACCAGGAGGGTGGGGCAAGTAGAGTTTTGAATATCGATCCAGTTTCATCTGTCATTATTGGACTAGTCAGGCTTTTATACTTCTTGAGTCACTTTTGAAAATTTATATTTTCTCAAAATGTTGTCATCTGATTTTTCCGATGTAATGCTATAAAATTGATTATCTTATTTTTTCATCATTTAATAAAATCTCTTGCATTTGTAGTTATGCCTCATTTTTCATTCCTAATATTGCTGGTTTTCCTCCTCCCCCTCCTTTCCCCTCTCTTTTCCTTCCTCCTCCTCTATCTCTCTACCCCAAAGAAATGTCTATTTAACTGATTTTTTTTTCCCAAAACAATCAAAAGAGCATTTACTCTTGTTTACTAACCATCCAGGTGTTTTGTTTTGGGTGCTAGCTCATCACTTTGGGCCTTTATCTTTAGTACTGCCTCCTTAGTTTTGTTTTTTTTTTTTTTTAATTTATTTATGATAGTCACAGAGAGAGAGAGAGAGAGAGAGAGAGAGAGAGGCAGAGACACAGGCAGAGGGAGAAGCAGGCTCCATGCACCGGGAGCCTGATGTGGGATTCGATCGCGGGTCTCCAGGATTGCGCCCTGGGCCAAAGGCAGGCGCCAAACCGCTGTGCCACCCAGAGATCCCTGACTCCTTAGTTTTATTTAGATTTCTCTTCTTCCTTTTTCTGGCTTCTTGAGTTGAGGTTTAGTTCATTTTTTCCCCCATCTTTCTTGATTCCTAAGAAATTCATTTAAGGCTATACAGCATGTCCTTTAAGCATTGTTATAACCAAATTGTACATTTCCTAAATTGATATGTAATGCTTCCATGTTTTCATTTTCTTTTTTTTTTTTTAAGAATTTTTTTCTTATTTATTTATTCATGAGTGACACACAGAGAGAGGCTGAGACCTAGGCAGAGGGACAACCAAGCTCCCTCTGGAGAGCCCCATGGGGGATGGGGGGCAACCTGATCCCAGGACCTCAGGATCATGCCCTGAGCCAAAGGCAGATGCTCAATCACTGAGCCACCCAGGTGCCCCTTCATTTTCTTTTTAAACAAGTATTTAAGAATATGTGGGTTTTTCCCCCCCTTAATTTGCATATTGTTGCAGATCCGGTTTCCTGGGGAGTGGCTTCTGAGATGGGGTTGGCTGCGGAGGAGGGTTCTTAGTTTTAAAGAGAGTGCTCTTGGGATCATAACTTGTGGAAGGGAAGGGACAGAGCAGGATTTGGCAAAGTGAGAAGTTGGACTGGGATGGCCCTGCTGAGTTGTTTTCAGTTGGCTGAGAGGACTGAGCCTTTATAAGCAGGTCCCCTCCCTCCACCTTGTATCATTCAGGAATTGTTCCTGGGTTACTCAGAGAGGGGGGAGGCCTGACCTTGAGCAAGGCAGCTCTTTCCAGCTAAGGCAATTCCTAAAAAGGGTTGACAGCCAAGAGCTGTCTGCCAGCAGCACTCCCAAGCAGCTAGGGGAATAAATCCTTCTTTCCAAAAGGAGGTCTGGTTGGCATAGTTCAGCACCTGGTACAAATATAGTTTTAATAGTTTAACTGACTTCTGATTGTTGACGTTTAATCTGTATGAGACATTTCTCCATGGATTTTTTTTAACTAAGTATCACCAACTTCAGAGTATTTACTTAGAAGCATGTAACCAAAATGTATTTAGCAATCCCATACTGTGTGACATTTAAATTATTTGGAATTTCTGCTCTTATGAACAGTGCTGCCACAAATGTCCTTAGAGTTGAAATCTTGTAGCGGTAGTGATAGTAATTGCAGGCATAGTGCTGTTATTGTTGGGCAGACAGAGGTAGGGCCTCTCCAAAATGGCTAAGGCTAATAGGTGGGGTCACCCTTCCCCCAGATGTCACCCCGGATAAGTTCCTAAAACATCAAGTCTCAAACAACTCGCAACCTACCGAGACCTGCCTAAAAGAACACCAGAATCAGCCAAAAACAAGAACAGGCACCCTGCCTCACCTTATCACATAAAACCACATGTTCCTAACCACCCCATTTTTCTTTCTTAACTTGCACAGGCATAAAAAACACACACCCTTCCCCTCCTGGGCGCGAATTCCTGGACTCGGGCCTCCTCTCCGAGTCACGAGTCACGGAACCTTGCCCGGGAGTGCTCCCCATTAAAGCACTCTCGAATCTACCGCCTGGCTCTGCTGTCTTTAATTTTCTCTGCTGATCATTAAAAGAAAACCTAACAGTTATTATTATTGTCTTTAGTTAATTTCTAAAGATAAACATACAGAAGTAAAATCCCATGGAAATGAACATTGTGAGGCTATTGGTATAGCGTGCTGTTTTGGCTAGCATACTTCCATACCAGCAGTACTGGAGAGTTTCCATTCTCTTGCTTTCTTACCAGTAAGGATATTATGTATTTTGAAATTGTTAACAATTTGATAATGTAACAGTAGTATCTTACTATTGTGTCTACCAATGAAGTATGATTTAAATGAATATAAAAACAAATGAAAAACGAAAAAAATAAAAATAAAAATAAAAACAAATGACATTTCCCAGGCTACAATGAGAGCACCAGGTACTGTGTGTCAAAAGCAAAGAGTTGATGTCTACCATTTCTGGAAGGAAAATGGAGTTACTGTTAGAAGGAACCTTAATATTACTATTCCACTCTCTGCAATTATCAGTTGAGGAAATTGAGGTCTAAAGAGTAGATGTTACCTGTTCAGAGTCACCAGCTACTAAATGTCAGAACCAACATTAGACCGAAGGGCTCCAGGCCATGTCATTCCAACTTCTCCTGATTTGCTTGAGAAATGAATGTATCTTTTTTCCCGGTTTCCAAAACTCCATTAAACTGTGGTGTTTCTGAAACTGGAATTCATGAGCCTCCTATGAAATGTTTTAGATTTTGTGTTTTATTCCAATAAAACTTTTATTTTACTTTATTTATTTTTATTTTTTTTAGAGAGGGAGAGGGAGAATCTTAAGCAGGCTCCATGCTCAGCGTGCAGCCCAATGCAGGGCTCTATCTCATGACCCTGTGATCATGACCTGAGCTGAAATCAAAAGTCAAATGCTTAACTGACGGAGCCACCCAGGTGCCCTCAAATAAGACTGTTTTAAAATTGTTATAAATGTATTCGTATTTTCCTGATGACTGTCTTACACTGTGTACTGCTGTGTGATTTCAGTGCTACATGGCCTAGGGCCAGCTACTCAACCCTTGTGGTTCAGTTTCCTCATCTTTAAAATGGGCAAAATATTTGTATCTACCTCATACAGGTGTTATGACTAGTCAGCCAGATAATTCATATAAATTAATTAGGACAGTCTGGCATGTTGTAAACATTATTATTAATGAGGTATTTTCCAGACTGGTGCCTACACATCTCTGGGGTGAAGAGGGCCATCCAGGGACTTGTCGTCTGAAGTCAGAATGAGGTGTAAGCACCCCTGGGTGCCGTTGTCCATGGTACTTGATTATAATCGCATGATTACTCATAAGGACATTGTTATTCCATGAAGTTGGTGGAGGACGAGACACCTGAGAGCTCAGAGCCTTTTATAAGCTAAGTTCTGGGCTCCTCAGATGAGCCAGTGAGTCGATCCTCGGGCAGTTTACAATCTGGAAGTGGTATTAATGATCTTCCGAAATGTGAAAACCAGGATGGATGCTGGAAGAAGTAGGGGCTTTGTGTTCAGGCTGACTTGGGTTTGAATGATGGCTCAGCTGCCTGCAGGAGGTGTGATGCTAGGTATGATGGCATAATAATTCTTACTTTGAAAGATTTTTCTGAGGACTCTGTTCATGCAGAACAGGCAGTAGATTCTCAATAAATGGTAGCTGTTGTTTAGGTTGTTATGGGAAACAGAGAGTGGAAGGAAAGCAAAAGAAAGGAGAATTAGAGACTGGGAGGCAGAGGGCAGCAGATGAAGGGAGAGGGGAGAGAAGAGGAGAGAGAATGCTCACGGGACAGCTCGCCACAAGTTCCTCCTGGTGTGCGGGGCCTCTCCAAGCTAAACGTGATTTCACACGCTGTTCAAAATGTGAATGTCGTCTCTTTGGTGTGGTTTTGTGGTGGTGTTGTTAACACACGCACCATCCCAAGCACGTCCCACACCATGGTGTGTTTTTGCAGTGCTCTCTTTTCCTAGACCTGCCAAGCCCCGTACTCGTGCCTTGCCGTGTCCCTTCCCTGACAGTTCCATTTCTGAGCTGTGGTGAGAATGGACTTGTCACTTTCTTACTCCTTCAGGCTTTTCTGTTTGTTGGGTTTTGCCCTCCACTTTAAGGTAGGAAACTCCTGTCATCTGTGCCCTCTTCAGATGATACATGTGGCACAAAATGTCATGGGAGGAATTTGAAACACAGATCCAGATTGTAAAGAAGGGAAAATTCTGCAGGGAATATAAATCATAACATGAGAATTTTAGTAACTAGGCAGGATAACAGGCATCTGGCAGTCATGGGGCTCTGGCTTCCCCATAATGTTTTCCTGCCTCAGGAAAGTGGAACTGAGAAATCTGGAATCTGTCTGCTTTAGGGCCCCCTTAAGGAGAAGGAATCACTCCAAGTATTCCAAGCTTCTCTTCTTAGTCCCATCTATTGCATTAAGGTAAAGCAGTGGTTACAAAACACTGGCATGAGATCAGAGTCTCCAGAGCTCTGTAAAACAAAGATTGCCCATCCTAAATTTCTGTAGGTCTATGGTATGTTCCAAGAATTTGCTTTTCTTACATGTTCCCGGCAATGCCAGGAACTGCTGGTGTGAGGACCATACTTTAAGGACCACTGTTAGGAAATTTTACTTGCTAAAGCTCTCCTAAACATTGTACAAATCATTCTCATACCAATCCCTGTGAAACATGTGTTACTATTATTATTATTATCTTCGTCTAGAGATGAAGAACAACTTGTTTAATGTCACATGGTTGTAAGTGGTAGAGCCAAGATTTAAATTCTGGTCTAATTTCAACATCAGGTTTGTGCTTAATGCTTTGGGAAGAGGGCTCCCTGACACTGGATAGGAGTCATTTTCCCCAAGTAGTAATTTCCTGAAGGAGGCTTCCCCTCACTTTCTTTTGCCTGCGTCAGCCCAGCACCCTCTGACCCACCACCTCGCTCCAGCCCTGGAGCTAAATCAGGCCCTGGTGTTGCTATTTGCAACCCCATTTCTTTAGCATCTCCACTGTAGCGCCCCTAGTGGCAAAGCCAAGACTACAGTCTCCCATGTAGAGAGAACAGAGGTGACTCAAGTGCCAAAGCAAGTTTCTTTGAAGTCTCCTGTTTACCTCAAACTTCCTGCATATTTTACATTATTCTGTTCCATTCTGTGTTCATGTTTAATGTAATAGAGTTATTTTCCTCAAATACTATTATTAGCTTTCCAGGAGCATGCCACGGGTTTTCCATTGGCTTCCAATTCACCTTGCAGTTTGAGGATGAGGGTTTAGGTCCTCTCTAGTTGGTTTATTGATGGCCTCAGCACCTAACAAGGGCCTGGCACTTATTCATTGTAGTGTATTATAATAAAAGGAAAGACCATGGGTTTTGGCACCAAATAGACTTGGGTTCAAATACCAGTTCTGTCACTTACTGATAGGCAAACTTGGGAGAATCACTCTGGGACTGTTTTTACTGCTGTAACATGGGCATAAAAAGTACCTTTCTCACAGAGTTTGGCAACTTTAAGATGAAGTGTACAAAGCACCAGATGTGGGGTAGTCCATAAGTGGAGGTTGTTGCTATGGCTCAGTATTAGAGTGATATGTTGAATGGGTGAATGATTAAATGAATGAGTGACCCACACTCAAGCTAGGATGCCCCTGGGCTGTAAACGTTATCCAGCCTGACACTGCCTGCTTGTGCCAAAGGCAGCCCCCCTCAAGTGGCTTCTCCACACAGACTGTGCGCCTCTCCTGGGTTGCAGACCCCTGCACCTGGGAGCTTGGTTTAGCCTGACTTTTTCACACCACCCCCAGAGCAGTGATTCTTGGGTTCAGTCTGAGGCTGCTAATCAGATGCAAAGTCCTTAATTGCAAGTCCTCTAAACTGTTATGGGAAAAAAACAAAAACAAAACAAAAAAAAAACTGTTATGGGTAGCACGCAATCCCAAGACTTCTTATTTTTATGTTTGTGTAAGGACTATACATTGGTAATTTATTAAATGAGTTATTAGGGATTACTCATATTTGCTATTCATACACTCAAATTAGCTCATTACTAAATTCCCCAGGGGGTGCTAATTCAGTTATCTGTGGAGTCCGGCTGCTTCTAAATACTCAGCTGCTACTGCCTCCTCACTCAGCTGGATGGTTAGAACCCTGAGACCTGTGAGAAAAGTCACGTTGTTGTCTTGCAGTGTCAGACTTGCTTTGAGTTGGTTGTAGTGTTCAGCTAACTGCTATTCTTGCCTTTTAATTAGAAATTAGAGTCATTTAGCTACATCATTATCATATTAGCTTGTGGAGGATATTTGGTTAACCTAACAGCATGTAGTAACACATATTTGCCTCAAAATTATTTTAGGCCTGTAATTTTCCAATTACTAGATTTTAAGACATGAACGAGTTGCAGTTCCAACATTAATCATGCATATTCTTTTGCTAAACAGGTACATATGTATTCTGAATCCAAAAGTGCTTATGTAGTTGTTTTGATTATCTATGACTGCATAACTAACTGCCCTGAAATCTAGTGGCTCAACAATCATTTTATTACTCTGAATTATTCTGTGCGTGAAGCATTCAGACAGGGCCCCACAGGGACAGCTTATCTCTGCTCCATATTATGTCTTCCAAGGTGGTAAAATCCAAAATAGCTTCTTGTCTTCCATGTCCAGCAGCACAGCAAGAAAACATAAGTGACTGCATGCTGGCTGGAATGACTTAAGTAGGATCACACAGCAGAGCCTTCAGTTTTCCCCATCAGCTGGGTTTCTCACTTCTCTCTCACTTCTCCTCCAGAAAGGTGGCTGAGCTCTTGACATGGCAATTCAGTGTTCCCAAGAACACAAAAGTGGAGGCTCCCAGGACATCTTCAGGCTTAGGCCTGACTCTGGCACAGTGTCACTTCCACTGCATTCCTTTGGTTAAAGCAAGTCAGAGGCATAGTCCAGACTCAAGGGCAAAGGACCAACATGGGCATGAGTATCAGGAGACATGGTTTGGGAGGGACCCCCAGGGTGATAAAGTACTATAATATTGACAATTCATTAATAAATTCAAACTTGTAACATACTGTCAAATTAAGCCAAGTAAAGTGACTATTATAAGTTTATAGATTATAGTTTGTAGTTACAGATTTACAGGTCATTATTTTCATATTAAAATGTGTACGTTATTTAATATTTTTTAAAGATTTTTTAATTTATTCATTCGTGAGAGACATAGAGAGGCAGAGTCATAGGCAGAGGGAGAAGCAAGGTCCCTGCAAGGAGCCCAATGTGGGACTTGATCCCAGGACCCCAGGATTATGCCCTTGAGCCAAAGGGAGATGCTCAACCACTGAGCCACCCAGGTGTCCTTACATTATTTAATATTAAAATGATAATTTTAATATTAAAATTCTTTTCCCACTGGAAAGTGCAAACAGGTATGGTAAGATCTTTTGCTCCATGAAAATGGTCTCAGTCACAAAAGATTGAGAACTGCTTTTCTACTAGTCAAGAAATGAGCCCTTAGAAATCTTGTAGTAGGTAGACACAAAGTGTGCAGGATAACTCTGTTTCCACCTTGAAGGAGCTCAGAGTCTCACGGGGAAGAGGTGGCATGCGTATTGCAGTGTGGCAAGTGCCATGATGGAGAAAAGCCCAAGGAGCTATTAGAAGAAGAGTGGAGAAGACATGCCCATCCCAGGCCAGGCAGTTAAAGGGAGCTTCTTGGAGTACATGACACTGGAACTGAACTCCAAAGGCAGCATAGGAGTCATAGAGCTTCAGAAGGATCAACAGGAGCACAAGCCTAGAGATAGGACAGTTATCAAGATGGGACTCATCACAAGTTTGGGAAGAGAGAGGGGTTATCTTTCTAGCTCTTAGTCATTTTTCCTTTAGAAAAAAGTACTCATTATGGGTACTTTTATAAATCATCGGGTGCATATAAATAAGCTCCCCCAGTCTGATGCCATATTCATGAATTAGTGTTTTTATGAGAGCAAGAGGAGATGAAGAGGTGTTTGTTCTGGGTAATTGGCTATGGCTGATTCATTCAGATGAATAGAGACCTGGGGCTCAAGTCAACACCCATTGAATATGCCATCTTCCTTCTGACTTGTGATTTCCATGCTGTCATTTGTACAGAACAAATGGAGTTTGATCTGGGATATGAAATTGCAGAGCGAGAAAACACGTTAGCAACCATTATTCCCACCCCCTCATTTGACAGACAAGGTCACTGAGGCCTGGGGAGCTGAAGCAAGTGCTCAGAGTAGAGTAGCAGAGCTGTCGGGACATAGAACCCTCTTCTCCCATCCAAGCCTGACAATACCCAATCTGAGTGTTATTTAGAAAACTCTATTACCATTTTTTTTCTGCCAGGAAAGATATTCAGGATGGTAATAAGAAGACTGTGCATACTCTAAAGAGCCACCGAGAGGGGCGTGTAGGGCGGGATGCTGAAAGGGATATGCTAAGCAATGTCGGCAGAAGCAAGCTTCTTGTGTGGTGGCGGCCAGCTCTGTCAAAGGCAGAAAACCAGAGGGGCTGTCATGAGGGAGTGTGGTCAGCAGTGACCATGTGATGGTCAGACTGTCTTTCAGGCCCCTAACTTCTCCCGATGGAGAGTCTATACCACCACACTTCCCATCCTGTGTGTTAATTATCTGTTGCGGGATCCCTGGGTGGCGCAGCGGTTTAGCGCCTGCCTTTGGCCCAGGGCGCGATCCTGGAGACCCGGGATCGAATCCCACATTGGGCTCCCTGCATGGAGCCTGCTTCTCCCTCTGCCTATGTCTCTGCCTCTCTCTCTCTCTCTCTGTGTGTGTGTGTGACTATCATAAAAAAAAAAAAAATTATCTGTTGGGACGTCTGTCTCCTGCATGGGACTGCCAGCCACCACAAGAAAGAAGAGAGAGGACCTGTGTGTTCTATGGGAACAGCTAGGGGAACAGCTTAGTTTGCTCCAAGAGTTGAAAAAAAAAAAAAAAAAACTATAGAAGAGAAATCATTTTGAATCTGGAACCAGATATGAGTTTGGTATAGAAAGGAAAGAGTAAGAGACATTCTAGGTAGATTAAAGGCAAGTGTGTTTGTCAGTCCACTAACTAATGTTCTGGAGGTGCTGCCTTGTGCCACGTACTTTGGTGCTAGGAGGAGACGGTAGGATGATTTGGCTGGAACATGGAGCATGTGGGCAGGAGATAATTGGAGTGAAGATGGGGAGGTGAGCTGTACCACAGGTAAAGGATTTTCTGGAACTGGCTAAAAAACCCGCCCAAAAGGGTCCAAGAGAAACCGCCAAATGTTTTCAGGCAAGTAAACGTTGGGGGTCCACTGTGGTTCTAAACGAGGAAAATCTATGAGCAAATATGGAATGATTCATGGGATATTGTTAAGCAAAAAAAAAAAAAAAAAAAAAAAAACCACACACACACACAATGTGCAAAAGACTGCCTTTTGTGTCATAAGGAAGGGGAAATTTTTTAAAAATCCAATAATCTGCTCACTGGTGCAAAAGAAAAACCCCAGGAAGAGGGGCACCTGGGTGGCTCAGTGGTTGAGCAACTGCCTTCGACTCAGATTGTGATCCTGGGGTCCTGGGATCAAGTCCCACATCAGGTTCACCTTTGCCTGTGTCTCTGCCTTTCTCTGTGTGTTTCTCATGGATAAATAAGTAAAATCTTAAAAAAAAAAAAAAAAAAACAGAAAGGATAAACCAGAAACTATAAGGGGTGAATGGGAATAAGATGGAAAGGAGAGGCATGGGCACAGAGTAAGAGGAATGGGGTAGCAAGGCTTCGCTGAAGAAACCATATTAAAAAAGAATCTTTGGGAATGGAGGAAGAAACTGGAGAGTCAAATACAAACAAATGAATAGGAGTGTGAAAGAACAAATCTAAGTAACTTTTGAAAATAGTACTTTGAGGACATGCTCTGTTGGCTCAAGACAAAAGAACTGTCAACAAATCTTGAACTTTTTTGTTCTTCACAGAGTTGTAGTTAGCAATTCTGAAACTACTTTCTATATAGTTTAGGATTGAGCAAATAAATATATTATAGATAATGGAAGCAAGGTTTGCTGGAGAAGGGAGCTTAAAAATATGGAATGAGAGGATGGCTACAGTTGACACTGTAATATTGGGCTATAGTTGGAGTCTGAGTATGAACGTGGGGTTTTTAACATAGATGGACAGATGGATGAATGGATGGATGGATGGATGGACGAATAGCCAGCCAGCTAGCCAGCCAGCCAGAGATGAGATGTGTGTGTATGTCTACATATATTTCCTGGCCCTGGCCCTGATAAAGCCTAGAAGCAATGACACCCCAGTAGCAATGTGCATACCCAGTGCCAAAGTTTGGCTTCAAATACCATTCTTCACTAAAAGGAATCTGCACTTTGGAGAAATGACTGGTTTCAAGACTAAAATTGAGGACATATAGGGTGAGACTGAAATATTTTGTAGTACTAGAAAATACAGATATACTCAAAGGATCATGGGAAGATGTCTGAAGAACAAGAAAGCAATTTGAATGACATTCCACTGGCCAAATCTGGGACAATTCGAATCAAAACAAATAATGATAGTGATGGGTATAATAACCCTCTGAATAAAATAAGCATTCATTAATATAAATAAATGTATATATTATATGTAAACATAACATAAATTCATACTTATATAGATATTTATACATGTATCATGTTTATTTATATGCTATAAATATAAATAAATATAAGTAAACCAATATAAAGAAATAAAGAAGAGAAAACTCTTCCTTACAGTAGAATCTGAACTGATAAATATAGAAGGAATGATAGAATTAGACGTTCTTTATCATAATAATAATTAATCCAAAGGTGCCTGGGTGGCTCATTTGGTTAAGCATCAGACTCTTGATTTCAGCTCAGGTCATGATCTCAGGATTGGACTCTGCGCTAGACCTAAGATTCTCTCTCTCCCTCTGCCCCCCTCCCCTCGCTCACACATTCTCCCTCTCTCTAAAAAAATAAATAAATAAAAAAGTAAAATAATCCAGGCAAGTATCATCAATGGATGCTAAAACTCATGGATAAAAATTTGGTGAGTAATTATAACAACTTGGAGAAGGAAAAGATCAAGTTCAGAAATCTATGGCACAACACAAAGACTGCACCTGACTGCATCAGCTGAGTGATTGGTCAAGTCATATTGCTAAGTGTTGTATTTGCAATTGGGATGATAACGATAATTATTGAGTGCCCACTGCATGTTAGGCATTATGTTAGGTGACATTTGGGAGTTTTCTGTTTGTTTGGTTTTTCCATATATTAGCTCACTTCTAACACTAGCTCAGTGAGATTTTTATTAGTATCCCCATTTTTGAGGTGAGGAAACCAAACGATCAAGAAACACAAAATTTGTCTAATGTCAAAGAGGTAGAGCAGGATTCAATGTTCTTGTCTTCTGACTTGGAGTTCTATGGTGTTCTCAGGCAGTGGTCTCTCGGTCCCCTCAGAGCTAGCTCTGTGTTTCTGGAAGTGTACAGAATGGTATGGCCAGAGAGGCTTTCTTAAACAAAAGCTTTGGAGGTTCCTTCTTTCTCCGCACCATATTTACTGAACACCTTGCCTCATTTTCCTCATCTAAAAATGGGGAAGTCAATGCTAAATTTACGTGGTCAGTAGGAGAACTAAATGGGTTAATCTATGTAAAGCATTTAGGATAAAGTAAGTGTCCTCTAAGTGACAGCCACAGCCGTAATAACACCAGCGGTAATGTGAATTCCCTGGTATGATGGAAAGTGTTTCTAAAGGTCACCCCTCACTTTTGGAATGAAATTGATCATCAGAGGGCAGATCATAAAGAGCTTTGTGTATCATAAAAAGAAGATAACATTTTATTCTATAGGCAATAGAAAACCACTGAGGAATTTTATTACCGGGAGAGATGTGAACTGGTTGGCAATTTAGAGCAGACCAAGGGCAGGATAGTAGAACCCAGGGCAGGGAGTCCATCAGGAGACTGTTGATAGAGACTGGGTACAAGAAGATGAGGGTCTGAGCTGATAAAGCTGGCATGATGGAAAGGAGGGGACACACAATGGAAAGTCACTCTTGAAAGTGGTGCCTGGGTTTGGCAGGAGAGGAAGGCGGACAAGCTGAGGCTGAGCCTCAGGTTTCTGGCCTGTGCACTCTCTTGTCTTAGGGCATGACCCGAATATAGAGGAGGGGCAGGCTGAGGGCATGGGAACGTGCTGATTTAGGGTGGTTTGGGACACACAAGGGAGTCACAATGGACAGGGGATATTCAGATCTGGATTGAGGAGAGAGTACAGGGCTGGGGCAGCATGCCTGGGGTCGCTGAAGCTTGGCAGTGGACCCCTCAGGGAAGGGGTATAGAGTGAGGAGAGGGCCGGGGTGGGATTTGAGAAATGCCAGTATTTAACAGTGGCTAAAGAAGTGGAAGGAGACTGAGAGGGAACACTCAGAAAAATAAGATTGCTTCCAGTGAACTATTTCCTGCCATGGCAGAGGCTGCAAAGAGAAGCAAACAAAGCAAGGAAGGCCTGAAAAATGCCTAGTGGATATGACAATTGTGTCACTGGGGACCCTGGCAAGAGCAGGTACCAAGGAACAGAATCCAGTCAGGCAGTGGATTAAGGAGAAAATTGGATGTTTCAAGGAGAGAAACTAGAACTTGGATGCTCCTGGGGATGCAGGCATCTCACTCCCTTGCCCTGCACTTCCACCTACGGGAGGAGAGCTCTGATTGGTGGAAGATCCTCCTTCCAGAGCTGGAATCTCCTTCCAGCATCTTCCCTTAGCTCCTGGCCAGCCCTCCAGGTCCACAGCGACCAAGTCCATGTGCTCCTCCAGATAGCTGCTGCACAAACCCACCTCCTCACTGGGTCCATTTCATCGAGCCCCTCCACCATCCCTTATGGGCTCCAGGCCCCCATACTGAACTTGATGTCTGGCCCTCCAACATAGATCCTGTTTTATTAAAACTGAGCTTCTTTGGTAACATCAGTGTGTGTTTATCCCCCTATTAGGTTGGTGGCTTTCCATCATTTCTAAAAACCTCAACCCAGAATACGAAATACATTTTATGTTAAACATGTATGTATAACTGAGAGGAGATACACTCTTATTTTCAACTCCATTTCATGCCTTTCCACTCTGTCCTTTTCTGTTTCGGGTTTATAAATGCTAGCGGTGGTGGACTTCGTGGCTGATGGTATGACTGCGGCACCACCGTGCTGGGAGGGACTCAAAGGAAAAGATGCTAAGCATCTGTCGGAATCTGTCTCCTTTCCCTCCCACGAGTTCTGGCGAGTTCTGGCCGTTCTTCCCTCTAATCCTTTTGTATGATTCTGAGAGGAAAGCAAACCACTTCACTCACCAGGTGTTAGCCAGCCTTGGGGGTATTTGAATGTCCAGAGTAATGGTGGAATTTAGAAACCCATGGAGGAGAGACTGGCTTACCTTTCAAATCAAGCAGATAAGTACTGTCCCTACTTACTCATGAGGCATCTGACAGCCTGAGGATGCCCTCAGGTGGTCTACTGTCACCTCTGCTGTGAGGCATTTAAAATTTCCTGAGTTGGGGAGTATAACTACCTATTCAGACTGGCCACCCAGCGGGAGGTGTGCTGGTCTGGTCTGCATGCCCTCTTTAGACTTCCCTGAGGAGACATCCACCCCCACTCTGGGAACCACTGCCTCCCATAGGTCTTTGCCCAGTGATCAGTTGAGTTTTTTGTCTTTGTTTTTGTTTTGTTTTGTTTTATAAGAAAGGTGAATTATGGTATTCTTATGCTCTCATTCACAACATCTTTTCTACTTCTGCCCAGGAGGAGCACGGATTTCCGGCTACTGTGACTACGGATAGAAGCATGCTGTTGGAGTAATAGCCCAGGCCTTCTCTCATCTGCTGAGAGGTGCCCGTTACCGCCATAGACACGTGGGTCCTCAAAGTCTCCCAAAGGGCCTGTCCATCACGTACCTGCAATGAGCCAGGCCCTGGGCTGGGCCTCAGCTTCATCCTGGTGAACAAAAAACTCCATCTCTGCCTCCAGCACTCACACCCAGCTTAAAGATGAGTGATGAACGGTGGGTCTCCCTTACTCCAGAAGAATTTGACCAACTCCAGAAATATTCAGAATGTGAGTAAATGGATTGACCCACCTAGGGCAGGATTTCCTCTGGGCAGGGGAGAACATTTCTGGAGAGCAGAGTGGTGTGATCGTTGCAAAGCCACAGAGAGTAAGGTTGGGCCTGACAGCTTAAATTTCCTCATAAACACGGAATCGGTGTCTTTAAACATAAAAACAATTATCTTTACACTCTATAAATGATACACGCTCACCATGGAAATTTGGAATATACAGGGGAAAAAAATAAAGAGTAGGTTAAAAATCACAGCCAAACTCATGAACATTTTGGAACACTCCCCTCCTGTGCATATTGCTTTGCATGGTTGAGTTCCTGAGTATACAGTAACTTTTTTTTTTTAGCCTGCATTTTCTACTTAACATAAAAACTACTTTCTTAAATCATGAAAATCTGTTTATAGCATAATTTTTAAAGACCAAAGGCTGCATGATTGTAAAGTTACTCAGTCATTGGCTTCAATATACTCTTGTGTTTGGACTCAGTGCCCTTTCTTCAGTAAGATACAGAGTTTTGATGTGTGTCTGTTTCTTGACTCTGTTCTGAATAAGCCTGGCCTTTCAGCTGGGGCTCTCGGTTTCCCTTTAGTTATACCCAGGGACAATTGCAGTGCATCAAGACACATTGGTGGCAAAGCCAGTGCTCACATGTGGGCACACAGGTGTGCCCTCCACAGGCTACTCCTAATCCTGTCATGACAGGAATTTGCCGAGGCTGGAACAGCAACTGAACACTGCATTCAGCACACACCGGGTGACTATGGTGATTGTGCAGTGGTACCAGCGTTTCATAGAGTCCTTTGCTTTGCAGACCTCTCAGGTACATTATCTGCCCTGCCCCTTTGTTCTAATCACCTCTCCCTTCCTGTGTATTATACTGGCGGCTTTGTAAATCAGTAGGCCAATGGCAATTTGACCTGCCCTACAAAGCTTGCCCAGGTAGCCCTTGTATGCCCTTTTGGCAACCTGCCCTGCTCCCAGAGAGCAGGCAGCCCTTGTCCATAGTACCGGTCTGGGAGTCTAAAGATTGGGCTTCAGTGCCCGCTATGGCTCTTGCTCTCTGCAAATATGACAGCTCTTAACCCCCAGAGCCTGTGTCCTCTTCTGCAAAATGAGGGAGTTGGATTAGATGATCTCTTCTTGTGATTCCTCCCAGGCCTAACACTCATGACTCCATATGTTCCCCACAGTCAACAGGAGGCCCCCACACACATTCACACACAGACACACCATGGGACTTCTGGTCAGTCTCCGTCTTGGCTCCCTGGAGCCCATGGCCTCTTGTCTGATCTTGATGGGTTTAGAGAAATTCTATGATCTATTGACAAGGAGCAAGGCATCACCTTCCAGGGTAAATTGCATTTAATTCAGCATGCTCTCTAGGTCAGCAAAGTACTAGCCCTGTCAGGGATGAAAAAGAAGCAAAAGAAAAGGCTTGCTCTTGAGGAATCAGAATCTTGTTAAGGAATCAGAAATGTGCTCATAACACAAGCAAAGAGCAGGTTTAAGGCAGCCGGCAGATACTTCTGGCAGAGCTGTCTAACTTGAGTGCGTAAATGAGAAAGGAATTTAAAGCTAGAGGAAATTGGTATGGAGGGAGTATATTCATTTGCTAGGCTACTGTGACAAAGTACCCACAATCCGGGTGGCTTAGAACAACAGAGAGTATCTAACAGTTCTGGAGGCTAGAAGTGCAAAATCAGGGTATCAGCAGGGTACTTCCTCCTGAGGACTGACTATAAGGGAAGAATGTGTTCTAGGCTTCTCTCTTTGGCTTGTAGGTGGCTGTCTTCTCCCTGTCTCTCCATGACATTCCCCCTGTGTGTGTCTCTCCATATCCAGACTTCTCTTTGTGTATGAACACAGTCATACTAGATTAGACCCACCCTATTCCAGTATGACTCTATTTTAACTAACTACTTCTGTAATGACACTATTTCCAAATAAGGTCATATTCTGAGACTCTGGGGGGTTAAGACTTCAAATTAGGTGGGGAGAGGATACAATTTACCCCACAACGTAGCATTTAATTGGGTGAACTCTGTGGAGGAAGAAATTTAAAATGTGAGTAGCAGATAGTCAAAGAGGGGTAGAAACAGTGGAAACAAAGGGAGAGAGGCCCAGAGAGGGATGCATATGGGTAGTGAGGAAAACGTCAGGGCTCTAGGAAGACAAGGAGAGCAGGGTGGGGGGACATAGGAGGGATGAGGATAGTAGGAGGCCTTGGGTCAAAGGTGGCCAAGTATAAAGCCATGAATCTGGTGGCTATGTTTAGGGTGGCCTGAATATAGAAACTGCCAGATCAGGGAGGTAGCGCAGGGTCCATTGGATGAAATCTAGTCTGGGCTAAGTATCAGGGTGAGGATGGACTGTGGCAAAGAACAAATGCTGATCTGTGGAAAACTGGTGGAAGTATCACCAAAATTTACAGAATGAAAGGAAGCCAGCAAAGATATCCCTGAAGACTGTAAATCTATGGCAAATGCCGACATTAATATTCAAGGCTGGTGGGGACAGCTTGGAAATGTTGATTTGGTGATAGTGATGATACATCTACTTCTCTGTTCATATGCGCCAAGTTGGAGGCAACCAGAAATGAGTGAGACACAATCCCTGCCCTCAAAGAGCTGCCAATCTAGTAGGAAAAGATAGATAGGGCTCAAACAATGATGTTCATTATGACAGGTGCTAAGGAGTTGGGGAAGAAACCTAGCCTAGACTGGTGGGAGGCTTCCTGGTGCAGGTGTGGTTTCCAGATGCCAGAAACACTAGTAGGAGGGAGGCAAGAGCATTACAGGCAGAAGAAGTAGCTTGGGAAAGCAGGGAGGAGAGAAAGTCATGGTTGCTTCGAAAAATGTCAAGGAGGTCACAGACTTGGGGCCTAGAGTGTTTGGTGGTGGTGGGCAAGAACTGGAATGATAAAAAGACCCTATCATGGAGGACATTGCTTTCCAAGTGAGGCCTGGAAGGGATATGGTGGGAGGAGAGTGGGAAGGAGAGCTCTTCATTCCACACATGAGAATCGTTGTGTGGAGGCAGCAAGGAGAGGACAACAACAACAGGAATGAAAGCAGTTCAGATAGAAAGAACATGAGGAGAGAGATGAGAAGATGGATGGAAAAACAGGGCCACGGTCTGCATACAACTAGAGGTCAGAGAAGGGAAAGAAGTCAGAAGAAGGCAGAAGAAAGATGGCCAGGCAAAAAGAGTAGTGGGTGGAGGGAGCTGAGGGACAGAGGGGTAGGCATGTAGCAAAGCAGTAGGTGAGACAGGGGTTGAAAAGAAACCAGAGTATTTAGTAGGAAGGGGTTCCTTTGTGGCTTGGTTCTTTTTTTAACCATCAGCTTTGTCCTTCTGTGACCCCTCCTCATCTTATTCATGTCCCAGGACTGGATAAGGTGCTCTGGTATTGTTGTAACAGGAGAGGGGAAAAAAAGCTACAGTTCTTGGAAAATGATTAATTCTCAGAGGAAACCCTGAAAAAGGCACTTCTACCAATTTTAGACACATGCTGGTATTCAGTCAGATTGCATTGCCATAGCAACTTCTCTTTCATAACTGCATAAACAGGAACTTTGCAGTAGTGGAATAGCCGAAGTGTATGGCCTGAGAATTGAGAACTTTTCCCTGGTGGGGTTACCAAGAATTTCAGGAGAAGAGGCTCTTGGTGTACTTGGTGTATATAATAAAAGCCCTATATCTTCTCTAGTGGCCTTCTGCTGGGGGGAAACCGTGTTAAAACTACCCTTGGGGATGTATATATTTATTTTATATGTACACACGCACACAGTTGATACATATATATATGGTAAGTTTCATGTGAGTCAGTAGTTTAAAGTGTTTGCAAAAAACATGAGGTGATATTAAGAATATTTTTGTTATAAAAATAACACAAGTATAAAAATGAAAAGTGGATGAAATTTAAAGCTACCTATAATTCTGTCTTCCGGTGATAACCATGACGTGTGTGTGTATAAAACAGACACGCAAGGCTATTTTGTATGCTGTTCTTCACCCTAACAGTTATCTGTTCAATTTAGTTATCAACTGCTGCATCAAAACAACTTCAAACTTGTGAGTTAAAACAGCTATTTTGTTTTTTTCCCATGATTCTGTGGCTCCAGAATCTGGTAGGGGGCACAGCTGGGATGGCTGGTCCCTGCTCCACGGTGTTTGGGGCTTCGGGTGGGATGCCTGACATGACACAGCAGGACTTATTCACTCCCATGCTGTTACCTCAGTGTTCCTCCATGGGATTGCTTTGTCCAAGCACTTTGTCATCTCCTGGGGCCTCTCCATGTGGTCTCTCTCTCTCCGGCCGGCTGGCTGGCCTGGACTTCTTACATGCGGGCCTCAGACTCTAAGAGCATAAAAGCAGGCCTTTTTAACACCTGGACTCAGAGGTCCCTAAACAGAACTGTCTCCACATTCCACTGGTCAGAGCAGTGCCAGGCCTGACCCAGACGCAATGGGCCTGGGGAATGGACCTCACACCTCATGGGATGGAGGCTAGCTAGCACACAGTATATCATGAGGTGTTCCTGTGTTGTTCATTACTTTCCAGAAGCCTGATTTTTAGGAGATACAGAGATTTCTTTTGATATTTTATTTAACCAAACCACTGATTTGTGGCTATGATAGATCATAGGATGTATTAATAGATTTACAGTGTCTAGTAAGGCACACTGATACCCACATTCTGACCTACCCTGATCAGACCTCTTTGAGAGCTGAATTTATTCCTGGGCACCACAGTTCACTATGGATATGGACAAACCAGGAACTTGTTTGAGAAGTGCTGCCAGCATAGCAAGGGGCCTCACAGCAGGCTTTTGAAGAAGTGCCTGAAAGTCCTATGCCTGTTTGCTGGAGAAGGGAAGACCCAGAGAAAGGATCCAAATAAATAAATAATTAAATTAAATTAAATTAAATTAAATTAAATTAAATTAAATTAAATAAAAAGTGGGGAGAAGGTGTTTATTTAATTTTGGTTGGCTTCCAGAAGTAGCCCTAGGACTAATGGGAGGAAATCATCAAAGAAAGTCTTACAGCAAGGAATTTGTTGGTGCCTAATGGTCAGACCTGCCCAAGATAGAGGATTGACTTAAAAGCAATTGAGTTTTCTTTCCCTGGATGTCCAGTTGATTAAATGACCATCATTAGCCCTTCTAATACTTAGTTTCTGTGTCCAAACAGGTTTCTTTTCAACCTCAGAGGGCATGATCTTGTGGAGAGGCCTCCTACTGACCCTCCCTTAACAGCTTCAAATAGACATATAATAGGCTTATTGCCCTTCTAATCCTGATACATGGGGAGAGGCAATTATTTTTCCATGATTTGTCAAGGACAAAAACTATCAGCTTTTTCAGAAAGGGAAAAAAGGAAAAAAGTGATAAATCATCAATTTTAACTTTTAATTCTCCAAGAAATTAAACCAAACATTTTCGGCGTCAGCCCACAGTTGCTAGATTTTGTAGACCTTTTACACCTGGAAGAAATTGTAAGCCATCATTAAATCCAACTCCTACCCATTTTATAAATGAGAGTACTGAGTCCAGAAGAGCTCAGTGACTTCCCCAAGGTCAATGGCAGAATGAGAATTAGAACCAAAATTCTCAGTCCCAGGTCAAATTCAATTTGCTTCAATCCAGTTCCAACAGATTAAACAAAAAGTACCCATTGGAGCTCAACCTTCAGTGATACAGTTGAAAAAAATATATGTATATATGCATATAGATATGTATGTATATCAATTAAACTATAACAGAGAAAAATTTTAAAGTGCATTTAAAGAGAACGAATCAGTAAGTTAAGCTATTCAGAAATATATTTCATTAGAATCAGATCAATGCAAAGTCTCTTTTCAATGTGGATAAATTACAGCTCAAAATTTAAACCTGTCAGTGTTAATATGGGAGTCAGAGAAAATGTTTAGGGCTGGTTTATAGAACAATATAAGGCTCTAAGTAAGCTTCATTGAAAGCTTACTATTTATATGGGCCAATGAAATGACAGTTAATGAAACGTTCTTGGAGGCCTGGGTCCATAAAGGGTCATGCCTCATTGCTTCCATCCCAGAAGGAAACCACATCTATTTCTTACCCACGTCTCTTGCAGCATAACTGGCCTTCTTTTCTCTATGGTGACTGGGACTCTACCCACAAGCAGTCACAGAATCTATGGATAGGGATAGAATTCAGTGGAACAATAGCTCTCAGAATTGAATATGCACATGAATCTCCTGGAGATCTTGTTAAACTACTGGAGTCTGACTCAGTAGGCCTGGGATGGTTCCAAGATGCTGCATTTCTGACAAGCTTCCAGCTGTTGCTGATGCTGCTGGTCCAGGGCCACACTTTTAGTCACAAGAAGGTACAGGTTGTCTGATCCATTCTTCCACCTTCATTTGGACTATGACTGATGAGACCAAATTGTTTGAAGAAAAAGTGGGAAGTTTTGCTAACAATGCCGATTTTACTTATACAAATAAGCCATACCAGTCATTCAGAGCATTTATGATGAATCAGAAAGTCTCAGTATCCTAAAGAAGGTTCTCTTATATGAGCCCCAAACCCTGCTGCTTTTAATGCAAAGTCTTTTTCTCTTATTCTATTAGAGGTAACAATGTAGCAGGATTATTACTTCCAGTGGTTCCCCTCCATAGTTATCTTGGCAGACCTCAGTGGTCCTCAGCATTGGCTGCACACTAGAAACACTTGAGAGGCTTTGAGCCCTTCCAGTGCATACCCCAGTTCACACATATATCCAGTTCACACATACCCCCACCTGGGATCATTTAATTATAATCTATAGGTGCAGGATCCAGGCATGAGTAGTGTTTAAAACTCTCCAGGTTGTTCCACCATGCAGCCACGGTTGACAACCAGTGGTCCAGCTTTTCTCCCTATGCCCCTAGAAATATAGGATCTATAGGACAAGCACAATAACTCCAATCTCTTTTCTAGTCCTCCTTTATTCCATGAGTCTTTATTGAACATTGATTTTGTGCCAGGCATAGGTTATATGCTGGCGAGAAACAGTGCACAGGAAAAGAAGTGTAGCTGGGAGAATGTGTCAATGTTTATGAAGCTGGGCTTCTTACACATGCTTTCCATCTTCCACTTTGGGGCCTGATTCCTCCTGGGCTGAAAAAGAAGGCCTTTTGATGCAGTGCTCCTGGATCTGGCATCTCTATTATGACATCATTATCCATCTTTCCAGAGCCCTTGGGAAACTCCACTCTTGCTTTTTTGCACCTTGCTGTGTTCTTGACTCCCTGAAATACTTAGAAAACTTATTTATACATCCCAGCTGTCATCAAAGGAGGAAAATCTAGGTTTTTTTTTTTCTTCCCTTTCATGTGCCAACTTTCCCTTTTCCCCTCTTTGTGTCTTTCGCTCCCAGGGTTGAGTCATTTATGCACTTCTCAGTCTATGGAATATATTCCTGTAGCCTCGGCATCACGGTTTTGTCTGTGTTGTGACAGGCAAGTCTTACCTAGTCAGCCACAAATATACAAGCATGTTACTTAAGTCCTTCTCATCAAAAATGAGGTCCATGCACCTACATGATTGGTGTCACCTATGGTCTTATTTGAAATGCAGAATTTCAGGCCCTGACCCAGACCCTGCTGAATCAGAATCTGCATTTAAAACTGATCCTCAGGCAGTTCCTATGCATGTTCAGTTTGAGATGCTCTTGGGGAACTTTGAGGAATGGAGAGTTATTACGCATCTAAAATTTCACCCTCATCTATGGATTTTCATGTTCACATTTGAAAATGTTGATTTATAGTTATTTCAAAGTTTAATGGTCCAACTACTGTTCAGATACTCAGTGTTCTTAACTAGAAGATGGCCCATAAACTTTGGGTTCTGGTTCAGGCAGAACAGCTGACATGCTGCAGTAAACACTGCATCTCCTGATTTGTCTGCTTGTTCAGTTGGAGGGCATCCCTCTCCTACACAAGCGTGGCAGTGAAGGTGCTTGTGAGTTGGGCCAAATTTTCTCCTTAAAAAGGCTTTGAATGTGCTCAAACACTAGGAACAAATGTTTGGTTAAGGTCCCAGAATTCTTGGCACATAAAGTATAAGGAGACAATTTTGGATTGAAGCTTCTTAGGGTAGTTGTTACTACTAGAGACCTTGATCGCAGAAAAGAGTCTCCTTAATCCCTGATTTGGGGGAGAGCTGCACACTGATGGTTCTGCCACACAGATGGTTAATGCAGAATGTATCCCTGCCTTGCCACAAAGCTGAATAAGTCGACCTGTTGGATAAAGTTCCTTAGTATTGTCCACTTAAGCAATAGAGAATGTCTACCAAGCATGGTGATTTCGGATTTAGCAGAGTTATAAACTTTTTCTCCTTTTGCAATAATTCTCTGACAAGTTTAGCTGCTTCTTAAGATACTCTTCATTTCTTTTTTTTTTAAGATTTTATTTATTCATGAGAGAGAGAGACAGACAGACAGACAGACAGACAAACAGAGGGAGAAGCAGGCTCCATGCAGGGAGCCTGACGTGGGACTTGATCCCAGGACTCCAGGATCATGCCCTGGGCTGAAGGCAGCGCTAAACTGCTGAGCCACCCAGGGATCCCTGATACTTTTCATTTCTAACAGTAAAATTACATTCTCGGAATAATAGTTCTTAATCTTGACTGTACATTTGAACCCCCACAAAGCTTTAAAATATTTTGAATTCCTGAGTTTCCAGAGAGATACTGACTTCATTGGTCTCAGATGAGGTGTGGGTTTCAATGTATATATAGGGCTCCTCAGGTGGTTCTGACATGTAGCCAGGTTTAGAGAGATACTGCCATAGAGGAAGAGCCTTGTCTTCTGATTTACCCATGTTCATATATCCAGTGAATCTAATAGCTATGTCACATCATTAGGTATACCAAAAATTAGTCACCCACTCACTAGCTGTGTGCTCTTGAAATAATTATCTATATTTCATAAGCCTCGGTTTTTAATTCTCTTAAATGAGGACCATTAGGGGCACCTGGATGGCTCAGTGGTTGAGCATCTGCCTTTGGCTCAGGTCCTGATCCCAAGGATCTGGGATGGAGTTCTGCATCAGGCTCCCCACAGGGAGCCTGCTTCTCCCACTGCCTGTGTCTCTGCCTCTCTCTCTGTGTCTCTGATGAATACATAAAATCTTTAAAAAGAAAATAACACTATTACATTAGAGGGCAGTTGTGGCGATTTAAATAAAATCTGTAAGACGACTAGGACAATGCCTAGCATACAATAAGCACTCAACAAAATAAGAGTTCTAGCAAAGACCTGCAGGCATGGCAGAGGTACCTATAAAGACACTCAGGAATAGAACTGGATCTCCCACGAGTCTGGTGGTAGTGCTACTGTATAGGCTTCTGCTCTCTACTAAGGCTGCACAGTTGGACTCACAGTGCCTGACGTAAGATCATGGAATACTCTGAAGAGGTCCCTCATTGTTCTTAGGTGTCTTCAGATGAAACAGGATGGAGCAGTATGGGCAGCCCAGGTGGCTCAGCGGTTTAGCACTGCCCTCAGCCCAGGGATCAAGTCCCACGTCAGGCTCCTTGCATGGAGCCTGCTTCTCCCTCTGCCAGTGTCTCTGCCTGTCTCTCTCTCTGTCTCTCATGAATACATGAATGAATGAATGAATGAATGAATGAATGAATAAATAAATCTTTAAAAAAAAAAAAAGAATGGAGCAGTACCCACTTACTCCTTGGGCAAATAGAAACCCAGTCCAGAAACCTGTCGAAAATAAAACTAATAAAATATCAAATGACATCCCAGGAGAGAGTAATGGGTCTCAACTTTGAAGATTAGATTTTCTCCCGTTTTTAAAAAGGACAGGTGTTGACGCTATAAGCTCATTAAGGTCCATGAAATAAATTGAATAAATGTGTGGTGAATCCCCTCATGGAAATCTAGGAACATGCAATCTCTTGGATTGTTTTTTCCTATTTAATTTTAGGCTATTAATCAGAAATTTTATCTCTGTTTTTCTTTTTAAGACCTGTTTATTTGAATGTGAACATAGGATAAACATATTTGTGTATGTTTATATACATATATGGGCATGTGTGTGTGGAGATGCATTTATAGCATACATTTAAATATAAATGAGGATTTTGCAAATATATAGCCTTTTAGAACCAAAAGATTTCTGCTAGGATCAACTGTGGAATTTCCAAAATGTGACAATAATATCAAGGGTATTAATTCAAGTGAAATCACCCCCTGGTTCTCAAAATGCTCACTTTTTATTATTCTTGCAGAAGCCACACTTAGGGTACCCATGCTTCCAAATGTGTACTTTTTAGTGCAGTATAGATTTGGCCACTCTAGCTGGCCTGAAAATCTCCCATGAAATTCTAAAATGTAGCGTTTTCTAAAGAATTGGGCTGCCCATAGAATGATTTGAATATAATTTATGTGTAATGTTAACTACACTCTGGCCTAATTCTAAGCTCCCTTCCATTTCTGTTGCCAGAGTGGCCTTTAGAAAACAGACACTTGATTATGGTACTCAACTATTCAGAAAATCTTTTAACAATTTCAAATCAATATCCTTAGCTTGGCACTCAAGACTCCTGCAAATCTGGCCCCAAACTGCTCTGGTTCTGACCTTTCCTAGATATCTTATAATGCCCATCTCTGCAACTTTGCTTAGAATACTTTTTTTCCATTTCATGTCTGCCTTTCAAACCCCACTCATTCTTTACACCTCAGCTCAAATGCTACCTCTGTATAGGACATCCCTGGTCCCCACCCAAGCTTTACTGTCATCCTGCTCTTTTACGTCTTTCCTGCTCATTCTATTTCTCTGCTATGTGCTTCCTAGAGCTTCATATTATTGTTATATAGCTTTAATTACACTTTCCCTTGTGTTAGCAAGTGTTAGCAAGCACAATGAACAGTGCTTAAGGGAAAGTAATATAGACTTTGAGTCAAACTAAACATGAATTAAAACTCTCTTAGGCAAGTCGCTTAATTTTTCTGAATTTTAGCTTCTTCACCTGTAAACTGAAGAAAATATAACCAAATGTGCATATGAGAATATGCAGTAAAGACCCCCAGTAAGAAGTAGCCATCATTATCACAGTTATTCAGATCACCTCCCCAGCTAGTTCATCAATAGTACCTTGCAGCATCTCACCCTCCATCGTGTTTTCTGAATTGAGTGGAAGCAGCCCAAATTGATGACATCTGCTGCCTGGATCTCACTGAGCTATTAGTTTTTCAGTATCTGTTTTGAATTTCAGAAAGAAATGTCCATTTTTAGGCAACATCAACATTTTCCTGTGGCATTTCAGTAGTCTTAATCCTGAAATTATTATAACTTGTGTTTAATTGAATCCAAGTCAGCAGAACTATGGAGAATAGCTCAACTCATGAGCACATCTACTTTACATAGACCTGTGAAAGTGTAGCCCTCTGTACAAAGAACCTGAACACCAGGAACACTATTTCTATTTTTAATAACATTACCCTTTTCTCAGATGTTCAAATAATGGCAGAAATGGAGCTTGGGAAGCTCATAATTGTCCACAGTACTGTGAGACCAGGAGAGCACAGAGACCCTGGTTTTCTCTGATATCTAGAGTTCTGGTAACTACACAGGATACACTCAAGTGTTTATAATGACAATTATTGACTCCCTTTTCTAGATTACCAGTTTCCTCATAAAACTCAAAAGAAGAAGAAGAAGCCACCATTTTCTCTGGTAGTTTCCAAATTATTTCCTACGGAAAGGGGAATTTTCTAAATCACCATGTTTCATGAATCCCAATCTCTGTTTCAGCACCAAGGACAGAGCATCACTGGGCTTAATGCCCATTCATCCTATTTAATCAACAAAATTTTAAATTTTTTGAAATTTCTGCTCAGATTTTATGCAGTCATCTAGTATATTGGTTTCCTGAACACTAGCTATGTGTTGGACCATGATATGATATACAAAGACTCACAAGCCAATTACAGCTCTCAAGGTAGAACTGAGGAAGTGAGGCAAGTTAATAAATAACTATAACACCATATGACAAGTGCTATTACAGAGTTATGTATAAGTCATGTGAGAGCCAGGAGAGGGAACTCTAATTGATAAAGGAAGACCTTACAAAGGAGTTGACATTTGAACTGGATACCAAGAATTGAGTGAAGCTTACAACATAGAGAAGAGACTCCATTGGAAGAATGAATGAGTGAATACACAGTGTATTCAGGGATTTATGGAAATGCAATTTGATGTGGCTGAAAAGTGGGGTAAGTGGAAAGTTAAAGTAAGAGATAAGGAATGAGCTAGGTCAAATTATCACAATATTTATATAGCAAGCTAAGGGAGTTAAACTTTATATTGGGAAAATTAGAGCCATTGAAGTATATTGAGTAGGAACACAATCGGATCACATTTGTGTTTTAGAAAGATAGTTCATACAGCAGGGGAGACACTATACTGAAAATAAGAAATAAGAGGGCAGAAGGGCAGATAAGGGTGACATTTTTCCATATAGCCCTGGGAATAAGGAGTTGCTCTATCATAACCAAGGTTAGATAGAGAGAATTTACTTGGCCCAGCTCCCATTTGCTGTTCACCAATATTTTACATGTGGATTATGTCTCTCCAGATTCTTCCAAGAAGATAAAGGATGTCTTGGCTGAGTTTAATGAGGGTGGGAGCCTCAAACAATATGACCCACATGAGGTAAGAACATTTCCATTTCAAGCCTTTAAAAAGGATGTTCTTTGTCCTAGCCTTTCCATAATTTGTCCCACCCTTAGAAGTTTAGCTCATTTTAAAGAACTTGCTTCTCAACATATTTTCTCTAAGTCTCAAGTGAACCATTTATACATTTGCCAAGTTTAATCACCCTCTCACTGTCTAGAAGACTACATCAGACCTTCCTCTCTTCAAATCTTTCTGTCTTCCTGTCTTCATTCTCAGTTATCAACCATGCTTTCTACTTCGCTGAGAAAATAACAATCAGAAGTGATCTTCCACAAGATCCTCACCTACCTCTGTACCTTTTCTCCTGTAACTAGGAATGAACTCTCCATGTTCCTAGTAGGTTTAGTCCCTCACTCATTCCCATTCTCTTCTAGTCTATTGACAGGAATTGCTCTCTCTCTCCCTCGCTCTCCTTCTCTCTCTCTCTCTCTCTCTCTCTCTCTATATATATATATATATATATATATATATATATATCTCCTTCACATCAGCTTTCCACTATTTGTTAGATTTTTCTCATCAACATATAAGCATACTGTTATTTGTCCTATATTAAAATTGTTCTCCTGGGGATCCCTGGGTGGCTCAGCGGTTCAGCACCTGCCTTTGGCCCAGGGCGTGATCCTGGAGTCCCGGGATCGAGTACCACGTCGGGCTCCCTGCATGGAGTCTGCTTCTCCCTCTGCCTGTGTCTCTGCCTCTCTCTCTCTCCTTCTCTATGTCTATCATGAATGAATAAATAAAAATCTTAATAAATAAATAAATAAATAAATAAATAAATAAATAAATAAATAAAATAAATAAATAAAATAAATAAAATAAATAAAATAAATAAAATAAAATTGTTCTCCTGACAACACTTCTCCAGTCACCTCATTTCTTTCCTGTTCTGTATAGCAAAACTGTGTAAAAGATTTGTCTATAGTCATTGCCTCTAATTTCTCTTCTTCCCTCTTTCTTGAAAGCCCTTCAATCAGAGCATAACCCCCACTCCTCCACTAAAACCACTAGTGAAGATAGCCAAGGATTTCCATGTGGCTAAACTCAGTAGGCATTTTACTCAACAGCATTGGACACGGTCAGATCCTTCTCCACTGTCTGTCTTCATGTGGATTTCAGGACACTGCTCTCTCCTGGTTTTCCTTTTATCCCTCTAATTTGACATTTCCGCTAAAAAAGCAAATCACTATCTCAAACTTAACATAAGCTAAACTGAGATCCTTGATCTTCCCCTGTAAAGTATTTTTCCAGCAATCTTCCCCATTTCAGTAAATGACAATGCCATTCTTCAAGTTTTTCAGTCTAAAACTATGGAGTCAGCATTGCGTTTTCCTCTCACACCCCATGTCCAGTTCATCAGCAAACCCTGTCACTTCCACCTTCAAAGTATATCCAAAATCTAGTCACATATCACCACCAGCACCACTTCCACCCTTATCCGAGGCACCACCATATTTTGTAATAATCACCTAACTGTGCTCCCTGTTTCTGCTCTTGACTTTTAAAGTCTATTCTTCACATATATCCTGAGCAATTTGTTAAAACTTAAGTCAGATCATGTCACTGCTCTGCTCTATAATCCCTCATGGTTCCCCCACTCCCTACTCAGAGTTAAAATCAAGGTCATTACCATCTGTACTTTTCTCTACTCTCTAACCTCATCTCTTGCTACCCTCCTCATTCCTTTCCAGCTATTATTAGCCTTCTGATGCTGTCAAACAAGACAATATTGCTCTAACCTCAATATCTTTGCATCTGCTTTTGCCTCTTCCTGAAATGTTTCTCCCACGTATATCCACATTGTTTTTTTCATCATCTTCAAGTATTTGTTCAAATCACCTTCTCAATCAATGTCACCTTTTCTAGTTAAAAATTTAAGCCCTCTTTCCTGATGCTTCTTATCCCTCTATTCTGTCTTATTGTCCTCTTTAGTATTCTTCACCATCTGTCATGCTATGTAACTATTTAATTGTCTATCTCTCCTACAGGAGTATTTTGTTCATGTCGGTATCCCCAATGACCAGAAGAATATCTGGTTCATAGCAGACACTCAAGAAATATTTGTCGAATGAGTAAATGAATGCAAGACTCCCCTACTTTCAAACTCAACTCATCTAATGTTTCTTGAGCTTTCAGGTACTGTTCTGGGCACTGTAGAAGATATAAGGATGAGGAAGCACGGTTCTGGCCCTCCAGAACTTACTTCCTATTGTCAGGCTCTACAGTTACATGGTCTTAGGTTAAACTTCTACCTTTGCTGCCAACCAGCAATGTGGCCTGAGATAATATTTCACCTCTCTGAGCCTCACTTTCCTCACGTGACCTGAAGATAACAATAAGCAGAGACATTGAAGTTTGCAGATGAGTGGATTGAATGAGATAATTTTTGCAAAATATCTAGCACTTTATGGGACACTGCCCATAAGGAAATGGTACCCTTTATTATTCCCCTTCTGGCTCCTTTCCCTAGAATGTTTTAAACTCAACTTCCTTTTCCCTGCTCCTGAGTCCTTTCATGAGAACTAATTGCAGAAAAATGACTGATCAGCAGGACAGACTCGGGACAAGGCTGGCCACCTATTTATTCATATTATCATCCTTTCAACACACCTTGACTCAAAACTCCTTCTCTGCGGGGCAATGGCAGGGTAACCAACAAAGCACATGTCTTCGAGGTGTACCTGAGCAGGGGCTTTGGATAAAATGCACCAATCATGGGGAGAATGAAGCAGGAGGAGGATTGCCAGTACAGGAGCCAGATTGAGAATGAACCATTTCAAAGAACATTCCTGAGGAGAAGCCATGCAGAGAAGATAGTGGAGCCAGCAAAAAATTCCCTGCCCCTCCCACCGCCCACCCCCAGCTCCAAAAACACAAGAACAAAGAAGGGTGGGGGCTACTAATCAGTCCTGTCAGCCCTGAGGCTGAAGAGTGGGAGGGGAACAATTTAGTCAGGGCCACTGAGGGTGTGAAGGCCACAGGAGCTCTCAAAAGCAGAGAGCAGCTTGGCTGTTATGAGCCTGCTGCCACCCCCGCCTCCATCAGGCTGGCCCCCACTCTTTGTACGCCTGGCACTGCCGTGTCCCAGGGAAGCTCTGTCACTCTGATTTTATTCTCTCTCACAGTGTGGCTGGCTTCTAGTAGGTGTAATGTCCCAGCACAGGGTTGGGGAAACAAAAAGAATTTAATTTCTCTTGAGTTTGATGGCTTACTGCTGGTAAAATGTCTCAAGGAGGAATGAGTTAGTTGTGGGAAGGGGCAAGTAGCTACGAAAGTGAGGCCAGGAATGAAAGTTTACATCTGGCCATGACAAGCATGCCCTTGCCCATTAGCACTGTGGGATTTTCTGGAGAGCTGACTACAGCAGCAAGTGGACAAGAGCACAGTGGAACAAAAGGGGCAAATGGCTTGGTGGCCCTACGATCTTAGACTCAGACACACCAAAGCACAGAGCCTAGCTCTGCCACCTGCTTTATGACTTTGAGCAAATTATTTATGTTTTCAGGATTTTTTTCATCCACAAAATGGCAGTAATCATCCCACCTGACACTATTGTTTAAACACTTAAATGAAATCATGTATGTAAGCTGCCTAATGCACAGTAAGCTGTCCATCTAGTTCACCTCCCTTCTTGACCTGTGCAAGAATCAATACTTTAAGCAGATTGCAGAAACAGAAATTGCCCAGTTAGTTCTTAGATGAAAGTTGCAGTTTTTGGGAAAGAACAGGCCTGCCCATGACCATGCCTCACATGTTATTCCAGAGCTCAGAGAGTTGCCAACATGCCTCATAGTGTTTGTTGATCTGGTTTGGGCCTAGTAAACCACCTTCTACTCATCACACTTTCACTAGCAGCTACTCTGAGCCTGGCTTATGCTCACAAAGAACTTAGTCTCTCATAACCCACATATAAATTTTAGAATGGCAGCTAGTCACATGTTTTTGCATACTATACTTGAAGTTCTTGGAGAGGGTGACAGGGAGCCATATGTTAGCACTGGGACGATCACTTCTCGGCCTTTTGGCTAAGATCAAGTATATGTTAGCACTGGGACCTGGAACAGATATGGTAGCAGGAGCACTGGAGTGGGAGTCAGAAGATCGGGCTTCTGGTTTTACTCTGCTGCTGGGGCATGTCACTGAACTTTCAGAGCCTCAGTGACCTGAGGAGATCTGGGGTCTTCTGGTGTGAATGACCTTTGATTCTGGGCTTACTCTATGTGATCCTGTTTCCCAGAATAGGGTCATGAATGGTTGGATGTGTGTTCAATCATCGTTTTCTAAGTTCTTATAATTGTTTGTCAGTACTTTTCCTATACTCACCACTATTGATCCTGTATTGGAATTATTTCACTACCCAAGTCTCTTGAAGGTATAGACCTATGTGTTATGTCACTGATGTGTTCCCCAAGATGTTTGTTGTACCTAGGAGGCTCAGTACATATTATTGACTGAATAGACCCCACAATAATTGATGACAGTCAAGTGTATAAGAAGAAACCCAGCATCCATTAAGATACCTGTCAGGAAACACTGTGATAGGTGATGTGGGGGGATACTTAGGTAAAATAAGATATTTCACTACCTTCCCAGAGCTCTAGATCTAGTTGAAGAACTAAGGATATATTTGTCATAAACAACTATATTAATAGAAAGCAGCCAATAAAAGTATCGTAGGACACAAGTTGAAGTGGAAAAGTACAGAAATTCAGGTACAGGAGATCATACCAGGCTTCCTGGAGGAGGTGACATCTGGGCTGGGCCTTAAAGGATAGCTAGAATTTTAAGAGATAGAGAAGGAAGCAGTTTATGTGATATGTATGGAGGCTTGACCAGGAAAGAACATGGAAACCAATGTGGACAGAGAGTAGAGGTACACATAGGGAATAATAGGAGAAAAGACCGGAATGATCTCAGAACCTGAAGTAGCTATAAATCTAGGTTGGAATGGGATTTTAGGAGGGCTGTGAATCCCAGAGGACCCAAGGAATACACAAACACTACAAATT
The DNA here is from genome assembly GCF_053574225.1 of Canis aureus. NCBI lineage: Eukaryota > Metazoa > Chordata > Mammalia > Carnivora > Canidae > Canis > Canis aureus. The sequence goes on along the minus strand of NC_135641.1, from coordinate 23,560,261 downwards.
AGACCTTCTATATACATTGATTTTTATCTCATGTAACTTCTATTCTTTAATTTCTTCTTAAGTATGTTTTATAGTGCATAATAGAGGAGCACAATAGTGCATGTCTGTAATTTATAAATAAGGATAAATGGGATTGCATGCTCAAGAATGTTATAGAGGGACATATGATTTTAAAACTGATCTCACCTCTTCCATGGGCAATTAGGAGCCATGGAAAGTTTTTGACTAGGGAAGCAATCTGTTCAGAATTGCGCTTGGGGAAAACCAATCTGGCAAGGATGGATAAGATGGGAGGACTGACAGATGGGGATAGAGGCAAATCAAGAAGTATTGCAGTGGTCCAGGTAGGAGGCACAGAAGTCTGAAACCAGGAACAATGGGCCTTAAATAGCCTTCTCATCAGGGTGGAGGTAGATGAGCAGTGGACACACAGAAAGGACTTGGATGTGACAGATGTGGCAAAACAACAGTAACAAGAAGGAAGAGACAAGACCTAGTCTCAGTTGACTGGGAGTTCAAGACTGAGCCTGATCTTGTCAGCTTTAACAGAAACTGCAGGGTCAGGATGAGAAGCTGGTTTAAGGAGGGAGCTAATAGAAGATTAGAACTTGAGATCTTCTAATTCAGCACTCACCATCTGCTGAAGAAGACAAAGATGAGGAAATGTGGTCAAGCTGAGACTAGTCACAAGGTCTCCTGAATGCCACACTGCTCTTGTTTGACGATCTTCCAGCTTTGGTTTTTTTTTTTTTAAGTGTTAGACTTTGTTTAAACTTTCTCTTTTTAAAAATAATTTAGTATAGTCTGTTTTCCAGACATTTTAAAAATATTTTATTTACTTATTCATGAGAGAGAGAGACAGAAACATAGGCAGAGGGAGAGGCAGGCTCCCTGCAGGGAGCTCAATGCAGGACTCGATCCCAGGACCCTGGGATCATGACCTGAGTGAGCCGAAGGAGATGCTCAACCACTGAGCCACCCAGGTGTCCCTTCCAGAAATATTTTAATGCTGATAGTTCTCAATTTGATAAAAAGATTTAACAGGGCACTTTGGTGCTCAAAGCTACATTTGACCCTTGAATAATGTGGGGGTGAAGATCGCCAACCCCCAACACAGTCAAAAATCCACATATAACTTTTGACTCCCTAAAAGCTTAATTGCTAATAACCTACTGTTGACTGGAAGCCTTACTTTTAACATAAACAGTTGATTAACATGGATTTAGTATGCTGTATATAATGGGTATGCTGTACTATATTCTACAATAAAGGAAGCTAGAGAAAGGAAAATGTCAGCAAGGAAATCATAAGGAAGAGAAAATACATTTACAGTACTGTACTGTATTTATTTAAAAACATTCCACATGTAAATGGCTGGCACAGCTCAAGCCCATGTTGTTCAAGGGTCAGCTGTACATTGTAAACAGTACTTGTCAATTTAAATAGCATGAAGGAGGGATGCCTGGCTGGCTCAGCAGTTGAGTGTCTGACTTTGACTCAGGGTGTGATCCTGGAGCCCCAGAATTGAGTCCCACATCAGGCTCCCTGCATGGAGTCTGCTTCTCCCTCTGCCTATGTCTCTGCCTGTGTGTGTGTGTGTGTGTGTGTGTGTGTTTGTGCTTTTCACGAATAGATACAGTCTTTCTAAATAAATAAGTAAATAAATAAATAACATGAAGGAAAAGACAATGCAAAAAAGAGCCTTTTAAAATAATGATAGTGCCATCAGCAAATACTCAAATCAAAGCAAATCAAAGTGGAGAATGAAGAGAACCAAAATAGCACAACACCATGGAAAACAAAGTTTCAAGAAGAAAGGATGGAATGCTACAGAGAAGCCAAATATGAGCAAGTCAGAAAAGAGACAATTGAATTGATGGCCTTCAAGAGAATGGGTTTAGAGGTGAAGGTTTCAGAACCCAAACCAAATGGGACTAAGGAGGTAATGAGGCTAGTGTGGTCTGGCCATGGAACATAGAAGGGGAAGAGTAAAAGGACACGGCTAGTAACTTGAGTATCCTTCCATTTCTTTGGAACAATGACCTTGAACATGCTTGCAGGTAGAGAAGCAAAAGCTGGGAGATGCCTTCAGCTGGAGGGAGGGTAGATCAAGGGGCATAGTGGGTGGGTTCCACTTGTAAAGTGGGAGGAAAAGATTTTCCTTTTGCAGACTAGTAAAAAAGAGGAGGATATGTGAGGAAGAGCACTTGGATGAGGCTGTGGAGACAGGGTCAGGAAGAGAGACACAGACTCAGGGGCAAGAAGGACAGAGGGATAGAGACAGACTGATAATTGTCACAAGAAATAGGAATCCACCATTTGCTTAGAGATCCCTTAATCTGCTAAGAGCCTGCATTATCCTCTGTCCAACTAAATCAGACTTCCTCCACTCTGCAAAGGACAGCTTGGGGTAATTAGAAATGGCCCTGTGAGCTCCTTCCCAATGGGGTCAGGAGGGCATTACTTGTTTTTAGGGCCAAAACTTTGTACACTAGACCTGATTGTATATTTTGAAGCCACCTCTCAGTTCTGGGAAGGCTCAGATCTTCTAGATGAGACAAGGGGTTAAATGCTATCAACATTTTGGAAAGAGCCAAGTAGGCTCCCAAAAAGGGATTTTATTCTCATGGCTGTTATTATTTACAAAAGCCTGCACAGCAGATCTTAGAGTAGAGCTTCCTCAGTGATTTCCAGGAGCATCTGCCGATTTGATGAAGAATCTGATGCCATCCGAGCACGAGCCAGTGATGACTCACTGCAAACTGTCTTTGTTGAGTGTTTGCTGAGTACAGCAGCCCTTTCTGGCACGGTTGCTCCCAGCCTGGGACCAGAAGCCAGGCAGTAGTGGGAGAGATACAACAGGGAGAGGTTCTAGTTTTTTTGGCACATTTCTTGATTCTACCTTCTGTCCCTGGCTTCCTGTTCTTCTCCCAGTGCCTAAAACCTTCACAAGGACATGTTTTGAGAGCAGCTGAGCCAGACACATACCCTCTCCTGTTCTCTTGAGGTTCATCCAGGGAAGATCAGTTATGAAAGTAATGAAGGATGGAGCTTGTCTTTTCATATTTTCTGAGACCTGAACACTCAGAAATCACATCCCTCAAGCAGAACATGGAGACATCACAGAACCATCTTTCCTTCCTGTTTTCTACTATAACCTTCTTCATCTTAACTAGGATTCCAGGGCACTGATCAGATCCTCATGAGAGGGCAGTCTGGCTTGTGGGCCTCGATTCAGGCAGAGCCCTCCTCTGTGGTCTCTACTCCCAGTGCTACTTCCCATTACCCCCTTTCTACCTGGTTTTGGATACGTCTTATTACAGAATCCTCCTGCAAGCCCCAACACGCAACCACCAGGGTCTTCTTTTTCTTGCATCCAGTCCTCTGCTCCCTGTGCCTGCCAGTCTCCATCACCTCCTGCCTGGCCTTTTCATTCCTGCACCCACCAATCCCCCCACTTCTGTTTTCCTTTCATTTCTCTTAACCTGCCTGCCCCCCACCACCACCATCAGTTTCTCATCTCTCTTTTTCTCTGTCTCTTTGCTTCGTTACACTGACTTTTCCCTCTTTGTTTCTCCTTAGCCAATTAGCTATGATGTCTTTAAGCTGTTCATGAGGGCTTACCTGGAGGTGGACCTTCCTCAGCCACTGAGCACGCACCTCTTCCTGGCCTTCAGCCAGAAGCCCAGACAGGAGACCCCCGACCACCCAATGGAGGGGGCCAGCAATGAGGCCAGTGGCCCAGGTATGTAGACCAGTGTTCCCCAAGATGAAAGGTAGATTCTGCAGCTCTAATGCATTTGCAACAGGCACAGGCTGCATTTCTGGGGGGTTCCCTGTGCATAGAAACTTCCCTATGGGGTGGGAATGAGGACCAGGGGACCAGGACTCCTTTCCCCAGAGGCCTCACAGGAAGCCCTGTCTGATGGCTCTCTCAGAGGAACAAAGAGGCAAAAATCCCCAAAAGAGGATGGGGAGAAGAGGAGCACAAACTAACATATGGCAAGGGTAAGAGAACCTTCTGCAGAGATTGCAAGAAGCCTCTGGATGGAGCACATTCAGTTCATGCACCCAGGCTGGAGTGAGCCGAAGAGTGTCAGGAGAAGGGGAAGGTGTGGTCACTGTCTTCCTGAAGCTTGGGCTATAATGGGGGAGACACAACCAACCCCAACAAGTCAATATGAACCCAGATGACGCTCAGAGACACACAACTCAAGTGATCCAGACCCCATAGGATGGTCCCCTCCCTGTCTTTTTAGGAAGCTCGAGAGCATAGGCTGGTCCTCAAATCTTCTTTTTATTCCCCAGATACCAACATACAGAATGTGGATAATGCTGCCAAAGCAGATGAGGCCTGTGCCCCTGATACAGGTAAGTCTTTGTAATCGAAGATTAGCATGGTAGGGTGCAGTGGGGAATACCTCATCCTTGGGAGGAGGGGGAATTCTAACCAGCAATTTGTCTCCATGTCTTTGTATATCCTTTAAGCAGCTCTTGTCCGCCTCCATATTTGGGGCCTGCACCACTCTATTGTGCTGGGATTCTGAGGCTTGATGCAGGTTCTTTATTCACTTGCCCTGAAACAGGGCAGCTTGTTAACTATTTACTTCTAATGGGTCTTCTAATGGTTTACTTCTAATGGGTCTGCTGGGCCAGAAAGGGGAGAAGGGGACCCTTCTCAGGAGAAAGTGTTTGGTGGGGGTTTGAGTGAATGTGTGTGTGTGTGTGTGTGTGTGTGTGTGTGTGTCTGAGAGGTGTATAAAGAGGTGGCGCTAGCGCTGAGCAGATGACTCTGCCCATGGATGGTTGGAGGTGGGTAGGGCAAGAAGGTAAGGCTATGCTCAGGTGGATAAAATTGTATGAGCTGTACTACAAGAAAGGTAAAGGAAATCTTTTTAGTTGAATTAAACCACATGTAAACCTAGCTTTACACATGAGAATGAAGAGCACTGAAACTGGTAACCACATGGGGAAATACAAAGAATATTTTTCTTATTAGTTAAATCTCTTTGAAAGGTAATTAACTGCTAAAGCAAAAAAAAAATGACATTGTGTTGCACAGTTTATAAAATATGTAGGAGTGAAATGTAGAGCAATAGCACAAAGGCCTAGATGGGAGAATTGGAGGTATTTACATGCACTGGTTTAGTAAGTCAGGAGGAAGAGCAAGGCCACTGGCTAACATTATTTTGGTCTATTTGCCAGGGACCTGGTAGGATGGGAGAAATTCTTCAAGTGGATACTAGATGTAGTTCTAATCTTTTTTTCTAGTCCTGGCAAAAAGGGCAATTGAAAGGATTATAGAGTTTTTGGTGTGTAACTGAAGGACTAGTGAGATGAAATCTGTGGATGAAAAGCAGAACATGGTTGGGAAAGGAGAGTTGCCTCTGGACCATAAACTCAGCAAATTTCAGCCTTCTTATAGAGCCCTGCAAAGCAAGGATTATGAGCATTGGTGCCTTTCTGAGGCCTTCAGGGGCAGCATCAGGGCAAGACTACAAGGTATGGCTCACCCACCTGCCCTCCCCAGCATCCTACCCAGCCATGCTAGGTCTGTGGCCTCTTGGTTAAATGGATTTAAGTTATGAATAAGTCTTAAATCTTATATGGGATAGAAGAAGCATGTTACGACATAAATTATTCCCATGATAGGAAGAGAAGGGTGGAACTGGGATCCTTGAGATTCTAAACTCTGAGCAAGAAAATCAACCTTGAAGAGCATTTGGACCCAAATTCTTTACCCAGAGACTTTCTTGGTCCAGGTATCTGGAACTTTAAGAGGAACCTGAGAGAAATTATACTTTATTCCTTGAGGTTCTAAATTGAGCATTATTTGTTTTAGTGGCGGAATTTTCCAAGGAACCAAGGGGATGCTGTCATTATATGATATTTGAGAAATATAATCAATGATGATAATGGAACTTGGCTGGTTTATTTGACCACCATGTTTATTTGCAATATTTGTATTGTTCTGAGTCTGAGAACAACTTCCAAAGACTTCCTCCTGGAGGAGTGATTTGTGATGTACCATTTTCCTTGTCTAGGGAGAGTATCAATCTCCTGTGGTCACATAATGAAAGGGTAGTGATCTGACTGCTGGCCCAGGGAGTTATACAGCATTTTTTTCTTCTTTTGTGACTTGAGATTTAAAGCAGAAAATCCTTTTCCTGTTAGGCCACCTTCTATGGATGTCTTAATTAGATGCCCCTGTTCACCACAAACAGGAAGATAGGGACAGACGGATACCACAGAGAGGGGCCTCTGCCAGTAAGGAAGAGCCAAGTTCTGGTATCACCTTAGATCAAGCCATCTGTTAAAAATCCCAGCCTTTTCTTGTCACCCAAGCAGAAGTCAGAGGAGACTAGATTCTCATTTGGTATGGCCTATTTAGGCCGATCAGAGCAATCTCCAAGCTGGAATCTAGAACAGCCCACTTCAAGTTATTCATTTCCAAAACCAGGTCAGTGAATGATTGGGTTCATAAGCACAACAGAGAGGGGCTTTCACGGAGTCCAGACATTGACTCAGAGCCTTGAGCAACATGTCATTGTCAGGATGTCAGCTGGGAAAGCCTGAATACACCTCCCCTGAATGCCCAAAATTAAATGAGATAAAGAATGTGAACCTCAGCCTCAGGGTTTTTATTTAGTTTCTCAGGCTCTTGAGATGTTTCAGCACCTTGGAATATTGGACTCTAAGAAAGTCCTTCCATTTTTTCCTCAGTTTTTCCCAATTATAATAAGTAACACATTTACATTGTAAAAATTGTGAAGGGTACCAAAAAAGAAGGATACATCAAAACTACCCATAATTTACCAAGGCAGTTACATACATGCACACACACACACACATACACACACACACACGTGTCCTTGCAGGTTTTTTCTATACATTTTTTACTGAATTGAAATCAGTCTCCACATATAATTTTGGAACCAGCTTTGTTTTTCACTTAACATTATACTCACATTTTTCATGTCATTCAAGGCTTTTGGTAAACATCAATTTTTATACAAGCCCCTTTTTCAACAGATGAAAAATCTTGAGCTTAGATGTAGGAATAAGCCCACTTGTGCAAGATCACACATCATTTAGCACAAACACAGAGCTAGAAACTCAGGCCTCTGCCTCTAGCTTGGTATTCTTTCCACTATGCAACACTCCTTAGCTGGAAGGCAACAAATAATACGGAGACTAAGAGAGAAAGTGGAGTAAGTCAGGTCTGCCTAAGAACCCTCAAGGAAAAGAGTTTATGAACATGGCACCTACACAGAACTTCTGTAATCTGGAAGAGGGTGTTAGTCTTTTATTACTGATGATCCCTGAGGGGATTTAGATGGCTCAGGTTGGAGGTGTTTCACATAAGGCAGCTTGAGGAGGGAAAACACCATGTGCGCCTTCTCCTTCTGCACACCAGCATTTCCCTGACTGGAATGAACAGTACACCTCAGTGTAGACTAGAACAGTGGTTCAAGATCCAGTCATAATTCTGGTAATCTAAGGGTCTTTGGAAAAGGCTGCAATAGTGTTTTAAAACAGCTTTGGTGAGGTATAATTGGTATTAAATGAGTTTCACATGTTTAAAGTATATAATTAATAAGTTTCTGCATATGTGTACGCCTATAAACCAGTACCACATCAATATCATGAAGATATCTATCATCCCTAAAGTTACCTTATTATCCTTCTCCCACCCTCCCTAACCACCACTCCTCTGTACTATTACTCATCTGCTTGCTGTCACTGTAGATTAGATGGCATTTTCTGTATTTTTATACATAGAATCATAGAACATGTATACTTTCTAGCGTAGCTTCCTTCATTCAGTATAATTTTAAAATTTATCCATGTGGTTGGGTGTATCAATAATTAACATATTTTTAATGCTGATTAGTATTCTGATATATAGGTAGATATTCCACAGTTTATTTATCCATTCACTTAGTGATGGACATTTGGGTTGTTTCCAGTTTGGGGCTATTACATATAAAATGTGAATATTTTTGTGTAAATCTTTGCGTGGACAGCTTTCATTCCTTTTAGGTAAAGATCTAGGAGTAGAATGTTTAGGATTTTTATGTTCTTGTGATGATTTGATCTCTTTGTTATGAATGACCCTCTTTATTTCTGGTAATACTCTTTGCTTTGAAATCTACTTTATTATGATTATGTTCATAATAAATGTTGCCATTTTAATTAACTGGAGTTATAATGGTATCTTTCTTGATTCTTGTAATATGTTTGTGTCTTTATATTGAAACTGACTTTCTTATAGGAAGCATGTAGTTGGGTCTTCTCTTTAATCTAACCTGACAATCTCTGCCTTGTAGTTAGGATTTTGAACATTTACATTTCCTGTGATAATTGATATGGTTAGGTTTAAAAGTACCATTTTGCTATTAGTTTTTTATTCTTCATCTGTTCTTTCTTTCCCTTTTTCTCTTTTTCTGTCTCCTTTTAATTAGTTGAATTATTTATGATTTCATCTTATCTCCTTTTTTATCTTATTGATTATAACTTATTATATAATTTTAGTGTCTTTTAACTATCACAGTCTATGTTCAAGTAATATTTCGCTTTGCATATGCTATAAGAAATTTAGCGCAATATACCCCTATTTCTTCCATCTAGGCCTTTGTGCTATTTTTATCATATATTTTACTTCTATTTATGTTAAATTATAAACCACACAACACATTGTTATTACGTTTGCTTCAATAGTTAATTATCTTTTAGAGAGATTTAACTAATAAAAATATTTTTTATATTTACCCATGTGGTTACCAGTTTTAGTGCTCTTTATTCTTGTTTTTAAATCTAGGTTTCCATATGGTATAATCCTATTAAAAATATTCTTTATCATTTCTTGTATTGCAGTTTTGTATAGTTTTGTACATCTGAAAAATTCTTTATTTTGCCTTTTTTTCCTAAAGATATTTCACCAAGTAAAGAACTCTAGATTGATGGGGGCATCTGGGTGGCTCAGTTGGTTAAGCATCTGCCTTCAGCTCAGGTCATGATCCTGGGGTCCTGGGATTGAGCCCCACATCAGGCTCCCTGCTCAGTGGGGAGTCTGCTTCTCCCTCTGCCCCTGCCTCCCTGCTCATATTCTCTCTCTCTCTTTCTCTCAAATAAGTAAATAATTTTTTTTAAAAAGAATTCTAGATTGACAGATTTTTTTTCCATTAGTACTTTAAAGATGTTGTTCCACTAGCTTTCAGCTTGTTTTCTTTCCAGTGAAAAAAAACGAGTCATTATCATCTTTGTTTCTCTCTATATAAGGTGTCTTTTTTTCCTCTGGCTTCTTTTATTATTTCTTTATCATTGCTTTTAATCAGTTTGTCTTTAATATTCCTTGGTGTAGTTTTATTCATGTTTCTTATGTTTGGGGTTCATTGAGCATCTTGGACCTGAGGTTCTGTAGCTTTTATCAAATATTAACAAATTTGGAAAAATTTCAGCCATTATTTCTTCCATTTTTTTCTACTTCTTTCTCTCTTCATCAGGTATTTCAGTTTCATGTCTATTTGAAGTTGTCCCACAGCTCACTGATATGATATTCTTTTTTTTTTTTTTAAGACTTTTTGGATAGTTTCTATTGCTGTCCTTCAAATTCACTAATCTTCCGCAATGTTTAATCCACTGCTAATCCTATTCAATGCATTTTTTCATTTCACACACGTCAAAGTTAGACAACTGATGTGGGCATTTCTTAAATATCTTTTAGGCCTCCACTTAACATGTGCAGTCTTTTCTTCTAGCTCCTTGGATATATGGAATACACTTGTAATCATTATCTTAAAGTTTTTACCTATTATATCATCTGTGTCATTTCTGGCTCCATGTCAATTGCTTTTTCTCATTATTATTGTTCATATTTTCTTGCTTCTTTGCTTACTTTTCAGTTTTTTATTAAATGCCAGACTTTGAAAATTTTACATCATTGGGTATTGGATATTCTTGTATTCTTATAAAAATTCTTGACCTTTGCTTTGGGGCCCAGTTAGGTTACTTGGAAATAGTTTGACCTTTTTTGGGTCAAGCTTTTAAAGCTTTGTTAGGCAGGACCAGATAAGCATTTATTAATTTCACTCAACTACCAAAGCAAAACTCTTCTAAGTACTCTATCTAATGCCTCATGAGTTATGAGAGTTTTCTACCTTGGTTGGTGAGAATAGATACTATTCCTGCATTCCATGGATTGTTCCCTCCAATACTGATTCTTTCCCCAGCCTCAGGTGGTCTCACACATCTGTGCTAATTGTTACTCAGCTGAATAATGGAGGGAAACTCTCCACTGATACAGGGGACCCTCTAATCTCTGAAATTCTCTCTGAGCAGCTTCCTCTTGTTTGGTGCTGTGCTCTGTGAACTCTAGCCACCTTGGACTCCCCCAGACCCTAAACTCTGCTTCCTCAACTCAGAGAGACTTCTAGGATCTTCCTAGGTTGTGCTTCCCTGTGCTATAGCCTAGAAACTCTTTCTGGATGGTATGATGTGGCAATTTCAGGGATCATCTCATTTTTTATCTCTTGGGATCACCGTTGGTGCTACCACATTCAGGGACCTATGAACCATTATTCTCATATCTTTTGTCCAGTTTTTTAGTTGTTTCAATAGAAGGATAAATATGGGACATTATTCCAATTTTGTCAAAATAGAATTCATTGTAATAAAGTTTCCATGGATGGATAATCTGAGGGTATAACAGTAACTTGAAGTATAATGGGCTATCCAACAAAGGATTTCTCACATTTGTCTTATATACTATTATGTTTTTCTCCTAACTTTCCCTCCAGTAATGATTTTACTACTTCTGTTCCATATGTAATTTTGTTGCAATTTCCCTATATCCTTATCCTTATTTTTATCTCATCCTATTGTATTTTTATCTCAACTTGCTCACCCCTGAGGCTTTCTGCCCCTACTTAATAGAGGTTATAGCTTCCTGAAACCTCCTGAGGATCTTGTCCAGTAGGAAATTGTTTCCAAAGATCTGGTTTTTGGAGACTTCAGGATGGAGCTTCCTTTCCTTCTTTGCAGCTCTGTTTCATAAGCTCTGTCATCTCTTCACAGGGCCCCTTGCAACATACAGAGTGTGTCAGTGAGACAGTGGTCTCACTCACTGTCCATCTGGATCATGGTTAACTCCCTTCTCAGATCACAACCCAACTCCTAGGACCCAGTAGGCTTTCATGTAGCACAGCTCTACTAGCCTGATGTGAACTGTTTGCCTTTGCCTGGCACTTTGGCTCTCTGAACAAAAAGTGTACTGGTAGCATGGCCTTCCCCAGCAGGCATTACTGTTGGGGTTGTCTCTTCCTCTGCTTATGCCTTCAGTACTCCATTACTTAGTGGTTCAACACCTAAGTGGATTTGCCGCTGCCAGTCTTCCTCTTACTTTTCCCTGTGTTTTCTGTGAGTTGCACTCTCTTACTGGATATTAAGAGATCATTTCTGTTGGGCATGGGTCTAGAGAGACTGGGAGAAGAGAGATAACCCTTAAAGTGCCTCAAGAAAATATAATTCCACAGTAAAATATAGGTGCCCAGTTTTCTAATTAATAATAACCTCATGTTTCTGAAATAGAGGACAAAGAGTAGAAGAGAGACAGTATTTTCCTACCTAAGAGAAAGAAATCTCCAGAGGGAAAACTTCCTCTGTTCCTGTGGTATGATCAACCACCTTCTGCATTTTCTTAATCCAAATGATTAAGCTTGCAGCTAGTCAAAATTCTTCCTAATTTCTGTAAACTCATTGATTGTTGATTCCAGTTTTCTCTTTTGAATATTCATCTTTTTATTTATCTTTAAATGTATTTGAAAAGAAAATTGCGAGAGAGTATATTGGTGAATGACCAATAGTCTGGATTTGGAATCCTAGCCAAAACGCTACAAACTGAGTGTGTTCCCCAACAATTAGGCTAAACGGCATTTACCTGTTGGCTATTGATATTATTAAAAATTATTATTAATATTTTCTGAAAATTCACTGGGTATAGGTAAATTTCTTACAAGGATATAGATTCTAAAAGGGTCAGGTTGGGGTCCATTCAGAGTATGAACTCTACAAACTAGATTTTTAGGGCTACTGATTTGATCATGTTTAAGTAACCAACACTTTTGAGGACATTTGTATAAAATTCTTTCCTCTATCAAAAAAATGATGGAGCAGCAAAAGGGGTTTGATATTTGCTAAACATTGAGTGCCTTTGGATGGTTTCCTTTTGCCTATCACAGAATCAAAGATCACTGAGAAGCAAGTGCCAGCTAAAGACCAAGTGGCTGCAACCCTCCTAGGAAACCCTGTTGCTCCATCTCCAGGCTCAGAATCCCCAATAGTGTACCTGAAGGATGTCGTGTGTTACCTGTCCCTACTGGAGACTGGGAGACCGCAGGATAAGCTGGAATGTAAGTGCTCACCCTATCAAGGGGCTTCAACTTTTTCCTAGAAGAAATTGATTTCATCCTAAACATGCTGGAGATTGATCTGGGATCATGGGTATTGGTGACATCTGCTTGGGGAAGGTGTTTCTGTCCTGTCTCCAGCAGTGATCTGAACATTTCTTTCTTTCTGGGATATAATACCAGTTGTATAGAGAGTAGGAAGTGCATCTGAGACCTTGGTATTGAGAATCAGGATTTGAAAAGGAGAGAAGTCTCTACAAGGGGTCAAGACCCCCTTCCTTTGCTGGCAGGACTTCCCAAAAGCCTCCAACCAGAAATCTCCTTCCGTCTCATATTTTTCAAGGGAGGCTATTCAACACCTATCTTCCTTCTCCTATTCTATACCCAAGCAGCTCTTTAAGTTTGAGGAATTCCTTTTTCTTGATCAACCTCTATCTTGTTAAAGCTTATTTCTATTTCTTCACCTACCCTTACCCCAAGTTTTTTTTTTGACCTCTAGAGAAAAGGGCCTAGTTAAGTAAGGGAGTTGAGCTTGGTTTCATAATATTACTGAAGTTGGTTTCAAAAACACATCTTCAGAGAGAGAGTAATGGCTGGTGCCAGAAAGGAAATCCCACAGCGGCTGAAACAGCCTGTAGTCTTGGAGAAGACTCACTGTGGGGACGGCCTCTCCTACCTCCATGACCCTACAGGCAGACTTTTAAAATAGGAGATAATAGGATCTTGTTAAAAAAGGAACATTGTTTTGGCTCCACTTGGGACCTTAGTAGATATTAAGGGAAAAAACACACATCATGGCAAAAGTCAAAATTCCAGTTAATAATAAGACTCATCAATAAAACTTAAACATTAACAAGGAAATATCTGGCAAAGGTTAACCCTTGCCAAAACAAAAATGAAAGTTATCTCATTAGCTGAGCTTAAAATGTCCCCCGTAGTTTTGAGGTGTTAACAATTGTAAGTCTGAAGTGCTAATTTAGTGGCAAATATAGCGGATTTCTGTTTCTTTTGGTTAATGTTAAAAGTGAATGTCAAATTATTCCCAACATTCAGCTGGATTATGAGTTATAGGCGTTGTATTTGTTCATAATTACTGGAGAGGATATGGCAGATTTTTTCATATTAGTGATTCCCAGGCTGAGTCTTGTAATGGCAATAAAAAGAAACTGTATTTTAAAAAAATTTTTGTTACAAAAAATTTCCAACATAGATAAAAGTAGGAAGCACGATGGACTTCCATATACCCATAAGCCACCCTCAGTAATTACCTGCTTATCATGTTTTATTTATACTTCCCATGCATTCCCTCTGCCCTACAATATTTTGAAGCAAATTCCAGACATCATATAATTTCCCTGTAAATATTTCAGTAGGTACCTCTAAAATATGACTTTTTCTTAAATATAACCACAGCACCATTATCACATTGAAAGGCAATGATTCCTTACTATTGCCTATCCAGAGAGAAAAGAGGCAGAGCTAAAATAAGAACAAAAGCATTTGTGTAGGGCCTCAGAATAGCAATTAGGGGAACACAAATTTGGGCAGCAACCCAAATAGTGCCCTTCCCAAGGAATAAAAGTCAAGGGTTTTTAAGGACAAAAGGGAATGCTTGTATATGTTCTTTACAGAGAGCTTTGATTGGTGTTGATAGCAGAAAACTAATTGGTGACTAAGGCCATCACTAAACAAAGTCTCTTTTCTGTAGCCAGTTGCAGGTGTTCGGGCTAAGTCCTTGGAATATTTGCAGTTTGGTCCAATTCAGAGTTCACAGTTCCACCCAGTGAGGAAGAGCATAAAGCCTATACCTCCTTAATGGCCTCCCAGCTTGATTTTAAAACCCTTTGACATAAATGACATTTAATTTCACCTTTTATATATCAAATATTCAGATAATTTACCCAATTCTATATTTCCAATAGTTTGTTTGAATCAGGATCCAAATATGGTCCATACATTGCCATTGCCTCTTATGTTGTAGAAACTTGGTCATTTGTCATCTAGAGTTTTTCATCTTGTTTGCTTGTTTTTTTAATTAAAGCAGATGAATTCAGATCCTTTTCTAATTTTAATGATTGAAAGCAACTTAAGCTTTTCTTTTTTAATAACCAAACACATATCTTTTTGGAAATAATAGCCTGAAATCCTACCTCTCATTAGTACATTAATAACAATAACCCTCATTATTGAATACCTTTTATTTGCTAATCATTTTAAATGAGTTATCTCATTTTAACCTCACAATAACCCTAGAAGGTCAAGGTGAATATTCTCATTTTATGTCAGAAAGCACAGAAAGTTGTAAATGACTTGCCCAAGGCCATGCTGCTAAAAAAAAAAAAAAAAAAAAAAAAAAGGATGCTTTCTTTCTAGTTCTTTCTAGCTCTACTGTCCATGCATAGTAGGACCAAGAGAAAGAAAGCTCTGTGTTGAGTTGCCCAGACCCAGGGTCTGGGAACAGCAGTAGTGGGAAGGTCTGTCCTTTATGTCATTCAGCCATCTGTTTGGCAAGTCAGCCTCATATGCTGAATGCCTCTGACCAGGACATTCTAAAGACTCATGGAGAATCAGAAGACTGTGATCCTACTTTGAAAGAATCTCGACTCCCACTACAATCACACCACTGAACAAACACAAGGTGCAGGGATATTAAAACATGTAGAAAGATATGACAACACATGGGCCACCTAGCAGGATTGTTGTGACCTGTGGGGACAACACTGAAAGGTCCTGAGTGAGTATGTGGGGGAAGGGTCAGCCAAGGGAGGCCCCATCGAGAAAGGTCTGTTGAAGGATTTCAAGAATGGGAAGAAAATGAAGATGTGTTCAGCTCTGCTCCCCACTCTGCTTACTTCTGAGGTCACAGACAGGATCTCTACCTTTTAGATGAATTTAAGTTCCCATGTCCTGAAAATGAAAATTTAGTCCTTTGCCCAAATTTCTCTCCCAGATCTTCCTTATCCTGGATCACCTCCCTACAGCTAGAACATGACAGCAGATATTTCTGAGTAGCATGTTGATATTTTAGAAAAACAAATACAATAGCTTCTATAATGGTAACTACTTCATACCTTTATTGAGAATTTGATAAGTAGTAATGGTAAAGCACATAGGATAGTGCATTGTACTTATTAAATGCCATACAAAAATATTCACTGATGAGAGAAAATAACAATAAATAACATTTGTTGAGTGCTCTCTACATTCCAAGCACTGTGTGACTAAGGAGTAAGACACCTAAATAGAAATCTATATCATATAAGCTCAATCTTTCTGAAATCTTTAATGAGGCCAAAAACATATAGATGTCACAGTATCAATTTTTAGAATGATCATGGCTGGCATTAAATCCTGAGGTGAATGAAATGTAGTTGAACTTCTTTGCTTGCTATGGGGATGTTAAGAGAAAGAACACATCAATTTAAACTTCTCAAGATTGTCAAAATCTTCTCCTAAAGCCTTTCGAAGTATTAAAATGACCAGCAAAAATAATTACTATTTATGTAATCTTACTTGGCATGTTTTATGAACATTTTAAAGGTTTAATATATTTATTTTATATATATCTTATAATACATTTTATGCTTGTTTTTATCTCTTATATAGAACAATTAAAATTATGGCAGAGGAAAAAATTGGCCTATCATTTACATATTAATCTTCATTAAAAAAAAAAAAAAACTTAGGAGAAAGAAACCGTTGGAATCTCCATCTTGCAAGTAAAGAAACATGGTCCAATGAAGTTAAATGACTTGTTTGATGCCCTGGAGGTAGGACCAAGGCAGGACAAGGCCCAGATGTGAGTCTGCCTAAATCCACACCCTTTCTGTGTGCAATAGAAGCAATGTCCCAATTATAATTCTGGTGTCTCTGCCCACCACCAGCTGGGTATTTGCTTTGAGCTGTGTTTCAGTGATGCTACAAGGTATGCATGCTCTACCAGGAATCATGCTATGACCTGGATCTCATCAGCCACAGGGTAATTGCTTAGACAGGTCTAAAAGCCAGACAACTGGGTTTTCCCCTCTTTTCCCACCCTCTGTGTGAGAAGTCAGACTCTGCACCTTGGAGGGTGGATGAGTTGGCTGCAGTTGGCCCGTGACAGAACTGATCTAAAGACCAGCAGCATCAAAGCCGCAGCCCCTCCTTGGTGCCCGGAGTACACCTCAAGCCTCACCTCTGTGTTTCTTGCAGTCATGTTTCGTCTCTATGATTCGGATGAGAACGGTCTTCTGGACCAAGCGGTAAGCTCTTACTCCAAATGTCCTTCCTGAAATCAAAAAAATCTGGGGGAGAGGGGAGCAGGTAGCAGAAGAGTCTAAAACCTTCCAGTTCCATCTTTATAGAAATAGCAATGTCTCAGAATGGGCTGCAGAAATCCTGGTAAACCGTCACTACTACTTCCAAGAGGGCCGGCCTGGGGCAGAATGAACACTACCTTGGCCTTTTCATTCTAGAAGCCCTGGATCATAAAATTTTAGAAGGGGAGATCCTCTGAACTCCTACTTACCTGGGAGTAACTCCTAGTCCTCCTTCTGAACTATCTTACCTAGTTTAACTTCCCAGTCTTCCTCTCATACCCAGGGCACTTGTTCAACAGGTCTGGTTCTTTCTGCTCTGAGCACATGGTCCCATCCCATTGTGCCTGGGAAAGCCTGAAATTTGCCCCCACTCTCCCTCGGGGATAGGACATGGATCATGGAGTGAAAGGAGGTATGCGAAGGAAGAAGGCAGAAAGGGGGGAAAGGCAAACAGACTCAGACAGGCCCTGTGCTCATAACTCCCAGTGTCAGAGATGGGACTCCTTAACAGAAAGGCTGTGAGGTTGAGGAGCATGGGACTGAGTCAGACCAGCCCCACAGGGAAGGAAGGAAACACATCCACTAGACCAACTAAGTCATCCCAATGTCCTCTAAATCCAGGGCTCCTTTTAGGGATCCATATAGCCACATTGCAGTGCTTTGGATTGCATCATGCCAGGGAATAACCAGAGGACTGACTCTCAAGCATTTGATCAGCACATGTTGATTGAGTGTCTGTCACATGTCGAGCACTGCTCTGAGCACTGGGGCTACAGCAGTGAAGCCACTGGACAAAAATCCATGCCCTCATGAAGCTTTCATTCTAGTGCAAGCACACACCCTATAAAGCATAGCAAGATATGTCAGAGAGAGGTGCGTGCTGGAAGAAAAATAAAGGAGGGAAAGGAAGTGCTGGGGGGAGGAGCTGCAGGTTTAACTAGAGGAGCTAAGGAAGGTCTCCCTCAGGAGACATCTGAATAGGGACTGGAAGGAAGTGAGGGAGTGAGTCATGAGGACATGTAGAGGAAGCACCTTCCATGCAGAGGGAACCACAAATGTGAGGGTCCTGAAGGGTGCTTGCAATGTCAACCAATTTTTTTTAAAGAATTTATTTTTATTTATTCATGAGAGACACACAAAGAGAAGCAGAGACATAGGCAGAGGGAGGAGCTCTCCCCACAGGGGGCCTGATGTGGGACTCAATCCCAGGACCTCAGGATCACGCCCTGAGCCAAACGTAGATGCTCAACCACTGAGCCACCCAGGTGCCCTGCAATGTCAGGCGATTAATGAGGAGGCTAGAGTGATGGAGCAGAATCATGAAGAGGTCAAAGTGACAAGTAATAGATGAGATCAGAGAAATAATGACCTGGGGTGGTTGCGAAGAGAGTTCGCCAAACATAGCAAGCCATATCAGTGATTGGAAGAGTCTCTAGAGAAATGGAGAACCATTGGAGATTTTGAGCGGAAGGATGACAGGACTTGGGTTTAAAAGGATCACTCCAGCTGCTGTGTTGAGACTAGACTTTAGGGACTCCAGCAGGGATACCAATTAGGAGGCTATTGGGAAAATAAGACAAGAAATGATGGTAAGTTGCACCAGGATAGAAGCATTGCAGATGGTAAGAAGTGGTTAAATTCCAGATCTATTTGGAAGACAACATGGGTAGATGGAAGTGAGTCCTCAGTAAAAATATCTAATTCAACTTCCCATGGATGATCTCTGGCAGATGGAGCCCAGGCTCTATGTGAACACTCACAGGAATGGAGAGTTCGCTCTCTACCTTAAGACAGCCATTCCACTGCTGGGGGGACTGTTGGAGAGAGCTGCCTTCCTGCACAAAAGGCACCTCTAGTCTGCCAGAGAAATTCTGAACACAAAATAGGATTCTGTTCTCTCCTCCCCCTCCCCAACCCAGCAAAGCCAGCAAAATAGGCCAGCCTTCGGCTCCTCCTTCCCTACATCCCTCGGCTTACTTCTGTCTTGTGTAGGACCAGGGCAGCTGACCAGTGGAATACTGGCCCTATATAATAGGCCTTAAGGTTCAGAAGGTCTTGTCACATCTATCCCCGTGATCTTCTCTAAGCTCAAATTCTCCCAATGTCTACACTGTTTCTCACAAGGTAGGCTTAAATAACCACTCTGACCGAGCTCTGGTTTGTCAATGCCATTCTTAAAATATGGCACAGAACTGAACCCACTCCTCCATGACTCTATACATATCCACACATGGCCTGACCAGGGTAGACATCCAGAGAACAAGTTCCTCCTAAATCTGCCTTCTCTGCTTCCTGAAAATGCCCACCCATTCGCACAGACCAAGACCGAGTCTGATTCTCACTTCCTGAATCACGTTGCTTTACTCAATGAATCTTGGACCCGCCTAGATGCACAAGCTCTTTTTTGTTGCACATTCTGCTGTGCCCCGTCCCCACTGTTCTGCCCGCTACGTTACCTGTATTTACTCCCTCATCTGCGGTTTGGCAATGCATTTTTAAAAATTTCAAATAAAATACAATTTTTTAAATCCCTGCTGGGTTTTAGCTGGCTTATTTTGATCCAGCAATCTACCTGGTGGAGGTAACACTCTAGAACTTTGCTTCAGTTCACCAGCGTGTCTCCCCTGATCAATCTCACTATGAACATCCTCGATGGTGCCCCAGAGATACAAATGCCTCTCAGTCCAGTGTGTTTCCATGTGACTCTTGGTGCATGGATTCATTAGCAATCCAACGATTCTGTGAGGGTTTTTTTTTAAAGATATTATTTATTTTTTCATGGGAGACACACAGAGAGAGGCAGAGACAGGAGCAGAGGGAAAAGCAGACTACCTGCAGGGAGCCCAATGCAGGACTTGATCCCAGGACCCCAGGATCATGACTTGAGCCAAAGGCAGATGCTCAACCACTGAGCCACCCCAGCATCCCACAATTCTGTGAGGTTTTAAATAAAGCCTGACCTCAGTACCAAACAGAAGTCTCACTCACCAGGCAAAGGTAGCCCTTATCAATTTCCTGTCCACAGAGTCCTGGACTCATGGCTGGAGAAGATGCAAAGGGAAGAGAGATACCCAAAGGAATCTGAGTCATAGTGCCAATGGCCTTACCCCTCGCCCCCTCCCACACACACTGACTCCTGAGGAATATAGATGGATCTCATGTTGCTAAAGCTGCAGGAATGAGGAGAGATAAAAGAGGGAGGAGTGAACTACCTTGGTTTATAAGTGTTTAGGAGACAAGAATCCACAAAGGAGAAAACAGGGGTGCCTTCAATGCTGAGTCCAAGTGCAGAATTGAGGAAGGAAGGTGAGTCCAGGGGGATCCAAGAAGAGGTCAGTGTACAGTGAGTTTTCTTCATACCTCTGGTTTATCCATGTTCTGTGCTTCTTGTGAGCATCTCCTCTGCACAGAGCTTTGTGGTCAAGGCTGAAATAACGAGCAGAAACAAACGGTGAGCTCCTTAGGAAACACCAGTACGTTACACTGCTGCTCCTCACGCTCTGCCCTGCCCATCTTCCCATGGGGTTTGATTTTGAGTCTTGCTCTTGAAAACACATCTTCAATGGTTCTCTCCTCTTGATGTTTTCTAGGAGATGGATCGTATTGTCAACCAGATGCTTCATATCGCCCAGTATCTGGAATGGGATCCCACGGAACTAAGGCCTGTAAGTTTCCAGAAGTAAGAGGAGATGTCCAATAAGCTTTCAAGATGAAAATAGGACACTCAGGATACAAATGTTTACTGTGTATGCTTTCCCAAACTCACCTCCTTCTAGGCAGCTTCTCTGGGGTCTTATACTCCCCACTTCTCTGATATTAAAAATGAAAGACATAATTCATATTATAATACCTAATAATACTCCCTAACCTTTCCACTAGAACCAAGTTTTCATAACAGGAGTTCAGGGAATTTTGAGCTAGAATAAATTTTAAAGATTTTCTCAATCACCAGATAATATTATTAATAATAATTACATTTGGGGACTCCTGTGAGTCAGGTATTAGAATTTATCCCCTATCACATTTTCTCTTACTGTCACTACATTGCTACACACGTAGCAATGTTATTTTCATCTTGTAGATGAGAAAAGCAGAACCCAGAGAGTAGAGGTGGCTGGCTGAAGGCCACACAGGGCAGGGCATGGAACCCTGGCCTCCTCAACCCAATTTGCTCCCTCACTGCTCTGCTCACTGGGAATCAGAGGACAAAAGAGGTAAAACACAGACCAGATCACACAGAGCAAAAGAGAAAGAAGGGGACAGAGGGAGGCAGGGAAGCACAAGATAAAAGTGTACAATTGTTGCTCTTTGGGTTCTGCAGATACTGAAGGAGATGTTACAAGGGATGGACTATGACCGGGACGGCTTTGTGTCGCTAGAGGAATGGGTCCATGGAGGGATGACCACCATCCCACTGCTGGTCCTGCTGGGCATGGATGACTCTGTAAGTCAGCAAGCCTGAGCTCAAAGAGTTCTTGCCTTTCAGAAGCATCAGGTTCCACTTAGAAGCTTAGATAACTTAAGGAAGTTATGTCTATATATGGCCCTGGCTCCTACCTCAACTTCCCCGTGGACACACCATGTGCTCTAAACCAGCCCCAAAGTCTTCTCTTTCTACTGTTGGTGCCTGGCATATAGTCATTCATTTGACAGAGGACGTTTACTAAATTAAATAAAGCTACTGTTCTGAGCACTGCAAGGGGACACAAATACAATACTCCCCTATCAGAAGCTTAGATTCAACCAGGCAGGGGGAGAAAAAAGTCAAGGGAGAATTTCATCTTTTCAACAAATTAGGTTAAAGTATGCTAAGAGTGTTGATGAAGGAAGGAAGGGGAGATACTGATCTATCACAAGGTAGAGGGCGTTCAGTGACGCTGTCTTATTTAACCATCAAAATAACCAGATTAGATAGATATTTTCCCCCCAATGTATACAGATGGAAAGCTGAGATTCTGGGCCTAAAGGGTAAAGGAGGAGCCAGAATTTATTTGCACTGGACTCCAAAGATCCCAAGCTTTCTAAAACCTCCCACACTGAGGAGTGAGAAAGAGGGAAGAAGCTTTGGAGGTCCTTTGACCTGGCCGGAAGTACATGTGGGAGTCTGATATCTCCTTCTTGAGTGTAAAGTTCAGGTAGAAAGCCCTTAGAGGATGTTCGATCTGGTTCTCAAGGATGGGTATGATCTGGCCGATGGAAGATGATAAAAAAAAGAGTTTATGGCTGGGAGAAAAGCTTGGTCAAAGACCTACATGAAAGAAAGTTCAGAGTGTATTAGAAAAACCTCCCAGGTTTGTCAGAGTAGGGGGTATGTAGGAGGCTTAAGGTGAAATCAGTGGTAATATATGCCTACATCTGACCTAGTCCGCTTATCTTACAAGGGAAATAACTTCCATATATGAGGTAGGAAAGATAAGAACTAGAAGTACAAATGGTGACATTAAGCACATACCAGGACTGTTGCACAGGTTGTGTTAACCACCTCTTTGAGATTGCTGAAATGCGGTAGAGAGGAAGTTCAGCTGGGCTAGCCTCTAGCTGGCTATCATTACCCATAATGTCTCTGTCTGACAGTTGCATAATTCAGAACTGCAATTCATAAGCTGAGCCTCCATTCCCAACACTCAAGAACGAAGAATCCTGCAATCATCTTAGCATGTCCAGTTCTTCCCAAGTGCTAAGTAGAAATCCGGGAGCCAGGAGCTAGCTATACAACTTCTGCTTCTTATTCCTTAAGACCCATGAAGTCGGAGCTGGAAAAGATCTTGGTGATTCATGCTCTAGCCTCTTCATTTTACAAACTGAGGGCCACAAAGATAAAGACTTGCCTTAGGACACACACCTAGTTAGTACCAGAGGCCGATCTCCATATTCCGGAAGAGCACACCCTTTATTCAGTGATTCCTTATCAAGAACCTATCAAGTGTAAGAACCCACAGGAGCTAGGACTTGGGGTGGTCAGATAAGGAGGGCATATTTTCTGCTCCGATACTTGAATCAAAGTGGAAGTTCCAGCATATCTGTTTTTTTCTCTAAAACATGGGAATGGAGATGAGACATTTTAATCACGAGGAAGCAATTTCTATTTTCTGTTCTGTTTTGGACTTGCTAAGTCCAAGGTGTCATGCAATTCTTTGCATGGAGGGGATCCACTATCATATGGCTGGAAGAGGGAGAGAGAGCATTATCCCCAAAGGAGCATTAACCCCAAAGCCCCCCAACCAGATGCCAGACCAGCCTTGCAGAAGACCATAATTTACACCAGTAAAGTGGCAAGCAAAAGCAAATGTGAATGTAGTTTTTATTAATAAAGCTTTATGCATTTATTTTTAAATATGCACTAAATTGTAGTTTTTACATTTTATAGTCAAGATTCTGAAGAAAGCATCCCTCAGTGTCTTAAAAATCACATGGTTCCTTTGGCTTTTTCAAAACCCACACGTGGCCACTAAAAAGTCTGAGATCTCTGAATGGCACAGTTGCATAGGAGAAGCAGTCTGTCTCCTGGGGAAATTGTGACAGCACATAGACCCTGGCTGGCACAGGAGAGGTGCCGCCCTCACCCTGTAGCCTCCGATGTGCAGAAATGAAAGGGCCACATGATGGCGCTATAACCCAAGCAGAAATATTACTTTAGCCTTCATCTGGGTCTTTCTGCTTCTAACTAACCCTGTGTCCATAAAAATAGTACCTGAGAAAAGGAAAGTCAGCTGATTTAGTTAATAAAGGGATTTTCAGATAAAATGACAGTCCTTCGGGCTATATGAAGAAGCAGTGCTGAAGAATGTGCAATTTCACTCCTGTCCATAAAAGAAAACCCTAGATTGATTGTATAGGTAGGGGAGAAGGATGTAAGGAACATGGGCTCAAGCCAGCAAGACTCCCAGTTATTAAAATCAGTCGCTAGTTATTTTATAGTGTTGGACTATTTATACAACTTCTCCAGGACCCCTCTTCTTCATTTCTGGCGTGGGTGAATACCTACCTCCTTACACATAAGGAAACACTCTGCTTATTTTGCCTTCCCTAGTGTCTAACATGGAGAGAAATTTAATAAAAGCTGTAATTCACAATGTAGTAAGCACCAAGATTAGAAGCTTTACTTACATTATTTCATTTAATTCTTACAAAAATCCTCTGAGTTAGATGTTTATCAAATGAAGAGATGAATCAATATTTTCATGAATCATTTAATCAACTAGTAAATCTGTTTGCTAAAGTGGAAACCATTAAATAAAAGGATTTTAATTCTGTAAAACTCAGATCTTGAAAGAAGTAGGGTTTTGAGGTGGTGAGAAGACAAATGCTTAGCCTTCCCCAGGGAGGAGACCAGCATTTGGAAAAACAGATGGGCTTCTCCAAAGACCATAAGGAGCACAATCTGGGCACAGGAATGGAGCTGGCTGCTGTGGGCAGCCCAAGCCAGAGGTGCCCAGAAGTAGGAACTGGGTGGGAGTTCGGCACGCTGGACCCTATGTACCTGTCAATCCTCCTTACCTTATTGCCACAGTTCTTATTGACCGTAAGACCAGCCCAAGGGTGTTAGTCTTTTGATGGAAGCCATTAGAAAAGTTTAGGGACAGCATACATGGAGGCATGTTCCTACAGCCACAGCCTCTAGTGACACTGCACTCCCAGAGCTAGAAGTGGGAAGTTCTGGTATTCCAGGGAAGGTGTGTGATTGTGTGAGGCTTGGCTCATCTAGTTGGATAGGATGAATTGGCTTCCGGGCCAAGTCTGGAGGAAGTAGTTTAACCCTCTCTCTGTCTTTGTCTCTTTGCCATTTTATCTGTGCACAGAAAGTTGAGGGAAGTACATTGCTTTTGCTAAGTTGCTTTTTCTTGCTTATAAAACCAGCACATGCTCACTGTAGAAAATTTGGAAAACACCAAAGATGGGAGAAATTCGAAATTAAAGTAAATCTGTAGGGCTGCTAACCCCTGTTAATATTTAGTGACATTTCTTCCCATCCAAGATCTTATTATATAAAAGTGAAGCTATAATATATCATCAGATTTGCAATCTACTGCTTTCACTTAGCATTGTACCGTGAGCACATTCCCACGCCAATAGATATTCTTACTAATATCTTTTTGATGGTCACTTAAAAATAAATCATATGGATGTACCACAACTAACCTTTGGATAACTTTGAGATCTTCAGGATATTTCCAGTTTTTCACTATTTTAAACAATGGTGTATTTAAACATCTGGCAGAGCACCAAAATGTTCATCTTACTTTCAAATATTATTTCTTTGTGTGTGGGGGGGGAGGTGCCTGGGTGGCTCAGTCGGTTAAGCAGCCGGCTTTTGATTTCAGCTCAGGTCATGATCTCAGCATTCTGGGATCAAACCCCACATCAGACTCCGTGCTCAGGGATGAATCTGCTGAAAGATTCTCTCTCTTCTTCTTCCTCTTCCCCTCCCTCTGCTCATGTTCTCTCTTTCACAAATAAATAAATAAATCTGTAAAAAATGTATTTCTTTAGGACAGAATCCAAGAAGGGGAATTTTTAAGTCAAAAGTTACAAGTAGTTAAAAATGATGACAATGGATGGATGGATGGATGGATGGATGGATGGATGGGTGGATGGATGGATGGGTGGATATATAGTAGAAGATAGATTAAAAGTTTGTGACTTACCTTCTGCCAGCCATATAGGAGAGGTCTTATTTTATCCCCTGTATATACATTCCCACTCAGGAATATCTGAGTTTTTAATATTTGCTAATTTTAGAAACAAAGGACTTTGTTTCGATTTGTGCTTTTTTTTTTTTAAAGGAACCCCTAAAACAGTTAAATAAATGAGTATTTTGTTTTCTGTATATGAGAGGTCTTTTCCGAAAGAAGGAGGAGACCTGTGGGAGACGCTCCCTGGCTTCTGCTAGCAGGGGGCTACCGTTCAGCAGCTCATTGCCCTTATCCCTGCAGGGCTCCAAGGGGGATGGGAGGCACGCCTGGACCATGAAGCATTTCAAGAAGCCTACCTACTGCAACTTCTGCCACGTTATGCTGATGGGTGTTCGGAAGCAAGGCCTGTGCTGCGTTTGTGAGTAAACTCCCTTCACTCCCCTTCCCCAGGAACCGCCTTGCTCTGCACATATGGAGGGAGAGGTTGGGTGTTTCTGCTTCCTAGTTTGAGGGACCAACAGCAGGGAATAAAGCAAGAGCTCTCTGTCCTACTTTTGTTTTGCCCCAGTCAAATGGACACTGTCCTGTTGTCGGAATCCTGCCATGGGCCCTAGAGCCCTAGAAACAAATTGTTAATGGTCACACATGATTTTAAAACATCTCATGATGGGGATCCCTGGGTGGCTCAGCAGTTTAGCACCTGCCTTCAGCCCATGGCGTGATCCTGGAGTCCCGAGATCGAGTCCCACATCGGGCTCCCTGCATGGGGCCTGCTTCTCCCTCTGCCTGTGTCTCTGCCTCTCTTTCTGTGTGTCTCTCATGAATAAATAAATAAAATCTTTAAAAAAATTAAAATTAAAATAAATAAAACATCTCATGCTAATTTTAATTGGGTCTTGCTAGCAAATGTTTATTTTGCTGAAGCCAGGGGTTGGTTATTAATAAACAATATAAAACTATTGTGTAAGCACAATGGAATTTAAAACCCTCCATTTGTTTCTCTTTGTAATCCATTTAGTAAAGTCAGACAGGAAAGGAGGAAAAAAAAAAACAGGTGAGAAAGGAGGGAAGGAGAACAGAGAAAGGAGGACCACGGGAGAAAGATGGAGGGGAAGGAAGGAGAAGGGGTGATGTTGGAAGGAGAGTGGAGATGGGAGGAGGAGAGAGGGGGAGAGACTACAGCACAAAGGCTTTATAGCGCCCAGGGCCTGCGATGCAGAGTCCTGCCAGCCACCTTACCATATAGGCAGCAGACACTCCGCCTGGACTCACTGGAGCCCCAGCAAACTACTACTATAGGAGAGCCCTTGGGTGAGGTTCAGGCTGCAGAACCATTTCATCTGAGCATGCTCACATGAGCTAGGCAGCACGTGACCTGGCCACAAAAGTCACCTTGGCAGAGCTGGACCCCCAGTATGCCAAGAGCCAGCATCAGTGGGCTAGTGCAGGGGCCACCAGTCCTTCTAGCACCCAGTCACCTCCAGCTCCCACACTCTTCTTAGAGAACAGCCCAGTCTCATTCCTAGTGGGTTCCAGGCCTGTGGGCCTCTGCTGTTCGCATGGTAGCAAGAAGTGGTAACAGCCACAATGATCACGTGTGGAATAGCTGTTTGGACACAGAGACACAGTGAGTGCTGTCTACAGATGATCTCATCTAATGCTGTGAAAGCCTTGCAAACAGAAAGAGAGGCAAGTTTATCTGGAATTTTATAGAAGACCCTGAATTTCAGAGAAGTGAGGAAAGCTACCCAAGGTTATGGCAGAGCCAGAGTTCAGGCCCAGGCCTGCCTGCCTCCCAAGTGAGCAACACCCCCAGTCGTTCTGTTTCCTCCTCCTCTTTTCTGCATGGCATGGGCATATAAGAGGAGGACTCCTCATGTTTCCTTTGAGCAGAAAATGCTTTTCTGGGGATGTTTTCTTCCTGCACTTGTGCTCCTCGGTGGAAAGCAGTGTGGTGGGGGAGAAGGTATAAAACCATGTCTGGGAGAGAAGCGAGGACTGTCTTCTCACTGAGCAACTGTTGACTATTTTAAATTTCCACTAGGAAAGCCAGCTCCGTATGTCCCTTGCCTCTGACTGGCCTCTCAGAGGGAGGCATGGGACTCAGCTGGAGTGGAGGTGGGCGGATGGCTGGACCAACCTGGGAGGCGACTTAAAAGCACTTTCCTTTTTTTTTTGTTTTTCCAGACTGCAAATATACTGTCCATGAACGCTGTGTATCCAAAAACATTCCTGGATGTGTCAAAACATGCTCAAAAACCAAAAGGGGCGGTGAGGTTAGTGCTACCTCTTGCCATGGTCTACTGCATGCAGCATCCCAGGCAACATGTCCATCACCACAGATTCCTGGGCAGAAAGTTTTATCCAGTCCCTTCTCTGCCTCAAGGACCCCCTTTAAATCATCCCGTTCATCCATCAATCCATCAGCATCACCCTGGTGCCCACTGTGTGCCAAGCACTGTGTTAGGGGGTATGCACGTTACAAGATGGTCCCCAGCCTGTTCCAGAACTGTGCAGTCTCTTGGGAGAGAGACAGACAAAGCAATACTACATACAAAGTGAGATGTATGATGACAAGAGGGCTATGTGGGACAGAGTGGAGGCACCAAGGAGGAGGCCAGGGAAGGTTCCACATAGGAAGTGGCATTTGAGTTGTGTCTTGAATCCAAATCAGGAGGACTTCACAAGGCATCAAGGAGGCCAGGGCACCCCAGGCAGAAGCAGCCTTGAGCGCAAGGCAGAGACATGGTGTATTCGAGGATCTGTACTTAGGTTGGTGTGACTGGGACAGAAGATGCTTAGAGGGAAGTGACAGGTGATGTTCTCTGAAAGTGCTAGGTCCAGCCTGGGGAAGTTGTCATGAGGCCAGCTCTGGAGTCAGAAGGGGACCCCCTACGTAGCAAAGAGGCCTCTGAAGAGCTTTAAGCACATGATGTGATGACTGGGTTTGTGAATCAGGTTAACTCCTCTGACCATGGGGCAGGAGAATGATCAGAGGGGGCCACAGAGCTCCTCCAACAGTTTAGGCAAGAGACAGTGCCTTGTTGAGGGCCGGCCTGGGGTGGGGTCTGCACTTGCTACACTCAATACACTAATGTTCACACTATAGCACCATGGTGGCTGTCTCTACTGAGGGTCCCCTGGCCTGCTGGTTGTCGCATATTTTGATTGTCATTCTGGCTGAGGTAGAGGAGATGAAGGGAGAGTTTGAGACATAATTTAGAGGTAGCACCACCAGTACTTGGCGATGGGGACATAGGGGATGAGAGCGAGGAACAGGTCAGGAATGGCTCCCTGGTTTTGAACTTAGCCATTGGGTGATGCCATTTATAGAGTCTGGAAGTAGACTCTCCTTACATTTAGCAGGGAAAGGACACTCTTAGATCCTGCAGAGGGAAGAGTCCATTCAACCTGAGTCAGGAGATGATTAGCAGCAGGAAGTAGCATCCAGCTCTCCACAAAAGGACTCCTGAGAAAGAAGGGCACCTCCACAACACACATGCATGCCCCATGAGACACCGCATGGTCCCTTGTCTACTCCTGCAGCACGCCCATACACACCTCTTTTCATGTCCATACCTTTCACCAGGATGCACCGTGTACCTCCTGGGCTCAGGCCCTAAACCTACACTCTGGCCACTTGCACACACACAACAGAGGAAGGCCACTGACGGGCCAGTAGGGCACATTCACAACCTTCTGAATCTCCAGGGGCAACCCAGGTCCTTCACCATCCTCTTCTGGGATCAGAAGAGGATGGAGAAGGCAACGTGGTGGTGGGACACAGCCATGGACTTGGAGTCAGAAGACCTGGACATGAGTCCCTACTTGGCCACTTACCAGCCTTGGAACCTAGGGCTGGTCACTTAACCTCTCTGAAGCTTCATTTTTATCTCTGCAAAATGGAGATAACCAGAATCTCAGAGCAAATTCAGTACAACCGTATAGATGACAGGTTGATCACCAAACGGGGTATTTTATACCAGCGGGGATGTGCAGCAGAAGGTGAGAAGCTGCAAAATAAACATGACACATCTTCTAGAGCAACAGTTTTACCAAAAAAAACTTTAGTGGGGAGGGCATAGTAACTTAATTGATAAGTAATTTAAAAACTTTTATTTAATACAGATAAGGATGGTATCATGCAAATATCTGATGTGTTTTTAATATTGTGTTTGGAGTAGGCACTTCAGGCTATGTCCTCACATTCCTGTGGAGTCCATATTCTCTTTATTCTGTTGTTTGGAGTGCCCTGCTAGAAAATTTTGAGAAGTTCTGTAGAAATCCTAGATGGACCTAACTGAGGGCTTAGGCTCCCAGAATTTGGTGTCATGGGGCAGTTTGGCTCCACTTACACACACACACATACACACACACACACACACTGATTTTCCCACCTGCTTCTCAAACTCCTGGGTTGTCCTGGTGGCATTTCCGGGTTAGGAGCAGGTACAGCCAGCCCTCCAGGAAACAGATATGCAAGCCACTGGCTGCTGAACCACACTAATTTCTTTGGATTTTTGTTCTGTTTTCCTTCTAGAATGCTTCTCAACTTTAGCTGCACATTATAATCATAATCATACAGAGTGCTTTAAAATAAACTAATGATGAATCCTGTCTCCAGAGACTGGTTCATCTGGTCTGGAGTGAGGGCTGGGCATTAAGACTTCTAGAAGTTCCCAGGTGGTTCTAACAGGCTGAGAGCCACTGGTCTATAGAAGACGGGAGGGGAAAGGGAGTTACCTCTCAGTGGACACCTCTCAAGGGCTAGAACTGTGCCAGAGAGGCTCTTCAAAGGGCACTATCTTTTTTAATCCTCCCCGAAAACCCAGAGGTGGGGCTTATCATGCCAATTTCTACAGATGAGGGACCTGAGACTTAGAGAGGTCCAGGAACTGGCAAGGTCACCCTGCTGCAAAGTGGAAGATCAGTGACTCCAACCAGCTCTGTCCGGGTCCCAAGCCCTCTAGTGCTTCCCTGCATCGCGCTGCCTTCCAGAAGAGGGCGCACACAAGCACATCACTCTGCAAGGAGTTCTGCAAGACAGACAGATGGACTGCCAGACAAGATGCTGTTCAGAGGCTTGCTTGCCAGGGTGAATGAGCTATTCAAAGTGCAGGCCTAGTGGCTTTTCGTCTACTTTGATTAGCGTGATGGTGGTTAGGCAGGGAGGGACCAAGTCAGTGCAATTCAGCAAAGCAGCCCCGTGCCCACTAAGTACATCCTCTGAACAGAAAGCGGCCCCTCTGCACCCCCCCAACCCTGTGCTCCTCCCAGACCTTTCTCCTCCCAGGGCCCTGGGCCCTGGGCTGTGGCTCTGCAGCCTTCCCTGGCATCCTTCCCTTCCCTCCTGCAGGTGATGCAGCACGCGTGGGTAGAAGGGAACTCTTCCGTCAAGTGTGACCGGTGCCACAAAAGTATCAAGTGCTACCAGAGCGTCACCGCGCGGCACTGCGTGTGGTGCCGGATGACGGTGGGTTGGCGCGCAGGGTGGCCCTCTTTCTTTTCAGTGTGTTTTTGCTCAAGCTGCAGCCAGGGAGCAGTGGACATCCTGGCAGAGGGCGTGAGCAGAGCTCAGGGAGCAAGACTGGGGGGCACAGAGCCCCCATTCAGTGCTCTAACGGTGGCTCCAGTGAATCTCCAGGCCGTCCAGAGGGAGGGCAGCCCCGGATCCCGGGGAGTGAGAGCTGCTGGAAAAGAAGCAGACCAGTCCACTGCCTGTGTGGCCAGGCAGCTGTGAGCAGCAAGCCAGACCAGTAACTTTTCCACCTGGGTGTCATCTGGGGCCAAGGGCACAGAGTAGGAGCAGAATTAGACACCAGAGCCCTTGTTCCTCAAGGCATCAGCAGAAGGCACACCCCTTACAGCAGCCCCACTACCGGGGCCAGAGGCCTGCATCTGCCGCTGTCACCACAACAAAGGTCCACGTCCCCCCCAGGACACCTGAAGCTGCCCATCCTGCCTGCCAAAGCAAACTCTGTGTCATGTCTTGTCCCCTCAACCAGGTATCAGCCTCAAAAAGGATGTGTCTCCACATCAGACTGTGGAGATCAGATCTCTTAGAATGCACAGGTGGAGTTTTGGACTTTACTTCCAGCCTCTTGCAAGTTTGTTCAACAAGATCTCCTTCCTTACAGAGTCTCAGAGCCTAGGGAGCAAATGTCCAAAGGGGTTTCTGGAATCCACATGGCGGTGCCATGCTGCAGGGACCCAGGCCTGCCCATTGACCATTTCACTCCAGCAGTTGTGGACAGCACTCTGTCTCCTTTCTCTGCCTGCAGCCAACGTGGAGCCCCTGACCACATGTGCTCATGCGTACGCACACACTCACACACACACATACACACATGCACCTGTACTGCCAAAGCCAGCAGTGCATAAGAATTTGGGGGAGCATTGCACAGTTGCCTCCCCAGCAAACCTCTGAACCCTCACACCTGACATTGCCTTGGCCAGTTTCACTCACTGTCATCTTCATTTTTCCTCTAGTTTCACCGCAAATGTGAATTATCAACATTGTGTGATGGTGGGGAACTGAGAGATCATATTTTGCTGCCTACTTCAATATGCCCTGTGACCCGGGTAAGTGCTGCCATCCAGAAGACTCTGGGGCTCTGGTCTCTCCGGGTTCACGTTTCAGATGTAGGCAGCATTCAGAGGCTCACATCCCTCCCTCTGTGGGACTCCTCACAACTCCTAGGGCCTCCTCACAACTCCTAGGGTTTGTGTTTTCACTGCAAGTTTGAAAGGTTCCCGCACTCATCAGATTGTGAGAGAAAACTCCTCTGACTGGGCCCCCCTGCTGGCCACCTAGCATGCTCTGAAATGGCCCATTGAGGAAAGCAGGTACCTTCCTCCTAGGCACCTTGCCAATGGAGCACAGCTGCAGGAATTTGTCACCACCTGCATGTGGCTAGGCCTCCTGGGCCTCCCTTGTCCCTATCAGCCTGCCTCTTCTGTCTAAACATGAACCTCTCTCTGCCTTGGGGATTCCCACCTAGGTGTCCCCCCCCTGTTTGGAGATGAAAGCAGGAAAATTAAAATCCCTTTATCTCCAACTGAAACTTTTTGCCTCTTGTGTTGGAGACGCCTCTGACCAAATACCAAACACCTTAACTGTCCCCTTCTGTCTCCAAGATGTGGCCAAGTCCCATTGATCTCTCCTATCTCACCCTTGACTTGACCAGCTACTTTTTTGTCATGAAAAAAATTGAAGGAAAAACACTACTTTGGAAAACCAGTTGGCAGTATTTACTGGGTCGGAAATACACTCATTCTGTGACCCAATATGCTCTCCTGTGTATCTGCCTGAGAAATATGAGCACTTTTTTACCAAAAGACCTGCATAAGAATGCTCATATTGGTTTTGTTCAGAACAGTCAAAAACTAGAAACCAACTAAATTAAATAACTGCTGACAGCAGGGGTTTGAGGCATCTCCATGCAATGGAATACTACATTGCAGTGGGAAAGAGCCATGCTCAACCGAAAAAGCATGGACAGCCTCAAAGACACAATGCTGAACAAAAAAGGCAAGACTCAGAAAAAAAAAAAAAAAGACATTCCCTATGATTTCACTTGTGAAATTCAAAAGCCAGGAGTTATGTACTTGAAGAGACCATAGTTATAAGGGTATATATATATATTCATCAAGCTGGAGATTGAGATTTGAGCCATATTATATGAAATAAAAATTTTGCCATATTATATGAAATAAAAATTTAAAAATAAATATTGAAACAAAATAGAACAAACAAAACCAAGAAAAATGACTTACTCACTATCACATCCTTTAGACAGTGCTTACCAGAAAAGCCAGATCTAAGACCATGCTTCCCCCAGTTCTAGCTTCTAAATCAACAAAGTAGATTTCTGCCAATTTCAGAATTTCTTCTCACTAGATCTGTTCCAGGGGCTTGAAGTTAAAGTCAGAGCAAATAATGACAGAGGCCTGGGGAGTCCTAGAGAAACCCAGAGGAGAGCATGGGTTTTTGTTTTGTTTTGTTTTGTTTTGTTTTTAGGCTCAAAGCCCCATTTTAAAAAACTCTTCCCCACTCTACACTGGTTTTGTATTGTCTTTCTTTATATTAACTCTTTGTTTTTCTTCTGATCTTCTCTCTTTTTTTAATTACGGCATTTAAAAATATATGTTTGTCTTTCCTCTCTTGTCACAGGACAGGCAAGGTGGAAAGTCTGATGGCAGCACATCAGCCAAGGGTGAACTTGTAATGCAGGTACCTCAGCAAGCCCTAAGTCTGGTTTCTCATTCTAAGTGTGTCCAAGCCTGCAGGGAGGACAGGGTTTGGGTTCTAGAGAAATAGATCTCAACATTTGCTTTCTCATATGATCGATTACATAATTACATCACACAAGAGGGACACTTTATTTCCAACTTGTGGAATTATCTTTGACCACTACACTGTTGGCAAGTGGTGAAATGGGAGGTTGGCTGATCCATTGCTGGTCAAGTTAACTTTATCACCCTTTTAGGAACAAATTATATAAAACTTACTGAAAATATACAATGGTTTTTCCAAGACTATCAGGCTGTCTCTAGAATGCGATCTGCCAAAACAAAATTAGCCAGATCCAAAAGTTCTTCTTCATCCTTAAACGTCTACTTAGGAATGTATACTTAAGAATTTTTTTAAAGATCTTATTTATTTATTTGAGAGACAGAGCATGAACGGGGTGGAGGGGGAGGTACAGAGGAAGAGGGAGAGGAATGATATACTCCCCACCAAGCAAGGAGCCTGATGCAGGGCTCCACTCGAGGCCCAGTCCCAGGATCCTGAGATCATGACCTGAGCTGAAGTCACACGCTTAACCAGCCGAGCCACCCAGGCACCCCTTAACCATTCATTTTTTCACTTGAGTTCACCAAATAAGAGTATTAGAAAAGGAAATAGAGAACTAGAATCTCCTCCTCTGCCTCTGATCCTCATGTTTTCTTGTTTGAAAACAGGAGTATCACAATCCCTGCACTGCCCACCTACCAGAGGTGCTCTAAGATTAAATGAGAACATGCAGATTCGTGTGTCTTGAAAATTAAAACATAAGCAATAATGATGGAGAAACCATAGTAATATGAAAAAGCTCTAGACACCTATAGAGGCAAAAAGTCAGGTGTAGCACACGCGCACACACACACGCGCGCACGATGCAGGTATACCTGTTGTTTATAGCTCTCGTCCATCTGGCTGTCCTGCATCTATTTTGATTGGGAGTGTGCTCATGCCAAATGGATTGTTAAATATTTTTATTATCATTCCCAGAGGTAAAGAATTACCCCTCAGGCTCCAAGGTGCTTCTGGGTGTCACACAGTCAGTCACCCTGTGCAGATGAGAAAAATTCTTTAAAAAATCATAAAGAATGCTGCTGTCCTATTCAAACAACATGGTGCTGTGTTTGCTGAAATTTTAGCTTGAGATCTGGAAAGGCAGGCATCATATATTGAATATGGAATACAGCTGCATCTCCATATTGGCCTGTCCTTCAGCTGGATTCACAAGTGTTTCTTAAGTACCCACTCCTAGATCTGGTGTCATGGGGCATTGGATAGGAGGGTTATACGCACACCTGCCCTGCTCCTGGGGCACCTAAAATCCAATTGATATTTTGAGACATTTACCTAAGAAAACATAAAACAAAATCCACATGAATGGACAACAAAAGAAACCCAGAAGATATTCCATACTTTATGTGCAATGGTTTCAGTTGCAATGACCCAGGGAAAGCTTAGAGGAGGTAGGTCTTGAGTTGGGCCCTGAAAATGAGACATCCTTTTTAAGAGATTGCAGAGAAGGAAGTGGACTCTTCGGGGCATAAAGGAGGACAAGAAACCACTGTGAGCAGTCTCCCAGGGTGGAAAGGCAGGGGACACACTCAGTGGAGGGTTGGAACCAGGCTTGGCTGGGACTGCCACAGGGATAGCATTTAAGAGGCAACCAGAGATTGAGGCTACGCTAAAATGCCTTGGAAGCCAGGTTAGGAGATTTAGATTTATCCTCTGGGCAACAAGGTGTCATTAAAGGTTTCTGAGTGGAAGTGGCATGACTGATGTCCTGGGAAGGAACTGCACACAGGCCTTAACCGAGGCGGGAAAGGCCCGAGTGCTGTGGGTACCATGGCAAGTGCCAGAGATAAAGGGACATCCAGGGAGATATTTGGCAGGACGGGGTCTTCCCTAGATGACTAGCCAAATGATAATAGTGTGTTTAAGAGAAGCAGTGAACCAGGACAGAAGACCAGTTCTGTGGGGACAGAAGGGGTCAGGTTTGGGCATGTGAGTTTACAGTGATGGTAAGATGTCTGGTTGAAGGTATCCATTGAACAGTGAGAATGTGGAACCAGGGCTCAAGAGAAAAACTAGGGCTGGAAATGTGGATTTAGAAGGTGCTGTGGAAGTGCTGGTTAGCTCCATGAGTATTATTTTATTCACATATATGACCTGAAGACCATAACTTCCAAAAGTATACTCAGTTGTATCCTCACAAAGCATAATCTTGTGCTTATAGTGGATGCCTGGCCGGCTCAGTGGGTGAACATGCGACTCTTGATCTCGGGGATCATGAGTTCAAGCCCGGTGGTGGGTTTTGTGCTTACTTTAAAAAATTATATATATATAATCTTGTGCTTATAGCTGCAATACCATACCATTGTTGAATGATTTGATTTGAAGCTATGGTACCATCTCTGATTCCAGACTCTTCTTTTACCTTTTAAGTATAAGATCATCCCCACCCCGGGTACCCACCCCCTGCTGGTCTTGGTGAACCCCAAGAGTGGAGGGAGACAAGGAGAAAGGTATGTTCTTTTCTTTTTCAAAATGAAGAGGCTGAGACAAGTTTAGTCAGGTTTTTTCTTCCCCTCCACAGGGTGGACAGCAGAGATAGGCAGATCTGGGTTCCAGCCCAGCCCTACCCCCTTACCACTTTATGACCTGGTTCTACAGACTGCTTAACATCCTTGTGCTGTGGTTTCCTTTGCTCCTCTCATAGCTCCATTGTGAGGATTAAAGCATACACATACTTAGCCCAGGGCCCATCTATTATGGCTCCCAAGGTTGGACCAGGTTCTGAGACGCCAATTTCTTTCCCAGCCTCGAACATCCTTTCTTGATTTATGAGGTCTGGCAGGACTCATCTGATTGGGACCTCCTGGCCTGCCCAGCTCCTGAAAAAGCAGGGCACTACTTCATCAGTGAAGGAAATGCCCAGTCTCCTGGAAACAGTGGGGGAGTGGGAGGAGAGAGGGAGAACTGGTGAAGCAGCTCTGCCTCCCCATCCTGTTCAGCTCAGGGTAACGGACAGACAATGCAGTATTCTGGAATCCAGATTTACAAAATAATAAGTAAGGTCAAAGCGAGAACTATGAGACACGCCCCCCCAACCAACCCTTATCCAAGGGGCAGGGTGCCCCTCATGAACTGACCTGATGAGCCTCAAGCCAGAACCTTGAAATCAAGCCTAGAGGTGGTCACTGCCCCCAGCCTTCCCCTGTCCAGCCCCACCTCCTGCAATTACCTCCTGATCCCAGGATTTAGTGGGTCTTTCCATACAGGGTTCCTTGATACCTTTGTATAGTCCACAAAGAGCAGAATCATACTACTTAGAACATATGGAATGTTTAGGAGAAGGACAAAGCTGTAGGAGAATAGAAGCTTTATTCTCTGCAAGGGAGGAGAGTCCTGGGGTTGAATTCTATGGTCTTGGATGGTGGGGAGGCCTTGAGCCAGGGCATGAGGGTGTGAATGATGCCAACTGGACCCAGGACTTTAGGTCTGCAGGGCCTGTGTGCAGTCTTTTCCCCTCTTGGTTTTAAAGGGACCCAGATTCCCACCACTGGCGGGCTCCAGAGGGGTTTGTCCTACTGTGACTTCTCACAATGACATTCTCCTTCTCTGTCTCTTTCTCTCCCTCTTCCTTTTTTTTTTTCCCCATAGAATTCTTCGGAAATTCCACTATCTGCTCAACCCCAAACAAGTTTTCAACCTGGACAATGGGGGTCCTACTCCAGGGTATGGAGAAATAATCGTTACTTATCTCTCCTCCTGCCACTTTTATCTGAAGAAGATAACCTTTCATTGGTCACCCTTCTTGTCTCTTTCATCTATGGACTTATCCTTCCTGCCATTTTACTCTCTCTGTCTTCTTTTCCTCACATCTACTCTTACTCGCTCCTGGAGATATTCAAGAACACCCCTTGTGGCTAACTCTGGGAAGTAGTCTCCTGGATCTCACCCCGGAAAAAGTTGTCGTTTTTTTGTAAAAGAGAAAAAACACATATGTGCCATCCGTTTGATTGACAGGAAGAGCGGGCTGGTAAATTATGTGAACTTGTCTGCAAGGCTGTATTAGCCGGTGTCTTTATACTGAGTCATCAGAGAGCAGGAAAGAGTCTTCCTATCGCTGTCAGCAGTTCGGAAATCTATAACAGCTGACTCAGAGTTCTGCTTCGTGTTCTGTTGGGGAGCATTTTAGGTTGGAGGCAATTGGTTATTTAATGACATCACTTTTTTTTTTCCAGGATTATCCAATTTAGAGGTTGTTAAGCTGTCCCTGGCCCTTCTGTTCCACTGCCTATTAGAGCAGGAGAGTGAGGGGAGGAGGCAGGCAGCCCCTCTGCAGCCTGCCTGCCGGTCCGGTGGGAGGAGCTGGGCCCGGTGGTAGCATTAATGGGATGGCTGTGAGTCCCTGTAATCAGAGGCCACTTCAGCACTGGGGCTGGAAGGCGCCCAGACTGGGCTTCTTACCAGACAGAGCTGGTGCGCTAGAGACATCTGCTGGCCAGCCCGCGCCTGGCTGTCTGCAGGCCAGGTTTTCAGATCTGTGCACACTGGGCTGGGCTTCCCAGCACATATCTACTTTGCCCAACCTCCTAATCTGCAGTTTCTGGGCTCAGTTCAGCAAGACCTTTGGTGGGTGGGGGCAGGGGAAGGGACTGTGGTAAGGAGTACAAAAAGGCATTATGTCCCAGTCCGTTGTTTGACACAAAGCCGTTATGTATATGGCTGCGATGGTGCAAGACCCAGTGAAAAAGAGAAGCATGAGTGCACGACCAGCACGCCTGCCATGACCTCTGAGTTCAAAACAGAGCCCACCTCTGCTGCTGTGGGTGTCATCAAAGTCACCATGATTACAGTTACTTCCCTGTTAGGACCCGTGACTGAATGGCGACCTGCAAGTACCTTTACCAGCCCCCTCTCTTTCAGGGCGTTGAGATACTTGAATGCCATTCTCTAGCTTAGCCTCATTCATCCTAAATTGTTTTTGTCCTATAGGGCAAGCCTGGTGGCTACTTCCAGGACTGCTGAGCCCTGAGTGTCTTTGCTGTTTCAGTCTATAACCAGGCAGCCTGTCTAGTGGAAAGGAATCTCCATTCAGAATTCACTTCCTATAGGAGAGTAGAGTTCTGCAAGAGTCCAGGAGAGGAGGAAATGTTACTTTGCCCACGTGTGCATCAGTGACTCAGAAAGCCCAGGGGTCTTCTCAGACCACCAGGCTGGACAAAGGCGAACCCCAGAGCTTCAGCTTCCTATGTCCCAACCCAGGGTGTTGACAGGTCACATTGGTTCTACAGCAGAGATTTTTGTCCTTTTTGTACCAGAAACCCATTTGTCAGCTTGATGAAGCTGATGGGTCACCTCTCAGAATTTTTCTCAATGTGTAAAGGGAAATATATAGGATCACCAGGGAAACTAATTATATTGAAAAGACAGTTATCAAAATATTAAAAACACAAATATTGTGAGATAGGAAGGTATGTGATTTACTAACCATGTTTGGTAAGATCCAGAGGCAGGTCTGATAACTACTGTTAATTAATAGCAGTGATGGGCATCAGTGATAATATGGGGCAGCTGCCACAATTGTGATAAAACATGAAAATACCTGTGATTTTGATTTCTAACAAAGTCATAGGAATTGTTCATACCTCTGTGATGTGTTGCCCAATTCCATAATTGGAGAGGCTAAATCTCACTTAGAGCTGAGAGAAGAGAAGAATGTAACATCTTCTTCTCCCAGGTTCTTGGTCCTCTGGATTCTGTTTAGCGATCCCTTAGAGATTTGTCGGGACCCTGGTTAAGAACCTTGCTCTAAAGGGTGAAGGCTTCGGAGGGGAGATGATGCTTCCTCTGCTCAGGTCTGGACTTACAGGACAGTGGGATGAAGATCTGGCTAGTTCACTGCATCTGACTTAAAAGGAGAGTTTGTGAAGACAGAGCAGGGGAGCCAGGGAGGAGTCAGAACGTGGGGGGTTAGTTGTATTGGTGCCCAGAGAGGCTCACTGTGGCCTCCTCTGCACAAATAGTGGAGAATTTCTAGAAAACCATTTTCTGTTTGTGTTGAATGTTGAGTCAGCTTCTCCTTGTACAAGGATGGCTCCTCGGGATTCTTCTCTGTACTCTAGTGGCACTGCTTCCTTAGTAAGTTCCACTTTTAGAACACTTGTGATCCTTTCAACCCCAAAAGGAGTCAGGGCTGTAACATACTCCCAGGGAATAGGGGGGACACTGACTCAAACAGTATCAAATGTCAGCCACAACCTAGTCAATAAGACCATTTTGGCCTTTTACTTCCCAGATTGAACTTTTTCCGTGATACTCCAGACTTCCGTGTTTTAGCCTGCGGAGGAGATGGGACAGTTGGCTGGATTTTGGATTGCATTGGTAAGAATGGGCTGGGAGGGGCTTTAGGGTTTATTTATAATAAGTATATTTAAAGTCAGAGGAAGGCAATCACAAGAAAGAGAAATGGAGCCATGTCTTGTTCATCCTTGTTTCCATGCTTGGACCATTGCTTGACTACATATCTACTTTGAGTGGAAAAAAGAAATGGAAGGATTCCCACAGGTACAGGTATAACTGTTTAATTTTTTTAAGATTTTATTTATTTAAGGGAGAGAGAGATGGGTGCGGGGGCGGGGGGGCAGAGGGAGAAGCAGATTCCCTGCTGAGCCCCTGGGCCTGGTCCTGGGATCATGACCCCAGCAGAAGGCAGAAGGCAGATGCTTAACTGACTGAGCCACCCAGGCACCCCCAGGTGTAACAGTTTAGTCTCAGGCTTTGCCTCATAATTATCTGTTATGGCCAGGGTTTGGGCAGTGGCTGGACAGGCCAGTTTGGGGAGCTGCAGGGGAGAAGGGCAGGACCGGGACTCCAAGCAGATCCAGGGTAGTGGATAAACGCCGGAGAATTAAGCATAGGTGCAAGTCATCGCCTTGAGACGAGTCCCTGAGCCTGAGTCCAGAAAGCACATCTAGAAAGTGCAGATCAGTACATGTGAAGAAGGATCACACTGGGCTGTGTCTAGTAGGCTTAGATCAGAAGAGCAGTGGGGAGGGCCCAGGGTGGGAATCAGGAGGCCTGGGTTTCATTCTAGTTCTGCTTGGATCTGTGGGTCCTTGGACACCTCATCCCCCATAAATGATGGAGACTAATTCTGGAATTGCCTGTCACTACTCCCACAAATACTACCTGTAAACATCCATGTGCCGTGCCCTCCTCCAGGCACTGGAGATGCTGTGGGGAACAAACACATAGAAATCCCACCCTCGAGGAGCTTCCTTTTTAGAGGCAGGAGACAGGCAATCAACAACAACAACAACAAAAAAGGGAAACATAAAACATAATAAAGATACAGCAGGGAAGGAGCAGGGTGGGTAGGGCTGGGGGTGGTCTAGACCCAGTGTTTGGGGAAGACCTCACAGAGCGGATGATGTTTGTGTGGAGACCTGGAAGAGAGGTGAGCCATGTGATACCCGAGGAAAGAGGAGTTCTGGCAGAAGGAGCAGCAGATACAAAGGCCCTGAGGTAGGAGCAGACCAGGCTGCTGAAGGCAGCAGGAGGGCTGCAGAGTGCGCTTGGAGCAAGGTGCAGGAGCGGAGGGAGAGAGAGGATGAAGCAGAGAGTGCAGGGCCAGGTCACAGGAGACAGTATGGCTTCCATACAGGAAAGGTCCCGAGGTGCTGCATAGTTTGGAGTGGAGGAAGGACACAGTGGATAGTGAGCAAAGGGCAGAAGGCTCCTGCAGTAATCCAAGTGACAGGTGACCAAGGCATGGACAACAGGAGGCTCAGAGGAGGTGATAAGGAGTAGTCGGCTTCTGGATATTGGTCGAAGGTGGAGCCAACAGGATGAGAGGAAGAGAGGAGTCAGGGTGGTCATGGGCAGACCCTGACCAGAGCGGGGCAGGCTGCGCCCATGGGAGTCGTAAGCAGCCCGTCATGAGGGGTGGGACCACGCCCGGCACACCTGCCACCTTCTGCTCCACAGGCGCTTCGGTTGCCATGGACACAGCCCTGCCAGGCAGCCACCCACACTCTCCTGTCACCTCCAGCTCAGGAGTTGTTTGTGGGCGGAGGGGAGGCATCCTCTGGGAGCCCAGAGGAAGAGCTGATCAGCAGAGGCTGGGCGGCTGCAGGCCTGGGAGGTGCTCGCGTGGTTCCCTCTCCATCACGAAGGAGAATGTAGGCTTTGGTGGTTTTATAAAATTCATCTGCAGAAAACACAGGGGAAAGGAAATGCCCAAAACTGAAAGAAGAAAGGTCACGTGACAGGCTGGCAGCCTGAGAGAGAAAACAGTAGTGAAAGGAA
Source organism: Canis aureus (assembly GCF_053574225.1). Classification (NCBI taxonomy): domain Eukaryota; kingdom Metazoa; phylum Chordata; class Mammalia; order Carnivora; family Canidae; genus Canis; species Canis aureus. The sequence continues at coordinate 23,518,323 of NC_135641.1, read as the reverse complement.
TAACTGCATGATGTTCATTCATTCATTTGGGAATGTTTATTATTTTTTTAAAAGATTTTATTTATTTATTCATGAGAGACACAGAGAGGCAGAGACACAGGAAGAGGGAGAAGGAGGCTTCCTGTGGGGAGCCCAATGTGGGACTCGATCCCAGGATCATGCCCTGAGCCAAAGGCAGATGCTCAACTGCTGAGCCACCCTGGCGTCCCCATTCGGGAATGTTTAAAGCAACTATTCAGTGTCCTCTGGCACCCCATTTTGGTCCCCTCACTGATCTGTTTATGCTGTACAACCAGAGCAGTCTTTCCTGAATGTCAGTGCATTCGTGGTGTGCATAAAGCATATCCATGGCTTCCCATTATTCTTAGGATATAGACAGAAACCTTTCAAATGACCTATAAGATACTGGTGCTCTAGGAGCTGCCCACCCTTCTAGCCCTACTTCATTCCTCCAGTCCTCTCCCTCTAAACTCCGGCCACCTAGTCCCCCTCTCAGACTCTTAAATATACCAGTTGCCCTTCTGCCACAGGGCCTTTGCACAAGTGGTTCCTCCTGTCTGGTATGCTCCCTGGCCATTCCCTTGGTCAACTTCTACTTCAGATCTCTGCCAAAGCGTGGCTTCCTCAGAGGAGCCTTCCCTGACACCCAGCCTCAGTCACTTTATTATATGATCCCACTTCTTGCCTTTCCAGTAGGAATTTGAAATTATGCATCATTTATAGAAGACTTTATTAATATCTGTCTCTCCCTCACATTTGTAAGCACCACGAGAGCCTATGTCATGGCACTTTGACCCACTATTAAATGAGTCACAGTACCTAACACAGCACCTGGCACATAGTAGGCCTTCAGCAAATGTGTACAGAGACACTGGGGTGAATGAGATATAGTTCCCCCAGGGAGGTTACAGTGCATTCAGAGAACAAACGAGCCATCAATTCCAAGAGTCCATGATAACATCGTCCCTGGTGCTAAAAAGAAACACACTGGAGGGGCACCTGGGTGGCTCAGTGGTTGAGCATCTGCCTTTGGTTCAGATCGTGATCCTGGGGTCCTGAGATCGAGTCCCACATCGGGCTCCTTGCATGGAGCCTGCTTCTCCCTCTGCTTAAAAAAAAAAAAGAAAGGGGATCCCTGGGTGGCGCAGCGGTTTGGCGCCTGCCTTTGGCCCAGGGCACGATCCTGGAGACCCGGGATCGAATCCCACGTCGGGCTCCCGGTGCATGGAGCCTGCTTCTCCCTCTGCCTGTGTCTCTGCCTCTCTCTCTCTCTCTGTGTGACTATCATAAATAAATAAAAAAAATTTAAAAAAAATTAAAAAAAAAAAAAAAAAGAAAGAAAGAAACACACTGGAAAGGAACCTGGCCTAGACTAGGGCAACCAGGGAGGGCCTCCCAGAGGCAGCACCTAAGCAACCAAGAACTTGTGACTTAAGGCACTGAAAATACTTCAGCATGGTTGACATGTCAAGCCGTGGGAGGCTAGAGCAGAAGACAGTGCCCACTGCCATGCTAGAGATGATGGGAGCCAAGACAGAGGGAAAGGGACCACCTGCCTTGGAAGGTGAAGGACATTAGGGGGAACTGAGGCTGGGAAGGCAAGGAGGAGGCGGTGGCTTCAATACCAGTGGGAGGGAATCATGTACCTGAGCTCGGGCATCGCCACTGGAATAGCTACAAGAGGTTGCTGAGAGATCAACTACGGAAACAGCACGTGGAAACTGAGGTGTGAATGGATGCGGGGTGCGGGAGAGGGAGCAACCTAGGACGATGTCCAGGTCTCCAGCCTCAACGCCATGAAGATGACCTGCGTGTTGAGATGGAGACCACGGAAGGAGCGGACTTAAGGCTACAGGTGCCTTCCAGGCAAAGGGAGCCCCGTGCACAAAGGCAGGGAGGCAGAAATGCAGACCACACGTACTGGGAACAGCGACGGAGCCCATTGCCTTGCTCTGTCCACCATCATCGTAAACCTCCTGGTAGTGATCTCAGCCCCGGGCCTTGCCTGAGCTCAGCCACCTGTGGCACCAGCCAGACAACCCCGGGGACGTGTGAGCGCCCCTTCAGCTGGGGCAGCCCTCGCTCTCACTCTGGGATTCCTGCATCACCCCTCCGCCCACCTGCCCGCCTGAGTCAGCATCACTCCCCTCCCAGGCACCAGCTGTGCTGCAGGGTGTGTCAGTGGCGCCCCCTGGAGCCCAGCGGGTGCCCGTACTGGTCCCACCTTTCTCCGTGCGGCCAGACCAGCGTGTCACTGGAGACGCGCCACCAGGTGACCCCATGCATGTTCTGCTGCGCTTTCTGCAGTGCTTCAGTCTGATGCTTCTTCACAAGCCACATGGGAGATGAGGTTGAGAATTGTGGATTCGCGAGCCTAGGGGGTGGGGGGAGTGACGAACTGGTACCTGGGTGCCAAATAACACCTTGAGGTTTTGTTTGCTCGACACAGTATTATTTTTAAGCTTTGAATCTGAATGACAATTAGTCGAGACAGCTCCAGTTTCCCAAATGCCCCACTGTGCCCTGATTTCTCGGGCCCACCTGTGCTACCCGCTGTGCAACGGCCTGCCCCTGAGGCAAGGAGGAGCCTGGGCCTGGGACCACAGATCTGGATTTGGATCCTGACTCCAGACTTACTTTCCCCCCAGGGAAACTCACTTTTGTCATCTATGAGGGGAATAATCATAACCCTGCAGAGTTGGTGTGAGGGACAAAGGGAGAAAGAGTTAGCTATGATCACAAACTAATGCTTTTGGGGTGTATGCCATCACCCCTAAGGAAAGAATTTGGATGAAATGAGGATAAGCAGGTGCAAGTTATGGGGAGAGAGAGCTCAATATGAAAGAAGCCTTCGTTCCCACAGTGGAAGGTTCAGCTGTAGGAAATAGTGTGCTCTCCGTCACGGGAGCTCTTCAAACTAAGAATGCCATGAAGGGGTTTTAAGCATCAGATCAGGGATAATCAAGTAACCCACAGGTTCCGTAATCTGGTGCCATATGGTTTTCTCTTCTTCTGCATGGGTTACAGATAAGGCCAACTTTGCAAAGCATCCGCCAGTGGCTGTCCTGCCTCTCGGAACAGGAAATGACCTGGCCCGCTGTCTCCGCTGGGGAGGAGGTGAGTCCGCATGCCAGGGGCACTGCCCTGGGGGGCAGGCACACCAGTCTCCAGCGATGCTCTGCAGGACCAGGCTGGACTTCCCTTTTATGAATTACATTCCAGAGTCTTATCTACTTGCTTTGATGAATTACATTCCAGAGTCCTATCTACCCCATGACCATTCATTCCCGTGCCCTCCCAATCTTGCTATTTCCTATGATCCTGAAACTAGCAGCCTAGAGCCTACCTACCCCAGCAGAACATAGCGCTAGGGTAGTCTCTCTCTCCCCCCACAGTGCTCACTCTGGGAGGGGCTCACTTAGGTGTTTTCTGAATAAAATTCTCTCCTCTCCAACTTACTGCTCTTCTTCTGAATTAGGACTCAAGAGTACAAACTGAAAAGCTACACTGCCAGCTAGTAGAGGCATCCAAGCCATCATAGGCCCCCATGGCCATTGGCCCTCATGTTGAAATCCCCCTGTGGGGGATCTCCCAGTGGTGACCAGCTTACAGGACAAGGGGCAGGAGCTAAGGAGAGCTCTGCAAACTGCAACTGCTCCCATGGAGCTGGGAATGCTCCAGAGAGTAGAAGAGGTCGGGGCAGCACATGGAAGGGACAGAGAAGTCTGGCAGGCAGAACTGGGATGGGATTCCAGATGGCTGATCGATTCAGAGAAGATTCAAGACCAGCTCAGGCAGTGGTCAGTATTCAGAGATGGGTTCATGCCTGGTGGCAAGAGCAGAGGGAGCAGGAGCCAGCCCCAGAAGGAAGCTGGCAGGAACAGATGTCCTCGGCCCCACACTGATGCTAGGGAAGCGCCCTGTGTTCAAGAGGAACAAGCAGAGTGCAGCCCCATGCGCTGCACATCTAGGAAGCATGGCTGGGCACGAGTTTCATGCAGGAAGCCCAGGCCTGTGCTCCCAGAGAGCCTCAAGGCTCTCAGCTACACAGTTGCTACCACTGCTATCTTGTGAGGCATCCCCAAGGAGCTGACCAGACTAACAACTCGAAAGTACTCTTCAAGGTTGCCCTAAAGGTAAGCAGGAATGTGGGAGTGTTGTCAGAAAGAAAAGACGGTCTCTCCCACTAACCTCTCATGGCTTACGGTTCACTTTCTGTGCTGCTCTTCTGCTGCTGCATAACAAATTATCATAAATGTCGAGGCTTATGACATCCATTTGTTCGCTCACAGTCCTGTCGCGCAGGAGGCCTGAAACAGTGTGGCTGGGTTCTCCGCTCTGGGCCTCACAGTCTGAAATGAGGATGTTGGACAGGCTGTGCTCTTCTCTGTGCTCTTCTCTGGAGTCTCTGGAGGCAGAATTTGCTACGACGCTCACTCAGCTTGTTGGCAAAATTCAGGCCTTTGTGGTTGTGGGCCTGAAGTCCCTGTTTCCTCGCTGGGACCACTGTCAAATCCTCGAGCCTTCCTTTTTCCTTGACAGATGGATCCCTCCATCTTCAAAGCCAGCAGTAAAGAATCTCCCTCACCTGAAATCCCTCTCAAGCTTTGAATTTAATTCTTAAGGAAAAGCCCAGTCCTTTCCAAGGACTCAGCCGATTAGGTCAGATCCACTCAGATGACCGCCCTTGCTTAAAGTCAGCTGTGCCATATAGTATAGCCAGTCATGACAGTGATGGGGCTATCTTATTTATAAGTCCTGGGAATTGCAGGGTGTATGCCCCCGAGGGTTGGGGCACGGATAGTGAGACCATCCTAAAATTCCGCCTACCACACTGTCCATCTCCAACATGACACAGTCCTGGAACGGATCTTTTGTTCTGTGGCATGGAACTTTCGAGCCACCCAGCCCACCTATTCTCTAGGGCTTGCTTTGGCTACATAGGCCTGCTCACCTTTGGCCAGCCCCCAACCCTATCTCCCACTACTTTGGCTTCCAAGTCTCCCAGCTTTTTTCTGGTTACACCCTAATGTCCTCTCCTTCTCCATGGCTCAGGGAACCTAGGTGTCTGTGGCCCCCCAGACACACTGGGGTGTCTCGTGGTCACAGATGCCCACAGAGTTCCTGTCCCCAATAGCTGACTGTACATCAGAAACAACTTAGCCTTTCTGCCCTGAGGACAAATGTAATGCCATGTTCCACAGGTTATGAAGGGGGCAGCTTGACAAAAATCCTGAAGGACATCGAACAGAGCCCCTTGGTGATGCTAGACCGCTGGCATCTGGAAGTCATCCCTAGAGAGGAGGTGGAGAATGGGGACCAGGTCCCGTACAACATCATGAACAACTATTTCTCCATTGGTGTGGTGAGTTGGTCAAGGATTGCCTTTCTGCATGGAAGAGAAATGTCTGGGTGGGCAGAAAAGTTCTGGTCCTTCATTGTCTCCCCCTCCCCCCCGGGTCCCTACTCTTCACCTCTCCCAGCTGCCCCCAGTCTTGACTTGGGTCCGAGCATCCTTGCATCTGGCCTGGGCATGGCCACCCTGAATGTACCCAACCCTGACCCTAGGTTATGGAGCAAATTCCTTCCCCTATAATTTTAACTAACACAAGAAAATAAGAATTTTTTTAAAAAAACCGATTTCCCCTTTGGGTAATTTGAAACAGTTTAAAAGAAGTAACACCAAGAAATAACCACGGGGCAAAGTCAGGAAAGACTCTCATGTGAGCTTCCAGAGTTGAGAATTCCTATCCTCCGAGGAGGGCCCCTCCGTGTCTGAGGGGTCTAAGCCAGCTAAGTTAGCTGTCAGAACTCCTTGTCGCCTGTTCTCTCCCCTCATGTCAGCTGGATTCCCTACAATCCAGGTGTTCATGAACCTCTGGGGGTGTCTCCTCCCAGCTGACCCCTTAGCTGAGCACCATGCTCATCAGTGGTGCTTCCACAGCCTTCTTCATTCACTTTATCAGTGTACTCTCTGTATTTGATTGAAGAGATTGGTTCACTGTGCCCACTTAACACCCCCAACACACACACACTCATCATACACCCAACACACATATCCTCTACACACATATATCCAACACACAACACAGACACACACAAAGCACAAGGACAGCGCCACATTCCTGTTTCTTCCTCCAGGCCCCAGCACATTGAGCACAACTCAGTTTTAACTCAGCTTCTGATCCAAAGAGGACTGTGTGGACACTCTCTCAAACTGTTGAGAATGGAATCAGGGAGAAAAGAGATCCATCCACTCCATAGATAGAGCTGGGGTTCAGGAGGGGGATGCAACAAAAGCACTAGCATTTATTGAGCATCAGCTGTGTGCTCTCCACTATGCTAGACCTTACATATTGCAATCCTCATTGCAGTCTTGCAGGAATCGTTGTCCCCACAGTCCCCATTTTATAGACAGGACCTCAGGACCCTTGATGAGTGAGGGCAGGAACTGCCACAGGCACACTGTGCCTTACAGTCTTTCCTCTCTGTTTCCCTGTCTTTAGAATTATGCTGTCCAGTTTCAGACCCATAGGAGTCCCTGCAAACCAACCATCCAGACCCAGATTGTGTGATAGCTGCTCTTGTCAACCATCCTCACCTGTGCATCTTTTGAAAATTTTGGTGACTTAAAAAGAAAAATGAAATAGGAGGGGAATTGATAGGTAGCTTAAGGGAAGAGCCAGTTTGAGGAAAGGTTGTTTTTAAAAAAAAAGACTAGAGGAATATCTGGTGGCTCAGTTGGTGGGGTGTCCAACCCTGGGTTTCAATTCAGGTCATTGATCTTGGGGTCGTAAGATCAAGCCCTGAGTCAGCTCCATACTCAGTGCAGAGTCTGCTTGAGACTCTCTCCTTCTTCCTCTCCCTCTGCCCCTCCCCGCTGTCCTTGCTCACATACGTGCACTCTCTCTCTGAAACCAATAAAATCTTTAATAAAACCTTTAATAAGACTAGAAGAAGAACCATGGAAGAGGGAAGGATGTTTTAAAATACCATAAATTTACAAAATTTAAAACTTACCATACTTGTAGGCATTTTCTTGATTCTTACAACAACATCAAAGGGCAGTATTCTCTCCATTTTGTAGGTGAGGAAACAAAGAGTCAGAAGGAGGGATTTGCCATCATTTTTCTGGCCCCTGAGCCGGCACTGTTTTTCTATTACTGCAGCAGAAGACAGAAGCATCGCTGAGCCAACAGTCAGGGTCTGACAGGATGGGGGATTAGACTAGCAGCATATTTAGGGTCCCTGTGCCCTTATCTGGTTTATCCCCCCAGCTCACCTGGCCTCCACTAAGGGACACACCTCTCCCTAGCTTCTTCCAGCTGCCCCCCTCCAGAGGGGAGATAAACCATAGTATAGCTTGCTAGCATGTGTTGAGTACCTGCTGTACACTAGACACAGGTGCCCTATTGGTAGGTATAGACCTTATCCTTTTGTATTTTGTCAGGAGGAACTGTAGCTCAGAACAGTACAGAGTCGGGTCTCAGCTGGTGAGGGGTGGAGCTGAGAACCACTAGTGTCCAGCTCCAGAAGCCCCTGAGCTGTGGACTCTGAGCCACGTGGCCTCTGCACAGCCCCTCTGTCTTCAAATGCTTTCCTTCCTAGCAGCACTGATGGGGGGAGGGGAGAGGGAGGGAATCTCAACATTTAGTGTGTGATGGCTCACCTATGCCCTTTGTCAGAGATGCAAATTCCACCCCCAAGACAGATCTTGGTTTATATTCTGATTCAGTTGGTCTGGGAAAGGTCTTGGAGTTTGCACTTTTAACAGGCCTCTGAGATCATTCTGATGTGGATGACCCCAACCAATTCTTCAGCAAATGATAGCCCATCAGAACAGTAAAGAATGGTCAAAGGAGATGGTCCTACACAGGAGCAAAAGCCAAAACTGAACTAGATGAAGGAGAAAAATGATAGAGAGGAGAGGACGAAGACCCTATAAGCAGCCAGAAGGAAGGGAGAGCTGATAGCAGGGCTGGGTGCCCTGTCTGGGAACTTCTAGATGGCAGCTTACAGCCATGGCTGCCTTCAGAGGCTTTAGCCCCACATCTCTTTCTTGACACCCTCAGCTCTGGCTGCCAGAACGTGATTCTTGTTACCTCTCGTCTGTCTCTACACAGTGCCATATGCAAAAAATTTCACTCACTTTGCATTTCCTGACCAGATAGGTAAACACACCGAAAAGGAATAAACAGCCTCACCTTACACAGACCATACCCAAGAGCTGGGATGATCGTGGTTTTAATTCATGCGCGCAAATGTGCAGGTAGGAAGGAAGTTGGGGGACAGGAGGAAGTAAAGGAGACCACCTCATTGTCCCCCAAGGAAAGGCATCCAAACATTCTCCATCACACTTAGTGGTCAGGGTGTTTCTGTACCTGGAGCTGACTTCGAATAATCCAATCTGTTCATCTTTCAACTTAGAACTTCACAATATCTTTCGCATGATTTTTTTCATACACCTTTCACTTGTGCGTGTTTAATATTTTATTGCAAAGCAGTGAGGAACCAGGACAGGTTTTTATCTCCTCGGTGTACCCTTAGCCTTCTCTCAATAAAAATGTTTGCAGGGTTTGTATGCTCGCTCTTTAAAAGTTGGAAAGGGAAATTCTTGAGAAAACAAGTAGTCAATACGCAACTCTCACAGAATCTGGGGCTGACATTTGCAGAAGCTCTTCCTCCCTATTTGACCTCCCAGACTTTGTAAGAGGAGAAGTAGGTATGTAAACCAACCAACAGTTTTACTTCCTTGGGATAATTAGAGTCAGACTCCTTTGGCAAAGAGAGCCTTGCAAAGTCTTTGCCTCTTTTTTGGAAGGACCTGGACTATCTTACTGATGTCAGATGTCTGTGGCCTTTCGCATGTATAAAGGTGATGACAGGGACTGCTGCTGTGGTGGTGCTTGGTGGTAACGCGTTTGCCCTGACAAGTTCACCTGGTCCCCTTGGTGCCAGCAGCACCCATGTAATACATGGAGGGATAAACAGGGCAGACCCTCCTGGCCCACTCAGAGAGTGACTGTGGCCCTGCTGTTACCACATTTCCGTCACCTACATACATGCTGGCCCTCCACCACTGAAGAGTTGAGAGAGTTGGCCTTCTCAGTGCCCTATTGGCAGGAGATTTTAAACATAGTCATTCAGGCTGCTACTTCCTCTGGCTTCTCTGGCCTCCTCGTCCCTGCTCTTTATTTTTGGATTTGCAGAAATGTCAGGATGGCCAGGTATCAGTGACAGGAAGTTTGGGACCATGAAATAATTTCTGGGGTATGTGTAACTCCAAATGCCTCAAAGGCTCTGCTTTCACTGAGCCTCCACAGGAGGAGTGAACAGCTAATCCCTTGATTCAATGAAATCTATTTCTGATACTAGGGGAACCCAGGGGCCAGGGAGAGGCCACAGTCACATTAAGCTGCACACCATTCTCCACCTTCTGATTGTACTTCTCAGGCTTTTCCAGCTAAGTGTCCACAGTGATGAGCCCCCTACTGATAGGGAATTTACCAAAAAGTTAACCATTTTCGCTGCAACTTTTTGGATTCCCTCTGGGTCAAGTTCTTGTCTGTTACCTGTGAAAGCCATGGAGGCCCTAAGACAATGGAACTCACTGAGTAGTGTCTGGGAAAAGGGGTCTACATCTCTTTTTCACCCTCCAATCTGTCATAATGTTTCAGAAAAACCCAAATTCCAAATGATCTGTTTTATTGTCTCCTTTGTCTTTTTACCTCCATAAGTTGGTAACGTGGCTTAGACCTGCCTTGTCCAATATGGTAGCCATTAGCCACATGTAGCGGTTGTGTACTTGCAATGGGACTAGTCTAAATTGAGAGATGCTGTTAAGTATAAAATATACACCAAATTTCAAAAATGTAGTATAAAAGGATTTTAAACATCACAATAATTTTTATATTAACTCCATGCTATAGCAATAATATTTGTCAATGAAAATATATTATTCAAGTTAATCTCACTTTTTTCCTTTCCCTTTTTTAAATGTGGCTACTAGAAAATTTTAAATTTATTTCCATCGGACAGCACTGGCCTAGACATCCAAAAAGCTCAGAGTCCAAATAACAGCTGCTTATATTTGGAAGGGACACAAAAATATTTTGGACTTCTAGTTTTAATTCAGGAAAGAGCAGCTCATCATCTCCTCTGTTCCTCACATCACACAGAAGGACCCTGGAGAGTGAGGCCTTCAGAAATGTCATCACTTCCAAGGCTTTGCAATTCCCATCTCTATCCCCCTGCACCTTCAAAATGGAAGTCTCATTTTGCTGTAATTATTACCAAGAAAGGGTTTGAACTGTTGCAGCACTGGTTTCGAGAATTTAAAGAAATTACTGTTGAATGTAAAATACACCCAGCTCAGTGCCTGACACAGAGCTCAATGGAGGGCGAAGATGCATCTAGACTCTTTTGAATCCCCAGGTAGAGAACTGTGGTCAGAGTTGAAGTGTTTATCAGCATCGCCTTTTCAAGACTGAACAGCAAAGGACCTGCTCAGCTCTCCCTTGCTACTTTATGTATTTGTGGGGAGATTACATTGGAACCCCATGCCTAACTAGCAATATTGTAAAGGCTGGTCTTTGTGAAAAGAAGCCTGGCAAAACCTCGTTTAAAAAACAACAACGAGGATAATCAGAACTGTATGGAGGGAGGGAGCCTGTGCCCATAGCCCCGAAAATAAGAAAACCAGGAGCCAGTCACAACAGTCCTGGGGGTGGGGGGAGGTCGCAAAGCATAAATCATGCCAGGCAACATGTGATGGCTTTTCGCTTTCCTCCTCTTTCTTTCTTTTCTTTTCTCCTGACAGAAGAAAATTAGTGCTTCCAAGGAACACAAGTAGATGGAATGTTTTCTTGAATTCTAGAGAAGCATTTGACAGATGTCACATGAATCTTTTTCAGAGTGTTCACTGAAACTTGCTCAGAGTGAGGGAGGGAAAATGAAGGCCTGCTGCCTGGAGAAGCCACCCGGGGTGAGGCCTCGGGGAGATGCTGCAAGTCTCCCACCATGTGTCCACAGGGGGCCCTGACCAAGACCGTCAACTCTCCATGTGTCTTAAAGAAAAAACAAAGCAATCAATAACTAGAATTTAAATGTCAAATTCCCAAAAGGCTATTTCAGCAAGGAGTGTTCGCCAATCACAAAAAAAGCGCATAGCCTCGGCTTGCCTCTGCAGTGGGCTGCTCGCTGGGTTTACTCCTCTGCCAAGTTCAAGTATGACAGAAGCCCCCCTGTGCTCCCTAACTTGCACCTGGACTTTCTATCTCCCACCACCAGCCTGTTTTTACTCACCATACACGGCACATGCTCAATAAAAGCTGCTCCACTGAACTCTACCTCCTAATGTTAAAAAAGTAATAATGATAACATTCAGAAAATTTCTTTTGTGAGTCCATACCGAGAAACAGAATTAATAAGCATTCACTGAAATGGAATGTCAGTTCTCTCTTAGCCACATAGTCTAGTAAATGAGTTTCTGTAGCTTTTTTCCTGCACATTTCTGACTCAGCTCCCTTGTTTCTGTGTCATCTCCCCCCATCCCCGACCCCCCCAGCCCAATTCTCCTGTTTCTTTCTAAAACCCACCACCTGCACCCAACGTGCTGATATGAGGCCTGAGCAGTGAAGGGACGCAACTCATTTGTCTGCTGGAAAATGAGACCATTAATGAGGGTGAAAGACCAAGTGTGAGGAGGAAAGATGAGTAGATGAGCTCAGTGTTAGGTCTGAAGCTCAGGGATGATTCTAGAGATCAACATTATAGAGACATTACACACTAGGAGTAAGTATGAGAATTCGAGATGGTCCATGACATGGAGTGTAGGCTGCAGATGGGACTCAGGGCAGAGAAGTTCTGGTCAGAGGATGCAAAACTCAGAAGCATGGTGGCCTGGAAGCCTTCCCAATCGTGAGTTCTGAGGAGCAGGTGGTCAATAGTGCAGCTAGGGGTGTGCAAATAAGAGGACAGCAGAGTGTCCATAGAAGGTGGCAGTGAGACTCTTCTTGACTTTGGGGAAAGTCTTTCTGTGGAGATCAGGGAAAAGAAGCCAGGAGTTTAAATATATTTTTAATACCTACTAAGCATGTTATTCAATGCTACTAATAATTTCTATTGCTATGGATCATTAGAATTAATATATAGCCGCATCTACCAAAGTCAGTGTTCTGGTTTTGACAGTGTAGCATAGTTACATAAGATGTTATTGGGGGAAGCTGGGTGAAAGGGATACAGGAACTCTCTGTACTATTTTTGCAACTTCTTGTGAGTCTTAAAATATTCCAAAATAAAAAGTATTTTTTTAAAAAAGAGTTAATATGGCAAGGCATTTCCAGAAATTCACACTCAGCCCCACGCACGGGCTTCTGTACTATAACTGCCCCCACACCCAGACACCCTCTCACTCCTCAAAGGGCAGTGGCTTGTCCCCTTCATTCACCCTGAACTGTGGTCGAGAGTGAAAACTGCGAAGGGTGGACTGGTCTAGGCTCTACAATCTCTGTAGCCCCTGACCTTGGACCTAGCGTTGCCCCTTTGTGGGAGCCTCCCCTGTGACATGGATTCTCAAGGTCTGGGGGATTGCAGTGGGAGCCCGTGTGCTGCTTTTCTGTGCGCACTGCATGGTCATGACCACTCATCAGGCGGCCGCTTTTTTCTTCCCTTTCAGGATGCTTCCATCGCACACAGATTCCACGTGATGAGAGAGAAACACCCTGAAAAATTCAACAGCAGGTAAGAGTGCCATGAAGCTGCAGCCCCCCTCCAGCCCTGCACTGCCCTCCACCCCCCCACCCCCCCAGCCAACCACACCGCAGCCTCCACCTGCTCTCACCCGAACGTTCTTGGCCCGGCCACCCAGGGACTTGGCTTTCCTGCCACGTTGCCGGAAGGAGGGTTTCCATTTCCAAGCAGAAAACGGTGTCAGAAACCTGCAGCAGCCTGGCCGCCTGTCCCCTCGCAGAGGATGCTGTGAAGAGGGGGGGACTGCGGGCGGGCAGGGAGGGCGCGCTGTGCCCGCCTCGAGGGGTGGGGGCCTGCGCCTGGCTAGCTGGAACCCCCTCCTGGGGCTTGGCCGCTTTCTCCAGATGGAAAGCTGCTGCAGCCTCGGCCCCCTGGAATTTCTGTGGGGAGGAGCAGGCTGCATGGCAGGGGCCTCAGCCTCTCTGGAAGGGAGGGGGTGGCAGCAGGGGAGGGGGGTGGAGGGGGTAGGCCGGGCCAGGAGGGCAGAGAGGGCGTCGCCTCTGTGTCCCCCCCCCAACAGCAGAGGGCAGCAGAGGGAGGCCCCTGCAGGGGCTGGGACACCAGGAGCCCCCCAGGTCCCAGCCTCAGCCCCTGTGTGAAGCCTGGATGTTAGGTCCAAAAACACGAGAGAGAAAACCAGATTTTTTTGCAAGCAAAACTAAATCCTTCTTGCTGGTGGGAGGGAATATGCGAGAAGTGAGTTGTGACTGGCATATAGCTACCCGGGACTGCTAAAATACCTTTCTCCATTCTTCTTTCCTTTTTTTTTTCCCCTTCTCTTTGATTTCCATCCCTTTTCCTCTGTGTTGTACCATTTCAAGATGACCATTGGATCCCGCCCCACCCTCCAGCAGGTGGGGGGGAGGAATGCAGACTTAGCCTGAGGGAGTGACTTATATAGCCCATAGGATTCCCTTCAGAGCGGAGGTCCAGTATTGTCGGAAGACATTTATTTAAAGCCTCACACCCCAAAGAGTGCCATCATTTTCATTCCTACTCCTTTCCCCTGACAATATCCACCACCCCCCACCGCCACCTAGGAGGTTAACAGGGGTAAAAAGTCCTATCGTAACATTCTTCAGCTTCAGGAAAAGCAATCTGAGATCTGTGGAATCTACTAGCTAAACTCATCTTCTTAGGGTGGGTCTTCTGTGCCAGGCATATTCCATCAGGCTCGCACACACAGCCCATGCACACTCACAAATCACTATTAACAGGTATGTGTTCACCCCCCACTCTTACTGTAATCAGCTGACCCTTCTTGTACATCCTTTGTCACTCTCACATACACGCTAAATTATTTCTTCTCTTCCACCCATTGTAGACCTTTTAGGCACTCTTTTCACAGGGGGGCCCTTATGCATACTCATGCACACATACTTGTTAAGATGCCATATGCTTGTGAAATCCATAAGGGTTCTGCTCATTCATTCATTCAACACTAGCTTTTGAAAACATACTCTGTGCCAGGCACTGTTCTGTAGGTGTTTTGGACAGACATGTGTAGGGGCTCGCAGTCCGGTGGTGCAGACCAGAAGGAAGATATGCAGAGTGACTTGTGTTCAGTGGTACGAATCAAGCTGACTTATAGGAACACAAAGCAAGGACATGGAATTTGGTATGGAAGGGCTTCTATCTATAGAGATGCCGAGACATGGAAAACAAGTATGTATTTTTCAGGTTGACAAAAAGAGAAGGGCAGCCCAGAGAGAAGGAACCAACTATAAAAGGATAACAATGAGTGAGAGAAAGCAGGATGCTTGGGGAAGAGCAAGCCGTGCTGGTCTTTTGGCAGGGAAGAAGCAAAACCTCTATAGTAGGTAGAGAATGAGAAAGCAGAAGGAGGGAGAAATTTCTCCATATTCTAAAGATCAATAGACAGGTCAACATATGACATGAAGAGAGTAATTGTCAATTGTCCACATGATTAAATATAATTAGAAAGATACCTCCCTCTGTCAGAAGAAGAGTTGCAATTGTGCATTTCACTATGATCTGGTGACTGTTTTTCCTTCCACTTTCCTAGTTCTATTAATAAGACTACTCTGCAGTTCAGGGCCCACCCTTCTTCCCCTGGTCGAGGTCAAGGTAGTACGGTCGCCTGGCATGACAGGCACACGGATTTGTGTGTAAATCCAGATTTACACACAAATCCGTGTGCCTGCAAGTAAGTGGAGACCTAGTGACGTAGAAATGGGTCCTGTTTCACAAGGTCCTAGACCCCTTCCTAGTAAGAACTTTGAGTCCATGCTGCTTCCACCCTGCCTGCTTGCTCATGTTGAAAATACTCATGAGTGCCCAGTTTGTCCACTGAGAGGCAGGCGAGCAGCCATTTTTTCCAGGCTTCCTTATTTAGCTTTGGAGATGGTTTTAAATAGGCAGGTGGTTGTTGCCATGGTTACACCATTACACCAACGGCTAAACTTAGGAAGGGCCACAAGGGATAGGAAGAAAGCTTGATACCCGGGATTTGGAAATGTAAACGATATTATTAAACAAGGCTTCGTTTTACTCGGCTGCACTTAGGTTTTCCAGAGAGTAGTCACTGCTTGGCTGGATGGTCTTACAGTTAAGGTGCCACACTGGGCCCTCTGGGATAATTCTGAGGTTAAATCTAGGGAGTTGTAACTGTTTTGTTTTGTTTTGCTTTGAACAAGGGAGTGTAACTAATCAGGGCTAGAATTTATCAGGAAACTTGAATCTTTCACATCGCTCATTCAGTTTTCTGGGCTAGTCTAACAAGAATTCTTAACCTAAGGTACAAGGGCTGCAGAAACTCTGAGAACACCTTGAAATTGTATAGAAGACATTGACTATCTTTTTCTGGAGAGAAAGTCCATAACGATCAGAAGGCTCTTGCAGGGACCCAAAGCCCTCTCATAGTTAAAGGTCACAATTCTGAGGCCGCCTGGAATCCTAAAAGGGACCTTGGGGTTTGGTTGGGCTTTTAGGAAATTCTTCCTCCAGTGGCTTCTCTACACAGGTTGTTGCCAGAGAAGGTGATTGGTTGTTCGAAACCGAGTTCTGTTCCCTAGTGGAATAGCTTTGCTAATAGAGTAAGAATCACACCCAAGAATGCAGGAACATGAGCCAAGTGTGATGGGCAAGGACAAAAAGGCCTTTAATGGCAGAGATAGGACTATTTTGGGTACATTCTACTTCATAATCATTGACAGGCTAATAATTGCTAATTTAGAAATATTATGAAAAATTATCATCTTGTTGTTGGCATAAACAGCAGAAGACAGATTTAACTCAGCTGCGAGTCTAACATGTGTTAGAAGGTGTTCTAGGATACAAGGATAAATAAGACCTGATTCCTGCCTTCAGGGAATTCACAGTCAAGCAAAGAAGGAAGAATAATCTTCAAATATTTTTTACAAAGTGATTTGCACATATGAGGGGGTTCCATTTTGTAGGTCATACAGCGTAAAAGAAGTTGGATAGTATAAGACACTTATTAATGGCTGTATCCCTATATCACTTATAAATGAATTGTTTAGAAATAATGTTACAAAGGAACCATCCTGAGAACTGTTATTTTTTGACCTCTTACTAGGTGCCAGGGGATAAACTAGGTTTGTTAAATACATTATAGTTTCGAAATCTCAAGATCACTCTACAAGATAAATATTAGATAAAGGCGTTTTATAGATAAAGACGCTGAGGCTGCGAGAAGCCAAGTCACTTAAGTGAAGTCATACATCTTTTCAAACACCAGAGCTGATATGATTCTAAGCTAGCTCCGAACTCCTCCAGAGTTCAAACTCCGTTTTCTGCCCCTGCTGTCTCCCATGGATTTCATTTATCAAATGCCTATTGTGTATCAAACACTCTGATGGGTACTACATACATGGGCCGCTGCAATGCTCACAATCACATGCAAGGGCAAGTGCTGCTGTCTCCATTTTGGAGATGAAAATATTGAGGCTAAGAAGGGTAGAGCTTTTATCAAGTCTACCCATCTTTATGGATTATCTCTGTGGGAAAATGCCTGCTGAGTTCCAAAGGGAGACCACAGGTACACTACCCACTCTTAACTTGTGTGGTATGACTCTTCTCCCTATCCCAGTGTCTAAGCACAGAGCAGGACCGAATATATGATTTGTGCAATGTTAAAATGTAGGGCCCTTTGAACAAAACTATTAAGAATTTCAAGTCTGCGACAGTAGAGCATTAATTAAACCAAGTACAGAGCCCTCCTAAGGGGGAGCTCCTTGCATCTATGCATGTTTCTTCCATAAGCTGGAAGGAATTTATTAAAAAAAAAAAAAAACTCACATTTGCCAGGGCTCGCAGGGGGGAAGTTTGCAATAAAGATAAGATTATGGAGGAAAGAGGGCTTTAGCTCAGGAGGAGGGAAGGGATGATCAGTCCCTCAAACAGGCAGTCGTCAGTATTAGCAGATGAGCTGATGACACCACTGAAGTCTTCCAGATAGCTAAGAACCAGTCCTCTGTGGAGTTTCTGGATTAACTCTCTGTGAAGAACTTTTTTAATATACGGAATATATACATGGAAGCTACCAAATTCCAAAGTCACTGTGGTTGAACGTCCAGAAAGAGAAGCCTAACTATGGAATTTTTTCGTTGTTGCTCAGAAACTCAGAGCACTTGAGGAATGTGTTATTCCAAACCTGTTGAGTGCCATCCACTTGAATATGTCCCTCAGCAGTTTAGGCTGAGGCAAGATACTTCCTGTTAGGCACTTCAAAGGGACCGAAACCGTACCTCATTCCTACCAAAAGCTGACCACCTTTCCCCAAAGCTCTTGGGTAATTAATAGACTCTGGAGTGTTAGCTTTCTTGGAATCAGGCCCGTGGAGTAATTGATGAGGGGTTCCCCCAGAAGCCCTAATGTAGCATGAGACCTTAAGAGGTTGGAAATACATCTTGCAAATAACTAAGCACTTAACAGTTATTTATAGAATGAGGCAGCAGGGTATAGTCTAAGTTGGCATTCAAAGTTGGCTCTGCCACTTACTAGCTGTGTGACCTTGGGCAAGTTACTTAATCTCTTTAATACTTTGCTTCCTCCCCTGAAAATCCTGCAAGGTTGCTATAAGTATAATGAGATCATGTATAAGTTCATGGCACACGGTAGGCAATCAATAAACATCTGTTGTTGAGTGTTGCTGAATAACTAGCATGAGGAAAGCATTGCCTTAAATTGCCAGTGACAGGCTTTTCTGATAGAGTGGCTAGTGGGATTCAGTCATCATGAAGTCTTTGCTTTATTGGCATGGCCCTGGAACTGAAAAGTTGGAGGACAACTAAAAGTTGGAAGCAACCCCATCTATGATCCACTGAATCTATCTAAATCCCTCTCCTAAGGGGTGAGAGTATGGCATCAGTTAGCTGGGATGGATTTGGATTCCATAGAACTGGAGCTACAGAGAAAATGCCCATTAAAGCCAGAGGCAGAGATCTGGGGTCTGAATACCTGAGATTCTAAGCCCAAATGCCAAGATAAGATGGCAAGGCTAGAGATAGGATCAAGGTTGGGGTCCCAGACCCCAGCTGACATGGTAGCAGGAGGAACAGATAAGAGTGAGTAAGGTGGAGTCACAGGACAGGAGCCATGGGCTCGACGGATACCTAGGGGCTTACCAGCTGGAGGCAAGGAGTGTACTGTCGGTGGGTAGGGGGATGGTCAAGGTCAGTCAGACACAAGATGTAACGACTCTTCATTCATATTGACTCTACCCTCATCCACCCAGCACCTCTTCTCTTACTTTAGATGAACACAGCAATGTTCTGTGGGAGGCAAAATAGAAGCCGGTAAAGCTCAAATCATACAATTCTGGAAATCAAAGGGCCTCCCCTCTTGAATGCCTGTACTATGTTCTGCAGTCACAAGCATAGACTTTATCACCATTTACATAAGATTTTCTTTCTTTTTTATAATCTAAAAATGAAACCATTCTAAGTTATTCTTTCCAGGAGCCCTTTGA
The DNA here is from genome assembly GCF_053574225.1 of Canis aureus. Lineage (NCBI taxonomy): Eukaryota > Metazoa > Chordata > Mammalia > Carnivora > Canidae > Canis > Canis aureus. Next base: position 23,499,620 of record NC_135641.1, on the reverse strand, counting down.
GGTAGCCTAGTGTTACAGCCCAGACGTTTGACTTTCCCAAAGCATAAAGATACAACAGCAGCAGACGAACGAAGCAGGGTTAAAATCCTCACCATTGGAGGTGTCATTCTGTGCCCTGAGTTGAGTTTTGCTCCTCCCTAATACTTGGCACCCTCGAGAGACCTGCCCTCAGTACCCAGAGGGTCCAAACTGTCTGCACCTGTTTCCCTCAATATATCAAACTATTTTTTCAAACATTTGGGATTCAGAAAAGCCCCAAATGAAGTTGACTGTGGCATTTCTATTTTTATTCTTACTCCTGTAGGTATTTAAAAAGGAAATGCAAACCTTATGTTTTGTGTTCAAGTACCTTTGACTCTTCAAGTCAGTTCTGACAGAGCAGCCTACTTAATTACTGGAATGTTTATATACTAGCCCACACAAATGTTTATCTGCCACCCTCCCTACCCCTTCTTGGAAGAGATTCACGGAGTTAAATGAATGAAATATGGGTTCATGTTTTTTTTCACCAAACATTCATCATTATGCAACTGCATAAGTTCAGGGGTTTTTCTTGGCTGTCTTCTTTGTTTACAGTCAGCCCTTGATTATTTGCAGAAACAAGGGAACAGCAACATGGATCATTTAGATTGAAAATTTTAGGAGGCTGTTACTAATATTTGTGTGCAGGTCTCTCTATCCTAGAGATTTATAGTATTTTAATAATATGATAAAATCACATTGACTTTTTTTTTAAAGATTTATTTATTTGAGAAAGAGAGAGAGAGAGTGTGTGTGTGTAGGGGGGGATAGAGGGAGAAGAGGAGAGAATCTCTGGCTGACTTAGCACTGAGCACAGAGCCGAATGCAGGGCTTGATCTTGTGACCCTGACATCATGACCTGAGCCAAAATCAGGAGTCGGGTGCTTAACCAACTGAGCTATCCAGGTGCTCCAAAATCACATTGGCTCTTGACATTTGCTTCATTTTCCTTCTGGCCCCCCAGTCCATTAGAACAGGTAGCACAGCTTCTCAGACTGGTACACACAAGGAGCCTATGATATCTCGAGGCTCCTTACAAAGTTGCTTGTTTGCCAAAACAGCTCCTTATTGTAGCTTAACAGGCCTTTTCTTCTAGCCCCTGCCAGACTAAAACAAGAAAGGTAGGATTCCTGTCAATAAAGAGTGGAATTAGTTTGTGATAATATCAAAAGGAACTTGAAAACAAGCTATATTTTCACGTATTTAGGACAGATAATCCAGGGGCACCTGTGTGGCACAGGGGTTGAGCATCTGCTTTTGGCTCAGGGTGTGATCCCGGGGTCCTGGGATTGAGTCCTGCATCGGCTCCCCACAGGGAGCCTGCTTCTCCCTCTGCCTATGTCTCTGCCTCTCTCTGTGTCTCTCATGAATAAATAAATAAAACCTTTAAAAAAAAAAGCAGAGAATCCAAAAATTATCAGTATTTACTGATTTTTAAAAATGTTTCCGTCAAAGAGCTCAAGGTGTAATATATAATCAAGTTCAGAGGGTTTAGGTCAGCATGATAAGCTCATGGAAGAAACTCAAAGTAAGGTTAAGAACTGGCTGGTCCTCAAATGGGTGTGACAGTATGGATGCTTTCCAGAGGGAAGAGGTCAAGAAAGTGCTGGAATTTAATGTCTTCTTTTAAGGAAAAGACTGAATCAGGGATTGTTTCACCCAGAGAAGAAAAGACTTAGGGAGAAGTGATTACTGACCTCAAATATTTAAAAAGTATTTCTCATTAAGGAGGAATTAAGTTATTTAGCCCAATAAATCAATGAGGAAAATGGCTGGAAGGACCACTTTAAGCACCAAATACAGGACATCAGTTCTATTACTTAGAGCCATCTTAAGTATAGGGGGCTACTGATGAGAGCATTTTCAGATTTTAATATTCTGGCTGATGCTGGACAAACATCTGGGGCTCCAGTGAGGCCAGGTGCCCTAGGGTACAGATGCTATCACCAGACAACCTGGATTCAAATGCTGGTGTTGTCATAACCACTTATATGTGACCTTAATCAAGTTACTTTTCTAAGCCTTAGTCTGCTCATCTGTAAAATTGGGATATAATAACTTTTTGTTGTTGTTGTTTCCTATGGATGCTATAGCACATCACTACACTAATTTATTATATTGTAGTTCTGGAGGTCAGAAATCTGAAATAGGTCTCACTGGGTTAAAAATCAGTGTATCCTCAGGGCTGCATTCCTTTCTGGGGGCTCCAGGGGGAAATCCATTTCCTTACCTTTTCTTGCATCTAGAGGTTGTCTGGGGCCCCCTTCTTTCTTTAAAGCCAGCAATGGCCTATCGAGTCTTTCTCTACATGGCATCCTTCTCACAATCTCCTTCTGCCTCCCTCTTCCACTTAAATGGACCCTTGTGATTATACTGGACCCACTCAGATAATTCAGGATCATCTCCCTATCTCAAGGTCAGCTGACTGACCATTTCAATTCCACCTTCAACTTTAATTGCCTTTTGCCATATAAATGAACATATTCACAGCTTCCAAGCATTCGAACATGGACATTTTCAGGACATTATTCTCCCTACTACAAGTACCTTACCTAAGTACCATAGAATTATCTCAAACCTTCAATGAAGCAATGCATTCAAAGTGCATATTACAAAGGCTTGGCACATTGATATTAATTATTACTATTATTTTTAATATTTACATTATTACAAAGATAGATCCTACATCAAATAATAGTCATCTTAGGTGACTCAGAAGCCTTAAAAACACTGAGATTTGGTGATGCTCTGAAAGGGATAGATAAATATCTATTGGTCATAGGACATGAGTCATCAATACAGCAATAGACAATGTGCTTTTTTTTCCTCTTCATTTATCTTGATAAAATTTTTTCAATGCATTTATCATTATATAATTTAGTACTATATCATAAAGTATGATTACATAATACATTGAAATATCATTGTAAATAATTTGTAAAGTTCAGAAAAGTTAAAGAAGAGGGATGCCTGGGTTGCTCAATGGTTGAGCATAGACGTGATCCTGGGGTCCTGGGATCGAGTCCCACATTGGGCTCCCTGCATGGAGCCTGCTTCTCCCTCTGCCTATGTCTCTGCCTCTCTCTATGTATTTCTCATGAATGAATAAATAAAATCTAAAAAAAAAAAAAAAAAGTTAAAGAAGAAACCAATCACACATAGTGCCATCACTCAGAAACACAGTATTACCTTTTTGATATATTTCAGCAGTTTACTTGATACACATATTTTTAAATATTTGTGATAATATGTTTTTATAAAAATATATGTACAATTTATTTAAAAACTTTTCTTTATACAAGTAATTAAGACTTATTGTGGACAATCATAGTATCCTCCAGGAAATAAACACTGTTAGATTTATAACATATTTAATAGCAGGGAAGCTGCTATTAAAACCTAGGTCTGACTCTGCAGTCTCCATTTATCCTGCTATACTTCCCTTCATCTCTCAATGCCCAGTTTGGTACTCCATGGCCAACGAAACACCCAAGAAAGAGACTAGGGAAGAACCACAGAGATAATTAATGGCCCCATGAGAAAACCTTAAATAAACCAAAATCTTTGTTTTGTTTTGTTTTGTTTTGTTGGAGAGGAGAAGCAGGGGCTGGGAACTAGTCCTCCGGTGTATGAAGGATTCACAACAGGAAATAGTAACCACACCTTACTCTTCATCTCAGCTCAGGAAAGAATGAGACGGGGGAGCGGGGCGGGGGATGTGCTTCTCAAGTGAGGAATTGCTGTTTTGGATGGGAGGAAGATTCTCCTGGCCTGGAGACCCATTAAAGGCTAAAATGAGTTATTGAGGGAAGTTGTAGAATATATTCCAAAGGTTTCTAAAAACAGAAGCCAGACTCATTCATCAGGGATGACAAACACATCATCTTCCCTGAGCCCAGGAGTAAGCGGATGGTGCACACCGAGTGACAACCCTCTCCCTCCCACACAACAACCAACTGCAGTGCCCCGTAGGAGACTTTACCTCCCGTGTTCCTCAGCTCCCTGCTGGTCCCCATGATGTCCCTTCCTCGAGATATCCTTAGCAGGGCCCTGGCCATCTTGATGCTCTTTCTTCTCAGGCCTTCAGTTTGGCAGCTGCCCATGTTTTTGTCCTGTTTCTGCCACATAAGGACTTGCTACCACAATCCTTGTCACATTTTATAAAATTTAAACTCACGTGGTTTGCCTTCGGGATCATTTATTATCATCTCCCCCCAAACGCCAATCTAGCCTTATCGTTGGCTTGCTCTGTTGGTCTCCTCTTCCCCACTCTACCCTTAACTCCTCAGTCTAGTACAGCATCGCCTTCCGGGGCCTGATCATCACCCATTGTTTCAAAATGCAGTCCAAGATATTCAAAACACTCCCTCCCTGACCAACCCCAGCCTTGGCCTCCACTTTTTCTTACAATCCACCTACAAGGTTTTAGATACATCTTTTCCAACTTCGATTTTTCCCTTTGTCTTCCCTAAGTCATTATTTTGATGCAAAACTGCTCTCACTCCACCTCATTCCTAAGCCCTTCTTGGGATCCACTGACCTAAAAGCAAAAGAAGGTTGATTCCCAAGTATGTTCCCTCATTTGGCCAAAACATGTTGAGCATCTATTCTGTGTTAATATTGTGCTGGGGCCAAGGAAATCAGGATTACCACAGGCCCTACTTCTAGGAGCCCATGGTTCTAGTTGGGAAGATGAGCATATCCAGAATCTATCACCAACTGTATTCGTTTCCTAAGGCCACCTGACATTATCACCACAAACTAGGTGACTTGCAACAACAGAAATTAATTCTTCCACAATTCTGGAGGCTAAAAGTCTGAAATCAAGGTGTCAGCAGGATTGGTTCCTTCCCAGGCTCTGAGGGAGAATCTGTTCCATCCATGCCTCTCTTCTTGCTTCCAGTGGTTGCCAGCAATTCTTGGCATCCCTTGGCTTAGAGCTGCAAAACTCCAAACTCTGCATTCATCTTCACATGCATTCTCCCTCTGTGTCTCTGTGTCTCTCTGTCCAAATTTCTCTTTTCTTATAAGGACACTAGTCGTTGGATTTGGCCCACCCTCATCCAGTGTGACATCACCTTAGCTTGAGGACATCTGCAGAGACCCTATTTCCAAATACAGTTGCATTCACAAGTATGGGGCTAGGCCTTCAACATAGCTTCTTGGAAAACACAGTTTAACCAACCATACCTACCCTCCCTGAAGCCCTCACAAAAGAAAGAAATACAATATAATACGGTGGGCTGTGTCTTAACAAGGAACCATGAATAGTGAGTGTGTTGTGGGAGCACCTGAGAAAGTAGGATTAGACTTCAGAAAGAAAGTTGCATTTGAGTCTGAGAAAGAAATGGGAATGCTCCGAAGAAAGTAGGAGCCAGGTGTGTGCTAGGAGGGGAGAAGTAGGCTGGGCAAAGGGCAGACATGCTGGAGGACACTGGATGTGAAGAGAGAGGCAAATGGTTCTGAGGTGGCATGGGAAGGCAGGTGGGAGGCAGCCACAGCAGGATCTCCATGCTGTTCCCAGGAGTTGCACTTTTTCCTACAGGTGAGGGAGTGGACGGGGAGGTAGTCAATCAGCAGATATGTTTTGAACAGGTCAGTGAAGGAATGCATTGTCTTTAAAAATCTTTCCAGAGCCCAAATTTCAGGGCTTCTAGGAACACAGGGACCTTTATCCTGAAATGTATGGGTGTACAGGGTGTTAGGTCAGAGAGGGACCCAGAGAGACTGGAGAGGAGGTAACCCTCAGGGAGCCGGAAAGAGGGCTGTCAGGAGAGAACCAGCTCTGCTAACCTGGGGGAGTTCGTGCATATCAGGGCCAGAAACACCGTGGAAACCAAGCATGGGGCTTTTTTCACAAGCCCGGAACTGTGAAGTGTGCTGTTTGATTGTGGAAGTAGAAATTCACATTGAACAAAACTCCACACGTCATTCTCTCTTCCTCACTACCACGATTTCATATTCTCTCATCCAGAAGTTGACTTAGGTGGTCTCTAAACTTAGCTTAACATGGTTTTTGTTTACTTGGTTTTTTATGTCCAAAGGAAAGAGTATCAGAGTTAATTATCCCTCTGTTATCCTCTACTAATTAGAACTTTGGAGAATTATCGTCCTTCTGCATTAGGGGCATTTCTGTGATACACCAGAGTCCATCTTTACATTTAGAGCTGATGTGATTAGCATATGCAGTATGATATATTTTCCTTAAACTGTTCATACTTGCACATGTTTTATGAAAAAAGAGATTGAAAAACAATAGATATTCTCAAGAAAGATTCAAGTGACGATTAATTTTAATTCTTCACTTAAATCAACATTTACTCAAGAAAATGTTAATGGATTTGTTATTTGGCCAAAGATTTTGAAAGCAGCCTTTTGCTGTACTTATCAGGAAACTCAGTAACTCTCATGTGAAATAAGTAAATTATCTCTCCAGAAACCCTGGGCAAATGGCTTTACAACTCCATATGTTAGGCTGTGTTTCCCTTTACATGAAATGTAGATACTAATCCCTGGGTTTTGCTGCATCCAAAAATCAGCGCTGAGTTTCAGCTTCCACTCTGCCTCTTTCTTACTCTCTGCCCTTGGGAAAGTTACTCACTTCTCTGATTCTTCATTTTCTGGTATGTAAAATGGAAATTACAGCTATCTCACAGGATGCTTATGAGAATGAGAGTGGATAAATGAGTGGAATTGAAATGTTTCAGATGTTGGTATGATACTATTGATTATTATGGGCATCTGTAAGAAGAACATGCAGTAGTATATAAGCAACTACATCGTATAGGCTCTCTCATTTAGACATATAGTGTGGTGATTCTTAACTGTAATAATAACTTGCAGACCCCAAGCTTTGGGCAGGCCTTTAGGTTTCCCCTCCCAATGTAAGCATCCCTCTGTAAACACCTCTCTGAGAGGGATCATCAAATCTCCACTTTGAAGATTATAGAGCTCTACTTTGAAGATTGTATGAGTGTTTAAATTTCTTTTTTCTTTTGGCCCTGCCACTTCACCTTTCACTCAGAAAGCAGTTTCCCTATCTTCTAATGCTCTTCAATGAGAGAGAGGCTCTCTTCATTCCAAGAATGCACTTATACCCTCCAATTGCTAAAGCGTCAGGGACTTACATAAATGCTGCACAGTCATGTTTATTGAGCCTACACTTAGATTGAAACTCCCCACTGTCTAGTAACAAGATGTTTTCTATTCTATTGAATGAAGGGTCCCTTTAATCTCAAAAGTGGACCTTTTTTGGAGAGTATTCCAAAGTGCCAATCAAGCCAAGTACCCTACCTTGCCTTTGAACTCAGGGGGCTGAAAGTGTGTCTGTAATCTCCAGTTTGGGATTACCACAGGGCAAGAGGTGGTAGGAACATTGAGGGTAAATTAAAACCCCCAACCGTTCGTCTCAGTGAAGCTTTTATTGGAGCTATCAATACATTCCCATTAATTAGCATTCTCATTCATCAGGTTCTCCCTTTCCTCTTCCCTATTACCTTGTCCCTGAACTTGGGCAGGGAGAGGAATGGAGGGTGCTCATACAGGGTTTCTGCAGACATGTGCAGGGTTGAGGCAAAGAGAATCAAACAAGATGCCCTCTGATTTGAGCTGATTGGCTGGTTCATGATTTGTACTTTTAATTTTGCTCTCTACCAAGCTAGAGATAACTATACTAAAGAAAAATGAAACCGTCAGCAATAAGTCAATGAGTTAGAAGAGATTTGAGGACTGGATAATCATTTGTCCTTTAATAATCAAGACTTGATAGCATAATGTTAGCATTCATAATAATCATCGTTTGTGCCAAGTGGAAAATTCGGGGGAAAGGTAAACATGAGCTTAAGCTACTTCTTCAGTAAAGGACAAGTTCGTTACTTAGTGTTCTGTGATCGTCAGTTGATAGCCTACCATGTTGTATCTGACCTGTAAACACAGGGTGACTGAAAATATTTTTTTTTTCTCAGAAGAGGTGGACTTGGGATGATATTCTATTTCTGTGTATATGATCAGTGCAATGCCAACAGCTTCAGTTCTTACTCTGACACAGCTGGTCAGCCCTTGATGTTAGACACATATTAGGACTTGTGACTGAAAACACTGGCAGCTCAAATGGGAAAAATCAGATGGGGAAGGAGAGAGAGGAGACGCTTTTGAGGCAAGTGCTAGGAAAATTCCTAGGAGGGAACTACAAAGGTCTCTGTGAGGGATCCCAAATCCAAATGGCAGCAGAGGCTAGGTAGTTAATATAAGTGAGGTAAGTGAGAGGACGTGGGGTTTGCGGGGGGGGATGCTCTAGCAAACAGGAGAGCACCTGCCCTATGTCATGGCAACAGCCAGCACTCAGCTTGAGCCAATTGCTCCCATGATGGAGAGCAACCCAGTATTAACAAATCCCATTTCTCAAGAGAAGCTGGCCTCCAGGAGTGTATATAAAATCTTCCAATTTAAAAAACCATGGTGCAAGTCAAACACAATTCCAGGCCCCATAAGATCAGGCCTCCAAGTTGTCACATTGAAGACACTGAGAAATAGAACCTAAGGGATGTGATGGGGGCCAATTATTTATTTTTCTTACTTACCTTGATCACAGATTTATTGGTACTGCCCAGGTAAACGGGTCTCCTAGCAGAGGAGTGAATGAATGGGCTTCAGGAAGCTTTAGAGATCTGTGTATTTGCATTGATGAAGGGTTTCTTGATGCCCTAAAAGAAATGATCTAAAAAGAAAACAAATTCAGAAGGTCAAGGGAACATAAAGCAAGGTCAGAGTCTCACGAATAAATAGATATAACATGGAAATAAAGAGGAAATGCCCCATCCCTGTTTGGGGAGAAAAATATAAAAGTCTGATACTGTATTCAAGGAGAACAGACGTAGAAGAGAAAGCAGGTTTAATGAGAGCCGGTGAAGGTAGCTTCTCAAGTTGTCCGCTTCAGGCGTGTATCAAAGTAGCATTGGTTAAAGCGCATTCTATGGGAAGTTACAAGAAAACTCACAAGAGGAAATCATCAAATCCACTTGGGAAATCCCATGTTATGTATATTTCTTTTTTTTTTTTTTATGATAGTCACACACACAGAGAGAGAGAGAGGCAGAGACATAGGCAGAGGGAGAAGCAGGCTTCATGCACCGGGAGCCCAATGTGGGATTCGATCCCGGGTCTCCAGGATCGCGCCCTGGGCCAAAGGCAGGCACCAAACCGCTGCACCACCCAGGGATCCCTGTATATTTCTTTTTGGTAGGATCTTTTAGAGCCTTTGGTATAGATTCTAACCTATTGAAACCATGCAAAAGCAAGATATTTAGTTTCTCAAATTTACTTGACCATAGAATTCGCCTACCCCAGAGCATCTTATGAAATCAGTATTTTGCTGAATTGACTTGGTGAAAACCCCTGCACTAGAGACAAGAAAGGGGTGAGTATACATGCTCATAGATAACCCCTCGACTATTTCTCCCTCCTGTGGGTGTGGGGGCAAGTAACACATCCAGAAGAATCCTCATTAGTACCTCTAGTGACTCTGATGCCTTGCATAGGAAACTAAGGGATGTGGGGCAGAGGTGCTGCTCAAGTCTCTTCCTCTGCCATGAGTCATGATTTTAGAAGCAATAAGCATGTATGGGGAACACAGAGCTGCTCTGTGTAGCTGATCTGAGAATGACTATTCTTCTGGACCATGGATCTCAGTGCTGGAGTGACAGGCCCCTGGCAAGAAATCAGGAGCTTGTCACATAAACCAAGAGGAGTATTTTTGGCCAGAGACTTGAAGACCAAACAGGAGAGCTTTAAAATGAGATTTAAAGGGGATAAAGTAGAATGTTCAAATGAAACTCTAAAATCACAGCCCACGGAGGGGCAGCAGGTGTGAGCTAGAAATAAGAAGCCTGGCAGAGGAGGTGCCAAGCAGTTCTCCCGAGGAACTGGCAGGGAGGAGCAGCGGGGTCACATCCACAGTGGCGACACGTTTGCCAACTGCACAGTGAGGGGGCAAAGTAAACGGGTTGGGTTTCTTAGGGGAGTGAACAAGACCTCCAAGACAGCGGAGATTTGGTGGGCTTGAACGCACAACCAGAATGCCATGCTGGTGAGGGTGACAAGTTCACATGATCACAGTCCCTGCAGTGGGTGTTAGGAGTGCATACACAAGTATCAGAAGTCACAAACATCAGAGTGGAAGCAAAGCCGAGAGCATATGGATGAGATTTTCTAAAGGGCAAAATAGAAAGGATTTTGCTGGCAGTGTATACTCCAGTCTTCTCAGGCAGAGTGAGGCTCTGGCTGATGCTTTCCTAGTTAAGATTTTTAAAACTGGCACAGGAAGAAGATGGAATAGGGATGGGAAGGGGGTATTTATCCAGGCATCTGCCCCATCTCATGAATCGTTGGCTCGCCTTGCTAACAATTTCTTGACTTAAAAGGTAGAGGAAGCAAGGAGGGAACTAGTCTGTATTTAACTCTGACCAGGAGGTGTCCAGCTGGTTGGTGGTGTGGAAAGCACGGAAACTTAAGAAAAAGTAACCAGATCTTCGTGTAGTTTTATGATAGCAGAAGGAAGAGAGAGGACGCATACCTACGTTGCGCTCTGACTCGCCTTCCTGCCTCTGCTACTTCCCACTTGCCTCTGGCACCTCCAGTCCCATTCTGATAAGAACTCCAGCCCAGACTTCAGGGTCACCAGCAGGGATCTGAGGGCATGAGAGTCGCCATGTCCCTTTCCCAAGGAAAGCAAAGATTCTCCAATCCAAATCCAGCAAGAACGGTGCACCGCTCGTATTGCATGTTGGAACTCAGAATCCATGAGGCCACAGAGCCAGTTTTATACAGGGCCATGGAATTCTGTTGTGCCATTATTCGAGGGTATATCATAGAACCCATTCCCAATATTCCCAACAACCCTGCAAGGTACGTAATATCATCCCAACACAAGATAAAGAAACTAAGGCACAGAGACTCAACAACTTGCCCAAGACTTCATGGCAAGTAAGTGACTGAGCCGTGGCTGGAACCCATGCCTCTCTGGCTTCCAACTAGAGCAGCTTCAGCTCCACCAAGCTGTTCCCAAAGCTAGACACATAATGGGTTAATTGGCTTGTATAGGTTAGCCTGGGAACCCAACCTCAACATAACATTGTTTCTATGGGGAAATGTGCTCAGAGTGACAAACAACTGGCTTAACCAGGAACTTTTGTAACCTGACCTATCATAAATCTGGCACAGCTCATGTTCAGAAAGGCTTTTTGTGGGAGAGAGAAAAGAGAGCAGGCTCATTCATCATGTCAGATACTATGATACCATTCCTGTCTAGCTTTGCATTTTGAAGGAACTACAGTCTCAAATGCATCTATAGACTAACCCTTGGCGTGTAGATGTGAGAAGCACGTGAGGGGGACCCTTGGGCTTGTAAAACAGCCAGTGCAGTTACAGCACACAATAAACATTGGGTAAGTGGGGACTGGGATGATTCTCAACAGCTGGACGGTGAGCTGGAGACAAAAGGAGTGCAGAGGGAAGGCAAAGCTCTGCTGTCTCTCTCAGAAGTCCACCTGGCAATCAAAGTAGGGTGTGAGTGTGGACCTGCTTCTAGGGTTGCCTCTACTCACCCAGATGGTTTCTAGTTTCTAGTCTTCGTTGGTCAGGACCCAGGAAGCAGCCTTCCTGGACACGAGCTCAGTTGCAGCCAGGTGGCCTGCCTTAGTTTCTAGGCATTTGGGACTTGTTCTAATCAGCCATCTTGCCCACCTGGGCCTTAACTGTCCTCACCTGCCTTCAAAGACCAGCCTCCCGGGCTGATGGATGTGTGAATGCTGGTAAAGCATAGCCCAGAATCAAAAACGGTACCCAACAGGGGTGCCCGGCTGGCTCACTTGGTAAAGAATGTGACTCTTGACCTCAGGGTGGTGAGTTCAAGTCCCACACTGGGCATCCTACTTAGAAAAGAAAAAAAAAAAAAAAGATACACAACAGCTAAGCAATCATTACAGAACCTTAGAGACACACATCCCCCACCTGCCTTTGCCCCTTTTCCTCCAGGTGTAGGATTTCTTCTTGTCCTGGTATTTGACTTTGCTCCCTGAGAACTAGGAGAGCAAGCTTACTCAGAGCCCTCTGGCATCAGCCAAATCGGCCTGAGGGGGATTTTCATTCCATGAATAAATCTTCAAAGGAAGAAAAGATTGCTAAAAGCAGCCAAACTCTGTGAGATTTTTAAATTTTTATTTTATTTTATTTTATTTTATTTTATTTATTTTTTATTTTTTATTTTTGGATGGGGGAAGGGAGCAATTTTCTCTTGGCAAGGACAGATACTGACTGGAAAAACACTCCAGACACTCAGGCCCTCAGGAGAGGAAAACCCTAGCTGCCTCACCAGCTGTCACTCCTGAGGGTCACCCCCAAAGTGGCAGGACCATGTGGTGGCATTCACATCACTGCGGCAGTTCTCAGGTTGGGCTGTGGGGCTTCGAGAGACCCTGTCACCTCAGAGAGGCCACGTCTGTGACTGTGCTTAGTAGAAGAGTATTAGAGAAGCCTCCCTGTTTTGGCCCGTGTGTGTGCCTGCACACACACACACACACACACACACACACGCACGTGTCCTCGGATGCTACAGAAACGGAGGATCAGATTTCAGACTTTGGCAGGCTTCTTGCTGGAGTCCTGCCCTTAGGAGGAGATTTTGTCAGGTGCCAGACAGAAATGGGGAGAGCTTACCAAAGGAGAATATGTCCGTAGTCCACAGAAACAAACTGTCTTGTGGGAAACAGAAGGGTCATTGTTCAGAGGGGGCAGGTTCTCTGGACCCCAGTCTCCATCGAAGCAGTGGAAAGAGTGCCAAGTGGGTTTGGCTCTTTGTTTCCTTGGGAGAAGAGTGGAGACCAGAGGCCAATAAGGAGGCCCAGACCACAGGCTCTGTGGAGAAGAGTGCCACAGCGCCCTGAGCAACCAGAGCCAGCCAACCTAGAGCTGCAATCTCTAAGTTGTGACAAAGCCAGCCCACAAGCACATCTGAGGATGGCCAACAGGTTTGCAGTCCCTAGCTCCTGTGACTCTGGCTGATGTTTCCAATTCTCAGCTACATCCTAGGCACAGCAACAGGAGCCAGGGCAGGTGGAAAGGTAAGGGACATGGACTAAAAGTTGGGAGCTGGGCCTTGGATTCCAGCCAGTGCATCACCAAGGACTGGTCTCAGCTTCTTAATCTGTACCATGAGAAGGCTGCTCTGGCTTAGAAGAAAACCACCTTCCAGAGCTGGTATGACTAGCAGTTCTGCATGTACCCTTTTACCATCAAATAGTGCACTATTTTTCATCATCCCTCATCACTCACCGCCATGGGTGCCATATTAAATATGATTTCTATCAGCCATAAAGCTGTTCTAAGTAAGAACTTGTTTTCCCATTTTTTTAATTGCACAACATCCATTTACTGTACAATCAGTACCTCTGGTTACCAGGAGGTGACCAACCAATGTAATTGGTTTAATTCCATCCCATGGCAAAAAAAATTTAACCCACTAGTTAGCCTGTGCAGGCTTTATTACGAGTAAATGCACAAATACTGTTTCACATTAAGAGATGTTGACAGCAACTCATGGACTCCTTTCATACTTTGGAAGATTCCTGGGAACCTGTGATCTTCTGGCTGGGAATCCCCGGACCCCAAAGGCCCCTTAAGTGCAAACGATCTGTCATCTGTGATTTTACAGGTAATTTTTCACACATGAAAATGAGCTAAGAAGTTATTAAAGTTGTTATAACATAGGCTATTAAGAGGATTCCATATTGATATTGTAAAATACATGCTAGGTACGTTCTTGGCCTCTTTGTTTCCTTTAGCTCCTTCTTGAGGTCTTCCCTCTTGTTTTGTTCCCCAAGTTTCCACCCACCCCCTCCTGGTCTCTGGTCTCCAGCCCTCCAATCTATTCACCGCCCCCCCTAGATTCTCCCCAGTGTCGTGAACACCAGTCTGTCCCCAGTATGGAAAACAGCCAGCAAATACCTTGCCCCTTAAAGCCGAAATACACTGAGCCAAGACAAATCTGTTGGCAGGACTAGCGGGCACAAGAGTCATACTCAGAGAACAAAAACAGCTATTTATAAAGCCTCCTTCCTGATTGCGGGGGGCTCACTTTCCCTTATAGCAGAGGGGCCACTGCCCCCTCTTGGAAAAGATTCTTGCATCCATAGCTCCGTGCCTGAGGGTCATGGAGTGCCCATTCCAGCGAGCAGTGAGAACAGGGGACAGCATGCAGGGTGGATTAGATGTGGTGACAAGCTCTCTGATGGGCCAGGGCAGCTGGATGTGCGGGTGACACAGATGGCCTCTGCAGCACCTGTGAAGTGATGCTCATGGGCCCCTACAGGACTTAATATTCTGGCCTTAGAACCAAGCCCACCTGCCTCAGCCCGTTTTTTTTTTTTAAACCTTTGATCTAAACTTCAGTTAACCCAACTATTTAACTCCCAGAGGCACTTGGGATTCAAACAGTGTAAAATGTTAACAAAGTATTCTATTATTATTAACCTTCATCCTTCATATCACTTCAACTCCAGTTGTTTTTGCTTTCTGTGTTATCACATCCGTGTGATTCTGCTGGATTATTATTCACCTTAGTAAACTGGCACTAGTCTACTGTCTCCGGGAGTAGTAGCAACACCACCACCTTAAGAGCATTAACTGAAACTCTTCGCTTTGTTTTTTAATTGAGATGAAACTTATGAAAATTTATAATTAGTGTACCAAAGTAGCCTGTTGGCTAGCTATAATTTTCCCCAGATGTGTAGATTTTAGCCCTTTAAAAAATTGTATTGGGGGGCTCCTGGGTGGCTCAGTCAGTTGAATGTCTGACTCTTGGTTTTGGCTTAGGTCATGATCTCAGGATCCTGAGATTGAGCCCCACATCTGGCTCTGCACTGGGCATGGAACTTCTTGAGATTCTTTCTCCCTCTCCATCTGCCCCTCCTGTCCCTCACTCTCCCACCCCCCCCCCCAAAAAAATGAATTTGTTGCTAACTCTAATAATCAGAGATATTACATAAAAACATATTTCTGGCTTTTCTTTAAAAGATGGCACTTCTGGCCGTAGTGGGGCCCACATCCCTCTGCGGTGGCAGTGTGGAGCACACGACTCTCCCACCCTCGCATTGTTCAGGAGAAACCTTAGAAATCAGCTGTTCCATGGCCTTCTTTGTGATGAGGAAACTGAGGCCAGGACACCCTGTGTAAGTCATGGTGTCACATGCGCATGTGTATGAGAGCTAGGGCTACGAGGCTGGCCGATCTCCCGCCCGCTGGCCCAGCAGGCCCTCCACCACAGCAGTCCACCCCCTCCACACGGCGCAGAACGCCATCTCGCGGGGAGCATCTGCTTGGCGAGGCTGACAAGAAGGCCTGATTGACCGACTGAGTCATGACCCACTCAGGGAACCTGATTATCAAAGTCCATACCACAAAGAGGAATACCATCACTTCAAGGGCTCCTATTTCTAGAAATAGCCGTAGTGTCCTCTTTGTAGCCTTCTAAGCCCAAAGAAATGTTTTCATGTTTTCACGACTTCAAAAGCCTATTGCCCTTAAAACTTCCTAGAATATCAGAAAAGGGCCATCAGAAGCTCCATGGCCTTTGTTGGTAAAAATGCCCAGCAGCTAGCTTGGTTTTAACTTGTGGACATTCTTGAAAACGAGCTATTCATAGGCTGTGGGGATGATGACTGAATCCAGCCCTAAATCGCTGACAAATACAAAAGAACATTTTTAATTAGTCTCATTTTGCCCTCATCTGTCAAATGAGAAGATCCAGCTCACTAGTGTGCAATCGATGTTATTTTCTTATAAAGCTGGGGGAAGTTAAGAAAACCCAGAAATAGACTCAGCCCACGGTGTCACTGCTGCTGTTTGCCTCTCCTCCATGTGACTGAAGTCCCTTGAGGAGCCCAGTGGGGGTCTTCTGCCTCAAGATGGGCTCATCTGGGTAGTAGTTTCGAGCCTGACAGGGCATCTAGGAGTTTCGTGGACATGGAAACCTGCCCCAGGACAACTGGTTAAGGATTAGTCCTCTCCAGCTAAAAGGTGATTATGAGAAGGAAAGACATGGTGAGCCAAAAAAGAACCCTGGAAGAGAGACACAGAAAAGAGCACTCCAGAAGTCACTAAAACATTGTTAGCTTTATTTTCTTCAAATACATTGGCTACCTGGGATAGACCCCTCACCAACCCTACTCCTACCCCTAAAGGAATGAGTCTCCCAGTGATTGCATCTCCTAGTAACTAGAAAGAACAGTTAGTGAGTACTTGCCATGCATTAAATGCTGCTTGGTGCTCTGTATTTGCCGCAGCAGCTTCACAGCTTTGTGGGACAGAAAATAATATTCCTGGGCGCCTGGGTGGCTCCATGGGTTGCGTGTCAGACTCTTGATTTCAGCTGAGGTCATGATCTCAGGGTTGTAGGTTGAGCCCCACATCAAGGCTCTGCGCTCAGCACAGAGTCTGCTTGTCCCTCTCCCACCCTCTTCCCCTTCCAAAATAAAATATTTTTTAAAAAAAATTCCCATTTTTTAGAAGAAATGGAGCTTTAAAGAACTCATATCACCACCTAGCCAGCTAGTGGCAGAACCATAGCCTCTCGGATCCCAAATGCCATATTGTTGTACAACTGAAGGTGAAACACACAGACACCAGTGCCATAGGCAGCAGCAGCAGCAGCAGCAGCAGCAGCAGCAACCCTCCCAACAAGGGCTAACCACGTGTCTGGGGAGCCGTCTTCAAAAGAGAAGAAACACAGGCGTTCAGGCTCTGGTTGGCAGGGTAGGGTAGGGGCCGTCTCCCACTGCAAACTGTAGAGTATCATATGCTTTATAGACTTTTACCAAAGGCTTGGGAAAGGTGCTGGTGCTGGTCAAGGAAACGGTAAAAAGGGAAGGTGAGGCAGAGAAGAACACACTTGAATGTGTGAATTCTTTATTGGTAGCAACGGTACCTATTCGTCGACTTCTCCTGAGACTAAAAAGAGAGAATGTATGTAAAACGTTCAGCAGAGTACAAAATCAAGAGGCCAGAGTCTAGTTCCAGATCAACAAAAAACCTGTCAGCACTCCATGCTATACAGATTTGCTCTGGCAGTGTAGACAGAGCCTAGGATAGGAGTCCCGGCTACTGCGCCCCTGGTGTCTTGGTGTGCAGTGATGGTAGGCTGGGAGTTTGGCTTCCTTCCTGATGTGAAGGGGCTGCGAGAGGGGGCAGTCCGAAACCCGCATGGAGCCCTGCCTTAGATTCGCCTACCAGTGAAATCCTTGGCAACAACACCCCAACATATATAAAGAAAGGTTCTATCTTATCTTCTCTTACATCACTTGGCTTGAAGCCAACCTCCACCTCATGGCCCACCATTAATGACTGACCTCAGTCGGGCAGGGTTCTGGGAACCATCTTTCCCTGAACCAGCTTTAGCCCCATAGGGGTCCCTTCCTTTCTCTATCTCTGTCCCCATGGCCCCTGCCTTCATACATTCAAACATTTTGGTGGTTAGGACAGAGACAACCTAAAAATCCACCCTCTATATTATCTCAAAGGCTAGTGGCTTTTTTTTTTTTTTTTTTTTCTGATTAGCCACATAAGTGACCTTCTTCATTATGAAAAGAGTACTTTGATTACTGACAGGGCATCAGCAACATTCAATCAACAAACTTAATGTGTAGGGGATAAGGGCCTTCTGTGGACCAAGACCTAACTGTAGATGATTTCACGTGCCTCCTAAGCTGGTTTGTTTTCCAGCTTTCCCTGTTCTTTGTCCCTGTGTTGGGACACTGCCCCTGCCCCATTTCTGGGTGAGCTGAGAGAAGGCAAAGTGCAGGGTGTCCTGGAAGCATCTGGCTTTACCAGGGTCCATTCTGGTCTCCCTGACTGAGAGACTGGGTAGATTCAAAACCAGGAGGTTCCTGTGACAAATCCACTTCCAACTCCTCTTGAACTCCCCTGGTCACTGGGAGCTGGGAGGGCCTGACACTCTGCATCAGACAGTATCTCCTAGGAAGCAAGGTAACCTGACACCCCAGGTCCTTGAGTACATCCACTTAACAACCTGGAGAAGGAGAACCACAACTCACAGTCTAGTGAGCACAGTAGGAACACAACAGCACCACACCACAGAGCACGCTAAGATCAGTGGCAGAGCAGCAAAGCCTACACAGGGTTGGGCACCACTCTGCGCTCACTCGCTTTGCAACCTTAGACAAGTTACTTATCCTCCCAAGTCTCAGTTTCCTTATTTGTAGCAACAGTATCTACCTCATAGGGTTCTTCTGAGACTTGAAAGAGAGAGCGTATGTAAAATGTTTCACGGCCATGGCTATAGGCCACAGAAATAGGAAGTATTCACTTCTAACTAAAATGTCCCTGAGAAGAAGTAAAAGCTCTTAAATGTTGGCTGCATAGTCTTCTGTGGGTCAAAGGTCAAATGTTAGTGTCTTGGTGAAGTTCTTAAAAGTGTGTAAGCTCTGTGAGGCCAGAGACCCTTACTCATCACCATCTCCAAGCCCTACACGGTGCCTGGCCCATAGGACGGCTTAGCAGATGTTCTATGGACAGATGCATGGATGCATGGACAGATAGGCCCAAACACCAAAGTGCTATCCTTCAGTTACAAGGAGGACCACCACTGGAGACTTGATTTCCTGTGTCCCTCTCTCAGCGAATGGCACCTGCCATTCTCATGCTACAACAAAACCTTGGGTGTTACCGCGATGACTCTTTCTTATTTGTTCCTCACAACCAACCAGCTCGTCAATTCCACCTCCTAAATTTTAGCTTGTGAAGGAATTCTCTTCTCTGTAACTCTACTGTCACTACCTTCATTCGAGCTCCTCCCAGTTTGTTCTGTATTTCTACATCACCTCCAAACTACTCTCTAGGCTTCCAGTCTGTACCTACTCTGCACACTTGGGACAGAGTGATTTTCAAAAAGCACAGATTTTATCAGGTCATTACTATCACCCCAACCCCTTACCTTCAGGTAAGGATGGTCATGATACACTATAGACTTAAAGCTAAAACCCAAACACCTAAGTGTAACATCCCCAGCCTTTACAATCGTGCTCCTGTCTGCCTCTCCAGCCTTACCTGCCCGATCACCAGTCCACCCACCTTGAATTCAGGACACCTGCAGCAAGTTTATGCTCTCTCTTGCCCTGTGCCATTGCCTGGGCTTCTTTATCTGCCTGAAATGCTCCACTTTCTCTGTTCCCTTTCATGCTCTTCAGAACTCAACCTTGACATTCCCTACCCCTCACCCCCCAGGTTGCTTTCTCTGATTGCCCCTGGCCTCATTAAGAATGGATATCCCTTCTCCTAGGTATCCTCAGTGCTTAGGGCTTAGCTCACAACTCTATGATCTTTTTCCTTGTCCATCTTTCCTCATGTGGTACTGTGTTTTGTTCTTCAGTTATACCTAGCACAACCCCATCTAGTTCCGGCACAATTAATTTCTTGAACTGAAATGCTTTGTCTCACACCAAACATACACTTTCTCAGAAGCATATTCCTAATCAACATCACGTCTTTGGACAATTGTGTGACCAGTCAAGATAATTAGCCAAGGACTAGGGTGTGGTAATGATCTGGAAAAAGCTATTAGAACAAACATGTGGGGAACATATGTTTCTAACCACAAGTCAAGACACATGATTCAACAAATAGGATCACATATTTTCCTATACTAGAAATGTTTCACATTTAATGTCTATAGCCACCCAGCCTGATCTGTCATTTTTGCCCTATGTCATCCGAATATGTCAACTCAAGACATTGAAATAATAACCAATATTTAAGTAGCTAACATTCTTGGTGAGCTGGCTTTGCAGCAAGCCTTATGTAAAGTGCTTTGCAAACGCCACGTTTAATCTTCTCACTTACCCTTTGAAGCAGGTCTTTGTATCAACTCCATTTTACAGATGAGGAAACTAAGGCTTAACACTTGCCAAAGATTACACAGGCAGCAACTTGCCAGCAATGGATGAGTAGTCTGTTTGAGCCTCTCTGTCATTCTGTTGCACTGACCTAACCATGACCTCTTAACCTTATTAGATTATCAGAAGAGCCACTTCTGGACAAAAATAGCAGGTGGCTTCCGGAAATTTTTATTAAAACTCTAAATCTCCTGGCAATAACTTTCAAGTCATGATTCAGACCAGAAGTGATATTTGAAAATGGAATCACAATGCAGGTCTCTTGGCTATAGAGATGCTTTCGCTGCCAGAGAGGAATGCTCAACCTTGACATTTATGACGGTCTGTGTTTTTCCTGTCCCTGGGTCTTTTGCCATCATTGTCTATGGAGAGGCATTGACCCTCATTTTATCCTCCCTGAGGAATCCTCTCTGTCAGGTTTAATCAGTCCATTCTGTTCCTTGGTTGTCACTTCATTGGTATCTAGAGGAATGTTTCTTAAAGTCACGACACCTGACCACCTGCGTAATGATCCCCTGGGCACTCCTGCCTCTTCCTGGGCCCTATCCCAAAATTATCGCAGACTCTCTACAGATCGAAGCCCAGGAAGGAAGATTTTAATCATATTCTCCAGGCAGTTCTTATGAATACTAATGTTTCAGAACCATACTTGTGGTCTCCACATCCTCACGGCACCAGGTGTGATCCCTGGACCAGCATCCGCAACTTGTTAAAAAAACACAGAATTCTCAGGCCCCAGTCCTGAATGGCTGAATCAGAACCTGTATTTTAATGAAGTCCCCAGGTGATCGTATTCCCATTACTGTGCCTACAGAGAACCAGTGATCTAAAACAGTGTTTCCCAATATTTTTCACTTCAGGGCAGGTGTAGAAAACAAAAGCACTTTTTTGGCATACAGATGAGAGTCCCCACTATGACAGCAGGGCTCAGCCTGCCCCAGGCCCCAACCTGGCTACCCCAAAGACTGAGGGGATGGACATTCCAGGCATGCCCTGTTGGAGCACACTAGTTGAGAAGCACCGGTCTGCTTAAAAGTATACCCAGTTCTGCTAACTTTCTTCATTAGGTATAACTCCCTAAATCTTACCTGTTCTTATTTTCCTCGTTATTTATTATTTCTTTTCATACATACACAAAGTCAAAAAGGTGACTTTCCAGTCAAGTAGGTCTTAGAAACCATCATGGAAGAACAGTCTCATCATCTTCACATTCCAGGCAGACTCTTTGAGAAATGCAGAGATAAAAGTTGCCTTTTGTTCTGAAGACTCATCTAATATGGCCCAAGGACTACTAGAAAGAAATAAGAGCCCTCTTCCCTCCAAAGAATGCTTTGTTCCTTCTAGTCCATGAATCTGAGGATGGAGGATCAGCAGTGCACAAGTTAGCTTCCCCTCTCCTGAAGAATGTGCCAAGAAAAATGTGATTTTGTTTAATCCTTCCTTGGCAAAATCTGCCAGCTTATAAACTGGACAGGTGTCCCTTCTCTTAGCCAGCCCCTCATAATGGGACAACAGTTGGGATGGAAGGAATGGGATACCATCAGACACACTTCTTGGTGAGACCATCTGATCAAAGTGACCAAGTGTCAGGAGACACCATCTGACTTTGAAAAGCCCCCAGCTACATGGGAATCCCTTTCTTTTCCTCCCACTAAAGAAAATGTTGAAAACTTCTAAAGCTCAAAGTGGTGAGCTCTTACTTTGAAGCAAATGACCAGGCCTCCCCCTAAATGAAGTATTGCCATGACCTAAGCCAAATGCAATCAAAGAAGAGGTGTGTGGTGGGGGGAGCCACTTGCTACCAAATAACTCACTTTTTTCTTCTCTTTCTACCTTGTCTGGCAAATCTGTCTCTCATTCTCTCCACTCTGCGTCCCTCAGGCAGAGCATAGAGCAACACGTGTTTTGGCTGGTTTAGTGTGGAACTCTCTCTTCTCTGCCCCGAGACGATCTGTACCTCAAGTCTCAAAAGTCTGTCTCTTCTTCCCTTTGTACCCCAGCGATACCCAAGAGAGGCCTGTAGCTGAAGTTCCTGGGCATTATCAGTAGAAAGGACCACGATAGAGATGATGTCACTTGCCACCTCTGGTTGATTTTCATAGGACTCTTCCCTTGATCCAGATACAGGAGCCAGTGCACCTTTCCCCCCTGCTCTGTCCAGGAAGTTCAGAGCAGGTGGAGGTTCAGCCAAGTAGCCATGATGTCTAAGAAATGAATGGGTTTTTCTCTAAGTTCGTAGCCAGAACAGCTGGTGAAAAATTTCTACAGGTGATCGATCATCTGATTAAGAAGTGCTGAAAATATAGGAATGCAGGATGCTAAGGGCTTGGGCCTCACAGCCCCACTGGCATAGCTATTTTGCACGACCATTTCAAATACAGAATATTGAGTCAGCTCTCTGCTTCATTGTGCAGGATGAAAAATAAACTGTGGTATTTTGAATTTGGCACCTCGGAGACCTTTGCAGCTACCTGCAAGAAGCTCCATGACCACATAGAGTTGGAGGTAAGTCCCCAGGAGAGAATAAGGCTTCCCAGACCTTGGTTCTGCTCCTGGACTGTCACACACACCCTCAGGACATGTCCGCTGGGTCCTTAAGAGGAGATCCAGAGTGGAGTCCATTGGCTGTATCTCCATCCTGCTCCCAGACACCTCTGCAACCTCACTCTGACGGGGCTCCAGCCACTGGACCTGCCTTTCTTGGCGCATCCGGGGAGTCCTTGGAGCTCTGGGCCTAGAGGTCCATTCCAGTCCTCAGCCCTGTCCTCACCACGACATTGCAATTCCCCCTTTCCTGAGAGGCAAGTGCCAGCGCAGGGAGACCGGCTGTTGGTGGGGAGAGGCTGCGTCTCAGGGCTGGTAAAGGTCTGGGAGCTGACGGCCAAGAGGCAGATACCCCCCAGCTCACTCCACCTCTGCTGTCAAAGCTGCTCCAGGAGCCCACTCATAGGTACCCAGGGTCAGCTTTGTGGGTGTGCAACCTATGCGGTTGCTCAGAGGGTCCTCGGGTTCATGCTTGAAATTCTTGGTAGATTTTAACAAAGGGCCCTGCCTTTTCATCTTGAACTGGGCCCCTCCAATTATGTAGCCGATCCCGTTGGCACACTTGTGTTTTCCTAACTCTTCCGGCACTTGTAGCAGCCTGCCTCACACAGTTTGCCGGATGCTTCCCTCCCCTGGTTGATAAGCTGCCCTCTTCCTACCACTCACCCCACTCCTGCCGGGTTCCCCCAGAAGTCTCTTCGGCGCTCTGAGAAGCCGTCCTTGGTCTCTGGCCACCGGAGAGCCCTGCTGTCTATGCACCCCAGCCTGCCTCTGCTCTGCGGAGGCCTCAGGCAGCTGGTTCCCTTGCCCATACTTCTCAGCTACCACGCCACCTTCCCGTGGGACTCAGGCCTGTAGCCTTGTTTTCACTTGAGAAAAACAAGTGAAAGAGGCAGCCAAAGAGTTCAGCCAGGATGGGCTCCCCCTGGCCCACCAGCTTTGTCCCTAAGTCCGCATTAGCAGTCAAGTGGGGCCTGGGCACCCCTTTGAGGAGGAACATTTGGCCTGAAGCAGTGTGGGAAAGCCCCGCCATCCCCTGTCGAAGGCAGCCTGTGTGCACAGGGAGTTTTCACAAACAAAACACAAAGCCAGAGATTCTGTGCTTCCATTTGACTCATCTGCCTGCCTCTCCCCTTTGGTTGCTGGGTTACCAACCCCAGGGTGGGAGGAGCCGGTCAGGGCTAATCCCTGGAACTTTTGCCCAGCTCTGTCTGAGGGTAGGAAGGCCCAGGAGCCAGGGCCGTGTGTTCCCGGTGGGACCAGCTACACCTGGGAGAGGCCGGGGAGCTGGCCCACCTCTCTCTCTCTCTCTCTCTCTCTCTCTCTCTCTCTCTCTCTCATCCACTGCCTGGGAGCTGCAGTGAAGGCGGAGGGGGCTGAGCTTGGAAGCTGAACCAGGCCAGCAGAGATGTGTGTGCATTTTTCCTGTTGGCATGATCGTCTGGTGGGGTCTCTTTAAATATACCCCAAGTGAGGGACAGCCCTGGCCTAACCACTGCCAGCTGCAGGCGCACAGCAACTGCTTGTTCTCCTTGCAGCTGGCCTTGAAACTGCGCCCAGAATAGAGCAGCTCGGCTCCCCTGCGCCTGCCTCTGCAGCTCGCCCTCCCAACGGTTCCCTTTGGGTCTAGGACACAGGGCTCTTCCTCAACCCCAGAGGGGGCTAGTGGCCTCCTAGCATAAGACGCTGGGGACCTCTGTAGGGGGTGGGATTGTTCAAATTGAGGGTTGTAGGGGGCTTTAGGGAGCATTTCCTGTTTTCCTTATCTACCCATAATGAGTCTTTTTAGTACTTATTCATGAGGGTAGGGGGGTCATGTGCAGGCGGTTTCTAACAGCCTGCGGGATTGGAGCAGGCACCATTTTTGCATCCAGAGAGCAGTGAGTGGGTGGTCCTGTGCCTTGTGATCCAGAGAGGCAGATGGGGGTGAGGCATGGGAGGGACAGGGATTAGGAGGCCGCAGAGCACCACAGGTAGATGTGAGAGCATTAGGAGCCTGCAGAGAGCAGTAGGAGAAGCTGGTGAAGGGAGCTACTAAAGGTGGCCGCTACACAAAACAGCCCAGGCCTTTGAGGACCAGCACACTCATCAGTTCGAGGTCAGTGACCCCGAGAATAACCCCATACAGGTATTTCTACTACACATATCCTTTCCAAAGCCCTACCTCAGCTGATTGGGCAGTCACACAGTAATCCTGTGAGTGTGTTGGCCAGGTAGTGTTATCCCCATTTCCTGGAAAAGGAAGCTGAGACATAGTTTAGAAGGGTAAATGGAAGAGAAAAGTACAAAGGAGAGGAAAAAGTCAGGTGTGGTGACTGCCTACCATCATGTGTCCTCATTTGACACAAGAATCCGGTGAGGCAAGTATCTTCACATTTTCTACGGAAACTGAGGCTCAGATGCATTAAGTAACTAGACCAAGATTCTCTCACTGGAAACTGCTAAGAGAGAAGATTTTGGTCTCCTGGAATGAGGTTAGCTTAGAACTCAACAGATATTTACCTTGAAAGTGCTAGGAACTCTGAATTCTTTAGCAAGGATGCAGTTCCTTCCTGCTTTATTGAATGAGGGCCCCTGTGGTTCCCTCTCAGTGAAGGCAGCTAGAGGGGTCTGCTGAGAAATGCTTTGAAAGAACAGAAGACACTGTTCCCCTTAAGGGCTCCTTTGGGAAAGGAATGGGTTCATGCTGGACCACAGGAAAGTGGTAGTTATGCCTTAAAAAGTTTACAAAAGGCTTTCCCGTGCAGCAGTTCATGTTGTTTTGATCCTCGGAACATCCAGGGCAGTTACTCACATCCTTACTTTATGGGTGAGGAAGCTGAGGTCGAGGGGTTCAGCAACTTGAGAAAGAGCACAAAGGTTAGAGGTTGAGGGGAACAGATAGCAAAGTCTGAATAGTTGCTGTGTGCGTCATGCTGGTGAAACTCTGAGTGGTAAGACTAAAAGCTAACCTGAGATCGTCCAGGGAAGCTCTCCATTAAAAGTCTCTCATAGGAAACACAGTCTATTTCTGAGGCCAGTGGCTTGTTGAGAAGCACCAGGAGACCTGGTCACTTCTCTGAGAGCTTACAGCCCCACTGACACGCACAACAGCTGGTTAATATAGCATCTTCACTTAACTAGTGCTAAGGAAATTGGATCCAGGGGTCCTGGGGAGCCACATGAGCCAGATCACTCTAGATGCTCTTTTGAGCTGCTCAGAGAGACTCAGGCAGGGGAGAAGGTAATTCTAGATCTCCTGCTCACCTGCAGAGACTCTGTGAGGGCAGGCACCATAGAAGGTGCCTGACCCAGGAACATAGGACCAGCAGGTGAGCCCTGTTCTGCAGTTAGGTCAAGTCTCGTGCTTAACAGGCCTCAGTATTCTCATCCAAAAAATAGAAGGAAAAAAATTAAGTTAAATTAATTAAAATTTTCATATTTGGTTTTTGAAAAACTAGCAAAGGAGCCAAGTGCCTTGCAGAAGCTGCAAAGCAGCCCCAAGTGGCAGGTGTCACAATCAGCTTCCCAGAGCTGGCAAGGAGCTCCCCTGAAGTCTACAGCTTCCGAATGGTCAGGCCAGGCTTCGAATCCAGATTTGCCCCCAAGCCCCAGAGTTTCGGGACAGTACTGGCACTTCAGTTTAGAATCTAGATTCTCAACTAGGTATGGGGCATATGTAATCTTTTATTCACATGCTTGTATTTAACATTTCAGATAGCATTAAAAGTAGGCATGAGATTTTTATGTTTATCCAAAAGAAAGCATAAAATAACATCGCACGTGCTCACTCTGGATGCTTCCTTCCCAGTAACACAGAGGAAAGCCTATGAAAGCTAGTGTTGTTCTGAAAAATGGGTGCTCCGTAAATTGTGGTTGACGCTAATTAAGAAGCTAGCAATGTCACCCACATAACTCTCATCATCCTTGGCCTAAGGCTTCTCGCAGGATCTCTTTGTCTCTGACTTCCAAAGCTACCATTAAAGTTCATTTTAATCTGATTTCACCTGAATAAACAGATAGGGGCTGGGGTGAGGGAGGGACACAGTGAGTCACCTCCCCCACCCCAGGCCCAGAATAGCTTTGGAAAGGTTCTTAGACGTGATCATAGTTAGGTGGAGCCAACCAGGCAGGCTTCGACTAGAGCACTGTATTTTACATACTGTGGAAATTTTTCATTTTACTGGCTAAAAATAAGAACTTCCAAAATTCCTTGATATTTTATCTACTTTAAAACAATGTTCACAAGGGGAGGCTAGTTGGCTCCACTAATATGAATTTCTGCATGGGGGAAAGTGAATCCAAATTTGGAAGCTGCTCAAAAAAATCTGTTATCCTGTATATTTTGGGAATCTGCACATCGGTTTTCCCCTCCCCCTCTCCCCATTTAATTGAGGAATTTTTTAAAAATACAACAAAGTCTCAAGAACAATATATCAAATACTCCTATTTCCCTCTCACTTAGAAATGATATTTGTCAATATTTGCTTTATTCCCTTCGAGTATTTTTTTTTAAAGATTTCATTTATTTATTCATGAGCCACCCAGGCATCCCTATCTGTACTATTTTCTTCCTTTGATTAAAAAAATACTTGAGGGATGCCTGAGTGGTTCAGTGGTTGAGCATCTGCCTTTGGCTCAGGTTGTGATCCCGGGTCCAGGGATGGAGTTCCACATCGGGCTCCCCACAGGGAGCCTGCTTCTCTCTCTCCCTATGTCTCTGCCTCTCTATGTCTCTCATGAATAAATAAGTGAAATCTTAAAAAAAAAAAAAAAAAAAGAGTATAGATAGAACTGAGTTGTCCCACAATCCTTTTGTGCCCTGCAACCTGCCTTTTTCACTCACCATGATGTTCTCGGGATCTCTCCATGCTGATGCTGATAGAGCTAGTTCAGGACTTCACCACTCTTTGGTCTCCCCTACATCCAGCCCCATGGTGGTCAGGAGACACAGAAGTGGGAACTTCAGCCGCTGCCATGGAAATGCAAGTGGTGGCCATTTCACAGAACAGTTTAGCAATATACGCCGAACTGAAAATGCATTTGTAGATCCTATGACCCAGTAGATTCTTTGCGACTCAGACCTAGAGAATTTCTCGAGTGCAGGCTCACAAGAAGGGACGCGTGGAGGTGCAGTGCAGCATTTTGTTATTACAACAAAATGGAACCAAGCCAACCGACTGTGTTATTCTAACACTTTAAGAAGACAGTGTGAGTGGAAGTACTAAATGCCACCGAATTCTACATTTTAAAATGGTTAATTCTGTTATGTGAATTTCATCTCAGTTTTTAAAAATTTACTTTTACAAAAGGGAGTGTGCCGGACACAGTGCTAGGGACCGTTGATCTTCCTTCCTCAAGATATGGGCCTTGTCTATGAGAATCCTAAATTCTTAAACTAACATTTAGCACAGCCATGTGCATGTAAAGACGTTAATAAATAATGCATCAGATTATTTTAAGATTTGGGCGATACCTTTAACTACTTCAATCCAATCAAGTGCTGTTATTTTTTTCAAAAGAGAGAAAGTGAGGACTTTACGGCTTAAGTAGCCTGGCCAAGTTCACCCAGCCAGAATAAGGCATTCTCTTGTTCTGCCTCAGTATAACCACCTGCAGTAGTGCACGCCCTTAAATGGAAGGGGAAGAAATCTTCAAGTCCCGTGGCCTCTTCAGGCCCTCAGACCTTCTCAGCTTGGGCAGGTACAGCCTTTCAGAGCTTGGAGTAATGAAGATGGGAACTGGCCAAACACTTAGCCCATCAACCCAGCCGCAAATCCAAGGAACATGGAATGAAAACAGCCTCCTGGGAAAGGGAGAGGTGAGAAGAGCATTCATAGGGGTTTTCAGTTCCTGGAAAATAAAAAGGTGGCAACCTGATTATGCATTAAAGCCTAGAGTCCAGGGAAGGCAGGAATGGGCCTTAGAGAGACATCCTCTTCTGATCTATTCCCTTCCTCCGTCAAGGCCAGTGGTTCCATCACTGGAGCACCATCATCATGATGAGACCCCAGCCCCAAAGCAGCTCTGGCCAGGTCACAATCCTCCCTGCCCATGGCCCAGCGCTCCCTGCTGGGCTCCCACCTCAGTTCCCTTCTCGCTCCCTCCTACTATGCAGGCTACTCATTTCCTGATTATAACAGTACCCCCAATTCATTGTAGAACACTTTAAACTATAGATGGGCAGAGAGGAAAAGGAACCCATGATCTCAGCACTGCTCTAACACAGGCCTTATTTCAACCCCATAAAAAAGACTATTAGCCCCTGTGTCTTTAAAATCACGTCTCTAGGAGGACCTCTGTGATTCTTCAATTTCTTGTAACTTTACCCATTTTTCACCACAGCTCCATCCTCCCTCTTTACCTCTTTCAGCCACGTACTGGCTACACGTTTCCTCCACTGATCCTTAAAATCTTCCAGCCAAATAAAGAGAAACGGTTTCTGTCGATTTTGTCTTACAAAATGCCACTGTCTGCTTGCAGTTTCAGCCACATAACTTTTTCCCTCTCTTATAAGACCCTTCTTTTTTTACTTCCCACAAATGTGAACCCTGTATTCCACTTCAAGCCTCCATTCATCCATATGCTTTTATTTTCTCCTTCTTTTCCATTTCCTTTGTTCTTTTTGAATTGCTTTGATTTTCTTTGTCTGCAGACTCCTGGCTATCCATACTTTGTGTCTTCCAAGGACCTTGGAATAACTTTTAAGGATGAATTCTCACATGCACATTGTCACAAAGCAGCAGGGAGATACGTGGTGCAGAGGCTAGAGGAGGCTGTAGGCGGTCTCAGATGACCCAGGTTGGGGTCATGTGACAGCATGTCCGGCTAGGAAGCACCCCCACAATGGGTTCCTGGAAGATCGCTAAGCTAACCTCTGCCCGGTGAGTTTAACTTTTCTACCCCCAAGGTCCCTTAGTGAAAGAATAACTTCCCAAGGCACTGTCTACCAAACAAATACATCATCCTAAGTAATGATAAACTG
Organism: Canis aureus; assembly: GCF_053574225.1. Taxonomy (NCBI): domain Eukaryota; kingdom Metazoa; phylum Chordata; class Mammalia; order Carnivora; family Canidae; genus Canis; species Canis aureus. Next base: position 23,470,133 of record NC_135641.1, on the reverse strand, counting down.
TGAGGTTCTAGCAGTGGGAAGTGTATCATTTCTCTTAGACTTTTTAGAGTATTGAAAAGAATTCATCATCTTCATTTCCACATTCAAGAGATTCAGGAATCTCAGGGAATAGAAGCATTCCAACCCTTTACTGCTCCTACAACTGGGTTATATAACAGAGAATATTATATACAAATATGACTTGTTGGCTCTAGTGGGTAGGCCTTCGTTTATCTATCTTAGTGAGGTCATAAATTTGCTGATCCTTGTCTTTTACAGAAGAGGAATTAAGGTAGAAGAATGGACTCATTGGGTAAGAGTATCTAGTCTAACAAAGGATCAGATAAATACCACTGTGCACACATACTTGTTATATCTCAAGTCCATTTGGACCAACAGATTCATAGTAGCAGTAATCATTTACCCGGCGATGGGCTCTGTCCAGGCATCTTCATACATGTCTTATTCAATCCTTATAACAACTCTGCATGGTGTGTATTATTCTCATTATTTATACAAGGAAACTGAGTCTCCTAAACATAAGTAGGAACCCTAAGATCAGATGAGCGTCCAGCCCATGTGCCCCCACAGTGCTGCAGCACTCCCAGGAGGAGATGACCTCTGCATTACACTCTGCTTTCTACCTAAAGCACATGTCTCTGAGTTGATGGTGGGGGTCCCTTGTGGGATTTGGCAGTTAGCTGTCTGAAGCAAGAGCTCCAGCTTATTCATTCTGGATCCCCAGGTCTAGCACAGTGCCTGAAATGAAATAATTGCTCTATAGTTATTAGGTATAAAATTGAACCAAAGTGTGAAAAATCCCATAATTACTGGTGTAAACGCTAATAGAAATTACCACTTGACCAGCCCCAAGTGATACCTTTTTGTGGGAAGCCATCCAGGTAAAAGGGACCCACCTTGCTCCATTTAAAGCACAAAGGGGGAGGTGGCCATGCTTGCAGCCTGGCACTTGGACCTTCTAACTGCCTAGAGTGGGAAGTCCTCCCACACCCATCCCTGAGACGTTGCTAGGACCTCTGAAAGTAGTAGAGGGTCTGGGACAACTGTCAACCAGGGCAGGAAATGCCAGAGTTCTCCCACTTCTTTCCCACCAGAGAGAGTTAAGACAGTGAGTGGGAAGAGCCGATGGGACAGCAAAGGTGCCCGGAGGCTGTGGGGAAGTGACCCCAAAAGGCAGAAGAAGGGGGTCTCCATTCTGAGCCCTCTCTTATGGCCCAGAAGCCTACCTGCCCCTGAACCCTGCCAGTTCCCATGGCAATCAGCCTGCCAAAATCGCTGGACCCCTCAGAAAGCCCTTTCCACCCCAAGTTGGCCTGAGCAACCCAGACAGACAGCAAAACCTGTTAATCTGCTTCCAGAGCAAGAATACCTCAATACACCAGTTTTGTGTTGGGCTTTTCTTTTTTCTCTTTCTTTTCTTTTCTTTTTTTTTTTTTTTTTTTTTTTTTTTTAACTTGGGGAGGGTGGAGCAGTGTATAGGAAATGGCTTTGCCTTCTGTCCAACTCTGAGGCAACCCACCACCATGAGCTCTGAGAAACAGCAGTTTTGTTTTGGAAACTGGCACCCAGAGCAGGTTTGCTCCTGGAAATGAATTTGGGTCCTCCCCCAGCTGCAATGTTCTACTTCCAGCCTCCCTGCCAACACCCCCTTCCAGCTGCCCCTCTCAAAGGCACCATTGTGCCCGCCTGGCACAGCAACAGAGGAGGGCTGAAGAGGAAGAAAACATTTTCTGCCCATGGGTTGTTCTTAAGCAGGTTGTGTGTACATGGCTTCAATGCTGCATTCCTTGAGCCCACACAAACCCGCCAAAACTCCATCATCCCTGCCACAGATGGCCACCACTTTCCAGTCTATCTGGCCCACCACGACTCACGGTCAGAGAATATAGAGTATGCAGCTGGGTGGGCAAAGCTGGTGGGAGGGGGTCATGATGACACATTTTCAGTACAGCACAGCAGCCTGCCAAAGCAAGGCTGAACGTAGACTCCGAATCTCTGAACTGGGAAGGGATTTAGTCCCATTTACTACTCAACAAGGAGATTCATTCTGGCACATTCTGATAAGTGCACATCCAGCTTCTTCCTGGATACTTCAAGGATAGGAAGCTCACTACTTTTCCAGAATCCTATTCCATTATGGGACAGGTCTGACTTCCAGAAAGCTCTTCCCGATGTTGAACAAGGATATATGTCCTGTTCATCATCATATCCTTCCCCTGTCAGCACTTAGCACAATGCTTGGAACAAAATTGGTGCATAGTATGTGTTTGTGAGGTGCACGACTGAGTTGCCCATTCATCTCCATCCATTTGGCCTATTTTCACCCTCGGAGGGCACCTAGAACATGCCTTCTTGCTCCTCATGTGACCATCCTTCAGAGGGCTGAAGATCTGTCTTCCACATCATACCCTATTATCTTCACTAAGCTAACCATCCCCAGTTCCTTATGTGACTCAGCGTACAGACCCATGACCATCCTGACCACTCTTCTCTTCGTTTTTTCTGGCATCCTCTATAAAATGAAGACTCAAATCTCTAATATCTAGAATACTCAAAAAGCAGTCTCATAGGTAACAAAGCACAAGATTAACAGGCATCCCCAAACATGCCGTGTAAGTTGGATTGTCTTCTGGAGGTTGTCGTCTCCATCTCAAGCAGGAAACCTTCAAGTTCATGAAACCCTAGTTTCACTGAGTTGATGTTTCCTCATCTGTAAAAATGAGGATACAAATAGCAACACTGAAGGGTTATAAGGATTAGACATAAAATATATGAAGTACCAGGTAAAATTAATTATTACCTGGAATATATAGTAGTTAATACATGATATACATTAATATTATCATATAACATATGTACGTATTGGTATCTAGCTGCCCATGACAGATATTAGCTCCTAAAGTGGCATAAAACCACCCCTCTGGGATGTAGGGGAAGCCATGTCTTATAAGATTTACCTATGCCAAGCTAATTTTTTTTCAGTGTAGATAATACTGGACTATCTTTCCAATAATGCTATCACCACTCATCAACACCACTCAATTTATCACCTTTTCTTCCCTCAGGATACACATCAGATTATTGACACTAAAAACATTCTCTTTGGTTCTTCTCTAGGGAAAACAGACATCATTGTTTGCCCTGGCTGCTTTTCTTTCACTCCCAATAAATGTCTCTCTTCTGGCCACAGGCCCTGCAGATATGCAGATAGCTACTTCCTCCCCAGTGATGTGCTAGAGCCAGCTTGCTTGCTGGCACATCAGTTCCAGCCCCACTTTCAGTGATGTCACATTGGTAGCTTGAAATTGGCCATAGTGGGAGTATTTATACCACGGAACACCACAATCAGAGCAACTGCTGCTTTTTTTTCTCCCCTGGAGATTCTGCTGTTAAGCAGTTAGCAGCACACCATTGCCTCTAGCATTGACCTGCTGTGAGCACCTTGAAGACAAGGACTGTGTCCCATTTCTACTCCATCCCCAGGGTCTAGCACAGAGTAAGTAGGTTTTCATCATTCTTGATAGATGAGTAAATGCTTTTGTCTTCTGTCTCTTAATGTCTCTCTCATATAAATCATGCCCCATGTGCCCTATTCCTGTTACAAGCTGTTCAGCTATAGATTTCCCTACGCTGTGATCAGAGGACTACTTCTTGCAGACTTGGACTAACCTTTCTTATCTCTCCCTAACCTGGACATTCAGTCCACTTTATTTGGTCAATATATTCATCCTTGGAAGTTGTGGGAATTCACCTAGAAGGAAAGAAACCTTGTGAGGTTTCTTTAAAGAACACTTTGGTATTCTTTCTTTCAATTAACTAACAGTTATATTGGACATTTAATGTGGAAAGTTAATTATTACCTGGAATATATACCAGGTATAGGTATATATACCGGGAAGATATACCAGGTACCATAGAAAGCACAGGGCTGTGTAACACATGGTCCCTATCCTCTGGGAGCTTAAAGTCTCCTGGGGACAGGCAAACAATACATAGCAAAATATTCATTCCATATTGGAGAGAGAAGCAAGGCAATGAAAATTCGGAAAAGAAAGAGATGCAGTTTCTATCTAGAGCATTGGGAAAAGCCTTATAGAGGAGACAGCTTTTGAGCTAGAAGAGTAGGATTCTAATAGGCATAAAAGAAGCGATTGGCAGTTTAAAGAGTGAGTACGAAATAAGAGTGGGTAGGCCCAAGTCTGTGGCCTATATGCAGACCAGTCTGGGCTAGCATGACTGAAAGCCAGAGCCCAGCTCACCCTCTTCCTCAACTACTCTCCTCTTTCCAAACCAAAAGATATCTTGGACCGGTGCCCAGCCTTCCTTCCCCATACTCTAACTTACATTCCTACCTGCCGGGCCAAGTCACAGAGAGAACACCCTCCCTACCAAAGTAGAAATGTTGCCACTGTAAATGAGTACCTCACCCCCATTCTCACCTAGGCCCTACAGGACCCTGGGATTATATAGGATGGTACGGCTGCTTTCCCTTTTCCTAATCACTATTGGCATACTGTTCCCTCAAAAAAGGGGAGTGGGAGGATCTTGGAGGGGAGGATCAAGTCTTTATGTCAGCTATCCCTCTGCCCTTTATTATATATCTGAGCCCTTGCATCAAGTGAGGCTTCCCTCTCTTCCTGCCCATCCCCCTCTCAGCCCATCAGAACCCCGATTTAAGTGTGTCTGGATATTGTTTACCTCTTCCTCGTCCTCTCTCTTCCTTCCCACTGTAAGTGAAGTGTTATTTTCCCTAGACATCACCTACTACTTCCCTACTTCATTCTTCAAAAGACACACCACCCCCATTTCTCACTCACCAGGGTAGGAAAGGACTCCACTATCATCCCCAGACCAATGTTCACCACTGTCTTCCACATCTTCTCTTCCATTCTATCTACTTCCATCCTAGGCATCCCCAGCATCCTCCTCCCTCTGTGCATTTATCCAACATGTATTCACTGAGTATCTTCTCTGACTCAAACACCCATGAAAACCCTTTTTCTCAATCACATTATCCTTTAGTTCCCATCTTAGGTCTCCGGCCCCATATACTCCCAAAACACATGGCTGTTCTGATTCTGTCCTTCACTACTACCCCTATTTACCCTACAGTCCCTAGTTAAGCCCTAGCTCTTCCAAGAGTTACTTGTGTGATCTAGGAAGGTCACTTACCAATTCTAGTCCTCCTTGTTCTCATCCTGGTAATTAGAGATTGCCAAATCTAATATTCCATCTGGCTTTACCATTCTAAGATTCTGTGCTTCAACCCTCATCCAGTGGCCAAAATCCTTCTTTACAAAATCACTTGTGACCTGTTGGTTGCCAATCCAAATGACCAAAAGTCTCATTTCAGACCTGCTGATTCTGATTAGCTCTGTGACACTGACCATTCTAATTTAACTTTCATTTTTCTCATCTATAAAATGAAGTTATTGGATAGAATGACCTTTTAGAACTTTGATTACGGGACACCTGGGTGGCTCAGTGGCTGAGCATCTGCCTTTGGCTCAAGTTGTGATCCCAGGGTCCTGGGATCAAGTCCTGCATCAGGCTCCTCACAGGGAACCTGCTTCTGCTTATGTCTCTGCCTCTCTCTCTGTATCTCTCATGAATAAATAAAATCTTTAAAAAATAAAATAAAACTTTGATTCCATGAGAACACAGAGAAGAGAGGGAGATCCTTTTTGGAAAGTGAACAAAGAACTCATGGAGAAAATGACATTTGTAGAGATTCCAAAGAAAGGCACAGAAAGAGTACTAGGGTGTCCTCAAGGGTATCCTTCCACTAGGGGACTGTAATAATGGGTCTAGACAAGGATCATCATCTACTAATTAAGAGCTCCATAATGGAAGAGTCAGGTTGACCACACTGGAACCCACTAACCAATCTGAACATAACAACAACAACAAAAAAATGAGACAAGCAAACTATAACCACCTTCCTAGATGCAGTAGGAAATACACACCACCACTGATAAAGTAGTCTTGCCAAAAAGTCAACCCAGGTATCAACTATACTCAAATTTTTAAAATTTAAATGAATTAATTAAATTTGATTTAAAATGTCAACCCTGAATTTGATCAAACCTCTAGATCTATAAGTACCAACTTAGAGAATATACAGCAGACAAACTGGGAATTTGTTTAAAAGACCCCTCAGAAAAAAAAACAAAAACAAACAAAAAAAAGACACCTCAGATACACAACCCGCAAAATCCAGAATCCCAGAAATGTTATACAGCCTTACTTCTGGAAGTATGGTCCCTCACTCACAGCACATAGAAATCCAGAGCCCGAGGCCCTACCTAAGATCTCCCGAATCACAATCTGCATTTTAATAATCCTGAAGTGATTTGTATGCCCAGTTGACCCATTTCCTTTGATAAATGTTAAATTATAAGGCAAAAAGGACAGGGAATTTATAGGTCAAAAGAAACCTAAGAAACATCTCAAACAAATCTGTAGACCTTTCAGACAAACCAATTATTTTTAACTGAGATTATCAAGGAAATTTGAACAATTACTGGATATACATTGCTACTAAGGAATTGTTACTTTTGAAAGGTGATGATAATATTGCATAATTCTTTTTTTAAAGACTTGTCATCTAAAGATACAAATACAAACACAGGAGTATTTGTAGAGGAAATGATAGAATATCAAAAACTGTCTATAAAATACATCAGTATGGAGATGGGGAAACAAACTGGGGCAGAGTTAAAACAAGATGTAACGGTGAGTGCTAGTTGCTTAAGCTGAGAGGTGGGGTACATGGGATTTATTATTCTCTCTACTTTCCTATGTACTTAGAAATACCCATAATAAAAAGATTCAGGGATGCCTGGGTGGCTCAGCAGATGAGGGTCTGTCTTTGGCTCAAGTCTGATCCCGGGGTCCTGGAATCGAGTCCCGCATTGGGCTCCCCACAAGAGGCCTGCTTCTCCCTCTGCCTTAGTTTCTCTATGTGTCTCTCATGAATAAATAAATAAAATTTTTTTAAAAATTCAAAAAGAAAAACTAAGAAGGAATCATCGAGGAAGGGGGAGGGGGAGACAAGCTAAGGCAGTTCTGGGAACCCACGAAAGAAAATGTCATGCGGAAAGGGGACGAATGCCTAGAGCCACTGAGGCCAGGGTGACACCCCGCTGCGGCCTGGGAGGGGTCACCCCAGAGGGCAGACCGGCCCAGCCCGAGAGGATGGAGCGAAACACCCTGTGTTCTACACCAGGAAAAAAAAAAAAAAAATCGACGTAATCCGTGGCCCCGTGAATCGAGGTTAGAAGGGAGAATTTCCTAGTTGCTAAAAACTGAAACAGGTCATCAAGTAAATTATGGGATCTCCTTCTCTGAGGACCTTCAGAAATAGGAGCGACGGGGCTGAAGTGGAGGCGGCCTCGCTGGGGGCGGGGAGGCAGGTTCGGGCCGCTGCCCTTCTCAGGTGGCCGAGGCCAAGGGCAGGGAAGCCCCCGCGCCTCCCTCGCTTCCTCTGCTCGCTGCCCCGTCGGCCCGGTTCTGCCCAGAGTTCTGGGGGTTTCAGGGATCCCAGAGGCGGAGGCCCTGCAGGGCGGGGTGGGGGGGGGTAGCTGGGGGGTGGAGGGGTGGTGACTGGGGTGGGGGGGAGTGGGGGGTGGGGGTGTGGTGACTGGGGTGGGGGGGTGCGGGGGTGGGGGGGTGGTGACTGGGGTGGGGGGGTGACTGGGGGGTGGGGGGGTGGTGACTGGGGTGGGGAGGGAGGACAAGAACACGCGGTCCCAGGGCTTTGCATTTGCACCGGGCGCGCTCCGGCTCCCTAACGGAGTCTCTGGTTACAGACGCGCTAGCCCCGCGCCAGACCAACCAAGCCTCCCCGGCTCCCCAAGAAACCAAAACCACGGGCATGGTCCTCGCCAGGGGGGGCCAGTGCGAACGTGGCCGGCGGGGCCCCCGAGGGCGCGGGCCGCTTCCAGGGGCGCCGGAGCCGAGCTGGGCTCGGAGCCCCCGCACCCCCCCAACGCCCCCCCACCCCCGAGTGTGCAGCGCTCGCTGCTGCCGCGGACAAGGGCCCCCAGTTAGGGCCCCACGGCCGGCGGTAAATACCTGGGTTCCGCGCAGCCTCGGCTTGGAAGGGAGCCCGGGGCGCAGTCCTAGGTCAGGGGAGGAAGGCCGCCGCGCCCCTTGCGCTCCCCGCTGCAGCCCCCCTGGGCCCGGGCAGGGGCACCGGGCCCGATGACGTCATGGAACTGGTGGAGGATTTAGCTCCGAACCCACCCGGAGCAGCCCTGGGGCCGATGTTCTATTTCATCCGACGGTGTACCACTGTCGGCTCTGCTTTCCCAAGTCCAGCACGACGGCTTTCCACCTTCCCGGGGTCTCAGCAGGGTTCTGAAAGACCTCAGCCTGTCGTGCCTGGGCCGAGAAGCCCCGGGAACAGGCCTGCAGGTGTGGGCTGCCAAGGCTCTCCCAAGCGAGGGTGGGGCCAGGCCGTTAAAACTTTTCCAGCCAGGTCTCAGGTAGTGGGCCTGACTTCAGGCTGAAATATGCCTCGTGGCACAGGTAATATCATAATTAACGGTAATCACACCGTAGACAGTTCTAGAGTGCTACTGCCTTCCAGAGACCAATCAGATCCTCGAAGCAGACATTCTACTACCCTACCCCCATTTTACAGATGACAAACTAAAGCTCCAAAAGGTTAAGGAGCTTTAATGAAGGATCACACAACCACCAGCGCCAGAACTAAGATCTGAACCCATATCTCTTTGTCTTCAGGCCTAAGCGTGCTCTTTCCAAGACACTGCGTTGCTTCTCAATTTTCAAATAGGTGCATTCCAAAGGTGAGGGCACCCACTGTCCAACAGCCCCCCGGGCTTTCCCATCTCTTCTCTTCTGTCTGCCCCAGTTCTGCCGATGACCCAAGACGTAATGGGGGAAGGGGACAATCCAGCAGAAGGCAGAGGGAGGACTGTTTGCTCTTCAGGAGAGACCTTAACAATTTACCAAGTTAATAGCTACCACTCCTAAATGGCTATGACTGGAGATGGAGGGGACAGGGTATATTTAAAATAGCAGTAGAGAAGAAAGATGACTTTGTGGAACATGATGTGCCAAGGGCTGTGCTGTGCTAGTCGTATACTTTTTTTTTTTTTTTTAATCAAAGCTGGCAACAAGGCAAGATATGATACTAATATCTAACATTGATGAGCCGGGCATTGCTCTGAGTACTCTGCAAGACAGAGTAGTGGTGGGAAGATTTCAATTATTCAGACAACAGCTGGAGTTTAATTTTGCTATAAGTCTAGCATCAGCAAAAGTCCCCATTTGCCTCATTGACTCTTTCGTCTCCAGGGTAGGACCAGGCATCTGACTGTCTGGGTTGGCATCCTAGCTGTGTCAGCTTGTAGGGGAGCCAGTTATGTACATTTGAGGAAGCACCTTAGCCCCTGTGAGACCCTGTCATTTGGCGGGGGGTGGGGGGGGTAGCAGGGGTGTCACGAGGATCCCAAAAGAGACTGCAGAGGAAGGACCAGCATGTTGCCCAAGGAAGCTCTTACCAAACGTGAACTGCTCATGCTGTTATTATGACCTCTAGCAGGGAAGGGGCATTTTGACCGACAATAAATAAGTTGAGATGATGTGGAGGTAACTCCAGCCAAGAAGGAAAGTGACCCTTTTGTCTCAGAGGGGATAAGGGTACAGGAAGTCAGTGCTAGGCACAGAGTTGAAGCAGGCGAATTTCCGAGAGTTTGGAGAAAAGTCTGACTCAGTGGGATTCTAGCCTAAATCCTTAAATAAGAATTTATGTATAAAGGATGGGAAGTATAGAAGATATTCCAAAATAAAATTTTTAACAATTCATTAATTCCCCTGGGAAGAAAAAGGAAAAGAGTTATAAAATTCAGCATGACAGCAACAGGGAGCTCTGGGTTGAGCCCATGCTTTCAGGAGACTGTACGCATACATCCAAAAGCAGGGTGTGGGCATGAAACCAGGTGTGAATGCACAAAGGCAACTCAGACCTGATGCTGGAGGCCAAGCAGAATGTTAAACGATGAAGCAAAAAAAGAACATGGAAAGAACAGCTCATTAGGACTTTGCCCTCCAAAAGAATTTTTATCTTTCCTAGAGAGAGTAGCCCTAACCAAAAAAAAATAGAAGAGGAGATGCTCTTCCTTTAAAGGGGGGTACCAGAGCCCAGGGTAGATCAGTAGAGAACTAACTAACTGGCCTTGGAAAATACACATTTGAATCCAAGTTGCTGGACAAACCTACAGGTGTCCTTAGGGAGCCACTTAATATTTGCCTCATTCATCCCATGAGGCAAATGGACAAATGTCCCAGTTTTCAAAAAATTAGAAAAGGAGACATCCCAATTCCGGCAGGTATAAAATTATTCAAGTATTTGCCCTTTGCACACAGATATCAGTGAGTTAATATGAGTTCCCTTCTTTTCTGACAGGTTGTATGGTGATCATTTAGAAAATGCCATTTGATCTAGCCTTGCATTGTAATGGGGAGAATGAAGGGTTGAGGTCTGGACACCTGGATACTAGTCTGGTTCCACCATTAGTAAGTTAAGTGACTGCAGGCAAATTTTTAAACCGCTCTGGGCGTCATTTATGAAAGATAGGCCATGTTCTTTTAAGGCGTTCTCATTTTTAATTTCCATGATTCCACATTGTACTGAAAAGCAGACCTAGTGACAGTCCAGTCCAGTCCAGAGGATGTAGCCCCGGGAAGACAGCCACACCTCGAGAGCTTTTTAATGTTCAGTGTCTGCTGTGTTACACTGACCAAGGAGACGGCCTTGGTCCCAGTATTTGCCCTTTATATACACACGTGTTAATGATTTAATCCCAAAATGAAAGGAAGGCTATGGCAAGGGGTTGTAGAATGAAGATTTAAAATGAACTAGATGGATGGAGGGGGCTTGGGCTAAGAACCAGATGAAATTGATTGATATAAATGTAAAGCCCTACGTCTATGTTATTTTTTAAAAAATACCTACACAAGTTCATGATAGGGAAGAGCTGGCTGAGAAGTAGATAATGGGATGAGGGTCTGTGATGACCACTCATTCAAGCTGAAGTGATTCAGCTGTCATCTAGCTGCTAACAAAAGAGCTAGTACAACTGTGATCATATTTAACAATAAGGATAATGATAATGGGGGACATGTGTTGCACCCTTACACGGGCTTCCCACAGTATCTGATTTCTGGGGGAATGACAGTGTGAGAGGAGCCCAGCCCCAGGAGGTGCTCCTACCATGGCCACCTATGCCATCAGATCCTGTGGCTGGTGTTATTTTCAGTGCTGGAGGCCCTGTGGAATAGGAGAGTAACCAACAGTAGTCTGTGCAGACCAGGGCAACCAGGACAGGGAAGTCTGAAAACCAAGTCCCACGGGAGTGGCTGAGAGCGCTGACAGTGTTCAACCCAGAGGAGACACAACCAAATGGTAGTGTGAGAGAAAGGAGAATGAAGGAGCCCTTCAGACTTAGGCTCTGACTGTCTGCCATCAAGTCTGTGTACTTCCATGTGTATGTTGTGTGACTTTGGGCAAGTTACTTAACCATTTGTGTGTCTCAGTTTCTCCAAATACAAAGAGGAGATAGTCACAGTATCTGAATTACAAGATTAATCCAAAGGTAATAAATGAGATGTATACAAGAGCTTACCTGGCAGATGGCAGTGCTGAATACACATGAACAGTGATGATGATGATTGTCATCATGTATTGGGTGGACTGTCCCCATGGAGGAGGAAGGAGGGTCATTCTGTCTGGATTCAGAAGGGAGAATTGGACCAAGAGGTGGAAGCAGGAAGAAAGAGAATCCGGTTCAGTATAAAGAGACAAACTTTCAAGTAATCAGAATCTCCCAGTGAAGAAATGAGTTTCCAAGACTCCATTGGAAGCTCACTCCATTCCATTTTGTAGTTGAGAGACAAGCCATGGGGATGATAAGGTACCATAAGTTAAGAGAGTTGAAGAAATCAAGAGGTAAGCAAATATGAATGGCAACAAGCCCTAACTTCCTGCTCCTCTTCTGTTGAGAAATCTCTGGAAGTTTGGATTTGTAGGTAACCCCAAAGACCATGAATTTTTGTTGCATACTTTTCATTTTTCCTACCTCACGATAAGTAAAATAAAGACCTTGGGCTTTACAGTCAAATTACGTAACTTGGAATCCTTGCCCTTTAATATATCAGCTGTACAACCCTGAATAACTTAGCTCACCTCTCTGAGTCCAGTTTTTTCCTTCTGTAAATGAAGTAAACTACCTACAATCATAAGGAACAAAAACCAGAATGAATATATTCCTTGCTGCATGGGTAAACTGTATGCCAGAAGTAGGCTGACCTTATAGATATTTGAGACAAACAGATTCAAGCATTCTGGCCTTTTGTACCTGGCAGGGGATGCGGGTGGCAGAGATTGGATAAATAAACTCTGCTACATCAGCAAGCACATATGCCAAAACTGCACTTAAAATGCAGATACGGGAGACAGGCAAATTCTGAAAGCCTTCCAAATCTTTTTTTCTTTGTTATTGAAGCACGGTTGACACACAATGTTACATTAGTTTCAGGTGTACAACATAGTGATTCAACAACTCTATACCTTATGCTGTGCTCACCACAAGTGTAGCGACCATCTGTCACCATACGACACTATTACAATACCATTGACTCTCTTCCCTATGCTGTATCTGAAAGCCTTCCAAGCCTTAAGTCATGTACTTATTACAGGAGGGATAAACTAAGAGGGGTGAAGTGAAGTGAAACTTTTCTGTCCTTTGTTCAGAATGTACTACATGTTAGGTGCAGGGCTCAGTGTCCCACTATATGGGACATCTTCACAATGGTTATGCAGGGACAGAATTGATGATAATGAGGTTAGACCAGAGAACAGGTGTGCAATTGTCTCGAATTCCATCCCTGAAGCCCTTCTAGATCTGTAGAGGACCTCTGACGCCTTGTACTGCCATCCTCAGAGATGACCAGGATTTCATCTCCCCAATCCACCACAGTAGCCAAAGCATTAAGCCTTCTGCAACTTTGCCCAAGATCGAGCATCTGTCAGAGGCAGGCTGCTGGCTGAGGGCCCATCACACACACACTCAGCACTGTGGGGTGGGGAACACGGAGAACACCAACAAATGACCTTTTCTCTCTGCCCTTCAGTGTGATGGGGTCGAGGTAGACCTGAGCAACATCTTCCTGGAGGGCATTGCCATTCTCAACATCCCCAGCATGTATGGTGGCACCAATCTCTGGGGAGAGACCAAGAAGAGCCGGGCTGTGATCCGGGAAAGTAGGAGAGTCGTCACTGACCCCAAGGAACTGAAATTCTGTGTCCAAGGTAAGCGAAGCATTAGGAAAACTGGGATTCCACATGTTACTGTTTTTTCCTACTCCCCCTTCCCTGTCTCTTTCCCGATTCCTCGTCTCTCTAATCTCTTGGTGCTGGCGGCCCACAGGCAAGGGCCTCAACCCTCTTTTCTGTCTGTACTCACTCTTTTGATGACCTCATCCAGGCGTGAGACTATTTAAAATGCCACGTGAGTGTCAGTGACTCAGCATGCCCCAAACCGAACTCCTGTTGTCCCTCCCACAGACCTTCTCCACCCATAGCCTTCTCCATTTTGGTTGATGTTAACTCCAGCCTGCCCGTTGCTCGAGCCAAAACACTTGGCACCATCCTTGACTCCTTTTTATCTCACACCTCCCATCCAACCCATCAGAAAATCTGTTAGCTCTACTTTTAAAGAACAGCCGGGATCCAGTTACTTCTCACCGCCGCATTTCTGCCACCTTGATCTGAGTGAGCCGCCTTCCTCTGTCCCCTGGATTACTACAAATCCTCCTAACTGGATTCCTTGCTTCTGTCCCTGCCCTGTAGAGTCTGTTCCCACCACTGCATCCGAGTACCCCTGGGAAAATATGTCAGATTATGCCACTCTCTGGCTCAAAATCCCGCAGTGGCTCAGAGTAAAAGTCAAAGATCGCATGTGGCCCAGAAGGCCCTAGATGGTCTGGCCTCACCGTTACCTTAGCGACCTCACCTTCTAGGACTCTCCCCTTCATGCCCCTGCCTCTGCCAATCTTGGCTCCTCCAATACAGCAGGTTGCTTCTGTGGACTAACTATTCTTTATGACCGGAGTAACTGGGAGTATGCCTTAGAGCCATCAGCTAGACCTCCCCTTTTAACCCATCAGGATACAGAACACAATTTGATCCCTACCCCTTACCAGCCATTTCCACCCATGAACCAAATGGGAATGCAATCAGCGTACCTGGGCAGCTCTGATTCCTCCGTGGATTGGGTGAATGGTTCTCAGTGGGCTGGTGGGCTGAGGGAGGAAAGCCATGTATGAGGGTACTGGCAAAGATACCACATCAAGAGGCAAGAGACTACGTTCAAGTACAAGTACTGGCACTAACCTATTTTTGACATTTCAGTTTTCTTTCCTGTAGACCGAAATCTCATATAAAATTTTGATAGCAGAATGAATGGTGTTGAACTAGATCATTGGTTCTTATACCAGGCCTGCTTATTGAAAATGAAGATTCCTGGGCCCTAGCCCAGATCTACCTAATAATCACTGAGTTGGTTCCTGGGAATCTAAATTTGTAATGAACTCCCCAGACAACTCTGATGGGCTGCCAGGTTTGAGAACCACTAATAGACAAAGTATCCGTGGATCTGGATCTCTGTTCTTTGGTCTCTGGCTGACAAGTGCTAAGACTGGATGTGATCCTACCATAGCAGGAGACAAAACTTGGCTGACCATCAAAGGGAGGGGGTAACTTGCTTATTTCAGACTCATCTGTTAGACAGTCAGATTGTTCCATTCCAAGGCAAGGTCATCAAGAGGCGTTAGCTCCACACCTCTAGCCTTTAAGAGAGGACTCAGGAATTTTTATTTCTCTGTTGCCCTCTTAAGTCCTCTTTATTTCACACAGTAAACTTTTCAATTTGTATAAATTATTAAACTGAATAATGTGTTCCTCCTTCCTCCCTTGGCAGGGGAAGTTGTGGGTGCTAGCAGAGGGTGGGGGAAGCATTGAGGTTGTATAAAGTTTATGCAAACTTTCCCAGCCCAGTGCTCCTATCCCAACCCCCATCCTGACATCCAGTTCCAGCAGAACAGAACTGAGGGAGAATCATCCCCCTACCTCCACCCAGGGTGTGGGGAAGCTCTTCTGAGGACATGTACTGGTTAGGACTCAAGGACAAAGCCCTTATCTTCTCCTTACATATCTGACCATGTATTTTCCCCTTCAAGTAAGAGTAATATGTCTGCTGATCACTTCTAACCATCATCTACATGAACTCTCTTCCCCAAATCCCCCTTTCCCACCCCTAGAATGTGCTTTCAGAGCTAAAAACGAAGCTACTTCCTGTTCTTTAGATGAGGACATGAGCTGATCAGAGCAGAGGCAGAAGAGAGACCTGGCTTCTGGGTTTTACAGAGACAGTGTCATTGAGCTTTCTTTTGAAAGGACCTTGATCTCATTTGGGATGTTAATGGAGGAAAGCTAAAGAGACCAGCTATTTTAGTGGAAAAGCATTGACCTGGGAGTCAAGAGACCTGAATTCCAGTCCATACTCTGCCTCTCACGAGTGTGATATTGGGCAAGTCTTTCACCCTGTTGGGTTTCAGTTTTCATTATCTGTAAAGTAGGCAAGTGTGACAATCACATAGGCTCCTGTAGATCGTCATGGATCTACAAAATAAAGGCATGGCCAGGTTTCAGTCTAGGTGGGCTCCTTGAGCAAAATCAGATGACAGGTTCCTTTGTCTTTCAGTGCGTTTTGTTTCACAGTTTCTAGACCAGCTACTGAGAAGCCAGGAATCTCTCTCTACAGGCTCTTCATTTGCTGGGATTCTTTACTCTTGAGCAATTTTGTTGGGCATGGGGGTGAGGAAGAAGTCAGCAGAGAGCAGTGGGAAGGAAGAGATTTATCTGAGAGGTATAAGAGGAAATGACAACAGAAAGGGTTACTGTCAAACCTCCTCATCACAGATCAATCTTTCTCCTTAGAAAAATCAATCCAAGAAATAAAGTTGTTCAAGATGAGCATGGAATGAGTTCTCTAAAACACTGCCTAGTTAGAACACAATGAGGGCTGGGAAAAGCACCAAGCTTGCAATTGAATGACTTAAGTTTACGTTTAGGCTTTACGCTTTCCAGTTTTATAAACCTCCTGGAGTCTCAGCTTCCTCATCTGTAAAATGGGCATAATCATATCTAACTTGTACTAAAGATGATGGATGTGAAAGTGCCTGGAACATAGAATAAGCTCAAACTTTTTAAAAGAAATTTCCCCCTCACCTTTAATCTTAGCTTATTCTGGAGCATACCGGTTGAATTTCTGATTTTGAAGTTCTTATCTTTAGCATTGCCATCTACCTATACTATCAATAAAAAGGAGCAGAGCTCCTGCCAAAGCCCAGCCTAGCCTTTATCCTAGTACATTAAACTTGTATCATCAGTTGTACCGACATCTCCTTTCCTAGACCTTTCATGTTCCAAGCATGGAGGCTGGGGGTTATTCATCTTTGAATCCCCAGTGCCTGACCCAGTGTAGTTAGTCCAAAAAAGGTTGTTGGATAATGAGCAGTACATGACATTGGTTCTTTCTCATTTTTATGACACCAAGAAGAATAGTGACAGGTAGTCTCTTATATTTGCATTTCATTTTGGCTTACAAATAGTTTTGCATATACTAACTTAATGTGATCCTAACCAGAAACCCACTCCCTTCCATACCTCTGTTTCATAGTTGGGGAAAAACAGAGGCACAGAGAAGGGGGCCTCATGCATAATTTATGTCTGATGTGATGGCACCAGAAGCAAGTCCATGATTCCTAGCTAGCCCCAAGTGGCTAGTGTCCAACCAGAAAATTTATTTGAGGCCCTACTGTGTGTGTTGTACAAGCCAGGCACTTAGTAAACAGGAGATGCCAGTCCAAGGCAAGGCTCCCCAGAGACTTGTGGAAATTCTGCTCCTCCTTTAAGGCTTAAGTCTCCTTTCCGGAGCCTGTGGTGGTGCCTCTGGAAGTGGATCCAACCTCTGAATTCCTAGAGTACTTGATTTTGCTATCTTGAGACAATACACTGATTATGGGTTGCCCTATCTCATAGGTATGTGTATCCTAGTCATTTCTTTCTCCTGCCAGTACCTGGAAAATGGGGAGCACATGGTCTTCATCTTTGTGTTCCCTTCCAAGCCCAACATCCTACCTACCTGGCTTATTATGTTGTTCTACAGATGTGTTTTTTGGAAGAAGGGAAAACAGGAGGGAATTTTGCCTTTGGTCTGCCAGCACAGTGGGAAGTAGATTCTGGAGATGGACAGGAACAGGAACTCAGTGGAAAGTCTTTTAAAAAAAAAAAAAGAAAAGAAAAAAGTATTTTAAAGAGTTATATGTGAGTATTTATGAGGCTGGGGGTTTCATCTTGTGATACCATTAGACTCAATTGATAAGATGTGCCAGCTATCTGCAAATAGGTAACTCAGATCTATCTTGAGGACTTAGAATCAATGCAGAATGAGGGACTAAACATTGAGGTAGAAGTTGAAAGGCCTAGGCCTTCCCACCACCAGCCATGTGACATTGGTTAAGTCATTAACCCTCCACAAGCCTCCATTTCAACCCATACAAGATGGAAACAATTAGAGTCTCTCTCACTCAGCATTGTTTTGAGGGTTAAATGATTCCATCCACGTAGAGCATTTAGCAGAGTGCCTGGAACATGGTGAGTTCTTGATCAATAGTAATCAGAATTACTGTTAAGTGGTAAATGGAGGGTGATAAATATTTAGTATATGATAAGAAAGGGGCCAACTTTAGAGTTTCAGTCTCAACCTCTGCTTCAGAATTTTAGTCTAGATTGTTTCTAAATTACCTGCGGCTCTAGGGTTATTTGTTGGCACTGGGTGAGTTAGTTTGGCTGTTGCTTCCAATATAGGAGTTACCCCTGAGCTGACTCTCCAGTGAAGCAAGATAAGGGTAAGAGTGCGAAGTCTTGAATCCAGGTGAAGCACCAAGGGCATGATACAAAGCTGGACCAATCTCTGCAAGGTTGGGCAATGAAGCCTTGAAAAGCTCTGCCATTGTTTCTCTCTAGGCCTACCCTAGGTATGAATGAGGGGACTTCCTATACACATATTCTCACATTCTTCACTGAGCCTCATATCTGTCCCAATCTTGCCTTTTAGCCTTGAACCAGCAATAGCTTTAAGCTATGTCATCCACACCTAAGCCTCTCTGTTATTAAAGCAATACTCTTCTCAGTGATTTCTTAGTCAATCCCATTTGGTTTTTTTTTTTTTTTTAAGACTTATTTTATTAATGAGAGATACAGAGAGAGAGAGAGAGAGGGAGAGAGGCAGGCAGAGACACAGGCAGAGGGAGAAGCAGGCTCCATGCAGGGAGCCCGATGTGGGACTTGATCCCAGGTCTCCAGGATTAGGTCCTGGGCTGAAGGCAGCGCTAAACCGCTGAGCCACTGGGGCTGCCCTTAGTCAATCCCATTTGAACTGCAAACAGGATGTCCTACACAAGGTTCTAAGCAGAGAGGGAAAATCTCCCCATATTTTCATTGGTGATAATTTTTGCAATACCTGGTAAATGAAGACAGGGAGACAGACCATCGTCGGTAGGGTATACACTTCGTGTCAGTTTTCCAGCAGTGGGGACAAGCTTTCTGTCATCCGTTCAACACACACTTAGAAGGTACCTATCAAGTGCCAGGCATTAGGGAACAATAATGAACAAAAACAGACATAGTTCCTGTAGCCATTTAGGGAGCACGGGAGCCAGGCCTCAATAAAATAATCCAACAGATAAACATATAATTAGGTTCTGTGATAAGTGTCAAAGAAGGAGAGTTACATGTCTACCCGGAGCCCTAGCAAGGCCGGCCAGCCAGTGTGTGACTCACAGGGAAGCCTCCATAGCCTGGTACTCAAACCATCCAAGCAGGCATCACACAGGTACCCTCCTAGCAAACACAGAGTCATAAATCTGCCCAGATGGAGATGTCCTGCCTGGGAAGGGGAAACCTTGCCACTTAAACTGACCCTGCTACTTTGCAGGCACATGTGGTTCTATGTGTCTCTGTGCCCATGTAGATTTTCATAGATTGTGAAAGGACCATACCCTATACCTCAAAGCAAGGGAATGGGCTGCCAGGCAGCCATCTCAGGCTCACATTCCCAGGTGAGGAGCTGGAGCTCAGATGAGCCAACAAAATAATTGTGAGCTTGTGAATTCCTTACTTCTCAGGGCTTTCTTTTTACTGGCATGAAACCATAACAGAAA
This sequence comes from Canis aureus, assembly GCF_053574225.1. Taxonomy (NCBI): domain Eukaryota; kingdom Metazoa; phylum Chordata; class Mammalia; order Carnivora; family Canidae; genus Canis; species Canis aureus. Next base: position 23,450,819 of record NC_135641.1, on the reverse strand, counting down.
GTGGTCTTTTGGGTTTAAGAGCTGCTGTACTTAGTTGCAGGTTCCCAATTTTCCCATTCAATGGGGAGCTGACCAGAAAGATAGTCATAATGAACAGTAGTCAGCCACTTACTGCTCATTGGAGTTGAAAGAAAGTAGAAACGTTCCTAACAAGTGTGCATTCCATAGAAAGTCTCTCGAGCCAGGGTCTCTCCTGGGAGACTGAGGTAGAGCAAGGCAAGTGATCCCTAGGGAGCCTGGGGGTACTGGGTGCGCACTGGGACTCCCCTCAGTGCTGGGGAGTAACCATGGCAACATACATGCCATTCCTCTTAAAAACCCACTGCAGGCCTACAAAGAGACTGCATTGCTTTTCACAGGAAATCACCACATTGTCGTTCAGTCCTTTGGGCACCCACCTTGGAAGCAGTGTGCCCCAAATGAGGCATTATCTTTTTTTTTACACACCCTCCCCCCTCTCCTAAAGCCCACCACCCCTGTCCTTGCCTGGTTAATAGCATCACCTGCAGCCCAAGCTAGAGACCCAGAGTCATGCATTCCCCTTCACAGCTGGCTTTATTTCCTTACGTGGTGTCTCCCATCCAACTGGGGAGCTCCTTAGCTCCAGATGTCATGCTTCTTTCTTTATTCTTGTGCCTGGCACAATGTCTGAGACCTTAAAAGGGCTTATTAATATTGGTTGATCTAAAGCATTGAGGGGCATCTGGAGAGGTGAGATAGGGAACTGTGCTTGAGTTGATCGCTCAGCAAAGTGGAATTTGTGGGTGTGGTGCTGGGGCGCAATGTCCCAGGGCCCTGTGCCAGCATCAGCCTGTACCGGAGGCCAGAAGGTCCGCCTCCCGATTCTCACTCTTCCCTTCTCCAAACCCCTGTCTGTTCCCAGCTGACCCTACATCAGGTGTGGTTCTCAGGGCACCTATCAGAGCTGCCTGCAGGATCTGCAGGGTAGGCCAGGTATGCTTTTTGCAGCTTCCAAATGAAGGCCACACAACCTGGTTCTCAGAAGTCTGTTTCTATAGAAACTATAATGTTTCCTATGTAGCACTGAAATCCCAGAATCACACAAGTCTCTTAGAAATTCATTGTGTCCTCTAGATAAGGCAAGTAAGAACCAGCAAGGTGAAGTGGCTTGGCCTTGGCCAAACCCAGACTGAAGTGCAGGTCTTTTGGCTCACATGGGCCAATTCTCGATACACTAGAGCAGGCATTGGCAAACTTTTCCCGTAAAGAGTCACATAGGAACCATTAAAATAGTTGGGTTTTGTGAGCTATACGGTCTGTTATGCAACTTCCTAGCTCTGTCCACTTAAGGTGAAAACAGCCATAGACAACACACAAATGAAGGGGCATGACAGTGTTGCAACACAACTTTACTTACACAGACAACCAGCAGGCTGGATTTGGCTGTCAAGCCATGGTTTGCCCAGCTCTGCTCTAGCACCTCATGTGGTCCACAGCCAGCAGCAAGAGCATCACCTGACAGTGTCAGAAATGCAGATGTTCAGGTCCTGGGGCAGACCTGATGAAGCTGAATCTGCATTTCTACAAGATGCCCTGGTGATCATATGTGTATTGAGGTTTGAGAAGCATGGCCCCAGTAAGCCTGGCTGCTCCCCCTAAGAATGCAAAGAAGAAACTTTATAGATTAGAAAAATGAGACCCAGGGAAATTCATGGACCTTCCCATGGTCACACAAATTAGTGGATATGGGATAGATCCCAAGTCCTACTATTTCAACATAGAATTCTTTCTGCACACACAGCAGACTAGTGGCCCCAGCCTCCTCATTTCTGGCTGTTCCCAACCCAACTAAATTCACTGGAAATTTGAGAGCAGCAGTCCCTTATCCTTCCTCAGCTGACTTCTGAATCAAGAGGGCTCTGACTCTAGCTGTGACTCTTCCTCTTCCCCATCTCATCCGCAACTGAGACCTGGGAATTGTACCTCTGGAGGCTGCTCAGCATTGGCAGGGGGGAGACTTGCTCACACAGGTTCAAGCTGGAGTTAAACTTCAACTTAATTCCTGCCTTAGGAATTTTCTATTTTGCTGCTCAAAATAGAACCACAGAGCCAATGAACCCCTCATTCTTCACATGCAGAAGAAACTTCGAGACTAGCTCTTTGGCAGGCCTAGACACCTTAGATTTTTCCCTCTTCTGCTTACCTCACCTTGGCCCACACACCAGTCCCTGTTTCTCTGTAGCAGCTTCTTAGCCATTTGATACCAGGTGTCTGCTAAGACCCAGCACACAGCAAAACTCCACGCTGGCCACACGCTCCATACAGCCTGAACGTTGTTCTTCATCTGATCCTAATTTGGGTAAGAAGTATTTCATGTTCTTAATCAATTAATATGTATTGGGCTGCTTTTTACTGAGCACTGACTTATGGGCCAAGCCTGTTGCATATTTAATTATAGATCTTCCTTGACTTAAATGGGGTTACATCCCAGTAACCCCATTGTAAATTGAAAATACTGAAAGTTGGAAGTGTATATATACGACCTCTAACCTCCGGAACATCGTAGTTTAGCATAGCCTACTTTCTGTTACCCACAGTTGGGCAAAATCATCTAACACAAAGCCTGTTTTATAAAATGCTAAATATCTCAACCAATAAAATGAATCCTGTGCTGAAACTGGGTACAGAATGGTTGTCAGCATATCCGTCATTTACCCTGTGATTGTGTGGCTGACTAGGAGCTGTGGTTTGCTGCCCCTGCCTGGCATCAGAGACAGTATGGTACCACATATCACTGGCCTGGGAAAAGATCAAAATTCAAAATGTGAAGTGTGGTTTCTACTGAGTATATTGCTTTCGCATCACTGTAAAGTCAAAAGATTGTAAGTCGGAAACCTTTTGTGTTTAATACACTTTATGGCCAAGGACACTGAGGTTAATAGGGTTAAGTGGCCCAAGAACACAGACAGTACATGATACAGCATGAATCAGATCTGCCTTCAAGTACTGTAGTGCTCCACGTGCTGTGGAGGATGCAAGCAAGTGTGAGGTATCCAGACCTCCAGGAGCTCACAGTCTACCTGCATGAAATATATGGAGAACATTCCTGTTACCACTGATATGATAGGCGAGCACCATGGGATGGTAGAAACAGAGTATCACAGGAGTGGTGGCGGGTGGAGCTGATAAGGAGGGCTTTCCTTAGGAACTTGACCCCAGCTACCAGTACTCTATGCCCTGGGCCCAGGAGATGATCAGGAAATATTTGATGTAAGAATGAACGAATGAGCCAGATGGATTGTGTAATGCTGACACATGAAGCTGCAAGGACTTGACAAGACACTGAGTGAGAGAAGGGGAACGGGGGCCAGAACATTAGCATGCAGAGGTAGCAAAAGGGAAGGCTAGAAAGATAGAGACCCTTGAGTAATGTGCCGTGGAATTTGTCCACAATCCTCGAATAATTGGAAGAGAAGAAGAGGTGAAGGTATTTAAGCTCAGAGCAATAAGATGGGAGAGTAGTGTACATGGAGGGTAGAGGACAGAGAGGGGGACTGGCAGCAGGAGGACCAGTTCAGAGGCTAATGCAGAATGCAGGCTGAGAGCAGTAGGGCCCGGGACTGAGACTCAGTGGCCCAAAGGAAGAATGAAAAAGGAACAGAGGGACAGGTGAAGGGGACGCTGGCATGTGGGTGGTTCCTCCCTCCCCACAAACCACCCAGCAGCATCCCAGCTTCTTCCCACACATTCTTACCCTCCTGTCTGCCTCCACACCAAACCATTCCCCATGCTCGCAGAATGGACACCTCATACCGGAGCCTGGGTCTTTTCCACCTCCAGTGCACTGCCAGCACCCACCTCTTCCCATTTTTAGGCCAATCCATCCAATACTTGTTAAGCATCTACTTGAATTTAGCACTAGATGCTCGAAATATTTTATACTCATCATCTCACTTTAATCCCCTACAGCACCCTTGAGAAACACTTTATAATTAGAAAAATGAGGCCCAGGGAGGTTAATTGACCTGTCCAAGGTCACAGTAATTGGTGGATCTGGGACTAGAGCCAAGTCCTAGTATTCCAAACATGGCATTCTCTCCATATCCACCACAAAACCCTCCCCCAACTCTCCCTCCCTGGCCAATCCTGACCCAACAACCAGAAAAAGTCCCTCCTGATCACAACTCTCTACTTTTGCATTTCTGGGGCAGGTGGGTGGTGTGCACATCTCTCTGAGCTGTGATTAGCTTGGTGGGTGTAGATGTCTGCAATGTACCTTATTATATGTGTCATGCCTGAGAATCAGGTTTGAGTTGAACTGGAAAATCTCACCACTAATTGATTTATTTTATTATATACACCGTACCTGGAACTGAAGCTTCTCAAGCTCTATGAGCAAAATAAAGCCAGATAATATACCAACAAAATACCAACAATAGCATTTTACATTCAAGCCGAGAAAGCCTTCCATTTAATAAGATTGTGCAGCCAAGAAGTCTTCCCTGAGAGGAGCCGAGAAGAGGCTCGCTCCCTCCATGCTCACTTCCCTGCCATCAGACACCCTATCACCCTATCCAAGGTATTTTGTCTCTGCCTTGAGTTCTTTATTCAGAGCTTATTTTTGGAGTCAAACAAGCCTTGGTTTGAATTCCAGCACATGGCAGTTTGGTGACATTAGGCAAACTCCTCAAGCCCTCTGAGCCTCAAGAGGATTTTGTTTTTGTTTTTATTTTTTTTTATGTTGAGATAATAGTTTCTATCTAACAGAATTGCCATGAGGGTTAAAAGCAATAACCTTTGTAAAGCTCTAGGCCTGGCCTACAGTCTGGGGTCAGTAATGGTCATTTTCTTCATGTCTTCGTTGGGAACACCCAGTCAAGATTCCCTGTTCCTCCACTGCCTTCCAGACTATAGAGACATTCTTATTCTTGGTTTTCCTTAGAGACATGATAGTGTCAGACCCTCACTTCAGAGCCATTTCCAGGAGATCATTTCTTCCTGGAAACTTCCCCAGCACACTGCCTCTCCTCTTCTCAAGCACTTCACCCTTGTGCATAGAGGGGCTTAGACGCCCCCCTTCCACAAAATACAGAGCTTTTGTCAGAGCCCTGCCCAACCCAGGAAGAGAAAGCCACACAGGATGTAGGCCCCACTCTTTCCTCCCCACCCCACCACACAGCAGGCTTTCAGGAACCAACAACAATGGCCATTGTGAGCCTGAGCTTGGTCTTTCTCTTGCCTCAGTGTAGAGTTGCACAGAATGTTCTGTCAGAAGTGTTAAGGAATGGTAAGGATTGCTGCCAATCTCTTGATCCAGACATGGAATGCTACTTTTGTTGGAACAGTTCAAACAGACTTGAAGGATAGATTGCCCCCACCATAAATCAGGGAGAACAGAGGCCGGAGGAAGAAAGTGACTTCCCCAAGGTCACACAACTAGACAGCCAGAGCAGAGACAAAACTCCCAGCTCCTGTCCGCTAGATCAACACATTCCCCTTGCCTCCAACCCTACAGCCTCTCCTCTTCAGAAAGCAGAGACTCTGGGCTGTTTCTCCATCCTACCTGTTTCCCTCTGAATTATCCAGAGGCAAAGTTCACTCAATAGCCACTCTTATGGGGCTTTACAGACCCCTGGGAGTAGAAGAAATCTGCAAGCAAGTATGACAACAGCAGGGCACAAAGGAAACTGCCTTCAAAGGAGGTGCCTAGCTAGACCACGGGCGGCAAACTATGCCTGAGGTATCTCCAGATCCTCCTCGACTCCTTGCTCAGCCCAGAAACAATGGATGACTGTAGGATTCTCTCTCTCTCTCTCTCTCTCTCACTCACACACACACACACACACACACACACACACACACACAAATGCAGGAAAAGGAAAGGAACTAAAGAAACTCATTTCTAAATAAAATGCTGAGCCTCCTCCTTGCTTTAGAGTAAAGAAGTAGAAATAGGGGTGCTTCATTTGCCAGGAGGGGCAGTCATCCCAAAAGCTCAAGGTCACAGTATCTCTGGCTGTCATGGTATGTCTGCTTTTCTTCTCAGCATTTCATTCTTCCCTTACCTTCCCCCTCCCTCTTTTCCTACCCCTGCCTTCCCTACCTTCCATCTCCTCATCACCTTTTTTTCCCCCTCCTGTACTGCCTTCTTTGGGTTACATTAATGACCATCTGCAGAGGGCCACTGGCTTACCATGTAGCAAAGACAGGATGTTCTGAAGACACCCCTTTCTAAGGAAACATAAAATCACAATAATTGCCACTGTTTCTTGAGGGCTTTCTGTGTGGCCTCTGTGCAGGGCTCCTGATTGCTTCACTTCTAAACTTCACCACGCACAACCCTGCCAGTGAATTATTAAATCAACGTTTGCCAGATAAAAGACAGACTTGGAGGGGGCACCTGGGTGGCTCAGTCCATTGGGCATCCGACTCTTGATCTCAGCTCAGGGTCACAGATTCAAGCTTCGCATTGGGCTCCATGCTGGGCATGCAGCCCACTTTAAAAAAAAAAAAAAAAAAGGAGGGGGAAGAAGAAGATGACAGAGCCAAGGAAGCAAAGTGATTTCTCCCAAAGTAATAACACTAGTGGGTGCCAAGCAGTAGTAATTGATGTAAGTCTGTCCAGAACCCATGCTCTGTACCCACAGTTTGTCTCAGGGGCACATTCTTCATGTTGGGTTTTCAGAATGCTGGGGAATGAGCCCTCCTGCCTGCTTGGTTTGCTGGCAAAGGCCCCTCTGCCCCTATCCGGTGTCTGAGCAAGGATCTCTAGGAAAAGCATTGATCCTAGACTATTTTTCAGGGCTGGTGTGGTTGGGATCCCTAAAGGCCTGGTGCTTGGAGAGGCCAGATGGGAATGTGTCTGTCAGTTACAGCCTTCCTTCCTTAGCCCTTTGTGCCCTAGGAAACCCCACAGCCCCTCCCCTCCAGAAAATCAAGAAACAGCCTTGTGGGGTTCTCCATCTCCCCGCCCCTGGGCTATTTTCAGGCTGCCAGGCTTCTAAGTTGGCTTTGAAGCTTTTCAGCCCAGAGCAGTCTTTCATCCGCACAGACCAGACCCAGTGGGAAGCTGAGGCCGTCTGATCAGTGCCTGGCTTTGTGGGGCTCTGGGTGCCTGAGCCGCCAAGGGCACGTGGCCCATCTCCATGGAAATTTGGAGGCAGGAGAGGAGCCCAAGGTGATACCTGCCACAGCTTTGGCAGGCCGAGTCTGAGAGAGGCCTGCCAGCTACCACTCACTTCTCTAGACTGTGGGGGCTGAACCTGGCCCCCCCACAAGGTGAGCTCTGCTTGCATCCTTCCTTCTGAGGAGAGCAAGAGGATTCCCCCGCCTCCCTCCAGTGTGGGTCAGCTTCTCCGTAGCACCATGATAAGGAACATTTCTTATTGCTGTTTATAGAGCACCTTCACATTCTTTAAGTCTTTTGCCCTCAAAATAACTCATGAAGTAGGCTTTATTATTGTGCCTATTATGGGCAGAGACCTGGGGGAGTTTTGCCACCCCCCAAATTCATATGTTGCAGCCCTAATCCTCTACTTCAGAATGTGACTGTATTGAGAGATAGGGCCTTTAAAGCAGTGATTAAGATGAAATGAAGGCAGTTAGGGGGGACCCTAATCTAATCTCACTGGTCTTTATAAGAAGAGGAGATTTGGACGCTCAGGGAGAAATACCCAGGATATGCAAGCTCAGAGGAAAAGTGTGTGAAGAGGCGGCCAGAGGGTGGCCATCTGCAGACCAAGGAGAGAGGCCTCAGGGGAAACCAGCCCTGCCAGCACCTTGATCTGAGCTGTCCAGCCAATACAACTGTGAGAAAATAAATTTGTGTTGTTTTAAGCCACCTGGCCTCATGGGATTTTCTTATGGCAGGCTTAGCAAACAGCCTCAGAAAGGACAAGTAACCTGCCCCTTATGGACACAGAGATGAAGCTGAAGCTGTTAGCCCCAAAAGCAAGACCTTGTGCAGTGTTTCTCAGCATTCTCTGTCAACTCCTTGTCTACCAGAGACCATTTATCAAGTAGGGACAAATTCCTTTTTGCATTTTTAATTAGTCAGACACATACTCCAGCTTCAGATGAGCATTAGCTAAGCTGCGTTACCCACTGAGCTGATAGGACTCCAGCCCAAAGCAATGACACCTAATAGCTCACCTGTGCTGCTATAACCCAGGTAAAGGGACAGTGCCTACAGGTGTTATTCTATTACACAGATGCCTGAAGGATAGGGGGCAGGCTTCCTTGCCAATATGGTGGGATGGTTCAGAAACTTTGTGGGCACCATCACATAGGGTTTCAGCACCTCCACTCAGGATTTCTTGGTTCCCTGGGCTGGCCCATTGCAACTCTCAGACCTAAATCTGTAGTATGACTGAAGGGGAAATGGGTAGGAATGGGGTTGAGCGTAGCAAGGCAACCTTTTAAGCTAAGGATCTCCCGTGGTATAGCAAGCAAGAGCCTCAAATCATGCCACTCATATGTCCTGAGCTTCCCTTGAATCTTAAATGACTGAATTTTCATTAATGTGAACCAGAAGCCAAGATGAGAATGATCATAAAAATTATGCATCGAGAGAGAGGTAAAAACCAGACTGGGTCATCATTACCTATTATATGCAGATTAAATAAGTTAAGTCATGGAAAGCCTGCTACCTAGTTCAATCTAGGCAAGTTAGTATTATTATTATTATTATTATTATTCACTATCTTTTTCCTCTTTTGGGTCAAACCTGTTAAAGTCTTTGGCACTAAAGCATGTATCTTATTCACTTTATTCAACAAACATTTATTGGGAGACCTTCTATGTGCCACAGGCTAGGCTAGTTGCTAGGGTTACAAAGATAAACAAAACAGGAAAACATCCGCACTTTCAACTCTCACTGGAGTTGGGAGAGTGATATGTCCAGAAACAGTTGTCATTGGGTGAGATCCATTATCTGAGCACAGGAGAAGGAAGAAGCACAGTGCCTGGGGAATCCAGGAGAGTAAACAGGAGCTCTCCAAGCAGAGGGACACCTGTGCAGGAGAACAGGGCCAGCTAGCAAATGACCGCGTATGCCTGGCTAAGGAGCCTCCAGAGCCATGGAAGGTTCTGAAGAAGGGAGTGGACATATCAGACGTGCCCCTTAACTTGAATGCTCCAACCCCTCCTGCTGACAGTGGGCAGGCCCAAGAAAATAAAAGCAAGATGAGACTGTTGAGATCAATGAAGTAGGAAAAGAAGCAGAGAGAAGGAAGAGATAAGAGGAAGGAGAAAGACTGAGCAGATGCTCACTTAAGGTAGAGCTCCCCTGAGTTCAGGGCCTCTGTGTGGAGGTGTGAAACTATGAGGACCATTGAAGATTTTGAAAAAATTTTAGCCTGGATACTAGGATTTGGGGACACTTGTGCACAGCTCTAAGAATGTAGATAAACAGATAATGAATGGGGAGTTGTCAGGCTGAATCTGGCAGATAAGGAAAGTGAAACCAGGAGACTTTTAGTGCCAGACACGTTCACATGCAGTTCTTCCATTTCGATCTCATAACTGTATGTGAGGTCAGTATTATTCCTAACTCGTAATTTTCAAGAGAAAAAGCTCCAGATCAAAGTAGTCAGGAAGTAACTTGTTTCTATTCTTTTTCACTCTAACTCCTGCATATATTTTGGGCAGTTTTATTGCTTAAGGCTCAGGTTCTCAATCTTGAGCATGCCCCAGAATCTTCCAGAGGGCTTGTCAGAACACAGACCATTGGGCCTAACCCCGGGCGTTTCTGATTCAGTAGGTCTGGGGTGGGGCCTGAGGATTCATGTTTCTAATAAGTTCCTGGGTGACACTAATGCTGCTGCTACAAGACCACACCTTGAGAAACACTAGCCTCTGGGGATGATCTACCCAAAGACCCGGCCCAATGGTTCCCAATTGGTGCTACCTTTTGGAATCCCCTGGAGATCTTTTTTTTTTTTTTTTTTTTTTTAGGTTTTTATTTATTTATTCATGAGAGACAGACAGGCACAGAGACACAGGCAGAGGGAGAAGCAGGCCCCATGCAGGGAGCCCGACATGGGACCTGATCCCGGGTCTCCAGGATCACGCCCTGGGCCGAAGGTAGGCGCTAAACAGCTGAGCCACCAGGGCTGTCCCCCTGGAGATCTTTAAAAACAAACACTGATCCCTAGCTCTTGGGCCCACACATTCTGATTTAAGTGGTATAGGTGCAATCTGGGCATCGTTATTTGTAAAAACTCTCCAGGCAACCCTAACATGCAGCAAAGTATGGCAACCATTGACCTAGTCTCTTTGCCTTGATGCTAATGCTCATTGCCACCCTCTTCTTCAGCTGCCTAGCTCTGAGGCCACAGTAGGAACCTGGTATGTACTAGCACTGCTCACAGCACCTCTTTCTAACTCTCCTTCTCCCACATTCTCCTAGAACTCATAACACCTCTCACTGCCTTCTCCCCTTCCTCCAGTCCTTCATCTCCCTGCATGTTCAAAGTAGACCCTCTGCTATAGTATTACAACCATCTCTTGCCCACTGCCAGTACATCAACCCGTTGTTCTGTCTTTGACCACATCTACCTGGAAAAGTTTGAGGAGGAGGATCTAAACCAGACTGCAGGCATGTGAATGCAGGGAGGCTTCTTGAAGTTGATGGTACTTGAGTTAAGTTTTGATGAAGAAGTAAAAATAGAAGTGGACGTTTCAAGCAAGGGTACAGCATACAAAGAGGCACAAAGGAGGAAAACCAGAGAGTTTACCTAGAAAACTACACGGTGTTGTGTACGTCTAGAGCAGGTACCTAGCCCTACAGGTGTCAAGGAACAAAACTGCAGAGGCAGCCTCTTGCCAGATGGGGACAGGCCTTGGGCATCAAGCCAGGAAGTTCACATCATGCTTACAAGTATGAAAAGCAGTCAGTTGATGGGTTTCTCTAAATGGCTTTTAAATTATAACATTAATACATACTTAGAGAAAAATAGGAAAAATGTAGAAAAGCATAAAGTAGAAAATAACAATGTTCTCTAATCTAATTATCCAGAACTCCCCACTGTTAAGATTTGAAGGGAATTTGTCCTTTTCTCCTATGCATATTCTGATGGAGCTGAGAGCATGCTGTGTATAAATAAGTGCATATCTCACCTTCACACTTAACATGATATACATATTTAACGTTTCTGAAATTTTGTAAATATCTTAATGGCAGCACAAAAGTCTATCATCATAGACACCATATACTTTATCTAACTCTTCTCACACAGACGGAAATGGGGAAGGAGCGGGGGATGTCACCATTATAAATGATACAACAGTGTTCATGTTTGTGTGAACTTAGATCCTGTCAATGAGTTCTTGTGATTGGTACCAAAAAAAGAATTAATGAATCAACAGTATGAAAATCGTAGACTCCCATTGTCAAATTTCTTTTTGAAAAGTTTTTCCCAATTTACACTTTCATCATAGGTGTGAAAGAATGCACATTTCATCTCTTCTTGCCAGCACTTGGTGTTGTGATTGGTGCCACTGAAGGATTTTTGGTATGAGGATGACATGAGCAGATTTGCATTTATAAAATCACATGCTGGAGGCTGAGTCAAGAGGGCCAGATTGGAGCTGCTGCTATTGACGTCCTTGCTGTTCTTGCTTTGCTTTCACATTCTCCTTTTTCCATTTCCCCATTCTTCATCTTTTTTTTCCTGCTCAGAGAGCATATATTGTTCCCTGCACACAAGCACAAGGCTTTGTTACCAAGAGAAGAGCTGAAGGGCCCCTTGCTGTGGTTGCAACAAACTTGTGCCTAGTTCAGTGACCTTCTTCTTATAGTTCTGTCAAATGAATAAACAAATGAATAAATAAATAAATCTATTTCTAGGCAGTAATTCTCTTTAGGTGGAAATTTTTTTAATATTTTTCAAAGAAATTGCCAAGTGAATTTATTACTAAATTAATTTCTTTCGGCATCCTGTGACCATCCAACCCTACATATGATCATCTCTGTCCCTGGAACATCTTTGCTCTTCTTCCTTCGTAACCCAGCAAATTACCTGTCATTCATGCGTCAAGACCTTCTTAAACATCTGTGACACCTTCCTCCCATACTTAGTCCAGTAGGAATCAGTTACTCAGGCCTCCCTGTCCCTATGGTTCAATTATAGCATTTTTTACACCCAACACATTCTCTCCCACTTGGCCAAGAGCCCCTCAAGAGTAGAACATTTTGTATTCTCAATTCTTGTCTGGCACTCAGTTGCTACTCAGCAACTTATGAATGAATGAATGAATGAATGAATTCCTGTTTTACTAAGGTGCATGGACATTCCAGCTTAAACACTAATGAGTTGAAAAGTGTAAAGACAATATGGAGGTGATGTAAATTGCCAAAGCCACACTCTGAATCATTGGTACCAGGTAAAACAGACACCTGGTATACCAGATGTCTTGATCCTGGATTCTGAGTTCTCAACACTAATTGTTCTGAGTGCTTAGATATTGAGTTGCATTCTATTCTGTTTCATTTTAACTCCAAATTTAATTTGTGCATATGTATCTCTGTGTTAAAGAAAGTAAAGGGAATTAAGTGATGCCAGATGATCCCAAAGTATGTATCAAAGAAAACTACCATGGACTGTTTATAGATATCACACAAAAGAAGAGCCCTGTGGTCCCCATAGGTTTAGAGAACATTAAATAGATTTCTTTGTCTCAGAACTTCCTGGTAGGCATTGTAGGAAACTGAAAGAAAGATCACCTAGGCAATGGTGGAGAAATAGAAGAGCAGTCAAGTCTCCCTTCAATGGTAGACAGGAGTCATCCTAGCCTCTTTACGCCAGAAAAGATTTAGAGTACAAATTCAAAAGCAGAATGGCAAAAAGTATACCAAGATCCTAGCCCCTTACCCTGCATTTATCTCCTCAGTCCCACATGTGTGTAAGCCTCTGCCCCCCACCCACCCACCATGTGGATGAGATCAGCCTTCATTACTTCTCTTCTAGAGCCAGGAAGCAAGGTAATGTGTGGGAAGTGATAGCTGCAAGGTAATGTGTGGGAAGTGATAACAACTTAAAGCCATTCAACAGGAAAATTTGTTAAAAGACCAAGACATTGTAAAAGCTGAAACACTTGAGTCTATTAAGTCCCCTGCTTCTTAGAACATTTTGTTACCAGAGAATGTTTCAAGGAGGGAAAACACTGAACTATCACAGCACTGTCAGATCCTGAAGCCTGCTACAAAGAGCAACATTTTACAAGACATCTGTCTTTCTGCCATTAGAGGAACCTCTGAAAAGTTCTGCTGCTTTTTTCTCCTACCCCAGTATAACTCCCCCACCCTCCTCACCCTTAGACACACTCCTCTATTTCTCCTCCTGCCTCCTTGTTCCTCCCTTCCTTTCCCCCTCTCTCATTCATAACCCATGCGATTTCGCAGACACTGTTAAAATGACACAGTAAGCTAAGACTATCCAGTGGTTATTTAATGCTCTTTGGTAAGAAGGGAGCTAATTAAATGACTAGAGGTTTAGACATTTGTTGTTTATTGGATTCAAACTCCTTAAGAGAGCCTGGAGCATTCTCCTAAACAAACATTGCTCTTTCATGGCTTCTTGTTCCAAGCCCAAATGAGATGGAGAGTTTAAGGAGACAGCATCTCTTCACAGATATGGGGGTAGGGTAGGGCAAGAGCCAGAGAAGAAGAATGGGAGTGTGGATTGAAATAGAGGGGAAGGCTTATGGGCCTATCATAGAAAGATGAACAAACACAGTTTGTGTATCTGTTGGCCCCTGCCGTCCATCAGTGAGCATCAGTAGGTTAGACTGGAGCAATATTGACACATTTGTGGTCAGCTCAGTGGTTTGCTTAACTCTTCACTAGAAATATATCCATCAAGAGAGTGTTTTAAAACAATAGTCTTCCAAACAAAAAAGTAAAGACAAACCCAAATATCTCCTTGGCAATCTTTTTTTTTTTTTTTTTCCTCCTTGGCAATCTTAACAAACACTGTTACACTATACCAGGAGGCACCTTAGACAAAAACCATCCATTAAGTAAATAAAAGCATTCACTTTCTAGTTTGGGGGTAATAATAGGATGTTAGTGACTAGATGCAATCTGTGAGAAAAGTACCTTTGCCTTCATAGGCAAAAAAAAAAAGAAGAAAGAAAGAAAGAAAGAAAGAAAGAAAGAAAGAAAGAAAGAAAGAAAGAAAGAAAGAAAAAGGAAGGAAAGAAGGAAGGAAGGAAGGAAGGAAGGAAGGAAGGAAGGAAGGAAGGAAGGAAGGAAGGAAGGAAGGAAAAAGAAAAGAAAAGAAATCTTTTAAAGAATCTGCCTTTTTGTTTTGCTTCTGTTTTAAGTACGAAAGTTGTGTTGTAAAAGTGAGTCTCGTCCCCAACATCAATCCTTGATCCTGCCATTGCTTTTGTAAGAAATTAGGCAGGTACAGATCAGGCCTCAGGAACTCTGAAAAAAAAAATGTCTTCCAGGTGCCAAATCAGAAGTAACTGCCATTGTGAGAGGCCATTGATCCAGTGCCTGAGACTCATATTTTCTGTCTTGCTTTTTCTACGTGGACTCAAAATAATGTGGTATGGGTGAAATACTCTTTTCCTTGGCGCAGATGAGGTACCTGGTGTCCTGAAAGAGGTCAGTGATTTCCCCAAGGATGTCCAAGGAGGTTGGCTCACCACTGGCTTACCACAGGCCAAATTTGAGGTTAATTAACCATCAGTCATCATCATAGGGCCATGATGTTATTTGAACATTCAGAGAAAAGAAACTTGAACCAGCTATGGATAAGGACTTTCATCATCATTCCTTTCCTATCCTAATCCCAAACCAATGTGTCTTTAGCTGCACTGAGGGTGCGTGTGTGTTGAGGGGGAGGAAGATTGAAAATCAGTTTGGAAATAGCTGGTTCATCATTTGTTACCCTCCATTTGAAGAGGCTTCCTGAAATGTCAACCTGTTCATTGGATGCATTTAATGTTCTGAATCAAAACCTTTTTTCATTGGAATTGCGTTTCTGTTCATGAAAAGGTATATTTATTGACCTTTGGGAAAATTCTCTATTCAGAATGAGTATGAAAATACTGTTTGGTGGGGGATACCTGGGTGGCTCAACGGTTTAGCGCCTGCCTTTGGCCCAGGGCGCAATCCTGGAGACCCGGGATCGAGTCCCACGTCGGGCTCCCGGCATGGAGCCTGCTTCTCCCTCTGCCTGTGTCTCTGCCTCTCTCTCTCTGTCTCTCTCTCTATCATGAATAAATAAAAATATTAAAAAAAAATACTGTTTGGTGGGAGATGAAAGGATATGGACAGATCTGGGTTTCTGACCAAAACTGGCCTGAGGAACAGAGAGATGTGTATGCACTGCTTCTGCTTGTCTTACTCTGCAGACCTCAGTGACCAGCTCCTTGAAGTGGTGGGGCTGGAGGGAGCCATGGAGATGGGGCAGATCTACACTGGCCTGAAGAGTGCGGGCAGGAGGCTGGCCCAGTGCTCCTCTGTCATCATCAGGTATGCTTCCTCTTACCCAGTGGCCTCCGAGTCTTTCACCCCCTCAGTATTCGTACACACAAGGACTAGGAAGTCATCTTTGGATTTCAGTGCAGGGAGAGTGAGGTACAGAAGATGACATTTATACAGGATTTCTTTAGGGGCACCTGGGTGGCTCAGTGGTTGAACATCTGCCTTTGGCTCAGGGTGTGATCCCGGGGTCCTGGGATCAAGTCCCACCTTGGGCTCCCCACAGGGAGCCTGCTTCTCCATAGGCAGAGGGACCTGCCTATGTCTCTACTTCTTTCTCTGTGTCTCTCATGAGTAAATAAATAAAATCTTAAAAAAAGAAAAAAAGAATGTCTTTAGAGACCATTTCCCAAACAAGGTATAATGCAACCATCCAGGACATCAACTGAAGGGTCGCCCACGACCTGTTGGCTATTATTTTTACAGTGAATTAGTGAAATTCTCTAGCCATACAAGATTATGAGGTCCAGAGGACCAGAGGTCCAACTCCTTGTCTTTTTTTTTATGATTTGGCCAACATATAGTACATCACAGTTTCAGAAGTAGAGTTCAGTGATTCATCAGTTGCATATAACACCCAGTGCTCATCACATCACATGCCCTCCTTGATGCCCATCCCCCAGTTTCCCCATCCCCCCACCCTCCTCCCCTCTAGCCACCCTCAGTTTGTTTCCTATGGTTAATAGTCTCATGGTTTGTCTCCCTCTTTGATTTCTTCCTTTTCAGTTTTCCTTCCAGTCCCCTATGATCCTCTGCTCAGTGCTGCCTTTCTTATCTTTACAAATTAAGATGCCAGATGCATGCTAGAGGGCACACTGTGACAAAAACCAGGTTCAGGTTCTCTGCTTGCTCTTTCTTTGATAGTGGCCTTCGAAATACTGTTTCCTCTCTGCCTTTGTAAAGCCAAACCATCATCATGAGCAAATCGGTCCCAATTGCCTAAGAGGGTGATGCTTCAGGAGGATGTGGACCCCACAGGTCAGTCACTGCAGGCTGCTGGAGGAAATCAAGTCTAATAGAGGGGATCCTCTGATTTCAGTTACTTCTGTTGAGTCAGTAAAACTCATCAGATTCTTCTCCACCTGATTATTTGAGAAGTCTTTATTCCCTTCCTTTTCCCATCTAATTTTTTCAGCTCAAATCTTTTAGCGTGCCTTAAGGATCTCCTGGAGGAGCCACAGTATGTGGGTTTCCCAGAGATATTTGACCACAGAACCCTTTTGTCCCAAAACCTCTTGGGTGAGTGTCCTCAGCACACTTTTGGGGAAATGCTACTCTTGGCACTACCTTGCCTCCCTCAGAAAGAACCCCAAAGCTGGTTCCCTGACATCTCTTAGCTGAAGGTCTATCCTACTAAACCCTGTTGTTCAGTGCTTCCCTGGATCTTCTTTGTCTTTTCTGTTATTATCCAAAGCTTTGCTTGCGTTCTTTCTGGGCTCTTGTCATGCTGGGGCCCCTAATTTCCACATTAATCTCCATACTTCTTTCCTTGTCCATCCTCCATGACTCTAGCACTGAGTAGGTCCAGGGCTGATACAGACCACAGAGGTGTAACATCTCAGTCCCAGGGGAATAAAAAAAAAGCCACATGTAAGAGGAAGGACTTTTTCTTCATATTCAGTAGACCTATTTTAAGGTAGAGACAGTGAGCCAGGATCCCCATCCTCCTGAGCATTTCCCAGACACGCTCCTCAGCCCCAAGAACCAAAATGCCACTCTCTCCTTTCCTGATTCATTTTATTATTTTTTACTATTAAATATTCTCAGGATCAGTCAGACAATCATTTACATCAACACATAGCCTGTGTCCCTCATTTTTTTTTTATTTCAAAAGCAGGGCAGATGCCAAACCCAGGTGAGAGCTTCCCAGCCAGTGGGTGGCTACTGTTCCCTGCTCACCCGACCAGAGACTTCCAAAAGGGCTTCCCTTTTTCTCCTGAAGGCAATCCAGTAAGAGTGCATATCTCTTCCACAGAAAGAAGTCAAAAGACCTCCTCTCTCTCCTTTTCAGAATCCATATGCCAAAGAAGCCTTGTCCCAAAAAAAGAAAGCAACACTGTCTTCTCTCCAACTACCCATAGGGACAGTATTCAAAATGACCCCACTTGCCAGCTAGGCCAGGTTCTCAATCCATGGAACTACAAAATGCCCTGGTGTTTGAGACATAAAAGAGAGGATAGTTAGGAGCAGGGGCAAGGCAAGACACACTCAGACCTGAGCTGTACCTTGTATATGTTGAAGACGTTACCTCATTGACATGATGCAACCTCTCACTCAACATAGAAACCAGGCCTTTTCCCATTTCATAACCTTTCCCATTTCACTGTGGAGTTTCTGGCACAGTCCATAGGCCCTCCGGCTGGTTGTTGACTGAGGGTCTGCTCAGCAGCGGTGCTGCCATACTTGTTGGCCACTGTTTACCAGACTTCCGTGGACTTCACTGCTCACTCCAATCTTTTAGCATGCCTGAAGGATCTCCTGGAGGAGCCACAGTATGCAGGTTTCTCAAACTAGAGTCTGAGCACCAAAGCAACAGAATCACCCATAGCCTTTAGTCAGAATTCCTGAGGTGGGCTCAGAAACCTATTTTTAACAAGCCCTCCAGGAAAGTCTTTGGGAACCACTCCTAGGTGGGCAGATAAGGTCTTCCCACTCCTGTTTCCTTTGGGGGGACCACCCTCATTCTTTGACTCCAGAAGTCAGAGCTCACTGTGTTTTCTTGGAATTCCAGAACAAACAAGCTGCTGCCCATGCAAGTGGATGGAGAGCCCTGGATGCAGCCACCTTGCACGGTGAGTTTTGCCAATCTTAGAGCTGAGGGTGAGAAGCTTTATCCTGGGCCCCTTTTAGGCACTGACAATATGAAATCCTTGACTCTCAGAGTTGCAGGGGCTTGGGGAAATCACCTACTGCAGCCTGTCTTCCACTTTATTCATCCACTCTTTCACGTACCTGCTCAGCCTTTATCGAACGTCCACTCTGGGCCAGGCACTGTGAGGTACCAGTTCCAAAACTGAATGAGACAAAGACCTGTCTCCAAAGCACTCACACTTATAGTTGGTGAATTCTAAGTTTTCATCAGCAGTATCCTTGAGCATCTCCTCTTGAGTCGTTGCAATGGCCGAGAACTTGCCACCTCAAAAGGAAAGCTTGTGCTGTTGATAAATAAGTAGAATTGTGAGAAAGCATCTCCTTGTGTAGAAGCCAAATCTGTACCCTTGCCCTGGAACTTCTGCCCAGTGGCTATGACCACTGGGGCCTCTGGAGGAGAATCCCCATGGCCTACACACTTTGCCATAGGTGCACCTGCCTGAAATCCCCACTGCAAGGGAAACGCCAAGTTCTCACTCAGCACCCAGCACTGTGCCTGGTTTGTAACAGTTGCACAATGATATTCATCGAACGATGAGTGAAGTGTTAAACAAATGAGCAAACAAAATAAAGGGAGCATCCTCATTCCCTGTCTTAACCATGCCTATGTTTGCCCTCCATTGAGCTCTACTACGGGGGCCATGCATCCTTCATTCTTAGCTAGAAACCCAGCCAAAAACTCGATGATGAAGAGAAACCACTGTCCTGGTGTTCAGGGCCGGGATGTTCACAGGGATACTACATGAGTATCACCTTCAGTACTGTCGTGGATGTGCAAACCTCCGGAGGTTCTGAGCTCCCCCACTTGCGGAGTATTCAGGTATCTCAAGAACCTGCTATTTTGAGCCCTCAAACATCAAATTTTCTTCTACTAGAGAAAGGGTTTGCATGAGATTTCTACCAGGCCTGAGTTGTAGATGTGTTTCCATCACTCTTTGTTCCATGTGACTTCTACAGATTATAAAACTGGCCCCTGGAGATAGACTCTAGGGATGGCAACTTCTATAAAGGGTATCAGAAGCAGAAATTTTTCTGCAAAACCTTACCTCAGTCTTCTGGCTTCTATGAAGACTAAGAAAAAAAATGAAAACACACTACAGCAAAAACTAATAATAGCTTACCACTTTGTTAGAATTAGAAAGGATGGAGGAAATTTCTACTACTTATAATTTTGATGGAGCTAAATTGAGAGAAATCTATCCAAACTCCTCTTGTCTCCTAAAAAAAGGCTGAAGAAATCAAATCCTCTCCCACCTGGCTCAGCGAAATCTGAACACTGGATTGCCATTTCTTTTACTGCAGGGACTTAGTTTTGGAAAGAGCCAAATCTTTCCAAAGATCTTCTCCTGTCCCACTCTGACCTTCTCTCCATGCCACCCTTCGGAGATTTCAACTCACTGTGAAAACACTCATGATCCAATGATCTTAAGATGTACAGTCTATGGATAGCCATGTGTAAAGATGTACGAGTCTGCTCGGGCTGCCATCACAAAATACCACAGACAGGGCAGCTTAAACAACAGAAATTTATTGTCTCATGGTTCTGGAGGCTGGAAGTTTAAGACCAGGAGCTGGCAGGGTTGTTCTCGTGGCTTCTCTTCTTTACTTGCAAACAGCCGCCTTCTCACTGTGTCCTCACGTGGCTTTTTCTCTGTGTGTGCACACTCCTGCTGTCTTTTCTTCTTATTTTAAGGATGCCAGCCCTTGTGAATGAAGGCCTTACCCTTCTGCCTTTGTCAAAACTTAATTACCCCCTTAAAGGTCCTCTGTCCAAATATAGTCACAATGGGGGTTAAGGCTTTAACATATGAATTTGGGGGAGACATAATTCAGTTCATTTGAGAAGGTCATCTTAAGGTTGCAAGAGTGAAAACAGAAGTACCCTTGTTGAAACGTTTTCCTGAAGGCACACACCGACTGGGAGGTAGTGCCCTAAGGTTATATTAACCAAGGCTGAAAGCGCATTTCAGGGAGGCCTGAAAGGAGGGAGGCCTCATTAAAGGCAATAGTAAAACTATGCCCAATTTTTTCATTGCCTCTCTTCACTTTGATAATGAAAAAGTATAAATTAGAAGAAAACTTGAATAATTAGATAATCACGAGTGAAATCAAAAACAGGGTGCACACCTCTCAAATCTGGGAAAGTTTAAATTTCATGAACCCAATCAATGTTGAACTCTGACAGAAAGCAAATAATAAGCAAACATTTAATTTAAGTTTTCATTTTAATTCCAGTTAGTTAATATGCAGCGTTATATGAGTTTCATCTGTACTCTATAGTGATTCAACAACTCCATACATCACCCTAACAATAACAAGCAAACATTTAAAAACTTTTCAAGGCAAAATGAAAGAGGTTAAGGCTAAATATATCAATAATGACCTTAAAAATGTGCTACAGTCTCCTATTAAAAGAACAGTACTCTCATATTTGGTTAAAAATTAAAATCCAACGATGTGCTTCTTGGAAGAGCTATGCCTAAAACAAAAGGATGGGTATCTTTTATTTTATCCTTTATCAGACATAGAGAAATTAAAAGTAAAAAATTATATTACTAATTATATTAATTTTAAGCAAACTAACCTTCCAACATACCAAAAGCACAAAGTGGAATAAAGAAGGTCACTTTTTATTTGATAAAAGGCACATTCATTTCTGAGATGTAATTATGACTGAATTATAGGTGTGCAATAACAGAATCAAAAAAATACATACTGTGAAAAACAGGATGAATATATGTTCTGAGAAGAAAATTGATATAAAAGAAGAAGCCGACAGAGATACAAGTATGGAGAGACTTTAAAATATTTGTTTCTGCCTTTGAGGTCAAGAAGCAAAAATAAATATCACAGTCCTCAGATGAAATAACTATAACCTATAAACAAATTAAATATCTCATTTCTTTCAAGGATCCAGAGAGTATTTACTAAAATAGATCTTAAACTAGTTCACAAAGAAAAAAAACTATATAAAACCAGGAGGAAAAATCATAAAGGTTATTTTATTTTACCGTAAGGCAATGAACTCAGGAATTAATAAGAGAAGGTTAAATGAATAAACAAGCAAAATCCAATCACTTGGAGATTTTTAAATTATCCTAAAGAACGGTAGACTCAAAAGGAGATCAAAACCACCACCATAGATTTCCAAAATTATATTATTTCCAAAAATAATAAAAATCAGAAGGTTCTCATGCAAAAGCTGTAGAATGTAGCCTGAACTATATTTGGAAGTAAATTCAAAGTGACATATACTTCTACCATTTAAAAAGAAAAAACATGTAATGAATAATTGCAAAATTAGAAGAACAACAGTAAAACAAACTGAAGAGAAGCAGAAGGAAGAAAATAATAAGGATAAAAGTAGAAATTACATAATTAGAAAGCAGGAAAATTGACAGCTACTTCTTTAAACTAATAAGGACAAAAGTAGGAATTACATAATTAGAAAGCAGGAAAATTGACAACTACTTCTTTAAACATGTGAAATATTTGAAAGTCTAATTTTAAAAAGAGAAAAATAGATCAGAGATATTAACATATAAAATAACAAAATATAAATATAAATGTGATGGCTTCATTTTAATATATGACATATTTAATATATAATCATCTTGATTCTGATAAACTTGAAACACCTCATGAAAATTCTAGGTAACCACTAATGAAGGAGAAAATGTGTTCAAAGAATTACATCCAAAATGATCTTAAAACAGAGGGTCTTACTAGGAGTCCTTCCATACTATGAGGAAATAAATATTCCTGTAAACTGTTCCACATTATAAACAAAAGAGAAAGTCACCTGATCCATTTCATGAAATTAGGACAGATATAAAACCCGAACAAACATTGTGATTTTTATTTTTTTAAGATTTTCTTTATTTTAGAAAGAAAGAGAGCATGAATAGGGGAAGGGGCAGAAGGAGAGGGAGAGAGAGAATCTCAAGGAGACTTCATGCTGAGTGTGGAGCCCGATGTGGGGCTTGATCTCAAGACCCTGAGATCATGACCTGAGCTGAAACCAAGAGTCAGATGCTTAATGGACTGAGCTACCCAGGTGCCCCAAAATTGTGATTTTTAAAGACAAAACTCTTAGGAAACTAAAACCAGAAAAATACTCCCCCAAGATAATAAAGAATATTTATCTTAAACCAATAATGAATATTTTACTTAATGGTAAAACACTAGAAGAATTCTCATTAAAATCCTGGACAAGACATGGACACTAATACTGTTTTGAAGTTTTAGCCAATGCAACATAAATGACACAGAAAAGAAATGTAATATTTGGAAGAGTTAAAACTGTCATTATTTGCAGATATGATGATTATGTATATAGGAAGCTAATAGAATCAAGTGAAAAACCCCAAAGACTAAATTATTTCAGTGAAGCTCTATAAAAAGATAGATAGACAAAAGTTAATATAGCTTTTGTATATCCCAGTACTAACTAGTCAGAAGAATATAATAGAAAAAAATTAAAATATCATAATAATAATAACCAAAACCAAAATATTAAACTGAATTGTGAAGAAAAGATGAAAACTAATAAGACTTAATCAGTATATATATATATATATATATATATATATATATATATATATATATTTGAATTTTAAAACATCCATGTTTCTAAACAGGGATCCCAAACAAAATCCCAACGTAATTATTTTTTTTTAGCTTGACAAAACAATGCAGTAGCTAAAGTGTTTTATGAAACAGCTATGAGGAAGGACATCCCACAAGGTATTAAATTAGTTATAGAGCCACAATAATTGACATGATATTGAATGGATAAATCAGTAGTACAGAAGAGAGCCCTAAGAAACTGTAGTATACATAAAATCTATTTAAAAAAGAAGAAAGAAAGATCATAAATTAATTTGTAAAGAATGAACTGTTTAACATATAGTATCCAAGAAATTGCCTGTTTGGGAAAATATTATTATATTATTATTAAATATATATATTGAAACTTCTGACCTCAAACTATACTCCAAAAACAAGACCAGAAAAACTCCAGTTTGGTTAAAATTTAGTACTACTGAGGGGAAGCATGGATGACTCTAATCACACTGTGAGCATGGACTTTCTGAGAACTTGACCATTAGCACATTTAAAATTCTGCAAGTCAAAAATCAATGTAGACATTTTAAAGGACAAGGACAAGATGTTTGCAATAACTGTCTCCAAGAACAGGTTCATTCCCATAATGTCAAAAGAGCTCTTAGAAACCAAGAGAGGAGGATGCCTGGGTGGCTCAGTGGTTTAGTGCCTGCCTTTGGCCCAGGGCGTGACCCCGGAGTCCCGGGATCGAGTCCCATGTTGGGCTCCCTGCATGGAGCCTGCTTCTCCCTCTGCCTGTGTCTCTGCCTCTTTCTCTCTCTGTCTCTCATGAATAAATAAAATCTTAAAAAAAAAAAAAAGAAAAGAAAAGAAACCAAGAGGGGATGCTAACAGTACAATAATGAACAGGCAGTTCACAGAAGTAATACCATGGGCTACCAAAGCTGTGAAATAATATCATAAGTTAAGAAAAAAGGGGGAAAGACTTTCAAATAGAAATAGTGAGAAAAACCATGCCATGTTTCACTCATCAAATAGCACAATTTGTTTTCTTTTTAAGATAGTATTCATTACAGTGGAGATGTGTTGAGGCCAACCCATACCAGGAGTAAGATAAGAGTATAAACCAGAGGGGCACCTGGGTGACTCAGTCAGTTGAGCTTCTCAGTCTTGATTTTGGCTTTAGTTATGACCTCAGGTCATGATCTCGGGGTCGTGAGATCCAGTCAAACGTGGGGCTCTGGGCTCAGCAGGAAGTCTACTTGGGATTCTTTCCCTCTGCCCCCTCCCAACTTGTGTATGGGCACACATGCGCCCTCTCCCTCAAATAAATATATAAATCTTAAAAAAAAAAATATATATATATATAAAACAGTGGTAGCCATGTATCAAGAAGAGCCTAACAAATATTAATATACATCGAGCCAGTTCATTTCCTTTGACCCTTAAAATTGTGTTGATTATACTTCTAGGAATTTGTTTTAAGTAAAATAGAGGTTGTCAGTGGGCAAAAATGGGGGGGGAAGCCTAACATTTAAGGAATGTGTTAAGTAAGCTATGTGAGATTCATCAAATAGAATAGTTTTTAGCCATTGAAAAATAATGAATACCTAATGACATCAGAAATGCTTATGAAATAATACTAAATGAAAACAGATTTAGAGGCTGATTTCAGTATATATTTTTTTAAGATTTTATTTTATTTATTCATGAGAGAGAGAGAGAGAGAGGCAGCAACACAGGCAGAGGGAGAAGCAGGCTCCATGCGGAGAGCCTGACGTGGGACTCGATCCTGGGTCTCCAGGATCAGGCCCTGGGCTAAAGGCGGCGCTAAACTGCTGATCCACCCAGGCTGCCCCTGATTTCAGTATATTAAAAACATATAAGCATACAAATAAACTGAAAAAAACCATACCCAAAAATTAACAGCAATTACCTCTAGGTGATTTCTTAATTTTTCCACATTTTCTGAATTCTCAAAAGTGAGCATACGTTTGTTTATGCACATAAATATATGTATATAAAATACATATTATTAAGAAAACTTGTCTTGTGCTTGCAGCAGGGTAAGATGACCTCTCATGTTTTATCATCAGTTAGGCAGCATGTAATCTGAGCCTTAAAATTAAAAATATTCCCCCGCAGATATGATCTCAAAATGAAAAGGGATTCTGGTTATCTAGTTAGTGATTCTCAAACTTAAGTGTGTGTCCAAATAACCTGGAAGGCTTTTAAAATATGGATTGCTGGATTTCTAGTTCAGTAATTCTGGATGCCTGAGAATTTGCATTTCTGACAAGTTCCTAGGAGATGCTGCTGCTGCTGGTGTAGGGACCACACTTGGAGAACCAATAATCTAGTTGAACTTCCTGACTTCTCAATATAGCCCAGACTTCTCCTCCACTACTAGCAAAACCTAATTGTCCAGCCTCTGATGACGAGAAACCCTTTCCTGAAGCAGGGCATCCTAAGAACTTAGAGGACCATTAACAGCTAAGACCTGAAAGATTGTGCAAGCCCCCTTGCATCTCCCCTAGCTTCTCTTTAAGCAGGAGATACTCCATAAATGATTTGAGATGGGTCCACACTTACTGGTATTGGCCATTTTGCGGGGTGTCGTCTGAATCATCGGCCCAGAAGGGGCAACATGCAAGAAGGAGTCCCGCAGTTTATTGCATCTCTTGAAGTAATAAAAGTGTGTTGATTTGCAGGAAATGGCCCCCAAAACAAAGTCAACACCCAGCACTAGTAAAATTTTAAAATTTACTCCACTTTAAAGGGGAAATTACATACTGCAATGGTTTTGTGAATTTTGAGCTATCACACAAGAGCCTACTGTATGGTCTCTCCCTAATACAGTAGAGAACTAAGATAATGAGGCTGCTGTACTTAGTGCTTGTCAGATGTTGTAAATCTCATGAAAGGTTTTTAAGAAAATTGTAAAGACTTTAGTTAATTGCCTGACCAGCCCGATTAGCAGAGAAATTTGAGTTCTAACTACAGAGATATGGGATGCTGTCTTTCCATCGGGGATTGAAAAGGCAACCTTCACAATGTCCACCTACCTCCTGCATTGGACTCTGAACTGCTTAGCCCACTAGCCTCTCCCAAATGAGGGAGAAGAGAATAAAAGACTGATACCGCTTTGACTCAAAATGAGAGTCTGGTCTCCCACTTCAGTGCATGTACGGACAGTGAACTCTCAGTTACCTATGCACTGGAATCCGCAAGCCACATCAAAATCTCATGTTAGCCAGGATCTCCAAACTTCTACCCCATCAAGACCTTTGTCAAAACTGCTGAAAAGCCAAATGGGAGGGATCTGAGTTTCACTTCCTCCTCTTTGCCCTGGAGGTGCTAACAAGCAAATAAATTGCTCAGCTAGAGAAAGAAAAAGGAGAAGTAAGGGTCTTCCATCATCTAAAAAAATGGGCTCTATCAGCGGGAAATGTAGGCAGTGCATCAGCTGCCACTGTCTGCCCCAAACATAGCCATCTCCACTGCCAGGACATTCTCTCTCTCTCTCTCTCTCTCTCTCTCTCTCTCTCCTGGGTTGTGCTCATCTGTCAGTACTTCCAGGCCATGCTCTGTCAAAAGGAGGTACGCTGGGTCAGGGAGGAGCGTGATGAATAAGACCGAGTTCTTCCGACATGGGGGCTCTGGTGCTCAGGAATGAGAAAGGCTTGCCACAACACAAGGACATGTGCCACAAGTCACTCTGATCAGTTGGGGCTAAATTACATGCCACAGACAAGTTGTATCAGAGTCCCTAGGCTTTGCCTCACTTCCACGAATTCTGGAATAAACATAATAAAGCCCATAACACTAAATGGTACTCGATGTATTCTTGGTTTGCTCTTCTGGGGCCTGCCCCAAAACAGAAAGATGACCTCCCCTCCTGGAGCTCCTGGGGGGTGAAAACCAACGTTAAAAGTCATCTGCAGCTTCTGTCACCCAAGTTATGCTAATTCTCCACAATGTCTTTTGGTTTCATCCTTGTCTTTCCATATCCTGGGGACTTATAAATTTAAACCTGGCTCGCAGTAGTACCCTTTTAGCCAGAGTCTTCCCTACTCCAGCTTGCCCTGACAACAGCTGTGGAGTAATTTCCCTGGAACTCTTCTCTTCATCATGGTGTTATTCTGCAGCTTAAAAGTTATGGTGCTTCCTCATTACCTCACGTTAAACCCAGCCTCTGCCACATCCCCTTTAAAGCCCTAGGCCAACTGCCCCACCTGCCTCCCTGACCTTATCGCTCATTCTGTGCCTCACACTCAACCAGGTCATACGTGGCTCTTCCACCCAGTGCCTTTCCTTTCTCTTTTCACCAATACATGTCCTTCCTTTTCTTTCAGAGCTTAAAACTCTTCCTTAATTTCTCCACTCAGACTCTTCTCCTTCCTTACCTAACTTCTTTTTGATACCACTTGGTCTATCCTTGCATTAATTTAAACCTGTTGATGGGTCTCTGTCTTCAAGAGTTTTTCTGTGTTCTCTGTGGCCACACTGACATTTCCAATAATGCAGAAACCATGAGAATGAGCTCATGGATTGCTTCTTTGACATACATCTTTCTCCTTCACCTCCACTGTAAGATAACAATTATTTAACTAACTGTTGCATCCCATTTTAGAGTTTACAGCGGGCTTTCGCTGACAGTCTCCCATTTGAACTTCACAACAACTTTGTGAGGAAAACAGGACAAATGTTATTATCCTCATTTTACAGTTCAGCAAGCATGGCTTTGAAGGTTAAATGATTCGTCCAGAGTCTCAGAGAAAAGAAGCAGGAGATTGGAGACCCAAACCTAGGCCCTTGATACCTAAGTGCCTCTTGTCCCACATCATCTTCCTACCCTGGACATGTGTCACACTTGATAAATGCTGATGGACTGATAATGCAGATTAGTGACGTGCAGTGTCATCAGGCCACATTGAAATAGTGATTTAGCGTTCTGAAGCCATGCCCTGAGGATAAGGTTGGGAAGAAAGGCAAAAATGAGAATTCACCAGTGCCTTTCACTTCCAACTGACTTAAAGTCTGTAGGAGAAAAAAACTCATAGACCCTAAAATTAAAAAAAGAAGAAGCTTTCAAAAAGAAAGTTGGTGTTTTCCTGGAAAGCTAAGAAAAGAGGAAACACCTAAGGGACTCACTTGAAACTTTCCACAAGATGTGGCTTGGGTCAGATGTTGGACTGAAGGCTCTAGGTTGACTTTGAGTTGACCGGCTGATGTCTCTGCACTGCCTAGACAAGAGCGGCCAGGAGCCCTGGAAGCTCACAATCCAAAGAACTGGACTCCAGCCCTCCCTGTGTGACCTTAGGCTAATCCGAGGCTCAACAGACCCTTGGATCTCCATCCCTTTATCTGTCCTGCAGAGGGGTCGAATGAGATGGCTCCTGAGGTCTGCTCTGGCTGTGACATTTTGAGAATCTATGAATAGCAAGGACACAAGACAGGTGCGAGCTGATCACCACGTGGGAAGCTCACACCTGTCTCTCCCCAGTGTTTCCGCCCCTCACTTCCAGCAGTGCCAAACTCCAGGCCCAGTGAGGGTCCAGTTGCCAATTTTGAAGCTGTTCAAGGACAGTCGTCCTTCTGCATGGGGCTCCTTCCAACCCGAAGCTGGCCTGCCTTCCTCCCTCTACAACTCCCTCTCTCATAGGTTAGTGGGATCTGCATGCCACTAATTCACTTATGCCTCTTTGCTTTTAGATTAAAATTACTCACAAGAATCAAGCGCCTATGATGATGGGGCCTCCCCAGAAGAGCAGCTTCTTTTCACTGAGGAGGAAGAGCCGTTCAAAAGACTAAATAATATGCCAAACGCCAGTTAAACCAAGAGAGAAAACAAGAGACTATAACACACACACACACACACACACATGCACACACACGCACACACATGCACACTCATCTCTAACCGGTGGAAGCAAAGCCACCCATCAGGAAGAAATCTTCATCTTGCTGTACATTCTGTCTACTTCAACAATGGGCACACCCCAGCAGAGCCAGTACCAATGAAAATTTTGAATGGACTTAGGGCCTGCCAGGGTGTGGTTGGCTCATATGGCAACCTCCACATTCCCAGAAGGCCCTGAGACTGAAGGAGAAATCCCCCTCTCTTCCCACCAGTCGTGTAAGTTCCCTCATGGACGCTCACAAGAAGCAGGCTGCAGGTTTCCTGCCTGGTGAGATCGGATGTGGCCAGGGAAAAGAGCTCCCATTCCAGAGAATTTACACAAAGGTCCCTCTGTACAGAGACAAACGGCCTCCAACTCTCAGAGCATAGCCCTTGGCAGGGCTCAGCAAGCGCACGTTGGTTTCTTAGTTGTCCTTCAAGCAGCAGCGTCTCCCTGAACTTGCTGAGGAGGCAGAAAGGCTGTGGAAAGCTGTGTTTCCATTCTTGGTTCTCCACACTGTCAGTGGGCACTTGTTATTTTCCCAAAGTCTTCTTCTGGTGGCTGTGTGTTTGTTTAGAGACGGCTCCAAGAGCCCCCAGAGCTGCCTGCACAGCACACCTTAGATGTGGTATTTATTTTCTTAGTTCTGTGAACACCTGGGAGGGAAAGCAGAGAAACTGGGATTTATTTTTCAAATTGGTGTCATAATATTGTGTAAAAAGGGAAGAAAAAAAAAAAAACCACCCCCAGTTTCTTTCTTTTTCAAGCCAAAGCGTGTTTCCTGTTTGAGTTCCAAGCCCTGGTGGCAGACTATTCCTGAAGGCAGAGAAGATGAGAAGGAAGGGCCTCTTGCTGAGAAGACCAGGAGACAAACCATCAGGTGGTTCCCACCTGCCTCTTTGCACCTACTACTCCCAAAGTGTGACCTGAGGGCCCTTCTGATGGTCTTATGTGTGTGTGTACATATATGTAGCATATATATTTATATATACATGTATATATAAATATTTATTTACAGATGGACTTTTCCTGATTTGGGAAAAAAAATATGTAGAATAGGAACAGAAAGTGGGAAAGAAAAAGAAGGTTCTTACTCCCCCATTCCACCATTTCATTGTCAAGACACATTTCCCCATGGTGATCATGAGATTTAAGGGAAATGAAAGTAGCTTCTTATTGTAAAGAGACTGAGAATTCCTATTCTGGATTCTCAAAAGAGCCATGAAAGATATACTGGACAGAATTTACTCTCTTATTTGCCAGATAGAGACGATGAGTCTCAGAAAAGTTAGGAGACCTGTCCATGGCATCTTAACTAATGTGGTTTGGGAATAGATGCCATTAAGAGGATATTTATTAGAAAAAAGAACCCACGCGTCTTACAATAGGGTCATTTCTGGTCACTGAGAAATTGTTCCATTCGAATCCAGGTTTCCAGGGAAGAATGAATGTGTAGCACATGTATGGATGGGACAGGCCCACACAAGAAAATGAGGGCCTCATGATGCTTCCAGAGATTCTTTCTGGCCTGAACTGGTAAGAAGTTGGTCGAGGTTGAAGGCACTAGACAGATCACCA
Source organism: Canis aureus (assembly GCF_053574225.1). Lineage (NCBI taxonomy): Eukaryota > Metazoa > Chordata > Mammalia > Carnivora > Canidae > Canis > Canis aureus. Next base: position 23,420,444 of record NC_135641.1, on the reverse strand, counting down.
GATTAAACTCTCCACATGTCAGCTCATCATGGTCATCATGGCCGCTTAGCTTGGAAACACCTCTGGCTGCAGGGATGACCTCAATGGAGACTCACAAGGACCAAGGCACATTCTGCAAGGTGCTGCCACCCAGCACCTGGAGGGGTCTCGGCAGAGCCCAGTGGGCTTTATGCAGCTGGTGCCAGCATTACCCTCCTTTCCCGAGGGCAAGTCTGTATAGAGCTTCATTAGTAGGCAGAAACATTTGCCTTGGCACCTTTGCTCCATTGGACCTCCATCCCCTCTGAGATTTCTTGAAAGGAAACTTGGGCCCACTCGACATTACTCCACTGAGCCCTCTCTAATCTTGCACTGAGTCAGGAGCTTTGCACAAGGAAGGGAAATTAAGATTGTGTGTACACATTGATCCTGACTCTGAAGGAAGCAGTCATCTAGGACCATCCTGCTGGACCTAACAGTGCGAAACCGGTGGGTGAGGGGAAATCCAGGCCACCTGAAGAATGTCCTGAATGATGAGATCCTTGGTGATGGGACGGACCAACAAGCTCCAGAATAACAACAGGTACTATCTTGGAAGCCACTTGATTTTGAAACAAAGGCAGGTTCAGATTTGAGGTCACTGGTTCTGAGACATTGACAGAAGTTTTGGCATGTGTTTTGACCCCAATTGCCCAAGATTGAGGCTCTTGGGATGTGACCCTATGCCCAGGTGAAACTGAGTCTCAGAGATCCACAAGGCAGAGTGGCCGCTGCCTGTTCTAGTCTGGTGCATAGGACTTGCAGTGTTGCTTGAGAGACATAACCCTAGAGCCACTGAGTATAACAAAGCAGTGGAATTGCACTTCCAATTTGGTAACCTCAGTAAGTCTAGTGTTGTTGTGTAGTGTGATAATTGCAACTCATTCCTTAGCTCCTGTGACCAGGAGAGTCTTCTTCCTGTAGAGTACCTCACCATAGTGGGCCTTCCAGCAATTTCAGAGGTTGATGGAAAAGGTATTAATTTCCCAATATTAATAATGAGACAGTGAGGCTTAATGAGGGTTCGAGGACTTCCCAAAGTCCACACAGTTAGGCAATCAGAGCAGAATCCCATCCCTTAGTTACCCTTCATCCTATTCTGATTGTGACCATGCCACAGACATGTTCTCACCTGCCCCCACGGTTCTACCCCACCAGCAATAAAAATAATTAAAAACAGAAAATCTTCAATACGCTGTGTTGTCCCTGGACTATTGAGCTGAGAGTTGCATCTCATTATGGCTTGGTCTTTGTGGATTTCCTCCAGTGAGTTGAGAATGGAGATAGGCTTAGTAGAATGATTATATTTCAGGTCAGAGACCAGCTCCTCTCAAGATAGTTCTTTCCACAGATGGAAAAGATATGTTAAAATTGCCAAATAAATTAGGAAATACTTGGCAGAATCTGGAAGAGCCTCCAGACTGGCGTTACATAACATGCATATACATTATACATATGCACATTATATAAGGTGACATAGTACTTAATGTGCTGTATATATTATGCAAATTACATATTTGTGAGTAATCATGATAAATATAGAGACCCACTAATCACTTTTTTACACATACTCAGTGACAGATTAGGAAGTTACTTTGCCAGAGAGTCTTAAAACTTACTCTCTCCTGCTGCTTTGGTTCCAATTCCTGACAAAAATAATTGCATCAACTTTTCCCATCTCTAGCCCCCTCTCCTCTTGGCCAAAACCCTCTGTTACCTCCTGTCCCAGCTAGGCTGTACCTTCCGTGGAACACACCACAATTGGGTCCATAAAAATAGAATCATGGGAATGGGAAGGATCTAGACTTCCAGATTCCCCTATGTCCCAGGCCTACACCTCAACATTCCCAGGCAAGTGGGTGCCTAATGTTAATATCAAAGGAGAGAGGAAGGGAAGGAGGAAGAGTCTACCAGCCCTCCAAGGAAGGAAACTTCATAGTGCTCCTTAGCCACCAGTTCCAGGATCCAACAATAACCAATCAGGAAGTTATTTCAAATGTCTAAGTCCCCACAGCATATCTGAGACCATAATTTCCTAAGATGTGTTTCACAAAATGTTAGTAGTCATAAAATGCTACATGAAAACAGAGTTCTGTGATCAAGTACTAGCTCCCTTTCTAGGAGAGACATTGAAAGGCTTAACTCTGAGAATTCGCCTTAAAGAATCGTAGTGTCTTTTATTTGTCTGTCAACATCTGTAGATTAGCAACACTGCCTTATGCCCACCATTTCTTCTTTTTGTTCTCAGTGGAGATAGGAACACGCAAGTAAATGTCTTCAGCAATAATATTCCAAAAAGTACTTCTCTAGGACAAGGAGTCTCCATTCTTAAGACACTCTTTAATTTCTTCTATGTGACTGTTTAACTATTTTTAATGTTTCCCTCTACATGTCTTCAAGCAAGAATCAAGGATCTGGACTCTCTGCTTCCTCAGGGGTCAGGAGGAAGGGACTAGAATATGTGATAGCTGCCAGGGGTCAGACTTCATCTGTGTAGCTCCAGAGAACAGAACCAGGTCTGAACAGCACAGTTATAGAGAGGTTGATTTATATTCAATTTAATGACTGCTTTTGGAACTGGCCAAATATGGAAGAGGCTGCTTTCTGGGGGAATGAAAAGTTACCCACTCTTACAGGATGAGCCTCGACCTGGTTGGGTGGGGAACAAGCAATGATAGATCTACCTTGTCCAAGAAGCTGTTGAAATAATTCAGAATCTGTTACTTTCTTTTGAATAGCATACCTCAGTGTCCCTTGTTTTCTGAAAGAATGAAAATGACTCCCAGAGAGATTTCTGGATCAGTGGGTACTAGACAATTAGACCCCATCTAATACATGGCAGGATTGACCAGAATCAATCACTGATATCCTCTGAGGACAGCTAGTGGTGGTGATCTCCCCTCAGTAGCTTGGAGAGTTAAAGGAATGAGGTACAGTATTCAGACCAAAAGAGTTTCTGCCTTTCTGTCAGGGTCCATATTGACAGTGTGGAACTCATCTAGTCACAAACATCAGACCTGCAGCTGACTTGTGATAACATGGAAAAAGAAACCATCACACATCTCAAATATTAATCAAGTTTTAGATAAAACAAGAGAGCAGAATTGTCTGGAATTTCCCATGGAGCCATTGTTTGTATCTCACCTTGACGTCCTATCATGTTAGAGTACATCTTTCAACTTTCTACTATAGAGAGAAAACAGGAAAAGGAGAGAGGAAAGGGAATTCCCATTTATTGCTTACTGGATACAAGGCACCATGTCAAGGTCTTTTCATGCGGTGTCCCATTATTCCTCAGAACAGCCTATGATACAGGCATTGTACTTATGTCACAGGTAAAGGAATTAGTGCATAGAAAGGTGAAGTACCTTGTCCAAGGTCAAACAGATAGTAAGTAGTAACAGCGAACACTTGACATGGATCTGTCTCACCAAAATGTATGCTTTTTCTACTAGACTTTAGTGCTTTTAACATTCTTGTCTATTTCCAACCCTACCATCATTCTGGGTGAGATTACACAGCATTGGCAAATGGATCTATCAGGTCCACCTCTGTTTAGCCATCTCATCATGTTCCTACTGAAGAACTTCCAGTGCTTGTTCACAGTTAAAGTCAACAGACTCCTTGGACAGCTGGAACCCCAAACCTCAACTTTGAAATCAAATTGGCAGCCAAAACTTCATCTTCAATGTTTCAGATTCTAGCTGAATGGGAGTCATTCCCCCGGGCTACCTAATAGATTTTCTGTTCAACTCTGTGAGTGGGAGAGCAGCAAGCAGCCTTCTCAGATATAAATGCCACGGTCAACGGTGCCTGGCCTGCATGGGGAAGGAGGGGTGGGGTTGTTGAAGGGAGCCTCCCCACAAGAAGGCTCTGCATGTGATCCTCATTAGTGATAGGCGTGGGCTGGGCCATCTGTATTCCACGGGAGAACAGAATGGCAGGCTGCCTTTCAGATGCCAAGAGAAGCTATCTAATGGGAAGATCCAGAGAGCTCAAAAAGCAGACAGGCATCTTTCCTCACGGGAATCTCTGTGGGAAACCAGGGACACAGAAAACCAAGGGTTTGGGGAAATTAATGGCTCAACTTGCTGGGCACCCACCCTGGCTACCACTTCATTCTTTATGCCCGTGGCGCAGGCAAGTGTAGCCCTGCAGCCTCATTTGCTAGCTGAACTCTCTTAGATGGAGCCCACAATGAACCGACGTTATCCTGAAATCTGTGGCCACAATGGCAGGTGCATTAGAGCAAGGCACCAGTTTTCAGTTAAGCCTTCGAGCCTCCCAAGGGTCAGGAAACACTGCAGCTAGGAGAGACCATGTGATTGGATACCCAAGGCGGATTCTAGAGAAATAATCAGAAAACATGAGGACAACTCTAAATGCTCCAAATTAGGAAAATGCAAGTTGGACACAAAGAAGAGAACATAGAACCCAGCATCATGCATGTAGTAGGTAATGAATAAATATTTGTTAAATGAATGAATAGCTAAAGTGGGTATCTGTCCTTCTATCCTGGAATGAGTAGGGGAAGGGGAGGTAGAGGCGATGAAAGCTTTTTAACTAACAACTCGGGAACTTGAAACCACAGGATATAGAGGGAGCTCATGGGGGCCTCTAACTACCCAGACATCTGTTGAATGATGGACACAGCTAAATATGGATCATCAGAGGGCTTTCTAGGTCACATGGAGGGCAGTTTCATGATTCAGAAAATATGAAATTCAACTTGGATAGAAAGACAGAAATATTTGCAATCTACTTCTTAGCCATCAGGTCAGAATGGGCAAAAGAATAAAAAGGCGGCACAGAAGTAGAGTTACAACACAGTAAGAGATCGGCATAATAAGGTACAGATTCAAGAGATGAAAAGACATGGAGAACTGGATTTTTTTTTTTAGCAGATTTATTTGGACAAGGGAGCTGAGCACTGTAGTTCAAAAATGAAAGAAAGGACAAGTCTTTTTTATTTTTAAGCAGCTTAAAGTTGAGTTAATGTAATATGGATGTGTCCAGGCATTAATGAAACTTTAGTAAATAACTATCATTTATTGTGTGGTCCAAAACCTATTACTTTTATGACCACCGTTAACCTCACAGGAAACCTTATGAAGTTGGCAGTATACAGTTCCCTACCTGACAAACAAGGAAACTGAGAAAAAGAGCAGATCTCACAGCGGCAGATCCAGGATTCAGATCTATCAGAATTTGCCTTCAAAGCCATGCCTGTCCCCGCAGTGCCATTGTGGATTCCTCTGAGCTTCAGGCACAGTGGCAGGCCTTATTACCCCCCAATCGATCCCATGTGCACAACTTCCTGACTTCCTTCTCGAAGTGGAAACCCAAGTCCACAAAGCTGGAGAGGTAAACAGCACTCATCCGGAGAACCGTAGAGGCCCATTGAGAAGGAGCCCATCTGGGCTGCAGAAGGCACACGCACACCTTACCCTCCCCTTTTCTAAGGCCCTCTCCCCAAGGTGCCAGCTGGGCCTCGTTTTAGGACCTCGCTCAGATGACAGGCAGTCAACCATAGACAGCTGGCAAAGACTTCACCTGATTAGGGTGTTCACATAATACGAAAGATCTGTCTTAAAGGATACAGAGACCATATTAAGAATGAGGAGCAAGTGAAATGAGGTCAGGTAGTCAAACATCAGAATTCAGCAAAGGATACATAAAGGTGGAACAGAGATCCGAAACATCCTTTTAAAAATCTGTTGGAAAAATCTGAATTTGGGATAAAAAGACTGCTTCTAGAATGATGCAAAAAAATTTTTGAACTTTTTCCTTTCCCCAAAAAACACAAAAAATCCTTTTAAAAATGGAATCTTAGCAAGAATTACAAGGTGAGGATTCATAAAATGGTAATTTATTTTTTCCTTAGGACAAAAGGAAACGAATTTCTAAACCTCACAATATAAATGACAATCCAGAAAAAGACTCCAGGAAGTGTGTGTTTTTTGTTGAGGGAATAAATATCAGTACTTTCAAAGTAATTAATGAACTTTTTGTGGTCTTTTTCATTTATTTTTGAAAGATTTTGTTTATTTGAGAGAGCATGGGTGGGGAGGAGCAGAGGGAGATGAGAAGCAGGCTCCTGGCTGAGCAGAGAGCCTCATGGGGCACTTGATCCCAGGACTCCAGGATCATGACCTGAGCTGAGGGCAGACACTTAACCAACTGAGCCACCAGGCACCCCGTCTTTTTTTTTTTTGAGAAACTGATACTGATTGGTTACCAGAAAATGGCATGATCTTCAAGAAAAGAAAAATTTTCCTGGTGAATATTTCCTCTCTCTCCAACCTCTTTGAGGCAAAAGGATTGAGAACTAACTAGATCTTTTGACTCAGAGGAACATACATCCATGGAAGATGTTAATAATAGAGGATATCATTAAATTGCTGTTTGGGGTTTGCTATCATCATACTCTCCTACCACCAGGCATGAAGGTAATGATAATAAGCCTAAAAGGATTAAGTAATCTCCACCTCCCTCCCTCTCTCTGTCAGCCTCCTAAAGCTTCCCACCATGGCCAGCCAGGTTAAATACACTTCCTTGAATTAGAATATCTGGGAATAATGTTTTTATTATGGAAATTTTCAAACACACAGAAAAGTAGACCCACGAGTATAATGAGAACACATATACCTATCACTTCGATTCAACAATTATCATTTAGCCATATTTGAATCTTTTTTTTTTTACTGAAGGTATTTTAAATTACAGATGTCATGACGTCTCACACCAAAATACTTACACACATATCATTATAGGGGATCCTTCCTTATGTGTGAAAGGCTGTGTACATCAAACACAATGCTGTTGGAAGATGTCCCGGTGCTCTGGTACACTCAGTCATTCCTCAATCACAAATAGAAGTTAATCAGGACATTACTCTAACACTAATGAGGAGAAAGTTCTGGGTGGAACTCAAGGAAGGTCTTAGCTGTATTCAGAACGTTCCTGATTGATCTAGAGAGAGGGAAGTAAACAGTACATTAAATAAATTCTCAAAAGATATGAAGTAGAGAAGTGTTACAAGCATTAATGGTGCCAGAGAGAAAACACAAAGCATTTGCAGGAGGTAGAAATTTATCTAAACAGTGCATGTTATTATTTTTTTAATAAAAATTATTTAAAACATTGGTAATTACAGAAAGACCAGGCACAGTATTATTTGGGACAGGCAAAACAGTGAAACATTATATCTGCAGATTCATTTAATCATATACAAGACAGCTATGGTTATTGCCCCCACCACGTGATGAACATGGCGCTAGACTTGGGTGGGGGGGTAAGCTGCTGAGATGGACAGACAGGTCTTCCCCCTCCACTGGGGCATAATTGAACTGGAAGTGCGTTAACTCCTGAGAGAACGTCTGAGAAACTTGGTTGAGAAGCCTCAGCTCACTTATGCAGGGCAAGATACCGTTTTTGATAGGCAAAGATAACATTCCACTTGCTCTTTGCTTAGCTTCTGGGGTCAGGGCAAGCTAATGTTCCGGGCAACATCTGCAGATGTTCTGGGCAAGATGGTGGGCAAGGTGGTTCGGTAGTTTGCTTACAAAAGTCTGATGGTTCAGTGGTTCTGCCAAATGAGAGAAGCAGGCAAAATGAGTGACAGCAGCTGCCAGAATGTTCAGCCTGTCTCAGTCAATAAGTTTCCTATTCAAAACAGCCTGGGTGGTAGCAACAACCAGAAACCAAGGCCTAATATACTCAGTCTCTGGCTGGTGGACCTAACTGAGCACCCATCTGGCTTTCCACCATGCCAGGAGGAAAAGCTTCCTTATCCATACTCCCAGTGCACATCTACATCTGTTTGACCTAGGAAACACCCCACCCCTTCCCCCACACCATGGGGGTCATAGAAACAAACACCATCATCTCTCTTCGTGACATTGCTGCCATAAGGAATGCAAGTCTATGTTGGCTGACTCGGCAATGATAATTGTTTTCATCCTCCTGAGAGTAGGACCGGGTTTTCTTCCCAGAGCACCCCCTCTTTGGAAGAACACAGTCTCTCTTCGGCTCCCTCCTCCAGCCTAACCCCTGGCCCTGAAGCCCAGGATCTGCTGATGGGCGAGAAAACACATGAGCTCACTGGAGCTTATATAAGAGCTCTTGGCAGGCCTTCCCCGGGAGCATGCTCGCATTTGCCTTGCCTAGGCAATGTGATTTTTCTCTCCTCTATCTCCTCAGAACAGAGAGGCCTATTTGTACTACTGTTCATTAGTCGTTTTGGAGCAGGGAGAAGGAAGCACAGTGTTCCCTCCTATATCCCAATGATTCAATTTGGCACAACTATCCTGAGGGGAAGAAATAGTATCTAAAAGATAGAATTCACCTGCGTGTGTTGAGCACCTTCACACTGGCACTGGTCTTTCTCTCAGCTCTTTTCCATGAGCAGGCCATACGGCTTTGGTCACTCCAGAGGAGCACGGAGGGCCATTAGGGCCAAAGCCTCCTTGACATGTCAGAGGACTCCCACTCGGATGTCCCTTCCAAGATGTTTGTGAACAAGGTCGAGGGAAGAAAGACACAAAACAAATGGACACCTCCCTATTCCTTCAAAGCAAAAAAAAACAAACAAACAAACAAAAAAACACATTTAGGGAGATCTTTCAGGTGTTCTCATTGGCAGGAAGTTGAACCTGCCTCCCAATGACTTAGTGAAGACTCCCATCCTCTCCCAGACCCCATTGTCTTGAGGGAGGAAAGAAACTTCTGGAAAATTTGGGGGACTGCGCTCTGGAAACTCAAAGAGAAGTGAGGAGAGAGAAGGAAAGAAAGAGAAGGCCTGGAACCCAACCTCCAAAATCAGTGGATGTTTTACATAGCTCCCGAGAGAAGAAAGGATTCAGTTCTTCTCCTGCCCCTGAGGGAAGAGAGGAGGGGGAGGAGCCACGGGCCCTTGGCCGAGATGGGCTCCACTCTGCCATCCTGGTGGCTCCAGGCCTGGGCACTTCGGGGCAGTGCCACACAAGATGGAGGGGCTCAGCCTGTTCCTTCCCATTCTCCTTCCTGAGCTTCACAGGCCGAGACCCCAGGGCGCGGCCTACCCACAGGCAGGTGGGGAGATGCACGCTTCTCCCTCTACTCCTCTCCCGGGGCCAACGCTGCTTCCCACCTCACACCAAGGAGCAGTAGGGAGACTTGGACTAGTGTCCAATTATGCCTCAGTTTTCCCACCCACCAGATGGGGCTGGAGAGGGTGGTTTGTACATTTGTTCATTTACCCACCAATAAATACTGTGTTATTAACCAACGTCTATTTGCCAGGCAATAGACGCTGGATCCTAACTTCTTACCGTGTTTCAACGTGGTTCTCTTGCTTTTTCTCCAGCATTTCCCATCACATTCTGCTTTTCCTAATCTCCACCCACCCCCAATACCTGCTTTTTCCACTTTCTTTCTTTTATTCTCATGGTATTTCTCTTCCTTTTTCTCCCATGATTCTATTTTTAGAGCTTTCATACATAAAATCAGAGGATCACAGGGATCTGAAAGGGACATTTGCCCACTTTGTTATCTCTGGGCAAGTCTGTGCTGAAAAGGCTCAGGAAAGATCAGAGAACATAGTCCAGAGCCCAATTTCAGGATGTATCTGAGTGTCTCGCAACTTTTCCCATCAAGAAATTATCTCCAGTGTCTAACTGAAACCCCTCTATTCAATACTACTCTCCTTTATCTCTTTACCTTTTGAGTCACATCTTAGGCATAGAGCACCTTTGTGGGTATAGAACCTTTGGGGAGTTTAATGCAAAACAATATAGCTGAACATCCCAGACCAGAGGGTATTAGCTTCAGTATGAAAACAACAGAATCAGGAGCAAAGAAGGGACCAGAGGGACCAGAGGCCCTGGCAGTGAAGTGGGTTTGACTTCTATGAAATCAACAAAAACAATAAGCAATAACCCACAAGCATAATCCTACTGGAGTCACAATTTCTGATTGACTACCTCATTTAATACAAAAAGTCCATTGAGCAAGGAGTTCTGGAATCAGCCCCCTATTGTTGGAAAGGCCCTTCCTTAGATGTCATTGAGTTCAGCCTGGCACGCTGAGTTGGAAGCCAGCGTAGCACAAAATCAGTGGTTTGTTGATTGTAGTTGAGTTACAAATGGTGGTCATTCAGCTTTGGTTCCAAGGCGACCACATACAGAATTCCTCTCCAAAGTTATTTTTCCAAGCCTCTGGGGAGGAGGCAAGCCAGGTCTACACTTGGACAGGGCCTGATGCTCTAAATATTGCCTTTTTTGATCTGTGTGAACCTGCCAAGGTGGCTCACAGTCCTGATAGAGGCAATGTGCCTGCCTAGTGAGTAGGTTACCTGACAAGGAAGCAAACCTACACCGTTTTCTCTCTTGCTTTCTTCTTCAGATGGCAAGAGGCAGGAGATCCAACTAGAGAGAAGAGGGTCCTGCAGCAAGTTGCTGAGCCAGCTTATAGCACAGCTGCCCTCTTGCACAGAATGGGAAGAAGTAGCCTTTTGTGCCTCTCTGTGCCATCATCCTCAATACTCGGTAGATATCTCTGAGAAAGTGTTGTTGTTAGCAAGTAATCATAATCCCAAAGAAGCCACTGCTAAAGGTCCTGATGGATGTTTTTCTCCCTCTCTCTGCAGAAAACAAGACCCTTCTATCTTGGAAAAGTCTGGCAACTGTTCCACAGAGGCTGCTGGGGAAGGGAGCCATTCCATGTGCCAGGATGATGTGAGGGATGAAACCCTGCCTGGGAAACCAGAGCAACATGGGGAGTGGGGCTACCGTCCTATCTCAGCCACAGGGCCTTGGACATGTCCTTTAGCCTTCTGGGACCTCTCTTTCACTGTCTATCAGACAAGGGGGCTCTAAGGACTTTCCCTCTTCCACGATCTTGCCTTTACCTGGAGTACATGCTGCAGCCATTGGAGAGGGGGCATGGTCCTCGTTCCACCAGGCCCAAGGCTTCCCCCAGCCCTGCTACCCTGGAGGGCTACTCCTGCTCCTTAAAGAATCTGCTCTTCCCTCTCAAGGATAGATCATGCTTAGAAATCAGCTGATTTGGGGGACCAACCTGAAAAAAAACCCTCCAAGGAAGTTCTTGGATAAGCCCTCCACCTTTACACACACACACACACACACACACACACACACAAACACATATACTCGATCCCTGGAGTGTAAACATTTTCCCTTCTGTGTATCAAACCTATTTTACCCTTTCTCATTGCCAGGATGTTAGGGGAGAGTTCATTCCCACCAGTGGAAAAGCACCGCGTCCTTTTAGAGCACTTAGCCAAACCTTGGTGTTTGGGGGTGACCCTGGGCATAGGTTGAAGCTGACGGTCCCAATGCACCTCAACTGCAGCCCGTGAGTGCAGACTGAGGCAGTGACTAGTTGCCAGGGTCCAGATTCTTCCTTCGTTCCTTGCTCGCCCAACCCCAGTGCCTCCTCCACCCGTAGACACGCTATTCCGTAACGGTGGTTGCCTGCACCAGCCTGCCCAACTGCCTGCACCGAGTGCCCTGGCCTTGTTCTGTAACGTACTGTGTGTGTGTGTGTGTGTGTGTGTGTGTGTGTGTGTGTGTGTGTCCTGAAACTATGGTTCACTACAAATAAAAATGACAGCGGATGGCTGACCTCTGACCTCCTGGTGGTTTCTTTTCAAGCCATCACTGGAAAAATCTGGATTGTGTGATCAGCCGCAGAGCACTGGAGACGAGCCTGCGCCTCTAGACTATGCTGTAGCCTTGTCACAGGTGCCCACGGCCTGGGGGCCCGCTGAAGAATGGAAATTCTCTGTTGCCACTTTTCTGTTGTTGGAGGATGGGGAGAGGAAGCCAAAATTCCTATTCAATAAGCCTTTACTGAACAGTTCGTAGATATCATTTCATAGATATCATTTCATTGATATCTGAAAACTCCCCTGTGACGTGATTAGTATTTTCTAGATAAGGAAACAAAGGCCCTGGGGCGCCTGGGTGGCTCAGTCGGTTAGGCGCCCGCCTTCAGATCGGGTCCTGAGCCCAGGGGCCTGGGATCCAGCCTCGTGTTGGGCTCCCTACTCAGCACGGAGTCTGCTTCTCCCTCTCCCTCCGCCCGTCCCTGCACTTGTGCTTGCTCTCAAATAAATGAGATCTTAAAAAAAAAAAAAAAAAAAGGAAACAAAGGCTCAGAAATGATAATTAACTTGCTCAACGAGTAACATAATAAGTAACCCAGCTCTTTTCTCCTATTCCAATATTCTTGTTCTTCCCTCTAAACCAGCATTTCTCCAGGGTGGCGGGGGAGGGGGCATAGACTGCTCACATCAGAAATACCTGACGTCCAGATTCTCACGGTGTCTGAGAGTAGGACCCTCAAATCCGGTATGTTAGAAGCCGGGTTGGCACATAGATCCCTGCGCCCACCACACCGCACCCTGCTGGGGGGTGCGGTGCAGGACCACCCTGGGAGGACAGAGACAAGCCCGGGCTTCAGAACAACTCAGAATTGGAGCCCGTGGAAGAGCGTCGTTAAACAGAAGACACCCGGAGGCGAAATATGTCTGGGAAGAAGCGAGGCTGTGGACTTCACATCAGAGTTGGCTGGCCCCTCGCCCCAGAACGTAGACTCCAAAAACAAGCCCGTCAGCTAGTCTCCAGGCTGAGCTGTCTGGAGCCAAGGGTTCAAAGTCACACCCAGGTGGGGCTGGGCAGGGAGCTGTGGGCTCAACCCGGCAGCCTCCAGGACAGGGGCCTCCATTGGTGCGACAGCCTCCAGAGGAGGCCATGGGTGCATTGAGGCTGCTTGTGGCCTCTGCTGCCTTTTCAGTCCCCATCGCCCTGCCCAGCCTGGCCCGACTGGTCCCCAGACCCGAAGAGCCATCATCATTGCCTCTCCAGGTTCTTCCTGCCACAACTGGCCGACAGTGTTCCAAAAGACCCAGAGTTCATGCCCTGAAGTCTGTCTTCTCCAGGTCCCTGCTGTCATCCTCAGGGCTGGGCAAGAACTCTGGCCTCAGGGAACCTCACCAAAAATGTTACACTTACCCATTCTCCACCACCACCACCCCCCCTCCCACCTTCCACTTGGATCTGCCGAGTTTTATTTTGCGCCTTAAGAGTCTAGGTGGAGGTTCCTGAAATGATGGTGGGGATGTTTGAGGTGGGGCGCTGTGAGACAGGTGCATAATTGGTTCTGGGGGCAGGGCAAAATACTGGAAATAGCTCCAGGGCAGCTCAACTGGGGACATTCGGCCAGTTCTCACCCGCCCTGCTTGCTGCCACACTAACTATGTGGGGGGGGGGGGGGTATTTTCCTTAAGGAAATGGCCTTTTCTGGAGTCAAGAAATCAAGAAAACACCTCCTGTACAGAATGTGATGCAACCAAATCAGCAAAACATTTAAACTGTGAATGCAGAAAGTGGTCTAGGATACAGAGCTCTTATAGTTAGAATTCTCTCCAATCTCTGTAGCTAGGGAAAGAATTGGATAAACAAGGAAAATTCTGGTCCATTCAAGAACAAAGGGCTTTAGCAGTTGTGTTTGCATTTTAAACAATAGCGGAGAATAAGCGATTTGCTATAGCATTTACAAGATTTTCTAACACACGTGCCCATGTTCCTGCTCCTTCCTCCACTTAACAGGTTACTGTGTGCCTTTAAAAGTAACAAAACTGCCTTTGTTTCTCAATGTTTATCCCTCCTCCTTTCCATTAAAGCACACTATTAATTATTGCAGAAATATTTCTGAGTCTAAAACCTTCATGCCATTCCCAGATGGAGCGGAAAGTCAAAGACAGCCAACGTGGCAAAGAAGATCAGAAAGAGAGCTCAGAGAGAGGAGCAGGAGAAGTGCTGGTCTCAGAAGGGAGGGCTGGTGGAGGACCTCTCAGCAGGAGAGAGACTGGCATGCCACCCCCTCCCCCGGCCCCCCCACCCTGGTCCTTGCCCGGCCACCTCTGCCTGCAGACTTCTGTTGATGGGCAGCCCACTGCCTTTCCAGGGAAGCTCTCCAGGAGAAGTTCTCTGAGCCTTACGTAGGCTCCCATTGCACCCAGGTTTGTGTCCTATCCATTGGGTCCCCGGCTTGGCCACCAGCACCCCAAAATACATCTCACCTCTGCTGCAGGACCACGTGCAGGTATCTGAGAACAGTGACCTAGTCCTAAACTCTTTTTTTCTTCCCCCTCCAGACTAAACACCCCCTGAATCCTTCAATCATCTCTTATGTATCATGACTCTCAGACCCTGAGCTGTTCTTACAACTCTCTCTGGAATAGCAACAGTTTGCCAAGGTCCCTCTTAAAATGCAATTCCCAAAACCGAACACAGCACAGTGCCCCCCAGATGAGTGGACAAGTGCGGGGCCACGTCCCTCCCTCTGGACTCTGCTCTCGCGTTCCTTGGCAGCCGTGCGGCTCTGCTAACGTATCCCGCTCTCACAGCTGGCATCTCCTCCTCCCCTGAATGCTGGGCACTCCGTTGGGGCGGTGCCTCACAGATCACGAGGCCCCTTCAGAGACACCAGCGCTTTTTACTCCTCACCACAGCTCGGGGAGGGTGATTAAAGATGAGGAAGCTAAGGTTTTTCCAAGGCCTCATGGCCAGGCCTCATGCCCTGAGCCTGTGGTTCCAAGCCCTTGCTGCTCCACATACACCCATGTTGCCTTTTCACTTGAACTTCTGTTAAGGCCAGGAAAGTCTCCCTGGCTTCGTCTGTTAGTGTCTACTCAAAATCTTTTTCTCTTTTCTGCTCCATTTTGTCTTGTTAATTTCTGCCCATCCTTGAGCCTCTCTAGATCTTTCTGGCTCTCATTTCTGCCGCCCCGTATATTCAGCGGAAGACACTAGGTCAAAGAGAGAAGGCAGCAGAGGAGGATGAAGAACCAAGGAGGAAGGAGCTGGAAAGGGAGCATCTCAGAGAAGAATGGGCAGCATGGTGTGGCAGGTGTGTGTTGAAGGGGGTGGGGAGACTGGGTTCCAGGGCCCACCCACCTCCTCGGGCTCTGCTACCCTAGGCAAGCCCCTTAGCCTCTCAGAGCCCCACTTTCCGAGGAAGGGGCATGTGAGTGGGACCAGTCCATTCCCAAGATTTTTCCCAGTTTCATGAATCTAATGCAGAAAAAGACCTTCTCTTTAATACAATGGGTCATTTTCTTTTTTAATCCAATGACTATGTTGAAACACCAGATTTCACTCCAAATATTTCACTTTTTTTTTTTTTTTTTTTGCCATAATAAAGAAAAACAAAGACGGTCAGGGGCCATGGCTTTAAGCAACATATATTTCATTTGATTGCCAGCCCTGCATTTTGAGGGGTGGGGAAGGATTACAGCAGTTACATCTCAAGACGTTAGATCCAAAGGCTAAGGAATACTCAAGGAGACCAAGCCAGAAGCTCTGCAGTTGTCACCAGACATCTTCCCCATATTGTAAGAGGGCCGTGAGTCCCGCAATAAACAGTGGCCACTGAAATGTCATGAGAAGGAAGAGAACATGTTATGTATGCATCTCTTGTGAGCCTTCCTGGGGAGGTCACATGGCAAATGTTTCCAGATCATTGAGCTAAGATAGGAAATAACATCCCCGGTTTTTATTCTTCTGGAGCAAAGCTGTTCAATAGAAAGATAATGTGAGCCACATATGTAAGTTTACATTTTCTAGCAGCCACGTAAAAAAGAATAAAAAGGAACAGGTGCAATTAACTTTAATAAAATATTTTATTTAACTCACAATTTCCCAGATCTTCTCATTTTCACATGTCATCAATATAACAAGTATTAATCACTTAACAATCAACTAAATACTTAAAATCATCTTAAACAACTTTAAATAATAATTCGAATACTTTGAAAGGGTTGATTGAATACTTAAATACTCAACATCATTTTTTGGTACAAAGTCTTCAAAACCCAGTATCTATTTGACATGATGGTGCTAGTCTGGGGCAACCGGCTGCCATACCAGACAGAGAAGCTCCGGTACTTGCTCCCACCGCATCTGGCATGTCCTCCCCATGGCCCCTCTCAAACTCCATCGTAACCGCATACATATACACTTACTCCCTTGCACATAGACACAGCACCCCAGAAACCACAAACACTTGTACCTAGCAGAGCCCTCGCACACACAGGCACATACACAACACCCCAACTGTGTCATACGCCTTCCACTGGTCCCCCCCACCCTTAGGCAAACCCAACCGGCAGATGGAAGAGGACAGGAGGGCTGGCCCCGGGGAGTTCACTGGCATCTTTCCAGTTCCTGGCCCCGTGTTTGACATGGACATCACAGGCCCTTGATGGGCATTTGACAAGGAAGCAAGGAAGGAAGAGATGCAAGCTCGCCTACAAGCCATACAGGGAAGAGCTCGGGTTTGAACCTAAAATAAAACACGTCATCATTCCACTGCATCATGCTTCCTCCTACACTTCCAGAAGCAGTATGAAGAGAGCACAGGTTCAGTGCTCAGCAGACTCGGGTTCAAATTTCAGCTAGGTGACCAATTAGGGGGAGCTCACTGCAGGGGTTTGGGAGTGACTTTGGCTAGTGACCTTCTCTCTCTTAGCCCTGATTTCCTCATCTATAAAATGGGGATGATAATATTTACCTCATAGGTAACTATGAAGATGACACGTATCTCGCAAACGTCAGACTTTCTGTAAATGTTAGTTTGCTTTCTTGTCTAATAAAATGGAAATAAATCATTCTTATCTGGCCAAGTTTTAATCATGCAGCAGCTTTGTCCCTATCGAGAGAGGGAAAAGTAATGAAAAGCAAACCAAAATTTGAGAAAAGGAGCCAGCTCCTACCATCTGCCTCCTTGTTTGTTCTTTAAAAAGCTCCACAAAATGCAGATCTAGCCAGGGTAGCCCGTGAATTATGAGCAAGCTAGCAATCCCCTTGCTTTTCCAGCAGGTAGATACACACTGTCCTTTCTTCTGACCTTTGCCTCAGGGATTCCAGCCTTTAAACCTCCTCAGCCCCAAGCCCAGTAGAATCTGCTTTTGCTATTCTGAGCTCTGGAGGCTGGATGCACTTTGAACCACGCCTGGTGCCGCCGCCCAGGTGGGAAAGGGGCCCAGTAATGGCTCAGAGATTCAGCCCTGAGGCCTGAGCCTTAGCTGGCCTTGATCCTCAGGGAAGGAAATGGCTCCCTTAACCAAGAATCTCACATGAGCTCAGGAAAAGGGACAGCTGGGGAAAGCAAAACTGCCATTGTCTGGATAAGAAAGCAGTTATCAAAATTAAACACTCCCTCCTAGCTTATTTCTGACTGTGCGCCCTCCCCTCACACACCCCCTCGAGAGTCTTCTCATCTCCAGGCCTTTTCTGGCACAGCTCCTCTGCCCGCAGGCCCTCCCCCTCCCCTGCCCCACCTTCGCTTGTCCATAGGTCTCCCCTCTCTCAATCCTCCCACTGCCATGGCCAAGAAGTACACCGCATACACACACACACACACACACCCCATACACACTACCCTAAAAGTCTTCCTTTGCCTAGAAGTCATCCCTTCCTCCCTTCTACCACCACCATGATCAACACACACCACACACACAACATACACATGCACATATATACACAGCATCATCACACGCGTCCATGGCACCACCACTACCACACGCTCATACCCATATTCCATTACCACGTACCATCGCCAACTGCATCCATATACACTTACTCCCTTGCACATAGACACAGCACCCCCCACACCACAAACACACGTGCCTAGGCAGAGCCTTCACACACACAGGCACATACACAACACCCCAACTGTGTCATACACCTTCCACTGGTCTCCCCACCCTTATACAAACCCAACACAGAAACCAAACAAGTATCCACCTGGGAACATTTGATCTCCTGAGTTCTAAGGTCTTACCTCTTTCACCTTGATGAGAGACATCTTGCCTCCCCTACTTGACTACAAGACCCCTGCAGACAGAGTCTGTTTCTCTTTTAATTTTTGCAAACTGCACGGTTCTTGGTCCCTTGGTTGGTTTCTCTCTTTTTTTAAGATTTTATCTATTTATTTGAGAGAGAGTGTGCATGAGTGAGCAAGAGTCGGGGGGAGGGGCAGAGGGAGCATCTTCAGCAGTCTGCATGCTCAGTGGAGAGCCCAACGCGGGACTCAATCCCAGGACCCTGAGATCATGACCTGAGCCAAAATCAGATGCTTAACCGACTGAGCCACCCAGGCGCCCCTCAAGGATTATTTCTGAATGAGCCAACGACTCCATTAAACCATCACTATGGGTCTATAGGGCCCAAATGAGGTGACGAGGAGAACCAATGGTGTAGGCCCTGAGTCCTGGCTGCGGGAGGGGGGGGGGGGTGTTGTCTTTCGTGGCTAGTCCTGCCTCATCCTGCTTCGCTGCCTCGGTTTCATTCCAAGGGAAATATTTGTTCTGTGAGCAAATAAAATGTGAATATGTTCTAATCTGTTGCAAAGATACACAGAGCTGCCTTGGGCCTGATGCTTAGCTCTCTGAGGGCACTTCAAAGAACTGCAAAAATAAAATGTCCCGGTGGGGGTAGGAGGCGTAACTCTTTCTTTCCCAGAGACCAGGCCAAATGAAGACTGGGTATTCAGATTCCCCTCAAACATTTCTAAATAAAACCTCCTCCTCCAGGGACGTGCCTGGCCGGCTCAGCCAATGCTGAATGCAGCTCTCGGTGTCCGGGTTGTGAGTTCGAGCCCCGCATTGGGTGGGGGGATTACTTAAAAATAAAATCTTTAAAGAAGCAAAGCCTCCTTGCGGACCTGTTGGGATCCCAGAAATGATAGGTCCACATAAGGTTGTCTTTCCCATGGTGTCCCTGACTCAGAAGAGCCAAACCTGTGAAAACACATAGATGCACACTCATCCCAGAAAACTTCACTTGGTGTCCACGGTTAAGTAATGGAGGGGATACCTCCCAGAATCGGGTGAGGTACATGGAACTTGTCCACCTCCCCGGCCCTCTGAAGCTAGCCTTCTGCCCCCCACCTGCCCCCCGGGTGGCACACACGGTGGATCTATGTGCCTACATTCGGACAGACGGACAGAATGGTGGGAGAAGTCAGAAAGAAAAACAATTCCTAGCAGCAGAAAATTAGGAAAAGATCTTTGTATTTTGTTTGTTTCCTGCTAAGGAATTCTTAGAAGTTCAGAACCTTCCATAATAAGCTGTCATCGGATACAGTTGTTTCCGAATATGGCCTGGGGTTTGATTGCAGGGTTTTTAAGCATCTGACCCAGGGATGCAATGTTTCTTTCCACTGTCCCCTTGGTCCAGCCCTGTCCCCGCTTACAGGCTGGGACAAAAAAACACAGTGTCCAACTATCAGTTACAGAAAGCCAGGACGCAAAAGTGCAACCGTTTAGTAAACGCCTGAAGAGGGATGACTTAAGTCCCTGCAGTAGATTCTGAAAATATAACCCAGGACTCCCCCCGCAGCTCCACGTTCTGGAAGCCTGGGGCTTCCAAGTTGAGCTGTCCTGAGGTCAAGCACACCTATCTATAATTCCATTTCAAAACAAGCCACAGCACTTCTTAGGGTACAGCCTTAGCTGCCATTTGCAGATCCTTATTTGGTGCTTGAAGCCTCTCAACGAACTGCAGGTGAAAAATATTAATGTCATCCTCTGCTTCATTTCACAAGTGGGGACCCTAAGGCTCAGAGAGGCCAAGCGACTTGCCCAGCGAGAGTGAGAATTCTGACTTGCTGACCCCAAAACTCCTCCCCAGGGGACTGCTTCACCGAGGAAGCCAGCCTGCACAGAAGAACTTCAGGAAGCCAACGTCTGCTTATTCCTACTAGTTTGTTATTCAAAGCAACTGCTATTCTCTCCCTCATTAGATCCTCTATTTTTTAACACATGTAATTTTAAAAATTTAACACATGTAAAAGCAACACAATACTAACCCAATCAATTCAAAAGGCTTTTTGAAAACCTCTATGTTTCCTTGGAGAATGAATTATCTTGTAGATTCCCCCATTGCAAAGTGGAATTGGAAGACCTCTGTGGTGTGTTTACAACAGCCCTGTGCTCTGGATATTACTTGTCTCTTCCAGAGGCCAGGTGGATGCGTCCAGAGCAGCCCTTCCTCCTGCTGACACCTGCCATTCACAGCAGGAAGGGGGGCAGTGGACCCTCATCTGATACAGGCAACAGGGTCTGGCCCAATCTCCAGCAGGCATACCTATACTAAAACTAAAACACACACACACCTACACAGAGATTATCATGGTAGTGTTGTTTTTAACCTCAAAAAAATTGGAAACAGCCTAATAGCCAACAGCAGGGAACCAAGTAAGTGATATTATAGCTATAAGAAGAGTACTAGGCAAACCTTAAAAATGGAGTTTATGAAGAGTGCTTAAAGCCCTGGGGACATGCTTGTGACATAATCTTAGGCAAAATGCAAAGTTATATATTAAAAAATATATCTCTATTATGTAAAACAGTGAAGAAAAAAGCCAGGGAAGAAATATGTTTAAATGTTAACAGTATTCATTTCTAGAATTATGGGTGCCTGTTAATTCTGAATCATTTTTGTATTTTCCTAATTGTACACAATGAGTATATAATGACTTTCTAACTCAAAATGTTTTTTAAACTTTTCAAAGACCAAGTCCCCAGCGCTGATGAATTAAGAAGACTGACAACGGGGATCCCTGGGTGGCGCAGTGGTTTAGCGCCTGCCTTTGGCCCAGGGCGCGATCCTGGAGACCCGGGATCGAATCCCACGTCGGGCTCCCGGTGCATGGAGCCTGCTTCTCCCTCTGCCTGTGTCTCTGCCCCTCTCTCTCTCTCTCTCTCTCTCTGACTATCATAAATAAAAAAAAATAAAATAAAATAAAAAAAAAGAAGACTGACAACAAAAAAATTGACAGAAACAAACAATTTGGGAGGGAACTGTACAAAAATGAGACTATTAAATATCTGATTGCAATTTGGCCATAAATTTAAAGTTTTTTAAAGTATCGTGATAGATATGTACGCCTGCCAGTTGAAAGAACAATTTCTACTTCCAATCCTACTCCCTGACAAGTAATAATGTACCAAATCTTTTAAAATAACAAATGTAGCAGCCTTCAGAATTCTGTTCCTTGTCAGTCCTGGACTTGAGCTCAGAATGGCTTGAGTTGACCTCTACCATTCAGAGTCAGGCTTTATGAGGGGCTCTTGGATGAAATCCCTGGTGTTTGGGGGGAAGGGAGACAGGGGTATAAGCAAATATGAGCCTCCTCCCCAGGCTGGTGTGAGCTTAGTCACTTGCTGGAGGAATTTAGAACTCTGTTCTCCCTCTACTATGCAAGCTAGCAGAGGCAGAGAGTAGCAGCAGAAGGACATGCTGGGTTGATTCCAATCATTCTGAGGCACGCAGAGTGCCAATAGCCCATAGCCAGCCTTCCTCATTCTTCTTGTAGACCCAAACCTGTTCATTTCCACTTGGGAACATCCTGGGCCAGGACAAGGAGGCATCTAGAATAAATGCTTTTTTTGATTCCCCACCCTCACCTCTTCATCTGACATCTGAGCCCTTTTTCTCTTTCTTCTCTGTTCTGATGTACTTCAAGCCACCCTTCACACCCATTAGATGCGGCTTTCCCAAATTTCCCCTTTCCACGTGTGACTCCCCTACTCCAGAATTTACCTAGCTCCCTCTTGCTCAAGAAATCAGATCTAGACTCCTCGAATCTCCACTACAGTCCCTACCCTGCTCTCCCCAAACTCACCTTCCTCTGCCCTACTTCCCCTCCACACTCCCTGCCCCCCTCCCTCATGCTCCCTACTCCCTATCCTTGTATCCAGCCCAGCCCTCCCCATCCTGCAGGCTGCACTTCAGTGGAACCTCAGAAGTCTCATCAATTGGAAAGAAATGTTCCTTCACTAAAATAGAATAATGGAGTCTTGTCCAAATTATGTTCAAAGATACAATTTTTTCAATGTTAAGTTTTCTCCCATCAACTTTTGTTAAACCTTTGGCACCAGCAGCTCTGCCTATCTCTAGTGAGAGCCCACAGATGGCAAAGCGAAAAAAACAAGTCCCTGGTGAAAAATTGTGGAAAAGCCTCAGGAACAGCCATCGCGTGTCTTCAGTAGCTTGTTTATTTCACAGACATGTGCTCACGTTGCAGTTTTATATGTACACAAAAAATAAATTCCCATTTTCTACTAATTGTTTTGGTTCATGTGAGAGAATTACATACCACATGCTTTTGTTATCGCCTCTTCAAAAAAAAAATCAGTGTTCTTTGTATAAGAAAATTATGATCACTGTGAGCCAGGACCCCCCGGGTGACTTTGTAAACCATTGCTTAAGACACATTACACCCCTCTTCCCCCAACATAGCACACCCTTATGCCTATTTGTGCCTTTATCATTCTGTTCTGTCCGTGTTCTCCACATCCCCTCCTCTGCCAAAGAATACCTCGGCATTGTACAAGGTCCCCTTCAAATAACACATCCTCCGTGAAGACATTCTGCTCTCTGCCCTGAGATCCAACCTAACTCCTTTAGTTCCTTCAGAAATCAATGAAGAAGATGAGCACTGGGTGTTATACTGTATGTTGGCAAATTGAACTTAAATAAAATATTTTAAAAAAAAAAGAAATCCGTGGAGAAAGAAACACTATAAATCAGAGAAAAGTAGTTAGGAAGAAAACACTAATAAGATCTACAAGAAAGGAAAATATCACATTGAGAAGCGAGATGTTAAAAACTTTCCTTTATCCCGGGAAATACTGCAAAGGTCAGGAGTGGTCCAGAAATGTTCACCGAGTGCCTGAATTTATACAGAGAAGAGAGGAGGGAGATGATGTGTTATGTTTCTAATCTATCCCACTGTGCTAGATGCTTTTCAAATATTTTATTTCATCCTCCTTGGAGACCTTAAGGTTTGCATCTGTATCCCTATTTTAGTGTTAAAACTGAGGCTTAGAGAGATTAAATTTTTTCAAATTCACCCACTTAGCAAGTGGCAGAACCATGATGGAAACCCAGTCCCACTCCTCATGCGTACTAGGCACTGGGCATCTTTCTTTGTTTTTAAGATTTTATTTATTTATTTGAGAGAGAAAGAGAGAGAGAGAGAGCGTGAGCAGAGTGAGGGGCAGAGAGAGAAGTAGACTCCCCACTGAGCAGGGAGCCCGTTGTGAGGACTCAATCCCGGGACTCCAGGATCATGACTCCAGGATCATGACCCGGAAGACAAACCCTTAAGACTGAGCCACCCAGGCACCCCTAGGCACTGGACATCTTCACATACAATTTCACTGAACAGTCAAACTCTGTAGAGGGAGAGCTATTATTCCCATTTTCCAGACAGGAGAGGATAGTGCAGAGAAGTGAAGTGGTCTGCACCAACAGTCACATAAATAATAGTGATGGAACTGGAGTATGGAATGGAGCTTTGGCTCCACGTTCACCCTCTCTTCCCTCTATTCACCCGACAAGGGAGCACAGGTAGGTTTTAGTCACTGCAGGAGAAGGCAGGGAGTCTGGGAGGCAGGGAGAGGTAGTCTAACCCACTGAAGGTTGTTTAATAAACAGAGAGCTTCTTCCAGACATGAGTCTATAGTGCTATTACCATATTACCTTATGGATTACCTCACAACCACTTACGTCTGCAGGGTGTACACAGAGTTGTAAATGAACGCTACCCGCATTCTTTTGGGAATGTGTGGGTTGGAAAGGGTAAAACATGGATCCTGTAATGAAAAATTGTATCTCGTCATTGAAGGCAGGTTAACACATAGGAAGGAAGAGGAAGACCATATTTAGCATTTATATTCTACTGTGGTTGAGAGGACCCTGTCAGAACAGGCTCCGGGGGCAGTTTCCAGGTTCAAAATGAACATTCCTAAGTGGGAAGGTCCTGATGAAACCCAGATAAACATAGAAAGCAATTAGGTATGTAAAAAAGAGCAGCAAGAGGGAGGAAAGATGGCAAAGCAATTCAAGTCAAAGGGCAGGTGAAATTCTCCCAACCAGGATGCTACCTGGTGAAAAAAATTCCTCGAAGGTCAGGTGGAAATGCTGATTTTTTGGGGAGGTACCCTCAGGGGTGAGGGTGGGGGAGGTCTCTTCCAGGGAGCTGGCCATGTTTAGGAAGGCCAGGCAGACCGAGGAGAAAGGGAAGGTGGTTCTTCCAACCTGTTTCACGTCACCAGCCCAGTGGCTAAGGGGCTGTCTGCAGGGGAGGATCTAAGTTGAATGAGTCAATGAGGAGGCTGATCCCCTTTTTCTGAACGAGGCCTAGATTTCCAAAATGGAAATGGAAGATGTGGGCATGTTAGTGCAGTACTAGTTCCCTGGCTTGCCAAGGGTGGAGATGAGGCTGTAGGGCCTCACCAAGCTCCATGCCACCCTCAATCCGCGGAACGGAAGGCCCATGTTGGGTGCAGGTAGTGTTGCTAAGGAAATGAAGCACTTCCCTCAGCACACAGCCTGAGCTAGTACAGAAGCCAAGGTTACCAGCTCCCCATTCCTCTCCCACCATGTGGGCAGGCAGAAGCTGGGCGTGCCTAAAAACAAATCCACAAAGAGACGTTAACCCAGCCACCCCCTTTCTCCAGCACAGAGTTTTGCTGTGCCCTCAAAATCACTTGCTGCACATTCACATACTCATTCATCCTCTGGTGACCATCTGCAAGTGCAGGTGCTGTGTTTGGGGCTGGGCAGTTCAGACAAGCAAGAGGGTCTCTATGAGAGGAGTTTGTCCTGTGGACCATACAGACACACAGCAACAATGTGATGGATACTTTAATCAAGGCTATCGCAGAGAAGATGATGTTGGAAGCAATTGCTCTGTGTCTTTTGGATGATTGTTTTGAAGGACCTAAGAGACATAGCCCACAATTCCAAAATGTGAATGATCACCCCTATAACAACTAAGGCCCCTGACATCTTGTCTCCCAAATCCCTGCTTTACTCTGGCTCAGTCATCTGCTGGCCCTACCGTCCCACTAACCCATGGCCTAGCCACACATGAGCAGCGGCCAGACCCTGAACATGCCAGTTACTGCTTAGCCTCCAAAAACTCCAACGTTTTTGAGTCATTCCTTCGGCCTAGAAGGCCTTTCCTTTATTGCTCTTCCCTTCCAAGTTGTAGTAATTAAACATTCCAGGGCTGGCCCAAATGTCAACTCTCTCTGATGGCTTCCTTGACCCTAACAGGAAGTACTCACTGCTCCTTCATTTGTACTCTCAGAAATCATTTTCAGCCTTCTGTTACGACACCTGTAAACATCATGTAATAGCTACTTGTTCCTGTGCCTTGCACCCACCTCCCACCAGACTGGGAGCTCTTCTCAGACAAACCCCACACCAAGGATACGAGCCACTCAAGAATTGTGTATGGAAGTAGAAATGAAAGTTACTGCTGCATAAACTCTCATGTGTCTTACCTTAATAAGAGCCCACTGAAAGTGATAGTCCAGGTTCATCTGACAGGAGGAATAGGCCATTCATCCTCCATGCCAGATGCTCTCATACTGATTGCCTTGACTCTATAACGTCAAGTGGGGGACGGGGAGCGGCAGAAATATAGTATAGTAAAATCAAATTTATGGGGTTTTAAAAGGCTTTAATGCATATCCTTAGATATGATTGCCTGATCAGTAGAAAATATCTAGACTGATACACACTAAACAGTTAATAGAGCATGATTCTGGATAATGGGTACAGGCTGGGAAGTGATGTACAGGCTTTTGTTTTTCCTTTGCACACCTTTCTGTGATGTTGAGATTTTTGTCATGAGTCTCTGTCACTTTTCAAAGAAATAAGACACTAAAATGAATCTTGTGACTATATTTTTAATTTTTTTTTGAATTTTTAATTTATTTTTTTAAGTAATCTTTGTCCTCAATGTGGGGCTCAAAATCACAACCCCGAGGTCTAGTCTCATGCTCTTCTGACTGAGCCAGCCAGGAACCCCCTATGACTATATTTTAAATGAACCAATTCAAATTAGGTTAATGTTACTAAAAACCACATTCTACAGTCTTACTAGAATGTTCATAGCAATGTCATTAGTAATATCAAAAACTAGAAACTGCCCAAATGTCCAGGAACAGTAAAATGGATAAATCAGCTGTAATATATTCATGCAATGGGATACTATGTGGCAAAGAGTGAATGAAACACAACTACACACTACAAAATGAATGACTCTTCTAAATATAGTGAAGAAAAGAAGCCGCATGCAGAAGACTTTTTACTGTACAATTCCATCTATAAAAATTATAAAAACAGGCAAGATTGATCTATGATAGGGGAAGTCAGGATGGTGGCTACATTTATGGGGAGGGGGGAGAGGGAGTAAGTAGAGGGGGCCGTGAGGAGGTCTTTTGGGAGCACGGAGCTGATAATGTTCTGTTTTATAATCTGGGTCTAGATGCACAGAGGCGCTTGCTGTGTGAAAATCCATCGAGTTCTACAGTTATGATTTGTGTACTTTCCTGTATATATGATACATTAAAAAGAAAAAAAAAGAACACAAAATAGGTCACAATTTCGATGTCCGAGCACTCCCTTACCTCAAGCTGATAACCTCTCTTAAGAGGAAGATGCCAACCTTCTGGCCTTCTTAGACATTCAGCGATGGGACAAGGGAGACAGAAGCCAAACTGTGCTCCCTACAGGTTTCGGGAGCACCGGTGTGCTGCCCCAAGGCCGAGCCCAAGTGTGAGGAGGGACAGACAGAGGACCTGAGCCCCTCCGTGGGGCAGAGAAGTCAGAGCTTTCCAGGGATGGGCAGCTGTTCTCATATTTTGCATTTTTAGTTGCGTATGTAGTTGGCTACTTGTGGGGAGAAAATGTGGAGAAGGGGGAACAGGGATGAGGAGAGGTTTTTTAGGTGAGCTCTGGTTTAAATAGAAGTTGCCTTATGCCCCAGAGGTAAGGGGCAGGTAACAGACCACTAGCAAGAATCATGGTGAAGAGCAGAAGAGGACATTTCTGTTTTGTTTTGTTTTTTTAATTTTTTAACATTTCTCTCTTTTTTTTTTTAAGATTTTATTTATTTATTCATGAGAGACACACAGAGAGAGGCAGAGACACAGGCAGAGGGAGAAGCAGGCTCCGTGCAGGGAGCCTGATGCGGGATTCGATCCCAGGACTCCAGGATCACCACCTGAGCCGAAGGCAGACGCCCAACCACTGAGCCACCCAGGCGTCCCGGACATTTCTGGTTTTTAAACAATTGTTTGGCTTCTTGTAGCAAGAAGGGGGAAAGACTGCCTCAGGCTGAGAGGGCAGGCCGGACGCCCGGTTGAAGCCATCTGATCAAACCCACTGGCGGGATCGTTTCACCTGGGGGCTCCCTCAGCAGTGGCCACGCTTTGATCTCTCCTGTGTCCAACTCGGGCCCCACGCAGCCCCCTCCAGGCCTGGCAGAGCTGCAGCAGAGGTGGGCGCTTCACAAGCCAAGCCAAGAGCTGAGAGAACCACCCTCCTCACCACCCGCTTTCCAGCTGCCACGCTGAGGCAGGCCGGTGAGAGGATCGGCGTTCCGGCCCTTGCAGCCCGGTGGCCTGCTCTCCCAGGGGGCCCACGGGGACGGGGACGGGGACGGGGACGCCGCCGCTGCTCAGGCTGGGGGCGCTGCGGCCGGAACGTCGCAGTGAGCGTTGACCCCTGGCCATAAGGAACTCCCCACTCATGGCCTAAGGGAAGCAAAAAGAGGACTCTGGATGGCCAAAATAGATTCCGCCAAGTCGACACATTCAAGTTCACCCACTTCCTCATCGGAGGGGGCCCGGTGGCTCTCAGAACCCACAGACCCTCTCTCTACGCCCAGGGCCGACTCAACTTGGTTCGCTGCCTTCTGTGCCCTCAGTGGATCAGAGGAAGAAAATTGCAGTGGACGTGAAGGGCTGCTGGAGAAGCTCGTTCCTCATATGTGGACAAGCTCTGGCCGAGAGCTAGTGCGGCAAAGGGGCAAGAACACTTGAAAGACAAGACTCAGGATTGCCCCCCAGTTCCAGCAGCCTAAGGCTCCTTCCCTTGAGGACGGCCAGTCCTTCTTGGGCCTGGGGGGCAGAGCAGGGTGCCGGGCTGGGACCCGTCTGACCCAAGGGCCCAGGAGGCCCTGGAGAGACAGCAGGGCACTAGTGTTCAATGGGGACCCCGCTGCAGAGCGGGACTCCTTTTTGGAGGCTGTGGGAGGCCTAAGAAGTTTCTGAAGATGTTTCACTCTTTTTTTTTTTAAAGATTTGGGGCTGATTCCTCAGCCATCAGGAATCTAAATATGACCTGTGCTCCCAGGTTTCCCTGATAGCAGATGTTTTCTAAAATCTAAGAATTGAAAGTTAGGAGGAAGAGGCGGGAGAGAGGGTGTCCTCAAGCTTAGGACATGGGCCAGGAGAGGAGGGAGGGGTCCTACTAGGCCCATGGGTCTGAGGGTCAAAAACATGCATCAGGTCAGAGGCCTGGCTTGCCCGATCCTCGCTGTGATAACTGCAGACATGTTTATTAACCTCTCACTTTGACCCTCAGTTTTCACAGTGGCAAATTGGGTTCTGTTGCTCCCTCTGAGGAGACTCGGGAGTTATTAACTAAGACAATGTTGGAGAAGCGTCTAGCACAGAGCTCAGAGCTCGGGGTCTAGTAACATAATTTCCATTCTCTTTCTAAAGTGGCTTTCAAGTCTTGCCGAGCCCAAGACAGTAATTCAGAAGTCGGGTGAGAGTTGCTGGAGCAAGTTCCCAAGGAAGCACAGGGACTCTCGTGGGAGTGGTCAGTGAGCAGCTGGAGCCCCACAGGCAACATGAGGGAAATGCACAGAGGGAGACTGGAGGGACATCGGCTTCCTAACGAAATGTTTCAGGGCAAGGACTATGTTCAAGGTCTGACTCTGTTCAAGGTCTGTGTTCAGGGGTGCCTCGGTGGCTTAGTGGTTGTGTGTCTGCCTTTGACTTAGGTCGTGATCCTGGGGTCCTGGGATCGAGTCCCGTATCGGGTTCCCCCAGAGGGAGCCTCCTTCTCCCTCTGCCTGGGTCTCTGCCTCTTTCTGTGTGTCTCTCATGATTAAATAAGTGAAATAAATTTAAAAAAAAAAATCTGCATTCAGCTCCTAACTCCTACTCCTACTCTTAGGTCTTAGACAAATTCCCTAACCTCTCCCTGCCTTGGCTTCCTCACCTAGAAAATACGGACACTAATGGTATCTACATCACAGGGTTGTTAGGAGGATCAAGTGGGTCAGTACAAGCAAATCCCCTAACCGGCCTGGTGCAGCAAAGTGCTCTTTTGCTGAGGTCATTCAGCTTCCTTCCCTGAGGCTGAGGCAGCCCAGCAGCAAGGGTAAGGGTGGGCTCTGGAGGGGCCCCTTCAGGTACACTCTCCCTCTCACTGTGTGCGGACTCTGTGACCTGGAGTGATATATGGAACCTTCCAGTACTGAAAATTCCTCATCTGTGAAAAGTGGAGGTGGTAATAATAGTACCTCCCTCAGAGGACTGTTGTTGGGACTAAATGTGCTAACACATGTGAAGGGTTTGGGAGAGTGTCTGGCTCATATTAAGCACTCAGTAAATGTCAGCTGTTATTATTCCCTGGCTATAAGGAACCCTGAAGGCAATATGGCCCCAGTTTGTTTAAAGAGACATTGAATCTAAAAAAAATTTTCTTTCCTTTCTTCCATTTTTAGGGTATTTGCTTCTGAATTTTAGAAAGGAAGAGGTGCTAGCCAAATGGAGTTCTTTATCTCCCCCTTGAAGACAAAACAAGCAAACCAACAAACATTTCCTTACCTTTCTGACATTGCCCTCAAGTCCCTTCCTCCGTATTATACTGGAAGGGGCCGGGTAGCCCATACCCAGCCTCCACCCAGGGCTACCCTCACCAGAACAGTTCTAACAGAGGAATGGGAGGCAGTTTCCCAGTGTGAGGGACCAAGAACAGGACACGGACACATTTCCCACCACTATTTTGGTGATCAGCTGGAGGCAGGATTGCCTACCTTGCACTTTAATCTGCTTTTGGGATTTTAGGAAAAACCTTAAAAGCTGCCCTCCAAGGGAAGAGAAGTTTTCAGGCGTGGGGCAAGGGACTTGTTTTTTCCATCCTTCCCTGTTGTTTCCCTGAAGACACACTGCAAATTGAAGAACAAGGTGCAAGTTATCCTATTATAATTGAGTTCTGCTACCACTGGAGGACAAAAGCTAGGTTGACACTAGAGGAGTGTTTCAGAGGGCTGGTCCCTCTTTTTGTTATCTTTTCAAGTCCTGTTACTCTCCTGGAAGAGAAGAAACAGTACATTAGAACACATGCTGAACAAAAGCTCCAATGTAAGTAATGTTCTAAGGAGGAAAGACTCAGTGTACTAGACAAAGAACTTCTGAATACTGACCCTTAACTCTTTAAAAAAAAAAGATTTTATTTATTCATTTGAGAAAAAGAGACAGCGATAGCAATAGAGAGAGCAGGAGTAGGGAGAAGAGGGGGTAGCAGGCTCCCCTCTGAGCAGGGAGCCCGACATCGAGCTCATTTCCAGGACCCTGGGATCATGACCTAAGCCAAAGGTAGATGCTTAACTGACTAAGCCACTCAGGTGCCCCTAACTCTTTTTTAAAAAGATTTAATTGATTTATTTATTTGAGTGAGTGAGAAAGCTCACATAGGGAGGGGGTGAGGAGCAGAGGAAGAGGGACAAGCAGACTCCGTCCTGATGCCGGGCTGGATCCTACTACCCTGAGATCATGACCTGAGCTGAAATCAAGAGCCTTAGCCAGCTGAGCCACCCAGGTGCCTGACCCTTAACTCTTATAAAGCAAAGATAACTAGAGAAGATGGGCAGAGGACAGAAGTCACCAAGAAGGAGAAGCAGAAGAAAAGAAGGAAGAGGTGTGGAGAAAAGACATCAGAAACACTAAACAAAAAGGAACCAACTCTGGGAGGAGAAGTCAGCCTGCCGAGGTAGGTCATCATGAGTTATACTATCACATTTTACACCACAGTACAGTGCCTGTCCAAGGACCTCCCTGTCCAACACAAGCTCCAAATTCCAGAATCATAGACTCTTAGAGCTAGAACAATCCTCTGTGTTCATCTGTCCCACCCAGTACAGTGGTCCCTCTGCACTATCCCTAAATCTTTCTGCATAAAGGCATCCTATGGTAGGACACCCATTACCGGTGGGAACATTCCCTCACTGGGCCACTCCAAATAACCCCAAGTCCTACCTAATGCTATATTAAGCTAAAATCTGCTTCCCTGTGACGTCAGCCAGTTCTGTCCACCATTTGAGATTCCAGTGATATTTCCTGGTGGTTTGCTGAGCAACAGAGGCACATGCTATGTCTCCCACATATAGACTCTGGGGCCTGCCGCCCTGAGGGAGGAAGTGGGTGGGGAGCTAACCTGGGCAGGGAGTCTAGCTGGAGAGAAAAAGCCCTCAGGGCTGGTAGCAACCAAGTGGAAACACAGCAGGACTAGGGTACCAGACAGAAATAGCACTACCTGGGGAATGAAGAGAGGCACTAAGGGAAAAACTGTCC
Source organism: Canis aureus (assembly GCF_053574225.1). NCBI lineage: Eukaryota > Metazoa > Chordata > Mammalia > Carnivora > Canidae > Canis > Canis aureus. Next base: position 23,388,964 of record NC_135641.1, on the reverse strand, counting down.
TTGAGCTGGGGTCAGAAGCAAAATGCTCGACTAGGAAATTAAGTATCATGGAACTGCTGTTGAAAGTTCAGAGCACCTTCCCCCACCATCAACTCATGCTCACCCCAATCTCTCCAAAGCCAATAACTCACACCTGACCACTGCTGGGTCCTGGACTCAACCAGAGTACTCCACATTCCTTTGGTGAACCCCAGCATTTCTTAGGCTATAAATGACAAATCAAGAGGCTTCTTTCTTTAAGATACAGGGATGAGAGGCACCTGGGTGGCTCAGCGGGTGGGCAGCTGCTTTCAGCTCAGGGGCCAGATCCCAGGGTCCTGGGATCCAGTCCTGCATCAGGCTCTCTGCTCTGCGAGGAGCCCGCCTCTCCTTCTGTCTCCCTCTCTGTCTCTCTTGAATAAGTAGAATCTTTTTTTTTAAAAAAAATTTTTTTTCTAAAAATCCACACTGCATTCCCCATGGCAGAGGTGGTGGCAGTCCTACAGTTGGCTACCCTGGGACCGCCCTTCACTGGGGTTCTCTCCTAGCATTTGGCGTCTTTCCTCCCTACCACTGGCACATGGGGGGAATGGCAGGGCACCCCAGCATCCTGGGGGAGCGCAGAGAGCTGCCCAGCCTTCACAGAAGGGGGTAGAGGGGGCAGAGGGGGAAGAGGATTGCTTATTTATTTGTTTCCTGGAACACCCTGTTAAGAATCTCAGCAATTGCAGTTAGTGCCCGATCGTTTGGCAGGCAGAGTAGCTTCTCGCCGTTCCCAGCTGCACGGGATCTAACTCGCAAATGCACCATCTTGCATTCAACGCTTAAATGGAAAACAAGCAGTCCCGGAAGGGAGGCAGGCGGTCTAACGCTGCAGGCCCGTTTCGGAGGGATTTACGTTTCTAGGTCGGTCGACTGGTTGGTTGGTGCCATCCCCGCAGAGGATTTCTTTGAGCTCCGACCCCTCTCTCAGCTCTTCTCGGGCCAAGAACCCACCCTGGCGGAGGTTGTAAAATGCAATTAAACAGGGGGAGAAAACGGAATTTGCTTGGGCCTTAGGCTCTGCCAGGATAAAATTGTAACTGGAATCTGTTTGAGAGCTCAGATTTTAAAGGGAGATCCTGCTTATTCTTCCCCACTGGAAACCTGGTTAAAGGAAATTAAGGCCTCTCTTAAAGGTAACTAAGATTAGAGGGCTCGGTTTCCGTTTTCTGTGTTTCTGTGGGCCAAACGCCCAGGTCGGTCAGCGAGTTTCTTTCTGGGTGGAATGACGAATTCCTCTCGCCTGAATTCTAAAATGATAACTTTGCTTGGTGCTGCAGCTGCGAACGTCTGGCGCCCAGCGGCCCATCCAGGCGGTGGCGTTACCCGGGCGGGGGGTGAGGGGGTGGGGGGGAGAAGTAGGGGTGAGTGGGGACGGGGGAAGAGCCTTGCCTCGGCGAAAGTTGGGAGAGCTGCGAGGAGGGAAGTAAACGCGACACTTCGCGGCTTCGGCCCCTTTAAGTGCTTCACTGACTCAGCTAAGCTTCCCCCTCAGGTCGCGTTTTTTATGAATGAAAAACGTCCTTACATTCATTATATAAACAAGCCTGTGCTGATTGGCCGAAGGCCCCCGGTGCATAAATTATGTAAAACAGACCCCTGAGGGGGCGGGGAGGGGCGCGGTGTTGACCAATGGGGGCTGGAGTTGGTGGGGCGGCTTGGCTGGATTTGCCCGCAGACAGGGTAAACAAGGCGTGATGGACAGGCGCAGGAGCGGCCTCCGGCCAATGAGAACCAGACTGAGCTAGGCCCGCCGGCCAATGGCGGCGGGCGGAGCAGCAGGCCCCGGGGGGCCGGGCCAGCGCTCCAGCCTGGTTGGCAGCTGCGGCGCAGAGTCCAGCCGCTGGTGCGCGGAGCGGTTCAGCGTCCCCGGAGCGGTTCGGCCCAGCCATTCGCCCAGGCGCCCAGGCCCGGTGCGCGCGTGCGTGAGCGCGCCTGCGCCCCGGGGCCGCTGCAACGGGAGGAGAGCGGCTGCCTCAGGTGAGGGGGCGTCGAGGAGGCAGGGGGGCCTCGGAGGGGGTGTCCAGGGACGGGACCGAAGGGCCCAGCTGGCGAGAGTTCACTGGCTGATTCAGAATCCTCAAAGTCCGGGTGCACTTTCTATCTGGACTGAGCGCCCCCCCCCTCCCCGGGCCGGCCGCCCCATCCTCTCCCGTGGCCCAGCCCGGCCCGGCCCGGTTCGGTTCGTGGGAGGCGTAGGGTGGGGGTGGCTAACGGTTCGGGAGCGCTCCAAGAGCGGGTTTCCGCACGTCGCGGGGAGGCGCGCCCGGGCGCGGGGTGCGGGGGCTCTCGGGTGGAGATGGGGGGGCTCGGAGTTGCGGGGCTTTGCAATCTCCGGAGGTCTGAGAGCCCGGAGGAGACTTGGAGGCTCGCGAGAAGAGACGCCCGGCGGAGCTTTGCAGTGGGGAGGAGGGGGCGGGAAGCAGCTTGAAGGGAAATATTTGAGAGGTGATGCCCCCCAAAGCACCAGGAGGGGTTAAGTGACACAGGCATGTGCAGCCTGAGGGGTTGGGGCTTGGCCAGGAACTTACGCAGGCCTTGCAAGTTTCAGATTGTGGCAAGTGGACACTCAGTCCCCCAACTCCCACCCCCAGCAGCCCGAGGGCGTCAGGCTGCATCGCGGTTCTCGAGAAATCGGGGAGCATCAGAGCAGCGGCCTGGGGATAGTGGAGGAGAAAACGGGTGCGGGGGGGGGGGATGGATAGATGCTTCTCGCTGGGTTAGGGATCTGTCTGCATTTGCAGAGGAGAGGAGACCCCCGGAGGGAACCGAACTCCCGGTTGAGGAGGGGTGCCAAGGAGAGATGTTTGGAGGTTTGGGGGGCGCGGGGCTTTGGGGGCGGTTGATAGCGCCGGGCGCCGCGGCTCGGTTTTATGAATGTGGATGACTTTATGAATGAAGCGGGTTTCTTTCGTTGGCTCGCGGCTCCCTGCAGCTTTTTTTTTTTTTTTTTTTTCCTCCTTTCCCTTTTTTGTGAATGAAGCATTGAGCTTTCTTCCGAAATCGCTGGGGTGAGGGGCCTGCGTCGGAGGCTGGGCGTGCGTTGGGTGTGGGGGCGGGGGCGCATCTGAAGGAGTTTTCATGAATGGGGAAGGCTGGGAATTGGGTGGAAGCGTGTCTTGTTTTGTGAATGGGGCCCAGCGCGAGGGATCCAGTTACAGCCTTTACCTGCTGCGGCGGCCGCGGCTCGCTCTCCCATTCATAAAACCAGGCCCGCTGCGCGCCGCGGGGGAGGGGCCTCGATCGCGCCGCTGCGCCGCGTGAAAGTTTTCCTGGGGGCACCGGGAAGGGGGGACCACAAAGGAAGTGGCTTAAACTCCCTTAGGCTTAAAAAAAAAAAAAAAAAAAGCAACCAACCCTATACTTTGAACAAGATTTTCCTAGCCCTCGAACTCTGAGAGCTTGCTTTAAAAAAATCCTCGATGCCTCTTTCGGGTTCGCTGATGGCAAAGCTTCTGTCTTTCATTTTTAAAAAGGTATTTTTTTTTTTCCTCGTGGTGAAGCGTGTCGCAACATAGTTCATCGTGAGGCTCTGAAATAGGTCTCCCGCCGAGCCCTTCGCGGTGCTCCCCTTCCCTCCTAGACACTGACGGAATTTCTGAGGTCACGATTTAATCTGACAGATGGGGAAGGTTAGAGAGGACGCATTTTCGTGTCCCTCCACTCACTGCGGATGCTTCTCAGGTTGTGTAGACGGGGTTGGTGGCATTTGAGAAGGAGGCTTTATTCGGAGTTCAGCGCTGTTTGGAAGGCTTGCAGGCAAGCTAGCCGGAGTGTTTTTCTAGGAAATTATGGACTGTGCAGTTTACTTCTCGCCCCCTTTCTCTTTGACTTTGAAAATTCCTGACTCCTTGGGCCAGAGTGCTGAGAGGAGGTTGGCCGTGAAGGGTTCTCTTGTATCCTCCTTACTTCAGAAAATTTAATATTATCCACAAAATGCAAAACAAGCTGCACGGAATTGCCCACTGAGAAGAAGTTCCCTATTTAAAATTTGTATAGGAGGTAAACAAAAGCATTATCCTTAGGCATTTTGCTCTGTTTAGAGCTGGGGTAAATGAAATTACTGTTTTCTCTATTCTGCTGATTTCACTGCATTTCTATTTGGAGAATGAAACAAAGGGTTCGGGAAGATGGTAGTACCTTCCTAAAATTGTTACTTTATTCCTCCCGAATTAGAAAAAGTCCCCTCCTTTCCATTTTGACCCCCAACCTATCTTCCCAGCTCCAAGACTTGACAGTGCCTAAACAAGTTTAATTTTATCTTTTGGCAAGTTTGGGGGGAAATTGGCTTCACTATAAGAAACAAACTGAATTTTCTTTACAGCAAAAAAAAAAAAAAAAAATCTTTTGCTTTTAATGCTTTTAAGGTCTGTGGTAGGGATACATTTAAAATAAGTGTGGTGGAATTTGGTTTCCTTGATCCATTACTTTTCACAGCTATTTTATTTATTTTAGAAGTTGATATCACAGATATCTCTGTTAGGTTGCCATAGGAATGTTTGTGACTTTACAGACACTACATCTGTTTGGACAGAAGAATTAGGTTTTAAAAGAGTGTTGTGTGAAAATAAGTATATCTCTGATCGATATATTCCTGGAACTATATATAGTATCTTACCACTGACCTACAAACCACTTTTAGAAACACTATGTATGTCAGTTTCTTAATTGCCAATAATTTGGAATGCTTAAACCCATTTTCTCTACTTCCTGTCACTGTACTGTCAAAAATTAAATTATCTCTTGAAAGAAAAAAAGAAAGACCTAACTTTACAAATGCCCTGGAGAATCTTGTATTGGAGAGAATCTTGAAATCATCCTCTTATAATGAAAATAAGGGGCTTTGTTTTTTGTTTTTATAGGGAACAGATAGTAGCAAATTTAGGATGTTTATGATAAGAAAGAGAGGGAAGCATAGCTGGTAAATGGATTTGACACTAAGTACACTAGGAACTTTTGATGCCCTTAATCAAGCACACCTTTAGCCTGTAAAGCTTACACCCTGAGTGGGCTTTAAGTACTTCGGGAAAAGGTAGTGATTTTGCACAGGCCCTAAAGAAAGAGCAGTAAAAATTACTTCCTTTCTCTTCTTCCCCACCCCTCAGTTAAAATCTCCCAAATTCATATTGCAGGAGGACCCCTTTCCCCCCAGAAATTACTCAATGCTGAAACCTTTCAAAGTGATATTCGAGGCGTTGGAAGCACCATGGATGGGTTTTATGATCAGCAAGTCCCTTTTATGGTCCCAGGGGTAAGTTTATGTGGCTTTGGTTTGTTTTGTTCTCCCTCTTCGAATATTAGTCTCCTCCTTATTGGCTGAGTGGCACAGCTCCCTTTTGACCTGTGTGTTTCCCTTGAGCCTTCACTGTCTCTTGGCCTCTTGCAGAAATCTCGATCAGAGGAATGTCGAGGGCGGCCTGTGATTGACAGAAAGAGAAAGTTTTTGGACACAGATCTGGCCCATGATTCTGAAGGTAGTGAAGCTTTCCCTTTGCTCTGTGGCTTCTTCAAATGGCGTCCCTGTGAGAGCAGCACGGAGACTTTGTCCTCCCTGCCCTCCTGGGCACAGGAGTTCTCATTCTGGTGTCTTCTGTTTTCAATTCCAGAGTTGTTTCAGGATCTCAGTCAACTTCAAGAGGCTTGGTTAGCTGAAGGCAAGTTTCTTGGCTGTCCGATTTTCTATATCAAACATTTTGCTGTGCTCTTGAATAAAACGTAAAGGTCTAAAATAAAAATCTCTTTTCCAGCACAAGTTCCTGATGATGAACAGTTTGTCCCAGATTTCCAGTCTGATAACTGTAAGTACCTTTCTGGTGGTGGCACATTTGTTCTGAAAATGTTTGGTCTGGGCACATCCATGTCTGGAAGACTCTTTTCAGCCGTCACCAGCCTATTTGGACATGGAGTGCATTTCGTTTCTTTTAATAATTCAAAGCTAACCCTCGAAACTTTTGTTTCATTCCTTATTGGAGTTATTTCTAAAATGCTTTTATTCTATGGCAGGTAAGATTTCCTGAACATAATTTCATCCTAAATTTCTTTTTGCCTAAGAATACTGCAAGGCTTCAAGCTCAAAATTATAAAAACAGTTTACATTATATATGTAAGATGTTGGACTTAACATCCTCTAACCAGACATTATTTTACAGTGTTTTGTTTGTTTGTTTTATAAATTAAGTCCTTGATGCAGATCATGAGTCTGACACTTTTTTCTCTTTTAAAGGTGCAGAAAATAGTTAATGGACGATTCCAGTTAATTGTGGCTTCACCCAACATGTTGTCAATTTTGTGTCTACTTCTAGGTTGACACTGGGTGGTCACAGTGTGACCTGATTTACTCTTGTGTTTTGCATAGTTGTCAGGACTTTATCTTTCAGACAGGAGTAAAAACTTTTTCTTCAAATGGTCATTAAGTGCGCCTATCATTGAGATAATAAATGCAGTGGGGAAACTCAAAAGATGGCTCTCGAGGCTGGCAAGGGCATGGTTAGCTTTGCACTGATCTTTCCGGGCTGTCCTCAACAGGTTTGGGAGCTTTTATGGTCCAGGCAGAGCTATCAAGGACAAAGCCGGCTGATGAAATGTGAGCAGCACAGGGCAGCTCTAGAGAGCATTAGTCACTGGCGAGTGAGCAGGTTTAAGAGAGGCCTGGAGAAAATGCTCCCTCTCTTGAGAGTTGCATCATAGAGAAATTCATGTCTCTTAGTCATAGTTTATAATAGCAAGCACCTGAGCCAGGCAAGGATTCGATTTCTCATCTTGCAGCAACAAATTCTCCCCAGCTTTGTTTTATCGTGTGTGTGTGTGTGTGTGTGTGTGTGTGTGTGTGTGTGTGTGAGAGAGAGAGAGAGAGAGAGAGAGAGAGAGACACGGAATGCCATAGGAGAGAGAGGGTATCTTTGTATCTAAGTAAAAGCTGGCTGTTTTAAGCATTAGATGAAAGACCAGAGGTACCAGCAAAATATTCTTTAATGATAGACCTCCTATTCAAGGCACAATGCCATGAAATTTAAAAGGGAATAAACTGTAACCCACAGATGTATAGTTACCTTAGTGCTGCCACAGCTTGCTGTAGTTGTTTTCTATAGGAAAGTAAATGCATGTTAATTATTGCCCTTTTAATTGCTTTCAAGTGATTGGGAAGCTTGCCACTAAAGGGCTAAATAAAGATAACCCAAATATTGTGTGTGTGTGTGTGTTGCAAGATAAAAGACAGGATTTGTAACCCCACTTTGTTCTGTGTTGACAATTTGGCCCAGCCTTTCCAGTTCCTGCTCAGAGCAGCATAAACTGCAGTTTGTTTGGGAGGTGGCTTTCTTGGCAGAAGTTCTTTGAAATGCTTTTATGACACTTTTGTTTGTTTCTCTGTAACCCAAAGAGGTAGAAGGGAGTTGAGATGACTGCATTCAAATTGATTTCATGTGCTGAAGCAAAGGTATGCTCTTTAGAGAAAGATGTCAGTAAACAAGATTTATATTTGGAGAGATGTTTATCTGCAGGAATAGGCTAAAGTGAAGGAATCAATAAATGTGTTTTGGCTCCTTAGAAATAATTCCCACTCAGCCAATAGAATGTGCTAAATTCTTTAATTAAATTGCCATGCCTACCTAAAATGGAGATGCATTGAGAGAGATTTCTACTTACCAAGCGTGATGTGTTTTTTACTTTGTTTGCTTTTTGCTTTAACTTCTTAAGGTTGAGCTTTCCTGTCCTTTAAGGATAAAACAGATGGTTGAGTAGCCTCAAAAAGTGTTTTAATAATTCTTTCCCCCCTCTGACTCTTCTTTCGGGAGATAGAGGTTTAAGAAGATAGCTTCAAATAGATCAGCTTGTCTTAGAGGTTAAGTAAGAATACAAGTACAGGGTGGTATGTACTTGAGCCGTTCATCCTTACCATTATGTGTAACGGGTTTGGCTGCAGTTGTGAGTGACAGTGTGTAGATGCAAGGGAGCTGGCAAAGCCTGAGGCTGGACAGACTTCTCTGTGAGCACATCTCACAGCCTTGGGTTGATGATCTGTTTTCACTGCAGTCACCTTCTGGAAGAGCCCATGATTATTCCAGGGGAGGGGGAGAAACTCATTCAGATTTAATAAAACCTTATGAGTTGATTTGAATCAGCCAATCAATGAACTGTAAACCAAACTTGCACTTGCCCAGTAAGGCAGACCTTTTCCCTGCAGTAGCGAAAGCCTTTATAACAGATATTCTTCTGTGGCCTGCCACACTGATCTTCCTGCCCTTTTAATGATGATTTGATTAATTATCGTGTGTGTGTGTGTGTGTGTGTGTGTGTGTGTGAGTGTGTGAGGTGGGGGGCAGAGGCAGAGTCTGTGTGTGTTTATGTATGAGAGAAAAAGAAAAGTAATGTGGGTAATTTTTTTTTTTTTTTTTTAGAATGTCAGTTTTGAGGATTATGGCTTACTTTTTTCAGTAAGTGCTATGAGCTCAGCTTCTAAAGAGATTATGTTTTGTCAGTTTTCCAGATTTGGGTTCCCATCCATAGTCTTCTAAGTGTGATTTGAATAAATGAAACCATTGTTCTTGTAAGTCCTACAGAAATACTCTGCTTACTTCTAGCTGTATAGACTTTCCCTTACCTCACAAATACAGACATTAGTAAAGTATCCTCCCCCCCCCACCACTCTGGAAATTTTTAAAGGTCAAATTCAGTGGAACAGAAAGTGCAACCTGTAGACCATAGGGGATCTACCAATTGGACCCATTATTCCCTGGTCCTGAGAAGTAACCTTGAAGATCCCAGATGGTTCAAGCTGCAAGTCCCTTGTAGAAATAGTCTTGCCCAACCCCTTCATTTTATAGAGGGGATAATACATGGTCCCCACTGGAGCTACTGACTGGTGAGTTGGGGCAAGTGGGAGGGGATAGGTGAAATAAGAAAAATTATAAAATATGATCTTTAAAGAACCTCTCACAAAGCTGCAGAGCCAGGTACTGGCATGTGCAGGTGTGTTCCACAGGCTCCCTCATTATTTCAAAGACCTGGAGCCAGCCCTCGGGAAAGATATAGGGAGACTGTTGGCCACCCAGTCTGACATGTCAGTGCTCTTCATTCCAGGATCCTGAGAAACTTATTAAATATCTTGGTGCTGTGAGTTTTTCCATCTAGGATTTGGAAGAGACCTATTAAACAAAGTTATAAAACTGACATCTTTCCTATAAGACATATTAGTGTGCATATAGATAAAAACTGTGTGTGTATATATATATATATCTTGAATAATATAAATGTGTGTGTAACTAAATATGTGTATTAACATACAAACCTGGAACCTACAAACCTGGAAATCTGGGTCAGTGGTTAGATGTGTCACACTTTTACTATACATTTTCATAGACTTAACTATAAATCAAAATGGTGGCTAAGATTGGAACTCAAAATGCTTTAGATCTGGGAGGCAGAGCTTACATTAATTTTTTCTGGATTGACTGGGCACTTAACAGTATTACTAGACTTTAGTATACATAAATAGTATTTTTTTAAATGCAGATTTCAGATTAATTTTTTAATCTCATTTGTGATATTGTGAATATAGCATCTTGAATAACAAAACTATTTTACACTGAGGAAAAAGCATGATAAAAATCTTATTTTAAAACCGTGACCTCCATAGCAAATATAATTTAGAGAACTGTTTGAAAATCCAAATGACCTTATTTTCCCCTTGAAGTGTTCTTTTTTAGATCTGTGTTTCAAAAAGAATGGACCGACTGGAGGAAGTACTAGTAATTTCCTAAGGACTGGCTAATTAACTGATAAAATCGACTTTTCATAAATACATTGCAATAGGTGGCCGGGGAAATAGAATTAACTGTTATGGCAGCCCTTGAGCCTGAAACACATTGATCTTAATCCTGTTTTAAAATGAGATGATTCAACTGGACTTTTCTTTTCTTTTCTTTTTTTTAAAACTACATATGAAGTTGATAGAGTAGAGGCAGAGACCAGCCTGTAGCAAAACTCTTGTTAACTTGCCCTGTGGTCTTGGGCCATTTCTATTTGAAAAGACTGTCCCAAAGTCTTTTTGTTTGGAAGGTTAGAAAGTAACAGTAGGCACTTTGAAAGTAAGAGAGTTGAGGGAGTCAGGGCTATCAGTTTGTCCTTTTTTAGAGAAGGTAGAAGGCAGAAGAGTACTGTTCTGGAAAGCCAGGAGAGAACAGTGGAAGGGAGAGGACGTTTGACTCCAGGCTACAGGGTATCTTTCGGAGTCTTTGTTAGCTAGCCCCCTAACTTCCACTGGGAGAGTGCTAAGTGATTTGAAATCCTTCCTGTTTTGATAGCCTCCAAGATCCTTTGACCAGGACTCTTAAGGATCCAAGACCTGGAGTTCCCGTTTATCTAAGAGAGCCATATGTTCACACAAAATCTATTTTCTCTAACTTTAATTCAGTTAGGCTTATTAAAAACAATGAATTTCTCTCTTCCTCTTTGATGTCTTTCTGCTCTTAGCCCTCTAATAAAACCCAGTAACCTTTCCAGTCCTTTGCATTTGGCAAGAAAGACTTGGGATGGGGAATTACATGTGTGTCTGCCCCAGGCAGATCACTTATGTAGATGCCAGAGGTAACAAAAACCTGGAATCATTCAAGACCTTACCATCTATCTCGTTTTCAGCATTCTTTACTTTCATGGGATTAAAACATGGGTAGCTCTCTAAAGCTGAGGATTTGTATTATCAGCTCATTTCTACCATCTAGAAGTATCATCTTTTGAATTTCAGCCCCAGGAAAAATGTTAGTGGTAGTAGGCTTGGGTAGGATGTGTGGTTTTCTACCAAGAGACTGTACCCTCCACATGTTTTTCGAGTTTTAATGGTGGTAAAGTACAACGAGGCTCAGAGGCTGACAGCCCCCTCTCAGGCGCATGGCTGCCCTTGAGGCAGCTTGGGCCCCATCTGTGCCCTGGCACACGGTGCTTCTCCACTTGGAATCCAAGGAGCTCAGAGTCTTGTCATGTTGCAGCTCCCAGCTCTTGGACAAGCGCCAGGCATGCTGATGCCAGTACCGGATTAGGTTGCTTTTTTAAAAATTCATTTTGTGAACTCATCAAGCTCATTTAACAGAGGCTTTGGTCGTCAGTTTCTATCATTGTCCCAGCCCTCTAAGAGGCTCAGCTTAAAGGAGGGGCAAAATACTAGGTCCATAGTGTATTTGCGGTGGGTGCTTATGAGAGAGAGGGAGGGAGAGTGAGTGAGTGAGTGAGTGTGTGTGTGTGTGTGTGTGTGTGTGTGTAACCGTGATGTAAGTACTCCGATAGGCTTGGCTATGAAGTAGCAGCTCTTCTCATGGAGAAGACCCCCACAAGGCAAATAAAGAGGGCTCCCCTGCCCAGAAGGAGGAAGCACGGGGGAAAGTTGCAGCACAGAGCGCAAAGACTCCAGGAGCAGGATAAGTTAGCCACTGGTCTGCAGAGCAGCCAAGGCGTTGAATGTGGGGATTCTGTGGTCAGAAACACTATAGAGAGAAATGCTCCCTGAGTCACATCTGAGTTCACTAGTGTTGGGGCGGGGAGGGGGGGGGGCGGGGCGGGGCAGGCAATGAGAAGAGGTAAACAGAAGATATTTGAAAATAGCCAAATCTGTTATGAAAAAAATGAAACAACCCAAGAGCTAATTTATCTCCTGGATTTGGTTTTCACAAAGTAGTATGCTTTTCTTGAAATAAACCCTGGCTGTCAGACTGGCTTCATCAGATCTTCTTCAGGGTAATTATTGAAGATTTGGGAAAAAAAAAAAAATCTCCAAGAAACCAAACCAGTTTTTAGCCTTGTACTTTGCGTTGTCCTTGGAGTAGATTTCACCCGCCAACCCCAACATATCCATGCTCTTCCCTTTTGATGTCGCATGGGCATGGTGGGGGTGGGGGGCTGGGGGAGATTATAAACCTTTCAAGCCGGATGTGAAGCCGGTAGAGGAACTGTGAAGCTGTTCATAATAGGTAGCTCGCACCCTCCCCCCCTCTGCAGCCGGAGAATCGAGTGGTGTCTCCAGAGACCCTCTCCCTTGGGGAGGATGCCAGGTGGCTCCCCATGTAGCTGTTGGCAGTGAATGGAAAAGCAAGGAGTCTGGAAAGGCTGACTTCCATAGAGAGGTGTCCTCTAATGCAAACCAGCTTGCCCGGGGGGCAGGAGAAATACCAGGGAAGTCTTTTTCTCTTTGCTGGTAGCTACAGTTGGATTCTGAACCGGGCAGCACGGGACAGTTTTCTTTTGCCTTCCCCCCCTTGTGCCAGAGGGCACTTGCCGACCTTCCTCGGAGCTGACTTGCACATCCTTGCAGATTTGAGCCAGGGGCTCGGCCATCCGAATGTTAGGGAGGGTGCAGAGCAGGCCGGCGCCTGCAGTGTCTGAATTTCTTACATAAACACAGCGCGCTGGGCGAGCAAGCGTCCCTGTGGCGACAGCTGGGCTCTGCTCGGTCCGCCCCGGCGAGCTGAGCTGCTGAGTCCCCCTCCGGCCTGAATGGAGCATTCCAAATTGGTTGTGAATGGAGGGCGGGGCTCCCTTGCAGACTTTTTCAATGAATAACCAGACCCTATTGTGCAGCCTGTGGAAAAACAACCAACTCAAACAACACTGGGACTGTTAGAAATATGCTTGTGATTGGCAGCTTGGAGAACCTCCAAAATTAGTTTCCTTTGGCTTCCCTGCTGCTCCCTGTTCTCCGAGCCTGGGCTTAATGAGCCTGGGCTTAATGGGGTTCCAGTTTTCTTTTAAGTGCTGGCTTTAACCCTGCAACTGCCAAGCTAATGGTCTGGGCTTCGGAGGGAGGGCTGCTACTGACCCATGAGGCCGCCCTCCTCTCTTTGTCTCCCATTTTACACTGTAGCTGTCTAAAGGGGGTGCTAATAGAAGAGGGTGGTTCAGCTTCCCCAGAGAGAGAGGTGTTGAGACTTGATCTGAGGATATTACCCTTTTATCTCCCGCTTGCAGTGGGGCTGTGGCTTTAGCTCCCATGGAAGATTCCTGCTTGCTCTTCCACTGCAAGCTCCAGCCTTGACTCCAGGCCTGAGGATCGGGTGTTTGTCTGCTGCAGCGCACAGATCTCTTGCTTCTGCTTACATTTTGACTTGGGAATGACAAAGCTGTAATTTCCCTACTCCTTGGCCTTCTCTGTCCTGTTTAATTTCCCACTGTGGTCGGATACATGTCATTTTAAAATGATACTTACCAGACTGTTATTCAGCTACGGGGGAGCCTCGCTTTGGCTGTGACCCTTCCGCCAGGCACTCCTCAGATGCCTAGCCTCCTCAGATGAACATCCCAGGAAGTGCCAGAAAGAACCCAGCCTCTGAGCAACCCCATAACCAGAAGGGCCTCCTCACCCCAAATGAGGTCAGGTTCTAGGGATATGCTTACCTCTGTTGCAACCATTCGAAACATTCTCCTCTGTCTTGGCCAGCAGCTCACAGACACCTCCCGCCTCCCCCAAAGGGCTGTGTGGGCTAGACCAGGGCCATGGGATAAGCACGAAAAGGACAATTAGTTAAAAAGCAAAACACAACTCAGTAGTAATGATTCAATGCAGCTTCTCAGTGTTTTAAAGAGCTCTTCTGAATTCCTGGTCCTCATCCTCGCACCTGAAATGAGGCTGTTTGCATTTGTGTTTCGCTTTAAGGTGGTTGGGTTTTTTTCGTTTTGTTCTTTTTTTGTTTTGTTTTTCCTGAAATATTTCCTTCTCTATAGGAAAAGACAAGGGCCTACAAGAATGTCTTCCTTTCCCTATTAAAAAAAAACAAAAAACAAAACAAAACAAAAAACAGGCCTGGGCAGATTGTCCTTTTGTGAGAGAGTTTGAAACCTCTCAGGAGGTAACCCTAGATATCAGCTGTGTAAGAGGATGCTGATATTTGTGCTTTTCCAGAAGGGGCTGAGGAGGACTTCAGCTTACAGAAACACTTCTCAGCTGAGTGCCTGGAAATGCTTTGTGACTGCCTGAAAGGGCACTTAATGAGGGTCCTTTATACTTTTTTATAGAAAAGGTAGAAGGAGGGGGGGATGTGTCTCCTTGGGGGGCTGCCCTCCCACAGTAAGGACCAGATCCTGGAATGCCTACCCCAACTGTCCTAATCTGAATCTAAATGGAGAATAATTTAGTAGGGGTAGCTACTCCATGCCCACGGATACCTCAAGTCCGAAGATTTCTGCCCCTCAACTCTCTTTCCATTTTCTTCACTCTTTATGGAATCTTTCTGGAGGAATAAGGAAAAAGCCACATAGGGCTTTAATGTCCTCTGTATTTTGACAAATATTAAACTCACTCCCTGCTTCTCAGTTTACATTCTTGTTAAAACAGGAAACAATCTCTCTTCACTATAAGTGGCTCCAAATGCAGAGGACCCCTGTGTTACGTTTCTTTGTATCTGCGGCAGCCGTAGCAGAGTTCTGCACACAACCAGAACTTGGTGAATGTATTCTGTATACCACATAGTCTCTCGTGTTCCCTTCCCACCTCACCTTTCAACAGCCTCCAACACTAGCTTCTAACTGCTCAGAAGCAGAGGATCTCAAAACCGGAGTTCTGAGAGTCCTTGGGATGACCTTAGAGATAAGTAGGAAAAAACTAGTTAGGACTAGTTCTCATTTTCTGATTCCTCCTTTAAACACATACACAAGCCAAGTCTTCCTAGGCTACATTTAGACTTCATGCGGGTAATGCTATGTTTCCCAGTAAGACTACATGTGCTAGAGAATAAGTCACGGTGTAGACACCATTGACACATTTGCCGAGTTTCTGCTTTTAGGAGGAGGGCCATAAATAGAGGAATGGTTCTCAGAGGAGCTGATTTCCCTAATTTCTCTGGAGTTTGGATTTTTCTCCTGTCAGATTTTAAGTTTGAAGTCAAAGATAAAATTTTCCACAGTGCTTAAGTCCTGTTTCCAGTATTAATAACACTTTTCTTTAATGCCAGTTTAGAGGAGAATCAAGTAAATTGGGAATAAATTATAGGAAGGATGTTAAAGATGGTTTCGTTTGGCATTCTTTTCACCATTCAGGAAAAATGCCCTGTTTCCCCTTTTCTTGATGATGTTGTGTCCTGTGTCCTCTCCCCCCACCCCCAATCCCCGTGAGCAGCCCTTAATGGTAACTTCATGGTCTGTGGTTGACGTAAGGCCCACAGTAGAGGAAGCCATCCTGTCATGTCGACCACAAAGGCTCTCTTTAGACTTGTTTCTCGCAAGTGAAAATCAAATAAATAGTTGTCTATCATATTGGTAAAAGTTGAATATTAAAATTCTTTGAACAGCTGCCCCAGGAAAGGAATTAGTATGAATAATGCTCAGATTTTCCTTTCGGGGTAAGCAGGCCATTCAGTCACCTTTTCATCCTGCTAGTCTCTTAAGCTTGAAAGTAACCAAATGCCCCAGGTGGAAGCCAGCTCTCCAGGCTGTGTCTAAAAAGTCCCAGCCTGTGGTAGTCGAAATGGGGTGGTTCATTCAAAGCCAGAGGAACCACTTATTTTTATCTTGACTCTGCTCTGAGTCAGCTCTGTACACTCACACAAGCCTTACACTCGACTGTCAAATGCTCTGGTTCCTCCAATTGCCCACAAATTTGGGGATGTGACACATTGATGCAACTAGGTATATTCATTCTGTACAAAATATTTTTGTGGAAGAGCCCCATAGCAGTTAAAGACACAAGCCCTACCTCAGTGTTCAGCCAGTTGCTTTTGAAGCTCCTTGTCCTCTCTTTAATTTCTCACTCTTATGTTCCAAGGCCTCTGAGTTTCCAATTTCAAATTCTAAAGTAACAATCCTAAATTGTTAGGGTAAATGAGTCCTTCGAAGAAAAGAAACTGCACAGATCCGAGCCATTTCAAAAATACTGAGATGTGGAGAGTGTGAACTTGAAGTGAATCTGGAATTTGTTCATCTGGGTCCAAAAAAAAAAAAAAAAAAAAAACCCAAACCACACCTCTCTGCTACCATTGGCGTTAAATTATTTCCCCGATTTGATAACAGAGGTTTTCTATTTGGAAATGACGCTGAAAGATTTGCGATTTTGTACCAAGATCCAGAGGGAGTATTCTTGGATAGACATTTGTGCTTTCCCACATCCATAGTTCCCCATCCTCAGAGTCTGCACATCCCTGATTCATACCCTGTGTCCAGTGTGGGCTTCTCTCTGGACACCTGGGTGGCTCAATGGTTGAGCATCTGCCTTCAGCTCAGATCGTGATCCCAGGGTCCTGGGATCGAGTCCTGCATCAGGCTCCCTGCGGGGAGCCTGTTTCTCCCTCTGCCTGTGTCTCTGCCTCTCTCATGAATAAATAAGTAAAATCTTAAAAAAAAAAAAAAAAAAGTAGGCTCCTGATTAACATGACCACTTCTCTTAAGGAGGATTCATTGAAAGAATCTCTTTCCTTCTATTTTAGCCTGATGTAGAATAGAAACCTTCAAAAATCACCTGTGTCATTGTTATTAGTACTGATTGAGCTAAAGAATGGGCAAGGTCAGTATCCCAAATTCTGCTTAGCAACTGGTCCTCCTACTTGATGACCATGGGAAGACATGATCAGCCAACCTTTTATACCCTGGCAAATTTGCCCCTGAACTATAGGTCAGCCATGAGGACTCTTGCTTCTAACGCCCACAACAGGCCCATTATTACCCTGAGCTCTTCGTACGGCTCACTCAGCCTTTGGAGGTGGGGAGCAGCTTCCAGCCCTTTGCAACAGTAGAGGCAAATAGCCTTGAGGACCACTTTAACTCTTCCTAGCGAAAGCTGTTACCCCTAACCCCACACAGTCTCTCTTTTAGAAACTGGGTGTCATCCTTGACTTGGGTCACATTTTCTCCTCTCTGAAGGGAGAGTAAAGAGCCAAGGAAAGCTTTGAGACCCCTGGAGGCAAGGGTGCCCCCCCATATTCTGAGTGGTCAGCTTGCACGATACTATCTCTCCATCTGGGTTGCAGTTGTACGTTACACAGTGACCTCTCAAGCTGACTTTCATGGGCAGGATTGAGTTTTTCATCTTCTGACCAATAGTATTTCAGCTGGTGATTTGATTCTGGGATACCATGTGCTAGTTCTGCCTGCCAGCTGCTGCCATGGCTGATTGCTGGGAGAGACAGTGGAAGAGGAGGGAGAGGAGGGAGGAAACTTTTGGGGGGATGTTGCAATCATTAAGCTGAGTCTAGCAGAAGCAAACTTCCAGATCATCACATTCCCCTCCCCACTACATTAAGTCGCTCAATGATACAAACATTATAGTTCAAATAGTATGATTCCAACAATAGAAAAACACCCCCAATAAAGCCCTTTCTTGTGAAGCGTACCCCTTGTCAAGTCAATCACAGAAATTTAAATCCTTTTGTAAGTATAAAACCACCATTTTTTTTCTCTTTTCCTACCTTTGCCCTTGCCAGAAGGGCTTTGTTTTGGGGGTCTAACAAGCTGCAACCCAGAAGACCCTTGAGCTGAAATGCAGATGTGATCTTGCATCTTTAAAGCTGGGTTTCTTTGTTGCTGAGTCTGTCTTGTGTCATATATTCCACATTCCAGGGAGCAGTAGAGCATAAAATGCCATAACACCAGCCCTATATGAAACAAAATTTAGAAACCCTGTACTTTCCCAGAGCCGGTGTGAGCACTGCACCATCTTGTCATTGATCCAATGGCAATCCTATATACAGCCAGCATTTCCCCAGAGAAAGCAAAGTTCTGCAAACTCCAAAAGTATCCATGGCACCATCTAGACCCATGTTGCTGTCAGCTCCAGTCCATAGCAGAGATTTAGGGTTATCCAGGGTAAACAGAAAATGGAAGAGAGGCTTACAGAGCTTGGCTTCATGGTTTTAACTGCTTCATGGTATCCATTCTTTTGTCTAATTTAAAACCTAGGTGGGAGAAATTCTATCAATAATTCTAATTCCTGGGGATCCCTGGGTGGCGCAGTGGTTTAGCGCCTGCCTTTGGCCCAGGGCGCGATCCTGGAGACCCGGGATCGAATCCCATATCAGGCTCCTGGTGCATGGAGCCTGCTTCTCCCTCTGCCTGTGTCTCTGCGCCTCTCTCTCTCTCTCTCTCTCTCTCTCTCTCTCTCTGTGACTATCATAAATAAATAAAAATTAAAAAAAAAAGAAAAGAAAAAAAAAATATTTCTAATTCCTATATCCTGGGAGGAATTCTACTGTCTTTGCAGGTGACCACATAGAGATAGTTCAGATACCACTTTTCACTAATGCTCTTTATACATTTCAAAGTTGGGCCAGTGCTTTTTTAAGCTGCTTTTCCAACCTTTAATTTCTAACTCTTGTATCAAGGCCTCTGGGTTTCCATTTTCAGAATTCTGAAGTTGTTCTGATGTCCCTGCTAACCCTGTTTTCCTGGCACCCCACTTGTAAGTTGAGAGTGGGCTCTCTGGAGACGTACTCTCCATACCATCTTTCAAGTAAGTGCCTCTTATTGTTGATAGGAGCTCACCAACATGGTTCCTGAGTTTGCATCCATCCCCAAAAAGTTTCCAGCTCTTGAATTTCCAAATACTTGGTATAACCTCATCTGTCTTATGGGCAAAAAACTAGTGTCTTCTTCCCTCACCTCTTTTTCTTTAGCAAGACCTGGCTCTGGTTTCACTGGTTATTCTTTCAATCTGGTATTCCCCAGCCATGTTCATGCAAGATCATAAGCGTTGAATCTCACTTTTGGATTGGTCCTTTCCAAATACCAATGTAACCCTAATCCTGTTTGTTGCATCTGTCTTTACCCATAGTCCGTGTCATGATAGCAAGGTCAGAGACTTTTTTCCTTGAGCTTATTATATTACCTCAAGTTTCTAGCTCTAAGTCATGAAAAATAGAATGGGTTTGGGTTTTTTGTTGTTGTTGTTATTGTTTTGGTCCACACAATAATTCCTGAAGCCTCTCTTTCGCTGACTGTAGGTTTTTCCTACTGCATAGAAGAAATCTGATTCCTGAAGCCAGATGTTCCGGGAACTCGCTTTATCAGTTCCTAATTTGGCTCTTGAGATATTTATTGTACAGAAGATAATACTGGCCATACAGGAAGGGCTTCTATAATTGTTAATTGATGAATTCTGCTACCTCATGGTTGATTCTATATCCATGGCCTAGAAGTATACCACCAGAGTGATGATACTCAGTCCTTTGGTCCCCAACTACCAACAAGGCAAGCAGGAAAAAATAACCTGGAGTAATCAACACTATAACCCCTACCACTACCACCATGATTAACCACCAATCTAAAATCTTGAATATTGCCACTGTGCCAGGCCTAAAGACCACTTTCCCTGTACCTACTGATCCCAAATTCTATCCCAGAGAGGAAGCCTTGCTTTCTTCATGTAGGACTTTGCCCAGGACAGTTACAGCTGTTCTTTTTTTTTTCTTAAAGATTTTATTTATTTTATTTACTCATGGGAGACACAGAGAGAGAGGCAGAGACACAGGCAGAGGGAGAAGCAGGCTCCATGCAGGGAGCCTGATGTGGGACTCGATCCCGGGTCTCCAGGATCATGCCCTGGGCCAAAGACGGCGCTAAACCACTGAGCCACCTGGGCTGCCCTACAGCTGTTCTTACAGTTTGGGATTGCAGAATGAGTCTGCCCTGAAATCTTAGTCCCGATGTGTTGTATATGCTCACATAGGTGTTGGCTATACCAGAGATTTGTCCTATTTCCTGTTAGTTGTGTGGAGGGCTTCAATTCGACTCCAGAGTCCCACTGCCACTCTGGATTCCCAAAACATAAATGCACAGGGGATTCTCAAGCCAACATACTTTTAAAACACAACATACGTCTTTAGTCCATATTCCTTTCTGATCTAGCCTGGTAAGCTAGGTTGGTCCAATCTGGGCCTTCAGAAACGTGTGCCTTTTTTCCACAAGGCTCAGATCACCAAAAGCCAAGGCCATGCATTTCAAACTGCTACTCCTGGCCCTGCTCAGCCTTTACGGACGAAAGGAGCCAAACCAGCTGCTTAAAGGGAAGAGAACAAAGGAGAACCTCAAGGAAAAGGACTTTAATTCTTTTTAATTCTGCCAACCTTCACAGATTGTTGATGACTACATTGTGTCCTCTTGAGGACTCTGGGGATAAAATCTAAGGAGTTGTCCAGCTGTTCTGGTAATGTTCTAAAGCTGTTGTGCATATATATATTTACAAGGGGTAGACATTCTCCATTTTTTCCCAAGAATGCTTTGTGATCTTGAGTTGGGCATATGTTTTAGTTTCTGTTATGTGTGTGTTAATATATATGTGGAATTACTGGTAGATTTTACTTTTGTTAATATTTTGTACTTGTGTAATTACTGTCTTTTTATCCAGGCAATGGTAAAGGCGGCCACAGGCCATAGTCATGATGATAGCAGTGGCACTTTTCATTCTGGCCTCTCTTGAGTGTTCCCTTCTCCTTTCTAATTGGACCAGGGCCAAAAAAGTATTTGAGAATCACTGACTTAGACATTGAAGTGTGACCAACATTTGTCTTTGTGTAAGTTTAGATTCTGGGGCTGTATTAGCCAAACATGGTAAAGGATAAATAGGATAGTATCCTTCCAATTTGATAATGGGCCAGGGTGGCTTTTTTCATGTGTGAATGCATGGTTTTGAAGTTCTTAGCACATCTACTTTTGACCTATTAGTCAATCATAAGACAAAGGCATATTTTTTTTCTCCAAATATCTCAGAAGAGATGGAATAGAGGATCTTATTGATTTATTTTTATTTTTTAAACATTTATTTATTAGAGACAGAGCAAGTGGTGCAGGAGGGACAGAGGGAGAGGGAGAGTCCCACACAGACTCCCGTGGAGCCAACACGGGTTCGATCACATGACCCTGAGATCATGACCTGAGCAGAAATCAAGAGTCAGAGACTCAACCGACTAAGCTACCCAGGCACCACCCTCTTACTGATTTTTAAAACATAGTCCTACATTTGCTTCATTTCTCTGTGTGTAGATTATTTTTTTCTTTCTGAACCATTCAAAAATAAATTGCAGACATGATATTTCACCCCCAGATACTTTAGTGTGCATCTCCACAAAGATTAAAAATATTCTACATAGCCTAGGAAAATTAACTTTTATACAGTAATACTCAGAATTCCCCCAGTTTTCCCTCAAATGTCTTTTATAGCTGATATTAATACTGTTTTTGATCTAGGATTCAATTAAGAATCCCATATTACATTTATTTTTGTCTCTTTTATCTTCTTTACAACACTCTGTCCTTTTTTTTTTTTTTTCTTTTTCCTGTAACATTGATATTTTTTTGAAGGGTCTTAGTTTTTTTGTAGTTGTTGACTTTTGGGGAATAAATTCTTTTTTTAAGATTTTATCTATCTGAGAGAGGGAGTGCGGGGGGAGGGGCAGAGGGAGAGGAAGAAAGAATCTGAAGCAGAATTCATGCTAAGCGTGGAGGCCAACGGTGGGTACAGTCTTATGAGAGATCAGGACCTGAGCCTAAACCAAGAGTTGGCTGCTCAACTGACTGAGCCACGCAGGTGCCCCTGGGGGTACATTTTTAAAGGTTACGTAAAGGATATATAAGAAACAACACACAGAAATGCTGGCCTTAGGTCCAGAAATGTCCTATGTTGCTGATTGTCTCACTCTTATATCCACATTATTGGACTGACCTTAAATACTAGTATAAAAGAATAGAGTGAGTCAGATGGAGATATTTGGGTTGGAAATAGTTTGTACATGTTTGAGGAGAGGGCTTTTGAGGGAATCATTAAAATTTTTTTAGCACAGCTTACTAGTTGATTTTACTATTTATGGATGATTTTTTTTTTTTGCTATATTCAATTTTTAAATTTATGCTTAGCAGGGTTAGCTGTGTCGGGTATTAAAGACAGCACATTCTCCCATACTTCCTCCAATCCTGCTTTTAGAACTTGTGCCCCCTAACTACATTTGATAACATTTGAAATTTTTTATTTTTGGAAACTGTTGCCAGGCAGAATTAATGTGAGCTTTTCTGATGGGTTTGAGCATGTTTCTTATTTGGTTTGGAAATCCAAAAGGCATCTCCTTTCCCAGATGTTCTTTTTAAGTGCCAGGACCTATCCACTTACTTTATCTCTCTTGAACCTTCTTGGTTCCCAGAACAGAGTATTATCTCTTGTTCTTGTCATTCACTAGTAGTGCTGTAGCAATTACAAAGAATATTGAGACATTAGGAATATATTTTATGCTTGAAATGAATTTTTAGTCTACTCAGCCCTAAAATAAAGACCTATTTCTGACCTCTTCTGGTAGTACGGTAGAACTTAAAATGTAAGCCTCAGTCTGTTTACCTCTTTTTTTCTAACTGGCTATTTGCACTTTGTCTCAAAATTTGTCCAAAAAAGCCAGAGCTAAGGAAAGGCAACAGTATACTGGAAAGTCAGCCTGTTGGCTTTGTTGTGCTCTTTAAACCGTAGGTCCCAAGGGACACTGCATCTGATGACTTCAAGCCCTCTGGTCTTTGCTAGTGGGGCACTCTGAGAAGTTAAGGGTACATGAGGAGAGAAGAGGTCACACTTACTCGTTCTGGGTGGCTTCTTTGGTTCTCTTTTGCCAGTGTTATGTTTATATTCACATGTCCTACTTGATGGTTTTTCCCTCTGCCTCTTTCCTTATAGTCTACTCACTGCCATAACCAAAGAACAATATGGGCTGATGTCTCGGGCTCTCCCCCACCCCATGCCTTCTTGAACTAAACAGCACGTATTTCCTTACTATGGAGGGAAATGAGGTGGGATGGTAGTGGCCTAAGAGAGGAACAGTGACCTAAAGCTGCTGGGAAAGGGAGTAGCTCAAGAATAGACCTTCACTTTAAAATTATGACTCTGGACTCTTGAGACGTCTCTGACCACAACTATATACATTCCACATTCAGAAGTTCAGTGAGAGGCCCTAGACACATAAACTAGCCACCCGAGACATAGTCTCATGGACATGCCATTTGGAAGCAGGTGTGGGTATTCTGGTCACCTTCCGTCATGAGACACAACTTTCCATGAAAGGTAAGAAGATCAATCGAGTGTGACCAAATAAGGTCCTCCCCCAAGGGCAGGCCTGCACAGCTGATTTGGGAAGGTGAATCTGCCCCGGATGAAAATATTGAAACTGAAGAAGGGAGGAGGAAAACCCCAAAACAAAACCTGAGCAATGACCCCCTGCCCCGCGGGTAGGGGGGTAGGTAGGCAAAGCCTGTGTGTGAAGCGTGAGAAATAACAATGGGCTTAGTCTGTCTCCCTCTCAGACTGCAGTGTCACTGATCAGCACTTTCTTTAACACTCAGCAACGACATGAATGCTATATGTATTCCCAACAAAGTCAGTGGCAAATTGAAACTTTGGTGATTACGGAAGCACCACAGGAAAGGCTTGTTAGACGAGGTGGGTTTTGTCTTTCTAAGGAAAAAAAAAATCCTTTTAAATCAAACTGTCGTTCATCCTATCATTCAACAAAAGTGTTTTCCTTTGTTTTGATCATATGTGCTGTAATAGTGAAGTTCACTGCCAGCACTGGCATGGGGTAGCTGCCTTGGACAGAGTCCACAAGCCTGTACTTGTGGGCAGGAAACAGATTTTGTCAGCAGAGGGAATTATTATTTCTCTTGAATGGGCCAGTTTGTCTATTTTTTCTATTTCAAAACAATTGGGTTATTTCTTTGGAAAACTGTTTCTATACCATCACAGAAGAAAGATTTTCTAAAATACAAGAAATCTTAATAAGTATTTATTAAACTCAATGATGCTGCTTAACAGAGCTGCTTTCTTTAAAAATGAGAAACTTATGCTCACTTCAGCAGCACATAGACTAAAATTGGAAGGATTCAGAGATTAGCATGGCTTCTCTGTAAGGATGACACACAAGTTCAGGAAGCATTCCATATTTTCCTAAAATAACACTCCATGTTAATAGTACTGGAATTAAAATAAAAACCTTAATACAAGCAAAGAGAAACTTAATTGATACATGGCAGTCACAAACTGTACAAACATTTAGATCAAGACTGAGAACTTATCAGAAGACAAGAAGACTCATTGTACCCCCCGAAAAGTACTACCCTCAAAGTAACCTCCATCCTGACTTTGCACACCATGTATTAGTTTCCTGTCCTTCTGAATGTTACATAAATGGACTCACACAGTATGTACTCTTTTGTGTCCAGCGTTTACTCAGCATATCTGTGAGATTCCATGCTGTTCAATGTAATTGTAATTTCTTTATTCTTATTTCTGTGTAGTGCTGAGATTTAGTGGGGTTATTAAGCCTATAGATAAATTTGGGAAGAATTGCTATCTCTACAATGTTAAGCTTTCCAACCCATGAATATGATATATCCTTCCATATATTGAGAGTTCTTTAATTTTCTTGTGCTTTGTAGTTTTTAGTTTAGGCATATTACATATCTTTTACTGGATGTGTGCCTACGTATCTCATGTTACTTGTCACTATTGTAAATTTATTTTTCAAATTTCACATGTATACAGTTCTTTTTTAGATTAGGCTTGTAGCTAGTGATCTTGGTAAATTAGCTTATTGATTCTTCTATTTTGTGGGTACTTTTATATTTTCTTTTTTTTTAAACGATTTTAAAGATTTTATTTATTTATTCATGAGAGACACACAGAGAGAGGCAGAGACACAGGCAGAGGGAGAAGCAGGCTCCCTGTGGGGAGCCCGATGTGGGACTCGATCCTGGGACCCCGGGATCACGACCTGAGCCCAAGGCAGATACTCAACCACTGAGCCACCCAGGCGTCCCGGTACTTTTATATTTTCTATGTACAAAATCAGGCCACCTGTGATTAATGCCAGTTATATTTCTTCCTTTCTAATCCTTTTGTTTTTTATTTGTTTTTTTTGACTTATTGAATTGGCTAAGGATCCAGCTTGATTTTTGATCACTGTGTCAGATAGAAAAATCTCCCAAGGAATTCCCATAATAACAAAGCCAACTATAAAGTTAAATGTAGTTGATCTAGATTTATTTTTTTAAGATTTTATTTATTTATTAATGAAAGACAGAGAGAGGCAGAGACACAGGCAGAGAGAGAAGCAGGCTCCATGCAGGGAGCCCGACGTGGGACTCGACCCCGGGTCTCCAGGATCAGGCCCTGGGCTGAAGTCGGTGCTAAACCGCTGAGCCACCCGGGCTGCCCTTGATCTAGATTTAATTTGGTGTTATAGTAGTCTACAAAGCAATATATTGTACTTTGTGTTGCACATTCACAGATAATGGACTAAAATCTGGTCAGACAGGAATCTTTGTCTTTTCTACCCCTGACAAGCAGAGACTTCCATATATATTTATTTGCATATGGTTCCTTAACAGAGTTCTTGCAGTTCATTAGGAGTCCAGACAGCTCACTCAAAGTGTTCTTGCCTCACAGGTGGCACTGAGAGGGGACTGTCCAGAAGCACTTTCAGGAGTGGCAGAGCATTTGGGGAGAGGGTATCCAGGGCAGTAATGTGGGTTCTGGCCAGCCAGTGACTCCTGTGGAAGATACCTGGTCTCCAAAGTCAGGTAGCTGTCTAAATAAGTAGAAGATAATGGTCAGCTGAAATATAGAAGGGAGAATGAGATCTTTTAGGTGGAATGGGAGGCAAGAACTGATAAGAAGCAGAGGCTACCGGAGTCAAGAGATGTTGGTTGCCAGTAGGAGGGAAGGAGGGATCCTGGGCATTTCAGTGGCCTAGGGACAGGGAAGGGATGAGTCGAATGGGGATACAGGTATATCAGATGTGCCTCCAGTTGGAGAATGTAGAGTAAACATGAGGATACAGACTCTGAGAGCTGGCAAAACGTATCCTTCCACTCTCCTCTGGTGTTGTCTTTCTTCTTCATCCCTTCCCCTATTTCTTTTTCTCTCAGATTCTCTCTAGGGGGCAATAAGATAGAATATGATAGAATCACCAAGCACTGTTTAGGTAGGAACCTCGACCACTTAAAGACCCGAGACTGTGCCAGATGACTTAACATTTTGAGCCTGGGCTCTCTCATCCTACTAAAAAGGGAAACCAAAAGTACCTTTCTCATTGAGTTGGGAAGATCGAATAAAATAATGTATGTAAGAGCAACTTGTCACAAAGTAAATGCTAAGGGGTCTGTCTGCTGCCTCTTTCTTTTCGGTCTACCTTGTTCTTTTCCAGAGGTCTTAGTTCTTATTCATTTTTTTTCTTTGTTCTAGAGCACTTTCAACCAGGTGTAATGTGATATTTTTGTTGTTTTTGTTGAAAAAAAAGGTTTATGTCCTCTATTTTTAGTGTGCAAAGTGGGTGAGTGAAATGTCTCCCATTTCTGTCAGTGCAGTAGATCACTGAAATGACAGAAGTGCTTGCGTCCTCTCTAATAACAGCAGCTCCAAGACTTGGAGCAATTACTTTGATTCCTTGAGCCTCACAGTCCTTATAAATGCAGGGGCTTGAATGAGGTGGACTGTGAGGCCCTGGTCTAACTATGATTGCATCTATGAGATGATGCCCAAAGTCCGATTCCTCACTAAATTGAGCGTACCACGAAGAAAAGGCCATGGCCGTTGGGCATGCCATCTGATCCCCTGCATCTCCAGGATGCCTAACCCATAGGAGATGCTCAGTGAGTGGGTGAATGGATGGAGGAGTGAATGATATCTTTACAACAACAAAGGTGATCCATATTCACTGGGGATTATTGTCAGGGCACCATGGGCTTTCTGGGCCCATTTTCTATAGTTCTGAGCTTAAATGCAGAATTTCTAATTGTAGAAAATGTTTGTCAACTTACGTAGTCAACTTTTTTGGCATTTCTTTTCCAGCTTCCTTTGGAGTTCGTGACCCTTTTTCATTCCAGTTCATTGCCATCCTTTGTAGTCCTAGGTCTCTGTCATCATTTAGGAAGCGATGCCTGTGCGAAGTTAAATACTCTATTTTTGAAAGCACAGTGTATAATTACACAACATCATAGCACCATCTGCAAGGTGCTGTGCCATTTTCTGTATTTCTCAAGGCAGCATCACATATCTCATTTTACAAAGGAGGGAACAGACTGAAAGCAAGGAGCATTCCTTGGGCTTCTAAGTCCTTGCTTTAAATACACCACTATCTCTGACTAATGCATGCCATAATTAGGTTCCTTCACACATCCTCTGGCCCAGCAGTCCCTTTGGAGAGCTGAGCCTTCTTCCTTACCACTCCAACGGCCCTTAATGGTTTTCTTGTCACTGATCTGGGAAACTTTCGAATCTCGCTCTGGCTGTGTTCCATTTCCTTCTCTCTCTCTCTCTCTCTCTCTCTCTCTCTCTCTTCATTCCTGGGGAAAAAATATTTATTTTTTTTAAAGATTTTATTTATTTATTCATGAGAAACACAGGCAGAGGGAGAAGCAGGCTCCATGCAAGGAGCCCGACATGGGACTTGATCCGGGAATCCAGGATGACGCCCCGAGCCAAAGGCAGACATTCAACCGCTGAGCCACCCAGGCGTCCCGTAAAAAATATTTATGACTAACACTGCCTCGCTTTGTAGGGTAGATGCAGTCCCAGCCTTCAAGGTTAAGAATTAATTGGAAACATAATCCACTTAGTCACTCATTGTGTTAGTCCATGGAGGCTGCTATAACAAAACATGACAGACAGGGTAACATATAAACAATAGAACTTTATTTCTCAAGTTGTAGAAGCTGGAAGTTTGAGATCAGGGTGCCAGTATGGTCCAGTGAAGGCTCTCTTCTTGTTTTGTCCTAGTGACTTCATGGCTCTGCCCTCATGACATAATCACCTCCCAAAGCCTCCCACTACCACCACCATCACATTAGGGATTAGGATTTCAACATATGAATTTGGAGGGTGGGGACACAGACATTCAGACCATAGCACTCATCAGCTGTTTCTTGAACTCCTCCTTTGTGTAGAGAGCATAAGATTCCAGGTGTAAGACAGTTTGGGGGTGGGATAATATACCATTTACTTTCGAGACAAAACAATAAGATACACACTAAGGGTACCGCATAGATTTGAAGAAATCGAGGCATTGGACTTGGCTGGCAGCTTAGATTCTCTCTCAACGTGGGTATATGATGTTCCTGAAGCCATTCGCAAATTTTTCTTTCTGGACATCTTTGGCTTACCCTCTGGTCTTGGTCTTGTCAGCAGAACTGGTTACTTTTTAAACAGTACTGTGAAAATGTCCATTCATTTCCAAAACCTGAAACAAGAAAATTGAGTGATACCATAATGGTCTACTTTCTAAATGTAAGTAAAATAGTGATTATAAATGATTTTAAGTAAAAAAAAGGAGATTTTTCAAGGTAATATAACTTTTGCTTACACTGGGGCATCATCAACCTTTCCTCATTATTTTTCCGTAACTTTTGTGACAAAAAGCTAATGAGAGGAAAGGCCATGGCAAAGAGAAGGGTGCTGAGAACCACTGGAATACCCACTGCATTGGAGAAGTGTTGTCCTGTGTCAGATTGTCTAATTGTCCCATTTCATTTACTAACCACATTCTAACAACAAGCTTAGCCATTTTCTGTGTCTGAATGTCTGAAAACATTTGATAACAATTGAGGCTTGGCTGCCATGATGTCACCATCAAAAAATCACAAGACTAAGGACTTCTAACTATAATCTTCCAGTTCCAAACTTATTCCATGTGTTTTGGAAAAGCAGTTGGCATGCTGTAGGAAAGGAATTATAAAAACCTATCCTTTCCGGTCAGCCATTGGCAGGACTTTGCTTATAAACTTATCTGTGATAGAGGCATCTATCTCGTTTGTTCACTCCTGAGACCTGAACGTGTGGTTGGAGGTGGCACCTGAGCAACCAGTTGGCCAGAAGATTGTTCGGTCTTATCAGCAGAAAACAGATGATCGTTTAGTTAAGTTTTAGGAGTAAGCATTGAGTCAAATCGAAATTTTAGTGGGTCACCAGGGCACTGATTGTGGTTAGCTATCTAAAGAGACTTTCGATAGAGTGGAGAGTTACTGTCACAAAATTTAACTCAAAAAAAAAAAAAAAATTTAACTCCCCGCTCCCCCAGCCTTCCTGATAGCTGGACAGAGAGCAGCAATTCTAACTCTTAACGTAGAAAACAGACCCCGTGGTGTAGCATCTTTTAGAGTTTGTCCTTCTACTTTGGGTAAAATGCCCTCTCTCAAAACAAGTTAAGTCCTAGATAAGACAGAAAAGGCCAACCTGGTTTTATTTTGTTTCATTTTGCTACCACGTAAAGCTACCTTGGTTTGAAAAACTTTGCCCTCTCAGTATCACATATGGAATATGCACTTGATTTCCAAACATTACGCAAGAGCTCTGTGTACTATTTCATCAATTTTGGAGAGGTGATTGGCACTTCTCTGAAAGGATTGGTTATGAAAACCTGCCCTTCTGGATTGGTCGGACGGAAAGGCACAGAGTATACACAAGCACAAAGGTTTCAAGGATTCGTCCTTAACTCAGTTAGCCTTAGCTAGGTTGTGGTTTGGCCCATTGTTGTATTCCTTTGCTTTTAAAATTTTTGAAACGCCATTAAGTATTTCTTACTCAGAACTGATATGTAGAGCTGCTTGACAAAGGACTTTTAAAAAGTCATATATTTAATTTATATGCCTCTGAATAAGAAATGTATTTGCCAGAACAGTTTCAAGCCTCTGGGAAGTTAATGTGCGATGTCTACCAGTATATCTGTGGCTGTTTTTGTCTTTTCTGGAAACAAAATTCTTCATGTCTGCAACCCTTGACATTCTATCACACCTGCATTTTTCTTGACGAACCGACACCTGCAGGAATTTTAAGGGTTTCAAAGCCTCTGCGAAAAGCAAACCCAACACCAACAAAATGGGGGGAGAAAAGACATGGTTAATTAAAAGTGTCAGATGATGACTTCCAACTTGAAAGAACTTTTCATTGGTTTTAGATGGAAGGCTCTGTGTTTAAGTGTTTGGCTTTCTCTGGCATGTGACTTGACATGACTTCCAAGAACAATCAGCTAGTTACAGGGGTTGCAGAAGGAAAGCATTGTGCTCCCTGTTAATCGGCTATCCTCTCTTTGTCCACCCCCTCCATCCCTCTTCTCATTGCAGTGGTGCTTCATGCCCCACCTCCAACCAAGATCAAACGGGAGCTGCACAGCCCCTCCTCGGAGCTGTCATCCTGTAGCCACGAGCAGGCTCTCGGTGCTAACTATGGAGAAAAGTGCCTCTACAGCTATTGGTAAGTGGAGCCAGAGAAAGGCTGGCCAGAAAGGAGCCGTCAGGCCGACGGCTTCAAGTGCTCTTCAGCAGACACTCAGAGTAGCGCTCAGAGTAGTCTCTCGTGGCAATGTCGGCCTCTAGGTGTGTAGCCCAGTACAGATGGGGCCTTTGTGCTGCACATAAAAAGTAAAACTGTTAGACGGGCTCCGCAGGGGAACTGTGTTCATGGGGTACTGAGCCCTCCTGAGGGAAAGAGCCTTGAATACTGGGATATTTGATCTGTGGCTTCTAGGGAGGGAAGATATACTTCTCCATGTCTAGCATATGTTAATGTGAACTTTAAGCACCAAAGAAGTAATCTTCAAATCAGAATATATGAAAAAGTCCCAGGGCCTGTGCCCTTTACTTAAGAATATCCAGGCCCCAGGAATGAAGCTTTAATTTTAAAGCATTCTTTGCTCTAGAAGATAAACATAGATCTGCCTGGAAGGGGGAGAAGAGCCGTTAATTCAAGTGATCTTACAGCAGAAAATTTATCTTCAATAGGGAATTTCACTGCTTCCCTGGGACCCTGGAGTACTTGGGAGAGGGGGCCAGGACCCTCCTCCCCAGGGCATAAGTTCCCCGCACCATCCATCCCTACAGGCGCATACATGGAAAATGCTCTTAGAAGGGGGAAAAAGGAAACCGGAAACAGAGGCTAAAATTATCTTTGAGAAGAATCACTAGAAGTGTTAAACAAGTCCCTGTGACGCAGTTGTGTTTGTCACTTTTCGGAGGTACAAATATTCCCTCGGGGCTGCCAGCAATTTAACTATGTTAATGCTGTCATTTCCTGGCAACATGGCCTGCAAGCTAGCCCAGGCGTCCTGGCCGACCTGGCCACCAAGGCTCGGCTCCATCTCCATCGCAGCTTAATGCTTCCTTTTCTCTTTCTGTTTCCAGTGCCTATGATAGGAAGCCTCCCTCCGGGTTCAAGCCATTAACCCCTCCCACCACCCCCCTGTCCCCCACCCATCAGAGCTCCCTCTTCCCCCCGCCCCAGCCAAGTCTGCCCACCCCTGCGCACGCCCCCGCGGCTGGCCCAGTACCAGGGGTGGGCCCTGCCCCTGCCCCCCACTCGCTTCCGGAACCTGGACCACAGCAGCAAACCTTTGCGGTCCCCCGGCCACCACATCAGCCCCTGCAGATGCCAAAGATGATGCCTGAAAACCAGTATCCATCAGAACAGAGGTGGGTGCTGATCCGGGCTGCTTTTGCTGCCTCCATCCTCCTCCCCTTGACCCCATGGGGAGAGAGGAAGGAGTTGCTTGTCTTTACCAGGTACCTATAAAGCTCTCATGGTGTTGAGGCATCTTGTCAGGTAAGATGAATAATAATAGGAATATGACCTGTTTATATACCACCCTGTTCTTGAGGTACTCAGAGGATCTATGAAGTAGGTGAAGGAGGGATTGTTAGTACCATCGCCCCATTATGGAGGTAGAAGAGTGACTTGACCAGGATACACAGTCTGTTGACGCTCACTGAGGGCGGGCTTCCTGACTCACTGGAGACTGCCTCCTGGTATTGAACCTTGGTTTATGCTACTGAAAAATACTGCATTAACATGGGAAGGTTGCTAAATTACAAAAGGTATTATTACTCGTCTGAGTTTAACACATTTTAACAGGAAATTAGCAAAAGACATTACTTGTAATTACCTACTTGTGAGATAGAAATCTTCTCCTTTCACTCCAGGTAGGTAGTTCTACATTCCTGATAAGGAAATTGAGGCATCAGGAGTAACTTGGCCAGAGTCTCATTCATCAAACAAACTAAAGTGAAAAGGGAACCTCCTCTGCAAACACCAAACTTAACTTCTTAGGTCCTAGCCTTGTAAGTCCATGATCTAGGTATTTTAGAATTCTGGATGCCTGTGGCCTTCCTTTGTACAGGGTGTTCTGGAGACCTCTTTCTTTTTATTTCAAGTCTCTCTGGAATATATATAGATGGGGAGTTGTCAGTGATGTTACCAAGAGTTGCAAGATGGTGACCGTTGCAGTTCCTTCCTCTCTTTCTTGTTTTGCATTGGCTGGGTGTAGGGCTGAGGGGCAAGAGAGGGAGGCTGTATGAATATATACCTTCCCAAGGCCTGGTCCAACCCAAATGCCTCCCAGTATTTGCTCAGGGGTCACATTATTTCTAGATGAAATACAGAAAAGAAAGACATTTTTCTCTGGTTTTGGTCCCCTTTGCCCCTTGCTGTGAAAGTCACCATAAAGACCTACATAATTTGGCTGATTAGTCTTTATTCCCCTAGCGAGGCCCAGAGCCATGAACACCAATGATACATAGGACCCAAGGGGCGAGTGTTGATTGGGGGGCTGGCTCAGTAGTGAGCCTTGGTTTCAATGGGAAGCTCATCCGAAGGAGACAGCTACCACTAAGCTTTGCCAGTTTATTGCCTTGTTAACAGCCTTACACTTCTTCAAGAGAATTCAGAAATTGGATTTTTATGTAAAAATTCCAGGTTGTATGGTTTTTTTTGTTGTTTTTTTGGTTTGTTTGTTTGGTTTTTTTTTTAAGTTGGCAACTAATTCAAATTAAAAACAACAGCAACATTTGCAGACTAAACAAAACCTCTCTGGGCAAAATCACTCTGCAAGGCTGCCAGTTGGTGAACTCAGGCCTGGATGCCATTTGTATTTCAAAAGCTTTTTGGTTTTGTGTTTTTTAAACAATATCTTCCTGATTTTCTGCAGAGATTATTAATTGAGGAGGAGGGATGGGGCGTACATATATTTGGTATATGAAATACTTAACAAACCTTGTATTTGTTACACTATGTGTATGGTGAGAATTACTCATGTTAAATCTCTTTTATACAGTTCCCTCTCAATCCCTGTTTCTTATCCAGAGGGCTTGAGTGAGGAGAATGTTTGTCCTCTTGCAGCCCAGGCAGACAGGAAGCCTTAGTCTTAGTGGTGATGAAGTAGGTTTGTTGCCAGGCTTCCCAGCCCCCCTCCACCCCCGAAAGGGGGAAGTTTGATCCTGAGATTCAGGAGTATCTGCCCTCAGGTGTCCAAAGAGAGAAAGGCAGGAACCAGAAACCAGATATTTCTTTTTAGCGGGGATTCCTCTGACATCTGCCTGTGGACTTAGTTCCCCTACAGTCTGCCATTAGGAGTAGAGGTCTATTTTTTAAAATATTTTATTTATTTATTCATGAGAGATACAGAGAGAGGCAGAGACATAGGCAGAGAGAGAAGCAGGCTCCCTGTGAGGAGCCTGATGTGGGACTTGATCCCGGACCCTGGGATCACGACCTGAGCCCAAGGCAGGTGTTCAACCGCTGAGCCACCCAGGCATCCCAGGAGTACAGGTTGAGAATAAAAAGACCTCTCGTGCTCTAGGCTGATACAGAGATCCTTGAGAGTACTAGGGTGAAGAGCAACACCTGGACACTTAGCCTTCTACCTGAGAACACTGTAGTTGCGAAGTTGCCAGTTACAGGAGTTCTCACAGGGGCTTATTTAAAATGCACATTCCTTACTCTGCCCCAGGTTTTGAGGTGGTGGGTCTGGGGGCATGACCTGGATATTTTATTGTCACACTTTGAAAAATCATGATATAGCTGTTTGTTCTACCCCCATCCTTACTCAAACCCACCTTTTCCTTATGCATCAAGTACCCAGTACTCTGAATTTTGTTCTTATTGCCCTTGTCTGTTATTAATGAGGGTATCCATGGGATATTTGTGTGATGCAGATTACACCAAAGACATGACAAATGATTTTGCTTGTAGATACTGGAGAGCACACAGAAAATGAGGCAAACTGGGCAGCCCAGGTGGCTCAGTGGTTTAGCACCGCCTTCAGCCCAGGGCCTGATCCTGGAGACCCAGGATCGAGTCCCACGTCAGGCTCCCTGCATGGAGCCTGCTTCTCCCTCTGCCTGTGTCTCTGCCTCTCTCTCTCTCTCTGTCTCTCATGAATAAATAAATAAAATCTTAAAAAAAAAGAAAGAAAGAAAATGAGGCAAACTAAAATCCCTGGTCTGATTTTGTAAAAGTAATAGTGACTGCACTTGTGTATGATAACAAGCTTAATAACTCCACCTCTAATAACTATTACACCTGCACGAAATGGGGCAGATTACTTTTTTTTTGGTAATTGTAGTTTGTTCTTTGCTAACTTTCAATCTAAATGCAATCTGAGAATATTACTTCAAAAAGAACCCCCTAACAAAAATATATGGTATTTTGCAGGATATGAAGGAAACAGTCTTTTTTTTTAAGACCTTATTTATTTATTTGAGAGAGAGAACACAAATGGAGGAGGGGCAGAGGGAGAGAGAGAAGCAGACTCTGCTGAGTGTCAGGCCCGATGTGGGGCCCTGATCCCAGGATCCTGAGAGCATGACCTAAGCTGAAGTCGGACACTTAACGACTGAACCACCCAGGTGCTCCAGGAAATAGTCTTATTTGAGCTTTTTAGCAATCCTCTAACCAAAGCGGAGTAAAAAACCCTGTTCCATAGATAAGAATATCAGGCCTCAGAGCAGCTAAGGGGCTTCCTTAATGGTCACTTAGCCAAATACAGGGGCCTACATTTAGAAACCAAAACATTTATAACTGCACTGTTTTGGTTATGATTTGGGGGAAGGGGGTTGCTAACATCCTCTTAAACTACCAGAACTTTACCCATGTTTTAAATTACAAAACCCTGCTAAATTCCTGCTTCACTCATCTAAACTCATGTTGTGACAGATAGCTTTTTTGTTTTGCTCACAGTATGCCTTATCTCTGCTGTTGAATAAACTTTTTGAGGCTTAAAAACCATGATTTAGAACCCTCTCAGCCCAGTATCATACTTGTCCTCAGTTTATGTTTACTGATAGTGACAGCAGCTTGCTAGGATTATACTTTAAACAAATAAAATATAATCTATTCAAAAGTACATTCTTAATGTTCTATATAATCTTAGTATATAATTTTTCACAAGTCGTAAGTTATTTTTAGAAGATAAATACTGTGTTTGGAAGCCATGATTTATATTCGTGATTTCCTCCCCCCCAAGGAGGGGGGAAATAAAGCATGTAATTTGGCATGTTGAGACATGTTCCATTTATCCTTAAAGACCAGCTGCTCCTTAAAGAGGAGGCGTGTTTTTCGTTCAGCCATCCTAATCCTAAAAGTTTTATCATCATGCTGCTTACGATGTTTATATGGGCTGGGTGAGGGAAATTTAGAAAATGTTCCTGTGTTATAAGTATTGTACTGGCCAAGTATGATTTTGTCCTTTGTTACACCATTTCTCATTACATCTCAAGTTGAAAGAGTCCCCATAATTCAACTGAAGAGGCTCCACTAGGAAATTTATCATGTAAAAATTTTGGAATACACTGCTCTCTCACTTAGCATCAAGAAGCAAATCTCAAGAAATGACGGCATTCAAGACAGTACGGCTGGTGGAAAAATCCCCTGCTTTTTTGATGTTCTCCAAGGGCATCAGTATTGTGATAGGCTATCCTGCTGAAATTGATAGAATAGAATGTCCCAGAGTCATCAAGAAAGGATCAGTTATGCAAATCACCTAACCTGTTCGGGAAAGTTCTCTCCCACAGTGGTTATAAGCAAAGCTTTAAAGCTTAAAGGAATGAGCTTAAGTTTTGTGGATATGTGATTTGATAGGTAACTATTCATTCCCTAAAGATGCTGTATAGATTAAGAGATTTAATATACTCAGGGCTTTCTGTTGTTTCCACTTCCTCTCATAAAGTCCATCCCCAATAAAGTGCCGTTCATTTTTGTCCTTTAGATTTTGTAGTTTTTAGAGAGGGAAGAACTTGACTGTGAGTCATATTTGTAGCCTGGCCTGGAATGAAGTGAATGTGTCTGACGCATCTCCTCTCCACGCACTGCTGTTAATAGCATGTTATGTATGGTAGCACAAATTCACTTTGGGATCCGAAACTGAGTTTTGGAGATGCTTAATGGAACCTTCTTTGACAGACTGAATAATGTACTTCTAATGGTTAGAGTATGAGGTGTTTTAGTTTTGAATCTTAGAGGGATTGTTTTTAACATTTCACTATATTTATCTAGTTGTTTTGTTACCTTTTATCAAACTAAGGGAAATTTCCTTCTATTCCTAGTTGACTCAGAGGTTGTTGTTGTTTTTTTTTTAAGATTTTATTTATTTATTCATGAGAGACACACAGAGAGAGGCAGAGACACAGGCAGAGGGAGAAGCAGGTGCCCTGCAGGGAGCCTGACGTGGAACTCGATCTTGGGATCCTGGAATCGAATCACACCCTGAGCCAAAGGCAGACACTCAACCACTGAGCCACCCAGGCATCCCTACTCAGAGTTTTAAATATGAATGAATATTGAATTTTATCAAATATTTTTTCTGTGTCTTTTGACATCATCAAATTAATTTTCTCCTTCCATTTCCTAATGTAGTGAGTTATACTGGTTCATTTGAAACAAACCTTGTATTTGTGTACTAAATCCAACTTATTTGTTATGTGTTACCTTTTTTGCATTCCTGGACTTTTTATTCTAATATATATTGAGGATGTCTGCATCTGTATAGGAAAAAAAATAATAACGTATAATTTTTTTCTTATATTATCCTTGTTGGGTTTTAGCATTGAAGTTATTCTCATCAAATGAGTAGAGGGTATCCTCCTTTTTATGTATGCTAGATTAACACATGTGAAATTGGAAATATTTATTCCTTGAATTTTTGGAAGAATTTACCAGTAAAACCATTTAGGCCTGATATTTTCTTTGTGGACAGATTTTTAATTACCAGTTAAGCATCTTCACTTTTCTGGTCTTGCTCTGAATTTCTATTTAGTTGAGTGAATTTAATAAATTACTTTTTCTGGGAATTTTTCCATTTTGTGTGAGTTTTAAAATTAATTGCCATAAAATCTCTAGTTAGTCCTTGGCAGACAATGTCATTTGTCTTTTCAACAAATCAACTTTGGTTTTGCTCATCCTCTCTATTAGGTGTTTTCTATTTCATTAATTTCTATCTATTCTTACTAAAATTTTTTATTCATTCTTTCATTGTTTTTTTCTTTTTTTAAAATTTTAATTTATTTTATTTTTATTTTTTTGTTTGTTTTTCTTTTCCTAACTGCCTTGGTTGGATGATTCATGCATTAATTTTTTTAGCTTTTTTTTTCTTTATTTTTTTCTTAGTATTTTATTTAGAGAGAGGCGAGACACAGGCAGAGGGAGAAGCAGGCTCCACACAGGAAGCCTGATGCAGGACTAGATCCCAGGATTCCAGGATCATGCCCTGAGCCAAAGTCAGATGCTCAACCTCTGAGCCACCCTGGCCTCCCACTTTTTTTTCTTTATAGTGTAACATATAACCAAATTAAACTTCTCCTAAGGCTGGGGTGACCAGATACTCAGTTTGTCCCAGGTCACTTATGTTTGGTGCCTAATGGAAGTTACTGCTCATAGCTTTCCTTTTTACTCCCCCAAATGTCCTGATTTGGACAATCAATTATTTGATTTCCGTACCCAAGTCCTGCTTTAGCTGCATCCCACAAGTTCTGATTTAAATTAAAGTTCTGATTTAATTTCAAAGCTCAGTTCTAAGCATTTTCTATTTTTTTCTCTCAATCCTGTAGTTCTTTAAAAATATATTGTTTAATTTCCAAACATATGGGAGTTTTCTAGCTGTCTGGACTATATGATTTTTATTTCAATATCATCAAGAAAGTATTTAAAAGCAGTCACAGAAAGAGTATAGGTTCTAGAGTTGGGTCTGGGATTGAATCCCAGCTTGCTGCTTCCTCTCTGTATGACCTCAGGTAGGCACTTAACTTTGTCTAAGTTTTGGTTTCTTCATCTGAAAATGGGAGAATGGTACTTAACACATGGAATCATTGGGTGGATTAGATGAAGTCATACCAGCACAGAGAAGGTATTCAGTAAACGCTAGCTTCTGTGACACTTTCATTCCATAAAGGAATCTTCCTAAAATGTTGCAGATAACACAGCTTAGAAACTTCTGTTGCTGCATTGGTTAAGTTTTTAACGTGTAAACCTCTCTTTATCCCTAATCTTTGTATCATCAGGCATATTAATGTTATACACATAAAGCTAACACTCTCACCAGCTGTTATTCTGAGAATATCTTGTATTTCCATCACCATCCTTCTCTGTTTGATGTTAGGAAATCAGACAAACATCGAGTCTCTTAAAGGACATATTTTGTTCCTCATCTATCAGTGTTTTTATCATAGTTGAGATGGGCCACATTTGAGTTTCGGCAGTGCTAACAGGCCTCACAGAGCCCCGAGAGCTTTTTCAGAGTTCTGTGGTGTGCTTTTAGGGAGTGTTTGAGTTTGGTTTTGTAATAGTGTCTGGCTCTTGGTAGATGGCAGGAAAGTAAACATTAGTGTGAAATAAATGTGAATACAAATAGCATTTTCATTCTGAGAAAGGAGAATGGATATTGGCTAGGCAACTAGTGGAGTCTGTTATGTGTGTGTTAAAGTTTTCTCCCGGTTCCTTAAGATCTCCCCTTACTGTCTAGCTTCTGAATTTAGCCTTCTGGGGTGGGTCAAGGGGGAGATGGGGCAGTTGATGGTAGTGTTTGAAAATAACATATATTGAGAATTTAACAGCCAGCCAGGCCCTATTTCTTGCATTAGCTTTTGTAATCTTTACAACAAACCTTTGGACAGGTATCCTGGTTGTCCTTACTTTATTGACAAGGAAGGTGAGGCTCAGAGCAGTTACATAACTCACCCAAGGTCACACAGACAGTAAATGGTAAAGATTGGATTTCAGCCCAGGATCTTCTTCCTTTACGGCCACAGCCTCTTACCCAGTTATGCTGCGTCCCTGTTCTATCTTCTCTTAGCCTAAATGGATATATTAAGTGCATGGTGGTGGTTTCTTGGCCGATTTTATGTATCATCTCCCAGCTGGCCTCTGAACCATGGCTACTTTACCTGGCATCCATAGTCACTGTGTAGCCTTCGTCAAATCCACACTTTTCTCCTTTCTTCCTCTGAGCATTGTGTTTACTCTGTGTGTTGGCAGCAGAAACCGAAAAGGAAATGCAGAAAAAGCATCTAACGGTTTTCATAACGTAAACCAAATGTTGGTAGCGTGGGTGAGCTCTTGGGAGGAAAGGCGCTATATAAATCTGACAAATAAATAAATAACTGGTTCTTTAAATAAACTGGTACCGAAAAAGCCTTAATCCGTAACCTATTGAATTTATGCTCCCTCGATAGTCAGAAATCTCCTTTTGCTCAGCAACTGTGAGTTCACTAGGGCCTGAGGAGTTCTGTTGGGATGACGGGTGTGGGAGCGAGAAGGGGGGGCGGTGAGCAAGAGAAGGGGGTTGTGAGGAACCAGGCGGCTCCTGCACTGAAAATGATTGCCTGCCTCAGTAAACAAGAGGCATCTTTGTCATAGCTGTATTATATATACAACACATTCTTAGATACTTCAAAAGGATTGCGGAAAGGGGAAGAGGGTTCAAATGAAGGTCAGTGAGTAAAGTTCACAGAATGTATTTTGAGGACAAGAACGGAATTACTTTACTAATCTCTGCAAATAAAAGCCATTATCGGCAGCAGGCTCGGAGAGAATCTTTCTCCCAATATGTTGGTTTTGTGACTTACCCTTCGGATCCCCTCTGCCTGCCATGCCACTCCCTCAAAACAAACCAGGGCTGAACCCTCCCAAGTATGGAATCTGTTCTGCAGATCCGAGGCCCCTAAGCTCCTCTCACCCTTAAAGTGGTGCTTAGGGTTGGGGCAGGAGCTGCTGGCTGGTACCCAGATGGAAGTACCTTTTCCTGAAGGGACTGCAGTAGGCCGACTCTAGAGTTTCATTCTGGAAGGTGAGAAGATAGGCGCTGAGAGGAAGCGAAAGGCTTGGGCCTGCCAGCTGCAGAGGCTCTGGTTACAGAACTGAGCAGTTCTGCGCCCTCTCAGAGCCATCAAAGGAAGTGATTTGTGGAGGTCACCTTTGAAGGTGCTAAGATGGTGGCAGAGAGGAGAGAGTGTGGAAGATGGGTGCCTCTGTTACTGTTCCTTCCTTCTAGTATAAGCTTTGGTTCTTGATAAAAATAAGGCCTTGAGAATATCTTCATCTTTCTTTTCTGCCCACTTCTTCAGAATTCTCTTCAGAAATTCAGGTTTGCAGTGTGCTGCTGCTGCCTGTATTCTAAATGTCAAGCCTAAACCCGGGTTTCAAATTTACACTTCTTCAAAGACCATGGAAGGGTTTCCTTAAATAACAGCAACCTTGAAAATCCGCATTCCTGATGAAGTTCCACTGTAATGCATTCAGCGCCACAGCGAAAGGCTCTCAACCCACCGAACCTTATATAGTTTGTAAAACTTGTTTAATACATTGGCCAGGCAGATTCGGATGCCTTTGGTGTCTGGGATAAAAGGCTAAGCGTATGTAAAACTGTTTGGGGATCTTCATGTCATGACATGATCTTACGGTAGTACCTTTGGTAAGGTAGCAAAGATTCACACAGAGTGAGTGCAGTGCTAAACCCTGATCTAAACAATGTTTTATCTGTATCCAGATCTCTTCAGTTAAAGATTTTAAATCTTGATATTCTAGAAATCTGTTGGCCACCTGTTGCCACAGATTGATTCAAATCAAATTCAAATTATTTTATGAAAGCTATTCATAGGATTCAAGCTAAAATTAGAGGTAAGACCTTAATATTATAGGCTTCTGTTGTTGGGTTTTAAAATTCCATTGGAATTAGTTGTAGATTTTTAATTTTTGAACCCAAACCTCAGCTCCTGCTTTCTACCTGAGGACATAGATCCACAAACGCTCTTCTTTATACACAGAGATTATGCACATTTATTATGCACATTTCATGGATGGAGACCTCACCTTTAGGGTTACCATCTCTGACTTCTACACCCACCCTCCTGAAGTCTGTTAGTGCTCACAGGTGTGATGGAAACCATGCTTTGTAGACATGATTTTATTTCACCCTTCCAGAGCATTTTGATTCATAATTTACTCCCATGGTACAGATGAGGAAACTGAAGCCACGAAAATTTGCCCCCTATCGCTTTCCCTTTCACTACACTGCCCTTCCAACAGATCAGGGGCAGTCGGTACACTTTTGGGTTTTTCTAACAGCTAAAGGATATTAATGCTACTCAGTTAATAATAAAGTAGTACATATGTATGAAACTGTAGATGAGCAAAAAAAGAAAATCACCTAAAATCATAGCCAACCAAAGATAAGCAGTATTCACTATTCACGTTTAGGTATGCAGATCTCTCCAAGATTTGCATGATCCCAAAAATACTTTTTTTTTCATAGAGACTTTTTATTTTTGCAAAAATTTGTTGTTCTTTTTAACTATTTAACAATACGTCAAAAATAGCTTTCCAAGTTCTTACATATTTGAGTATTATATCATATTTGGTTGTTGCTTACAACTAAATAGCTTTATCATAAATGTGCTTAGCCAGTTCCCTTTTTGCAGACTTGCACTGGTGACCATCCTTGTAGCTAGATCTCATCTGCCTATGATTTCAGGGCTTTTTATGTGCCAGGCACAGATTTGTTAACTGCTTGTTCATCCTCCAAGTAACCAGGACAAACCTCTCTCTCAGTACTTTTTTGATCACTAATGAAGTTGAACTTCTTGTTGGTTTACAATCATTAGTAGTTCTTCTTCAGTGACTTTCCTATTTATGTTCAGTACCCATTTTTTTCTACTGGGATATTCATTCTCTGGTGATTTTTTAAAAGCTGCTTATGTCAACAATATTAACATTGCTACACCTGTTAGAGATTTTTCCCCAGTTTGTTTTGTTTTTGGTTTTGTTTATAATGTATTCTGACTGTTAGAGATGTTCTCCTCAGTTTTGATTCTGTTTCTGGTGTTTTTTTGAACTGTAGAATTTATATAATTAGAAATATCCGTATTTATCTTGATGATTTTTTACTGTTGGTATGATGTGTAAAAAGGTTTTCCCTCACTCCAAGATTATATGTTTCCACATCTATTTTCTCTACCATTAAGGTTTCACATTGAAATCTTAAATCTATATGAAATTTATTTTGACATGTGGTATAAAACAGGGATCTAACTCTCCCCCCAACTAATTTGAAATACTAAGTTTAACAAGTAGTAAACTTTAGAATATTCTTGACAGTTTTTGACTCCCTGTTTGATTCCCTTGACTATCTTTCATTCTTTTATTGCTGTATTAATTATTGTGGTTTTTGAAAATTTGTACATATCTAATCATTAATTTCTTTTCAAAAATTATTTAATACTTTGAAGTTTAGCATCATTTTATCAAGTTGATTGGGAAGGCATTGCTTTTAAAGAATAATAGGGAGCCAATAGCTTCTAAGTCCTAAATATTTTCTCTTTACTTAAATTTTCTTTCTTTTCCTCAGAAAACAGTTTGAAGGTTTTATTCTTATGGCCTACACATTTCCTGATTATTCCTAGAGATTTTCTGTTTTTGATTGCTATTATGAATGGGACTTTTTAATTACATTTTATAACTGGCCAATTTGTACACTTTGGTTTTTATTTTATTTTTTTTTTGGTTTTTAAATTTTAATTCTATATATAGGTCAAAGAAGGAATGAACTAGTAAACATATGTATATGTTAGTACTGTTTGCAACTAAGTGGTTTTATATATTTAAACACATAATCTGACCCAACTATACAGATAGACTGCATGAAATAAACATGCATGGGAGATAAGAGGCTACCATGTCGTTGCTTTGGGGTGTTTTTTTTCTTTCTTTCTTTTTTTTTTTTTTTTTTTTTTGCCACTCCCTGACTCAAGAGGTCTGAAATATGCCATATAATTTTGGGAAGAAGGTAAAATGTTCAGAAATATACATTAATAAGTGCTTTGCAAATAATTTCCTTTATCTGAATTTCTAATTCCCAGTGTTTAATCAGAGTAGGCATATATCATGTTCTTAGTTAAAAATTATAACTACTTTCTTCTTACAGATTTCAGAGACAACTGTCTGAACCCTGCCACCCCTTCCCTCCTCAGTCAGGAGTTCCTGGAGATAATCGCCCCAATTACCACCGGCAAATGTCAGAACCCATTGTCCCTGCAGCTCCCCCACCCCCTCAGGGATTCAAACAAGAATACCATGATCCACTCTATGAACATGGGGTCCCAGGCATGCCAGGCCCCCCAACACATGGGTTCCAGTCACCAATGGGAATCAAGCAGGAGCCCCGGGATTACTGCGTTGATTCAGGTTAGCATAAAATCATGCCATTCCTCTCTTTGTTCTCTTGTTTATCTGTCTGGTATTATTGTCTTCTATGTGCAGGGCTTTAGGAAATAGTTTTATAAAAAGTCGCCCTCAAAGAACTTAGGAGCTAGAAAGGCAGACTTGTTTATGTATAACTGAATACAAAGCAACACTTGATCTTAGCCAAGAGGCTCAGAAGCGATTCTGAATACAAAACAAGACAAAAAAGCCATCCGATGGTAGGAGATGGAATTGGCATTCAAAAGTGGTAGGGAATACACCTCTGAGTCCAAGCCCAGAGATCCAGTTATGGATCCTTGCCCAGTTATGCCCTTTATAAGACCTATTATCTTAGGGTCACTGGACATCGGAAATATCGTTTCTGCATTTTAGTCCTGCCACTAGCTTTATGTCTTTTTGAATACAGTGGACTCATAAACTACTAATATGAGCATAAGGAAGAAAATCTACACATAGGATGGGATTCTTTCTATTTTTGAAATGAATAGT
The DNA here is from genome assembly GCF_053574225.1 of Canis aureus. Lineage (NCBI taxonomy): Eukaryota > Metazoa > Chordata > Mammalia > Carnivora > Canidae > Canis > Canis aureus. The sequence goes on along the minus strand of NC_135641.1, from coordinate 23,345,016 downwards.
ATTCTGAGAAAGCACCTAGTATGTCGTGGCTCTATGGGGTGCTGGGTCCACCAAGGAAAAGGCTGTCTTGCTGATTGCTTCATGGGACTCACTGCCCTCTTGCAGTGTTTTCATCTGGGAAAGTTCCTGGTGTCCTTCAGATGCTGCTGGTATACACGGGGACAGGTAACATGTTAGGACACCTATTGTGTGCTTATGGGTTACCTCTCATCTAAAAAAATAGACATATCAAGAAGTTTAAACTGTCATTGGGGATCTCCCCCTACCACCATACACTCATTCACTAACTACGTATCTTACAGGCTGGGCATGTTAAATGAGATCATTAGGGGAAAGGAGAGTTGAAATTCTGCAGTTTGCACTTTCAGAAACAACTTCCTCCTGTTCTTTTCCTCTTCTTTCAGAAATTAAACTTTTTCACTCTTTTCTTGCAGTTGGTACTCAAGGAATTTGAGTGGGGTGGATAGGTTTTTAGCCTTTTTGATGGGTGTTTTTCTTGAAGACTCTGGAGAGGGGTGAGACAGTATGTATTTGAATGACTTTTGCAAACAGAATAGGATATATATAGTTTACTCTTGGCCTTCTGGGAGATAATACATAGATTGCTCAATTCAGGCAGAAATGGGTTATGGGAAAGGCTGGGAAGTAGAAGGGAGACATCTGTTGCTCTATGATTTAAAAAAAAAAAAAATACCAGTGTATAGGTATTGAGAGCTTGTAAAATTCCCACTGGCATTCCTCCTGAAGACTTTCATGTGTTTTTCTCAGGAAAACACATGACCAGCAACATTTTTTTCCTTTGGGATTGACATTTTTAATTCATCCTGATGAATTTTTCACTCCACCCTACTCCCCCTTAAAGCAAGACCCTTGGCAGATGTTACCATATCTATAATTCTTGTGTCCCACATGGGCAAAACTCAACTCACCAGCTGTCCTCTCAATGGACACCTTGATAATGTGATGCTTGAAGAAGAGCTCACTTGAGCATGGGTTTCATTCCAACACTTCCAATGTGGGGAAATGTACTTGTAAATGGCAGGTTGCCCCCACCCCCACTGGCTCTTGTCCTGGCTTCCTAACCTCAAATCCCCTAATCTCTTTGGCCTAAAAAGACCCTCATCTTTTTAGGATGCTCCATCTTTCTGCTCCATCTTTCTGCTCCATCTTTCTGTTGGAGCAGAACTGGATGTGACCATCTGCTATAAAGGGGAGCAAATTGGGAAAGATCTAAAGAACACCTCTTCTAACTCTAACCCCCAAAGCCCATGAGTCAGTAGAGACAGAAGGCCAAGCTTGGCCTCTTGAAAGCCACTTTCTTTTTCTATGATTAACTCTGTCACCAGATTTGGTGCTAGCCAATTTCTAAAATGAATAAGTTATGAGAATGAAGCATCATTTTTTTCCTCCTAGTTCTCTTGATCAGGAGTCAGGGGTCCTACTTCCAAATGGTGGGTGATGGCATTGCCCATGTTGCCTATTAGGGTGGTACCTCTTTCCCTGGACAAGACCAGAAAGACATGACCTGGGAGCAGGAGAAGGTCTAGGGGGCTTTACTGCAGGGCTGCACTTCAACAGATGTGCTGATTGACCTACAGAAATTACTGATGGTGTGTCTGTTTGTCTTTCAGAAGTGCCTAACTGCCAGTCATCCTATATCAGAGGGGGGTATTTCTCCAGCAACCATGAAGGTGAGTAACTTTTTTAAAAAAATAATATTTAAGCAGACTTAAAATTGCTTAGCTTCCAGGCTAAGATTTGGGGTCATAGATGGTTTAAACCTTTATTAAGTCATCAAAGTGAGAGCTAATGGATGATAATCTTCAGTTATTTTGAGGCACACTCCTGAACACAGTGAGGACCACCATCATTGTCAATAGAAATGACTAACTTTTAGGAGTTCATGGAATATTATGAAAGAAAAAAAATAAACCAATCTGATTTCCACATTTCCATTCAAGGAGGTTTATATAGCTGTGTATATATAATATTATCAGCCTGAACTAGAACTTGGAAACTATGTGACTACTTGAGATGGTAGGTTTAGGATTTCTTTGAACACTGAAACAAGGAAGGGGTTTTTTTCTTAGTACATTTTCCCCAGAAGCATGTCTTGTTTTTTTGTCCTATATATCTGTCCTTAAATAGCCAGAGCAGTGTGATTCCCCAAACCCATGGCATCAGCTTCACCTGAAATCTGTTAAAAATGCAGATTCTCAGGACCCCCCCTCCCCATGCAAACTACTGAATCAGAGCCTCCAGGGGCTCAGCACTCTGTGTTGTAACAAGCTTTCTAGGTGGTGCTATGCATGCTTAGGTTTGAGAACTACCATAGTATCATAAGTTGCAGCTTTGGCTGCACATTAGAATCCGCTGGGGAGCTTTTAAAATTTTTGGTGTCCAAGCTTCACTGAGGACAAGTAAATCAGAAATTCTGGGGTGGTACTTAGGTATTTGTAGTTTTTTTTTTAAAGATCCCCAGGTGATTCTAATGTGTATCCAAGGAGGATTAAAAAGCTAATAAAACTGTACTAGGAAGCATGGCTCATTTTCTGTAAGTGATTGGCTCATAAGCATGATTTGTATAGGAGCTGCCTCCCACTGACCTGGTGAGAGGGGCGATCCAGCAGGGCTATCTTGGGGACCCAAGAATATTCTGAGTGTGTGTCCAGCCCTGGGAAGGAAGGGCTGTCTACCGGACCTCTGACTGTGATCGATTGGCACAGCTGTGTGGGGCTCTCTTCCAGGTTCCCAAATGTTTCTGCGGCAGCAATTGATGTGTACAGCAGGCAAACTGGGAGGGAGTGGGGGAAGAGAGGAAAACATTTTTGCATAATTACAACATTTAGAAAGGAGCATGCTCTTAAAGGAAATATTTTTAGTAAAGCATTGGGCTGCTTACTATACACAGAATATCTGGCGAGTTTGTGTTTTCCCCCTACTCTTTCCCATTCCTCTCCCCGACCCCGCACACATCTGAGAAGCTAGTTTCAAAGAGACCTGCATTCTTAATTGCTCTAAATTGCCGTGATGTGGCTTCTCCTTCCTCCTTCTATAGGCTTGACCACGGATGCCAGTTAGTGAAACAAGTGTTTCTGATTGGCATCTGTGATTACTAAGATAGCCGTTCTGCCTTAGCGTTCACCTGGAATCTCTGCACAGCGTGTGAATCTTTCATTTCCACTTGGCTCCTCAAATAGGTTCTTCCTTCCTGCCGCCTTTGAGTGGTGGGATGGTTGTGGCCACAACCGATGTAACTGCTAGGGCTAATTCAACTGACTTAAATTTCACTTAAGCCAACAGTACCTTGCAGATGTTTTAGAGAACCTCGTGTGGCAGTGACCAAAAACCACAGATACACCAAAACGATACTCATGGGCAGGCCCTCACCTGATTGGTTTAAAAGCCAAACCTAGAATTTCATCCCAGCTTACATTTTTCCCCTCTGCATTGTGAATGTAGCATCTGTGTCCAGAGGAAGAACATTGCTAAAAATCACATGGCAAGTTTGACAGAAGTGTAAACTCTGAAGACGTTTACTTATAATGACTTTATGATAAGGCCGTTAAAACACCACTGGAGTATCAAAATCCACTTGGAAAGTCAGGAAAATTATAACTTCCTGATAGCCAAGGCAAAAACAAACAAACAAACAAAAAAATACAACACATGAAACATGAGGGGATTATGTAATTCTTGTTGATAATATAAAGTATAACAGTTTGTCATAAAAGTCAGTTTCCTAGTACCAGATTGGAAAATAAATTTATCATAGAAGTCACTGAATCCTGACTTACAAAGCTAACATTGTGTTCTTAAATCTTTTTTTTAATGGAGATTCTTTCATAATTATTCAAATATTCATTGAGCACTTATTATGTACAAGATGGTATAAGGATACTAAGATATTCGGGACATGGTCCTTATCCTCAAGGAATATAGAATCTATGACCAGGACTATATAAGATAAAGCTCTCACATTATCCAGTTAATTTCTTTTTGGGCGAGGGGCAGAGGGAGAAAGAGAATCTTAACCTGAGATTGTGACCTGAGCCGAAATCAAGAGTTGGATACTTAACCAACTGAGCCACCCAGGTGCCCCTACAATTACTTTCTAAATAGTTATTTATCACAATGTACAATTACTATCATAATCTTTAAACTATTATTTATCGTACATTTATGTGCTGGGAACTTAACACTGAGGTGTGGAGATAAACAGATCAATGTAACAGAATATATATTAACTCATAATATTCTCGCACAACTAGTTCTCATAGTGTCTTCCTCTGTCTGCGAATGAGGAAGCTGGGGTGCAGAGAGGGCACGCAGCGATTCCAAGTGTATCAGTCTGGCTTCATGGCCCGCACTCTGTGATGCCCCCCACCATCCCGGGTCTCACTTTGCTTAATGATATCAAAGGGAATATATTTTATTGACATTTATTTATTATTTAATCCAATAAATATTTATGCCAGGCACAGTGCTAGAAGGAGGTAGATAATGAGAATAGTGACTCGGTGCTTGTTCTCATGGAGCTTATAACCCAACTGGCAGAGACAGACAGACAATAAAGTAGGGAAAGAAAAGTGAGACCGAGATATAGTGCCTGGGGCTGAGAAAACAAAAATGAATAATATAAACCTCAAAATAATCCCAGTCAGGTAGTACTTTCCCAGTCCCAGGGCCTTTTAAAAACGGCGCTGGCCCTGCCAAAAAGAACGTGATCTTGGCTGGTTGTGAAAAAAGAGCAGCAGATTATTTCTTGGCATCTTTATTCATGGACTTTTCAAGTCCTAGCAAATCCCTCCCACAATCTCCTGCTAGTCCTTCATTGCAGAGTAGCCAGTCTCCTGGCCTGCCCCCGCTGCACCCCTGGCACTCGAGCGCACCCCTGTACTGCACAGCCAGGTAGATGGGCACGTGGGTGAGCACGGGGATGGGCACGCAGGAGCAGCCGGGGCTCTCTGCAGAGGGGTGTGCTTGCAGGTTAGCGGGCGCTGGCTCTCGCACACCTGAGGAACGGGCTCGGCCATGGGGTCGGATGTGGTCCCCAGCAAGCCTGTTAGCTGGCTTTGATTGGCACCGCAGATCTCGCCAGGGTCCCTGGTGACATGACACAGTAGTCAGCACCAAACGTACAATAAGGGTCTATGGATTGAGAGTGCCAGCCAGCCCTCCTTCTCCTCGACCTGTTTCACTTTAGGCCCTCCCTTTCTTTCATTTCTGCTTATGCATGTTGAGCCCATCCATCCCCCGCCCCTTTTTTTAAGATTTTATTTATTTATTCATGAAAGTCACACAGAAAAGCAGAGGCATGGGCAGAGGGAGAAGCAGGCTTTCTGCGGGGAGCCTGATGTGGGATTTGATCCCAGGCCCTTAGATCACTACCTGAGCCAAATGCAGACACTCAACCACTGAGCCACCCAGGTGCCCCCCACCCTGTCTTTTTTGACCTCTGTTCTGTTGTCTCTAACAATAAATACTTTTTATTGCAGGGAAGTCTTTTCAGATTTCTTCCATTATGTCTGGTGATAATACTTCCAACTTGCTTTTAAATTTATTGCTGGTTACTATCCCCCACAGGCCCAAGTCTTTACTCACTTCGGCAACACTGTCTACCCTCCAGGCTCCTTCATAATTGAATGAGATACACGGGCAGCCTCGACAAGCCCTATGAAAGGTTGAAATTAATATTTGCTAAAAGGAAAATGGAAAGACTATGTACAGATCAACCAAATCCTCCTGGCTAGGCCTGCTGAAATAGATGAGATGTCTTTTCAGATATAAAAGCTTAGTCACAGCAACACTGACCTATCCAGACCTCCTACAAGATGTGAGGGAACTTACTGGTGACTCAGCGCTTCCCTGCAGTCTTAGCTCAAATAGCAGGAATCGATACTTCTCTGACTGGCATCAGAGCACGAATACCTAAGTCCCTTTGAAGTCCCCCAAATTCAGTCTGGGCATACATACTGCAATTAGTAGGGCTTAGGACTTGAAATAGTAGAATTCCATTTTAGTCCTTAAAACCAGAGTTTGAGTAGAATACAGATAGAATTTGTCAAGCAACATGGTCTTTTTAAATTTTCTTTCAGGTTTTTCATATGAAAAAGATCCCCGGTTGTACTTTGACGACACTTGTGTTGTTCCTGAGAGACTGGAAGGTAAGTAGCTCCCTCACCTCCCCACCCCCTAGTTTGTTGCTAAGCTGAAGTGTCAGAGATGTTAGAGCACCTCAGGCTTATTCACGCCAAGCTGGCATTAACAATACCTTCGTGCCCAAATTGCCCAAGAAACTTAATGCTCACATATTGTATGTATATCCTCATCCCAAATAGGCAAAGTCAAGCAAGAGCCCACCATGTATCGGGAGGGGCCCCCTTACCAGAGGCGAGGTTCTCTTCAGCTGTGGCAGTTCCTGGTTACTCTGCTGGATGACCCAGCCAATGCCCACTTCATTGCCTGGACAGGCCGTGGCATGGAGTTTAAGCTGATAGAACCTGAGGAGGTAAGCACTGGTGCTGGGCTTGAATGAGATTTGACTGGACGAGGATGATGATGTCTACATTTGTTTACCCCTCCATTGAGGCTTTTTACTGTGTTAAATATGCTCTTCCTTCTCATTCAGATTCTGGCCTGGCCAATGGGCTTGGCAGTTCTCTTCCTATTAATAGGACAGTTTACAATCCGGGGACAGGCAGGGTTCTCCACTGTAGAAAAAGTTTTAGTAACACATCTGCAAAATCTAAAGAGTGAGACCATGAAGACTTATATCCAGACAGCATCTGTTTTCCGTGTTGGAAAGTCTTTTTCAAGGGTTGTTTCGGTGATACCAACTTGTTTTGGTGTCGGGCCTCATGTGTCACAGGATCTATTTGAGGCTACGTGAACATATTATATGAGATTTTGGTAATATAAGATGCAACTACCCCACTGTATATTTCAAGTAGCTCTAACCTAGAGAAATAAAATGATCAGAAGGGGATCAATCTTAGGAGCTTAGGTTTTTTTTAGGTGTATCATGTGGCATCACAATGGTTGAGAGGTGGCCCAAACCTTCATTATTTTAATAGAAAAGAAACACTGTTTTTTTGCCCAGAGCTATTGACAGAAAGGCCTACAGACAGACATATTTTCTCTTCAATGGAGAAATATTAGAATATTAGATAACAAAATAAATTAAATCATGTTCTCAGTTTGGCATATTCCAAAGGCATTGATTTTAAATTTGTTTGATTTAGAATCTAGAGAGATTATAAATGGAAAAAAAAAAACTGCCTAAAAATCTGAGGTATGCTTCTTTTGGTACTGTATACCTAGGCATTCTATATTAAATCAGCAGAGCAAAAGGTATCTTTGGGTTGGATGTAAATGAAATGGGAAAAGACCTCTTGGAAGGCATTTGAGCAAGAGGTATGGTTTTAGATATTCGATTAAGTCCAGGATGTGCCTCAGCATACCAAGGGGATAAGTTGGTGTGGGGATTAACAGCAGAAGGTAGCCATTTGGCACTTGGCTTGGAAGAAGAAAATAGTCTGAAAGTTAAGATGAGAAAAGGAGACTATGTGAATTGGAAATTTCTAAAGAATCCCAGCTGGTAGGAGGATAAAGGAAGGTTCCACTACAGGCAGTTATAAAAGAAGATACGCGGTATTCCCTGTCTCATTCCCTTCATCAAATTGAAAGTGTGTAGATATGTCCTATCGTAAACAGTTTCCGCTAAGACTAGGCTCCCTTCAAAGCCAGAGTTTGGTACTATTGTGTTTTTTTGAAGGTTTCTCCTGGGCCAAGTCATGGGGAAATGGAGCTGTACCGGGGAGCCAGCCACCCCACATTGTTTTCCTCATAACATGGTCTGGTTGATACGAGGCTTGAAGAAAGGTTGCCTAGACTCACTGAGGCTTTCTGCATGCAAGTCTGTCATGTGGGCCGTCCTTATTGATTTATCTCATTTCACAAACAGGAGCTTTTATTACTTTATTGCCACTGCCTCAGGCCTAAGCACAGGCTGTGCAGCTGCAGGTAAACCTGGTTATGACCCTCTGTAAAGCTGTTATTGAATCTTCTGCTCTCCTACCAGCGGTAAAGACAATGATGAACAGATGGTAAAGGGCCCCTGCTTTCGTACTTAATAGAGAAACTAATATTAATCCAAAGTGCTCCTAAATGCCAAGGGGCCGAGTCACATGCAAGGCCTGTGGTAGCTTTGCACCTCCCTGGGTTGACTGGACAGCTTCGTTTTTCCAGGAAGGACTTCTTTCCACCCTACCTTGAAATCCCCCCAGCATGCTGCCAACTCTGAGGGTTCCATTCTCGGATATTCCAGGACTGCTTCTGTTCCGCGTGCGCACTTTGGCCTTGGGACGTGAGGCGTTGGTTGAGCTCTCTCCCTACTGGTTGTATAACTTTGCCGTCCCCACTCTTTGTTAAAGTCAGGAAGATACCAACTCCTCGAGAAAGCTGTAAGACGTTGTCATGGGGGGAGCTTGAAGGGTGAAGCGGAGGAGGAAGCTGTTTGGGACGTAATTGTAGGCAGCTGTGTGGCTGAGTAGTGCACTCTGGGTAATTATCCATAATATCCATTACACTGTGCATGGAAATTGTGGTTTTAGAACTGCGTTTTGGCAGGCCCCCTAATCAAATGTCTTTTGATAGTCATCCAGCTTAGCACCCTCTCAATTATGACTGACTCGGCTTTAATCTGGAGCCATTTTAACTGTGAATCTGCATTAATGAATATTTTGGGGGGTAGGGTTGTTTGTTGAACATGTGGCAGATAACTGATGCCATGGGGAGGTTTAAAAGGATGGGCTGCTAGAAAGAGCCGCTCCCTGTGCTGTGGCTTGCTCTGTCTTGAAAAGGGAGGAAAAGAAATGTGAGTTTTTTTAACTCTTTCTGCCTCTGTCCTCAAGATGCCTGTTTTCAAAGTAACAAATGGGAAAGTGAAAGAGCTGCTAACAAGCTATAGCCTGCTCCCCACCCCCCAGAAATGGGGCAGCCCTAATTTCCAGCAGCTTGCAGTTGTGCCGCATCATGCATTACTGTAGACGGAGCAGCCCTGGGGAGGGCTACTGAATCACAGGGCCCTGGCCCAAGAGGATGAGTCAGTAACTATGGCTACCAGAGCTGCTTGGAAGCCGGTGCAGATACAGAACCTCTCTCCAGCAAGCTATTGCATATGCAAGTGACAGCAAAGAGAGGTCAAGGCTAAAGTGGAAAAATATTCCAGAATTGATTTCCACCACTGAATATAGTAAGACGACGAGGCCGGGCTTGCTTTCAGAGTCCCTACATCACTTGCGGGAGGCTCACAGCAGTTCAAGGACAGCTTCATAGTGTCATTTCTTGTGAACAGGGTAGGAGTATTGGCTTAGCAGGTCTCCCTTTCACCACTGCTTCTGTTGGTTTAAAATGTTTATCTTCACCAACCAAGGGATGTATTTTTGGTTAATTCTGCCTTTTTGGCTATTTCGAAGAGAGATTTGAATGGGTGCAGTGTGGAGAAAGAAGGAGAGCCAGGGACATGGTGCATGCTGTTGGGGCCCAAGGCAAATGAATGGAAACTTAACTTTCACATGGTCCGTTGCAAGGCAGGGAGGAATCATAGCTATTGAATTATTCTAATGTAATTAGGACAGACGCATTCTTCCTTGCTTATCAGATCATTTCTGGTATTTTTTAAAGGTCATTTTAGAATCCTGATTTCAGAAGATGTTGCTTTCATTCTGCCCAAATGCTTTAAGGAAATACTTCAAGTGAAATGCTTTTTTATGATCCTCTTTCCCATTTTCAGTCTCCCTATTTCCCATTCCATGTTAACATCTGTTTTTTTAAAGATCAAAGGAATATAATTATTTTGATTTTTTTTTTTTAAGTTCCAGAAGTGACCTAAAATATTCAATACATGACCCCTAGTTTACATACATTTAAAGACCTCTGAGGAGGCTCACATTTCTAGAGTTACTCCTCTCCTGCATGGACAGTCATCCTTATAAGTAGGATTTGGATGTTGAGATGCTTGAGGACAGAAATTGCTTGGCTATCCTGACAATTGGGTAAACTCCACTAGGAAGTTTTCTTGCTATATGGCTTCTTTGCCCAAAGCTCCAATTACATCTCCCCATCACTGCACCTCAGGTGGACTGGGTTGGATATAATGCACTTCAGAACTGTTTGGGAAGCCCTGTTAATTTTTCATTAAGTGGATAATGGTGCTGCATGTTTTAATGTCCATTCTGCAAGTCTGCTGGGAGCGGGGGGGTTGGATGGCAGTGGGCTGGAATGATCCGGTTCCCCCTTACTCCATGAGCTGCAGTAAGTAAACAGCTCCCAGCCCCTCGCCAATCTTATTAGAATTGAACTTTTGCTCTGCTGGCCCATTAGCAACTCACTAGTGTGTTTCTAATGTTTCAGGAATGACCATTCTAATTATTCCTTATTGACTGCTACAGAAACCATAGCACTTAATGGCAACATGTTAATGGTCTATGGGTATTGGTCAATAATTCATATGTGGAGAAACAGTAGAGAGCCTGCTTCCTCTAGGACATTAGCCAAGCCCTCTGCAATCTTAAAGTGCTAGGATTCTTCGCCTTCTAGATCTCACCTCTCTTAGTGGTTGTGACTGAATCATCACCTTTGTTGAATGTTTGGTCTTGAGGGAATCAAGTACTTTTGCATCCAGGTCAGGGAAGTGGACCATTGACCAAAGCAGTCAGATTACAGAACTCACTCTCCTGGGATTGGGAGAAAACCACTAGGCCCAGGGAAGGAGTTTCCATTGCTCTCTGCTTCTTATCTCTTTAGGTTGCTCGGCGTTGGGGCATCCAGAAGAACCGGCCAGCCATGAATTATGACAAGCTTAGCCGTTCTCTACGCTATTACTATGAAAAGGGCATCATGCAGAAGGTGAGCAGTTACTGGGCCACTCTGACCACTTTCAAGGAAAATGTCAAGGGCTTCTCTAATACGACTTTTTAGAGTGGCTGGGAGAAAATGTGAGCCTCATAAGTGATTCTGGGGTAGGAAAAAATCCTGGGAGCACAAACTTGAGAGTCAAATGAGATATAAAGACCATTTTTAATGCTCTTGGGTACACAAACTCCAGAGCTTGCACATGGAACATACTGTAGGAAAATTAGGAACTCTGCTTTACTTAAATTGCCTCTGATTATAAAAATGCCCAGAAACATAAGCCAACAATTATATCCATAAAGGAGTATGTGAAGGAATCAACTTGAAGGCCTCTACTCCCATAAGAGCTGAGTTGAAGTCTTTAGTTGTCAAAATGCCTAGACTTTTAAATACCTTGATTTAATACTCTCAATAGTGTTAGAGGAGTAAGGAGATCCTATTTCTCTTTAAGAACCTATAGAGGGATGCTTGGGTGGCTCAGCAGTTGAGCGCCTGCCTTTGGCTCAGGGCGTGATCCTAGGAGTCCCGTGATCAAGTCCCACATTGGGCTCCCTGTATGGAGCCTGCTTCTCCCTCTGCCTGTGTCTCTGCCTCTCCCTCTCCCTCTCTCTCTCATGAATAAATAAATAAAATCTTAAAAAAAAAAAAAAAAAGAACCTATAGAAAAAACTGGAACTCAAGTTTAAAAACTCAAGGTTTGTAAAATGGCAGCAGAATCACCTAGCACCGGGTCTTTTTTTGCAGAATAAAGGGTAGAGCAGATTTTGAGGAAGCCAGTACAAAATCCTCATTGGGATGCATGGTGAGAGACCACAACCTGAAAATCCTGTGGATAAGCAGAAGATGGGAATGGTTAATCATTGGTTCATCTTTCTTAGCCACCGTATTTTATGCCGTGCTATTACCCACATTCTAGCATTTACACATTTAGGCAGTCTGGGTGGTGGCCAATAGGATGCACTTGGTAGAAGCAATATGGCCATTGCCGCTGAGAACTTGCCTATGCGGAGACCAGACTTATATTTCCCATAGCAGATGGTAATGTGACCCTATATTCCTCTCACCACCTTAAAAAATATTAAACAGCTTGCCATGAGCCTCTGGATAAAGAAGTAAAGATAAAGTTTTAACTTTCTGGTGGTTCATAAGACTGTAAGGCTATTCCCGGTCTGGACTGGACACCATCATCTAATTCCTGTTTCCTCACTCAGACTTGACTGCTTTCATTGACAAGGCCATCTTCTCTTAATTAACATAGTATTTGTTTACCAAAGAATATATACCACATGTATATAAGTTATCAAGCATATTAGGAAATGAAAAAAAAAAAAAACACCTATTAAACTATCATCCTATTTAAAAACTAGAACATTCTTAATGGCTTCATTACCTGGCCAGACAATCATCACTCCCAAGAATCTGAAGTCCTGAGGCTGGGTCTCTTTTCCTGCTTCCAGTAGCACCGGCGCACATCTCTATCACGGCCCTTCTCTCTGTACTGTAAATTACTCATTACTTATCAGCATCCCCCACAGGAGTGTAGTAAGCTCCTTTGGTGTAGAGCTGAGGGTTTGACTTCAGTGCTTGGCACAGAGTTGATAGATAATCTAAAATGGGCAGTCACTCGATTTCTCCTTTTTGTAAAGTGTACAATTCAGTGTTTGTTTTTTTAAATATTTTATTTATTTATTCATGAGAGACACAGAGAGAGGCAGAAATACAGGCAGAGGAAGAAGCAGGCTCCATGCAGGGAGCCCGACATGGGACTTGATCCCAGGTCTCCAGGATCACACCCTGGCAGCACTCAACTGCTGAGCCACCTGGGCTGCCCAATTCAGTGTTTTTTTAATTTATTCACAGAGTTGTGCAACCATCACCATGATCAATTTTAAAACATTTTATCACCCCAGAAAGAAACCCCAAATCCATTAGCAATCACTTTCCATTTTTCCCCAAACTTCATGCACGTGCATGCGTACACACACACACACACACACACACACCCCTTTTAGTGTTAATACTGTCAAGTGGAATCCTAAAATTCAGGAAGAAGAGCTGTTACTCCTTTGCTGTTCCCAACTCCAGATCCATTCTGAGGGAATTTGACCAAGATACAATAACTTGAACTTCTAGCAGTGAGTTGTCCCTATGACTAGGGACTTCAGTTGTTTAAGGAAGTAAAAAAGAACTTTATTTCTGAGAACAAAACAGGCAAAGAGTACAGGAAGGCACAAAAATGAGGCTTGGATGGGTTCAGATCCTAACATTCCCACTTATTAGTTGGATGCTTTGTATTAACCTTCCAAAGCTTCTATTCCCAGTAAAAGTGGAGATTAAAAAACAAAAAACCCTGCTATCCTGTAATTTCACAGGATAAAATATGTGAAAATGTTCCAGAGATAATAATGTGCTATCCAATGTGAGGGATTGTTGTTACATATATTACATGACCCATGAGTAAAAGAAAACTAATTAAAGGTGAATGATAGCGTGCCCGTATGGGGAGAGAGATAGGAAAGCTGTAGTCCCTTATCCTCCGTTTTAGTGACTGAACCAGGTTGGGAATCCATCCATTACTGGCCCCTGATCTCATATTATTTCCACTGTGCCCTTCTGCCTCACTCTTTTACGTATACATACTGGCTTTAGGGGTGGGGTGTCAGAAATTCAGTGTAAATCTGTAGCTTAAAAAAACCAAATAGGGTTGATTGGTTGTGTACATCAAGTTGCCACTGGGATCGAGTCCCATGTTAGGCTCCCTGAATGGAGCCTAACATTCTCCCTCTGCCTGTGTCTCTGTCTCTGTCTCTCTCTTCTCTGTGTATTCTCATGAATAAATAAATAAAATCTTTAAAAAAAAAAAAAAAAGAATGACCGAAGGGTAGGGTTAAACTCAGCCTTTTGAATTTTAAGCCTAAAATGTTCATTTTATCAGTAATTTTAGCGGCCTTCCCTTGCCCCTTTGTATTACCCAGGCAAAGCACTTTATCAGGTTTGATTATCAGTGATAGTTGTCCTCTTGCACTGATGCTAAACAACCAGCAGAGAATGGGTGACCCCGTTGACCTGGATGGCTCATCAACCACATCATGAGGCCTTAGAATCAAGAACTTTGGGTTCTAATAATACTATAATGCAGAAAATTCATAAAAAGGTAGTTAGCAGTTCTTCGGTGTAACAGAACGATTGAATGCATAATTTAAAACCCTAGGTAAGCCAAAAAAGCAATTCTCTTTGGCTTTGGAACACATTTAAATTTCCACAGAAGCTCTCTGGTCAAATTCCTAGCCCTCCAAAATAACAAAGCCGTACTGTGAAGACTGTGAACCTTGGAAGTAACTGAAAACATGGTCTTTCGGCCTTTCACTTTTCAATCCTCCTTGTTCACACCGAGCACTGGCCTCAGCATAACCTTTCTTTCTAAGCTGTGAGTATAACACTGAGAATTTTCCTCTAAAAGAGCCTAAGTAAATAAATAAGTAGGTGAGCCTATCTAGTCTGAATTTGAAATTCAGATATCTTCAACTACTGAGCTGTGGTGTCAACAAAACACTCGGCAGATAACAAGCCCCCAGGACTTATCAGAATAAATCTCAATGATTTGGACAATCAGCTGCTAATGAGCCTCCTTTGGTCGCTGGCTCCTTGAGACCTTGATGAAGGACAAACACCTGGTTATCCTTCCCTTGGTTCCTCCGCCGTCCCCCTCGCCCGCCCCATGCCCTGTTCCAGCTGGGCCTGAGAAGGTGTGTTTTTCTCTCCCAGGTGGCTGGGGAGCGATACGTCTATAAGTTTGTGTGTGACCCGGATGCCCTCTTCTCCATGGCCTTCCCTGACAACCAGCGTCCGTTCCTGAAAGCAGAGTCCGAGTGTCACCTCACCGAGGAGGATACCCTGCCCCTGACCCACTTTGAAGACAACCCGGCTTACCTCCTGGACCTGGACCGCTGCGGCAGCCTCCCCTACGCCGAGGGCTTTGCTTACTAAGTTCCCGAGTGGCTGAGCGGCCAAACCCTAGAGCTAGCAGTTCCCATTCAGGCAAACGAGGGCAGTGGTTTTGTTTGTGTTTTTGGCTGTTCCTAAAGCTTGCCCTTTGAGTATTATCTGGAGAACCCAAGCCGTCTCTGGATTGGCACCCTCAAAGACAGATACCTTGGCTGGGGAGTGGGAACAGGGAAGGGGCAGAGAAACCACCAAAAGGCTGGTGCCTCGGCTCTGATCCTGACAAGGTTTCTGGGAAGAGATTGCAGTGGAGCCTCCTTCCCATGGACACTATATATGCAAAGCAATACCTTGTTCAGGGTAGTGCCCACAAACCAGGACAGAGTGTGTGACAATCTGCATTGATCGTGGACTACTAATTGCCTTTACATAGAAGGGCTCTGATTTGCACAATTTATTGAAACAGAAATGACAGACCCATAGAACAGTAGGCTAAGAAGCTGGGAAGGCTCAGACCGTGAAGGGTTAAAAAGTCTATCTTCAAATTGGGAGAGCTCTTCTAGCTCGAGCTGCAATGTTTCCCCTCGGTCTAGAAAGAAGGGGGGAAAGTCAGAACAGCTGTTCCCCACTCCATGGTTCTCAAATACTAAACCGTTGCGACTCTTGGGAACCTTCTAGCCATGTGGTCACCAAGTAGAACAAGCCCCCTTTCTCTTCCCAGTCACACGGCTGTGTGTGTGGACGGCTTTCATTTTAGAAGGGTGATTTACACTTTTGACAGTATTTTGTTTTGCTTTGATTCGGGGGATTGTTTTGTTTTGGTGGTTGTTTTGGAAAACCAGTTTATAAACTGATTTTTGTAGTTTTGGTATTTAAAGCAAAAAAAAAAAACAAACCTTTTGGTAACTGTGCACTGCGTCCTAAGCAGGGCAGTGCCGACTGATGACGCTGCAGCTTGAAAGGGGCTTTGCTGGGGGCGCCCCCTTAGCCGTGCACAAGCCCATTCTATTGCCTGCTTTGTGCTTTCTGCACCAGACAGCCTGATGGAACATTTGCACCTGAGTTGTACATTTTTGAGGTGTGCAGGGCAGCCCGGACACACCACTTAGATTCTATGTGTATAGTTCCCCGTGTTTTCTAACATGCCCTCTCTGGAAAGCATATGTACATAATACATGTCATGTCCATTCGAAACCTGGCCACCTGGCGGGAACCCTGGGGATTTCTCCCCGGGCATGACCGATGACAATTTCCATTTCATCCATTTGTTTTGTTTTCTTTTTTTCTTTTTTCTTCAATTCTTGGACTTTCAACCCTGCATATGATTCAATAGGGTTTGAGATGTACATGTGACACTGACAGGTAAAACAGTGCTAGCATTTGAGTTTCCTGCCACCTTAAAAAAAAAAAAAAGTTTACTATGATTACTGTATTATATCAGAAAAGTTTTAAACCACCCAGCTAAAGCTATGTGAAAGTTGGCCTCAAAGTGGAGAAGTTCTTAGAAGTGGTAATGCCTTGCTGCCCACTCTGCTGATAGGATTGCTCCGCTGATAGGATTCCGTGCTCCCCGCAGCACTTGGCAAGTTAACCCTGACTGCTGGTCCTCATGTGCACAAGACAGTGCTGACTCGGTGAGGGGAAGAAACCTGCTTTGAATTGTTTGCCTCTCAAGGGGGGTGCGTTACAGTCTTCACCAGCCCCCCCCCTTTGACCAGCAGCGGCACATCTGCGAAGAGGTTCATAGGGCTGAGGGGTGCATTTTATAGCTATGAAAACATGAGGTTTTCCTCTATTGGAAGCTAATTAGCCCGCCAAGGTATTGAACCTCTAGCTTGGGCCTTAATTAGCATTGTACTCTAATCAAAGGACTCTTTCCCGACCATATTTATAGCTCTCTAACCTACACATAGTCTATATATAGATGCATATTTTACCCCCAGCTGGCTAGAGATTTATTTGTTGTAAATGCTGTATAGGATTTGTTTTTTTCTTTCTTATCCTGGTTTGGGTTTTCTTTTTTTGATGGATTTATGCTGTCTTAGCAAGTTTGAAAATAACCCTCTGTAGCCTGAGCTCCCCCCTTCCCCTGCTGTAACCACGGGGCCTGTGCTGGTACGGGACACAGGATGGCGCATCACCGTTGCATTCCCATTGGACTCATGCACCTCCCGGATGGTTTTGGTTTTTTTTTTTTTTTATTTGTTTTGTTTTGTTTTATTTTTGCTTCTTTTCCAGAGTGTGGAAAGTCTACAGTGCAGAAAGGCTTTAACCTGCCAGTTGATTTGAAATACTTTCCCCTGCGCAGGGCCGTATGCATCCTGCCAAGCTGCGTTATATTCTGTACTGTGTACAATAAAGAAGTTTGCTTTCAGTTTACCAAGTGCCTGAAACCTGCCTCTTTCTTGCTCTCAGTGGTCTAATTTGAAAGCAAGCAGAAGCCACCTGGCTTTCTCTCTCCCCTTCCCCCCAACCCCCATTCTCTCTCCTTCCCTCTCAGCTCTTTGGCCTTACCAATGGACTGGAGCTGAGAGTACTTAGAGGAACTATTACCTGGACATAGAAGTGCACAGTGCTCTTTGGCCTCCCCTCTTAAACTCTGGCTAAAAATGGGATCTGAAGGACTAGGAGATAGAGAGGTCCTCTTCACATCCAGTAGTAAGCTGAGACTACCCCATCCCCTTGAGCCTGCCTACCTGCTCAAAATTAGTAACAATTTTTTTTAAGATTTTATTTATTTATTTATTCATGAAAGACACACAGAGAGAAAGGCAGAGACGCAGGCAGAGGGAGAAGCAGGCTCCAGGCAGGAAGCCTGATGTGGGACTCAATCCCAAAACCAAGGATCACACCCTGAGCCAGGGGCAAGTGCTCAACCGCTGAGCCACCCAGACGTCCCTAGTAACAATTTTTTTAAAGCCTAGCTCCCATTTGGATCCTAGGTTGTGTGAATGATGACTGACTAGGCTAGGACTAGGAGTTCCAGAGTAAGTCTAGCTTAGCCCCCTGGATACATTCTTGAAAAACCAGGAAGCACCTAAGAAGTTTATTACTAATTCTCCCCGCAACAAGCTTTGATCTTAACAAGTAAAATTTTTACTAATATCAGGCTGCTTGGAGAACCACCACAAAGGCTTCAGAAAGTCTTGGCCTGTTTTTTTCCTAGCTGTGGGGCAGGGAGAAATTTCTCTTCCCAGTTTGTCTCCTCGTGGGCATATATCGTGTGGGTCAAGTGTAGAAGGGAATATCCATATACAGCGTGCAGGGCTGTGTGCAGGGCTGGGTCTTGCCGTGTTGCTCTTTCACTCTATTCTGCACCTTCCTTTGGGCTTTTCAAGACTCCTATTACAGTAGAGAATTAAGTAGAACCTTTTTCCAGGGCTCTGACAGAGGGCTTTCTGTAAGTTTATCTACCGTCTGTCTTTCACTGTTTTACAAGCCAGTGAGTGTACAAACATCGGAGACTGAATCGGAGCTGGTGAGGCATGAATGCCTGCCACATAAACCCATTAGCTCTGACAGATGAAGAAAAGACGCTTGGGGAGAAGGCAGGGGAGCCCAGGACAAAGCGAACTCTGCCTCTCAGCTTCACCACGATAAGGCTCTGACAGTCAGCTTCCCATTATTCACGGGCTCATTATCCAGCCTGGGCCCAGACCCAGATCGTTAACCTAACGCGGGAGGTCACCAAACACTGGGCCGCCCTTACAGCATTGGGCGCTAGGCTAAGGAAGCCCAGAAAATGTGAAGTTTACTCTTCATCGAGGTCCCCTTTCATGAGCCAAGCCCGGCAAACAATGCTTACTCAGTTGCTAGATGACAAAGAGGTAGTGTGAGGGCAAAAGAATGTGGTCATGAAAGCCAGAGTATGTGCAGAATCTAAATTCTAATGCAGCTGGGACAAACGTATATAAATGTGAAAGAAAAACACACACGCACCCAGACGGTTGGATACCCTAGACAACCCGTTGTCCGGTAGTGCAGGTGGCTGGAGCTCAGGGTGTAGCCTCTGGAACACAAGCAAAAGGAAAAAAGGCCAGAAAAGCATCGATTTTAATACCTGTATGTGTAAGCATTGTTTTGATTTAGCATGAGTGCACTGTACTTAAAATAGGCAGTGGGTGCGAGAGTGGCACACGGACAGCCCCTGGGTCCTGATCCCAGCACGCTGTTGTCCCATTGAGCGACCAGCTTTCTTTAGCTCCTCCACTTAAAGACCTGACTCTACACCCAAACCTTGGTTTGTTGACCTTGGCAGTGAAGCTCAGATAGCTAACCTTTGAATGGCACTTCACAGTTTACAGAGCACTTTTTCGTCCCCATTATCTTTTTGGCAGGACTTCTTAAATGGTAACAGCCTGTTGAAACTGAATCTGAAAATAAGGCTGTTAGCCTCCCAAAGTACTTTCTTGGAATGTTCAAAGTGGCTACTGTGGGAAGAGGACTAGACACGGGGGTTCTGGCCCCAGCTCTGGGATTGACTGGATTAACTCGATGATCTCTGGGCCGTCCTGGCCTAACCTCCCAGGCCAGTGAGGGCACAGATGAGCCACTACTTCCAGATCTCTTAGGAGGTATGGGAGAAAGGAGTTCCTTTGGGAGTTCAGGTGTGTGTGTGTGTGTGTGTGCACATGCACACACATGTGGACACCTGCGTGCACAGGTTTAACAGCTAAAAACATTCTCAAGTCATTACTAGTAAGGAAGCTCTGAAGTGTGCTGAGTCCCATCATTAAAGATATTTGTCTGTTCATTTCCCAAGCATCTACTGAGCTAGATGCCAGGCACTGCTGGATCCTGAAAATAAATGATTTAAGATGACAGTTTTCAAATAAAGCCCTGTTCATGGCACAGTAATACATGCAGTGATTCCTTAAACGCCCTGCTCACGAGCTCATAGCAGCTCATACTCAAACTCCACTGATACCACCTTATTCTGACCACACTGGCCAGAGGCTGAAGAGGTGGGCATCCCTCCACCCACTGCTGCCCCTGCCCCCAGGGTTGTGAACTCTTCGGAGTGCTTCCTACCGGGGAGAGCAAAGGGTAAGCCCCAGGGTCAGTGTGCTGGGAGCTGTTGGTAGATGAGTAACTCAGGTGGGCTGAGGGGACCTGGAGCAGGTATGGTTGTGGTTGCTACACCTCCTTATTACATGAACAGGGCTCTCCTGGATGACCTTGGGTTTTTGGTCTCCCCACTTCAGGTGAGTGATTCTTTGCATCCATTGTTCTGTTCAAAAACATCAAGCATCTCTTTTTTTTAAGAAACTGCAGTAGACACTTTGGGGTGGGGGGGGTCACACAGGGAAACCCACCCTCCCCTTAAATGGCTCACAGGCTAGTGGGGAAAATATTTTTCTACATGAAACTAGAACACAAGTTATAACTTGTGATGACTATCAGTCATCCAATAAGTAGTGCCTATTAGTAGTGCCAGGCCCCGCTCTAGGATTGGTGAAAGGGAAAAAATGGGTACAAGTCTCTGCTCTCAGGGGTCTTACATCTGGGGGAAGGAGTGAAAAACACATGAAACAAGTGATAGCACTCATTAGATGGTGTTAAGTACTATGGAGAAAAATAAAGCAGGGAAGGGAAATAGTGAATGGTGAGGTATAGGGGTTGCAATTTTAAATAGGGATGTCAGGGATGACCTCAGAGCTGGGCAAAGACTTGAAAAAAATAAAGTAGCCTGATGGATATCTGGGAAGGAAGAGCATGTAGACAGAGGGAAGAGCAAGTGCAAGGCCCTGAAACTTTGAGTACACATGGAATATTTAGGAATAGCAAGACCTGTGACTCCAGATCAGAGGGAGTGAGATGCAGGGCATAGTTAGAGACAGAAGCAGAAAGAAGAAATTCTGGTTGTATCATCTTGGGCCAGGTAGGCTCTTTAATGACTGTGACACTGGGGATGCCTGCGTGGTTCAGTGATTGAGCATCTACCTTTCACTCAGGGTGTGGATCCCAGGGTCCTGGGATCGAGTCCCACATCAGGCTCCCCATAGGGAACCTACTTCTCCCTTGGCCTATAGTTCTGTCCCTCTCTCTCTCTCTCTGCCTCTCATGAATAAGTTTTTTAAAAAGAGAAAGAGAGAGACTCTGACATTTGCTCTGTTAATGTTTAGCTGTTAGAGGTTTTGAGAGAGAAGTGACATAATCTAACCTAATTTTTAAAGGACCGCTCTGAAAAAAAAATAAATAAATAAAAAATAAAGGACCGCTCTGCCCATTGAGTTGAAAAATCGATTGTAGGGAAACAAGCAAGGAAGCACAACCTTGTAGCAGGGCTACAGGAATGCAGGTGAGGTCCAGGGTACAAAGAGGACCTAGTCTGGATATATTTTTAAGATAGAGCCAATAGGTTTCAGATGTGTGGAGTGAGAGAAAGAGAGGAGTCGGTTACGGCTCCAAGGTTTTTTTTGGCCTGAGCACATGAAAGTGTGAAGTTGCATTTACAACTATTCACTGAGATAGAGGAAGAGAAATTGGGGATGAGAGTGAGGGAAGAACAGGCATCCTGTTTTGAACACGTTAACTTTGAGATGCCTATTAGAAATCCAAATGGGAACATCGATTTGGATACATGAGTCAGGAGTTCAGGGGAGAGATCCAGACTGTAGAGAGAAGTCATCAGTGTGTATTTAAAGCTGAAGCTAGATGAGATCACTAAGGGAATATGTCTAGATAGAAAAAAGGAAAGTTCCCAGGACTGAGCCCTGAGGACTTCAAGATTAAGAGGTTGAGGCGATGGAGAAGAATCATCAGAGGAGCAGGAGGAAAAGTGGCTCATCAAGTAGGGACGATCAGAACAGTATTTCCAGGGATCCCTGGGTGGCGCAGTGGTTTGGCGCCTGCCTTTGGCCCAGGGCGCGATCCTGGAGACCCGGGATTGAATCCCACGTCGGGCTCCCGGTGCATGGAGCCTGCTTCTCCCTCTGCTTGTGTCTCTGCCTCTCTCTCTCTCTGTGACTATCATAAAAAAAAAAAAAAAAAAAGAACAGTATTTCCAGGAGAAAGGAGAAATCAATACGGCAGATGCTTCTCATGTGTCAGTAGGGTGAGGACTGAATTAGCAACATAGAGGTCACAGATTACTTGTGCATTTCCACAGAGTGAGAGAAGGAGACACAACTGAATGACCCAAAGGAGGTTTGAGGCAGGGATCAGAGAAGGCTCCATGGATTCAGAATCCTGGGCTTGAGTTCAGCGCAGCCTCTTTCACTACCCCTTCCATTCCTTGACTCACAAAGTCTGAAAGAGCCCTGGGCATCCCTGCCAGGCGTCCTGCCCAGAAGGTACTAGATGACTGATTCAGGGATAGAGGAAGAGAGATTACGTTGCTGTCACCATCATCTTTACCATTCCTATGGTACTCTGTTCTTGTTCTGT
Source organism: Canis aureus (assembly GCF_053574225.1). Taxonomy (NCBI): domain Eukaryota; kingdom Metazoa; phylum Chordata; class Mammalia; order Carnivora; family Canidae; genus Canis; species Canis aureus. The sequence goes on along the minus strand of NC_135641.1, from coordinate 23,322,768 downwards.
GCTCTTATATTTCTTTTTTTGAAATGTTAAGTGTTTTTAAATAACCTTTTTTCATATTACACAATTAGCATATGTTCTTTGTAGAAAAACAGAAAAAAACCTTAGCCCAAATTTAAAACTATTCTGGAAACTCCACCTAAAAATCACAGTTAACACTGTATCATACATCCTTCCACATGGCTTTTCTTTTTTTTTAAGTTTTATTTATTTATTTTAGAGACACAGAGCTTGAGCAAGAGGAGGGACAGAGGGAGAGAGAGAAAGAATCCTCAAGCAGACTCCCCACTGAGTGAGGAGCCCAACTCAGGCCTTGATCCCGGAACCCTGAGATCATGAGCTGAGCCGAGATCAAGAGTCAGCCATTTAACCAACTTAGCCACCCAGGTGCTCCACCCACATGGCTTTTCTCTGTGCTGTTAATTATAAAAATAAGGTCGTGCTATACAGTGGACATAGTTTTGTAATTTATTTTTATACAGTATATTTTGAATATCTTTCCAGATCAGGAAGTATTTTCCTACAGTCATTTTTAGTGCCTGCATCGTTTTCCACTATATATATATATATATGTGTGTGTGTATATATATATACATATATAATAACATTTCTGAGCAGTCCCTTTGCTGGAGATTAAGGTACCACAAATGTATATCCATAACCAAGCCAAGTAATCTCCATCCCCCAAAATCAAACAAACAAACAAAAGACAGGAATTGGGTTTTTTTTTTCTGGTGTTCCCAATTAACAATCAACTCCTACTAATTTTACCTTCTAGATATCTCTCAAATCTACCTCCACCATCACTGCCATAACTCAGTCACAATCACCTCTCACTGGACTATTGCCAACACCACCTAACACACTTTGCCACATCCACCCTTACCTCCTCCAACCCCTCTTCCCTACTGTAGTCAGATGATGAATTTTAAGCCCAAGCCATTCTATCACTTGAGACTTTCCAATGACACCCACTGGAACACCTAAAATTTAAAAAAGACTGATACTACCGCATGTTGGCTAGAATACAGTGCTGAGGTCGTGTAAAATGATACAACTCCTTTGGAAAGCTGGTGGTTTCTTATAAAAGTAAACATGCATCCACTTTACGATCTAGCACCTCTAGTCATGAGTATTTAGCCAAGAGAGATACAGAAATGTGTTCACAAAAAGACCTCTGTGAGAATGTTTAGAGAAGCTTTATTCACAATAGCCACCAAAAGCAACCCAAGTGTACATCAAGGGAAGATCAGATAAACAGGTTGTGATATCCATACAACAAAATACTACTCAGCGATGAAAAAGAATGAGCTCTGATGGTAGAAATCAGAAAATGATAGCAAGGTGTGGATAGGCAGGAATTGATCGGAAAGGTATAGAGGGAATGCCCTGGGGTGAAAGAAATGCTCCAGATGTTGGCTTCGGTGGTTGTTACTTGTACATTTGTCAGCATGTGGCAAACTGAATACCTGAATTCTGTGCTTTTTATTTCCTGTGAAGTATTCCTCAAAGGAGTATTTCTAGTCATTTCTTGGGATAAACCAGAATCCTTAACTTGGCCATACAAAGTGAGTCCTTACCTGTCATTTCAGCTTCATCTCGTCCCATTCTCTCTCATTTTAGATGTTCCAGCCCCGCTGACCTCCTGGTGTCTCCTGCTCCAGCCAGACACAAATTATTCCCTGGACCCGAAATGCGATACTGCCTTCAAAATCATCCATAACCTCCAACCAGCTTAACCTCAACACATACTTTCATCTCAATTCAAAGATCACCCCAGGGGAAGACAATCAACCACTCTTACAAGTAAGTGAATAATTTCAATTTCCTGGCCTTCCAAGCTTTGCTCTCATCCCCCATTATCCACTTTTTCCACACTATCTTTTTTTCATAGCACTTCTCACAATTCTTAATTATTCATTTATTTGCAAGATTAGTTGATTGTCTTTCCCAATAGACTATAAATTCCATGAAAGCAGAACCATGTATACTTTGCTAACTGCTTTATCTCCAATACAGAGCAGGTGGTTAAGAAATATCTATTGAACGAGTAAATACAGTAATCAGCGTCTTTGTTCTTTTATGACTTTCAGGATACATTCCTAGAAGATGGATGTTTGAGCAAAGGGTAGGAATATTTCAAGGTTATTTGTATGAACGACAAAAGGCCCACCAAAAAGATTATGATTCATACTTGTTCTTATACTCTTTGTCTACACTCAACATTATTTATACTTAACACCTCAATTTGCCATTCCCTCTTTCTTTCTCTATTCATTCAAATATTATTTTTTAATATTATTTATTTATTCATGAGAGACACAGAGAGAGAGGCAGAGACACAGGTGGATGAAGAAGCAGGCTCACTGTGGGAAGTCCGATGCGGCACTTGATCCCAGGACCCCAGGATCAGGACCTGAGCCAAAGGCGGTTGCTCAACCACTGAGCCACCCAGGTGCCCCAATTTATTCAAATATTATTTATTGAGCACCTATTACATACCATGTACCAAGCCAGATGTTCATTATGCAGTGATGAATTATATCAGTTTTCACATTTTTTGCTTACATACCATCGAAAAGAATTTTCAAAAGCTAGACACCTGTTAGCACTACTTTAAGTCGACATTTAACATTTTCTATCATACTATGAAAAGTTGAAAAGGATATAATTTCCAATCTATTTTACATTTTTACATTTTAAAATATAATTATTCCAATTTAACAATGGATTTTATATATGCTACCAACTTAATCACCACCATCATTAAACTTTCATCATTATCACCAAACTATACGATCTCTTCTTTCACAGACTTTTATGTTACTCTTTTTTTTTATGGGGGGGAGAAAGGGCAGAGTGAGAGGGAGAATCCTGAGCAGGCTTCGCACCCAGCACAGAGCTCGACACAATGCTCCATCTCACAGCCCTGATATCATGACCTAAGCCAAAATCAAGAGTCAGACATTTAAGCACCCCACCACCCAGACACCCCATGTCACTCTTTTTTTATCCTTGAATCCATATTTCCGCATACACCCCCTAAAAGAATTTTATCCTGATACAATCTATTTTTATGCTGGAAAGTCTTTATCCTGCCTTTTAATCCTACTCTAGGATACATGCATACAACGAATTGTTTTAAATCATTTCCTTTGGCAATCAGCCTTTACATGTTAAAAAAGTATTCTGTGTTGAGTGATTACTAAATTAATAGTTCACAATCGATCAAAACAACATAAATATATAACCAAATCTGGTATATATTTCTTAAAATTAAAAAGTAAAAATGTGTCAAAAACGAATCTGTCAGTGACCTCCCTGGGATGGGAGTGCTGTTGTTTTTCCATTAGTTCACAGCACGAATGAGATAGGTTTCAGTGTCCGCTCTATTCCTAATTTTCAATTTTAAGTAAGCGCTAAGATACACTGTGGGAAGACGGTGCTAGCTGTCCACCAAATTCATTTTCTTCTTCTCCTTTGGCAGTAAGATTGTAGCTGTACACATGACTAGGCTACATTCCAGCATCCCTTGCAGTTGCTGGGCCCATCATCAATATATTGTCTCCCAGTTCAAATTCACCATTTTGTGTTTGCTCTGTGAAATGAATCTGGGCCCCATATGCATTCTTTCTTTGCTAGGTGGCAGTGACACTTTGTCAGCAGAAGGCGCTGGAGTGACAATGAAGGAGAAAGGGCTTTATTTCCTGGTTCCTGTGTGCAGTCTCCTGAAGTTACTCCAGCTTCTGTAGTACCTAGCTACTGCAGTGCGTAGCAACCAGCTTCCAGCATTTTCTTCTGGCACCCCCTACCTTCAGTGGTTTTATAGCAGAGTGTTTGCATCTCCTGTTGGGCCTGCACTTTTTTCAGTGCCTGTTGGGCTCCCATAGTGCACAGTAGCCAGTGGCAACCAGCAGCCAGAAGTTTCCCTTGGTACTGCACCCTCCCAGTTGGCTTTGTAGGAAAGGACCTTGAGCAGTTTTCTCTGGCCCCCAACAGGGTGGATTTCCAGCAAGTTCTACCAGTCAGGAACTCTCTGCCCTTCAGTGAGCCATAGCTATATCCTCTAATACAGCAAAGAATTAACTTAGCAGGCTTACAATGTCCAAACTTTTCACATTCCAAAAAATGGTTTGGCCTTCGCCTGGCTCCTTTGATAACCTCTAAGCCCTTGGAATATCTTGCCTGGAATATCTCTGTGTCTCTGTTTACCCAGGACCTCAGGCCATGCCACATAGTCTACGCTAAGAGTGTGATTTATACTTGGGGTGCCTTGGGCCACATAGCATCAATTGACTTCTGGGGGGTGGAGTGAGTGAGTGAGATCAGCCATGTGGGCAGTAAGCCATGCACACGTGATCAACCGCTGTGGAAACACCAAGGCTCAGGTAAGTTTCCTGAGCTGGCAATATTTCATGAATATTTTCACATTTCACTGCTGGGAGAATGATGGGCTATCCCTTTGGCTCCAGTGGGAGAGGACAACCCGAAAAGTGTGCCTGGTCTCTCCTGGACTCTGCCTGTGTGCCTTTTTCATTGCTGATTTTAATCTGTAGCCTTTTACTGTAATCAACCATAACCTTGAGTATAACAGCTTTTCTGAGTTCTGTGAGTCCCTCTCACAAATCATTGAACCTGAGGGTGATCTTGGGGACTCTCAAACACACCTTCCCAATAAAATCTGAACCTCAGCCCTCTGGGGAGAGAAGGGTATTGGGACCCTTCCTTGGCACTCTACCTCACCCTGGGGCTAGTACCCACTCTTTATATCTGCTATTCCTTTACTTTAGAACTGCCAATCCCTTGTTACTCCAATTTCCTGTATTGGTTAATAACTATTCATATTAAACTTTCCTTATTCAAATTACTTTGTGGTTTCTCTCCTCTGATTGGACCCAGATAGATACTTAGTTCTCTTTCAGCAGAAATAATGATGGCTATTTCTGGGTTAGGGCTATTAAGAAAGCATGTGTACCTCCACTGTGCCTTCTTCCAGTTGGATGTAGATGATGACCAGACCCTGGGTGGTGGCAGAGGTGCAAGATGGAGAAGCCTGGGCCTCTGATTCACCACATGCCTGTTAAGAAACAAACTGAACCATGTTTATGTCAATTTGTAAGAGCAGTTTAATTTACCCTAACTAATAAACATTGTTCACTTAAACAAATACTTAGGAATGGAATAAGCTGCGTGCATGTGTGTTTAATAGAAATATCACTCCATTATGGAATAGTCCTTCCAAGCTATATGCCAAGGTTCACATACTGATCTTCATCAGAAATTATTTTAAATGATCTGTCAACTGACAATTCCATTAGGTCCTCCTTTGATTTCATTGAAAACGAAAGATTGGAATCAACTTAACTTACAAAACTAGAAGTTACCAATCACTAGAGTCTAATCATTTCCTCCATATGTATACCAAAAAGGTTTTACCAAGACTTAGCTACCAAATGCTTCTACGCTAGTGGTTCTCAAAGTGTGGATTCCAGACAAGTGCATCAGCATCATCTGGCAACTTGTTAGAAATCCAAATTTTAAGCCCCACCCAGACCTACTGAATCAGAAATTCTGGGGATGAGACCAGCAGTCTGTGTTTTACCAAACAAGCCCTCTAGGTGATTCTGAGGCTCCAGTTTGAGAATCACTACTGTATGTTACATCTGTAATTCTTTGCCTGGACCTGTATTTAATCAGATAGTTTCCAAAAGCATTCAAATATTGAAATACTAATTTCAATATATACATATATGTATATCCCACAAATTTAGTGGCTTCAAATGACACACATCTATTTTCTCCCAATTTCTGTAGGTCAGGAGTCCAAGCATGACTTACTGAGTCCTCTGCTTCAGGACCTCATAAGGCTGCAAAGTGCCAGCTGGGACAGAGGTCTCATCTGAGGCACTGCTGGGACAGGATTCCCTTCTAAATTCACATGGTTGATGGCAGCCATCAGTTCTCTGTGTCTACCAGCTAGAGGCCACCCTCAGCTCTTTGCCACCTTGAGGTCTTCCCAGTATGGCCCGTTGCTGATTCAAAGCCAGCAAGGCAAAGTCTCTCCTAATAAGACTGCAGCTGCAAGTTTCTGTAACAAAATCATATAAATGTAGTCATGTACATCCATCATCTTTGCCATATTCTCTTAGTTAAAAGCAAGTTCTAGGAAGGGGACGATACACCTGGAAGGGGAGGATATCGCACAGAAACAAGAATACCAGGATATAGGGATCATCAGGTCCACCCTAACCTCTGTCTGCTGCATTGCTCAGGACTTCTTGTTTAAACACTTTTGTTTCATCACATGCTTTAACTTTTTTTTTTTTTTTATGATAGTCACAGAGAGAGAGAGAGAGGCAGAGACATAGGCAGAGAGAGAAGCAGGCTCCATGCACCGGGAGCCTGATGTGGGATTCGATCCCGGGTCTCCAGGATCACGCCCTGGGGCAAAGGCAGGTGCCAAACCGCTGTGCCACCCAGGGATCCCCACATGCTTTAACTTTATTTAATTAAACTTCAGAGGTTCTCTCTAGAGCATTCAATGGTAAACATTCTGAAAAATATTTACTAGAATAACTTTTCCAAAGCTGAGCCTCCTGGTCAAATCAGACTATGACTTCCTTTCTATCAGAAAAAGTCAGATGGCATTTTTCAACTCAAATAAATGTGTTAATACAAAATTTAAAAAACATATAAAAAATTGAAATAATACATTTTATAGCATATATTGTAAGAAAGATCATTAAAAGCAGGGATGCCTGAGTCTCAGTGGTTGAGCGTCTGCCTTCAGCTCAGGGCGTGATCCCAGAGTTCTGGGATCGAGTCCCACGTCGGGCTTCCTGCATGGAGCCTGCTTCTCCCTCTGCCTATGTCTCTGCCTTCTCTGTGTCTCTCATAAATAAATAAATAAATAAATAAATAAATAAATAAATAAATAAAATCTTTAAAAAATATATTACTAAAAGCCGTCAAGATCAAACTGATGAATATCTAATAAAATTGATCACATCTGAGTTACCAGAACAAGATGATAATGGCAGTACTCATTACTTTATAATTATTCAGATGTGTGACTAAAGTTATCAATTATTATTAATGTGATGAGTATTACTGAAAACAAGATACTCCTTCAGTAAGTGTGTGTCCATGCGGGTACTGAACTCTGGTGGACAGCTTCTGGGGTTAATACAATAAAATAATGCATTAAAAAGGCCAAAATAGCTCCATTAATTTAATTAGACATTATGATTAAATTTCCCATGCATTTAATGAAAAAGAAAGGTATATACTGCTAAAACTAATTGGTCCAGAAGCTAGCATATAATTTTATTTTTTGTTAATAAGAACTAGAAAATCTTATTATAAGCTGAAATAAGATGAGTATTGACTATAATTGCAATGCACATTTCATAATATGATTTGACAAAAGAGGTTTGAACTATTTTATTGAGCAAGGCATACCAAATTTGAAAGCACATGAGATTTTTTTATATAGTACCTATTTTGTATGCTTGCATGAAGGATACTTTGTTTGCAAATTTGTGTTTTTCTCATTTCAAATCTGTGAAAAATTGAAAGAATAATATAATAGACACATGTAAACATTTCACTTAAGTTCATCTAACCTTCTACCTATTTATGAAAGTATATGAAATGAAAAGCCCTAAGTCACAAGGACTTTACAAAGACTATTGTCTAGGAAAATGTGTCACAAGCTAGATTTGTCTGATATTCTCTTGTGATAAGATTCAAGTCAAACATTTTTGGCAGGAATACTACTTAAGAGTTAGTGTACTTCTTATCCCATCACCTTGAGAGGCACATGGTATCAGTTCGCCCTGATAGTACTTATTCTGAAGGTGATTACTTGGTTAAGGTAGTAACGCCAGTTCTATTATAAAATTACTCTTTCCCCTATGAGATTAATAAGTAGCCCATTCCCCAGTTAAATTTCATCTGATGATTTTATCATCTTCTGATGATCTTGCCTGAGTAAATAAATATACACATTGGTGGTTGTCCAATGTTAATTTTCTGGGATATCTTGAAAAATGAGTAGACTTCTTGGCTCACATCACAGAAAAGTCCAGGAGCAAGACAGTTGAATCCAGAGACTCAGGTTAAGTCACCAGTACCTAGTCTCTTTCTATCACACAAGGTTCTGCTTTTCATTTTGTTGGTTTTGTTCTCAGGTTACACATGGTGGTGGTCCCTGTAAGCCCAGGCTTACAACTTTATAGCTTCAGGTCCAATAAAAAAAAAAGATGACCTCTTCTGAAATAATAGTCATAAAAGTCTTAGAGCTAAGTCTTCTTGACTCTGATTGTCTTAGCTCAGGTCATGCCCCATCCACAAGTCACCGACTGTGGTCAGGGAGATGACACCAAGTTTGATTTACATATCCAACCCTGCAGCAGGAGCTAGCGTCAGTTCCAAACAAACCATATGGACTGAGAGGTGGTTCCCCAGGGAAAATGGAGGAGCTGTTATTAAAGGGAGAGGCAAAGGATGCTGGGCAGGAGGCAGAAACAACAGATGTCTCCTATAACTGATTATCCAATAAAGATGTTTAGACATCTGATAAGCCATCTGAAAAGACCAATGTTGGAGAGTAGGAAGCAAAGCCAGGCACCTATTCAGTCTTTACATCAAAATAAATTCCAGATGATTTTTAAAGTTTTTATGTAAAAAACAAAATGACAAATGTACTGGAAAAAAGCATGATTGAATAATTTTAAAAACTGGGAGTAGAGATAGCCTTTTTAAGCATGACACAAAACACAGAAACCAGAAACGATAATATTATAAAATTTGACTACATAAAAACCTTAAAAGCTTTTTTAAATCAAAAATACCACACTGAATGAGGCAAGGAAGCTCTGCAACGAAGATATAATAGTTATGAAAATCTATATACCAAGAAATGTAATAATGACCATCATGTAACATAAGTTAGAAAAGATACAAGAAGAAATAAACACAAATACATTAATAGGAGACTTTAATTCACTTCTCTCAGTCCATGACAGGTCAAGTGGATAAACGATGGTAGATAAGCAATGATAGATAAAACCTCACATATATAATTATTAGTAAGGAAGTTCTGATAGATAAAATTTCAACTCTGTACCCTGAAAATAGAAAATACATTCCCCTTCCCCACAAAGGCCTGTGAAACATTCGTGAAACTTGATCAGATATTAAACCATAAGAAAGCATTCTCAAGACCAATGCACAATAATACCAGTAATAATAAAATCAGAAAATAAAAAGACACTTCCACCTTCGGAAATTAAAAAAAAAAGTTAAAATTCTGTCTTGAACATTTCCTTGGTTTAAGGAAAAATAACAACTAGAGTTCTAGTCTGTCTAGAAGCAGTAACAATGAAAACAGCAGCACCTGTGGGCTAGTGTTAAAACAGTGTTCAGTGAAAATTCCATAATTTTATTTAAACTGATAAAGAAGATAGAAGAAACACAAATTAATTGAGCATCTGACTTCAAATTTAGAAAAAGAACAACATAAACTATAGGAAACTAAAAAGGAAAAGAATAAGTCAATGTTGGAAAACAAAAAAATAGAAATAAGAATAAATTAAGGCATAACGAATAAACCAAGGGGAAATAATAAAATAGATTAAAATTTGCCAATCTTATTAAGGAAAAAAACAGGTATGGTAGGCAGAATAATGGCCCCTCAAAGATGTCCACACTATCATCCCTAGGACTTATAAATATATTACTTTACATGGCAGAAAGGGACTTTGCAGATGTGATTAAGGTGAAGGACCTTGAAAAAGAAGAGCATCCTGGATTATCCAGGTGGGCTCATATCTCATCATATGAGTCCTTAAAATCAGAGAACCTTCCCTTGTTGAGGTCAGAGCGAAATGTAACAACAGGTGAAGGGTCAGAGAGATGTATGTGAGAATTTGGTGTGCTATTGCTGGCTTGAAGACAGAAGTAGAAGACCATAAACCAAGGAATGCAGGCAGCCTATAGACAGTAGAAAAGGCAGAGAGAGAGTTTCTCTCCCAGAGCCTCCAGAAAGGAATGCAGCCCTGTCAGCATCCTTATTTTAGCTTGCAGTCCCCGAGTCAGACTTCCCACCCACTAAAATGTGAGATAATAGGCCACATACACTTGTGGTAATTTGTTACAATGAGGAAGTTAAATTTCACAAATTAAGAAATGACAAGAGAGAAATACACCTAAAATTAGAGGACACTAAAAGGTCATAAGGCTAATTTGCTAACTCTATGCAAACTTTGAAAACCTGAATGACATTGACCAACTTCTAGGCAAATAGATTCCCTAAAATCAACCCCAGAATAGGTGGAAAATAAAAATAGACCAATTTTCATAAAAGGAAATGAGAAATTTGTTAAAAAGTTACTCCCTCAAAAAGCACCAGGCTCAGAGAATTCCACAGGGGATCTACCTCCCCACCCCCCTCCCCACATACACAGGGAATTTTTACTAGACTTCTTGAGAGTTGATAATGCCAATGTTATTTAAGTTGTTTGACAGCTTTGGAAAAAATAAAAACCTTGTAAATGTTTTTTTTATGAGAATTTAACATCGATACAGATAAATAACAAAGATAGCATGCACAAAAGCTACATATCAAGCTAATTTATAAATATAGATACAAAAATCTTAAATGAAATATTAATAAAAAGATCCTAGCAGAATTTTTTTAGCAGAATTTTTTTTAAAAAAAGAGAGACTACATAAGGATACTCTATGAATGAATGCATGGATGGTTCAATACTAGGAAATCAATCAGTATAATTCATATTACTAGATCTAAGAAGAAAAATAGTATGGTCATTCCCATAGACACTGAAAAGGCATTTGACAAAATTAAAAGAGCATTCATTTAAACCACTAATAAATGTAGAAGGGATAAAAGAATTAGAAAATCATAATTCAGCAACCATCACAATAATATAATTAATGCAAGCTAAAAGCCATCAGTTAATGCCAAAATTAGTAGGTGAAAAGTTTGAAGCCTAACAGGATATTTGCATAGTCTCAGAGTATCTCCCCAAAGATACTTAGAACTGCAATGGAAAAATGGTAACTTTACAGAGGAAAAACCTGATTAACACTATCATGTGATGAAAGCTAATGTCACCAATAATATGACAAATCAACACCCCACACCTGATATGATGCAGTGAGAAAACACAGCAGCCCTTCTGTAGTATTCCTCCAAAATAGTATAACCTTATCCTAATCATGAGGAAACAACATACAAACTTAAACTAAGGGATTTTCTACTAGAAAGACTGGCCTGTACTCTTTAAAAATGTCAGCATCATGAAACAGAAAGAGAAAACTGAGGAACTGTTTTAGATTTTAAAAAAGAAAACAACTAAAGAAACACGGCAAATGAATTTTCCTTTGCTATAAAGGACATTATTGGGACAATGGATAAATCTGAATATGATCTATAGATCAAGTAACATATTAATGTTAATCTCCTGATTTTTTTCAAAGATTTATTTATCTATTTTAGAGAGAAGGAGACAGAGAGAGAAATGGACAAATGGGGGAGGAGTAGAGGGAGAGAGAAATTCTCAAGCAGACTCCCCTGAGCACAGACTCTGATTTGAGGCTCAATCTCATGAAATCTCATGAAATCATGATGACCTGAGCCGAAATCAAGATCTGATGCTCAATCAACTGAGCCAACCAGATGCCCCTAATTTCCTGATTTTGACCATTGGCTTACATTTATAAAAAATACTTGGTATATAGGTGTAAAAGAGCACCTTGTGTGCAATAGTTCAGGAAAAAATATATATATACAAGAATAAGTCAATGTGTGAGGCACCTGGATGGCTCAGTTGGTTGAGCATCAGAATCTTGATTTCAGCTCTGGTCCTGATCTCAGGGTCCTGGGATTGAGCCCCACATCAGGTTACACACTGGGCATGGAGCCTGCATGGATTTTCTTTTTCCCTCTGCTTTGCCCACCCCGCCCCATACAAAAAAAAAGAATAAATCAATGCATTAGAAAACAGAAAAATAGTAGATATAAGAATAAATCAAAACATAATGAATAAATTAAGGGAAAAATAATAAAGTGTATAAATATAAACATATCTATTTATATGTTTAGATGAAATTAGATCCAGAGAGAGAAAGCAAATGTGGTAAAATGGAAAACATTTGGGAAATCTGGGCGAAAAGTATGTGGGAAGTCTTTGTACTACTCTTGTCATTTCTTAAACAGCCTTGATTGTGATGAAGAAGGAGAGAGAAGTTGGTCAAAGGTTTAGGGGGCTGGGGGTATTGTATTTTTGAGATTTTTTAAATTTTAAAGTAATCTCTACACCCAATGTGAGGCTCCAACTTACAACCCTGAGATCAAGAGAGGCTTGCTCCCGCCAGGCACCCCAGGGGTATTTTTAATGAGAGAGAAGCTGGAGCATAAAGACACAGCAGCAGTGGTGAAAGAGTGGTGAGTGGGGGAGAGTGTGCATAAGAGTGAGGAAGAACAAACAAGTGTGAGAGTAAGAACAGAAGAGGAAATGCTTGAGATTGTAAAGGAGAATAAATGTTCAAGGTTGGGGGTGCCTGGGAGGCTCAGTCGGTTAAACATCTGCCTTTGGCTCAGGTCATGATCTCAGGGTCCTGGGATCGATTCCTGCATTGGGCTCCCTGCTCAGCGGGGAGTCTTTCTCCCTCTCCTTCTGCCCCTGCTCATGTGTGCCCTCTCTCTCTCTATCTCTCACTCACTCTTTCTCTCAAGTAAATAAATAAAATATTTTTTTAAAAAATGACAATGGGGGACACTTGGGTGGCTCAGTGGTTTAGCGCCGCCTTCAGCCCAGGGTGTGATCCTGGAGTTCCAGGATCGAGTCCCACATCAGGCTCCGCACATGGAGCCTGCTTCTCCCTCTGCCTGTGTCCCTGCCTCTGTGTGTGTGTGTGTCTCTCGTGAGTAAATAAATAAAATCTTAAAAAAAAAAAAATGACAGTGGGATGCTGCTGGCATTTAGTGGATGGGAGCAGAGACGTTAAACTTGCTACAGTGGTCCAGGAAGTCCTACACAATGAAGATGGTACTGTCCAAAATACCACTGTACCCCTGTCAGAAAGCCCGACAAGAGCTATGCCTAAGAATCAGGCTTCGGGGGTCAACAGTCAGCCCGCCCACCATTACCGAGCCCTGTGACTGGGCAAGGCACCAGTTCTTCTCATTTGTCTTGAAAATCAGCATTTTATACCAGATGGGAACTCACATCCTTCAGCCTCTGACGTGCCCAGATTCTGTCTTCAGAGGTCACCAACAGCAGTGACGAGCTGATCCTGCCAATGATACACAGGTGTAGGCAGAGTTAACCCCCAAACCCCTCACTTGTAACCACCTCAGCCTGGGCAGGTTCACAGACTAGTAAGTCTAAGCTCTGCATCTAGAACTTAGATGATAACTGTGCTTTCCATAAAAGTCTGTTAGTTAGCAAGCATTTCCGCCTGGACTATTTCATTGAGTCATCCCATTAGCCCAGGAAAATAGTTATTACAACTCCAGTTTTATAAATGAGAGAAACTAGATTCAGAGGACAAATGACTTCCCCAGGTAACTGGGTAGTAAGTGAAAGATGATGCAGGGGTGAGGCCCGTCTTCTAAGGCCAAATCCAGAAGATTTGGCCTTCCCTCCTCCCCACCTCCACTCTTACCATTGCCCTTGGGGCAAATGCCAGTCCTTTGGTCCCTTTGGCTTAGGCTAGGCAATGAGCTGTCTTCCCCATCCTCCTGTCTCAGGTGATGCTTTTCACTGGGATCAGAAATCACTCAAAAAGCAAGCAAAAAGACCACAAGCTTGCTCTCAGCTTCCTGAGGAAACAACTTTCTAACACCAACAATAGAGGGCCAACTGGTCTGAAAGGTACTGAGCTCTCTGCCACTAGATGTGTTTAAGAAGACATTGAATGACTATCTGGCAAAGATGTCATAGAGACGATTCCTAATGTGCCAGTTAAAAGGATTTCTGAGGTCTCTTCCAAATTTGAGAACAGAGGACTCTGTGCTTTGGGAGACAACATGGTTCGGAAGCTGGCTGGGCAGAGGCCCAGGGCATGGAAAAGAGACAAGTCTGGAGAAGGAAAGAAAGAAAGAAGAAAAACGTCTGAAAGTGATTGTGAAGGCTAAAGCGGATTCTTCTCTTCCAAGAAAGAGACTGGAGCCCCAACAGGGATGGGGAGACAAACTGGGCTGATGCCTAAAGAGAAAGTTAGAGGAAATGTCAGTATTTCTCAAATAGCCTTGCCCAGAAAATGTGTCAACAAACACGCAGCCAAACTTCATTGACTACAATTCAGGCAACACAGACGAGAAAAAGAGGAGCAGTCTCTTGAGAGAGAAGCACTTGAATTGAGTTAAAAATATATTAAATTCACAATCAATCAAAAATGCTAAAGGCCCAGAGAATGTCTCTGGACTAGATTTCTTCCATTTGCCTGAATGGAGGTGGTGTGGGATTCTTTTTTTAAAGTATCATCTGAATCAACTTTTGGGGGCGGAGAGTGGGAAGGACTGGTCTGTGGTGGGAAATCTGCATTTCATCTTTTAGCCAGACCAGGATTTTAAATGCAATTCCAGAGAGAATTCTGGGGCCTACTGCTCTTCTTACAATGGAAACCAGGTCCAGAATGATTCTTTGCAGCCTGGCAGCCTGAAGTAATAAACAGCGTCAGGTGAAAGGAGGATTCACATTTATAGTATCGACAGAACCACTTTTTCCCAAAATCCATTGAAATCTTGTTTAGCTCCTCTTTTCAGCCAAGGGGACAAAGGCTTTCACAAATTTAGGGGAAAAAAGTTTTTCAACAACTCCTTTTCTTACACATGAAAAACATTCAGAAAATACTGATGCACTATAAGGGAATAAACAGGACATGTTTCTCCACTGCCCAAAAATTAGCATTTTGGTATGTCTACTTGATTTTTTTTAATGTAGTTTTCATTTTTTTGAATGGTTCCAAACAGAGTGGCATGGAAAAGATAGTCCTTGAGGAGGAACATCACTTCACTTCCAGCGATCTGTTTCCCACCTACCCCACCCTCTGAGGTGAAGTCTTTTTGGTTGTTTGTGTATCCTTGTAGGGCTCCTTAATGCAAATACAAGTACAGACATAACTTCATGTTTTCCACCTTTCTTACTCTAAGAGGCATCATACCACATGTACCACATCTCGCTTTTTGCTTTTGATCGTGTATCTTAGTTCAGATTTTTTTTCCTGTGTTTCTGCAAACATTTTAGTTTTTACTAAAATGGGAACACACCCCTGTAACTGGCTTTTTGCACTTCAGAATGTTTTATGGACATGTTTGTATACGACCAAATATTCTCCAGTGTGACTTTTAAAGGCTGTGATGTCAGGAAAAAGCCCTGAGATACTGATATGGCTGGGTTTTGCCTTCCTCCCAGTCAGATCATCCCTGGACCAGGAAAGAAGAATGCTTTAACCCCCAGCTTCAAAGGCCCATGGATGAGTTTCAGCTCAGCCTGTTAGTCACCGCTGTGTGGACGTAGGCAGGGCTGAGGCTGGGAGTGTCAGTTCGTAAATACTCACATCCTCCCACCCACAGTAATGCCAGCCTGGCCTCTAACCGGGGACTGCAGTGAGGATTAAATGAGACAATGGTTAGGAAAAGACCACTTAATATGGGGCAACAAGGTGTTAAAATATTGCTACATCTACACCATAGACACAAGCATCTGTCCCTGCATGCACACACACATGCACACACAAGTACTTGCATTTTTTTTAAGATTTTATTTATTTATTCATGAGAGACACAGAGAGAGAGAGAGAGAGAGGCAGAGACACAGGCAGAGGGAGAAGCAGGCTCCATGCAGGGAGCCTAATGTGGGACTTGATCCCGGGTCTCCAGGACCACACCCTGGGCCAAAGGCAGCGCTAAACCACTGAGCCATCCAGGCTGCCCAAGTACTTGCATTTTAACAGAGAACTCTTTTTGGTTACTGTCTTATGGTTTTTCAATAAACATTTTTTCTCAAAATTTGAGTCTTTTGAAAACATTTTGCTTATTACATATTTAACATATATGCATTATAGAGAAATTAGAAGAGTGGATGACCAAAAGGAGAAAAATGGAATAATCTATAATTTGTAAAAATCCTTGCCCAATTTTCATATATGCACATATATGTATGTACGCATGTCTATACATACATACACATATATAATTTACAAAAGTGGGTTTATAATTGTATATTTTGTTTTTGTAATCTCTTATTCCACTCAACAATATATTATAAATACTGTTCCATATTCATAAATATTATCTTTGTTGTTATTAATGCCTATATAGAATTCTGTTGCATTCGTGAATATACCGTACTTGGTCTAACCAATGCATTTTTGTTGGAAATCTAAGTTCTTTTGAGATTTGCCTTATTACCTATAATTCCATACTGGTTATCTGTATAGCCAAATACTCACATGCATTGAAGAAGTCCATTTAGAATAAGTCTCATATGTTTCCATTTATCCACTCAACCACTGCTCTTGAGCACTGACTCTTCACCATGAACTATGTAGGTGCCAGAGTTGCAAAGATGAATCTGGCACAGGGCCTGTTAATCTAGGCAAGGATACTGAAAGAATCATTAATTATGCTTTGGGCTCACTAGACTTCCTAAGGTTCCTAGTGTGGCTGACTGGCCAGCCCTGTCACAACCCTATGTCTTATTCATGCAGCTAACCTAAATGACCCTTTCTTTGCCTGGTGAACTTCTACCCATCTGTCAAGACCCAATCCAAATATCCCTTGCTCTATGGATCCTTCCCCCACCCCTCAAGAGAGAATAAGTCTCTCCTGGAGAATTTTTTTTTGGTCCCAGAACACCTGTCACATTCCATTTTTAATTATTCATGTCTTTCCCATCTTTTTCTCTGCACTGTACATTCCTTGGAGTTGGAGACTTTATCTTATTATCTCCAACTATGCCCAGAAAGATGCCTAACTCATAGATGTTCTCACTGAGCACTTATTGAATGAGTCACTAGTACCATGTGCTTAGTAAAATAACCACTGAAATTACTTTATTGGCAAAGACTTGCACTTAGCAAAGGGCCATGGTCAGACCAGTTTAAGGGAAGGCTCAGCTGTCCTGGCCCATGGGCTGGGCCAGCTTTTCCCCATGTTCGTACTTTGTCATTCTCTCACTTGACCTTAACTATTGAAGACTTAGACTTCATTCCTAAATGTCTTGACTCACTTGAAGAAGCAAGGGGCACCAATGACTCCCCAGGGCCCTAAACTTTTATAATTGGAAGGGTTTTTTAAAAGAAAAACAAACAAAATCATGAATACCGAATTAGGTATAAAAATAATATTTACTTTGACCAAGGAAAGAAAGCAGAGCAAATTACACATTTTAAAAGCTGACCAACACCATAAACTCTAACAGCCTGACACACTTGTCTAATACTTTTTGAAGTTTTCAATTATTCTGAGAAAAATATACAGTAATCTGAAATTAAGGAGTACACAAGAACAATATCAATACATTTTAAAATGGTTACAATCTAGGGTATGATGAGCCTGTAGCATGTTGTAGTGCCAAAAAAGTAAGGAAGTATTAAAAAAGAAGAAAAAGAAAAAAATTCATGGTCATATGTCAGAGGAACACTTGAGCCAACTGAAAGAGCTCCCAATGGCCGAAGCTGGAACATTTTGAGAAACAAAATAAAGAAGTATTGGATTATAACCCAAAGTATGAAATAAATATCCAGAGTATATATATTCTATGCTGATATAAATGATTGAATAACTAAAAGGAAAGAAAGTAAGGGCAAAAGAAAGAAAAAGAGAAATCTCCCAAGTAGAAGAATTCCAAATAATTTATGTAGATACTACCCCCTCAAGGAGGATTACGTAACTCCCCACCCCTTAAATGTGGGCTGCACAAAGTGATTTCCTTCCAAAGAAAATAGTAGGGCAAGGGCAGGGATGGGAGGAATAACTAAACAGCAGAGAAACTGGACAAACACCACCTCAACCAGGTGACAGAGGTCACCATCAACATTGATAAGTCATGGTGATAGTATGTGCCCTGGATATGATGGGATGAGAATGGCACTTTACCTCTGTGGCCTTCCTCCCCAAAACCTATAATCCCAGTCTATCCATGAGAAACACAGATAAATTCCAATAGAGGACCACTCTAAAAAACCCAACGAGCACTCCCCTAAAACTGGTCAAAGTCTTCAAAAAGAGGAAAAGGTGAGAAATTGTCACAACCAAGGAAAGTATGAGGGTACATGACAACTAAATGTAGTGTGAAATACTGGGTGGGATCCTGAAAACAGAAAAAGGATATTAGGTAAAAACTAAGGAAACTGGAATAAAGTATGAACTTTAGTTAATGATAATGTATCAGTATTGGTTCATTAATTGTAATCAATATAACGAATGTAAGATATTAATAGTAAGGGAAAACTGGGAACAGGGTATATGGGAACTCTGTACTGTCTCCACAACTTTTCTGTAAATCTGAAACTCTTCTAAAAATTAAAGTCTGTACAGAAAAAATGGCTATAACGTTGTATTGAACTCCACAAATGTGTTGTTAAATTATAAAACTTGTTAATGAACATGTGTTGGAGTTTTATCATGAGAACACTTGTTCTTAGGCCATTTTGCTGCATCAGGAGAATTTTTCCCTGTTCTTTTACTTAAAACAGCCAGACTTTATCAGTAAATGAAGGGTTTTCCTTCTTTTTCTTTTGTAAGATTTTATTTACTTATTCATGAGAGACACACAGAGAGAGGCAGAGACATAGGCAGAGGGAGAAGCGGGCTCCCTGCAGGGAGCCCGATGTGGGACTCGATCTCAGGACCCCGGGATCACAACCTGAGCCAAAGACAGACGCTCAACCACTGAGCCACCCAGACATCCCAAACAAGAGACTTTCATCTCTTATCTGGGCATATATATTTAAATTTTAACAGATAACTGTGAATGCTCCAGGTAAAGGAAGGATGGGGGCCTGGAGACCAGTCATTGGCCCTCTTCTCCCCAGCTCTCTGGGGCATCCAGGGAACTGCTCACGGCTCTAAGTAGTTGTTGAATTCATTAATTCTACAAATATTTGTGCTGTTAGTGAATACAGTGGTACACAACAAGGTCTCTGCCTTCGGTAAGGGATGGTCAGAAAACTCTAGGTTGGCTCTCAATCCTGGCTGGATTTTAGAAACACCTGAGAAGCTTTGTATTATTTTTTTTAAGATTTTATTTTTAAGTAATCTCTACATTCAACATGGCACTGGAATGCACCCTGAGATCAAGAGTCACACGCTCCACCCATGGAGCCAGCCAGGCACCCCCTCACCTGAGAAGCTTTTTAAAACATACCAGTGTCTGGGCTTCTCCCCTAGAATCTCTGAAGGTGAGACCCAGAAATCCGTATGCTTTAAAATCTCCAAGAGATTTTAAATCTCCACCTGCTCTAAAATCCCTGTTCAGTGATCTTTGTCATCAAGGGAAGAAAAGGAGAAAAGGGCTGAAGTCCAGACCCTGGAGACTACCCCCTCCCCCTGATGGAGTCTGGGGAGAAAGGAGCGGGGGTGGCAGAGGTTCCTCAGCTGAAGGCAAGGCTGGCATCGCAGAAGTGGGGGCGAGGGGCGGGTGCTGAGGAGCTATGGTGCGTAGCAACCCACGCACTTGCTAGTTTTAGAACAAATCAGCTCTTCTCCGACATATGTACTGAAGAAGCCTCCTCCTGGAATTTTCCAGACAGAGCTGAGGACTACTCACAGCATAAAAGAAACAAGCCTAGATTCTGCTTCTCTTGGTACAAAGAATCCTAAGACTGGAAGGTCCTTAAGGGGTCACCAACACCCCCCCCCCAACACACACACTTCAATAATGTTAGTTCCACAAGCTGTATGTTTCAGAGCAAGTTTTCATGGTGCGTCTGAAAATTCCATGCAGATATTTGAGCTGCCTTTTGGCATTTTTGCAACCGTAACCAAGAACTCCATTTAAGGAAAAGCCTAGAAAACGTGGCTAAGGGACAAAGAAAGGGAAGAAGAGATGAGCCAGTGGCCTAGAGTTGAACAACATCTCACCCCCTTATAACCTTACAGATAAGACAGGACTCTCCCCACTTTAGAGAGGAGGACACTGTGCCTTTGGGGATCGAATATCTATCTTCTCCAGGCTCATTCAGGTAGCACGGGGCAGAGCGAGGATCTCTCTTACTTTCACAACTCTGTCAGCAGCTTTATCACCCCTGTTCTCCCACGAGGACACTGAGGCAGGCAGGAAGATGGTGGGTGGCAGAGGGAAGCTTTCACGTGGGTCTCCTGCTCCAAAGTCAGTGCTCTCTCCTAGGAATCAGAGCTGCCTGCTGCCCCCACCCCCAGCCACACCAGGAGAGTCTCTGGTCAACTCTTTGCACTGTCTTTGCAACTCTTCTGTACATGCAAAATCATTCCAAGATAAGTTTATTTAAAAATGGGGATGCCTGGGTGGCTCAGCAGTTGAGCATCTGCCTGCGGCCCAGGGTGTAATCCTGGAGTCCTGGGATCGAGTCCCATATCTGGCTCCCTGTGTGGAGCCTGCTTCTCCCTCTGCCTGTCTCTCTGCCTCTCTGTGTGTGTGTGTGTGGGGGGGGGGGGGGGTCTCTCATGAATAAATAAAATCTTAAAAAAAAAGTTTATTTAAAAATGGCAAATAGTATCATTACTCTCTTATACCAAACTCTTTGCAAACAATAAATAAGTTAATATTATTTTTTAAATGTTAGTTTATTCAAGGCACCTGGCTGGTTGAGTTGGTAGAGTCGGTAACTCTTGATCTCGGGGTCATAAATTGGAACCTCACATCGGTTGAAGAGATTAAGAAAAAAAGAAAAGTTGTTTTTTTTTTTAATGTTAGTTTTCTCATCTTCACACGTTCTTCAATATCTATTTCTGTGTGCATTTTGTAATATGCATAATATACAATACAGGAGCCTATGGACAAATTATATTCGTTTCTGAGGGCTCTTGTAATAAAGTACCACTAACTGCACACCTTAAAACCACAGAAGTGTATTGTCTTCCAGTCCTGAAGGTGAAGTCTCAAGGCAAGGTGTGAGCAAGGGTCATGATCTCTCTCAAAAGGTTCTAGGGGAGAATCCGTCCCATGCCTTTCTCTTTGCTACTGGTATTAATGGCAGTTCTGCTCTCCTTCCTCTGCCCCTGTTACACGACCTTCTCCCTGTGTCTCTATGTATATTCCCTTCTTATAAAGATGCCAGTCATATTGGATTAGGGGACCCTGCTCAAACATGACCTTGTCTTGACTTACATCTAACTACAACTGCAATGACTCTACTTTCAAATAAAGTCAAATTCTGTGGCTCCAGGAAGGACATGAATTTGGGGGGACACTAGCCAACCTAGTAGAATATACCTTCTGGCCTCCCAAAATTCACATCTGTTCCATGTACTAAAGGTCCCCAATTGTTCCTAAGAGTTTCAAGTCATTCCAGCAACATCATTAAATCCAAAATCTCATCTAAATATCATCAACTCTGAAAGGCCCACATTTCATCACCTAAGTCATTTATGGGTGAGGTTTGGGATATGGTACATCCTGACCCAAAATTCTGCTCTGTCTGTGGAGCTGTGAAACCGAAAAACAACTCATCTATTACCAAAATACAGTGGTAGAACAGGCATGAGATAGGTATTCTCAGTCCAAAACAAAGAAAGAAGAAACCAAAAAGAGGTCACGGATCCCAATGAAGCCTGAAGTCCAGTGCACAAATCTAGGTGATAGTCTTGCTCTATTAGTCAAGTCTTGTTATTTTTTTATAGTTATTTAAAATTTCCCGAAAATAAAGAAAAGGAAAAATAGTTCCCTTTTCCCTAATATAAGAGCTGCAGGTTTAATGTAGAAAGAATACAAACAAATAAACAATAAACATCACTCCTAATTCCATGACATAAAAGTAACCCACTGTTCACATTTGGTGCATTTCCACATACACATGATTTATTTTTCATATTTTATCACATTTTTACATTATGCCTGTACTACAAATGGTAAAAAAAAAAAAAAGGAAAACAATATATATTTTATATATGATTCTAACTACTTTGCCTAAGCAGAGCCCCATACCACATATTTCTTAGTCATGTTACAAACAGCCTTGTTGGAAGAGGCAGTTGCAATTGCAAGTGATATCCAGCCATAAGCCACCAATCACCACGGAGATACACTGGAATGGGGAAGTTTTCTAGGAATAAAATGAAAAGTTGCCTTTTCAGATGAAAGCCCTGAGTTTCTTAAAATTTCTGTACAGTGACTTGCATTCTCTCTTCTCTCCTTCAGCTGATTATAAAAGAGGCTTTAAAGAAATGAAACTCTGCAATATATTATCCCAATAGATAGTAAAGGAAGATAATCACAAAAATAATCCTTTGAGCTAAGATATTTGCAGCTGTCAGAATCTATAGTGTTGTATATTTTTAAGTGTTGACTGAAATTCTAGAGCTACACATCAATAATATATTACTCTACTGAATAAATGTGTTTATTTATTTTTTAAGAAGGCTCCAAGCCCAGAATGGAGCCCATCATGGGACTTGAACTCATGACCCTGAGATCATGAGTTGGTCACCTAACCGATAGAGCCACCCAGGCACCCCTAAATGTTTAAAACATCCCTACTTTGACTAGAAATAAACTAGGATTGGATTAAAATGGTAGGTAATAATGCTGAAAATCCTTCAAAATACCTCATAAAATTCCATCTATGTATTTATATTTCCAAACACTTGCTCAGTAAATTCACTTTTGTGAGTTAAGGTTTAGTAATAATGTTTAAGTTCAACTATTTAATAAAGTGGGTTTTTTTAATTTAAAAATAAGTAAAATCCCAATGAAATGCAATAATCCCCCCAACCTAGCATCAATCAGCTTCCCTTCCATCAGACCATGCATTCTTCGCCCACAAGTGTTTTTATTAACTGGGATACCATCCATCTCCGCGCAACTTTATGAAATGTGTTTTGGCTTGGAGCACAGAAAATCCATTTAGACATTAATAGTCTAGTTGCAAGTTATGTTATTCATTCATAAGCGTAACAACAGTGTGCTGTGATTTTTTTCCAACATTTTCCCCTTAATTTTACTGGCTAGTAAAATCCAAACACTGGAACCTTTTGCCCAGAAAGTGGTGCCAAAGGAAAGCAGCTGCCCACCCAGACCCCCCAGGGGCTCTCCAAGACCTGAGCCTTGGGTGAGGCCCCAGGGGAGAGAGGAAGACCTGCTCTCCAACTGCTAGTCCTCCCCACAGGGTCAGCCAGAGGTTTCCCTTTAGTCTTCCTGACTGAAGGAAGAAAACTGGGGTCTCCCTGTAGTTCTAGAAATTCAAAATGGTACTATCACTGCAAAGCATTCTTCATTTACTTCTTTCAATCAAGCGTTCTTGTTCTTCCAAACCAAACAATTTTCTTGGTTGCTGTTCTTCCAGCAAGCAATTTTGAATAATTAATTATGTGCCAGATTCTCTATAAGGTGGGCATATAGAAAGGAGCTCATGGTTCAGTAGGGGAGAGAGGTGTGTAAACCTATACTTGCAACACAAACCTGGTGAATACTGTAATGAGACAGGAGCAAAGTACATGGAAGCCCAGCGTATATTTGGCACAAATGTAGTCAAAGATAGGTATTTGTAAAAATAGTTACCAAAGAGCTATTATTTATCCCATATAAAAATGGGTCAAATATATACATGAATATCACCTCAACCTCATTAGACAAATGGTGAGGGACATGAAGCAATTAATACAAGAAAAGAAAAAGATCAAACAAGAAGTTTTCAAAGATCCCTTATTTTATTAGTCTTCAAAGACATAAAAATCAAAATAATGAAAGCAAAAATTTGTAAAATCCAATTCCTGGAAGTCTACAGAAAATTTAAAACTCCATTTCATCTATTAGCAATGTAAATTTATACAAGCCTCCAGGAAAACAATGGGGCAATGCAACCCAATTTGAAACAGTAGTTATCTTTCTAAACTCAAGATCCCAATTTCATGGAATTTATCCTAAGGAAATAATTGTAATGAAGAAAAAACTTACATGTATAAAGATATCTGTCACTGTTATTTATATTAGTGGTAAACTGAATATGCCATACATACCTAATACGGGGGGGGTGGGGGAGTGTTTCAGTAGATTACAAAAATAATTAGAAAGTCTCTGTAGCAAAATGAGAAATGATTTACTTGATAATATAAAATTTAATAAGAGGAAAACACAAAACTGTACAGGATAATAAATATAACTCTAGTCCCCAGATCCAGGTGGGACTCCAGCATTAGAAACCTTCAGCTAGAATAGGTTTCAAAGTGATTTGGCAAACGTTAGGCTAGGCATTTCCATAGGTAGAGTTAATCAGCTCTTCCCTTCTATGCTTCCTTTTCCCTAGCCACCTCCCACCCTTGTCATCCTCTGCTTTATTTAATCTATTTTAAGACTTTTTTTTAACCTCTTTATCTCCCTTCCTTTGAGGTAGAAACTATGTCCTACTCATTTTTGTAACCACCTACCCCTTCACCAGCCACTAACAAATTGGATAAAACCATAGTTCTTTAATTTACTTAACGACGTACAAATACATGATGAGAGGGAATGCTGAGAAACGACAATAATTGTGTTAGTCTGGTGAAACTGAGAGAACATTTAAAAAAAATACTTTTCTTATATGTTTTGTTTTACAATTTTTTTAAGGCCAAATCCCAATTGCCTGGACAGGATTTCACTGTGATATCTGAAATCAGGCTTTGGGTAACTATGTCCCATATGAGTAAGGAAGTTTATCTGGAAAAATAAATGTATAAGCTTGAAAGACAAGCCAAGACATTTTTGGAGAAAAGTAAGGAAGAGAGTCTGATTCTATAGATACTATAATTTCTTTTAAAGCTATAGTTATTATATGAGCGAGAGAGAAGCCAACAACCCGGACACCTCACTGAGTGTGACGGTGTTGTTTTATTATCACTGGAATAGGCCTGACTCTAAAACACACACAGAGCGAGTACATCCAAGTCTTTAATAGTGCTGGACACCTACACATTTTTCACCGTGAGCCAAGATGAGTCTGAAGGACCACACTTGGCAGAACAGCATAAGACCTACGTTGGACATGACTCAAGTTCATAGTGAGGCATCCTTTATTGTCTTCCTCCTCTTGTCAGCAATTCACCAAAATGCTCGTTTTTATGATATGGCTTTTAGAGGAATTAAGCTCGAATAGCACAAAACTGTATAATTGCATTACAATTCAATCGCAATTATTAACAGATCCCAGTCTGCTACATCATTATTAGGTAATAAAGATGGTGATGATAATAATGATAGCTACCATCCATAGTCTGTTTACCATGTGCCAGTTACAGTGCTAAACAGTTGGGAAGATGATCAAGCCTACTAGCCTGCAAGTTCATGTGTGCTACTTATTTAACATGAGCAATTCTAAGAACTTCAGGTGACCACAGTCTGGAAGCAGATGAGTCACACTGGGCTTCCAGAAATCATATTGGATGCACAGGCCAGTGTCCACATCCCCATATGACAATAGGCAGGAAATTAATTTCTAAGGTTTTCTTTCAATAAGGCATGCACTTCCTGCTTCACCACAATCCGCACTGCTCCCTATTGGACTTATACTCCAACCTTCATCATAGCTTGCTTGTATCCTATACATTTTAATTTTCAACCCCTCCACCTAGACATCATGACTACAAGTCAGGCATCTGCCACTAAATGGTACAATGCCAATAGGTAGGCATAAATATAAAAAAAAAAATGGCAATCATGTAGGCTGATAGTTTTCCCAAATCTTTTATACCAGTGAAGTATTTCTTCTAATGAAATCTTACACAAGGCCTGATCTCTAAATATAAAGAAAAGCTGATCTGGCTGAGAGTGGGGAAAACCCCAAGAAGTACCCAATCTTTTCCCCATCCTTCTCTCTTACACCCTCTGGGAGAACCCTTGACACTCTAGGGGTGCTGGCAACAGTCCAATCTCCTGATTACAAAGCAGAAGGCACAAACAAGGGAAGTCATCTGTCCTCAATCACACAGCTAGTTAGTGGTGGAGAACCCAGGTCTCTGATAAATGAGTCACTGTTTAGCAGCTTCTTCCATTAAAGTTGTTGAATGGAAAAGAAAAATTTTAAGTAAGAACAATGATTCTCTACCGGCTGCTTTTTCAAGCCCTCATTACTCCATGTTACACACCTTTATTAGAAAAGTTTTAAACTAAGTAGTCAAGCATAGAATTATGAAACCATATGGTGTTAGAGTAGAAAAAAATATCAGAAGTTTTTTCATCCCACTGCCTCATTTTACAGGCCAGAGTAACGAGGAATTTCTTAAAACTAATTTCCCCTCTTAGGTGTTCCCATTTACCCTTGATTCAATATATGAAGTACTGTTACATCTTGACTTGATGGTCAGAAGCCGGAGCTTTCTATTTTAACCAGTTTCTCTATGAAAATTGCAGAGTTAAGATATAAATTAAAGTTGTGGTTTCTTAAGTCAATCAGAGAAAGACAATTATTGATTTCACTCATATATGGAATTTAAGAAACAAAACAGAGGAGCATAGAGGAAGGGAGGGAAAAATAAAACAAGATGAGATCAGAGAGGAGACAAACCATAAGAGACTCTTGACCATAGGAAACAAACTGAAGGCTGTGTGGGGAAGAGGGGGGCAGGCGGGAATGGGGTAACTGGCGATGGATATTAAGGAGAGCACTTGATGTAATGAGCATTGGGTGTTATATAAACTGGTGAATCACTAAACTCTACCTCTGAAACTGGCAGTACACTCTATGCTAATTGAATGTAAATAAAATCAAATTAACTTTTTTAAAAGTTGTGATTTCTTTCTCTTTGGGACTTACTTCAATCTTTGAAACACTCTCTTAGTGGGACCTTCAAACATCTCTTTACTCCAGAAAGTGTATTTACACCCTTACAGGAAGATTGTTTGTTTCAGACTAAACTTTCCAGGAGAATTCAAGTCAAACCATCTGTGGTCAAGAGCTTTTATTTTAAATTTTCCAATTAATCTTATGATAGACCAATTTGTAAAACACAATAAAATCCAAATAATAGGAAAATAAAATTTTTATTTTATTTTTTTAAAGATTTATTTATTTATTCATGAGAAACTCAAAGAGAGAGGCAGAGACACAGGCAGAGGGAGAAGCATGCTCCATGCAGGGAGCCCGATGCGGGACTCGATCCTGGATCCCGGGATCACACCCTGAGCCGAAGGCAGATGCCCAACCTCTGAGCCACCCAGACATCCGGAAAACTGAATTCTTAAAAGACTCACCAAATACAACTTTTTTATTCTAAGCATAAAATTACTCTATCAAATTGCTATAGCAGTTTTTAACCACCTACTTTCCATTCCTATCCTCACCTCATTGTGAACTAGTAATGAACAAATCTCGGAGCTACTCTGAGTAGCACCATGCACATGCTACTGGTAAATACCAAAGCACCGTCCAGGTGATTGGTCTGGATACAGGGCATGATAGTGAGACCACTCGTGTGAACCAGGCTATGCTTCCCACCTTTTAATCCCATTCCCGCTAGCCATTTTGAGAATATGGTGGTGGTCCTCCTAGGTCTGGGCCCTGGTCTCTGCACAGCTCAGTAGGAAGGAGCTGTGCACAACTGTCTAATTGCACCACTTGGAAAAGAGTACGGCAGGGTTCAGATCACGGAAGCCATGCAAATGAACTAAGAAATGTTGGGACTTCATACTGTAAGTAATAGGAAGTTGTTAAGCTTGACTTGAGTCATATTTGCATATGAGAACAATAGTTCTGCTAGCAATGTGAAGCATGGCTGAGAGGGGAACAAGACCCCTCAAGAGGCCTCTGTCATAATGTTGGAAAGAGATAATATAGTCTGAATTCAAGTGGTAGCAGTGGGGTTTCAAGAGCAATTTAGAGAACTTGGTTATTGATTGAATGTAGGTGATGGAGAGCAGGGAAATTCACCAATGACACCCAGGGTTTGGCTTGAATGACTGCATGACCGGTGGTACTAGTTACTAAGATGGAAAGCCCAGAAGAAGGAAGGTGCTGAGAACAATGAGTCCCATTCCTGACAGGCTGTATTTGAGCTGCCAGACCGTGCACTCTGACTCATGGTGG
This sequence comes from Canis aureus, assembly GCF_053574225.1. Taxonomy (NCBI): domain Eukaryota; kingdom Metazoa; phylum Chordata; class Mammalia; order Carnivora; family Canidae; genus Canis; species Canis aureus. The sequence goes on along the minus strand of NC_135641.1, from coordinate 23,294,541 downwards.
TCTCTAAGCTGGAATGCCCACCACTCAGCAAATCTAAACCATAAAAAAAAGACATTGCAACCTTTAAAAAGCATATTAAGAACACTAAAGCAACATGGGAAGATATGAAGTAACGTTAAGTCATAAAAATGCAAATTAAAATAAAGCTCTGTTAAATTGGCAAAAAAAATTTTTTTTAATTAAAATGCCCCAAACTGCCAAGGATGTGGGAAACCTGGCACTGTCACACATTGCTGGTGGCAATGTAAATTGGTACAAACCTTTTGGAAGAAATTTGGCAACATGCATCAAGAACCATAAAAGAGTTTGTTCCTGTGACCCTATAATTCCACTTCTGGAAATCTATTCTAAGGAAATAACTCAAAATGTGGGAGGAAGAATTTCATACACAAAGATGTTTATCATAGCCAAAGCTGGAAACAAGCAAAATGTTCAATAATAGGAGACGGGTTAAATAAGTTATGATACATTGATTTGTTGGCCTCTTGTACAGAGTGAAGCTGCTCAGTAATGAAGAAGAATGCCCGTGCTAGAATGTAAAGTGGATGTGGGTAATACATCTCTGCTTTCATCCTTCTTGTGTAAACAATTTCCACGGGAAAAGGACTAGAAGGAAATGACCATGATGATTGGGTTACAGTGATGAGTCCGTAGATAATTTCTAAAGTTATTTTAAATGAATTTCCCCAAAGCCATTGTGAATGGTCAAAACACTTATATAAGAAAAACCATAGTGTATAAGGGAAAAAATTGGTAATTAAAAAAGTAAACTAGAGAATTGTATTTGCGTTAGTTATTTTTTTTATTTAAACATTTATTTATTTATTCATGAGAGATACACAGAGAGAGGCACAGACATAGGCAGAGGGAAAAGCAGGCTCCCCACCGGGAGCCCAATGCGGGACTTGATCCAGGATCCCAGGATCATGCGCTGAGCCACTCAGGCGTCCCGTATTTGCATTAGTTATAAAAAAACAAAAATGTAGGTTTTCTCATAGACCAGGAATGGAAAAGACCATCAGTAAAAACAAACGGTTGATGTTTTGGAGTAAAAGATTTTTATGTTTACAATATTACAATTAATTATAATATTGTGTATGAGTTTGTAGTCATTTCAAGCAATCTACCCAATCTTCAAAACCCACCTCAAAGAACTTCTCTTTTCTTTTCTCTACTTAAAAAAAAAAAATGAAGTGTAAGGATGCCTGGGTCCTCAAGTATAAGGATGCCTCACCATACCACCATGCAATATTATTCCAATATTATTGACTATATTCCCTATGTTATATTGACTATATATTGACTATATGCCCATTCCTTATTTCATCTCTGTGAGTAACTTATTTTATAACTAAAAGTTTATACCTCTTATTCCCCTTCACCTAAATTGCCTATGCCCCTACCCACCTTCCCTCTGGATACCACCAGATTGTTCTCTGTATTTATGAATCTCTTCCTGCTTTTTCTGTTTGTTTGCTTGTTTCATTTTTTAGATTCCACATGCAAGTGAAATCATATAATATTGTCTTTCTCTATCTACTTTATTTCACTTAGCATCATACCCTCTTGGTCCATCCCTGTTGTCATGAATGGCCAGATTTCCTTCTTTTCTGTGGCTGAGTAATATTCCACTGTTATAGATATAGGCCACATCTTCTTTACCCACTTCTCTACTGATGGACGCTTTGGTTTCTTCCATATCTTGGCTATTGTAAATAATGCTGCAATAAACACAAGGATACATATATCTTTTCAAATTAGTGTTTTCATTTTCTTTAAGTAAATACACAGTAGTGGAATCACTGGATCATATAGTGGTTCTATTTTTAACTTTTTGAAAGACCTCCATCCTGCTTCCCACAGTGGCTGCCCTGATCTGCATTCCCACCAACGGGTCATCAGGGTTTTCTGCTCTCCACATTTTTGTCAACCCTTATTATTTCTTGAAAGACCTTTTAAGGCGTTCCCCATCCTCTGATCAAACATCATTGCTTCTTCTTTGAACCACCATGGCATTTCATTTTCATTCTTGTATGATGTGGCCCAGTAGTTCTCAAACTTTAGTGTGCATCAGAACACCTGGTGGCCATTCTTGGGTTGAGCTCTGGGGTGGGGTCTAAAAATTTGCATTTCTGGCAATTTTCCTAGGATACATGTACTGCTGGTCTGGGGACCACACTTTGAAAACCCTTATAGAAGGAGCTGCAGATGCAATAGGATATCCCCCTGCCCCTGGAGAATATCTGCCAGTTTGAACACCTTCTCGGAGACAGACACATTCTCAGGGAGCAGTTACCCATGGTAAATGAGGAGGCATTTACCCAGTATGCTACATTTCTCTGGAGATTAAGAAAGGCAGAATCAGTGAGCCGGACTCAGCCAAAAATTCAGTTTACTGCTCTGGCCCCTGCCTAGCATCACGGGAGTTTGTCCCACCAGCTTTCAAAAGTTCAACTAAAGTAATATACACTGAACAAGGCACTGGGTGGGGATGGGGAATACATAAATAAAGCTTAGTCCAGTTCCCCAAGTCCCCAGCAGTGCACATAAACAAATGCAGTACACAGTCCCATGGAGGAGAAATGAGGTGGCCTCAGTTTTGCCTGGAAGAAGAGAATGAGGCTTCTCAGAAAGAGCCATAGTGGAACTGGGTCCTCGAGAACGAGGGGTAATCCACCTGGCAAAGATGGGAACCAGGTGAGAGCAATCAGACAGAGGGAACAGCCCGGGCAAAGGCTCTCAGACTGGGCCATACTGGCCCACTGCGGGATGGCTCCTCCGTGCCTGGAGGCCCGAGAGGTTTGTGCAGGGTAAGGGGTGACGTGAGGACAGATGGGAGTTTGGGGTCACCTGAACACAGTGCTATAGGCGAAGATTTTATCTGATAAACACTGGGGAGCTTTGGGTAGGGAAATACCAACTGACATTGGTGTTTAGGAAGAACAAGAGGGACAGACAGGAAGGCATATCAGAGAGTACTGCTGTCATTGGTGAGGATGATGAGGCCCAGGACAGGGGGCTGTGCTAGAGAAGGACAGGAAGGGACGGCTCGAGAGATGTTGTGGGGGTGGAATCACAAGGAGCCAAGCCTGTTCAGCATTGTGAATCCTTCCAAATCCCTTTAACACACCTACCCCCACGGCCCCCCAGCTCCCCAGCTCCCCAGCCTATCCTTCTTCCCTCCTTGGCTGTTAAATTCTAAGGCAAGGAGATTCCAAATGCTGACTACATCTTCCTTGGCCCATCTCAGCTTTTGGCAAATAAATCGATGCCTTTCCCCAGAAAGCTTTTCTTGAACTTCATAAAGTTAGCAAAGAGAAGAAGTGTTAACAGTATGATCTGTTGAGTCTCAAATTCTAATCCCAGCCCTCACACTAACCCAGCTTTTTCACTCCCTGAAGTTCTGCCAAAATCCGAAGAGAAGGTCTGTGCCAGACACAAGTAATTCCAGCTGAACAAGCACTCCGAGGGTCACAAAATGTCCTGCTGCTGTAGAGCGGGCTTTGGGCAGCTAGTGAGGGTGCATGTGTGTGACACAGTGAAAAGGGGCATGAAAAGTAGTTTTCTTTGGTGGGTAAATATTCCATTGTTGATGCTGAATTACGTGAGGCTCGAAGAAGACAGGTGTCATTCATTTATGAAAAGAATGGAGGAAGAGAGAAGGCATGATTTAAGATGGGCTCCTAGGGAGAGACCAAAAGGGATTTATCCCCAGCGGCTTGAGAAAAGTCAAGGTTTGGGAGGCACGCAGTGCACACGCTTGTGTGGCTATCGTGCATGTAATCTTTTAGAAACACCATTGCATTTAATCCCCACAAATCACTCTAGAAGGCAAATGGTATTATGCCCATTTCACAGATGACAGAGCTGAGGTTTAGAAAGCTGAAGTCATGTGCCCAAGGGAATGTGTAAGCAAACTTCATCATAGTGAAGTACAGACTGTGTGAAAGAAATAGTCTGACTGACATGGGGAAATGGAAGAAAAAACTGATGCTGTTTCCCTTACCTTTGTATACGACTCTAGAGTTTGCAGAGCACACTCATGTACGTTACCCTCGTGGCATACTCCGGAAGGCCCTATGAGGAGGACAATGATGGTTCCATTGCAGAGATGAGGGAACTGAGGTCAGAGAGAAGGGATTTGACAACTAGAAACTGGGAGTTGAACACAGAACTGAGTCCAGACCCAGCTCCTCTTCCAAAGAGGGAGGCTCTGTAAAAGACATAGGGAGTGCTAAGAGAAGAGCAGGGTGCCTGGGTGTCTCAGTTGGTTACGTGTCCAAATCTTGGTTTCAGCTCAGGTCCTGATCTCAGGGTTGTGAGGTTGAACGCTACATCAGGCTCCCCACTGGGTGAGGAATCTGCTTGAGATTCTCTCTCCCTCTGCCTGTGCCCCAACCCCACCCCTGCTCACCTCTCTCTCTCTCTCTCAAAAAAAAAAAAAAAAAAGAGAAAGAAAGAAAGGAAGGAAGGAAGGAAGGAAGGAAGGAAGGAGAAGACCATTCCCAGGAGCAGGAGACAGAGGACAGGAAAAAAGGTCCTCAAGGAGACTTTATAGTATATGAGGGCGAGCCTAAGATCTTCAAGGCCAGGTTACACCAATGTGCAATGGTGTTGGGATCGATGTGTCAGGCTTGGAGCCATGCCACCAGGGTTTGAATACAGATTCTGACATTTAGCGCCCCCCCCCATGCCTCAGTTTCCTCATCTGTCAGTGCTGACACTAACGGCCCCTCCTCCAACAGAGAATGCTGGGAGGAGTGAGCATGGGAGAAGTACTGAGAAGAGGGCCTGGGGCTGTATAATCTTCATGCAGTTTTGCTGTTATTGCCATCATTACTGTCACCACCACTGCTACTACCATCAGCGAGTCCTGGGGACGAGGCCAGTCTGAGGAGAGAAAGGTTGGAATCTCAGGTTGTCACATTCAAACGTCATCTTAGCCTGTTCAGGCAGCTATAACAAAGCACCACAGACTGAGGGGCTTATAAACAACAGAAATGTATCCCTCCCTGTTCTGGGGGCTGGAAGTCTGGGATCAAGGTCCCAGCACAGTTGGGTTCTAATGGGAATCTTCTTCTGGGTTACAGACTGCTGACATCTTGTTGTATCCTCATGTGGCAGAAAGAGGATGAGAGAGCTGTCTGGGGTTCCTTTTACAAAGGCACTAATCCCATTCCTGAGGGCTCCCTCCCAATGATCTCATCACCTCTGAATGGCCCCTCATCTAATAACACCACATTGGGGGTCAGGGTTTCAACATATGAATTTTGGTGGGATACATTCAGCTCATTGCAAACCTGAAGGAGCAAAAGTAATCAGAGGCCTATTTATTTTATTTTTTTTTAAGATTTTATTTATTTATTCATGAGAAACACACAGAGAGAGAGGCAGAGAGACACAGGCAGAGGGAGAAGCAGGCTCCATGCAGGGAGCCCAATGTGGGACTCCATCCCAGGTCTCCAGGATCACGCCCTGGGCCGAAGGCAGCCCCAAACCACTGAGCCACCTGGGCTGCCTTTTTTTTTTTTTTTTTTTTAGATTTTATTTATTTTATTTTATTTTTTTTAAAAAATTTTATTTATTCATTTGACAGAGAGAGAGAGAGAGAGAGTAAGCACAAGCAGTGAGGGGCAGAGGGAGAGGGAACCTGACCTGGGGCTTCATTCCAGGACTCCAGGGATCAGGGCCTGAGCCGAAGGCAAACACTTAACCCACGGAGCCACCCATGCAAACCAGGCCAAATTTAGTTAAAACAGGATAAAAGTGTTTGTTGTATGACAATGAGTCTGGTGGGCGTACACAGGCCTTCCCTAACACTTCTCCTTGTGTGGACTAGGACCCCATCCTTGAGCTTCCCCAGCTGCCTGTGCTTCTGCCATCACCACACTCACCCCAAGTCCCTGTAAGTGCCTGATAATTGCCTGCCTCCCCAGCCAGACGATGCTTGTCTTCTTCACTGGGGCATCTGGCATCTAGCACACTCTCTGGCACCTAGTGGGTACTCAGGGAATATCCTTCTGATGAACGAATAATAAATGACGCACAGTGGAATGACAGTTTGGAGAGGAAAGAGTCTATATGGAGACCAGCCAAGAAGCAGGTGCAAGAGGCAGATGCAAGACTCTGGGTTAGGATAGAAGAAGGAGTTAGGAAAAAAAAAAGAAATGTAAGAAGCATGCTCAAGAAAGGACAGATGGGGCTTTGTGAATGATGGACGATGGGAGTTCACAGGAAAGGAAGGTCAAAGTGGATGCCAGCCCCAGGGTCCTGGACACTGGCAATGTCTGTTTAAAAATGGGAAAAGGGAGCATGGTGGTTCATTGTTTGAGCATCTGCCTTCAGCTCACGTCATGATCCCGGGGTCCTGAGATCGAGTCCTGCATCGGGCTCCCCGAGGGGAGCCTGGGGAGCCTGCTTATCCCTCTGCCTATGTCTCTGTCTCTCTGTGTGTTTCTCATGAACAAATAAATAAAATCTTTTAAAAAATAAAAATAAAAATGGGAAGAAAGAAGGAGATGTTGGTTTATGAGAGAAGATTCAGTCTTAACTTTGCCTTTGTTGAGCTTCATAGAAGTTGGCGGAGACGCACATGGAGCAATACAGGGCAGGATGGAGCAAGAGCTGCGGGCGGGAGCTGAGGGTTCCATGAGTGCCTCTTCTGGAAAAGGGGCAACAGCAGGAGTGGGTAGGGACTGCCTAGTCTAAGGAGGCATGGAGCAGAGAGGAAAGAGGTAGATGGCAAGGAGACCTGGATGGAACAATGGGACCATCATTCCAGGCTGTGTTGCCTCATTTTTGCCACATACAGCCCAATCTGCCTGGTGGAGTTAGCTTTAAAGTCCCCTTAGTTGTGCCCAGACATCCTTTTCCACTCCACCGCCTCACCCTGCCCTCCTTTCCCCTCCCTTCCCTCCAGCAATCACCCCATCTTTTCTCTGCCTTGGGAAATACAAGCCAGAGGAAGACACATTCACCAAGTGTCCTAAATAAAGGCAGTGCTTAGCTCTTGCGACCCCTTACCCCCCTCTTCCTTTTTTTCCCAATCCATACCTTCCCAAGACCTGCCGATGAAAGGACGGAATCAGAAAGGAAAGCCATTTATACCAGAAGACCAAGCACGTCACTTAATTTTTGTTTTGTTTTCTTGAAACGTCTCATTTCAGTCGTGGCTGCTGTGAACCCACAACTTCTCATTTCTTCATTTCTGCAGGAAAACTGCAGCTGCTGGGATTCTCTGAAGAGAGAAAGAGAAAAAGCACCAAGCCATTTCTGCATGTTTCTGCCTCCCTGTGGTTGGTGGAAAATCCTAGGAAAGAAAACTAATGCTCATCCACACTACAGGACAATGCGGGAAAAATTGACTCTGGAATTGAATGCACTTAGGTGAGCTGACTCATTGTGCTTTAGAGCTGCTGGTTCCTCACCGAGCAAACACAGTGGGAAGGACTCTGCCCTCCGGAGAGGATATGATGATGGCATAACAGGATCAGGGACTTTACCCAGCTTAGGTGCTCCCTGAAGACTGACCCAGTGGTCCCTGCTGCTGCCCACACCAACCTCCAAGCCTCTGGACTATCTGCAGACCTCTAGGGGAGCCATGCGGGAGGCACAAGCTAGGGACCCACTCCCAATGGAGTTTCTGCTTAATGGTTTCCAAGAATTTTCACTTTATTATACATTTTTTCCCAGACTTCAGTCTGACTTGACTAAAATGTAGAGAGACCTCACAAATTTGGGGTGGCCAGAGCCACATGCCTTCCTAAGCTTATCACACTCTATGGGCCCAAGTTTAACACCATCTCCAAACAAAACATCTATTTCTGGCCCAAAGAAGGCCCTAGAAGGCCTGATCTGTCTACTTCATCAAGTGGTGCACTTGCTTGGAAGGGGGCCAACCATGTTGGAGTCCTGGCCAGCCAAAAGTACCCAAGCCACTTTTGGAGAGGGCAAGCGGAAGTGAGGGCTCTGATTTTCATGTTAAATCCCCATTTGGCCTCAGAAATGTTAAAAATAAACTTTCACCTGCATCTGATTTTCCTCTTTGTTATTGCAACCATTGTCTGTTTGAACAAAGAGGTAGCAAGAGCCTCTTTGAGCAGTTCACAGAGTTCAAGCCAGAGCCCAAATTGGAGGGACACAGATGTTAATGAACAAGGGGAGCAAGCAAGAGTGCCACTGGGAATCAAAAAACTTCCTCAGGATTGTCGGATCACACTCTGCTCTGTCAGCGGCCCCTCCTGGCTCTCTGGAGAAAGACCTAGGAGCTGCCCGTGCATTTCTCCCTTTGCAACTAGATGTTAGAGGGAGAGGGTGATCCAGCCCTCCACCGGCCCCCGTTTTTCTTCCCACTTGCTTGCGTTTTGGAAGCACCCATCAAATTTGGGGGGGGGGGGGCGGGTAGGTTAGTTACAATAGGATGAGAAATCACAGATTTCTCTACACTACACTACAGAATTTACTGGTTACCTTGGCAACAGTATGTTATTATAGAAAGAGCCTGAGTTTGGGAGCTGGATAAAGCTGGATTCAAATTCATTTATTTTCAGTTGCGTGACTTGGGCAAATTACGTGACTTCTCTGAGCCTCAGTTTGCTCTGCGATAGAATGGGCATAAAAACACCATATTGGTTAAAGCTATGCTAGCTACCATAATAAACACACACACAAAGTTACTTGGCTCTAACACTGTGGAAGTTCATTTCCGATTCATATAAAGTGCAGAACAGGTATTCCTCATCTTCGGGCTGTTCTCTTCCAAGAGAAGAGGTATGTGCCTTTCTCTGTCTGGCTTCACCATTTTCTAGACGGCTCTCCAGGTCATCAGGCTCTGTAGACATCCATCCAAGGAGGATTGGTAGAAGGAAGCTGATGGAGGACTATGGCCAGGGGAAGAGTTTTATACTAAGCCTAGAAATACCACATGGCACTTCCACTCAGGGGCTAGTGTCTATATCACAGGTATGTGGCTGCAATTTATTGCAAAGAACACTTACCACTGAAGTCCAGCTTCGTGCCCAGAAAGATGAGGAAACGGGTTTGGTAACCCTTTACCTAGTCTTTGCCATGTACACCTGCTTTCCGGGTAAATTAAATAATGACTATGAAATAGGGCAGCTTTTAACACAGGCTGTTTCCTCTTTCTCTCCATGGCCAAACTTTTTGCTAGGAGCAACGAGAGAATCTTCCTTGCAACGACACAACAGGAACAGCTGCTGCCAACAAGCTCTTGACCCCCGCAGTTCTCCCCTGACATTTCCTTGTTGCCAAAGCGGTGGACCCTGAAACCCTGGGCGCTCCTTCCCCGCATCTTCCAGCACTCTCCCCACAGCCCTTATAGTTTCACCAGGTCCCCACCCTTCCACGCAATTGGAAGTTGCAGTGGTTAAACCCAAGATCAGAAAATCCTCACTGAAGGAACAGGTGAGGTAAGTTACCCGTGGTGTGACTGTGTTTCCGTTAAGTTTTATTCTTCACGCCTGTAGGTAGGCCACGCAGTCTCTCACTGCCGTAGTCCCCACCATTTCCTGTTGATCACACCTGGTTGGGTTCATTCATCTACCTGCCTGGTTCCTGGAAACGGTTGGATATGATACCCCCCCAAGACCTCCTGGGGGCTCCCTGGGTCTCCACGCAGGGCTTCCAACTCTCAAGCCCAGCACCCTTTCCTTGCACGCATTCCCAGTCGGCCACTCAGACCTCAGGGGTTTTGCCTGTACCTTGAGTCACACCTTGGCTCTGCTTCCTCTTTCTACACATGTACACGGCTTTGGGGACACACTCCTCGTGACTTCCCCCAAGTACTGCCTTGTCCTCACCTTAGCATCGGTTTCATTATTCATCTGAGCGAAAGGGTTAGCAGCAACATCTTACTGAAAGTTGTGGTTTCAGAGCCGTGGAGTCAGTGGAGTGTCACCAGCGTTTAGGGGGTTGATCTTTATACGGTGTTGCCTGTTAGCATTTCTACAGTGTTTCTAAGAGCAAATGTGTCCCAAATTCCAAACAAATGAATTTGGAATGAATTTTATGATCCAAGCCTTTCATAACTCAAGAATTGCATTGATCAAAGTTCTGATATAGTGGGAAGCTGACGGACATCAGAGACATCCAGACTTCAGTTTAAATCCTGGCTCAGTCGTGTACTAATCATATGATTTGGGGCCAATCATCTAAACTCTCTGAAGTGTGTTTCTTCCTCTGTAAAACGAAGAGATAGTCTTCTTTAGAGTGTTGGTACAAAGACTGTGAAAGTATGTATAGATAGCTCAGAGTGTAGATGATACGCTGATGATACGTGTAGTAAACACTCATAAAATAATTATTATAGCTTGCTGTAACATAAGGAAGCATTAGGTTGATCTAGGCTGTTTATTAAATTTTACTTTTTGAGCAACCCAAGTGGCTCAGCGGTTTGGCACCGCCTTCAGCCCAGGGCCTGATCCTGGAGACCCAGGATGGAGTCCCACATCGGGCTCCCTGCATGGAGCCTGCTTCTCCCTCTGCCTGTGTCTCTGCCTCTCTCTCTCTCTCTCTCTCTCTGTGTGTGTCTCTCACGAATAAATAAATAAAATCTTTAAAAATAAATAAATAAATAAATAAATAAATAAATAAATTTTACTTTTTACTTTTTTTATTGAAGTATAATTCACATACAATGTTATGTTAGTTTTATGTGTGCAACATAGTGATTTGACATTTATATATATTACAAAATGATCCCCACGATAAATGTAGTTACCATCTGTCACCATACATAGTCAATACAATATTATTGACTATATTCCCTATGTTGTACTCTGCATATTTATCTTATAAATATATGACTTATTTATAACTGGATGTTTGTACCTCTTAATCCTCTTCACCTATTTTGCCCATTCCCCACCCTCTGCCCTGGTAACCACCAGTTCTGTGTATTTATGAGTCTGTTTCTGTTTTGTTTTGGTTGGTTGGTTCTTTTAAGTTATTTGTTATATTCTTTTTTTTTAAGATTTTATTTATTTATTCATGAGAGACACAGAGAGAGAGAGAGAGGCAGAGGGAGAAGCAGGCTCCCTGTGGGGAGCCCGATGCAGGACTCAATCCTGGACCCCAGGATCACGTGCTGAGTCAAAGGCGGACGCTCAACCACTGAGCCACCCTGGCGTCCCTATTTGTTAAATTCTTAAAGTAACCTTTTTTGACATAAACCTTCAACATATAATTTACATATTTTTACTACGGAAAATTTGAGGAAAGGAGAAACTTAAAAGGAGAAAATAGAAATCAACCAAAAACCTCACTATTCAATAAAAACCAACTATTACCATCCTCGTGATTTTCCTCTCAGGATTTTACTATGTACGTGTACGCTTTACACCATTGCAATTTGGCTAACCGTTATGTCATTTCACATCCAATATTTTCTACTTAAAACATAATAAGCTCTTTTTCTGCAAAAATTCTTTACAAATGCTAGTTTTATTAAAAAGATTTTACTTATTTATTTATTTGAGAGAGAGAGAGAGAGCATGGGGGGTAGGGGCAGAGAGAGAGGAGCAGACTCCCAGCTGTGTGCGGAGCCTGCTGGTCCCAAGACACTGAGATCAATGACCTGAGCCACCCAGGCGCCCCACAAATGCTAGTTTTAAAGAATTTTAAATTCAAGAAAATGTTAAAACTATCCAATAGTTTGTTTATCTATTCTTGTAGGGCTAAACATTTAGATTATTTCCATTTTCTTACTCTCATGAACAATACTTCCATGTAAAATCCTGCAAATTTTCTTTTTATCTGTATTTGTGTTTGCTTACTTAAAATGGCTTCCTAGAAGTAATATTGACAAGTCAAAATGGATGCACATTTCTTTTTTTTTAAGATTTTATTTATTTACGAGAGAAACAGAGAGAGACAGAGACATAGGCAGGGGAGAAGCAGGCTCCCTCAGGGGATCCTGATGCAGGACTCGATCCCAGGACCCAGGGATCACGACCTGAGCCGAAGGCAGATGCTCAACCCACTGAGCCACCCAGGTGCCTGGGATGCATATCCCAGCTGAGTATTTCCTTCAGAAATTCTATTTCAACTTATTCCTAGAGTGTTTTAAAATTCATGCTAATGCTTTCCTATTCCCTTCTGCAAGGAGCCCACGAGTTGACTCTATTGCCAGGGGACAGCAACTTTGTAGAGTGTACGGTATTTTGGGGGGAACAGGGGGTGGGAACTGCCTGGCATGCACTTTCTTTTCCTAACAATGCCCTAGATTCCCTTGGAGGAATTGTCTCTGTCCCTTGTACGGTTGTGGTGGGACTTTGGAGTTGGAACCGTCCCCTGGGCCAGAGACAGAATGACATGGAAGCCAGCTGCAGGAGCACCCAGAGCCAGGCTCTGACCCTTCAGCCTTGGGCTAGAAAGCAGCGCTCAGTGCTCCTGGGGCTGAAGCCTGGGGGCCCTGTTTCCATAAAAGTTTCATCCTCTGCCCTAAAGCCTCTCTGTGGTGGGCCAGGCCAGTGCTGGAGCCTTTGGATAATACCCTGGCTCTCCCTTTCCTTTCCTTAATCCCAAAGCAGGCCCAGAGAAGGCACTTAATCCCACAGTGCCAGGTGCAGAGACAGTGTCCAGCACATGTTTGGTGAAATGACCATGGAGGGGACCGAGAGAGCCTAAAAGAGAGGACCCCCAGGGCTGCAATATGCACCATGTAACTGTCTCCTGGAGCATTGTTCTGGAAGAAAGCCCCTGGAGAAATCCATGTGGGTCAAGGCTGCCGCCAACCTTTCTAATGGAAGGCTCGTCCTGCCACCTAGTGGTGGGCAAGGGGACCTGGGCAGGGACAAGCCCCCAGCAGAGGACAGTCAGGGTCAGAAGGACCTGCATTCGGAGGGGCGGCAGCTGTGGACAGGTTAGGGGAGACGCCCAGCAGCCTGTGGACACCACGGAGCCCGGGGTCCCCTAGGAAGGAGGCAAGGGTAGGTATTGTTCCCAATAATATTTACAGCTACTCTTTATCGAGCACTTACCATCTGCCCAGGACTATCCAAAGTGTTCTTTACGCGCTGATTTTTGGTCCTCCCAGCAGCCCCTTGTGAGGATGGGAACTAAAGCCCAGAGAAGGCAAGTGACTTGCCCAAGTTCGCACAAGTAGTCAATGGCCGGGGGAGGTATTAAATCCTGCATTATCTGAACTCATAGCTTGGGTTTCTAGGAACATTTCTAAAATCAAGAAGAGAGAGAGATAAAGAGAGCCATCTCCCGTGTCCCCTGTTTCTTCACCCCAGCCCCACCCTCACCCCACCCATTCCCTGGGTAACAGACGACAGTGTTGTTTACTGGGGCGCCCAGCCCCATTTCAGGACCTCTCTTGGATTCCCCACGTCTCTACTCAGAGCAACTCCAAAGAGAAGCTTTCTTTTCCTAAGCCTGGAGGTGGTGGAGAGGGAGGACAGGTGGCAGTGGGCTCCCTTGTCTACTGTTAACAAATAATAAACATTTTAGACTTCCTGTCACCATTCTCCTCTCTCAAGACACAAACGAGGCCCCTAACAGCACAGTCTCCCTCCAGATGAGCCACTGTAGGGTTTGCTTCTAGGCCCAGAAAGGGCTTCAGAAAGGGCACCTCCCAACAACAATGGTGGGGCTGGCCTGGGGCTACTGCAGCCTTGTCCCAGGGCCCGAAAGGACCACCCAGTGAATACACAAGGGGGCCAGAGAACTCCCCACTTAGAGGATGCTGAGGTTTATTTAGGAAAGGGCAGCCATTTTTTCTGCCTCGCCCACCCATATGAGTAATAAACTGCCTATTTTTAGTTTAGGGTTTTGTTTTTCTTTTCCCTTTTTAGAGATCTATCCAGACTCATTTCCCAGGGTTGAGAGCATGAACTGCCTTGAGTTAACTGCTCAGGAGATGAAGAAAGTGCTCTCTGAAAAAGGAGAGTAGTCCTCAAATGCAGTGACTGTGACTTCCCCCCCAACAACCAAGATTGTCTGCAATAATATCAACATCATTCATTCATTGCAATACCTTCAACATCATTCATTCATTGCAATACCTTCAACACCATTCATCAATAAACACTTGCCACTTGATGCCTTAAGAGACAAAACAGCTGTTGTTTGGCACTGCCCTGGCTCCTCCTCCTCTGGGTCAGATCCTGGGCCACTATATCCTCTCACACAGGGAGCACCATCCCATCCCAGCTCAGCTACTCTCAGCACTATCCACACTGCCTGCCTCGCCTCCTCTCCCAGAAGTAGACAACCTCTCATCCACAAAGTACCTGTTGCTGGTTCTTAGCACTCTCCAACCTATGCATGTGTTTATTTCCTTTTCCTTATAATGATATCATCAATTACCTTTATGTACTTATTTAGTCTATCAATAATTACTGATCACCTAATATGTGCCAGATACCAGGACAAAGATGAGTTGCAAGTCTCTCAGAGCCAAGAGAAAACTAGTATATAAGATAATTACAATATGGTGTAGGAAATGCTAAGCCAGAAATATAAAAAGATACCATGGAGTTCCTTCCATCATCTTCTTGTTCCACTTTCCTACCTTCAACCAAGCCTTGCCTCAAGCTCCTTGCCTTTACCTACTGTAGAACCTCTGGGCTTCACTTTAGCTAAATGCTTAGATGGCCTCTCTTGCCTTGGCATGACACAAACCCAGTCATAAACTGAAAAGGAGCTACGGCAGCCTTTGGAACGTGGACCACCCCAACCACGCAGAAGAGAAGTCCACAAATGTACCATCAGTTCTGGTGCTAAAAAAAAAGCTTGTGGAATGGATAAATGAAAGATGGATGAATGAATGAATAGATGAATAATTGAATGCTGAGTCAATCAATGCTTTAATGAATGAATAAGAGAATGAACTTCCATCCTGGAAGCCAAACTGAATTTTAGGGTTTCCAACACCCGTGCTTGCCCACTAAACACAACGTTCCCCAGAAAATCCTCTACAAGGATTTTTTTAATTTAAGAAATTAAAACTACTGAAAAGTTCACTGAGCATGTAACAATGCACTTGGAGACACTGGAGCTGTGTAAGGAGAGTCTCAAAACCAGGTTCGGGATCACTTATGCAAGAGAACACTGAATGGTCCCCACGTCTTATTAGGGAAGAAGCTTCAAATTCCTCAGGCCAGAGCCTTATGAGACAATTTGACTGCTGAGGGGCGGGGATGTAGCTACAAAAGGTAGTAGGTTTGGGGCTTCTCACTTAACCAGTTGGGGGTACCACCCTGAACACCAGCTGGAAAGTTATGTGTGAGTGAGATTACTGTGTCAGATCACCACTGCAGTGTTCCTACTGTAAAGAGAACTGCAGGGACACCTCTGGTGTTCCGGCGATTGTGTCTGACATATCTCTCCTGTAACTGTAGATGGCTGTGCTATAAAGAAGACCAGGATCAGGGAGGAAGAGGGTTGTGTGGCCAAGGGCCTGTCTGAACAGTTTAAATGCCCTTCAAGGCTCCCTGGTTCTCTAAGAGGGCTGAAGCTTTAGACTTTGGGGTTTAATCGATGGGGAAGCCTGACATCACGGTCTGGCTTCATCTGAGAGACACAACACATGTTGGCCATTTCCTCTGCTGCAGGAAATCCCAGCTTCCTGTAAGCTTCAGGGGTGATCTTTTAAGAACATGTTAAAAGACAGGGAATGCTGTAGCCCACATTTAAAATAGTTTGAAAAGAAATTGTTCCCCTTAGTGATGACAAAGGTCCACAATTCTTTAGCCTAACTCTAAAACCCAAGAAACTCAACATTTTTTATAAGCAATTTGGCAGTACGCTGACTTTTCTGAGCTAATTTGGTGGCAAAACCTGATCTGAACTTAGGTAAAGCTATTTATGGTGTTCAATGATCCCATGTAGTGGAAATAGTCAGATCTTTTTCTGCAGAGATATTGATGTGTTGATTACAGGTTCCTGCCCCAGCCCTTGCTGGTGATATTATATAATGCACATAGACCATAACCTATCTAAAATCTGAAAGATCCTGAAAGCTGAATTGTTTCCTAGCCCCATGTGTTTTGGATAAGGTACTATGAATCTGTACCCCCCCTTCACCTGACCAGCTTCCATCTACATGTGGTCATGGCATTCACCAGGCAGCCCTCCGAGGCAGTCCCCCAATTGAGCCTTCCATGCAGCATCAGGCTCCCTCACCATGGCACTGGGCTCTCCACCCTTCCCTTCTGGCTGAAGTCCTTTCCATCATCACTCCCCTCCTTGGTTAGAAATGAGCATTTTGACCATCCCAGGCCCTGCCAGGGCTAGGCCCAAACAGATGCTGCTGGTCACACA
Organism: Canis aureus; assembly: GCF_053574225.1. Lineage (NCBI taxonomy): Eukaryota > Metazoa > Chordata > Mammalia > Carnivora > Canidae > Canis > Canis aureus. The sequence goes on along the minus strand of NC_135641.1, from coordinate 23,278,254 downwards.
CCTACTGAGCCACCTTCTGTCACCTTCCACAAAATCCACACCCTGAGTCCCTTCTGACACCAACTAGACCAATAGTTGCCCTGCCTGAATCAGTAGGGAAACTCTTTTTTTGTTGTTTGTTTTTTAAAGATTTTATTCATTTATTTGAGAGAGAGAGAACGCAAGCAGGGGGGGTGAGGGAGAAGCAGGCTCTCCACGGAGCAGATAGCCCAATGTAGGGCTCCATCCCAGGACCCTGGGATCATAACCTGAGCTGAAGGCAGATGTTTAAATGACTGAGCCATCCAAGCGCCCCAGCAAAGACCATTTCTAACTATTGGATCTGTTGTGATCTGTCTTTAGACTCCAGAGATAAACTCTAAACTTGTTATTCCACTTGGCTTTAAAAACTGTGACAGAGGGCATCCCAGGTGGCTCAGCGGTTTGGCGCCTACTTTCAGCCCAGGGCCTGATCCTGGAGACCTGGGATCGAGTCCCGCGTCAGGCTCCCTGCGTGGAGCCTGCTTCTCTCTCTGCCTGTGTCTCTGCCTCTCTCTCTCTGTGTCTCTCATGAATAAATAAATAAACTCTTTTTTTAAAAATGTGACAGACACAAAGAACTTATACAAAACAGTGATCATCCTGAGCCATTTATAATAATGAAAAATCAAAAACAAATCACATGTCCAAAAACCAAGGAATGGTAAAATAAATGTTGATACGCTTTTCTGTAAGAATATTATGCTGCTGTTAAAATTAATGTTTTTGGAGAAGTTTAACAGAATAGAAAAATGCTCCTAATGTAATATCCAGTGAAAAAGCCAGATGCAAAATGGTACATTTTGTTATTTTAATGTTATTTTAATTTTATGACATAAATACACTGGGAAAAGACTGGAAGAAAATGTGCCACATCTTAACAGTTGCTATTGCTGATAAATCAAATTATGTGATTTTTCTTTTCTTTTTTTTTTAAATAATTTTCTCTATTTTCCGAGTTGTCCGCACTAAGCATGGTTATCTTTGAAAACAGAAAAAGAAAATTAAAATTTTAGTGAGTTTGGAAACAGAACACTGTACAAGAAGCATGAAAGATGACCTCCTGTCTCCTTGGGTCGCTCCCTCATCCTTTAATTTTGATTGCTAATATCCCTCAGGCAAGAAAGACATTCTTCTCTGCAGATTTTTGGAGGAAAGAAGCTTGTTCTGTTGTGTCTCAATTTCTGAGAGAACCGGGTTCCTTTTGGGATTAGACAGTGTCAGCCAGTGTCAGCTGATGGGAGAGCTGGCTCTGAGGCCTGCGTTCCCTGCGGTAACCAAGCCGGCAGCCTCCTGACCGCGCTGGGCAGTCAGACTCCCAGGGCTGGAGCGCCACCTCGTGGCCACACGCATCCCTCCCCAGGGCGGCGTGGCGCCCAAGCGCTGCCCCACGTCAAGTCCTGCGAGTTACCAGACGCCAGCCGCAACCCACCTGTAGAACTCCCGGCCTCGCCTCGTGTGGCCTCGAACTTTGGTGCCAGAGAAGTTTCCGCCGCGTTGTGAAACAACGTGATGTACCAGGAACAGTCAGGGACCAGGTATATGCTTGGGAGGCCTGAGCCATCCTCAGGACCTTCCAAAGGACGGGCCTGCTCCGTCCTCTGAGAATGAACACACACACACACACACACACACACACACACTCTCACCACGTGCTCACACCCCTTCACTTTTCTCCCCTTCTTCCTTACAGAATTCAAACTCCACGACACAAATTGAATATAAAGCCCAGATTCAAAAATGAATAAGTAAATCATAAATAAATAAATAAATAAATAAATAAATACCCAGATTCAAGTGCCTTGGGAGAGAGGTCAGTCACAGAGAAGTAAATTTGTACCCAGGTACAAGTGACTTGGCAGATCTTCTCAGAATTCCATTTTTTTTTTTTTTTTTTTTTTTTGGCATGGGTTTGGGAGTCCCATATTTTCTCCATGAAATTGTGTGTGGTTTTATGGTGAGATTTCCAAATGTGCTATCTTGGCTGGGTTGACAGCTACAATAGCTCCCTTCTTCAAAAAAAAAAAAAAGGAAGGAAAGAAAGAAAGATAGATAGGTAGATAGATCCCTTTGGTCCAGTACCTGAGGCAGAATTGGGAATCTAGAAACCCCCTCAAGACTCACTTGGACCAAGAGTTGCAGGTAAGAACAAAAACCAACCTTCTATCCCCAACTCTAGGAAATCTTGTACCACAGGGATCAACAAGCTTTTCCTTAAAGGGCTAGATATAAATATTTTAGGCTTTGTGGGCCATATGGTCTCTAACTATGCAACTCTGTCATTGAATCATGAGCACAGCCGCAGGCAACACGTAAACAATGGTGTGCCTGTGTTCCAATAAATCATTATTTGCAAAAGCAGGCTTGGAACTCTGTAAGGAAGAAGAGACCCCCTGCTCTGAAGAGATGTTAGTGCTGGATAGAACCTCAGAAATCATCTAAACAACATCTCACTTCACGGCTGGGAGAACCGCAGCTAAGAGAGGCAAAGAGCATAGTGGTTCGTGCCTGCCAGATGAGAGATGGCATGGGCCCTCCATCAGCTCTGATGGACTCAGTGTGAGGGACACACAAACACCACTTCCTTCTCAGAAACCCTGTTCTCTTTCCCCTTCCTCGGAGAAATGGCTGACGGTGCTCATTGTCATCACTTCCCCTGGCCTTTCTGTGAGACATCTGTGCTAGCCACACTCTGCTCCAAGCCACTCCAGCCTGATCGTTACTGGGGGCTTACGGAGTTCCAGACGCGGTGCCAGGCAGCTCCTGTGTGTCCCTCATTTCATCTCTGCAACAGTCCCAGGAGAGAGGGATGTGATAACCTTTTTAAACATATGAATCGACTGAGGCTGGAGAGGTTACATGTCTTGCCAAGATTCCACAGAAAGCTTAGGGGAGAGCCAGGATTTGCTTACTTCCCCAAAGAGCCTCTGGTTCACTGACGTTGATTCTAGAATTTAGACAGACTGGCTATATCACTCCCTCCACCCAGACGGCATCGTCAAGGACCACCTCAAGGCCTCTTTCTTCTCCGTGAAGCCTTCTCCTACCCTTCTTTGGTCACCTATAGCACAGATCATGTGACCATCTATGGCCTTCTGTTTTGTATTGATCACTGTGACTTCACGTGCATTAACCTTTTTACCTCACCTTTGCTAGAAACTCCTCAGAGATACCACTAACAAGTGGCTGGTATATACTTACTGTGTGCCAGACTGCCCTTGCCATCTTCACTGCTACCACCTTGGTTCAAGCCACCGTCCTCTTGGATTTGAATTATTGCCAATTTGGTCTCCTTGTTTCCACTCTTGCCTTTTCATGGTCTCTTTTCAACACAGAAGTCACAATGATTCTGTAAAAACTGAAGTCCGTTCGTGTCCTATCTGCCCATACCTCTAATGGCTCTTTGTGTCTCTCAGAAGAAAAACCCATGGCTTACAGGACCAGATCTTCTATTAGCTCTGGCCTCACCTCCCACTTTCCCCTGACACTTGCTCTGTTCCAGCCACATTGGCTGTTCTCTTTGCCCAAAAGCCTCTTGCCCTGAATATTCACAAAACTCATTATTTACCCCCATCAGAAGGTGCTCAGATGTCACTTCCTCCAGGAGGCCTACCAGTTGTCTCACTTAAATCTCACATCCTCCCCTTCCCACTCTCTCTCCACATATACTCACCCAGCCCTGGTTTTCCATAGCACTATCACCTTCTAACACACAATATATTTTACTTCTCTACTATTTTCATTATCTGTCTCCTCTACCAGAATATGAGCTTCACGAGGGCAGAGCATTAACTGTTTTGAACTGTTTATTTTTGGTTCCTCAATAAGGGACTGGCAAATAGACATAGGAACATCAGGGACTTGCCTGAGGTGACTCAGCCAGCAAGCAGCAGAAGTCGGCTCAAACCCTCATCTGTCACTCCAAAACCTGTGTCTTGCCTACAGAGTGATATGGCCTCTCATAGATTCCCAGAATCCCAGGGCAGAACCCAGTGTAGACATGACCTAACCCCAGCATGCTCCTTTTTTAAAATGAAGAATCTGAGTAAGTCTATTGACTCACCCAGTGCCTCACAGCTAGAAGGCAACAGGCTAAGACAAGAATCATGGCCTCAGAGTGTCATTCCAGTCTACAAGTGACTTCAGGCTTAGCAGCCAGGGACTAAATACCGCATTTTATCTTTTATAGCAAAAGTCACGTTCTTAGATTAGATCTTATTGGCCAAATGTCTATCATTCCTTGGATTAAATTATTTTTTGTATTTGTAAAGCAGTTTGAGTCTTTTGAGGCACTCAGATCAAGACCATTCTGACTTTGAGATTTGTTTTTACTTCAGGGTTGACATTCTGGGGCCAAGTTTAAAGGCAGCTGTAGGACAGTGGTAAAGAATATGGCTCTGGGGATCCCTGGGTGGCGCAGCGGTTTAGCGCCTGCCTTTGGCCCAGGCGCGATCCTGGAGACCCGGGATCGAATCCCACATCGGGCTTCCGGTGCATGGAGCCTGCTTCTCCCTCTGCCTATGTCTCTGCCTCTCTCTCTCTCTCTCTCTCTCTCTCTCTCTGTGTGACTATCATAAAAATAAAATAAAATAATTTAAAGAATATGGCTCTGAAGCCAAAGTGCCTGGGTTTAAGTCCTGGCTCTGCCTTAGTGATCTTGGGGAAGTTACTTGTAGATCTTTCCCTCAGTTTCCTCATCTGTAAAATGGAGACAATCAGCACAGTGCCAGGCACCTGCTCAGTGTTTAGTAAATGTTAGTTATTCCTATAGTGGAGAATGAGATTTGGGGATACTTGACACTGGGTTTTACAGACTTTGGTGCCCCTAACAGGATTGGGTACCAGCATAAGTTAAAGGCATCATCTTTTTATCAAGGGCCTATCTGGGAAGTGTGGGGCGATCTGGCTTCTGAAATCTGGTGGAGGTGTGGGAAAAGAGGAGGGTGAAGAGATGTGCCACATTTATACATTCATCTAGTCATTTGTTGAACTATGACCAGAGTCGCCTACGGGGCAGAGAAAGTGCTCCTTGGCTGCTTTGCCTGCCACCAGTTATGTCTTAATTATGCACCAAGGAAGAAAGGCTAAATTGCTGCCACTGATACTGCAATATTTTCTCCATGCCACAGAGCCACCTCAGACTGTGGGCAAAGAAGATGTCCCCAAAGGGTAAGGGGACGCCGGTCAGTGGACTGCCAGCATTGGAATTCCCAGGAGTTCTCACTAAAACTATGGTCTTTCAGGCCCCAACCCAGACCTGTGGAACCAGGCTCTGCAGGTAGGGCTGGGAACCTATCCCTGTGGAGTCAAAGTCACCTGGGGGATTCCGACCAGGGGACCCAGGTCAAGAGGAGAACGCTTTTCCTGCTGCCACAGAAGGTCAGGCAGATGAGCTAGAAGAAAAAACCTTCTTGTCCAACTTTCCCATGAGACATGGAAAACTAAGACTTGAAGTCACAAAGCTAACTACTTAGAGAAGGGACATCAGTACGTGGAGACGGGAAGTGTAACCCTTTGTGTTTCTAGTCGGAGATCCCGCTCTCTGTGAGGTCCAGGGCAATCTGCTATACCTCTCAGCACTACACACAGAGCTAAGACATAGTAGGCACTCAGATGACGTGTGTCTACTGAAGAGAAGCCAGGGAAAGAGGCAGGAGGGAAGGAGAGGACAGTAGGTGTCTGGCTAACTTTAACTGCAACCTTCCAGGGTGCCTGGCTGGCTCACGTAGTAGAATATGTGGCCCTTGATCTCAGAGTTGTAAGTTGGAGCCCCATGATGCTCATAGAGCTTACTTTTTAAAAGGAGGTAGTGCCTGGGGGCTCAGTTAGTTGAGCATCTGCCTTTGGCTCAGATCATAATTCTGGGGGTCCTGGGATCAAGCCCCACATGGGGTTCCCTGTTCACCAGGGAGTCTTCTTCTCCCTCTGCCCCTCCCCCCTCGTTCATGCTCAATCTCCGTCTCTCTCAAATACACACACACAAATAAATAAATAAGATATTTTTTTAAAAGACGGAAAAGAAATAATTGCAACCTTCCATTTACCTAAGGTGTAGTAATCATGGGCTCCTACATAGTGAGCAAGTTTTCAAAGAGGCTGCCATGCAGACACTGGTCATGGGGACACCAATGAACCAGAAATACTCCTCTGCCTCTCCCTTCCCATCAAACTGTGGCACCTCCAACTTGCCACCTACTCAGGCACTTGACCTTCTCCAGGCTGCTATATATTACATGCTTTGGACCCAGGTGCTTGGCAGCCTGTGCCACCAGCTTCCCTAATGGACAAATTATTTCTACGGATGACTAAATATGTATAGAGACTAGAGGACAGGTGCTGGGTCCCCTTCACCCCTCCTTACCGCTCTCCTTGGAGAGGGAGCTCTTCCAGTATCAAAATATATTTAAGGTATCATACAAAAGGCCATCAGTGGGACGCCTCGGGGGCTCAATGGTTGAGCATCTGCCTTTGGCTCAGGGAGTGATCCTGGGTCCTGGGATCAAGTCCCGCATCAGGCTCCCTGCATGGAGCCTGCTTCTCCCTCTGCCTGTGTCTCTGCCTCTCTCTGTGTGTCTCTCATGAATAAATAAATAAAATCTTGAAAGAAAAGAAAAGAAAAGAAAAGAAAAGAAAAGAAAAGAAAAGAAAAGCCACAGCATTAGCAAGCAGAAACTCCACTGTGTCAAAACGCTAAAGCCCTCAGCCTGCTCCTACTAGGGTTGGAAGACCCTGGGACACTGGGAGGTGGTGGAGAGGAGAAAAGAAAAGACGGGAGGGAGGGCAGGGAAGAAAGGAATTCCTGGGACTTGCGGGAAGGGAAGCGAGAGGCAACCTGCTGGGAACAGTCAGGAAAATTGGCCCCTCCCTCTGGGCTTTCAGTGTCTTGGTGGTCAACTGCCACATTAACACACACACACACACACACACACACACACATATATATATACACATAATATTTTCTGCTAATGGATTCTATCTGCATATCATTTGGATACGGAGGGCATAATTGAGGGAGATATGGATATACACTTCAAAGTTTATTTACATAATATATAAAATTTGTATGTGTAAAATATATGCTTACACACAAATATATTTATTGTCTCCTTTTGGGGGTTTTAGTTACAAGTTTTCTTTTCTTTTTTAAAGATTTTGTTTACTTATTTTGAGAGAGAGCATGAGCAGGAGGGAGGGACAGAGGGAGAAGCAGACTCCCTCCTGAGCAGGGAAGGATCCCTGGACCCTGAGATCCTGACCTGAGCCAAGGCAGATGCTTAACCAACTGAGCCACCCAGGCACCCCTAGTTCCAAGTTTTCCAAAGTACCTTCATCTCTCTCTCTCTCTCTTTCTCTTTCTTCATTTTCACTCTTTCTTCTTTTTTCCCCTTATAAAACCCATGTGACAGGCAGAGAAAATATAATTAACCTGGTTTTAGTAAATGCAGAAAGTGAAGCAGAGATCGGTTCCATAGTGAATGAAGATCTGAATTAGAATCCAGAGTTCCTAAAATACTCCTGCCCAAAGTTTATCACTAAAAGATAAAAACTGTAAATGGCATCATTAATTTAAGAGACATTCCTTAAACAATTCAATCCTGCTCTTAATTTTTTGAATTGTGCCACTTCTGCAAGAGGCTGACCCCATCCATACATTTTTAAAATACCATTTTCATATTTTTTCTAATTTATATACATATATATCATTTTTACATAGTACTGACATGGGGGAAAAGTAGATCTTATAATGACAAAGCAGTTCCCTGAGCCCCAGGGCTGATAATTATCTCTATCTCCAGAAGTAACGATTTTCATCTCTTAGCTGTTTCATTACATCTAAATAACATATTAACTCTGCTAATTCTTTGTTTTTTCAGTATATTTCCTAAATTCCCGCTATGAAAGATGAGCTCTCATTTTTAGCGTTCTCTCTCGATTTCTCTCTCACGCACACACAGTCCACCACCATCACCGCCACATGTATACATAATTGCCTTTTGTTCATCCTCCCAACACCGCAACTGTGGGTTAGATCAATAATCAGGGCTTATGCACAGCTGAAGCAGAGCCATATGACATTCTATGGTTACATTTGCTTTTTCTACAAACTTTTGTTTTCCCAGGAGTTAATCATTGTGGATTATTTGCTTGTTTATTTCTTTTTCTGTGTACCCGTTACTAATTCATCCCCAAATTCTCTGCCAGATGTGTGAATATACTCATTGCACTTTTGTTCTTTCCTTTCCACTCTCAGGGTAACTTCAATATATGGAGTGTCCTTCCTGCCACCCCTCACATGCCATCTACAAACAAATGAGAACCAGAGACTCTAATGACTGGCTCCATTACACGGTCCCTCTCAAGTATCTGAGGTCTGGAGATTTAGACAGGTGCAACGTAACACTGATTGCACAATCCAAGACGCCTCTAACAAGTACCCAAAGTACATATATTTCATAAACGCCAGAGGGATGTTGTGGAATGAGGTCTATATTTTTGCCCAGACTGAAGACCTACCCCCTTTCCAGGGAGGGCAGAGCAGCCAGGGAGGATGAAAGGAAAGTGCTCAAAGACGGTTGCCACCCAACATGCGTCTTTCTCCTGGTCCTTTGGTTGAGATGGTTCCAGAAGTTGGCCACCGAAGCACCTTCTAGAGCAGTGTCCACTTCATCATTCAGGGAGGAACACTTTTACCACCTGGGCACCAAGGTCTCAGAGCACCAGTACATTTGGTGGAATCTCAAACTTGGTCAGTGCTCTCACAGTGAACTTTTTGCACCAAATGACCCTGGTCATAGAACCATCCTCAGCTCCGGCTCAGGAGCTAAAGGTCAGGATCAGGGAGATAAGAAACACAGGAAAGGGCAGCCTGGGTGGCCCAGCAGTTTAGCACCACTTTTGGCCCAGGGCGTGATCCTGGAGACCTGGGATTGAGTCCCACGTTGGGCTCCCTGCATGGAGCCTGCTTCTCCCTCTGCCTGTGTCTCTGCCCCTCTCTCTCTCTCTCTCTCTCTCTCTCTCTCTGTGTCTCTCGTGAATAAATAAATAAAATCTTGAAAGAAAGAAAGAAAGAAAGAAAGAAAGAAAGAAAGAAACAAACAAACAAACAAACAAACAAACAAACAAACACAGGAAGGACCAGAAAGAAAGTTCACTAAAAGAAGTTGAGCTCTACTATTCAGAGTAGAGCTGCTGCAGTAACTGCTTCAAAAGGTGCCCCCCTGGCTTACCACGGGTTTTTAAACTAGGTTTCAGAAGCACCTTTGCAGAAGCCATGGGGGAGAAGAAAAATGGCAGAGGCTTGAGGCAAAAGATGGCCAAATAAGCAGGGTGCCAGACCCTGCACCCCAGATTCAACTGAGCAACTCTCCTCTTAGCAGGTTAAAGATTTTGAGATTCTTCATACAATTTTATTTTCAAAAGAGGTTCCTAGTATGTTCTCTTTCCTAAGATAAATATACTAATGGAATATAGTCAGATATATCACAAGATACTCCGTGCCACTGCCACCCTAAACTACACACAGTCCTGCACTAGCCGTGTGGAAAATTCTCCATACCACTGCAACCAAAAGAGACAAAGATTTATATTCAAGGAAGTTTACCCACAGTATTGTTTGAATGGAAAAGAATAGGGCACAATCTAATGTTTGCCACTAGGGAATCGAGTAAGTAAATTATGGCATAACCATAGACAGAATGGTGTATCTCCATTAAAAATTACATTTTCTAAGAATTTGCCTGATATGGGAAAATGAAACATAGTTATATGGGATCAGTAAAATAGAAAACTGCATACAGGGTGGGATTCAAGGTTGTAAAGAAAAATAATTGTATACATACACACATACACACACGCATTCACCCACACACATAGTCTAAGACTATTGAAGGCTCTTATGTGCAATATATTGGAGGTAGAGCCCAAGGACTGGGCATAATATAAAGATATCACACTCACACTTTTCTTACAGCATAGTACTATGACACACACATTCTAAGAGGTGACTGGAATAAAAACTAAAAAGAGTACCTGGGTGGCTCAGTGGTTGAGCGTCTGTCTGCCTTTGGCTCAAGTCGTGACCCCGGCCGGGGTCCTGGGCCCACAGGGAGCCTGCTTCTGCCTCTGCCTATGTCTCTGCCTCTATGTGTCTCTTGTGAATAAATAAATAAAATCTTTAAAAAAAAAAAAACTAAAGGTCTATGAGGACATGGCAGCACTGTTTATGATAGCCAAAAGTTGCCAACAACCCAGAACACAAACCTACTACTTTTTAATTAAGCTAATCCCCACCAGGGCAAGTAGTGATCCATTAAGAAGACTATGTGCTCACAGAAAACAGAAAATGGTGGATGCCTTTTTCTTTGTTGTTTGAAGGCATCCTGAGCTGATGGCCAAGCATTTATTTAGGGTTCCCTTGATGAAAGGAGTCTGTGTTTTGGGTCCACTCAGAGAAGAGAAGGGGTAGGATTCTCTGCTGCTAATGTTCAGCTGTACACAGCCTTGCGTGCGTTTGCCTCTTACTTCCAAGGGTAATTAAGTCAACCCAGTCACCTCTCAACTAGAAGGCTGTATAACATGACTAAAGCTGTGGAGTGTCACGGTCCTGGGTTTAACTCCCAGCTCTACCCCTTATTAGCTGTGTGACATTAGACAAGTTTTACAATTCCCCTAAGCTTCGATTTCCTCATTTATAAAATGGGGGTTGTAGTAGTATCTACCGCATATCAATATAGTGAGGATCAAATGAATTTAAACCACTTAATCTATGCGGTACAGTCTAAAGAAATTAACTGCTATTATTTCTCAACCCACTGCTCTCTATCAGGCTAGTTTCCTCACCGCAACCAGCCTCTTACCCCATATTGTCATCCATCTTCTTCACTGCACTAAACTGATATGTGCTCAAGCAGCAGCAATTAGCTTATCAAAAAGGAAAATATAGAAATAAATCTGCCTGGAGGTGGGGGAGGCATAAAGCACATTCCAATCCAAACAAAAGACTTAGTGGTTAGCGGAGCTTGGGGGATCTGGAGAGGTTGTCTTGACTAGGGTGAAGCAAATGAGGCACTTGCCTCAGTATGCGATTTAAGGGATCGCCAAAAACTCCATGATGAAGATAAGTATTTTAATGCAATCACCAAAATCTAAGGTGAAAAAGTTTCAAAATGTTCAGTAAGGACAGGATGCAGCAAGGCCAGGATTAGGGTGAAGCAGGTGAAGGCTAAGTCTCCTTAGCATGTACAGAATTCCTGAGCATCTTAAATTCTTTGATTTTATCCAAGAGAGCCACTGCTGTCTGGCAAAACACACATTTGTGTAATTTTCTTTTAAACTAGAGGATTCCCTCTCTGTAGGAGCCTGACCCAGGATCCTTCATCCTTCTGGTTCTCTTTGGAGAAGACGAAGCCTTGGTGTACCTGCATTTCCCAGAGCAGTAAACAAGAGTGTGTGTGTGGGGGGGGGGGGGATCCCTGGGTGGCTCAGCGGTTTGGCACCTGCCTTTGGCCCAGGGCGCTATCCTGGAGTCCCGGGATCGAGTCCCACATCGGGCTCCCGGCATGGAGCCTGCTTCTCCCTCTGCCTGTGTCTCTGCCTCTATCATAAATAAATAAATAAATAAATAAATAAATAAATAAATAAATAAATAAATAAATAACTCTTAAAAAAAAAAAGTGTGTGTGTGTGTCTGTGTGTGTCTGTGTGTGCTCTCTCCTCAGAATGGGGACAAATTCTCAGGGGAGACAATTTGATTAGCCTAACTTGGGTAAGTATCCACCCACAAAGGCAGTCCCGGTGGTGCAGCGGGTTAGCGCTGCCTGCAGCCCAGGGTGTGATCCTGGGGACCCTGGATCGAGTCCCATGTCGGGCTCCCTGCATGGAGCCTGCTTCTCCCTCTGCCTGTGTCTCTGCCTCTCTCTCTCTCTCTCCGCATCTCTGTGAATAAATAAATAAATAATTTAAAAAAAAGTATCCACCCACAGTCCCCTCGGCTGAAACATTGTGTGCCCTACTCCATCCCAGTCACTATGTTAAGTATTAAGGATATATCTACTCCTTACAACAACCCTGTGATTTAGGTATTACTGCGTTGGCTTTTCAGATGAGGAAAGTGAGTTACATCTAAGTCCCCCGAACTAGGAAGTGGCAGAGCCAGGATGAGAATTCAGTTTTTTTCCGGTCTGGCTGCAAAGCCCATGCTGTCTTCAATAAACACACAGCCTCCCTTTCTTTATAAGAAGGACATGATAACTGTTCAATATTATAGTAAACTAACGCTACGTTATTGGTGTTCTAAAAGGGGAAAAATCACTTGTCACTTGGGGAGAAGCTGAGTAAAGGGGGAAAATCGGAATGTTGTGCCCAAGATCGCGAACCCAAGAAACCACCAAGAAGCCGACACCGATGCAATCACACGAGGGTTTATTTACAAACTCGAGCCTGGGACTTGGACCCCGAGACTAAGAGGCTCAGCAACTTTATAGGGGCCAGTGGCCAATGGGATACGCAGAAAGTTGCACAGTCATGCTGCTCCGCTAGGCCAGATTTCTGGTTAGGGTGTGCCCTGTTCATTGACTAGGGCGGGGCAGTATCCCTGAGCCGATTTCCGATTAGGGTGTGTCCTGGTCTTTGATTAGGGCGGGGCAGTGCCCTAAGTAATAAGCAGGTCAGCACAAGGCGGGTGCAGCCCAAAATAGAGTCAGTCCTGCTCTGCTTGTCCAGGGGTAGGGGATTTTGTTCAATTTCCTGGGTCCCACAGGAAGGACTTATTAAAGGCCTCATTCTAGTTTAGATAGGATCTAGGATTGAAGAACTTGATAAGAGAGATACTCCTGCTAAAATGATAAAGCTTTACAAGCCTGTGACTGCTTTAAGCATTAAAAATTTTTAAATGAAGTTCTTTACTTGTGTTTTTGTTTCTCAGATTTGAATGGATTTTTCTTATCAAATAATGCATTCCCCTGAAGAGGATTTAGAAAATTCTAGTAAGTGTAAATTAGGATCATTTTCCTCATAATATCACTACCTTCCTTGAGGGAATCACATTTAACATGTTTGATCCCATTTTTTGAAATTCATTTTGTCTTTTAATAGTTGAGATCATTCTTTACATACAGTTGGGTAGCTATTGAGGAGTAAAATAAAGATGAACAAAAATAAAGGTGAATAAAATATAATAAAATCGTATTAGTATATTCAAGATTTTACTAGTCAGGACTCTCATTTGCAAATAGACACTGATCATGAAAATTATTCAATAGTTATCAGTCCATTTTAGAATCTTTAGAAATTCTGAGAGCAGGGATCCCTGGGTGGCGCAGCGGTTTGGCGCCTGCCTTTGGCCCAGGGCGCGATCCTGGAGACCGGGGATCGAATCCCATGTCGGGCTCTCGGTGCATGGAGCCTGCTTCTCCCTCTGCCTATGTCCCTGCCTCTCTCTCTCTCTGTCTGTGATTGTCATAAATAAATAAAAATGTTTAAAAAAAATTTTAAAAAGAAATTCTGAGAGCAAATCACAGAGACTGAATGATCAGGACATGCCTCTAAATGATGCTATAGAACTGGTCTGGCAAAGATACCAGGGCTGCTGCCCCTGAGTGTAGCCACCACTTCTTAGAGCCACCAACACAGCTTACCTTGTGTGGGGGACAATGGAGCTTCAAGATAAACCTCTATACAAATGGGACTGTAATTTACAAGAAAAGCAGCACCACATAGGAAAGGACAAGTTATTAAATACTCAGTGTTGAGGAAGCTGGAGATACCTATATGGGAAAAAATAAAACAATCTGTGTCCCACACCACACACAAAAGTAGACTGTACTTGGAATTTAACCTAAATGTGATAGATGAAAACAGTAAATAGAACAAACTATGGAGTATCTTTGTTACTTATGATCAAGGAAAGACTTCATAAGTAAAATTTCTCAGTACACTCGTAGCCAGTTTAAGACTTTAAAGGGAAGATGTCACATACAAGAGCTACAGCATCCATCAGATGCTGAGAAACAAGCCATGCAGTCTGAATCAGAGCCCCTAGTCTGGGAAGACTAGTGTTAATTAAAACACACACACACACACACACACACACACAAAACTACGCACTCAGTTTTAATGGTATTGGTCCTATAAACATTCTGAAGAGGGCATTACTAACATTAAGACATTCATTTTCCCATAGCAAATCAGCAAAAGAAAATCTCTCCTAGCAGATTTGTCTGATAAGACAAATATCCGAAGACAGATTTTTAACCTTCTCTCTCACTTCTGTCTGGTTCAGAAAATTTTTCTGCATGCTGAACTCTCTTTTATTTCCTCCTATGTTGTCATAACCAAAACTGTGCAACTGCTGTGAAATGTTTTAAAAAAAAAACATAAAAAGAAAAACCTAGAGGAAAATGCAAGGGTACATTTATTTTATGTCAGGATGAGAAAGGACGTTCTTAGCTAAATAGAATTTAAAAATTCCTAACAAAGAAGATACGTAGCTCTGATTACATGAAAATGTATAGTTTCTTGTGGTCAATACATTGAGATAGCTACCCAGCTCATAGTGATTTCCCATTGACCATATTTGTGCCACTTCTTTTGCCAGTAAGAGAGCTGTGTCCCAGGATACGGGTAGGCACGTGACCCAGCCTAACCAATCAGTCCTTCTCTCTCCAATTTTGTCCTCCATTCATTCTACTACTATTTATTGAGTAGAGATTCAGTGATGAGCAAAATATTCCTGTCCTCTTGAAGCTTACAGTTTTGGGAAAATTAAGCATTAATCAAAACAAAGCATAGAAAATTGTTAAATAAATTATGTACAGCCAAATGGCGTGTAATATTATACAGCCAGCAGTATGCATGCAAGATATAACAGCACTTTTATAGTTAGAGAAAGGAATCCAATTAAAATATTGCAATTGCCAACAAGTCACAGGGAGGCAAGTTTCCACCTCACGTGGTCTAGATCTGCCCTCGGCACCATAAGCCTCCTAAGCACTCAGCTGTGCTCACAGGCATCCTGTGGTCTGGTCTCTAGGCTCCTGGAACTGCCAAACACTGTCATCTCAGTGCCTTTGTGATTCCCTCCAAGGAACACTGCTTTCTTGCTCTTGAAATAGAGCATCTTCATAAAAATAGCTTGGTATAAAGATCATGGTACATATTTACAATGGTATACCATGAACTGTTTTTAAAATATAAGCTAAATCTATGTGTACTGATATGGAAAAAATATTCAGTGTATTTTAGGTTACTAAGTGAAAACAGCACGTTACAGAATAGCATGTTAAAAGAATATGTGGGCAGCCCCGGTGGCTCAGCGGTTTGGTGCCGCCTTCAGCCCAGGGCGTGATTCTGGGGACCCGGGATCAAGTCCCACGTTGGGCTCCCTGCATGGATCCTGCTTCTCCCTTTGCCTGTGTCTCTGCCTCTCTCTCTCTCTCTCTCTGTCTCTCATGAATGAATACATAAAATCTTTAAAAAATAAAAAACAGGGGGATCCCTAGGTGGCGCAGCGGTTTGGCGCCTGCCTTTGGCCCAGGGCGCGATCCTGGAGACCCGGGATCGAGTCCCACGTCGGGCTCCCGGTGCATGGAGCCTGCTTCTCCCTCTGCCTGTGTCTCTGCCTCTCTCTCTCTCTCTGTGACTATCATGAATAAAACAAAAAAAAAAAAAAAGAAAGAAAATGTTAAAAAATAAAAAACAAAAAAAAATAAAACAATATGTATAGCATGATTCCATGTGTTTTGTGAAAAAGAAATTTATTTTATCTATCAAACATCTAAATTTCGTGTTTTTACACTAAATTTTAACTGGGGAAACTGAGTAATGAAACTGGTAAAGAAAGAGGAATGGAAAAGAGAACTTTCCCTTTTTACATTACATTATTATTGGAGGGCTTTTTTTATCCTCTGCCTATATTATTTATATAATAAGAATTCTGAGACACTTTGTTGTTGTTGTTGTTGTTTTGAGACACTTTGTAGGTTAAATGTCTGAGCTCTAAATGTTGTTATTTTGGTATTCTAGGTTTTTGCTACCTTTATCTCTTTCCCATATTTCTGTCTCTAGAGAAGGTCTCTATTTTATTTTTTTAAGCTGAGTTTTTCCTTAATGCTCAGAACACTCCAAAGCAGATTGGTCATTTCATGGTTATTTATACTATGCAACCATAGTCATCATACTAATTAAATGTTTCCTTAATTTCTTCTCAGTTTTAAGCTGGTTCATGAAAACCTGCCTTAACTAAGTCTCCAAGTTTTGACTTCCACATTCATGTTTTCAAGCAACGGGCAGGTGTTGAGTCACTTGATCTACTATTATTCTCTGAAGCCACCTCCACATCACTCCTTTAAGGATACTGCTTATTCAATGAAAAGTTTCCTTTACCATCTCTATACTGGTAATTCCAGTTCTATACATTCTACTCAGATCTCCCCTGAGTCCCAGATTGCTATAACCATTACTAACTGGACATCTTTGTTTGGATGTCCCAGCAAAACCTCATTTTGATATGTCCCAAACTGAACTCATCATTCTGTCCGCTTGCCCTTATTTTCTATTCTGGTTAATGGCACCATTGTCCTTTATCTTGTCACCCAAGCTAAACCTAGAAGTTGGCTTTACTCTTGCCTTCATTTCCACACCCCAGCAGAATTTTAGAGGACCATTCCTGGGAGCAATGCTGAATCAGGGTTCAATCAGGAGAGGTAAGCACACTGCACATGGTAACATGAATACAGAACTTTTTTGTTTGTGTGTGGTTCTCAAACAACTTTTAATAACCAGAGGTACCCTCTAGCTGTTCACTTCCTAGAAAGACAGGCTTCATCCAGCTGTACAGCCATGGATCCAACAGGCCACTTCTGACCTCCTTTTTGCTGACACAAGAATAAGGCAATTTCAAGTAATTCCCATGGAATTTTCCATTGTGTTTTTCTTCCTTAAAGGGAATTTATCTCTTCTGATAAGAGCTTTTGGGTTTTGCAAACTTTCCAGTTTCAGATATGAGCAAGGGAGACCGGTCAGAGTTTCTGAGTCACATTCCAAGTTAGACCCTCCAGAGTTTGCACCCCTGAGTCATGCCGAGCCCTGGAACCACGGGATTTGAGGAAGGAAAGCAGCGAACCTGCTCACACCATTCTACCCAGCACAAATTCCCCAGCAGCAACTTCCTGTTTGGGCTTCCTGTTTGTTCCAGAAGATTCTTCTCTAGAGGCCAGTTCAGTTCTAGAGGCCAACCACATTCCTTGGCTCATAGCCCCTTCCTCCATCTGCAAAGCCAGGCTTTCTCCTGATATCACTTCACTCTGACCTCAAACTTTTTTTTTAAGATGTTATTTATTTATTTGAGAGAGCATGAGAGCCAGAGAGATCACAGAGGGAGAGGAAGAGGCAGAGGCAGGCTCGCTGCTGAGCAGGGAGCCTAATGCTGTGCTTGATCCCAGGACCCTGACATCATGACCTAAGCCAAACCAGACGAACCAGACACTAGACCAACTGAGCCACCCAGGTGCCCCTGGCCTTGAACTTTTAATATAAAGAATTGTTAACTATAACTGGGGCTGGGGCAATGAGAAACTAACTAGTTTTTTTACTAGTAAAAAACTAGTAAAAAATAGAAGGATCTTTGAAGAAATAGGAATAGCAGATATAAGGAGAAGCCCTACCTCTAGGTCTACCTCAGAGTCCCCAGAAAAGACCTCCTTCTCCTCAAGAGCTGAGGTCCAGCCCTTTTCATAGAGAGCATAGTTGTGGCTCACTGGATTGCAGAGAAGTTGCTAAGGTGCCATCCTGGCAGAACTGAATAGAAATTTACCCTCTAGAATTTTTTGGAAATTTTCCTTCTAGGATGCTAAGGTAAGCTGTTCATGGCGCAGTGTCTCACCTACAAAACCACCTGATGTGGTACCAGGGAAAGCCACCAGCTGCTAGATGCTGCTGGGTGCTGCTGGGTACTGTGCACTGTAGGAGCAGAGCACTGCAAAAGCTGCAAATACAGGTAGCCCCGGTGGCTCAGCGGTTTAGTGCTGCCTTCAGCCCAGGGCATGATCCTTGGGGTCCTGGGACCAAGTCCCACATCAGGCTCCCTGCATGGAGCCTGCTTCTCCCTCTGCCTGTGTCTCTGCCTCTCTCTGTGTGTCTCTCATGAATAAATAAAATCTTAAAAAAAAAAAAAAAAAAAAAAAAAGCTGCAAGTGCTGCAGGAGCCAGAGGCCTCTGCTACAAAGCCTGGCTGGAGTTGGGGGTGGGTGCTCTAGAAGAAGCTGCTGGCTGCTAAGAGCTGCTGGTAGCCATGCACTGCAGGGGCTGGGATCTGGAGATGCTGCCAACACATTGCAGAAGCTCAGAGCTGAAGAGAGCTATAATCTCTGTTGGAGCTGGTCACTGGGGAAGCTTCATGTGCTGCAGGAGTCTGTGGAACACTCTGGAACTAAGAAATAAACCCTTTTCTCCTTGTAATGCCTGCACAATGCCCTGTACTGACAAAGCTTTAGTGCCAACTGGCAAAAAAGCATAGATAGATAGATAGATAGATAGATAGATAGATAGATTTTTTTTTTTAAGGACCATATCTATTTTCACAGAGCAGGCAAAAAGGATGAATTTGGAGCAATGAGCACAGGAAGTCAGATCCATTCATTCTCTAACGCCATTGCGACTGCTGTGGTTCAGACTTACTTGCTCAGTCTCTTTATTCCTTGTCTGGAACATTTAAAGAGGAACTGATTGCCTGGCTTGGCTGCTACTGGCCCAAATGATAACGTTGTATAAATTTGCAGAAGAAGGGCCTTCCTTTGGGTGTACAAAGCACATTGCCTGGGTATCAACCCTCCTGGCCCCTTGCTAGGCATGCCCTGCACAGCGGACTGCAGCTCTCTTATTCCTCATCTGCCCCTAGACTCCAGTCTTCCTTGGCCACACCACTCCACCACTTTTCTACAACCTAAACTTGACAATATAACTTACCTTTTAACCCCTCAGCACTTCCCTATTCCCTACTAAAAAAAAATCTAAAACTCCTTAAAAAGGTATATATAGTCTTCTGTGATCTGCCTCTTGCTTTCTTCTCCAGTTTATTGAATAACTAAATGGACAAGAGCAAAACCATAAATCAAAGAAAGAATGAGCTCCTGAATTCGTAGAAAGGACAGAAATTGAACAAGGGTCTAGTCTCTATAAGTAGAAACAATAATCAAATTTGGGGGCAGCTATGGCTTTTCTGTAAACTGTGGGAGTAAGTCTCAGTTAAGAGAGTACTCCTAGGCAGGCACCTTATTTCCTTTTGCATATACTTCCCCTACCAAGACAAAGTATTTATGGTCATTTTTCCCCTATGTCTTCGCCTTTTATCCATATATTCCCATCATCAAGATCAGTGAGGCCAGCCTCTCAGAGTCTACCCACTCACTGTTTCCTCTCCATTCCTGCTGCCAGTCCTTTCCACCTTGTCGCCACAGCACAGGAACCACATCCCACACAGTCTCTCATTCAACAGCCTGGCCCTGTGTGTTGGAGATATAGACATGAGTGACACATAAGCTCTCCAGACTGACCTCCATGTCTTTGTCCGTGCCAGGACAATCTTCCCTGCTTTCAGCTAGTCAGTCTCCTGCTCAGGAACCTAAAAAAGTACCTGTTGCCTATTCAATCATTTCTAAATTCATACTTTGCTTTCATTCACTCAACAAGTGTAACTAAAGGCTTACTACATGCCAGGTATTGGTACTAGGTATAAACCAGTGGATAAGATAGGCATGGGCCCTGTCCTCAAGGAATCTTGTGAGGAAGAGAGACATAAAAGCCAAAATCAGAGAAATAATTATAAAATTATTGTTTAACTACAACTGTTATAAATAATATGAGGGGTGCTTATAAAAGCACGTAAACAAGAGATTTAATCTAAACCAGGAAGCAAGGTGAGGCTTGAGATCTGAGTAGCAGCCCAAGTATAGGTGTGTTTTGGGAAAAAGGGTGGTTGTTGAATATCCCAGGAAGAGGGAACAGCTTATTCAAAAGTGTAAGATTGAGGATACGAGGAGTGCGAGAAACTGTGTGCCTATAACATGGCAAATGAGTGGAAGAGTAGCAGATAAGGAACAGATCATGCAGAGAATTAGAGCTTGTATTAAGGTTTTTTGAATTTTATCCTAAAAGTTATGAAAGCCATTGATCATTTCAGAGCATGTGGTACCATGACGTGACTTATGTCTTTTTCCCTCACCATTATATTATGAAAATGTTCAAACATAGTGGAGAGAATTGTACAATGAACACCTATCAGTTTGTTCCTGATCTAATTTTTAAATTACATCACATTGACAAGCATCTAGGTGTTAAAAAGGAGGAAAGAAATTTAATTTCTTCTTCTCGGGGAGGCTACCAGAAAGTTCAAAACTGGTACAGCTTGGCCAATAAAAGAACTAGAAATTAATAAGAGCATAAAAACACCAGGGATCATTGCAAAATTCAAAACAATTATTGGGGGAAAATGTACTAGAATTTCATCTTTATAAACTATAACTCCAGGTCCAAGGTAATGGTTTGAAGAGTTTTATCACTATTTTTTTTTTTTTTTTTAATGATAGTCACACAGAGAGAGAGAGAGGCGCAGAGACATAGGCAGAGGGAGAAGCAGGCTCCATGCACCGGGAGCCCGACGTGGGATTCGATCCCGGGTCTCCAGGATCGCGCCCTGGGCCAAAGGCAGGTGCTAAACCGCTGCGCCACCCAGGGATCCCACTATTTTTTCTTATTAGAATTTGAAATAAAGTGCTTAAAGCTGTAAAAACTCCACAAACACTAATTCAATTTTTAAGATAATTGGAAAATTCCTTAGATAATTGATCTGATGAGGCCCTGATATAGGTAAGGGGCATGGAAAAGAAAAGAAAAAATTTTTATTATACAGAAAGAATTGATGAGCTATGTTAACTAAATAAGGAGGGGAGAAGTTTTAGCAGAGACATTTAGATAGCCAAGGGAAAAAAGAAGGAAAAAAAAAAGAGAAAAAATAAATAAAAAAAATAGATAGCCAAGGAAGGGATTATTAAAATGATTATTTTAATTTTTGGACATGTTAATTTTTATAAGCCTCTGAAGTATCCAGGTAAAAATTCAGGCAGGCAACTGGAATTTAAGCACAAAACTGAGGAGGGTGTTCAGATGTGTGAATATAAAGCTGGAAGCCAGCAGCATGTAAGTCGCTGATTAAAAACCATGAAAGCAGTGGAGGATGGCTCTGGAGAGTATGTAAAGAAAAAAAAATAGGACAATTGTCACCTTGAGTCATCACCAAACCTCTGGGTCAAAGGTGCCTTAAATACTGATGCTGAACCAAGTAAGACTCAAATTGCCAATTCTTACGACTCAATAATAAAAAGACTGATAACTCAGCTAAAAAATGGGCAAGGTGGGATCCCTGGGTGGCACAGCGGTTTGGCGCCTGCCTTTGGCCCAGGGCGCGATCCTGGAGACCTGGGATCGAATCCCACGTCGGGCTCCCGGTGCATCGACCCTGCTTCTCCCTCTGCCTGTGTCTCTGCCTCTCTCTCTCTCTCTCTCTCTCTCTGTGACTATCCTAAATAAATAAATAAAATATTTTAAAAAATGGGCAAGGTATGTGAATAGACATTTCTCCAGGGAAGATCTACACATGATCAATAAACACATGAAAAGATGTTCAACATCATTATTAGGGAAATACAAATCAAACCCTCAATGAGATACCATTTCACACTTGTTAGGGTGTCTAGGATTATTATTATTTTTTAAGATTTAAAAAATTTACTTATTCATGAAAGACACAGAGAGAGGCAGAGACATAGGCAGATGGAGAAGCAGGCTAACCCCTGGGGATTGATCCCAGGAGCCTTGACCCCAGGACCCCAGGATCACGACCTAAGCTGGAGACAGATGATCAACCACTTAGCCACCCAAATGCCGCAGTGGCTGGAATTAAAAGCTCCTCAAAATGTTAAACATAGAATTAGGATACAACTCAGCAATTCCACCCCTAGGTATATTCCCAAAATAATTGAAAATGTATGTTCGACAAAACATCATAGCTGCTGTGATTACTCATAATGGTTAAAAAATGGAAAGTGCACTTTTGGGTACAAAAGTCTATCAACCAATGAATGAATAAATAAAATGTGATATATCTATATAATAAAATATAATTCACTAATGAAAAAGAATGAAATACTGATACATGCTACAGCATGCACAAGCCTTAAAAACACTACATTAAGAAGCTAATCATAAGGGACTTCATATTAAATATTTCTGTTTATATGATATGTTCAGAATAAAAACTATAGAGACAAAGTAAACTTCAGATTCCTTAGAGCTGGCAGGGTTGCAGGAGGGTGGAGAGGGAGATGTACAATGACTATGAATGAGTACAGGTTTCTTCTTAGGGGTGATGAAACTGTTCTAAAATTGCTGTGATGCCTGCACAGTTCTATATGTACAATAAAAACCATTTGAATTATTCACTTTATTTTTTTAAGATGTATTTATTTGAGAGAGAGCGAGCACGGGGCAGGAGGGGGGAGGTGTGGAGTAAAGAGCAGAGCGAGAGGGAGAAGCAGACTCCCACTGCGCAGGGAGCCCCATGCTGGGCTGGATCCCAGGACCCTGGGATCATGGCCTGAGCCAAAGGCAGATGCTTAACACTGAGCCAGTCAGATGTCCCTAAATTAGTCACTTTAAATGGGAGCATGGCATGGTATGTAATCATCTTAATAAAGCTGCTTAAAAAAATCAAATGGCCCTTTGCAGGTACCAAAAGTACCAAACCAGCCAGGTTATCATACTTCCTTTTTAATGGGTGATGGGTACATAGGATAAGGTCTGGATAGTACTGTGTTTATAAAAAAAAAAAAAAAAAGTATAAGTGAACAAGAGCAGTTGAAACCGAGGCTGTTCAAGAACTGTCTATCACGCCATTGGGTAAGAGAAGAGCAGCCCGGGTGGCCCAGCGGTTTAGCGCCACCTTCAACCCAGGACCTGATCCTGGAGACCCGGGTCGAGTCCCACGTCGGGCTCCCTATACGGAGCCCGCCTCTCCCTCTGCCTGTCCCTCTCTCTCTCTCTGTCTCTAACAAATAAATAAAACCTTAAAAAAAAAAATTAATCTTCCCTCCAGTGACATCATTGCAGTAGGCACCTCTGGCGCTTAAAATCATAGTTTACACCCGTGTTTAACGGTTCTTCCTTTCTGGACCACTAACTTCTTTCAGAATAGAGATTGTGTCTGATGTCAGCACCTGGAGATCTGAGAGTGCTTCACCATTTAATAGGTGCTCAAATGAAGGTTTTTTTCAGGAAGGATGCATCCACAACTGAAGCTAAATAAATGCAAGGCGGTAAACCATGGGTCGCAGTAGAAGGACATGGGGTCTCTCCAACCAAAAGGCGGCACAAAAACTAATAAAGCACAAGAAAGGAATCAAGGATGGGAAAAAAGGGCATCTCCTCCTTCCCACCGCCGCGACGCTTTCCCTGGAAAGTTCCAGAAGAGATGAGGGCGTGGCCGGTGACATCACCACGCCCCTCGGCGACCACCAACCGCAGGCGCAGGCCGTCCAGCACGCTTACTTTCCCGCCTCGCTGAGACCCAGAGATGGTGGGTGGGGCTGGGCGGGCTGCGAGGCTTACGTCACGTCCGGTTCCGGACGCGCCGCCGCTAGAAAGGGAAGACCGAGCGCCGAGGGGCGGGGCCAAGAAAGCGCGCGTTCTGAAAGGGGAGGAGCCGGCTTAAGGAGCGCCGCGTCACGTCCGGCAGACTTAGAGCCCGTGCGGAGGCGGTGCGGAGCGCTTCGGTACTCGGCGGCTCGGGAGCCCGTGCGTTCTGTGAGGCTGCGGCGGAGCCTCTATACAGAAGGCGCCAGAGGTTGGCAGCTTCGATTGAAGCCCGTCGAGCGGCGACAGCAGCTAGGAGTCATGAGCGACAGCGGCGAGCAGAACTACGGCGAGCGGGTACGTAGAGGTGGTGCAGGGGGCGGCCGTGTGGTTCCAGCTTGCATCTCTTCCCAGGCCCGTCGGCCTCGGCTCCGGAGACGGGCGGTTTAGACTCCGAAGTCTGAGTCTTGGAAGCACAGGAGTGGGGTTTTAAAAGCCCTTGCGAATAGTGTCGTTAGTCACGAAGTAGGCCACTGGCGGGTTTGTGTGGCCCGCAAGTCGAGACGGCGGTTTTTTTCCGTTAGAAGAGGGGAGAAAGATTAAAAATGGCCGCTGCGTCCCTTTGGTGTTGGGGGAGGGGAGCGGTATCTCATTTCGCCGTTGCTCTCCTGCGAAGCCTCGCTGCCGCCATCTTGGGCCGGCTGGCCGGGCGCGCTGCCAGAGGCACAAAATGGCGGAGCAGCCGCGCGTCAAGGCGGGCCCGCGCCTCACAGACCGAGCGGGGGGAGGAAGGCAGCGTTCTCTGGGAGGGTTGGCCCATCGTTTAGCTTTAGAATCGTTTTGTGGACCCCGAAAAGACGGAGTCTGGGGTGTTCTTGGGCCTTTTTTACGTCGGGGAAACTAATCCGAGGTAGACAAGTTCTGGGCCCGTTAGAGGGGGTTTCGCGCGGGCTTTTTGTCTGGCCTAAAGGGAGTGCTTTTTTCCGATATCGAAAGTGTTTTCTTTCAAAGGAAAAAATCGTTATCGGTATCCGATGGACGACACCCTGAGGCTACAGAGGTTTTCTTGTTTTATGGAGCAGATATTTATTTTCTAGGGGACTGTGTAGAAGAAACTGACGGGCAACCATGTATGGCGCCGTTATTTCCTTTGTTTTGAGGCATTCTACTTCTGTGAGCCACAGCTTATGTTGGTACACTTTGACTTTGCCTCCACTTAACCCAAATGTTGAGTTCGGTAGTGGTTTGATTAGATTGCGGGAATAAGACCGCTTCCGGGCTTAAAAAACGTGTGGTAAATAAAGCGTGGTTGCAAGCCTTGGGTATTCATGAAGATGCAAAAATACACAAAGCTTGTCAATCTCGGGCATTCGGAGGATATGGAGAATTTCTTCGAGTGAGATTAATGAAAAGCACCAGAGAACTTGATTTTTTTTTTTTTTAACTTGGTAAGGATAAAGAAGTTGGGTGCTTTGACAGTTGACTTAAGTTTTGCCTTCTAGTGCCATCCTAAGATCTCAATAGCGGTCGTCAGGTAAATCTATTCAAATACACTAGCAAACTTCTATGAAACCGATTTGGGGCCCTTCATTAAGAGGGCATTTTTTAAAAACTTCCTGTCTTAGGCCCTGAAACTTTGTAAAATTTACTGTGTAATTTTGGAACCAAATCTGATTTAACTTGAGTAATGAGGCTTCACCTATTCAGAGAATACTGGCTTTTTACATTTTCCTTTAAGACGGTTGGTTGCACCAACATCAGTGCCTGTACGAGTATTTTTAAGCTCTTGCTGTCCACCGTAAGAAAGTTTGGACCCAACCTACAAATTGTTAAGCAGTGATTGCTGATTCTACCAGTTGACTATATACCGTTGAATCTAGTCATCGGTGTTTGGAACGGGGGAAGCAAATGATAACTTTTAAGTCTTCGGTTTTCTTAAACAATTACTGAGTACTTTTTTGCGCTGCGAAGAGAATACAAAATGGCCGGTTTCTGAGAAGCGCTCTTAGTTGAATATACCTGAATAAGTTACTTGGAATGGTGTGCTTGTGAAAACGAACATTGCCCAAAAATAAATTGTATTTTACATAAGGGAGGAAATTGCTGAAGGTAGGTTCCTGGCTTGAAACAGCTCTGGGTTGCCATCCTAATAATTTGACATTTTTGATTTTTTTTTTTCTGGTTAAAAATATAAATCCTTGTTTTTTCCACAATTTTGTTTACATAGGTTAGGTATTCGCTAAATTCTTATAAAGGAAAGTTACATGTTAGAAATTGATTTTTTTTTTTCCTTACATAAGTTTTGAGTCCTGGAAGCATTTCTAAACTTCGTAGTTTTATTTGGCATTTTGTTTTGTATGTAGATTGCTTTCCAATTGGTGTATTGGAAGCCGAAGAGATTAGAATAGACCTTAAAAAAGGTTGTGATTCCTAAAGAACTCTGGCAAAACCCTAAAGCTTAATGGAACAGATTAGATACGATGCCATAAACAAGACTTAAGTGTTTGTAACAGGTCTGATTGGCTAAAAACATCCTTTGAACTGAAAGCCGTGAAAAAGTTGGATTCAGGGTAATAATCTTGGACATACCTGTTAATAGCGTCTCTGGAGCCTGAAAAATTGTAGTAAATCCACTCTAGACCCTTAAACCTATCAAACTTGATGTAAATCATTAGTAAAAGCCTGATTGGCACCATTAATGTAATCACAAATCTCCTTGGTTTGGCTGGAATTCCACCCAACCCTCCCTTAATTTAGCAGTCCAGAATTGAGACGTCGCTGTTCCTGAAGCCCCAGCATAGTTCCGGAAGTATTTTTTCCCCATTTCTTTAAACTTTAGAAGTTCATTTCCTAAATAGGCTGGTTGCTTGTGTACAATAAATTGTTTGATCACCCCTATTGAGTGAATATACTGACACTTAGAACAGTGGTTCAGTGTGTGCCCCTATTTCGTTTTAAATGCGTACTCACGGTATATTCTAGAATTTTTGTCCACATCACATTTTAGTTATGGCAGAGTAGTTGTGGAACATTTCTCATGAACGTTGATAGATTTAAATTAAAATGTCTCTAGAGTCACTTCCTTGATGTAGCCGAACTTGTGCAAAATAAAATTTTTCATTTCCGAGTATAGTTCTTTTCCAGTACTTTCCAAAAATTACTGGCAAGCATTTTTGGGGAATAGTTGACCACCTTTGCAAAAAGAAGTATTCATAGCAGTTGTGTCACAATCTGGACAAGTAAGAATATAAGAGTTGGCTGCAAGTTTGGAGGTGAGGTACATGGTGATACTTGGGTAATCTTTAAGGACCAGTAATGGTCATAATATTTAGGATATGCGATGTTTGTGTGGTCTTGTTACTAGTTTAATGTTCTGCCTTCCTAATGATTGTAATTTCTTTAGATTCTGCAAATACATCTATACTTAGAATCCAGACACAAAGGAAACACTATTGTATAGACCAGATGGTTTTGATTTCTGTCCTGCTGTCAAGATTACAATAGCAAGCAGTTTAAGAAAATATTCTGGTAGGGTATTGGCTATGGTTTTTGTAGAAGTAATATTTGCAATGTAGGTACATTGTCTTTAGTCTTATTCTTTGTGGAAATGATTAGCATCTGGATACCATCCCATCAAACTGCTTTTCAGATTTCTGCAGTTTTTCTCTTCTGCTTAATCTTGGGTTGTCTTTCTGTATTCTTTGTTTTTAGCCCCTAACTTTGAATTCTGATTTTCAAAAACTGAAACATCTCAATCTATTTCTAAAGAATTACAGCCATCGCACCAGTTCCTTTAATAAAGGATTGAATTTCCAGTGGGAGGAAATAGTTTGCTTTGTTTTACTGTGAGTCTGGTTAGGTACAAGTCTCTTGAAGAAACCAGGTTGAAGAATATTTTTCTTGGTTTTAATGTTGATGTTATCTGGAACTAGAAGGTGGCATTTTCAAACTGAAATTACAAGTGATTACAAGGTAAGTACTCGTTTTGTCAAACGATTAAAGAGGAATCCGGTGATGAGAGATGTTAATATCATTTACCTTTTCTTCCTCTATCTCCAATAAAGCCCAAAACCTAAGTGATAAACTTAACATTTCATAGTTCACATTTTGCCCAAGAGAATAACAGACCTACAATTGTGTATATTTTTTGAGCCTTTGCATTCTGTTATGATTAGTTTTCATTTGTGAATTTTTTTTATTTTATTTTATTTTTTTTAGAGGGAATAGAGATTGATGTTCAGGAAATTTTAAGTGTTTTATCCAAGCTTAGTTTTTTGGGGATGTGGGTTAACAACCAATTTTAGGTGGTGGTGTCACTTAGTTTTGTTTTTAATTAAGCCCAAAAGAGCTTTTCACTATAGCAAATTAGTTTTCAGATTCCCCAAAATCTTTTTGAATTGGGTTGTGGAAGTTATTTTCGGATTGCTACTTTGATCAACTTAGATTGCCCAATACTGCAGCATGCATGTATGAGACCCCTTTTCAGAGTCTATTATTGATGCAAGAGATGGGCTTACAAGTCAGATGAGCCAAGGAATATTCTGTCTTTTGAAGCATTTTCTCCACTCAATCTTCTGATAGTGTTTGACCACAGAAAATTAAATAGTCCATTGATATGAGCATTAACCTTTAAATTCATAGCAGGATCAGCACATTTTTCTTTGCCCTGTTTCACGTTTTAAAATATTACCTTGTCAGTTCCCTACGGAGTTTATACACGTTTTTAAAAGTTATTTGAATTCCGGTTGTAATCCCTAGAGTCATTTTAACCAAAATTGTGCTGATGATGGGAGAAGTTTCTGCTTATTTCTAAGTAGGATCTCTTAACCAAATGGACAATAACATTAGCCCCAGTAGTTAGTTGTCTGGTTTTGTTAAAGTGGCCACTTGAGCTTAGTGTTAGTAGTTGAGTTGAAATAAACTTAATATTTACATTATCTGCCAGCATGTTTTGATCTTCAAAAATAAAAGGGAGATGGTTGGGAAGGGATAATTAAAAAGGCAGGAAGGCGTCCATATTGAAAAGTTACGATACCTAGAGCTTTGGCCTCCGTTCTAGTATATTTATGTATCTAAGGCCCTGTATCAGTATGTTATCCTTAGGTGGCCTTAAAGAGGAAACCTGCTTGGGCATTCTGATTCCATGATTACATTTGTGCTGCCAGCAAACATTTCCCATTACATTTTAGTGATGGATATTAAAAGAAAATCAATTACTGTGACTCCCTTAAATAAAAAGCTATTTAAATTTTTTCCTGGACTAAACGATAATTGACTTTTTAAAAAAACTGGACTGAAATTTGTGCTTTCTTAGGAAAGACATTACAACACTTCCCACGATAGCCATGGTTGTCTTTATGCCCGGATATATAATGGCTTTTTTCCTTTTTTTTTTTTTTTTTTTTTTTTAAGAACCTTTAACCTTGCTCACCCCAAAAGAAAATAAAACTAATAGTGAGGAAATTGTTAAATGAAAGATCATAAGGTGAAGTACAGGATAACAAGGAGAATGAGGATGCTTTGTGAGGACTATTTTGTTGAAGGTATTCAACAGACACTAGAATACTTTTTGATCTGTTTAGTGATGTGGTTTTTAATTTCAGGAGGTGAGCTATAATTTTCTCTCAATATTGCCACCTTTAAAAAGTAGGGTTTCTCCTTTGGACTGCAGAAGATTTTAATACTTTGTTCATTGAGGGGGAATTTACAGGAATCTTTGAAAACACCACTGTTGGATTCAAGTTTGTTCTGCTTTCCTTCATAGCTACATGGATATAGTAGTTGGTTGACCTGATTTTGTCTTTTTATGATTTTAGTACTAAATTTAGTAGTTAGACCATATTTTAAAATGTCACTAGAGCAGTTTTCTAAGGGTGGGTTTTGAGCACTTCAGTCCAAATTTTGATTTCCCTGATGTTGTCTTCTACAGCGCTCTTTAAACATGCAGTACAAAAGTGTGTGACATTAAATACATTTTGTTACCTTATTATCTAGACAAGTCACAAGTTGTAAAACCTCTCCAACCCTGAGCCTTGTCATTGTACAAATGAATTGTCCGTGCTTTCCTTTCTTGCACTTCTGTATTAATGTGTCATTTTTTTACTAGAAATGTGCTTTTGACACTTGACATTTTCTATTGATGAATACAATAAGTAAGAAGTGTGAAATGTAAAGTTCTTAAATGTTAGATTGAACAGCAAATGTTCAGTTGCGCACTTCGCTTTCAATTTAAGCATGATAAAAATTTATTTGAAATAGACAGTTGAGGTTGATACCTTATATTTTAGAACCAACAGGAAGCTAGTTTCAGTTTTTTGAGCTGCATACTCTAGCTTTTTTTTTTTTTAATCCAAAAAAGGGAATTTTTTTTCTAGTTTCAGTTTTGGCACTGGATTTTATCCTGGAGTTTTAAAATATCTTCATCCTGTTCTTTTTCTATTAAGGTTAATGTTGAAGAAGGAAAATGCGGAAGTCGTCATTTGACAAGTTTTATAAATGAGTATTTGAAGCTCAGGAATAAGTGAAGCTGAAATTTGAAAAAATAAAAGAAAGAATGCATGCTAATTATCAGACCAGAAGTCCCACTTGTAGAATATTGAGCAATTTGTGTGAAGTGGGGAAGATGAAAGAAGTCAGAATTTGAAACGGAAGAATGAAGAAAAGAAATAAAAATGAAGTTAAGATAAGAAGTAATCTGGAATCAGAAAGCACTACGCTAAGTAATTACTAGTCTGTTTATGTGTCCCTGTATATTTTGCTAAACATGCATGCATTATTTGTTTAATAGAAGAAAATATATACAGGGCAAAGAAGTGCCTTCCAGGGGAAACGTTTAAATTAGGTAATTCTAATTTTAACTTCTTAGTCAAATGATTGAAATGCAATTTAAAAAAATAACCCTTTGTAGTCAAATATGAGGCAGGAATGAGCTCTCCAGCATGGGTAACAGTTGCTTCATGTTGTCCCTCCAGATTTTTTCATCTGACTCTGCTGGTCCTGGGGCATGAGCGAGTACCTTCAGAGTTGGAATATATTTGTCATAGTTTTCCCAGAGACTGTTGCCAGGACAATTATAGAACCAACTCTCAAAATTTAAGCAAACTAGTGAACAGGGTAGTTAGCTCCTTTTGGCATTAATGAAAATTTTTCTTTCCAGATGGCATAGTGGAAAGCTATGACCTCTTAGGCCCTACCTTTTAAGTTGCAGGTTCTATATTCACAAGGATGATTCTTAATTCTTTCCTGTTTAATGCCTATTCCAGCTGAATGACTAGGATTACTGCTAAAAAAATACAGTACCTTCCCTTAGAATGAGGTGGGTCACACAAGTGGACAGGATCTCTAACTCGGTGGCATTAGTGGTAGTTGCTTTTCATTCTGAAAACCGCTTTATTCCTTTTTCTCATTTTCTGCAATTAACAACTGTTATACTGATGTGAGTGGTATGGATTATAAAGTAGCTTTATTCTGGTTCCCCACTCCCACTAACTGGGAAAAAAACTTTCAAAGTTCTATTATTTCCCCTTCTGTGTGTTTTTAGTTGAATAAAAGAACCAGGTGATCAGTGTAATGTTAACTTTTCAGTTGGATGCGACAAGTAACGGGTCAAAATTATATCCAGTGGTAGCTAACCAACAGTTGTCTTCTGTTGGGAAAGCTAAGGGTATCACTTCTCCTTCCTGAAATGAAGATAACCTAAACTTTCTCTGAGAGTTTTCAGATCTTCTAGCTCTTGGAAAAAGTGGCTTAAGTGACATTTCTAGAAGGATCTCTTTTCTGGAGGTTTTTAGGGCCAATTGTCAATGGAAGATTTGTGCTTTTTATAATTCTTGTGTTTTGCAAGGAGAAGAAAATTATTCCCATTTATGGTAGTATCCGGCACTTGTTTTGTCCCAATTATTTGTAAAATATTTTTGCCATGTATAAGTAACATTAAGTTAATTTGTATTCTGAATTACTTACAGATTAGGTAGAGAGCTAAGGTAAAAGAGATGTGAGTAGATACTCTGTTTAAGTCCTTGTATTCTATTATTGGGAGATCTGAAAGGTCCTTGTCCAAAAGAGGAAAGACCTATTAGGCCTCTATGTGGAAGGAAAGTAGTTTGGAATTGATTAAATGGCCAAAGCTGGGTAGATGTATGGCAAAACTAAACAGTGATGCTGGTGGACTGTCCTTCAGGGTTTCCCCCACCACCACCCCTTGGCCAAAGCATCTTGGAGTATGACAGTGCCTCCTTCTCTCACCCTGTCCTAGTTATTAGGGTGGTAAGAGGGAGATGGATGGGCCTCTTGTCCTGGGCAGGTGGAACAGAGAAAATGAGAGAAAGTTCGAGGAAGATGCTTTTGCCAAGAAAAATCAGTAAGTAGGAAATATAATACTCTGAAATTGAATAAATAATTAGGCTTTAATTAGCATCTTGTATGGTGCTCATAGGAAATGGTCAACTCCAGAATTACTAAAATGAGCTTTAGTTTAGGGACCTGTATTCTTAAATGCTGTGTAGGTTTACTGCATTATCTGTTTAAGAGCCACTGTTTAAAATCTAAATAATTGAATCCAGTTTCTAAAATAATACAGGAGAAACTTAATGATTTGATTCACATGGTTTCTACTTCATCTCTTTCGAAAATGTCTTTCTAAGATACTGCCATTCTTGGAATAGGAAGATGAAGTTATTTTGTTGAAAGGATTAGGTTTTTTCCTGACCTGCTCTTTTTACGTTCTATATTGTTAGTATATGACTAAGATCCAATCTATAAAAACTTGATTCTCTGAGCAAAAATTCAGGGAATTTTTTGGCTTTATGTTTATTAAGTTCATGGTCCTTTTGCTTGAGGTATTAATGTCCAGAGTAGTGTTTTTGGTAGGGTTTTAATGCATTGACACAAAATTTTTCAGCCCTGTGAGCGGACTTTAGAGTTTTCTTTGTGAGGAGGCTTTCCCAGTTGGTTGTGTAGATTTGCCCACTGATTAAGGTTTAAAGTTAACTTTGAATTTAGATTTGCCTAATTTAGGTCTCCTTTCTTCTGGACAGGCTAAATTTTCTTGAATATGTTTTCAAACCAGTTAATGGCCAGCATAACTACAAAAAAGGGGTTTAACTTCTTTAAGAAACATCCTTGACACGAAAGGTGGGAAGAGATGGAGACATTGTTTAGGTGTTGGTCTAACCAAGCTTCAGTATTATAAAAGGGAAAGTCTTTGCATTTTTGGCTGGTGTTTCTATTCCTGGTCTAAGAAGTGATTGCTCACAAAATGTATATGCATATAGCCAGTCAGTTTTAGGGCCTGAGAGAAAAGCTTAGAGTTTCACAGATAATGTGTCTTTGGCCCTTTATCTTCTTTTCTTAGTGTGAGCAGACTAGTAAAGCAGGTTAGAATAAGGTTTTTCTGTTTAGTGAAGCAAGAGGCTTAAAAAGATCTTTCTATCCTCTCTTCTTTTATATTTTGGCCCCTGGGCTTACTATTTGTTGACTACAAGTATTTTATTGGTAATCTTTTAACTCTTATTGGGAGTTAAGGTGAGCATATTCCGCTCTCTTCCAGAGTAAAATGTTTTCTTTGGTTTACAGTAACAGCTATAATCATTCCATGAAGTAATCATTTCTAGCATTGAAATAAACAAAGGCAGTTAACCTTGGGGGTCCCTGTTTTCTAGTTTTTCTTTTAGATTTGCTTTTGCCTGTGATGTCAGAAACCACACCCCTATTATTGAGAATTTCTTTGTCCAAGGAGAGGAGGGCAGTGGATTGTGCTTTTAAATGTCTGAGTATGCAGAATATTTCCCAGAGAATGCCAAGAGATTATTTATTGGGGTCCCTAAAGCTGCAGTACACCTTTAACCATTCCTTGTTGTTAAAGGTAGCTGTTTTCACTAATAAGAATATCATCTTTTTCTTTGAATCTTTTTACAGTCACTCATGGGGGGATGGAGAGGAGGCGGTCACATTTTATGTCCCTTCACACCGTGTTTTATATAATGAAGTCTTAACTGGGAAGTTTTCTAGAATTGTTTTCAGGCCTAGAGACCAGAAGTTGTTTTGCTGGCTGAGTTACTTTCTTTCCTATTCTAAACTTGAGTTTCTTTTGTATTGCACATAACTTTTTTTCCCTGAGCATCATAGAAGTGATCTTTCAAATTTTCTCCCCTCATGTTGTAGATCACAGAATGTAATCTAAAAAGGCTGTAACTATAATTTAATATCCTATGCTATTCTTTTTAAGAATGTCCAGAATACTCTGAAAATCTACCACACAGGGAGGTCTCCTGTGAGCACTTTTATCCAATAGTTTCAACATTGTCTTACCCCCCTCCAAAGACTTACTGTAATGTTTTGGTTCCTTTTGAGTCTGGCCATTTCTGCTTTATCTTGGGTAGAAAGGCTTTACTAGACTTGATGCCTTTTAATATGCCTTAAGTTGGATAACCTGAAATAAGGTTGTCATCTTTGATATACATACCTTAGCTATCAGCCTCCGTGGGTTTGTTCTCTTAATCCGCTGTTTCTGTTTTGGCGCCTTGGCAGAATATTTCCTTAGTTCCATTATTTTATATGGGTGTCTTTTCTGCTGAGTTGACTGTATGCTTTGGCTCATTGATGAACCAGTTACCCTGTTTACTACCCATTCTTTCTCTGATTTCTTTAGAGATCTTCATTACTGTGCCACTCATCTACCAGGTAGTCTAGTTTTGATGGGAAAGCTATACAGTATATACCTAGACTTTGGTTTTTATGTACGATTCTGAACTCCCTCCCTTCCTGGACCCAGATAGAGCCCCTGATTTAATCTGTTCTTGTTTTAATATGTCCTTTATGTACCTTTCCTAGTTATTTATTCCTTGATCCCTATCAGTTTGCCCTGGTTCATCTCCATTTAGCCAGGGAAGCTGTAGATTTCTGGCACTCTTTCAGCTCTTCCTTCTGTACAGTTACTACCTTTCTGCCATGGCTCCATCTGGTTGCTTTGAGATTCTTAAGGCCCTCCCACCATGGTTAGATGGAATAAGGTTTAGTGTTCTTCAGGCTGGTCCTTGCTTTCCACTAAGTTTCTGCCTTTTGCTAGGACTTGAAACAGATTGTCCCCTGCCTCGATTTTTCTCCACTCAATAATAAATATAACTTGAAGTTTGAGGTCTTATGGGAAAAAAAGGAATTTTAAAAGTAAGTTTTGTGAGTCTCTCAAAGGATTTTGTTTTATTGATGGCAACTTGATTGAAATATAGGTATAAGGTACAGGTGTCATAGTTAATAAGATTCTTTCTCACCCTAGTCTTTATGGAGTAACAATCCCAAAACACAATCCTTGGACAGTTCCCTTAACTGCTTGGCTTTGGCACCCCTTTCTGAAGAGTGGGGTCAGTTAACTCTTATCCCTGCTCCAGAAAAGGTGGAAGTTTAAGTTAATTGGCCTATGTCAGTTGGAGCAATGTAAATATACCAGGTATATTCAATTCCTGCCCTTACCTATGTTTTTCTTATCTTGGAAGGGGATTGCTTTCCCTCACCATTTATCTCACAGCAGCTTATTTGTTTTTTAAAGTTGCCCAGAAAGTATACAAATTAAACTTTTGACATCTACGTGTAGGAATCCCGTTCTGCTTCCAGAAGTGGAAGTGCTCATGGATCTGGGAAATCTGCAAGGCATACCCCTGCAAGGTCTCGCTCCAAGGAAGATTCCAGGCGTTCCAGATCAAAGTCCAGGTCCAGATCTGAATCTAGGTAAGAAAGACTGTCTTGGGATTTTCTTCTGTTACTCTTAGCTTTGAAATTGGTGTGTGCTTTGAAAATTAGGAAG
The DNA here is from genome assembly GCF_053574225.1 of Canis aureus. Lineage (NCBI taxonomy): Eukaryota > Metazoa > Chordata > Mammalia > Carnivora > Canidae > Canis > Canis aureus. The sequence continues at coordinate 23,242,820 of NC_135641.1, read as the reverse complement.
ATAGAGAGGGTTAGATCATTTGTTGGCTTATTTAATATTGGTACTAGCAATGAACTTAATCATAAGTTCTGAGACAGAAGACTAAGTGGTTAAGAGCCTGGGCTTTTGGCGTTAGGGTTCAAATCTTACCTCTATTTTTTCTGGCTTGGGCAGATACTTAACCTTTTTCCACCTTAACTTCCTTATCTTTAAAAGGCGAGTTAGTGAGCAGTAGTTCTTCAGAATTGTGAGGATTCACGATGAGTTTAGGTATGACAGACTGCAGAACATTGGCTTTCGTAACTACAATTCTTGATAAATAGGTGTAGTCTAATATACATGTGTGTACAAAACAAAAATACCTTAACACAGCGCCTTTTTTTTTTTTTTTTAATGTTGATGAATAGTAGGCTATATGTCCTCCTTTGCCCAGGACAAGCCCCAGTTTATGCCTATTGTCAGGCATAATTAACTGTACTTCTTTTCTTTCTTAAATGTATCCTGTCTGGTTTAGATGACAGTTCATATGATCACTGTAGTTAAGAGCAATTGATTGGTTTTAAAACACTGCTGGAGGAAAACTATGGTGATGGTGATTTTATCTTAAGTGAATGATGGGCATAATGGGAGAAGCTGAAAAATAGAGGGTGGTATTCTGAGGGGGAAAGTGGCCACAAATCAAGCTAGTGTGAAGTGCTGCATGTCTTATGAGTATGAAATTTTTGAGTGTTCGTCTTGAGCATGTTAGTTTTGATCTCCTTGATCTTAATTATCTTAAATGGAAGAGAGCTGGTAGTGGTTTGGAGCTCTTCCTAACAGAATTGAGATGACTGTAGATAAATTAGAAAAATCTTGATCTCCTGTTAGTGTATGTCTGAGTTGTGTTCTATCACTTTAACTCTAGATTAATTAGAAGAAGTGAAAGCTGCATCTTACCAGTTACTTAGTTATGACCTTGAAGCCTTTGTCTTACAGGTCTAGATCCAGAAGAAGTTCTCGAAGGCATTATACAAGATCAAGATCTCGGTCCCGCTCCCATAGACGATCCCGTAGCAGGTCTTACAGTCGAGATTATCGAAGACGGCATAGCCACAGTCACTCTCCCATGTCTACTCGCAGGCGTCATGTTGGGAATCGGGTAAGGTGAAAAAATTATTGTTGAAGCAGTTTCCTTTTGTTTTGAAATAACTGATTATATTTGTTAATGGACCTTTAGCGGTGAATACATGAGTTCTTTAATGACTTTTTAGTGTTTTGAGGATAGTCTCTTCAAAGATACTTAGGTAATGGTGTACATTTTGTCTATCAGTCACACGTAAGCAAGACATGACGGTGTGGCTCGGCTCATCAAATAGGAAATCCACTTTTTGCATTACTGTTAAAATACTAATGTTAGGTCTCATAACATGTTGGTATGTACCATACTAATATTATTGGATTTTTCTGGGTTAGCTTTATTATTTTTTTAGAATGCTTTCTTGGTTTTCCCATTTTAATTTTAAGTGAGTTCATTTTGAGTACTTTGTTTTTCCTTTTAGCTTATAGAGATAATGCTATTCTTATGCTTAGAATAAATTCCTAGGATGTGAATCCCTTGGGTAAATTCCCCCTCCTGTTTCCCACCACAAAAATGCCAGTTTTGATATTCACTAGTATGAGTCCCTGTTTCCTCCTCCATTCACACACGGGTTTAATTCTGAGGGTGAACTTCATTTTGCCGTTTTTCTGCCCATTCTTGGGGGGCTTGGGGGGCAGAGGGAGGGATTCTTCAACCAGGTTCCATAGTTAGCATGGGATCCCACGTGGGGCTTGATCTCAACCCGGAGATCATGATGTGAGCCAAAATCAAGAGTCGGGTGCCTAACCAACTGAGCACCCAGGTGCCCCTTTTCTGCCTGTTTTTAATGCTTGCAGCTATTGCCATAACACTAATTTTAAATTCTAATTGTTGGTATGCCTGGTTGGCTCAGCAGTTGAGTGTCTGCCTTTGCCTTGGGGCATGATCCCGGAGCTCTGTGACTGAGTCCCGCATCAGGCTCCCCCACAGGGAGTCTGCTTTTCCCTCTGCATGTCTCTCTCATGAATAATCTTTTTTTTTTTTAATTCTAATTGTTGATTTAAATCTACTTTATTAGTGACATTTGAGGTAATTTATTTTAACTTTGGTTTATGATAAATTTTGAAGTTTAAAATTTATTTTCCCATTTCTAGGCAAATCCTGACCCCAACTGCTGTCTTGGAGTATTTGGATTGAGCTTGTACACTACAGAAAGAGATCTAAGAGAAGTGTTCTCTAAATATGGCCCCATTGCTGACGTGTCTATTGTATATGACCAGCAATCTAGGCGTTCCAGAGGATTTGCCTTTGTATATTTTGAAAATGTAGACGATGCCAAGGAAGTAAGTTAAAAGTCTACCTGTATCTTTGTAAAATAGTGCTACTATTGACTCTTAAGTACTAATGAACTTGGATAGGACAATTTTTTTAGGGTATGTTTATTTATACATTTACTTATAAATATGTAGAAAAATCTAATTTATAGTTTAGTGGATAGTTTGTGGCTTCGTCCAGGGTGTACATAATAACTTAATGTATCTTTCAAAGGCAAAAGAGCGTGCCAATGGAATGGAGCTTGATGGACGTAGGATCAGAGTTGATTTCTCTATAACAAAAAGACCACATACCCCAACACCAGGAATTTACATGGGGAGACCTACCTAGTAAGTTTTCTTTTTAAGATAAAGATGGATGGCTGAGTGCATTTTCTGTAAGAACTCTATGTACTAGGAGAAAGTCTGAGGTTTCATCCAGTCCTGCCACTAGGACTATAGTGGACTAGGACATTATAGTCCTTGGAACTATGACTATAATGCCATAGATCATTCTGGGCTTTTTTTTTTTTAACTCAGTAAAACTGTTCAAAAGAATATTCAGTGGAGACATGGTACTTGTGCTGCACACTGTAATTGGTAATTAATAGTCTTGATTAGAGCATTTTTTCATAATGGAATCTTAATTATTATAGTAAAGTCAGCTTTGTAACATTACTTGTGTGCATGTTTTAGTTTTTCTTTAAATATTCTCACTTCTGAAACGACATTCATCCAAATATTTTAATTTTCCCTCCTAGGAGAATATGTGGGCTTAACAAATTAACTTTTGAAGGCAAGTTTAGCAGAATGTGTGTATCCCTTAACCAAAAGGTTTTTTGTTGTTTTTAGGTCTTTTTTTAAATATATATATATCTACATTATTATAGGGGCCAGAGAAAGGACAGTGTTTAATGTCAGTGGAATCTTAAACCAGGAATATTGTTTTCCAGTTAACTTTCCTATTAGAAAAGGCCCATCTATGAATTAATTAGGGTAATATTTATTAGAAAATAATCTTCATTTTTTGCCCAATAAAGGAGAGTAAAGAGATTATACTTGAAGCAGTTGTCCAGTCATGTCTTTAGAGCTTAGCTGTGGCCTCCAAGACCCAAATGAGCCATCGTGCTATTGTCTGAACAGTTTTAAACAGTAACAGTCATATGTAGTTAAATAGGGAAGGAATGACATATGGTATCTTATGAAGGTATATTATTATTCATAGTGGCAGCTCACGCCGTCGGGATTACTATGACAGAGGATATGATCGAGGCTATGATGATCGTGACTACTATAGCAGATCATACAGGTAAGGTAACCATAAAATGAGATTTAAGTTGCCAAAAATTAAAAGAAGTATCTCCTCCTGAATCAGTTGCAACATAATTTAAGGCAGTGCTACACCTAAGTTTTCATCTTTATTAAAATCACTTTTTATATATTAAATACAGAAACCTAGATTTTTTTTTTTTTCAGAAACCTAGATTTTTTTTAAGGTTTAAGTGTCTAGTCAGTTTAATATGTACATGTATTTTTTTTTTAATTTCTTTTTACATTTTTATTCATGAGAGACAGGGTGAAGCAGGCTCCTTGCAGGGAGCCTGATGTGGGACTCCATCCTGGGTCTCCAGGATAATGCTCTGGGCTGAAGGCGACGCTAAACTGCTGAGCCACCCGGGCTGCCCCTGTATTTTCTTAAACGTCAAGTTGTAAGCCAACTGAAATCCTTTTAAAGTCATTGCTTTATAAAGCCATTTTTATTGTTTCTAATGTATGATGCACTGGAGAAACGGAAAAACTAAGTCTTATAAGAGTGCAAAGAAGTAACTGCTAAAGAGCAGTAATTTAGCAAAACAATGGCTAGAAGTTTTTTTTTTTACTACCAAAAGATTTCATACGTTTTTCTTTTTAGGGGGTTAGTATGGAAATAAATACTTAGAATACTTTTGAAGATAAAAATGGGGTAAAATTATTTTAGCTGCAGCAGGTCACTTAGACCCTGTCTTGCTTGTGAAAATGTCAATTGTATAATAGGTACTGACCCCAATAGTAATCCTTGATGCCTTATTGAGGTGTGGGGGCCTTTTTCTTTTTTTTTTTTGGTACATTATTTGGAATGTTTAAAGAAGTTAAAATGGTCAGCCTACTATCTGTGGAAGTAAACCTTTAAGCATGCTTCTGATACTATGGTCCAGCATTTTATCCCCAACAAAAACTTTTTTTGAGAGAACATTTGTGTGTTAATTGGCACTTAGGGATTAATCTATGTGGGGGCTTAGAACGTTAAACTTTCAGGTTTTAATTCAGTTAAGCATTTACTTTTAGAAATGTAATTTGTTCTGTTACTCATTTTAGCCACCAGAGAGAGCTCTATGCCAGTTTGTAAAAAGGGTGGCAAAGGTAGCACTTAAATCACTTATTTAAAAACTACTTTTTACTTCTCTGGGAGTTATAATTTTACTGTATAAATGTATCATTTTTAAAACTTTAAAAAGAAATGTGTTGCTTTTCTGCCTTTACAGAGGAGGTGGTGGAGGAGGAGGAGGATGGAGAGCTGCTCAAGATAGGGATCAGATTTACAGGTATGGCAAAGTATTTAAAATCTGCACAGTAAAATGGCTCACCTAAAGACACTTGGTTTTTACTAGAAGTATGTTTTAGTAGTTAATTACAAGTTGCATACACAAATTGGATTGCATGAAATTCATAAAATACTAAAACTGGAACCAGTGATAGTGTGTATATACATGACTTCATTTTATGTTTACAGAAATGAATTGGGCTTATACTAGGCAATTACTCAGTGGCACCATTTTGAACCTTAACATGAGATAGTACAAATTAATGTCACTGATAAGCATTTATTTAACTTTTCATTCGTTATAGCTATTTTTTTTGTACTATTGCATTTTTGTTAGCTTTTAATGAGCATCTCAATAAGCAAGTGAATATACAAGTCTTACAAAACCACTTTGAAGCACTAGTAAAATTTATTTTGGGAGTTCATCAAAAGGTGTTTGGGTTTAGTGGTTTTTGTATTTAAAACAGACTTTGAAAATAACATGACTATTGGTGATCTTTGTCATTTAACTTCAATCTATGGAGTCTTAGATGGTTTTGACATTTGTTTACAGAAGGCGGTCACCTTCTCCTTACTATAGTCGTGGAGGATACAGATCGCGTTCTAGATCTCGATCATACTCACCTCGTAAGTTTTTACCTTGATACGATTTTATGTATTACAATAAACTTCTTGAATTTAAATTATGGCAGATAGTTAATTCAGGTAGTTTTATCTATATTATAACATACCCTCCATTTTTGTGTGTAAGTTTCAAGGAAGTATATTGAAATGATCTTGGAATCTTGTTGCTAACCCAAAAATAGTAAATGTATACTACATTCTGGTCACCATTTGTTGTAGCATTTTTTTTAAAGGGGAGTGCTTCTAATTTTGTACAGCCTGGAAACAATTGGGTGGCTTTAAAAACTTAGTTCTTGTGGGTCAAGTTACACTTCCATAGCTATTTCTATTTAATGTCAGTTCTTTGATTTCTAGTGTAACCCTTAATATGAGAGTCTTCCTCTATTTTTACAGGAGAGAATCTGATGCATAGAATTTTCGAATGGTAGAATAGTCTGAAAGTCTCAACATTAAAGTATACTTGATAAATATGCTTCAATACTGAGAGACTAATGATTATTTCTTCCTAGGTCGCTATTAAAGCATGAAGATGAAGACTTTCTGAAACCTACCCTAAAGTTGGGATATTGTTTGTGGACAATATTTTTTATTGTCTCCTGTTTAAAAAGTGAACAGTGCCTAGTGAAGTTAGGTGACTTTTACACCTTTTATGATGACTACTTTTGGTGGAGTTGAAATGCTGTTTTCATTCTGCATTTGTGTAGTTCGGTGCTTTGTTCAAAGTTAAGTGTTTTCAGAAAAGTATGTTTTGCATGTATTTTTTTACAGTCTAAATTTTGACTGCTGAGAAGTTTCTATTGTACAAAACTTCATTTAAAAGGTTTTTCTACTGAATCCAGGGTATTCTGAAGATCGAAGCCTGTGTGTAAAAATGTTACCAAATGGTAAAAAGCAACAATAAAGTTTGGTTTTTACTTTTCTTTCTAACATCAATGCTTAGCAGAACTGTTCAGATTAGGTTGTCAGTAGTAAATTTCAAGACAAAAATACCCATTTTTCTCCAATCCATGAAACATACTATACTTACTATACCTGCAACTAAGTGTTAAAAATTATGCTCTGTAACCCTGTACTGCTAGTATTAGAACTAAAAAATTTTCAATACAGCCAATGCTTAATGCTTCTATAACTGTGGATTTGTCAGCCTTTATGTAATCTGTATTATATAAAGCAGGGGATAAGAAAAGAGGTACACAATGTATGCCTTTAAAAGGCTATTTCTTAAAGCTGTTACAAGGGGATAATGGTATTTCAACTAGTTATCAGCAAGTGACAAATACATTCCACCACAAATGTACTCTTGTTCTTCTAGCTTTTAGACTATGGAAAAAACTGAGTGCTTCAGAGTTCGGAAAGAGAAGGGAACACTACACCTGTGTTGTGGATGAACTGAAGACTTTGCCTGTTCATTTTTTAAATATTATTTTCAGGTCCTTTGCTTACCAAAGGAAGCCCAATTTCACTCAAATGTTTTGAGAACTGTGTTTAAATAAATGCAAATGAAAAGAGTAAAAGGCTGGTACAACTCAGTTGACATATAGAAGATTTTGTTTCAACCTTGTTACTTCTAATTAGAGGTTTTTTTTTTTTTTTAATAGTTTCCCTTGTACAGTATTCCTTGGGCTGAAATGTGGTGGTTTTTTTGCTTTTTTTTAAAATATATAAATTGTACATTCCTGGAAAGCATATATTAAGAGGGGAGTTAGGTACATAAGTGTCTTCATTTGGATGGTGTTATATTAAATAAGTCTAGTCTCTACACTTGTCCTGAAGATGGCCAGTTCAAGGTAAAGTGCAATAAGTAAGCAGGTAATTTTATCAAAATCACTTAATATGTCCCAGGTATTTTGTAAAACATTTTACACATACTCCATGGTAGTCTGTAGGCAACCATGAGCTATAACTTAAGTTACTTAAACAGCTATTAAATGGCAGTGCCCGGATCTGGGTGTGGGCAGATCTCCATCCACAGCCTGTGCTCTAATTTATGATGCCATTCTGCCACCAGCTTAGGTAACCATATGAAAAAAATAATAGGGTCACCTGACTGGCTCAGTTGGTAGCACATAGTAATTCTTGATTTCAGGGTAGTTAAGTTAAAGCCCCATGCTGGGCATGGAGCCTACTTAATACATACGGTTTGTAGGCAATGTTTGCAGGCCTTAATTCATCACACTGGGTAATGTCTCCTGTGCATACCTCAAACTTCGGAAACTGTCAAGTGGATAAAATTCTGCATGTTTGTGCTTCTAAACACCTGGAATTAACTTTGTATCTGCTAGATTATTTCACAACCAGTTTGAGAGTTAGAATTGGCCCCTCACATAGTTGTAGAATGTGATCCAGAAGGGGCTGGATTATATAGTTTTGTAGGGATAGTGTACGTGATGGAACATGCTACCACTTCTAGGCCCTCTTGATAAGGGAGGGGAAAGGGTAGGGTAGGCCAGCACCAAGGCAGTGGATGTGAGAACAGTGGGCATCTGGTGCAGGTCTTAGTGAGGTGCCCTACCCAAAGACCTGCTTGATCACATTATAGTGTGTGAGGTAAGAAATATAAAAGATTTCCCAGCCCTCTAATTGGACTCTGATCTAGAGTAACTTTGGAAAGCAAAGCAATCATGCCTAATTGATGCATCTGAGAAAGGTGTTGGCTTGCAAGTCATGTAATCCACTCATCCTGCCAATAAAGTTGTAAACTAGTAGTAATCAGTTGGGACTTTGGGACCTGGAAGCATTTTGTCTTAATTGCTAGCAGGAATGTAATAGGCACCAAACCCTGAAGAAAATGTAGAATTTACAGGTTTGATGAGTGGAAACTCCTTTACTGTTTTGGGATAGAAAACAAGTTGTCAATGTGCTCTGTTGGTGGTCATCTGGGGAGTCTCTTGGGTTTACTGTTGCTGTCCAATTTGAAGACACAAATAATGTCAAAGCCATAGGAGAGACATTGGATAATTTAGTGATTGGATAAATTAATAAGTCTTGAAATTCTTAACCTCCAGGCAAAAGAACCCAGGTTTTTATATGCCAGTACTAAGAATACATTGTTTACAGCTGCAGGCCTGATTGAAAACAAATGTAAAGTTGATTGGGAGGACTGCTGAATTAAACTAGTTAAAAAAAATTCATAATCATACTAGGGTCTTGTGAAAGCACACATTATTCAGGAAGTAAGTCAGATCCCAACAACTGGCATAAGTTCCTGTTTTTTTGTTGTGCTTTTTTGGAGGCCTTTGAGAACCCCAAGCCCTCCAAAATGCTCTTGATTCCCTTGCATAAGGAAAGTATGCCTCAGGATAAAACTAACAATTCTCAACCTCATTTCCTGCTAATCAGTATTTCAACCCTGCAAAGGCTCAAAGGGAGAAATTACGAATTATGCCAGGAAAAAGTTTGACCCAGAAGAATTTTGTTTACATTAGCAAAACTTGGTAAATTTTACAGGGGAGGATTTATTGATAGGAGTGTGGACACCAGCAGACAGATCTGCTTGTGTTTCAGACAACAGACAGATCTTACTTGATTATATAACCAAAAAATCTCTGGATCTTGTGAACATAGGCCTGACACAATAGAGAATTCATAAGACACAACTCTTTGAAGAAGAGTCCAAAAACCCGAAATAAGAACCACCTGTGCATATGAACTTTACCAGTTTTGCCAAGGGGTTGTGCAATCATTTCTGCACTTAACTTTGTACAGGAGACAGAAATACCAAACTTACCAGAAATACTAGATACTGGCTTGCAGTTAAACTAGTTAATGGGAATTAAGGAAAGACACTTGTGACACAAAAAGCTAAAACTTAGGGCTTTGAACTAAATGAACTAAATGATGAGATTCTGACATTTGTAAGGGGGGGGCAGGTATCCCCTCTCCAATCCTGTGCAGGTTTTAACTAGTATCCTTTTATTTGGTTAAAGGCCAAATGGAAGGCATTTAGGGCATTAGGGCTTAATAAAAGTCATCCTGTCCCTAAGGATTGCAGAGGAGTAGTGGTGGCTCTGGCAAATAATAGATTATGCAGATGTGATTTTCCATTCACTTAGTTTTGCCAATGTGTAGATGGACGGGCATTTTAAGTAGGAATGGGTACTACTTGAGAATAAGTTTCCTTATTAGGACAAATAGGGCCCTTGATGCGTGCCTACAATCTAAAAGGTTTTTTCATCCTGGTGAACATCAGAAGAAACCTTTACGTGGGAAGAACAGTTAGTTCATCTTTACATTGAGAATTTTTGAATTCCCGAAGGTAGGCAAACTTACCCTCTGGATTGAATCTGGCCAGTTTGTTTCCAGCTTTTCAAAGCCCTAACCATTCACTTAATGCATTGTGTATGACCACCTTCACATTTTTATTTTTATTTTTTTATGATTTAAAGGATTTTATTTATTCATGAGAGACCTAGGCAGAGGGAGAAGCAGGCTCTCCCGCAAGGATCACAGTGCAGGATTCCATCCCTGATCCCAAGATCAGGACCTGAGCCTAAGGCTCAACCACTGAGCCATCCAGGTATCCCCACTGCCTTCACATAATGGCTGCATTGACTAGTTGTGACAGACCGTGACTCAAAAAACTGCCAAGTAATTACTGACCTCTTAGAGGAAAATTTCTGCATGCTGATAACTAATTTAGTCCACAGGTGACTGATCCACCTCTCTCCACCCTGAGCCTGATTTATAGGTAGCTCTACCCTCTCTTCCTGCAAAACCCAGAATTAGACTGTTGAATGTTTTAGACCCACTTAGGTGACCCTGATGATTAACGGTAGTTTTCCTACTGAGAACTAAGTTTATATCTCCACTGTGTTGGTCTAGAAAACTGAGTTCATGGCTATTTCCTGGACAGTGTCTTGTGAACTCACTCACTATATGGCTAATTGGCAGCAGGATAGGAGGGTTGGTAATAAAGCAAGGGTAATGAAAAGTTTATCCCTTCCCCCAGCAAATAATGAAAATACCTAACCCTTAGTTTCACTCTGAAGTATAATCCTAGAAGCTTTCCGATTTTGATGGTGAAAACTGAAGTCCTAAGAAACCAGGTATCTGGTATGAGGGATCCTGCTGTTTTGTGCCTATTAAACTTTAATACTTTGAGTGCATCCAAGGATGAGTAATATTGGGAATACAGCACAACTGTCTTGCATTATTCATTCCATTCACTGGTGCAGAATTCCCCACTATGAGATCTGATGATGGAATTACATCATAAATTTTGGCATATCATAGGAAAACCATTGTGCTAGGATGAGTACCTAGAGCTCTAAGCAGGGAACAAAAATGCCCTCTGTTTTAACCTTACATTCAATTTAACGTTACACATTCAACTTTTATAAATAACGTGGTCAGAGAAGACATTTACTTAGTATGACATTTGAGTAGAGAAAAGAGGTAAAAGTGAGCCATATGGATATCAGAAAGAATATTGATGGACATATGTTGGTTTGTTCAAATCTAAGGCACACCAGGGAGGCCAGACCAGCGTAAGTAAAAAAAGGAGTAAGATTAAGTAGGAAGCAAAGAGCCATTATCAATTTGTGATTTTTGTAGACCGTAAGGAAAATCTGGCTTTTACTTGTAATGCCATGAAGAACCATTGGGAGTGTTCAGTGGAAGAGTGAGCTGATGATAAAAGCTCGCTATGGAGTGCCAGTCGATGTGTAATGAGTAGAATGTGGTCCTCATCATCCAATGGGAAAGATTGGGACGTAGAAGGGATTTCCTTATAGTATGGAAGACGAGCATGTTCTAGAGAGACTTGGGATGCTATGAGATCCCAGGATCCCAGTAGAGAGGCCCTGGCTAGGCTTGGGTCAGATGACCCCAGTACTCCTGGGTTTATGATCATGTTTACAAGAGTGTAAGCCATAAAACCAGCATATAAATGTGAGGTTTTTGAGAGCCATACATATGGAGGCTGAATGGTCACTCGGCAGAATTTAGTACAGATGGGTCTCTCTAGACTGATCCATACTCTGGAACATTTGTTTCCATAATTAAAACTCTCTTACACTTAGTTGCCAACCTTTTCAACCTTGTGGAGTTCCTCCAGATACTCCCAAGGGTGGTCAGCTATTGCTGTGTAATAAACCATAAGAACTCAGAAGCATACAGCAAGTATTTAGCACCTGATCTCAGCTAGGCTCCCCTTCTGGAGGACAGCCGGTGTTTGTTACTTCAGACGGCAGTGGCAGAGACAGGCTGGCTTCACCCTGCAGGTGTGTGGGTCTGCTCCACATGTCTCAGCCTCCTGGGAAGAGTGGGCAAGCCAGCACATGTTCCTCTCCTCATGACAGCAGAAACACAAGATAGTACATTTCAAGCTAGTGCTTGTCTTGTCTTTGCACGGCAAAAAAGCAAGTCACGTGGCCAAGGAAAAAGCCATGGGATGAGGAAATTACTACTTAAGTTGGGGAGACTGCAGAGTCCCGTGCAGAAGGCACAGATAACAGCCGGCAATCTACTGTACCAGGTTTCCCATTGCTGGTATTAGTGTGTTGTTTTCTCAGTTTCCCAGCAAGCAGATCTGTCTAGGATACTCCCCAGTGAGTTTTGCTGCAAGGCAAAGACTAACATCAAAGATGCAGAAAATCCTAGATATTAACCCAGCCTTTTCTGTTTATAGAGCGTATGCATGTGACCAGGCTTGGTCAATCAGATGCATCCAAACCTGACATCTGGAACCAATAACCCCCCAAAAGTAGGGACAGTAGAAAATCTATTTGAGGGGGTCAGCTTCTCAAAAGGTGAAGGATAGGTGCGGAGGAGGGTGAGGGATGAACCTGGGAGTGGGAGGTATTGCTTGCTCCAGTGGCCAGATGGCTTGTCTGTGTCAGCAGCAGCGGGCAAGCTGTGATGACCAGGGTTTGGCAGTGCTCGTGACCACACTGAACTGACTGGTGTAACTTTGGCTGTTAAACTTCCTTCCAAGCCTGTTTCTCCCCTCTTCCTGCAGAGTCTGCAAACTACCAAGTGGTCTTATTCAAAAAATATAATAAAACCACCTCCTTTTCTGCTTAAATCAGCTGGCATTTTCTATTTTTTACAACCAAGAATTGTCACTGATAATACTTCTCAGTTGTGATGCTGAATTGGTGGCCATCTCAATTCCTAGCCCTTCTAATCCATTCTTCACTTAGCAGTGAAAATGAACGTCTTAAAATATAAATAAATCAGACCACATCACTCCTTTGCTTTGAAATACATACCCCCTCAAACCTTGTCATGACCTTAGCACATTGTCTGACGTGGAAAGAAAAAAACAATGCAATCTTTCCGTGGCATCCTGTTGCCTTTAGACTTAAATCCAAACTCTTAGTAGCCTGCAAGAATCTTCATTACTGAGCCAACCACCTAACACTCCAAGTTCCTCCCAACTATTCTCTCGCAACTGTCTTCTGCATACCAGGAGGAGCTTCCTTGGTTTTAGGAATGTGCAGCAGGAGCTCCAACAGTAAGCCACTTGGGAAGAGGAGGAGAAAAAGGTAAGATGGAGACACCCTGGAACTGGGTGCCTCATGATAGTACTTCTCAGGCTTGGAACCAATTTTTTAATCCTTATTTTGCTTACTGCCTGCACGGCCTTTGTAATTACAATAGTGTTTGTTTTAAAACATGCTTCGAGAAGTAAGCAGCCTAAATTTTTTAAACTTCTTAAGCTATAAAATAGGCCTACAGTCTGATGTTGTTTAAACTGGCTTATTTTCTCAATATAATGGATATATTTTTTATTAAAGCTAATAAGTTGCCAGACTCGTAAGACAAACACTCTTCCTCCTCCGCAAAAGATTGTCTCATTAGGCAATATAAAGAGAATTCTAACAGTATTTGCATATTATGAGGATTCTCTGCTTCAGTCTAAGACTTATTTGAAAGAAAGTTTTCAAATGACCTCTGGTTTCCAAATCAGCATGTGTAAAGGACCTTAGAAATCACCACTCCATCCTAACAAGTAAAAAGCTGAAAAATTAACAGCTCATTTTAGATCCATAAGAGAGGTGAGGTCACAGGGCAAACTGCTGCTCCCCAAATTGGGGCCAGACAGGCAGATAGAGGGAATCACAATGTAACTGGAACAGAATCCCACAAGTAGAAATCTGTGAAAGCACTAGTTCCCCCAGGAAAAACTAACCAGACCCTAACCTGGGATTTTATCAGAGCCTAGTGACCCACAGAAGAGAAATCTTCAACTCCAGCCTCTTCTAGCCTTCTGTTGTTGGAGGCGGGGGGGGGGGGGGGGGGGGGGCGGTTGTGGGGTAGGGGAACTCAGAAGCACTTGTGAAGTTTACAGTGCAGAGGTACAGACATGCTAAAAGATTGAGACCTAATCCCGGGACTATAGACCACTTTCTTCCACCCACATTACTAAAGGCCTACACCAATCCTTTTTCATTCATGTCTGGCTATCAAAAAAATTAGAAGGGCCAAACCCACAGTTTAAAGAGCTAATAAGCATCAGAACCAGACTCAGATATGGCTGGGATGTTAGAATTAACAGTGAATTAAAGCAACTGATTAATATGCTAAGGGCTATAATGGACAAAGTAGACCTCATACAGGAACAGATAAGCAAGGTAAACAGAAAACTTCTAAGAATCAAAAAAATGCTAGAGATCAAAAACACTAACAGAAATGAAGATCTTTAATGAGACAGGATATTGCTGAAGAAAGAATCTGAGCTTAAGGAATGCTCCCATAGAAACTGCCAAAACTGAAATGCAAAGAGAAAAAAAAACCCAATAGAACGAACTATCCAAGAGCTATGAGACAACTACAAAAGGCATAACTTACATGGAACAGTAACCAAAAAAGAAAAGAACACAGAAATACTTCTGAAACAATAATAGCTGAGAATTTCACCCATATTCATATCAGATTGCTGTAGACTGTGTCCTTCCCCCCCAATTCATGTTGAAACCTAATCAATAACCTGTTATTTGGAGGTAATTAGATCATAAGGATGGGATTGGTTCCCTTATAAAAGAGAGCCCAGGGGCGCCTGGGTGGCTCAGTTGGTTAAGCGTGTGCCTTCGGCTTGGGTCATGATCCCAGGATCCTGGGATAGAGCCCTGCATCAGGCTCCCTGCTCAGTGGGGGAGTCTACTTCTCCCCCTCCCTCTGCCTCTCTCCCTGTCTTGTGCACGCGCTCTCTCTCTCAAATAAATAAGTAAATCTTAAAAATAAATTAAAGCCCAGAGAGCTCCCCTAGCTCTTTGTACTATGTCAGCACACAGCAAAAAGACAAAACAACTATCTATGAATCAGGAAGTGGATCCTCTGCATCTGCCAGTGTCTTGATCTTGGATTACCAGCCTCAATGACTGTGAGAAATGCATTTCTATAGTTTATAATCCACCTAATTTATGATACTCTGTTATACCAACCCAAACAGACACCAAAGTACAGATCCAAGAAAACTAGATTACACCAAACAGAATAAATGCCAAACACACACCCCTAAACAATAACAACCAAATTATACCTAGGCCTATCATTTTCCAACTATAGATAATCAAAGATGGAGGAAAAAATCCTGAAAGAAGCCAGAGGAAAAACCTTACCTATAGCGTAGCAAACCATTACATCTCAATTTTCAGAAATGATTAAACCAAGGAGAACAATGTGAAATGTTCAAAATATTGAGAGGGGCACCTGGGTGTCTCAAGTCAGTTAACCCTCCAACTCTTGATTTCGGCTCAGGTCATGATCTCAGGGTCGTGGGATTGAGTCCTCTGTCAGGCTCCACACTAAGCATGGAGCCTGCTTGAGATTCTCCCTCTCCTGCCACCCTGCCTCCAGCTCATGTGCAATGGCTTGCTTGCTCTCTCAAAAAAATTTTTAAATAAAATTTAAAAATAAAATACTAAGGGAAAAAAGCTACCAACTTAGAATTCTGTACCTCGTGAAAGTGTCCTTCAAAAATGAAGGAGAAATACTCTCAGGTTAAAAAAAAATTGAGGGCGGGCATTTGTTGCCTTCCAAGAAATGTTAAAAGAAGCTCTTTAGAAAGAAGGAAAATAATATAGAAAGAAGGAAAATAATATAGATCAGAAACTCAGATCTACATAAAAGAAGAATAACGAAGAATTAAGTGAAAATAAACTTTTTTCTTATTCTTAACTGACCTAACAGTTTGTTCAAAATAATGCCAACAGTGCTATTTGATTAACTATTTGAGTATGTGTGCTTTCACATATGCTTATAAAGTGAAATGAATGACAGCAATGATGTAAGAGATGGGAGAGAGGAATTCAAACTTTCTTATTAAAAAGTACTCCCAGGCAGCCCTGGTGGCTCAGTGGTTTAGCGCCACCTTCAGTCTGGGGCATGATCCTGGAGACCTGGGATTGGGTCCTGCATCAGGCTCCCTGCATGGAGCCTGCTTCTCCCTCTGCCTGTGTCTCTGCCTCTCTCCCTCTCTCTCTCTCTCTGTCTCTCATGAATAAATAAATAATCTTTGAAAATAAAATAAAATAAAATGTACTCCCACTAGTGGCAAAGCAGTGTAGTGTTATTTGGAAGTGGATTTGTATTAGTTGTAAATGTCTACTACAAGCTCTCGGACAACAATTAAAAAAAATTTTTAACTATAACTGATTAAGTAAGGACAAAGTGGAATTATAAAGTGCTAAACTAAAAAGCACAGGAGACAAACATAATGGAAGACAAAAATAGTACAAATAGCAACATATAGAAAATGGTAGAGATTAACCCAACTACATCAATAATCACCTTGACTATCAATGATACAAACACACAAAAGAGATTGTCAGAATGGATAAAAAAATAACCCAACTATATGTTGTCTACAATAAACCCACTTTAAATATAAAGACACAGGGATGCCTGGGTGGTTCAGTCAGTTAAGCATCCAACGTTTGATTTTGACTCAGGTCAAGATCTCATAGTCCTGGGATCAAGCCCTGTGTCAGGCCCAGAGTAGAGTCAGCTTGAGATTTCTCTCTCTCTCTCTCTCTCTCTCTCTCTCTCTCTCCCCACCCCATGCCCCTCCCCTCACTCATACTCTCTCCCTCTAAAATAAATAAAAAATTTAAAAATAGAAAGACACCTATATACATATAAAAAATAAGTAGATGAAGAAAAATATACCATGCTAATACTAACAGAAAGCGGGGAGGTGGATGGGGGGGATGGGGTGACTGGGTGACAGGCACTGAGGAGGGCACTTGATGGAATGAGCACTGGGTGTTATACTATATGTTGGCAAATTGAACTTAAATAAGAACAAATATTAACAAAAAGCAAAAAACAAAACTTAAGGTCATAATAAACACATTTTTTTTAAGGTTGTATTTTTAAGTAATCTCTACCCCAACCATAGGGCTTGAATTTACAACTCTGAGATCAAAAGTCACATGCTCTACTGACTGAACCAGCCAGGTGCCTCTAAGCATTGTTTTTTTTTAAGGTAATGTCCATGAATTTTCTTCCTGAAAAAATTACTATTTTCTCTTTGTAATTTGTTGTAATACACTGTGAGACTATATAAATATACTGTTTCTCACTACAAAAAAAAGTAGTTATATTAACTTCAGACAGCTGACTTCAGAGTAAGTAAAGTTATCAGAGTTTAAAAAGAGATACTACATAATCATAACAATCATAATCATAAAGGGGTCAATTCTTCAAGAAGATAAAACAATCCTCAGTGTATGCACCTAACAGAGCATCAAAATATGTGAAGCAAAAACTGATAGAACTGCAAGGAGAAATAGATGTCTCCAATAGTAGAGCTAGAGAGTTCAACTCCCCTCTATCAGAAATGGACGGACCAAGCAAGCAGAAAATCAGTAAGGTCATAGTTGAACTCAACAATACTATCAATAAACTGGATATAATGGACACCTGTGTAGACCAGCAGAAAACATATTCTCAAACTCACATGGAATATTCACCTAGATGGACCACATGTGGGCCATAAGACAAATGTAAACAAGTTTTTAAATATGGAAATCAGGGAAATCAGGGTGGCTCAGTGGTTGAGGAGCTGCCTTTGGCTCAGGGCGTTATCCAGGAGTCCTGGGTTGAGTTCCCTGCAGGGAGCCTGCTTCTCCCTCTGCCTATATCTCTGCCTCTCTCTCTGTGTCTCTCATGAATAAATAAAGGAAATCTTTAAAAAAGAAGGAAATCATACAATGCCTGCTCAGACTAAAACAGAATTAAACTAGAAATCAATAACAGACAACTGGAAAAGCCTCAAATAATTGGGAGGTCAGACAACACACTTCTAAATAACACGTCAAAGAAGAAATTTCAAGAGAAATTTAACAATATTTTTAACTAAATGGAAAAAAACCCCACAACTTACCCAACTTGAGTGATGCAGTGAAAGCAGTGCTTAAATAATATTTTTAGTATTGACTACAAATATTAGGAAGAAAGGTGTAAAATCAGTCATCTAAACCTCCACCTTAGGAAATTAGGAAAAGAGCAAATTAAATGCAAAAGAAACAGAAGAAAATAAATAATTATTAAAATTAGGGCAAAAGCCAATAAAGTTGAAGGTAAGAATTCAAAAGAAAATCAGTGAAAACAAAGCTAGTACTTTAAAAAGATTAATAAAATTGATAAACTAGTGAGGCTAAGGAAGAAAGAGAGAGGACACAAATTACTAATATCAGAAATGAAGGGGCAGCCCAGGTGGCTCAGCGGTTTGGCACCGCCTTTAGCTCAGAGTCTGATCCTGGAAACCTGGGATCGAGTCCCACGTCGGGCTCCCTGCATGGAGCCTACTTCTCCTGCCTGTGTCTCTGCCTCTCTCTCCCTGTGTCTCTCATGAATAAATAAATAAAATCTTTAAAAAAAAAATGAAGAAAGGGTCCTTGCCTCAGATCCCATGGACATTTACATGATAATAAAGTACCATGGGGATGCCTGGGTGGCACAGTAGTAGTTGAGCATCTGCCTTCAGCTCAGGGCGTGATCCCGGGGTCCTGGAATTGAATCCCACATCGGGCTCCTTGCAAGAAGCCTGCTTCTCTCTCTGCCTATGTCTCTGCCTCTCTTTTTCTGTGCGTCTCTCATAAGTAAATAAATAAAATCTTTAAAAAAAAGTACTATGAACAACTCTATGCCCACAGATTTGACAAACTAGATGAAATGGACCAATTTCTTGAAAGACACAATCTACTAAAACTCCTACAAGAAGAAATGGACAATTTGAATGACCTGATATCTATTAAAGAAATTAAATCAATAATGAATAATCTTCCAAAAATGCACCAAATCCAGATGGATTACTGGTAGATTCTATGAAACATTTAAGGAAGAATTTAATGCCAATTCTCTTTAGTGTCTTAAAAGATAGAAGCAGAGGGAAAACTTTCTAACTTATTCTAGGAGGAGAGCATTGTCCTAAAACCAAAACCAGAAAAAAACATTACAAGAAAACTACAAACCAATACCTCATGAACATAATATAAAAATATTAGCAAATCTAGTCCAACAATGTATACAAAGAATTTTACAGCATGACTAAGTGGGATTTATCCGAGTTGCAAGACTGATTCAACATTTAAATATCAATTAATGTAATCCATCACATCCACATGGTAAAAAAGAATAATCACAGAATCATATCTACAGATACAGAAAAAGCATCAACAAAATCTAGCATCCATTAATGATAAAACTTAGTAAACGGAGGTGCCTGGCTAGCTTAGTCAGTGGAGCATGTGACTCTTGATCTTGGGGTTGTCAGTTTGAGACCCATATGTGGTATGGAGTTTACTTAAAATTAAAAGTTTAAAAGAAAAAAAAAGCTCTCAGTAGACTAAGAATGAAAGGGAATTTTCCCTGCTTGATAATCTACGAAAAAACCCAAAACCCTACAGCTGACATCCATCACACTTTAGTGAGAAACTAGAAAGCTTTACCACTAAGATCAAGAACAGATGCCATTCCTTTTCAGTATCATCCTGGAAGTCATAGGATGTCCTAGGCAATAACACAAGAAATGAAATTTAAAAATATACAGACTGAGAAAAAAGGAATAAGACTGCCTTTACTCATAAGGGACATGATTGTCTATGTAGAAAAGCTTAAAGAATCTACAAAAAAAGTAAAAATAAAAAACTGGAATTAACAATTCTAGCAACATTGTAGGATTCAAGGTTAATAAATAAAACTCTGTTGTTTTCCTATATATCAGCAATTAACAAAGAATTTGAAATTAAAAATAATGCCATGTACACTAACAAGAAAATGAAATAATTAGGTATAAATCTAACAAATTATATAGAAGACATATGAGGAAAACAAAGAAACTCTGGTCAATAAAATCCCAAGAATACTAAATAAATAAAGAGGTATTTATCATGGATAGGAAGACTCAATATTGTCAAACTGTTGGTTATTTCCAACTTGATCCAATACAATAGAGATCTTTGAGAGTTATTTTGTGGATACTGACACACTGATTCTAAAGTTGATATGGAGAGTCAAAAGAACCAGAATGATCAACAAAATATTGAAGGAAAAAACAAAGTTGGACTTCAAGACATTCTAAAAGCTACAGTAATCCAAAGTAATATTAGAGAAAGAACAAATAGATCAACAAAAGAGAATAGAGAGCCCAAAAATAGACTCATATAAATATAGTTAACTGATCTTTAACAAAGGAGTAGAAGCAATACATAGGAGAAAAGATGGTCTTCTCAATAAATCATGCTGGAATAACTGAACATCTACATGCAAAAAGTGGGGGAAAGGGAATGTAGACACAGTCCTTACACCTTTTACAACAATTAAGTCAAATTGGGTTAGAGACCTAAATGTAAAATACAAAACTATAAAACTCCTAGAAGATATCATAGGAGAATACCTAGATGATCCTGGATATGGTGATGATTCTTCAGCTATAACACCAAAGGAACAATCCATGAAAGAAATAATTGATAAGATTTCATTAAATTTAAAAACTTCTACTTTATGAAAATCTCAAGAGAATGAGAAGACAAGCTACAGACTGGGAGAAAATATTTGTAAAAGATATATTTGCTAAAGGACTGTTATCCAAAATATACAAATAACTTCTTTTTTTAAAGATTTATTTATTTGTTCATGATAGACAGAGAAAGAGAGAGAGAGAGAGAGAGAGAGGGAGAGAGGCAGAGATACAGGCAAAGGGAGAAGCAGGCTCCATGCCAGGAGCCGATGTGGGACTCGATCCCAGGACTCCAGGATCGCACCCTGGTCCAAAGGCAGGTGCTAAACTGCTGAGCCACCCAGGGATCCCCCAAATAACTTCTTTTTTACAAGTAAACTCTACACCCAATGTGGGGATCAAACTTATAACCTCAAGATCAACAGTCCCATGCTCCAATGACTGAGCCAGCTAGGCACTCCTGCAAAGAGCTCTTGAAATTCAGCAATACAAAAATGAACAACCTGTTTAAAACATGAACCAAAGACTTTAGGAGACATCTTCACCAAAGAGATACACAGAAGGTAAATGAGCATATGAAAAAATGCCCTACGTCATGTCACCAGGATATGCAAAATGAAACAACAATGTGATGATATCTCTTAGAATGTCTCAAATCCAAAACCTGACAATATCAAATGCTGATGAAAATGTGAAGCAATAGGAATTCTCATTCACTACTGGTGGGAAGGCAAAATTGTTTAGCCACTTTGGAAAACAGAATGGCAGCTTCTTGGAAAACTAAACATACTCTTACCATATGATCCAGCACACTCCTTGGTCTCTTTACCCAAAGAAGTTGAAAATTTAGGGGCCCCTGGGTGGCTGAGTCTTTTGAGTATCTGCGTTCAGCTCAGGTCATGATCTCAGGGCCCCAGGATTGAGCCCTGTGTCGGGTTCCCTGCTCACCAAGGAGTCTCTTTCTTCCTCTCCTTCTGCTCCTCCTCCTGCTTGCATGTGTGCTCTCTCTAAGTAAAATCTTAAAAAAAAAAAAAAAGAAGTTGAAAATTTACATCCGCACAAAAGCCTGCACACAGATGTTTATAACAGCCTGATTCATAATTGCCAAAACTTAGAGTCAACCAAGATGTTCCTCATTGGGTGAATGGATCAACTATGGTACATCCAGAAAACAGAATATTATTCAGCACTAAAGCAGCCAACTTATCAAGCGCTGAAAAGATATGAAAGAAATTTAAATGAATATTACTAAGTGAAAGCAGCCAATTTGAAAAGTCTACATAACTATATGATTCCAACTATATGACATTCTGGAAAAGGCAAAACTGTGGAGACACTAAAAATGTCAGTGATAGCCAGGGGCTCGGGGTGGGGGAGAAGGATGAATGGGCTGAGCACAAAGGAGTTTTATGCAGTGGAAGTATGCCGTATGACATTATAATGATGAATACATGACTTTACACATTTTTCTAGACCCACAGAATGGACAACAGGAACAGTGAATCCTAATATAAACTGAGGACTTTGGTGATTATGATGTTTCAATGTAGGTTTATCAGTTGTAACAAATACACCACTCTGGTAGGGGATGTTGATAATGGGAGAAGCTATGCATGTGTGGGCTCACTGGGTATGTAGGAAATCTTTGTACTTTCCTCTTAATTTTGCTGTGAACCTAAAATGTCCCTAAAGAATTAAGGTCTTAAAAAATAAAGTCTTTCTTTTTATAAAGATTTTATTTATGTATTTGAGAGAGAGAGCAAGAATGAGTAAGGAAGAGCACGAGTGGGGGAGGGGCAGAAGAAGAGGGACAAGCTCTCCGTTGGGCCAGGGAACCCAGCGTGGGGGTGGATCTCTGGACTGTGAGATCATGACCAGAGCCAAAGGCAGATGCTTAACTGACAGAGCAACCCAGGTGCCCCCCAAAAATAAGGTCTTAAAAGAAAAAGTTAGAGTTATACACAACCCAACAATTCCATTCCTTGTTATTTATCCGAGGTATCTGAAAACATATGATCATACAAAAACTTATACATGAATGTTCATAGTAGCACTATTCATAACAGCCAAAAAGTAAAAACAATCCAAGTGATCCTTCAACTCTTGGATGGTTAAATGTGATATGTCCATATAGTAGAATATTATTTGGCAGTAATACAAGGAATGGAATATTGTTACAGGCTACCACATAGATGATTCTTCTATATATTTTGCTAAATGAAAAAGCCAATCAAAAAAGAACATATGTTGTATGATTTAATTTATATAAAATGTCCAGGACAGACAATTTTATATACAGAGAAAGTAGTACATTAGTGTTTTTCTAGGGCTGGGCATTTGCAGGAGGAATAGGGAATGACTGGTAGTAGGTTTGGTAGTAGGTTTCCTTTAAGGATGACGAAAATATTCGAAAACAGATTGTGGTGATGGTTGCATAACTTTGTGAATATACTAACCGTGTTGAATTGCCCTTTAAGTGGATAAATTTTATCTTTATAAAGCTGTTAAATTCTAGTCACCAAAAGGCAGTATTAAGAGTGAAAAAGGCAAGTCATTCTGACAGTGTTGCCACATCTGAAGGAGAACTTTTTTTTTTAAGATTTTATTTATTTATTCATGAGAGACACAGAGAGAGAGGCAGAGACACAGGCAGAGGGAGAAGCAGGCTGCCTGTGGGAAGCCCAACGTGAGACTCGATCCCGGGACCCCAGGATCACGCCCTGGGCCAAAGGCAGACGCTCAACCACTGAGCCACCCGGGTGCCCCTGACGGAGAACTTTTACCAGAATATGTAGAAAAGGGCAGACAACCTTTGGAAGCCAGCTCCCCAAACAATCCCCACTGGTCTTTTCTTCCTGATTTTTACACCCTTGTCTAGTTAGTTCTCTCACATGCTGAGCTAGACAGACTTCTGCAACCAAGAGTGTTACACACATGACAAAATATAACTTCAAAAGCTAGGTCAGAAAAGACATGGAAGCTTCTGCCTTCCTCTCACCTGGGTCACTTGCTCTGGGCAAAGCCAGCAGCAATGTTGTGAGAAATGTCAAGCCACCCTAGGAAGAGTCCCCATGGCAAGGAACTGTGGCCTCCTGCCAACAGGCAGCACCAAGTGGCCAGCCATGTAAGTAAGCCATCTTGGAAGTGGATCTCCAGTCCTACTCAAGCCTGAGGATGACTGCAGCCCTAGTTAACCTGTTGACTACAACTTCATAAAACAAACAAACAAACAAAAAAAAAAAACAAGCCAGAAGCACCCATCTAAGCCATACCAGGTTTCCTGACGCACAAAAACCAAGATGAAAAATGTTTACTGGGGTTTTAAGCCAGTATTTCTTGAAGGTAACTATTACTCAGAACAGATAATATACAACCCAATTTTCTAAAAAATGGACAAAATCTTCAACAGACATTTCATGTAGAAAAGAAAAAAAGAAAAAAAGATAAGGGAGTGTCTAGGTGGCACAGTCAGGTGTCCGACTCCTGATTTCATCTTAGGTCATGATCTCAGGGTTGTGGGATGGAGCCCTGCATCTCTGTACTCAGCAGGGAGCCTGCCTGGGATTCTTTCTCCATCTCCCTCTGCCCTTCCCACTTGTGCTCGCTCTCTCGCTCTCTCTCAAGTAAATAAAGAAATCTTTAAAAAGTTTTACTTAATAAGACAAAAAGGATATGCAGGGATGCCTGGCCAGCTCAGTCAGCAGTATGTACAACACTTGATTTTAGGGTTATGAGTTCGAGCCCCACATTTGGTGTAAACATAACTTAAAAATAAAATGCTTTTTTAAAAAGTATATGCAAATAGCTAATAAGCTTAGCAGGGAAGTTCATATTAAAGCTGCAATGAAATATTGCTATATACCAACTAGAATGACAAATTTTAAGAGTGACAATAACAAGTGTTGATGAGGATATGGAACAACTAGAACTTTCATATGTTGCAGGCAGAAATTTACACTGGTACAGCCACTTTGAAAAACTATTTGACAATACATCTTAATGCTAAGTATTTATAAACCTTAAGACTTAGTAATTTCACTCCTGAATTTATACCCCTGAAAACTGAGTAGCTTACATCTATAATAAACATGTACAGGAATACTCTTAGTAGATTTATTCATAATAGATCCAAACTGGCGACAACTCAAAGGTCTTTTCTTTTTAAAGACTTTATTTATTTATTCATGAGAGACAGAGAGAGAGAGAGAGAGGCCGAAGGCAGACGCTCAACCACTGAGCCACCCAGGTGCCTAACCCAAACATCTTTCAACAGGAAAGTAATAAATAAACTGTGGTATACTTATACAATGGAATACTATACAACAACAAAATAATTAACAACTGCTACATTGATTACATGGATGAATCAAACTGCTTTAATATTGTTGAATGTAATAAGCCAGACACAGAAGAGGACACACTGTATGACTCCACCGATATGAAGCTGAAAACCAATAAAACAAACTGTTGTTGATAGAAATTTAAAAAGTGATTACTTCTGGGACGTCTGGGTGGCTCAGTGGTTGAGCATCTGACTTCAGCTCAGGGTGTGATTCTGGGGTCCTGAGATCCAGTCCCGCATCGGGCTCCCCACAGGGAGCCTGCTTCTCCCTCTGCTTGTGTCTCTGCCTCCCCCTCTCTGTGTCTCTCATGAATAAATAAATAAAGTCTTTGAAAAAAAAAGAGTGGTTACTTCTTAGGAGGTTATATTGCTTGGAAAGGGTCATGAGGGAGCTTTTTGTGTTACTAGAATATTCTATATCCTTTTTTTTTTTTTAGAATATTCTGTATCTTGATCTGGGTGTGGTTACAGGACTGTAATCAGATGGAAATTCATCAAGTTGTATAACCAAATTCTATATACATTTCAATAATCAATACCTCAATTAACAAGTTAAACTAAAATGGAGGGATTTATATAAAACACAAGCCATATAAAGAACAGAAGAAAATACTTAAAAATTATCATTAACAGGGACGCCTGGGTGGCTCAGCGGTTGAGCACCTGCCTTCGGCCCAGGGCGTGATCCTGGAGTCCCGGGATGGAGTCCCACGTCGGGTTCCCTGCATGGAGCCTGCTTCTCCCTCTGCCTCTGCCTGTCTGTGCCTCTCTCTCTCTCTCTCTGTGTGTCTCTCATGAATAAATAAATAAAATCTTTTTAAAAATAATATATCTAAAAAAATTACCATTAACAACATCTGAGTAGTAAGATAAAATATTATAGCTATGAATAAGAGTATATTACACCTAAAACTAAGAACAATTAGATAACAAGATAGAACTCTTCAAAAATTAAAGACATGATCGGTAGAATAGAAGTTCAATAAACAGTTGAAAGATAAAGAAAACTCCCAGGAAGCATAATACGAAAATCAAAGAGGTGGAAAGCACGAGTGATAAGAAGAAATTAAGAGTATTCCAAGAGATGGAGAATAATAGAATTTGCTGTGAGACCAGAGAATATGGGGGGGGGGGTAGATTTATTTAAGATAGAATACAAATAAATTTCCCAGAACTGAAGTAATAATTCTCTATATTGAAAATGCCCATTGAGTACCTGGCACACAAATCCATGTCATAAACGTTAAAGTATGCTGAAGAAAATCATAAAAGCATGGAATGCAACAGAGGAGATGGAAGGAGAGCAGCAGAGGAGAGGAGAGAGACAGAAATAGGGAGAACACAGGTCTCATTTGAAGAACCAGATAATGGGGCACGTGGCTGGCTCAGTCTGTAGAGCATGTAACTCTTGATCTCCAGGTCAGGAGTTTGAGTCCCACATGGGGCATAGAAATTATTTAAAAATAATTTTCAAAAAGCCCTAGACAACCAGATAATAGAATCAGAATAGGGACACCTGAGTGGCTCAGTGGTTGAACATCTACCTTCCACTCAGGGCGTGATCCTGGAGTCCTGGGATCGAGTCCCAGATTAGGCTCCTCGCAGGGAGCCTGCTTCTCCCTCTGCCTATGCCTCTGCCTCTCCCTCTCTATCTCTCATGAATAAATAAATAAATCTTTTAAAAAGATCAGAATAGCAGGGGACTTTTCAAGATCAATACAGGATGTTAGAAAAGAGTGGAGAAATGCCTTTAAAATTCTGAGGAGCCTTTTAGCTCCCAGAGCAGCGTCTTGGTGGTCGGCAAGAACAAGTGCCTTACGAAAGGTGGCAAAAAGGGAGCCAAGAAGAAAGTGGTTGATCCATTTTCTAAGAAAGATTGGTATTATGTGAAAGCACCAGCTATATTCAATATAAGAAATATTGGAAAAACACTAGTCACAAGAACTCAAGGAACCAAAATTGCATCTGATGGTCTCAAGGGTCGCGTTTTTGAAGTTAGCCTTGCTGATCTGCAGAATGATGAAGTTACATTTATGAAATTCAAGCTAATCACTGAGGATGTGCAGGGCAAAAATTGCCTGACTAATTTCCATGGCATGGATCTTACCCATGACAAAATGTGCTCCATGGTCAAAAAATGGCAGACCATGATTGAAGCTCATGTTGATGTAAAGACTACCGATGGCTATTTGCTTCATCTATTTTGTGTTGGTTTTACTAAAAAACGCAATAATCAGATTCAGAAGACCTCTTATGCTCAGCACCAACAGGTCCGCCAAATCTGGAAAAAGATGATGGAAATCATGACCTGAGAGGTGCAGACAAATGATTTGAAAGAAGTAGTCAATAAATTGATTCCAGACAGCATTGGAAAAGATATAGAGAAAGCTTGTCAGTCTATTTATCCACTCCATGATGTCTTTGTTAGAAAAGTAAAAATGCTGAAGAAGCCCAAGTTTGAATTGGGAAAACTTATGGAGCTTCATGGTGAAGTTAGTAGTTCTGGTAAAGCTACGGGGGATTAGACTGGTGCTAAAGTTGAACAAGCTGATGGATATGAACCACCAGTCCAAGAATCTGTTTAAAATTCATACATTTAATGGTGACAAATAAAAACATATTTGTGATGTTTAAAAAAATAAAATAAAATAAAATTCTGAGGAAAAATTATTTTCAACCTAAAATTCTATAGTCACTCGAACTTAAGTATGAGGATTGAATAAAAATATTTCCAAGCATGCAAAGACTCTCCTTCTTCGAAAAAAAATATTTATTTTCCGGGGCACCTCATTAGCTCAGGCGGTGGGACATGCAATTCTTGATCTTGGGGTTTTGAGTTTGAGCCCCATGTTGGGTTAAGATTACTTTAAAAAATAAAAATCTGGGCAGCCCCGGTGGTGCAGCGGTTTAGTGCTGCCTGCAGCCCAGGGTGTGATCCTGGAGACCTGGGATAGAGTCCCACATCAGGCTCCTTGCATGGAGCCTGCTTCTCCCTCTGCCTGTGTCTCTGCCCTCCCCCCTCCCCTGTGTTTCTCATGAATAAATAAATAATTCTTAAAAAAAAAAAAAAGAAGTCTTCACTTAAGAGAAATAAAAATAAAAATCTTTAAATGTATATGTAGTTCCTACATGATTTTTTTATTAAAATATTTTACTTATTTATTCATGAGAGACACACACACACACACAGAGAGAGAGAGAGAGAGAGGCAGAGACACAGGCAGAGGGAGAAGTAGGCTCCATGCAGGGAGCCCGACGTGGGACCCGATCCCAGGACTCCAGGATCATGCCCTGGGCTGAAGGCAGGCACAAAACCACTGAGCCACCCAGGGATCCCCTCCTACATGATTTTTAAGGAATGTCCTAGAAGATGTGCTTTGGCAAAATTAGGGCATAACTTTGGAAAGTGGAAGGAATGGACTCCAAGAGACTGAGCAACCCAGCCTGAAAAGCAGCCAAGGGAGGCCTAGTATGACAGTTGTGTGCCTGGCTTAGAGATGCCCAAGTCTACATTGGAGGGAAGTCTCTATGGGAATAATGAAATTGTGTTTTTTGCATTCAGAAAAATATTGAAAGGTTTTAACAGATTTGTTATTTTCCCAAATAGCTGTAGGAAGTTTAGTTACATGAACATGAAGAGCTTTGAAAATGAAAAGATAAAATGATTTTCAGCTCTAGGATAAAAAACAAAATTTGTAAAAGATAAGAAAGCCATTCATTCAATTCATCAAGAGAATATAATAATTGCATATATATGCACCCAACATCAGAGCACCTAAATACATAAAGCAGAATACATTAAGAGAATTCAAGAGAAAAATAGACATCAATACAATAATAGTGGGGGTGGGTACAACAACCCATGTTCAACAACGGATAGATCATCCAGACGGAAAAGCAATAAGAAACACTGGACTTGAACTATACGTTAGGCCAAATGACCATAACAGGACATTCCATGCAACAGCATGAGAATACATATTCTTGGGCAGCCCAGGTGGCTCAGTGGTTTAGCGCTGCCTTCGGCCCAGGGCGTGATCCTGGAGACCCGGATCGAGACCCACATCAGGCTCCCTGCATGGAGCCTGCTTCTCCCTCTGCCTGTGTCTCTGTCTCTCTCTCTCTTTCTCTCTCTGTGTCTTTCATGAATAAATAAAATCTTAAAAAAAAAAGAATACATATTCTTCTAAAGTGTACATGAAACATTTTCCGATAGAGATCATATGTTAGGATACAAAACAAGCCTTAACAATTATCATTCATTCATTCATTCATTCACTCATTCATTCATTCATTCATAGATCTTAAGTAATCTCTACACCCCACATGGGGCTCAAACTTACAACCCCAAGATCAAGAGTTGCATGCTCTACCAACTGAGCCAGCCAGGTGTCCCAACTCCTGAAAAATTTTAAGACTGAAAAGCATATTGAGTATCTTTCCAATCATAATTGGTATGAAACTAAAAATCATAACACAAAGAAATGTGGAAATTTTAAAAATATGTAGAAAATAAACAACACACACCTGAAAGACCAATCAGTCAAAGACAAATCACACGGAAAATTCAAAAACAAAGAGACAACCAAAAACGGATCGCAATATATCAAAACTTATGGGATGTAGCAAAATAATTCTAAAATGGAACTTGATAGCAATAAATGCCTATATTAAGAAAAAAGAAACATATCAAATAAACAATGCAACTTTACATCTCGAGGGATTAGAAAAAATAGAACAAACTAAGCCCAAAGTGAGTAGAAGGAAGGAAATAACATAGGCTAGAGCAGAAATAAATGAAATAGGGACTACAAAAACAACAGAAAAGATTGACAAAACTATAAGGATAGCTTTTTGGGGAAAAAAAACCCTGACAAATCTTTAAACTAAGAAAAAAGAGAGAAAACTCAAATAAATGAAGTTAGAAATGAAAGATGAGACATTACAAATAATACCACATAAATACAAAGGATAAGAAACTATGAATAATTATATGCCCACAAATTGGATAGCCTAGAGGAAATGAATAAATTTCTAGAAACAAATAACCTACCAAGACTGAATCATGAATAAATAGAAAATCTGAACAGACCAATGGTGAGTAAGGACGTTGGATCAGTAAACAAAAACCTCCCCAAAAAAGAAATGCCCAGGAACACATGGTTTCACCAGTGAATTCTAAAAAACATTTAAAGAAAAATTAATGTCAGTCTTTTCTGAACTCTCAAAAAAACTGAAGAAGAGGGTATACTTCCAGATTCATTTTATGAGACCAGCATAGTTTAACACCAAAGCCAGATAAAGGAAACTACAGGCAATTTTCCTAAGGTATACAGATGTAAACATTCTCAACAAAATATTGCAAACAGAAATCAACAGCACACTGAAAGGGTTCACCATGACTAAGTGAATAAGATTATCCCTGGGATTCAAAATGGTTTAACATATGCAAATCAATAAATATGACACAGTGCAGTAACGGGATGAACAATAAAGATCACATGAATATCTCAATAAATGCAGAAAAAGCATCTGACAATAAAACAGTATTTTCATGATAAAAATTGAACAAATTGGGTATAAAAGGAACATACCTCAGCATAATAAAGGCTATATATAACAAATCTACAGGTAATATTTTACTTGATAATGAAAAACTGAAAGCTTCCCCTCTAAGATCAGGAACAAAACAAAGATGCCCACTGTCACCACTCTTATTCAATACCATACTGTTAGTCCTAGCCAGAGCAGTTAGGGAAGTAAAAGAAATTAAAGGTTTGTAAATAGGAAACAGAGAAGCAAATTGTTATCTGTAGATGACATAATTGTACACATAGAAATCCTAGGAGTGACTAGCTGGCTCAGTCAGAAGACCATGTGACTCTTGATCTCACGGTTATGAGTTCAAGCCCCACACTGGGTGTAGAGATTACTTAAATACGTTAAAAACAAAGAAAGAAATCCTAATGACTCACTCAAAAAACTACTGGAACTAATCAAGGAATTCAGTAAAGTTGCAGGATATAAAATCAACATACAAATATGTTTTATTACTACACACTAATAAACTATCTGAAAAAGAAATAAGAAAACTATTTCATTCATAATAGCATCAAAAACAAAATACTTGGGAATAAATTTAACCAAGGAATTGAAAGATCTTTATAATAAAAACTATAAGACCTTGATGAAAGAATTGAAGAAGACAAATCAAAAATTTCCCATGCTCATAAATTGCAAAACTTAATACTGATAAAATTTACTGCCCAAAGCCAACTATGGATTCAACACAATCCCTATCAAAACTACAATGGTATTTTTAAAGAAGTATAAAAAACAACCCCAAAACTTGTATGGAACCATAAAAGGCTCGAATAGCTGAAGCAATCAGAAGAAAGAACAAGGGTGCTTGGGTGGGCTCAGTCGGTTAAACATCTGACAGTTGGTTTTATTTAGCTCAGGCCACAATCTCACGGGTCATGAGATCGAGCCCAGAGTGGGCTCTGAACTCGGCATCAGCTTGAAGATTCCTTCCATCTGCCCCTCTCCTTGTTCATGAACGTGCTCGCTCTCTCTCAAATAAATAATTTTTTAAAAAAGAAGAAGAAGAAAAAGAAGAACAACAACAACAAACCTGGGGACATCACACTTCTTGATTTCAAGCTATACTATAAAGTGACAGTAATTAAAACAATATGATACCAGTATAAAAATAGACAAATAGACCAATAACAAAACAGAGAGCTCAGAAATAAACACTAGCATATATAGTTCACTAATACTTGACAAAAATACCCAATGGGGAAAGGATAGCCTTTTCAACAAATGATGCTGGTAGAACAAAATAACTACAAGCCGAAAACTTGGAAAAATTGTACGGCTATCTTACATCACTCAAACAAATTAACTCAAAAGAGATAAAAACTTAAATATAAGACCTGATAGCATGAAATATCTAGAAGAAAACATAGGGAAGAAGCTCCTTGACACTGGTCTGGGGAATTATTTTTTGGATATGACACCAAAAGCACAAAGAAGAAAAGCAAAAATCATCAAATGGGACTACATCAAAGTAAAAAGCTTCTGCACAGCAAAGGAAACAATAAAAAAAAAATGAAAAGGCACACTGTGGAACGGGAGAAATTATTTGGAAGCCACTTATCTGATAAGGAGCTAACATTCAGGATATAGAAAGAACTCCTGCAGCTCAATAACAAACAAAAAATCTATCTTAAAATAGGCAGGAGAATTAATAAACATTTTTCCCAAGGAAGACATCTAAAAGGCCAACAGTACATGAAAAGATGCTCAACTAATCATCAGAGAAATGCAAATCAAAATGACACTGAGAGCTCATCTCATTATCTGTTGGAAGGGCTATCATTAAGAAGATAACAGATAAGAGGTTCTGGCAAGATAGGGAGAAAAGGGAAGCCTCATTCACTACTGGTGGGAATGTAAATTGGTTCAGCCACTATAGAAAACAATTTGCAGTTTCCTCAAAAAATTAAAAATAGAACTACCATCTGATCCAGCAATCCTGGGTATATACCCAAAGGAAATGAAACAGGATATTGAAGAGAGAGATGCACTCCCATGTTTACTGAAGCATTATTCACAATAGCCAAGATATGGAAACAGCATAAATGTCTGACAAGACATCCTGCCATTTGAAACAATGGATGAAACCTGAAGGCACTATGCTAAGTGAGGTAAGTCAGAGAGAAACACAAATACTGTGTGATATCCTTGATATGTAGAATCTAAAAGAGCCAAACTCATAAAAACAGACAGTAGACCCAGTGGTTACCGGGAGCTACAGAATGGGGGAATTGGGGATACACTGTTTAATGGTACAACCTTTCCACTAGTAGATAAATAAGCCCTGGAGAGCTAATGTATTGAATAATGATTATAGATCACAATACTGTATCATAAACTTCAAAGTTTCTAAGAGAGTAGATCTTAATTCTTCCCACCACAAGAAAGGAAAGATAATTATGTGACAGAGGTATTACTATAAATGTATTAAGTTAATGCATTATATATCTTAAATTCAAACAATATTATGTCAACTATATCTTAAATTTTTAAAGCTGCAATTTGAAAACCTAGCAAAAGAAATCATGATTGGGGTGCCTGGGTGACTCAGTCAGTTAAGTGTCTGACTCATGGTTTTGGCTCAGGTCATGATCTCATGGGTCATGAGATCAAGCCCTGTGTCAGGCTCTTCACTCAGTTGGGAGTCTGCATGGGGACTGTCTCCCTCGGCCCCTCCCTCCATGCACACAGACTCTCTCTCTCTCTCTAAGAAATAAATAAAATCTTAAAAAATAAAAAATACATGAAAAAACCCCATTGATAGTAACATCAAAATCAATAAAACATTTATAAATAAATTTATCCAAGGATGTGAATGATTTGTATACTGAAAACCATAACATGTTAATGAAAGAAACTGAAAAAGATACAAATGGAAAGATATCATGTGTTCATGAAAATTAATATTGTTAAAATGCCCATACTTATCCAAACTAAACCAAGTGGTCTACAGATTTCAGGTAATCCCTACACCAAGATTCCAATGGCATTTCCCATTGAAATAGAAAAAAAAAAGAAAAAAAAAGAAAACCAAAATCTAAGCTTCATCTGGAACCACAAAAGACCTCAAAGAGCAAAAACAACCTTGAGCAAGAACAAAGCTGGAAACATTATACTTCCTCCTGATTTCAAATTATATTACAAAACTACAGTAATCAAAACAGTATGGTACTGGCATAAAACTAGAAGTATGTGCCAATGGAACTGAATAGAGAGCCCAGAAATAAATCCATACATATACAGTCAAGTAGTCTTGGTGCCAAGAACACACATTACCAAGTCAACTAACAATAATGCCAAGAAAACACAATGGATAAAGAACAGTCTCTTCAAAAAATGGTGCTGGGAAAATGAAATTGGACCCTTATCTTACACCTACATCAAAATCAACTTAAATGGGGCAGCCCGGGTGGCTCAGCGGTTTAGCGCCGCCTTCGGCCCAGGGCCTGATCCTGGAGACCTGGGATCGAGTCCCACATCAGGCTCCCCACATGGAGCCTGCTTCTCCCTCTGCCTGTGTCTCTGCCTCTCTCTGTGTGTGTCTCTCATAAATAAATAAATAAAATCTTTTTAAAAAATTCAACTTAAACGGATTAGAGGCTTACACATAAGACCTAAAACCATGACACTCTTAGAAACAAACGAACAACAGGGGGAAAGCTTTATGACATTGGTTTTGACAATGATTTTTTGTATTTGACACCAAAAGGGCAAACAACAAAAGAAAAAAAATCATCAAGTGGGACTACATTAAACTAAAAAAGTTTCTGCATAGCAAAGAAAACAATCAACAAAACAAAAAGGCAATCTACAGAACAGGAGAAAATATTTGCGAACTATATATCCAATAAGGGGTTAATAACCAAAATATATAAAGAACTCATATAACAAAAACCCAAATAACCAATTAAAAATGAGCAAAGGCGGGGATCCTTGGGTGACTCAGCAGTTTAATGCCTGCCTTCCACCCAGGGCATGATCCTGGAGTCCCGGGATCGAGTCCCAAGTCGGGCTCCCTGCATGGAACCTGCTTCACCTTCTGCCTTTGTCTCTGCCTCTCTCTCTCTCTCTCTCTCTCTCTGTGTCTCTCATGAATGAATAAATAAAAATCTTTATTAAAAAAAATAAAAATAAAAATGACCAAAGGATCTGAAAAGGCATTTTCCAAAGATGATGTACAAATGGCCAACATGTATATATAAACATATTCAACATCACTTATCAGCAGAATGCAAATCAAAACCACAATGAGATATCATATCACTTGTGTCAAGATAACTATTATCAAAAAAAAATCAAGAAATAACAAGTTTTGGTGAGGATGATGAGAGAAAAGGGAACACTTGTGCACGGCTGTTAGAAATGTAAATTGGTGCAGCCTCTATGGAAAACAGTGTAAAGTTTTCTCAAAAAAATTCAAAACAGAGTTACCATCTGATTCAGCAATGCTACTGTTGGTATATATATCCAAAGGACATGAGGGATCCCTGGGTGGCTCAGTGGTTTAGTGCCGCCTTCAGCCCAAAGTGTGATCCTAGAGTCCTAGGATCGAGTCCCACGTCAGGCTCCCTGCATGGAGCCTGCTTCTCCCTCTGCCTGTGTCTCTGTCTCTGTCTCTCTCTCTGTGTATCTCATGAATAAATAAAATCTTTAAAATAAAAAAAAGGACATGAAATCACTATCTGACAGAGATATTTGCACTTTCACAATCACTGAAGTATTATTCATAGTTGCCAAGATACAGAAATAATCTAAACGTTTACCAACACATGAATGATAAATAAAATCATGTGTGAATGATATATATTTAATGGAGTATTATTCAGCCATCAAAAGGAGTATATCCTGCCATTTATGATAACATGGATCAACTTGAAGGACATTATGCTAAATTAAATAAGCTAGACACAAAAAGGCATATACTGCATGGCATCACTCTTTTGTGGAATCTTAAACTCATAGTAATGCAGTAACAGAGTAGAACGGTGGTTACCAGGAGCTGGGTATGGGGACAGGGGGAGACGCCAGTCAAAGGGTACAAACATTCACTTACAAGATACTAAGTTCTGAATACCTGACACACAGCACGATGACTATAGTAAATACTAAAGTACTATATACTCGAAATTAGCCAAGAGAGTAGACCTCAATTTTTCTCATCACACACAAAAAGGTGATGAATATGTTAAATTAGCTTGACTGTCGCAATCATTTCACAATGAATACATACATCAAAACATCACAATGTGCATCTTAAATACATATAATTTTTGTCACTTAAACCTCAGTAAAGGTGGAAAAAACAGGACAACAACAAAAAAGCCATTCATAATATATTATACTACTTGACTCAGAAGGAACAATATGGATATAGCCATAATAAGGTAAATACTGCATATTAATACACTGAAAATTGTGATATACCCATACTGAGAGGATGGAGAGGAAGAAGCAAAGGGTGGTAAGATCTTAACTTCCATAACGAGAAATGGATAATGTCTAAAACTGGGAAAGTCAGAAATAACAATATAAGGGTAATATTTAGAAATAGAGGTAAGTCCTAGAAGAAATAGTAGGACAAAAAGGTAAACTGGGTGTTGGTAGTTGTCTTTGAGAAAAAGAACTGAGAGAGGAAGAAAGGGATAGAGTCTATTTTTATTTACTAAATATTATTTTTAAATTATTTTGATAAAAATCCTTTTCATAAAATGAATTATAAACAAATTATTTCTGTTCCACTCTTATTTACTTATTAATGGGAATTCCATGCATTCCACCTGAAGAAACTGATTCCACCAAATGATATAGAAATTTATTATGCTTGGTTTGAAGAAAAAAGAAAAGTAAATACACAAAAGTGTATGCTGTGTAAGTGTGGTATGTGTGCTTGTGTGCTAATATAGACATGCTTTTCATCACTTTCTCTGATTAAAATTTTCCTTAACTAACAAAGAGGTTGTTGAATGCTTCCAAATTTCATGTCGGTCTGGGAACTTCGAAAACAGGCTCTACTGTTTGATGTCCTTCTTGTTTCTGTTGAGAACTTTTGGCTCAGCTGTGTGGCATTTCAGGAAATTTAACCACCCTGCTAGTGATCAAAACTGACCTGTTGGGAAATCAAGAAATGGACAAAGGAGGGGCTTGTTAGAGCTCAAAAGAACAATGGAAAAGAAAATGAAACTCTACTTGGAATAAGCAAAGGTTATGAGAAAATAAAACTTATTCTGGAGGATCTGGCTATGTTTATGAGCTGTGGTCTTCCTGGTGATTGCAGTGATTGGCTTATTCTTGGGGAGTTACATGAACCAAAAGCGTGGAATTATAGATTAAACTAGAGAATACCATACACATGTTATGCCATACAGAGTCCTTTTGTGAGCAAAGTGCTTCTGTTGTTTTAAATTTGGTATGATAAACTGAAAATATGGGTATCTGTTACAGTCAATCATTCATTTATTCAACAACCAGTTAGTATATTCGATCTTCTCCTAGGCACTGAGAGTGGGGTGAGAGGCAGGCGACAAGTGGATGGATACAAAGAGAAACTGGCATGCGCAGGTCCCTGGCTTTAATAGAGGAAATGAGGGGATCCCTGGGTGGCGCAGCGGTTTGGCGCCTGCCTTTGGCCCAGGGCACGATCCTGGAGACCCGGGATCGAGTCCCACATCGGGCTTCCGGTGCATGGAGCCTGCTTCTCCCTCTGCCTATGTCTCTGCCTCTCTCTCTCTCTCTATGTGACTATCATAAATAAATAAATAAAATTAAAAAAAAATTAAAAAAAAAAAAAAGAAATGAGACAGGTACTGAAAGAAATAGGGCATATGTAGAAAATGACTTTTTTTTTTTAAAAAAAAAAAGGCACAGATAAAAGCTACAAGCAGCAAGCATCAGTTTGAATTAGGGGAATCAGGCCTCATGTGAGGAAGGAGATGCCATCTGAGCCTGTGCCTCGGTAGCATGTGGGCTGGACCTCATAAAAAGGAGTCACGCTGGGAGGGAATTACAGATATTTCTGACCCTTATTAAGGGATTAATAATATTTATGGAGTTAATGGTCCAGCCTGGATCTGAGGGCTGGAATCCATTTTCTTGAGACACTTCTATCCAGCAGAAAGCAGGAGGGTGTCCAGCAAGTCACTCTCCAACCGGAAACTGCTGACACCAGGCACCAGCAGGCCTGCTGACTCAGGGCAATAGGACCAGCCAAACCCTCATCACCCCTGGGCACATGAGTCTTTACAACAGCTCTTGGAACACGGCCAGCCTTGCAAATTGCCTTTCGTGCCACTTGCCAAGCATGAGTGTTCACTAATCTTTCTTCCCCCTGGGCAGAGGCATCAATGATAGTGAGTCCCTTGGCTTTCTCTCCTGAGAGGATGTAGTTGTTTCAAAATGTATAGTTTGGTAAACTTTGTGCATTTCAGGCCCAAGTATGAATCTTAGACCTAAGGCTAGAAGTTATAAAAGTATAATTATGTTTGTGGTTTTGCCTATTTATTATCACAGCATTTAAAAACAGCTAGACGGATGAAACATTAATGTTAAGTTTAAAAGCAGGGAAAACAATATCATATTTGTCAAGATACAAACATATTAAGATTAGGGATCCCTGGGTGGCTCAGAGGTTTGGTGTCTGCCTTTGGCCTACGGCATGATCCTGGGGTCCCAGGATCCAGTCCTATATTGGGCTCCCTGCGTGGAGCCTGCTTCTTCCTCTGCCTCTGTTTCTGCCTCTCTCTCTCTGCATGTGTCTCTCATGGATAAATAAATAAAATCTTTAAAAACAACGTATTAAGATGATACATATACATGTAGTAAGATGATAAAAGCAAGAGTGATGATTATAAACACAAAGTTCAGGATAGTGGTTAACTCTGCAAGGGAGAGAGAGATATACAGGGAGCTTCTGGCTGTATTTGGTTGTCCTATCTTATTTTGTAATCTGAGTGATAAATATAAGGGGATTTCCTGAACTATTCTCTATAGTTATTTGCATGCCTGAAAAATCTAATATTATTATCATTGGATCTCAAAAGCCTTTATTTTGCCTTTTTATGAACTTCATTGTGGTATAATTCACATATAATAAAGTTTACCAGTTTTTAGTACACAATTGTGTACTAAAGTGTCAACATGTTCTGACATGTATATGGCCATGTAACCATCTACTAAAATCAGAACTTAGAGCATGTCTATCACCTACCCAAGTAAAAATATAAAATCAGACAAGAGGCAAAGATTTATGGTTCTATCCATGACAGAAATTGATAGCTGTCCCACAATAACCACCATAAAACTGGATAGAATATGTAAAATAATTGTTCTCAGATGTTATATAACAGATAATATAGTACCATGATCCTTGAGAAAAGGGGAAAATATGAGGTGAGCCTCATATTCCCTGACTTTCTATCTGGAGTCAATTTCTTTTTCTTTTTTTTTTTTTTAAGATTTTATTTATTTATTCATGAGAGACAGAGAGAGAGGTAGAGACACACGCAGAGGGAGAAGCAGGCTCCATGCAGGGAGCCCGACGTGGGACTCTATCCCGGGTCTCCAGGATCACGCCCTGGGCCGTAGGCAGGGGCTAAACCACTGAGCCACCCAGGCGTCCCTGGAGTCAATTTCTGAAGTGTAGTGTAAAGAGGGGTTACCTAAACAGAGCATAGCAGTCTCCCTGATTTAACAAAATAGTGGAGTTTGAGGCTACTTAGTGATCTGGAATTTGTTGCCAAAGTAACAAAGACAGAGGAGCAGTACCATGGAGCTACTCTGGAAATGTACATAGGGACTCTCTTGAATATAGCCAAATATTAAACTGCGTATAGGGATGCCTGGATGGCTCAGTGGTTGAGCATCTGCCTTTGGCTCGGGGCATGATCCGGAATTCTGGGATTGAGTTTCACATCAGGCTCCCTGTAGGGAACCCTCTGCCTATGTCTCTGCCTCTCTCTGTGTCTCATGAATAAATAAATAAAATCTTAAAAAAAATAAACTGGTATGTACAAGACAAGGCTCCAGGAACCTGGGCAAAGAACAATTATCAGTTAGCTGTGAGATATATAACTACTGAATACCATACAGGGTAGGAAATGTTCAACTGTAAACCAGCCAGGGTGAACACACTTTATAAAAATGATACCTCAATAGAGGCTTCAGAAAGATCACATCTTAGGAGAAAAATAAACCTAAAGTGTTTCTCTAGATCCACCTAACAAATCCTAAAAACTTTAAATCACAAAAGGTTAAGCTAATTGCCAAATCAATAACTCTATAACAGCAAAAATCCAATCTAGGCACTCAATGAGGTAACATTCATAATGCCAAGTATATAAAAAATTACTAGATATGTGATGAAGTAGGAAAGTATAATTCATAGCTGGGAGAAAAACTAGTCAATAGAAATACACCTACAAATGAGGGAAATGATGTTATTATCAACAAGGATATAATCCAGTAATATAGTTTGGGTATTTACCCAAAGAAAATGAAAATACTAATTCAAACAGACATTTGCACCCCTGTATTTATTGCAATATTATTTACAACAGCCAAGATAAAGAAGCAACCTAAGTGTCCATTGATAGGTGAATAGATAAAAAAGTGGTATATACATGGGCACCTGGGTGGCTCAGTGGTTACAAGTCAGCCTTTGGCTCAAGTCGTGATCCTGGGGTCCTGGGATTGAGTTCTGTATCAGGCTCCCCGCAGGGAACCTGCTTCTCCCTCTGCCTGTGTCTCTGCCTCTCATGAATAAATAAATAAAATCTTTAAAAAAAGAAGTTGTATATACATACAATGGAATATTACATAAAATGTAATATAAATAAAATGATAATATAATATGTAATATTATAAAATATAATAATAATATAATAAATAATAAAATGATGAGATCTTGCCATTTGCAACAACATGGATGGACTCACAGGGTATTAAACTAAGTAAAATAACTCAGACTGAGAAAGACAAATACCATATAATTTAACTTACATGTGGAATCTAAAAAACCAAACACAGAAGCAGAATCAAACTTATAAAGAAGAAACTGGTAGTTACCAGAGGAGAGAGGCAAGGAGGGATAGGCAAAAGGGAATTGAGGGATATAGGCTACCAGTTACAGAATGAATAAGTTGCAGGAATAAAAGGCACAGCAAAGGGAATATAGTCGATGATACTGTAATAGTATTGTATGGTGACAGACATCATAGACAGCATAGCATAATGTTCAGAGAAATTGAATCACTATGTTGAAACTACTGTAACATTGTGTGCCAACGACACTGGAAAAAAAATGTTTTTAGGGGCACCTTGGTGACTTAGTTGGTTAAATGTCTGCCTTCGTCTCAGGTCATGATCTCAGGGTCCTGAGATTAAGCCCCATGTCAAGCTCCCCACTTAGCAGTGAGCCTGCATCTTTCTCTCCTCTGCCCCCTGCCCCACTTATACACACACACTCTTTTTCTCAAATAAATAAATAAAATCTTTTTAAAAATTTTTTCAGCTGAA
Organism: Canis aureus; assembly: GCF_053574225.1. Lineage (NCBI taxonomy): Eukaryota > Metazoa > Chordata > Mammalia > Carnivora > Canidae > Canis > Canis aureus. The sequence goes on along the minus strand of NC_135641.1, from coordinate 23,201,906 downwards.
AGGTCTCATATTTATTACTGAACCAATCTACTGGTGTAGAGGCCTAGTAACAAAGAAAAAAATGATTCCCCTGATAAAACATGTCTATTGGCCAGGTAGGAGGGATGTTTACAGAGTGACAGGATAGGAACATGTGATCTTCATGCACCTTAAATATGTATGCCATATGTATGCCAATTATATGTGCCATTTCATGATGTGTGATGCCTCATAGATTCAGCTTTGTTCTCTGGTGCCTCATCTTGGAGTTGTACCTGATTCTATTACCAGTTTTCATTCAAATCCACTGGGGAATGGGATGATTCTGCTTCTGTTTCTTGGCCAGGAATCGCTTGATTCTGAAAGTCTTGTGAGAACACATGGTGAGGAATAGTCCACCACACACACCAGGATGGCGGTGAAAAGGAGAAAAGCTTTTAAAAATTTTTTTAAAAATATTTTATTTATTTATTCATGAGACACACACACACACACACACACACACACACACACAGAGTTAGAGACAGAGGCAGAGGGAGAAGCAGGCTCCATGCAGGGAGCCCGACGTGGGACTCGATCCTGGGTCTCCAGGATCACACCCTGGGCTGAAGGCAGCGCTAAACCGCTGAGCCACCCGGGCTTTCCAAATTTTTAAAAATAGTATTATAAATAAGTTCAACCATTTTGAGGAAAACTGAACAGAATAAAGAAATAATTAGGAAATCTTGATAGAAAATTGGAAAGTGCAAAAAAGGATCAAATAAAAATCCTGGAATCCAAAAATAAAATATAATAATTGAAAACTTCATTGAATAGGTTTAACAGCAGAGAGAAACACAGAAAGATCAGTGAATTTAAAGATATAATAGAAATGATCCAAACTGAAGCACACTGAGGAAAGAAGCCTAGGAAATTGTTAACAAAGTCTTAGTGATCAATGATTGGACACTATCAGGCCATCAACTCTATGTGAAATTCAAGGACCAGAAGAAGAGGCAAGAGATATTAAGGCAGAAAAATTTGTTACAATAGAGAGCTTGAATAATGATCAATTTTTTTCAAGATCCAAAATAAAAACTCACAGATCTAAGAATGTCAAGGAACCCTGAGAAGGATAAAAATAAAGGAAAACACACTGAAGAACCATCATAATCAAATTTCTGGAAACGAGTGAAAAAGAGAACCCTAAAAGCAGTCAGAGGGAGAAAATGTATTACACAAGGGAATAATGATAAGAATTACATCTGGCTTCTGAACAGAAAAAATCCAAGCCAGAGTACAATGTAGCAACCATTTAAAGTGTTGTAAAATAAATAAATTAACGTTGTTAAACTAGAATCTATATTGGGCAGAAATATCCTTTAAAAATGAAGAACAGAGGGCAGCCCTGGTGGCACAGAGGTTTAGCGCCGCCTGCAGCCCAGGGCGTGATCTGGAGACCCTGAATCGAGTCCCGCGTCGGGCTCCCTGCATGGGGCCTGCTTCTCCCTCTGCCTGTGTCTCTGCCTCTCTCTCTCTCTCTGCATCTCTATGAATAAATAAATAAAATCTTTAAAAAAAATGAAGAACAGAAAAAGCTCAGAAAATTCAATGTCAGTAGACATGTTCTACAAAAATATTTACATAGATTCTTCAAGCTGAAAGAAAATGATGCCAGGTGAAAGCATGAATGAGTAAATGGAATAAAGGATAAAGAGTAGTAGAACTGGTAAATACGAAGGTAAGAGTAAAAGACTGTTTCCCTCATTTTTAAATTTATTTAAAAGATAACTGTTTAAAGAAACAAAATAACAATGTATTGCAGGGTTTATGATGAAATGTAGAAGTAAAATGTATGTAAACAACACCAAAAAGAATGGAAAGGAATGAAAATACACTATTATGAGGTCCTTAAATTATATATGAATTTATGTTATTTGAAGGTAGAGTATTATAAGTTAAAGATGAACACTATAAATTCCAGAATAATGACTAAAAATATAAAAGAAAAATATGTCTAGCTAATAGGCCAATAGTAAAGACAAACTTGGGTACTGGAAAACACAAATAATACAAAAGTAGGGAGGGAAGGAAGAGGAGAAAAGCAGAGATCAAATAAAACAAAACAAACAGCAAGATGCCAAATTAAAACCAGCCATAAAAATTACAGTAAATGTAAACTGATTAATATTCTAGTTTAAAAACAGACGTTATCAAATTAGATTTTTTTTAAAAAAGCAAAAACCAAATGTATGCTGTTTAAGAGATTTCCATTAAATAAATGACCCAGAGAGAGTAAAAATATAAGGATAGAAAAAGATATATCATGTGAACACTAATCTTATGAAAATCTATGCAAACTATCTTATGCAAATTTTTTAAAAATATTTTTTATTTTTAAGTAATCTCTACACCCAACATAGGACTCAAATTTGCAATCCTGAGATCAAGAGTCATATGCTGTACCAACTGAGCCAGCTAGGCGGCCCACACTTATTTTTATGAAAGATGTAATGGCTATCATATCAAACAACAGACTTCAGGACAAGGAGATTATCAGATAAAGAGGGATGTTTATTAATGAAAAAAGGATCATTTCACCAAGAAGATACATAATCATAATTTGTATGTACTTTAATAACAGAGTTTCAACATACATGAAACAAAACTGACAGAACCAAAAAAAGAAATACAAATTCATAATTATATTTAGTGATTTCAACACTTCTCTCTCAAGAACTAATAGAACAAACAATATCAGAAAGACTGCAGAAGACTTGAACGACACCATAAACTAAATCAATCTTTTGACATTTATAGAACACTACACTGAACGACTGCAGAAAACACATTCTTTCTAAGTGCACATTGAACATTTATCACAAATGGCCTAGAGAATAGACATAATAAATTTTAAAAGTTGAAATGATATAGACTTTGTTCTCTGACTGCAATTTAACAAAAATAGAATTCAATAACAGATGTCTGGAACATCTTCAAGTATTTGGAAATTAAACAATATGCTTTAATTAACCCATGGATCAATGAAGAAATTGCAAGGGAAGGGATCCCTGCATGGCTCAGTGGTTTAGCATCTGCCTTCCGCCCAGGGCATGATCTCAGGGTCCTGGGATCGAGTCCCGCATAGGGCTTCCTGCATGGGGCCTGCTTCTCCCTCTGCCTGTGTTTCTGCCACCCCCCTCTGTCTCTCATGAATAAATAAATAAAATATTAAAAAAAAAGAAATTGCAAAGGAAATTAGAAAATCTCAAATTGAATGATAATAATGGTATATCAAAATTTGTGGGATTTGGCTAAATCAGTGATTAGGAAAAATTTACAAATTAAAATAATTTCAACGAAAAAAGGAGAAAGACTTAAAGTTAACATGATTTAAAAAATTATTTTTAGGATTTGGTAATTTAAAATCTTTCCATAGGGTGGCTCAGCGGTTTAGCGCTGCCTTCAGCCAAGGGCGTGATCCTGGAGACCCGGAATCGAGTCCCACATCGGGCTCCCTGCATGGAGCCTGCTTCTCCCTCTGCCTGCCTGTCTCTCTCTCTCTCTCTCTCATGAATAAATAGATAAAATATTTTTAAAAATAATAATGACAGGGATCCCTGGGTGGCGCAGCGGTTTGGCGCCTGCCTTTGGCCCAGGGTGCGATCCTGGGGACCCAGGATCGAATCCCACGTTGGGCTCCTGGTGCATGGAGCCTGCTTCTCCCTCTGCCTGTGTCTCTGCCTCTCTCTCTCTCTCTGTGTGACTATCATAAATAAATTAATTAATTAAATTTAAAAAATAATAATAATGACAAATTTAATTCACCAATGCGTAAAAATTTATTGCTTCACAACTAAATCAAGTTTTCTAAAGAATACAAGTTTGGACTATCATTCAAAAGCCAACTGATATTGTTTGCCACACAGGGAAAAAAAGAAGAAAAACTTAATGACCATCTCAATAGATGCAGCTGGCAAAATTCAACCCATATTTATGACAAAAACTCACCAAACTAGGAATAGAGGAAAATAATTCTTCACTCAGACAAAGGGCATCTATGACCATGATTAATGATTAAAGACTGAATATTTTTCTCCTAATATCAAGATCAAGGCAAGGCTGTCCACTCGCATCATTTCTGTTCAACATTATATTGGAGATTCTAATTAATGCAATGAGGAAAAAAAGAAAAGCATCCATATTGGAGGAAAAAAAGAAAAGCATCCATATTGGAAAGGAAGAAGTAAAACTGTCTTTATTCAGAAATTACATGATTGTATTAACAGAAAATCTTAAGGAATCTACAAAAAAAACTATTATATTAAATAAATAAATATAGCAAACATCAGGAAATAAGGTCAATATATGAAAATCAATTGTGAGCAGCCCAGGTGGCTCAGCGGTTTAGTGCTGCCTTTAGTCCAGAGCATGATCCTGAGGACCCAGGATCGAGTCCCACATCCAGCTCCCTATGTGGAGCCTGCTTCTCCCTCTGCCTGTGTCTCTGCCTCTCTCTCTCTCTCTCTCTGTGTCTCTCATGAGTAAATAAATAATAAAAAAAAAAGAAATTTAAAAATCAATTGTATTTCTATACAGTAACTATGAGAAAAAATAAAATTACATTTTATTTTATAAAATATTTTATGTATTCACTTGAGAGAGAGAGAGCAAGCACATGCATGGACAGTGGGGAGAAGCACAGGGGGAGGGAGAACCAGACTCCCTGTTGAGCAGGGAGCCCAAAGTTGGGCTTGATCCCAGGACTTGAAGACCATGACCTGAGCTGAAAGCAGACATTAACCTTCTGAGCCACCCAGGTCCTCTGAAAATTAAAATTTAAAGACACCATTTACAGTAGTACCCAAGACATGTAAAATATTTAGGAACAAATTTCACAATGTGCAAGATCTTTATGATAACATGTACACAACACTGCTGAGGAAACTTAAAGAAGGCCTAAACAAATGGGAAGATATGCAATGTTCATGGATTGAAAAACATCAAAGTTAAGACGTCAATTCTCCACAAGAAAGACTTTTTTTTAAACTAAACTTGATTCTGAAATTTATATGGAAATATAAATTACCTAAAATAGTCAATACAATCTTGATAAAAAAGTAGAAATTTTGAGGACTTACATATTTCCTGGTTTTAAGATGTATGTTGAAGCTGCAGTAATCACTGATAATATGGTATTGACATAAAAAAATATGTCAGTAGGGGAAAACATGATCCAATAATAGACTCACTCTTATATGATCAATTTTTTTTTAAACCAAGGTATCAAAGGAATTTAATGTGAAAACAAAGTCTTTTCAACAAGTGGCACTGACACAATTGGTTACCTATATGGAAAAAGTGAACCCTGACTTTTACCTCCTTTGATACAAAAATTATTTTAAGATGAATTATGCAAATTTAAAAAGATAAAGTTATAAATCTTCTAGAAGAAACTATAAAGCTAAGCACACTCTTGCAGTTTTCCCACTGAATGCAACTAAGAAACCCAGAGAATGCATGATGTGACTGAAGGCTCTGAAAAAGTGAATAGCAGACAAATTGATGAGGAAAACCAAGACTGAAAGTACTATTAATTCAGGGTGCCTAGATAGTTCACTTGGTTGAGCGCAAGACTCGGTTTTGGCTCAGGTCATGGTCTTGTGGGTTGTGGGATTGAGCCCCCTGTCAGGCTCCATGCTTAATAGCAGTGGGGGCGGGGGGGAAGGGGAGGTCTGCTTGAAGATTTTCTCCCTCCGCCCCTCCTCCTGCTTGTGCTCTATCAAATAGTAAATAACTCTTTTTAAAAAGTATATATTTATTTATCTATTTGAGAAAGAGAGAGTGAGAGAGAGCATGCAAGTGTGGGAAGGAGCAGAGGGAGAAGGAGAAATTGGCTCCCTGCTCATGCAGGGCTTGATCCCAGGACCCTGGGACCATAATCTGAGCTGAAGACAGATACTTAACCAACTGAGCCACCCTGTCATTCCAAAGTAAATGAATCTTATTAAAAAGTACTAATTTAGCAATAAGTTTCCTGATTTTTCTTCTTATCTACCAGTGTGAATGCAAAGGCAGCCCAAATCCCAGAACTATGCACAAGGTGTAGACAGAAAATTCCAAGAGAATCCCTCTCTTTCTAAATCAAGGAATGGAATTAAGGCATCCACAGATCAAAGATAGTAGAGAAAATATTCTTTTTTCTTTCTCTCTTGTCCAAACCCTCAGGCAATCAATCCCCAGTCTTGAGTTACAATCCAGTGGTGGTGGTTAGTGTAGGCAGTAGGGGTCACGTGGACACCTAAAATCTGAGATAAGGGAATACCTCTCTCTGACTGGAAGAACCATGGTCTGAAGAGAGAGAGTGCAGGAATTCCTGTTGATTGTTTCTCTATATAGCCTTCAATCCCTCAGTCCCGGAGGCAAATCTAACTATATGAAGCCCACGGCAAAGCAGGAAGAATAAAGCATCAACGTTAAAGCCAGGGTGCCAAAATGAGGATTCCCTGAGTGCAGGAGAATGTAGGGAGATTATGGAGAAGAAGGAGCTAAACAGAAGTTCTGCATGAGCTTATACTCAGGCTGTGAATGCACAGATCTGATTTTAAATAGAATAGCAAGACATGAGAAAATGCTCTGCATCACTTGCCATCAGGGAAATACAAATCAAAACCACAATGAGATACCACCTCACACCAGTGAGAATGGGGAAAATTAACAAGGCAGGAAACAACAAATGTTGGAGAGGATGAGGAGAAAAGGGAACCCTCTTACACTATTGGTGGGAATGTGAACTGGTGCAGCCACTCTGGAAAACTGTGTGGAGGTTCCTCAAAGAGTTAAAAATAGACCTGCCCTACGACCCAGCAATTGCACTGTTGGGGATTTACCTCAATGATTCAGATGCAATGAAACACCGGGACACTTGCACCCCAATGTTTATAGCAGCAATGTCCACAATAGCCAAACTGTGGAAGGAGCCTCGGTGTCCATCGAAAGATGAATGGATAAAGAAGATGTGGTTTATGTATACAATGGAATATTCCTCAGCCATTAGAAACGACACATACCCACCATTTGCTTCGACGTGGATGGAACTGGAGGGTATTATGCTGAGTGAAGTAAGTCAATCAGAGAAGGACAAACAGTGTATGTTCTCATTCATTTGGGGAATATAAATAATAGTGAAAGGGAATATAAGGGAAGGGAGAAGAAATGTGTGGGAAATATCAGAAAGGGAGACAGAACATAAAGACTCCTAACTCTGGGAAACGAACTAGGGGTGGTGGAAGGGGAGGAGGGCGGGGGGTGGGGGTGAGTGGGTGACGGGCACTGAGGGGGACACTTGACGGGATGAGCACTGGGTGTTATTCTGCATGTTGGTAAATTGAACACCAATAAAAATTATTTTATTAAAAAAAATAGAATAGCAAGGCTTTGAGAAGTGAACAATAGGGTTGATTACTGCTCCGGAACCAGGCTGCACCCTGGGTGGCACATGTGAGGGATTGATCCAAATAGCACCACAAAAAGTTTAAATTATGAACTTATGTTGAAATGACAGAAAGTGAGTTATAACTTATATCCTGAACCTGATCAGGTTGATTTTCTACCAAACAACAACAACAACAATAATAATAATTGAAAAATAAAAATCCTCCATAGGATTTAAACAAGGTATAGTCTCAGAACATATTTTTCAAAATGTCTATGATACTATCCAAAATTATTCAACATAGAAGACCCAAGAAAATCTCAACAATTCACCAGGGAAAAGACAACCAACAGAAGCCAATTCTGAGATGATCCAGATATAGATATCAAACAATGCTTTCAAGCAACTATTATAAATAACCATACTGCAAGAAGTAAGATGAACATGGTTGAAATGGATGGAAAGGCAAAAAATGTCAGCAGAGAAATGGAAGCTGTAAAAATAAACCCAATGATATAGATGGTCAACAAACACATGAAAAGATGCTCAATATCACTAATTATCACAGAAATGCAAATTAAAGCCACAGTGAGATATCACTTCACACCTTTCAGAATGGCTAGTATCAAAAAGACAAGAAATAACTAGTGTTGGTGAAGATGTGGAGAAAAATGAACCCTCATGCACTGTTGATGGAATATAAATTGGTGTAACCAATGCACAAAATAGAATGGAAGTTCCTCAAAAAAATAGAAATACCATACGACCCAGTAATTCCAATAGTGGGTATTTACCCAAAGAAAACAAAAATACTAATTCAAAAAGATATCTGCACCCCTATGTTTACTGTAGCATTTCAATGGCCAAGATATGGAAGCAACCCAAGTACCCATCAATAGATGAATGGATAAAGAAGAAGTGGTATATCCCTACAATGGAATATTATTCAGCCTAAAAGAAGAATGAGATCTTGCCATTTCAACAACATGGGTGGACCTAGAAAGTATTATACTAAATGAAATGAGTCAAAGACAAAAACCATATGATTTAACTTAGATATGAAATCTAAAAAACAAAACAAAGCAGGAACTAACCTATAAATACAGAGAATAAACTGGTGGTTGCCAGAGAGGAGGGACATGGGGGCTGGGCAAAAAGGAGTGAAGAGGAGTGGGAGGTACAAGCTCCCAGTTATAGAATGAATAAGTCACAGGGATGAAAGTTACAGCATAGGGAATGCAGTCAATGGTATTATAACAGTGTTGCATGGTGACAGTTGGTAACTACACTCTGTGGTGAGCACAGCATGACATACACTATGTAATACACCTGAAGCCAATGTAACATTTTGTGTTAACTATACCTCAATAAAACAAACAAACATAAAGGATATTTTAGAACTGAAAAATATAATAACCAAAATTAAAAATTCATTCGATGGGTTCAATAGCAAAATGGAGGTAACAGAGTAAAGGTGTTGATGAACTTGAAGATTGAGCAATAGAAATTGTGCAATCTGAAAAATAAAGAGAAACAAAACATTGGAAGGGGGGGACGAAAATGAACAGAGTCATAGTGAACCTATGGGCCAATACAAAAACATCTAACATTTGTATCACTGGAGTCTCAGAAGGAGAAGAGAGAGTGTTGCAAAAGTTAAATTGATGAAACAATGGCTAAAAAATGATCAAATTTGGTGAAAAGCATAACTGTACAGAATTGAGAAACCCCACCAACCCCAAAAAGTTAAACTCAAAGAAATTCATGCTCAGATATATTATAATCAAACTACTAAAAACCAAACACAAATTTAAAATCTTGAAAGCTGGGGCCCCTGGGTTGTGTGGTGGTTGAGCGCCTGCCTTTGGCTGAGGTCGTGGTCCTGGGGTCCCAGGATGGAGTACTGTGCCGGGCCCCCTCCGGGGAGCCTGCTTCTCCCTCTGCCTGTGCCTCTGCCTCTCTCAATCTGTGTCTCTCATGGGTGAATAAATGAGATCTCTTTTTAAAAAAATCTTGAAAGCTGCTAGAGGAAAAACAATGCATTATATATAGGAGAATAATTATTTTTTTAAAGATTTCTTTATTTATTTGAGACAGAAAGAGAGTACAGTGGGGAGGGGCAGAGGGATGGGGAAATAAAGTCTGAAGCAGACTCCGCACTAAGCATGGAGCCCAACGAGGGGCTCAATCTCACAACCCTGAGATCACCACCTGAGCTGAAACCAAAAGTTGGACACTTAAATGACTGTGTCACCCAGGCACCCCTATAGGAAAATAATTATTTTTAAAACTTCATATTTCTTATTAGAAACCATAGACATCAGAAGGCACTAGAACAGACTTCCATGTGCTGAAAGAAAAGAACTATCAACCCTGGATTCTGTGTCCAGTGAAAATGTCCTTCAGGGAGCAAGGTGAAATAAAGACATTCACTAGTAAAACTAAGAGAATTTGGGATCCCTGGGTGGCGCAGTGGTTTGGCGCCTGCCTTTGGCCCAGGGCGCAATCCTGGAGACCCAGGATCAAATCCCACATCGGGCTCCCGGTGCATGGAGCCTGCTTCTCCCTCTGCCTGTGTCTCTGCCTCTCTCTCTCTCTCTCTGTGTGTGTGTGACTATCATAAATTAAAAAAAAAAAAAAAGAGAGAATTTGTTTCCAGCTCTAAAAGAAATGCTAAAGGAAATTTTTTATTAGGGGATAAATGGGGCAATGATACTAGATGGAAAAATTTTATTAGGGGATATAAGAGGAATGATACTAGATGGAAATTTCAAACTTCAGGAATGGAAGGAGAACAACAGAAATGATAAGTCTGAGAAAATATAGTAGATTATTTTCTCTCCTTCATTAAAGTATATGTGATAGTTGAAAGCAAAAATTACAATATTGTCTGGCAGGGTTTTCCATGTATATACAAATGTTATCATGTGTGATAACTACAACATAAAGCAAGGAGGATAAGAGACTTATATGGTGGTAAAGTTTCTCCATTCTGCTTTAAGTGGTAAACATTAATTCTAAGAATATTGTGAAAGTTAAGTATGTATTGTAATTCCTAGGACAAGTACTAAAATAACTGTACAAATAGATGCCTCAAAAGGGGAAAAAATGGATTTCATTAAAATGGAATCCTTCAAAAAATCAAATAATCCAATCTAAACGCCCCTGGATTATGTGAGATGTCCCGACAGAGTTATAATACCTAGGGTACTATTTTAAAGGTTCATCCATGAACCTACGCAAAGAATTAAAAATATATGTCTACATAAAATCTTGTACATGAAATTTTATAGCAGCATTATTTACAATAGCCAAAACAATCAAAAGCGCCCAGATATCCATCAACCAAGAAATGGAAAAATAAAATGTGGTATATCCTTACAATGGAATACTATTCAGCAATAAAAAGGAATGAAGTCCTGATACATCCTACAACACATGGATGAACCTTTATTTATTTATTTATTTATTTATTTATTTATTTATTTATTTATTTATTTATTTATTTTGGATGAACGTTTAAAATAGTACCCTAGGTGAAAGAAGTCAGACAAAAAAGTACCATAGCTTATACAGTTCCAAATGGCCCAAACAGACAAATCTATAAAGACAGAAGTAGATTAGTGATTGCCTAGGGATGGGGGAGATGGAAGGATTAGGGGTTATGGATAAAAGGTATGGAGTTTCTTCCTGGAGTGATGAAAATATTCTAAAAATGATTGTGGCTGTGGTTGCACAACTTTGTGAATACACTAAAAACCACTCAATTGTATACTTTAAAAGGGTGAACTGCAAAGCATGTCAATTATGTCCCAATAAAACTATTAAAAAAAAAAAAGCAACAGAAAGGGAGAGCCACAGCCAAACTATTTTAAATATTTACACAGGGTCACTGTGTAAATGGTGCACTGAGCCATGCCATGGCCAATATCAGGTCTCAGCAAATTCAGTATTGTATTGGCTAAGATTCTTGTTGCAATTAACCAAAATCCAACTCTAGCTGACCTAACCAAATATATGGGGAGTTTTTTTTATAACTCTATAGGGACATCTCATATAACCCAGGGGCGTTTAGAAATAAGCTACAGTTCTCTTTATTTTCAGAAGTCTTATCCTCAATTTTTTTCTTTGGGTTTTCACAAAGAGATTATTTCTTATCTTTTCGAGTTTTATTTTATTTTTTTAAAAGATTTTATTTATTTGTTCATGAGAGACACACACACACACAGAGAGAGAGAGAGAGGGAGTGAGAGAGAGTGAGGCAGAGACAAAGGCAGAGGGAGAAGCAGGCTCCACGCAGGGAGCCTGACATGGGACTCGATCCCTAGTCTCCAGGATCAGGCCCTGGGCTGAAGGCGGCACTAAACTGCTGAGCCACCCAGGCTGCCCTCTTTTTGAGTTTTATTTGAACTGTGGGAATGACCAAATTCCCTCAGTAACCAGTCTGAGGCAAGGTGGTTAATTAATGTAGGAGTTAACTTGTTCAGAACAAGGTGAAGAAATGACACCAGAGCTGATTTTAGAATGAAGTGAGGAAGAGAATTCTCTCAGTCGTGATGCCTTCGGAGTTAAGGTGTTGCCCTAATTTGAGCCTGGACTATTTACAATGAAACAGAAAAAACTAGAAGTGCAGGGCACGTTTGCTTGCCTAAAGGGTGTTTCCCCTCCCTTTATTTCAGCTTTGTATATTCAAAGCAGTCCAAAATGATATTTTTCCACTTCTTTAAAAGGCATAATTGATCTTTTATAATTGCCAGTCTTTCTCAAAGTTTTCTAAAAAATTGAAGAGAAGAAAACACTACTAAAATCATTTTAAGAGGCCAGTAAAACCCTGATACTAATGTTAGACAAAGGGCCTATAAAACAACTCCAGACCAATATCCCTTATGAGTATCAATACAAAAATTCTCAACAAAATACTAGTGAAACTGAGTTCAGCAGCATATTAAAAGAATTAATCTCCATGTCCAAGTGGGGTTTATTCTTAGAGTGCAGGTATGTTTCAACATGTGAAGTCAATCAGTCAACCATATTGACAAGATGAAGGAAAAAACACATCTGATTATCTCAATGGATGTAGAAAAAGCATTTGACAAAATTCAACACCCTTTTGCAGGTGCCTGGGTGGCTCAGTCGGTTGAGTGTCTGACTCTGGTTTCTGCTCAGGTCATGATCTCAGGGTCATGGGATCAAGCCCTGTGTTGAGCTCCCCACTCAATGAGGAGTCTGCTTGAGATTCTCTCTCTTCCTCTTCCTCTCCCTCTGCCCCTCCCCCCACTCATGCTCTCTCTCTCTAAAATAAAGTAAATAACATTTTAAAAATTCAATATCCTTTTATGACAAAAACACTCAATAAACTAGGACTAGAAGAAAATTACCTCAGCATATTAAAAGCCATTTATGAAAAACCCAAAGCAAACATCCTACTCAATAGTAAAAATCTGAAAGCAAAATAAATTACTATAGTTGTTTTATACCACTGTTTTGGGCTGATTTGTTATGCAGTAATAGATAACCAAACCAGATGAGTAAGTTGAAGATTCATATGGGGCTTATTATAGTAAATGATGGGAGGTAGGAATCCAAGCTAATTCTTTTCCCTATAGTGACTCCAGTGTCTTGATACTTGTATATTTTCTAAGACATAAGATTATTCCTTTTTCATACTTTGTTCAGCATAGAATACAATGATTAATACATAATAGTTACTAAAAAATTCTTACTGAATTGAATTTATATATTCACTTTGAAAATGAGTCATCTTGGGGAACCTACGTGGCTCAGTTGGTTCAGCATCTGCCTTCAGCTCAGATCATAATCCCAGGGTCCTGGGATGGAGCTCTGCATCAGGCTCCCTGATTAGCAGGAAGTCTGCTTTTCCCCCTCTCTCTGCCCCTCCCCTTGCTCATTCTATCTCTTGCTCTCTCTCTCTCTCAGATAGATAGAAGAAAGAAAGAAAGAAAGAAAGAAAGAAAGAAAGAAAGAAAGAAAGAAAATGTGTCCTCTTTACTATACTGATCCTTCTCAAGCAAGATTTCTATATTCATAGGATGCCTGGGTGGCTCAGTGGTTGGGCGCCTGCCTTCGGCTCAGGTTGAGTCCTGCATTGGGCTCCCAGTGAGGAGTCTGCTTCTCCTTCTGCCTATGTCTCTCTGCCTCTCTCTCCCAGTCTGTGTCTCTCATGAATAAATAAATCTTTAAAAAAAAATTTCTATACTCATGCTTGCCTTAATTAATCCCCTTAGGTTTGTATCATTTTCTTTAAACCTCTTAGATTCCAAGTCAAGTCAATGAAAATATTATTACTATTTTAGGTAGAAGTTACTTATACTGCATTTCTAGCTATATGAATATAGAACAGCAAAATTTAATGAATTTTTATTTGATACTGTGAAATTTTGCTTCAATATAAATTTTTAAATATCTGTAGTACTACTAAGATACTATTAAGAAAAATCTTAAATTTTAAATTTTTCCCACAGACTGGGGAAAAATATTTGCAAATCATATACCTGAGAAGCGACTTATATGCAGGATATATAAAGAACTTTTATATTTCAATAATAAAAAGAGACTCAATTTAAAAAATGGGTGAAAGACTTGAATAAACATTTCACCAAAAGTGATAGGCAAATGGCTAATAAGCACATAAAATATGCTCAACACCATTTGTTGAGGGAAATACCAATTAAAACTGCATGTAAAAAGACTTCATGCCTACTAGTATGCTGTAATTATAAGGAAGAGAATAACAAGTGTGGAATTACTAAAACCCTAATACAAATTGCTGGTAGAAATGTAGAAGGGTATAGTCACTTTGGAAAACAGTTCAACAGTTTCTTTCTTTCTTTTTTTTTTTTTTTTTTTTAGATTTTATTTATTTATTCATGAGAGACACAGAGAAAGAGAGAGAGAGGCAGAGACACAGGCAGAGGGAGAAGCAGGCTCCATGCAGGGAGCCCGATGTGGGAGTCGACTCTGGGTCTCCAGAGGTCGCTGAAGGCGGTGCTAAACTGCTGAGCCACCGGGCTGCCCCAGTTCAACAGTTTCTTAAAAAATAAACTTTCCATAGAATCCAGCAATTCCACTCCCAAAAGAAATGAAGCCACCCAAAGAAATGAAAACACATATCCATACATAAAAACATATGTGTGCAAATTGTTCACAGCAGCATTCTTCATAATAGCTCCAAACTGGAAACCATCTAGTTATTCATCTCCTGATGAGTGGATAAACAAAATATGCTATATCTCTATACTCAAATACTATTTGGCAATAAAAAGGAATATAATTCTAATACATGCTTCAACATGGATAAACCTGAAAAACATGCTAAATGAAAGAAGCCAGACGTAGACACTGTGTATGATATGACTCCATTTATACAAAATGTCCATGAGAGGTAAATATGTAGAAACAGAAAGCCTGGTAGTCTGGGGCTGGGGGGACAGGCTGGGGCTGGAATGAGAGATTAACTACAAATAGGCATGAAATTATTTTTGATGTCATGGAAATATTCTAAAAGTGGAGTGTAGTGATAGCTGTACAATTCCATGAATTTATTAGCAGTCATTGAATTATGCCCCTAAAATGGCTCACTTTCATAGTTGTCAATATGCCTCAATAATGCTGGCTTTAGGGAGAAAAAACACTCAGATACCTCACCATGTTAGTGTTTTAATCAAGAGAGGACGCTAGATTCTAATCAGTGCTAGCAAGCACGGCAGAAATCCCCATTTAGTCAAAGGATATGGCTTTTTTTTAAAGAGGGAAGCAATTGCCTCAGAAGAATCTATTCAGGAAATTCTGAGCCACCTTGTTAAAAAAGAATGTTCAACTATATATCATTGGTGCCAACTGTTTCTTTGGAAGCAATGTGGCTATTAACTCCATTCATCCATTCAGCAAAAGTCATAGAGTGCTTACTTATTTGCCAAGTATTATTTGTCAAACAAGAGGAGGATAATAAAAAATGAAAGGCATGGGTTGGCCTTCCACCTCCCAACATTTCAAAACTTGTGGCCCCATTAGGAGTTTGGCCCTTCTTCCTTTCCTGACTGCTGTTCTCTTTCCTTGACTGCAGAGCCAAGAGGCTCACTGCTTCCACATCCTTCTCTCTCTCATTCACTGTTTTTTTCCCTTTTAACAATACTTCAAACATACAGAAAATTACAGAGCAAAAAATATAATAAACATCCATGTGCCTGATTAGCTCTAAATCTTTTTTCTTTTTTTAAAGATTTTATTTTATTTTTTTAAAGATTTTATTAATTCATTCATGAGAGACACAGAAAGAGAGAGAGAGAGAGGCAGAGACACAGGCAGAGGGAGAAGCAGGCTCCATGCAGGGAGCCCAACGTGGGACTCGATCCCGGGACTCCAGGACCAGGCCCTGGACTGAAGGCGGAGCTAAACCACTGAGCCACCCAGGCTGCCCAGCTCTTAATCTTTTTAGATTTCTTTTAGGTTTTACTCTTGGGCCTTTAAAACAAAACAAAACAAAACAAAACAAATATTACAGAGCAAGCTGAAGCCCTTTGTGGTCACTTCTTTTTTCACAGAGGTAACTGGAATCCTGAAATTGGATCCTGAAATCATGCCCACACATGTTTATATACTATTATTTTATTTGTGTATGTATTCATAAACAATGTATACCATTATTTTATAATTTATAAACTTTATGTTAATGATATGATACTTTATACTTTTCCTACATTTTGTGTTCCTCACTCAACATGTTTTTTGAGGCACGCCTGGGTGGCTCAGTGGTTGGGTGTCTGCCTTCGGCTCAGAGCATCATCCTGGAGTCCTGAGATCGGGTCTCACATCGGGCTCTCTGCATGGAGCCTACTTCTCTTTCTGCCTGTGTCTCTGTCTCTTTCTCTCTCTGTGCCTCTCATGAATGAATAAATAAAATCTTTTTAAAAAAAAACACGTTTTTTGAGGTTGATAAATATTTTAACTTCTATTTAGTATTCTAGTATATGAATAAAGCAGAATTTATTTATCCTTCTATTGTTGGACATTTAGGTAATTCCTATTTTTTTCCTTTGCAAACAATGCTGCAATGAACACTCTTATACATATTTTCTAATGCATATATGCAAGACTTTTTAATGGGCTTTATGCTTAGGGAGGTAATTTCTGGACCATTGGGTATATACTACTTTTCACCTTTGGTAGATATTACCAAACTTTTCTTCAACAACTGTTTGATTTACATTCTCATTAGTAGGACCTGAGGATTCCCATTTGTCTAAATGTTTCCTAACATATGGTTTTATCAGATTAAATTTTGTCTACATAAAAGATATAAAATGGTATTTCGTTGTGGTTTTAATTTAATTCTTCCTGTGACTAGGGAGGTTGACTATTTTTCATGTTTGTTGGCACCTTAGATATCCCCCTCTGTAAATTACTTTAGTTTGCCCATTTTCTATTGGACTGTCTTTTTCTTATTGATTTGATATGCCTCTTTAATCTCTGACTATTATGTATATTTATCTTTTCTCAGCCTATTTTTTCTCTTTTTTGTGCTGACCTTTGGTAAATGAAGTTTAAAATTCTTAAATGTCAATTAATGTGTAAACTTTTTCTCCGTTGATCTATGCTTCTTATATCTTATTAAGAAATCTTTAAATTATTTTTAATTTTGCTAGTTGTGCTAATAGTTCCACACTAATTAGGAAAAGGTCCTCATCAGTTGGAAATGAATACTGGTTTATTTACAAGTGAAAATAAATGTTCATCCAAAAATGGCATTGGTGCCTGGGTGGCTCAGTTTGGTTAGGCTTCTGACCCTTGGTTTTGGATGAAATCATGATCTCAGGGTCTTGAGATCAAGCCTCATGTCAGGCTCTGCACTCAGTGGGAAGTTGGCTTGAGATTCTTTCTCCTCTCCCTGTGCCTCTAACCCCCACTCTTCCTCTCTCTCTCTCTCTCTCTCTCTCAAATAAATAAATAAATCTTTTAAAAAAATGGTGGAGGTATGCAAAGTAAACAACACTGACAAAATGCTAATAATTACTGAAGCTGGGCAACAGGTACATGGAGGTTCATTATTCTAACCTTTCTTTATTCTTAGTTTGAAATTTTCCATAATTATAAAAAATTAGAAAAAGAGAGAGATAAATGCTCTGCTAATTCTAAGGCATCTAAGGCATAAGAGTATTCTGAATCATCCACTTTTTTCAAGTTTTTATTTAAGTTCTAGTTAGTTAACATATAGTGCAATATTAGTTTCAGATGCAGAATTTAGTGATTCATCACTTACATACAATACTTAGTGCTCATCACAACAAGTGTAATCCTTAATCCCCATCACCTATTTAACCCATCCCCCCACCCACCTACCCTCTAGTAATCATCAGTTTGTTCTCTACGGTAAAGAGTCTATTTCTTGGTTTGCCTCTCTTTGCCCCCCCCCCCACGTTTATCCGTTTTGTTTCTTAAATTTCACATGAGTAAAATCATATGGAATTTGTCTTTCTCTGACTTACTTCACTTAGCATAATACTCTCTAGTTCCATTATGTCATTGCAAATGGCAATAAATCATTCACTTTTTAACCTGCTGCAAACTCTCCTCTGTCCTCATCATTCCATTGAAACTGCTCTGAAAAAGCCACCAATGACCAATATGAATAGAATGTTCTTAGTTTACATCTTATTTGACCTCTCTGTGGAATTTTATATAATTACTTCTCTTCTGTTAACTTTTTATTATGGGAAAATATAAACCTAAATAAATGGAGATATAATAATATAATGATACCCCAATAATTCATTACTATCTTCAATAATCAGCTCATTTTCTGCATGGAAAAATAAGCAACTAACAAAATGAAAAGGCAACCTACTGAATGAGAGAAAATGTTTGCAAACCACATATTGAATAAGGGGTTAATATCCAAAATATATAAAGAACTCATACAACTCAATCACAACCACCATCACCACAACAAATCCAATTTAAACATGGGCAGAGGGGGATCCTTGGGTGGTTCAGCAGTTTAGCGCCTGGCTTTGGCCCAGGGCATGATCCTGGAGTCCCGGGATCGAGTCCCACATCGGGCTCCCTACATGGAGCCTGCTTCTTCCTCTGCCTGTGTCTCTGACTCTCTCTCTCTCTCTCTCTCTCTGCCTTTCATGAACAAATAAATAAAAATTTATTATTTTTTGTTAATTAATTTTAACAATTAATTTTTATTTTAAAATTAATTAATTTAAATTAATTAATTTTAACAATTAATTTTTATTGTTATTTAAGGTACATTAAAAGATGCTCACCATCACTATTCATCAGAGAAATGCAAATTCAAACACCCTGAGATATCATCTCATACCTGTTAGAATGGCTATCATCAAGAAGACAAAAGATAACTGTTGGTGAGGATGTGGAGAGAAGGGAAGTCTTGTGCACAGTTGGTGGGAATGTAAATTGATTCAGTTGCTGTAGAAAACATATGTAGTTTCCTTAAAAAATTAAAAATAAAACTACCATATGATCCAGAAATTCCACTTCTAGGTATTACCTAAAGGAAATGAAAACAGGGCATTGAAGAAATAAACGCACTCTCATGTTTACTGCAGCATTATTCACAACAACCACTATACAGAAACAAACTAAGTGCCCACCAAGGATGAATGGACAAAGAAAATATGGTGTATATATACAATGGAATATTATTTAGCCCTGAGAAAAAAGGAAATCCTGCCATTTGTGACAATATAGATGGATCTTGAAAATATTATGCTAAGTGAGATAAACCAGACAGAGAAAGACAAGTACTATATGATATGACTTAAACGTGGACCCTACAAAAGTCATATTCAGGCTACCTGGCTGGCTTAGTTGGAAGAGTGTGAGACTCATGATCTTGGGATTGTGGGTTTGAGTCCCCTTTTGGGTGCAGAGATTACTAAGAAATATAAATAAACTTAACAAAAATATTTTTAAAATGAAAATTAAAAAGCCAAGCTCATAAAGAGGAAGGAAAATGGTGGTTACCAAGGTCCGGTGGCTGAGGGGGATAGGGCAGATATTTAAGGGTACAAACTTATAATGAATCATAAAAAAGCCCTAGAGATCTAATACACAGTATAGTAAATATAGACAATAATATTATAATATTCAACCTTGCTAAAAGACCAGAACTTAATAATTCTAACCACTAAAAAGAAAGGATAATTATGTGATAGCAATGTAATTGTTGCTACAATGGCAATCATATTATAATATATAAATGTGTCAAATTCACATTATTGGAACCCTTTAAATTTTCACAATGTTATATGTCAAATGTATTTCAATAAAACAACAAGATATGTTATTAAACACTTCTCCATGTAAAAAAAAGGAAGATTTTAAAAGAAGCATTATCTCAGCTTTCTAAAACAAACAAAATAATTAACTTATAACCATGCATGTCATCTAAGGGACAAGCAGACTCTCTGCTGAGCGGGGAGCCCCACAGAGGGCTCAATCCCAGGACTCTGAGGTCGTGACCTGAGCCAAAATCAGACTTAATTGACTGAGCCACCCAGGTGCCCCGAAATAGATCCCTTCTGTGTGTCTTTGCCACTAGCCTGATTTACAGTTTGGTTCATTTGTCTTATTTTGCTTTTAAGAGTTTATTTTTAAACCTTAATTTTGGGGGCAGCCCGGATGGCTCAGCAGTTTAGTGCCGCCTTCAGCCCAGAGCATGATCCTTGAGACACGGGATCGAGTCCCATGTCGGGCTCCCTGCATGAAGCCTGCCTCTCTCTCTTTCCTCTCTGTGTTTCTCATGAATAAATAAATAAAATCTTTAAAAGAAAAAGAAAAGCTATAAACCTTAAATTTTTTTTCATTTATTTATGATAGTCACAGAGAGAGAGAGAGAGAGAGAGAGAGAGAGAGGCAGAGACATAGGCAGAGGGAGAAGCAGGCTCCATGCACCGGGAGCCCGACGTGGGATTCGATCCCGGGTCTCCAGGATCGCGCCCTGGACCAAAGGCAGGCGCTAAACCGCTGCGCCACCCAGGGATCCCCAATTTTGTTTTATAATTATATAAAATGTTTACATAGTTGCTAAATAAAATCTACAAACATATAGCTTCTATTCCTCCCTCCTTCTACAGATAACCTTTCAAAAAATGTTATGGCTTACCTTTGCATATCTTTTTAAATATAAGCAGTTCTTTTAAATAAATAGTTTTTACTATGAGATCCATTTTATTTGCTCTCTTCCTTTATTCTCAATTTATTTTTTAGTATTTAAGAAATTCCCTGACAGAAAGAGAATCTACAAGAAGAATCAGATACAATTCTTGGGACCAATCAGGATTTCCTGGCCAGAAGGGATGGGTTGGGGGTCAGGGGAAAAAGTGGTTCCACTCAACTTGCAGCACCTTGTGTGTAGCCAGTGGACTCTTCTCACAAATATTCCATCTTCCCCTGTCACATAGTAAACTGAAGATTCCACTAGATGGCCTGGTTTTGTGTTTTGTTTGGTTTTCTTCTGAAGATTTGGCTATTTGCAGAAATACAATATGAGGTTTATAGAGAAATCTGAGAAACAACAGTTTTAGTTTCCTCACTGGTTGGGGATAAGGAGCATTGAGTTGTCCTCCTAAACTCAATCCACTCCTGCTCAGGACCTAGTTTGGCCTCAGTTTGTTCAGTGGTTCCGCCTGTTAAGTGGCTATCTCTGTGTGTGGGTGGGAGAGTCATGACCCATTACACTATTGTATGTTTGCTTCTTGCTGGAAGCTAGAATGGACAGAAACCTAACTGTGTGGTCTCAGTTCTTGGAGGACCTCAAAGATTATAAATAGGCCAGACACCCCAGATTACCTGAAGGGCTATGACCCTAGATTCTAGCTCGTAACCTCACGATATATAGTCACATCAACCTGACAAAGCCTGTTTGTGACCATTGCTCCCACTCTCATAATAAGCAGATAATTCCCTTCTATGAATCCCTAACTCAGGTTCATGTATCCCAGAAGCCACAGGACTTCTTTCCTTGATGTCTCCCTAGCATTTAAAATTCAACATGCTCAGGGATCCCTGGGTGGCTCAGTGGTTTAGCGTCTGATCCAGAATCACGCCCTAAGCCAAAGGCAGATGCTCAACCTCTGAGCCACTCAGGCGTCCCTAATGACTGTTTCAATGAGCATGTTTTCCTATTGTGTTTAAAAGGAAAATACATTTGTTCCCAGGTTTCGGCACCACAAAAAAAGAAAGAAAGAAGGGGGGGGAGAGAGAGAGAGAGAGAGAGAGAGAGAGAGAGAAAGAAAGAAAGAAAGAAAGAAAGAAAGAAAGAAAGAAAGAAAGAAAGAAAGAAAGAAAGAAATACAATAAGCTATATTAATGGTGCAAACTCACATGAAAAAGAGACTGGGATAGAATTGCCAGAGAAAAGGAGAATGTTATGAAAATCAAGGCAAGAGAGAGATTCAAAGAAGACGGGTGGTCAACAATGAAAAATGCTTCAGAGAACATTCAAGTTGGATGACAATTCAAAAGCACCACAGAATCCACCAACTATGAAGTCTTTGATGACTATGGCAAGTATCAGCAAGATGGAATGGTAGAAGCAGAAGCACCTGCAGTGGGCTGTCAAATAAATGGGGCATGATGAGGCGGAGACAATGAAATCTGGCTGTGAAGGGCAAGAGAAAGATATGGCAGTAGCTAGAAGAGCATCTTTAGCAGAGAATGTTTTCAAGGGTAGAAGAAGTAAATGGTTTAATAAAGAGAGTTACAACTGTCAGCATGCTAAAAAAAAAACAAATGGGCAAGACTGATGTCTTAACTGTCCCTTTACAAAGCTTTAAGCCTTGTAGAAGAAGGACTTCCTCTATCTCATCAGCTACAGGGATGACAAGATGACATGAGTGACAAGAATACTGATGCCAAGAAGCTGCAATAGCCAGGCTATCAGAGCACGGGGTAGTGAGAAGTGTACAACTAACTATCAGGGTGCCAAGTCTAGAGCCAGAGCAGGGAATAACACTTCTTTTTTTTTTTTTTTTTTTTTTTTTTTAATGATAGTCACACACAGAGAGAGAGAGAGAGAGAGAGAGAGGCAGAGACACAGGCAGAGGGAGAAGCAGGCTCCATGCACCGGGAGCCCGATGTGGGATTCGATCCTGGGTCTCCAGGATCGTGCCCTGGGCCAAAGGCAGGCGCCAAACCGCTGTGCCACCCAGGGATCCCAGGGAATAACACTTCTTGGAATAGAAAGGTGCCTCTAGCTTCAGAAAATCTGGGGTTGAGGAAACAAAAACTAACAACAACCTTCAATTGTCAATACTTATTGATATTCTATCTGCTCTTGACTGTGTGCCTTTTGACTGTGACAAAGAAATACATTTTTACATTGTGATCTAATAGAAATATACATAAGAAACAAAAATTTCACAAATGAATATGTATTCTTGCTATGTATAATAAAGGAAACAAATTACAAAGTTTGTGTTAAGTATTATTAATATTTAAATACAATAGAGAGAAGTACCAAATAATACAAAAACAAAAATTGGGACTATAATTTGAAAAATGTGAATCTCATTTCTAAGTTCATACAACCTGCTTAATGCTTTCCCTAAAGACAACCAAGAAACTGGTGATGTATAGTTCCAACATTTGAATAAAATACTTATTCTTTTTTATTTTTATTAATTTGAAAATTATTATTTATTTTAAGGAATCTCTACACTCAATGTGGGGCTTGAATTCATGATCCTGAGATCAAGAGTTGTGTGCTCCTCTAAGTCATCCAGAAGCCCCTGAATAAAATACTTTTAAAGGTCAGGCTAGGGCAGCCCTGGTGGCACAGCAGGTTAGCGCCGCCTGCAGCCGGGTGTGATCCTGGAGACCCCGGATCGAGTCCCACATCGGGCTTCCTGTATGGAGTCTGCTTCTCCCTCTGCCTGTGTCCCTGCCCCTCTCTCCCCCTGTCTCTATGAATAAATAAAATCTTTAGGGCAGCCCCGGTGGCGCAGCGGTTTAGCGCCGCCTGCAGCCCAGGGCGTGATCTGGAGACCCTGGATCGAGTCCTGCGTCGGGCTCTCTGCATGGGGCCTGCTTCTCCCTCTGCTTGTGTCTCTGCCTCTCTCTCTCTCTCTCTCTCTCTCTCTCTCTGCATCTCTATGAATAAATAAATAAAATCTTAAAAATAAAT
Organism: Canis aureus; assembly: GCF_053574225.1. Lineage (NCBI taxonomy): Eukaryota > Metazoa > Chordata > Mammalia > Carnivora > Canidae > Canis > Canis aureus. The sequence continues at coordinate 23,178,339 of NC_135641.1, read as the reverse complement.
AAATAAATAAATAAATAAATAAATAAAATCTTTAAAAAATAAAAAAATAAAAAAAGGTCAGGCTATGGGATGCCTGAATGGCCCAGTGGTTGAGCGTCTACCTTTGGCTCAGGTCATGATCCCAGGGTCCTGGCATTGAGTCCCGCATCAGGCTCCCAACAGGGGGCCTGCTTCTCCCTCTGCCTATGTCTCTGCCTCTTTCTGTGTCACTCATGAATAAATAAAAAATAAGTAAATAAATAAATGTATGTATGTGTGTGTGTGTATGTAAGGTTATTTATAATAACAAAAGAAATAACCCGAATATCTATTTAGAGAGAAATGGTGGGATAAACTATATAGGAGATACAAATATGTATGTGTATGTGTGCATATGTATATGTGTGTATAGATATTAATACTGTGCATATGTAAAAATAAATGAGGACTACATCTATATAACACTACAGGATACTCTGGACATATTAGTAAATGAGAAAAGCAACCAAAACAGGTATGCATGGTATGCTATAGGGAAGGAAAGGCTAAAGAATAAAGGGAAAGAAACTAAAACTTTCTGAATATATTTTGTTTGAGTGGCGCCTGGGTGGCTCAGTTGGTTAAGTGTCCGACTCTTGATTTTGGCTCAGGTCATAATCTCAGGGTCATGGGATCAAGCCCTGCATCAGGCACACTAATCAGCGGGGAGTCTGCTTGAGATTCTCTCTCCCTCTGCCCCTCCTTCCCCTAAAAAAAAAAATCTTGTTTGATACCTTTGACAATGAAATCATGTAAACATTTTACATAATTACAAAATATGTAATTTTAAAAGGCAATCCCTAAAAAATCAATCAAAAGCAAAATGAAATAAACCTAACTCTATATTGAATTAGCAGCATAAACATACAAATATGAATTATTTCAAAGGAATTTAAAACTCTATAATTAGTGTAGTCTTCATGAGATATAACTTAAGGATAAAAAAACTGAAAAAAATCTTAAACTACTTTCAGTAATCATAATGTGTGTGTGTCAATACCATTATTCTAAGACTGTTTTGTGTCCATGTGGGACAAAGCAAAAAAGTGATATGTTGGTTTTCCAGTGTGAGAGAAACAGGAGAACTAGATGAATATATATGAGGTTAAGTCAAAACTCTATGGTCCTGAATTTGAATGAGAAGTTTCACTATAAACTCATGATCCATTTTATCATTTAAAAAAAGAATATTTCCTAGCTGTATCCATTGAAAAGCCCTAATAACAAGGCCCGATCAAGCACAATGAGCACACTACTGAGACTGTGGTATCCAAAATCTATTTCACACTTAAAGAAACCAGAGCTCTTTGGAGAAGTGATTGATTCCATACCTGGGGCAGGGATATGCAAATTGAGCCTGAAATATGTCAGAAAACAAGAAAGCCCCATTGAAGGCAAGTGAAGGTTTGTTAAAATGACCCAAGAACCAGTTTTAAGAGGCAACTACTGCTCAGTCGGATAGGACAATTGCTTAGTGGCCAAACGAATGTCTGTAAGAATAATAAATGGGGGGCATCTGGCTGGCTCAGTCAGTAGAGCATGTGACTTGGTCTCAGGCTTGTGAGTTCAAGCCCCACACTGGGCGTGGAGCTTACTTAAAAAATAATAATAGGGGCAGCCCCGGTGGCACAGCGGTTTGGCACCGCCTGCAGCCCAGGGTGTGATCCTGGAGAACCGGGATGGAGTTCCACGTTGGGCTCCCTGCATGGAGCCTGCTTCTCCCTCTGCCTGTGTCTCTTCCTCTCTCTCTCTCTCTGTGTGTCTCTATGAATAAATAAATAAATAAAATATTTAAAAATAATAATAATAATAAGTGGAATTATTTGAAATACTTCAAATATGTTCATGTATTTTAGTGATCCTTAAAAAAACAACAAAACTTATTAGTCACCATTAAAAGATTCTAGGGAGTCAAATCATTCTTTTGAAATCTAATCATTTATCCTGCTTTTCCTATACAAATTGTACCTCAGAGTGAACAAATCATTGAAGTTTCTCTTTATATAAATATTCCAGATAATAAGTGAAGAATGATAGAACATTACCATTTTGCAAATAATAATGAAATAATGGATCTTGATATTAATCACTAGTGATTGCAAGCATCACATAAAGAAAGACAATCAGGGGCACCTGGGTGGCTCAGTGGTTAAGCATCCAACTCTTGATCTCAGCTTCAGTCTTGATCTCAGGGTTGTGAGTTCAAGCCCCACATTGGGCTCCATGCTGGGTGTGAAGCCTACTTAAAATAACAACAACAATAACAACAAAAACAACAAATTAAAAAAAAAGATAACCAGACATTATATACCTCCCAACAGAAATATACACATGCTATTTACATCTTGTCCCCTGCCCCAGAAACTGAACCTCAATCTGATGAAGCCAATTTACAGGAAATAACCTGGACAGAGGAACATGATAAGCAACACTATAGAGACACAATCAGCAAACAAAATCCCAAACCCAGGCTCTGGAAAACTCTGACAAATAGTTTTCTCCTTTGCTAGGAGAAAAGAAACAGAGGAAAGCTGTCAGGGTTCAATAAGGAAAGCAGAACCATGTTAGGTGAAATAAAGGATTTAATTATAGGACTTAGACCCAACATACTTGGGAGAGCTAGTTGGATAAGCAGTCTATGTAAGTCAGGTGCTCCTGCATTGGGCGCAGGGCCTGATACCAGGGAGGCTGGCAGGGGGAGCAAGAGCAAGCAACCTTATTTATCTCTCACTGGAACCCGTGCTGGTCTCTCACCAACTCTAAGTCCCCAAACTTTGATGACGTGGGTGATCCACAGAAAAACTAGTACAGTGGTTTTGTTGTTGTTTGCTTTGGGTTTCTTTTTTCTTTTTCTTTTTCTTTTTTTATTTAGAGAGAGGGGTGGAGAGGGAGAGGAGAGGGAGAGAAAGAATCTTAAGCAGACTCCACACCCAGTGCAGAGCTTGATGCAGGGCTGAGATCATGACCTGAGCAGAAACCCTGAGCCACACCAAGTGCCCCAAACTAGTGCAGTTCTTAACAGAGCTGCATGTAAAGCTAGTCCATTAACCATATGTCCATCAGTTAAACTTGAACTTGCTTCTATTTATCACTTCATCATCATTGTTTATTATTAAACAATCAATTTTAAAGCATTTAATACAAATTCAGTTAAAATGTTACAATCATCACAAACTCAAAATATGTTGCATTGATAACAATGCTTTTTCTGAAAAAAACAAAGTTTCTATCTAAAATTCATTAAAAAGTATCAATAATTTTGCCAACAGCAAATAAAATTATACTAAACTTTGCTTCAACCTTGGCTGCACCTGTACAACATTAACGCTTCCATTATGATATTCAAATTGATCATCATATACCAGGGAACAAAACATCAAAGGACTTGTCCTAACCAGCTCATGCATTCATCACTTCCCTTTCTCTATCCTCATTCACTGCAGCTGGTGCAATATGCAGTTTTTGTGATGCACCCTTATGATGAAACTCTGGTATTTTCTATTCCATTATATTCTTGTATATTATATTTCATTAAAAAAGAGAAAGCTGGTCGAGAGCTACTAACTTGATTTCATGACCTACTAATGGACTGTGCCCTAGGCTGGGTTATATCTACAATATTAAAATTCCCCTTTTGTTAATGTTTAAATTCACTTAGCTCTTTTGAGTCTCCATATCTTCATTTTTATCCTCCATGTATGTGCTTTTTGATTTCCACTGTTCTTCCTGTGATCTTTCTTTTATTTTGAAGATTAATTTATTTATTTCAGAGAGAGGGAGAAAGAAAAAGAGTGTGTGGGAACATGGAGGGGACAGCGGGAGAGAAAAACTTTAGCAGACTCTTCACTGAGTTCCAGGCGGTGCTCAATCTCACAACCCTAAGATCAGGGCCTGAGCCAAAACCAAGAGTTGGATGCTCAACCGACTGCACCACCCAGGGGCCCTAGTTCGTACTGTGATCTTTACAGTTCAGGGATATGATGGAAGTTCTGAGTGTGGGTGATTTTGTAGATCATGCCATGGTTTCTTTCTGCCTTCAAAAAAGCTCAGTTCTGTTTGATTTCCTCTTAAGCAACATCTCAGGGACTGGTCTTAAAGTCACTAAAAAGTTATTTCTTATCTTCTATTTGCAACTCACAAAATCCTACCTCTGTTTTTAGAATTTAAACATTTGACAAAGAGGAATCTTGAAAAGTAAAGAATGGGTATTTTTCTGAGTTTTCTACTGCTATGTGACAAATCACCTCGAACCTGATGGTGTCAAACTGCAATCATTTTATTATGCTATGGATTCTGTGGGTAATTCAAAGAGGGCACAGCAGAATGGGCTTATCTCTTCTCCACATGTCTGTTGGCCTCACTGAGACAAGACTCATGGCTGAAAGATAGATCATCTGGGGGTTTCTTCACTCATATGTCTGGAGCCTGACTGGGATGACTTGAGGCTGGACTCTGGACTCTGTGGGGTCTGTCAACTGGAGCATTTCCTGTGGCCTCTCCATGTGGTATGGTATGACCATTTTGTATAAATGCCCTGAGATTTAGGTTTCTGAATTGTTGTTTCTTGTCCATCACTTAATTGTTCAGTGATATCTGTTCAGGTTTTTATTGCTTTTCTTGATGTCTTTGGCTCATTTATTCATCCCCCCAATATTATAGATCTACTTGTTTCAGGCATGATACTGAGCACATGGATACAGACCCCAGACACAGCTTTCATTTCAGGCAGGAAGGCATTTTAGAGAAGGAGTATAGACTCTGTTATCAGGCAAATTGCATCTAGAATCACAGCTTCATCACTTACTAGTTGGAATCTTACTTGAAAAATTATATAGGTCCTTGTCCTCTTTTTCCTCCCTAGGATGGTAATATTACTAACTTAACTAAGATGATGCCTGGAACTTGGTAGATACTTAATAGGTTTATTCCTTTTAAAAACAGAAGTCGGGGTGCCTGGGTGGCTCAGTCCGTTAAGCGTCTGCCTTCAACTCAGGTCCTGGGATGGAGCCCAGCATTGGGTTCCCTTCTCAGCGAGAAGCCTGCTTCTCCCTCTCCCTCTGCCGCTGCCTCTCCCCCTGCTTGTGCGTGATCTCTCTCAATCTGTCAAATAAATCTTTTTTTCTTAATATTTTATTTATTTATTTATTCATGAGAGAGAGGGGCAGAGGCACAGGCAGAGGGAGAAGCAGGCTCCATGCAGGGAGCCCAATGTGGGACTCGATCCCAGGACCCCAGGACCACACCCTGGGCTGAAGGCAGGTGTCAAACTGCTGAGTCATCCAGGGATCCTCATGTCAAATAAATCTTTCAAAAAAATTTTAAAAAACCAGAACTCACTGGAAATTTCATAATTACATTAACACATGCAAAATCGTGTGAAAGGGCTAATATAAAGGTATATATAGGGGCACGTGGGTGGCTCAGGCAGTTAAGCATCTGCCTTCAGCTCACGCCATGATCCTGGGGTCCTGGGATCCAGCTCCCTGCTCAGTGGGGAGTCTGCTTCTCCCTATCTGTCTGCCCCTCCCCCTTGCTTGTCTGCCATTCTCTCTCCCTGCCCCATCTGTCTCAAATAAATTAAAAATTTAAGAATATTAAAAAGAAATAAAGGTGGATATATAGGATACTTTGTGTATAGAAAAATGCCACCTATCCTAGGCTGGCATCTTGAAAAATTTCCCATAGAATAGTAATTCCCATTTTGGGGTGGGTAGGAGGAAGGAGTATAGAAGCTAAGGAGGGAATCTTTGCATTGAAGGGCAAAGGCTTACAAAAAATTCAATATTATAACATTATTTTATATATAAGGAAATGAAAAAGTTATTGTTCTGATGATGTCAACTACAGAAGTAAATACAAAATCACTCCAGATGGTAGAGATATTCAGATGTAGAGGATATATTCTGTATACCCGCAATTCTCAAAGACGAATAATCAGTCTCTGGGGAAGGTTGGCATGAAATGCAGACATACACATATCACTTAAGAGTATTGTTTTTTATTTTTCAAGATTTTATTTGTTTATTCATGAGAGACACAGAGAGAGAGGCAGAGACAGGGGGAGGGAGAAGCAGGCTCCCTGTGAGGAGCCCGATGTGGGACCCTGGGATCACAACCGAAGCCAAAGGCAGATGCTCAACTACTGAGCTGCCTAAGTACCCCAAGGGTATGGTTTTTTAAAAGATTCAGAAACTTCACTGGGGTACCTGCGTGGCTCAGTCAGTTGGGTGTCTGACTTGGTTTGGGCTCAGTTGGTGATCTTAGAGTTGTGGGATAGAGCCCTTTGTTGGCTTTGTGCTCAGCATGGAGTTTGCTTCCCTTTTCCCTCTGTCCCTCCTCCTCCCCACTGAAGCACTCTGTGTCTTTCTCTGAAATAGATGAATCTTAAAAAGATTAAGAAACTTCACTTAAAAATCTACTAACCAAGTCTTGAATGACAAGTAGGAATCAGGGGCAGCCCAGGTGGCTCAGTGGTTTAGCGCTGCCTTCAGCCCAGGGCCTGATCCTGGAGACCGGGGATGGAGTCCCACGTCAGGCTCCCTGCATGGAACCTGCTTCTCCCTCTGCCTGTGTCTCTGCCTCTCTCTCTCTCTCTCTCTCTCTCATGAATAAATAAAGTCTTTAAAAAACAAAACAAAACAAAAAAACAAAGAAAAAAAAAGTAGGAATTAGCCAGTTGGAGAAGAAAAGAAAATTCAGGGGTAGTAGGAGCAGCCCTCCCTCCCACATGCTCTGGGGTGTGACAGAGCTCGGCTAGTTGGAGGACAAGTGGTGTTACCTGGCAGTGAGTGAGGAGTACATGAGCATGGAAAGGCTGGCAGGGGCCAAATCTTAAATCCCTCGAATTTTCTACCGAGGGGATGCTGAAGGCAACTGGGAGTCATTTTGAAGCAGATCTTACTAAATTGTGATCTTTGCACTGTCACTATTTTGGTTTTCATTGTCATTCTTATTTTTTGGTGAGTCTATCTAGGAAGTTTCCAGGACCGAGTTTACTGGGAGGTAGTGGGAGGAAGAGAAAAAAAAAAATTAGGTTTGTAGTTCAAGTACTTGATTCCATACCTTGCCTTGCATGACTTTCAGCAAGAAGCCTTAAGTTTCTTCACTTGAAACACCGAACTAATAATAATTGCCAGGTAAAACTGGTGGGGGATTACAGAAAATGTCCTCCAAGTGCCTGAATCGGAGTAGGTGTTCAATGACAGTAAACTTCACAGGTGTTGTCAGTTCCCACCTGTATGCCCTCAGCACTCTTGTTCCCATACCACTAACAGCTTCTCACTGAGAGCTCCTGTGACTCTGCCTGCAGGCTTTCTCTAGCCATGGAAGTTCCATCAACCCTTGCTTGGGGTAGGCTGGAAATGCCGAGGAATTAATGCCTCCCAGAAGTAGCCCTTTCAACCAGTGATCAATGGGAGTTGCAAGATTAAAATTCCTTCTTTCTTGGCTTCTGAGTTAGATAAACTATTCTATATATTCTCTGAGAGGTCCCCAGTGGATTATGACTCAGTTGTCTCCAGGGGTACTTTCTCATTAAAGTGCCCTGTCTTGGCTTCTTTCTCTTTCTGGCCTCGCTTCTCCATGCCCTACCAAGTGTTCACCTCCCAAATAAACTACCTGAACTCAAATCCTTGTCACACAGTCTACTTCTGGGGAACCCAGCTGAAGGCAGTAACTACTGTTCATTCATTCAATAGTTATTTAGCACAATGTATCAGGCACAGTTTTTTTTTTTTAAAGATTTTATTTATTAATTCATGAGAGACACAGAGAGAGTGGCAGAGACACAGGCAGAGGGAGAAGCAGGCTCCATGCACATGCAAGGAACCCGATGTGGGACTCGATCCTGGGATCACACCCTGAGTGGAAGGCAAAGGCAGACGCTCAACCGCTGAGCCACCCAGGCGTCCCTGTTTTTGTTTTTAATTACTGCTCCATCCTCCCATAAAACTCTACATCTGGGATTTCTGGTTTCTTGCTTTAAAAATTATATTATTAAAAAATTAAAGGATAAATGTAAGGAAAATTCTTTTCCATAATCCCAGAAGTTTAACATAAAATCTACTTTTATGTCTTCCTATTTCCTTCTATTGTTTATCCACATGTACAGTTTCAACTGTAGGTACAATCTAGTATTCCAGGTTTTATTTTTCTTAGTTTCCTATCATACTCCTTTTCCCCAGCCTTTAAAATTAGCACTTTAAAGGCTGTGTTATATTTTATTACCTTATTGTAGGATATTGTATTGGTTAATTTTGTGTGTCAACTTGATTGAACCATGGAGGACCCAGATAATATTTAGTCAAACATTATTCTGAATATTCATGTGCTTAGATAAGATTAACATTTCCATCTGTAGAGAAGTAAAGCAGATTGCCTTTTCTAGTATGGGTTGGCCTCATCTAATCCGTTAAAGGCCTGCATAGAAAAGGCTGACCCTACCCTAAGTAAGAAAATTCTTTCTGCCTGCCTGCCTGCCTTTGAATTAGGACATCAGGCTTTTATTTCCTTAGAATCAAACTGAAATATCAGCTCTTCCTGGGTCTCCAGCTTATTAAGTCACTCTGCAGATCTTAGGACCTGTCAGCCGCTATAATTGTATGAGCCATTCCTCTTAATAAATTTTTTGAAAGATTTTATTTATTTATTTGAGAGTGAGAGAGAAAGCACAAGTGGGGAGGAGGAGCAGAGGGAAAGAGAGAAGCAGACCCCTCTGAGCAGGGACCATGACCTGAGCCAAAGGCAGACGCCCAATCCACTAAGCCAGCCAGGTGCCTCAATAAATTTTTTTACACACATACATACACACTATTGGTTCTATTTTTCTGAAGAATCCTAATACAGAAGTGTAGGTTATTTATTTTTTTCCAATTATGGCTAGCATTGCACATAAAATCTTTATGTTTATAATACCTGTTTTTAATTTTATGTATGTATGTATGTATGCATGTATTTTAAAGAATTAGGGGAAGGGCAGGGGGAGAAAGAGAATTTTAAACACACTTCACGCCCAGTGTGGAGCCCAACACAGGTTTTGTTCTCACAACCCTGAGATCATGACCTGAGCCGAAACCAAGAGTCAGACATTTAATCAGCTAAGCCACCCAGAGATCCCTAATTTTATTTATTTTCAATGAACAACACTTGAACATTATACAAACTGAAAAAGATTTTTCTTCCTCCACAATGAAGTTCACTATTAAAATTTCTTGAACATCATTCAAGAAGTAGGCTATGCCTATATCGCACAACTGACAGCATTCTACACATACTGTTCTGTGCTTTTTCCATTTAATGACACAACACAGTCATCTTTCATGCCAACATGTACTGTCTTAGTGTTTCTGACAGGCTTGTTCCCTCAACTCCCTTTGCAGCTATTTTTTGTAATAGCACCTCCCCAGCATAGGGCCTTTCTCTTAGGCAGAGAAATCACTATCTACTGTCTACACTAATTCATTTCACTGAATATTTATGATGAGGTTAGCACTGTGTCAAGCAATGGCATAGAATGGTGAGCAAAATTTTTAATACTTATAACCTATTGACTTTTTCACTACATACTCTGCATTACTGTTTAGTGCTTGTTCTGGGGTTTACATAAGCATCCTTAACTTCTTAGCCTAATTTAAAGGTTATATTGTATCACTTTATATAAAAGGTAGAACCTTAAAACCTTATGGGTCCATTTACCTACCTACCCCCACCCACCTTTATGAAAACATGTCATATGTATTACTTCTGTGTTACCTTATAAATTCCACAAGAAATTATTACATTTTGTTTTAAAGTCTTATTTTTTAAAAATTAAAAGGGAGAAAGTAGTCTTCTATATTTACTTAGATATTTTACCATTTCTAATGTTCTTCATTCCTTCATAAAGATGAGTTTCCATCTTAGTATCATTTCTCTTTAGCCTGAAAACTCTATTTAGCATTTCTTATAGTATAGCCCCAGTAAAAAAAAATTACGTTATTTTTGATGTAGAAAGTTATATTTTTGTTTGCATTATTGAAGGATATTTTTTTGTATATTTTTTATTGGAGTTTGATTTGCCAACATATAGTATAACACCTAGTGCTCATCCCGTCAAGTGCCCCCCTCAGTGCCTGTCACCTGGTCACCCCCATTCACCCACCTCCCCTTCCACTACCTCTTGTTCGTTTCCCAGAGTTAGGAGTCTCTCATGTTCTGTCTCCCTCTCTGATATTTCCCACTCATTTTCTCTCTTTTTCCCCTTCAATCCATATTGAAGGATATTTTTGCTGGGAATATAATTCTGGGTTAACAATATTTTCTAGCATTTAAAAAATATTGTTGTTACTGTGGACAACTATACATCAACAAGCTGGATAACCTAGAAGAAATGGATAAATTCATAGACATATACAATATTCCAAAACTGAATCAGAAAGAAATAGAAAATCTGAACAGACCAATTACTAGTGAATCAGTAACAAAAAGTTCTCAACAAGCAAACATCCAGGACCAGATCAATTCATAGATTAATTCTACCAAACATTTAAAGAAAAGCTAATATCTATTCTTCTCAAAGAATTCCAAAAAGTAGAAGATGAAGGAAAGCTTAGAAATATATTCAATGAAGCCAGAAATACCCTGATACCAAAACCATACAAAGACACTACAAAAAAAGGAAACTACAGGCCAATGTCCCTTATGAATATACATGCAAACATCCTCTACAAAATATCAGTAAATCATATTCGACAATACATTAAAAGGGTCATTCACCACAATCAAGTGGGATCTATCCCTGGGTTGCAAGGATGGTTCAACATTCACAAATCAATGAAAGTGATACACCACATTAACAAAATGAAGCATTAAAATCATATGATCATCTCAATAGATGCAGAAAAAGCATTTGACAAAATCCAACATCCATTTATGATAAAACCTCTCAACAAAGTGAGTATAGAGAGAACATACCTCATCAAAATAAAGGCCATATATGACAAGCCCATAGATAACATCATAGTCAATAGTGGAAAATTTCTATGAAATAGTGAAAGTTCCTTCTATAGGATCAGGAACAAAACAAGGATGCCAACTCTCACCACTTTCATTCAACATAGTATTAAAATCCTACTCAGAACAATTAGGAAAGAAATTAGGCGATAAAAGTCATCCAAATTCATAAGGAAGAGGTAAAATTGTCTCTATTTGCAGAACACATGATAATATATGTAGAAAACCCTAAATATTCCACCAAGAAATTGTTAGAACTAATAAATAGATTCAGCAAAGTTGCAGAATATAAAATCAATACATAAAAATCTGTTGCTTTTCTATCAGATTTTTAAAATCTGAATTACAGTTGGATCAAAAAGAATAAAGTACCTAGAAATAAATTTAATGGAGGTGAAACACTAAGGTATATATATTTCAGTATTCTGAAAACTATAGGACACTGAAGAAAACTAAAGACACTAATAAATGGAAAGATTTAACATGCTCATAGATGGAAGAATATTGTCAAAATGTACATAGTATCCAAAGCAATGTAGATTCAATGCAATCCCTATCAAAATTCCAATGGTATTTTTCACAGAAATAGAATAAACAATCCTAAAGTTTATAGGGAACAAAAGGCCCAGAATAGCCATGCAATCTTTTTTTTTCCCAAAGATTTTATTTATTTATTCGAGAGAGAGAGAGAGAGAGAGAGAGATGGGCAGAGAGAGAAGCAGGCTCCTCGCAGGGAGCCCGATGTGGGACTCGATCCCAGATTCTGGGATCACGCTCTGAGCTGAAGGCAGACGCTCAACCACTGAGCCATCCAGGTGTCCCTAGCCATGGCAATCTTAAGAAAGCAGAATAAAATTGGAGGCATCACATTACTGATTTCAAATTATAATACAACTCTATAGTAATCAAAACTGTTTGGTATTGGCATAAAAACAGACACCTATAACAGTGGAACAGAATAGAGACTCAGAACTAGACCTTATGCATATATGGTCAGTTAACTGATCACAAGGCACCAAAAACATACAATGGAAAAAGGATAGTCTCTTCTATAAGTGGCATTGAAAAACTGAACCACCACATGCAAAACAATGAAACTGAATCACTATCTTACCCTGTATTCAAAAGTCAATGAAAACAAAGTAAATAATGGCATATAAGACCCAAAAACAAAGTTAGAAGGAAATGGGAGTAAGCTCCAGGACAATAGTCTTGGCAATGATTTTTAAAATTTAATGCCAAAAGCAAAGGTTCCAAGAGCAAAAAGTAAACAAGTGGGACCAGATCAAACTCAAAAGTTTCTTTTCAGGGGCACCTAGGTGACACAGTCAGTTAAGCACCCAACTCTTGGTCTTGGCTCAGGTCGTGATCTCAGGGTCATGGGACCAAGCCTTGCATAGGGCTCACCAGGGAGTCTGCTGCTTTTCCTCTTCTCCTACCCCTCCCCCTGCAAATATGCGCTCTCTCTCTCTCTCTCTCTCTCAAATAAATAAATACTTAAAAGCGTCTGTACAGAAGAAAAAAATCTGGGGTGCCTAGGTGGCTCAGGCAGTTAAACATCTTGACTCTTGATCTCAGCTCAGGCCTTTTCTAAAATGTTTTTTAAAAGGTTTTATTTATTTATTCATGAGAGACAGAGAAAAAGAGGGAGCATTTTTCAGAGAAAAAGAGGGGTCAGAGAGGGGGAGAGAGAGAGAGAGAGAGAGAGAGAGAGAGAGAGAGGCAGAGACATAAGGCTGCTTCTACACATAGGGAGCCCAATGTGGGACTCAATCCCGGGACTCCAGGATCATACCCTGAGCCAAAGGCAGAGGCTTAACCACTGAGCCACCCAGGTGTCCCTCAGATCAGGTCTTAATCTTAGGGTCATGAGGTCAGGCCCCGTGTTAGGCTCCACACTGGACATGGATCCTACTTTTTAAAAAATCCATCCAAAAAAACGAGAGGCAACCTATATAATAGGAGAAAATGCTCGCAAATCATATTTTCAATAAGGGGTCAATATCCAAAATATATTTAAAAACTCATAATTAAAAAAATAAAAATAAAAAACTCATATAATTTAACAACTCCTGCACAACACAAGAGAGAGACCACATAGAAAACAGGCAAAAGTAATGGAGACATGGCAATGAAGGGAACGTCGCCTACCACTCCAATCCTGCTACAAATTGCATTGGGGAGGGACAGTACCCAGGGAACATGAGCAGATTCATCTGTGCAGGGGTATGGAAGAAAAGCTACAGTTTAAAAGGGCAACTAAAATATAAAGGAACCAGTCCTAGAACACTATCAAATAGCAGGGAAACTGCTGGCACTCCCTGTAGGTTAGAGGCGCTGGCAAATGCCACAGTTTATACTTCCCTCTCCATCATGACAGCACAGATGGGAGCACACTGCAGGTGCCATAGCATGCTTGCTGCCTCAGTGATATCTGAGTCCACACCAGCCCCAGATGCCCTGGCACATAGGGAAAATGGCTATGGGGAAGAAAAGCAATTGGAATATAAAAGATCCAGCCCTAGAATTCTACCAAATGGTGGGGAAGGTACTGGAACTCTCTTAGGGTCAGAGGGGCTAGCTAATGCCACAGTTTACACTCTTTCTCCACATGGATAGTGTGGATAGGTGGAGGGCCAGGTACCCTAGCCAGCCTATCACCTCAGTGAGCCCAGGGCCTCTAGCCAACACCAACCCCAGCCATCCCATTATGACTACCCCAGCACAGAGCACATTGGGATATCTCTGGTCAGCTCTCACTACGGCCATCATGACAAGATGACACAGGCACAAAGTACCCAGAATACTCCAGGCCCACACCACTTTGAGTTCAGATGGCTTTCTAGGGCACCCCTGGCACAGAGTGCTCTGGGACCCCTGGCTCCTCCCTGCTTTGATTCCAGCTGCCCTGCCAGGACATTCTTTGTGCAGAAAGCCCTGGGACACTGTTGCTTGCATCCACTTCAGCTTCAGCTATCCTCCTAGGGCATCTGGAATACCCAGGATCCCTTGGTCTATGTCCCACTTTGACATAGTCAAAGCTGTCCTACTAGGGCACCCCCTCCTACATGGAGAGGCTCAGAACACCCTGGCTTGTATCCATATCAGTTTCAGCTGTGCTGCTAGGGTGCCCTCTGTAGGGAAAGCCTCAGGACCTCTTGGCTTGCACTGCTTCAGCTTCAGCTGTCCTGCCAAGGTACCCTCTGCACAGAGAGCCCTAGGACTGTCCCAACCCATATCCATGTCAGCTCTGGCCTTCCGACCAAGGCAGCCCCAGCATGGAGCACCCCAAGACCTCTAGTCCATGCCAGCCACAGGTCCAGAGAGACCGCCCACATCACAAGATATACACACAGTCTACAAGGGGGATGACCACACTTCAAGTTTAGTGTAGCTATTTTGCCTAAGTCATAGAACAAACACAGAAAATCAAGCAAAATGAAAGTTTCCTTCAAGTTTAGGAGAAGTAGCTATTCTGCATAATTCAATAGAAACAAACAGAAAGTCAAGCAAAATGAGACAGAGGAATATGTTACAAACAAAAGAACAAGACAGAAACCTCAGAAAAAGAACTAAAGAAAACATAGAAAAGTAATATGCCTAACAAAGAGTTGAAATTTATACTCATAAAGATGCTCAATGGATTAGAGAGAAAAGTAGAACTCAGTGAGAACTTCAACAAAGAGATAGAAAAAAACCAATCAGAGTTGAAGAATATAATAACTGAAATGAAAAACACACTAGAAGGAATTAACAGTAGATTAATATAAACAGAAGAATGGGTCAGCAATCTGGCAGACAGGGTAATGGAAGGCCTCCCTGCTAAACAATAAAAATAAAAAATAATTTTAAAAAATGAGGATAGGTTAAGACATGTCTTGGAAAACATCAAGTGAACAATCAATCAATCTTCTCTCAAGGAGAAGAGAGAGAGAAAGGGGTAGCAAACTTACTGGAAATAACAGTTGAAAACTTCCCTAAACTGAGGAAGGAAATAGTCATCCAGGTTCAGGAAGCAAAAAGAGTTGCAAATAAGATAAACACGAAGAGGTTCACACCACAATACATAATTTAAAGGTTAAGGAAATAATTAAAATGTTAAGTAAAAAAAAAGAGAATTTTAAAAACAGCAAAAGTGAAGCAAGAAGTTATATTAAAGGGAAACTCCATTAGGCTATCAGCTGATTTTTCAGCAGAAACTTTACAGACCATAACAGAGTGGCATGATATATTCAAAGGGCTGAAAGAAAAAATCTTCAACCAAGAATACTATACCTTACAAAGTTATCATTCAGAATTAAAGGAGGGATAAAGAGTTTCCCAAATAAACAAAAGTTAAAGGAGTTTATCACCACTGAACTGGTCATATCAGATTTCTTTCTGGGCAGCCTGGATAGCTCAGCGGTTTAGCACGCCTTCGGCCCAGGGCATGATCCTGGAGGCCCAGGGTTGAGACCCGCATCAGGCTCCCTGCTTCTCCCTCTGCCTGTGTACATTCTACCTCTCTCTCTCTTTGTTTCTTGTGAGTAAATAAATAACAAATCTTAAAAAAAAAAAAAAGATTTCTTTAAGTGGAAAGGCCAAATTTAAAATAAATAAATTGTGAACAAAAAGATATAAAATATGACAACATATATATGTATTTTTTAAGATTTATTTATTTATTTGAGAGAGTGTGTAAGTGGAGGGAGGGGCAGAGGAAAAGGGAAAAGGGAGAGAAGCAGACTGCCTGGTGAGTGGTAAGCCTGACTAGGGGCTCAATCCTAGGATCCTGAGATCATAACCTGAGCTGAAATCAAGAGTAAGTTCCTCAAAGAGTTAAAAATAGATCTGCCCTACGAGCCAGCAATTGCACTGCTGGGGATTTACACCAAAGATACAGATGCAGTGAAACGCCGGGACACCTGCACCCCGATATTTATAGCAATGCCCACAATAGCCAAACTGTGGAAGGAGCCTCGGTGTCCATTGAAAGATGAATGGATAAAGAAGCTGTGGTCTATGTATACAATACAATATTACTCAGCCATTAGAAATGACAAATACCCACCATTTGCTTCGACTTGGATGGAACTGGAGGGTATTATGCTGAGTGAAATATGTCAATTGGAGAAGGACAAACATTATATGGTCTCATTCATTTGGGGAATATAAAAAATAGTGAAAGGGAATAAAGGGGAAAGGAGAAAAAATGAGTGGGAAATATCAGAAAGGGAGACAGAACATGAGAGACTCCTAATTCTGGGAAATGAACAAGGGGTGGTGGAAAGGGAGGTGGGTAGAGGGTGGGGGTGACGGGCACTGAGGGGGGCACTTGATGGGATGAGCACTGGGTGTTATGCTATATGTTGGCAAATTGAACACCAATAAAAAAAAAAAAAAGAGTTGGTTACTTAACCAACTGAGCCACCCAGGCAACTCTTGAACTCTTGACAACATATATATATATAAAGTGTTGTGTGTTGAGGGGAAGAGTAAAAAAGGAGTTCTTTTAGAATGTGTTAAAACAAGCTATGGGGAGCCTGGGTGGCTCAGTTATTTAAGCTTCCAACTCTTGGTATTAGCTCAGGTCATAATCTCATGGGTTGTGGGACTGAGCCCTGCATCAGGCTCCCTGCTCAGTGGGGAGTCTGCTTCCCCCTCTTTCTCTGCTCCTCCCCACTCCTGCTGTCTATCTCTAAAATAAATAAATAAATAAATTAATTAATTAAAATAAAATAAAATAAAATAAAATAAAAATAAAATAAATCTTAAAAAAAAAAAAACCCGTAAGTACCACTAACTACATACTGAGAATGTTATATATGAACTTCATGGTAACCACAAACCTGAAACCTATAATAGATATACACAAAATAAAGAGAAAGAAAGCTAAGCACAGGGATGCCTGGATGCTCAGCGGTTTAGCGCCACCTTCAGCCCAGAGCATGATCCCGGAGTCCTGGGATGGAGTCCCACATCCGGCTTCCTGCATGGAGCCTGCTTCTCTCTCTGCCAGTATCTCTGCCTCTCTCTGTGTGTCTCTCATGAATAAATTTAAAAATAAATAAATAAAGAAAGAAAGCTAAGCATAACACTTCAGAAATCCATCAATCACAGGAAAAGAGAGTGAGAGAAAAAGAATGGAACAACAAATAACTGCAAAAACAACCAGAAAACAATGAACAAAATGGTGATAAGTATATACCTATCAATAATTACTTAATTTTTTAAAAAGACTTTATTTTATTATTTATTCATGAGATTGATTGATTGATTGATTTATGATAGAGAGAGAGAGAGAGCGGCAGAGACACAAGAGGAAGGAGAAGCAGGCTCCATGCAGGGAGCCCGACGTGGGACTCCAGGATCACGCCCTGGGCTGAAGGTGGCGCTAAACTGCTGAGCCTCTTGGGCTGCCCCAATAATTACTTTAAATATAAATAGTCTAAATGTTCTATGGAAAAACATAGGGTAGTGGAGTTGGATAAAAGAAAAGACCAATCTATATGCTTCCTACAAGAGACTCAATTCAGATGTAAAGACACATACAGACTGAAAATGAAAGCATGGAAAAAGATATTCCATGTAAATGGAAGCAAAAGAAGAGCCAGCGTAGCAATACTTATATCTGACAAAATAGACTTTAAACAGAGACTGTAATAAGAGACAAATAAGGGCATTACATAATGATAATGTGATCAATCTAGGAAGAGGATATAACAGTTGTAAATATCTATCTACTCAATGGGGCAGCACCTAAATACATAGAGCAAATATTAATAAACATAAAGGAAGAAATTGATAGTAATACAATAATAATAGCAAAGTTTAAAATCTCGCTTACCTCAATGAATAGGTCATCCAGGCAGAAAATAAGGAAACAGTATCTTTGAACAACACATTAGACCCGATGGACTTTACAGATATACACAGAACATTCCATCCAAAAATAACAGAATGCACATTCTTTTCAAGTGCACATAAAACATTCTTCAGGATAGACTGTATTAGTCTACAAAACAAGTCTCAATAAATTTAAGAGGACTTAAATTATATCAGGCATCTTTCCACCCACGATGGTATGAAACTAGAAATCAATCACAAGGTAAAAACTAGAAAAAAAACCAAACACGTGGAGGTTAAACAACATGCTAGTAAACAGCCAGTGGGTCAATGAAGAAATCAAAGAGGAAATTAAAAAAATACATGGGGAAAAATGAAAACACAGTGGTCCCAAATCTTTGGAACTCCATGAAAATGGTTCTAAGAGGGAAATTTGTAGTGATACAGGCCTACCTTAAGATACAAGAATCTTAAAAAAGCACTCCAACCTTACACATAAAGAACTAGAAAAAGAATGAACAAGACCCAAAGTTAGTAGAAGAAAGAAAATACTAAATGTAAGAGCAGAAATAAATGAAATAGAGACTAAAAAAACAATAGAAAAGATCAATGGAACCAAGAGCTGGTTCTTTGAGAAGATAAAGAAAGTTGATCAACTTTTAGCCAGATAAACTTTTTCATCAAGAAAAAAAAGAGGGGGGCAGCCCTGGTGGCTCAGCGGTTTAGCACTGCCTTCAGCCCAGGGCCTGATCTTGGAGACCTGGGATCGAGTCCCACATCAGGCTCCCTGCATGGAGCCTGCTTCTCTCTCTGCCTATGTCTCTGCCTCTCTCTCTCTCTCTCTCTCTCTCTCTCTCTCCTGTGTCTCCGCCTCTCTCTCTCTCTCTCGTTCCCTCTCTCTCTGTGTCTCTCATGAATAAATAAAATTAAAAAAAAAGAAAAAAAATTAAAAAAAAGAAAAAAAGAGGGAGGATCCAAATAAATAAAACCAGACATGAGAGAGAAGGCCTAACAACCAACACAGAAATACCAAGGATTATAAGAGACTAGTAAGAAAAATTATATGCCAATAAATTGGCAACCTAGAAAAAGTAAATTCCTAGACACATACAATCTTCCAAAAGTGAATCAGAAAGAAATAGAAAATCTGAACAGACTGATTACTAGTAATGAAATTGAAACAGTAATAAAAAAATTCTTAAGAAACAAAAGTCCCAGACCAGATAGATTCACAGATTAATTCTACCAAACATTTAAAGAAGAACTAATATCTATTCTTCTCAAAAGATTCCAAAAATAGAAGATGAAAGAGAGTTTCTGAATATATTCTACAAGGCTAGCATTATCCTGATACTAAAGCCAGACAAAGACATTACAAAAAAAAAAAGGAACTACAGGCCAATATCCCTGATGAACACAGATGCAAAAATCCTCAACAAAAAATATTAGCAAACCACATTCAACAATACATTGAAAGGATCATTTACCATGGTCAAGTGGGATTTATTCCAGAGATGCAAGGATAATCCAATAGTCACAAATCAATGAATGTGATACACCACATTAACAAAATGAATGATAAAAATTGTATGATCATCTCAGTAGATAAGAAAAAGCATTTGACAAGATTTTACATCTGTTTATGATAAAAAAGACTCTCAACAAAGTGCATTTAGACAGAACATATCTCAATATAATAAAGGTCAAAACTAACATCACACAAGAAAAAGAAATAAAATACATCCATGTTGGTAAGGAAAAAGTAAAACTATCTCTATTTGCAGATGACATGATACTATAGAAAACCCTTAGACTATACAAAACAAAAAACCTGTTAGAAGTAT
This sequence comes from Canis aureus, assembly GCF_053574225.1. Lineage (NCBI taxonomy): Eukaryota > Metazoa > Chordata > Mammalia > Carnivora > Canidae > Canis > Canis aureus. The sequence continues at coordinate 23,158,663 of NC_135641.1, read as the reverse complement.
TAAATGAATTCAGTAAAGTTGTAGGATATAAAATTAATATCCAGAAATCAGCTGCATTTCTCCACACTAATAATGAAGGAGCAGAAAGAAAAACTTAAAAGACAAGCTCACTTAAACTTGCACTGAAAAAAATAAAATCTCTAGGAATAAATTTAACCAAGGAAGTGGAAGACCTATACTCTGAAATGTATAAGATACTGATGAAAGAAACTGAAAGAGACAAAAAGAAATGGAAAGATATTCCATGCTCATGAAATGGAAGAATATTATTGTTAATAATAAGCTGGAGGTATCACAATTCCAGATTTAAGGTATACTACAAAGCTGTAGTAATCAAAAGAGACACATAGATTAACAGAAAAAAATAGCACAGAAATAAACCTATGCTTATGTGATCAATTAATCTAGGACAAAGGAGGCAAGAATGAAAAAAAACCAGTCTCTTCGATATGTGGTGCTGGGAAAACTGGTCAGCTACATGCAAAAGAATGAAATTGGACCATTTTCTTACATCATACACAAAGATAAACTCAAAATGATTAAAGAACTAAATGTGAGATCTGAAACCATGAAACTCCGAGAAAAAAAACATAGGCAGTAATTTCTTTGACTTTGGCTTTAGTAATATTTTTCTAGATATGTCTTCTCAGGCATGGGAAACAAAAACAAAGCTAAGCTTTTGGGACTACATCCAATTTTTTAAAGCATTTTTTTAAAAAGTATGTTCTATTCCCAATGTGGGGCTCAAACTCCCAACCCCAAGATCAAGAGTTACACACTCCACCAACTGAGCCAGCCAGGACAATACCTGAGGGTATTAAAAACTTTTGTACAGTGAAGAAACCATCAACAAAATGAAAAGGCAACCTGCTAAATGGGGGAAGATATTTGCAAATGACATATCTAACAAGGGGCTAATATCCAAAATACATAAACAACTTGCACAACTCGGCACCAAAATACCAAATAATCCAATTTAAAAATGGGGAGAAGACTGAACAGAGATCTCCCCAAAGAAGACCTATAGATGGTCTTCTTTGATGAAAGACCTGTAGATGAAAAGATGCTCAACATCGCTAATTATCTGGGAAATGCAAATGAAAAACTACGATGAGATATCACTTTACATCTATCAGAATGGCTAAATCAAAAATACAAGAAACAAGTGTTGGTGAAGATGTAGAGAAAATGGAACCAATGTGCACTGCTGGTGGGCATATAAAACAGTGATGCTACAATGCAAAACAGTATTGAGATTCTTCAAAAAATTAAAAAGAGAAATATCATATGATCTAGTAATTCAACTACTGAGTATTTACCCAAAGAAAATGAAAACATTAATTCAAAAAGACATATGCACTCCTATGTTTATTACAGCTTAAAACTTAGAAGAAATGGGTAAGTTCCTAGAGACCTATAACCCACCAAAACTAAAGCAGAAAGAAATAGCAAATTTGAACAGACTGATTACCAGCAATGAAATTGGATCAGTCATCGGGACGCCTGGGTGGCTCAGCAGTTTGGCGCCCACCTTGGGCCCAGGGTGTGACCCCGGGGACCCAGGATCAAGTCCTGCATCGGGCTCCCTGCATGGAGCCTGCTTCTCCCTCTGCCTGTGTCTCTGCCTCTCTCTGTGTGTCTCTCATGAATAAATAAATAAAATCTTAAAAAAAAATTCTTAAAAAAAAAAAAAGAAATTGAATCAGTCATCAAAAAAACTCCCAACAAACAAAAGTCCAAGACCAGACAGTATCATAGGTGAATTCTACCAAATATTTAAAGAAGAGTACATACCTATTCTTCCTAAAATATTTCAAACATAGAAGAGGAAGGAAATCTTCCAAATTCATGCTATGAGGTCAGTATTACCCCGATACCAAAACCAGATAAAAACACCACAAAAAAAGAAGAGAACTACAGGGCAATATCTCTGATGAACATAGATGCAAAAATCCTCAACAAAATATTAACAACCTGAATCCAACAACACATTTAAAAAATCATTCACCATGTTCAAGTTGGACTTATTCCTGGGATGCAAAGGTGGTTCAATATTCACAAAACAAGGGGATACATCACATCAATAAGAGAAAGGATAAAAGCCATATGATCATTTCAACGGATGCAGAAAAAGCATTCAACAAAGTACATTACCATTCATGAAAAAGTCCTCAACAAAGTAGGTTTAGAGGGAACACATCTAAACACAATAAAGGTCTTATATTAAAAACTCACAGCAAACAGCATACTCAATGGTAAAAAAAAAAAAAAAAAAAAACCTCAGAGCTTATTCCCTAATGTCTGGAACAAGACAAAGATGTTCACTTTCACCACTTTTATTCAGCATAGCACTGGAAGTCCTAGCCACAGCAGTTAGACAACACAAAGAAATAAACGGCATCAAAATTGGTAAGGATGAAGTAAAATTCTATTTATAGATGACATGATACCATATATAGGTAACCCTAAATACGCCACCCAAAAACTACTAGAACTGATAAATGCACTCAGTAAAGTCACAGAATACAAAACCCATATACAGAAATTGGTTGCATTCCTATACACTAATGATGAAACAGCGGAAAGTGAAATTAAGAAAACAATCCCATTTACAATTATACCAAAAACAGTAAAATATCTAGGAACAAACTTAACCAAGGAAGTGAAAGACATGTACGCTGAAAATTATAAAACACTGATGAAAGAAATTCAAGACACTGCAAAGAAAGGGAAAGATATTTCAAGCTTATGGGTTGGAAAAACAAATATTAAAAAGTCTATATCACCTAGGGTCCCTGGCTGGCTCAGTCAGTAGAGCATATGACTCTCAATCTTGGGAGTTTTAAGTTGGAGCCCCACATTGGGTATAGCGATTACTTAAAAATAAGATGTCTATACTAACCAAAGCAATCTACCGATTTAATGCAAACCCTATGAAAATATCAACATCATGGGATGCCTGGGTGGCTCAGTGGTTGAGCATTTGCCTTTGGCTCAGGGCATGATCCTAGAGTCCCAGGATTGAGTCCCACATCAGGCTCCCTGCATGGAGCCTGCTTCTCCCTCTGCCTGTGACTCTGCTTCTCTCTCTCTCTCTCTCTGTCTCTCATGAATAAATAAATAAAATCTTTTAAAAAAAATCAACATCACTTTTCACAGAACTAGAACAAACAGTCCTAAAATTTGTATGGATCCACCAAAGATCTTGGATCTTTGGATCAAGAGCAATCTTGACAAAGAAAAACAAAACTGGAGGTGTCACAATTTCATATTTCAAGTTATACTACAAAGTAGTAGTAATTAAAGCCGTATGGTACTGGCAAAAAAAAAAAAAAAAAAAAAAAAACAGACACATAGATCAATGGACTAGAATAGAAAACCCAGAAATAGGGATCCCTGGGTGGCGCAGCGGTTTGGCGCCTGCCTTTGGCCCAGGGCGCGATCCTGGAGACCCGGGATCGAATCCCACATCGGGCTCCCTGCATGGAGCCTGCTTCTCCCTCTGCCTATGTCTCTGCCTCTCTCTCTCTCTCTGTGTGACTATCATGAATAAATAAATAAAATCTTTAAAAAAAAAAAAAAAAAAAGAAAACCCAGAAATAAACTTACAATTATATGGTCGATTAATCTTCAACAAAGGAGGAATGAATATACGATGGGAAAAAGATTGTCTCTTTAACCAATGGTACTGGGAAACCTGCACAGACAGCTACATGCAGAAGAATGAAACTGGACCACTTTCTTACCCCCCACACAAAAATAAACTCAAAATGGATTAAAGATCTAATGTGAGATCTGAACCCATAAAAATCCTTGAAGAGAGCACAAGCAGTAATTTCTTTGATATTGAACATAGCAACATTTCTCTAGATATGTCTCCTGAGGCAAGGAAATAAAAGCAAAAAGAAAAAAAAAACTATTGGTGGGTGTGTGCCTGGGTGGTTTAGTAGGTTAGGCATTTGCCTTCGCCTCAGGTCATGATCCTAGGGTCTTGGGATGAAGCCCCTCGTTGAGCTCCCTGCTCAGTAGGAAGCCTGCTTCTCCCTCTCCCTCTGTGTTTGAGCGTGCTATCTCTCTCTCAAACAAATAAATAAAGTCTTTTAAAAATTTAAAATAAGCTTTTGGGACCACATCAAAACAAAAAATTTCTGCACAGTGAAGGAAACAGTCAACAAAATGAAAAGGCAACTTACTGAATGGGAGAAGATACTTGCAAATGACATATCAAGAAAAGGGAGAGTATCTAAAATATAGAAAGAACTGATATAACTCAACACCCAAAAAACCCAAATAATCCAATTTAAAAATGGGCAGAAAGACATGAACAGAGATTTCTCCAAAGACATACAGATGGTCAATAGACCCATGAAAAGATGTTCAACATCACTCATCATCAAATGAGATTTGATATCACTTGATATCACTTCACACCTGTCAGATTGGCTAAAATCAAAAACAGAAGTAAAAACAATTTTTGGTGAGGATGTGGAGAAAAAGGAACCTCTTGCACTGTTGGTGGAAATGCAAACTGGTGCAGTCACTGTGAAAATGGGTATGGTGGTTCCTCAAATAATTAAAAATAGAACTACCCTATGATCCAAAATCACTGCTGGATATTTACCCAAAAAATACAAAAACACTAAATTAAAGGGATACAGGCACTCCTTCCTACGTTTATTGCAGCATTACTTAAAATAGCCAAACTATGGAAGCAGCCCATCGAAAGATGGACAGATAAAGAAGATGTGGTGTGCACACACACACACACACACACACAACTATTATTCAGCCATAAAAAAAGAATGAGGGCAGCCTGGGTGGCTCAGGTTTAGCTCTGCCTTCAGCCCAAGGTGTGATCCTGGAGTCCAGGGATCGAGTCCCACGTCAGGCTCCTTACATGGAGCCTGCTTCTCCCTCTGCCTGTGTCTCTGCCTCTCTCTTTCTGTGTGTCTCTCATGAATAAATAAATAAAATCTTAAAAAAAAAAAAGAGTGAAATCTTGCCATTTGGGACAACATGCATAGAGCTAGACAGTATAATGCCCAGTGAAATAAGTCAGTCAGAGAAAGACAAATACCATATGATTTCACTCATAAGTGGAATTTAAGAAACAAAACAATCGAGCAAAGGAAAAAAAAAAAAAGAGAGAGACAAACCAAGAAACAGACTCTGAACTATAGAGAACTGATGGTTACCAGATGGGAGATTGGTGGGGGATGACTGAAATAGGTGATGGGGGATTAAAGACTACACTTATTATGATGGAAAAAACAACAACAACAACAACAGGAAACTGCACAGTTTTCCAAAGACATATTAAATGGCCAACAGGTATATGAAAAGATGCTCAATATTACTAATCATTAGGGAAATGTAAATCAAAACCATAGTAAGATATTATATCACACCTGTTAGAATGGCTATTATAAAAAACACACACACACAGGAAATAACAAGTGTTGGCAAGGATGTAGAGAAAAGGGAAACACTAGGTACTATTGGTGGAACTGTAAAGTGGTGCAGGTATTATGGAAAGCAGTATGGAGGCTCTTCAAAAAATTAAAAATAGAGCTACCATATGATCTAGCAATTCTACTACTAGGTTTTTATGTGAAGTAAATGAAAACACTATCTCAAAAGGTATTTGCACCCCATGTTCATTGCATTAAAGTATTATTTACCATACCCAAGATATGAAAGTAACCTAAGTGTCCACTGATGAATAAAGAAAATGTGAGATATATATTATCCTATTGTGTGTGTGTGTGTATAACAAAGAAGGAAATCTTGCTGTTTGCAATAACATGCATGGAGATTGAGGGCATTATGCTAAGTGAAATAAGTCAGACAGAGAAAGACAACACTACATGATCTTACTTTTATGTGGAATTAAAAACACAAAATCCCCAAGCTCACAGTTACAAAGAACAGACTGGCAGTTGCCAGAGGCAGAGGGTGGAGGGTGGGCAAAAAGGGTGGAAGGTAAAAAAAAGAGAGAGAGAAAGAAAGTTGTTTCACTGTCTCCATAGTTTTTACTAAAAGTCAGCAGTTAATTGAAGCATTGTTCCCCTGCACGTAATGTTTTCATGATTTTCCCTTTATCTTTTTTAAGCAGTTACACTATGGTGCTTGTAAGCATGGCTTCTTTATATTTACCCTGCTTGGATTTCAGACTTTCTTGACTGTAAATATCTGTTTTTTATCAAATATAGGAAAATTTTATCTAATATTTACTAAGGTATTTTCTTTACCTCACTTTTTAAAATAGCACTTTTTAAAAAGGATTTTATTTTTTTTATTTGAGAGACAGAGAGAGAGAGAGAGAAAGAGAGAGCAGGAACAGGGAGGGGAGAGAGACAGGCAGATGCCTTGCTGAGCAGGGAGCCCAAGGCAGGACTGGATCCCAGGACATGGAGATCATGACCTGAGTCAAAGGCAGATGCTTAACTGATGGAGCCACCCAGGTGCCCCCTCCCAACTTTCTTTTAAGGATTTTATTTTATTTTATTTTATTTTATTTTATTTTATTTATTTATTTATTTATTTGTTTGTTTGTTTGTTTGTTTGAGAGAGAGAGAGAAAGAGAGAGAATATGTGCACAGAGGCAGGGGAGGGGCAGAGGGAGGAGTCACATTTTCCTGGATCTTCAAACTTCGGCCTCGTAAATGCTATGTTATAGAAATTCCAGGTTTTAGGGCCTCCTGGGTGGCACAGTCAGTTAAGCATTGACTCTTGGTTTCAGCTCAGCCATGATCTCAGGGTCATAAGATGGAGCCCCACATTGGGCGCTGTGCTCAGCGCAGAATTTGCTTGAGATTCTCTCCCTCTGCCCCTCCTCCTTTTCATGCTCTCTCTCTCAAATAAATACTCATGCTCTAATAAATCTAAAATTTAAAAATACGGGACACCTGGGTGGCTCAGTGGTTGGGTGTCTGCCTTCGGCTCAGCGCGTGATCCTGGAGTCCTGGGATTGAGTCCCACGTCGGGCTCCCTGCATGGAGCCTGCTTCTCCCTCTGCCTGTGTCTCTGCCTCTCTCTGTGTCTTTCATGAATAAATAAAATCTTTAAAATAAAATAAAATAAAATTTAAAAATTCCAAATTTTGCTATATTTCTCTAAATAATTTTTTTTTTTAATAAACCAGCAGTTTTCTTGGACTTAAACTATAAAGTCTATCTTTTGGATGGTAGCTCAAGTGTCAGTTTAGTTCTTCTTAAGCTCAAAGTCTCTCCAGTGCATATATAGTTCAGCAGTCAACCAGAGATTTAGACACAGTTTATACTCAGAATCTAGGGGCCTCTCTCCATGACTCTCCCTTTTATGAGATTCCACATTCCCCTGTCCAGTACCTGAGGTTTCCCTGAACTTGTCTTATGGTACTTTAGACCAGAAAGAGTTGTGTTTTAGTCATATTGTGCAGAGCTGACTATGGCTTGTATTTAGGCAAAAAAACTCCCAAAGTGGGTAGTTTTCCCTGTGATACTATTTTCCTGAGTATTTCCAAAATCTGCTTGCTTTTGATTTCTCTCCAATGTCCTCAGGTTTTGTGCTTTTGTATTTTGTCCAATTTATAGTAGTCTGTAGGAAGACTGAGTCTGTTAGGAGCCACTAAGCCAAATACCCAATGGTCTACTCTTGCTTTGAATCATATGCTTAGGATAAATTTTCAGGAGTGGGATTTGTGGGTGGGGGAAAAAAAGGTATAAAATTTTATGTTTTATAATTTGCTTGCTCATAGATATTTCTTTTTAAAATCAATATTTAGAGAGAAACTAATTTAGATTTATGTCTTGTTTTATTGTTTTGATTGAATTTTTTTCAAAGTAGGCTCCATGCCCAGGGTAGGGCCTAATGCGGGGCCTGAACTCACAATCTTGAGATCAAGACCTGAGCTGAGATCGAGAGTCAGATGCTTAACTGAGCTACCCAGGTGCCCCTGAAATTTTCTTTAAAGGTGAATGGGAGTATAAATGTTGGACCAGTGGTTGGACTCAAAAGATACAGTTCACAGACTGAATCATAGATCTCTAAAACTCACACAAGGTACCTACAGTGACTTGGTTTCAGGCTCTTCTAGCTCCAACCTCAAAGGTTGTTGAACCTAGACTTTCTACTCTTTAGATTCATACCCTTGCTATGCCCTTACACTGGGTTTATTTCCATGACCCAAAAGAAAAGAACTTCCTTTTAAATTCTGGAAACCAGCCTATTTCTTCTCTTTTCCCTGTTGTTCATCTGTACTCTGGGCCTGGCCCACAACTGGCTTTCCCACCCTAGAACTTTGAGAGATTTGGGGTTTGTGCTCCTTTTTTCCCCACAATTCTATGCATTTCTATGTTAATTTCTCCCTCCTTTCTGGATACTAGCTCTTATACCAAGTAATGAGGCAGTTTGCATTCAATAAAAGGCCCTGATATACCCTTTCCCAGATGGTGAAAACTGGTAGATGCTACATTTGTATAACCAAATTTGGACTTGTATTGACTATCAAGAGATTCTGTTTTGTTACTTAATACAAACATCTTTGTGTTTCATATCTGCCATAATAATTCTATATAAGAATTCATAACTCAGTGACTTAAAACTATAACCATTTATTTTTTACTATGTATCTTCGGACTGACTAAACTTTATGCTGCAGTTTGGATCTATGTTTGCTCTATATATTTCTCCTTCCCCTTGGACCAGAGGTTGCCCAGTTAGTCTCATGGCAAAAAGCAAGAGTACGAGAGAAAAGGCTCCAATGTGCTAGCCCATTTTAAGCCTTCCTTTTTGATTATTTTCATCCTTAACCCACTGACCAAAGCAAGTCAACACGGCCAAGCCCAAAATCAAATTACATGGAATCCATTCTATCTATCATGAGGCCATAACAAGGGAGTGAATATAAAATACTCCTACAGAGCAGTGAATAATTGGGAGCAATAATTCAATCTACCACACGTAGGGTACCACATTTGTATTTCTTTTCTACATGTTTTTAAAATTTATTTTGTGATTTAAATTCGATTTGCCAACATATAGTACAACACCCAGTGTTCATCCCAACAAGTGTCATCCTTGGTGCCCCATGGTTTAATTTAAGGAATATAACAGTTATTAGAGCAGGGAATTTACGATCAAGTAGACTTGGGTTTCAATCTTTACCCCAGCAATTTTGCTAACTACGAGAATTTGGGCAAATAACCTCACTTCTAAAAAAAATTAAAAATTAAAAAAAATAACCTCACTTCTCTGAATCATGGTTTTTCTTGAATCATCCCTAACTCCACCACCCAGATTTAAACAATGTAAATATTTTGGTGTGTTTTTTTTTTCTAAGCACATAATAATTTCCCCCACAAATTTGTAATAATACAATTTAAAAAAAAAAAATTCTACCTTCAAAATAGCACTTCACCAGACAGCAAAAATGTTTTGAATGATTTTTTTCTCTCCCCTCCCCAATTTTTAAAAAAATTTTATTCATTCATTTAGAGAGAAAGCTTGTGCACACACGCACACACACAAGCACATGTGTCAGCACACACTCGAGCAGGGGAAGGGGCAGGGGAGAGGGAGAGGGAATTTCCAGCTGACTCCGTGCTGAGCATGGAGCCCAATGCAGGCTCCATCTCATGACCCTGAGATCAGGACCTGAACTGACACCGAGGGTCATAAACTCAATCCACTGAGCAACCCAGGCACTCCTGCTCCCCTCCCCAATTCTTGTCAAAGTTAAGACCCTGGCAGTAAGGGTGGGGGAGTGTCTCAGACTGTGCTCATGACAGAATCACATGGAAACCTCAGTAAAAATATGTATTCCGATGGCCCCCCAGATTTGCAAAGATAGAACAGGAGCTGGGCTTCAGTCCCCCTACTCCCACCCTCAAGATGGTCTGATTTTCACAGTCCATGGAGGAAATTAAGCTCCTAAAGGGACCCAAGCCACTCTTACTTTCCATCCTGGAAATCCTGGATACTCAGAGTAGTTATCCAAATATTTTAAACTGCCTGCCAGGTTCAGAGAAAAGCACAGTTTTTAACTGCCACATAATTTTCATCACATGGATGCAACAATTTATTTTCCTTTTGGTGGGCATTCAGGTTGTTTCCAATTTGTCCCTAGCTCAAGTAAATCATTTTGCAATACATGTACATAAATCTTTGGGCATATTTCTGATTATTTCCAGTGGAAAGATTCCTAGAAGTGTGATCATTGAGCCAAAGGGTATAAACATTTTGAGGGCTCTTGATAAGAACTATTTTGTCAAGTTGTTTGACAAAAAAGTTATATCAATTCATTCTCACACAAGCATAATCTTTACATAGTGTTGTTAATGCTTTTAGATGGAACTCCAAAGGGATTATTTTCACTTAGGGTGAGAATGTGAAACTGTCACAGAATAGAATCGAATGTGGCACATTTAAATATAAATTTCTTTTAAAAACTGAAGTTGGAAGCAATAAAATCTTTAGATATAAAAGTCTGAATGACAAATGGAGGAGAGGAGTAGGAAATAAACCAGAGCCTCTGTCAATATACTTCTAAGAAAAAGAAAAGAAACAAAACCACCAAATGAGGTCAAGTTAGAAAATAACTTAAGGACAATACAAAGGGGTTTTAGAAATGTACCAGAGGGGAAAACATCTTGTGTTCTAATCACACTACACAGAGTACACACACGTGATCCAAGGACTCAGATCACCCCCTTAAAATCACACACGTGTGAGGAGGGCGAAAACACTGAAGATGAAGCTAGCAGAAGTACCCAGAGGGCGGCCGCAGATTCCCCATCAGCAAGGTAACCTAAACGTTAGCTGGGCTCCGCTCACGGCTTAGATGCGATGGGCTGGAGCCCCACAGTGCCCACCCAAGGTCCACAGCCCTACTGAGCCTTCTGCAGTTCGACAAGAGCATGTATTTTGGAAGGCCCCTCTGCCTCCCAGCCCTGGCTCTTCTGAAACTATCTTGGCTCCCCAACATGTCCCTATGGTTCCCTGCTCCTCTTTCAACAAGCTGCTACTCACACAGAACATTAGTGTGTTCAAGCTCACTAAAATATAGGGGCTTGGGGGATGGGTCACATAGCCCATTACACCACAAAGCGCCTAGGATTACATTCCAGGCTTTCTGGTTCATAAATGTCCTTTTGATCATTCCCTACTGGTTTCTCCCCGGCTTTTACTTCCACAACCCCTCCCCTCTGCTCTCTCCCCCACCCTATAGGGAGTACCTTCTCCCCACCCTGACCCCCAAGAAAAATTAATTTCCTGCTTTTGAAAGTGCAGCCTTCTGGCCCTTTTTGGTTGCCGGAGCCCTAGCCAGCCCTTACGCCCTAGGGGCTTATCATGGTATTTCCTGAAACTAAGACAGTTACTTTCCCAAGAATTCTGCTAATATATCTTACCGCTGAAATACACTCCCAGAAGATGATTGGAGTCAGCATTCTGCCTTCAGCAGGTAACTGAGACTCAGATTAAATGAACTGTCCCAAATTCTTAAGAGTAAAGTGGCGAGGACCAGATTCCAGGTTTTCTGTTTTGAAAGCTGTGCCTTTTCCACGTCAAATTTTTATTTACCATGTGAGGGTAGCCTGTTTGGCTTCTGAGTTGGTAAACTTACTTACAGAACCTTTGGTCTCTCATCAAAAGCAGCATGTCTAGCACCATTCTTTGCGCCTTTTGTTTTGGGCAGGAGTAACTGAGATGGACAATTTAAAATACTTTACTGCTGGATTTAAAAAGTCTGAGAACTGCTAAATTGAATACCATCAAAGACTTTGTAGATACAGTGATCACCCACCTCTGCCTCACACTCTTCTCTCAGAAAAGGCAGCCAGGTCAGATGAAAAGCTTAAATCGAGTTAGGCATAATGCTAAGTTTTGAAATTTAGTCATATTTCCCACTGACCTCTATCATCAGTTTGATGATGCCTTATCAAAGAAAAAATGTTTTGCTTGTAAGAGAAACAATATTTAAGTCTGCAATAAGATTTTATAAATTAGTCTTTTTTTTTTAAAAGATTTTATTGATCTATTTCAGAGCAAGAAAGGGAGCATGTGTGAGCAGAGGGAGGAGCAAAGGGAGGAGCAAAGGGAGGAGCAGAGGGACAGGGACAAGGAGACTCCACACTCAGCATGGGTCCAATGCAGGGCTTGATCCCATGACCCTGAGAACACAACCTCAGCTAAAATTAAGAGCTGGATACTTAACCAACTGAGTCACTCAGGCACCCCTAGTCTTTTAAAAAAATAATCAAAGGGAACCACAATGCATAGTCTCTCTATTGAACCAAAATCAAATAGATATCTTATGAAGCATTAGAAACTTTCCTTCTTTACTCCAACTGGAGCACAAAGATGCTTACTGATGTCCAACTGACTTTTACATTTAGTCTTTCAGTCTAGCTTGGGTCCAAGATAAACTTCCTTAGAGGCAGGGTTAGTTATTTGTTTATTTCATTGACTTGGTGAGGGCTGCTAATAGGTCTATGTTAGTTGTCCTTTTTAAAACAGTAACAACCATAAAAAAATTGCCTAAAACCAGTTGCATGTGTGTTATTAAATTGTCCGAGTTACGGCAAATTTCTGACAAAACGACATTTTTCATTTTGGCATACTATTTAGCTATTGTCTTTGACAGTAATCAGCTAAACAGATCATCTGCTTCTGAAGACCATTTCTGAGATGATTGCTAAAAATGTCTTTCATATAAAGGAGGGTTTTAAAGTTATTCAGGAGGGTATATACACAATTTGTCTAAAATGGTAAAAAATTGGGGCACCTGGGTGGTACAGTTGGTTAAGCATCTGACTCTTGGTTTTGGTTCAGGTCATGAGCCCATGGTTGAGATTGAGCCCCATGTTTGGGCACCCCTGCTCAATCCAAAGTCAGCATGAGAGTCTCTCCCCCTCCCCCTCTCTCAAATAGATAAATAAATCTTAAATAAAATTTTAAAATGAAAAAAATTACAAAATAAATTTTGAAAAATTGAGTAAATGGTATATAAAAACAGGTACCTTCCAACTAGATTTAGTGTACCCATTCTAATATCAGTAGCTATTGGTTTTTAATATTGAGAAAATAAAATCTCAAAATCCAATGACCAGACACGGTGCTGATCTTAAAACAAATTAGTGAGGATTATTCAGTTGAATATAGTAAGATGTCCAGCCATGCTTTCTCCTTCCTCTCCTCTAAAACATTGTGAAAATCAGAGATAATTTCCCTTGGCTTTAAACAAAAGGCCTCACCAGTGTTATTTATCTTATACCAGGTAGTTCTGTGTTTTGTCTTCTCTATCATTACCAGAAAATGCCAACAACCTGGACTTCTAGAATTTTTACTTAGGTTTATTTTAAAGTCATGCATATGTCTGATACTTTATTTGGTCAAAACTGCTAATTAACAACTCTGGTTTTGGGGCAACAGGTCTATTTCTTCCTTTGGCACATTCCCCTATCTTCTACCCCCCTTCTTTTATGTGTATTTGTTAGAGAAAAGGTTAAAATTAAATCTATAACCACAAATATTCCTGAACACCTTCTCTAACCTGGCACAGAAGTTTCAAAAACACATTAAGACAAATTGTGTTTGGTGAGAAGGGCTAAGCCAAGAGGGTTGTGAATAACTATGACCAATCCTATTTCTATAGATTATCTTGTGGCTTTGTCTAGCTTAATTTCTTGCCTTTCTAGGTCTAATGGCCATCCTTCATCCCAGATCTGACTCACAAATGGTCTCATTTCACTCTGCTGAAGCCATATCGCAGTGAGTCAGGCTTAGTTCTAGACATCACAAACTTGCATATGCAAAGGTGAGTGATCAGAGTGGTGAACAGCAGACCTGGTTCATGGTGAGGACGCTGAGAAATGGGGTACCTGAAAGAACTGGAGGTCATGATGATTGATAATCCATCTACTAAAGCGCAAGTAGGAGGCTGTTCTTTGTAGCTCCGCAATGCATTACCACCAAGAACACCGCCTTACATCGTGTCCCTGAACCTCATGTTCTTCATTTATAACATAAGCCAATGGGCTAGAAGCTCTTGCTCTAAATGGCTCTGAGTCTATAATTAGTGGGAACCTGATTTCGGCCCAACTCAAGAAAAATCTTTCTTCCAATCAACCAGTCTTCCAGTAACAGGCAGTGTTAGGAAGTGGTGCTCTCTTGTTGGCATGGGCAGAGTTGGGACAATCATCTGTCAGGAAGCCCATAGCAGGATCTCATGCAACCTCTGGGAAGATGTACCAGATTATTGCAAAAATCCTTTCCAAAAAAAAAAAAAAAATCCTTTCCAACTCTGTCTAGAAACCTTTCCTATTTCAGTTGTCAGAGAGCAACTCCCGTTGAAGTAATGTTCAAGTGCTCAAAGTCAAGAACCTCAGCAGGAAGAGGGAGAGCAAAAAACAGTCTGCAGTAGGACAGTAATATCCTCAGGATGCCTGGGTGGCTCAGCGGTTGAATGTCTGCCTTCAGCTCCGGGCGTGATCCCAGGGTCCGCGATTGAGTCCCACATCGGGCTCTTTGTGGGGAGCCTGCTTCTCCCTCTGCCTATGTCTCTGCCTCTCTCTCTATGTTTCTCATAAGTAAATAAATAAAATCTTAAAAAAAAAAAGTAATACCCTCATCTGTGTGCCAGGCATTTGACATATGGCATCTACCTTACAGCAGTTCCATTAGGTATTGTTCTTTTAGAAAATGGAATTGAAGCTCAGAGAGGCTAAGCAACCGTATTAAGGTCACACAGCTAATCAGTGAAAGTTAAGGAATTCAATTCTAGTTGTACTGACTTTAATACAGCTCTTTCCACAATGCTTACCTGTCTCAAAGGAACAGTATACAATGGGAAGAGGCAAAAAAAACATAGAGAAGTAGAATATCAAGGAAGCCCGATGCAGTATAAATCAGAAACCATGAACTAGAGATCAAAACTTCCATGGCCTGTAGGCAGGGGAGAGGGTGTTTACTTACATGCTGAGTTTGAGAGGCCACTGTACCAATAGTGAACATTGAATTATAAAACAAGAGGCTCCTGGTGTTTCTGCTGACATGACTGTTTTAGACTGAATGTTTGTATCCCTTCCAGAGAATCTGCCAGATTCTCTCACTGGGACTATCCTCAATCTCTTCAGGCATTTACCACTTTTCAACCTTCATTATAATTACTTGACTCGTGTTCCCTTAGACCATAGATTCATTCACTAAAGTTATTTTTTACTGTTATTTTACTATATGCTGTACATCTACATACTTAAATGTATGATACTACTGCTTGGATATCTTCCATGTGCTCCACCAAATCCCCTCTTCACCCTTCCCTGTCCTACTGTGTGCTGTAGGCTGCCAGTTACAAATGGCTCTAATGGGCTCTCTTGCCCTCTGTCTTCTGCTTCCATTCAGCCATTAGGGGGCATAGGCAGGAGTGGGAGAAGAATAAGAGGATATTTATTTCCTCAGCTCCCAACTTGTCATGCTGCAATGAGCAATGACTGTGCTATGCCTAAGTCTGTCCTGGAGGTCTCGATTCCATTAAATTGTCCCTCCCTCCCATCACTCTTGAGTTGCTGCTTGTAGCAGGATGCTTCACCAACTCTTGTTTATGTCACCCAACCACACCCACACATCTAAATAGTGCCTTATTAGATTTTCACTCACTCTTTTTGAGTACATCATGTTTCTTACCAGGACTCTAATATATGTACTTAAAAGCCTCAATAAAAAAGAAAGAATGAACAAATGAAAGAACAAAAGAGAGGCCTTTCACTCTTGTAGCTCTTTCCTTTGGTAATTATCTATGTATTTGTGACTAATTTGCTTACGCTATTGCTTGATTTATCAATTTTGGCTATTATCTATTAGGTTGCTATCCCATTGAAGTGAATGAAGAGACAGCCTTTGTTTTTAGGATGATTCAAACCAAAACGAAGAGTATTATCCTAATTTATAATGTAATGTAATCTCAGTAAAATACCAACTTTTTATGGAGCTTGACAAGCTGGTACTGAACTTCATATGGAAAAACAAATACACAAAAGTAGCCAGGAAAAAACTTTTAAAAAGAAAGAATGAAAGAACAGAAAAAAGCCATAAGGGAAACTAGGTATACTGGACATTAAAACATACTATGAAGCCTTTCAATTTAAACAGTGGGGTATGGGCACATGAATAGACCAGTAGAAAAGAAAGTCCACACATAGACCCAAGTACCTATGAAACTTTAGTATGTGATAAAGTTGGCATCTCAAAATACCTGGCTAAAAGGATTTTTTTTTTTTTATAAACAGTACTGGAACAAGTAGTTAGCTACTTGGAAAAAAAGGAAAAATTAGATCCATACCTCATACTATATACATGAACAAATTCTAAATGGACCTAAATATAAAAATGAAGCCACACATATTTTAGTCTAAAAAAATAAGTGAATTCCTCTTTAACCTGGGTCTCTAACTCAAAATCAAATGGAAGCAAGAAAAAACTGATAAACTTGACTACATAAAAGTAAAATTGTTGCAAGGGAAAAAAAAAAAACAACAGAGTAAGAAATGATCAAAATCAGGGCACCAAAAAAAAAAAAAAAATCAGGGCACCTGGGTGGCTCAGTGGTTGACTGTCTGCCTTTGGCTCAGGTCGTGATCCTGGGGTCCTGGGTTCAAGACCCACATTGGGCAAGGCAGCCCATTAGAGCTATTTGAACCTGCTTCTCCCTCTGCCTATGTCTCTGGCTCTCTGTGTCTCTCATGAATAGATAAAATCTTTTTTAAAAATCTGGAAGAAAATATTTGCAACATGTATCACAGATAAAGGGCTTTAAGTAACTCATAAAAATTGAGGAAAAACATAGATCAAAACCCAACAGAAGAATGGACAGAACACATGAACAGAAAATGTACCCCCAAAAAGGAAATAAAGATGATTTTTTAAAAAAATAAAGGTAGTTCTTAAACATATGAAAAGAAGTTCCTTCTCACTCATAAGAGAGATAAAAATTAAAACTACATTGAGGGGACACCTGGGTGGCTCAGCGGTTGACCGTCTGTCTTTGGCTCAGGGTGTGATCCCAGGGTTCTAAGATCGAGTCCCACATGGGGCTCCCTGTGAGGATCCTGTTTCTCCTCTGCCTAGGTCTCTGCCTCTCTCTCTACCTCTCATGAATAAATGAATAAAATCTTAAGAATAAGTAAACAAAACTACACTGAGATACCATTTCTCACCTATCAAATTGGCAAAAAATAAAAACTATGATAACATAACTTGTTGGCAAGTTATCAGGGAATGGGCACTCTTATACATTGCTGGTGAGAAGGCAAATTGGTATAACCTTTGTGGAGAATTTCACAACATATATTTAAAACACACACACACACACACACATAATATTTTGACCTAGAAATACCACTAAGAATTTACCCTGAAGATCAACCTCCAACACATGTAAAGGTCATTTGTAACATCACTGTTTGCAAAATAAAAAACTTCTGGAAACCACTGACATGTACATATATATGGCATATGAGTATAACCAGCTGTTAAATAAAAAAGAATGAGAAAGATCTCTATGAACTGGTATGGAGTGATTTCCATGATACATTGTTAAGTAAAGAAATCAAGTGCAAAAGAGTATCTGCAGTATGCTTTGTTGTTGGAAAAGGAGGAATAAGAAAACATACATGTGGGCAGCCCCGATGGCCCAGCGGTTTGGTGCCACCTTCAGCCTGGGGTGTGATCCTGGAGACCCTGGATTGAGTCCCACATTGGGCTCCCTGCATCCATGCTTCTTCCTCTGCCTGTGTCTCTGCCTCTCTGTCTGTCATGATTAAATAAATAAAATCTTAAAAAAAATACATGTATATGTTCATTTGTGCAAAAAAGAAACAGGAAACATAAGCCAGAGGTTATTAAGACTGGTTGCTCTCCAGAAACAGACTCTTAACTATAGAGAATTTCATGGTTATCAGAGGAGAGGTGGGGGGGATGGATTAAATAGACGATGGGAATTAAGAAGTGCACTTGTCGTGATGAAAACTAGGTAATATATGGACTTGTTCAATCACTATAGTGTACACCTGAAACTACTATTGCATTGTATATTAACTAATTGGTATTAAAATAAAAACTAAGGGATGCCTGAATGGCTCAGTGGTTGAGCATCTGCCTTTGGCTCAGGTCTTGATCCTGGGGTCCTGGGAGCAAGTCTCTCATGAATAAATAAATAAAATCTTTTTTAAAAAACAACTTTAAAAAACCCTGATTCTTCTCAGGGGTTGGGTGGGAAGGGGTTGGATAGAAAAGAAGGAATGGAAAGCCAATGAAAATAATCTGACTATACCTTCTGTGTTTGTTTTTTAAAGATTTTTATTTATTTATTTATGAGAGACACACAGAGAGAGGCAGAGACATAGGCAGAGGGAGAAGCAGACTCCTCAAGGGCAGCCCAGTGCAGGACTTGATCCCAGGACCCTGGGATCATGACCTGAGCTGAAGGCAGATGCTCAACCACTGAGACACCCAAGTGTCCCACCTTCTGTGTTTTGGAACTATGTTAACGTTTTACATACTCAAAACAACAAAAAGAGAAAAAAAATGAATAAAATTAACAAAGATGGAGTGGGACTAAAATGTATAAAACAATTGAACCAACCAAATTTCAAATGAATAAAATAACTAGTACTGAAGGGGGAAAACAAAACACAAGTAACTTTTGAACAGTGCAATTGGACTGTATACTCTCAGGCTAAACACTAAAGAACTCTAACCTAATATTAGATAACAGGAGCCCAGTTAATATCCTTTTTTTTTTTTTCACAGAAACATGGATGAGCAATTCTGTGTATTCTAGGATCAAGCAAGTAAGTAAATATATCGTGGATAATGGGAACCAGGTTTCTCACTATCAAGAGTTACAAATATGGAAAAGTGGGAGGGAAGAAAAAATGAATCCTATAATGTTTCATTGGAATCAGAAGTATTGGTATGAACTTCTGATTTTTTTTAAAGATTTATTTGTATTTATTTATGATAGAGAGAGAGAGAGAGAGAGAGAGAAAGAGGCAGAGACACAGGCAGAGGGAGAAGCAGGCTCGATGCCGGGACTCCAGGATCGCGCCCTGGGCCAAAGGCAGGCGCGAAACCACTGAGCCACCCAGGGATCCCCGAACTTCTGATTTTTAATATAGTAATAGACTGGTAAATATAGACAGGCATAGATCTACATTTGAGTGTATTTACATAATCGATCTCCTAGGCTTTTTGGTTGGGAGGGCCTAGAATCAACAATATTCCAGAGCAATGTTAGATCTTTGTTTGTAACTACTGTTGTCTGTCTGGGATGTCTGGGTAGCTCAGTGGTTGAGCATCTGCCTTCTGCTCAGGGTGTGATCGTGGAGTCCCAGGATCAAGTCCTGCATCGGGGCTCCCTGCATGGGGCCTGCTTCTCCTCCCTCTGCCTATATCTTTGCCTCTTTCTCTTTCATGAATAAATAAAATCTTTTAAATAAACCAATATATACTTACATACATATGTACATACATACTGCTGTCTGTAGGGGCGCCTGGGGTGGCTCAGTGGTTGCCTTCAGCTCAGGTTGTGATCCGGATCCTGGGATTGAGTCCTGCACCCGGTGCCCCATGGGCAGCCTGCTTCTCTCTCTGCCTATGTCTCTGCCTCTCTGTGTGTCTCTCATGGATATATAAATAAAATCTTTAAAATAAAATAAAAATAAAATACTGTTGTCTGCTAACGAAGCACCAGGGTTTTTCAGGTAAGTAGCTTTTCATAGGACTGAGGCAGAGACAGTTGAAAATGAGGAACTATGCCAGAAGTTCATGTGAACCAGCTTGGAGGGGCTCTTACTGGCTAAAAGTGGGACAATGTGAGCTGAAAAATACTTAATGGTAGTAAATGTTTATAACACTTTGAATAACATATGCATCCACACTGATACATTAAATGGGAAAAAAGGGATCCCAGGGTGGCTCAGTGGTTTAGTGCCTGCCTTTGGCCCGGTCATGATCGTAGAGTCCCAGGATCGAGTCCCATGTTGGGCTCCCTGCGTGGAGCCTGCTTCTCCCTCTGCCTGTGTCTCTGCCTCTCTCTCTCTCTCTCTCTCTCTGTGTCTCTCATGAATAAATAAATAAAATATTAAAAAAAATAAATGGGGAAAAAAGAGAAAGCTCTTCCTTTCAGTAGAAAACCAACTAACACAAAAGGAATGATGAAATGAGAATCACCATTTGGCAACCATAATTAATTTAGGCAAGAATCAACAATAGATACTAAAACTAGTGGTTGAAATTTTGAGGAATAATAGAGGAAAATAGAGAAACCTGGTACACACCACTTTCAGGAAAAGAGCAAAATTTTTATCACCAAAGTGAGTAATGGGACAAATCAGCCTCAAATGCCTACTGATACAATGTACAGTATCACTCACTTCTGTGGTATTCCTGCAAGAAAATCTATAACTAAAACCTAATCAGGGAGAAACATCAGACAAACCCAAATTGAAGGGCATTCCAATTAAGTAAGCTGGTTTTTCTTTAATCAATAAAGTCAATGTCATGAAAAATAAAAAAGATCAAGAAACTTTCTAGAATAAACCAAATAGATAAAACAGTGAAATGCAACAAATGATTTGTGATTTTCTTTTTTTTAAGAATGTGATTTAAAAAAATTTTTTTTATTTGAGTTCAATTTGCCAACATATGGCAATATCACCTAGTGCTCATCACGCCAAGTGCCCCCCTCAGTGCCCATCACCCAGTCACCCTCACCCCCTCCCCCCACTTCCCCTTCCATTACCCCTTGTTCATTTCCCAGAGTTAGGAGTCTCTCATGTGCTGTCACCCTCACTGATATTTTCACTCATTTTCTCTCCTTTCCCCTTTATTCCCTTTCACTATTATTTATATTCCCCAAATGAATAAGACCATATAATGTTTGTCCTTCTCCGATTGACTTATTTCACTCACCATAATACCCTCCAGCTCCATCCACGTCGAAGCAAATGGTAGGTATTCATCGTTTCTAATGGCTGAGGAATATTCCATTGTATACATAAACCACAGCTTCTTTATCCATTCATCTTTCGATGGACACCGAGGCTCCTTCCACAGTTTGGCTATTGTGGCCATTGCTGCTATAAACATCGGGGTGCAGGTGTCCCGGCGTTTCACCGCATCTGTATCTTTGGGGTAAATCCCCAGGAGTGCAATTGCTGGGTCGTAGGGCAGGTATATTTTTAACTTTGAGGAACCTCCACACAGTTTTCCAGAGTGGCTGCACCAGTTCACATTCCCACCAACAGTGTAAGAGGGTTCCCTTTTCTCCGCATCCTCTCCAACATTTGTGGTTTCCTGCCTTGTTAATTTTCCCCATTGTCACTGGTGTGAGGTGGTATCTCATTGTGGTTTTGATTTGTATTTCCCTGATGGCAAGTGATGCAGAGCATTTTCTCATGTGCGTGTTGGCCATGTCTATGTCTTCCTCTGTGAGATTTCTGTTCATGTCTTTTGCCCATTTCATGATTGGATTGTTTCTTTGATTTGGGATTTTCTTTTGCTCTAACAAACATTACTGACACGTTTTGTGAAATCTGAATAAGGTTAGTAGATTACAACATTGTTTATTTCCTGGTTTTGACAATTATACTGAGGTTACATAAAAACTACCTTTTTTATTTTTTTTGAAGGATAGGAGTTTTGTCTGTTTTTTAAGATTATATTTATTTAAAAGAGAGAAGAAGATGTGGTATATGTATACAATGGAATATTGCTCAGCCATTAGAAACGACAAATACCCACCATTTGCTTTGACGTGGATGGAGCTGGAGGGTATTATGGTGAGTGAAATAAGTCAATCGGAGGACAAACATTATATGGTCTCATTCATTTGGGGAATATAAATAATAGTGAAAGGGAATAAAGGGGAAAGGAGAGAAAATGAGTGGGAAATATCAGTGAGGGTGACAGCACATGAGAGACTCCTAACTCTGGGAAATGAACAAGGGGTAGTGGAAGGGGAAGTGGGTGGGGGGATGGGGTGACTGGGTGATGGGCACTGAGGGGGGCACTTGACGGGATGAGCACTGGGTGATATGTTGGCAAATTGAACTCCAATAAAAAAAAAATAGACATCACCTTAAAAAAATATTTTATTTATTTAAAAGAGAGACAGTATGAGCAGGGGGACAGCCAGAGGGAGAGTGAGAAGTTGAGTGAGAGCCCAACATGGGGCTCAATCCCAGGACCCTGAGATCATGACCTGAGCCAAAGGCAGACACTTAACTGACTGAGCCACCCAGGTACCCAAGATTGCTCTTTTTAAAAAAGTAGGTATACACTGAAATTTTTAGACATAAGGGGACATCCTGTCCACAGTTTACTCTCGAATGGTTCAAAGAGAGAAAACGATAAAACAAATATGATAAAATGTTAACACTTGGGGAATCTGGGTAAATGGGATATAGGACTTCTTTGTACTATTCTTGCAATCTTCCTGTAAATCCAACTTACATATATATGTTATATACATTTATAAATTTGCATATGTGTATATATAAACATACAATTTTTTTACATATGTATAGCTAAAACAACTTTTAGTTTTTTAAAAATGCAGATTCTTGGGCCCAGCTCTGAAATTTTTGGTTCAGGAGAGTGGTGGTTCTTGGGAATTTGTATTTTTAACGTCTTTCTAGTGATTATGGTGTTTAATCATTTGATTTGAGAATCATCCCCTGCCAGATATGGAAATAAAGATTTGCTGCTAAAGGGGTTAAAAAAAAAAAACGAACAAAAAAAACAACGACCCATTTACTTACCACCCAGCATTAACAACAAAACCCCAAACCAGCTACATTGGAAATTGTGTGCCTCTCCATCTCCTATTTTTTTCCCTTTCCCAGAGATATTCACCCCAAAGTTGAAGTCTGTTATTCCCACACGTTTTTATACATTTATACCATATAAGTATGTTCATATCATCAATAACATTGTTTTGCATATTTTCAAGCTAAGTAGTTCATAACACTCCTTCCTGCTTTTCATTCAGCATGATGTATTTTAATATTTAACACTGATACAAGTGTTACAAGATTGATACAAGTAGCCAATCATTGATTTCATCCAGAAGAGGGAAAAACTGATTCCAGAAAAAATGAGTAACATGCATAATCTTTGACCTGATGTATAATGTTCTATTACTATGCCACAATTTTAAAACTCCAATTAAAAAAATATTTATTTGAGAGAGTAAAAGAGGGTGCATGTACATAAGCAGTGGGAGAGGTAGAGGGGGAGGATCTCAAGCAGATTCTTCTCCAGAGTAGAGTGCAGTGTGGGAATTGGATCCCATGACCCGGAGATCATGACCTGTGCTGAAACCAAAAGTCAGATGCTTAACCAACTGAGCCACACAGGCACCCCTAAAAATCCATATTCTTGATGATGGATCTGGTTCCCAGTATTCGCTATTCCAGTGTGATAACAAACCTTGTATATGTTTGTGTATATGTAGGATTTCTTTAGAGAACAAATTGATATGTCAAAGGGTGTTATTCCTCTTCTCTGGAATCATCAGTTTTTCCCTTTTTTGGATCATGCATGGTCATCCATAGTAATAGAAGGCAGGTTCTAAGGGCATAGATGTGGGGATGAGGGTCTGATGGAATTTGTTGAAGTGTTCCTCTCATTGCTTCTATTTCCTCAATGAAACAGAAAGCAGGGTTATCAATTGAGACCTAGGGTGGATGAAGAGCAATCGGAAGGTAAAGGGTGTGAAAAGAGGTGAGATGATAAGTCCATCTAGCAGAATGGGAGAGATTGCCAGGGAGTGCTAAGAGCCTAGATCTTCAGTTTTACTAGGTACTGACAAATTGTTCTTTAGAGAAATTGTACCAACGTACACTCTTGCCAGCAGTGGATGGCTGTTTCTGATGCTCTATACCTTCACCAATCCCTGTATTCAGAATTTTGTAATTTTTGCCAAGTTCACATTTGTGAATGCTTTTAATTTCCTCAATTACTCATGAGTTGAGCTTATTGTCCATTTGTTTTATCTTCTGTGAATTCGTCCATTCATATTCTTTCCTATTTTTCTAACAGTAGTCTTTTTCTGACTAATTTGTAAGTTCTCTTTATGCAGTTTGGATACTATATCAGTGTTTGCATCATGACTATACAAATATTTTCACTGTTGAGCCTATGATCATTGCTTCTTTCTTGTATGACCATGTACTTTTCCTAGAGTTAATAATTTCCTTTTCCATCTGCCTAGTTTTCCATATACCTATGATTTTTTTTCCCAAAAGCTCCAACATGCCTGGCATCCAATCAGAAATAATTACTATACATTCATACATAAGTTCCATTTTTTTTTGTTCCTTGAAGTTCTCTCTTTCTTAGCCATCTATCCTCTTGTTCCAATCTGTGCTGGTTGCTCTCTGGAAAGCTGCACTAGTGGCATTGTAGATCTTCTGTTCACAGTCTCCTGGGTTGGATTCCATGGTTTCCAAATCTCGTATCTTCCTCTTCTGTGACATACCTGAATCCATGCTTTTTTTTTTTTTTTTCAAGTAAACTCTATGCACAATGTGGGGCTCAAGCTTAGGACCCCGAGATCAAGAATCACATGCTCTTCTGACTGTGCCAGGCAGGCACCCCCTGCTCTGGATCTTCCAGGCTGTGCCTTTGGTAAACCCTTCAATCTGAAGATCCAGGTCTTTAATTCTAGAAAACCTTTTGTTATTTTTTTGGTGGGGGGCATTATTTTTTCTGTTCTCTTTTTCTCAAAATTAGTTCTCAATCAATGTTTGAATTTGATTTTAGGTGTGGAACAGATGCTTTTTTATGTTTCTGTGCCTTTGCACTTGTTATATCTTCTGCCTAGCATGCATTTCCTCTCACTTCTTCCCCTACTTTACCATATCCCTGGTTATCTTTCAAAACCCATTTCTGGTATCAGCTCTTCCATGGTGATCCCCTCCCTGACCTCCCTGACCCTGAACTGAACAAGACGGTCTTTCCTCTATGTTCCTAAAGTCTATCATGGCACCTCTAATGCCACACTATAATGTGTTTATACACCTGCCACCCCTTCTGATCATAAACTCTTTGAGAGCAGGACAATGTTTATCCATTTCTGTATCCTCAGTACCTAACACTGTGTAATGCCATGGATAAATGAATAGATTCAATGAGGGGAGAAAAGTGAACATTTCCTCCTGCTACATGTCAAGCACCATGCAAGACATCTCATACGTCTTCGTTTATTTCTCAGAGCAAGTCTCAGGTAGTAATTGTTTATGCAACAAATACTACCTGAGCTTCTATTACATGCAAGTTTTGATAACTGGCCAAAGAACGAAAAAAACAAAATCTCATTTCTCCTGAAATTCACCATAGAGAAGATTTTTTTCCTCATGTAATTTTTAAAAATTGACATTTAATTCACATACCAAAAATTCACCTGTTTAAAATGCACAGTTCAATCAATGGTTTTTAGAATATTCACAAAGTCATGCAACTGTCACCACCAGACAAGATATTTTTCACTGTATGAATGAAGTGCTGTGTGTTTCCTGTGGTCAAGTCAGAGGAGGAGGCAATTTATTAGGGGAACGTAGTCCAGGGAAAGCAGCAGTATATGCAAAGAAGTAGAGCTCTGAGACAGCCTAGTATTTGGAAAAATATGAAAAACACAGAAGAGCTAGAGTTTATGTTGAGGTGGTAGGTTAGCCTATTTTACAAATAAGGAATTTGAAGCTCAGAGAGGTGAATTAAGTCAACTAAGGTCAGACAATTTTTTTCTGCTAACACAAGGTGTCTAATGGTTACCCTACCATCAATTCATCCCCAATGAACAAGCAGGCGCTGATACAACCAAACACTGAATTAGCTCAAAATACAATTTTTCCCCAGCCTTCCAGCAAATAGGCTTCATTTTCCCTCCCAACTCCTTGTATTACCTACCACCACTGGCCATACAGATCACCATCATTAGCTGAGCAAAACATTTCACCATGGCTTTATAGATTCAAAAGGTTAAGGCAACCACAGTGATACCATCAGAAGGTGCTTTGTCCATGGATAAAATATTTTGGTCATGAAAGTCCAAGGGGGCACCTAGCTGATAGAGCATACAACTCTTGATCTTGGAGTTGTAAGTTTGAGCCCCATGTTGGGCGTAGACATTACTTTAAAAAAAGGAGAGAGTGTCTCCAAATTGAAGCCATAACACTTCATGGGCTCTGTTTAGCTAAAATACGTTTGACAGTCATGTTTCAAGCTCTGTTCAACCAGGAAGAAATTCTCGCTGTTTTCCTACCTGCAAAGTGACATTAAGAAATCTTGTCCTAGCTACCCTACTGCGATCTTGCCCAAAGGAATCACTGAGGATCTGTACTGCCTTCAATGTTGTTGAGGAAAAGGTTAATATGCCTAAAAGTAATATGCCTAATATAAAAAGGTCTCCAACTTTCTGACCTTAGTTAAACATTCATATAATCCTGGCTTATTAGGCTTAAATTCAGTCCAGATACGTTCGCATTTCAACTCTTTGGGAGGAGATGAGCTAGGGGAACTCAGGAGAAAGCAGGCAGAAAATAAAGTTTTGTCAGGCAGGGGCAATGACCTCTGGATTTCTGGTTCTACATTTGGAGGCTGTCTCCTCCTCTCTCATGTGAAAGAGCGACTCTACATTCTAGGATAAGAAACTGTGGGTGCTACAAATTTGAGGTATGGTGGAAACATGTCCTCCACCACACTATTTAAACCCTTCTGCAGCACCCCGGTTTACAAACCGTTGGCAGGACAGGAGACACAACTGCAGCAAAGGGCAGTTATTTCTCAGGGAAAAAACTGAAAGTGACCAGATGAGGCACAGCAAAAGAGTTCACCAGAAGCTACCTTGGCCAAGAATCTTTAGATGCTTGCTGCCACTGGAGAATCCATGCTAAAATGTTTGCGATTTTGCAGTAGGACCAAGGAATTGATATGCCTAAACATTACACAACAAAAAACAGCTTTACTTAACCTTCCAGAGAAGAATGAGGTCAAGTACCCCTGCCACTCTTGTTTTTCTTTTAAAGTGTGTAAATCTGAATTATCGGAAATCAAATAAGCAAATGCTGTCCCATAATACGATTAGGGATATTCATGTAAACAATCTGAAGATCATTACCTCCTCTTCTACTGAGGTTTACGTAAATACACAGTACTTTTCATTTGTGATTCTCCAATACATTTTGGTAGGGAAGCATGCAAACCTAGTTTATCTATTAGTTTTGGGGAATAATGGCAAAGTCCATTCCTAACTCCAGGAGCAGTACAATCCAATCCTTTTCTAAGAGAGAGGAAATATGGGAGTATTTGAGACCAACACCAGAACTCAAATAACTGCAATATCTGGGTATACTTTATTTCTCCTCTGGACAACTAATTATTTAATGAGATCTCCTTTTCCAATAGACAGTTTTATAAAGCTCATTAGTTCCTAAGAAAAGCATTATGTGTGTGACCACTGTGTTTCAACACACTACTCAGTTCTTCAGAGACTTCACAACAGTTCTGCAAGGGTTGGTTGCTTTATCCTTTTCTTTCTTTTTTTTAAAGATTATTATTTTTTCAAGATTATTTATTTATTCGTAGAGACACACACACACAGAGAGAGAGAGAGAGAGAGAGAGAGGCAGAGACATAGGCAGAGGGAGAAGCAGGCTCTATGCAGGGAGCCCGACGTGGGACTCGATCCTGGGTCTCCAGGATCACGTCCTGGGCTGAAGGCGGCGCTAAATCACTGAGCCACCCGGGCTGCCCTCTTTCTTTCACTTATTTATATATGTATGTTTAAAAGATTTTATTTATTTATTTATGAGAAGCAGAGAGAGAAGCAAGCTCCATGCAGGAAGCCTGATGTGGGACTCGATCCAGGGACTCCAGGATCATTCCCTGAGCCAAAGGCATATGCTCAACCTCTGAGCCAGCCAGGTGTCCCTCCTTTTTTTTTTTTTTTTTTTTTAAACTGAAGAAA
Organism: Canis aureus; assembly: GCF_053574225.1. Classification (NCBI taxonomy): domain Eukaryota; kingdom Metazoa; phylum Chordata; class Mammalia; order Carnivora; family Canidae; genus Canis; species Canis aureus. Next base: position 23,130,654 of record NC_135641.1, on the reverse strand, counting down.
CTTAGGCTCACAGATGCTGCAACATTCTAAGCCACACAGCTAGGGACGGACAGAAAGGAGGAAGGTCTGAGTCCTAAGCGTATAGGCCTTCCACCTGCCAGCGCATCCAAACAAGAATCACCTGAGAGCACTTAAGGAAGATACAAAATGCAGGCTCACAGGGACCTGGAAACGTGCATTTTTAAAAAACAAGCCGTGCTCCCTTCACCCTCTCGGTCAACAGGAACGCTTATTAGCAAAAGAGAACTTCACGACCCAGCGGGGAGATCTGAACCTGTTCCATCTTCACCAAGGGACCCCAGTGTCCTCAAGAACTTACTCCTCTGGTCAAACCATCACTCCCACTAAGGTCCCCAGAAGTTCAGATCTTGCAATCTTCTTCTGTCCCTTCTTCAACCAACGAATCCTGCCATTCTTTTCCTTCCCTGTATAATAATTCATTTCCTGGCTGGGACCGGGCTCTAACCACCAGACTTCCAGCCGGGCCCCGGAACTCCCAACAGCCTCCAGCCCTTCTGGCTCCTTCCCTAGCCCCTCGGCTTGGGGCTGCTATCATCCCAACCCTGCCTCTTCCGTCGGTCACGTTGTTTCCTCCGCTTGGAAGGACCTCTTTCCTCTCCGGGCCCTCCCCAGAGCTCGGGGGGAACTCCTACTCCAGCCCGAGCGCCTCCGCCTGCAGCCGCCCCCGCCGCCCACCACCGCGCTCCGGGACCGAGCCCGGCCTCGCAGCCCAGAAGCGAGCGCGGTCCTCGGGGCCGCGGCCCCCGCCCCCGCCCCCGCCCCGCTGGCCTCCCCACCCGCCACCTGGCCCCGCGGCGGCCGCTCGGGAAGCCCTCGGCACTTCCCAGAATAGGGAGCAGCTGCCAACGTCAGGCTGCCGCCGGCGCGGGGTTCCGGGCGCACGGGGCGCGGGCGGAGCGGACGGGACTCGGCTCCGGCCTTCCGTCTCCCGCGACGGGCCGGGAAACTGAGGCCCGGGCCGGCGGCAACTTGCCCGGGCTGCGCCGTGCGCGAGGGCCCAGGCGTCCCGACCGCCGTCCGCGAGCCTCGACCGCACGCGCCGCGGGGTCGCCCCGGGGAGCCGGGCGGGGAGCGGGGCTCCGAGCGAGCGCTGCGCCCGGGACCGCGCAGGGCGCCGGCCGCGGCCAACTCGCCGCCGAAGTTGCCTCCCAGCCCGCCCTCGCCTCTCACCTCCGAGACACACCTTCCCCGGCCGCGGCGGCCGCGCTCTCACATCCGGTCCACCTTGCGCACACCCCTCTCCGCGCTCTCCCACGGCCCCGCGCCCCCTCGCGCACTCCCACCCGCGCCCCGGGCGCGCCTTCCCCGCCCCGCCGCACGCCCGGCCTCCGCGCCGCGCCCGCCGGGGCTCCGGGCTCCGGGCTTCGGGCTCCGGGCGCCCCGGCCCCGGGCCGCGACCCGCTTCCGCCCGCCCGGCGGGAGGCAGAGCCCGGGGAGCCGCGCGGGGGGCTCGGGGCTCGGCGGCGCGGCGCGGGGCGGGGAGGAGGCGCTCGCTCGCTCACTCTCGGCGGCGCACACGCCCGTACAAACTCTCACACACACACACACACACGCGGGGTGCGCTGCCGCCGCCCGCCGCTGCTCCTCCTCCCGCCACCGCCTTGAGAGCGAGCGAGAGGGAGGCAGAGAGAGCGCTTTGTCCGCGCGCCGCCGCCCGGCCCGGGACTCTGCCCCGAGGAGGCAGCCGCGCCGAGTCCCCGCCTCCGCCTCTGCCCCCGGGCGGGCCGGGCCGGCCGCGGTGGGGGGAGCCAGGCTGAGGGTGGGGGTGGGTGGCGGGCGGGCGGGCGGAGGGCGGGGAGGGGGGGCGGAGGAGGAGGAGGAGGAGGAGGAGGAGGAGGAGGAGGAGGAGAGACGAGGGCAGCGGAGGAGGCGAGGAGCGCCGGGTACCGGGCCGGGGGAGCCGCGGGCTCTCGGGGAAGAGACGGATGATGAACAAGCTTTACATCGGGAACCTGAGCCCCGCCGTCACCGCCGACGACCTCCGGCAGCTCTTCGGGGACAGGAAGCTGCCCCTGGCGGGACAGGTCCTGCTCAAGTCCGGCTACGCCTTCGTGGACTACCCCGACCAGAACTGGGCCATCCGCGCCATCGAGACCCTCTCGGGTGAGCAGTCGCCGCCGCCCCCTCCCCCCGCCTCGCCCAGCTCGGGCCGGGACGGCGCCCGGAGGGAGGCCGAGCCTGCGGGCGGCGCCCGGCGGGGGCTCCCGCGCCCGCACGCTCACTTCCCCGCACCAGACCCTCAACTCTCGGCGCCGGCCCGCTCCCCTCCCCCCGCCGCGCCGGACCCCCCCCCGCCCCGCGCGCTCCCGGCCGCAGCCCCGGGGCGACCCCCGTGCCGCTGCGAGGGTGCCCGGGGCTCGCCCGCGCTCTGGGGGCGCCCCCCTCCCGCAGGCTGCCCGCGCCGCTCTCCGGAGTTTCCCCACCCCCATCCCCGGAGAGCCCCCCGTGCCCGCTGTCCCCTGACCTTCCCGCCCCCCCTTTGTCAGGGACCCCCCCGCCCCGCACAGCCCGCGTGCCCGGACCTCTCGCCCCCCGGCGCCCCCGGAGCCGCGCGCCCCTCGCTGGCCCCCTCCCCACCGCGCCCCGCGGCCCCCCACTTTCGGAGCCCCCTCGGCGCCGCCCTGACGGTCCCCTCCGGGGTCTCGGTGCCCCCCCCGCCCCCCAGCCCCGGCCCCTGCACGACGGCGCCCGCTCTCGGTCCCTCTCCCGAGCCGCCGTCCCCTCTCGCTCGTCTCTCAAGCGCTCCTATTTTTCTCTGAATTTTTTGTCCGATTTTATTGAGAAGAACTCGGGGCTGGGGGCTTTCCGCCGCCTGCCCCCCCGCCTCCCGCTCGGCCAGAAGCACCTTTCTACGAGGTGCCCTGTCTCAACTCGGTGGGGGCCCCGGGCTGAGAACCGGGAAAGAGGCGACCGGGGGGCCCGCGAGAGCGCCGGAGCCCAGACGGGAGACGGAGAGCGACACACACACACTGGCGCGCGCGCGCACTCCCCAACTCGCCCTCTCGCACACGCACCGCTCGGAGCCGCGCTCGCCGCCCGCCCGCCGGAGCCCGCGCCCCCCGAGCCCCGGCCGGCCCGAGCCCCCGGCCCACCGGCGCGCGGGGGGGGGCGGGGCGGCCGCCAGGCCAAGGTGACACCCCGGAGCCGGCCGGGACCGGGCGCCCGCGGCGGCGGCCCCCGGGGGGGAGGCGGGGTGGGGGCGGGGCGGGGGGGCTCCGGTGCGCCTCGTCGGGGCCGCGGGGTGGGGAGGGCGGGGAGGGGGGCGCAGCGCAGCCTCCGGGGCCCGGGTCAGCGGCTTGGAGAGGTGGGGGCCGGGCGAGCAGCGGGGCCGCGCCAGCCCTGCAGCTTGAGTTTCAAATGAGCTCATCCTTTCAAATTGGCGCCGCTCTTTATTAAATTTGTTTTTCCGGTAATGCCACCCACAGCTATACCTGGGGTCGGATCCGGGCTCGCGCCCTTCCCACCTCGTCCAAAGAGTCGGGGCGCCCACCTTGCTTCCCACCGGGAGCCAAGTTTGCCCAGCTCGAGGCGGGGAGGAGACCCCTGGAGGGCGCCCGAAGGCGGAGCCCGAGCGTGCAGTTCTGTGCGTGCCCCTCCTAGACCCCCGCCGCTTTGATCTAAGGAAGGTTCTGAGTGCTTTAATTTCTGTTTTAAAGGTAAAGTGGAATTGCATGGGAAAATCATGGAAGTTGATTACTCAGTCTCTAAAAAGCTCAGGTAAATATATTTTGCTTAGTTATTTCGTGATAGGGCTTACGTGTAAATACAGAAATACGCTCCGTTTTTTTTTTTTTTAATGTGCTTTTGTGGTTTTAAAAAGGGAGGCTTTTGTTTGTTTTGTTAGTGGAGATAACATAGTCTAGAAAGTTACATTTTTTTTTTTTTTACTTTCATTATATAAGGTGTTTACTGTACTTTGGAAAATATCTGGTGCCTTATTGGGGGTGAGGGGTGGCGAACCCTAGCTGTGTGAAATTCGCTGGGACCGTTAAACTTGTTTATCAAAACTTGCCTCCCACCCCCCACCCCCCCACTCCCAGCCCTACCCCCCCCCAGCACAGTGGCAACAAATGCTTGTCAAGACTTCCTGTGAGATGTTAAGAGTAAATATTTACTTTGTCAACTAAATTGCTTAACTAAACTTCGCGATTAATTAGTTTTCTTTTTTAGATAGCTTAGCGTTGAATAATAAAATAATTCAGTAAGGGGTCAGTATTTTGCATAGCACTCTAAAGAAGTAGGTTGTTTGCATTGGGTGGTAGTTAAAAAGCCAGACTTTTTGAGTCACTGAGACTACTGACTGTTGCTTCTGAGCGTTTTGTTGTTGTTGCTTTTAAGATATGTCTGAGGCTAACCAAGTATCTTTGTGAAATCTATAGTTATATTTAAGTGCACTGTTGTTAATGAAGGAGTAAAGAGTTTGGTGGAAGTTGGATTTCTCCACAGTGATTTGCCTACATGAGAAATATCTCTCTATGAGGAGAGAATGAGGGAGAACATCTTTGTTTAAAGTGTATTGTGGACTTTAAATTGGGGCCCTTTATTACTCATTCTAGGTTTTTTTTTTTTTTTTTCCTCTCTTGTGTCGTAACTTAGTTTATATCCCATTCACATACATTTCTTCACCATTAGTCATTAAGTAGCTGGATTGAAAACTAAGTGAAGTCTTTGATTTACCACCTTTACAATTTATGATACTCAGGAGTGTGACCACTTACTTGATTTGTGCCAGGATTGAATAGATTTTAAAACAAACTGTACTAATTTTGTAAATACTTATTTTATTAAAGAGATTTTTGAAAATTGTGGGCACGTTTTCAGATACTTTTATTTTAACTAAGCAACAGGATATCTTTTGTTTGCAAATGATTCTGTGGCATATCACAAAGGGAACGCCTTTTAAAAAAAGGCAAAAGTTATGATTTGCAGTTTCATGTGTAATAATAGTAAGCTAGCTCTTCTCTCTAGGAACAGATATAGTGTGTAACTGGTTTTCCAGTTAAGTATTTTAATTTGTGTGCTTTTCTATAATTTTTTTTTTTTTTGCCTGAGAAATCCAAGTTGAAGCTTTCTGATATATTAGGTACTTAGTGTAAGTTTAAATTGCTCTTCATGCAACACTTGGAAGTTTGATGAATATATTGAACAAGGTTTGAAAGAACCGCCTAAAACATTTGATGGGCTGTTATTGTATAAGTGCCTAATTCTGTTGGCTGCATAGCTGTTTTGAGTCCTTTTTTGGGTTATAATTAATAAAGATCACCCGAGTTTTAACTTTAGTGTGTCATTTCATGTTGCAAAGTACAGTATTTCATGTTGCAATGTAAGGGAAATACTGTTTTCTCTAAAGTTATTAACATCTCCTAAGACTTCTCACAAATAAACTTCCAAATATTTTTCTTTCAAAATGAAGAGGTATTTGCTGTTAGCCAGAGTGTTATTTAAATAATTTTGTTGTGTTTATTTTAGAGTTCAGAATTAAAAGCATGCCCCAAATTTTTAATATCAATTAAATAAAGAGCAAACTAGGACCTCTACAGCCCTATTAGTACATAATTTCTTTGAACATGTGGGCGATATGAAATACCTAGGAGGTAGATTAAAATGCGCTGTGTGTGATTCACTACCCTGAAGACGTCTGACATACCAAATGTATGCATAAGCTGCTGCTGTAGAGGGTTGCATCATTTCTGATTGGATGGTTTTACTCTTTTTTTCCCCTTTCCTTTATTGGTTGAAAATGCAGGAATTAGTTACTTGTACTGCAGGCTAAGGGAGAGATGGCTAATGCCTGGCGATGTGTACTGAGCTCAGACCCCTGGGATGAAGCAGCTGGATGTTCTCATGTACAGGGCACTACCACGGTGCTGGCTTTCAAAAGCAGGGTACTGTGACATTTGAAACCAAAGCTTTTATGTTATATGGTGACTATTTTGGTGTTCCTTTGTTGCATTTCCATGAAATTTAACAAGTTAGAAGTAAATTTGTCAGCGTTAAGTCAGTTCTATATGTGGTTTTTGTGTTAGTTGAAGTGAAAATGTGAAGAAAACAATTCATCCTCATTGCTTGCTTGCTTAAAGATCATTCAGCAATTGAGTACTCATTTTCTTTATATTGTTCTGATTTCTTTCTGTTTTCAAGAATGAGTTTTTAGTATCTGCATTCCAAATAGATTTTTTTTTAAGCTAATGATACTTTGGGAGGAGATGTTTTTATCTTAAGTCATGAAATTATTGGCATGCCATTTGCTTACCAATGGATCTTTTGTTAAATACAATTCTAGCATCATTTTTATATGTGCTATTATAGTAGACAGACTAGGTAACCATTATTTTCTCAGGGTCATCAGTAGAAAACTCTTTTTTCCTTTTTGCCACATGTGTTTCATTCTTATTAGATGCAAATTACTGTAATGCAAACCATAGACAAACCATCTATTTTTTTTAATTTTAATTTTTTTCTCTCTCTTTTCTTTTCTTTTTTTTTTTTTTTTTTTTTTTTTACTTTCTAAGTTGGTTTCAGGCTCTGTTGAATAAAAACCTTTGGATCTTTTTTCTCTATTCATATTTCTTGGTAGTATATATAAATCAAAGATTGCTTCAAGAGGAAGAAAACTGTAGTGACTTTAAAATTCTGTTAAAAGTTGTAGAAACTTCCTTGACAGAAATTTCATTTTTGATGTTGAAGAGAGTTTGGTTTCAATACATATACATATATCTGCATATCTATCTATACACACATGCATGCACGCATACACATCACATAAATTGTTTTGAGCCAAGACATACGCTAACCTGAATGTGCTTTGTAACTAAAGTTGAATGATTCTGTGAGAAACAAAACTTTGAAAAATGCAATTTCTGCCCACTGCTAGGAAGTAACCAAGTGGTGCTAGACGTGCTTTCACTGAGATGGTGTGAATACTATGAGGTAGTGTAGGAAAAAGCTATGAATTTGTCTTTCATGAGTTAAAAATCAGTAATTGTGTTCTCTCCAATGCAAATGAATTCAGTCTCCTATAGGAATGTTAAAGAAAACAGTATCTCAATTGTATTTTGCTTGTATGTACTACATTGTGTATAGTTGAATTAAATACCAAAAAGAAAAAAAAAATCACCCAACCTCAAGCTCTCCCCCCAACAAAGGCTTTTGCTGCATCAATTTTTAATTTTGAAGCAACAGAGAAGACTTTTTTAGGTTAAAATCATATGGTAGCCTTCTAATTAAAGAATTTGTTGAATTAAAAATTAATGCTTGAATTTAATTATATAGAGTCCATGTGTGGCTGGCTGTAACATATATTAATGTAAAATACATGTCAAACTGAGGTAGTTTATGATTTGGCTTTGGGTTGGACGTTTAGTTTCCCATTTTTAAAAAAGCTAGTAATTTTTTCATATGGTTTTAGGCAATATCATAAAGAATTACACATTTTCATGACCTTTAAGAGATAAGTATTAGAATTGAAATAGAAGCAGTAAAGAAAAGAATTAATTGATAATTCAAGTGATAATGTAGATTTAACGTTCTAGCCTACAAATATTAAATGCTCATTTGATGTTGATTTTGTGTTATTTAGCTAAATATTAAAAACCATTGAAAACTACAAATCAAAATACTTTTTATGTAGTACTTGATTTTCCAGTTTGTCAAATTCATCTCAGTTTTATATTCGTATTATAGCAATTTATAAAAGTATTAAATGGCTACATCTAAACATTAATTCTAAAAGGAGATTTGGTGATGTTTGATACATTTGTCAAATGCTGTTTTTTAAAATAGTGTTTCCTTGTAATTATGGCCAGTAAGAGATGGTCTCAGAGTTTTGTTTTTTATTATTTTAACCTGAGATTGCATAAAGATGAGAGATTAGTATTTGTACAATACCTTTTTATACATGGTGGTATAATGTATTTTCTTTAGAAAGAATTTTTTTTTAAAGGACATTAGCTGATTTAGAACTAATTGCATATCAAAATTAACATCCTAACTATTTTGAGTAAATGTTTTTGTTTTATGGAGGTTGCTCCAGTTTTTCAGCTGGGGGAATGTAAATAATGTTGAAATGTGCATTAAAGCATAGTAACTTGGGCACATTTATTAAAAGTCAAAACTATGAAAATCAGATTTCTACAGAAACTTTTTACACATATTTGATACTTCTCAACTCTCTAAATATTTGTTGTCTATTGCTGAATCACTCTTTCAAGTCTTCTAATGAAATTCTCGAAAGTAGATGAGCAATTGGTTAGAGTTGTGAGAGAATATTATTTGAGCTAAGTGTGTCATCTCTGTGATTCAGTGGGGTGTGTGCACATGGGTGTCTGTGTGCATGTGTGCTTTGTGGGGGGACAGTAGTTTCAGACAGATGGTATCAAGAGGGAAGAGGAGGAAATCTTTAATTGAGCAACATTTGCTCTGGATTTAGGCAAGGCAAATGAAAATTGCTGGGTGTTTGAACCTTGTAACAAAGGGAATTGGTATTTGTTTTGAGTGATGCATAATTCTTGTAGGTGGTTAACCTTATGGAAGCCAGGGCTTGGGCACCTGTAGTGACTTCTGCAGTGAGGGAGCTGCTGCTGTAAGGGCTATCCAAGGCACAGTCTACCCTTCTTTTTGTTAAGATATCCCCTCTCACTAATAGATTTAGCTCAGTGATTCTGTGAAGGCTCTGATGATTCATAAGCCATTTTTATAAATGTTAGAAAATTCAAGATTTGAATATACATTTTCATTTATAAATTCTGTACTGTGAAAGACAGTATATTATTTTGTACAACAGAAGTATTCTGACAATTTCATTAGAAGCATAAATATTGAACTGGTTTCTTTGGAGACTTAAAAAAGTTGAACCATAAGTTTCAAAATATATTTCTAAAAATTTCACCTACACGCCACCAGAGTGTCTTCACTGTTCTTTCTGGTGTTGAAGAAGAGAGTGATGTGGCTTGGCTAAGTCAGTTTTTAAAAACCAGTTTTCTGAAACTTTTAGTCAAAAGTGTAATCTCTCAGAAGTTATGATTAACTTAATTTGAAGGATGGGATAATTCTGTTTAACAAAACATGCCCAAATAATTTATTAGTCAAAGTTTATCCTTTTTACAGAGAAATTCAAGTCCAATCAGTTTGGGTAGTCATTCAGAACACTTATCATTGAAGAAAACATAGTAGCAAATAAACAACAAACACCTACAAGTAAAGATTAACCGTCTGTCCTCCCATTTATCATCATTAAAATATCTTAAAAAATCTTTTACTTTATAATTTGACTTCTTGCTTACAAACTTGTAATTTTCATTTGGTGGCATGAACTGTATGGGTTCTATTTTGGGTAGCAAAATTGCAGAGTGCTCAGAGCATTATTTTTAAGGTTTTTCTTTTTCCTGTTTTGATCATGTACTTTGGTCTTTCCATAAAATAGTGAAGAAGAATTATTTTCCTTTATAGAAAAATTCAGATTCTGTTGCTTTGGTTTCCAGAGGCAAAGGAGGATATAATAATTGTTTCTATAACTTGGTTTAGAGTTTGACGGCATATTGAGGTAAAGATTAAGTAGACCAGAGAAAATGGATGCTTTTACACTAATAGCAGGCCATCAAATCTAAGAGCCAACCCAGTGTCCATCATTGAATAGATATATGTCTCCTTCCCAAGCCTCTGTTTCTCACTATGTAGTAGGCTTACATTTTTGAGATACATTTTGTTTATTTCTTCCCTGATTTCCTTGTTATTTATCTATTCTGTACTTTATTCTTAAAATGTGAACATTACTAAGAATTTCCTCATTCTGTTTACTGTCAAGAACGTTTCATAAAATAGGTGTTTTAATAAGTCCAGTAAATGAAAATGAAGAGTTCTGATGCATATTTTAGACTTTCTGATATTTACCTGTATCATAAGAAATGTTGTACCTAATGACCAGGAAAGTATGTATGGGACCAATTGCAATGAGAATGTTTTCAGTTTTTCTCATTATCATATAATTAATATGTGCCAGTGCATGAGAATTTGCCTTAGGGGAAAGCTTGGATATTTTAATTTTTGTTTTAAATGTGAACAGAAAGATTGTTTCATGATTCCATGTGCTGGTGTGTGAATAATGCTAGTAGCATTCTCTCAGGGAGATACATATATTTTTATGTGCCTGCATCTTACACTCATATAGTGCTCATGATGTCCCAGCCTCTTCAACACATTATTTCATTTATTCCAAATAATAATTATGTGAAGCAGTTAGGACAAGTAATATTCTCCCCTTTTTTCTGATGAGGAAACTTAGTTTCAGAGAGATTTAATAATTTGCCTAAGTCCACGTGGCTTTTGAATAGTAATGCTGGGGGCTGGGGCTCATTAGAGCCCGGGTCTTCTGATCCTCCAGTCCGGTGTGCTGAGAACTTTTTTCCCCACACTTTTTTAAATTAAAGAATTCAGTCAAGAGTGTTGTAAGGCTTAAAGGGTGCCATTCAAGAGTGATGGAAATACATGAAAATAGTTTTGTTCGTGAATGACCCTTTTGCAGTCTTATTCTTACATCAATCTGAGTGATCTGTACTTTGTTATAGTTTTTTAGAAACAAAAATAATTAGAAACAAACAGAGGCAATTTAAACATTACCAGCAGCATTCCCTCCTCCTATCACCATGCTTGCCCATAGACAGAAGTGGGGTTGGAGTTTGTTGCTTTTTTCAGTGGTTGCATTCCTTGTGCTATGAAATAGAACACTGCCAGGAAAGACGTATCTCCGGACATCTTGCTCCACACACATTAGGCAGTGAGCTGTACCCCTGGTCAAGACTGTAAGCCTTGTGGTAAAGGAAAATCTAGCTCAAGGAATCACTTGGGTGGGTTCTTCATGGGTTTTAACCAACCCACTGCTGGAGGTCAGGACTGTGTTTTGGTTTTTTTCCTGGAGACTGCCAGGTCTTTCCCTAGATTTGGTGTCTCTCTGCTTCACTTTCTGTACAGAACATGGCATTTGGCCTCTTCTGTGGGGATGGAATGAGTATCAGTAGGATAGCATCCATGAAGTCTTCAGAGGTCTTCATTAATGATATAATCACTCAAAAACATACACTAAATAACTAATCATGTGAAGTATAGTTTCATTTCCCCTTAATTATAAACTTTTCCTACGTTTATCCTCTTGTTACCTTTAACTTTTGTGTACAATTGGGACGCCTGGATGGCTCAGTGGTTGAGCCTCTGCCTTCGGCTCAGGGCGTGATCCTGATGAGTCCCGCATGGGGCTCCCGGTAGGGAGCCTGCTTCTCCCTTTACCTGTGTCTCTGCCTCTCTCTTTCTGTGTCTCTCGTGAATAAATAAAGCTTAAAAAAAAAAAAAAAACCTTTTGTGTACTATCATGTATATGGTGGTAGTGGGAGGAAAGAAGGCATTATCAAGAAAATAATAGGTAAGAAGATTATTTCCAACTCCCCACACATTTCATTTCTTTAAGTTAGTACAGTCTGGAGTAAGGGTATTGCACGTTCTGTGGAATTCTGATTCTGAAGATGGAGAAGGAAGGTAACTAATATTTACGAGGTAGATCCTGTGCTAGGCCCTGTACTGGGCCTTCTGGGTATCTTATTGTATCCTTACAACAGCCGGGAGACAGCTGTACATCATCCCTTTTATAGATAGGGCTTTAAGGTTTTGGACTCAGAAGCAACAACTCCTTCCACCTGCCCAAACCTGCTTCAAAGAGACAGTGGTCCTATCACCTTTGCTGTCCTGCTCTCCTCCTTATCTGAATATAGCAACAGCAGCCTACCAGTAAAGCAGGAGTTGTGATAATGTTTACATAGGTTATAGAGTAACTTTATTTTTCCCAACTCAGAATAAGAAATAAAATTTACATGTAGAGGACGGGTATGCTGAGGAAGATACGGGGCTGAAGTTTAGTTATTTCTAATTTAGTATAATTGAAAAGCAACTAAAAGTGCTAGTCATAATTTGAGGACACTTTCTGAAGCCGTCCTTCCTATTGTAGAGGCATTAGTAATTTAAAAGAGAGATGGTTTTAAGAATTGTTGTGGCCAGAAATGAAGTGTAAAAAATATAATGTATATGCAGCGTGGTGAGAGGGTCTGTATTCATGCTTTTGGGCCAGATACATATATATTTTAAATCCTGTAAAAAGACTCAGGCTTTTTTGTTTAGGACCTAGAATGTTACACAAAGTTTGGCATGCTTTCATTTTCATCTGTGTATAAATGTGTATGGTCTAGAGAAGGAAAATCTGGGATTCTCACAAATCGCTTTCCATAAAATGATTCATCTTACGTCAGAAAATTTTAAACCTTTTTGACACATGAAAATGTCAGTGAAAGTACAGGGAGTAGAAAGATGTATATGTTCTTTTTGATACAACACTTAAACATTATACAGTACATTGGTGACTTTTTTTAAGTAAACAAGATGTAAGATAGAATTATACCATCAATGAAATGAGACAGAAGTTTTGCTTCTAGATATAGACGTTGTGCTTTTTTGATTAAAAAAAATCTTATGAACATTATGATTAAAAAATAATAACTTTTCTCAGTAGCCTCTAATAGAGCTTAAAATGTTATCAGAGAAGACATTTTTGTTATCTTGCTACATCTTCTCTTTACTTTTTCTCTTCAAAAAGCAAAGTAAAAAATTCATAATCAAAAGGTGATTTTGCAGACAGGTTAACCTCAAACCAATTCACAAAATAGAAGATATTTTGAAAAAAACTTATGTGAGGACAGGCTATAACTGTATTTTGTGGAGACCATTTACTTGAGTCTCTTTTGATGTTTGTAATTTCAACAATGCATATTTGGAAAATGAATGTTTTTCTTCATAGTTGTATGGATAAGATTTTGGAGTAAAATATTTGTGCATCTTTGAGAGAATCAGAGATGATTAAATGGTTTAACAGTAAAAAAAAATACGATTTGGCTTCTTCAATTAGAAGGAAGGAAGAAAGGGAGAGAGAGAAAGATATTTGGAGGGAGAGAAGGAAGGAAGGAGGACAGGAGCTAGGTGGCCATAGGAGCTTGGTGACTGAGTGAACTATGTCATACAGCTCATGCAGTCTCTAATTCCAGAGCACAGGGGAAAGACTGGTACTCCCTGATAGGGTATAGAAAAGAGTAAGGGACTCCAGTGGTGACAGCAGAACTGCGAATCTCACAGAATTTATTCTTTGACATTTAAAAACTCTAGGAGTATGTGGCTGGCCTGCCCCACAAAAGGTTTTACATTTCTTTCTATGAGGCCCTGTACTGGCCACTTCCTTTCTCTCTCCCTCTCTCTCCCTCTCTCTCCCTCTTTCTCCCTCTCTCCCTTTCTCCCCTCTTGCCCTTTGCATTTCCCTGGGGATGGCCAGGGCTAGAAGGTGCCTGGTGTGCAGGCCTGCATCCAGTGCAGTGCCCCCTCACTGGCTGAGTTTGGGGAAGCCAGGGAGGAGTGTGTGCGCTTGCTCAATGTGTTGGAATGTATGGTTCTGTGGCATACACTTACAGGGAAAGTGCAGCAGACAGACACACAGACACACATACTCACTCATCAGTGGTTGGTGAGGGAGGTCAAACGTTGCTGGCTTTTGTGAGGAGTTGAAAATTTGGGAAGGAATTTCCCAGTGTTGAAAATTTAGGCTACTTTTCTTCCCCCCTAAAGTGTAATTGTATTTATTCTTTGTAAAGGGAAAACATCTTTTTATTTTCCCCCCAAATACCATTGAAGGATAGAAAAAAATTTTGTGGATGCATAAATAATCTGGCCTTTCTACTGGATCTTGCTGTACTTTTTCTCCCTTCCTTTTCATACTAATAGTGATATCCTCAAATAATAGACACTAAATTTGTAAAATAAGCTTTTGAAAACTGAGTTTTCTAGGGGTGGTAGAAGGGGAGAAGGGCGGGGGGTGGGAGTGAATGGGTGACGGGCACTGGGGGTTATTCTGTATGTTAGTAAATTGAACACCAATAAAAAATAAATTAAAAAAAAAGAAAACTGAGTTTTGTCACTACTAAGGATGATCTTTAGAAACAAGGATCTTTAGAAGCCAAGTTTTAAGCTCAGATATTTTACTTTTTAATTTTTTAAAAAAGATTTTATTTATTTATTCCTGAGAGACACACAAAAGCAGACATAGGCAGAGGAAGAAGCAGGCTCCCTGCCGGGAACCCAATGTGGGACTCCATCCCAGGACCCCGGGATGAGCCAAAGGCAGACGCCAACCACCAACCCACCAGGTACCCCTAAGCTCAGATATTTTAAAATGTTGGATTTAGCCTTCCTTTCAAGGAATAAAGAATAAAATACTAGTCGATGAATACTTTTAATTTTTTTTGCCCTTTAATATTTAAAAAAAATTTACATTCATTTTTTTTTAATTTACAAAAGATTTGAGATGAAAAAGGTGCTGGTTATTTAGTTTTAAATAAAGAAGACAGGGATTTAGTTTTATGAAGTAGGCAAGTGAAGCTGACATTTTGTTTTAAGGGTTATAAAAGACTGGGAACAGGTGGTTGGTTCTAATGTAATTTTTTATACATCTTAGGAGATTTGGCAGGGAAGAGTTAGCTCTTTGGTTCATTGATTTATGTATTAATGGTTTGCTGTACATGTCTATTTTAATGATTTCAAAATAATAATTTTTCAGTAATATTGAAAATTTGTGGCTTTAGTTTATGATTATGAGCAAGGTGTTAATACTGGACTTAGAAATTTTCAGGCCTGTGACACCTGGATGGCTCAGTCAATTAAGTTTCCGACTCTTGTTTTGGCTTGGGTCATGATCTCAGGGTTGTGAGACAGAGCCCCACATCAGGCTCCACACTCAGTAGGGAGTCAAGCCTGCTTGAGATATTCTCCCTCTCTTTCTGCCTCTCCCCTTGCTCATGTGTGCGTGCTCTCTCTCTCTCTCTCTCTCAAATAAATAAATAAATAAATAAATCTTTAAAAAAAAATCCCCAAGCCAAAGTCCTCTTTTATTCCCCATGGCAGTACTTTTAATACTATGTTCCACGAAAGCTTAGGATTCTGAGGAGATGCCAGATTTATGGGAAGGAAGAAGTGGATATATGTACATGGGAGATCCTGGCTTCTTAACTACATTTCAATCAGAAAACAGCTGTATTTGCTGCAGTTTTATGTATTGGAGTTCGGTCTAGAATTTGGTTCAGAAAAGGGGTTTGCTGCTTTAGAAAACAGTTTGAAAGTTACCTGACCAATGGTATATAATTCTGGACCTTGAGTCCATTCCTTGTTCAGGCATTCCGGCAGATCCCCAAAGCTCTTTCTCGAGGAAAGTTTGCTACTTCTAAATCCACTTCCTGCAGAATGGCCTGTCACTTTTGCTTTAGTAACAAATGTTTGCTTTGCCATCTGCATGCCAGACTACTAAATCTATGGATTTTTCTATAATCAATAGCACTGAAGGTTTGCCCTTCGGGAACTTTTCTAGGGAGCTCCTTAGCCAATGATTGCACTCCAGTTCTTAGCAGAGCCATTAGAATCAACTAACTTTGAAGAATGATGAGTCTGGTGACAGGGGACCTACTCATTCTTCAACAGTAAGTTTTGCTTCAGGAGGTCCAAGCAGGTTGGACCGCTTGCCCCTTCTTCAAGCAGAGCATCCCTACTTTTTTTTTTTTTTTTTTAAGATTTACTTATTTATTCATTCAGAGAGAGCGAGAGAGAGGCAGAGACACAGGCAGAGAGAGAAGCAGGCTTCATGCAGGAAGCCCAATGTGGGACTCGATCCCGGGTCTCCAGGATCACACCCTGGGCTGCAGGCGGCGCCAAACCGCTGCGCCACCGGGGCTGCTCCTTTTTTTTTTTTTTTTTTTTTAAGATTTATTATCATCCCTACTTTTATCTGTCACATATGATGGGTTTCCATAAATACAGGGGTGATCTTCAGAATATTTTGAACTGGTTAGTGGATGCCTCACAAGTCAGAAGGGACATAAACCATGATCCTCTAATATACACTTGCACAGTATCAATCCTGCACGCATGAGTCTTCTTCCAAAACAGGATATTATTTCAAATAGTATATGTTATTCTCTCAGTGATTTCTTAACCTGTGGTCAAGGACTCTTGGGGGCCGTACTTAAAGTCCTTGGACTTTGCCTTCTCTGTTATTTAAAGAGCCTCCTGGGTGGTTTTCATTATGAGAGAGAGAGAGAGAGAGAGAGAGAGAGAGAGACACTCTCCTCTGAGCTCCCATTGCTCCAGCTTCCTGAAGACTGGTCTTTGACGATTGCTGATTTCATATCATACATCCAAGTTTTGTAGTGACTGTTACAAGAAACCATCATATATTTACAGGGATCCACACTCAAATACCTGCAGATGATATAAGTGGTAGCAAGGTGTGAGGTTTCTTCTGTGAAGTACAGGAGGGGTAGCTCTTAAGTCAGCTTTAGCCACCTGTTACCATGTGGAAATGTAAGGCCACTATTCTCAAATCTGATTTTTCAAAAGAAGCTGGAAGTCAGAATTCTTATGTTAAATATCAGCAACAATTCAAAAATTCTTGTAGAGACTCTGTGAGGGTCAAAGAAGATAGCTTGTAGGTTGAATCTGGCCTGTGGGTTGCTAGTTTGCCATCTCTGCCTCATGAAAATCTGCAGCTTCTATAAAATATTGCTGAAGATTCTCTCCATTATGGTTACCATCTCCTACCTTTAAGGTTGGTCTATGAGTGAGAGGGAAGTCCTTCTCTTTTTTTGTTTTTTTTTTTAAAGATTTTATTTATCTGAGGGAGATAGAGAGAGAGAGAGAGGCAGAGACACAGGCAGAGGGAGAAGCAGGCTTCACGCAGGGAACCCAAGGTGGGACTTGAGCCCAGGACTCTATGATCACGCCCTGGACCAAAGGCAGGCACCAAACCATTGAGCCACCCAGGGATCCCGCAAACATTTTTTTAAAATGAGAACTTGAGGGATCCCTGGGTAGCGCAGCGGTTTGGCGCCTGCCTTTGGACCAGGGCGCGATCCTGGAGACCCGGGATCGAATCCCATGTCGGGCTCCCGGTGCATGGAGCCTGCTTCTCCCTCTGCCTGTGTCTCTGCCTCTCTCTCTCTCTCTGTGTGACTATCATAAATAAATGAAAAAATTAAAAAAAAAATGAGAACTTGAGTTTTGCCCGTAAATCAACATCCCATAAGGCAGGTAGTTTTAAAAAGTATAGCGTGTACTCAGCAGGAAAAAATCAGTGGTGAAAAGTAGTGCTTTTAAATATTTTGAAAAGTGTTTTGGTTATTGTTGCACTTTCTTGTATTTAAGTTGAGGAAATTGAAAGCCATATGGATTCTGCTCCTGGGCCCCGGGTGCAGTAAATACTCATTAAGGCCAAACTAAATGAAAACTGTCAGTTACCTAAGGGACCTTTACCAAAAAAACCCAAAAAACTGAAAAACAAAGATGCTAGCAGGATGGTTGGATTACATTTGAAAAAATATCTTTTTATTCTAAAACTTATGTAAAATAACTCATTAGGATGGTGATGGTGAGGTAAAGTGCATGTCTTGGAGAACGTAAATTAGGTATCTATGGTAAGACATAATGAGTGACATATAGGAGTCTGGGAATTCAGGATTTCATTTGGTTTCCCACATTTTTGAAACATCTCATGGTCATCAGTTCCATAAAAATAGCTAGCTCTATTTTTTGGACTGATCTTTTGAACTTTATAATTTTGAAGTTCCACAAGATCTTGTTCTTGTCTTGTTACCACTGCTTCACATTGAATGCCTTGAAAAGTGAGATTAGCTGCTCATTAAAATTTTTCAATTTTTAAAATTAAAGCCATAATAAAGTATCCTTAATAATTTGTTTTTATCTGTTTTCTTCTTCTTTATTTCCAAACTGAGGGTGGGTAGAAATAGCAGTTCAAGGATTTTACTCTTTTGTGAATGGGTTTTCAGTCTTTGTACTGAATCTTTGGCATGAGTAGAATGAAACCTTCACGGACATTTTAGGTTCAGAGGCCCTTTAAAACATGAGGTGAGCTGCAAAGAGCAGTTGCACAGGGCTTCCAAATGAGTATTAGGAAGCAAAACTTTAGATTTGGTGGAAGCAGAATAGGTTTTGCAAATCAGTCTTTTTTTTTTTTTTTTTTTTAAGAAGGATGGGTTAATCGTAGTGTTATCAGATTCAGTGTTATTATTCGAAAATGTGAATTTCTGTATAGATATTTCTTTCTCCAACTCAAGTTACATTAAGAGTCTGTCAGGAATCATGGAAGAAAAACATGTGTGTATATGTGTGCATGTCAGTATAAATATATATTTATATGTATATTTATACATATCCCCCCAAAAGCAGCTATCCTCTTATTTGGAGATAGGTAGATACAAGAAACAAGTTAAGGTGTGTTTTTATGTAGTAAATAAAAGATGATCAGTTTAAGCAGACAGCATCTGAAATTGTCGTGAAAAAATAGACAAATGCAAAAATGACAGAATTTACCAATGGATGAGATAATTCATACCCAAGAAAATGACTGATTTTAAAATAAATGTTAATTGCCAAACAAGACGTTGTCAAATCCTCTGTATTAGTAATCTATTGCTGCATGCAAATTACTCCAAAACTGGGGTGCCTTGCTGACTCAGTCGGCTAAGTGTCTGACTCTTGATCTCTGCTCAGATCTTGATCTGAGTGTTGTGAGTTCAGGCCCTGCGTTGGGGTCCACACTGGGCATGGAGCCTACTTAAAAAAATAAAACAATTTGCCCCAAAACTTAGCAATTTAAAGCAGTGAACATTTATTTTCTCTCACATTTTCTGAGGGTCAGGAATATGGTTTAGCTGGGTTGTTCTAGCTCAGCATCTTTCATGAGGTTGCAGTCCAGAAGATTTGCTGTCTAGCTCACTCATGGTGGTTGAAAGGCCTCAGTTTCTCTGTGGCTGTTGGCTAGAGTTTTCAGCCCTTCCCGACATGGGCCTCTCCATAGATCTCACAGCGTGGCGCAGGTTCCCAAGTGAGTAATCCAAGAGAGCATGACGCCACAGTGCCATGTACCACCTAGTCAGTGAATTGCACATCATCACTTCTGCCTTATTTTGTGTGTCAACATGAGACCTTTGTCTAGCCTGCATTCACTGGGAAAGGGTCACTCAAGAAGTGAATACCCACAGGTGGGGGTTTTTGGGGAACATTTAGGATTTAACTAAGTCAGGAAAAGTCAACAAATCGAAGAGAGACTTGATTTGGGGGTTATACTAAGGAGAATAATCCCCTTCTATTAATATTTATACTTAGCCTCTTTTGGAGTAAAACAAATTCCTTATAAAACACCAGTAATAACAATTATGGATTACTAAATCCTTTTATAATCTTTATTTAATTTTTCAGAACCCATTCTAGGGTGAGGAGGGCACTATTCTCCTTATTTCAGAGATTGAGGAACTCAGGCCTAGACTGTTCAAACTGCTTAGACAGGACCACATATTCAGCATTCAACCCGAAGTGTCTCCTCCCCCCACTTTCCTCTCTCTTCTTTCCTCCAAAGAATGATTGTAGTTACTTTCTCTTTTATAGAACACAATTTAATTTTTCCCTTCCAGTCTTATCTGAAAGAGCTGATCTTTTAAATGCTTAATTGAAAAGTTTAAAACACTGTTCTTATAGTATCAATAAAGATGTTAGTCACTTTTCTGCCAGCAGTAGAAGTCCTTTTTGCTATTTTTGTAACTGGGTGAGGTCTGATTTCTCCAAAATTGTGCCATACTGTGGTTAGCCATGGTCTACAAGAGGAAAATAGATTTACCCTTCTTTAAAATCATTGGTTTTCTAAGAAATATGCTATTTACTATACCAAATCTGAGTAAATCTTTCTGGGACAAAATGCAGTGGTCACTTTGACATCAGACGAGGCCAGTTCTCTCCCCCACTAAAAATGCAAAACATCAGGCCTTCAGATCTTTGGTATCTACCTTTATTATACATTTATTTCTTGAGAAAATTTGATAGTGTTTTTGGTGTTAGTCGTATACACATCCATGCTGAAGGATTCATTCTGTATGAGTGTTTTGCCAAATTCATGCAAACGTATCAACTTTGCATATAGAATGTCCTGACTTTGACGTCACTTAAATACAGTATTTTAATAGTCATGTCTTTAAATTTTTATTGAATCTCAGTGCTTGCTTTACTTGCATTACATATTCCTTTTTTTTTTTTTTAATTTTTTATTTATTTATGATAGTCACACAGAGAGAGAGAGAGGCAGAGACACAGGCAGAGGGAGAAGCAGGCTCCATGCACCGGGAGCCTGACGTGGGACTCGATCCCGGGTCTCCAGGATCGCGCCCTGGGCCAAAGGCAGGCGCCAAACCGCTGCGCCATCCAGGGGTCCCAACATTACATATTCCTATAACCCATTTAACCTTTTTCTCTCAAAGTTCCTGATTGACATGATAGTTGGAATGAAGAGTTATTTTGGTTCTTTCCTTATGAAAGTGTATAGGCTGAGGCTTTTAGAGTGTTAGGGTCCTTTAGGAATGACTGCTCTCTAAGAAAGATGGATACTTTTTATATTGTTAAGAGAAACCCCTAGAAGGTAAAAACTGAATATTTTTACACTCTGTGTATTTTAGTCAAACAGAGTATGTACTGAGTTATCCTTTTTGGGAGAGGGTTGTCCTTGAGTGGGTTCTCAAACTCTCCATAATTTAAAATTTTGATGTATTTTTTCACAAAACAATCAAATGATGACATTAAAATTTATTTTTTCCTTCAGAGATTTTAAAACTCCTTTGCTGCTTTCAGTGGAAAGACCAGGTTTAAGATTTATTTCAGATTTTTGTCATCTTCAAGTATTAGGAGGTTACAGATGAGCATGAACAATTCTGGGAGCTCAGAGGACCAATGTGATATATAACTCTACCTGGTTTTTATTGTTGTTTTGTAATATTTTGACTACCTGTAGATACTTATCCAAAGAAATGTACTTTTTCTCATTCTTCCTGGTGACTTATCTTGTTATAATCCCAACCTGGGGGAGAGGCAGGAAGGAAAAAATAGAAACCATCTAATAAGCTGAACTGCTGCAGGTGACTTACTCGGACCTCACATGATCTGTTATTTCTCAAGTTGTCCCTTCAGTTGATTTGTTTTTCAAGTCTAGAAAAGCAGCATTTGGGATAGAAGAGAACATTTTTTGCTTGATGACCTTACAGAGCACGTTTCCCAGGTCTCCTCCCAGAGCCACACGGGTGTCTTTACCTACAAAACACCCCAACACAGGAGCTGTCCACAGAGTTCTGGCTAGGACACGGCTCCTCTGAGTGTCTCACGTAAGGTTATATGTGCTATGGAAACTTACATGTTTCCTGGTTTTTCAGAAGTGCTTCTGGGCTAGTGCAATTGATGTTTGAACCTCAGACATTCTGTCTTGTGTGTCTAACAGCCTAGGGACCGCATAATGTACAGTGAACGTGGTTGGGTGTTTTTCATCATCAAATACATCAGATCCTCTCTGAAAACACAAGCGGCATCAATTTCTCTGAATCTGGTTGCCGCTGTTCAATTCTTGACCTGAGGTTATGGTTAGAATTAAATACATTGAGGCTTTATTGATGCAGGTTATGGGAAGATCAATGATAATTCATCAAATGTCTGAATGGGCAGATTTTTAAAAAATGTATGTTACTTTCAATTAAGTATTGCAACCTGAGTAGACAAAATGTTGCTAAAGAGCAGTCCTACCAGACCCTTTTTTTGAATAGAAAAAAATTATTTATATTCACATATCAGTTATATGTAAATACTTCTGAAATGTGTTTAAATAGCTTATTCTCTTGAGTGGTTTAAATTTCCCTCTTATGATCTTGTTTTTATTGATTCTTTGGTTGAATAAGCCACCCTTCCCCTCTTTTTAAAGAAAAGGTGGAGTAAATTCCAGTTCTATGCTATTACAATTAGAATTAATGACATTTCACTATTCAGTGGACTATAATATAATCTCAGTTCTTTGTAGGTTTCCAGTGCCCTTAAGATACAAATAATTTAATGTTTGAGTATCATCCTATTCTAAAAGAATTTAGGATGATACCTTTATAATTTTTACATGACAGGAAGTAGTTAAAAAGTCATCCATTCAAAAGAGAGTTCAATATAAATCATGGGAATCTATTATTATTGAATTGACAAATGAAGGCAATTTTGATCAGAATAATTCTAGCTTAATAAAATGGAAATACCTCTTTTTCTGTACTTTTATTTGGGAAATATTCACCAAGAAGAATCTAATAACCCAATAATACTTTAATTTGGGAGCTACTTTTGGTATATGTGCTGCCAAAGCGAGCACTGGAGGCGGTTAAATCTAATCATTGGACATTCGATTCTGTACTACCCTTTAAAGGTGAAATTTAAATACATTTTCATTTTGAAGGAAATATTGTGGGTAACTTCTAAGATTGAGCCTAGCAAACTACATTTTTCAGAGATGGGATGATAACCTTCAAAATCCAGCTGTTAAGTAGAAGAGGCTGCTTGGGAGCTGTGTTCTAGTGGGAGACAGAGAACCTGCAGTCTGCTAATAACCCCTATTACATCAGCACTCCAAAGGGTACTTCCAGCATTTAACTTCTCATTTATTTCAGTTCTCTAGCAACAAAAAGTGTTTGTGGGTGTTTTCATCTTGAGGAAAGCTTTTACTTCTGGATATTTTCTCTGTCAGGGGTCTTTAGAGACCTAAGCTTTGTTGCAAGTGCCTCAGTCTGGCTGGTGGGTAAAAGGGATTCTATGCCAGGTTGGTGAAGTTACATTTGGGTTTTGAAATTCACAGTCTGCCCACTCTCAATACCTCAGGTGAATGTCAGATAATGTCCCAGTAATGTAAAAAATGTTTTTGAGATTCAGTTAGGAATTCAAGTTATTTTAGTTTGGAAGAGCATTACTTGAGCACCTACTATGTGTTTAGCCAGAGTGCAGGGGCACAGAACGTAGGACACAGAGGAAGCCAGCCCTCAGTCTCTGCATTAATGAGCTGGGCTGTAAGAAGTCTTCTCTTATTTCCAAATTCACAGATGCAAACCATGAGGAAACTGCTGTTTTTTGCCCTTACTATCCTCATACCAGCTTAATGTGTTACCATATTTCTGGTTAGTCAGGAATACTTTTCAAATGTCTGTGGTGTGTTAAGCTTGGAAGAGAGCAAGATTTCAACCTGAAATTGAATCAGACTCCCTCCCCTGCACCTGAATGCACGCCTGGGGTGCATTAGGTTTACCTGCCACATTACATTTTTTTTTTAAAGATTTACTTATTTATTTCAGAGAAGAACACGTGAGAGAGTGTGTGTGCATCCAAGTGGGGGGAGGGGCAGGAGGGAATCTTTTTGAGAGTTTATTTATTTGAGAGAGAGAATGAGAGAGAGAGATAGATCATGAGCAAGGGGGATGGGCAGAGGGAGAAGCAGACTCCCCACGAACAGGGAGCCTGATGTAGGGCTCCATCCCAGAACCCTGGGATCATGACCTGAGCCAAAGGCAGACGTTTAACTGACTTTGCTACCCAGGCACCCAGAGAGAGAATCTCAGGCAGACTCCCTGCTGAGTGGAGCCTGACTCGGGGCTTGATCCCATGACCCATGAGATCATGACCTGAGCCAAAATCACGAGTTGGACGCTTAAGCAACCAAGCCACCCAGGTGCCCCCCACATTACATTTTTCCATTCCTTACTCCCAGGTTCAGCCACACTTAAGTGTGAGGCATTGGGCTAATTGTTGTAAGAAGTACAAAGGTAGATAAAACCACAGAATCTGCCTTCAGCCTGGAAGTAAAATTAGCCTGTAGTTCCTGATCACACCTCTAATGCCTGGGGACAAGGTCCAGATGCACCTTCATGGGGCAGAAAGTAGACGGCACTGGTATTGTAAAATTTGTTATGGGTACTGGAAAACTGGCAGCTGTGTGATCCCCTTGAAGATCTAGCTGTAAGGTCCCCTCCTGTGTAAAGCTCCACCCAGCTCCTTCTGAAATGTTCCTACTCAGGTTTTCACTATTCCCTTAGCTGTCACCGTCTGACTGCATAGTTATTTGTGTGCACAGCAGGCTGGTCTGGTAGTCTGTTCACTGCTCTAGGAAGGAAATAATGACTTACTCATGATGTGTGCTCAGCTATCACATGGGTGGTGCTTGCTAATGGTTGGAGTGAATTGTGTCTGATTTTATACCAGTTTAATTCTAGTAACATTCTCAGGGAATGGTACATTCTGATAAACTAAGTAATTGATGGTCAAGCAGAAAATCCTTTCTTTGGCCTGCACTGTTGAAAACCTTTCTAAAATCTTAGATCTTACTGTATTGAGCAGAGGTCTAATATTTTCATGATAAAATTAACTTAGAATAACTATTAATATTATTCAACTAGAGAAAGTATAAGGAAGTGACTCTCAGTGTGGCCTTTTGACCATCAACGTCACCTGGGAACTTGTGAGAATTGCAGATTTTTCCAACATAGCCCAGGCCTCCTGGATCAGAAAATCCCAAGTGGGTCCAACAGTCTGTGTTTTAACAAGACCTTTAGGTGATTCTAGTACCCTAAGTTTAAGAGCCACTGGTATAGATCAGTTGTTCTGAACCCTGGATTCATATTGTAACCCTTGTGGAGCTTTATAAACTGCAGTCCCTGAGCTCACTCCCAGGAATTCTGATTCATTTTGTCTGGGGTAGGCCTAGCATAGCTATTTTGTAAGTGCCCCCAGGTGGTACTGCTGTACAGCCAGAGAACCAGTGATGTAGGGAGTGGAGTTACTCCACATTATCTCTGCAGCTCTCTTAAAAAATCAATCAATCAATCAATCAATCAATCAGTCCAGGGGCACCTGGCTGGCGCAGTTGGAAGAGCATGCGACTCTTGATCTTGAAGATGTGAGTTCAAGCCCCATGTTGGGTGTAGATGTAAAAAAATAAATCCAAACTAATGTTTTCTCCTAAAGAAAAATTTACAGTTGTGTTTTGCTAAATCAGGGTTTCACTGAGCAGGAAGTCTCCACTTTTCATGGCATTACACTAATAAAGAAGCAGGTGTTTTAAAGCCAGTGGTATTTTCCCACAGGAACAATGTCATATTTGGGTGTTAACTTCCTGATCATGGCCTTGGCATCGAATAAGTCATAGATGGGACCAATAACATGTCATAAAATCAACGATACAATAATTATAGACCTCTGTGATCATTTAAAATCATAAAGTTATGCTCCAAGTCCAATAAAATGATCATAAATGTGGTGTGCAACCTAGGATCACCCCAGATGTCTCAGTACCATAGAAAAAAATGCATGTGGTCGTAGGAAACAGTTTCCTGCATCTGTTGTGTAATAAATATTCATTAACACTATATGCACTCTTAGAATTTGGAGAGGCAAGATTCACATAGTGTAGGTCTCTAAAAATGTCCAAGGAAGCCTTGAATGCATGCCTTTTCTCCCAGTACACCAGGAGTAGTAGTAAGCGTGGAGGTGGGTAAAAGTACAGGGACCTAATCATTGCTGCTGTTGGAGGTGGTGGTAGTGTGGGTGTTTCTATCCACACATTAAGTTCTACTTAATGAAAGGACCCATCTGAGAGTTCTCTGGGCCTTAGTTCCTTCAAAGTTCTGCCTATCAGAAATAAAGGTAAGAGGATAAATGATGTGATCAGTTCACACTTGACTGAAAAGCCATGAATTGTTTAATCACTAGGGCCTGGTTTTTGAGGAAGGAACTTCAGGTATTCTCTTTGGAGTGACCCAGTTTGGCATAGACTTGTGAGAGTATGGGCCTAGGTGTGGTGGAAGGAGCACTGGACATGGAGCCAGTTTAATTTGGCTGTGTTTCTTACTACCTGTGTGGCTCTTGATAGGACACTGAGCTTCCCTCTCCTTTCTTGTAATGTAAATACCAACACACCCTACTCCCAGAATTATAAGGATTTAATAGGTTAATATAGATCATTGTACCCAGCAAGGGAAGCTTTCCCTAAAAGTTACTTTAAGAAGTTGAAATATTGATTGGGGAAACAAACATGAGGCATTCTATCTCTGTATCTCGCCCTTGTTGAGCCTGAAGTAGAAAGCCTGCTTCATCATGTGTACTCAAGCAGATAGAGTTCTGGGAAGCTGGGGAAAACAGGGTGCAAATCCTTCCTGAGAATGACAACAATAATGTCCAGAGCCTGGGTCTTTAGGAAAGACCCAAGAATGGCTGGGGTTTGGAGTGTGTTATTGTCTTACTTGTAGCCAGGTCTGCATTTTGATTCTGAATGCGTTGTCAAGGTTCTTGGTGACTGAATGTTTGCTCAGTAACTGAAGTGTTGTTTGGACCAAACTGTGTATCAAACTTTTCCTGGCAGGTATGCCCTCTTGATACGGAGCTCCGTGGTGTGCATTGATACCAACTACTATATCAACTACTATAAAATAATCACAAGTTCACAGTGGCTTAAATTAAGGATACTACACTTTAGAAAATTCTAAGGCAATTATCAAATAAATGTGCGACTAGGGAAGATGATTGCCTATTATCTTAAATTAGTCTCAGTGATTTTATGAGTCTCTGATTTACTTTTTAGCTCAGGCGTTCTCCTTGCCCTTGAAATTTATTTTCAAGAATATACTAAGTTCGTTAACTAGAAACAGTTCTTTAAGCGTTAATATATTTGGTTATTCAAACAGAAATAAGGGAGAGTAAAAATGATGAAGGAACATAGTAATTCTTTAAGTTTTTCCATAGATTCCTAGAACGCACAGAATCTATAGATCTCAGGGATTGTCTCCTCCTGCTGTCTCTCCTCAGAGGAGTAAAAAATGTTACATTGGACATTAATACAAAGTCATCCTCCTCACTATCATTGCCATGCTTTTTCTTCTATCTAACACAGCCTCTAAAAGAGTTCTCACAGAATTTGTTTTTAAGTTAAGCTAAGTTCAGGAACAAAACATTCAGTATTTTTCTTTCTTTCTTTTCTTTCTTTCTTTCTGAATTCACCAACCAAGATGATTTAGTTTCTTCTGTTTCCTTTGAGACGCATTTCAAAATAGCACTGGTATACCATATGATCCAGCAATTCCATTTCTGAGTATGTACCCAAAATAAAAGCAAGAACTCGAACAGATATTTGTATATCTATCTTAATAGCAGCATTAATCACAATAGCCAAAATGTGAGAGCAGCGTAAATGTCCATTGACAGATGTGGTATATACATGCAGTGGAACATTTTTTTCAACCTTAAAGAGGAAGGAAATTTTGACATAGGCTCTAACATAGTTGAACCTTGGGGGACATTATGTTAAGTAAAATAAACCAGACACAAAAAGTCAAATACTGTAGGATTCCACTTATTGTGAGGCACCTTGAGTACTCATTCATGGAGACAGAAAGTAGAATGGTAGTTGCTGGGGGCTGTGAGGGGAAGAGGAGAATGAGGAGTTAGTATTTAATAGCTACAGAGTTTCAGTGAAGAAAATGAAAAAGTCCTGGAGAGGGAGGGTGGTGGTGGATGCCCAGTAGTGCAACTGTATTTAACACTGCGGAACTATATACTTAAAAATGGTTTTCAGGGCTCCTGGCTAGCTCAGTCGAAAGAGCATGTGACCCTTGATCTTAGGGTCATAAGTTTGAGCCCCACATGGGGTGCAGAGATTACTTAAAAATAAAAACTTTTAAAAATGGTTTAAATGGTAACTTTTATGTTATATGTAATTTTGTCACAAAAAATGTTTGGGAAAAAAAGAGGTGATGTTCCAAATAAAGTCAAGACTTTGAAAGGCTTTTAAAAAAAAAAAAACCTGAAGGAAAGAAACTGGCTGAATGAGATGGTAAAGTCTGGTGGAAGGAATGCTGGCCTGGGCTCTAATTCTGGTTCTGCCATTAACCAGCTCTGTGCCCTACCCATCTGGCCATTAGTTTTGTCATCAGTAAAATGAGGATGTAGGCTGGTTCATGTCCAGCCTTCCTGCCTGCTCTGAATTCTGGGAGTCCACAAGTTCTCTGCAAAGAAGTACTTATTTAGGAACAGCTGCGTAGTGAAGATAAGGAGCCAGGCATATTTGTGATATGAGGGCAGCCCAGTTCTCTAGAACTTGTTCCGACCAACTTTTGACTCAGGCACGTTTGAAAATATAGTAATCATTTTAATCTATCTTGCCTCATTGCTCTAGAGGCAGGGGCAGAACTTCAGAGTGGTCAGATTCCAGAGCTGTATTTTAGTGCCCTGTACCTGCTTTGACACCAGGGCCAGAGACAGGGGCTGTCTCTCAGTGCTTTTGACAGCGATCCTGACATCAGAAATCAGTGTCTGCCTTCAAGGATGGGGACTGTTTCTCCCAAATTGTCTTTATTTTCACTGAACTGTGGAAAAGGTTCTCTCTTACCT
The DNA here is from genome assembly GCF_053574225.1 of Canis aureus. Classification (NCBI taxonomy): domain Eukaryota; kingdom Metazoa; phylum Chordata; class Mammalia; order Carnivora; family Canidae; genus Canis; species Canis aureus. Next base: position 23,102,280 of record NC_135641.1, on the reverse strand, counting down.
GGGCAAGTGTATCAGACATGTAAGTTTTCTTTTGGCTTTGGAGTAAATAGTTTTGTATGAGGAAGTTAATCCTCCTCCTTAGGGTTTCGTGTAGGCTTGTATTAGCAGAGCTTTGCTTTTATTAAGCACATAGAGGCTGATTGACAGGCTGAGGCTTACCTTTAGCATACTGTGAGTGCCATGTGTGGGCAGCATGTGGATATGTTGTTTGAGAGGAGGTACAGACAGCCTGGCATGAAAAATAGAGGCCATTGACTGGGCTGGTTGCTTGTATGGATTATCTACCATCTCTCAATAGCCCTGTGAGGCATGGTGGCAACTTTATTCCTCAGAAGAGAAGATTGAGAGGTTCAGGGAGACGGCTGCTCTCTCAAGGCCACCAGCAAGAAAGGTGACAACTTAGATTTGAACTTAGATCTGTCTGACTGCAAAGCCTGTATAGTCTTTCTGCTATGCCATACTTCATAATATAGGAAGACATATATCTGTGCTACTTGGTAATGTAGAACTGAAAGATTAGCTCCAATTCAAGTAGACAGTAAGAATCACTAGCTAGTTCTGTTTGTAATTGTTCTCCCCGTAAGGCTGAGATCTGAGCAATTTGTGACTAGTGAGCCATGTTTGTGATAGCTGGGACCAAAAAGTGAAACAGTTCTTCCATGCCCTTGTATCTTAGGATAATAGAATATTTCAGCTGAGATAGAGGAGGAAGCTCTGTAGGCTACATAGGAGAGGGTCTCAGGTGGTTCAGAGCTATCCTAGGAGTCTGATGATGCTAGTTCTTCGTAGGTCTATTTATGGTGTCCTTTAGGAATGCGTATGGTGTGACCAGATACTCTCCTCATTTTGTTTGCACCTGTGTATTTCTAAGTAATAGTGGCTCTTACTCCATCTATTTTTAACTTCTCTCCTAAGTCTGTAATTTATTATAGGATAGTACTTGGAATTGATCTTCCCTTCCTATTCCACTCATTAGTCATTCATTTAGACTCTAACAAGTCAAGATGAGAAATAGAAAGAATGCTACTTGATATTAGTTCAGGGTGTGTCCACTTTGTGTGTCCCTTCTCCCCTCCCTCCAATATTTTTCCTAGGCTACTGTAGCATCTGACACATAGTTTATGTTCCACAGATGAATTTGATGAATAGATGAAGGAGCTTGCAGTGTATAGTCACTGTTTATGTCTTTGATAACATCTGTGTTAAATGAATATATATGCATTTTTTAAACTTTTAGTATTGGGGGGAAGGGGCAGATACTCCATTCCAAAATAAGACTTTTAACTTGTGTATCTGCTGTCTTTGGAGGGGTCATAATTTGATGGTGTTTGAAACCAATAAAGTAATGATCTGCTTTTTAACAGGATTTGCTATAATTTGATGAGTGATTTGTCTATGATCATGCATTTAAGCTGATAGCAGTAATAGTAATATCTTTACCATTCCAAAATGTGGATTTCTATATGAAAAGGTGCATCTGAGTTTATAATGAGGCTCAAAATTAAAGGTGTAACCACTGTTGTCTTCAAATACTCAAATGATCCATGTCATATATGGGAGTATGACACCCACCCCCATCTTTCCTTCTCCTATTTTCCCACCCTAAGAGACCCCATTGTCAGAGGTGCCCTTTATTTCTTTCCTTTGCTCTACTTCTATGTGAGCAAATTCTCCAGAAGGAGGAGAGAAGAGAAATTATGAATGGGGGGTGGAGGGAGGTGTTCCTGGAACTATATAGCATCCCTGTTAGAATTTTTTAAAAATGTATTTCTCTGTAGAAGTGATATTTTGGGAATAATTGGTTTTATGATACCATAAGGTCTTAATGGCTATTAAGATACCTGGGTGCATTTAAAAATCACCATTCTATTAAGTGTTCCATGATCTTCTCTCCCTTCTTCCCACTTTTACAGTCCTACCTAGGATGAACCTCCTGGTGACTGCTAAGTCCTGTGAAAGCCGGACCTCCAGCTGATGTCAGCTCATTCTGAGGTGCATCTTGGAGTAGAGGCTCTGTCATCTTTATCTGTGTGTCTGCAACTACTAGTCTGGTGCCCGGCACAGAGGACATCCTACCCAGCTCTTGCTTAATTAGGTTGAATTTAAGGAAGAAAAACATTTACATTCTCTATTCTCATCCTCATCTGTTCTCAAGAACTTTCTTATGTAGAACTCATCAGCACGGGAAGTAGGACATGCAGTTGGATTTATTCATTGACCTTTATTTACTTTACTTACTTTATTTACTTACTCATCAAATATTTATTGACCAGCTACTATGTGCCAGGCAGTACCAGGCTCTAAAAGCATAGCAGTGAACCAGTACCGTTTCATTGCCTGCTCTCTTGGAGCTTATAGTCTGGTGGGGAAAAAAGTACCATCATCAGGAAGGCCTCACTGGATCAGACCGGTGGGACTATTCCTAGAAATAGTAGACTGCTATTTTAGAAAAACATGGGCTAGCTTTGAATTAGCCTATGTGTCTGATGGCAAAACCTCTTTTCTTAAATATTAGCGATGAAAAAGTGACTTTTTCAGTTATTCAGTATTGTCTTTAAAAATAAACTTGATGAAAGATAAGATATCGGCATTTTGTTTTTACAGTGTTTGATCAGAGTAATTCTCATTTACTTTCTTTTTAAATATTTTATTTATTTATTCATGAGGGACAGAGAGAGAAAGAGAGGCAGAGACACAGGCCAAGGGAGAAGGAGGCTCCATGCAGGGAGCCTGACGTGGGACTCGATCCTGGGTCCCCAGGATCAGGCCCTGGGCTGAAGGCGTTGCTAAACTGCTGAGCCACCTGGGCTGCCCTTACTTTTTTTTTAAATAAAGTCCTAAAGTTAGTAACCTGAGATACTAAAAGGGAAACTTTTCCCAATATTCTGCTAGCAAATTATTGATTTTCTGAGTTTTCTATTAAGGCAAGCTATCAGTTTTCCTTGTGCCTGGTGACTAATTCAGTTGCATATGTGTGTATATATATATATATATATATATTTTTTTTTTTTAATAGTTCCCCAGTCTTAGGTAAAACTGAGTAGATTTAATGGTGAATAGCTTCATCAATTTCCTATGAGTAAAAACAGAAAATCATGAAAAATAAAGTTAAGAAAATCATAGTACAAAGCCAGCAGGACAGGATAAAGGGTGATTAGGCTGGTGACCGGGTTGGAAGAAGTGAAATTTTATCTTGATATCCTTTCTGTGATGCAATATTTCTTTCCATAGATTATTTTAATTTATATGAGCTATTTGAGGAGATTACATTCTTTTTTTTTTTTTTTTTAAGGAGATTACATTCTTAACAGTTTCCATAAAGCTCTTTATTATGTACAGCCGGAAGCCCAGTCACTTCTTCACACTTGTTTCTGTGAATGCTCTATAAAATGTAGAGGGACTTTCAAGATAAGCATAATTCTGTTTGTGGATTTTGGGAGAGCTTCTAAGAACAGATATGGGTAAATAGCACCTCATGTCAGATCTTCCTGTGTAAGGGATTCGAGCATACCTGGCAGCAAAGAGGTTTAACCTAGTTTCTCAGATAAAAACTTGAGATGGAAGAAGGATGAGGAACTATCCAGGGTGAGCTGAGGACCTTTACCCTACTTTCCTTGGGATGACGCACCTTATCCCCAGGTCAGTCAGCTTCTTCAGCCCGTGTATTAAGAATCGTGGTTGCAAGTAACAGAAACTTGCTAGATATTTGATAGATAGCTTGAGCAAAAGGGGGGATTTTTTTTTTTTTTTCTTAACCACCCTGTCGAATGAACTGGGATGAAGTGGTTTTTGTTTTCCTTTTTTTTTTTTTTAATAAAGTTTTTATTTATTTGTGAGAGACACAGAGAGAGGCAGAGACAAGCAGAGGGAGAAGCAGACTCGACTCCCTGTGGGGAGCCCAATGCAGACCTTGATCCCAGGACCCCGAGATCACGACCTGAGCCAAAGGCAGCCGCTCAACCACTGAGCCACGCAGGCATCCTTGAAGTGGGTTTTAAGGACATTTAGAACAAGCGACTTCAACACAGCTGTGTATCTCTGGCTTCTTCCCTCTTTCTCACCACCTTTTGTCTCTAGCTGTTAGTGTCAGCTTCTTTTTTTCCTACCTCAGATGGGCTTTCTTTACATGGAAGGTAGTATCACATTAAGTGCCAACATGCAGATGTCTTTAAAGCCTGTGATCTGGGAGAAAACAGTTTAAGTTCCCTCCAGTTTAAGTTTGAAAAATCCCAGGGAAGAATTCTGATTCGCCTGGCCTAGGTCATGTGCCTGTGACAGTTTGTACAGCCCCAGGGATAAGGTGCATGATAGGCTTTGCTTGTGTCCTGTGCCCAGGGAGGTGACACAGACATTGCCCTGAGGGGTTTGTCACCAACAGCCAGAGCTCTTTCTTTTTTAGTTTATATGGGGCCCAGGTCAAACAACTAGTAAAGATTTTTTTCTGAATTCATTGAAAATTGTTTGAAATCTTTTCTTTTTGTTGTTTTTGTCAGGTTATGGACTTTGCACCCAACTAACCTGTAGGTTCCTCTTTGATTTTACTGTTTTCACAAGAGCACAGACTGGCGCCCTGTGCTGTAGTGTTTTCTTGAAAATGGGGGTCGATTGACTAAATGAATACTGCTGGAGTTAGGTATATTGAGACATAGAATTATAAAACTCAAGTGGTGAAAGAGATCTAAGGTTACCTCTGCTTTTTTAAAGTTTCACATATATTATGGAGTCTCCAAAACACAAAGGACCTGGAGATAAGAGTGGGTGAGCACTTACAAATATTACACCTGTTCTGAGAACGGAGGATAGTGACATGACATGAAACATAAAGTAGGACCTTACATTTACCTAAAGAAAAATCTTGACAGGCTAACTAAGGATGCCACATTTCTTTGATTTTTGACTGAAACCATACCAGTTTAGAGCTTGTCTTTGAAGAATGGGCTGACACATGAACAGAGCTGAAGCTCTGATTGCCAATATGTATCTTTGAATAATTGTTTAAGAAGCAAAACCAATTATTAGTGAATGATATTTGTTTAGCGGATAAAATCTTTTGAAATATGCCATCTGTTGGAGAAAATAAATAAAAGAGTTCTTGGAGGTGAGAATGACTAAGAGCTCAGTCTTTGAAACAACAAACTAGGACTCAAATCTGAGTGCTCCGCTTGTTGACTTGGTAACTCTGGCAAGTTGCTAAAGCTCTCCTAGCCTCACATTCTTCAGCTGTAAAATGAAGATTCTATTTTTATAGCTTTTTTGGTATTAAGTGAAAGTCAAGCAGTTTTTAATAACTCTTTTATTGTGGTAAAATACACATAATATAAAGTTTACAGTTTTAACCATTTTTAACTGTACAGTTCAGTGGTATTAAGTACATTCATATTATTGTGCAATCATTACCACCATCCATCTCCAGAATTCTTTGATCTTGCAAAACTGAAACTCTATACCCATTAAACACTAACTCTTCATTCTCCTCTCCACCCAGCCCCTGGCAACCACCATTCTACAAATAGTTACTTTTTTATAAATGGTAAGATCTAAAGAAATGCTAGCTGTTATCCTTCTAGATCAGGAGTCAGCAAACTCTAGCCCACAGGCCAAGTTTGGCCAGCAGCCTGTTTCGGTAGGGTCCTTGAACTAAAAAAGATTTTTATATTTCTAAAGGGTTGTAAAAACAAAACAAAAACAAAATAAGAATATGCCACAGAATATGTATCCCACAAAACCTAAACTATTTACTGTCTGGTCCTTTACAGAACAGAAGCTGACCCCTGTTCTAGATATGATGTATATATATATTTTATCGTGGGATCCTTAAAGAATCTGATTAAACGTGTGTGTGTGTGTGTACTTGTACACGTATGCATATGTACTCTTTGTGTATCTTATGGGGGTTATATCAATATCTACTCTAGACCATGAATTCACAGTGGGGCTGTGTTGCCTTACGGGAATGAAATTGGTTCTTGGAGGATAAAAATCTTAGCTATTATAATGGTTTGCAGCCTTCCAAAGAGCCCCAGATACACAGATATACAATATTATCTCTAGTATTAAATTTTTTTTGGGGGGGGTGAAGACGGGCTGGGATGATTAGAGCAAATGTCTAGTTAAATAGTTAAGTTTGTTAAGGAAGTGATGATGAAAAAAAGTTTGAGAAACACTGTCCAAGACTGACTTCTGGAAAGCAAGACATGTGTCTTAGAATATACCAGCGTTTAGCAGAGGATCCAGAATGTTTTCTTCAGTCTGTTAAATTCGTTATAGCATAGCTGAATGAATGAAACCTCTGATCTAGTTCAGTGATCCATTCTGTCTAGAAATTGCTTTCACAGCAAAATCTGCAGCACTAGAAATTTTTAAGTTCTTTTTAACCTTTAAGAAGTTTGTTAAATGATTATTCTTTCTTTTTTTTAATAACATTTTATTTATTATTCATGAGAGAAATAGAGAGAGAGATACAAGCAGATGGAGAAGCAGGTTCCATGCAGGAAGCCTGACCTGGGACTCGATCCCAGGTGTCTGGGATCACGCCCTGGGCTGAAGGCGGCGCTAAACCGCTGAGCCACCTGGGCTGCCCAAATGATTAATCTTTCTGATACACCACAGAGAATCTTCTTGCTTTATAAGGATAGCATTTTTAGTCCTTTTTTCTTATATCTGTTATTGACAAAATGAGTGTAGATGTTGGAGTGTAAATACCTCTAACCTTAAGCCTCCCTGTAAAGCTTCTCACAGTTATGACAACTCTAAATTGAAAAGAAAACATAGGTATATCATTATTTTACTGGGAAAAATTAAGTCAGACTTATAATATGCAGATTTTGATAGCAGGCCACTGAAATGTCAGGAACTTAGGTCATCCTGATCTCACCTCCCAGTCGAGGATGGTGTCTTACGTATCTCTGTATCCTGAGTACGTAGGACATGGCAGGTGATTAGTGAATATGTTTCTGGTGCTGGTTGTACTGGTGATGTTTCTGCACATGCCTCATTGTACCCTGGAGTTGTTACTACTAGCAAATTTTCTTTGCCCCAACCTATTCTCACTTACAGACCCATGTCTCACTTTGGTCGCCAGGACCAGTTGGTCTTTCTACCACTGTCGTAGAATTTGATGGTGATGAATAGCAGTGGATTGTTCAAACAGCCTTCTTTGCACAAGGAAAGTTTTCATGGCATAACAAATACTGATGTAGTAGTGCCCAGCTCTGTGGTTGACTTAAGAATGTAGTGTGGTGGCTGGTACTGAAAAAGGCAGAGCCAAGGATTCATGCCTTCTCTGGGCTGGGAGCTGGAAGTGGCATCTGGGGAGGGGGATGAGGCTCTGAAGGAGCAGCCTAGAGATCCAACAGGCCAGTATTCCTCAAATATCTCTACTAAAATCCCCTTGCGAGTCAGAAGCTATCTACCAAAAAGACCTCTATGAACATAAAACTTGTCTTCTGTTAAAAATTTTTTTTTAACATGTCTGTGTGTCTGGCACTGTATTCTATGTATATGTGTTTGCTTTCATATAAAGATATCAAAAAAGTAATATAAAACTTAACATGGGATTGATACTCTGCAGAATTAACATTCATCCTGGATCCTGAGGCCAACGTTATGAATCGCTGGGAAGACTTACATTCATAGGTGGAGACGCATAGCGAGGCTATTGGTTGAGTCCAAACAGGTATTAGCTAGCCATTTTGGCCAGTCAGATCTTGGGAGTTGAGGTGTTTTTACTTAGAGTGATAAAAACCAGGAACTAGCTACTAACCACTGTGTGTGGTTAGAATGACAAAGTGATAGCCCTCTGGTTCTCCCTGGTTTATGTCCCTGAGTTTGTAAGTGAACTGCTGGGGTGGAGTCTCTTGGAACCCTTTGGCCTGCCTTCAAAAGATGAGGACTCCATTTGGTGACCATGGCAGTCACAGTGGCCCTGGGGTTCCTCATCACTGTAAGTCCTTCTGCACATCTGCAGAGCTCCATGCAGCCTCGAGGAGGCCCATCACATTCTCCTTGCTGAGGGCCAGGGTGGAATTAGGCCTTCTCAGAGCAGAGGCACTATTCTCTTTTCCGTAAGAGTCCAAATGCTCAGAAACCTGTGTATGTGAAGGGGTACACCTACTTGTATTGCTGTTCATGGAGCAAGAGGGTCCACTCTTGGTTTACAAGTGTCCCACATGTCTCAAATTTGAATCAAATGTATGATAACCTCCAATCTTACAGTTATCCTTTTCTATAAACCTTCTTAAATGGCCTAGTTTCACCATGACATTCTAGTGGAATTAAACTTGAACTAAAAATTATGTAATTAATTACAACTATTAATTGAGTCAAGCCTGTAACTTGATAACACAAGGCCCACAGCTGACAGGTGGTTAATCCCTAGTGCATAACTTCTTCATATTTGTTCCTTAAGATAGGATTTGAAAGAATGAGAGTTTCGGTAAAAATCTCGGGTGAGTGTGCTGTTTGGTGATCAGGCTGGGGAAACCAGTGACTTCCACCTCCCACCTCTCAGCCTGAGGTCCTGATCTGCCTTCATGGAGGCCTCCTTCTACGAAAGCCCTGCAATTCATGAGTCTTGTGCTTTGACGTACTCTGGTCACTGTGTGGACACAGTTAGTCATGTAGCTATTTTCAGATAAGATCGATGTAGCTGTGCCCATTAATTTACATTCTGAGCTTCTGGAGATGGACTAAAATTACTAGGGAATGGTTATTTCTTGATGACTACCTTATAAGTGCCATGGTGTAGTGGAAAGGCTTTTTTCTCAATATCAATGTGTGATAATATAACTCTCTATATAAATGAATGTGAGCTTTTAAAGCATGGTACATTAGAGAAAGCCATGGTCAAAAGATTAATGCCAAGCAGAGATGGTGAGTAAAACTTATTTTAAGACTCTCTGAAGCGAACATAATGGTGTCGTTGGTCTATTTGAATGTCATTGTGTTATAGAGGAAAGGGGATAGGTTTTGGAGTAGAACAGACCGATGTTGGAAATTAGCTGTGATCCTAAGTAGGTTTTTCCAGGGTACAACCAGTTTTACTCATTCAAAAGAAAGAGGGGGAGAGACTAATTCTCTACATCATTAAAAAGTTCCTGACACATGATGTTCCTAGCACATCGGGGGTGTTTATAGCAGTCATCCATACTAGGGTATCTCTTCCACTCGTCCCTCCCCAAAAGAAGAAGGAAGGACTTGTTTTACTCTACTGAGTCGGGGTTTAAATATAGCAAGATCCCAGATTCAGTACATATATGTTTTAAATGGTTATGGGAAATGTGCCTAATATTTGAAATGAGCTGTACGTGATTCATGGTTTTTAGCAATCTATCTACCTAGTTCTAAAAAATAATTTTTTTAAGGCAGGTAATTGATTTTTTTTAAATTTTATTTTTATTTTTATTTTTTTAGGTAATTGATTTCTTAGTCATGCTACGAACTCCCAGGACCTTATCCCACGAATGCAGCCCTGGTTAGAGTTTTTTGTGAGCCTTCAATGCTTCAAGCCCACTAACCTCATTTTGCACATTACCCCAAAACAAGCACACACAAATATACACACAATTCATGACCCAGTTTTGGGGGCAAAATGTTAAACAAATAAAATTCTTAGAAAGTTGTGAGGCACTTAAAATAGTTTGCTTTTTAAATGGTTTAGGAGCTTTTCCCATAAGACATGGTGCTTGCTGCTATAAATAGAGGCATGCATGTATGTCCAGAGTATTCTCTGTAGTCCCAGTGCTTAAGAGGATCAAGAAGTCAGTTGTATTATCTTGGTATCTAAAGTCCAGTGTGAGATTTTAACCTTGTTAACTCCGTACTTTGAAAAAAAAAAATTAACTTCCACAAAACCTGTAAGTCCAATTGAGACTATTTCACATGAGCAGTTTTCAGATGTCTTGTCACTTTTCTTTGTTAAAAGCAAACCCTTAGCTCCCCCCCCCTCCCCCCCACTATTTGCATCATTACTAGGATTTTTCTAATGGGCTTTGTGAATTTGTCAAAGCTGGGAGATGGGTACATACTATCTACTTCTATGTTGTTTTTTTATAAATTAGAGCAGATACATTTTTTAAAACTCAATAGCCAGAATTCATCCTTTTTAAATTTATGAATGGAGTAATGGTAGTATTATTATTTTCTTTTCTTCAGTCTCATCTCCTTAGGTTGTTCAAGGCAAGATATTGGAAAAGGAAAGAAACTAAAAATAAATATATATGAGATCCCCAACATATACATATTATTGAATATTGCTCCTGAGAGTTTCCGTTCTGAAGCAATCTAAAAACTGTTGGGAAATGTGGGTAAAACCATATTTATGTATGGCATCATGGCCAGTGTAATGTAATTGAAAAGCAGAGGACTTGGAATTACAAACGGAGAGCTGAGATCTGGCTTTGCCACTTACTAGCTAAAGGGTCCTTGGGCATACCACCCAACCTTTCTAAGCCTGTTTCTTCATCTTTATTTATTTATTTTTGTTTCTTCATCTTTAAATGAAGACAGTATGTGCTCTGCCTCTTAGGAATTTTCTTTTTTTAGCTATTATTACTATACATTGACCTTTGTGTTATTCATTTAGCTAGTGTGCACCATCATCTGTTGAACTAGGGACTGGGAATATGCAGCAGTAAAAGGAAGCACATATAGAATTTATTCTCAAGTAGCTCATAGACAAAGGGAATACAAAAATACACAGAAAAACAAGCACCACTTTTTAAAAAGAATTTATTTATTTATTTATTTGAGGGAGAGAGAGCACAAGCAGGGGGAAGGGTAGAAGGAGAGGGAGAAGTGGACTCCTGGGTGAGCAGGGAGCCCCACCTGGGGCTCTAGCTGAGGACTCTGGGATCATGACCCGACTCAAAGGCAGATGCTTAACAAACTGAGCCACCCAGGCTCCCCCAGACGCCACTTCTGAAGACATATTTAAATACAGAATATGCCTAGTACCAGCTGAATGCACATGTGGAAGAAAACAGAAAAAAATGGTCCATCATATATACAAATAAAACCAGTTTCTAAATACCTACCTTTTGGCAAAGATCTTCAAATTTTCTATCCATCTTTCTACAGCTTTACCATGATCATAATTTCTCTAGATAAACTCACTTGGTACAAGAAACTATATAGCTACTTAAAAAAATATTCATGATACATGAATGCATTCTCCTTTCCATAAAAAGCAAATAGATTCCCCTTTAACTCCTCATCCCCATTCCCACTCTCCTTCTTCCCTTCCCAGATGTTGCTATCGGTTCTTCCATACTTTTTCTCTTCCTTTACACATGCATATATGTATCCAGAGAAAATACATAATGAAGCATCTGTTTTTCTTTTGTTTTGTTTCAAACAAGTGTTGTTATACTGAGTGGAACATCCTGCAACCTGCTTTTTTCACTCAACAACATGTCCAGGAGAACTTCCCGTGATCTGGCTCATTCATTTTAACCTCCACTTGCTGTTCTGCCCTGGTTTGTTTCACCACTTATTTACTGATAGGCGTTAAATTGTTTCCAATTCCAACAAACCTGTCTGCACATGTTTGTAATATCCTATTGAAGCATATATGTAAATTCTTCCTGTATTTTTTAGGATACATATTGGTAAGTGGAATTGCTAGGTTGTAAATTATATACTGTAAAATTTGACTTGTTAATAGCAAATTGCCCTCTCAATTAAAATAAACACTATTTTTGCCCAGCTCCTTGGAGCCACTTAATTAGGGAAAGTTTCACTGAGTATAGTGATGGTGGTCTAGAGTAAACCAGGGCTTAAACTTTAATGTGCAGACTGATTACCTGGGGATTTTGTTAAAATGCAAATTTGACACCCTTTAAAACAAGGCCTAAGATTTTGCATTACTTAAAAGCTCCCAGGTAACACAGACACTGCTGATCAGGGAGGACACTTTGAGTAGCAGGAAACAGGAAACCAGATCTCATTCCAGCTTGTTTTTCCATACTGCTGAAAGTTAAGGGTTTTTATGGGTATGTGTGTCCATGCCTCAACACATGGACATGAGCATGTTTCCAGAGTAAGTTGTATTTTGCCATTGAATTTAAACTCTGGCCCTAGAAGGCTAGACCTTTAAGTCCTATGAACATGTATGGTAAAATGTTGATGATTGTTGAAATTAGGTGATGGGCACATAGAAGTTCTTTGTACTATTCCTCCTACTTTTGTGCAGAGCATTTTGTAGAAATGTTTATAATATAAACTTCAGAATAAAAGATCCTTTAAAAATTGAGTTGCTCCTAAGAATTTTCACCTTGGTAAATGCTGCTATACCTTTCCTAGATTTCCTCTGGTAGGTGATTTGAAAGTATTTTGTGTTAATCATTAGTATATTTTGACTCTTATAAGTTTTAATTTTGATATATCTAAGTATTTTTAGAAGTCTAAAAATAAGTGCAAAAAAGAGCTGCCTACCTTAGCAGGTGTAGTCAGATCATCCTCAGCCTTCCTCATTCAGAGAGGATGCCATGAAATATGACAGACACCATGATCACAGCATGGTGTGTGTGTGTGTGTGTGTGTGTGTGTGTGTGAGAGAGAGAGAGAGAGAGAGAGAGAGAGAGAATGCGCATGATAGCACTGGAGTATTTTGAGAGCCCTTAAGGGTCAGAATGCTTGTGTGCTGGTTGATTGGTAGTTACCTGGAACATTGTTGGCAGGATTTTGATGTCTTTTTAGGATTCAACAGAGAAAAATCTTTATGATTCATTAACAGTATCTTGTCAGGGTGTGCTGTATTGGAGATAGCACAGATGCTGCCTGTGGTTGGTTGACCGTGGCTCCGTGGAAGCAGTTGTTGGGAAAACCAGGTTCAAAGCGTTTCAGTGATCTGCCATAGATTCATGGTTAGCAGAAGAGCTAGTACTATAATCACTAAGCCTTCTGATTAGGTCCAGTTCTCCTCCTGCCATTCCATCCTCATAGTGGGAATCTAATTATGCTGAAGGCCATTCTCTTGGTGAAGCGGCTTGGTGTAGAGTAGAAGAAGACATCACCTTTTAACTGGGTGACATTGGACAAATCAGTTAATCCTAAGGAAGGGTATAGTTTCATCTTAGGCAGGTAAATGAGTGTCTTTTTACTTGAGCCACTAGGAAGCTCAGAGCTGAACTTGTACATCTGCTGTATCAACTCTTTAGTCCCCCTTGGCCTGCATAATTGTATTCTGAACCTCCTTTCTCCCCCATTCTGCCTTCATTTCCTAATCTGATTCCATGTTTTCTTGCTCTTATTTATTTGCTTCATTTTTATTTCTGTTTTATTGTATGTCTTTACCATGAGCTGCCTCAAATATTTGTGAAACAGATGGTATATGAATAAAGAAATTGGAATGTTTGGAAAAAGTTGTTATTGACAAGACTGATAAGGATGAAAATAGTGTCCTAGTTCTGAGAAAATGTTGGTGTCTGTGGTATCTGCTCTCTTTTTCTCCCTGCTCCTCCTGTCTCTCCTTAATGGGTCCATCTTGGTCACTTAAACCCCTTTTCCTCTCTGTGTGGCTTTGGCTGCATCCCAAGCGGTGATGTTTCCAACTCTGTCTCCAGCCTCACCTGAATTTACAGATACATGCCCATATTTCTGACTTCCCTCTTACCAGATACCTCCATCTGAATGTCCCACAGGTCCCTCAACTCAGCATCTACCAAATGAAGCTCTCATTTCCAAAACCCCTCAAATCCCCTGCTACCTGGATTCCAGTGGCACCACCATCCACCCTATTGCTCCAATAGGTCACCCAAGCTAACTTTTTACTTTTTACATTCTATAATCCACTACATCTAATCAGCATCTAAGATCTGTAACTTCAACTATTTACCCAATTTTTAAGTCTATTAGCTCTATTCTTTCTGTAAGACCCTTTGGGGTTTTTACATATCCTTGCCTTCCTTGGGGTTTTCATCACTGTAGTAATCCCCACTCTATCTCCTTTATCTTTTGTTCCCCTTTCCAGCACATCCTTTGTCCTGAAGTCAGAGGTCTGCATTTCTCTTCAGGCTAAGTTTCAAGTTACTTAGGTCTTTCATACACTTGCCTTTGCTAAGCTTATTAGTTTTACGTTTTGCCATTCCCCAGCCTTGCCTGCAATCACCTTTTCTTTTCTCTTCCTTTGGTGCACTCCATTCTGCCTTGTAAGACTTGGCTCATCTCCCTTTCTTGGACCTCTTTGAGCTTCTTGCTTCTCAACATCCTGTACACATCTCTGTTGTAGTTCTTACTACTAAGTGCATATTGTCCCATTTGAGTGGATGCTGTTTGAAGATCTGAATTGTGGCTTTTGAGTCTGTATCTCTTGTGTTTAGCACCTTATACATGACACACATGGCTAAGTCCTCATCAAATGTTTGCTGAAGGGACTAATGGGTGTCTCAGTTGGTTAAGTGTCTGATTCTTGATTTCAGCTCAGGTCATGGTCTCAGGGGTGAGGTCAAGCCCTGTTTTGGGCTTCATGCTAAGTGTGAAGCCTGCTTAAGATTCTCTCTCCCTTTGCCCCTCCCCACCTCTCTTAAAAAAAAAAAAGAAATGAAAAATATTTGCTGAATGAAGACATTGCATTCTTAGAACTCTTTTGGAGAACTATACTGGTTGTAGTAGTCACATTGATAGCTATTACTGCCGTTATTTATTAAGCTTTTACCTGCCAGATACTGTTCTAAATGCACAATTCTTTGTGGTCAATACTATTACTATCCTTATTTTACAAATAAAGAAACTGAGGCACAGAGCTTAAGTAACTTGTTAGAGTTTATCCAGACATAAGTGGTGGAGCCAAGATTTGAACCTAGGTTCCCTCTTGACCATCATATATATTATGAGACTTACTTCTTTATCTAGGGGAAGGCAGGGCTTTACCCAGTAGTTATTTTTTGAAGTCACTTCTAGTTTCTTAGTCTGCAATTTTGCATTAGCATAGGAAAATAAGATGACATTTGAAACTTAGTGAATGGCACCAATATCATGTGAGCCGTGTATAACAGGCTTCCCTCCCTTCTGATCTGGACTCTTCACGCTTTCCTCAGCTGTGTGAAGTGGAATAAAGATGCAGCCACAATTCTTTGCTCTTCTAGAAAGCACACATTCTGGAGCACCTCCAGAAAACTGTATTAAGAAGAGGTGGAGAGTGCCAGGCAGCCCTCACCCCATCATATCAAAAGAGATTTGTTTCTCCCCTTAATCAGCAAAGTCAGGACTTCCTGGGAGGGAGGGCCAAAAGTGAGAAGTCTGAGATAGTGAATGGAGCTGGACAAGTATTTGCCTTTGTCAGATCACTTGCACAAGTATTCTTAACACATTAAAAGTATGACAAAGGGCTTTTAGAGCATTTGTTTTTAGAATACTCAGAGTGTAAGAAATTGAGATTGAGCTAATGCATGGCCACAATATGAAAAAAAAATCTAAGTATTTAAGCCTAAGGAGTCACATTAAGAAATTAAACCAAGAAAGAGAATATGGCATGAAATGAAGTGATAAAAGGAATTGTAAGGAACTATAGGGATAAGGACATGTGCTCATTTATCCATTTGTGATGATGTTTCTTTCTACTTACAAATAAGACTCTCCTTGGTTTCCCTAACTTGGCTTTTATGTTGGGAATTTATTTTTTTTTTAAGATTTTTATTTATTTATTCATGAGAGACGGGGGGGGGGGGGGCAGAGACACAGGCAGAGGGAGAAACAAGCTCCATACAGGGAGCCCGACGTGGGGCTCGATCCTGGGTCTCAGGATCACTTACTGGGCTGAAGGCGGCACTAAACCGCCTTGGGAATTTAAACTTATCTCAGGTCTGTTTTTTTTTTTTTTTTAACTAATTGATTTTAGACATTAAATTCTTTTAGTGTTTAGTGCATGCATGAGTGCAGGTTGGGGTTGAGGTAGGAGAGGGGCGTGGGGAGAGGGAGAAAGAATCTTAAGCAGGCTCCATGTCCAGCGTGGAGCCTGATGCAGGGCTCGATCTCACAACCCTGAGATCATGACCCGAGCCAAAAAAAGGGTCAGATGCTTAACTGAGCCATGCAAGCACCCCTAACGCTCAATTTTAAAGCTATATATTTTGGGGAAATTTTCTTTTTTTTTTTTTTAAAGAGATTTTATTTATTTATTCATGAGAGACACAGAGAGAGAGAGAGAGAGGCAGAGACATAGGCAGAGGGAGAAGCAGGCTCCCCACAAGAGCCCGATGTGGAACTCGGACCCCATGATCATGCCCTAAGCCAAAGGTAGACAGACGTTCAACCACTGAGCCACCCAGGTATCCCAAATTTTCTACTTAAAAAAACTTAACCTATTTCTTCATTGTGTTTCCTTTTGAATGTGTAATCTGAACTTGAAGTTTATATATAAGTGATTTATATTTCTTTAGCATTTCTGCTTTTTAAATTACTTAAACATCGAATAGATTATTTTATTTTAGCCAAACACTCAAGTTATGTAGTCTAGGTATTATAATAGTGATTGTTCCCTCTTAACCATATAAAGAAAGAGGACTGGTCTGTTTTATTAATCAGCACACAGAGCACTTAAGTGGCTCAGTTATAGGAGCTGGACAGTATCTAGGAGGTATAAAGATTGGCCAGCTGTCTTTTTGCAGTTTGCATGCTCCCCACCTTAGTGAAGGGATTTACACCTATATTGACATGGTTTGGCCTGCTGGGTGGCAATCATGTGTTTTGTGGCCCTTGAGAACCAGACTGGTACTGTAACAAAGTCAGCCTGGCTCCCCCACACACCTCCTTATTCCCTGGCTGGCATCATTAAAATCCTGGAACTTATGAAGCAGGAGTGAGGTCTTCTGCACATTTGTTAATAGAGGGCTGGACCAGTAACATTACTGAGAGCAGACATTTGGAAGGATAAAAGAAAGAAAAATACAGGGATTATTTTATGATAATAGTAGAGTACACTGTATACAATAGATGTAGTATTAAAGTCCTTATCTTTTTAAAATTTTTATTATTATTTTTAAAGATTTTATTTGTTCATGAGACCCCCCCCCCCCACACACACACACACAGAGGCAGAGACACAGGCAGAGAGAGAAGCAAGCTCCATGCCGGGAACTCAACGTGGGACTCAATCCTGGGTCCTCAGGATCAGGCCCTGGGCTGAAGTTGGTGCTAAACTGCTGAGCCACCCGGGCTGCCCTTTTTTTTTTTTTTTTAATTTAAATATTTTATTTATTTATTCATGAAAGACACAGAGAGAAAGAGGCAGAGAGAGAGGCAGAGGGAGAAACAGGCTCCATGCAGGGAGCCCAACATGGGACTTGATATTGGGTTTCCCCGATCACGCCCTGAGCTGAAGTTGGTGCTAAACCGCTGAGCCATCCGGGCTGCCCTGCTTATCTTTTTTTAAAAGGATTTTTTTTCTTTATTTGAGAGAAGGGGAGAGAGAGGAAGCACAAGCAAGGGGGAGAGGTAGGAGAGGCAGGTCCGCTGAGTAGGGAGCTTGGAAGTGGGGCTCAATTCCAGGACCCTGAGATCACAACCTAAGCCAAACACAGATATTTAACCAACTGAACCACCCAGGTGCCCCTAAAGTGCTTACCTTTAAAGGGAAGATGAAAATCTTTCATAGGCAGAAGCATGGGGAACAGATACTTGTAGAAGGATGAAATTGAAATCTTTCAGATATTGTGTACAAGCATGGTAAGACTAAACCCTGCAGTGTCTGGGCCTTCCCTCTTACACAAATGCAATGTATACACTGAATAAAACTTAGAGTGGGGAAAACTAAAACATTATTTGTTATTCAGCAAAAATTTTTGAGTATCTACTATGGGCCAGGCATTGTTGCAGCCAATGTTGGGATATAACAGTGAATGAAACAGATAAAAATCTCTGTCCTCATAGATCAAACAATTTAGGGAAGCAGAAAATAAATAAATAAAATGTGTGACTTAGAACCTTCTGGTTCAAAGTGGTAGAAACAGAATCAAGCTAGTTTAAGAAGAAGGAATTGCTGGGGGGAGGTTTCTCATGGGCTCTCTTTGGGACAAATGTCTATTCCGCATCAATCAGATATGGCCCCAGGGATAGGGTTCCAGGATTTAAACATCACGTCCAAGAGCCCACTCAGGAGATGAAGAGGCACTTCCTGAGGGCATGGGGTACAGTGTGAACTACTGAGAGTCTCAAAAAACGTGTCTATTAAAGGCTCTTACTTTTCCAGTTCCATTGTTTTCTTTTATTACTGAGAATGAGTTTTGCAATGCAAATAAGCTTATAGGATTTGAAATTTATTGTCTTAAAAATTCAAGTGCAAGACTTACTTATTCAGGTAGGGAAAAGGAGAGCATAGGAAGCAAGAAAAAGATTGATTGAAATTGCCAAGAAGAGACTTTAACCAGAACCTTAGTTATCCAGAAGGTTTTGGAAAGTTTACCTCCTTAAGCAAATGTTGTTTTAGTAGTTTGGGGTAATAGTCTTTCTAAAATAGTCTTCCTGCTTTTTAAACAGAGAATGAACATATTTAAATTGTAATAGTTTTTTTTTTTCAAGTTTTGTAGACCTGTTTTTCCCTATTCTAAATAGTCTGAGGCTTCTTGCTTTTTAATTTCTGTGGCTGTTTCTTGGATTTTGAAAGACCTTTCCACCATGTCTTCTATTATGTCTTTCTCAGCTTCTCTCTGACTACCTGTAGGAGTTCTTTCTCTCTCCTCTCATAATTAAGCCACTTCCCACTTGAGTATCACAGGCGCTATGGGAAATACAGCTGACCTCAGGGTTAGTCTTGAGCCTGCTAATTTGCCCGATTATAAAGGCAAACCATTTAAATTTCTCAGGGTTGGGACACCTGGGTGGCTCAGTGGTTGAGCATCTGCCTTCAGCTCAAAGTGGGATCCCGTGGTCCCAGGATCGAGTCCCACATTGGGCTTCCTGCATGGAGCCTCCTTCTCCTCCTTCTCCTTCTCCTTCTCCTTCTCCTTCTCCTTCTCCTTCTCCTTCTCCTTCTCCTTCTCCTTCTCCTTCTCCTTCTCCTTCTCCTTCTCCTCCTCCTCCTCCTCCTCCTCCTCCTCCTCCTCCTCCTCCTCCTCCTCCTCCTCCTCCTCCTCCTCCTCCTCCTCCTTCTCTCTCCCTCTCCCCCCACTCCTCCTCCTCCTCCTCCTTCTCCTCCTTCTCCTCCTCCTCCTCCTCCTCCTTCTCCTTCTCCTCCTTCTCCTTCTCCTTCTCTCTCCCTCTCCCCCCACCCTCATGAATGAATGAATGAATGGATGGATAGATAAATAAATAAATAAATAAATAATAAAATCAATCTTAAAAAAAAACTTCTCAAGGTCTTCTCTTTCTAATCTATAATGTTGAGATAAAGATACTTTCTCTATAGGGTCCTAACCAAAGGAGCAAGTGAAATGTTTGCCAAAGTATTCTGCAATGTATAAAAGAATTACAAATATAAACCACTGTTACTGCTGTCACCAATGTGATGGTCTCTGTTCTTTGGTTTGGCCTCTCCTGCCACATCCCGTTTTCCCTAAGAGAACCAGAGAGTTTCCTGTAAATCACTAGACATGTTCCCTGGGGTTGGCCAATCCTACTTGACCAGTCCCAAATCCTAACTCTGTGGTTGTGCTCCTGCAGACCAAAGATGTAGACTTCATTTTCTGGTGTCAATTATACACCCACCACCACATCCCTTCTTATGAGACATGGGTTTTCTTGGCATTTGAGCTTAAGAGGGAGACAGTATCTGTATTCTTACTGAGGGATGTGGAGAAGGGAGTTGTTTCCCTTCTGGGGGTAGGTGGACCTTACCTGGTTTGTGTGGGCTTCTAGTCCACAGGGCTGAACTGTGGAAAGAAAAAATGTAGTAGCTGCTGTTATATAGGCAGTTAGCATTTTGTTGGAGATAAAATATGAAAAGATGGTTCATTCATCCTTATTTTGTGGTTTTGCCTAATAGGTAGCAAGCATGGCAGAGACACAGTCCTCTTGGTTCATGTGGTTTTGTGACTGACATGATATCATTTCTAATTTATGAGGCTGTGGTTTCTCTATCTGTAAAATGGATTTGAGAGCAAATCAAAGAATGGCTTTAAAACAATACCCTTGGGCACCTGGGTGGCACAGTTGGTTAGGCATCCGTCTCTTAGTTTTGGCTCAGGTTGTGATGTCAGGGTCATGAGATCAAGTGCCACATCAGGCTACACACTCACTGGGGAGTCTGCTGAGAGCCTCTCCCTCTCCCTCTGCCCCTCTCTGCCACTCTCTCTCTCAAAAAAAAAAAAATCTTAAAAAAAAAAACAAAAAAACAATATCTGTGTTTGATCATGGCTTCACTATTTAAGAGTT
Organism: Canis aureus; assembly: GCF_053574225.1. Taxonomy (NCBI): domain Eukaryota; kingdom Metazoa; phylum Chordata; class Mammalia; order Carnivora; family Canidae; genus Canis; species Canis aureus. The sequence goes on along the minus strand of NC_135641.1, from coordinate 23,081,976 downwards.
ACATGTTCTTAGCAATATTTGCTGTCTCTTCATAACTTTATTTTTGTGGATTCGACCTTTTAAAGATACTTCTTGATCTATCAAAAGCCTCAAAGTGAAAATATGATGCTCCACCACTAGGGGGCATTGCTGCCTTAGTCACATGATCTGAACCTACAAATAACTTAATTTGAAGCTCCTCCCTTCAGTCTTCTGCCCAAAATGTGTAGTAGTTCTTTATATATGTTAAATATATACAATAAATACAAACTGCAAGTCTAAAAGGCAGTAAAAAACTGTATTTAAGTAATATGAAATGATCTTTTTAAAATATTTAAATTAACTTTAAAAATAAATATTTAGCATACAGTTCTTTGTCATGGTATTCAGTTATCCTGAATCCTGGAGTAAACAGTCTGTCCCACAGGTTTGTGGTTTGTCTTCAGCCTTTAGATTAGCTCAGGGCTGTAGCCCCTCTAATTATCTAGTCCCCTACATTTCTTCTCCCTGCTTTCTTTACAGGAATGCCGTGTGTCTGGCCTAGGATGCTTTAATTAATAATGGAGATGTTCTTGGGAAAGTTTCCTGACTTTCCTTCTTCCTTTTTAGGCAGAAGGTAAAGAGCTAAATAAATGTTTATATGGTGTCATAATGCAACTATGAATATAGAAGTGCTTTTGTCTCTTTTCCCTGCGTCATAAGGAAATCCTTTTTCTCTCACCTAAGTAGGATGAAGTAGCCCCATTTTGTGTTTCTTTTCAAGTCATAGCACATTGTTTTTCTTTTTCATAGAGTGACAAAGGTATCATAAGAACTGAGGATCTGACATTTGCCCACATTTCAGATTATATTATTTTAGGATAAATTTCTAGGAGTGGAATTACTGAGTCTAAAGAACATAAATATTAGGACACCTGCTAATTACTGCTAAATTACTTTCCAAAAAAGTTATACTAATGTATACTCTAGCAATCTATCAAAGTATTGTTTTCACTGTATACACTCCAGACTTGGATTCTTTCTTTCTGTAGCCTTCTTTAAAAAAAAAAAAATGCTTTAGAATTATAAACATCTTTTTCTAGGCAGAAGACATACATGGTGGTATTTCTCCAAAATGTATTACTAAGCTAATGCGATATTAAAAAATGGTTCAGTGGTCCAGTAAATTTTTAAAACATTGCATACTTGTTTCTTTTTGTAGATTTAAGAAGCATACATGCATGTTAAGGCTCTGAGAAATCCTGTAGTAAAGAAATCTGTTTAACTTGGTGTTTCCCAATTTTATTTATCTAATTACAGAATCCTTTTTTAAGACTTAAAATCTGTTAATTTCTTATGAAAACAGGATTATAGTTTGGAAAGTTGTAATAGTTGTTCTTGAAGCTTTAAGGAACCACCATGGTATTATAAGGACTTCTTCTCAAGTTGTATTCATCTCTGATCTTCATTCTGGATGATAGAACCTGGAGTAGCTTGGTCAAGCACAAGAGAATGTATTAAGATATCTAGATAGAGCACAAGTTTGTTGGGCCGGCTGAAGAAACAGACTCCAGGTTGAGCTTCCGGGAATTCCACAGAACTGGTTGGCCAAGGGAGCTGCTGCCTCTGCCACCCTCAGGAAGCTTCCATGGGAGCTGCCTCTGCCAAGATGGGAAACCACGGAGTCCACATTCGTGTGTCTCTGCTCTACCTAAAAGAAGGGTTAGGGAGTGTGGTGTTTGGGATCCTATTTTAGGAAGGAGGGATTTTACGCTATGGTGAACTATCAAATATGGAGAGAATGTTTAAAAGACTTTTGGCAGCCACTGTTGGCAGACATCCAAGAGGACAGAGTTGTGTAATGTGAACACCTCTGGATGTAGGTCAGAAAATTGGAGTGTAACTCTGGCCTAGCCACTTAGCAGCAACATGACCTTGGGCAAATCCATTTTCAAACTTCTGCATGCTCATCTCTCTCATCTCTGAAGAGGGATAACTTCTGCTTACCCAATTCACAGATAATTCACTTTATCTGAGTAAAGATAAAATAACAAGTGTGAATTTACCTGAAAACCTACAAAGTATGAAATAAGTGAAAGGTGTTTTTCCTTACCCCAGGTATGTCTCAGGATCAGGGGTTGGCAAACTTTTTATGTAAAGCACCGGATAGTAAATATTTTTGTCTTTGTAAGCCATTTAGTCTCTTTTGTACCTACTTAACTCTACAAAAGGAGCCATAGACAATATGTAAGTGAATGAGTGTGGCTGTGTTCCAATAAAATGTTATTTATGGACATGAAATTTGAATTTCATGTAGTTTTCACTTGTGGAATAGTATTCTTCTTTTACTTTTTTCAGCCATTTTTAAAAAACGAAAAACATTCTTAGATTGCAGGCTGTACAAAAGCAGGTGGCAGGCTGGACTTGGCCTATGGTCCATACTTTGCTAACTCTTGTTCTAGAACATTATACTGAAAATATTTTAAAATATAGAGTTGTTTTGCCTTGACGCAGTAGCAAATAAATTTGGGGCTTTTTCTGATGTCTAAATAGAGAGTATACTATCTTTATTGCTTTCTAGATTGGATTTGGTAGTAGCTGCCTCTTTGATAGTAGAATTAAATTAAGTCAGTGGGCACGTATGGAAACAGAGTGATATATTTAGGTAAGAATATTCTGTGAAGGGGAGCCTGGGTAGCTCAGTTGCTAAGCGTCCCACTCTTGGTTTTGGCTCAAGTCATGGTCTCAGGCCCCTTACTTGGACACTCTTGCTCACACATGTGCTCTCTTGCTCTCTCTCTCTCTCAAATAAATAAATACAATCTTTTAAAAAATTAATATTCTGTGAAAGTTGAGTTTGCTACCCAGCCAGTAGATTCTTTCTTAGAAGCTCCACATTTTTTCCTCTCCTCTGCTTTTTTTTTTTTAATTTTTTTTTAAAATTTATTTATGATAGTCACACACACACAGCGAGAGAGAGAGAGAGGCAGAGACACAGGCAGAGGGAGAAGCAGGCTCCATGCACCGGGAGCCCGACGTGGGATTCGATCCTGGGTCTCCGGGATCGCACCCTGGGCCAAAGGCAGGCACCAAACCGCTGTGCCACCCAGGGATCCCTTCTCCTCTGCTTTTGGTTTTGGGAAAGAGATGGGGGCAATCAGGTACTTCTTTCATGGAAAAATGCTAACATTGCATTTGGTGACATTCCCCTTCCATGCTCACGATTCATGCTTCTTAAACCCATCCATTCCTTCTTTTAGAATGTTCTGTATTTGGATGAGAAGTTTTCCCCAAAAGCCTCTTGCCACTGTAGTCTTATTGTCCCTACTGGGAAACCAGAACCAGAGTATTTCCCTCCCTGGTCCTCAAGTCTTTTAGAACTCTCTATAGTCAACAAATTCACAAGATCAGTTTTAAATAAATCAACTAAGGTAAAAATGTATACTGTATAGTAGTTACAGGGGTGGTATGCTTCTGAACTAGCTTGGTTTAGAATTTCTTGGTCACCTAAGCACTTTTCTGTGCTTCCTTTCATTTAAATGTACCTTTCTCAGTTTTTCTTTTTTCCTTCTAGGTGCAGGCGGAGAGTCGGGGGTGGTATAGATATATTGAAATCTAGAAATAAAGAGTGGAGAGATGGGGGTTGCAGTGAAGGTGAGAGGAGAGGAGATGTGGGAATGAGTAGGGAAGGAGACAGAGATTACGGAGGATGGGCCTGCCTTCCTATTGTAGCTGCTGCTTGGTACATGCGAGGCCATAGGCCACCTTTGGAGAAGGCCAGCACATCTTATGAGTGTATGTGTGTTCATATGAACTTTGCTTTCTTAGCTGCTGCCATATAGGCTAACTCTGGGATTTCCTGATTCAAAGAAACTATATTTAATTTTGCTTTGCCTGTATCCCTTTTATTTGGGCTTTACTAAATATAGCTGGATGGAAGGGAGGGAAGGAGAAAACAGTGTGTAGAGCAGAAGTTAAAATACGCCAGAGCTTTGGCAGCTTTGGGACAGAAAAATAAAACTTTAAACCTGCTTTCTATTTTGAGGCCATCACAAGATGTTTGCGCTTACATTCATTCCTAAGTCATAAACAACGGAGGAGGGGTTGGGGATTAAGTAAGTTATCTCTTGAAAAATATTAATTTGAATTGAGTTAAAATTAGCCAAGGGAAGAAAGAGGAGGAATAAAACATTGGACTCAGCCTATTTGGAAGCAAAATAATAAACACCTCACGGGGGTAGAAGAGGCATGCAAATTTCCTCCCAGTCTTTGGCTTCTGCTCCTGCACAGAGCCCCATTGTCTCTGAGTGGGGGGCAAGGCTGAGTGCTAAGAGAGCTGACTTGGCCAGGAAGGCCTGTGAATTTTGACATATGTCAACCTCTTCTTGTGGCTGGGATCTTAGAATCAACATGATTTCTGACTAATAGGCACTCGCTGTCATACCACAAACCGGTTTATCGTAATATAATTATCACATACTAGATGTGGTAATCGCCTATTTTTAGGCATTTCTGTACTGGGAATCCTGCGTGGTGAGGATGGTCTCTTAGGAACGTGTTCTCTGGTCCTGTGAAACAAGGCCCCTTGTTGATGAGACTTCCCTTCCTGGAAGCCCCGTTGGTGCTCTCTCCACCTCTGCCTAGGCCTTTCAGCTTTGCCAAATAGTGGCAGGAATGCTTACTCTAGGCTTTGCCCTTGAGCTCCCCGTCAGGTGCCACATGCCCCTTAGAGTGTATTTGTGGGTCTGCCCTAAATACCCAGACTCTCTTCTGACTTGCAGATGCAGAAACGTAAGCAAGAGAAGCTGTGAACGTGTATGCAGAAGCCTTAGCCAGTCACCTCCATACCCCTCTAGAGGGTCCACTTTGTACCTAGAGCATCCTTAAAGTGTTTTTTTTTTTTTTTTTTTTTTTTGCTTTGAGAGCAAACAAGCATGAGCAGGGAGAGGAGCAGAGGGAGAGGGAGAAGCAGACTCCCCACTGAGCAGGGAGCCTGACAAGAGGCTGGATCCCAGGACCCTGGGACTATGACCTGAGCGGAAGACAGACACTTAACCAACTAACTGCCACTATACTTAGACCATCTTTAATTGGACTTCCTAAAGCATAGTCCTAGTGATGTCATACTCCTGCTCAAAAATCTTCCATAACTATACATTTAGAGAAAAGACTGGAAGGGGCTGTGCCAAAATATTATTAATGGCTTTCTCCTGGTGATGAGCTTCTTTCTGGTGATAATGTTTATTTGCTTTATGATTTTTAGACTTTTCCAATTATCTTCACAATAAATGTATAATGTTTTTAGAGAAAAATGTTTTTTTGTAAAGATAAAAAGTAGCATTTAAAAACCTTTAGTGGCTCCCAGTTGCTGATTATAAACCCCCTACCCCCACCCTAACATTCAGGGTCTTGCAGGATTCCTGCATCCAGCCTTACCTCCTTCTCTCTTGGTCCTACACCCCAGGTTACAGCAAAATAGAGCTACTCCTATTGCCACGTACATTTATGCATTGTCTTTGCTTGTGCTCCTCCGTACCTGTCAATTTTCCATTTTTCAAACTGATTTTACCTTCTTTAGAGAGTAGTTTTATCATGTGCTCCTTGTAAGAGACTTGGAAATAGAAAAACACAAATAACTAAATCTTTGATCCCACTTCTTAAGAGATAACATCTGTAAATATCTTGATATATGTCTTTCAGAAATATTTTTGAGCTCTGCAAAGAGTGGTCAAGCGCATCTTGGATGTCTGTTACAGACTTCACCTTCTAACTTGTGTTGTTATTCATGCTTGTCTCACCTCACCATTCTGGATTTTAAGCTCCTTGACTGCAGGTATAGCTACAAGAGTGACTTTTCATCTTTGTACCCTCCACAGGTTGTGAGCACAGTGACCTTCACATAATAGGCAGTCTAAAATAATGTAATAAGTTACATGAGAGAGCTAACACAAGCATGTAGCTTAAGCATAAGCCATAGTAACAAACACAGACATAACAGTTACATTATGAATATAATGCTGAATAGATTCATAAATAGTTACAGGAAAAGTATAAAAACCATAATATCAGAGGTGTATCTGGAATGGTTGAATGACTAGGGTCCTACTAAGGTAGGGCCATTTGGGATGTTACATGAAGGAGATTCATCTTTGAAGGAAGGAAAAGCTTATTTGAGGGATCTGTATAGACCATTGGCTCTCAACTCTGGCCCACTTTGGAATCACTGGAGAGCTTTTTAAAAATATCAGTGCCTGGGCTCAATCCCAGACTATTAAATTAGAGTCTTGGGTGGTGGGGGAGGGGGCTTAGCTGTTTGAAAACACTGTACAGGTGATTCTAGTGTGCATCCAGAGATGAGAACCACAGTCTAGGCAGAGAAATCTTCCTTAAACACACACACACACACACACACACACACACACACACACGAAAACAACTAGTAAATGTCTTGCTGTGACATTGTTAGAGAAGCCAGATGGTGATCATCTTGAGGGTGGGGGAGCTCTGGTGGTGGTAAGAGCTGGTGTAGATCGTTAAGTGTACTTTAAAGTATTTGGATAAAATTCATCTGTTAGCTTTTATTAAGGTAATAGCCTCTGTGCATCTCAAATTGCTGAGTCTTTCCCCTTCCCAAAGGCTGCTTTCTCTTAGGGCAGTAACTAAAATAGAATATGGCCCATAGGAGTTATGTTAACGTGTTGTAACGTGTTGTTCACCTCTATTATTGTATCAAAGGTTCTTCCAAGGATTTGTCCCCTATTCAGATATCCTGCCAAAATCATGTTTACTCTCAGGCATGATATTTCCTACCTTGTGTCTCTTTTTCACATGTTAAAACCTAGTACTACCCTCCCCCAACAGAATAAAACAGAGACCGCCAGGCAGTTTATCTTCATGCAAGCTTTTCTAAAACCACAAAGCAGAGTGGAATATCTGTTGCAGTTTATCCTATGGAAAAGGAAATCCAGTCCCTTGCTCTAGCTGTCAAGTAGCCATGCACCCTAGAATAACACTTTTCCACAGTGTGCCTCCTTGGATTTAATACAGGAAATGTTATTTTGCTAAGCTGTGCTTTCATGTTCTGAAACATACTTGCATGCTGTCATACAGTAGTGTTTAAATCCAAACCAAAGTGATTTTGTTGCAATGGAAATATTTCAATTAATGTTTACAGTTGGAACATATAAACAAAAACTTGGGTTGAAATTAGTTGATTAATCATTGCATTCCTGGGTACAGGAAGAGTTTTGTTAAACTCTATCAAAGGATTAATGTCCTCTGTCTGTGAGGTCCTTCCAGACAACTTTTCCTCGGGAAAGCTTGGGTTTTAATGTTGCTTGGTACAGGATATTTTTCTGTTGGCAAAAACAGAACAACCAACACCACCAAGTAGAATGTGCCAGCACTTGGAATGGAGAAGAATACATCACACTTCTATTGGTAAAGCTGCAGTTTTTAATCCCTGAAATTTACACACACCCTTCCTAGTAATTGCAGTAGTAAGTTATTGAGGCACTAACCTAACATTCCAGAGTGATACCTGCCATGTCTCTTTTCTTCTTTCTCTTGGTTTCCCCTGACCATCAGTTCTGTCATGTTTGGTCCTTTAAACCATTGAATCATCAACTCTTCCTTCACAGATTCTTCCTATACCCATATACCTCTTTTTTGTGTGTATAGAAATAAACTTCACATAGTCTCAAGTCACCTTTTATGCATTCATATCCTTTAGTAGGAGTCCTAGGACCATAATTTTGTGAATATCAGTCTAAGCATGCATGCGTCATCAAAAAGAAATAATTATGGCCAAATGGGAGATTTTCCTAAGCTTTTTAGGATTGGATAAGATAGTACCAAAATGTCGGGAGAAAAATGTTATACATTCAAATCTTTCCTTGTCCCAAAAAAGCGTTTGACAAAAAGTCAGAAATTCTTGAAATATAAGAAAAAGACAAATGAAGGAAACTTAAGGTAAAGTCTGATCAGAGAAAAGTAATTGATAATATGCTACATGGTTATAAAAGTTGGGCCACAGATTTGCCTCTGAGCTTTCTAATAGGAAAGCACAAACACATGGCTGATTCTTGGCTCCCAAATTAGGGGAGAAAGGAGGAGTCCCTTGCTGGGGTGTCTTGTTCCCAAGATGAGTGTCAGGTACTTTGAATACCCTCCCAAGATGACAGTTCCTGTCTTGGTCAGGGAGCGGGGAGCGAACCCCTAAACAATTTTCAAACAGCATGAGAGTGGAGTAAGAATGTCCAGAAAAATGGAAAAAAATCCACAGAGGCAGAAAGCAGATTGGTGGTTTCCAGGGGAGTGGCAAAGGGAGGTGGGGAGTGACTGCTGATGGGTACAAGGGTTTCTTTTGGGGGCAGTAGATGTGTTTGCAAGTTAGGTAGTGGTAATATTTCATAAACTTGTGGGTGTACTAAAACCACCTCAAATGGATGAATTTTGTGATATGTGAATTACATCATTATAAAGCTATTGTTTTTAAAATTTTGAAAATTGCAATTATAAAAGATCGTAAGATGACATATAGTGGAAAATCAGTTCCTGAGTCTAAGATTCACATCCTTCACAAGATGCACACTTGTAAGGAAAAGTTGTTACAGCTGAGGTCTGCTTTAAGGAGGATTGGGTCATACTGGGTAGAAATTGAACTTGCAATCTCTAAGTTTCTTTCCATTGTGAACAGTCAGTTTTTGACCAATTGTTGAAAATGATTAGGTTATGAGACAATGGGGACGTATTTGAACACTGATGACATATTTGATAATATAAAGGAATTGCATACTTCTCATTGTTAGTATATGATAATGGTGGTCACTTTCTAAAAGTCTTTGAGAGACTCATAGTGATGTATTTCTAAATGGATGCTGAGACATCTGGGTTCAGTTTGAAAGTAATCCAATGGATAGCATATAGATGAAACAAGATTGGCCATACATTGATAACTGTTCAAGGTGGGTCCATAACACACACTCTCTCTCCTTATGTGTAAGTTTGAAAAATTTCCTGATAACATGTTAAAACATAGATTTTATCATTCTCTATTAAATACAGAAAAATCTAACGACATAGCCAGGGTTCTTGCTCATGAGAAATTATGCTATTTGCAGCACTTGTCTCATTTGCTGATTTATGGGTGACTTCTGAGAGATTGGAAGCCTGGGTGCTGGCTCTAGGTCATATGTATAAGTGAGCATGAAATTCTAGTAAGGTCATCCACAGCTTTTTCAGCCTTCCCTGGGCTTCTCAGATAGTGCTTCATGGGCTATGGAAGGAATAGTTGCTGCTCTTCAGAAAGGCAGAGGGGAACACTCTTTTCTCTTTAAAAAATTTTTTTATTGGAGTTCAATTTGCCAAAATATAGCATAACACCAGTGCTCATCCTGCCAAGTGCCCTCCGTGCCCATCACATAGTCACCCAACCCCCCGCCCACCTCCCCTTCCACTACCCCTTGTTCATTTCCCAGTTTGGTGTCTCTCATGTTTTGTCACCCTCACTGAAATTTTCACTCATTTTCTCTCCTTTCCCTTTATTCCCTTTCACTAATTTTTATATTCTCCAAATGAATGAGGCCATATAATGTTTGTTCTTTTCAACACTCTTCTCTTAAGGGTAGTTTTACCCTTTACATTTCTTTGCCTCCTCTTTCTTTCCCTCTGCTCTTCAGGGGAATTTGAGTGTTAAAGTACTTAAATTTAATATCTTCTCGGGAGGAGAACTAGAAGAATATCATTTCTCTTGACTTCCAATGTGAACTTGAGATCCATGTGACTAAAACCCATGCCCACACCCCTAAGACTGTGGAGAACACAGGGTAATGTTGATGGTAGCACATGATTGCGAGTGAATGCCAGCTTCTCTTTGCAGTGCCTTTTCAGGTACCCCTTGTTTTCCGAAGAGATTGAAGCTGGGCATGTGTATCTCCTCTCCAGAATCTTTCTGATTCTAAAGATTGGAATTCTTGTTCGTAGAAACATTTATTACACTGATATCCTGGGTGTGTTCCATGACACTGGATGTACAGGTTCATTGTAACTGAAATTCATTTTTATGTTCAGCAAATATTTGTGTGTCTACTATATGCAGGTGTCTTTTCTGCAGTGGCCTGCTTGGGAGCTGAATTCTTACACTAGTTTTGGATTCCTGCTTTACCTTCCCTGAAGAACCAGCTTTAGTTTTTGGAACAATGTTGGCTTTCTAGGAGTTTACAAGCTATATTTAGCTCAAGGTAAAATAGATGAAAGTACTTTGAAGTGCAGTCAAATGTTCTACCACTGACCAATATCCCCCAAAGCAGTTTGAATTGTTGAAAGTACCAAGAGACTGTGACGTGAATATAGCTGGAGCTGAGTGTTTCGCTTCATAATAGTTTGGGATAATGTTGCTTGTGATGTCAGCGAAACATCTGATTCTCCATGTTACTTAGACTTTATTGACAGAGTTCCAAGGCATAAGATAGTTTTGTATATATTCATCTTATTTCTCTAAGTCAGGTCTCCCTTGAGCTTGTCTTGGTGGCGATGCTAATAGGTGGCGGTGCTAATTAAGCACAATGCCCAATACTGTGAATACCACTACTGCTTGCTCTTGTTGTCCTTCCACTGTAGCAACAACTTCCCACCTACTAAACAGCTACCTGTGCCAAGTAGTTTGCATGAATTACCTCATTTAATCCTCAAAGCAGCACTGTGAGGTAGGTCTCCTTATCCTTGTTTTATAGAGAAGGAAACCAAAGCTAAGCAAGGTCAGATGTCTTTCCACACAACTAGTTAGTGCTGTATCTAGGAATCAACCCAGGTTTTCTTAGTTTCAAAGCCCATACTCTTCTTTATAAAGCGTGTTGCCTCTTTGTGGTGTTTGGTAAATATTTACTGAATTGATATGTGTCTTGGATGCTTGACAGATCTTTTGCATATCTCCTAAATTTATATTAGATAAAATGGCTATGAGTCTGTAAGACATACCAAAGGCATTATATGAGTGGGAATCTATGGCCAAATCCATGTTTTGTTGTCTAGACATATGAAAGCAGAACCCACCTGTATGGTTTCCTATTGCCATTCAGAAGTGCTTTTTGCTGCTTGCATTAGGGTTTCACAAACTGCCCTCAGTGTCTAAGGCAAACTACTCACATTCTCTATGGGAAAAAAGACCATTGTTCCTGGTCAGGTGGCCAAGCAGCCAAGGTAGTTTTGGGGCCAAGGTAGTTTTGGAGTGTAGCGTTACCAAAGGTTAGCCTCTTCAGAGATGAGCCAGTTAGCTTGAATGCATAAATAGCCTCTGTCCCAGTCAGATCAAGGTTGTATGTATGGATAGATTGGATCTATAAACACTAATAAAAAATCAATCAGCAAGCATTTACTGATCATTTGCCACATGCCTAACACTATGCTAGAAGTGCTGGAGGATTACGAGGAAAAAATGTGAGATATAGCCTTTCAAAGGTTTATACCCAGTTAGTGCAGATATGACTCACACAGAGAGAAGAATATAAAAACAAGAACTTTATCTGTGTGTGTGTGGTTATTTTTTTGTTTGTTTGTTTGTTTGTTTTCATCTCCTCATGCTCAGCAACCAGTTTAAGTGCCTGGCACATCATTAGAACTTGATAAGTAGTTTTTGAATGAATGAGAATGCAGAGGAGAGAGATAGGTGGTAGCTTTTTTGATGGCTTTGTAGAAGTTGAATTTGAGCTGGACATTCAAGCATGAATACAATTTAAGGAAGAAGAGAGGGGTGGGGAAGTGGAAAGCACATTCCAAATGCAGGAGATGGTGTCAAGAGTACTCTGGAAACACAGGGGTGCATGTATAAATGTGTTAAGGAAGAGAAGAGACCAATTTTGCTGGGCCAGAGATAGGACTGGAACCATGGAGTCTCTTGAATGTTAGATGAAGACATTCAGATTTTATTCTGTAGTCACCTGACTTTCTGATCAGCAGAAAGGTGTGAGCAAAATGGATGATCCAGGATGGAACAGACTGATGGATGGGGAGGCCAGTTAAGAGGCTATGATTATGTTTAGATATTTGAGTAATAAGGACCTGAACCCAGAGTATTGGCCAAGAAAGCTGAAAGAGGCAGTTGGAAGAGCTATTGTGAAGAGAGAAGAAACAGGGCTTGGTGAGTAGTGATGGGATATGCAAGTCTAGTGAAGGTAAGGAAGAAGAATAATCAGAGATGGCCCAGTGATCCTAACCAGGGATCTTGGGAGAAGAGTGATGGTACTGTTTTATTAAATGTAATGTGGAAACCAGAAGAGAGGGGTGAGTTTGAGACAAAGTTTTAAATTTGAGGCACTGTGACATCAAAAGAAGGTGTTTGCTTAGTAGTGGGAAAGGATGGCTATGTCCTGCTGGTCTCTTTGGATGGGGCAATTGTATCTATGCATGACATGATGGCATGTCCTTGGGTCCCCCCAAGGATATCCCCTGCAGGGATGACTTGTTACAGGAAATGATAATTTCACTTTTCATAAGGGATATATGAGTTGATTCTACTAGATAATGTGTATAATCTTTTCTGCGTAATTCCTAGTAATATTGGTCCTCCCAAGATGGGAAGGAAGACCTATACTTTGAAGCAGTGAAAAATGAGACTTGGAAGGGTTGGGTGGAGGGGGTAGATGGGTTCTTTCAAGAACAGTGCACCCCTGTAAGTACTTGAAGGTGATGTTAGTGTTGGTTGTGGAGGCCATGCCTATATGTGCTTCTTGGGGTGAATAGTCTGTGTTGAAATGGTGATTCTTACACTCATGATCATCATTTTTATGAGAGCTTTTTGATAAGCACAGCATGAACAGGAAGAGTTGGACTTTTCTTCACATGGGGTCTTTGATTCTCTAACAGCATCAACTAATTAAAATGTGCAGTGTAAGACTTTGATTTGTCTCCCCCAGTCACTCTGCGTTATCCCTGTAACAGTGAATACAGAACTGAAGCATAGTAAGTCGCTTATATTAGTCTTCAGTCTTTCTCTTTTTTATTAAAAAAAAAAGTTTTAAATGTTCTTATTCTCTTTGGACCCTAGGGAATGTATGTAAAGTATATTCCTATTTAATTTCATTGACAAAATAAAATTTCTCATTAAAACAGAAGTGGGGGGCGACTTCCCTGACTCGGGCCACCTCTCCGAGTCATGGAACCTCTCCTGGAAGCGCTCCCCATTAAAGCACTCTTGAACCTAAAAAAATAAAATAAAATAAAATAAAAATAAAACAGAAGTGGGGAAAAATGTTCTACCTACATTAAAGTACAAGAGAAAAGAAGTCTGTGACTACCTGCTCTCCAATATTAGAATGTACAGAAACAAATAGAAGTATTTTTTTTTATCAATTCAGATGTTTTTTTCTGATTCAAGAAAGTCAGGCTGTAAATTCATTAGGTAGAAATTCTTTTAGCTTTATCAGTCTGGCAGTTAGTTGTATCCTTGCTCACGGCCCAGTGATGGAGAGCAGGGATAATATATACATGTATTTATTCTCCTGGATACTAAACACACATAGCATGCATGAGAGATGAAAAGTTCCAAGGGGTTAAGTAAGTAAATTATTGCCCAACCATGCCATAAAATCTTGTGCAGCTTTTAAAGTAAATGCTGTAGAAGAATATTTAAAATCCTGCACAGTGTACTAAGTGAAAAAGATTGCAGAACAGAAATAAATAGTATGATCCCATTTTCATAAGCATGTACCCTAACTGTAATAACACTCATCACATTACTAACAGTGGTTATCTTGTGATAGAATCACTAGCAGTCTTAATTTTCTAATTTCTTTTCTATATTTATTACTTTTATAATAAAAATGTCATAAAACTGAAATATTTTTAAAAAGGATAGACTGTGCACTGAATTACATACATTTATTTAAAAGGAAATGGCATGCATTCAAGTGATGATGGTTAGTTTATCTTCAGATCACTGAATTAATGATGACCCACATCTTTCTTCTCTTTTTCCAAAAAGATGTTTTTTTGAACAGTGATGAAAGAATTTAGAGTGCCTGGAGGACTTAGGTAAAAGTACACTAAGTAGACCTCATACATTAGCATATATGGAGACTGGATTGGAGCAGAGGTCCAAAGATGGCAGGTGGACAAAAGATCCAAGGGGACTGCAAATGATGTTTCCTCAGGAGATGATCTCTCCCATCTTAGCATCTTGTAGCAGTCTGGGTAGGTGGGAATTATCAATGGAGGAAAGGGATCCTGGATTACAAATGTGAGAATTGTAGACATCTTCAGCAAGGAGTAGGCGTAATAGCATCAACGCTTACTGAGTTTTCTAGGAGTTAGACTTGGTCCAAGAGCCGTAGATACACAGTTGACCCTTGAACAATGTGGGTTTGAACTGTATGGATCCACTTATGCAATTTTTTTGTACTACACTGTGAATACATTTTCCATATGATTTCTTAATAACCTTTTCTTTAGCTTACTTTATTGTAAAAATACAGTGTGTCACATACAAAATATCTGTTAACCCCACTGTTTATGTTATCAGTAAGGTTTTCAAGCAGCAGTAGGCTATTAGTAATTATGTTTTGGGAGAGTCAAAAGTTGTATGAGGATTTTTAGACTGCATGGGGAGGGGGTGTCTGCACACCAAACCCCTGCATTAGTTAAAGATCGTTTATATTATTCTTTCACTGAATTTTTACAACCACACTATAAATTACAGGTATTATTATGAATCTGGTTTTATAGATGAGGAAATGATGGCTCAGAGATGAAATAACTTGCCCAAGGGCTCACCATTTTAGTAAGAGAAAGCCAACATTTGAATTCAGGTACGTCTTATTCTAGAATTTATACTTGTAGAGACAAGTTGCATGTTGTCCCAGGTGAGATGGTTCTTAGGCTGAGGGGATTGCTCTCTTTTGCTTTGGAAGGTCTCAAAGTCATCTGGAGAGGTTTATAATACATAGATTAAAGATCAACATAATAAATTCCCAATGTCAGAGTGTGGATCTGTATGGCCATTTCCTGTGGAAACTTTCATCTTGCGGCTTTCCAGTGCTGTTGAGGGGATGTTCCCCACAGAAAAGTATTCTCTCACCTTGTTCCCATGGAATATACAAACTGGAATAGTGATTTTCAAAGTGTGGTCCTCTTACCATCCACTGGGAACTTTGATGTTAGTGCAAATTCTTAGGCGCCACCCCAGATCTATTGTACCAGAAACTCTGGAGGAAGGTGGGTCCTGCAATGTCTGTGTTGAGTCCTCCAAGGAATTCTGATACAGACTGGTTTGAGACAACTGAGCTAGGATAGAGCCCCACTTTTGAAGAGTTTGTAGTCACCCATTAAATCACAAGAGGAATAAAAGCCAAAATGCTGTTGTGGTTTTGGTATACTTTTAATTTTGTTGAAGATGCGAGCTTGCCTGATTTATCTCAGGAATAGGCTCTTTTCTCCCTGAGCCAAGCTAATTCATGTTCTTGGCTTGGTATCAGGGACCCTTTTAACACACTGCAACCTTGCTGATTGTAATAGTGCCTTTGTCTTTCAATGAGAGGTCATATCCTGGCTAATTCCCCCCCCCCCTTTTTTTTCACACTGGTTAGTAAAACAACTTGAAGTTTTTTCTCAAAATCACCCAGAGGAAGAAGTGATGGTCATAAAAACAACAACAATGATACTGCATTCCAGAATAGTACTAGTTTTCAGAGTTCTTAAATATTCACTTGGGAAGAAGTGACATCGGAGTTACAATAGAGGTTGCAGGATATATGGTCACAAAGTCTGTGTGAGGAAGAGGCCAGTCTCCATTCAGAAGAGCAATTAGTCCATTCATTTAATTGTTTACACTTCTTCTATCAACCATAATTGCTTGTTTGAATTATGGACTCCAGCATAAATTATTTTCATTAGTGTCTAATCAGTAATTGATTGTATGTCTTAATTTCTTTGAGTTGAATCTTTAAATGAAGACTCCTCTCCCATATGCACTTCTTGTTTTTTCCCCTCTTGACATTTATTTTTAAGGCCAAGAGTCTAATAAATAAACTAATAGGTAATTATATCATTTACAACACAGCCTTGGCATGTACATGTTTAGGTTAAATTACCATTCTCAATGCAATCAGGCAGGAAAAGGGAGAAATTCTTGAGTTTACTATATGTATTTTTATTTTATTTCAATGGCTGGAGAGAGGTAAAAAGATGTTATGGAATTTCAGATGTTAATCAGTAAAATTGGAGTTCTTTGTGTCAACAACCTGCAGAATGGACTTCTCAAAATACGACTTATCAAGCTGATTTTTAAATTATGTGGGGTAGCCAGACCTGCTGGAACAGGATTGCCGCCCATCAGGCTGTGTGCGGAGGCTAACGTGGGGGTGACAGTTGGTATATTCTAAATCAAGTGTTGGGGAATTCAGCTTCTAATGATTGTTACATAATATGTCCTACCAGTTCCTACTGCTGGCCTAGAATTTGTTAGTTGGGAATTTTTAGAAATAAAACAAGTTCAGGGCGCCTGGGTGGCTGAATTGGTTGAACATCTGACTTTGGCACAGGTCAGCAAATTACTTTGGACCCTGTAATCTCAAGGTCTTGGGATCCAGCCCCACGTCTTTGGCTCAGAGCTCAGCAGGGAGTCTGCTTGTCCCTCTGCCCCTCCCCTTGTTTGTGCGCATTCTTTCTCCTATAAATAAATAAAATCTTAAAGAAAATAAATTCAATAATTTGGGAGAGAGCTTCTATATAATCTATTATTGGGGGGAAAGAAAATTAGTATTTGAAAAGGTTGCTGTTTGACTTCCCGCATTAGTAACAGCCACAGGCTTTGTGGCATATTTTTCTGTTTGCTAGTTGCTGCTTCTGGTGTTAAGGCAGAAAGTACACACTGAGCACAGGCAGGCAGTACATCATATATCTAATGGTGTTTCCATTATACCCACCCATTTGTCCTTCCCCTGCATTTTCTGCTCCTGCTGAGGGCAAACTGAATAGGACCACCTAAAAAAGTGATAGGAAGTAAACTTATAATTCATATCTGCGACACACTCAACCTATTAAGGAGACCAAAGTAGCCACTGTCCATATATATTTTTTTAAAATCCTATAGGAACAGAGCACCTAGACCATAAATACCAAAGGCCTCCAAGCCCAGGGATGGTATCTCATAGTGAAAAGAAATGTTGACAGAGTATTACTAGTTTTCAAAGCTTTTAAATATGTTAACATCTTAAAATCAAAATTTCCTCAAAGCAGGGGTGCCTCGGTGCCTCAGTCCAGTTAAGCTGCCAACTCTTGGTTTCAGCTCACGTCATGATCTCAGGGTCATGAGATCAAGCTCCGTATTGGTCCTCACACTCAGGAGTCTGCTTGTCCCTATTCCTCCCTGTCTGCTCTTCCTCCCTCTTGTTCTCTCTCACTCTCAGATAAATAAATAAATAAATAAATAAATAAATAAATAAATAAATAATAAATAAAATCTTTTGAAACTTTTTTTTTAAAGATTTTATTTATTTATTCATGAGAGACACAGATAGAGGCAGAGACACAAGCAGAGGGAGAAGCAGGCTCCCTGCAGGGAGACCCATGTGGGACTCAATCCCAGGACCCAGGGATCACACCCTGAGCCAAAGGCAGATAGATGCTCAATTGCTGAGCCATCCAGGTGCCCCCTAAAAAGTTTTTTCAATTAAAGGGTACATGTTTATAATTTATTAGTTTGAAGCTACAGGTAGGCAAATAATTAATGTTGAAAGCATAAGAATCATAGAAAATTAAAACATAGTGATTCCATTGATACTTGATAGATAATTGATAATTCCATGAGTAATTTTCTTTAATTCCTAATAATTTGGAAATGATTTATTTTGGAGTTTTCTGTCTTTGACTTATTTCTTTGTTTTAACTGGTTTTGCTTTTTTTTTTAATAAATTTATTTTTTATTGGTGTTCAATTTACCAACATACAGAATAACACCCAGTGCTCATCCCGTCAAGTGCCCCCCTCAGTGCCCGTCACCCATTCACCTCCACCCCCCGCCCTCCTCCCCTTCCATCACCCCTAGTTCGTCTCCCAGAGTTAGGAGTCTTTATGTTCTGTCTCCCTTTCTGATATTTCCCACACATTTCTTCTCCCTTCCCTTATATTCCCTTTCACTATTATTTATATTCCCCAAATGAATGAGAACAAATAATATTTGTCCTTCTCCAATTGACTTACTTCACTCAGCATAATACCCTCCAGTTCCATCCACGTTGAAGCAAATGGTGGGTATTTGTCGTTTCTAATGGCTGAGTAATATTCCATTGTATACATAAACCACATCTTCTTTATCCACTCATCTTTTGATGGACACACCGAGGCTCCTTCCACAGTTTGGCTATTGTGGACATTGCTGCTAGAAACATCGGGGTGCAGGTGTCCCGGCGTTTCATTGCATCTGTATCTTTGGGGTAAATCCCCAACAGTGCAATTGCTGGGTCGTAGGGCAGGTCTATTTTTAACTCTTTGAGGAACCTCCACACAGTTTTCCAGAGTGGCTGCACCAGTTCACATTCCCACCAACAGTGTAAGAGGGTTCCCTTTTCTCCGCAACAACAACATTTGTTGTTTCCTGCCTTGTTAATGTTCCCCATTCTCACTGGTGTGAGGTAGTATCTCATTGTGGTTTTGATTTGTATTTCCCGGATGGCAAGTGATGCAGAGCATTTTCTCATGTGCATATTGGCCATGTCTATGTCTTCCTCTGTGAGATTTCTGTTCATTTCATGATTGGATTGTTAGTTTCTTTGGTGTTGAGTTTAATAAGTTCTTTATAGATCTTGGAAACTAGCCCTTTATCTGATACGTCATTTGCAAATATCTTCTCCCATTCTGCTTTTGTTTTTTATTTTGCTTATTACACTTCCAAAAGAAGGCAGGTCTGGAATGAAAGAGCCCATGCACAAATTTAACAAGGCCGCCACCGTTGGATTCCTAGATCTTTACAGATCAACTTCTCAACCTGAAGGATCAGAGAGGCCCTTTTCTTTTTTTTTCTTTTTCTTTTTTCTTTCTTTTAAGATTTTATTTATTTGAGAGAGAGAGACCATAAGCAAGGGAGAGGGGTAGAGGGAGAAGCAGACCCCCATTGAGCAGGGAGACTGACTCGAGACTCCATCCTAGGACCCTGGAATCATGACCCAAGCCAAAGGCAGATGCCACCCAAGCGCCCCAGAGAGATCCTTTTCTTGTCTTCCTTCCAGACATTAGAGTATTTTCTCTTTTCCCAGAAAATATTTTAGATAATTTCTATAGGAATCTCTAGCTCCAGATTCTATCATTTAAATTAAAATCTAAATAGAAATTATAAATAGATGTCTTACATAAGATGGTATATGTTTTGTTAGCTTTATACCCACCTCTGTTCCACTCCCATGTAGTCTTTTTCCTAGAAGCTCACAAAGCTTTTAAATCAAAGTATGCCTCAACCCAAGGACTTGCATTTTTTTTTTATCTCAGTGCTAGAAAGGCTAGTCCTTTTGAATTATATCCTACACTATAGGATAGTTTATACTACACTATATACTACACTGTATCCTACACTGGCCTCCCCAGTGCTGCTCAGGAATGTAATTAATCACTATGACGTAGATCAATCCTATTGTCACTGGAGGATGTGGAGTTGCCCCTGTGAGAAGCAGCTCCAAAGCAGAGCAGTGCCTTCCATTTGGAGCCCTTATCCTTGGAATGCTCATGTTTGATGTTATGTCCATAGTTGCTATGAATGGTCAGGTACACCTGGCTTCAGTAGCTCTGAAAGCTGCTTCCTGTACTGTCAGTGCGCCCCATTGATTTGAGAGGTCTTCGGGCAAAATGTGTCATGCCACATAGATTATATCTTAAGTTATATGGAAAATGGGCTTGTTTTTTAGAATTGGATTAAATTAGAATCGACTAGGGGCAGAAAGGGGTAGATTTCCCAATAAACTATAGCTAAACATTTTTATGTTTTCAAGTAGCTTTTGGGGTCTTAGGGTCCTCAGATGATAGGATACATTCTCTTAATTCTGGAGTGGTTTAATTTTGGTTCTACCTGAAGGAAGGTCATCTTCTCAAACCTAGGTTCTTGGCTCTTCAGTTAGCAAGGAGTGTAAAGGAATGGACATGGCCTTGCCAAAAAGAGAACTTTCAGACCACCCACCAAACCAGAGGTAGGCTAGGACTTTTTTTCTATGTACAGCCTCCCACAGCTCATGATTTTTATTGCTGCCCAGTGGCATTTGCAGTATAAAATGGTGGCAGTGATATTTCAACCTGTTGGGAAACAGCTAAACCGTGTACTGCAACCAGAGCTGTTTGTTTGGTCAGCTACTCCAGGCTCTCATTTTTGTGGCCAGTATTTTGTTTATGAGTGTCTTCTCCTCTATGGTTTCCGGCTTTAGCAACTAGGGGTGGGAGTTGTGGGGGCTCAGGGGGAGAGGGCAGACAGAAGATGATTGGGCTCATTTCATTTCCTGAATCATGTTAGGCATTCTTGCGTTTCTTGGTTCCATCTTGGCTGGGCAGCATTTCCCGCTAGTTTGTCAGACCAGCTTTCCCAGCCACCTCCGGGGGCGGGAGGGAAAACCACACCTTGCTCTGTGTCACCAGTTAACAGGCAGAGTTTTGTTCAGTAAATATTTATAGAACCTCCCTATTAACCTCGAACTCTGCAACCTTGTACCTTTGAAAAGTTTATTCTCCCTCCATGTCCTCCCATGTAACTGTTTAGCCCAGGCAGTACATCTCAGAAGGACAGTGATGGTGCCTTTATCTCAGGCTGGGCACCACCAAAACACATCCTTCCTGTTCTTAACCCTGACCTTGGTGTGGACTGTGCCCCCTTTTTAGTGTGAGAGAGCATTCATGGGAAAGGGATAGAGGTAGATTGTCTTTCACTCTCCCCCTTTGATTTGTCACCTTAAACCCTGTGATCAGAGGAAGTGCAGAGCAGTGTTTCGAGAAGAATAAGCCTGCAAACCAGTGAGCTGCAGCCTGCCATGGCTCTGCACACAACAACAATAAGGTCATCAACCTGCATGAGCTATTAACTTGTCCATGAAAAAGAAGTACCTTCTGGTAATTCTGGAAATAAATCAGATACAACCTAAATATCCAACAATAGAGAATTGGTTAATAAACTAGCATTTATCTTTAAGAAATACTATGTTGAGGGATCCCTGGGTGGCTCAGCGGTTGAGTTGAGCGCCGGCCTTAGGCCCAGGGCATGATCCTGGAGTCCTGGGATCGAGTCCCACATCGGGCTTCCTGCATGGAGCCTGCTTCTCCCTCTGCCTTTGTCTCTGCTTCTCTCTCTCTCTGTATCTTTCATGAATAAATAAATAAAATATTTTAAAAAAAAAGAAATACTATGTTGTATTTTTTTTAAGATTGATTTATTTATTTGAGAGAGAGAGCACAAATAAGAAGGTCAGAAGAAGAGGGAGAGAGAATTTCAAGCAGACTCTGTGCTCAGCTTAGAGCCTGAGTTGGGCTCTATCTCACAACCCTGAGGTCATGACCTGAGCTAAAATCAAGAGTCCAACACTTAACCAACTGCACCACCCAGGCACCCCCTATGTTTAATTTTTAATGCTGTATAAAAACGTGATATATTGGAGGGAAAGAGATGTATCATCATGGAAAGCATGATTCCAGTTTTATGAAAACAAAAAAGGGTAGCTCAATTAAGCATCTCACTCTTGGTTTCAGCTCATGTCATGATCTCAGGGTCACGAGTTCAAGCCCCAAGTCGAGTTCCATGCTGAGCATGGAGCCTGCTTACAATTCTCTCTCTCCGTCTGCCCCCTCCTCCCCCTCTCGTTAGCAAGGAGTGTAAAGGAACGGACATGGCCTTTCCCTTGAGCTTTTTCTCGTTCTAAAAAATGGGGGTGGGGCTGGGGGGAAGCATCAAGTTGTTAATAGCTTTCTTTGGGAATATGGGAGATTTTTAACTTTCTTTTTTAATCTCTCACAGTAAACACTTGTTACCTTTTGTTCTTTCTGTTGCAGACTTATACAACAAAGTACATAAAACACACATGAAGTTTAACGAATAAGTCTAAAGTGAATGCTTGTGTAATCACAGGTCAAGAACAATAAAAGCAACTTTACTTTTAGCATCTGAATACTGATAATAAAAAATTTATTAAAAATTGCTTTTCCTAAGTTCCTCATGTGGCTGTGGTAGAAATAAAGTAGGTCTCTATATGAAAGTGCTTGTGCTTATTAAGTCTAAGGCATCCATCAAACATAAGCAGTTATCTTTCTGCCCTAAGGTGCCAGATAGGACAGGTGCACATGAGCAATAAGTCATTGCTGAAGTCTGAGGCTGCTCGGGTCATACAGAGATTTGCACTGAAAATGTGTCAGTGATACCACTTGTCCTCTCTGCATGTTCCTTCACAGGGAAGCCCTGCTATACAGTCTGGGACCCCACTAGAGATATCTGTGACAGACTCGGTATAAATTTTTTTTTTCTCTTTTTTCAGTCTGAATACCCTTGGTTTTCTGTGATTCTCTGTGTTGTTGCATATGGTGGAAGAAGGTTATGTGTGTGTGTTGAGTTGATTTCACCAAAGTCAGAATTCGAAACAGTCATGTTTTTTTGCTTTCTTATTGAATTATCTAGTCTTTCACCTCTTCATTTGAAGTTTGACTGGAGACAGGCAGTGAATCAATCATAATTTAATCCTTTCATCTGTTATTATTGTCGAGGCTTGTTGGGCCATGTGCAGAATGAAAATGGGAGAGCCCTTTTTCAAAACCACAGGGGAAAAGTGTTGTTTCAAGGTACTAAAATACAGAGCTTTTACCTTTCATCCATGGTCTCTCTCTTGACTTGTGGTGTATTTTATTTGCTATTTTAATGTCATTCTAAGTAAGGGAACTTTCTAATTTTTAAATTATTATTATGAATTTTACTGTTTACCTTTATATGGTATGATGCCAGTTTATTAAGTTTTTAATTTTAATTCCAGTATAGTTAACATGCAGTGTTACATTAGTTTCAGGTGTACCATATACACCTGTTCAACAGTTCTATTTGTTACTCATTGCTCATCATAAGTGGACTCTTACTTCACTCGTCCCCCCACCCCTCCCCTCTGGTAGCCATCTGTTTTTTCTCTGTAGTTAAGAGTCTGTTTCTTGATTTGTCTCTCTTTTTCTTCTCCCTTTGTTCACTTGTTTTGTTTCTTAAATTCCACTATAAATTTAAAATGCAAATATAAGCATTTAATTCATATGCAAAATCACCAAAACTACAAAAATGTATTATTTTGTACCTCATTCATTGTTCTTTCTGGAATAGTAGAAATACTGCACCAAACTAACTCAGCCATTTTTCTTTCACTGAATATGTGCATGTTCCACCACCACCACCTTCAGTTTACTGATAGTAAGGACTAATGGAAAATGACTACAGATTACCCTATCTTCTCCCTTCCTTTTACATCAAACATGATCATTTTCAGTGTAAGTGGTTGGCTAATGGGGGAGAGTAACATGAGTGAAAATGGATATTACAGAGTTCCTTGGTTGTTCATGTTTCTTAGGATGATATTGCCTTAATGCTACCTTCAAGGGGGTCCCTGGGTGGCTCAGCGGTTTAACACCTGCCTTCGGCCCAGGGAGTGATCCTGGAGTCCCTGGATTGAGTCCCGCGTCGGGCTCCTGCATTGAGCCTGCTTCTCCCTCTGCCTGTGTCTCTGCCTCTCTCTCCTCTATCTCTATCTCTCATGAGTAAATAAATAAAATTTTTAAAAAATGCTACCAAAAAAAAAAATGCTACCTTCAAGACAAGTTCTGGTGCCAATGGAAGGCATTCTTTCTTGGGGCTGCACCTCCACTCACTCAGTCACAGACCCCACATGCTTGCCTGGAGCTTGCTCTGAGTCTTGCTGAAATGGATGACAAAGCAGAACAACATGCACATGATCTCTGTCTCCTCTGTTCATACACATGGTCCACTATTCTATTGGACTTTACTTACAAAACACAAATGCAAAGATAAAATTATTAAGAGTTCCTGTGTGGCTCCAGGAGAGCATTAAACAAAGCACAGGCCCTTTGGCGTGCAGGGCCCTGAGTGACTGTACAGGTTGCCATGGCCAGGAAGCTGCCCTGACTATCGTTATTTTTGTAATCTTAATGACTGGTTCTTGTTGTCACCCTTCCCATGGCTTTCTATTCTGGGTTTCGAGTCTTCCTTATCTGTAATCCTCTTGGGCCCAGAGTTCTGTTCAGGGTGAATTCTAGGTTTTTGGACAATGATAAATAGCAGTTCTTCGTAGTACAAGGTATGTTTGCTGTTAGTACTAGTTCATTTTTCATTATGTACTTATCAGATACATTAGCCCAAGTATTTTGAATATGAAAGAAAGAAACCAAAAGAAAGAAGAAAGAGACAGAAAGAAAAAGTAAGTAAGTTGAGTCTAAAAGGCCAAGCTCATGGGTGCCTGGGTGGCTCAGTCAGTTAAGCATCTGCCTTCGGGTCAGGTCATGATCTTGGAATCTCGGCATCAAGCCCCACATCAGGCTCCCTGCTCAGCAGAGAGTCTGCTTCTCCCTTTGCCCCTCCCCCTGCTTATGCTCACTCTCTCTCTTTCTGTCTCTCTCTCTCTCAAATAAATAAATAAATAAATAAATAAAATCTTTTTTTTTTTTTAAAGGCCAAGCTCTTGAAATTTAAGAAGTTTAATAAAAGTCCAAATTTATAGCTAGCAGTTTCAAAGTTTTACTTTGCTGGCAGCAAGATATTCTCCTTGTGTTACTGTTGGGTTTATAAAACCATCAGTGTGCTGGTAAGCTGTTTGCAAACCAGTAACTTTCTGAACTTATCTCTGAGATGTTATTGGAATATTTTGCCCCTGTGCCTTCCATAGAAAATTCTTCAGAAAATATCCAAAAATTCTTTCCATCTCCAAGTAATCTTTTTTTTTTTTTTTTTTTTTTAAGATTTTATTTGTTTATTCATGAGAGACACAGAGAGAAAGAGAGGCAGAGACACAGGCAGAGGGAGACGCAGGCTCCATGCGGGAGCCTGACGTGGGACTCCATCCCTGGACTCCAGGATCACGCCCCAGGGTGAAGGCAGTGCTAAACCGCTGAGCCACCCTGGGATCCCCCATCTCCAAGTAATCTTAACAGTCTCTTGAATAAATGAAGGCTACAAAGCTTGCCAGTTAAGGGCAGCCCGGGTGGTTCAGTGGTTTAGCGCTGCTGTCAGCCCAGGGCGTGATCCTGGAGACCTGGGATCGAGTCCTGTATCGGGCTCCATGCAGGGAGCCTGCTTCTCCCTCTGCCTGTGTCTCTGCCCACCCCACCCTCCCTCTGTCTCTCAGGATAAATAAATAAAATCTTAAAAAAAAAGCTTGCCAGTGAAGAGCGTAAGTTCTGGTCCGGCAGACCTTAGTTCATATCCTAGGTCTACCTCTTACTCGGTGTATAATTTTGGGCAAGTCACCTATGGTTCTGAGCTTGCATTCCTCACCTGTGAAGAGGCAGTAGTAGAGTATCTAGCTTAAAGGATTATGCTTGATAATATAGGGAAAATGGGTTAGTTTGATGTTTGACTCAGAATGGGCATTCACTTTTAACTATTATGCTTAGTAGTATAAACTGGAAAAAAAAGACCTCAAAGACTATATTTGTAAGGTTAGAAGGTGAATAATATTATTCTCAGATGAATAAGTAGTCTACTTCTGTTGGAAATCCAGCAGATAGCCATGAAACATAAAGGAGAAAATGGTGTCAATCTGTATAAAACTCAGTGTTATAGGAGCTGTGAGCCATGCATTTCAGTATCCTCAGCCCAGCACAGTGTCTAGCACATAGTAGGTGTTTGCTGATTAAATAATGAATGAACAAATAGGTAAATATTTTATTTTTCACCTTGTGTGATTTCTATCTTTCTAAATTTACAAACAAATCAAGAGATCTATTTTGTGGTTTTCTATGTATGAAGATCCCCTTTGCTTTTTGACTACTGAAAAAGAAAAAAGAAAAAAGAAAAAATCAGACAAAATCTCATGGCATCTTTTTATAAAGATGGGATAACTAATAATTTCCCATATCTGAACACAGATTTGACTTGTGACTCTTGGACTCAGTGGCAGATGATCTGAAGCCTTATCTGGGATCTGGGCTGCATTGTGGGCCTGGACAGAAGCTCTGTGTGGTTGCTTACCTGGAATCTGGGGTCATAGCCTTCCCCTAGGGCTCCAGGCAGGAAAAGCTGTCTCCCTCATGCATGCAGCATCAGAGATGTTAAGTGTATGCTCCAGCCAAGCTCAGCTGCATTCCAGCAGGTGGTGGTGATTCCTAGGGAGACAGGAGAAGGCCAGGCTATCATTGAGATTGAGAGATTTATTTGCCTTTTGATAACAAAGCCTTTAGGAAGATATCTGAGCCATAGGGTGCAATTTGAAGGGCTTAAATTTAAGTGAAAATAATTGACAAAGTAATTCAAAAGCCATTTTCTAATAATTTATAAAAGACCAGAGAGGCCCTTTTGTATGTGATTTTCTGCCAATTCTATTTAAATCCTCTGCAATTTAGAGGATTAGTGACCTGGAGAGGTGTTTTCAGCTTTGAAAATTATGGAATAAATTAGAGGCTTTGACCCAGTACAGTTGCAGTTGTCCCCTCCACCCCAGGTGTGCTGCAGATTGATGTTCTGCAAGAATTTTTCAGAACAGTTAAATTCCAGGGCATGGGTATTTATATTTGCCACTGATGACATGTGAAAACACATATAAAAGGGCTGCTTTTAGGGATATTTATATTATTTGAAAATGATATGATGCCAAAATAGATTTTTATACTATTTTTTAAAGATTGATGTATTTATTAAAGAGAGAGTGAGCAAGTGTGAGCAGGGGAAAGGACAGAGGGAGAAGAAGAGAATCCTCAAGCAGACTCCCCACTGAGCATAGATTGAACACGGGTCTCCATCCCAGGAACCTGAGATTACAACCTGAGCCAAAATCAAAAGTGTCCACTCAACTGAGCCGTCCAGGCGCCCTTATACTATTTTTAAACTGGATTTTGTGTAGATCCAATTGATTTTTTTAGGAGTAGAAGGGAGTTAATCTCATTAACCTCATTATTAATCTCATTCATATTCCCTCCTGCCTTACTTGAGAAAACGAATTCCTTACGTTTTCATTTAAATTCCAGTTAGTTAACATACAGTGTTATATTAGTTTCAAGTGTACAATAGAGTGATTCAGCACTTCCGTACAACACCCAGTGCTCATCACAGCAAGTGCACTCCTTCACCTCCATCATCTATTTAACCCCCCACCCCCACCCCACCCTGTAATTCTCAGTTTGTTCTGTATAGTTTAGAGTGTGTTTCTTGCTTTGTCTCTTTCTCTCTCTGTCTCATTCCCCCCCCCCTTTGCTTATTTGTTTTGCTTCTTAAATGAAGAAACTATTTAAGGGTCATTAAGGATTAAATATCCTCTTACAGCTTGACAATCTAATTTTTAAAGATTGTGTTCAACAAAATGGCTCCCAAGTTGTATTTGTGAAAGTATTCTCTGTGAAGGAAGCACGAGAAATCTTGCACCTTGAGTTACTGGATGAAGTAGTGGGAAGATTTGCTGATTGCTTTTCCATGGACAGAAATGCAACTGCAAGTGATAAAGAGAGATGATAACACTAAAACTACCCATGAGGCTTGAATCTGGATTGCTAAGACTTTATGTAATAAAACATTTTCGTGGAGAGGATTCTAGTGGCTACACAAACCAGCAACTGGCTCCTGTGCCTGGATTACTCTCCTTTCTTCCTTTTCTGGTCATGACCTAAGTTTACCCTGAAGATTACCCTTCAAAACCCAACTCAGATGTCACCACTTCCTTGAAGCCTCCCTGACTACTCTCGGCTGCTTCTTCTGTGATGTTTTTGCATTTTAGGTGTACATCTTAAGGAAGGAGCACTTTCCATAGTGTTCTGTAATTATTGGTGTTTATCTTTTGCACTGGATTTATGAGCCCTTAAAGGGCAGAGTCATCTTTGTAGTCTAACCCCTAACATATTGCCTGGAAAGTAATAAGCACTCAAAGATTCTATGGAACACTCGACTACCAAAAGGCAATACCAAAATGGGTACCACATGGGGATATTTTGTTTTAGTAGAAATTAATCTATTTTAGATTTCCTCCTATTTGTGACTTCTAAAAGCAATCCATTAGATGGGGAAAAAGATAATACCCAGTGTTGGCAAGACCGTGGTAATAGATATTCGTACATCAGTGATGAGGGTATAAATTGGCATACCCTTTCTGGGAAATTATTTGGAAATTTGGGGCTTAAATATTGATAAAACCTTTGACCTAGTAATTCTGTTTCTTACAATTTGTTCTAAGGAAATAATAAATTACTCTAGTGTTTTAAAGCATAATCAAAGGAACAATAGTTATATGTTAATTATACCTCAATAAAAAAATTTTTGAAGGTACAGCAGCAACAGCTTTCTAATACTATGTGATCCAAAGCAAGTATGTAGTCAGTTTCTAAGAACTTGAAATGATAACTTCTTGAAGTCCTTCTTTTATATTCACCATATCATCCAGCCCATTGTCTTGCATATAGTAGAGGTTGAATAAATACTTTTAATAAGTGAGTAATTCCATACATTAAAATAAAAAACATCAAATCCATGTTCACCCATATCATCCAGCCCACTGTCCTGCATATGAAAGAAGTTCCATAAATACTTTCAGTGAGTAAATAAATGAGTAATTCCATAAATTGAAAATAAAAAATACCAAAATCACAGAATAATGTAACCATTACTCCTGATACTACCACCAGATTTAATAACCATTAATTGATGTACTTGTTTCCAATCTTATTTTTCTTTGTTTAAGCTTTTAAAATTATACAAGTAATATATATGCATATTCTTCATGCATAGTATTTTATAATCTGCAAAGTGATTTTATATTTTATCTTATCTTAAATCAACAGAGAAATCATTCCCATTTAATAGAAAGGATAACTGAGGCTTACAGCAGAGCCAGATTACACTTCTGACTCCAGACCCAATATTTTTTTACTATAGGAGTCTTTGGGAAACTTAGGAAACAGGGAGTAGGGATCCCTGGGTGGCGCAGCGGTTTGGCGCCTGCCTTTGGCCCAGGGCACGATCCTGGAGACCCAGGATCGAATCCCACGTCGGGCTCCTGGTGCATGGAGCCTGCTTCTCCCTCTGCCTATGTCTCTGCCTCTCTTTCTCTCTCTGTGACTATCATAAATAAATAAAAAACTTAAAAAAAAAAAAAAAGGAAACAGGGAGTACCTACCATGTTTATTAAAGGAGGGTGTGCATCAGTTTCAGAAAGACGTTGACAGATTAGAAGGAATTTAAAGAGGAGCCAACACTGCTGGAAGGAAGGACATAGGAGAGATGAAAGGAGCTAAATATGTATAGCTTGGCCAAAGGATGATTAAAGGGGATATGATAACAGTCCCTAAGAATGTGAAGGATGTAAACATCATGGAAAGAGAAAATGTATTTAGAACCAATCAAAGCAGTATATAAAAAGAAATAAAAATTAACGCTAAACCTTAGGAAAAGCTGTTTTATGGAGAGACTTGCTGGCTTGTAGATTGGAATCCCAAGAGAAGTATCAAAGCCCCATATAGAGGAGGCATTTACAACTGAGCTCTTCTGCCTACATTTGGGGAGGGCTTTCGAGTTCTAATTTTGATGGCTGAGATCATGGCCCTTCCTAGCATGGATTTGCCACCCAGTTCTGATTGCACAGTTTTGCATATCAGGGTCAAAAGAAAGAGTCTTGTTACACTCTTGCAGAAGCCAAACTCAGGCACGTCCCCAGTGTCATGCAGTCCAACCTTGCTGACTGTCCATGAAGCCTAAATTGAAACCCTTAGAGTGTAGCTATTTAACTCTGCAATCAGGTGAGTGATTCCTCCCTCTATGGTGCTCCCTGCCGGGCATTTCAGGTTGTGAGCAAGATACAAAGGAGCCTCCGTGCTATAAAATTAGCAGCCACACTTGGTGAGCAAGTGGAAACATTCTTGACGGAGCCTAGGAGGCACTGCAGTCCTTTGTCCTTTGAATGCAGTAAGACATTGCCATTGCATGGGTAGGGAATTATCTTACACATGTTGTGTGTGTGAAGTTACATCCCCAGGAGAGGATGTGTGTTCATCGCACGCTGACCTTATGCTATGTGCTTACATTGTGTACATGCCCTTAGGATGCATATCTCATGAATTAGATTGCTCTTTTCACAAAGTAAAATTTTATAATGATGTATAGAAAAGCTTCCTTTATCAGAAATTGAAGTGTGTGCTCATGAACCTACAGCACAGATATACCTCATTTTAACCAATAAATATTCTCTCTAAAATTAGTGCAAATCAATTTTAAGAGCTCAAATTCCATTCTAAACATAATATGGGAGTGTGCTATGTTACAAAAGCAGTCTTGTGTCAAAGCTTTCTAGCAACAAATGGCTAGTCAATGATTTATCAGGTTTGCTGGTGCTGAGGATTACCACATAGAGAAAACAATACATGTATTAGCTGGAATTCAGGATTACATATATTATGTTCAACACAGTTATATACATTTTTAACCCATTTTTTTTTCATTTTTAACCCATTGATTAAAATTCTGTCTCAGTAAAAAAAAAAAAAAAAAAAAAAGAGCCCTTGGGGACATCCAATAAAATCTGAGGCCGAAGCTATAAAAGGTATTCACCATTCATTGGGATGTAGCCACAGATTTATCTCTACCTCACAGGAGGCGTGTCCAAACTAAATAAGAATTGAGAGGGCAGTCTTAAAGCGAGGAGTGTGTTGCTCAAAATGGTAAGGCATCAAGTGTGTTGGGGTCCTTGGAAGGAGCTGGAAGATATTCAGACCTGCAAAAGAGTCCCCACCTCTGAGCCCACATGAGGCCACATGGCCTAGCTAGATACCAGCGCAGCTTCAACCAGGTGCAGGAGCACCCAGCCTTAGTGTTCTGGTGAATTTGGTCTGGAAAATTGAATAGGACTGAGAACGGTGGTCTGGGGTCCCCTGAGGGCCTGTGATACCACCACTAAGAAAACGACCTGAGAGAGAGGGAAGATTCTTAGCCCCAGCACACTGGCAAGGCGAACTGGCCTAGGACTTTAGTTAACAAGTGTATACATGTAGTTTGTAAACTAACCTTTTCTCCTACCCTCACAGCCTGCGTCAGTGCCACTCTTCCCATTCCTGTTCATTCACTCACTCAACAAACAGCCAGCCCCACTTCTATGGCCAGTTAGGAGCTTGATGATAAGGATACGAAGACTGTGTTGGAAGAGGGTCAGGGGAACGCTGGGTAGTGGCAGAACTGTGATTCAACCTGGGTCTTCAGGTTTCTAGGGCAGGGAGCTTCCCCTCTGCTGCATAAAGCTTATTATCTCTTCCCAGAGGAACTCTGTCATTTTGCTTTTCTTTCCTGAGAGACTTGGCATCAAATCAGTCACAGATACAACAAACAGTGTCATAAAAGCAAAGATAGGAAAACTGTATACTCCTTAGCAACTTCTATCAATACTCTACATGATTTAAGATAGAATTTGCTGTGCACATAGATTATTAAAGGATTTAAATATATTTTCATGTGTACAAACTGTCATAAAATGCAGTTCTGCTCTGACATAAAGCATATTAAGCTGTTTTCTTTGTCAATCACTGTAATTGAGAATGCCGTCTGTGCTTTTAGAATAAGGACAGCCTTTTGTGGCTTGAGAGCTTGTCATGTGCTCTTTCGTGTACGGATGGTATCGGTATCTTCACTAGTACACTGTGAGGGAGCACTTGTTCTTCTCTCCATTCTACTACGGGGAGACTGAGACACCCTGGAGTTGAGGAATTGGCCAAGGTCACAGGGTAAGTGGCAAAATCTGGATTTGAACTCACGTAGTCTGGCTGCCAAGTTCAAGTCAGTGACCATTGTGCTATACTGTCTCTCACAAGAGAAGGCCTTTGGAGTTACATGTTAGCCTGAATCTCATAGGATCTGTCCAAGAAATATGAGTTTTCAGTTAATTTCTGTGTCCTAAGCAACACTAAAAATTATTCTAGTCCGTGTGAATGCCGCCGTAGAACACTGTAGACAAGTGTCAGCACACTTCTCACCTCATTGGAAACCCATAAAAGTAATTGCCAGGTGTTAACACACACTTTAAAAAAAAAGAGCTTTAATACTGCAAAGGCAAGCAAAGTCTCCTGGATCTCCCCAGTGTATGATTCTTTGCTCAAAATAAGTGGAACAGATGGATGGAGGTACTGAATGATTGAGGTATGGGTTTTGATTATGTTCTTAAAGGGAACTAAGGAAAGTGTAAGTATAGGATTTGGAAATCAGAAGACATTACTTCAACTTTGGGCTGTGACGTTATTCCCTCTTTAACCTTGGGCAAGTCACTTCACCTCTGAGTGTGCTTCCTCATCTTTAAAAATGAGATTGGTACTTTTCACCCTCTCACTCTCACAGAGCTATTGTTAGAATTTCATGAGATAATACATGTGAAAAAGGTTTAACCTACAAAACTGTGCAGATGCTCATTACCCTGAGGCTCAGGGGTCCTGGAGAGAGGTGCCTGAGCAGACGTGAATTTAAGTTTGCTTTTGGCTACCCTATTAATAAGGAAGTGTGCACCCTCTTGTGGCGAAGTGCGGGGGCTGAGGAAACCTTCTGAAAAATACTGGAATGTTATTGGGGTTTTGAAAAGTTGTCTCCAGAAATCCTTTTCCATTAATGAATGTACACTTTCTAAACAAATCCTTATATTGCAGCATAAGTAAATTGCTTAGTCTTTACCCAATTTTGTTTGCAATGAGAGATAGATTTTTTTCTTAATCAGAATAAATGTTTTGTTTTCCTCCATTTCTTTACTGTCTCATTCATAGAGGTCTTGCTGTTTTTTTGTTTTCCTAGTCTACTGTATTTATTTTGGTTTCATTTGTTTGCATTTACCTTTTTTTTGGATCCAATTTAATATCTGTTAAATTTTTAATGCACAGTTAGAGTGTACTATGTCTGCCTGTGCTAACACAGGGCCTCTGTCATCCACCATAGAGTAGATACTCAATAAATGATGCTGAGTAGGTGCTGACAGTCTTCTTATGCATTCTTTAGTTCCTTTCCCTATTGTACCTGTGGGTATTCTTTCCCTTGGCATCAGTTTTCCTGAAATATACAGAAATAAATTAAGGAAGTATAGCATTTCAGTAAGTTAACATTATTTTTCTCAGTTCCCACTCTAGTAAAGTAGGGGGGCGAGAATAGGTGATTTCCAAGGTTCATGCTCTGTAGAAGTAAGGAAATAAGATGACATTCTTCAGCAGAACCTAAGAAGGTTGTGAATGTCTTATTATGCTTGTCAGCTTTATTATATCCTCCCTCAGTTCCTAGATGAATAGAGGGGGAGGCATCAGAACAAGGTATAGTGGAAGGAAAGGCAGAAAGAAGGGTAGAGACTGGATGAACAACAGGATAAGAGAACATTGTGTGTTGGGGTGGGGGTGGGGATTAACAGGACAGTAGCAGCATTCCAGAAAGAAGCTGTAACATCCTGAGCTATGTGAAAATTTTTCATAACTTATGCACATTGTATTGTCTGTGATGCTCACAGGGGATTATCTGACTCAACATCCTTTATTCCCACGCATTGCTTACATTAAATTTGACGAAAAAATCTTTTTCTCTAATTGAGTTGTAAAGTCCCTGATCGTGTAGCAGTTCAAACTACAGCATTACTTTTTAATTGGCTTTATATACTCTTCATTTTCCTTAAAAATTTCTAATTCAAATCTGCTTCAAAAGCATGTTGTTGGCTTTAGAGGACTTGTGACACAGTTTATCACTGAAGGAGACTGGTGTCCTTACAGGGAGGGCACTTGTGGGTGGGGAGACTGGTGTCTTATAAGGGGCTTCCCTGGAATTGGGTCTCCATTTTACAATTTCAAGATTCATACCAATCTAACTTATAAAAGACTTGATATTCAGAATGTCAGTTGAGTGCCATACTGAGGAGCACTAAAAACCCTGCACTATTCTTGGCTGGCTAGCAGTTTTCCCCTGGAGAGGTCAGGATGCCATTGTGAGATAGCTTGGTGCATGGTGGGGACTTAATTAGTTTCATTAATTGAACAGATCTTTTTTGAGTTTTACTCTATGTGCCAAGTACTGAGCAAAATGCTGGAATTAAGACAAAATTCTGCCTTTTGAGGCCTTACACTTCTATCAGATAGCCATGTAAGCAAATATTACAACCACATGCTTAATGCTGTAGGAAAGGGTTATGCAGGATGCTTGGAGGCAGAAGGCAGAGGCAAGCATCTACTGTGCTAGAAGTCTCCTTCAAGGAGAGTAAGAGTTTCTTAGGACAAAAGAGAAAATGTGTACACTCTGGGAACAGCAAGAAGTTGAGAATGGTCTCTAATGCCTATTGTCATTAAGCCATAAAACCTGATGAGAAATAGAGTCCTTGAAACTTACTTGCTGAGAAGTCTGGGAGATTCATGGCCGTTTCTCATGGCACCCTCTCACCTGGAAAATGATGCAGCTGTACCACCTGCTCTTTGGGCTTCTCTTCTTCTAGATTCCATGCTGTGCAGCAGTAGTCTTCAAACTTCTGGTCTCTGGAGTTCTTTATGCTACTTACTACAAAGTATTGAGGACTCCAAGGAACTTTTGATATTCACCATATCTGAAGTTAAAACTAAGAAAATTTGAAGGTATTTATTAATTTGCTTAAGGATGACAATAATAAAACAATTATATATTAATAGAAATAATGCTTTCTTAGAAATAGCTAGAAAATGTAATGGAATATTGGCTTTTTGCAAATCTCTCTAATGCCTTGCTCAAGAGGAGGTATATACATTTGTATATCTATTTATGCATTCAGTCTGATATATTATTTTGGTTGAAATATATGAAGAAAATCTGGGATCACCCAGATATATAGTTGGAAAGAGAGTCAACAGGCTTTTCAGAGAATTATAGATATTCTTCTTTGATACTACATCAAAACTTGACAAGTAGTGGTTTCTTAAAGATTATTTGCTGTATAGTATCTGAAACCATACAAATGAACTTTAATTTTCTGTTACATTAGAATCTCTTACTAATGCAGGAATTTGTAATATCATATATTAATTATTTAGAAAATTTTGGGTTATTCAGATCTTCCAGATGTTGACGTTATTATACAGTATCAAAAAAAAAAATCAATCATTGCTGTCCTAACCAATCTCATCTCAGAAATCTTTAAATATTGGTAAGCTGCAAGCTCGTGATGGTAAAATACAAGTTTCCCCAAATCCTCACTTTTGCTTGAAAGCTCCTATTTCATCATTAGCAGTATAAATACTGTCAGTTGTTTTCTTTGAAGTCACAGACGCTCTTCATTTATTTTCAAGAGTATGTCAGATTCCCAGTTCTGAATAGCTGTGGCTGCCTGTCGGTCTTTTTTTTTGAGGTAAAAATGGTATTCCATGAAGAAAGTGGCTGTGGCAGCCTACAATCAGTCACATGTTGAGATAACATGTTACTTCAGTATATGCAAAAGTGCTTTATGTGTACTTTCCATTTTATCACACAGTATTTTGGAAGACCAGTGCTTTAGGGTCAGGATTTTTAAAAATTAGTAATTTATGCAGCTTATCAAGGACTCCATTACTGAATGTGTACAGGTGAGAATACAATGACTATGGGTACATTTTTGCCTCAATTCATACTGAGGTCTCAGCACTTTTAGCTGTCATTACTTTTGTACTTCTGTACAAATCACCAACACAGTGGAAAAGGCAAATAATATTTTGGTACTATTTGCATCTCCTGAAAGACTGTTGGGGATCCCAAAGGTCTGCAAATCACACTTTGAAAACTACATGGGTGGGTGGTGAAGAGCATGGCTCAGGATCCAGATTGCCTGGGTTTGACTCCTGCTTCTGCTGCTGATTAGCTGTGTGACTTTGGGAGGATATTGAACCTCTCTGTGGCTATTTCCTCTCTGCAAAATGGGAGTAATAATTGTACCTACTTCATTAAATCAGTTAATCTACTTAATCCATCAGTAGGTATTGATAAAACATATTACCTAGTTGATTGATTGATTATCTGAGGAAACACCTGAAGGCCAGGTTGCCCAGAAGCTGTCTTCCAGGATGCCTGAGATGTCCACCATTATCATTACTTCTTTGTACCTTTATGGTGGTAATATACTATTAACTGAGTTAAAGCCTGTATCCTAGAAAGGATAATGTATTAGCTAACGACTTAGCAGTGGTTGGTTTATTTAATTAACCCAACACTCTTGCCAACCAAATCAAGGCTCTGAGGGAATGGAGGAGGAGGACAGTGCTTGGTGAAGGGTCAAGAGTGGGGAAATCCAAGAGCAGTGAGGGGTCCAGTGCACAGCCAGCTCTCTGGGGAGGGGAGGAATGGTAGTCACTTTGCCTCTCATACTACGGAATTGGTCCTGGTCACGTCTTTATCCTCCACGAATTGCACACATAGTTCAGGCATATGTAATGTCAGTGCCCTTCCCTACACATTCTCCAGCTTCGAGGCGCAGTCATCTCTGAGGCGGTACAATAGACCTCATTAGTTCAGACCTGACTAATGTTGAACTTGTGACTATT
This sequence comes from Canis aureus, assembly GCF_053574225.1. NCBI lineage: Eukaryota > Metazoa > Chordata > Mammalia > Carnivora > Canidae > Canis > Canis aureus. The sequence goes on along the minus strand of NC_135641.1, from coordinate 23,045,355 downwards.
GGGAAGTAGGCCGTGCAATGCACAGAAGAGAACATGAGCTTTGCGATGAGGCATGTCAGGACTCAAATCCTGGCTCTGTCATAAACTAGCTGGATGGCCTTGGGCAAGGGGTAGACCTTTCTAGGCCTTGGTTTCATCTCTCTGAAATGGGACTGCCGGTGCCTCCAGAGGGAGTTGCAGATATTAAATGAGATAGTTGATGTTAGGTACTCAGTAAAGGCCTGTGACCTTGCATGTGCCAGCTTCTTTTATCTTAAACTCCATTACTGGTCATTTATAATAAGGCCCTGACTACTTTTCAGTGTCATCATTGCTTTTTCACTTTTATTAAGAAAGGGAGTTTTTGGAAAAAGATGTATGCAGTGCCTGAAGGATTGATGGGATGCTGCTGCTTCTCCAGGGATTTCAAGTAAATATTTCACAAAAGCATGACCCCTCTTCCTCACTGGTCCTGGGGGCCCCGGAAGTGCTCTGATCCAGAACCCCTCTACTCTAAAGAACTGCCCTTTTGTTCTCCAGCTCAGCCTGGAAGGAACCCAGTTACTGTTCAGTTCACCCCAGCCACTTTCATGCCATCTGCCCAAAGTGAAGAAGCAGAAGGAAGCCATGTGTGGAATAGCTGGCACACAGCCACCTCTCAAAGGTCCGTCCGTCCCCAACTGCCTCTTCCCTCCTGGTTGCCACCCAGACTGATTCTTCCCCAATGCCTTGTCTCTCTGGCTGTTCGTAGAATCTTCGCTGTTCCTGGAATTTCTTTAATTGTTTCTAGACTCTGGGTGGTTGCACCTTTTTTCCATATCACGCTCAGTGAGTTTCAGAAAACTGTATGGTCATTAATGAATCTATTTTCACAACCTCCTCAGAAACAAGCCTCTTCCATGTTATAGATCAAAGAACCTATTACTGACACAAAAGGAATCCAGACAACTAGCCTTTCCCCCCCTATGGGAGGCAGGCCCCATTCTAATCTTGCCTTGGCTTTTGACTTGCTGTGTGGCCTTTGTTTCTTCATCCAACAATAATATCTACCTCACAGGAATGTTGTGGAGTTCAACAAATGCTAAGAACTGTTCCTCTTCCAGGCTGAAAGAGCAGTATCGGATCTACTACAATGCCAGAGAACTCAAAACACTTGATAGGAGTCTAATCTGTCCCTTATCTTGGTGAGGTAGATTAGTGGCAGGTGTTCCTGTGCCCACTTTCGGCATCTCATTTCAACAGTTCCTATTCACTTCCTCTTTGCAGACTCACAGGAAATTGTCTATCTGAATGGAGACTAAAGACTGATGTACTTAAGCAGGCTTTGTCTCATTTCACTCTTCAGTTTGTGTCTCTGATTCTACTTGTAGTCAGGGGTGGAGAAGCGTTCCTCTGACCCTGGGTCCTTTTCTGGTCTCCTTTTTGGTTTCAGTCTCTTTTCTTAGTACTTTATCCTTTGACCTCTTGGCAGCATTTGGCACTAACAATGATTACTTTTTCCAGAACTTGTTTGTGATGTTATAACCCTAGAATTCTGCCTCTGTGACTTACCATACCTGGTCCCTCTCATAAAGGCTGAGGATAAAACCTTTCCTCAGCATAATCTCAGAGGTAATCTCTTCTGTTTTCAAGGTTTTAACCAAAACCAGTGTTCTGCTTCTAGTCCTAAATTTCTTCTTGCTTGACACTTCTTAGATTCTCCTAACATGATGCAGGTTCAATATATGCAGTATATTTAGAATGGATTTGAACTCTCTTTTTCTTAACCCCTACATTTAATCTGTCCTCTGTAAACACTCTCCCCACTTCAGTATTCAGGTTGGCATCATATAAAACCTGCCATATTGTATCAGTGGTTCCCTACTGGGTCCCTCTGCCACCAATGTCAACCTACTGCAGTCAGGTTAGCCTTCTGGTGAAAAGCACTTTCAAACCTGTCCAGTCCCTCTATTGCCTTAAGCAATTGTGATGATTAACTGTTGCTGTGTAATAGACCCAAACTAAGTGGCATAAAACAGCTATTATTTTAGACTCACAAATTGTCAGGGTTAGGAATTTGGAAAGGACACGATGGGTCAGTTTGTCTCTGCTCTGTGATGTCTGGGCCTTCTGCTGGGAAGATTCAAAGCTGGGGTGTGACTTGACATCTGAGAGTTTCCTCACTCACAGCTTTGACAATTTGATGCTGGCTGTTGGCTGGGCCCTAAGCTGGAGCTGTCAGAGCAGTGATCTCTCCATGTGGTTACTTGTGCTTCCTCACAGCATGGTGACTTGGTTCCAAGAACAAGCTTTCATAAGAGAAGCAGGATATGATCTAGCTTCAGAAACTCTATGCTATCATTTTTGCCATGGTCACAAGCCTATCCAGGTACAAGGGAGGGAACATAGAATGCCATCTTTTAATGGGAGAGGTATCAAAGTCACATCATAAGAGCATGTGGATGATTTTGTTGCTGTCATCTTTGGAAAATATCTGCCTCAAAGTTAAGACTGCTATCTCAGGACGCCTGGGTGGCTCAGTGGTTGAGAGTCTGCCTTCGGCTCAGGGCATGATCCCGGGGTCCTGGGATTGAGTCCCACATCGGGCTCCTTACAGGGAGCCTGCTTCTCCCTCTTGCCTGTGTCTCTGCGTCTATGTGTCTCTCATGAATAAATAAAATCTTTAAAAAAAGAAAAGACTCCTGTATCAATGGGAATTCTTTTAAATATATTCCAGCTTGCCTTTTAAATAGAGTAAGAGAGCACCTACCACTCATGGAACACTTCTTGCGTGCCAGGCACTGTTGAAAGACTGTGCATTCACATTCAGTCTAACAGTTCTGAAAGTCTGGGTGAGGGGACTAAGGTTAAAGAGGCCTTGTCAAGTGTCTTCCAATTAGTAAATAGTTGGTTAGGATTTGAACGTAGAAACTTTGACTCCAATCTTAACTTCCACAGTGTCTCCACTTAATCAGGGCAAAAGCCCAGGTCAGAAAGAGATGGGGGAAAAATGATAGCAGTTATAAAAACCTACTAGGGATTCATTTTAAATTCTGACCTCCCCTCGTCCAGTTGCAGTCCTTCACAAGGTTCACAACTCAAGGGAAGGAAGACTCTTGTTGGCAGATACCTCAGGCTAGCTTAGTCTTTGGACTGCTCTGGCGCCTGTGGACAAAAGCCCAGGGAATGAGCTCAGTGACAGTCTCTGTGTCTGCCTCTTCAGGCCTCAGCCGGACTATTTTGCTCACGTGCTTTCTGGGAAGCTTGCTTCCTCTTCTCTTCTCTTTCCATCTGTCATTCCTCCAGGTTCTGGTGCCCACTTAGGTCTCCCTGCCTCTACCGCGTGTTTGTGTTTACTTTGACCTCGTGTTCATTGCAGCCCCATTAAGAGTTAGAGATTTGTCTCTGTGTGGTTTGGCTTCCCTGGAGTTACTCAAGCTGAACCTGCTTTCCTGGGGTTTCTTTCCAACCTCATGCTGTTTTGTCTGCAGGATGAATGTCCTTTCCTCTCCTTCTTTACCTGAAGAATGCCAACACTTTCTTCGAGATTCATTCAAGTTCCTACCCTTCTCTCTCGTGGCTAGTTGTGGCCTCTCCTCAGAGTTTCCTGTACATTCTCCTGGACTGGTTTTCAGTCCATTCTGTACTTGTCTGTTTCATTCCCTGTGACCCTTGCTAGCTTGGGAGCTCCTCAGGAAAGAAACTGAAGCCCTCCAGTTCATCGTTCATCATGGAGTCCTCTGTGCCTGTTCAGAGCCTGGCATATGAAAGATACTCACATCGTCCTGAGGTGGTTGATATGTGTCTGGAATACCAATACTTGCTCATGTCTGTATTCTCTGTGTCCCTGGTAGATGGTAGGTGCTACCAATAGAGAATACCTGTTGGAAAGAAGTTTCAAGGATCTTGAGACTGAGAAGATGAAGCTTCTCATCTGAAAAACTATTGCTGGTCTTTGGATGAATCACTTCTCTTGGGATGCAGTCTTTTATTTATGAAATGAAGGATTTCTCTAAGGGCTTAATACTCTATGAAGATAATTTTATCTGATAAGCTTTTGACTATACACTGTCATGGAGCTCAGTAGTAAAAGTATTGGAAATCTAACCCAGTATCATAACTTCCTTAGGATAGGGTCCAGTTATTTGCACAATTTTGTTTTTTTTGTTTTTTTTTTATTATTTTATTTTTTTATGATAGTCACAGAGAGAGAGAGAGAGGCAGAGACATAGGCAGAGGGTGAAGCAGGCTCCATGCACCGGGAGCCTGACGTGGGATTTGATCCCAGGTCTCCAGGGCCGCGCCTGGGGCCAAAGGCAGGCGCTAAACCGCTGCGCCACCCAGGGATCCCCTATTTGCACAATTTTGATTGTGTCCTTGGGGGACTGTGTTTGGCTGGATTTGATAGAATCATAAACACGTCCACAGTCCACAGACTGTTCCTTCCCCACAGAAACCTTGGTGGATCCTCAATCTCATGACTTATAAGTCTCCATTGAATTTTATTGCCTACTTTCCAGTTTAGCCAATAAGAAACATTTCAATAATTTTCAACTCTTAATTAGGCAAAGCAAGACAAAAGGACTTTCCCTTTGGAAACAAGACAAAACAGTGTTTTTATGGGTAACAGTTTTCCCTTATAATGAAGTCTGCTCTTGAAAGCACTCTAACATAATAGGTTATTATGACTCAACTATCATTATATACATATATAACATATACATAATAATTATGTATAATTACATATGTGCAAATGTATGTGTATATATGCACATATATGTGTGTGTTGTGTATATACATACACAATTGATCTTTTGCAATTTGAACTGTGCAAGTCCACTTTTATGCTTACATGTAGATTTTTTTATGGTATTGTAAATGTCTTTTCAGTTCCTTATGAGTTTCTTAAGACTTTTTTCTCTGTCTTACTTTATTATAAGAATAGAGTGTAGGGGTACCTGGGTGGCTCAGTGGTTATGCATCTGATTTTTGGCTCAGGTCATGATCCCAGGATCCTGGGATTGAGGCCCATGTCAGGTTCCTCAGAGGGAGCCTGCTTTTCCTTCTGCCTATGTCTTTGCCTCTCTCTTTGTCTTTCGTGAATAAATAAAAGAAATCTTAAAAAAAAGAATAGAGTGTATAATACATATAAATACAAAATATATGTTAATCACCTGTTTATATTATCAGTAAGGCTTCCAATCACCGGTAACCTTTTAGTAGTTAAATTTTGGTGAGTCAAAAGTTACATGCAGATTCTTGAGGTGCCTGGGTGGCAAAATCTTTTAAGCCTCAGACTCTTGATTTTGGCTCAGGTCATGATCTTGTGGGTCATTAGGTTGAGCTCTGCATCTGGCTCCCCACTCAGCACGGAGTCTGCTTAAGTTTCTCTCTGCCCCTCCCATGCACGCACACACACCCTGTCTCCCTCTCAAATAATTTAAATTAAATTAAATAATTTTAAAATATTTTATTGAGAGAGCGCACACAAGTGGCAGGGAGAGGCAGAGGCAGAGGGAGAGGGGAAAGCAGACTCACCCAGCAGGGAGCCCAATCTCAGGACCCTGATATCATGAACCAAGCAGAAGACAGACACTCTACTGACTGAGCCTCCCAGGCACCCCTCAGATAAATAAATAAATCTTTAAAAAAGTTATATGCAGATTTTTGGCTGTATGGGATGGGAGTTCAGCATCCTTAACCTCTATATTGTTCAAAGGTCAGCTGTATTTACATAATTCCACAATGCTGGGCCTGAAGTCTCCACCCACCAGCTTCAATGTAAAGAGGCCACATAATTTTCCATTGAGCTTACGTGTGAGTAGAGCTGAGGGTCATTTCCTGGAGTCTCTGTGTAGCCTCCACCAGACTGGTCATTCTTAGTTTGATTATCCCCGTCTGGATCATACAAGCCTCTTACTTTACTTCTCTGTCTCCACCTTCCTATTATATCACCTATTTCCAAGCTCAGTCTGCTACTCCAGAAAGCACAAAATGGCATAAAACTGAAAACTTAAATCTGTCAGTGTTGCCTCTCATTAGAATTTCATTTCAAGTTGAAGTGTGAAAGAAGTGGTAAAGGAAAGCAATACTGTATAAGGTGTGATTCAGTTCTTACAAACCCTTCTTTAGTTTTTGAAAGTAACCCATGAAGCTGAATTACTATTATCTTGCATCTTGCTCCTGTGGCATGTCCTAACAGTGATTTCCTCTTCTTGTGCCTCAGTTTCGCCCCCTACAAAATGGGGATCAACAAACACTGCCACCTGGAAGTTTCTAAGGGCTGCCAAGGAGGCTGGTTAGTGGTGAGTGAATGGTTGGTAAATAGAAGGCATTATCTGCCACCCAGAAGAAAAACACCTCATAAATAGACCGAAGGCTGCCCTGACTTGCCAAAGGAGCGTTCTTTGTAAGTAGGAAGAGTCAGGAAGGAAGCTAGCATGGGTAAATTTTCCCCAGGGTCTGTTGGTCCTGATGATAGGGAACTCACAAGGTGGGTGTTCATGTCTTTTCAGATGAGGAGGTGGTGGATAGAAAGGGAGGAAGAAGACAGGTACATGAGAGATCTACTTGAGGTTTGAATTTTTTTTTTGAGAGGGAGAAAGAGGTAGGGGGTGCAGAGGGCAGGGCAGAGAGAGAATTTTAAGCAGGCTCTGCACCCAGTGTAGAGCCCAATGCAGGGCTCGATTTCATGGCCCTGAGATCATGACATGAGCCAAAATCAAGAGTCAGATGCTTAGCCAGCTGAGCCACCCAGACGCCCTGAAGTTTTGATTGTTAAACAGCATTTTATTCACCTGAAGGAAACCAACGTGAAAGTACAGTTCTTAGAGAAAGAATTCATTTCCAATAAAATGTGGTGTTCATTTGCTGAGGTGAGCAGGTAACAAAAGTTTTAGCCATAAACATAAGAGACAGGAAAAAACTCACTTGGAAGGAGAAGAGAGTATGAGCCTGTCCTTTCATATATGACATTAACTGGTTAAAATTTACACATTAATTTTCTGTTATTTCAAATACGATACCTAGGGTATTTTGCTCTATTGATAGTACATAGAAAATAGCATTTGGGAATGCTTTGTGGCCTCTGTCCACTTACATGTGCACATGTATGTGTGTGTGTACATGTGTGTACACATACACAAATAGCTTCTAGACGTCCTAGATGAACTTTCTTTTCTTTAACTAAACTACCCTTGGAGTAATTTGTCAGCCCTGTATCAGCTGCACTTTGATGTGGCTTGACTGTAGACTCCCTTCTCTGTCTACGGTTACTCCCTGTTTGGTTTCAGAATTTGTTTCTGATCATGCAGAGCATACTCCCAGCCCTGCCATGTAGTCCAAGGTGAGCAGTTCTGTAGTTCTGAGTCTGTTTCCTAACAAAATGAGATTATTCTGAGATTTGAAAGTGAGGTTCTTCAAAAACCTTTTGAGAATGTCACCTGAAAGATCTCAGTCTCAACAATGGAGTGGATGAAGTAGCTTTAGCAGCATGACTTCTGAGTGACCTGTCTGTGTCCCCTCACATCATCTGTGTGAGAGCTGCTGTGAACAACATGCTGAATTTCTGGTGGTTTGCTGGTGAAGGCTTACTCTGCTCACCAGAGTCAATTATGTGCATCTCTTTCCAACTTCCATTTAGTGATGTCATGTTAGTGGATTTAAATTAGCTGTGCTAAGAGTATTTACACTGTGCAAATTGGCAGAACTACAAGTTACTGCCCTCTCCACCAACCTAGCCCCTGCAAGTTTATGTATTAGTGGCTCTTGTGTCCAGTATAGTTTGCTTCTCTCATTTGCATTTGTCTCTAACGGGGCTCACTTATTTATACTCCAGCCTTTACTTCCGGGTCAACACTCCTGGTCACATCAAAGTCATCACTGTCTTGTTTCTGTTTAACTCATAGAAATGTCCATTCAAGGATGTGAAGCATATGAAAGAAGAGCTGGCATAGGTGTTTTGAGCCTGTGACTGCAGCAGATCCTCACACTCTAGTGATAGACCTCTTATTAACACCTTTATTCTAGGGCAGCCCAGGTGACTCAGCGGTTTAGTGCCGACTTCAGCCCCGGGCCTGATCCTGGAGACCTGGGATTGAGTCCCACGTCGGGCTCCCTGCATGGAGCCTGCTTCTCCTTCTGCCTGTGTCTCTGCCTCTCTCTCTCTTTCTCTCTGTGTCTCTCATGAATAAATAAATAATAAAAAAAACAAAAAATCTTAAAAAAAAAAAAAACTTTATGCTAGCAAACTTGATCCATTTTGTCTTTTATACTGTTGTGACTCAAAGGTAGTATGTTACTGTTCTGTAGAACTTTGTCATCCCCTATTATCTGCCTTACAAATAACTGGAATTACAAATTACTTCCCTGCTCAAGTGCTTGCCGTGATCTCCAGTAGCCTACCATATCAGTGCAAACTCCTCACCCAAAGAAATAAAGCCTGTGTACCTGTCCCAAGTTACTATTCATCTCTCTCCTCGTTAGGTGTACCCTATTGGCCCTTGCCCAAATACAAGCTGTTATTTCCTCTTCCTACCCAAGGTCGTGTGTGACCATCACAATCATATCACCTGCCACCTGCCAATTAATACCACCTGCCAAGGCACGATTGGGGTCCCTGGTTTCCCAAGGACATGGCTCCTTTAAGTTGCAAAGGGCAGCAACTTGGGAAGGTCTGGGAAGCCCAGAATAGCCCATCACAAAGGTGGTTTTGACCCCAAAAGATGCAAAACCATTATCTCTGGTGTTACCTTGCCCCTTGTTCATCTTCTCTTCTCAAGCTTTCACCATGGCTTTGCTCTTTTCCTCTTCCTGCTTCACTTTTCTATTCAGATTTCTTCCTACATATCTGCCAGTTCCAGGGGGGCAATTTCTGACTTAATTTCTGGCAGAGTTATTGCTTTGGCTCTTTAACTACACTCACATTCTCCAGTGGCTCTGATATACAATATCTGGCCTGCCAAGTACAAGGGTCAGTTTGTTTTGTTTGTTTTTGGCTTTTTTGGTAAAGAGCCAGATAGCAAATGTATTGGGCTTTGTGGCATAGATCTCTGTCACAGCTATTCAATGCAGCCATTGTAGTGACTATGTATGTAAACAGTCTGTTTACAATATGTAAACAAATGTGAGTTTCAGTAAAACTTTATTTATAAAAACAGGCCTCGGGCTAGATGTAGCCAACCAGCCATAGTTTGGTGACCTCCTACTCTAGTCAAACACTTGTTAATATCTACTTCTCACTGTTCATGTAACTGCCAACTAAATATGTGATATTCATTCATGTAGCCCATGCAAGAGATCATGTCTGGGATATGCCCACCTGGAAATCCTGCAGCCTCAGAGTTGAGGGTTCTAGAGAATATTACTTGTCCTATTTATCCATGAAGGAGTACTAATTCACAACTGAGGAGAAGCACTTGTATTCTGAGGGCCAGTGTGACGTAGAGCAACATTTCCCAAATTTTAGCCATTGGTGTACTGCTTTCATGTTTTGTGCCATATTTCTATCACCTGCACCATTAACTTTTTTTATTGCCCTTTAAAGTGATCCTCCTTTTAAAAACTTAAGTTTTTTAAGTTAAGTTGGCTGACTCAGTTGGTAGAGCTTGTGACTCTTGATCTTGGGCTCATGAGTTCAAGTGCCACATTGTGTGTGGACCTTACTTAATAAAAAAAAATGTAAGTTTAATTTAAAAAGAAATTAAAAAAAAAAAAAACAAAAAAAAAAACAAAAAAAATAAAAAGAAATTTTATATCATTTATATAAGTGGAAAGCTAGTACCATTTGCAAAATATAGAAAGTAACCAAAAAAATAAAATATGCTGCAAAGTGTTATTAAATTCTATGTACTGTTGCTTTTTTTTTTTTGTACTGTTGCTTTTTGAAAGATTCTGAGCCCAATATGATCTCCTTTTTTAAAGAGGGAAGAGGATTAGGATTGATGAGGTATTAAAAACTGTCCAGCCTGAGACATTTGCCTTGATAAACAAAGAAATACTAGAAAATAAGTGAAATGTGCTACACTGTTTTTTTATTGCTGCATTTCTTCACCTCCTGCCATCATCACATGGAACTATGTGTCTCATGTGTCACCTAAAAACACTACCAGAATGAAAGGACTAATAACTTAGGCATCAGATCTGTGTTCAGATTCCTGGCTTCACCTTAGATTCCTTCCCCAAGTGCAAAGAACTAGCAGTTAATGCCTGTTTCACCTTCATCCATGCAGCAGATAGGAGCCAAGTATTGACTGTCTGGGTCAGGCTGAGGGGCAGTGTGAGGCTCTTTTGGATACTGTGTTTAGTGTTGGTAGGGTACTCAACACAATGCCTGTCCTTTGCATAGGGACTATTAGTTGTCCTTGGAACAACTAATGAGTTCAAAATGTCTCTTAGTCCTTACAGTATTATCTGCAAAATTTTTAAAAGAGATTTTATTTTTTTATTTGAGAGAGCATTTTATTTTATTTTTATTTGAGAGAGAGGGTAAGGAAGAGAGAGCATGAGCAGGGGGAGGAGCAGAGGGAGAAGCAGACTCCCACCAAGCAGGGAGCCTGATGCAGGGCTCCATCCCAGGACTCTGGGATCATGACTTGAGCTGAAGGCAGACAGTTAACCAACTGAGTCATCCAGGAACCCCATCTGTGAAATTTCTATAATTGGCACTATCCCATCATAGCTGAGGGACCTTGAACAAGTTACTTACATTCTCTGCCGGCCCGCTGGCCAGTGTGAGAATCAAACGAGGTGGTGTGTGTAAAAATGCTTTGCGTGGTGAAGTCTGCATTGGTTTTATCCTTAGCAGTACCTTGGTTGGTCGGTTTTAGTTTTTTGTCTTCCTCGCCTACTGTACTGAGTTCCGGAAGGCAGAGACTACGATGGGAGGCTTCTAGCTACATCATCCCTTTGCATTTACAACTGATGCAAAACTGTCAGTGAAGGGAATAGAAATAGTAATTCGTGTTCATTCTCACTTCCTTTTCTACCTCCAATACCAGAACCTTTGGCCTTACAAACTAATGAATCTCAGTGGTCCCTATTCCCATGTGGAAAATACTAGTATGGTAGAGGGGTAGATACCCATCGGTATGGGCCTGGGATGAAAATGTGTCCTCTGCTGCTGTTGGTGCTGCTTGGGTCTCTGTGTGTTACCTCCCACAGTCCCATTTTGTACCATTTGCCCTTTAGCCAGTTAATTCTCTGCCATTTCAAAGCTCACTCTCCACCTCCTGTGATCCTGCTGATTCACAGTCTTCCTCTTAGAACTTTTGTTTGTTACAGATGTTTTTACAAGTTCTTAGCCATGGGGTTCTTTTCTTCTAGCCTTTACAAGCCATTTTTCTTGGCTCACAGATTAAAGTCTGTCTATCTATGTCATTGAATGAAGATTTCTAAGACTTCTCTGAGTCCTATTCTCAGAATAAACTACTCACAGCGTAGAAATTCTTCCTACAAAGGTTGTGTTTTTTGGGGTGTTTTGTTGTTGGTGGTGGTGGTTGTGGGTTTTTTGTTTTTTGTTTTTTTTTGCCTGGACAACTTAGTTATTGTACAGATTTCTATGAGAGGAAGAGACATCTGTTGTGTCCTTGAGGGAAGACAGCAGGCAGGACTGGAGAATTCTCAACACTGAGCAGGTCTGTAGTAAGAGGCCATTTGGCCCCAAGAACTGAAGTAGCCTGCCACAGTCACATATCCAGGTGGTAGCCCCGTGCTTAACAGTCTTGTCATCTCACCTCTGTGCCTATGACCTCTCAGTAAACTGGGGTCTTATGCCCTGAGGGAATGAGCTTTCTCTCAGAGCTCTCTGACCATCAAAGGGCTGCAAAGAGCCTGGTCAGAGGCAGAGTGGCCTTCTCATATTCCAATGACCTGGCCTGACCAAAGTGAGTTGAATTGAGAGGCCCGATGACATGGGCTTACAGGGCAGCTACTCCTGCTCTGTTCACTTGTTTATAGTCATACCTCAAGCATGGAAGGTGCTGGATGGTGGGATGAAGAAATCACAGGGAGCAGACTCTGGCTGGGCTATAGGAGATGCAAACAGAGGGTTGTGATAAATGAAACAAAGAAGGCTGTGGGAGCACTGACCTTGCCAGGATAGGCAACCTCCCCTCAGTGAAGGTGAAATTTAGATCCTGGCACCTAATGTTAACCAGCCAATACCTGGAAATGAAGAACATCCCCCACCCCCATCTTGATGATCAGCCCTTACTGATGGGATCGACTTCCCCATGCACCAGCCTGGTCCTGAGTAGATACCCTCTCCTTAACCAGACTAGGATGCTCAAAACAGCCAAGGTGTTCTCCTTGGTGCTGTTCCTCTCCACCTTCCCTGAAGGAAAGTAAGTGAATCCCCTTTGAGGATAGGTTGGTGACACGGATATGGTGGCCAGCCCAGCAGTCTGGCATCTAAGGAGGCCTACAAAATCAGGCAGTCTACTCCCCAGAGATCTGTCCTCTGTGCTGTTAGCAGAGGCCCAAGGAGAGAGCTCTGAGTTTTGTTTTCCTTCTGTTGAGTATAGAAAGAGGAAGAGGAGGGAAAAGAGGCATATTCTGCTTCAACACACAACGCATTTGTAAGATTGCACTACAGACCAAAGGCAAATCACTAGGTCAGTGTTTAATAGGTAGCTGCTGAAGAAAATATTAATTTAAAAAATCCAAAAATGGGACACTTGGATGGCTCAGTGGTTTAGTGGCTGCCTTTGGCCCAGGGCATGATCCTGGGGTTCCGGGATCGAGTCCCACTCAAGCTCCCTGCATGGAGCCTGTTTCTCCCTCTGCGTCTCTGCCCCCCCCCCTTCTCTCTCTCTCTCTCTTTCTCTATCTGTATCTCTCATGAATAAATAAATAAAAATCTTTTTTAAAAAATCCAAAAATATGTTGGGCAGAAGAACTGTTATTGGAGTAAGTAAATAGTCTTCTGTGGGCATTACTTTGATGGAGGCATTATTTACATGGATTTTTAAAAAATAGAAGTTCTAGCGCATTCATTTAAGAAAAATCAATCATGTTATTTAATCATGCCTTTCACTATCCTAAAAAGCTCTTAATATTTTTAATAGATTTATTTGTTGTACTCTCAATAGGTATGGTAAATACCTGCTGGAGACAGAAGAATATTACAATGGTAGTTGGTGAGATGCTTTTATTATAAGATAAAGAGGCACTTAATTTGTTGGTGAAATGTACCTGGCAGCCCCATGTCAAGGAGTAGTGAGGAATGGTCAGCATACTTCCCCAATGGTGGTGTGCACACGGCCACAGGAAAGGGTAGAATTATGCTCGTACCCAAATTTTCAGAGCCACACAGCTCTTTTCTTGGAGGAAGGAAGTCTGCAAGAAGAAAGAAGAAAACAGTTTCTGCAAAGAAAGTTAAAGCTGATGGCTATATTTATATGTCTCCAGTGTTTCACCTGGTGTTCACTGGCCCTGTAAAGGGCCTGATGTTTCTTTTCTGGGTCTTGATGAGAGGTTTAACATTTTCATGGTTTAGCTCAGGAAATAGGAAGCTTTTCCTGATCTGGTTCCTGCCAGCCTCTCTAGCCTGCTCTCTCAGCTTTCACTGGAAGCATTCTTTTCTCAAACTAAGTAAGAGGCCATCATGTTTTTGTGTACCTCATTCCCTTGACTTGGAAGGCCTTTCTAGACCCTTCTCCACTTTTGACCTTGCTTTTGGATGCCTTTTGTACTCTCAATCCTTCCTTTGTTCACCTGGCCCATTCTGTCTCCTGCTCAGGACTTAGCTGAGGTGTCTCTGGGGGCTCTTGCTGGGTTCTACCCTGGCACCCTCCAGCGTGATACAGGCCTGGCTTGTAGCAGCATGGCTCCAGGGTTCACTGACTATTTGCATGGGTGTCCTCCTAACCAGACTGTGAGCTCCTTATGGTAGAGGGCAGGCTTTTCACATGTCTTTCTGGTGTCCAGCATAGTAATTGCTCAGCAAGTGTTTGTCAAATAAATGAAATTGAGTGAGGTTAATCAAATCCAGAAGTCACCTCCTAGAATACTGAAGAAAAGCAGGGAAGAATTCTGTCAAGTTTCTGGGGTGCATGGATGGCTCAGTTGGTTAAGTGTCCAACTCTTGGTTTTGGCTCAAGTCATGATCTCATGGGTCATGGGATCAAGCCCCACGTGGGGCTCTGTGCTTAGCAGGGAGTCTGCTTGAAGATTCTCTCCGTCTGCCCCCCACCAATAGATAGATAAATCTTAAAAAAAAACTGTCAAGTTTTCCAGTTTTCCAGGGTGAGTGAAGTGAGGGATCTTCTTCAACATATTAAGAAGAATCATCAACCTCATTGTAATTAAGATGCAAGTAAGATAGTACTTTTCACGTATGAAGAGGCAGAAATAAAAAATTTGGTAACTGTTTTCAGATGTGTGGAGAAACAACATTAGGTTATATTTGTATTTTAACATTATAAATGCAAGCCTTTTGATCCAGTGATTCCATTTCTAGGGGCTCATCTTCCAAGATACAGTCACACATGTGCAAAATTAGTAGATTAGTAGATATAACAGCATTTTGGGATTTTTTTGTTGTTTTGAAATAGCAAAAGAATAGAAACATATGTCCATCAGGAGATCAGTTACATTAATTATGGTACTTTCATAAAATTGCATATTATGCACTTACCAAAAATAATAATACACTCTGTGTATGTGTATGAAACAATCTCCAAGTGAAAAAAGGCATATACAGAGCACCAACATTTTTATTTGGGGGTAAGGGGAAAGAATATATACATACATACTTATGTATAGAATACTCTATAATGATTTTTTAAAAACATATCAAGAACAAGAGGGCAGAAGGATATGTAAAGCAGATAATTGTTCTATACCTTTTGGTATCTTTTGAACTTTGAGCAAAGAAGGTATAGTATTTGGGACACCTGGCTGGCTTGGTCCATTAAGTGGCTGCCTTCAGATTAGGTCTTGATCCTAGGATCCTGGGACAAGGCCCCGTGTTGGGCTCCCTGATCAGTGGGGAGTCTGTTTCTCCCTCTCCCTTGGTGCCCTCCCTCTCTCTCTCAAATAAATAAATAAAATCTTTAAAATAAATAAATAAAAGTACATTTGTCTGGAAGAAACCAGTTAAGTGGTAGCTAGAAATGTTCAGATTTCCTGAAGTCTACAGAATTGCTGTATAAAAGTCACTGGGAAGAACTCTGTAATATAAACACTTTTCCTCCTGATGTCTCCCCACACCCTTCCACCCTCTGGCTCCTGCCTTTGAAGTCTCTCTCACCTGTTCCCTAGACGCTTGTTGCTAGAAAGAGCCTTAGACAATTATCTAATGGTATATCAAGCTGAACATTGCTGCTTTTCTAATAAATATGCTATGCCTTAAGTTTTTCTCACCTACTGTTATAGCATGTTACTTCAAAAATATGAATGTGGGCTTTACAGAACTATTTAGATCAAAGTTGCAATAACAAGTAGAGTATCACTACAACACTAATTAACCAACATCTGAATTATGGACCAGAGCTGTTTCTATGTAGTGGAAACATAAGCTTTGATCTGGTGGTTTATGACATCAGTGAAATTCCTTGGAAGCAATTATAGTCTCCTTGTTCACAGGCCCATGCCAAGACCTACATACACCTATAGGAAGTGGACAAGTTCCTGCTTAGCTGTGCCATACACTCCATTCATAGTAAATTTCATGAAGTAACATCACACCTTCAAAATCTAGACATCAGAGATTGTGCAAGAATAACCCTGACAGTTGTGAAAGTGTAAACATAAAGCTTCTCTAATAAGATAGAATAGGGAATAAATGGGAGAAATTGTAGCTGTTGAGATGGGTTATGATACAAGTAGAGTCAAAACCCACTATTTTTGGATTGTAAGCCATCCTATTATAAAACACCATGGACTCTGTCATCTAACTTATATATTGGTTTGTCAAAAATTATGACCCAAACAAAATGGAAACTTTGCTGAATTGGGTTGGTTGTTTTGGTTTTTTTGTTTGTTTGTTTGTTCTGTTTTTGTTTTTGTTTTTTCCAGTTCTCTGTAGCTTAGGTCCATGGAGATACCTCTTCTGCTTCTTACCTTCCCTCCTTTATGACAGTTTTGTTTTGCTACTAAAATGAAGTAAATTTTAGTTTGGGAAAGCATTTGGTCTGTCCTCTTGTCTAAGTGCCTCTAGGTCTGAGGCATTAACCAGAGAGGTTAAAGGACTGACTAAACATCTGTCTGACATGTCCAAAAGGGAGTGAGATTGAAACTCAGCTGGGTACACCTCCTACTCTACTTCTCTGTTGTGCTGAAATTATAGTAGCCTTTGGTAACAAAATGTTTTATTAGGGGTGGGGAGAATCACTGTTGGAAAATCCAGGGAATATATTTAAATTTATATTTTTTCTTAAATAATATTTCTCTAAGAAATCGAGGCCTTTTCTTCTGCTTACAGACATTAGTATATAAAGTGTTTGCATTTCCACAAGTTTCTACTGAATATTATAAATTCTCTGTTTCCCACCAAGGAACAAAAGTACTCTCATTTAAGCATAATAATTGAGGTGCTCTTAAATGAAGAAGCTTAGGGGCACCTGGATGATTCAGTCCGTTAAGCATCTGTCTTTGGCTCAGGTCATGATCCTGGGGTCCTGGGATTGAGCCACACGTCAAACTCCCTGCTCAGCAGAGAGCCTGCTAGTCCCTCTTCCTCTGCTGCTCCCCCTGCTTGTGTACTCTTGCTTGCTTGCGCGTGCGCTCTCTCTCTCTCTCTCAAATAAATAAATAATCTTTAAAAAAAATAAAATAAATGAAGAAGAGTAATCCTTCAGTTTGTGAGTTGTACTCCTCAGCTTCTAAAATTATCCTGAAATGGATTTTTAGCCGGACTCCTCAGGTGATTCTGTAAACCTTCAGTGGCTTCTTCCCTGGTTCCCTGCTGGCTCCATGCAATGTCTTCTAATGAATGACATGGTTGTGACTCATCAGATGATGTCAGATTCACTCACATTTCATAGGAAAACCAGCTCTCCTGGGTACATCAGAACCAAAGCTGGAAATGAGAGATGCAAGCACAGTTTGAGGTTGCTGTGCATCTGTCAAAATAATCCTACTGCCCACATTTGTAGGGTGCATTGCAGTTTACAGAGTACTTTCTCTCTCATAATCCCTTGGGATTTGGCCAGGAACAATTAAGAGGAGAGGGCAGTTGCTCATCACAAAATAAGGAGACTGGGACTCTATGAACAGCAGAGGGGAAGGCACCCACTGAACTCTCCTCCCTCCCCCAATGATGTTGTTGGAGACCTGGCTCCAGGCAAAGAAAGAAGCCATGTCCTGAAGTATGGGGCAACCCTGGGCTGCATCCGGAGAAAGGGAAAGAGATGGGAAAAGGAATTTGAAACTGGTAGCAGGACCTCTTGCAGCCACCTGCTGAGCCAGGTAGGTTGTTCACCTTTATTAAAGTCAGGCGTTGACATCTCTCTGCAACTCCCATTGATGGATAATGCTGCGGCCCACCCAGCCAATGGTGCTGGCCTAAGAGGAAGTGATGAAAAGTCAGGAACCAATTGAGACAGATGCTGTGTTTACAGTCTTTGTAAGACTGGGAACTCAGAAGAGAGTGTGAATCAGCAGCTGGAAGGAATTCTGTGTTTAAGTGCCAGAGACGTTAACCCTGTCATGTACATTGATTCATTCATCAAATTTATTGAACGCCTGCTGTGTACATGCCGCTAAGCTAGAAGCTGTGGATGTACAGCAGTAGGGATAGGATGTGCATAGTTGCAGGAGGATACAGTTCATGAACCTTGCATTTCTCTTAGTACCTCTGGGAAAATTTCTCTGTGTAAAAGTCTAGTCTCCCAAAATTGGTTATGAATAAAATTTGCTTATTTGAAGTTCTCTCCCTATTTACTTCATTTTAGAATTGATGTGAAGGGATCATAAAATGAATCCTCATTAAGATGATGAATTACTTTTTAAAAAATATTTATTTGGGAGAAAGAGAAAGAGAGCATGGGGATGGGGATGGAAAGGGAGAGAGGGAGAGAATCTTAAGCAAACTCTGCACTGAGTGCAGAGCCCGACATGGGGCTCGATCTCACAACCCTGAGGTCATGATCTGAGCCAAAACCAAGAGTCAGCTGCTTAACTGACTGTGCCATGCCACTCAGTTGCCCCTAGATGATGAATCCATTTTAAAATAAGAACAATTTGTGTATTCTCTCTGATTCATTCGTATGGTTTTAAAGTTGACTGTTGAGGCTTTAAAGAGTGAATTGTGGGATGCCTGAGTGGCTTAGTTGGTCAAGTGATTGGACTCTTGATTTCAGTTAATTTCGTGGTTTCAGGGTTGTGAGAGTGAGCTCTGTGTTGGGGGCTCCATGCTCAGCAGGGAGTCTGCTTGAGATTCTGAGTCTCTGTCTCTCTCCTCCTGCCCCCACTCCTCTCCCGTGCTCGCTATTGCTTTAAAATAAATAAATAAAATCTTTTTTAAAAAGCTAATTACGTTGTATTCAAACATGTAACATTAAGAGCTAGTGATTTTCCTCTTTTTTTTTTCATCGCACTTTATGAGATACCAATTGGGCACTGCTTTTGTTTTCTTTGCATCCTGTGACCTTGCTTTTATCTTTTTATTGATGTTGTGTGAAAAGTTTGTCTGATTCCTTTCCCAATTTTGATAAATAACTTTCTCATGATCTTTTTTTGTTTTAAAGATTTTATTTATTTATTCATGAGACACACACACACACACACACAGAGAGAGAGAGAGAGAGAGAGAGAGAGGCAGAGACATAGGCAGAGGGAGAAGCAGGCTCCCTGTGGGGAGCCCGATGCAGGACTCCATCCCAGGACCCTGGGATCATGACCTGAGCCAAAGGCAGACGCTCAGCCACTGAGCCACCCCAGGCATCACTCCCATGATCTTTTTCATTTTCTCCAGAGTACCCCCCTTTGTATCGCAGAAAAAGCTTTAGGGGGTGTAGGGCCAGGTATAGGCCCTGGGTAGGGAGTAAAGCTTCTCTAAAACCTCTTTGTGGCAGTTCACATTTTCCACTGCTGTTACAAAAGTATTTGCCCCAACCTTAATTTCCCCACGGCACTTGGAAGCAGGGGCTCTATGATGCTATTCACTAGCTGCAATTACATTATAAGAATACTGTGCAGAAATAGGTGTTTAAAGATATTTGGTTTGCTTCTAGCTAAAATATTTAAGCTAAAAAAATAATAAAAAATAAAATATTTAGGCTAGCAAAAAGCGGGGATAGCCCTTTTCCTTGAATATTTAATTAAGATCAAGGCACTAACTCTGAAGCACTTTGTTTTGTTGAAATTCAGATTCTAAGGGTTGCTGAGGTCAATATTATCCTGTGTTTTTTACTCCCTAGAATATAAGCAGCATGAGGACATTTTTGTTTTGTTTACTGATATACCCCAGAACCTAAGACAAATGCTTGTTATTTAAGAGGTGTTTAGTGCACATTTGCTAAATAAATTTAGAAAAGTTTTAAGTTTAATCTTAGAAATCACCCTGTTTTGGGGCACCTGGGTGGCTCAGGCAGTTAAGTGTCTGCTTTCGGCTCAGGTCATGATCCCAGAGTCCTTGGATGGAGATCCTGCTTCTCCCCTTCCCCCCTGCTTGTTCTCTCTCTCTCTCAAATAAGTAAATGAATCTTAAAAAAAAAAAATCTTGTTCTCCAAAATTGGATAAAATGTCCTATATTTAATCTTCTGTCAGAACGTTTGGGTTGTTTACACCACTGCAACCCCCAGTATAGGTGAGATGTTACTCTTGTGTGAGATGGTGAATACTACTTGATGTGCACAGCAAGGAAAAGGAGTTCCTTTGTGAGGGGGAGGGTATGTGATTTGGCCGACCCTCTCCTACCCTGCTTATTGAGATTTAGGTCTGTAGTAGAGATGCATTTAATTTTTCTTTTTTTTTTTTAAGACTTTTTTTATTTATGAGAGACACAGAGAGAAAGAGAGAGAGGCAGAGACACAGGCAGAGGGAGAAGCAGGCTCCATGCAGGGAGCCCAATGTGGGACTTGATCCCGGGACTCCAGGATCATGCCCTGGGCCGAAGGCAGGCGCTTAAACCGCTGAGCCGCCCAGGGATCCCCATTTAATTTTTCTTAATCATCATCATGACTGTAATGAATAAGATCAAAGTTTTATAACTGGTGGGAATAATTTCTTCTTTTCACAAGTAAAATGTTGGTTTATCATCCATTCCCAAACATTGTGGACTCACAGCTTCTGGCTTGAATTTTTGTGTTCATTGTGAAACTGTTTCTTCAGTAAATCAAGGCATGCTGATATGCTTCTTGTCTTAAGGGGAAAAACACAACTTTTACATGAGTCACTATATCTAATCACAGGGAATGTATGTAGAGGCTACTGTGCTAGGAAATATCTTCTCCTGTCTTTTTTGGTCAACATTGCATTGAGCTGATGAGCATAAACTAGAGTCAAAGAAATTGGCTTGGTTGAAGACCAGTCACTGTCTTCAATAAGCACATGTTCTTATAGTTGGAAGACAGAATATGGATGGAGTGAGCCAGGAAAAAGAAGCCAGCTGTCAGCAACAAATGCTTCTGGTGAATTTGCTGATTGCTGAGCACCTGCTCTGTTCCAGACACTGCTTGGGCTGAGGAGGGCAAAAAATGAAAAAGGCCCAGGTAGGAAGGAAGGAAGGGGACAGATTTGTGTGCTCTTTGGAAAACTAAAGAAAGCAGTTATTTGAAAATGGGTTGAAGAGATGCTGGAAGAAGGATGGCACAGTTGTAGGTGACTAGGCATGTGGCTCCCCTTGCCTTTACAAAGATGATTTTGTGTTTACCATACACCACACAAGGCAAACATTTATATACTCAGATTATAACTTGTGTTGCATCGTGTTTATATGTATCATTTATCTTGGCTCAAATTATGATATGTAAATATGTATTTTTACCCTAGTTAAGTCTTAATTATAGATAATGAGTTGAGGGCCTTGTGAAGAGTAACTAATCACTTCTGTAGAAACAATTTGGTTTTGTTAACTGGAATCTTCATCACAGCAGAATAAGAACATTAAAGAAAATCCTTTCAGTTCTTAACTCTGTTTAAACCTTAAAAAGCTGGAAGTTGGTTTGCAGATTTCTAGTTGACAAAGACTCAGCCTGCCCTCTCAAAATCTCCCTGTCTTGAGTCCAAATGCCTGTTTGTACTTTGGCACACATAAATGCTCTAGTCTCCTGAGAACTTCGTCTGCGTGTCTGGGATCCACTCCACCTTTCCCCACAGAGCAGTCTGTATTTGGAAGAGGGTTCTCAAACTTAATCATGCCTCATGAGGCTCTGCACAGCCCTGGTTAAGGCCGGTGGTACTAAGCAAAACTGTGAGGCAGATTAGTCCCATCCCCAGGCCTTTGCAGGTATGCACAGCTCCCAACCCTGCACCAGGAGAGCCTGACTGTCAGCCAGGAGTCAGCTGACCTGGTGAAGTTATTGACTAGGTAATACCTTTATTATCCCCCTCTAGAGGGCATTTATATGTAAGTAAATTTTTTTGAGGAGCAAAGAGTGAGCCCCTATGGTTAAGTGAAGTATTTAAAACAACCCTACATAGAGGAGGTGTTTTTGATCAGTCTATAATGACATTGACCTTGAGAAAGGCTAGAAGTCCATTTATGAGACCCATTTTCCTAGAATTTGCCTGATAGGGCACATCTTGTCCAAAATTCATTGAACTGAAGTATACATATGAAGTGTAAATTTGTTATTGGGGAAGTGACGATTTCAGAATGACATTTTAAGAACAAAGATTCAAATTGCTGAGCACAAATAAAAAATACCACTCCCTACCTGTGAGATGCAGGCAGAGGACTCATCAGCTTCTCAGTTTACTTATCTGAAAATTGAGGTGAACAATGCCTATTTCATGTGCGAGTGGTAAGGCTTAAATGAGATGCTTAGCATACATTAATGTAAGTCGTAATGGTGGTTTGGAGAAGCGGTCTGGTAAAAACACTGATGAATGTTTTGGGTGAACCTCTGAAAACTTTATTAGACTTCATTAAATAAAATAACTTGGATAGGGAGGAAATAGTGTTCAGTGAAGCACATGGAGAAGTTCTGGTAAAACTAAAGCTAAAACTATTCCTTTGTCAGGTCACAAAATGAATTGAGAGAGATGGTAGATTGGGAAAGTTGGTATTCTCTATAGGGAATTGTATACAACAGACCTTGATAAGAATGGTCACAGTTTTCCTGTATGCATTTTTTTTTTAACTTCCTAAAGAAGTTTTTGGCAAAGAAAAATGTTAATTTTTCCCCAAATAACTAGATTTTTTTTTGTCTTCCTTCAAATACTTCTCCTGTGTACCACTATTCTGGTAAAATGAGTCCCTTTGCCAAAAACTGAATATGAATAGAAGAAGAGAAAGTGTTAGACACTTCCTTTTTAAAAAGCTAAAATATTGAATCTCTGAGAATTCTGGTTATCTTCTTTGCTAGAGCAATATATGGTTGTTTCAGTCTACAAAGTCAAGCATGCTAATTGCTTTTTTTTTTTTTAAGATTTTATTTTTGAGTGATCTCTACACCCAACTTGGGGTGTGAACCCACAACCCCAAGATCAAGAGTTACTTGTTCTACCAACCAAGCCAGCCAGGCACCCCCATACTGATTCCTTTTAACACGAGATTATTTTAACCTTACAGTTCCAAAGGTTTTGTAGAATCCTGCAGTTGAAATGAAACTTAATGGTCTTTTCATGCAAATTATACTCACTGTACCCCTTTCCAATAGGGGAATTACTTCACCATCTTGCCCAGGAGTAGCAGTCTGGCCAGTCTTCTCCTGAACATCTAATTATCATAAATCATCCCATTGATTCTTTTCTTCCCCTTTCTCCCTCTTTCAGCAACAATTAAGAATCCTGGTGTTTTCCTCAAAAGGGAAATTTGGAATTGCCTTAGCAACTTCTTAAAAGTTAAGGCCTTTTTTATAAGCTGGTAGACTGAGAGGGTATAGAAGATTAAATAAGTTACAGAGTCTCAGGCTGCTGCTTAATCATATTCACTACTGTCTTTTCTGTCACATTCAAGCAGTGGACATTCATGAGCTCCTGACCTTGAATGTTCAGGAAGCATGAGCATGTTAGGGCTGCTGGGGAATTTATGGTTTGTGGATGTGAGTTTATAGAGCCAAGAAGTTACCAGGAAAAAAAAAAAGAAGTTACCAGGTTTGTAACTGCAGTTCTGCTGGCTCAAAACCTTTTGCAGTAGGTCACCACAATAATACCTGATTTATGATTTGACCCATAGTACCACTAATATTCACAAAGACTTTGATCACATAATTTTTCTTCTTAAAAAAAATCCCAGAACCTCTTTTTGTTCATTTTTCAGCAGTTTATATATTGAAAGCATTAGGTTTTCTAATAATTTATAATAAATTTATTTTAGATCCCATAGAAGCAAAGGCAATTGTTCTTAATAATTTTGTATCAAAGAAAGTAACTAAACAATTTGTTTAGTTGACTCCTAATCATTTTCTGTGCACCACCTCTGTGTGTGTTTGTGTGTGTGTGTGTGTGTGTGTGTGTGTGTGTGTGTGAGAGAGAGAGAGAGAGAGAGAGAGAGAGAGGGAGTTGAGGGGAGGATTTAAGTGACAGTTGGCTAGAAGATTGGACTTGGTTATCCATTTACTTCCCTGAGCAGCCGTAGGTCCTAGTTCAATTTAGTGCAGACTATCCCTTCTACAGACTGTCAGAAGTTTTAAGTATAAGTTTTAGACCCATACTAATGAGTGCATGGGATACAGTGGAATCTGACTGTAACACTGGTGGGGGAGGACAACACAAGAACCATGGCGGTTTTAGTCTTGGCTCTACCGCAGTCCTTGGAGTTGATTAACATCCTTGCCACTCTTTAGACATAATGCACGTTCCGTGGTGCTCTAATTTCCCTCCACTGAGAGGACTGTGTATCATCTGATGATACCCAGAATTGCTTTTGAAACAGATGGGACCTAGCTAGGTAGACTCCCTCATTGAACCCCAAAGGACTCTTTCATAGGGACCCTCTTTACTCCTAGATTGCCTCTCTAGTCCACACTTCACCTGGGATCCTCCAGTCCCTAGACAGCCTAACTTACAAATGGAACCTGAGATCTTATGAGCTGCATTCCCACAAGTTGTTAATTTTGTTCTCTGCTCAAGCCCTCATCATGGTCAGGGTTTGGACTAGAGTTTCCAAGGTGGCTGATCAGACTTGTGGCTAATTACCATATGCCTGAAAAACTGTGCCATCGTCCTCCACACATGCAAACACGTATTTTACTTCCTTTTTTTTTTTTTTTTTTCTGAATACAGGTAAAATGATTCTTCAGAATCACAGAAATTCCATGACAATTAAATATGATTGTATTTCCCCAAATGGTTGGCCACTTATTTTAAGCTACAGATTCTACCATACGAAGTAATTTCTGCCAGGTAATTGAAACTCCTAACAATGGACATCTAGTTTATCTGAAATTCACTTAAGTTGGAACTTTCTATTTCCTCTGGGCATCTACAGTACTAAGATAATATAAGAAGTATTCTGAGGCACTTAGATGCTGAAAAGCTCCATATAGGGATGCCTAGGTGGCTCAGTGGTTGAGCATCTGCCTTTGGCTCAGGTCATGATCCCGGGGTCCTGGGATCGAGTTCCACCCACGTCTTACTCCCCACAGGGAGCCTGCTTCTCCCTCTGCCTATGTCTCTGCCTCTCTCTGTGTGTCTCTCATGAATAAATAAATAAAATCTTTAAGAAAAAAAAAGCTCCATATACCATATATACAATGGAATATTACTCAGCCATCAGAAAGGGTGAATGCTTACCATTTACATCGATGTGGATGGAACTGGAGGGTATTATGCTGAGTAAAATAAGTCAGTTGGAGAAAGTCAATTATCATATGGTTTCAGTCATATGTGGAATATAAGAAATCATGAAAGAGACCATAGGGAAGGGGGAGTGGGAAACTGAGTGAGGAAAAATTAGAGAGGAAGACCAACCATGAGAGACTCCTGATTCTGGGAAACAAACTAATAGTTGCAGCAGAAGAAGGTGGGTAACTGGGTGACAGGCACTAAGGAGGGCACGTGATGTGATGAACACCGGGTGTTATATGTTGGCAAATTAAATTAAAAAAAAAAACAATGCAGAGCATAAAATTTTGATACATACTACAACATGGATGACCCTGAAAACATTATGTAAACTGTAATACAGTGAGGTATCTGTACCTCAGATACCTTGCATATAAACTGCAAGTGTAACAAATTACTTTTGATGAAGGGATAAGTGCACAAAGTTTGGGTAGTTTGGTGTTGGCAAGGTAGAGATGAGGAAGATAGTAACAGGGTCATGAAAGAAAATTTGGATGTGGTGACAGGGAATCAAAAAAGACAGGAGTAACCAGCCATACTTGTGTTTTAGAGAGTCACTGGCAGCCAAGGAGGGAGTACAGTCAGAAAATGGGCCAACTAGGAGACTGCTCTAATGCTTCTGGGCAGTGAGGATGAGAAATGTCATTACATATATTTAGAGAAGCTTGTTTTTTGTTTTTTGGGGGTTTTTGTTTTTGTTTTTTTTTTAATAAAGGAACTGTGAGATTATTCCCTTTTTTTTTAAGGAATAAAATATTTTCTTAAAACCAGTCCCTTTCCTGAGTTACTGTGTAAGTTTGGCTTTTTAAAGCAGGGCACACTTTTAGGGATTTCAGAGAGAAAAAGATCTACATTTGTTGGTTGAAACTGAACCCAACACTGTTTCTTTTCTAAAGGAAAAAGGGACAAGAACTCCTCCCTCTTCTCTTGACTACCTGACAAAGGAGAAATAAAGAGTTGGCCTTCTAGGGTGGGGTCAGGGGATCCACATCATAGGCAGGCTACAGCCAGCAATGGGAATGCTTTTCCGAGTCCATGGGGTGCCATGCTCTCCTTTTATACTAGATACTTGGCCCTGTGCTGGACAGGAGACTAGTACACCAGGAGACTGTCTTTGAGGAAATTACTATCTAGCAGAGGGTTCATGGGGGACCAGGACAGCCCCAGCAGATAAATAATTATAGCAGAGTGAACTGTTACAAAAACTGAAGGATGCAGAGGGGACCGTCCTGCCTGGAGATACCTTGGAAGCCTTTGCATGTGGGAGTGGGATTTGAAGGGCATGTGGAAGTCCCTCTCTGGTGAGAAGGAAATGGGCATCCGAGGATCCCCAGAAGGAGGCACAGCATCCAGATGGTGCCTTGGAAGTTAGCAGAATTCCCAGGTCCTGATTGATCCTGATCCTGAAAGATAATCGCTCAGGATAATCTTCCCAGTGATCCAAGGATCATTTTAATTGTTTCTCCTGTAGTGATATCCTTTTTTAGTTCTGTTTGTTTTCTTCCTTTCCATACTGATCTAAAATTAGAGATGCCACACACCAACTTTTTAGAGACTATTTCTCCTGGAATCCTGCTTAACAAACATTGCAGTTACTGAACTAATTGCTTGATGTGCATTCTCTTACATGAGATGTTACAGGGAAACGTTATTATTTTGGACCCATTTAGTTAGGATTTGGGATAATCTACACCTGGGCAGAGTTTGACAGCTTACACATTAGAAACAGAGTTGGCTAAATAAATTAATATTTTGTTAAATAAGATTTCAAGAATACCTAACCTAATTATGGAAGAAGTCAGGTGTTTTTTTTTTTTTTTTTGTTGTTGTTCTTTTTTTTTTTAGTAGATTCTAGCGTACTTTTCAAAAATAAATCTTGTGTATTCATTAAAGTAGCCTTAGTAAGAATTTTAATTGTTAATTTTTTAAAGCAAGTAAGACATGAATACATTCTCATTAAAAAAAAAATGACAGAGGTAGCTAAAATACGTGTATTTATTCCCCCTTTCACCAACCTCTTGTAGCTACTACCTTTTTTTTTTTTAAATTTTTTATTTATTTATGATAGTCACAGAGAGAGAGAGAGAGAGAGAGAGGGAGGCAGAGACATAGGCAGAGGGAGAGGGAGAAGCAGGCTCCATGCACCGGAAGCCCGATGTGGGATTCGATCCCGGGTCTCCAGGATCGTGCCCTGGGCCAAAGGCAGGCACCAAACCGCTGCGCCACCCAGGGATCCCAGCTGCTACCTTTTTAATGTATTTGCAAAGCACACACATTTAATAACATGTAGTATGTATAGAGCACTTAAAAAACAGGGTCAGCCTAATGTATAATTAGCTCTCTTCTTATAACAGCATGCCTTGGAGAGTTTCCTAATGACCATGTCCACGCGTTTACTTCATTTCTTTAAGTAATCTCTACACCCAAACTTTCAACCCCGAGATCGAGAGTTGGATGCTCTACTGACTGAGACAGCCAGGCATCCCTACTTCATTCATTTGTACAGCTGTATAATGTTCCATCTTGTGACTATCTGATGATTTATTTATTCTTGCCCTGTTGGTAGATTTTAGATTATTTGCAGTCTTTGTCATAACATACAATGCTATAGTAGCTATCTTTTTTCCAAAACTTTGTGTTCATACATGGGTTTCTTCCAATAAGACTTATACCAGTAAATTCTTAGTTAGCATTTAGAATCAATGTTTATATTTGGAGATAAAAATATTTTTCTTTAGAAATATTCAATTTCTTGCAAATTCTGATGCCTTTTCTATAAATAGCTAGGCTTGTGACATCTTCAGTGGAACATTCCATGTAGCCTCTACATGGGATGGTGTCAGCAGTTTTATTATGAACTATTGCCAAAGGCAGTGTCAGAAAAAAGGCTTCATAGCATAGAGGTAAAAATTAGTTCTTGGTTCTTTTTCCTCCTTCCTATCCTGAGACAAGATGAAAGGTTCTATAGACTGGCTTGTATTGTCATTGAAGGAGCCCTATAGTAAAGCACGAATGCCTTCTCATTCTTAAAAATAAATTAGAAGTACTGTATAGGATCTAGGATGACCCCTCCTTGCATTCAATAAAAACAATCTGAGAAAACTGGAGCCCCTGATTTACTTCATTGTTTGTTTCCATGTTTCCTCTCTCTTTTCCTCTCTGCATGAATTGTAACATTTTTTTCTGGAGCTATTGCCAAAATTAAAGGCATGAAAAAAGATGTGGCGGTGTGTTGCCACTATTTGGTACCTCTGATACCAGAAGGAAAGAACAAGTAATGGCAGGTACTTTGGCCATCATACCCTTTCTCTTGCAACACCCTCAAATAGATATTTAGGGGAATTGAATGTCAAGTCCATCCATTAAAATGACCTCTCTAATATTTAAATGCTGCTCTGTTTTCCTTCCAGAATCTAACATGTTCTTAAAAGATAGAAAAAAAATTCTTATCCTATTCTTTTTTTCCACATAACTTTAATGTTTACATTAAAAAAAAAAGAAACAATCTAACTCAAAATTATCAGACCAGCAGGATGTCTCAGCAAAACAGAAAAATCCTCTGACTAGAAAGGCAGGAGAAGGCCCAAAAGTCCATCAACAGGAGATGATGGACTTTGGTACATCCAGGTAACACAAAATAGAATGAGGATGCTCTCTATCTGCCAATTTGGGAAGATCTCCAGGATGTTACTGTTAAGGTGGAAAAAAAATAACCAGCATACAGAGAGCTTGTTTCTACAATTAATATCCAAATATTTCTGTAAGAAAAGAGGAGAAATAAGAATTTGTATTCACTATTATTTGCGTAAAGAAACTGAAGGATACATGAGCAATAAGTAAAAGTGTTTATTTCTGGTGAGGGAAGGGGGTGCATATAAAAATATGCCTTTTTATGGTGTTCTAATTTTTTAATAGTGTATTACTTATTTAAAGATAAAAAGTAATTTTTGAAAGGAAGTTTTGTATTAGGTAAGGGGTGAGCTAAATCTGATCTTGTTTAAATCCACTATATATGTGAGTTCAGCTATCATATTTGAGCTGAGGTCTCTTTTGGGGTAGGGTCAGTTGCAGGACCATATATTTTGGGGAGGATGTTAAAATTCTGTAATTAGAATCTATATGGGAATTTAAATTCTAACTTCTTTGGCAAGAAATTAGAAAGGCATGTCTGCATTTAAACATTTTTTTTTAACCGTATTCAGACTTGTTAGGTTTTTTTCTTCACTTTTTTCCCCAAAGTAACTGAAACCCTTAAAACATGATGCTTACGAGTCACAGCTGGAATCTCTTGCTGATGCCTCAGTAAATACAGTGAGAAGTGAACTCAAACTCTGGTCTTAAACCTGTTTTTATTATTTGCTGAAGTCTGTGTCCTGGAGAAAGTGTTACAGTCTGAGCTTTCATTTTGACAGGAGCAGAAAAATTCAGATCCGAAACATCCCTCCTCACCTGCAGTGGGAGGTAAGCCAGTGTCACCTGCATATTTACTGTCTTCCTGCTCTCTACCCTCACCTTACTTTATAATAGGCCAACAAAACATCTCTCCCTCTGTTAGTTCCCTGAGGAATTAGAGGTCTTCAAGTCCTTTCCCACAAGGCCCCAGTGTTTTCTCTCTTCCTTTTTCAATATCCTAAAGTATGTGATCTGCCATAACTTTAGGGTTTGTCCCTTTTGTTGGGCAAGGTGTATGCTTTGAGCCCCCCGTTCTGTCTTCTCCAGCACCAAGCAGCAACAAACTCTGAAACTAAATGTATACCTGGTTTGTGATTTTTATCTCACGATTTTGTAAAAGATTTTTACTTTTCCAATTTTTACTTTTCCAAATTATGATTTTGGAAAAAAAATCAGTGGAAACCCAGTAAAAATAGAAGGGTGTTAGACTAGGTTTTCGTTTATTTTGAATTAGTTTTGCAGTGAATAGTAGTTAAGATATAGTTTCAGAGTTGTAAAACTTATAAAATAGCAACCTTAAAATTTAAAAAGATAAAATTCAAGGAGTAGCTTTATTGCACTATTTAAAAACAAACTGCCCCAATGTTTCTTTCCAAATGAAACGAAATCAAAACAGCCCTAAAGGAAACAATGTTTTGTCTGACATTTTTATTACTTAAAAAAAAAAGCTTTATTATGAAACAGTTCAAATATATATATCCCATTGCTTTGTAAAATAAGGAAATCTCTAGAGAAAAACAGAAGGAAGAATGATTAAAACTTCCAAGAAGGACAAATGAGCCTTGTATTTTATTCTCCTTGTCATTTCAAAAGCAATGTGTTCCAACCATCACGATGAATGTGATTGTTAACATTTACTAAGACTGAAATCCTGCTGTGTTACCCCAGTGAACAGATTACTTGAGAGCCAATAAGCAAATACAAGTCCCATGTATTTATTCAGTTCTGTTTTGTTGGAAGACCTGAGGTATCAATTTATTTAGATTATTCCTATAACTATCCTTACTTTGTTTTATTTCATTTGTTGGAAAATATCACTAAACCATTTGTGTGTGTGTGTGTGTGTGTGTGTGTGTGTGTGTGTGTGTGTGTGTGATCTTGTCTTCCCATTCTGACATTGAAGCTTTTTTTAAATTTCAGGTGCTGGATGGACTTTTGGCTCAGTATGGGACAGTGGAGAATGTAGAACAAGGTAATAAGTGAGGAAATTAGCCTCTTGAATTTTGAGGGGGATTATTAGTTATTTCTTGTAGGCTGGGTCAACTCCAAAGAGAAATAGTAAATTCAAATTCCTTTTAAACAGGCTTCCTCTGCATATGAGAGATAGTCAAATCTTTTTATCCATATCTGTATAATTTGTTTTTTTAAGGAATATGACTTACAGGTTGGTTTTTTAATACTCTGTTAATGTGCAGACAAAACACTATCAAGCTGAGGTAAGCTTAATTCACTTGGAAGTAATTGAATTTACGTTGTTACAGTTTTCCTCTTCCTGGCTAAGAACAACAGATCCCTAATATCTTAGATTGAGTGTTTCTCAAGGAAGAGGACTCCTATACCAGAAGTGCCCATGATACTTATGAAAATGCAGATCCCTGGGGCTCACCATAGACCTACAAAGTAAGACTCTTTGGGGCAAAAGTTCATGAATCTGTATTTTAAACAAGCACCCCCAAGTGATTTTTGTGTGTACTCAAGTTTGAGAGCCACAGATTAGGAAGTTTTGGAAATCCACAGAAAATATATACTCTTCTTTCTGCCGCTCTCACTTTTATCATCTAAAACATGAAATGCTATGATTTAAAAAAAAAAGATACTTTTTTTAAAGAAGCTGATATCTTATGTTGCTCTGCAAGAGTCCCAGAAAAGTAGATTCTAGGCTCCTGATATGACAGGCGATAACATGCAATAAAGATTATTTTTCTTTGGCCTGATGTAACAAGCAGTAACATGCAATAAAGAAGAATGTGAATTAGGTCATTTACTGACTATGAGCCCTTGGGAAAGTCACTTACCCTCACTGACTGAGTTTCCACCTGTATAAAATGGGGAGAATAATGTCTACTTCTTTCTGTATCACTAAATAGCTGTGGCACCCAGAGAGAACCTGTATAAATATTTGTAGGCAATGGAGTCCTGTATGATCTCAAGGCTGAGGTTCACTTGGAACTAATCACAGCGAACCCATTTTCTTACATGCAATCTGTTCTATCTGCCAGTATAATAATCATTTTTAAGTAGTAATTATTCAGATGTTCTCCACTCCATGAATATTAAAAATATTATTATTCAATTTCATGCTGCTGACTGCCCATGCCCAAAGGTGAAGGGAAAGAGCTCAGAAAGAAGACATGATTTACAAGGATTCTATTTCTCAGTTCTTGTTATTTCCCTCAACATGGAAAAGAAGACATTCTAATAAGGATTGGATGTAGTAGGCAAGATGGCCTCACAGACATGAACCTGTAAAAGTTACTAGCTAAGACCATGTTATAAATTCAGGACAATGCCATGCAAGGAAGAATTATTTCAGGTCCCCAGGGCGGTTTACAACTCTTAGCGCACCTGTGCCCTGGAGACCACCCAGTTTCCAGCTGCCTCACAACTACAGGATAGAAGTGTTGGGTTTTCTGTTTTGTTTTGTTTCATAGGTGATTCCTGATTCAGCAGGAAAACATTTTCAGTAGAGTTTTAAGAAACTTTTTAGAGTTTTTATGTCCAGCGAAATAAATTATTTGAATGGAGCTCAGTTCTTTCCAGAATCGCAGAACTGTCTGATTTCCTGAAGACAAGTGTCTTTGAATAACAGAGAATATGACTAAGAAGTGAGAACAGAATCTGAGAATCTGAGCATCCTAGTGGATAGATTTATTCAGGAGGTCCAAACCCTTTCTCCCTTTCTGGGAGTCGACAGCCTCATCTGGAGCACTAGAAAGCAGCAAATAGGAACCCTCTGTACATTCTGTGTGTCAGCACTGAGAGAGGACGGTTGTGGGCTGCTCATCCCCTGTTTTGCACTATGAGGACTTCTCTGGGTAAGTGTGAATTAGGGCAGCAAGAACACTCCCGGGCAGAGCCAGGCTGGGCTCAGCATTTATGACATGTAAATCTCAGGGGCATCTCCTTTCTGAAGACTGTACATCCCTTCCCTGTGAAGGCTGCAGCTACTCAGAGGTTATCGAATACACAGTATTTTGAGCCCTGGCCTTTAACCTCTTTGAGAATCTTATGGAAATTATAAACCAGAGGAATTCATATATCCACACATTTGAATCTTTGGTCGGGGTGGGGGTGGGGGTGTGAGTTTATATAGAATTCCTAAAGCCCTAACACGGATCTAGGATTAGGAATCCCTACACTACAGGGTTTTATTATTACTTTGGAAAGCAGCTTTATCATGGTTTTCTTGAATTATCATTAACTTCCTGTTGTTAACTCCAAGTCTCCCAATAGCTTACAAGTTTTTTAAAGGGAGGATCTGATTTAGTCATGGCTACTTGTTTTGGGAAAACCAGGATTTGGGAATTACCTTTATCTGGCTTGGATTGAGAAAGCTTTATCTTGCCTTTTAAATTTATTTTTAACTTCTGACTTTAGAAGAAGAGGCAAGCAGTTATGAACCAGAGTAAGCCAGCTCACAAGAGTTTAGTATTTAGTCACTCTTAGAGTTCTCTCCTTCAGCCAAGTAAGTTATAATTGTCAGTTTTCTTTATTTATTATATACAATTATTAGATTTAACTCACCGTCATGGAGCTCAGTCAAAGGGAAACAAAAATATTAATTCAACTCTAAGAATGAATGAAGAATTAAAATACCTTTTATTATTTTATTCATATATACAGTTATTTAAAAATAAAGGCAGAACATAACATTAAAACTCATACCTTGGCAGTAGTACAATAAATTGATATATACTTCTAAGAAAATAATCTGAAAAATATGCGTTAAGCGTTATGTTCTGTTATCCAGTTATTTTTCTTTCATGACTTTGGCCTAAAGAGTAATTCATAAAACAACATAAATCAAATGATGTTTGCAGTAAAGGTGATTTTTTGCAACACTACTTAGAAGAGCAGATATTGGGAATAACCCATATGTCAACAATTGAATGGTTAGGCAGAAATCATGGCACATTTACTTAAATTTTACATAGACATTAAAATGAAAAATACAAACATGTGCACATACAATAGTATTTATAAGTGAAAATGTAGCTTTGAGTTGTATATACAATTGATTACAAATGTGCATATACAGTTGATTACTATTTACTATGAATGCACGTGAATAAAGATAGAGATTCAGATAACTGTGCAGTTAGACTGATGAATTTTTTGTTCATTCTTTTCTCAAGTTAGTCTGTTTACATTGAGCTAGAGGGTGGCAGCTTTTTTTTTCCTATGACAGTATAGTTTTTGCTTCTTTCCTAGTCAACACAGACACAGAAACTGCCGTTGTCAACGTCACATATGCAACAAGAGAAGAAGCAAAGATGTAAGTGGGTTTGGACTACTTTCCTTTTAAAATTTTGGGGGGGTGGGCAGCCCCAGTGGCTCAGCAGTTTAGCACCGCCTTCAGCCCAGGGTCTGATCCTAGAGACCCGGGATCGAGTCCCACATCGGGCTCCCTGCATGGGGCCTGCTTCTCCTTCTGCCTGTGTCTCTCCCTCTCTCTGTCTCTCTGTGTCTCTCATAAATAAGTAAGTAAATAAAATCTTTAAAAAATAAAATAAAATAAAATTTTGGAGGGTTGTCTTTGAATTCCAAAAAGATCCTTATCTTTGACACACCAGAGGAGCTCTAGGACATCTCTGCTACTTACTTTTGACATGTCAGTGGAGCTCGAGGGCATTTATACCATTATCCAGGATGTCCATTTGTTGGTTGTACAGAGTCTTTATCTTGAAAAATATTGAGCCATGGCATCAAAACTGAGGTGGGTGCTGTGTCTTGACATGGTCGGGAATAGAGGCACCAGTTCTCTGACACTATGTTCCACAGACTCTGCTTTGCCAACCAGTGGGAGCTTCTTTTACCTGGAGCTTCCTCCATGCACCTCAAGAAGCACCAATCTACTTCTCTCCACACTTGGTGAAGAGATAATTTCCTCTGTGTAATATTAAAAAGGGGATCCATCTCAATGACAGCAGCAGCAGCAGGGAGAATTGTCTGGAAGTGGTTAATAAAAAATTGCCTGGTTTGGGTTCTTTTTCCTAACTTCTGTTCACCTCCTAGTCCCTATTTATGATTATATTGCTTCATTGATGGTTAATTTTGACGTTGGCGGTTAATGGACATGGAATTGGGTCTTTATTTTATTTATTTATTTTTTTTAATTTTTATTTATTTATGATAGTCACAGAGAGAGAGAGAGAGGCAGAGACACAGGCAGAGGGAGAAGCAGGCTCCATGCACCAGGAGCCTGATGTGGGATCCGATCCCGGGTCTCCAGGATCGCGCCCTGGGCCAAAGGCAGGCGCCAAACCGCTGCGCCAGAATTGGGTCTTTAAAAACAATAACAACAACAAAAAAAACCAAGTTCTTTTTGTAGGAGGTCTTTATTTTTTTTTTTTAAGATTGTATTTATTTATTCATGAGAGAGACAGAGACAGAGACACAGGCAGAGGGAGAAGCAGGCTCCATGCAGGGAGCCCGACACAGGACTGGATCCCAAGTCTCCAGGATCAGGCCCTGGGCCAAAGGCAGTGCTAAACCGCTAAGCCACCAGGGCTGCCCTGTAGGAGGTCTTTAAAGTGAAATGCCTGTCAGGTCATTGTAACTAGAATTATGGTCAAACATGGCCATGTTTCGTGGATGTGGCATAACCTTGGTTATACATCCCAGAATTATAGCTTTATTATTTTTCAAGGTTTCAACACACATGATGATATATTTAACTCATCTTCCTACCACTAGTCTTAAAAAAATTAATTTTGCATTGAAAAAGGCAATAGATCATTTGCTATTGACTTCAGCCACATGTACATAAGCAGGATATAGATCAGCAACTCACTGTTGTAGTTTGTGTCCAGCTGCCACTTAGCTAGGACCTCCATACATGATATGATTGTTGCTTTTATTGAATTCAAAGATACTACTTTGTAATAAATTCACAAACCCTAAACATTAACCTAGGAGAATAAGGCTATTGTTTTCATATGCTGCAAAAAACCTGTGAAAAAATTGTTCCACTTCCTGTATAATTTTAAAAATGCAATAGTGAGATATTGTGTATTCCCTACCAAATTAATAAATAATTTTAAATAATATGAGGACTCAAGGAAACAAATGCTCTCTTAACTGCTATGGAATAGTAAGTGTTGAAACTTTCCAGAAGCACACTGAGCGGTACTTAATAATATCAGATTTCTGCATGTACTCTCTGACCCAGCAATTCCATTAAGAATTTGTCCAGTATGCAGTTGGAGTTGAAAAAATGCCCATGGCAACACTATATATAATAATAAAAGATTATATATGTATAACATCAGGGAATGAGTTGCAAAAGCTATGATAAATCAACAGAATGTTAAACATCCAGTAAAAACTAAATTGTAGGACATTTAATGACTTGGAAAACATTTAGATTACACCTGGGTGGCTCAGCAGTTGAGCGCCTATCTTTGGCCCAGGGCATGATCCTGGAGTCCTGGGATTGAGTCCTGCATTGGGCTCCCTGCTCCTTGCATGGAGCCTGCTTCTCTCTCTACTTATGTCTCTGCCTCTCTCTCTCTCTGTGTCTGTCATGAATAAATAAATAAAATCTTTTTTTAAAAAATAAAAAAATAAAATCCCTTCAGGAAAAAAAAAAGAAAACATTAAGAGTATTAACTGTTTTTTAAAGATTAAAAAATAGTTTATATGCTATTAATCCATGTTTTATAAATGATAATTATATTTAAGAAAAGAAAGATATAGGATGGACTAGGTTTTTTTCTTATTTGTGCATATCTATTTCTGAATTTTCAATAATATGTATTATCAAAATGAGAAAAAAAAGCAAAGTGAGAAAAAAATGACTCATAATTTAATACCAATATTTATAGAGTTTTTTTGAGGGGGATACACCTTGGGTGGTGAAAAAAGGCAGAATGCATAGTTGTATATCAGGTGTGACAAGGCCTGTACATTGCAATTGTTTAATTATTAACCACAAGCTCTAAGGGAGCAGAGCTGGCATCTGCCTTGTTCACCACTGTATCCTTGGGGAGGATTAATGCTGTTCACATTGGCAACTAGTAAACTAGACTGAATGAACCTATCCCCTGGCCTGAGGGTCGTCCTCTTTGACATCACTCTCTAACAAAGCTCACCTGCTCCTGCAGAGCCATCGAGAAGCTAAGCGGGCATCAGTTTGAGAACTACTCCTTCAAGATTTCCTACATCCCGGATGAAGAGGTGAGCTCCCCTACGCCCCCTCAGCGAGCCCAGCGTGGGGACCACTCTTCCCGGGAGCAAGGCCACGCCCCTGGGGGCTCTTCTCAGGCCAGACAGATTGATTTCCCGCTGCGGATCCTGGTCCCCACCCAGTTTGTTGGTGCCATCATCGGAAAAGAGGGCTTGACCATAAAGAACATCACTAAGCAGACCCAGTCCCGGTACGTGCCTCCGGGGCTTCCTTTGCTTCCTTCTGACAGGCTCCTGAATGCTGGTGGGTCCCAGTCATCCTCAGGTGGCTGTTGCTTGCATCAGCAGTGGGGGGTGGGGGTGCTGTGCTGTATGGGATGGTAGCTCTTAAAATAGAACTAACCAACTAACAAAGCTTGGGATTTAATGTGCTCTCCTGCCAGTAGCCTAAAGGTCACACCCTGAAATACTAAAGTTTCATAAAGAAGGTACAAATGACTTAACAGCTGAGAATTGTTCTCATAATCTTACTTATGCTTGTGAGTACATCAATTTCTAAAACATTAGACGTATGGGGCTGAGTTTTGTGGGATCCCAGAAACCACTTATCTCTTAGTTCTTTACCTCCTGTCTTGAGTTGGAGCCCTGAGTCATAGTCATCCTTGGAGATCGCTTAGGTGATCTCATAATTAGCTACGTAAAAGAAGTGAATAGGTCTGCTATATTGATCAAGAAATGAAGTACATTAATCTTATGTTTAATTTCTAAGGAGATTGAATAGGAGTAGTAGTTGTAGGGAGTAGTAGGAATTGCAGTGGATAAAATGACCTGTGGGATTGTTGGTTTTTGAATGTTCTTAAGAACACAGCATGATGCAATGAAGAAAGCACAGGACACAAAGACCCATATTCAGGATTTACCATTTAATGGCTCTATGATCTTAGGAAAAAATTAACTTCCCAGAGCATCAACTTTGTTCCATAAACCAGGATTATTGTTAGAATTAGGACAGTCAGGCAGATTGAAAGAAATAATTGCTGTGAAAGCACTTAAATTGCAAAACGCCAAGTTGCTGACAAACAGGGGTTATTTACATGCCTAGCACATTTTTTTCACGTCATTCATTGAGTGTCTTGTAACCTGAAAGAGAAAACACTATTTTCTTCAAAGTGTCTGAGTTACTGCCAAATAATGGGCACTTATATGTATGAGTCCCAGAGTTCATGGTCATAGCAGTGAAATGATGAGCCAGTAGAGGAGGGAAGTACTGTCTGCTGTTCCATTTATTTTAAAATCAGCTCTTTTCTCCCCTCTAAGTTTGCTTCACTGCAAAAGTGATTTTTAGTTATGTCTTTTTGTTCCAAAAATTTCTTAAAGTGGCTTTAAAAATGCAACAAGTTTAAAGAGAAGTGAAGTTTAGTTCTCAAAGTATGTGCCCAATTTTTGCAAATAGGCCAAAGACTTGAATCTTGGCTTTCTAACAGCCAAAGCAAAAAGGGATATAATCAATTATGTGATTTTCAAAAATAACAAAAATAAGTAGGGCCACAACTACCCTAAGAAGTCTGATAAAGTCATCAAGTTTTTGAGCCATTAGTTTTAAGAGCCTGGAAGAAGGCAGGCTGCCAGTGGCAAGGAAACCAAAAACTTCAGCAGAGAGGGCATTCCTCTGTTTTTAATCCACACTCAAATATATAAAGCTTGCTTGAATTTGGTGTTTGGATTTGGATTAACATATGGCTTTTAAAAGCTACAATCAGTTCAGAAACTGGCACCATGCCAGTGTGCAGTGTTACCCCACTCACTTTACCCTTCGCTTCTATGATCATTTGAAAGACTACACAAAATACTTCATTTGCCAAACTGGCTTCATTACCAAGTTGGCTTGGTGCCTTTGTCCCACAGCACTCCGGCAAGAAATATTCCCTTCTAAATGGAACTGCAAAGAATTCAAGTTTGGCATAAGACCTCCTGCACTGCTTGCCACCGTCTTGAAGAATGGCATTGGTTGCAAACGTGCTAATGACACTTCATTGTCTGTGTCCTTGCTGTATGTTGGCCCGTGAGATGCTTTCTCGGGACTAGGATCCTGTCCCAGAGGACGTTGTGTTATGGCTCCTGATTCTTTCCCTACAGGGTAGACATCCATAGAAAGGAGAACTCTGGGGCTGCAGAGAAGCCTGTCACCATCCATGCCACCCCAGAGGGGACCTCTGAAGCATGCCGCATGATTCTTGAAATCATGCAGAAAGAGGCTGATGAGACCAAACTGTAAGTGTGCATACGATGTCCAGATCACTTAACAGAGAACAGAGTAAGTTCTCATTGACTTAACACAAATTTTTTAAAACCTTTAATTCTATTACTCGATATAGGGAGCAGGGGACAGATTATTTTTAAGAAATTTGTTCCTTAGGAGAATACAGTAGGAAATAGATCTTTTATGTTTATGACATGACTGTTTCTCCACTTTGATGTTTCTTTTGGTCATCTGAATGGTTCCATCACTCATTACTAAGAATTAACTGGTAGAAACATGTAGATACATGCTTCTAAGGCCATGCAATGATGGAAATATTGTGTATCTGCACTGTTCAATATGATAGCCATAAGCCATATGTTGCTATTGAGTACTTGAAATGTGGCCACTGCCTTGGAGGAGCTAAATATTTTATTTTCATTCATTCAAATTTAAATAGTCACATTTATGGCTAATGGCTATCATACTGGACAGTGCAGATTTGCATGGAATGTATGTTGTCATTGAAGCCATCATTTATTGTTCTGGAAAAGGTTTGTACCACCATATTGCACTCTTAAATTTTCCTTAAGTAGGAGAAACTGCTATCCAAGTAGCTACTTTACTCTTCTTTCATTTCCTTCCCTCCTTTTCTTTTTTTACAAAATACTTCTTAGGATTCCTGAGTGTTGTACCAATTCAAATGATACAGTTCTTACTATACCCATTGACTTTGTGTTATAAATGAATTAGTGATAATGGAATAGATGATAAAAGGAGTTCCCCTGTCAGTTTGGCAAAAATCCACTTAATGGGTAGTGGCAGCAGTTTTATAGAGAAGCAGTGAGGGATGAATCAAATATAAAATTAACTTAGCAAATAATGTCGAATAAGAGTGTTCTAAAACCAAGAAGATTAAAAGAAAAATAAAAAATAAAACCAAGAAGATGAAAATAGTCCTTAAAAGCAAAACATTGCAAATCTATTCTCACATTTCATAAGCGACTCTAACTTATGAATTTATTACTTATGAATTATTCTATTTGAGGCCTTTGAAACCTCCCAAATGCCATGGCTTAATTTGAATAAGCTCCTCCCTCAACCAAGCTATTGAGAACTTTATAAATAACACCCTTCCTGGTCCTTCAGCCTCAGGACAAGCAATTTCAAATATTCTAAATAATCCAAAAGACTGATGTGTAAATTAAATTCTTGAGTTTTCACGTAGGGCCAACATAGAGGTTGAATATCTCTGAAATCAGTTTTTTTCAGTGCCGCACTGTGCTAAGTGCTGTGCTACTGCCATAAACAGGACCCAGACCCTACTTTCATGGAGCTAATGATCCAGTGGGAGAGATATTCGCTAAACACTTACACCAGGAGGTCATCAAGCACAGCCATGAGACATGTGAGAGTCGAAAATAACTGCATGTAAGTGAAGGACCATCATCAAGGTTTTAGGAGAGCAGGAAGACATTTGGGGGATTCAGAGAAGACTTCTTTCTCCCTGATAAGTGATGTTTCAGCTGAATCCTGAGGGGGATGAGCAGGAGGTTAGAGGATGTAGAAGAATAATCCTAAATTTTCTTTTTTACTCATTTATCAAGCATTTATTAAGCACCTACCATGTGCTGGGCAGTATTCTATGTGAACAAAGCCTACAAAAACCCTCCCCTCTGAAAGTTCCATTCTGGTGGTGTTTCTTCAAGTGTCTGTGTATAGTAGGAATGCATGTTAGATTGCTTTTGGTCCTAACTAGCAGAAAACATATAACAAGTCACTTAAGCAATAAGAAACTATTATTCTGTCACATAACAAGAAGTCCTGAGGTGGATGACTCCAAGGTCAATTGAATCACAGACTCAGACCCACCACTTTTCTTTCTGTTCTGTCTTCCTTGGGATGTCTGATACTGGTCTGATGATAACAGGATGGTTATAGTGATTTCAGACCTTCTGCCCCCACATGAAAATATTCAAAAGTTGAAAGAGAGGGCATCCTTGTTCCTCCTTTTTTGAACTCTTTTTTTTCTGGTAAAAAACACAAAACAAAATTTACCATCCTAATCGTGTTTTTTGTTGAGGTATAATTGACATGTAATACTATATTTGTTTGAGGTGTACAACAAAATTATTGGATATTTGTATGTATTGTGAAATCATCACCACAATAAGTCTAGCTAATATCCCTCACCATTCATAGTTATTTTTTTTCTTGTGACAAGGACTTAAGATTTGCTTTCTTAGGGACTTTCATATATTCAGTATAGTATTATCAGCTATAATCACCATGCTGTTCATTATATCTCATGACTTATTTATTTTGTATGGAAGGTTTTTTTAAGATTTTTTATTTATTTATTAGAGACACAGACACAGAGAGAGAGAGACAGGGAGAGGGAGAAGCAGGCTCCATGCAGGGAGCCTGATGCAGGACTCGATCTTGAGTCTCCAGGATCATGCCCTGGGCTGAAGGTGGTGCTAAACCGCTAAGCCACCGGGGCTGCCCTATATGGAAGTTTGTAAGTTTGACTCTCTTCACACATTTTGCACACACACCTCATCCCTCACACACCTCTGGCAACCATTAATCTGTTCTCTGTATCTATGAGCTTGTTTCATTTTAGATTCCACATGTAAATGAGATTATGCAGTATTTGTGTTTCTCTGATTTATTTTACTTACCCATTTTTAAGTTTACAGCTCAATAATATAGTCACATTATTGTAAAAACAGATTTCCAAAACCTTTCATCTTGCAAAACTGAAACTCTATATACCCACTGAACAACTCTCCTTTTCTCTCTCCCTCTAACCTTCAGTAGCTAAAATTTTACTTTCTGTTTCTGTGAATTTGACTGCTTTAGAGACTGCATATAAGTGGAATCATACAGTATTTTGTCTTTTTGTGACTGGCTTATTTCGCTTAGCATAATGTCTTCAAGATTCATCCATGTTGTAGCATGCAGCAGGACTTGCTTCCTTTTTAAAATTGAATAAAATAAAAAATAAAAAAATAAAAAATAAAAATAAATAAAAAAATAAAAATTGAATAATATTCCTTTGTGTGCATATATCACATTTTGTATAGTCATCCACTGATGTACATTTGGGTTGTTTTCACCTTCTGGCTATTGTGAATAGTACTGTTATGAACATGGGTGTACAAATATCTCTTCAAGATCCTGCTTTTTTCCCCCCAAGATCCTGCTTTTAATCTTTTGGATATATACCCAGAAGTGAGATTACTGGATCATGATAGTTTTATTCAATTTTTTGAGAATCTCCATATTATTGTTTTCCATAGCAATGATATCATTTTATAATATCACCAACAGTACACAAGGGATCCAATTTCTCCACATCCTCACCAGTCCTTGCTATTTTCTGTTATTTGGTAGTAGCCAAACTAATGGATGTGTGGTAATAATTTGTGTTCATAGTATCTCAGATTATTTACATTTCTCTGATAGTTGGTGATATTGAGCATCTTTTCATGTGCTTATTGGCCATCTGTATATCATCTTTGGAGAGTATCTAATTTATGCCTATTTTTAAAATGGGTTGTCTGATTTTTTTTGTTGTTGAATTGTAGGAGTTCTTTATATATTCTGGATATTAATCCTTTATGATTAGTGGTACATGATTTGCAGATATTTACTTCTTTTCCCTAGGTTACCTTTCCACTCTGTTGACCATGTCCTTTGATGCACAAAAGTTTTTAAATTTGATGTTGAATTTGTCTATTTTGGTGTTTGTTGCCTTTGCTTTTGATGTCTCATTGGTAAGCCTGATGTCATGAAGCTTTCCCTTATTTTCTTCTAGGACTATTATAGTGTTAGGTTTTACATTTAGGTCTTTATTCCATTTTGAGGTAATTTTTGTATGTGGGCTAAAATAAGGGTCTAGCTTCATTCTTTTGCATGTGGATATCCAGTTTTCCCAGCACCATTTGTTGAAGGCTGTCCTTTTCCCCATTGTGTTATCTGGGCACCCTTGTCAAAGATCATTTGATCATATATGCAAGCGTTTATTTCTGGAATCTCTATTCTGTACCATTGGTTTATTTATCTGCCTTGATGCCACTACCATACTGTCTTAATTACTGTAGCCTTGTAACAGGTTTTGAAATCAGGAGGTGTGAGTTCTCCAGCTTTGTTCTTTTTCAAAATTGTTTTAACTGTTCAGGGTCCCTTGAGATTTCAGATGAATTATTTTATTTCTGCAAAAGATGCCATTGGGAATTTGATAGGGATTGCACTGAATCTGTAGATCACTTTGGGTAGTATGGACATCCAAACAATATTAAGTCTTTCAGTTCATGAACATGGGATGTCTTTCCATTTATTTTTGTCTTCTCTCATTTCTTTCACCAGTCCTATGTAGTATTTTAGCATATAAATCTTTTATCTCCTTGGTTACGTTTATTCCTAAGTATTTTATTCTTTACGGCACTATTGTAAAATGAAAGTGTTTTTTCTTAATTTTCTTTTCAGGTGGTTTATTGTTAGTGTATGGAAACAAACTTGATTTTTGTATGTTGATTTTATATACTGCAACTTTGCTGAATGAGTTTATTCTAACAGATTTTATTTTTTTTGTGGAATCTTTAGAGTTTTCTTCATATCACATCATATCTGCAAACAGAAGATAATTTACTTCTTCCTTTTCAATTTCAATGCCTTTTATTTCTTTTTCTTACCTAATTGCTCTAACTAGCACTCTAGCTAGCACTTCCAATACTAAGTTGAATAGAAATGGTGAATGTGGGTATCCTTCTCTTGTTCCAGATCTTAGGAGAAGCTTACAGTCTTTCACTATTGAATATGATATTCACTGTGGGCTTTTCACAAAAGGCCTTTGTTTTATTAAGGTAGTTTCATTGTATTTCTAGATTGTTGACTGTTTTTATCATAAAAGGGTGCTAAATTTTTGTCAAATGCTTTTTTCTGCATCAATTCAGATGATCATGTGGTTTTTTACCTTTATTCTATTAATGTATATTACATTGATTTTTATATGTTGAACCACCCTTACATTCCAGAAGCACATCCTACTTAGTCATAATGTATTGTTCTTTTATTTTTTATTTTTTTATTTTTTTGTATTGTCCTTTTAATGTAAAATGCTTTTGAATTCATTTTCTTGTATTTTGTTGAGGACTTTTGTATCAATATTTATCAAGGATATTGGACTGTAGTTTTCTTTTATCGAAGTGTCTTTGTCTAGCTTGGTATTAGAGT
This sequence comes from Canis aureus, assembly GCF_053574225.1. Taxonomy (NCBI): domain Eukaryota; kingdom Metazoa; phylum Chordata; class Mammalia; order Carnivora; family Canidae; genus Canis; species Canis aureus. Next base: position 23,001,223 of record NC_135641.1, on the reverse strand, counting down.
AAAGCCGGTCTCATAGAATGAGCTTGGAAATGTTCCCTCTTCTTTATTTTTTTGGAAGAATTGGTATTAATTCTTCTTTAAATGTTTGGTAGAATTCTCCAGGGAAGCCATCTGATTCTGGGCTTTTTTGTTGGGAAGTTTTTAAGTACTGAATCAATCTCCTTACTTATTAATTGGTCTGTTCAGATTTTCTTTTCAAGATTTAGTATTAGTAGGTTGTGTGTTTCTGGGAATTTATCTACTTCTTCTAGTTAATCTCTTTGTTGATGTATGCATGTTCATGGTATTCTCTTGTAATCATGCTTATCTCTATAACATCAGTTGCAGCATCCCCTGTTTCACTTCTGATTTTAAATATTTGAGTGTTCTTTCTTTGCTTTAATCTAGATATTTATTAATTTTGTTGATCTTGTCAAAAACCAATTTTTAGTTGTTTTTTTTTGTTTTGTTTTGTTTTTCTCTTCTCTATTTTGTTTATCTTTGCTCTGATCTTTATCATTTCCTTCCTTATTAATCCAACTTTGGATTTAGTTTATTCTTTTTTTAATTCCTTGAGTTTAAAGTTGTCAATTTGCGATCTTTCATTGTTTGTTTGGTTTTTTTTAATCCATTCAGCCAATCCATATCTTTTGGATTGGGAACTTTAATTCTTTTACACTTAACGTAATTAATTATTAATAGGGAAGGACTTCCTATTGCCATTTTGTTGTTTTCTAAATGTCTTGTAGCTTTATTGTCCCTCCTTTTCTCTTTTACGGCTTTCTTTAGTGTATTTTTTTTACTTTGTTCTTTGCTTTTTGGTTTTTATAGTGATACGTGTTAAGTCTCTTCATTTCCTTTTATGTATATCTATAATTTCTTCATGGTTACCATTGCAATTACATAAAACATCTTAAAGATCTAGCATTCTATTTTAAACTGATAGCAATTTAACTTTAATCATATCCAAAAACTCTGCTCTTTTACAATTCTGCACCCTACTTTGTTACTGATGTCACAAATTGCTCTTTATATATTTTATACCTATTAATAGATTTATCTTTTTAAAAAATGTTTTTGTCATTTAAATTCTGTGCATCAAAATTATTATAGTACAGGTTATTGTATTTGTATTTACATTTACTAGAGAACCTTGTATTTTCATATGGCTTTGTGTTGCTATCCACTGTCCCTTCATTTCCATTAAATGATTCCTTTTAGCATTTCTTGTAGAGCAAGCCTAATAATAATGATCTCCCCTTTAAGCTTTTGTTTATCTAGGAAAGTCTTAATATCTCCTTAATATCTCCTTCATTTTCACTTTTGCCAGATACAATATTCTTGGTTGATGTGTTTTTCTTTCAGCATTTTGAACATTTCATCCAACTGCCTTCTGGCCTGTAAAGTTTCTGCTGAGAGGGCAGCCTGGGTGGCTTAGCGGTTTAGGGCCTGCCTTCAGCCCAGGGCCTGATCTTGGAGGCCTGGGATCCAGTCTCACATCAGGCTCCCTGCCATGGAGCCTGCTTCTCCCTCTGCCTGTGTCTCTGCCTCTCTCTCTTTCTCTCTGTGTCTCATGAATAAACAAAATGCTTTAAAAAAAAAAGTTTCTGCTGAGAAATCTGCTGATAATCTTATGCAAACTCTCTTGTTTGTGAATAATCACTTTTCTCTTGCTGCTTTGAAGATTCTCTCTTTGTCTTTGCTTTTGGACAATTGGATTATAATGTGTCTCAGTGTGGTTCTCCTTGGTTTGTCCCATTTGGAGTTCTTTGAGTTTCTTGAATCTACATGTCCATTTCTTTCCTGAGATTTGGAAACTTTTTTGCTCTTATTTCTTCAAATGAGCTCTCTACCCTTTCTCTTTCTTCCTTCTGGGATTTGCATGAGTTTATTAGTCCACTTGATCCTGACCCATAAATTTCTTAGCCTTTGTCTGTGCTTTGTGGGGGCTTTTTTCATTCTTTTTTCTTTTTTCTACTTTTACTTGATGATTTCAAATGACCAGTCTTCAAGTGTGCTTGTTCTTTCTTCTGCCTGTCAGATTTGCTTTAATGAATTTTGTTTTGGTTCAGGTATTACATTTTTTAGTTCCATTATTGTTTTTTATAGTTTCTCTGTTGATATCCTCATTTTGTTCATTCATGGTTTTCCTGATTTTGTTTAGTTGTCTCTCTGTTCTCTTTTAGGTCATTGAGTGTCTTTATGACATTTGTAAATTCTTTGTCAGCTCATGCATCTGCATTTCTTTAGGGATGGTTTCTGGAGTTATATTTTGATCCTTTGATTAGCACATATTTCTCCATTTCTTTGTATGTCTCTTAATGTTTTGCTAGGATTGGGGCATTTATAAAAAAACAACCATCTTACTTACCCACCCTGTTGGAGTTGTTAGGGCCTCTCAAACCTCTTCTGACCTTTCTCCCCCTGACTTCTGACTATGGAATTGCAGCTCTAACATACTGCTCACCTCGATTTTCAGCAGCTTCTAAAATGCTGGCACCCTTCTCCTCAGTGCTTCCAGTGAAGCAAGGCAGAAACCAATCCCTCGGGCAGCTCCCAAATAAGCTAGAATGTTGGATATGTGGTCTAATCTTTTGTATACATCCCATGGGAGGATCCCTGGTATGGGAGATTTCCTCCCATTTGCTCCTTGCTATGCTGCATAGGAGAAGGAGCAAGAGTAGCCACGCCAAACACTGCAGATTTTCCCACCTCTTTTACTGGAGTCTTTTCTTGGCTTTATCATGACCAGGGTACCATAGTTTCTCAACTGAGCTCTGGAGTTCTCACAGAGGTATTTCAGTCTCTCTATGGTTGTTAATTTGGTTATCTCTGTGGGGTTAGGAGGGCCTGTAGCATCCTAGTGTGTCATCCGGGGCTGATAAACTCCCTTGTCTTTTTTAAGAGCAAGAAAAACCTTCCTAAAGTCATGCGAGACTTCTCATAGCTCATTGGCCAGATTTGCCTCCTAGACCCACTTCCAGGCAGTATCAACAAGGGAATAAAATTACCATGATTTGGCTTGTCTTAATCAGAATCCATGCACTGGGGTTGGTGAAGGAACAAGCCTCACTCACCTACAACCCATAGCCACTTGGTACCTGAACAAAATGGCTTATGTTTGTAAAGGGAAAAAAGTGGTTTAATAGCTCTTAGGAGGCAACCAATATGTCCACTTTAAGTGTTAAATTATTGTTTGTCTCTTTTAGAGCTGAAGAGATTCCTCTGAAAATCTTGGCCCACAATGGCTTAGTTGGAAGACTGATTGGAAAAGAAGGCAGAAATTTGAAGAAAATTGAACATGAGACGGGGACCAAGATAACAATCTCATCGTAAGCCACCCATTCCGGTTTAATTGTGCCCAAAATGGAGAACTTGAGCATTTTGATACGCCCAGCTCCTTCATCTGCCTTTCCTTAAAATGGGATTATAATCATAAGTGATGTAATTCTCTCCAACACCATCAAAACAAGTGCATAGTTACCAGTCAGACATTTTCTGCTATGGATATGAGCTAAGTCACCTCTAAGATTTGAAATAAAATGACAAGTATTTGATACAACAGTGTGTGGTGAGGGAACCCAGTTTTCTCCCCATGTCCTCCACCAAGACTTGTTTGTGATCCTTCTGGGATTTTATTTTTCCTTTTGAAAAAAGGAAATCTCTCTTTTTTTCCCGGTGGCCAGCTTGCAGGATTTGAGCATATACAACCCTGAAAGAACCATCACTGTGAAGGGCACAGTCGAGGCCTGTGCCAATGCAGAGGTAGAGATTATGAAGAAGCTCCGTGAGGCCTTTGAAAATGATATGCTGGCTGTTAATGTAAGTGCCAAATGCTTTCTTCTCTACTGGTTTTTACATGTGTTTTCAGGCAGGACACAAGCCTCTCTAAGAATAGTTGTCATTCAGCGAGTGAGGAAGTGCCTTAGAATAGATATGCGGAGTTATTCCTGCCTTCTTGGGGCAAGAGCATTAAAACAAGCAGGAAACCAACTAGTGGATTGTGATAAATGTACTGGATAAAAAATAGTGTGAAGCTATTAAAATCATAACTTTGAAGATTATAAAATGAAGAATTGCTTATGATATAATGTTAATTAAGAAAAGAGCATATAGAAGTATATTTAGTTCAGGTTATGGTTATGTAAAATAGTATGGAGCAAAATGACAGGAAGGCTGCATACAAAAATAAAAACAGCTGGTATGCTAGGAAAGAGATTTTTTTCTACTTTACAAACTTTCTGTAATATTGTCCTGTTACTTTCTAAATTTAAAAATATATACTTTAAAATTAAACTCTGATTTTCATCCCTTGCTTACTGATCTGCACATCTAGTCACCCAATAAATGTTGTCAACCACCTTGGCTCTCACTGATGCTTTCAGCAATGTCTGGATTTGGGCATGTCCTTTCTGTTATTGCTAACTAATTCTCACTTTATAATGGGGAGGCACTGGTCTGACATTCAAAAATCTTAAAAATATTTGTCTATCAGCAAAGCCCAAGCCCCACTCAGAGGTGTAATTTTTTCATTTTTTATTATAATGATTTTCTAACCTAAACAAAAGAGGAAGGGATATTGTAATTAGTCTTCATATGCCTATAAACAGACTTGAACCATTACCAGCCCCCGGCCTGTTTTGTTTCATCTGGACCTCCATCTGCTTTCCCACCCTCCTTGAATGACTTTGAAGCAAATCTCAGACCTGGTAATATTTCACAGAGGAGTAAATATTGACAAAGAGCTCTGTAGGCTAAACCCAGTGCCGTCAGTGCAGCTCTTTCTAAGGACCCTCCTCTTCAGATCAGAACACTACCCCCACCTCTCCCCAGCGCCGCCCCCCCTCCCCACCCCCCACTGTAGCAGCACACATCATGTGATAACTGTGGAGCATGATGAGGACAGGATTGTATTGTCACCTCCCTGTTTGTGTATATTTGTCTGTGGAAATATCCTCAGATGATCTCATTTTCTTTTTTTGGGCTCTTGACATCGTATGATAAACATCTCTTCTGTGAATACCCAGAAAAACTACAGAAGGGTCTGTGTGCTCCACATACCTCCACTTGAGCGCATCGCTTAGATTCATCCATGTCTGTAGCAAAGTCATTTGTTGATAGATGAATAACAAAATTATTGTATCTTAGATATCTGATGAGGTAAAGGTTAAATATCCCAGCTCTCCTACTCCAAACATCCTAAGAGAAGGCAAGATAATGGATGACCTTTGTCACAATAAGAACATAGAAAATGTTAGAGACCCGCTTGGTGTTCAAGGAGACAGAGGTAGGGGCAGGGAGGACACAGGTCAGGGGATGACATCCCTCTGCCTCTGACGGGGCTGTGCAGTTCAAACTCCCCGCTCACCCCAGGTGAGCATCCCGTGTTTAAATGTGAAATGACCAAGCAGGTGAGAGGATCACAACACTGGCAACCAAATGGTGAAAAATTCAAAGTTGTGAACCATCCTGAACCTGGAGAATGGTGTTTACATGTGTGGTATCCTAGTGAAAGGTCTGATCTTTCTCTGGATAGAGTTGGAAAAAACCTGTTAACCCAATATATTTTAAACATGCATTCTACAAGTATTTATTGAGTACTTACTATGTACCAGGCACTGAGCACACAACACTAAGTAAAACAGTCTCCATCCTCAAGGAAATTATGGTCTAAAAGGGAAGAGGCAACTACACAGGCAATGTAAATACTGTATGATGATACTTTGAATATTATTTGAAGGAAACACAGGAATATTGGTGGGGGGTGCAAAGAAAACGCACTGGAGCAGAGACCTTTGGGGTGAGAGAAGGTTTCCTGCCTGAAGGGGACATCTAAGCTCAGGTAAAACCCACATGAAGAGTACGACTTAGCCAGGTGAAGAGGAAGAGAAGCACATTCCTTACATGATGGATAATATGTGCAGGGGCCCAGCAGTGAGAGGAGCAGAACTGGGCAGGGTGGGGATCAGAAGTCAGCAGGAGAGAGGGTGCAGTGGCCTGGGTCCCCTAGAGGAGCCTAGTTGGCTGTGTTACGATGTGTAGACACTCTAGGAAAAGCTTTGAAGGAATGCCATCATCAGCTTGAGGTTTGGAGAGCCCACCCCAGCAGCGGGGTGGTCCATGAGGCAGGGCAGAGTGGATCAGGAGGCACTGGTGCCAAACAGACAAGAGATGGAGGTTGACCCAGGCAAGCTGGGCCTCTCTGGTCTCCTCCCCTCATCTTTTTCTCCATTTCTGTTCCCAGCAACAAGCCAATCTGATCCCGGGGTTGAACCTCAGCGCACTTGGCATCTTTTCAACAGGACTATCCGTGCTGCCTCCACCAGCAGGGCCCCGAGGAGCTCCCCCCGCTCCCCCTTACCACCCTTTCGCTGTAAGTAGCTCAGCATCCAGAGGTTTGCTCATGCTCTGGGCACCCCCAGGCGGCAGCATTACTCTGCTATGTTGAATGAGAGCTAAAGCTTTAATTTGGAGGCCATAATCATAAGTGATTGTAGGATAAATCCAACATTTCTTGGGACTTCTTCCTAATGGACAGATAAATATTATTAAACCATCCTCTGAATATGTGCTCTTACACAGTATATGGCATACCTAGGAAAGAAACTACAGTGCTAGCAAATTCACTAACTAGAAGTCTATTTGTTTATAAAAAGAAGATCTGTTAGCTCAAATAAGAATCTTCATGAATATTGTTCATATAAATGAAATAACAGGGTACCAGGATGACTCTTTCATATATATATACATATCTCACCTGTGTCTATAACTCAAATGCATCATATTTTATTAATAGGCAGTTTTTAAAAGAAAATAATACACAGCGTTTGTTTCTAAACACTTTGCACAATGCCTGGCATTTAGTAGGTTCTCAATAAGTATTTATTATTTGAGTCATAGTTAATAACAAAAGAAATGTGAATGTTTTGAGTTTTCTAATTGTTGCTTCCAAATACAAGCATTATAGATCAATACATTGTCAAATTTGGGTTCAGGATATTTGACAGCTTATTTTTTTTCACTCCTAATTCTTTTCTATACATATTGCTTATTTTTTAAGCAAGCTTTCTTTCCTCCAATGTTTGTACTGTTTTGTTCGTCAACCTAATTCTTTGCAAACAACCTAATTACTGTAGCAAACACTCCTTTCTTCTGAGATGTGGTCTCTGGTGTAGGCATTGCTGTATGAGAATTCCTAGTAGCTTTTTGAGTTATCTGTAGAAACGAGATAAAGCCACTGTGCCCTATACTAAAACCAGAAGAGAAGCTGTTAGCTATCATGTGATAGCAGAATATTTTCTAAACTTGAAAATAAATTTTGACAGTTGAGAAGTTTCCTTTCATCTGAGATTTTTACTACAACAGTAAGATAACCATTTTACTAAAATAAGTTCTTCATAAAATAGATTTTACTTTCTTTATAAAGCTAAAAGCCGTGAACTTCTGATCTTGATCCCATAGACCAAGAGTAAATTCTAATCCAGAGCACATAGTTGCCCCAACTGCCTGCGACAATATGGTTCCCTGGGGTAGGTATCAGACATCTCCCTGAGGTAGCTGCAAAAGTGCAGGACATGGAGGTGGCCCTGACTTCCTGCCTATGTGGGACCTAAGACTGGCCCCTAAAGCCACACTTAGAGAATCTGAGGAGGATAGGGTAGGATGGGAGTGGTGGGCATGCTTTAAATACTTGTTTTCCTGTCATGTAGGCTTTCAGATTTCCAGGAACCTCTAGGGTATTTCTTTGCTTTTATGCATCACAAGCTAGTACTTTTGCTCTTGGCATCCAAAAGTCGGGAAGTCTCTGTACCTCCTCGTAGCTAGCTTACACATGCCAGGGTTGGTCTCTGACCTGAAGCTTTGGAAGCATATGTGTATGTATGAAAACTTATTCTTTATTATTTTCTGGTTAATGAAAGTAATATATGCATTGTATTTAAGAAGCAAATAATACAGAATTGTAGAAAGTGCAAGTTGTTTCTCAATGTCGAAATAACCAGTGTTTGCATGTATATGGGTGTATATGTGTATACAATTTATATATATGCGTATATTATAACATATATTTAATATATATATATTTAAATTTTTCACTCTGCTGTGGAAATCCTTGTATATACATCTTGGCTCTTTTATCCAGTTATTTCCTTGGAATAAATTCCTAGAAATAGAATTTCTGAGCCTAAGGATTTATAAATTTTATACATAATGTATTATTATAAAATACATAAATGTTGATACATAATATATAAATTTTGATACATGGGGCAGCCCCGGTGGTGCAGCGGTTTAGCACCGCCTGCAGCCCAGGGCGTGATCCTGGGGACCCTGGATCGAGTCCCACATCAGGCTCTCTGTATCATGCCTGCTTCTCCCTCTGCCTGTGTCTCTGCCTCTCTCTCTCTCTGACTCTATGAATAAATAAATAAAATCTTAAAAAATAAATAAATAAATAAATTTTGATACATGAAAGATACACTAGTTTTCCTTCCTACCAGTGTGTGACAGGGATTTTTTTTCTCCCATACTCTTTATTACTCATGTAATTAATTAGTCCGTAAAATCTAATATTTTAAAATAAACATTTCTTTTGTTATTATGAGGCTCAACAGTTTTATTGGCCATTTTTCCCCTTCTAATGAATTGTCTCTCTGTGTCATTTGCCCATCAGTCTTTTGAGAGGCAGTACAGTTTCTAGAGACTGCTTGCATTTGCATCTCTGCACTATCACTTGCTATTTTTAACCTTGGGCAGGTGACTTAACCTATTTGCATCTTGATGACCCTGGTATCATGGGGTTGTTTTAAGGATTATTAAATAAGTTAAAACCTGCACATAAGGGCAGCCCGGTAGCTCAGTGGTTTAGTGCCGCCTTCAGCCCAGGGTGTAATCCCGGATCTCCGGGATTGAGTCCCACATCAGGCTCCCTGCATGGAGCCTGCTTCTCCCTCTGCCTGTGTTTCTGCCCACCCCCCTGTATCTCTCATTAATAAATAATAATAATAATTTTAAAACCACATAATTTCTATGTAAACATAGCTGCTATTGTTATTAACTTTATTTTCCATCTTTTTGTTAATGGTTTGTAACAGCCGACTACATATTAAGGCAATTAGCTGTTTGTTGTGTTGTAAATATTTTCTGTCATGCTGTCATTTCTCTTTGCCTTATTCATAGTATCTTGTGCCATAATAATTTAAAATACATATATTTTGAACAAGTTGTATAAAGTAAAATGTGGACATTTCCCTTCACCTGCCTTATCTTACCCAAATTTTATCCAACAACCACTCCCCAGAAGTATAGCACCTTTATGTTTACACTTTTAAAAAATTCTATCAGTATATGATCATATTATTCAAAACTATATGTAATAATGTCATACAGAATTCCATGGGTTTTTTGTTGTTGTTGTTGTTTTACTTATTATGAGCATTTTTTCATAGCTAGACTAATTCTCTTTAATGGCTACATAGTATTCCATTGTATGAATTTACTATAACTTTCCTTACCAGCACACTATTTTTAGACATTTGTTTTGTTTCCAGATTTTCTCTACTAAATGTAGTATCAAAGTAAGTATTCTTATCCATAAGTCTTGGCACAAATGTGTATCTGAAAGTAAATTCTCTAAGACTGGAATTATTGTATACAAGGGTATGTGCTAATTTACATTCTCCCAAATTTCCCTTCACCAGAATTCATGTAGAAATTTTTTAAGAAGTAAGGTAGTTAAATCTGTGATGTTTTGTGTGGATTCTGGCCTTTGCTGTCATGCTAAGGAAAAAAGTCTCCCATCCAAGACTGTAAAAATATCCTCCCATGTTTTCTTAATGTAAGTTTTAGTTGTTGGTTCTTGAGAATTGTTACTTGTATTTGTATCTGTAATCCATAGGGAATTTATTTTGATTAATAGTTTGACAAAAGAGTCTAATTTGATTATTTTCCCAAATGGATAGCCAGGTTTCCTGAAATCATTTTTTGAATGCTATACTATTTTTTATCACTCAGTTTAAAATTCCAGTTTGTCCTACACTAAATTCCCACTTAATCATCTGTCTGACTCTGTTCCATTCATCTCTTTGTCTACACTGTAACAATCCTGTCAGTTTTAACAGCAGGATTACTTTTTTCTCAAAGAATGAATTGGAAAGATGACCAACTTTTAGTATGCCTTGGAAAATTAAAGAATATGTAGGACTTCTCTGTTTCTTGAAGATTTGATAAGACCTATCCATAAAACATCTGGGCCACCACCTTTTATTTGCTTCACATAAACTTTTCAGTTTCTTATATGTTTTTTACTTAGTTGTGTTGATTTTTATTTTCCCATGAAAGTATTCATCTCATCTAATTTTCATATGTGTTGGCATAACGTGTACAGAGCAGGCCATTAGCCTTTAAAATCCCCAAACTTGGGGTGCCTAGGTGGCTAAGTTGGTTAAGCGTCTGCCTTCGGCTCAGGTCATGATCTTGGGGTCCTGAGATAGAGCCCCATGTCCGGCTGTCTGCTTAGTGGGGAATCTGCTGCTTCCTCTCCCTCTGCCTGCCACTCCCCCTGCTTGTGCTCTCTCTCTTTGTCAAATGAATAGATAAATACCCAGACTTGTGTATTACTCTCTTGTAATCCCTAGCATTGTATATTTGTGTTTTCTCTCTTTTTTATTTTTAAGGTTTTTTGTTGTTATTTCGTTTTTTGTTTTGTTTTGTTTGTGTTTTTTGTTTTGTTTTGTTTTGTTTTGTTTTTTTAATAAACACTACCCTCAACATGGGGCTTGAACTCACAACCTCAAGATCAAGAGTCTCGTATTCTACGGACAGAGCCCACCAGGGACCCCTCTTTATTTTCTTAATCAAATTTGCTAGGGCTTTGTTTATTCTAAACTTTTAAGAAGTTAATGGTTTCTTTTCCATTATCTTGCAATTGTTTTCCATACTTTGTATTCAGACAGTGTTATCAGAGCATTTCTGATTTTTGTGGCCTTAAGTATAATCGGTTTTTTAATTCATGGGCATTTGGACAGATGTGCCTTCTCTGATGGGCTCAGAGTTGTGTTTATAGCTATAAAAGCGGGGTTCTAATTGGTGGCTCATATCATCTATATAATTGTTTTCATCCGTATGATGTTACGTGATGGAAGCACTTTGCTGTTTTCCCACTATGATTATGGTTTTGTTAAATTCTTTATTGTAACAAAGTTTGTTCAGGGTGTTTAAGTCAGCTCACTCTAGAAATAATCTGGAATTTTATTCCAAATTATTAAGCTTGCTTTCTTAATGAATACACAATCTCATAATCTACAGTTTAGGATTAACTAAACTGTAACTGGTTACTTTGCTCACTGCAGATGGTGTCTTGCGCTCCATATGCTCTCTCTTCTTTTTTTTTTTTTTTTTTTGAGTTATTTGGGGCTTTTTTGTTTGTTTGTTTGTTTGTTTGTTTGTTTTGTTAATTTGTCAGGAATACTTCCTTAAACAACCTTTTCCAGGAATAGTAGTACATAAGTAGCATAACTTCTAAACCTTTCTAGATTTGAAAATGCCTTTCTTTTCCCCTCACACATGAATGCAAGTTCAACTGGCTGTCTAGAAATTGTAGAGTCATAGTTCCTTTAGAACTCTGAAGACAGTACTTTTAGTATTTTGTTTTTCAGATTGGTGTGCTACCAGCCTGATTCTCTTTATTTTGTAGTTTCTCCTTCTAAGTTTTTTTGCCTTTTTTAATATTTTGCCTTCCCCATTGGAATTCAGAAATCTGAATCTTAGCCCTTTGGTCTGAAGACTCAGGTTTTTCTTTGGTTCAGGAAGATCTCTTGCTGATGTACTTCATGTTGGTATTCCGTTCCCTCCACTTCCATTTTCTCCTTCCGGAACTCCCATTTTATGGATCATACATCTTCTCTATTCCTGCCTCCTCATTCATTCATTCATTCATTCATTCATTTAAATTAAGTTTGCCAACATATAGTTTAACACCCAGTGCTCATTCCATCAGTTTCTTCTCTATTCTCATGTCTGGTTCCTGCTTTTTGTTTTGCATGGGTTGATCTTCCAGTGCACTGTTGGGTTAAAGGAGTGTCTTCTCGGCTATATATACAGCCTCTGTTGAGTGATTGCTTTCCAAAATCAATCTCAGTCTCTCCTTTATTTGTTTCTCATAGCCGTTTCTTATGCGTAAAGGAACTGACATCTTGAATTTCACTAAGAAATCAAATGAGACATTTTTTTAAAAAGCTCTTCCTCTTTCTTGAATTAATTCACTGAGGTCATTTGTTTGCCTGTTCATCTTTGCTCCCGTCTTTCATGCTCCTGATTCGCTGTATATATCTAATGAATTTTAATTGTTTGTTCATATATTTAAATAAACTCAACAGAGGGCACATTAGAGTCCTTAGGGGAGTTCTTCCATAACATGAGCCATGGGCCTCACCCGAACCCATGAATTTGGAATGTTCCAGGTGGGGGCAGCGTTGGTTGTAGTGGTTGAGATCTTGGGCTGCAGAGTCAGACACAGCTCTGTGCTCAAATCTCAGCTCTGCCTCTTGCTAGCTTAACAATTTCTGGTTTTCGTCAGCTCCTAAGGTTGTCCCTCGACAACACCGAGGTGGACAAGCAGCTATTGTGGGAGGCCATTTGACAAGCTGGAGTAGAACAGTGTACCTTCTGAATCTGAGAGACTTCTGTCCATGACATTGACCCCTCTGCCCAAATCCACTCCCTCCCCGCAGGCCCAAGTCCACCTCCCCGGTTCCTAGGGAGAGCATCCACCATCTTTGCAATGTGGCATCAGTCTGTTTTCACACTAAAGTTGTTTCAGTATTTGAACGTAATTTGTATGCCTGACTCTCGCCCTGTCTACTACCCATTTCCCAGCCTCACTCTTCCGACCCTTGGATTTCTTTATGCTTCAGTGTATCACTTAAATCTGGCATCATGATGATGGCTATACACAGCAGCTTGGAACTAAGGATGCTGCATTTCTTCCAGGGAAAAGCTGGTCCAACTATTTATAATTCCCTTTTTAATTTTTACAAATGCACTTGGTATCTACTCCTCTACCCACACCCCAGCAGTCAAGCAGACAGGAAGAGCAGACACCAGTTTCTCTCAAACTGCGAATGTAACATGAACCAGTGGATAATAATGACCACACCGTCCTTGTTGCCTCTGTTGGCAGAGGGCAGGGTCACCTTTACTGTGACGTCCCTCGCCCCCTCCCCAGTGTCCTGATGCTTCTAAAATATTCAAAACTAAAGTAGGTTCTCCTTTGTAAAATAACTGGGAATCCTCAAACGGGGACAGTGTGAGGCCAACTGCCAAGTAGGGCGTGGAGTTCCATACCAGCCTCTCCCTTCCCTGAGCCTCTGGTTCATCTGATGGCTACAACCTGCTTTCCCTTCCCATTCAAGAGAACATTTATTGAAGTCATGAGTGGGTGATTTCTCTGATCATTATGACAAAGCCTGTTTTGAAAACCTTCTTCCATTTAAGATCAGGACTCCATTTCAGCTTGGGAGGTTGGGAAATAGTGTGCTGTAAGCCATACATTCCATTATGGTCAGTGCTCATTTACTACTCGTCATCCAGCCCATATAGCACCCAACCATAGATTCTTTATTCCTGTGACCTCCCTGAATGCCATGTTACATTATTCAGGGGCACCGTTGTACATAGGCTCTAACCCATGTTCAAAGCCAGGCCCACAACCTGCCTGCCTGTCTTCATTCGCAGTGGTCTTCTATTACTTGCTTTTCAAATACTGGCCTCTTTTCTAGTTTTCAAGAGGCCAACCCCTTTCCTGGCTCAGCATCTATATGAACACCGCTTAGAAGGTCCAGTGCCTTATGTGGGGTTCTGTCCTCACCGTGGGTCCCAGCTCAGAGGCCACCTCCTCCTGGGAGGTGAAGATCTAACCCAAGTGGTCAATGCTCACCCAAATCTACCACTTGGGTTAGATCTGCAGTTGGTACAGTGTTTATGCTGAGAGTGTGTGAACTCAGAATAGGAGCCACAGTGTGGCCGGTCTACTCTTGGTCTCAGAATTTTGGGAAGAAAAGGTAAATAACAATTGAGAAGCATTGCTGCTCTGAGGCCTGATGCAAAAAGGCTGTCCTGCAAGACGAAGGGGGAAGAAGCATCCTTCCCCAGGGCAGAACTTTGGGCAGAAAGCCACAAGCATTCTCCCCTCACCTTCCATGGCTCAGGACAGGGACCTGCGTGAAGGGTCTGGAACTGAACTCTCTTCAAGGAAGGGGCAGGACCAGGAAAGCCTGCACTCAGCTTCCAGGGAGATGTGGAGATCGCCCGGAGAATGCTGATCTCGTAGCCCCCTCTTGTGGCTATGAGCTATCACTGTAGTCTCTTTCTGAGACATTGAGAGCAAAGGTTCCCTCCCCTGAGCAGAGCTCTGTAGGCACCTCAGGTACCCCTGGGGGAGGCCTCCCCCCCCACCCCCGTGTCCATACCTCCTTTCCTCTGAGGCCAGAAGTCCACTGTCCAGCTCAGATAGGAAGACTGTTTCATTTTGTCCCTAGTGAGACATAGGGCGAAGTTGTGATTTGGAGCTCAGAGTCCAGCTGGAGATCTGGGAGACTGAGAACACCATGAAATTTGTTTAGGAGCCATCAGGCAAAAGTTAGTGTCTGACCAGCGTCAGAAACCTACAAGGTCATCTTGCAGGTTGGGTCCACAGGCATCGGCTCCATGGTGACCTGCCTTCCTGTGACAGGCATGCCTACGTTTTTGTGACCTTATGTCAGATGCACTTAACTAGACCACACTGATGCACTCAGCATCCTGCCTATAGGAATATATGAAATCAAACCTCTTCCTGTCATACAGGCCTGCTGTGAGGATTAAGACTCTATGAATAAAGTCTCTAGCACAGTGCCTAGTACACGGTAGGTATTCAGTAAAAGGCAGCTTTTTTAAATGTTATTTTCTTGGAGCTTCTGGGTGGCTCAGTGGTTGAGTGTCTGCCCAGGGTCCTGGGATCGAGTCCCACGTCGGGCTCCCTGCATGGAGCCTGCTTCTCCCTCTGCCTGTGTCTCTGCCTCTCTCTCTCTCTCTGTGTATCTCATTAATAAATAGAATCTTGAAAAAATAATAATAAAATGTTATTTTCTTAATAGTTCTGTTGTTTTCTGTGTACATCTACCTTCCTGTACCCACACACACACTCATACACGATGCTGATTATTCACTCATTTTCTTTCCTTCCTTTCCCAACCTCTTTCTCAAAGTTCCTCCATCCTCAATCTTGTCATTCCTTCCGAAATTCTCTAAGGGAGCTCATGGCCCCAGCTTCCCGGGAGCACATTCACTGGCTACGTCCTGATAGTGTCCCACATCTCTGTGCCTTGTGGTCCCATCAGGACTTCCCACTGGGCCTGCCCATCTGAGGGAGGGCAGGTTAAAGGAGTGTGTGTGCGCCCTCACTCCCACGGTGGCAAGTTCCTGGGGCCTCAGCGGCCAAAAACCCAGCCCAGCGCTCCATGCTGCGGAGGGGGTGGGGGTGCAGCAGAGATCTGAGCTGCCGATGGGCAGGTGCAGACGTGCCGGTGCGAGGAGCCTGTGCTGTGTGCGGGAGTCTTGCCTCCCTGCGTGGGGAGTGTCCCCGTGAGCACCAGCTGACTGACCAACTGTTTCTTTCCTGCTGCAGACCCACTCCGGATACTTCTCCAGCTTGTACCCCCCTCACCAGTTTGGCCCGTTCCCGCACCACCACTCCGTAAGTGTCCCCCCAGGACCGCCCCCTCTGCCACTTTTTCCCTGTCCTGTGGTGGGCGCCGCAAGGGCCTTGGCAGACTGACCGGCAAATGTTCCTGGTGTGAGTCACCCCAGGAGCGACACAGCATGGGGTATCACACATCAAACTACCCCAGCATCGGGGCGCGCTGACGATCTTCAGAGCGCCGATGCGTCCCGTGCAGCCATCCTGCCGATGCTTACAAACCCAGAGGTGGCAGGAAGCCGGCACGTGTGAATGATCAAGAGGCCAAATTAGGAGGCAGTGTCGAGCCGAAGAACAGTTTCCAAATGTCTCTGAGGAAAGTCTAACAGTGGGAGTCGTGTCATTCCCACAGACCCCTGGAGCGAAGACCCCTGGTAGCCTTGCCCACGTCTCTCCGGGCTGTCACCAGGCGGCCTGGTCAGGGCAGATTTACTTGTTATCTTTTGAACACGAGGCCACTCTGGTGAAAATACCATTTGTGGCTCCCAGGTGCCGAGTAGCTTCCCATTCTTCCTCACCAGGTGCCTCGGGACTCCGTCCTCAGGCCAGGGATATATTTAATAACGGTTTTACCTCTTGGATAGAGACCCAGGAGCGGTACATAGCACATTTGTTTGTGGCAGAAAACCTGTGAACAGGCCACTTTCTGAATCCAGCAGACTCCAAGCTGCTCAAGAGGTCTCACTGTTCAGGTTCATTCCTTAGGCTTCTCGCCTGCAGAGCCCTAGAGCACAGGGGAATTGCATGCACCATTGTGGCCATTTCCTTGGGCATTGGGGCCGTCAGAGCACATGGCTCGTGGTAGATGCTCGGTTCCTGCCTGCCGAGCACCTGAAGGCACAACCCCAGTGGGAATGACATCTTGTCTTCTGTCGCCCTTCCAGTATCCAGAGCAGGAGATTGTGAATCTCTTCATCCCAACCCAGGCCGTAGGTGCCATCATCGGGAAGAAAGGGGCGCACATTAAACAGCTGGCTAGATTCGCTGGGGCCTCCATCAAGGTAAAGCTGCTCTCGACAGCCACCCTCTTCCCTCACCAGCCCCCCGCCCCGCATCCCCTGTTCCCTCTGCTGCTCCTGGGCCACGCTGATTCCAGGGGCAGGAGCCCGCGGGGTCTGGCCAGTTAATGCCATCGCCTCTCCTCTTTAGCTCTCTCCTTCCTTTCTTGTTTAACTGATGATGAAATTGGAAAAATTATTAGTAACACCTGTAACACCTAAGGCAACCCCGTTCACTTTGGGCTACTGCAACCCTCTTCTCAAGAACTATAAATGCGCAGACAGGCTGGGGCCTTTCCCGAGCCAAGGGGGCTACGCCAGCAGAGCCTTGTTTACATTGTGCCCTTATCAGGGTTTTGATGCTTTAATTAGTCTCTGCTTCACACACCCCTGAACCTCAAGAAAATAGTTTGAATGAAAAACTCTTTGGAAAGCGATAACACTGTAGATAAACAAAAGCTGGGGACACAGCCCGACAGGCAGCCCTGGGACGGAACAGCAGCTCAGGAAGGAAGGCCCCTTGATTTATGGGAATGGTCGCGAGTGGCAGTGGCAGTTACGCGCCCACATCCTGCCCCTTCGGGCGCCCTGTGAAGAAGCGTCCCGGGAGCTGAAAGGGAAGGATTCTTCGACCCTGGTCCTGCTCCAAGCCCAGCTATCGGCTCTGACTCACAGACAGAATGCTGAGCACGTCCCAAGCCTCATGAAACACTTTAGAAAACAGAGTTTCCGTTGTTACGTAAAGTAATTTGCTACCATGGGACAACCCGGAATTCCGAACGAGAAGTCTCATGACTTGGAGAGAAAGAATGCTTGCACTTTCTCCTCAAGAAGAGCTGGAATTTCTCCCACAGCAAGTGTGCTGGAGGAAAGCAAAAACAAAACACTCTGAGTAGCACAGAACGAGGATTGCCCTGAGACCACCAAGGAATTCTGTTTAGAAAAGGCATTTCTCCTGTTACCTGCAAAGTGTAGAACCTGGGCGGGAGCCCCGAGGGGCGGGTGGCCCGCAGCGTGGAACACGGAGGCCTCTGCTCCCAGCAGGCTTGTGGCAGGTGGGACCCCGGCCCACGAACGGGACAGGTATGCTGGGCTGGTTGCCTGTCCCCCCGCCCCCCGCCCCCCGCCCCAGTGTCCAGTCCTGTGGCCTGAGAGGCGGTGGAGACCGAACTAGATGATTTCGACCACAAGGGGCTTGAAGGATCGTGACATCACATCCTCCCTGTATCCCTTGAGAAGAGTGGGACTTAGAGAGTCACGGGGACCAGGCTGAAGCACACAAGTGGCAGGACCCGCTGTGACCTCATCCGCTGCCCTGCAGGGTTCTGAGCCCCTGCTGGGCTGGCTGCAGCAGCAACTCTCCATGTAGTGTTGCCCGTGAGGAACCGAGGCGCAGAGGGTTTCATTAACTGTCAGAGGCCGCAAAGGTAAAGAATGTGAGAGCCGACATCCAACCAGGTGACCCAATTTCCAGTCCAGGGTTTTTTCCACCAGAGCCACCAGAGCCCTACACTGGAATCATTCCCAACAGGCCTAGAGGAGATAGGAGAGAGAGAGAGCACTCCCTTGGGCATCGCCCTACAGCGTCCCCACTGCCCATCCATATCCCGACAAGGTTGAGTGGTGGTATGTCACTTTGCTCACGACCTCTGTGATGGGCAGAGCCAGCAGGGCGGGACCAGGGGGGCAGAAAGGGCTCTGCAGGCTGGTCAGGCCCAGTCAGCCTTTATGTTGCACCGACCACCTGCTTCATCAGCACCCTGCTCCTTCTCTGGCCCCTGCCTCTGTGCATAGCAATGAAGGAGAGAAAACCAGGGAAGCCAAGTATTTGTGAGAAAATTTCCTGCTTTTAAAAACCAGTCTGGTTTTTGTTACTTTCAACAGGACTCTAAAGCATTTTCTCTACAGCAAAATGTATAATCTCACTACAAAGAACCCTCCGTTCTTGCTTTTTCAGCCTTCGGGGGGCTGCAGCAAGAGGCACATTTGATGCTGCCATTTCAGGCAGAGAGCTGTACACTAGTGGGAGCTGGGGGGGGGAGGTCGGGGAGGTGCACCCCCAGATGCTCTGGTTACAGACGGAGCTGGGCTCCTGTTGCTTGCCTACCCTGGGAGCATCAGGGCAGCAGGTTTCAGAATGCCACACGAACTCCTGGCCCTCGCTCCAGCCCCTGCTTACCTCTGGGCCCCATTTGCCTCAGTCATGATAAGGTGGGGTCCTCCTCCCTGGTGCTCTCCCGGTAGAACGTCATTCCAAACCCCAGGAGCACACGAGTAGCTCTTAGGCTTGTGGTCTGGGCTGGTGAGCGTCAGAGGAGAGACGGGGTGTTTGTTTCAGACTCTGAGCAAGGCAACCAGGAGTCACTGGGAGGCGCACAGCGATGGCAGCAGGGATTTGGTCAGCGTAAAGCATGAATTAGCCCTTTAGCCCCTCTGGGTTTGGGTGGGTAGGGTGGGAACCACCATGTCCATGCTCCAGTCCCTCTCGTCTCCTCTTTGAGATAAGGGCCAGACTTAATGCCAACTGTGGATCCAGAAATAGAGGCAGGCGTTTCTGCCAGTGGTCTCAAGGACCAGTCTGTGTGACCTGCTGGGAGGACACTGTGACCTTTGCTTTTCAGCAGAGGATGCTGCCCTACACAGTTGAAGGCTGGCAGGTCGTCTGCCCATGTAAGGGAAGTCCTCCCAAGGAGCTCAGGGCTTGGGGACCTGTGCCTCACGTTCATCCTCATGCTGCAGTGTCAGAGCCAGAGCCCCCAGGAAGATCTCTGATTCCAGAGCACACCTGGGATGCGTCATCACTACAATGTTGCAGCGGCCGTACGGTACCTGAGGCTCACGGATGGAGCCTGGCCTTGGCCGTGGGCTAGAAACTAACCCCCGTGGAGTTGGAGGTCTTCGCGGGGCAAGGCGGGCACGTCTGAAGCACAGCCGTTGGTGGTGACTTACATCATCAGTCTCAGGATGGTACCTCTCCTGAGCCGCTGGCTTTTTCTGACTTTAGGAACACTGTGACCCTGTAAATGAAGTTTCTTTTATTGATTTTGTTCTTCTAAGCTTAAAACTGACTCTGCGGCCCACCTGAGGCACGTGCATAGGACCTTATGAGATGCATTTACATACTAACCTCACTCCTGGCTCATTTCTCAATGTCTGGAGTACCTTTAACTCATTTTACTTTAAATTAACTTTAGCTTTTGCTATGACATATTTATTTTCAAAGCTACCTTCGTGGTTTTTGGAACAAGGCGGGCTATACAGAGAAGAATCTGTAATGAGGCTCTAACAAGACGTGCTTGCCTGTCATGTGAGCTGTGTTACAAGAGACCTAGACTCACAAATGGCGAGAGCTAGAGGGGGCGTTGAGCTTGCCGGGGTTCACCTTCATGTTTCACAGATGAGGAAACGGAGTCCAGGGAGGGGAGGGGTTTGCAGAGCGGACATTGGGACCCAGGTGTCCTTGCCCCTCACTCAGTTCCTGTGCCCTGGACAAGCTGGTGCTAGCCACCTGTGCTCTAGCTCAACTGTCCCTTGCAGCCAACCGCCTCTGTGAGTAGAGTTAGAATCCGGGCACCTCTCCTGCAAGCTGGCTGCACAGTAGTGGTCTGTGGACTAGCTGTTCCTCTGCTCTGGGGCCTGGGTCGGGTGGCGGAGCCCACAGCTCCTCTTCCTCCTGACTCCCTTGGGAGGCCAGTCATTGCCTGTGCTCAGGGTCGGGACAGGCAGTAACTACTTGGCCTGCCTCCAAGTCTGCCTGGGTAGCCGAAGACCCAGATTTGATGCTGGGCACCATGGTGGTCACTTCCTAATACCCAGAGTGGAGGCAGCAGGGGCAAAGGCAGAAGCCCCATCATCCCCTGGCTAGGTATGTGCGCCACGCACCCAAACAAGAGAGGGGCCTGGGGAGCACAGCCTGGCAGCAGCACTTTCCTCTTGCCTTGTAAACTGCAGATTGCCCCAGCGGAAGGCCCAGATGTCAGCGAAAGGATGGTCATCATCACCGGCCCACCGGAAGCCCAGTTCAAGGTCAGTACCAAGGGCCACCTGGGCCCCACAGTCGTAGAGGGCCTTACGCAGGCAGCAGCCACCTCAGAGGCATGTTCAGGACTGTTCTTTGGGAGGCCCTGCCTCCGCTGCCCTTCCTGCTGCTGCTCACTGGTCTCAGACTCACCCTGTCTCACCTCCCTCCAGGCTGTTCCATTTGGAGCTCTCCTTCCCTTCTCTTCCATGGAAAAGTAGATTGTCTGTCAGTACCCACTTCAGGTGGTGCCCCTCTGGGGTATCTCGGCCTCCTGAGCCATGGTTTGGAGGACAGGTGTCTCAGACTTCTTGAGTCACTTATACCTTTCAGGCTACGGGGGCCTAACCATGGGGTGTCAGGGGACATAGCAGGAATTTGTTGGATGTTGTTTGGTGAGGTGCATTTTTATTTTCGCCCTTCTCCTAGGGAAATTAGAAATTGAGTTTTCTGAAAGTCAGGAACATATTTATAAAAGGATAGTCCTTATCATTAAAAATATTTAGGACTTGGGACGCCTGGGGAGCTCAGCAGTTGAGTGTCTGCCTTCGGCTCAGGGCATGATCCCGGGGTCCGGGGATCGAGTCCCACATTGGGCTCCCTGCATGGAGCCTGCTTCTCCCTCTGCCTGTGTCTTGGCCTCTCTCTGTATGTCTCTTATGAATAAATAAATAAAATATTTTTAAAAATATTTAGGACTTGAAAGGAAAACATTAACCCTTCAACTCATGAGTAGATCAATGAAATGTGGTCTATCCGCTCAATAGGATGTTAGCTATAAAAATTAGTGAAATTCTGATGCATGCTGCACCTGCTTCATCAGCACCCTGCTCCAGTCCAGTGTTTTTTCCACCAGAGCCTAAAATTCACTGGGAATGATTCCGGTGTGGACGGATCTAAAAAACAATACACCAATAACTCCTGGAGTGTACACTTGAAAATGATGAATTTTAGGTGATATAAATTGTATCTCAATTTTTTAAAGGCTTTTTTTTTTTTAAACCATAACCTCACAGGTGCACTGGTTCTGGGGTTAAGACATCAAAAAGCAGCCACACTGCACCACGCACCTCGCCTCCATCCTTCGGTTTCCATGGGCATAAACATACTGTAGGGGGAGGAAGTGAAGACCGCCCCGCACAGGTTCATTCAGCCCAACATTTGTAGGTGCTAGGGAGACAGAAATCAGGCCTCATTGCGCCCCAGCCCCACACAGAGGGCTTCCTCGAGGCCGCGGTCCCCTGCATGTTGCTTGGAGGTGGCAGGAGCAGCACTAGGTCTCTGAAGGAGGGAGCAGGGCGCGCAGCTTCCCCGTGTCCAGCCCTACGGAATTTGGGGCTGAGGGTGCGCAGGGCCTGGGCTCGCTGGTTCGAGCAGCAGCACACAGGTGTGCAGACTGGCAGCCCAGACTCACCGGTCATGCCTTCCTCTCTCAGGCCCAGGGGCGGATCTTTGGGAAACTGAAAGAAGAAAACTTCTTTAACCCCAAGGAGGAGGTGAAGCTGGAAGCCCACATCAGAGTGCCCTCTTCTACAGCTGGCCGGGTGATCGGCAAGGGCGGCAAAACCGTAAGTTTGCTCTGAGCTGGCTTCATCTCCTGGGCTGATTCCCTGCCCCAGCCTAGCCTAACTTCCCTCAGACCTCTGTTGGCTCTTCAAGGATGTGACTCGGAGCGGAGGGCCCCAAATCCTTGGTGCCGAGCCAGGCCACCAAAAACACCAGGGTTCTTTCTACACCCAGAAATACGGCATCTCAGCTACATGCTGGAAAATGAAGCTCCCTACTCCCTAAAGATGACAAGGAGGCTGCCTCCTGCCCCCTTCAAGCCCACACCCAACAGCAGCAGGAAAATAACAGGGAATGGAGCCCCCTCCAGAGTGTATGTCCTTCTCTGAATTCATGCTGAGAGGCCCGTGGGGCCTGATATGCCCGTGGGGCCTGATATCCTACACTCTCCTCTGACTTTTCAGACTCTCCTTCCTGTAGATTCTGTCTTTGGTTCCCCAAACCTGCCCATCTGTTACAGGGGACCTAGTTTCTCAGTTGGGTGGTGGGTGAGAAAGGAAACATTAAAAAAAAACAAAAAACAAAAACAAAAAAAAACACAGCTTTTAACCTGAAGGTGGCAGCAACACAAAGTCATTTGAAAATGCCAGAGAATTAACTCTGAAGCTTGTAGGAACCAGCAGATAGGCTGTCAGACATGAGACATACCCACCTGGCGGGGATATGACCGCCCCCAGAAGTTCCCATAAAGCCTGTGCACGCTAGCAGAGGGACCGTGTGGAGTGGCAGGCATATGGGGACCTCTAGAGTCATAGGTGCGCACATGCACGTACCTGCTGTTTTCTTTATGCGGAAGCTCTTATCAAGGACTCAAAGCCAAGTTCTAGATATAATGAGTCACCTTTTATACCGAAGAATAGAACCCAATGGCTTACAGATTATTCCCCATATCCAGGAATGTAATCAGCATCCAAGGGCACACACACTGGCTTTGGATAAGCTAGGATACAATAAGAAGAGGGCAAACAGCCATCCTGAGCCCTTGGATCCCCTATTTGGTCATTTTAGAACCAGTCACTGAATTCTGTGTACCCCCCCATCTCCGCCCAGAGACTGTCAGCTGTCCACGAGCACTTGGCAACCCCACCTGGGTGTTCAGCACCCCGGGGCCAGGGCCTGGGCTGAGCCCCGGTGCAGTGTAGGCTGGTTGAGGCTGGGGAGGAGCGCCAGAGAGCAGGAAGGGGGGGCCATAGGGGACAGAGGAGCAGCAGGGGACTAGAGAAGAACTAACAATTCGAAGGTAGAAGGAAGACTTGGAGGCGGGGGTGCAAACGAAGAGTGGGGCTCAGAACAATGCCTGATTAGAAAGGAGAGCTTACTCTGGTGAGTCAGAGGTGGTGTGGGCTCCTGACTCGCCTGGAGAGTGTGTCCAGGAGGGATTTTCCTTCCTGGATGATGGCAGAGCCCGGGTCCTTGGAGCATGTGCAGGAACCTGCTGAGGGGAATTCCAGAATAAAAATTCAGCCCCAGGGGGGCTCCAGGAGTCGGGGCGCCCAGTGAGTGTCCCCCACCCCCCAGGCTGAAGGAAAGGCGAGTAGCTCTCCCCTGTCCACTTCCTCCTGAACCACCCTCTCCCTTCCCAGGTGAATGAGCTGCAGAACTTAACCAGTGCAGAAGTCATCGTGCCTCGTGACCAAACGCCAGATGAAAATGAGGAAGTGATCGTCAGAATCATTGGGCATTTCTTTGCTAGCCAGGTACCTGTGCTGTGAGGGTGTGGTCTCTCCTACCAGTCATTTTCCAGCTCTCTAAGCTATTGGTAGCCTGTCAGGTAGTCACGGGCCCTGCACACAAACACACACACACACACACACACACACACACACACCCCTGCGCCACCCCCCCACCCCTGCACCCCCCACCCCCCCACCCCCACAGGTGGACCTCCCCGTGCTCTTCAGGGACTGCCTACAGGGCAGGGACAACTGCTCCACCCCTTCTCACCTCGGCTCTCCCCAGGCTCTCCCCAGGCTCTCCCCAGGCTCTCCCCAGGCCCTCCCCAGGCCCTCCCTAGGCTGCTAGAGGAGGTCAGGGCCGAGCCTAGCACTTGGAAGACAAACCCAGCACATCTCCAGCCCCCCGCAGGGCTAGAGCATTGCCCCCCTCCCTTTGCTGCCCCCTTAGGGCTCAGTCACAGCCTTCCCCTGCTGGGAACCACATACCAGCAAGGACCCACCCAGGGGTGGCTCTGACACCCTGAGCGGGGACCGGCATCGCAATGGGAAGGGTTCAGCTCGCTCACTGCAGGAGCCCACCTCCCCGTGCCATCCAGGCCGGGGCTCCTCCCTTTCAGTTGGGGACCTGTGACCCAGTGCCATGTGGCCTGGTTCTGTTCGAGGCCCTCGCGTTTTGGGTCTGGGGACAGAGCAGTCCCAGCCCCTGCGCCACCCCAGTGAGGGCCACCCAAGCGCACAGTAAAGCTGCGCCCGAGTGCCCGGCGTGCTCTGTGCCGGAGGCGCCCTGCCCTCAGAGCCCCGGCCGCACCCCCTCTGCCTCCTGCGTCCCAGGCCTCCTGGACCCGAGCGCAGGTGTGGGGTGAGGGGCTCGCTCAGCTGCACAGGGCAGAGGGTCTGGGCCACTTCTCGGTTCCTCCGCACCCGTTTCCTGTCCATCCGGCATCACACTTCCATTCTTCCTAAAGGGCTCCAGGAGGGGGGTGCGGGGCAGCCCTGAGGGCCGAAGTGTGTGTAGTGGGAGGGGGTGCGGTCCAGCTCTGCGAGGCCCCCTGGCACTGGCTCCCTGGCTCTGCCTCCTGGCCTGCAAGTACACAGAAGCTTCTGGGGTCCCATGTCTTTCTCCCACAACCAGCTGCCTTGGGGTAGGGGTGGGGGGCATGGGGACCCTGCATTTTACTTCAGGCAGAAAAGGCCCCCAGAGTGAGGGCCTCGACAGGCAGATGACGCTTCTCTGAGCCTCCCACTTCCTTCCCCCACGTCCCAGCCCCACCCTCCGGGCCCCACCGCTTGTCCTCAGAACCGGGTTCCTTTTTCTCCCCTGTCCCCTCCTCTCCCTTGCTGCAGACTGCCCAGCGCAAGATCAGGGAAATTGTACAACAGGTCAAGCAGCAGGAGCAGAAATATCCTCAGGGAGTCGCCTCACAGCGCAGCAAGTGAGGCTCCCAACAGGCACCAGCAAAACAACGGATGAATGTAGCCCTTCCAACACCTGACAGAATGAGACCAAACACAGCCAGCCAGCTCGGGAGCAAACCAAAGACCATCCTGAGGAATGAGAAGTCTGCGGAGGCGCCGGGGACTCTGCAGAGGCCCTGAGAATCCCCGGGGCCCGGAGGGAGGGGGGGGGTCAGCCCGGTCCCCGGCCGGCCTCCTGCCTCCCCCAGGGCCTCTGCAGGCTTCCCAGCCATCCACTGCACCATCCACTCGGATCTCTCCTTAACTCCCACCACGCTATCCCTTTTAGTTGAACTAACATAGGTGAACGTGTTCAAAGCAAAGCGAAATTCACACCCTTTTCTGTTTGTGGAAATTGTCTCTGTACATGTGTGTACATATTAGAAGGGGAAAGATGTTAAGATATGTGGCCTGTGGGTTACACAGGGTGCCTGCAGCGTTAATATATTTTAGAAATAATATATCAAATAACTCAACTAACTCCAAGTTTTAATCAATTAATTTTTTTTTCCTTTTAAAGAGAAAGCAGGCTTTTCTAGACTTTAAAGAATAAAGTCGTTCTTTGGGAGGTCTTAATGGTTTAGTAAGGAGCTTCGAGACCACCCACACAAAATTCACCCGAGGGAAATCTCGAAAGGACACTCACGGCAGTTCTGGATCACCTGTGTATGTCAACAGAAGGGATACCGTCTCTCTGAAGAGGAAACTGTCTCTCTTCATCCCTGTCTAGCTCACACACCCATTTCTCTTTGCTTCACAGGTTTTAAACTGGTTTTTTGCATACTGCTATATAATTCTCTGTCTCTCTCTGTTTATCTCTCCCCTGCCTTCTCTCCCTCCCCTCCTCCTCCATTCCCATTCTTTTCAATTCCCCCATCCCTCATCCCTCTGTCTCAATTCCCAGTATCTACGCACCCCCCAGGCAAAGCAGTGCTCTGAGTATCACATCACACAAAAGGAACAAAAGCGAAACACACAAACCAGCCTCAACTTACACTTGGTTACTCAAAAGAACAAGAGTCAATGGTACTTGTCCTAGCATTTTGGAAGAAGAAAACAGGAACCCATCAAACCAACCAACCAAACAAAGAAAGATTCCACAAAGAAAGAATGTATTTTGTCTTTTTACATTTTGGTGTATAAGCCATCAATATTCAGCGAAATGATTTCTTTCTTTTAAAAAAAAAAAATGTGGAGGAAAATAGCAATTTACACGAGGTCGTTGGCCCAGGGCGTTAAATTTACAGATTTTTTTAAACGAGAAAAACACACAAAAAAAAGCTACCTCAGGTGTTTTTTACCTCAGCACCTTGCTCTTGTGTTTCCCTTAGAGATTTTGTAAAACTGATAGTTGGAGCATTTTTTTATTTTTTTAATAAAAATGAGTTGGAAAAAAAATAAGATATCAACTGCCAGCCTGGAGAAGGTGACAGTCCAAGTGTGCAACAACTGTTCTGAATTGTCTTCCGCTAGCCAAGAACCTATATGGCCTTCTTTTGGACAAACCTTGAAAATGTTTATTTAAAAAAAAAAAAAAGATGACAAAGAAAAACAGAGAGAGAAAATATTGGAGATGTCCTGAATTTCAATAGGGTACGCGCCATTAGGGCTTTTTGCGCTAAAGGATGAACATGTACTGGTTTATGTGAACAAGCCATTTTACCACCAGACTGCAATGCCAGTTTCCTCTACTGCAAACAGTGTTCTGTGACAAAAACAAACAAAAACAAAAAAAATGAAATATATCCAGCTAACAAGATCCTGGTGTCTCGGTCTCTTATTTTACTAAGCATCGCCCATCCCAAAGTGTCGACAGAGTTTTCCAGCTCTGGGGGACTTAGGGAAGATGGGCAGCAGATAGAGTCAGGACTGGGAAGCCACCCTGAGGAGGCAGGCTTCTCCAGGAAGCTATCTGGGAGGAGCTCAACTAGGTCAGTGGTGCTCCACGCCTGGTCCCCAACTAGCAGCATCGGTATCACCTGGGCACTTGTTGGACATGCAGATTCTTGGGGTCCACCTTGAGTCAGAAATCCAGAGGGACCCCGCAGTCTGCTTCAGCAAGCCCTCTGGGTGATTCCTGAGTGTGGCAGAGTTTGACAGCCACGGAACTGGAGGGATGAACTGACAGCATATCGAGGTAGGTAAGACTAGCCCCTGTCTTTAAGGAACTTGAAGCCTGGCCTGGAAAGGTTTGGTTTTTTTGTGGGAGAATAAATAGGAGGGGCTAACACGGGTGGCAGTTCAAGGGAAGAGGTGCTCGTCCCTCCCCAGAAGCCCCGCTGTAAGTATCCCAGGAGATCGGAGAAGGCAGGGGCGGTGGGGAAGGTTGCTGAGCTGGACACTCCCACGGATGTGTGGTAAAAGGGTTGGACAGGAATGGGTCCATTTGTGAGCCCTTGTTCATAGACCTGTGGGGTCTACTGGAGACGGATGCTAAAAGTCCAAGCAATCAGAGGAATAACGAGGTGATACTTGATTGCCAGAGGTGACCAGTCAGGCTTTTCGGGGTGACCATTCATAGCACAGCAAGGACAGCTGGAATGGAAGTGATGGGATCACAGAGTAGCCACATTCCCCTTCTAACTCTCAGGCCTCCTAGTTACTTAAAATATCTTCCTCACTGATGTCCCATCCCCATTCCTGATTTCTCATAAGTCTGATTTCTTCTGTGATGAAACTTCTGAAGTTTCTGCAGGTAGATGCCAGCTGTTCCTCTGCCTGTGGTTGGCAATGAATACGGGCAGAGACAGACTACCCGTTCCTGTGGCCATTGTAAGTCCTGGTACCCCTCCCTCCTCTTCCCTTTAGGACTCCAGCCCACTGCCCTCTCCGTGACAAACACACCACAGCTTGATGGGCCGAGAGAAGCTGCAGGGCTCCTGGCAACCAGGGTTATTTCTGAAAGCTGTGCCCTGGGTTGAGGTGTCCTTGTCAAGATGAACAGAGAAACAGCACATCTTTAAAGGTAGGGCTTTAGACAGAGGCTCAAGGGCCTGGGAACCGTCTGTCAGGGTGCGAGCGAGAAGACACGACCCGAAAGTGCATTCTTAGCTCTGCTGCTCCCGATTCATTCCTTGGCCTCTGTTCTGGTGGCAGAGTCTGAGATTTCATTCCAGGTCCTAAACTGCCCATTTCCAGAGTGCCGGTCTCTGAAGTGTGGGAGAGAGGCGGGGGGGTGTTGGGGGGAAGCGCTACGATGATGCCTGGCCCGCCCTGGCACGGAGCACCAGGAAGTTGGCCCAGGGCAGCAGAAATGAAGGCAAGCCACATGGAGAGGCAGGAGACAGGAAGGAGACGGCGGGCTGGTTCCTAAGCAAAGCAGTCCTCCCCACAACCCATCCTCTGAGACCCCAAGTGCTGGATGGAGTCCTGCCCCCCCTCACTGTACACCAGAAGAGCCTCACATGTGTGCACTGGACTCCCATGAACCTGCCCATCATGTACGTGCTAACCCTGACTCTTCAAACTCTGCATCCATTTCTTCTGTGAGTCCCAGACTTCCTGTCTTGACAAGACATCCTGACATCCCAGAAAGTCCCAATTACATGACTTTATGCAAAATAGAGGACAGTTGCTAAATGGAGGCACAGGTCAACAACCAACGTTTTATTCATTAGCCTGCACTCAAAAAGCCCCTGTGTGTTCCCTTGGACCAAGCCCCTTGAAAACCCCATGACCTGTAGTGCTTCTGAAGATACTAACCTCTCCCTGGACTGGGCGAGTAGCCCCAAACATCCCTCCTGCCCTGGTTAATTTTCCCTCTAACTAGGTTCCTAGGTGTTCTGTCCCCCATGGAGTTCTAGCAAAGGATGACGGGTTGGTTGCAAATTAGCAGAGGGTTCCAACACAGAGGGAGAACTTAATATCATGAAAGAAAGGAGAACCAAAAGAAGTCAGGGAGAAGGATTCAACAAACAATGGAAGGGGTTAGCTCAGAAGGCGTCTCGACAGGACAAGGGGGGTGGGAGGGAGGAGTCACTGACCTCTAAGGGGGTAACCTGGCACCTGTTAGGGTGAGAATGACTCTGAGCAGACGCAGAGGTGGGGTAGGTAGGTAGATGGGAAGAGTGGGAAAAGCATCTAGCCTCAACTGATTCCTGTGTCCCTGGGGAAGGGTGCGGGCAACGGAGGCCCCGGGCTAAGGGTTGTGAAGGAAGCCCACACTGCGTATTTAGAGACCAGCTCATTTACGTACACGCACCCAGATCCCAGAGCCCACTGGAGGCTTCTTTGGCCTGCGGCTACTGCGAATGTCTGGTGCCGTGGCTCGCACATTCCCTTGGCGTTTACAGTCCACTGTTGCTGCGGCCTGATTTCCTCTCTACATTCCCCTTCAAGGGCTGATGAACTGAAATTTAAGATTGCTACCATGTGCCTTAGCCCAGGGCAGGCCTGAAGGCCGGGACTGGGACTCTTGTACCTGAGCTCCCTTTTCTTTACTTGGGTCTCACTTCCTCATCAGGAACCTAATAGAAAACCCAGGCCCAGAAATTTTCTCCCCGCCTGTCTCTGCTCTAGCAGTGTCCCCTTGGAGAGCCACATCTCCTCTGTAAAATAAATGTGCAAGTACAACAAAGTCCCTCCAAGTAAAAAATGACTTCTGGTTTAGCAGCCTTCAGTGTTTCTTCTTATGGCTTGTTAAAGATCAAAAAAGATGAAAACGGGATGCCTGGCTGGCTCAGCGGTTGAGCAGCTGCCTTGGGGATCAAGTCCCGCATCGGGCTCCTTGTGGGGAGCCTCCTTCTCCCTCTGCCTATGTCTCTGTCTCTCTCATGAATAAATAAAATTTTTTAAAAAGCACCAAAAACAGTCAAAACTAACCACCCAAAAAGCAAGGGAAGTGGACAATAAGCTAAACGAAACTGGAATGGGAAAGCTTCAATGCGTGGCATGGTCTGGTTTCCTGGAACCACTTTTTAAAAAGATAGAAACATGCATAGTTGCCACCTCCACGATGTCCCCAGTATTTCCCCCCTTCCCGCTGCCGGGATGCAGGTGTGGAGGTGAGCACAGCGATGGAGCTGGAACAGCCGTCTTAATTGCAAAATGGAAGCCAAGTGTTTCAGGAAAGCTCCTGACAGGATCTGTGACAGTGCTACATCCCACTGCTCCGGCTCTGATTGGTACCAAAACTGTATCTTTTTAAAGATACTGTTACTTTATGTTCTTTGTTATAGCCCCAAGGCAGTACCTTAATATGACCAAACAAAAATAGAGATTCAGACCTAAATAGATTCTGGCATAGTTTTTTAGATAGAACTAAAGTTCTAATAGGATACAGACCCAAAAAAGTTATTTACAAAAGAAAATAACAAGCCAAAATCAAGTCAGTTTCAGATATATCTGCTCCACTACAGTGCCAGGTTTTAAGAAGAAAAAGGGCTATGACTTGAGAATTTTAATACCCAGTACAGTTATCTTTCAAGTGTGAAAAATTCAGAAAAATTCTGTTTGCAGGGACTCATATAAGAGAATTCCTATGTCTTTGAAAATAAGTATGCGAAAATGTTCCCAACTAAAATCTAAGGCCAAATAAAACTCATGTTAAAAAAAAAAAAGACTAAAAGTAACCTTTGAAACCAATTAAGCTAGAAATGTTTAAATTGTTGTAAATCTGTACTTATAACTTAATTTAAAACTGAATTTGAATATCAAAATTACCCTTAAAGAGGAAGCAAAATAATAGTAATGATAAAACTCCCACACCGCATATTAACAGGCCAAATGTGTGAAATGGGGAAAGTGAGGGGAAGATGATAGGACAAAATTGATCGCTATGGCAGGGTGCTAGCTGCAGAACAAAAATCCCCGGTCTCCTCTTCCTAGGCAGCCACCCCCACTGTCTCCTGGTCTCCCTTCCCTTGCAGAACCACGGGAACACCTGACTGAGCACAAGATTGGGGCCACTCCTACCCCGCCCATTGAAAACCACCGACATTGGCTCCCCCACGGACTCCGAGCTGGCCAGACCTTAAGGATTGCAATGAGGGAGTTGACACCTTTTTCTGTAAACAGAGAATAAATATTTTAGGCTTTGCAGGTAAGACTGTGAGGTGATACACCATGATGCTACCCCAGAGGGAAATTTGGCAGGTGACATATGCTAGATACTTGACCCAGCAGTTCCACTTCTAGGAATCTATGCAGGATAGGTTAGCAGAAATGGAGTGACATGCAAAAAAAAAAACCAGTGCACGTGCATTGAAGCATTATTTGTAACAGAAAAAGATTGACAGCCTAAACATCATTGTGAGGGGACTGGTAATGAAGCCTGGGACCCAGAAACAGTGGATTATTATGAAGCCACAAAAAGAACTGAAGAATGAGGAGTAACTTATTTATCTAGAGTAAATTGTCTTAGAGCACACGTGGTGGTGGGGGGCAGATGGAGAAGCAGACTCCCCACTGAGTGGGCAGCCTAACATGGGGCTCGATCCCAGGACCCCAAGATCACAACACAGTTGTGATTATAGTTAAATCACAGTTAAATGTCTGAGCTGAAGTCAGACATTTAACTGAGTCACCCAGGTGCCCCTAGAATAAATTGAGTTCTTTTTAAAAAACCAAATATATTATCTTTACTATTGTAGAAAAGGAAAGAAATATGAATACTTATCTTTTCAAAAAAGATTAAAAAGCTAACAAGTTACCTAGATAGGGAAAGAGAACAGGGTGAGGCAAGGAAACTGAATGTATCTTGTTGCATCGTTTTACCCTTGGACTAATATTTATGTTTTACATAATTAAAAAACAAAGCAAAAAGCAAATCCCTAAACACCAAGAACAAATGAATCCAACTGTGTATCAAGTTGATGCCATAATTACTGGGGGAAAAAACTAAGTGATTTTAAGAGAGTATTTTCACTGTGAATCTCCAGTGGGATATGGTCTAAAAATAAAAAATTGCAAAGAAATCTTAAATTATTGGTCTTGTTAGTATTGATACTGTGAAATTATTTAAAGTATACTGTGGGGTAAAACAAATAATCATGGTTTGTTTTTTTTTTATTTTTTTTTAAATTTTTATTTATTTAAGAGAGAGAGGCAGAGACACAGGCAGAGGGAGAAGCAGGTTCCATGCACCGGGAGCCCGACGTGGGATTCGATCCCGGGTCTCCAGGATCACGCCCTGGGCCAAAGGCAGGCGCCAAACCGCTGCGCCACCCAGGGATCCCAAATAATCATGTTGATGTTGTTAGCAACCCAGGTTTTCAAGATTATAATATAAAATCAAGAAAATCCTTAGACTCTTACATTGGAATTGGAAATCAGTAAAACATTTTTTCCCTGTGAAGAAAGTATTTTTTAGTCTGTTGCAAAGACCCAGAAGTACCAATAAGCCAGGAGTAATCAGCATTCATAGTGCCCACATTCTGGTCTCCACGGTTTCTCACTAAGAGACCTCCTTCAGTAAGGGGCCAGTGTCCGGTGGGGCGCAGCTGTGTCACACGAGCCTTTACCATCCTGGTTAAGCAAGAAAGCTATCACAATCCACCCTGTGGGGGATCCCTGGGTGGCTCAGCGGTTTAGCACCTGCCTTCGGCCCAGGGTGTGATCCTGGGGTCCTGGGATTGAGTTCCACATTGGGCTCCCTGCATGGAGCCTGCTTCTCCCTCTGCCTGTGTCTCTGCCTCTCTCTGTGTGTCTCTCATGGATAAATAAATAAAATCTTAAAAAAAAACAAAAACGCACCATCTTGTAATCTTGTACCTCCTACTGAGATAATGGGTCATCAGATCTAAAACCAAGAGGAGAAAGATGGATGGGAAGCCTTACAGCCCGAACCACTGCTCAATCCTAGGGCCGCTAAGTGGGACCACCAGATCCAACACCATAGGGACCTCAGTGAAGTGTCCTTACCTACCTCCACCTGAATCCAGTCCAGCCGCTAGATTAAACTTACCCAGTTTTTTTTTTTTTTAAGATTTTATTTATTTATTCATGAGAGACACACAGGCAGAGACAAGCAGAGAGAGAAGCAGGCTCCACGCAGGGAGCCCCATGTGGAACTCCATCCTGGATCCCAGGATCATGCCCTGAGCCAAAGATAGACAGCCGCTGAGCCACCGAGGCGTCTCTAAACTTACCCAGTTCATAGAAAATACAAGGGCTGGCGGAAAATGGTTAAGCACTGCCAAGGAGCTGTAAGCCAAATCTGGCACGGGGGACGTTGCACAGGAAAACACAAGTTTCTTTACTGTAATAGTATAAGGAGGGAGACTGCTGTTGGGTGCGAGTCTCCAGAGCGCTGTGATCGTCAAAGGCAACATGTACATCAAATCAGATTTCTTATTTGGAGCCTGCACTAGACTTCTGAGGCCGCTGTAGCGCCTGCCAGATCTGATGGGTTAAAGCAGAAATTTGTTATCTCTGAGTTCCAGAGCTGGGGCCGAAAGTCCAAAAGCCAGGTGTCAGCAGGGCCTTTTCCCTGAGGCTCTTCCAGCTTTGGTGGCTCCAGGCTTCCGTGGCTCATGGTAGCATCACCTCAGGCTGTTTCCATATCTCATTTTTTAGCTCTTTTTTTTTTTTTATAAACTCCAAAAACAAGTTTATAAAGTAGAAAGTAACAGCCTGTCCAGACCATTATTAACAGTTGGTATCTTTTTCCAGATTTTGCTTTAGAGATGTGTGAACAGATTTTTTCCCCCCACAAAGATGAGTATAAAATATAAACACTGCTTAGGCCCATTTTGACACCTCCTCCTCTTCTGTCTTAAAACTCAGTCTCTCTTATACGGCCTGTGATTGCATTTGAGCCCACCCAGATGATCCAAGATAAATTCCTTTCTCAAGACCTTTAACTTAATCATCATTTGTCATGGAGGGTAATAATACAGGTTCCAAGAATTAGGATATGGACCTATCATTTTGAGGGCCACCATTCAGCCCACTATATATCCTGATTAGAAAAATATAAGGAAAAATATATATATAAGGGACACCTGGGTGGCTAAGCTGTTGAGTCTCTGCCTTTGGCTCAGGGCGTGATCCTGGTCTGGGGATTGAGTCCCGTATCAGGCTCTCTGGAAGGAGCCTGCTTCTCCCTCGATCTCTCTGCCCTCTTTCTGTGTAACTCATGAATAAATAAAATCTTAAAAAAAATGATTAAATGAACAAGAAAATTTGAATATGAACCATTAGATATTAGCAAATGTTTATTAGATGTGAAAATGATACAGGTTGTTTTTTTTTTTTAATATTGGTTAGGGAGACATTCTTAAATATTTAGGTAGAACAACATGTGAGGGGTTAGCCACATTTTAGTAATTCCTAAAAGGGGATGATGACTATGTAGGTCTTAGGATTTCCATAATAAGTTTTTTGCAAAGCAGCTGAAAAAAAGATAAAATTGTCCACTAAAATAGCAAATGTTGCAGAATGAACTTATCCAAAAGAGCTACACATGAAAAATATTTTAAGACTGAAATCAGTGGAGGGGCTTAGTTGGTTGGGCATCTGCCCTCGGCTCAGGTCATGATCCTTGGGTCCCTGGGATCAAGCACCATGTCTGTCTTCCTGCTCAGCAGAGAGTCTACTTCTCCCTCTGCCCTTCTCCCTACTGGTGACCTCCCCCCACCCCACCTGCTTACTCAAATAAATATGATCTTTAAATTAAAAAAAACAAAAACAAAAACAAGGGCACCTGGGTGGCTCAGTGGTTGAGTGTCTGCCTTTAGCTCCGTGCATGATCCCAGGGTCCTGGGATCAAGTCCTGCATCGGGCTCCCTGCAGGGAGCCTGCTTCTCCCTCTGCCTGGGTCTCTGCCTCTGTCTCTCATGAATAAATACATTCTTAAAAGAAAAAATAAACCAAATCAATAGAGATACAGCTCATCATCCTGTGCCAAAAGAAATAAGTCAAAATACCAATAGGTGATTTTTTCCCCTAATTTGTTTTTAATATATCTAACTTAATTTTTTTCAATATATCTAACTTTAAGAAATTCTAATTGAGAATTTCTCCTAAGAGAATAACCCAAACATGGTACAAGATGGTACGGGCAAGAACACTGAATGTAATAAATTATAGCCATATTCTAGAACACTATGCAGCAACTAAATAATGTCAATATTTATTGACATGAAGAGATGTTTGAGATAAACTAAGTAGAAAAGGGGTTATATAGCCATATAGAGTATGATCCCATATTTGTTGATAACAAAAAAATACACATGTGTGAACCAGTACAATTCACATACCTCTTTATACATATAAGAAGGGGCATATAACAAAGGCCAGGATAGATACCAAAATGTTAATGTTCAGTTAACTAGGAATGATGAGTTTGCAGAATTCTTATTCTTTACCTTTTATCAGCATTTCGCCTTTGTACTATAAACACCTATTACTGATACAATTAGAGAAAAATATAAGCATGACTACAGGCTTGATGACCACCTTATGCCCTGAAGGAGGGTGGTGTGTGTGCTGCGGGCTGGCGGCGGCGCGCTCCCTCCATGTAGATTTGAAGTACATTCTTCTAAGAACTGTGTTACTTCTCTTGGCACTTTCCAAAGTGTGTTCCCTAGAACAGCGCCACAGGTGACACAGAAAGAAGGGTTCAGTGTCCAAGTTTTCAGAAACGCGAGGCTCAGACGTTAATCTGTTATAATGTGTGCCATGCATCCCACGAGGAAAAGACAAAGGACACACGTATTCATCGGACCATTTTTATATCCTGCATAGACTAGGAATATATGTACTTAATACATTTTAGAAATACCAACACACAAGCCTGAAGAACAAGGACTGTTTACATATTTTCATTGAGGGTCTGAAAGCTTCCGGCCCATTTTCCTAGATTTAGATTGATTCATCTCAAAACAGTCCCACATTTATATGTTTTTGGTCTCCAGGTTAATAGCTTTGAATTTAGTTTGCATCCTCTGTCAGGTGATTTAGAGCCGAGTTTTAAACTGGGTTTCTATCCATTAGTGGGTTGGTAGTCACAACCTATACTTTTTTAAAAAACCGAAATACGGGACGCCTGGATGGCTCAGTTGTTGAGCGTCTGCCTTCGGCTCAGGGCGTGATCCCGGGGTCTGGGATGGAGTCCTGCATCAGGCTCCCTGCAAGGAGCCTGTTTCTCCCTCTGCCTGTGTCTCTGCCTCTCTGTGTGTCTCTCATGATCAAACAAACAAATAAACAAATAAATAAATAAATAAAATAAAATAAAATAAAATCTTAAAAAAAAACCTGAAATACCAACTATCAGACGTTAGCAAGGGCAAGTAATGTTTTTGTGGAACTTTTGTGTCCACATATAATCACATAATATAGATATATGTATGTATTGGTCACAATAAAAAATAAAAAAAAAATTGCAATCCAAAAATTTGAAGGCCACCGAATTAAAGACATGAATTTATTAGTAAATAAGATAAAATCAACACCTATTGATTTGATAAAATCAATACCTATGTATTGACAAATAGATAAAATCAACGCCTGTTTCAATACACCCAAACTCTTCCTAGGAAAGTTGGGTAGTAAGTTAAAAGGAAAATTAGTTATCAAGGCAATACAGCCAGCGAGATCTCTAACTTACAAACAATACCAAAAGTCTGTTTGACAGTACTAAGGTCATTACACTTCTCTGCCTGGTCTACTTACTCGTATCTGAGGGTCAGTAGATCTCCTAGGACACACTCCCCGCACCCGCACGGTGGGCCCAGCACCAAGCAACTCCTTAGTGCGAGCAAGCACCCGCCATTCGATGTGGCTGACGTTCCGTTCCTCAAGTTGTGCTTAGGATCTCGGAGGGGGAAGGGATCAGAAGTTTTAATAGTCTTCAGCAACTGAGGTAGAATATGGGGCTCTCCAGAACATCTTCTGAATACCCCAGGTCTGGGTCCCTCCCACCACGTCCCAGCTCTGGTAGGAGGCCAAACATGAGAAAGACACTTGCTTACCATAGTTTTTGTGTGTGTTTTTTTTTTCGTCTTTATCAATTTTTAGGAGACTGCCTTCTAAAAAAGAACAATGGTCTTCTCTACCTTTTTTTCAGATCCCCAAACTACTGCAATTACAAATATATATATCACTGGTTTTATTTTTTTTATTTATTTTTAAGATTTTATTTATTCATGTGGGACACACAGAGAGAGGCAGAGACACAGGCAGAGGGAGAAGCAGGCGCCATGCAGGGAGCTGACGTGGGACTCGATCCCCGGCCTCCAGGGTCACGCCCCGGGCCGGAGGCGGCGCTAAGCCGCTGAGCCACGCCGGCTGCCCCATCACTGGTTTTAATGTCGACAATTGGCTACCGACGAGCTCAGCTGTGGGTTTCATCGCCGACTGCTTTTCGCATAAGCGGCTTAGCTCTAAGAATTCTATTACCA
Organism: Canis aureus; assembly: GCF_053574225.1. Taxonomy (NCBI): domain Eukaryota; kingdom Metazoa; phylum Chordata; class Mammalia; order Carnivora; family Canidae; genus Canis; species Canis aureus. The sequence goes on along the minus strand of NC_135641.1, from coordinate 22,963,457 downwards.
ACAAGTTTGCACCGAGACCTGCAGTCCCTGGAGAAGCGCGGCCGGGGGTAGCTCCTCAATTCAGGAGCTGGGGGAACTGGCGGGGTCTGAGCAGTCGCCCCGCGGGCCGGGGGATCCCCAAGGGCTGACGAGGAGAGGGCCCTTCAGGAGGCCCCCACACGCCCGCACCCCAGCATCCCGGCTGGGGCAGGATGCAGACTGCCGCTCCTCCAGGGCTCCGGGGGCTACACCGTCGGCTGAACCCCCGGGGGCCAGGGCGGAGCCGGGCGGCCCAGGATCCCAGCGCTCCGCCGCCAGCGGCCTCCGGAAAGGGCTGTGCGGCCTAAGCTCCAGGGCGATTTCCACCCGGCGGGGGCTCGGCCCAGCTCGGGACCCGCCCCGGGGGGACCGGCTCCGACGGCGGCCTGCGTGATGGGGGCCGCCCCGGGCGGCAGGCTCGAGGCTTGGCTCTCCGGTCCGACCCTGCGGGCGCGCGGGGCAGGTTGGGGCGCTCTGAGGGAGGGAGGGTCAGGAAGCATTCGGGCGTACGCTCTGCAGGTTTGCCAGACGGCCTTTATTACATCGGAAAAGCAACACTAGGCACTAGATCTTGCAAAATATGTTCTGACCGACTCTAAACTTTCCGAAATTAAAAATGTGTAACCACTGTAAAGTTTTTCATGAACAAAAAAGTTAAATACAAATTTTCATATGCAAAATAGATTATTGTATAACTGGCAGCCTCAGAGCCATGTACTAAATTTTCTTCCAAATTTCAGTGGGGATGGAATGGGGGGGCTGTAAATCCTAATGAGTACAAAACTTAATTTCGGCTTTATACATAGAAAAAAAAAAAAAAACTTTGAGGAAAAATAGCTTTTAGGTTGAATAGTATCATCTGAAATCAGCAGCCCAGGCCAGCCCTGACAACTCTGAGGTTTAGACGCAACCAGATCTGGGATGAAAATGAAGATGTAGGGTTTACAGTTACTTCAAATCCAGTTTCAAGAGTAGCCAAGTCACCTCATTTCCAGAAAGAGCAGTCTCCCGGATGACCACTACACTCCTCTGAAGACACTTGGAGAGCCAGAGTTCCTGGGCGGCAGTTCCACGTGGCCCGGGGCCCATGCCAACGCTGTGGTGTCCGACTTCCTCAGAAAGGCAACCGGGCCCCCCACCGCGGCGCTTCTCGGCATTTGCAAGCCCCCAAAACCAGATCTCCAGCTTCCAGCCGGCAGCCTCTGCTCCAGCCTTAGAGAAGTGAATTACCACTGCCTTCCTCCCCCCACTGATTGCCCTCCTGGTCTTCAGCTGGGAGCGGAGCCTGATTGATATTCCTTTCAAAAATAAATAGTTCGAACAGGTAATTCAGAGTTAACTGTAAGAGCAGCAGCAGACAGCCACTGCCGGTTATGTTTGCAAATGAGTGAGCGAATGAACACGTGAACAAACACACAAACAAATCGTAGAATAAATCCTGCATTTCCCACATTCATAGGGAAAAAAAAATCTTAAAAAAAAAAAAAAAAGTATGAATTAGCGTTTGTTCTTGTGTGGGTTGAACGATCCAGGCTGCGAGCAGGCACAGGCTCGCGCACGGCCGCGCAGAAGCCCCACACCACGTGGGGCCGGGGCAGGAGCGCCGGGGCGCGAGCTGCGGCTCAGTGCCTGCGAGACCAGAGCTGATGCAGGGACTTTTGAACCCACGATGCATGAGGTATATGGAAACATCCGTCCTCCGTGACAGGACCACCAGCAGCTCGAGGGACTGGGCGGGGCCTCCTCACAGCAACTGCTGATGAAGGATCTCCCACACCATCTTCTTCCGGAAAAGAGGCATCTGGTGCTGCAGGGGGTCCACAAACAACACACCATATGTTACACAGTGTCAACAACCCTTAGGTGTAATCCTCTAAATAAACTATGTCCTTTATATAAGCCTTGACTCTCTTATGTCATGATTCAGACTTAAAAACCATAGATAAGGAGGTTATAATGTTATTGTTATATTGTATGTGTCACAAGCGTTTTTACAGGTTAAGGAAAACCAAAGCAGGTTGCAGAATTATACAAGGGAATCCCTCAACTACCTTGTAACACAAAGACATGAACCAAAATGGAAACACCCAAGTGGTAGCATAACACGAAACTTTTCTACTTACATCTATTTTCAGAACATTCAAAAATGAACATATTTTGCTGTCTTTGAGAAAAACATGAACTCTATTTAAATAAAGGAAAATAACATTCAAAAATTTGTTTTACCAAATGTACACTGCCAATTCTGTTCAAATGGCAACTTCTGCCCTTCAAATCTCATGTCAGTAGATTGAAAGAGCAAATAACTCGTTATTTAGAAGCATCAAAGAATGAAACAGCTTTGCTTAATATATTATTCTGCTTTACGATAATCACGACAGCCAATTTTCAAAGCAACACACGAAACAAATCCAAAATTACCTGTAACTCAACTAGTTCTCTCTCTCTCTCTTTTTTTTTAACTAGTTATCTTTTTGATGAAATCAGAAGTTCACACCCTTGAGGTACTCCTGGCAACTCATTATAATAAGATGGATATACCACTTTGCTATAAACTAGTGATTTCCTACCTAGAGGGGCCTAAAAAGTCGTAACACATGAATATGTAAGTTATTTTAAATAGCTCAAAACATGTAGTAAAAAAAAAAAAAAAAACACATTTATTCTTAGTAAAACTAATGAAATTAACCAATACTAAGTGCCTTTATTTTAGACTAGAATTATAGTTCAGCATGAGAGGGAGACCTCGTTACTTCATGTTGCTTCAAAAGCTTGGAATATAGTTATTAGTCCTATTTGATAAGTACAATTTGGTGGACAGTGGACAGTATCTGTTCAAGTGAGGCCTGTTTAAGAAAAATATTTTTTAATTAAATTAATTAATTAATTAATTAATTTGATAGAGACAGCATGCACACATGAGCAGGGAGGAGTAGGAGAAGCAGGACTCAATCTCAGGACCCTGAGATCATAACCCGAGCTGAAAGCACACATTTAACTGAATGAACCACCCAGGCGCCCCAGAAAAATATATTTTAAAGTGAGTTGTGGGGCAGCCTGGGTGGCTCAGCGGTTTAGCACTGCCTTCAGCCCAGGGTGTGATCCTGGAGACCCGGGATCGAGTCCCACATTGGGCTCCCTGCGTGGAGCCTGCTTCTCCCTCTGCCTGTGCCTCTGCCTCTCTCTCACTCTCGCTCTGTGTCTCTCATGAATGAATAAATAAAATCTTTTTTTAAAAAATTAAAAAGAAAAATAAAAAAAAATTAAAAAGAAAAATAAATAAAGGGGGTTGTCCTCAGTTATAAAAAGGCTGAGAATCCACTATTACAAACATAAATTCTCAAAAGTTCCAACGCACTCAAATTCCCACTCAAATACAGTCCTGGAGAACTCTAAGTAGACAGCACAGAAGGGAAAGGCAGCACTTGCAGCTAGAGCTCAGACCTGTGGCTTAACTTCTTGCAAGGCCTGATCTCCCCAGGCTATTACATACTCTTACAGGCCTCTTCCTTTGTCCAGAAATACTCAGGAGCCAGTGAACACTAGAGTTTGGAGATGTGCAAATGGGCTCCCTAGTCACTAAAGAAGAGGAGCAACCTAAGGGCAGATGCAGGGACAAGCCCTGATCCTGGCGGAGTGAAGCCATAGCCGAGGGTCACAGCAGTTAACGGCACCACAGCTACCCTCCTATGACCTTACTGTGTGCCAGGCACTGGGAACACGCTCCATGTCTATCTTGTTCACTGCCAAGTAAGTGGGTGAGGAAGGGCTTCACTCACCTGAGTAAATGTGATAGGTTTGTCCCTAGAGATATAATCTGCATATTTACAAGTAAACATTCCACAATCACTCCCATTCAACTGTTGAGGAATCTCCTAAAATTACAAAAAAAAAAAAAAAGAGGGGAGAAAGGGATAAAATGTCATCAAATACAAACTCCTTTGAGTTCTTATAAATAATTACCATGGATGAACAATATCTTAAAGGTACATGTTAAAGGTACACAAACACAGTCTTTATGCGGTATAAGAACCCTACCCATGACATGGAGTATGTGACCCCCACAGAAAATATTTTTCAGAAAGAAAAAGAAAAGTGAGAATTCCCTGTCTCCACTCTCATATTGGGAAACCAAACTGGAAGAAATTTTATTACTTAAGTAACAGGAATTCTAGTCAGAATGGTTTCAGAAGCATTTTATAAATTTTAAAAAGGGCTAAGTGTGGCTCAATCAGAAACAGGCTTACAATACAACTAACCTATTTCCATAATGCTTCTCTTCTGGAGGCAGCAAAATAAGACCACAACTTTCAACCCCCACAGCTACAAGCAGGAGAAAGAAAAAAGCCTCTTGATAGGCTTTAACTAATCAGGATCTTGCTTTGATGGCTCAATTCTGTGCTGAGGCAAAAGCATAGCTTACTGCAAGCAGTGCTAAAGGCATCATAAACCGATCCCCATGAGCTAAATTCACACATTGCCCAGGCCTCTGCGGCCCTAATGTTGGCCAGCCCCAAACACATTTTGGCTGTTGGCTCTCTGGAGCACAAGATAGTAAGAATAAAAGACAGTCTGAATCCCCCGCTGGAAAACATTCTAGAGGACAATAGTTCAATTTTTATTCAAAGAAACACAGATGATTATTGTAAAAAAAAGAGAAAAGATTGTTTCAACATGCACAACACCCACACCTATGGTAGGTAGCTTGAACTTTTCTCCTGAGCACAGCATCTCTCAGTATGGAGACAGCTACAGACTCCAATGTACAAAGGAAGAGAATTTATTTTCTTTGTTACATCCCCACACCAGAACACTATATATTCATCCTAACAGACTCCTCTTGGTTTTGTGCTCTCCTCAGGAAATCTCAAAACTTAACCTTCTAATTATTCAACTTAGGAAAATCTCTTGGGTAAAGATAGGTGGGCCATTACACACGGGTGATGGCTGAGACTGAAATAGCTTACTTTAAAAAGGAAGCCATTAGGACTAAAAAATGTATGCATTCACAAGCCCTGAACAGCATTCAAATCTGGCAAGTAAAATACAAAACATGTTCACAAAGAGCATATTTGTCTCTTGAGGACCTGTGGCATGAGACCCTTAAGACCTAAAGAAACAAAATTCCCAGATAAGTAACAAGAACTTTAAATTTTCATTAGCACCAACCAAGAAAAATAGCTGACTTGAGTTTATTAGCTTTTTTGAGAAATATACTAGCATATAGTTAACATTTATAATTTATTTTTTTAAGGATTTATTTGAAAGAGAGACAGTGTGTGTGCATATGTGTGCATGCACACACACACACACACACACACACGCATAAACAGGAAGAGGGGCAGAGAGGACAGAGAATCTTCAAGCAGATGCCCTGCTGGGTGTGATGCCTGATGCAGAGTCGATCTCACAACCCTGAGATCATGACCTGAGCCAAAATCAGAGTCGGATGCTTAACTGACTAAGCCACCCAGGTGCTCCAACATTCATGTTTTTTTTTTTTTTTTTTAACATTCATGTTTAAACAAGAAATAAAGACTAAGTAGCAGATACCTTGATTAAATGAATTTCTAAAGATTTAGAAATAGATAATTCTTAAGACCAGCTTATGCATGCCTAAGGATAAGTAAGGGGAGGGAGGAAGCCAAGTCTACATAATATGTCACAGTCAGTAAATGCAACAAAACACTCCAAATAGCATCACTTACATGTGGCTTCATGCTGTAGTGGGTCCACTCTAAAAGATTCAGATCAATATTTCTTTTGGTCTTACTTTCATCCTGTAAATACTGACTAAAAAAACAAAGAAAGAATATATTGATGAATCCCTGTGGACACTTACCATTATGATTACAAAGGACATTACAAAGGATGTTTAACAGGCAGGCTTTTCTCAAATCCATCTCTATGAGCTTTTTAAAAAACATGATTGCTTTTGATCTTTATTTTTTTTTCCTGCTTACTTACAAAAACTGTACATGCCTTAGAAAATTAAAATTTGTAAAATATAAAATGCAGAATACCTCATAATAGCCACTCAGAATAACTATTAATATTTTACTGTGATTTCTTCTAGTTCTCCACTCCTTACACATAATTTAAAAACATACACTTTGGGATCCCTGGGTGGCGCAGCGGTTTAGCGCCTGCCTTTGGCCCAGGCGCGATCCTGGAGACCCGGGATCGAATCCCACATCGGGCTTCCGGTGCATGGAGCCTGCTTCTCCCTCTGCCTGTGTCTCTGCCTCTCTCTCTCTCTCTCTCTGTGTGACTATCATAAAAATAAAATAAAATAATTAAAAAAAAAAAAACATACACTTTATTCTATTTTTAAAAGTACTTCATTTTACAACTTGCTTTTTCCCAGTTAAAAATAGATATAAAATGTGGAGCAATGTGTGAAATGGGTAAGAGATGAAGAGCACACTTACCATGATGCACACTGATACATAATATTCTATAATGGCTGAATCATTATACTGATATGTTGTACACCTGAAGCTAATGTAATACGGTATGTTAACTGTACTGGAAGTTAAAAAAAAAAAGATCTAAAACAGAAAATACACTGGCGCCTGGGTGGTTCAGTTGGGTAAGTGTCTGCCTTCGGCTCAGGTTATGATCCCAGGGTTCTGGGATTGAGTCCCATATCAGGCTCCCCACAGGGAGCCTGCTTCTCCCTCTGCCTTTGTCTCTACTTCTCTCTCTGTGTCTCTCATGAATAAATAAATAAAATATGTTATAAATAAATAAATAATAAAAAAATAAAAATAAAACAAAGTTCCTATAGTTGTGGTGAGTACAACATAACTAGAGAGTTGTCAAATTACTAATTTACATATCTGAAACTAATGTAACATTGTGTATCAACCATACTTCAATTAAAAATTAAAATAGAGGGCAGAGCTCAACATGGGGCTGGATCCTATGACCCTGAGATCACGACCTGAGCCGAAACCAAGTCAGACACCAACCAACTGAGCCACTAAGGTGCCCCCGATGGCTGATTTTCATTCATTCATTCATTCATTCATTCATTCATTCATTTATTTATGATAGTCACAGAGAGAGAGAGAGAGAGAGAGGCAGGGACACAGGCAGAGGGAGAAGCAGACTCCATGCACCAGGAGCCTGACGTGGGATTAAATCCCGGGTCTCCAGGATCGCGCCCTGGGCCAAAGGCAGGCGCCAAACCGCTGCGCCACCCAGGGATCCCTGGCTGATTTTCTTAAGTGTGATAAGGACACTGTGATTACATAAGGAGGCCATAAGTAATATATACTTAAGTATTAAGAGTGATTTAATTTTATTGAGGTCTTCCGAGGGTTATCAAATTTAAGCCAGGCATCTCCATTCTCATCCTACCCTGCATATAAAGGAAACCAGCATCAGCGAAGCCAGGACTTAACACTCTCAGTGGGACCAATAACATCGTCCCTAGGGGGTGGAAATTCGTTCTTGGAAGGCAAGAATCCTAGATGTTTCAAAAAGGTTTGTAGCCCTCTAAACCCAACAAATAAAAAGTCTTATTCCTTAGCACTATTTTCTCTTGTCATGGAGAAATTAAATTTTTCTCTGGGGGTGGGGAGGTAATGATGCAAAAAAAGTCAAGAAAAGCTGAACTGGGAACATCAGGAAAGGAAGTAAGCCTTGGATACCCATGGAGAGAGAGGAAGAAAGAAAGAACAAAGAGTCAGTGTGACAGAAGTATGATTTTTGTGTATCCTTACACTTTGCTGTGTGATTTCAGTAATAATAGTGATTTTAGTGATAATATGTATGTGTATGTGGACATGTATGGATGTGTACACATTTCGCATACATCTTAAACGGAAAACACTAGAAGGAAATAACTGCTTTAATAAACAATCTGGTGTATTGTATGATTTTTTTTTAAACTTTCTTCTCTTTAAACTTTCTATTCAAGATAAATACCTGTAAAAAAGAATCTTTTACACTAAAATAGTACTGAGAAAGAGAGAATGGAACTAACTGTTGTTAATAAGTTTTCTTGTCATCCATTTAAAAGGTTCATATCCTTATAAAACTTATTCAAGTATCCTTACTAAAATTAAAAACGAGAACTCCCATTTGCTTCCAGTGAGCAGAGAGACTGCTCTTACTGAACTGCTTCTTCACTGTGAAATTCATATCACCACTTTACATAGCTCAGTTAAGCAGCTATGCTTGAAAAGCAGGTTTCTAGCAATTACTATTTGAAATATTGCCTATAAAGCATATATGCTTTAACTTAAAAGTTACCTCTTGGTTCTGAGATGAACCCAACTCTCTTGGAAAGCATAGAGACATGAGTGGGTTTAAGAATTCAAGGAATAAGACTCCCTAGCTAACAGTTCTTTAAAACATTCAGAATAATGTATCAATCCCAAAGAATCCTAATTCAAATTACAGCATCCTAATAAGACATATTTTACAATTACAATGCATGACAAACTTGTTTCCAGTGATGCTACTAAATAAAAGTGCTCGTTAAGATCAAATATTAGGTTCTTTATTGATAAGATGAGTTCAAGTCAATTCCTGAACAACTAGAAGGACATTCACTAAACATTACACTACCATCCACCAGAGCCTTCTAGGCTTAGATAGAAGACAGATCACCTAACAAGGGCACAATGATGCAGCAGTGAAGTTTTTCAGCCTTTACTTACAGGAGAATCTCACAGATCCTGTGGCCCTTTTGTCCCATAGAATCCAGATATTTAAGACACCTTTTTCTTAGGTCTATCACCTGTAATGGAAAAACATAACATCCAGAAACATCTTAACAGGAGAATTTTATTTCTAAAAGGAAAAGCAACTTTTAAAAAGTCAATACATGTACCAACATAAATGGATTTCTAAGACACATTTCTTCTAAAATATCACAGGTAATAAGAGCTTCATTTCTGTAAAAGTATGTACTTCTAGTCCTGGAGAAAAGCCTAGAAACTTACTCACCAAAACATTAGTGATCCTCTCAAAGTGATGAGCTTTTTTGGTTTTGTTTTTTAGTTTGTATCATACTTTACTCTTCTATAATAAATCTGTACCATCTTGTAAACAAAACTAAGGAAATCAAATAAAGAATTCATACGTGTACTAAAACTCTTTTCCTGTTTTCCTGTATGCCATCTAGCTTTCTAAGTTGTTCAACTCAAGAACCAAGAAGCGACTCTACAGAGTACACTTTTATATGTACTACTGGACTTTTAACTGGACAGAAAAGGATAGCCTTCATTATTCAAGAAAACAGCCATTATACAGACTCCAACAATTAACCCTCTCAACTCACCACGAGGCTCCAATGTACCTTCCGATGAATAGGAACCAGAATAAGTTCTTGTTCAAAGAGATTGACCCCTTTGGTCCATCTTTTCACTGCTTGGTAACCACCCGACTTTAATTTGGGATAGAAAAAGGTACTGAATGCATGAAGTGCTGGATACCCTTGTTTTTTGTTTCTTTCCACCAGAAGATTCATATAAAAATTAATGACCTGTAATACCAAGGGCGTAAACGTCAGAACATGGCAAGTACATTACCACAACTAAATTTCTACCTATCTGAATTAGGATGAAATAGAAGGTAAGGAGCTTCAGGAAAGGAAGGTACTAGAGATGGGGATGAAAGGACTGTTTATGGCAGGATATGGAAAATAAAGGATAATCAGGGCAAAATGCAAGGAATTAAGGAGTGAAACTGTACTTTTGAAGCATGTGAGCAAAAGAGCCAAGAGAAGAAACTCAAGGAAAAAGTCTGCAATAATGAAAAGGTGTATGTAACTATATCACATGAAAAAACATGCAGAAATATTAACTAGAGTTTTACTACTTATAAATTTTATCATGTATAAAAAATATTAACTGGAAAAAATATACTTGAACATTAATATTTTATTTTTGAGTGGTGACACTTTAGAATATTTTTCTTTTACTTTTCCTGTACCTCCAAATTTTCTATCATAAATATATGACATTCATAATGTAAAACAAAAATACTAGTTTTATATGAATGTGTTTATACATCATCCATCTGGGGAGGGGAGGAGAAAGGAAGACAAAGGGGAAAATGCAGGGACTTTGGGGAGTTAAGGAAAGGACCAGTGAGAACATGTGCAAGAACTCAGAGCTAGTTTTAGCTAAATATATAAAGATACGAGATGACGATTAGGCAAATTTTTACCATTATCACTCAAAGAAAAAGACATATTTTTACATATACATGTATGTATAGTGATCAGTCTATCTCCTTATTATTGAAAAAAATAAAATGGCTCTTATAAGAATTCGTCTAAAATAAAGTATCACTTGCTGCTTCCTTCTCATCAGCTACACCTAAGGTTCATAAAAATGTCACTGAAGAGGTGCCTGGCTGGCTGAGTCAGTAGAGTATGCGACTCTTGATCTTGGGGTTGTGAGCTCAAACACCATGTTGGGCGCAGAACTTACTTAAAAACAAATGAATAAATCTGTAAAAAAAAAAAAAATCACTGAAGACTCCTCATAAATGAAGTGGTGGATGAAACAAAGCACTGATGCAGAAAATTGAAACATGACTAATTAAAGACAGCAAAGAATCGCAACTGACCACTTTTATGGTTTGAGATATTTCTGTTTATGATGAAACTAAGAGCTGCTTTCCCAACCCCTTATAATTAGGTAGAGATCACTCTGGTTATAGACAGTAAATGGTTAAGCATAGTGATAGAATGGGAACAAAAAGAACTTACTTCATCATTGAGCCAGTGATAGTTCTTCAAGGTCTGGATATCACCTCGAGTGATTCGCAACTTGAAAGCACTACTTAGGATTTCATCTTGTGGGCCATGACCTAGGGCATTACTGATTTCCCTTTCCATGTCCTGAATTAGAAAGTCCAGAGGTTGTATTTTAAATAGAACCAGAATCAGATTTCAAGAGTCTGAGGCTAAAACAAACTTTTCATCTCTAAAATACAGAGCAGTCTAATGGTTATAAAAAAAAAAAAAAAAAAAAAAGTTCAACTACTGGCTTCTGGAAACAATAATTAGGTAATAATATTTACATTTAAAGTATAATTTCAACTATCCCATTACCATTTATTGAGCACTATGAGCCAAACATAGTACCAGATCCTTGAAGCACATCATTAATCCTTGCTTGTGCTAAAAGTATTATCACCATTTTACAGAAGAGGTGAACCTCAGAGAATTTAGGTTATATGCTCAAAGTCAGACAGTTATTAAAAGGAAGAGCCCAGCCTGGAACCCAGGAGTGTCTAACTTTCTAGCCTTTGCTCCTTTCACAATATTCTTAAAGTATTTCCACACTTTCCTTATTTACCTATTAAACTTTTATTTTAAAACATCAAAGTAATAGAATTAGGACCCCTAAGAGATGATACTATACAGTTTGGACATGAAGGGAATAAACAAACAGGGAGAAGCTGGAAAATGGAAGCAAGGTCTACCAAATGAGTGTTCACTGAATAGATGACTTCATGACTCTGAATAATTATGCAGATAAATGCATACCATATTTAAGCCACTGAGATTGAATCTATAAACTCAATAGAAATTAGTTTCATTCAAATATTTTAAATCTTGCTTCCTCCACTGCACACAACTGTGCCGTTTTATGACACTCCACTTGCATGTCCAATATATAGTAAGTGCTCACTGCACAGGACTACATAGGACCACCACCTACTAACAAAAATTGGAAAAGGAACCAACATACAGGCTCACCTTTAAAATGAGAATTTTTAACTACCTTCATTTCTTTGGCTTTTCAAATAAATTTTTACTATTTTCAAATGCAATTATCAATGAAAGGGACATTTTAGTAAACAATAATCACTTTTAAGAAATGCAATGAACTCATTCCTAATGCGAAACTCATAGTATGTAACCCAAAATATTTGAAGAAAATCTACAAAGAACCCATTATGTCCAAATATATGTGACAAATATGTCTACTCACATTTGCTGAACTAATGTTCTGATCCCTTAGGCTACCTTCACAGATCATTAGTGATCAATGTAGCCAGTGACTAGATAGCTCTTGGACCTGATATCTTTCATACACTCATCCCTAGGCTGGAGAAACTCCTCAAAACAAAACATGTGTTCAAGTCTTGATAACTGAGGTTATTTAAAGATATGTCTCTTATTCTGATCAACACAAGAAATAATACCTCTGTAAGTTCAAGAAGATCATCCATCCTTTTATCCCTCTCTTTGCCTGAGCAATGTTTTTCTTTTGTCTCAAGTATTGACATTTTCCTCCTGAGTAAGCCATTGCTCCCACTGCCCAGGCGGAGTCGGGCTGACACCTCTTCGGATAGGTCAGGTTCCAGCTGGTGTCCCCTCCTCTGATCAAAAAAGTTTCTATATTCTATTGGCATGTTTGATATTTACACATATAAACATATATCACACATGAAACATAAAACAGTGCCATTATCCTGAAAGGAGAGAATTAGCAATCTCCCAAATAAGTAAAGGAGCTTTCGCATATCTGTCTGTCCCTGAGAGAGGGAGCAAAAAAATGCTCAAGACCTAAGGCTCACAGGACACCTCAATTACAAACCGTGAAGAACACTTGTCACTTTCCCTATAGGCAGCAAGAAAAGTATTTTCAGTTCTCTTAAGCCTATGAAAAACATGATGGTTACAAGACTTTTTGAAACGTTTTTTAAAAAGCAAAACATATTAAAAAAAAAAAGCAAAACATATGACCCATAATCCCATCACTCAGAATAAAGCATTATCATCCTTACAATAAGTAAACTTGCTCTATTTCATTTTTAAAAATTATTTACTACAGAAAAATTTACAGACCGCTTAATTTTTGCAAAATTAATACCTATGTAAGCGCCATTTGGGATAGCAAATAGACCTCTGCCAGCATTCCAGAAACTCTGACAATATTCATCCTTATTGTGACCCTATGTAACCTTTAACACTGAATTTGAAGTAGGCCAACTTTTAAAACTAAGAAATGGAGTTAGAAAGAGAGCTTTAAACTAGAACTACAGTACCCTCAACATGCAGAGCCAGTACTCTTCACTCTAGCTAACTAAGTATCCGAGGCCTCGGAAACAGGCAGCTGCTGCCCCGACCCCAACCCAGGATCCCAGACAGCAAAGCCTTCAGGTTCAACACAGACAGAAGCACGAGTAGTCTTCAGCCAGGTTCCAAATATGCTCCTGTCCTCTCTCAGGCATACTTCCCCTCTTTTTTCAGCTAGTGTTCCACAGGTGATAACTCAATACAAAAGACTTCACTCCAAATGACTGGGAATGGGAATGTTCTGAGACTTAGACTAATCCTTACAAAGAGGTCTAATGGGAGAAAAACCTGATCAAACTAATACTTCACATAAGCAGTGCCCTAAACTTTGGTATTTCTATGTATCTTAAATGTGTCTAAAATTTCAAGTTGCCTTTAATTTAGAAATGTATTTCTTTTAGATATTGAGTGTTTAGTAAAAACATTTTGCTGCTATTATTTAAAATGTTGGTATCACTACGGAGATCCCTGGAACACTTTTTATTCCAGTACTTACACAGAAAAATGTAAAATCCAATAGAGCATGAGATTGCTAATATTTTCATATAAACTTGAGATCTTAACTAAAAAGAAGGTCCTGAACATATTTTTCCTAAAGACCATATGCTTTTTTAAAATTCTCCAAAGGAAGCCAGGCAATACAGATAAGTGTTGGGATAGAAGCATGTTGATCTTTCTCACAAAAAAAAAAAAAAAAAAAAAAACACTGGCCACCATACAGAGATAAAAATCCGGGAATTTAGAAGGAAGCCAAAAGTTGTGTATCTTCAAAGCCTGCTGCTTTTTCAAAGAAAACAATGAAATTAGAAATCAAAATAATATTTTTCATTTCTCTTACTTTTCATGAGCACCATTTTAACATAGTTCAGGTGAAAGAGTAAAACATATAAAATTTAACTAGTTTCCACTTACACCTTCATTTTCAAGTCTGATTCCAACTGTCCTCTCTGTATCAGAAATTTTCCCCTTTGAACAACACCTGAGGAAAAATATTGGGAAAGTATAGACTGGATAATTTTAACCTGTAAATGTGAGATTAGTTTTAGAAATAAGACAATAATTTGTAAACAAAAACTGCCTTGAGTTTATATAGTCCTCTAAACCAAGGGTCAGCAAAATTTTTCTGAAAAAGGATAGTAAATATTTTGGGCACTGCAAGTCTTATGTTTTTGTTTTTGTTTTAAGTAATCTCTGTCTAAGGTGGGGCTAAAACTCACAACTCTGAAGACCCAAAATCAAAGGTCACAGGTTCTACAGACTGAGCCAGTTAGGTGCCCCAAGTCTCACAGTTTTGTCACATCTTCTCAACTATCATAGTTTAAAAATAGCCAGATAGTATGTAAATGAATTAGCATGAATATGTTCCAATAAAACTTGACCTAAAAAAAATAGGCAGGTGGACCAGATATGGACAATGGGCCATAGCTTACCCCATACTCTGCTATTAAAGGAACTATCATCCAAAATCCTAAAGGCACACAGAATTGCCTTTACTGTTCTTATACTAGAGGTGCTAATTCCCAAAGATGCCCACCACAATTGCACTCTTATCCAAGTGCCACCTGCATCTCCCAAGCCCTAACACCCAGCAGAGAAGGGCACCTTCCGAGTTAGTGTGGGCATCTGACACAACAGCTACCCACGTACCCATATATGCTGACCAGCTGTTAGAGCTGAGGAGAATTCATAATTCTTTAGACATAGTTATTCATTAATATAACTTATAAAGAAAATAATATATCAAAAGAAAACTTAGAATGAACTGAACCATGTACCTCTTCTCACTTCTCACTGAGCATAGCGGTCCCCTTGTTTCAACAACTCTATCTGTGAAGATGATAAAGAAAAGACTTTATGTTTCCTTTATTAATCAATCATATAGCTAGAATTTCAACTTACATAGTTTCCAAAGTAACAAGACATTCACTTATCATTTAATGCCATTTAGTAAACAGCTAGTGGTGAAATATAAAGAAATTAACAAAATAAATATTAAGAAATGAAATTTTAGGCTCACAAAATATTGCTAAGTAGAAGCTAGGAATTGAACAGTTTTTTACTAAACTACTTGTACTGGATAAACCCAAGTCAAAGCCCTGGGGTCTGACAATGCTCTAAAGTTTGGTATACCATCTTTCACTAGGATGTCACTTCTCAATTTCATATGCACATGAACTAAGGCCAATATACGGAGACAGGGCTAAATCTGGGAACTCACATTGTTTTGGAACAAACTGAGTTGTTTTGACTCCGTGACTTTGCTCTTCCCCCCAGCCTTTGGTCTTTAATGTGTCCATCTGACTTCTTTGAGAGCTTAAGAACACAAAAAGTAAAGAAGGTCAGATACAAAAGGAAAGTCTACCATAAATATTCATCATCTCCATCTGACAAGCTTCTCGAAACAGGGGTTACTGATTACCCTATAACATCAAATTATGAGAGGATGCAACACAGCACCATCTGGGCCTGGAATACAAGGAGTGTAATCTTGATTCTAATACTTCAGCCAAATTACCTAACCTCCAGTTTCAACATTGCTAGAATGGGATGTTCTCAATCCTCAGCACCACCTCAACCAAAAAAGCTCAGTGTGATAAAACCCAAGTTAAAAGCTGAAAAATTTTAAATGACATAATGAAATGGATCCTAAAATAATACAATAAAAGCAGGAATGAAAACAGCAAAATAGTTTGAGGATTTTGCTAACATGACAAGAGCAAAAGCTCATGAAGCATAGTGCTGCTGCCAACAGTGACTAGTCAAAACAAAATACTAGCATTCTGCAGGAGTAAACTAAGAGGAAAAAAAAAAGCTCACAAAAAAAGTTAAAATTCCTAGACAAATAATCTTTTGCTATTTGTACATTCAACAAGCTAAGCAGTCTTGTTTTTCACTTTCACCTTCAACTTGCTGTTACATAATTTCCAGGATCCCCCCCACCTCTGCTGTGTATTCTCACACCACTTGTTAGAATTACCATGTGTGCCTCAATGCTGAGCTCACATATTTTCTGTCCTGTTTTTACAGGTGAATATAAAGCCAGACATCAATTTCTTCTGCCACTGTCATGTTTTGCCCAAAGCATTACAGTATTTAACAAGAAGTCCTATAAGGAAAACTTTCTATAACCTGGGGTGACTTTAATCTTGTCTCTAAAGTGGAAGACTTTCAATCTTGCAAAAATGCATTCAGAGATGCCACAGGGACTGTGTGTGTATCAGAGAGAGAGGCTAGGGTGGGAGGGAGGGAGAACTGGGTAGGAAAGGAGAAGGAGGGGGAAGAGACAGAAAAAGACAAGACACTAAGGGAAATGTAAATGTATGTGCTGGAGAGGTTGGAAAACATTCTGTTCTCCAAGAACCTGACTTCAACCTGTAATTCTACTTTTCTATATCAGAGTTTCAGGAGTTCCTGTGAACAAAACATTCTAAAGCTAACAGAAAAATCTATTTTGTAAAACCACTACACTCTATATATCTCATTACTAGATACAATGTTCAGACAAATTATAAGGCCAGTTCTCACAATGCAAATCTCTTTTCTCAACAGAGCCTTTCTCACCAATCCCCTCTCCAAAAATAAGGAAAAAGATGTGTGGCAAAGCATTTATTTTTGTTAGCTCATTTTTACCTGTGATAAGTTGGAGTTCCAGGAGAAACAGAGTTTCCATGACCACCTTCTTTAAGTCGCTCCAGTAACCTTCGGTATTTCTCTCTTTCCTCTTTTTGAACACCCTACATAAAAGAAAGGATGTCACTTAAGTATTAACACATTAAAACTATCATTAAATTATAACTAGAGACTACAAGGTCAAATGCAGCCCAGGATGTGTTTTATTTGCCAGCACTTTTAAATGTTCTTTTAATTACCAACTTTATAAATTTGAAAAGAAAAACCCTAAAATCTAGCCTCTTTCAAAAAACTGAATCAACACTCTGGAGCCATGTAGTCCTTAGATGGGCCATTGACTCCACTCTACTCCACTCCTTTTCATTATCTGCTAGACTCTGATAGTATCTGGGTTTTTGACAGCAGTTTTTGTCAATCACGAAACACTCAACAGAAATAATCCACCTGCATATTCAGAATATTCAGTTTCCAAAATGGATCTGGTCCCACCAAAATCACCAGTGACTTCCACAGCCAGATCCAGCAGATACTTCCTCAGCCCTTATGTTACTTGACCTCTCTCACCAACACCTCATGCTGCTGACCTCCTTGTGCCCTCCTAGACAACACACTCCTGATTTATCTTCTCAAGTTTCCACTGCTGATTATTTCTTCTGCCTGCCCCCAAATGCTGATGGCCTGCCCATTATCTCTTCTCTCATACTACATTCTCTCAGTGAGTACTCTCTCCAGCTCCCTTGATTTATCCAACACCAATATACAGAAGATTCAGAAATGTGTCTCCAACCCTGCCTTCTTCTCATAACTCCCATCACCTATATCCAAGAGTCTACGGGAGAGGTCTTCTTGGGTATTTCACTGGCACTTTAAACAATCTCCAAAACTGAAGTCATCATCTTCCCCCTAAACACATCGGGTATCTTAGTCAGTGACACGTATTTATCCAAAACTGAAATCTGAGACTCAGGCTCCTTTCTCTAACTTTATATTACCCTTAGCTAATGAATATGCACTTGCTAATATTACTTTCTAATATTTCTAGAATATATCCTGTGTATACCTTATATATTTGCTCAGTCCCATCTCTGATTTCTCATTGAAGAGGTACTGAAGTCTGCCTCAGTCCATTCCTCTCTTTGCTTGCCTCCACTGATTACAACTACTTAGGTACAAGCTACTCAATTTTTGAATTGCTGACAACTAGCACAACACCTGGACCTCAAATAAATAATTCTTTGACTAATTAAACTAAGTGGCTTAAAAAACCATCTAGCAAATCATGACAGGTGATGGTCCTGGGAATGCCAAGTACAGGAATAATTCTAAATTCTCCTAGAATAAGCAAAGATCTCAAGAGGGAAGTAAAAAGAAGACTGTTGATGAAGACATCATGCACAGTGCCTTGAAAAAGGAAAAAGTGGACATGTTCACTGTTTACTTCGCTCAGTCACAATTATGCCTTATAAAAGAAACAAGTTAGTAGAAGTCAAACACCCAAAAGGAATATAATCTCCTTATTTCCTAGCATGATTCCTTTTTTATCCTATAGAGAAAAAAAAAAATCTGAAACTTGACTAAATTATGTATGTATACAGTATCTCCAGAAGGGTATATACAAGTACCAGCAGTTACTTGCTAAATAACCATCAGACAAGGTCATGGGGCCAGGTACTGGAAGGGAGACTGGGAAATTTACAGTCACTGTACACCTTTCCATCCATTCTGAATTCTGTACCCCAGGACACACATTACTTACTCTCCTAAAAACCATAACATGTTTTTAGAAAGAGATCAGGCTAAAAGGGCTTACCTCCTCCACGGTACAGTGGGGACGCCTCAGACCCTTGCCACCCTCTTCAGAAATCATCTCTGTTACAACCTGTTCCTGAGGCTTCCAGGTTAAGGAACTCTCTGAAGTGCCTTTGCTATGACGACGGCCCCCTGGTCTTCTGTTGTACCCCTCTGAGTTCAAAGTAAAACTGAGAGAAAAAAAAGAAAAGAAAAAGTTACCAACAAACTCCTTAAATTACTGGAATCTAAGCTCCCAGACCATCCTGCGATTAAGCTGTCTGTGTTAAGCCTGTTCCTGTCAAATCAGACAATGACTATTCACAAAAGTTCAATCTATCTCTAGTTCAGAGGACACCCTGGCATTCTGCTATGGAATATCTGTCTACAGTCACCAGGATTGCCACACGAAAGTCTCTGCCTTCTTCCTTGACCCCAACTGTCCAACCACAACTGTGGATTTAGCTCTCTTGTGACACATACCCTCTCTGGTACTACACTTTTCCTTTAATCATGTCTGGACCACTGGATTAATTATTGGTGTCATTATTTGTTTAATGTCTACATCCCACACTAAACTTTAAATTCCATGAAAACAGAGATTACATCCTTTCACCATTGTATCCTAGTACAGGATCTAGGACACAAGGCATTCAGTGAATATCTACTGAATGCTAAATTAATGAATGCTAAAGAAATAGAAGCCATGAAGCCCCCACCTAGTCCTTATTGCTGCTGATAGAAACCGCTTTTCTTAAAGTTACCAATAATCTGTCAAACTGGTGTCATACCCCTATTTTTTTTTAATTTTTTTCAATTTATTTATTTATGATAGTCACAGAGAGAGAGAGAGAGGCAGAGACACAGGCAGAGGGAGAAGCAGGCTCCATGCACCGGGAGCCTGACGTGGGATTCGATCCCGGGTCTCCAGGATCGCGCCCTGGGCCAAAGGCAGGCGCCAAACCGCTGCGCCACCCATACCTGTCATACCCCTATTGATGTGATGTTTTAGAAAGGATAAACCACCGAGGTAGTATTTTTACGGAAAAAAAAAAAAAACCAACAGGATAATCTTGAACAAGAAACAAGTAAACATCAGACAAAATTAGGAAACATTCTACAAAAGAAATGCCTTCTACTCTAAAAATATTCATGCCATCAAAGACAAAGAAAGGCTAAGGAATTGTTCCAGATTAAAGGAGATCAAAAAGACATGAAAATTAAATATAATGCATGATCTTGCACTGAATCCTGGACCAGAAAAAAAAAATCTCTATAATGGAAAAATTTAAATGAAACAACATAATAGTATTGTATCAATGTTATATTTTCCTTTTCTTTTTTTATTTTTTAAAAGATTTTATTTATTTATTCATGAGAGACAGAGAGAGAGGCACAGACGTAGGCATAGGGAGAAGCAGGCTCCTTGAGGGGAGCCCGATGCAGGACTCAATCCCAGGCCCTGGGATCATGCCCTGAGCCAAAGGTAGACGCTCAACCACTGAGCCACCTAGGCATCCCCAATGTTAAATTTTCTGATTTTGTTTATCTGTGATTATGTAAGTGAATGTCCTCAGTCTTAAGAAATAAATACACTCATGCACTTATGATTAAAGGGGCACGAATCTAAGATTTACCCTCAAATGCTTCAGGAAAAAAATATTAGCTATATATGATAGCATGATGAAGCAAATATGGCAAAATGGTAATAACTGGTAAATATGGATCAGATATACTCATCTACAAAGTTTTAAAATACATGAAGACAAATACTGACATAACTAGATGGAAAAATAAAAAAAAAATCCACAATTGTAGTAGAAAACATCAACATTCTTCATTTATCAATCAGTAAACAAGTAGAAAATCACTAAGACCAGTAAAACATTATCAGCCAACTTGACCTATGTGACAATTTACAGAACATTCCACCTAACAACAACAGAATATGTATTCTTTTCAAGTGCACACTGAACATCACCCAGCAGACCATATTCTAGGACCTAAAACAGATGGTTAACACATTTTAAAGAACTGAAACTATACTACAAAATACATTCTCTGACCATAATGGAATTAAATGAGAAATAACAAAATGATACTTATTCATACTTTCTCTTTTAGCCCTACAGTCAGTTATTTATCCAACTGCAAAGGGGCTGCTTTCAGTTAATGTCTCATTCTTAAACATGAATGAAGAGCCAAAGATTACCAGATATTTGAACAAAGACTCTAATATGAAAAGATGTTTGCATCCCCATGTTCACCTAAGCATTATTTACAACAGCCAAGACATGGAAGCAAGCTAAGTGTTCATAGATAGATGAATGGATAAAAAAAAGACAAAGTAAACATTATTAAACCACAAAAAGGAAGGAAATCTTGCCACTTGCAACAACACAGAGGGACCCTAAGGGTATGATGTTAAGTGAAATAAATCAGAGAAAGACAAATATGATCTCACTTATATATGGAATCTTAACAAATAAACCCAAAGTCATAGGTGCAAACCTCCAGTTATTAAATAAATAAGTCATGGGATATAATGCACAGCATGGTGACTATAGCTAATAATATTATATTGTATATTTAAAAGTTACCAAGAGAGTAGACGTTAAAAGTTCTCATCACAAGAAAAAAAAAACATGTAACTATGGATGGTGATAGGCATAATTAACCAAACTGATTATAGTGATCATTATCACTAAATATCTAATCATTAGATAAATATCTAATGTAAATATCTAATCATTATATTGTAGACCTGAAATAAATGTTAGTTATAGCTCAATTTAAAAACAAAAACAAAAACAAAAAACGACTCTAATATGAAAGATAAAATCAAACCAAAGTGGGGGAAGGAATTTAGAGGAAATAAAGTAGGGAAAAGAAATTTTAAAATAATTAACAGCTTTAGATAGATAAGGAAAGATATTGCATCCATCTTTGCCTTTCTTTTTTTTTTTAAGTAATCTCTGTGCCCAACAGGGGGCTAGAACCCACAACCCCAACATCAAGAGGCACATTCTCCACCAACTGAGTCAGCAAGGCAGCCCTTTTTTTGCTTCTTTTAATAAGATTCTTAGAACAAGAAAAAAAAAAAACATAAGAGGAGGGAGTGAAAGGATTCTTCCTACTTAAAAACTACAACATCCCTCCTCAAAAAAAAAATCAGTATAAAATTTCTTTTTTAGGGAAAAGAACAACAAAAGAGAATATATATAGAAATTAGACCAATCAGATCAATATGGAGAAAAATTAGGTCTACTATCCAAGCAATAGAAATTCTAGTATGTGAGAATACAAAAAGGAGAAGAAAATTATTACAAAAATAAGAACATTTCACAAAAAATGATGTGCATTCAGTATATTATAAAAACTTATCATGGTTTCTGAACTTTCCACATATATATTATACTTCAAAAACAAAGTTTATAGAAAAATTAAGTTTAGGGGAGGTGAGTGGAAGGATGGGTAAAATAGGTGATGGGGATTAAAGAGCAGACTTATTATGATGAGCACGGAGTAATGTGTAGAATTGTTGAATCACTGGACTATATACCTGAAACTAACATAATACTGTATATTAATTATACTGGAATTAGAATTTAAAACTTAATAAAAAAAACCTAAAGTATAGGGGCACTTGGGTGGCTCAGTCGGTTAAATGTCCAACTCTTGGTTTTGGCTTGGGTGGTGATCTCAGGGTTGTGGGATAGAGCCTCACATCCAGCTCCACTCTTAGCATGGAGTCTGCTGGAGATTCTCTCTCTCTCATCCTCTCCTTTGCCCCTCCCCACTGCTTGTATGAGAATGCATAAATAAATAAATAATAAAATAATAAAATAAAATAAAATAAAATAAAATAAAATAAAATAATAAAATAAAATAAAATAAAATAAAATAAAATAAAATAAAATAAAATAAAATAAAATAAAATAAAATAAAATCCTTTAAAAAAATAAAACAGGGATGCCTGGGTGGCTCGATCCTGGAGTCCCGGGATGGAGTCCCATATCAGGCCCCTTGCATGCAGCCTGCTTCTCCTGTCTCTGTCTCTCTCTCTGCCTCTCTCTGTGTCTCTCATGAATAAGTAAATAAAATCTTAAAAAAAAATTAAAAATAAAACAAAGTTGTTTTTTTTTTAAGATTTATTTATTTATTATTTATGATAGACATAGAGAGAGAGAGGCAGAGACACAGGAGGGAGAAGCAGGCTCCATGCTGGGAGCCCAACGTGGGACTCGATCCCGGGACTGTAGGATCGCGCCCTGGGCCAAAGGCAGGCGCTAAACCACTGAGCCACCCAGGGATCTCCCTAAAACAAAGTTTAGAAGTGAGCAACAAATCATTTTAAAAGGTTTTCAGGGATCCCTGGGTGGTGCAGCGGTTTAACGCCTGCCTTTGGCCCAGGGCGCGATCCTGGAGACCCGGGATCGAATCCCACGTCGGGCTTCCGGTGCATGGAGCCTGCTTCTCCCTCTGCCTGTGTCTCTGCCTCTCTCTCTCTCTCTCTCTGTGTGACTATCATAAATAAATAAAAATTAAAAAAAAAAAAAGGTTTTCAAAATCTGATGCTATATGAGGCACCTGGATGGCTCAGTTGGTTAAGTGTCTGCTTTGGCTCAGGTCATGATCCCAAGGTCCTAGGATCGAGCCCCACATTGTACTCTCTGCTCAGCAGGCAGGGTGCTTCTCCCTCTCCTTCTGCCTGCCACTCCCCCTGCTTGTGTGCTCTCTTTCTGTCAAGTAAGTTAAAAAAAAAATCAGATACTATAAGCATATGCTATGGTATAGAGAAAGTAACACACACCTGAGTTCAAATTTTTCAATAGCTGTATGATATCTGGCAACTTACTAACCTCAGAGTACTTATTTAACAAGATTACATAATAGAACAAAAGAATGCCTAGCAAGAGCCAACACCTAATAAGTACTAAGTTTCCATTTACACTTACCCAAAGGAAGGCAGGACTCTTCGGGGCTGATCTCGGGTTACTGTCACTCTGATCTTTGGATAGTCACTTATTCCATTAGGGGATTTATTACCTATTTTAAAAATGCATTTGTAATTGTAAAAAAACAAAACAAAAACAAACCCAAACCTGTGAACAGTCTGCATTAGAAAATCTGTGAGTGGTCTATATTGTAGAACTAAATATCTTATTCTTTCACATGCTATTACTATACAACACAGAGATTCAACACTGTAAAAAGTTGAAGAAAAGCAATAGTGCTTTATCTGTATTTGATTTCAGGGAGACAGTAAAAATTCACAGGCAAGCTTTTCTAGTTTCACTTGCTGTAGCATCAAGAAGCATGAGGAACTCATGATTACAAACTCCATGTAATCAAATCAAATTGAGTGAGTTGTTCAAATCATTTCTTCTTCCCAAGAAAACAGGAGTTATTTTTAAATGAAAATCTGCTATATGTTACTACATTTCACTGGAAGCTTCCATCACTTATGAGACGGTCACTATACTTCAAAAAAGGGTAACCAAACTTTTATCAGCCACATTTACTGCTAGAGCTACTGCACAGGTATAGAGCTCCTGAGGACTCCAAAATGTAAAGAGATCTAAAACTGAAAGTTTTTCCATGAGTCTGTAGCAGCAAACTTAAACTGACCTGAATTCCTTTGTTTGCAAAACCTGATTTGAACCAATGTTCAATTCTAATGGGATTTTTAAAAATAATATTCAATAAACACGATATATATAAAATATGAAAAATTCTAAATTCCCCAGTACACCTTTAAGGATTTCAGATAAGAGACTGTAGACTTCTTTATGCAAGAAACGTGCCCCAGGAATACCTGTGCTTCTCTGACAAGGCTACATGAACACATAGAAATATAGTGCTGACAGCTTGGCACAAGACAAACGTACCATCCCTTCCATATGTCCATTTTAATAATAAATCATTTTTAACTATATATTCAAGCAATATGAATAGATTATAATATCTAATTTATATTAACTTTTAAAATAAAATGAAAAACTTCATAAAAGTATCATCCTGACTCCAGGTCCTTTGGAACTAGAGTCTCAGACTCAGGGGTGTGTGTTTACTCCCTTTTGCTCTTCTCTGCCACCAGAGATACTTTACTTAAAAAGCTTGAGAGGAAACTTACTACTGTAAAGTTTTTATCATTTCCTTAGTTTCTTCCATTTTTACTTCTGAACCC
This sequence comes from Canis aureus, assembly GCF_053574225.1. Taxonomy (NCBI): domain Eukaryota; kingdom Metazoa; phylum Chordata; class Mammalia; order Carnivora; family Canidae; genus Canis; species Canis aureus. The sequence continues at coordinate 22,938,777 of NC_135641.1, read as the reverse complement.
ACAACTTTTCTAAAAGCTTTTATCCCTTTCTCTCAAACTTCATAAACCTGTGTGACAGAGATCACAGTCATTTTCTGGAGTCCAGATTCTTCCTCTTTTTCGCCATGATAGAATTTTAAGTTATGTATGGTTATGTACAATTATAATTCAGTTTTGGGCTCCAAGAATGACGTGGAGGCTCCCAATCCATAAAGCTATCAGAACTGAAAACCTAAAGTTGTTCCCCCATCAGATGATGTCCCTGAAAGACAGGGTTTATTTATTTTGTTATTTGTTTTGTATTTTGTTATAAAAGATTTTATTTATTATTTTGTCATTCTGTTATTCTTGATAACACATGCCTGACACAGAGTAAGCTCGCAGGAAATGTTTTTTTAATGAGTGAACCCTGAACTAAGTCACATTAAAGACAATGATAATACAAATAGAAAACACAAACAGTAAATTCAATGACAATTCTAAAGGAAAACTATTTAATTTTTAGAAGGTAGAGAGAATATGTCTGTGTTCTCAACACAACCCAAATGAGTGTTTTTCTTTCATATTCTCAAAACTCAGGAAACAGAGGCAGGAAGAGGTAGAGGAAAGCAGAAGGATCTCTGATCGCCTCACCCAGTTTCAGCATGTTGTTCCAGGGTCCAGAACCTGTCAGTTCACAAGACGATGAGTTCGAAAATACCTTAAAACCAAATAGAATCACCTCTGTAGTATCTCAATTTTAGAATTTAAATAAGTTTTTAATATTAAAAAAATCACTCTATTGGTGATGATTTCGCTAGCTCATGGAAGAGACATCATCAGTAGACCAAAAGTTAAATTGGTGAAGACTCACAAAATTATGTTTAAAATAACAATTTCAGGTTCTCTACAAATACTTAAGTAAGAACAGATGTATTACTAATTGAGCTCTTTATAAATATTTTTTAAATGTGTATTTTCTTAACCTTTAACTTCTTGGCCTTTATATCAAGGCTTATAAACATATCAAAGTCATTCTACTCAATTCCTAAAAAGAGAATATTTCTAAAATTTCACTTTAATGATTAAGTATGAAGATCAGTAGCCCCAATGGAACCCTATCCCCACTGACCTCTCCTGAAGGGGCCACATTCCGTGTTCCATTACAAGCAGAGGTTACCATGGGCTTTGTGGTCAGCTGGAATGGGAATCCAAATAAGCTGGCAGCATTGTAGAGACTGGTTTTGACTTGGTGAATGAAATAATCTAGACAATATAATATAGATTACATTTACATACGTATATAGAGTAATAAACTTCTAGCAAAAAAATTAGATTATATCTTAGAAAAGGCCTCTCTCAATCTTTATTAGAAGTATTATTTCCAATCACTGAGATAAGAAGGTATCCATAAAAGTAATTTTTCTCCTATCTTAATAACTAGAATTCCAATATTGTGATCTGGAGGGGTTTGGGGTTGTTTTGTTTTGTTTTACGTAGGCTCTTCACCCAACACGGGGCTTGAACTCACGACTCTAAGATCAAGAGTTACATGTGGGCCGCCTGGGTGGTTCAGTTGGTTAAGCATCTGACTTGTGATTTTGGCTCAGGTCATGATCTTGGGATTGTGAGACTGAGTCGGGAGTTGAGCTCTAAGCTGGTAGCGGCTCCTGCTTAAGATTCTCTCTCTCCCTTAGCCCCTCCTGCCCCATCACACTTTCTCCCCCTCTTAAAAAAAAAAAAGTCACGTGCTCTACAGACCAAGCCAACCAAGTGCCCCTGGCTTTTTTTTGTTTGTTTGTATTTTTGGGTTTTTTTAAGTAAGCTCTAGGCCCAACGTGAGGTCTGAACTCAGGACCCCACGTTTAAAAGTCACGTGCCCTACCAGCTGAGCTAGCCGGGCATCCCATGATTTTTGTGTTTCAATAAGATATCTCTTCTGGAATCCTATGAAAACATTAAACCCTCACTTCAGCAAATCACACACTGATTCATAGAGAAATGGCCTGAAATGACAACTTTTAAGCAATGAGTTCTTTGGAATATACAAAATAAATAAACCAGAGAGACAGCGGCATAACTTAACCTGTAGCATGTAGACACTACGTATGGCAGAATTTTACAGGAAGCACTAGAAGTTACTCACTGGTTTGTCCTTATTTCCTGGGCAGGTGACAATATATTCCTCAGTAACTACTTACTCAGTACCTATTATTTATTGGCTACTTGAGGTAGAATTAGTGAAGTATAAAACATGCAGCTCTTAAACCTCTATGATGAAATAAGGCTGTATCCCTCTACTGGAGAAGGTATGTTAGATCTGATGTAGCCCTCCCTGTCACCAAAAATAAGAATTACAGAATAAGTAAGTAGATAAATAAGGGGGAAGGGTAGATTTCAGTGCCTGCCACACTTCCTCCTTTTATGACACTACCCTTTCCTCATTTCCTACACTGCTGACTGGCTCTCCACAATTTCCTTTCTATTTCCCAAGTAAGGGTATTTCATAGCACTAGTTTGAGAGAAAGAGACCATCATTTTACCCACCTTCTGCATTAGAGAAAAAAAATCCTGAAATTAAAATGGTGGCTTTTAAAGAACAAGCACTCCAAAACATAGAAAATAGAAAGATAGGAGAATAACTTAAACAACAGACAGAATGTGACAGCTAAGTGAAGCAGAATGCAATTTGAAGTAATTTGTAACTAGAGAATAGGTAAAAGTATCAAAGTTTGCAAATTACTTGTTTCTCATTCTGAGACTTAGAGAATTCCAGGTTATCCCTCTAGTAATGTTGATGGATATCATTTATATTCTGCTGCACTTTCTTAAATGGAAGAGTAAGAGCATTAGAGATTGGTGCTTACCCCGCAGACTGTCATCCAGACCCCAGAGGGAATGGGGTATTCCTAATAACTAACATAGTTAAATAGTGGATGGTAAAAAAAAGTATTGTAATACTTATTTTCCTACAAACTTGTCAAAATCTGAGTAGTCCTTGAGATTATGCCAAAAATATCTCAACAACTCAAAAAAGGAGGAGGAAGAGGAAGAGGAGGGGGAGGAAGGCAGGCTGGCTTGCTTCATCTATAAAATGGGGATAAGACCATCTTCACTCACAACAGACTAAGTCAGATCTCTTAAAATCCCTTTCATCTCTAAGATCATGAGTCTGCGATTCTAAGATCTTCCTTTTCATTTTACCCTCCTTTTTTTCTCTCAAAAGAAACCAAGAGAGTTGTATTGTCCAACATAGTTGCCAGTGAATACATGTAGTCACCTAAGTTTATATTTAATTAAAATTAAATTCAGCTCCTCAATCACACTGGCCCCAATTCAAGTGCTCAATAGGCATTATCACAGAGAGATCCATCAGAAGCATTGATGTAGACCTTTACAAATTCTGCCGTAATATTACATCTGCTACCCACTGCTTCCCCCTTGGCTTAGATTCTTTCTAGAGTTTCCACTCAGAAAATTACAATACCTATTTCATGTAAATCATGGAGGGAGAAAAGGAAGGAAGTCCATGAAATAGATGATTACCATAATTATTTCAGGAACCTTCTATAATACCATTGTCAAAATTCTTTTTGTTTTCCTTGTTTTGATTGAAGTATAGTTCACAAACAATGCTACATTAGTTTCAGATGTTACCACTCTCAAAGGTCTTTACCACACTGTTATTTATTTACACTTTTGTTTAAAATTGACTCACATTTTTTGCTAAATAAATGTATTTGAGGGGTGCCTAGGTAGCTCAGTCAGTTAAGAGTCTGCCTTCAGCTAAGGTCATGATCCCAAAGTCCTGGGATTGAGCCCTGTATTAGGCTCCCTACTCAGCAGCCATTCCCCCTGCTTGTGCTCTCTGGCTCTCTCTGCCTGTCAAATAAATAAATAAAAATCTTTAAAAATAAATAAGTAAATAAATAAATGTATTTGAAAGGTAACTTTATATCACTACTATAAATATAAAAGAACATTATTTGCCTTATACAGAAATTAAACAACAATATTAAGTTCTAGCTGTAGCTGTTAAAAGGGAGAATCATATGTAAAACATACTAGCATTAAATCAAGAATTTCTGCTTGAAATAATCCAAAAATTAAAAACAAATAAAAGGATACAACTTTTTACCACATAACTCACATGCTATACTTAATGCTATGAAATGTTGTATCCCCTAAAATCATTTCCTGAACTGATATCTATCCTGTGCTTTGGGAAAATACTGTCCTAATGAATTTAGTATAAATCTGGCATTCAAAGTCCTCTAAATTTGATATAGCTCTAACTAACTTTTCCTTGGAGTTCTATTCACTGTTTCCTGAATTGCACAACTCTCCTATACTGTTCCCTCTACCTAGAATGCTTTTCCTTCCTATTGCTCTGTTGATATCCCACCCATCCTTTAAAATCCATCTCACACACTCTTTCATCAAATATTTACTGAGACTTTTAATCAGCTGAAAATTGGACAGTATTTTGTTACTATCTTTCTTATTTCAATCATCACATCCTTACTGACATTAGTAATTATTTATATGCTTGTCTTATACCCTCTATGATACAGGCATATACCTATACAATTGTAAGGTCCTTAAAAATAGAGACCCTATCTTATTCATTTTTCTTTTTCCTGTAGAATCTAACATATTGCTTAGCAGTAAGACATGCTCAATAAGTACTCCTTGGATTTAAATGAAATGAAATCTTAACAGACATGTCTACTCCGAAGGTAGATCGAAATTCACATTCATTCTTGAAACAAAGGAACTACTATTATAGCACTCCATTGTGCCTTTCTCCTTTAATCTAGTTTTGTTCTCTTCTATCAAGCTACATCTAGCCCTCTGGATACAGAGAAGTAAATGATTTGGGGCAACACATTAGACTCATTCCCTCAGCTATGTGAACTAGATGACTCAGTTTGAAGTAGCTTTATACAATGTTTTCTCCTCAAAAATAAAAAGCACCTTTTCCGTATAGGAAGATTGAAAAATTTTAAATACATATTCAACATACACCTTTATTTATCTGGAAAGATACTCAAGTCCCTGTTAACAGTGTTTACCTCTAGAAAAGATAACTGAGTAGAAAAGGACAGGAAAGAGACTTAACTGTTCACTGTACATACTTTTTACCTTTGGAATTTTGTTCCATACATACACTTTTCCCACTTAAAAAAAATCTGATTTTTAAAATTATCATATTCAATACCTAATCTTGGTCTCTTGGCTGGTATTTCATCAGTGTCCACTGTAGAAAACAAAGTGCTGAAAAGAGAAGAAGAAAAAAAATATATATATATATTTATATATACATACATACATTTCTATAAGTAAATCTAGTATGCATATAACACATCCTCTCTCTTCACTTTGTCAAAAAAAGAAATTCAAATCATGTTAGAAAACACTCCTCTATAGTAGGCCTCTACTATTTGAGGACTTAACGTTATTGTTTAAACTATTTGAAAGAGACCCAAAACTCCCTATTAAGTGATAATCTGTAATCTGGCTAAAGTACAAATTTGCAACTGGCCAGAAATCACCTGGGTAGTAAATGAACATAGGTAAGAGCCTAGGACTAGTATTTCCTTTTTCTCTCCAGAAGTGATTTTAAAATAACAATTTCCTTGGGGCAGCCCGGGTGGCTCAGCAGTTTACACCTGCCTTCGGCCCAGGGCGTGATCCTGGAGTCCCCGGATCGAGTCCCACATCGGGCTCCCTGCATGGAGCCTGCTTCTCCCTCTGCCTGTGTCTCTGCCTCTCTCTCTCTGTGTCTCTCATGAATAAATAAATAAAATCTTTAAAAAAAATTCCTTTTGAAAGATGACAACATAAGAAGCCTTAAAAGAGAATTCTAAGCCCAAAAAGGTCTTCTATTTAACTGCATTTCTATCATGGAAACTACATTACACTGGTAATAAAAAGCTGGGGAATTTGGGAAAGTTTCTGGACCTATTTAAAGATGATTATGATTGATCAGTTTCAAAAAAAAAAAAAAAGGAACAAAATAAATCCCAGGGGAATACCATTCAGTTCATAACTGTAAACATCCCAGTAAGATCTCCTGCCTTCATTTTGACCAGAAAAAAAAAAAAAAAAAAAGGCTTACATTGTGAAAAACTGGTTTGACTAAGGATGTGTGGTAAAGAACAGAGTTTTGATCTCCAAATCATTGTTTCATCTATTTGAAAGCAGGGATTCACAGCAAAAAGAAAGGACAGGGGAGAGAGAATTAACACTCTCCCATTCAATAAATACGTACCAAGTGCCTATCATGCACCAGCCTTAGCACAAGGCCCCTGGGGTAGAATAAACAAATACTACCCTTATATATATTAAGCATCATTTTAGGCACTATACAACATGTTGTCAAATGACCCCCATTGTCAACCTCACAAAAAGGTAGAAAAGAACAGGTTGAAACCTTGGGCTCTCTAGAACACATGATGAAACTCAGCCAACAGCCAATTTCATCAATGACCTGCATTCTCAGACTCATGTATTCAATCATCTTGTTCTCTCAAGCTCCAAGAAACCAGTCTTCAACAATCTTGAGGCTTCATTTCTTTTTTTAAATGAAACTAACACTTGATCAGTAAAAGTTAATGGTGGGGTGTGTAGAACTGGTATGGTGTTTTATTCTCTAGATTAACTCTCAAGCAAAGGAGTACACGCCACGAAATGAGACAAGCCAAGGGGTTGATGCTAAACAAGAACAGCTTTTAGGTTCCCCCAAGATTTTGGCTGGATTTTACAACTAGTGATCTTTTTAAAAGAACGAGACTCCTAATTTTTCCCCCTCATACACTCCAACGCAGTGCCATCCTCCCTCCCTCCCCCGCAAAACACGTACACACACACACACACAGCTTGACAGCTGTTTCGGAACAAAACAGCTGCTGTTTCTCGGTGCTAAAAGAACAATTCTTGCAGTCAAAACGGCTTTGGGCAAGCTATGAATCTCACTTGCCGCAGCTGCACTTATTGCCTACAGATGACACTCGGGAGTGTGCTTCGTAAACAGTGAACCACAGCACGGACAGTATTCGTTCAATTTTGAGTTTTCAACCTTAACAGTATACGATAAAGCCCCATTGGACAGCAACCAGCTTGGCCTCTCCCAAGAACGTCAAAGATCCTGACCATCACGGGCCACTCCAAAGACAACCAGCTCGGTCCATCACCAGGAGCGCATCCGCACAGCGTGGAGGGAGCGACTACGTCACCAGGGCACCCGCGACTCGCACCTCCACCGCCTGGGCCCCGCCAGCTGATTCGGCCGGGCAGGGCCTGCGGGGCTGGATCGGCGCTCTCCGGGCCGAGCCCCGGGTGGGGGAGGGGGTACAGCCAGCCTGGCGCTCGGCCCCCTCTCCTCTCACCTGTTCGAGCGCCGCCTCTTCAGGAGGGCCCGGGCAGGGGGCACCGGCCGGTCACAGAGACGGAAAATGGTGCCGAGAATCCTAACCAGCCATTTGTACATACCAGGCCCAAGCAGCAGCGGCGGCCGACACACCCCGAGACGCAAACCCCAGAGCTGTCGCCGCCGCTGCCGCCTTCGCCGCCTCGGCCACCACCGCCAAGGCTCAGTCGCCCACTTGTGACGCGATCGGAGGGCCCACAGATAAAACGTCCTGAGGGCTACAGGACGCCCCCCCCATCCCCGCCTGCCACCACGCCTGACGTCACCTCCTCCCGCCCGCCCGGAAAGCATCTTCGTCCTCAGTCTGCGCACGCGCAGCCCCACCCTCGCCCCCGCTCCTCCCGAACCTAGCAACCGGAATGCGTGCCGGAGACGCCGGTCCAATCGCTAACGAGCTCGCAAAGACTGTGGGCGGGGTTTTCTCTTCGGCGGAGCCAATCGCGAGTCCGCCCGCGGGACAAGGCCCACGCGCCGCACGTGAGGCTTCCGCACCCGGGGGGAGCGCTCCCGAGGCCTGCAACGGAGGAGGTGCTCAGTAAGCGTCTGTTGAGGGCACGGAATAAAGGTAGGTCAGGTCCATGAACAAGTATTTACCCTGCTGACCGCCCTTTAGTTTGCATGCACCTTACGTCTAGTTTTTCCGCAGGCGTGGTCACCTTCATTTATCCCAGCACCCCCAGGCGATGGGGAGGAGTCTTGTGCCCATTTTTAATAAACGAGGAAATCAAGCATAGAACGATTAAGTGATTTGCCAAAAATCATCAGGCTAACTAGTGGCGTGGCCCTTGAGGTGAGTCCCCTGGAAGAGACGTGATTACAAATTACAGGATAATTGTGTGCAAAGTGCGGTAGGCGCCAGAGAAAGGAAAACCACACCTTGGGGAGGAGTAGGGAAGGACGGAATTTAAGGCTGCGCGGAGACCTCAGGAGAGTCCTCCCCTGGGCTGGCAGGGAGTGCCCATTAGTTCTCTCTCTGTTACCTAGAGGTCACACTTCTGGTTAATTATCAACAAGAGAAAAAGTCCCACCCTGCATAGTGACTAGAAATTCCGGTCCCCTCTTCCAAACAGTCGTGGAATCCTTCTTTTCAAGCCCCACAAACCCATCCCTGACTGCAAACTTGACCCTTACCTACGATTGAGTTGAGGCCAGACTTCCAGGTTTGCTCGAACTTTAACCCAGGCACTCCCCATTGACAGCCTCGTCCTTTGCTGAGTAAAGTGTTCTGGAATTCTGGTGCAAGTCACCGCCCAGAGCTCCAGAACTACCAGCTACCCACCGGTGGCTATCACCACTCTGGAAGCAAATCCTAAATTGTGGATGTTGGCCCCTTTCTTTCATTCTCCAAAACAAAAGTTTGAGAACAGGGTTAGAAAGACCACAGGCTTTTTTTTTTTAAGATTTTATTCATTTATTCATAAGAGACACTGAGAGAGAGAGAGAAGGGCAGAGACACAGGCAGAGGGAGAAGCAGGCTCCATGCAGGGAGCCTGACGTGGGACTCAATCCTGGGTCTCCAGGATCACACCCTGGGCTGAAGGCGGCGCTGAACCGCTGAGCCACCCGGGCTGCCCCAGATTTTTTTTTTTTTAAGACACTTTAATTTCCATCAACTTTATCCCACCCCGTTTGCCTTTGTGGAAGAGCAGCTGAAGACCACTCAGTGGTTGTTCCTACTTATTCAGTGGCCTGAGCAGTGGGAGCTTCAGAACAGTCTTCAGTGGTAAGCTGAGCACTCAGTCTTCAGTAGGAGACTGCTAGACAGGTACAGAGGGCACCTGAATGCCTTCAGACAGTGTGTGACTTCAGGTTGAGTAGCTGTGACTCTGACATGCCTCCCAGGTCACAGTCTTTTCGGTAGCAGCCTGCTCTTCCTTTCCAATCTCTTCAGGATCTCCGTAGAAGTAGAGATCAGACATGATCTCCCATGGGTGCTGGGGATTGGTGCCACAGACACACAGGACTTCCCAGGCCAGCATCCACCACATCAGACCCGCTGAGTGAGTTCCCTTGTTGTAATGCATAGCAATGTCCACATAATGCAGAGGCGAGTCTGTGTTCCATAAGCCATGGTAGGCAGGTTAACATAAGACACCTCTGTAAGAGTTTGGTGGTCAGCCCTGGGAAACCACCAGAAGTCTTGGCTCCTCAAAGGCTGCCTGGATCTGTCTGGTTAGTGAAGGTTCCAGGCTCCAGTAGCAGCAGTAAACTTGAGCACAGCTAGCTGGCCAGTACTCCTGGATGATACAACTGTTGTTTTCTTTTTTTTTTTTTTAAGTTTGGTTTTCAGTGGCAACAATGGCACAAGCTGCCAGCAGAAGCTTCTTCCAGGTTCTCTTCCGATTTATGATGTAGATGCTATCACTTTTTCTTTTGTAGATGGACTGTTCCATTTGGAAGTCAAGGTTGTTGCCACCTAAGTGGATTCCTGCTGCGAGGAAGTTCCTCATCCTTTCATTTGCAGGAACCAAGGGCTCCAGAAATTGTAAAAGTTTCCCTTTAAGTTAGCATGGGAACGTAGAACAATACCACTGTGTGGAACCCCTCTCCAGGTAATGTGGAAAGCAAAGACCAGTTGATTTAGAAGTAGCTATTAATGGGTGCCTGGGTGGCTCAGTTGGTTAAGTGTCTCCTTTGGCTCAGGTCATAATTTCAGGGTCCTGATATCAAGCCCCACGTCTGGCTCCCTGCTCAGCGGGCAGTCTGCTTCTCCTTCTGCCCCTTCCCCTGCTCATGTTCACTTTCTCCCTCCCTCCCTCTCAAATAAATAAATAAAATATTTTTTTAAAAAAAAGTGGCTATTAAAAGTATAGCATCAAAAAAAATAAAAATAAAAAAATAAAAGTATAGCATCTGCAGTCCATTGCTCATTGGCTCCCCGAAGGAGTTCCTTCCCTCAAGGTCATCTCTCCACTGTTCTCAACATCTTCTACAAGGCACCAATAGAAGAAAATCTCCCCTCCATCTCCAAACCAACCTGATTCAGGCTGGACTCCCACTTAACTTAAAAAAAGTCTACCACTGGCATTATTTTGCAGAGCACTTTGGCGGTGTCCAGACTGTCCCGTCTACTCTAAGAGTTGGTCTTTGCCATCACCAAACCAAGAAGAATGGTCAAGTATTCAGAAGGGATTTTCCAGAACAAAAGAACAGTCTCTGTTCAAAACATAAATGAGAAAATTGCAAACTGCTTTAGAATAGCAGTTTATCCAAGGTTTTGGCCACCAAGACTTAAGAAATACTGGCAACAAGTCTCAGGCCACTCTAGTACAACAACACGTTTTTTTTCTCCTGCCTCATTAATAGCACCTACACATACACGAAGCTGAAATGTTAGTCACTGTCCTTGAAAAGTGGAGGGCTTTGAATTGCCTTGGTCTGAGGCCTCATCAGCAAATAGTAACTCCTGAGTGTAGCAACTGCCAGCCATCGCCCACACTTACTGCCCCCTTGCACACGTACACCCCCTTTGTATCCTCTTATTATCTGGTTGCCTTCTAAAAGGAAGAAAGGAAGATGACTTATAGCCTTATAATTTATTTTCCTGGGATCTTGCTAGTTGGTACCTCTGCTGTCCTGTGGTCCAAAGTAGAGGCATGGGCCAAATGCCTGTCCTTGGATTATCCTTACCCCCACCCCACCACTGCTACAACCATTCCTGTACCTGGGAACTCTTCACCAGAGAGTTGGAGAAAAAGCCATATGGAGGAACAATTGAGGTTTCTTTCTTGGTTTGGATAACTTGCACCCTTGTACTGCTGGAGGGGCACATCCTCACTGCTTAAGTTTGCATTAGGGTATCCTCAATGGTTGCCCAGTTTTCTGATCCTCTTCTTCTTCCTCCTCCCCCTTTTCCTCCTTGAAGGTCCTCTCCTTCAAGCCTTTCCAGAGCCCACCCCTAATTTTCCTCAAAACCTATGTCCTGTCCACAGAACAAGGAAGACCCAGCCTCCAATTCATTGTTCACTCTTGCACATTTTCCCTTTGCCAGCATTCTCAGAGTTAGTTTTGCTGACCCCTGCCAGAGTTCTGGGCCATTTGATGGAAGTGGGTAGGACTCCAAACGTGAGATATTGTTGGTTTGGCTTAATGTGCCTAAAATCCAACATGAAGGTCACCACCCTGAAGATTAATTCCCTTCTGGGGACCAACTCTGATATTCAAGAAAAACATGTCCTCCTAATAATGTGACTTGATCTTATTTAATCTAATCCGGCCTTATTATCCAAAAACAAATATAGTTCCTTGTCTTAGATTGTATTACAAAAGTTGTTCACAGGCTTGGCCTGCCTTGTGGAGAAAAAGCACTCAGCCCTACCTAAGCCTCTTTCCTAATCTGTAAAATAGACTTAATCAAACCTGCCTTTCAGATCTGTGGGCCAATGAAATGTCCTTATGTAAGTGAAGGATCAACTTCAGTGCCCAGCATGGAGAAGTGCCTAATGTTTCTCTTCCCTCTTCTTCAATTATCTAGTAAGCCAATTAACTTGTCAGTTCCACATCCTGTATTTTCCTACATTTTCCATGGATTTGCTCTTTCCCCTCTCCAAGCCCATCAGAACTATCATTCAGGAGCCTGATCATTTCTCAGTCTTTTGCAAAAGCCACCTCTTCTTGTCCTCCATCCCTCTTGTATCTATTTGTAAGTTGATCTCTCTTTTGTTGTTATTTTGTTGTCTTTTGTGGTTGTTGTTAAGGAAGGTAAATTTATATTGTTGTTCTTATTTATTAAGGAAAGTAGATTTATAAATTAACTACATGGTTTTTCTGTTACTAAATCACTGAAAGTGGGTGCGTTGATTTTCATCTAATTCCAAATATTTGTTTCCAGTGGTCTGACTTCTTTTTTTTTTTTTTTTTAAAGATTTTATTTATTTATTCATGAGAGACACAGAGAGAGAGAGAAGCAGAGACACAGGCAGAGGGAGAAACAGGCTCCATGCAGGGAGCCCGACGTGAGACTCAATCCCAGGTCTCCAGGATCAGGCACTGGGCCGAAGGCGGCGCTAAACCACTGAGCCACCCGGGCTGCCCCAGTGGTCTGACTTCAACTATGGAGAATCCCTAATATTTACTTTGGAGGACTCTAGGGAGAACCTCATAAAGAAAGTTATCTCTGGGAGGAGCTAAAACTGCTACCGGTTTCACAGCCAGAAGAGGATGATTCTCAGCAAGAAAGACCCTGCTGAATTACACAGCATGAACCCCTCAAATGGTTCACAGTGGTTCCAAATGAGGGCCCAAGGCAGATGTTACAAGGACAGACTTTACAAATTATGGAGTGGGTTTTTCCAGAGTTGCTTCTCACCCAGACAACTCTTGTGTACCTGCTCTGTGTGTATAACTATCTAATGAAGGTGTAAGAGTCTCATGATCAATGCTTGGAAAGCTAGTTAAAAATAAGAACAGAAATCTGGTTCTAATAATAATATTTTAAAACAGCACTTTAAGATCCAAATAAATCTAAAATACTTGCTACCAATGAATGTTATATATTGGACACTACCCCCTAAATTTTTCAATGTTTTCAATGAGCTTTTAATTAATAAAAAGTATTTTGCCTCTGTCTTGCCAGGCCTTGCCAGAGCCCTCTATCCTTGAAATGCTCTGAGCAGCACTCTGCAAAGAAGCAGTTACGTGAAAGTACTGGACTTGCATTTATTTTGTTTGATACATTGTTTGTAAGGAAGTCATAGCTTCTAAAACAAAGTAGCTCTATTCCATGAAAAATACTTCTTAGGCCAGAAAAGTAGTAGGGAGACATTTTCTTTGTTTTGTAATAAACTACCAAAAAAGATTATTCACATAATAATGTTAATAAGCTAACCTAAATGTACTATTCTCTATATATTTATAGTTTCTTATATTTGCTATTTATATATTATTATGGGATATATTATTTTTATATGTATTTGTATTATTACATGATAGTACCATATTAACATGTAAACAAGTGAACAAGAAGAAAACTTAGGTTCTCACTGCCTTGAAGATAAAATCCAATGTCCTAAGCATGGCATACAAAGTTCTTCATAGCCTGTGTTCAAATTACTCTATCATTTCTCAATGCATACATCCACACTGGCAATCCACACTTCTTTTATGACTCCAAATTTTTTCTCTCTGCCTGGACTGCCTTTCCTCCACCGTCTTCACCTCATGAACTCCTACCCCATCTTTAGAATTCAGCTCAGGGTGGACCTCCTATGTGAGGCTTTTCCCATGGCTTCTCCCTGTGGAGTTCCAGCATCTTAAAGTTTCCTCCACAGTTCTGTGGCATATGTATCCATAGCTCTATATTCATATTATTAATATGTCTGTCTCCTTGAGAGAAGGAGCCATCTCCTATTTTTTCCTTATTATTTTTTTAAATAGAAGCTTGAAAAATGTTCGATAAAAAAAAGAAAAATGTTCAATAAATGAATGAAGAAATTAAACAAATATATGGATTTAGGGGAAAGTTGCCCTGATCTCCTTGTAGAAAATCAACCAAGGAAACAGACTTATTTTTCAAACATGTACAACTAGCAAGAGATTGTGGGGTCACTGATGCAGATGAGAAGATGTTTTAGTGAGTCATACAGCAGCTGAGAGCACTAGACCAGAGTGAGAGAGGACATAGGTCATCTTTCCTTGACTGTTTTGGCCAATGAGAGTTATAAAACCACCTCCCCTCAGTTCCATTACATTTCCATACCTGTTTTTCCTGTCCACGTGTTTGGAAGCTTGCCTGCCCCCTTTCTATTCTGCTCTCTGTAGCAAGAGATTTCTAGGTTAAGGGTGGGGGTGGGTAGCCAGTGCATAATACTAAATTGGAAGTGAAGCAAATTATGTTATTTTTGAATTGTGATTATTTATCAGGGTCATCGTATTGAGAAAACTGACCATTATTCACTCTTGACTAGCTGATGAGAAATGAAGAAATGGTTTTCCTCACAATACCTTTGAGTAAATGCTAACATTCACATAGTTATAAGTTGGCACATCTCTTGGAATTTTAAAAAACTTTTATCTTGAAATAATTCGAGGTTCACAGGGAGCTGCAAAAAATTGGACAGGGAATGTGTTGTGTACCCTCACCCAGTTTCCCCTTATTGTAACATCCTTTATAACTAGAATGCACTCAGGAAACCAGAAAATTGACATTGATACAATCTACAGATCTAACTTATATGTTACCAGTTTCACATACACTTATTTGTTTGTGTTCATGTGTGTATGTAGTCCTGTGCAGTCTTACCACCTGTGTAGTTTGCCAGGACTACCACACAAGCAAGAGCAGAACTAATTCACCTCTCAAAGATTCCTAGTACACCTCTTCTCCATTTCCCCCTCCCTTTCCTCTTCCCCATCCTTTGGAATGCTTTATATATTTGATATATATTTGAATATTTGATATTTCTCACTAATTCTCTTTCTTTGAGAGAATGGGCTTTCCCATTGATTCTTGTGCTATTTTCAATGCTGGAAGTAGAAAAGAGCACACAGCTAGGAAGTTATAGGGACCTTCTGTGACTGCTGGCAGGAAAATCAATAACAGTAACACAAAGAGGCCTCCCAAGGGAAATGAATCTTACTCCTAAAATTGGCTGGTTTCCAGGAAAATGTACATTGGCTCTGTCTAGATAAAGACTTGGCATGGTACTAAAACTGATAGGAGCGCAACAAATATTTATCAGCCAACTACACTGATCCAAGAGTGAGCAATGCATTTCATAACAGGTTCCTAAGAGAATGTGAAACAATTCTCCATTGGCTTCAGAGGGCAGTTTCCAAATTAGTAAAGCTTACTGCAAATATGAAAAAATAAAAAAGCTAGCATTTGTTTTTCCTGTTTATGTATCCTTAATTTATTTCTCCAGTAGGAGACAAAAGATGCAAATAGCCTAGAGTACTGACTGAAGTCATTCATCTGAAACATCACTACTGTCAGGTGCCCTCCATTCCTAAAATCATTTGATCCCTCGTCTAGCCTAGTGCAGGCTGCCTTCCACTGGAGGGCCAGGTGTGGACTGTGTAACCATGTAGGTAATATAGTTACCAAGTGCTCAGTGAGCTAGCCTCAGTAGCAGACACAGTGCTAAGAACTTTACTTATAATAGTTCATTTCATCCAGAAAACAACCCTGTGAGATAGGTGGTTCTGTTTTCTTCATCTCATAGTTGAGAAAAGTAGGAGCTTGAGAACTGAAATGTTTTGTTTCAAGCCACGCAACTGGTGAGTGGAAGAGGTGGGATCTGAACCACTGCTTGGGGGTCTTGGCATTCATCAGGTCTGAGGGCTGACACAGAATCTACGTGCAATACTTTGAAGCACCCCCCCCCGGGGGGGGGGCGGAAATCCAACTCTTTGGGAAGCATTGCTGGAGTGCAGATAAAGAAAACTGTTAAATTACATGAGAGATGCTGTTGCTTCATAAATACCTATTTCAAGTAGACAATGCTAAATGATGAGTGGCTTTTGCCTGATGCTCTGGATGACAACATATTCTTAAGTTGTTCATACCTTTATTTATAAATTTATGTTTCAGCTGGTCAGACCCCCGCTCCTCCACCCCCACCAGCCTGAGTAAGTGCTACAAGCACTTCCACCAGAGAGAGAATTAAATGACCTTGTTGCTGTGGCAGCTCAAATTCAGTTACTTCCTACACTGAAGTGGATGGATTCTGACATAGTTCTCTATTTAAAGCTTTTGCATTTACTTTGACTTTTTTTCTATTTTTCAAAAGATTTTGTTTATTTGGCTGAGAGAGAGAGAGAGAGAGAGAAAACACAAGTAGGGTCCTGGGATCATGACCTGAGCTGAAGGCAGATGCTTAACTGGCTGAGCTACCTAGGTATCCCTGTTTTTCCTTTAAAAAGGAGGAGGAAAGGGAGAGGAAGAGGTAGGAACTCTGGATCGGAAGAAATAAAAATATGTATAATGCCATAAAAATTTCTTTTAATCTGAAGCATATGTGGACAAACACAGGTATACGACTAGAGTTAATGAAATATTCTTAGCAAAGTCTAAAGACTGCTGTATGAGGAATGAGTGTGTGAATTAGCATAAAAAGTAGTTTTGTGTACACAGGCCAACAGTATACTCATTACATTTGTTTCATTCACAAGAACAGGGAGGCAAATATCTCAAATCACACTTGATTTCAACATACCAAGCCAAACGACTAATAAACCGCCCACAAAGAATGAAACTCTTTTGAACTCGTCATTCAGCAGATACACATTATATTAAGATATGCAGAAAAAAATTTAAAAGATATGCATAAAATTGTGTAAGGCAGAAACCTACCAACCTTCCTTTGAAAAGAGGAGGAGTCAAATACCCTGCCAGGGTTGGGACCCGCCTGCAGTCCCTCTCAGGAACTTCCTGTTGTCACCACACCTCTGGATTAGCTATCTGAGCTCTCAACAAAGCCCTCAGTGAAACTCTTAAGGCTCTGCCCAGGGGATCACTCTTCTTGTGAATGTGACACACACTCTCTCCAGTTTCCATATGCTGAGATTATACTTCTTCATCAGTTTGATGTGCTTGGTCAAATCAGGTAGGTCGTTTATTGAATGGTTTTCTTAATTATTTAAAAAAACATTATTAGTAGTATTGCCACTTTGCATTTTATTAGCCCTGTTCCTTCAATGGACTTTTTAAGTTTTATTTAATAATTTTTAAGGAAAGAAGGTATGAATGAAATGAACTTCCTAATCCTGAAAAAAAATTTTTCTCAGTAGTAAGAGATTAATATTCCTTGAAATTAACTTGTTCTGAAGTACAAGAAATGAATGTGCTGGGAAATCTAAAAGTTATTTTCTTTCATAGTTAAGTTTTCTGTGCCTTTCCACCTGCACAGAAATAAAATCATTTATTTTCTGGAAATTTTAAGTTTTATTATTATAACTAATATATAGAGGATAGATTTTTAGAAGTTTGCATACATGGATGATTTATTTTAATTATCTTTTAGGAAAACATGACTTTATATAAACCCCTTGGAATGGTTCCTGGCATATTGATAATGTAAAAATTATTAATTATAATGAATATGAATTAAAACAGTAATGTACAGGGTCACCTGGCTGGCTTAGTCAATAGACCATTCAACTCTTGATCTCCGAGCAGTGAGTTTGAGCCCCACATTGAGTGTAGAGATTACTAAATGAATAAATAAATGAATAAGACAGTAATGTACATAGCAAGGTAACAAAAATAAAATGAAGTGCTTTTTTTTTAAAAGGAACTCAGCCTTCTTAGGAATCTAGTTCTTTTTTCATATAGCATATGGTAATAAAGATTGGTACAATTTTTTTAAGGGAAATACGTTACGCATAGTAACCATAAAAATGTTTATACCTTTTGAACTAGTAAAACCATTGCTGAGATTTTATTCTAAGGAAAAAACTTTTAAAAGGCAAAAAATTCATAAAAAGATGATTCTAACTATGTTACTTATAATAACTTGAAATTAAGTATAACAGAAATGTTTCTATGTACAGGAATGTGTAAAGTACAATATATCAACTTTTTTAAAAATGTAGCTTTAATTTATAAATTATTCTGAAGCCAAGCAGAAATGTGCAGACATGTTTATAAAATAATGTCAAGTAGACAAAACAGAATTCAAATTTGGAGATAAACTAAGATGACAATTATGTTAAAATCATGTATGCATGCCTGTGAATAAAGTGTACAAAGGAAATGAAAAAGTTAAAATAGCTGTATTAGGATTTCAGGCTTATAAATAATTTTTTCTTAGTTTGTGCTTTTGAAGCTGATTTAACAGTAAGTTAAAATTATACTAATTATGGTATTTTTCACCGAGAAGTCAACATTTTAAAGTGTGTGTTTATTATAATTTTTAAATTAAAGAAATAAGCATTTAGAGATAGTTTTATCCCTGACATAAAAACCTGATGATGATTTGTGGGTACTTCCTTCCAGTCTCGCATTATATACCTCCATGTACAAAGTTGAAACTTGATTTTTTGTGACTGGCCTTTTTACTTAACATTAGCTCATCAGTAAGGTCTTATTTTAAATGATTCTAGAAGATTCACTGAATGCCAGAATCTAAGCAGAGACACACCACAATAAACTTCTGTAGCTAGAAGGGAAAAACATAATTTTAGGTGTAAACTAAATTTAGACTTCTCAGTATCTGCAAAACTATGAACTTGCAACTTCTTTTTTTTTGTTTTTAATAAGATTTTATTTATTTATTCAAGAGAAATACAGAGAGAGAGAGGCAGAGACACAGGCAGAGGGAGAAGCAGGCCCAGTGCTCGCTTCGGCAGCACATATACTAAAATTGGAGAAGCAGGCCCAGTGCAGGACTCAATCCCAGGACCCCAGGATCATGACCTGAGCCACCCAGGTGTCCCTGAACCTGCAACTTCCATGGGAGAGTCTGTTGAATAATATGCATCTGATAGCAGAAATGATTTATCACAAATACATTGACTTTTTGCTTTTCCCTTCTTTGGCTTGCCGTCCAAAAATCAACAAGTATTAAGATGTGATTCTGAAATGCAGAGAATACAGGTGATTCACTTTGGGAGACCTTTGTTCTGTTCTAAACTTTGTGAAATCATGGTGGGAATGTTTGCTGTAATTTTACCAGTGATCAAAACAATGGGTAGCAAGTGCTAGTGTGCCTCAGAATCACCTGGGGATTTATTTAAAATGCAGACCACCCCCAAAGATCCAGATTCAATGGATCTGGGGTGAGATCCTGGAATCTGCATTTCTAACAAACCCTCTGGGTTTTTTAGGTGCAGGTGATCCAAAGAACAAATGCTGATAATGTTGTTCTAAATTAAGGCTCCTGTCATAAAGATATCACTCTTCTATCAATACTTTGGCTTATGGAAATTTGTGTAAAACTACATAGATATTTACCTAAAGAAAATAGCTTAGTGCCCAAACCAGAATTATATCCTCAGATATTTGAAGTCCTCTCAGATAATTTATAACTCTGTGGTGTGTGTGTATGTGAAAGAGGGAGTGAGGGAGAAAGAGACAGAGAGAGAGACTTACCCCTCTCTGACAGGCAGACAAAGGCCAGAGAGGTGATGGAATGTGAATTTGCATATTTACGCACATGATTAAGAGATGAGAATGAGGAAATCTAGTATCTCGTTTTTTCTCAGTTGTACCCTAAAAATTATGCTGGTGGTTAAAAGCAGAAATGTCCAACCAAGAGGGCGTTTTGTTCATATGCTTCTTCCTTGTATTTGTTGGGGTTTTAAAAAAGACACAAGAGATACTCCCCTAGGTTTGGCCCTGGCCAACTGGGAATACTTCTGTTGGGGAGCAAGAATTTCCTGTCCCCTTGAAAGTACTTCAAGCCAGATCGAGAATCAGAATGACATGAGACAGATTAACAACAGAAAATCAAATTTAATTGGGTACCTATGAGGAATCCACACAGACCTGGAAATTCCAAAGGACAGTCAGGCAAAATGAGGTTTATGTGTCGTTCTGAATTAAGGGGAAGAAATTAGGGGTCTGGGACTTCAAAGGGGAAGAATGAATTCACAGGAAAATTAAAGTGAAAAAGATTAAGTGTTTGGTAAATGTCTTGCTGGGCCACTCAGAAACTACGGGACATAGAGAACTTTGATCAGAAGGGCCTTGCCAGGTTCCTCCCTGTCTACCACACCTAATTCATATCAGTGTAGTTAGCTATGGTGATAGCTCTCTTCCTGGAGCAGGTCCTCTGTATAAATTCTTTATAGACTATTGCAGGGGAGGTAAAGAGGTTTTCCTGAATCTGCTGGGTTTTAATTGCTGCTTTTTTTTTTTTTTTTAAAGATTTTATTTATTTATTTGACAGAGAAAGAGAGAGAGCCCAAGAGCACAAGCAAGTGGAACAGCAAAGGGAGTGGGAGAAGCAGCCTCCCCACTGAGCCAGGAGCCCCACTCGGGACTTTATCCCAGGACCCTGGGATCATGACCTGAGCTGAAGGCAGACATGTGACTGACTGAGACACCCAAGTGCCCCTTGATTGCTTTTCTAATTTTTTTAATTTTTACTTTTTAAAGATGTATTTGTTTGTTCTTGAGAGATAGAGAGATAGAGGCAGAGGCAGAGGGAGAAGCAGGCTCCCCGCAGGGAGCCCGATGTGGGATTGGATCTCGGATCCCAGGATCACACCTGAGCCAAAGGCAGACGCCCAACTGCTGAGCCACCCAGGCGTCCCTGATTGATTTAAAAAAAAAAAAAAAAAAAAAAAGGATTTTACTTTTTTGAGAGAGACAACACAGGAGCAGCAGCGGGGAGGAGCATAGGGAGAAGGAGAGGCAGATTCCCTGCTGAGCAGGGAACCCAATGCCTGACTTGATCCCAGGACTCTGGAATCATGACCTGAGTTGAAGGTAGACGCTTAACCAACCGAGCTACTCAGGCACCTGCTTTTTTTTTTTTTTTCTATGCCCAGTGTAGGGCTGTATCTCACACCCTCAGATCATAACCTGAGCCGAAATCAAGAGTTCAATGCTTAACCCACTGAACTACCCAGGTACCCCACTTATTGCTTTTAACTCAAAATAATCTTCATGCCAAAGTTGTCTGTCTGGGGGCAGCCTGCCCTTGGCCCCCACACTTCACCATCTGGTTCAGAACAGGTTTCTAATGCCAAATTCAGTGTGGTCCTCTGCATAAAAAAATACATAAACTGAGTTACTTTCCAGATTTAAAAAATTTAATAGAACTTCATAATAGGAAATTGTCACTTCCCCTCTCTACCTCTTTTATTTTTTTTCTCTTTGTAATCTTTATTTATTTATTTTTCTTTTTTTTAATTTATTTTTTATTGGTGTTCAATTTACTAACATACAGAATAACCCCCAGTGCCCGTCTACCTCTTTTAAAAATGGGAGTCCAACTCATATTCTGATCTCGCCACGGTAGTTTCTGGCCTAAAGTGATTTTTATTTATGAGACTTTTGGAAATTACTTCAGCATCGTGTTTTCAGGCAAGCATAAAAATGTTCTCTAGCATGGCTTACTGGAAACATCCTGACTTCACCAACTAACATGTGGTGAACTGTGTCCCAGACACTGACTAGTATCCGTTGACCAGATTGCAGAATCCTTGACAATATATCCCTTTATCTTGGTATCAGTAAATACTTCCAGGAAACATTAAATCAGTATACCTGTCTGTGGACCTCTGTTCTAAAGTTGTTATTAATACCTGTGTCATGTTTGGGGGTGGGAGAAATGATAGCTTGAGCACACCTTGAAATCCAAAACTTGAAATAAAAGACCTGTGAGTCAGCCATGCTTGTTCTACTTCCTGACTGAATGAATATTGTGCATCAAGATTAAATTAGGTGGAATTTCACACCTGTCACTTGAGTTTGGTTTCACAGGTGTGAAACCATAAGTCTAAGAGAAACTGATATTTTCATTTTTAATCAGTTGACTTAGCCACATTGAGAGACTGAATATGAACCTACCTGTACTTACTGATTCTCACAGAATCTCAGAACTTTCTCTCCCCCTGCCCACACTCACAGTTGCTTCATCATGGGTTATTTCTGCCCACAATTCCATCTTCTCTTTTCACTGACACCTCTTTGGATATGAATGAGGAGCCTCTTCTTTTTGTAGAATTTTCCCCCCAAGTCAGAAATGTGGGTGATGAAATCAGTTCCCAAAGCAGGTAGAAACTAAGAAGCTAGAACTGTGTGTGACACCACCAAGCTGCTTGGGCAGCTTCATTTTGCTTCAGGGCAATAGGTCTTGTGATGATAAAGCAAAAGTATCCCTTGGAACTCTCATCAGGAGGGGAGTGGAGTTGACAATGATAAGTCTGAGGGAATCACACTTTTCTCTCCAGCTCAGACTCAGATGAAATAGGTCAATGGAAATGCAAGTCTGTTTTCTCTGTTGTATCCTAAATAAATATAGCTAGTGGTTAAAAGATTGGAGGTGTCCTTCCAATCAAGAGGGCATACTGTCTATCCAACAGTTTTCTCTAGCAAATATAAAACAAGATAACAGCTATAAATAGTTCCTAAGCCTGAGAGTAGTTTATTTTTGCAGGAATACCTACAAACCCTCCCTACAACAGATTAACTAAAGTGGGGGCTTTATTCTGTGGTACAAAATGGAGATCCATCACTCGGTCTCCAAGGGGAAAGAAAAAACTGGAAAAGTGGGAGACTGTTTTGATGTTGACAGAGAAAAGTGAAACTTTTGCCTAGTTACCTCCAAAAGACTTCATCTTTTTCACTTTGGTCTTTCCTTGAAAGTGTGAAATTATCGGAACCATTTCTTAAAGCAGTTGTATTGGAATATAATTCACATACATACACCTCATTTAAAGTGTGCAATTCAATGGTTTTTAGTATGTTCACAGATATGTGCAACTATCACTGGCCAACTTTAGAGCGTTTTCATGACCTCAGAAAGGAACCTGGCACCCTTTACCTATTGCACCCCTAATTCGCCACCTGCTTCCATCCCTCAGCCCTTAGCAACCACTAATCTACTTTCTGTCTCTATAGTTTTCCCTGTAATATGATTTGTGGTCTTTTGTGACTAGCTTCTTCATTTATCATAATGTTTCCAAGATTCAACCTTATTGTAGCATATGGAACCATGTTTGTTAACCAAAGGGTATTTAATCAGCCAAAAAATCCTGCTTAGCAAAAAGATGACAAAACACTTATTTGGTTAGGATTTTATTTTATTTATTTATTTATTTATTTATTTATTTATTTATTTATTTATTCATTCTAAAGATTCCATTCCTAACTAATCTCTACACCCAACATGGGGCTCAAACTCACAACCCCAAGACTAAGGGTTGTGTGCTCTACTGACTGAGCCAGCCAGGCAGGCACCCCTGGTCAACATTTTAATTCCAAGAGTATTGTATGGTTATTTTCAGATATTTTAATTAAAAATTAAAATAGGGGATCCCTGGGTGGCGCAGCGGTTTAGTGCCTGCGTTTGGCCCAGGGCACGATCCTGGAGACCCGGGATCGAATCCCACATCGGGCTCCCGGTGCATGGAGCCTGCTTCTCCCTCTGCCTGTGTCTCTGCCTCTCTCTCTCTCTCTGTGACTATCATAAAAAAAAAAAAAATTAAAAAAATTTTTAAATAAATTTTAATTTCTTGCTTTATTAACTTTTTTTAGATTTGGGTTGTCTTTGGTTAGAAAGACTGCCCTGGAAATTTATTTTCCTAAATAGATGCCTCATGTCCTTTTAGATCAGCTGGCTTGCAGATCTTAAAATTTTGTGTCCAAAAGGAATGCAAGAGATTAACTAAAATCTCTAAGGAATGAGGAACCAATCTGTCAATATGAGGAAAAGGATGGCCCAAATAGGTAATCTGCTTACTTGTTAATGACAGAGCCAGAACCAAAACCAGTTCTCTGGCCAGGTAGAAGCACTGTCATCTGTATAATGGCCAATATGCTGCCCTTTTCCAAAATCCTTCCAAAATGATGGAAGGAAAGCAATTATTGCTTTATATCAAATTCCATGGTAAGCAATTTACTTATTTTACCTAGCCTTCATAACAACCCTATGAGGTCAGTACTACATCAGGGAGCGAGAATTTCCTGGCCCCTTCATGGTGCTTCAGGCCAGACCAAGAATCAAGTGGACATGAGACAAATTAACAGCAGAAAATCAGATTTAATTGAGTACCCATGGGGAATCCACACAGACCTGCAAATTCCAAAGGATTGTCAGGCAAAATGAAGTATATAATCTGAATTAAGGAGAAGAAGATGGTATGGGGCTTCAAAGGGAAGGAATGAATTCACAGGAAAATGAAAATGAAAAAGATTAAGTGGTAAATGTCTTTGCTGGGCCACTCAGAAACTAAGGACATAGATAACTTTGACCAGAGAGGCCTTGCCAGGTTCCTCCCTGTCTATCACGTCTAGTTCATAACATAATGTAGTTATCTATGGTAATAGCTCTCCTCTTGGAGGAAGTCTTCTGTCTAAATTCTTTTTAGGCAGTTGAAGGGGAGGTAAAAGGCTTTTCCTGAATCTGCTGGGTTTTGATTGCCTTTTAATTCAAAACAATCTTCATGTCAAGTAGCCCATGTTGGAGTGGACTGCCCTTGGCCTCTATAAATATTAACACAATTCATCATCCATATCATCAATGACTATTATTTTTTTTAAAGATTTTATTTATTTATTCATGAGAGACACAGAGACAGAGAGGCAGAGACACAGGCAGAGGGAGAAGCAGGCTCCATGCAGGGAGCCTGATGTGGGACTCCATCCCAGGATCCCAGGATCACGTCCTGAGCTGAAGGCAGACACACTCAACCACTGAGCCACTCAGACATTCCAACAACTATTAATTTTTTAGCATTTACTATTCACCAGCTAATACTTTAGATACTTCATAGACATTATCTCTAATTCTCACCACAATCTTGATAACAGGGCTAGGATTAGGGTGAAGTCAGTGAGGCACTCACCAGCTGCAAAATTTAAAGGGATAAGGGACACCCAAACTCAATAATCAATATAAATTATATTTATGATTTTAATGCAGTAAAAATTTTTTTCATGATGTTTTAATATAAGATGTAAATGATATTTTAATATTTATGTGATATTTTATTGAAAATAATACATATATCATTAATAATGCATTTTCACAGTACATAATAAATGATATGCATAAGTGATATTTTGCAGGGCATAAGTGATACTTTAATGTAGTATTTTTGAAAGATGAAAATCAATGCAAATAAGTCAATGATGAAAAAAATATCAGAGGCACCTGAGTGGCTCAGTCAGTTAAGGATCTGACTCGTGGTTTTAGCTCAGGTTGATTTTAAGGTTGTGAGATTGAGCCGTGTATCAGGCTGCATGTTGCTTGGAGTCTGCTTGTGATTCTCTCTCTCTCCCTCTGCCCCTCTCCCCACCCCCACTCTATGCGCTCTCTAAAATAAATAAATCTTAAAAAAAGAAAAAATATCAAAATTTTACATAAGGACAGACTATTGTTTGTTTTACAGCTCTGTGTTATTGTATAATAGGAAAAGTCACTTCCAATAAGCCAGCCATTCCTGGGTCCATGCCATCTTCATTTCCTTGCTAGCTGAACAGATTGAATAACAAAGGGCCGTATTTATGGTCATATTTTTTGACTGACTAGCAAGATTTTATAAACTTTTCCCACTTGGTTCAAAATCTAGGAGGATATTTTTGGTAAATATATATATATATATATATATATATATATATATATATATAGTTTTTTTTTTCTTTTGCCTCAGGTCAGTATGGCTCTGCAGAGCACTGCCTGACAGGATGGCACTACTGTGATCATTTTACACATGTGAAGCTGAGGCTCAGAGAGGTTAGGTAATTAATTACTAAGGGTCACATAACTAGGAGGCAATAGAGTTGACCTGACTCTGAAATCCATGCTCCAAAAATCATGTTGTATTTTGTTAAGGACATTAGACCAAGGTTGGCAAACTTTTTCTGTAAAGAGCCAAATCAGTCAATATTTTCAGCTTTGTGGGTCATTGGTCACTTTTACAACCACTCAACTCTGCCTCATAACAGGAAAGCAGCCATAGACGATACATAAATGGTCATGGCCATACTCGGCCCATGGGCAACCACACATTAGATCATAACAAAATACCTCAGGCGCAAATATGTTATCTCTGAAGATGTTCTATCCAGGTTTCTTTGACATCTTACTCTATTCTGCTCTCATCTCAGCCTGCTCTCCATCAGAGTCTAAATTCCTCATTGGATGGGAGACATTACCCATCCAATTGTAATTTTCCAATTGCTAACACTAACCAGCATTTCAGACTAATTGAATTTCAAAGTAGACTGAAGAGGAAAGGCCATGTTTTTCCTGCTTCAAATAAACTCTAATAGAAGAGGTTAAGCTTTAGAAACCAGTTTGACATGTTCTGTGGCTACTTGGTTAAAGGCTCTGTTAATACTACTTCCAAGTAAACTCGACTTTGTAATAAAACAACACAAAAAACAGAGGTTTGCTTTCTGAAGGTGTACAAGTGGTTAATTATTTTATAAACATAAACTAGAAATTAAATATAAATATAAACAACTATATTTATGAGGGTGAAACAATTTAACAGATTTGCTATTTGCAAATATCTAGTTCTTGCCTGCCCTCCAAATTGCCTGAGAATTTGGGGTCCAATCAGATAAGTTCTTGCTATACGTGCTGGGCACTACTAGACAAAACAAAACAAAACAAAACAAAACAAAACAAAACAAAACACAGTGCTTGCTCTTAAGGAGCTTAAACTAACTCGTAACATGGTCCAACATTTTAAAATGTTATTAATTCTGAGGGGAAAAGAATGAATAACCTTAGGTAGTTTTATGCAGAGAACCTCAACAAATGGAATGCATAATCCATTTTTGTTTGCACATTATTTTGCAGGCCTTATTACCTGCAGATCTCTTATTACACAGTTCGAGTCATAATGCATATGTCATTTCATACTCAATTTATTTCATTTACATTATGTATATTTGTAGTATCCAGATGGATCATTCTGAGTAGCTGAACAATGTGATACTTGCTTATTCATGAAACATATATTGATGTCAACTCTAAGTCAGGCTACATTATATATATTTGTAGTATCCAGATGGATCATTCTGAATAGCTGAACAATGTGATACTTGCTTATTCATGAAACATATTTTGATGTCAGCTCTAAGTCAGGTTCTGTTACTGGCACTGGGAAGACTACAGTGGATAAACAGTTCAGTTATTTTGGAGCATCTACATCAGCAGGGAAAGTTGTTTCAGAACAGGAAAAGAATGCTTCAGGTGTGTGGTAGGAGAAAAGAAAGTAGCATATAAGGGTCAAAATTCTCCAGAATGGGATTCAATACAAGAAGAAAGTAGAATAATACCTATAAATCCTGGGGGAGAGAATATTGTTTGAAGCCAGATAATCAGTTAGGCTTAGGAATTCATTTATGGATATGAATGAATTTAGGAACTATTATATTATCAATTGGCCCTTCTTAAAAAGATAGCAAGAGCTCTCACTCAGGGATTAATGAAGAAGCCTAGGAAGAGGATTCACTGGGAGCAATGATCATTATAGCATTAAATATAATTACATTTAGCATCTACATAACTGGGGGAATATGGGAACTATGGTTCCAGAAAACAATTTTCATATACAGCCCATTCTTGTTACTCATGGTAGTTATGTGCCGTGAAGCCACTGCAAACACTGAATTAGCAAATACTAAACCATTGCTCCTAGGGGAAATACAGGGTTAGGTTCCTGCAAGCCTTTGGTTACAACATTTTTATTGACCAATCATTATGTGCATTTCTGTTTAAAGACACTTTATTTAAGGGTCCCCTAGGTGGCTCAGTCAGTTGGGTCAGTCAGGCTCAGTCTAGTCTTGATTTTGGCTCAGGTCATGATCTCAAGGTCATGAGATAGAGCCCCACAGCAGGCTCCACGCTCAGCAGGGAGTCTGCTTGAGATCCCCTCCCCTTGCCACCCACCCCCATGCTCTATCTCTCTCTAAAATAAGTAAATATATCTTTAAATAATAAAAACAAAAACATTTTATTTAATATATTGTTTACTCATTAACACCAAACTCATGGCCAGCAGCACTATACCTCATGCCAGAATGAAGCTTCTCTGAGATACATATCTTCTCTGTAAGGTCACAGCACTTCAGGATCATGCTTGGAGACCATTTAAAATGATGAAATTATCAAGAAAAAGCACAAGAAGCAAAAAAACATGGCAGTAAATAGACTATGCAAAGGACATTTGTTAAGGGAGCTGAAACAAGAAGACAGAGTGTTGCCGTGTTTGACCTCATTTGAAAGTGTGCATACGGTGCAACCCATTTTTTTTTTTTTTTGCCTTTCTGCACATGCCCATGAATGACTGCAAAAGCATCCCAAGTATTGATTTTGGGGGATAATAGTTAATTTTAGCAAGTAGGGGAATTCATAGATATGAAATCCACAAAGAATGGAGGTTGACTGTATTTTGACAATAGGAACAAAAAGTGTACGTGTGTGTAAGTGTGTGTGTATGTCCTGAAAGAGGGGCCAGGGAGGGTATGAAAGACAATGTGTGTTAACCTTCTTGTCTTTTTTGTTAGAAAAGGAGGGGATAGAACAGATACATTACATACAACAGAGACTCTCTGTTTCTGTTGATACATCAATACATAGAGGCTTAAATGTTATTTATTTTTAAACTAAAAATGGAATCATTAGATGAACTAAAAGTAATTTTATAACTAATGAAAATCAGGAGATAGACATTGGGCCAGCAAGGAGAAGTACCAGCTGTGCTGATGCCCTCATCAGTTGTAAAGGAGGATCATTAGATACTGTCTCAACTTACTAAAGCAAGGACTAGAGCAGAGTGAAGAAAGACAACAGTTCTGGCAAAGAACAGCAGGCAACATGGCGGAAGTTAGAAGTGGGCTGCACAACAGGCAGAAATACACCTTCCAGATGCCCAAGAATTCTTGCTAGGGGTTCACCTTGGTGGATAATGAAGTCTGAGTACACATACCCAAGGCCGGGGTCTGGAGCAGTTCTGCAGGTAGTCTACTTCTGGCCTACAGTGCACACATTTACAGTGAATAGAGATGTATTTCATATAAAGTTATAAAGTAAAAGTAAACGCCAGAAAAATTCAAGCAGGCTATAATCTTCCAGCATGAGAAAGAAGTCATAAATGCAAAACAACAGAGACAGGGCAATGCATACAGGATGGATTGTAAGGATGGTAAGCCAAGAAAGCACTAAACTCAGAAAACAGAGCTTTACAGTATTTACGGTCCAAGTGTGTCAGCATGGGTCCTCCCCGAAGCAGACACCGACATGGGATTAGACACGCAAAAGATCTGCCAGAGGAACTGTGTGGCAAGGAGAAAGGATGAGGGCAGGCCGAGAGAGCCTTCACTGTGAACCACATCTGGCTTCCAGGAAAGGAGGGGAGCAAGGAAGAATGGCACAGGCACAGCTTCAATACAGGTGTGAGAATATTTCGGCTGAGTTGATGGATTATTCCTGAGCCAAAGTTGCCTGTTATGGCGCTCTCCCAAGAGAAAGAGGTGGGGGCACCTGCATGGCTCAGTTAAGTGTCTTGCTTCTTGATCTCAGCTCAGGTCCTGATCTCAGGGTTGAGAGTTCAAACCCTGTGTTGGGTTCTATGTGTGGGTATGGAGCCTACTTTTTTTTTTTTTTTTTTAATATTTTTTATTTATTTATGATAGTCACACAGAGAGAGAGAGAGAGAGAGGCAGAGGGAGAAGCAGGCTCCATGCACCGGGAGCCCGACGTGGGACTCGATCCCGGGTCTCCAGGATCACGCCCTGGGCCAAAGGCAGGCGCCAAACCGCTGCGCCACCCAGGGATCCCTATGGAGCCTACTTTAAAAAAATAACATAAAAATCCACTTGTTCTGCTCTTCTTGCCTTCCAGTAACTACCCATTGCCTCCCATGAGGCAGGAGGAGCCAGCCTGGGGCACTGTAGTACCCCACAGTGCTCGGTAATGGGGTGGGAGCAGCCTGGGGGAGCCATGGCTTCATGTGGACACTATAGACTGGCTGCTGGAGACACAGGTGACTCAACCACGCTCCCTGCAGCAGGTTCTCTTGAAGGCAGATCTGAGGGAGGCCTCTGCACCAATTATACCTCTTATGCCAATAAATGTGAACTCACCTATTTTTTTTAAAAGGGTTCTCAGATTGGGCCATGAAATAAAACCCAGCTAGACGCTATACCCCTTAAAACAGAGGAATTCAAAGGTTAAAAAGGATTAAAACATGCTAGGTAAGTGCTACCAAAAAGAAAGCCTAGTTAGGGGGCGCCTGGGTGGCTCAGTAGGTTAAATGTCTGCTTTCAGCTCATGTCATGATCTTTGGATAGAGCCCTGCATTGGGCTCCTTGCTCAGCAGGGAGTCTGCTTCTCCCTCTGTCCTTCCCTCTGTGTCTGCTTTCTCTCTCTCTCAAATAAATAAACAAAATCTTTTTTTAAAAAGTTATCATTTGGGACGCCCAGGTGGCTCAGAGGTTAAGCGTCTGCCTTTGGTTCAGGGCATGATCCTGGGTCCTGGGATCCAGTCTTGCATCTGGCTTTCTGAAGGGAGCCTGCTTCTCCCTCCACCTGTGTCTCTGCCTCTCTCTGTGTCTCTCATGAAAGAAATAAATAAAATCTTTTTTTAAAAAGTTATCATTTGATGGAATTCAGGCAAATAAACCACATTAAAATGAAAAAGGATAGAATACCTGAAACATTAGGGCTCGGTAATAAAAGTAAAAATCTATGAACTTAAAACTTAAGTAGTTTGGGAACTTGAATTTGTCCTTCAGTGTAGTGTTTTACTTTGCTGAAGGGATCTTACATTCTTAGCATTTAGATTAAGATGATGTAAGAGAAAAAGATTCTTGATTCCCAGATCAGGGGAAACTCACTCTTTAAATTCTTATTTTATACCATATCTCTTTTACATGGCATATATCAAAGGTTGTAATTTCATGCTTACTTGTGTGGGGTTTTTGTTGTTGTTGTTCTTCTGTTTTTACTTGTGTGTTTTATTTCATTAATGCCCAACTCTTCCTCTAAAATGCCACCTGACCCAGGACCTAGGGGAGGGTAAACTTATTGGATGAATTGTACATTTCCTCTGAGAATGAGACAGAATATATATAAAGCTGTTATAACATACATAAATATTTCATTTTTTACTCAGTACTTATGATGGGCTTTTCCAGAGCTCAATGCCATTATAAAAATAAGACATTAAAAAATATATGAAGTCAAAGTGGTTCTAGCAAATGAAAAATATCTACTTGTTTTGGAGGCACCTGGGTGGCTCAGTTAGTTAAGTGTCTTGCTTCTTGATCTCAGCTCAGGTCCTGATCTCAGGGTTGGGAGTTCAAATCCTGTGTTGGGCTCTATGCTGGGTGTGGAGCCTCCTTTAAAAAAATAACATAAAAATCCACTTGTTCTGCTCTTCTTGCCTTCCAGTAAGGGGAGGCATTACCCATTGTAAAGGGGTTTAGTAAAGACTCAGCAATTCAAAAGAGGTTGGTTGAGCCATTCCACAGACATGAAAAGTGGCACCTGTGCTGAAAAATAGCTCTGACCCAAACTTTATGACTAGTCTGAGCCTTCCAATGACCCAGATATGTGACTTTTGACACACTGGCCTAGTATGGCTCAAAATGAACAGACCTAACAATTAAATAGTCCCCTTCTTTGGAAGGGGATCTCCATGTTCCCCAGTATGATCTCATTCATAATTAATCTCCTCAGCATTCCTCTCTTGGGCAGGCAGGTTATAAATGAAAGATGACGTAATTTCCCCAGGTTGTCAGGTGAGTCAGTTGCACAATTAGGAACAAAGACAAGTTTTACTGATGGCTGTGCCCAAGAGGCTCAGCCCTACCTCGTGACACATACTCTTCAGTAAAATGACTAATTAAACAGTCAATTATTTGCTCTGGATCTTGCTCTACGAACATGAGATAAGTTTCAGGCCACATTTTCCAGAAGCATGCAATCTACAGAAAGAAAAAAATGGAAGGGGCCAAAAGATGGGGAAAATGTTTACATAGACAAGTGAGTAAGGTCTGCCATTTGATGCACAACATAGTGACTATAGTCAAATATACTGGGCTGTATCCTTGAAATTTGCTAAGAGAGTAGATCTTAAATGTTCTTGCCACACACACAAAAACATCTGACTATGTGAGATGATGGGTGTATTAAGATTTTTGTGGAAATCATTTTACGATATGTACATATATCAAACCATCATGCTTTACACCTTAAACTTACACAATGTTATGTCAATTATATATCAATAAAACTGAGGGAAGGGGAAGAGAAACAATTGTGAGCATGAATCACTGTACATGCTAGAGCAAATGGAGGAATACGTGAGTATAGGGCTCAATTTTTAACCAGTATTTTCTAGGGTGAGTTCTAGGGTGAGGGTTTTTAACCTTCTATTTGACCTTCTTCTGCTCTTTCTATTTTGGAACTTCATGCATTGCTGAGCACCAGAGTCTTTGCAAGACGTTTCAAATAAAAGCATGCATGAATGGACCCAGGTTTTTTTTTTTTTTTAAGATTGATCTATTTATTTGAGACAGAGAGAGAGCAAGCACAGGGGGCAGGGACAGAGAGAGAGGAAGAGAGAGTCCCAAGCGGACTCTGCTGAGCATAGCGCTCAACACAGGATTTGATCCCAAGACCCTGAGATCACAACCCTGAGATCGCAACCTCAGTGAAACCAAGAGTCAGATGCTTAACCGACTGAGCCACCTAGGGGCCCCTGAATAGACCCAGGTTATTAAAAAAGGGTAGAGACACCAGGATGAAGTCTGTTCTGTGCCTCAGAATGAGGGAAGAGCTATTCCTGGGTGTGCAAGTGTAGATTCACTGAGAATAAGGGCCCAGGGCAAATGGTTCTTAAATTTCTATTGGAGGAAGACAGAACAGGTGATTCCCAAGGCACTTGTCTCCTGTTGGCCAGTTACAAGTCAATAGTCTTCCCCTCCAATTCCCTCCCACAAAGAATGGTCATCCGTAGGACCTTGCCCCCTCCCCCTGAATATCCTAAAGAACCATCTCTGGCTTGCACCTAGGGACTGATTGTTCCTGCACTTCACCTTCAATGTGGCTCTTTCTCTCTCTCAGCCAAATAGGATGTAGGAGAGTGGGGAGTAACACAATTTTAAAGCATTTTTATCATTAAAAAAAAAAAAACAAACAGTCTTCCATCATATTGTTGGATCAGAGACTTACTTTTAACTTCTATTTGATTGTGGTTCTTGATCAAGGCTCAACATAATGTTGCAGAAGTAACACTCTGTTTCAGTACCTAAGGACCCCAAAGCCCTTCTTCCTTCCTAACCCCTTTTTCACCTTGCATCTTGATCTTTAGTTTATTTCCAACTCCCTGTTCCCTTTCAAACAGAAGACTTTAGTAAGCATTATTATCTATTTTCTTTTTCTGATATCAGAACTCACAACCTCACTCCCACTTTTCATCTTACTGATATGGCCCTGTCCGCTTTCTTTTTCCTTTTATTTAAGCTTTTATTTGGAAATAATTTTAAAGTTTCAGAAAAGCTACAAGAATTAAAAAAAAAATACTCAGAACACCAATAACCCTTTACATGGATTTACCTACTGTTAACATTTGGCTATATATGCTTTATCATTTGTTATCTCTCTGCCCCTAATTTTCTTTTTCTGAACCATTTAAGAATAAGTTGGCCATTTAGTTATAAATACTTAAGCTGAATTTTCTAAGAATTAGGATTATCTCCTACATAACCTAGGGGAGATATATAGTTAGTTAATCAACTATATATCTGTATAGTTAATCAACCTCAATTAATATAATGCTGATACCATACTTTTATCTAATTTACTGTTCACACTCCAATTTTGTCAATTGACCCAATAATTTATTGTATGACTTTTTTTTTCTTCCATTACAGGATCCAAACTAAGACCAGATATTGCATTTATATATCCCATCTCTTCAATCTCCTTTAATCTAGAACATTTCCATAGCCTTTATTTGTCCTTTATGACATTGATCTTTTTTAAGAATACAGGTCACTTTTTATTTTTAATCTTTAAAACTTTTTTTTCTTTAAGAATTTTTTTGGGCATGCGGGACACCTGAGTGGCTCAGGGCATGATCCCAGGGTCCTGTGTAGGGAGCCTGATTCTTCCTCTGCCTGTATCTCTGCCTCTCTCTGTGTCTCTTATGAATAAATAAATAAATAAAAATCTTTTTTTTTTTTTTCTTTAGCATCTGTCTCTTGGTTTCAGCTCAGGTCATGATCTCAGGTTCATGGGATTGAGCCCCACTTTGGGCTCTTTGCTCAGCATGAAGCCTGCTTGACCCTCTGCTCCTCCTTCTGCTTGCGCACACACACACACACACACTCTAGGAAATAAATAAATACAATCTTAAAAAGAGAAATAATTTTATTTTTTTCCACAGAAGCCCCCTTCCCTGCCAGCACCGGCCACAGCTACAACACACCCAGCATCCAGCCCTTACAGGTCCTTTATAAAAAAAAAAGTATATTCCTCATTTTGTGTTTGTCTGATTTTTCTCCATGGTTAGGTTCAGGTTATACATGCCTCCCTGGAATACTACAGCTAGGGGCACATGTGTCTGTCTGCCCCTCCTTGGCAACGTTCAGTTTGATAATCTAGTCAAGATGTTGTTCAAATTCTCCATTTGCATAGTTACTACTTCTCCCCTAATTACTAATCAGCAATCTGTAGGAGAAAGTTTAAGACCATACACATGTGCTCCTTCTCAGAAGAACCACCACCTCAGTTTAGCATCCACTGATAATTCTTGCCTAACCCATCTTCATTATGAAGGCTGCAAAATGATGAGTTTCAACTCCAGCCTTCACTCCACATTTACCAGCTGGCATTCAGCACTATACCAAGAGTCCTCCTCTCTCTTCCATTTATTTGTTTCTTTGCTTCTTTATCTATTTGTTATGGAATCATGGATCCCTAATTCTTCCCAAAGGTCCATAACTCATTATTGTCCTTAATTATTTTGTGCTCAAATACACCAGATCTGGCCAGTAGAAGCCCCTTCAGGCTGGCTTCCTGTGTCCTTATGACCTGTTTTTATAAATAGTCTCTTATTTTCTGCTGTAACAAGATGCTCCAGCTTGTCTTTTTGCTTTGCTCCACCTCATCTCCGACCTTTCTCCTAAGGCTATCCTTAGAGCTTACACAGTAGGATGAATGCTTGAAGGTGGTGCTTGAGACACAAAGAAGGAGAGAGTCCAAGAAGGCACCATGGTCAACTGTTTCAGATACTACTGAAAGGCTCAGAACAAGGCACATCACTGTCTCTACTGTTGTCCCAGGCAGGCGCTCTAGACAAGGAAAGAGGTGTTTGGTCCAAGCAGATACAGATACTGAGACCTCTACTATGTGCTGGGCACTGTGAGGGATACACAGGTTCTAAGGCACCATTCCAAGGAGGTGATCCAGCAAGATAGACACACATGTACATTAATACCCATAATGCACCCCTGCAATGTTTTTATGTTGCTGTCAATGAGTTACAGGGGTTTGGGAGTTCTGGAATGCAAGACAGTATTGAAGGCTGGGGAGAGTCGGAGTAGGTTTCATTGAAGTGACTTTTGGGTTAGACTTTGAAGAAGAGTAAGATTTGGAAAAAAAGGGTTTCCTGGTGAAAAAGAATTCACTGCTGAAGTGTGCTGAGTGGGGTATGACTTTGCAACTTCATTCAACTTGATGCAGCCTCCTGCTGAGTGTGTGAAGCACAGAAAGAACTCCAATGACTGTAGGGCAGCACTTTTGCTTGACACCCAACTGAGGAAAGAACTGTTATGATGCCATCTAATTTTCATTTTCAGACCCAGATGAAACATGTCCTTCATTCACCAGACTGAGCTTTCACAGTGCAGTGGTTGGTACAGGACTAAATGTGAAGTTGATGCTCTACACAAGAAAAAACCAGACCTGTGCACAAGTCATCAACTCCACAGTTTTTGGGAACTTGAACATGACCAAGAAAACCACCTTCATTGTCCATGGATTCAGGCCTACAGGCTCCCCTCCAGTTTGGATGGAGGATTTAGTACAGGGTTTGCTCGATGTAGAAGACATGAATGTGGTTATTGTTGATTGGAATCGAGGAGCTACAACTGTAATATACAACCACGCCTCCAGTAAGACAAGAAAGGTCGCAAATGTCTTGAAGGAATTTATCGACCAGATGTTGGTAAGAGAGAATTCTCTTGTATGACTCAGGGCCACATTGAACCTGGCCCATTATCTGGAGATTTGAAACCACGAGATATCTACAGGGAACAGGGGGATTATTTTGAAAACCTAGCTAAGCTCTAGGGAAAGTAGAGAGCCCAGGTGGAGGGAAGGCCCAAAAGTATGGTTGTGTAAGTTGTGCACTGCACAGGGCATCCATCTAAGGGAGCACCACTGTCACTGCACACATTGTAGACCTACATATTTATTATATTTGCCAGCAATAACAGTAAAGTGTACTCAGGAAGGGATATCTTTTTCTAAGTCACATAAAGGTGTCATGGGTGAGAGAGGTTCTGTCTAGGGGTTTTCTGGCTTCACTGTGTAGAGTTTCTTCATCTTCTAGAGCCATTCCTCTTCCTAGACATGCCTAAAGTTTACTGACTGGATTATCCAAAAGCAAAGCTGATACACATGTTCTGAAGAGAGATGTGTGTGTGTGTGTGTGTGTGTGTGTGTGTGTGTATGATTTATGTTTTTAGAAGACTCACAAAGATTAAATAAATCTTAAATTTTATTTAGTGATCTATCTCATGAATTGCCCCCTTTACAAAAAAGAAAGAAAAAGAAAGAAAGAAAGAAAGAAACCAAAAAAGTGACTATATCAGAACTATCTCAGAAAGAATCAGGCCACTGTGGCCAGGGGCAGCAGAACTTTCACACAAGCTCTCCCACTGAAGCCACAGCCCTAGGAAAGTGAATAATATTAACATGACTCACCACAGGCTGTCGCAGCAGATTGTGGTGAGTGGTACCCTCACCCCCACCCCTTCCTTTCCTTCCTTCCTTCTCTGCCCATTAACAGAGCCAGCATGAAGATAAAGGAGTTCACCAAAATGTTTTGTTGCCCTTCTCAATTGGGAGGGATTTAGAGATGTCTCTGCCTGATTTCTAGCAGAAGCATAAAAGGAGACACCACAGCATAAAAGTTAAGGCCCAGGCTTGGAGTTGAACAGACTGGTTTGACTCCTGCTCTACCTCTCCCTACCTGACTGATATTGGGCAGGTTATTTTGACACTGGACCTCAGTTTCCTCATCTGTATAATCAAAAGAATGGTATTTGCTTTGTGGGGTTGTAACATTTAAGTGAGATCATAGATATAAGTTGCTTAGAAATGTTTCTCTTAAGAACCATTTCCAAAGTCAAGTTTAGGAAATTCCTCTAAACATTGTCATCATAATCGATAATGATGGACCTCTTGAAATTCCAGGTAAAAGGAGCTTCTCTTGACAACATTTATATCATTGGAGTAAGTCTAGGAGCCCACATAGCTGGGTTTGTTGGAAAGATGTACAATGGGCAGCTGGGGAGAATTACAGGTAAGGCTTCCTGTGAATGGGCACGGGTTAGTCGGCCTGGGCAGGGTGCATCTAGGGGAACATGATGCAGGCAATCCGAGTCCTTAGGTTCAAAGCCAGCTCTTCCAATTACTTAAACCCTCTGAGTGTGTGTCCTTTGGTGCAAAGGAGAGACCATGAAAATACTGACCTCAGGTTATTTGTTTTTTATTTATTTTTTAAAAAATATAAAATATTTATTTATCCAGGAGAGACACAGAGAGGCAGAGACATAGGCAGAGGGAGAAGCAGGCTCCTCATAGGAAGCCCAGTGCAGGACTCAATCCCAGGACCCTGGGATCATGCCCTGAGCCAAAGGCAGATGCTCAACCACTGAGCCACCTAGATGGTCCTCAGGTTATTATTTAATAAAATACATGCAAAGCATGTATAATTGTAAATTGTATCTGCCATAGAAAAGATTGATGGTAACTTCTGGTTAGAAAACACAGCTATGGTCCTTGGGGATTTGATCTGTGCCCTTCAAACAGATAGCCATCTTCCTTTCATTTAATCTAAGTTAGCCTGAACCATATACCTAATACATTCCCATCCCCAGGCACAGCTGGAGTCTCATGATAGGAAAATGAGATGGGAATTTTGATAGTGGGTTTTACCCTCTGAATATGAGCTTTCAGGACAAAGCTGAATGAAAACTCAGAAACACAGCAGGTGAAACCGCAAACAAAGACTCCTTTGCTGGGTTCTCTCACCCGCTGTTCCAGTAACTTTCCACAGCCACAGAGGACAGGCTGAGGGAGCCTTTCTGTCTCAGGGACTGAAGCCTTCTCCCCTGATTCGTGCCCTTCCCAGAATGCATCCTCACACAGAGCTATTTTGAATCTAGGGAATCTGGAAGGTAGAAGTGAACAGAGGAAGGAAAGATTCAAGTTAACTATGTTTGTGAGATAAACTTTTAGGGTCACAGTCTCTGAATGTGCTACTTGACTGGTAGCCAGGAGCAATCATTCTGTCCCCCTGCCTCCCCCCTCATTCGTGCGCACGCGTGCACACACATACACACACACGCAGACATCATTGGTGTCTCCTCTAGTCCCGATACTTGAGGTCACATTGTTTTGTTTTCCCTGGTACTTTTTTTTCACACTTTCACTCAAAAGGCCAAGGCCACCCTCATTTCATTTACTTGCTTTCCTAGGGATGCAGAGCTCTT
The DNA here is from genome assembly GCF_053574225.1 of Canis aureus. NCBI lineage: Eukaryota > Metazoa > Chordata > Mammalia > Carnivora > Canidae > Canis > Canis aureus. The sequence continues at coordinate 22,900,030 of NC_135641.1, read as the reverse complement.
TTTAAGTTTTTCACATTATTATTTTTATGTTTGAGAATGCAACATGTCCTTTTTTTAAAAAGTTTCATTTCCCAGGGTCCCTTGAGTGGCTCAGTTGGTTAAGTGTCTGTCTTCAGCTCAGGTCATGATCTTGGGTCCTGGGATCCAGTCCCAAGTCTGGGTCCTTGCTCAGTAGGGAGTCTACTTCTCCCTCTGTCCCTCCCCCCAAGTGTGCTCTCTCTCTCTTTCTCTCTTTCTCTCTCTCTCAAATAAATAAATAAACAAATATATTTTTTTAAAAGTTTCATTTCCCTATAGGATCAAAGGGCAGAAGGCTTGAATCTGCTTGTGCCCCTTATACAGATAAGGGAGCTCTTCTGGCAGGGGGACTTTCCCCCGTGTTGTGTTCAGAACCTCAACAGATCTCCCCATGACCACCCTCCCCACAAAAATCCTGATTTGTAGTGTTTGCTGATCTCCATGGTTTGAATACTCTCACCACTGCTGACTTCAAGCTATCAACCTGACATCACTAACCACGAAGTTTGGGAAGAGATGAGCAAAGTCCGCTGTCTAGTGCTGGCCCTGGAGGACTCCAGCCCACCATTGGGCCCATCCTATCTCACCCCCAGTTTTGTTCCCAGCAAACCTGTCCCCATCACTACTATGACTGTGAGTGCAGTATAACCCAAGCCAGCCTACCTTCCACTCTGGGCCCACGTGGTCCTACTCTGTGGCCGGGACACCGCTAATGGTCCACAGCTCAATTTTCTGGCTTCCTGACTTTCCCACGTTCTCCAGATTCTTCATCCCCTCTGATTCCCAAAGTTAATCTCGGCTGTCCCCCAGAGAAGCTTCAGGGGTGAAGCGTTTCCCTTTTCTGATTACCTCCCACTGCCTTTTCCGACTGGCCTCACTGGAGTGTGGAGTGGGAATTGGGCCTGTTGCCTAGGGACACAATTCACACCCAACCCAACTCCCCCGGATTAGATGCTTCTGCTTATTAATCAGGTAGGCCATAATGGCTGCTTCATTTCCTCCATTTCTCTTCTTACATCTGCTCTTCCTTTTGCTTTTTCTGTCTAGGTACATCGCCTGGTTTTATTTCTCATTAACTTCTTAATATTTGTGTTTTGTTTTGTTTCTTTAAATAGGCTCCCTGCCCAACATGGGGCTTGAACTCATGACCCTGAGATTAAAAGCCAGAGGCTCTACCAACTGAGCCAGCCAGGCACCCCCTATTTCTCATTAACTTCTTTAACACAAGATGGCGGCATGATCCACATAAGAGCATGAGTGGATTTTAAAATATTCCAAGTACCGACATCACTTGATAATACATTACAGTTGTTTCTCAAAATTTTTTTTAAAAGATTTTATTTATTCATGAGATCACGCCCTGGGCTGATGGCAGGTGCAAAACCGCTGAGCTACCCAGGCTGCCCCTTGTTTCTCAAACTTAAGGGTGTGTAAAAATCCCATGGGGTGCCGGTTACCATGCTATCTTGCTGAACCAGCACTCTGGGGTTGGGGCCCAGGTGTCTACTTTAAAGCAGAAGAGGTAGGTGGTCTGAACACCATACTTTGAGAAATGACCATAGGGCTGTGCTGTTGTCCCATATAGTAGCCACTGGCTACATGTAGCCACTGAGCACTTGAAATGTGCTCATGCAGACTGAGATGTTCTCAGTGCAAGATACATACCAGATTTCAAAGACTAAGTTAAAAAAAAAAAGAAGAGGATATTAAAAAAATCTCAACTTTTTTATATTACATGTTGAAATGATCATCTGGATATGCTAGGCCAAATTGGATTAAATATAACGTATTATTAAAATTCATTCTCCTTATTTCTATTTACTTTTTAAATTGGCTTCTGGAAATTTTAAAATCAGATAAGTAGCTCACATTACACTTTTATTTATTGGATAGTCTTGCCTTGGAGAGTTCACAGTGAAGTTGCGGATGGGAATATGAGGCCCCTGAAGCCTCTCGCAAAATGTCAGGTATCAGTCCTGGAGTGAGGTCTTATGTTGGATATCTGTCTGGGGAGAGGACTAGGGCTTTCATCAAATTCTCAAATTGGTTAATGCTGTAATAAAAGGCAATGAGCACCATCTAGACGCTTTTCTGGTGATCTTTGGGGAATAAGAAAGAGCTCCATTTTCCCATTTTTGTTTCTACTCTATAATAACCTCAAAATCTTCTGGATTCAGATCCAGGAGCCCTTTTATAAGTCTTCTGAAGTAGCTATTAATTCTAACCTCCATTTTGCAGATTTAAAAAGCTGAGGTTCAGAGAAGGCAAGAGACTTGCCTAAGGTCACATAGCTGGTTGGTATTAGGTTTGGGGCCCCAAGTCACATCTAGCTGACTCCAGTAGCCTCTGTCCACACAAAACACATAGCTTTTTAGTGCACTTTAATTGTGATTTTTGGCTGACATTGTAAACTGATGATTTGCTATCAATTGTCAGTAAGGTGATCATATATCCAAGCCTCCTATCCCAGTCTCCATTTGTGCCTCCTGTCTTGATATAATTACCAATAGCACCCTCAAAACGCTCAAAACTGCTCTGGTTTGAACGTTTATAGTAAGTGGATTTCTCTGCCATGGATGTAGAGGCTGCTACAAACCAGCATGCTCACTGTTCATTTTCTTTCTTTCTTTCTTTCTTTCTTTCTTTCTTTCTTTCTTTCTTTCTTTCTTTCTTTTCTTAGATCAAGAGTGCTGCTGTCTTATGGGGTGGGGTGGGGGGCTTCCTCAGCAAACTCTTTCTAAGGCTACAAGTTTCTCTTGCTGTGTTGAGAATGTACTGTGGACTTGGGTGTCTGGGTGTTGTTCCACCTCCACCCACGTCAGTTTTAGTAGAGAGCAGACTGAAGAAGAAGAAAAGCTGGAGGGGTGGGGAAGAGAAAGATAAGGAAGGGAGGCAGATAGAGACAAGCCTCAAGGAAGCAAGAGTGTTGGGGAGGAGAAATAGAAAGAGTGAGACTAGAACCAGGAAAGTCAGGCAAGAATGCGATCTCTTGGATTTTATATATAACACCAGGAGATGGAATATGCCATTTAAAATGACTTTCAGGGGCATGTGGGTGGCTCAGCTGGTTGGGTGTCTGCCTTCGGCTCGGGTCATGATCTCAGGTCTTGGGATCCAGTCCTGAGTTGGGTTCCCTGCTCTGCAGGGAGCCTGCTTCTTTTCTTCCTGCCTGCAGCTCTGCCTGCTTGTGTGTTCTCTGTCAGATTAAAATAAAATAAAATAAAATAATAAATAAAATAAAATAAAACAAAATGACTATCACAGACTAAAGACTTTGAGACATCCCTTGGAATCTTCTTCAATCCAGGTAGGTTTCTAGCAGGGCCTTTGGGAAGCTCTGGTGGTTTGTTGTTGCTGTTGTTTTAAAGTTTTTCGTTTGTAGTTACAACATCACTGGAGCTGCACTCTTGTTTTTCCAGCTGATGGTTAGGAACACCCAGCCAACATTGACCAAGGGCAAGAAATAAGCTCAGGCATTTACGGGGTGGGTTAGTTCTGCAGGAACTGACACCCACTTTATTTCCCTCGCTGATACCTGGCCTGAGCAGTGAGTTTCATACTTTCCCACCGCGTGTGCCAAACCCAGTGCAATGAAACCAAGAGCTCAACAAAGAGAGAGGTCATTGCCATTGTGAGGCTGTGGCTCTGGTTAAGACACATGATCTCTCTGAACCTCAGTCCCTGCATCTGTAAAATGGGAATAACAGCTACCCTGCCTCCCAACAGGCTTGTGATGTGGATCATATGAGCTAGTATATACGAATAAAAATTAAAACTCTAAAGGAATTTGATTAATAACAAGATGGAAAGGTTGAGTGAGGTTCCTAGAACATTTAAAATGCAATAAGCATAAGTATAGCATCTGCTTTTTATATGTACCCTCAGGGGCTTTTTTCCTCAGGAACCAGTTTATCCCCATGCCCCAGTCCCCATATGTCTGTACACTTCCTGGTGTTGAGCCCCACAAAAGATACAGCTCCTAATGGGGTCTGGATGCTGTTCTCAGAGGGCACTGCCAGGGTGACCATCTCATCTGTGGGAAAAGGCTATAGGGCTGTGGAAAGGAACCTGACAAAGCAGGATGGGAATGCAAGTGCTTGCCCACCTGAGAGTGCCCTGCAGCCTGTGTGCCATCCTTGTGGGGAAGGATCAAAAGCCCAGCTGCAAGTGACTCATGGCGTGGGGCTGCCCAGCCAACTCGGTTTTCTTTCCAGGTCTTGACCCTGCGGGCCCTTTATTCAATGGGAGACCTCCTGAGGACAGATTAGATCCTGGTGATGCACAGTTCGTTGACGTCATCCATTCTGACATTGACGGTAACATTCCTGTCCTTGTGGATCAGTGAGCACCCCCTCCCACACTCCTAAAGAGTCTCCCCCTGAGGGGATCATCATGCAGGGGTGGATCAGGTTCCTCCAGATTCTCTCTTTTCCTGTGGGGCAGGGTTCCAAATCCACAGAGATACTAAAGGGACACTGGTTTAATGTAGGCATCCAAGATGTCTTGCTAGAGTGGAGGTACTTTTCCCATCAACGTTTCTTAGTTTTAAGGTGATCATCTTGACCAGTCAAGGGCAGACTGATTTACACAGCATGTGAACAAATGTTTCCATATATGCAGCAGGGTTTGGTTGTATGATTTCTATTTTTGTTGGTTCTTTCTCATTCTTTTTTTTTTTTTTTTAAGATTTTATTTATTAATTCATGAGAGACACAGAGAGAGTCAGAGACACAGGCAGAGGGAGAAGCAGGCTCCCTGTGGGGAGCCTGATGTGGGACTCGATCCCAGGAAGCTGGGATCATGATCTGAGCCAAAGTCAGATGGTCAACCACTGAGCCACCCAGGTACCCCATCTTTCCCATTATTTTCTTAAGCTAAAAGACATGCGCAAGTGTTGTGTGTCTATGTATAGAGCAATTCTGAGCTATCTATAGCTCTGCAGCTCTCTGTAGATCTTCCTGGCCATTTCTCTCTTTTATAGTGCTGATTTCATATCTGGGATGGGTACATGACATGGGGGTTGGGGTGATGTTAAAGATGGATCTTTATAACCCGATGTCTGGGATTAGAGCCTGGGGAGGGCTGAGGGGACAGAGCAGTCTTTAGTAACATACCTTCTTTGTGATACAACCACCTGAAAAACCCTTGATCAGGGGCACCTGAGTGGCTCAGTCTGTTACGCGTCTGACTCTTGATTTAAGGTCAGGTCATGATCTCAGGGTCAAGGGACAGAGCCCTGTGTCTGGCTCCATGCTCAGCACAGAGTCTGCTTGTCCTTCTCCTTCTGCTCCTCCCCCTGCTCATGCCCTGTCTCTAAAGAAATAAATAAAATCTTTTTTTTTTTTTTAGAAGAAATTGCCATCTTTGGCGGGGGGGGGGGGGAAGAAAAAAGAAAAAGAAAAACCCATGTTCACCTATTACAGGTTCTCTGGTGTGGTATTCAGCAATTGTCAGCCTTAGAGGAAATGTCTCTGTAAAATAGCTGCATTCTTACAAGGTAGTTTGCAAAGTATTACCTTCCTGAAGGGCATTACCTCAATGCCATTTTCATGCTTGATGGAATAGAGTAATTTATTTTTCATTCTTGGAGAGAGAGTGAATTTTGAGGACAGACAATAAGCTTTGCAGTCAGGCAGAGGGGACTCAGATCCCAGGTTTTGTCCTTTCTCGTAGTGTCATTTCATTCTGTAAGTCCTCTGAGTGTCTTCATCTCTAACTTACTTCATCTGAATTTACCAACGGCCACTTTGTGGACATTGTAAAAACTAGAAGAGAGGTATATAAAACACCTAGTACCATGCTCACATGCAGGTTCTCCATACATAATAGCCACTATTATTGCAATATATATGTACTGTATAAGTGTATGTGTACAAATAATCATTTAAATCAAGGATTTAACTGATTATTTTGTGGTTACAAGGTTAAAGAAAATAAGCAATTAGTAAATCAACCTACAATTTTTTTTGGTTCCCATTTTCTAGAAGAGTTTCCAATTTAAAAAATTTTGTCTCTTATAAAGTAAAAGTTTATTTTTTTCTTATTCATGAAAGACTGAAATGAATTCAATTACAGGCCCAGGAATCATTGGTACTTAGAGGCTTCTAGCCAAATATAAAGAAGAAACATCATTTTATCAGACTTGCTGTGAATGAGTGACCGAAACCCTTATATCTTGAGAAATATTGGAAATAAATTTCATTACCATCTTCATAGACTCCTAGTTGGAAATGCTGCATTCTAGTTAACTAGCTGGGTAACTTTGGGCAAAATATTTAAATAGATATAGCAATATGAAGAACAAAACCCCTGCCTATATCCTCTGGGCAAGTGAGCTATGCAATGAGAAAATTCAAAAATAAAAGCATAGTCTATTTTCCTTTAGCACTGGGCTACAGGGAGCCTTTAGGAAACATAGACTTCTACCCAAATGGAGGACTGGATCAACCTGGTTGCCCCAAGACAATATTGGGAGGTAAGTGCAGAAACTTTATATATTGTATAGTAGTGATTTTAAAAGGCATATTTAAAAAATATATTATTCTATGTGTAACAGTTTTTAATAGAAAAATCACCTGAGAAGATACAGTATAAACATAAGTTACAAATTAAAAATTATTACTCAAATATACTACTTAAAAAAAAAACACTGCAGCATTATTTACAATAGCTGAGAAATGGAAACAACCTAAGTATCCATCCATAGATGAATGGATAAAGAAGATGTGGTATATTTATACAATGGAATATTGCTCAGCCATAAAAAGGAATGAATCAAATCATTTGCCACAACATGGGTGGATCTAGAGGGTATTATGTGAAGTGAAATTAGAGAAAGAAAAAAAACCATATGATTTCACTCATATGTGGATTTTAAGAAACAAAACAAATGAACAAAGTACAAAAGAGACAAACAGAAAAGAACCAGACTCTTAACTATAGAGAAGAAACAGAGGGTTGGTTACCAGAGGGGTGGTTGTGGGGGCATAGGTGAAGGAGATTAAGAATAAATTTATCATGATGAGCACTGAGTAAGTGTAGAACTGATGAATCATTATATTGTACATCTGAAACCAATATAACACTGTATGCTAATTATACTTAACTTAAAGAATAAATAAAAAAACAAATAACCATAACCATATAATTAAAAGATATTATGAATTATTTCTCTTTCTTGCTTTCTTACAAAGGTGTGTCTTTGCTCTAGAAATTCCATATCTGGAGATTTCTTCCAGAGAAATAATGGAAAAGGTAGACAAAAATCGAAGTGCAAAGATATCTGACACAGTATTGTTTATGATAACTAAATTTTTAGAAATAGTCTAAATATCCAACATGGAAAATTGTTAAGTAACTATTGTACACTCACACAAAGAAATATAATTGTTAAAAAGTCATATTTTCAGATTAATGAAAATGCTTACAATGGGATATTAAGTGCAAAAGACACAAAACTATACAGTATGATCCCAATTTGTTTTTTAAATGTATATTCGTACATATGTAAGTAAGTATAGAAAAAAAGACTAAACATAAATGCTGCAAATAATCATTAGTGGTGAAGTCTGAATATTGGACTTCTAGCTGGTTTTTGCATCATTTCCTATTGTTTTATATTTTCTAAATGAGCATGTATTATTTTATTATTTTATAATGAAAAAAAACTCATAAAACAAAAAACAGAGGGCAACATAAAAGTAATGTGTGGGTGGGCGGGGACAGAACAAAATAATCCATCCTTAAGTGCTCTGAATCTGTATTTCACAATTGCTAGAGAAAGTTAAATAATCATGGATATGATTCTAGAAAAAGATGATCTTGTTACAAAATGGTAGCTGTATGTGGCCCCACGGGAATTATGTGGTGTTTGAAAATGATCCAGATGATATGGCATTAGTAGGGTCAACCAAATTGTACCATAAATTGTGTGTGTTCAAATCCTGTCCTGATAATGTGCTTTGCTTATAAAGGACATTCTCTGTATTGTTATCAATGTCATTGTTTCTGCAAATGGAAATTCCAGGAGCAATAAGTCAATATTGACCTGTCAGATTAAGTCCAGTCCAGCTTGGCCCCATGCCAACCCTTCTCTTCTCTCGGCCCCAGTTTATTTCTGTCCTTCACTGATCTCCTCTATGGACATAAGTGGACGCTGGGGGAAAAGGAAACATGGATCTGACTCCAGCACTCAGTGCCTATCCAAACCACAGGCTCATAATCACTGTTTCCTACTCAGATATTCACCTCCTTTGTTTACCCATCTTTGGGACCCAACTCCCTTTTCTGAATGAATGACTTCATCATTGGACCCATCCACCTTCCAACAGTGTTGTGTGCTGCGGTGCTTCATCATGTCTAACCTTCCCGATGCCATCTCTGCACCTCGATGCCTTCCTCTCTCACCATGGCACCACCTCCCACCCACTAGGAATTAACTGGAGGCTTGCTTGTCACCTCTTCTTGACCATTCATGGCTTGACCATTTGCCACCACGCATTGTTCAATTCCTCTTATGTCACCCTTCACCCTGTAGCAGAAATGGAACCCCTACCATGGGGTTTCTCATAAATGCCCTGTGTACTCCCAGTACAAAACCCCTGGAGGTCTCTGCCAAGTCACCCACCTTAGCTTGAGAACATTCTGGAGCTGCCATGGAGCATTGTTAATTGAGTACTAGATCCAGGCAAACTTGCTAACCTTTCCATGGCTCTCAGTGATACCAGAGAATCCTTATGTTTATCTCTTCTGACTCCCTGTGATCACTCCTGATGCTTCTATTCCAAAAATCTCACTACCTATAAACCCTCACTTCTTAAAATTGGTCTAGATTTGCCTTTTTCACCTAGATTAAGATCTTACTGAGGGAGCCATTCTATCTATCCTCATCTTAGTTTACAAGATCAGTCTTCACATTCATGTTCCCTTCTGCCCCCAGGGTGGAAGCATCTCCCCTTCTTTTTCAAAGCTGTCACCTCTGCTTGTCCTCCTTGGGGATCTTCCTCTATCAATTACTCCTCAATGCCTTCTTTCTCTGATGTCTTTACTAGTTTAAACGTGCTTGCCTTCTGCTGAGAATCTCTGGGGAAAATCTACCATTGATTTTTCTCTTCCTTTTCACTGACAAAGGACACAGGTTGAGTCCTGTTTCTACCACATAATAGCTGTGTAACCTTGGTCAAGTCATTTAGGCTCTCTGAATCCCAGTGTCCTGCTGGGTAAGATGGGGGTAATCATGCCTATCTTCTTTTATCCTACCACATGCCGGCATGAATCCTGTTCTATGGGTTTTTATAAGGATTAAATGGAATAAAATACATTGAAGCTGTTAGCACAGTACCTGGCATATAGGACAGATGATGAATTGTGGGTGTATGGAATGTGATGTGCTATTGTTAAAGGCTACAACTGCTCTACTCTTTCATCATTCCTTTTACAATTAAGGATTGAAGTATTTTAAGTGTGACCACCAGAGGTCTGTGTACCTGTACCTTTCTTCTCTGAGAGAGAACTGTTCCATTACCGCATATCCCTGTGACTCCTACCGGGATTACAGGAACGGCAAGTGTGTCAACTGTGGCATACCACAAAAGGAGTCCTGTCCCCTTCTGGGTAAGTCCAACAAGCAGTTTCCCCCTCTGATGAACAAACAGTTTATTTTTGGTAGAATCCCAGCACCATTTTACTATCTAAAAATGGGCCTGAGGGACACCTGGGTGGCTTAGTGGTTGAGCATCTGCCTTCGGTTCAGGGTTGATCCCAGGGTCCTGGGATCGAATCCAGCATTGGGCTCGTGCAGGGAGTCTGCTTCTCCCTCTGCCTCTCTCTGTGCCTCTCATGAATAAATAAATAAAATCTTAAAAATAAATAAATAAACAAGCAAATAAAAATGCGCCTGAAAATTGCATCGTTAAAAAAATATTTACTTAGCCTTTTCTAGCCAATTTGTTCTGTGAAGCACTCTTGGCCTTCCTACTCATAAACAGTGTTAGGAAAGCCATTTGCATACAATTTCATCCAGAGGGCAGTGCAACCTTCCTGGACCCTCTAGCACAAAAAAGAAGGTCCCAAAAAAAGTTTCCAAGTCCACCAAGGGCATAGTCACTTTACATAGCCTGCTCTCGTGGGGACAGAAACATCCTCTTGATGCACATAACCTCTGATGGGGGAGGGTCACAGTGGGCCCAGGCTCTCCTGTCAAATGGCCCCGCAGAATGACCCCTTCCAACGAACTGTGTCTGGTAAATGCCCTCACACTGAATCCTGATTTTTTTTTTTTTAATTTAGAGAGAACGTGAGCAGGGAGAGGCACAGAGGGGAGAGGGAGAGAATCCACTGAGCACAGAGCTGGTCATGGGGCTTGACTTTATGACCCTGAGATCACGACCTGAACTGAAATCAAGAGTTGGAACCTTAACCAACGGAGTCATCCAGGTGCCCCTGAATCTTGGTTCTTTTTTTTCCCCCCTTTTTAAAAAAGATTTTATTTATTTATTTATTTATTTATTTATTTATTTATTTATTTATGAGAGGCAGAGACACAGGCAGAGGGAGAAGCAGGCTCCCTGGGGGGAGCCCACTGCAGGACTTGACTCCAGGACCCCAAAATCATAACCTGAGCCAAAGGCATACATATGCTCAACCCGAGCCACCCAGGAGCTCTGAGCCCTGGTCCTTATGTGCACATACGGGATGGGGTGGGGGTAGCAGATACTGTGAAGGCTGCTTGGATATTTGCTAAGGGTTGGTAGAAGTATTCCAGATGGTGAGGACTTTGAAACTGGATGATCATGGGAATTTTCTCATTGTTCAAAGGGCAAGCCCACGTTTTCATAGGAAGCTCAGGTTCTGTGCAATTTAGGGGCATAATTGTAGTTCTTCAAGAAAGCACAATGCTTTGCAAGAATGCTGGCATTTTAGGTGTAAACCTGAATCTGTTTTAATCTATAAAATGAATGTATTACTGAAAAATGTCAGTGCTATTCTTAGCCTAACCAGGGTGTGAGAGAACTAGTGTGCCACTGAGAACCAGGGTGATACGTCAGTAAAAAGGGGGGAGAGCTACAGTGGAGTCATTTTGCAAGTCCCAGCTCTGAGAGATGGGGTAGCAAGCAAGGTATGGGAGATGCAGGGGAAGTATGGCCTGGTGGCCCTGTAGGTCCTCCCCATAGCAGGGGTGTAAGAGGGAGACTGTCTTGGTGGTGTGGGTGGTCAAACTCACTGTTCTCACTGCCTCCCCAGCTGCTTTTACATTTATGTAATACATGTTAGTTACCTTTTTCCAACTTGCTTTATAGGCTATTATGCTGATAATTGGAAAGAGTATTTAAAGCAGAGAAACCCTCCTATGACTAAAGCGTTCTTCGACACAGCTGAGGAGAAACCATACTGCAGTGAGTAGTGGATGTGGTTGTTTGCCTTTCAAACCCCCTCCCTTTTAAAAAATGGCTGAGTCTCAGCTTCCTGGCTACCTCTTGGTAAACGAAGGCCACGATGAAGTGTGGACTTTGGAGCTGGAAGACGTTGGTTGAATCCCGACTCTACCACACAGTAGCCATGTGACCTTGGTCAAGACATTTAACCTTTCTGAATCTCAGTGTCCTGCTAGGTAAAATAGGGATAATAATGCCTATCTTCTGGGTTATAAGGATTCAATCTCAACAAATCAAAATTGCTAGCTTTGCTGGATGGCTCTTTCTTTTTTTTTTTTTTAAGATTTTATTTTTTATTTATTTATTCATGACAGACACAGAGAGAGAGGCAGAGACATAGGCAGAGGGAGAAGCAGGCCCCATGCAGGGAGCCCGATGTGGGACTCAATCCTGGGACTCCAGGATCATGCCCTGAGCCAAAGGCAGACACCTAACCGCTGAGCCACCCAGGCATCCCGGTTCTTTTTTATTATTATTATTACAAAAAGATTTTAAGCAAACTACACCACACATGGGGCTTGAACTCAAGACCCTGAGGTCAAGAGTTGCATGCTCTACTGACTGAGCTATCCATGGAACCCCCTGGATAGCCATTCTAATCACTAAGATCTTCCAGAAAATGTGCTTGACTCCTCCAAAGACCCGAGGTTGTGGCTCAGTGAAATCAGGTATCAGCCACATCTATGGGTCAGTTCCAGCTCCAAAGCAACCATGATGATCTTCTAAAGACACTGAGAGCTTGGATATTCCAGATAGGGGCTAAGTGTAGCAACAGATGACTAGATGTCTTGGAAATCAAGTAGAAATTTTCCTGGGCATGTCTTGTAATCTTGTTCCCCTTTTCACTCTTCTTAGAAGCAACCCTAATAAAAGAGGCTGCAGATCAGTGGTTTCCCTCCCCCTTTGGAGCCATGTGTGACAGCCCAGGGTTTGCTGTCTACCCGGTTCAAGGGAGGCAAGTGCCCAAGTAATAATGGGCCATGAAATGGATACTCCAGGGCTGACCTTATTTCTGGAACCAACATCTCCCTGAGATTCCACTCCCTTCTCTGCAAGTCTGATCAAAGGATAGCAAATCAGGCTACCACTGTGAGAACCCATCTTCCCAAAGCATCATTGACCTTGAGAAGCAAAGAGTAGGGAGGAAGAATAATTTTCTGAACACATCATGCATTCTCATTTATTCAGTAGAAATATTCTGAATGCCTATAAGGTACTATTTCCAGGATTATAAAGAGGAATCCCTTCACAGTTATTGCTGTAGTATATTTTAACTTTATTTTTTTAACTGCATAAGACATTACTCAGGCAATATTTGTATAGATATGCCTATATATATATATATATACATATATATATATATATACACACCACTTTTTTGATTATCACTTTTTTTCTTGCACTTTGTAAATATAGGTAAATGTGTTGACTATAATGACAGGAGAATACTAGAGCATAATAAAAATTCTAAGAGGGACATCTGACTTAGTCTGAGGGTCAGTGAAGGTCTCGTGGAGGAAGGGACATTAAGCCAAAACCTGAAGGATGAGTTGTCAAAAGGGGCAAAGTAAGAGTGTCCAAGTGGGAAGAAGGCTCAGGAGCAAGGGACAGTTTGGCAGTGCAGGTGATACGGCAGGACTGGGGAAGACATGAGGGAGGCTGGTGGATACGGCCCAGATTGTGGAAGACCTTGTCAGCTCTAGAGAGTCTCTTCGTGGACGCCTTGCTGGTTTATCGTACAAGGGCAGAGATTGCAATGAGCCAGTCACACTCAGCAGTAGGCCATGATACCTCAGTCAATAAAGTGGGAACACCAATCCAACTGTGGTGCTTGAACATGACAACTGGAGACCACTGAATTCTCCATCACCCAGGCCATATCTACCAAAAAGAATGGAAAGGAATATTAGAAAATTCTGCCCTGGATCTTTGCAGAGAAACTAGAGAGGAAGAGAACAAGAGACTCAAGTTATGAGGCAGGTTGGGTTTTTAGGAACTGACCTTTCAGTGGAGCCATTGAGAGTATCCTTCTCTCGTTGTGCTCTCTCCTTGTTTTGCAGTATATCATTACTTTGTGGACATTATAACTTGGAATAAGAACATAAGAAGAGGCTCCATTACAATCAAATTGAAAGATAAAGCTGGGAATATCACAGAATCCAAAATCAATCAGTAAGTTGGGCTGGGTTACTTTGCAGTTTGCTATTTCCCTTTTTGCTCAGAGAAATTAAATCCCAAATATACCTACTTTCTTATTTATAGATTTGTACTTGTTTTTGTTCTACAAAAGATATATGGGAGTGGTCACTTCTCGTGGTTCTTGATCTTCCTGTCTCTTTATAAAAAATATTGGTACAGGGATCTACTTCCTTTTCTTCTTTCCTCCCTCCCTCCCCTCTCCCTCTCCTGCTTCCTTCCTTTGTTTAAACACTTAATTACAAAAGTCATCCTTTCTTGCTATAAAGGATTTAAACAGTAAAGAAATATGTAACATAAAATATGTAACATAAAAGTGCAAATACTTGCCCCATCCCAACAATCCCACACCTAAAGGCATCCACACCCACACGTTTCAATTTTTTGTGAGCTCTTAATATATACACACACACATATATATATGTATGTTTCTGCAACTCAGAAAATGTGATTTGCAATAGAAAATTGGAAACACCCTGAAAATCCAATGAAGGGGAAATGGTGAATTAAATATTCTCATATTATAAAATGTACTTATACATTAACTTATGAAACCTATTAAATTATAATGTGCAAAGTGAAAAATGCAGGATTTATCAAATGATGAAAAGTATAAAATTAGATCAACAATGCCAAAAAAATGAAAAAGCAATATGCCTAATATGTTAGATTGTCCCTTGGATGGTAGGAATAGGAGTGCTTTTTCCAGCCTCTCTTTACTTTCTCTTTTATTTTTATATGATATTGTGTGTGTGCGTTTATTTATTTATTTATAACATATATATATGTTATAAATAAATAAATATATATAGTTAATTGGTTTCATCCATTAATTTTATAACCAGGAAAAAGGAGGAAAATAACACTTTAAGCAAAGAAATTTGAAGTTCATCTTGCTCATTTACTCATAAACATTTTGGGGGGCCCTCTTATCTACTAGGCACTTGGGTTGTCTGTTGGCTTCACTCATAGAGGACCAACTGGAATGTGATCTGAAACTGGCAGTCGCTTATGGGTTCACCATAGAGATGAATAGAGAAGGTGTGTATTGGTGGTCTGGAGGTGATTTTTTTCTTTAATGCATCCCCGGATCATAATAATAACAGCCTTTGTTTATTGAACTAGGCACATCACACACGCAGGCTCATGCAGTTTACACTAAAACCTTGTGAGGTGGTATTATCATCTGTATTTTATATATAAGGAAACGGAAGCTCAGAGAGGCCAAGTGATTGGCCAATACCACACTCCCTTCAATGCCAATGTCCCCAAACCCAGTGCGGCTGCAGTTTCAGGGAGGACACCGCTAGGGGGCGCATATTGACCAACCGGCGTCAGGCAGATTCTAGGGTGTCATCTTCAGTAAGGAAGCTGGGCAGGGACCTCACCTGGACATTCCAAGAAATAGCAGGGGAAATCGTGCAGGTCTGTAACAAAAAAGTGCTCACCTACAAAATTTGTTTTTTTTTATGCCAATAACTGCTTACATGTTGGCTTTACATGTCTTAGAAATTTAATTTTATGTAGTGAATTTCTCCCAACTAGGACTTTCTGTGAAGGGCTTTTTTTTTTTTTTTTTAAGATTTATTTATTTATTCATGAGAGACACAGAGAGAGAGGCAGAGACAGAAGCAGAGGGAGAAGCAGACATTTTGCAGGGAGCCCAATGTGGGGCTCAATCCCAGATCCTGGGATCACCTCCTGAGCCGAAGGCAGGTGCCCAACCGATGAGCCACCCAGGCATCCCTGTGAAGGAGTTTTTTCTTGATTAAGATAGAGACCTTAACATTTCTATTTTATTCATGTTTAGTCATTCTTAGTTGAGTAATGATTGTGAAAACATCATCACCAATCAGAGAGGATATAGGAAAAAAGGAAATGGTCCTTCTATTACGTGGGGAGATTATGTCTACTTTTCTCTTCTGCAAGGTAAACTTTTAGCTTTTAGTATTTTAGTATTTAGTAGTTTTACAATTCAAGGAAAGGAAAATAGTATCAGAGAATGTGCCCTGAGTTTATTCAGTCTTACCAGGCTATGGTGCGAATGGAGTCACATCTAGGATATGCCTGGTGTATTCATGTCTTGGATGTATTTCTTTTTCAATTTTAAACCTTTTATAAAAATTAAGATATAATTCACATACCATAACATTTACCCCTTTTAAAGTTTATATTTCACTGGTTTTTAGTATATTCACAAAATGTACAAACATCACTACCATGTAATTCCAGAACACTTTTATCATCTCAAAAAGAAACCCCATACCTATTAGTACTTTCTCATTCCTGCTTCCTCCCCAGCTCCCGTCTACACTAGTCTACTTTTTGTCCCTATAGATTTACACATTCTGGGCATGCCATATAAATGAAATCATACGATATGTGGCCTTTTTGTGTCTGGCTTTTTTGGCTGAGCATAATATTTTCAAGATACGATAGCATGTATCAGTGGCCAAATAATATTCCATGGTATGAATGTACTGCATTTTACTTTGATCCACTGACCTCTGGGTTATGGGCCCAGCTTACTTCCACTGTGCCACTCTGTTCACACATACCACATTTTATTTATCCTTTTGTCAGCTGATGGACATTTGGGTTGTTTCCACTTTTTTGGCTATTATGAATAATGCTGCTACATACACATAATGAACATAGGTGTATGAGTTTCTGTGTAGACGTATATTGTCATCTCTCTCGGGTATATACCTAGGAGTGGAACTGCTGGGTCATATGATAGCTATGTATTTCACATTTTCAGGAAATGCCAAACTGCTTTCCAAAGCAGCTGCAACATTTTACATTCCCCACCAGCCATGTATAAGAATTCTAATTTCTCCACATCCTTGCCAACACTGTTATTATCTGTCTTAAAATTTTAAAATTGTGATTAAAAAAGACAAAACATAAAATTTACCATCTTAATCATTTCTGAGTTTAGTAGTGTTACATATATTCACATTGTTGTGAAACATCTCCAGAACTTTTTCATCTTGCAAAATTGAAACTCAATACTGGTTAAATAATAACTCCCTTCTCCCTCTCCCCCTAGTCCCTAGCAAGCATCATTCTACTATTTCTATGAATTTGACTACTTTAGATACCTCATATAAGTGGACTCACACAATATTCATCTTTTTGTGGTTGGCTTATTTCACCTACCATAATATTAAGGTTCATTCATGTTATAACACGTGACAGGATTTCTCTTGTCTTGTAAAGGCTGAATAATATTCCTTTGTGTACATGTATCATATTTTGTGTATATACCACAGACATGTCTGTCTTTTTTTAAAGATTTTATTTATTTGTTAATGAGACACACACAGAGAGAAAGAGGCAGAGACACAGGCAGAGAGAGAAGCAGGCACGGTGTGGGACTCGATCCCAGGACCCCAGGATCACGCCCTGAGCCAAAGGCAGTTGCTCAACCACTGATCCACCCAGGCGTCCCCATGTCTGTCTTTATTGTAGCCATTCTAGTGGGCATTATGTTATATCTCATTATGGCTTTGATTTGCAATTCCCTAATGATGAACAACTTTGAGTGTCTCTCATGTGCTTACTGGCCATTTGTATGTATCTTTTTTTTTTTTTTTTTTTTTTTTGGAGAAATGTCTATTCAGGACATTTACTCGCTTTTTCTCTTTTCAACAGACTTAATTTTTTAGAGCAGTTTTAGATTCCCAAAACTGAGCAGGAAGTGCAGAGATTTCCCATATACCCTCTTGGCCACATACACACAGCCTCCCCAAGTATCAAATCTGATAATAGAGTGGTACACCTGTGACAACAGAAACATCTACCCTGATATATTATTACCCAGAGTCCATGGTTTACATTAGGGTTCACTGTTGGTGGTGTACATTCTATAGGTTTTGACAAACATATTAGAACATATATCTACCATTATAGGATCATGGAGTAGATCCTATAATCCTAAAAGTCCTCTGTGCTCTGCCTATCATATCCGTCTCTTCCTTCTAACTATTAGCAACTATTGGTCTTTTTACTGTCTCCAGAGTTTTGCCTTTTTCAGAATGTCATGTAGCTGAATCCTACAGTATGTAACCTTTCCAAAGTGGCTTCTTTCACTTAGTAATAGGATTTAAGTTTTCTTCATGTTTTTTCATAGCTTGCTAGCTCATATCCTTTTGGCACTGAATAGTATTCCATTGTCTGGATGTACTACAGTTTATTTACCCATTCTTCTACTAAAGGACATCTTGGCTACATCCAAATCTTGATAATTTTGAATAAAGCTGCTATAAACATCTGGGTACCGGTTTTTGTGTGCCTCTTACTTTAAAATTGGATTATTACCTTTTTATTGTTGAATTGCAAGAGTTCTTTATTTACTCTGGACACAAGTCCTTTATAATTTTAGGTCTCACATTTGGTCTTTGATCCATTTTGAGTTCGTTTTTGCATATAGAATAAGGTAGAGGGTCCTACTTTATTCCTTTGCCTGTGGACACCCAGTTATCACAGCACCATTTATTGAAAAACCTATTCTTTCTCTGTGAATGTCTTGACACCCTTGCCTAAATCAATAGACAGTAAACGGAAGGTTTTATTTCTGGACTCTCAATTCTCTTCCATTGATGTATATATCTATCCTAATACAAATACCACATTGTCATGTAGCTTACTGTAGCACTACTGAAGCTTTCCAACAAATTTTGCAATCAGGAAGTGTGAATTCCCTAGCTTTGGTCTTTTTCTTTTCTTTTTTTAGAGACAGCACATACATGTTGGGTGAAGGGGGTGGGCAGAGGGAGAGGGAGAATCCAAAGCAGGCTCCACTCTAGGTGTGGACCCAAATGTGGGTCTTGATCTCAAGACCCTGAGATCATGACTTGAGCTGAAATCAAGAGTGGGATGCTTAAGTAGCTGAGACACCCAGGCACCCCAAGTTTGGTCTTTTTCAAAGTTGTTTGACTATTCTGGGTCTCTTTAATTTCCACGTGGATTTTAAATTAGCTTGTCAGTTTCTGGAAGAAAAAGAAAGGCAGCTAGGATTTTGATAGAGATTGTTTTTGCCCCCTGAGGTTGTAGGAGGGTTGTGTACTTAGAATTTATTTTTAGTTCACCCCTCACCAGAGTTTCCCATTCAATTCTCCTCCTCCAGTGGCTTTGTTTTGTGTTCTACTGCAGTGCAAGACCATAAAAAAGAAAACTTGTTACTAACTTCCAAAAAAGGCCAACAAAAGGTGATGTGATGTCAGTATTTCTGCCTTCACATATTTTTGAGGTTTCTCAGTGTTCTTTGCTTTCCAGTGCAATTTAAAAGGTTTTTAGTTTTGTTTTTGTTTTAATTGTATCCATTATTAGGAATTGTTTGCAGGGTGGTTAGTGCACCATACTAACAGAAACAAACATCTGGCTCCTATTATTGGTCAAAGCCCATAGTTCATTGGCTCTCGCTCCATTTTTTCTTTTTAGAACCCATTCCTTGGTTAATGCCTCCCCCAGTATTTCCAGACATCCCTCCAGGTGGAAGAGGGGGTTCCAACCTGTACTTGTAGACAGGCTTTACCAGCTCCAGGGGGGCTTTTCCCTCTCCTGCCTTCCATCTACCCCCACTGGGTTTTGCCAACCGCAGGCGGCATCACTTTCCTGGAATCTCTGAATGCTCGTGTTCCCACAGCTGCTCTTGGAGAGGGATCCAACTCAGGATCATTGGTTGTATTTGGTTATCCTCTTTCTTTAGTCTTCACTTGAACCTTCTTCCATCTTTCCTTGACTTTTTTGACTTTGACACTTATCGGTCAGTTATTTTCAGCATGTCTTCAGTTTGGGTTTGTCTGATGCTTCCTCATGATTACATTCAGATCATACATCTCTGGCAAGAACAGCACAGAAGTGATGTTATGTTTGGTCCAGTGTGCCCTATCAGGAGGCCCACAACTTTGATTTATTTCATTAAAGTGGACTGGTTCATTAAGGTGTTTCTGCCAAGTTTCTTCACTATCAAGTTACTGTTTTTCCTTTGTATTAAGAAGTATACTGCGGGGAGGTACTTTGAGACCATGCAAATGTTCCATTACTCCTCAAACTTTTACCCACTAGTTGTGATGTAGTTGTAGTTGAATTGTTACTATGATGATTGTCAAATGGTGATTTTTCTAATTCATCATTTAGGGAAAGCATTTTTCTTCTCCCCATTTATTTATCTATGTATCTGGTTGTATCAATATGGACCCATGGACTTTTATTTTGTTAATGGGGACTCGCAGTCAGTTACTACCATTATTTATTTTGATATTTAAATTGTCTCAAATCTGGTCAGTGAAATCTCTTCAAACTGGGTCTGTGCCCTTTTTTTTAAATGCATTTTTTATCGTGATGAAAACACATAATGTAAAATTTATTATCTTCATCATCTATAAGTATACAGCTTAGTAGTGTTAAGAGTATTCACATTAGGGACACCTGGGTGGCTCAGCGGTTGAGTGTGTCTGCCTTTGGCTCGGGGCATGATTCTAGGCCTGGGATCAAGTCCCACATCGGGCTTCCTGCATGGAGCCTGTTTCTCCCTCTGCCTATGTGTCTGCCTCTCTTTGTCTCTCATGAATAAATAAATGAAATCTTAAAAAAAAAAGAATATTCACATTATTGTAAAATAAATCTCCAGAACCCTTTCATCTTGCAAACTGAAACTCTATGCCCATTGATCAATGACTCCCTTTTCCTTCTCCCTCCAGCCTCTGATAACTACCTTTCTACTTTGTTTCTATGAATTTTTTAAAAAGATTTATTTATTTATTTATTTGACAGAGAGAGAGAGAGAGAGAGCACAAGCAGGGGGAGCAGCAGAGGGAGAGGGAGAAGCAGGCTCCCTACTGAATAGGGAGCCCCATGCAGGACTCGATACCAGAACCCCAGGATCATGACCTGAGTGAAGGCAGACGCCCAACCGACTGAGCCACCCAGGCGCCCCATGTTTCTATGAATTTGATTACTTTAGATAACTTAAAATGGAGTCAAACAATATTTATCTTTTTGTGACTGGCTTATTTCATTTAGCATGATGTGATGTCCTCAAGGTTTATCCATGTTGTACCATATAACAAAATTTCCTTCCTTTTTATGGCTGAATAATATTCCATTGTATGTATATATCACATGTTATTTATCCATTCATCCATTGATGGGCATTTGGGTTGCTTCTACTTCTGACTCTTGTGAATGATGATGCTATGAACATGGGTGTGCAAAAGTATCTTTCTGAGACCTTGCTTTCAATTCTTTTGCATATATACCCAGAAGTAGAATTGCCGGATCATAAAGCAATTCTATTTTTAATTCTTCGAAGAGACCTCAGACCATTTGCCATTGTGGTTGTATGACTTTACCTTCCTAGCAACAGTGTACAAGGGTTCCAATTTCTCCATATCCTTGTGAACACTTCTTATTTTCAGTTTTTAAAAAAATTTTTGCCATCCTGATGAATGTGAAGTGATTCTATATTCTTTTGAACATCTCCACCATTCTTTGAGCAGTTCCTCAGTTTTTTGTTTTTTTTTTTTTAGTTCCTCACTTTTTGACACACAAGTTGTTGTGGAATCACTTTGTACCTTCTCTGACTTAGCCCTGGAATCAGCCATTTCTCTTGGAAGCCCTCATTCCTTTTACTTTTTATTTTTTATTTTTTGAGATTTATTTATTTTTTTGAGAGAGAGAGAGAGAGAGAGCAAGAGCAAGAGAGAGCACAAGCTGGGAGGAGAGGGAGAAGCAGGCTCCATCCTGAGTAGGGAGCCCAACGCAGAGCTTGATCCTAGGACCCTAGTTCATGACCTGAGCTGAATGCAGAAGCTTAACCGACTGAGCCACCCAGGTGCCCCAACCCCCATTCCTTTTAGTGAGGATCATATTTAAAAACTAAAATCTGGGTAACTTTCAAACTTGTGACACGTTTGCTCTCCACAGGACTTACACATGATTCTAGTGAGGCTGAGGTGACACACACCCTCTCATCCCCATTCCCACCACAAAATTAAGGATTCAGTTCTAGAGCAAGCCACCCATCTCTGAGCCCAGGGCAGTCTCCATGGTCTACATCCCCAGTTTCCCAGAGGGACATTGACCTACTGAGCCTCCCCAGTGGACATACTTTAGGCTCAATGTGAAATTCCAACTGTAGGAAACATGACATTGTAGGAAAAAGTATTGGAACCTGGGACTTAGCTATCTTATTTGAAAGGCAGGACTAAAAAAATATATGCTTAAGCAAAACTTCAAATTAGTAGCTAATCGGGCTAAAAATATGCATACACACCTAGCAATGCAATTTAATGGACTGTTTGAACTCAGGACTGAATTTGAATCCCTGCAGTGATGCAGATAAGCCCTGTGACCTGGCTGAGTTTAAGCTCCAGAAGCAAGTTTCCTTGTCTATAAAGTGAAGACAATGTAATACTCATCTTGAAGAATTTTTCGGGGCAATGGAGACATGTGTCCAGAGATGAGGATGATATCTAGTGTATATAGTAGCGGGCATACTTCTCTTGTGCCACAGTATTTCATCACTCTTGAGGCCAGAAGCTTCTCTTATGCAGTCTTTGGGAATACAGCAGAACTTTGGGGTCAAGCGGCTACCTTCTTAAGAGTGATTTGTAGGCTTCAAAATGATTTCATTAGCAATCTAGATCCACTTAACAATATTAATTCTTCCTTCTAGTGAACCTGCAATATTTCAGAAATACCACCAAGTGAGTCTGCTTGCAAGATTTAATCAAGACTTGGATAAAGTGTCAACTATTTCCTTGGTGTTCTCTACAGGATCTGTAATAGGCCCCAAATACAAGCTCAGGGTTCTTCGCATGAAGTTAAGGTCACTTGCCCATCCAGAGAGGTGAGCCATGGGCAGGGTTTGACAAGCCCTTGTTTTCCAAAGATGTTATTGGGTTTCTGTCTAATCTGTTTGGTCTGATTTTTTTTTTAAGATTTTATTTATTCATAAGAGACACAGAGAGAGAGAGAGAGGCAGGGACACAGGCAGAGGGAGAAGCAGGCTCCATGCAGGGAGCCCGACATGGGACTTGATCCTGGGTCTCCAGGATCACGCCCTGGGCTGAAGATGGTGTTAAACCGCTGAGCCACCGCGGCTGTCCTGGTCTGATGTTTTAATGGGATCTTCATCAATTTAGAAGATGAGGGGTTTTCCAAAAATAGACTTGATAAAAATGAGTAGCCCCATAATTGAAGAAAATTATACTGGTAGGCACTTAAAGATAAATAATCCAAATAATCCAAAGAAATAATGTTATATGATTATAGTTATAGAATTCTTCCCTAACTACTCCACCCACACTGCTTACAAATTTTTTGTTCTTGTTGTAGAAAAAAGCCTTGTATAATCTGGCAAACACAGAGCCTACTGTAAAAAAAGGTACAGAATAATTGGAATATTTATTCCACTACACAGTAGGGAAGTACTATCTTGATGTTGAATTTGACAACTGTACCGAGAATGTCCTTGTTCTTAGGAAATACGCATTGAAGTATTAAGGGGTAAACAACCTATTCTCAATTGGTTCAGAAAAAATAAGCAACAGTGTGTGGGGGGGTATGGAGGGGCAAAGTCAAAGAGGGGAGAAAGAGCAAAGCTGTGGCGGCAGGTCACTGTGACTAATGCCACTCCAACATATAGTCCTAACATCCAATCTATGGACAAGACAGGGGTAGACAAGGCTGTGAGCAGTCAGTGCTTTATGCTTATGAATTCCTTTCTCCTGAAAGTTTGGGGTACCCTAAAACATTTAAGAATACAAGTTTCTTCCAAGAGGACAGTCATTACATCTTAAAACCATGGAAGTTTTTAATACTTGTTTTTCTTGATTATCAAAGGTATATAGATTGATTTTTATAAAATCTGGAAAGTACGAAGGTGTTAAGAAGCCAAAAAATATCACCCACGATGACATTATTCAGAGGCAACAATTGTTAATAGTTTGGACTTTCTTTCTTTCAAGATTTTATTAATTTATTTGAGAGACAGAACACAAGAGGGGGGTGGGGCAGAGGGAGAGGGAGAAACAGACTCCCCGCCAAGCAGGGAGCCCAATGTGGGGCTCGATCCCATGACCCGAGCCCAAAGCAGATGCTTAACCAACCAAGCCATCCAGGGGCCCTGGATTCTTTCTTTCTAGTCGCCTATTATTGCTTTTACACCTAGACGAAGTTAGGTGGTAAATAGCATTTTACATCCTGCTTTCTTATTGTTGCTGATGTTGCTCTGCTTATTTACCATAAGCATATTCCTACAACGTTAGAAATAATTGCTCCACAATATCGTATCCTAAGGACGTGTATGATTTCTTTTCCTAGAGTGGGCTATTTTTACTACTTGATTGACAAGGATATCGTCCTATTTTTACAGGCCCCAGTTGTGTCGGTATGATCTTGTACTGATGGAAAACATTGAAAACGTCTTCCAACCTATCCTGTGCCCCAAGCTGCAGATGTAACTGTTGTTTGGACACGCGGGCACCAGTGACATCAAGAAAACTACAGCTCCAGGCTTTTGTAAAGCGTCACTTCACCTTCTCAAGGCACAAAAAAGTATGAATAAGCAGGGTTTTTTTTCTTTTCCTGGCAGCGTCCCCTGGATGTCATACTGCAAAATGCCAAACGACCTTGGATTATGGAACGGTCCTGGGAGGGGAGCCCCTAAGTAGGGCAAGTCGGAAATAGCCAGGCTCCCCACGGCCCAGCGCCTTGTGTGGCTGCGTCCTGGGGCCTCCTCCGTTCCGGCCTGTCGGGTCTGCAGCCGGTCACTCGGGCAGCTCTGCTCATCTCCGTGGCCCGTCAAGCATCTGAAAGGGAAGGACTGGCTGGTCACCTCACTTTGGACTTGACCCTGCATTCCCTGTGCCAAACTCCTCCAGGTCCTTACATGTAGAAAGGAGTGGAGCCTGACCTACCTCACGGGGCTATTGTGGGGGTTTGGGAGGCAAGTCTGTGAAGGGTTCTTTGAAATCCCATGGGTGCCACATCCTTGAGTGGTTTGATAAATGTGAATATGCTTTTATTTATTTTGATATGGCTGATCTAATATGCAGTAAGAGAGCCTCTCCTTATTTCCAACAGCGTCTCTTGAGCTGTTTGCCCTGGGAAGGCAGGAAGGCCACACCCCGGCCTCTCTAAAGTGGGCTGGCGGGTGGAGGAAGTGGGGACAGAGGGCCAGCCCCAGGGGCAGCTGCTGGGACCAGATAGTGGGCAGATGAGGGAAGAATGGTAGATGAAGGGGTAGCACAGCCTCGCCCCCAGGGGCAGTGGATGGAGCGCGAGGCAGGAGAGAAGAAGCAGAGCTTGTTTGTCACTTAAGGGTCACTTTTCCAGGCAGCCCTCATTTTAAGCAATCCTTCAGAAATGTTTACTTTTTCCTTGTTACTGATGCAGTGCACGGTTATTTGAAGGACATTTAGCGAATACGCAGATGCAAAATGAAAATATGCTCTCTGCCTGTTGGAGGTAACTAATGCTAACCTTCGGGAACCCGCTAAGTAACTCATGTGGCTAACATCTGAATTCAAAGCACACACCGGGTTGCTCTTGGAGCACCGGAGGCCTCCAGTTTGAAAAATTCTTAGGCTGCCCCAGGAATAGGTATGATCAGTGAATCTGGAGTGGCAACAGCAACTAAGTCAAGGGCCAGAACCACAGGAGGACCATCCCCGGGGCCAGATGCCCAGCGCAGGCACAGCTGGAGGGGTGGGCACCAGCCATCCCACAGCTGTGGCCGCTGCAGGAAGGTTCCTGAGCCTCCCAAGTCACAGGCCCACAACCTCCTCCTTATCCAAGTGACTATTCTTCTACTGCTTTCCATGACAACAGCCCTTTTAAAAAGAAATGGACTTTTTATTTTATAAACTGTAGAACTCCATGAGGACATACCTGTGTGGCACGTCCTGTACGGATTCCTACACGTATACGGAGCCTGCACCTGGGAAGGAATGAGGCTCAGAGATGCTCCTGCCCACTTGGGTATCTTCTCACCCTTCGTCCCTCTTCCCCATTTCTTCAGCAATTGTGCACAGAGAAATCAGGATGTCAGTGGGCCCTGATTTCTTTTTTAGAGGTTTACCAGTCCCATATCTTGATCAGCACAGCCATTTCTTTGTCCTCTTTCCCTCGCCTGGTAGGCAGGGGGCCAGAACAACAGCGAGAAAATGGAAGAGCATTGTTGTCACTTATGAACTCCTCACGCAGGGGGGCTCTCTCAGCTTCTTCTCTAGGGTCTCCTCGCACTGGTACCTGGCTCACTGGGGAATGGGTGAATGGATGGACAAATGGATGAATGAATGAATAAAGGAAGGAAGTTTGTTTACTGGAGGGAGATGAATCTCAATGAGCCTCACATGGTGGTGATCCAGAGAAGTGAAGGCGGTTCCAGGGGTGGTACTGGCTTCGCAGGTTCTCCCGAGGCCCCTGAACTTGCCACTCTCCCTTGCTATCCTTGCCTCTCCTCCCTCTTCTTTGTCAGAATCTCTATCTGAATCCCAAATCCTAGATACAATTAAATTGCAGTTTACCCCCCCCATCTTCATCAATGATCTCCTACTGAGCTTTTTATTTTCCCGTACATTTATTTGTGTGATTATTTGATTAACGTCTGTCTTCTCCACTAGACTGGTAAGGCAGGGGCCATGTGCCTAACGTGGCGCCTACAACACGGTCTGTGCTCTGTGCTCAGGACGTAGTAAATGAGCGCTCACCATGCTCTTCTGAGCCCTACGGAACCGTGTTCAGTTGTAAGAGCTCCCTCCACTCCAGCCATGGCCCATGTCCACGGAGGTGCATTCCTTTCTCTGCCTTAGCCTTCTCTCCCAGCACTTGTTACTGTTTCCGTTCTTACTAGAGACCCACTAACCATTTCTCAGGCTCCCCGGGGAAAAAGAAGGTTGGCTCTTTTTTCACTCCTTTTAGAACCTTCCAGATGGTCCTCATACCATTCTTCAGGAAGCCCATCAGAGATTTTGCTCTCCCCCACTTCCCCATGTTAGTGCCTTGGCTAGAGCCCTCCAGGCCCCTCCAGCATTCCTGGATGACTCCAAGCTGGGGTTCAAAGTCCCTCTTGCTTTCCACAACTCTCTTCTGCCACCTGCTTTGCCACTGACTTTGTATGTGCATCATCACATCATCATTTTCTTATGCCATATTGTTATATATCTGTGTCTGTTCCCCTAGGAGACTGTGAGCACAGCAAGAGCAGCTGTGGCTTGTTGCCCTAGCACCTGGTACAGTGCCGGGCACAAAGCAAGTGCTCAACAAATGTCTGCTGAACAGAATGGAGTGAACTCATTTTTAGGACTTGAGGGAGTCACCTCCACTCGGATTTAGACATCAACACACTTAATTGTGTTACTTCCCAAACCCTAAACTTGGAACCTCTCATTCTTGGACCCCTGTCCCATGCTCTCGGTCCTGCAAAACCCTAGCTTAGCCAAGGAGACTTTGAATGCCAGTAACAGAAATCTACTCATACTACTCATACTAATGCAAATTTTACTAGTGAGAGGATTTGAGGCAACCCAAGAGCTCAACAGGGAGCCTTCTGGAAGGGCAGAGCCTTTAGCTAAAGAGTTCACGGGCCTTTATTAACCCTGTGCTCTACCTTGAGTCTCTCTGACCCAGCGTGGCTCCCTCACAGGGCAGCTGTGGACCACTGGGGTCATTGGTACCATTGTGTCCTGGCTATTCAATCAGTAGGTGGCCCAATTCCAAAGTCCAGGGAGAGGAAGCAGCATTTAGATCCCCCTCTTGGGGAAGGTGTCTATCCTGTTCCAATCAGTTATGGCCACAATGGATAGGGACACTAAATCGTGTGCTCCTCGAGCTCCTCCCTTCAATTGCTCTGTGCAGATCTCACCCAGCCAATAAAGGAGCTTGAGTGCTATTGACAAAGAGCTTCGGTGAGGGCCTGGCTAATCCATTCACACTGGAACCCCTTGCCTTTTCTTCCCTCCCACTTCCCTGAGCCACTGGCACCTACCTGCTTCTCAGTCCAGCATGAGTCCCTTGGTTGGGGATTACTGCTGTCATTTGTCAGGCTGCCTGGGCATGTGTTGTAAATGCATAGGCTCAAGTGTATTAAGAGTCTGGTGTAGACGCCAGGTGGTGCACCAGCTGGTGAAGAGTTAGCTCTGCAGGTGCTGGGGGAGGGGGACAGATCAGCGCGTGGGTGGGATGGGAGGGAGGAGCACAGTCCCAGGCTTCTTCCCTAAGCAGACAGGTTGAGCAGGAGTCAGAATAGGACTCCCGGGGAGTGGGGCACCTCAGGCAGCCAGCAGAAGCTTGGATGGTGAGCCTATGGGAAATCAGGTTTGCATCTCCCACAAGAGCTGTCAAAGGTCTCTTATGCCCCCAGTTTGGCGGAATCCCACAACCCTCAGGTCAGCCTGCTGGGTTTTTCCACGGACACTGCCACTGCACACTGCTTCCTTTTCTAACACTTCTTCCCCTCACCAACATCCCTGCGTGAGTCGTCCTGTTCTCTGGTTCCCCCATCTCCTTATCAGGTTTCTGATCTCAGTTCTCTATCTCAAGGAGGTAGCATTGGGAAAGAGATTAGGCTCTGGTGTGTGGCCTCTGTCGACTTAACTCTTCCTAAGCTCCCTTTCCTGGACTGTAAAAGGGGACTATTAAAAGTCTCTGCTTCACATGGGATCTTATGTGGAATAAATACATTCATGCCTGCATGTAAAACGCTTACCGTGGGGTCTGGAGTGTACCAAGTGCTCAGTGAATATCAGCTGCTGTTACTTCCCAAAGTCTCAGGGTCTCCCTAGGAGACCTCCTCCCCTCCTTTTGTTTTGACTCTCCAGACAGATGACGGACCTCCAGATCTGAATGCTGTTGGACCTCTGGATTTTCACCTGCTTGGTGAGAGGCGCTGCACGGCAGAGGAAAGAGCAGGGGCTTGGGAAGGGCAAATCGAGGCTTGAGTCCCACTCAGCACTCAAGCTGTAGCCTCAGCAGTGCTCAGAGTGCCTTCACCTGAAAAACTGGCTCATCTACTCTCTCATAAGTGGGTTCATGATGCTTGCTTCTCTGGAGCTGAAGCAGCTTTGCCCTATCTATTTTCCCCATAGCACCTAATCCACTCTAAAATTATGACTCTCTCCATGCTGTCCCCCAACCAGAAGGAATGTCAAGGCCTCGAGACTAGAAGCCTTAGCTTCTGGTTCACTACTGTTCCTGGCCCCAGCACACGCCCAGTAATGTTTTTCACTTACGTTCTTTCCTCCTATATTCCTCTGACTTCACAAAATCAACATGTACCATTCCAAACAACCAATCATTCCCTCGCTAGACTTGACCCATTAATTTAACAAACACTTGTTAAGTGCCAATTATAAGCCAAGCACAGGGCTAAGGGCTGGGACAGGCAAAAGACAGATGAGACATTGTCTCATTTCTAGAAATGTTTACTGTCTACGGGGAGATGGATAATGACATAGTATTTGTAATAAAAGGAATACAGACACTCTGCAGGGAACCCCCAGCACAGAGAAAGAACCACCTTTCTGACTGTTGGAGCTGGAGAAGGCTTCTCAGAGGAGGGGACAATTGCCCTGGGTGGTTATGAAGGAGTAGCAATTTTTCAGGGAGACATAGCCAGAGAGGGGGAAGAGTGTTGTCAGAGACATGAACTAACATGGTGTATGCGCACCTGTAATGGAGGGTTTGAAGGGAGAAAATGAGAATGGGGGGCTGAGACCATTTCCCCACATTTTTTAAATGGAAAATTTCAAACATATATGGAAATATAATGGCATAAATCCTCCTCCATATGCCCATCATCCAACTTCAACAATTATCAATTCAATGACCAATCTTGGTCGATTTTTATCCCTACCCACTAAACTTCATCCCCTTATTTCATTGCAAATCCCAGACATTGAATAATTTCATTCATAAATACTTCAGTATTTTGGAAAGGCAAAACATATCCCTTTTTTTTTTCTTTTTATAGACTGTCGTAGTATACTCTAACAATGCGACTTGTCTGTTTGCTCTTTATCACCACTATCTCTGTGGTGACTGTGCGGTATCGGGATATATAGAGTTGGTTCCCTCTTTTAAGAAACTACTCGGCATTACTTTTGGGAACATACCACAATTAACCTCATCAGTTAGTCCCCAACTGATGGGCATTTAGGTTGTTCTCAATCTCTTAATACCAAAATTACTGGAGGGTATTATGCTGAGTGAAGTAAGTCAATCGGAGAATGACAAACATTATATGGTCTCATTCATTTGGGGAATATAAATAATAGTGGAAGGGAATATAAGGGAAGGGAGAAGAAATGTGTGGGAAATATCAGAAAGGGAGACAGAACATAAAGACTCCTAACTCTGGGAAATGAACTAGGGGTGGTGGAAGGGGAGGAGGGCGGGGGGTGGGGGTGAATGGGTGACGGCACTGAGGGGGGCACTTGACGGGATGAGCACTGGGTGTTATTCTGTATGTTGGCAAATTGAACACCAATAAAAAATAAATTTATTATAAAAAAAACAAAAAAAATAAAGCTGAGGGAATACCCTTGAACATACATCTTTGTCTGTGAGCGTATCTATAGGTTAAATTCCTGGACGTGGAATTGCTAGGACCCAGTACACTTCGAATTCTGACAGGTGCTCCCTATTTGGCCCAGTGTGCTTTGAATATGATAAGGATGCCTCCTCTCTGTCGTCTAGGCTTGTGGCATTATGGAGTCCTCTCTGCCTCTTCTCCATTTAATCAGTCATATGTCCTACCAACTCAGCTCCTATCGTGTGTCCATCCTTCCGCCTTCATCCTCATCGCCGTGGTCCTGGCTCAGCCTGCAACCTTTCTTACTAGGACAGCTGCAACTACCAACTCAGAAAGTATTCTAATCATCTGGCAGAGCAAACATCCTAAAACGGGAACTAAATCATTCTCCTGTTTAAACACCTCTGTTGCTGTCTCACCACACACAATATTGAAAAATCCAGCTCCTGAGCCTTCCTTCCAATGCTTTCCAGTTTGTCTCCAACTTCTCATTTCTCATATAGTTTAGACTTCATGAAACTGCACACTGGTGCCTTACTTGGGCCCCTGGCTCACCCTCTCCATCTTTTTCCCTGTTGTGGAAATCCTGTTCATCTTTAACATAAACTCAAACTCTGTCTCTGTCGTGAATCCATGCAGTATGGGACCCTGGTTGCTTGGATTCTAGTTCCCACTCTCTGTTTTAATATCTGGAGTCCTCTGTCCACTAGGGGGATACATTTTCATTTGTGAATATGATCACCAGCCTTGGGCTTATGAATGTCTTAATAGTTGGAGGCCTTAGTGATGCATGTTTTCTAGGATTCCTAACAGCTCCTCTTATTCTTTTTTTTTATTTTAAGATTTTATTTATTTACTCATGAGAGACACACAGAGAGAGAGGCAGAGACACAGGCAGAGGGAGAAGCAGGCTTCATGCAGGGAGCCGGATGCGGGACTCTCCATCCTGGGACTCCAGGATCAGGCCCTGGGCGGAAGGCAGGCGCTCAACTGCTGAGCCACTCAGGTGTCCCTCCTCTTATTTTTTTTTTTAATTTTTATTCCTTTATGATAGTCACAGAGAGAGAGAGAGAGGCAGAGACACAGGCAGAGGGAGAAGCAGGCTCCATGCACCGGGAGCCCGACGTGGGACTCGATCCCGGGTCTCCAGGATCGCGCCCTGGGCCAAAGGCAGGCGCTAAACCGCTGCGCCACCCAGGAATCCTGTCCCTCCTCTTATTATTCTTAAAATGATTATAGCCGCTACCCCCCAAACCTCACTAAGGAAAGTCAAGAGCATTATCAATAATAGTAAGTCACTGCCACGGGGCGCCTGGGTGGCTCAGTCAGTTAAGGGTCTGCCTTCTGCTCAGGTCATGATCCAGGAGTCCTAGAATTGAGCCCCATGTCAGGCTCCCTGCTCAGTGGGAGTCTCTTCTCCCTCTGCCCTCCCTCCCCCTTCCCCCTGCCGGTTCTCTCTCTCTCTCTCTCACATAAACAAACAAACAAAATCTTTTAAAAAAAAGTTACGACCATAAGGACCCTTCTAAATATGAAGACAAGAGCTATGGCCAGAGCCAAGGCTGCCACCTTCCTGCGGGATATTCCAGAGATCAGTTTAACAGATACTTTAGAATCACAGGTTCCTGGCTTGGAGCAGGCACAGCAGACTCAGAAGTTACGATGAGAAATCTTAATGAACTGTTCACAAAATAGCTGACTCTACTGCCAGAGCCACGAGAGACCAACAGAGAGCTCGAGATGCCCTAGCTCAGCTGGTCCTTGACAAGAGTAATCAGGGCTCTCTTTTGGGGGGATGTCACTTAATCTGAGAGTCAGATTTTTCATCTGTTGAATAAAGACAAAAATACCAACCTTGCAGGACTGTTGTGAGGATTAGGGATAATGGGCGTACAGTAGGCGCTCTATAAAAAGTCCTTTTCATAATTTCTGTGGTCACCCAGGCCGTCGCAGCGCACTTGACTGGAGCACTGGCTGCATTTGCTCTGGAGCACAGCTGGGTGTGGCCAAGAGGGGCCTGAGCGCTAGACTGCACGCTCCCTGCAGGCAAGGCTCGTGACTCACCCCCTGGATCTCCTAGCGCCTGGCAAAGAGCCTGCAAAAAAGCAGAGACACGGAAGAAGGGAAACGTGGAGAAGCATGCGCAGACGCAAGAAGGCTGGACAGAAACCTGGAGGCAGGTCTCCGCGGGAATCTCGACCCGCCGGCCCGGGGGCGGGGCCTGAGCCGGGGGCGGGGCCTGAGCGGGGCGGGGGCGGGGCTTGGCGCGGACCCCGCCCCGGTCCGTCCGTGAATGCGCTCCGCCGGGCGCTGCCTTGAAGCTTCCTCGGCCGCTCGCCGGGTCCGGGAGCGGGCGGCGAGATGCGCCCCCTGCTCGGCCTCCTGCTGGTCTTCGTCGGCTGCACGTTCGCGCTGTACTTGCTGTCGACGCGACTGCCCCGCGGGCGGACGCTGGGCTCGGGCGAGGAGCCGGGCGGCAGGTGCGTGGCGGCGGCCGCGGGTCGGGTCCGAGGATGCGGTGCGGGGCTGGGACGTTCGGTTCCGGCGTGGGAGCGTCGCGGGTGGGGGCTCAGCTCCGGGGCCGGCGGGCGGGGCGGCGGGTGTCCCCGGCGCGTCTGCGGGTGTCGGCGGCGCGGGCGGGAGTCGGGGCGGGCGCCGGCTGCCCTGCGTCCGCCCGCGGGGCGCTGTGCACTTTGGGCGCGCGGTCTGCGGCTTCGCGCGCGGGCGGTGATTTGCAGCGGGAGGCGCGGCGCCTCCTGGCGGCGGCGCGGGGGCATCGCCGCGGGGCCCGGCCCTCGCCCGCGGTCAGCCCGCCCGCCGCCGCCGCCGCCGCAGACCTCAGCTCTGCCCCGCGGCCTCCGGGCTTTCGGTCTTCGGGAGGAGAGTGGCACGGACAGCTCTGGATCGTGCACGGAATGGGGCGCCCGGGGGGCTCAGGGGCCGAGCGCCTGCCTTGGGCTCGGGGCGTGAGCCCGCGGTCCCGGGATCGAGCCCCGCGTCGGGCTCCCTGCAGGGAGCCTGCTGCTCCCTCTGCCTGTGTCTCCGCCTCTCTCTCTGTCTCTGTTTCTCATGAAGAAACAAATAAAATCTTAAAAAATAAATTATGCGGGAGTGGAGTCTCAGGCCGGCCCCGTCCTGGGGGGCCCCCCTCCCCGCGTGCGGCTGGCCGGGATGCTGCCGATGCCTGAATCCTGAATCCGAGGCCGACGGTTTTCAGTCATTCCTCGGCCCTCCTTGAGAAGGGGCGGCGGGCGCGCTGGGAGAAACTTTGTGGTGACAGCGACGACGGTTTGCTCCTTCCTCATTGATCATCGACGGCCTCAAGGGCCACGCATGTGTCAGAGGCCCCGTAACCCTTGCACCCGGTTCAGGATGCCCTAAGGGCCAGATAAAGACGGGGCGGGGTGAAAAAGCAGCCTCCTTGAAAGGGTCGCTTTCGTGCCTGACATGTTATCAAGAAGATTATGTTTATGGTACTGGAGAGATAGGCTTTCCCCAGAAAAATCTTTAATTAGCTTGTGAGTGGCTGTTGGGACAGTCTGTAACCTCCGAGCCCGGCCGGCGAGGGGGAAGCTTCCGTGGGCGTTGGCCTGCAGCTTGTGGGGAGGGGGCGTTCCACGAAGGGAAGGCAATTTGGGACATTTAGTTCTTCCCTGAAAATCAGTGCGTTTGCCTCTTAAGAATAGAGCAGAAAAACCTGAGAACTAAAAGGGCACTTACCGCTCATTTTTCATATAAGGAAATTGAGGCCCAGGGACTAGCCGGAGGTGAGGCTGCTGGAGGCTAGCAGAGTGGAGATGTTAGCCTGGGTCTCTTGCTTCCCAAACCCGGGCTCTTCTGTCTGCCTCTGCTGTGGTGTAGCAGGTCGCCCAGCACCCTAGGCTCCCATTGCGTGTGTTCCCAGCAACCCCAGATGGGCGCGTTTCTGAACCTACTTTGGAAAGAAGCCACAAGTGACTTTCTGAGGTACTAGGCTGCTGCGGACTCATGTTTCCATCTGCTTTTCCAAACCCCCAGGTCACTGTGGTTCCCCTCAGACCTGGCCGAGCTGCGGGAGCTCTCCGAGATCCTTCGAGAGTACCGGAAGGAGCACCAGGCCTATGTGCTCCTGCTGTTCTGCAGCGCCTACCTCTACAAACAGGGCTTTGCCATCCCTGGCTCCAGCTTCCTGGTCAGTGCGCCCCCCCCACCCCCGCACCATCCCTGCCAGGAAACCACCTTCTGTTTTGTGGAGGAGCCCTTAGGCTGCAAATCACAGAGTCTGGAGGAGGACTCCTGCGGCAGCCACCTGTCAACAGCCTCCCTTGCATCCAACACTATCCTAGTTGCTTTACTGACAACTGTCCTACCGCCTCAGCGTGTGAGCATCTGTATCACGTTGTACAGATAAGGAAACTGTGGTGAGAAGTAACTGTCGGCGGTGACAGGGTGAGGAGGGGCAGGGCTGGGCTCTGAACCCATGTCTGCCTAGCTCCAGAGGCCGCCTCTCCTCTCAGGTGTGCTGCTTTTGTTTCTTTTTTTTTTTTTTTTAAGATTTTATTTATTTATTCATGAGAGACACAGAGAGAGAGGCAGAGACACAGGCAGAGGGAGAAGCAGGCTCCATGCAGGGAGCCGGACGTGGGACTCGGTCTCGGGACTCCAGGATCACACCCTGGGCTGAAGGTGGCGCTAAACCGCTGAGCCACCCGGGTTCCCCTGCTTGTTTCTAAGGCCTGCATGGCCGTGCGCTGTCCCGGAGACACACACACAGTCCGGGCTGGGTCAGCTGTGCCTCCTCGGAGCCTCCGGAACGCTCTACAAGTTGGCGCTGTTTTCTAGGACTTTTTAAAAATCATTTTCTCCTTTAGCCTCTGAGCTCTTTGAGAACCAGGCCCATTCCTTGCTCTCTCCTTTGCCTGGCTCAGGGAAGTGCCTTCACAGATGTTCGATGAGCAGGTGCAAGCTGTTGATGGTGCTGTGGGGCTGGAGAGGCTGGGGAGACCTGGGGGGCGCTGGGGGCAGCCGTCGGCGGCCTGGGCACGCGCGCTCGCTGCGGGCTGTTGCCGCCTCAGGGTCTGAGAAGAGCCTTACTGCCCTCCGCGCAGCACTTAGAGCAGTTTCACGTAAACGCGTGTATATTTGAACCCGGGGTGGGTTTGAATCTCAGCTGTGTAGCCACGGGCAAGCCCTTTAACGTCTCCAACCGTGTGTGCTCATCTGGCACGTGGGGCTTCTCCTTCACGTTGCTGTGGGGGGATTAACCGGAGCAGTGCGTCAGAGCAGCTGGGCGCCCCGTGTTGTTAGACGACCCAGGGCCTGAGCAGGGAACCCGGAAAGCTCCCGTCTGTCCTGCTCTCTTCGCCTGCCTTGGCATCTTTTCTCGACTCTAGGCTCGGGCTGGATGCACTTAGGCAGTCTCCGTCGGAAACTGGAAGAGAAGCAAACCTGTCCATGTCAAGAGACGGGAAGGTGTGTGGTGCTTGAAGTCAGGGACTGACTTCTTGGGGTTGCCCCTGTGGCTGCTTTCCCTTTTGTTTTTTGTTTTTTGTTTTCTTGTTTTTTTTATAAAGTAGGCTCCATGCCCACTGTGTGTGGGGCTTGAACTCATGACCCTGAGATCAAGAGTCAGGTGCTCCCCCCTCCCCTCTTGAGCTGATCCACTTCAGGGCAGAGGGTCACGTGCTACCTGGGAGCGAATCCTGTCTCTGCCTGGTGTGAGCTTGGGCACGATACTTAATCTGTCCCCCGTGGAATGGTGTAAGGACGGCATATGACACAGGTCGCAGTGAGGATTAGTAAGACGTAGTCAAGCACTTACCATATAGTAGGTGCTCCTCAGACCCCTGCCTTCTCACTTCGAAATTCCCCTTTTACTTTCTCTCTTGGCCTCATGTTTGGCGGGGTGATGTCTCCCAGCCAGACTGTATGGAGCATGGATGCGTTCACTCTTCATGGTTGTTAATCTAAGACTTTACTGAGTGTCAGCTGGAGCTCGGGTCAACAGGGCACCCCCAGTGCTCTCTACCACACAGATGTAACCCCAGCAAAAAAGCAAAGAAAGAGGATGTTTTCTGTAGCTGGTGTGGTCTCACTGAAGGAAAACTTGTGGCTTATGTTCATTTAAAATAGTAACAGTAGGGACGCCTGTGGCTCGGTGGTTGAGCGACTGCGTTTGGTTCAGGTCTTGATCCCGGGGTCGAGGATCGAGTCCCGCATCGGGCTCCTTGCAGGGAGCCTGCTTCTCCCTCTGCCTGTGTCTCTGTGTGTCTCATGAATAAATAAATAAAATCTTAAAAAGAAAATAACAAGAACGTGTTTCATCTCTCCCTTCTGGGGGCAGGGCCTCCCGCAGCCCACGCAGCAGGCTGGGGGCTGTAAACACGTGTTGTCCCGGTGAATTTTCTCCTGCCTTCTGAAGTGTTCATCCTCCGCCCTTTGGAAAGTGAAGAGACCAAGGCC
Source organism: Canis aureus (assembly GCF_053574225.1). Taxonomy (NCBI): domain Eukaryota; kingdom Metazoa; phylum Chordata; class Mammalia; order Carnivora; family Canidae; genus Canis; species Canis aureus. The sequence goes on along the minus strand of NC_135641.1, from coordinate 22,863,400 downwards.
AGGGGTGCAGTTCCCAGCCCCATCATCACTTTTCATCTACCCCTTTAGCACAGGAGTTGGGTTTTGGTTGGGAAAGTCACTGAAAGAGAAGGGAACCTATGACTCTTGGGCTCCAGTGCAAGGTGACTGGTAGCCACTAGATGCTCTAACGGCTGACGGTTTGGTTTGGTTTTGGTTTTGCAGAACATTTTAGCTGGTGCTTTGTTTGGACCATGGCTGGGGCTCTTGCTGTGCTGCGTGTTGACGTCAGTGGGCGCCACGTGCTGCTACCTGCTTTCCAGTATTTTTGGCAAACAGCTGGTGGTCTCCTACTTCCCTGACAAAGTGTCCCTGCTGCAGAGGAAGGTAAGGAGAGGGGTTGCAACTAGTGCTGAGGCCCTGAGCGTCACCGCACGGCCCTGAGGGGCGTGCAGGCAGGAATTCCCCCTCCTCGGTTCCTCCACCCTGCTCTGGAGCTCCTCGGGTTCCTTTGGGTGTGTTCACGAGGCCCAGCCCTGGGATCAGATTCCAGCTTCGTCATGACCAGCTCTGTGACTTTGGGCACGCTCCTGCTTAGCCTCAGGTACTTTCCATTTTCAAAAGGAGGAAAACATGCTCTACCCCGGAGGGTGTTGGAAGATTCAGGGAGAGAATACGTGAAGCATCTAGAACAGTGCTTGGTGCTATCAGATTTTCAATACCTAGAGATTCCTTCTGCTGCCTAATGGCCTCATCTCTTTTGGCTACAGGTGGAGGAAAACAGAAACAGCTTGTTTTTTTTCTTACTGTTTTTGAGACTTTTCCCCATGACACCAAACTGGTTCTTGAACCTCTCGGCTCCGATTCTGAACATCCCGATTGTGCAGTTCTTCTTCTCTGTTCTGCTCGGTAAGAAGCTGGCGGGGTGAGTCTGAGTCTTCGGCGTTGTCACGTTGGGGGCCTGCCCTGGGTTACCAGCTGCATGGCCGTGTGCCTGCCTCTGAGAGCCCAGTTTGTGAAGAACAGTGTCAAGCCTGTGGCCTCAAGTAATTATTTCCTGACTTCAGATCTGCTCAGGGCTGAACAGAAGACCCATAAAATTACTTTTGGGAAAAGTAAGGCTTTTCCATTCCACGATGGTATTTAGCGCATAGCTTGTGGCCAGCACCGTGCTAGGCGCTGGGATTAGAAGTGTCATCTGTGGAAGACCTTAGCAAGGGCTCAGTGAATGCTAGTGGGAAAGTGGCGCTGGAGTGAGGGCGTATGGGGAGAGAAAGGAACAGAGCAAGGGACTTCCTTTCTGGCTCTGGCCCTGTTTTGATTAAGATCTGCCTTGAGAAGAGCTGATACTAGTAAAGTTCCTTCTTGCCTTTTGACCATTGTCTGACCTTCAACGAGCTACTTACTGTCCTCCATGGGCCGCTTGGCCAGAGGAGGGCCTGGGACAAGAGCAGTGTTTCTCAGAGTCTGGGCCTTGGATCACCTTTAGCAGCGTGGTACTGTGCCTACAGTCTGTACAATCAGGGACTGTTGTTTTCTTCACACTGGAAGTAAACCACCCTCTTTAAGCCCAAGGCAAGGATTGCCTCTCTTAAACCTACCTTAGACCATGGAGGGAAAGACCGACTACTAAGGGGTTCTAGGGCGAACATAACAAATCTGTGGTCGAGCAGCTGCTATTAATAGGGAACTCTTGAGCGAGAAATTGAGATCTTAAATCGAAGCAACATCGACCACAGCTCATTCTGGTCATATTGGCTTTCAGGCAGAGTGCCTTGGTACTCCGTCAGCAGCCTGTAATTACCGAGGTGGCAGGAGGCTTGGAAAGACTCTGGAGACCAGGGTTCCAGTCCCCTCTCTGGCAGGCTGTGTGACCTTGAGTGCTCTGTGATCTTGAGGCATCGACTACTGTAGGGGGCCAGGGGATTATCCGGGGGTCCCAAACCAATTAGTCTCAGGAGTGGGGATCAGGAGAAGCTGTTAGGATGCGGGTTCCTGGGTTTTATCGCAGGCCCAGGTCACCAGAATCTCTGGGGTGGGGGTGGGAGGGAGCCCAAGGATGTGTTTTTTAACAGCTTCCCCAGAGAATTGTTATGTGACCAGCCTGTCAGGCCGCCAGTCAGACGTTTGGGATCCAGTGGATTTGATGATCTCTCAGAGACAGTGTAGAATGCAAAAGTAGTGCTATTTTTAAGAAACTTGTTTTTATCCTATGCATACTATAAATCTTATGATGCTGGTGCCTTTCATAGACTGTTGGGTGCTCAGAACCCAGTTTGAAGGCACTTCTAGCAAATGGGTGAACTTTACACTTTTATTCTTCACTCATTTTGTGTTTCCTATTAAAACATTTTTTTTATCTTACTGTGGTGTACATATTTTTGTCATCAAGTCTTTTTGTAAAATGGCAGTTTATGGGGAGTGAGGAAAGGCGGGGAAGGAGTAGAGAAGGGAAAGAGGTAATGTGCTTAGGGGTCAGTAGTTGGGCAAAAAACAAAACAAAACAAAACAAAAAAACACATCTGGAGTCACAGTTGTGAATTTCTGGGGCCATTTCCAAAGGGTTGTTGTTCTTCATCTTGCTGGCCCTAGTAACAGGCTCTTTCCCTTTCCTTCCAGGTCTGATCCCGTACAATTTTATCTGTGTGCAGACAGGCTCCATCCTGTCAACTCTGACCTCTCTGGATGCTCTTTTCTCCTGGGAAACGGTCTTCAAGCTTTTGGCCATTGCCTTGGTGGCCTTAGTTCCTGGAACCCTCATTAAAAAATTTAGTCAGAAGGACCTGCATTTGAATGAAATAAGCAACACTAATCATCTAAATAGTAGAAAGGACACATGATCTGTGTGGTTTTGGTTGCCATGTTCCTGGACTTTGCTGCTTGTCTGTGTAATGGTGTGGTCCTCTGCAGCCCCTCATTGTTCTTCACTACCCTCAACAGGTGATTTGGACGCTGTTTATCTGTGTGTGGTGTTTTCATAAAGGACACTCTGAGTGCTCTAGAAGGTGAATTGTATCAGGTTCTCCAACCAGTCCTGGAGTAGCAGGACACTCTGTGAAATGGATGGCCTTCTAGAAGATCCTATTTATAATTTATTGAATAACAGGGAACTCAGGGTAGTCTGTTGTATTTGCCTCTTGCCAAGCCCTGAGCTGCCCTAGGAGAAGCTGCTGGTTGTCCTTGTCTGGAGTGCCTCATTAGCAAAGCAGTAGGCTGTTGTGACAGGTGGTTAAGTCCCCAGTGTATGTAATTGGTGTAGACGATGACGTGAACCCACGTCACTGACATTACCCTTTGTCTTGCTAGTCTCTTGAAGAGCGTCCTGCACTTTTTTGCTGATGACCTACCTCTTCCATAAACCAAGGGAATCAAGCTGAGGAACCACATGGAACTTGCACGTACACAGCTCACACGCCCAGCAATTTCCATGATGCTCTTTGCGTTCAGATGCACTGACGTTCTTGGATGTGTTAGACCTCTTAGTTGCATGTTCTGATAATGGAGCTGACTGCAAACAGACTATTAAATATGAATGCAGCAAACTCTATGTCATGGATATGTTCTGGAGAAATTTTTACCTGTCCGAATGGGGCAGGGCCCTTGGCTCACTGGAACCAAATGACATTTTCTAATCTGTCCTTCCTGTGGGAATCCTTTCTCCACCCTCCTGCTAGGAGATTGGATTCAGTACACTTAGCTCTCAGCCAGTGTACACTCTGAATATTTTTAATTTTGTCATTTGTTGAGAATAACTGAGGTATAATTTTATCTTTTAACCCAAAGAGGAAAACTTGGTTTTAGATTACTTTGTTGTGTTTGATTTTAATGATCTGTGGCTGTTACTGCTTCTTACAGCTGCGGTATTGAACGGGCACAGACCTGGGTTAATGGTGCCAGGGACACGAGGACCTTGGTGCCTACACTAACCAGCTCTGGGATTCTGTACCCAAAGGAGTAATTCATTTCTTACCAGAACGGTTGCCTTTGGGCATCATCTGCTGGGTTTTGATTTGGCTTGGCCAAGAATCTTGCCAAGGCTTTCACTTGGGCCACTTGTTCTACATGAATTCTTGAGCATACTCCTGTTCAGTAGGAAGAATGAATCCCCAAGTCCTGGTTTTGAGACATGGTATGACACAAAAAACAGCCAGGACTTCTTTTTTAAAGATATGTTGTTTTAAAAGAAGCTTGGTAATGAGGGGGGTGAGGAGAAGGCTGTGTGAAATCTGTGGCTTTTTGTGTTCTGGAGGAGGAGGAGGTGGAGGGAAGGGGAAACCAGTGTTTTCTACACTATTGCAAGTGTGTGCCCTTTGTCCTTTACAGGACCCTTATATTTTATGTCTTTATCCCTCTTCCCCCATGATTTTGCTACAATGTGCCTTACCATTTGTGAGTTTACAGGCAAAGCAATTTCCCAAATAAATGGATATAAATGTTCTGCGTGGTGCGTGGTGTACATGTTGCTAACTTTCAATTCCCCCTGTCATTGGGAATCAGGATTGGCTGAAAATCAGACAATCCAAAATGGTGTTTTAGCTTTCTACTCTCAGGAGGTTTCTTACCACTCTTATTCTTTGGAAGCCAGAATTTTGTTTTCACTGTTTTCTACACTTACTTTATAGTGGAGTCAGTAATAACAGAGGAGTGACTACAAGTTGGGCAGCAGGGAAGCCGTGGGAAACAGGAGGGCACCTGTCCAGCCTGTGACAAATCAATCAGGAAGAGACTATGAGGAAAGAAAACCACGGTTTCCCTTCCTCCTGTGGGGGTGTCTGAAACAAGGAGCCACAGAAACCAGCCTCTCCACACCTGGCTCTCCTGGCCGCAGGACGCCCTGCATGTCAAATCTTCTTACCCTAAAACTCTGACAAATGCCGAGACGTGTGACGGCAGCTTTCAGGACACACACAGCACCGTAGGAAGAGACAGGACCAGAAAAGAGTGAAGCACACTTTTTGTTTAATTCCATGCATTGGTTTGCTTCGATAGTCGCTCTTGTTCCCATCACTGTACAGTTGCTCAGCACAGATGGAGCTGGCATCAGAGACCACAGGGAACAGGGGACTGATGGTACTTGAGACCCAGGGGAGACAGAGGAGGAAGCTTGTTTTGAGACTTAAGCATGAAAAAGAATTTGCTCCAAGTTGATAGGAACTTAAATTATTGCGGTAAAGAATCCAAGTGGGTCTTCCCACTCCTGGAGTCTAAGAAGAGGGCACTCTGAGGGTGGAGAGCCACTCTAGTGATCCAGTCCATAAGGGACTCTTCCTAAGAGCCTGCACATTCTGACCGGGGTTCCCTGTGTGTCTAACCATTGGAGGACCCTTTCCGCCAGGTCACCAGGCAGCAGCCCGGGGCCAGGAGCCAGCGTTCCCCTGAGTGTTGTGAAGTGGCTCAAAGAGTAAGCCTGGGATCCTGCCAAAAGTACCCTTACAGCAGCCTTGCGTCCACCTGGGGTCTGGTCTTTGTGAGAACCTGCCATCATGCCCTCATCATGTGACAGTTAACAAAAGCCTTACCCCAACTCCTTGGGAGTAACCCTGTTTCTCAAAGCACTGCTTTCAGAGCTCCCCTTTTCTGCCACCTGTCCCTGAGAAGTGTTCCAGGTTCCAGAAGGGTCTTCTTCTTGGCAGCCTAGTTCATTCCAGTTTGAATAGATGCTCGCAGTATTGGCTGTAACATGCAAACAAGCAGACTAATGTAACTGATGTGCTGGTCTGTGAGGATGGTAACATTGGTGGTATGAGTATAGTAGGGCATTTCATTCTATGAAGTCAGCAGAGAAGAAAAATCTTGCTGCCTGGAAAGGCACTAAGTTCACACTGACAGTACAAGTCAAAGTCTTAAAAAAGAATATCACATTGTTTTGGTACATTAGCCTCACAGAGTCTAAGAAAGAAGCATGTAACTGGGACTCAATACATTAACTTTGTTCATAGAAGGGGAGGGAGGAACATGCCTATTGAACACAATGAAATGATGTAAATGAAGAGACACTTTGGAATTCCATCCATCAGTGATTGGAAATTATTCAGTTGGAATGGTAGTCCAAAAGGACAGTGGGTGGAAGCAAGTGGCTTTTTTCCTGGCAATGGTGCTGACCCCCAACAGCCATAGGGTGGGCTCCATAAGAGCACTGGTGTGATATCCTGTCACTCTCCCTTCAGGGGTAACTCAAGTTATCAAACCACCTGGAGAAAATTAATTATGAGCTCAGGGTTGGGATGCCAAAACATCTCCCCTTGCACACCAATTCCAATCAAGTGGTAGTTATTGTTCCCAGTGCTGTGTTGTGAGAGGTGCTGAGGCTGTGTCCAGGCTGGGTAGGAAAGAATATGGCGGTCAATAAATAACATCAGTCTTGGGTGTTCAGGGTGGAGGTGGCAGATGGTGGTATGTGGTGGTATTTTGATTTCTGGCTTAGTGGAAAAACAAAACGGCACACTATACTCCAGAACAGGGCAGGAATTCCTTGGATTCCAAATATGTTCTATTCTGGAGAATTCAGTTCTAGGAAGTTCAAGTGGAAATATTTTATGAAAAGGAGGGAAAACTTGAGACAAAAAGGTGTGGGGATAAAAAAGTTAAATTATTTGATCACTAAGGATGCATTCACATGGAAAGGATGTCAATGCTTCACAGTAGGGGACAGCATTTAAAATTGGGTTGTATCAGGAAAACCAAACCCCATCACTTCTATTACTTAGGGTAAGAGGGAAATTTAGCACAATGAGGCCCTGAAATGTATGTCTACTACTTATTAACTCTCACTACAAAAAAAAAAAAAAAAAATTTCCTTAATTCCAAAAGGATGTTAATACTAAAGTTTTTAAGCATTTGAAATTCAAGTAGGCTGTACCAAATCATCTTACAACGGAGCTAGCTAGTATCTTCACACTTTTTGAGTAGGAGCTCCCACAATCTTGCAAACAGGTCAGGCAGTACGGTCTATTATAATTTCAAAGTGGATGTTGGCTTCTCAGTCCCTCTGCTAAGCAATTAATAGGAATTGTTATCAGAGGACATGATCTAGAAATAGATGAGAATCAGAACCAAATGTTCATCTGCAACACAAATTAAAACTCATTATCTTGCAGTCAGTCAAAAACAGATGCTAAATGAATGTGAATGCTCATCCCAAGGGGGTTAAACTTTCAATCAACACCGAAGCTTGAAATCACAGTCTTGTGAGGTTCCTTATAGCAGGTTGCACAGTCCTGAGGACTGAAGAATCAGTTCTTCGATTCCCTGAGCTCTGGATGCAGCACTCTTCAGATGACAGTGGAGTCGTTCCCAAAGAAACACACACTGATTCAAAACTGTCCTGGTTAGTTCAAGGCAGGCAGTGAAGAACAAGGCTGAGACAGAGAAGGCTTTTAACCTAGACTAGGGACACTGTTTCTCTTCTGAAGCCTCTAGTCACTTCGACTAAAAATAAAAATAAAAATAAAAATGTTCAATGTGGAACTTTATTCAACTCTTGACAATACAGTGAATGACTAAAGATTCAACACTGTCTGCTATCCTAACATGCTCATAACAGTAAACCCAGATAGGTATATATGGCATTATCATGACAGGCAGTCAAGATAGGAACTCAAAAAACAAAAAACAACCCATCAAAATTATGAGGTATCAGGTGTGGGTTTTCTAGGAAGACCATCACTGAAAGGTGTAAGACAGAAGCTGACCCTTGTGTTTCCCTTTTGCCACTAGAGATGGGCAAGAACTGGACAAACTGAAGTATGTTTTCTGTTGGAGAGAAAGAGGGTGGAAACTTGTAGCCTCTCTGTTCCCAGAAGCGATGAACAAGAGAGAGATTCACAGTACAGTGTGGTCTAAAGTCCAAGGATGGAAAATATGGCCTTTCAAGGTACTTTTCCAGCCCTATGACCCTCAGGCCTCCTTCTAGAATTTTTCTAGTCTTTAATGGGATTATATCACACCTAGGCATTTTATGTCAGTGTCATGATATATATATTCTTTTTTTTTTTTTTTTTTTTTGAGGTTTCCCTGCTATTCCCAGCCAGGAGGAAAAAAAAGATTTTGGTGCTATGGGACCTCCTGGCAGGAAGGAGATGACAAGCTGCCCGCTCTTGAACATTGCCTAACCCAGGGGCCCCGGGTGACAACTCCCTAGGCCAGTTCCTCCTAGGGCACTAAATAATTCTCTTTTTGCCTCTAATGTAGTCTCATGATTTTATTTCTTAAGAAACTTGATAAAGTTTACAGCTTTTGAAGTATTTGTCCATCCACTCCATCATCTGCCCACCCAGGAGCTTTTCAGATCAAGTCAAAACCCCAGTGTATCCACCGGGCTCCAGGGCAGAACCCGCATCCTCAGATGATTGTTGTTGCACAGAGAAAATGAGGGGATACAACTCAGATGAATACCAGGGAGCTCCCAAATGGCAGTTCCATTTTCATTCCTTCATAAAAATCATAAAAATCCATCATTATCCATGGTTAGCAATAAACACAATCATTGTGCTACACTGTAAACCACACCTTCTGATCGACAGAAAATGAGAATGATAATTATTATAAAATAAAATAACAATGAGAATAATGCCATAACTTAAGATATTTCATGTAGTCCAGCTACAGAATTTATACAAAATGGAATAATTTAATGCAAACAATACTGCTCTCTGCATAAGTTAAACATTTTCCTTCATCCTACCTAAGAGCTATAAATTATAGACACTACATTTTAAATCAATGTCTCAACATAAAGTGTAAACAGATGGAGGGACCAAACAAGCAAAAGGAATTGCTCTACATTCCCTCCGCCTTTCCTTTTTGGCTGATGCAATCAGTGACACCCAGAGGGGGGCAACGTTTTCATCTGTGTCGGAAATAGTTTAATACCTGAAGGTGTAAGTCTTTCCTAATGTCCAACATGATGCACTGTCAAAGAGTTGAGCCATGTTCTTCAGGTCTTGAGCCTAGAGAGGTCGTTTGACAGTAGTAACCTATCTTGGAGAAAGAGATGGAAACTAGGCCAACACCTGTTTTTATATAAAATTCTAGATAAAAATTCCTTGAAGCCAAGGCACCATGAAGTACCTTGGGATGCTTTTCAAAGCCCATGAACCCAGAGCGAAGCAGGACTTCAGGCCTTGGACAATGTCAAATTTTTCTGATTGCTGCTCAGCGGCAGGTGTTCTTCTCAGAAATTTCTAAATTCAATCATTCCAAACTGCATTGATCCAGAGTGCAGTAAAACACATTTCACAAGTTGCATTTAATGAAAATGCTATTGTGGGAAAGGAGTTGCCTTTTGTAAGTTGCTTATTTTGCCTTTATGCTGCTAGTGGTAGCCAGGCACTAAAGCTTCCCGGATAGAATGAGTTAATGAATGAAAACAAGGGTGGTGGTGGTTTGGGATTGGACACTGGACAGACTCACACACATGCTAGCTGCCTTCAAAGTCTGTTCTGTTTGAATCAATATGACTCTAGTAGACGAGCAACCTGGTTCCACAGAGGGGCGATCTCACCTTCTCCACGAAGCTGAACTGAGACATTGTGAGAATGTACTTTCACAAATTCCACATTTGCTTTTCTAATACTGTTGTAAATCTCCTTTTTCTTTTATGAGCACCCCCTGCCTTTTTTTCCCTCAAGGAAGTGGTCAATAGGTGGAAAGGAAATAGGCTACAAAAAAATGGCACTTGAGTCTGAAAAATCAACACATTGGTCAAGGTCACACATTTGTCAAGGTCATGGCGATGACAGCATTAAAATGGGAAGTATTGGTAAAGACAAGGTTTGACGCTGTCTGTAAGTCTCACTACCAACTGCTGCTTCAAATTTGTAAAATGAAATCAGCTTCCACGTGGGTAGTTGTCTTTTTCCTCCTAGAGGAAGCAGATGCCCTCAAAGACCTTGGGTGCAAGTATCTGGTCACCAATCTTTTCTAGGTCATTTCCATCACCATGTGGATAAGCTGGTTGAACTTAATGTGGTCTGTTCACAAGTTACCTGGAATTGCTTTTCTTTTGTTGTTCTTTGTTTTCTAAAATAAAATGTCTTGCTCTGGCTCTTCTTCAGTCACTTATGGCCAAAAGAACTGGTCCCCTGTTCAAGTAGCAATAATACCTCCTGGCCCCACAAATTCCCAAGGATGTTGCTCCTAAATTCAACTTCTTTCTTTATCTCTCTCTCTTTTTTTGCAAGAAATTATTGTCTCTCTGTCATATATAGTTCACTCTTTACAGTACAAAGTGTTAAAATGTCAAACAAAAATAAATATCAATGTTACAGTAGCTAGAATATTCAATAAAATAGATCCCTGCCATTCTTGATTGAAATGTTCAGTGAGACTTAATTTCATTTGGATATTTTTTTTTTCCAGAGATTTGCGAAGTCTCATGTTCCTGTTATTGCAGCTCATTTCTAGGGGTAAGAAAAATGGGGCGGCTCTCTTCCCAGACAAAAAAGCAAGGAGAGAGGGGAAATAGTCTATGGGGTGGGAAGGATTTGAAATGCCAGTATTGTCATGAGATCTTCAGGATGGGTTTTCTTCCATTACCAAGTAGCAGAACTGTAGTGTTTATTGGTCCTAACTGTGGCATCAGAACACTCTCCATCAGAAGAGTCACAGTCCGATTCTTCAAACTGCATAGGATTCTGCAAAATCGAGACAAAATAAAAAGCTTAATTCATTCAGGCAGTCACTTAGTAAACACGTACCAGATACGTCCCACATGACAGGCACTGTGCTGGGTTGCTGGCTAAGATAAATGAGACCAGGTCCTGCTCTTGCAGGGCTTCTGGAGAAAGAAGACATATAAAGGGGATGATGGCAATGATGATGATGGCGATGACAGCAGGACCACCTCAGCCCTACTAATGTAGTGTTGGCTATGACCTGGGCACTACTTTAAGTGCCTTACATCTAGAAATTCACTTAATCCTCACAACCCCCCAGGAGACAGATGCTGTCATCACTCCCACTTTACAGATGAGGGAGCTGACCTACAGAGAGGTTAGCAGCTTGTGCAATGTGGCAGTCAGTAGAGAACTCAGGCTGGACTTGGCATGTGGGCAGTCCGATTCCGGGGGTGTACTTTCGGCCGCTATGCTAACCTGCCCTCCAACGGCAGGAACTATACTGTACTGTGTAGGAACTGAAGCGTTCCACAGGCTATGAGAGCATCATCCAGGGTACAGTGGAGACACGGAGGAGAGAGGCTCATACCCTGAACCACAAGGGAGATGGGGCTAGGGGGAGGTGACGTTTGACTTAATCTTAGAATGAAGGGTGCCTGAGCAGTTCAATGTTTGTGCCTCATTTGGGAGAGCTGCCCTTATTTAGGGGAGCTCTGTTGATCTCTGTACTTCGACTTACTTCTTGGAGGCATACTAAGTGGGAATTGTAAAGGCCCTAGGGACTCAAGCATGCTCTAACTCTGAAGAGCTACAGTGATAAGGGGAGAAGGGAGGAGAAGCCCCACCTCGTAGCCACGTTCCTCCGCACACAGCTTGCCCAGGGACATCTGTGTCTTCACGCGGCGAACAGCGCACTCCTTATCAGAGAGCCCATCTGAATGCGAGGATATCTCAATGGGGATCTCTGGCGTCTGGGACAGCAGGTCATCTAGCTTCTCTGCCAGGTGGTCTTCAAGTTTATCCGCTAACTCATCAGGACTGTTGGAGTGGTCACTGGTATTTCCCTCCTCTCCATCAGACACAGAGAAATTCTCAGAGCTAAAGGTTGAATACGACTGGCAGCTGCTGATACAGCGATGGGGCCTAGGACCACAAAGAACCAGAGGATCTTAATCACAGGAACAACCACTGTTCTTCCCTTGTCTGTCCATCATAGCCTCGCTGAGAGGTTACCTAGGTTTCTCCCGATCCCTGAGGGAGATTCAAATCAGATAGATGGGTGCCATTTAAATTTAAAGCAAAAGAGAAGAAATTTTGAATTTCCCTTTTCCTTTGGTCACATGTTTATGTGGCTCAGCACTATATTCCAAAGCTGATGGCTACCACTGGTCTTTGAAAAACTCAGCTGGTCTGATCACAGTGTGCACACGCATGCATGGTATGGAGATGTTCTGCTTCTTATGCAAAGACCTCCCAGATTCTTTTGTTTTTTGTTTTTTTTTTAAGATTTATTTATTTATTTATTTATTTATTTATTTATTTATTTATTCATTCATTCATTCATTCATTCATGAGATACACGGAGAGAGGGAGAGAGAGGCAGAGACACAGGCAGAGGGAGAAGCAGGCTCCACGCAGGGAGCCTGACACGGGACTCGATCCCAGGGCTCCAGGATCATGCCCTGGGCCAAAGGCAGGCACTAAACTGCGGAGCCACCAAGGGATCCCCGACCTCCCAGATTCTTAAAGGCAAAGGAGTCTTGGGAGATGCTTTGGTCTAACTCATTTCTCAGCCCATAAAACTGAGCCAGAGAAGGAAAGTGACTTGTTCCAGGCCACATCATCACAGAAGGCAGGCTGCAGCTTGGGCTGGGTCTACTCACACCCCACTCAATGTCATTCTCTCCCTCTCCCTCCACCCCAGTTGCATTTCCCATTGGGCATGGCAGCCCTGAACGGCCGAGTGCCTTCACTCCATCAGCTAATGTAACCCCCAGTGGAGATAAGCTTGGAAAAAACGTTTATTCTGCAGCTGGGGGCACTGCCTAGTTCTAGTTAACATGTGAGTTTTACTTAGATGAGACTAAATCTGTGGGGGGTAAGGGGAGGGAGAATTTACAAAAGTTCATTTCTCTCCCATTGTTTATGAGTAGCCTATAATTAAGAATGCTGTTAGCTTACATTGGTTTCAAAACAAAACAAAACATACAATAAAAAAGAAGACTGCCTTTTTCCTCTATCATCTAATCTTTCTATATCTCTTAATATAAAGTGGTTTTGGGCAGCCCCGGTGGCGCAGCGGTTTAGCGCCGCCTGCAGCCCGGGGTTTGATCCTGGGGACCTGGATCGAGTCCCACGTCGGGCTCCCTGCATGGAGCCTGCTTCTCTCTCTGCCTGTGCCTCTGCCCCTCTCTCTCTCTCTCTCTCTCTCTGTGTCTCTATGAATAAATAAATAAAATCTTAAAAAAAAAGGTGGTTTTGATGGCATATGATCTGAGGCTTGCCAATGACCAGGCCAGGTAATAGGCTGGGGGGGGGGGGTTGCGGGGATCAAAGACACCTTGAAAAGAGCCCATGTGGGAAAAGGAAATTAAAGTAGGATTCAGGATCACCTGGGTGGCTCAGTCAGTTAAGCATCTACCTTTGGTTCAGGTCATGATCCCAGGGTCCTGGGATCAAGTCCCACATTGGGCTCCTTGCTAAATAGGGAGCCTGCTTCTCCCTCTCCCTTTGCCTGCCACTCCCCCTCTCCTTGTGCTCTCTCTCTCTCTCCTTCTGTCAAATAAAATAAAATCTTAAAAAAAAAAAGGATTCACACTACATCTCAAAGCTGGTAACAGAAAGGAGACAGGGAGAAAAATGTTATAATATAAAAAGCAAAACTATGCAGTAAAAACATATATATAATTTGCAGCTAACAAGAAAGGCAGGAAGCCACTAGGTGGGCCGAGTTCATTGTGTGTCACAGGAACAAAGCTAGAAGTAATGTTAACTGTGATGTCAGTAGAGTGAGTTCAGAGAATGAAAAGACATTTTACTAGAATCCAATCTCACGGCATAGGAGAAGCCAAGGACACACAGTAAGGCAGCAATAGTAATGTGGCAAGAGTAGCTCAGGGGATGAGAACAGATTTCAACTTTGCAATATGGAGACCCAGAATACAATTTATCAAATGAGTCCCTTGGTTTGCAGAGAATTCCTGTTTCTGGGCAGGTACACAAGCCTTCCTAGGCAATTCTTAGAGCTTTACTCTTCAAGACCAGAATGTGTAATTGCAGAAAAGGCTTTCTTAAAGGAAAGCTAGCTTCCCTACTCCTATGTAAGGGCAGCTCTTATTCTAGAACCAGGGGAATGTGGTCCTTCTTAAATTTAATCCTACCAGCAAAATTATTATTTCTGTCTAGACAGGAAGTGATTTTTAAGGCTAGGTTGAGGAAGGACTCAACCCTGCGATGCCTGGATGGCTCAGTGGTTGAGCATCTGCCTTGTTCAGGGCATGATCCTGGGATTCTGGGATCTCCTTGCTTCTACCTCTGCCTGTGTCTCTGCCTCTCTCTGTCTCTCATGAATAAATAAATAAAATCTTAAAAAAAAAAAGGAGGACACAATCTAATTAATTATACTTAACCTGATGCATAATATTTAAAGGCATGAGAGTGCTCTGGACTGAATTGTGTCCACCCCCACCCCAATTCATATGTTGAAGCCCTACCCCTAGTGGGACTGAATCTGAAGATAGGCTTCTAGGAGGTAATGAAAGTCAAATGAGATCATAAAGGTAGGCCATAATCCCATGGGACTATGATTTTATAAGAGGAAGATCTCTTCCCTTCCTTGCTATACTCTCTCCCATTCCACTCCTCTCTCCCCACCAGCCCTGTAAGGACACAGCAAGAAGGCTGCCGTCTGCAAGCTAGGAAGAGAGTCCTCACCAGAAACCCCGATTATGGACTTCCCTAGCCTCCAAAACTGTAGAAGATAAAACAATTCCCATTGTTTAATCCACCCAGCCTGTGGTATTTTGTTATAGCAGCCAGAGAGATTAATACAGGGAGTCACACCAGAAACCCAATGAAGTTATCCACAAAAGAGTATGACCATCTCTCAAAAAACACCCACTACATACTCAGTTATAATTCTGAATCCATATTTATGCTCCTTATCTTGAAGTTCATAAGAAATGAATTCTGATGAACTAGGATCTGTTATGCATGCTAAGTGACCAAAATGTGGCAATGGGAGAACAGGAATGGTGGGTTTGAATCTCCCTAAAAGGTGGTTGTCCGAGGGTGACCTGTGACTGAACAGGCAGTATGGCAAACTCAGGATTTTCCCCATCACATTGAAAGCAGTCACATGTGTTTGTTGGTTTTACCTCTGTCTTCGTGGAAATTCAACTTCACTATCTACTTCCCCTTCTTCCTCTTCTGAGGAGTCATCTCCACTCTGAGGAGAACAAGGAGAAAGAGCTTTATCCCAATCTGTCTGTCTCTCTTACACACACACACACACACACACACACAAACACACACAGTCTTTGTAAAAGATTTAATTAAGATCAAAAGGCACTGAATAGCAGTTTGCTGAGTGTCATCTTTAAACATACATATTTTCAGGGGCGCCTGGGTGGCTCAGTCAGTAAAGCATCTGCCTTGGGCTCAGGTCATGATCTCAGGGTCCTGGGACCAAGCCTCATGTGGGGCTCCCTGCTCAGTGGGGAGTCTGCTTAAGATTCTCTCTCCCTCATGCCCTCTCCCTACTTGTGCTCTCTCTCAAATAAGTAAAATCTTAAAAAAAAATAAACACACATATTTTCATGCATTCATTCAGCAACCTTTCCTTGGTGTCCATGTGACAAGGTCTGTACTAGATGCTGGAAGATACACAGAAGTAAGTAAAGGTGAGCTTTGCCCTCCAGTAGGTAAGGAGGGGAAAATAGAAGGTTTTGGATTTGGGGGCAGTCTCTTATAATCATTGTCATTCAGGGTTCCAGGCCCTGACATAGGGACTCCACCAAGAAGTGATCTTTCAGTTCTTCAAAACCCAACAACTACTTTCCCTCTTCTATGTACCAATCACCTTATCACTAATATTATAGTTATTATGCTTAGATCCTTTGCACTACTAAGGTATATATTAAATAAGAGTGAAACTGTATCTTGTAGTTCTCATTCCACCATGAATACAAAACAGGTAGTTAATGCACCTGTGCATAATGGAGTCAGCATGTTAGCAAGCATCAGGGAGCTCTGGTTGGGATATCTGAGGCCTCGGGATTGCCAGGGCTTTGTGGTTGATCTGGGAGGCTGAGTAAGTGCCTTGTCTGAGAAGATGATCTTCTTCCACAGGGAAGAGTCTATCTCTCTTTAATAACATAAGAACAGCCACACTTAAAATCAATAGTCCTTACCCCGAGAATCATGATACACTAGATTACTGTGATCCCTTGTGAGGTAGATAACTGGGTCCAAGTAATTATATCAAAGATTGAGGATAATTTACTTTTATTTATCTTCTAAAGATTTTATTTATTTATTTGAGACAGAGATAGAGAGCGTGTGAGAGAGAGAGCACGAGCAGGGTGTAGGGCAGAGGGAGAGGGAGAAGCAGACTCTGCACTGAGCAAGGAGCCCAATATGGGGCTCCACCCCAGGACCCTGGGATCATGACCTGAATCAAAGGCAGAGGCTTAACCAACTGAGCCACCCAGGCACTCCGAGAATAATTTACTTCTAATTTACCATCACTCTTACCCATTTGTATTCCAATATTCCTTTTTGAGCTGGAGAGACAGGTATGGGGTTATACTGACTGCCAAGGTGAGCATTTACCTGAGGCATGATGGAAATGTATCTCAGTCAAGAGAAGTTGAACTGCCCTGTGGGAGTGCTGTTCCAATGAGGCCAAATGTATAGGGTGTGTGTTCCCTGGCCTGCTGGTCTACAGAATGTACCAGAATGCATCAGAATTGCATCAGAATGGTTCAAAGACACATGTAACTCAGGGAGGGGACTGGGCTGACTGCTGGAGGGTGCAGAGTTTCTTTTTGGGATGATGGAAATATTCTAAAATTGGTAATGACTGCATAACTATGAATAAAAGAACTGAGTGGTACATTTAATGGGAGAAGTTTATGGTATGTGAATTATATTCAATAAAGTTGTTACCAAAAAAATATGTGTTGCTGGCCATATAGGGGTGGGGGAGCAGAGCGTGACAGAGAGAGCACGAGCTCTCTTCTCCACCCAAAACATAATTTAATCTCTACCAATGCTTCATCAGCGGCAGCACTATATGTAGGAAAAGAAATACAGTTCTGAGACAGCAGCCCTTAGCCTCGACTTCTTTTTTTAATTGAAATATAGTTGATTTACAATATTATATTAATTTCAGGTGCATAACATAGTGATTCAACAATTGTATGTATTATGCTATACCTGCCAAAATAAATACAGTTATCATCTTCCACCTTGCAAAGTTATGACATTATTGACCATGTTCCCTATGCTTTACTCCTCACCCCTTGTGAGTTATAACTGGGAGTTTGAACCTCTTAATCCTCTTTACCTATTTTACCCATTCCCTTACCCTCCTCCCCTTTGGCAACCACTAATTTGTTCTCCATATTTATGAATCTATTTCTGGGTTTTTGTGTTTGTTCATTTGTTTTGTTTTTTAGATTCCACATGTAAGTCAATGATACGGTATTTGTCTTTTTCTGTTTGACTTATTTCACTTAGCATAATACCCTGTAGGCTCATCCATGTTGTCATGAATAGCAAGATTTCATTCTTTTTTAACGCCTGAGTATATCCAATTGTGTGTGTGTGTGTGTGTGTGTGTGTGTGTGTGTGTGTGTCTTCTTTATCCATTCATCCATTGATGGGACACTTAGGTTGTTTCCCTATCTTGGCCATACATGTAAATAAGAGTGTAATAAACACAGGGGTGCATATATTTTTTTCTAATTAGTGCTTTGGTTTTCTTTTTGGCAAATACCTAGAAGTTAAATTACTGGATCACATAGTATTTCTATCTTTAACTTCTTGAGGCACCTCCATACTGTTTTCCAGAGTGGCTATACCAGTTTGCATTCCCAGCAACAGTGCATAGGAGTTCTCCTTTCTCCACATCCTCTCCAACTTGTTATTTCTTGTCTTTTTAATTCTAGCCATCCTGACAGGTACATCAACTTCTTTTAAATGTCTAGTTGACCAAAACATACTCATTTACATTTTAGACCCTTTCACTCCTTCAACTGCACTCCTGATGAATGCTGACGAGATGAAGCAATGCTGAGAACTGAGTGGGTGTTTGCCCTGTGCTAAACACTTGTCATATATAATCTTATTTTTAACTCATTAGCAAGATGAGCTAACATTTTTGGAATGTTGTTATGTGCCAGGCCCTGTTCTAAATGCTTTATATGTATTAATTCATTTAATCTTCACATCAACTAATGAAGCAGGGTCTGCTCTTCACCCCATTTATAGACAAGGACACCAATGTTCATATAGGTTCTAAGTGGAAGAGCCTTGCTTTGAACTCAGATCTGTTTGGCTCCCAGGCTCATGCTCTTAACTACTATGGTAGATTATCTTCAAGCTAATAAACCCTAGGCAGCCAGTGGGTGAGGAGGAGAGAAACAGGTTCCGTGATAGAGACCTCTCTGGGTCATGATGGTTATTAATAAAGGCAGTGTTTTCCAAAATATATTGGTTTTAAAAAATATTTTATTTTTTGCTTAAGTAGGCTCCATACCCAACGTGGGGCTTGAACTCATGACCTGAAGCTCAAGAGTCTCATGTTCTACCTACTAAGCCAGCCAGGCGCCTATCCAACATATATTGTGAAGAAAGATAGCTCCATGGGATATTAATAGATGTTATTTTTAAAGCCATTGTGGCCAAAAAGGTGAGGGAAATGCCGGATTAAACATGGTACTGTATGATTTTTTTTAAAGCCTAAGATTTGTTGATGTGCACTAGGAATCTCTAAAAGGGGACAGAGAATACTATGGTTTCCAACTTGTTTTATAATGGGATCCCTCCTTCTTGCAACACCCATCAGGACTAGGCTAGGCTAGTTCTAGTTTTGATTACATATCCCTACTATATGGTTATTTATCTACTTCTAAATGAGATACAGTTGAATCAGTCCTCTGGTTCAACAGTTCCCAAAGTGCAGTCTCTAATCTACCCCATAAGCAGTGTGGCGTGATTATTTAAAGTTGAAGAGACTTCAGATTATGCTTTTGTCATCTCATCCTTTCACAAAAAGGACACGTAATGTAGGTTTTCTAGTGTGCACAACACGACAGCTTCTGACACGCTGTGGAGCCGCTGCTATCATGACCGCTTACCTTTTGCAGGGGCCTTGTGTTTCGAGGTAGCATGGTGGGGGTGGTGTGATGAGGCATGCCAAGGGATGATGCAGACCTACAGCCTTTGAGGTCCTTTTCTTCCATTCTCTCAGAACCTTGGGTATTTTCCGAGAGGGGATTGTGTGCTGGTGACTTGAAAAGGTCGGGGCTCCTCCCCACTGGCTCAGCAGAGGGTATGTCTAAGGACCCACAGGGTTCCGGCCTGCACTGGAGGCAGGGGTCATATGGGTCAGCCTGACAACAGCCCCAGGGGCCGGCTGGGCCCTGGTCAGGCTCAGAGCTTCTCCAGCAGTCTGCCGCCATGGCTGTGGAGATGAGGTCGGGGCTGGAGCCGGGCGGGTGCCTTTGAGCGTGGTTGCTGAGTGGGCTCCGCAGGGCCGCGGCGGGGCCGAAGTACCGCAGGTTGTTGGCGCAGGCGGCAATGTCCTGTCCATGCATACCCAGTCGGGGATGGACGCTCTGAGAGGTGGCAGGAGGGCCTTGCTGGTACTGCTGCTGCAGAGTACTGTGGTGCTGGGGGGAAGGGTACTGGGACTGAGCTTGGTGTAGGTAAGTGGGACGGGGTGAAGTGTCCTGGGCTGGCTGGGTTTTCAAGATCCCTGCAAAGTCACTGTGGCTGCCGCGGCTACTCCCTCGGCGGTGGCGTGGTTTGCTCCTATATCGGCTCTTGCTGCTCGAGGTGGACATTTTGGGGCTTCCGGACAAAGGGGATGCCGCGGGAGCCACCTCTGTACTGGGGATACCTTCAGACCTCAACAGATCTGGCCTGGGAGAAAAGAAAAGATTTGGTTTTAAACATATGAAAACACATTCAAGTTCGAGGAAATATAACCTAAACCTTAAAATATGCACACCCTTTGAAACAGCCAGTCACATATGCAGGGATTTTTTTTTTTTAAGATTTTATTTACTTATTCATGAGAAACACAGAAAAAGAGGCAGAGATATAGGCAGAGAGAGAAGCAGACTCCCTGCGGGGAGCCCAATGTGGGACTCGATCCCAGGACCCCAGGATCACAACCTGAGCTGAAGGCAGATGCTCAACCACTGAGCCACCCAGGTGCCCTATATGCAGGGATTTATCCAATGGATAAAGGAAGATGTATGGTGGGAGATGTTATGTTATACTATAGTTTAAAATAGCAGGAAAGTAGAAACAACTTAGATGTCAACCTATAAAGGATTTCCTTCATTCATTCTGGATTTTATTCTATGCCTTAGTAGCTGAGGTACCCAATCCCCTTTAAATTCTAATTCTAGGGGATCCCTGGGTGACGCAGCGGTTTGGCGCCTGCCTTTGGCCCAGGGCGCAATCCTGGAGACCTGGGATCGAATCCCATGTCAGGCTCCCGGTGCATGGAGCCTGCTTCTCCCTCTGCCTGTGTCTCTGCCTCTCTCTCTCTCTCTCTGTGTGACTATCATAAATAAATAAAAATTAAAAAAAATAAATTCTAATTCTATCCTACAGGTTTCTTGATCTCTTCCTCACAACCTCAGCTATCAACCTGGTGCCAATATGCCAAGGCAGAGCCAAGGGTTTGGCCACAATCAGAAATCTGTCTGATGATGAATTTAGATAGATCCCACGGAAGATCATAAATCACAGGGGTCTGGCACAAAAGAAGGAAACCTCAGATTAATTAGGCATGAGGCTAAGTTCAGGGACTTTGGTCTAGACATGGTCTCTTTGAGGTCTGGGACTGTGTCCATCCATCTGTGTATGGGAGGGACACTAGCAGGAAGCCCTGCTCACACTTTGTACTCAAAAATATTTAAGGAAGGAGGGAAACGGGGTGAAGACAGAGGAGGGGGAAATAATAGAGCCTAGGAGGTTGAGCAGAGCCAGCAAGAGAAGGGCTTGTGAGGAGTGGCCCAGCAGAGTCCTGGCTCCTCTCATAGTCCTGTTTTCCAGTGCTCACTGGGCTGATCATGCAGATCATGTGCAAGAGCAAGCCAAAGCTTGACGGTAGACCTCACACATACTGATTTCAGGGTGCATAGGTAAACAATTCAGTCCTTCTGAATTGATGGACTGGTATAGGCAGAGATGAGGATACCAGATAGCACCACTATTTCCTTCCTTCTTTGGGGCCAAACAGACATAAATCTTCAGATTACAGAACTGGAGGACTTTTTTTTTTTTTTAACAACAGAATCCTTTTCTCAAATAAATTTTGAGAAACTCAGTATATGAAATAGATACAGTAAGAGAACAGATTAGGGTTTGCCAGAGATGGGGGATGGGTGAAATGGATGAAGAAGGTCAAAAGGTACAAACTTCCAGTTATAAAATATGTAAGTCCTAGTATGTAATATATAGCATGGAGACTATAGTCTATAGTTAATATATACAGTTAACCCTTGAAAGATGTACACAATCAGAAATCCAGATATAGCCTTTTTAAAATAAAAATCTTATTTATTTATTTATTTGGCACAGAGAGCACAAGCAGTGGGGAGAAAGAGAGAGAGAGGGAGAAGCAGGCAGGGAACCCAACATGGGGCTTGATTCCAGGAACCCTGGATCATGACCTGAGCCAAAGGCAGATGCTCAACTGACTAAGCCACCCAAACACCCCCAGGTATAACTTTTGACTCCAAAAAACTTAATAATAGCCTACTATTGACCAGCTGCCTTACTGATAACATAAACAGCTGATTAACACTTATTTTGTATATGTTATATACTATATTATATACTATATTCTTAAAGTAAGCTAGAGAAAAGAAAATATTAAAATCAGAAGAGAAATATACTTATAGGGGTCTGGATGGTTCAATCAGTTAAGTGTCTGCCTTTGGCTCAGGTCATGATCCCAGGTGTCCTGGGATAGAGTCCTGCATCAGGACTCTAAGCAGGGAGCCTGCTTCTCCCTCTCCCTCTATCCTTTCCCTTGCTTGTGCTCTCTCACTCTCTCTCTGTAAAATAAATAAATAAAATCTTTAAAAAAAGAAAAGAAAGAACATTTATAGTACTATACTGCAAAAAATTCACATATAAGTGGACCTGTGCAATTTGAACTTCTGTTGTTCAAGGGTCAGCTGTACCATATGGTATATTTGAAAGTCGCTAAGAGATCTTGAAAGTTCTTATCACGAGAAAGAAAATATGACTATTTATGGTGATGAGTGGATGTTAACTAGACATATCGTGGTATTTCATAATATATATGTATATTGAATTGTTATGTTGTACACCTGAAACTAAGATAATGTTAAATGCCTATTATATCTCAAACTTCCTCCTCCCGCAGATATAGTGAAACAGTTGAAGAGGGGTGGAAGAGCAGAAGCCCCTCCCTGCAGGGCTCGTCCCTCCTCGTCCTCTCTACTTCTGCAATAATCCCCAACACCTCTCTGCAAGCTCTAGGGTGTCCCAGACCTTGCTTGAAAACCACAGTGCCACCTCTACCTTATGTGCTGATGAATCCAAAGCCCAAAGTGGCTCATCGTCTCACAGTGCATTACTGGGAGAATCCAGACAGGAAGTCTCTCCTAATCCCCAGTCAGGCTTATTGGAGAGTCAGAGGACAAGCTTAAAGGTGCCTACTAATCACTTGGGGCTTATTAAAGTGGTTGAGGAGGTCAGGTGTGGGATGTGGCCCGAGTCTGCATTTCTAACACATTCTCAGATAATGTGGAACCAAGGACCACATTTGAGTATCTGGGGCTCATGGGAAATTAGTTAGTATCAGGCTGTAGGAGATGGGTTTTTCTTCTTTTTCAGGAGAATAGTTAAAGGCTCGTCTTAGCACAGAAGTTCCAGGAAATACTGGCATATGATAAGTTGGGCAGAGTATTGTGCTGCTGTGAGCACCTTCTGGTCTCAGGTTCATGGTTCTGCAGTCAGCTGGGCAACTTGTGCCACAGAAAATATGTGGATTAAGGTGGTCCTGGGCCTTTTATTGAGGCAAGAGAGCCCTCCAAGGCCCAGGTGGGGACATCTACTTACACAGTGACTGGCTATGGTGGGATCTAGAAGAGAGCTGAGGTGAAAGTGTCCTAAGTCAGGTGAAGGCTGCCTTTATTGAACCTGGCAGTGCAAAAATCACAGAATAACAATGATACAGCACTTCAGAGTTTACAAAGCACTTTATAATATATAACACACTTGTTTCCCACTATTCATTTTCCGATACTCATTTTACAGATAAGCGTGCTGAAGGATACTAGAGGATAGTTGGCTTGTGTCCATCACAAAGGAAGTAAATGGCAGAACTCATAACTCGAACCCAAGTCTCCAACGGGAAGAAATAGTTCTCTCCCCGTTCCCAACCTCTCCTCATAATGAGGTATTGAGACTACTGTATTGGGTTATACTCGCTTATAACAGGCTTGGTGTATCCATAACTGAACTCTGATTCTCTTCTTTTTAGTCTTCAACTGAACCCACATTGACATCTAGACCAAAGGATGGTGGATGGTTTTTACTCTCTGATCTCCTCACAGGTCACTGGACTTATGACTTAGTCATTGGACTTTCCAAATAATTTGAAACTGAAATCCTCCAGGGGCAATCAATTGAGAGCAGAACTCTTTGCAGTTCAAAGACCCATTCTAGGGCGTCTTCCTGGATGAGTTCAGTTAGCTTGTGCGGGTGGTGGCAAACTCTTCCAAACATATTTCTCAGAGCCAAAATTAAAAGTAAACATGAACTCATATTTTGAAAAATTGAGCAGTAGTATTTTCTCCTCTGAAGCTCTTAGTGCTAACTGTAGCAGAATGCAGGGAGGAGCCAGCAGGTGCACCCTGTTCCCTGATTGACACATCAAAATAAAGAGGTGTTGGGATCCACTAAGGGTTGTGCCAGGTGCCATCTGCAAACAATTTCTCAGAACTTGACTAGAAGGTGATCAGGGGTGGTAAGTAAAAGCAAAATTGAAATTAATCCATGTAATTACTCTTTAGTAGTTTAGATTTATATTAGTCATGCTATAGTAGAATGGCCACTATTCTGAAAGCCTTAAAATATATTCTTGGTTTGCATTTTGTCATTACCCTTATTCTTACTGCATTTTGGAGTAGAGACCATTGGGTCTACACCTCAGGTTTTGGGACATTTCTTTCCTTTCCATTAACGTGGCTGGGATAGAGTCCACTCTTCATTATTTGGGAGGAATGGGCATCTAGTAGAGCTTGATAATAAAAACTGATTGTTAGAACATTGTAAGATTAAACTAATATAAGGGAAATGCATTGTAATTAGAGGAAAGGGCAATCTTTAAAAAAATACTCAAAAACTCATTTTTTAGTACCTATGATTTGTGAGGTGATTTCATATTTATCTTATTTAAACTTCACAGAAATCTCATGCAGGAATAGAATGAGGGGCTCCACATGGTTAGGTATATACAAGTATCAAAGCCCCTGCATTTGTTTTTGGTGGTGGATTTACAGGCACTTATTACATTATTAAAAATAACTAAATTAATAAAAATGGCACACACATGGACCAATGTTGCATAAAATAAGAATTATGATTAACCAAACCCTGTATACTAGAGGTCAAAAAAAGAAAAAGAAATCTCATGTATAATCCTTAGACCATTTTACCCATGGTGTTGAAAGAGGTCAAGTGACATGGTCCACATCATATGGCTTATTATAATAGACAGAGCCAGGATTTGAATCCACATCTGCCTGGCCCTCAGTTTATTTCTCTTTTCACTGTTCCATGCTAAAAAAGTAAATATCTATGTCTCAGAGAGTAAAAAACTAGATTCCTAGAGTTCATGACACATTCTCTCACTTTTCCACTCTGTTTTATTTAAAAGCAAGTGTGCTAATGATAAGCTACAGAGTGGATATACCATTGTGTAATAATGTATTTTGTATTTTTCCATTTCTCTGAATATCAGGTTGGCATAGGTATCTCACCGTTTGGTCTGCATCCCAGATTTATGAGGCGCACCTTTCCTCTTCATGAGTTTCTCCATGGCATTAGGGTGGATTATTGGACGGACAGGGTGTCGTTTGTAGGTTCCAGGATACTTCTTTTCCACTGCTTGCTCACGCCTGCAGAATGAAAGGAAAAGGCACATCTCAGTCACCGCAGACAGAAAAGGTAGGCAGAACTTTTTCACAGGCTAATTCCACTCACAGATGCTGGTCACACTTAACAGATACACATTATTTGAATAACAACGCTACTATTCAGGTTTAAAAAGGGGGAAAAAAGATGCTCAGTTCAATTAATCTGACTTCACTGTGCTCTTCCACTCTCAGATGGACTCCGGGACTGACCGTTCCTCCCCCAACATACTTCATGAGAGACACAATGCAATGATAGAAGACCCATTTATTTTTAGTTGTTGTTTTAGTCAAGACCACGGGGTTTCCTTGTTATTGTCAAGAATACCTTAGGCCACTTTCATCAGCCACCTTATTTCCCCAGTGGGCAAAAAAGCTCCCACTTACCTACACCAAACTTTTCTTGAAATGAGGACCCCTTCCTGGGGCCATTTGTCAGGGTGAAGTTGCAAACGTCTGTCGAATGCACATATCTCTATAACAAGCTCTGCGGCAAGCCTACTCAACTGAAACTTCATGGGGGGATGGGCCTGTGCACAGCATGTCCCTTAAGGCATAATAGGTGAATAAATAAAATATCTGCCGTGTTACTTTTGAGTAGTAGCAATAGGACAGAACAGTGTATTTCGGCTGATTGATAGACCCAACTCAGGAAGGACAGACAGAAGTCTGGGTACATACTTAATGAGCTCCTTCTCCCGCATTTCTAGCTGCAGCATGATGGCACTCAGTTCCATGTATAAATTATTAGCTCGCTCAAGTTTTCTCTCATAGTGTTCACGAATATCCAAAGCATGCCTATCAAAGAAAATACAGGATCAGCGAAGCTGGCCACCTTGGGGCAGACCAAAGAACAGCTCTAATGAAATAAGAACCGGGATAGTTTATTTCAAACGCATTTGTCTGAGGGCCGTCTAATTTTAAGGATCCCTTGTCTGATGTAAAGACTTAGACAAGATGGAGTGGGAAATGGGAAATTCAAGCTTTCATTTGGCTTATCCTTAGGGGCCACATCCAGCCATACAGAATAGCCGGGCGGGGGGCAGGTGGCACAGATAAACTCTGAATGTGATTTGTGTATAACTTGAAGCCTTTGTCTGTGTAGCACTGACAATATCTTAATGAGAATACACTAGAATACTCATGTTATGGAAATACTCAATAACTCATGTTAATGGAAATACGCAATTAAGGCTGAGCTCCTGACCCTATACGGTTATCTATGTCTATGTCTCGTACCCCTTAATCAGGCATAGGCATCTTGAGATCAGGACCTATGTCTTATAAAGTGCTACCTTCCTACCTAGGATAGGCACTGAATGAAGAAATAGTATTGCTCCAGGAGAACTGGCTGCAGAGATCTGATAAAGGAGGCTAACAAGGATGCAGGGGGAGGACAGGACAGTGGTAAGGGAGGCCTAACTTTTGGGGTGCCTTTTAAAGAGAATTAATCATAAGAAGCAGAGGTGAAAGGTGTGTAGAAGGTGAAATGGTGATTCCCAAAGAGAGTTTCCGCCTGTGTCTGAAGATCTGGGGATGAGAAGCGGTAGAGAAGGAGAGAGCAGCACACCTGAGCTCTTCTCTGCGCCTCCGAATCAGTTCTTCATCTAATCGGTGTATACAAGTCCCCTCACTTTTGATCTTCTCAAAGTGTTTTTTCACCTCTTCTCTCCATTCAGCCTGGATGAGGATAAATTGGACTTTGTTAATATTTTAGGAGTTTCAGTCCCTGATGTAACCATAGGATCAGGTGCAAGATTTTTGCCTTCTGCATGCTTTTACTGAAGACCCTTACAGAATAAATGTTCAATAAATATTAGTTGATAGCAAAATATCTCATGCTCCTGTATCTGTGCCCCCCACCCCACACACCATGATCTCATTTTCTGTATTTAGTTCCACGTGGTGCCATTTCTTTTCCAGTTTCCTTGCTGTACTGACCACCAGAAATATCACAGCTAGCATACTGGCCATCACCTCTGGAACAAGAGAGCTCAGTTTTAAGTGAAGATGATGGCTGAGATGTCCTGGCCAAAAGGAGGAGTTCTGATAACCACTTGGTATAAGTATGTGCCAGAGAGAATATGATCATGTTTATAATTGGCACCAGAATTCCTCTTAGGTTTTGTTTATGAAAATATCTTGGAAAAAATATTTGAAGTAGAAGATGCAAGGGGCATGAACAGTTGGCCTTGGGAAAAAAAATATAGGGAACTCTATAGGAATTTGGGAGTGAGGGAAAGAACAGAAAACGAGAAAGAGCAGGAGAAAGAGTATGGCTAGACAGTTTAGTAGTTTGACAAAATTTTTAGAATGAGGATGAATACCTAATATGTGATTTCAGTTGTTCAAAATGTAAGCCTCTTCCAATTTCCTAAACATTTGGTAAAGTCTCCGACACTCACCTTGGCTTTGAATGAGTGGTTTTGTTTTTTTAGATATCGAGGAAAGGTGCTGAACTTCATGTTTGGGCCAACAATAGGAGAGAGAAAGAACCACAAGATGGCAGGGATAAAGCCCAAAAATTTTAGAAAGGCAGAGTGAGAATGACCATGAAATTATAAATCTCCCAGGAATTCACAGAAGTGTTAGGACACTGGAAATTCCACAAGGCATGGAGTTCCAGGCCAATTTTACCTAAATTTTAGGGAGTAGAGAAACCTCTGCTGGAATATGGCAGTTTCTAGAAAATAGCTAAAGGAGACATTTCCTCAAATCGCATATAAACTACAATCCCAAGAAGCTAATGAGATTAAGATAATTTCCAGTAAAAGCTAGATGTGTAACTAAATGCCTCTAATTATATATTCTTCCTCTGGAGCTATCCTGTTACCTTTAGATTCATGTTTAAAATTATTTCTCTAGATCATGGGATAAGTTATGCTTATGTAATTGTGAAATTACAGGAGGTTTCTCCCCAAATTTCCTGTTTCTCATTTACTTGTTTTTTTAAAGACTTTATTTGAGAGATAGAACAAGCAGGGAGAGCAGCAGACAGAGAGGGAGAAGCAGAATTCCTATTGTGCGGGGAGCCCGAATCTGGGCTTGATCCCAAGACTCTGAGATGATCTGAGCCGAAGTCAGGTCTTTAACTGAGCCACCCAGGCTCAGTTAGTCATTTACTTTATAGAAGAAATCATATTGCAATTATTTAGAAAGTGATCATCCTTCTTATCTGTTTATAATATGCAAGATCTTCATGTATATATATTGATTGACAACTGGAGAAAGATTTCTCAGTCAGTTGACTTTTGGGCACAAAACCTGTCAAACAATATCACCAAAAAGTCAGATCCAGAATGTGCTGCCCATCGTTTGGTAAGTAAGTAAGAATAAGTAAGAGTACTTGAACTTAAAGAAGCCTAAGATTGACAATCAAGAGTTGTTAGAACAAAAAAGGATTAGGGAAGGGGCCAAGTTTGGGCCTTAAAGTGCCCTCTTCTGTGCAAAAATGTTATTAGGCCCTAGTGCAATACCAAAAGAAGGGACAAGGAAAGGAATATCTCCCTCTGGTGGTCAGGAATCAGATATCCTAGAACAGATTTTTTTTTTTTTTTTTCTTAGGAAATAAATCTGCTGATACCTAGTTTACGGGAATGGGGAATTTAGAGAGAACCCTTTGAAGATCGAAACCTATTAAAAAAAAGTCTATTTCCAAAGAGAAATCCCCCATCCCCCCATGAAGAGGGAACAGGATACGTAGGCAAACACCAGGTCCTGATTAATAATGTATTTTCCTCAAAGCTATGGTGTTATTGGTAGATGTTAATTTTGGAGTTCCATCCCATATGCTTAGAATCTTTACATAATAGGAGTTCCAATTTGCACTTAGTCTTCAGCTCAGACATGTCTGGGCATATCTGTAGAAATGGAGGGTGGGTAGGCTGGAAGCCAATTTGAGAGAAAATAAGGCATGAAAAAAGAAAGAATCCTGCATGAACCTGATCTATAACAAAGCCACCATCATAGGAGTGGAGGTACATCTCCCATTGTTTCACTAAAATATCTGTAAAACATTGGGCCATAACCAGCACTGCTCTGTTACCTTTAACAAAGTGTAACTCAACAGAGAAAGGAAGAGTTCATTGGTGTAAACAGAACAATGCATAGCTCTCGAATCTTGAGAAATCCAGAGCTTTAGTTACAGAAGGAAATGGCAGCTCTCGGTGGGTGATGGCAGTGCCTTAGGTTATGGCAGCATCCAATGGATGCCAGCTGGGCCTAATGTCTTGTAGCACAAAACAGAGCAACCCATAAAGCAATACTTAGCAGATACTAGATAGGAGATTGCTGTGTCTGGCCAGTCAGTGGAAAACAGAGCAGATGTTACTATGAGGTTACTGAGATCCCCACTCTTCACTGGGGATCCCCCTACAAATGCATGTCAGGGGGGAAGGGAGGGAGTAGGGAGTGGCTCACAAGGCATTCAAATCCTGTGTAAGTAGGTAAGGGAAAAATCCAGGGAGACTTGGGTTATTACCATTAATGGGATCCTTTTTATGTCCTAGATAAGGCCAACTTATCTAGCATTTAAGGCCAACTTAAATGGTGTGGACAGGCCACACCATTTAAAAGGTTTTTGTCTTCTCCAGCCTTCCAGTTATTCAATCAGTAGATTGAACAGCTAAATTCATAGAGACTAAAAGTAGAACAGAGATTACCAGGGGCTAAGGGGAGGAGGGAATGGGAAATAATTGCTTAATGGGGTGATGAGAACTTTTGGAAATAGTGGTGACAGTTTCACAATGTTGTGAATTTAATTAATGCCACTGAATTGTACACTTCAAAATGTTTGAAAATGGCAAATTTCGTATTATACATATTTTACCATGAGTTTTAAAAAGGAAAAAGAGAAGTTGAGCCAGTTGCAGCCTAGCTGGAGGAATAGAGAAGCAGGATGTTGGGGGGCTAAATAGCAGGAAATCAGAGATTCTGAATCAGAAAAGACCTAGAAATCAAGTCCCCTTGACTGGCACAGGAGTTCTGTTTACTGCCTTCTCACATGAGTGCCCAGCCTCTGCCTACTGACCTACTTGCTCCTAATGAAATCATCTTTTTTTTTCTTAAATTTAAAAAATTTATTTAAGTAATCTCTATACCCCATGTGGGGCTCAAACTCACGACCCTGAGATCAAGAGTTGTATGCCCTTTCGACTCAGCCAGCCAGGAGCCCCATGATGAGATTCCCCTTAAGGAGCACAGTCTGTCCCTATAATGAACACATTAATGTGTCTGCAGTCCCAGCTCCTGAATTTCTGGGTGGTTGCAGTGGTACTCGAGGGAATCAGAATGGTGGAAAGGCAGAGTGTGGTGGTGGAAGAGCTTAGAAGCAGGGCACATGACCCACCTAGCAGGGGGGGAGCTGGGGCCTCGCTAAAATGTTTTCTAACAACTGATATCAAATGCTGGGAGTACCTGGCTGTCTCAGTCAGCAGAGCACCTAACTCTTGATCTCAGGATTTTTAGTTCAAGCCCCACATTGGGCACAGTGCTCACCAAAAGAAGAAGACGACGACGGCAACGACAATTGATGTGAAATGCAATTGAATACCAGAAGCAATAGTTGCCTACTTGGAGAAATAGGTTACTGTCTAGGAATGAAGCAGTAGCTTTGGCCGAATTGAATGCTGTAGTGAAATCTGTGCTGTATATGCTGCATCTTTTTACGAGTGCTGCTGCTGATAAATAGCTGAAGCAATTACTCTCAGGAAGGAGTCCTTGGGGCTCTTGGCAGTGCCCTTGACCGCCAGTTTTTTTTTTTTTTAAAGATTTATTTATTTATGATAGAGAGAGGCAGAGACACAGGAGGAGGGAAAAGCAGGTTCCATGCAGGAGCCTGACGTGGGACTCGATCCCCGGTCCCCAGGATCACGCCCTGGGCTGCAGGCGGCGCTAAACCGCTGCACCACTGGGGCTGCCCTTGACTGCCAGTTTTGGTGGAAAGTGGGGACCCATGGCTAACAACCACTGATCAGTAACTGATGCGGACTGGGCTTTATCAGCTGGCAGGAGGAGAGGGAAGCCTCAGGTGCAGCAGGAAAGCAAAACCAGGTGCTAAACAATCAGCTCTTCCCCATTCGGGTGGCATCAAGTCAAAGCATTGTGGGGAGGAGTTCCCCAGCTGCTACCTTAGCCATCTCTGGAGTTCACCAGAATGTAACAGCCCAAAGGAGGCTTAATTCCTGTAGCTTCTTGGGCAGTGAATAATATCTTAAAATCGAGCAGTTTATTGTTTCCAATACAGTTGCATTTTTATCTTCTCTTTGAAAAATGAGAAGATAAAAAACTCCATAAGGAAGAGAAGATACCATCATCTTCACTGTTTAGATGAGCATGCTGGAGGTTTAGAGAATTTTAGTGACTTACCCAAGACCACAGGGTAAGGGTTAGACTTGAGTCTGTTGCTTTTCTTAGTACTTCAGTAGCTAGTTCATAAATACTTTATCAGTAGCCAGAGAGAGTCTGAATTTCAGACCCAGAGACAAATGAGTTTATAAGTACCTGAAATAATTCTAGGAACTAGCAAGCATAGCAGATTTGGGGCTATTTAAGGAGAGGTAAAATTTTATGTTGGGAGAAAAATGTGAAATAATTAATATTAAAAGATGTCCAGTGTAATGTTTTCCCCTACCTTTCCTTTTCCTCCCTTCCCCTACCTCCTCCCTTCATATTCTTGCTCCAAAAGAGGCTTTTCTGAGTTCGGTTTTACTGCTGCATGTATTGGTAAAAGTAAGTCTTAAATTGAGTGAGTACAAATGAGGATACTGAATGTGGATGCTTCGTTGCACTACACAGTGCTTTGCATATGGTAGGTACGCAGAAGATGTGGCACTGGCTTCAGAAGTGACATTCTGGGAGCATTTAAGTAAAATCTGTTTCAAATTTGAAGTTTCTCAAGTACATACAGTTATACTATCTCAATAGCTTGTGACTTAGTACTCTTACCAAAAACTGCTTTTCTAACCAACACAAAAAGATTGGACAGATTTCTTTTCTGGTGCCCCATACTTACACATATTTGAATAGATAGGCAATAGTTTTAATAGTTCTAAGGGAGTTTATATGAATGTTGTAAGCCATTAAGTCTGGAATGGCCTGTAATACAGTAAAGGCTAACAGATTCATTAAATTACATTTTATCTGGTACTAATAGGTGACACAAAGAATTAGAGTGAATGTTCTCTCCGGGCCTAATTCTATTGTGGGCTCTCTCTGATACTTAACATCCCTCCTCTGTACTTTAGATTTTTGCTTTCAAGGGAAGCAATCCTTTCATGAAGGTTGACAGGAATTATTTTTTAACTTTTTTTTTTTTTTTAATCTAAGTAATCTCCACACCCAACATGGGGCTTGAACTCACAATCCCAAGATCAAGAGTTGCAAGCTCTTCCAACCGAGCCAGCCAGGTGCCCTGGTCAGCAATAAGTCTAATTCAAATATTAGACTCTTTTCAACAATTTCACCACTATGAGGATGACATTCTTACACATGTTCCTTTGAAATGAGATCATGATAGGATGCCTGGATGGCTCAGTGGATGAGGGTCTGCTTTTGGCTCAGGGAGTGATCTCGGGGTCCTGGGATTGAGTCCCGCATTGGGGTCCCTGCAGGGGCCTGCTTCTTCCTCTGCCTATGTCTCTGTCTCTGTGTGTGTGTGTGTGTGTGTGTGTGTCTCTCATGAATAAATAAATAAAAATCTTTAAAAATTAAAAAAAGACTTTTGAGGGACACCTGGGTGGTTCAGTTTGAAATGAGATAATGATGTATCTTAAGTATTTAGAAAAGTCCAAAATTTCCTCTGTGTGAGGTAGCAAAGTTACCACTTCACAATAACTAGAGCTCTATAATTGTTATGAAAATCAGAATGGTTCTAAGAGTTTCTCTTTCTCATTTGGGGTCCCCTGGCTGTGTGTTCTGCACAGTGGAAGAAAGTTTCCAGACTTACCTGAGACTTGAAGTAGGTTTCTTGTGGGGTGGCAAGAACATCTGCAGAAGCGATGTCTAAGTGCATGAGTGTCTGCCGGAAGGAAGGGCGGTTGCGAGGTTTGCTCTGCCTACAAGTTAAGAAAAAAAAAAAACAACAGCTTGTGCATTGTAGAGGTTGTGTTCAGGAACATAAAGATTTTACTCTACTTTATAAGAAGCATTTTTGGCTTCGTGCATGGCTATATCTCAGGCAGTGCTCACATACTGAAGAGCAAAAGGAAAATGTAATTAGGAGATACCTGTGATGCTAAAATGTACATCTCCAGGATCAGTGTTTGATAATAGTAGCCCCTTAGGACTAGTAAAGTAATAATAGCTATCATTTACTAAGGCCTACTATTTCAGGATATACCAAATTTTTTATTTATCAACAACTCCAGGTCTGCCAGGCTTTAACCAGGTGACTCACTTCAAATCCATATCAGAGACCTCCCTGTAGTTTCAGAGAAATTTTAAATGTGGTTTTGAGTAAGAAGGTAAAAGAATCTTGCAAGAAATAGATTTCTTACCAGGTCTGTTTCATAAGGATTTTGAATCCATCGGGGCAAGTGGAAGGAACTGGAAGGTGTAGACTATTGCTTCCAACACCCCAAATAATGGCTGAAGAGTCTACATCTTTGTAAGGAATCTCTCCTGTCAGCAGCTCCCAAAGCACCACTCCAAAAGACCTATAGTAGTACCAGGTACAGGTACCAAAGACAGTACAGAAATACAGGTTTGTTTTGAATTCTTTATTAATTTTTAGCCAAATATACACCCAGTTTCAAAATTCTAATACTGCCATAAGAAGAACAGAAACAGCCAGGAAAACTAAGAAAAAGAAATTCAGTGAGGGGTAACCAATACTGCTTGATATTAAGAAATATTATAAGGCTTTGGTAATTAACTCTAGCAAGTGAATAGACAGCCGTACTAATGGAATGGAACAGAAATCCATAAATAGGCCAAATACATACAGGGCTTGAGTATATGATAGAAGTGACATCCCAGAACAGTGAGGGAACACTGACTGATCAGGAAATGCTATTGGGACAACTAGGGGAAAAATTAAATCTACAGCTCATCTTTTTTGGGGGAGGGGATTTTATTTATTTACTCATGAGAGACACAGAGAGGCAGAGACACAGGCAGAGGGAGAAGCAGGCTCCTTGCGGGGAGCCCTGTGGGGGACTCAATCCCACAACCCCGGGATCACAACTGGAGCCAAAGGCAGATGCTCAACCACTGAGCCACCCAGATGTCCCTATAGCTCATCTTACATCAAGATACATTCCAAATGAATCAAAAATTCAAATGTGAAAAGAAAAAAATGAAACCATAAAACCCTGACAGAACACAAGGGAAATTTTTTTTTCTTTTTACTAATCTTGGATTGGCAAAAGCTCTCTAATTATGAAATCCAAAAACTACAAACGTAGACATTGATCAGTTAAATTGCATTTAAAAAAAAATCTAGCATGGAGAAAGAACTCCACCATAAACAAAATAACAAAATAGGAATAGCCTATACACAAAAGGCTATACACAAAAGACTCATCTCCTTAATATATAAAATACTTCTATAAATTGATAAGAATCAAGATCAGAGACCTAAGCAAAGGATAAGAATAGCTCACAAATAAATTATAAATGGTTTGTAAACATATGAAAAAATGTACATTGTAACTTATAAGGGGAACCCACGTTAAAACAGCACCCAAGATACCATGTGTTACCTAGATGGTTGGCAAAAATCCAAAAAGTTAACACATTTTGTTGGTGAGACTGAGAAAACACACATTTCTGTTGGGAACATAATTGGTATAATCCCAAAGGAGGATGCATTGGTGATAATTATCCAAATTACAAATGATCCCCCATTTCTACTTTATCTTACTCTGGTGTTACATGTCATTTTAACATATTCTATTATTTTGGTTTTTAGCCTAAGAGTTATTAGTAGCCATTCTTAAGAACGGAAGAAAAGTGACTATGGGGAAATAGACGATTAATAGTAAAGATTCGTAATCTCAAAGGAAAAGTGGGTATTTTTAAAAGGCAAACAACAACAACAACAACAAACAAACCAAAAACAGCATAGCTCATAGGGGATGCATGATAAAAGGGCAAGCAGCCCTATTATACACTTCCAGTAACTCTACAGCACATAACCGTATCACCGCAACATACATCACTGATATATACAGTGATGGTCTGAGGGACCAAGCCCAGGTAAACTTAGTTTAGTGTATTTTATTTAAGGTGAGAATTATGTAGTATATCTCACAAAGACTTCTACACTAAATGTTTATTTGAAGTTAACTTTCCATTTTCCAGAAAGTTCAGTCTATTCTGTGAAGGTCTGCAAAACTGATGATTTATAATAGGAGACTTACAAGTGAGTAACAGGAAGGAATACTTAGGGAAAGGACAAGTGTCGAAGGAGGGAAGGGCTAATAGGGGAAGTGGGAAGGCCTCTTAGTTGGGCTGCTCACCATATATCAACTTTTTCAGAGACAGGTTCATTGCGTATCACCTCTGGTGCCATCCACGCGACTGTGCCAGCAAAGGACATCTTCGTGCTTTTGTCACTGAGTTCCTTAGACGTTCCAAAATCTGAAATCTTTACCGCATCTGTATGAGTCACCAAAACACTTTAAAAAGAAATAAAGAGAACATCCAGATCATTAGTAGTAATACAAATCACGACTGTAACTGGCAACTTAGTTTGCCGCCTCCTACCCTGTAGAATTCAGCTCGTGAGTTCCAACATTATGGGAGCATTGGCTGTACCCTAGACAGAGCGGCACTCCCGCATGTGAGGCCGCCCAGTGTGGTGGGCTTTTTCCACCTAGTTTCATCCTGCCTCCACCACTTGCTAACTGGGTCGCCTCTGCCATGTTACCTGATTCTTCTAAGCCAGTTTTCTCATCTAGTATGATGGAGACAACTCAGGTCACAGTAATCTTATCCATGATTCAAACATGCAGAAAACTCTGAAAGTGATATATAAGTATTTTCTCATCTGTATCAAGCAAACTCATTTTATTTACCTGTGGCTCATTATGGAGAGCTGTCCTAGACTTTGCTTGGAGTGTGGGGTAATGCACTATGTTACCTTTCTGAAATCTTATGACTCGAAGAGTTTTTGATAAGGAATTATGGGCCTATAATAATGGCCCTATGGAATTTTCATTTGAATTAAATGAGATAAGATATGTAAAACACCTGTGCTCAATAAATATTAGTTTCTACCCTTCCCAGTCTCAGACAAACCACTAAGAAAAACACTTCTTTTAAAACACTGTTGGGGATCCGTGGGTGGCTCGGCAGTTGGGTGCCTGCCTTCGGCCCAGGGTGTGATCCTGGAGACCCGGGATTGAGTCCCGCATCAGGCTCCCTGCATGGAGCCTGCTTCTCCCTCTGCCTGTGTCTCTGCCTCTTTCTCTCTCTCTCTCTGTGTCTCTCATGAATAAATAAAATCTTTAAAAAAAAAAAAAAAACACTGTTTACAGATGTCTGGGTGGCACAGTTGGCTAAGCGTTTGCCTTCAGCTCAGGTCATGGGATCCCAGAGTCCCCAGGGTCCTGGGATCCAGCCCTGCACCAGGTTCCCTGCTCAGCAGAGTCTGCTTCTCCCTCTGCCTGCCTCTCCCTCTCCTTCTGCTTGTGCTGTCACACACTCACACAAAATCCTTAAAACACTGTTTAAATAATGGCTAACTGGGGATCCCTGGGTGGCTCGGCAGTTTGGCGCCTGCCTTTGGCCCAGGGTGCGATCCTGGAGTCCTGGGATCAAGTCCTGTGTCAGGCTCCCGGCATGGAGCCTGCTTCTTCCTCTGCCTGTGTCTCTGCCTCTCTCTCTCTCTCGCTCTCTCTCTGTGTCTATCATAAATAAATAAATAAATCTTTAAAAAAAAAAATAATGGCTAACTAAAATCACACATGAGACTATAACACTAGGGATTTTTTACAATAAAAAGCTAATAAGTATATAGTGGGACTCCACCAATGTTGATAAGGGAGAGCTGGAATAGGTTTAGACTTAAGTAGATTTCATGCAAGTCATGTTTTCCTTTTCATGGTATTTACCTGAAATGTGACCTGGGAAAATTGCTTTTCTAGCCTTAACGATGAATACAATCTAGTACCAGTCAAATCCAAACTATTAATATGCTTACAAACTGGACTGAATTCAAGTGAAATAACCTGTTTAGAACTTTAGAATGTTAATGAGTTAGGGTTCTAGAGACTTAATGATCTAAAGACCTATTTTTAATAAGAATAAGGCTTGATATTCAGAGTTATCAGATTTGAGGGGGCTAGAAAACAGAAAACTTAATTCCTCTCCTCCCTTCTCTGAACCAGGAACTTCGTATTTGCCTCTTTCCCTGCCAGTGTCATGTGGCTCTCTACTTACCAAACGGCTCTGCTTACAACTGTTAGAATACCTTCATCACGTCCTACCCCTAGCTTTACACCTGATATATAAAATTTACATAATTTGGAAATTTTGATTTAACGGTGCTAGTCTTGGTGAAAATGCATAAGGACTTAAACATCATGGGATATCTGACATAGTTTCAGAATGGATGGTATCATATACCATGAAAGTCAGAAAAGGTGATAAGCCCCTAGAAAGAAAACCCTGAGAAGCTCCTCTTCTGTTTCTCTTGTGCTGCTCACTATGAGACTTCTTGGCATGGTGAGAGGGAAGGGACGTGGAGGGAGGACTAGAGGGCACATGAGGTTAGAACTTACGTAAAGTCTTCTCTGAAACAAAGCTGGGGTCACACAGCCAAAGATTTAATGCGGGTAATGAAATCTCTCTTTACTGCAAGCCAGACTGATGTTTGTCTTTTCAAAGTTAGCTTGGAACCCAAAGAGGCCAAGGCTGCCGGAAGTTCAGGGGAGTACTGATAACACAGGCAAAGCCTTATTGGGTAACTTATTACTCTAATCTTTAAATGACAAGAGTCAAAGAAAGTAGCATGTGATTTTATATATTCTAACATTTCCTGACTTCTTCCTCTAAAGTTAATTCTCAAGGGGCACCAGGGAGTTAAGAAGGAAACCATTCATAGAGGCCTTTGGCAAATCTTCCGTGTCTTTTATGTGTGTAGTGGATGACAGATGCAACAGGTTGTGTAAGAATGTGAACAGATGGAATAAAGACTATAATAAAGTTTATTTGCAAGTAAAGCAAGGAGGGGGCTGTTCATTGAGCTAATGACTACGATGATCCCCACTGAGAACGGTGGTGCTAACCAAAGGCTGCTTTGAAGTTTTTAATCAAGGACTGATTTGTGTCTTCCATGGAGAGGAAACAGAAATCACTGGGAATCCCTCATCTTCATATGACGAGGTAGGATGCAGGTAGGTGCTTTGAGTCTAAAAGTTCTGGGTTCAAGTCCTAGCTCCATGACTTTGGGCTTTGAGCCCTTGTTTTTTGTTTTTTGTTTTTTTTCATTTTCTTTCTTTTTTAGAAAGGGAGAGGGGTGGGGGTGGGGGGCGTGGGGCAGAGAGAGAATCTTAAGCAGGCTCCATGCCCAGCAGGCAGTCTGAAACAGGCCTCAATTTCAAAAACTCGAGATCATGACCTGGACTGAAATTAAGAGTCAAACACTTAACTGACTGAGCCACCAGGCATCCTTAATTTTTTTTTATATAAAATAAGAATAATGAATGATACTTGTTGCAACTACCCCCACACAATTTTTGCCAACATCAAAGCAGATGTAATGATGGATATTAAAAAAATATTATAAACCATGAAAGCACTACACCTACATGTTTTTGAAAAAAAGATTAAGGGACGCCTGGGTGGCTCAGTGGTTGAGTGCCTGCCTTCGGCTCAGGGCATGATCCTGGAGTCCTGGGATCGAGTCCCGCATCGGGCTCCTGTGAGGAGCCTGCATCTCCCTCTGCCTATCTCTGCCTGTCTCTGCCTCTCTCTCTCTCTGTGTGTCTCTCATGAATAAAAAAATAAAAATCTTAATCTTTAAAAAAAAAGATTAATTCCTCTCTGCTTCTCTAAAGTGTGATGAAAAATAATAAAACAGAAGCTACAAGGAAATACCCTATTTTATCAATTCCTTTCTTCCTTTCATGCAATTTGGGAAGTGAATAAACACTCCTCTTAAAGTGATTATTGATAGCCAAAGAATCATTTCGAAAACAGATTACTAGGCACAACTCTGCTTAGACTCCAGGAAGGTCAAAGGCCAAATCTACAGTCTACCTCTAACAACTGTACAGAACCTTGTGGCATATATTTTGTGAGCAAGCTTTAGTTCTAATGTTCTTATTTTTTCTTGGCCTCTGTCTCTTATTCATCCATTTTTATCCTATCGTATGCATTTTTGAAACTCATTTTTTTAATACAATAAACCAAACCTTCAGGTGGGGAAGTTTGGCTTTAATGGGATGATGGAGAGTAAATACTTCAGTTAATAATGAATCTTGCTTCATACTTGCACTATTAAAAAGCAACACAGGGAAAACAACAACACAGGGAAAACTAGTGTCAGGTGCTTGGAGCCATCTGTCACATAAGAAAGTAAGTTGGTCAACAATAATCCAAAGAAACATGCAAATAGAATTTTCCACTATGCTGATTTAAGCTGAACTGCACATATGATGTCTAAAAACTTGAACCGTGCTTGATAAAGTTCCTTATTCAAAGCAATAAAACAAAAATTCACTCCAAAACTCACTTAGGTGATTTGAGATCACGATGAATAATTTTATGGAGGTGCAAATAATTCATTCCACTTGCAATTCCCGTGGACCAGTCCACTAGCAACCGTGGTGTGATCTTCCTGCCAGCTCGCAAAACCTCATAGAGTTGTCCATGGGCACAGTATTCCATGATGATGCAGTAACAGGGGGCCTGAGTACAAACGCCCCTTTCAAGAAAACACAAATATGTTTATAAATTCATACATACATGCAAACATACCTATATAGATATTTTATATTTTAAGAACATTTAATACATTAAATAATTAAGACCAGTTCTCTACCCATATTATTTTTTAAAGATGTAACCTTTCCTGATTCTTCAATTACCGTTAAAACACCTCTAGTGTCCAATCTTCTCTATTATGCACACAGACAATTTTAGTTCATATTGTTTACTCCTGATTCTATGTTGTGCTGTATCTGGTGCTTTTCTCTGGGGACCATTCCATTCTGGGATTCCTGAGACTCGAGTAGGCCAGGGACTGTGTTGTTTTAGATGGTTAAGAATCATTTAAATCTCTTCCTTTTAAAATTAAATAGAAGGTTTTATACATAGGATACAGAAAGAGAATTCTGGTAAAATATTGCTATTTTAACTATTAGTTGTTGAATTTTAAATTAGTCAAATTTAAGATAACTAGACTGAAAATCAAAAAAGAGACAATTTTCTATATTATATAGTCTTTGAAAAACATTTCTATTTAGAATAAAAACAATATCATACAATGTAACACATACCTATGTGGCCTATATTTCGATCAATTCCTATGTCATCTACAAATCTTTTCCTGATTATTCCAGTCCAAGACGATCTTTCTCTTTCCTACTATGCTACACAGGAGCCACTAGTTTTTTATGCACAATTTTCCTCTCCCCATACAGATTATAGGCTCCTTGAAGGGAAAGGTCTCCAGGTTCTTGTCTCTCTACCAAGAAGGCCTAGAAGTTCACAGCAAGTCTTTGACAGCTATTTCTTAACTTTACCTGAACCTTCTTTGCACTAAATCCTTTGCACAAACGTGCAATTGTAAGGGTTAGGAAGCAGGGAACCAACATGGGAGAATTTCTTCTATTTGTCAGGAATGTTTCCATGTTTATTGTCTTATTGAATCTCCCCAAACCACTACACAATAGTTATGACCCCTTCCGTTGTTAACAGGTAAGGCTCAGAGAAGGAAAGTGACCTGTCCTAGATGATATGCCTGTGACAGAGCTTGGATTCTAATCCAGTCTAACTTCAAAGCCTATGCTCTTTCTACTCACTATGGGACACTGCCCTCCATTTTGCTTTGCAACGTCTGCATACACATGCATACTGGGGACTCCTATGTCAGCATTACCCTAGAAAAATGATAATGATATTAACTCTACTTCATACTTTTGTCATGAAGATAAGAAAAGTGGAGAACAATTATGCCATTCTTGGTATCCCATCTCTTAATAAGTATGTACGCCTTCTTCCATAACTTTCTAGAGTTGAGAGTATTCTATCTGCAAGATGCCCAGCTAAAGTCCTCAGCCAGCTACCAATTCATGTCCTCTCCCTTAGGTGGCTGTCAGCGATGAGAGAATGAAGAGGCCATAGCTTGCAATCATAGGAACGTCCTAAAGAACAGCAGGTTATGAAGAAGTAAAACTAAGTCTTCATTTTCCCTGCCCTGATATGCCTGTCAAATGCCACAGAGCTATCTCTATTATGCTCCTTATCACTTTCTAAGCTACCCAGAATTCTCATCTTCATGTCTAATGAAATTTTTTTTCAAGTTTCTGTTACTTGACTTTTTAGGAGAACTTGGTGGAACACAGATAAACCACAACTATAATCAGACAATTTAATTTTCATTACAAAAAAAAAAAAACAATGACTAGGCAGGAATAATGTGCTTAAGAATATCAAAATAAATATTTGTTTGAAGCTATTCAGCATCCTATTCAACCATGTTTTAACTTGCTGCACAGACAGAAAGGGTAACAGTGATATGTACTTTTCATTTTTCTTGACTGATGAATGAGAAGCAATCATCCCATCAACCCTATACTATGACAAGGCTTCTTAGTAGCTATAAATAGCAGCTCTCTAATCACTTCTAATTGCTACCTTTTTCTTCCCCTTGGCACCCAATTCCATTAGGAACAGTCAGATTAGGTTTTCCTCAAAGATTGCTTTTAAAAAATTGGAAGAAAAAAAATACAGACTTCTTTTCTTTCACTTCCCCTTCTGTACATGGTTCTTACTTCAAAGGAAGCTGTAAGCACAGCAATCAGTATCCAGAGAGACATACTAAAATCTAATCATGCCTTCATA
Source organism: Canis aureus (assembly GCF_053574225.1). Taxonomy (NCBI): domain Eukaryota; kingdom Metazoa; phylum Chordata; class Mammalia; order Carnivora; family Canidae; genus Canis; species Canis aureus. The sequence goes on along the minus strand of NC_135641.1, from coordinate 22,821,399 downwards.
TCTTCCAGACGGTCCTGAATGATTCATTGGCCAAGCAACACATGGCACAGATGGCTGCAAACATAACACTGCACAATGCCTCAAGAGCATGGTGTAATGAACCAGGGACACAGTCTCACTATTGTTTTCCATGTAGAGGTAAAGACTATTCAAGCATCTTCAGCCTAAAAAGTGGGGCATTGGCATGGCAATACTTGACCAAAATGCAGAAAACTGCACATGTAGGTAAGAGGATCAAAAGAGTAAGGTGGGAAAAGGTTGCAAGGAAAATGGGAAGAAAAAAAAAAAAAAAAGAAAGGAAGGAAAAATAAAGCTTCTTACACCCATACTCTCAGGATACATTTCTACCTTTGGTTTACCCAGGACATCCCTGCTGGAAAACCCTCAGACCTGGGACATACAGCTCAGCTCACTTCAGGAGGCAAAAAAAAACCACACTAATCTAGAGAATATTCTGTGTCTCAAACTCAGCATCCTAGTGATCTAAGCTTAAAAGCTGAGTTAAATATAAGTTAAATGAAAGGTCCTTCCTTCCATTTAGGATGTAGCAAACTAGAAGTGATGATTATCCTCAGTGAAGTCAAATGAAGGAAAGAAGTGAGTCTGATAGTCTATCTGCTTAAAAATAACCCTTCTGTTGTCTTTTGAAATTTATCATTGTTGGAAAGATTATGATTAGTCTCTATAGCGTTTCGTTTTCGTCTCACATCCTCCTTGCCTAAATAGGGCAACAAAGGACGGAATCTCTAGAGCAACTGAAGCTCTCTCCCATGCCCACTGTATGGATGTTCCTTCCACAAGGAAATACATTCACATACTTCATTTAGTATCCCAGTTGAATGCTTCTCTCCTTTTCACATCTCTTTCCCTTTCCATTAAGGGGTCTTGTTTAGGAATCAAAACTCAACATCAATATTCATTTAAACCCATTCTACAAAACCCTTACCCACGATTTCTATTCCTTACTTTAGGAATGTGATTCCAATGAAAAATTATCACATGACATGTTTACCTTTATAATGAGACTTTTATCAAGAGAGGATGCCTCTTGGGGGCTGGGAGAAGTTCTTCCTAGTTTAGGAAAGGGGAATTTGTAAATTATTCCACTTCTGGCTATAGCCACATTGCTCATATTATTTTCCAGGATCGAAATATATACATCTAACATATCAAGAAGCTCTAGTTTCTTAACTGTCATTCTACCTAAAGACTAGCTTTCCTGTTCTTAACTTTCACTCCTGTAAAGCCACTCATCCATTTGTTTCCAGGATAGAGCAGAGTTTGAAGCCTGGCAAGAGAGGGAACTCAAGGGAAAGCTACAGGCAGAAGAGATGACACATATTTAGAGCTCAGCACTGCCAGATTTGGGGACTTCCTCAAATTTCCCCTAATGCCTCCCCTTTTGCTAGTGATCCCTACCATTATTATGAAAATAACAGTCTGAGCTAGAAAGATATGTCCATACACTCTTGAAAACACCTACAGTGTGGAATGAGCATAGCATATAACTTACTCTCATCAGTAATTCAGCTGTCATTAGATTTAGAAGGCTGAGTGTTTAGCATTACTTGAAAAGAGATCTAGCAAAGCCTGAGGCAGGGAGAAACACTGTGAAGATGCCTCTTATTACAAGTTCATATTTAAGAAGGGAGGCTAACAGAAACTAGAGAGAGAGGTATTTTTTTTATTAGTTTCTGTTAGCCTCCCTTCTTAAATATGAACTTGTAATAATTATGTATACAATGGAATATTACTCAGCTATTAGAAATGACAAATACCCACCATTTGCTTCAACGTGGATGGAACTGGAGGGTATTATGCTGAGTGAAGTAAGCCAGTCGGAGAAGGACAAACATATGTTCTCATTCATTTGGGGAATATAAATAATAGTGAAAGGGAATATAAGGGAAGGGGGAAGAAATGTGTGGGAAATATCAGAAAGATGAGACAGAACGTAAAGACTGCTAACTCTGGGAAACGAACTAGGGGTGGTGGAAGGGGAGGAGGGCGGGGGGTGGCAATGAATGGGTGACGGGCACTGGGGGTTATTCTGTATGTTAGTAAATTGAACACCAATAAAAAATAAATTAAAAAAAAATACCTCTCTGTTACACAGAGACTAATTGTTCTGTGATTGCATCAGATATTAGCTTTGTTTTCTTAACTGAACTTTAGGATGTGCAGGTTATCTCAGAGTGAGCTCCATCATCTCGCTGATAAATGAGGTTAATTCATCAGCTAGGATTGCTTGGTAGGAATCCATTTCTCCCTTTCTGTCTCATGTACATCCTTTCTGAGAAGGGTGTGCTTTGGCAAAAAGAACTACTAGATTATAAGATCCTTAAAGACATAACTTTCATTCAATCGTTGGTGCCCTCCCAAAGCACCTAGCATGGTACTAAGTCTATAGTATTCTTGATGTGTCTTTCAAAGCAGGAACTCATATGTAGATATTGGGGGAAAGAAAATCTATTTCTTAAAAAAAAAAAAAAAGCCTTGACCTACTTGAAAGCGATGATGTTAGGGTGCTTCAACTTCCTCAAATGCTTGATATCCGTCTCATTCTGTTCTCTCACTTTCTTGATGGCCACCTCTTCCGCTCGGAACTTGCCCAAGAAGACAGCTCCTTGGGCTCCACTACCCAGCCACTGCAGCTCTGAGATCTCCTCAAATGGCACTTCCCAAGTATCTAGGCACACAAGCGAGAAACAAACTTAGATCTCAGAATTTACTCAGGGACCATCCTACAAGGCCATTCCAAAGGTACCAACTTCAGCATCACCCCAGATGATCTCTACCCTTTGACTCCCACCTGGTAACTCACCAAAAGATACAACCCTCCTATGGGTCTTGATACTATCCATCACATATTCTCATGTATTAGTTTGTATCAATTTTTAACCAATGAAATCAAGCAGATCAGAGATCTCTAATATACTCTCCACTGAACAAAACATATCTTGACATTCCCATGGGCCCACCTCCTCACTTCAAGCTTGCATGTTCAATCCACTTATCTATACCACTATCTCTAGTCCATCACCCATGATAAGTCAGTGTTGTTTTACTCCTCTTTGAATCTCTAGTGCAGATGCTTAATTAATCTTTCCTGAATTTTCAATGATACTCTCACAAGGATCTAATTATGTTAAAACTTATGTTAATATTTACCTTTTATTGAGTACTACGTGCCAGACACTAGCATAAAGCTTTATATATCTCATGTGTTTATCCTTTCAACAATTTTGTAAGTCTGGTCTTATTGTGGTTATTTAGAGATGAGAAACAAAGACAGGGAGATTAAGTAACTTACCCAAGGTCATATAGATGGTAAGTGGCAGAACTGGGCCCAGAGCTCAAGAATGGCTGAATCCAGGGACAGTGCTTTCTCCACTATACCACATTGCCTCTCATGAAGTAATTGAGAGGGTCATTAGCCATGATAGATTTACTCATATAGATGCAGTACTTTCCAGTTTCTCTCTTTCTTAGAAGTTGATTTTCTTTGCACCAAAAAAGTAACAGGAGTCATTTCTAAGTGGTGACATTATTGATGATTCACATTACATTCTTTATTCTTTCCTGTATTTTTTTAACCTGAGCCTGTATTACTTTTATAATGAATAAAATGCTATTTTTAGATAAAGTACCTCAAAAATTCAATCAATATGTGCTTTAATCTCATGGAACTTAAAAAGGAGAATATGATCCACTGATCCTTCTCCTTGTCCCCCTTTTTATCAGTTCATTGTCAACTGGTAAAAAATAAACATCAAAGAACTAGGAGTCCCACAGAGTGGAGAGAGGATGATGACAATGTTAAAGGTTACGGGGGATTTTCATTAGATCATCAAGCACTAAAAGGTCACTGTTTGCAGAACATTGAACAAGGTAGTGTTGAGTCAGCTCTGAAGATATTCTGATCTTGAAAGCAGATCAACTCACATCTACCATGGTGAAGAAGCAGCAGAAAGAGGTCATCAGGACCTAGAAGGAACTACATTTTCCTCTTTTCTAATTTTCTCAACCTTGAGAGAAAAGAAATTCTGCAGAGTCTTAATAAAATGTGGCCTCTCATTATATTGGTTAAAACATGACCTTCCAGAGAAAATGACATGGGGCAGGACAAATTACAGTGAGGATGGTTGACAGCATAGGTATTTAACCCATTCTTTTGCTCTGAGCAGATTGAAGGTTTCTGCTCTGCCGAAATTAGATAGATGCTACATAAAAACAATTTCTCTAAAATACAAATAGATCACAAATACGAAATCATCGAATAAAAAAATGATACCAAGTGAGATGCAGGAGGAATGAGTGAGTTACGTGGGTTTGACTGCTTTGAGGATCTTTCTGGCTTCGAATGACTGACAAGAGTTAAGTGTGTCACACAGCCCCACTTCCATCCCCAAAGGTTTATCTGTGCAGCAAACGCAGGACCCAGATATCCATAACACACCATCAGAAGGTTTTACTTGTTAGGGGTCTGTCTGGTGAGGAACTAGACACAGTGTCACTTTGGCCACTCTGGGGCCAAATAAAGTACTATTGCTGGATTCTGGGGCAAGAACATACTGGGCTATATTTTCCTGAAAAACTTTATAAAAACCCAAGTTATCCTAATTTTAAGTGTAGTAACTACTAAAATTAGACATCTTTGGGTGTTTTATTCCCCCATTTACTGAACCTTTATTCACTGCTAAATGCTAGAAACACCAGAAAATATTAGAAAAAAACAAACAAAAGCATTTTATCTACAATCCCATTCCATATTCAGTTTTCATCTTCTCTTCCAGTCTTTGCTCATATGTATGCAACTATGTAGGAGTTGTAGGTGACACATAATCTTTTACACTTTTTTCAGGTAATGTGTATATCCCATATATTTCCAGTTTTTATTATAAGCTTTTTCATAGTTGCTCACTATACCCTTGTACTTTTTTCTGTACTTGAGTGTTTCCATCTTTTTGTCTGGTCTAAATTTGATACTTTTTTCTTTCTTTATATTATTTCCTCAGACTCAGTTCTTAGGTTAAACAGTACAGTTTGCTATACATTCTAACTTGCCATCCAAAAGGGTTTCGCTAGTTTTTGCTGAGAGCAGTAAAGCATAAGTGTGTCCCTTTGACTATAAGTTTGTCATCAATGAATATTGTCGATAGTCTTCTGGCTTCTAATTTATTTAGGTGTAAGGTAATGTATTATAAGTTTGCACTACTTTATTATTTATTTTAAAAGATTTATTCATTTGAGAGAGAGACAGAGAGTGCAGGGCAGAGGGGGAGGGTGATAGAATCACAGGCTAACTCTCCGTGGGGCAGGGAGCCCAGTGCAGGGCTCAATCTCACAACCTGAGCCGAAACCAAGAGTCAGCTGCTCAACTGACTGAGCCACCCGGGCACCCCAAGTTTGCAGTACTTTAATTGCCAGTGACGCGGAAGGTTTCTCCACATTTGTCTAATGCTCACAGTTGTTCTGCATGAATTGTCACAATTATGCTTCGTGCATTTATCTGCCGGGGTCCCAGAGTTCTCATAAACTTGAAGGGGTTTTCTATTTCTTGAATACATGTGAAGAAAATATATTTTTGAAAACTTACTTTATATTTTATTATTTTTTGAACACATTATTTTCATAGATGCCTGTCATTTCCTTCGTAATTTCTTCTACTACCTAATCAATCTCCTGAGAGTAATCTATGGTTGATTCTTTTTTTAAATTTAATCTTTACATCCAGGGCACCTGGGTGGTTCAGTTGGTGAAACATCTGCCTTTAGCTCAGGTCATGACCCCAGGGTCCTAGGATGGAGTCCTATGTTGGGCTCTCCCTGCTGTTCCTCCTGCTCGTGTGTGCTCTCTCTCTGTCAAATAAATAAAATCTTAAAAAAAGGTTTAATCTTTATATCCATCTGGAGCTTTTTTTGATGTATGGTATGAGGACCAAGGCAAATTAATTTTTTTCATATTGTTATTGAATGATTCCAAGCCAATTTATTAAATAGTTCTTTCTTTTTATATCATTTTATAATGTTTATATTATAATTTCTTATATATATGCACATATATATAAAATAAGTAAACTCTACACCCAACATGGGGCTTTAACTCATAACCTCAAGATCAAGAGTTACATGTACTATGACTAAGCCAGCCAGGTGCCCCTACAATTTCTTATATTTTGAAATAAATAATGCCTATTATTTAGCATTGTATGAAATGGGAAATAAATGAATTATTAAAATATAAATGATAAATACATTTGGCACTCAAATACTAAAGGTTGACGATATTATACTAAAGAGTAAAATTTTCCTCTACCAACAATAGCTCATGCCTGTGTTGTTCAGCTATGCTTAGCCAAGTCTTAATTATCCATAGAAAAATAGAGTGGACCACACTGGTAATTCAGGAACAGAGTGTAAAGTAATACTTCAACCACCTTTCTATCAATCTTTTTACTGGAACTAATTATCAGAAGTAAAACTGATGTGACTCAGTCCTTTTGTCTCATCCCAATATCCCTCTCAATATCTAGTCAGAAGCCAAGGAGTAGGAAAAAAAAAAAAAAAACAGAAAAAAGAATGTTAGCAAAGAGGATGTGCAAAATTCAGGGCCCCCACTAACTGACAGCAAGATAACGACATAACAATGGAACCTGGCTGTGTTTGCTCTGGGGTTAGTCTCAGACTTTCTGCTGCTTTTGTATCTGTCCATTGGTAATCTTCCCCAGCTTCTATCTTCTGATTCATCACTCTGAGTCCTGTCTTAATTCCAATATCTACCATGATCTCTAAGACTGAGAAAAACCCCCGTGCCCATCTACTTTTACAGCATAAATTTTCCTTTGTTTATATTCAGACATGGTTATGATAATACTTGCATTAAGGACTGGGAACTATTTGGCAGTAAAAGATTTCAATTACACATACTACCTTACTTGGACTTCATTACCAACATACCAAATGGGAGATGAAGATTTCATTAAAATTTTGAAAAATCAAGTGAAATTTTCTCCTAAGTACCAAGAGTAGAGACACATCTGTTCTGTGTACTATCCTTTAGTTGACTGTAATCCAGGATTAAAGATTAGCTCCCTGATCCCAGAGCTGACAAGGAAAAAACTACCTTAGTTTCTGGCTAGTGAGTCTCTTTGATGGCCCCCGGCAACACCAGCCACAGTAGGGTATCCTGTCATCTGCTGAAGATTTAGGCAGCTATAAGGTGCTTTGTAAGCTTAAGATGACCAGGCCTATTTCTTATTTACTCTTTAAATAAGCCTTTCTGACAGTCACATAATCAATTGGAAGACAATTAAATAGAAGTCTAGAGGACAATTTTTTAAAAATTATTTTTTTAAAGTAGGCTTCACACCCATTACGGGTTCGAACTCATGACCCTGAGACCAAGACCCGAGCTGCAATGGAGAATTGAACACTTAACCAACTGAGCCACCCAAACACCCTCCAAAATTTTTAAAGCTCCTTTTGACAGCCACATAGGATGGGTCGGTTGCCCATCTTTACGAGCCTGAAGCTCAATGCTGCATTTGGATCCTGAGATCTCCAAATTACCGCCAAAATAATTATTTGATTGGGCAAGTGAAGACCCTAAAAACCGAAGGTAGTTTAACACATAAACAGATATTAGTAGGTTTTGCATCTGAGCAGAGAAGAGGGAACTTTTTAAAAAATAATAAATTAAGAGTGGTTATCTCTGGGTTGTGGGATAACAAGTACTTTTTATTTTCCTCTTTGTGCTTATTTTTATTCTCAGTTTTTAAAATAACAACACTGTTTAACATTGAAACCCCCAACCTTCATGTGACAAAGAACAGCTTTTTTTTTTTTTAAAGATTTTATTTATTTATTCATGAGAGACACAGAGAGAAGGAGAGAAACAGAGACACAGGCAGAGGGAAAAGCAGGATCCATGCAAGGAGCCCGATGCAGGACTCGATCCCAGGGCTCCAGGATCACACCCTGGAGCGAAGGCAGGTGCTAAACCGGTGAGCCACCCAGGGATCCCCAATTACAGCTTTTTAATTTCCTTGAAACCTTAAGACCATAAGAAGGGGAAAGAAGGGTGGAATGTGCAAGGCGGATGGGATGGGAGGATGTATGAAAGACCGAGAGAGAGACAGACAGACAGACCAAACCCAGAGACTGACAAAGAATTTCTGAATGCAGCAGGAATGGATGCTGTGATTGACAAATCCTGGAAAGCATGCCTGAGATCAACTGATTTACTACCAAATCCCAATACACTTAAGGATATGGAAGGAGAGGTTGGTATTGGTTTAAGAGAAAGTATTTCAGAAATAGGAAAAATAGAAGGCACGAGAAAAATGGGCAATGGTGACTGAGGTCAACTGGCTGTTGCAGAAAAGCTGTCAATAGTCTTGAATGAAAGATATGAATATATGTATTTAATTTTTTAAAAGATTTTTATTTGTTCATTTGAGAGAAAGAGAGAGCACAAGCAGAAGGAGGGATAGAGGGAGAGGGAAAAGCAGGCTCCCCGCTGAGCAAGGAGCCCAACACAGGGCTTGATCCCAGGACCCCAGGATCATGACCTGAGCCAGAGGCAGATGCTCAACTGACTGAGCCACCCAGGTGCCCCAAAATGAGTATATTTTTAAAAGATGGTCACAGAGTCCAACATTCGGTTATGAAATAAATGAGACAGAATCTCATTTCTGGTCCTTTCCAAAGTTTCTTGATGAGAGAACTGTTAACAATGGAATGATTTATGCCAGGCTAGCTACAAAGATATGTATCAAAAGCTTTAAAAAGCCACAAACCCTTTTAAACCAATCATTCCTCTTCTAAAGACTTAGCTTAAGGAAATTAGAAACATAATAAAAAATAATCACAGACATAAAGATATGGGTGAAAATTAATTAATAAACAGATGTTCATTGCAGTGTAGCTTATGATCACCAAAAATAGCAAATTGCCAAGCAATAGAGGGTTGCTTAAAGAAATCTTGGCACATTCACACAATTTAATATTATGCAGGCATTAAAAATGCTAAAGAAGTATATTTCATGATACGGGAAATGTTCACAATGTGAAGTGAAAAACCATAACAAAATAGTTTGACTCTTTTTTTTAAAGCACACATAAACACACATAATAAAACTAACATAATACATACCACAAACATTAATAATGGAGACCGAGGATCATAGATAAATATTTTTACTTTTTTTGGGGGGGAACTTACCTGTATATTCCAATTTTTCCACATATATTACATTTGCTATCAGGAAGAAAAAAATTCTTTTGAAGAATATAAATGAAGTTATAAAGAACACTGGGGCCATGTGTTCTCTTTACTTCAGAAGCACAATGCTTGAATTGGAATATATGAATATGCATGTCACACAATGATGGGAGTTAATTTACTTTTTAAAAAGCTGTGGGATCTAGACATAATAATGCTTCTCAAGATTGGTTGTATATTTGTTCTTTTCTCACAATGTGAGCTTTCTGTGCCTTGGCTGTAAGAAAATGATTCCTTTTTACTACAACCTACGGCAGGCAGACAATATTAAGGCACAGAACCACGTGGTTTCTGTGTGGCTTTGAATTAATCCAGTGGCCATCAGACCTTTTGATTACATAAACTTTCAATAAAAAAATTTTAAACATGCATTATGTGATTTTACAAATTATGTATCTGCACAACTTTATTAAAATACCAAATATATATGAGAACATGCATGAAAATAGAAATTTAAAATGGTGATAGAAGGAATAGGCCCACTAACGTTTTCTTCCCTCATAACACTATGGGTTGTCTTCTATGTACTCTACTTGACACCACTAGGCTGGACAACTATAGAAGATGGGCTTTGGCCAAACAAGACCAACCAAATGTGAATCTGTTCCAGTGAGAAGGTCTATAGGAGATTGGTACAGGGTATTCATCTGGTACTAGCATTTTAATCAGAGGTTATCCAATGAATGGTGGTGGTGTGTTTATCCAGGAAATATTTCCCAGATTCCCCCTCTAGCTTACCTTGCTGCTGCAATTTGTAATCAGTAGAATATGCCTTCCCAATGATATTCCATACAGGCCTTAAGCATCCAAATAGTCCTTCCAGAAACCCACCACTGCCACTGCCCGACCTGCTGAACTGAATCTTGATGTCTTCAGTTCCACTTGTGCTCTCTCCATCCACGGCATTGCTGTTCCCCTGAGACATGGCCATCTCTGATTCATCTTGTTCCCTCAGCTGAAGCACGCTGTTCTCAAACTGGTCCCTGGAATCCTCACTCACACTGGTCAACACTGTTGTGGTGATGGGGCTGTTCATGCTCTCATTTGGCTCTGTTTGTACCACCCCCTTTTCCTGCTGGTCCTGAAGGAGCTTGGGTGAGGGGTGGCTCCCCATAGGTGTGAGTTCATCTTGTAGTCCATTGAAGGTTCTGTTTTCACTCAAGGGTAAGTGTGGGGAAGAGGAGCAGCTCAGGTGCTCCTGAGGGTTGGCCATCGTGCCATGAGTGTGCCCAGGGTCCTGAGATGACACTCAGAGGATTATTAGGACAGAATTCTGATGCAAGAGGAGGCTCCCAAACCTGGGGAAAATAGGAGAAGGACATGAGATCACCCTTCTTGCAGTCAGCCACACTACTACACTTCTGTTTATAATAACAAAAACATTGAAACAATGGAAATTGGTTAAACACTGGTATACATCCAAATGATGGAATACTGTGCAGCAGTTAAAAATTGTGTTGTAGAAGAGTATTTTTTATGAATCTGAGAAAACGTTCATGACATGTTAACACAGAAAACAGATTAGAACAATATATACAACATAAACCCTTACAATTTTTTAAAGTTTTAATTTAAATTCCAGTTAACATACAGTGTAATGTTAGTTTCAGGTGTACAATATAGTGATTCAGCACTTCCATGGATTACCTGGTGCTCGTCACAAGTGGACTCCTTTATCCCCATCACCTGTTTCACCCATCCCCCACCTTTTACTGGAAAGGACACACAAACACATACAAGAAAAAAGATTGGGAATAATATATCCCAAGAATTAACTAACTATTGTTAACTATTAATTATTGTTAATTCTCAGTGGTTAGATTTGGGAGGGGTTTATATTGTTGTGTGTTTTTTTTTTAATATTCCAGGCATTCTATATTAATATATTGCTAGAGAGTGAATTTTTTAATCTCCTTGCTCCAAAATTCATATGCTGAACCCCATTCCCTAATGTGATAGTATTTGGAAGCGGGGCCTTTGGGAAGTGATTAGGCAAAGGTGGAGCCCTCACAGCCTTCAGAACTGTAAGAAATACATGTTTGTTGTTTGAACCATCTAGTCTATGGTATTTTTGTTATAGCCACCTAAATAGACTGACAAATACTACATGGTAGTTTCATAATCAGAAAAAAAAAATTGTTTCCCTTCCCAAAGAGAAATTAAATGTCTTGGTAGACAGTTTTATTAGAAACAACATTCTGCTCATTTTTTTCTTCTATTTTCTTTAGTGTTTTATCCACTGGGGGATTGTGTTCCTTTCTAAGGCATTCATTAAGTCATGTAGGTATTCATTAAGTCATGTATGGGACAAGACAAATTCCTAAGATACAAAATCTGTTTTTACTGTAATGCACCTAAATCTGGGGCAACAAACTCAGCCCCAGTGCTTTAAACTTATTTTTTGTTTCTGATCTGTCCATTAGCACCAATTTTTCAGGGCCACCCAACTTCTGAAAATAAAGACATGGAATTGTCCAGATTGGTCAGTTTGAAGCAAATTCAATCTTAAATTTATTCATTGTATGTCTCTTACCAGAAATTTACTTTTTTAAAAAAGATTTTACTTACTTATTCATGAGAGACACAGACAGAGGCAGAGACATTGGCAGAGGGAGAAGCAGCTCCTCATGAGGAGCCTGATGCGGGATGTGATCCCAGGACCCCAGGACCACACCCTGAGCTGAAGGCAGATGCCCAACCACTGAGCCCCCCAGGCATCCCAGAAATTTACTTTCTTTACAAATCTCCATATAATAGTTATTCCTTCCTTCCTTTGCTCTGTATTAAACATCTAGAATGCGTTTAATAGAAGCCAGGGTATAAAGATAATCTCACTTTAGAGAGGGGGCAAGAAACAGACCAACAATGATTGGCAGTACAGTGCTTATAATGAGCCAATCAAGTGCTCTGGGAGCACGGAAGAGGGAGGGATACTTTCAGGGCCAGCTGCTCAAAGGTGGTAACTATTGATCAGTTAGAAGCATCAAACCTCATTGGGTCGGCAGGAAAAGGGTGAGTGAGAAAAGAGAGGGAGGATGTCACAGGTGTGGAGAAAGTACAAACAAGGGTAAGGAGGCATGAAAGGCATGAAAAATATGACCAATTGAAGTGGCTGGAATGTAGGTTATATGTATGTATACAGAGAAAGATAAGAATAGAGAGAAAGGGACCTTTTTGTCAGTTTTGTATGCTAGACTAAGAAGCTTGGATTATATCCTGAAGGCGATGGGGGTCATAATATCCCATGTTGGGGGGTATGGATAAAAAGAAACTATCTCTATTAATTTTTATCTGCATTATTGAGATCCAAATTTTAAGTCTTTTTTTTCATTGCAACACACTATGAGTAGCTTGCATGAATGAAAATGAAAATACCCTATCCTTTGAAGTCTCATTCATTCATGTAAACACTACTGAGCTCCTATTACATGCTATACAATGTGTTAGGAATTAATGAATGGCACATAGGGTTCCACTCTATAGGAACTTACAATCTAGAGGGAAAGACCAATTGATTATAAGAACCATGTAGTTAGATATAGGGTACACAGACATGAACAAGGTGCTACAGGAGCTCAGAAAAATCAACATCAAATATGTCTAGAGATGTCATAGAGGAAATGTTGTTTGGGTTGGAGGGTAAGCCAGGTAAAAGTGAGACTAGACATTCCAGGAAGTATTGGGGAGTAGCAGGAGATAACTCTTATAAGACGCAAAGGTCAGAATGTGGCAGACCTTGGTGACAAACTAAAGCTTTTAGATTTTATCCTCAAGACAACAGAGAACCATTAAGAAATTTTAAGCAAGGGAGTGACTTGGTCAAATTTGTAATTTATTTATTTATTTATTTTTAAGATTTTATTTATTTATTTGAAAGACTGAGACAGGACAGCCTGGGTGGCTCAGTGGTTTAGCGCCTGCCTTCAGCCCAGGGTGTGATCCTGGAGACCCAGGATCAAGTGCCACATCGGGCTCCCTGCATGGAGCCTGCTTCTCCCTCTGCCTGTGTTTCTGCCTCTGTGTGTGTGTGTGTGTGTGTCTCTTATGAATAAATAAATAAAATCTTAAAAAAAAAAAAAGAAAGAAAGAGAGAGAGAGAGACAGTAGGCATGTGCAGGAGGGACAGAAGAGAAAGAGACTCCCTGCTGAGCAGGGAGCCTGGCTGGATCCCAGGACCCTGGGATCATGACTAGAGCAAAGTCAGATGCTTAACTGACTAAACTACCCAGGTGCCCCTCAAATTTGTAATCCGAAATTACATCTATAGAAGTCAAGGTTGGATTGAAGGAGAAATACTGAAAGTCAAGATGTCACTTAGGAGGAAGAGTTCAAGTAGGAAGTGATGAGGGCCTGAACCAAGGCAGGAGCAATGGTAATGAAGAGGAGAGGACAGATTTAAGCAGTCGAATAAGCAAGATCTAGTGATTGATGAAATATGAGTGTGGGTGAGGGAAAGGGAAAAGAGAGGAAGACTTTCAGATAACCTTCTTAGGATAATGGATAGATGGGCAATATTCACTGAGATATGAAATATCAGAAGAAAGGTTTAGGGGGATCCCTGGGTGGCTCAGTGGTTTGGCGCCTGCCTTTGGCCCAGGGTGCGATCCTGGAGTCCCGGGATCGAGTCCCACGTCGGGCTCCCCGCATGGAGCCTCCTTCTCCCTCTGCCTGTGTCTCTGCCTCTCTCTATATATATCTATCATGAATAAATAAATAAATCTTAAAAAAAAAAAGAAAGGTTTAGAAAGAAGGTAATTAGCTCAGTTACAGACATGGAAGGTTTAAGTCCTACTGTGTGTCTTACACACTGTACCAAGCTTTTATTTATGTTATCTGATTTTAAAAAGATACTTTGTAGAGAAGGATTTGAAGAGCTAAAGATGCGGGGTGGGGGGGTGGGCTCCTATAGCTCAGGGCACAAGTATCAAAATAATATAAGGTTGAACCCAAGTTAAATTAAAAATATACTTATTAAATAAATATATGCTGGAGCTGTGATTTGCACTAGGCTAAGTTCTGTGGATACAAAGCATTACTGTACCATTACTACTTCTAATTTGATAAATGAGACAAAGTGTCTTACAATTTACACAGTCCTGTTTACATAATCAGCAGTATACTGGTAAAACAGCTCTGCAGAAAAAAGAAGAAAAAAGAAAAGAAGAAAACACAGGGACAATCTGATTTGTAGTGTTTACTGATTTCTCTGGTATAAATACTCCCACCATGGTAGATTTCAAGCTAATAATGGTTTAGTAACCTGCTTGCAAAGTTACAGTTGGCTCTTACAAATTGGTGTTTAAGTCAGCATCAGCCCTATAATCCTTGTAACGGTGTCATTCTCATTTTACAAAGAAATGAAAAACTTTTTAAGGTCATGTACTGGGTAAGTGGTAGAGTAGATTAATAAAAACAGAACTCAAAATTCAGATTCCCCAAATTCCCTTGCCTTTTTTATAACACCATAGCATCTCTTCTAATAACCCCTTGCTTCCTTACAGTGCTTCACAGGTTAAAAGTGCTGAGGGTTATGATCTTGATCTAAACATTTGATCCCTGTGTAAGGAAGTCAGGGCATGATGCCTATTTTTCACAGAAGTTAAGGCCTATAGAGAGGTATTTGCTAAAGGTCACTAAGCCAAGATGGAATACCAGATTATTTTTCCTCATTCCAAAATTCTCTCTCTTACAGACACATACAGTCTCTGTAAGACACAGTTCTTTCCTTTCAAAACTTATAAATTACTTAAGGAGTTAATAATCACATGGAGGGAATTACCTCCTCTGCTCTCTTTCCCCCATGACAAATGTACCATGTTGTTATACAGAACTGTACAGAAGGCAAACAATAATGGAGGCTAGAGTAGTTAACTCAGGCTGAATGGAAAGAGGTAGGATTTGAAATGAACCTTTGAAGGGAAGATGATTTCAGACCCATAGAAGAAAGGAAGTCAGGGAGGCTAAGAGCATTAGCAGAGGTAAGTAGAAACCAGCAGGGCATGTGTAAGAAGGCTGGTAACTCAGAAATAATAAAATAGCCAGCTGATATTGAGGAGCAATAACAGTAAGAGATATACTTCATATATGGGCTCTGAAATCTTATGAAATAATGCAGATGATTTTCCCCTTCAAACAAATCAGGAAGATGAGATTGGGTGGGATGAAGCTAGTTTAGGGGGGACTTAAATTCTAGGGCATGCAGAAATTAAGAGGCTAGGAAACTGCCTGGGAATGTAAGGTTGGGGGTTAGGGGAAGAAATCATAATAATAGCTGGAACCCTATGCTACAGCACTAGCTATTTGCTGAATTGACCCCCATTACCCTCACCCCATTCTCCCATTCTATTCCTTTTGTGCTGATCTCAGCTTTGACATTACTGATTCCTTCATTTGCTTTCGACTGATCTCCTGCCACAACCTTGAGCTCTCTTGCCTTTGGCCTCTCTTACGTTGCTCTGCATAAGGTCTTTTAAGACTGCTGACTTGATACTATCAGACCTGGCCATTGCTTCAGCAGTTACTTCCAATCTGCCTTCGTGGTTACCCTATACAGCACAGGGCATACGTTATTCTTTTGGCTCACATCAAACTTGAGGATAGTGCAAATACCCAAATGTGTATGTGAATTTCAGCCAAACACCTATCTGTGCAATTTGTTCCTGGAGTCGAACTACAGGATTGTATTCCTGGTAAATTTCCATTTTGTTCGTTTTTACCCTGAGTTTCTCCCTACTGACACCATATTGGAATGAACCCATACCAAAAAGTTAGGAAAACATGAGTTTGTTTTGTAATCTCTACCCCTTTCTAAGAGATTAAGGGTGCATGTGAAGTAGACTTGTGCCCACTGGCTCTGGGGATGAGTTTAAGAAAGAGAAGGTCAGCACACTCCTCGCATTCGGTTTGATATTTATGAAGGAACGTCTATGAAGGAATACAGTCCAATCCATTGACTTTACTTCTGCAAATCACATTCTTATGTTCAAATTCAAATTCATATGATATCCTGATTTGCTCCACACAACGGCTAACCAATGGCAGTGCTGGGATGAATCCTCTTTCCCCATCCTACACTCTTTTCCCTAGTCTGGTTGTTTGTTTATTCAGACAATCAGAAACAAATAGCCATGATATCATGACCACTGATGAAAAACAACAACAACAACAAACAACAACAACAACAACAACAACAACAGTAATTCACAGTCTTGTTCTAGATGCACTAATGCTACTCCCAAGGAAGCAAACACGCCCACCTAGAGGGGTGACAGGGCAGTGAAAGGCCATCCAGCTACTGGCAACTCAGCAGTGCTCTGGGGAGTGGGCAGAGGCAAGAGACGCCTCAAAACATGAAGAGAGATGTGTATAGTCCAAGAGGCTTCCCTCTGCTCACGAAGAATACCAAGTCTAATCTCAATCAACAAAGGCAGAGAAATGGAGAAGCACAAGATTAAAAGGGGAGAAATCATCACCACGACTATCTTAAAATATAACCAGAGCTGACTATGTTTAAGAAGAGTGTAGGAGGATAAAAATATCTAAATTTTACCTGTGTGTATGTACACCCACACACTGCCACTGCATAGCGCAGAAGCTGGTAAGCGGAAACAAGGAACACAGGCAGCCCCACTGTCTCTGCTCTGTCTTTTGCCCTCTCAGTTCCTCTCCCTGTCCAGGTTTGGCTCAGGTAACCTCATGGCAACTGACTGTTTGAATTTTTTGATTCATGAGAAGTCAAAACTAGTATTTACTAGAAGGGGGCAGAAAAAATGAGGCAAAATTTCTCAACATGGAGAGTCAAGTGGAAAAAGCTAAGGAAGATCAGGCGGGTAAAAGGGAGAGGGTGGAATGTCACCCTTATCAGTAGGAAGCTCTGGGCAGGCTGCAGGGATGAGATGCTGCTGCTGCTACCTTTAGGGGCTCCTGAAGCACCAGGAGCACAGGGTAGTGCTTCCATATCTGCCCTCCAGGCACAACTTCCCTTGCCCTGTGAATCTCTCAGCCCCAAGAGGAGGAAGTGGTTTGTGCAAAATTAGTAAGTGAGGGTTGGAGATGGCGGCAGCTGTGCATTTGCCAGCGCACTGCCAATTTCTGGAAATTACCTTGGCTTTGTACCAAAATGGATTTGGCACAGAGAAAAAGGAATGGAAGAAGCGATGTGGCCAAGGAGCTCTTGAATTCTTATGTTTTTATTATATACTACAAATTTTCCCAAATTGCTCATAAAGGGTAAATGTACAATAGATCTGATTTCAAGTTTTAGATCGTAAATGTGTAAATCAAAGATTTTGGAAAATTCCTCCCCATAGATAAAGTTTTCAGTATGACTAAAATTGAATAAGATTATAAATTGAGAATCATTGCTGAGATTTCTTGAATGGTGCTAAGCTCTTCCCAAGCTGTTTTCTCTTTACTTGGCATTTTCTTGCCTTAAAATGAACACAACTCCGCCATCTCTAAAATTCATATAACAGTAGCTAGAGCATAAGAAAGATTTCTGCTACAAGGGCATCATCCCATTTTAAATTTGGGATTAAGCTACTTGTTCATAGTAATGACATATATTGATCTATCCAGACCAGGATAGAGGTCTGTCTTGATTCGAACTTAAAAAAATTAGATAGCTTTTTCTAATGGAATTAAAAAAATCATAAGTATGTGATTTAAAATCAGATCGAGGGATGCCTCAGTGGCTCAGCAGTTCAGCATCTGCCTTTGGCCCAAGGAGTGATCCCAGGATCCGGGATCAGGTCCCACATGGGGCTCCCCATAGGGAGCCTGCTTCTCCCTCTGCCCGTGTCTCTGCCTCTCTCTTTCTGTGTCTCTCATGAATAAATAAAATATTTCTAAATAAATAAATTAATTAATTAAAAAAAATCAGATCAAAAGAGTGGCTTATACATCCCTCCAAAGCGGCTCCAGCCAACATCTCACCCCGCAAGCAGCCCCAGCAGGGACCAGCACCACTCCAAAGTGACTCCTGCCCTGGGGAGAGGGGAAAATAACCACATACACCAGTTCCATGGCAGGAAAACCTTCTAACGGGTAGTGCAGAGAGAGTGCCCTGCTAATCAGGGCATCAGAAGCCCCAGTAGAGGGTCTGGGGGCAGGCATCTGATCTGACTGCTGGCCTTGCCCACCCACAAAAATCTCTCAAAGTCAGCATCAGGAGAGGGCCCTGCAGTTCAGGGTCACTACAGGCCTGGGGCAGAATGATTGGAGGCTGGTAGTTGATTTGCCTGCTGAGCTAGCCTGCCAATGAAAACTTCTCAAGGGACAAGGCAGGGAGAGTGTCCTGCACTTCAGTGTGACCTGGGCAAAGTGTTTGAGGGCAGGTACCTAGGCTGACTGCTAACACTGCCCAACTACAAGCTCACAGCAGCCCCAGACTGGCCCTTAACAGCACGTGGACTATAGCCAGCTCACAAGAGGCAAGGTGAGCCATTGCAGCTGCCTGGACTAGAAGGCAAATGAGGCTCAATTACTCCAGCGTGGAGCCCAACATGGGGCCTGAACTTACAACCCTAACATTAAGACCTGAGCTGAGGTCAAGAGTTGGATGCTTAACTGACTGAGCCACCCAAGCACCCTTTTATGTAGGTTTTAAAATGCATAAAGATGCTTTATTTTCAGAGTTGTAGACTATTTCTTTACCAAGAAACAGAAATTCGTAAGGCTTCCAATATACCTCAAATGCTAAACATATTTCTTGACCAAAGGAATGATTTCTCTATGACTCCATAAATCTTTAATAAATAATATGCTCTATTATAAGTATGAATATTCGAGAATAGAATCGACATTTTCTGACCTAAACCTGACTTGCCACATGAAGCAAATCAATAAATAAGTGCACTTAAAATGTTTTAAATATTAAGACATAGGCATATGTGCTTTTAAATATACAAATATTAATACATATAAAATAATCATATAAGCATTCCAAGAACATAAGAAAATAGGTTTAAAAAGTCAACAGTGTGGGATCCCTGGGTGGCGCAGCGGTTTGGCGCCTGCCTTTGGCCCAGGGCGCGATCCTGGAGACCCTGGATCGAATCCCACGTCGGGCTCCTGGTGCATGGAGCCTGCTTCTCCCTCTGGCTGTGTCTCTGCCTCTCTCTCTCTCTCTCTGTGACTATCATAAATAAATAAAAATTAAAAAAAAAAAAGTCAACAGTTATCACTGTTGTTCTTTTAAATGTTCTGTATTTCCCCAAATTTCTTTTTTTCTTTTTTTTTTTTTTAATATTTATTTATTTTGTGAGAGAGGGCAGCCCGGATGGCTCAGTGGTTTAGCGCCGCCTTCAGCCCAGGGCCTGATCCTGGAGACCCGGGATCAAGTCCCGCATTGGGCTTCCTGCATGGAGCCTGCTTTTCCCTCTGCCTGTGTTTCTGCCCGCCCCCGTCTCTCATGAATAAATAAATAAAATTTTTAAAAAATATATATTATGTGTGTGAGAGAGAGAGAGCGAGCAAAAGCTTAAGGGGTAGGGAAAGGCAGAGGGGGAGAAGCAGATTCCCCACTGAGCATGGAGCCCCCACTCAGGGCTCAATCTCATGACCTGAGCCAAAATCAAGAGTCAGACACTTAGCCAACTGAGCCACCCAGATGCCCCTCTCCAAATTTCTATTATCGGCATGCATTACTTAATCAAAAGTTTTCAATCCAAATATCTTTTGCTTTAAGCATATAGACTAATGAGCCAACTTTACTATTTTTGCATATGTGAAAAATCCTACGAAATATTAAGGAGATTGACAGGAAGCCTGTCAGTGTGTCCTGAGGCTTATAAACAGGCTTAAGAATAATTTTAAGCTGAAAACAAATGAAAGAATAAAAAATAGATGGTAATGAGTAAACAAAAGTTAACAACTCCTACTTTTCTACTAGTAAGAATTGTAATCCAGCTAGACAAAGTAGAATAATCATTACTATGAGAATGGAAACTCAAGACAGAGGGAGAGATAAGGGTGTATCTGAGGGCTATGATTATTTCCAAGGTCTAAGGTCCACATGAATGATATACTTAAGGCACTACAATTTTTGTATTTAGGATCACAAAAACAACCTTTGGTAAAGAATTATCTTTAGGAACTATGAACAAAATGGAGTAGAAGATGGAAAAATACCCAAATTTAAAGAGAAAAGAGGATTATAAAATATGTAGAAGTATGTATTTGAATTGGTCCCTAATAAAAGCATCAAATATGTAGTAACCACACAATAAAGGCTAGTTCCTTTTCTTTTCCTTTCCTTTCCTATTATTTTGTGCCTTTCCCTTCTCTTTTTGGACATCTTTGACTCTCCTTAAGATAAATAGTTCATCAGACTGGTAGTTGCCAGAGGGAGGAATGGAAATAAGCAAAATGGGTGAAGGAGAGTGGGAGGTACAGGTTTCCAGTTATGGAATGAATAAATCATGGGTTGAAAGGTACAGCACAAGGGAATACAGGCAAATGGTATTGTAACAAAGTTGTATGGTGACAGATGGTAGCTCCACTAGTGCTGAGCATAGCATAGCAGTATAGAGTTGTCAAATCACTATGTTGTACACCTGAAACTAATGTAACATTGTGTGTCAACTATACTTCATAAAAAATAATTAAAAGTAACATTTTAGATGACTAATAGCACAAAAATTTAAGTAGTTGGAGAGAACAATTGAACTGACAACTGAAGTTATGGTAAAACTATTATTTAAGGGGCAGCCTGGGTGGCTCAGTGGTTTAGCACCGCCTTTGGCCTAGGGCCTGATCCTGGAGACCCAGGATCAAGTCCCACATTGGGCTTCCTGCATGGAGCCTGCTTCTCCCTCTTCCTATGTCTCTGCCTCTCCCTCTGTCTCTCATGAATAAATAAATAAAATATTTTTTAAAACTATTATTTAAAATTAAAATGATTTTTCGGGATGCCTGTGTGGCTCAGTGGTTGAGCATCTGCCTTTGGGTCAGGGCATGATCCCGGAGTCCTACAGTTGAGTCCCGAATCGGGCTCCTTGCATGAAGCTTGCTTCTCCTCCCTCTGCCTGTGTCTGTCTGTGTCTTTGCCTCTCTCTCTCTCTCTCTGTCTCTCATAAATAAAATCTTTTAAAAAATTAATTTAAAATTATTTTTCAAATTGGGAAGTAATTTTAAAGTGTGCATTATAGCCCAAACCAATCAATCCAGAACCTTCTACGCCCTTCATTATATAGAGAACAATATGAGATGCCTGGGTGGCTCAGCAGTTGAGCGTTTGCCTTTGGCTCAGGGCATGATCCTGGTCCGGAACTGAGTCCTGCATCAGGCTCCCTGCAGGAAGCCTACTTCTCCCTCTGCCTGTGTCTCTGCCTCCCTCTCTCTGTGTCTCTCATGAATAAATAAATAGAATCTTGAAAAAAAAATAGAGAGAACAATATTGTGAAGGGATACGAGGGAAGAAGATAGACCTAGATTCAAATCCTCTTTGTTAACTTACCCTTAACTCTCTAAGCCTCAATTTCATTATATCTATAACTGGTGATTAACAACAGATCCCATTTCATAGAATAGATAATTACATGAGAACATGCATATATACAACAGACCCAATACAAACTGATTCCTCAATGCCTATTAGCCATCCAAATCTTTAACTAGAAAAACTAGAATAAAAAGACCTATATCAATATGTTCAATATATATGTGAAATCAAGGGACATGAGAGGAAGGGCAAATGGAAGATGAGTTTTTCTTAAGGAAAGTGGGAAAAGAGAAAAAAGGTAAGAGGTGGGAGGGAGATCAATACACTTAGATATTGAGACACACTAAGCTTTTAACATTTATTTGAAATTATAAAGGTAGACACAAAGAATCAATAAACAGAGAGATAAGGGGTCAAAAGGGCAAAAGTAAGATGGAAAATGTATGCTCCTTTTTCATACTTAATTTCCTTTGTCTTTAATTTAATTATAGCAGCTATTTTTACATTCCAGGTTTTACTTACATTGGGAAAAACAAGGAAGGCTGCATGTAGCTCTAATGTTTGGGAGAGTATTAAGCTATGTCATTCTACTATTTGGGAGAAAACTAATTCCCAAGTTGCTATGTTAAATTTTATTGATTCAAAATATTTCTAGGAAAAGGCTGCTTATGCTTTAAAAACGAAAGGGCAATTAGAACATAGGAGAACCACTGCAGAACCATGGTCCCAAGGGAGATTATGGAATGCCCTTCCCTAGAGATCTGCATGCTTCCACATCATATGCTGCACACATCAAGGTGCTCTGCCTTTCAGGGAACTGTCTAACCCCACTCCTGCATCACCCACCTGCCAGGAGCATCACTACTTTCACTTTCCTCAAGAAGACTTCATCTCCAGGGCAAAGTCTAAGGAGTTTGTTGTAGCTCTAGGCCTAGAGAACTCTGTATAATGTCAACTTCCCACAAACTTAGACATATTAAAAAACATAGTCCTTAAGTGATCATTTCAACATTGTAGTCAAATGAATGAGCTCTCGACTCCAACTCTCTGGGTCTTAATACTGATTCTGTCTGTGGGAAAGCTCCTTATCTTTGTGTGTCTCAGTGTCCATGATAAAAAACTGGGATGGGCACCTGGGTGGCTTAGTGGTTGAGTGTCTACCTTTGGCTCAGGTTGTGATCCCAGAGTCCTGGGATTGAGTTTTGCATAGGGCTCCCCACAGGGAGACTGCTTCTCCCTCTGCCTATGTCTCTGCCTCTCTCTGTGTCTTTCATGAATAAATAAATAAAATCTTTTTTAAAAAACCTGAGATAATAAGGATGTCTACCTCATAGGGTTGTAATGAGGACTAAAGGAGAGAACACTGGCAGAGTGCTTGACATCAGCACAGAGAAAGCACTCAGTAAATATTTGCTATTTGTATTTTAAATTAATATACATTTTATTTTTAAGAGAGTATATGCTTCATTAATAATATCTACATAATTAAATGAGTAAGATCAAATGAGAACACAATTTTTAAAGTTTAATTATTTTTTAAAATATTTTATTCATTTATTCATGAGAGAGAGAGAGAGAGAGGCAGAGACATAGGCAAAGGGAGAAGCAGGCTCCCTATGAAAAGCCTGATGTGGGACTTGATCCCAGGACCCCGGGATCACGACCTAAGCCAAAGTAGATGCTCAACCATTAAGCTACCAAGGCACACTTAAAACTTAATTTAATTTAAACAATTAAAAAGGCAAGGAAGATTTTATTCAAAACCATTGCAATAAGGTAGAGAAACTGAAGTCAACACCCCTGAAACAAAAAGCAGGAGGATTTGTAAATGCTGGGATAAGCTAATGAAAAATACTTAGAGGACTGTGAGATAGAACAAGGGATTAATTTGGTCAAAATGCTTAGGACATCTGTGAGAACATAGACTCTATTATTATTTATCTTTTGAAAATTGAAGTATAATTGACATACAATGTTACATTAGTTTCAGGTGTATGACAGTGATTCAACAACTCTATATGTTATGCTGTGCTCACCACAAGTGTGGTCACCATACAGCACTATTACAATACTGTATGGTGTACTGTCTTCCCTATACTGTACCTTTTATCCTCATGATTTATTTATTCCATAACTGGAAATCTGTATCTCCCATTCCCCTTTGTCCATCCTGCCCCTGCCATTTCTGGCAACCATCAGTTTGTTCTCTGTTTCTGTTTTTCTGTTTGTTCATTTCTTTTGTTTTTAGATTTCCACATGTAAGTGAAATCACATGGTATTTGTCTTTTTTTCTGTCTTATTTCATTTAGCATAATACTCTCTAGGTCCATCCATGTTGCTGCAAATGGCAAGATCTCATCATTTTTTATAGCTGAGCAATATTCCAGTGTGTGTGTGTACAAAAACATATATATACATACATGTGTGTATACACACACACACACATCACATCATCTTTATCCATTCATCTAATCGATGAGCACTTTGGTTGCTTCCATATCATGGCTATTATAAATAATTATGCAATAAACATAGGGGTGTATATATCTTTTTGAATTAATGTTTTCATTTGCTTTGTGTAAATACCCAGTACTGGAATTACTGGATTATTTGGAATTTCTGTTCTTCATTTTTTAAGGAAACCCCATACTGTTTTCCACAGTGGCTGTACCAATTTACATTCCCATCAGCAGTGGCAAGGTTTGTTCCTTTTCTACATCCCCACCAGTTTCTTATTTCTTGTCTTTTGATTCTAGCCATTCTGACAATACCTCATTGTGGTCTTGATTCGCATTTCCCTAATGATTAGTGATGTTGAACATATTTTCACGTGTCTATGGGCCATCTGTATGTTCTCTTTGGACAAAGGTCTGTTCAGGTCCTCTGCCCTTTTAAAAATCAGATTGTTGGACAGCCCCCGTGGCTCAGCGGTTTAGCACCACCTACAGCCTGGGGTGTGATCCTGGAGACCCAGGATGGAATCCCACGTTGGGCTCCCTGCATGGAACCTGCTTCTCCCTCTGCCTGTGTCTCTGCCTCTCTCTCTCTCTCTCTCTCTCTGTGTATCTCTCATGAATAAACAAATAAAATCTTTTTAAAAAATCAGATTGTTTGGTCTTTTTTGGTGTTAATTTGTGTAAGTTCTTTTACCATTTATCAGATATATCTTTTTTCTTCAGATATATCATTTGTAAACATCTTTTCTCATTCAGTTGGTTGCCTTTTCATTTTGTTGATGGCTTCCTTGGCTGTATAGAGAATATTAAAACAGGCTTGTCCTTGGTTATTTCAGGGCTATAACCATGGACAAAGAAAACCTTAAAGTTGTCCCAAAGGATGGCTATTTCTATCTTATAACGAAAAGACCCTTATTTCCAAGAGGCTTTTTTTAAGATTTTTTAATTTATCTATTCATAGAGACAGAGAGAGAGAGGCAGAGACACAGCCAGAGGGAGAAGCAGGCATCATACAGAGAGCCTGACGCAGGACTCGATCCAGGGTCTCCAGGATCCCGCCCTGGGCTGCAGGCAGCACCAAACCACTGCGCCACTGGGGCTGCCCCTATTTCCAAGAGGTTAAGTAGAGTAGCTTAGCCCAGAAATAAGCAATGGCCTAGCCTGTGGGATTAGACATCACTATTCATTCACCCCAGGCCCTGAGTCTCTTCTCACCATTCTTGTGTCTCTATGCCTTGTCTAATATGCAAAAAGAAAATTTTTTGGATGTAATTTGAAGAATTACAGATGTTGAAACATTAATAATCCCCTAAGTAGGAGATAGTATTGGTAGCACAAATTAATACTTTGATGTTGACAATAAATACATAACTAATAGTTACTTCTGAGAATACACACACACACACACAAACACACACGCGAGAGTGGAGACAGGAGCAGAGGGAGAGAATCTCCAAGCAGACTCCCCACGGAGCTCAGAGCCTGGACAATGTGGGGCTTAGTCTCAAGACCCATGAGATCATGACCTGAGCCCAAACCAAGAATTCAGCTTAACCAACTGAACCAGCCAGGCACCCCTAGACTAGGTATGTTTTTAAAGAACAAAATAAGCAGAATCTAATTAGAGATTAATTCATATTCCAAATGTACTAGGGATTGAACTGAAGGAAACTTTTTAGCTGTATATCACCTTTTTTCTGAATTAAGGTTTTCTGAAGTCTGTGTGAATGCTGCTTATATGATGAACAAGCAGTAGAAGCAGGCACTATCACTGAAGTATGACCCCATATTAGCCTAGGTCCTGGCAAATGAAGAGAGTTTGATGAGACTGTTTACAAAAGGCAGGAAGAAGAAGAGCAATGGGGATGGTATTATGCTGCAAAGCTAGTGACAGCCACTAGGTTTTAATTGGGGAAGGGAAAGAATGATCACCAGAACCTGAAGAGGTAGTAGCTACAGAAGGTCATCCGACAAAACAAACAAACAAACAAACAAAAAGGTTATCCAACAAGAGCTATATCCTTTGGTAGAGCAAAGCAACCAAAGTGCACTGACCGGATAGGGAAGGGCATGGGGAGTTAATATTGAACTCCAACCTCACTTTCCTCTTGTTTCAAAGACCCTGCAGGTGCTTCCCATTGGTTGAAACTAATAGAAAACCAGAGGGCAAGAAGTCCATTGATGCAATCCATATAAGTCAACCTCCAGAGGCACAGAACAGGGTGCTTTGAGAAGGAAAGGAAGTGGATCTGATCTTAAGCATCATACCAGTGGAGATTCTGCTGCTAAAGGCAGAGACATGAAGGTCAAGGCTGGAAATGCAACCCAAAATGCTGAGCCTTAGCTATCAAGGGGTCTACCTCTGGCTTCTGAATCTTTCGGTGTGGTGAGAAAACTTGAACTCTGGTGTCAATCATGGGCTCTACAGCAGTTGGGTGTCCATTAGACAACTGTTCTTTCAGCCTGGGCTGAAGTGTGGGGAATATTTTTCCCTCTAAACATATAAAATTCTATTTATTACACTTAGGTCATTCAGGATCTCAGTATTATATGTATGTTCCCCAAAAAGCATTTCATCAATGAAAACAAAATGATATTTATATTGTGATTAAATACTTCTAGTAGAGGCAGTTTGCTATACATGGATTCTGAAAAATGGGTATCTTCATAGGACTCATGTGAGTATTAAATGAGATAATTGACATGAAAGTGCTTTATGAGTTCCAAAGTAGTATTATGATGCTAGTTGTTAAAATATATGCCAGCCATAGGGAGGTGACGGATAGTATACCGCCTGATAAGAATTGGTTAGCTTGCTGTCAGGAGCTACTTACTGTTCATGACTCTAAGCAAGCGAGAGAGAAGAGAAAATCTTTTTGAATAAAACTGTATCATGAAAGTTCTCTTTTCCCATTAAATTTATTGTCATTATTTGGACTATTTAGTTGAATAGTAAAATATAACTGAAGTGGAGATATGAATGCAACAGATTTTGCACTTGTTTTATGCTACGCAACAGTCAAACCAAATAATACATTGCTAGCTTGGTATAACAGAGCCATTGAAGAGCATCAGTAACAGACTTCCAGTGATATATTTGGGATGTCCCACAAAGCAGCAGATCCTATTCTTGGGCAAGTCCTTCATGTACCTGACAGGCAGGAAGACATCAAGAGTCCTTCTGCCATCCTTGGACTGCTTAGGAACGACAGAATCATAGATTGCTAAAATTGGAGGGATCAAAGGTTGGGTCATGACTCCTGTTTTCCAATAGGATAAATCACTAATTTATAAATTCACCAGGAGCAGATTCCAAGTATCATTTATGTCTG
The DNA here is from genome assembly GCF_053574225.1 of Canis aureus. Classification (NCBI taxonomy): domain Eukaryota; kingdom Metazoa; phylum Chordata; class Mammalia; order Carnivora; family Canidae; genus Canis; species Canis aureus. The sequence continues at coordinate 22,793,884 of NC_135641.1, read as the reverse complement.
TACCTCATCCCTCTTCTTTCCCTTTCTTCCAGCCTCACCATTTAGTTCAGAACCTGACACAAGATGATGTAATTTACTTTTTGGATGAGAGAATTTTACATACACACAAAATTACATTCACACACACACAGAGAACAATATGATGAACAATATTAATAATAATAGCTAACATTTGTTGAGATTATTGCCAGTCACTCCTCTGACCACTTCATTTACATTAACTTTTTTAATCTTCACATCAGGGATGCATGGGTGGCTCAGCAGTTGACCATCTGCCTTCAGCTCAAGGCATGATCCCAGGGTCCCAGGATCAAGTCCCATATGGGTTTCCTGCATGGAGCATGCTTCTCCCTCTGCCTATGTCTCTGCCTTTCTCTCTCTGTGCCTCTTACGAATACATAAATAAAATCTTTAAAAAATATCCTCATATCAACTCTTTGAGAAAAGCATTATTACCCTTGATAAGAACTGATAAAGAAATTGAGGCACAGGAAGTTCAAATAACTCACTGCAGCTACTAACTGGTAAAGATAGGAGGTGAGCCCAACTCCACTCCAGTCCCAAAGCCTGGGCCTGAGCCTGAGTCCAAATTCACAGCGCCAGTTACAAAACTCCACTGTCAATATTATAATGGGTTTCTATTTAGTTATGAAATGTCTAAGCCAGAAAAATATGGACTTGACTCACATTTTTTTTTAAGATTTATTTATTTACTTATGATAGACACAGAGGGAGAGAGGCAGAGACACAGGCAGAGGGAGAAACAGGCTCTATGCCGGGAGCTGACTCAGGACTCGATCCCGGGACTCCAGGATCGCGCCCTGGTCCAAAGGCAGGCGCCAAACCGCTGAGCCACCCAGGGATCCCCCAGACTTGACTCACATTTTACCTCAAGCTGAGTTTCTATCATTTAGGATAAAACCAGAAATTCACAGCAACAAATAAAGTGAAGAATTATAAAATATGCCCACCTTCTGTAGGGTTTACTCCAATACATTTTAACATTAAACTTTTATACCTGCATTAATACTATAGCTTCTAGTCATATGGGCATTTAACTTAAATTAATGAAAATTAAATTATATTAAAAATTCAGTTTCTAAGTTGCCCTAATCCATTCTAAGTGCTCAGTAGCCATATGCGGCTAAAGGCAACCACCATACTGGACAGTGCAAAATAGGACACTGCCATCATCACAGAAAGTTCTATTGTACGGTTGTGTTCTATATGTTTTCCTCACCTTAACAGATTTGTTGTGAGAACTGATATAGTAGCTTCCCTTATGTACATGAGGATTTGCTAAATGCATGGGACTCTGTTACTTCTTTTAAAATAACAGGTTTGTTATCAAATTTTAGTAATATCTGTGAATGAAATGATTTAAATACAGCTCATTCCAGTGATAGTTTGCCAGGATCAAATTAGAGATTTTTTTTTTTTTTTTTTGTGGTAAGGGATGTTAAGTACATTTATTGTGGTGATCATTTCCCAATATCTATAAATCTTTTTTTTTGAGATTTTTTTAAAAAAGATTTTATTTATTCATTCATGAGAGACAGAGAGAGAGAGAGAGAGGCAGAAATAGGGGCAGAGGAAGAAGCAGACTCCCCACTCCACCTACATGTGACTCGATCCCAGAACCCGGGATCACACCCTGAGCTCAAGGTAGATGCTTAACCAACTGACCCACCCAGGTGCACAATTAGAGATTTTTTAAAAGGATTTTCCAAGGGGTGCCTGAATGGCACAGTTGGTTAAGCGATCAACTCTTGGTTTTGGCTCAGGTCTCAGAGTCTTGAAACTGAGCCCCGTGTTGGGCTCTGCACCTCTCACAGAGTTGCTTAAGATTCTCTTTCCCTCTCCTCTGTCCCCCTCCCCCCAGCATGGATGTGCGCTTGCTCTCTCTTTCTCAAATAAATAAATCATTAAAAAAAATAAAAGGAGGGCAGCCTGGGTGGCTCAGTGGTTTAGTGCCGCCTTCAACCCAGGGCGTGGTCCTGTAGACCTGGGATCGAGTCCCATGTGGAGCTCCCTGCATGGAGCCTGCTTCTTCTTACTGCCTGTATCTCTGCCTCTCTCTCTCTCTCTCTCATAAATAAATAAATAAAATATTTTTAAATTTTTTTAAAAATTAATAAAAAAAGGATTTTCCAAGAGACCATAACCAGGTATCTAAAATTATGAGAAGAGCCAAAGGAATAATTTTCAAATACCTAAATAGCTTCAACAGTCATTTGTGGAAAATTTCAAAGTTGAAATTGTATTATTGCTATTTTCACAATTACCCTTCCTTGAAGTCTCTAATCACAGGACTAGTATAGGTGAAACGCAGACAAGTAGAGGAGGGTCAATGTTGAGAAGAGTGAACAAGACCAAGAGTTTTCTACCAAATCACCAACAGCTCTTGTCACTTTTCAGAGAAGACAATATTACAGATAATCAGGATAAGCAAGGTTATCTTGAGGATAAGGAAGAAGCAAGGATCTCTAGACTCTGGATCGAATGTCCAATTTTAATTGGGAAGCAATTAAAATTATATTCATGAAAGATCCCACTCCTTTAGACTTTTAACATTGTTTTGTTCTCCTTACTCAACATTGTTTTTACTCACAGTAGCAATCCTGAGTCTTAATTTTTTAAGATAATGATTCAATCCAGATGATACCCTAGAAAATGTGCGATAGAACATTTTGGGTTTTACCAAGAATAGAAATTTGAAACTGGCAAAGATCAACCATTTTTCACCTGTCCATGTCATTGTTTTGGAACATGAATTTGACTTTATGCTAGGGAGTAATCTAAACCCGGTCTTTAATTATTCATTGGGGTAGTTTCCATTTCTATTTGCAATATATAGCTGAAATTTGCAGACTACTAAAGGATCCTTGATAAGTCCCATCTGCCCAAGATGAGGATGACAAGGAAAAACATCAATAAATATTAAATATTTATTCTAAGTGTTAAAAAATGATTAATGTACAAGGAAGTTCTAATGGAAAGAAAAATAAATGCAGAATAACAAACCGTGATAGAAAACAGGATGTAGTTTCTCAATACAAAGATTTCTCTTACATAGGATGGAATTTAAAGACATATTTAGCTGCCTCTCTTCAGAAATTATAATCTGAACTCATTACAAGTATATATATTCAAAATGTTTCTAAAAAGTTGCATATAAATTGCATTTTTTAAAAAGCTAACCCTTAAAAAATCCCCAATAGAAGTCACTATTTGAAGTAATACTAGTAAATCTATTTGCAAAATGGAAAATCCTTTTGAAATGGTAATGAATGTACCTGTTATTGTACTTGTTTTGTTAACTTGATTTTCTTCTGTCTCAGTGTTTGGTATGAAGCCACTAGTCAACTCACTAGCCATTGCTTCTCATAGCTCTTTAGTAAATCAGTCTGAGTAGTTAATATATCCTATCCTTATCATATGTCCTGGGCTTGGATACAAGTTTATATTAAAAATATGTGCAAAATAATAGCAAGTAAGTTTTGTACAAAGGCTTGAAGAATTTTTTTTTTTAAGATTTGTTTATTTATCTATGAGAGACACAGACTGAGAGACAAAGAGGCAGAGACTTAGGCAGAGGGAGAAGCAGACTCCTTGCAGGAAGCCCGATATGGAACTCGATCCTGGATCCCGGGATCGTGACCTGAACTGGAGGCCAGTGCCTAACCGCTGAGCCATCCAGGCATCCCTTGAAGAATCTTTTTAAGTAAACTATGAGGGTTGGTACATGGACTTTTTCTGGTTATGTGAAAACATTCCCCTGCCACCCACTGCCCTTTTCTGGTTTTAAATAGCTATTGGCAAACTTCTGTGTATGTGTGTTTAGCTGTTCTTAAGATAAAGCATGACCCATAGTCACAACACCTTGTAAAGTGAGGACAAGTAGAGACAACTCTATCTGGAGAACATATAAAATGCCAATGGTCCTTTTGGCCTAAAAGGCTGCTTGTAACAATAGCTTTGAAGGGGGCATGATTGTTTTTTGTAACTTGTACTTCCAAAAGGAATAGATATAACATAATCGTCACTTCCTCCCCTTCATAATCCATTAAAGAATCTTATTCATGTGTTGAGCTTATCTTTGTATTAAACCTTAATGCTGGGATCCCTGGGTGGCTCAGTGGTTTAGCACCTGCCTTCGGCCCGGGGCATGATCCTGGAGTCCTGGGATCGAGTTCCACATCAGGCTCCCTGCATGGAGCCTGTTTCTCCCTCTGCCTGTGTCTCTGCCTCTCTCTCTCTCTCTCTCTCTGTCTCTCATGAATAAACAATAAAATCTTTAAAAAAAAACCCTTAATGCCTTAATTTTACCACTAACACTTAATATTATAAGTGATCTCTTTAATATGTAGGTTTTTCTCACTAGAAGAGAAGCTTGCTGAGGGTATGGACTATCTTATTACTGTTTTACCCATCATCTAGCATGGAACCTGACATTAATTAAGGTCTTATGAATTAATGAGTTGAGGTAAAAATTTCAAAGTTTTCGAAGTTTAAAACTAACACTTTAAAAATGTGTTCCAAAATGCTTTTCAGCTTCAAATGATATTCTTGAAGTCTAGAATTCCAGAATTTATGCACCATGATTTTATAAATATCAACCTGTATTCTTCAACACTGATGGATCTTAAAAATTCCAGCCTAGGGCAGCCCGGATGGCCCAGCGGTTTAGCGCCGTCTTCGGCCCGGGGTGTGATCCTGGAGACCCGGGATCAAGATCAAGTCCCACATCGGGCTCTCTGCATGGAGCCTGCTTCTCCCTCTGCCTGTGTTTCTGCCTCTCTCTTTCTGTCTGTGTCTCTCATGAATAAATAAATAAAATCTTTAAAAAAAAATTCCAGCCTACATTCCTAAGGCAGGACACATACATCCCTTGAATCATTCCAATTGCTTTTGATCCATCTCCAACTTCACTTCATCTTTCCTTAAGATTAACACCCAGAATCATGCTCCAAATGTCACTGGTCCTGTGGTTGTGTATTAAGGAGAGGATACTGTTTTTTATTTCATTGCTAGACCCTTTCTGATGATACCCAACATGTTAGTGAGTCATGAATATATACTGAGCACATCTCATCAGTGAATAACCTGCCAACACTGCAAAGTTCCTCCCAGGGCCATAATGAATCAGACCACAATGAAGCCCAATATATTATAAATAGTTGCTTTGCCCACAACCCATTACATTATGCTTATGATGTGTTGTAATAGGAAAGAATGTGTAGTTTCAAGTTGGAAAGACCTTATTTGAATACTAGCTCTACCACTTATCTAGCTCTGCCACTGATGAGAGTATGGCAGAAAGAAAGAAGAAAGAAGAAAGAAAGAAAGAAAGAAAGAAAGAAAGAAAGAAAGAAAGAAAGAAAGAAAGAAAGAAAGAAAGAAAGAAAGAAAGAAAGAAAGAAAGAAAGAAAGGAGAGAGAGAAAGAAAGAAAAGAAAAGAAAAGAAAGAAAGAAAGAAAGAAAGAAAGAAAGAAAGAAAGAAAGAAAGGAGAGAGAGAAAGAAAGAAAAGAAAAGAAAAGAAAGAAAGAAAGAAAGAAAGAAAGAAAGAAAGAAAGAAAAAAAGAAAGAGGGAAAGGAAAGGAAAGGAAAGGAAAGAAAAAAGAAAGAAAACACACCATGTAATAACACAGATGAATCTCAAAAGAACTAAGCTAAGAAAAAACAAAAGCTAACACAAAGGGCTACATACTACAATTCCATTTATACGAAAACCATTTATAGGAAAGACAAAACCCCAAGGACAGAAAACACAACAATGGTTATTAACAGGGGTAGGGGCAAGTGAAAGGGGACCGATTTGTTTCTCCCCCCAACCCCACCCCGCAACTCTAGTACTGAGATCTTCAAAAGGCATCCTGAAAGCACAGTCCCTGAGCATCCTGAGCCAGAACACATTAAGAGCCTTGCAATGGGCTCCTTGGAAAGCATCAGCATTCTAAATACACTGATACTTTTCCTGACACTTCTACTACAATGCTTTTGAATAAAGACAGTCCATTTAGTTGTATGAGTTGTAGCAATCGCATTACTTTACAACTTTCTGTATGTGTATACATTAGAATTAATCTTATATTTAGAATTCTTTAACATTCTTTGAGACAGAGGTACCTTTAGGTTATTTCTAAATGTAAGTTAACAAACATGAGTCTAGAGAATAAGATAAGAATTTAGTACAGTCAAGGTTACATGACCTTAGAATCTAAAAGCCACTCCTAGATTTTTCCACCTCAGAGTCAGTGTTGGCTTAAAGATTAAGGTAAAGATCCAGGGTCTAGTGGCAGAAAAAAAGTTAAAGAAGGAGAAACTAGTTATATCCTGAGGGTTCACAAACATATAATCAGCACATGAATCCTTTCTCTCTCTTACTGAGGCAAAGCAGTGTCCTTCCCATAAAATCTATCATTATTTTATGATATTCCAAGCATGCTTTCAATGTTAATTTTTAAACTTTATTTACTGGATAAAATTTTGTGGGATATACCCCACATTTCTTCTGGAATGATCCCACTCTCCACTCTACAATTTCCAACTTTCATTTGAAAGATTTTTCTAAAGAGCCCCTTTTCACTTCCTCAGCACAAAAACAAGTAGAATCACTCATGACAATGGGTTTTGCAATGAAGCATCCTTTCAATCTCACTAGATTGAAATGAATTTGAATTGAGCACCAAAACTTAAAATATGAAAACAAATCTTTAAGTACCTATGAGGAAATCACAAAGCCCTTATACATAGTCAACTAAATGATTTTTCATAATCATTGAAAAACAATAGGGCTAGGATGGTCCACTAATTGTATCAGTAACTTAGAAATTAAGCCACTCACAATGCCCTGGACATGCTTGGTTGTGGACACAGAGAAGCTCAAAGAACATCTAATTATTTTTTAACCCCAGTAGATTCAGCTTCTGATTTATTCTCTTTTCTCTCTCCTTATGTCTTAGGCAGAATCAAGAGAAAAGACAATTTCCCAATAGCTAGGGTTTAGTTTAAGAGTCAAATAGGTAGAATAAAAATTTATTTAGCATACTCCTAAATAGGCCTGCCATGATACTGGCTTTATTTCAAGCTCTTTCTTGTTCACGTGGCAGGATAATTTAATTAAGGGAAGGTGCTACAAAAAGAGAAGTTGAGAACTAAATTGCTGGCTAGGGATGGCTAAATTGAGAGTCAAATGGTACCTTAGGCTTCCTGTTTTTCTGACTTCAAACTGTTTTAGGTAATTTTTCCTGACTACCCTGGCGCCCTTCGGTCTTTTTTAAGTTGTCTGCTACTGGACTCTCACTCCTCTTTCACCCATGATTCCTATGTTATACAATCCTAGGAGGCCTCATTCCCAATGACAGCCCCACTTTTATTATTTCTCTCTCCCACAAATGATTCTCAAAGTTGAAGCTATTTCCCACAAGATCGATGGATGTCAACTGGTTGTTTCACTTTAGGGAACTACAACCAAGTGCTTTAAGCACACAAGGTAATAAATACTGTAAAGGGACTAGGGTAGTTCTCCCGATTCCCTCACTGCAATAATCAGAATGTGCGTCTCCCCAGAGTTCATGTGTTGAAATCTTCATCTCAAAAAGTGATAGTTTTAATAGTAGGGGACTTTGGAAGATGCTTGGGTCATAAGAGTAGAGTCCTTATGAATGGGATTAGTGCCCCTATAAAGAGGCTCCAGAGAGATCCCTTGCCCTTCTGCCATGAGAGAATACAAGAAGTCTGCGACCCAGAAGAGGGCCCTCATCCAACCATGCTGGCACTCTGATCTGACTCCAGCCTCCAGAACCATAAGCAATAAATTTCTGTTGTTTATAAGCTACCCAGCCTGTGGTGTTTTGTTACAGCAACCTGAATGGACAAAGAAACTCACTAAGTAAACATGCACTGAGCATGTGCTCGACAATTATGATGCCATGGATGATGGGACAGAGATATATTAGACTGTCCTACCCTCGAGGAGCCTTCAACCTAGCGTGTCAGATGATCAAGTAAACAAGTAACTGTAGAACAGGGCAGAATTAGGTAAGCCTTCAAGAGCTGAGATTCAGCTGGAATCTACAGGGCTGTAAAATGCCCAGCACAGTAGATGGCACGGCAGGGGGTACAATAACTAATTCTGAGAATATCACGGGGAAATTCCATAGAGGAAGAGAAATTTCATCAACAAAGTGGGACCTAGAAGAGTCATACCAGTGGGGAAAGGGTGGAGGATGGGGTGAGGCAGGGGTGTTATTTGGAGAACACATACATCCTCATCAAAGAGAATTTCATAAAAGAATGGAGGGCAAAATAAAAGGCATTTTCCAGGAATAGCAAGCAGTCTGGAAGACTGCTTGGAACATAAGGTGCATGGAGGGCAGTGATCAGCACGGCTCTAACTATAGGGTGGTGGAGCGTCATGGAAGGTTTTGAATGCTGAGCTAACAAGTTTCTTTTCTCTGATCAGAAGAATTTGGCTTCATAAAAACCATTACTCATTACTCATGCAATGATCAAAAAACTTTTGTTCAAGACCATAGTAATTGGAATGAGCAAAATATGTAGTTTCTGAAATCATGCTACTACACTAAATAATGCCTAGACACCTTATTAACAAAATAGAATTGTTTGGGGGGCATAAATTTGAGGCAGAGTGTCCTGTAAGCCATCCTTTGAGATAGAGGTACCTCAAATGTGTTTGACACAAACACATTCTGCAGAGCCACTTCTAGAAATGGAACAGCAGCCAGAAAGGAAGGCACACACTGGCCTTTGAGCAAAAAAAGGAACATGCCACAGGAAAGGCTCAACATACTGAGATGCACTGCTGGTAAGAACACCATCTAAAGACTTATGACAATTTTATGAATTAATAAGACTGGCTACAAAATTTGCAGGACAACTACAAAATGCAAATTCTAGAGCCTCTGTTCAAGAATTTTTTTTTTAAGATTTTATTTACTTATTCATGAAAGACACAGAAAGAGGGACAGAGACATAGGCAGAGGGAGAAGCAGGCTTCTTGTAGGGACCCTGATGCAGGACTCGATCCCAGGACCCCAGGATCATGATCTGAACCAAAGGCAGACGTTCAACCACTGAGCCACCCAGCAGCCCCCTGTTCAAGAATTTATAAGAATTCTAAGGCAGAGACAGCAGAGCATTAAGCCATGTGTGGGGACCTGGGCTTACACACCCATGAAACTGGTCTGATTGTCAACTCTAAATTTTAATGATAGTCCACTTAGTTTCCACAGGCTAGCCTATATAAAGCAGCCCTCACACTCAAGTGTTAACTTTTGCTACCGACATACCCCTGGCATTGACCCCATCTCCACCAGTGTGCTTTCCTCTCAGCCTCTGCTGGCAGCAGTAACTACAGGAGAGCCTTTCTTAGAGAAGTGGGAGCTTTCTCCCCTCTTCTTACATTGCCATTCCTCTGCACACAGAAAATAGGCCCTCTCTCTTTAATCTTTTATGTTTAAAACTTTGCCTCTTCATAAAGTCATACATAGGAGATACACTCTCAACACATCCAGGGGTTAATCTTAAATTAATCAGTGGGTGATCCCACTGATACCTGACTTCCTTGTTCATGAACATGTTCCCTGAAGGAAGAGAGAGAAAAAAGACTTAGGTCAGCCAATTTTGTTACTTGTTAGTAGGGTTGGTAAGGAAGAAAACAAACAAACAGCTAATGACTTAAAATAAAAAAAAGTCATGTAATTACAGCTCCTATATATTGTCTATGTACTTCATTCATTCTCCCTGACCTTCAATGGATAAACTGGTTCACCTCTATCAATAAACTGCCTATACTAGGCAATAAAATCATGGAGAAGAGGATCCGTGGGTGGCTCAGGGGTTTGGTGCCTGACTTCGGCCCAGGGCATGGTCCTAGAGTCCCGGGATTGAGTCCCACATTGGGCTCCCTGCATGGAGCCTGCTTCTCCCTCTGCCTGTGTCTCTGCCTCTGTGTGTGTGTGTGTGTGTGTGTGTGTGTGTGTGTCTCATGAATAAATAAATAAAATCTTAAAATCATGGAGAAAAGACATGTCTTTTTGGAGTTGTATTAGTCTGTGGCACACAGCATTAACTGTCAAAAGAAAAAAGTGAAACAGATAATTTACTGTAGCTGTGAATTCTACTGAACTAATTGGTATTCGTATTGCACTGAGCCTTATGCTTCATGTGCTATTAAAAGAGTGCAAGTTTGGGCAGCCTGGGTGGCTCAGCGGTTTAGCGCTGCCTTCAGCTCAGGTTGTGATCCTGGAGTCCCGGGATCGAGTCCCACGTCCAGCTCCCTATGTGGAGCCTGCTTCTCCCTCTGCCCGTGTCTCTCATGAATAATAAATAAAATCCTTTAAAAACTAAAATAAAAAATAAAAGAGTGCAAGTTTTTATAATGTTAGTGTATTATTATCACTGCAGAACTCCAATGGCCCTCGACTTGTATTTAGTTCAGAATGCTAAGTGGGGTTAATTTGTTTAGACTTTGCCAGTTTCAGAACATTTAAAGTCAGATACTCTCAACTGATCTGACTTAAACTCTTTGTGTTACACTACTCCTATTTGCTTTAGCTAGAGAGGAATTATCTTGGCCTATTAATAACTTGCAAAGTACTGTATATGTAGCTGAAGTTTGACCCACAAGTCGGTCTTTCGTTTCATTTTGCCTTTCTATTTTCGATTTGAGAAGGCTATATACTACTGTCCTGTGAACATGCAAAGGGTTTTTCTTTTTACATGCAGAGATATATCTAGTACCTGAGAACATTGTCCCTCCTGAGCCACAGCTTAACAGCATTAGCAGAAGCAGTTCAGCCAGAGGGGAATTGAACAACAGCTGAGTACAGTCTAATAATTTACACTGGGGAAAGCCCTTGGAATTCAGAGGCACACTGCCCAGCTGGAGAGACAAATCTAATCTCTGCTAATGATCTTCCTCCCTCTCTTTCCTATCAGAGCTAGGCTTTTTACACATGCGCACATAATTATATATGCACACTCGGAGTCCAGTGAAGCCAAACAACACAGCACCCGGGATTAAATTACACAGTAAGACTTCCAGGCGTCATCTGGCTTCTACATCCTGTCCAATAAATGCTATCCATGGTTCATGTTGTGGAGCTGTTAAAGGTCTCAAGAGTTCAAAACCATATACAGCTAAATACTAAAATTAAAAAGTGACACATTTCTGGTTTTGAGACTGAATAGAATAAGGATGTAAATTGGTCAAAATAAGCAATTACATATTAGGAGACAGATACATGGACTTTGTCCTAAAAAAGACCTGAGACTGTTGACAAAAATGCACAGAGTACAATAGGCAAACAGACAAAGGGAAAAGAAGACTGAAAGGTAGAAAAACAAAACAAAACAAAAAAACCCAAAGTAAAACCAGAGAACAAAAATAATTTGCATGCTAACAACTGTTAAAAAAAAAAAAAAAAAAAAAAAAGGTACAGATCTAGACCGGAGTTTTCTGTGGATCAAATGAAAGAGAAAGACACAATTCAAAGTAAGATAAAAACACACCAGTCGTCCAGGAGAAGCTGTGTTTATTTGTACAAAGGCATGTGCGGGCTTTCTTCCACGGATCCGTCCAAAATGACGAAGATAAAACAGCCTCCACAAATACAGTAACACCTTTTCTAGGACAGTTTTCAGGGCCCCTCTCCCTGTGAGGTGAGATTCTCAGGTATTCCAGAAGAGCAATGCTTACAATAAGGGATTCCAAGCAAACAGTGTTTTAAAAGTCTGATTTAATCCAGAAGAGCATAGACTACACCTTCTTCAGGAAATCTTCCCATTATTTATTATTATTATTATTATTATTATTATTATTACATTGCTTAATATATTATTTAATAATAAACCATATTTATCACACTCCAGCTTTCAAAAAAACCGAGTAACTGTTTTCTGTTCTCTGGCAAGAACCTGGAAAGCAAATATTCTTGGTTTTCTGGTAAGGGATAGACCCATAATCTTTAACAATCAACCAAGAAGAAAGAGCTGATACATTCCCTATGAAAATTCAAACCAGAATTAGTGCCTCAGTTCCACACAAAATCAGGCCAAGAAAAATAAGCCTGACCATGTGGTTATTTTTTAGTGTAACACATAACATGCTTCACACTCTGATGAAACTTTATTTTTGTCAATGTTTTTAGAAGTATTTTTATACAAAGCCCTTCGTAAACACCATCAATTATTTTTAAAAAAAAGAAGAATGAAAAAAAAAAAAGAAGAAGAATGAAGCAATTCAATAGTTAATACCTCTGCTGCTTTACTGAAGTAAATGAGGAGGGGGGTGGTGTGAGTCACCATCTGGGGCTATAAATTATAATCCTGCTACATGGTAATGGATGGAGGGCTGATCCATGAAGCTCCCCTAGGAGAATCCATCTATCAGTGCAGCCATCCATAGAAGACACTGAAGAAAAGGGCAGCTCCAGGTCCAGACAAGGGACTCTGCTACAGCAGAAGGATACAGAGCTGATGGATTTTCAAAAGCCAACTCTCAGACACCAACCCCCTTCACCAAACCCCTATATCAAATTTCTGAATTCAAGAGATTATAGGGAGAATTTTCATACTTTAAATACTGACAATTAAAGGGAAATTGAGGATTTGAGAAGCTCTGGGCAAAAAATGTCTTTAAGTGGGAGAGACAAAAAATAGGTTCTGAGCTGCTTCATCTATCTTTAGTGAGCTTACAAATATGTCTTGAAAAGAAAAAGGTGATGTTAGGGGTGCCTAGGTGGCTCCATCAGTTAAGGGTCTGCCTTTAGCTCAGGTTATGATCCCACGGGCCTGGAATAGAGCCTTGCATAGGGCTCCCTACTAGTGGGAAGTCTGCTTGGACCCCCCACTCATGCTTTTGCTCTCTCTCTCAAATAAATAAAATCTTAGAAAAAAGAGAAAGAAAGAAAAAGGTGATGTTATTTACCATAGAATAAAAACTACTGAGAGGGGCATCTGGTTGGCTCGGTCGATAGAAGGTGCAATTCTGACCCCTGATCTAGGGGGTCATGAGTTCCACCCCATATTGAGTGTAGAGATCATTTTTAAAATAATAAGATTTTAAAAAGGCAAAAGAAAGCTACTGAGAAGTTAACCTAGCAAGAAGCTTCACAGTTTTGCATGCATATGCTTGTATAAAGTTGCACATCCCCAAACAAGGTACCCTAGTGGCTGATGACTCTCTTCTGTCCACTTCTCCCTCTAAGGGTTTAGCTGAACTATTTCCTTCAAATATGGTAATTTCAAAAATGGTACAAGCAAGTAAAAAAAGACATAAGATAGGAATGATCCTAATAAGAAGGAAAACAGTGCCTAGAAAAAAAGGATACTTTAAGGTCTTACATTAAGCCTAAAAGGGCATCTAAGATCATTCTTAGAAAGAGAATGCAAGTGGGGTGCCTGGGTGGCTCAATCGGTTAAATGTCCCACTCTTGATTTGGGCTCAGGTCATGATCTCAGGAGCATGAGATCAAGCCCCATGTCAGGCTCCATGCTGGGCATGGGGCCTGCTTAAGATTCTCTCTTCCTCTTCCTGCCCCTACCCCTGGCTCGCTCTCTCACTCTCTAAGAAAAATTTTTTAAAAGGAATGCTAAAACAACTGGGTTTTTTCCTATGTTGTTTTAATACCTAAAGCTTAGATCTATCACATCTTCTAAGATATTCAAGGACTTTTAGGGACCTTCTCACATCAGCTCTCACCATAGCCACCTGAGAAAAGCACTCATCAGGTTTACCACAAGACGGCGTGGAAAAACTCTCACTTCTGTGAGGAAGGCGGTTGCTTATCAGATATCTTCTATTCAGCTCATTCAGGGATTCAACAAATTCTTTGTTAATCACCTAGGGTGCTGGCTCTGTCAAGCAATAATGGGGATACAAAGATGAACAAGGTGGTGGACCCCTGCTCTGGAGGAGCTTACAATCTATTAGCAAATAAATAATTACTCTGTAGATAAGAAGCTCTCTAAGAAAAATAGGTGCAAATTTTCAAGTATGAAGAAGAGAAAATTACTGTCCAGGATGAATAGGGAAGGGGTATAAAGAATACCAGTCAAAAAAATATCAGTCAGGAATAGGCATGCATGAATGCAACAGAGGTGTGAAAGAAACCATGTGGTTATCTGGCAAGAAGGGGAAATGTCAGCAGGTACTGGTCGGAGGTGTTGAGATGTGAGAAGATAAGGCTGGAAAGGTAGATTATTGTTTTTCTTTTTTTTTCTTTTTTTCCTTCTTCTCCTATGGACAAAGAAGCGTGGAAAGGTGAAGGGAAGTGGCGTGATTAAATGTGAAAGATGATTCTGTTTAAGGGGAGAAGATGGATTGGATGAATGCTCAAGTATGGGAAAAACTAGGAGACACTGGGAAGAATCTGGGAGTTATTTAGAAGACAGGATTGACAGAACATAGTGACCAGCTAGGTATGATGGTCGGAGAGAGTCTTCTAGTGAGGAGGACGAGGTGCTACACAAACCAAGGTAGAAGATCCAGAATAGGTGACAGGGTCAGAACTTCAGTGAGAAGGTAACAAGTTAGGGTTTCCACTTTCACTTATTCTATCAAGCAGGGCAGCCGGAAATAGAATAAGGAAGTAGCTAAACTGAAAATGGGATAAAGGGCTGCAAATACTGTTGGGGAGACAAAGCTGAGAGAAAAGTTTCACGTAATTATTATACTCACATCAGGAGAGTCATACATTTTATGGACTCCCTTTATGCTTAGCTTGGTGATGAGTATTGTTTCTCAAGGGTTATATTATCTCTTTCCCTTATCTCTTTCATGATCCTCCTGAATCTACCAAAAACTCTTCACCATCTCCCACACCACGCAGACACACAATCTCCTCCTACCCTTTCCTAAATCCAAGAGTGTTCCTTTCTTCAAATCCCTCTGTCTTCCATGAGCCACTTTCTGGATCTCCTCAAAAAAACCTATGACAGCGAATGGGTACAACAGTGAACACAGATAATAAACTACTTTTATCATTTAAGGCCAAGTCCATATTCCCATTAGTTATTTACACCTTTATTGTTTCATTCCTTTACCTAAACTTTGAATAGAGCACTTCGAATAGAACACTACTTCCAAAGGCTAATGACCATCAACAATGAAGACTGTCTAATGTGGGCACCACTGTTCCAAAGGCCTTTCAGAGCAGCCTGATATCAGAGTATATTTGCATTGACCCTGAGAGTTTAGGTCCCAGGGAAAATGATTCTGATTCTGCATATATCTGCAAGGGATAGGAAGCATGACTGCCTAAGGACAAGAGAGAAGTTAGTACTGCAATTCAACAAACATTTCCTGAGTGCCTGCAGCATACTAGGTGCTTATGGTGCTTCTTAGAAGCTATACAGGAATATAAAAATGTAAAGAGGCCATCCTCTTTATCTTTTGGTATGCCTTAGATATTTCATAAGTAAAACCAATGGTCTTCAGAATTCAGGTCCAGCAGAAGAGATAGCCACAAACACAAATGAAAGCAGGCCATGGTAAGTGCTTATAACAGAGGTGCCAAGTACAGTGGAATAATAAATAACAGATTCATCTTTCTACTTTGGGGAATAAGAATCTGCTCATCTGTCTTCACAAGGATATGAGACCAACCATTTGAAATTTGTGGAGAAGATATTTTTCTTGCTGATTGCATCTGACAAGCCTTAATATTTTTGAATCTACAACAGATAAGGAATTCAGGTTAGCACATTGGATGACAGGCCCAAAGCTGCTGCCAGGCCTTCCCTCTGAGGTCTTGGTTATTTCTTAGAACAGAGAGCACTGCTTGTCAGCTCTTTACTATAGCACATCATTTCCAATGCTCCTTCCCCAAAATCTGTCCACACACCTCAAACCCCTCTATGGGCTTCTCCCATCATAGCCAATCAATGTTCTATTTTCCTCTTTATTACCCTTCCCACACACAGGACAAGGGGTGACCTTAGAGCTTCTAGAAAGTAATTTTACAGGACAAAAAGGCTGCAGCTTCCCTTTAAATGCAGTCCTTCCAGAAGGCAGGGATAGGCCAGGCAACCTTTCAAAGTCCCCTTGGCATATGGGCAGGCTCTACTCCTGTCTCATCCTCATTGTCACTGACAGGCCTGGGACCAAAGCCTGACAGGAACAGAAAAAAGTGTCTGGCTCTAGTCCACTCCCCAAACTTCATGTGAGGAAGAAAAATGTGGTTTTGTGTCTTTTTTGGCCATATGACTTCCTAGATAGAAGAATCAGATTGATGACTTCCCCCCCATTGTAAAAAGGAAAGCAAAGAAGAAAAAAAAAAAAAACGTCCTGTTCAAAACAAGGAGTTTCTCATGAAGCTTTAAGGAGATGTTTTTACATAATTATAAGGAAAGATTTAGATTTTCTCCATCAAAATCAAAATAAGATTATCTATATTACAACATAAATATTGGCCATGCTAAATATGCTGCATACTAAAGCATTTATATACTGTATAATAACATTTAATACTACTCAACATTTATGACTTAAGTAATTTTGCAGTTTAATGATTTGGAAAGAAGCTACCAGGAATCAGGAGTCCCAACTGAGTCATAAATTAGTTGTTTAGCTTTGGGCAAGTCATCTAACCTCTCTGGGCCTTAATTTCCTCATATGCAAATGGAAGAAATTGAACTAGAATGGTCTCTAAAGTCCCTCTTAGCAAAAACACAAAACAAAAACAAAACAAACCATTCTGTAAATATAAAGAATCAAAATAATCAATAATGGAAAAGGATATATCAGAACTGATTCGCTCTCCCCATCACTGGAAATGCTCAATCTGTTAGAGAAACTACATGACTCCTGCTTTAGTAAAGAAGATCGAACCAAATGACCTCTCCTATGTCTTTCAATTGTAAGATTCTCTCAGTTTACAGGTTACTTTTGGAGATTATAGAACAATTACAGAATAAGATTAATTTAATAATGAAAGTGGGGAAGGGAACACCATCTTCTAGGTACAGTAAATGTTTGCTGTTACATTAACAGAGTAATGACAGGTATAGCAAGTCACTGTGCAGCTAATAGGGACTGTTTGTCTTGGGCCAGGTTGCTAGGTGGTGTAAATAACTCTGCAAACAAAACATCTGGCAATGAAAAGTTCTAAATGTCTGCAGTCACTCCAAAGTGAGCATATAGGATTTCATCACATAAAGCCTTTTGATTGCCAGTCAGGAAAACTAAGGAAGGACAGAAAAGGATCACAATGGGCTCTCATTTGTTTGGGGGCATACAGATACTCCCTGTGGTGGGCTCCACTGGCTTATATTCTTAGGGAAGTACATCAACAGAATGGCAAAAAATGGCAATAACCACTGCATTATCTTACATTTATATATGGAATTGAGTTTCCAACGTAATTCCATATATTTTAATTTCATTTGAGCCCCATATGAGCCATGTGAGGTGAACAGAGCAGGTATTACTGACCTTTCTCTGAGGAAAATTAATAACATTCCCCTTTCCCAACAATGGGGAAATGGATCAAATCCTTATAATATCACTTTCAACTTCCTGAAATACTTTTGTCACAAAATGTCTGAAAGAATATATCTACCTGTTAATGAGTTCAGGATATTTGCGTATTTTAGGAAATGGCAGAGGAATACAATACTCTCATGAATTTCAGGAAATAATTTTTAAAAAGGAAACCAACAAAAATAATCCTGAATTGTAATGGTATTTTTAAAGCTGAATTAGAAATAGATGTTAAATAGATGTTAAACCACCTGGATGGCTCAGTTGGTTAAGCATCTGCCTTTGGCTCAGGTCATGCTCTCCGGGTCCTGGGATCAAGCCCCTGCCAGAGTCGTGTCCAGCTCCCCACTGAGCAGGGAATCTACTTCTCCCTCTCCATCTGCCCCTCCCCCTGCTTTCTCTCTCAAATAAATAAAAATCTTAAAAAAGAGAGAGAGAAATAGATGTTAAATTAGAAATGCCTGTTGAATCTGAGAAATAAAGAGAACCAAAATGCTATAACTAACCATATCCAATTTAAGTTATAATATAGCAATGTGATTCTAGAAACATGTAATGGTAAAGGTTAGTATACCGGGAAGAAAGAAAAACAAAGAATTTGAAGTAGCTGATAAACATATCAAGAAACAAATACCTTTCTACAGAAATTTTATTTCAAAAAACGAAGTTTAGGTTGGCAAGAATTAAGCAAAGGATTTAAGTCCTAAATATAGCCCATGTTAAAATAGAGGCAGATTTTGGTATAAAGTAAGCATCTAAAAGCTTTAAGCCTTTAGAAGAAAAACATGCTAACATCTGTTATGGCACCTATTATGCTTCTTCTTTTTATATATTTTATCTCATTAAATCTTTATATCTTCACGGAGGTCAATATTACCACCATTTTATAGACAGAAGATTGAGGCTCTGAGAGGTCAAATAATTTGTCCAAGATCACACAGTTCAGTGGATAGCTTGTTAGGTCTATTCGACTTCAATCTGGGTCCTTTTAGAAAATTACCGCTTCCTAGAAAAGGTAAATCTAAAATTTGCAGTTATATTTGGTTACTAGAAACATAAGAAATTAAAAAATAATGAGGCACCTTTTCATCTTTCCTAAGAATTGGGAGGCTGAATATTCCATGAGGTTGTAATTTAACTCACTCATCCTAGTGACATGAGCTTTAGAGTCAGAAGAATTGGGTTTGAATCCTAGAATTCTTATTTACAGTAAGCAGCTATCTGATCTTGGGTAGGCCCTTGATTTCTTCAGGCCATGATCCAGTATGTTAATCTTTCATTCTGTATATTTATGAAATATCATTACTGGATGTTATATTAGACATCCCAGGGATAGAAAGATACATAAGACTTTCTCTGTCTTCAGGTTTTATTTGCATTAAATCAACTTAGTTAAATCAAAATCACTTTCTACATTCTTAACACTATTCTTTAAGACTTCTATTCCGGGCAAGCAGGTACATAGGGGAAAGTGCCCAAAGGGACATAAGATAAAGGAAAAGTTGTAACATAGACACTACAGATCAAAGGAGTATTGGGAATAATTCCTTCAAACCTTGTAGCCAGCTAATCCCACCCTGCATCACACTTCTGTTCTCCTTTGTTACTGCCCAAGATGTAAGTCGGCATTTCTGGTTTATGGTCTCAACCCTGTACTCTATGCATCCTCTTCCCTGACCCCATCTCCCACTTTCTCTTTCCTCTGAAACTCTCCCACTTGCCCCTCATGTTCCATTTTCAACTTCTTGGCTGTTCTCCCTCAACTTTCCTTGAATGAATGAAACGGAACAGTTGACTTTTCTCTTTTCCTCTCCGTTTACCATCACCACATCCGACCAATTGCCAAAGTCCTGGAGAGATTTTCTTGTCAGGGAAAATTGTCAAAGACTTTGAAATGGGCAAGAAAGAATACTGGGTATCCTTGCCTAGGGCTCCACTCTCAGTTTCTGGGAGCCTTTCCTTGGTTCTGAGATACTTCCAGCTGAAAATTATAGCAAACATTTAGTAATGCAACTGATTCTTGTCCAGAGGAATGTAAAGGAATCCTATCTGGTGGAATGCAATGGGTTATCAATGCTCTGTGGATACTGACTGGTTTTGTTGCTAGTTGCACATTCATTTTGGCACACCTGCATTCCTTATTGCCTATAGATATATGTGTTCTTGGACTTCTTACAGCACTTTATTGGCTCCCTCATTAATTGAGCTAAATACAATATTTGACACACATTCATTATATATGTGTATGTATCATTATTTTACCCTTTAAAAAAAGTATCCTTTAACATTCTGAATATCTCTTTAAATTTACACACTCCTTTCCATCGCAATAACCCTTGCTAGCACAGCTCATCTTCACCGTTGCCTAGATTATTTTAACAATCCCCTAATTGTAGCCTTGTCTCTAGTCTCTCCATCCTATTCCATTCTCTCTATAGCCAGAGTGCTTTTTCTAGCATGTAATTCTGAACATACTACTTAACTTTGTAAAATCTCCTGCTCCTAGAATAAAGTCCAACCCTCTTGGCATGATTTGCTTCTCTAGCCTTATGTTTGATACAGCCCTGCAATTCACCAGACTCATTTCAGTTCTCTGAATTTGCTCTGAACACTTGTGATCCTCTTTGCATGCAATGCATTCTGTACCACTCTCCTCTCAACCCACCTTTGGCTTGTTCTTTAGGGTTCACATCTGTTATCATTTCCTTCCTGGATCACTCAAGTCTGGGTGAGATACCCCACTTATGCCCTTCTCTAGCAGCCTATATTCATTTACCCCTTCACCCCTCACCCCTAACAGCACATATCTCTATATTATAAGGACTTTGACTATCTCCCCTACTAGACTGTAAGTTCTGTGAGAGCAGGTGCCATGACTAGCTTGTTCACTACTGTATCCCAGTACATAGCACAGCATCCAGCACATAGTTGTCATTCAAAAACATATTTTGAAAGCCATGTTTTCTGCAGTGTCCCAGGATAATAACAGGAATTTTCCTATACAAATCCTTCTCAAGATCTGTGACCCAACCCCACCCCTCTCCCACAAAAAAAAAGCATAGGTTATACTCAAATAGAATGCATGCACTTCAGTTTTAGGCTTTTATTTTATGGAGTCAGAGTGAAATATGCAACTTATCTGCTTTTTAAATTGTGAACAGTTCCATAAAATGGCCATTCCTAGGAGACATGAAAGACGGTTTTGTTTTACTTTCTCTATGGCAGGGAAAAGGGAATAGGAGCAGAAAAATAGCATGAGGAAGGAAAGAGAAGGCCAGAATCACGTGAAATGGCCACAGCACACATGCCCAGCCATTCACTGAAACCTCACTAGGTTATAATAACCCTCATCATATACATCAGGGGAAACTTAGAGGTGTTCAGTAACTTAATAGACATAGATAACTAATAGATGAGACTGCCACGACTCAACTCTCTGACTTCAGAAACCAAGCTATTAATCATATAGAAAGAGTAGAAAACAGAGAAGTTTAAAAAACTGTGTTTAGGCAAGACAAATTATTGACAAAGCTTGGTTTCAGTGGTACCTACCAAGTACCCAGTTTACCTTAGCCAGGGTTTTGCAATTCTGGATTTCTCTTTGACAGTCACATGCGACTTGGGACAATTTTGATTTAACACAGAATACTCTCTTACATTAATGTAAGGTCTTTCCTAAGAAGGTTAATTCCTTTGACAGAATATTTTGCCTCTGCCTCTCAAGCAGGTGAAAAGGTAGTCCCTCTTGGTATCTCATAACTCTGAAAGAACTAGTAAGACACACATTTTATTTATTTATTTATTTATTTATTTATTTATTTATTTATTTATTTTAAATATTTTATTATTTATTTGGCAGAGAGAGAAAGTGCACACAAGCAGGAGGAGAGGCAGAGGGTGGGAGAAGCAGACTCCCTGCTGAGCATGGAGCCCGATGCAGGGCTGAGATTATGACCTGAGCCGAAGGCAGACACTTAACTGAGTGAGCTACCCAGGCACCCCATGACACACATTTTACAGTGTGACATTATAAGAGCAAATTAAAGGTACTACAAAAATCTGAGAAAGAGAGAAAAAAATAACTCTATCACCCTAACTCAAAAAATTTTGGCATACTTCCTTCTATTTTTTATTTGAAAAAATCTTAAACATAACTCTGTTCTACTCTTGAAACTTTGATGACTGTTTCTTTTCCCTTACCAAAACATCATACATTTTTCATCTGATTGCATGGATTACATCACCATCATTTTTAAACGTCAGCATATATTCTATCAATTGGCTATTAACTAAAGCTAATTCTGGTTATTTGTCTTGTTCCATAAAATCACTTCAAACACTGAGAAATATAAGGGTAGGTTTCTAGTCACTACATTTTCATCAACTGATCAATACATGAACTTGTTTTATGTGTGTTTCTATTTAAAGACACCTTACTTGATATACATTGGTGGTTTTTTTTTTTTTAACATTTTATTTATTTATTCATGAGAGACACAAAGTGAGGCAAAGACATAGGCAGAAGGAGAAGCAGTCTCCCTGCAGGACTTGATCCTAGGATCCCTGAGCTGAAGGCAGACACTCAACTCCTGAGCCACCTGGTGCCCCTGACATACATTATTGATTCATTCATGTTAAACTCATGGCCAACAGCACAATAACTAATGCCTATATGAAACATATTTCCTTTGTAAGACACATCACAGCCTTCTTACACCTATGAATACTAGGCAACACTGTAGCACTATGCTTGGTGCTATTTTAAATGGTAAAGTCACCAAGAAAAAGCACAAAAATGCAAAAAACAGCCCCAATCAGGTTTAATATATATATATATATATTTCAGAGAGAGAGCTCGTGGAGAGGTAGAGAGAGAAGGGGAAAAGCAGACTCCTACTGAGCATGGAGGAGAAGGACTCAATCTCATGACCCAAAGATCATGACCTGAGCCAAGATCATCTTGTGACCTAAGCCAAAATCTAGAGTCGGCATTTAACCAACTGAGCCGAGCCACCAGACACCGCATCAAATGGACTTTGAGAAGGCACTTGTTTACAGTATGAACACTGAAACGCAAAGGAAGAGAGTATCCACCTTGCACCATCTCAGTTGGGAGTATGTACTTCAGGCAACTCAAATTTTTCTCTGTTCTGCATATGTCTGTCTGTGAATGGCTGTAAAAGCACCACAAGC
The DNA here is from genome assembly GCF_053574225.1 of Canis aureus. NCBI lineage: Eukaryota > Metazoa > Chordata > Mammalia > Carnivora > Canidae > Canis > Canis aureus. Next base: position 22,771,181 of record NC_135641.1, on the reverse strand, counting down.
ATTGATTTGTAGGTTAAAAATAAATTTTAGTGAATAGGTGAATTAACAAATACACAATCTGCAAATAGTATCAACTGTATTTTCCTATTATTATTCCTATTAACTGTATATTTTCTATTATTGAACAGTTAAGCTATTTTTCTATTAAAATAATTCTGTGATTAAATCTTTATGCCTAAAATGTCTTTCTCTTTTAGGAGTATTTTTTAAGAACTACTGGAAGAGTTAGAATTTTGGCAAAGCCTGCTTAATGAAGTTCTTGGAATGACTGACTCATGTAGATTCTTCACTACTTACAAAGTGTGGTCTTAGAACTAGTGGCATTAGCATCACCTGGGCACTAATTAGAAATACTGATAAAATCACCCCAGACTAAGTGAATCGGAATCTGGTTTTTAACAAAATCCTAAGTGATTCCTACGCACATGAGGAGTCTGATAAGTTCTACTATAAACCAAGGATTCTCATGTTTGAGTATGCATCAGCATCACCCAGCCAGCTTGTTAAGACACAGCTGCCTGGACAACCCCCTCCCCCAGCATTTCTGATTCAGAATATCTGGGGAGTGGCCTGAGAATCTGCATATTTAACAAGTTCCCAGGTGATGCTGAAGTTCCTGGTTATAGGACCACACTTCGAGAACCACTATGTAAGCTGCTTCATGAGTAGGTCTCCTGCAGGATTTAAACTTGCAGTTTTCAAACTAGTAATACATCTTATTTTATGGGGAGCGGGGAATGAGAGGGGAAATAATCAATGCACAGCTCATCAAAAGAAATCCTTCCTGAATAGGGCCATGTTTTGTGAAGGCAAGCTAGCTAGCCAGGGTGGTTAGACTCAGTCACGGCTGGTGGAGGGAGGCCAATGTGGTTGGGTCAATTGAGAAACAGAAATAGAGGGAAAAAATATTTTTTTTTCTCTCGTTATTTAGGCACACTTTATACAACAACCTAACGATAAAGTATCTGAAAAAAAGTCTTATTGAGTAGTTTTTTATAAACTATATTTTATCAACTACATATAAAAATAAGAGAATCTGGAGAATCCGCTTGGTAAAAAGTATCAAAGAATTTTTTTTTCTTTTTCAGTTTCCTATGATAATATATAGCAATATATAGCAGTGAAAGGATAGGTCCCCCAACCAGGCCTTTAAGCTTAGTTTCTGGATCTGGCAAATCCTTAGCTGCAACCACCCAGGAAAAAGCCAGAAGAGATTTCTCTCAGAAGATAAGAAGTCCTGAGACTACAGTTTCCTCATTCTGAGCCTTTAGATCAATCCTCACACACAACTGTTCTCCACTGTAGATACCTCTGGGCACAAGCCATATGCAACTCAGGTAAATCACAATTACCATTTCACAATGCTCTTAAACTTGGTGAAGATATAATGAAATCCAGTCAGTCTTCTGCAGAAGTACTCCCTTGGAGTGACTTCCTTTTCCCTTGGAGTGACTTCCTTTTCCTTACCCTAGGGACCCTTTTGCTCTGCATGAATAGTGAGGATCTCTTGTCATTCCTTTTCTCTTTCCAGACTTGGTCCAAGGTTTTTGGAATCTGAGTGACTAGCTGTTTTTTGGTTTTTAAAACCATTCCACAGCTTTTTAAATAGCAGGAAAAAGACAAAGGCCATTAAAAAGACCATCTGTGGCAAAAGCAGTGTGACTCTAGCAAAAGCCAGTATCAAAGGTGTAAGATTGAGTTAAAGGAAGTCCTTATCCCCGTTGATAACCTTTGATCAAAGGAGAGCCGCTGATGGGGAGTGAATACTGTTCCAGAAGCCTTGATTGGAGAAAAGATCATTGGAGAAAAGATTGGAGAAAATAGAAAGGATTATGTGATTGTTTCTCTTGCTCGAAGAAATCTACTCTGGTCTCCAGGTTTCTGAGGATACTTAAAGGTTAGATTGGAGCCTGGCTTCAATCATTAACATAAGCAGCATAAAGCAAATGTTCAGTTATTTTGGATTAGACAGACAGATGGAAGGGGTTCTGCTCAAAAATGGCCAGAAACAGGAGGAGGAAGATGAGGAGGGGGTGTGAGAACCTGGCAAGGGAGTAAAATTTCTTTTCAAATTGGCTCTTCAGCCCTAGCAGCTGCACTATCAGGTGGGTATTTCTCAGGAGTTTCTATGCTTAGCAAAGACTTTAAATGAGTCTGTACTTTCAGTCTAGAAAATAGTGACTGAATATATCCAAAGGTATGTTGCATCTGTTTCTTCTTCGTGTGCATATGTATTTGAATTTGTTGTGTGAGAGGAAATAATTGGTGAGTAATTAGTATAATGCTTAATCTTACTTTAATCAAAAGATTATCCTCCCTTGGAAAAGGCAGTCACGGCTTTGTATTTTGGTGGGCTTGAGCTCACTCAATTATCCATGGTTCTATCTGCGCCTGCGGATCTCCTAATGTGTCCCATTAGAGGCAGGCAGGACAGCTCCCACAAATGCAGGCATAGTGCCTCAGGGGTAATAAGAAGCCTCCGTGGATTATTTTGCAAATTGGGCCCTTTAGTATTAGCAACTGTGACAGCTCTCTTTAGGACTCTAAAGGAGTCTTTTTTTTCATTCTGGCTCCCAAATCCATTCTCTTTGGTTTAAGATAGAAGCTGCTGTCCTCACTGCCACCTGCCTATGGTGAACCATCAGCCCAGCCACAGTCTCCCTGGACTCTGCTCCACCCCCACCCACCTCACATTTTTTTTCTATTTCCCTTCTCCAGTCCTTTGTCTTTGACTATTTCCTGAGCCCTTCACCCTCAATCAATTCATTCTACTTCTATGGACTTTTTGGAATCTAGAGTTTCACTAAAATGTCCTCCTAGTACTGCTCAATTCAACTATTACCCCAGCACAGGAATTCAATACAAGTTAGCTAATTGAAGACAATTACCATCTGTCAGTGGGAAGTTCTACATTGTTTTTCCCTAATTTTCAAACCACTAAAATCACACAGTTATTACACCTTCTCTTAGGGTTGCCCTGCAATACATGATTGCTTTATGCAAGATGGTTTTACCACACTGCTACACAGAGAAGTATGTTTACTAAATGGAACCCACTATCTGAAATTATTATAGCTGTTTGGACCAGGTATTAGACCTCTCTCTGCTTCACTATTATACAAATGAAAAAAGGATACAAGAAAAATTCTAGACTGATGAAACAAACCCTAAAATGGAAAGGATGTTCCTCTGTTTTGTAATTTTTACAATTTATCTTTTTCTTGACAAAATCTGCAAACTCGAAACACCAATCTATCAACCAATTTGTTATTTGGAGAATTCTGGGAAGAATAATTTTCAAAAGCTAGCAACTCTCATAAAAAATAACAGACTTATTTTTTTCAAAGATTGGCTGTACCATTTATGGATTTAGTGGTTCTCATTTTCTATTTTGGCATAGTCTTTCACCCTTCATCACGCTTCAGCCTGATTTAAAGAATGATAAGAGGTAGTGAGAGATGGAGAGAAGAAGCCAAGATGATCAATTTTGCTTCTTAAGAGCAATAACAAAAGTCAGATCAAGGAAAAGACTGTAACACACAACCAAACTAAGGTTATTAGAGTATCTGTTGCCATATTCCCTATTAGCCCAGACCACCAAATCACCAGTCTAATGGAAGCTCTTTCTTGACTACAAAGAATAATGGCCAAACAAGTGACATTTATGTGGGCATGCCTAAAGATGGCAAGGTCAGATCTCATCAGGACTCTACTTCCTGTTTATGAGGGAGTGCTTGGGCATATCTCAGTGATTTAACCTTTCTGTGTCTCACCCAGTTATCTCCATCTGAAACACTTATGATATTTTCCCCTCCTCCTCAGCTGTAGCAGTATCCCATGGGGGCTAAACTTCTAGAAAGTACTATGGAAGAACTAGAGTAAAGGTAGATTTTAACCAGGTTGTCTTAGAAGTTGTCACTTGTCTATTTGATGCTGGTAATAATGAGATTCCACGAATATTACAATGTTGAAGCTAGAAAGGATTTTTTTTTTAAGATTTTATTTATTTATTCATGATAGACACAGAGAGAGAGAGGCAGAGACACAGGCAGAGGGAGAAGCAGGCATACAAAGAGCCTGACGTGGGACTCGATCCAGGGTCTCCAGGATCACGCCCTGGGCTGCAGGCAGCACCAAACTGCTGTGCCACCGGGGCTGCCCTAGAAAGGATATTTGAGATCACTAAACAAACAAACAACAACAACAAAGTCTCATATTTTGAAATGAAAGCTGAAGACAATGTTTAAGAAGCCAAGAGAATATCTTGCCAAGGATGACTTGACACTGCTACATAGATACTTACTACCTTAGTCTGATTCTTTTTCCATTGCGTCTTTGTGCCTTATAGCAGGCAAACAGAAAACACATTAATTTTATCCATTTAATTTTAAGTAATCTTTTAGATAAAGAAAGAAGGCAGGTACATGATTGCATAAAAGAACCTCATTACTGGGGCAGCCCAGGTGACTCAGCGGTTTAGCACCGCCTTTGGCCCAGGGCGTGATCCTGGAGACCAGGGATCGAGTCCCATGTTGGGTTCTGTGGATGGGAGCCTGCTTCTTCCTTTACCTGTGTCTCTGTCTTTCTCTCTCTCTCTCTCTCTCTCTGTGTCTCTCATGAATAAATAAATAAAATCTTAAAAAAAGAAAAAGAACCTCATTACTAAAAACTTTACTATACAAGGCTTCAATTCATCCTCTGTTCAAGGTGTTGCATGTGATTCTTCTGCTAACGCATAATAAGCAAGACATATTTAAGCCTGCACTGGTGGTTCTTTGCTTGATTCATCTGAGTACTAGAACACATCCTCCTCATTGACTATCAATCACCATGCAGCAATTCGCAGTGGTGACATTATGAAAGGACATCTCCCTGCCACAAACACACACATCCACCCACATACTTACAAGGATTTATCCTAATGGGGCAGCAAGTAAAATTTGAAAAAAAAAAAAAAAATGTTTCCCAACTACCACCTCTGCTCTGGCCTCTACCAGCAAAAAAAAATCATTAATCCAAAAAAAAAAAAAAAAAAGGTCCTTTTACAATAAACAAATGTAGACAAAAAAGTGTCTACTCTGTTCAATCACTTTATAGCCCATGTCTGGCACAAACAGTGAATACTAAATATTCACTTTGAGTTTTAGTCCTTAGAGCATCTTTCTTTGTATAACAATTGTACCTGACTTGGTCAACCACTGACCCCTTGGTTTGAAAGTTCCTTAACTTTCTGAATCTATATCTGCAAATACAGCATACAATGCAAAAGTCCCTTTTCGGGGGCAGTCCAGGTGGTTCAGTGGTTTAGTGCCACCTTCAGTCCAGGGCATGATCCTGGAGACCCGGGATTGAGTTCCACATCGGACTCTCTGCATGGAGCCTGCTTCTCCCTCTGCCTGTGTCTCTGCCTCTTTCTCTCTCTCTCTCTGTCTCTCATGAATAAATAACAAATAAAATCTTTAAAAAAAAAAGTCCCTTTTCAAAATTTTAATTTACCTTTTTTTTAAAGTAGGCTCTACACCCAACATGTGGCTTGAACTCATGACCCTAAGATCAACAGCTGCATGCTCTATTCACTGAACCAGGCAGGTGCCCCAAATAGTCCCTTTTTGGGCCACCTGGGTGGCTCAGTGGTTGAGCATCTGCCTTTGGCTCAGGGTGTGATCCTGGCATTCTGGGATTGAGTCTCACATCGGGCTCCCCTCAGGGAGCCTGCTTCTCCTTCTGCCTAACTCTCTGCCTCTCTTTTATGAATAAATAAATAAAATCTTTTTAAAAAGTCCCTTTTTGACTTTACCCCACCCCCAGCACGCTCTATTCCTCTCTCACCTTTACTTTTCTCTTTAACATTTAACACTGTCTAAACCTACTTCATTATTTGTCTTCCCCAATAAAAGAAGCCCCCAAGAGGGCAAGGGCAAGAATTCTTGCGGGTTTTTTTTTTTTTTTTTACCACTGTGTACTCAGTACCTAGAACACATACTAAATGCTCAATAAATATCTGTTGATTAAAAGAATGCCAACACTTCAACACCTGCCAGTTCTATTTGATACATCCTCTTTCCCATTACAGTCTCCCCACCATTCCCTTTAATCATTCTCTCAAATCTAGTACACTCTGTCCTCTCAGGACTTTTCCTGCTGGCTATACATAGGCAGAGTATAGCTAGCCTGGACTCTATGATTAACTGTCACATGATAATCTTCATTTATGCATGTCCTCTTGTCTTCTACTGCACTTGCTGTACCAACACTTAATCCTATATTACCCCCACCATTCAATTTCTCTTACCCCAATGTCCAGTCCAGAGCATTGCAAGAGAAGACCATAGAGTCACGCTAGACCAAACCAGTAACAAGTCAAGGTAAGCCTCAATGTTCTAAACCCACGGTATGCAGAAGAAAGAATGGGATGAAAAATTAGACCTGGATTTGAGAATTGGGTATGATGTGCACTACCTGGTTTCTTTGGCTGAGTCAGAATATTCCTGAGCCTGTTTTCTCATCTGTACAATGGGGGTAGTAGTGTCTACTCATACCATGAGGATTCTATTTTAAATGAAATAATGTCTGTGAAAGCTCCCAGCAGATTTCTAGGCATGTAGAAGTCACTTAATAAGTGTCAGCTCCTTCTCTTCTTTTAATGCATCTCTCTAACCTCTTTGAAAATGACAAACTCCTACTTAGAAAATCCAAAAAGAAGAAAAAAAAAAAACATGCTCTCGGGTATGAATCTTCATTTTCCTCTCTTCACTTCTTTCCATATAGAAGTCTATGTCTTCACTCTCTTCTTCTGATTCAGAAGTCATGTCCCTCTTCTTTCATAAAACTAACCCTCTATCCATGTGAAATGGTTTTCAATCCTGGCTACATATTAGAATCATCTGGGGAGCTTTTAAAAAATGTAGATGTCTGAGCCCCACCACACACCAATTAAATATAACTCTTTGGAGGTGGGACCATGGTATCAGTATTTTCTTTTTAAGTTCCCTGGTAGGGTGCCAAGACAATTCAATGGGGGAGAGCACAATCTTTTCAACAAATATTGCTGGAACTGGATATCCTCAATCAAAAGAATGCCTTTGAACACTTCCTTATACCCTGCACAAAAATTAACTCAAAATGGATCACAGACTTCAATGTAAGAGCTAAAACTATGAAGCTCTTTAAAAAATAGGGATAAATCTTCAAAACCTTGGATAAGGCAAAGTCTTGTTGGATATGACACTAAGCAACAACAAAAGTGAAGAAACTGAATTTCGTCAAAACTTAAAAACTTGGTGCTGCAAATAATATCACCAAGAAAGTAAAAAGACAACTGACAGAATGAAAGAAAATATTTGCAAACCATATATCTGATAAAGATCTTGTATCTGGAACTTATCAAAGACTCTCAAACTCGGTAATAAAAAGAGAAACTAACTTTTTAAATGGGCAGAAGATCTGAATAGACATTTCTTTAAAGAAGAAATACAGAAGGCCAATAAGCACCAAAAAGATGCTCAAATCATTAACCATTAGGGGAATGTATACCAAAACCACAAGGAGATAGCACTTCGAATTCCCTAAGATCACTCTTCTCAAAACTACAGATTAAAAATGTTGACAAGGATGTAGAGAGATTGAAAGCTTCCTATACTGCTTGTGGGAATGAAAAATGGTACATCTGCTTTGGAAAACAGTTTGGCAGTTCATGAAAACGTGAAACATATAGTTATCATAGGACCCAGCAATTCTACTGCTAGGTATGTATTCAGGAGAAATGAAAACATATGTTCACATAAAAACTTGTATGCAAATGTTCATAGCAGCATTATTCATAACAGCCAAAAAGTAGAAACAATCCAAATGTCCATCAACTGATGAATGGATAAGTAAAACATGGTATAACTATATAATGGAATATTATTCTGCAATAAAAGGAATGAAGTCCTGATATATGCTACAATATGGAGAACTCTGAAAGCCTTATCTAAGTGAAAGAAGTTAGTCACAAAAGACCATATAATGTAAGATTTCATTAATATGAAATGATCAGAGTAGGCAAAGCTATGTATAAAGAAGGAAGATTAGTGGTTGCCTAGAGCTAGGGGAAAAGAGGAGTGACTGCTAATATGTATGGGTTGTTTATTTATTTATTTATTTTTTTTTACCACGATGAAAATATTTTAAAATTGATTGTGGTGATGGGTGAACAACTCTATGAACATACTAAAAAAACGGAGAAACAGACAGATAGAAAGCTCTCCAGGTAATTCCAATCTTCACAACACTATATGTGTATGGTATCTTACCTTCTAGATTTGTTAGGAGGAAATATGGCATCTTCTAAATCATTCTCTTTCCCATATTCTTAAGGAATAATAATCCACACAGAGCTGGAGGGTGATAGCTCTTAAATAACCTTTTTTTTTTTTTTTTTTTTTTTAAGTAAAGGAGTGTTCTTGGTAAATATTTTTTACTTTAATAGAAAATGCAAGAGTCAGGCTGCCACCTGGCAAGCATTGGTCATCTTGGCTATCTTGATTCACTTGAGCTCCCCAAGCAATCAATTCAGTTGTAGCACAGAAAGAGAGAGAGGGTAGGTAGACAGTGCAAACCAAACTGACCGGTTCTCCCGTCCAAAGTACTGCTGTTTTGTCATACATGGTGGATGTGGCCTCTGGCCCTTAGGAACCATTCTTTTGATAGTTCCCCAGGACAGGGCTCTGGCTTGACTGACTTTGTTTACTAAATAAATTAATTCCTACTTCTGGAGTAGCTTCAATTTCGAAACAGAAAGCCATCTATTGACAGTCACTGATACACAGGATTTTATTGTTTGATATTAAACAATTAAGAGTTATTGTTTTTTTTCCCCCCCTACAAGTACACTATACACGAAAATAAATATAATCTAGAATACAGCCACTAGGAGTGGAGAGATAGGGAGATTCTATATCTCCTCTGTGCCTTAAAGGGAGAGTTTAACTTTAATAAATGCAAAGTGCGGACTGTATTTCTTTAACGGAAATAAAGCCCTCTGCCAAAACGTATAGAAAAGACAGCATCTGATGAACATTTCTTGAGTTTGATTATAAAAACACCTTTAAGAAACCCTAAGAATTCAGTCTTTTGATCTAGCAATGATCTAGACTTCAATGATTTGAAATAACTTTGCAGTTGCTACTTTCAACAAAGTTTGAAGGTACACAAAAGAAGAAAATGAAGTAAGTCTAGATGCTTACAAACGCAGGGGAATTGTGTCACTTGTTCAACCCAGTGTATAAAAAATAGCAAAATATGAAACCACAGTTGTCTGAGTATAGGACAAAGATCTGATTTAGAATGAGGCAGAAGTTTTCCCTTCTATAGCTCTCAGTGAGTTCAGATGCACTGAGAAAAACAAAATGAGTAGGGGCAATGCCAAGATGAAAAACAAAAGAGAACTCCAAATCCTTGGGTAATTTTCAATGAGTTTACAGTTGGAAGATTCACTAATAATTCAAAATAGATCATAAGAGTCCTAATTTAGAAGCCCTCTCTCATGAGAAAAGATCATAATATGAAAATCTCAAAGCTAAGTATTGATTACACAAGGTAAACATGACAAGGCTGGATGATAAGAAATTAACAGACATTTTGCTTTCCCTCTCACTGGAGACGACGACCAGGTACACGCTGCCGACTAGAATATAATTTGCTTGAAGTGAGGGAGGTGGAAAATGCTATTAGGTTATCTGGGTTGAGGAGTTGCCCCAGGGCAGAACATGTCACAGTGTCACATCCCTCTTCTTTACCATCCCAACTTTCACCAGAATATAGTCCAGAACCTTGGAAAATAAATTTGATCACAAATACTAACTTTTTGTTCAAACTCCAAGCAAAGTATCAAACCAACTTAATACATTGAACATATCTGAACTTTTCCATGTTTGCCAAGCACAGCGGAAGAAACTATTTTGAGCAGGGAGTTCATCTTCAGAAAATATTCATGTGCATTTCTATGCAACATAATTACGGAATATATGAAGAAACCACTTCTTCATTTTCATCTGGGGATATTTTAAAGATCAGAATTTAAGGATAATTCCCCCTTTGCCTTTGGCGCAGGCTTTTAAGTTTTTGAAAATATAAATAAAATGCACAGAGTGATAGAAGGAGCTGCAAAGATGTATAAATACACCACTGTGACTCCCATAATAAGAGCTTTTGGGGAAAAAAGTGGTCAGACAAGTATTCATCGTCCCCAAATTGCAAGCTCAAGACCCTGACTGGTACACAATTATGAAACAAAGGGGAGGTGAAGGGTGACACACAACAGAAAGGGCGGCAGAAAGGAAGACAAGTGTTCAGCAGGCTAGAACCTGCTGTGTCTAGCTGGCCTGGCTTTCCCCAGTACCTTTCTGGTACCAGTCTGGGGCTTTTCCTCTCCTGCAACCCACATCATCTTCTCCGAGAAATGAATCTCCCTTTAAGGAAAGCCAAACCAGCATCCAGAGGTAACGTGCAGAACCATAAATGAAAAATGTCCACGTCTAGCAAGCAGACGAGCAAAGGAAAACCAGCTGTCAGTTTCGGAGGCGCCTCGCTCTAACGGGGTTTCAGGTTACTCTTTGCCTCTGTCTCCCGGTCTGGTCTGTCTGTCTTTCTCACCGTGTCTCCCTCAGTAAGATCCGCTTTCTAATCCACTCAAATCTCAAATACCTTCTCCATCTGTCCTTGTGGCATAAATGCTGATGAAACAGGAAAAAAAAAAAAAAGAGTGTGATACTCACAACAATGAAGAATTCCTACACATGCCGTTCCATTTTCTTGCTTTAAAAAGATGGAAGGTTAATGTGAAAAGCCTTGCAGAATTAGAAGAATAAGGGGGAGGGGGATTCCACCCACACAGTCCTCCAGCCCACCGCAAAGGAGCCCAAAGCCTTGCTGACGTCACAGATTCATGAATGGATGTAAATTGGGCTGGTTTAGGATTCCGCACAGACTTCGCTGTGGTGTGTGCCATGAAGAAAGAAAGGGAGGGTCCAGAGCAGGCCCGGCCAATAGGCTTCAGGCACTCGTGGCCTGCCCTCTTTTAGGAGGAATCTGGTCACAGAATAAACAGAGCCCGCCAATCAGGCGTCTGCCACTGCCTTAAGACAGACTGGCAGCTGGGGGAGGGGGGAGTGGAGGGGGGGAGGGCGTGCGTGTGTGTGTGTGTGTGTGTGTGTGTGTGTGTGTGTGGCTGTGATAGTCACGAAAACATTATTATTGCTATTGAATGAGGGAATCAAAATAGAATTTCAGTGGAGTCATTGCTACCAAAAATGCATACATTAGAATCACATTCTTTTATTCATTGGAGGCTATTTTCTTTAACTCCTTTCTTGCATTTCAGCAATGTGCCTGCTCCGATGTGATAAAAAAACAAATCAAAGTCAGGGAAATAGTTTCTAAAACTAGTGACCAGGGAGAAATGCATGCCCTGCACACCAAGGCTTGTAGAAGCCAAAACAGTAGGGAAATAATAATGGGAAAGAATAACTCAGTGATTAAGAAATATAAATATTTAAGACAATATTACATACATGTAATTATTTTTTAAAGAACAATATCATCTAGCTGACCTTTGTGAAGCATCAAAGTGGGTGTGGAAGAGTAATTTACTACCACATTTAAATATGGTAGGTAAATAAGATAGGTAAATATTTCCTCATTAAGACATAGCTCCGGGCGCCTGGGTGGCTCAGTCGGTTAAGCAGTTCAGCGTCTGCCTTCACCTCAGGTCATGATCCCCGGGGTCCTGGGATCCAGTCCCACAACTCAGCAGAGAGCCTTCTTCTCCTTCTCCCTCTGCCCCTTGCCCCTGCTTGTGCTTTCTCTCTCTCTCTCAAATTAATAAAAATATTTTTTAAATGTTTTGGTTTTAATAGGATGCCTTATTATAAACAGCAAAAACAACTATATTAAATTCACAAGAGCTGATGACATTTAAAAGAATTTTTCTAATTTAAAAAAATTTACCAGCTTTATTGAGATATAATTGATATACAAAGAACTGCAGATATGTAATGTGTACAATTTGATGAGCTTAGAATTATGCAAACACCCATTACCCCATCCCCACAGTTAATACAGTAGATATATCACAGGGTTTCCTTGTGTTCCTTTGTGGTTTTTTGGTTTGTTTTATGGTAAGAATACTTCACATGAGATCTACCCTCTTAGCAAGTTTTGAAGTGCACAATATAATATCACATTGTTAACTATAAGCACTATGTTGTGGAGCAGATCTCTAGAACTTACTCATCTAGTATAACTGAAACTTTATACCCGTTGAATAACAACTTCTATTTCACTCTCTCCCATCTCTGGCAACCACTATTGTACTCTCTGCTTTTACGAGGTTGACTATTTTCGAAATCTCATTAGGTGGAATCATACAGTATTTGTCTTTTTGTGACTGCCTTGTTTCACTGGGCATAATGTCCTTCAGACTCATCCATGTTGTTGCAAATGACAGAATTTCCTTTTTTAAGGCTGAAAAATATTCCATTGTACGTATACACCACATTTTCTTTATCCTTTCATCTGTCAGTGGACACTTGGGTTGTCTTTCATTGGCTATTGTGAATAGTGCTACAATGAACATGGATGGGTGTGCAGGTATCTCGTGGAGATCCTGATTTCAATTCTTTTGGGCATATAACCAGAAGTGGGATTGCTGAATCATATAATAGTTCTATTTTTAATTTTATGAAGAATCTCCATACTGTTTTCCATAGTTGCTGCACCATTTTACATTCCCACCAACAGCATACAAAGGTTCTATTTTCTCCAAACCTTCCCAACATGTGTTCTCCTTTTCTAAATAATAGCCATTCTAAGAGATGTAACATGATATCTCACTGTGGTTTTGCTTTGCATTTCTCTGATAATTAAGGATGTTGGGTATCTTTTCATGTGCCTATTGGTCATTTGTATGTCTTCTTTGAAGAAACATCTATTCAAGACCTTTCCCCATTCTTGACATGGTTTTGACAATAATTTCTTGAAATGACACCAAAAGCACAAGCAACAAAAGCAAAAACAGACAAGTGAGACTATATCAAACTAAAAAGCTTTAATCAACACAATGAAAATGTCACCTGCAGAATCGGCGGCACAAACATTTGTAAAACATATATATCTGATAAATGGTTAATTTCCAAAATATAGAAGTAACTCATAAAACACAATAGCAAAATAAATAAATAAATAAATCATGACATTTCTTTACTCTTTTAAAAAAAAATGTCAGGAGTCACACAAAAGTAGAGATTGATGTGATTCACTTCCCCTGTACTCTATCATTTTACTTCATGATTACCAATACATTACTAAAACTGATAACAGCTTTTTTGAGCTTGGGAAATCCCTGAAACTGGGACAACAGTGGTTAATACAATGCCTCGGTTAAGAGGTGTCCAATGACCAAGAACATTCTGAACAGAGATCTTACTCTATCTCTTAATCAGACTATTTGTACAGCTGAGAGGAGAGTAGTTGCCTGCTTCTGTGAACCCTCTAAGGAGGGTTCAAGCCTGACATGAATGAGTGCTGCATACTGCTTAGCTCGTTGGGAAAAACAAAAGGAAACAAAACTTTCCAGGACTATTTTACATATAGCAAAGATGTTTGGGGCACTGTTCTATATACCAAACAATAGAATATCATTGACAACATATTCAACAGATTTTTCTAAAGGAGCTTATTGTGTAACATCCCTATGGAAAAGACAGACCAAAGAAGTTTACCCCCATAAGATAGGAATGCTCAAGCCAACAATACTGGTACCTCCCTAGTAGGCACTAGGAATGTAGTAGTATACTATACTACATTGGCTTATATCAATATGTCCATGTACCAAGATTACTGTTGGACATAAGTGGGAAGGAATTAAGAATATGCATCTCTGTCTCTTAACAACAATCAAAACTAACCAGGATACACTAAAAGAATCAGATTTATTTTTTAAAAATCTTTTTTTCTTCCAAAATAATACAGACTAACTGATAGAAGGAGGCAGCTTTTTTGTGGAACATGTGAACAAGATGGCCAACTCTGTTATGGAAGCCAACCCAATTTGCTGTAAGGTTTGACAGCAATATCATTACTCAACAAGTCTACCAGGGATCAGGGTAGTCTCTGATGCAGTTAAAAAAAAAAACAGTCTATAAACGGTTCTAAACACAGCCACCTAAGAAGCTGGCTCAATGTGTAATCTGGCAAATAAAAATGAGCTGGCTCTGTGGAGTTGCCATTTTAGTAAGATGAACTTGATCTGTGTTAGTGTGCTTCCCTGAGCCACAGAAATATCAAAAGAGCCAATTTCTACTGTTGAATTTCTACTGTTGAATATCATGGGAAATCATCGGGAAGATATGTTACCTCCCCCAAATTACAAAAATTGTAGAGGTCATTCTTGGAAGAAGCCATTGTTGTTTTTATAACATAAGGAAGGTAAGGAAAGGGGGCCATGAGAAGTATACACTCTACAGTAGCACTGCCCAAGAACTTCCTGCAATGATGGAAATGTTCTATAATTTGCACTACGACAGTAGCCACCTATGACTGTTTAGAATTGAATATGTGGCTACTGTGATTGGGGGTCTGAATTTTAAATTATATTTAATTTTAGTTCATTTAAAATTTAAAATAAATAGTCATATGTGGCTAGCTGATAGTCATTATATGGGACACTGCAACTCTAGAGATATGAGGCCAAGTCATCACAAGTAATTTTTTTATTTCAGCATGGGGGCATGCTAAGTGGGAGAACTACAAAGCCATTAGTAGGTGAGTAAGCAGTTTTAGGAATCAAATGAACCTCTTCAAATCTCAGGAACAACTGGAAGATAAGTCTGGTCTTGTTTTCCAAGAAGATATTCAAACCTCATTATTAGAAGACAGTCTAAGAATAGAAGTTAAGGTACAATTATTCTGCTATAAAAAACAAACAAAAAAAAACAAAAAAAACCACAATTATTCTGCTATAAAAATATGGCTATTCTAGGATTGTTTTTTTTGAGAAAAATTGTGTTTTTTAAAGGAAAATGACTCATTTAAGCCAGGATCTAAGAGAAGTTCAAAGTATAATGACCCAGTGACAATTTTTGTCAGAAATACCACGAAAAAGAAAGAAGATAATGAACTTAAGGCTAATGCATGAAGATTCAGATTTCTTCCACAGGCACCAGTATGTAGTAATTAAAAGCTAGTTAAGAGATCTGGGTTCAAATGCTGACTCTTAGTTACATAAGTTACATAAGTTCAGGTAAATTGGAGTTTCAGTGTTCTCATTACTAAAATGGGGATAATAATAGGCCGTGCCTATTATGTGAAAGTTAAAATAATACATGAGAGGGACGCCTGGGTGGCTCAGCGGTTAAGCATCTGCCTTTGGCTCAGAGCGTGATCCTTGAATCCCGGGATCGAGTCCTGTATCGGGCTCCCTGCATGGAGCCTGCTTCTCCATCTATGTCTCTGCTTCTCTCTGTCTCTCAGGAATAAATCAATAAAATCTTTAAAAAAAATAATAATACATGAGAAAACTAGCACAGAACCTGTAATATAGAAGATACTGAGCAAATGATATGGGTAGGCGTTCGGTTTTATTGTTATTGTTGCTGTTATTATTCAAATACCATGGGCCCCTCTATTCTCAGCAAGGGAAATTTCAACAACTGTGCAGATCCAGGGATTAAAAACCACAGGGAAAAACAAAACATCTTTATTTTGCTTACAGTAAGCTTGAACAGACCTTTGTAGGAAATTCTTTAAAAATACTACATATCAGGGACACATCTTCCAAAAAAAAGCTCATCCAAATCATTTTCCTTTAGGAGACTGGAGATTACTCTCTGAGATCTGCATCTGAGCGGGGGAACGCTCAGGAGGTTAAGCTGGGTGGCCAAAAATTCTCTTCATCAAGAAAACAAAAACAAAATGCTAAATTTCTCCAGTAAACCTGTAGTTTATATACAATCATTTGAACTAATATGGAAAACAACCTACTAGGTGAGAACCCTGGCTGAAATTCTTTACTTTCAGAATGTTAACTCTTGGGTGCCTCAGCAGTTAAGCACATCTGCCTTCGGCTCAGGTTGTGCTCCGGGGGTCCTGGGATCTAGTCCTGCATGGGGCTTCCTGCAGGGAGCCTGCTTCTCCCTCTGCCTATGTCTCTGCCTCTCTTTGTGTCTCTCATGAATAAATAAACAAAATCTTAAAAAAAAAAATTTAACTCGAATTTTCCCTGTTTTCAAGGTGTATATGGTTTGACACAGCAAACTATGACTTCAATTTTGTTGTTGTTGCTATTGCTGTCTAGCTCCCATGAAATGCCTAGCTGAGAAAGCGAGTTTTAAGAAACATCTGACAAAAAAATTATTTTAAAGATCACTAAAATTTATCCTTGTATCAAAGGAGATCATCAGATCATCAGAAAGTTACCTGTTACCTAAATATTATTAGCCTAGTGCCCCTTAGCAGAATCATTGTCACAGAGTTACCCTTTTGTGTTATGGCTTTGCTTGTATCCAGAATTATAAGGAACAGCAATATTGTTTCTGTGTTGTCCTTTACCTGGCACGATGTCTCAGATGCAAGGAATTCACACGAAGAATTCATTTTAGAACTTAATACTGGAGAAAAGTTTCCTGTTCTCAAAAAGTTATTAGGCACCCACATTTTCAATAAGAACAATGTAATCCACTGAATTTCCATGTTTTTGTCCCTGTGGGTGGGACACTTAAAGCCAACTTTATGCTCAAATCAGTCTATCCGTCAATCTATATATCTCTATCTATTTTTTTTCTCTATTTTAGCTTTCGTGGTTAGCATATTTGCTTTCCCTTTCCTGCTTTGGGTTGATTTCCCTTTTATTAACCTGATTTAATACATATTTCATGGTAAGGACTTCAAATCCTTCTTAAAACAGACTGTAAATAAAAGTGTACACTAAGCATCTATTAACTTTTCAAAAGATGAAAGTCTCAAGTCCATAAATTCTACAATCATCTTTATGATAAAAGAAAACCCTAAACATATGCATTATACTGGCAAACTTTGAAAACTATTTTGAGTTAAGTAGATTTGAGGTCTTTAATATTTTTTATCAACATATAATAAAACATCTAGTTAGCCAGAGAAAAGCAATTGCTCAGAGATTTTATATGCTATTTAGTATAAATCTTAACAGCTTAGTGAAGTTTTTTTTTTGCTTAATGAAGTTTTAATGTATTATTCCTGTCAAAAGAATGATTACAAACGAAAGATGTAAGAATTCTTCTCTGATAATAGTGAAGATGCACTGAAATAAATCAAAAGCAAATGGATCTTTCAATTAATAAAATATTTAGCATCCATGATATACGAAATTTGGCAAGGTACCATAAACCTAACCTCTATGGGGCTAAAAATAATACCTTGAGTTTATAAAGGCACTTTCCATACTGAAAGAGTAAAAGGAAAATGTATACATTACTTTATTCTTCCACATAGAATTTGTACTGCTGAGAGGTGTAGCTGCTGAGAGGTCATGTAAACTATCTAACTTCTATTCTTCTGAACCTGTTTTAATTTCTCATCTCCTTTAGCTAGATAGAGGTTGGCATTTCCACTTTAGCTTCACAGGGCAAGGAATAGAACTAAAGAGCAAAATGTAGGAATAGTGAGCATCTGCCATTTTGTTTTTAGTCGGCTCCTGCATCTTCTGCATTTGAGAACACTCTCCATCCATCACGCTCTATCCATCACCATCAGTCAGGTCATTCGGAAGGAGCTGAAGTCACCGGAAGCTAGGGCTCCAAGAGTGAACACATGGCACAAAGCTGGCCATGCCTTTTGTGCTAAAACATCTTCCTTATATAAGTGTGTTCTTTTAAAATACAGCATATCTAAATTCCAGGAATAATGATGGGGAACAAATCTACCATAGACATTCTTTGTAAACAATCCTGTACTTTTACAATTTACAAAGTACTTGAAAATAGGGTAGATATTAGTCCTATTTTATATGTGAGAAAATGAAGGCTCAGGAAGATGGGCTCATCTAATCTTGCTCTATCTAGACTCTGTAACCTACTGACTCTACTTTTAAATTGTATCCATTACCCCTTGCCCCTCCCCCATTAAAGATTCTATAATCACTCAATGACTGAAAATTAAAAGTGAAAAAAGTAACAATGCAAATATGAAAAAGCCAGTACTTTATCTCAAGGAGCTTGGGTGACATGAACAACTACACTAAACAGAGAAAGTGCTAAATCAGCAAGGTAGACAGGGATGTTTCACTTGAGATTAGAGAACAATACTAGAAGAAAGCTAACCAACATTTGGGGGTGAGAATATTCTTGCTTGATAGGACTTTTCTACATAATGCAAAATGTGTAGCACTCTGCATTCCTATAACAGCAACCAGTCTGTCATAGCTTAAGAAAAAAAAAAGGTCCCCCAGCTTTGTCTCCCTAGGCACTAGAGGGGATTGGGACTGTCCAACTTTGAGATCTACAGGTTAGTCTACAGAGTGGTGCTCTCTGTTGCCCTCTGTTGACATAAGATCAAAGCTTTTAGAAAAAAGGTATACTGTCCTTTGGAGAAAAATGTCCCAAGAACAAAGAAAGAGCAAAGATGTCTGGGGTTGAGGCTCAGCGAGGGCTTTGGGAATGTGGGGTGAGGCTGAATAAAGGCTGGAAACCACTCTTCCTGGTCCAGACGATAGCCAGTACTTGCCGTTTACTTGTCTTTGGCAAATTGGCATGTTTGTAAAAGGAATAAAGGCTTGTCCTTAAACAAACATACTCTGTCCTTATGCTGCAGTTTGCCAGGGTTTGAACTAGGTCTTCTCTTTCTGATACAGTGATTATTTGGGGCTGGGTGGTTATAGTCTGTTATACAAAGGAGGCAAACTGGAACTGGACCTCGAAGAGGAAGGATTTGGGGAAACTGGATATGAGAGAATAAAGACAGTTGTTCAAAGATAGTTCAGACCAAATGTAAAACTGGTAAAGCAAAAAACAAAAACAAAAACAAAACAAAAAACAGGGCAGCCCAGGTGGCCCAGTGGTTTAGCTCCGCCTTCAGCCCAGGGCATGATCCTGGAGACCTGGGATTGAGTCCCACATCGGGCTCCCTGCATGGAGCCTGCTTCTCCCTCTGCCTGTGTCTCTGCTTCTCTCTCTCTATCTCTGTGTCTGTCATGAATAAATAAATAAAATCTTTAAAAACAAAACAAAAACAAAACAAAACAAAACAAAAAAACAAAACAAAACAAAAAAATGGTAAAGCACATACTAGTACTTTTCATTCCAATACAGGATTATAGCCTACAAGAGCAGTAGATACAGAACCGGAAGTCAGAATGGATAACATGTTAACACTAAATCAAAACTGCCTGTTTTTAAAGATTTTATTTATTTTAGACAATGAGGGAGAGAGAGAGAGTACAAGAGGGAGGAAGGGCCAGAGGGAGAGGGAGACTCCCTGCTGAGCAGGGAGCCTGATGCAGGGCTTGATCTTGAGACCCCAAGATCATAATCTGAGCAGAAGGCAGATGCTTAACCAACTGAGCCACCCAGGTGCCCCCAAACTGGGCTGTTTTTAAAAGGAGACTTACAAGACTATCTGTAAATAGGCTCCTACCACATAGATTCACACTCAGCACCATAGTCAGTTCTTTGTTAAGAATACTAGTGAAGGAAACAGAGAAGACAGAGCCCAACAGTATTTTAGGGAAGTATCTGTTTTGAAGTTTATATTATATAAATATATGTGATGTCTAGGGAATACACTTAGAACCAAATGATGAAGCCACACTGGAAAGCTCTTGGTTTCCTATTACATGTAATCACACTATCCCCAAATAGGAAAATAATATCATCTTTGCTACTAATAGCTGCTATTAGTAGCAACCTGCTCCCAATCCATCTACCTATCTACACATATTTAAAAATTTTTACTACTTCATTGGTTCCAATCTACTCTCCTTAACTAGATTGAGAATTAAAGTTTTACATGTGAGGTGCCTGGGTGGCTCAGGTGGTTAAACATATGCCTTTGGCTCAGGTCCTGATCCCTGGGTCCTTGGATCGAGCCCCACATCAGGCTCCTGGTCCTGCATCAGGCTCCCTGCCCCACAGAAAGCCTGCTTCTCCCCTCTTCCTCTGCCTGCTTCTCCCTCTGCTTGCGCTCCTTCACTCTCTCTCTCTCTGTGTCAAATAAATAAATAAAATCTTTAAAAAAAATAATAAAGTTTTACATGTAACATTCAGTAAACAAGCAATAAGTAGATGGAGCAGGATATTGGTGAAGGTGGTGCCAACATCGTGCTTACTTAATACCCTGAAAAATCTATATATAAATCAACTATACACATTTTGGTTGAATGCCATTTATGCTCAAGACAACTTGACATGTGCTGGGTATGTGTGTGTTTATCTGGGTATGTGTGTATATATATATGAATAAACCACAGATCCCAATCTCAGACTATTTCATTAAATAAGATAAAAGCACAATAACAGCAAAATATAAATTGTTATCGTGGCTTAAAATTATAAGAGAAAGCAGAGTCTGTCCCCCAGTATTCAATCTTTTCTCTTTCCTTTTAGTTATAGAACCCTAACCCTCCCCCACTCTTAAAGTTTAAGGTGGGTGCATGCTATGCTGCTAAAGACTTTATTCTCCTGGTTGTAGATGTGATCACATGACTGAGTTCTAGCCAATGGGACATGAGTGGAAGTGAGGCAAATTCCAAGTCTTCTTATCCAAGAAGTGAAGCTGCTGGTCCTGGACTCTCTTCCTTCCAGTGCTAAATCAGCATCTACTATGCAGATGATAATACTCCCAGGCAATAGTAGAGCAACAAAACAATTAACTTTGGGCTTTGAATGTTCTAATAAATCAGTGTCCTCTATTTGTGCTGAAATACCTGCCTACTTTAAGATTGTTAATGAAGGCTGAAAGAACAGTCTTCCTTTTCTGAGCCACCAAATTTTGTTGAGATTGTTCCTGCTGTTTAGTCTGTATCCCAACTAATGTATTCTGTTATCAAGTATTATATGGCTATTTCCTAAATGGGACGAAAAAGAAATGATTGTTCCAGACATCTGGAGAAGAAATACTGACTCAGAGGATCAAGAACCTGCGAGAAACCTTAAAAGTCAGATCTACTCTCTCTCTCTCTCTCTCTTTTTCTTTTTCTTTTTTACATATGGAGAAATTGAGGTTGAGAGATTTCTCCATAGTCTTGGAATTTGTGCCAGGGCCAGGAACTGATCCCAGGTCTCCTGAGTGTTTTTGTAGTACATTATCCTGTCTCTCTGTAAGATAACAGTGACCACTAATGCTACCTCTTTCTTTTCTTGACACAGTTAAGATTCACTCAGTACTCCTGGGACATGGAATACTGTCCTCAGTTCTAAAGGAAAGCCAACAAGCATTTTTAAAAGTCACGTGTTTTCTCAAAGGTATCTGAAATCTAACACAAGAGAAAAGTCTAGGATAACTAGATGGTACTACTAAAACAAGGACAAAGAAACAAGAACATAGACCCAAACAATTAGTCACTGATCCAACAAGCTATAAGTGGAAATGGTCATTCAAGTATTATAGAAGCAGTTTATGCCCAATAACAGGATTGGGCATTGGATACTTGAATCAACTCTTGAGCGCTTTATTGAAACCTAATTAAACATGCCAGGTCCTGAAAATATATTTTCAATTCTTTTTTTTTAAGACTTTATTTATTCACGATAGACGCAGAGAGAGAGAGAGAGAGACAGAGACAGAGACACAGGCAGAGGGAGAGGCAGGCTTCCCATGGGAAGCCAGATGCAGGACTCAATCCCAGGACCCTGAGATCACCACCTGAGCCAAAGGCAGATGCTCAACCACTGGGCCACCCAGACATCCCTGTATTTTCTATTCTTACAAAATTCCTTTTTTCCCCTAGCCTAGGAAGTTTTCATGCTTTAATCTTTTTAAAAACCACCCCCAAAGGCCTTTAGCCTAGGCATCTCTTCTATGTTGACTAGTCAACAACAGCCATTCTTTACCAGAAACCTCTCTGGTAAGCTATACTCTTGCTGGGGAGAAAGAGTTAATGCATGTGTCACTGTGAGCAGAGTCTGCTACAGAGCACGTGAAGAAAGGGGGCAGTTTTAGGGAGGTATGAAAGGAAAGAAGGCAAGGAGGGAGTTGCTCTGGGGTAGCTAACTTCATTTAGACATTCATAAAAGCTTGCTGTGCATTCAGTATGTGCTGGTATTGAACTGAGAACTGGTAATAAATTCATAGTCTCTACCCTGAAGAACCTTACAGTCTAGGACTAGAAACTCTCCTTTGTTTTTACATGTTCACATATAGAGTGTGAGCTGGGATGGAATTAAGGGTGAAAGAATGCTCCCAAACCCTCCTCAAAAAAACACCCCTTAATCTTCAGAGTTGGAAAAACCACTCCAGATCACCTTCACTTTGTTCTTGAATCCTACTCTGTTCTTTTTCATTCTGAGACAATCTTAAGAAATGGTCGACTAGGGGGGATCCCTGGGTGGTGCAGCGGTTTGGCGCCTGCCTTTGGCCCAGGGCGCGATCCTGGAGACCCGGGACTGAGTCCCACATCGGGCTCCCGGTGCATGGAGCCTGCTTCTCCCTCTGCCTGTGTCTCTGCCTCTCTCTCTCTCTCTCTGTATGACTGTCATAAAAAAAAAAAAAAAAAAGAAATGGTAGACTAGGAAGCCATTGCTTACAGTTCCATTTTTTTCCTACAGCGTCTGGCTGCTCCTAGTTGAGAATAATCTGATCTTGCTGCCATCAAAATCATCATTAAATTTCAATTAGCCATAGTAAGCAGGTGTTCCTCTTTCCCCTCAAAACCCACAACTGCAGAGCCTATCTTACAGCTACCTCTTCTGGCCTCTGGAACGTGATATCTACCTGTCCTTGTCATCTAGAAACAAAAGCAGATGTGTTCCCAAGTCCCCTGTTGTGGTGTTGGTTGCCCCTGTCAGTATGTGAAAGGATCACAGACAATGCTTATTCAACTTCAGGGGGAGTATGAAGACCTAAAGAACATTATTATAAATACTCTTGAAATACACATTGGTCCTGAAATTTAATTTAAAAATTTTAAAAGACTATTATTTATTCATGAGAGACACAGAGAGAGAGGGAGAGAGGCAAAGACATAGGTAGAGGGAGAAGCAGGCTGTCTGCGGGGAGCCTAATACGGGACTAGATCCCAGGATTCTGGGATCATGAACTGAGCCAAAGGCAGACTCTCAACCACTGAGCCACCCAGGTGTCCGGCCCTGAAATTTTAATTTAGCAAAGTGAAGCCCCACTGAAGACCACCCATAATGAAGCAGTGGCCTAAAAAGGCCATATTTTCTTAGCTTTGTATGTTTATCTACCTTCATGATTTTTGTGTATTAAATTACTCAGAACTCTGCATTAAACGTCATTGTTCAAAAGGCCATTCCTCTCGAAGAGAGGCTGGTACCTTGAAGTTGCTCTCACTATAAATATGAGAATATGTATGTGAGGGGAGAATAAGATTCCAGAAAAAAAAAATAGTCAAACTTTAGTTAGTCAGCACTGCAACATCTGAAAAATAAAATGCATCTTCTAAGGAAGAGTATTTGTGAGTGCTGACTTCTTAGCTGAGCTATGAAATACATACTTCATGCTGAATGTACATTTCTGAGTGGCTTTCATCACAAAGCTCTTCACATTTAGGGCAGTTCCTTTATTCTGTCCCCTATAAATGCCTAATTACATTTTGAAGCAAATGAAAGAACATTTTCTGCTGCTGCCACCTACTGCAAACTTGAAAAATATGCTTGAAGAATTTTAAAGACAAAATGCAGTATATTACTGAAGAATAACTTATAAGTCAGACAAGTAGACTGAGATCAATGTGATTAGGTTTTACTTTTAATGAAGCTACTAATTATTCCAGAACCTTGAATGCAGATCAATATGTTGCATAAAGAGGTTAAATAAGCTAAGAACAAGCCACAGCTTGACAGACTAGTTTTTGCATACAAGATAGACCAGAGAAAATCTATCTTTTGTGTTGAGAAAAACCCGACTCAGAACTACTGGAAAACTGAAGTAGAAAATATAATTTTACTAACTTGAACAACTGTGAGTTCAAAAATCATCAAGGTAGATAAACATACAAACGAAGTTGGGAAAGGAGGAAAAGGTTCATGAACAGGCAATTCACAAAAATAGAGATGCAATGACCAGTGAGAAAAATGTGTATATTCAGTATCAAAAAACTGCAAATTAAAACAAAGTAAGATGCCAGATTCTCCTTGCAAAGTGGCTAAGATTGCTTTTTTATATATGGTATAAAAAGATGTGGGAAAACAGACCACCCCCTTTTTTTTCCTTGAGTATAGCTGACAATGTTACATTAGTTTTAGGTGTACAACATTGTGATTGGACAACTCTATACATTATGCTCTGCTCACCACAAATGTAGCTACCATCAAATATACACTCTTACACACCTCTGATGGTTAAATGTCACAACTTTTTTAAAGTACAATTATTTCACAAGAGGTATCAGTACGCTTACATTGTAAATACCCTTTGATCCAAAATTCAACTTTAAGGAGTTTACTCTAAACAAGTAACCAGAAATTTGCAAAAGGGGTCTAGCTATAAAGATTTCATTACATAATCATTTAAAACAAAAAATTACTAGAAATAACAGAATACTCCTAAGGAGAAGATTTATTAAATAAAATTATGGTAAGGGGCACCTGGTTGGCTCAGGGTGTGATCCCAGGGTCCTGGGATCTAGTCCTGCATCAGGTTCCCCACAGGGAGTCTGCTTCTCCCTCTGCCTATTTCTCTGCTTCTCTTTCTGTGTCTCTCATGAATAAATAAATAAAATATTTAAAATAAATAAATAAAGGTAAAACTATGCAATAGAATATTTAAAACCTTTTGTACATTTTTTACTAAAATATGTAAGAAAAATAAAAATATTCATGACAAAGTATGAAAAAAGGAAGGTAACATGATAATAGGTACTGTGTGATCCAATACATACATATACACATGTAGAAGACCATATATATTATTAACTATGGTTATCTCTGTATTAGGGATAGGAATGATTTAATTTTTTTCCTCTTTTAATCTAAATTTCTAAATTATCTATGAAGCACAAATGTATTACCTTTGGAAAAAATAGTTTTGAAAGCTGCTAATAAGTGCTCATTGTTATTTTAATTTATTTAAATTATCCTAACTTTAAAAACTTGTTACAGTTTTTTCCCCAGTAATTTTAAAGGAGATATCAAATTTCAAGACACAGATAGCCTAGAAACAATTTTGTAATCTATTATGCTGTATTAGGTCATATATCTTTTCACCAGAATGAGAGATGGCCATGACTAGCATAGGCTTTGAGGAGGTAGGAGGGGGTTTGGGACTAAAAAGCCTTGAAGTGGGATCCCTGGGTGGCGCAGCGGTTTGGCACCTGCCTTTGGCCCAGGGCGCGATCCTGGAGACCCGGGATCGAATCCCACGTCGGGCTCCCGGTGCATGGAGCCTGCTTCTCCCCCTGCCTGTGTCTCTGCTTCTCTCTCTCTCTGTGACTATCATAAATAAATAAAAATTAAAAATAAAATAAATAAATTTAAAAAAATAAAAATAAAAAAATAAAAAGCCTTGAAGTGAAGGGGTGTGTATTTACTTACTTTGTTTTACAAGAAAACAGAAAAGTGAGGATGGCAATAGAAGATTATGAGAGGAGTAGAAAGGAAGTTGGGAAACCCCTCAGCAGGCACAGTCACCTGTGAACAAGGATGACAAAGCTGGAATCATAGGGAACAGAAGAGGTTTGGATAGCTACTCTGGTAGATATGAACTAAAGGTCACTAATCAGCAGTGAGGACCCAACTGAGGAAGCGAAACGGTCATGGCACCAGAAAACATGATTAGGGAAGCACTCGGGGTTGAGCACAGTCAGAGGAGAAAGGGCCAAAAGTTGACAAAGAATAGAGGAAGTAAGACTGGGAGGAAGGGATTGTTGAAATGGCTAATGATGTTCCAAGCTGGAGGAAGCATAAATGGTAACAGGTCAGGGATGTATTCAGTTTGGTTACCATTGGTTACCATAGTGTTTACTACTACATATAACACACAGAATGGTATATGTTTAAAAACAATTTTTTTAAATGAGAGACTGTGTAAAGAGAGAGGTAAGACAACTGATATAACTGAGGATTTACTATCTATCAGATTCTTTGTGCACAGATAAATATATTATCTTCAGTTTCTCATTGGCTAGCCTTCTCCTTTGCCATGTTCATGGCTCTCTCTTTCAAGAATTTCCTGTGACTTACCTTCTCACTTTCCTGTCTTTGCCACCAAGCTTCTTATAAGAGAAGCTTCTTATATGTCAGGACTGGCAGACCTAGGCACATCTGCCTCTACTCCTCCCCCACACCCATGGCAGGTGTAGTCAGTATATGGTGACTCTTTCCATTGCCACACACCATAAAGTCTATTTATATAAGACTAAATAGCACCAGCAAAGGGCCTTGCATATGGTAAGGATTCAATATAAATTCACTGAATGAATAAATGCATGTCACACATCAAGGGAGATTTGGGATCTATAACATCTACTGTTACCCTTCTTATTCTATGGTCTTACTAAAACTTGAATACCACCTATGCAGGTATGATTGAGGAGGAAAAAATAATAGAACTTTTTACATTATATCTGTAACCTTGTGGAAATGAGCTCCCTTTATGCTACTGGCGACAGTACCTTAGGCTCCTCATATGCAGGAACCTTTTGCTCAGGGTCAATCTACCTAGCTGCGTGCCAAGCTGTTTCAGGCTACAGTACTTTCCAGCCTGAAGGTGTGTTTTGAAATTAGGTATACATTTTTTCTCCCCTGCTTTTTGTTTATCCCATCTCTATTCATTTTCCCTCCATTCTTCTAATTTGACACCCTCCTAGATGTCATCCATTTGCAGCACAGAGGACAAAAAACAAAAACAACAACAAAAAACAATGCACTATATTCTTTTTTTTTTTTTTTTTACATGCGTAAATTATCTTTGGTGAGACATTAGCTCCACCTTGCAGGGAGGATTTGCATGATCACCAAGTCCATTGTAACAAACATATTCTTAAGGTGACTTCGTGACCTCCACTTCTAATGTTCACATCTTTGTGTGATCCCTCTCCCTAAGAGTGAATGAGACTTACTCCCAATCAATAAAATACAGAAAAGGTGCACATGATTATGTGATGATGTTATATAAAAACAGCGCCTGTCTTGCTGAAATCTCTCCCTGGCTAGCTATGAGGAAGTGAGTGGCCATGTTTGGAAACCCCACGTGGCAAGGAAATATGGTGGCTTCTAGGAGTTGGTGGCACCCTCTGGCCAACAAATAATAACAACCAAAGGGGGAAAACTCCCCAAACTGAAGCTCTCAGGCCTACAACCACAAGGAATTGAATGCAGTCAACAACCACAGGAGCATCCCATTAGTACTTCTAGATGAGAATCCAGCCTGGCCAAACCTTAATTGAAGCATTGTAAGACCCTAAAGCAGAAGGTCCAGCTAGGCCATGTTCAGAGTCCTCTCCCACAGAAATGGAGGCAATAAATGTGTGTTGTTCTTACCACTAAGTTTGTGATAATATTGTGATGCAGCAATAGGAAATGAACATAGTCACGGATCTCAACACCATCCCAATTAGAGATGACTTGGTTTACACTTACAGAAAGCAGTGAAAATCCTCGAGGTACACCTAATAAAGATTATAATGGCATTATCTAATACTCTCTTTATATAAATAATAGTGAGTAACATAATAGAGTAAACATCCTGCCCGATGACTCAAATAAGCATGGCTAATAAGCAAATCTAATATTTTGTTAGCAACAGTCATACTCAGTGGCCATGATCACACCTAGTGCTATGTTAGTTAATAAGGAGAATTATGAAAACTATAGGAAATACAACCCTTGCCTTCCACTATCCTTTGTTTCCTAAAAGTCTTATCTATGTCATCTGAGAGCTTCATTATAAAAAGGTTTCTTTCTCCAGTATGTTTCTAAAACAGCAAAAGTTTGTGGCACAGATAGGACATGCAGAGCAGCTTACAGGCTGCATTCAACCCTGCAGAAGGGGTGGATGAGTGGATTGGCTATATACTGCAGCATAACAAACTGCCCCGAAACTCAGCAGCTTAAAACAACAAACATGTATTACCTCACACATTTTCTAAAGGTCAAGAATCTGGGAGCAGCTTAGGTGGGTGGTTCTGGCTCAGGGTCTCAGGAAGTTTTGGTCAAGCTGTTGACCACGGATGCA
Organism: Canis aureus; assembly: GCF_053574225.1. Lineage (NCBI taxonomy): Eukaryota > Metazoa > Chordata > Mammalia > Carnivora > Canidae > Canis > Canis aureus. The sequence continues at coordinate 22,742,819 of NC_135641.1, read as the reverse complement.
GTTCACTTACATGGCTATTTGCAGGAGGCTCCAGTTCCTTGCCATGTGGACCTCTCACCAGGGCTGGCTGAGTGTCCTCGTGACAAGGCAGCTGGCTTTCCCCAGAGCAAGTTATCAAGAGCAAGCAAAAAGCTGCAGTGCTTTTTATGACCTAGTTCAGGGATTGGCAAACTTTTTCTTAAAGGGCTAGACAGTAAATATTTTAGGTTTGCATGCCATTAAGTCTCTACTGCAGTTGTTCACCTCAGTTGTTTTAGTGTAAAAACAACCACATCAATACAAAAACAAATGGGCATGGTATGTTCCAACACAACTTTATTTATAAAAATTGGCAGCCAGCCCATGGACTGTGTAGTTTGCCAAGTACTGGCCTGGTCTTCAAACCTGTACACCTTCATTTTCCCTTTATTCATTAGAGGCAAGTCCCTAAGTCCAGCCCACATTCAAGGAGAGAGAATTCAGGCTCTGCCTCTTGAAGGAATAAAAATATCTTAAAACTACTTCAATGAGCTGACATAATAAGTCATTATTATGTCTATTCTGTCTATTATGTCATTCTATTTACATAATAAGTAGAATGTGGATTAAATACTGCAATAATTTCCTTTTTGGTGGTGGTGGGGTTGGGGGGGAATGGGCAGCAAAGCAAAGTTTATTGAGTGATAGTACAAAACTCCTCAAGAGGGAGGGGACTGGAGAGGGTTGCCCTACAATAGTTTCCTAAGGCTACTAAATTACACAAAGGAAGTAGCTTAAAGCAACAGAAGTTTATTCCCTCATAGCTCTTAAGACTAGATGTGTGAAATCAGGATGTTAGCTGGGCCATGCTCCCCCTAAAGACTCTATGAAAGAATCCTTCTTTGCCCCTTCCTAACATCTGATGGCTCCTGGCAATCCTTGGCATTCTTTGGTTTGTAGCTGCTTTGCTCCAATCTCTCCCTCTGTTTTCATATGGCCCTCTTCTCTATGTGTATCTCTGCATGTCCTCTCCTCTTCCTAGAATTCAACCCACTGCCACTGCCCACACAACCCACTGTCACACTGTCCCTCCAAATTAATATTCACCTAGAACTTTAGAATGTGACCTTATTTGGAATTAGAGACTTTGTAGATGTAATTTTTAAAATTAATATGAGTTTATATTAGATAGAGTAGGTCTTAAAATCCAATGACTTGTGTCCTTATAAGAAGATGAAAGGATAGGATCCCTGAGTGGCCTAGCAGTTGAGCATCTGCCTTTGACTCAGGGCGTGATACCAGAGTCCCGGAATTGAGTCCTGCATTGGGATTCCTGCATGGATCCTGCTTCTCCCTCTGCCTATGTCTCTGCCTCTCTCTCTCTCTCTCTCTCTCTCTCTCTGTGTGTGTGTGTGTGTGTGTGTGTCTCATGAATAAATAAAATCTTTGGAAAGAAAAAAAAAAAAGACGAAAGGATACACACTTAAGTCCTAAAATACGTAAAGGAAGTTCCTCATAATCCTCTGGATGAAGTACAAACTTCTTACCCTGACAAATAAAGCCATTTCTAAAGCAATCCTACCAACTTCTCTGTCCTCATTTCCTACCATTCCTAGTTCTAGGCTCTAGCCAAAGTGAACTGCTTATTCTCCTAACCTACAGGTACATGACTTTGCTGTAGCCTCTCCCTAGAGTGTCCTGTCAACTCTTCCTTTCTACTACTTATCCTTTAAGACTTTGTTCAAATATTCCTTCCTTCAGAAACCCTTGATGACCTTTTTGGATCTGCTGGAGGTCCCTCCTCTGTTTCCACAGAATCCTGTGCATATTTAACACATTTCTATTGTAATGACTGATGTATAAGTTTGGATTCCACACTAAAGACTAAGCTTCTTAAAGTCAGTAACTGTGTCATTTTTATTCCTGTGTCCTCAGCATCTAGTGGAGTACTCAAAGAGATGTTCAAGAAATATTTGTTGGTTAAATAAGGTTACAGATTTTTCTCCTTACACATTTTTAAGCAGCACTGGATAAAACCTCTTTGGGCTGGAATAATTTTAACCCAGTCTTGCATGAACATAGCAGGTTGGATTTGATATTCCAATAGTTAGTTACTTTTAGGAGAATCCCTTTAGGCCTGGGCAATGAAGGCCTATTGATGCACTGCTGGCCTGCATCTGGCACACATAAGTGCAGGCATGTTGATAAATATAGTTCTGAATTCCTTCTACCATGCTCTACCCACCAGGCGATAGAATTAAGGAGTGTTGAATGTTTTATCTTTAAAATCTTTAAAATATATAATATATATATATATATATATATATAATATATATCTTTAAAATATATAATAATGATACTTGAAGGCCCCTTACTTTAAGCAATGAAATTCAGTTACCTTATAGCAAGAACATTTTTAGAAATTTTTATTGAGATAATTGCAGATTGACATACAATTATAAAAAATAACATGGAGAGATCCCCTGTAAATTCTATCCAGTTTCCCCAATGGTAACATTCTGCAAAACTATAATAGAATATGTATTACAAACAGGAGAGGGACACTGATATGATCTGCCGGCCTTATTCAGATTTCACCAGTTTTCTTTGGATTTGTATGTGTGTGTATGTATGTGTATTATAGTCTACATGATTTTATCCTCTTTGTAGGTTCATTAATCGACTACAGTTAAGAAACTGAAGTTTCAATGCTGCAAGCATCCCTAATGTTAACCCTAATGCAGTGTAATTCTACTACATCCCATCTTCTGTGTTCTTACTGTTATATATTTTATATCTGTAGTTTTTACATTTTATAAGAAAAGACATAGTATTAATAGGTAGACCATAATATTTTAAGGTTACATAGTAAAATCTCTGGAGCAAGTACTAAAAATATTTAAAAGATATAGCTCAACAATCATTATATGAATTGATGTGGAATGCTATAAAATAGTTGATAAACTTCAATCAATCAATCAGTCAAAGAAGGAAATGGGGCATAAATTCCAGATTGAGTAAATAGAAAACAAAGAAAAAAGTACACCTAAGGGCAACCATACCAATGAATACATTAAATATAGATAGACTACAAGGTAGAGACTGTGAGACTGAAGAAAAAAAAAAAGCAAGGCTCACCATATGCTATTTATAAACAAGACAACTCAAATATAAAACCAGACAATTTGAAAGTAAAAGGTGGGGGTGGCATGCAAATACTAAGCATATGAAAGCTCCTATAACTAAATATTACCAGTTAGACAAAGTAGATTTTATTTTATTTTTTTTTAATTTTTATTTATTTATGATAGTCACAGAGAGAGAGAGAGAGAGGCGCAGAGACACAGGCAGAGGGAGAAGCAGGCTCCATGCACCGGGAGCCCGATGTGGGATTCGATCCCAGGTCTCCAGGATCGTGCCCTGGGCCAAAGGCAGGCGCCAAACCGCTGCGCCACCCAGGGATCCCCAAAGTAGATTTTAAAACAGAATATTAGCAGAAAAAGAGTATTAGAGCTAAAAAGGGAGATTTAATAATAATAAAAGAGACACTTCATCAAGAAGACCTAACAACCCTAACTATGGTTGTACTCAACAACAGTGCTTCCAAGTACAAAACTGACAGAACTTAAGAGAAAAATAGGTAAGTCTACAATCAGAGATTTTAAAACTCCTTTCTTAGTAACACATAGTACTAAGCACCCCCTTGCCGAAAAAAAAAATCAATAAGCATATAGATTTAAACTATACTCTCAACCATCTTGACCTAATTGACATTCACAGACCACCACACTTAACTACAGAATTTGTGCAAAGAAGGTCCACCCACATAGATCTTAAAATGAGTCTCAGTAAGTTTCAAAAAACTGAAGTCTTTTTATCTACTTTTTAAATATATCAATAAGATAGCTTTTCTAAAAAATCTGTTGGGGCATCTGAGTGGCTCAGTTAGCTGAGCATCTATCTGGCTCAGTTTCAGCTCGTATCATGATCTCAGGGTCAGATCAAGCCCCACATTGAGCTCTACACTCAGGGAATCTGCTTGAGTTTCTCTTTCTCTCTCTCTCTCTCTCTCTCCATCTCCCTCTGCCCTTCCTCTTGCTCACTCAAGCTCGCTCGCACTCTTTCTTAAATATATATTTTTAAATCCCTGTAATGTTTGGATACCAAAAAACACATATCTAAAGGCCCATGGGTGAAAAGACAAATCACAAGGAAAATGAGGTTTGAAACTAAATGAATGAAGAAAGTATATCAAAATGTGTGAGATATACTAAACTGGCGCTTAGAGGAAATTTTATAGCTTTAAATGTGTAGTTCAAAAAAAATAATAAATGTGTAGTTCAGAGAAGAATTTAAAAGCAATGATCTTTTTCCACCAAAAAAAGGCTGGAAAAAGTAGAACCAACTAAACCCAAAGAAAGAAGAAATAATAAAGAACAGAAACCAATGAAATTAAGAAACAGAAAATGAATAAACTTTCTATAGCTATTTTTTAAAAAATATTACTAAAAAAAGATAATACCTTAGCAAGATTGATGAAGAAAAAAGAAAAAAAGAACCAATTGTGTTAAGTGAAAGAAGCCAATCTGAAAGGTTATATACATATAATTCCAACTATATGGCATTCTGGAAAAAGCAAAATTATGGAGACAGTAAAAAGATCAGCAATTGCCAGGGGTTTGCGGGAGGGAGGACGGATGAAGAGGTAGTGCACAGGGGATTTTTATTGAGATGAAACTATTCTGTATGATACAACACAAAGAATGAACCCTAATGGAAACTATGGACTTCAATTAATAAAAATGTATTGTTATTGGCTCATAGTACTGCAAGATATTGATAACAAGGAGAACTCAGTGGGGGGATGAGAAAGAATATAGAAATTTTTTGTACTTTTTGCTCATTCTCATATAAACCTAAAACTGCTAAAAATAGTGCATTAAAAAAACAAATATAAAAAAATGCCATTAGGCATGAGGGAATAAAAATAACATCAGATACTAAAGACACTAAGAACAATACAAAGATATGAATATTATGCCAGTATATGCAACAATTTAGATAATATGGATAAATCTTTAAAAAACACAAATTCCTCAAACTGATTTAAAAAATTTTAGAAAAATCTAAGTCTCCCCAGATCTATTAAAAGAATTAATAATGAGTCAAATTCATAATAAAAATGTTCTCTCAAAAAAAAAAAAAAAAAAAAAAGCTCTAGGCCCACGTGCCTTTACCAGAGGGTAAGATCAAAGATTTAGCACCATCACTATCATCACTACCACCGCCCACTACTAATAATAAAAATACGAATTCTACACAAACTCAGAAAACACAGGAGAAGGAAACACTTTCTAATTCATTCAAGAATGCCAGTATAACCCTGGTAAAAAAAAAAAAAAAAAAAGCATGACAAAGATGTTATTAAAAGCAAAGTTACAGACCAATATCCCTCATAGATACTGATATTCCTCACTGCATCCCACACAGATGCAAAAATGCTCCACCAAGCACTAGTAAATTGAACTTAGTGTGCATGCATTGATTGACTTTTTTTTCACCACTATATCAAATTTATTATTCCAATGGCATTAATATAGCTGGAGGTGCTCATGCCCAGCACAGAGCCCAACACAGAGCTTGAATCCACGACCCTGAGATCAAGACCTGAGCTGAGATCAAGAGTCGGTTCCTTAACTGACTGAGCCACCCAGGGGGCCCATGAACCTAGTGAATTTTTTAAACATATACCACAATATGACTGAAATGGCATTTATTATAAGAATGCAAAGCTGGCTTACTGTCAGAAAACTCAAACACTATAACACTATAACACTAAGAGAATAAAAGAAAATAGTGACATAATCATCCCAACAGATACAACAGCAAATGGGTGTTACAAAATTCAACACCCTTTCATTAATAAAAATTCCCATAAAACTAGGATCAGAAGAGAGCCTCTTCAAACCAATAAAATGTATCTACAAAAAACAACAATACCATGCTTATGATGAAACATGAAATGCTTTTCCACTGAGATTGGAACAAGGCAAGGATGTTCACCCTCACCACTGCAATGCAACATACATATGAAGTGCTCAGGAAAGGCCTGATACATAGGTGATCAGTAAATGTCACTAGCTTCTGGGTTGCATGAGGTACATGTTCAGCTTTAACAGATAATGCCAAACAGTTTCCCAAAGAGATTGATATAGACTCTTTTAAAATGGTCTTTTTCTGTTCTTAAGAATGAAAAGAAAATATTAAAAGTAGTCTCCCACAAAAACCCTTGTTATTGTTTTTGTACATTACCTTTCAGTCTTTTTTATTGCATGTTTATTAGTTAGGTAAGACTGTGGTTGTTATGGAGTTTTGTATCTTACTTTTTATTTATTTATTTTTAAAGATTTTATTTATTTATTCATGAGAGATAGAGAGAGAGAGAGAAAGGGAGAGAGAGAGGGGGCAGAGGGAGAAGCAGGCTCCATGCAGGGAGCCTGATGTGGGACTCGATCCCAGGACAAAGCCATCTGGGAATCCCTGTATCTTGCTTTTTAAACTTAACATTAAAACAAACATTTTCCCATGCTTTGAAAAACTTAAAGTTTTGTGTATGTGTGATTTTAATAAATTAGGAAACCTTCTTTGTTCTTGTTTACAAATTCTGAAAAAATATTTTATAGTCTATCAAATATTTTTAAACAGCATTTATGATACTAATAAATACCTTGTTATGAAATAGCCAACTTTTCTTTTTAAAACTTTTTTCCAGGGATCCCTGAGTGGCTCAGCAGTTTAGCCCCTACCTTTGGCCCAGGGTATGATCCTGGAGTCCTAGGATCAAGTCCCGCATAGGGCTCCCTACATGGAGCCTGCTTCTCCCTCTGCCTGTGTCTCTGCCTCTCTCTCTCTCTCTCTCTCTCTCATGAATAAATAAAATCTTAAAAAAAAAAAAAAAAACTTTTTTCCAGAGCATCCCTGGGTGGCTCAGTGGTTTGGCGCCTGCCTTTGGCCCAGGGCATGATCCTGGAGTCCCGGAATCAAATCCTATGTGATTTGATTTGATTTGATTTGATTCGGGCTCCTTGCATAGAGCTGCTTCTACCTCTTCCTGTGTTTCTGCCTCTCTCTCTCTCTCTCTCTCTCTCTCTCTGGGTCTCTCATGAATAAATAAATAAAATCTTTTAAAAAATAAAAAAATAAAAATAAACTTTTTTCCAGCTTTATTGAGGTACAAATGACAAATAAAAATTATATTTATTTAAGGTGCACAATGTGATGGTTTGATATATATTTTGTGAAATGATTACCATAATCAACTTACACATCCATCACCTCACATAATTTTTTTTTTAATTTTATTTATACATGAGAGAAAGAGAAAGAGAGAGAGCACGTGCACACAAGTACAGAGGGAGAGAGAGAAGCAGACTCCCTGTTCAGCAGAGAGCCTGATGTGGAGCTCGATCCCAGAACTCTAGGATCATGACCTGAGCCAAAGGCTGACACTTAACTGAGCCACCTAGGCACCCCAATATCTGTTTTCTTTTTGAGGAACTTAATGCAATGTAGCTTTCTTTTAGCAGTGCTTTAGAGGCTTTTCATAGGATATAATATTTAATCTCTGGTTTATAATATTTCTGAGCATTACTTGTGACAAGCATTTTTCTATATTTTATGCAAAAAATATTCCTTTTAATGATACTGCAATAGGATTTTTAATTTTATGGTTTTTTTCTTGTATATACTAATTAATTTAATATTTGGTACTAAATATTTTTTGGGGAAAATTAATATGGAGAGAAAGGAATATACTTATGTGAAATTTTATTTAATTGTTCCCTTGAAAATATGGTGCAAATTGTGGGTCCCAAGGATTTTACTTATGTATTCCTTTTGATTTTACAATTTGCTGGACTTTTCTAAATTTGGTCACAAAGTTAGCCTTCCATCATTTTTCTCTTTTATTTTGTTAGCGATTTTGGAAATAAATTTTCAGAATTCCCACAATTCATTACCAAGAAAGCATATATTGTAAACCATAGCTATGCCACTCTCAAGCCACATCACTTAGGCAACTTATGTGACATTATCTGTAAAATGGAGATAAGGACAGTGATGATAGTGATAAGTTAAAATACCTACCAATATGGTTATTATAAACGTTAAACAAGATCAGGCATGGCAGCCCAAAGCACAGATATTTGCTAATATTTTAATAAATCTAGTCAGTCACTAAACCCAACTAATTATAAATATCTAATGATTCAAAAAAATTACCCCTCAAAATTTTCAGATCGTTCAAATTAAATTCAAGTTTATACCCTACTCTTAATTCTCCCAGCATTTACCTGAGGTATTTTTCATGTCTCACCTGAACTGTAAGAATAGCCTCCTTATCTCCCTGCCTCTAATCTCTTTCCCTTTCAGTTCCTACAGTAGTGATCTTTCTAAAACACAGTCTGATTTCAATTCTCTCTTGAAAATCTTTTGATAGCTCTCCATCGCGTAGAGCAATGTTTCCCAAACTTCATGCATTCCCATACCTCTTCCCAAGTGTTGCAAATGGTTCCTCTGCCTCATCTTCCTTCCTAAATAATTTATACTTATTCCTCGTAATTTATCTTATCTGCAATAAGGATGTTACCTAATGTAAAGTGTATATTTTATTCCAGACCCTTAATTTGTACTTAGAAAGATCTTTCGTTGATATAATTTACATACATGAAATGCACAGATCTCAAGTATTCAATCTAATGAATGCTGACAATTCTATACATCCATGTAATTACCAGCCAAATCAAGATTCAGAACATTTCTAGGACTCTAAATGTTCTTCCCGGTAAATAAATAGCGTCTTCCCCTTCCCCCATGAAAAGTTTTGACAAAAAAATTTTTGGTGTCACAGAACAACCATAGTTCTTCCCATTGATATTAAAAATGCTTTGTGGGCAGCCCGGGGGGCTCAGCGGTTTAGCACTGCCTTCAGCCCGGGGTGTGATCCTGGACAACCGGGAATCAAGTCCCACATCAGGCTCCCAGCATGGAGCCTGCTTCTCCCTCTGCCTGTGTCTCTGCCTCTCTCTCTCTCTCTCTCTCTCTCTCGGCATCTCTCATAAATAAATAAATAAAATCTTTTTAAAAAAATGCTTTGTATAATTTCAGCCTGCCTTATCATTTTTATGGTCCAACATTGCAAAGTTAGGATAATCTGCATTTTATTTTTTTTAAGATTTTATTCATTTGAGAGAGAGAAGGCGTGTGTACACAAGATTGTACAAGTAGGGGGAGTAGCAGAGGGGGAGGGACAGGGAGAAGAAGGCTTCCCACTTAAGAGGGAGCCCAATGTGGGGCACAATCCCAGGACCTAGGGTCATGACCTGAGCCGAAGGCAGACGCTTATGGACCAAGCCACTCAGGTGCCTCAGGATGATCTGTATTTTAAATATTTCATTTTACTTCTTTTTTGGCATTGTAGCTGTTATCTCTGTATGTGTATGTGTGCATGTACTGTATGTGTTAATAGATATTCAAAAGCAGAAGTCAACAAACTACAGTACTTGGGCAAAATCTAGTGGACCTGTTTTTATAAATAACACCTTATTAGAATACATTTACGTACTAAGTGTCTGCTTTTGTGCCACAAAGGCAGAATTAGTTGCCATGAAGACCCTATGGCCCAGAAAACCTAAAATATTTATTATCTGGCCCCTTACATTAAATACTTCCCAACCAATGTTCTAAAACATTGATTCTTAAATTTTAGCATGTATCAGAATCACAGAGAGATTACTGTGCCAAACCCCAGAGTTTCTAACTCAAGTTAGGTCTATGGTAAAGCCAAGAGAATTTTCATCTCTAACAAGTTCCCGGGTGATGCTGATGCTGCTGGTCTACTGACCACATTTTGAGAACCACTGTTGAGGCTACATTATATCATGTTAACATATTACAGTTTACCTCATATTATACTACTCATTCCCACCCTTTGTACTCTTGTTGTTATACATTTTACTTCTTTATATGCTCTTAACCGACTGTACGTTGTTATTAGTTTTGCTTTGAACAGGCCATATCCTTTTTGTAAATTAACACGCAATAAAGTTGACTTTTATGGTGTACAGTTCTACAAGTTTTAACTTATGTAACTGCTTTCAACTCTTATAACTGCTACAATAACTTCCTCTGTTAAAGGATCTAGTAGAAAAGAAGAGCATCAAAGTATTAAAAAACAATCAAAAAGAAATGCTAGATATAAAAAAAAATTGAAAAATTCATTCGATGGATATAAGGGTCATGCTATTGAGTGAGGGTAATTTCTACACCCAATCATAAAATTTTCATGTTTTGTGTCTTTTTCTTTATTCAGTGAACCAGCACTATTAACATCTACTATAGGTTGGTGATTTCCAATTTGTTATTTACTATACTACTAATGTGTATCTTGTATGATTTCTTAAGTGTATTGTTTGAACACTTTATTCTTGAATTTTCCAATTAGAATAAGTTCTGGAAAAGTTATTTTATCTTTCACACTTTCTCAAAGTAGCATGTAAGCTATTTTGTTTTTCATGTCTCTTCCTATGGACCTTATCGTCTAATCATTTTCAGGATAATAGATTATACAGGCAGTCTTTTTCTTAAGTTTATTTTTAAGTAATCTCTATATCCAACATGGTACTCACACTCATAATCCTGAGATCAAGAGTCAAATGCTCCACTGACTGAGCCAGTCAGGTATCCCTCAACTTTTAATTAGTAAATTTTTATGGTCTTCCTTTGATGAATTTATTGGTGTATGATCCCCTCATTCTAAGGGGACTTTAGTGAGAAAAGCTTGTAGTTTCCTAGATAATTGGCAGCCATTGTCTTCCCCACCTCCATCATCTTATTAAATTCTAAAAGCTATAAGGACAATGGAAAGACTGCCTAGAGTCTGGGTTCAGTAGCTCTGAAATCTTCCATTCTGACTATAATAAAGGGTCAGGCTAGTAGAAAAGAGATCAAGTTTCTTTGAGCAACCAGGTCCAGGTTAATAAGCAGTAGAGTTAAATAAGCTTTCATCCATTTGACCACCACAGCCCAGGTGTCTTCTGTGGTACCTCATCCTTTTGTTCATCCTATCTTAATACAGACTCAAAAATGGTTTTCAATTTCTAATGTAAAATTCTCTTTATTGTCATCCATGCTCTTAACCTGCCTCTACCTATTTGTCTAGGTATCTCTCTTGCCTGTTTTTCTTTGATGAGGTGTGTCATAAAGTACTATGAGGGCTGTGTTTACTTTGTGTTGCATTTACTGAGAAGTCCAAAAAAGCTTGTTCCATACTTTCCAGGTGTTCCATAATGGTCTCTGATGTCTATAAAACATCTTGTGTAAATCGTTTCTGCTAAGTTTGTACTGCAAATACATTTTGAAATGTATCCAGCCAGGATCCATCGACACCATTTTGCTATGGAAACACTGGTATATATCAAACAATATCAAAGATAAGATTTATTCCTTAAATTCCAAAACAATACTCAAAGGGATCTATTTTGTTTATCTGGTTATCATTCCATTTGTTGTCCTGTGAGGAAGGCGGACTAAGATATTATCATCTCATTTTCCAGATGAGGAAGTGGAGACGTGGACAGAGATGATTAAATGAGACAGCACATGAAAAAGTATCTGTGACAGAGCCTGGTTTGTACGTATGTAGGTGTGTGTGTACATATACAATAGACACTCACACAAATATATGTACATATATTCTGCAATGAAGAAAGCATATTTTTCTCTTTAAAAGAATATATTTATGTATCATCAAAAAGCAAATTAGTGGCAGCTATAAAATTAAAGCTACTTAACTTCTAGTCTCGTCTTTCTAGTAAACTCTATTCAGATGACACAGACGACATTTCGGTAGTTATTAGCTTTTCACATTCAGAATAGACTAGTGTCTATTACAGTAGTTCATTTTTAAAAACATAATCCAGAGATATTATAGGGACACTTCCTCAAACTTTCTGTTCTTTATACATTTCTACTGGCATTACATAACATTTTGGCTTCTTCTTGGGAGCCCTTTCCCCAGACAGACATACCATTTTGGCTTCTTCTTGGGTGCCCTTTCCCCAGCCCTTTCTCCCCAAGGGAGAAGCTTGGGCCAGATTTTAGTTTAGGTGACATTTGGCTTTGTTTTCCTTTTACCTTCTCTTCTGGTTCTTCTCCTACTTCTTATGTGACAACCCATATTCCATGAAAATCAGTTCATGGGCAGCAATAGCAGGTAGAAGAATCTGATTAGGACAGTAAACTATGAGTCAGAGACTAGAAATGCCATAGGAAAAAAGACTTTCAAGCAATCTGGAACTGGGAGGAGTAATCTGGGTGAGGGTTAACAAACTAGAGTTTGACAGACAGTGAGGAAGCCGGCAGAGCAGACCAAACAAGTACATGGAGCAGGCACAGGGAAAATGCAAAATGCTTTGCACCTCGATCACTCTTTATTTCTTTTACTATGTATGGTAAATTCTGATCTAATGTGACACTGACCTAGAATCCTACCAGTAGCAGTAATTCCAACAGTTGGCTGGCTGACCAGCCAATGTGGACTAAAGTGTGGTCACAGTTCTTTTGGCAGAGGGTTTTCTTTATTCTGGTTGTTGAAATAGATGCAATAACATTAATTCATACTAAAGATGGTGACACCGATCATTAATTTATTACTGCTCTCAAAAAATAGTATGCTTTGAGGAGAGAACCAAAGCAGTAATCTCTCCCAAGTATATTCTTTGGCACACTGACTCCTGCAGTTTAGATGAATGCTTCAAATGAAAAAAAGGATTCTGTGGTCAAAAACTTAGGGAAGGGCAGCCTGGGTGGCTCAGCAGTTTAGCGAGGCCTTCAGCCCAGGGCCTGATCCTGGAGACCTGGGATCGAATCCCACGTCAGGCTCCCTGCATGGAGCCTGCTTCTCCCTCTGCCTGTGTCTCTGCCTCTCTCTCTCTCTCTCTCTCTCTCTCTTCCTGGTTTTTCTCTCTCTCTTCCCCTGTGTCTCATGAATAAATAAATAAAATCTTAAAAAAATAAATTTAGGGAAATGCTGCAGGACCCTCTTACTAGAAACATTAACATATTAAAGGTCCTGAGAAGTCTTGCAAGTAAATATGTAAACTAATTTAATTTTATTTTAAAAATTAAAAAAATTTATTAAAAAAATTTATTTAAACAAATTTTTTAAAGTTTACTTTTATGGTTAGTACTTTCAGTGCCGTGTTCAAGAAATCTTTGAATACCCAAAATTGCAAAGATTTTTTTCCCACCTTTCTGGTTCTGAGTTGTTTTTTTTTTTTTCTGGTTCTGAGTTTTATGTTTAGATCTATGATCAATGTCTATTTAATTTTTGTGTATGGAGAGATAAAGATGTGATGGTTCTTTTCTTTCCCATAAGAAAATCCATTTGATCCAGCAACATATTTAAGATGATTCTTTCCCTGGGGCACCTGGGTAGCTCAGTTGGTTTAACATCTGATTCTTGATTTCAGTTTAGGTCATGATCTCAGGGTTGTGAAATGTGGCCCTGTATCAGGCTCCACACTGAGCAGGGAATCTGCTCGAGATTCTTTCTCACTCTCTCTTTCTGCCTCTCCCCCCATTCTCTGCCCCTCTCTAAAATAAATAAATACATAAATAAATAAATACATAAATAATAAATAAATCTTTTAAAAAATACTCCTTTTCCCATTCAATTGACTTGTCACCCTGGTCAAAACTCAATTGACCTTATGTGTGTGGGTCTATTTCTAGATATGCCATTCTGCTCCATTGATACATTCATCTACTCTCAGGACAATAGTTAATTGTTGGTAATAGTTAATAGCTTTATAGTTAAGATTTGAAATCACATACTATAAATCATCCAACTTGTTGTTCCTTTTTAAGATTGTTTTAGCTATTCAATATTCATTGCATTACCAGATACACTTTAGAATCAGCTTGACAATTTCTTCAAAAACACCTGCTGGAATTTTGATGGAAATTGCACTGATCTATAAATTTACTTAGGGAGAACTGGCATCTTAACAAATTTGAGTTTGATAACCCATGATCATGATTTGTGTGTGTGTGTGTTTTCAAGATTGATTGATTGATTGATTTAACAGTAGGCTCTATGCCCAAAGTGGGGCTTGAACTCAGGACGTGGAGATTAATAGTCACATATTCCCCCAACTGAGCCAGCCAGGTGCCCCCATGGTATTTATATTGAGCTTTAAATTCAGTCTTCTTTTTCTCAGAAATGTTCTGTAGTGTTCAGTATAGAGGTCCTTGTGCCCTTTTTAAAGACTTATTGCTATGTATTTGATATTTTCAGTGATGACAGTTTCATCTATTTTCTAATTGTCTTAGCTGTTCTAATTATTTCTAATGCAATTTTTTATATTGACTGTGACCCTGCAATATTCATTAATTAGTTCAAATAGTTTTTTAGAGATTCTACAGGGTTTTCTTTATATACAATCATATCAAATATAAATAATGACAGTTTTGCTTTTCTTCTGAACTCTGGCCTTTTATTTCTTTTTCTTGCCTTATCATACTGGTTCTGTATTAACCACTTAATATATATCATCTCATTTAATCTTTATAGCAACTCATTTTTATTACTATTTACAGGTACAAAAACTGAAACTCAGAAATGTTCAGTAACTTGTGCAATCAAGATTGCACAAATTCAACCCCAGGCTCTTATCCAAACCTGTACCAATGACTACTAGCTTATAAATTTAGAAAACTGAGAGGCACAAAAGCAAAAAATGTTATCAAATTAATAATATGGAAAAAATCCAATCAAGGGCAAAGGATATAAACAATTCACAGAAGAAAAAGGCAGGTTTCTTCTAAAAATGAAAAGATGTTCAACCCCACTCATAAGAGAAATACACATCAAAACAATTCTAAAATGGTGTAGCCACTGTGGAAAACAGTATAGTAGTTCCTAAAAAATTGAAAAATAGAATTACCATGTGATCCAACAACCTCACTTCTAAGTATATATCCAAAAGAATTGAAAGCAGGACCTCAAAATGTTATCTGTACACTCATAGTCATAGCAGCATTATTCACAACACTCAAGAGGTAGAAACAATCCAAATGTTTATCAATGGATGAATGGATAAAGAAAGTGTGGTATATAATAAAATATTACTCAGTCTTAAAAGGGAAGGAAATCCTGTCATTTGCTATGGCATAGGTGAAACTTGAGAACTTTACACTAAGTGAAATTAGCCAGTCACAAAAAGAAAAAACTGTGTGATTCCACTTAAATGAGGTATCTAAAGCAGTCAAACTCATAGAAACAGAAAAGAGAATGGTGGTGCCAAGGTTTGGAGGGAGGAGGAAATGAGGAGTTGTTATTTAGTGGGTATAGAGTTTCAGACTGGAAGGTGAACAAGTTCTGGAGATCGGTTTCACAACAACGTTAATATTATGTAATACCGTTGAACTGAACACTTAAAAATGGTTAAGACAGTGAATTTTATGTTATACGTTTTTCATCACAATTTGAAATATAAAGATTATCTTAAAAAACTTTAACTCAAATTTTATTATGAATTCTAAAAAAAAAAAAAAAAACTATTCTGAAACCATTTCTTAACCTATCAGATTGGCAAAAGTCCAAAAGTCTGATAACTCTCTCAGTTGGCAAGGATATGGGAAACAGTACTTTTATTCACTGCTGGAGAAGTACAAATTGGTACAATTTCTATGGAAGGCAACTAAGCAATATTTATGGCATCTATTGACACAGTGATTATACTCTCTGAATTTAATCATAGAGATAAACTCTATGCATGTATAAAATGATATGCACAGGTTATGAATTTCAGCATTGTTTACAATAGGAAGATACTGGAAACAACCTAAATGCCCATTACTAGGTGACTGGTTAAATAAGTTACAGTATGTCCATAAAGTGGAATATTATGTAGCTATTTAAATATGAGGACACTCTCCAAGTACCGACATGGAAAGAGAGTCAACATATATTACAAATTAAAAAATTAAGAACAGTAGGTATAATAGTATTAGTAAAAAGAGAAAAGTAAGAATCTGTGTATACTTTTATATTTCCTTGCATATACACCAAGAAACTCTGGAAGAACACATGGAATAAAAATAACAGTAGTTTGGGGCCCTGAATAGGAACTAAATGGATAGGGGACTGGCTGGGGTAGGAAGACGTTTCCATGAAAACTTTTCTATGGGGTGCCTGGATGACACATTGGTTAAGCATCCAACTCTTGGTTTCAGCTCAGATTATGATCGAGATCAAACCCCACATCAGGCTCCAAGCTCAATGTAGAGTCTGCTTAAGATGGTCTCTCTCTCTGCCCTTGCTCCCTGTGCATGCACACACTCTCTCTAAAATAAATAAATAAACCTTTTTATTTAAAGTACACTTTTCTCTATTTTTTGGTTTTGGAATCATGTGAATCAAAAAATTAAATAAAAATTCCAATTCTCAGGGTACCTGGGTGGCTCAGTGATTGAGCATCTGCCTTTGGCTCAGGTCATGATCCCAGGGTCCTGGGATCGAGTCCCACATCAGGCTCCCCACAGGGAGTCTGCTTCTCCCTCTGCCTATGTCTCTGCCTCTCTCTGTGGCTCTCGTGAATAAATAAAATCTTTTTTAAACACTCTCATTCTTAAAAATAAATTTTAATGGCACCAACTGATATGAATATATTCACAAAATGAGTATTTACCACATACCTACTACATGTCAAGTAGGTACTATTTTGGACACTGCCAATATAGCACTGAACAAGACAAAGTTCTTGCTCCCTCATAGAACTTACATTCTAGTGAGAAAGATTAGATACATAGATGGATTTTATTTAAAAAATACACACACACACATCAATATAATTCTGAATATAAATAGTATATATATTCAACTATATATATCATATATAGTGTTTTTGTATGTGTATATATTTATAAAAATATATATTTTTAATAAAATGAGTTAAATAGTGCCAAGTAGCTATTGCTAAAAGTCAATCAAGGTAAAGGAAGAGTGAGGTGGTGGAAGTCAGGTGGTGATCCCTCTGAAGAAGGAGGCATTCCAAGGAAGAAACAATAGAGGGGAAGAGCTTTCCAGGCAGCAGAGACCCTGCAGCATGAGAAAGTTTGATGTATTCCAGAAGCAACAGAAACACTTATGTAGCTGGAGCAAACTGTGTGAAGAGAACAGTGGTAGACAATGATGTGAAACAGATCTCACTGACCCCCTCAGAAAGCAGACCATGTGGGCTTTGTTGGGCAGGAGCAAGGATTTGGATGTTAGAAGCAGCTATTGAAAGTCTTTAAAAATATCTGAAAGGGGCCCAGAAGGCTGGGAAGAAAGTAGAGTAGGAAGATCCAGATACAACTAGACCACACTCACATCAGTGTAAATAACCCAGAAAATGACCCAAAGACTGGCCGAATAAGCTCCACAACTAAATGGAAAGAAGAGGCCACATCAAAGAGGGTTGGAAGGGTGGAGGTACAGCGGGAAGCTAAAGGGATCCGTAGGACTGTCTGTCAGAGGCAGGGATTCGCAAACTCAGAGAAGGGAGAGAATAGACTAGGACGCTGGGGAGCCCGCATGGGGAAGATGAATCCCCATAATATTTGGCTTTGAAAACTAGAGGGACAGAGTTTCATGAATACTTACAACCAGCAGGACTTACAGCCTGGAATTTTAAAAAATCTTAGTTTTGTGAGAGCTTGAACAGTAATAGGAAACTGAGCTACTGCCCTTAGAGTGATCGCACAACAAACAGCCCAAGGAGATGGAGCATAGAAGCAGTAGTGTAAAAAACACCTAGAGGCATATGGCAGGAAGAGTTATTTACTCATTTTATAGCCTATCCTGGAGTTAGGGACTGCGGGGAGACCCCCACAGGAACAAAGGAGATGCAGGTGCCACTTTCCTCACCCGCTCCACCCCGCATAAATACATTGCCACCTGCAGGAACCAGACCAATACTGACAATTGCTACCTAGCTTGCTTACACAAAGACCTGTCCCTCTCTTTGGCCAAGCCTCCCTCAGTCTGTGACTGCCAGGTCCCCTCCCCAAAAGACCCGAACAAACTCTTGCAAACACCAGGTCTCCTGACTCATGCACTTTCCAGGGCCTCAGTCCTGGCAACAGTAGTAGTGGGTCCCCTCTCACCGACCCCCTCTGCACACACCTTGTTAAAACTGCATGCCCCGGGATCCCTGGGTGGCGCAGCGGTTTGGCGCCTGCCTTTGGCCCAGGGCGCGATCCTGGAGATCCGGGATCGAATCCCACATCAGGCTCCCGGTGCATGGAGCCTGCTTCTCCCTCTGCCTGTGTCTCTGCCTCTCTCTCTCTCACTGTGTGCCTATCATGAATAAAAATTAAAAAAAAAAAAAGATTTTAAAAAAAACTGCATGCCCCACACCTGTGTGTTTTACAGATCAGCACAGCCAGCCCTGGTCCTGGCAACAGAGGGACATCCCTTCTTCTTGTGTCCAAACCTTGTGGGCACTGTAGCCCTGCCATAGAGCATGTTGTGTATCTGCCCCCTCCAATAAGCTTTTGGCTAGAGCCCATTCAAATCAGGATTACAAGTTTGACAGTGTGCAAGCAGCCCTGAAAGGGGCCAGCATCACTCCAAAGAGACTCTTGCCCTGAGGAAAGGGAAAAATAACCACACAAATGAGTCAGATGGTGGCCCCACAAGTAGGCTGGGGCAGATAGCAGATGGTCTGACTTTAGGCCCCCTCCACCAATGAAAGCTTTTCAAAGGATAACACAGGGAAAGTGCCCTGCCGTTTGGTGCTACTGCATCTCTGGCAAATGCCTCATCTGACTAAACTCAAGCCCAAGGCAGCCCCAAATTGGCCCACTGATAACAAAGGGATCAAACCCTGCACACAACAGTCAAAGAGAACCATTGAAGATGACTGAACAGAAGGAAAATGTGGCTCAGCTACAAGAGCAGGGAGCATACAACACACATAGGAGACACTCCTCAAGTGCCATGTTCTGGTGAACAGAGGACATTGCACTGCAGGCCACTACAGGATTCCTTCTTCATAAGGCTACTACTTTCAAGAGCAGGAGACATAGCTGGCTTTCCTAAAACACAGAAACAGACATAGAGAGTTAGACAAAAGGAGAAGACAGAGGAATATATCCCAATGAAAGAACAAAACAAAATCACAAAAAAAGAACTAAATGAAACAGAATAAGTAATATGCCTGGTAAAGAATTTAAAGTAATGGTCATAAAGATACTGACTGGACTTAAAAACAAGTGGAGGACATC
Organism: Canis aureus; assembly: GCF_053574225.1. NCBI lineage: Eukaryota > Metazoa > Chordata > Mammalia > Carnivora > Canidae > Canis > Canis aureus. Next base: position 22,723,529 of record NC_135641.1, on the reverse strand, counting down.
AGTGAGACCATTAACAGACAAAAAGGAACCAATCAGAGATGAAGAACACAATAAATAATATTAAAAATATATTAGAGGCAATAAACTAAAGGAAGTAGAAGAATGAATCAGTAATCTGGAGGAAAGAGTAATGGAAAAGCTGAGCAGGTGAGAGAAAATGTTATGCAAAATGAGAATAAATTTAGGGAACTCAGCAATTCCATCAAGCATGATAACATTTGCATTATAGAGATCCTGGAAGAAGAGAGATAAAGAGGGCAGACAATTTACTTGAAGAAATAATAGATGAACACTTGCCAAATCCAGGGAAGGAAACAAATTCAGATCCAGGAGGCACAGAGATCCCCAACAAAATCAACCCAAAGAGGTCCACACCAAGACACATAGTAATTAAAGTGGCAAAAAGTAGTGATAGAGAATTTTAAAAGCAGCAAGAGAAAAGAAGACAGTTACATCAAAGGGAAACCTTGTAAGGCTATTAGCAGAAACTCTGCAGGCCAGAAGAAAGTGGAATGATATATTTAATGTGCTGAAAGGAAAAAATCTGCAGCCAAGAATACTCTATTCAGCAAAACTATCACTCAGAATAGGAGAAATAGTTTCCCAGACAAACAAAAGTTAAAGAAAGTCATGAAATTAAACAAGCCCTACAAAAAATGTTAAAGGGGACTCTTTGAGTGGAAAGGAAAGATCATAAGTAAGAATAAGAGGAGCAAGAAGCACAAAAGCAGTAAAAATAAGTGTATCTGTAAAAATCAGTCAAGTGACTCACCAAAAAAGATGTAAAGTATGACACTAGATACCTAAAACATGGTATATGCAGAAGATGTTATGTACAAACATAATAGTAACCACAAATCAGTAAAGATATGCAAAGAATAAAGAGCAGAGAATCCAAGTATATCACTAAAGAAAGCTAATTTGTCATCAGAGAAGGGAGCAAGAGAAGGAACAGAGAAGAACTATGAAAACAATCATAAAATGTAATAAAATCAAAATAAATATATACCTATAAGTCATTACTTTCAATGTAAATGGACTAAATGTTCCAATCAAAAGACACAGGATGAGCAAATGGATTAAAAAATAAGACCCATCCAAATCCTGCCTACAAGAGACTGCCTATTGCAGACTTACAGATACATGCGAATTGAAAGTAAGTGGATGGGGAAACATTTATCAAGCAAATGGATGTGAAAAGAAAGTCAGGATATCAATACTTAAACAAAATAGAATAAAAAAAGACTGTAAGAAGAGACAAAGAAGGACACTATATAATCATAAAGGGACAATCTAAAAAGAAAATAATAACAATTGTAAACATTTATGTACACAATGTGGGAGCACCCAAATACATAAAAACTGTTAATAACAAACATAAAGGAACTAATCAATAGCAATAAAATAATAGTAGGGAGCTCTAACACCCCACTTACATCAATGGACAGATCATCCAAACAGAAATCAACAAGGAAAAAAGTTTTGAATGATACACTGGACTAAACAAATTTAACAAATATATTCTGAACATTCCAACCCAAAACAGTAGAATACACATTTTTCAAGTACACATGGAACATTCTCCATAATAGATCACATATTAGGCTATAAAACAAGTCTCAACAAATTCAAAAAGATTGAAGTCACTCATGCATTTTTCTGACCACAACACTATAAAACTAGAAATCAACCGCAAGAAAAAAATCTGGAAAGGCCACAAGTATATGGAGATTAAATAACATGCTACTAAACAATGAATGGGTCAACCAAGAAATCAAAGAATAAATAAAAAATTACATGGAGACAAATGAAAATGAAAACACAACAGTCCAAAATCTTTGGGATGAGCAAAAGTAGTTTTAAGAGGGTAGTTTATAGCAATACAAGCTTACTTCAAGAAGCAAGAAAAATCTCATCTTATACCTAAAGGACTTAGAAAAGGAACAACAAACAAAATCCAAAAGGAAGGAAATAATAAAGATTAGACCAAAAATAAATGACATAGAAACTAAAAACAATAGAACAGATCAATAAAACCAGGAGCTGGTTCTTTGAAAAGATCAATATAATTTATAAACCTCTAGACAGACTCTGAGAGAGAGACAGAGAAAGAGAGACAGAGAAGACTCAAACAAAATCAGAAAGAGGAGAAATAACAACAGACACCACAGAAATACAATTGTAAGAAAATATTATTTTAAAAACTTTTATGGCAACAAATTATAACCTAGAAGAAATGGATGAATTCCTAGAAAGATATAATCTACCAAAATTGAAACAGAAAGAAATAGAAAATTTGGAGACCAATTATCAGCAGTGAAATTGAATCAGTAAGCAAAAAACACCCAACAAACAAAAGTCCAAGACCAGATGGCTACACAGATAAATTCTACCAAACACTTAAAGAAGAGTTAATACCTATTCTTCTCGAACTCTTCCAAAACATAGAAGAGGAAGGAAAGTTTCCAAATTCATTTTATGAGGCCAACATTAACCTGATACAAAACCAGATAATAAAGACACCATCAAAAAGAGAACTACAGGCCCATGCCAGGGATGATCATACATGCAAAAATCCTCAACAAAATATTAGCAGCCTGAATCCAACAATGCATTAAAAAAAGTCATTCACCATAATCAAGTGGGATTTTTTCCCAGGATACAAGGGTGGTTTAATATTCATAAATCAATCAACATGATACATCACATCAACAGGAGAAAGGATAAAAACCATATGATCATTTCAATAGATGCAAAAGAAGCATTTGACAAGCTACAACATCCATTCATGATAAAAACCTTTGATAAAGTAGGTTTAGAGGGAACATATCTCAACATATCAAAGGCACTATATGAAAAACCCATGGCTTACACCATCCTTGATGGGGAAAAACTGAGAGATTTTCCTCTAAGGTCAGGAAAAAGACAAGGATTTCCACTCTCACCATTTTTATTCAACATAGTACTAGAAGTCCTAGCCACAGCAATCAGACAAGAAAAAGGAATAAAACGTATCTCAATTGGTAAGGAAGAAATAAAATTTTCATTATTTGCAGATGACATGATAATGTATGTAGGAAACTTGAAAGACTCCAACAACTACTAGAACTGATAAATGAATTCAGTATGGTCACAGGATACAAAATCAATGTACAGAAATCCACTGCATTTCTATACAATAATGAAGCAGCAGAAAGAGAAGTTAAGAAAACAATTCCATTTACAATTGTACCAAAAATAATAAAATAACTAGCAATAAGCTTAACCAAAGAAATAAAAGACCTGTACTCTGAAAACTACAACACACTGATGAAACAAATGGAAAGACATTTCATACTCACGGATTGGAAAAACAAATATTGTTAAAATGTCTATACTACCCAAAGCAATCTACATATTTAATGCATTCCATCCAATACCATTTTTCATAAAACTAGAATAAATAATCCTAAAATTTGTATGGAATCACAAAAGACCCCCAATATCCAAAGCAATCTTCAAAAATAAAACTGGAGATATCAAAATTCCAGACTTCAAGTCATGTTATAAAGCTGTAGTAATCAAACAAGTATGGTACTGGCAACAGAACAAAGAGCCCAGAAATAAACTTATGATTATATGGTCAATTAATCTTCAACAAAGCAGGAAAGAATATCCAATAGGAAAAAGACAGTGTCTTCAACAAATGGTATTGGGAAAACTGGACAGCTACATACAAAAGAATAAAAGTGGACCACTCTCTTATACCATATACAAAAATAAACTTGAAATAGATCAAAGACCTAAATGTGAGACCCGAAGCCATAAAAACCCTAGAAGAGAGCCCAGGCAATAATTTCTCTGACCTCAGCCATAACAACATCTTTCAAGATATGTCTCCTGAGGCAAGGGAAACAAAAGCAAAAATAAACTGTTGGGACTACATCAAAATAAAAATCTTCTGTACAGCAAAGAAAACAACAAAACTAAAAATAACCTACTAAATGGGAGAAGATATTTGCAACTTACATATCCAATAAAGGGTTAGTATCCAAAATATATGATGAATTTCTACAACTCAACACCAAAAAAAATAATAATAATTCAATTAAAAAATGGGCAGAAGACATGAACAGAAATTTCTCCAAAGGAGACCTACAGATGGCCAACAGACACATGAAAACACAATGAAGATCACTCATCAAATGCAAATCAAAACCACAATGAGATACTACCTCATACCTGTTAGAAGGCTAAAATCAAAAACTCAAACAAGAGTTGGTGAGGATGTAGAGAAAAAGCAACTCTTGTGTACTGTCAGTGGGAATGCAAACCGGTACAGCCATGTGGAAAACAGTATGGAGGTTCCTCAAAAAATTAAATAGAATATGATCTGATAATTGCACTACTGGGTATTTATCCAAAGAATATAAAAACACTAATTTGAAAGGATAGACATACCTCTATGTTTATATATATTATGTAAATAATATATAATGTAGAAAAATATAAAAATTTATAGACACTAATAAATTTATATACTTATATGTAAATAAAACAGTATGGTACTGGGACAAGATTATTTATTATTATTATTATTACTTTATTCATGCATAGAAAAGGATGAAATCTTACCATCTACAACAACATGGATGGATCTTGAGAGTACAATACTAAGCAAAATAAGCCAGTAAGAGAAAGAGAAATACTATGATTTCACTCCTATGTGGAATTTAAGAAACAAAGCAAATGAACAGAGAAAAAGTAGACAAACTAAAACAGACTCTTAACTATACTGAACAAACAAATGGTTATCAGAGAGGAAGGGGGTGAAACGGGTGAAGGAAATTAAGACTACACTTATCCTGATGAGCACTGAGTGAGTAATGTATGAAATTGTTGAATCACTATTATATACAGTTGAAGCTAATATAACATTGTGTTAACTACACTGGAATTAAAAAAAAAAAAAAAAAAAGGAAAAGCAAAGGAGCGGCCTTCCCCACCCAGCTCCCCTTTTGGGAGGGGTCAGGAGACACCTGTGGATGAGGAGAGCACCATGTGTGGCTCAGGGTTTGTTTGAAGTCTCAAGTCCCTTCCATCTGGGAGCAGTGAACCAAGGTTTCATCTGTGGCCTTGTGTCCTTTCCTAGTGCCCAAGGGGCTTTCACCCAGACCTCAGACTTGGATAGAATCCGAACTATAAAAATGTAACAATTAAAAATAGAAAAAACATACCATAAGAGACTCTTTGGAGTCCATACCATTAGAAACAAACGGTGTTGCTAGAGGAGAATGAGGAAGGTAGGATGGGGAAACTGGGTGATGGGCATTAAGGAGGGCACGTGATGTAATGAGCACTGGGTATTATATACAACTGATGAATCACAGCTCTACCTCTGAAACTAGTAATACACTATATGATAACTGAACTTAAATTTAAAAATAAATCTAAAAAATAGGAAAACAAATGAAAAACCATTGAAAGGGTCTTGATTAAAGATTCAGCCAGTACACATCTGTATGGCCTTCCAGGTGTTCAAAGACCAAAATATTTCAAATCACAGTAGGAAATTGCTGGTTCCCTGGTAATAGTGTCACCTGCCATGCTGACTCCCTTCCTAGGACCCTTTTCCTGCAATTTGTGCCCCAAAAACCAACAACCATATGTAACCTGGCCCAGGAGAGGCTATTGAGTGGGAGAAGTTAGCTCAGGAAGTCATCGAGATTCAGCAAGCTAAAGGGTGAGTAAAGGTTTCACTTCATTATAGTCCTAGGATCCACTTAGGGCAATGTATCTCGGGCTTCTAGCCCACCAAAGGTCAGTTGGGGTCCAACACCATCATGTGGGCTCCTGCTCGGTGCTGCAGGAATGTGAGGCAGGCTAGAGAAATAGACTGTCCCTGAGATCGGAGGTGAAGGTAGAGGAAAGGGGAAACCCAGTGTACTTCTACATAAACAATCTGTGTCCTCAGCACCCCTCGATGCTTTGAAAGGCTACTGGCTAGCAGCCAGTCTTTATAACTAATATATATTAAAGACATCAAACTTTGCTTCTAGATTCAAAGTCACAAAATTGTCCTGTAACCAGGAGTTGTTTTTTGTTGCTGTTGTTTTGTTTTGTTATTTAAATACACGTGGCAAAAGAGAAGTAGAAAATAACTTCTCCAACACCAAATGCAACCTTAACATTCTCATAGCTGCAGTCAAGAAAATCAATGTTTGGGTAATAACGTGTGCTCTTCCTGAAATCTTGATCTCAACACAGAACTGCAACAGCTGAGATGTAACAATTTCAATTTCATATAGGAAATTTATTTTACAGCCTATTGTACTGGGAATTGAGTGTGAAAAATCAGTACACGTCAAAATCTTAAAAACAGATTTCTCCAAAGTTGCATGAAATTCCTAAAGCTGCTTGCCATTTCCACTGACTTCACAGAGTCCCTATTTGAAAACACTTTATGCTGCTCTTAAATCTAGGCTCTCAACAGTTTACTACACTGTATTTGGTTCTACTTTATTCTCATTCACTTCATTTCTTTGAACCACAAAACCTATGTCTGAAAGTATTACCTATTTGCTAACATAAACTTGTAACACGAACCTAAACTAAAGGAAAAGCCGCTGGAAACAGCGTGGGGGAGAAATCTAAGCACTACCTACAAATAATCTCTGGGCACCAGATACATATTTGCTCACTTTTATTTTCTGACGGTAAACATCTTCACTTAACCAAAGACAAGACATTAAAAACCATCTTATGCAAGCAGCACCTGTCTTAGCAGAACACTTGCTGAAAATTTCACGGTTTTCCTTTTCCTTTTTTAAAATAAAACTGTGAAATGCTGAAACAAGTGGGTCTACTTACACAAGATTTAGCACCCAGCAGGACCTTAATTTAATCTTCAGTGGGAATTATTCCCACAATCTTTTTATATTCGAATATATTTAAAAAAATAAACTACTTACAGCACAGCAAGCTGAAATCTGGACCGACAGCATGAAACTACCGGCAGCCGCCTATTTCCTCACAGACTAAACTTTGTTCCCTTCCTGGCTGTTTCTGGATCAGGTTCACACAGATACACATTTACTGGGCCCTGGAAGCTGCCACCCGGGAGCGAGGTGGGAGGGTCTGTTAATTTAACTACTGCTTGACCACCCCTTCTTGGCAGCTTCTTAAAGGTCAAGTTTAATGTGTTTAAAGAGACAAATGCAAAGATCATAACAGAAAACCTGAAAAATCTCATAACCTCTGATGGCTGGGCCTTGGTTTTAAAGGACTTTTTTTTCCCATACATTCGGGGGGGGGGGGGGGCAAGGAGACTAATATAGTTGTCTTCTCAGCTTCAAAAACTATGCTTTCTCCCCTTAATAAAAGTTTTCTCTCCTCCTCAGAATCTGTATGTTGTGCAGTCATGGCAAAAAGAGGCCAGAAAGTTGCTTCTCTACCATAGTCCCCACCACCTCCATTCTCCCTCTTTTCTCAATCAGGGGAATGCCTTAGAGTTCTTGTTAAACTTTAGTTCTTTTCTGACATCGAAACCACCTGCTTACCTAAGAGTAAAGTGAGAACCTGGGTCCCAAATTCTGTTCGTTGCGAGATAAAACGTTATGCTGCTTCATCCCCTTCCACGTCCCTAAGCTTCTTTCCCTTCTGAGCTACTATATTTCTGTAATTTGTAGCATTAGCCATTGAAGCAGAAACCATTTATTATGCACTTACTGCACTAATCACTTTATAAACATTATCTCATTCTCTCCTAGGCAACATATTTGGGGATCATCTTCAATTCTTCTTAATCTGCTTCTCTATCCAATTAGCCCCTTCACTATCCTGCTGATCCTCTGCAATAAGAACTGTGGTAGGCAAAACAATGGTCCCCGACAAAAAATGTCCATTCTCTCATCACCAGAACGTGTGAATATGTTACTTTACATGGCAAAGGGGACTTCGTCAATGTGGTTAAAGACTTTGAGATGGGGAAATTATCCAGATGGGGCCAATCTTATACAAATTCTTTAAAAGCAGTGAGTCTTTCCCAGCTGTGGCCAGAGAGAAGCAATGTGAAGACTGGACTTGCTTCTGCTGGTTTTGAAGGGGGACGGAGGGGGCCGCTAGAAGCTGAAAAAAGGAAAAAAGACCCTCTTCTAGAGCCTCCAGAAAGGGATGGAGCCCTGATGATACCTTGGTTTTAGCCTATTGAGATCTGCGTTGATTTCTGACCTCAGAACTTTAAGGTAATAAAACCTGTTGTTTTGTTGTTTTAGGTCACTAAATTTGTGATAATTCAATTATGACAGCAATAGAAAAATAATACAGGTAATTTCAAAATTAATTTCCTTTGAAAATATAATACCTAGAACTGAATAGTATACTCCAAATGATTTCTGATGAAGAAAAAATAATTGTGGAACTACTAAATTCCTTAATCTGATGCTATAATTTTATAAATTATAAATGCAACTTAAGATTTAAAATTGTTTTAAAGATTTTATTTATTTATTCATGAGACACAGAGAAGGAGAGGCAGAGACATAGACAGAGGGAGAAGCAGACTCCATGCAGGGAACCTGATGTGGGACTCCATCCAGAGACTCCAGGATCACGCCCTGAGCTGAAGGCAAGCACTTAACCACTGAACCATCCAGGTGTCCCTAAGATTTAAATTTTAACATATTCTTAAGTCGGTGGACTTTTTGTCATACAAACTACATCAAACCAGCTACCTGACTAACTCTACCCTCATTCTTTCTTTCAACTAATTTTGGAAACGAAATGCAGAGCTTTATATTCAACACAACTAAAAAATTTCACCTTATTGGGATAGCCCATCCTTCCAAACTATTAAGATACGTTGAATCATGCCTCTGTACTGTCATAGGAATAATCCTTTTTAAGCCTAACTGCATTTACTTAATTCCCATGTATTCATCAAATTATTAGTAAATAAATATTGAGCAGTCAAGATCAAGAACAGAGTTCTGATATGGAGAACAGTGTTCTGTTACTAGAGCCTTTCAATTTCACATTGATCAATAAATCAAAACTTTTTGGTTATACAAGTTCAATCAGCTACAAAACAACCTATTCTCATACAGCTTACTTTTTCTTTTTTTTTTTTTTTTCAGCTTACTTTTTCTAAAAAAAAAAAATTTCTCTAACCTGTCAAGAGAATGAAACAATTTAATAGATAAAGACATGTCCACAGCATACTAGAACTCTATTGGAAATGGAGATGTAGTAAGTTTGATAGGAGCACTTTTTTTTTTTTTTTTTTTTGTAGTTAGGTGCTGTCTCTAAATGATTAACATTTCTTTTTTTTTTTTTCAGAGTTTATAAACTATTAGTTAATTATTCTTTCTAGAAGTCTACCTGAAGTTAAAAGAAAGTTTATTCAACTGAGTGAAGCGACAACTTCTGTCTCAGGAGATGTAAGTGGATGCAGGGAGAAGGGGGACACTATGAAAAAAGGCATGGTGGAAGGAATGAGCACCATGTGCCCTTGGGAGAGTATAAAAACCAGACTGGTCAGAGCGATAGTGGTTGTTGGAAAGTAGTATGAACTGGGGTTGAGACATATGATGTAAAAAGTCTTGAAAAGAGGACTAGGATTTCACCTTAATATCAGAAAATAGAAAGAACTAAAAGATTTTAAGGGAAAAAAACCTAAATGAATGCTTTAATGACCTAATTGAAAAATGGGCAAAGTATATGGATAGTTCACAAAAGAAAGTGTAAATGGCTCTTAAATATGTGTAAAGACACTCCACCTCATTTGTTATAAGAGAAATGCAAATTTAAAGTACACTGACATAATTTTTAGCTATATCTTAACCCATCATATTGACAAAATTCAGTCTCATAAGACAACACTGGTGAGCCTACAGGGAAATAATGGAAGATAAAATGGTGGAAACTCTCTAAAATGCAAACTGGCAATCAAATTATAAATGCATATACTCCTTCACCCAGCAATAACTAAAAATCAAATTATAAATGCATATACTCCTTCACCCAGCAATAACACCCAGCATGTGTAAAATGACATCTATTCATGGATATTCAATATAGCATTATTTACAAAAGTAAAAGATGTCAATCAGTAGGAAACTGGCAAATCAAATAACAGAACAGATACCAACAGCATACTGAAATTTTAAAAATAGGCAACTTTGTGTTACTGAGGAAAAAGTGATGAAATTATACCAAGTTAAATATAAAGAGCAGTATGTTTAGAATGTAGTATATTTGTGTATGTTTGGAAGTGTGTGTGTGTACTCAGAGAATCTCTTAGGAAGAATATCCAAGAAACCAGAAACAATGGGTTGTCTTTAGGGAAGAGACGAGATAGTTACATTTCAGAGGTAGGAAGGAAACTTCTATATCCTTTTTGTCCTTTGTAAATTCTTACCAAAGTTGGTATTACCTATTTAAAAAATTGATAGATATGCTAAATAGCAATGCTGCATCCTGAAATAGAAATAATACAGTAGTAAAAAATCTGGAAAACTAAGTCTGGATTTTAGTTAATAGTGATGCAACAATGTTACTTTCTTAATTTTGACAAATGAGCCACAGTTATAAAAAATATTAACACCAGAAGAAACTGGGTGAAGGTACTATTCTTACAGCTTTTTATGAACGTAAAATTATCTCAAATAAAAAAATTATTAAAACAAGAAATAGGGGATCCCTGGGTGGCTCAGCGTTTTGGTGCCTGCCTTTGGCCCGGGCGTGATCCTGGAGTCCCGGGATCAAGTCCCACGTCGGGCTCCCTGCATGGAGCCTGCTTCTGCCTGTGCCTGTGTCTCTGCTTCTCTATGTCTCTCATGAATAAATAAATAAAATCTTATTAAAAAATAAAAATAAAATGAAATAAACTGGGGCGCTTGGATGGTTCAGTCGGTTAAGCATCTGCCCTTGGCTCAGGTCATGATCCCCTGATGGGGCTCCCTGCTCAGCGGGGAGTCTGCATCTGTCTCCTTCTGCCCCTCCCACCCCCTCTGCTCATCTCACTTGCTCTGTCTCTCTCAAATAAATAAATTATTTACTTAAAAAAATGTTTTAAGTTGTTAGGGTAGCTGCAGTGGCAATGGTTTGTAGAGAGGAGATTAGAACCAAAGATGCTAGATGGGAACCTGTGGGAGCAATCTTGGCATGAGGTGCATTAGGGTAAAAGTCATGAAAATATAATGAAATGAACTAATGCAGATATGAGATACATTTCAAAAGAAAAAAATGAACAAAATATTTGCAATAGCAGAGAGCAGAGATAAGATCAGCAATACCAGCAGCAAAAGATGAAAATGAGAGGAGGCATGAGATTCAGTTCATCATTCAATAAGTATTTGCTGGTACCATCCATGCTAGGCTCTGTGCAAGGCCCTGGGAATGTGAGTGAATTTATAAATGCCAAGAATGAAGTGACCCTAAAATGTCTAAGTTCAATTGTTCCAAAAGGCATCTGGATATTACAGGGTGAGTGTTCCAGTGAGAGGACAGAAGATAGCTAAGAAAGGTGACAGGGACGGAGGAAGGAGAAGTTAAAACTGAGCTGTGGGGAAGAGAGGAGTAGCAAAGAAGACAGGGTAGGAATGGTCAAAGGGTATTGAAAATAAGCAGGTTAGGGCAATTTCCTGGAAACAAATGAAAGAAAGACCAAAGAAGGTTTCCATTAAATGCACTGTTCAAGACAGGAGGATCTACAAAAGTCCACAAGACAGATAAAGAGAGAAATCCTTGATGGCAAAGGAGGTCTCTCTGAACTTTTTCACTTTCAGTAAAGCCTAAATGGAACCCGGATTACAGAAGTCAAAATTTTTTACAAGAAAACACTTCCAATTTAAAGGTCTTTAGGAAATGGGATTACATTTACTATCCTGCTTCTCAAACTGAGGTATTTGAAACCACAGGGTAGATGTGTAGGCAACATCAGTTTTATTTGGAGGAAAATTTATTGAAACAGAAGAATGCAAAATTTGCATGAGCTCTGAAGACAAATCCTGAAATTTCAAGCATAGAATGTCTTTATAGGAGGTCACCTCCCTGCTTCTAGGGCTACAAATTCATTCTCCACTTCTTTAAAGGGAATTTGGGTAGAGATCTGAGCACTGCTATAATGGCCAGCTATATTGAAATGTATCCTTGCTATTGAAATTCAGGATGCCTATAATTTAAAAAAAAATAACTTTATGAACTCTGGCCTCACATGGCAAATTACAATAAGTATTTCACATCCCAAGAAGAAAAATAATGAACAAAATCTTGAGTTTATCATATTTATCACTGTTTGCTATTGCTATTTTGTAACCATATATTAATCCTTTATGTCTGTAGCTAGAGCTTAGCTACATGCTTAGACAGAAGTCACTGTGCTAATTATACTCAAATGCCTATCAGTACTACTTGAGAATGTTGAATACATGATATACTAAGTACCAACCAATACCACATGCATGCATACATATGTACATATCTATATAATTTATATATGTATATATTGTGGTATACACACACATACTATAAACATAGGTTATTGGTAATACAAGAATTGGTGACTGCTAATTTATATAAAAACAACTAAAATCCTGCCTATGTGTAGTACACAGTATTCCAGTAAAAGGGGAGTGCAGTTTTCATATGTAATTCATGCCAAGTAAATTGTAACTCTGCCAAGTAAATTATAATGTTACTTTGGCATGAGGTCATCATAAACCAGGCTAAGCATGAATTTGAAAGCTTTCCTCCGATTTTTTCCAATTAATTTTAAACATCCCCAGTCTACAGGCCACAAGGCAATACCTCCCACCAAGTAAAATTTTTTTTTTATATCTTTTGTGTGAAAAAGCCATTAGAGCAGTAATAGTGTAGTAAAATACAGGAGTTTCTTGAAAATGTTATGGAAAAACTATGTAGGGATTTTTATAAAATCAATTCTCTAGTCTAATGTCATCTGAATGGAGAAGTTATCATTGTTTATTATCCAAATCAATTCTGATATTTAGACATTCTTACTGTTTAAAAGAAAATCAATTTTAAGAATGATTTAAAAACCCCAGCTTATTTTATAAGTGTTTGGTTTTTAAACTAAAAGTTATGTAGCAAATAGCTCTCATATTCCATCTTGTATACAATGTCTGAAACTACTTCTCAAGGCTAAGAAATAAAAAAGCTAATGCAACACTAAACCTGGAAGAAAGAATTACAGCTCTCACAAGTATATTAGTTCAGGCTGTTGGCTTTCATGAGTAACAACAACTCTGGGGGCATGTTATCACTTCTTTTTTTTTTTTTAATTTTTATTTATTTGTGATAGTCAGAGAGAGAGAGAGAATGAGGCAGAGACACAGGCAGAGGGAGAAACAGGCTCTATGCCGGGAGCTGACTCAGGACTCGATCCCGGGACTCCAGGATCGCGCCCTGGGCCAAAGGCAGGCGCCAAACCGCTGCGCCACCCAGGGATCCCCATGTTATCACTTCTTAACATCATCCATGGCCTATAACTCTCTGCTGTCACACTGTAAAGGAATCTTGACATTATCACATTTTGAGAAAGCAAATCTGAATTGACATTCTAAGGAATAATAAGTTATTTTCTTCTCCTATTTGACCTTTATAATTATGAGATTGACAGAATTCCCAATGTTTCTCTTTTCATCTCAAATATATATTCATGGAATGTGAATTCATACAAGCACTTTGAATGTTAGGTAAATGGAATTATTAATTCCACTATGCAATTTGGTATTACCTAGAAGAGTTGAAGCAACTCAACTCCCTAGCAGAGCTTCTCAATTGCTGTGCCCTGGTATGCAACGAACACGTTACATGTGTGCCCAGATATGGATCTCCTCAGCTCTCCAGCCAACTAGAGGCCCTCAGGCCAGAGACATAGCTTCATTCTTTTAATGCAGTCTAGGGAACAAATATTTCCGTCATTGTCTATGTGTGCCATGACAGGCAAAAGGTTGTGAAACATTAATAGAGAAGTTCTTCTGCCACATGTGTAGCAGATATAGATGCAGAAATATATGTATACACAGAAGCAATGTTTGTAGTACCTAAAAACTGGACCATCTCAAATGTCTATTAATCACTTCATCTGCCAATAAGTTCTGGAATACTTATACCATGCAATATCCTACAACAGTGAAAACTAGTGAGCAATAGCTATATGCGTTGACATAGATAAATCTAAGACTCTAATGCTGATTTTCAGAAGACAGGAAGGCCCAGAAAAACACATACAACATGATTCCATTTTAATGAAGTTCAAAACACAGAAAACTAATCAATATACTGTCTGGGGCATATAGTATGTGATTAAAAAAAAAACACTGAAAAAAATTCAGAACTTTAGTTAACTCTGAGGGAGCAAGAGAAGACAGGGGTATATAGAAGATATTAGAGGGAAAGATAATAATGCTTTTTAAAAACTGAGCTACAGGAAAACACGTTTTCCATAGTTATTCCATAAGTCTTACATACATTTTATGGACATTTGTATCTACTCAATCTTTAGTAAGCATCTTTTATAAAAGCTCTACTTTGTCCAAAAATAGTGAATGCATCTGTCATCACTGCAACATTATGAGGTACATGGAATCGTCCAGACAGAAAGCATGAAATTATACAGAATGTTGGTCAGACACTGAACCTTTCACAAAGGCCGTACAGACTCCACATGTGTGTGCAACAATAAATATTTGAAAGCTATACAATAATTAAAATTAAAACTAAATTTAATATGCTATGATTTTATGAAGTGCCATATGTGCAAATTTTAACATTAACTAAAATATGGATTTAAAGAATCAGGACTGAATAAACGGTCAGCCTATGAATGAATAACTGCTCTTGCAATTTTCTAAACAGTCAACGTTTCATTGTGTATTTAGACCACACAAAAGACATTTACAGAATGACAATACTTTAATTCATCATGTATATCCAGCAATGTTTGCTTAGTCAAATGCCTGTCTGTTTGTCAATGTCATTTAAGGGCAGGTTTATAGAGCTTTAAGAGCAAGAACTGGGTCTGTTTCAACTGATATGACTACCAAGGAAAGCACAATGAAAACATTTTAAGAATTCCTGCCTGTCTTCTGTCTCCTTGTATTTTAAGGGCTAAGCAGTAAGAAAGCTATTTTTCTAAGCATTGGATATTTTGAAAAATGCAGAAGAGATAATAGATCGCAAAGATATAAACTTAACCTCCAAATTAATTAAATCTATTATTTTTGGTTTGAAATATAAAAGAAATCCAGGTTGAGCTCTCCCCTTAAAAAAAAAAAAAAAAAAAAAAAAAAAAAAAACACCTAACAGTAGATAAGTTAATGTTTACTCAAAGGCAATTTTTTTTCCGTTTGCTTTTTTTTTTTTTTTTTAAAGTTCCAATGGGTGAATGACCTTGCTGGAATTCCCCGTCAGTTCCAGAGTATCTATCTGGAAGTTTCAAATAGAAACCGCTTTCACATGATACACTAGAAAGGTATGCCAAGTGGTATCTGTCTCTCCACCTTGAACCTGGATGTTATATAACAGATGAAGCAATAAACTTCACATAAGATGAAAGGCTTCTTTTCCCTGTTAGGCCATTTACGATCATTTAGACATATTTGGCATTATATATTCATAGGGTCAATTATACACAGAAAACCTTCATATATTTACGCAACTCAAGAAATTTGCCGTTGATACAGCTTCAAGCTATCAAAGACAGGCCAATTTTTAAGCATATCAAACACTGGGTCAAGTGAGAATCTGAGCCCAGAATTAACTCCGATGACTCTTAAACACTGGTTATACAAATAGCATAACTACCTTAAAATCTAGATAGTATAAGGCATTTTTATTTTTGCTTTATTTTGGAATTTCTAAAATACCTATTTTCACTGGATTTATTGTGAAAGGCTTGGAGGAAACTGTCTTTTCTAGTGTGTGGCAATTACAAAACTAACTTGAAGCCATCAAAAACTAATAGTCATAAGCAATGGTGGGGATGATTTAGGACAGAAACAAAAGATTTCACCAACAAAAAAATTTCCCCACACCCCTCAGTTTTCCTCACTTTCAGAAGATGAAAATACTATTATGTTGCATGGGATTTCAGACCAGTCACCTACCCTGTTCTCAAAAAGCTGGTTCAGGACAAATAAAACTTAAACATTTTACAATGTGAGTTTGTAAAGAATTTATCAGTTTCTTAGAAGTTGAAATGAAGGGTAGAGTGAATGGGGAAAGATTATCTCGGTAAATTCAGCAGAGGAAACACTGCATGTGAACATTGTCCCTAGACTATCTCAATACCATTATATCATAGTGCCTGGAATCATCTCAATATTACTAGTTTTTTTTTTAAATTTTTTATTTATTTATGATAGTCACACACAGAGAGAGGCAGAGACACAGGCAGAGGGAGAAGCAGGCTCCATGCACCGGGAGCCCGACATGGGACTCGATCCCGGGTCTCCAGGATCGTGCCCGGGGCCAAAGGCAGGCGCCAAACCGCTGCGCCTATTACTACTAGTTTTTAAAAGAATTTATTTAAATTTAATTTTATTTATTGCATCTCTTAGAAAGGGGCACTCATTTGCATTCATTCCACACACACTTATTAAGCACTTACTATGTGCTTGAGAATGAGTGCTCGAAGAACTACCAATCTAGTTAGGCAGAAATTTAATCACTACAATGCAAGGTAGTAATTCAAGGATAGAGATGCACAGGATGCTAAGGGCAAGTAAACTGTAGTAGATAAAGGATGGTCTTGATCTCTTAGGAATTGTTGTATTCCACTGAACCCTCTGAGAAACATTATTTTATGTCAATATATCTTACCCCCTAACCCAGGGACCCAGGCCCCAAATAGCGGCAATACCATAGCAGCATTCCCTGTCACAGTGATTAACAAACTCAGTAAGGTAATTCCTGTGTGGTTCGAATCCAGAGTATGTGTGGAGAAAGGAGCCAGTCTCTGGAGCTTCCTAAGAGTCTACACAGCTTTCCTATTCTATTCCACAGGTAACTTGACAATAAGTCACCCCTTTCCCATCACTATCTCATGTCTTTCACGATCCTGTCTGATATTTTCCAAAATCTAAAACTTTCAAACAGGGTACAGCTTCTGTACCCTTCCAAGTTTACATCTCTTCCATAATACTTTACTATTCTGAATCTAGTGTTTATTATCCCCCCAAGAGTATGATTTTTCATCTTTATGATGATGTATAAGATGCTTTAGAAACCTTTTTTTTTTTTTACAGAGAGTGCATGCGTACATGGGCTGTGTGAGTGAAGGAGAGCAGTGGGAGAGAGAGAATCCTAAGCAGGCTCCATGCTCAGTGCGGAGTCTCCTCCAGACTTGATCTTGTGACCCTGAGATCATGACCTCACTGGAAATCAGGAGTCAGACACTTAACCAATTGAGCCACCAGGAGCCCTGAAAATTTTTTTATTTAACTTTTTTTGTTTAAGATTTTATTTAGTTAACAGAAAGAACAAGAGCCAGAGAGCACAAGCAGGAGAAAAGCAGAGGGAGAAGGAGAAGCAGGCTCCCCACTGAACCAGAGTCCCATGTGGGGCCTAATCCCAAGACCCCAGGATCATGACCTGAGCCCAAGGCAGACACTTGACTGAGACACCCAGACACCCCTATTTAACATTTTTTTGAGATCATTGAAGCAAGAAGCTCATTGGTGAATTTATGCCAATGAATGAATAGTCCAACAAAGTTCATTTACTCATTTTCCTCTTAATAGATAGGCCATTCCTTTTTTCCTTTTTCTTTTAAAATAGTGATGTGATGAATATTGAATAGATTACTGTAGCAAATATAAAGAGCCACCACATTTCTAAAAAATGTGTCTGAATCTTCTCCTTCCCCCTTTTTATAGTTTGTATATCTCTACTGAAGTTCTTCAACTGTTCATGTAAATATCCCACCTTTTCCACTAGATCATTCAACGTATTAATCATAATTAAAGTTCCTGTCTGAGAGTTCCAACATCAATCATCTCTGGGTCTGGGTTGCTTTATAACTTGAAAATGGGTGGGGTTTTTTTTCATGTATTTTAAAATTTTAGATTGAATGCCACACATTGCCTATAAAATAACCATACAAACTGGAAAAGAATAAAACTCTTGGAAATGCGCATGCCCATTCTTCTGTCCTGCAATCGGGTAAACTGAAATTCCAAAGAAAAATAATCTAGTCAGTAGTTGAGCTGGTTTTTTCTGTTGCTATAGTTACCTTCTGGGCATCTTCCTCCAGCGGTGAGCGACTGCTACTTTGTGCTTAGTGTGGAACCTAGGATACTCGGGTTGTTTTACTCAGTGTTCCTGCTCTACACTCAGCTTTCAGTAGTCACTGCATGTCTATGCCACAGAAGGGGTTCTTTCTGTGCATCCTTGCCCCTCCCGAAGAGGCAGACTGCCATTGTTTGTTACTCAGTGTTAAAGAGTCTTGGTTCTCTTGGTCCAGCCTCAATCTTAGGCAGGCCCTATCCCTTATGCTTTGGTATGGGGCTTTCTACACCCGTTCCTCAACTCCCCACGGCAGTGAAACGCTGCCTTGTATCTACAGGGGAACACTTCAAAAAACCCTCCTGTACTCCAGATCTCACACTAACCACAAGGTAGCAGCAGCTACTGGTGGAGAGTTTCCTACACCCAGCACAGAAAGCTTTTGCTTCTACCTTACTCTCAGAAGCAATGAATCTTTGCCTGGACCCTGAAAAAGGAAGTTTCCTATCCCTTCCTCAGTGACTTAAGATTTTTGCTTCATATAAGAAAAAGATTGGTAAAGTGGGCAGAGTATGTATGTATGTATGTATGTATGTATTTATAGGAAAAGGGAGAGGAGTCTTAAGCAGACTCCATGCTGAGTGCAGAGCCCCATGTGGGGCTCAATATCACAACCCTGAGATCACAACCCGAGCCAAAACCAAGAGTCAGACACCCAACCAACAGCAGCACCCAGGTACTCCAGGCAGGGTTTTTAAACTATGTGTCCTAAAGGGTGGCTCTCTCTTAATCTCCTATCTTGCCCTCAAATCTTTTAAGAGCAACAACAGAGGCTGTTGTAGGTGCAACTGTGTTCCCTTCAAAAGGTAACTTGAAGTCCTAATCCCTGGTATCTGTGAATGTGACTTTATTTGGAAATAGCCTCTTTGCAGGTACAATCAAGTTAAGATGTGGTCATACTGGAATAGGGTGGGCCCTAATCCAACAAGACTAGAATCCTCGTAAGAGAATACATGGTGGTATAGGAAGCCCCAGACCTCATTTTCCCACAAAGGGTCAGCAAGATGGCTGAATAGGAAGCCCCAGATCTAGCTTCCCCAGAGGGACATTAACTTAATATATGGTCTAAAAAGCCTGTATGTGGCCTTCAAAAACCAGTTAAGAAGCTGTAGTATTTAAGGCAAGCTCAAAGCCAAGAACGAGCACATCAAATGGGTAGGATTTCATTGCACCCGTTATAGACCTTCCCCTAAGCTGGCACACTTCAGATCAGGAGTAAACAACCAACTCACAGCTTCTCCATCAGGGTGAGAAGAGCAGAATGTTTGTTTAACGTTCCAGATGTTAGGGGTGGGAAGGAGGGGAGCACTGCCCGAGAGACGATTTCTGTCTCAGACTTGGCGTGCTGAGGAACCTTGGCATACTTTGGGTGCCTGGGGGCCGCTGAGAACCCGAGACTGAGCACAGTAGCGAGCTGCTCCACCAGAAAACCTGCAGTATCAGTGATGAACACCAGAGGGAGCAATTGATGACCAACTTCTATAAAAGCTACTGGAGAACTCTTAATTGAGAAGGCTTAGACATAAGCCCAGAGAAAAGGCACATCTGCGCTAGGTTTGAGAAGTCCTCAGAATCTTCAGTAAGGCTAACTAGTGAAGGTCTTCCCCTTTTGAAGCCAGTCCATAGAACTGAGAGAGATGGATTTTTTTGCAAATGCACAAATCCCAGCAAAATAAATAAGGCATTGAAGAAATGGGGAAATATGACCCCATCAAGGGAACAAAATAAAACTCCAGAAACTATCCCTAAAGGAATGGGAAAATGCAAAACAATCACCTTAAAGATGCTCGAAGTGCAACAAAAGTGCACAGACAACTAAAGGAAAGTAGGACAATGGTGCATGAACAAAACAAAAATATCAACAAAATCTAAAAAAGAACCAAACAGAAATTCTAGAGCTGAAGAAAACAAATGGGAAAATTCACAAATATATGGAAATTAAACAATACACTCTTAACCATGGGTCAAAGAAAAAAAATCACATGAAAATCAGAAAATATTTTGGGACAAATGGAAACAGAAACACAACATACCAAAATTGATGGGATGTAACAAAACTAGTACTAATAATAGAGCTGATCGCAGTAAATGCCTTCATTAAAAAAGAAGAAAGGTGCCTGAATGGCTCAGTTGGTTAGGCAGCAGACTCTTGATCTCAGTTCAGGTCTCGATCGCAGGGTTGTGAATTTAAGCTCTGTGTTGGGCTCCATCCTGGGTGTGGAGAAGAAAGGAAGGAAAGAAAGAGAGGAAGGAAGAGGAAAGAAAGGAAGGAAGAAAGAAAGAAGAAGGAAGGAAGGAAGATCTCAAATCAATAACTTTACACCTCAAAGAACTAGAAATAGAACAAACGAAACTCAGCAGAAGGAAGGAGACTATAAAAATTAGCTGAGTAATAAAATAGAGAATAGAAAAATTTTTTAAAAAATCACTGAAACTAAGAGCTGATTTTTTGAGAAAAATCAACAAAATTGATGAGTCTTAGCTACACAAAGATTTTAAAAAGTGAGAGGTGCTTGGGTGGCTCAGGTAGTTAAGTGTCTGCCTTCAGCTCAGGTCATGATCCCAGGGTCCTGGGATCCAGCCCTGCATCTGGCTTCCTGCTCAGTAGGGAGTCAGCTTTTCTATCTCTCTCTTTCTCTCTCTCTCTGTCCCCCCCCCCCCGCCCCTCCCCACCACTCATTTTCTCTCTCTCTTAAATAAGTAAAATATTTTAAAAGAAAGACTCAAACAACAAAAAATTTAAAAAGAGCACCACAACTCCTACCACACACACACCCACAAAAAAAAAAAAATCAGAAGAGTGCTGTGAACAATTATACACCAACAAACTGGATAATCTGTCTCTATATGGGGCCTTTAATAGACCACCAACAACAAATTGGATAACCTGTCCCCAGATGGGTGGCTGTTATAAAACCACCATTTTGCATGAAAAAAATGAAAAGAAAAGAAAAGAAAGAAAGGAAAAGAAAGGAAGAAAGGAAGAAAGGAAGAAAGGAAGAAAGGAAGAAAGAAAGAAAGAAAGAAAGAAAGAAAGAAAGAAAGAAAGAAAAGAAAGAAAGAAAGAAATGGATAAATTTCTAGAAACACATAACTTTATCAAGGCTGAATCTTGAAGAAGAAAATCTGAACACTCCTGTAATTAGTAAGGACATTAAATCAGTAATCATAAACCTCCCAAAAGAGAAAAATCTAGGACAAGATGGCTTCCCTGAAGAATTTTACCAAATACTTAAAAGAATTAACACCAATCTTCAAACTCTTCCAAAAAATTGTAGACTCATGAAGTCAGCATTCCCAATACTAAAATGAGACAAAGATACCTTAAGAATGCCACACACCTATACCTCTGATGAATACTGATGCAAAAATCCTCAACAAAATATTTCACTGTTACTGGGATGGAAAAACTAAAAAGTTTGATTGGAAGATTAGTAGTTAAATTTTGAACATGTTAAGTTTGAGATGAATATTAGGCATACAAATGGAAATGTTGGCAACTGAATGTACAAGTCTGGTAGTCAGAGGAGAGGGCCAAGCTAGAGATAAAGGTTTTCAAGTAAAGATGGTATTAGAGCCTCAAGAGTATAAGATCATCAAGAGAAATGAGTCTAGATAGAAAAAACATGAGGTTTTAGGACTGAGCTCTAGGGCACTCCAGTTTTTAGAGATCAAAAAAAAAAGAGGAGAAACCAACAGAGAAAACTAGAAGGAATAGTTAGAAGTAGGAGGAAAGCCTGAAGGGTATGATATACTGGAGGCCAAATAACGTATTTCCAGAAAAGTTAAATGATTATTTATGTCAATACTGTATAAATTATGTATTGATGACACATTCAATTTAATACATATGTACCAATTTTGGAATAATTTTAACATCTATATTCACCAAGGGATATTGGATAAAAATTTTATTGATAATCAGGACTTATTTACTTCATTTTAAAGTATATCAGGGATCCCTGGGTGGCGCAGCGGTTTGGCGCCTGCCTTTGGCCCAGGGCGCAATCCTGGAGACCGGGATCAAGTCCCACGTCGGGCTCCCGGTGCATGGAGCCTGCTTCTCCCTCTGCCTCTCTCTCTCTCTCTGTGTGACTATCATAAATTAAAAAAAATAAAAAGTATATCAAATATTGTTGAAGAATATATTATACATATGTATATATGTTTTAAAATTTTTTTTAAGATTTTATTTATTTATTCATGAGAGACACAGAGAGAGGGAGAGAGAGAGAGGCAGAGACACAGGCAGAGAGAGAAGCAGGCTCCGTGCCGGGAGCCCGACGTGGGACTCGATCCCGGTACTCCAGGATGGCGCCCTGGGCCGAAGGCAGGTGCTAAACCGCTGAGCCACCCAGAGATCCCCAATTCAGAACCCTTTTGGATTGCAAAGTCTCTTTTAGCCGTGTCAGGCATTCTGACTAACATCATCCGGAAAATATGGAGTCAAAAGCATGGACATATTCTTTGTTCTCACTGTAGCAAAATTTGTGTCAGCAAAGAAGTTGGAGGATATTTTCTTTCTGCCACTTCAACACTTACTGAAAATAAGATCTTTCTGCTTCTAAGCCATTGTATGCTGGAAGATATGATTACACTGGTAGTTCTATCTGTTCTCAGGTTTTATGTTACTCATCAAATGTCAAAATGAAAAGCTGATTTCTTTAAAAATGAATATAAAGTTCCAAAAATAAATAAAATATGTAAAGAACATTCAATTAATATATTTTTGCTAGAGTAATGTAGATTTATATATTAAATATACCCCAATACGATCATTAATCAGCAACATGTTCTACATAATGCTTCTGGTAAAGATCACTTTTCCTTAATAAGAATTGTCCATTTTAATGGTTCTGTGGCATTCTTATTATGTCTCCTCATATTCTTTCTTTGAGATATATAAAACATACATGATTTTCTTAAATACATAAATGTTTTTTTTAAAAACACTTATTTTCATTATTTCTCTAAAAGTCTGAAGTTACTCACATCTCTTCTTACAATCCTAAAAAATAGGCCAGGACAGGAGATTTTACTTCAAAAGTACTGTTTATCTCCAGATCAGAGAAAGAAAAGAGAAAGGTAAAAAATGAAAAGTCAAAGAAGAGCACGTTTTGCCAGTGGAACCCCCATCTAGCTAAATAGTCTCATCTTTTGCTTCAAAATCCAGCTTTGCTTAATGAAGTACTGCAGTTCACTATAAGGCCTGCAGTCCATGCCCACCCACATCCCCTGCTTTATTTCTGACCTCCAGAGATAGAAGGATCTCCACAATTTTCAGGCTCAGTTTTAGGTGACAAAAAGACAAAACAGAATTAGGGAAGTATATATCCCATGAGCACAAAGGCACATACTGTACAATATCCCATTTAACCTCACACACACACAAGGTAGCTCTCATTTTCGTTACTATATTCCTGATATTTCTTGAAGTCTAATTCACCTGCTTTACTCCCAATCCTACCTCAGTTACTGATTGGATAAAACTTCTTTCCAGTTTTATTGAGATATTATTGAATATAACCGTGCATTGGTTAAAGTGTAGGATATAACGATTTGATGTATATATATCCTGCAGGATGAAAACTCTTCTCTCTAAGTTGCCAATTCTCTACTTCAAAAAGGAGACCACAACCACTGGAATCTCATATTATCTTGTGATTAGAGTCAGGGAAGCTAGAGTAATTAATATCCTGGTTAGTATCTTTGAGAGTGGACTTTCAAAATATTTCATTACTAAGTTTGAATCAACCTTAGAAATGTCCTGCACCTAAGTAGTGGCTAGTAGCTGTGACTGTCACTTCTCAGATGAAGCAGAGGCTTTATTATGGATAGACTATTCGTGTTTTATAACAATAGAGAATTTCCTAAAACAGGTAGCAAGTTCTAAAAAGAACTATTGTAGAAAGAAGAGTAATTTCATGACTTCCTACAGTTAAATCAAATAGATTTTCTGGGTTTCCATGTAAGACTCAAATGTCTGTGATGACCTGTGCCATAGAATAAAGTACATGAGTCTCATCCAAAGATCATTTCTGAGCAAGTAAATTATTTAATGAATCAAATTTACAACCTGCCCTTAGCCACCATGGGAGATAGTCTATGTCTTAATTTTACTCAATTTAATGTTACTATACATTCTCTTTGTTTTGTTCTCTTCATGGCATCTCGTTGTATCATATGCAGTTTTAGAGGCCACTTCAAGTATTTTTTAAAACAGCGTAAGATATAAAATTAACTCCCCGGGATCGAGTCCCCCTCGTCGGGCTCCCTGCATGGAGCCTGCCTCTCCCTCTGCCTGTGTCTCTGCCTCTCTCTCTCTCTCTCTCCCTGTTTCTCATTAATAAATAAATAAAAATCTTTAAAAAAAAAAAGATATAAAATTAACTCATTTTAAAAAATCATTTAAAAACCTTAGGTCCCGGTCAGCCCCAGTAGCACAGCGGTTTAGCGCCGCCTGCAGCCCGGGGTGTGATCCTGGAGACCGGGAATCGAGTCCCACATCAGGCTTCCTGCGTGGAGCCTGCTTCTCCCTCTGCCTGTGTCTCTGCCTCTCTCGCTCTCTCTGAATGAATAAATAAATAAATCTTTAAAAATAAAATAAAATAAAAACCTTAGGTCCCAATAATTCAAATTATAAGTCTGTCCAAATATGCACCTGTGAGTACAAGTTACAGTCATTTATTGACTAAATATGTTCTAAGTGCCTACCATGTGTCAGGCACTGTTCTGGGTGCTAGGGGAAACAATGGTGAATAGTATGTCATTCAGAGGTAAGGATTGTGGGAAAAATAAAGCAGGAAAGGGGAAAAGGAATGCCAAGGGGAATGCGAAAGGAATGCCAACTTTGTGATAAAGTTACAATTTTAAATAAGATGGTCAGAGAAGGCCCACCTTACTGACATGACAAATCATAACTGGAAGGATCTGAAGATGGGGGATCAAACCACACGGATACCTAAGGAAAGAGCATCCCAGGCACAGGGAATATCAAGCACAAAATTCCCAAGACAGATGAGAGCTCTGCATTTCTGAGGATCAGCTAGGAGACCAGAGTGACTGGGGCTGACTGTCGGATGATTCAGAGATGAAGGGAAAGCAAAGGCAGATCAGGTAAGGCCCTGGAGACCATCATAAGGACTTTGGCTTATAAACAGAATGAGATGAGAAGCAACTGGAAGGTTCTAAAGAGAAGTTACATAACTTAGAAGAACGTAAGTACCTGAAATGTCTAAATGAAAAGAGTGGTAACTGTGGGAAGCATTAATCTGCAAATATTTATTGAGTCCATATTATTTACTAGGATTTTCCTAAGCACTGGGCATATAGTGCTAAATAAAACACACGTCAGTCCAAGCTTTAGTCTTGTGGGTGAGAATATTAACAAATGACTAAGCAAATAATTACAACTATACTGCATATGAGAAGAATTGGGTGATTGTGGAAAGAAAATTGAGGGAGGGAGGTCTAATCTGGTCTGGGCAATAGGGGAAGGCTTCTTCGAAGAAAAAATATTGAAAGTAAAATTGGAAAAGTACGTAGGAGTGAGTTAAGTGAAGAGGGATGAGAGGGGGCAGCCCGGTGGCACAGCGGTTTGGCGCTGCCTGCAGCCTGGGGTGTGATCCTGGAGACTGGGGATCGAGTCCCACATTGGGCTCCCTGCATGGAGCCTGCTTCTCCCTCTGCCTGTGTCTCTGCCTCTCTCTCTGTGTGTGTCTATGAATAAATAAATAAAATCTTAAAAAAAAAAAAAAAGAGGGATGAGAGGGACAAGAACACTTCAAGCAGAAAGTGCCTGCAAAAATCCCTGAAGGAAAAAAAAATAGGCATATTTAGAGAATTGAAGACTACTGAGGCTGGAGCTAAGTAGGCAAAGAAGAATGTCTAAAGAGTTCGGGTTGAATTCTAAGGGCAATAAGAAACCAACAGTTTAAAGCAGGAGCCCAAGAAGATGAGAATTATATTTTTTAAAGATGACTCTAAAGCAATGAGCTTAGAGGAGGGAGTGAGTACAGGAGGCCAGTTGGCAGCTATTGAAGAAGTGCAGGCAAAAATAATGCTAGTGTAAATAAGAGTAGCGGATGTGAAAATAGAAAGTCATGGATAGCTTGAAAGATACTTAGGAGGTAGAAAAGACAGAATTTGATGGATGGATTATATCACAGAATTGAGAATGAAGTCAATAATAGCTGAGGTTGCCTAACTACTCTTCTTAACCCTTTTGGTAGACAGATCCTATCTTCTTCACTGAGATAAGATATCAGTGTGGTTCCTTTTGGGGGGAGGAACAAGAAAAAAGCTGATCATATATGCTGATAAGGCCTTATGCCATCATTGCCAATTGTCATGCACAAAAGAGCCTCAGTTTGCACAATTTATGCAATTTGTTCTGGTTCCACCAATAAATGCAACTTGGCTATGGCTGTTAGAAAAATGAAGCAGCTGGATTCTACATCTTAAATCTTCTGGTATATTCATGTTGCTAGTACTATATAGATTTAGATAATCTCTGTAAGCAGGGAACATCAATATTTTCTATAGCATTCCATCAAAGCTTATGTAAGTAATCCCAAGGCACCAAATACAAATTTTCAGTACACTACAGCACTGAAGAATTAGTTCTTTACCATTGAATTGGAATGTATAACCCCTAGAAGTAGCCATTCCCTATCATTTATGGATACTATAAAAGCCACTTATTCCTAACCAATGCTATCACCAAAAAGGTAGATATCTTTTTTTTAGGAAAGCAGTTGAGTAAGTTAGTATCAATGACTTATTTATCTTAAATCATTAAACATAAATTCAGTTACTTAGAGAAAGAAAATACTTTCTCTTCTAGAGACCATTAAACTCCTAGTCATGCTAACTATATTCTCTATAGCCATGTTCCACAGAGTCCTCAAATATTGCTAAACTAAATGAGAGTTGTTGGGTTTTTTTCCCATTAGGTCAGAGAGATAAAAGCAAAAAAAAATTTTAAAGGAAAAACATTTGATATAATCTTTCTACTAGTATGAGGTTGAACCAACGTTACCTGCTTTAATAGTCTGGGTGTCAAAGTGAATAGTATTAGGGTACTAAATAAAATACCCAGAGGCCTAGGGGCCTTCTCTGTGTAAGAAATTTAAAATCTCATTAACTAGACCAAAAGTCAAACTGATATTAACTGTCAATTCCTTTGTCACAAGTAGTAGTGGTATGAAGTGAAAAGAAAGTCTCCTAAGAACCCAAATGCGAAGGAAAGCATTAGTGCTAAAATAATACACCTGGATCAGCGACTGCAACTGATAGGGGAAAAAAATGCACTTTATTTAATGACACAAATACAAACACACACACACACTCACACACACATATAACTGAAACATACTTACTCTTACCACGTTGGATGCTGCGGTGTAAAATGTTCTGCTCTATGCTCCTTCATTTAAAAAAAAATGCAGGTCACAACTTAGTAAACAAATGTTGTAAGCCATAAGTACAATTACAATATTTAACTGCTCTAGAGCATTATAAATGCTAACTTAAAATATTAGAGAAATGTACAGTCTTCTTCCTTCTTAGGATCAGTCCACAAGAGTACTCCCTGTATTCAGAGAAAACAAAAATTAACACAGCCTTGTTCCCATGTATCCAACCTGGATACATTGCCTCCTTTCAGTGTGCTTACACCATCTACCTTGCCAGGCCCAAGAACTGAAGGCATAAAGTGTAACAGGACTCTATGTCTATACTACACATTTTACAGAAAAGGCCTTTTTATATATATTATTTCTTTTGACCCTCACAACAACCCTGTGAGGTAGGCAGGGGAATAAGACTAGATTTACTTTACAGATGAAATTAAGGTCCAGAGAGGTTATGTGACTTTCCCAGGCAGATAAGAACCATTAACTTTTAACTTTTAGGTGGAAGGTTCTTTTCTCTAAACCACTCATGGTATAACTTGATCAATTCATTCTCATTTCTTATTGTTGATTCAAGTTTTTATAGGATACAGCAAAATACCTGACTGTAAACTCATCACACCAAGTTTATGCTTCTCTACTGATGAAAACTTATGGCCACAGGACATACATTCTTTTGGCAGGCACTGTTTCTTTGGCTCCAATCTAAAAGAACATAAGCAATATGAAAGACCCTAAGGCCAAGGAAACTGAAGAGAAATCAGAGGAAAGAATATAAAATGGAATCTATTTAGTGGATTTTAGTCCCTGTAAGCTTTTACTTTTGTGAGAGCGTTCAATGGAGAGCTTTAATGCAGATGAGACTTGAGGCTTTTGAAGAGGATCTAAGTCTTGATGAAGTTATTCAAACTCAATCTTGAATGCATAATGGTGGTAGGCCTCAGGGTCTTCAAAAACTTGTACTTGATGCTTTAAAACAAAAGAAAACACACAAAAAAATTCTACCAGCAAGTCTAATAAAATATTTTAAGGGTTTTGAAAAGCTTTAACTCTTTGGCCAATAATTAATCAGACTACCAGATACTATGCTAAAAGAATAGAAAGGGAAAACCAAAATGAAATAAAGAAAAAGGAAACAAAGACTTTAAAAGATAGATGTATGGAATGGCTTAATATGTTTATTGGCTTATCTATTTGATTAATATTCACTTTAAATGGCAGAATTTAAACTTCTTACAAAACCATCTTGGACTATAATCAGAGAAACTGATTTAATGATAATTTCCTGAATCTCTCTGGTCACTATCCATGATATTCGATTGCCTTAAAGGGCTTTCAATCTTTGAAGGCATGGCCAAATAGTTGTTGGAAGAGACAGCATAAAATAAAGTTGACTTTGTGGGTTAGAGAAAGAAATTGAACTAGGAATAGTATGGTTTGAAAATATTTAGCAAGGGAGAAAAGTCAACAAAGCCTCACAATGGAAAAATCAGACCACTTTGCAGGTTTTTATGAAATATATATAATAAATCTGTCTACTTTTGAGCTCATTCTGACTCATTTCTTTTTATTTTATGTACTCCTATAAACATTTCTTCCAAGAAAACTTTAAATTTTTTAAAATTAACAATAATGGGGCACCTGGGTAGCTCAGTCGGTTGGGAGACCAACTATTGCTTTTAGCTCAGGTTGTGATCTCATGGGTCCTGAGACTGAGCTCACATTGGGCTCTGTGCTCAGTGGGAAGTATGCTTGGGGATTCTCTTCCTCTGCCTCTCCCCCTACTCATACTATCTCTCTCTAAAAAAATAAAATAAATCTTTTAAAAAATTAAAAATAATAGCAACTAATATGTACTGCATTTATACTTTGTGCTGGGTACCACTCTAAGCATTTTATGTAGATTACATAATCCTCACAACAAAATGTGGAATCTGATATTATTATCCTCAATTTACAAGAGAAGAAACTGAAGCACATAGAAATTAAGAAATTCTGAGAATTTACCCGGCTAGTAAATAGTAGAATGAGGATTCAAACTTAGGCCCTTTGGCTCCAGAATACCAACCTCTGCCCACTATTCTACAAAACTGGTATCAATGCAACAAAATTGACCATGACTAAGGCTGTCTTCAAATCAGCATTGTGCCATGTCCCAGTCTTTCACTGCATATTCTGATTAGAAAGTATAGTGACTAATTTAACTTTCCAAACAAAAGTAACGTAGAATCAGTTTCAGCAGTCACTACTCAGAAGTACCATCCTGCAGGACTGTTAAAGGAGTTTAATATAAAGCATGCCACTAAAATATTAACAGCGGTAGGGGACTATAGGTAACTATTTCTCTTTGGTGATATATAAGTGTATATTTTATATGTTTCTACATTCTATTTTTTGTCAAGTGGACATGGATCACTTGTATAATAAAAAAAGGTTGCTTGGGCAGCCCTGGTGGCGCAGCGGTTTAGAGCCGCCTGCAGCCCGGGGTGTGATCCTGGAGACCCAGGATCGAGTCCCACATCGGGCTTCCTGCATGGAGCCTGCTTCTCCCTCTGCCTGTGTCTCTGCCTCTCTCTTCGCTCTCTCTGAATGAATAAAGAAATAAAAAAATGAAAAAATTAAATAAATAAAAATAAACAAGTCTTGCTTCATCTCAGTTAAGATTGTTTAAAAAAAAAAAAGGTTGCTTAAGCATGCCAACGCCACTATTAGCATTAATATATATTAAACTTACACTAGCATTTGGCCTACTCACAATTTGCTGCTTCTAGTATACTGTGGAGTTAGATACCAGTTAATTACGCTTATTAGAACTATCTTTTTAAAAAAGTCAATAAACAGAGTAAGGACCTAAGAAAAAGCATATGGGTTTTGTGTCTTATACTTTAGGAACTTGGGTAATTTTTAAATTTACTTCCTGGTTATAGGTTAAGTTGAGGTTGGTGGATAAATGATGAGTGGGCAAGTTAGCTATCAATATTTAAAGACAGGGGTAACAGAATGTGTACTCATAATACTTCATTACAATATAAAAAAATTTTAGAATTTGAAAGGAACTTTTACAATAATCTAGTACAATCTCTTACACAATGAGAAATCCTCTCTACAACATTCCTGATGTTCAAACCCTGCTTAAGCACCCCTAATGACCCAAAGTTCACTGCCTCTGGACATAACCTGTGCCCCTGCTGACTAGTTCTATACCTTCTCTCATTTGGCCTCAAATAAAAGACAACATGTGTGCTTCCTACAGTTTTCCCAACTCTTCCAAAGTCTTGTTTTCTGAACAAAATGGTTCCAGTCCTCAGTCTATATCATCACAGTTATCCTTTTACATAATCACAAAACTGGTTAAAAAGGGTTATCTTATTCTTTGAGGTTTATCTAATAATCAAATCAGTTTTTGTAGAATAATGCTTTATTAGTTAATTGATCTAATTCATCCATCTTGGTCATACACCACTGGAAAATTAGGAAAGACTTGTGGTCCTAGCTCAAATTCAAATTGAAGAGCAATACATTTTTTGAGTTCTCCCTTCTTTTCTCCTCCCCTCCCCCCAAAATACCATAGAACAGCATCTTAAAAGGTACCCTCAACCATAATCTGATGTGTTTGTTACATTTTAATTTTCTCTCAGGCTTTTATCTAACTTCCTATCACTTGAACCTGTGAATGATCTTAAAACACCCAAAATTCCCTAAGCTGCTCTCATAATCATGAATTAGACCATGACAGTCCCACCTCTAAGGTCTCAAAATTCTGACTTTTTTTTCCTCCTGTGCTAATTGGTTAACTTCCTATCTGGAACTTTTGGTTTTCCAGAAAATTTTATATATATTATGTATAAAACTATATATATATAAAAATATATATATATACACATATATATATACACACACATATATATATGCACACACGTTTTATAAATACATATTTACATGCATAGACACATACACATATATATGTATCTTCCCCAACTCTTTGTTACATGCAACTTTTATGTTTATGTGCTTATTTATCTCTGTATGTTACCTTTACCATATTCATCTTGACTCTTGAAAATATAATCTACCCTTGGATTCATTGCTTACTATTCATTCTCTCAGCAAGAAAAAGGTGTCCCACTCTAGGCATCCTGCCCAGTGATTACCACTTTGTGGCTTGTAGTGATTAATCCCAAGGATCTTGAGGAGCAAAGCATCACTTAACTTAAATGATTATATACAAAATACTCTGCCAAAATATATATGTAACCCCAGGCATACCATAATCTGTTCTATTCCATTACTCAGCTCCCAGGTAAGTGACCTTAATTTTGATTTTAACAAGATATACAATCAGTGGTATTATAAAGGTATGTATCTTACAAAGCTTATTCTCAAGGAAGTTTCAAATAAAAATCCCATTACTAATGAATGAAGATTACTATATCTTTAAATTTCTTGTATTCTTATATTTACCTATTATATTATTCCAAATTTCTGACAACAAAAATGTGGAAAGGCAAAGACAGCTAGAGAAGTAAAAACCACAAGAAATTTTTGCTGAGTCCCATGGCAAATAATCAGCTACTTCAAGTATTATCCTCAATCCAGAATGAGATTATACATATATATCTAAAGAATCTTACTGGTTTGCTGATTTTGCTAACAAAGAGAATAAGCCATTCTTTGAAATGCGTTAAGCCAGCTCTAAACATCAAGAACAAAGTGAAAAAATAACTAAGACTTATTTAAAGAGTCCCTCAATAGCAATTCAAATAAAACAAAGTCCATCACTTTCAGTAATACTGAGAGGCTCAGAAGGACCATGCCAACACAATATAAACCTAGCTTGCAAACAAAGATAATATCCATATTACCTGGGGAGGCCAATAACATGCTACAATTACATAGGAGTATTAAATTCAGAAGCACTAAGCACTTAGTTTATTCATAAGAATAATAATCTAATGTCAAGGTTAAAAACCTATTATAATGTCCCCAAACCTCCCATGCAGCTCTGACAAAAACTTCACTCACTTACATAACCCCATTCCCACTGAATAGTGCAAATAATTCTAAGGACAAATGTCCTAAGGAAGCGTTGTAGGCTCTCATAATTCTTAAATTAGCTTAAAGCCTTGTCATTTAATGTTTCCCAGTATTATAAAAACATGTTCATAGTTAAAAAGTCCATCCACCAGAAAGAGTACATAGAAAAAATATGAGTCATCTTCCCATTAGAGACCTATAGTCTCACTGACCAGGGGTACCTATCTATAGTTCCTCACACAGATTCTGAGGAAATTTTGCATGTACATATAAAACCTTTTAAAAACACAAATGGAAACACACTATACATATAATTCTACTGTTTTTCTCAGTTAACAATATATCAGAGATTTTACCACACCTTTGCCGATGGATTTGCTTCATTCTTTCTAAGAGGTACAAAGTACTACATTGCATAAAGGCACTTATTTAACCAGACCTTCACTGAGGGATGTTTAGGTTATCCCTAGTTTGTTTGTTTCTTATTTTTAAATAATATGGCAATGGTATCTTATATACAAATTTTTGTGTGTGGCCACAAATATATCTGAAAGAATTCCCTGAAGTGCTGACTGGTTTTGGAATTGAGCAGATTCTAAACAAGAAGCCATTGTCTCTACAAAGGAGACTAAGAAAAACTATAAGAATTAATGCTTAGTGATTAAAAGGTGCCAAACAATATCACAAAGTTAGAAGTTAAAGATCTGAAAGTTAACAAACTCCTAAGATAAAATAGGAAAAAAAAAAGAGAGAGAGAGAGAAATTTCCCGAGGACAGAAAGATAAAGGGGCTGGAGAATGAATCCTGTAATTTTTTAAAAGAAAAGAAAGGAAGATAGCATAAATAAAGCAAGATAAAAGGAGGAAGAAGCCATTTTTTAAACTTCATTTCTTGCTTTAACCTAACATATAAAGTAAAACTGGCCAGAAGATTTTACACATATATTATCCCAGAGCCAAACTTGGATAATAAAATGACTTAAAGAACTATCTGGAGCCCTGTTCCTACAGGGGTATCCACACGTTGATATATTCTACCCGGGTATGGAGTGGTGTTGCAAGAAGATCTCTTACAGAAAGAGGCAGAACGGTGATCTTCCAGGAGTAACATAACTTGTCAATCTCCTCAACTTCTCATCAATTTTACAGAGAAATAGTTATAATTACCTCGTATATACAGAACAAACCTTTTTGGAAGGTCCAGATTAAAACATAATTTGAAGATTCATTCTGTATTTTTCAATCACAATCCTACAATTTCCTAGACCAATCCAAGGCTGTTCTATTTCTCACCTAACATAAAACATAGTCAACAACTTACCTTTCCCAAAGTGCTAGGATTTGTATGCCACAACATAAACTGATTCATGTTTTTGTCCATTAATGATCCGTGGATTTCTTTAAATGAAGTCCATGTTAGAGTCCATAGATATCAGTGTTCTGCAAAACTGAAAACCTCAAGAATGTCAATGCACATATCTAAGTTACACTTGGATACTAACTTATTATGAATAATAGTTATAATAGTTACTATTATGAATATAGACATTTAGATATGCAAAATTAGTGGATATGACATTGAACAGCAGAATGAGGTAGCAGAAATATAACTTATTTTTAAGTAAGACATTAACAGAATCTGGAAGATCTCAAAACACTGTTTTGTACCATATTTATATGTATTCTAAAGGTGGCACTATAGTAAGAGCATGTAAACATGGGAATGATTTGAATACCAACACTTTCCAGAAATTGAGAAAACAAATTTTAAAGGCAGGCAAACTTTTAAAATTTAAGTGATTACAATGATGTATTTACATGCCTAACTTTCTGGGTTTTTTTCAAACTATCTTTTTAAATTTCTTGGATTTTTCATCTTTAAAGATTTTATTTTTAAGCAATTTCTACAGCCAATGCAGGGCTCGAACCCACAACCCCGAGATCACAAGTCGAATGCTCCACAGAATGAGCCAGCCAGGTGCCCCTTGCATTTTTAAATCTAAAAATGCTTACTAGTTTATTCTTTGTAAAAACAAACAAACAAAGGCACAAATTCGGATTTTCCTACTCCATTATATCCACTCTAAAAAAGATTCTAGAACCTCTTAGGAGCTACTATCTCATTAGATAGCACAAAGCCCATACACAAAATCACTGCATCCAGATAATGATTCATGCCCAGATCCCATTACACAGCCTGATGTGTCTGTCGTTTGCACTTTTTTCCACTTGACAATCAAAACCAATCTGGTTACAGCACCTGTCCTTTAGGTCTATGCCCACTCTTCATCACATTTAAGACACCTAAACAAGTATTTTATAAAGGAGACAATTTAATCTTCAAGGATTCATTCTTTTGGAGGCCTCCAACAAGTCTGTGTAAGGAGTTTATGTTATGTGAACACACCAGGTGAAACCTCTGACTGGATTTTTATAAATTAATATTTTCATCTTTGTTATGAAATCATTCTTATTTACCTCTCAAATGTAAGAAGTACCCCGACATAAGAAAACATGAAGGAAATAGAAAGTCAGTTCATATTGCTGGAAAGAAAGCGCTCAGAACACTAATTAGAAGCTCGGTGCTAAACCGCAGCTTATCATTCCTCCCCATCATTACCTGGAAGTTCTTCCCAGAAAAGTAAAGGAATCTGAAAGATGCTGAATTAATAGCCTTATCCTCTACCCTCACCATCGAAAAGTATGAAGGCAAATTTCTAAATTTCAATAACCTCATAGAACAACAGCAATGCCTGCATCTGTACTCCCTCAGCATCCTCACACATCACTGGTTAGCAGATTAAGTTGAAGTCACTTCTACAGTCAGGTAGGGATCCTGAAGTTCGGGAGAAGTTCTCCTTGCTGAGCGAGAATCTGGTCCGTACGTTCATATTAAATAATTTATTCACTCGACAACATCTAAAGAATCCCTAATAGTGAGTAGTGGCAAGGCACTGTCCTGGATTAAGAGATGAAGTACCTGTCCCCCTGTTGGCAGAACAGAAGCGGGGGGCGGGGGGACGGTCGGAGTAAGTAAGTAATGAACTCTAGGTCGGCTCGTCTCAATGCCCAGGGTCCACTTCTCACCCTAAAGCGCCAAGGCTCAGGAGCCCACGACTCCCGGCCGTGACCGATTCCTGGAAATCCCAACCTGTGTTTCCTCGACGACCTCGGTCCTCACGACCCCGTTCCCAAAGTTCCTCGTACCCCTCGCTCCCCAGGGAATCCCACGCCAAGGAGTCTTTCCTCCAGCCTAATGCGAGACCCACCTCTCCCTGCACGAGCTACCTGGGCCACCAACAACAACTTTCACCCTTGACCCGGTCCAAGTTGGCCCGACCGTTACCTGCCCGCGATGCAAGGCTCCAGGATGACCACAGACGCTCCGCCCCGCCCCTCGCGACGCCCTCCACCACCAGGTACCGCCTCCAGGGCGTAACTTCCTGTGCATCACTTCCGGCCCGAAATTCCGCTTGGTCCGGTAGTCCCACCCTAGCGTCCGCCTCTTGCTAGTGACGTCACTTCCGGCCTCTTCCTCGGTTTCCCCGGGATGCCGGCGAGCTACAGATCTCTCTCCCGGGTTCTTTTCCCCCCGCTGTTGTCCTTAATGGCTGTGTAGTCCACCTTGGAAGAGTTTTTTGTTTTTTGTTTTTCAAGCTGGTTTGCCAGGTCTGCAGTCACTTGCCTGTGCTCCCTCTGTGTCGAACACAAGGTGGTTGTGATTTTTCCGATTTTTTTTTTTTTTTTTCTGGTCAGTGGAGAGCTCCGGAGCACATCTGAGGTGGTGATGTCTAGTCTGGAATGGTGCTGCTTCTCACTTGTAAGGATGTTACCTTGGCAGGTTACTTAGCCTCTCTCTGCCCGTTTCTTTGTGAAACAGATGGTACTAGTGCTCAGAACACAGGGCTGGCGTGGGCGTGCTTGAGATAATGCATGGAAAGCCCAGGCGCAATGAGTCGCTCGATGACTGTTAACGATTCCAAGCGCTGTCTTCTTTCCTGTTGTAACTGGTAAGTGGTTAGGAAAAGCTGGTACCAGTTTTCCTATGTGTTGTATCCTCAGCTTTCAATCAAAAGATTGATGGTACTTGGTACTTTTCCTCTGAAGGGTGAGCTCCTCCAAAGATGGACTATTGTGCTTGAAGTCCACTTACCTGCTTGGTTATTGTGCTAGCAGGACGAATACCACCCAGGCTCTGCTCTCAAAAACACGGAGATAATAAATGATGGAAGGAAGAAAGCTAACCTAGGAAAACAAAACAAAAAACAGAAGACCAGTGGAACCGAAGGTTTATCCTTACCACAAAAACGTTTATCCTTACAACAAAAACATTTCACAGAATATTAGAAGTGAAAAGAACTTTAGAGAGAACAATGTTAGTTAAGCTCTTGATGATACAAGCAAGTAAGGAAAATTGGATCCAGAGAAGCAACGAACTGAAAGTCACACAATTAGTGTCAGGGCTAGGAGGGGACATGAAGTCTTGAAATGCTCACTACCTCCCGCCATTCCCAAAATCTGCTGCAGAGTGTTAATAAGGTAAAAGCAAATTCACTTTCAAGACCTTCACTGTCAAGTGAAAAGGACTAGGAAAATCCCTGTCCAGGAGAGACCGGAGCAAGGTAACCAACCTAGCAGATGCCACAGGATTCTGATGACTGTTTGAATGTTCTGGTGTGGCACTGCTGAGTTCACTTAAAATAGAGTTAGCTCC
This sequence comes from Canis aureus, assembly GCF_053574225.1. NCBI lineage: Eukaryota > Metazoa > Chordata > Mammalia > Carnivora > Canidae > Canis > Canis aureus. The sequence goes on along the minus strand of NC_135641.1, from coordinate 22,686,081 downwards.
CTCTCCCCTGGTGAACGTTTTATACTTACCCAGAACTGAGGGGTTAAGTATCACCTCCTGTGAGTGAGCCCTCTCTTCTGTTTTAAATGGCTGGACCAGAATAAGTAACTGCTCCAAGCAGTAACCAAAGGTAGAAAGATTGAGTGCATTGCAATGCCATGACACAATCTTAGTTAGGCCAATCTATTGCAAGCAATTTCTCTTAAATATTCTTTCAGTCTTTGTTCTAGGACTATGACAAAGCTAGCATAGATATTAGTATTATTATTGAAATACTGGTAATAAGTATGTGTTCCAAATAATCAGGTAATTCCATGAACCCATTGAATAATGTAGTTGGGATAGATACAATTTAAGTCTTCTTCCAACTCTATCATTAAAAAGGATCAATGACATTTTTAATGACTATGAACCATAAAAATTAATCTGCTGAAGTTACAGAGTTAGCTAGTGGCAGTCGGTAGAGAACTGACTAGAATCTAGAATGACTAGGATCTAGGACTGACTAGTTCTGGAATCTCAGCCTCCTAATTCCATTCATTCATTGTTCATTCATTCAGGAGAGTCACTACGCTCGGGCATTGGGTATACAAAGATGAATAAGATAGGGGTGCCTGGGTAGCTCGGTTGGTTGAGCATCTGACTCTTGATTTCTGCTCAGATCATGATCTCAAGCAGGGTCATGAGATCGAGCCCTGCTTCAGGCTCTGTGCACAGTGGGGAGTCTGCTTGAGATCCCCCGTTCCCCCAGACATATGCTCGTGCGCACGCTCTCTCTCTCTCTCTCTCTGAAATAAATAAATAAATATTTTTTAAAAAGATGACTGAGATAATCTGCTTTTGAGGAACTTCCTATTTGGTGAAGGAGACAGAACTTTTAAAAGATTTCATTTTTAACATGGAGATGGAACTTACAATCCCAAGATCAATAGTCTCATGCTCTACTGACTGAGCCAGCCAGCTGCGCCATGGAGGCAGAACTTTTAAGGGAAAAATAATTCAGTGTTAATATTATCATAGATCCATCTAGTTCCTCCTTTTAATCAATGTACTTTTCCCCCTTTGACTCCAAAATATCATAACTTGACAAAAATAAATACTAAAAATAATTTCTAATCATATTTAAAATCATTCGAACCACATTTTTAAGAGTCTGAAACAATCAGAATTTACATTAATCTTTATATAGGTCTTAGAATCAGCATTTGGGTTATATGCCTACCTCTGCTGTTAACTAGCCATGTGACATTAGACAAATCACCTCAATTTCCTCTTTTAAGTCCTTTCTGCAGTAAATCTTGTCTTTTTCTGTGTAGTAGAAAACAATGCATATTTCCCACTGTAACCACTAGATGACGCACTTTCTTTTCCTCCCTCTCCTTCACCCCCTTCCTTCCTTCCTTTCCTTCTCTTCCATTCTCTCCATACCTCCCTCTTTTTCTTCCCTCCCTCCTCCCTCCTTCTTTTCTCTCCCTCTCCCTCCTTCCCTCTCTCTCTCTCTCTCTCTCTGTCTCTCTCTCTTTGCTTTCCTGTTAATTCACCTGACAAAGACATCATTACACCACCTTTGGAACGACCACCAATATGGATAGCCACTGTGCATACTAAGGCTCAAAGATGACAGAACTAAAATGTTTGTTGGATGAGTGAAAGAATGAATGGATTCTAGGATTCTCTCTGGCCCTTTTTATCCCTTACTACTATTACCTTTTCTTCTATTAAAATACTCTTGAAAGCTGTGGTGGTAGAAAGAGGAAGATGAGACAATATATAGGAACTGGGTTGGGAGGAGAATGCAAAAGGCACTACATTGCATCCCAAAGCAAACATCAGTGCACTGTGGTATTTATGGATGAAATCATATAATATCTGAGACTTATTTTAAAATAATATGAGAGGGCAGCCCCAGTGGCCCAGCGGTTTGGCGCCACCTTCAGCCCAGGGTGTGATCCTGGAGACCTGGGATCGAGTCCTGCGTCAGGCTCCCTGCATGGAGCCTGCTTCTCTCCCTCTGCCTGTCTCTGCCTCTCTCTCTCTCTCTCTCATGAATAAATAAATAAAAATCTAAAAATATATGAGGGAGTTCAGATAATAAAGATGGGTCATATATTGATAATGTTGAAGCTGGGTATATTTGGTTTCATTATATTCTTTTTTTTCTTTGTATGCTTGAAAATTTACACCAAGTTAAAAATAAGATAATGAGTGCATTGCCCTTTCTCTCTAGTCAAGACTAAGTTCAAACTATCCCATGGAATCTCAATTTGGATACTTTTGACTGATGTGATAGAAACCTTGTCATAGATTGTGTTTTTGAGAAGTAGACACTGATGAAGAGGGGATTTTTATTAGGAATGGACAGGAACAGGATTGGTGAGAGGAAGATGTTGAAATGCTACTCAGGTTGAAGCAATCTTCAGCCAGCTTGGGGGAGAGCTGCAGAGTGAGTGGTACCCATCAGAGAGTACCCAGGGTCGGGTTGAAAGGGCCAGCCCTTTGTACTGGATGCAGCCTGCCTCAGGAAGGGTACGACTTCAAGCGAGGTGGCCCTCTGCAGCTGAGGCGGACCCCAGAAAAGTGAACAGCTGGGGGCTGCCAGCTGGCCATACTCTTTGGAACTGTGCTTCAAGTCCATCCTTGAAGGGGAATCTGGGCAGCACTTCTTTGCATCTTCCACAAAACACAGCAGAACGTGTCTTCAATAATAGGGAATGTATTGACTTCTATAAATGGACTCTTATGGCAGGCATCAAGGTTGGTTGTTCCAGTAACTCAATGATACCATTTAGGACCAACACTTCTTTCCCTCTCCACTCTGCCTTCAGTAGCATCTGCTTCAGCTTATGGCCAGATTCCCTCAAGGTGGCAAAATGGCTGTAGCAATTCATCTCACATCTACACACTGTGCACACTCACAGAGGAGATGGACAGGCATTCGGTAATTCCAGGGCGATTCTCGGGCTGGAAAAGAGAATATATACATTTATTTCTGGGGCACCTGGGTGGCTCAGTCGGTTAAGCAACTGCCTTCGACTCAGGTCATGATCCCGGGGTCCTGGGATTGAGCCCCGTGTTGGGCTCCCTGTTGAGGGAGCCTCTCATTTTCCCTTTGCCTCTCCTTTTCCCTCTGCCCCTCCCCTGTGTTTGTGTGCTCTCTCTCTCTCAAATAAATAAAACCTTTTGAAAACATATACATTCATTTCTGGACTAGATACTCTACAATTCTTATCTTTTCAACTTTAGTAGAGGGCTATAAAAAAAGAACAAACTTTGCCATTTACAACAATGTGGTTGGAGCTAGAGAATATAATACTAAGTAGAACAAGTCAGATAGAAAAAGACAAATACATGACTTGACTTGTATGTGAAAGTTAAGAAACAAACAAACAGAACAAACTGGTGGTTGCCAGAGGGGAGGCATGGAGGGAGGCAGGGGAAATAGATAAAAGAGATTAGGGGTACACTTGTGTTGAGCACTGAGTAATGTACAGAAATGTTGAATCATTATGTTGTACACCTGAGGTTAACGTAACACTGTATGCTAATTATAGTTCAATCAAAGAAAAATTGTTTTTTTTTTAAAGATTTTATTTACTTATTCATGAGAGACACACACAGAGAGAGACACACACACAGGCAGAGGGAGAAGCAGGCTCCATGCAGGGAGCCCGACGTGGGACTCGATCCCGGGATTCCAGGATCACACCCTGGGCCAAAGGCAGGCGCTAAACTGCTGAGCCACCCAGGGATCCCCAAAGAAAAATTGTTTTTAAAAGTTAGAGTTAACCATATGACCCAGCAATTCTACTCCTAGGTATATGCCAAAGAGAATTAAAATCATAGTTTATGCAAAAATTTGCACATAAAATGTTCATAGCAGCATTACAATAGCCAAAGAATAGAAGGGCACCTTGGTGGCTCAGTTGGTTAGGTGTCTGCCCTCAGCTCAGGTCATGATCTGGGGTCCCGGGATTGAGCCCCGTGTTGGGCTCCCTGCTCAGCAGGGAGTCTGCTTTCTCTGTCTGAGCCTTCTCCTGCTTGTGCCCTCAAATAAAAAGAATAAAATGTTTTTAAAAATAGCCAAAAAGTAGAAACAACCCAAATATCCATAAATTGATGACTACATAAAATGTGGTATATACATAAATGAACTATTATTCAGCCATTAAAAAAATTAAAATGTGATAAATACTATAACATGGATGAATCTTAAAAACACACTAACACAGGCTCCAGAGCCAGACACTGTGAGTTAAAACTTCAGCTTAACCCGACGCAAGTTAGCTGAGGCCAGTTAGCCCTCTGTGCCTCTTCCATAAAATGGTGATAAACAATGATGCCTTATCCATGTGCTGCATGGAGGACTAAGCGTGTTAATACATGCAAATCATTTAGGACAAAGCATGGCACGTGGGAAAAATGAAATGTTAGTTTTTATTTTATTTTGTATTATTGTGTTTATTATCACAAGTGTACTTAGCTGGAGAAACCACTTCAATCACAATATGGTGTTAGAATTGAATACAATATTCTACAGAATATCCAAATTGGGTGGGGGGAGAAAAGAAATGGCTCACCTGCATATTTCAAAGGAGAAAACTTGCACAATTTTAAGTGTTAAACCTTTTCTTGTGAAACATCAAAAGCCCATTTTTCAAAATGTTGTCCTTTATTACCTTGGCAGGCATCCTGTCAACCTAAAGGACTTTGTCCCCTTCCTCTAAAAAATAAAGTCAGAGGCTGCATCTTTTCTGTTTATTTTAATTTCTAAAATGTCTGGTAACCTTTGGGTAGGTGTAGCCGGTAATGTCTAAATTTTTCTTCTCATGGTGATTCATATGGGAAAAGCTAGCTTGTATAATTATTTAAGTATAAACATTTCTCTGCCCTAGACAGTTTTGCTTACTGTTAGAAAAAAAAAAAAATCAGGGATACCTGGGTGGTTTGGTTGGTTGAGTGTCCAACTCTTGATCTCAGCTCAGGTCCTGATCTTCAGGTTGTGAGTTCAAGTTCTACGTTGGGCTCTACACTGGGCATGGACTCTACTTTTAAAAAAAAAATCAAATGTGAGCTAACCTAAACTATGAATTATGATTCAGAAGAATGGAAGTCATTGCCATTTCTGTAGCTTCAAATACCACGATTGCCTTGTTTCCTGTGATGTTCAAGCTGATTTTCTTGCTCTGCCCCTTAAAGGGGCATCTACTGCAGTGACTGCATGGGGCTGTTATGGGTTGAATTGTGTCCCTCAAAAAGATGTGAAGTCCTAACCAGCAAGACCTGTGAATGTGACCTGATTTGGAAATAGGGTCTTTGCAAATGATCAAATTAAGATAGGGTCATTCAGTGACCTTATAAAAAGGGGAAATTTGCACTAAGACGTTCACCCACACAGGGAGAACACCATATGAAAACCGCAGTCATGCTACCATAAAGCCAGAAGCTAGGAGAGGCCTGGAACCAATCCTTCCCTAAAACAAAAACATCATGCTAACTGAAAGAAACCAGGCACAAAGGCCACATATTGTGGGGTTCCAATTATGTGAAATATGTGGAATAGGCAAATCTGCTTAATGGGCACAGGGTTTATTTTGGGGTGATTAAAATGTCCTGGAATTTGAGAGTGGTGATTGTGTACATCTTGTGACTATAATAAAAACCACTGAATTGTGCAATTTAAAAGGATAAATTGTGTAGTGTGAGTTATATTTCAATTAAAAATTCATTATCCTTTAAAAAAAGATCATATCACTTGAAATTTAAAAGGGAAAATTTTTTTCTGGATGGGGGAAGGGAGCAAACACGTGTTAAGGAAACATGAATATGATGTGATTGATGACAGGTGATAAGCAGTGCTCACTGAAAAGCTGAGACATGGTCTTTATATATGCTCAATAATACATCATTGCTCTCTGACATTTCAATCAGTGAAGATAATTGAACTGACTGAGTCATTTTTCTGCCACAGTTGGAACTTCTCTAGGAACCCTGATAGATTATCTTCATCGTGAAGATATTGAATATCATGTGTGTATTTGTGTGTGTTATACCTCCAAAGTTCAACACTTGAGCAAGTGACTTGAAATTATGGAAATTGTCATTATTAATATTATTGGTACAGTGAAGAAATTATTTATATCGTATCTCTTATTTCAAGTACTTATGTGAGCAGCTTTCTCCTCAAATGTCGGCCAACTTCAATGGGGAAGAGCATACTCACTGCCCACTTCTTCACTGTATTAGTTAGGACAGGTTAAAATTCTTTAACAAACAAGGATACCTGGGTGGCTCAGTGGTTGAGTGTCTACCTTTGGCTCAGGTCCCAGGAGCAAGGTCCTGGGAGCAAGGTCCATAATCGAGCTCTCCACAGGCAGCCTGCTTCTCCCTCTGCCTGTGTCTCTGCCTCTCTCTGTGTCTCTCATGAATAAATAAATATTAAATCTTTAAAAAATAAAAAACAATTATTTGACAAACAGACCCACATTTCTTTCTTTCTCTTGTAAAAGTCCATGTTGGTTCTAGGCAGCAGGCAAATCTCTCCCATAAGATCATTTGGTAAGTCAGGCTTTTTTTTTTTTTTTTTTTTGGTAAGTCAGGCTTCTATCTGTGGCTCTATCCTTCTCTGAGGCCTTGTGCCCATTTATATCCCACAGTGAAAGGGGAAAGAATGTGAAAGAAAACATGTTACAGATTTTATCACTCCAGCTGGAAGGTAATATTTTTCATTTGTTCCAGAAAAATCTGAGAAGTCAACTCTGATGGCTTCATGCCACTGTTGAATGAAGTTTCACAACACAAGTTTAGATAGTCATCTCCATTCTTACTGTGAGAACATATTTGCATGATCTAGCACACAAAAGTTCTATATTTACATTCCTTTATTTGTCTTATAGGTTTTAAAACCTCTTCTAGGTGTTCTAGGTGTGCCTGCCTGGCTCAGTTGGTAGAGCATGCAACACTTGATCTCAGGGTCATGAGTTCAAGACCCACACTGGGCATAGAGTTTACTTAAAAACACACATGCACAAAACTTCTTCTGATGAAATGATCTATTTTCAAAAGTTGCAACACAACAACCATAAAGTGACATCATTAAGCAGAGCATTAATATACAAATGACGTAAGAGTGCAATAGCCAAGAGAAAAGACATCCTGTTAAGTAGCGCTTATTGAGACAAATTAAATGAGAAGACAACTTAAGAATAAACAATTCATCACAACGATCAAGAGACTATCAAACAGTCAAGTGGTCAGTGGCAGCATGGTGGCACTTGCTAGAGTGGCTTGCAACATTTCCATAAATTTGGTCCATAAGGAGACTGAATAGATTTTTAACAAAATTTTTTAAAAGATTTTATTTATTTAGGGCAGCCCCGGTGGCGCAGTGGTTTGGTGCCACCTGCAGCCCAGGGTGTGATCCTGGAGACCCGGGATCGAGTCCCACGTCGGGCTTCCTGCATGGAGCCTGCTTCTCCCTATGCGTCTCTGCCTCTCTCTCTCTCTCTCTCTCTCAATAAATAAATAAAATCTTTAAAAAAAAAGATTTTATTTATTTAGTCATGAGAGATACAGAGAGGGAGAGACATAGGCAGAGGGAGAAGCAGGCTCCCTGCAGAGAGCCCAATGTGGGACTCAATCCTGAGACTCCGGGATCACACCCTGAGCCAAAGGCAGATGCTCAACCGCTGAGCCACCCAGGTGTCCTGAGACTGAATAGCTTTACAGTTTATTATTTACACAGATGGCAAAAGAAAGATCAGCAGGGTATCAGCTTCCTGTATTCTTTGACCCACAGGATGACACCAAACGGAAGAGGCCTGATGACAGGTCACAGGAACTGTGGGTCATTCTGTTATTGAGGAAAAGAGCAGAGTGGGCACTTAGAGGAAATAGAGTAAAGGCCCTCTTAAATTTGCCCATGGGTGTCTCACTTGCTTACCTCAGTCCCTGCCCTGTTGAAGAGCCAACTCTAAACTACTGTCAAACAGTTCTATAGATTTACATAGAAGTTTGCAGCTTGTACCAGGGAGAAAGTTCTGCATTCAACGAAAACTAGGGAAATAGATGAGACACGTCCTATGGCTAACACCTCCAAGATAGAGGTGAGACCCTGCCTCAAAACAGCTCCACAGGGCGCCTGGGTGGCTCAATCAGTTAGTTGAGAATCTGCCTTCAGCTTGGATCGTGATCTCAGGGTACTGGGATCCAGCCCTACATTGTGCCCCATATTGGGCTCCCTGCTCAGCAGGGAGCCTGCTTCTCCCTCTCTCTCTGCCCCTCCCCCCTCCTCCCTGCTTGTGCTCTCTGCTCTCTCTATGCACTCTCTCTCAAAATCTTAAAACAAAACTCCATACCATGTTCATCTCCCCTTGATCCAGGAAGAATTTCAGCCCATTCAGAACTGTTAAGTCTTGCCTACGTAGCCTTTGTGGAGACATTTGACATTGTTAGGAGGCCTCTGTGGAGTTGTCCCCCTAGAAACCAGTATCTGAAATAAGATGAAACTGAATGTATCGCTTCCTATAATTTCCAGTTTCTCCCAAGCAGAACAGGCTGTTAGTCTTACATCAAGTTTTTGAGGAGGTGGAGTTCAGGGGTTGGCAAATTTTCAGAGGTACCAGAGATTGATATCACCTGTAGAAGCTGGGTTTTGCCAAATGTTGGCACTCAGGGGTGTGCACTGGATTGTGATTGGTCATTAGGAATGAGGGCTGTCCTTGTTAGATTGGCTGTCAGTTTATGGATTGGACACGTTCAGACTGCTGCATGTTCCCAGGGCTTCAAGAATTCTACTTTCCTAGAACTTGGAACCTGTTATTTCCAAGAGGTCAAAAAAAAATGTGAAAATAGTTCCTAGTCATTGCTAAGATTTGTGAAACATCAGCGAACAAAATCATTCCATCATTCTGTCTTGTTTTCCTCTGAAACTTACGGACTTCCTTCTGACCACTTGTGGACTGTGGAGACCACCAGAGGTCTATGGCATCCAGAAAAACATTGTTTCTGGGGTGTACTTTTGGAGAGAAGGGGCTGGGCGTGGTTTATCTTTAGTCTCCTGCCTAGGCCTAGCACATAGTGGTGTTGTGCCCAAAATTGAGAATCCGAGAAACCACCAAGGAGCCAACACTGATGCAAACACGCGAGGGTTTATTTACAAGCTCGAGCTTGGGTCCAAGTATACTCTGCAGAGCAGAGCAGAGGCTTGGACCCCGAAGTGGGTTACAGCTGAGTTTTTTATGGGCTGGTCTAGGGGATTTTCAGAAGGGGTGGAGGAATTTTTTTTTCCTATATGGGGGAAAGGGTGGGGGAGTTTCTCAAGATATGATATGGGATTCTCTGCTGAGGGCAATTCTGAGCTCTGTTGTCTCCCATATGGGATTTCCTGCCGAGGACATTCTGCAGTTTTTCCTGTAAAGTTCAGGTCTTATTCCCAGGGGCCTAAGATGGCTGTACTTGTGCTAATGCTAAACTTGAGGTGGAATGGCCTTAATTTTTCTCGGCCTCCACATTGGGGGCTCAACTCATGGATGAATAAAGTATTAGAAATCACAATCCTTAGAAATGACAGAAGAAGAAAAGAGAGGGTTTTTTTTTCTATATGTCTATTTTTCTATCTATATATGAGATGCTGGATGTTAACTAAACTTATTGCAGCAATCATTTCCCGATCTATGTGAGTCAAATCATTATGCTGTACAACTTTGACTTATATAATGATGTATGTCATTATATATATAACATATATAATGAGATATATCTCAACAAAATTTATATATGTATACAACATATATATAATGAGATATGATTATATCTCAACAAAATTGGGGGAAATTTTTTTAAAAAGAAAAAAGGAGGTTAGGGCAGACAAGACACCCATATATTTCACCAGGCTGCGCCGTTATAGTTAAGACATGAAACTACTGTTATGTTAAGTGGTTGGCACCACACCGACTTGGGTGAAATTCATCATGTGTGTAATGTTCCAAGCGTGTGTCAGGTCACCTTAATTGTCATGACTCCAGGTATCTATCCCTGTTAAGAAGGATCATAAAGCTGAAAACCGAGGACAGCTCCACCGACTTAGTGAAGCCAGGAGGCTCCCGGGAGGGCAGCCGCCCTGGGCCAGGGGTTGCCACCTTGGACTTGCTGCCAGGCGCACCACTGCCCGCGGGCCTCTCTGATCTGCGCGGTGACGGGAGCCCAGGCCGAGGAAGAGATCACGAGCGTCTGCGGAGCGCGGGGCTGGGGTCCCGGAGGAGGGGGGGCGGTGCCGGGTGTCCGCGGGCGGGCGCGGGGGCGGGGGCGGGGGCGGCGCCGGGCTCGCATTGGCCCAGCGGGCGCCCCTCCTCGGGCCGGCGGGCGGGCAGCGGGGGCCGCGGGGGAAGCGGCATCGCCCGCCCAGCACGGGAGGCGCCGGCGACCTCCGCGCCCGGGAGCCATGGCCGAGTACACGCGGCTGCGCAACTGCCTGGCGCTGATCCGCCTCCGAAACCCGCCGGTCAACGCCATCAGGTAACGGCTCGGGCGCCCCCAGCCCGGCCCGGCCCGGCGGGCAGCCCTCCCGGCGGGGCTCGACTCCGCGGCGGGCACGGATGGAACCGCGGCGCCTGCCAGGCTTCGAGCTTGGGTCAGCTCGGTTAGCCTTCGCGGCGAACTCCGATCCGTGTTTCGCTGGTGAGGAAAGGCAGCTGAGGCTCAGAGGCAGGAGAGCGGGGACGTGGGGCAGCTGGGCTCGAACCCGGGCCGTCGGCGCCGGCTGCGTGCTCCACCCGTGGGCTGGCGGGCAGCGCTGACTTCTCGGGCGCGCTCGACTCCAAAGGCACAGAGCCAGCGGGACCTTGATCCCTCCTCACTTCCCAGACTCGAGTCCGGGCCACCCTAATGTGTGGCCGAATGATCTAGAAATTTCCACTTGTAAATAAGTAAATGCCCCTCATTAATGCCCAGGCAGTGAGGACAGGCGAATTGCGGCATGGTGCAGAAATGCAAAGTTCTTCTCCTGGTCTGTTCTAGACTCGGAGGCGTTGGTGCTTCAGTGGAGGATACGTTGGTTTGGAGAAGCCCACTAAGTAGCATTTCCTGAAAAACGACTGTGCAGTTTATCTTCTTTTATTTCACCGTGGAGCACCTTCCTTGTTAAACCGCACACGGATTTGTTCCGTGCACTTACAGCAGTGCTTTCCAGACTGGTTGTTTTTCCGGTTTCAATTTTTTTTTTTTTAAGATTTATTTATTTATTCATGAGAGACACACACACACGGAGAGAGAGGCAGAGACACAGGCAGAGGGAGAAGCAGGCCCCATGCAGGGAGCCCAACGCGGGACTCAATCCTGGGTCTCCAGGATCAGGCCCTGGGCCAAAGGCACATGCTCAACCGCTGAGCCACCCAGGCGTCCCTAATTTTAAAAATGTTTAATTATATAGGTTTGGTTCTTGGCATGTCTTTGTAAAAAGGATAGTGATCATCAGCCTAGGAAAGAGCCACCCATCCCCAGAGAGTAGGATTAGCAGAAATTATAATTTACGAGAAATATATAAAACAGGGAAGAAAGACCTTTGATCAACATTTTTATCACATACCGCTGGAGCAAAAAAGAGACAGCAATGAGGAGACCTTCTAATTTTTATCTTATTGTCATCAGATTTGATTTTATCATTAGTATTAATATAACAATTCATATTTTTAATATAAGCTATTGCACTTAATAATACCAAAAGAGTGCAAGAATAAAATCTCACAAGGATATGTCCACTTTCTTGCCAGTCTCAGAAAAAGAAAGCAAAATATCCATTGTTTTGGTTTTGATGAAGAAAAACATAATATCATTACATATCCCTTTGGGACTTGTCTGTATTTTAGTTAGAGATACTAGATACTAGGACTCTGCCTCAGCCTCTGCTCATAACCAGAAACCATGCCCGACATTAACTTGGTAAAAAGGCTTCACAGTCTAATACCCATAACTAGAAATATTTTCTCATAGGAATTTTAAGCATTTCTCATATCTACTCCGCCCCACCCCCCATGCAACAGAAATGTTTGTATCTACCTCATATCATAACATTGTGGTGAAGTCTACCTCCACTAGAGATCATAAACTGGCATTGCACAGATGTTAGCTACCATCATGGCAAACCCATGCAGCAGGCCCTGCTGCCACCTGGGGTTTATTTCAGCTTCATCGAGTTTTCTCTACTTGGGAATGCTTTCCCATTCTTTCTTCTATCTTCTTCTCAAGTCATATAAATACATTTTTAAAGATTGCAGGGTTTTTTTTAAGATTTTATTTTTAAAAAAGATTTTATTTATTTATTCATGAGAGACACACACACAGAGAGAGAGAGAGAGAGGCAGAGACACAGGTAGAGGGAGAAGCAGGCTCCATGCAGGGAGCCCAACATGGGACTCGATCCCGGGTCTCCAGGATCACACCCTGGGCTGAAGGTGGCACTAAACTGCTGAGCCACTGGGGCTGCCCAAAGATTGCGTTTTTTATAATCTCTACACCCAATGTGAGTTTTGAACTTACGATCACAAGGTCAAGAGTCACCTGCTTTACTGACTGAGCCAGCCAGGCACCATTCTGAAGTTATATTTACCTCATACGTATCCCTCCATGTTCATCAAAATTAACAGGTTGCCTATTTTTTTCTTTCCTTTCTTAAGATTTTATTTTTTTGTAAAGATTTTATTTATTTATCCATGAGAAACACACACACAGAGAGAGAGAGAGAGAGAGAGAGGCAGAGACGCAGGCAGAGGGAGAAGCAGGCTCCATGCAGGGAGCCTGACATGGGACTGGATCCCGGGTCTCCAGGATCAGGCCCTGGGCTGAAGGTGGCACTAAACTGCTGAGCCACTGGGGCTGCCCAAAGATTGCGTTTTTTATAATCTCTACACCCAATATGAGTTTTGAACTTACGATCACAAGGTCAAGAGTCACCTGTTTACTGACTGAGCCAGCCAGGCACCATTCTGAAGTTATACTTACCTCATACATATCCCTCCATGTTCATCAAAATTAACAGGTTGCCTATTTTTTTCTTTCCTTTCTTAAGATTTTATTTTTTTGTAAAGATTTTATTTATTTATCCATGAGAAACACACACACACACACAGAGAGAGAGAGAGGCAGAGACGCAGGCAGAGGGAGAAGCAGGCTCCATGCAGGGAGCCCGACATGGGACTGGATCCCATGTCTCCAGGATCAGGCCCTGGGCCAAAGGCGACACTAAACTGCTGGGCCACTGGGGCTGCCCTTAAGATTTTTTTTTTTAAGATTTTATTTATTTATTCACGATAGACATAGAGAGAGAGAGAGGCAGAGACACAGGCAGAAAGAAGGAGAAGCAGGCCCCCTGCAGGGAGCCCGAGGGGAACTCAATCCTGGGACTCCAGGATTGCGCCCTGGGCCGAAGGTAGGCACTAAACCACTGAGCCACCCAGGGATCCCCTGCCCTTAAGATTTTATTTTTAAATAATCTCCACCCACAATGTGGAGTTTCAGCTCCACAAGAGTTGCATGTTCCACTGACTGAGCCAGCCAGGCACCCTCCTATCATTTTTTTCTTTAGACTTTTCTTTCCTTCCTCTTTCCTTCTTCCCTTTTTCCTTTCCTACTTCTACATAGGAAATTATCTTCCTAGCACAGTGATTCTTATTTGAATTTTTTTTCTTTTGACCCAGACAAATAGTTTAAATCCTTTGGTAGTTCTGCAGCCAAGTTTCCTTACATTCGGATGAATGCCAACCTCTTTGTTAAGGGTAGGACATGTCTGATTACTAGGCCTGTCTCTCAGAACAATGGCTTTCATGTTTTGTTTTGTTTTGTTTTTTACTGTAATCCACACAGTAAGAAATCCTATGTCTTACATAGCAACCTGATACATACACAAATACATAACTGAAAACAAAGTTTTGTAAAACAAAATTTATCCTCATGGGGCGCCTGGATGGCTCAGTCTGTTAAGCATCCAACTCTTGATTTCAGCCCACGTCTTGATCTGGGGGGGACAGGTCGTGACTTCAAGCCCTGCACTGGGCTCTGCACTGGGTGTGAAGTTTACTAAAAACAAAGAAAAAACAAAAAAGATGAAAAACAAAAAAGACCCAAACCCTTATCCTTATGTAGTTTGTCATATTCTATTTTTCTCTTCTCTTCTACTTCTTTGACTTAAAAAAATGCTGATCACAAACTGCAAACATGATTTGATGACCTTTGGTTTTAAAGAAAAACTATCACAAGAAACACCACTTAAAATCAGAGCAGCTAAAGAGCTTTGGTTGGCACCCATGAAAACGTTACCTTTACTCTAGACTTGATTTCTCCATACGTGGACAATATTAAGAGGAGAAAATAATTTTACCGCTGCAACCTTATTGTTGCTACAAGGCTGGTCCCTTTATTCAGCTTGGGTCTAGTAAAGCTGTATTTACAGCTATTTTCATTTCTCTTTGTTTTTTGCAAAGGTAGCAAGACCATAAGAAATAAAAGAGTTCGGTTGAAATGGGAGAAGCCAGCCTCTTGTCCTCAATGGCACTGATTTTGGCACTACTTTTGCAGCCATCATTTACTCAGAGGAAATATTTGCCTTTTGGACTTTGAAGTATTCTGGTTGGGTCCAAATCCCATTAACAGATCTGGTTTCTTCCTTTTCCTTTTTTAATTTGTTTAAATATTTATTTATTTATTTATTTATTTATTTATTTATTTATTTATTTATTTATTTTAGAGAGAGCAAGCAAGCACAAGGGGAGGGCCTGAGGAAGAGTATCTCTAGCAAACTCCCCACTGATCACGGAGCCAACTGGGAGGGGGGGTTCCAGGTAGGGCTGGATGTATAGGGGAGTACTGTTGGGATAGGAGTCTCAGTCCCATGACCCTGAGATCATGACCTGAGCCAAGACAAAGGGTTGGTGCTTAACAACTAGCCACCCAGCTGCTCCTCACAGATTTGGTTTATAAGTAACCACTCAAAGCCAAGAGATTTTGTTTGATTTCATCTAGGTTAAATGGTGAAAAGTAACTAGTTGGGAGGGAGTTAATATATACACAAGTATCTCCTTTATTGCCTGAGGTTTTAACTCCTAGTTGTTGATCCAAACAATCTGGCTTTTCCCAAAGTTTGTTTTTTGTTTTAAGATTTTTTTTTCACCCTATACACTAAAACATTTTACCCAGAATGCTTAGAATTCCAATGCAAAACTGATTGGACTCTGGTTCTATCATTTTTCTTTGCTTAAATTCCTCTTCACATTTCCTAGGTTCTCCTCCATCATGATCCGTTGACACTTATTGATCCTTTAGTTCTTGGCAAATTCTCTTCTCTTGATCTTTGTGACTTTGGGCTCCCTTGGTACTGAATCACTCTGCTGAGCCTACCCACTTCTTCAACGAGGGTGTACCCAGAGGATTTACTCTCAGCTCTCTTTTCCTTTGACAGACTCATTCAATCTTGACTGTCTTCTGTAGATGACTCCTTCATCAACTGTAATGTAGCCGTCTATTACATGCCTTTTCTTTTCCAGACCTTGCCTTTGCCTCCTAAAATAGCATTAGGTTTGGTTGTCAGAGACAGAAAACTCAAAAGAGTAGTGGATGAAACAAGAAAAGGCTGGCTTCTTTCACAGCAGGGTCTTAGAATGGTATGACTGCTCCACAATCATCAGGGACCCCGTCTGTATATCTCTTGCTCTGCTATACTCAATACGTGGCTTCCACCTCTTGGTCCACGATGGCTGCTCGTGATCCAGCCATCACATCCCCATTCCTGCCAGAAAAGGAAAAGAGAGAAGCATACCTAATCCTTTAAGGATGCTTGCCAAAGTTGCTGCCATCCTTTTGGCCAGAACTTAATGCCTTATGCTGGTTTTACTGCATAGCAGGCTGAAAAAATGCAGCCTTTACTTTGGGCAGTCACGTATCCAGCTAAAAACTAGATGCTTAATTCTTGGAAGAAAGTGGGGAGGATGGAATATTTGGGGTAATTTGAAGCCCCTGACACATCTCTTAGGTTGTTTCTTGTAGAGTGTTTCAGTTTTCCTCTATTTTGCCAATGACAAATCCAAAGTAAGTTCTTCTTTTTGTGAATGTCCACATCACTTTCTTTGTACTTTTATTACAGCACTCATCTTACTGTGACATTTTGTTGTTTCCTAGGATGTTATGTACTTTTACTGTACATAGAAGATGTACAGTAGTATTTTAAAATTGATGAATGTTGCTTCTGAGTGGCCACAGTTACAGCAAAGTCCAGGAAGATACGGCTTTTTAAAAGTTTATTCATTTACTTAGTTCTGTGCTTCACAGTTGACATTTATATTATCAGTTGATCAAATTAGTGAAAACTGAATAATAAGTAACTAGAGTTTTTATCCATTGTGTGTATGTTTCATTTTTAGAAGAGGAAAAAGCTCTGAGATGGTAGAAATTAAATTCTAATGCCTCATGTAATTTTTTTTCCTTTTAGTACGGCTGTACTCCGTGGAATAAAAGACGGATTGCAGAAAGCTACCACAGACCGTACAGTAAAAGCTATTGTGCTTTGCGGAGCGGATGGCAAATTCTCTGCAGGTAACCAGTCTCTAACCGTCTCCCACTGCCTCTGGAAACCAGTTACAGACTGAGACCGACACTGCATGAGCTGTCCTATGGGTAATGCCTTAGGGTGGGTAAAGGATATGGAAGAAGTGAGTGGGAGTGAGAAATATTCTTGAGAGACAAGAGTAACAAAGAGACCCAGAGAAGACTCTGACCTTACTCTGTTTTATATTTTTATATTGGATTGGGTCTTTGGAGGATGTTTAAGTGCATTAGAATACACTAACGAACACTAGCAGGTATGTATCAACAGTTGCATATGCCTCCACCCTATGTGAGTTTAGGCAAATCCCTGTAATCTCCTGAAGCTCAATTT
Organism: Canis aureus; assembly: GCF_053574225.1. NCBI lineage: Eukaryota > Metazoa > Chordata > Mammalia > Carnivora > Canidae > Canis > Canis aureus. The sequence continues at coordinate 22,669,163 of NC_135641.1, read as the reverse complement.
CTATACTTAGAAAGTAGATAGTAGGGTCACCTGGGTGGCTTAGTCAGTTAAGCATCTGCCTTTGGCTCAGGTCATGATCTCAGGGTCCTGGGATCGAGCCCCATGTCAGGCTCCTTGCTCAGTGAGGAATCTGCTTCTCCCTCTGTCTCTGCTCCTTCGTCCTGTGTGCACTCTCTGTCTCTGCTCTCTCTCTGAAATAAGAATATAAAATCTTGAAAAAAAAAAACCCCAGAAAATAGTAACATCTATCTTAACAGGTTTTTTTAAAATTTTTATTTATTTATTTATGATAGTCACAGAGAGAGAGAGGCAGATTTTTTATTTCTTTTTTTTTTAATATTTTATTTATTTATTCATGAAAGAAAACAGAGAGAGAGAGAGGCAGAGACACAGGCAGAGGGAGAAGCATGCTCCATGCACCGGGAGCCCGATGTGGGATTCGATCCCGGGTCTCCAGGATCGCGCCCTGGGCCAAAGGCAGGTGCTAAACCGCAGCGCCACCCAGGGATCCCCCTATCTTAACAGGTTTTTGTGAGATTTCCATGATATATCTCTGAAAGTCCCTAGTACAGTGCCTACATCAGAAGATGGACAATAAATGTTATTTTTTATTTCACACTGAGACTTGAAATGGAGTTCATTTTTCTTCTGATGGTCATGCATCTCAGTGACCATGGCAATCTTTATTGGGTTATTCCACGGAGATGCAAAAATATTGAAAACATATGGCAAAAGAATCTGACATGGTGATCAGTGGTATTCATGACAACTTTTCTTCTTTTCCCAATTGAATATATTATGCCCTTTGACAAACATCACATGGATATGAGGACCAATGTATCTTACTGTAGCCAAGGGAATTAAATGTATGTTAATTGAAACCTGAGAAGAAATAGATACTGGAATCATGACAATAAAGAAATGTAAAAATGTTAATCACTATAGTAATTGCCATTTATCTTGCCTACTATGTGCCAGAACTGTGTAGGTTATTTATTTATTAATAATGAAAATAATAGGGCAGCCTGGGTGGCTCAGCGGTTTAGTGCCTGCCTTCCGCCCAGGGCGTGATCCTGGAGACCCGGGATCGAGTCCCATATTGGGACTTCCATATGCATGGAGCCTGCTTCTCCCTCTGCCTGTGTCTCTGCCTCTCTCTCTCTCTCTGTTCTCTTTCATGAATAAATAAATAAAATATTAAAAAAAGGAAATCAAAAATCTTTAAAAAATAATGAAAATAGTAATGTTTTTATACTTACTGTATTTAATCCTCAGTGAGTCCTACCATCTCCATTTACAGATGAGAAGGATGAGCCTGAGAGAGATTTTAAAAATGTGGCAAATGTTAACTGGTTATTAAATGACTTACTTGTTGTTTGGAACTGGAGGTCAGGAGCCCAAGGGAATGACTTTGCAGCATGGAGAGAGGGATCCCAATTATGGAGAATTTGGTATTTTTTTGGAAAGAAAAGAGGTTTGAAAGAAAGAATATAGTTAGAATTCGGAAACAGAAAAAATGATTCTCCTAGAAAACCATTAGGAGTTGTTAGACTTAATAGATTTATATAGAACAATGCACCCAACAATTGAAAAATATATATTCTCAAATCTGCAACATTTACAAATACGACCAGATGCTGGACCACAAAAACTTGTCTCAATAAATTTAGAATATGCCCTCTGACAACACTGCAATTGAACTAGAAATCAGTAACAAAAATATAACTAGAAATATTCCTAATATTTTTAGAAATTAAATTCATTCTTTTATGATCTCTCAACCAAAGTAGAAATCATGATATAATTTAGAAAATATTTTTAACTAAATGATAGTGAAAATGCAACATATGTAACCTGAGGGATACCAGCTAGAACAAAACTCAGCAGGAGATTTTTAACCTTAAAGATATTTATCAGAAAAGATAACAGACTGAAGTGAAACAAGCTAAATATCTGTACTAAGAAACTAACAAAACAAGCAATGAAATGGACCCAATGAGGTAGAAGGAAAGGAATAAGGAGGAGGAAAAATTGATAAGATAGAAACAAATGATTCAAGATTATGTCAAAAGTTAGTTCTTTGCAAGACTAGTAAAACTGACAAAACTTTTGAGAGCTTGATCAAGGAGAAAAAGGGAAGGCACAATGTATATAAGGAATGGTGAACAGGACAACACTGCAGATGCTATAGCTGTTAAAAAAGATAATGAAAATATTATGGCTCACCAATATGACTCAAGAGGAAATAGAAAGCCATTAAAGAAATTGAATCAGTAATCCAAAGTCTCATAAAGTAAATTCCAGCCCCAGATGACTATTGGTAGGTTCTAACTAATAAGTCAAGGAAAATATTATTTTAATTTTACAGAAATGTTTTAGGGAATAAAAAAAGAGGGGACATATGTTTGTTTCCTGGGGCTGCCGTAACTAGTGACTTAAGCAAGGTCACTTAAAACAACTGAAATTTGTTCTCTCATAGTTTTGGAGAGTAGAAGTTCAAAATCAAGATATCTGCAAGGCCATTCTTACTCCAGAGGCTCTATGGAAGAATCTTTCCTTGCCTGGTGTTCCTTGGCTTGTTGCTCTATCACTCCTATCTCTCTCTGCCTCTCTTCCGATGGCTTTCTCCCCTGTGTCTAGATTTCCCTAAGCTTATATAGACACACTCTAATCCAGTATGACTTCATTATTACTTAATTATATCTGCAAAGGCCCTATTTCCAAATAAAGTAAGTTTTATCAGTTCAATCCAGTACACTTTACAATTCATTTTGTGAGGCCAGCATAACTATGATACCAACACCTGTCAAAGCCAGTATGAAAAAGCAAAATTTGCGAATGCAATTTGCAATGAAAAGAAAAGCAAAATAAAAAGGCCAGTTTCATTCATAAACCTAGATATAAGAATCTTAATATATTATAAAATTGAATCTAACACTGTATAAAAAGTGGAAGACATCACTTTTTTTCCCCATAACTACTAGATTGGTTGAACATTATAAGATTAATGTATTTCATTCAATTAAAAGAGAAAAATCATATGATATTTTCAAGAAATGCAGAGAAAACATTTGATAACATTTGACATGCATGAAAATTAAAAATTCCTAGTAAACTAGGTATAGTAAGAAAATGTCTTCATCCGTTTTGGAAAACCTTCAGCAAACATCAAATAAAATGGTAAATCAAAAGTTTTCCTTATGAGAAAGGAGCAAGACGAGGCTAGCTGCTATCACCATTTCTGTTTGACCTTGTGTTCCAGGCCCTGGCCAGCCCAGTAAGGCCAGAAAAACAAATCAAAGTATACTGATTGGAAAGGAAGAAATGAAACTTCATTATCCAGAAGATATGACAGTGTTTGTAGAAAAATCAAAATAATCTATTAGAAAATTATTAGAATTGATAAGAGAATTTAGTATTTTTTCTGCATATTAAATCAATATCCAAAAATTAATTGCATTTCTATATGCCAGAAATACACAGTGAAAACATGAAATCACTGTACTCTTGTTTGTGCCTTGGTTTCTGTAAAATGGAATAAAAGTACTAACCTTACACTGCAAGTAGAAGAATGCAGTATACATTTAAGAATGTGGGCTATGTAGTTAAATTGCTGGAGTTCAAGTTCTTATTCTACCCATAATTAACTGCTCATGTGTTTGAACTACCACCTAACAGCACAAATCCTTAACTTCCTGACCTGTGAAATGAGGATCATTATACTACTTAACCTAGGTGTTAAGAAAATTAAATAAAAGAGCATCAGAAACTACTTAGCATGGTGCCTGGTGTAAAGTATTTATCCAATACATGCTAACTGCTATTAGGACATGAAAATCATTTAAATCTAAAGTTACAGGACTGATAGGCCTAAGATGCAGGTTGAAATAGATCTTGTTACTCTCTTTTTTAAAAAATATTTGATTTATTTATTCATGAGAGACACAGAGAGAGAGAGAGAGAGAGAGGCAGAGACACAGGCAGAGGGAGAAGCAGGCTCCATGCAGGGAGCCTGGTGTGGGACTTGATTCCGGTACTTTGGGATCATGTCCTGAGCCAAAGGCAGACACTCAACCACTGAGCCACCCAGGTGTCCCATAGATCTTGTTTCTCTTAAACCAAAAAGGAATCTACATAACTATGACAATAGATTAGAATGTGAATATGATAGATTGGTAAGAAAAAAACATAATGCTAGGTAAGGAGTGGGTAGAAACAAAAAGATGAATAGCCTGAATGTGAAATAATTGCTTTAACTTTTTAACGTATACCAAGCTTAATGTTTTTAAAGAGTAGATAATCAATAGGGAAAATGCTCAGTATTTATAATGTTATGTAGAAAAAGGAAAATATGAAAAATAATGTTACAGAATGCTGTCAATATTGTTAAATATATATTATAGTATACTTCCGCTTAATTCTCTGGTAAGTCATTTAAGGCAGGTGTTGAGGGCAGCCTGAGTGGCTCAGTGGTTTAGCGCCTGCCTTAGGCCCAGCGTGTGATCCTGGAGACCCAGGATCAAGTCCCACGTCGGGCTCCCTGCATGGGGCCTACCCAGCACTCCACCTCACAACCCTGAGATCATGACCTGAGCCGAAACTAAGAGTTGGATGCTGAACCGAATGAGCTACCCAGGGGCCCTTGACTTTTTAAATTTTTTTAAAGGTAGAGTTGTTATCTGTCACATGGAAAGACAGATTTTATTTTATTTTATTTTATTTTATTTTATTTTATTTTATTTTATTTTAGATTGTATTTATTCATGAGAGACACACAGAGAGAGAGGCAGAGACACACAGGCAGAGGGAGAAGCAGGAGGAGGAGCAGGCTCCATGCAGGGAGCCTGACGTTGGACTCGATCCCAAGTCTCCAGGATCAGGCCCTGGGCTGAAGGCAGCACTAAACCACTGAACCACCCGGGCTGCCCTGGAAAGACAGATTTTAGAAGATTACAGGATTCCTGGTCAAGATTTGAGGATTTTCTCCCATGTTGTTCTACATTTTCTAGGTTGATTTTCCTTCACTGTGTGTCCAACTAAAGAATAAAATGTTTCATGGGCCCAAAGAGGTTCCTTGAGAGTTATCTGTTACATAATTGTTATGTTAACAAAGCCCAGATCTTTCTCAGCTCTCTTTTTCTTTGTCTATGTCCTTAGGTGCTGATATCCACAGCTTTGGTGAGCCCAGAAAGTCTGACTTTGTACTAGGACATATAGTAGATGAAATACAGAGAACTGAGAAGCCCGTGGTGGCAGCTATTCAAGGCCTGGCTTTAGGAGGGGGACTGGAGCTGGCGCTGGGCTGTCACTATAGGATTGCTCATGCAGAGGTAACAGCTCAAGCTCGATATGGGGCTTGGTGTGGGAGGCTTTTTTTTAAGTCAAAATCTAAATGCTGTGTAAGCCTCAGAGGTGAGCATTTTAAAAGACTAGTTCACTGGTTGACAACTCCTGTATTTTTAGTGATGGTTTTTCAGCTGTCACATACCAGCACAGTAGTAGTAGTTGAAATATGACCATTCTGATGGGTAAATAGCTATTAGTCTGAGCCTGTGACTGTTCCTTTGCTTTCCCTAACCCTAGTCTTTGGGTTTCCCCAAGATCCACCAACTAAAAGGGAACTCCTGGGCCAGTACAGGGCCCCCAGGACTCTGCTTCAGTGGTATGGTCACATTTGGTTCATCTGAGCTGTGTTCATGAGATAAAAGGTTTAAAGTATTTTGACTATCATTCCTGAATATGCTTACTTATTTAAATTTTTATTTCCTATCTCAAAGGTTTCAGTTTTGTGGTCCCTCATAATTATCAGTACCCAGGAAGACAATTTCCTATTTGAAAATAGCACAAAACTGTAAATCTATTTGTTTCTAATAGATTGTAAATAGATTTAATTTGTCCTTTTAGATATGTAGATGAGGTCTGTGATACCAATCTTATAATGGTAACATTTTTGCAAGTAACATATTTTTCTACTTATAAAGATAACATTGATCATTGTAATAGACTAGGAAATACAGGAAACTATAAAGATGTAAACTAAAATCACCATATACTCACAGTTCGGAAATAACCACTGTTTGCATTCTATTTTGTTCTCTTCTGGTATTTTTCCTATTTAATATTTTGTCCTTACAGCTTTTTTTTCTTTGCTATCTTTTTAAAGTTTTATTTATTTATTTTAGAGAGAGAATGAGAATGTGCACACATGTGCCAAAGTGGGGGAAAGGCAGAAGGGAGAGAACCTTTAGGCAGACTCCCCACTGAGCTCAGAGCCCTGCTCAAGGCTCGATCTCACAACCTATGAGATCATGACCTGAGCTGAAACCAAGAATTGGACACTTAACTGATTGAGCCACTCAGGCTCCCCTAATTTGCCTTCACTTTCAAAGCTAGTTTTGCCAGGTATAGAATTATTGTTTGACAGGTTTTTTTCTTTCAGTGCTTTGCCTATGTCATCCCACTGCCTTTTGGCCTCCATGGTTTCTGATGAGAAATTTGCTGTTAATCTTATTTTAAATAGTCTTTAAAAATATTGTTTTAAATGGATGTATAGTTTTGTTATATATATATATATGTTATATATATATGTTACACATATATATATTATTTAACCAAATCCTTATGGCATTTTAATTTTTATAAAGGCTTATGAATAAAGACATATATCCTAAGTGCTTGTTTTTCTGTGTCCCTCTTACCATGCCTTCTGCATACTGAGTACAGACCTAAGTTATGAACAATAATAGGTCGATGGATGGGGATGATCAGTAGTGGAAAAAACCATGACTGACTGTTAGGAAAGCCTTGCAAGAGAGAGGCTCAAATATTTATTTTGAGCTTTGTGCAGGGGCAGTATCATAGCCAATGAAGTTTATCAAAAAATTTTTGAAGCTATTGGCATCACAATATGGGTTAATGACAGTCTGGATTAAAACATTTTCCTCCTTCCATCCTGTACCTGGAAGATGACTTACAGTTTTAGCCAATTTTTTTTTTTTTAAACACAGAGAGAGAGAGTGAGCATACATGTGTGTGTGTTGGGGTGGGGGGGGGGGGCGGGTGGTGGAGGAGGCAATGCAGAGCGAGAGGGAAAGAGAATCTCGAGCAGGCTTCATCCCCAGCATGAGCCTGAAGCCGGGTTCGATCTCACAACCCTGAGACCATGACCTTAATTGAAATCAAGAGCTGGACACTTAGCCAACTGAGCCACTCAGGTGCCCTGAGCTTTAGCCACTTTGAAATAGCCAGGAGAGGCATGTAATAAAGGACTCAAGATCACTCTCTTGTCTGGACTGAGGCTGCTCCCTGATTCTTCTTCTGTAGTAGCTTTACTGAGATATAATTCAAGTACCATATAATGCACTCATTCAAAGTGTATAATTGAATGGTATGTTAGCATATTCACAGAGTTCTGTGACCATTACCACAGTTGATTTCAGAATATTTATTATCTCCAAAGAAAATCTGTACCCTTTAGGAGTAACCCACCATCTCCTGTCTCCCTCAGTCCTAGGCAACTCCTTATCTACTTTCTATCTCTATTGGTTTGCCCACCCTAGACATTTCAAATAAGTGGAATCATACAATATGTTGTCTTTTATGACTGGCTTCTATCACTTAGCATAATGTTTTCAAGGTTCACCCATGTTGTAGCATGCATCAGTACTTTGTTCCTTTCTGTGGCCTAATAGCACTCCCTTGTATGGATATACCACATTTTCTTTTCCACTCATCAATTGCAGACATTTGAATTGTTTCTACTTTTTTGGCTTTTGTGAACAATGATGCTATGAAAAATTGTGTACTTTTTTTTTTTTTTTTTTTGTGGGCATGTTTTCATTTCTCTTAGATATAGATCTAGGAGTGGAATTGCTGGATCTTATGGTGACTCTGTCTTTAACCTTTGAGGAACCACCAAATTGTTTTCCAAAGTGGTTGTACCATTCTATATTTCCACTAACAAAGTATGAGGGTTTTGTCTTTTCTACTTTTGTTACTGTCTGTTTTTTTATTATAGTCATCCTTTAGATGTGAAATAGTATCTTATGGTTTTGATTGGCATTTTCCTAATGGCTAATGATATTACACGTCTCTTCATGTGCTTATTGGCTATTTTGTAGCTCTTCTTTGGAGAAATGTCTATTCAGATCCTTTGCCTCTTTTTAATCAGATTGTCTTTTTACTATTAAGTTGAAAAAGTTCTTTGAGTATTCCATATATGTGATTAGCAAATATTCTCTCCTATTCTGTGGGTTATCTTTTTTAATTTCTTGGCTGCCTGGCTCTTTTATGGCTCCATAAAGCTGTTTTGGGAGAATATCATTTTTGTTGGCCTAAACAGGTCATAATGGAGTCAGAGAAAAAAATGCATAAGAAGCTAGAGATGTGTTTCAACATGAAGACTTAGGGACAGCACAGCTCTGTTTATGCTGCTTACTAAAGTAGAGTGTGTATTAATTTGTCATGTAGAAACTTTTGCAGAATACTATGAAACAGTGTTTTTGAGGGTGTGGGAAATCCAAGGGAATGGTTGCCTTGACTCTTCATGTCATCTCATTCTTATGATCTTCCTGCCTTCAAACTTCGATAGGCTCAAATTGGCTTCCCAGAAGTCACACTAGGAATCCTTCCTGGTGCAAGAGGAACCCAGCTTCTCCCCAGACTCATTGGAGTTCCTGCTGCACTTGACTTAATTACCTCAGGTCAGTACAAACCCTGCCAACAATTGTCTAGAACAATGTGAGTAACTGAACTAGGATGTAGAGAAATTCTAGATTGACTGTTCTCCACTCATGTAATCTTAAAGAGGATACTTTCACTTCTTTGACAATCAGTTTTCTCATCTGTCAAATGGAAAGAATATCTTACCTGAGAGCTTCTCAGACACTAATTATGAAGACCACATGTAAGTGCCTTCTAAATGAAAGTGTATTTAAAGCATCAATTATATGTAAGGTATTACTATAGTTCCAGTGTCCATGCATAAACATGGGTATCACATAGGGCACATTATATTCGGACTCAATTTAGAAATTGTAATATAAACAAGAATTAAAACCAGAATTTTCATAGAAACTTTTCAAGTTTTAGTGTGGAAATAACTTAATTTTTCATTTCACAAATATTAAGATTTTAGCTACAAATAGAAGTTGTTCTCTTTCACTAGAGAATGTGAACAATGCAACACCAGAAAACATTTAGAGACCCTGGATTTACCAAATCCCATAAGACTGATACAGAGATTTCCAGCTGCAGTAAGGTTGGAAGAAAGAGTCATGTTTGTTTATTTTTTTTTTTAAGAGTCATGTTTTAATTGACAATATTTCTTCTTTCTTTATTTCTATGGGTCAGGAATTTGGGACCTCCTTAGTTGGATTCTAGCTCAGGGTTTGTCATAAAGTTGTAGTCAAGACATTGACTGGAGCTGTAGTCATCTGAAAACTTGAATGGGGCTGAAGGATCTGTTTCCAAGTTGGCTCCCTCACATGGATGGCTAGTTGGTGCTGACTGTTGGCAGGAGGCTTCATTTCTTCTCCACATGGACCTCCCACTAGAGCTGCCTGAGTGTCTTCACAACATGAAGGCTGGCTTCCTCTGGAGCCAGTGATCCAGAGAGAGCAAGAGGAAAGCTGTGATGTCTTTTATGATCTAGCTTCGGAGTCATGTGCCATCTTTTCTGATTGATCATGTATGTACATAATATATACATATAATATACATGTATACATATATACATGATATAATGTAACATACATGTATACATAATGTATATATGGTATTTGTTATAGAGGTCTTCCCTATTCAACAGGGGAGGGGACCTGAACACCAAGAGGTGAAACTCACTGGGAGTCACTTTAGGGGCTAGCCACCACAACAGTATACTCACACATATGCCTACCTATTATGTAAGTCATATATATAGTAGGTTAGATGGAGATAAGTGCTAAGAGGAAACATAAAACAGAGAGCAGGAATATAAAATGTTAGGGATAGAGGGGTAATATTTTAATATAAAATGTTAGGGATCAAGGGGTTAAAGAGGCTTTCCTACAAAATGACATCTGGGTTAAGACCTGAAAGAGGGGGCAGCCCCAGTGGCGCAGCAGTTTAGCGCTGCCTGCGGCCCGGGGCATGATCCTGGAGACCCGGGATCGAGTCCCACGTTGGGCTCCTTGCATGGAGCCCGCTTCTCCCTCTGCCTGTGTCTCTGCCTCTCTCTCTCTCTCTCTCTCTCTCTCTCTGTGTCTTTATGAATAAATAAATTTAAAAATCTTAAAAAAAAAGACCTGAAAGAGGTGAGGAGACTTATTATACCAATACCCGAAGGAAGATACTCCACATGGAGAAACTAGCAAAGGCAAAGCCTGGAAGCAGCGGTATGCTTAGAAGTGTCAAAGAAAGGCAAGAAGGTCAATATAGCTGGAGCGAAGTAAGGGAAAGAGAAGTAAACGATGAAGTCACATCATGTAGGGCTTTGAAGATTATAGAAAGAACTTTGACTTTTCTTATGAATGAAGTAGAAAGGCATTGGAGTGTTTTGAGCAGGGGAGTCACAGGCTCTCATTTATGTTTTTTAAAAGATCACTCTGGCTGTTGAAAATATATTAATTGGAGGTAAAGGCAGACATAGGAAGGCTGATTAGAAGCCTGCTATAATTGTCCAAGGGAGAGATGATGAGAGCTGGGACCTGAGTGGTAACAATGTAAATGGTGAGACATGGTCAAATTCTGCATATGTTCTGAAGGGAGAACCAGCAGGATTTTGTGATTAATCAAAAGTAAGATGTGCGAGAAAGAGGAAGTGAGTGATTCTGGTGGCCTGAGCAGCTGGAAGGATGGCGCCATTATTGAGATGAGGGTTGCTTCGGCAGAGCACATTGTAGGGAGGAATCCCCAAGAGCTCACTGTGGGACACGTTGAAAGTTTGAGAAGCCTATTAGACATCCAAGTGGAGATGTCAAGTAGACATTTGGATAAACTGGCCTGGTTAGGAGAGACAGGCCTTCTGATATCCTTTCAGCCTTCATTTTCTCATAAGTAAAAATATCACATGGTTGCTTTAAGAAATAATGAAGTCACATGATTTGCTTCTGGTCTAGTACCTGCCACACAGGAGACATTTAATAAATGGTAACCATGGTAGGCAGAATAATGCCCCACCACCACCAAAGATGTCGATGTCCTAATCCCCAGAATCTCTGAATATATCACCTCACATTTAAAAGGGACCTTGTAGATGTGATTAAATTAAGAATCTTAAGATGGGAGATTATTCTGGATTTTTTAGGTGGGCCTGATTCATCACAGGTGTCCCTAGAAGAGGGAGGCAGGAGGTCAGAGAGGAGAGAAGATGGTACCCAGCTGGCTCTAAAGATAGAGAAAATGGCCACAAGCCAAGTAATACAGGCAGCCTCTAGAGTCAGGAAAAGACCATGAAATAGATTCTCCCTTAGAGCCCCCAGACAGTTTTGCTGACCTATTTTAGACTTCTGATATCCTAAGCTAAGATATAAATGTATGTTGTTTTAAGCTGCTACATTTGTGGGAGTTTGTAAAGGAAACTAATACAGTACCTACTAATAATGATGCTAATAAGACTGTTGCTGTTTGGTTTGGAAAAATTTTTTTTCTAACAGAGTATGCTAAAAAAATTGTTATTGAAAGTTGTAGATCCCCTACTGATGTTAATGTTGAAAAAAACACCAGCTTTGTAGACACTGTGCCCATAGGAAGCTAATAAGTAAACAGATTTAGATTAAATTAATAAGTAAAGAGCTAACCTTTTCTGATCTTCTGGAAACCATTAGAGAGCTAATTCTGGAAAGTGGAGCACCATTGCTTTTCCACACTTCCTTTAAAATGGTACCTGGAAATAGCTGAATCTTTAGCAGTAACCACAAAAGATATGCTTGAGCACATTGCAATTCATTTCCTAATGTTCTCCATCCAATCAAATGACAAGAACTACAGTGCCCTTGCTCTTGCTTCTGCTTTTTTTTTTTTTTAAGGGCTTGTCCTCATTCACTGTACGGCATAGAAAGTGTCTGCTCTATTCTTATCAATCTTTGCTTTAGCCCATGAATTTCTTTATGGTCACTCTTAGGACAGGGATACTCAGGCTCTAGACTTTGAGGAGATACCTATTACCACCTAGAATAGTCAGGGAGAAGTTGTGACTAGCATCTTTATCATACCTGCCTTTCAGGTGGGTTAAGTCCAGGTGAGTTTTCTCTATATTTGAACAAGATGTTGAGGGCACATTTTAATAACCAGGGCTCCCAAGCAGCAATAACACCTATCAGCAAATATAATTCGGTAACCAAAACCAACAAACAAAAAACTTCACATTAAACCCAAAATCTATGAAAATATTCTGTGACATTAGAGGAGTGTAACATTAATGTGAAACAGATAAATAAAATGAAAATTTTAGAAAATAAGCTAAATTATAAAAGAAAATATTTTGTTAAATAAGAACACCCTGTGTCTAAAATAAAAACATTAGCCCAAATAACTTCTTTTTGAAGCAATAAAAAGAAGACACGGTCGAATGGACAACTCAATGAGCAACATGGAGGATAAATAGAGACACATTTTTGAAATTCAGGAGAATTTAACAAAAAGATTCAGAAGGTATGTCATCAAGATCTCTGCTTTGTATTACAAGAGCTCCTAAAGCATGAAGCAAAAAGGTGAAAAGTGGTTACCAGGGGGAAAAACAGAAGAAACTCTTCAGATTATGAAATGGAACCAGAGATTACATTTCAGCAAGCTCACCATTTTCTTGGAAAAACTGATGAAACATCAATTGCCTGCTGCATTTTGGTAAAATTTTTAAACTTCCAGGAAATGGATCCTGCAAGCTGCCAAAAGACAAAAGCAAAATAAAAGATTACTTACAAAATAACTAAAATCACTCCAGCTACAAATAAATGCTAAATATATGGAACATTCATATATGATCCTAGTACCCAGGGCTCCGAGGCAATGATAGTGTATATCAGATCAGATGATACACAATCCTAGAATGCAAATGTTGTGTACATTTATCATACATTAATATCCTTACATTATTATCATTTTAAAGACTGTATAGAATCCTAGAATGTAGGATCCCATTCTAAGATTCTGTAGTCTTTAAAATGATAAGCCTATCTTAAGAGTCTATACAATCTTTAAAATGGCAATCTAAATTAGAATTTCTTAAAATGTGGTCCAGGGACTCCTAGGTATGCCCAAGACCACTGGGGGCAGTTCATGAAGTCAGAGGTACTTTCATAACAGTAGGACGTTACTTGCCTTTTCTATTCTCATTCTCTCACACATGTATAGTAGAACTTTCCAGAGTTGTTGTATGCCATGTGATGTCAGAACAGATTGAATGCAGAAGCAGATATGAGAACCCAGCTGTCATCTATTAAGCCAGACATGAAAGAAATTTGCAAAAATGTAAAACAATGTCACTTCTCACTAACTTTTAAATTTTTGAAAATATATGTTATTTTGCATAAAAATGTATGTTAACATTAACATTTAGTCTTGTTTTTTAAAAGTGATTTTTCAAAAAGATTTTATTTATTTATTCATGAGAGACACACAGAGGCAGAGATCTAGACAGAGAGAGAAGCAGTGTCCCCACAGAGTGCCTGATGCAAGACTAGATCTCAGGATCCTGGGATCACGACCTGAGCCAAAGGCAGATGCTCAGCCACTGAGCCACCCAGAAGCCCCTTTTTTTTTTTTTTTCAGAAGCCCCTTTAAAAGTGATTTAATAAAGAAACATTCTTAAAGTTCTCACTTAATTTATAATACAGTAAATGTTGATAGAAATAATCCACATAAAGTTTTTTGGAGTCTTCCATTACCTTTAGGAGTGCAAAGGGGTCCAAAGATTAAAAAGTTTCAGAACTTCAGAAGTTGAAGTCTGTATTTTTTTTGACACAGAAACCACTATACAAAACTGTGTATACATTATCTAAATTAGAAAATAATATGACTCTGTGCATAAAAAAATACTTCTTTTTTTCTTTCTTTCTTTTTTTTTTATAAAGATTTTATTTATTTATTCATTAGAGACGCAGAGAAGGAGAGAGAGAGAGAGGCAGAGACACAGGCAGAGGGAGAAGCAGGCTCCATATAGGGAGCCTGATGTGGGACTCGATCCTGGGACTCCAGGATCATGTCCTGGGCCGAAGGCAGGCACTAAATCGCTGAGCTACCCAGGAATCCCCCCCCTTTTTTTTTTAAATGCTAGGGGGATATTATAAATATTACAGAGTATGAAAGGATATCTAGAAAAGTGGAAAGCATTACATTTCTTGTCTTCAGTAAATTAAATTAGAAATTGTTTCAGGTTACAATGGGATGATAAGTATACTTTTAAGAATGTATAGTATGCTAAGTATGTAATGTAAAATTCATGAGGATGATTACAATTCAATATACTGCAGAATTCAAAGCACATAAGACAGGTCATTCTGCAAAAGAGAAAATACAAAGGAAGCAAAGCAGATAAAATATAGGGGAAATTATAATAGCGTGAAATGAGTCTGTAAAGTCTAGTTTATAAAAATTGAAGCATGTGGGGGAATATTGAGGAATTTTGTGTCTGTTTTCATCACTAAGTCTGAAAGGCAAGCATATCTTGGGTGAAATCAGAAAGAAATCTGGCTTCTTTGACAAAAAGAAATGAAGTGAACAAAGGTTACCTTTTTCCAAAGAAGAGCTGCTGCTTATAGAAATATCACTATTTTTAACCTGATGAAGAGAAAGCACAAACAGTAAGAATATGATGGATTTTGATTTGCATAGAAAAGGTCACAGTGAATTAGAAGAAAACTAACATTAGAATCATACGCCTATCTTTTAAGTTGTCTGTACAATTTTAGGGGGACTTTAAAATGACATCTGGAAAGGATTCTATGTAGAAAAAGATTTTCTAAAGGTTGGAAAAGAAGTAGTGAAGAACACTGGGAGAAAATCGAGATTACCCACTTTGGAGAAGAGATGTCTCAGTTTCAGTTACCAGGGTCTCCTTATAGTGGCTCTAGGTAGGGTTCTTATTAAAGTCCACTGGGCAGTGGTTGTTGTCTACACTGAGGGCAACAAGAGAAAAAAGCAAGTTTAAATCTGAGCCTGAAGATTTGGGTTGTATATACAGAGATGTGTCTTTAGGCCCTTGAAACAAACAGAGTACCTGGAATCTCATGGACTCTGTAAGAATAGCATGTCCACTTGTGTGAAATCCAGGCTAGAAGCAATCATTACAGCTGAAGGAACTTTGAGTACATCCTCTGGGTAGCTCATGTTACCTACTCAGTTTCCCCCAAAGATCCTTTTCTTACTCGGGTTTCCATTTTCCATTTTGTCTGCATTCGGTGCCCTTGACCTAAGCAGGCTGATTCATTCACTCCTTACCCAAGTGATTTTCTTTTAAGATTTTATTTATTTACTCATGAGAGACACACAGAGAGGGGCAGAGACATAGGCAGAGGGAGAAGCAGGCTCTCTGCAAGGAGCCCAATGCAGGACTTGATCCTGGACCCTGGGATCAAGCCCTGAGCCGAAGGCAGATGCTCAACGACTGAGCCACCCAGGCATCCCCCCAAGTGATCTGATACACAGGCAACTTGACCTCTGCAGCCACTCATCCATTTCTCACTGCCCTCCTCACCCCAGGAGGAAGTCTGGGAGCCTGTTTTCAAAGATACTTCTTGAAAACTGCCCAAATAATGTTGTTGCAGAGTGGCCCCTGCCGGAAATCATTGAACTGTCTTTCTGATCAAGAAAACCCATTTTTAACTCTCTGAACCGTTGCTAAGAACCAGGAGTGGAGGGGTTTGTCTCTAAGATGGCATCCACTAACACTGTACGAACAGCAAGGACTGTGGGAATATTGCCACCAAGACTGATTTGATGACACTTTCCACAAGGCACGATGGTACTGGCAAGAAAGCAAGGAAGGTTTACTGTCTCCTTTCTTCTATACTCATATACCTTATCCCACTACTTCAGAATATTCAGATGAAATTACATATTTACACCCGGTGAAGAACCCAGGAGTGATGCTCATCAAACTTCTTAACACCCTAAATCTGCTATTCTATACTAGAGGCCGCCTGTGCCGCCACTGGACACTAGATGCTCCTGATACCACCACCATCAGACACTAGATGTTGCTAGCTGCTGCTTAGTGTCCTCACTCCAGACTAAAAACCCTCTATAGAGCATTTCTTTTGCCAAACGTGGGGTCATGGACCACACCCCTACTACGTGGATCTGAAGGAACAATTGTCTGATCACTTCTGCTTCCCTCTGATCTACTGTCATAAAAGACAGGTCTCCAAAACTCACACAATAGCCACTCCACAAACTAAGGGAGGGGTTGAGATGCTGGGTAGGCCAAAAATGACAAAAGTCCACCCCATTTATCCTGTGTAATTCTGATTATAACTTAAATAATGTCAACCTCATCCATGGTTTCCCCTTGTTTCCCCACCACCCACTATATTCATGTTTCCGGACTGTCTTATTTTTTTATTTTTTGTAATCAGTGTAGATATGTATGTCGGTGTGTATTGGTGTAAGAAGCTACTACTGCTCTCATGTTACTATCTCTATTATTATTCTCAAAAATCAATCACCTCTTTTCTAGAGACGTATAGTTTACAAAGTGCTTCTACAGAGATTTACAGAATGTAAAGAAAATGTGTTATTCTCTCGCTTGATACTCAGATTTACCAAGGTAAGCATAATTACTCCCATCTACCTAGGAGGAAGGGTGATTCCCATACAGTTCTTCACCATCGCAAAGATAGTAGTAGATAGTAGAGCTGAAGCTTGAACTAAGATTTTTGGTTACCTCTGCAGTGACCCTTCTACTACAATAGTCAGCAAGTTGCTTATTTATTTCATTTAATAGTAGATGTATCCAGGACAGATAACCTTCCCTACTAGAGAGAGTAATGCCTTTGCTTTAACCTCACATTGTTCTTCGATTTGTTTTGTTTTGTTTTGTTTTAGGAAGACATGTTTTGGCAGATGAAGCACTCAAGCTGGGTATCCTAGATGAAATTGTGAACTCAGACCCGGTTGAAGAAGCAATCAAATTAGCCCAGAGAATCTCTGGTAAGAAGATAATAATGAAAATAGCACAAGATTAGAAGCAAGCTAAAATTTCATTTTAATAAGGAATTCCTTAAATATCTTATGGTACATCCACATGATAGAATATGACAGAGCTTTAAAGTGAATGAGAAACTCTACATATTGTTATGTTATGAACGCCACAACATATTGTATTATTAGATAAGAAAGCATCATTGTATATAGTGGTTCACCAAAAAGAAAAGGGGAATGGGACTGAACGTCTATTTGGGGAGAATGTATTTATGGAACTGTTCATCTACGTATAAGATATTTCTGTAAAGATTCACAAGAAATGGTTAGTGGTTGCTTCTGGGAATGGGGTTGGTCAGCCAGGGAAAGCTGTTGGAAGAAGACTTCATTGCTTACCCCTTCCTACCTCCTGATTTTGTATTGAAATAATGTATCTTCTGTAAGAAATATAAAATTAAAATGAAAACAAGCAAACATTTCAGAAAATAGAAACAAGTCTCAAGGTACCTGAGTGGCTCAGTTGGTTGAGCATCCTCTTGGTTTCTGCTCAGGTCATGATCTCAGGGTCTTGAGATCGGGCTGCATGGTTCAGCGGGGAGTCTGCTTGAAGATTTTCTCCCTCTGCCCCTCATCCCACTCTCTCTCTCAAAGTAATAAATAAATCTTTAAAAGAAAGAAAGAAAGAACAAACTATCAAAAGAAGAAAGAAAGAAAAGAAAGACAGATGCTTCTCTAATTTGCTACAATGAAACCATAGTTATGTTTCAGTGACTATATTTTCTTTCTCTCGCTGGTTTCTCACTGTATGGATGCATGGCATTCCTTTAAGAGTTCTTGGTAGTGGCAATCCTAGAATTTTCCTTTTTCTTTTTTTCAACTATTCCTTTTCAGTTTATGGAGATTGGGAGCAAGATGGAGAGGGTTAAAGAGTGCCATAAAAAATAATTGGGAACAGTGTTGGGTCACAGGTAAAGCAGCATGTTCATCTTTCTACTTGGTGGTAGGCAATGGCTCAGTGTCATTCAAAAGCATTCTTTTGAAAAAGTCATTCTTTTGTCGACCCTGGCAGGGACCAAACACTTCCCTGAAATAATCTTTCTTTTTGTGGCTCTAGCCAATTGTGGTTTTAATGCAACAGTAAAAGCTTGAACTGGAGAGGCCAGGGACCGTGGAGTGAAAATCCTGGTGACTCATAAAGAGAATCAGCAAGTCTTACCCAAAAGGGAATGAGTTTCCTGGTGTCTTTCTCTGCCTTCCCTACAAACTCCACCAACTTTCCATCACTGATTTCATTGTGCCTCCCAGGACAGCTTATTGTCTTATTAGAAGTCATTTGGTTGGCTGACAGCAGAGGCTATTTGCATATGGAGATCTGTACCTGATTTTTTGGTTTGGGGCTTGTGATAAAGCTTTAGTTTGTAAAGAATTAGATTTCAACAGGAAGTTCTTTTCCTTAACTGATTTCCTTAGATTCAGATTCGAGAGTTAACTAACTAAAAGAGATAGATGAGGATGATAGTCTAGTAATTCTAAAATGGTCTATTTTAATTTTTAAAACTTATTTGACTTTAAAAATAATTTTTATATAAACCTAAACATTAAATTATTTTTTTATTTATGAAATTTATAAAATGGTCTACTCAGTCTCACCAACATTGCACAGTTTGTCCAGATGGTGGCATCCAAATACTGAGGAGAAATCATCTACTTTTTTTCTTTTTTTTCTCTTTTTTTTTTAAGGAATGATCTGCTTTATAATTTGGTAATTCACCTGTTAACAGTAGAGAAATGGTTTTGGTTTTGGACAATTATGTATAACTATTTAAAATTATAATTATGAGGACTATACAGAAATATGTAAAATTGTGTATAAAAATGTCTAAAATAAAAATATACATATATTCTATAATTATAGCTAGAGTATGAATACAGCCAAAAATTTAAAGGAAATATGCAAGAATGAAAATAAGTTAGTTTTTCTCAAGAAATTTCATAAGTAATCTTTGCTTCTGTTTTTATTTCTTCCAGCTTTATTGGGGTATAGTTTACACACAATAAAATCCACCCATTTCAAGCATAGAGTTTGAAGAATTTTTGTAATTCTTTATAGTTGTGTAACTACTGTCACAATCTAATATGTAGTTCTATTACTCTGATTTAAAAAAAAAAAAAGGTATTTTCATACCTCTTTCTAGTAGACTCTCTTCCCTTACCCTAAGCCACAGATAATCACTGACCTACTTTCTATTTCTATAGTTTTGTTTTTTTAGAATTTCATATAGTTGGAATCACAATATAGCAGGTAACATTTGTGTCTGACTCCTTTCACTTAGCATAATGTCTTTGAAACTTGTCCATGCCGTTTCATCTAATAGTATCTCATTCTTTTTTATTACCTAATAGTATTCCAAAGTATGGATATACCACAGTTTGCTTATCCATATATCAGTTGATGGACATTTAGGTTGTTTTCACTTTGGGCCTGCATGAGTCTTTGTAGATATGTTTCCCTTTCTCTTGGGTAAATACCTAAGAATAGTATTGCTGAGTTGTATACTAAGTATTTACTTAATTCTTACATGCTTTTTAAACTTGATGGTTAATGAAAACTCATCAGTGAATTGGAAGACACTATTTTGTCAAGCAAATTGGAAAAGAAAAATAATAGGGTGAGACATTTTAGACAAGCTCTTTTTTTTTAAGATTATTTATTTATTTATTCATGAGAGACAGAGAGAGAGGCAGAGACACAGGTAGAGGGAGAAACAGGCTCCATGTAGGGAGCCCGATGTGGGACTCGATCCCAAGTCTCCAGGATCACACCTTGGGCCGTAGGTGGCACTAAACCACTGAGCCACCCGGGCTGTCTAAGATGAGCTCTTATTATACTGCTTGTAGTAGATCTCACAGGCAACTGGGTAATTATGTATTGAGACTTGCTCATATCTTTTGACTTAGTATTTCTATTCTTAGGAATTTATCATGAAGAAGTAATCACAGAAGTATACAAGGATCTGTGTAATGGTGATACCCACTGAAGTTTTCTCATTGTAGAATATTGGAAACAACTCAGAAATCTAATTTTAGGGGGATTAGTTAAATAAAAGATGATAGACTGAAATGAAGCAGCCCCATTCAACCACTAAAACTTCCATTTTTTAAAGAAAGTTGAAGAACTTGGGAGAATGTTTACATGTCATACTGTAGATAACAGCCAGATAGGAAATTGCACTAATGTGTGTGTATGTCTTCAATATGTATATTTTCATAAGGAAATAAACTAACAAATTTTTGTCAATGGTTGTATTGGGTGGTAGGTAATGAAGACTCTTGGTTTTTTTTAAAAATGTTTACTTTGGGGCACCTGGGTGGCTCAGTTGGTTAAGCATTGGACTCTTGATTTCGGCTCAGGTCATGATCTCAGGGTCGGGTTGTGTGATCGAGAGTGTGAGAGTGTGGAATCCTAGTCAGGCTCATCAGAGAATCTGCCTATTTCTCTCTTTCCCTCTCTATCTGCTCTTCCCCTTGCATGCTCTCTCTTAAATAAATAAATCTTTTAAAAAATATTTATCTTTTCCTAATATCTGAGTCATTAAATTTACCCACAGGAAAAAGGGATGTCTGGCCAGTGTGGAAAAGGTACATACAATCTATAGAGAACTGGGCTCAGGACGGGTCAGGAGACCTGGATTATAGTCTTGACCTTCTATAGACCATAGCAAATCCGCTTTTTTTTTTTTTAAGATTTTATTTATTTGAAAGAGAGAGAGAGAGAATGAGTGAGCACAAGCAGCAGGGGAAGGGGCAGAGGAAGATGGATGGACAAACAGACCCCTGGCACCCAGGGTGTCATGGGGCTCAAAACCCAGGACTCTGAGACCATGACCCGAGCCGAAGGCAGATGCTCAACCAACTGAGCCACCCAGGTGTCCCATCAAATCAGCTTTTTTGGCTTTATCAATAAAGGAAAAGATCCATTGAAATTAGTTGGTTTCAACCCCTGTTCTGAGACCCCACAGGCTCCAGTGGTTGGGTTCCAGTTTTTTTGTTCTTGCTACAACCTGGACAACTCCACTGTTTCTTTTGGGAATTAAGGTTTAGAATCCCCATGGGAAACTCTGAGAATTTTACTGTTTGGATTTTGTTTTTTTGTAAGAGAGAGAGAGAAAAAAAAACAAAACACATGAACCAGGGGGGCAGGAGGCAGAGACAGAGGGAGAGAGAGAATCTCAAGCAAACTCTACTCCCAGCACAGAGCCTGATGAGGGGTTCCATCTTAACAAACCTAAGATCATGACCTGAGCCAAAATCAAGAGTTGGCTGCTTAACCAACTGAGCCTCCCAGGTGCCTCTATACCTCAATTATTAAAAATACACATAAAATTATGAGTTCTCCTTTCCCATTTGTAAAAATATTCCACTAATGAAGCCTATTTCCGCCCCATTCCTACATCCTACCCTCCCTCCCTCACCCTCAACCCCCAACCAACTTCCTCAAGTAAAATGTTGACAAGGATTATATATATATCTAAGGACAGTAGTCATTATATAAATATATATTATGTATATATATGTATATATATAAAATAAGGAGAAGACTAAGGAATTTATTTAGTTTCCATATCTAATAGGAAAGGAGAGAAGGAAGGGAATTTCCAATGGTCAATGGTCAATATTGCAATCAGCATTTGGAATCAGTTATGGGTGGAGGGGGATTGATTATAGAAGGTTAATATGTATCTAAAAATAGGAGTTAGGGGGTTCCTGGGTGGTTCAGTTGGTTGCACATATGACTGTTGATCTCAGCTTAAGTTTTGATTTTAGGATCGTGAGATCAAGCCCTGCATAAAATATAGATATATATGATTTGGGAAGTAGCTACAAATTTCTCTACAATTTAACATGCATCCTTTAACATGCATCCCAGAGAGTTAATTAGCATCATGTATCTTAATGCTTTTGTATGAAGCTTCTCAGACTACTGCAGTGCAATGGATTTAGCAGAGCAATTCAGAATTACTTGGCTAAACAGAAGAAGAGAGGGGCCCATAAAATGCTGTTTATTTGCACTCTCATTTGGCCAGCAGCCTGCTTATTCCCAAGCTGCGTAAGAACTCCCCATTCCCATGTGCATGTTTCTGGCATGAAGCTGAAAGTGTGTGCTGTTATTCAAAGGTGGGCACAGGGGACATCCAACTGGGGGCCTCAACTCAGGAAACTAAGTCTTTGTTCCTGTAATGAACCCTGGTTCTTTACAGTTACGGTGCTGTGTTGGCCATTTTTAGTGATTCCAGTTCTGCCTATAGACTTTGGTCTATTTGTTCATTTTGACTTTGTGACTTTAAACAAATCTTAATGGTTTCATCGTCTTTCTCCCCATTTTATCTTTTGCTTTTTGTAATTTATTTTTGTTCTCTGTGAACATTTATATACATGTTTCACAAGAACAGAGTGACCCTGCTTCACATAGAAGGCCTAAGCATATGTCTAAATTGAGCTTCCTTTTTTTGTGATACCCAAGTTCTGTGGGTGACCTCCTGCAAGACTGGAAAAGTATAGTTGTCCTGTCTGTCCTTTGCAGAGCTTCTGAGACAAACACAGCTTACTTACTATTTATCAAAATTGGAGAAGAGACAGTCTTTTATGTCTTAGGTAACCATTTCTGTAAATTGCATGTTGTGACTCTCTTTAAACTAGGCAGAGAAAAATGTCTTCCTGTCAGTTTACCAGAAAGAAAAGGGGGGAAATAATCACCTGCTTTTCTTCCTTTAGGAGGGTGATTCACTTTTTTTTTTTAATCAAAACTTGAATATCCATCTGCCTTGCAATATCTCAAAGAATTAAGAAAAAAATGTGAAGGGGTCAAGGAAAGAATTAAATTATAAGCATATTTGAATCTCTAATTAGTTCCTCTTCTCATTTTCCTGGGCAGCGAATGCTAGCACTGACCTGACCATACCTGCCTCTCTTATTGTGTAGGTACAGCTAAGTGAATTTAAAACTACCAAGATGTTAAAACAATCAAGTGTATGAGAAACACATTTTGAAAACACCATACCCGTAGACCCAAAGGGGAAATTCTGAATATGTTTTGTTCTAATAGAACAAATTTGTAAGATAACAGCATCCCTTATAGCTACAGCAGGAAAGAGACAGGAAATTGATAGGAAGCATCTGTATTTGTGCCCAGACCCAAAACTCCAGTGGATGTGCTCAGCTTGGCCCTAGACTAGTCTGGACAGGTGCCATGAGTAGTTCCCAGAATGCCCACCTGCAGTCTGAGAGGTCCTGAGTATCCCCAGGATAACAGCATTATGCTGATCAGCAATAATTACTGCAGTAATTACTGCACATCATTAAGCAGGCTGTTCTTTTTTCTTCTCTCTTTTCTTTATTTCTTTCCTTCTCAGTTTCTGGCGCAGGGCAGAGTTTGCCAGGAGCTACAGCTGTCCTTGATACAATGGCTGACCTAATGCTCTGCTCTTGGATATTCCAGAGGCTACACCTCAAAATCAAGTGTTAAATTTTTAAAAATACTCATGCATAGCCCCCACCCTTAAGTATTCTTAACTGAATCTACAGCGGGGCATGGGCATCTGAACTTTTTAAATTCCATAGATAACCCTTACGTGTACTATTGGTGTTGAGAATCGGTGCTAATCAGATGGGAATTCTGGTAGTGTCACAAGGACAGTGTAGTGTCCCTGGCACAGATTACTCTAGCTGCCTGTTTGTGCCGCAGTACTGGTGGCTCAGTCCCCTTTCCTCATCCACTTTGTCTTCCACATACTTGTCCTCTCCTCCTCCTCCTCTCCCCAATGACCACTCTTGTCTTCCTTTTGGGCCACCAGGAAATTAAATCAGCTGTAGGCCCTGGAAAGGTCTCTATCCTTCTCTCCTGAACTTGCCTTCCTATAAATTGAGGATCTCAAGCTAACACATTGGATAATTGAGCAAGTAATTGGAAACCTGTTGGATAGAGTTCATGTCTTTCCAACAAAAGCAGGGCAAACGGGGACTACGTGCTAACCACTATCTCCCCTCCTTTCCTGTTCTTAAAATCATATAGGAAAGCATTAATTTAAAAATCCATTATTTTCTCTTCTACCTAGTAATCAGGCATTAAGGAAGTATTGTTGCCTCCTAGGTTAAGAAAAAGTTTGAGATTATGCAATGCCTCGAAGATAAATTCACATGTGTACACAATTAAATCCAAACCTTACTCTCCCTTGCACACATAGTAACACACCGGTGCCAGACAGGTTCACGTTCATATGCCTTTTTTTTTTTTAATTTAAAGATTTATTTTTTTATTTATTTATGATATACATAGAAAGAGAGAGGCAGAGACACAGGCAGAGGGAGAAGCAGGTTTCATGCCGGGAGCCCGACGCGGGACTCGATCCTGGGACTCCAGGACCGCGCCCTTGGCCAAAGGCAGGCGCGAAACCGCTGCGCCACCCAAGGATCCCCCTATATGCCTTTTTATATTGAAACTGCTTTATAACCCCTGGAAGTTTTCTGTCCAATTAACTGAAGTGTACATTTTTGATATAATGGTGTATTCTTGAAGAGATGGTAGTACTTAAAAAAAAAAAAGCATTTCTGGCATTGTGTTTTAGACAACAGTTTGGGTAATATAATTTGTTACACAGTTGAGTTTTTTTTAAGATCTGATAATGCATTTATTATAATGTAATTGACAAGAGAGTTTGGTTATTTCTGTGACACACATTTTAAAATTGTGACTGAGAACATTATACCAGGACATAACAGATTTTTAGGAATTTTATATAAATCTATTCTGAAGAAAGTTTAACATCACATCTTATTTGATAATACTTCTATACATTATTCTTTTATGAAAACTTTAGAATCATTCTGTTGAAAAAAAAAAGAATCAAGGGATCCCTGGGTGGCGCAGCGGTTTAGCGCCTGCCTTTGGCCCAGGGCGCGATCCTGGAGACCTGGGATTGAATCCCATGTCGGGCTCCCGGTGCATGGAGCCTGCTTCTCCCTCTGCCTATGTCTCTGCCTCTCTCTTTCTCTCTGTGTGACTATCATAAATAAATAAATAAATAAAAATAAAAAAAAAGAATCATTCCATTGAGTTATTTTTACTTTTATTATATATCCTTTTTATATAGGCTCCATAACCAATGTGGGGCTCAAACTTACAACCCTGAGATCAAGAGTCACATGTTCTACCAACTGGGCCAGCCAGGCACCCCTGTTGAGTTATTTTTTAAAAAAATATAGAACAACCAAGTTTCTTTAAAAAAAAAAAAAAAGATTTTATTTATCTATTCATGAGAAACAGAGAGGCAGAGACATGGGTAGGAAGAAAATCGGGCTCCCTCTGGGGAGTATGATGCAGAACTCGATCCTGGGACTCTGGGATCACACCCTGAGCTGAAGGCAGACATTCAACCACTGAGCCACTCGGGTGTCCCAGAACCACAAAGGTTCTGGTTAGAAATTCATATATAGGGGATCCTTGGGTGGGGGCTCAGTGATCGCCCCTTCGGCCTGGGGCGTGATCCTGGAGTCCCAGGATTGAATCCCACATCGGGCTCCCTGCATGGGGCCTGCTTCTCCCTCTGCCTGTGTCTCTTTCTGTTTCTCTCTGTGTCTCTAGTGGATAAATAAATAAAATCTTAAAAAAAAGAAGTTCATATATAATATATATAGGAGATATTTATATTTTTATGTTATGAAATATTTATATCCAAGAACATGGAATCTCTCTCTCTTTGCTCAAGTCTTTGTATGTTCTTCAATAAAATGATATAGTTATCTTCTTAAAGGTCTTGTATGTTTCTTGATAAATTCACTTCTAGACATTTTTAAAAATAGCTTTAATGATGCATAATTCACTTTATAAAGTTGCACAGCCATCCCCATGAATCAGTTTTAGGACTTGTCACTACCACCAAAATTTCCCACGTAATATGTTGCAGCTTATCCCACTTTCACCCCTGGCCTTAGGCAACCACTGATCTTTCTGTCTCTATAGTTTTGCCTTTTCTGGACATTTACCATGAATGGCATCATATAAGATGTAGTCTTTTGATCTGGTTTCTTTCAGTTTACATACTGTTTTTGAGGTTCATTTGAATTGTAGCAGGTATCGGTAATTTGCTGACAGTATTTTTATTGCTGAACAGTATTCTCTGTATAGCTATGTCACATTTTCTTTATCCACTCATCAGTTGATGACCTATTATGAATAATACTATTATGGATATTTGTATACAAGGTTTATGTGGACATGTTTTCATTCCTCTTAGGTAGATTGCTGGGTTGAACCATAAGCTTGTCTTTTTAAGAAACTGTCAAACTGAAAGAAAAAAAAGAAACTGCCAAACTGTTTTCCAAAGTAGATGTACTGTGCTGTTTTAGATTTTCACAATGTCTGAGGATTTCACTTACTCCACACCGTCACTAACATCTGGTATTGATGTCTTTTTGATAATAGGTCATTCTAGTGGGTATTAGTTATCTCTAGCTACATAACTAATTATCCCAAAACTTAACTGCTTAAAAGAAAATATTTAGGGTGCCTGGGTGATTCATTGGTGGAGCATCTGCTTTGGGCTCAAGTCATGATCCCAGGGCCCCTCAGGTCCCTGCTCATTGGGGTGTCTGCTTCTCTCTGTCCCTCTGCCCCTACCCCCTCATGCTTTCTTGCTGTCTCTCAAAAAAAAGATAATGTTTCCTGCTCACTTCAAGTTGTTGGCACAATTCAGTATCTTGTATTGTAAGGCCAAGGTCCTCATGTTCTTGCCAGCTCTTAAGTTGAGGGAATGGCTTAAAGGCCACTGAATTCCTTGATTCTTGGTCCCCTTCTTCCATCATCAAATAAATAATCTTTTTTAAAAAATCAAACATTCATTACTTGGCAGTTTCTGTAGGTCAGGAATATAGGTGTGGCGAGCCAGGTTCTCTGGTTTAGGATTTCATGTAAGATTGCATTCAAGGTATTATTTGTGGCTCTTTCCACCTCAAGGCTTGCCTGGGGGAGGATCTGCTTCCAAGTTCACTCAAGAAGTTGTTAGTAGGATTCAGTTCCCTACAGTCTGTTGGACCAAGGGCCTTAGCTCCTTGCTGGCTATTGGCTAAAAGTCTCCTTCAGTTCTTTGCCACGTGCCATGTGGGCAATTCACACATGGCAGCTGGCTTCCATCAGAATGAACAAGAGAGCAAGAGAGGGTGACTGAGGCCAGAGTCTTTTTGTAACTTAATCTCAGAAATAACACCCTGTAATTTAGAGACAACCTACCACATTCACTTTTTTTTTTTTTAAATCACTGTGGCTTTTATTTGCATTTCCTGAATGACTGATGATGTTGAACACCTTTTTACGTAGTATTACCTGTTCACATATCCTCTTTGGTGAAATATCCACTCAGGTTTTTGCCCATTTAAAAAATTGAGTTGTTTGCCTTTTTTACTATTGAGTCCCAAGAATTCTTTCTATACTCTAGGTACAAATACTTCATTAGATATTTGATTTATAAATTGTATTGGTCTTCTATTGCTTTGATAACAAATTACTACAAGCCTAGCAGTTTAAAGGACACAAATTTATTATCTTACAGATCTATAGGTCAGAAGTCTGCTGGGCGGATCTCACTGACCTAAAATCCAGGTGTTTACAACAGCTGTACTCCTTTCTGGAAGTTTTAGGGGAGAATCTGTTTCCTGCTCGCTTCAAGTGGTTGGCACAATTCAGTATCTTGTATTATAAGGCCAAGGTCTTCATGTTCTTGCCAGCTGTTAAGTTGAGGGAATGGCTTAGAGGCCACTGAATTCCTTGATTCTCGGCCCCCTTCTTCCGTTGTCAAAGCCAAATCATCACCAACAGGTCAAATCTTCCCCATGTTGTGTCTGACCATTCTTCATCAACCTCTCTCACCACAGCCAGGAAAGGGTCTCCTCTCTTAAGGACTCGTGATTAGGTTGGGAACATCTAGACAATAAAGGATAATCTCCACATCTCAAGTTTTTTTTACCATTAATCATTTCTGTAAAGTCCCTTTGCCATCTAAGGTTATAAATTTATAGGTTCTAGGGATTAGGAAGTAGACATTGGGGATGGGAGGCAGCATTACTCTGCCTACCATACAGATATTTTCTCCCAGTCTATGGTTTATTGTTTCATTTTCTTTTTTTTTTTTTTGAAGATTTTATTTATCTGTTCATGAGAGACAGAGAGAGAGAGGCAGAGACACAGGCAGAGGGAGAAGCAGGCTCCCTGCAGGGAGCCTGACATGGGACTCGATCCCAGGTCTCCAGGATCACACCCTGAGCTGCAGGCGGCGTTAAACCGCTGTGCCACCGGGCCGCCCTTGTTTCATTTTCTTAATGGTATCCTTCAAAGTACAAAGTCTTAATTTTTTTTTTCTTTCGTGAATCATGCTAAGAATACTTTGCCTAACTCAAGGTCCTGAAGATTTTCCCTTTGTTTTCTTCTAGAAATTTTTATAGTTTTAGCTCTTCAATTTAGATTTATGATCCACTTTGAGTTACTTTTTACATATAGTTGTAGGTAAGGAATTTTTTTTTTTTTTTTTTTTTGCATATAGCTATCCAGTTATTTCAGCACCATTTATTGAAAAAACTCTCCTTCCTTTCATTGAATTGTTTTGGCACCTGTGTTGAAAATCTGTTGGCTCTAATTGTCAGGATTTATTTCTGAACTCCTAATTCTCTTCCACTGATTCGTATGTCTCTCCTTGTACCAATTAACACTGTCTTCTTTTCTAGGTATTTTTAAGTTTTTGTTACTGTTAGGAATGGAGTTGAGATTATTTTGAATCTAAAATATTCTTAACTGAGAAATATTTTCCTTAAAATCACTGAGAGTTTGATATTTAACCTATTATAATGCTGTCTTGGCATTGGAACAGAAGGAAAATGAAAATTTTATGCCTAAATTAGGTAACTTGAAAATTGCTTTGACTCTGTGAAATCCTATCTTACAGGACTTAAGGTGCATCAAATATTTTGATGTTAGTATTACATTAAATATCTTGATGAGAGGGATTCCCTGGGTGGCTCAGTGGTTTGGTGCCTGCCTTTGGCCCAGGGTGTGATCCTGGAGACCCGGGATCAAGTCCCACGTCGGGCTCCCGGCATGGATCCTGCTTCTCCCTCTGCCTGTGTGTCTGCCTGTCTCTCTCTCTCTCTCTCTATCATGGGTAAATAAATAAAATCTTTAAAAAAAGAATCTTGATGAACAGTATGTAATTTTGTATTTTGAACAAGTTATTATTATTATTACATACTCATATTCCCTTTGTGTAAGTAACATTTCCAAACCCAATTTTCTTACTTATTCCTTTCAGATCAATCTCTAGAATCCCGTAGACTCTGCAACAAGCCAATTCAGAGCTTGCCCAACATGGAGAGTATTTTCAGTGAAGCCCTTTTGAAGATGCAGAAGCAGCATCCCGGGTGCCTTGCTCCAGAGACTTGTGTCCGTGCAGTCCAGGCTGCCGTGCATTGTCCCTACGAAGTGGGCATCCAGAAGGAGAAGGAGCTGTTTATGTACCTTCAGAAATCAGGGCAGGCTAGAGCCCTGCAATATGCTTTCTTTGCAGAGAGGAATGCAACTAAGTGGTCAACTCCCTCTGGAGCATCCTGGAAAACAGCCATAGCACAGCCCATCTCCTCAGTTGGCGTTGTCGGTAAGAACAGGGTGTGGTCAAAGTCATCCTCCAAATCTGCACATACAAAGTGCTGCCATTTGCATAGGGCCACTACGTACCAGCCTCTATACTAAACATGTTACTTGCATGGCTAACTTATTTTTCACCCCAGCTCATGAATTATCTTCATTTTACATGTGAGGCCTAAAAACACCACCATTCTCATTGTTTAGCTCATTCTCACCAATGAGCTAAACCCAAGTGGTATGAGGGTCTGACACTAGGTCTGTCTGACTCCAGACTCTGGGTATATTTTTACTCATCCCCCCTCTTCCCTGTATGACTCAGTCACTCCTGGAGTCCCCAGCAATGATTATTATTTGTACCACATTTCAAAGTGTGGTCTGTCACTCTTGTAGCCAGGTTTTTGGAATGAAGGCTCTGCCTTTCTGGTCCCTGGATCCATTCACTTCTCATTCAACACCACTATCCTCAAATCCCTCTGCACCCTGAAACAGTGACCTACTTTTTTCCTCTGGAATTTCTTCAAACAAAACATCTTCTTTCCTCAGAAGCTAGCCCTCTGACTGGCTTCTTTGGGCTACTTTCCTAAGTTTCCCTTGTTCTTCATCTTGACCCAAGAGTAGTCTTTGGTAGAGTTTAAACCCCCTGAAACGGTAAGCAAAATGTTGTATGTGTACAGTCTTTGACTAAAAATGTCAACTCCCAGCTATCCAGCACCAACCCAATTTGGGAGGAGAGAGCCCCCCCTACATCTTCCCAGTCTACTGTATCATTCACACTGTGCTCCTTCTACATCGACTCTGTTCACTTATGGGGTTTTTAAATTTTTAATTTTATTTAAATTTAATTAATTAACATATACTGTATTATTAATTTCAGAAGTAGAGTTCAGGGATTCATCAGTTGCATACAATACCTAGTGGTCCTCACATCATGTGCCCTCCTTAATGCCTATCCCCCAGTTACCCCAACCCCTTCAGCAACCCTCAGTTTGTTTCCCAGAGTTAAGAGTCTCTCATGGCTTGTCTCCCTCTCTGATTTTTTCCCCATTCAGTTTCTCCTCCTCCCCTTATGGTTCTCTGCACTATTTCTTATATTCTGAATATGAGTGTTGTGAGCCTTTTATTTTATTTTTTTTAAGATTTTATTTATTTATTCATGACAGACCTAGAGAGAGAGAGAGGCAGAGACACAGGCAGAGGGAGAAGCAGGTTCCATGCAGGGAGCCCGACATGGGACTCGATCCCGGGTCTCCAGGATCATACCCCAGGCCGAAGGCAGCGCTAAACTGCTGAGCCACCAGGGCTGCCCATCTTGTGAGCCTTTTAAAAAAGATTTCAGATTCATGCCTGGCACGAAATGTCTAAAAGCTTATAGTTTTGTTTTTTTCAGTATACTCCATATTGTTCAGAAAAATATATGAAAAGGTGTTTAAAATACGTGGAAGATAACTTGGACACAAATAAAGGGAGAGGATTTGGTCATTCCCCCCTTCTTCATGTCTATCCTCAGACTACTCCACTCCTTGTGCCCTCTGGAATGTTCCTGAGGCCTAATCAGCTCCCTGCCTCAGACCTGGCCTACTCTGGACACCCGCTCCTCCTGCAGCCCTCTCAGGAGAATGCTGTTGCTTTTCTCACAGTCCACTGGCCCCGAGTGTCACTTCCCAGTTCCTTTCTCAGTGTCTCTCCTTCAGGACACTCCTCTGTGGTTCTGCTGTCTGGTCTCATCGTCACTCTCTCCCTCCTCACTATTGCCATGGCTCCTATCACCTCCATTTGCTGAGAATGTTGGTACCTGGCATGCAGTTATCCACTTTCCCCCAAATCCGGCTGCTACCCTGATTGCCTTCATCATCTGGGCGGACAATACCTCCAGCCCTGTTGCTTTGTGGTGCCTTCACTTCCTCAGATCCAGTGACAGTCCCCTCCCTTCACATCCATGACCCCTTCTTGTGGCTTTTGCATATGTCTTGCCTTTACCCTGAATATTTCTCCACCTCTGAAATTCAGATTTTGAACTTTCCCCCACAACCTTATGTCTTCCCAGATTTCTTAGTCAATTATTCCAACTACATCCCATTATCAGCTCTCTTTATTTTCTCTTCACACATTTCATTTCCAGGATCATCCCTTCCACCACTCTCTTGTCAATATCCTCAAGTTCCGTGACTCATCGCCCTTTCCCTGTGCCCCCTGGCAAAACCCCAACTGTGTACTTCCATGAGCCCATGTTCAGACTTCTCAGAACCTGTTGGTGATACCACAAGTTCACACTCCCCCACCTTGCCTGGGCTTTTGGAGTCATCAAAAAGGAAGAAGATGGAGGGGAGGGGCACCTGGGTGGCTCAGTGGTTGGGCATCTGCATTTGGCTCAGGTCATGATCCTGGGTCCGGGGAATGAGTCCTGCATCAGGCCTCTCATAGGGAGCCTGCTTCTCCCTCTCCCTGTGTCTCTGCCTTTCTCTTATGTTCTCTCATGAATAAATAAATAAGATCTTAAAAAAAAAAAAAAAAAAGAGGGAGAAGACCACTCTTGACTAAAACTGCACCACCAGTAGTAAAAGCATCCCTTATTCTTTATTTACTTCTAGAAGAGGTTCTTGACCAGAATTAATTCCGTGGCAGTTAAAGGCAATGAGTTATTAGGGAAGCAGGACTCCTTGCCCCATGTGTATTTAATGAGAAAAATGAGGAAACTAAATTCAATATAAATATAATATGTACCTTTGAAAACATAATTATCAACAGTGAAAAGCTTGATTTTTCAGTCTTTTTTTTTTTTTTTTTCTGGAGACATTTGAGACCACAAGTTTGTGAGAAGAAAATTAGGAGCTAAGAACTATTTTGTTTTTGTTTTTGTTTTTACGATTTGTTTATTTGACTGGGAGAGAGAGTGAGCACGTGAGCAGGGGGATGGGCAGAGGGAGAGGGAGAAAGAGAGAGCCCTCTGGCAGACTCCCTGATGAGCTTGGAGCCCCCATGTGGGGCTCGATCCCAGAACCCTGAGATCATGACCTGAGCCAACACCAAGAGTCGGCCGCTTAACCGCCTGAGCAACCCAGGCACCCCGGAGCTAAGAACTTTTCAAAATAAATATATATGGTGTTTTTATGTGTATTTTTGTTTCAGTGGTTAAATGAAACGTGTCCATTTATAGGGCTAAAGAGAATCTAAATTTATGACTAGGACACTTGCAAAAAGCATTAGTCGGGTCCACTTTATGATCTGGATTCTGAGTTGATTTGTAGCCCCAAAGATTATTTAGCAGGTCTGCTCTGAGAGGTGAGCACTGGAGAACTGTACTCTACCCTCACATGTGCCTTTCCCTCACTGCTCTGTGGGTGGATCTGAGATACCACCCACCTTATGCTACACTTTATGAAGTACTTTCACATTACATTTCGTTAGTCCTTGTTGTCTCTGTGAGATTATAATTTCTATACTGTTCGAAATTTTATGTGAAGCTTGGGACTGAAAGCTAGGAGCCCAGGCTTCTGAACCCCATGCTCTACTTCCTATTTATCCGGCTAAAGTTTAGGGTACAAGTTGCTATAGCAGCAAGAGGTATCCAGCCTTCTTGCTACTGAGTAAAAGGCTGATGTTTATTAATTTTGGAATATTAAATGTTTTTAAATAATATATTATGTTAAATAAATTAATACAATTTGAAAATTAAATATATTCCAGAGAAACAATGATTTCTGATGACTGATAACATTCTGTATGCAAAAGCAGTCCCCGGGGCATCTGGGTGGCTCAGTGATTGAGCATCTGCCTTTGGCTCAGGTCATGATCCTGGGGTCCTGGGATCGAGTCCCGCATTGGGCTCCCTGCAGGGAGCCTGCTTCTCCCTCTGCCTATGTCTCTGCCTCTCTCTGTGTGTCTCTTAAATAAAAATCTTAAAAAAAAAAAAAAAGCAAACTAGTCCCCAAAAAACAAAAGAAAACAAAACCAATCCCCAAAGCTAGTCAATATAGAAGAGAAATATATGAATAGTTTTCACGAAAGAGTTTCATCCACAATGGGTTCATTAGGTAACAGATAACGTACTGCTGTAACAGATAACAATCTCAACGATTTAACACAATAAAGATTTATTTCCTGCTTATTCCATAAGGTCATTCCAGGAGAAGTTTTTTTGCAACTAATGGCTCTTCCATTCTCCTGAACAAGGAGAACAAGGGAGACTGAACTGGGAGACTGCTGACTCAACAAGGGTCAACAAACTTTTTTTAAGGGCCAGACAGTAAATATTTTAGGCTTTCTAGCCATATGATCTCTTTTGCAACTACTCAACTCTGCACACAAAAACAGCCATAGATAATATGGAAACAAATTAGTGTTTTAATAAAACTTCTATGTGACTGAAAGTTGAATTTGATATAATTTGCATGTGTCACAAAATTTTCTTCTGGGCAGCCCGGTGGCTCAGTGGTTTAGCGCCACCTTCAGCCCAGGGCGTGATCCTGGAGACCCGGATTCGAGTCCCACATCAGGCTCCCTGCATGGAGCCTGTTTCTCCCTCTGCCTGTGTCTCTGCCTCTCTCTCTGTGTGTGTCTCTCATGAATAAATAAATAAAATCTTTAAAATATATATATATTATTCTTTTGTGGTTTTCAACTATTTGAAATGCAAAACCATTCTTAGCTCACAGCAGTGCAAAAATAGGCAGTGGATTGGATCTTGCCCATAGACCATAGTTTGCCAGCATCTCCTCAAGGGTCTCCTCCAAGGCTTCACACCTGCTCTTTGCATCCCCTACATCCCAGTAGTAATGAAGGATCTTGTGGGAGATTGTAGGGGCCAATCATGATCCCACACCACCCTCCTCCATTTCATTGACCAGAATTACTCACAGGCCCTATCAGGATACATGGCATCCAGAATAGTCTTCTATATGCCCAGAAGAAAAATGAAATGGTATAGGGAAGAAACAGTGACATCTTTGCCATCAGATAATTTTTCTGCATTTTCTGTTCTTCATGCCTTTGCTTAAAGTAGTGTTCACTTTCCTCTTCCCTTCCCCAGTCTGGTTGGTTCAACATGCCCAATTTCACCTATTTCAACATGATCTTTCTTCAGATATTTCTGCAAATATCTTTATCTTGAAGCTTTTCTTGATTCATCCAACCAAAAATAATCTCTTTCCTTGGAATCACCAAAGAAATTTGAATTTCTTACATCACTTACTTTACCTTGTACAATGGATATTTGTGAACTTTTTTTCTTCTCATCTCTAGATTATAAGCTCCTTGAGGTTTGATACTACTCATTTTTTTATAACAACTGTATTAAAATGTAACTCAAATACCATAAAATTCACAATTCAATGTAAAATGGAATTTTCTATGGAAAACAGTATGGGAGTTCCTCAAAATATTAAAAATAGGGGGCACCTGGGTGGCTCAGTCAGTTGGGCATCTGCCTTGGGCTCAGGTCCCAGTGTCCTGGGATCAAGCCCTGCATCAGGCTCCCTGATCAGCAGGGAGTCTGCTTCTCCCTCTGCCCCTCCTCCCACTTGTGTTCTCTCTATCTGAAATACATAAATAAAATCCTTAAAAAACTTAAAAATAGATTTATTGTGTGATCCAGCAATTCCACTTGCAGGTATACCCAAAAGAATTAAAAGCAGGGACTCAAACAGAATTTGTATACTCATGTTCATAGCAGCATTATTCATAATAGCCTAGAAATGGAAGCAGCTCAAGTGTCCATTGACAGATGAATAAACAAAATGTGGTATATACATACAATGGGATATTATTTAGTCTTTTTTTTTTTTTTAAGATTTTATTTAGGGACACCTGGGTGGCTCAGCGGTTGAGCATCTGCCTTTGACTCAGGGCCTGGTCCCAGGGTCTGGGATCGAGTTCCGCATTGGGCTCCTGCAGAGAGCTTGCTTCTCCCTCTCATGAATAAATAAATAAAATCTTAAAAAAAAAAGACAGAGAGAGAGAGAAAGAGAGAGGCAGAGACATAGGCAGAGGTAGAAGCAAGCTCCCTGTGGGGAACCAGATGCAGGGCTCAGTCCCAGAATTCTGGGATCACACTCTCAGCCAAAGGTGTCTAGACGCTCAACCGCTGAACCACCCAGGTTACCTATTATTCAGTCTTTAAAAAGAAAGAAATTTTGACATATATGTATATACAATGTGGATAAACCTTAAGGATATTCTGCTAAGTGAAATAAGCTAGTCACAAAAGAACAAGTATTATATGATTCCACTTATATGAGCTACCCAGAAAAGTCAAAATCATAGAGATAGAAGGTAGAATGGTGGTTTCTTTGGGTTAGGGGAGGGAGGATAGGGATGGATTATTTTTTGATGGGTATGGAGTTTCAGCTTTGCAAGATGAAAAGAGATAGAGATGGTGGTGCTGGTTGCACAATAATGTGAATATGCAAGTGCCACTAAACTGCACACTTAAAAATGGTTATGATGATAAATTTTGTTATGTGTATTTTACCATAATTCAAAGAAAATGTAAGTGCATCATAACAATGTCGCCAAAAAAGAATACATTTCAGTAATTTTTAGATATTCCAAAGTTGTACAACCATTGCCACAATCAATTTTATTCTTTTTATTTAAAAATTTTTTTAAGATTTTATTTATTTATATGAGAGGGAGAGAGCATGAGCAGAGGGAAGGACAGAGGGAAAGGAAGAATTAGATTCTCTGCTGAGCATGGAGACCGACATGGGGCTCAATCCCAGGATCCTGAGATCATAACTTGAGCCAAAGTCAGATACTTAACCAACTCCGTCACCCAAGAACCCCACCACAATCAATTTTAGAACATTTTTATCACCCTAAAAAGAAACCCTGTACCCATTAGCAGGCATTCCTCATCTCCCTTCTCCCAACCCCTGGCAGCCACTAATCTACTTTCTGCCTCCATGAATTTGCCTATTTTGAGCATTTCATTTAAATAGAATCATACAACATGTGACCTTTTGTGTCCAACTTCTCTAACTTAGCATAATGTTTTTAAGGTTCATCCATGTTATAGAACTTCATTCTTTATTCAAATCAGTACTTTATTCCTTTTAATAGCTTATTAATATGCCACTGTAGAGATACACTTTATCCATTCATCAGTTGATGGACACTCAGCTTCTTTCTACTTTTTGGCTGTTTTGAATAATATTGCTATGAACATTTATGTAAAAGTTTTGTGTGGACATGTGTCTACAGTTCTCCTCAGGAGATATATATATATATATATATACCTACCTGCCTACCTACTTACTTAGGAGTAAAATTTCTGGGTCATGTGGTAATCTCATGTTTAGCATTTTGAAGAACTTCCAAATTCTTTTCCACAGCAGCTACACCATTTTACAATCTTCTAGCAATTTATCTGGGTTACAACTTCTCTACATCCTCACCAGAACTTGTTATTGTCTCTCTTTTTAATGATATCTCTCCTAGTGGATGTGAAGTGGTAGCTCATGGTGGTTTTGATTTGCATTTCCTTCATGATTAATGACATATCTTCACATATGTCTATTGGCTATTTGCAAATTTTCTTTGGAGAAATGTTTACATTGTATTTTTCCTGTGAGTTATACGAGTTCTTTATATATTTTGATAGAAGCCCCTTATTAGATATATAATTCTGTGGGTTCTTTTTACTTTATTAATGTGTCCTTTGAAGCACAAAAATTTTTAATTTTGATGGCGTCTAATTTATCAATTTTTTTCTTTTGTTGCTATGCTTATGGTATCAGAAGAAACCATTGCTTTATCCAAGATCATGAAGATTTACTCATAAGAGTTTTATGGATTTAGCTCTTATTTCAGTCTGTGATCCTTTTGAATTAATTTTTGTATATGCTGTGAAGAAGGAGTCCAACATTCTTTTGCATATGGATATCCAGTTGTCTTAGGATCATTGTTGAAAAGACTATTCTTTCCCCATTAAATTATCTTGGCACCCTTGTCAAAAATCAATTGGCCATAAGTTATGAGATTATTTCAGGACTCTCAATTCTATTTCATTGATCTATATGTCTATCCTTATACTACACTGTCTTGATTGAATATCGTAGCTTTGTCATTTATTTTTTTAAGATTTTATTTATTCATGAGAGAGTTGGGGGGGTGGGGCAGAGACACAGGCAGAGGGAGAAGCAGGCTCCATGCAGGGAGCCCGATGTGGGACTCGATCCAGGGTCTCCAGGATCACGCCCTGGGCTGAAGGCAGTGCTAAACTGCTGAGCCACCCGGGCTGTCCTATTTTTATTTATTTTAAAGATTTTATTTATTTATTCATGAGAGATACAGAGACAGAGAGAGAGAAAGGCAGAGACATAGGTAGAGGGAGAGGCAGACTCCATGCAGGAAGCCTGATATGGGACTCCATCCTGGGACTCGAGGATCACACCCTGAGCTGAAGGCAGACACTAAACCACTGAGTCACCCAGGCATCTCTTGTTCTTCTTTTTTATTTTATTTATTTATTTATTATTTTATTTTATTTTATTTTTGTTCTTTTTGTTGTTGTTGTTCTTTTTTAAATACTGTTTTGGTTGTTCTTGATTCCTTGTATTTATGTATGAATGATAGAAGCTTGTTATTTTCTGCAAAAAGCCAGTTGAATTTTTGATACATTGGAGATGTAGATCAGTTTGGGTAGTATTGCCATATTAACAATATTAAGTCTTCTGATCTGTGAACATGAGATACCTATTTATTAGGTCTTCTTTAACTTATTTCAGCAATGTTTTGTGGTTTTTAGTGTACAAGTCTTACACAATTCTTTCTTAAATTTATTCTGAGGTATTTTATTCTTTTTAATGCTATTACAAATAGAATTGTCTTCTTAATTTCATATTCTGATTGTTCATCGCAAATATATAGAAATACAATAGATTTTTTGTGTATAGATCTTGTATTATACAACTTTGCTGAACTTGTTTATTAATTCTAATGTGTGTGTGTGTGTAGATATTACTCAGTGTCACATCCTCTGGAGATTAACACAGTGCCTAATCTTAACTAATATTCAACCCATTTGTATTCCTTGAACTGATCTCTTTATATGCCCTATTGCCACAGAAGCCTCTCATTTACTGAGTAATTTTTCAGTTCCCAGTATCTTGAATCATTCTTTCTCTTCTTCACTCTTATCTGTAGGCTTGGGAACAATGGGCCGAGGCATTGTTGTTTCTCTTGCGAAGGCCAAGATCCCAGTGATTGCTGTGGAATCGGACAAGAAGCAGCTAGAGACTGCTGATATGATAATAACTACCCTCTTGGAAAAGGAAGCATCCAAAATGCAGCGTAGCAGCCACCCGTCGTTAGGACCAAAACCCAGGTTAACTACATCTATGAAGGAGCTTGGTGGTGTAGATTTAGTCATTGAAGCCGTATTTGAGGAAATTAACCTGAAGAAGAGGGTCTTTGCTGAACTGTCGGCTATATGCAAGCCAGAAGCTTTTCTGTGCACCAATACTTCAGCCCTAGACATTGATGAGATTGCTTCTTCCACTGATCGTCCTCACTTGGTCATTGGCACTCACTTCTTCTCACCAGCTCACGTCATGAAGTTGTTAGAGATTATTCCCAGCCAATACTCTTCCCCCACTACCATTGCCACAGTTATGAATTTATCAAAAAAGATTAAAAAAATTGGAGTAGTTGTAGGTAACTGTTTTGGATTTGTTGGCAATCGAATGTTGAAGCCTTATTACAATCAGACGTATTTCTTGTTAGAAGAAGGCAGTAGGCCAGAGGAGATAGATCAGGTGCTGGAAGAGTTTGGTTTCAAAATGGGACCTTTTAGAGTGTCAGATCTTGCTGGATTGGATGTGGGTTGGAAATCTCGACAAGGGCAAGGTCTTACTGGACCTATGGTGCCTTCAGGAACTCCTGCCCGGAAGCGAGGCAACAGGAGATACTGTCCAATTCCTGATCTGCTCTGTGAATCAGGACGATTTGGCCAGAAGACAGGGAAAGGTTGGTACCAATATGATAAGCCATTGGGTAGGATTCACAAACCTGACCCCTGGCTTTCTGAATTTCTGTCACAGTACAGAAAAACCTATCACATTGAGCCACGTATCATTAGCCAGGATGAGATCCTTGAGCGTTGCTTATATTCACTTATCAATGAAGCATTCCGTATCTTGGGAGAAGGGATGGCTGCTGATCCAGAGCACATTGATGTTGTCTATTTACACGGGTACGGATGGCCAAGGCATAGGGGTGGACCCATGTTCTATGCCTCCACAGTTGGGTTGCCCACAGTGCTAGAGAAGTTGCAAAAATATTACAGGCAGAATCCTGATATTCCACAACTAGAGCCTTGTGACTATCTGAAAAAATTGGCTTCCCTGGGCAACCCGCCTCTGAAAGAATGGCAAAGCTTGGCAGGACCCCCAGGCAGCAAACTGTGATTCAGCCTTCCAGGTTACACGCACATGCTGGCATCAGGTAATGCTCACTGAATTTCATTGAAATTAAATCCAAAGATCCTGAGTAAGATTGTACTGAAATATAAAGCAGAAGAAATAATTGATCAGCTAAATCTTCTCTTTGGGACTTCTGATTATTCTAATGAGTCAGATCTTTAGAAATATGCTCCCTATGCCTCTGAATCTGTCTTTATTGGATAAATTATTTCAATCCCAGTGAATAAAACTTGCATTGATACCATAATAGCTAAGGAGAGAGACTCAGGAATAAGTTAAGGTTTCCAAGGGCTTTGATAGTTGGAGATGTCAACAATTAATAACTGATAAATGCAACTAAGCCACAAATTCATTCTGACCCCTTTCAACCTAGAGTCCAGAGGGGCATTAATTCAGCATGGAAAGCCAGGATGAATTTTAGTCCAGAGTCTCAGAGATGGAGTGGGGATAGTTGGCAGGGTAAGGTCCGCAGGGAGGGTCTCTGTGAGTATGGGAAGTCACCCAAGGAGAGGCAGAAGTAGTTACCAGAAAGAAAGGCAGGGGCTCAATGGCATAGCAGTGCTAAAGTTGTAGGCAAAACACAGTTGGGAATTAGTGAGGGAGTCAGGTACTTTAGACTAGAATGGGGAACTCAGAGTAGCTTGGGAATTCATACTTGGTGTGTTACTTCATATAGCGCAGTTCCATATGCATGGTTGTGCTTGCTGCTTGCAAAGGGCTCAGTAATGTTTGTTGGTAATTTCCTTGGGACCAGGAGATGTCTACAACCAGTTATTCTTTTCTATACCTGGAGAAGTAACAGAAAGTAGTCATTATTGACTTAATATAAGAAGGGATCTTAGAAAACATCTAACCTCTGATTCTATGATAGAGTCATGATACCAGACTCCCTGTCATGGTGAGCCCTTGTGATGCTGGGTATGGAAATTGTTGAATCTTGAAAAGTCTGAAGTTCCTGCCAAACAAAATCTGTATAACTTTGTCATAAGATTCTCTTTTTACTTTTTTGTGGGGTTAAAGTTGAGGGGCCAATCGACACAAAAACCTGCACACAAATGTTTATAGCAGTATTATTCATCATAGCCCCAAATTGGAAACAACCACTAGATCTCCATCAGCTGAGGAATAGATAAACAAATGGTGAAATAGCCATACAACAGAATATTGGGCCATAAAAAGAAATAAAGTAAGTACAGATACATACTACAACATGATGAACCTTCAAAATGTTAGGCTAAATGAAAGAAGCCAATCACAAAAGGCCATTTTATGGACATTCGTGTGAAATAAAATAGGCAAGGCTATAGACACAGAAGGCACATCAGAGGATGCCTAAGGCTGGAGTAATTAGGGCTGAGGAGATGGGGAGGGACTGCTCATGGGGACAGGGTCTCTTTTGGGGTTGATAATAATGTTCTAATATTATTGTGGTGATGGTTACATAACTGTGAATCTAAAAACCGTTGAGTTTGATTTTAAATGGGTGAGTTGTATAGTATGTGAATTATAACTCAAAATTGTCAATAAATAAGTAAATAAACAAATGGGCTCAACTTGTCCTTCAATGTGATGTAAATGACCTATTTTCACAGTATTTTCACCTGTGAACCCAAACAAAATGATCAGAAGTTCTGATAGAGAAATCTTGTTCTATTATCAAAAACAAAAACTCTAGAGTGTTCCTTGAATTGTAGTTTAATTTAGAATAATTTTTAAATTGTATATTGTTGGATTTTATATAAATTGATATATAAATTTTTAAATTAAAGAAAATTTTAAAAATAATTTGCAAAGTAGTGACTCTGCCAAGTGACTTATCTTCAAATTAATGTTAAAGGAGTGGTGCGCGTGTGCACACATACACACACTTTTTCTTCTTTAGACCCTGAGTGGATTTTATTTTGAGTTCTTAAAACTCATTTTCACCCCACACTACCTTCCAGGTTGGGCCTTTGAAACTAGAGTGTCTGTGAATAGATTTTAGGAGTCAAAAATCCCTGAAATCGGGCAGCCCCTGTGGCACAGCGGTTTAGCGCTGCCTGCAGCCTGGGGTGTGATCCTGGAGACCCGGGATGGAGTCCCACGTCAGGCTCCCTGCATGGAGCCTGCTTCTCTCTCTGCCTCTCTCTCTCTCTCTCTCTCTCTCCCTCTCTGAATAAATAAATAAAAAATCTTTTTAAAAAATCCCTGAAATCTTATGCTAATGTTTATGTATACAAATATGAATGTATTGCTTAGAAGAGGTACCACATCTTACACCATATTCTCTCTTTCTTTAAGATTTTATTTATTTATTTGACACAGAAAGAGTGAGAGCACGAGCAGGGGGAACAGTGGGCAGAAGAACAGGGAGAAACAGGCTCTCTGCTCAGAGCAGGGGGAACAGTGGGCAGAAGAACAGGGAGAAACAGGCTCCCTGCTGAGCAGAGAGCCTGGACGTGGGGCTCGATCCCAGGACTCTGGGATCATGACCTGAGCTGAAGGCAGATGCCCAACCTGCTGAGCCACCCAAGCATCCCTCATAGACTCAAAAAGTGTCTGTGACCCAATAAAGGTTAAGGACTAACATTCTCTATGTAATATGAGGAGAAGAAATAGGAGTTCATTTATCCTTATTTTATACTAAAGGAGGCAAAACAAATTTGCTGGGTCTTACATACAACAGTGGTTAATATGATGAAGCCTGTCCAGGATACTCTAGTTCATCCTTGAAAATGTACTTGCTGAGAAGAATTATTTTGTTATCATTGTTGTTATTGATTATTTTAAAACTGCCTGTCTTAAAAAAAAAAAAAAGCTTCTGAATGACATTTTAAAAATGTGTTCTAATGGCAATTGCTCTGACAAGAACTATATATTAGAAGCATCCTTGAAGCTTTGCCATA
Organism: Canis aureus; assembly: GCF_053574225.1. Lineage (NCBI taxonomy): Eukaryota > Metazoa > Chordata > Mammalia > Carnivora > Canidae > Canis > Canis aureus. Next base: position 22,626,060 of record NC_135641.1, on the reverse strand, counting down.
ACGCCCCAGCTCTAAGGATGAGATTGTGTTCCTTACACTGTGCAGCCACTGTGCAGCTGTGGTTTCTATCCACTTAGTCACTTCCAGCAAGAACAGGTGTGCATGAGAGAGATAGAGGGTGGGATCTTAAACTCCCCGATTAATAATGTTTCAGAATAGTGTATGCAAATCATACTCCACAGCAGTTAGGAATCTGAAATTTCTAGCGTCTTACATTCATCTTTAAAATAGACGCCTAGAAATCTGAAATACTGTAGGCTTCCTAGATTGGCTGACCCTTCTTGGTAGCCATTGATGAGATTAATAGAAATGAAGTTCTCTGGACCAAAAACAGCTTCCTGCAAGAACAGAAATAGTTTTGACTATTTTTGTGACTATCAAGGCCATCTGCTTATCTTGCCAGCTTATAATTTTGAGATTAACAGACAAATTACACCTCTTCCTGGTAGGACAGCAGTATTATTATACAATTCTGAAGGATGCCATTCATACTGTGTTCCAACAGTTGTCATTCACACAGAAATAATGTGAATAGCACCCCTGGGAGTTGTGCAACACCCATCATTGTTTTCAAGTCAAAAACTAGAGTTTTCAACTCGTGTAGAGGTTTTAAGTCAAAAATTCTTTCCTCTGTGTATTGCTATAAGTATCTTTCTAACCAAAAGTTAGTTAACAAAAGTAAAGGGAAAATTTCCCTTTCTATTGGTGTCTCCAATGGAACCAAAATTTCACAAAGATTTCATCTAGTCTGTTCATCTTAGTATATATTTTTCTAGCATTCTGACGAAGAGGAACATAAGAGAGATGAACAGAGCTTTTTAATTCTTGTCTAAAGTATTTGAGGACATTTCTTTTTTTTTTTTCCAGGACATTTCAATTGTAATATTTATTTTCTTTCACCGAGCTTAAAATAGCCTAGCAGAATGAGTGCCTGAATGCATCTAATAAGGTGACATGAGCAGAGCTTTCACTCTAGTTAGGGTCACTCCACTTTCTGTAAGAGAAAGCACTTGCCAATTCTGGCCATAATGTGAAATCCTCAGGGTGGGTAGGGCAAAACCTTCTCCAACCAAACCATAACTGCCCTTGAATTGCCGAAGTCTGCCAAAGCCTAGACATTTGTTAATTTGTACATTTTGGCAGAGACTGTTGGCTGTCCCCCAAAGTTTTTCTTCTTCTGTAATAATAAACTTCTCAGTTTTTTGGCTGAGCATTAGGTTGCTCAAAATACACAATTTATTTGTCAGCTTCTCTTGCATCCAACTGTGAATGTGAGGACAGATCTAGACAATGGGATGTATCTAGAAGCATCACATGGCAGCTTTTGGGAACCTACCTGAGAAATCACATGATGTGCTTTCTTTGCCTATTTCTTTTTTGTCTCTCCCTCCATTTTGCTGCCTGGAATGCAGATGTGACAGCTGGAGTCCAACCACTATCCTGGACCATGAGGACAAAGGTCATGCCTTAGGGATAGCAGAATGGAAGGCTGTATGTATGTATGTATGTATTTATTTATTTGAAAGAGAGAGAGAGTGCCCACAACTGGGAGGAGGGGCAGAGGGAGAGGGAGAAGCAGACTCCCCCCTGAGCAGGGAGCCCAATGTGGGGACTTGATCTCAGGACCCTGATACTACAACCTAAACTGAAGGCATATGCCCAGCCATCTGAGCCACCCAGGTGCCCAGAATAGAGGGCTGTAAAGAGCTTGGTCCCCAAAGACCTCCTGGAGCAGAGTTGTCACTCTACTTTCCAACAGTCACTTATGTAAGAAAGAAATAAGTTCCTATCATGTGTAAGTAGTCAGTGTAAGTGACTAAGTCATGTGTAAGTAAGCCAGTGTCATTGTAGGTCTTTAATTATCACAGGCAGGGCCTAAGAATCAGTGGGGTTTTGTTTTTGTTTTTGTTTTTCTCAGTGCCATAGGTAATTCTGATGCACAGGCAGGCTTAAGAATCCAGTCTCATTAAACAGGATTTCTTGTTTTAAGAAAAAAAAGAATTTGCCAGTATGATGTGTTTTTTAACTTGATACTGAATTGCTCGTAAATTTTTATGTTATGTTTCACATAGAATTGTTGTAGGCAGTTCTTGGAGATGCTAATTAAGAACCTGAGAATAGGGCTTTAAATCAACACTTAGTGAAACAGTCTGCCAGGCCTACTTGAACCTCAGATGGACTCCTACTTAATTAGAGAAAAAAATACTCAAAGTTTGCATTATCAGAAGGTAATCAACAATAGCACAAAAGAAAAGAAGAAGGGACGCCTGGGTGGCTCAGCGGTTGAACATCTGCCTTCGGCCCAGGGCATGATCCTGGAGACCCGGGATCGAGTCCCGCGTCAGGCTTCCTGCATGGAGCCTGCTTCTCCCTCTGCCTCTGCCTGTGTCTCTGCCTCTCTTTCTGTGTGTCTCTCATGAATAAATAAATAAAATCTTTAAAAAAAGAAAAAGAAGAATTAAAGAAGCCATATCTTGAATTAAACAAAGGCTATCTCTCAGCACTGACCACAAAGGAGGTGGTAAATCTAGAGTACACAAACCTTCTGGTCCGTAGATCAGAGATCTCTGAAGATAAAGCCCTTCCCAAGGAAGTATAAAAGATGAATCCATAGAGGTACAGGCAGAAAATATTAGAAGTGATTGCTACTTATTTTTGTCCAAAAAATAAGAAATTAATCTTTATTACTATTTCATGTATGTGGACACTGTTGACCTCACCAGGTTGTATGGTGTGCCTGTTGTAGGCAGCCATATGTCAGGAATGAAGTATCCTGTGGGGAGAGGCCAAGTTCCAACATATAGAGAGGTTGACAGTGGCTTCTTCCCTCTTTCATTTGCTGTTAGCATGTTGAAAAATACTGCAGATTGTGTAAGCTGGGATAAGTGGATATTTAGACTTAATTATTTAATCTGACCAAATTAACCCTGAAAGAAAAGCAACGTTGAAGATAATCCAAATAGGGGCACCTGGGTGGCTCAGTTGGTTAAGCATCTGCCTTTGGCTCAGGTCATGGTCCCAGGGTTCTGGGATCGAGTCCCACATCAGGCTCCCTGCTCAGCGGGGAATCTGCTTCTCCCTCTGCCCCTCTCCTGCTTGTTCTCTCTCTCTCTATCAAATAAATAAATAAAATCTTTTTTTAAAAGGTAATGCAAATAACACAAAGGTAAACAACAGGAAAATTGAGGAGCCAATAGATCTGATACCAGTTTTTTATCAGGTACATTACAAGATAGAATTATTTAGTCAGATCCGGCAAGAGGTTGACCGAAAAGCTTTGAAATTACCAAGAACATTATTAGGAATATTGATTTGTAATCTACCATTCATTATGAAGCTTGCCCTAAGTGTGTATTGTGTCTTATGATATTAGTCAATAATAGGATGAAATCATCACCTATTAGCAAAATGTTTTAACATTATTTATTTCATCATTATCTCATCATTTATAAATTTCTTTTCTTTTTTTTTTTTTAAGTAGGCTCCACGCTCAGCATAGAGCCAATGTGGAGCCCAAAAGGGCTTGAACTCAAGACCCCTGAGATTAAGACCTGAGCTGAAATCAAGAGTTAGACATTTAAGGTGTCCCCCAGTTGCCTCCATTTATAAATGTCTATTTTATTGTGTTTTATAATGTAATATAAAAGCAAAATTATACAATTTAAAAACATCCTCCATATCAGAGATGTATACTAAAATTTTTTTTAATTTTTATTTATTTATGATAGTAACAGAGAGAGAGAGAGAGAGAGGCAGAGACACAGGCAGAGGGAGAAGCAGGCTCCATGCACCGGGAGCCCGACGTGGAATTCGATCCCGGGTCTCCAGGATCACGCCCTGGGCCAAAGGCAGGCGCCAAACCACTGCACCACCCAGGGATCCCTGTATACTAAAATTTATGTATCTTTACACAGATCCTCCTTTAGGAATGAGAGATTTATTCTCCTAACTGCTAGCAGTGCTGCCAGAAAAATGACCTTCTTTGGGGATTGCCTTGCTCAAGGTCAATCTTCTTCCAAAGGGAGCTTGCATCCAATGACTGCTCAATGCAGGAGTAGGAATTCATGGTCCTCTTGCCCCATTTCAGAAAGACTGACGGCTCTAGAGCTCTCTGTGATGTCGGTCTGGGGTCTTTATCAGCACTGCATTGAACTCAACTTTTCCCTCTGCTTGTTCCCACTTCCTCCTCTTTCCTTCACAGGTGTTCATCCCAAGAATACTCCTCCTCTCCATCTCAGAGTCTGCTTACCAGGGAACCCAAACTATGACAATGAAAGTGCATGATCAAAAATATTTGGATCCATATAATATCTATCAACTCTCTGGCATTTGCCTAGTAGATTTCTTCTGGTTTCACTTCTCATCAATTTTTATGAATATTCTTGGTGTGCTAGAAAAGAATGTGCATTCTTTGATGAATATGGGTTTCTAATGTAAGATCAAGCTAGTTAAATTATGTTTGTCAAATTTTCTATTTAGCCTTGATGATGTTTTATCTTTAGTTTGCCTCCTCCTGTGATTGGGGGCAATTACCCATGCCAGAGTGGGGACTCCTTTCCTTGACACAAAGAGCCAGAAGTGATTGCGTGGCACATGTAGTGTAAACAGGCTCTTACCTATGTCCCTTGTGGAAGCATTTCTCCTCCAGGAACCAGGACTTCTAGATCTCAGAGTGTTAGTTGCTGATACAGGAAATAAAATTCTCCAAATAGGTCACTGGCAGTAATGGTAAATGGGGTCACTTCTACTTCCCCTCTTTGGTTCCCATAACCTTGTAGTCTACCTATTAGGAACATAGCACCATGTAATGGTTATTGATTCAGAGTGTGAACTGCATCCCAGAGGACTGTACCCCATCCTCACAGGATGTCATCTCCAAGCTGGCACCTTAGGGATACCTTCAAAGAGATACTCTGTTATTCTGTTAGGAAGGCTAATAGCTTCTGGGGGTTGTACTACAATTGAAGTATTATCGTGAACTATAATTGAAGTAGGGAATCCATGCTTATACGCCCACTTCCACACCACCTCTGTTTTAAAGTGTGTCCTTTGGTCTCATGCAATGTTATGTGGGCTCTTGTGTCACTGGCTCAGACTTTCTCTAAGTCCTTGGAAAAAAAGCCCTGCAGTCAGGAAAGGAAACCCCACAGATGGAATATACATCAATTCCAGTCAAGATGAATTCCTCATCTGCTGAGTGAAGAGTTCCAATATAATTGGCTTACCACCAAGTTGTTGATTGGTCTCAGGACTCAGTAGTAGGACTCAGTATTCAGTAGTACAGTGCCTGGGGCTAGCTATACATTCAGGAGCTAGATTAGCCTTGGTGAGTGAGAGCCCATCCTGTTGGGCTCGTGCATAGCTTCCATCCTTACAGCCCACTCTGTTTACAGGCTATTTGTGCCCTCGCAAAGGTGGTCAAGGATACTGGCTCATTGATGTCAGCTAGCCTGGCCACTCTACCTACTTGTTTATGTAATTTATCTTCTGTGGTCGAAATTTGCAGGATGACATTAATGTGATGACATGACATGTGATGCACAGCTCTTCAGGGTTGGTGCCCATTCCCAAAGTCCATGCCTCAGTTCCCCAGTTTTTGCTGTCCACTATCATCCAATATTTCTCCTTTTAGGCCTCGACCAATCATTCAACCATTTGGCAATTTGCCATTGCCTATGTATATTTTTTACCTCAAGTTACTTCTCTGGAGTCTTTTGATTCTTTCACCATCTGCCATGGCAGTTCTCACATATCAACTTCACTGACTACGTGCTATCACTTTCTCCAAGCCTCCAAGAGCCAATTTAGCAGTGTATCAGTAATGTGTCCCAGCGTCTTTACCTGGGCACTAAATTCTCTATCATGGAGAGTGCTTTCATATCAATAAGCTTCTCTACCAAAGTTTATATCTGCCCGCCCACCTTGATCTGACACATTCAGGGCTCACTCCCAAATGTACTTTCCTCATTTCTACTGATAACATGTTGGCTAATACTATAGCTCCTTAAGATATAAAACCTTTCCTTCCTTAGTTTTAGCACTGCCCTGTATGGGTTACTTCGTGACTTAACTGTAATTATTGTTCTAGTGGCCAGAAGGGAAGATATTTCCTGAGCTAGGCATGTGTCTTGCAGAACAGAAGCCTCTGAATTGTCTTTGAGCAGGGGGGGGCATGAGTGGGGAGTCACAGGTCTTTCACAAGGAGAGGCAAGCCTCCTTCACAGAATTTGATATTTTTAAATTCATTGACCCAGATGCTCCCATTTCAAGTCACAGGGTCGCACTTCTTCCTAATCACAGCCCTACCTTTGGCAAAGCAGAATTTCCACGAGAATCCAACCCTCCTTAGAACTCCATTTCCCTTATAATTTAGTCCTGGTCTTGATCCTCCGTTTTTTTCTGCCCTGTGACTGCAGTAGATGAGTCTCTTACACACTGCCAGGGAAGGCCTCTGACATTGGCTGTTCATCTTACATTGGTAATTAATGACCTTCACACCTTTTATTGTGTTTCTCTAGTGCAGCAGTAGCCCCCAGCAACAGCCATCTGACTCCATGTAATTACCACTTCCTATAAACCTCTCAGATGCCTGAGATATTGCCCTCATTATCTTCTATGGGTATCCCACTTCAACATCCTCACTGATGAAGGTTGGTTGTTGTTGTTTTCTTAAGTAGGCTCTCCACCCAGCGTGGAGCCCTCCACTGATATGAAAGTTTTAACTTTTGCACAGTTATAGCATGCCAGAAGCTTTCAATATTTCACGTTCCACCAGGGACAACATTTTCATTGCTAGTCGCTTGGTTTGTAATGCAGCTCCAAAATCCCACTTTAGAGTTTCCTTCCTGGGACCAGTTCTGTTAGCAACTGTCATAGGCCAAGATCCCCAGGAAAGAGACTCTGGTGTAGAGATTTCCATGCACAAATTATGCTGCTGAGTGCCCTCGGGAACAATGTCTGTACAGGAGTGAAGAAAGCAAGACTGAACAGAAGGAGAGTTGAACGGGAAGGCAGGTAAAGCTTCAGCAGGCCCCCTGAATTGAGGCAAGGGGATTGGGCTTTGTATGTTCACTTGCGCTTGCTTTTGAATGTGGGTCGTCCCCAGGGAGGCATGGCCTTGAACAAGGCATCTACCTTCAGCCAAGGTCAGTTATCTTTGGAGAAACTCAGGTCCCTGGCCTCTGCCAGCAGCTAACACTCCCGGGAGCTGAGGAATAAGTTTCTTGGTACTGAAAGGGGGGACCTGGGCCTTGCACAGCATCCAGCACACAGCTCTACCTGTACATGTATTGCTCTCCTCGCACCTTATCTGCTGCAAAAAGGCCAAACTCCCAGCCATCTCTCACTTCATCACTGAACTCTCACCCCCGTTTGGCTCTGTACATCTCCTGATCTGATGCCTGGTCTTCCAAATCCTTCCCGTGAGTTCTCAAGGGACTCAATTCACAATTTGCACCAGCAGACTTTCCTCTAGTCTCAAAATGTTATCTGAATATTCCTTTGTCTCCTTGACCTAAGTTCTTACGGTCTTCAAGAGGGTCTCTAATGAATGGCTTCCCCAGCCAGCCTCAGAATAAATGGAGGAATAAATCAGAAGTAACTACGGGGCCAAATATCACGTTTATTAGTGGTACAGTCCAGGTGGAAGGATGTGGGTTTCGGTACATCAACTCTGCAGACTGGACAGCACTGTACTCGAGATATAGGTCTCCCCAAACAGTGGCTGCACTGCTGGACCATACATATATTCCCCCCTCCTCTTTTTTTCCTGAAGTCCTCAGTTACAGAGTTCAGAATAATTCTCTATTGCATGTAAGTTGTCTTGGACCCCTTGGCGAAACAGGTGAGGAAAAATTAGAAAAAAAGAGAGAGAGAGAGAGAAGACTCTCAAAATCAGTTAAACGGTAATAGAATGAAACATGTGTCATGGGGAAATGAATAATGTAGAACATTAGTATTGAATTCAGAGAAGGAGGTGGTCACTAAAAAATTAATGCCACTAACCTCAAGGATGCTATCTTATTACATTTCCTCGGGTGTTCATTTCCCCACTCTTCTTGCTGACTTTACCTCCTATTCTTCTGAATTCCATCACTTCCTTCTCAGCTGATGGCTTTGCTTCCTTCACAGAGAAAATAGAAGCAATTAGAAGAGAGCTTCCACAGGCAGCCATCAACACATCTACCTACCTCCCTGCATCTGTGCTCACATCTTCTGTCTTCCCTCCTATTTCTGTGAACGAACTCTGTCAAAACCCAACTCCTCCACTTGACTCTGGATCCCCTCCCCTTTCACCTACTCAGATCCTTTCTCCCAGCAATCCTTTCCTCTTTCTTCTGCTCCAATTTCCCTTTTCCTTGTGGCTTCTTGCCAATCATCCTATAAACAAGCTGTATTTTTTCCCATTTAAAAAATACATATAGGGCAGCCCTGGTGGCTCAGTGGTTTAGCACCGCCTGCAACCCAGGGTGTGATCCTGGAGACCCTGGATCGAGTCCCACGTCAGGCTCCCTGCATGAAGCCTGCTTCTCCCTCTGCCTGTGTCTCTGCCTCTCTCTCTCTCCTCTCTGTGCATTCTTATGAATAAATAAATAAAAATCTTTAAAAAATAAAATAAAAAAATAAAATATATATATTTAAAAACTTCCTCCTGCCTTAAAAAATCTTGACCCCTTCTAATTACCCAAAATTCTCATGCATAGCAAAACTTCTGTACTGATTATTCTCTTTGTTTCCCATTGCTTTTCTCCCATGCTCTTTTGAATCTGTTCCACTCAGGCTTGTATTCCCATCACTCTACCAGCTGCCTTTGTCAAGGTCACCAGTGCTTTTCTGTTGCTGAATCCAATGGTCAATCCTGGTTCTCATCGTACTTGACTCATGGATCATTCCCTCTTACTTCAGAGGCTTGCTTTACCCAATTCCAGGATACCACCACTCTTTTGACTTCTTCTACGTCACGAGCCTCCTGCTTGCCTCCACTGCTGGTTCTTCACCTCCCTCACCTCCAAATGTTGGGGGGCCTTTGGGCCTACTCTCTCAACGTCTTCTTTTGTTTATGTACACCTCCTCTCTTGGTGACCTCAGTTGTACAACTTCAAATATCATCTACACACTGGAAACTCCTGAATTCACATCTTTAACCTGGACCTCTCCCATTTGTCTTGTCTCCTTGAAATGTACATGTGGATGGATGTCTAATAGATATCTAAAATTAAACGTGTTCAAATTGAGCTCTTGATATATGTCAACCTCCCCCCCCCATAGAGGCTTTTCCTTCCCATTCTTTTTTTTTTTTTTTAAGATTTTATTTATTTATTCATGAGAGACACACAGAGAGAGAGGCAGAGACATACGCAGAGGGAGAAGCAGGCTCCATGCAGGGAGCCCAATGTGGGACTCGATCCCGGGACTCAAAGATCATGCCCTGGGTAAAAGGCAGGCGCTAAACCGCTGAGCCACCCAGGGATCCCCTTTTCCTTCCCATTCTCAGTAAGTAGCACTCTCATCTGGCCGTTCACTCAGATTATAAACCTTAGGGTCATCTTTGACTCTTCTCTCTATCTCACCCTCCATATCTAATCTATCAGCAAATCTTGGTGGCTCTACCTGCAAATATATTTAGAATATAAGTACTTATCACTGCTTCCTCTGATGTCATCTGGGGCCAAGCTATAGTTATTTCTCACCTGGGGCAATAGCATTCTAACTGGACTTGTTGCTTCAGCCCTTGTTTTACTATGGCCTTATTGATAACAGCCAATTGTTCTGAACGCTCACCCTGCCAGAGTAACTCTTCTGCTCAAAATCCTCCAGTGGTTTCCCATCTCATTTAGAATAAAAATGAGATTCTCTGCAATGCCGCAAAGCCCCATAACCTCTCTGTCCTATCTCCTATTTCTCTACTTGAATCATTCTGTTCCAACCAATCTGGACTCCTTGGTGCTCTCAGAATATGTCAAGCAAGCTCCCACCCCAGGGCCTTTACACTTCCTATTCTGTCTGCCTGAAACTCACTTCCCTCAGCTATCTGCATAGGTTGCTCACTCTCTCTTTTTCTTTTCTGTTTCAGTTCACCTTATTAGAAGATCTTTCTCTGCCTATCATACATACAATAGCAATAATTCCCTTCCCCTGTGCTTCATTTTTTTCCTCCTGTGCTTCCTATCTCTTTGACACTGCATTTTCACCATAGCCCAGTTACTATATATTTCTTTATTTCTTTGCTTATTTTCTTTGCTTTCTCACCAAATGTAAGCTCCTGGAAAGCCTGCAATTTGGATGGAAAGATTGCTCATTAGCTGTTTAAAAGTATCCAGCCCAGCTTAACATAAGGTGGTATAAAAACCAAATTTCCATTGGTAACCTAACTTTTGCCTTGTGTACCCACCCCTAACTTTATTTTTATTTTTTTAAAAAGCTTTTATTTATTTATTTTAGGGAGAGCACACAAGTGGGGGTGGGAGGGAGGGAGAGCAACAAAGCAGACTCCATGCTGAGCACAGAGCCTAGCTCGGGGCTCTAGACTCAATCTCACACCCCAAGATCAAGAATAAGACACTCAATTGACTGAGCCACTAGGTGCCCTCTCCCAACTTTAGAACAATAAAGTTTACCCAATAAAATTTATCATAATTTATGACTTAAATTTAAAAATGCTTACAAAGAGGGGCACCTGGGTGCCTACTGGTTGAGCATCTGCCTTTGGCTCAGGTAGTGATCCCAGGATTCTGGAATTGAGTCCCGTATCAGGCTCCCTGTAGGCAGCCTGCTTCTCCCTTTGCCTATGTCTCTGCCTCTCTCTGTGTCTCTCATAAATAAGTAAAAAAATATTTTTTAAAAATGCTTACAAAGAACTAAAAATCAAATTACACTTTATGGTATAACTAGAAAATTCTCTTTATTTAAAGCAATAATGTTACGTAAAAAGAAATACAAAATTCAAGAATGTTTGTTATGAGAATATATGGAAATTGGAAATTTGAACTTGAACTGTTGGAGAAAATCTAAGTGTTGCTATACCACTATACTACTTTCTTTCTTTTCTTTTTTTTAAGATTTTATTTATTTATTCATGAGAGACACACAGAGAAAGAGAGAGAGGCAGAGACACAGGCAGAGGGAGAAGCAGGTTCCCTGCAGGGAGCCTGATGCAGGACTCAATCACAGGACTCCATGATCCCGCCCTGAGCCAAAGGCAAAGGCCCAACCGCTGAGCCACCCAGGCATGCCATATACCACTATGTTTTCAATTATCCAAGTGGTCTTCAAGACTATTTCATAATTTCGACTCTATGTCAGAAGATGGAACAAACTTCATTAAGTAAAATTTAAATAAATCATTCCGAGAAGTTGGTATTCAGACTGGTTTGTTTTTTTTTTTTTCTGAACTGCCCACTAGATGGTGCTGCTAAGAAGTTTTCTAAAAAATTCCAATTTGGCATTCACTTTTAAATAAACAATAGAATATAATTCATATGTTTAAAAATGGCTCTCTAATAACATTTGTTTCTATAACTTTAGAGAAAACATTCTATGGTCTCCTAGAGCTTGTGTGTGGATGTGATGTGGGTCAGTTTAATAAATAATAGTCTGAGTAGGTGGAAATCAGAGCTAGAATTTCAGTTGCAACAGGATTTGAAATTATTAGATTTTCAGCAGTCATCATGTACTGGCTTCCAATAACCTTTCCCAGAAGCTTCAGCAGGCCTTCTGAACTATAGATGTTGTTCAATCTGCAAAAGTGAGCATTATAATACTATTTCAATTTAAAAACCCAGTAATTATTTTTATGTGGTTCATGAAAAGCCAGCTTTATTAACTGTTTTCTTTTTTTTAAAGATTTTATTTATTCATGAGAGACACAGAGAGAGGCAGAGACACAGGCAAAGGGAGAAGCAGGCTCCCCGCGGGGAGCCCGATGCGGGACTCGATCCCAGGTCTCCAGGATCAGGCCCCGGGCTGAAGGCAGGCGCCCAACTGCTGAGCCACCCAGGCGCCCCTATTAACTGTTTACAATAAGGGCAAATGTTTTTAAAATATAAATTGAATAGTTGGATTTATGGTTCTTCCTATGAAGATATTTTGTCTATCGTGCAGAAAATTCAGGATTTTTTCTGTGTATACTACACCAACGTAATAGCATGAGCTAAGGGTAAAATATAGCAATCAGTCCCCTCGACCATTTCCTAAGAGGCCATTTTCAGTGGGAAAATGCAATGGGTATAGGTAGTCCTATTCCATAGTTTGCTGTGGATTTGAGGCTTTCATGGAAATTCAAGGATCAAAAACCTCCTTTATTTTATCCTCTGTGGAAATAAAATGTTGCTGTGAGGAAGCATTACATTTTATTTTCTAGATTAAAATCCCAGCTTCTTTACTATTTACACATTGATTCTATTTCCCATCTTAATCATTTTTTCAGCTTTGAGATATAATTGATGTACAACATCACGTAAATTTAAGATGTATAATGTGATAATCTGATATATGTATATCTTGCAAAATGATGACCACGATAATGTTAGCTAATATCCATCACCTCACATCATTATCTTTTGTATGTGCGTGTGGTGAGAACATTTAAGATATACTCCCTTAGCAACTTTCAAGTATGTAGTACATTTTTGTTAACTCTAGTCACTTTGCTGTAGGTTAGATCCCAGAATTTATTCATCTTATAACTGGAAGTTTGTACCCTTTGATCACCTTCACCCTCCAGCCCCTGGCAACCACCAATCAATCTACACTCTGTTTCTGTGAGTTTGGGTTTTTGTTTTTTTTTTTTTAGATTCCACATATAAGTGAGATCATACAGTATTTATCTTTCTGTGTCTGACTTATTTCACTTAGCATTATGCCCTCAAGGTTTATCCATGTTTGTCTCGAATGTCAGGATTTAATCACTATTGTTTCTTTCTCCTAGTGTTACCAGAATTGGGACTGGGGAGAAGGAAAAGCATCATTTACATAATCATTTGCCTAATCATCTACATTTATTTGCATAAGTTATAAATCTCTCTGAGTAAATGAGAGGCAGACCCAAAGAGGGAGAAGAGGAGCCTGGAGTGGGGGTTGGGACTTTACAAAGGTCTTTAGGGACTTTCCTCCGCGAAGAAAGGAATCTGGATGACAGTATCCAGGGAGTCAGGGGAGCCAGACCAGTAGACTCCTGGGCTTAAGGGCACTGAGGCTGTGGGGGGATACAGACTGAAATTGTCACTGGAAAGAGCAAAAGAGGAAAGAAAAGTGGACAGCATAAGCAAAACTCAATGTACTTCTTTTCTTTGCAGCTGATGTTTCTACTTCCTGAGATGAGACCAGAGGGATCTCGGGGCAGGGGATCAGCAGCTGTTCTCTCAGGCTGCTGGCAGGGCGATGGCCCCAGCACACAGACCCCTTTCTTCTTCCTTGGAGGGAGTGGGAAGCTGCTGTAAGTGGAGCCTTGTTATCTGGTCTCTCTACCCCCACCGCCAGCCGTCATCAGAGGGAAGCTCTGTGTACAGCCTGTCTCCCATTCCTGGGCAGGAGAACAGCACAAAGAGAAATAATCCCAGCATATTAGCACCCCATTTTAACTCCTGGGTAGTTAAGCAATTTGGCAGTGCCAGCCCAGATCCCAGAGCTAGAATCTGGCTTAAGTGGAAGGGGGCAGCTGCCAGGGGGGAGTCTTGATCTACTCCCCCAGACTCGTTGGTTTCTTTGCTTCTACAATAGTTAGTCGAATTGTCAGAGCAGTGATTGCCAAACTTTTAAGATTGTACCTTTTTTGGTTGAAAGAATGCACCCTTAATACGCCTTAACATATGCAAAATAATCATTGTGCATTTTTTCAAATTTTTATTATTTTTAAAAAATTCTTTATTTAAATTCAATTTAGTTTTAATCACAGAAAAAAAAAAAACTTCCACAGCTCTTACTACTGTAGGACGTTGTTCTAAATATTCTGCATGTGTTAACTCAATTTTCACAGCAACTCTCCATAGTTAGGTATTATTATCTCCATTTCACGGATGATGAAACTGAAGCACAGAAAAGATTCTTTTCCAGGGATATACAAAGGCAAACCCAAGATTTTAACCCAGGCAGTCTGATCCCAGGGTCTGTGCTTTTTAACTTTTATGTCATGAGATACATACTTATTTATAGTTACAAACATGTATATATACCTTATGAAACATAAGCATACATGAATATTTAAAAACTTTTTTTGAGAGAGAAAGACAGAGAGCTCGAGTGGGGGGAGGGGCGAAGGGAGAAGGAGAGAAAGAGAATCTCAAGCAGATTCCTTGCTGATGTGGGATCCCTGGGTGGCTCAGTGGTTGGGCGTCTGCCTTTGGCTCAGGGCATGATCCTGGAGACTGGGGATCAAGTCCCACATTGGGCTCCCTGCAAGGAGCCTGCTTCTCCCTCTGCCTGTGTCTCTGTCTCTCTCTGTGTCTCTCATGAATAAATAAATAAAATCTTAAAAAAAAAAAAAAAAAGATTCCTTGCTGAGTCTGGAGCCCAACTTGGGGCTGGATCTCACAACCCTGTGGTCATGACCAACTGAAATCAAGAGTTGGACACTCTGACGACTGAGCCACCAGAAACCCCCATACGTGGATATTTTTAAAGGTAGGGGTAAAAGTAAATATAAATAGAATTTCAGATATATTCTTCCTTTACCCCCAACATATTGTTTTATAGTCTTTTATTTTAGAGACCACTATTTGAGAATATGGAACCCTATGGAAAGTGGGGGGCCATGGCCGACCCAGGGAACATGAGCTGCACCACTGCTCCATTCATATAGTGGGCATCCAAACCTTTCCAGCACCAGGGTCCCATTTAAGGTAAAAAAAAGGGGGGGGGGCAGCCCGGGTGGCTCAGCGGTTTAGTGCCACCTTCAGCCCAGGGCCTGATCCTGGAGACCAGGGATTGAGTCCCATGTCAGGCTCCCTGCATGGAGCCTGCTTCTCCCTCTGCCTGTGTCTCTGCCTCTCTCTGTGTGTGTCTCTCATGAATAAATAAATAAAATCTTTAAAAAAAAAAATGGGGGGGAATCTCTGGATGGCTCAGTGGTTTAGCTCCTGCCTTCCGCCCAGGGCGTGATCCTGGGATCGAGTACCACATCAGGCTCCCTGCATGAAGCTGGCTTCTCCCTCTGCCTGTGTCTCCGCCTCCTCTCTCTCCGTGTGTGTCTCTCATGAATAAATTTTAAAAATATATTTTAAAAAATTGCAAGTCCTCATGTAAGAGTTGTACTTTCTATATCTCTTGATTGAGAAAGGAGATCATGACTTAGGCTCTAAGTAACACTTGTGCTTTTAAATGATATCATTTTATTAGCTACAGTAGTATCCAAGCATTGTAGGAAACATTCCAGGTATATACAAGTCACATTAATTTTTCCATGTACATACAATATTTGATATACTTCTAGATTTGCCTGCTTCTTATGATAATCCCAGGGCCCAGGGCATATACAACCTCCGTAGATGTTGAGATCTGCTGGTGTGGTGGAAAGAATCTGGGTTCAGGAAACAGCCAGAACTGAACTGAATTCTAGTTGCATGTGTGTGCCTTGGGATAAGTAACAAACACTTTTGAACCAGGGTTTCCTCATTTGTAAAATAGGATAACACCACCTTGCTTATTGTAAAGAGAGCTATAAATAAAAAGTCTCTGGTACAAATTGACACAATAAATCATAGCTATTATTCTCAGAAGCAGATCTGCTCTGAAGCTGCTAAAACTTAAAATTTAGGATGCAGCGCTTGCACCCGTCCTTCCCCCAACTTTGCGAAGACCCATGCAATTCTGTGATTTGTAATTTTGTATTCTTTTTCTTAAAGAGGGGGCCTCTAGAATTATTTATATTTCAGGCTCTCCTTGGATCCTCCATACTATCATGCAACCCTTCTATTCCAGAGGGAGGAGCTGAGGCGAATTGAAGTGCCCCATCCCCCTGACCAGAGGTAAGGACAGCCCGTGGATGAGGGAGGCAGCATTCAAAGCCAGTTCCCAGAGAAAGAGCTTCAACAGCTAGCCTTCAAGAACACGTGAAGGTGATTACTGTAAGCCTTCCGCCTCATGGGGGTAGGATTGTGGAGGGGGAGGCCCTGAGGAGGAGCTGAGATGCTTCCAGACTCCCCCAAGTCCTGCATAGCAACCACAGCACCGGGGTGCCCTTCCCCATCTGCCTTGTCAGATTCAGAATTAAGATCAGCTCCTAGTCTGGCTCTGAAGCTCTGAATTATGTCCTAAATTGATGGTTCTCAACTCTGGCAGCACAGGCAAATCAATCTGGGAGCTTTTTGAAACAAATACTGATACTTGGGCTCATCCCCAGAGATTCTGACTTAATTGGCTTTGGGTGGGGCCCCAGCACTGGTATTTTTATAAGCTCCCCAGAAGAGTCCCACACGCATCAGGGCTGAGAACTACCGTCTGAATTCGTCTGAGCAGCTTCAGTAGGACAATAGTGATGTCAAATCTCGTGGCCAGCCGTGAGACAGATGGCAGCAGGTGGTACAAGACCTTTCTTAAAACTACCATGGGCCCCACTGTGCGAGGAACAAAGATGGCTAAGAGCTATGATGGTCACCTGTCCATGAGAAATTTGCAACCTGGTCAGGGAGAAATGCACAGGTAGGTTGCTGTGATGCTTGAAGAGGGCTTTTGGTTCAGCTAGGATGTGTCAAGGAAGGCTTCCTGGAGGAGTTACCTGAGTCATAAGGGGTAAAGTCACTACACAGATGAGGATGAGAAAGGGAACAGTTCTGCACAAATGCTTAGAGGTATGAACTACACAGTTGAGGTTGTGATGGTTAATTTTTTGTGTAAACTGGACGGGGCCACTGGAGTGCCCAGATATTTGGCTGAACATTATTTCTGGGTGTGTCTGTGAGGGTGTTTCTGGATAAGGTTAGCATTTGAATTGGTAGACTGAAGAAGGCGGAATAAGGCCCTTCCCAAGGTGGGTGGACCGCCCCCACTGAAGTCCCGAATAGGAGAAAAAATACCAAGTACACAGAGAATTCTCTCTGCCTTACATCTTGGAGCTGGAGTGTTCGTCTTCCCCTGCGTTCAGACTTGGCCTTGCATGGGAACTCTACCATCGGTTCTCTTGGGTCTGGACTTCTCAGCCTCCATAATTGTGTGAGCCAGTACCTTATTAAAAAAAAAAAAAAAAAATCTCTTCATATATTGGTTCTGCTTCTCTGAAGAACCCTGAGTAATACAGAAGGTATATTGGTTGGGATGGGGATGGGGGAATGACAGGCAATTTGGGATTACTAGGGAGAAGGAAAAAGTGAAGTAATGACATGGGTTTGGTGGGGTGAAGTGGTAACAGGGATGGGTCCATTGGGCAGGCTGGAGGCAGCTGGCTGGGGCAGATGAGCAACAGCCTCTGCAAAGAGAGAGAGATGGTTCAGCTGGCAGTGTGAACTGAGAGTACCACATACCTGTTCTGCCCACATGAAGCTGCTCTGGACCCAAGCTGGGGGAGGAGGGACCACTGGGCTCTGGACAAACCTAGCCAAAGGGGGTATTACAGCAGAGAGGGAGACCACCTTTGCTGGAGTTCTAGTGGAAAGCAAGCCCCTTAGCACAACCCTAGGATAGGGCTTTTTGACAAAGAGACTTCATCCTGAAATTCAGTCCAGCACCTGAATTCCTCCCCCCCGCCCCGCCCCCCATTGCCTTGACTGGCAACAGCCTTCCCAAAGCTACCTCACTTAGGAGCTCAATAATATTCTTAAGAATACATTTTGTTTGAAAGAGGTTGTGTTGTGTGTGTGTGTGTGTATTTAAGTTTTGTAAGTCCATCTTGTTCTTCATGCTTCTGTGATCAGAAATGTGTTTCTTCTCCACCACTGGGATAAATGTTTTTCTGTTTATATTTCTAGATCATTTAACCAATTTGTTCTAGTTTATATTTAACGCTCTGATTCATGATGATATTATTCACTATGCTCCTGGCACCACGCTAAGTGCTTTACTATGTTGCTAAGTAACTTCTCAAAACTACCTTCAAGATAGGTGTGATAAGTTCCATTGTACAAAGAGTGAAAAGGAGTATTAGGAATTTTAAAAACTTGCCATTGATGAACTGATTCCAATTTGGTTCTTAACTACCGTGTAAGTAAATGCTTTTTTTTAATGCCAATATCTGATTGTCTTAATAGCATTTATTAATGATTTCTTTCCTTACTGTGTTACTTCTGATTGGTCATACTCAAACTCTTTGAATTAATCTGTTACATCTCTATTTTTTATGATTTAACAACTTAATTATATTTTAATGTAGCTTTATTGCTTTTATAATTATTGCTTTATAATACATTTCAAAGTTTACTAAAGCAAAATATTAGGCAGGGTAAGTCTGTAATCATGATGTTTTTTAAAATCAGCATTCTTTGGCATTTTTCTTGTTATTATACCAGAGGAATTGTATCTTCATTTGTTAGACTCTTTAACCTTCGACAAATCTACATACTAACCTTGGAAATACTGTATTTACTTTCTTAATCAAGAGTAGACCTAGCACTCAATTTATTACCCTTCTCTATAATTTCTCTGAATAACCCTTGCCAAAAGTTAAGTCAATCCCTGTGCATTTAATCTTTTTGTTGTAAGAGCAACATTAGAAATCCATTTTTATTGTATTTCCTTGTTTTTTTTTAATTTTTTAAATTGATTTATTCATGAGAGACACAGAGAGAGTAGCAGAGACACAGGCACAGGCAGAGGGAGAGGGAGAAGCAGGCTCCATGCCGGGGAGCCGGATGTGGGACTCCATCCCCAGTCTCGAGATTCATACCCTGGGCCGAAGGTGGGGCTAAACCGCTGAGCCACCCGGGCTGCAGTGTATTTCCTTGTTAGATATCAGTATACATACTAACATGTATACATATATAATGCAATACAATATATACACACATACAAATTTTTTAGTGTCAGTTCTGCAGTTGAACTCATTACTTTCAGTAATTTTAGTTGATTTCCTTAGATTTCTAGGTCTGCAATCATGCCATCTGTAAAACAGACACTCCTGTTTCTTTCTTTCTAATATTTATACATAATATTTTCTTCCTGCATAGTTATTGATGACATTTCTAGAATAAGAGATCCTGATTTGAGAAAACCAGTATGTGTTTCTTCTTTAAGAATAAAATCAACTCTTTGTTTTCAGTACATACTCCATCATGTTTAGACTGGAAGTCCAACAAAGCTAATGTTGCGCTAGTTTCCTGTTTGGAATGGCTGAAGATAAAAATAGTTTGGAGGCGGGGCGCCTGGGTGACACAGTTGGGCGTCTGACTCTTGGTTTTGGCTTAGGTGGTGGTCTGGGGTCTTTGCATCCAGCCTCGCCCAGGCTCAGCACAACTCTGGGACTCTCTCTCCCTCGGCCTCTGCCCCTGCCCCCTACATGTTTTCTCTTTCTTTCTCCTCCTCCATCTCTCCCTCCCTCCCTCCCCTCCCCGCTCCTCTCTCTAAAATAAATACATCTTTTTTTTTTTTTAAATAAATACATCTTAAGAAAAAATAGTTTGGAGGCAGTTCAAATCAAAATAAGCAAAACAAAACAAAAAAGAGTGTATCATTAGGACATTTGGAAGCATTTGTCCACTTCCTTTTCCTGGGCATTGCTAAGTTATTTCCTACATGTGAGCCTCTTGAGCTGGTCTCTCTTTGGATCCTAGATCCCTAGTGCCACAGTCTGCAAATACAAGGGTCTCTGTCCCAAGGTGCTGATATTTTTCTGTGACCAGTCCCCCTTCT
Source organism: Canis aureus (assembly GCF_053574225.1). Lineage (NCBI taxonomy): Eukaryota > Metazoa > Chordata > Mammalia > Carnivora > Canidae > Canis > Canis aureus. The sequence continues at coordinate 22,606,290 of NC_135641.1, read as the reverse complement.
TCCACATCCCCTCTACAAGAGTAAAGGATATACTCTCCTATAAGAGAAATGGCTTTAAACAATGCTGACCAGGAATCCACCTTTCTGATGAATTACTGAACTAGATTCATTGACAAAAGCAATCCTAATTATCAATACCTGATTTTCAGTTTTCATCAGGAAGAGATGAAAATTCTAGCCAACAACTTATTAAAGTCTCTTTGGATAAAACATGGACAGCTATTTCCATTTTTCTGTTAATGTGATGTGCTGTATTAGTTCTACTTTTTTGTACCCATTTTGCATTTCTAGAATTAAACATGTGACGAGTACGTGTAAAGTATTTTTCTCCCTTTTTGGCTAACATAAAATCTTAATGTGTTTGTTTATTAATGAGATTGGCCTATAATTTGATTTGTTTCCTATTCAAATTTTGAAATCAATCATTTTTGCTTCATAAAATAAATTGGGTGACCAACAACACAGACTCACAAACACACATTTACAGTTTACATAACACAGGAATTTTTTTGTTTTTTGAAATTTTGGAAAATTTTCATAAACCCATCAGGATCAGGCATCTTGTGGGGTAACTGGTTGTATTTCTTTTCCAGTTATTTGATCTGTCACAGTGCTTTATATTTTTTGTAAGTAAGCACACATTTGGTAATATGTCTTTCTTCATATTTTCTCTTGTTTTGGTTGAGAATAATGATTTTCACAAAAAACACTTTTTACTATTTTAATATACTAATTTGTTTTTATTTTATTTATGCATATTTTCATTTTTTCTACTCCTGACTTGCTACTTTTTCTTCTTCACTAAATACTTTAGTAGTTTCAGTTCATTATGTTTATCTTTTTTATTATTAATAACAAAGATGTTTAGAATGATCTTTCCCATCAGTAACTGGTTTGTATTTGTATTGAGGTTTTCCTATTTCATAATGCAATTGTTAAGAGCTTGGGCTCCAGAGTTAGGCTGCCTGGGTTCAAAGCTCAGCTTCAGGCTTTATCAGCTGGGCTGTGTTGGTCAAATTATTGAACATTTCAGCATTCTCATCTATGGGGGGGGTGGGTGGATTTTTTTTTTTTTAAGGTTTTATTTATTTATTCATTTTTTTCATGAGAGAGACACACACAGAGAGAGAGAGGCAGAGATACAGGCAGAGGGAGAAGCAGGCTCCATGCAGGGAGCCTGATGCAGGACTTGATCCCGGGACTCCAGAATCATGCCCTGGACGGTAGGCAGGTGCTAAACTGCTGAGCCACCCAGGGATCCCCACCTAGATTATTTTTGTAAAGATTATTTGAAGATACTGTGAGCACTTAACATAGTATGTGGCACATAGCTCTTAAGAAATGTTAGTATGATAGTTATTGTTACTATTTTTAATTAAAAAATATAAATGACCTAGTTCCTTCTGTAGAGGTACTCAGAGATAAGAGGCATTTCTGGTGAGGGGTAGGATGAAGGCGAAGCCTGGCCTCCAGGATTGATCTTTGGGAGAGAGGCAGAGGAGGATCTGTGGTCCCCAAGCCACTATTGTGGGTTTATAGCTGGAAAACTCTGTAAAATACTTTTAGGAATTGGATCATGGTGAACTGTAACACAACAAGTTCCGGTAATTATAGCTTCCACTCCTTCTAATTTTCCTTTCTCCTCTATCTTATCCTTATCAACTTTCAAATCCTCTCTTCCCCTCCCCTAAGTTCAAATTCAAATGAACTTCCATTAGAGTATACATGATTAATAGGAAATTTATAGTTGGTACAGTATTAAGACAAATTAACTCATGTGGATTTCTCAGACTGTATAACATAGTGTTAGGTTTTGTTTTGTTTTGTTTGGAAGGGGGCTGATTCAGCAGGGATCCTTTTGAATATCTACATACATGCCCTCTTACCCAACAACCCAGTGGTATCCAGAAGTCAAAACTAGATAGTTTATTTGAATTTGTATTCTGGCCAAGGTAAGGGAGAAGTGAGAGAAGAGAGAGTGAAATAGGAGTCTTTAAAGTAATCTGTAGGGAAAGGGTGGTGGTTCTGTGACAAATAAAATTGTGGGCCCTCTTCCCAGCCATGCTTATCTCAGATTACCTTTCTTCCTGGCTCCTCACTCAGTAACAAAGAAGTTTCTAATATGAATGATCTGAGCACAAGACATTGATTGGACTATGTGGTAGGCTGTATATTCCTAAAATGTCTCATCTCTCATGGTCTTCTTATGATGTGATGTTGACCTGCTTCATTGTGAGGTGGCATCTGTGGAGAACAGAAGGAGCCCTCTGGTCTCAGGCAGATATCTACAATTGCCTCAACTACTCAAATGTCACAGAAGGACTTTGGAAGTTGGATCACAGAAGTTAATATGACTTCCATGTGGCATTCTCTCAGGACACTTGTCATGTTTGGGGGAAGCCACATGGAAAGGCCACATGTCCTGGCTGACAGCTAACCACCAGATGTATGAGTGAATGAATGTTCCTTCAGACCGGTCCAGTCCTCAGTCTTTGGGTCTTCCGGTGGAGATTCCAGAAATTGTGGAGCAGAGAAAAGCCATCCTTGCTGTGCCCTGTCTGAATTCCTGACCCAAGAAGCTGTCAGAGATAATGGCTTTCAACAATAGTCATTGATTAAGTTTTGGAGTGAATTGTTACACAACACCAGGTAACTAATATAGGCTCTATTTGCTAAAGGGTGTGAACTTCTGGGCTCCTCTCTTGTGCTTCCTGTATCCCTTCTAGATGGATCAGGCTTAGCCAGTTTCTTCTACTTTCCTCCTAACATGCATTTGGGTGAGCAAATAAGCCAAAGCCTATTGTACAAACCTGGCCATAGAGTTCCTCTATTTCTTAGACTTCCTCCTCTTTGCATGTGGTCAGAGGGCAGGAAAATCCCAAGAAGAAGGCCTCACTTCCTCTTGGACCAGAGAGCTCTGCTTTGGGGCATGGGTGCCTGGGCCATTAATAAAGAGACATTTTGTTTCACAATGTATAATTATGTAGTGTGCTTAACTTCCTCTGAGGCTGGTGGGAAGAGGAGAGGGAAGTGGCAGGCATGCTGGGGTTTGGGCATTGCTGGGTCCGTAATAACACAGTATCAAAATATCACCCTAATAACTAACAGTGGGTAGAGAATAAAAAGGGATAATCAAAGGTAAAATGCATACAAGGAGAAGCCAATTTCTTTTCATCTCTCTAAGGCAGAAGGAAGAGGAGGAGTCTTGGAAACCTACGGTTTCTAATTCCTTCTCCAACAGGAATGGATTCTAGAATGAGTAGTTTTATGACCTTGGGCAAGTCACTTCATCACTTTTCTGTGCCTCCACTTTCCAAAGTAATAAAAAGGATGCTTCACTTAACTAATTGTCAATCTAAGAATCCATATATTTCTCGCGTCTCTCTCTCTTTCTCTCTCTCTCCTCTCTTTCTCTCTCTCTTTCTCTCTCTCTCTCTCTCTCTTTCTCTCTCTCTTTCTCTCTCTTTCTCTCTTTCTTTCTCTCTCTTTCTTTCTCTCTTTCTTTCTTTCTTTCTTTCTTTCTTTCTTTCTTTCTTTCTTTCTTTCTTTCTTTCTTTCTTTCTTTCTTTCAGATTTTACTTATTTATTCTTGAGAGACGGAGAGAGAGCGAGGGAGAGAGACAGGCATAGGGAGAAGCAGGCTCCATGCAAGGAGCCTGATATGGGACTTGATCCAGGACTCCGGAATCACACCCTGGGCTGAAGGCAGGCACTACCGCTGAGCCACCCAGGGTTCCTCTCAGTCACTTTCAAAGCTATTCACACTGTCAGCTTCTAAACAGGCACACATGCATTTGGATGGATGACCATGTGAGATGTGAGAAGGGTAGGGAAGCCCCAGTTCTGTACTTTCTAGAGATTACAACAGCTGCCCCTGGGGCTTGGCCCACTCTTCAAGAAGTAGAGAATGAAAATCCTTGGGAATAGTAGCTCTCTAGGGAAAGCCAGCTGCCACTGAGGGCAAAGACTTGACTCTCTACCCTTTTTTCACCCAGGATGAACTCTGCTCAGAACTGAAGTAACAGTAATGTCCCAGATTCTACACCCAGGCCAAATAGGAATGAGCAGCAGAGAAAGAAAATAAACCTTAGCCTTGCCCTTGACGTTGGAGCAGAGCGGAGGTTCATTTTCCAAACAGCTATATAAAGAATCTAAATGCAGCCACCACAGACATTACATGTAGAGCTAAGTGCATTGGTAGTTCTTTGTACCTGATCCATTGGTAGAGGAGAAAACAGCAGGACTGCTGGAAGAAGCTTCCAGTGTTGTAATGTTGCATGTTCTCTTCCTGCAACTAATTACATACTATTTTTGAGATGTAATTTACATAAAACATTAGTTCCAGATGTACAACCTAAAGATTTGATATTTGTGTATGTTGTGAAATGATCACAATAAATCAAGTTTATACCCATCACTGCACATAATCACTATTTTTTTATAATGGGAATTTTTAAGATTACTATCTTAGTAACTATCAAATATATAATACAGTATTATTAACTGTAGTCACCATGTTGTAACTTACATCCCCAGGACTTACTTATCCTACACCTGGAAGTTTATATCTTCTGACCACTTTTATCCACTCCACTTCCTGCTTCTGGAAATCCCCAATATATTCTCTGTATCTAGGAGTTTAGGGGTTTTTGTTTGTTTTAGACTCCACATATAAGTGAGATCATACAGTATTTGTCTTTCTCTGGCTTATTTCATTTAGCATAATGGCCTCAAGGTCCATCCATGTTGTTGCAAATGGGAGGATTTCCTTCATTTTTATGGCTGAATGATATTCTCATACTGACTTCTAAAATAACAATATCCTATTTTTTATTTGCTCTGCCACCCAGCCTCCTGGGCTGTGCTGGACTCAGGCTCATGTATGCACTATACTAGGCATGTCAATCATGGTGCCTCCATGCCCACAGGCCCTTCTATGGGAAATTGTCCACCCATAGCTCCTGCTTAAGTTTAGGTGGTTTTTACATCACATGATTTCCCCTTTTCTTTCTTTTTTTTTTTTTTTTTTTTTAATTTTTATTTATTTATGATAGTCACACACAGAGAGAGGGAGAGAGAGGCAGAGACACAGGCAGAGGGAGAAGCAGGCTCCATGCACCGGGAGCCCGATGTGGGATTCGATCCCGGGTCTCCAGGATCACGCCCTGGGCCAAACGCAGGCGCTAAACCTCTGCGCCACCCAGGGATCCCTCCCCTTTTCTTTCTTCAGCTATAGAGGACTACTAAAATGGTGGTTGAAACAGATCCTCATTTTCAGTTCAAACTGCAAGGGAAAAGGAAAAGGTAGGTCCTATCAAGAACTGAATTAGAAGGGATTTACAGTGGAAAAGAATAAGTAGGGGTTAGGACTCTGTAAGGTCAAAATTAAAAAGAAACACATTGTGAGAGAAAAGAAGCTTTAAGGTAGGGGGAAGAAAGTAGAAATAATAAATGGGAGTACCTGGGTGGCTCAGTGGTTGAGCATCTGCCTTTGGCCCAGGTGGTGATCCCGGGGTCCTGGGATTGAGTTCCGCATTGGGCTCCCCGCAGGGAGCCTGCTTCTGCCTCTGCCTGTGTGTCTCTCATGAATAAATAAATATAATCTTTTTTTTAAAAAAGAAGAATGAATACATGTACGGGCAACATGAGTACCAACACAAGGGGAATAGCAAAGTCCTATTTCTGGAGCACAAGTGTGAAGCTCTTTCGACTCCTGCTGCCATGTTTCCAGGGCTGCTTTGGTCACAATCCCAGTTTCTGGAGGCCTGGATGTACGTGACTTCTGCTCTTGGTTTTTCTTGCTGTACCATGTGCCTCCTGACATTGAACTTTCCATTACTCAAAGTACTTGCAGCGTTCTCTGTCTCTCTGTCTCTGTCTCTCTCTCTCACACACACACCCTCCTGGACACTAAGAACTAGGAGCTCTAGTGTGGGCATCCTGTGATGACTCTTGTGCTCTCTGAGCAGAACTGTGGGGGCAATTCACTGTATGTTGGAGTGCCCTTCAGTGAAAAATAATGGCCATCATTATATCACAATCATAATGTCAGCTACTACTTCTGAAGCATCTATTTTGTGCCAGGAACTTAGCATTAAAAATCACTATCTCAATCATAACAATTCCCTTAAAATTGGTATTCTTAACCTGTATACAGCTAAGGAAATGCCAGCTAGGAGAGGATAAGTAACCTGACCAGTGACATCAGTTAGCAAGTGGTGGAGGCAAGATTTAAACTCAGTGATACCTGACTCCAAAGCTCATGCCCTTTTCACCCTGTTGTGACCTCTTCCTCAGGAATGTGGTGAAAACCAGCTTCTCTTTTAGTTGAATTCAGCCTCATAGACAGCAGTGTTTCAAACATGTTTGGCTTTCACACTGTAAAGAATGCTGGCACCTTGCAGTTCAACATAGTCCCCACCGTTCCCTATTACTTGATACCTAGAACTCTTCTCTCTCTTAGGTTCTTCTCTTAACTCGCAAAGGCACTGGAGTCTGCAGCCTCTGAGTAAAGCTCCCTGATGTGTAAGTACAATTTCTTATATAGAGTACCCTATTTCGGACTCCTCCAAGTAACTGTCAGTGTTCCCTGTAAGGATGACTCTCAGTCATTTGGATCTCCACACAACCTCAGTTAGACTTTTTTCCTCTTCTCGAAACATGTTCCTTCCTCTTTGTCTCCTAGCTTATGATTGGCATTGTCCCTACTTCCCCTACTTCCCCCCCCCCACCCCCAATGCTCACTCTCTTCACCTCCTCCCAGGCTAGCAATCGCCTTATCTCTGGTCTTGTCCCAGTAAATGTCTCCTGCTTGCTCATTCCAGAGTTAACATTTAAAATGCACATTTGATCCTGTCACTGTGTGCTCTGAATTCTGAATTCCCCAGTGGTACCTATAGTAGTTATCTCTTGCTGCATAACAAATGTCCCCACAATGTAGAGGCTTAAGCAACAAAGCATTTATTATCTCACAATTACTGTGGGCCAGCAATGTGGGTGTAGCTTAGGTGACATGAGGTCTTTCAAGGCTCCAGTCAAGGAGTTGGCTAGAATTGTGGTTTTCAACTGGGAGGATTTGCTTCCAGGCTTACTCATGTGATTGCTGGCATTCTTTGTGTCCTTACTGGCTGTTGGCCAGAGATACCCATTCCTTCCCATGTGGGCTTCTCCATAGGACCACTCACATTATGGCAGTTGGCTCCCTCAGAGTGAGGGAAAGAGAGATAAAAACAACAGAAGTCAGTCTTTGCAACCTAATCTTAGAAGTGACTCCATCACTACTTCTGGAGTTGCTAAATCCAGTGCACACTCAAGGGAAGGAATTATAGAGAGTCTGAATACTAGGGGGTGGTGATCATTGGGGGCCATGTTAAAGGCTACCTACCACAACTTCCGCCTCCTTGAAACAGTGGTTTGGCTTTGGTGTTGTGGGTGTTACAAACAAATGGAGCTCCAGCATTCCCACCAACACGTATCGTGCCTCAGCAAGAACAACTGGACTTCGCAGATTTGTTGCATTAATGCTTTCTGATAAGTGTTTCCAATGAATAAAGTGCCTCTAGCTTCACGGTGTTCAAAGACTACTGATTTAGAGGACTAAGTATAAACTTTAGGCTTATCATTTGGCCTCTGTCTACCAGTTCCTCCTCTCATTTGATTGCTCCTTCAGCCTACATTACTTTTAAGCAAGACAAACTTCCAGAACAGTCCTTTCTTTGCCTCTCTTGCTGGCATGCATGCTGTTCCCCCCTCTCATAATACATCATCCCAGCTTGTCTGCATTGCCAGTGCTAATGCACTCTTTTTGTGAAATACTTTTTGATAGCTATAGTCTGACTTACCTGTTTCTTTCTTATTCTAGTGTGCTCTGTTTAAACCCCTTAATAAAGCAATTACCTTCTATACTCATAGAGTTGGTTTATATCTCCCTTCTAAATTATCTCCAGCATCCAGCCCAGAGCCTGGCACATAGAAGACTCAATAGCTATTTGTGGAGGGGATAAATGAGCCCAGCATTGTATGCTGGACATGGCTCAAATGCCTGGGGCCCTGGGTGTATGGAGGGCTGACCACAGCTCAGCATCTGCACAGGTTGCAGGAGGCACCTCGGCTGCCTCATTTATAAACCAAGAGTCAGTCATTGTATTCCAGATTGCTCTTCACTGTCATTTTAGCCTTTAGCTGCTTACTGAAATGAGCTAATTAAAGCTGAATTATTTTAATTGCTAATCATCAAGAAAAAAGATTTTTTTTTTTTTTTTTTTTTAAAGATTTATTTATTTATTCATGATAGACATAGAGAGAGAGAAAGAGGCAGAGACACAGGAGGAGGGAGAAGCAGGCTCCATGCACCGGGAGCCTGACGTGGGATTCGATCCCGGGTCTCCAGGATCGCGCCCTGGGCCAAAGGCAGGCGCCAAACCGCTGCGCCACCCAGGGATCCCCGAAAAAAGATTTTTTTAATGGAAATGGCAGAGTGTGTGTGTGTGTGTGTGTGTGTGTATGTGTGTGTTATCTTACTGTTTAAAGAAGTCAGAATGTCTTGTTTCAAGATTATGATAGGTCCATTGCTTCCAGAAGTAAGTGTGGACTGTCAGAGTATAAAAAATGGGTTGTGTTGTGTGGAGCACAAAATTGACCCAGATCCTATTTCTATTAGTGTCACATCACATCAATCAAGAAAAGTCCAGTGGTTATTGGGCTTGAACACCGAGAGTGTTTACTGATGCCCCCAGGGGGTTGATTGCTTGGCACGTTAATGACTGTCCTTTTTGCCCTCCCCCTTTATGTTCAAAACCGACTCTAGAGGTTTATTTTTCCACTAAATTTTTTATAGATAAAAATATTTCTCTAATCGATTTTTTTTAAAAAAGTGGCTCATTCCTTTCAGAAAAAAATTGAGGAATAAAATGGTGAGTTTTGAAAATCCTATTAAGGCAATCCACAGATAGCAACCACTTCCACCACTACAAAAATACAAGAAGTGCTCTTTAGGACCAGCTCAGGGTCTGCTTTTCTATTTTGCCTCTGATGGTGGCACAATGGGATACTTTATAGGAAAGATGCCCTTCGTGGTGCCATATCAGAACGTTAGGGAGGGACCGCGAATATGTCTCTATTATGGGTCTATCATTCTTGTAATGTCTAAAATACCTGTTTGAGCCTACAGTTGTTGCAGCCTGGTCACCTGTAGAGGTAAGACATTTAATGAGATTACAAGATTACAAGCTTCTTTTTAATTTCAAAGGCTTCAAAGGAACCTCTTAGTTCTGGGGGCTTATGCTTTGAAAAGCAGATGTTTTGCTTTTCCATACTGTTTATGCATTTTTAATCACAAATCTTTTAATGTATGCATTCCAAAATGTTTGTTGAGGGTCTCCTAGTACCCAACACGATGTCAGGCACTGGAAATACATATTCACTACTCAAGTACCAAGTGGTAGGTACAGCACGTCCTTGAGTATGGAGAAAGGAGGCAAATAAGAAAAGGCTCTATTTGAGAAAAGTAGCATTTGAGCTAGACATTGAAGGAAAAGTAGGAATTACATGCATAAATTAGTTTAGGCACTTCAAGACAAAGGATGAGGGAAGAATAAGGGAAGACACAGAGGCAAGCAGGAGAGGATATTATATGTCTAGAAACAAAACAATAAATAATCCAGTGAGAGTACAGATTTGGAGGCATGGGGAAGAGTAGCTGGAGAAGACTTTGGGAGGGCTTTGTATGGCCTACAAAGGAGTATGAATTCTTCAGTAGGCGGTGAGAAGTGTTAAAAGTTTTTAAGGCCAAGTATGATATGATCAGATTTTAGAACGTTCTCTTCTCAGCATCGGGAAGAGGGAAGGATTGGAGCATAGACAGTCTGCAGACAAGGAAGGCATTTGGAGTACTTGGAAGTAGAAAAGTAATACTTCTAGAGGAACTGCAATGTGCCAGATACAGTGCTAGGCTCTTCACATATGTTATCATATTTAGTATTCACTGCAAGTGTATGAGGTAGGAATTCTAATTCTCATTTAAGAAATGAGGCTAAGCTAAGTAACTTGGCCCAGGATCACCCAGCTAGGTGGTCGTGGAGCTGAACTTTGATTCCACTCTGCCTGATTCTAAAGCTGCCCTTCTTTCCTTTATGTTAAAGAGGATGATCTGAATTATGCCAGTGGCAATGCTAAAGAGGTGTTGGATCCTCCCTCCCCACAGAAGACTCCTCATTTAGTTGCACCTCATTTGGAAGCTTCTCCAACTACTTCATCATTCTAATTGCTTTAATATGACAAATTGACCAATTACTAGCAGGTTATTTATAACCATGGTGCAATTAGTTGCTTGGTTCAATCAAGCAACCAAAAAGTAACTGATTTGTAATGACTTGATTTATCAAAGTGTTCAGAGTGATTGGAGTACATAGATAAAACTTACATTAGCATTAGACAAATACATACCATAGAATAGGAAGGCAATATCTGACTTTCACAAATGACATCTGAACTGAAAGGATTTTAACCCTAGCTCCTTCTATAACCAAATGGACAAGTCATAGCTTTGAGTGCAAAAAGATGTTCTGAGAAACCTTCTGTTTTGTTTTGCTGATTAAAGAAACTGAAGCCCAGAAAGCATAAAGGATTTGCCAAGGTCTCCCAGCCAGAAAACAACAGGGCTTAGACTTGAACCATCTGCATTTTTCTGATGCCAGGTCCTAGAGAACTTTTCCCACTATGCCTGCTGCACTGTGACATAAGCAAGTCACTTAGCCTCTTGAATCCTCAATTACTTTGCCTACAGCAAGAGAGGATCAGTGGTGTATCAGTTAGCTTTTACTCTGTAAGAAACTGCCCTAAACAGCAGGTTTTACAACTGTTTTATGTAGCTCTTGATTCTTTTTAGAGTGTCCTGATGGCTGTTCGGGTCAGGACTGGCTCAACAGATTTCTACTGGACTTTCTCATGCTTCTTCTGTGATTAGCTAGTCCATCTAGGATGATCTAGTATAGCCTCCCTGATAGTTCTTACGGTTGGTAGACCATTGGCTGGAGATTGGCTGCTTATCAAGTGGGGCACCTTCAGCTTTCTCCTTAAGGTGTTTCATCCTCCATCAGGCTTATACACCTGGTGCTCTCAGGGTTCAAGCACTGAAAGAGAAGAACTCCACTGAGCACGCTCTTTGGAAATCCTTGCGATGCCACATATGCTATTCTCTCATCGGCTAAAGCAAGTTATGTGACATGGTTTACACTAATTCTTGCCTCCTGGTGTTCCTGTCTTTGTGTAACCACTTCCCCCTGAATGAGGAATGGACCTCGTGACTTGCTTCTAATGAATAGAATTCTATAAAAGTGATGGGATATCACTTCTAAGATTGGGTTTATAAAAGACCATGACACTGTCTTTGACTCTATGTGCTTGCTCTGGTAAAGCAAGCTGCCACGTGTGAACTGCCCTACTGAGAAGTCCACGTGTCAAGGAACTGAGACAGCCCTATAGCCAGTAACCAATGAGGAACAGATCTCAGCCCAACAGTTCCTTGAGGAACTGAATCCTGCTACCAAACAGTGAGTGAGTGACTTGGAAGCAGACCCAACCCCAATTGAACCTCTAAATGAAAATAATGCAGTCCTGCCCTATACTTTCATTGCTGTCTTGTGAGAAACTTTGAGCAGAGGACCTACCCAAGTTATACTTGACCCACAGAAACTGAGTTGTTTTACCTTAGTAGTGACTCCTTACATAGCAGTAGATAACTAATACCCATAGCTAAATTGAGTCAGTGGGAGAGAATCCAGGGTTACAGGCAGAGCAATTATACAAATTATTCACACATATTTGCAAACAATTTACTATCAATGGACGTTTTGTGACCTTTGGAAGTCTGAGATGGAATAATTTTCACTACTTCAACAATTATTTGTTCTATGTGTTTAGAACTGGGAACAAGATGGTGAACAAGACAGAGGCCATGTTCCTGCCCTCAAGGAGCTTACTTACAGTTTGTGGCAGGGGAGAGGAAGAATGGGAAAAGATATTAGTTCAATAATTCCTTCTTTAATTATTTGTTTAAAGTTATATAAATGGAGAATGTGTTAACAGTCTAGGTTGGTCAGAGAAAGCTTCTTTGAGAAAGTGGCACATCAGCTGGAGAGGCAGGCAGACAGAGAAGGAAAGAGGAAAATTCTTAAATTTTGTCAAGGGGAAGTGGAGAGGTGGTCAGCACCAATGGGACAAGTTCCTGTATATGATTAAATTGTATCTTATGTAATAGTGATGTTGTGGGTTATGGTTTTAGAGATAAGTACAAAAATATGTATGGATGAAATTATTTGTCTGGGATTTGCTTCAAAATAATCTAGTGGCAGGGTGGGGTCAGGAGTGGGTGGGGCTATAAATCATTATTGAAACCAGGCAATGGATTTGAGAAGGTTTATTATACTAGCATCTCTATTTTTGTATATATTTCATTTTCCATAATAATACTTAAAAAACTTGTATCCTGACAACACATCCTGAAGGCTGTAGGTCTATATATTTGAGAGGTCACAGGACATTTAGACACAGGTCTATATATTTGAGAGGTCACAGCTCCACTGCAGACAGTAGAGGTTAATAGCATCTTTAGGGCAAGGGGCTGGAATGAATTTTGTGTTATAGAAAATGTAAAGGCTTCTCAGCTGCAAATCATGTGGCAAACATAAAGTATAGGGTATTTGGGTAATTTACCTTGCCTCCAGGTGAAGTTGCTATGTTGCATTATTTCTCGCGCTCATTTTTCACTAGCTGAGATAGTATGGTTTCATACATAGTAGAATCTTATAACCTGTTTCACCCTAGAGTAAAAGGCAGGGGGAGGATGTTGTTGAAATATTAGCAAAATGCTGTAAAGATTCTGTTATAGGGCCTTATATAAAATGGGTAGTATTAGAGTGCTTATGGATTAGTGAAGGAGAGACAACATAGGGTAGAAGAGATAGGAATCCCCCTTTGTTCAAAAAATTCTGGGTTGGCTTGCTACAGCCATAATGGATTATGGATTTATTTGATTAAATTTTCCTTTTACTCATGTTATTCTGAGGTGGGTCAGACTGTGAAATTAATAGCCAGAATAGATAGATTTTATGAGTCAGGGATGTATTTCATTAGGATTTTTTTCAGGAGAGGGGTGCCTGGGGGTGAAGCTGAAAAGATGATGCTTCATGTTTTTTTTTTTTTTATGCTTCATTTTTATAACTGTTTCAGTGTTAGGTTATTGGGGGAACCGTATTTTGTGATTTTTGATTCAGACCTTTCTTGAAAATTCCCTTCCCACCAAATTGAGTCTCTCCCTAACCCCTAATAAATGAAGACTTCACTAGAGTCAGAGATATGCAAATTACATTTCCCTTCTCAAGCCAAGGTTAAATAAAAGGGAAAATTATGAAAGATTGCTTATGGCAGCAAGGGTTTTCAGTGCTTGAAGATGAATTTTGTTATTTCAAAAACCATGACAAAAATCTCCTTGTCAGAGCAAAGCAGGAAAGGAATAAAGTACTGGAGAAAGTGGACCTGGGCATAAACATGTTCCCACACAGCATTTGTACTGAAAGGCTTTGTTGTTGTTCCCTGAACCTTGGCAATTAGAGGCATTTTCCTTTGCTCTGAAAAAACGTTTGGCAAATAACGAGAGTAGGTCCCCTCCTTTTCTGTGTTCAAGGCTAGGTCTGGCCTTGTTGCAGGGAAACACTAATTCCCAACCATGCTCCCTGGGCGCAAATGGTTTGTTTTCCCTTCACTGAATCCAGCCCAGGGTGGGTTCTCAGCAGCTGAGCCTGGCATGGAAAATCTATTTGGAGCAACTTGTCCCCAGGAGGGAAGAAGGCAAGCTGATTTGTGCTGAGAGGCGCAGCCACCATCCCGACCAGTCACACCCGCTGGCCAGGGCAGGCATTAACACACAAAGGCACATACAAGAAAGAGTCCATGGCAAACAGGAGTCCTGTTTGTGTGCCCACACCCACACGTACCACACACACACACACAACTCTACCCATCTATGCACTGCGCACACACACTCGACATAGTGGTCACAGGTACCACAACAACACATACTATAGGTATATACACAATACATACGTAACCACATCCACTTATACACTGTACACACGTACACAGACATACACAACTGCACATTCTACACAAACCACACAGACTCTACCTCCCCCCCCCACACACACACACCACCCACACTCCACACCGGTCGTATACATCCACACCACACACTCCTGTATATACTACACCACATCACACACCACATAATGGTCACATTCATCACGCACACCACACACATTCCACGTGTAGCACGTACACACTTAACACGTCCAACTACACACACATACCCACCACCCCTACTCAACCTAACAACCGTCCCCACCCACGTACCACATACACACCAACCTACACATCCACGCAACACATTCCACACACCAGTCCTGTGCACCATAGATGCGTCTCTCTCTCAGGCACACGCACACCCGGGTTGCTTTCCCGCTCTGCAGTTGGGGTTGCAGCCCCCAGAGAGACTGGGGCGGGCGGCTCGGGTCCCTGGCGCCCGGCGGAGCGGCCTCGCCCGGAGCGGGAGGCTTGCCCTGGGGGGAGTGCGCGCGAGCGTGAACGCCCGTGCGCGCGCCTCGGAGGCGCCTCTGCTCACCCTGGGAGGTGTGTACGAGGGAACTGTGAGCCGCGTGGGGCGACAGGCTGCGTGTGTGAGAAAACCTGGCGGGCAGCTGCGCAGGGCCCAGCCCGCCGAGCGGTTCGGGTGGGCGTGTCCTCGGTGTGCACAGCCCTCGGTGGAGGTCCCGAGACGACCCACCTCGGCGGGAAGTGCGCGTGTAAGCCGCTGTGCGTGTGAACACCACGCCGCCGAGCCGCGCGTTCGTTCATCATGGCCGTCCGTCGTCGGGGTCGGTCTCGGAGCAATGAGTGAATGAGCGGCAGGCGCTCGCTGTGACAGGAGGGCACGCCGGCAGCCTGTGAGGAGGCCGGGCTCGCGGACGGGCGCTCGGCGCCTCCCGGGGCTGGTCGGCGCGTGCGTGTGCGCGTGCGCGTGCGCGTGGGGACGCGGCGCGCGCCGCGGCGGAGGGAGGGGGGAGGAAAGGAGGCGGCGGCGGCGGCGGCGGCGGCGGCGGCAGGCCCAGCCCCCGGTCGCAGCGCCCGGGGCGGCTCCTCGGCGAGCCCGGGACCTCCGCGCTCCCGCCGCCGCCACCAGCACCGCCGCCGCGCGCGCTGGCGTGACTCCCGGCCCGCGCCCTCCCACGTCCGCAGCCGGCTCGGCTTCCTGCCCGCCCAGACGCCGCTTCTCCCGGGCTCCCGGCCTGGGCTCCGCGGAGGGAGCGGAAATGAGTGCGGCGTCGGCGTCGGCGCCCGAGCGGGGTTGGAAGAGCGAGAAAGTGGACGAGGCTCAGGCCCTCGCGCGGAGTTGCGCTGCCCGCAGACCCGACTTCCAGCCGTGCGACGGTCTTTCCATCTGTGCCACGCACAGCCATGGCAAGTGCTTCAAGCTGCACTGGTGCTGTCACCTAGGATGGTGTCACTGTAAGTCGAGCCGCGTCTCCCCGCCTTCCGCCGGCGTCCCGGGGCGCTCGCGAGTCGCGAGGCTGGCCCGGGTCGCGGCTGGGACCCCGGGACCCCGGGGCCGCGGGGGCTCCGGGCGGGCGCTGCCCCGGCGCCGGACACCTCGGTTGGCGCTGCCTTGGCAACGAGATGAAATCCCAGGGGGAGCCTAGCCTTAGCCACTTCTACAAAAGGGGATCTCCCCGTCCCAGGAAAACTAGAGCCTTTTTCTTTTTTTCTTTTTTCTTTCTTTCTTTCTTTCCTTCTTTCTTCTTTCTTTTTCTTCTTCTTTTTTTTTTTTAATCTGAAATGGCCAGGCAATGTGTTGAGAAATGGTAGAGCACTGTCAGAGTTGACAACCAGAGGGGAAGCCTTTTTTTTTTTTTTTTTCCTTTTCTCTCCACCCAGGGTTGGTGGTTAAAGATGCTCCCCTTTCTTTCTCACTTTTGTCTTTCTCAGGCTGCTCTTTAAAAGAAAGAGCCCTTGGAAATCGAATTGTGGCCCATTTATTGTATCCAAATTGAGACAGCGCTAAAGTGTAAGGGACAGCTTCCAAGAAGTTAACAGTTTGGAAGGGTGAACTCCTCCAATACACAGTTGTAGCATATAGAGCCAATATAGGAGACTGCTTTAAAATTACAAAATACAATGAATGAAAAGAAGCTTTGATAATATTAAGCCAATTTTTAAAAGCCAGAACTAAATGGTCGAGGCCTTTTCTCTATGTTTATCCTGTGTTTTTTTTCAAATGGATTAAACTTGAGTAGCCATTTGATCAGAATTCCACAATTTGATTAGTTCATGATATCAGGTCTGCTATATCCAATAAATCATTTTTTAAAGAAATGTGTTATAAACTTAGTTTCCACATACACTTATAATGAAGGTTTTTGGAGTGTTTACTCAAGGCACAGATTCTCAAAGTGATCTTAAGTTAAAATTGTTTTTTCCTTCTTGGTTAGAAAAAAATGGCTCCCAACAGGAGATGCAGTACATGACAAGTCCTTGTTTATGTTAATTGAACCTAGTGAGATATTTTAAATTGAATTTATGACTTAAAGGATAGTGAATTCCTACATTTTCTATTTATATTGAACATTATTGATTTGTGTGTGTGTGTTCTGTGTGCTGATGGGTCAGTTTCTTTCTGTAGTTCATTATTCCTATTGCTCTCAGATCCATTCCCCGTCATAAAGCATTATTTCAGCGAGGGACGGGGTACAAAGTTGGAAGTAGCAACTGTAGGAAACCTGCGATGCTGAAGTGCACAAGTATGATGAATCTGATGAGAGGCCATTTCTTGGGGAAGTATAGAATCATAGTATAGAATATAAGGAACAATAAAGATGGTCAGTTCAGCGCCTGTCTTATTTCAGCAGTCTCTCCACTAAGTACAACATTCCCGATGGGAACCTTGCAGTCTTCTCAGGCAGCTTCTAAAGACATCTTTGATTCTTAAAACACTCTCCTATGGAGCTAAAATCAGTTTCTTTCTAACTTCTTTCCACTGGTCTTATTTCTACCTTGCGAAATCTTACAAAACGGTCTAATCCTTTTTAAGATCATGGCTTTTTCAGCTCTTCAGATACACATATGAATTTTCCACAGACATAGACTGTCTTCTCTCTGTATTCCCAGACGTGCTCACAGTGTCTGGCCTGAAATGGATTTGAAATTCATGTTCATTGAGTGACTGACTGAAAGTAGCCATCATTTTCCTCTCAAGGCATTGTTTTCTTCTATTTATAAATTTCTGTTATCTCCTGCCTCCCCTTTTGTGGCATGGTATCCAGGGTCTTGAGCATCCTGGTTGTTCTATTCTGAACATGTGCCAATACGATTATGATCCTTTGCAGACTGTGACCCTTAGAAGGATACACAGCATCCCAGCTATGGTCCGATCAGTCCAGAATCCAGCAGGACTGCTGCCTCCCTTTTTGAGATACTGCTGCTGCTGCATCTAGCATCACATTAGCTTTTCTGATATCATATTGAGCTTGCTGCTGTCAGACTGAACTAAGATTGTTGTCAATTAAAGCCATTAAGCCCCTTTTTTGTTTGTTTTACATATGTGGCAATTAAGTCATGGGACTTGCCCATCTCCCAGTTCTGTATGTATTTTTTTTGGACACTGTTTGATACCTTAGATATTTTTTCCCTATTAAATTTCACCTTAATTAGAATAAGCCCATTTATCTGCTTATTGTTGTTTTCTCAGATCCCAGCTCTTTCTTAATACGTATTTGAGCCCCCTAGTTTCATGTCGGCCATATGTTGGATGCCAGCAGTAGTATAGTAACCTTTTGCATCTTCGTTCAAATTATTGATAAAATTGTTGAATAGGAGAAGGCCACAGATAATAGTCCTGAACCATGCTAGTAGAACTGACCTTCAAGTTGATGGTAGTTCATTAAGAAACACTCATTATTATGGTCATTCAGATAATTAGCTAGCACTTAATTGTACTGCTATCCATCTTATATTTATCTTATCCATATGGTGTAATGGGAGCCTGGTCATATACCTTTTTGAAATCCTACTTTGTTGAAATCTGATAATTCTTATTGCTGCTTTTTGATATATGATCTTTCTATAAAGACATTCTTTAAAAAAAGAAAGGAAATTAGATTAGTCTTGTTATTTAAGTTGGTTCCACAAATGCTTACCATTTTTGTTTCTAAGTGAAGCTATTTTTTAAATAAATAATCTGAATTTAGGAAAGGATTAATGTCGAGTATACTGGACTATTGTCACTTCTGTTCCTTTTTCTCTTTTTTTTTTCTTTAAAAAAAAAATCAGGTCTACATTTATTTGCTTGTTTCCAGTCTTTGGCAACCCTCCATGTCTCCATGCTTCCTCCACTGGCAGCAATTCAGTGATCACATTCATGAAGAGCTTCATTTCATTTAGAGCAGCTAGGTGGTCTGTAACAGTCTTATCACCTAAATTGGGAATCAATTTTTTCTACTTCCCTTTCTTAGCCCAAATATAATTTTTCTTGAAAAAAAAAAAAAGTAGAGCTCACACATTTGAGAAATTCTGCTTTCTTTTGGCACTCATGAACATTACAGCATCAGTCCTAAGCAAAATTATTTTAATTCTATTAAACGGGTATTGAGCACCCTTTCTTTGTGAGAATTATTATGGAAACTGGGGACACAAATATGAATACAGCTGGATCATGCCCTTTAAGCAGAGTATAAGGACACGAGATTCATGCTATATTTATTTTTATATTCTTTAAAATCACAAGTGATATGGGTGAGAAAACTATCAATTTGTCCACCAAATCAGAAATTGCTGAAATGAGAGGACCACTTTGATACTTGAGAGATTTCAGATCAAATGAAGAAAGTTTATATGTGGTTTGTGTTAGAGTTGTGAAATTCATAACTTTATGAAATTGAAAAGGCTGATTATATATATGTTCATAAAAGATATAAAACATGTATACATAGATCTGGTACTCGATTTATTGTTGAAGGAAATGGTGTATTTGCATAATGGCAGATTTTGAGTACCATGTCTGGGAGGAAAACTATGAAATGTTCTGTAGGTGTCACTGTGAAAGAGAGATGATTGGGTTAAATAAACTATGGCTCTGAATGTGTAACTTTTTTTTCCCCAGTAAGGAGTGATATTGGAAGGAATTAATGAGCAGAGCATCCCAAGAGGAGTTTTGAGAGAGAGAAAAAAAAAAAAAAAGGGCATGGCTTGGCTAGGGAAGAGGCATGGGGAAGAATAAATCATATGCAGATATTATAAAGTAGATTTTGTGGCTAGAATAGAGTATTTAGAAGGTATAATACATTAAAATGTTGAGATGTAAGAGAGAGATGAACAGGAAAAGTGATAGAAACCTTAACATTATAGCAATAATATGGGCAGTTAGAGGAATGAAACTAGCAAGGGAGGTTATTTTGGTATTAGCATAGAAAAAATAGAAATTTATACAGTAATATCCATAAGTGGAAATTGGAAGAGATTGCATTTGGAGAGCGAGGAAGAGGAAAGTTTATAAAGGATAATTTCTATATTTCTGCCTCATGCAACTTGGATGGATGATAGTGCCATTCATTCACTAACAACAACAAAATACTGAGAAAAACTAGGGTTTGGCTGAACATAGATTGTGAAACCAGTTTTGAATAATGAATCCATGGAGACCATGAATTCAGTTTTGGATCTATTGAGTTTAAGCTTTCTTGTTATCATATGGTAATGTCAGTAGGCAATTGGTTGTAGGGACCTAGAACTTAGAGGAGAGGTCTGCACTAGAGATAATATGGAAGTCATTTACTTATTTTTAGATTGTAGTAGGGGCCATGATGAAGCAAGAGACTATAGTATGAGAAATGAAAATCCTTAGGCTCTCTCTTTGGAACACTAATATATATTTAGAGTCTGGGTACAGGTGGATCAACTCGTAGTAGAGTCTAAGAAGAAATGTGAGAGAAGGAAAATGTGGAGAGGTTTTTTTTTTTTTTTTTTTTTTTTTTTTTTTTTTTGCAGATTTTATTGCAGAAGCCAAGGGAAATGGGTGTCTTAAGAAAGAGTTTTAAGATTGGGGGCTCCTGGCTGGGTCAGTCGGTGGGGTGTGTGACTCTTAATCTCAGGGTTGTGAGTTTGAGGCTTATGTTGGGTGTAGAGATTACTTAAAAATCTTTAAAAGAAGAAAGAAAATAAGGAATATGGAGATTAAATCAGTTTTTAGCAGGTAATTTCTTAGATATTGGCAAAATATACAAATAACGACCTTCTTTATTATTGAAGGGAATGAAACATTTAGTCCTGCAATAGTAACTTCGGGAATATATTTAATTGCAATATTTAGTCAAAGCTATTTGAGATACTGAATTCTTCAAAGTAGAAAGAAGCATAGAATAACAGGAGCTGGGATACCTGGGTGGCTCAGTCAGTTAAGCATCTGCTTTCTGCTCAGGTCATAATCTCAGGGTCCTGGAATCAGGTTCCCTGCTCAGCAGGGAGCCTGCTTCTCCCCCTCTCTCTCTGCAGCTCTCCATGCATTCTTTGTCAAATAAATAAAATCTTTTTAAAAAAATGAGGGACAGGAGCTGAGAATTAGGACACAGAAATTATAGTTAATATTTTTTGAGTGATTATTTTGTGCCCGAGTAAGCTTATTATGCTAAGCACTAAATAGACAATTATGTCATTATGTCCATTCTACAGTTGAGGAGAAAGGCTTAGGGGGAAGTTAAGTAACTTACTTTGGGCACATAGCTAGTAAAAGTAGAGACTGGATTTGGATCCAGGTCTGTCTGATTCCTAGGACCTAGCTCGTAACCACCATAGGTTTGAGGTTCTACAGAGCTATTTATTTATTTATTAAAAGATTTTATTTATTTATTCATGAAGAGACACAGAGACATAGGCAGAGGGAGAAACAGGCTCCATACAGGAAGCCCGATGTGGGACTGGATCCTGGGACTCAGGGATCACACCCTGAGCCAAAGGCAGACCTCTACCTCTGAGCCACCCAGGCGTCCCAACAACAGAGCTATTTAAAATTAATATGCACATCAACAGTTTTTTTTTTTTTTCTCCATTAAAGCCAGTGATGGGGGATCCCTGGGTGGCGCAGCGGTTTGGCGCCTGCCTTTGGCCCAGGGCGCGATCCTGGAGACCCGGGATCGAATCCCACATCAGGCTCCCAGTGCATGGAGCCTGCTTCTCCCTCTGCCTGTGTCTCTGCCTCTCTCTCTCTCTCTCTCTGTGACTATCATAAATAAAAAAAAAAAAAAAAAAAAAATCCAGTGATGGGGGAAAGTTGTTAAGAAATGGGTGGAAAATTGTAACAGTTGCAGAAGTGAAATACAGAAGAATGAGAACTTAAAAGGAGGTCATGGGATGTGATGGGGAATGAAATCTAAGTTAAGAGCTAGGGAAGAAGTGATGAGAAGGTGACAGGGGTGGGTGGGGAGTGTATGTGGTATGATGTTGGTGCCATTAGCAGAACTCAGAGTTGGCTTAATAAAATCACATAATAGATGAGTTCAGTTTTCTGCAGAAGACGTCTTAAAGGATGTCTTTTTCAGATTGAAAGCAGGAAGAGTGGGACTTGACGTAGTCTAATAGATGATATTAACATATCTAAAGAAAGACTGTCACAGCAGAAGGTGGATGGGCAGCATGGAAATACAGAAGAAGGAATTGGAGAGGCAGAATTTGGAAATGTTTTTTTCAGGACTGTTCAAAGAAGGTGATAACACTGCCTAGAGCTTAAATACCTGGTTGAACTATCATACAAATATTTGGCTATAATTCGGTTTCCTATTTATAGATTTCCTATAGGGAGAGAAGGAGCTGTTTAGAGAATTTAATTCTCAGGACCTTTGGGCAAATACATTTCTCTCCATTAGTTAGTATATTAGTATTGTAGTTTTTGTGTTATTCTATTTGTTCTGTTTTCCTGCTTCTGTACAATTTAGGGGAAACTCAGAAAGTCAAGTTGGATTTCCTAAAGGGCATTTCAGTCATATCAATAACGGTTGTTACAGAAAATATGTTTAAGAAGTTTGATGGTGGAAACTAGCAAAAAAAAAAAAAAAAAGTGGTCATCTGATTGGATGAAAGAGTCAACGAAAGCTTTTTTCCTAAGAATGAGAGTTTTTACCATGTCTAGTGGTTGAAGGAAGGGATACAGATGTCAAGAGGACAAGTGCAACGTTAAGATCTAAGTGAGATTCCTTAAAGCTTTTCAGAGATAGAGAAAACTGATAGATTTTTTTCATCATCGGGCTTCAATCAAGAACACACATCAATTTAACAATAACAATGACTGTGCTTATATGTAGGCATATCTTTTTGCATATAATCTTTATATATGCAGGCATCATCTTTCTGCATGTGTCAGCTCATTTAAACCTTACAACAACCCTGTAAGGTAGGTATATGAGGTTGTTATACTCATTTTTTTGGAAGAGGAAACTTGCTGGTGATCACATATAGTCACTTTGGATACATATGGTACAAAATCTCAACTGGTAACCAGGGCTCTGGGTCACTTGGTTCCATTCAAGGTGCAATGAGGATGATTTTCAGCTGTTTTAAATTCTTTCTGGAACAAGCAAGATTAAGTAAATGGAGTAGAATTAGGATGGTTTCTGATTTTAAAAGAAGGGCAATTGTATGCAATATGAACATTTTCAAAGTTGTTGCAAACAGTATAAAACTGTGCTTTTAAAAGCTAACAATGTATTGGTATAATATGAAGCTTCAGTCATCTCCTATTCTCAGCTGACTAACTGGGGCAAGTCACACCCCCCCCCCTTTTTTTGTTAGATTTGCATGCATACCATTAATTATTGCTGGCTTCCATGCCTATTGAACCTAGGGACTTAAACCAAATAGCTTCTGAGGATGTTTCTAGGATAATTTCCCAAATTCCAAAACCTTCATTTTATTTAGGTTTGTTTTCTTATACTGTAGAATTTCATTAATTAAAAGAACATTTTATTTATTTATTTATTTATGAAAGAACATTTTTAGAGAAATTAAGTGTTGTTAATTCCAAACAATAATGGGAACACGTGTTTAACAATCAGAAGTTGTCTAGTAGAAAATCTGCTCTCTTGAAAAATAAGGAATCGTTTATACATAGAACGAGGAAGGCAGAATGTAATCCTAGAAAGGACAAGGGCTGTGGAATCAGACACACCTTGGTTTAAATCATGTTTCCTCCATTTATTGGCAGTGTAACTTTGGACGAGTTAACTCAGCCTCTCGGCCTTAATATTTCCTCTGAAAAAGAGGAATGAAAATCCTGTTTCACAGGGTCTTTGTGAAGATTAAATGACAAAGCAAAGTACTTCAGGTATTCAGTAAAGGGTGACATAAGGCCCTTCTCAAAAAGAACCAAACAAACAAAAAATGGAAATACCAGAAAGTAGAATTATCCTGAGAGCAGGCTGTGGCGTTGGACTGTTTGAATCCCGGCTCTGCCCACTTAACTAGTCCTGTGGTTTGGGGGAAGACAACCTCTTTCAGTTTCCTCACTTTTAATGTGGGGATAATAATAGTACTAATCTCACTGTGTAATGATCATCAGTCCTCAGCTCTGGTGACTTACACCTTCCACAAATGCCCTCATTTAATCTGAAATTCACTTTGTGGCTGTGTTCCTTTGTTCAGTGAAACACTCAAAAACAACAAAGGCAGTAAAAATATGCATTTTGAATATTACATTTAGAAATCAATGAGTTGGGGATCCCTGGGTGGCTCAGTGGTTTAGCGCCTGCCTTCGGCCCAGGGTGTGCGTGATCCTGGAGTCTCGGGATCGAGTCCTGCATGGGGCTCCTGGCATGGAGCCTGCTTCTCCCTCTGCCTGTGTCTCTGCCCCTCCCCCCATCATGAATGAATAAATAAAATCTTTAAAAAAAAAAAATTGTAGAAATCAATGAGTTTGTTACCCTCATTGTTGGAAGGCCTATTTTATAATAGTTACTATGTGATGATTACTTTTTGTCATGAAATCATACAGTCTGCTGCAACTCCCAAGCCCCTTCTGTATCCTGTTTTCCACCATTGTTAAGCAATGGATAGTTCTGGTTAATCAGATACACCAGTTAATAGAGAGCTTTCATTTATAGCAAATATGGGTCAACAGGTTTCAAAGAATCAGAATATTATAAGAGTTACATTGTATTAAAGTGAAATGGAATATATTTAACTTTAATGATTTAGAAGCCTTATCAGGATCCTGTGGTGATACTTAGCCATCATTTGGAATGCTGATTTTATATGGAAAACGGCAGAAGTGCTGCTTGATAAAGTAGTCCTGGCTGCTAGAATGCTGGAGAAAGCAGACTTAATTGTAGTCTTTGCAAATTGTTTTACTCAGATTCACAGAATTTTTGTTTTGTGTTTCTCATGATGTTATTGTTTGTTCTTCAGTTTTCTGATATTTAACAGTATTTTGTAAGCACACTGCCAAAAATGTGCAATATCTGGAGTGCCAACAATGTATAATAGGTCTTTCCAGCTGTTTCTGCACAATACTCTAAAACAATCCCTTCAGGACAAATCCTTTAACTTGCCTGGTGTTTATCCATTTTAAAGCTAGATGTTTTGGTGTAATACAGGTGTATATTTCTTCCTCTGCATCTCATTATAACAGACTTAGATTTTAGTGAAATAAAAACATTAAGGGTGTAATAATTTGATATTTTATAGAAAAGTCTATATGTTAGATTTATTTGCTTTGTTTTTCTGTCTACACACATACATGTATGCATACATACTTTTTCCTAAACTATTTAAAAGTAAGTTGCAAGTATCATGATATTTCACCTGCTATTTCAGCATGCCTCTCAAGACTGAGGACATTTTCCTATATAATTACAATACTAATCACATTGAAGATAATTAACACTAACTCAGCAGTGCCATTTGATGTAATTTCCTTAATTGCCAAAAAATGACTTTTATAGTTGACTTTTTAAACAATTCAGGGTCCAGTTGAGATTCATATATCTCATTTCATTATATCACTTTAGTCTCCTATATTTTAGAATAATCACACTTTTGGGGGATGACATTGAAATTTTTGAAAAGCCCAAGTTAACTGTCTGTATAATGTTCCATATATTTGTTTAATTGCTTAATCATGATTAGATTTAGTTTAACATTTTTGTTGAGTTACTGCATAGGTGATATTGTCCTAATAGTATTACGTAAGGAGACATAGAATGTCAAGTTGTTCCAATAATGCTAAGGCAGTAACTGAGAAGTCCATTATAAAGACACCATTTCCCCTTTGTTGCTTTTTAAAAAATTTCATTCTAAAACAGATATGGTTTTTAATACAATTATCTGTGGGATGACTACTTTGGCACTGAATGATATCCTCTTCTCTAACAGACTTTAACTTAGCAATTTTAGTATTGACTGAAGAGTCTTAAGTGGATCACCTGTTACATTGGTGGTTGCAAAATAGTGATTTTCTAATTCTGCCATTCTTTCTATCATTTTATGGCATTGTTTTATAAAAGGTTTTTTTCTACCTGCATCCCTTCAAGTATTACTATAGATAACTTGGTTCTTTTTTATTCATTATGTTATAATTAAGTACCATAACTTTTTTTGATGCTCAAACTGTCTTAAACTTGGCCAGAGAGAGCCCCTTCAAAGCTGGCTTCTGTGTCCTTTTGAACATGTCCCTATCATTTTTTGAGTACTTATTTTCTGGAACAAATTGTTCCAGGCTTACCTAGTAATTTTTCTGCCTCAGACCAGAAATTCATTGTTTTGTTTGAGGATCCCAGGTTCCTTTTAGAGATGAATGGCATGGAAAATATTATCTGGGCTTTTGGTGTGCTTATTTCTACTAGGATGTTACTGGATTTAGGCCCTTTCAGCAGACAGATCTGGGAAATGTATATGTGCATCCTTCACTTCCCCCATTCTGTATTTGTACCTCACTTCTCCATGGGTAAAAACCCTATAGTTTCTAGTACATCATCATATTTACTAATTTCCTTTATCCTTAGCTACACACAAGATAGTTTTAGGGATTATTGCATTAACACCACTACCAACAGCAAGCTGATGAATGAAGTTCAAGATTCTTTGCATGTTTCGGTCTTTAGGCTATATTCTAGGAAGGATGTATAGTCAGAGCACCATGTTCAAAAGTTTCTTGAATTTTTTTTTTCTGTGTGGCTATCAAGTTCATTTATTTCTGATTGTAATCAATATTGTGTTCACTTTTTTAACTTTTTAAAATTAACCTTTTTATTTTGAAATGTGTAGATTTATATGCTTTTGTGAAGAAATAATACAGAAATATCCTGTATACTTCATCCAGTTTTCCAGTGGTAGCAGCTTACAAAACTGTAGTACAGTATTACAATCAGAGAATTGATACTGATACAGCCAAAATAAGTAACATTTCCATCATTTCAAGGCACCTCATGTTTCCCTTTTATAGCCACACTTACTTTCCCTCCTACCCCACCCCCTCTCAATCTCTGGCAATCCCCAATTTGTTCTCCATTTCTATAATTTTATCATGTCCAGGAGGTTTTATAACTCATACAGTATGTAACCTTTTGGAATTGGCTTTTCTTCACTTTTGTCTCTGGAGATTCATCCGTGCTGTTGAGTGTATCAATAGTTTCTTTCTTTGTGTTGTTGAGTTGTATTCCGTGGCATACATAGTTTAAACATTCACACATGAAAGGACATCTTGTGTGGCCAGTTATAGTTATTACAAAAAAACCTGCCATAAGGGGATCCCTGGGTGGCTCAGTGGTTTAGCACCTGCCTTCGGCCCAGGGCATAATCCTGCAGTCCGGGGATTGAGTCCGACATGGGGCTCCCTGCATGGAGCCGGCTTCTCCCTCTGCCTTGTCTCTGCCCCTCTCTCTGTGTATCTCTCATGAATAAATAAATAAAATCTTAAAAAAAAAAAAAAAACCTGCCATAAACTTTTGTGTCCAATTTCCTGTTTGAACAAAAGTCTTCATTTCTCTGAGATAAATGCCCAATGTTGCAGTTGCCCAGTCCTATGGTAGTTGCATGTTTAATTTTTTAAGATGCTGCTAACCTGTTTCCCTAGAGATTGTACCATTTTATATTTCCACCAACAATGTAGAAGTGATCCAATTTCTTCTCCGCATTCTTGTCAGCATTTGGTGGTGTTGCTCTCTTTATTTCAGCCATCCTGATGGGTGTGTACTGATAACTCATTTTGATTTTAATCCGCATTTACCTATTAACATTCATGTGCTTATTTGCCTTTTGTGTATCCTCTTTGGTGAAATGCATTTTATCTTTTTTTTGGGGGGGGGGACTTTAGTTTCTTAGACTACTTTTAGTTTTACAACAAAATTTACATGGAGGTAGAGATTTCTCATATTTTTGCTGCCATGCATGCATAGTCTTCCCTAATATTAATATCACTCATTAAAATAGTACATATTTTACTGAGAGTGAAACTACATTGACATTCATAATCACCTCAAGGACCATAGTTTAGTTTACCTTATGGTTCAGTCTCGGTATTGTACATCCTATTTAGACAAATGTATTAGGACATGTATCTATCATATTATCATTGCCCTAGAAATCCTTTGTGCTCTGCTTCTTTATTCTCCCCTCATGCCCCCAGGCAACCATTGATCTTTTTATTGTCTCCATAGTTTTGCCTTTTCCAGAATGTCGTGTAGTTGAAATCCTACAGTAGCCTTTTTAGATTGGCTTCTTTCACTTAGTGATGTGCATTTAAGGTTCTTTCATGTCTTTTCATGACTCAGTGGGTCGTTTTTTTGTTTGTTTGTTTTGTTTTTTAGCACCGAATGATATTCCATTATAAGAATGTATCCCTTTTATTTATTCAACTACTGAAGGGAATCTTGGTTGCTTCCAAGTTTTGGCAATTACAAATAAAGCTGTTATAAACATCCATGCACAGATTTTTGTGTGCATCTGTTTTCAGCTCTTTTGGGTAAATACCAAGGAACGCTATTGCGGGATTCTATGGTAAGAGTAGGTTTAGTTTTCTTTGTCTTTTCTTTTATTTCAATTAATTAACACATAGGGTATTACTGTTTAGTTTTCTAAGAAATTGCTAAGCTGTCTTCCAAAGTAACTACCATTTTGCATTCCCACCAGCAATGTATGAGAATTCTTGTTGCTCTACATCTTTGCTAGCATTTAGTATTATCAGGGTTCCAGATTTTGGCCATTCTAATAAGTGTGTAATGAACTCTCATATTGTTTTAATTTGTGTTTCTGTGACGACATATGATGTGGAGTATCTCTTATATGCTATCTGTATATCTTTGGTGAGTTGTCTGTTGAGATCTTTGAACGATGTTTTTAAAGATTTTATTTGTTTATTTATTTATATGTTTAGAGAGAGAGCACATGAGCAGTGGGAAGGCCAGAGGGGGAGAGAGAGAGAGAGAGAGAGAGAGAGGGAGAGAATCCCAAGTAGACTCCTCACCAAGCACAGAGCCAATGTGGGGCTTGATCTCACGACTGAGACTATGCACTGAGCTGAAACCAAGAGTTGGATGCCCAATTGATTGAGCCACCCATGGGCTGCTGGCCCATTTTTAAATCATATGTCTTGTAGAGTTTTTAGAGTCTTTGTATATTTTGGATAGCAATCCTTTATCAAATGTGTGTGGTTCTTTTTATTATATGGTACCAAATTGTGTTTGCTAACAGTTTATTAAGGATTTTTATGTCTGTATTTATGAGGGGTGTTGATCAGTATTTTTCTTTTTTGTGTTGTCTTTGGTTTTGGTATCAGGGTAATAAAGGTTCATACAATAAACTAAGAAGTTTCTCTCCCTCTTCTGTTTTCTGAAAGAAATTATTTAGAACTGATGTTAATTTTAATTTTAATTATTTGGTAGAATTCGCTAGTGAAATCATCTGGGCCTGGAGATTTTCTTTTTGGGAGTTTTAAATTACTAATTCAATTTCCTTTATAGTTAAGTTCTTCAAATTATTACTAATTGGTAAACCATGGTAGTTCATCTTTTTAAGGAATTGGTTTGTTTCATTCTAAGTTGTCAAATTTATGTGTGTAGAGTTGTTTATAGTATTCCTTAATTATACTTTTGATGCTTGCATAGTCTGTAGTGATATCCCATACTTCATTCCTAACATTGCTAATTTGTATCTTTTTTCTTTATTCCTTGTCAGTCTTGCTTGGTCTGTCAATTTTATTGACAGTTCTTTGTTTCATTAATTTTTTTCTATTGTTTTTCTGTTTTCAGTATCATTGATTTCTCCTGTCATCTTTATTATGCCCTTCTGCTTGCTTTGGGTTTATTTTATGCTGCTGCTTTTTTATCTTCTTGAGGATGGAAATTTAAGATTATTAATTTAAGACTTTTCCTCTTTTATTTTTTTTTAAGATTTTATTTATTCATGAGAGACAGAGGGAGAAGCAGCCTCCCTGCAGGGAGCCCAATGTGAGACTCGATCCCCGAACTCTGGGATCATTCCCTGAGCTGAAGGCAGATGCCCAACTAATTAGCCACTCAGGTGTCCCTCTTTTTTTTTTTTTTAAGTAGGCTCCACAGCCAGCAGGGAGCCCAACATGGGGCTTTAACTCATAACCCTGAGATCAAGACCTGGGCTGAGATCAAGACCTGGCCTGAGATCAAGAGTCAGACACTCAATTGACTGAGCCACCCAGGTGCCCCTCTTCTTTACTAATATATGCATTTATTGCTATAAAAATCCCTCCCAGCTCTGCATTAGCTGTGTACTACAGATTTTGAGATGTTTTATTTTCATTTTTATTCAGTTCAATGTAGATTTTGATTTCCTTTGAAACATCTTTCTAACCCATGGATTGATTGATTATTTATTTATTTATTTATTTATTTATTTATTTATTTAAAGCACTTGTTAGCATTTAATGAACCTCCCCCTATGTGGCTTCAAGCTACTAGAACGCAGGCGCCCCCCACACCCTTTATCTTCTCCTCAGTTCTTCTACTGAAGAATTTGGCCTTCACGATGACAGGCTGTTTTGGGAGCTTTCCCTTTCCGAAAACTGCAGTAGCCCGATCGCACCACATCGATAATAGGAGCAGCTCCAGGCTTGTTTTTGGCAGCATTCACCCGTGTCTGCTCACTGACTAAGGTCCACAGTTTATCAAGGTTGACAGTTGGGCAGAAGCTCCCGTTCCTCTTTAAGTGCTAATGTCTCATACCGACTTTTCCAAAGTAACCTGGGTGATATTTGTCAAAGTTGATCCTGTGATGATGCATGCCACCAGCATTACCCCGGCCTCCTGGGTGCTCCTGGTGTTTGCTGATGCGGCCGTGGTGTGGCTCACTGGACCCCGAAGTTTCCGGGTCTTCCTCAGTCTGGATGGCATGTTGGCGGCCCAGAGGAAAAAGGCCCATGGATTATTTAAAAACGTCGTGTAGGGATCCCTGGGTGGCGCAGCGGTTTGGCGCCTGCCTTTGGCCCAGGGCACAATCCTGAAGACCCGGGATCGAGTCCCACGTCGGGCTCCCTGCATGGAGCCTGCTTCTCCCTCTGCCTCTGTCTCTGCCTCTCTCTCTCTCTCTCTGACTATCATTAAAAAAAAAAAAAAAAAAATTTAAAAATAAAAGCGTTGTTTAGTTTAGAAGTGTTTGGAGATTTTCCTGTTACTTTTATGTTTAATTGATTTATAGTTTGATCTCCTGTGGCCAAGAACACACTTTGTATGATTTTAATTCTTTTAAACTTGTTGAATTTTGTTTTATGGCCTAGATGTCATTTAATTGTCATGTGACAATTAAAAAGAATGGGTATTCTGCAGTTTTTAGGTGAAGTTCAGTAAACATCTACTAGATCCTATTGGTTGATTGTGTCGTTGAGTTCTGCATCCTTGCTTATGTCTAAATGTTAAGTCAGTTGCCAAAAGAAGAGTGTTGATGACTCCATCTAAATTGGGAATTTATTTATTTCTCCTTTCACCTCTGTCAGCTTTTGCTTCAGTTCTGTTGTTTGGTGCATATATGTTTAGAATTACCATGTTGTCCAGTCAGATTGAGCCTTTTTTTCATTATCAACTGTTCCTCTCTGTCTCTGGTAATTTTCTTTGCTCTTCTTTTCTACTTTATCTGATATAGATACAACACAACTGCTTCTGTATATTTAAGGAAATCATCAACAAAATGACAAGGCAAAACCTACTTGAATGGGAGAAAATATTTTCAAATGATATATCCAATAAGAGGTTAATATCCAAAATATATAAAGAACTTACATAACACCAAATAATAATGATAATCATTTGATTTTTACAAATTCAGAGAACCTGAATAGACATTTTTCCAAAGATGACAGACATCAAACAGACACATGGTGGGCAGCCTGGGTGGCTCAGCGGTTTAGCGCTGCCTTCAGCCCAGGGCATGATCCTGGAGACCTGGGATCGAGTCCCGTGTCAGACTCTATGCATGTTTCTCCCTCTGCCTGTGTCTCTGCCCCTCTCTCTCTCTCTCTCTGTGTCTCTCATGAATAAATAAATAAAATCTTTAAAAACTAAAAACAGACAGACACCCGGAAAGATGCTCAACATCATTAATCATCAGGGAAATGCAAATCAAAACCACATTGAGCTATCACACCCATTAGAATGGCTAGAATAAAAAAGACAATAAGTACATGTTGACAAAGATGTGGAGAAAAAGGAGTCTGTGTGTACTACTGGTGGAATGTAAATTGGTGCAGCCACTGTGGAAAAACAGTATGGAGGGAGATTCCTCAAAAAATTAAAAACAGAAATACCATATGATCCAATAATTCTATCACTGAGGATTTACCCAAAGAAAACAAATGTACTAATTCAAAAAGGTATTGAGATGATCATACGATTTTTATTCTTTGGGTGGTGTATCACATTGATTTGTGAATGTTAAGCCATCCTTCCATCTCTGAATTAAATCTTGCTTGATTTTGGTGAATTATCCTTTTAATGTACTGTTGAATGTAGTTTGTGAATATTTTGTTGAGGATTTTTGTATCTGTGCTCATCAGTGATACAGGTCTGTAGTTTTCTTTTGTGTATGGTGTCTTTGTTTTGTTTTGGTATCTGTATAATTCCGGCCTCATAGGATGTATTTAGAAGCCATTCTCCCTCTTGTACTTTTTGGAATACTTTGAGAATGAGTATTAACTCTCCTTTAAATGTTTGGTAGAATTCAGCTGTGAATATATCTACTCCTGTACTTTCGTTTTTTAGTAGTTTTTTTGATTACCAATTCAATTTTATTACTTGGTCTGTTGGTCTGTTCAGATTTTCTGTTTCTTCTTGATTCAGTTTTGGAAGACTGTATGTTTCTTGGAATTTAATTATTCTAAGTTGTCTAATTTGGTGGCATAGGATTTTTTTTTTATAGTAGTCTCTTGTAATTTGTATTTCTGTAGTGTCTATTGTTACTTCTCTTTTTTCAATTTCATTTTTTTGGTTTCTTTTTTTTTTTTCTTGATGAGTCTGGCTAAAGGTTTATTGATTTCGTTTGTCTTTTCAAAGAACCAGCTCTTGGTTTAATCTGCTCTGATCACTTATATTTGAATTTTTTATCTTAATAGGTAAGGAACTATTTTTTCCTAGCTGCCTTCAAGATTTTTTTCTTTGTCTTTAGTTTTCAGAAGTTTGAATGTAATGTGTCCTCGCCTGGATTTTTTTTGGGGTTTATCCTGTTTGTGGTTTGCTCAGGTGCTTGAACCTATATGGTATGTCTCTAGCCAAATCTGGGAGGTTTTCAGTCATTATTTCTTTAAATAATTTTTCCACTCTGCTGTTTTTTTCCTTTCTTCTGGGGACTTCAGTAACACAAATATTAGATGTTGATGTTGTTGTTGTTGCTATAGTCCCATGGCTTTAACAGCTCTGTCCATTTTTTTAAGTCTGTTTACTCTTTCTATACAATTGGGTACTTTCTGTTGTTCTATCATCCAGTCCATTGAAATTTTGCTTTTCCCATTCTTTTGTTGAGCCCATCCAGTGAGCTTTCTGGTTTAGTTATTATATTTTTCAGTTCTCATATTTGATTCTAATTTTTCTGTTTGCTGAGACCATTTCTTTTTTGAGACTTTCTGTATTTGCCTTTGTTTCAAGCATACTTATAATTGCTCACTGAAATATTTTTTGAAATAATGTCTACTTTAAATTTCTTGTCAGATTATTCTAACATCTTTGTCATCTCAATGTTGGCATCTATTGATTGTCACTTTTCATTCACTTTGAGTTCCCCTGATTTCTTGGTACAGTGATTTTCAGGTGAAACCTGGGTTTTTTTGTATTGTAAGATTCTTGATCTTTTTTTTTTTTTAATAAATTTTTATTTATTTATGATAGTCACACACACACACACACACACACACACACACACACACAGAGGCAGAGACACAGGCAGAGGGAGAAGCAGGCTCCATGCACCGGGAGCCCGATGTGGGATTCGATCCTGGATCTTCAGGATTGTGCCCTGGGCCAAAGGCAGGCGCCAAACTGCTGCGGCACCCATGGATCCCAAGATTCTTGATCTTAAACTCTCAGGTTTTGCCAGATTTTTTGATACCACTCTAGCAAGGGAAAGGGGCACTTCCTTATTACTGCCGGGAAGAGGTAAAAGTCCAGGCGCTACTTTCAGCCTCTTCTGACACCTAGAGGGGGAGTATTGCTTGTTACTGCTAGGTGGGAGTGGCTCTGGCTCTCCAAGGGGTTTCCGCTGACCCCACAGTAGGGATGACTTCATTACCTAACTTTCCACTAGATCTCTGACACCACTTGAGTTAAGAAACCTTATTCGAGCTTTTCAGCATTAGAAATCCAGTTTCTTTCTCTCCCTCTTGTCTTTGCTGTCATGGATTAGGTGGAATACACAGTTTTTTCTCTGATGTTAAGTTTTCTGTCATGCTAGGTTGCTCCTTGTCCTTTGGCCAGAGAGAGCAGACATATGTTGGGGCATCTTTTGTCTGGGTCTATTGGCTTTTTTGGTTGACATTTTGTCCAAGCCTGGCATATAAACCCACACAAAAAAATTGGGAACTCGCTGCCATATTGTTACTTAGATCCTGAGATTGCTAGCTGGTCAGCCTTCTTTTCTTCCTTCTTAGAACTCATCTTCTGTTTTATATATAATGTCTAGGGGTTTTAGTTGTATTTAGTACAGAAGAATAGGAAAAAGTATGTCTACTTCATCTTCCTGGAAGTATTTGTCTCTATCTTGATTTGATTTTAGTTTTTGGGTATGTACTAAAAAATCAAAACTATATTATATAAAGAAAAACTGAGAAAAATCTCACTTATATTTCTGTACCTTCTACTCCATTCCAATTCACCTCCTCCAGATACACATTTTTTAAATTTTCTGTTGTATTTTGCGTTTCTTTCTACAGAAGTAAGTGTATTATGTGTGCACACACATTTGTGTATTTATGTGCACATATACATTCTTATTTCACTTTTTTAAAAATTTTTATTTATTTATGATAGAGAGAGAGAGAGGCAGAGACATAGGCAGAGGGAGAAGCAGGCTCCATGCACCGGGAGCCCGATGTGGGATTCGATCCCGGGTCTCCAGGATCGCGCCCTGGGCCAAAGGCAGGCGCCAAACCGCTGCGCCACCCAGGGATCCCTTATTTCACTTTCTTAAACCAAGCTAATCATACACTATTATTGCCTCATGCCTTTTTAGTTTACTATTTATTTCTAAAAACCATTTACTAGCCATTCATGGAGATCCTTCTCATTTCTTTATACATGAATAGTGTTCTGTTGCATCTATATGTACAGTAGGTTTTTAACCAATTTTGTTATTGCTGGGCATTTTGGTTTTTTCCTCCTATTTTGATACAATTAATGTTGCAGTGCATAACTGGTATATATATTGCTATATTTTTGTAGTGGTGTATCTTTAGAGTGAAGCCCTAGAAGTGGGATGGCTGGATCAAAGAATAAATGCATATTTTTTGTTAGATTTGCCAAATTTTGCTCCATATGGGTTGTACCATTTGTCTTCCTGCTAGCAGCACATAAGAATGCCTATATTTCTCACAGTCTAGTAGAGTGTTTGTCAAGCTTTTGAATTTTGACTGATGTGATTGATTAGAAATGATATTTCATTATATCTTTAGTTTTCATTCCTCATGTTATAAGTGACGTTGAGCATATTTGTATTTGTTTTTACATTTTTCAAAGACATTTTCATTAAAAAAAAAAGACATTTTCACTGAGTAGAGACTTCCAGTATATTGAATACATTATTCCACTTTTTTCTCATCTCATTGTTACTATGGAGAAGTCAGCTGTCAATTTGTCATTTCTTTGAAGGTTATCTCTTTCCCCTCTGCTTTCATATAGTCTCTTAGTCTTTGGTATTACACATTTTATTGTGTTTCTATATGTGATATTCTTTTTCTTCTGTTTGGGATTCATTTAGCTTTTTTAGTCTGTGGATTGATGTCTTCTCAGTTTCAGAAAATACTTGACTACTCTTCAAATTTTATGATTTCCATATTCTCAATATTTCTTTCCTTTGGAACTCTAATTAGATGAATTTTATATTTTTTACTTTATCCATGACTTTTAAGTTCTGTTTCCTATCATGAATCCCTCTGTCATTCTACCTTGCATTCTCAATAATTTCTTTAGATATGCCTTCTGGTTTACTAGCTTTTCAATTGGGTTTAAGCTGTTATTAAATTAATCCATTGAATTTTTTACTTATTGTATTATTTTATAGGCGTTCTATTTAGTACTTTATCAAATAGTCATTTTGAAGACTTGCTCATTTTAATAATTACCTTGTTTTTACTCATCTTTTCAATTCCTTTTACTTCTGTAAACATAACAAGTATACTTATTTTATATTCTGTTTCTGATTGCTCCAGA
Organism: Canis aureus; assembly: GCF_053574225.1. Taxonomy (NCBI): domain Eukaryota; kingdom Metazoa; phylum Chordata; class Mammalia; order Carnivora; family Canidae; genus Canis; species Canis aureus. Next base: position 22,570,330 of record NC_135641.1, on the reverse strand, counting down.
AGTTTTGTAGATCTGATTCTACTGGATTTCCTAAGAGTCTTGTTCATTTTTATATCTTGTAATTTTTTTTTTAACTGTGAGCACCTACTTCTTGGAATGTTATCCATGGGAATTCCTCCAGCCAGGATTTGCTTTCATTTCTGCTTACTGTCCTATGGGCACTATTAGTACAGGATTGCTTTAAAGTAAAGAAATAGCTTGACATATTTGGACCACTGGGAAGCATGAAGTTTGGTTAAAAATGATAAAAGGACAGCTTTTGCTTAGGAGTTTTTTTTTTTTTTTTTTTTTGCCTTCTCTTCTCATAAGTCGTTAAGTTTCAGATTTATAAAACCCCTGCAGGAGTATGTTTGTTGTTTTTTTTTTTTTTGTTTTGTTTTTGTTTTTTTTTTTTTTTAGTATGTTTGTTTTTAATTTAATATTATCACACTGATATCAACTTCATGGGGAATTTCTTCTTAGACTGTTTGGTAAGCCTTAAGCTTTGTCTCTTGAACAAAGCTCCCAAAAGGGTATATAAACCAAAGCTCAAGTTCACCTATTCCTGCACATATCCTCAAAGTAAATACCATGTTCATTTATACATTCATTTCACTGTTTCTGTCTTTACTTAGATTTTGCCCTTATAATTCCATACTTTTTTTTCATCAATGTAGTGGGAATATTAAAATGTTTTCTAGCATTTAAAAATTATGTTTGGCAGGAGGGTTAGCCTGGTTGCCTAGTAAACCATATAATTGGAAACAAATCTATTTTTAAAATTCCTACCGTATGGTATGTCTTTTTAAAAGTTGCTTCAAAGCTCTTTTTGGAACAACATGGAGTATAAATATATGTACATATGAATTCAGTATAATAGCAGTAAGTACAATAATGATCTTGTTAGCCAGACATTAGACTGTAGAAAACTCTACTCTAACAAGGTATTACCACTTGGTTCCTTTTTGTTGAGTAGTAAGTGCCTCCATTCAGATCATGTAGGAATTATCATCTGATCAGAGACTTAATATGGTTAACTTTTGGGTCAAATTACAACTTATATAAAATTATTTTGTGGGTAAGGTGATAGCCATTTGATTGCTTACACTTTTAGCCTGGCAATCATTTAAGAATTATTTTTTAAAGCCACAATGAGATACCACTTCACACACATTCTGAGGCAGTAATAAAAAGGGAAGATAATAAGTATTGGCAAGGATGTATAGAAATTAGAACCCTCATGCATTTCTGGTGGGAATGTAAAGTGGTATAACCAATTTGGAAAACAGCTTGGCAGTTACTCAACATGTTAAACATAGATTCATCATATGACTTAATTTCACTCCTAGATATATACTCAAAAGAAGTGAAACATGTCCACATAAAAACTTGTGCACAAACGTCATAGAAGTATTATCCATATTGTCCAAAAAGTGGAAACAACCCAAATGTCTGTCAAGTTGATGAGATAAATAAGGTATGATCTATCCACACATGGACTGTTACTTGGCAACAAGAAGGAATGAAGAACTACTACTGGTACATGCTATAACATGAATGAACCTTGAAAACCTTGTGCTAAGTGAAATAAGCCACACCATTCACATATGGTATGATTCCCTTTGTGTAAAATACCCAGAATAGGTAAGTCCATAGAGACAATAGATCAGTGACTTCTGCTAGCTAGAGGAGGGAAGAATTGAGAGTGTTTTAGGGTTTTCCAGAGAAATAGAACCTGTACAAAACACACACACTCCCCACACACACAACACAGAAAAGGAGATTTATTATGATGAATTGGCTCCTGTGATAAAGGAGGCTAAGTCCTACTATCTGCCATCTGCAAGCTGGAGACCCAGGAAAGCTGGTAGTGTAATTCATTTTGAATCTGAAGGTTTGAGAACCAGCAATGCTGATGGTTTGAATCTCAGTATGAGAATTAGAGAAGATGAGGTGTCCCAATTTAGGCAGGTAGAAAGCAATAAGTGGTGAATTCCTTCTTCCTTTTCTTTTGTTCTTTTCAGCCCTCAAGGAATTGGGTGATGCTTACCCACATGGGGGAGGGCAGTCTACTTTACTGAGTCCGTCAAATGCTAATCTTATCCAGAAACACCTCCACAGACACACCCTGAAATAATGTTTAACCAAGGCACAATATGATGACAAAATAAATAATTTTATGGTTGACATAAAATTAATCACAGAGAGTGACTGCTAGTAGGTATGGGGTTTCTTTTCAGGATAATGAACATGTGGAATTAGGTAGTGGTGATATTTGTACAACTTTGTGAATACACTAAAAACTACTGGCTTATATACATAAAAGGATGAATTTTATAGTGTGTGAATTATATGAATAAAAAAGTTGTATGAAAAAAATCTTAATTTTATATCTTATATTGAGAAATAGATTTCCTTTATATTTATTTCTAGCCCAGACTTCAGAGGAAAAAATACACATATGTTTTGAGATAAAGAAGGAGAAGAGTGGAAGTGTGTGTGTGGGAGTGTATGCACATGCACACGTGTGCACACATGTGTGAGGGTAGGGGAATGTGGGCAGAGAGGGAATCTTAAGCAGGAGCTGGACTTGGGGCTTGATCTTACAACCCTGAGATCATGACCTGACCTGAACTGAAATCAAGAGTCCAACACTTAACCAACTGAGTCACCCAGGTGCCCCAGGAAAATATTTTTACAGAGTCATTTTGTTATATAATTGATATAACATGAAATGACTTCATAAGAAGAAATCAACAAGAAAAGTAGAGGGAGTTTTTTGTGTTTGTTTTTCTGGGGTGTTTTAGTTTTTGCTGCCTTTTTTTATGTACTACTAATTTACCTTAATTAAGAGATTATATTTTAAGAGGTGCAATGAAGAAGGAGCTGGATCCTATTTTAGTTGCTCATTTTGAGAATATCTCTAAGCCAAAATATCACAATTTGTTTAGCTTTCATTGCATAACCAATGATGAAAATATTACTTATGTTTTAATCTATTTATTGTTAATATAGACTTTACTTTTTGGATGTTATATCACTTATTATTCTCTAGTCTTCTCTTAACTCAGAATGATATGAACAGGTATGTTATAATTTTTTGGTTTGAATATAAATATTTTGGTAATTGAACAAGTCTAAAATTGCCTTCTTAATAAGTAGATTAAATAGATTAATATTAGATTTTTCTTAAAATAACTGCCTTTTGTTGTATGTACCTTTAATAATTTATACATTTACTATATTTTGACTTTCCTCTTTTGCCTTGGCAAATTGTAAACTCTGCTTTTCTCGTGTTATTAGTTTTGTTAAATGGCACAGTGTTTGTCTTATTAGCCATGTTCTGCTTACATTGTATAATGGCTGTTTTTATAAAATATTCTTAGATTTATAATCATGATCTGTTAATTCATTTTTTAGTATATATAACATATGAGGGTCCTAATGCTTGTGAATAATATTAATAAGAATGTAAAAGAGAAATTTAAAAACCATCTGAGTCTAACTTGTTACTTTGAATATTTTCTTTTTTTTTGTTGTTTTTTTTTTTTAATTTTTATTTATTTATTTATGATAGTCACAGAGAGAGAGAGAGAGAGAGAGGCAGAGACACAGGCAGAGGGAGAAGCAGGCTCCATGCACCGGGAGCCTGCTGTGGGATTCGATCCCGGGACTCCAGGATCGCGCCCTGGGCCAAAGGCAGGTGCCAAACCGCTGCGCCACCCAGGGATCCCTACTTTGAATATTTTCTATAACCCTTTTTCAAAATGGTTATCAGCCTCTATATAGGCTTAGGAAGCTAGAGAGTCTATCTTTGGGCAGTGTAATTATTAGCACGTTATTTCTAATATTGACAAGTCCTACTTCCTAGTCCACTTCAGATCTCTACCTCTTGTGTTTTTTTTTTTTTTTTTTTATGATAGTCACACACACACACACACACAGAGAGAGAGAGAGAGAGAGAGAGAGGCAGAGACACAGGCAGAGGGAGAAGCAGGCTCCATGCACCGGGAGCCCGATGTGGGATTCGATCCCGGGTCTCCAGGATCGCGCCCTGGGCCAAAGGCAGGCGCCAAACCGCTGCGCCACCCAGGGATCCCTTATTTCACTTTCTTAAACCAAGCTAATCATACACTATTATTGCCTCATGCCTTTTTAGTTTACTATTTATTTCTAAAAACCATTTACTAGCCATTCATGGAGATCCTTCTCATTTCTTTATACATGAATAGTGTTCTGTTGCATCTATATGTACAGTAGGTTTTTAACCAATTTTGTTATTGCTGGGCATTTTGGTTTTTTCCTCCTATTTTGATACAATTAATGTTGCAGTGCATAACTGGTATATATATTGCTATATTTTTGTAGTGGTGTATCTTTAGAGTGAAGCCCTAGAAGTGGGATGGCTGGATCAAAGAATAAATGCATATTTTTTGTTAGATTTGCCAAATTTTGCTCCATATGGGTTGTACCATTTGTCTTCCTGCTAGCAGCACATAAGAATGCCTATATTTCTCACAGTCTAGTAGAGTGTTTGTCAAGCTTTTGAATTTTGACTGATGTGATTGATTAGAAATGATATTTCATTATATCTTTAGTTTTCATTCCTCATGTTATAAGTGACGTTGAGCATATTTGTATTTGTTTTTACATTTTTCAAAGACATTTTCATTAAAAAAAAAAGACATTTTCACTGAGTAGAGACTTCCAGTATATTGAATACATTATTCCACTTTTTTCTCATCTCATTGTTACTATGGAGAAGTCAGCTGTCAATTTGTCATTTCTTTGAAGGTTATCTCTTTCCCCTCTGCTTTCATATAGTCTCTTAGTCTTTGGTATTACACATTTTATTGTGTTTCTATATGTGATATTCTTTTTCTTCTGTTTGGGATTCATTTAGCTTTTTTAGTCTGTGGATTGATGTCTTCTCAGTTTCAGAAAATACTTGACTACTCTTCAAATTTTATGATTTCCATATTCTCAATATTTCTTTCCTTTGGAACTCTAATTAGATGAATTTTATATTTTTTACTTTATCCATGACTTTTAAGTTCTGTTTCCTATCATGAATCCCTCTGTCATTCTACCTTGCATTCTCAATAATTTCTTTAGATATGCCTTCTGGTTTACTAGCTTTTCAATTGGGTTTAAGCTGTTATTAAATTAATCCATTGAATTTTTTACTTATTGTATTATTTTATAGGCGTTCTATTTAGTACTTTATCAAATAGTCATTTTGAAGACTTGCTCATTTTAATAATTACCTTGTTTTTACTCATCTTTTCAATTCCTTTTACTTCTGTAAACATAACAAGTATACTTATTTTATATTCTGTTTCTGATTGCTCCAGAAGTTTTGTAGATCTGATTCTACTGGATTTCCTAAGAGTCTTGTTCATTTTTATATCTTGTAATTTTTTTTTTAACTGTGAGCACCTACTTCTTGGAATGTTATCCATGGGAATTCCTCCAGCCAGGATTTGCTTTCATTTCTGCTTACTGTCCTATGGGCACTATTAGTACAGGATTGCTTTAAAGTAAAGAAATAGCTTGACATATTTGGACCACTGGGAAGCATGAAGTTTGGTTAAAAATGATAAAAGGACAGCTTTTGCTTAGGAGTTTTTTTTTTTTTTTTTTTTTGCCTTCTCTTCTCATAAGTCGTTAAGTTTCAGATTTATAAAACCCCTGCAGGAGTATGTTTGTTGTTTTTTTTTTTTTTGTTTTGTTTTTGTTTTTTTTTTTTTTTAGTATGTTTGTTTTTAATTTAATATTATCACACTGATATCAACTTCATGGGGAATTTCTTCTTAGACTGTTTGGTAAGCCTTAAGCTTTGTCTCTTGAACAAAGCTCCCAAAAGGGTATATAAACCAAAGCTCAAGTTCACCTATTCCTGCACATATCCTCAAAGTAAATACCATGTTCATTTATACATTCATTTCACTGTTTCTGTCTTTACTTAGATTTTGCCCTTATAATTCCATACTTTTTTTTCATCAATGTAGTGGGAATATTAAAATGTTTTCTAGCATTTAAAAATTATGTTTGGCAGGAGGGTTAGCCTGGTTGCCTAGTAAACCATATAATTGGAAACAAATCTATTTTTAAAATTCCTACCGTATGGTATGTCTTTTTAAAAGTTGCTTCAAAGCTCTTTTTGGAACAACATGGAGTATAAATATATGTACATATGAATTCAGTATAATAGCAGTAAGTACAATAATGATCTTGTTAGCCAGACATTAGACTGTAGAAAACTCTACTCTAACAAGGTATTACCACTTGGTTCCTTTTTGTTGAGTAGTAAGTGCCTCCATTCAGATCATGTAGGAATTATCATCTGATCAGAGACTTAATATGGTTAACTTTTGGGTCAAATTACAACTTATATAAAATTATTTTGTGGGTAAGGTGATAGCCATTTGATTGCTTACACTTTTAGCCTGGCAATCATTTAAGAATTATTTTTTAAAGCCACAATGAGATACCACTTCACACACATTCTGAGGCAGTAATAAAAAGGGAAGATAATAAGTATTGGCAAGGATGTATAGAAATTAGAACCCTCATGCATTTCTGGTGGGAATGTAAAGTGGTATAACCAATTTGGAAAACAGCTTGGCAGTTACTCAACATGTTAAACATAGATTCATCATATGACTTAATTTCACTCCTAGATATATACTCAAAAGAAGTGAAACATGTCCACATAAAAACTTGTGCACAAACGTCATAGAAGTATTATCCATATTGTCCAAAAAGTGGAAACAACCCAAATGTCTGTCAAGTTGATGAGATAAATAAGGTATGATCTATCCACACATGGACTGTTACTTGGCAACAAGAAGGAATGAAGAACTACTACTGGTACATGCTATAACATGAATGAACCTTGAAAACCTTGTGCTAAGTGAAATAAGCCACACCATTCACATATGGTATGATTCCCTTTGTGTAAAATACCCAGAATAGGTAAGTCCATAGAGACAATAGATCAGTGACTTCTGCTAGCTAGAGGAGGGAAGAATTGAGAGTGTTTTAGGGTTTTCCAGAGAAATAGAACCTGTACAAAACACACACACTCCCCACACACACAACACAGAAAAGGAGATTTATTATGATGAATTGGCTCCTGTGATAAAGGAGGCTAAGTCCTACTATCTGCCATCTGCAAGCTGGAGACCCAGGAAAGCTGGTAGTGTAATTCATTTTGAATCTGAAGGTTTGAGAACCAGCAATGCTGATGGTTTGAATCTCAGTATGAGAATTAGAGAAGATGAGGTGTCCCAATTTAGGCAGGTAGAAAGCAATAAGTGGTGAATTCCTTCTTCCTTTTCTTTTGTTCTTTTCAGCCCTCAAGGAATTGGGTGATGCTTACCCACATGGGGGAGGGCAGTCTACTTTACTGAGTCCGTCAAATGCTAATCTTATCCAGAAACACCTCCACAGACACACCCTGAAATAATGTTTAACCAAGGCACAATATGATGACAAAATAAATAATTTTATGGTTGACATAAAATTAATCACAGAGAGTGACTGCTAGTAGGTATGGGGTTTCTTTTCAGGATAATGAACATGTGGAATTAGGTAGTGGTGATATTTGTACAACTTTGTGAATACACTAAAAACTACTGGCTTATATACATAAAAGGATGAATTTTATAGTGTGTGAATTATATGAATAAAAAAGTTGTATGAAAAAAATCTTAATTTTATATCTTATATTGAGAAATAGATTTCCTTTATATTTATTTCTAGCCCAGACTTCAGAGGAAAAAATACACATATGTTTTGAGATAAAGAAGGAGAAGAGTGGAAGTGTGTGTGTGGGAGTGTATGCACATGCACACGTGTGCACACATGTGTGAGGGTAGGGGAATGTGGGCAGAGAGGGAATCTTAAGCAGGAGCTGGACTTGGGGCTTGATCTTACAACCCTGAGATCATGACCTGACCTGAACTGAAATCAAGAGTCCAACACTTAACCAACTGAGTCACCCAGGTGCCCCAGGAAAATATTTTTACAGAGTCATTTTGTTATATAATTGATATAACATGAAATGACTTCATAAGAAGAAATCAACAAGAAAAGTAGAGGGAGTTTTTTGTGTTTGTTTTTCTGGGGTGTTTTAGTTTTTGCTGCCTTTTTTTATGTACTACTAATTTACCTTAATTAAGAGATTATATTTTAAGAGGTGCAATGAAGAAGGAGCTGGATCCTATTTTAGTTGCTCATTTTGAGAATATCTCTAAGCCAAAATATCACAATTTGTTTAGCTTTCATTGCATAACCAATGATGAAAATATTACTTATGTTTTAATCTATTTATTGTTAATATAGACTTTACTTTTTGGATGTTATATCACTTATTATTCTCTAGTCTTCTCTTAACTCAGAATGATATGAACAGGTATGTTATAATTTTTTGGTTTGAATATAAATATTTTGGTAATTGAACAAGTCTAAAATTGCCTTCTTAATAAGTAGATTAAATAGATTAATATTAGATTTTTCTTAAAATAACTGCCTTTTGTTGTATGTACCTTTAATAATTTATACATTTACTATATTTTGACTTTCCTCTTTTGCCTTGGCAAATTGTAAACTCTGCTTTTCTCGTGTTATTAGTTTTGTTAAATGGCACAGTGTTTGTCTTATTAGCCATGTTCTGCTTACATTGTATAATGGCTGTTTTTATAAAATATTCTTAGATTTATAATCATGATCTGTTAATTCATTTTTTAGTATATATAACATATGAGGGTCCTAATGCTTGTGAATAATATTAATAAGAATGTAAAAGAGAAATTTAAAAACCATCTGAGTCTAACTTGTTACTTTGAATATTTTCTTTTTTTTTGTTGTTTTTTTTTTTTAATTTTTATTTATTTATTTATGATAGTCACAGAGAGAGAGAGAGAGAGAGAGGCAGAGACACAGGCAGAGGGAGAAGCAGGCTCCATGCACCGGGAGCCTGCTGTGGGATTCGATCCCGGGACTCCAGGATCGCGCCCTGGGCCAAAGGCAGGTGCCAAACCGCTGCGCCACCCAGGGATCCCTACTTTGAATATTTTCTATAACCCTTTTTCAAAATGGTTATCAGCCTCTATATAGGCTTAGGAAGCTAGAGAGTCTATCTTTGGGCAGTGTAATTATTAGCACGTTATTTCTAATATTGACAAGTCCTACTTCCTAGTCCACTTCAGATCTCTACCTCTTGTGTTTTTTTTTTTTTTTTTTTATGATAGTCACACACACACACACACACACAGAGAGAGAGAGAGAGAGAGAGAGGCAGAGACACAGGCAGAGGGAGAAGCAGGCTCCATGCACCGGGAGCCCGATGTGGGATTCGATCCCGGGTCTCCAGGATCGCGCCCTGGGCCAAAGGCAGGCGCCAAACTGCTGCGCCACCCAGGGATCCCCAGATCTCTACCTCTTTATCCTAGTTGCCCTTCTAGAGCTACACTCAGGTGTACTCCATTTATTCATCCAATATTAGCAGAGGAAGAGGGAGAAGCAGGTCCCCTGCTGAGCAGGGAGCCTGAAATGGGATCCCAGGACTCTGGGATCATAACCTGAGCCGAAGGCAGACACTTAACCAATGGAGCCACCCAGGTGCCTCTAAACTCTTCATTTTGAAATAATTTCAGACTGAGGAAAATATTACAAATTTTTATATACTCTCCACCCAGATTTCCCTAAATATTAATATTAATTTTCTATTTCTGCAGTATCATTATCAAAATCAGGCCTGTGTGTTTTGTAAGGCCTGTAAGTTAAGATGGATCGTACATTTTTATTAAAGTTATAAAGGGTTATTAAAAAATCAAAGGACTATGTGATAGAGACCTTATGTGGCCCACAAATCCTAAGGTATTTGCTATATGGCCCTTTACCCAAAGGTTTGCTGATACCAATCTAATTCATGGACTATTCAAATTTCCCCAGTGGTCCTACTACCGACATTCTTTTCTAGCTCAGGGTCAAATCCAGGATGCCATGTTGTATTTAGTTGTTATGTCTTTTTTTAAATTGGAGCAACTCCTCAGTTTTTCTTGACCTTGATAAATTAAGAGTATTGGTCAGGGGATCCCTGGGTGGCTCAGCAGTTTGGCGCCTACCTTTGGCCCAGGGCGCAATCCTGGAGTCCCCCGATCGAGTCCTGCGTCTGGCTCCTGGCATGGAGCCTGCTTCTCCTTCCTCCTGTGTCTCAGACTCTCTCTCTCTCTCTCTCTCTCTCTCTCTCATGAATAAATAAAATAAATAAATCTTAAAAAAAAAAAAAAAGAGTATCGGTCAGTTATTTTATAGGATGTCCTTCAAGTTGGGCTTGTCTGATATTTCCTCATGTTTAAATTTAGAGAATATACAATTTGGCAAACTAGCTTTTTAAAAAAATGAACATTTTATATAGATTGCAATCACATTGTTGTAGAATTATGATCTCTTAGTTTTCAATATGAGAACAATACAGGCATACCTCATCTTATTCTGTTGTGCTTCACTTTACGATAATACTTTGCAAATACTGCATTTTCTACAAATTGAAGGTTTGTGGCAACTCTGTGGAGCAAGTTTATTGGTTCCATTTTCCCAACATTTGCTTAATCTGTGTCTCTGTGTCACATTTGGCAATTCATGTAGTATTTCACACTTTTTCTTTGTTATGGTGACCTGTGCTCAGTGATCTTTGATGTTAGTATTGTAATTGTTTTGGTGCCACAAACTGCTCCTATAGAAGATGGCAAGCTTAATGGATAAATGTTGTGTGTCCTGACTGCTCTACCAACTGGCTGCTCTTCCATCTCTTTCCCTCTCATTGGGCCTCCCTGTTCCCTGAGACACAACAACATTGAAGTTAAGCCAGCTAATAACCCTCTAGTGGCCTCTCAGTGTTCAAGTTAAAGGAAGAGTCCATTGATGTGGCAAACTTTATTGTGTCTTATTTTAAGAAATTGTCAGTTACCACCCTGATCAGTCAGCAGCCATCAACATTGAGACAGGACCCTCCATTAGCAAAAAGATTATGACTTGCTAAAAGCTCAGAAAATGGTTAGCATTTTTAGCAATAAAGTATTTGTAAATCAAGATATGTACTTTGTTTTTTAGACAATGCTATTTTAATAGACTATAGTATCAAAAGTTAAACGTAACTTTTATATCCACTGGGAAACCCCAAAATTGATTTGCTTTGCTTTATTGTAATATTTGCTTTATTACAGGGGTCTAGAACCTAACTTACAATATCTCCAAAATATGCTTGTACAAATTGTAGATGACTCCTCTTCTATCCCAGTGTTAGGATACTTATTTTTCTGTATTTCTGAATGGTACTATTTATTTTTTTAAACAATAGTAGTCAGGAGATACTCTCTGCTGTTATTTATAATGGCTTTTTGTTCAAGATCTACTGAGTATATTAGAACTGTTACCAAAAATGAAGTTTTGTTTTAGTATTGTTGCTTGTCTTTTGAGATAGTATTAAATATTATATTTATTTATTTATTTTAAAGATTTTATTTATTTATTCATGAGACACAGAGAGAGAGAGAAGCAGAGACACAGGCAGAGGGAGAAGCAGGCTCCATGCAGGGAGCCAGACGTGGAATTCGATCCCGGGTTCCAGGATCACACCCTGGGCCGAAAGCAGCACTAAACTGCTGAGCCACCCAGGCTGCCCTAAATATTATATTTAAAGAGCTAAGGCCTTTATTATACTTTTAATTTAATATTAACTGTCTCTATCTACAAAGTGCTTTTATTATTTAGCAATATCAAGCCTCATTTAAATAACAGACTTATTAACAGCTTCTAGCAGCCTGAGAAGCTGTTTTAGAATTGATACACATTTCACATGTGAAATTTTAATTGTGCAAATTTGTTAAAGCTGTGATACTTATATTTTCCATTCAAGATATGATCAGTATACTTATTTCTGTATTTAAATTTGAATTGACTTTTTTTTTTAAAGATTTTATTTATTTATTCAAGAGAAACACAGAGAGGCAGAGACACAGGCAGAGGGAGAAGCAGGCTCCATGCCGGGAGCCCGACGTGGGACTTGATCCTGGGTCTCCAGGGTCACGCCCTGGGCTGAAGGAGGCGCTAAACCACTGAGCCACTTGGCTGCCCTGGATTTACTTTAAACAGAATTACAGGATCATATGAGCCTCAATGAGAAGTTTTCCGTTTTATGTACAGCTATCATTTTGATAGTCCTTTATTTTGAAGAGGGTGTAAAAGTGATAATTAATAATAATAAATTCACTAATCTCATTCAATTATTGCCTCTCTGAAAAATGTAATAATTTAAAGACCAAACTTTCATACTTAGAAACTTTCTTTTCTTTTCTTTTTAGGACTTATTTATTTAGGAGTGCCTGGGTGGCCCAGTTAAGTGTCTGCTTTGGCTCAGGTCATGATACTGGAGTCTGGAGATTGAGCCCTGTGTCAGGCTCCCTGCTCAGCAGTAAATCTGCTTCCTCTGCTTCTCCCCCCTGCTTGTGTTCTCTTACTCATTCTCTGTCTCTCAAATAAAATCTTTAAAAAAATAAGTAAAGGATTTATTTATTTTAGAGGGAGAGGGAAAGGGAGAAGGAGGAAGCAGACTCCTCACTGAGTGTGGAGCTCAGTCACACCACCCCAACCCCAAGATCATGATCTGAGCCAAAATCAAGAGTCAGTTGCTTAACCATTTGAGACCCCAGGTGCCCCACAAACTTTCTGTTAAAAAATAGGTAATTGAATTAAAAATATAATCAATGAGGGGCCCTAAATGACTATTTGTTAAATGATTTAACACAGTTAACATTATTTTAAATTACTTGATTAGGGACATCTGGGTGGCTCAATGATTGAGCATCTGCCTTTGGCTCAGGTCATGATCCTGGAGTCCTGGGATTGAGTCCCACATCAAGCTCCCTGCAGGGAGCCTGCCTCTCTCTCTCTCTGCCTGTATCTCTGCCTCTCTCTCTGTGTCTAAGTGAAATAAGTGAATTATACTCCCTAGTTCTATCTATGTTGCAAATGACAAGATTGCATTCTTTTTATGGCTGAGTAATATTCTATTTATGGCATATATATAGTACCACATCTTTTTTATCCATTCATCTATCGGTGGTTACTTGGACTGCTTCTATAATTTGACTGTTGTAAATAATGCTTCTATAGATATAAGGGTACAGGTATCTCTTTGAATTAGTGTTTTTGTATTTTTGGAGTAGATACCCAGTAATGTGATTCTTGGGTCACATGAGTTTGGAGCTGCATGAGTTTGCATTCCCACCAATAGTGTAAGGGGATTCCTTTTTCACCACATCCTTGGCAGCACTTTATATTTCATGTGTTTTTTATTTTAGCCATTCTGATAGGTATGAAATGATATGTCATTGTGTTTTTGATTTGAAGTTCCCCGGTGATGAGTGATGTTGAGTATCTTTTCATGTGTCTTTTGGCCCTCTGTATGTCTTCTTTGGAGAAGTGTCTATTCATGTCTCTGCCCATTTTTAAATTGGATTTTTTTTTTCAGTGTTGAATTGTATAGTTCTTTATATATTTTGGATACTAAACCTTTATCAGATATGTCATTTGCAAAAAACTTCCTCCATTTCATAGGTTGACTTTTAGTTTTGCTGGTTATTTCCTTTGCTGTGCAGAAGCTTTTTATTTTGGTATAGGCCCAATAGTTTATTTTTGCTTTTATTTCCCTTGCCTCAGAAGACATATGTAGAAAAATGTTGCCATGGCTGATATCCGAGAAATTACTGCCTGGGCTCTCTTCTAGGATTTTTGGGTTTCAGGTCTTACATTTAGGTCTTTAATCTATTTTTCAAAATTGCTGTGGCTGTTCGGGGTCTTTTGTGGTTTTGTAGGTATTTTAGAATTCTATTTCTGTGAAAAATGCTGTTGGTATTTTGATAGAGATTGCATTAAATCTGTAGATTGCTTTGGGTAGTATGGACATTTTAACAATATTTGTTCTTCCAGTCCATGAGCATAGAATATTTTTCCATTTATTTCTGTCATCTTCAATTTCTTTCATCAGTGTTTTAGCTTTCAGAAGATAGGTCTCTTATCTCTTTGGTTAAGTTTGTTCCTAGGTACTTTATTATTTTTGGTCCAACTGAAATGAAATTGTTTTCTTAATTTCTCTTTGTGCTGCTTCATTTATATATAGAAATGGAACAGATTTCTGTATGTTGATTTTTGTATACTGAGACTTTACTAAATTCATTTATCTGACCCAGTAGTTTTCTTGTAGAGTCTTTTGGGTTTGGGTTTTCTATATATCGTATATATAGTATCATGTCATCTGCAAATAGTGAACGTTTTATTTCTTCTTTACCAATTTGGATACCTCTTATTTCTTTTTGTTGTCTGATTGCTGTGGCTAGGACTTTCAGTATTATGTTGAATAGAAGCTGTGAGAACAGACATCCTTATCTTATTCCTGACCTTAGGGGAAAAGCTTTCAGTTTTTCTCCATTGAATATGTTATTTGCTGTGTGTTTTTCATAAAAGGCCTTTAATATGTTGAGGTATGTTCCCTCTATACCTACTTTGTTGACGGTTTTTTTTGTTGTTGTTGACGGTTTTTATTATGAATGGATGTTGTACTTTGTCAAATGCTTTTTCTGCATCTATTCAAATGATCAAATGGGGTTTTTTTTTAATCCTTTCTATTATTGATGTGATGTATCACATTAATTGATTTGTCAGTATTAAACCATCCTTGCATCTGAGGAATAAACACCACTTGATTGTGGTGAATTTTTTTTTTTTAATGTATTGTTGGATTTGGTTTGCTCTTTTTTTTTTTTTTTTTTTTTAAAGTTTTTGCATCCATGTTCATTAGCGATATTGGCCTGTAGTTCTATTTTTTTGGTGGTGTCTGTCTGGTTTTGGTCAGGGAATGCTGGCCTCATAGAATGAACTTGGAAGCTATACTTCCTCTTCTATTTTTTGGGCCAGTTTGAGAAAAATAGGTATTATCTCTTTAAATGTTTGGTAGAATTCACCTGTAAAATCGTCTGGTCCTGAACTTTTGTTTGTTGGGAGATTGTCTTCTTTCTTTTCTTTTAGATTTTATTTATTTATTTGAGAGAGAGAGAGAGAGAGAGAGAGAGATCATGAACAACGGGAAGAGGAGCAGAAGGAGAAGCAGGCTCCCTACTGTGCAGGGAGCCTAACGTGGGGCCTGATCCCAGGATCCTGGAATCAGGATCTGAGCCAAAGGCAGATGTTGGGAGGTTTTTGATTATTGATTCAATTTCCTTGCTAGTAATTGGTCTGTTCAAATTTTGTTTCTACCTGCTTCAGTTTGGGCAGATTATATGTTTCTAGGAATTTATCCATTTCTTCTAGGTTGTCTAATTTGTTGTCATAATTTCCCCTTGCAATTGTTTGTATTTCTGTAATATTGGTTGTTATTTCTCTGCTCTCATTTGTGATTTTGTTTGAGTCCTTTCTCCTTTTTTTTTTTCCTTGTTGAGCCTAGATGGAGGTTTATCAATTTTGATTTTTTTCAGAAAACCAGTTCCTCATTTCATCGATGTCTTCTATTGTTTTAGGTTTCTGTATCATTTATTTCTGCTCTAATTTTTATTATTTCCTTCTTTCTGCTGCTTTTGAGCTTTGTTTGTTGCTCATGTCATATCTCCTTTAGCTGTAAGGTTAGGTTTGAGTTTTTTTTCTTGCTTTTTGAAGTGGCCCTGTATTGCTATAAACTTACCTCTTAGAAACACTTTTGCTATATTCCAAAGGTTCTGGACCATTGTTTTCATTTGTTTGTTTATTTTCATTTGTTTCCATGTAATTTTTTTGTTTCTTCTTTGATTTCTTGGTTGACCCATTCATTGTTTAGTGCATGTTATTTAATCTCCATGTATTTGTGGTCTTTCTTTTTTTTTTTTTTTTTTTTTTTTTTTGTGGTTGATTTCTACTTTCATAGTGTTGTGGTCAGGGAAAATGCATGATATAAATTCAGCCTTTTTAAAATTTGTTGAGACTTTTTTTGTGGCCTAATATATGATCTATTATGGAGAATGTTCCATGTGCACTTGAAAAGAATGTGTATTCTGCTGTTTTAGGATGGAATGTTCTGAATATGTTAAAGTCCATGTGGTCCAACCTGTCATTCAAAGCCAGTTTCCTTATTTTCTATTTGGATTATCTGTCCATTGATATAAGTAGGGTGTTAAAGTCTCCTACTATTAATGTATTACTGTTTTAACTTACCATTGGGTAATAGTGTCTATAATGTATTTGGATGCATATTGGGTTCATAAATATTTATAATTGTTATATCTTATTGGATTATTCCCTTTATTATTATATAGTATCCTTTGTCTTTTGTTATAGTTTTTGTCTTAAAGTCTATTTTATCATGTATAAATATTGATACCTTGGCTTTTCTAAGAGCTCTTTTGGAGAATGTCTGTTCTATGATAGTGAACACAAGAGCTATATCCCTGTTTATCCCTTATGATCTTCCCTGAACTTTGTCATATTTGTACAATCTCTCAACAAAGCAAACAGTATGTTTTGCAGTATTTTATTATTTTTTTGAAGGAGGAGGGGCAGAAGGAGAGGGAGAAAGAGAATCTTAAGCAAGCTCCACACTTGGGGCAGAGTCTAATGCAGAGCTCGATCTCACAACCCTGAGATCATGACCTGAGCTGAAATCAAGAGTTGGATGCTTAACTGAATGAGCCACTTAGGCTCCCCTATTAATTTTAATACAAAACTAAGGTCTTCTTTTTTCTAATTCAATTTTCCCAAAATATGAACTGTGGAGATATTGTAAAGCTTTGTGAATTTGTTCTTTAATTATTTCAAGAACCAAGAACTTTGGTTTGTTGAACTTTCAAGAACTTTGATTTGTTGGTTCTTATGCATAATTCCACTTTTAGTCACATTCTGACTTGAAAAGAGACTTACAGAATGTGTGTTGCAGAAAACATGGTGCTTTTAATGACCTAAAAAAAGTGAGAGACATTTTTGTTCTTCATTCAACAAACTGCTCTTGAATATCTGATGGTGCCAAGTACTGTTCTAGAAATTGAGGCTTCAGCAGTGAACAAAACCCAAAAGTCCCTATCCTCATGGACTTTCCAGTGATTATTAACAATGAGGTTTAAGGTTTGTTGCTTCTATGGGATATAGTCATTTGAAGAAAAAAAAAAACTAGTCTTTAGGTTTTGTCTTAGGTACTAGGAAGATAATTTTTGTGTGTATACAGTTTCTTTTCTCAATAAATGTTTGGATAATGTGATCTCACAGACACGATGAAAGGCAGTGATTATGGGGAAGACATGGTGTTTATTGTCAGATACATCTGAGTTTGAATTCTAGCTTTGCCACTTGTATTCACTTGGGTAGTCTCAGATAAATAACTTCTTTGAGGCTTAGTTTACTTATTTGGATTGTAGAGTTTTAGTGAGAATTAGAAATAGTGTAATTTTTTGAAGCACTGGCAGCTACCTTTATCTTCTCCTTATATTCTTTATAATGCAGGCTTGTAGACAACAATGACAGCAACAACAGGAAAGCAGGGCCTAGGCCCCAAGATCCTAAGGCTTCTAGATATCCATCTGAGTTCTTCCATTCATAGGGATTGGGATTGAAAACTAACAATAAAGGAGCATTTGGGGAGGATGATGAGGCCTTTTAGATTTAGAAAAGTTGATTAGATCAGCATCAACAGCTTTCTCTTAGAAACAGTGTTTTAACTTACCCTTGGATACCATCGTAGCTACTACAATGTAAAAAATTTTCAAATGTTGGTTTTATTGTGCTAATTCTAGATACCTGAATTTGGGGTTTCTTGGGCAAGGAGAACAGATAACTAGGCACTGTAGTGCAGTAACTATATATTTGCTTCTGAAACAAAATCTCTTTATACAGGCCCTAGCCAAGGCACATAGGTACCCTGGAAGGCTACTAATTTAGCATTTTTCTAAACTGATACTATTTAAATATTTTGTTCAACATTTATTTATGAGGAGTGAAGAGAACTAAAAAGTTGTATGTCTTGTGTTCATCAAGTACATTTATTATGGGCTCCTAAGTGGAATATAACATTTTTACTCTCACCTGCAAGTTGCAAAATACTCAGAAATAGGTGGTCTCTGCAACTTCCACATATAAAGCTATCTACTTCAGCTATAACTGCTCCAATTTATAATTCATTATAAAATGTGGAATCCTGAATTTACTGAGGTTCTGTTTTTTATTTATCCCTTATAAATTGGCATCATAGACCTTGCTGCCTTGTTCTTTATCCAGTGCTGTCCCTATATATGCATAAAAAGACAAATTCTCCTCTTTTTCCAATATTTTCATAGGAAAAGAGAACCTTGTTAGATGAGTAATACTTTAAATTGGAAAATAAAAGGTCATTGTTCTATGCCATGTGGAGGTAGAGATTGGCTCCAGGAGAGACTCTTCTTCATTCATTCATTCATTCATTTTTTTTTTTAAAGACTTTATTCATGAGAGAGATTGAGAGAGAGAGAGAGAGAGGGAGAGGCAGAAACATAGGCAGAGGGAGAAGCAGGCTCCATGCAGGGAGCCTGATGTGGGATTCCATCCTGGGACCTCAATATCATGCCCTGGGCTGAAGGCGGCGCTAAACCACTGAGCCACCCAGGCTGCCCTATTCATTCATTTAAATTATTTAACATATTGTGTTGTTAGTTTCAGGGTAGAGTTTAGTGATTCATCACTTTTTTTTTTTTTAGATTTATTTATTTATTCATGAGAAACAGAGAGGCAGAGACATAGGCAGAGGGAGAAGCAGGCCCCCCGCAGAGAGCCTGATGTGGGACTTGGTCCTGGATCCTGGGATCACTCCCTGAGCTGAAGGCAGATGCTAAACCATTGAGCCACCCAGGCATCCCTGATTCATCACTTTTATATAATATCTAGTGCTCATTACATCAAGTAATGATGTAATGCCCATCCTCCAGTTACCCCATACCCCCACCTCTTCCTGCAACCCTTCATTTGTTCCTTTTAGTTAAGAGTTTCTTATGATTTGCCTCTGTGTTTTTATCTTGTTTTATTTTTCTTTCCCTTCCCCTTCCCCTGCATTCTCTATTTTGTTTCTTAATTTCCACATGAGTGAGAGCATGTAGTATTTGTCCTTCTCTGACTGATTTTGCTTAGCACCACTATCCATTTATATGGACAGTTTGTTCCTCTGTATCAAGCACATGCATGCTAGACTTATGGAGCACCTTTTATCTGCCAAGCACAATGCTAGATTTGTTAGAAGATAAAAATATGAGTAAGAAACATCTTCCCTTAGGAATTTAGAGTCTCTTAGGGATGGAAGAAAACTAACATTTAATGAGTATGTATAGTCTGCTAGACACTATTAAAAGCTTTCACATGCATTGTCTTCTGTGAGTCTCTGTAAGTGGGTATCATTACTTCATTTTGAAGGGCAGATAGTATAGGGGTTCAGAATATGAAGTCCACAGTCAGACTGTCTGGGTTCAAATTCAAACTCCCAACACTTATTGGCTGTATGACTTAAGGCAACAAGTAAGCTACTTAGGGCAGCAAGTAAACTACTTACCTTCTCTGGACCTCAATTTCCCTATCTCTAAAAGGTAATAATATAACCAATATCATAAAGTTATTGTGAGGATTGAGTAATTTAATATGAACAAAAGGACTAAAACATTATGTGGGACATAGTAAGCACTATTAAATAATTCTCTTTAAAGGATAAATAGCTATTCATTAATTGATGGAGCTAGAATTCTATCTCTTTCCCTTCACCTTACTCTTGATGGTGCTGATGTAAGACAATGAGCAACAGCACAGAGTTTAGGAGAAATAAATACTGTTAATAGCAGTTCTGAGGAGAGAGTACTTAATGCTGCATGGGGATTAGAAGGAGTCCTTAATCTTGGTCTAGATGAATGAGGGAAATTCCATTTGGGAAAGGGATATTCCAGAAGACAAACTCCTGTAATGCAGGGATCATGTTTTAATAATTTAGTAACCCCAGTACCCCAGTGACTGGAAGACAGTAGGCGCTCAATAGCTAATATCAAACTGAATTGAATTGAACAAGCGGAGAATGGAGAATGTGAGTATTGAAGCTCTGAGGGTACCAGTACCAGATCCTTGTTTCCTCCTTATCTGTCCTGGAGAGTTTTACTTTTTCATTTATCTCAATCAGTAATGACCTCAGATAGCCTACCCTACCCTTTATCAATGTAAGTAAAAATCAGTGTAGGAAAAATTTCACAGTACTTTTGTCTTTGGTCTAGTTGAGCAGAACACAAAGAGAAGATCTGATAAACAAACAAACAAACAAACAAAACAATTGCTTCCCTTTCTTTGAAATTGTGTAAACGAAAACATTATTTACTACTCTGACCTACAAAATAAGTTAGAAACGAAGCAGCAGTTAGAAACGAAGGAAGGTCTTCTCTTTGTATCTGGGCCTGAAATGATATTTGTTACCACTGAAAATGGGAAGTAGAATAAGTTACTTTGGAGAGGCTAGCAGGGTGGAGGAAGTTACCTAGTGTCAAGATTCTCAAATCATACAAGCTTTGAGCCATTTTTGTTGTTTTAATGTCGTGGCATAGGATTTTTTCTGTTCTCATTTTTAATATCCTACTTTCAAAGATGTGACAGATTATATATTAATTGTTTCTGCTTGCTCATTTTAAAGTTATTGAACATAGGGATTTATTGGTAAGTTGTTTATTAGTTTTAAAGGGTTTTTAGGATAGGGTAGGGATAAATTATTGAGTCATTTCTGTGATTAAAGAGATTTCTTTCCACATGGATGTATACTATTTTTTCATGAACTTGTTTTTTAAAAAAATGTTTCTAGGGATCCCTGTGTGGCACAGCGGTTTAGTGTCTGCCTTTGGCCCAGGACACTAAACCCAGGAGACTAGGGATCGAGTCCCACGTCGGGCTCCCTGCATGGAGCCTGCTTCTCCCTCTGCCTGTGTCTGTGGCCCCCCCCCCCCCCCCCGTCTATCATGAATAAATAAATAAAATCTTAAAAAAAAAAAGATAAATAAAAATTAAAAAATGTTTCTAGAGGCACTGTTTTTACAACTACAGCTGTGGCTTGGTTATCCCAGAAATGGAGGGTGTAAGTGTTGTGAATAATTTTTAACGGAATATAATTTAAAATTAATTTCAGATTAGATTTTAGAAATAAGAATTTTATATTAACTATAATTTGTAGATTTGTGGATTATAAAGGTATAACATCTGGTTTGATGAAAAATTTCACTTTTTGTTTTGTTTCATAATGTTATAAAAGCACTCGCTGAAGTCTTGAGAGCTGACACTTTCAAAGAATGCATGCTGTGGCAGTGAGTACCACAGTCAGGTTTTAAGCAGCAATTAACTGTCTAATTTAATGTGACAAATAATGCTGATTTTTAATTATTTGATTATTATTGGTTTTGTTGCTTCTGTATTTCATTTGAAAATTAGTTTCTGCTTTGTAGTTGTATAAGAGCTATAAGCATAAAAGATTTATACTTAGTTTTGTTTGTATTTCAGGGATAGCTTCAATTTTTTTTATTAGCATGCTAATCTCAAGGGGAAAATCTTCTGGGCAAATCATCATGTGACCTTAACAAATCTTCTCAGTCTCTCAATTAAAAAATTGAGAGTGTTGCCCTGCTGCTCTCCACATTCTCCACACGTCAAGTACATATGGACTTTCTGAGGGGAGTCTGTTTACTTGGATGTTTAAAAAAGTATTTTTAGGGGAGGTGGGGGGGCACTGAGGAGAGCACTTGATGGAATGAGCGCTGGATGTTATACTATATGTGTGGGCAAATTGAATTTAAATAAAATTCTTTAAAAAAATAAATAAAATTCTTTAAGTATTTTTATAAGCAGTTATTTCTAGATCTTCTTAGACCCTTTATGTAAGTTAATCTTATGTATCTTTTTAAGGAATTAGAGGTTAATTAGCCTTTTTTCTTAAAGATTGAGATAAAAAGTTTAAAAACCTTATATCTAGCTTTTCTATAGTGTTTTCTTATTTATTATCTCACTTTTAGGCCCACTATTTAAATTAATTTCTCTCCAGCTTGTTTTAGCTTTAATGACAGTGCATTGGTTTTTTTACTTTTACTTTCACATCTTGTGGTTCTGGATAGACAGCCCATAATGATCTTCAGGCATATAAAAGGGACATCTTACAGGCAATGATAGAAAGATATTTTCTGTTATTCCTGGGTATGAGTTAAGGGAGATGGGGAATTTCAGTAGAAAAGACAGATAAAAGATACCTGGAGAACTTTTCTGACACAGTGAAATGGATTCTTAAAAAGCTATGGGATCTCCTCTGGAGATTTGAATGTGAAGATTTAAAATAATATTTTAATGGTGTAATTATCAGTGCAGTAAGGGAATGGACAGGAGATCTCTGGCATGTTTATGAATCTGTCAGTGGACTGTACCTTCTACCTGTGGCTGGTTTTGTGGTCATGTGACTGGGCAGTTGGATAGGCCCTACCCTTAGAAGGGCTTTGTGCTCAGTTTTATTATTTGCTATTGTCATCTTGAAATTCTTAAGTTTTGGACAAATGACCTGGATTTTTGTTTCGTGCTAGGAACTGCAAATGATACAGCCTATTTCCCAGCATTGTTCAAAGATGAGTTAAAACACGTGAAAGTCCATTCTGAGCCTCCCCAGTGCACTGTGACTTCTGCTTCCTACATTATTTCCTGGGTGTCTCTTGTCAGCTGCCTATACCTTGAGGCACCCAGGAAAGTTATTTGGGATTCCTTGCTCTAACAGTAATGACCTTATTCTACAGCTGTTTTGTCACCTGTCCCTGAATTTCACTTCTCTGAAAAGACAGTTCCTTCAACCTGTGACTCACATATCCTTTTTATCATCTTGCAACAAGATCTGTAAGCTGTCTTACCTGGAAAAGGGACCTAGAGCTTTCTGCTGTCAGAATTTGCTAGCTATGTTTAAGACAATGGCAGCCTGAACTCCGACCACCGTATTATTCCGTTATTTTGTATTTTTAAATTCAGGAAACCAATTAAGTTTTAAAGAGTCAACTTAATAAGTTAAAGAGTGGTTACAGTGATAAAATATATAAGAAACTGCTTAGAGAAGTTGGGCATTATAGAATTGTAAGGTGTTTATCATTTTTAATTGGTACTCTTTTGTACTTATTATGATTCTTGTTTTCTTTTTTAAAGAGGCAGGTTTGTTGACATGTAACTTACAGTAAAATTCACACGTTTTTAGGTGTACAGTTTTATGCGTTTTTAACAGATATAAGCAGTTGTGTAACCACCACCACATCAAAGTGTAGAATATTTCCATCACCCCAAAAGATCCCTCAAGCCCCTTTGTGGTCCTTTCTGTCTCCAGTCCTAGCCCTAGAAACCTTTAATCTGTTTTTGTTCTCTGTAGTTTTGTCTTTTTCTTTTTTTTTTTTTTTTTTTAGTTTTGTCTTTTTCTAAAATGTTTTCTAAATGGAATCGCATAATACACAACCTTGTTACTATACTTTTTATAGTATTCCAAAATGTTATGTAAATGAAATTATATAATATGTATTTTCTTCTACTTAACATAATGCTCTTGAGATTCATCCATACTGTTTCCTGAGTCAGTAGTTTGTTCTTATATATCGCAGTTTAGTATTCCATTGTATGAATGTACAGTTTGTTTATCCATTCTTCAATTGTTGGACATCTAGATTGTTCCTAGCTTTTGCAGATTAGGAATAAAGCAGATATAGACATTTGCATGCATGTTTTTGTGGGGACATAAATCTTCATTTCTGTTTAGTAAATATCTAGAAGTGGGATTGCTGAATTGTATAAGTGTTTAATTTTCAACAAAAACTGCTTACTTGTTTTCCAAAGTGTGTCTGTACTGTTTTGCATTCCCACCAGCAAAGAGTAAGTGTGCCTTTTGCTCTGCACCCTTGTCAGTGCTTGATGTTGTCGATTAAAAAAAAGAATCTATTTAAATATGGAAGTACTAGTATCTTCTGGTAGTTTCAATATGATTTCTCTAATGATTAATGATGTTGAGCATCCTTTATTCTGTTTTTTTTTTTTTTAAAGATTTTTTATTTATTTATTCATGATAGTCACACAGAGAGAGACAGAGAGGCAGAGACACAGGCAGAGGGAGAAGCAGGCTCCATGCACCGGGAACCCGACGTGGGACTCGATCCCTGGTCTCCAGGATCGTGCCCCGGGCCAAAGGCAGGCGCCAAACCGCTGCGCCACCCAGGGATCCCCTTTATTCTGTTTATTTGCCATCTGTACAATCTTTGGTGAAATACTCAAATTATTTGCTCATTTATTTGTTTGAGTACTTTATTTTTTATTGTTGAATTATGAGAGTTATTTATTTCGGTTAGCAGTCCTTTGTCAGCTATGTGTTTGCAAAGATTTTTTTCCCAGTCTGTGGATTCTTTTCATTTTCTTGTAGTATCTAGGAAGGAGTTTTATTTATTTATTTTTAAAAAGATTTTATTCATTCATCAGAGAGAGAGAGAGAGAGAGAAAGGGAGAGAGAAGCAGAGACCTAGGCAGAGGGAAAAGCTGGCTCCATGCAGGGAGCCCAACGCAGGACTTGATCCCAGGTCTCCAGGGTCACGACCTGGGCTGAAGGCGGTGGTGCTAAGCCACTGAGCCACCCAGGCTGACCCTAGAAAGGAGTTTTAAATTTTAATGATACCCACTTTAACAATTTTTTCTTTTATGGTTTATGCTTTCTGTGTTCTCTTTATGAATTCTTTACCTACTCCAAAGTCACAAAGATTTCCTCCTGTGTGTTCCTCTAGAAGTTTTATAGTATAAATTTTATATTTAATTCGGTGATTCCTTCATTTCAAGATCATTTATATGTTGTATATATGGTGTTAGATGTTAGTTGACTTTTTTTTTTTAAACACATGGTATTCAGTTGTATCAACACCCTTTGTTGAAGAGTCCTGTATTGACCCCTTTTGAAAAATCTGTTGACTATAAATGTGCTGAAGCCAACTATTCTATTCTACCAATACCATAGTGTCTTGATTACTGTGGCCTTTTTATAGGCCTGAAATCAAGCAGTGTGAGTCCTCCAGCTTTATTTTTCTTTTTCAAAAGTGTTTGGGCTATTGTAGTTCCTTTTTCTTTCCATATATATTTTAGAATTAGCTTCTTCATTTGTAAAACAACAGATCTCCTGGGAATTTGGACTGGATTTGCATTGAATTTGCAGATCAGTTTGAGGGGTTTGATTTCCCCTCTTGTATTTTTTTTTTTTTCCCCTCTTGTATTTTGAAGTTCCATTGTCAGGTTTATACAATTTAGGATTATTATGTCTTCTTCATCAGTTTATACTTTTATATAAGGAACATTTTGTAACACCCCTCTTTATCCTTGGTAATCTAACCCTTGTTCTGAGATGTAATTTGATATTAATGTAGTCACTGCAGCTTTCTTTTGATTAATGTTTATATAATATATATTTTTTTATCCTTTTATTTTATTTATTTATTTTTTTAAGATTTTATTTTATTCATGATAGTCACAGAGAGAGAGAGAGAGAGAGAGAGAGAGAGGCAGAGACACAGGCAGAGGGAGAAGCAGGCTCCATGCAGGGAGCCCGACGTGGGACTCGATCCCTGGTCTCCAGGATCGCGCCCTGGGCCAAAGGCAGGCGCCAAACTGCTACGCCACCCAGGGATCCCCTTATCCTTTTATTTTAACCAATTTATGTCTTAATGTTTTAAGTACGTTTCTTGTGGACAGCATATTGCTGGGCCTTGCATTTTTTATGCAGTTTGGTATCGTGAGTTTGTTTATTGTCCTGCATGACCTGGCCTTGTCATTTCTCTGGCTTACACATCTAGTTACTCTCTCCCTCTTCACTGTTGTCCATCAGACTAACCTTAATTTAGTTTGTGGAACTCCTTACATGCTTTCTTGCTATAAACCGTAGTTCTTGCTGGTGTCTCTGCCTTCAGTATTCTCATGCCTCTTGGTTTCCTATCACTCCTTTGCCCTCCAGCTTCCCATGCAGTACACTTCTAGTAAATACCCTTGTCCTTCAGTTCCCTTCACAGATGCCTTTCCTGATTATCTTATCTAGAATAGGCCCTTTCTATGACAGAATCATACTTATTTCCTTCTAGCTATAATCCTAATTTCTGTTTATTTGCTTTGTGTGTTTGTTTACTATACAAGAGATATTGTGAGTTTAGTTCTAGACCACCACAACAAAGTGAATATTGCAGTAAAGCAAGTCAAATGAATATTTTGGTTTTCTAGTGCATAAAAAGTTATGTTTACACTGTTTATTACGTGTGTGATAGCATTACGTCTAAAAAGTGTACACGCTTTAATTTAGAAATCCTTTATAGCTAAAGAAAAAATGCTAAGCATCAGCTGAACTTTCAGCAAGTTGTAATCTTTTTTCTGATGGAGGGTCTTGCCTGGATATTGCTGGCTGCTGACTGGTCATGGCGGTGGTTGCCGAAGGCTGAGATAGCATAGCAGTTTCTTAAAATAAGACAACAATGAAGTTCGCTGTATTGATTGGCTCTTCCTTTATAAACAGTTTCTCTGTAGTATGTGATACTATTTGAAAGCATTTTACCTACAGTAGAACTTCTTTCAAAATTGGAGTCCGTCTTCTTAAACCCTGCTGCTGTTTTTATCAACCAAGTTAATGTAGCATTCTACATCTTTTGTTGTCATTTCAACAATCTTCACAGCATCTTCACCAGAAATATATTTCATTTCAACAAACTGCTTTCTTTGCTCATCCATAAGAAGCAACTCCTTGTCCATTAAAGTTTTATCGTGAGGGGCACCTGAGTGGCTCAGTTGGTTAGGGGGCCAGGTCTTGGTTTGGGCTCAGGTCATGATCTCAGGGTCTTGGGTTGGACCCTGTATCAGATCCTGCAGTGGGCTCCACACCCAGTGAGTCTGCTTGAGGATTCTTTCTCTTTCTCCCTCTCCCTCTTCACACATGTGCTCTCCACCCCCACCCCCAAATAAAATAAATAAATCTTAAAGTTTTATCATGAGACTGTAGCCATTCAGGCTCAACTTCTAATTTTACTTCTCTTGCTATTTGTATCACATCTGCAGTTACTTCCTCCACTGAAGTCTTGATCCTTCAGAGTCATTCATGAGGGTTGGACTATATTTCTTCCAAACTCCTGTTAATCTTGATATTTTGGCCTCTTCCCATGAATCATAAATGTTCTTAATGGTATCTAGAATGGGGAATCTTTTTCAGAAGGTTTCAATTTACTTTGCCCGGATTCATCAGAGGAATCACTATTTATGGCAGCAATAGTGTTATGAAATATATTTCTTAAATAAGACTTGAAAGTCAAAATTATTCCTTGATCCATGGGCTACAGAATGGATGTTGTGTTAGCAAGCATGAAAACAAAATTCATCTAATTGTATGTCTCCGTCAGAGCTCTTGAGTAACCAGGTGCATTGTCAATGAACAGCACTATTTTGAAAGTCATTTTCTTTTTTCCTGAGCAGTAGGTCTCAATAGCAGGCTTAAAATATTCAGTAAACCGTGTGTAAACAGATGTGCTGTTATCCAGGCTTTGGTGTTCTGTTTGCATAGCACAGGCGCAGAGTAGGTTTAGCATAATTCTTAAGGGCCTTAGGATTTTTTTTTTTTTTTTTTTCCTTAGGATTTTTGGAATGGTAAATTAGCACTGGCTTCAACTTAAAGTCACCAGCTGCATTAGCCCTTTGTAAGAGAGTTAACCTGTCCTTTGAAGCTTTGAAGCCAGGCAATGCCTTCTCCTCTGTAGCTATGAAAGTTCTAGGTGGCATCTTCTTCCAATAGAAGGCTGTTTCGTCTACACTAAAAATCTGTTGTTTAGTGTAGCCACCTTCATGAATTATCTTAGCTAGATCTTCTAGATAACTTGCTACGGCTTCTCCATTAGCATTTGCTCCTTCACATTGTACATTTATGTTATAGAGACAGCTTTTTCCCCCTAAACCTCATGAACCCCAATCTTTGCTAGCTTCAGACTTTTGTTCCGCAGCTTCCTCCCCTCTCTGTCTTCATAGAATTGCTCTGAATTAGGCCTGGCCTAAGAGAATGCTGTGGCTGGTTTGATCTTCTATCCAGACCTCTCAGACTTTCTCCATAGCAGCAGTAAGGCTTTTGCTTTCTTATCATTCATGTTCACTGGAGTAGCACCTTTCATTTCCTTCAGGAGCTTTTCCTTTGCATTCACAGCTTGGATAACTGTTTGGTGCAAGAGGCCTCACTTTTGACTTGTCACACTTTTGACCTGCCTTCACTAAGCTTAATCATCTGTTTTGTTTTTTTTAAATATTTATTTATTTATTTATTTATTTATTTATTTATTTATGAAAGAGAGAGAGAGAGAGAGAGAGGTAGAGACACAGGCAGAGGGAGAAGCAGGCTCCACGCCAGGAGCCCGACGCGGGACTCGATCCCGGGACTCCAGGATCGCGGCCCGGAGGCGCCAAACCGCTGAGCCACCCAGGGATCCCCCTCATCTGTGGTTTTGATGTAAAGTGAGAGATGTGCAACTTTTCCTTTCACTTGAACACTTAGAGGCCATTGTAGAGTTATTAATTGGACTAATTTCAATTTTGTTGTATCTCAGGGAATAAGGAGTCCGGAGGAGAGGGAGAGAGATGGAGAATGGTCAATGAACAGTCAGAACACACACAGTATTTATTAAGTTTGCTGTCCTATATGGCATGGTTTTGTGGCACCCCAAAACCATTATAATAGCAATATCAAGGATCACTAACCAGAGATCACCATAATAAATAGAATAAATGAAAAAACTTTGTTGTCACAGACCTCCAATTTGTACAAAATGCATATCAGTGAATTTCAATAAAGCAAAGCACAGTAAAACAAAGTATGTCTGTATTTTCTACCATCTCCTGTTGGAATGCCAGACTTCTGAAGGTAAAGGGGTCTTACCTATTCTCCATTGAATGGTTTATTGATGGTTAGCATTCAATAATACAATGCCTGGCATACAGTATATATTTATTGAATGACAAATTTTCTAAAATTTGGCTTTTTCTAGGAGTTCCATAACCATATATGTGTGGTTGTGTGTGTGTGTGTGTGTGTGTGTGTGTGTGTATATATATATATATATATATATAGAGAGAGAGAGAGAGAGAGAATATGTGTGTGTATCTATATATATGGTGTGTGTGTGTGTGTGTGTGTATATATATATATATATATATATATATATATATCCAGATATGGCATACGTGTGTGTATGCGCGCATGTGTATGCTCCATTACGTATATCCTCCATTAGGCAGAAATGTGTTTATACTTGCTAAATTGCCCATTGCTCATTAGCAGTCCTGCATCTCAAGTAATCTGCAGTGGTACCTTTATTATATGACCAAGGATAGGATCTTTGTAAGATGCTTTATAAAACTTAGCTTCATTTTTCTAAAAGTACCTGAAACTCTAAAAACTGCAATACAACCAAGAGACATAAAACTAAAAACAGAGAAGTGATATATTTTTATGACAAATTCAGAATAGATTAATTGAAAACCTAACTTAAAACTTCATAATCAGACATGCCTTTTCAGTTCATTTTCACATTTGAATATGGAATAAGATGTAGTGCAGTATTTAGATTTGACGTTGGATGATGAATGTAAAACAGTAGTAAACTAGTAATGAGATGGTAGAGCTAATTTATCAGTCAGTCATTAGGATCAGCAAACATTGATGGTGGGAAGAGGAACAAAGTCTGTTTAGAAAGTAATTAGTAGTTTTTTTTGTTTTTTTTTTTTTAAGGGACATTAGTGAAGGTTTTGATGTTACGGGTACAATATTAAAGAGTAACTTCTAACAGTAAGGAATTTCCAGGTGAGATAATGGAATTCAAAGAAAAAGGAATGTCCTTCTCCTGCAGAAAACCAAGATAAATTTTGGATTAAATACAGCAACCACAAAAAAATCTTTTCATGTATAGCCACATTTGAAGGCAGGAAAGGCAAATCTCCTGGTGTCAGAGGGAACTCAGAGATTGGAAGTTAAAGTCCGGAAGCCCATGAGACAGTAACTGGGCTGGATTGGCCTCTGGGGTTTTAACCCATGTGGGGGATAAAGAGTAGAGATCATGGGCTGCATGTAGAAGTAGAAACTAGACAAAGAGTTTATTAAAAAGTATTTTTACCTCATGAATCAGATACAAGAAAGAAACTCAAAATTTTCTCAATTAGTATAATCTGATTGTTGCTGTTGTGTGTTGTGTCACTCCACTTAGAGTGATCTGGAAATGGATTATTCAGGTTTGAATGAAACTTGAGTTTTTTTGGCCATTATACTTCTTTTAGGTCTTATTCCTGCCTTCTCTTCATTGTTTTCATTTTATACTATTTTAAATAAAATTATAAGGTAGAGAAAAGGGCAGTGTCTTGGTCATTAACCATTTATTTGTTTCTTGAAAGCTTCACATGTTCTTAGTTAAGCAGAAACTAGGTCATAAGCAGGCAAATGTGCAGTTATTTATGAGCTGTGACAGAAGCAGCTAAATAACATAAATCTCTATACTTATATTGTTTTAATTATGTCTATTAAAGAATCAATAGAATAACATTTAATGTTTCAAAAGTCTGGAGGAATAGACCATTAGTTAAGAAAAATGAATTTGCTCTAGCAGCCCAACTCTTCTTTCACTATAAGGAAATGGGAAAAATTTACAGATATTACATTCTCCATTAAGGGTTAACATCATTTGCAGTGGAATTCTTAGATTGAAGTATCCTTTCAATAATGGAATAACATGGTAGAGTGGTTCTTAAGATTATCACTATTTTAAAATGACTCACCTTGCACTGAGTGCAACATTTAACTTTCCTATTTTCTTAGAACTGATTTATTATTTAAATTATTTTTAAATTTTTATTTAGTGTTCTGTTACTGCAAATTTTGTTATTCTTTAAGCACACCAAGGAGAATATTAGTAAAAATTCATTAAAAGCAATTTTGTTAGGTCACAGTCCTTTCTGGATAAGCTTCGATGTAATTTAAATGTTGGGGCTTTATTTCAGGCTTTATTTTATCCTTATAATGTTTTCACTCAGCAAGGGTTTCCACAGACAGGTGTGAACCTGTGTAGTAAAACATGGTGTATATACTTCTGTACTCATTCAAATATTAACTTAATGCCCCCTCTCTGTGTTAGGCAGTTGTGCTGCCTGCAGAGCATATGCAGATGATTGACACAACCCTTATCCTTGAGCTCACAGTCTAGTGCAAGAGACAGGGAGAGTGAGACAAGTACAAAGAAAGCTACAGTCAAATATATATACATACTGTATAAAAATAATCCAAGATGCTGTGAGAGCACAGAAGTGGAGTATCTAATTTGGCCTTAAGGATCAGGTTAGATTTTCAGGGTAAAGGATGCTGAGCTGAATTCTAAGGGAAAACAGGAACTGGCCAGATAAAGAAGGAAAAGAGGGTCATTACAGATAGGGAAAAGCACCTGAAAAGACTTGGAGATGTAAAAGAATACTCATTTGTTTATTTGACTGATATTCATTGAGCATCTACTGTATGCCAAGCATAAATAAAACCTGCATTGGAGACATAGTGGACAGTAAAAATATACCTCCTACCCTCTTGGAGTTTACAATCTGTATGGAGAAATAGATGAACAAAATAATTACACAAATAGTTGTAAAAACTATAGTTGTGATAAATGCAGTGAAGGAGAGGTCCATGATCTTGTGAAAAATGTGTAATAGAGTTAGAATTGGGGCAGTGTTCCTTGAGGAAGTCACGACAGACCTGACAGCTGAAGGATGCGTTCATAAACAAGCATCACATGCTGTTGTATTGATCTCACTTTTCCTATTCTTACTAAATACAGGTTGTTGGGTATCTTTAGAGATCTTCAAGGAGTACACAGAATGGCTGGAATTTAGGGTATATATGGGAGAAGAAAAGCAGATGAGGCTGGAGAGGTGAGCAGGAACAAGATAATGAAAAACCTCGTGCACCAATTTGGGAAGTTTTGTTTTTATCTTGAAGATGATGGATGCTGTGAACCTTTGAAGGATTTGAAGCCAGGCTGAAAGAAACAATCAGATATTTTAGAGGGATCTTTTTGAGGCAGGTTACTTGGAGGATACGTTGGGGGAGGCAGGATTACATTAATACCTACTTGCTTCTTTGCCAAATAATACATGCTGAGTTCTGTACTTTTTATTAATATTTTAGTTCCTTTATTTCTGTTGTATCAGTGGCTGTTCTTCTGTACTTATTTGTGACATACACATCTGGTGAGAACCATAGTTTTTACTTTACTGGTAAGCATGGCTTCTAAAGATTTCTCCCAGGATTTAAAAGAACAAGAATTGGAGGAAATGTATTTCATATATTTTAAAGTGATATGGTACAGCTCTAGAAATAATACTGATGTTTTCAGGAGGAAAAACAGAGAATTCCTAGCTCATGCTTCTTTTTGCATTTGTATTGGCAAGGTTGCTGGTTTAAAACGTAAGAGGTTCTGCTTCAGTGAATGACTTGCAGTAAATATTATATTGCCAGAACTGTAGTTTCTCATCTAAAAACACAAAGTACTGGATTAGCTGAGCTGTAAAGATCTTTTTGGCCATTGTAACCCATGATTCTGTTTTCTTTTTCAACAAGTAGTCATACTTTTGCTTTCCTGTACTGACAAATTGAGGCAGTGGTTCCCAACAGTGGGTGATTTTGCTACAGAGGGGACATTTGGCAGTGTCTGGAGGAATTGCTACTCACATCTAATAAGTAAGAGGCATGGATGCAGCTAAACTTACTAGAATGTACAGGACAGCCCTCTCTAACAAGTGTTAGCCCAAACTTTTGGAAGTGATGGATATGGTAATGGAATAGATCACAGTGATGGTTTCATGGGTATACATATATCTCCAAATTCACCACATTATATATGTTATATATGCACAGTTCTTTGTATGTCAGTCACACTTCAACAAAGTGGTTTAGAAAAAAGAAATTTCTCAGCCCAAAATATTAATTATTAAATTATTATTAATATATTATTAAAGTTGAAAAACCCTGAATTAAGGTAAGATTAATAAGACTTCCTTTGGTTAGGGATGCCTGAGTGGCTCAGTCAATTAAGCATCTGCCTTCAGCTCAGGTCATGATCCCTGGGTCCTAGGATGGAGCCCTGAGTCAGGCTTCCTGCTCAGTGCAGAGTCTGCTTCTGTCTCTCCGTATGCTCCCTCCTCCCGCTCCTGCTCGTGCTCTCTCTCTCTCTCTCTCAAATAAATAAATAAAAATCTTAAAAAAAAAAAAAAAAAACTTCCTTTGGTTAAAATATAGTCCTTGAATGGATCTCTACTGCTGTCTTAGTCACCATGGGATGCTGTAACAAATATATCATAATGGCTTAAACAACAAATAGTTATTTCTCATAGTTCTGGAAGCTAGAAGTTCAGGATCAGCATGCCAGCACAGTTGTGTTCTGATGATGACCCTCTTCTTGGTTTATAGATGGCTACTTTCTTGCTGTAACCTCAGATGAGGAGAGATCATTTCTCTTCTGTCTCTTCGTATAAGGGCACCAGTCCTATTCATTAGGGCTTTATCCTCATTACCTAATTACTTCCCAAAGGTCCCACTGCCTGTTACCATTACAAAGAGGTGTTAGGATTTCAACATTATTTTGGGAGGACACAAACATTCATTTCATAACAACTATAATATTTACTTGTTCATTTACTAACTCTGAACATTACCAGATGATAAACACATCATCTTTGTATTCCTGTGGTATTGTCAAATACAGAGTAGGCCTTGTTGAGATATCTGGGAGGACCCAATAAAACAGTATTGCTTGTCATTTACTGAGTTCCCAGTTGAGAAATAAGAATAAATATTTGGAAACCAGAATATTACCCTTTCTCTAGTAAAATCTGAATTAGAGAGTTGCAGCTTGTGTTTGCTGCCAGGTGGGCCTCTGAATTCTGAGCCTCAGAATTAGAAGTTTATAGCTGTCCTAGCAGCACTGGACTGAGAGAAGTCCCAATGCAGAGACTGTCCTTAGAGAACTAGGTCAGAATTCGTGTTCTCTATGGTCGGCGCATTCCCAGGGGGGCAAAAGGAGGGAGCTGAGCCAGGTATATATAGTTTATTCCTCCAAATTTGCCAACTAATAAACCAGTCTGTCTCTTTGGATGGAGGGAGGAAAGGCATAGAGAGAGAGGAGCAAGCGTTTGATACTAAATGAGTTTCCTCCATAGAGAAAGATATACCAGGGAAGGTGGTTTCTTTTTTTTTTTTTTTTTTTTTTATTTTTTATTTTTTATTTTTTTTATTTTATTTATTTTATTTTATTTTTTTTAGGTGGTTTCTTTTTAATAGGACTCAATAAATGCTAAGGGATTATGGTCTAGAATCTACACATACCAGGGATGTCTGCAGAGTCTAAAAGGGACTTTATTCTGGATTTGTGTGCATTTATTGTGTCTAATATACCCATTAGTGTTAACTAATGTTACAAAGAATTTCAAACTTTATATGATAAAAGGGACCTTTAAATATTTTTTAGTCCAGTGGCCTCACTCTTGGTTACACATTGGAATCACTTGGGAAATTTTAAAACATTGATGCCAGCGGACCATCCGAGACCATTTAAAATAGAACCTGTGTGGGGTAGGATCTGGGTATTGCTGTTTTTCTAAAAAAGCCTCTCAGAGGATTTGACTGCATAGCCAAGATTGAGAATCACTGATGCAGTCTAACCTTCTCATTTTATATATAAAAACTAAATCCCAAAATTTTGGTGACTTACCTAAGGCTAGGATTAGTGACAGCTGGAGTAGAATCTGGTCTTTTTCTGCCTCAGAATCCAGCAAATTTATTTATTGAAAACAAAGTTTTTGGTGGGTCCTTTTTGTTTTCCCCAACCAAAACTTTAGCCCAACAAAAGAATTTGCAAAAGCCTTAGTTATATGTGTTAAGAGGCTTGGATTTTAGTCCTAACTCTGGTGCTAGTTAGCTAAATCATTTGGCCTCAGTTTCTTTATCTTTTACAATTAAGGGATTAGCCAAGATCATTTCCAAAGGTTTTTCAGTTTAAAATTTTGTGCTTTTTCTATAGTGTCAAAAATATTTATGGCTCCTTAGAAAGGGTTAATTGCTGTTGTTTTAACTTTTATTAAGAATCCACTGACTGGGGCAGCCCGGGTGGCTCAGCGGTTTAGCGCCGCCTTCAGCCCAGGGTGTGATCCTGGAGACCCGGGATCGAGTCCTGTGTCAGGCTCCCTGCATGGAGCCTGCTTCTCCCTCTGCCTGTCTCTGCCTCTCTCTCTCTCTCTCTCTCTCTCTCTCTCATGAGTAATAAATAAAATCTTTAAAAAAATGCTTAATAAATATTTGTTGGCTTAACTACTGTTTTATATTCTGGTATTAATAGTCCATTATGTCTTTTTTCCATATATATCACAACTGGAATTTCCTTTTAGCACACTATTTGATAATGAATTATAATTGAAGCTCACTATGACTAATAGAATTATTTCATTAAATGTTTCTACTAGTGTTATTTATAATCCCTTATATGCTAGCCCGTTATTTTACGACTAGATGGGGTTTTCATACTTCTTCCTAAATAAATCTCAGGTGAGGCAAGAATGAAGACACTGCTATTTTCAGCTATGTTTGAGACAAGGAATACACTCTTTAGGTAATCGTATTTCTCTCAACTCCTGTTCTTATAATTCTATCAGAAAAAGTATGGCACAGTTAATTCTTTAGGAGTCACATTTGTCTTTCATTTTAACTTTCTCTATATTGTGTATCTTTTTTTCTAGTCTAGATAAAAGCTTCCACAAGAATGCAAATATTAGATATACTACTTTATTTTTGCTACAGTTCTCAATGGGACTTGTGTGCATGTCAAATGACAATTATCAGTTTAGAATTAAAATGTTAAAAATTTAACTCCTGTTCAGTGACTCAGGTTTTGAAATAATGTCATGGGAGTTGTTTTGAGAATCCACAGATTCTGGAGTTTTTCTGAAGAGCCATGATCATTAATTAGTATTTATTAATAGAGTTATATGTATTATATGGTATGTACTATACAAAAAATGAAATATTTTAATTAGTCTAGACCTATAAAATCTGAGATAAAATGAAAAGTATATTAGATAAAAATTTAAGGTAGAGGTTAACCTCTTGGCAGTGATTGGGTAGGGAGAGAGAGGGGGGAATGAAATTGAGAATGAATAAGCAGGTATGCCTGGGTGGCTCAGCAGTTGAGCGCCTGCCTGCCTTTGGCTCAGGGAATCATCCTGGAGTCCCGGGATCGAGTCCCACATGGGGCTCCCTGCATGGAGCCTGCTCCTCCCTCTGCCTGTGTGTCTCTGTCTCTATGTGTCTCTCATGAATAAATAAATAACATCTTTTTTTAAAAAAAAAGGAATAAACAGAGACTTCAACTATAGTTTTATTTTTTATTTATTTTTTAAACTGTGAGTACTTAAATTCTTTATACTTTTGTGTAAGGCAAATATTTTATAATAATTAGTTTTTAAATGCTAAAAGTAAACTGGATGAAAATAGGTTAAACATGCAAATACCATAAGCATAATCATTTTAGACTATTGGGGATACTAATATGAATTTGTTGAAAAACTTCACAGAAATAAGTTTCCTAGTGAAATTTGAAAATACTGGAATTACTTGGCAATAGAAGCAGAGTGTTTCCAGTCTAAAGGCAGGTTAAAAGCAAGAATAGAGAGAAGGATGCTTGCTGGGAAGTAAGGGAATGAGAGCCACGTGGCAGATGACCATGTGGCTTCTTTCTTGTTAGAGTCAGAATATTGTCACAAAATAAGCCACAAGGCACTACCATGTACTTGATACAAAAGTCATCAGTGACACCTGCCAAAGTCTTGGGACTGGGAGGAATTTGAGAGAAAGGGAAACCAAAGAGTTAACTTTTCTAAAAGAAGACCTATGTAAAGTTCACTCAAGTCTGGATTTTGTCAATAAATGCTGTTATTTACCTTCTACCTGAGTATGTTGCTTTCTTGCTTTTTTTTTTTTTTAAATATTTTATTTACTTATTCATGAGAGACACAGAGAGAGAGAGAGAGAGAGAGAGAGAGAGAGACAGAGACTCAGGCAGAGGGAGAAGCAGGCTCCATGCAGGGAGCCCGATGTGGGACTCAATCCTGGGAACCCAGGATCAC
Source organism: Canis aureus (assembly GCF_053574225.1). Classification (NCBI taxonomy): domain Eukaryota; kingdom Metazoa; phylum Chordata; class Mammalia; order Carnivora; family Canidae; genus Canis; species Canis aureus. Next base: position 22,533,088 of record NC_135641.1, on the reverse strand, counting down.
GCCCTGGGCTGAAGGCAGGCGCTAAACCGCTGAGCCACCCAGAGATCCCCTGTTGCTCTATCAAGGGTTAAATCAAGACTTTTCACTCTACATGAGAAATTCCACATCTTTTTGGAGTATGAGTGAATCAGCATCCAAGTTGTAAATCTCAGGCTGTCTGTGCTGGCAAAGGTAGGGCAAGCAGGTTCTTGAGAAGTCATCCAGACTTGGCAGCATTCCAGGGTTATCCCAGTTAAAATATTTTTCTGAAACTGGACTCCCCTTTGATAAATTTGAGTTTAAAATACTTCACCATTTCACAAGTCACAGAAAGCAGATATGAATGCAACTTGCATAATAAATATTTTTGTAGAATTGCCAGGTATCTTATCTCAGAGTTGATCTTTGACAAAGTTAAGAGAGAGATCTTTTCAAGCTGTCTTCTTTTGTTCCCTTACTCACTTCAGTGTTTACTACTGTCTCTACTTTTATCATCTAATTTCACTATGTTTCTTTACTCCTGCTCTGTCATAGAGAAAGAAAGAATCTGGTATTACTTACTGCAAATTGATTGATTATTCTTTGTAGTCTCTAATAAGTTGAATGGCATCCCCAAAATGATATGTCCAGATCCTTACCCCTGGAACCTGTGAATGTGACCATATTTGGAAAAAGAGTTTTTGAAAGTGTAATTCAGTTAAACTCTTAAGATCATCCTGGATTATCCAGGTGGGCCCTAAATCCAGTGACATGTCTTATAAGAGACAGAAGAAAAGACCTAAAAATCCTTGTGAAGACAAAGATTGGAATTCTGTAGTCATAGGCCAAGGAAAACTGGAGCCATCAGAAGCTGCAAGAAGCAAGGAAGGATTCTTCTCTAGAGCCTTGGAGGGAGGATGGCTTTGTTGACACCTTGATTTTGGAATTCTGGCCTCCAGAGCTGTGAGAGAATAAATTTCCATTGTTTTAAGTCACCAGATTTGTGGTGATTCGTTATGGCAGCTACAGGAAACCAACACAGGTTTTATGAGATTTCTTGTTCATGTCAAGAAAAGTAGATATTGATCTTTTATTTTTCTGGATGCTGGCTTTTTTTTATCTGTAAAATAAGAGAATTAGATGGTATCTAAGGCTTCTTTATTTCTATGAATGCTTTAGAAGCAAACCATCTCAAACCAGTTAAAAGCTAACTATTAAGTACATCTGAGGCAAAATAAAGACATGGGTCTTTAGAGGGACTCAGCAAACAGTTATTGTGTAGGGGCAATGAGGTACGTCACACATCACATGTACATTCACCTGTGTACATCCCCATGCAGACTGAGGGGCCTTTAAATGCATGTCTTGAGTTGCTAAGTATAAATTTGAATTCTGACATTAACATACTTTTTTTTTTTTTTTATGATAGTCAGAGAGAGAGAGAGGCAGAGACATAGGCAGAGGGAGAAACAGGCTCCATGCACCGGGAGCCCGATGTGGGACTCGATCCTGGGTCTCCAGGATCGCGCCCTGGGCCAAAGGCAGGCGCCAAACCGCTGCGCCACCCAGGGATCCCCTAACATACTTTTTAAAACTACATATACTTCCCCCTTGAGGTCCTGATATGTTCCCACGTAGGTCCTGTTCCTTTCCCCTTCCGGTTGAGAATTACTGTTCTCAATATACACGCTCAGGGATGATGACATTCCTCCTATTCATGGCCTCAAATACTTTATAGATTCCTGAGATTCTGTGTCCACTCACATATCAAATGATCAAGTCTCACAAAATTTATCCCTTTCTAACCTTCTTTGCCACTGCCTTAATGCAGGCTCTTCTTCATCTCTCTCCTGCAACCCAAGTTGTCTTCCCCACCCTTTAATCTTTCTTCATACTATAGACAGAGTGATCTTTCTAAAACACAGATATTCTCTGGATCCACTCATCTTTACTAAGGATCCTTCAGTGATTTCCCCATTACCTCCTAGATAAAATCTCTATATCCAGTCTCTCTGAGATGGCCTAACACAGCCTTTTGTGGCCAGGTTCCTGCTCATCGTTTTGGGCTGTTATTCCTGTTTACACCTACCATTTTAAAGTGGTACTAAAGTGCTTGAATTCTTTGAAAACCTTTGCTCTTCTGCATCCTTGTGCTTTTACACACCACACCATCTGCTTGGGGTGCTTGACCTTTTTCTCAGTCCCACCAAGCCTCCAGCCGTCAGAGTCTGCTCATCCCTTTGTAAGTGGTCCCTGACCCACTTGGCTTCCTGTGGTTGATTACTCTCTTCTTTCTTTTATTCCTATGTGCTCTATACAGCATCCCATTACCACACTGCGCCACCCAGGGATCCCTCAAACTACTTTAAAAAAATAATTGAAAATAAGTGAAATAACTCAAAATATTTTAGGCACTTAACATACTTTTAATTTGATTTTATAACACTGAATTGGAACATAAGACTCCAGAATCCTGGTTGGCCTTACTCACTGTCACAACCAGAATGAAAATGCTTAAAGAATAATAACAGAAAAAAATTGGTACTTAAAAATATTTAAGAATCTATAGTATTGGTAATCAAAGTAAATGGGGAAAAATCATTCTGACAATATTTATTAGAAAACCTGATGGAGGGATCCCTGGGTGGCGCAGCGGTTTGGCACCTGCCTTTGGCCCAGGGCGCGATCCTGGAGACCCGGGATCAAGTCCCACGTCGGGCTCCCGGTGCATGGAGCCTGCTTCTCCCTCTGCCTGTGTCTCTGCCCCTCTCTCTCTCTCTCTCTCTCTCTCTCTCTCTCTGTGTGTGTGTGTGTGTGTGACTATCATAAATAAATTTAAAAATTAAAAAAAAAAAAAGAAAGAAAACCTGATGGAAAAATCTGAAAGTAACCCATCAATGTATATGAAGTCCATCCTTTTGTTATATGGGAATTAGACTAGATCTAGCTATGTAACTTAATCTATTTAAAATCTATAATAGCCACTCATGTATGCCTTTAAAAGAAGCAAGATTGGTGCTTCTCACCAGCTTACCTGAGGGACAGTCGATTAGGTGGTAGATCGCTTTTTTAGGGTGGTATCATCAAGAAACAAGGGCACTGGAGTAAGGAGTTGGGTATTTTTCCCTGTTAGTGGAAATTAAAACTGAACATATTTGATTATATTGCCATACCAATATCTTATCATTGCAGGTAAATTTGGTCCTACTGCATTAGTCAGGGTTCTCTAGAGAATGGAGTCAGTAGTATACAGAAAGATTTATTATAAGAAATTGGTTCATACAATTATGGAGTTCGGTTAATCTAAAATCTGCAATGTGAGCTGGCAGGCTGGAGACTGAGGAGAGCCAGGGATGCAGATGAAATCCAAAGACAGTCTACTGGACAAATCCCTCTTGTTCAATAAAGCTGGTGTTTTTGTTCTATTCAGGCCTTCAACTGATTAGATAAGGCCCACCCACATTATGGACAGTAGCTTTACCCAGAGTTTACTGAATTAAATGTTAGTCCCATCCAAAACTACCCTCCAGCTTGAGACATGAAATTAACTATAACACTCTCACTGAGCAGTAAAATGAGTGTTTTGTAATTAGTTTCCTCAGGCATTATGATATAGTAGTCTTTTTTTTCTCTGTAAGTTTATAAAAATGTTCACTGTAAAGGAAAAGGCTATTTGCCTTTATCACATCTTTTTTTAAAAAGATTTTATTTATTCATGACAGACAGACACACACACACACACACACACACACACACACAGAGGCAAAGACACACAGGCAGAGGGAGAAGCAGGCTCTATGCAGGGAGCCCGACATGGGACTTGATCCTGGGTCTCCAGGATCACACCCAGGCTGAAGGCGGCGCTAAACCGCTGGGCCATTGGGGCTGCACTATCACATCATTTTGTATTCCTTTGAGGTTTTATGGGAGAACTATAAATTTTCTGAATTATTAGCATTAATCAGTGAATTCTTGGAGGTATTTGTTTTGACTCGAATGTGGTCTGCTTGTATTCCAGACAGGAGCAATAAAAGCCTCATTAATCTCTCTGGAACCATCAAGAAGATCTCACCTAACATTTTAAACTCGTGGTCTACAAAGAATTCATAGAAATCACATTTGCTTCTTCATTAGCAACATTAAAAAAAAATCTATAATTGGTATGCCTCTTTCAAGAATAGTTGGGGATCTTTGAGCCAGCCAACTACATAGTTAGATAATTCCTAGGATGGTTTTATTTGCTTAGATTATCCTTTTTTTTTTTTTTTTTTTTTTTATTTGCTTAGATTATCCTAGGCCCAACAGAAAAACTGCATCTGGACATGCTTCATCCTTGCTCTGGGGCTGGAGTCTACTGTAGCCACAGTCTATCCCCTCAGAGGCCTGTGGCTTGTTTTTCTGCCACAGGGGACATACTTGTGCTGATAATCTTTTTTCCTTTATAGTTTCAAGTAATATTTTAAAAAATTCATCAAACCCATAGAAATCTTATTTGGCCTTGAAAATCTGTATTATCATATTACCAGATTTCGTCAATATACCACTAGGCTAAAACCATATGGACATGTGCTGTAGTTCTAAATTACCACACACACAATGTGGGCAAACAGGTGTAAAGGTCCCACAGTACCCATCACAGTGCTGAATGTCTTAGGCTTTCTTTACATGCTGCTCATTTTGTCTAGAGCATCACATTTCTTTTCCTGAGTGGTGGATTCTTTATGTTATGTTCCACGTGTTTTGCAGGTAGCGGTGAGTCTTCCTTGTCCATTTCCATTGTTATCTTCCTAGGCAGTTGTATTCTAGGCTGTAGGGAAAAGAGCTGTATTACTATATTTTGCTAGCTACATTGATGATCTGCTCTCATTCATAAAACTACTGAATGTTATTCCCAACATACCCGCTGAATTTTTTCAGTCTGGAATTAAGATTAACATATGTTGATCTATTATGAAGGCTGGTTCAGAATTTTATTTCCTGCTTGTTTTTTTCAGGGAAAAACACTTTTAGTTCAGTAGTTTTATACATCATTCCTTTGGAGGAGAATACTGAAGGATATTCAGTAAGTGCTCTCTGTATTATTTTTTGACATTAATCATTGATATAGAAATATTTAACAAAAACAATCCTCTTTTTAAAAAAAACTTAGAATATATTCTTCTAACATCCTCCTCTATTATTATTATTAAAGTTAATTAAAAAAAATTTTTTTAATTTTTATTTATTTATGATAGTCACACACAAAGAGAGAGAGAGAGGCAGAGACATAGGCAGAGGGAGAAGCAGGCTCCATGCACCGGAAGCCCGACGTGGGATTCGATCCCGGGTCTCCAGGATCACGCCCTGGGCCAAAGGTAGGCGCTAAACCGCTGCGCCACCCAGGGATCCCTAAAGTTAATTTTTTAATCAATTTTCCAATTTTAAACATCTGAAGAATTATTAGTATTTTTTTCTTTTTAAGATTTTATTTATTCATGAGAGACACACGGCGGGGGGGGGGGGGGGGCAGAGACCTAGGCAGAGGGAGAAGCAGGCTCCCTGCAAGGAGCCCGTTGTGAGACTCAATCCCGGACCCCAGGATCATGCCCTGAGCCAAAGGCAGACGCTCAACTGATGAGCCACCCAGGCGTCCCAGAATTATTAGTATTTATTAAAATACTAATTTAGTATTTACTAAAATACTTAACTAAATACATAACATTTAGTATCTATTAGTCAGTTTCCAAATATATATATACAACTTAATTTCTTAATATAATGCTTATAGTTTCTCAGTAGACAAATTAGGAAAGTACCACTTATAGGAAATCCCACACCTTAAACTTGATCACTAAATCAGTTTGAGTCCAGTCAGGAAAATGGAAACCACACAGTAGATTGCACAGAAGTTTAATATAAAGAATTATTAAACTCTAAGAAATAAATGACTATGAGATATAAGGAAAGCCTGTGTGGTTCCCATGGGCTGAGGGAAAATACCCAGGAAGGACAAAGGTGGAAGGCAGTACCCTTCCCAAGCCCATTGTTGGAAAAGTGTGATTCATCCCACCCTATAGCAGAGAGGTTTGCTGTTTTGGCAGGCTGTATTCTTGTGAAGTTGCTTGGCAAGCAGGTAGCGACCCTCTAGAGTGCAGAGGAGGCAAGGCAATCAGCAGTTAGGGTGTGGGTGTGTAGAGGAAGCAGAGACTTGATGGACAGGAGGCTATGATGTAGGCAGAAGGCTTTTGGAGTGTTGGTTTCCATGTGGAGAGGGCCACAGGAAGTCTGTCACCAGGCCAGGCCAAGACTGCCAACTTTGTTAAGGAACTGTATGTTCTGAGTGCCTGGCTGGTGGAGAGCTCCAACAGATTTCCTCACTCCTGACCCCTCACGTGTATAGCAAACAGTAGGAGAGCCCATTCTGCACTGTCCCTCTGGAACCTTCTCCTGAGAAAATTTAGCACCATGCTGACTGTAGAGGAAATGTGCCTAAAAGAATGCTGTGCATTATGGCAGAATGTACATTGAAGGAAAAATTTGGATTTGAGAGGCAATTGATATGTAGCATATTTATAGTCTCGTAATCTGGACCCATCTTTACTCTGTACTGTTAAGTGTCAAGGGTAGAGTGACTCCCTCCATGTATTTATACAACCTAGCTATTGACGTGAAGAAGTCATTTAAGAACAAAGCTCCCAGTTGAGTTTTGGTGCAAACATCTGAGCTTCTTGTCCCCGCTCAGGAGTAAAGGGTTACCTCTGTCTCTTGTGCTTTGCTTTGCTGCGCTTTGAAGATACAGTATTGTTATACAGATTGAAGGTTTGTGGCAACTCTGAGTCAAACAAGTCCATCAGCACCATTTTCCAACAGCATTTGTTTGCTTTATGTCTGTGTGTCACATTTTGGTGATTCTAGCAGTGCTTCCAAATTTTTCATTATTGTATTTGTTATAGTGATCTGTGATTAGTGATTTGACTCACTGAACTCAGATGATGGTTAGCATTTCTTAACAATAAAGTATTAGTTAAGGTATGTACATTTTTAGACCTATTCCTACTGCACACTTGATAGGATGCACAATAGTGTAAACATACTTTTGTATACACTAGGAAGCTAACAAATTGATTTAACTCACTTTACTCAACATTCATGTTACTGCAGTGGTCTGGAACTAAACCCACAATTTCTCCAAGGCATGCCTACAGTTAAATGGGTAGTTAAGTAGAGAAGCTATTTAGTTATAAATACTATATTTGATACTTCTTATTCCTTAACTCTTTGGATTTACCCAGTGGTACCGTTTTAAAAATTAGTTAGCCTAGGGCAGCCCAGGTGGCTCAGCAGTTTAGCTCCTGCCTTCGGCCCAGGGCGTGATCCTGGAGTCTCGGGATCGAGTCCTGCGTTGGGCTCCCTGCGTGGAGCCTGCTTCTCCCTCTGCCTGTGTCCCTGCCTCTCTCTCTCTGTCTGTCTCTCAAGAGTAAATAAATAAATCTTTTAAAAAAATTGGTTAGCCTAACCACATGTCCAAGGGAAATGAAAGGTAATTATTACAACTGATTAAAGAAAAAACATATTTTCTTTTATTATATCAAGAAATATAAATTCTCACACATAATTATTAATAATTTGATTTGAAATTACATCTCATTTATATTTAGAATTTGCTTCATTGTTATAATTAATAAAAAAGTTCTAGAATGCCTTATTGGTTTGTATAAATTTGAAAATGAGGTTTTTGAATATGTATAGACATGTTCTCTGCAAAAATAACCTTTAACAAAGATACGTTTTAAAAAGTTCAGTCTGCTGAGTCCCTACTGAGCTCCTGTGCTAAGCAGATATTTCACATGTTTCAAGATCTTATTTCTTTTAGATCAGGTTGACTGGTTAGCATCTTTTTCTTATGAATTTCTGAACTTTTCATCCCCAGATCAATAGATAAATGTGACAGATGTCTTAGACGTTTCCCTTAGCTTTAGTCTGTCAAGAATATCTGTCCAGTGAATTAATGGCTGCTAATAACTTATTTGGGATCTGTAGAACTGTATGCTAGTGGAATGGTAGAAAACTGCACCAGCGTCATCATGTTCTAGATCTCCACATTTGCTGCCTCCCTTAGGGAATTTCTTTGTTCTCAAATTTTTTCTAACCACAGTTTTAGAAATCTGCCAAGTTCATGGACTAGGTAACTCAGCCCATACACTAATGATTTTTACACAGAAAGGAAGGAGGCTGAGATGGTCACATAAAATGCCCGTAAGGTCAAAGCTTGTTATAAAGAAATCAAAGGTAATGACTATTATTATTATCATATCATCCATCTTTATTTTTTTTTAATTTTTATTTATTTATGATAGTCACAGAGAGAGAGAGGCAGAGACATAGGCAGAGGGAGAAGCAGGCTCCATGCACCGGGAGCCCGACGTGTCATTTGATCCCAGGTCTCCAGGATCGCGCCCTGGGCCAAAGGCAGGTGCCAAACCGCTGCGCCACCCAGGGATCCCTCATCCATCTTTAGATATAAAAAAGGTAGTATTCATATAGCTTTTCTTACCTTGTAGTGATCCAGAATCAGCCATTTTCCCATTAATTCCTCTTTCTCTCCATCAGGCTTCTCAGTGTTTTCTTGCACTGCAAAGGATAGAACTTAATACACACTGGTTGAGTCTCTGTGTGCTGTCAGCCACCATCTTTTTCTTTCTGAACATACAGTTTTCATGTTTCCTCTTTTTTTTTTTTAAGATTTTTTATTTATGAGTGACAGGCAGAAGCACAAGCAGAGGGAGAAGCAGGCTCCATGCAGGGAGCCTGATTTGGGAGTTGATCCTGGGTCTCCAGGATCATGCCCCGGGCCAAAGGCAGATGCCAAACCGCTGAGCCACCCAGGGATCCATGTTTCCTCTTCCCATCAGTGACCAACCCATCCTTGGGAGAAGACTCCCTCAGCCTTCTCTTTTCTAATTTACTGTATTAAAGCCAGCTCTACAGAGCAGCTCCAAGTGGATAGTAGGTCTTTCAGATTAAGTGGAAAGAGGTAGGCATATTTGCTTCTGCATACGAAACCCTTGTTTGGCCACCAAAAAGGAAATGGAAGCCTGAGAGTTCTTACTCTCTGCCCTTTTTATTTTGTTTAAATATGGATTGTTAAAAAAAAATGTGGATTGTTTTAGCCATACTTACCTATTAGGATGTTTCTGAACTCTCTGGCCCTAGAAGGGGCCCTTTCTTAACTAGAATTGTCTGTGTCTACAAGTTTAAGGAATTCCGTTGTGTCAGTTTACTTAGCAGAGGATCCTATTGTATCTGGTCTTCTAAGGCAAGGGAATGATGTTGTTTTCTTTCTAGATTATCTGGGTGGTGAGACTGGTCTTGGTCATAGGAGAGCCCTCTACTCTAGTCAGGCCAGTCACCCCATGGCTCCGTCCAGTAACCTGTATTTCTTCCACCTCTGGATTCTTGTACAAGGCATGCCACTTTCTTTTGTCCAAGGCTTAACTCTTCTTCACTTTACTTTCCATATTTTCCAAGCCCTTCCAGCCAACTTTCCTCTGAGCTTCTTCACTGTATCTAGTGCAAAACTCACAACTTAGTACTTAACTTTCCTTTTGTGCTGTTTCTGGATGTTCGTGTGACCACACTGGATTTTGGGTGGAGTGTATTTTACATCTCTTCTACTTTGCTCTCATTGTTTACTGGCAGGTATTGGTTAAAATACACAAGAGTTTGTTGCTTCTACCTATCCTTTAAACTGGAAGAGTTGGCTTCAGGTAGAACTAAACATGGCTTAAGGAAGTATAGAGCCTTCATTATACCTCTGTTTAGACTGGCTGCTCTGTAAAATGATAAATGTGGCAAACAGCTTTTCTCTTGTTGGTTTATGACACCTTCAGAAATGCTATATTTAGGGCAGGTCTCACTGTAACACCTGCCCATACTTCAGGGTGTCAAAAGTGTGGCTCAGAGCAATGGGCATTGTAGAGGTCTGTTACTAAAGGGCCCTTGCCCAGTCCTGGTTGCTGGGTGGTAGTTCTTCTGCCTCCCCCAGTCTTTTCACCTATTTGTCTTAAGTCAAGATCTGAGTGAGAAGCTGGGAAAGGGATGGTGGCTTAACTGTTGAAGTCTGTCAAGTGCTTTAGATTAGCATTGTCTGTGCCCTACTGTGAGAGGAGCAGATAGAAATGGAAGCACGTAGGAAGGCAAAGCCGGTCATGTTACTCTCTCCTTAAAACTATTCAGTGTCTTTCTATTGTACAAGATAAAATCCTCAATCTTTAACATGGCCACTAGGGCCCTGCATGATCTGGCCTCCATGACTCTCATCTCTTACTGTTCTCCCTCTTGCTCATTATGCTTCAGCCACTCTGGCTCTTCCCCTATTTTGCCTGGTAAATGCTACTCAGTTCTGAGGTGACAAGGTGACATGTACCACAGTCATTTTCTCAAAGATGTCTTGCCTGACACCACACCTCCACCCTCCTCTGGTCCGAATCATGCATCCCACATGTAATTTGTAATCACTGATTCTGCTTTTTCTATCACTTTATGCCATTGCTTTTTATGGTTTGTAATTACATATCTTTTTGTGTGATTATTTGTTCAAATATTTCCCCCTTCCATAAGGGCAGGGATGCAGTCTGATCTTGCTGTTTTAATGCCATGTCCCTAATTTAAGACCTGGTACACAAGTGAAGCTCAATAAATATTAGTTGAGAAGGAGTGACAGCAGATGTAAAAGTGGATTGTAGGGTTTGGGGGATAGGTGATGAAGGTAGGGTGGCAGAGAGCTGTGGTCAGAGAGAAGTTTACGGGCTAAGCTAAACAGGGAAACTGAGTGCCCTTGGGGGATCCTAGAGACTGAGGACGAGGGTGGTCATGGGCTTGGCAGGGCTTGGCTACATGGCAATCTGTAAAGTCTGTAGAGTGGCTTGGAGACTGGTAGGCAGCCCCTGCCTTCTGTAAGTAACACCATAATAGAATCTTTACCATGTGCCAGACACTGAGTTAAAGCTTTTAAAAGGTAGATATTGCTAACCACTTTTACACTGAAGAAATGAGAAACGTGGAATGTTAACAGTCTCATAAAGGTCAAATAGCTAATAAGTCTCAGAGTTGGGATTCATATCCAGGTGCATTTGATTACCTAGTCCTTGCCTTTAACCCCAGGATCTGTCACCTTCCTAGCATGTCTTCCATGTTCCTTCCTTTCCTAAGCCATGTGATGTTAGATCAGACTATCATGCATGAAAATCCATGAACCTCCTCTGAACCCTCATCTCTTCTCTTTTCAGTCTAGTTGTACATCTTTACCAGACTGAATTCTTTATAAAGTCCTTCTTGCATTGTTGTTATATGCCTCCCTGGTAACCTTCAGTGCTTTGTTATCATCACCAAAACACGAACCATGGCCTTGCATGCTGAGCCCTATCCTCCATCTTCCTTGCAAATTTTATTCTCCTTTGCTCTTTTGGTCAAGCCTATGAACCTAGAGTGCTGACACTTCCAGCTCTGAACTGCTCTGGGGTGGTTCTATGTGCTACTCCCCGGGTCTCTATCTTTTACTAGTCCTGTAAAAGCTGCAATCCTGTTCTGCTGCTTGGTAAATGCCCTTGTATATATTCATATAGTTTTTCTCAGTTCGTACACACACACACACACACACACACACACACACGTAAGATTTTATTGGAGTTCGATTTGCCAACATATAGTATAACACCCAGTGCTCATCCCCTCAAGTGCCCTCCTCAGTGCCCATCACCCAGTCACCCCATCCCCCCCACGCACTTCCCCTTCCACTACCCCTTGTTCGTTTCCCAGAGTTAAGAGTCTCTCGTGTTTTGTCACCCTCTCTAATTTTTCCCACTCATTTTCCCCTTCTTTCCCCTATAATCTCTTTAGTGAAAGAGATTATATCTTTATCTTATATCCCTTATATTATATTATTATATTTTATTATATATAATATATATATTATTATATTATATTATATTATATTATATTATAAAGATTATATCTTTATATTATATCCCTTATATTCCCCATATGAGGGAAACCGTATAATGATGGTCCTTCTCCAATTGACTTACTTCACTCAGCATAATACCCTCCACTTCCATCCACGTTGAAGCAAATGGTGGGTATGGCTGAGTAATATTCCATTGTATACATAGACCACAGCTTCTTTATCCATTCTTCTGTCGATGGACACCAAGCCTCCTTCCACAGTTTGGCTATTGTGAACATTGCTGCTATGAACATTGGGGTGCAGGTGTCCCAGCGTTTCACTGCATCTGTATCTTTGGGGTAAATCAAATACCCAGTAGCGCAATTGCTGGGTCGTAGGGTAGCTGTATTTTTAACTCTTTGAGGAACCTCCACACAGTTTTCCAGAGTGGCTGCACCAGTTCACATTCCCACCAACAGTGCAAGAGGGTTCCCCTTTCTTCACATCCTCTCCAACATTTGTTGTTTCCTGTCTTGTTAATTTTCACCATTCTCACTGGTGTGTGAGGTGGTATCTTAATGTGGTTTTGATTTGTATTTCCCTGACGGCAAGTGATGCGGAGCATTTTCTCATGTGCTTGTTGGCCATGTGTATGTATTCTTTGGTGAAATTTCTGTTCATGTCTTTTGCCCATTTCATCTTTGGATCGTTTTGTTTCTTTTTGATAAGTTCTTTATAGATCTTTGATACTAGCCCTTTATCTGATACGTCATTTGCAAATATCTTCTTCCATTCTGTAGGTTGTCTTTTAGTTTTGTTGACTGTTTCTTTTGCTGTGCAGAAGGTTTTTATCTTAAGTCCCAGTAGTTCATTTTTGCTTTTGTTTCCCTTGCCTTCATAGATGTATCTTGCAAGAAGTTGCTGTGGCCAAGTTCAAAAAGGGTGTTGCCTGTGTTCTCTAGGATTTTGATTGATTCTTGTCTCACATTTAGATCTTTCATCCAAGCTTTGCACAGTGGCAGTATCATAGCCAATGAAGTTTATCCGAGGCGTGATTATTGCTAGATCCTTCCTCCATTTTGAGTTTATCTTTGTGTATGGTGTAAGAGAATGGTCTAGTTTCATTTTTCTGCATGTGGCTGTCCAATTTTCCCAGCACCATTTATTGAAGAGACCGTCCTTTTTCCAGTGAATATTCTTTCCTGCTTTGTCAAATATTAGTTGACTATAGAGTTGAGGGCCCATTTCTGGGTTCTCTGTTCTGTTCCATTGACCTATGTGTCTGTTTTGTGCCAGTACCACACTGTCTTGATGATTACAGCTTTGTTTTACTCAGTTCTTAATTTAATTTTACTTTATTATCTTCTACCCCTACCTCCAGTTTAACTAGGAGCTCCTCAAAGCATGATGACTGCATGGTGTATTTCTATTTCCCCATAGCATCTGATTTAGTAGTATAAACATTGTAGATAGTAAATAAATAGTAGTTAAATGAGTAAATAATCCTTGCTCCTGATACTCTGTCTCACTAGTGTTTTGCTTTACATTAATATGTGCTAAAGGTTTTCCAGTTTGAAAAACAAAGAAACTATATGATCTTGCATAAAGTTCTGATTGAGGACTTTAACATATTGGGCAGTATATAAACTTTAACGTTCTCCTAGATTGAAGTATAAAAATATGGCATATTGACTGCCAATGGAGCAGGGTGTCAGATAAGGCCACAAAAAATATTGGTTATAGTAAAAAAAAAAAGAAGTATAGATGTATACATAGTAACTATGGTCTTTTGTTTTTAGTTTGTGATATGCTACTCAACTTAGTAAATAATGTATATTGCAGAAATAGCTGACTAAGGATATTTAACATTACTTTCAGTATAATGAATGCCCTTGGGAATCAAATAAACATAATCATGATTCACTATATAAAATCAAAGAACTGAACTGTGGATGCAATTTCCCTTAGGCCACTCATGTTTTTCTAATTATATTTTGCTAAGGCTAATTTTAAAATTACTTTGTATTCCCTGAGAGCAGTGTACTTCATATGTCAAGGGGACACACATTTAATAGTCCTGAAAACTATCTGTTAAAGCAAAAAGCTCATTTCCCTCCCAAAGGATCTTTTTTAAGAATCAAAATGCACAATTGTTCTAAAAAATAGTTTAACGAAGTGCATACAATAGCTTAATAGGGCATATAAATTATTTTTTACATTTATCTGGGTTTTCTTTTCCCCTTTCCTTTGTGCTCTAAAACCTAAAGAAAAAAAAATTCTTTCAAGGAAATAAATCTGCTATGTATTTACACCGTGTTACACATTGGAATATTAGCTGAAGTTAATGGTAGAGAATGACAGTGTAAATAATAATAACATTATCTAAACTGTATGAATGAAATAATGAGTACCCTCATAGGGAACAAATATGACCACAAGGTTTGGGTCCTAGAACTGACTTCTGTTGTGTTACATGAGCTTGAGAAAGTAATTAAATATTCTGTTTCTTCTTCCTTTTCTCTTTTTTAAACCAAAGAATCAGAATGAGAACATAAATCTTTCTTAGTATCCCATCAAGGCATTGTTTAAAAAGTATGTACTAATATTATTGCTAAACACTAAAGGGGGAGAACAGTCAAGATAGTTATGAACTCAGACTCCAAAAGAATAGTGGAAGTTACTTATCTTGTGGTCTTGATCAGCCTCTAGTTGAGAAACAGCTGAAAATGTTGAACCAGGTTCCCTAAAAAAGAAACAGGATGTCTGAAAATTATTTTTCACTGTGGATCACAATTGGTTTTTGTGATCTTACTGTTGTTGTATAGTCAGCTTCATTATTGAGAAAATGATTTCAGCTCCCTTGAAAAAGATTCCAGATAAGCTAATGTGTTTGTGACCTATATTTTTATTTTTTGATATTTTTTTAATGGATATTAAGTACTGTAATGAGGTTTAGTATTCACTTCCCTATGGATGAATTTAGTGAATGATTTAGTCATTAGCCAGCTAAGACTGCTTCCCGGGAATATTTTGAGAACAAGCTTAAGGATGTTTTAAGTTCTTAAGAAAAGGCACTAGAGCTCTATGGAAAAATGGCTGATTCCTTGACTGGGGCGTGGAAGTACAAGATAAGCCAGTAACATCCTATGATGCCAGAAAGCAAGAAAGTCTCCAAACAAGGATGGGGGCATGGTGAGAGGACACAGGTGCTCACTTGAAGGAGCCCAGAGTTAAATATGGGACATTTAAGCTGCAAAGTAAATAATGATAGCAGTGGATTACAATCCATAGAATAAAATAAAGACCTATGAATCATGCTTAATTTAAATAATTGAAAAAATAAATGGAGGAGAAGGAATGGCTCTTGCTTACATAGAATTCTTATTAATAAATATAGAAGTAATGATAGAAATAGGAAGTAACTGTTGGACAAACACCACAATAGACCAGATACACCTGTGCATGCTTAAGTTAGTAAGTGAAAGTATGGTGACAAATGGGATCTTTGCAGTCTCAGAATTCTCTTTTCACAAAGATTCTTAGTGATATAAAGGAAAATTACTAACTTTTCAATTGGAGAAACTTAGATACCACATTAAACAAGTGCGCAAAGTTACCATCATCTGTAATGAGATCAGCAGCATGTTATCTCCTAATAAAATGCATTGAAAAGGGTCCAACATCACTTCTTTGGGGATTTTTCCCCATTGTTTTAAATTATATTTTTTATTTTGAAAAAAATTGTAGAGTCACATGTACATTTACAAAAAACACAGAGATTCCATATATCCTTTACCTGCTTTTCCCTAGTGACAGCTATAGTTGTAAAGCAGTTATTCATTATCATAACCAAGATAT
Organism: Canis aureus; assembly: GCF_053574225.1. Lineage (NCBI taxonomy): Eukaryota > Metazoa > Chordata > Mammalia > Carnivora > Canidae > Canis > Canis aureus. The sequence continues at coordinate 22,517,349 of NC_135641.1, read as the reverse complement.
TGATAGTGATGTGGTCAAATTAAAGAACATTTCCATCACTACAAGGATTCCTGTTGTTGCCCTTATATAACCTCACTCCTTTTTTTTTTTTTTTAAAGATTTATTTACCCCAGAGAGAGGGAGAGCACGTGCTTGAGAACATGCGAGCAGGGGGAGGGGGAAAGGGAGGGAGAGATTCCCAAGCAGACTCCCTGTTGAGTGGGGAGCCCAATGTAGGGCTTGGTCTCACAACCCCAAGATCATGACCTGAGCTGAAGTCAGGAGTTGGAGGCCCAACCAACTTATCCATACAGGCACCCCAGCCTCACTCTTTTTTAAATTGGGCTGCTTGTTTTGTTACTGAGTTGTAAGAATTCTTTATATACTCTGAGTCCTATGGAGTTTCCCCTCCAGTCTGTTGATATAGTAAATTATACTGATTTTTTTAGTATTGAAAATTGTGGTAAAATACACATAAAATTTATTATCGTAACTGTTTTAAAGTGTATAATTCAGTGGTATCAACTACATTCATATTGTGGTATAACCATCACCACTGTCCATCTCCAGAAGACTTTTCATCCTATAAAAGTGAAACTCTATACCCATTAAACAGCTCCTTGTTCTCTCTTATCCACTGGCCATCACTATTCTGTTTTCTGCCTATGTGAATTCGTCTAATCTAGGTGGCTCATATAAGTCATATCATACATGTAGTATTTGTCTTTTGGTGACTGGCTTAATTCACTTAAGTATTTGTCTTTAAGGGTCATCCATGTTGTAGCATGGATTGCCTTACTCTTTAAGCCTAGATAATATTCATTGTATATCTGTTCCACATCTTGTTTTTCCACTGATCGGTCAATAGACAGTTGGGTTGCTTTCATCTTTTGGCTACCGGGAATAATGCTGCTGTGAACATAGTTATGCAACTGCTCTCTTTAAGACCTTGCTTTCATTTCTTTTGGGTATATACCCAGAGGTGAAACTGCTGGATTATATCTAGATTTTTCTTTTACTCTCTCTACTTTCTGTTCTGCAAGTCCTGTCTCTCTCTCAGAATCTTTTCCTTTTAGAGATTGTTAAGTTTTAAAAGTTCTCATCTATTTATTTCTTTAAGTAACATAGTAAACCCTTAATTAAAAGGACTGTCCAGAGAACAGAGTATAGTGGTTATTGAATTTCCTGGCTAAGTGGCCAGATACCCCCTTTGTTTCAGTCCTTGCTTTTGCAGTGTGTTAGTTCATTTTTTTTGCCCTTAGTAAGTACAGTATAGCAGACATAATTGAATTTCTCTGATAATTCAGGATCTTGTGATACTTCAGGGCTATCATTACAAACATAGACTCTCAGTATAGTATACCACAAGGCAGACGTTACTGGGGAGTGGAGCAAAGTACAAACCCTTCTGGACTCTTTACAAAACCAAATCCTTAATAGAGTTTGTTTTCTCCTGTTAATTATGTGTTTATAAGAAAAGCAATATAGTATTTATATCATAATTGGTGTTTGAAAGATGTTTACTAAACCTACTTTCTCATCTGGCCATCTTTACTGTTTTTTTATTTTTAATTTTTTTTCATCTTTACTGTTTTTTTTTCTTCTGTGCCTTCCTCTTTGCATCTGTATCCCCATGCCACCAGATAATGGGCTGTCACCTTAGCTCAGAGTAAGCATATTTAATAGGTGTAACTTACAGAAGCAGATGGGATCTGGAATGCAGTATTCTGCACATCTTTGTCTCCCAGCTGCATTTCTCTTTTGCTATACTTCAAGGAAGAAAAACAGAGCTTTGGAGAAGACAGGACTAGAGAAAGAAAGACATAGAAGAACTGAGATGAGGAGAAAGAGCAAAGAATTCTTGAAGAAGCACAAAGGAGGAAAAGAGGGTAGGGCCACGTGGGGTAAGTGAGAGTAGGACAGAGTGGTTACAAAAGTCCCAAAGTCAAGCTTAATGGAGTCCCTCCTCCTGTGGCCTAAATAAACCCTGAACCCTGTGAGTCTAAGGAAGTACTTCTGTAAACTTCTACAGATGTGACAAGTGGATAACTAAACCAAAGGTCACTTGGGCCAGAATGAACTTCATGAGCATCCTATTGCAGACATTTCTTGAGTGCCTGTCATCCACAACCTCGTGAATTCAGTCACCACCAGTCCAGCAACCAAGAATAGAAAAGACCAACCTCCGCTCTATGAACATAAGGAGAGTGGTCCCCCAAGTTTTGCAAGTAGTCCCTTCTCTGCCCTTGCAGGATATGTCTTTGTATTTCTCTTGGGGCTAGAGGATTGGAGGGGAGGCTCAAAGTTCTGCCTTCTTTTCCCCTTCAGCTGATAATGCCTGTGATGCTTGGATGTGGAGGTCCTATTATACCAAACTATTAGTCCTGTTGATTTGAACTTTTCTTGGAAAGTAGTAATGCTATACTATCTTTACAGATAATAAAGAAATAAAGATAACTGGCATATTTGAGGGGCTCCTGGGTGGCTCAGTTGGTTAAGCATCTGTCGTCAGCTCAGATCATAGTCCCAGAGTCCTGGGATCGAGCCCCATGTCAGGCTTGCTGCTCATCGGGGAGCTTGCTTCTACCTCTCTCTCTGCCATTCCCCTACTTGTGCTCTCTGTCAAATAAATAAAGTCTTTAAAAAAAAAGATAACTGGTATATTTGAAACATAGTTCCCCAGGGAGGTGTGATGGGTTCTTCTCACTTGTATTTTTATCAGACCATATTGGGTTTGCATGATATATGTCCAGGCTTCAAAGCAGACGTAGGAACCCAAAGGCTTAACAGTTTTAAATGTACCTTTTCCGTGTGTTACTCCAGAATGAAGCTGAATGTATTTTTTGAGGAATCTAATTATAATGAAATTATAACAACTAAGCCTACATTTTGTACAGTAGGAAACAAATAAAAAATATAGGTAGGCTGATTGATCTTAATAGATTACTGATGTTGCACTATTTATGGCCTAGTTTGCTGCTCACATTTCTGATCTGAAATTACTGTTCTTCCAAAGCCTAAATAAGTTGTTAAAACGTCTAAGGTAGTTTTCCTTACGATGTGATTTCTGTCCTAGAATTTCCAGTGTGACCAAGAAATAAACAGGAGCAGGTGCCATGCACAATGAGTGAGTTGCTTAGAAAGCGACACCCATGAGGCAGTAGTTCTCAGCCAGGGCGATTCTGACCCCTAAGAGTCTATGGCAATATCTGGAGACAGTTTTGATTGTCATAGCCCTGCAGAGGAGGTGCAGGCTTCTAAATGGGTAGATGTCAGGGATGCTGCTAAACACCCTACAGTGTATAGGACAGCCCCCTACAACAAGGAATTATCTGGTCTAAAATAGCAATAGTGCTAAGGTTAAAAAGCACTGTCATAAATACGCAGAAGATACAGTGTGTACTGATTGATAATCAACTGTATTAGGAAAAACCCAAGATGGTGCCGACAAGTTGTTGCTGCTTTGTCTGAGTTTTTCAGATTTGGCTTTTTGTTTGTTTGTTTTATTTCCAAATTTCTATTTTGAAGTCATTTTAGATGTTCAGACTCCTCTCTGTTTCCTTAGCACTTGCTAAGGAAAGTGGTTTAGAGGCTTGCAAAATGTTGAGTGAAGTAAAAGAGAAAGAAGAAAGAGACACATTAGGAATAAATCTATTTAGGGTTCTCTTCCATGATGAACTATGTGAAACCCTGCTCAGAGCAGAAAGTTTGGAGATAAGCTTCTTGGTTTCCTGGAAACACCTAGTCGGTCATCCCCTACACCATTCCTAACCTTGCTTCTGCTGGCTTGGGTTGTTCAGTGCTAGTGGAGTGGTGGCAGGGAGAACATCTCTTTATTGGGCCATGGATGAGCTTGGGTCTTGAAAGAGATAATTTAACACTTTATTACCTTGCCCCAGCCATTGCTGGTAGCTAGACAACTCTGTAGACCATTACCTATTAAATCTGTGTGTATATATATATTCTGATTAAAACAGAAACCTAAAATGTGAAAGTTTTCTGTAATCCTGATAATAAATTGGTATATAGCCCTTCAGTTTTTAAATGTATATATTAACACATATGTTAATACTTAATTATTAAAGATAGAATGGAATTAGAATTTTATAGTATGCTATTTTATAGCATGTTTTTTACCATACTATATGGTGGGCATTTGGTACTATAGTGTGAAGGGTAGAACATTGAAAATTGTCTATAAAATAAATATTTTAGTGTATACCCACTTCAGAGATATTAGAAAGACATAAATTAAAACTTACAGTGTGTTGAGTTTCTTAGATGAAAATACCATAATGTTATTATGTACTATGCTGTATTTTTCATTGGTTATAACAATGTTGAATGATTCTGTTACTGGTTTCTTTTGATGTTAAAATATTTTTTAAAACATCTAAGTCCTCAGAAAGAAACTGGTATAGCTACGTTAATGTAGTTTGTGTTATACTCTTAGAGTTTAACCGCTTTTTTGTGTTCCCCACAGGTAAATATGTGTATCAGCCTATGACCCCTGTGGAGCAGCTTCCAAGCACTGAGATTCCTGCAAAGCCTCGAGAACCCACAAACACCATTCAGATCTCAGTGTCACTCACTGAACACTTTTTGAAATTTGCATCTGTCTTCCAGCCACCCCTACCCCCTGACTCACCAAGGTACTGTATGATCTCAGACCTCTTTATCGACAACTATCAGGTTAAATGTATTAATGGGAAGATGTGTTATGTGCAGAAGCAGCCAGCGCCGCATTCCCACAAAATGAGCCCTGAGGAGGTCTCTGCACACGATGCCTTAATTTCAAGAGAGAGCAATACACCAAAAATAGATCACTGCTCTTCTCCCTCGAGTTCTGAGGACTCCGGGATCAATGCGATCGGGGCTCACTATGTGGAATCGTGTGATGAGGACACGGAAGAAGGAGCAGAACTGAGTTCAGAGGAAGATTACAGTCCAGAGAGCAGCTGGGAGCCGGATGAGTGCACCCTTCTCTCCCCCTCGCAGTCTGATCTGGAAGTGATTGAGACAATAGAAACCACCGTGTGAGAGTCGAAGCAGGAAGCCATGGCCTCTGATCCATGCTGAGCTTTTGTACTTTTGCCTGATGGATCCTTTTTTCCAATGCAGTTGGTATTTTCTACCCCTAACAACCATCTGCTGATTAGCATCACTCTTACATTAGTCTTATAACTGAGACATTCTTTTTCTTATAAATGGTTTTCTTTTGTATCTCGACTTATTTTCTATGTAGCATCTGGTGTCATGAATTGTGACCCAGCCTTAATTTCACGGGGAACTTCGAAAGCAATGACGTGATGATGGCAGAGTATCATGGATCAGGTTGAGGAGCTACCCGGAGTGAAGGAGGCAGTGAAGGAGCCAGTTCTTCACACACACACACACACACACACAGCCCTCTAGGCCTTCCTCTTGAGTGCTGACAGGGATCCTTCCCCTGCTAGGGTCATATGGGAATCAGCTCATGAGAGGGGAACAGAGAGGGCACCAGTAGGTGCCATTCTGTCCCTTTTCCCTTCTTCCCACCACCTGCATGGGTCTGGGCCACTGTTGCCTCGGCTTACTTTTGGAGGTTCCCGAAGACCCCGTTCAACGCCTAGTTATGGCCAGTGGTCGCATACTGTGCATGATCTGGGGTGGAGCTAGACCTTCACTGAAGAAGAGCTGACAGCTGCAGTTTCATGTTCAGTCCAGCTTTAGCTGAGTGCTCCATTCTGCAGGGTGCAGCATGGGCATGCAGACTGAATGAGCCCTGACTCCTGACAGGAGGGGGTCCACGGTCCAACAGAGGACTGGGCCAACGCATGCAGGTCACGGGATCCAGAGTGCTCTGGGAACCCAGGGCAAGGAGAGAGAGATTAGGCTTGCCCTGGAGAATGTGTTGCAGCATTCAAGCTAGCCTCTTGGGTGGGTTCCTCAGCATTTCCCTGTTTTCTTAGTTGTTCTTCAAATCTGGGGAAAACTTTTAGGAAGTTATATAGGTATTATATTTAGGAGGCAGCCACATCTGACGTCTTAAGAAAAAAAAATCAATAATAGATTTAGTTAGCATGGAAATGCTAAAGACAGCAGTCCTTTAGGGATTAGGAATGAATCTAATAGGTTTGATTAATTCTGCTTCGTTTGGTTGTATGAAGCATTAGAATGGCTTAGGTGAGAAAATGGAATAGAATTCAGTATGATGCATGGATTTTTTAATGCAAATGCAAAAGCAGTTGAAATAGTGTGCTGCTAAGTCAGGAGAAAATATTTTGTGTAATATTCACTTTACTACAGTAATAGTCATAGTCTGTTGTACATGTTCTCTTTTCTCTCACAAAATAGTGAATAACACTTTCTTATTTAGCTCTCTTCAGAATTCTCCTAATTTGCATTTATATAAGGTGTTTTTGTGTGAGTTGCTTATCTGCCATTTCTCCAAATCTGCCTTCTGTGAGGCGTAGTTAAGAATCCAGGAAGTTTAAAATATGGCCCTGATGAAACTAGAACTATCAAAGGTGGGGATAGAGAAATATTTCTTATATCTTAACCATGAGTGTGCTCTTGTGGCATTATCTCATGCTCTGTCCTCATTTTTGCACATTTCTTCTTTGTCACGTTAGTTTGTATTTTAAGAAATAAGAAGAGGCCCATTGTGTTCTTGCCTGAAGCCTCCATTTGGCATCCTTCACAAATCACTGTAGGCAGAGTCTGCTTTCTTAGTTGTATCTGTAGTTCTAAAGTGATTTCTAAGCACTCCGTTAGGTTTAGGTGCCCAAAACATCCCTAGGGTTTAGAAAGCAGAGGATGCATATTCCTTTGAAAACAGTGTTAGTTAAAACTTCCTGTGCTAGATGAGAATGCAGCATAAAGTTCCTGCTACCAAAACTTAGAGTCAACTAGTCCAACCAGGAAGGTGGTGAGAGGGGCTCCAGAATAGCAGGGTACAGGAAAGGGCAGGTGGAGGCAGGGGTGGGGAGAGGGGCTTCCCTGGCCCAGATGGCTGGGGGATAGACATCTGATGGGCCTGCCCGAGTCCTCAGTGCCTCCCATGGTGGAGAAGCCAGCTGAAGGGGAGGGCATGAAGCCCAATCCTTTGAGCCAAGCAGTGTAGCCAGCCGCTGTGTACTCAGGGTTGTAGCAGCAACATCAGGTTGTGTGTACCTGCCCTGGGGGGGAGCTAACTGAAGCCCCCCGGGGGGCCAGATGGAAGGTATTCTTTCTCTACACCTTTCCTATCAGTTCTAAACTCTGGGCGCACATTCCCCTTCATTAAACTGATTGGAGTCAACCACCAGGTCTCCAAAGCCATGGAAATATGTGGTCACAGGGCTGTGACCTGAAGCTGGCTGTGTCAGGGCCGGAGCCTTTATCAGTAACATCTATGACTTTGGCCTAGGTTCCTCTTTTTTAAACTCCTGAACTGCCAGATTACCCATGATTTTAATGGAATTTTTGGATTTAATAATGGTTGATAATCACTTTAAATATTTGCACAATCTCTTTGTAATTAAAACTCACTAAGCTTCACTTGCTACTATTTTATAGAATTGGAGATATTCCATTGGATTCTAAATATCAGATGCTCCTGGATCTAAAAATAGCCTTTTCTAAACAAGCACAAGCAAGAATTTCTTTGTCCTGGCACTGTTAATAATTCTCTGAAAATCATATATATGATTGAACCAGAATTGTTTCTTTTTGCTTGCATTCCAAAAACAACTGATAAGGATATAAAAATGTATATTTACAACTTAAATTCTAGGCCTATCTGTTATATATTATATAAAGGAATTTCTCTGTAAACCTGATATTATATTGCTCATTTGTATAAGCATATTTATAGGCACTTTAGGAAATGTTTAGACTGCGATGTGTATTATAGACCTCAAACACAGTCATGTTAAGTAGTGTTTTGGTTAATACTTATACATGAAAACTTTATAGTGTGAGTTTGCTCACTGAGAGCAAAGAGTTGGGTTGTGTGGATGGAGAAACTGCTTTTGGGGGTTTTGATGTAAACCTGGCACACCATTCCCACTACCTGAAAGTTGGTGTAAAGGCTGTTAGGTGGAAGATGCAAAATAAGTCCTGTATGGAATTTAGCTTTCTTATCAAACCAATATTTATTTTAGAATTTTGAAGTTTCAAATATGCTCATAACTTTTATGAGAAAAGACAAAACAATTAAAATGCTTTTGTGGTTAAAACTATTTGGTACATTAACAAATATGGCTTTACAGTCAAATTAGGTATTTTTTTACCTTGTAATTTTTAAGAATTGAAGAATTGGAGGAAAACCCTGGAGAAAAATCAGTTGTTTTCCTAGAAGAGGAAGACATGTACTTCAAGGTAATACAAAACCAAAACAAATGAAACCACCTAAACCAAAACAAAACCATGAAGTGGTTGTCCTGAAGTAGCTTTTGGATTTGATCTAGGATTTGATACTGTTTTAGGGCTGGTGGTTTTATTTTTTAACCTCCACTTCCTGGCCTATTTGAAACCATTCTCTTGGGATTAATCATAACAAATTCCTTTTATACAAATTTCTCTATTTGGGTAACAGGACACCACCTATTTTAGAAAGCTGTCAAAATACCCAGATATGTTTGGCGCTATAAATACTGCCAGGCAAGGGGAAAAAAGCACAAGTTAAACTAATATTTATACGTCAGCTCTTGATTTCTTTTCCATCTTGATTGCAAAGTTGTATTGACATGTTTTGGCTTTTTACAGGTGGGAAATATTTTAACGGTCTTCTGTCCTACTCCCATCTCCAGACAGGAGGTGGGAGCCAGAGCTGAGGAGGCCAGTTGCATTTTAGGCTTTTTGGTAAACAATATGTGCCTCTTGCCACTGGGGAGAAGGCAGAGGGAAAGAAGTAGGAGTTCTACTGGCTCTATTGTTGCTTTGAATTCCAGGGATGTCAGTATTTCTCACCTCCAAACAGAAGTATAGGGGCACTTCTCAGAATTAATTTTGGAACTATTTACCTTTTAAAAATGTTATGTCACTGCTCCCTTTCATTACTCTGGGGCATGGAGAGTTGACTGTACTGGGTGTGAAAGGGCCATGCTTCTGTTAGTGCTTTGAGTTCTTTGGGTTCTGTTTAGACTGAAGCAGTGCTCTTAGTATGAACAGGTTCTGAAAGCAAATCATCACTAGAGGCTTTAATACTGAGCTTCCATATCATTGTGTCCACATTCACTTTTTAAGGCTGTTCATACCTTGCAATATCCAGTTACTGTGCTATGCTAGTTTTTGCACCTGTCTGCTTTAAAGTTTTAAGCACAATGTTGACCCTTCTGTAATTTCCTAAAATTATATTGTTTTCCTACAGACAGCTCAACTTTCCTTTGTGTAGAATACTTTAGGAAAATACTTACTTGTAAAATAAATGTAATTTTTCTTTTGTACCAGCACAAATCTGATATTTTGGAGTTTGGAATATTCTCTCCCCCTGCTTTCTTCCTTGGGGAGGTTCCTTCTGGTTTAAGTAACACATTGTGAACTAAACAAAACAAAAACCAAAACCCGCACTTGTGAAATGTGAAACACGTATTGAGTGCTTACTTTGTGCCAGGAAATACGCAGTTTACATCATTATTACACTTAGACTTTATAAGAACTATGAAGCGCAGGTGAGTATTATGACCCATGTTGGTCATATGGTCAACTGCTCACAACAACTCCCAGAACACTTTGTAACAAGAACTTTTTTGTTGTCTACATCATTTTATACTAATAAAACTTAGATTCCCCTACAGTCTTTTAGTTCAGCAAAGCCACAGCTTTGTATTTGGTTTACACAGGCCATGTGAGACAGTTCTAACCACAGGTCCTTGGGGGTGCAGTCGCTTCATCACCAAGGCACAGGGTCCAGACCTCAGCGTGGCAAATCCAGAGGCTCGATTCTTTAATTCACACCTAAAAAAGAGCAGCTCCTGGGGTTGGATTTCATTGAATAACCTTCCTAGAGACTGCTGAATAAATTGACATGTCAGTATTAACAGTGGCATTATTGTTTTTTTTTTTAAGATTTTATTTATTCGTGAGGGACACAGAGAAAGAGAGGCAGAGGGAGAAGCAGGCCCCATGCAGGGAGCCCGACGTGGGACTCGATCCCGGGTCTCCAGGATCATGCCCTGGGCGGAAGGCGGCGCTAAACCTCTCCGCCACCCCGGCTGCCGGCGTTATTATTACTAATTCTAGCCAAGCTTCCTGCTTTCTGCAGGCAAGCCTCACAGCACCCCTGAGGGAGATTTCGGCCCTGCACTCCATGGACCGGGAAAAAGTGCTCAGGGAGTGAATATTTTCGCCCCAAGTGGCACAGCTTGGCGGGAGTCACACTTGAACCAGGCAGGTACCTTGGCCCTGGACCTCAGTTCTGGGCCCTCTGCCCGAGTCGCTGGCTCTGTAGACCTCGCCCCCCTCAGGTGGCTGGAGGCTGAGTCAGGAGGCCGCTAGGGAACCTGGGAGCAGAGCGGAGGGCGAGGGCGAGGGCTGCCGGCCTCTAGCCAGCCTCTAACCAGCCTCCACCTGCCCGCGGGCTGCGGCCGGGCCTCGGTGGGCTGCTCCCGGGCAGGGTGGGAGAAACGCCACGGGCCTGCCTTCCGCTCTCCCTTCCCCGTGCTCCACAGACTACCCCGTCTTGCTGCGGATACGTCAGCGCTTTGGCCGGGCTGCTGCTTCCGTGTGTCATCACGGCCTGCCCGCGGTCCGCGTGAGGCGACTGGTCTTAAAATGACTTTTGCCGACAGCCAATCTCATCTTCTGTGTGTGGATTTACTCACTTAGCTCTACGTAATTGTATTGCCAGGTTCTCCAAGGCACTCATGGTAGCTCTTACGAGTGTGACTACATACACTTTTATTCTGCAATGAACTTTAATTTAGCGTCTTGTCCTCATTTCATTTCAATCGCTGCGAACTAGTAATGCCTTTAACCCTTGCCGTGCGGCCCCATTTCTGCGCCGACCGAAGGGAGTAAGGCAGGACCTTGGGACTCAGGCTCCTTGGGTTCAAGGAGGTGCATCAGAGGTCAGATGGATTTCTCAGGAACCAGGCAAATACGGAAGCTGATGGAAGTGAAGAGCAGGGCGAAGCAAACATGCCAGGTATTAGTGGTGTTTTCTGTTTGCTTCTTTGAATTTTCCTAGTTCTCTAAAATGAATTGATACTATTTTTATAATCATAAACCCAGTAACTTATTTTGAAGATGATGAGTCCTAGGACAGTGAGTGCAGGCGGAGCATTGGCTGGGTGTGTAGGATGGAAGTGGAGAGCCCGCAAGTCTGGGCAGTGACTCACCTGCTAAAGGCATCGGCTGGATGAGACTAAAGGGTGGACAGGGGACTGTGTGTCCTTGAGCTAACCCACCCCACTGAGCACTGACCCCATTCCAGGCCTCCAACCGTGCATGGAAAGTTCTTGCACCCGTGGGTTGGAGAAAGAGGAGAGGATTTGATTCTTACTGTCCTTGTCAGTCCCCAGCCTGAAGCCCTGCATGTGAATTTGGAGACAGGAGATCAGAAGCCTTGGGCTCGGGTGGGATACCCTAGCCCTCTGTATCACCTGGCATCAGACCCCAGATGATTTATCCCAAGAAAGAGATCTGGAGTGTCGCTGTGAGATGATGACCACGCAGCACTGTGAAGTAAGCAAAGGCATGCAGCGTCTGAATGGGGACGTGACCAGGCGTTTTCCCAGATGTCACCCTATCGTCCACACCCTGTGACTGTGTGGGAGATGGGAGATGATGATTCCGTGAGTTTATAGCTGAAGCAACCAGTAGCTGAGTCGACTATAGAGGCAGGTAAGTTAGTCGTCCATGGCAGGTTAAGTAGCAGAGCCAGGGCTCCAAGTGTCCACTGAGCTTCCAAATCCAGTTGGTGTGACTCCCTCATTTGTTGAGCCTGTGCAGTCAAGCCCTGTTCTCATGTTTAGGCCTCTTCCCTCTGCTTTCCCTCACCTGTCTGTCTCCTCCCCCCGCCTGAGGCTCTGCTGTTGTGCATCGCACCCAGGCCCCCCACAGTCCGTCTGGACCAGCCCTAGCTCTAATGGAGGGATCAGCAGGCCACAGCTCAGCCCTCGGGCCTCCCCTGATGGTGCTCTTGTTGCCGAGGCGCTCTGGTTTTGTGCCCAGCTTGGCTGGACCTGGGCCTGTGTCTGGACTGGGACCCTGGACACTGCCTTGTGCTCAGGTGTGGCCCTGGATCTCAGAACTCTGTTGGGAATGGCCTCAGGTAGTAGCACTTTTGTTATCAGCTGCCTCTGCTTTCTCCCCTTCCCAGCCCTGTCGGGTGGGGCCTTTCGTGCCAACTGCATAGCCTTCTGTCATCCCCTGTTATGGACTTGCCTCTTTGGACAAGTTTATTTCAGGGGACCGTGTAGACCCTGACTCTGATTACCCGGTCATGAACATCTGATACCTGAGGGCTGAGATACTCCCTCATGTTTAGAACCTGCCTGCGTGAACTATGATGCCAAAATTCACAAAGCAAATGTAAGCACATCCACGTATCTATAGAATGGCCTGAAAAAGCCATTGGAGTCTATCCATGGTACCGCTCTAGGAGGCCACACAGGCCAGGAGCTTTGGGGAAGACCCTGGGTGGGGCGACTGCTCTGTGTATGGAGGGGGTGCTCACTGAGGCCTGGGTGGGCTTGCACAGGGATCCATACGGCCTGTTCAACCTGGGAATCTAGAATAAAGAGAGTTGACTCTAGCATGATTTAGGGGCTGCACTGAGTGTATGGAGAAGACTGAGGATTTGGGTTCTCCAAGGTAAATGTGGGACCCTCAGTGAGCAATCTCTGGATAGGTCACAGAGGTCAGTGTAAGATCAGTGGGTCTAACTGGAATTTGCTGGGTGTCCTTTTAGATTACGGGGGGCCCCAAGGGGATCAGTTCTACCCCCAAAGAATTTATTTTCATCCCATAATCAACATATTCAAGAGGCAGAGAGGCTGTGAATTCGTGGAGCTGCCATATGTTCTCTGAATCAAACAGGAAGTCACTCAGCCCCATGTTATGTCTGATACAGCCACTCCAAAAGGGAATAATGGGGTCATAGGTCAGCAAAGGGGAACATGAACCGAGGAATCATCATCTCAGGTGGAGGTGAGGGTGTGGTGTGGGAATCTTGAAGGGTGATGAGCTAATACATCCTCCTAGAGAGAAGAGCCTGGGTTGGGCAAACCATGAGATCTCAGAGCATGGCACCCACTCCCCCGTCTCCCCAATCAAATCCTGACCTTTGAGATGGATGTGGTGCAGAGTTCTGAGGGGACATGTCCGGTAGAAATGGGGGCCACTGGGCTAGTCAGTTTTGGAGAAGTGCCCCAGTGCGAAGCTGAGGCCCAGCCCCGCCAACAGCTCAGTAAGCAGATCCGTCAGCCGCCTGAGCTAAGCAGCGAGCCGTGGCTGGGGCGAGAGGCGGATATCCGGGCTTGTGCACCAAAAGTCGAGCTCAGGAAGGGACGGTGCAAGGGGGGTGTGCATCTTACCTATCCCATTGTCCCCCCGAGCAGTAGACATTCATTCATGCCGGCAGGTAGAAGGTGTCCAGTAGACCTACCCTTGGACCCTGCAAAGTCATTCCTAAGCTTACAGCCAACGGAACTGCAAGCGTGTTCACCACGAGCCGGGGAGAAGAGTGGGAATAGGCCCGTACGGGACAGCCTAAGTGCCCATTAACACCGTGGCTAAATGGCGGTTTAGTCCTCTGCTGGACTGACCGGCGGCTGGTCAGGAGGAGGATAACAGAGAGGATCTCCAACATAACTGGAGGCGAAGAAGCTACCTCCCAAAGCGCGTGATGAACTCTGTTGATGGGAAGGTCAGAGCTCTGCCGTGGAAGGATGGTGGTAACGTAGGGCGCGTGCGGAACAGAGCTCAGGGACCTCTGAGGTGCTGGTCCTTTCTACCTGCTGGATCTGGGTGCTGCTTGCACCCCGATGTCTTCACTGAATTAACCCAGCTGTACACGTAGGGTTTGTGAACATTTCTGCCCGTAGAAAAAGCATTTTGAGGAAAACCTGGTGATACCTGTTACATTTTAAGCACCGTGCCAACGAGGACACCGGAGTCTACAGAATGCGATTCTGCTCTCAAGTGACGGCAACAGACAGGAAACCACCCACGGGTGGACAAAAGGGGAGTCAAACTGCCACTTCCCTCAAGGAGCTGTGCAAGGCTTCATAGCCGCGTGTGGAGGGGGCTGGTGGCCGACAGAGGGGCCCCGGGATGAAACCCGATGAGCCAGGGCTGCCCTCTGGAAGCTCCGGGCGCTCCGGCTAGGGCCTGGGTTGGCGTGGGCTGCCCAGAGGACAATACCCCAAGCGGCCTTCCCCGAGTCTTTGGGCACGTCAAAGGCGTCTGATTCTGGAGATGCGCCTTTGGAAAAACATTTTCAGCAGGCGGAGCTGAGTGGAAACATACTGTTTCTAAAAGGATCCCCAAAGCTCTGAATTATTTATTCACTAAAGCATTCATCATTGATGAGGCCCCTGTTGGCTTTCCTCTTCCACAAACGCCTTCCCTCCCCCTCACCGCAGAAGGTTCTGGTTTGGCAGTGTTATCTTTGGAAAGCATCTTCCCACCCATCACTTGGACCTTTGCTAGAGATGGAGCAGATTGCTTTTATTTTTATTTTTCAGAAAAGCAAACAGCCTTCCTCAGCTCATGTGTGGGCCAGTGGTGGGTCTGGGCCTAGAACCCCGGGCTCCTGACTGGCAACCCGGCGCTCTTTCCAGCAGTCCATTCTGCTCTTTGTGGAGAACTGGGCGTCGGGAGGAGGGGGTGCAAACATGGTGGGCGGGGGGCGTGCAGCTGAAGCCGGGAGATGAGAGGAACCGTCCTCGGGGGGCCACGGGGTACTCCGATTCCTACTGTCCAGGTGTAAGGAAGGACAGAGCTGTAACCGGCACTGCCCTGCCGACCAACCAGAATCACTCTGCTCCCCCAGCAGGGCCTTGGTGTCCTTTCAGAGGACCGTCTCCCCTCCCTCCCAGGGGCAGCGTGAGAAGACCTGCTTCAGACCAAGTACCTGCCCTCCCCAAATGGCACCAAAGGGTCTATGGAAACGTCCTCCCCAGGCCCTTTACCACCCGTCACAGCCACCGGGTGAGCACAGGGCCTAGCAGAGCAGCTGGAGCCCAGCACTGGGGCCGGAGCGGGGATGGGGGGTGGGGGTGGAGGTGGGGGTGGGGGGAGGGGGGGCACTTGCAGCTGTCCGCTCCTTGATCCTGGGAGCTCCCCCACTCCCCTCCGTGAGCTCCATGGAGATGTCAGCAAAACTGCTGCTGTTGCTGAGTCTAGAAATATTTCCAGACAAATATTTGTCCCGAAGGAACTGCTTTGGAGCAGGACCTGACATCACTGCAGAGTAGAACATCTGCTCAGTGCCATGAGAGAGGACAGGGATGGTGGCTTCCAGATGGCAGGGACTGGGGCTCAGCTCAGGCCTGCCACGTCCTCACTGCCAAGTGCCACCGAGCACTCCGAGTCCTTTCTCGTCTACCCTTAGGTGAGACAAGAAGGCTCTTCGAATCCAATCCAGGGTGTGCTCTTCGGAAGGCATGACCTGAATATAAAGATGCTGTAATTTATTCCGTGGTGCGGTGACTCGAGTGAGAAATTAAAGACTCAAGGACTGATAAAATAGCTCAGGGGCTAAAGAAGGGTAATTTGTTGTTTGTTGGGCCTGATTTGAACACAGGTTCACAGGTTGAAACAGGTTCTGATATTCAGAATAGCTTGTGCTCTTTAGACTTTAAAATGAAGAAGGGCAATCATCAAATTTTGCTTTGAGAATATCAAGTGCCTTTGGCTGTAATTTTAGGCCAGGCAGCATCTGATATTTAATTTGAGCAGGGAACATTACTAGCTCTGGAATCACAGTTCTGAGTTCAAATCCCTGATCTACCACTTAAAATATATACATATAAAAACATACATATGTTTCAGGTGTCAGCTTTATAATTCCACATCTGTGTGCACTATAAAGTGGTCACCACCATCCTTCACCAAACAGTTGACCCCTTCACCCATTCACTCATTTGCTCACCCTTCTACCCCCTTCGCCTCTGGTAACCACTAGTCTCTTCTCTGTATCTAGGAGTTTGTTTTGTTTGTTCATTTGCTTTTTTTTTTTTTTTAAGATTCCACATTTGAATGAAATTATACTGTATTTGTCTTTTTCTGATTTATTTCACTTAGCATAATACCCCCAAATTCCATCCGTGTTGTTGTAAATGGCAAAGTCTCATTCTTTTTTGTGGCTGAGTAATTCCACTTTATAAATACACTACGTCTTTATCCATTCATCTATCAATGGAGATCTCGGTTGTTTCCTTATCTTAGTTACTATAAAGAATGCTGAAATGGATACAAGGATGCATATATCTTTTTGAATTAGTATTTTCATATTCTTTGGATAAATACCCAGGAGTAGAATTACTGGATCATATGGGATTTCTAATCTTAATTTTTTGAGGAATAAACATGCTGTTTTCTGTAGTGGCTGCACCAATTTACATTTCCACCAACAGTATATAAGGGGTCCCTTTTCTCTACATCCTTTCCAACAATTGTTATTTATTGCCTTTTTGATAATTGACATTCCAACAAGTCTTAAGGAATATATCACTGTGGTTTGTTTTGCATTTTCCTAATAACTGGTGCTATTGACTACCTTTTCATGTGCTTGTTGACAATCTGTAATGTTCTCTTGGAGAAATGTCCACTCAGAGCCTCAGCCCATTTTTTTAAATCAAGTTTTGTTGTTGTTATTGTTGTTGAGTTGAATAAGTTCCTTGTGTAGTTTGGCTATTAACCCCTTATTAGATATATGGTTTACAAATTATTTCCCCATTCAGTAGGTTGCCTTTTTGTTTCGATGATGGTTTCAGTTGCTGTGCAGAAACTTTTTTGTTTGATGTAGTCCCATATGGTATTTTTGCTTTTGTTTCCTTTGCCTTTGGAGTCAGATCCACAAAGATATTGCTAAGGCCAATATCAAGGAGTTTATGCCTAAGTTTTCTTCTAGGAATTTTATGGTTTGGGGTGTTAAGTTCAAGTCTTCAGTCTATTTTGAGTTAATTTTTGTGAATAGTGCAAAATAGTCATTTAGTTTCATTCTTTTGCATGTAGCTGTCCAGCACCATTTATTGAAGGGACTATTCTTTCTCCATTGTGTATTCTTGGATCTTTTGTCATAGATTAATTGTCCATATATTTGTGGGTTTTAGTTGTGTTCCATTGATTTGTGTCTGTTTTTGTACCAATGCCATACTGTTTTAATTACTCTAGTTTTGTGGTATAGTGTGAAATCAGAGAGCATGGTATCTAAGGCTTTGTTATTCTTTCTCAAGATTGCTTTGGCTGTTTGGGATCTTTTGTGGTTCCATGAAAATTGTAAAATGATTTGTTCTAGTTCTGTGGAATATGCCATTGGTGTTTTGATAGGTATTGCATTGAATCTGCAGGTTGCTTTGGGTAGTATGGACATTTTAACAATATTAATTCTCTCAATTCATGAGCATGGAATATCTTTCCATTTGTCTTCTTCAGTTTCTTTCTTTCTTTTTTTTATTTAAATATTTTATTTATTTATTCATGAGAGATACAGGGAGAGAGAGAAGCAGAGACACAGGCAGAGGGAGAAGCAGACTCCATGCAGCGAGCCTGATGTGGGACTCGATCCCAAGTCTCCAGGATCATGCCCTGGGCTGAAGGCAGGCACTAAACCACTGAGCCACCCAGGGATCCCCTTCAGTTTCTTTCATCCGTGTCTTGTAGTTTTCAGTGTATAGGTCTTTAACCTCTTTGTTTAAATTTATTTCATTCTTTTCAATGTAGTTGTAACTGGGATTGTTTTCTTAATTTCTGAATTTTTTGTTATTCGTGTATAGAAATGCCACAGATTTCTGTATGTTGATTTTGTATCATGCAACTTTACTGAATTCATTTTTTAGTTCTGATGGTTTTTTGGTGGATTCTTTAGAGTATCCTATATATAACATCATGTCATCTCCAAATAGTGACAGTTTTACTTCTTCCTTTCTAATTTGGAAGCCTGTTATTTCTTTTTCTTGCCTAATTGCTTTGGCTAGGACTTCCAATACTATGCCAAATAAAAGTGGTAAGTGTGGGCACATTTATCTTGTTCCTGTTCTTAAAGGAGAGCTTTCAACTTTTCACCATTAAGTATGATGTGAGATTGTAAGATTGTCATATATGACAACTTGTTGAGGTACCCACTTTTGGTACTCAATACCCACTTTGTTGAGATTTTTAACCATAATTAGATATTGTTCTTTGTCAAATAGTTTTTCTGTTCCTATTGAGATGATCATATGATCTCTTTCATTTTGTCAATGTGATGTATTGTGTTGATTGATTTGCAGATACCAAACCATCCTTGAACACCTGGAATAAATCTTACTTGACCGCAGTGTATGATCCTTTTAATGTATTTGTTGGATTTCATCTGCTAATATTTTGACTTTTGCATCTATGTTCATCAAAGATATTGGCCTATAATTTTCTTTTTTTGTGGTGTCCTTGCCTGGTTTTGGTATCAGGGTAACACTGGCCCCATGAAATGGGCTTGGCAGCTTTCCCTCCTTTTCAATTTTTGGAAATAGTTTGAGAAGGATAGGTAATAAATTTTTAAATGTTTGGTAGAATTCACCAGTTAAGCCATCCAAGCCCAGACTTTTTTTTTTTTTTTTAAGATTTTATTTATTTTAGAGAGCGCGTGCATGCACGAGAGCACATGAACATGAGCAGGGGTGAGGGGCAGCAGGAGAAGTGGGATGCAGGACTTGATCCCATGAGCCAAAGCCAGATGCTTAACCTACTGAGCCATCCAGGTGCTCCCAGACTTTTTGTTTAAATTTGAGGTTTCTGGGATCCCTGGGTGGCACAGCGGTTTGGCGCCTGCCTTTGGCCCAGGGCGCGATCCTGGAGACCCGGGATCGAGTCCCATGTCGGGTTCCCAGTGCATGGAGCCTGCTTCTCCCTCTGCCTGTGTCTCTGCCTCTCTTTCTCTCTCTGTGTGACTATCATAAATAAAAAAAAATAAAATAAAAAATAAATAAAATAAATAAATAAATAAATTCGAGGTTTCTGATCATTCTTTCAGTCTGCTAATAGTAATTGGACTATTTAGATTTTGTTTCTTCATAATTCAGACTTAGAAGATTGTATGTTTCTAGAAATTTATCCATTTCCTCTAGGTTGTCTAGTTTGTTGGCATATAATTGTTCACAGTAGTATTTCTGTGGTATTGATTTGTAACTTCTCTTTCAGTCTTGATTTTATTGGAGTCCTCTTTTTTTTCCTTGGGTTGTCTGGCTAAGGGTTTGTTGATTTTGTTTATCTTTTAAAAGAATTAGCTCTTAGTTTCATTTATCTTTTCTGTTGTCCTTTTAGTTTTTATTTCCATTCTGATCTTTATTATTTCCTTCCTTTTACTATATTGGATTTTGTTCTTTTTCTAGTTCTTTTAGGTGTAAAGTTAAGAGATTTTTCTTGTTTTTTTGAGGTAGGCCTGTATTGTATGAACTCCCCTCTTAGAACCGCTTTTGCTGCACCCCATAGGTTTTGCTATGTTCTGTTTCTGTTTCCAATTGTCTCTTGGTAATTTTTTATTTTTCCGTTGATTTCTTTGACCCATTGGTTGTTTAGTAGCATGTTATTTAATCTCCACATTTCCCCCCATTTTCCTCTTGTAATTAATTTCTAGTTTCATACCATTGTGGTCAGAAAAGTTGCTTGATGTGATTTAAATTTTCTTGAATTTACTGAGACTTGTTTTGTGGCCCAGCATGTGACTGTTCTGTAGAATGATCCATGTATATTCCATCTGCTTTTGGATGGATTATTCTGTATATATCCAGTAAGTCCATCTGGTCCAATGTGTTGTTCAAGGTCAATATTTTCTAATTTATTTTTTGCTTGGATGATCTATCCATTGACGAAAGTATTAAAGACTCTTACTATTATTGCATTGCTTTCAGTTTATGTCTTTAAGTAGGTTAATATTTGCTGTATATGCTTTGGTGTTCCTATGTTGGGTGCATATATATATATACAAATGTTAATATCTTCTTGCTGGATTGGCCCCTTTATCTTTTTAAATTTTTAAAAAAATATTTTATTAATTTATTTAAGAGAGAGCATGAGAGTGAGCAAACACAAGCAGAAGGAGTGGCAGAAGGAAAGGGAGAATCAGGGGGCTCCCCTTTGAGCAGGGAGCCTGACTCGGCATTCAATCTCAGGACTCCGGGATCATGATCTGAGCCGAAGGCAGATGCTTAACCAACAGAGCCACTCTGGTGCCCCAACCTCTTTATCATTATGTAATATCTTTTTTTTGTCTTTTATTAGTCTTTGTTTTAAAGTCTATTTTGTCTGATATGTGTATAGTTACCCCAGCTTTCTTTTCATTTCCATTTCCATGGAATTCTTTTTCTATCCCTTCACCTTCAGTCTGTGCATATCTCTAGATCTGAAGTGAGACTCTTATAGGAACCATATAGTTTTTTTTTTTAATATTTTTTTCTTTATTTATTTATGATAGTCACACAGAGAGAGAGAGAGAGGCAGAGACACAGGCAGAGGGAGAAGCAGGCTCCATGCACCGGGAGCCCGACGTGGGATTCGATCCCGGGTCTCCAGGATCGCGCCCTGGGCCAAAGGCAGGTGCCAAACCACTGTGCTACCCAGGGATCCCAGTTTTTTTTTTTTTTTCATACAGATAGTTCTTGCCCTTCTTTTTTAAAATCTGTTCAGCCACCCTATGTTTGGTGAATTTAGTCCACTTACATTGAAAGTAATTAATGGTCTCTTCCCTTGTGGTGGTTTGATGTCTGTCTGTCTTCTCTTTCTCTTCTTTTTATTTACTTTCCCTCTCTTCTTTCTTTCTTTCTTCTTTCTTTCTTTCTTTCTTTTTTCTTTTCTTTCTTTCTTCTTTCTTTCTTTCTTTCTTTCTTCTTTCTTTCTTTTTCTTTCTTTCTTCCTTCCTTCCTTTCTTTTCTTTCTTCTTTCTTTCTTTCTTTCTTTCTTTCTTTCTTTCTTTCTTTCTTTCTTTCTTTCTTTCTTTCTTTCTTTCTTTCTTTCTTTCTTTCTTTCTTTCTTTCTTTCTTTCTTCTTCTTCTTTTCTTTTCTTTCTTCCTTTCTTCTTTCCTTCCTTCCTTCCTTCCTTCCTTCCTTCCTTCCTTCCTTCCTTCCTTCCTTCCTTCCTTCTTCTCATTATGTTTGGGATCCTTTCTCTTTCTTTTCTGTGTATCTATTGTAGGTTTTTGGTTGTGGTTACCATGAGGTTTATATATAGTGGGACAAACAAACACAGAGAAGTCTATTTTAGACAGATAGTTCCTTAAGTTTGAACACATTCTAAAAGCACTACATTAAAAAAATTTTATATGTATTTTATTTATTCATTTGAGAAAGAGAGAGCATACTGAGGGAGGAATAGAGGCAGACTCCCCACTGAGCAGGGATCCCAAAGCAGGGCTTGATCCCAGGACCCTGAGATCATGACCTAAGCTGAAGGCAGATGTTTAACCAACTGAGCCGCCCAGGTGCCCCAAAGCACTACATTTTTAAAGTGGCTGATCCACTGCCTTTATTATGTATTTGCCTTCATCAGTGATGTTTTTTCTTTCATTTGTTTTTTTCTGGTTATAGATTTTTATTTTCCACTTAAAGAAGACCCTTTAACATTTCTTGTAAGGTTGGCTAAGTGATGAGTTTAACTCCTTTGGTTTTTGCCTGTCTGGGAACCTTCAATTCTAAATGATAATTTTGTGAGGTAGAGTATTCTTGGTTGGAATACTTTCAGTGATTTAAATACATGCTGATAGTCCCTTCTGGCCTGAAAAATTTCTGCTGAAAAATCACCTGATAATCTTATGGGGTTTTCCTCATATATGACTTTTTTTCTTGCTGCTTTTAAGGTTCTCTCTTTAACTTTTACTATTTTAATTATAATAGGCCTTCATGTGGCTTTCTTTGGCTTCATCTTATTTGGAACTGTCTGTGCTTCCTGGACCTGAATGTCCATTTCTTTTCCAGGTTAAGGAAGTTTTCCACCATTATTTCTTTAAATAAATTTCCTGCTCCCTTCTCTCTCTTCTCTTTCTGGGACCTCTATAATGTGAAAGTATGCTTGATGTTTTTCTAGAGGTCCCTTAAATATCCTCATTTTTACAAAGTTCTTTTTTGTAAAAATAAATTCTATTTCTTTTCTCTGTTCTGGTGATTTCCAATATTCTATCTGCGATTGCTGATCCATTCTTCTGTATCATCTTAATTATTGTATTCGTCAGCTCTGATTGGTTCTTTTCTCTTTTGTTGAAGTTTTCACTGTGTTCCTCCATTCTTCTCCCAATTTCAGTGAGCGTTTTAATGATCATTACTTTGAACTCTATCAGATGAATCATCTCTATTTCAATAGGGTTTTTTCCTGGGGTTTTTATCTTGTTCTTTTGTTTGAAACATTTTTCTCTGTCTCATTTTATTTTGATTTTCTGTGTTTCTATAAATTAGGTGAACAGCTACCTGTCCTGTCCTTGAAGGAGTGGCCCTGTGTAGAAGCGTTTCCTGTATAGACTGTGTGTGACTGGGAGCTTTGGCAGGCTGGTTGGAGCTAAGCAGGTGGGGGCTGGGCTGGAGGGGTATCCCAGGGCACTAACCTCATGTCAGGGCTGCCTAGGTACGGTGGTTGTAGCTGGAATGGGCAGCACAGGCCAGAGAATCCCTGAATCTACCACACTGGGGCCACCTTGATGGAACAGCTGGATCTTTAGTGGGCATGGACTGGGGGATCTAGGGTGTGCCTTGTTAGGGCCACCCTGGGGTAGTTCCTGGGTGCACAGTGCCAGAGCTGCCCTGACAGGATGGCTGGAGCAGGCTGGGGGGCCTGGGGCACACCATGCCAGGGCTGCCCTTGAAGGACAGGAGGCATGGGGTGGGAGCAAATCCCTGGGTGCAGTAAACTGGGGCTGTATTGGTGGGATGACTAGCTTGGGTGCATGTGGGGAATGGAGGAGAGGTAGTCTCTGAGTGCACAGTGCCAGAGCTATCTTGGGCGGGATGGCTGGAGCTGGTGTGGGCCAGGGGTCCAGGGTGCACTGGGGCAGCTCTGACCGGCTGGCTTGAGTGCCTGGACCCTGCCCTATCAAAGTGGAGGGCAAGTGTCAAAAATGGCACTCACTGTGCTTCTAATCCTAGAGTTCCAGCAATTCCCTGCTAGTTTGGTGGATGCTATAAGGTTAGTATATGGATTTGCTTCGCTTATAGGCTAATTAACCTTTAAGCTACTGTTTTTGTTTGTTTTTACTGTGCCTCAGGGTAGGGGAGTCTGGACTGGGATCCTCAGTGACATCCTTCCCAACTGCAGGTCGCTGCACTGGGGGTGTTCCCATGGATACCATGTCTCTGTCTCTCTGCTCTTCTGTGGTCCCTCTATTATTTGTTGGGTAGGGGCTGTTCAATCAGCCCTTAGTTCTTTAGAAGGAATTGCTCTCAATGTAGTTGTATATAAAGGGTGTCAGTAGGAGGAGGTGAGTTTAGGATCTTTCTGTGCTGCCATTTTGGGCCACTTTCCTTAATTTTACTTTTGTCTTTTAATCTTCATGCTTGCTTTGTAAGTGATTGATCCATTAACTTTGCTACATTTTTCCAGTGATATTTAAAAAAAAAAATCCCCCCCACCCTTGTCTCTTGGCTCCACCTTCCCCCCAATGTGGGGCTTGAACTCACAACCCCAAGATCAATAGTTGCACGCTCTTCTGAGCTAGCCAGGCACTACTTTCCAGTGAGACTTTTGCTTTCATATCCTTTCTTATTAGTGCAGTTTCTTTTCTAAAGAAGCCCCTTTAAAACATTTATTGTAGGGGTAGTTTAGTGGTGATGAACTCCTTTAGCTTTTGCTTATCTAGAAAGCTCCTAATCTCTCCTTCAATTCTGAATGCTAATCTTGCTGGACAGAGAATTCTTGATTGAAGTTTTTTTCCTTTCATGCCATTTTCTCCTGGTCTGTTTCTGCTGAAAAATCTGATAGCTTTATGGGGTTTTCCTTAGATATGGCAAGTTGGTTTTCTCTTGCTCCAGATTCTCTAATTTCTACCATTTTAATTATCATGTGTGTTGGTGTGGTTTTCTTTGGTTTATCATGGACCTGGATATCTGGTTCCTTCCCCAGATTGGAGAAGTTTTCAGCCAATGTTTCTTCAAATAACTTTTCTGGCCCTGTCTTCCCCTGGGATCTATATAAAGCAAATGCTATTCTGCTTGATAAAACCCAAAGGTCCCTTCAGGCATTTTTTTTTTTTTTTAATTTTTTTATTTTATTTATTTATGATAGTCACAGAGAGAGAAAGAGAGAGAGGCAGAGACATAGGCAGAGGGAGAAGCAGGCTCCATGCACCGGAAGCCCGATGTGGGACTCGATCCCGGGTCTCCAGGATCGCGCCCTGGGCCAAAGGCAGGCGCCAAACCGCTGCGCCACCCAGGGATCCCCCTTCAGGCATTTTTAATTCTTTCTTCATTTTGCTGCGTCGTTGGGCGGGGGGGGGGGGGGGGAGTTCCATTGCTCCTCCTCCTCCAGCTCCCCTGTTAGAGTCTGTTGTTGAACTCTAGCGTATTTTTTTGGTTCAGTTAGAACTTCCATTTGGTACTTTCTTATATATTCCCCTGGTTGTTCTCATTGTGCTTACCCATTCTCCTGAATCTGGTGAGCATCTTTATGACCATTTTCTTTTTCAGGGAGTTCGCAAATCTGTTTCATTTAGCTCTTTTCCTGAGGTTTTGTCTTGTTCTTTTGTTTGGCGTTATTTGTCCATTCCATTTGCCTCCCTGGTGTGTTTCTATGTATCAGGTCAGTCAGTGACCTCTCTCGGTATGGAAGGAGTGGCCTTTTGTAGGTGGTGTCCTGTGGGCAGGAGGACAATCTCTTCGGCCCCCCGTGTGGGTGGAGGGCTATGGCTGGGCTACACCAGTGGGTAGGGCCGGCCCTGGCCTGACGGCAATGTGTTCAGCAGTGTGTTTGGGTGGGGCTGTTGGTAGGGTGAGGCCTCCCTGTGGCAGATCCAGGGCGAATTCCAAATGGCCCACCAGTACTGGTGTTATTGAGGCAGACTGAGCTTACAGATGTGGCTTCCTCCAAGGGGAATCTGCTGTTTCCTGCCTCTTTGGTAGGTGCTTTAAAGTTAGTAAATGGGTCTCCTTTACTTATGGTCTTTGTGCTTTTTATTTTTTTTTAGGATTTATTTATTCATGAGAGAAACAGAGAGAGAGGAAGAGACACAGGCAGAAGGAGAAGCAGGATCCTTGAGGGGAGCCTGACGTGGGACTTAATCCCAGGACTCGAGGATCACGCCCTGAGCCAAAGGCAGATGCTCAACTGCTGAGCCACCCAGGTGTCCCTGGTCTATGTGCTTTTTAAGTTGGTGTTTTTGTGCTGGTTTCTGGGTACAAGGAGTCTGTGCCTCAGCCCCTTAAGAGTGGGTTTTCCATTCTTTACAGTTTTGTAGTTTTCCTGAACATAATCCCTATTGATTTTTCAAAACTTGGTTTTTTAGGGGCTCATCTCTCCTGTGGAGGAACTAAGGTTGAAGTACCTGATGTAAGCTAAAATCCCTCACTCCTCAGGGAACAGTTCCAGACCTCTGAGATCCCTCTCAATTGTGCTTCCCCATGGTTGATGTCTCCCCCTTGGCAAGTCCATGTCTTTGCTTCTCTTTCCCATCTTGGGATGTTGTCCTTTCAGGCTTTGTTGTGGAGGCTCCGTTCATTCAATTTTCAGTTCCCTTCCAGAGGGAATTACTCCATATGCACTTGTTGATTTGTTGTGTCCTTGGGAGGAAGTGAGTTCAGGATCTTGTTACACTGGCATCTCGAACCCAACTTTGTCCTGCCATTTCTTTTTCTATTTTGACAGTGCATGTACAAGGCCAGTAGAGGGGAGGGATGAGATGGGCAGAGGGAGGGAGAAAGAATTTTATGCAGATTCCATGCTAAGCATGGAGCCCATTATGGGGCTTGATCTCATGACCCCAAGATCCTGACCTGACCCGAAATGAAGAGCCAGATGCTTAACTGAGCCACCCAGCCCTCTCTTGAGTGTGTTGCTTTGGTTAAATTATCATGTGAGTCTCAGCTTTATCTGTAAAAGAGGCTTGAGACTATGTCATGTAACTGCAACCAGCATTCAATTGGATCTCAGCCACTTCCCCAAATTTTGACCTCCTTTTACACTTCCATCAAGGAGCAGTTGCCTGTGTAACCAGGTGTTGGGAGGAGTTCTATAATAAAAGCTAAACTCACATTTTGGGGCCCTTTGCCATGTACCTGCATACAGTGCTAAATGTTAACATATTGTCTCATTTAGTCTTGAATCTTAGAGAAGTGACTTGCTCAGGATCCTAGCTAGCAAGTGGCAGGATCTATCTTCTATTAAGAATCAATGTATTGGGCAGCCCTGGTGGCGCAGCGGTTTAGCGCCGCCTGCAGCCCAGGGCATGATCCTGGAGACCTAGGATCGAGTCCCACGTCGGGCTCTCTGTGTGGTGCCTGCTTCTCCCTCTGCCTGTGTTTCTGCCTCTCTCTCTCTCTCTCTATGAATAAATAAAATAAAATCTTAAAAAAAAAAATAAAAAAGAATCAATGTATTTGGGCAGCCTGGGTGGCTCAGCGGTGTAGTGTCACCTTCAGCCCAGGGTGTGATCCTGGAGACCCAGGATCGAGTCTCATGTCAGGCTCCCTGCATGGAGCCTGCTTCTCCCTCTGTTTCTGCCTCTCTCTCTGTGTCTCTCATGAATAAATAAAAAAAATTTTTTTAAAGAGGAATCAATGTATTTGCTTCTAGTTTATACATCTATCTCCTGTGGGCTTGGTCAGTGTAAACCAGTCCACTAGCATCTGAGGCTGAAAGAAGCATCTTAGCCTATAAGGCGGAAACGGAGGCTCTGTGGACATGACCTCCTGTGGTTGTTGGCTCCATGATGTCCAAAGTCCCAGGGCCAAGGCCTATAAAGGTGCCTAGTCCCTGCCAGAGGAGAACCTGGCTGGTTGGGCTGTTCTGAATGGAGCACTAGTAAGGTGGCCACAATCAGGGTCCTTGACTTTAAACTCATAAAGCTGAGTTGTGGCCCCAAGGGCTCTAAATGTCCTTCATGACTGATAGAGTTAGCCAGGCAGCTGGTCCGCAGAACTTAAACAGAGGCATTTATTGTTAGAAAGGGCAAACCTTACACTTGAATGGGTTTTAACATAAACACACCCAAAGGGAGATGCCGCCCCCTCCCCAGGGCAGCTTGCAGTCACCCTGCAGTGACCCTGCAGCCGGGCCCACCGCTGTCTTCTTCAGCAGCAGCGAGAATGGAGTCCCTCCAGGTCACCCAGCAGCTTGAGAGGAGGGGGTATAACACATGCCTGGATTCTATCTCTTCTCTGAGCTTCAGGGAAACTGGGAAAGGCCCCAAGGGGCAAAGCAGATTTTCTTAAAAAGCTGGATGGAAGTATGGGACATTCCTTTGCTTAATAAGTACAACAAAATCAACTGGTCTGGTGAACTGATGCTGCAGCAACATCTTGGGACAGACAGGGAGTCTCCCAGGGGATGATGGACCTGGAGAAAGGCCCGGGCACGGAATCCACCTCAGCGCCTCAGCTCAGAAGGGGGCAGGCAGCGCGGCCAAGCCGGTTAGAGAGGTGGTCCCTCCGTGGTTGCATGATGATCGCCTTTATCTCTAGTGTCAGGCCCCAGAGAGGCCTCAGTCCTCAGTCACAGGTGGGGGAATGAGCTGCAGCTGGAAATTCTCATTCTGGAAGATGCTGCTGAAAGCAGAGCCACTCTGGGAGCCACTGAATGGCCTGTAGCTCTCACTGCTGCGATTCTGGGAGAGTTCTGTGAGGAGAGCCAGCTGCAAAAGAAGGGACACACGTCAACCAAGGTGTGTGGGGGCAGAGACCGTCGGGTGAGCTTGGGAGGCGGTGTGGCACGGAGGTGGAGGATCCTCAATTCCTCTGCTTCAAATACCCAAGGGACGGGCTACACTGCAGGGAGAGGATGAACCTGGGTTTGGGTCCCAGGTCTGCACCTCACAAACAAGGAATGCGACTTTGGGCAAGTTCATTTCATTTCCGGGGCCCAAGCTATTTTAATGCTGCTGTGACTGGACCGGGTACACCACAGCCCGACCCCATGCTCTGAGTGCTTCCTTGTCCCACACTCTCCCTCCTGGTGAGCTCCCCTCTGGGCAAATGACCCTGAGTTATGTTCACTGGCTCTGACTGGTCTTTTGTAGCCTGGATGGCCCTAAGCAGCCAGCGGCCACTCCAGCTGAGAAGTGAGCCATCAACCACCGCAGGGCCACCCTGTCCGGGTCAGGCTCCGGACCCGAAGTCCACAGGTACTTCTCGCAGCCCAGGATAACTGTAAGGAGTGCCTTTCCGGGAGCAGGCGCCATGGAGGCCTTTCCATGTGAACCATTTCCCATCTGCCACAAGAACAAATCCCTGGGCCCTATGTCCCTGAGCGGCGTAGAATCCACTTCTGCTCAGCCAGCTGCCTGTGGTTCTGTCTTCCCTGGACTTACCTTGCCTGTCACCCGTTCTCCATTCGCTTACCCTGCCAGGAACTCTGCCTTCGGGCCCATCTAGCCATTAAGGGGTCCTTTCTCCACCCAGGCAACAGCACAAGGGGCACATGAATCCAGTTGTCACTTCTGTCGAAAACTTACTACCAGTGACCGTGGTAACTGGAAAGACGGCCAAAGGGCCTGCAAGGTCAAAGAGCCAATTCATCTGAAGTAGTTCGGCCCCAGTGAGTCCAGGACCCAGGGCACAGCACTGGTTCCGAGCTCCGCCTGCAAGTTACTTGACTGGCTAAGGACACGCAGCAGGGCCATGTGCTCACGTCGCCCCGTCAGGGACTCGCACTGCGGGTTGGGCAGGTTAGAGACATGTCCCCTGGTCTGCTTGAGCCCCATCTTGTGCCACCTCTCATCCTCTGGAGCCCTCTCAGCTGCCCATCAGCCCGTGAAGTTCTCCCTAAGGACAATTCTGTACAAGGCTAGGGACGGAACAGGCAACAGATGTTACATAAACTCAAAGTTCTTTCACGTTCAGACCCTGTGAGATAGAAAGATCGACCACAAAAATATTTTGTTTTCTAAGAGAAGGTATTTCTGTGTTCTACTTGTGTAACTTGGTGACCTGGAAATCAAGGAGTCCTGAATAATGACTCAATAGCTTGAAGGAGAACTTTCTTAGAAGCTTGAAAGCTCCTGGGGCAGAACCTGGCTGAGGCTGAGAGGGGATGGAGGTGATGCCATTTCAATAAAGCCACTGGCCCACATTCAGGAGACCCCTGAGAAGTTTCCTGGAATAAAAACCATCTCTCAAAGGGGAAGACCATTTTCCCTCAGTTACCCAGCAGGTAACTGCATGAAAAAGGAGAAGAAGGGAGTCAGAAAGAGAAGCAGACCCTCAAATAGCAGACAGTCATGCAAGCTCAAAATGAGCTCAGAGAACCACTCTGGCCCAGCCGGAAGTCAGGCAGGACTCGAGGAGGGAGAAGGGGGCAGTGCGGACTCTACCTTCAGGAGATAGAGATCCAGGAGAGTGCTTTAACAAGGGGGTAGCAAGACAGTGGGGGTTGGAGCAAGTACACAGGCAGCTGCGTGAAGCAGGGACACTAGGCCTACCGTGGCCTCTCTAAGTGACCGTCCAGAGGGAAAGGGGACAAACCCACAGGAGGCAGAGAGATGCCTGTGGGATCGCCCTAGTGAGCAGAGGGGAGCCGAAGGGCGTGGTGCCAGGGCTGCCGGCAGCTGTCCCACTCTGTGCTCCTCTACGGTTCTGTGCAGGTACCAATCGTTTCAGCCCATGGCCCCTTGGAATAAAGACCCGTTTCTCTAGGCTCCAGTAGTTGGGTGTGGCCATGTGTCTAAGTTCTGGATGGAAGTGGTCACACAACTTCTAGGAACAGTCTTTAAATAAAGAGCTTATCTCCCCTCCTCCTTGTCCTCCACTTGCCGGCCAGCCTGCAGACTGGGGGGTGAAGCCGGAGCCGCCACGTTAAAGCAGCGAGTGTGAGCCTGTGTTAAGGTTGGCAGAAGAGAGAAGGCTGGAGAGAGGCTCATGGAAGGTGCCCCGTGCTGCCGCGTTTCCATTAACCACTGTCATTCAGCATGTGTCCTTCCCGGCCCAAGCACGTTCAACCAGCACAGATGTCCCGCGGGGTCCGAGGCTTATGGCAATGGGACAGTCATTAGTATAAACAAAGGCCTCCAGGCAGGAGCACAGATGCAGACACCCTCCTGTGTCCTGAGCAAGTAAGGGCCGCACGTCTGACCACTTGCTCTGTATCCCCTGCTAAATCCCGAGTGCTCCCGGGGGCCACGGCCTTAACTAGGGCTCCACACTGAGGAGGCTGCAGTGAGGACCGGAGGACCCTGCCCTTCCCAAACAGTCATGATAAATAGGGAAATAAAAATGTAAACCACCACATCAACATTACCCGGGAACTTCCTCGGTAGAGACGGCAGAGCTGATCAAATGCTTGGATTTGCTGTGGATCCAGAACGGGTTCTGAGGCTGCCTGGAAATCAGAAACGACAAGGTGAACACCACCCGCAGGCAGCCTCTGAACTTGGCCAACACTGAAATAGAACACGGTCTCCTTCATGCCTTTCAGAGGAAATCCATCTACCAGCAGTTACTGAGAGAGACCTTACTGAACATTAATTAGAAATGGGCACCTTCTGAAGTCCCTTGGGGCCAGGTTGACCTGTTTATGGACCTTCCCCACTGTGGCTTAAGTTTTCTTACTTACA
Organism: Canis aureus; assembly: GCF_053574225.1. Taxonomy (NCBI): domain Eukaryota; kingdom Metazoa; phylum Chordata; class Mammalia; order Carnivora; family Canidae; genus Canis; species Canis aureus. Next base: position 22,486,522 of record NC_135641.1, on the reverse strand, counting down.
AGATCCCTCAGGGCTTCTGGACCCCCTTTTGCCTTTACCGTGCAGAAGAGTTTAGCTCCGTCCAGGCCTGCATTCCCGTATCTATTACTGAAGATGGTGGGCAAAGATGCCCCTTCTTTGTGGCGGTTGGGGAGGGTGTATTTTAACACAAAATCATGTCCTTTTCCCTGTCTCATTATAAAGCTGGTGGCCACCTAGAGGGTTGCAAGGCTAGTCTACTGCTTTTTGGAAGAGGTGAAGTCTAACATTTCTATACTTGTCTTGCTTTGTTCCACCTGTTACTGTGGCAGACATGCTGATACTGTGGTTCTGTTCTACTCTTGGCGGATCTGGTCCAACACTCTAACCTAGAGAAAAGAAACGGACCCTGGGGGAGGCAGCGTAGGCTTCAGAACACCAGTTCTGACACTAACTTGCTATGTGACCTTAGGTAAGACACTTTTCCGAGCTTCGACTTCCTCATTCATTAGAGAAGATAATGCTTCCCCTATGGGGTCACTGAAAATTAAATTAGATGAGATACATATTTAGAATGTCTTTAAAGTGCCTGGCACCTGGCGAGGGCTGAGTATATGCTAGTTTTTATTATTACAATTTCAAGATACCCTTAAATGTTGATTTCAGGTGTTTTTATGCTTATATGTAAGACTAGTGAGAAGAGATCTTAAAAAAAAAAGAGAGAGATCTTTGTTCTGTATTTATTATAAAGCTCTCGGCGTGAATAATAGCATTACTAAATACACACTGAGTGTATCTGCAAAGGAGGATTTCAGGGGTGACTGGTCTGGGTGGTGAGAGGGTGCCACTCTATAAGGAAGGTATGGTCATGTCCATTTTTGCCCCCTAAGAAAAGATCCTGAACTTTAAAAAAAAAAAAAAAAAGAAAAGAAAAGAAAAGAAAAGAAAGCACTACACAAAGGTTCTGAAAAGTAATCTGTCTTCCAGGAAGGCTTTACTTCTTTTCCTGAGTTTTTACTATCCTTAGGGGAAAAAACGTACCAAGAGCTCAGAGAGAACGGAAACAAGCACTACCCTTGAAATCATCACACTAGCCTAGTGGGGAGCTACTTCACCACTTCACCTCCTAACGGGGCAGAAAGGATCTCCTTTCAGGTCCAGGAGACAGCTATCAGAAAGGAGGCTCGTATCTCATGGTCTCTGGAGCTCCACTAACCTGGGTAATGCCTCAGTTCTCCTGGACACCCTCAGTGATGTGGGAACGGCCAAGGACAAGATGGCTCAGGGGAAATCCTGAGGGGGCGGTACGATCCAAAACAGCTAGAAAAGTGAAGAGTGGACCCACAGAGGTGCTGCTTTTCATTCCATTCCATGTCTCTGGGTCTGCCAGACACATGGAGAGATCATTCTCTAACCTGAGAATGTTTAAACTTGCCCTGACACTTTTTGAAAAACACTTTTATTCTGTAATTTGGTAGGAAAAACGATTCTTGGAGATTAAGTGTGTAGAGTATCACACTTACGACAGATACTAAAAGACACAGGGCAGATCCAAGCTCTAGATGATCTGAAAGTCTGAGAAACACCCAGCTCAAACAAAGCAAAACAAAAAAATATAATTACCTTTGAGAGACTTAACAAAAAACATGGTCCTACTAGCTGATTTCCCAAATCCCTTTAGTATTACTGGCATAAACTGGGCAGCAGGGCAGGTTAGGGAAAAGGGTGATACTTGTCTTTCATTGGCCATTCGAAACCTCAGCTGTGGGGCTTGCCATTACAACAGTCCATACGAAAGGGACCAGTCACCCCAAGGTCTGCTCTGCTTATTCCCTGGTTCCTTTGTGATAAGGTTTAACAAAGAAGGTCCAAACAGAAAAAAGTCAGTAGCAGTCTCGGTAAGGTGTTGGAGGATGGGGATTATGGTGAAGGGCAAGGCAGGTTAATTCAACAGAAGGTTTAAATGCCAAGTTAGCATATGATAAAGCAGCAAGAGCCAGAAAAGGTCTCTCCTTATAGAGGTACTTTTATAAAACAGACCGTGGCCTTAAAGGGACATTAGAAGAAAAAAAAATGTCGTGAAATCTCATGAAATATACTACTATACTTCTTACAAAAATGTGGATAGTACAGGCCACTTAATGGTGATCCACTGAAGAAATTCCCATCACACCTTGCTGAGAAAAGCTGTACTGGACACAAACCTGTTACTAAATTGTATTTTCTTTTTTGTTTTCATCACTAGGGAGCTCAGGGCTAAATGGTTAGCTACACAGAACTAGCAACTGCTTAGGACCTGGTGGCAAACATCTTTGTATGCAATTATAACCCAGTTTTATATTATTATTATTATTTGGACATAAAGTTTTCTTCACTTATTTATTTCATCCTACTGGATTGTATTTTGGAAGCCAACTCAACTCATTTTGGAAAGTGAAGGTCAGGTCATCAAGAGAAAATGCCAGTGCTAAAAACAGAATCACGCTTTCACCCCCAGGAAACACTATGTGGCAGATGAGTCTATTCTAGGCAGAGAATAAACAGCTCTCACCCCTGGGAGTTTGCTCGCTGATGCTTAAGTGCAGACTCAAATGATGGTCCAACTTGTGTTCTCTGATCCAGTACTTCTCAGATTTTAATGAGAATAAGAATCACTGGGAGAACTTGTTAAAATGCAGAGTCTGGTTAGCAGGTCTGGGGTGGGGTCTGAGGTGCTGGGTTTGTAACATGCTCCCAGGCAATGCTGAGAATGCTAGTCCGCGGGCCACCCTTTGAGCAGCCAGGTGCTAATCTTTTTTTGTTTTTTGTTTTTTAATTTATTTTTAATGACTGAAAGAAATCTAAAACTGCAGCTTCTGGAAGAACTACTTATTCTTGCCAGTCTTGTACCTCTCCTCGAACTTGACCTTGGCCTCTCGTCGGGCCTTGCATTTAAGAGCAGGGTCTCTGAAAACATCCTTGTTGACGACAGTTTTGTCCAAAGGGATATCCACAGAGTACCTTGTGGGCATGAGGTGATTGTAGTTATAAACTTTCACAAAAGACTTGATCTTTGACCTCTTGGCGATTTTCTTCTTGCCCATGGCAGCTGTCACTTTTCGGGGATAGCGGTCAATTCCAGCCACCAAAGCATGGCTGTAGGGACGGTCTGAGGTGCCATCATCAATGACATAATGACCACTTTGCGTCCGGAGTAGCGTCCGGCCAGGACCAGCACCACCTTCCCAGGTTTCATGAACTTGCCCATCTCGACACCAGCCACTCGAGCCTCGCCAGGTGCTAATCTGTATTGCTAGAACAGCTCAGGATGGCCAGAGACTTCTGTCCTGAGTCCTGTGGTAACATTGTATTTTACCTCTTACTAATTCAACTGTACCAAATCAACCACTCCATTAGCATTTCTTTTTTTCCTAAGGCACCTACAGATTAGGGATGTTCGTTTTCAACACTTACTAGGTTCACATGCATCTTGGATATACGATAAGAAAATTTAATAAGGATATTTCTGCCATATGGTTTGTTTTGAATCTTATGGAATTGCAAAGTACTACACCCATTTTACTAAATTAGGGAGTAAGATTGTGTAAATTGAGAGTCCCAGACAGGGCCTTGACCTTATAAACCCTAGTCCCCCTCTGCTAAGAGAACAAATAGGTAAGCACAGAGACACACACACAGACCTATAATTTCCAACAACATGGTCTGTCCAGAGATGTATGTAGACATGGCTTGTCGGGGTCTTACTCTTCCTTTAGGCCCTTCAACTCCTCAGAAATGCCACAAAAAGGGGTTTCCAATGACAACATCCTTCAGATATTGACAAATATGGCTGTTCCATGGGTGTGAAGTAACTGAGGATTACAGGTCCTATAGTACCGTGCAAGCCATCATCCTGGGCAACCAGACTCAACTAAGGAGCAGCTGCTGGAGCTGCCCTGGAATCCTCTGGAAGCAAAATCACCGTAGGTTGGAGATGCCCTATTCTTGGTGGGGCCATACTGTCTCTGTGGTAAAGACAAGTCATTTGAGGCAAAACGGATGAGCTATTTGTAGACATGCCTAGGACCTAGTAGATGATCGCCTGTCTTAAAATCCTTTCTGGAATAAGACCGTATTTTTAAAAAAGAAGTATACAGAAAATGACTAATAAATCACTGAGGCAGGGGTTTCTGTATGCTATTTCCATGGTTCTACAGGCTCAAAAAATGGGGTGGGGAGATAATGAGGGGAGGGAGAGGCTTCTGCAAGTCAGCTTGTGCATAGGAGACCTGTTTAGCTGGTTTGTATCCTGCCCATGCAGGCTTCCCGCCCTATCACCCCTAGGCCTCATGAACTAAGATCCAGCTCTCTGGTTTAACATACATCTCTGGAGTCCCTACTATTATCAGGCCTGGGGTACAAAGATGAACAAGAGTTGTTTAATGTCCCAGGATCTGTGGGACATTAAAATCCCACAAAAAGATTTCACCTTCTTGAGTGCTGATAAGCAAAGCTTGAGAGGTTACTGAGATATGTAATAACTCTACTGCTTATTTGCCAGGGTAGGCCTTGTTTGCAATATGCTATCACACCATCTACATAAACCATCACAATATCCCTGATACTACCACATTTCTGAGCCTAGATTACACTCTTGCATATGAGACATGGAAGCCTCGGCTCTGGCACACTCTCCAGAATGCCTTCCCTGTGCACCCCAGTCCTGTTAACAGAGCAGCTTCCCCAGGGCCCGTGCTAGCCATTAGGGTGCATCCACTACAGTGGGATCCTCTGTGCATCTGTCTCCTCCGTTATATTCCCCATGCTCTACAGCCAACAAATGTTCAAAAATCAGTTGCAGAAGAATCACTTATTTTGGGGTGACTTGGAACTGTCCATTTTAGGTGTCTGAGCAGGCAAGCCACTTGGCTCTCCTGGCCCAGCGTGAAGTCACTGGCATTCATTCGTCTCCCTATTTTTAAGACTTGGACTTGTAAAGATTGTGATTTCTGGTGTGTTTGTCTTATATTTTGGTGAAATATCAATTTCATTTTATTTAATTCCCTTTAGGGAGAGGATTATTTTTAAATTGTCAAAAACATAAGTGCCACCTCTTTTAAGAAGATAGGAAAACTTACCAAGCAAGTGGGACTTGTAGTTAAAAGCCTCTTTCTACTGTTGCCCCAATACTTCCTAGCACAGACTCTGCCATCCGGCGTGACCTTGGCCTGTGGAAGGGAGGCCAGGCCTGCTCCCCAAGGGCCTGGGACACCTTCACACTAAAGCTGTCTGCCTAAGCCCAAACCTGGCATCGCCAGTTACTAGATTACATTCATAGGCAAGTTAGCTATTGTCTATGAGCTAGTTGGTTTTTTTGATAAGAGCTGTGCCCAGAAAGTGGCTGAGATTAGAAAGGTAATGCCTACAGCACATGGTAAAGGGCCAGGATGCTATAGGTCCTCATTTGGTGGTGTTTGCTGGAGGGGGCACAGGAGGTGGGGCGGGGGGGACGCTGTGGGCACCACATACACAGCCAGCCTGCATGCAACACCGGTCATGCATACCTAGTCCTCAACGCAGCTGCTGAAAGGGATAGGAAGGAGACCTCCCAGAGCAGTGAGGTCCACACTGGCACCCGCAGCAATGGAAGGGATGCTGAAGAGAGAGAATGGGGAATGGGGGAAGCTTCAAGAGAACCAGAGCTCCCCAGGGACAGGGCCTCCATCTCTCTTGCTCTCCGGCAGCCAGTGCTGCACCTGGCACAGAGCATATGTGAAATACTTAATCAGATCTCAACTGGAGGCCGGGAGGGTTAGAGCAAGCAAGCAGATTTTCTCCCTGCTACAAGTTCACCAGAGCTTTCGCAAGCCCTCTAGACGCAGGAAGAATACGGGGTGCTCGCTCAGACTGACCCAGACCCCATCTGGATTCTGCAACAACTAGCTGAGGGGCTCTGGCCAACTTATATCGCTTCTCTCTGTTTCTGTCTTTCTCTGTAAACTCTACAGAACTATTGTGAGCTGGGACCTGGCGCCTATTTGATGTGTAGTAAGTGGCAGTGAAGACTGCCACTGGGTCATCTAGACTCCTTAGAGACGCGCCCCAGAAGAGAGAACAGTGGGCTGCACTCAGGAAGCCTGAGCTCTGACCCCAGCATAGCTCCCCACATCACCTGGGCAGGTCGCAGCACTCTCCCAAGTCTACGTTCTCATCTATGAAATGGCAGCGGCAGCGCCACCACGGGCCACTCTCGGCCACTCGGCAAAGACTTCCATGAGATAACTGGCATTTAGGGCATGAAGCTTTCAAGAAAGTAACATTTACTGAAGTTACTCGTTGCTTTTATTGTGCGATCGCATGCAAAGTAGGGCAACCAACTCCTGGCACTAGAGACTGCGTCACAAGGACCCTGACAGCCCTCGAGAGAAAGAAGAGCCAGGCTGAGATGCTGTACAGAGAGTTGCCAAATCAGTGTCAGGCACAAAATACAAGTGGGAGCAACGAGGTTTGAAGGCAATCGCAGGGGAGCAAACCAGAAACACGGGGCGGCCGTCCCAGGTTCCCAGGCCAGCTGGGCCACCAGCAGAGACCCGAAGACAGGGACTTTCCGGCTGGAAGAGAAGGGGAAACACTGGATGCTGTCGGCCAGAGCACACTGTTTCCTTCCCATGAAGTCTGGTGATAAAGGCTGAACATCCGAGGGATAAACAGTGACAGCCCGGTGACCCTGTAGCCCGCAGCGTGAAAGGAACGCTGGTGGAAAACCAGGTCCTGATGCCGGAGGGGAGCTCCGGGGAGAGGGGCGCGAGCTACCTGGAGCGCCAGCACAGTCTCGGGCGCGCACAGGTGGCGGAAGGCGAGGGCTGGAAGTAAGAAAACCACCCAGGCTTTCGGGATCCACAGACTGAAAGCACAGCACGCTTTGCTACAGGGAAACCACTGTGACCCACTGCTGCCCGAGATGGGGTTCCCAGGAACAGGGACAACGATAATGCTGGGGATCCTGGATATGGAGGCTCCCACACCGGGCAGGGAGACAGGGCAGTCACGGCATCTCTCCAATAATGAGGTCCTGAAATAGAACCCCAACCTTTCTTTCCCTAATCATCTGCCCACACTAGCACATGAGCAGGCCAAACCGAGTTTGCCAGAGATGTGGGACACTTCCTATCATTCTGCAACATAATTACTGGTCTCCCCTGCTCCAGGAGCCTTCTGCGGGCATTTCCGCAACCTGCCCAGGGACACAGAGCTGGAGGTGGAGCAGGATGAGGAGAAGGAGAACCCATTTACCCCCTTTCTCCCTGTCTGCCACTGGCCTCACTTTTCAATCTTTCTGTCTGTTCCAGGCCTCAGACTTCTGCCATGCCACCACCTAAGCTGTCTCCAACTAGACATCCTTAGTATTTTGCCTAAAATGAAACCCTGGCTTCAGACATAAGAGTGAAGTGACACTTCCCTCCTCCCTGCAAGCAGAAAACACGTTTCTTAAAATTCCCATCCATGGAGGCACCCGGGTGGCTCAGGGTGTGATCTGGGGGTCCTGGGACTGCTACAAGTCTCCCTGCAGGGAGCCTGCTTCTCCCTCTGCCTGTGTCTCTGCCTCTCTGTGTCTCTCACGAATAAATAAATAAAATCTTAAAAAAAAAAAAGCAAAACCACATTTTGCAGTTGCCTATATTTTTACAAGTCATTTTTTAGGCATAATGAGACTATTAGTTTTTGCCACCACAGGTCTTCCCCAGGTGGTCGCCTTTCAAAGCAGACTAGGCAGGGAGTAGCCAAGCATGGAGATGTAGAATATACAGGTATCAGAGACTTTAAACCCATCTGGGGACAATTATTTTTGTGAGGGAGCAAGATGGGTAGACAAGCCAAACAAAAATTATTGTGTTCCTTTACTTAGTGACACCGCGTGATGTGCTAACATTCTGGATGGTTCCAGCAAGGATCCTGGTGGGGCACTTGGGTACATGCACTCTCATCACACTGAGTAGTTCAGGTGGTCTGTGGGAAGTCCATAACACCTTATACATCCATACCACACTGCGTTTGTCACCAGCGTGGGACCGTGGGCTATAGGATTAGATCTAACATCAGGAGCCACTGTGGGTCTTATAAGCTGTATTTTAACATCTCTGAACCTCAGTTTTCTCCTGTGTCAATTAGACACAGTAAAGGCTAATGCACACATTGGGTTAATGTGTGCATTAAACATGAAAGTAACTAGAATAAAGCCAGAGACCACTTTAATCCCCTTACAAGAGCCTCATGAGGTAGGGTATGCAGATATTTTCTCTGTTGTATGGATGAGATAAACTAATATCAAGGGTAGCAACACAACTAAATAGTGTCGCTAGTTAGTGTCAGTGCCAAGTTCAGAATTTCTTCTGAGAAGGCAGAAAATGTGCACGAGCACCTAGTGTATGCACAAAACTATCTTCACATGGGATCACTGTTTGCTCTGTGTGAGGTCTCTCACTGAAGAACTTACCTGTTTTTTAAATTTTTAATTCCAGTATAGTAGCATACAGTGTTGTGCTAGTTTCAGGTGTACAACATAGTGATTCAGCAATTCTGTACATTATTCAGCGCTCATCATGATAACTGTATTCTTTAATCCACTTTACCTATTTTACCTATCCCCCACCCATAACCCCTCTGGTAACCATCAATTTCTCTGTATCTAAAAGTTTGGTTTTTTTGTCTCTTTTTTTTCTTTGTTCATTTGTTTTGTTTCTTAAATTTCACATATGAATGAAATATGATATTTGCCCTTCTCTCACTTATTTCACTTAGCATTATACCCTCTAAATCCATCCATGTTGCAAATGGTAATATTTCATTGTTTTTTTATGGCTAAATAATATTACTTACACACACACACACACACACACACACACACACACACACATCTTCTTTATCCATTCATCTATCAGCAGATACCTGGGTTGCTTCCATAATTTGGTTATTGTAAATAATACTGTAGCAAACAGAGGGGTGCATATATCTTTCTGAATTAGTGTTTTCATATTCTTTGGGTAAATACCCAATAATGGAATTACTAAATCCTATGGTAGTTTTATTTTTAACTTTTTGAGGAACCTCCATGCTGTTTTCCACAGTGGCTATACCACTTTGCATTCTTACCCATAGTGCACAAGGGTTCCTTTCTCTCTACATCCTCACCAACACCTGTTGACTCTTGAGTTTTTTATTTTAGCCTTCTAACAGGTGTGAGGTGATATCTGATTGTGGTTTTGATTTGCATTTCCCTGATGATGACTGATATGGAGCACCTTTTCATGTCTGTTGGCCATGTGTATGTTGTCTTTGTAGAAATATCTGTCCATATGTTCTGCCCATTTTTAAATTGAATTATTTGTTTTTTTGGTGTTGAGTTGTATACATTTTTAATATATTTTGGATGCTAACCCTTTATCTGATATGTCACTTGCAAATATCTTCCCCCATTCTGTAGGTTGTCTTTTAGTTTTATTATTTCTTTTGCTGTGCAGAAGCTTTTTATTTTGATGTCATCCCAATGGCTTATTTTTGCTTTTGTTTTACTTCCCTGAGGAGACATATCTAGGAAAATGTTGCTACAGCCAGTGTCAGAGAAATTACTGCCTGTGCTCTCTTCTAGGATTTTTATGGTTTCAGGTCTCACATTTAGGTTTTAATCCATTTTGAATTTGTTTTTGTATATAGTGAAAGACATGCTGCTGTCCGGTTTTCCTAACATAATTTGTTGAGGAGATTGTGTTTTCCCTGTTGCATATTCTTGCCTCTTTTGTCAAAGATTAGCTGACCATTTAATCATAGGTTTATTTCTGGGCTCTATTTTGCTCCACTGATCCTTGTATCTCTTTTTGTGCCAGTACTATACTATTTGATGACTACAGCTTTGTAGTATATCTTGAAATCTAGGTTGTGATACCTCCAGTTTTGTTCTTTTTTAAGATTGCTTTGGCTGTTGGGGGTCTTTTGTGGTTCCAGTTTTCTAAGAACATAGCTTTTGTCCTTAACATTGTCAGCTCTCACTGGGCTTCTTCAATAAAAAATACATTTTTAAGCATGACACTACTCATCATAGCTCATTTCATCAGCTGTTCTCTCTCCAGAGCCTTCCAGTGACACTTCACAGGCCTGATGGGAGGAGTTTTTTAACTAGAAAGCAGAATCATGAAGAATCTTAGAAAGAGATCAGAGGCCATCTGTGTTCCAGGAGCATGGCATAGGCGCCTTGCCCCCCAGCTAGTCCTACTCTGCTCCTGACAAAACCTTCTGTGTCCCTAAAAAGTGACTTTCTATCTGGTTTCCTCCAGACTAAAGCCAGGGCAAGGCACGTGAAAGAAACCTCTGGAACTAGACTGCCCAAGTCAGGTCTGGGTTCCACCGCCACTCAGAATGATCTTGGGCACAGCATTGTACCCCAGGACCTTAGTAGCTTGAACTATAAAATAAGAATAACAGAAGGAAGGCCCTCCGAGGGATTTTGTGATGACTGAATAAGGGAACACACACAGTGCTCGCAACAGGGGCTGGACAGCAGCGCTTGCTCACTCAGTAACTGAGCTGCTGCAGGAATGGTGGTTGTTAGTCCTTTCACATCTTAGCCTACTTAATCCAACATGTTCTTCCATGAAGTCACTGTGTTTCTTTTAATTATGGTATTAAAGGTCTTGGTATTGTTGTGGTCTTTTTAAAAAGATTTATTTATTTATTTAGTTAGTTAGTTAGTTAGTTAGTTAGTTAATTTTTCATGAGATACACAGAGAGAGGCAGAGACATAGGCAGAGGAAGAAGCAGGTTCCCTGCCAGGACCCTGGGATCGTGCCATGAGCTGAAGGCAGATGCTCAACTGCTGAGCCACCCAGGCGTCCCCAGAATGTGGTTTAAACTTTAAATAACTAATATCGTTTCTGGATCAAATGCATTAAAACCTGCCTATTATCTTGACAAGAATTATTATTATAAAAGGTTGATCATCAACTGCCTTATGGGCATGGGAAACTCAAATCTCAAATACAATAAAAAATGACTGATGGATGTTGCTGGCCTCAGTGTACTGCAACATTAGAAAAAGAAAAAAAAATGGTAGTCCTGGGAAATAAAATGGATGACAACTGGCTTGGGACCCTCACCCCTTTCCTCCTTGGAGGGAACTGTCCTGGGCAAACTTAGGTTTCTGCATTGTAGTGTATTGTGGTCTTTTTTGTCAGGAAAGGAAATCTAAAAAAATCTGGTCTGATTTATTTTTCTAAGAAGTAGAGTTACAAAGAAAGCTTCTTTGTAACTTCTTAGTGGGGTGGCATCTTTCTATTGCTAGTCAGGAATCCTCCTTTGTCTTATCATTGACCTTATTAAAAAAAATAAAAACAGGGAAAGCATTCATTTCATATATGTAATTAAGTCTTGCTACCCTTTGATTATCTAACAGTTGCCTACTTGAAAACAAAGTCCAACAATTATCTTGATGGATGCCACTGTGGGCTTGCAATTCTGACAAAGAGCTCTTCTGAGGGTAGGGTCCTCAATGACTTTCTAGCCAGGACTGCTGAAACATTTTCAGTTTGAGTACTCCTATCCATCTTAACTGTACAGACCTAAAAATAAGAGGAATATAGAATCACATGGAAAAGCAAGTTTAGGGCAGCCTGGGTGGCTCAGCAGTTTAGCGCCACCTTCAGCCCACGGTGTGATCCTGGAGACCCAGGATCAAGTCCCACGTCGGGCTCCCTGCATGGAGCCTGCTTCTGCGTGTGTCTGTGCCTCTCTCTCTCTCTCTCTCTCTCCCTCTCTCTCTCCCCGTGCCTCTCATAAATAAATAAAATCTTAAAAAAAAAATTCCCCTCAAACTACAGAGACTTCCAAATCTTGCTATTATAAATTAATGGTACTGAACTGGACTAGCTCTCCCATAACAACATAAAATCAGCCAAACTATATATAAGCTGTTGTTTTCTAACTTTGGACAAAAGGAAGAATGGGACTGTAATACTTAATAGAAGGGAAACATTCAAAGTGAGTCCCATCATTTCCCTGGAATTCTATCTGGAGACATTTTCTGGAATGTGGCACAGGGAAGTAGAACCCAAGTAGAATGGCAGTCTTGCTGAACTGAGGAATTAGAAACAGGGGTTTGGGGGCTGGGCCATGGGTAAATCTGAAGAGGAGGAAGCTGAGTTGAAAATCTACATAGGAATTTCCTTAAATTTGAGGCCTAATACTCAGCCACACATATGTGGGCAAGACTCCAGAAGTCTGTCAGAGAACAGGTGCTAGGGAGCTTTGAGTTAAAGGGAGATTCTAGATGTTGCAAACTGCTGGGAATACTGGGGTAGCCCGGGTGGCTCAGTGATTTAGCACTTCAGCTCAGGGTATGATCCTGGAGACCCGGGATCAAGTCCCACTTCAGGCTCCCTTCATGGAGCCTGCTTCTCCCTCTGGCTGTGTCTCTGCCCGCCGCCACCGCACCCCCCCCCCCCCCGATCTCTCATGAATAAATAAATAAAATCTTTAAAAAAAAAAAGACATGGGAATACTAATCAGCTAGAGTACAAAGACCCTGAGTATCCAATGAGGGTGAGACTACCAATGAGACTACTAAAAACCTATATATTAGGAGCAGGGCATCCTAGACCTGCCTGAACACAGCTTAAAAGTAAGCCTCTAAAATACGTAACTGATTTAACAGTAAATTAATAGCTTGCCAGAACAAAATTCAGAAGTCTCTAAAGGAAAACAACAAAATCCAGATGCTCAATAACACAGCATCCACAATGCCTACCACACAATCAAAAGTTTCTAGATACGTGGAGTAGGAAAATATGACTTATAACCAGGAAAGAGGAACAGATAAAAACAGACTCAGAGATGACAGAGATATCGGGTTAGCAGAATATACATGATGTTATCATTGGCTTCCCTGGAAAAAAGGTCCAGAGGTAGAGATCTGCACACCAGAACTTACTGGTGGGTGCTTGGGATGGAAATCTATGGGGAAGTAAAGGAAGCAGAACTGGGCAGAGGGAGAAGTTAAACTGTGATGCAATCACCACAGAGGTCCCCAGTCATCCAAAGAGCTCTGGGGCTCAGATGGCCTTGAAGAACTGTCCTGCATTAATACAAGGTGTTCTGACCTTTATAACTCTTCAATTACTAGGCAACTAGTCATCAGATGCAGGCTGCTCTCAGGAAGAGGCTGTCAGCTTTGGACGAGGACAGATCTCTTTAGCTGAGGACAATTCCTAGAGAAGGATGAGCTGAAACTTATCAGTTGCTAAAACTCCTAGCACCTGAGGGCATGAATGCTTCTCACTCTCCTGAAAAATGGGAGAAGAGAGTGCCACTGCATCCATGACATAAGAAAATAATGGTAAGAATTACTACTGATGACTTATTAAAAACATGCAAACCATAAGACAGTGGAACAGCATTTAAAATGAGCCGAAAGAGGGACGCCTGGGTGGCTCAATGATTGAGCATCTGCCTTCAGCTCAGGGCATGATCCTAGAATCTGGGATCGGGTCCCACACTGGGCTCCCTGCATGGAGCCTGCTTCTCCCTCTGCCTGTGTCTCTGCCTCTCTCTCTCTCTCATGAATAAATAAATTAAATCTTAATCTTAAAAAAGGTTAATCTTTTAAATCTTAAAAAAAATGGCCAAAAGAAAAAAAAGATACATTGTGATCATCATGAACAATTTACAAGTGTGACAATCAATAAAAACTTCTCAAGGGGGAAATCCTTATAGATCCTTTGTAGAATGAACTTGCACTTGGCTCAGGAGGTTGTTGGGTCCCGCAGTGTCTATCCAGGGCTGTCCAGGACTACTCGGCCTGTGAGTGAACTATACCAGCCACTTATAGCACACAGGCCTCTGCATACTCTTGTCAGCAAGTTTCATGGCAACCACTGTAGTCCTTACCAAGTATTTCTGAGAGGACAGTGTAAACTGTAAGGAATCAATGTCCTGGGTACACATAAAGCTTTCTTCCTAGGAACCCAGGTGAGTATGAAGACAAAAACCGAGGCAATGCAAATGTGGGTTTCACTGAAACATTACAGTAACCATTTACATATTTTCTGGTTTCCATAAACTATCCTGTTTTACAAGAAGGTTTCATTCAACATTCCTCCTCTCCAAAAGCTTTAAGCTATTATTGAATTCTGCTCAGATATGTTTTCCCTTTTTTCTGAATAACTCTCAGTTATTCATTTTTGTCCTTTTCTGCTGTGTGCATATTGAAAGTTGCCTCAAAGCAGAGGAGCCAGGTGAGGTATAACACACTTAAGAAAAACAACAAATAACAAGTTAGAAAGTTAGATCAGACACCAAAAACAGTAGTAGAAGGTAGTGTATGACAAATGCCAAATGAAGAATGGGCAAGAACTGCTACAAGAATTCAGAGCAGGGATCCCTGGGTGGCGCAGCGGTTTAGTGCCTGCCTTTGGCCCAGGGCGCGATCCTGGAGACCCGGGATCGAATCCCACGTCAGGCTCTCGGTGCATGGAGCCTGTTTCTCCCTCTGCCTATGTCTCTGCCTCTCTCTCTCTCTCTCTGCGTGTGACTATCATAAATAAATAAAAATTAAAAAAAAATTCAGAGCAAGAGGTGATCGGCTCAATGACATTTAAATTCACAATTACAAACTGCAAGCAGCCTCCCTGCGACTTCCCTACTCTATTCACTGTGCCATAATGCCATATGCTTATTTCCTATCTTCACCCCTCTCTTCCCACCTTCAGTATTTCTCATCCCCCTCCACATTGTCAACTGATCCCACTGACTTCTATTTCCTCAGTGAACTAGAACACAAGGGTGATGAGAACCTCCAAGAGCACTCACCACCACACCTACTGAACTGTGTGCCCATGCACAGGGGCCTCATTATTCCTGGGACACACTGGGAATTCTCCTGCTTCAAGCCCTCTGTATTTGCTATTCTTTCTCTCCGGAATGCTCATTCCCCTCATGTTCCCATGGGCTGCACCTTCACATTTTTTTAGACAGAAAATATTACCTACCAACCTTCCATGACCCTCTGTAAAAAACAGCAATCTCCCTTTTTATCTCCCTCATAATGCTTTTCTTCCATAGCCTTATCAAAATCTGAGATACCAGGGAAATCTGAGTGGCTCAACTGATTAAGTGTCTGACTCCCGATTTCAGATCAGGTCATGATCCTGATCAGGGTCATGAGATTGAGCCCTAGGTCAGGCTCTGAGCTCAGCAGAGAGTCTCCTTGTGATTCTCCCCCACTCTCTCCGCCCTGACTTCCCTGACTTGTGTGCTTGCTAAAATAAATAAATGAATCTTTAAAAAATCTGAGATACTGTATCTTCATTTGTTTAATATCTACTCCTGCCACCAGGATGGGAGCTGTGTGAAGGCAGAGACTGGTTTTGTTCCTACAGGATCCCCTGTACTTAGACCCATGCCTGCTACATAGTAAGTGTCCAATACATACTTTTTAAATGAATTTAAGTAGAATTTGAACTAGAGGCTAAAAACAAAGCATCACAAAGGCAGATGTATGGACATGGGATTGGTTATTTTTAGGAAACGAGAAATTTCCATTGGTTAATGAAGAAAAAAGGTAAGTGCGGGCTGGTGATGCATCTAAAGCCTACACTGTCAATCTAAACCAATTCAGACTTCGCTTTGTTAGTGACAGGGTGCCACTCAAGTTTTCCAAGCATTAGAAGAGGTGAAGAGTGAACTAGAGTCCCAGAAGAGGGAGCCCGTGGGGTCGGTAAAGACTTTTGGAACAGTGGAGGTTCACACGGACTGGGGAATGACAATACTGTTGAGGCAAACAGGAAGCATAGAGGGCTTCTTGGAGCTAAGTGAAATGCAGAGAGAGGACACTGGGATTAGAGAATTTCTTCCTTCCAATGACTGAAAAGGCATTTCTGTATAGTTTTATTTTCTTTTATTATGCTGTGAAGTTGCCAGAGGCAGATATGGACT
Source organism: Canis aureus (assembly GCF_053574225.1). Lineage (NCBI taxonomy): Eukaryota > Metazoa > Chordata > Mammalia > Carnivora > Canidae > Canis > Canis aureus. The sequence goes on along the minus strand of NC_135641.1, from coordinate 22,470,607 downwards.
GCCCCATTCAGTACCATAAAAAGGTAATCTTAGCTTAGTCAATAAATGAAAAAGCTCAGCAACTTAACCATGTAAAGACGACTCTCTCCTTTTACGAATATGCTATATCTGGAATAATATCTGGAATAATATCTACCATTAGCAGATATTTCACACAAAACAGGGAGCTATAACTTATTTATGGCACAAGAGAAAAAAAAACAGTGTAAATGACAATTAGAATGCCCTTATGATAGGTACAGAAAACAACAAAACACAAAAGACCCAAGGGAGTGGCTTTTGTTAGAGAGAAGAGATGGCACCAAGCACCAGCTCACATTTCATCTTCATCTTTTCCTTTCCTTCTACTTTAATGAAAGACTTCTCACTGGGTCTTGTGCATACTCAATTCCATGTTCTGATACAATATGAAAGGAGTGTGAGCTTTCAGGAATGGCACATTAATTGATTTGGAAAGTAAGCCAGACAGAAAAGCTCTACTCTGCAGTAACAGTATACCAGCCACTCGAGAACAACACATACATTAGAGCAGCTCAAACTTTGCAAAGCTCTACTGTTTGGATTCTATGACCTTTACAAATAGGTCATCATTCAGCACAGTGCAATTAAGAATGGCCTACTGAGTTGATTTAATGCAAAAATAATAGGCTGCTAGTTGCCCTGTCACACATACTGAAGAGGAAAAAAGACCCCTGCCATGTATATTGTAGGAAATGCCTAAGAACTTCATCAGGGCGGGATGCCTGGGTGCCTCAGCAGTTGAGCATCTGCCTTTGGCTTAGGGCATGATCCCAGAGTTCTGGGATCGAGTCTCACATCGGGCTCTCTGCATGGAGCCTGCTTCTCCCTCTGCCTGTGTCTCTGCCTTCTCTCTGTCTCTTATGAATAAATAAATAAAATAATAAAATCTTAAAAAAAATAACTTCATCAGGGAACGCTGTTGGAAGGGAAAGACCCATTTCTAGCTTGATCAATACTTTAAACTTCAGCTATCAACAAACATGTTCATTGAGTCAACCCTGTAGAATGGCTGCTTAAAAAGCTAATGTGCTTTTGGTTTCATTTAGAGAAACTAGAATAAAGAAAGTGATGATCTCACTCTGCTCTAAAATGACCTTCCCTGAAGTACTGTGGTGGAAGCAGAAGAGATGTGGTATGATAGAGTAGAGGTGAGTGAGGAAGAGAACTATGAATATTCTGTCTGGACAGGAAGGAGAAGACTAGGGGCTAGGGATTCATGACCTCAACTACCTAAAGCCTGCTCCATAAAAAAAAAAAAAAGAAAAAAAAAGAATTAGATAGCTTTTTGATGATTTCCAGAGGAAGGGCCAGTATCAATGGGTGGAGAGGTATCAACCAGAATAAGAAAGAACTTTCAAAGATGGAACATCCTGCCTCACAAGGTGTTTTTCACTCAACGGCAGACATTGCTTGTTAGAAATGCATGAGGAGACAGATCAACTCCTACTAACATGGCAGTAGGAGATGTTCTGATGGCCTTTTCACCCCGAGGATGTATGTATGTGTGTGTGTGTGTGCGCGCGCGCGTGTGTGTGTGTATGTGTATCTCCTAAAAACCTAACTTTTATAGACCTTGGAAATGGTCCTAAGGGCAAACTATAAATGAAGAAATAACTATTTTTTAAAAATAAATATAAATTCAGTAAGAAAGGCAAGCATGTGGTTTCTGAACCAAGACTGTTCCTTGCTCCCAACCCAGCTTAGTGAAGTAGAGACTCCACTCCAGACTGCTGTAGCCAAGAACACCAAGCTTCTTCTCTTCCAAACTCCTAAAGAGCTTTCTTCTCAAAAGAAGCAGAACTTTAGCATTTCTCATCTTGCTTCTAGCTACATGTTGCTGAGGCTAAGTCCTAGGCAGGCATAGTCAAGAAGTGGTGGGGGCTCCCTTCTTCTACCCAAACTCCACTCGTGGAATATTGGCTGTATCCTGGGTTCTGTCCACTGAAAATAGTGGCTAATCACCCCTGCTCCAATTTGTGAGGCAATGGTTTCATCACAGGGAGGCAAGCCAAGAGGATCTCAGGGTGTTCCCCCTTCCAACAAGCATTTAAATCTTAAATAGGCAAGTCATTCAGAGGGAAGCTTGCCACTGTACCTACAACCAGTAACAGAGTCCTGGTTCAATCGCTTCTCGGCCTTTTGGCTAAGATCAAGTGCAGAGTCCTGGTTCACAGAGTATTCCTTGCGGGAGAAGCAGACAGTAAAAGAGATAGGTCCTAATCTCTTTTCAAAGGAAATGACTTCACTTGCAACTGAGGGTGGAGAAGTTTGAACCTAAGAGTATTCTTAAGAAGAGTGAAGGTTGTGGTGAAAGGCAACTGGGAGATTAATGGATTTAATGTAGATACAACCTACATCAGGCCAACTACTTGGTAGAAGAGAACTAGGGAAAATGATAGCTGGTGAGAGCCCTAATAAGGAAGTTAAGACAAATATTGAAAACAGACCTCAGAAACTATTCTTTCAAGGAGTCACAATTTTACTGGATCAGTGTATAGAGCAATTTATGTACCCAAGGCATTGTTGAAAACAATGGAGCAATCAGTAGAGTTTAACAGCTGGTTTGGCCAGGGAAAAAGAGAAAGGGAACCCTACTAACACCACTGCCATCCCAGGGTGTCTGTGGGCAAACCCACATCTATACCTCCTAAGAAGCAATATCAGAATTTTAACACTTGGGAATAGGTAGGGGGACAAGACTTCATTAAAGTAACCCAGGCATGGGGCAGCCTGGGGGGCTCAGCGGTTTAGCTGCCTTCAGTCCAGGGCATGATCCTGGAGACTCGGGATCGAGTCCCATGTTGGGCTTCCTGCATGGAACCTGCTTCTCCCTCTGCCTGTGTCTCTGCCTCTCTCTCTCTCTCTCTCTCTCTCTGTCTCTCATGAGTAAATAAACAAAATCTTAAAAAAAAATAAAGTAACCCAGCCAGTCGCTAGAAATAATTATAATATCTTGGGCTGCAGCAGTCTAGAATGGAGTAGAGTGGAGCAAATAAGAATAACTCTAGGAGTGAAGGATCAATGCACAGACTTGCTACATTACCTAAAATGCCCAGTTTCTAACCAAAAATTACAAGGCATGTGAAGATGGAAAGTATGATCACATAGCAGAGGTGTGTGTGTGTGGGGGGAGCAGACAACACAATTTGCCTGAGTAACCAGATGTTAGATTTAACATAAAGACTTTAAAACCAATCATAATAAATACACTTTATCTGCAAATGCCTCCCCCCTCCGAACCACAATAACAGCAACAGAATCCCCCCCCCACACACACACAGGAAATGGGTGAAATGTAGGAAAGCATATTTTTAGTAAGAGTAAGGGAAGGTATAACAGTGATGTCGCACCAAGACAGAATATCAATAAATTTTTTTTTTTTTTTTTTTTTTACCAAAAAGGATCGCTTGGAAATTCTAGAGTTGAAAAATATAATAACTAAAATAAATTCAGGAGAGAGTCTCAACAGTAGATCTGAACTGGCAGAAGAGATAGTTAATGGACTTGAAGAGAAATCAATAAGTATGCAACCTGAACAGGGGGAAAAAAAAGAGTGAAGAAAACTGAACTTAGAAATGCAGGATAACATCAGTTCAACAACAAATACATAATGGGAGTAACAAAACGAGAGGAGAAAGAATGGAGAAGAAAAAATACCTGAAGAAATTATGGCTGAAGAATTACAAATTTACTGAAAAACAGTAACCTACCCAGGAAGCTCAACAAACTCCAAGCAGGATAAGAGCCCAGAGATCCACAAATATCTCAAAGAAAACATGCTACAAGTCAAAGACTTGGATAAATCTTAAAAAGCAGCAAGAGAAAAATGACTAGTTACTTATAAGGGAACCCCAATAAGATTAATAACTGAATTCTCAGCAAAAGCAACAGAAGCAACTTATAAGGGAACTCCAATAAGATTAATAACTGAATTCTCAGCAGAAGCAACACACAGTGGGATAGCATATTCAAAATGTTCCAAGAAAAAACTTGCCAATCAATAACCTTATAGCCAACAAAACTATTGTTCAAAAATGAAGATGAATGAAACACTTCCCCAAGTAAACAAAAAATGAAAGAAGTTCTTGTAACAGGTCACTTTATAAGAAGTACTAATGTGGGGCAGCCCAGGTGGCTCAGCGGTTTAGTGCCGCCTTCGGCCCAGGGCCTGATCCTGGAGACCCGGAATCGAGTCCTGAGTCAGGCTCCCTACATGGAGCCTGCATCTCCCTCTGCCTGTGTCTCTGCCTCTCTCTCTCTCTCATGAATAAATAAATAAAATCTTTAAAAAAAAATACTAATGTGAGTTGATCTGTCACTGTTCACAGTCACTAGTAGAAAGCAACTCAAATCTACATAAGAAAAACCAAAAGAGAACTGGTAAAAAGAACTGGAAGGCAACTGTAAAATACTATGTATATAATGTAATGTTGGCATAATGCAGAAATGCAATATATGTGTAACATATTTGCATGAAGGAGGTGGGTAGGGAAAAAGCTTTATTGGGCTAAGAAAGTGGTTATAGATAGTAAAGCAATAATTATCACAATATATTGTTAGGTTTGTAATCTTAATAGGCATACTACGTATAAGAGTATCACAAAATGTGGGAAAAATTAACAGAGCTAAATAGGAGTAACATTTCTTGGGATGTCTGGGTGGCACAGGGGTTGAACATCTGCCTTCGGCTCAGGTCATGATCCTGGGGTCCGGGATTGAGTTCTGCATCAGGCTCCTTGCAGGGACCCTGCTTCTCCTTCTGCCTGTGTCTCTGCTCCTCTCTCTGCCTCTCATGAATAAATAAGTAAAATCTTAAAAAAAAAAAAAAAAAAAAAAAAGGAGTAACATTTCTATATGTAACTTGAATTAAGCTAGTTTTAAATCAGAAGGTGAATCTGAAAAGTTAAGATGTATAGGCAAAACCCTAGAGCACCACTAAAACAAAAAACAAAAACCAGAAAAATATCCTCAAAAACATTTAAAGATGTTACCAAAGAAGATATACAGATGGCAAATAAGCATATGAAAAAAACTCCACATCGAATGTCATTCAAGACACCACTATTGGAATGACTAAAATCCAAAAATCAGATAACACCAAATGCTGACAACAAAGATGTAGGACAATAGGAACTCAAATTCACTGTGTGGAAATGCAAAAATAGTACAGCCACTTTGGAAGATAGTTTGGCAGCTTCTCAGAAAACTGAACATTCTTACTATACAGTCTGGCAGTTGCTCCCTGGTATTCACCCAAATGAGCTGAAAACTTATGTGCAGGGTTTTGTGTGGTCAGTAAAGCTTTACTGACAACTGGTAAAACCTGGAAGCAACCAAGATGTCCTTTAGTAGGTGAATGGATGAACAACAAACTGGTACATCCAGACAATGGCATATTATTCGAAGCTAAAAAGGAATGAGATATCAAGCCATAAGAGGACATGGAGGAACTTTAAGTGGGAATCACTGAGTAAGAGAAACCAATCTACAAAGGCTACATACTGTCCAACTACATCACATTCTGGAAAAGGCAAAACTGGAGACAGTAAAAGATTAGCAGTTGCCAGTTGACAGGGAAGGATGAATAAGTGAAGCATGGGATTTCTAGGGTAGTGTAATGATTCTGCATGATATGTAATGGCTACATTTCATTATATGTTTGTCAGACCCACAGAATGTACAACACAAGATGTGAACTCTAAACTATGGACTTTCATTAATAATAACGTGTATATGTCAGCTCATTAACTGTAATAAAATGTACCACAGGAATGCAAGATATTAATAACAGGAGGAAATGTATGGTAACTGTACTTTCTGCTCAATTTTTCTATGAAAACCTAAAACTGCTCTAAAAAAGTCCATTAATGGGACGCCTGGGTGGCTCACTTGGTTAAGTGTCTGACTCTTGATTTCAGCTCAGGTCTTGATCTCAGCGCCATGAGATAGAACCCTGCATCAGGCTCTGTGCTGAGAGTGGAGCCTGCTTAAGATTCTCTCTTTCCTTCTCCCTCTGCCTCTCACTTGCATTCTCTCTCTCTTGAAAAAAATAGTCCATTAATTTAAAAAATCATTAAAGAAATCCAAATGCTACATTAGAAAATATTCATTTAATACAAAAGAAATGGGTGACGAATAGATTTGTACATTGGTAAGAACTCTGAGATCCTTTGAAACCGTCATCTAGTCTCAACTTTTTAGGCCAGAAGATACACCCAATTATCAGCAGGATACCACAAGCAAGGATACCACAAGCAAGTGGTCACCACTGTCCTTCTCTGTAACTGTTTCCAGCTCTGTAGTTGTAATTATCAGCAAGAGTGAATATCACAATCAAGTGGTCACCACTATCCTTCTCTGTAACTGTTTCCATTTCTCTACATGAGGATCAGTAAGCAGATTTCAGAAAGGCCCAGGCCATGGACTGCAGATCATAATCATGGAGAGGAATAAGGAAAGAACATGGCAACATAGTCAGACTTGTGACCATGTTATGCTTCACCTGAGCCCTTAGTTCCTAAAGAAGAGCTGCAGTTAAGGAAATCCCCATACCCTGTCATGGGAAACAGCTTTCTGCAAAGATCACTCTTCCCCATAAATCTGAGACAAAACCCACCATGCCGCTAAGTTCACCTATGACAAAGCCAGACACAGACCCATCAAATTTCCACTCTTTGCCTCTTAAAAGATGAACAGAACTGTTTGTCCTGATTCGGTGGAACAAAATGTTTGTTAACTAATGACCAAACTTTAGTTAAGCATCTCTCCCTCCCCTAAACCCTTGACCTACACCTGAGCCAACCTTAATGGTCCTTTCCAAGAATCAGCAGACTGCACCAAAGACATTTCTAACCAACTATCAACTATCTGATTCTATCACCTACTCCCCCACATCAGGTTCTTCCTAGCCCTGTTTACTAGCCCCTGTAAAAAATTCCCTTCTGGGATGCCTGGGTGGCTTAGCGGTTGGGTACCTGCCTTGGGCTCAGGTCGTGATCCCAGGATCTGGGATTGAGTCCTGCATCGGGCTCCCCATGAGGAGCCTGCTTCTCCCTCTGCCTATGTCTCTGCCTCTCTTCCTCAGTCTGTGTCTCTCATGAATAAATAAATAAATCTTTAAAAAAAATTCCCTGTGGTGTTATTTTTTTCTTCTTTTAAGTAATCTCTATGCCCATCATACAGTGGAGGCTCAAACTCACAACCTCAAGATCAAAAATCACTCTGTGAGCCAAGCACCTCTGCCTGATTTTTTGACACCCTTGTAGATGTTAAGGTTGGAACACTCTCCTTATAGCAAAAGCCTCTCCTCTTATTGCAGTTATTCTTTTGAATGAAGTCTCCTCTTTAAGTCCAAATTTGTTTTTGCTTTTTTTTTTTTTTTTAATAGACTCTACTAGTTCAGCCCAGATGTTAGGGTCTAACTGAAATCAGCCAACACATCAATGAAAAAGTCACTTGAGTTTAATACAACTGCAGATTCATAACATTCTAACAAATCAGGGGAGCTATAAATTAATCAGCCCACCTCTCACCCATGGCAGGAAAAGTTCAGAAACAGCTCTGAATGGCAGATATTCTGCTGTGGATCAAACACCTCTGGTAACAGATAATGTGCTATCTCACAAGGCAACTTGTCTCACTATCAGAAAATTCTCATAACTAAGTTGACATCTCCATCTACATTCCAGCTACCCACAGGCACCAGTTCTGTCCTCTGAAATACAAAGAATGCCTAGGTTTCCTTCCAAATCTTCCAGCTGTCTGAAGGCAACTGCACCCCAGCTACTTCACGTCAGCATAAAATGCACCTGGCCTGTGGGGACCTTCTACCCTGTCTATGCAAAAGCAAAGACTAAATTCTGTCCACTTTTCTTTTTCTTTCTTTCTTTTTTTTTTTTTTTTAAATCAATAGAGGCATGAAAGTCACATCTGGATTAAGTCCTACTAAGAAAAATAAGGAAAGAGGCAACATGCATCCACCAAGGGCTATCACTTTTTGCTCATGAGGGGCCAGTCAGCTGAGACACTGCAGCCAGCTTTTCCTGTTGTTATGGAAACAGTGGCTCTGTGAGGCTTTTTCCCTTAAAAATACTGCACTGCTCCCATCCCCCAGTCTCCCCACTGGCCAGTGAGTCCATAAAAATCATGAGTGAGTATAGTCATCTACATTCCTGACATGAGTGGCAAGACTGGGACTAGACTATAAAACTTTTACCTCACCAGAACACTTGGGTAAAACAAACAACTGCTCCAAATTCTTCTAATACACTTGAATACTTGAGAAACTGCTAATCAATTTCTGAGAGGTCTGGCTATTAAATCCAACAGTTTAGTCACTATTCACTTGGAAATGTGTTGACAGCAAGAACTATATTTCACTGACCTTGGTCCTTCCCAGACCTGGCACCTTGAAGCATGTGGGATATTCGCTGAATTTACCCCCTATGAGAAAGCCTTTCCACCCTGCCTCTCCCAGTACCTTGTCCTTCGGCTGAAGAAGTCACCCTGGGAAGACCCTCAACTGTGAACTCTTCCAGTGGGTTTCACCAGCCTGAGGATAACTCTTTAGCCAGAGCTTCTGACCCCTCAGACTTCTGCAAACACACCAGCAGAGAAAGCTCATCTAAAACGGGATGGCTCAGGGAGTATAACGATGCCTTTGTGATTGAGGTGTAAGAAAATTGCTTTCTCTGGTTACAATGCATGTAATAATCCTAACTTTGCAAATTCCGGGCTGGTGTTTCTTTAGTAGTTGAGAAAAGATGCATCAGAGCTGGGTGGTTTTTTTTTATGCTGCCTTCAACTAACTCTCTAAACTCATTTATCACCTCAAACATCATCAACATCTCCAATTTTGTTCTAGTGAGTTAATTGCAAGGGACTTTTACAGTAATTTTTTTAACACATTTTTTAAAAAATTTATTTATGATAGTCACAGAGAGAGAGAGAGAGGCAGAGACACAGGCAGAGGGAGAAGCAGGCTCCATGCACTGGGAGCCCGATGTAGGATTCGATCCCGGGTCTCCAGGATCGCGCCCTGGGCCAAAGGCAGGCGCCAAACCACTGCGCCACCCAGGGATCCCTACAGTAACTTTTATCTTAGAAAAATGCTTCCTGATTTTTAAATTTCCGGCCATCCATGATCAAACACTGAACAAGCGCTAGAGAAGCATGTGTATCTTCTGTTATTGAAGTTATCAGAGCCCCTTAAGAAGAAATCTTATGTATAAGATAAACATTACACACAAATTTTGTATGCCACATGTAATATACAACAAGTATTTCTAATCCAGAGAAGAATAAAATGCAAAAGCTTGTGCTGCAAAAGATGTTATGTACGCATGCTCATGGAATTTGCTAGATTCTGACAGGTGACAGCAGAGTGGAAGAACGACTCCTTCATGAGACATCTATCTCAGGAAGTTAAGCAGAACCTACAGAACATGGCTTCTGTTTCCTCAGCACTTGCATCCAGCTCTTGACAGAGCCAATACTGACAACACAGTCGCCAAACACTTTCTTTGGTTATTGGTCAACAGAGAATCTTTGGCTCCAGTCAAGAATACTACTGCTCTTTTGTGTTTCTTACACATGTCACTTTGGCAGTCAACTGTTCAACAGACACACTGCTGGTGCCTCCATCTGTCAATGCAACTTTGACAATGTAGCTCCAGGATGATAACCAGAATATACATGTACATGTCTATATATATATGAACACACAAAAATACATACACAACTAGGGAAGTACCAATTAGGTACTGAGTTTCACATTGGTCTCACTCAGATTACTGCTGATGTAGCTCAAACAGCAAGGGACTGACTATGCTAGGAATATAAGCCTGGGACAGTAATGATGTTTCATTTGTTCTTTCTCTGTTTATTTAGGCCCAGACAATTTTTTTCCTTTCACTTCCCATAAATAGCTATGAAGTCCAATGGAATCTGTTTCATGTATCTCTCATTCACTTGACATGGTTCTACACTTAGGGATACCAAGTCTGATGCCATGGCTGTCTTCCTGAGGCATATTAGTCTTAAATGAGGCATATATATAAATAAAGAGGTAATTTCAACACAGCCAGGTGAACATGTTGGTAGGTGAGCACCAGTTCAGGGTGTTACAAGAGAGAGCTCAGAAAAGGAAGGACACCTGGTTCACACTTAAAGGTGTCAGAGTTTTGGGGGAGAAAAAATACTTGAATCTACCTCATCTCTTCATTCCATCCATTAATTCAGCACAGATTCAGGACCTTTTTCTTGCCTGGACACTGTCTATTCTTCTGATTGCTTTTTTTGCCTTTAATATCACCTTTGACAGAAACCCTCATGCTCAAGATAAAAAGCAAGCTTCACAAAATAGGGCTCTTTGTAATATGGATTCCCATTCATTTCACCAGACCTCTGCATGCTACCATATTTAAGAGATATAGAACCACCCCCATTTCTGAAGTGTCCTATACTCAACATGTCTACCTGGAACACCTTTTCCCTTGTGCTTCAAGGCTAGATCAAGCCTTTTTTTTTTTTTAAGAAGCCTTCCCTGACTACTTAGTCTGGGAGAGGCACCTGTTTTGAAATGTATTTTAAAATTATCCTAGACATCATAACAGTGTGATATTAAGTAGGTGCTATTTAAGTTTAGGCTTCAATGTAGAGACATGAATTCCCAAAAGCAGCTACTAAAAAGTCCTTTGGCTATTTATTACTGACCAATAGCTAAAATTTTGCTCGTTAGGTCCAAGAATCCAGAAATTTTTCTATTGGTGAAATTAATGTCTTGTTAATCAGAATGGTAAACATGAGTGATGGGCTCTCAAAAATAAAAGGTCCTTGAATATATGTATCTATCTCCTGAATAAAATATTTTAGAAACCAGATCATGCCAATTCTTGCATGGACAGTGAATAAGTCTGCACCTGATCACTTAGGAAAGCCACCTGGGGCCATCTATGTGTAGTCACTGGCTTTGAAAATTTCGGTTTGTCTGATGCTGATTCAAGAGTAGGAGAATCCTACCTATGTAACATTGCTACACCCCTGATAGTGGTCAGACACCTAAAATGACAAAGAGCTAGGTCATTACCAAGTTGAAATAGGTTATATGAATCTATTTCTAAATGAGTATTTAATAAACACCTTTAATTATGGCAGGATTTGCTTTCATTATAATCTAGTAACAAAGCTTGAGGGGAGGAGCTAAGTATTTCTCAAACTTCTTCATTGCACTTTTTACCATAAGAACATAAGAGTCATATTAAGTCCACTTAGTCATCCCCAATCAGCCTCTCCTCTGTGCTCTTGTGTACCTGTGCACTTTCCATGGCATGTGTCAAACTGTATGGTAATTGTCAGTTTACATGTCCACCTTCCCAATAAGTGCTGAGATCCTTGAGAACAAAGTCTGTGTTTTTCATCTCTGTAGTCCCTTAACTCAGTGTCTACATAAAGAAATACTTGCTGAATGGACAACAATACAAAGTAGCAATAATAAAATGACAGCATATCTAACTAAGATTGGGGGATGTGTGTTTTAACATTAGTTTCAGTAATACCTGAGTCCTTACTATGTGTCAATAATTTACCAGGTACTTAGCTGTGTGTCAAACACAGTATTAGGCCCTCATATAGTATCTTGTTTAATTTTCAGGATACTTCTGAGAGGCAGCACTATCATTTACAGTAAAGGAAGCAGAGAGGCTCCACTAGGGGCACCTGGGTGGTTCAGTCGGTTAGGCATCTGACTCCTGATTTTGGCTTAGGTTATGATCTCAGGGTTGTGAGATCCAGCCTTGCACTGGGCTCCACACTGAGTGTGGAACCTGCTTAAGATTCTCTCTCTCCCTCTCCTTCTGCCCTTCCACTTTCACTCTCTCCTTATCTAAAAAAAAAAAAAAGTTATTCAGATCAATAAGCACAAGAGTCAATCTTTAAACTCATGTCTGGTTGAATCGAAAGCATGTTTTTAACCTCTACTTTAGAAGTGTCCACAGCTAACACTTGAAAGCAAAAAAAAATCTCCCTCTGGATTCCAATTTCCTCCTCTGTTTACGGAGAGTGAGCAGGTGCCTTGTACCTCCAGCCCCCCACTCCCTCACAGTGTGATGGTTCCAGGTGGTAGCAAACATCGCCTCAGTTGGCCTGGCCTTGCAGTCCTGACAAAAATGGAAGAGATTTTCCTGGGCAGCATGTAATAAGGCTTTTCGGATAACAGATTTTATTTTTATTCTTTCTTTCTTTTAAAACCATTTCAGGGGATTCTACAGGCAGAGAAAAGGGACCCATTTCCGGCACAGTGCTTTGAAGCTAGAACCTGCTGATAGTTAACACAGCTAGCAGGTTGTTATTTTTGTTCTACAATTCTTCACTGACATGGATGCTGACTGAAATTATAAAAAGGGCAAGAAAAGAAAACCTACATCCAGGGATACTTCAACTGTCAGAAAAATAAAAGTGGTAAAAGAGAACAGTAAAAATGTCAGCTTGTTTACCACATTTCAACTGCACTGTTGCAGCTGTATATAGAAAAGGATTTTAGCGGTTCTCTTGACATCATCTGAGAATTGCTCAATTGACAGACTCATACTCTTTCTGTGCTACAAAGTTTACAGTCAGGGATTGAAGTGGCAGAGGGGGGTTCCATCCCACAAGTATTTATTGAGCACTTGTTTATGCAGTATGGAACGCTAATATCTTGGGCCAGTTTTCTTTGAGCACAGCTGTCTGGAGGGAAAGAGAATATATTAGACTAGCCTCCTTATAATATCTTTCACCTACTACCACTCACTGATCACGATACCCACCTGGTAAAGAGGATGGGAATTCTAGAACAATGAAAGTTCTCAGTTGCCAGGAGACTGATGGTAGGCCCAACCCCCCATGTGGCTTCCTAGAGAGCCAAGGGATTCTGGTAATATGTCATAAAGGCTTCCAATCAGAAATACCTTTGGTGGCATTAAGGTGATTAAAAAATCATTGCATTTTTGAGAAAATTGTTCAACAGAGGAGAATAAACACACAAAAGGAGGAAGGTGGGTTTGTATCTTTAAAACTGATCTTCTAGAAATGAGCAAAGGAAAAAAAAAAAAAAAGACAAACCAAGAAACAGATTCTTAACTATAGAGAACAAACTGATGGTTACCAAAGGGGAGGTGAGTGTGGGGAAGGGTGAAATGGGTGATGGGGATTAAGGAGTGCACGTGTCATGATGAGCACTGGGTGATGTATGGAAGTGTTGAATCACTATATGGTACACCTGAAACTAATATAACTATGTTAGCTATACTGGAATTAAAGTAAAAATGTAATAAAATTTTTAAAAACTCACCTTCTTAACAGTAGAATCTCCTTTGGATGGATGACAAGAAGGAGACATTTTTACCTAGAATAAAAGGCAAACACTTTAATATCCTCTTAGTTATAATCTAGTTTTATTTGACCCATACTCAAAATAACTCAACTAGAATTGGTATAACTGAGATAAAACAGACATTTTCAGAGGAACAATGAATAGACTTTTTTTTGTTAAGTTGCTTTGAAACTTTTCTGGAGATCAAAAGTCAATAGTTAGCCAAGATAAAAATATGAGTAGGGTAAGAAAAGTCTGGAACAGATGGTCCAGACTGGTTTCAACTGAATGGTGAGGAACCAAATAGATACAGATCTTTGTTGACAATGTTAATCAACTGACGCAATATGCAATACTCAGTATTTCTCGCAGAGGCCAACTCAAAGTATCCTTTGTGATAAATTACCCCTTTTAAGCAAGACATGCACAAGAGAATGTGATAAAATAGTAAAAGATTTAGAAAAAGTATTGGTCAAACCATAATAAAAGGATATTTAGTTCAAGAAGAAGACTGGTGGTATAGGGATATCTTGAAATATTTGAGGGTTGAAAGAGATTGTCAGATCCGAAAAAAGAGCAAGACTCAATGTTACCTGCAAAAACTATTTTAAAGGTAAGGGCACAAATAGGTTACAAGCAAAAGAATTGCAAAGATATACTATGCTAGCACACTAGATTTCAGAGCAGAGACTATTACCAGGGATAAAGAAGATCATTTAATAATAATAATAAGGGGGTCAATTCATCAGGAGGACACACAATCCTGGATATCTATGCATCTAATACCTTAAAAATACATGAAGTAAAAATTGATAGAATTGAAAGGAGAATAGGTATAGTCAGAGATTTCCATACCACTATCTCTTAATATGTTGGAGAAAAGTAGGCAGATATTCAGAAAGGATTTAGAAGATTCACACAATACAATTAACTAACTAGATCAGTTGGACATTTATAGAACACTCCACCCAGCAAAAGCAGAATACATATTTTTTCAGGTGTACATGGACCACTTACCTACACAGACTATTTTGTCTCAATAAAATAATTATCAATAAATTTAAACAGATCCAAGTCATACTAAGGAAAGTTCTCTGGTAACAATGGAAATAAATTAGACTCAGTAACAGAAAGTTACTTCCCAAATATTTAGGAACTAAGTAACATTTTTAAATAACCCAAGGGTTAAAGAAGAAATCAAAAGGAAATTAGATCCTAGAAACACACAATCTACCAAGAATGAGTCATAAAGAAACAGAAAATCTGAATAGCCAACAACTAGTAAGAAGACTGAATCAGTAATCAAAAGCCTCCCAGGTCCAGACAACGTCACTGGTGAATTCTACCATCGGTTCAAAGAATGAACACCAATTCTTCTCAAACTCTCCCAAAAAATTAAAGAGAAGGGAACACTTGCAATCTCACTGTAGGAGGTCAGTATTACCTTATATCAAAGCCAGACACGGACACTACGAGAAAAGAAAATTACAGGCCCACATCCCTGATGAACAAAGATGGAAAATCCTCAACAAAATACTAGCAAACAGAATTCTACAACATATTAAAAGGATCATACACCATGATCAAGTGGGATTTATCCCTGGAATGCAAAGATGCTTCAACATGTACAAATCAATAAATGTGACACTTAGATTAAGAGAATTAAGGGAAAAAACCCTGACATGATCATCTCAATCAATGCAGAAAAATTCTTTGCCTTTTCATGACAAAAACACTCAATAAACTAGGATTAGAAGCAAACTACCTCAATATGATAATAGCCGTGTATAAAAAAACCCACAGCTAACAATGAACAATCAGAAAAGGAAATTAAGAAAACAGTTCCATTTACATCAGCACCAAAATGAATAAAATACTTAGGAATAAACTTAGCCAAGGAGGGCAAAAGATTTGTACACTAAAAACTATAAACTGTTGCCGAAAAAATTAGGGGAGACAAAGATAAAAAGAAAACATCCTGTATTCCTGGTTTGGAAGACTTGTTAAGATGTCCACACTATCCAAAGCATTCTATAAATTCAAGGCAATCCCTATCAAAATCCCAGTGGCACTGTAGCAGAAAGAGAAAAATCCATCCTAAAATTCATATGGAACCCTAAATAGCCAAAACAGTCTTAAAAAAGACCAATGTTGGAGTCCTTACACTTCCTAATTTCTAAACTTACTACAAAGCTACAGTAATCAGAATTGTGTTACTATGATAAAGAAATACAGACCAATGGAATAGAAAGACCAGAAATAGAGCTTCATGTATAAGGTCAAATGATTTTTGACAAGGATACCATCAAGACCATTCAGTTGAGGAAAGAATAGTCCTTTCAAAAAATGGTACTAAAAAACTAGATATCCATATGCAAAAGAATAAGGTTAGACTTTTACCTTACACCATATATAAAAATTCAAAGTGGATCACAGACCTAAATGCAAAAGCTAAAACGATAAAATTCTTTAGAAGGAAACACAGGGAAGTTTCATGACATTGGATTTAGCAATGATGTCTTAAAGATGACACCAAAGGCGTAAGTGACAATTAACAAAAAAAATAGACAAACTGGACTGCATCAAAATTAAGAACTTTTGTATACCAAAGGACACTTAGAAATATAGTAAAAAAGCAACTCATCAAATGGAAGAAAATATTTGCAAATGACATGGGACAAATATCCAAAATAAGGAATTAGGTATCCAGAATATACAGAGAACTCTTAAAACTTAACAACAAATTTTTTTTTTTTCCAAAAAACCCCATCAAAAACTGAGCAAAGGACTTGGAACATTTCTCTAAAAGTACAGCCAATAAGCACAAGAAAAGATGCTCAACACCATTAGTCATTCACAAAATGCAAGTTAAAAACACAGTTGAGATACCTACTAGAGTAGTTGAAACCAAAAAGACTGTACCTAGAATGTGGAGGAATTGGAGCCCTCGTACAATGCTGGTAGGAGACTAAAACGGTACATCCACTTTGGAAAGCAGTTTGGTAGCTTCTTAAGATGATAAACACACATTTGCCATATTTGTCAATCATTCCATTCCAAAAGTATTTACCCAAGAGAAATGAAAGTATATGTCCATACAAAGACTTAAACACAAATCTTCAAAACAACTTGATCTTTAACAGCCAGAAACTGGACAGCCAGAAACACTTAATATCAACAGGTGATATAATAAACACATCATGGTATATGCACTAAATCGAAATACTACTCAGCAGTAAGAAGAAATGAACTCTTACAACAACATGGATGAGTCTTAAATAACTATGCTAAGAGAAAAGACAGATCAAAAAAGTCTACTTACTGATGGTTCCATTTATCTAAAATTCTAGAAAATGCTAATTAATCTATTTTAACAGAAAGCCAACTGATGGTTACCTGGGAATAGGAGAAACTGAGTAAGTTTTTAGTAGTGACAGGGTCAGTATCTTGATTGTAGTGATGGATTCAAGGATACATACATATTGGTACACTTTATGTACATGTAATTTATTTCATCAGTTATACTTTAATAAAGCATTTAGAGAAATCTGTAGGATCAGTTAAAACAGTGCTTAGAGGAAGAAATTTACAGCTTTTTATACTATACTGGAGAATAAGAAAGGCTTAAAATGAAGGACCTTTGCTTCCAATTTAACAAGCTAGGAAAAAAGTAAAACCAAACTAAGTAAAAAAGAAGGAAATAAGGAGAAAGAAATCAAAAGAAATCAAACAGAACACTAGAGAAAATTAACAAAGCCAAAAGTTGGTTCTTTGAAAATATCAAAAAGACTGTTATTTAGATTAATCAAGAGAATAAATCAGTATCAGCAATGAAAGATATATTACTACATACTGTAATACACACATTTAAAAGAGGCTATTATGAATAATTTTATCTCAATAAATTTGACATTTTTTTTAGGGAGGGGAGAGGCAGAGGAAGAGGGAGAGAGAGAATCTTAAGCAGGCTCCATACCCAGTGCAGAGACTGATCTGGAGACACTGGGATCACAACCATTAAATCAAGAGTCGGATGTTTAACAGACTGAGGCACCCAGGTGCCCCAAATGTGACAAATTAAAAGGACATGTTCCTTGAAAAACAACTTATAAACACAGACCCAAGATGAAACAGGGAATATGAATGACCCTATATTTATTAAGGAAATTTAATCTTATCTAATTGTCTCTTAAAATGCCAAGTCCACATGGTTTCACCACTGAATTCTAGTAAATATGAAGTACACAGAGATTAATATCTGAAATTAGAAAATCGACTTACTAGTTTACAAGGAAAAATATAATCCTATTGCAAGCAGTTCAACAGACAGTAGATAGGATCAGTCTAGGATGATGTAGCAGAGGTACTAAGCAAATAATTGGATTCAAGTTCTCCAGTCCCTTCAATTCTGACAGTCTAATTCTAAGAGCCTCTAGTACATATGATGATGACATTTTCTATCACTGTGGCATCACGCTATTCAAAAGGACCATGTTGCAGCCTTTTTTTTTTTTTTTCTTTTTTCCTTTCTCCTCTGACTTTCAGAATAACTTTAGAAAACATACCTCAGCTCAGAGGTTGAAACTGCTGGCTGTTCAGACTGTCCTTTTGGTTTTAGCAGGTCTGCAAAAATTAGACTTGACAGTCTTTGCTTTAACATACCATGACATTAATACTCTGGAATTCACTCCAGATGTATGATGTAGCTTGCTAAACAAGATCCAATTTTAACTCCTGGTATGTTCTTTTTGAAAAGGGAGAAAATAGATTTTCAAAGCAAAGTAGATATTTAAGCTTAAAAAATGACCTCATGAAAGAATCTGCAGATTTTTAAAAACAAGCCAAGAACTAGATATAATGCTGGACAATTTATCTGAGAAAGCTGTTCTCTGGAGATTAAGTTAGAGAGTGTTTGAAGTGGCAACAGAAATGGTTCAGCATCGTTCATGAAAGGTCTTATTTTTCATTTAACAGGATTCCTTTTGGAAATGCCTCAGGCAATGCAGCTTGAAAGAGGCACTTTAAATCCAGGTGTGCAGACACTAGATCTGGGGATATGGATGACATATTAAGCTTAATAATGCTAAACTTTTGTGGTCTTTGTTAATGATTTCTGACTTAGAGAAGCAATGTGATCTGAAGTTTAATAGCAATAGGAATACTTCCTTATCACTTTTTTTTAACAAGCCTTGATTGTCCTGATTACAAAAGGAATGTATGTTCATAGTAGAAATTTAGAAAATACTAAAAAGCAAAACGAAATAAAAATCACAACATGATTGCACAGCAATAACTACTATTAACATTTGGAATCATAGCATTTTGTGATCTTTCCATGTTCCCTGTTGAAAATGTTTATTTCACCATATCTATATTCTTCTACAACATGATTTTCTTATTAAGCAGTCCCTTCATTGCATAGATATACCATAACTAATTTCACCAACTACTAGAAGGCTATTAGGACATTTAGGTTGTTTTCAAATATTTTTAATTTAAAATTAAAGTGTTATTTCCGTTGCACACATAAGTCCCTGCTTCAAAGGGTGTAGGACATTTAAAAATACATATTGGCAATTTTTCTCCTGACAAAGAAGATGGATCCACAACACTTTTCCTAGAATTCAGAAATCCCAAAAACTCGAAAACAAAAAAAAATTTTTTTAAAGCTTTTGGGCACTGAGAGCAAAACCTGACCTGAAGTAAGGCTATTTATAGTCCTTATTTATCCCACATATTATGGGATGCTGCCCTAGACCCCATTGGAAATGTTCTATAATAACAATGTATGTGATATTACCTTTCTTTGGGAACTTCAAAGATGACATTTTATTTTTTTTTTTTTTGAGAAGTCAGCCAGAAACTTCTGCTTGCTTGCTAAACAATATTTCTTCATACTTTGTTTGGAACTTAAAATTGTTTAGCAGAAAGGCTGTCTGATACAGGTTACCCTGCCATTCCCAAAATTGGAATTCTGTATTACTTTCTTCAAATACTTTTTCTGTACAACTCCTACCCCTACTTCCTCCAGGTCTCCAATTACAGGTGTATTTTGCAATCTGAAGTTGTTCCATAGCTGACTGCTGCTCTATTCATTTCTTTCCAGCCTTTTTTTTCTGTGTTTGATTTGGAAAATTTCTGTTCTGTATATTCAAGTTCACTAATTGTTTCTTCTGCTATGTCTGTTAAATGGTTAGTCCCATCCAGTATGCTCTTCAGCTCAGACATGGCAGTTTTCATCTTTAGATTTCTATTGACTTTATAACTTCCACATCTCTATCAAATATGTCTAGTCTCTCCTCTAGTTTCTTGAACACATGGACTACAATTTATAATAACTTTAACGTTCTTGTTTACTAATTCTATCATCTGTGCCATTTCTGGGTCTGTTTCAAAGGACTAATTTTTTTAAAGACAATTTTTTAGAGCAGTTTCAGGTTCCTCGCAAAACTGAGAGGAAGGTCCAGAAATACTGCATACACCCTATGCTTCCACCCACACAATGCCTCCCCTGTTATCCACATCCCTTACCAAAAGGGTACAGTTGCTACAACTGATGACACATTACACTGACACATCACCATCACCCAAGTCCACAGTTTATATTAGGGTTTGCTTTTGGTGGTGTGCCTTCTGTGGGTCTGGACAAATGCATAATGACATATGTCCACCACTATAATATTATACGGAGTATTTTCACTGTCTGAAAAGTCTCTGTGTTCCATTTATTCATCCCCTAGTCCACTCTCCTTGCTAGCTCCTGGCAACCACTGATGTTTTTACTGCCTCCATAGTTTTGCCTTCTCCAGAATGTCATATAGTTGATTTTTTCCCTCCTCTTTATGACTTGTATTTTTCCTGCTTTCTTGATCAAATGCCAGACATTGTGAATTTCACCTTGTTGGGTAAAATGCTTTTGTAATCCTTAACATATTCTTGAACTTTGTTCTGGGATGTGGTTAAAATGCTTGGAAATAATTTGGGGCGCCTGGCTGGCTCAGCGGGAAGAGCCTATGACTCTTCATCTCAGGGTCATGAGTTCAAACCTGTATATTTGGATATACAGATTACTACAATAAAAATAAACTTATGAAAGTACTTGGAAATAATTTGATCTTTTTCAGGTTTTGTGTTTAAGCTTTGTTAGATGGGATCAAGACAGCAGTTGGTCTAGAATTAACTTCTACCCCAATACTAAGGTTAAGGTAGGACTTAGTACTCAGTGCTGCCTTGTGAAGTATGCAGTGTTCCAGGCTGGCTCTGTGTGAATCTGGGGCACTGCTATCTCTAATCCTTCTGTGTAGTTCTTCTGGCCTTGAGTGTACTATTTCCTCACACGGTGCACAGTATTCAACTTAAGATGGAAAGTTGTCTTCTGCAGATCTCTGGGGCTCCTTAGGGGAGCTCTTTCCTGTCCATACTCTGTTCTGTCAACTCCAGCCACCTTTGGTCCCTGGACTCCTGCTCTGTCTCCTCAGCTCAGACTGCTGAGCCCTGCCTCAGTTTTCCATCCCTGTGCCAGGGCTTGGAAACTTTCTGTGGCTGTATGCTAGGGATGAACCTAGCTAGGTCTTATGTTATTTGTTTCTCTTCTCTCGGGAGTCATACTCCCTCACTGCTGGATGTCCAATATCTTGAGAACCACTGTTTTATATATGGTGCCCATGTTCCCCCAAGAAACTCCAAATGAATCCTGTCAGATGTTGATGTCCCTATATTATCTTCTAAAATCAAATTCCAGAATAAAAAAAAAAAAAAACCTCAATTCTGAAACCTATCTGATTTGTATAAGGGATTGCAGACTTGTAGTAATACGCACTCCCACTAGTAATGCATAAAGTGTCTCTTTACATCCTTATCAATATAAATGCATATGTATTTTGAAATGTATGACAGTTTATTGTATATTTTTTAAAATTTGCCAGTTCAACTTTAAAAAATGGCATGATATTGCTGTGTTGATTTGTATTTCACTGGTAAAGTTGAATATTTTTCATATTTCACTGAATGATATAATTTTTTTCTTCTTTCTTGCAATTGAATTCTCTATAGCATTCAATTTTTTTTAATATATTTTTTAAAGATTTTATTTATTTGAGAGAGAGAGAGAGTGTTGAGAGAGCACAAGCAGAGGCAGTGGCAAAGGGAGAGGGAGAAGCAGACTCCCCACTGAACAGGGAGCCTGATTATGACCTGAGCTGGAGGCAGATGCTTAACTGACTGAGCCTCCCAGGTGCCCCAAACGATATAGTTTTTAAATGTTATTTGCTCACATTCCCATCAAGTCTTTAGCTCTACACATAAAGACTAGAAACACTCTTTGGGTACTATTGTTATCCTCTGGTCTCCTGATGCAAGCTTTTTCTGGGTCAAAGGGAAGTGAGCCAATTTCCAGGGTGTTAAGTATCTGATTTTTAACCCACTCTGGCAGTGGTGACGACAGAGCTGCTCACAGAGATGTGGCTATCTATCCATTTCTTACAATCACAGTAAATGGATCATAGCAGTCCCTGGCTTGAAACCCTTCAAAGTCTCCTACTACTTTAAGCATCAAAAGTCAACTCTTCAGCAGACCTTCCAGGCTCTTCCAGACATGGCCCACCTGCCTCTTCAACCTCATTCCTTGCCACACACCCCCCTTTAGTTTCCCTGTTCCAGCCACTCATCTATTTGCAGTTCCTAAACAAGCCAGTCCCCTTCTCAGTTCCTCTGGGCTTGCTGTTCTCTTGCTTGGAACAGTCTTCACGTAGCTGGTGCCTTCCTATCTTCCAGATCCTAGCTTAAATATCACCTCTGCAGATGGAGACTCCCTAAACAAAGTTGGTTTCCCCTCAGGATATTCTTCACATAACATTCTATTCTTTGCCCTAATAGCACTTACAAGCTTTCACAATTTGGAATTACAAATTTGATATAGTTTGTTTACAATTTAATTATTGTCTAGCTCTCTTCCTAGATGGTAAGCTACATAATGGTAGGAAATATATTTTCTGTTTTGGGGGGAGAGTTGTTCAATAATGTATATTTAGTCTCAAGAATATAGCATTTGGCCCAAATGAATCACTTAAAACTAGGATATAGTAACAATATTACTGAAAAATGAGCAAAAGTCTCCTCAAAGAGATTCATTTAAATTAGAATCATCTGTCACCTCTCTGTACTTCTAAGATATATTAACCCTCATTTAACTTGTAAATTTAAGTTATAGCATACTCTTTTGAGGAATGCTTCTATTTCCAAATACTGAAATTTCATTGTTTAGCATTTAATTTTCATCTAATATGTTTATAACGGGGAACTAACATTCTCTAAAAATGGACAAATGAATACAAGGCATTAATACCAGTGTTCCAATTTCATTAAACAGCCTGTAAACCAAATCTCTAATTTATAGTAGGAATTCAAACTAAATAAGCAATGGACAATCATTAACAGAAAATTATGACCAGTGAGCACAAATAAATGTCACTTATTGAATAATTTCTTGGAAGTTATAAATATTTCCCTCTGACATTATTTGTAAGTCTACTCTAAGAGATAAAACATTTTCTTGGGATCCCTGGGTGGCTCAGCGGTTTAGCGCCTGCCTTCAGCCCAGGGCGTGATGCTGGAGTCCCGGGATGGAGTCCCGCATTGGGCTCCTTGCATGGAGCCTGCTTCTCCCTCTGCCTGTGTCTCTGCCTCTCTCTCTCTCTCTCTCCCTCTGTGTCTCTCATGAATAAATAAATAAAATCTTAAAAAAAAAAACAAAAAAAAATTTTTCTTAGATAACTCTAAAAAAAACTCCAAGTACCAAGAAAAGTATCAGCTTATTTAATTCTTTCCTATTCTGATTATTAAAAGATGAAGAGGTGGCTATATGTTTATTTCCAAGCTCCTTCTCCTCAGATATTTACCATTAGGAAAAAAAAAAAAAAAAACCACTTTGATATTTGACTAATGTATCTGCCTTTCTACCAACAAGAGATGATTTAGCCAACTCTGTAAAGATATCAAGCAATACATTATAAAACTTTCTTATGAGTCTCTAAATGCTGTTTTTTTAAGTTTTAAAAGGAACAGCAATTTTAATGTTAATGGCATATAAAATGTGTTAGCTTCGGGGTACTCAGTTGGTTGAGTGACTCTTGAGTTTGGCTCAGGTCATGATCTCAGGGTCTTGGGATTGAGCCTCAAGTTGGGCTCCCTTCTCAGTGCGTCTGTTTGAGGGTTCTTTCTCCCTCACCCTCTGTTCCTCCCTCCACTCACGTGCTCCGTCTTCAAAATAAATAAAAATTTAAAAAAGTGTTAGCTTATACCAATTCTCAAGAATTCTAAGCCCTGTTAATAATATAATGTTAAAACTACAATCTAGTAAATATTCAGTTATGTTTCCTTGAATTTACATGCTGCCTGTTGATCAAGAATTATTTTAAAAATGAATAGCAAGTTAATTCCTTCTACTGCTCATCAGTGTGAATGAAGATGGTTATTTGCTACTATAAATTTAATAAAGAAATAAGCAAAGAAAATTTAATAACCCAAGAAAAGTATTACATTATATACTATATACGAATAACATTTGTTGAGAAAATACAGTAGAATGATAAGTACTTCAGTTGAAATTAATTTTTCCAATGTAGTTTGTTGTAGGTAATACATAAGTGAAAGCAAAATAGAGAATCACATAGATTTGCAAGGTCTATTTGTGGATCTAAACATTTCAGATTGAGCTGTTGTAAAGCTGAGGCAAGGAGAGGAGATAAGGAAGGAAAGAAACTTGAGTCATTTTTCTCACTTGTAAGAAATAAAAGTAGTTATTCCAGAAAAGAGCAGACTTTCTAGGGGAGTAACTCCCATCATGTCTGTGCAGATATACTGTTGGGAAGCAACTAATATGTCACTTATTGCTATATATACTGATTAGTTGTGCAAAACAGAAATGAAGTAAGGAGCACAAGAAGACAGGCCTTATTCAGCAAAACCATAATTTTGTGGGTAACTGTTGCATCTTGTTGAGCTGAAGTCAGAAACAGAACAAGTAAAAAATTACCACATTTGGAAAAGAATGAAACAAAAACTGATTTGACTGAAGGATCATGTTACAGAGGCAGTGAGAAGGTTCAAATGCATTCAGTATCTCCTGGGAGTAGACAGCCAAACTCAGCTTGAAAACAAACAAACAAACAAAAACAAAAAAAATAAACTCAGCTTGATATTGGAGTCACTGAGCCCCTCGCCTCCTCCGTTTTCCTCCTTGTTTTGGTTAGGAACTTAATGACCATAGTTGATAGGTTTTTCAAAGGAAATTAATTGAACAAAGTAAAACTTTCATGAAATAAAATTTTTTTTTTTTAAATTTTTGTTTTATTTATGATAGTCACAGAGAGAGAGAGAGGCAGAGACACAGGCAGAGGGAGAAGCAGGCTCCATGCACCGGGAACCCAATGCGGGACTCGATCCCAGGTGCCCAGGATCGCGCCCTGGGCCAAAGGCAGGTGCCAAACCGCTGCGCCACCCAGGGATCCCTCATGAAATAAAATTTAATAAAAGCTATCACATAATTAGCATTTTTAATTTTCTTGTAATTAAAAATGGAATGGCTCACACATGGTAAGAACTTTTAATTAGCAATATGGTATGGATGTATTTTAAAAATCAGCTTTACCAGGTTTCCATAAAGCCAGAATGCTAAAAATAGAACAGAGTGGAGTCAGGAAAACTGGGGGTGATGATAATCCCATACAAATTGAGTTCAAATACTGGTCTCCCTGGTCTGAGCTACATATAGTTCCATCAGCTGTAAAATAGGGAATATATCACTCTCATAAAATTGTGAAGATTAGTATAAACACATCTACAGCATATATATGATAAATTTCATTTTCTCTTTCCTTGTGTTATGAATCTACTAGATCTTTTTACACTGTCTTAGTAACAAAAATAAGAGACACAGACAACTAGAAGAAAATTGAAGAAATCCGTATGATTCGAGAATCACTGCTTCATTATTAGGAAGTATCAAAGATTTCCAAGAGGATCTGACCAAAAATCTGACTGAAGTTTCCTAAACAATGAAAAGGTTGAGTCATCTCTCCTCCCTTCCAGAATGGGGTAGCCTCAGATAGCTTAAAAATAAAGCTGCCTTTGACATGTAGGCCCAATTTCAAGATAATTCCCCTTTTCTAGGTACTTCCTGAGAGAGGCAGGAAGAAAATCAGTGAAACAGATTACTGTCTTTGTTCACTGTATGAGGTGTGTGGATGTGGCTACAAGGCAACCAGGTTGTATAAATGGCTTCAAAATTCAACACCCATTTAGGAACAAATTCTCAGCCAAACACAGAATAAAAAAGAACTTCCTAAAACATGATATAAAGGTTACACACAGAAAGTCTGTATTTAACATTACGCTTAATAATGAAAAAATGAACACTTTCCCCCTAAAATCAGTACCAGGCAAAAAAAGTTTATTCTCACCATTCCTGTTCAACACTATACTGAAGGTCAATGCAATAAGGCAAGAAAAAGAAATAAAAGGTGTAAGATTGGAGAGGAAGAAATAAAAGTCCTTATTTGCATATGATATGATTGTCTATGTAGAAAATACCAAAGAATCTATTTTAAAAAATACTAGTACTAACAAATAAGCTTTGTAAGGTCAATGGTCACTAGACACAAGGTCAATATACAAAAAGTAAGTTGTATTTCTATATTCTGGCAATAATTTAGAAAGTGTAACATAAAACAGTAAAATATGGACTATATCAAAGGTCATTATAGAAACAAATCTTAGAAACAAAATATTTAAGATTTACATGCCAAAAACTACAAAACACAGGTGAAATAAAAAAAGATTGAAATAAATTGATAGATATACCATGTTGATGGACTGAAAGACTCATTATTAAAATATTAACTCTCCCCAAATTGATAGATCAATAGATCTACAACAATCCCAAAAAAATCCCAGCATGACTTTTTTTGGGAGAAATTGATAAGCTGATTTTAAAATTTATATGGAAAAGCAATGGAATTAGAAAAGCCAAATGTAACTAAAAGCAAAGTTGGAGAACTTATACTACCTGATATTCACATTTACTATAAAGCCACAGTACTGGAGAAAGGATAGATATATAGATCTATAGATCAATGGAAGAATAGAAAGTCAAGAAATAGACCTATACATACATAGTCAATGGATTTTTGACTAAGATACAAAGGCAATTCAATGGATATACACATGCAAAAAACCCCCCCAAAAACACAAACACTAATCCTTATCTTGTATCCTATTAACAAATAACTCAAAATGGATCTGTGGTTGCCAGGGACTGAGAGAGTAGGGGAAAGCTTGACTACAAGGAGATATGAGGGACATCTAAGAGTAGGTGATAATATTACTTTATATTTGATTGTAAAGATGACTGTAAAACTTGTGGAAGGTAAATTTTACTGTTTGTCAATATGTATTAAAATACGTAATTATATACATAAAACATAATTCTATTTTTTTAAAAAAGGCTTTTAAAAAGGGCGTATTTTAGCTGCTGAGGACTGTCTAGAAAGAAAGAAAACTTTAATTAGTAATATCCAAGCAATCATAGGTATACAATCACAAGTTGGTTTATGAATAGGATGTAAAAGAGGAAAAAAACTAAAATGCCCCAAGACGTGACTTAAGTATTTACATAAATAATGGTTCTTCCATCTGCATTTGGATTCAGCTTGGAAACATGCTGGATATCACAAGACCTGTCTTTCCTTCCCTAAATACAAATAAGGAAGCATTTTTGATGATTAGTTAATAAAATTTTCAATCTGGAAACCACACTGAACATCTTTACCTACAAAGTCCTGCCAAAGTCTCGTAATTCAACAATTCTTATTCTCAAGTCTGTTCTTTGTTTATTGCTTCCTATCTCAGTTAATGGTACCATCATCCATCAGTTGTTCAAGTAAGAAATCTAGGTACTATTTTTTACTCCTCCCTCTTACAGCCCCATCCAACAAATTTAGGACCAAGCTCTGATAATTCTCTGAAATATAACATCTCTGCTATGAAGCAGAAAAGAGCATGGAACTAGAAGTTGCATGTGACTGGATGAGAGCATGAAAAAAAGAGTGGTCTGAGATGCAGCTGATGAGGTTGCAGGGACCATATTAACTATTTTGATGTTTGTGTACATCTGAAACACATCTCAAATATGTAGTATTTTCTCCATCCCAACTTCTATCATTCTAGTACAAGTTACCACTTATTTCCTCTAAATTATTTCAATATTCTTGGGTCTCCTTACATTTGTTCTTACTTCCCTTTCAATTCATTTTCTACACTGCAGATAGAGTGTTCTAAGAATACTTCTCTGGAAAAAAAATGCTATTCCGATCAGATAATCTTCCTTCCTTAAAACCCCACAATATCCTGTTTCTGTAGCACGAACATGAAAGTAATTAATATGATTCCTTTTTTACCACAGCAGCCTCACCTCATACCGCTCACTCTCTCATATTCTTGACCTAATTATGCTCAACATCTAGTTTCACAGCAGAGATGCTATGTTTTTTCTATCTATATTGTTCCCTGGGCCTAGGGTATCTCTCCTTCCACCTACCATTGCACTTAAATTTGTCTAGCTTACTTCCCTTTTCCCTTAAGGGGCAGCTAACATGACACTTCCAGGAAGCCTTCCAAGATTCCCCACATTGATTAAGTCTACTCATTATCTGCTCTTATACAGCATAGTTCATCTGCAAATACTTGTGGCATAATAAAAAATATATATATTTGGTCTTTGTCCCTGGTTTCTGGTACATAGCTCCTTAAACTCTTAGAATCTCTGGAGTGGTTAGAGTGCCTTCTGTATGCTAAAGAGATGACTAGTGTCCATGGACCCCTAGGTAGCTTCAGGTTGTGAACATTCAGCTCTACCATCCCTGTCTGACCTACCCCCTCAATTTTTGGGGAGGGGAGAGGGCTAGAGATGGAGTCTAATTACCAATGGCCAATGATTTAATCAACTGCGTCTATATAATGAGACATCTGCAGAAACTCTGAAATGGCCAGGTTCAACGTTTTGAGTTGGTGAACACATTGAGGTGGTGGGAAAGGACATGGAAGCACCCTTCTCCCCTCCATACCTTGCCCTGTGTATTTTTTCCATTTGGCTGCTCCTGACTTGGATCCTAAGTAAATGTAAAGCATTATCCTAAGTTCTAGGAGTTACTCTAGTGAATTATCGAACTATTAGGGGGCTGATCACGGGAACCTCGGAATCTGCCAAGTCAGAAGGGTGGGTAACTGCAGCATTCCATTTGCAACTGGTATTTGAAGAAGGGCAATCTTGTGTGAATGAATCCTTAGGCCTGTGGAATCTGACGCTAATTCCTGGTGGTTAGTGTCAGAAGTGAATTACTGGACACCTAGATGGTGTCCAGGGTATTGACAGAATTAGTGTCAGACTTGGTGTTGGAAAAGATTCCACATATTTGGCGTCAGAAAGAACTTGAGAATATACTCAAAATTTGTTCATAACTTCACTGATCATATATCCTACAAGATAAAATGTCTTGTCTACCACTGTATCCCTGGTACTTAGCACAGTACCTGACACATTGTTCCATACATACTGGATGAATGTAAATGAATGCCTACCACCAGAATATACAAATTCTGAACTGGAAGAAGCTAAGCCAAAGTTCTTTTCTGGGTTTACTTCTAAAACAGCGCTGAAAGCTGATGAAACCATGAGAAAATCGACAGGTTCAACTTTTCACTAAGTGATGTTAAAGCCAACTACAGGGAGGGGGCCCAGGAAGGATTAAGAAACAGTTAATGTGACACTTCTTCTCACTCTGAAGAAGAAATAAATTGAGAACAGAATAATGATCAAGTCATAGCAGCTAGCAACTGTTCCTCCTCTTCACTGGGCCCATCGTGTTGCCACATTCCGTTCTCCCACAAGTTATTAGGCAGTAGAGTTCAAATGCATTACTGCTTGATTAAGAAGAAGAAAAGAAAGGCTGTAAAATGAACAAAAGTTGTGACGTCTGGGTGCCTCAGTTAAGTGTCTGTCTTCAGCTCAGGTCATAATCCCAAGGTCCTAGGATCAAGCCCTGCATTGGGCACCCTGCTCAGTGGGGAGCCTGCTTCTCCCTCTCCCTCTGCTACTCCCCCCTGCTTTTGCTCTCTTGCTCTGTCAAATAAATAAAAATCTTAGTAAAATAAAATAAACAATGTATCTACTACATTAGTCAGACTCCAAAGGCAATGAAAAAATTTCAAATGAACAAAAGAACATGAAGTTCTTTAAAGTTTCTTTAAAGAAAGTCACCCAGCTGAGAAAACCATGTACAGAGCACATGTCTATTTACTTTGTCCACTGGCCCCATTTAAGAGTGACAGCTCTGCACGCTTTAGCACACAGGTACTGTTAGTACTACAGCATTTGTACTTGCTGTCCTCTTACTCTGTTAAAGGGTCTTCAGTGGACTCATCGGTGTACATTCGCCCTGTTCAACTAGATCTTAAGCTTTTTAAGGGCAGAAAATGTCTACTCTTGCTCTTAAATCCCTGTTTTAAAATGTGGGGCAAAGAGGAGAAGCTCTTTAAATACTGAATGG
This sequence comes from Canis aureus, assembly GCF_053574225.1. Classification (NCBI taxonomy): domain Eukaryota; kingdom Metazoa; phylum Chordata; class Mammalia; order Carnivora; family Canidae; genus Canis; species Canis aureus. The sequence continues at coordinate 22,440,637 of NC_135641.1, read as the reverse complement.
GGGGGAGGGGCAAGATGGCGGAGGAGTAGGGTCCCCAAATCACCTGTCTCCACCAAATTACCTAGAAAACCTTCAAATTATCCTGAAAATCTATGAATTCGGCCTGAGAATTAAAGAGAGAACACCTGGAATGCAACAGTGAGAAGAGTTCGCGCTTCTATCAAGGTAGGAAGACGGGGAAAAAGAAATAAAGGAACAAAGGCCTCCAAGGGGGAGGGGCCCGCGAGGAGCCGGGCTGAGGCCGGGGCGAGTGTCCCCAGGACAGGAGAGCCCCGTCCCGGAGGAGCAGGAGCTGCTTTCCCGGGTGGAAAGGGCCTCGCAGGGAGTTGGAGCAGGACCCAGGAGGGCGAGGATGCCCTCGGGCTCCCCGGGACAGTAACAGACACCTGCGCCCCGGGAGAGTGCGCCGAGCTCCCTAAGGGCTGCAGCGCGGGCGGCGGGACCGGAGCAGCTCGGAGGGGCTCGGGCGGAGGAAGAGGCTCCGTGCGGAGGGGGCTGCGCGGTTCCAGGAGCAGCTGGGGGGGGGGGGGGGGCTCGGGGGCGGCTCCGCGGAGGGGGCTGCGCGGCCCGGGAGCAGCTCGGTGGGGCTCGGGCGGAGGAAGAGGCTCCGTGCGGAGGGGGCTGTGCGGTTCCAGGAGCAGCTGGGGGGGGGGGGGGCTCGGGGGCGGCTCCGCGGAGGGGGCTGCGCAGCCCGGGAGCGCGAATCCAACAGCGCAGGCCCCCGAGCACAGGGCGCCAGGACACAGCCCAGGATCCCGCCTCCCCCCGGGACAGGCAGAGGCCGGGAGGGCCCAGGACAGCGAGGACGCTCCTGCCCCGAGCTGAGCAGATCAGCGGCCCCGCCCCGGAGCCTCCAGGCCCTGCAGACGGAGAGCTCCGGAGTTCCTGCCGGGGCTGAATCCAGGTTTCCAGAGCTGGCCCCGCCACTGGGGTTGTTCCTCCTGCGGCCTCACGGGGTAAACAACCCCCACTGAGCCCTGCACCGGGCAGGGGCAGAGCAGCTCCCCCAACTGCTAACACCTGAAAATCAGCACAGCAGGCCCCTCCCCCAGAACACCAGCTAGACTGACAACTTCCAGGAGAAGCCAAGGGACTTAAAGTACACAGAATCAGAAGATACTCCCCCGTGGTTCTTTTTTTTTTTTTTTTTTTTGTTCTGTTTTGTTTTACTTTGCTTTTTGATTTGTTTCCTTCCCCCACCCCTTTTTTCTCCTTTCTTTTTCTTTCTCTTTTTTTTTTCTTTTTCGTTTTTTTTTCTTCCTTTTTTTTCTCTTTCTCTTTTCTTTCCTTCTTTCTCTCCTCTCTTTTTCTCCTTTTCCCAATACAACTTGCTTTTGGCCACTCTGCACTGAGCAAAATGACTAGAAGGAAAACCTCACCTCAAAAGAAAGAATCAGAAACAGTCCTCTCTCCCACAGAGTTACAAAATCTGGATTACAATTCAATGTCAGAAAGCCAATTCAGAAGCACTATTATACAGCTACTGGTGGCTCTAGAAAAAAGCATAAAGGACTCAAGAGACTTCATGACTGCAGAATTTAGAGCTAATCAGGCAGAAATTAAAAATCAATTGAATGAGACGCAATCCAAACTAGAAGTCCTAACGACGAGGGTTAACGAGGTGGAAGAACGAGTGAGTGACATAGAAGACAAGTTGATAGCAAAGAGGGAAACTGAGGAAAAAAGAGACAAACAATTAAAAGACCATGAAGATAGATTAAGGGAAATAAACGACAGCCTGAGGAAGAAAAACCTACGTTTAATTGGTGTTCCCGAGGGCGCCGAAAGGGACAGAGGGCCAGAATATGTATTTGAACAAATTCTAGCTGAAAACTTTCCTAATCTGGGAAGGGAAACAGGCATTCAGATCCAGGAAATAGAGAGATCCCCCCCTAAAATCAATAAAAACCGTTCAACACCTTGACATTTAATAGTGAAGCTTGCAAATTCCAAAGATAAAGAGAAGATCCTTAAAGCAGCAAGAGACAAGAAATCCCTGACTTTTATGGGGAGGAGTATTAGGGTCACAGCAGACCTCTCCACAGAGACCTGGCAGGCCAGAAAGGGCTGGCAGGATATATTCAGGGTCCTCCATGAGAAGAACATGCAACCAAGAATACTTTATCCAGCAAGGCTCTCATTCAAAATGGAAGGAGAGATAAAGAGCTTCCAAGACAGGCAGCAACTAAAAGAATATGTGACCTCCAAACCAGCTCTGCAAGAAATTTTAAGGGGGACTCTTAAAATTCCCCTTTAAGAAGAAGTTCAGTGGAACATTCCACAAAAACAAGGACTGAATAGATATCATGATAACACTAAACTCGTATCTGTCAATAGTAACTCTGAATGTGAACGGGCTTAATGACCCCATCAAAAGGTGCAGGGTTTCAGACTGGATAAAAAAGCAGGACCCATCTATTGGCTGTCTACAAGAGACTCATTTTAGACAGAAGGACACCTACAGCCTGAAAATAAAAGGTTGGAGAACCATTTACCATTCGAATGGTCCTCAAAAGAAAGCAGGGGTAGCCATCCTTATATCAGATAAACTAAAATTTACCCCAAAGGCTGTAGTGAGAGATGAAGAGGGACACTATATCATACTTAAAGGATCTATTCAACAAGAGGACTTAACAATCCTCAATATATATGCCCCGGATGTGGGAGCTGCCAAATATATAAGTTATTAACCAAAGTGAAGAAATACTTAGATAATAATACACTTATACTTGGTGACTTCAATCTAGCTCTTTCTATACTCGATAGGTCTTCTAAGCACAACATCTCCAAAGAAACGAGAGCTTTAAATGATACACTGGACCAGATGGATTTCACAGATATCTACAGAACTTTACATCCAAACTCAACTGAATACACATTCTTCTCAAGCGCACATGGAACTTTCTCCAGAATAGACCACATATTGGGTCACAAATCGGGTCTGAACCGATACCAAAAGATTGGGATTGTCCCCTGCATATTCTCAGACCATAATGCCTTGAAATTAGAACTAAATCACAACAAGAAGTTTGGAAGGACCTCAAACACGTGGAGGTTAAGGACCATCCTGCTAAAAGATAAAAGGGTCAACCAGGAAATTAAGGAAGAATTAAAAAGATTCATGGAAACTAATGAGAATGAAGATACAACCGTTCAAAATCTTTGGGATGCAGCAAAAGCAGTCCTAAGGGGGAAATACATCGCAATACAAGCATCCATTCAAAAACTGGAAAGAACTCAAATACAAAAGCTAACCTTACACCTAAAGGAGCTAGAGAAAAAACAGCAAATAGATCCTACACCCAAGAGAAGAAGGGAGTTAATAAAGATTCGAGCAGAACTCAACGAAATCGAGAACAGAAGAACTGTGGAACAGATCAACAGAACCAGGAGTTGGTTCTTTGAAAGAATTAATAAGATAGATAAACCATTAGCCAGCCTTATTAAAAAGAAGAGAGAGAAGACTCAAATTAATAAAATCATGAAGGAGAAAGGAGAGATCACTACCAACACCAAGGAAATACAAACGATTTTAAAAACATTTTATGAACAGCTATACGCCAATAAATTAGGCAATCTAGAAGAAATGGACGCATTCCTGGAAAGCCACAAACTACCAAAACTGGAACAGGAAGAAATAGAAAACCTTAACAGGCCAATAACCAGGGAGGAAATTGAAGCAGTCATCAAAAACCTCCCAAGACACAAGAGTCCAGGGCCAGATGGCTTCCCAGGGGAATTTTATCAAACGTTTAAAGAAGAAACCATACCTATTCTCCTAAAGCTGTTTGGAAAGATAGAAAGAGATGGAGTACTTCCAAATTCGTTCTATGAGGCCAGCATCACCTTAATTCCAAAACCAGACAAAGACCCCACCAAAAAGGAGAATTACAGACCAATATCCCTGATGAACATGGATGCAAAAATTCTCAACAAGATACTGGCCAATAGGATCCAACAGTACATTAAGAAAATTATTCACCATGACCAAGTAGGATTTATCCCTGGGACACAAGGCTGGTTCAACACCCGTAAAACAATCAATGTGATTCATCATATCAGCAAGAGAAAAACCAAGAACCATATGATCCTCTCATTAGATGCAGAGAAAGCATTTGACAAAATACAGCATCCATTCCTGATCAAAACTCCAGAGTGTAGGGATAGAGGGAACATTCCTCAGCATCTTAAAAGCCATCTATGAAAAGCCCACAGCAAATATCATTCTCAATGGGGGAAGCACTGGGAGCCTTTCCCCTAAGATCAGGAACAAGACAGGGATGTCCACTCTCACCACTGCTGTTCAACATAGTACTGGAAGTCCTAGCCTCAGCAATCAGACAACAAAAAGACATTAAAGGCATTCAAATTGGCAAAGAAGAAGTCAAACTCTCCCTCTTCGCCGATGACATGATACTCTACATAGAAAACCCAAAAGTCTCCACCCCAAGATTGCTAGAACTCATACAGCAATTCGGTAGCGTGGCAGGATACAAAATCAATGCCCAGAAATCAGTGGCATTTCTATACACTAACAATGAGACTGAAGAAAGAGTAATTAAGGAGTCAATCCCATTTACAATTGCACCCAAAAGCATAAGATACCTAGGAATAAACCTAACCAAAGATGTAAAGGATCTATACCCTCAAAACTATAGAACACTTCTGAAAGAAACTGAGGAAGACACAAAGAGATGGAAAAATATTCCATGCTCATGGATTGGCAGAATTAATATTGTGAAAATGTCAATGTTACCCAGGGCAATATACACGTTTAATGCAATCCCTATCAAAATACCATGGACTTTCTTCAGAGAGTTAGAACAAATTATTTTAAGATTTGTGTGGAATCAGAAAAGACCCCGAATAGCCAGGGGAATTTTAAAAAAGAAAACCATATCTGGGGGCATCACAATGCCAGATTTCAGGTTGTACTACAAAGCTGTGGTCATCAAGACAGTGTGGTACTGGCACAAAAACAGACACATAGATCAGTGGAACAGAATAGAGAACCCAGAAGTGGACCCTGAACTTTATGGTCAACTAATATTCGATAAAGGAGGAAAGACTATCCATTGGAAGAAAGACAGTCTCTTCAATAAATGGTGCTGGGAAAATTGGACATCCACATGCAGAAGAATGAAACTAGACCACTCTCTTGCACCATACACAAAGATAAACTCAAAATGGATGAAAGATCTAAATGTGAGACAAGATTCCATCAAAATCCTAGAGAAGAACACAGGCAACACCCTTTTTGAACTCGGCCACAGTAACTTCTTGCAAGATACATCCACGAAGGCAAAAGAAACAAAAGCAAAAATGAACTATTGGGACTTCATCAAGATAAGAAGCTTTTGCACAGCAAAGGATACAGTCAACAAAACTCAAAGACAACCTACAGAATGGGAGAAGATATTTGCAAATGACATATCAGATAAAGGGCTAGTTTCCAAGATCTATAAAGAACTTATTAAACTCAACACCAAAGAAACAAACAATCCAATCATGAAATGGGCAAAAGACATGAAGAGAAATCTCACAGAGGAAGACATAGACATGGCCAACATGCATATGAGAAAATGCTCTGCATCACTTGCCATCAGGGAAATACAAATCAAAACCACAATGAGATACCACCTCACACCGGTGAGAATGGGGCAAATTAACAAGGCAGGAAACAACAAATGTTGGAGGGGATGTGGAGAAAGGGGAACCCTCTTGCACTGTTGGTGGGAATGTGAACTGGTGCAGCCACTCTGGAAAACTGTGTGGAGGTTCCTCAAAGAGTTAAAAATAGACCTGCCCTACGACCCAGCAATTGCACTGTTGGGGATTTACCCCAAAGATACAGATGCAGTGAAACGCCGGGACACCAGCACCCCGATGTTTATAGCAGCAATGGCCACGATAGCCAAACTGTGGAAGGAGCCTCGGTGTCCAACGAAAGATGAATGGATAAAGAAGATGTGGTTTATGTATACAATGGAATATTACTCAGCTATTAGAAATGACAAATACCCACCATTTGCTTCAACGTGGATGGAACTGGAGGGTATTATGCTGAGTGAAGTAAGTCAGTCGGAGAAGGACAAACATTATATGTTCTCATTCATTTGGGGAATATAAATAATAGTGAAAGGGAATATAAGGGAAGGGAGAAGAAATGTGTGGGAAATATCCGAAAGGGAGACAGAACGTAAAGACTGCTAACTCTGGGAAACGAACTAGGGGTGGTAGAAGGGGAGGAGGGCGGGGGGTGGGAGTGAATGGGTGACGGGCACTGGGGGTTATTCTGTATGTTAGTAAATTGAAGACCAATAAAAAATAAATTAAAAAAAAACAATCAAGAGATGGTTGATTATAATTTACACTGGACTTGTAAAACTGTGAATCCCTAAAAACAAAACATGCTTGAGTATTTCTGTTGGATTAGTGCTATTTGATCATGAATGGCACAGAAAATAGAAACACCTCTAAATAAAATAATGATTTCTGTAAAAAAAAAAAAAAAAAAAAATTAAATAAATAAATAAATACTGAATAGGGCTGAAGAGAAGAGGTCATGCTCTGGATACCAGTGAGGTAAATTTGTTGAGGCCTACAAGAAAAATGAGGCCAGGCCCAAAAGATATTGGTAAGAAAAGACTAACAACATCCTGATGTGAAAACAAGTCTTACCTGTGATGAGGTTGTCTTTCCCTTTTTAATTTCAGATGAATTTTCACTTAGTTTCCCTCCTTTGTTACTTGAGCTGCATTTGTAGCATGTCCATCTTGTTTGCCCCTCAGTTTCTATGGTGCACTCTTTGTTTTGCAGACAGAATGAGTGATACAAATGGCCACAGCTGCAAAATGAAGGCAACCAATTTGCACTTTTCCTTATCATAAAATCTACAAACATATGTTATGTTAGAGTGTATTTATAAGTGATAAAAACTTCCAATATGCTGGAATGCACTGACTGCCGTGTATTTAAGAAGTAAGAAAGGAAACTTATTTGTTGCTGTCTTCTCTTTTTTAAAATCCAGACTCACATATTTGTACACTTCAGCTGGGAGTCGGAAAAGAATCACAGTACTCTGACTACAAATCACCTGGGAGATGACTTGAACTTCTGTTCATTTCTCAAACTATGAAATATTTTTAGATAGTATAAAAAGGCAATTGGGGAAAATCATAATGATTTAAGCAGCTCAATAACAACATGAGTGGCCTGCCTCATCAAATCTAAGGCAACAGTTGTGACTCAATTAAGTATTTATGAAAATGTCAGTGCTACAGTAAATCCTTCTACTATCTGTAGAAAGAAATTCCCTGTTGATTACTAAATGAACCTCTCAGAAGTGAGTGTTGAATATAGTTCCGTCATCTTTACTGATTCCTCCTCATTTCTCCAACCTGAAACGTAAGACCACCTCAGAAGTCAATTCTTTTCTATAGTCTTTCCCTACTCTTTCTCTTCTATAGCTCCTCTTGCTCCTTTGGTGATTACTTTTGTTTCCATAGCTTTAAAATACCATCCATGTGTGGACAGGATGTCTTACAGGCATCTTAACTTTAACACGTGTCAAACCAAATTCTTGATTTCTATCCTGCTCTACCCCCACTGCATGGCTCTCATCCAACCTTCCACATCCCAATAGAAAGCTATTCTTCCAGTTTTTCAGGTCAAAATCTTTGGCATGATCTTTGACTATTCTTTCTTTCACACCTCACATCCAATTTCTAAATAAATCTTATCAGCTCTACCTTCAAAATATACCCAGAATCCTACCACTTCTTACTCCATTACCACCACTTTGGGCCATTTCTTACTTGGATTGCTGCAATAACCTAACTGGTCTCCCTGCATTCACCCTTGACCTTCTGTAGTGCATTCTCAACATAGCAAAGTGATCCTTAAGACATAGGTCAGATAATGTCAAACCTATCCTCAAAACCATCCAATAGCTTCTCATCTCAGAGTAAAAGTTTAACTCTTTATAATGACCCAGTTCCTATATGATTTGGCCTCTTTGTTCTCTGAAGCCCTCTCTTATCATCTTCCCTTTCCTTTACTCTGCCAACACAAGCCTACTTACTCACTACTCTTCACGTTCACCAACTATGCTCCAACCTCATGGTTACTGCACTTGCTCATCCTCTCCCTGAGACACTCTCTCCCTGATACTGCATGGCCATTTCCCATAGGTCTTTATTCAAATGTCACTAAACTAGTGAGACATTCCCAAATTACTCTTTGGAAATTAGCTCCTAATATTCCTTTACAACATATTTTATTTTACAGTAATTACATTTTTATTAATTTTTAAATTGTCTCTTAAGTCACCTTATAAGTAATGCTTTCCCTGATCACTTTATATAACATATCTTCCCACACCAAACACTATTCTCACTTAACATGTTTTATTTTTTTCTACTGTAGTCACTATCAGGCATCTTACTTGTCTGCCTCTGCCACTAGAATGTAAACTCCATGAGAACAGATCCTTCGTTCTGCTCATGCTGTACCCTATCCCTTTGAACAGTGCCTAGCATACAGTATGAGCTCAATTAGTATGTGCTGAGTGAGTGGGCTCTTTGTGTGATAACTTCTTCCTCTTCCAACCATCAGGTGTGCCAATCTTCCTGTGTCTATAATAACAGAAGCTATAACACTTATAAAGTGTCTACTATATGTCAGCATAACTTTAAGTGTCTTATGTAATTTATCTTATTTAATGTTCACAAAACCTTAAGGAAAAGGTATCATTATTACCCCAATTTACAGATGAGGAACTACGATGTAAAGATATTAAATAACATGTCCAAAATCTCATGGGTGGTAAGTGGCAGAATCAGAATTTGAACTCAAAAAGTTTGGCTCCAGAGTCCATCTTTTATTGCCCCTACCCATACATTCTTCCAACACCTACACAGAATGTAAGGTCTATGACAAGAACTTTGCCTTGTTTTGTTCACTGCTAGAATGATTGCCTAGGGCTGTGCATCCACGTGTATCCCTGCCTGGTAATACACATCACACACCACATGTGTAACAATTCTTTCTCCTTGCTTACCTAAAGACAATGATTTCATCAGCCATTTCTTGGCGTCTCTTGTATTGCTGCAAACATATAGAGCAGTAATCCTGCTTGGGATTCAGTCCTCTGGTGACTGAAGCTCTCAGGTTACACAATGACCAATGGAGATCTTGGTTTAGAAGGCTAGTAGTTGTTTCCAGCAGGGTCTATGAAAGACCAAAACAACAAACACACACCCAAAAGTGGTTCATTAAGTGAAAGAGACAGAGGGGGTCAATGAGGAATAGTAGTTTAGTTTTCAGTCACAAACAACTGAAGTTAGAACATACTATGAAGGCATAACATTGATAAAACAAACAGCAAATACTCCCAAACTTAAGCAGTTAATTTTGATGTGCAAGTAATGACAACTGCATACATTAAGATTCTCAAAATACTTATTAAAAGGCTGTCATTAGTTTCTACTGAGAAATGTGTACTCTGCTATTCTGTAGCTTAATTCAGTACTGATGGCTTTCAAATGACTAGATAAACCCAAACCTATTTATTTATTACATTTCTATAATAAGTTCCCTCTGACTCAAAGAGCAATAACAACCAACCAAAAAAAAAAAAAAAATCCTGGATTTTTTTTAAATAGAAACTGCATCCATGGCAATATTTCAAATAACCTTTCACTGAAAAAGCTAATGGCCATTACTCAGTTTTCATCTCCCTTGGGCAGAGAGATCACATTTTCCTGATCAGCATTTACAAGTCATTTGAATCTACTTAAGACTGTGACATCTGTCAGTATGTCACATAAAGACATTTTCACAGCTATCACATTAAGTTGTCTTAAGGCTCTGTGTGCTTATAAATATTGTTTTCATACTCTATCTAATTCTCAACATTCACATATATCATTTAGATGTGCAGTTGGGCTCTTTGCTGTCAGTCCCAAAGGGGAAGACATATTGCTCATCCTCCTTGCTAGTCCTTTAATTTTATCTGTAATGCAGAATTTTTAGGTCTAATGGTCTTACCATTATAATTCTTTCCAATCAGCCCCATCTTTTCCTACTCTTCAAAAAGTTGGCAAAAGCTTTCTGCCTTGCACTCAGCTTCCCGTCTACCAACACGGAATCCATGCCTGCAGGGGTGTCTGTTTCACTGGATATACTTGGCAAAACTACAGTTCTTAAACACCCTAAGAAAAGCTCTGTCACCCCCATTTTTTTTTCTTCTTTTAGATTATTAAAAAAAAAAGAAAGCAGATACTATATCTAACATGCCTAAACATTGCTTTTCCTAGGTGGCTTCATAGGTCACTTTGAAGTATACTAAGAATAAAAATCTGGGGGATCCCTGGGTGGCTCAACGGTTTGGCGCCTGCCTTGGCCCAGGGCGCAATCCTGGAGTCCCAGGATCAAGTCCCGCATTGGGCTCCTGGCATGGAGCCTGCTTATCCCTCTGCCTGTGCCTCTGCCTCTCTATCATTTAAAAAAAAAAAATTCTGTATACCATGCTGGCTCCTATTGAGAATTAATGCTATAGGCAGTTCTGAGTTAAAGGAAAATGATGACCATTTTTGGTTAGTAGCAATTATCTGCTTCAGAATGTTTAAAAGAAAACATTTAATTTTTTTTTTTTTTTTTTTGTAATCTTCTACACTCATGCTGACTCTTTTCATGGGTTACATCTTTGTATTAAGTTATCTTTCCAGAAAGTTTCTCACACTTTTCATTTGGAAAGAAAGAATTTGTTACATTGCCAATGAATCAAATGAATAAAGTAAGTCCAAATTTGATGCATTTCCACATTGGAATATCTGTGTGTGTGTGTATACACACATATTAAGGTCAAGAGATTTAAAAACTGTTAAAAAGCATATACTTCAATCTACCAAACTTCCATTAAATAGATAAGAATTTTTAAAGTACAGGTGCAAAGAAAAAGGACGTTAGGACAGCTTTAGAAACAGAAAGTAGCTTACTTGTTCATAATTAAAGGTATCCAACATTCCCAGAATAAGTCCCTGGATTTCTCCAAGTTTTCCTTTTCCATAAACTGGATCCTAATTAGAAAAAAATTGCAAATATTTGTAATTCTGTTTTTGGTATTTTAAAATTACTTTAATATAGAAGTTATCTGAAAAACCTGAATATTCAAATACTTTTCTACAGTCACAAAGTATTTATTTTTCTATGAACCTTTCAATGGAAATGTGTATCGGTTTCCCTCTGGCCATCATAAATATTTTGAAAAGATAAATAATTAAAACTTAAGTGATACAAGCCCCTTAATCTTTTTTGCAAATCTAAATAAAGTTCACCCTGGTTTTGTTTCTGCAAGAATCTTCCTCTCCTCCATATTAAACATCATCTGTTCCTCTCCGTGCCTTATCTGCTACATTAAAACCAATGTTCACTTGAATATTAGAACCTGTCCAACAATCCTTTCTGTTCCCCATATCTGGCCACCTTTTGGGCCCTATCATCTAAATCGCTTTAGGAGACAAGACTTCTGTTTAGGAGATTCGTTTCTGGATTCAAGGAGCAGCTTTTAGTTTTTCAAACTTTTTCAATAAAGTCACTACTGACAAACAACAGATACCTAGACACCTAATCTCCCCTCCACTGCTCTTCCTTTGAGGTATGCCAAGTAACTTGTTTATTATGTATAATTTGGAAAACCCTGAGGTGTACAAAAACAAGTGATAAACTAAAGACACAAAACACTGAAATCCAGCCACACAGAAATAAACACTATCAATATTTTGGTGCACATTTTTCCAGTCTTATTTCTGGGAAAGGAGAGAAAGTGCAAGAGAGAAAGATACATTTCTTAGTGTACAGAATTTGAGTATTTTACATGCTTTTATAACTATATTGTGAGCAGTCTCCTATATCAAGTATTTCCTAACAGCCATAGAGTATGAATCATATGAAAATTCCACATCATCCAACCATTCTCTTGTTAGACATTTAAGTTTGCTTCTCCCTTCCCAAATCCACTCATGATCATCAAATGCTGTAAATTTTGGTCAGAATCTCTGATTCATTCATTCATTTTTTTAAGACTTTATTTATTTATTCATGAGAGACACACAGAGAGAGGCAGAGACATAGGCAGAGGGACAAAGTAGGCTCCCTGCAAAGAGCCTGATGCAGGACTCAATCCTGGACCCTGGGATTACGACCTGAGCCGAAGGCAGATAGATGCTCAACCGCTGAGCCACCCAGGCATCCCACTCTCTAATTCTTTCTTAAGAGGAGATTTCTAGAAAGGGAATTACAGATTCAAAGGTGATTTTTATGGGTATTGATATATACTGCCAAATTGCTCTACCACAAAGTCGTATTATGCAAGTTTTATCTCCATCAGCACATTTGTGTGCTCATTTTACTATACCTTTGGCTATGCTAAGAATTATAATTAAAACATTACTAATAACTGAGTATGTCAAGTCTATTACTTTAATATGAGGTTAGTCTGACATAAACGACTCTCCCATGCCAAAAAGGGGAGCCCAACTCTACAGTGATGATGAAAATAGCTGCTACTTATATGTGCCATATCATTACATTCCTTCCAGAACATTTATAAATGAAGAAATTCAAGCTCAGCAAAGCTAAGTAAAATTCTCTAAGATCACAGAACTAGTAAGCAGATAAATTGGGACTTGAATCTAAATACTTCAGAATGTATGTTTTGTTTTGTTTTTTTTAAAGATTTAAAAAAAAAAAGATTTATTTATTCATGAGAGACACACACAGAGAGGCAGAGACATAGGCAGGGGGAGAAGCAGGCTCCCTGTGGGGAGTAAGATGCGGGACTCGATCCCAGGAGCCTGGGATCACACCCTGAGCCAAAGGCAGAGGCTCAACCACTGAGCCACCCAGGTGCCCCAAGATTTAATCATTTTAGGGGGAAAGAGTATATTCAGTGGGAAGGAGCAGAGGAAGAGAAACCTGTGCACTCTCCCCCAACATGGGCTTCGATCCCACAACCTCAAGACCATGATCCAAGCCAAATTCAAGAGGTGGACACCCAATCAACTGCTACCCAGGCACACCAGAAATCATGTTTTCAATTAACATGTTATACTGGTCTCTCAAGTATAAACTAATAAACTAAATAACTAAACATAAATAACATACACTAATAAACTAATAAGCTAATGTTTGCTGGAAAATATGGATAACATTTTCTGGTTACTTTTAGGGAATGATTGCTATTTAAAATCATGGTGCATTAGGGGTGCTTGGGTGGCTCATTTGGTTAAACGTCTGCTTTAGGCTCAGGTTGTGATCCCAGGACCCTGGGATCAAGCCCCAGCATCCAGCTCCTGTCCAGCGGGGAGTCTCCTCCTCCCTCTCCTTCTGGCTCACTCCGTCCCCATTCCCCGGCTTGTACATATCCCCCTCTCTCTCTCAAATAAAATATTTTTAAAAAATTTTGGTGCATTAAAAGTAATTGTGAGTTCAGATGTGAAAACAAGACTTAAAAGCAGGAAAAAACGTAAGGAGAGAGGTTCAGAAATATGAGAAGAAATCTTGTCTTCCTGCTCTTATACTATAGAGTCTGAGTATTTCCTTCCTTTTTCTCTCTTAGGATCTGATGATGGCTCTTGGAGGACGAGGGTGGGTGCAGTTTTTACTACATGTAGTTGGTCTAGCACAGCATAAGATTGCCATAGATTTGTGGTCACTGATGCTGAGGTTATGCTTAAGAAAGTAAAGGAAGAGAAAAACTATGTATTTATGTACTAATTAACATGTTTACAAGTTTGGATTAAACCGTCACTTCAGAAGAAATTTTCTGTTTCACAGCTAGAGAATGTGTCACTAAGGTAAAGATACCTGTCAAACATGTGCAGATCACTTACAAAAGGCAAGACTTTAGATATCTCAGACTAATCTTTATTAGAAAAACAACTCAGACTATAATATTCACCAGATAATTTTTAATTTTTTTCTGCATGAAAATAGATCCTTTTTAATGCTTCCGAACTTGCACTCAACTAAGCTTTTTGGTCAAGCTCCTAATAAATACACCTATATCTCAAAATATCAAGGGACATGTAATACCTTATTATAAAAAAGATATTACAGTATTTTCTGTAATATGTGCATTCAGCACACTAATATAGCTGTAGCACAGAAAAGCTGTGCCATTTGTTTATGACAAGGGTGGTCTAGAGAAAAAGGCATTTAAAAGGTTAAATTCTGAGAAAAGGAAGAAATCTTTATAGGTCATGTCTATATTTGTATCAGTACATTTCACTTTAATATGCATAATTTAAAGGCAAAATCATGAAAATTACCTCATGCTGGGACAACATATAAATTATAGAGTGCAAAAGGGAGCTCAAGGCTTCTAGCACAGCATGTACACAATCCACTAGCTTTTCAAATTACTTTCCAAAGATGTCAGTTAGATTCTTCAGCAATGAATAACTGCTGAGGCTTCTCTTCAATTTATTTGTAAACCATAAAATAAAAGCACATTTGGGTACATCACATGAACTTCGTTTTTGGAGAGCTCTTTGGAAAAAGTGTGATGACTGCTTTCCCCCCTCTTGCTTTCTGGGATCTACTGCAGCATGTATGTGGTTTTCCCTGTGATTTAAATCTTTACTAATCAAGCATTACTTTACAATACGAATCATGCCCTCAGCGAGTTAGCATATAAATCATTTGTTTGCTTTATTTTCCTCAGTAAGACAGTCACAGACAGCTTCTCAGGAGCCAAGAGTTACTTTCTGCCGTAGAGTAAAGCTCCATAAAAGCAAGCTGTGAAAGGCAGAATCTGAAACATAAATATAGTTCCTTAAAAACACTCAACTCACTTATCATCTACTGTTTATGGAATCGTGCCTGCACGATTCAGGTGCCTGGCATCGATCCGAATAGACATTTGGAGGTCAAGATGATCTCTGAGAACCTCCTACCATGAGAACGTCTCCCTCGGAAAAACAGTAGCTATCTAAGCAGCAAGGGCTCGTCTAAGGAACTGTTACTTCCTCTCTTCTCTCCAGGGGACTTGATAAAGGCAGATCTAAAATACACCAGGGCGGATGTTAGGTACAGAAGGCCTAAAATGTGGAGTTAGAACAGCTAGGGTCATGTTCCAGCTATGGCCACTTAATAACTGAGTAAACTAAGGAAAGGTATTTAACATGAGTAGCACTTTCCCCATGAGCAACACGGGAATCTCACTACTTTCCCAGATTAATGCACATAGAGGTCAAAGGAGATAAAGAACACAAAAGTGCTTTATGAACTGAGGACTACTGCTGAAGTGATTGAACGTACTAAGATTTATTGAGTATGTACTTTGTTCTATGTACACTGTGCTGCAACTCAGGAAATAATCTAGAAAATATTCTAGTGGAGAACACTTAAAAGTGGACTGAAAATTGGGACTGATGAAAACATAATGATAAGGGGCAAGATTAAATAAAGAACACAGAAAACCCTCAAAACCTAAGAACATTAAAAACTCCTGGTTAGAGTACTTGATAACTTAGACGTAATGGATCAACTTGAAAGACACAATCTACCAAAACTCACACAAGGAGAAATAGATAATAAACAGGCCCAGGTCTCTTAACCAAACGAAATCCATAAACATTAACATTTCAAAATAAAAGGCACTAGGCCCATACAGTTTCACTGGTTTATTCTATCAAATATTCAGGAAGAAATTACACCAATATTCTACAATCTGTTTCAGAAAATAGAAGCAGAGGGAATACTTCCTAATTCATTTGATGAGGCCAGCATTACCTAGATAAAACCAGACAAAGACAATTTCAATCAAAATGCTGGTGAGTTCCTTTGTGGATACAGACAAAATGATTCTACAGTTTATATGGAAAGAAAAAGACCCAAAATTGCTAACACAATACTGAAGGACAAGGTCAAAGGACTGATACTACCTGACTTTCCGATTTACTATGAAGCTACAATAATGAAAATAATCTGGTACTGGCAAAAGACTAAACAAACAGATCACTGGAAAAGAACAGAGCACTTAGAAATAAATTCACACACACACACAAAAAAGAAATAAATTCACATAAATAAGTCAACTGAGCAAAGGCTATTCAATGAAGAAAGGGATAGTCTTTTCAACAAACGGTGCTGGAACAACTGGACATCACATGTAGAAAAATGACTCTAGACACTAATCTTACATCTTTCATAAAAATTAACTCAAAATGGATCACAGACCTAAAATGTAAAATGCAGAACTAGAAAACTTCTAGAATATGGAAAAAAAAATCTAGGTGACTTTGTGTCTGATGATGAGTTTTTAGATATAACACTAAATAAGTACACAATCCATGGGAAAAAAACCCTCATTAAAATTAAAAAAAACCTTCTGCTTTATGAAAAGACACTATTGAGAGAATGAACTGGGAGAAATATGTGGACTACGTATCTGACAAAAAGCGTGTATAAATATATACAAAGAACTCTTAAAACAATTAAAAAAAAAAAACCCAAACAATCCAACTAATGAGAATACACAGTTGGCAAATGAGTATGTGAAAAGATGTTCAATGTCACTGTTCATTAGGGAACTGCATATTAAAACAATGAGACCACTACACACCTATTAGAATGGTTAAAATCCAAAACACTGGATTTATGGACACTTACTTTATAACCCAGAGTATGGTTTATCTTGGTAAACATTCCATGTACAACTTGAGAAGAATGTGTATTCTGCTGTTATAATTGATATGTCAATGTCAATGAGGTCAAAGTGGTTAAAATTGTTTGGGAGAAACATTTTTATTCCTCTTTTTTCTCTGGCTGCTTTTAAGCTTTTCTGTTAATCACTGCTTTTGAACAATTATGATATGCCTTGTAGCTTTCCTCATATTGCTTAGGTTTGGGATTACTGATCTGTGTGCTAATAATTCTCAATAAATCTGAAAAATATTCAGCCAATAATTCAAGTATTTTTTTTTTCCTGACTCCTGTTTTCAGGATTCCAAGGACACATATTTTGGGCCACATGAAATTGTCCCAGAGCTCACAGATTTTTTTTTCCTAATTTACTTTTCTCTGTTTGATTTTGAGTAGTCTGTATTGCTGTCTTCAAATTCACTGATCTTTTTTTCTGTTTTGTGTCCTTGTGTGCTAATTCTAATATCCAATGTCATATGTGGGTTTCATTTTCCAACTTCTTTGAATACGTTGTAATTTCTGATTCAATGTCCTATAATGACTATAAATTTTATACTGTTGGGACCTGGATATTTTTGTATTCCTAAAAGTATTCTTAATCTTTGTTCTGGGATGTAGTTAAATTACTTGCAAAGTCTGATCCTTTTAGGTCTTGCTATTAAGATTTTCAAGGCATGACTGGAGTTATGTGTAGCCTAGGGTTATTTCCCACTATTGAGTACTTCTAAGTATTCTACCCAATGTTCTGTCCTTTTAGTCTTGCTGTTGGCCCTGTGTGAGCGCCAGTACTATTCCCTCTGATCCTTTCAGGTGGTTCTTTCCTTGGCCTACATAGGTTCCTCAGATCATGCACTTATACTTGAAAGGGGGGCCCTTCTGTACATCTCCAGAGTTCTCTTGCCTGGTACTTGCCTGCAAACTCTGGCCACCTCAGGCTCTTGATTCTCAGGTTCCATCTCCTTAAAGCAATGAATATGCTGGAAACTGGCTGGGATCCCCCTTCCGGCACTACTGCCTAGAAAGTCTCTCAAGATGTTAAGCTGTGGCAAACACAGGGCTTATTTTGTCTGTTTCTTATCTCTCAGGTATCACTGATCTTTTGCCTATATCCAGTTTTTAAAAAACTATTTCATATACTTTGTTCAGTTTTTTCATGGTTTCAAACAAGGATATAAATCTGGTTTCTGTTACTCCACCTTGGTCAAAAGGGGAATCAAGTCCTCCACCTGTGACTTTTATTCACTCTAACAATATTTAGTCCTACTATATGCCAAGTGCCTCTAGGCTATGTGATGGTGATAGGGTACTAGCAAAGTATAGTCTTATTCCAAAGATCCTTCTGTTCTAATGGTAAATAAAAATCGGTAAATAGATCTGATTCTTAGATATTTCCAAGAACTCCACTTTTAGCGTTCTGCTTTTCTAACTCATTTCTTCCTAAAGTTCACATAGTTTCAAGAACTGAACTACCACTTCTGTGTTGACAACTTCTCAGTCTATGTCTCCACTTTTACCTCTTCCCATAAAGTCCAGTCTCATTATTTCCCAACTGCTCATTGTTAGTCACATGAAACATGAGTTCTTCTTGTATTCCCTCACCTCTAAACGTCAAGTGGATTCTATTAATTAATTTCTAAATCCATCTTCTCCTAGCCATTCTATGCAACTTAATTTACAAGCTTTGAATACCTCTTACATTCTGGGTATTTCTAGGCCTTTCATTCTCGATCCCTTCCAACTTATTCTGTATAACATATAGGCTGAATGATCTTTCTAAAGAGAAACATCATTCCATTATTCCTCTGCTTAAAAGCCTTTGATGAGATTCTACTAATTTTAAAATTAAATCCAAAGTCCTACCTTATGGTTCACAAACCAATTAAGAACATAGTCCCTGCCAGTCTCTCAAATTTCAGCTCCGTGACTCACCTTTATTCTTGTCCTATGTTCCAAGCATATTTAACACTTGCAACTCCTCCAAATGTACCATGTTTTACCTCACATTCTTTGTATATATAGTTCACTCTGCTTAGAATAGTCCTATCTCGTTTTTTTTTTCCCCCTGATTCCTATAAGCTATTTAAGATTCAGTTCAGACATTTCCTCCTCCAGGAAATCTTCCCAAATTCCCCAGTCTGTTTCAGACAGATACTTTTATTGTTACTCCTTTGACTAGATAGATTCAGAAGCCCAACTCATTCTAACTTATTTAAAAAACGTAACTATTGTAAAGATACTGGTCTGTTTCAAAGATCCAAGCAAAGGAATACAAGTGAGCCTTAAGAACTATAATGAGGGACTCAAATGCCACCAGGGTTTCTGTGTTATCTTCTCTTCGTGTCTTGAATCCTCTCATGGTTTCTTCTCTTCTTCGTGCATCTTGTCTGTTCTTCTCTTTGAGTGTCTGCTTTACTCTTCTCTTCCTCTCTGTAATTTTACTTATTTATTATTTTTTAGTATTTTAGCCCACTTGGTAGGAAAGTAGTCACTGTCAGCTGCTGAACTTTGTACCTTACATACACAGAGACCCCAAAAGAGACTCATTTGTCTTTTTCAAGTCCAGTTCTAAAATTTCCTGACTGGCCCTGCTTGGGCCAGTTGGTCATCCTGAGTTGATCTAGTACAGTCAGGTTCCTGCTGTTGTAATTGCACGGACTGAAAGTGTAGGGATGAAGTTGCAATCACCCTTTGTGAGGTCACAGCAGATAATCCTTCAGATGGCCACTATTACTTGCTTAGAGCCCAAAGAATAGTTACAACAGAACATTTTCTGTCTCTTAGAAGAGCTCTTTTAGGACAAGAGCTAAGCCTTTCATCTACCAGGAAACAACCAAACAAGATAATTTATAATTAATAAACTAGTTAATTCCTCAAAAGACCAGGCACTGAAACAACTGTAAAGCTTACATGATAGAATAGGAAAGAGCATAAATCAGGAGGCGAGAGACTTTGGTGGTAGCCAGGTTCTGCCGCTAATGGCAGGCCAAGTACTAACTTTTCTACACTTCAGTTTCCTTCTTCATCAATAGAAATTTCTATAGTAGCCCTGCCTACCTGAAAAGATTGTTGTGAGCTTCAAATGAGATACTGTGAAAGCACCTTGAAAAAAATAAAAATCTCTATACAAATGTAAGGTAGAGTCATTATTACAGTAATCACAAATGTGCAGATAAGGAATTTAAGAAATAGCATACCCTCCTGACTAGTGGGAGTAAAAGTGGAAGGTACCTTTTCTACCACTAAAGGTAGAAAATGATAAGAATATAATTAAAATGAATGCCAAAAAAATTAAAAAATAAAATGAATGCAAATATAACTCAAAATAAGATGAAGATTTTCTTATATCAAAAGCCTTCAAGTCAGGAGCCTTGAAAAACAAAATTTTTAAAAATCGCATGCTTTTGCCAACAGAAAAGTTGATTTTTGTTTATTATAGTTTATGTATCCAAGTGTGGTTAAAGCTCCACATAAAGCAAAACACATATGCTGAGAGAAGCCACTTTTGACTTTAAGATTTCATTTTTTCTAATTTACTTGATAAATTATTTTTGCCTTGAGATACTACTTTACATATAATTAAAAACTATGACTAATATATTCTAAAATGGATATAAAATAAGTTGTCTATATCAAAGAATTTTCCAACACATAAGAAGGATCAATTGTAGTAATACATGTGAAGATACATAAACTGTGAGGAGAGCCTACATAAGCAGCAGTCTGTATCAGTGAAGGAAGGCCTAGACGCTTAATACAATGCAAGTAGAGCTTGGTGAGTCTTTTTTTTCTTTTTAACTTTATTTATTTATTCATAGAGACAGAGACAGAGAGAGAGAGGCAGAGACACAGGCAGAGGGAGAAGCAGGCTCCACGCAGAGAGCCCGACGTGGGACTCGATCCAGGGTCTCCAGGATCACGCCCTGGGCTGCAGGCGGCGCTAAACCGCTGCGCCACCGGGGCTACCTGAGCTTGGTGAGTCTTAAAGAGAACTGCCAGGGACATTCTTGATGGGAGAAAAATCATTTGAGAATTATAAAGATCAATGGCATCAAGATCAATGTTTTGTTTTGTTTTGGTGTGTGTGTCTATGCTGCATACAGTGAAGGAAGACAAAATGCATTCTAAGGTAATTCCTGCTGTTTCCCCAGGAATGGTCACAGATTTTAAAAAAAATAGATCATAGGGTATTTTTAGTGTTCTTTTGATGATGTTGGGAATGTTTGGGCCTTTTGCTGAAGAAAACAGGATGAAATGTTATTTCCTACCAAGGCTTTGGACACAAAATTGGGTAGAATTTAGAATGGGGATGAGCCTTGGACATGAAAAAATTTTTTTTACAATGAGTTAAAAAACCTAAGTTACAACCAATGATTAGGAAATGCCTATCTTAATTTGTAGGTTATCTCTTTTTTACGCTAAGAATCACAATTAGTTGTAAATAAATGGTGATTCCTTCCAGTTGGCACATAGAGAGCCTATGTATCTGACTCTCAAGATCACAGTGGACATGTGAAGGCTGCACACCCTCACTGAAGGTTGCCAGTGTGCGCCAGGCAAACCCACACTCATGCTGCACCAGGAAAGGTTCAAGTATGATGGTCATAAGTTATATATTAAGCAATGTCCAAAATCATCTGCATTACTCTCGAGACTCATTTAACATTAGCTTAATTTGTTTGTTAAACATAACTAAAATATTATTTGAAACTGATCAACATTGAATTTTTTCCCCTTTAACTCACCTGTAAGATTCTTTGCAAGATTGATGGAAGAGCAATAAATGCTGCCATGCTGTTTAGAACTTGCATGGTCAAAGATTTCAGAGCTGTTATAATAATAAAATATTAATATTAATGTTAGTTTAAAATAAGAGCTTTTGGGTTTTCCTACAAGTGAGTAGAAAATAGTGGATTTATATAGCTTCCTAGAAGCTTAGCTAACCAGGGCCAGTTGGATGTTTTAAAGTTAACTGCTGATAAGTAACAGCAAAGCTACTATTATTATTCAAGACAAATGACAGATCTGGTTCCATGGAAAGCACTGCACATGAGGTTAACACTGTACCATGATCTCATTAAGAAAAAAACAGTAAGAATATGATACCAGGAAAAAGTATCATAATGATAATTCTTAGCAGATAAAAATTGGTGATGGTATAGGTGGACTCTGATAAAAGTAATTACCTTCAGGGTGTAGATGAGGCGCAGCTGAACCAGACAGCTTCTGAGGAGCCATCATTGCCTCCAATAATGGAAACCAGAGTGCCTACAATGTCAGAGGAAACCAAAGCATTCTATTATTTTTAAGATTAACATCAGAATAGTGTTTTACAGGTTGAGATGTACCTCTCACGTACATTTACTTGTAAACATTTTAAAGAGAAAAGACAGAACACTTGACTAGGAAAAGATAGTAAGAAGCAACAGCCACAGCTAAAACAGTTATCTTGACCATGCACCTTGGGAAAATAAAGAAACAGGTTACGTAAGTCTAGACCCTGGGGAACTACAATCTTCTGTGTCTCAGGAAAAGGCATGTTCAAGGAGACGGAGCAGGGCCTCCAGTCAGATTCTTATATACTGTGCTATACATGCATCACTGAGCAAGTCTAAATAAATAATCCTATGTACTGTGGGAGAAAAACAGAGAACTACCCCCTCCACTAGTTTACCACTTTCTCTTTCTCTTCAGTCATGTCAAGCAAGAGAAATGAATAAAGGTTACTCAAAGTTTTCCCCTCTGTCAAGCACTATTTTGTATTCCCTTAGTCATCACAGACCAAGAGGTAGAAATTAATATTATTTCAATTAACATTTCCAACCACATTAGGAGATAAATTAATAGATTTATTTATTCCTATTATGTTGGGTCCTGAATTAAATGATTTACACACTTTCTCATTTTTTTAAAAAATTTACTTATGAGACAGAGAGAGAGAGAGAGAGAGAGAAGGGCAGAGACACAGGCAGAGAGAGAAGCAGGCTCCATGCAGGGAGCCTGATGTGGGACTCGATCCCGGGACCCAAGGATCATGACCTGAGCCAAAGGCAAATGCCCAACCCCTGAGCCACCCAGGAGTCCCCACTTTCTCATTTCAATCTCATAACAGCCTCATACAATAACCATAATCCTCACTTGAGATAAGAAACTAAGGTTTAGAAAAGTAATTTGCCAAAGATCACACTGCCAGTAAACTAGTACTCTGACTCTAAATTTTGTGCTCTTCCTTTTATTGGGGGAGTTGGTGGGTGGGTAAATCTTTAAAATCAAACTAATACATGTTTAAAATTTCAAACATGGTTTCTTGTTGGACAATAAGCTATTCCTGCAAACATCTGTGAGTCATGAAGAAAGGTCAGAGCAGAGCTAGAGTGGTTATTTACAGAAAAGGGCATGTTCTGTACTCCACTACCTAACCCTGTACAAGTCCTATGGCAGTGGAGATATGAGAGGCCCCTTAAGATAGGCTGTGGGTCCAGCAACTTTTCCACTAGGTGATCTCCCAACTGAAGAGCTCTACTAGGAAGCCTTTATCTGCTCCCATTTAAGGTTTGGTAAGGCCAAGATTTTATACTGATAACTTCTAATATATTTCTTTAAGTTCTCAAGATACTGGCAATTTTTTCTTTTATGGAAATTTTAATTTATTTTATTCAGTACTTATGAACTTTTAGTCTTGTATTTTATTCTTAGATAGCTTTACTTAGCTTACCTTTTAGTCTCCTAACTTTAACTTGTTTTTATAACATTGATTTGTGTATTTTAATTGTGTAATTTATTTTATTTATACTTTTTTGTTTTTATATTATGTTTATAAATTTGATTTTTAAATTTTTAATTTAATCCAGACAGTTTAGAAGAATTACCTTTGTAAAGATTAACTGTTTCTTGACTCTAAGTGGCAGACTATGGGAAGCATGGTTGTTGAGGTAACAGTCATGGGATATGTCATACTCTACACAGAGGAATTATTCTTCTTTAATTAAATCTCCACATGAACCATGCCTTGAGAGCAACACAACTAAACCCAAATTCCTTGCTCATGTTATGTAATAAACAGCTTTCTTTTCAGGGAATTATATGTATAACAAAGCCAAACCCTTTGTTATACCGAACCACTGTACCTTAGGGCAGCCCCATAAACAGATATACAAAGGTAGGACAGGTAAAGATTCACAGATTCACAGAGATTCACAGGTAGAGATCCTTGAGAAAGGATTAACAGCCCAACTGCCTGCAATCTGCTTTAAGTAAATACTCATAATGTTAAATCTTGCCCTGACATCTTATGGAAAGAGATATTATAAACAGTCCATTGTCAGTCTTTCAAATACGTCAAATCTTCTAGTTAGTTGAGTGTGGCAACAGATAGTTTTCACCCTCTCCAAAACAAAACAAAAACAAAGAAAAGAGAATTAAGATAAACAACCATTAAAATCCCCCAAGCTTAATGGTTGGTAGTCTATAAAAATCAGCCCAGCATTTTTCACACAAGACAGTATTTACATACAATTTATATTAAAATAGTGTTATTACAAAACTTGTTCAGAAATGAAGCAGAAACCAGTTGTTGGAGGGTGAGGCCACACAGAGAGTGGTGCGTGTATATGTGTGTGTGTCTCTAAGACAAGGAGACAGACAGACTTCTCTTATAAGCAGCCAGTGAATGGTGTACTAACACAGAGAAGTGAAAATTTCAAAGGATAGGAAGAAGTCTAACGTCTAATATTTTTATTAAAACAAATTCCAACTGAGACAAAAAAATAAATTTTCCTTTTACCACATCAAAAGAAGCATTGTTCCTGTCTCTGATTAAGAGATACAGAGCTCAAAAATAGTCAGAATATTCCCTAGAGTTCTGGAGGCATGGATTTTTTATAACTAACTCTACCATTAATGCATTTGAATCTGGACATATTTCAGCTTATGTGAACCTAAACAGCCCCACTAATAAAACATAATTATCCTTTTTCCTTAAAATTTCCATGAGAAGATAGAAGAGTATCAAATAGACATTGGAGAGGAGATGGAAGAATTGAAAAGTGAAAAAGACTTAGAATTAAATATGCATGAACACAGCTTAAAGAATTCTACTCTTTTATGTTTATCAAAATATAACCACGTCCAAATATAGCTAGTCAACCAAAAGATAAATGAAAATAAAAACTTAGGAATGGAAAACTCATGGTGCAAAAGGACTGCTGAAAAGCCATAATTCATTTTCAAAAGATTAAACAATTTATGGGAGTTGTGGACCCTGAAAAGAATGTATGTGTTATTAGCCTTGATGAAGTAAAATAAAAAAATTACTTAAAACTAAGAAGGATGGAAAAGACAGGTTGCAGCCAGCATGAGTTCACACAAAGTTCTTTACTGGCTTGGGAATGCAGATATTATAAAAACTGAAATGTAATTATAAACAAATAATTCCAATCTATTATAGGTATTAAGATTCTTTTTTAAGCTGTAGTGAAAATCTATTAAGAGATAGTATGGTCAAGAAATATTCATTTGAAATTCAGAAAGCTTCCTGAGTTTGAATACTATATTTGTAAAAGCAAACATTATCCGATCCAACTTTTCTAAAATTATGTCAACTTAGGCAGATAACTGGTCACCAAACGATGGTCACCAAATGATAATGATGGTGATTTCTGGGGGACAGGATTTTACAAAGTAAATTGTAAAAACATATTTTTCTGGGTAACCTTCTGTATTGCAGGTTTTTTTTTTTTTAAAACTTTTATTTATTTATGATAGTCACACAGAGAGAGAGAGAGGCAGAGACACAGGCAGAGGGAGAAGCAGGCTCCATGCACCGGAAGCCAGACGTGGGATTCGATCCTGGATCCCCAGGATCGCGCCCTGGGCCAAAGGCAGGCGCTAAACTGCTGCGCCACCCAGGGATCCCTTGCAGGGTTTTTATTTTTATTTTTTTTAATATTTTATTTATTTATTCATGAGAAAGAGAGAGAGAGAGAGAGAGGCAGAGACATAGGCAGAGGGAGAAGCAGGCTCCATGCAGGGATCCCAATGTGGGACTCAATCCTGGGTCTCCAGGATCACACCCTGGGCTGAAGGCGGCGCTAAACCACTGAGCCACCCGGGCTCCCCTATTGCAGGGCTTTTAAAAATAATGAGTATATCACACACAAAAATTTTTTTAATAAAGAAAAAAATCTACATCTATTATGTAAATGTGCTTGTTGTACACAATTTATTTTCTAAAGGGTTTTCGAAATTTATGGCCTTAAAAAAATCCTTGACAAAAACGTAAAGTAGAAATTTACCCAACTCAAAAAAACCAAACTTTATTATTTTCATTGTAATGTGTATGACTAAAAATATACCAAAAATTTGCCTCACTTCCCATTTCAGAAACTCAGGAAGAGAAAGGGGCTAGGTGGTGCCAAGTGAGAGGCTGCAGCCTGGAGGGGCAAGAGTTATGATGCCATATCACGCTGCAGCTTTACTTGTGAAAACTGCAGCAGAACATGGCTGTCAAATCACATCTCGCCCCCTTAGTTTCTGCCTCACTGCTTTAACTCCCACCTGTACCAGGTGCTCAGCCATACCTCCTTCAGTTTTGTGCTCTTCCTTTTGGCAGTCTGGAAATCTGTTACAGCACTGGTTCCAACCTTGGCTGTATAGTGAAAGCCTCTGGGAAGCTTTAATGCTGGGTACCAACCCAGAGACTTTCATTGTTCTGGGGTGCAGCCTGAGTGCTGGGATTGTCTCAAAGCTCCCCAAGTGACTGTAATGTGCAGCCAGGGTTGAGAAACTACATCACAGCCTTCTTTGACCTCTTCTAGTTTTCTCTGTATCCCCTGAGGGTTTCCCTCCAGCTCCTAACACTCATTTTCCTCCAGAGAGGATAGAAGAGATGATAAATGACGACACATTCACAGAATCACTACACAGAATACACAAAATCTCAGTCCAGAGGGAACAAGGACATCTAGTATTCATGCGCTTAAATTCTGCAGCACAGCCAGATCTAGGAACATAAAGCCTTTTGTCAGAACAAAGAGGACAGGCACTCCTCACAATAACTTTAGGAGGCTTATACTCCTGGGAGCACTAAACAGTGATTAAAATTCAGCTGAATTAAGCTCAGGTGGCTGAAAGGGCAGCAGAAATAGGATTAACTCCTAATTTCAGATCAGAACAGACTTTTATATGCCTAAGGAGTCATTCTCCTACCTCTCGTTGCTGCTGGTTCAAATTATGTGAATTTCTCTGGCAAAGGGCAATTGTCTCTACCATGGTATCTTCAACATCCTTCAGTGAGAGATCTTCTTTGGATTCTGTAGATTCAGAAAAATTATTAATAACACTTAAGGATATATTACTGATAATCCTTAGAGCTTCTGTAAAAAATTAAACTATTTTTTCTTTACATGATAGAAAACTAGTGCTATGTAATCTTCCATAAGCATGATACCAGTGCTTAGCTTA
Organism: Canis aureus; assembly: GCF_053574225.1. NCBI lineage: Eukaryota > Metazoa > Chordata > Mammalia > Carnivora > Canidae > Canis > Canis aureus. The sequence goes on along the minus strand of NC_135641.1, from coordinate 22,413,469 downwards.
CAAACAGATAATTTTGTGCAACAGGAGTTCCCATGTAAATGCCTGACATTGACAGGACATATAAAGCACATCATACGTCACATTTTAATATCCTTTAGCCATGGAACAGCCTTGATCATCTGTTTGTGGGTTAACAGAAAGATTACCTTTCACCTTTCTTGCTCTATCATTTCTTCTTCTATTTCTTAGAGAGATGTAAGTATTCCTCCAAGATACTATCTTAGGCCCCCTCCTTTTTATTTTTCAAAAACTTCAGTTCCTCTTTTGATTTCAACTCCAGGTCATCGCTAATAACTTCTGAATATACACCTGCAGCCCTTATTCCTTTCATAATCTGTAGGGTGAACTTCCCACAGACTCAAAGCTCTCAGATCTTCCATCTCTACATGGAGGTCCTGCAGGGACCTTGAGTTCATATGCGCAACACCCAACCCATTTCTGTCACTTTAAATCTGCTCCTCCCCCTTCCTAAACTAGGTTAATGAAATTGTCATCTCTAGGTCAGTTTGTAAATCTTCATCATCCCTGATGCTCCCTTCCCCCCAACCCCACAGGTCCAAATAAATTGCCACTTCTGTTGATTCTACTTCCAGGCCCTCACATGCCTTTACCCTGTGGTGCTCTTCACCTCGTGTGTACTACAAAAACAACCTCTTAATTAAACTTCTGACTTCTAAAGCCTGCCTCTCTCATTCTTTTCTACACTGTCACAAGTCAGTCCCATCCAGAAAAATCATTAAAGGCTTCAAATTTTTAAAAATAGAACATAAGTAAACCTCTGACCCTAAGTAAACATTGTAACCATTTGGCTCATCTCACCCTCTATGCTCTAACACAACTGCACTCTCAGCCTGAGGTTCCTGGCCAGGCACTGTCATATTCATGTTCTCCTCAGCCCAGACTCCTCTTCCTTGCTTTTCCTTTTTTTTTTTTTTTTTAAGTTTTTTTTTTAATTTTTTTTATTTATTTATGATAGTCACACAGAGAGAGAGAGAGAGGCAGAGACACAGGCAGAGGGAGAAGCAGGCTCCATGCACCAGGAGCCCGACGTGGGACTCGATCCCGGGTCTCCAGGATCGCGCCCTGGGCCAAAGGCAGGCGCTAAACCGCTGCGCCACCCAGGGATCCCTTCCTTGCTTTTCCTATCAAACTCTTATTTGTCATTGCAGTCTTACTACAAATGTCACATCTTCCACAAAGTATCTTTGATTCATCAGTTACAAATCATTCCCTAATTTTTCACAACCTTTTGCCATTCTCACTGTATCTTTTTTATAATACTTGATTCTTCCAGCATCCAAAATTTTTATTTACATATCTGTCTCTTTCACAAGACTATAGCTCTTTGGGTAAGGGCTGTGTTTTAGCCATCTGTGTATAATCCACACTGGCATAGTGTCTTGCAATTAGCAAATCCTCCAAAATTCTCAGCCACACAAGAAAATTAAATATGAAAGTAAATAGTTGACATGAGACTATTACTGAGAAATTTATCTTCAAAGATATTTAAATTAAAAGAACTGGCTTCTCTACACTATCACTTGCAAAACACTATAGTGATTCTGGGGAAACATTCTTCTTTTCCCCCTAATCTCTCATGTAGTATCTGTAAAAATTATTCTAACAACAAGAAAAATATCATAAATGCAATAAATCTAACATAAACTGACTGAATAGAGGCTGACAATACAAAAATCATAATTAAATGTTTAGCTGAACTAAACATGGAAAGGTCAACCAACTGTTTACCGAGGTTCCAAAAAGATGCCGTATAATACAAAATGATCCAGATACAACACAGACCCTATCACCTAGGACCTAACTATAGAAAACACAGATAAATAAGTAATTTATAGAAAATTAGGGTAAAAGAGTTTAAGGAAATGTGTGGGTCAAGGGTATCTAAGAAATGTGCTGATATGTTAAAGAGGTAGGACAATCTAAAATCACCTATCAAGTGAACTTTGCTAGAGTTATTTTGAAAATTTCAGTAAAGTGAAAAAAAATCATCCTATTGAAAAAGTGGGCAAAGGACTTGAATAACCACTTCTCCAAAGAAGATAGACAAATAACCAATGATACTCTACAGTACTAGTCAATAGGAAAATGCATTTCAAAACCACAATAAGTTACCCCTTCACACCCAGGAGGATGGCTACTATCAAGAAAACAGAAAAGAACAAGTGTTGGTGAGGGCTTAGACTAACTGGAATCCTTATGCACTGCTGATAGGAACATACAATGATATGGTCATTATAGGAAAAAGTGTAACAGCTGCTCAGAAATTAAAAAGAGAATTACTATTTAATATAGCAATAACACTTTTGGGGATATGCCCTGAAGACATGAAGGCAGGGTCTCAGGAAGCTACTTGTACAGGCATGCTCACAGCAGTATTCTTCACGATGGTCAAAAGTGACCAAAGTGTACACTGACAGACAAAAGGATACAAAATGTGGTACATGCATAAAATGAAATTTTATTTAGCCCTTTTAAAAAGGAATGAAATTCTGACACATGCTACAACATGGAGAAATTGTGAAGACATTGTGCTAGGCCAGCAAGCCAAATAGCAAAGGGCAAATGTGGGATGATTCCAGTTACATAAGGCACCTCATCAAACTCAGAGAAGTCGGAGAAGAGAACGGAAGGTGCCAGGGATGGACCGGGGACAGGGAAGGGGAGTAATTGTCTCACAGGCACAAAATTTCAGTCTGGGAAGTTGAAAAACTTCTGGAGCAGGATAGTGGGGATAGCTGCACAACAGTGTCAGTGTACTTAATGCCACTGAACTGTACACTTAACAAATGGTTAAAATGGTAAATTTTGTGTTAATATATATTTTACCACAATTTAAAAAAATGAATATTTTCTAAAATATCAAGGAAAATAATGGGATTTTTTGTCTGTGACAAGGCCATCTAAGATTCTACACTGTCAAGTTTTACTGCTTTGTGCTAAAAATTATATAAATTTATTAGAGAAACACTGGCTATTACTGATTAGAAACTGATTTGCTATTGCTTAGTATGTTCTAGTAATTTTTAGGACATTAGTTATATACTTTATATATAACCAAAAACTGGCACAGAAAAAGAAAAATCAGTATCACTGAAAAGTGCCTACTTTTCTATACCTTGAACTCCACTGACAACTGTCATCAAAAACCACAATGGTTTACATGATTTCCTATTATGAGCTCTTGAAAATCAGCTGAAACTGGAATCAGTGTTAAAGTATTTGTAATTATTATTTAATAAAAACAGTTTGTTAGACAATATCTTTTAAAACACAGAGTCCATGGGAAGAAATAATTATAAGTTATACTCAATAACTTACTTTCATCTTGATGTGTTATTTCTTGAAGTTTGCTCTGTAGCCTCTAGGAGGTAAAAAAAAAAAAATGCAGGCGGTAAAAAGAACACTGTTATCTAATCCACAAATATTTGAACTAACATATTTTAAAGGAAAAACCTGAAGAAACAACAGGGTTAAGAAAAATGGTCTCTTACTGTCATTCAGAAGAGAATTCTTGCCTATATATAAAGCATAGCTAGCAGTGTTGGACCCAAATATCAAGTGTCACTTATCCTGCCTCATTTCTGCTTCTGTTGTACCATCATACAGTCATCAGTGACATTTTCTAGGCACAGTGATAAGGAGTAGGATTTATCCAGACTTTGAGTAAACGAATAAAATTCACATTGGGCTATGAGAAAAAGGAGTGAGTGGGAATAAAAGAATATATGTCTGTCTTCAGAGCACAGGGCACAGCCTTGTATGTGACAGCTCTATGTAACTGGCAGTGTCCACTGCTCTACCAAATACTAGATCCTTAGAAGGCCTTAACTGATTTTCCAAAGGCTGCTGCTTTTTTTTTTTTTTTTTTAATTTGTGTTAGAGAGACAGAGAGCATAGGGGTACCAGCAGAGGGAGAGGAAGAAAGAGAAACTCAGGCAGACTTCCTGCTGAGCGAGAAGCCCCATGTGGGACTCGATCCCACAGCCCTGGGATCATGACCCAAGCCAAAAACAAGTTGGATGCTTCTTAACTGACTGTAACTACCCAGGTGCCCCTCAAAGGCTTCTTCTTCTTCTTCTTCTTTTTTTTTTTTTTTTTAAGATTTTATTTATTATTTATTCGTGAGACACACACACAGAGAGAGAGAGAGAGAGAGAGAGAGAGGCAGAGACACAGGCAGAGGGAGAAGCAGGCTCCATGCAGGGAGCCGGACACGAGACTCGATCCCGAGTCTCCAGGATCACGCCCTGGGCTGAAGGCAGCACTAAACCGCTCAGCCACCCAGGCTACCCTCAAAGGCTTCTTAATATACACTGAGGCTGACCTTAATATATCCCTTCTACTCCAAATATGCTTCTCTTCTTGAGGTCCATTATAAGCTAATAAAGTAAAGCTAAAAATCATACAACTTTCATTAACCACTCCCTCTTATTCCTTCCATACCATATTCAAATTTTGATCAGTAGTTTTCAGATCTAATCCTCTCCCCATTCTACCACCACCACTACCCCCAGCACAAGCCTCATAGATTCATATTTGTACTATACAGCCTTGCAAGTACTCTATGCTTCCTCCCCAAATTTTACCTCCCCCTTCTTTGTAGGGTACTCCCATCCTCCTACAGTTACCAGAGCAGTCTTTATGAAATAACATCATGTCAGTTCTTTTGCTTAAAAACCTTTAGTTGATCCTGTGTGACAACAAATTGTGCTAACTCTTTACAGTGTCCTATAAAATCTTCCCAAATGTGGACCAGCCTCTGCTTCTAGCCTGGCCTGTCTATACATTGATAGTGGAGCCCTAACAAAGCTGCTAGCTTCTCTCCTAGCAGTTCATATTTCTTTGTATTCCCATGCCTTTGTAAATGATGGTCTTATTCCCTGCAAGGGTATCCTGCCTCTCTTTCCCCCATCCATGCCAGGAATACTTTTATTTATCCTTTAAGAATAGACTCATAGTACTGTCAATAAATAAAGTGCAAGTAAAAAAGAGAGGTAGAGGTAATTTATACATTAAAAGAGGTTGAGAGGGGATCCCTGGGTGGCTCAGCAGTTTAGCTCCTGCCTTCAGCCCAGGGCATGATCCTAGAAACCCGGGATCGAGTCCCATGTCAGCCTCCCTGCATGGAGCCTGCTTCTCTCTCTGCCTGTGTCTCTCATGAATAAATAAATAAAATCTTAAAAAAAAAAAAAAAAAGAGGTTGAGAGCCTATGCAAAGTCTCTGTAGAATATTCTTCCTGGCCTGTTTTGTGATTATATAGCTAGAAAAAAAAAACTAGAAGCCAATATGGAACTTTAAAAAAATATATATAAATAGGATTTCTCTAATCCTTAGTTAGATGACAATATTTAAAATCACTGAGATAATTCTTCACACCCATTAAAATGGCAACTATCAAGAAAATGAGTGGGAAAAATTAGAGAGGGTGACAACAAAACATGAGAGACTCCTAACTCTGGGAAACGAACAAGGGATAGTGGAAGGGAAGGTGGGCGGGGGGATGGGGTGACTGGGTAACAGGCACTGAGGGGGGCACTTGATGGGATGAGCACTGGGTGTTATACTATATGTTGGCAAATCAAATGCCAATAAATAAATTAATTAATTACATTAAAAGAAAAGAAAAGAAAAGAAAATAGACAATAACAAGTGTTGGAGAAGATGTAGGGAAATTAAAACCCTTGTGCACTGATGATGAGAATGTAAAATGATGCAGCCGCTATAGAAAATAGTATGGCAGTTCTTTAAAAATTAAAAATAGTATTATCATTTAGTCCAGTAATTTTATTCTGGTTATATGCTCAGAAGAAATGAAAGCAGGGTCTTGAAAAGATATTTGTACACTCATGTTCACAGCTGTATTATTCATAATGGTCAAAGTATGGAAGCAATCCAAGTACCCATCAGTGGATGAATGAATAAACAAACTGTGGCATATACATTAAATGGAGTATCATTGGGACACTTGGGTGGCTCAGTGTTGAGTGTCTGCTTTTGGTTCAGGTCATGATAGTGGGGTCCTGGGATCAAGTCCTGTATCAGGCTCACTGCTAGGAGCCTGCTTCTCTCTCTCTCTCTCTCTCTCTCTCTGTGTCTCTCATAAATAAATAAAATTAAAAAAAAAAAAAAGGAGTATCATTCAGCCTTAAAACAATGAAATTCTGGCATATGCCACAACAAAATTTAAAGACTTTATGATAAATATACTGTGTGATTCCACGTATATGAGGTAATCACATTCAAAGGGTCAGAAAGAATGGTGGTTGCTAGGCGATGGGGGGAGGGAGATGAGGGGGTTATTATTTAATGGGTACAGAGTTTCAGTTTGGGAAGCTGAAAAAGTTCTGGAGATGGACAGTGGTGATGACTACACAACAATGTGAATATACTTAGTGCCAACAAAATGGTAAAATTTTTGTTATATACATTTTATAACAATTTAAAAAGTAGATAAAAATTTTTGTGAAAAATGGACAGAACGAACACCAATTGTTGGTGAGAATGTGTAGCAACTAAAACTCTTATTCATTATTGGAAGGGACGTAAAATAGAATAACCACTTTGGAAAGAGGTCTGATAATTTCTTACAAAACAATATCTATTCCTATCTTATGACCCAACAATTCTACTCTTTGGTATTAACTTCAGAAAAATGAAAACATTTGTGTACAAGAGTAGATCATGGTAGATTCTTAATAGTCAAAAACTAGAAATAGCCCAGGTATCAATCATCAAGAGAATGGATAAACTATAATATATTCATACACTTAAGTATTACTCAGCAATAAAAGAAACAAAGTCCTGATACATCTCAAAAGTATCATGCTGAAAGAATTGTACAAGAGTACCACTAGAGGACTCCATTAATATGAAGGCATAAAATAGGTAAAATGAATGGACAGTGAAAAAAATCAGAGAAGTGGTTATGTGTGGGGGTACAGAAGTGGATACCGAGTGTGAAGGAGCATGAGGAACTTCTTTTGGTGAAGGTAATGTTCTCTGTCTTGTTAGAGACTAGGGACATAGGTGCATGCATCTGTCAAAACTCAGCACATGACACACTTAACACTTGTGCACTTTACTGAATGTAAATTTCACTTTAAAAAAAAACATGAAAAAGAAATGTTGAGTTTTAGTCAATGACTAAACTCTAGTCATGATAAAAATATTCAGTGGTAAAATTTAGTACTGCCAAAACCTACTCTGACACACAAGAAATTAAAGACAGATGAAAACTTACACAATGTCGTATATCAATTATATCTCAATAAAAAAAGATGAGTTGATGAATAGAGGGCTGGAAAGAAAACGACAAAGCAAATATAGTAAAATATTACCTTTAGCATTATTAAGAAGGCACCATGAATATCTCCTTTCTTTTCTAATAGATAGGCAGTGACTTCATGAAGTTGATACTTTTGGGTAATCTAGGAAAGAAGAAAAGATAAAGATTTTTGTTCACAAATCTTGTTTGTGGATCCTATTTAAGGCCAAAAACTACATGACAAGAAATAAATCCACACCTCAATAGTACACTACTGTCTAATAGGAATTTTTTTACTTTCTAGTCTTATAAGTGGCCCATCTTGACGCTTAATTTAGCAGTTCTAACCAAACCATGTTTATTCACTTTTTTCTTCACTAATTTAAAATTATCATTTACATGCTTGAGTATATCCACTGGAGAAAAGGTAATATGTACACATATATAGGAATAATATAAATCAGAAAATATTTAGAACAAAATGGCAATGAAATACAAAATATCAACTTGTGAGATCTTAATAAACATCAATAAACTAAGAGTTTCTAGTAAGTAAAAGAAATATCAAACAAGCTAAGAAGATAAATGAAAGAGAGTAAGTGCAGAAAACAATACTGCTGAAAAGAAACAAAGGAGAAATAATACAGAGTTTAACCCCAACATAGTCTCTGAAAAGACCAATAAAGTAAAATAAGAAAATTAGCAATAAGAAAAAAAGGCACAAATAGTTAACATGTTCAAAGTAGATAAACATATGATCCTCTCAAATACAAAAAAAAAAAAGTTTGATAAAATGCAGTAAAAATTCTTTTTTTTTTTTTAAGATTTTACTTATTTATTTATGAGAGACACAGAGAGAGGCAGAGACATAGGCAGAGAGAGAAGTAGGTTCACTATGGGGAGCCTGATGTGGGACCCAATTCCAGGACCCTGGGATGAAGACCTGAGCCAAAGGCAGACACTCAACCACTAAGCCACCCAGGTGCCCCAATGCAGTAACAATTCTTAACAAAAACAAAAGACTCTTCACAAATTGAGAATGAAACTTTCTTAATAAAAACTATAAAAATCCTAAAATAAACACTATATTTAATGTAAGATGATAGACACATTGCCTTTTAAATCAGAAACAAGGCAAGAAGGATGCATACTGTCACTGCTTCTATACAGTAATATATTAGCTCCTAGAATCTGATAAGAGAGAGAAAACAGTGTAAGATTGAAAAGAAAAAAAAGAAAAACTACTTGTCTTGGAAAGTTAATATTGTCATAAAAAAAACTAGAAACTATATGAATGAAGGAAGAATTCAGATTCTTTTTGAGACAAAACAATGTACAAAAATTAATAACATGCAGCAGCAATAAAAAAAAGACGTCATTTCAAAAACTTTCACATTGGTAAAAAAATCTAAGTATCTAGGAACAAATGTAAGAAAACATATACAAGAATCTCGTATAACATATAAAAGTTATCGAAACCTCAACTAGAGAGCATAAAAGGCTTTTAAAAAGACAACCAAGTTCCTGAATGTGAAGACTCTACATTGCAAAATGTCAATCTTTTCTGAATTCATATATAAATTCGATGTACATATTTCAACAAAATCCCATAAGTAGTTTTTTTAAAGGAAACTGATTTGATATGGAATAGTAAGAGCCTGAGAACAGACACAGAATTTAAAGAAAAAGAATGAGGGAAGCCTTTTTTTTTTTTTTTCAAATAATATACCTTATTATAAAGCTATATTAATTAAAATATGTGGTATTGGTATAAGGAAAGATATGACCAAATGAACAGAACAAATCCCACAAATAGAGCCATGTCTATCTGGGAGTTTGGTATACAGCAGTATGGCATTATGAATCAGTGTAAGGATACCAAAATACCACATGGACCACTGGTTATACACAGGGAAAAAAAATGTATAAACCCTCCCCTGATCTGTTTACAAAAATAAATTCCAGATGGATTAAAAGCCTAAATGTAAGAAGCTAAACTATAAAACTTACATAAGAGGATATCTTTTATACCATCAAAGTAGAAAAGGAAATAAACTCACACACACAAATTTAAACCTTAAAGGAAAAGACTGATAACTTAAAAATAGAAGTCACTAAAAATCAATTTAAAAGATGTGTCACAACAGACCGGAAGAAGGCATCTCCAACACATAAAATCAGCAAAGGATTAGAAATGCAGAAATGAGAATTTCTACAAATTGTTAAGGGCAAAACTTCAGTAGAAAAATGGGCAAATGATATGAACAGATAATTCAGAGAAAAGAAAATCAAGAGAGTCACTGAACATATGGAACGATGTTCAATGTCACAAATAATCAATGATATCCATCACACTGTCAAAAATTAAGAAGTCTAAAAATGGGGGATCCCTGGGTGGCTCAGCGGTTTAGCGCCTGCCTTTGACCCAGGGTGCGATCCTGGAGTCCCGGGATCGAGTCCTGCGTCGGGCTCCCAGCATGGAGCCTGCTTCTCCCTCCTCCTGTGTCTCTGCCTCTCTCTATGTCTAACATGAATAAATAAATAAATCTTAAAAAAAAAAAAAAAGTCTAAAAATGCTAGAAATCAGCAAAAATGTGGGAAAACTGCAAATACCAAACACTGATAATGAGAATAGAAACAAACAGGTCGGGATCCCTGGGTGGCGCAGCGGTTTAGCGCCTGCCTTTGGCCCAGGGCGTGATCCTGGAGACCCGGGATCGAATCCCACGTTGGGCTCCCGGTGCATGGAGCCTGCTTCTCCCTCTGCCTGTGTCTCTGCCTCTCTCTCTCTCTGTGACTATCATAAATAAATAAATAATACCTTTAAAAAAAAAAAAAAAGAAACAAACAGATCAACTTGGCAGTAACAGTAGAATAAGCTACTCTAAGAATTCCACTTCCAGATAATTACTTAGAGAAACCTCACATGGGCACAGGAGATTGGTACAAAGAAGTATAACGTAGCATTGTTTATAATGGTAAAGGAATAGAAATAAAACCAATGTCTATCAATAGGGAAAGAAACTGGCATATTCATTCAATTGTTATTACATGACTATTAAAATGAATGAATTAGATCTACATATATAAATTTGATAAATTAAAACATGTAATAAAATATTTTTCAATAGGATATGTACTATATGATACTCTTAATACAAATTCTAAAAACACACAAGACTATATCATCCATTTCATAGCTATGTACATCTTATATATATAAGAAAAATAAAAAACATGGATGGGAATGATCCACTTTCCATCTTCAGGTTGGTGGTGACCTCAGGGAGAAGGGAACTGACAAATAAAGTGTGCTTTATTTCTATAACAACAAAGATCTGAAGCCAGTATGGCAAAATGTGAACATCTATAAAATTGGATTGGTGAGTATATATATATATTTGATATTTTGCACATTTCTATTTTATTTTTTTAAATAATAAATTTATTTTTTATTGGTGTTCAATTTGCCAACATACAGAATAACACCCAGTGCTCATCCTGTCAAGTGCCTACCTCAGTGCCCGCCACCCAATCACCCCCACCCCCCTGCCCTCCTCCCCTTCCACCACCCCTAGTTCATTTCCCAGAGTTAGGAGTCTTCCATGTTCTGTCTCCCTATCTGCACATTTCTATTTTAAGTATTTCACAATTTAAAATTTTTAGAGCACTTGGGTGGCTGAGTTAGTCAAGCATCTGCCTTCACCTCTGGTCATGATCCCAGGGTCCTGGGATGGAGCCCCACGTTGGGCTCCCTGCTCAGCGGAGGGTCTGCTTCTCCTTCTACTCTTTTGTCCTGCTTGTGATCTCTTTCTCTTTCTCTCTCAAATAAATACATAAAATTTTTAAAGTGTGTGAATGGTTCAGGAGCTGGTTCAGAGAATACAGGTTCCTGTCTCATGTATATTGACAGTAATAGAAAGGAGACAGAATGGTAGTTTAAAAAATTTTAATTCAAGCCTCTTAAGATTAGAATATGTAAAAAAAAAAAAAAGATTAGAATTATGTATGTGTGTATATGTACACACACGCATCCACACATGTGCACACAGTCTTTCTCATTTGGAAACAGGAGAAAACAAGGGAAGGGGTTCAAGGCCATGACTGGGCAAAGGTTATCCACTGCCACAGAGTCTAAGTCTTATGCACAACAGGACTATTTAACCATCAGTGTCTGCAAATAAGACCTTGGTTTTTCCTTTTAATATTTTTATTATATTCCTTCCTCTAGGCTAATTGTGTTGGTTAGCATGTCTGTGAAACCTGATTAATAACAATGATGGACACCGGAAGCAGTTTATCAGAGCAATGGAGACCATGCGCTATGGAGTCAGACAACATGGGTTCAATCCTGGGGGCCAAGTACTGTAATATATGCATGTCCTTTTGCACATGCTTAAACTGCTAAATGATTAGGACGGTTTATTGTTGTCTGCTCCACATTTTGGTCTTATCTGGATGGCTTCCTTTTTTTAAAGATTTTATTTATTTATTCATGAGAGACACAGAGAGAGAGAGGCAGAGAGAGAAGAAGACTCCCTATGAAGAGCCTGATGCGGGACTCATTCCCAGGAACCCAGGATCACGACCTGAGCCAAAGGCAGACGCTCAACCACTGAGCCACCCAGGTGCCCCTTACCTGGATGGTTTCTTCCAGGCGGTAGCACTCAAGGACCTGCAGTGTCTCTATAACCTGGTTTGGGCTGAACTGACATAGCAGCTCAATGAACTGCTCCGTAACACAGGGAGACATCTGCAGCAATTCTTGATTTACATGAATACCTTCCCTGAAAACAAAAACGGCAAGAGAGAAGCATTATTTAACCATATCTATAATTATGGTTACAAGTAAGTATATAAGCCTTGAAACCAAGATTACCTTCTGGTGAGGTAAGTGGTAAATTAAAAGACTCAGTGTTACTTAAGTTGTTAGGGTAAACCACGTTTTATAACAGAGACAATCTAAATCACAACAGTACTCAGTTTACATTGAATAATAAAGGAAATGATATTCTGTGAAAGCTCCTCTAAATAAATACCAAAGTTGTACTGCTGCTCTAGAAGACACAAAATTAAACAATGATCCATTATTATATTAAACCACCCTCCAGTCTTTACAAATGCCCTTACAGCACCAATCACATCATGGTGTTAATATTTTACCTTCATCAGAGGTAAATTTTAATTAATATAGCTTTATTATCTTTATTTATCTTTCTTATCTAAAGACTATAAACTCTCAGAGGCTAGGTACCAGGTATCTTCCTACTAATGAATTCCTAAAGCCTGCAACAGTGCCCTGCATGTTGTAAGGGCTAATTATTTAGGTGTTGTTAAAATAAATCTAAAAAATGGACGAGTAGTAGGATACACAATATTTATGTGTTCATTTGTCTACTATATCAGCTATTCAGAAAGCCCATTATTCACAATATCCACATGAGATAGAGATACTGGGGTGCCTGGCTGGCTCAGTTGGTAGAGCATGTGACTCTTGATCTTGGGGTTGTGAGTTCAAGTCCCACATTGGGCATACAGCTGAATTAAAAAAAAAAAAAAAGCTAGAAAAATAAAAGGATCAGTTTTATCATGGTGGACACTCAACTACCAGTGGCCAAAAGTAACTATTTAGAAAATCAACTACTGCTCACTACAGAATTAAGAATCATCTCTGTAGCTTCAAAAGAAGTCCGTTCCTTCTGAGAGCCCTATCTTCTCTTTAGGACTCCTCAACTAAAGCTCCTTATATAAAAAGAATCAGAATAGGGTTAATAAGATACAAAAATGCTTAGGAAACTAGCCTGTCGAAGAAATGTGAAGGCAGATGGTTTAAAGCAACACCTCCCAGCTTTTCTCACATCATGGCACACAGAGAAGGATGGTATTGGTATGGCTCATCAGAGTAAAGTAAGAATGGTCACAGGGAGATATGGCTGCCCCAAGAGCTGAGGGGATGAGTCTCTAGGCACAACTGTAACACATGTGCAACACACCAACAGTCCCAGGCGGGAATCTCTGGACTCCACTGAGATCAATCTGAGGTTAAAAATACTCTACAAATGATGGTAAATAGTACTCCTATTTTTACTCATAAGAAACTTCAGTTACAGAAAGAGGAATTATATTTAGAGATAGGAAATCTTTCCTAAATTAAGAAGAGTCTTGTGACACTCCATTCTGACCAGAGGTTGAGTGATAAACACATTAATTAAGTTCTGCTGCTTGAGGCTGTCAATACTTGCTGATGGGCTAATTGAGTGTGTACTCAAATTGGCTGTAAATCTCTAAGATCAAGTTTCCTTTCTTTTTTCTTTCTTTCTTTTGCATTTCGTAACTGCTTTAACACAGTATTTGCTAAGTAACTGGTTATTCCCTATGTAGACTATCACCTTAGTTCCATGTGTCCATGTCCCAACTACACTATAAATTCTGAGAGCAAAGACTGTGTGGCATTCAATGTCTTCCAGCATTCACACAGTCTTGGCACATAATAAATAAGTACTCAGTAAATATACACTGCATTGAACTGAATTGACTGGCCACAATGTACTGGATTGCTTTCAGAAAAAGGGAACCAAATATAGGATAGAGGGGTGAAAATTACAAGGACAATGACTCCACAGTCAGATTGAGCTACAAATGAATCCTGTCAGAAAGTTCTGCATGGACAAAATAGAAAATGTACATGACAACAAAGGGAAATGATAGTTCTTTATGTAGGATCAAGGTTTTGTCTCAATAGAATACTCAGTAAAAGAAAAAAGGGAATGCTAATCAATGGTCCTTGATGTTAAGATGAGTCAGTGTTCTTTTCAGATGTTTATATCACATTGGTAGGTAGGGTTAATACTTTACCTTCATCAGACTTCTGTTAATATGTCTCATAAATGCAAGACTATGGAGCAAATTAAGACTAGATATAAGCATCTGCCACTGAATCCCAGTGTTTGATTCTTTCTAGAACATTTATTGACAAAACTCTTTGCAAGTACTGAAGATGTGAATATGCATTAAAGCAAGCAAATCTCTCAAACGAATAGATTTTGATGCATTCATTTGTGAGGGAAATAATATGGCTGCTGGGGAAATGATCAGTCAACATCAACATAATAAAAACTTTAATAAATAGAGTAACAATGAATTTACATCCATTTCTGACTGCTGCTTATCAGTCTTACACATAAATACAATTTGTTATATCCATTTCTCAAAGCTACTTGTTACTTTTCTATTAGCTACCTGCTTTGCCACTGCTAACTTTAATGTATCAAAATTATGTGTATTTTAGACTTAAACCTTATCTACTCTTTTGGGAATTTCTACTTTAAGAATAGCACTGACTCGGCAGCCTGGGTGGCTCAACGGTTTGGCGCTTCAGCCCAGGATGTGATCCTGGAGACCCGGGATCAAGTCCCATGTCGGGCTCCCTGCATGGAGCCTGCTTCTCCCTCTGCCTGTGTCTCTGCCTCTCTCTCTCTTTCTGTGTCTTTCATGAATAAATAAAAAATCTTAAAAAAAAAAAATAGCACTGACTCTAAAGATATGAACATTTAACTATATATATAAAAGGTAGAATTTTACAAGGCACACACAACTTTTCTCTTGTCAGCTTTAAAAGAAAGCATATATAGGCCTTGTCAAATACATGTACATACCAATCATGCACAAAAATTCAGGTTGGGGAAAACATCCACCCTTACTCAGGTTGTGAAAATAATTTAAAATTATGATCTTGTACATTTAGCTATTTCTAGGGGAGGATAAACTATGTATCAGTTTTGAATAAGTTACATCATTTAAATGACTCTAAAATTCAAATTTTCATAAAAATATTTGATAAAGAAAACAAATATTGCATGGGGATGAAAAAAGTCTGGTCTAGTCTCTCTTCTTCACTCTAAACATTGCACAAAAATAGGCTAGTAGAGACTACTTGAGATTTCTGAGAAAGAGTTTCATAATCTCCTTGTAACTTATTTTGACAATTTAGGGCTCAGCTTAGCCTAAATCCTGATTGCCTAAATTCCCTGCTCATCTCCATAAATCCAGGTGGTGGCATATTGATGACTACTTGGTACCTTTTTTTTAAAACAATTTTTATTTATTTTTTAAAGATTTATTTTAGAGAGAGAGAGCAAGAGAGAGCACAAGCTGGAGGTGGGGAGAGAGAGAGAGAGAAGCAGGATCCTTGCTGAGCTGGGAGCCAGCCTCTGGCTTGACCTCAGCATGCTGGGATGACGACCTGAGCCCAAGGCAGCCCCTTAACTGACTGAGCCACCCAGATGCCCTACTTTACCTTTAAGACTGAGAACTCAAATATATCACTCACAACACACAAGAGAAAAGACAATTATTCTCCATGTAGTTTTCATTCTCAAGTTGTTTTACAAAGTCGTTAGGCAGAACTTCTAGCTTTCTATATACATTCCTTGTTAAAAATGCCACAATGTAGGAAGCCTGGGTGACTTGTCAGTTAAGCATCCAACTCTAGATTTTGGCTCAGGTTACGATCTCGGAGTTGCGGGACTGAGTCCCGTATCGCGCTTTGCACTGGGCATGGAGCCTGCTTGGGATTCCCTCTCCTCCTCTTTCTGCCCCTCCTCCATTAAAAAAAAAAAGCCACAATGGGCAAACCCATACATAGAACATTATGTCATATGGTACAAGTATGGCATTTCTAATCAGATACATTGATCAAGAATTGAAGTTGGTCAGTTGGTACCTTTGGATAAGGGTTTGTTAAAAGGCAAAGTTAAATCATAGCTCATCCTTGCCACTTGATCAGAAGTCGAACTCCAATAAAAAATACAATAAATAAATAAATAAATAATAAAATTCAGATAAAAAAAGAAGTCTTCATGCACTTGTTGGTATTTTAGATAAAAGCTAAGATAGAAGCAAAATCAAATATAACAAAAAACACAGGATCTAATTTGCCCATATAGTATAATAGCTGTATGAATTGTGTATGTAATGCATATGTAGATGTGCATACAACTGTTGACAAAAAAAAAAAAAGAGAATGAAAGTGCACAATGTTAATTTCAATGATGACAGGATTCCTGGGTATTGATTTTTTATTTTTATTTTTTGCTTGAGTTTAGTTGACACATAATGTTAGTTTCATGTGCACAACATAATGATTTGACAAGTTTATATATTATGTTCACCCAGGTGTAGCTACCATCTGCCCCAATACATTGCTATTAAAATATCATAGACTATAAAAAAGAAAAAAGCCACAATGTAATCCCATGTAATTTGAACAAAAACAGTGAATACTCCAATCTGCCCGAAAAGCACTTTAAGTGTGATTATTAAAGGTAGCAAAGACAATACCTCCAAAATGTATATGGAACTGTACCAATAGCAATGTCCCACAAACTGGATGGAAACCTGTCCTGTCACTAGAAAGTATGTAGTAGCACACATCTCCCGGATAGCCCTCGACATCCTGCAGAACTCCAGCATCCCTCCCACAGAACAGCCGCACTCCCTTCTCACACCAAAGCGGATAAGTGCACCATTCTCACAGCAAAGATTCTGCTACATCAAATCAATGTAATAGCAGATGTAAGCCACATCTCCAGGGGGACTTGTTCACTCTCCATTTCCCTAGTCTCAAGTGTCAAAATGTCCTCCCCAAATCTTAATAGAATTGTTATTATCTCTCTGATAGTCACAAAAAAAGAAACCGAATTGTTTTGAATGTTCTCCTACATAAGCAGAAAAATGGCTTTTATAAGCTAACAGAAATAAGAGCCTAATGATTTTCATAGAAAATTAATTTAGCTCCATAACCTTATCAAGTACAAAGAGTATCTGGGTCATTCCAATGCTGTACAGACTTCAATTAAAAACTCATAAAAACTTACAGGGTAAGCTAAAACAATTTTTAAAAAATACCACTATTAATAATGGTAATGAGAAGAACTCTGAGGTTATTTGCAGTGTGTATCTTTTTCCCACTGCAAAGCTCTCCTTAACACTAAAATCTGCCAGTAATCCTACTAGCAAGAATTGTCTTGATAGGCCTAAGTCAAAGAAAGGCTGGATAGGGGGATGCTAGGGTGGCTCAGGGGTTGAGCATCTGCCTTTGGCCCAGGGCGTGATCCCAGGGTCCTGGGATCGAGTGCCGCATCGGGCTCCCTGCATGGAGCCTGCTTCTCCCTCTGCCTGTGTCTCTGCCTCTCTCTGTATCTCTCATGAATCAATAAATAAAATCTTTAAAAAAAAAAAGAAAGGCTGGATAGGTACACGTCCTGCCACCTCAGCATAATACCTAAATTGAGGCATTCTCAGGTCTGGATGAGACATGTGATACCATGCTCTCCCCAAAGTGATGGATGGAACTGGAGAAAAAAAGGTGCAGTTTTGTGACCCCACCACAGAAATATTCTTTAAACTGTTCTCAGAAACAGTTTTGAACTGATGCTGGGTCAGACTACTATAAATTTAAAATGATAGCCACATATAATTCTGAACATACAGAGAATGAAGATGTTTAGTTTCTGGTCTGGCATGTAAAGAGCTTGAAAGTTAACACTTCCATCCTCACAGGAAAAATGCCAAACAAACCAAAAATCAACAGCTCCTCTTTGCTCTACCTGAGAGCTGAGGTCATGGGGCAAAATGTCATCCCTAAATTGGAGAGCAACAGATAGGTAGATATAAATAATCACAGCATACTGGAGTGGAAGCCAGGAGCAGAAACCACTGCTTCTGGAGCCAGTACTGGAATAGGAAAGCTTAAACTGTAAATGACAAAATGCCAGAGATTCGGTGTGGACAAACTTAAGAGTTAAATATTCTAGGTCGCCAAGCCTTGGGGTGCGGGTTCCCACACTTTCATGAATTTTATCTCAAGGAGCCACCAAGTTCTCATAGTGAAGATTGGAGAAAAATCCAGCCATGCTTCCAGTAGCAAAGAGAAGAAAAGTGGCTGATTAAAAATATATCCAGAGCATTTTGTTCTTCTTTTTTTTTTTTTAATTTTTTTTTAAATTTATTTATGATAAAAAAAAAATTTATTTATGATAGTCACAGAGAGAGAGAGAGAGAGAGAGAGAGACAGGCAGAGGGAGAAGCAGGCTCCATGCACTGGGAGCCTGATGTGGGATTTGATCCCGGGTCTCCGGGATCATGCCCTGGGCCAAAGGCAGGTGCCAAACCGCTGCGCCACCCAGGGATCCCCCATTTTGTTCTTAACAAGACCTGCTGTTACGGACTTATGTTCCCTGTAAATCCAGATGCTGAAGTCCTAACTCCCATCATCTCACAATGTGACTTGCTTTGGAAACACCAAGTTTGTTGATGTAATTAATTTAGGATGAGGTTATACTGGAGTAGGGTGGACTCATAATCCAACATAACCTGCATCCTTAAAAGAGGGGAAATTGAGACACAATCCTACATACGGGGAGAATGCATGTGAAAATGTAGCCTGGGGGATCCCTGGGTGGCTTAGCAGTTTAGCACCTGCCTTTGGCCCAGAGCGTGATCCTGGGGTCCCGGGATTGAGTCCCGCATCGAGCTCCCTGCATGGAGCCTGCTTCTCCCTCTGCCTGTGTCTCTGCCTCTCTCTCTCTCTCTCTCATGAATAAATAAATAAAATCTTAAAAAAAAAAAAAAAGAAAGAAAATGAAGCCTGAAATCAGGGTGATGCTTCTGCAAGCTGAGAAATGACAAAGACTGCCAGCAAATCATCAGAAGCTAGAGGAGAAACATGGAACAGTCTCTTTCTCACAGCCACAATCCTGTCAACACTTGATCTTAGAGTTCTCATCCCTAAAACTGAGACAATAAATTTCTGTTATTTAAGCCACACAGTTGTGGTGCTTTGTTAAGGCAGCCCTAGCAAACTAATACAACTGCTTTCCAGGAAAACTATTTTACCAGAGCTTAAACAAGCTGAGGGAAGAAAAATAACCCAAGTCGAGCCCTTTCTAGCCTTCCTGTCTCACTTAAAGGGCAAAGGGGCTACTGAGAGGTACTTGGGAGGGTCACTACCCAGACATACAACTCACCAAAAGAGTGAACACTAATCACAGGACTATAGAATGTCTCTCCTTTACCATATCTCACCACCCCATCAACAAAGCATGCCTGTATGATAATATAGAAATATAATTGAAGAACTACACAGCTCAGACTTTAGGAAAAGTCTCTGGGGAAATCCAAAGACAATCAGGGAGACAAAAACAAGGACGTTCAAGGAACTTTCACCCTCAAACTATAGCTATAGCACACAATAAGTTTAGCTTCACTCCTAGCCAAATAAAAAGTCACACCAAGGACCTATTTGCCTCAGTTTACAGTACTTCATTTTGAGCTTTCAATAAAAAGATACAAGATATCCTAAAAAAACAAAAAAGGATACAGTCTGAAGAGACTCAGCAAGCATCAGAGCCAAACTCAAATATGGCAGAGATGCTAGATTTATCAGACAGGATTTAAAACAACTATGATTAATATGCCGAGGGCTGTAAAGGAAAAAGCAACAACATGTAAGAACAGATGGGTAAAGTAAGCAGTGAAATGGAAACTCTAAGAAAGGATGCAAAGAAAGAATCAAAAGAAAATGCTAGAAATGAAAAACACTGAATAAAATAATGCCTTAGATGGCTTCATCAACAGCCTGGACACAGCTGAGAATCAGTGAGCTTCAAGGTATGCCAGTAACACATCAATAGAAATTTCCACACTGAAATATTGTGGGAAAGCAAGACCCCTCTCTGTGTCTCTCATGAATAAATAAATAAATAAAATCTTTAAAAAAAAGAATAAAGGGGCAGCCTGGGTGTCTCAGTGGTTTAGCACCTGCCTTCGGCCCAGGGCATGATCCTGGAGACCCAGGATTGGGTCCCACGCCGGGCTCCCTGCATGGAGCCTGCTTCTCCCTCTGCCTGTGTCTCTACCTGCCTCTCTCTCTCTCTCTCTCTCTCTCATGAATAAATAAATTAAATCTTTAAAAAAAATAAAAAATAAATTAATTAATTAATTAAAAAAGAATAAAAAAAAAAAAAAGAGAAAGCAAGACCTCAGCAGATAAAAGAAACCATAAGAACAGGGACATGGGTAAATGGCGATAGCTTTATGCATATGGCCAAAGCAAATTATTCCCACCATCGGTCAGTAATGAAAACAATACATGTTGAAAACAGCAATGATGGTGGGTAGTTAGCCAGGCCTACTGAGGTCAGTTCCCCCATCCTCCACCGCCCCCTAGTTAATGTTTCTATGAAACCTGTGTAGATAGTCACCTATGAAGTTCCCTACTGCCTCTCTCACAATTGGTTTTCTTGAGTTGTTTTTCCTCCCTTTTTCCCACATACTTCACGTTCTACAATAATAAAACCGATAGCCAACCCAGATTCAGGGTTTCACCTTGGCACCTGTACTTCTTGGTAGTGCCTGATGGTGAAGCCCTTTCAGAATCTGAAGTATCTGTTCCAAGATACTGGATTCTGAGTAATCATTTCATCTCTCATCGGAACATGCCATGTGGCAAAATAAAAAGGAAAAAAAAACCACCCTGGGGATGGGGGGGGGGGGCAGAATAGAATATCCAAAAACTGTGGGACAAATATAACACCAAAAGGAGAAGAAAGAGAAAATGGGACAGAAGAAATATTTGCAGCAATAATGACTGAGAATTTCCCCTAAAGTAATGACAAATATCAAACTACAGATCCAGGAAGCTCGGAGAACACCAAACAGGATAAACAGCAAAAATCTCCACCTAGGCATATCATACTCCAACTGCAGAAAATCAAAGACAAAGTCTTAAAAGAAGTCAGAGGGAAGGAAAACAGCTTACTTATAAAGGAAGACTGATAAGAATCACACCAGACTTCTCTCCATAAACCATGCAAGCAAGAAGAGAGGAAAGGGAAGTATCTAAAGTGTTGGAAGAAAAAAAACACCAACCTAGACTTCTGTATCCAGCAAATTATCTCTCAAAAGTGAAGGAGAAATACTTTCTGAGACAAACAAAAATTGTGAGAATCAGTACACCTGCCTTTCAAGAAATGTTAGAAGTTCTTCAAAAGGAAGAAAAATGATAGTCAATTTAGTAGTTCTTTGCTTTTGTTTCCCTTGCCTCCAGGGACATGTCTCATAAGAAGTTGCTATGGCCAAGGTCAGAGAGGTTGCTGCTTGTGTTCTCCTCTAGGATTTTGATGGTTTTCTGTCTCACATTTAGGTCTTTCATACATCTTGAATTTATTTTTGTGTATGGTGTAAGAAAGTGCTCTAGTTTCATTCTTCTGTGAGTTGCTGTCTAGTTTTCCCAACACCATTTGTTGAAGAGAATGTTTTTCTTTTTTTTCTTTTATTCATTTGTTGAAGACTGGTTGACCATCCTGTTGTGGGTCCATTTCTGGGTTCTCTATTCTGTTCCATTGATATATGTTTCTGGTTTTTTTCTTTTTTCTTTTAGGTGCCACTACCATACTGTCTTGATGATTACATCTTTGTAATATAGCTTGAAGTCTGGAATTGTGATGTCTCCAGATTTGGTTTTCTTTTTCAACATTACATTGGCTGTTTGGGGTCTTTTCTGCTTCCATGAAAATTTTAGAATTATTTATTTGAGCTCTGTGAAAAAATGCTAGTGTTATTTTGATAGGAATTGCTTTAAACGTGTAGACTGCTTTGGGTAGTATAGACATTTTAACAAGACTTGTTCTTCTAAAACATGAGCATGGAATGTTTTTCCTTTTTTTTTTTTTGTCTTCTTCAATTCCTCTTATAAGTGTTCTATAGTTTTCAGGATACAGATCTTTTACCTCTTTGGTTAGGTTTATTCCTAGGTATCTTATGCTTTTTGGTGCAACTATAAATGGGATCAATTCTTTGATTCTCTTTCTGCTGCTTCATTATTGGTATAAGAAATGCTGAATTCATGCATCAGTTCTAGCAATTTTTTGGTGAAGTCTTTTAGGTTTTCTACATACAGTATCACATCTGAGAAGAGTAAAAGTTTGACTTCTTCCTTGCTGCTGTATATGCCTTTCATTTCTTTTTGTTGTCTGACTGCTGAGGCTAGGACTTACCGTACTCTGTTGAAAAACAGTGGTGAGAATGGACATTCCTGTCATCTCCTGACCTTAGGGGAAAAACTCTCAATTTTTTCCCCACTGAGGATGCTATTAGCTGTGGGTCTTTCATATATGGCCTTTATTCCCCCAGCCTTATTTTAAAACAGTTTTTTCACTATGTAAATGCTAATATGGGTATTTTAATACTAACTACTTTTTTCTTTCATTGCATTTCCTTAAACATTTTCCAAAAGTGAATCACTAGATCAAAGCATACGTATAACTTTAGAGGTCTTAATAACACACACACACACACACACACTATATACTTTAAGTTGCTCTCAAGAAAACAAAGTGGAGGGCAGCCTGGGTGGCTCAGCGGTTTGGCACCGCCTTCAGCCCAGGGTATGATTCTGGAGTCCCGCAATTGAGTCCCATGTTGGGCTCCCTGCATGTAGCCTGCTTCTCCCTCTGCCTGTGTCTGTCTCTCTGTATATATATTATAATTTCTCATGAATAAATAAATAATTAAAAAAAAAGACAAAGTAGACTATGAAGGAGGAACACACATGCAAAGAGAGCAATGATAACATGTAGTGCCTCCTCTGCACAAACAGGTCAATACTGCTGAGGAATAAAGCAAAGAGAAATGGGAGAAAGGAAGAAAATGAACCTGGATAGACAGGCCTTGAATCACATCAAGGAAGGCCATGAGGAGTTGTGTTTTGCTTTGGATAAGAGAGCAGAAAGAACTCTGAGAAGGAGAACTTTGCCTGTTTTAAAAATGGAAGAAGAACTAGGAAGGCTGGTTAGGAAGCCTGCAAGAGGGATCAGGAGAGAGATACTGTGTGCCTGAACCAGAGGAGTAGGGAACAGAAGAGAGGACTCCTATATATATACAGGAGCTATCCAAAAAAGGTTGGGGTCATAATTGATTCTGTATGGTATGGCTGAGAAACTGGAGTAAAGCAAAGTGAAGAATACATCATTACTCTCAGAATTTTATTTAAAACACTTATACGTAATTTCCTGCTTACTTCTCTATTTCCTCCATTAGAATGTAAATTCCCTCAAGGCAGGGCCCCATCTTATTCACTATTTCATCTTCCATGCCTGTCGGAGTGCTTAGCATACTATAGTTATTCAGTAAATTGTTAAATGAAATAAATTGGCAGATAATGCCATTTCAACCTCAAGTATAGTACTTAACAGACAGCAATTTCATTATAAAGACGTAATCAATAAAGAAATAAACAAGTGTAGGCTATTTTCTTGCTATCAACCATCTATCTATCTATCTATCTATCTATCTATCTATCTATCTATCTAAAGGGTCTAGAGATTAGGAAATGATATGTTTTAAAAGGTTAAGTCTGAGCTTCTGGCAAAGTACTAACCAAAAACACTGAAGGGTTTAGAACAAGTCTCATCAAAATATGTCACTTTGGCATATGGACTATTTTGAGCTAAAGGCAATTAAGACCCTGTGAGCTCAAGAGAAATCTTTCCCCTCCAATTAACTACCTAAAAGAATCTAAAGCGGGAGTCTTTCCCAGAGTAAGAGCTATTATCAGAGATAAATTTCATCTGAGTGGCCCATCTGTATGGCCGGGCAAAAATCTAAATCCCGAACATCTGCTCTTCTTGCCCTGTAAACTGCCCTCCTCCTCTCTGAAATCCTAGGCCCCTATCCCCCATTCCTTAGCTCAGGATGGCATATATATCTTATTTTACCTTTCTGTCTTTGAAACTCTCACGTACATGGGGTTTTCATATACATGAAATTAAATTTGATTTTCTCCTGTTATTCTGACTCCTATCAATTTGATTCTTCGTCTAGCCAGAAGAACCTTTGAAGGGTAGAGGAAAATTTATCCTAACAATAGGATTAACTGGTGGTAAGCCTGGACAAGCTGATAGGCACTAACAGAAGTAGAAATGAATTTTTCTATGTCAAACTTCATGAACGGAATATTCTAATTTTTTAAAAGACGTATTCACTTGAGAGGTGGTAGCATGTGTGGATATGGGGTAGGGGGAGCTGAGGGAGGAAGAGAATCTCAGCAGACTCTCTACTGAGCGTGGAGCCCAACACAGGGGCTCAATCTCACAATCCTGAGATCCTGACCTGATCTAAAATCAAGAGTCAGATGCTTTTGCAACCAAGGGGAGGAGTGTGGGGGGATGGGGTGACTGGAGTGATGGGCACAAGGAGGGCACTTGATGGGATGAGCACTGGGTATTACACTATATGTTGGCAAATTGAACTGAAATTAAACATTTTTTTTTTAATTAAAAAAGAGATGCTTAACCTACTAAGCACCCAGGTGCCCCCATAACAATCTAATTTTTTATTTAATTGTGAAATATGCTATTTTAACAAAGAGTGTCAATATCTTAAAATGTCCTTTCAAAATTATCCACAGAAACACTGACAAATTCAACTTAAATCCAATGTATAACCATTTCCATAATCTATGTTTTGCTCCTTGGCAAAGCTACTCATTTTCTTAGCAACACTCAAGTTTTACTTTATTTTGATTAAAGATTAGAAATACAATGTGACTTTTATGTGTTCTTTTTTTTCCTACAAGAAAATCATACCACATATTTCAGAGGCCTCCAGGACATGGTTAACAAAGGCTAAATCGACATTACCAAGAGAAGTGTACTGGGGAAAATACTGTGAATATAAATATACTTGCACATTTTCTTTATTCCTTATGCAGCTCATTGCCCCACAAAAGCCATCAGTGTCCTTTTCTATTATTCTTCAAGCATCCCCACTCCACAAAAGGCCTACATCTGGATGTAAATATATCAGGAGAACTCCCATGAGAATTCTTGGCCTGGCAGGAGTGCACACAGGGAGTGGGGGAAGGATGGGCCCTATGTAGCAGATGTCCCAAAGAAGGGAATTGGAAGAGAATGCAAATCCGTTCTCTCCCAAGCTGTTGGCCTCAATTCAGGCAAGTAATTTGCTTCTGTAGGATTAACTACCCCGCCAAAAACTATCTAATCTTTCTATGTACAGATGCCACCAATATCTTTGTAGGTCAATTAATTCTACTGAGGACATTATTTACATAGCAAAGATAACAAAGAAATCGAACAAAGACAATAGAGAAATATACTTAAGAATTCAACTAGAAGATTTGTCCCTTTAAAAATGCTATTGACAAAATAAAAGGCTACCCCCCTCAAAAACAACTCAATGAATACTGGTAAATGTTAAATCAAATATGCATAAACTATATATATATATATATATATATATATATATATATATATATATATCCATATCCTATTAACTCAGGTTTTGTGGGCAAAAGTAAAAAAAAAAAAAAAAAGTAATATTCTGACATGACACACATATACAGTCTCCATCTGAAAACGACTGTTTTCTTTCATTTTCCTTACTTGCCAGAACACTGCTAAAAGAACTTCATGAGTGGTTGGGGGAGAACCTGGTTGTTTAAAAAAAAAAAAAAAATCAAATGCTTAAGAACAGAATGGGAAGAATCAAAGGCAAAAATAGTCTCCACTGTCTGCCAGTGAAAACTGCCAGGCAGGCCCAGTCTACCTATTCTTGCTGTTCTTTTTCCTCTAAGTGTCTTTTCCATATTCCCTTGTTTCCCAGAACCTGACAAGACTCTAATCCCTTTTTTATCAGATTAGTCAAAAAGAATTCTTATTTAAAAAGGCTAAAATGTGTTGGGAAATCAGTCATTTAGAGCGATGACTGCATTTATATTACCTAATACTGGTATCTTTTTATTTATAAAAAATAAGATTTGGCCAGTATCATCTTCTGCATTTTATTACATGTGAGAAAGAGCCAAGCACAAAGCTGAATTTCCTCTGTCCTTCTAGCTTGAGTCCCACCAGATAGGACGGTTGGAGAAAAAGGACTTGATCAAATAAATTACCCTAAGGGAAGAGGCTCTAGGTCCTAGTGATGTGAGGAACAAAGGAAAAAAGTAAATGTGGATAAAACTGAATTTCCTTATCACCTGCAGCCCCCTGGCAGATACTTGAGGCAAGGCAGGATAAAACATTCCTCCAGGAACTCCCAAAAGGGAAAGACAATCTTAGCTTGACAATAGCTAGGCCTCCAGCATCCTGTGAGTCTTCATTAGCATATGGAAACCCTTTTGGAAACTTCCCTTATCTTTACCTTCCTCAACACCAGAATATATAATCAGATGCTCTCACAATCCCAGGGCAGCCCTTTCTGCTCAGGGGTCCTGTCCCATGCTATAAAAACACCTTTTTGCACCAAAGACATCTCAAGAATTCTTTCTTGACTATTGGCTTCGAACCTCAACATTTCCACATCATTAGGAGAATGGATATACCACAAGGGAGGAACAGGAGGAACTGTGCCACAAGAGAAAGGGGTGCACAGGTCACAAAGAAAGGGCTGGGGCTGAGGCTGGGTGCCTCCTTCCTTGGTCTACTCAGCACCTCCCATCTTCTTTCACATCTCTGTCCCCAGCTCTCTCCACCCTTTCCCCACCAACACCCAACTGATCTAAGATGTTCCTATCAGTTAACTACAAATGACCTTGGCCCAAACTGGCTCTGCGGGAGAGACAAATGATTCATAGAAATTAAAAAAAAAAAAAAAAAAAAAAGAAATTATCTAGCCTCAGTGATATTCTAAGAACAGGGAATTAAAACATAGATGATGTGAAGATGTTTTGAACAGTGGTGCTGGGGTATGTAGTCAGATTGCCTTTCTAAACATCTGCATGTGCATGTTTCTAAACATCCACATCTGGATGACTGAATTTAAATGCAGCCTGGTCTGCTCTAGATTTAAATGACTGAGATTTCAAAAAATTATTACAATCAACAAGACTACTGGCATTGTGGTATGTAAAAATAGCACAGAATCCTGGAATAACCCAAACTGAGATGATCATTAAGTAACTAAATGACTGTTTTCAGCAGCTAGTGTACACCATAAAGCAACATAAAAGTTTGTACGTCTGATGGGAAAGCTATGTCATACTGGAACATTACCCTTACACCACCGATGCTTAACTCAGTACACATCAAAAATATCCCCACCTACAATGGTTCTGTGGGTTTGGGCCCAGATGTCTGTATTTTTACAAGTTTCTAAGGTGATTCTGACACATACTTCCAGTTAGGACAGAGTGACTGTCTTAGAGGATGTTAAATATTATTCCACTCAACTCCCAATTAGTCCACTTAGTCACAGCAAAATGTTAAGATCTCTCACACAGAGCTGCTCTGCTTACAAATCCATTACTAATCTTATCTCCCTGGGTTAATTTTCATGTGATGAGTACCAGAGTAGGACTTAAAAAAAAAAAAACTTTGCTTCTCACACCACCACAAGAAGTTATTTAAAATTAACACTTCAAATGAGGATTTAAGAGGTAATAAATTTAGAGGTGAGCTGGGAACTAGGGATTTATTTTGAAAGTAAAACTATCAATCCACAGTATGGAATAAAGAACAGGAAACAGTGATGTTAGGATAGAAAGGGGAAGCCAGATGGTCATCAGATTCTTCCTGAACCATGTCTTCACGGCATCACTTCATTATTTTCTTTTTACAATGATAACAACTCACCATGTATGCCCATGTTCAAATGAAAAGTATTCCCTCAAGATATAATCTATTTTCATCAGATGTTTTGGAATAATTTATGAAACTGTCAAACTAACATTAAATATCAAAAGTTGATTATACTATTCAGATAAAATGAGCCAGTTTCCTTTCTTCTTTTTTTTAGGGGAGACGGGGAATAGGGAGAGGCAGAGAGAGTTCATGACCTGAGCCAAAATCAAGAGTTGGACACTTAACCGACTGAGTCACCATGCGCTCCACAATGGGCCAGTATTCTTTTTTTTTTTTTTAAAGATTTATTTATTTATTTATTTATTTATTTATTTATTTATTTATTTATGAGAGAGAGAGAGAGAGAGAGAGAGAGAGAGAAAGAGGCAGAGACACAGGAGGAGGGAGAAGCAGGCTCCATGCCAGGAGCCTGACGTGGACTCGATCCCAGGACTCCAGGATCGCGCCCTGGGCCAAAGGCAGGCGCTAAACCGCTGGCCAGTATTCTTAACCTCAATCTATTTCCTTTAATTTTCATCTATCTAGAATAAAAACAAATTTATTAACATACCTTGGGTCAAGAAGACTCCTCAAAAATTTGAAAAGCAAAACTTGGTTCTGAATAGAAAAACAATAAAAAAAAATTAAATTCTTCAAACTATGCCATGGTAAAGAACAATTCTAGAAAATCCCTTTTAAGTCAAACAATAAAAAAAAAAATTAAATTCTTCAAACTATGCCATGGTAAAGAACAACTCTAGAAAACCCCTTTTAAGTCTATGTACAGATCTAAGAAATTCTAAAGAGTCATTTGGAGGTCATTTCCTCTCAGTAATTGAAATCACTGTCACACATTCCATTTTGAGTGCAGAAGAAACACAAATGCATTGTTACTGTCAAAAAAATAAAAGCCCTATACTAAGACACATCCTTAGCGGTTCTCGGCACTAGGACCTTGGGAAAGGCAGGTGCTCTGAACTGCTGTGCTGACAGTGAGTTCTAGCTACACTGAGGGGTTCACACTGCCTCACCAGGTCCTCTTTTTTGTGACAATAGCCTATTGTGATATAATCTAAGTAGAATGGGAGTTTGAGACACAAACAGCAACCACCACCAAAAAAGTTCATTAACTTCTGTAATCAACTACAGAAGAGATGTCACACTGCAACATTAACAATTAATATGTCATGAAATCTGGGTTCTGTTTCTTCCACTTACTTGCCATGTGACTGTTTAAATCACTGACTCTCTTAGTAATTCAGTTTACTTATCTGAAACAGAGAACACAATATCTTCTCTGCCTTCTGCAGAGGTAGAAGTGAAAATTAAATGAGATACACCTTAAAATACCCTGAATATAAATAATGTTTTTAAGTTCTTAGGGAAACTAAGCAAAAATTATAGCTTAGTTTTTCTTTCTTCTTTCTTTTTGGATACTTCAAACTTCATCCATATAAAGCAAAGAATTCTCAAAACTGAAAAGGATTAATGTACTTTAGAAGATGACATTTAAAACATGTTATCAGTCTTTGATTCTCTATCATTTTCCTGGTCTATCATTTTGTTTTATTTAATAGGACTCTCCTCCTGGTTATAACTTAATATTCTGGCTTTTTTTCATTTCAAGAATTCTCAAAATAATTGGTTAGAAGCGTTATTTCTTGCCACTAAGAAAGGTACTTTCATATTCAGTAAATCTTTGCAATAAAATAAATACTTCATTTATTTAAAAGAAATGTATAAGACTCTCCAAGCACTCCACAATCAAATAAACATCTTTTAAACAAAATCTATGACACTTTAGCTTTTTTATGTTTGTCTGATAAGTGACATTATATTTATTTACTTGGCCTCTCTGTCTCTAAGGATCTTTAGAGACTAAGGGAAACAGAAAATCCTGCTTAGATAACCTTAAATGACAGTGACAACACTAAGGTGAGGCAATACGTCAGAAACTGCTGACTTTTAAAGAGGGGATGGAGAGTAGTTTTAGCAGAAGTGTCCTCCTGTCCTAATCACTAGAATGGACTGAATGACTCTCCATGTACTTCTCAGTATCCTGAGCAATGCTTTATCATCATTTAAGTTCAACTATTCTGCAACTGTCTGTTGGCTTATCTGCCTTCTTCCTTAAGCATAGGCATACATGTCTATGTTTTTATATCCACAGCACATAACAGTGTTATTGGGTCACAGAAGGTACATAATATTTATTGAATTAATGGATATGTTGAGTTCATGGACCTCATTATGCTGGACAGCCAAGCCTGATGCCTGGGAGTCACTTTTAACTCATTTTCAAGTCCTGTACATGTTTTATACCACAACACACCCTGAACCCATCCACACCACCACCACTGACTTAGTCCCCATTCTCGCCATCTTCTGCCTAAACCCTTCACTTTCTAACTAGTCTCCATGGTCTCTGTTCTCCATATGCTCTGTTAGTCTACTCCCCACACTATAAAGTTAGTTTTCTATAAAATGAATCTAATGATGTCCTTTTGCTGAAAAACTTTAGTAATTCTCTAGGTTATCTAGAATATCCAGTATAATTTCTAGTGCTACACATAAGATTGTTCAGTATCAGAGTGCAAACTCTCATTTCTAGCCTCTCTAGTTTCAACTCCTCCCTCCAGCAGACCTTTTCTAGCTTCACCACGTGCTCCTCCCACCATCATCCCCAGCACGTCATGCTTCACACAGACCCGGCCATTCTCTGGATATGCATGTTGTCTCATTCCTTCAAGTCTCTACATACCCATAATCCTCTATCTAGAAAGTGATTCTCAATTCTCTGCCTAGAAAATGGATGCCGGGATCCCTGGGTGGCACAGCGGTTTGGCGCCTGCCTTTGGCCTAGGGCGCGATCCTGGAGACCCGGGATCGAATCCCACGTCGGGCTCCCGGTGCATGGAGCCTGCTTCTCCCTCTGCCTGTGTCTCTGCCTCTCTCTCTCTCTCTCTGTGACTATCATAAATAAATAAAAATTAAAAAAAAAAAAAAAAAAAAGGAAAATGGATGCCAGTCACTCAGGACCCAGCCCAGGCATGGCTGGGGGCTCTTGTCTGGCATCAGTCCACCACTCTCTGCTCTTATTCCTACAGTGCTTTCTCCATGTGTCTGCTGTAGCACTTGTAACCTTGCATGGTATATAAGCACTTCTTTAGTTCACAGGAAAAATTAAAGAGAAGATTGTATTCTTATTTGCAACCCAAGGCCTACCTTACAGTATATGGTAAGGCCATAATAAGTGTTTTAGTTAATAAACTGCATATCTTTGTCTCTCAGGCCAGCTGCCCCCACTCACTGCTTTGGTTTTCAACTTAAAAGGTTATCCTCTCCTTCAAGTATGGGTACTTGAGGACTCTGGGTCATGCTTTATGTTGCTGTCATTGTCCTACTTCCTACCTCTATCACTTACAGCCTTAACGACAGTGAGCAAAACTCATTATTTTCACTGCAATCATAGTGACAAGTGGAACACTAGGTTCACTAATGAGTACTTCAAACTGAACATCTCAATATTTGACATTAATATAACTGTATTCTAGTTAAGATTTTACAAGAAAAATTCTAAATAGTCAGCATTAACTTAATGTGAGGATGACAAAAGTCTGAATAAATAATAAATAACATCAACCTCAAAGAGAATACAGATGTAGTTCCTATAGAAAAACAAAAGAAAACAAAAAAGAGGAGGAGGGATCTTCTGTGGATTACAAATTCTAGAATAAGTACAGAGTATAGTTCTAAAAATGTTTCTGGGATGTTACTACTTACTATGCAAAAAGATGAACTCCTTCATTTCCAGATGCAGAGATTATCACACAACTGCTCCCAAATACACACACACACAGTATAAAAAATGCTTAAATGGCAACTATCGAAGAAATTACTACAATCAAAAGTGCTTAAATGGATATTCAGTAATTATCTCTCCACTAGATGTTTCTTCCCAATTTATTTTTGCAATATTTACCTGGAGTTTTTTAATGACTGTTTCAATCTGTTCAGAAAAGTGAGTAGCAACCAGCTCTGCAGCTTTACAGGGCCTCAGGGATACAAGTTCCTAAAGTGAAAGGAAAAGATAAAGTGATCTCTTATGTTAACTAGAATTTCCATTTGTGTGAAACATGATTTGCCTACTTTAGTATTTTCATAAGCTTCTACACTGCCTTTCAGAAGACCTCAATATAAGGTCTCAATTTAAAGGCACATTGCAAAGGAACAAAATTAGAAATATACCAGGTAAAAAATAGATTTTGATATAACAGTAATTCAGAATGCTTAGAAAATGAAAGCATTAAAACTCTGGATATAAGCCTTGATATCTACAGGATGAACAGAAGGAACAAAAGCTTTCCCAAATTTCCTAGTCAGTGAATTTCACCCTTGAGCTTAAAGTAATCACTGGAAACAATGAAAAGAAAAAAAGAGGAGAGTTGAAAATTTTCTAACTAAAATTTTGAAAACTTTACTCTTGATGCCTGGTGGATTTTGAAACAAGGAGTGTCTTGGGATGCCCGAGTGGCTCAGCGGTTGGGCACCTGCCTTCAGCTCAGGGCATGATGCTGGAATGCCTGGATCAAGTCCCACATCGGGCTCCCTGCATGGAGCCTACTTCTCCCTCTGCCTGTCTCTGCCTCTCTCTCTCTGTCTCTCATGAATAAGTAAATAAAATCTTTAAAAAAAAAAAAAAAAGGAGTGTCTTAAAACAATTAAGGGTCACAAGTCTTACATGAGACTAAGAGGTTGATCACTGTTTATCAATTACAGTAAATAACATCTATTCCTGCCAAATTTAAGACTTCCAATCTGCCCTCTCCTGGAACTTTCATAAACATTATGGCTGGCTATTTATCTTCTTGAAACTCTCTTCTAAGTTGGTTTCTGTAACCTACTCTTCTACTCTTCCAACTGCAGCTTTACATGGCTAAAATGCAAAGACCAACTACAGATTAACATGATATACTGTCAAATAAAAATGAGACAAGTTACTGTGACAGCAACATTCATGGTACATCTAATATGTCTGTATCAGTACCTGCTCTTTAATAATGAGCAGACATTAGTAACTATACTCTATACTACTTTTATATAATAGACCTCAAAACAGAGAAGGTACAACTAACCAATACTACAAATGAAAAGGGGGGATATTACTACCAATCTGCAGATATTAAAAAGAAATTATTATGAATGAATTTATATCAAGAATTTGAAAATTTAGACAACATAGAGAAAAGTTTCTAGAAAAAATGTCTTTTAATAAGTTGACTTAACAATTAGAAAAACCTGCCTTGATTTTTAATCACTAAGGAAACTGAATGAATATTAAAAAAATTTTTCCATATGGAAAACTCCAGGCCCAAAGAGCATCACTGGTGAGTTCTAACAACCATTTAAGGAAGAAATAATGCCAACATTAATTAACCCTTAAAGAGAATAGGAAAAACAAAAACAAAACTTCACATTTCCTGAGACGATCAAAATTTTTGACACCTAACCCCAATAGGATAATATAAAAAAGGAGAACTACAGATCAGTCATAATCATAAGCACTGATACAAATATCCTAAATAAAAACAAAGTCCAACAATATTTTAAAAGGATAATGCCAGGATTAAGTTATGGTTATCCACATTAGTCAAGGCTGGTTTAGTATCAATAAGATTCACCATAACTATAGAGTAAGAAACAAAATGTGAAAAAATTCATTTATGAAAAAATTGTTAACATACAGAAATAAAAGACTTCCATAAAAGTCTAGTAAACATTGTATTTATATTGGAAATAAAAATGTTTAAAATACCATTAACAATAGCAAATTTTATGCTAAAAATATGAAATTGTGACAGCTAATCTAATGAAGAATGGAAAATCCCTAGAGAAAATTATAAACCCTTATAGAAGCTCTTGAATAAAGGCTTATATCATATGGTCATAAACTGGAAGACTCTATATCATAAAGATGCCAATTAAATTTAAGATAATTGATGGATTCAGTGCAATCTCTATGAGAATCATAAAGTTAAAAGAAGTTTTTTGGTAGAACTTGACTAGCTCATAATAAAATATATTTAAAAGCATAAAAGGTTGATAGGTGGGGAGGATGGCAGAGTAGGAGGATCCTAAGCTCACCTCTTCCCACTGATACAACTAGGTAACACCCATATTAGTATAAACCTAGAAAAGACTCGAAGACAGGCAGAACGAACACACTCTCCACAGCTAAATATAGAGAGGAGAACCCACTGTAGGGAGTAGAAAGGGTGAAGACAAGGTACAGAGCAAAATGGACCAACGGGACTATCCACAGGAACGATGGACACCGTGGGCATGGAGTGGAGAGAAAAACGGACTCTCACATCAGGGTGAACATGGGACTTCACACTGCAGGGCACTATTTTCTTTTTTTTTTTTTTTTTTTTAAAGCCACTATTTTCAACAGGAGACATAACTGACTTTCCTAACACATAGAAGTAGACACAGAGAGTTCAACAAAATGAGGAGACAAAGGAATATGTCTCAAATGAAAGAACACGACAAAAATCACAGCAAGATAGCTAAATGAAACAAAGATAATATGCCTATACAAAACTTAAATTAGTGGTCATAAAGATACTCACTAGACTTAAGAGAGTGGAGGACCTCAGTAAGACTCTTAACAAAGACACAGAAAATATCAAAAAGAACCAGAGATGAAGAACTCAATTACTGAAATTAAAAATATATTACATGAGATAAATAGTAGACTAGAAGAAGCAGAAGAATGGATGAGCAGAAGAATGACCTGGAGGACAGAGTAACAGAAAGCAATGAAGCTGGACAAAACAGAGGGGGGGAAAAAAAAGGGAAAACGTCTTAGAGACATCAGCAGCACCATCAAGCACAGTAACATTCACATTATGGGGATTCCATAAGAAGAGAGAGAAAGGGGTGTAGATAGTTTATTTCAAGAAACAATTGCCAAAAACTTCCTGATTCTGGGGAAGGAAATATCAAGATCTAGGAGACACAGAGAGCCCCCCAACAAAATCAACCCAAAGAGGTCCTCACCAAGACACACAGTATTTAAAATGGCAAAATGTACTGATAAAGAGTGAATTTTAAAAGCAGCCAGAGGAAAAAAAATAAAATTAAATAAAATAAAAGCAGCCAGAGAAAACAGTTATGTACAAAGGAAACCCCTAAAAGGATAAGAGCTGATTTTTCAGCAGAAACTTTGAAGGCCAAAAGACCAAGTATATTCAAAGGCTAAAAGAAAAAAATCTGCAGCCAAGAATACTCTATCCAGCAAGGCTACCATTCAGAACAGACGGGGAGATAAAGAGTTTCTCAGACAAACAAAAGTTAAAGGAATTCATCATCACTAAAACAGTCCCATAAGAAATGTTAAAGGGAACTCTCTGAGTGGAAAGAAAGACAATAAGAGTAAGCAGTAAACACAAAAGCAGTAAAATTAAGTATATCTATAAAAATCAGTCAAGGCATTCACAAAATACATGGATATAGAGTACGCCACCATATGCCTAAAACCTGGGAGGGAAAGGAGTAAAAAAATGAGTTCTAACTTAAGTGACCATCAACTTAATACATGCATAAATGTTACATATAAATCTAAGGTAATCACAAATCAAAAACCAGTTACAGGAACATTTGGATGCATAGGCTTCATGCTCTGCTCATTGTTCAGTACTATTAATAGTCACAGGATAGAGATAGAGCTACTGAAATGGCAATTTGAATTTTAACATAGTTTAGAATTTGTCAGTATGTACACAAGGGAAGATCATTTTGGAATTTTGAGGGGGAAAT
Source organism: Canis aureus (assembly GCF_053574225.1). Classification (NCBI taxonomy): domain Eukaryota; kingdom Metazoa; phylum Chordata; class Mammalia; order Carnivora; family Canidae; genus Canis; species Canis aureus. The sequence goes on along the minus strand of NC_135641.1, from coordinate 22,377,726 downwards.
GTGTTAAACATCTTATTTGAGTGCAGAATGATACTCTCACGTTTTCTGCTGCCAATAAAAAAAATTCAGCTACTAATATATAAAAAATAGTAAAAGATATGCAAAAAATGAAGAGCAAGGAATCCAAGTATACTGCTAAACAAAGCCAACATACCATGAAAGTGTGTTGAGAGAGCATTTGAAAAAAGGTACAGAGAAAAACTATAAAAACAACCGTAAGATCAGTAACAAATGGCAATAATAAACACATACCTATCAATAATTATTCTGAATACAAATGGACTAAATGCTTCAATCAAAAGACACAATGTGATATAATGGATAAAAAAAACAAGACCCATCTATATGCTGCCTATAAGAGATTCATTTCAGATCTAAAGACATATACAGATCAAAAGTGAAGGGATAAAAAAAGCATTTACCATGCAAATGGAAGTAAAAAGAAAGCTAGGGTAGCTTTCTATATTGGACAAACTGGGCTTAAAAAAAAGAATATGAGACAAATAAAAGACATTATATAATTAAAAAGGTAACAATCCAACAAGAAAATATAACTGTAAGTATTTATGTACCCAACTTGGGAGCACCCAAATATATAAAGCAGATAATAACAACAGAAAGGAAGTCATTGATAATAAGACAATAACAGGTTACTTTAACATCCCACTTACATTAATGGACAGAATTTTCCAGTCAACAAGGAAATAGTGGCTTTGAATAACACACTACAACAGATGCATTTAACAGATATATTAAAAATATTCTGTCTTAAAATAGCAGAACACACATTTTTTAAAAATTGCACATGAAACATTTTCCAAACAGATCACGTTAGGCCACAATGAGTCCAAACAAATTCAGAAAGATTGAAATCACACCACACATCTTTTCCAACTACAATGCTATGAAACTAAAGTCAATCAGAAGAAAGAATCTGGAATGACTACAAATAAATCGAGGTCAAATAACATGCTACTAAACAACAAATGGGTCAACCAAGTAATCAGAGTAAATAAAAAAATAAATGGAGGGCAGCCCGGGTGGCTCAGCGGTTTAGCTCCGCCTTCAGCCCAGGGCATGATGCTGGAGACCCGGGATCAAGTCCCACATTAGGCTCCCTGAATGGAGCCTGCTTCTCCCTTGGCCTGTGTCTCTGCCTCTTTCTCTCTATCGCTCAAGAATAAATAAAAAAAGTATTAAAAAAATAATAAATGGAAACAGGGGTGCTTGTAGCTCAATCAGTTAAGCATCCACATTTGGCTGGGATCCTGGTCCTGGGGTCCTGGAATCAAGCTCCATGTCAGGCTCCCCATTACCTGGGCAGCCTGCTTCTCCCTCTCCCTCTGCCCTGCCCCCTTGTTCATGCTCACTCTCTTTTGTATCCATCATAGCAACATTTTCCTAGATATGTCTCCTGAGGCAAGGGGAAAAAAGCAAAAATAAGCTACTGGAATTGTATCAAAATAAAAAGCTTCTGTACAGAAAAGGAAACCAACAAAACTAAAAGACAATCTTAATAGGAATATATCCAATAACAAGTTAGTATCCAAAATACATAAAGAATTCTATAGCACAATACCAAAAAACCAAATAATCCAATTAAAATGAGCAGAAGACATGAACAGACATTTCTGCAAAGATGACATACAGATGGGAAACAGATACGTGAAAAGATGCTCAACATCACTTATCATTAGGAAAATGCAAATTAAAACCACAAGGAGATATCACCCCATACTTGTCAGAATGGCTAAAGTCAAAACACACAAGAAACCAGTGTGGGTGAGGATGTGAAGAAAAAGGAACCCTCATGCACTGTGGTTGGAAATGCAAACTGATTTGGAAAACAGTGTATAAACTCCTCAAAAAATTAAAAATGGAGCTACCATATGATCCAGTAATTCTACTACTGGGTATTTACCCAGAGAATATGAAAATACTAATTTGAAAAGATATATGTACCGCTATGTTTACTGCAGCATTATTTGCAATAGTCAAATTATGGAAGCAGCCCAAGTTTCCATCAACAGATGAATGGATAAAGAAGATGTGGTCTATGTATACAATGGAATATTACTCAGCCATTAGAAAGGACAAATACCTGCTATTTGCTTCGACATGGATGGAACTGGAGGGTATTATGCTGAGTGACATAAGTCAATTGGAGGACAAACATTATACGGTTTCACTCACATGGGGAATATAAGAAATAGTGAAAGGAATTATAAGGGAAAGGAGGGGAAAATGAATGGGAAAAATTAGAGAGGGTGATAAAACATGAGAGACTCCTAACTCTGGGAAATGAAAAATGGGTAGTGGAAGAGGAGGCAGGCGGGGGGATGGGGTAACTGGGTGATGAGCACTGAAGAGGGCACTTGAGGGGATGAGCACTGGGTGTTATACTATCTGTTGGCAAATTGAAATTCAATTAAAAAAAAAAGATGTGGTATATATACACAATGGAATATTAGTCATAAAAAAGAATGAAATCTTGCCATTTGCAACAATATGAATGAATGTGAAGAGAGAGTATAATGCTAAGTGAAATCAGTCAGAGAAGGACAAATACCATATGATTTCATTTAATATGTGGAATTTAGGAAACAAAACAAAGGAAAAAGGAAACCAATCAAAAAAACAGACTCTTAACTATAGAGAACTGATGGTTACCAGAAGGGATGGGAGTGGGAAGATGGATGAAATAGGTGAAGAGGATTAAGAGTACACTTACCACAGTGAGCGCTGAGTAATGTACAGAACTGCTGAATCACTATACTGTACACGAAAAGTAATATAACACTGAAAGTTAACAGTACTGGAATTAAAGTTTAAAAATAAAGAAATAAATGTATAAAAGGTCAAAATAGCCAATACTCTCTTAAAGATGTCAAGATTTATTATAAAACAACAATATTTAATAGTGTGGTACTGATGCAGAGACAAATAAGAGCAGTGAAGAAGAATAGAGTGCTGAATAACAGATCAAACATAGAGATCCTTGATATACTTCTGACAAAGTAGTATTGCTAAGCAATGGGGAAAGGCAACCTTTTAAAATAACTGTTGCTGGGAAAATTGGACACCCATACTTTAAAAATTAATTGCATACAGCCCCAGACCATATATAAAAACTTTTGAGCAGACCTAAGATTCAAAGACAAAAAATAAACAAGAAAGCTTTTAGACAATAATAAGGGAGAATTTCTTCTTTACTACAGAAGGAAAAAATTGATAATTTGACTACTAAGAAAAAAGAAGAACTTTGCTTTTAAAAGAACCACAGAAATGAGCCACAGAGTGGAAGATATCCACAACACATATCACTGAAAAAACTAACATTCAGGATACATGACAAATTCCCATAAATCAGTAAGTACAAGAGACATTCTAGTTTTAAAATGGGCAAAAGACTTCAATCGGCACCTCTCAGAAAGAGAATTTAAATGACCAATAAACAAAAAAAGACTATCAATCTTATTAGTAATTAAAAGTATGTAAATTACAAACATAATAAAATATCATTATACATGCACCAGACTGGCAAAATTTAAGTCTAGCAAGGATATAGAGCTAATGGAAAATCTCATTCAATGCAAGCATCTGGTGAAGTTGAATACATTTATCCCATTTAACTAGCAAGTATATAGGCCCCAGAGGAGAGATTTATCAAACATTAGCATGCATCAAAATCACCTGGAGGGCTTATCAAACCATATTGCTAGCCCTACCTCCAGAGTTTCCAATTTACTAGGTCTGAGGCAAAGATGGAAACTGCCCTTCTATCAAGTTCTCAGCTGATGCTGTAATGTGAGACTGCCCTCAAGAAATGCTGTGTTTAAAATGCATGTATGAGAATGATTGTGGATGGACTACTTTTAATAGTCAAAAACTAGAAATAGAAATGTTCACCAACAGCAGAAATGACTAAATTGTAATATAACTGTAAAAATGGAATACTATACAAGAATTAAAATGAACCACAGCTACCTACAACAAAATGTACAAACTTCAAAGAGCAGAACTCCATTTATGTAAAGGTGAGAAAAAGGCAAAACAAACATGTCTTTTTAGAGACGCAGATATGTGCAGTAGCAGTATATAGAAAGGCAGGCCATTATCAGAAAAACCAGGATCCTGGCCATATTAGGGAAGGCAAGAAAGTGTAATCAGGAAAGGATATACACAAAAAGTCTAAGGTATTGGAAATAACTCAATTTCTTGATCTGGGCCTTGGATGTTTGCTTTTTTAAATGTGTCATTAAACTGTACATTTGTTGTATGCACTCTTTGGGATGTTTTCTGTATTTCAAATGAAAAATACTTTAAAGATTTATTTGAGAGAGAGAGAGAGAGTGCGAGAGAGAGCGAGTGGGGGAGGGAGGGGGAACTTAAGCAGACTCCCTGCTGAGTGCAGCCTGACATGGGAATTCAATCTCACCACCCATGAGATCATGGTGAACCAAAATCAAGAGTCGGACGCTCAAGTGACCTGAACCACCCAGGTGCCCCAAAATGAAAAATATTTTTAAAAATCTAATGAAACATATTTTGTCCATACTGGAAAAACCATTGGAACTAGAGATTCTTTACCTGGAATCCACAGATCCAATCTAAGGATAGCTTTTAGGCGATCCCTGAAATTATAAGCAAAATTATGCATCTGTGCATATGCACAATATTATGTGTCATGGGTCCAAATCTTTCAAGAGATTCACCCAAGAGGTCTATAACCCTCAAAGTGTTAAGAATCACTAATCTATATACCTGTGTCTACTGTCAGAAAATTGAGGACTTCCCTCCACCTTTCAAATCATTGAAAGTTGATTTTATTCACAGAATTTAAGCCACAGAAGTTCTTCAACAAAAAGTCTATATATTTTTAACTGTGGCCTTAAGAGATATTAAAAAGTTCAAGGTGAAAAAAATGTGCAGATGTGGGGAAAACAGTCAGCAGAAATAATTGTTGTGCAGCAAAAACACTTCCTGTTTCTCCAGTATGAGTTTTCTGCTGAGTGATTTGTTTACTCATTGATTAATTCATCATGTTTCACATTATACAGAGACAAAGCTTCATTTTCAGATGTCTGGAGTCCATGTGCTCAAACTACTGCATAATGCAGATGAAGTGAAATGAAGAAGCCATAATGTAACTATGGAGACAAGGGAATGATGAAAGGAAAAAGAATACAAAATGATTAAAGGAAAAAAAGATACAACTGAAAATAGAGAAAAGTTTTCCTGGGTTTTTTCCACCAAGATATATTCACCTTATCGTTAGCAGGAATATGGTAACATTAAATAACATATATGTTCTCAATCCTTCAGATGAAAAAGTGTAGCAATTACTTCAGACCACAGATCTACTGACTGACTATACCACCTTTCATACCACATGTTTCATATAAGATGCTGTTCACATTTCTGATCTCTCTAAACTTTACAACCATCAGGAACTAGAAGAAAGAATTCACATCACAAGCAGTTTCCTTAAAGTTTCAGAGCTTATCCTTTCTTATCATTTTCCATATGTATAATATTTTTAAAAAGATATTGAATAATCATATCTTTCACTATATCTCTAAGCCTTTCACCAGAAGTTCCCCTATCAGCTGATCTTTGCTACATGGAGAAAAACTTTGTAGATTTGTTCTCTCCAAAACTAGGATTACCTCAGCATCTTTCACTATACTTTTTTTTCAATTATCAGTGATCTATAAAACAGAATAAAAAAACCTGCTAACTGTTGGTTTTTGAGGTGCAGTGTACATGATGAATCTAAGAAAACGAACACGAGAACTGATTTGGGGGGTCCTCTTCAGAATGCATTTGTGATCATGTGTTCACCACACGTGCATTAGTCTCCTCATTTAGGCATCTATAAGTTTGTTTTTTAAAAAGAAGCTCTTGCTCTAAAGTCAACTCCTGCATTCTTGTAACACAGCATGCATAAACAAAATCAGAACTGTCATTCTATTATATATGGAAAAATAAAGCAAAGAGAACAACGCATTGCAGTAAAAATTCCATTGGGTGATTGAGAGGAATGGCTCCCTATCACATTTTAGAGGAGGAAGACCAATACTACTCTGAGTCATTCTAAGGTTCCAAAAACCCACTAAATCCAGTTTGTCATGCAGCTGAGTGAATTTGAGTTATTTTCAGAAGTCACAATACAATACATTGTATATGACATGGATTTGATGAAATATCAGGTGAAATAAATAATCTGATAAAGGCATTAATCCTCAAGTAGATCAACTTAATGATATGCTATTACTTAGTTAGCATACACTTAATTTGGGAGATAGCCATACAAATGGGGAAGTTCAAAAAGTTTTGTTGAATCAGTACCTCGATATGATCCATTGCTTTCTGCCATACAGATTGCTTCTCCTCTGCACTGTGTCCAGGAATGGATAATATATTGTGAATATAGTTAAAGACTTCTTCCTGAAGAGCACAAGACAACTTATTTATTCATTCATTCATTCATTCATTCATTCATTCAATATTTAGTCACTACCTACTATCTGTACCAGTCTTGGTAAGCATCTGTTACTTAGAGATGGTAAACCACTTGTAAATAGTTAAACTGCTGGAAAATGGACACTAAAGAGAATAAGTTTAATGTTTAGGGTAGACTCTTGGAAGTTGCAAATCCATCCCAATTAATTTTGGTCTCAATTTCATTAACCAAATGAGGGAATATCATACTTCTTCTGTCTTTGGTCGACCATGTCCACATTCCCAATTTCATTTCACATCACTATTGCCCTTCTCTATTATCCTGGTCCCACTCCTAGAATACTTTTCATTGACTCTGCTTGACTGGCTTCATCTCAAATTCCAAAACTCAAGCTCTATGTCACCTCCTCTGAGATTCCTTCCCTGGATGCTCTGTAGAAGTCAGTTTTCCCAGTATGTTCTCAAGTTTGTCTCCATTTTCTTCTCTCAAGCACTCATCACATCTGTAATTAAGTATCTTGTTTCCTTATGTCAAATCTCCATCACTGAACTATAAGTTCTAACGCTGCAGAAAATATATCTATTTTAATGGTCAATGTATACTAATGGTAGGCACTCTACAAAAATCTGGTGAATAAATGAAGAAAAACCTTGAAATCAGCAAACATATAACCCAACATTTCTACTGAATAGTTATCCGTACTTAATAGTTCTACTTAATAAGGGGAAGGGAGGACTGAGTAAGAAAAAAAGGTAAAGCAGCCTCATAACTCACCTCCCTTAGTGGGTCACGTAAGTAGCAATCGATTATTTTGTCATATTGGTGTTCTCGTTCATACATAAACTCACAAATTTGATAGCTAGAACATAAGAGGAAAAACTTCAAAGTACCAAACAGGCAGGTAGTTATTAGTTTACTGTTTCAAAAAGTTTGCTCACAGAGGTTAGTATTAAGAAAAATGAATATAGTAGATGTGATTTCTACTGTAAAATGAAGTTACAGCATCTAAGGGAGAGGAGTATCTGCCATTCCTCTAAATACAAGATTAAAATGCTGCTGAATATGAATATTATGTTTCTAAGAAATTTCGAAACTGAGTACAAAATAAATGTTTTTTTTTTTTTTCCAAAATAAATGTTAAAGCAACAATAATATGTCACATAAAGATAGTTATTAGTCAACAACTATATGAAGTTTGTTCAGAATCAAATATGTCAAATATTCAACATTGAACAAATCAGATAAGTAATACTGTTAACATATTGTATCTTATTTGCTATGTTAAATTCCGCATTGTTTAGAAAAATGTATGAATAAGGTGGCTCAAAAATCTATAAAATAATGGAAATTTTAAGTAAACAAAACTAAAATAATAAATCATAAGATGTAAATTAAAAGATTACATCATTTTCATACTAAAATGTACATGCACTTCAAATTTACTCACTGTTAATTTCTGCAAATGTTACTAATTTTAGACTTGAAAGACAAAAGCTTTTTATTTATTTATTTTTATTTGAAAGATAAAAACTTGCATTTAGGTTTTTTTTTATTATTTGCACAGGTTTCTTTCTTTTTTCTTTTTTCTTTTTTTTTTTTTGCACAGGTTTCTTAATTAAAAATTGGCAGTGCATGAATGGGCTTCCAGTTAGAGAAGTCAAAACTAGTATATGGCAATTAATGTATGCCTTAAAAACAACTTACAATTCTGCTTTTTCTGCCATCCGGATAAGCCGACTCTCTTCAAACTGAACTATGCCTCCAGCTTGCAGCAACTCTAAAAGGACCTTAACATTTAAAATAAATGAGTAAAAACACTTTGGAATCTACTTTTATTTACTAGCTCCGTAAGAGTCCATTCAGCCACACAAACCGTAACTTTTTGTTTGGTCTTATTACTTGATGTTTTCACTTGGCTTTCCCATGTATGAGGTACCAGAAAACTATCATTATAATGTTGGTGATATTGTAATTTAGTCTTATATAAAAAGATAAATGGCTCTATTTTTTCAATCATAGAAGGAATGCCACAGTGTGTGTAAATAAAGCCTTATTAGAACATCTAATTAACCGTCCACTAAGCCAAGAATGTCCATATAATTTGTCTGGTGCTTTAATACCTCATGGTTCTTTAAAATCTATTGTCCACAGGTAGTATCCATGTTTACATATTAATTTCTCTATTTAAACACTGGGGTTTCTCATAGCATTATTCACAAGAGCCAAAAGCTGGAAACAACCTAAATGTTCATTAATGGAGGAATGGATATTCCTCAAATTCTATAATGGAATATTATTCAGCCTTAAAAGAGAATGAAATTCTGACACATGCTGTAAGATGGATGAACTTAAAAACATGCTAAGTAAAATAAGCCAGTCACAAAAGGACAGATACTATATAATTCCATTTATATGAAGTACCCAAAGTAGTCAATTCATAGAGACAAAAAGTAGAATGGTAGCTGCCAAGGGCTGAGGACGGTGGTTATGTGGAGTTATTAACAGATACAGAGGCTCAGTTCAGAAAGATAAAGTTCTGAAGATGTATGGTGATAATGGTCACACAACAGTGAGATATACTTAAAGCCACTGAATCATACACTTAAAATGGTTAAAATAAATTTTATGGTGTATAGATTTTACCACAAAAACACTAGGGTTCATATAATTAATTTTGACCACATCAAGTAGATGGAAAAAAAAATGGACTAGGGTGTTGAGATTGAATCATCAGTATTTTTAAATCTCAAAATATAATAGAACCATTACATAGTCATTAGAACAATATGAGAAGGCTTTCTCTTATATTTAGGTTCAAGATCCAAAGTAAAGGGAGGCCTGGGCGGCTCAGTGGTTGAGCGTCTGCCTTTGGCTCAGGGCGTGATCCTGGTCTGGGAATCAAGTCCCACATCAGGCTCCCTGTGAGGAGCCTGCTTCTCCCTCTGTCTATGTTTCTGCCTCTCTATGTGTCTCTCATGAATAAATACAATCTTAAAAAAAAAAAAAAATCCAAAGTAACATGACCCTTCCAGAACTTCAGGAAATCATTTAACAAAGTATCTTTCTAATACAGGAAACTGATTACTTTCAAGTTAAAGAAAGACAAAAAGGGGGAGAAGAAATGAAACGTATCCATACTTTACTTTTCAGAACCCCAATTCAGTCCATTCTGAGCACTATAACGTACTGTTATATGGAACCATGGAGTAAATCCATCTACAGCAAATCTCAATTTGGAAATAAGATAATAAAAATGCCATTGCTGGAGCCAGTTGCTGGAACCAACTCAACAGAGCTGACTATTAAATTTTTAGGAATTGTGTAAGCCAGTTGTTAAACGCAGCAATTGGTAAAAATTATATAAACTTACAATACATTAAATTAAAAATAATACTCAAAACTCACCACTTACTATTTTACTAAATTTTACTATGTATGCTCTTGAGGTTAATTACTGCACCTATATGGTGGAATTATATAAGGGTGTGATAAAGGGCATCCCTTTCCAATTCTATGTTCAGTAATATCATATTGGTAGGCGCAAATCAGTTGTGGTGGGAGTGTTTACGCTATGGAAATTAGCAAATGCTGTAAAAAATCAGGTGTTGTTATATCTTTAAAGGGGTATAAAATAAAAACAAAAAGAAGAATATGTGACACAGAGCCTCTGTGCCCCACAAAACCTAAAATATTTAGTCTTTGGCCCTTTACAGAGCAAAACTGCCAATCCCTGTGTAAGAGAGTGATAGAAATAAGGCAATCAAATTTAAAAGTGTGCATATCATCGTCATTACACTGTGACTAGCACAAAAAAACTAAGGAATTATTTTTCCAGTATTCAAGAACTGAGTGAAGAAGTTACTTCACTGACGAATGTGTGACATTCTCTCATGTTTTCGTTGTTGTGCCTTCATCTTATTCATTTAAATATTGAAAATATCAACTAACATTAATATCTAAACCTGGGAACTAAATCTGGGGAATCACCTATTAAAATTTGATCAGCATACCATCAGAAAACACTCAAAAATACTGGAGACACAAATTTGTGTATGTTACACATGATTCAAGAGTGCTGGATTAGAAGGGATGGAAGTGGGTTCTAATCTTAGTGTCGAACTTGATCTACAACTAGTAAGTTTTCTGTATTTCTCAAATGAGCTGAGAAAAAAAACAAACCTAGATAGTCTCAAAGTGGACTCCCAAAAATAGAGCATTACTATAGGAGGACTACTTTTTAAAGTTTTTTATTTAGATCTGTGTTTTATTTCTGTTTAATTTAGTTATATTAAAAGTGTTTATCATTTTATATAGCAATACCATGATCCACTTTTCCTGCCAACAGAGAAACAAGGACAAAGTGAGAGGTCCATATTATTATTTGTCTTCAATACAATTTGAGATAACCAAAATTTTAGCAGCTGTTCTCTTCCCTAAGCTAGTCTACAGCAACCACTGGACCACAGCTGTGTGGAGAAAAGGGTCACTGTTGCTCTCCTATGTTCTTTATCGGAGTCTCAACCTCCCAGCTGTGTACTCTCATCATAAAAAAGACCAGTGTTGCTCTCAAAGTACTTTTATTTTGTAGCTTGCTTATCTGACAAACTCTGCCCATCAATTTTAAATAGGCTCTCTTAGTGCTCACAATTATAGTGGATAAGCTTTCAAAGAATCCTACTCTAGGAACAGACCCTCAAGAAAGTGGCCTAAGTGGAAAGAAGTGATAATCAGTTACAATCTCCTAGTGATTAATGTGAAGGGACAGATGAAGTCCAGTCTCCAGAGATGGTGCCCTAATGCAGTGGGCTATAGAACACTCCCTGAAGTTGAATGTCCCAATACTCAGGATCCTGCAGCCTTTCTGGTTCAGAGCCATAGCAGTTAGGAGTGGTTATCAGATAAATGGCCCCAGTGGAAAGCAGGATCCCGCAGGTGCCAACTGCTGCTACTTCATGGAGAAAGATGAATAATTCTTTGATGTCATGATGAATGCAAGACAGGTCTAGTCTGTCTAGGAATTTAGTTTGATATAAATTCTTTACAATTGAACCTCAAACAACCATCCACACTATTTTCTGGTTGCCACTATCTAACTTAGTATTAGGGTTTGGCAAAAGCTACTTTCTCCTTATGTTTTATGAGGTCTAGCTAAGAAAGGTTCTTTCTAGTTTATTCTGTCCTCTTTCCCATTCTTCAGCAAAAAGAGTTCCAGTAGTTCATACCTGCTGTCTTTCAGAGTGTCGGGAGTCATCATCAGGACTGCAGAGGAATTCAAGGACCTGGTCAAAGAAAAGGTATTTTTTTTATTGGATACTAGCATGCATGCCATAACACTGTAGTAATGAAAACAGTAACTATCCTATATCAATTCATTCACACTTGGCCATAACACATACCACAGATATGTGGTATCTTCCCAACCACCTGGCCTATAACATGGCACAGCAGGCTCAAGTTGCTAACAACTTAATATGCATCTTATCTTTACTATTCAGAAACATGGTGGGAAGGCAGTGCCATCTGCATATCTTAACCTTAAGATCCCTGATACCATGGACCAGGCAAAGCATGGACTTTAAGAGTCAGGCCACTTGAATTTGAGTTTCACCTCATAAATACTTAGTAACAACACTTATAGCAAATAATAACACTTACTAAGTATGAACTTGAACGAGTGAATTAACCTGTCCAGGATTTAGCTTTCCTCATTTTCAGAATAGAGGGTAACAACAATATCAATTTCAGGGCTGCTGGGGGACCTCTGAGTTAACACATTCATATAAAACCCTGGAACAGAGCCTAGTATTATGAAGTGCTCAATAAATGCTAGTCATTATTGGTAACTTTCTCCAGACAGAAAGTGTTTTCTTTGCCTGTGGATACGTGGAGATATTTAATTGGTATTAGGAGATATCTTCAAAGTCATTTATAAGGAAATTCAGACTTTCTAAAAGTGATCCCTCTTCCAGTGACCAACATCATAGATGTGCTACCAATGAGATGCATGAATTCTTAAACTGAAAAATTCTTGAGCAAAGAATTCTAAGCAATTTAGAGCAAGAGAAAAACTGAGAGAATAAAATCTCTATAAACCAATCTCCACAAGCCATACTCCCAAGATACCAAGCTACTAGGTAAAGTCATACTACCCAGATACAACATTAAAAAACAAAACAAAACAAAAACCACAACTAATTTAATCCAAATTAAAACCTGAACAGCATCCTACCTAATAAGACATTTACCCACTAGGCAATTATATTAAGAAAATGTATAATCCAGTGAATTTTTCTGATCGATAAACAGAATAAAAATAATTCTCATCATTAAAGACACTCACCTGATCAAAAAGGGTTCTGTTTACAAATAAGGTATTGTCAGGCTTTGCAAGCTGCCGGGCAAGGAATGTAAAGAGACACCCTACTTGTGAGGGAGTAAAATCAGAATTCTCCACCATAACCTGGTGAGCAAAACAGACCATTTATTTATTCAATATACCATCTCGTTTGATACAAAATTATACCATCAGAAAGGTGGGAGGGAAGCCTCATTACTGAAGACTCATGAAAAGATTCTTTTATAGGCTGTGCAACAATTCAATTCAATGCCATTTAGAGAAGGAGCACAAACTACTTTCATATTCTGAAAGGAAAACATTTTAGTGTTTTTTGGGCATATTTCTAGGCACAATTTGGATGAGAACTGAATTGTTAGAGGTGGATTTCAAAAAAAATATTAATCATGTTTTCCTTTGGAATTCTTAAAAGAGAACCCTACTAAAGTTAAATTTATTTATTTATTTATTTATTTTTTTATTTAAAGTTAAATTTAAATTAAATTTAAGTAACCCTCAGGGCCCCTGGGTGGCTCAGTCAGTTAAGTGTCTGTCTTCGGCTCAGCTTCTGATCCTGGGGTCCTACGATCGACACCCATGTCAGGCTCCCTGTTCAATGGGAAGCCTGTTTCCCTCTCCCTCTGCCTGCTGCTCTACCTGCTTGTGCTCCCTCTCACTGTCAAATAAATAAATAAAATCTTTAAAAAATAATAAATTTAAGTAACTCTACCCAAAAGCTACCTATCAACACAGAAAGAACAGAGTCGTTCTGAGGTCTAAAAGTAAGGTAACCTGAAGGCACAGGAAAAGATGTTCAATATCACTAATCACCAAGGAAACGCAAGTTAAAACCACAATGAGATACCATGAATACTCACACCTGTCAGAATGGCAAGTATCAGAAAGACAAGAAATAACAAGCGTTAAGCAGGCACTGTCAGGAAATTTAACTGATGCAGCCACTGCGGAAAACGGTATGGAGGGTCCTCAAAAAACTGAAAATAGTATGATGCAGGAATTCCATCTCTAAGTATCTATCTGAAGAAAATAAAAACACTAATTCAGAAAGATATATGCACCCTTATGTTTACTGCAGCATTACTTAAAATGGCCAAGATATGGAAGCAGCCTAAATTCCATCTATAGATAAAGAGGTGGAAAAAAAATGGTGCACACACATACACACAGTGGAATATTACTCAGCCACAAAAAGGAATGAAATCTTACCATGTGCAACAACATAGATGGACATTATGCTAAGTATTAGTCATAATATTATTATATATTAATATATATATATATATGTGGCTATGAAAGCACAGTGGGGAGAATTAGAGAGGGAATTTGAAAAGAAACAAGAAAAGTAGGGAAATGTCAGGAAAGAGAGAGTAATCCAGGCAGGGAGAAGAGTGTGAGCAAAAGCATGGACACAGAAAAACACAAGTGTGTTTGAAGACCATGTGTTCCACTATAATGCAGCCCCATGCATTAGAAGAAAGGAGAAATCAGATTGAAAAGATGAGGCCTTGAATGTCATCCCAAGGAATCTAGAGTTTAGTCCACAAAAGACTGGGGAGCTACTGAAAATGTTCAACCAGGAAAGTTGATCGTGAGCAGCATGGTGCCTAGGAAAAGTATCCAGCTGGCAGTGAACAGGATAAAATCACACGAGGAAGAATTAAAAGGGAAAGAGCCCAGGCAAGTTGCAGCTGACTGCAGACGTCCAAAGGAGAGACAAAGGGGTCTGAACCAGGGCAGAGATCATGAAAACAGAAGCAGGAACAGGAGCAAAAGGCACTGCGAAGAGAGCGGCAACAGGACAAGGATTTATTTACCTGTGTGGAAAAGTGTGGCTAACAGAGGAATAAACAATGACACACTTGAGCCTGACAGGCAGGTCCAATGATGATGCCATCAGCAAAGAAAGAGAGTGAAGCATACTGGGAAGGAAGATCAGGTATTGTCTGGTATTAGCTGAACAACAAACTGGTCTACTGTGGGTCCTAAGACCCCCCTCCCACTTTCATTCAAAGATCAAGTGTAAGATTGCTCCTTTTGTAAAACAGTCCCTTGCGGTCCAGCTTTCGGCCTCTCCTCTTACTCTGCTAGTAGTGTATTCCGTTCTTTAACTTGTCCTGCTTTAGTCTAGCAACCATGGTTTCCTCAAGTGCATAATTCATCCTTACCAGAGCATGAGAATACTCATAATCTCTGTGTGTATCTAAATTTCAACGGATCCACTACAAAGAGCTCTCTGTAGCTTTAAAATACTCAGTCACCACTCCCTTTCAATGTGCAGGGGCTTCCCGAGGACTCAACTTTTGGACCCAACTAGGGCTCCTCTCTGCTTTCACCCTCCCTTTTACTCTCCAGGTATGAACTGTTTAACCATCTCATCCTAGAAACATCTTTTGAAAAAAACAGTTTTAACTCTCAGCCAATTCCCTCGCCACCTCACCAAGTGTCTGATGGTTACCATCCTGGAAATCCTGGTGTCTCTTCATTTCCTCTTACCTACTTCAGGGACCATGCTTACAAAATTTTCTGAGCAATTTTATACAAAGTCACAAATTAATGGCTTTTTACTTCTATGTCTCTAGCCATTCAGCACACATTGTATCACTCTATTTTTGATGCTCATCCAATGTTCTCTGGTCATTGCCTACATTCCTATTTTCACTGCCTCTGTCAGCAGCACACTTGTTAGTAAACTCTCTCATCAGAAATCAGAAAATAATCTCAAAGGTTCATTCTACATTGACCCAAGGTAAATGATATCAAATATCAAAACAATATACAGGGATAGCAATTCACAAATTGTAATAGTTTAAGTACTTCGTGGAGCATTATTCTTTTCATTTGAATTGTTCCTCCAACTTGGTATAGTTTTAAACTCAAATTCCCATTCAACTGACTTACAAACATGTCTTGAACACCTACCAGCATGCAGGCATTGTGCTGGACATATTCTGGACATGTTAAAACAATGATACATCTACAAATTCCTCATAGTCTCAGCTTACAGGAAACTCAACTCCAGGCAGGAAAATATACATGTAAACAATGACCATACAGCGTGCCATGTATAGCATACAGTGTTGTATGAACACAGAGAAGGGGCAACACATCAAACTGAAAGTGTGGAAAGGATTCTAAAAGAGTTTCTCATGGATGATATGATCATATTTGAGTTATGTCTTAAAAAATGGTTAGGAATTTGCCAGGCAGAGAAAGGGAAGGAAAGGCATGATAAGATGAAAACACACACACACAAAGAATGTAAGACATAAAGATAACACAGAAAGTTCAGTGAATTGCAATAATTTAATATGGTTGAGA
The DNA here is from genome assembly GCF_053574225.1 of Canis aureus. Classification (NCBI taxonomy): domain Eukaryota; kingdom Metazoa; phylum Chordata; class Mammalia; order Carnivora; family Canidae; genus Canis; species Canis aureus. The sequence goes on along the minus strand of NC_135641.1, from coordinate 22,361,587 downwards.
AGCTCATAATACAGACAGTGTGTGTGTCACAGAGTTGTGTGGTAGGAGTAGGCGAGGAGAGCAGTTATAGAAAGTAATCAGGGACCAGAAAATACAGAAGGATCTTGGATGCCATGTAAAAACAACTTCAGATGAGTATGGCAGAAACTAGTATTTGTGCTCCTCCAACATCTGTTCTTCCCTCCTAACTTAGAAACAAAGCTCCTCATTTTAGGCCAAACACATGGTCACCATAATACAGATACAGAGTACATTTCTCAGTCTTAGTAGCTGAGAAGCAATATATCTAAGTTCTGATCAACATGTTCTAAGCTAAATTATAGTATACAACTTCTAAAAAGTCTATTTAAAGAGAGGGAACTCTCTTCATCTCTTTCTGCATTCAGACTGGCTAGAATGTAGAGATGATGGCTGGAACCCAAGCAGGTATTTTGGATGAAAAAACCCCCATGTACTCAGAATAACAACAGTTAAAGCAGAAGGCATCTACATCCATGATAAGTTTGTGAAGCCACTCTACTAGAACAGGTTGCCTACCTCCAGACTTTTATGAGAAAAATAAATTCCCATCATCATTCAACAATTGTTACTTTGAATTTCTCTCACAGTGGAACTTAATTCCAACTAATCCAACAGGGAGCCACAGAAGAATAAAGGAAAGGCAAGATCACAAATTAAAGGAGGACAAGATTAGGTATAGGGAGACCATTTAGTAAGCCCAAGTAAACATTCTCCACACCACCCACCTGGATCAAACTGGCATTATTTGGGGGCTTAGTGATCCTATTCTCATATTCATCACTGCCTATCCTACAAGGTCAATAAATAGCTCAAATAAGATAATGTACATAAATGTGTTTTGAAAATTATAAAAAACTATTATAAATGTAATAGATTAACGTCACACCCAATTAGAGAACATTTTATTTTTGGTCTCTTGTCCAAAATGATCTAAAATTCACTAAGAGGAGGAAATCTCCATTTTATAGCCAAATGAACAGGACAAAAAAGTTCTAAAGATTTCAACTACAAGAAGAAACTGGCCTGGTTCAAGCTGTGCAGATGGAAAGGAAAAGAATTTGTCTCTGCATTCATTCATTAGCAGCAGCATGGATCTCAAAATAACTTTGGACTGAATCTAGTTAGATTTAAATTGAGATGATCATCTCTGTGTGCCTCTCTAATCATTCTGAAGTGTTACCCATCATTTCAGTGCCATGGTCGACCTACAGCACCACCTAAGTAACACAGCAATGCTGGTGTGAGATGGAAGAAGATTCTTCACATTAATTATTTTCTCAAAGCATTCTGAAGTTAGTCATCATTATTTCACATAATCATACTAATATAGCAATTACCACAATATGTATTTCTCAGTAGTATCCTGTATTCTTATATCTAGTCTATAGCTGAGATACATTAATTTTTTTTGAAAGAATGATAAGTATTTCATTCAGGTTTGGAAGACAAAGATATCACAATAAAATTTTTAAATTTAATTTTAAATTAGATTATTTTAGAACTTGCTCTAAAACAATTCAATGTTCTTAAAATAAACATCAATACAAGGGTGCCTGGGTGGCTTAGCAGGTTAATAAGCATGACTCTTGATTTTGGTCAAGTCATGATCTCAAAGTCGTGAGATTGTGCCCTGTGTCAGGCTCCGCATTGGGCATGGAGCCTACTTAAGATTCTCTCTCCCCCTCTCCCTCTGCAACCTTCTCCCTAAAAATAAATAAATAAACATCTATTCTCTGAATACTTACTCTTTTTTTTGAATACTTACTTTCAACAAAATATCCACAATTCGTTGTTGATATTCTACAGCTTGCTTGTCATTTTTAAAATCTTCAAAAGTCTAATAGGAAGAAAATTTTAAAAATTATTATTATCTGCAAATTTTGAAATGAAACGACACTAAATTCTTATTAATAGTTAGATAAAATCCCAAATAAGATAACCATCCCTTATCAGATTTTTCCTTACATACCTTTAAATAATAAGCTGCTTTTAGCAAGTTAGGTAGAAAGCTATAGCACTTATTATTATATGGTATTCTGGGACTTTAAAAATAAATAACAAGCATAAAATTATAGCAACTATCATATAACCAAAGAGTGATCTGAGAAAGTTTATAGGCAATGAAAAAAGAAAAAACACTAATGGCAGGAGGCAATTTGTGAACAAGGCTTTGAGATGAACTACGTTACATACTCTGCCATCATTCCATTTAATGCTACTTGGAAATAATAACTGAAGTACAGCTTACTAACTTTCATGAAAAATAACTTTCATCATTTCCATGACAACTTAAAAAAATTATGTTCAATGATAGATATTTTCTAAAAATTATGGTAAAACTGTCACAATGTTAAAATCCTCAAGCCTACACACAAGGACTAGGTATCTTATTTCAAAACACTGCCAAGTACAGCACTTTTAATTTTATGTCCCTGTGCAAATAGAGCCAAATACATTTTGAACAGAACATGCACCAAAGTAAATGACAGAGTCAGATTCTAAAAATACCTAATACCTATAAAATGCATATATGAAAGAATTAAAATTTGTTCACTACCAAAAAAATCTAAATGAAATTATGTATTAAATAATAAAAATGATGAAAGACGAAGATCTTTCCCAGGGTTTCCACTTAGCACATGTGGGTCTTACAAATGTTTAAATCCATATAGTAATAATTTACTGCTTATTTTCCTAAAAAATAACTATACATTATTCCATTAAAAATTAATTAAAGCTATGAACTTTCAAGACTACATCACGGTTACATTCAAACCAAATGGGCTCTGAACTTCCCCCAACTTCTGCCAAATACCTCTGCTCATGCTGTTCTTCAATTAGCATGCCCTTCCTTCCCCTTTCCTGACACACGCTAAGTGCTTTACACAAATGAATGCTCATTTGTCTACTTAATGACAGAAAAATAAAATCTTTTCTTTTTTAAAAACTTTCTTCAACTAGACTACTTTGCTGCCAGTTCGTTGAAAAATGCTGAGATGAGTTACCAAGGAGACTGTAGGAACTCTCAATCTGGAAACTCAAACAGAAGAGATTTCAATGTTTAAGTGGGTTAAATATTACCCTGCCTAAAGACAGAGAGATGAACTAGAAAGTCTCTCAGTTCTATCTTCAGGTTTACAAAAACAACAAACATGAACACACTAACACAAACACATACCTCCACCTCCACCCCACCCCAGCTTGCGAAAGAGAGATGTCACTCTGCATATACAAATAAAACCTAATACCTGCTAATACAAATGCTATTCAACTAAAACACCAAATCATGGAGAATTAACATATGTATTAAAAAGCAACAGCAATGACAGCTAGTAAAAAAGAATTTCTCAGTCATTTTCCTTTTGGCAGCATGTATTCACTGCTTTGAAACAGATACTGAAAGTTTACTTCTATACACATAATTAAGTGATGATATACCACAGTATGAATATGATGATATACATTATGACATATTTTGATTAAAGTTAACAGCTGCCACTAACATGGCATATCACTGTTAAAACATAATCATTTCACAAAGATGCTTTGAATTATATAATGCTTGGTGAGCAGAATAACAGGCAACAATGTCCTAATGGAGAATAACACACACAGTCTGTGAAGCACAAAGGCATATAAGCCACCCGAGGGAGAGAAGATATGACCACAAGTAAAGTAAGAGAAATAGAAAACATAAGTGAAAAGAACTAAAAAAATAAATTTAAATTAAAAAGTAAAAAAAAAAAAATTAAAAAAAATTTTTTTTAAATTAAAAAGGAAGTAAAAGAGATGAGAGAAAAGGTGACAAACATAGAAGGTAAAGAAAACACAATATACAAATAATTGCAGTTTAAGATGAAATATAAAATAATGAAGTAGAAAAAGCATTTAAATCTGTAATTCAAGAAAACTTTCTTAAAATAAAGACTTGAATTCACATCTTGAAAAGGCTTACATTATACATAGTAAAACTAACCTAGAACAGTCACTTGTGAGCGATATCTTAGAGGAAAACTATTAGTCTTTAAAGACAAACTAGACTGGGAGAAAACATTTGCTAAGCTCATGTAATTGGGCAAGATACTTTTTTTTTTTTTAATTTTTATTTATTTATGATACTCACACAGAGAGAGAGAGAGAGAGAGAGGCAGAGACACAGGCAGAGGGAGAAGCAGGCTCCATGCACCGGGAGCCTGACATGGGATTCGATCCTGGGTCTCCAGGATCGCGCCCTGGGCCAAAGGCAGGCGCCAAACCACTGCGCCACCCAGGGATCCCTGGGCAAGATACTTGTATTTAAAATTCATAAAGAACTCTCAAAACCAGACAAGAAAATAAATACAATTAAAAAAAAATTTAAAAGAGAATATATGGATGACAAACATATTTTTGCTAATATATTTAAATAAAAAGATGCTTAATATCATTAGTTAGAAGGAAAATATGAATAAAAACCACAATGACATGCCATTATACACCTTTTAGAATGGTCAATTTAAAAAGATCAATTATAGCAAGTGTTGGTAAGATGAAGGAACTGATTGCTACTCACCTATACTATCAGTAAAAATGCAAAATGATAGAACCCCCTTAGAAAACAGCCTGCCAGTTTCTGACAAAGTAAAAGAATACATGTAACAAATACCCAGCAATTCTATTCTTTGGTATTTACTCAAGAGAAACAGAAATATATGTTTACACAAAGGCCTATACATAAATGTTCATAACAGCTGTATTCATAATAGCCTAAAACATAAAACAACTCCAAGGGCCATCTACTGGTGAACAGATTAACAAACTGTATATCCATAAAATGGAAAATTATACAGCCATAAAAAGGAACAACCTGGTTTGGGAGAAGATGGTGGCAGAGTAGAAGACTGGGCTTGCCTAGTCCCACAAATACAACTAGGTAACTATCAAATCATCCTACATATGCCAGAAATTGACCTGGAAACTGATAGAACAAACTCAACAACTAAAGGGAGAAAAGAGGCTATATCAAAGAAGGTAGAAAGTGCAGAGACATGGTTGAGGGGAGAAATGGATCATGACTGCCCTGGAGGAAAGGGAGTGAAGTTACAGAAAAGGGTGAGAGAGAAAGAAGCACCCAGAGGAATGCACAAGGAGAACATTCCCCCAGAGCCACTGGCTTGCGAAATGAGAGGGGTTGACTTTTATGAGTTCTTGCAACCAGCAGGGTTTGCAAGCCTGGATTTTTAAAGGTCAGCAAGGTTGGCTGGGATAGAGCCCAAAGAGCACTGAACTTCTCCTAAAGTGAAGACAGGTAAACAATTTGGGGGCAGACGTGGAACATCAATCTGAAGAGTGCCTGGAGCACAGACTAGGGAGACTATTTGCTCTCCTTGAGCACATCCCTGAGAGGCAACATTCACTGACACTCCCCTTCGGGAACAAAGGAGTTGGATGGGGCCATTTCCCTCTCCCACCACTCAGTATAACTTCAGAGCTGCCTGCGCCTGTGGGAAGCAGCACAGTGCTTCACCGGCTGCCTAACTTGCTTAACCTAAGCCCCACCCCCAGCACTCAGGTGGCACTGTCCTTCTCAGTCACACTTACCTCAGTCCCAGCTTGTTGGGCTCCGCCCCCAGAAGACCAGCATAAACCCCTGTCCACACTACATTTCCTGACCAGAGAGTTTTGCAGGGCCTCAGTTCCAGTGTAGGTGGTGACACATCTCATTTCACAAGCAGATAAGAGCACACCTAGTTAACACTCACCACCTTCCGGCCAGGGACCAAACACTGCTTCACAGCAGGCAAGGAGAGCCTTTGCTGATGATTGGCCTGAAGGATAAAGCAGCCAGAACACAACAGCAGAGTGCATGTGGCACACTCTGGTGACGTTCCCTCAAGTGACAGGCATTGGACACTACATGACCTCTTCATCATAAGGCCATTACTTTCTGGAGCAAGACGCATAACTGGCTTTTCTAACACTTAATAAGAAAGCAGCAATTAAGACAAAATGTGAAGACAGAGGAATGTATCCCAAATGAAAGAGCAAGATAAGGCCATAGCCAGTCTGTAAGTGAAAGAGATACACATAACATGCCTGGTAGAAAATTTAAAGTAACAATCATAAGAATATTCACTGGGTTTGAAAGAAGAATAGAAGACACCAGTAAGACCCTTATCATAAACATGTAAGAGTAAAAAGAAGAATCAGATGAAGAGTGCAGTAAACGAGATTAGAAACATACTTGATAAATGAACAGCAGATTAGAAGAAATGGAGGAATGAATCAATGACCTAGAACAAAAAGTAATAGAAAGCAGTGAAGCTGAACAAGAGAGAAGAATTATGCAAAACAAGAATAGACTCAGGGAACTCAGGGACTCCACTAAATGTAGTAACATTCATATTATAGGAGTCCTAGAAGAAGAAAAAAGAGAAAAGGGGGCAGAAAATTTATTTGAAGAAATAAGAGATGAAAACTTCCCTAATCTGGGGAAGGGAACAGATACAGAGATCTAGGAGTCACAGAGAACTCTCATCAAAATCATCAAAGCCTGGGACGCCTGGGTGGCTCAGCAGTTGAGCAGCTGCCTTCGGCTCAGGGCATGATCCCAGGGTCTGAGATCAAGTCCCGATCAGGCTCCTTGCAGGAAGCCTGCTTCTCCCTCTGCTTATGTCTCTCTCTCTCTCATGAATAAATAAAAAAAATCTTTTAAAAAAATCTCAAAAGCAGGCCAGAACCAAAGAATACTGCAATTAAATTTGCAAAATATAGTGATATAGAAAAATAATCTTAAAAGCAACAAAAGAAGTTATTAATTTACAAGGGAAAACCCATAAGGCTAGGGTTTCTGTTGAAAGAGATTTTTCAACAGAACCTTGGCAAGCCAGAAGAGAATGGCATGACACACTCAAAATGCTGAATAGCAAAAATCTGCAGCCAAGAATACTCTATCCAGCAAGGCTTCCATTTGGAATAGAAGGAGAAATAGAGTTTCTTAGAGAAAAACTGAAAAAGTTCATGATCACTAAACCAGCCCGGCAAGAAATATTATAGGGGACTCTTTGAGTGGAAAGGAGACAACAAAAGTGACAGTATAAATGCAGGAAACACAAAGCAGCAAAAATTAGTATTTTGGTAAAACTCTGTCAATGAACTCACACACAAAAAAGGATATACCAGATAATAACATATACCCAAAACATGTGGAGAGGAGAAAAGAATGGGAATTTGCAGAAAAGGTTATAAACAAACCTAATGGTAAGCACATATCAAAACCCACTAATAGGGGATCCCTGAGTGGCTCAGTGGTTTAGCGCCTGCCTTTGGCCCAGGATCGAGTCCCAGATCGGGCTCCCCATATGGAGCCTGCTTCTCCCTCTGCCTGTGTCTCTGCCTCTCTCTGTGTCTCTCATGAATAAATAAATAAAATCTTAAAAAACAAAACAAAACCCACTAATAAACATGCAAAGAATAAAGAGAAAGAAAACCACATACAGCACTAAAGGAAACCAGCAAAACATGAAAGAGACAAGGATCAGAGAAAATCTTCCCAAGTACCCATAAGTAATAAAATGGCAATAAACACATATCTATCAATAATAACTTTAAGCGTAAATGGACTAAATGCTCCAATCAAAAGACACAGGGTGACAGATAAGAAAACAAGACCCATCTATATGCTGCCTACAAGAGATTCATTTTAGATCTAAAGATCTAAACTTTCAGATTGAACGTGAGGAGATGGAGAAATATTTATTACACAAATGGATGTCAAAAGAAAGCTGGCGTAGCAAATAAGACTTTAAAACAGACTGTCACGAGACAAAGAGGGGCGCTATATAATAAAGAGAACAATAAGAAAATGTAAATGTTTATGCACTGAAAATATAAACTGTAAATGTTTATGCACTGAAGATGGTAGCATCCAAATATATAAAACATTTACTAATAAAGTAACTAATTGATAATAACACAATAGTAGAGCACTTTACCACCCCCACTTATATCAATGGACAGATCATCTAACAGAAAATCAACAGGGAAACAATGGCTTTGAATGACATACTCCACCAGATGGTCTAAAACAGAATACACATTCTTTTTTAAGTGCACATGGAACATTCTCTAGAATAAATCACATATTAGGTAACAAAACAGGCTTCAACAAATACAAAAAGACTGAAATCATACCATGCACCTTTTCTGAAACAATGTTATGAAACCAGAAGTCAACCATAAGAAAAAAATCTGGAAAGACCACAAATACATGGAGGTTAAACAACATGTGACTCAATGATGAATGAGTCAACCAGAAAAATCAAAGAAGAAATATATATACGGACACAAATGAAAGTGAAAACACAATGGTATAACCTTTGGGATGCAACAAAAGTGGTCTTAAGAGAGAAGTATACAGTAATACAGTCCCCTCAAAAAGCAAGAAGAATCTCAAACAACTGAACCTTATAACTAGAGAAGCTAGAAAAAGAACAACAAACAAATCCAAAACAGTAAAAGGAAGGAAATAATAAAGATTGGAGCAGAAATAAATGATAGAGAAACTAAAAAAACAATAAAACAGATCAATGAAACCAGGAGTTAATTCTTTGAAAAAATTGATAAATCCCTAGCCAGACTTATCAAAAAGAGAAATAAATAAAATCACAAATGAGAGAAGGGAAATAACAACCAATACCACAGAAGAACAATTTTAAGAGAATGTTATGAGAAACTATATGCCAACAAATGGATAACCAAGAAGAAATGAATAAAATTCTAGAAACATATAAACTACCCAAACAGAAAGAAAAACTTGAATAGACCAATAGCCAGAAAAGAAACTTATCCAATAATTTAAAAAACTCCCAAAAAACAAAAATCCAGGACCAGATGGCTTCACAGGTAAATTCTAAATTAGAGTTAATATATATATAAACATTTAAAGAAGTGTTAATAGGGGATCCCTGGGTGGCTCAGCAGTTTAGCGCCTGCCTTTGGCCCAGGGCATGATCCTGGAGTCCCGGGATCGAGTCCCACATCAGGCTCCCTGCATGGAGCCTGCTTCTCTGTCTGCCTGTGTCTCTCCCTCTCTCTCTGTCTCTCATGAATAAATAAATAAAATCTTTAAAAAAAAAATAAAATAAAGAAGCATTAATACCTATTCTTCTCAAACTATTCCAAAAAATAGAAAAGGAAGAAAAATATCCAAATTAATTTTATAAGGCCAGCATTACCCTGATACCAAAACCAGATAAAGACACCACAAAAAAAGAGAACTATAGGCCATTAACATCCCTGAGAAACATAGATGCAAAATTTCTCAATGGAATACTAGCAAACCAAATCTAACAATACATTAAAAAAAGAAATCATTCACCACAATCAAGTGGATTTATTCCTGGGTTGCTAGTTCAAAATTCACAAATCAATCATGACACATACATACATTTCACTCATATGTGGAATTTAAGAAAAACAAGCAAAGGGAAAAAAAGAGAGGCAAACCAAGAAGTCTCTTAACCAAAGAGAATAGACTAACAGTTACTAGAGAAGTGGGTCAGGGGATGGGTGAAACAGGTGATGGGGATGAAGGAGTACGTTTGTAAAGAGCATCAAGTGCTGTATGGAAGTGCTGAATCACTATAGCGTACACCTGAAACTAATATTACACTATATGTTAACTGTAATTTAAATAAAAATTTTTTAAAAAGAACAATCAATATAAGCAATAGCATTGATAAATCTTGAAAGCATTATTTTAAGTGAAAGAAGCTCCAAAAAATGACAAAGCATATGATTCTATTCATATGACAGTCTGGAAAAGACAAAATTTCAGCGTTAGAAAGCAAATTGGTAATTCCCAGGGGCTAGGGTGTAGGACTAACTACAGAACTGCAAAAGTGACCTTTTGGCATCATGGAAATGTTCCATAGCTAGACTGTAGGAGAGGTCACAAGACTATACATTTGTCAAACTCTTCTCTTGAAATGGATGAACTATATTTTGCATATATTATACCTCAAGGAAGCTAAATTTAATGAAAAAACATTCCTAAATGAAAAAAGGTGGTAAGATGTGACTTAAAAATTTGTCACATAAATTCTTGTGTCTCCCTGAAAATGTTTTTTTAAGACATATTTACTGAATTAGGAAGGTTACATGATTAATCAATCATAGCAAAATAGGGTGAATGCAGGATTTTGGATTCTAAGTCTTACCAATTTCTCCAGCTCTGGTATTTACAGAGCTGTATCATGCAGCCAACACTTGATACAAGCATAGAAGAAAAACCCAAGGTCTTTTATTTTTTTTTTTTTAAGATTTTATTTATTTATTCATGAGAGAGAGAGAGAGAAAGAGGGGCAGAGACACAGGCAGAGGGAGAAGCAGGCTCCATGCAGAGAACCTGACATGGGACTTGATCCTGGGTCTTCAGGATCACGCCCCAGGCTGAAGGTGGCGCCAAACCGCTGGGCCACGGGGGCTACCCAAACCCAAGGTCTTGAAAGGCATTTCAAATTCATTAAGTTCAAAAAGAGAACTAATGTCTGTATCTCCCCCACCCCTTACCAGAACCCTGCTCTACCCCTCATCTCCTGAGAAACTGGTTTCTCCTCTGATTCCCTACTGAATAAATAAACCACTGTATACCCAGTTAGCCAAGTCAGAAATCTAGGAATCTTTAATGCTTTCCATTTGTCTTATTCTTCACATCCAACTGGGTAATAAGCCCTAAGGTTTAGGCCAATTTGTTTCCTAAAATATCTTTCAAATCCTTTCACATTATCCCTGGTGTCACTGTCCTAATTCAAGTAACCTTTATCTTCTACCTATTTACTACAGAAATTTGCTAACAGATTTTCTTGCCTCCAAAGTGGTCTTATTTCAACCTTTTTCATACAGTAGTCAGAGGGAATTTTTCTAAACTACCAATCATTATATTCTTCTCCCTAAAAGGTTTCAATGGCACCCTATTGCTCTAGTGTATATGGATTCACTATGGATTATAAAATTCTCACTACGGATTACAAAATTCAATCTTTATCTACCTCTTTGGGTTTGTTTCTCACTATAGGCTTCCTTATCCTTCAAGATGTGGCCATACTAATTTCCTTTTTTCCCAATTCCCTGAGCATACCTTGGTCTGTCTTGTTTCCAGGCCTCTTTACATATTTTGTTCTTCTACCTAGAGTATTTTTCCCTAATCTTAACCTAACTTCTACTCATCCTTTGAGACTCACATGGACATCATTTCATATAAGAAACCTTTCTTAACCTTCTATTAGATTCCTCTCTTAAGTGTGTATAGGGTATGGCATGCTGCACTTCTCCAATAGCATGTACTACACTATGCTGTAATTACTTATCTAAAAGTCTCGATCCTCTTTCTCCACAAAGGCAGGATTTGTATTTTGTAAGCCAAGGTTACACTCCCAGGTAGTACAGTACATGTGATAAACTAGGTACTCAACTATTTATTAAGCAAATGAAATTGTACCGAAGCCTTATGATCAATCCTCATATCATAATTCAGATATCAGCACAAGTCCCAATGGTCTTCAGTGTTACTAGAGCCCTTAAAAAATGAAAATTAGGGATGCCTGGATGGATCAGTGGCTGGGCGTCAGTCTTCAGCTCGGGGTGTGATCCTGGAGTTCTGGGATCGAGTCCCACATTGGGCTCCCTGCATGGAGCCTGCTTCTCCCTCTGCCTGTGTCTGCCTCTCTCTGTCTCTCCTGAATAAATAAATAAATACAATCTTAAAAAAAAAAAGATTACTTAAAATTCTTTGTTGCTCTCTACCACTCATTCTGCACTCTCTGCCTCACGACTTTGTTTTTTTTTTCCTACATGCCAGATACCAAGTACCCTTATGTTCTCTAAGGTTGTCTAAGGTTTCTTAAACCAACTAGATCTGACTTCCACTTCTAAGTTTTTTTTCCTTTTTCCTGTACAATTAAAATTACCACTTCTGAAGTCAGATATTTAAATAAACTAATTAAAAGTATAATATATTTGGAAATCTTACCCTTCTCATGGGCATTTTTTAAAGTTTAAGAGTTTATTATATTATTCAATTTGTAAATGTACTGTATGATCAGCAGAGAAATTTGGCCCATCTCACAATTGTGTTTTATGCATTTGTGAATCTGCTGCTTTTCTAAACACTATAATATAAACACTATCCATGTTATCAAAAGCTTTTTAAAAAACACTAATACTATTTAATTGTAAAGATATGTGTTATATAATTATCCCCCTGGGGGCATTTTCACAGAGAACCTGGCTCACCCGAATCCATCTTTAATTAAATATGAATAAGGATGCTTTTTCAGCAGGAAGCTTCCATATTCCATTTAAACTCCAGTGATTTCCACTGTCATGTCCTTCAGATTCTTCTTCCATATTCAGTATGTCAACTAATATAACTTATGAAACCAAAAATGTACTGCATTTCTAATACTGCTTTAACTTTTTGATAAATCAGTACGTATTAGAGACAAAGAGACACGGGGGCAGTGGGGGAATATGTAAGGAGGAAGGGAAGCGGTGGGGGGAAGAAGGGAGATAAAGAATTAGGAAGTATCGGTGGCACAACAAAATTAAACATTTTGAAATGATTACTGTTCACTTTTAGGGCGTAAAAATTGCACCTGCATAGATTTTTTTAATAGAAAGAAGGATGTTTATCACCCTGGTTCCTCTAAAAACCCCTCAAAATTGTATTATCTCTTACCAGCGCCAAAACATTTAGAAATTCTCTTGTGTCAAAATGTAGCAGAGTTCGAACATAGGGGTAGATTTCTTCCTCAGGGGAAGCTTCTGCTGAATGCAGGCGAATCAGAAATTCAAAAACCTGCAGGTTGAAAGAAAAGTTGATTATTTTCTCTCCTTACAAAGTATCTTGCTGAAGCAACATTCCCAGTTGGACAAAATAAAGGCATGTCAATTTAGTTTAACTTGCCACCATGTTATAACTTCTCTAATCTGTCTCAGCTCTAATTCCTGGCTGCAGTGATGGTGAGTATGGTCTCTCCCACCACAGCAGATAGCTTCTCACCTGTAACCCTCAATTACAGTTCATCTTTTGTGCATTTTAGCAAGAAGTGTAGATTGTAAAGATGCTGTGGAAATAGCACCAACCTGGTTTTTAACCAAGGGAACAAGATCTTCAGGGATGTCACCAAGAGGATAGGCTCGGCCTGCAAGACAACAGCTAGAAGAAAAGAACAGAACAGACTTGGTGACTTATAATGGGCTGACTTCCAGGTAATATACAGTTTCTCAGACCGAAGATACTAACTTGATTTTTAACCAGGCTCAGCTTTTGTCAGATCGAGTTCAAACCTGATCAAGATGTGAGCCAGTTCAGAAACTGTAGCCAACAGGGATGGTGTTGAAATAACACATCCTGTGACAGGGTGAGCACTTTCATTTCTTCTTATTTTTCCTAAGAAAAACCCAGACTGCACTAGGCGGACAAGAAGGAATGAGAACAGACTATCTGAAAGTCTCACACTGAGCACCAGAAAAAATCTAATGGCACCATTACGTTATGATTTACTGGTTAAAAGTAAAGTTCTTAGAGACTTTAAACTAGTGGGTCTAAGAAGAGTGATTACAGACAGGGAATGAGGTAGGCTAACAAATGTCTGGAAAATGTCTGCAATATTACAAGTCTTCAGAGACAGGAAAACCTGATGAGAACTTAACTGTACAGTTTTACCTCTAAATCAGACCTTCCTTACAGCTAATGCTTTATGGATTATGCTTGCAGGCTGAACTATAAAGACGTCTTCTGAATATGTCCACGTTTTGTGATGGGAGGGGCACCAATTTAAACTTTTTGGAACTAGTCATTAATTTTGAATGGATTAGGGACCGCATATTCTAAGAAGTTTAAAGTAACAGATAAAGTACTAGCTAGATGCTGCAATGTTCTTCTAAAGAATCAACATAACAAGTGTGAAATAGGTCTCAAAGTGAACTCTGACACTAGATAGGAGCTAAAATGATGGTCTGGCAGATTGTCGCCTGTGTGTCTGGAGCCTGGCAGCCAGTTATCCATCTAAAAGTTCTACAGGACACAATTCTTAGACTGCAGACTCTGCAAGGAGTAACGAGATAAGACATTTCACAACCTCTGTCATTAACTTCATGATCTAAACACATCTTTTTCCCTTTTATATAAAATAGAAACAACATATATTCCACAGAGCCATCAGTAGTAAAATATTCTACCACCAGGCTTTCTCAAACTCAGCCCTTATTGGTATTTTGACAGAGATAATTCTTTGTTGTGTGGACCACCCTGTGTACTGCAAGAGACTCAGCAACATTCCTGGCCACCACCCACCAGATGCCAGCAGCATCTCTCCCCTAGCCCCAGTTGTGACAAACAAAAATATCTCTGGACATTGCCAAACAACAGGGTTGGGGGTTCACCAACAGAGGACAAAATCACCCATGACTGAGAACCATTATTGTACATACAAAAACTGAAACACGAAAAGCACTACAAAGATAGGAGATGACAGTACCTCTAAGGATACAGGGGGGTAATTATAGAAGAAGCATATACACAGATAAAGTTTTTAAAAATCTCTTACCTAATATATACGAGAAGCTTGTTGCCCATAACAACTTGCTCATCTAAAATAGAAAAAAGTTATCTTCAGCAATTCTCTCAAAACCTTTTTGGAAATATAATCTTTATTTGCAAACAAAATAAAGCTTGGCTATTAAGGTAAATATCTTCCTAAATAACACACAATTTGATAAGACCACTTTAATTCTTCATTTTAGAATTTTCATTAGATCCTTCTCACAGAGACAAAATCAAGGAGTCAAACAAGGGAACAGCAGAAGACATACAACTGAGAGTAGAGAGCCAAGTATCATTGGCTTAACCAATAATAGGGGAAGGTGTAGAACAGGCAATGAGTTGATGAGTTAAAGATCATGGCCAATTAAGTAATAAGGATAAGTATGTCTTCTCAAAAAAAAAAAAAAAGGATAAGTATAATGTCTTCTCATTTGCAACATGGACTCTTACTACTTATTGTGTTCTAGGGCTGAGAAGGCCACTGTTCGCGAATGTTTAAAAGACTTAGATTAGTTTTAGGCCAAGGGGTTAAGGGCAACATAGAACAGAGTAGGAGGAGTCTCAAGAGTGGGTAAAGTGATCAGTAATTCTTATAGTGTACAGATTATAGGAATTTGTAATTAGTAGCAATAAGCTGCAGTTTCTATTTTTGATATGTGAATAGGCATAATGCAAGCAAGTGTACGTCTCTTAATCAATAATCCTTTCTAAATATTCCAAATCTGTTTTAAGTGCAAATAAACTTGAACTGCTTGAAATTATATGAATAATTACATTTTGCTTCGATTCCAAACTTTTAAAAATTAATAAACCTTATTTTTTGGAGAAGTGTCACTAGGTTCAACGCAAAACTGAGAGGAAATATAGACTTCCCATATACCCACTTATCCCCCCTGCCACACAATCTCCTCCACTATCAACATCTGCTCCAGAATGGTTCATTCTTTATCATCAGTGAATCTACAGCGATACATCATCACATTAAGTCCACAATTTGTATTAGAGTTCACTATTAAGGTTGTGCATTCTATGGGTTTTGGCAAATGTATGCTGATGGATGAGCACCATTATTGTACAGAATAGTTTCACTTCTCTAAAGTCCTCTATGCTCAGCCTCCCTCTCCATCAACCTCTAGCAAACACGGATTCTTTTATTGTCTCCATAGTTATGCCTTTTACAGCATGTCGGATAATTGGAATCAGACAATATGTACCCTTTTCAGACAATATGTACCCTTTTCAGATAGGCTTCTTTCATTAGTGATATGCATTAAAAGTTTCCACTTTTAAAAGACACTTTCCATGTCTTTTCATGGGTTGACACTTCATTTCTTTTTAGAGCTAAATAATATTCCATTGTATGTATGTACCACAGTTTATCCATTCACCTACCAAAGTACATCTTGGTTGCTTCCTAGTTTGGGCAATTATAAAGAGAGATGCTATAAACATCTGCGTGCAGGTTTTTTAAATATGAAAGCATGACTGCTGGATCATACAGCATAAGTATGTTTAGTTTTGTTAGAAATTGCCAAACTATCTTCCACAGTGGCTGTACCATTATGCATTCCCACCAGCAGTGAATGAGAATTCCTGTTGCTGCACATCATTGCCAGAACTTGGGTGTTGCCAGTGTTACAGATTCTGGCCATTCCAATAGACATGTAGTGGCATCTCACTGTTGTTTTAATTTTAATGTCCTAATGATATTGAACATCTTTTCATATGCTTACTTGACCTCTGTGTATCTTCTTTGGTGAGATGTCTTTCAGATAACCCATTTTTGAAAATTTCAATTCAATAAATTAACATATAATGTATTACTGGTAGAGGTCAGTGGTAGAGGTCAGTGATTCATCAGTCTTATATAATACCCAGTGCTCATTACATCATGTACCCTCCTTAATATCCTAATATCACCCAATTACACCATCCCCTCATCCCCTCCCCTTCAGCAACCTTTATTTCTTTCCTATGATTAAGAGTCTCTATGGCTTATTTACCCCTCTGATTTCATCTTGTTTTATTTTTTTCCTCTCTTCCCCATGATTGTTTTGTTTCTTAAATTCACAAATGAGTGAGATCATATAACTGTCTTTGTCTGATTGACTTATTTTGCTTAGCATAATGTCCTCTAGTTAGTTCTATCCATATCTTTACAAATGGCAAGATTTCAATTTTTGATGGCTAAGTAGTATTCCATTGTGTGTATATATACCACATCATCTTTATCCATTCATCTGTTGATGGACATCTGGGCTCTTTCCATAGTTTGGCTATTATGGACATTGCTGCTATAAACACTGGGGTGCAGATGCCCCTTCAGATCACTACATTTGTGTCTTTAGGGTAAAAACCCAGTAGTGTAATGCTGGGTTGTAGGATAGCTCTATTTTCAACTTTTTGAGGAACCTCTATACTATTTTCCAGAGTTGCTGTACCAGCTTGCATTCCCATCAATAGTATAAGAGAGTTCCCCTTTCTCTGCATCCTTGTCAATATTTGTCATTTCCTGACTTGTTAATTTTAGTCATTCTGACTGGTGTGAGGTGGTATCTCATTGTGGTTTTGATCTGTACTTCCCTGATGCCAAGTGATGTTAAGCATTTTTTCATGCATCTGTTGGCTGTTTGTACGTCTTCTTTGGAGAAATGTCCATTCATGTCTTCTGCCCATTTCTTGATTGGATTATTTGTCCTTTGGGTTTTGAGTTTGATAAGTTCTTTATAGATTTTGGATACTACCTCTTTATCTGATATGTCATTTGCTAATATCTTCTCCCAATCTGCCAGTTGTCTTTTGGTTTTGTCAACTATTTCCTTTGCTATGCAAAAGTTTTTTTATCTTGATGAAGTCCCAGTGGTTCATTTTTGCCTTTGTTTCCCTTGCCTTTGGAGATGTGTCTAACAAGAAGTTGCTGCCGAGGTCAAAGAGGTTGCTGCCTGTGTTCTCCTCTAGGATTTATGTTCTTTATCAAGTTGAGAAAGTTTTCCTCTACTCCTAAGTTATTCAGAGTTTTTCATGAATGGGTATCAGATTTTGTCGAATGCTTTTTCTGCATCTATTGCTATGATCATAAGATTTTCATCTCTTGCTTATTGATGGAATGGAACACATTAATTAATTTTCAAATGCTAAAGCAGCCTTGTACCTGGGTATATCTTACTTAGTTGTAGTGAATAATTCTTTTTATACATTCTTGGATTCAATTTGGTGATATTTTATTGAGGGTTTCTACATCTATGCTCATGAAACATACTTGTCTGAAGTTTTATTTTCTATAACGTCTTTGTCTGATTTTGCTATTAGGGTAATTAAGGTAATGGTGGCCTCACAGAATGAGTTAGAAGTATTCCCTTAGCTCTGGCTTTTAGAAGAGATTGAAGAGAATTGGTATAATTTCTTCCTTAAATATTTGGTAGAATATACCAGTGAAACCCATCTGGGCCTGGCACTTCTGTTTGAGGAGGTTATTAATAATCGATTCAATTTCTGTAATAGATGTAGGCCTATGCAGATTGTCAACTTAATCTTGTGTAAGTTTTGGCAAATTGTATCCTTCAAAGAACTGGTCTATTTCATGAGGGTATCAAATTTGTGGACATGGAAGTATTCATAATATTCCTTTCTTATCCTTTTAATATCCATGGGATCTGTATCTATCTTTTCTTTCATTTCTAATATTAGTAATTTGTGTGTTTTTTTCTTTGTTGGCATGGCTACAGGCTAACCAATTTTACTGATCTTTTCAAAAAATGCTTTTCAAAAAAGTCAACAATTTTCTCTGAGTTCATGGATTTCTGCTCTGACGTTTATTTCTTTTCTTTGCTCATTTTGGACGTAATTTGCTCTTCTTTTTCTAAATTCCTAAACAAGAAGCTTAGATTTTAAGTCTTTCTTCCTTTCTAATAGATGCATTCAATGCTATAAATTTCCCACAGAGCACTGCTTTTGCTGCATCTCGCAAATTATAAGTTATTTTCATTTAGTTAAAAACAAATTTCTTGAGATTTCTCCTTTGTCTCATATTTTACTTAGAATGATCATTTCCCTCACAGCCCAGGTCTCTGCAGACCAGCTTAGCAAGGGGCACTAACAGCCATCCATTTATGCCCCCACCCCCACCCCCGAGTCCAGTTATTATTGTTTTTTTTTTTTGCAAAGAGATGAAACTCCTCCGCTCTGGCCCCTATGTCTAGTGAACACACCAGGGGAGGGCAAGAATCGAGTTTATTCCCTGTCCTTGTCTCCTCTGTGAATTGAATTTCAGAAACTTTTTTATACATGCAACACAAAGCTTCCAGATCCATAAAATATCCCATTGATAAGGCAGAAAAAGGGGTTTTGTTTTGTTTTGTGTTTTTCTTTTTTTGGAAACTGCACTTTAAATTCTGCTATAGCATAGGAGCGCAGGACATGTATCCTCATTTGCCTGCCTGATTCTATGGTGGTGTCACTTTTATGTTGTGTTCTTGGCGCTGGAACTGCTATCCTTTACAGTTCTGTTTCCCAAGCTCTGTTCAAGTTAAACTCATGTAAACTCTGGCTGGGAATAGCACCCATGTGCTGCATAAGTTTCTATTTGGATACCAATCCACAGGCCTCAGGAAATCGTCTGCCATGTATCAATAATAATTAGTGGCAATGATGTCATTCTGAAAAGCTACAATACTTATACAGTAAATTTTACAATTCTTTGGGGAAAAAATTATAAGAAAAATAAAATTTTTTGTTTTACCTTCACTTACTAATTTCTATGATGTTCTTTCTTAGATCTGAATTTCTTTTTAAGATTTATTTATTCATGAGAGACAGAGAGAGAGAGAGACAGAGACACAGGCAGAGGGAGAAGCAGGCTCCATGCAGGGAGCCTGACGTGGGACTCGATCCTGGGTCCCCGGATCACACCCTGGGCTGAAGGCGGCGCTAAACCACTGAGCCACCGGGGCTGCCCTGGATCTGAATTTCTTACCTATATTATTTTCTTTCTCTCTAAAGAACCTTTTTTTTTTTTTTTAAACATTTCTTGCAAGACAGGTTTATTGGCAACAAATTTCCTGCATGTTGGTGTCTAATAAAGCCGATTTTTCCTTCACTTTCAAAGGATAATTTTACAGGGTACAAAATTATATGTTGATGGGTTTTTTTTTTCTCTAAACACTTTAAATATTTGTTCCCAACACTTTAAATATTTACTTTACTCTCTTCTTTCTTGCATGGTTTCTAAGAAGTTGAATGTAATTCTCATTTTTGCTCCCTGACAGGTAAGGCTCTTTTTCCCTCTGCCCTCTTTCAGAATCTTTGTTTTTTCTGCAGTTTAAGGCAGCCCAGGTGGCTCAGCAGTTTAGCGCCGCCTTCAGCCTGGGCCTGATCCTGGGGACCCGGGATAGAGTCCCACGTCAGGCTCCCTGCATGGAGCCTGGTTCTCCCTCTGCCTGTATCTCTACCTCTACCTCTCTCTCTCTCTCTCTCTCTCTCTCTCTCTGTGTCTCTCATGAATAAATAAATAAAATTTTAAAAAGAAAAAGAATCTTTTCTGCATTTAAGGTGTGGGTTTTTTGTGAGTTTTGTTTTTGGTTTTTGCCGTTTATCCTGCTTGGTGTTCTCCGAACTTCCTGGCTTGTGGTCTGGTGTCTGACATTAATTTGGGAAAATCCTCAGTTATTATTGCTTCAAATACTGCCTTTGTTTCTTTCTTCCTTTTCCCTCTGATATTCCCACTATGTGTATGTTACACCTTTTGTAGTTGTTCCACAGTTTCCACAGAACACTTAGATGTTCTGTTCTGCTTTTTTTCAGTCTTTCTCTTGGCTTTTCATTTTTGAACTTTGTTATGTCCTCAAGCTGAGAAGTTCTTTCCTCAACTATGTCCAGTCTATTAATGACCCACACCATCAAAGGTATTCTTCATTTCTGTGAGCTTTATGGCATTTTAATGTTACTTAGTCCTATCCTCCTTTCCCCAACTTTACTATAGCTCTGAAAACCAACAGCCTGGTACAAAGCAGCAAACTAGTGATCACCTGAGGGGACAAAATGGGCTTGGAGCTCCCCCAAAGCTTCATCCCCAGAGAAGCACAACTATGTGACCTATTTGGCAGCTCACTTAAAAGCTCCACTCTCAAGGTTTGTCTTTTTTTGTCCCAACTCAGAGCTTACTCAGTGCAAATACCACTATCAACACTCCCACCCCCATCACCCAGGTATCTCTCAAAAACAATCGGCGCAACTGTTTAATTTTACTGGTGCCAGAGGTTGTACTAAAAGAATGAAATAACAAACTCAACAAAAAACTTAAAAGGAGAAACTGGAGAATGGGAGTCTTCAGGGGGCTTTCAAAAGTTCCAACATATTTCCACAACTCTAGAAAGACATGTGCACATACAGGGTTGTGACATATTGAGGAAAGACCTGGAAAAGCCCTAATCTACTCATGGCTGACTCTGAGGCTCTGCATACGCAGGAAGTAAAGGTTAAGGCAGAATTATAAGCTGCATGCTGAAGCAATGAAAGTTCCAAAATAAGATGAAGCAAACTTAAAGACTTAAAGTAAGACAAAAACAATTCAACAGTAATACTTGGGGACTTCACTAATCTACTTTCCATAATGGATAGATCAATTAGCAGAAGATGAATAGTAATAGAAATCTTAAACAAAATTATAAGCCAGATAGACCTAACAGACATCTATAGAATATTCCACTCAATAACAAAACATATTCAACACATTATTTTCAAGTGCATATGGAACATTCTCCAGAACAGATCCTACATTAGGCTACAAAGTAAGTCTTGGGGAGCCTGGATGGTTTACTTAAGCATCCGACTCTTGATTTCAGCTCAGGTCTTGATCTCAGAGTCATCAGATCAAGCCCCACATCCAGCTCTGTGCTCAGCATGGAATCTGCTTGAGATTCTCTCTCTCTCCCTCTGCCCCTACCCCAGCTCCCTCTCTCTCCCTCCCTCTCAAAATAATAAATAAATTAAGTCAGTCAGTCTCAATGAATTTAAAACAATAGAAATCATACAAAGTATGTTCTATGGGTACAATGAAATAAGATGAGAAATCAGTATCAGAAGGAAATGTGAGAAAATCACAGACATCCTGAAATTAACATCCTTAAAAAAAATATCACAAGGAAAATTAACAATTACTTTGAGATGAATGAAAATAAAGACACAACATACCAAAATTTATGGAATGCAGCTAATACATTACTAAGAAGAATATTTACAGATAAAACACACCTATTTTAAAAAGAAAGATTTCAAATCAATAACCTAAAATTCCACTTCAAAAAGCTAAAACAAGGGATCCCTGGGTGGCGCAGCGGTTTAGCGCCTGCCTTTGGCCCAGGGCGCAATCCTGGAGACCTGGGATCGAATCCCACATCGGGCTCCCAGTGTATGGAGCCTGCTTCTCCCTCTGTGTCTCTGCCTCTCTCTCTGTGTGACTATCATAAATAAATAAAAATTTAAAAAAAATATTCCAAAAAGTTAAAACAAAAGAAAGAAAGGGCAAATCAAACCCAATTAGTAATAAGATGAAGGAAGTAAATATTAAAGATTAATGCTAAAATAAATGAAAGGTGAAAGGGAAATAAAAAATATCAGTAAAGTCAAAATTGGTTCTCTGGAGACCAACAAAATTGACAAAACTTTAGCTGACAGACCAAGAAGAGAGAAGGCTCAAATTACTCAAATCAGTAATAAAAGAAGAGATATCACTACTGACCTTATAAAAATAAAAGGAATTACAAAAGAATACCTTAAGCACTATATGCCAACAAATTAGATAACACAGATGAAATGGACAAATTCCTAGAAACACACAAACTACAAACACTGACTGAAAATGAAATAGATAATCTGAATAGACTACAACAAGCAAAAAGATTGAACTTAAAACTTCCAACCAAGAATATCCCAGGCTCACATGTCTTCACTAATGAATTCTACCAAACATTTTTTTTTTTGAAGATTTATTTATTTTAGAGAGTGCATGAAAGAGGGGTAGGGAGCAGAGGGAGAGAGAAACACAAGCAGACTCCATGCTGAGCAAGGAGGCTCACCCAGGGTTCAATCCCATTACACTAAGATCACAACCTGAGCTGAAACAAAGAGTCAGACACTTAACCAACTGTGCAACCCAGGCACCCCTTTTTTTAAAAGATTTATTTTGAGAGAGAGAGAGAGAGAGAGAGAGAGCATGAGTGGGGTGAGGGGCTGAGAGAAAGGGAGAAGAGAGAGAATTTCCAGTAGACCCCACTGAGCATGAAGCCCAACCTGGGGCTCCATCCTATAACTCTGAGATTACGACCTGAACCAAAACTCAGAGTTAGATGCCCAACTGACTGAGCCATCCAGACACCCCTGAATTCTACCAAACATTTAAGAATACCAATCCCTCATAAGCTCTTCCAAAGATCACAAGAGAGAACACTTCCCAACCCATTCCACGATGCAAGTATACCAAGATATCAAATATACTTGATACCAGGAAAAAGACATAAAAAGAATATAAAACTAAAGAATATCCTTTATAAATACAGACACAAAATCCTCAAAAAAAAAAAAAATAGCAAACTGAATCCAGCAGCATCTATAAAAGATGAATACACCAAGACCAAGGGGAATTTATCCCAACAATGTAAGATTGGCTTAACATATAAAAATCAACCAAATCTTATAGATCATGTAAAGGACACCCCACAAGATTATCTTAATATATGCAGAAAAAAACATTTGATAAAATCTAATTCTTTCATATTAAAAACACTCAACAACTAGGAATAGAAGGAAACTTCTTCAAACTGATAAGTTTGAAAAACCCAGTTTACATCATATTTAATAAAGATCATAAACATAAAGATTGAATGTTTTCCCCCTTAGATCAGGAAAAAGATAAGGATGACCACTCTTGTCATTCCATTCAACATTGTACTGGAGGTTCTAGCCAGGCCAATTGAGGGGGGAAAAAAAGAAATAGAAGGCATTTAAATTAGAAAAAAGAAATAAAACTATCTCTATTTACATGTAACATGATCTTACATATATAGAAAATTCTACAGAATACATTTAAAAAAATCAGAATAAATGAATTCAGCAAAGATGTAGGATACAAGATCAATATACGAACTCAATTTCATTTCCACACACTCAAAAAGAACATTCCAAAAGTAGAAATTAAAAAACCAATTCCATTTATAGTAGCACCAAAATTAGTAAAATAGGAATAGATTTAACAAAAGAGGTATATGATTTATAAATGAAAAACTGCAAAACACTTTGAAAGAAATTAAATAAGACCTAAATAAATGTGGGGTTTGTCCTATGTTCATGGATTGGAAGACTTAATGATGTTAAGACAGCAATAATCCCCAAACTGATCTATAGATTCAAAGCATCCTTATAAAAATCTCAGGAGCCTTTTTGCAGAAATTGGGGAAACCAAATTGACTTTAAAAGACCAAAATAAATGGAGAAACATATTATATTCATACATTAAAAGACTAAACACTGTTAGGGTGGCAATCTCTCCCAAATTAATCTACAGTCAATGCACTTTCACACAAAATTCTAATGTTTTTTTAAAAGAAACCAATGAGTTGATTTTAATGTTTATATGTAAAGACAAAGGACCTAGATTAGTCACAATTTTGAGAAAGAAAAAGTTGGAAGATTTTTTTTTTTAATTTTTATTTATTTATGATAGTCACACAGAGAGAAAGAGAGAGAGGCAGAGACACAGGCAGAGGGAGAAGCAGGCTCCACGCACTAGGAGCCCGATGTGGGATTCGATCCCGGGTCTCCAGAATCGCGCCCTGGGCCAAAGGCAGGCGCCAAACCGCTGCGCCACCCAGGGATCCCAAAAGTTGGAAGATTTAAGTATCTGATTTCAAGACTTAGTATAAAGCTACAATAGTCAAGACAGTATATCACTGGTGCAAGTACACACATATTGATCAATGGAAAGTTAACAAAGAGCACAGAAAGAAACTCATATGCTCAATTTATTTTTGACAAAAATCAATTTTTGTCAGTATTTTTAACAAAAAAAGTGTCAGGGTAATTCAATGGAAACAAGGTATCTTTTCAAAAAATGGTAAAGGAACGGATAGCTTAATGAGGAAAAAAAAATCCTTAACTTTACCTTGCATCACATAGGCAAATTAACTCAAAATGGATTACACACCTAAATATAAGTGCTAGGACATTAAATTTACAAAAAAAAAAATATGTAGGAGGAAAGCTTTATGACATTGAATCGGACAAAAATTTCTTAAACACCAAATCTAAAACTACAAAAGAAAAAATGAATAAAATGAACTTAAGATTAAAAACTGTTGTTCTATGAAAAACATGGTTAAGAAAACAAAAAGCTAAGCAACAGACTGGCAGAAAAGTCTGCAAAACATATCTTGAGAAAAAGCTTGTACCCAGACTAATAAAAAATTCACCAGCTCTGATGGGGATTCATTCACTTGGAACTTTTACAACCCACTAATATGAAGTCCAGGATGCCTCCTCCCTAACCTAAAAAAAGTGCTAAAGATTTAATCGATTAGGGCAGCCCCCGGTGGTGCAGCTGTTTAGCACCGCCTGCAGCCCGGGGCATCATCCTGGAGACCCGGGATTGAGTCCCACATTGGGCTCCCTGCATGGGGCCTGCTTCTCCCTCTGCCTGTGTCTCTGCCTCTCTCTTGCTCTGTGTCTCTCATGAATAAATAAAAAATAAAATCTTAAAAAAAAAAAAAGATTTAATCGATTAAAAAATACATGTGTGGTGTGTGTGTGTGTGTGTGTGGGCAAGAGCACATGAAAAGATGTTCAACATCACTGACCATTGTAAAAATAAAAACTAAAATCACAATGAGATACCATTATACACCCACTAAAATGGTTGAAATATTTCAAAGATTTATAGTCCAACAGTACCAAGTGCTTGCAAGGATATGGAGCAACTAGAACTCTCATATATTGCTGATAAAAATGCAAAATGTTACCTTATTTTGAAAAACCAAGTATCAATACCTTAGAAGGCAGAACATATTTACCATATAATCTATCCATTGATAAAGGCAATATAAAGGATACCTGTCGTAATAAAACTGTTTTGAATCTTGACTTTATCAATGTGAATATCCAATTGTGATAATGTGCTTTAGTTTTGTGAGATGTTATCATTGGGGGAAACTAGGTAAAGAATATACCCGATCTCATGTGTCATTTCTTACAACTGCATGTGACTCTATAATTTCCTCCTAAGCAAAAGTTTAATAGAAACAAAACTTGTGGGACACCTGCGTGGCTCAGGAGTTGAGCATCTGTCTTTTGCTCAGGGGTTGATTCTGGATTCCCGGGATAGAGTCCCGCATCGGGCTCCTTGCAAGGAACCTCCTTCTCTTCCCTCCACTTGTGTCTCTGCCTCTCTTTCTGTGTCTCTCATGAATAAATAAATAAAATCTTAAAAAAAAAAAAAAAAGAAAAAAGAAACAAAACTTGTTCACAAATGTTGCAGCAGCATTACTTAGAATAGCTCCAAATTGGAAGCAACTCAAATGTTCATCATCTGGTGAATAAACAATTGACAGTACATTCAACCTAAGAAATACCCCTCAGAAGTAAAAGGGAACAAAATATTAGATTATGCAACAACATGGATGCATCTCAAAAGCATTACGCTAAGTGAAAGAAATAAAACACCAAAGATTACCTACTGTATAAGTCCATTTACATGACATATAGAGATGGAAAGTAGCGTGGTGATTGCCTGGTGGGGGAAGCTCAAGTACAAAGGGGCAGGGACAAACTTTAGTGTGAAGCAACTTTAGCTCCTTTTTAGTTTGATTATAGTGGCGGTTATATGATTATATACAATTATCAAAATTCATACTATACAAATAAAATTGGTTAATTTTATGAAATTTAAATATCTCAAAATACAAAAAGGAGGAAAAAATTAAGACTTAGAAAATTAATACCTGTTAGTGTCCTTCCTGCATTCAGAGGAGGAGCAATGACTCTGAAAAGTTTCTGCATTAAATTAAAAAGAAAACAATCACCAATATTTTTAAGAAGGAATTATATTTTCAAAAACATAATCAAGAATCTTATGCTATTAATCACCTTTCCCTAAGGTATTTGCTACTGAGATTAAATATAAAAACTTATAATGTAAAACAAAAAACAAATGTGGCCATGAACTATTATCAAAGGATCACTGGGAATTGCCATATTCCTCAAAGAAACTATTTAATAAATACCAGTTAGATGAAGGTCTTTGTTGAGATTATAATTTCTGATATAAAATAAACTTAGGTTGTTCAAAATGCTTTGTGTTTAAAAAAGAAAAAGTAACAAAGTGAAGGGATTAATAGCCTACCAAAGATTACTTTAAACTGAAAACATCTGAACAACAGTAGACACAAAAGGAAACATGTAAATTTAAGCACAGCCTCTGAAAGCACAAGAAGATTCATGACAAAAAACTACATGGGCCTTCCTCAGAGGGAGTTACCGGTTTGGGAGAGGACATACCCTTAGCACTGGGAAGGGCAAACTAAACTGTTCATTAGCATTAAAAAGCCCAAAAAAACTAATCCATCTTTTCTTTCCCAGGGAAGCCCTAAATCCCTCCCTCCTCACTACCCAACATTTTGTTAAACTAGTATATAAACCTTTAGTTCTGGCTATCTCAATAAAGCACTCTTTACTATGTGCTCCTAGTACAGCAGTGAATAAACCTTTTCTCCTGTTATTCTGTCTTTTGTCAGTTAATTTGCAGTCCTCCCCCACCACTCTGGGCCTAAATTGCTAGAGGTAAAGTTGTCCCTCCCAAAACAAGGTTATGCCTTTACCTTAGAAGGAGCCAAAGCTAGAACAAGGGAAAGATTTCAGAGACTGTGGTAGTCATCTCAAACGTGATGACACTGTCATTCTAGAAAACCTAGAAAATCTCAAAGGCAGGACACCTTTGATTTAGACCTCTTTAAGTATGAAAATAACTAAACTTTAAACTCTGACAAGTGATTTCCTTGTGGGCAGAAAATTACACAAGAGGAATCACAGAGTACACCTAATCTCCCACTGCTAAACTCTCCAAATGACTATTTAATAACAAATACCAAGCTCTTTTTGAAAACCATTAAACTTGAAAACTTAACACAAAACAAGTCAATCTTAATAGCCCAGCAGTCCATCTGAGATGTATATATAGGTATAAATGCAAACCAGACTTTGAGGAACGAAACACACACACAAAACTAAAACTTAAAAAGCAGTAATAACAAAAACCCAGCAATCATTTTTATCACCTTAGAATGTATTGAATCAGAATCTGTTTCTAAGGATAATTTTGAGACAAACTAGAAATTGTAGAGGCTGCTTTTAGGCTTGAGCAATGGAAACCTGATCGAGGTAAGAAACCCCACAGCTACTACAGAGCTGAATGCAAACAGGCAATGCAAACAGGCTCGTTAAGCAGGTCACCTCACTTATAGCCACAGACCCTAACTGACCAATTACAGTCACAATCACTAACATTACCAAAAAAGAGAAAATTTCATATTCTCCATACCCCCTCACTCTACCCTAAAACTGTGGCCCCTTACCACCACCTCGTCAGTCTCTCCTTGCAGTCCTGCCCGCCACTCCCTTGCAGTGTATTAATAAAATTTTAACCCTTTTGCTCTGCCTTGGGTGAAGTCTTTCACCACCAGCACTACCAGCCCCCATCCAAGCAGAGCTCGTCACATTTGGTGGATCCTCCATCTGATCAGGAGACCCTCACAATTGGATACCTCACATTTGCTGGGGACCCTCTCAGGGCACTCCCCAGATTCTCTGGGAATTTCTTGAGACTTTTCTCTCAGTGGACCAACAGGTGGGGGCATCCCACAGAAATTGCATTAATTCTACCTAACTGTGGTTTAGTAGTGAGACAAAACTTTTTTGCGTGCAGGGAAGGCCTGTACCTCTTCCCAGGAAAGTACTAGACTTTGGTAGGGAAGCAGCTGAGAAGTGCTCAAGTGTACAGAATACTCACTCACTAGACACACAATCAGGGTCAAAACCAGAGGAAGAGGGCTGTGGCACTCATTCTGGAAACTGACCAAGAAAAGAGAAGTACAACCAAAACTGGAGGAGTTTTGAATTAGAGTGGTAACTCACCTACCAAGTGTGTTTAAGGAAGGCTAAAATTTCACAAGAAAACTGCTGACTTAATAATAGTGAAGCTAGTTTTGGATGGCCATTAAATATGCAAAAAAGAAAAAAAAAAGTTGTTTGGATGCCTTCTGCATCATTCTCCTAATGATGCTTCTCATTAGAGCCAGGTAATTAGTCACTAAAACAATGGGCTGACAGGGTATTACACATATCCACAATCCATGATTTACAATTCTGCCTTCAATTTAAGGCAAATAACAAGATGGATATATGGCATTTGGTTCCTTTTAAAATAAGCCCAAATCCTTTTTAGTGGTAGGGAGAGTGTAAGAAGAATAAATTATAATGCATGCTGTAAATGCTAAACAGGGAAAAGCAACCAATCAGCAATTAACAAATAATATCTCCCATCGTTATCAGGACCTTCCCCCAGCACAATGTATCTAACAAGAGTACACAGTACTCAATAGTACATTTACTACACGTAATAAGTATATAAATAAATTTCTTCTACCTTTTGGAAAACCTACTATAATATCAAAAATCTTAAATTTAAAATAAAAAACAAACAAATGCTAATAGGGAAGCATTACTTTTAATTTTATCTATTTGTTCCTTGGGATTTAAACACCTACTTATGCAGATAAAAAAGCAAGCAATGGCATAAGGTATGAAATTAAATTAAAGGCTACCTAAGTTCCAAATTAACTAAAATGCAAGTCTAATAATAAATCTACAAGAAATTAAACAACTGGATGAAAACAAACAATTCAAAGCAAATGGAGAATAGGAAAAAGCCATTAATAGACAATATTAAATATGTGTCCAAGTTAGGATGTATCTTACCTCCATTGGACTAATAAATTCATTCATGCCTCTGTTGTAGACATAGATCATGGCATCATACAGACGATTTTCCCAACACATGAGAACTACCTGTAAAAAGGAAGAGTTGCTTATTCCATACAATTCCATCTCACCAATTATTTTCTTTAGAGCTTTAATAGTGGAGAAGATCTTGAATATTTTTCCCTATTTTTTTCTTAGTGCTTCTCTGAAAAAAACTGAAGTACAGTTGACCTTTGAGCAATATGGAGGTTAGGGGGGCTGACCCCTCCCCACCTCTGCACAGTCAAAAATCTATATATAACTTTTGACTCCCCCAAAACTCAGCTACAACTACTAACAGCCTACGGTTGACCGGCAGTCTTGCTAATGACACCTATTTCATACGTTATATGTATTATAATCTGCATTCTTACTACAAAGAAGGACAGAGAAAAAAATATTAAGAAAACTGTAAGGAAGAGGAAATACATTTACAGTACTGTGCTGTATTAATTGAAAGAAGTCCACACATAAACAGACTTGTGTGGTTCAAAATCATGTTGTTCAAGGGTCAACAGTACTCAAACACAATGCCAGGGTAAGAGCTGTTGCAGGTTCAATACAAAAGTACAAGACTATTACACTTTTAATTGTACAATAGCTACTTTTAAACATCCCAGTATCTATTTTTTCTCTCTCCTCCCCCCTTCTATATTCATTTTACCCTTGGTCAATAGCTCTACAAATTACTTACTGAACACCTATATTTAGGCCCACTCCTAGAATCAGACAAACCCAGACTTAGTCTCTACCCTTACAGAACTACTGTTCATCTTGGACACTAATCAAAAAAAGGGAAGGACACAAAACAGTGTGAGCTACAATAGGGAGGATACTCAATTACACATTTAATTCATTTACAGATGTGCCATGTCATAAAGGAACCTTACTTGGTGTACAGAGTATACAGAAGATCACCCCTGAGTAAGCAATATTTAAGCGAGGGCCTAAAGAATTCACACATACGAGCCTAAAGCAGAGATGGAATCTAGAGACTATGCAGGCTGAAGCAGTACAGATGAAGGTCTTAACGTAGAAGCCTGAAGTGTTTAAAGATGGAGAGAAACTGATTTGAGAAAATATTGAGAAGAGGAACAGTAATGACTTGCAGTGTAGACTACTCTATATTCTCCTATGAGAGCTATATTATACTATAGAGTGACAAGGAAAGAGGGCTGAAGTAGAAGAGCAGAGGGTGGCAAAGGAGATTAAGCAGGAGCCAGAGAATTAAGAGGAAAAACAGAGATGAGATGTCATAGACTAAGGCAATTCTGGGCCCTCTTCTCTTCTCTCACTACCCTCTCTCAGCCAGTGCTATGATCATACATCTCTCTATACTGATGACTAACACACTTAAACCTTCAATGGCAATGTCCCCTCTGACCAATATATCCAACCACTTACTTGATATCCACACTTGAATGTCTAGTAGCTATCTCAAAATAAAATGGCAAAACAGAACTCCTATTTTGTCTCTCAAACTTAGACCCACCCAGGCTTCTAATCTTCTTAGAGGAATCTCCATCCCCCTTTATCTCAAGCCAAAACACTAAATGTCATCCTTAAATTTTCTCTTTCCCACACTTCCACATTTTTGCATCCAATTCATCAGCAAATCAATTCCACTGCCAAAATAATATCCAAAGTCAGGCCCTCTCTCTCCATCACACTGTGACCATCTCCAGTCAGGACCATCTCCTGAGCCACAGTGCCTAACTAATCTCCTTAGTCCTTCTGTAGTTGGCTCCTACTTTCAATCTGTCATCCCTAAAGTAAACCAGAGTCATCTTCCTTAAAATGATTTCCCAGAGCACACAGAATAAAATGGAAAAATCTGTATCTTGCCCTAAAAAGACCATCTCCCTCTCAATCAAGCCCCCAGCCTGTTTGCCTTTTATCAGTAACTTTAACATCCAAGGCATTATTATTATTATTATATTGCATTTGCTGTTGCTTTTACCTGGAACAATCTTCGCCAAGATCTCTGCATTACTGATTCCTTCTTGTCACTGGGATCTCAGACTTACTGTTACACATCCTCAGCAAGATTTCCTACAGTTAAGTAGTCTAAGGTAGCTTCACATGCTCTTTCTACCATACTATTAACGTAACATTTATATTTTTATACTTTTTTTTATTTTTTATTTGTTTATGATAGTCACACACACAGAGAGAGAGAGAGAGAGAGGCGGAGACATAGGCAGAGGGAGAAGCAGGCTCCATGCACCAGGAGCCCGACGTGGGATTCGATCCCGGGTCTCCAGGATCGCACCCTGAGCCAAAGGCAGGCGCTAAACCGCTGCGCCACCCAGGGATCCCTATATTTTTATACTTTTAGTTTATCTGTTTACTGTCAAATTTTTTGGCTTAAACGTAAGCCTCTGAGAAGATAAGCATTGTGCACTAGGGTCACTGAAGCATCCTCAGAGCCTGACAATCAATACTTCCTTGAATTAACAAACAAATGCTACTGACAGTAAATGTGAAAAAATGACTTGATACAGTAGACATGGAGGGCATTACTGGCTTCAGTGAAAATAAGGCTGAAGAGTTATTAGGATGTGGGAAAAATGCAAGTACAATCTAGACAATGCTTTTAAGACATCCAGCTGTGACTGAGAAGAGTGACGTATGACAGTAACCTACAAGGAAGAAGGCTTCATATGAAGAGAAGAGAAACTGAAAAGAAGGTTTTTAAAATTATTTTAACATAAAAAAGACTAGAGCATATTTACACAGTTGGGGAAAGCTAAAAATACTGGGAAGACAAGAGATGAGAAATTTCTCTTATACTGGTGATAGGTAAATAAAACTAGATTGATAAACATGCTCTCAAATCACTGGAACTATAAAAGACTATGCCAAATTATCCATACAACAGAAAGGCATATATAAAAGAGGTTATGACTTTACTTTGCAAACTCACAGCCATTCATAAAGAGATTCCAGGAAGAAAAAAATAACCATTTCTCCAAGCATTTCACTTCTATGTGATTTTGCACATTTTAAAAAACTACTTTTGGTCTAAGATCTTTTAAGTCACCAATATTTTAGCTCAACAGGCCTTACTTATTAGTATCTTTGTACCTTTCCACCTTTGTAGGAGTAGCATGCTCATTACTAGGACTAAAATGAAACTCAAGAGTTGAGAGTCAAATGTCTAACCCCAAAGTACATACTGCTCCGCAATTAAAGATGAAAAATTTATTGTGGAGACCTCAGATATACGGGAGGTATATTTACAAACAATGGGCTGGCTAATCATGCTAAGATCCTGTAATTTGCTTCCTATACTATGTTCTCCATTACAAAACTCAATGCATAAAAGTTATCAACTCTAGGCATATAAAGTAGCTTTTTGAAAAATGGCATTATACTCTTAGAAGTTAAAATATTCTACTATTCATGTGAAAGGACACAGAGTTGAAATTTACTTGGAGGATGAAAACTGTACGAGTAAAGAATGATCAGTCAGTAAGCATCTATTGAGCAACTACCATATGTAAACTTTATGCTAAGTGCTGTGGGGGATGTCAAAGAAATAGAAGAGGCGAGTAGAAGTTCATAATCCAGTTTTCATTAAAGAACAGTCCTAAGAAATATATTGACAAGCATAAGTTTAAGAGACACCTTACCAAAAGTGCTCAGTGAATAAATGAAGTTGATGGAAGGCACAATGAGGCCCAACTGGTCAGGTAAGTATACTCAACAAAGGAATGATATTTACTCTGTATATTAATAAATTTTCTATAAACTCACCTGCTGAATATCGAGGCTGGTGATATCCATATGTACAATGAGGGCTTCCACATTTTCCATCAACTTTTTATCTTGGAAATGAACAATCAAGTCTTTCATTACCTGGGGGGTCATCCCCACCAATTTATCACTTAAAATATATGGCTCAAGGCACTCCAAAAACACTCCTTTGGCCACTGAGTTCTCACTTAGTTTATCATACATCTGGCTAAATAAAAGATCCCTGTAATAAAAAGAAAAAACATACTTTTAGGAATATTCTGAGCATCCACTAAATTCAATCAGCTGCTACTTCTCTTTTTCCTATTTCAACTGTTTAAGGAAAACAGTAACAATAGAGCTTTACATTAGAAAAGCATTTTATATATAGTATCTTAACGAATTCTCCCAATACTTTTACAACCAAGAAAAGTTGAATAAGTTATTTGCAGAGAGTCACATAGCCAACGAGTGACAGAATCAGAATTTAAACTCAGCCTTCTGGGCAGCCCAGGTGGCTCAGCGGTTTAGTGCCACCTTCAGCCCAGGGTGTGATCCTGGAGACCCGGGATCAAGTCCCACATCAGGCTTCCTGCATGGAGCCTGTTTCTCCCTCTGCCTGTGTCTCTGCCTCTCTCTCTCTCATGAATAAATAAATAAAATCTTTAAAATAAATAAATAAATAAACTCAGCCTTCTAACCTAAATCCTATGTTGGGTCTATTATGGCACACTGCTTCTTAAAGACAATGGTGGTAATGTAGTGGGTAGTACAGTGAACATGATGAAGTAGAAAAAAATAGAAAAGGGACTATTCCTAGGGACACCTAGCTGGCTCAGAAAGCATTCGACTACTGATCTTGGGGTCATTGAGTTTGAGCCCCACATTCAGTGTCGAGATTACTTAAAAAAAAAAAAAAAAAAAAAAAAAAAAAAGGACTATTCCTAATTTATCCTCTCCTTTTTCTTTTTTTTTTTTTTTCCTCTCCTCTTTCTTGAGATCTAAATACTCCCAGCTGATCTAGAGTCAAAATATTTCTTTATCTAGTTCTTACCTCTTGCTTCCCAAAGGGTTTAGGTGGTGATTATTGATGAAGAAAGAAAATATTCACTATTTTTAAAAATATATCTGGAATCTATTTTACTGCAGAAATAATTTTTTAAATTAATCTAAATGCCACTACACTCAATAATTATGTTTTATTTCACATTTCTGCAAATAGTCCATAAA
The DNA here is from genome assembly GCF_053574225.1 of Canis aureus. Taxonomy (NCBI): domain Eukaryota; kingdom Metazoa; phylum Chordata; class Mammalia; order Carnivora; family Canidae; genus Canis; species Canis aureus. The sequence goes on along the minus strand of NC_135641.1, from coordinate 22,326,954 downwards.
GTTATACTCATCATAGCTATAATTCCAAATTCTGCTTTCATGTAACGCCATGCAAGAAACATCATTCTAAGATACTACCTACTCTTTAAATTTACCATTTTGTTTAACTCACAATGTTTCGACATGCTGAAACATCAGAATTTACTTAAGTATTCCTGTAGTGTTGGGTGTATCACTTTCTTCCAGTATTTTACTGTCATGAGTGATGCACAATGAACATCTACATATAGAGTCTTTCCCTGGTGGGGGGACTTAATTCCTTAGTCATGGTGAAATTTAGAAATTTATCTTAAGTCAAAAAATATGAAATTTATTTAGAAATTATCTTAGAAATTTTTAGAAATTTTAGAAATTTATCTTAAGTCAAAAAATATGAATAATCCTGTGGCATTTGAAATCTTACCAAATCATCTTCAAAAAGTATCATAGCACCAATTTACAATGCCATCAGCAATGCAGAATTATACAGTTTCATCAAACAATTATGTTTGTTTTTTCTACTAGATAATTTAATAGGCATAAATCAGGGGCTTCTGGGTGGCTCTAAGTGTCTGACTTTGGCTTAGGTCATCTCAGGGTCCTGGGATCAGGCTCCCTGCTCAGCGAGGAGCCTGCTTCTGCCTCTCCTTCGAAGCTTCCCCTGCTTGTGCTCTCTCATTCTCTCTGTCAAATAAGTATTTTTTTTAAAGTATAAATTAAATAATATCGCTATTTTTAATTCTCTGAGTGACTGGCAAAATGAAATGTTTTCCATGTTCCCATTCATACATTGTACTGCCTTGTTTAATGTAAAAACTGTGCTGGGGTGCCTGGGTGGCTCAGTCAGCTGAGTATCCAATTCTTGAATTGGGCTCAGGTCATGGTCTCCTGGGTCATGAGATCTAGCCCCCATCCTCAAGGTTGGGACTCTGGGCTCAGCAGGAAGTCAGCTTGAAGTTTCTCTCCCTCTGCCTCTCCCCCAACTCCCCTGTATGCAATCTCTCTCTCAAATAAATAAATAATTCTTAAAAAAAATAACTGTGCTAATTCTATTTACCATTAGGACTATTTATTTATTACTAAATGTGTTATCTCTTTTTATGTGTATCACGTCACTTGAGAAAAAGTGGTAGCTGGTTCATCTGCAGGTTTGGTCTTTCATGACTAGTTCCACAAAGAGGTCAAGGAAGATTCTGGAAGGAACAGGATGGGGTCTCTGCCTCATCTGAAGTCCTGGAAGGGGAGAGATCCTAAGAGAACTGGCTACAAATGCAACAAAACCACATACCATGTTTCAATAAACAGTATCTAAAATATCCTGGGAGGAAAATTTATATCCATTAATTCTTTTTCTCAAATCCACATATCTAATTTTTAGTTTTCCTCTCTGCTTCATATTTTCCATGTTAGTTTCATTTTTTTTTTTATGTTAGTTTCATTTTAATCAATAGTCCATCACATTTTTGTGATTATCAATTAGTAACCAAGTAAAAGAAACTAAGATTAATGAAACGTTGCTGCAACAAAGATAAAGAGTAACAAAGTAACTAATGAATATAAAGAAAATGCCCTATTTGCTAGCCCTTCCACTCTATAATGTGTTGTTAAAAACAATATGCTATGAAAGATGATCATATATTTTAGTTCAACACCAAAAGCCCTAGGGAGGAAAATTAAAGAGTGAAAAATTCAGTAAACAGCATAAAAGGAAAGGGGTGGTGGAAAGGGAGGTGGGCGGGGGGTGGGGGTGACTGGGTGACAGGCACTGAGGGGGGCACTTGATGGGATGAGCACTGGGTGTTATGCTATATATTGCCAAATTGAACTCCAATAAATAAATAAATATATATATATATACATACATACATACACACACACACACATACACACACACATACACACAGCATAAAAGGTGACAAGGCAGTCCTGTTTAAAAAAAAAAAAAAAAAACAAAAACCAGCATGTAATGCTGGGAAGATTAATGGCAAAACTATATGTTTCTTTCTGAAAAGAGCCTAAAAATAAAGAAGCAGGAAAAATAAAATTCAGCATCTCCTATTGGTATCCCTACTTTAAAAATAAAATAAAATTCAAAGACACGTTTTCATCATTTTGGGAGAATATTTATTAGAACATCAAAGAAGAAGGAAGAAAGAAAAGTACATACCAAAAAAAAAAAAAAAAAGTATTTAGCTCCTGTGTTTCTTTTTATATTTAGGAATTATACTCCAGGGTGCTGACTTTGTTTCCTGGAATTCCTAACTTTAAAACTGCTGTTTATCACTTCAAACTTAGCCACCCCGCAGCCAGTATAACATAAAATCTATCCTGAGTAACAGAGAGACAAAGAGGTCTTCTTTCTACATAACTTCACTTTACATTAATACTCATATTAAATACATTATTTGGGGTCTACCATTCATAACTTCAAATTGATAGAGACAACAGCCAAATTTACTTTGTGCATTATAAATTTTGCAATTTAAAAAATATGAAGACCTCAGCTTGATTGTAAGTACAAACCCAGACTGTCAGAAACAGAGCAAGAGCATCAATCCTTAATACTTCCCAGTCTTTACTACATATATAACTGGAGCCAAATAAATAAATCCCCTGTAAATATAAGTAGGAGTTAACATATTCAAAGTTGATTTGGGCTGCTCTCCTTATATATATAAAAGTAATGGCAAAGCTCAAATGAACTATAAGAAATTCTGTTCAAAATGTTCAATTTTCTGATATAAATACCTATATCACAGTTTATCACAGTTTATAAAGATTTCCTTTAAAAAGGCATGGCTTAATTGAGGTGATGGCTGCACAACCCTATGAATATACTAAAAACTATTGAATTGTACACTTTAAAAAAAGGTAGGGATCCCTGGGTGGCGCAGCGGTTTGGCGCCTGCCTTTGGCCGAGGGCGCGATCCTGGAGACCCAGGATCGAATCCCACATCGGGCTCCCGGTGCATGGAGCCTGCTTCTCCCTCTGCCTGTGTCTCTGCCTCTCTCTCTCTCTGTGACTATCATAAATAAATAAATAAAAATAAAATAAAATAAGGTAAATTTTATGGTATATGAATTATATTTCAATACAGCTGTTATAAAATTTAAAAGGCATGGCATCTTTTCCCCCCTAGCTTTGATGTTTAAAATATTAACATGCAATTATCAGAAAACAATATCTAAAATATACAGTTTTCAACTATGCTTGATGATTAAGATCTTTCTGTTCCTCAAATAATAACATTGATGCTGAACAAGAATGAACAAACACCTTGGCTATCAAAAGACTACTTCAGATTCACTTTAGATTTAGCAGAAATATTTCTGGTTCAGATTTACATGTAATTCAAGTCATTTGAATGATGGCTTCTTTTTGGATATCTGCTTACAGTGATATAAGCTCAAAGTGGTCAAGATTATCTAGACATAGCACCTATTTTGTTTGGTCTTATATGGCTTTATTGGGATATAAATCACAGACAATAACAGCCTATTTTTAAACATTGTTCAAAATCATGATTATAGTTCAAGTAAACTCTGGACCTATTTTCAAAATAAAAATCAAAATAATGTCTACCACTGTATAGACAAAATAACAAATAAATGTCCTACAAAAAGCCTTAAGATGTATCTTTTGTCTAATACTAAAGAGAAAATATACACTACCAAATTGAAAGGAAATTGTAAAAGAAATCAAATTATGAAAATAAAAGTACAAGTCTTCAAACACAGAATTTCCTGTCACTTCTGATTTTAAACAATTCACAAAGACTATAAAACCAAATATTAACCAAAAAAGACATCTATAACATGTTGGTCAGTATGCCCTAGGAGAACAAGAAATATGGTTCCTGCCACAGTAAAAGATTTTACACTATAAAAGAATTCTTGGGGACACCTGGGTGGCTCAGTGGTTGAGTGCTTGCCTTTGGCCCAGGGCGTGATCCTGGAGTCCTGGGATCAAGTCCCATGGAGCCTGCTTCTCCCTCTGCCTGTGTCTCTACCTCTCTCTTTCTGTCTCTCATGAATAAATAAATAAAATATTTTTTAAAAATAAAAATAAATAAAAGAATTCTTAAGTATGACTGGGAATACATATGTACACTAGTTCAATTAATTACTGCTGGGTATGTGATACTATGAATTATGATACTGCAGTAACAGTGATCATAGTGTACGTCATGGTACTCAGTTAAAATCAATTCAAAATATGTATTGTGTTTATAATTGGACTCACATAAGGAACAGTATGTGAGGGGCTCCTGGGTGGCTCAGTCAATGAAGTGTCTGCCTTCAGCTCAGGTCATAATCTCGGGGTCCTGAGATCAAGCCCCACATGGGACTCCCTGCTCAGCAGGGAGCCTCCTTCTCCCTCCTCCCTGCTTGTGCTCTCTGTCTCTCTCAAATAACAAAAAGAGAAAAGAAACAGTATGTGAAAAGGGGTTGACTATAAAAACAATGTACTCTATCAGAAGATATTAATATAAAAAGCATGAGGGGGCCAGGACTGAGTGTCTAAGTGATAGCCCTAGAAGTGGAAGTTACCCGAATTTAGCTGAGTATTAGATTATGCTTTGTAAAGTTGTATTTGTGTTATACACAATTTAAGCATTCTTTAAAGCAATCTTAATGTCTCAGATATTTTGAAAAATTTGGAACCTAATATCAAAGGAAGGGAAATAAAGAAAGGGTCCAGTTAAAAAAAAAAAAAAAAAAAGAAAGGGTCCAGTTTAGGAAGAAAGATATGATACAGGATTGAAGCTACATATATCTTACAATCCTCCATTTCAATTTGTCCTAGGGAATTTTTAACTTGTCTATGGAAGTCTAAGAAAAAATTATGGAAACTATACCATTTGAGAGTGAGCACACTGAACTATTTGAAGTATACATAGAATTTTCCTATCTTATCTATCTTTAATCATTGCATGTTTGGAATGGAAGGAGACTTAAGGATGACCTAGACATGAACTGATCAACTGGCCTATTTGACCCTATATATGGGATCTTTCTGATCCCATATATAAAAAGAAAAGCCAAGATGGTGACAAGTAAGCAAGCATAAAACACAATCTAAAACACAAAAGGTAACATTTGATCCAATAACAATTCTTACATTGCTGGGTATTCTGCTCTGTCCCTTCTGCCCTTACTGGAACCTTGAGAGCAGAAAAAGTAGGGGAAAGAGAGTAAGAACACACCCTGCTGGACTACTCCCAAGCAGAAGCAGGTTCTAGTACAATCTGGTCTTCAGCTTTTGAAGTTTTTTGTTGTTGTTGTTTTCATTCATTTGAGAGAGAGGGAGAGAGAGAGAAAGAGCACGAGCAGGGCAAAAGGGCAGAGGGAGAGGGAGAGGGAGAAGACAGTCGACTCCCCAACCCAGAGCTCGATCCCAAGACCCTGAGATCATAACTTGGGCCGAAAGCAGATGCTTTACTGATTAAGCCACCCAGGGGCCTTGGTCTTCAGCCTTTGGAAATAGAGGAATCCAGAGAGAAGGAAATCATACTATGGGTTCGGGAAAATATCCATGCCCTGGATCTAGTCATGTATGAGTGGGAGAAAGGAAAGAGAGGGAAGAGCTGGGAAAAGAACCCATGAGATCTTCCTCCCCTTTGGAGGTCAGGAATATACTGTAACTGCTGATATTTCTTTCTGAGATCTCCAAAAACAAATATTGTATTTGTTTCTGATAAGCCCAGAAAAAAAAATATGGTAAGGAGTCAGGAAAATTTAATGGAAAGAAAGAAGTTGGTAAAAACAAAGAAATAATAAATAGATCCTAATTTGGTAAAAATCTAGACCAGATCTCATGTTCTAGGTTATATACTATGATTTAATGAAGTAATTACTGCATTCTGTAATTACTGCATTATAGCCAGTCCATAGATTACATAAAGTTGGAAATATTTCCTTTTCAAGTCATATAAAAAAGAAATGCTCCTCTTTCAGAAAACTTTGGAAATAACACAAAATGTTTCTGAAAAAAAAAACCTACTTTTTAATTTTCCCCTATATAATCTAGCATCTTACAATTACTAGGACCATTTTAACCTTACATCACTGTGAGAGTAGTATTCACATATTCAAGATAATGACCATAAGTCACCCTGCCAACTACAAGGCAGAATTATTTCATTAATTCAACCATCAGGTACTGGATAGTTACTTTATGCCATTCTAGGTGGAAACTATCCATTTTATAAAGATATGCCTTCTTACTTGAGGTAAAATTCAGTATTAGGTACTTCATTCTACCTTATAATTATGTCAACTTGAAATATGGGTTGACTCCAGTACTTTTAGTATTAGGAACATCTCTACATCTCAAATTCCTCATCTTAAAATGAGGAAAACATTACCTTACACTACAATTATGAGGCTTAAATAAAATATGTAAAACTGATCCATAAACTAATGAGCAGCTTTAAAAAATAAAAGATAAATAACAAAGATGGGAATATGTAAGTGGCATCAAGAGAAAACCAAGTTTTAAAAAGCTATCATGGCTCTTAGTTTTCTAGAAAACTGTAATTAGTTATACAATTCACTGTCCATTAGCTAAAAGTGAACTAGCTGTTCTAGAGATGCAAAAATATTTCTGGTAGTAAGCCTGAGGGAAATTTTTCCCTTAGGCCCCATAGAAAAGAAAATGTGTGACACAAAGCAATGTTTTCAATAGTATCCAACCATAACACAACACACTTTAACTGGGTAATTACATATAATACTGTATAGCTAAAACATTGGAATAAACTTAAGTAAATAGAAGCCAAAGCTCTTCATGACTTAATTAATGGTCTGAAATAGCAAATAACTGCCCTCTTGATAACATTCACTGATACTTTCAAAATATGATCCAATGTTTTATGATTCAGGCTACCTAAATACAAATTCATGAGTCAGCACAGCACTATACAGGGTTTTAGCAGTATCTGCACTGGATCCTCACAGTTGTTGTCTACCACTCAGAAACAAGCTAGTAGTCAAGTGCAAGAACTCAGGAGGAGCCAAATAGCCTATACAGGAATCCCATCTTTGGTCCTCAAAAGAAGTGTGAGGTAGCTTTGGCAAGCTCTTTAATGGCTTTCTGCCTCTAGAACCTCCTATGTAAAATGAAGAGGATAATAATACTTACCTCAATGTTATAAAAATTAGATAAATTAAGGCAAAGGGCCTACCTGGCATGAGGGGAGCTATTATTTTAAGTGTAAAAAAACTGAACTAGCGAAAATTGGTTTATATACTTACTATTTAAACCAATAAGGCCAAATTAAAAGTTTATTTATACTGCTGTCTTTTCAACAAAAGGCTCTAAAAGCCAATACCAGAAGCACTCTGAATTTTGCCCTTTTTTGTATGGCATGTAATACTGTGTTTTAGTGACAGTTCATAAAAGAGGATATATATACAGGATATGAATCATATACTTTTACTTTTAAGATCTTTTAGTAGGATTGCTCTTTTGTTAGCTATGTTTACCTCCACTATCTGGCCATACAAACACAAGATGATATAGCCACAGCATTTATTTTAGAAAAGTTAGTTTTACTAGGTAAATGGGCTGAAAATTGTTAATCAAACTTCTGTAAATTAAACTTTCTTAAAAAATATCCAAATTCATAGACTTCATAACAGTAAATTACAATATAAGCAAGAGGCAATCTGGGTTCAAAATAATTAATCTGACAGGCAGTGTATACTTACTTTCGTTGCAACAGCAGGCAGTAATCAACTATGACAGGTACCATGTCCTGAAGAGAAACCATAAAGAAAGCATCAGCACTACCCCTTTGTCCCATAGACCCTTGGTTAGACATAATCAAAGTGGTTTGTTTAAGACACTGGTAAATTATTGGGAGAATATAATTTTATACCATACTTTTGGTTAAGTAATTTGGTGCAATGTGTCAAAAGTCTCAAAAATGTAAAAACACTTTTACCCAGAATTACCCAGTAATTCTATCTGGAAATTTACCTAAATACATTGAAGAAAAAAAACTGTTTAATGCATTAAGATATTTGCTGCAGCTCTATAACAGAAGCAGAAGAGGGAGGAAAGGAAGAAATTGGAATTAAATATATAACATGGGAATACTGTTAACTAAATTTAATAAAATATTGTGTAGATATGAAAAGTATTATGTAGATATTACAAATTTACAAAGAGTTTACAATAACATAACATACTTTGGGTGAAAAATACGTATTTTTTCAACCTTCTAAAGAAAATTTGCAAAGGAAAAGAAAAAAAATGAGGAAAATACATCAAATTGATAATAGAATACAGTTGGTCCTGTTGGTGGCTCAGGTGATTAAGGTTGTCCATATTTTGTCACAACCCTCCAAACCAGCTATTTTGAGGTTGATTTAACTTCCCAGTTTCATAACATTTTGATTGCTTTAAATTTATCTTGTAGACTTGTATCATGTGAATGGCAACCCATAATTTTGGCCTTTTTCATGAGAAACAGTTTGAGGGCTAAACAGAAGCTTATTATTACTGGAAATTGTCAAGTAACCAAGCATTAGATTTCAGTAGTACTCTTTTTCTGCTGGCTGCAGGGAAATGGTTTCTTTAAAAAAAATAAAATCCTAGAAGGCCTAGGTTCCAGGCAGAAAAAAAAATCCCACCAGGGGAGAAGGTACTATATGAAGAAGAGAATACTACATGCTAACAGTTGTTTGACAAAACAAATAAAACCAAGGAAACATTATCTGAGAGAGGTATCAGAAGGACCTACAAACCTGAAAGGATTATGGGGTTATACCTGACCCATCCAATCTACTTCCTTTAGTCATCAATATTCCTTACAACAAGATTTAAAATCTTATTTAGATTCTTCAAAAACAGGAACTAAAATAATTGAGAAGTGTTAGATCATGTTTAAATCCTGTGAAAAGTGTTAGAGCTATGGCAAGTGTCAACCCTGTATGAGAATATAGTGGGCCAGAGAATCTGGAGGGCAAAAAATCTCCCCAGAAATGTTGGGGAAAAATTTAATAAACATTCCTTACAATACACAGCTGAGTTCCTAAGAAAATAAGGGCAATACTCAAAGAGTCTAAAAATGAAAAGGAAACTGAAAACCAAAGCAGTAAGCCCTAAGCTGTCACTGAGACTATCTTACATATTTGTTGGTCACATTAAAAGCTTGGGTTTTAATGCCAGAAAGAAGCTAAGACCTTAAGCCCTTGCAACATAAGGGATTGAAGCAAAGATCCTCCTAAAACCAGGAGTCTTGAAAAGCTGCATCCTCAGTGAAAGGAAAAGAGGGAGGGAAATCTGTCTATAAGCATAGGAAGATGACAAGAAAGACTCTCAGCCTGGACTCAGCGGGGGTAAATGTATACTCTATAAGAATCTATAATCTATATGCTGCTTGTAGGTGGATTTGAGACTTGAATTTCCACCATCTCCTTAGGATAGGAAAAATCAAGCCAAGAAATTAACATCTTAAAAGATGATTCTGAAAAAAGACACTCCTGGGGCATTTGAAAGAAGGAAATCCAAAATTTCTCTGGAGACAGTACTTAACACAGGCAAAGTAAGTTCTAATGATAAAGCCCTTCTGAAGATGTACTCAAAACAAAAAATTTTAAAGCACTGCACAAAATAATTCACCATGAGTAAACATCAACAGAAACTACAAATAGGGACGCCTGGGTGGCTCAGCGGTTGGGCGCCTGCCTTTGGCTTAGGTTGTGATCCCCAGATCCGGGATCGGGTCCCACGTCGGGCTCCCTGCATGGAGCCTGCTTCTCCCACTGCCTGTGTCTCTGCCTCTCCTCTCAATCTGTGTCTTGAATGAATGAATGAATGAATGAATGAATGAATGAATGAATGAATAAATAAATAAATAAATAAATAAATAAATGAAACTACATATAGAGGTAGACTCTTAAACCTTCAAGTATTATGAGAAACTATTAAATATGTTTAAAATATTAAATGCAAAAATTAAAGAACTGCTTGGCCTAGTACTAAGTATTAAGGATACACTTACTAGAGAGATTTATGGAGAGTGAAATCATCAGATTCATACATTTAGGACAGATCACTCTGGTGATTTTATGATGGGATGATCTGAGAAACCAAGACTGAAAGTAGAAGGCTATCATAGCAGTCAAAATGGGAACTAAACTAGGATAGTGATAGTAGACCTAAAAAACAGCAGGCAGAATTAAGAGATATTTATAAAGTAAAACTAGAGTTTGGTGACTGATTGGTTTGGGTTGGAAGGCATAGGAAGGAGTCTATGATAACTCCTAAGTTTCTAGCTTAAGTGACAGCTGAGTGAAGATGCCACAAAATGAGATAAGGAATATACGCAGAAGTGTTAGAAGAAAGAAGCTAGGTGCAGTATGGACTATGGTAGATTTGAGGAATATCTTTACTTAAATGTTGAATAATAAGAAATTGAGTAATCTGAAACATCTGGATTAGAATTATAGATTTCTAGGGGCGCCTGGCTGGCTCCATCAAGAGCATAAGACTTTTGATCTCAGGGTTGTGAGTTCGAGCCCCATTTTGGTGCTAGAGACTACTTAAAAAAAAAATTATAGATTTCTAAGCCATGAGAGGAAACAATGTCCATGAATAAACTTGTCCAGGGATGATAATGGAGCTAGAAATCAACGGACAATGAACTAAGTCCTAAGACTAATAGTTATAATATGGTCAAAGGACAGAAACAAAATTCAACTCAAGAACAATCACAAAGGTAAAAAAACCAGAAGGGCACAGAGTCACAGATGTCTACAGGATACAGAACTTCAAAAAGGAAAGATGATCATCACTGTTTAATACAGAAATAGGGATGGATAAAACCTGAAAAGTGTTTTTTGGATTCAGATATGCAGATATCATTGCTATCTTTAATAAGAGAGTGTTTTATCTTACTGATTAAGTAGTAAGTACAGTGATGAGTGACACCCAGCCTGCAGAGAACCAAGTGGTGAATGAAGTATTTGGTGGTGTGTGAGGTGAAGGGAGGTAAGGAAAGGAGGTATGAGGAGGAGGAAAGAAAGAGGACAAGGGAGGAAGGGGGAGGAAAAAAAGAGAAAACATCAATATATGTATAGCTGGAATCCCTGAATAAGAAAACTCCAATAGTGCAATAGATACAATTCAAGACACAATTCAAGAAAACTTTCCTGAAATTAAAGAGAGAGAGAGAGAGAGAGAGAGAGAGAGAGAGAGAGACTGAGACTTAAATCCTGATACTGAAAAAACACATCTTATGCTGGGGGAAAAATGGCCTAGATTAGTTACATTGAGATTCAGTGCAGTCAAGTTACTGGATTCCAACAAGTAAAGAAACAGCCAGAAGAAATGATCAATCAATTATGAGAGGGGGGAAACATCTATCTAGCCTAGGATTTCCCCTACAGTGGTATTCAATGTCAGAATGTCACAGAGCAGTATCTTCAAGATCCTTAAGGAAAGCCAAAATGTTTTTCAATATAAAAGCTAGAGTCCACCAATTTGAAGATTTAACAACTCAAAGAATATTGTTTTCCTGAACCTTTCTTCATGAAACAGCTTCAGCAACCAAGAAATGGCTGGTGAGACTTCAGCAAAAGCACTGATGATTAAGCATGAACTGCATTTAACAGCTAAAGTAAAACAAATTATATCCTTTGATGATGAGTAAAAGATTTATATTAAGGCAAACTGGAAAGAGAAAGTAAAGAAGGAAGGAGGTAGAAAAGATCCACTGGCTTCATCTGTAAGATGGCAGTTAAAAGATATCCTTTAAAGCTCATGAGTAAAATTGGAATTAAAAGCTTGTTTTAACAGTATAAAAGCAAATACTGGGATAATGGTTAAAATGTGTAATGAAGGAGGGCTTGAGGTGAAAGGAGGAAGGAAAAATATGCTAGTTTTCATCACTGTAAGGAACAATGGTCAAAGAAACAGAAGATCAAGGGAACTATATACCTTTAGCTATAATCCTAAAGGTAATCATTGGAATAAAATACATATTCCCAAATATCAGAAATATATGCACAAATAAAAAAGTAGTGAAAAGTGTCCTTAAAAATATAAATATATATATATATATTTGGCTTACCTCACTTAAGATTTTCAGAATAAAATCTGAAAAAAGCAAAACTCTGAAATCTCAAAAAAGCAACCTCCCAGCTCTATGGAGAAAGCAAATAAATACAAATACAAAGTGATCCAGAAAGACTGAAAATAAAAGGATAGGCCAAAGTATACGGTGCAAAGAAAAAAATCACAGGATGTGATCTATCAGATAAAGTAAAATTCAGGCTAAAAGGGCAATTACATGAATAAATAAATCATTATGAAGATAAACTTCTTTCTACAAGCTAAATTACTATACAGTACATACTAAGTTATACAATGCTAACATTCATAAAATACAAGATGGAAGGGAAAACAAGGAAAAGAGCACAATCAAAAAGGCACTTTACTTCTCACAGTCCATGAGAAATAAGGTGGAAAACAATGAGTAAGGGTTTAGAAGATGTATAAAAAATTGATTGATAATAAACTATTCTCTGTGAAAACACACAAAGCACTATATTTCAAATGTTCATTGAACACTAATCAAAACTGACCATATACTGGGCCACAAAAAAAAAAAAAAATCTAAATAAACTTCAAAAGGTAGAATTAGTACACACAACATTATCTGATGATACAATAAAACCAGAAAGTAATCAACTATCAGAAAATAAGATGCTTTTTTATTTTTTATTTAAAAAAAATTTTTTTTTTTTTTAAGATTTTACTTATTTATTCATGAGAGACACAGAAAGAGGCAGAGACACAGGAAGAGGGAGAAGCAGGCTCCATGCAGGGAGCCTGACGTGGGACTCGATCCTGGGTCTCCAGGATCACGCCCTGGGCTGCAGGCAGCACTAAACCGCTGCGCCACCAGGGCTGCCCCAAGATGCTTTTTTAAACCTTCTCTAAAAACACTTCAAAGAAAGAATACTAAAGTTGAAGATTATATATAAAGACAATAATGAAAGTGATACATATTGAATTGATAGCCTTAAATAAATCTGGAAATTGATATTTTTAGAACACTCCATCCAACAGCATCAAAATATACATTTTTCTCAAGTACACAGAACATTTACTAAGATAGATGATGTATGTTGGCCATAAAACAAGTTTCAAATTTAAAAAAATTCAACTCATACAAAGTATGTTCTCTGACCACAATGGAATTAATTTAGAAATTAGCCAAATAATGACAAGATGACATCACTATAGATTCTCTAGACATAAAAAGGGTAATTAAAATGTCACAAGCAACTTTTTCCCAGTATGTCTGACAACTTACACGAAATGGCCAAACTTCTTTAAAGATAGAAAATAAAGATCCCTATTCAAAAAGAAATACATAGGGATCCCTGGGTGGCTCAGTGGTTTGGCACTGCCTTCGGCCCAGGGCGTGATTCTGGGGTTCCGGGATCGAGTCCCATGTCGGGCTCCCTGCATGGAGCCTGCTTCTCCCTCTGCCTGTGCCTCTGCTTTTTTCTGCGTGTGTCTCTCATGAATAAATAAATAAAAATTAAAAAAAAATACATAACCTCCTAAAAATTTATACTGGTAGTTAAAAACCTTCCTACAAAGAAAAGTCAAAGCCTTGATACTTTCCATGGTGAATTCTATTAAATATTTAAGGCAGAAACAATACCAATTCTACACAAACTCTTCCATAAAGTTGAAAGGCAGGGAATATTTCACAAATAATTCTATGAGGCCAGGATTACACCAAGACCAAAACTACACAAAGACATTATAAGAAAGCAACAGAACATCATTTCTCATGAACATAGATGTCCTTATAAAAGAAGAGGATACATCATAACCACATGACTTTATCCCAAGTGCCAGATGGATTTAACATTCAAAAAAAAAATCAATATAATCTACCATATTAACAAATGAAAAAAGAAAAACTATATGATCACCTCTATAGATACAGAAAAACAATTTGACAAAAGTCAATAGCATTCATTCCTGTAAATGAAAGAATCTTAGGAAATTAAGAATAGCAATTCCTTAACCTGATAATGGGCATCTTCACAAAGCTATAGCTAGCATCAAACTTGTAAATCAAAGACTGATGCTTTCCCACTAAAACTGAAACAAGACAAGGATGTCAACAATCAGAATTTCTATTCAGCATCATATTGGAGGCCACACTAAAGCCAGTGCCATAAGGCCAGAAAGAAATAAGACATCCAGATTGGAAATGAAGAAATAATTGTTTTTATTTGCAGACAACATGATTATCTATGTAGAAGATCTGGTGGAATATACAAAGAATTATTAGAGCCAACAAAAGAGTTTAGGAAAGGCACAGGATAGTTCAATATACTAAAATCAGCTGCATTTCCATATACTAGAAAAAAACAAGCTGAAACTGAAAAAAATACTATGTACAATAGTGTAAAAAAAAAAAATACTATGCAACTACCAAAGCAAAAAAAAAAAAAAAAAAAAAAGAATTCTCTATGAACCACATAAAAAGATCTGCAAGATATATTAAGTGGGAAAACAATACAAAAATCACAAATACAGTTTCCTATTATTTGTGTTAAAGAAGGAAAAAAATATGAATGGGTGGGTGGTTAAATCTGTGTGTATTTGCTCATGTTTACGTAAGGAAAATCTGGAAGTATACATAAAAACTTAACAATAGTGAGAGGCAGGTGAGAACTGGGCAGATGGCATCAGAGTGGAGACAAACTTTTCACTGTATACATTTTTGTACTGTTTTATTATTTTTATTTTACTTTACTTAATTTTTATTATTTATTCATGAGAGACAGAGAGAGAGGCAGAGACATAGGCAGAGGGAGAAGCAGGCTCCTCACAGGGAGCCCAATGTGGAACTCGATCCCAGAATCCTAGGATCACACCCTGGGCCAAAGGCAGATGCTCAACTGCTGAGCCACCCAGACATCCCTGTACTTTTTGGTTTTTAAATCATACAAATGTTTAATTAATACAAAAAAATTAATTGTTTAAAAAAGAATCGACACAGATAATACAACAATGTATAGTTGATCTCAGTGCTACAAAAATAAGTACCTCAAACATAGAGACAAGGATATACACAAATACATCTAAGCTGATTTATATAAACTCTATTTATATAAAGTAGATACTGTAAAGAAATCTACTATAGTAGATAATACAGACCAGGGACACTGCTAGGTATTAATGATACAGATTTAACAAAGCAGACATATCTTAGAGTCTAGTACAAAGATTTTTTAAGTAGTTAACTATATATAATTAACTATATATGTAGATAGATATATATATCTACACACACACATTTATGTTTTATGGTTAAAGCAAAAATTAAAATACTGTGTGATACGGTTCTTTTATATAAACAAAGAAAGAGAGGGAGATAAATATTTATAAATATAAATTTGTAGATTTCCATACTCCACAGCACATAACAAGGTACCCAAATTGTCCCTCCACTGAGCAGGATGGTATCAAAGAAGACTAAGAAGGAGAGGAGTTGCAATCCCAACAAGACAGTGACAAACCTCTCTTCCTCCCACATGGAAAGTGCTAGTGGAATTCACATAATAAGGCCCAGTGGGGTGGTATCAAAAGAGACTTAAAAGAGAATCAGAACTTTCACCAATGCCCAATCCAGTGCCAGTGATACTACTCTCACCATGCATCAATGGATGCCACATAGGGAACAGTAATGAGGCATTCCTGTCCCTAACTAGCCAGTGAAGTATCAGAGAAGGCTTAGTAGGAAGCACAACTCCCATCTCTGTCCAGCAGTGAAGATGAGCACCCTCTATCAGGTATCAGTGGAAGAGAATCTGTACTTTTACCTCCACTTAACAGTAAGAAGGTAGGACCCCTTCCCTTGCCAGAACAGTATCAGAAGGAAACAGCTAAAACAAAAAATTTAAATAAGATCTGGAGTCTCACAATATAACACCCACAATGTCTAGGTTTCAAAAGGAAATCACAAATCATAAAAGAACCAAAAAGATCTCAAAGTGATTTAAAAAGTGATGATCAATGGATGCCAACACTAAAATACAGAGATGTCAGATGATCTGACAAAGATTTTTAAAGCAGTCATGGTAAAACTGCTTTAATAATTATGATTACAATCTTAAAACAATAAAAATATAGAAAATGTCATTTAAAAAACAGAAGATACAAAGAAGAACCAAATGGAAATTTTAGAACTCAAAAACTGAATAAATGAATTTTTTAAAAATTCAAAGGATTCAAGAGCATTATATATGGTTCAGTGGAAAAATGAGTGAAAACAACAGAAATGTCCAATCTGAAGGAGGAAACAGGCTGAAAAAAAAAAAATAAAATGAACTGACAGGAACCTCTGGGACTAGAACAAAAGATCTAATGTGTCATCAAAGTCTCAGAAGAAGAAAAGAGAGAGAGTAAAACTGAAAAAGTACTTGAAGACATAATGGCCAAAAATATCCCCAATCTGGGATATAGACACAAATATACACATTTATCCAAATAAAATCAATCTAAAGGAATCATACCAAACATATTTTTCAAACTTCCAAAAACTAAAGACAAAAAAAAAATCAGAAATCTTCAAAGTGGCATGAAAGAGAGGACACTTTAGCTATAAGGAAAAATTATTTATTTATTTATTTATTTATTTATTTATTTATTTATTTATTTATTTTATTTTTTATTTTTATTTTTTTTAGGAAAAACCATTTAAATGACTGGATTTCTCATCAGAAACCATGGAGGCCAGAGCAAGTGCCACAGTATTTTTTTCAAATGCTGGAAGTAAGTAACTGTCAACATAGAATCCTAAATCCAATGGTCGATCCTTGAAGAATGAAGGGTAATCAAGACATTCTAAGAGGAAAAGACTTTACTGTCAGCAAACCTACCCCCAAAGAATGGCTAGTTAAAGTTTTCTAAACAGAAAGGAAACAATAAAAGAATGGACACTCTGGAACATCAGGAAGGAAGAAAGAACACGATAAGCAAAAACAAGAGTAAACGTAATAGATATTCTTTGTCTTGAGCCTTATGTTTTATGATTGAAGCAAAACTTACAATACTGTGTAATGCAGTTCTGTATAAAGAGTAGGAAGGAAATACAACTCAGAAATAAAAAGCAGCAAACTATTGACAGATGCAACAACCTAGATGAATCACCAGAGAATTATGCTGAATTTTTTAAAAAGCCAATCCCCAAAGCCTACATACTACATAATTCCGTTTATATAACATTCTTAAAATGACAAAATTATGGAAATAGGAATAATTAATGGTTGCCAGAGCCTATGAAAGGGATGAAAGTAGGAGAAAAGAAGGTGTGGCTATAGATGGGCAAAATGAGAAATCCTTATGGTGATGGAAATGTTCTGTATTTTTACTATATTGGTCAATATCCTGGTTACACAGTTGTACTATAGTTTTACAAGACATTCCCATTGGGGGAAACCACCTTAAAGGTATTTGGAATCTCTCTATATTATTTCTTACAACTGAATGTAAATCTATAATTATCCCAAGTCAAAATCAATTTTAAAAAAAGAAATAGGATACACATAGTTCTCATGCCTGCCCCCAACAGTTCTCAACTCATTTAAATAGAGCTAATCCATTCAAATTAATGCCTTCACTGGCTTCTTAAAGAAACCAAGTCCTTATTAATTTTGAACATTTAGAACTATAAACAAGATTGAAATATTAGTTAAAGCCAAACCTATTTCCATTATATTAAATCTTCCTTTCTAGTATCTAATTATGAAGAGACAAGCTAGACTGTCCAGAGGATTACCCCTGGTGGCAATCTCTAGATGCCTGAAAATAAGCAAGGTGGGATCAGTAACTCTCCATTTCCCAAGAGCAAGGACTAAGCACAGACCCAATCTTGCACAGAATCTGTAGTGAGAGCTAGCAGCTGACATTTCAGGGCTAGTATATGACCACCTGGAGCAGCTGGTGCCCAAGCTCAGATGGTCACCCCACTTAGCCCATCTGGAAAGTTGCATTCACAAAAGCCCTAAAAGAAAGAATAGGGAAAAACAGGTCTCTCTCTCTCTCTTTTAAAGACTTTATTTATCTATTCATGAGAGACACAGAGAAAGAAGCAGAGACATAGGCAGAGGGAGAAGCTGGCTACCTGTGGGGAGTCGGATGCAGGACTTGATCTCAGGACCCCGGGATCACGCCCTTGAGCCAAAGGGGCAGACATTCAACCACTGAGCCATCCAAGCATCCCAACAGGTCCTTCTCTTGAAGCAAAACCTCAGTCTATCCAGTCAGACCTGGTCTATACATGCCTCTCCCTGGAATACTGGAAGGGCCTACATGCAAACTTCTGACCCTTAAGTTCAGCCTGTGCTGGGCACCGCTTGTGGCTCTCTGCCTAAAGTCTTTCAACACAAACACAGTGAACAATACCTATTTTAGGAATATTCCTCTTGGGCAGCCCGGGTGGCTCAGCGGTTTAGTGCCACCTTCAGCCTAGGGCGTGATACTGGAGACCCGGGATCGAGTCCCAGGTCAGGCTCCCTGCATGGAGCCTGCTTCTCCCTCTGCCTATGTCTCTGCTTCTCTGTGTGTCTCTCATGAAGAAATAAATAAAATCTTAAAAAAAAAAAAAAAAAAAAAAGAATATTCTTCTCAGTCTCAAAGCCTTGCAGAATGCCTCTGAAAAATGACTGATATTACGGTCTCCAAAATAAATTAAAAAAAAAAAAAAAAAGAAAGAAAGAGTAGATATTTCTCTAATCTCTTCTTCAATGCACCGTGCTATAAACCAGCCACAACAAACTGCTTCTCTTGTTAGATATGTATATATATATTTAAGATTAAGGAAGGCAATAGATATGTAAATTTAACTGAAAAAAAAACCTAAATTTAAGCCTGTCAATTGTTTGAATGAGTGAACAGGTCATTTTTTTGCATTGTGATTATGTTACCATCTACCAACTGAAGATATCATCTCTGGCTTTCCCTCTTTCACAGGGATGATGCAAAAGGAATGAGGTCACAAATACAGATACCTTTGCTTTTTGGAGCAATGGCATTTATTCTCATAGTGTATATTCTAGAAGTCAATCAGGCAATGAAAACTGCATTCCTTGAAAATGATTCAAAATTATAACAAAGCCCAGAATATATATATGTGTGTGTGTGTGTGTATATACCAGAGGAGATAAGCATTCCTAAACACACACATAGATAGATCAATAGATCTATCTCCATGGGCTATCAGAGCTAGTCAGCCGTATTCCAGTATTAGTATACTAACCCATGAGCAGCTACATAGATAGAAGTATCTCTTTGTACGTGTATGTGTATATGGGTACTTTCCCTTCTTTTTATCCAGGCATGATAACAAAACAATCTAAGAAAGACCTAACTTCCCAGGACCAACATTTTAATCAAACCTCAGAAATAAGGTGTTGTGCTAGACACCAACACTGTTTTCCCTTCCTCAAATCACCTCATAGAAGCATGAGTTAGACAAAGAAGGCTCCTATTGCTTGACTCTGTGTTCAGCTTTTAGTCTCTGTCCACTCTGGCATGAACTCCTAATATAAAAACATATGCCAACAGCTGCTATGACGTTCTCATAGAAGGGAAAATTAAGCAGGAAGATGAGCTTGAGAACAATTAATGTAAGACTTTAGTTTTAAGATATTTTAAAATTCCATTATTTTTCAAATCCTATTAGCTTGCTTCATATAATTAAAATGCCTCGTGTTTGTTTATACCTCTGCCTTGTTTCATAAACAAACATGAGTACGGCAAGATAAAATATCCCAAAATACATGAAACTGCTTCCACAGGTAAGGGACCAGCTTCTGAGTTTAAAAGTAGAGAATTCTGATACCAGAGAAGCCAAAGGGACAGTTTTACAAGTCATTAACTTGAATGTTAAGTTAATTAAGTTGAATGTCATGAAGGACCAATAAGATGAATAAAATGGTATACAATCATTCAATATGATTACCATGACTATACTAAGATGAATTCATTTTGTATTTTTACTTTTTTATACATTTCAGTATCTTCCTAAAATTGATGCATTACTTAGTCCTCCCTTTTTCAAAGTGAGTTACTTAACAACATTGGTCTGAGACTATCAAACAATAGGGCAGCCCGGGTGGCTCAGTTTAGCACCGCCTTCAGCTCAGGGTGTGATCCTGGAGACTCGGGATCGAGTCCCATGTTGGGCTCCCTGCATGGAGCCTGCTTCTCCCTCTGCCTGTGTCTCTGCCTCTCTCGGTGTCTCTCATGAACAAATAAATAAAATCTTTATAAAACAAAAAACAATAAAATGTGCATGAAACCTAACAGAGTATAGGGTGAGGCTCCCTGAGCCAGACAGCCTGGATGCCTATCATGAGTCTACTGTTTACTGGTTGTATGATATTAGGCAAGTTATTCAACTCTCTTGTGTGTCTGTTTATACCTATAAACATCTATAAAATGGAGATATGGGATCCCTGGGTGGCGCAGCGGTTTGGCGCCTGCCTTTGGCCCGGGGCGCGATCCTGGAGACCCGGGATCGAATCCCGCGTCGGGCTCCCGGTGCATGGAGCCTGCTTCTCCCTCTGCCTGTGTCTCTGCCTCTCTCTCTCTCTCTGTGTGACTATCATAAATAGATAAAAATTTAAAAAAAAAAGAAATAAAACGGAGATATAATTACTCCTCAAGTATGTTATGAAGATTAAATGAGATACTTGCCAGGCACACAGCACACAATAATATTAGCCATGATTATAGACATCTGTGTTGTGTATGCTAAGTCCTATTCACAATTCAACCCTCCCAGAGTTAGATTTCAAACATATGCCCTAGGGGCACCTGGCTGGCTCAGCCAATAGAGCATATGACTCTTGATCTCCAGGTCACAAGTCCGAACCCCATGTTGGGAGTAGAGCCTATGTAAAAAACAAACACATACACATGCCCAAGACAAACACATAAATATACAACATAAATACAGGTTTTTAAAAAAAATTCAATCAACATATATTTCTCAAATCAAAGGTACTAAAGCAGATGCTGGGGAAAATCAGTCCCTAGACTTATAATGTCTAGCTGGGAAAGACTGATACTGAGTAAGTAATTTAAGTGCATGGTATCTTACAAAGAACTGTACCTGATTTAATCTGATGAGGAAGTGACGTTTAAGTTCAGACCTGAAATTAAACAGGAGCTGGTTAAGCTAAAAAGAAACAGGAAAGAATTATGTGAAGAGAACATCACAGGAAAAGGCTCTAAGTTAAGAGAGAATAGGGATGTCAAGAAACTGAAAACTCTAGTACAGTAGGGATAAAGAGAATTAGGGGACACAGGTGGAGATATATAATGCAGACCCTTAGAAACTGCTAGGGAATTTAGTCTTTACTCCAGGACACCAGTCTTTAAAGTCTTTAAAATATCTTAAAACCCAAAGAGTCTCATGTCTACACTTGATATATATTTCTCTCTAGAATGAAGTGTAGTAAGAATATATACATGAAGTGGCTAAGGTAATATACCAAGAGAAGATGATATTGACATGCACCAGGATAGTGGCAGAATGGACGTAATGATGTAAAGAGATTACAGAAAACAGTCAAGTGGCTAAATCAATAGGAATGAGTGAAAGACAAGAATCACTCAACTTGTTTTAGGTGTATGGTGGATCCATTCACTTAAATAGGGATCATTAGCAAAGACTTTGTGAAGGATGTTCATGACCTCGAGGTACTTATAAAACATCCAAGTAGGGATCCCTGGGTGGCGCAGCGGTTTGGCGCCTGCCTTTGGCCCAGGGCGCGATCCTGGAGACCCGGGATCGAATCCCACATCGGGCTCCCGGTGCATGGAGCCTGCTTCTCCCTCTGCCTGTGTCTCTGCCTCTCTCTCTCTGTGTGACTATCATAAATAAATAAAAATTGGGCATCCCTGGGTGGCTCAGCGGTTTAGTGCCTGCCTTCGGTCCAGGGCACGATCCTGAAGACCCGGGATCAAATCCCATGTCGGGCTCCCTGCATGGAGCCTGCTTCTCCCTCTGCCTGTGTCTCTGCCTCTCTCTCTGTGTGTCTCTCATGAATAAATGAATAAATAATTCTTTAAAAATAAATAAATAAATAAATAAATAAATAAATAAATAAATAAATAAATAAATAAATAAAAATTTAAAAAATAAAAAAATAATAAAAAAATAAAACATCCAAGTGGAAACGTAAACAGGCAACTGACTATGTGGATCTCAGAAAACAATCTAGGTTGGAGATACTGATAAAATAGTCTGGCTATATCACCTACGGGGTGAAAAAGTAATGATTCTTAAACTTTAACCTGCTTAAGAGTCACCTCAGGGGCAGATTACAAATCGTGGTCACCAATCCCAAAAAGCTTGATCTGGCAGACCTGGCAAATAATTCAAGAAAAAGCATTTTAACCAATCCTCTCAAGTGATTTTGAAATAAGGTCCAGACAACATTTTGAGAAACACTGATTCAGAAATAAAAGAGTATTGTGAAAAATTCTAATGTTTATTGGTTAAATAGAAGAGGAGGAAGAGAATGAACAAAAGCAATCACACGAGAGAAAAAAAAAAAAACCTGTAATGGAGGATAGCACAGAAGTCAAAGGGATAGACATTTCCAAGAAGTTATTAACTGTGTTGAATGCTATTGAGGACCACTAAGAAGAAGGATAAAAAGTCCACTGAATTTAAAGATGGAATGAGAGGGCAGTGAGTAATGGAGACAACACTTATAAAATGTTTGGCTCTGTAAAGAATATGCAAAAAAGGGGTAGCAGGATATTGGGGATGGCATGGGGTTAAGAAGGGATTTGTTTGCTGTTTGACTTTGTTTTGGGGTGCAAATCAATTGACCTCTAGAAGAAAGGGTGAAGCTCAAGATGTAATGAGAGATGTAGTTATTACACAAATATAGGTTCAAATCTTTTCTCAGAAAAATAAGTCACAGCCTATCAAAAATATTATAAGATCCCAAAGTTACTTTCTACAGTTAAGAAAGGTCAAAATATTGACTGATCTTTGGGAAAAAAAAAACAAAAACACTGAATGGCATCCTGACTCTAAGGAAAAGGTGAGGCTCCTCATCAAACGTAAAGACGAAAATTGAGTGCCACCTGCTGGTAAAATATATATTCTTAGTATTTTGACTGAAATAGAAACTAATCTTACTAGATAGAAATTTCAACTAACTGGATTAGGTTATGTTTCCTAACATAATGTGCAGTTCTTCACACGGATACAGGATATAAGATCTTCCCACCCGACAAAGAAAGTCTCTGGTTAGCTGGTCTTCCTCTACTTTAAAACATTCAACAGTAGGAGGCACATAAATCCAAGATCTTTTACATTTCCCTTGGTAATTTCAAACTGAAATACATCTCCTCCTAATTTCTACCCACTGATACTAGTCTTCCCTCTACTGCAAAACGGTAAATCCCCATATTGGAGGTCTTCATTGTCTGAAGGCAAGCCTGTCTCTACTTACTTAGTCATCAGATTCAACAAACCCAATATAGTTTTTTTCAAATGCTGTTCTTTAAATCTCCTACCATCCTGTTGTGGGATATAGTTAAATCTGTCAATAGTCCATAAAGTATCTCAGAGCTTTTATCTCCAACAGGTACCCATGGTACTATTATTTATCTTTATCTGGGCCTTCACAAACTCTTAACTCATACTAAGTTTGTAGTCAATTGAAATTGGGTCCAGAAAGATCTTCCCAATCCAATAGTCATGTAATTTAATTATTTGAGTCTAATGTAGTCTTGATGTTCATCCTTGTTAAATTTCATCTCATAACAACTTTGACCACATTTTGTCAAGATCATTTTGAACTTTGATTCTTGGTACCACCTAAATTTCATTTCTTTATCCAAATCAATTATAAAAACTGGGATATGGGGGCATCTGGATGGCTTGGATGGTTAAGCATCTGATTTGGTTTCAGGTCATGATTTCCAGATCCTGGGATTGAGCCCCACATCAGGCTCCCAATTCAGTGGGGAGAGTTTGCTTCCCCCTCTCCCTCCGCTCTGTCTCTCTCTCAAATGAATAAATAAAATCTTTTTTAAAAAAACATGAAAGAGCCCTAAAATGCAATTAATACTAATCCACCTAACTCTTTTGGGTAGGGATGCTTATCTGGCTGCAAATTGATTTGCCATTTACCAATCTATTTACTACTCAATCTATTTCAGCCATTAGGGTAATGGAAAATTTAAACAAATGCTTTAATGAAATCAAGGTATGATGTAATAGGCACTACATGAATATATTGACCTCCTATTCCTTTCAAAAAGGTAACTTATGAGTTTAACATGGTCATTTTCAAGAGTACTCATGGTTTATGAAAACCACAATGCAATTATCAGTGGATACTTTCCTAAATCCACTCTTCCTTTAAAAAAAAAAAAGTCAATTTAATGATTTCATGATCAACTATCTAAGATTAAACACTTAAAATGGACATATGGAAATACATGTATTTCATTCACCCTAATGGGCTAAAGATCACCTTTTCCAGAAGAAAACTGTACTCCTGAATGAAATACATTGTGTCTCCTCTCCTCTATGTTTAATTGAACATACTTTATTTGAAAATGGATCCAAAGTTACTTAAAAAATGTGAACAGTGACACAGATTGTTCAAACAGTACCTGGGTTATAATTCCACTAGGTTTTGAGATTTACACAATCATTATGCAGCTAACTATACGTCACATTTGTTTGGTTTTTTTCTTTAATATATTTTTAACTAGAGTTTCCCACTTTAAAGACTATCCTCTTTGCTCATGAAAACAGAAGTAAAATAAGAAGTGCTGTTCTTTTTGTTTTTTAAGATTTTATTTATTCATGAGAAACACACAGAGAGGCAGAGACATAGGTAGAGGAAGGAAAAGCAGGCTCCCTGTGGCGAGCCCGATGTGGGACTCGATCCCAGGACTCTGGGATCACGCCCCGAGCCAAAGGCAGACGCTCAACCACTGAGCCACCAAGGCATCCCAGAAGTGTTGTTCTTTAGTAGAGTATAGCAACCCAGATGTGGACTCTAAAGCCTAACTTACTGGATTCTAATCCTAGCTCTATCATTTATGAACTGTGTGACCTAGAACAGGCTACCTAACCTCTCTGTGCTTCAGTCTCATCTATAAGTGTGAATAACAACGGTACCCACCTTACAGAATTATGAGAGAATTACATGAAGTAGTAGGTGTAAAGCATTAACAGTGCCTACCACAGTAAGTATTAGATGGGTTAGATGCTTGCTGCAATCTTCATTCTTGATCACCTATTAACATCAGTTACCCTTTCTCACTGATCCTTTCCTTCACTTGCTCTGAAAATAATCATACAGAACAACAGTTAGTTAAGAACTAGGCTTTGAAACCAGAAAAGCCTGGACTGGAGTACTGGCCCCACCACTTACCAGCAATGCTACCTTGGAAAATCACCTAACTTCTCTCAGTTCAACTTTCTTAATCCACACAACGGGGATTAAAAACAGAATCTCTTTGTTGACACATGAGGTTGTTGTGAGAATTAAATAAAAATTGTATTAAAAAAAAAAAAAAACTGGGACGCCTGGGTGGCTCGGCGGTTGGGCGTCTGCCTTTGGCTCAGGGTGTGACCCCGGAGTCCTGCGATCAAGTCCCACGTTGGGCTCCCTGCACGGAGCCTGCTTCTCCCTCTGCCTGTGTCTCTGCCCCTCTCTCTCTTTCTGTGTGTGTGTGTGTGTGTGAGAGAGAGAGAGAGAGAGAGAATAAATGAATAAATAAAATAAATAAAAAGAAAACTTTACCTAGTACTTGGCATGTAGTAGACACTCGGTGACTCTTGGTCAAAATCCCTTTTGGGGTAGCCCTTAGCATTTTGGTAGGCACCATCTGAGGACTATTCTCTTTTCCAACAATCTTATAAGGCTCATGGTGCCTTTGACATATATCTTTGATTATTGGTCTCCCTCTACCTTTCATAGCTGGTCTGTGCTTTGTAGACAGATACTTCTCTCAACATTCCTCCTCATTTCCTTTCTCTTTGAATTTTTGTAGTTATTATGTCAAAATTTAAGAATTTCCTGTTCTTTGTGAACCCATTTGTTTTTTGAAGCCTATAACCATGAGATTGTGCCCATATTTTTCTTCTGAAACATATGCTTTCTAAAATATAGGATTCAAGCTGAGCTTATTTCTCAACATTATTACAATCTTTAAAATAAAGTGGTATTTTTCCCCCTCAAGAGTTTATCCATTCTATTTCCCCAATCATTGGTAAAAAAGTAAATCCAGAATAATGGTTCCCACCATTGTTTCCTTTACCTTCTAGGAGACTAAATCATTAATAAAAAAAAAAAATGGTAGCCGATACTCTTTTGGCAGAATGAAGCTTCCAACATATATCTAGATACAGAACATTACAGTTTGTTTCTTTGTAAATTTTATAATCTGTATTAGAAACAATCATCTATAGTCCCTGTCATGCCAAGATTCTTTTGTATTTCTCCGCCAGAGCATCACCTTTTTTCCTTTCTTCTTTTATGGCTCTCTGCCATACCCTTTCCCCAAGCACAGTGGTTTCTGTATCATACATACACACACCCCTCATTAGCCCCTCTGAGCATTCCTTATTAGATATTTCTTTTCAAAAGTGTACCTTCCAATGGTCAGAGTTCTTTCAAAAATACCATCCCATCACTTCTTGGTAACAGACACCCCTTATTAAAATATTGTATTCTATGTACACTGCAATGGTATACAAACTTAAGTATATACAAGGTACTGTTGCCAAACAGTACTGTTCCCAAGGCTTTCTTTCTGCCATATGCCTTCCTCCTAATAATTTCATAATTTCATCAGGGTTTATTCCTTTACTTTAGTGATAAATTTAACGAGCATACAACCAACCAGTAATAAAAGTTACTCTGCCAGAAGCCCACTACTGTGACATTAAAGAGCATAGCTCAGGAAACCAAATCCTCCGCTCATACCCTCCAACTGCACTATCTATCCTTGTCTTCCGAAGTTACTAGCATCAATTGGACATATGGAAATATACAAGCTGTGCCTGCTCTTCAGAACTTCAAAACCCCTAGACTTCTTCTAAGTATTTCCATTAATGTACACAAGAAAAATTCTTTCAACTGGATTGCAAACTTTAAGATAGTAAGGACCATGTCTATTTGACATACGATACACCCAGTGCCAGGGGTTGCATACTTTGCTATACAGACTGAGTCCTGCCCGCAGCCTGTTTCCGTATGGCTCACAGCTAAGAAAGGCTTTTAAATTTTTTAAGGGCTGTTTAAAAAAAAAGAAAGAAAACAAAGAGAAATATGTGACAGAGACCATATGGCCTCCCCGCAAAGCCTAAATTTTCCCATCTGGCCTTTTTTAGATAATGTTCGTTGACACTCCGATTTTTTGTTAAACGTGAAAGTAGGGACAGGAGATGTGATGGAACTCCAAAAATGGAGAAGGACAAACAGAGATTTGCAATAAATATAAATGGAGATGACTACAAACATACAACTCACATAATAAAAACTGTACAGGTTTTCAAATTGTTTCTTGACTTCCATTTTCATTGAGTTCTAAGAGAAACTAAAGATCTTTCATTAACATATTTCAGAGATTTTTTTTTGTCGGGGGTAACCAAGCTGTTGCTGAATCACAGGTGCTCCTAGAACTAAATGCAAACCTTGGTAGTACAGCTCTTCTCCGACTAGTCTAATTAACATATATATTACTTATCAACAAGGTGTCAGCCACTGTAAGGTGTCAATTCACAGGTATGTACTCTCACATATACATCTTTTCCTTCCATACACCACTAAGTAGCTAAGCATCAACACTCCACATTTTAGGTATCTACTCTGGTATGACCTGTTAGTTCAAAATTTCTTCATTTAGAATGCTCCAAAAGCCCTGAAATAAAACTGTGAATGCTAAAAAATGTTTAACCAAAACATGAAAGTCCCATTCTCAAGTAATATAAAGGAGCAGTATTAAACCTATTCATAACAACGTCTATTAGAAGCCCGTGCAAAGGTATACCTGAAAATGCTGCTCCATCACTTGGATTTTTCCCTGGTCTGGACACTTTTTCAGAGCTCGATCTGCATAGTGGAACAGGATTTCTACCATCTGTAAGGAAAATAGCCTTGTATAGAAAATCAAAACATGTCTCTAATATTTTTCAATACTCGATATATGTGGATCTGCCTAAATAATACAGAATCAAGTTTTATTAAAAATATTATTTAAAACATTAGTGGCTTTATTTCCCATTTTTTTTTAATCCCACAATAATTTCCTTCAGCCTCAGGGCTACTACTATTTTGGTAACCTCCAGGTCTAGACCTCAGTGGTAATGAAATGAAAAATTGAAGTTAAGCTCTTCAGAAATGCTCTGCTGTAGGTCTTTCCCTCAAGAACACAGATAGAACACATATCTCTAAACTATTTTAGCAAATACTGAGAAAATTATTCATGTCTGAAGAGTGACCAATTTCTATTCATGTTTCCCATATGCTTACACTAATTTGAAATATAATTTTTACCAGTGCATTTGCACAATAAAAAGAGGAATGACTGTATAGTAAATAGATTCAACCAAGTCTAGATTGGGAAAGCAAAGCCAACATTAATTAATTATATGAATGCTAATTAATAACAATAATAATAAAACATCAGCCCTCTCTGTTACCTCAGACAATGCAAACACTTACACATGTAGTATTTCTATTTCTCCTAATTACCTGTTTGTGAAAACTAACACATGTCAACTTTCTATGGGCTATAATTAGGCTCAGAAACAATCCAGATCCCTGGGTTTCTCCCTCCTCCTTTTGCAGTCTTTGGCTATTTTACAATTTTATCATCTTCATAGGAGAGCAAGGGAAAAAAAGGAAAGGTGATAAGAAGAAAGTTTAAAAGCATTCAAGATTGACACCAGGGAATCATAATCATATATATATATATATATATATATATATATATATATAACAAAACAGTGTGTATATATACACTCTCTCCTTGACTATAGTCGTTTACCTAATCATACCCCCAAATTATTAGCTTATAACATAAGGAAAACTGTATTGTACCCTTTTAAAGCCTCTATTAAAATACTCACCCGATCTGCAACAACAGCCTTTCGCTTACTGGCATCCCCTGATAATCCTGCAGAGAAGCAAAATCCAGCATAAAAACAAAGCCCACATCTTCAGGACTGAAACTATTATGGTATTTTATTTACACTGTGCTAGCAATAGACATAATTATAACAATGTTTAGATATCAAAATGTTGACTAATATGCCACAATAAGAGCATCTTACATCTACTGGACCAGATAACCTATCAATGTACTTCCCTTTTATTCCAACAGTAAATTTGCCTTATGAAAGAATTTAAAAAGCAGCATTAAAACTTTGTATTTGTCATTAACCTTTTTCACTGGAAGTCGTACAATTTAATAACATCTTGTTCATAATATATTTGAACACTAGGCTAAAAAGTGTTCTATGAGTGATTAGTATTATTCATTCTCTCTACTCCAGAAAAATAATGTCTACTATACAGGTATTCTGTTAACTTACCCACTACTGCTTTTGCTTTTCCTTCATGGAAAGACCATGCAAGAGCCAAGGCTTCTGTAAGACAATCTTGTTTCAGGAGATGATCCACTCTCTAAAATGCACAAATGAGAAAAGCTAGACCCCTTTGTTTGACCAACTAAGAGCTGGAATTCCTATTCTACCTAATATCTTTTCGGAAGTTGTTGCTTAACAGCTGAAATTATTCCAATAACCATGTGACTATCTTATTTTTTTCTAAGATTTTATTTTTGAGAGAGAGAGCCCCCCACAAGCAGAGTGGAGAGGGGAGACAGAGAATTCCAAGCAGATCTTCCACTAAGCTGGATCCCAGAAACCTGAGATCATGACCTCAGCCAAAGCCCAGAGTCAGACGGTCAACCGAATGAGCCATCCAGGTGCCTCTGTGACTATCCTATTTCCAAGAAAAGTAATTTCTTAAAGCACTGGACTGTACTGTGACTGTATAAGCTAATATAAGCAGCCACAAGGCCTAAATATGAAAAGAGGAAAAGGCTGGAATGTCACTATAACAAAAATGGCCAGTTAGGGGATCCCTGGGTGGCTCAGCAGTTTAGCGCCTGCCTTTGGCCCAGGGCGCGATCCTGGAGTCCCGGGATCGAGTCCTACGTCGGGCTCCCGGCATGGAGCCTGCTTCTCCCTCCTCCTGTGTCTCTGCCTCTCTCTCTTTCTCTATGTCTATCATAAATAAATAAATAAATAAATAAATAAATAAATAAATAAATAAATAAATCTTAAAAAAAAAAAAAAAAAAAAAAGAGCAGTTATTTAACACAACACCCATTCACTCCCTCCTCTTCAGTAACAAATTCCAAGTTTACCTGAGACAGCAATATACCAGCTAAAGGACTTTTCTAAGACTCCCTTGTAGCCATCTGGGGCGATGTGACTAAGGTCTGGCCAATTATAGATAAGTGGAAATGTTGTTTGGCCATTCTAGGATGTGATTTTTAAAAGGCAGGGGCCTAAATACACACACACACACACACATATATATATATGAATATATAAATGAATGAATGAATGAATGGCAGGAACCAGCCCTTCTCTTCCCTTTCCTCCTGCCTGGAATGTGCACTTAATAGCCAGAGCTCCAGCAGCCATACTGGAACATAAAATGACCTAGAGACAAGAATTCACACACAAGGGTGGTGAAACTAGTATAGATAGTACACTAAAGACCATAGAGCTGCCACATTAGCCACAGACTCCCTACCTCCAAACTGTTTTTACATAAGAGAAACATCTTACTGAAGCCACCATTAAATTTTCTGATAATATGTAGCTAAACGTAATCCTAATTTATAGTTAGTTTTATCAAATCAAGTACCTAATGGTTACAGTGATTCTGATGTATACTTCTGAAATTAAAAAGCAAAAATCCAAATAATCTTTTCCTGCAAAGTCAAAACAGAAATGTTAAGATGCTATCAATTCAACAGCTCTAATATACAAAACTACTTTGAACTCACCTCTCTCCAGCTTCTCAGCATCATCACATAAACAGACTGGAAAGTAAAGAAACCATAATTAAAATGATCATCTTTAACAGCCTTGTTTAGAAGACATATTTGTCCCAGTCCCACATCTCATTTTACTTCTAAGTAAAAATATTTCATACTACAGTTAGAGGTATCTACTAAAGTATTTTCAAGGGCCCACATTAAAGAGTCAATCAAACATTCAACAGTCACTAAGCCACTAAGTCCAAGGAGCTAATTCCACAGGAAAAGAAAAAGAATGCCCAAATCCCTGTACTAACTTGATAATATTTTGAATTTTTAATACTGATGAAATATTTCTCCAAGTTAAAAAAAAAAAGGAACTGATACACAAAAAAAGTTCCTATACCAGCAATTCTATTCTAAGTCAAACTGCTCAATGCATCGTAATACATCCTAAACTGATCTAAGCCAAAGGACATCTTAATTACATGACAAATATACATGATAAGGTATCTTCCTGGTCATGAAAACATAAATGTGAAGATTATGAAAGTATATCCTTGAATAAAAAAAATAAGCACACTATGATAACCTAAATGAAAGTAACAGTATGTCTAAAAGTTGAGAAAATAAGTAAGTTAAAAATCACAACTAGGGATCCCTGAGTGGCGCAGCGGTTTGGCGCCTGCCTTTGGCCCAGGGTGTGATCCTGGAGACCCGGGATCGAATCCCACGTCGGGCTCCCGGTGCATGGAGCCTGCTTCTCCCTCTGCCTGTGTCTCTGCCTCTCTCTCTCTCTCTCTCTGTGACTATCATAAATAAATAAAAATTTTAAAAAAAAATCACAACTATATGGGTTGTGAGTTCAAGCCCAACATTGGGTGCAGAGCTTACTTAAAAAGGAAAAAAAATCCCCCCCCCCAAAAAAAAAAAAAAAAGTCCTAGATTATTGCTGATCAATATTCACTTTATAATGCACAGCTCTCTTTACCAGAAACTTCAGCCGCAACTACCCTGACACAAACAAATGCCAAGTCACAGAGTAAAAGAGCTTACTTTTGTCCCCAAATAAAAGATCTGACCACCATAGCTACTGATGGATTGATAACAAGCCTTCTCTCCAACCAAAGCCTATAAAAAAAGAAAAAATTACATGTATTAGAAGTCTCATTAAGTTTTTTTTTTGTAGTGTATATTCAATTTGCCAACATATAACAGGCACTGCTCATCACATCACATGCCCTCCTTAATGCCTGTCACCCATCACCCTATCCACCCCTCCCACTCCTCCCTTCTGCAATGCTTTGTTTCTCAGAGTCAGGAGTCTCTCAGTTTGTCTTCCTCTCTAGTTTTTCCCCACTCAGTTATGGTCCCTTTCACTATTTCTTATATTCCACATATGAGTGAAATCATATGGTAATTGTCTTGTTCCAATTAAAAGGCTCATTAAGTTTTAAACAATGTCAAGTACACAGAATTTAAGTCAACATAGTTTTATCCCATAAATTAGTGGGGGGAAAAATGTCAGTCAAGTGTCAGTCTGTCAGTGAAAGTGGCAGAAAAGACAAAGTGCAAAAAGTTAATTCTCTGCTTACATATGCTCTTTTTATTTTTCAGAATATTGCAGACATGGGAGGAATACGCCAACTTTCTAAATCTAAAGGGAAACTGTTGAGACCTGCCCATTATTGGAAGACAGATACTCACTGCCTCTGGGAAAGAACAGGGCTGTTTGGAAATGGTACCTCTAACTTATCTGAAATAAACATCAACCTAAAACACAAGGAGAAACAGGAAGACAAAGCAACATAATATATGGGATTCAGCCTAGCCCAGCAAAAGAGAAATGAAACTATTGTGTGATAAATCTGGACTGTGAATTTTGTCTGTTACTTAAGGTATGACCCCACCCTAGAGAAGTTTCAAACTTCTGACATTCAGTTTTCTCATCTTTGAAAAATCATCAGTTTCCATGAAACTTAAATATGTTAATATTTATAAATGTCCCAAAATACGTAAATGGTCAATAGCTGATAACCATGATAATTTTAAATTTTTCACTATGAAATTTAAAAACATATACAAAGGTAGAGAATACTGCAATGAACCCTCTGCATCTGTTAATCAGTCTTATGAATTATGAGATCATCACCAATCTTATCTCACCCATATTCCCACAGATTCCCCTATATACAGTGTAATTTTGAGATGACTCTCAGATTTTGAATATTTCATTAATAAAAATTCACTACATACATAATAAATTAGTCCTTTTTAACATAACCACTTTATTAGTATATTTTTAAAAATTAACAGCATGAAATAAAAATAAAATAAAAATCCTCAATATGAAAATCCAGCGTATAGATTTCAAATGGTCTCATAAATGTCAAATGTTGTTAAGGTTTTTGTTGTTTTGGTTTTGCTTTTTCTACATTTCACATGTCTAAATCAAGATTCAACCAAGGACCACATATCAGAGCTGGCTGATAGGTGTCTTAATTCTCTTTTAAATTTATAGGTTTTGCCTGCATTTCAATCCTTTATTTTCCTTAAAATTTACTGTTGAAGAAACTGGAACACTTATTCCATAGTTTCCCACTACATAGATTTTGCTAATTGCATCCACATGGAATCTTTTAACATGTTCCTCTGTCTTCCATATTTTCTTTAGAAGATGCTTGATCAGAACCAGGGTCTTTTGTTTTGAAATGGGTTTGTTTTTTGGCAATATAACTTTAAGTATGGTGTTAACTATAAGATTCTTATCGATGCCCTGGATTTTAAGGTTGAAAAAGTTCCCTCTATTCCTAGTTTTCTCAGGAATGGATATTGAACTTTATCAAATGCTTTTTCTATGTCTTTTGAGATGATATCACAGTTTTTCTTTTATAATCAACTAATATGGTAAATTACACTGATTTTTGAATGCTAAACCAGCCTTGCATGCCTTGGATAAAACACCATCTGATCATAATTTATTGCTTTTTTATATATTGCTGGCTTCTATTGGCTAATATTTTAAGTATTTTTACTTTCATGCTTATGAGAACATTAGTCTGTAGTGTTCTTTAATATAGTATCTTTGGGGGATCTCTGGGTGGCTCCGCAGCTTGGTGCCTGCCTTTGGCCCGGGACGAGATCCTGGGGTCGAGTCCCACATCGGGCTCCCTGGGTGGAGCCTGCTTCTCCCTCTGCCTGTGCCTCTCTCTCTGTCTCTCATGAATAAATAAATTTTTTTTAAAAATCTTTAACATAGATTCTTTAACAATCTTTAAATTTAACAATTTAATCTTTAACAATCTTTGATTTTATCATTGGAGTTAATCCAGTCTTATAAAAAGTTATGTGCTTCCTTTTTCTCCCTTTTTAAAAAGATTTTTGTGTACAATTGGTCTTTTTTTCCCCCTTAAACATAACGGAACTCACTAGTATAGCTATTGGGGTTGGAACTTCTCTCTAGAAAAATCAATCTCTTTAACTGATGCACAGTGACTTAGATTTTCTATCACTTGTTGAGTCAGCTTTAATAATTTGTGCATTCCAAGGAATTTTTCCATTTCATCTAAAGTTGTTGAATCTATTGGCATAAAGTTATACACATATCTTTTTAATATCTATAGACTCTCCAGTGAAGACACCTCTTCCATTCCTGATACTGGTAATTGTGTCTTCCTCTTTTTATTAATTAATCTCACTAGAGGTTTACCAATTTTATTTCTTTTATTTTTTTTAAATTTTTATTTATTTATGATAGAGAGAGAGAGAGGGGGGGGGGGGGCAGAGACATAGGCAGAGGGAGAAGCAGGCTCCCTGCACTGGGAGCCCGATGTGGGATTCGATCCCGGGTCTCCAGGATCGCGCCCTGGGCCAAAGGCAGGCGCCAAACCGCTGCGCCACCCAGGGATCCCTTATTTCTCTTTTAAAGAACCATCTTTTGATTTCTTTGATTTTCTCTACTGTTGGTCCATTTTCTATTTAATTGATTTGTGTTCACCTTTTTATTTTTCCTCAATCTACTTTAGGTTAACTTTCTATTTCCTTAAGACAGAAGCTAAGGGCATTGATTTGAAATCTTTCTTCTTTTCTAAGTATTTAATGCTATCGGTTACCCTTTAAAAACTGATATAATTGTCAATCACAGATTTCAATATGTTGTATTTTCATTTTCATTCACTTTAAAATATATTCCAATTTCCTGAGATTTCTTGACTCATGCGTTATTTATAAAAACAACAGTTTAATTTCCAAATATTTGGTGTTTTCCAGATTTATCCTGAGGATTTCTTTAAGAACTTATGTAAGCTTATTCTACAATCTAGCATATAACCTATACTGGTGCATGTTTCAAGTGCTCTTGACAGAAGTTTGTAATTTGCTTTTGTTTGGAGCAATATTCTATAAATGCCACTTAGGTCAGTTGGTCAATAGTGTTTAAGTCTTCTATACCCTTAATGATCTTCTGCCTACGAATTCTAATAACAACTGAGAGGGAGTTTGTGTAATTATGGATTTGTTGTTTTTTCCTTTCAGTTCCATCAGTGTTTGTTTCGTGTATATTGGAGGTCTGATCCTAGGTACTTAAATCTTTAAGGCTGCTGTGTCTTTTTGTAACCCCTTTTTATCAATTTGAAATTTCTCCTTATCTCTGACAATATTTCCTCCTCTGAAACCTAGTGATTATGATTAGAGTTTGCATGGTATGTCTTTTTCCATCATCTTACTTTTAATTTATATGTATCTTTGTGCTTACTGTGTTTTGTAGATAGCACAGAGTCAGTTCTTGCTTTTCTTTATCCAATCTGACAACCTCTGCCTTATAATTGAAATGTTCAGACTATTTCCACTTCCTGTAATTACTGATATGGTTGAGTTTAGATTTATATCTTATTAACTGTTTTTTCTACTTGTCTGTTCCTTTTTTATGCTTCATTGAATTTGATATTTTTAATATCCCATTTTGTCACTACTATTAACTTTAGTTACACCACTTCTTTTTCCGTGACTGCTCTAGTGTTTACAGTATGTAACTTTAACTTATCTTCTTCTACACTTAAATATTATTATACTATTTGAGGTATAATGTCAATCCTTACAATGATATACTTCTATGCCCCACTGCCTGCTGCTATATCCTTTTTCATCATACATACTACTACTACATTATCAAGCATTATATTATTTTTGTTTTAAACAATTGCTCTTGTTAAATAACAGTACTGCAGTATAACTTATATACCATAAAATTCACTCATTAAATGTACAATAATTTTTAATAACTTAAAATTATTTTAATTAATAATTAATATTTTAAATTAATAATTAATTAATTTTTGATAATTTTAACCATCACCAAAATCCAATTTTAGAATATTTCCATCACTCCACAAAGAGCCCTTGTACTCATTTCCAGTCAACCTTCATCCCTAGTCCCAGTCTCAAGTAACCACTAATCTATGTCTATCTCCATCAACTTGGCTTTTCCGGACATCTCATAAAATCAAACAATCTTTCCATATGGCTTCTAACATTTAATACAGTATTTTTGAGAAGATCATCCATGTTGTAGCATGTGTCAGTAGCTCAACTTTTCGTTGCAGAATAGTATTCTATTACGTGGCTAAGTCACTTTTTGTTTATCCATTTACCAAGTGGTGGATATTTGAATTGCCTCCATTTTTTTTTAGCTATTATGAATAATGTTGCTATGAACCTTTGTGAACAAGTGTTTGTGTGGGCATACGTTTTCACTTCTCTTGGGTATATACCTAAGAGTAGATCTGCTCAAATGAATCCTTACGAATATGCTGAACATTTTGAGGAACTGCCAAAATGTTTTCCACAGCAGCTGTACCATTTTCCACCAACAGTGTGTAACAGTCCCAGTTTTTCCACATTTTCACTAACACCTGAGACTGTCTGCCTTTTTAGTTACAGCCAGCCTGGTGGGTGTGAAGTGACATCTCATTGAGGCTTTGAGTTGCATTTCCCTAATGATGAACAATGTTGAACATCCTGGCTATTGTGTGTATCCTTGTAGATTGCTCCAGTTGTTTCTGATGAGAAATCTGCTCTCATTGTTGCTCCTTTGCATTTAGTATCTTTTCTCTCTGGCTGCTTTAATATTTTTCTCTTTACCACTCATTTTGATCATCTATATATGGTTTTATTTTACTTGTGCTTAGGGTCACTGAGCTTCTTAAAAATTTGTGTTTATAGTTTTGGATAGTTTTTGACTGCTATTTTTCCTTTTTTTTTTTTCTCTCTCCCTCAGTGATTCCAACTATTCATATATTAGGCTACTCAATGCTGTCTCACGGGTCATAAATTTTTTTAAATTACTTTTTCTGTGTTTCATTTTGGATAGATAATATTACTGCATCTTCAAGGTCACTAATGTTTTT
Source organism: Canis aureus (assembly GCF_053574225.1). Classification (NCBI taxonomy): domain Eukaryota; kingdom Metazoa; phylum Chordata; class Mammalia; order Carnivora; family Canidae; genus Canis; species Canis aureus. Next base: position 22,289,472 of record NC_135641.1, on the reverse strand, counting down.
CCCTGTCATGTCTACTCTTGGACATTTCATTTTTCCATCCAGGGTGTTTTTCATCTTAAGCACTGTAGTTTTTTAACTCCAGAAGTTAGATCTGCATCTTCTTTAGCATCTTCTGTGCCACAATACTTAACTCTTTGGACCTGCAGACTATAGTTGTTTTGTCCTTGTCTGCTAATTCTAACTTCTGTTCCAGGTCTAAGTCATTTTTGATTGAACTTTCTTCTCACTATAAATTGTGTTTTTCTTTTTACATGCCTAGTAATCTAATAGCAAACACTGTGAATTTTATTTTGTTGGGTTCTGGAAATTTCTTTATTATTAATATCCTTCTGCTTTGTTTTGTGATATAGTTAAGTTACTTGGAAACAATTTGATTCTTTCTGGTCTTATTTTTAAGATTTGTAGTAGGGACGAGAACAATGTTTATTCTGGTCCTAATTATTCCCCTCTACAGAGGCAAGATGTCCCTGGGTATTCTACCCAATGCCCTATAAATTATGAAGTTTTCCATTGTGGCTGTATAAACAAGCCACTGTAAGCAATGGATAATAGTTCCTCCTAAACCTATCAAAAAATTATTTCCCTGGCCTTGGGTAGTTCCCTGATATGCATCTGCCAATCAGTAGTCGGCTGAATACACAAGGGTAACCATAGGTAGTGCTCTCCTCTCCAGTACCCAGTGCTGCAACTCAACCCACCTTAGTCTTCCCACAGTCTCAGCTCATGAAGTCCTTCAGGCTCCAACTGGGTTCCTTATCCCTAAGCTACAGCCTGGAAACTCTCTCTAGGCTAGAAACTAGGATAATCATAGGGCTCATATCACTTGTTTCCCATTTTGTCATGGATTGCTGTCCTTCAAGACCTGATGTCCAGGATTCTAAAAAGGTTTTTTTTTGTTTTTTTGTTTTTGTTTTTTTTATCTTCTACACAGGAGAGTAAGTCCAGTGTCTATTATTCCATCTTGGCCAAAACTGCAAGTTCAAAGTCTATTTCTGATAGACTTTCTGATAACCATTCAGACAAAAGAAAATACCTAAGTATGAAATAGTAATTAGTCTTTAGTGAATTTTATTGCATTACCATTTCTTATTCTGGATTGTCTTGGTTCCTAAATTCTGAGGCTGGAAGACCCTTTCATATATTTTTTAAACTCTGAAGTTCTAATATCTCATGGAGATTTGAGTAATAGCTGCATATCAGAGTAGATGCTCATTAAATATGAACATCATTACTATTTTTTCTTCCAAATTGCTCAGGAAAGCCTCTAAATTTCCTGCTTACAGATTACTGTTTAGGAAACATGTGATCAGAATTTGAAGAAATTTGGGATGCCTGGGTGGCTCAGTGGTTTAGTGCCTGCCTTCGGCTCAGGGCGTGATCCTGGAGTCCCAGGATGGAGTCCCACATTGGACTCCCTGCCTGGGGCCTGCTTCTCCCTCTGCCTGTGTTTCTGCCTCTCTCTCTGTGTCTCTCTCATGAATAAATAATAAAAATCTTAAAAAAAAAAAAAAAAGAATTCGAAGAAATTTAACTGTAAATTATCTGTGTAAATTGCTAAAGGCCATCACTATGGTTGCCTGAAATACAGTAAAATGAAGCTAAGGCTATACTTGTGTCTTCCATCTCTCCAAAGTCCTACATTTCATCTATTCCCTATTCCTAAAGAATCTTTCTTTCTTTCTCTCAAACCATCTTTACCTTTTAATACCCACAGCCACCACACCTGCTCGAATCTTTACCAGTCACCCAAAGTCAGGCTACCTGTCTCTAGTCATTCATCCCTTGAATCTATCAGGCTTATTGCCACCATAATAAACTTTCTAAAATATTCTGCTTTCATCATTTCTCATAAATTTTCAATTTCATTTCATTATTTTAATATAAAAGTTAAAATTCTATGGTATTAAATTAGTCACATTTCTGAATAGAAGGTAACAGGAATCACTGTTTAACATTCCTGAATACTTAAAAACATATGCATATCCACTTCAATCTGGACATAAAGATAACTAACTCTTCAGAGTTCCAATTCCTAAAACAAACAACAAAAACCCAAGTTTATCAAAGCAATTCTAAGATAATGGATTACTCTTACCAGTGCCTGGCTAACATTTCCTCCGGTGGCTAGGGATTTGAAATGGCTGCTATTATAGACCAACTGAACCTCTGAGATCTCCACTGTTTCCAATTCCTCTTGAGTCTGCCGATCAATCACATGCAACTTCTCCACACTGTCCAAGAGCACAACTGTGCGTGAGTTTATCCACTGCAAATCAAGCACACCACAAAACAAAAGTGAGGCCCATCCCACACCATCATTCAGGACAAAAAGAAAGCCTGGCCACTCAGTTAAATTAAACTGAGGACTACTTTATTCTTTTAATAACTTGATGACAACAAAACCTCAGTAAGAACTACTCAGTGACTGCAGTGGCTAGACAGTAGTGGGTAATAGTGCACAACACAGTACTGAGTTCTGGCAGTGTTAAAATGACTCATAGTATTTTAAAAAGGTAACTAAGAAGGGCACCTGGGTGGCTGAGTTGGTTAAGCGTTTGACTCTTGGTTTCGGCTCAGGTCATGATCTCAAGGTTGTGAGATCAAGCTCTGTGGGCTCTGCAGGGGAGGGCAATGAAGCCTGCTTAAAATTCTCTATCTCTGCCCCCCTCCCTCTCTAAATATAAATTAATAAAACAAAAAATAAATAAATAAAAATAAACAAGGTAACTAAGTTTTAACAGATACATTAGAGCATATATTAGTTTTAGTAAGATTCTTTAAGTGGTACACTGGCACAAATGACTTAAGCAAAATGACAAACTATGCATTTCTCATGTTTTTGACATTAATTAAATAAAAGGACAAATAAATCTCATAAACCTAAGTGGTCAAATGATTGCTAGAATTTACATAATACATATTTTAAAACAGAAGCTATCTAAAATAGGGGCTCCTGGGTGGCTCAATCAGTTAAGCGTCTGCCTTCAGCTCAGGTCATGATCTCAGGGTCCTGGGATCAAGCTCCACATCAGGCTCTCTGCTCCGAGCAAGTCTGCTTTTCCCTGTCCCTCTGTAATCTCTCTTGCTCTCCCTCTCTCAAACAAAATCTTTAAAAAAAAAAAAAAAAAAAAAAAAAAAAAGGCAGCAGCAGCTATCTAAAATAAATATTTTCTTTAATACTTCCCTACCAATTGTGGGAGAATTCCTTACTTTTCTATTTCTCTATATTCTGAATTTTAATAAGTTCTGTTATAATTTTAGAGGTAATAACTTAATATTAAAAATCTTCTGAGGGCAGCCCAGGTGGCTCAGCAGTTTAGCACCGACTTCAGCCTAGGGCATGATCCTGGAGACCCAGGATCGAGTCCCGCATCAGGCTCCCTGCATGGGGCTGGCTTCTCCCTCTGCCTATGTCCCTGCCTCTCTCTCTCTCTGTATCTCTCATGAATAAATAAATAAAATCTTTAAATAAATAAATAAAATAAAATCTATTAAATTAGAATTTTAAATTAGCAAGAGTAAAGTGTTTCTCCTGCACTTTCACTCTCTGGTGTTCACGTTGTTTTATTTATATAACCTATTCCATGTTATCACAGATTATTTGCATAATATCTTATCAAAAACAACCAAGTTAAAATGGATCAATTTTGACATAAACTGAAAATACACTCTATCAATGTATTGTGGTTACTATAAGGGAAGGATTTTGTTCTGTTTAATTTTTCCCCAAAAAAATTCTCTCTCAGAAAATAGAGAGAGGTACCTGGGTGGCTCAGTGGTTGAGCACCTGCCTTTGGCTCAAATTGTGATCCTGGAGTCCTAGGATCGAGTCCTCCCATCAGGCTTCCCACAGGGAAGCCTGCTTCTCCTTCTACTTATGTCCCTGCCTTTCTCTCTCTCTCTCTCCCTCTGTGTCTCTCATGAATAAATAAATAAAATCTTTAAAAAAAGAAAAACAGTTTGATACTCAAATCATTTACAAAGAACTCTTACAAGGTGCTCTCCCCATTATTTTAAAAAACAAAGACACGTTATCAGCCTTATACAACTTTTGCCAGTACTAGTTTTATTTTTGTCTTTTAAAGATTTCATTTATTTATTCATGAGAGACAGAGAGAGAGAGAGGCAGAGACACAGGCAGAGGAAGAAGCAGGCCCCATGCAGGGAGCCTGACACAGGATTCGATCCCGGGTCTTCAGGATCATGCCCTGGACCGAAGGCAGGCACTAAACCGCTGAGCCACCCAGGCTGCCGCTAGTACTAGTTTTAGATGCTTTCAAAGGTCACCTCATTAAAAAAGAGACAATGACAAAGAGTATTAGTAATTATTCCTAAGATTAGACCCTCACAACTGCAACTGCTGACATTGTTGTAAAGGAGTCTTTTAATGGTAATTTATAAAGCAATGCAGTTAGTGTCACATCACGGATAAGCCACAGGACAAATGAAAATACCTACTGCCCTACTGTAGGGAGAATGGCTACTTGTGGTTGAGGGAAAATTTTCCAGGGACAGAATAATATGTATATTTTAAAAGTGACGTATCTCAAACATCATGATGAATTCTAGGAAGCTGTGTTAGATAATTCAATAGAGGTTCTGGTGATGACAAAGACACTGATGGCTTACATTCACACAAGAGTTTGAACAAGATTATTTCATGAAATGTGTATAGAAAAAATATTTCTAAATCAATAGTCTAGAGGTAAGATTAAAAGGCAATGTGCAACTAAATTAATAAATTGTATATTATAAAGAAAAGACCCATTTCCTCTATATCCTAAAAAGTCACACATTGTTAAGTTAGGGGAAAAACTTTTTTTTTTTTTTTTTTTTTTTGCCATTTTATTAGGAAAATGAGGCCGCGTCTCTTATTCAGGGTTGCCTATTTTCATGCATATACAGAATGTTTCACTGGATATTGATATGCTGAAAGCATTAATGAAACAAACCCAGAAATATTATAATTACACTATTTGCAAAGTTGACATACTATCTGAAAAAAGAAAAAATAAAATTTGATACAAAAATACTTTTTTTTTAAAAAACCAAAAAGTTGCTCAAGACTGAGATGTATGATGGAGAGAAAATTGTGAATTTTTTTTTAAGATTTTATTTATTCATGAGACACACAGAGAGAGGCAGAAACATAAGCAGAGGGAGAAGCAGGCTCCATGCAGGGAGCCAGAAGTGGGACTTGATCCTGTAACTCCACGATCACGCCCTGAGCCAAGAACAGATGCTTAACTGCTGAGCCACCAAGGTGCCCCACTGTGAAGTTTTTAAACACGACAAAAGAATAGATTACATAAACCCTTGAACCAATTAGGACAATCTCAGAAGTATGAAACATGTTTCCAAAGAAAGCCAGACAACGATCCTCAAAGAAACCCACTCAAATTCTTCTGAAGTCCCCTTTGAAGTAATCAGGACATCAAAGAAAACTTTTTCTGACCCTGCCACTATTCAGCAGGACATAAGGCTGAAAGGCAATTAAAAGTAAGGTGGCATCAGGGCACCTGGTGGTTCAGTGGGTTAAACGTCTTGATTTCGGCTCAGGTCCTGATCTCAGAGTTGAGTCAGAGCCCTGTGCTGGGCTCTGTGCTGGGCATGGCACCTGCTCAAAATTCTCTCTCTCCCTCTGCTTCTCCCTCCCCTCTCTCCCTCTTTCCAAAAAAAAAAAAAAAAAAAGTCATGTGTGTGGCATTACACCAAACTCAGACTCCATTCAATATAAGCAGAACTTGACTTCTACACAAATTTTACATAATCCCAAAAGTCATGGCTCATGGCAGAAATCCTGGTAGTGCTAGCATACCAGGGTCTCAAAACAACTACATGAGATAAATGGGGCAACTTAATCTGAATAATACTCACAGTAAAGTTGATGAGATCATAGTAGAGATGAAGGTGCTTTTGCTTAGTAACGTGTATTGCTCCAGACTCATCTCTCTTAACCTGATGGTGAAATAAAAACAATCTAAATACCAGCTATGTTTTAAGGGACTTTTGTAGACACTAATTCTACTCCACCTAGAAAATGAGTTCCATTCAGAGTATGGAGAAGCCCAAAATATTGGCAATTAAAGAAACTATTACACAAAAGAAAAAATCATCCACACCATGATTTATATCAAAATACAAGGCATATCTGCTCAGTAGTATAGTTGTCAGTCCTATAATGTGTGTTCACTCTACTATAATTCAGAACAAACTAACTTCATCCCATCAGTGACTATACTCAGCTAGAGTTAAAGCATAAAATGAGACTGACCACATGGTATGATAAAGTCATAAAGTCCATTTAAAAAAAAAAAAAAAGAGCTGTAGTGACAAGACTAAACTTTTCTGGAGTATACTGTTACAGCTCAAATAGCCCAAATGTCCCAAAAGAATGAGATGGACACTTGAGAAAGTCAATTTTATTTACATCTGTGTACATATACCCCCTCTAACCACCCTTGTAATTTGCTTTCCCTGCTTCTGCTCCAAGGTGACAGAGCACGGCAGAAGAAACATGGCACAATGTACACCTGACCCTTCTGAATAATGTTCTAGATAGCTTCCTTTCCTTTTAAGCCCCAATTCCTTTGTCTTCTACTCCCATCACTTATAGTGTTGACCTCACCAGATACATGAACAAACAACTGAGCCCTCCTACCGTGGGCCCTTCATGTACTCTGATCTTTGCTTCACTAAGTCACTTCCCCTGAAAGAAATTATATGCTAGTAGAAGGAACATGTGATCTAGAGGCATGCATTTAAGTTCCACTACTACAGCTGCATGACCAACGGCCAATCACTTATTCATTCTCTGTTTCCTCATTTGAAAATGAAAATGGACACCAAACTGTTCCCTAGCACATACTGAAAGTGTTTCACAAACAAACAAAATGCCAACATTACCTATTCTCTTAAGATTAGCTCAAGTCCTTACTAAAGATCACTTCACTTACATATATTCTAAATCCCACCCCCTCCACCATTGCTTAATAGTACCCCTCTCCCTTGCTGGCATATTCACTCACTCCTTTTTAAGGGTCCTTTTCCTTTTGCTTTCCAACATGTTTCTGACTTCTCCATCTTCAAATAAAATACAAAACCAAAAAGCTTTTTACAGATATTAAACCATTCTCTTTCATCTTGTAACCAAACACTATGAGTGTAAGTTTGTTCTTCTAAACACCCATTTCTTTAACAAGGCTCTATAACGTAGCTTCCACCTCCATTTCATTGATGATTCATCCCTCTGAAAAGTTTCTAATCAACAACTACTGGCATATTCAATGGTCTTATACTCAGTCATCTTCTCTCTTGATCTTAATTTAATAATGGTATAACCCTAGTACTGACATTGTCCTGAAGCCTCTCCTTTGTCTCCTATGTGAGGTCATTCTGTCCTACTTCCCCTCCTACCTCTATGTGCCTTTACTGGAACATTCTTTCTTGATTCCTCTTCTTTTTCCCCTTTCCTTGTGAGTGCCTGCCAAGGCTACGTATGCTCTGGCATTTGATTTTCACAGCTTCAACAACATTCTCTATCCTGAAATTCTCACTTGCACTCCAGACCTGGATTGCCATCTGCCCAGAAGACATTCCCTGAGAGAACACTTAAGAAGTCCACCTTCCCTTCTAACTCAACACCATTCAAATCCTCTGTAACTCAAGCCCTTCAAATAGTTCATGCTTCCAAAATGAGGTCAGAAACACAACTTCATTCATGTCCTTCAGTTCCCAGATCCAATAAAATGAGAAGCTTCGTCTTTCCTTCCAAGTATCATCCCTAACTTTCACTGTAACCAAGCATCCTTGTCTAAATACCTCATACCTTCTTTGGCACAAGGGCAAAAGCTTCCATTTCCCTATCACCTATAATACATTTTTTCTGCTACTCCTATACTGATCTTCCTAGCCACTTTAACCACATCTTTATCTCTTTACCTAAGAAATTGTGACAACTCTTCATTACCAATCTAGGCCAATTATATTCTATAATCTGGATCAGGGGTCAGCAAACTTTTTTGGTAAAAGGCCACACAAATATTTTAAGTTCTGTGGATCATACAGTCTGTCACAACTACTCAATTCTGCCACTATAATGTGAAAGCAGTCATAAATAATACATAATCAAATGGGCATGATGGTGTTCCAATAAAACAAGCAGCTGGCCAGATTTGGTCCACAAGCCACACTGTGTCACCCCTAATCTAAATCTGCATCATAGGGATCCCTGGGTGGCGCAGTGGTTTAGCGCCTGCCTTTGGCCCAGGGCGCAATCCTGGAGACCCAGGATCGAATCCCACTTCGGGCTCCCGGTGCATGGAGCCTGCTTCTCCCTCTGCCTATGTCTCTGCCTCTCTCTCTGTCTCTATGTCTCTGTCTCTCTCTCTCTGTGACTATCATAAATAAATTTAAAAAAAAAAATTTAAAAAAATCTACATCATATATTCAACTTGATTTTCCACAGGTTTCTCACTCTCATTAATCCTATAAGCATTTATTAAGCATCTACTATTTATAGGCACTGTCCTTGCGACTAGAATCTTTAGATTTATGGCACTTTCACTTTACTTAGACAAATAATTTAAAAAGTGCTGAATGTTACCAAAGGAGAAGAAATAAGGTCTTGTGGGTGTATGTAGCAGGAAACAATTCAGGAAGTCAGGGAAGGCAATGTTAATAATGAGTTAGGTAGGATAAAGTGGAAGAGGGCACAGAGCTTCCCTTACAGAGGTGAGAGCATATGCAAAGACCCCAAGGCTAGAGTCTAGTTAGGAAGCTATGCCAAAGCCGAGGTAGAAGAAATATCAGTGGTTAGGCTAGTGAGCAGCAATGGGGGGGTGACAAAAAGGGAGTAAATCCAGATGTTGGAGACAGGGTCAACAGGATGCAGTGAAGAAGCAGAAATGAGGGAGAAAGATAACTGAAAGGAAACACCTAGGTTTCTAGCTGGAGAAACTACGTGGACAGTGGTGTCCTTGCTTTACTGAGTTAGGAAACCCAAGAAGAGATTATGCACTGCACATTCTTACCCCTGTAACTTCATTTCATTTCCCTCAATATGCATATCCACCCCTCCTGCAGTATTTGCCATATATCCTTCACAGAGTTTTCCATGGCCTATCCAGTCCATACAAATCTTTCCATACTCTGAATTTTTATCAACTTTTAAAAGTTGAATAGTTGAATCCTTAAGCATAGTGTTCTCCCTAATGGTAATGAATATACTGGCTTTGTCTCTCAAACAGTATTTGAAGTGAAAGAAGAAATTTATCTTATACTTTCTTCAACTGTTTCTGTGTCCTTCAGTGTAGAGAGCACAGTGTGTGCTCAGTGAAACCTATTGTCTAATAAATACACTATATGTAATAGGTAAGCCATTAATAGACATATATACATTCTTATATTTATATATACACATAAACCATTAATTATTTGTTAGTCAAAGAGATGGAATGAAGAAATACACCATAGAGGGGCATGAAGCTAAAGTGATTATTGTCTTCCATGTTAATAAAACCTTAAATTAAAATTAAGTTACCACTCTCTCTCCAAAGAATTATGATAACATATTTGACACAATATTAAATCACTGGTGAATATCAAAAAACTATTATGGTATTATGATAAAGGACTTTATAACAGACATATAGCATCCTGTCAGGACTTACCAACAGAAAATGAACAACATCTCCTCTGCAGAAGGCAAGCATGGGATTCACATAATTATGCACTGCCACAAAGTGCCAGGCCAGCAATGGAACACTGGAAGGATCCATCTAAGGAGGAAAAGACCAAAACTTTTTAAAAAAAAAAAGCATCACAGTTAACAGCAAGAAAAAGAGAAAACTTAACACAGTATCTGACTAGTATTCCTTGATAAAACATCTCCCAATTTCTCATTAAAATCCCAGTGAAGCAGGCATTGACTGGAAAATGTCATGAGGGAACTTTCTGGGTTGATGCTGATGTTCTACATCTTGAGAGAGGCTTGGGCTATAAAAGTATATACATTTGTTAAAGTTTAGCAAATGTATGCCAAGATGGGTGCACTTCACTGTAAGTAAATTTCACACCAAAGGAGAAACAAATATTGAACTCTAAACATAAAGCATGCTGAATATTTAGTCAAATGAGTACTGACTTCTCCAATTTACTTGGAAATACATTTAAAATAACATAATTTGATGGATGGAGAGACAGACATAATAAAAAAATTATAGTAAACTATTAATGATAGAATTATATAGTTTAGATATACACATAGATGTTCAATGTACAATTCTTTCTACTTCTCTATTTGGAAATGTTAATATTGGAAAAAAAAAATACCAGTAAAGACATACAAAAAGATGCAAACCTATATACCACCCTGATAAACCTCAGCCAATGAAGCTAACCTAAGAAACACTAATGACAATCTAAGCTAGCTATACCACCTGAAATGGCAAATCTGTCCCCCCATCCCCCACACGAGGCCCAGAGATAATGTAGTACCAACAAACAGCAGAGTGGTCTCCCTCAGCATAGAGGCTATGTTCTCAACTAGTCTTGGCTCTGTACCATCATTCTCCATCTCATCCCATCGATACCTCTCCTCACAATTACACTAGAAGATCACAGCTCTCTGAAAACAACCAACCAGGAAAGGAAAGGCAAACTGTGGTATGCATCATAGATTTTGGGAAGAATCATCCTCCAAAGTAAAATACTAAAGGCAGAAGCCAAAAGAAAGCCTAGGTAGTAGCAATTTATGCTAGATCTTATGGTGGGGTGTCCTCTATCAGTAGTTCAGTACCAAAGCAGCAGCTGTTTATAAGAGACTTTAAAACAAGGTAAAAAAGGACAGATCTTGTGATCTGTACTGCTCTAGTCACCAGTTTATACTGCTTTGGTTATATCAAGGTAAGTCCAGACAATGATCTTTGGAGCCCTGACTTCCGTTTTACCTCGTTTTCTGACAATCTCACAAAATTCACCACTTTCAAGTCATCTCCCTACTCCTGACATGGTCTTTTTGCCAATAAGATGGAGAGGTTTACTTACCCGTCCGTAGGGAAAAGTCATCCACACTTTCAAAGATGGTTTCAATCCAATGACCAGTATCTATGAGAAAAACATATTTTTAATGTTCACCCTATAATTTTCAAATTTTTGGTATTCAGAACCTCTAAAAGTTATGAGTTTCACCTTCTAAATATACCAACCTTTGTTAAGGACGCCATGGCCAATAAGGAAAACTGTGTGATGGGATGATCTTTTAACTCAGGCTTTGAATGGAGAGGCTCAATACAGCAAACTTCACCCTTGGAACCACTGAACAGACATCTAGATTCACATGTTCTCACTCCCATCACTCTCCTGCAAAGGTAACCAAAAAATTCAGAATTGATTTATTGATGATTCAAGGTACTACCATCACTAGAATGGACTACTGCAATAGCTTCCTAACTCCTCTTCTTGCCTCCAACAATCCAACTCCATAGGACATCAGCAGGCTTTTTGTAACATCCAGGTCAGATTTATCACTCTTCTCCTAAAAACACTCCAATGGTTTGCCACTGTACATAAATAAAATCCAAAATCTTTATCATGTTTTCAAAGGTCCTATATGATCTGGCTCCTGCCTTCACTCTTTTCCCATCCTACTACTGACAAAATCATTCTCCAGCCACGACTACCTTCTTTCCCTTTCACTACCAAGCCAAACTTGTGCCCACTTCAAAACTCTTGTGCTTGAACATCCCTCTGCCTGGAACACTTCTAGATTTTTGCATTTGTTGACCAGATTATCATTTGGGTCTTTGCTCAAATGTTACCTTCCTGAATTATCCACAAGTTCATTCCAGCAAGCTGACCGGTCTTACTTTTTCCACAGTATTCACAACTATCTGAAGTTATTTCACTTATGTACTCATTTATTGTCGTGTTCCTACCCCTACCCCAACTAGAATGTAAGTTCTATTAGAGTAGCAACTTTGTCTGGTTCACAGCTCCAAGTCTGGTGTCTAGAACAATGCCTAAGCATAGGAGATGTTAGGTAAACAGTAGCAGAATAAGTAAATAATACTTTGTAAGCAATTACTTTAGGCTTAGCTTTGTGAAAAAGTGAAAGAAACATAAGAAACATGGTCCTTACTTTGAAAACTTATGGAAACACAATATGAATTTTACATTTCACTTTTTAAATAACTGCTTTATAAATACTCTCCCATGTATCTAGACAGTCTTTACTCTTAAGGAGAAATAGGGCAATTCCAAGGCAATAAAAACCTTTCTACATCTGTCTGTTATGGTTATAATTAACTGGGTCTAAACCAAAATTAGTGACATACTCCAGAATTATGGTTAACAAGCCTGACAGCTCATGTGAATTTCCTGGGGAGCAGGAGTTCAGAATCCCAACTCAGGCCTACTGAGAGAATTCTGGGTGGCCAGGCCTGGACCTCCAAATGTTCTATAAGGCTCCCCAAGTCATGATAATATACATCCATAACCTATTTTTAATCACATGGGTTTTCCGGACCTCTTCATGTTCAACTTCAAGTCATTAAACCAGAACTAGTCTTTTCATTTCATTTGTCAACAAATGTGCTTTAGTCTCTTACTTAAATGTCAATTCAAAAACAGAGCCTCCGCTGTCATTGCAAATTGCAAGAGTTGGATCATCTGTAAACTAAACAGAGAAGAAATTTACTTTCTTATATATTTTTCAACAACCAGTCAAGTATTAAAAAGGGAAAAAAGTATAACACTTTAAAAATCTAAAAACAAACACATTTAGTAGCATTTGAAATCACCTAGATTTAGTTCATCATTCTAAATATACAAACTTATCCGTATTCAGAATAAAAATGGCTATCTTCAAAAACTGAGGCTTTAAAAAAGCAAACCCATCTTTCATCAGGATAAAAGAAAAATACAAACTGTGACTCATAAAAGCCCTAAAGTTCTCCACTTGGGTTCCTAACATTAACTTTTTCTAAGCTGCTATTAAACTGAATAGGGTATACTAGATACATCTGCAGTTGCCTAGTTTTCAAGAACAAAGACATAGTAAAAGATATTTGCTACCTTTAGAAAATAAACTTGAGTATGTTTTCTGAATAACAGAAGAATTCATCCACTATATTTAAAATAGTTTAACTTTCTATGGAACTATTCCAAATATGTACTGCCTCCTGATCTTCTTTGACAGAGTATACTTCAGTTATTATTACCTACCTGGAAAACTCAAAATAACAAATAATGTTCACAATGACAAATAGTCCTAAGGACTTATGGGGTATGGTAAATGTGAATGCTGTAGGATATAAAACTGAGTAACCTGAGTCACTTAGAGTGACCAATCTCCCCTAACCCCAAAGGCTGGTGAGCCATCCTAAATGGCATGTCTTTGTTCTCTTAGGGACAGTCAAGGTACAGGAAACTACTGTAAAATTGTTCTCCCCACACACAGGCATAACAAAGAAAACCCACAACTTTGCTCTCAAGGTCTCGCTGAGCAATTGCCAGAGTGGGAAGTATACATCTGGAATGTAGGAAAATCAACTGAACTTGCATTTTTATTTATCAATTTTCTACTTACCTGTTTTGTAATGTATTTAAATATGAATACAGTACTACATTTACGGTATTTTTTAAATAAATATACATATATGCATTAAGGATGTAAGCCCATTGCTAGGATATAGGGTTAAGTCTGGAGAACAGTGAGTAAGGGTACTAAAGAGCAAGTGGTCATTGTCAATCCAAGACTGGAAGAATTCAATCATATATATCACTTGCTACCTCTTACTCCAATGTCACAGCATCTGCATGCACCACCTTTATCACCAATCTCAAGCAACACAATGGCTACCACACCACTTCTATGCTTTTAACCTCAGCTGCATTCTTCTCTTGCCTCTCTGCCTTTATCTCTTCTGTTCCATTTCTCTCAAGGATTTTGCTTTTTTTCTGTAAATGAATTGTCCTTTTACAAACACCATCAACAGCTACCATGCATAGTATAAAAATAAATGAGAAACAGATTCTGGTTTCAAAAACTTTCATTTATTAAAAGAGATGAGACATAAACACAAACAACTATAACATGCCATAGGAAAAGAGGTCAAGAAAACTGCCATATTGTTCAAAAAAGGGGAAATTCTACTTTTACTTGTCTTGGTTGTTTTCACTGTTACTAAATGCTTCAATGCTGCTTTGTCACAAAAAGATTTTATATAACTAACCTAGATGCAGACACAAACTCCAGATGCTTACAGACTTTAAAAAGCATATGTATGGAATAAGAGAGGTCTGCACAGCTAAGCAACCAAATGTGTACATGATTAAAATCTAGAAGATCTGATTTTAGACTTCCCTAGTTACAGTCCTTTACCTTTTATGCTTCTGAACATGGGCTTGACAGCATACAAAAACCAAAGTTCACATTGTATTTATAAATGAAATCTGTTACTTAAGTTGGTTTATTTTTTTCAGACCTATAGGGAGAAAGCCAAGACTCAAATCTTAATGCTTGTCCCTTAGAGGCCTGAAGGAAAATAAACCAACAGATCTGTTTCTAAACATAATGCAAACCTTGGTTCTTTCACAGCTGGTGCCTTGAACCCCAGGTAACTCCCAACAAAGTGTGACAAAGCAACATTGGTGGACTAAAGGAAAGGTAAAACCACCTTTTTAAATCTCCACATGAGTTTTCAGCAGGGTACTGCCTGTCTGCTGCCAACCTCTGGTCTAGGATCACATCAGTTTACTCTTTCTGCTGCTCTATCTATTAGAGGTCAATCCAGCATGCAGCTGAATGTTTCCAGACTAGCCCAGCTCCAATTCTAGCCTAGGAGAGCATCCTATTGGGATAGTCAAAGAAAACTTCATTTTCCAGGATTCTTTTTATAAAGATGTATGCTTAAAAGTGCATACATGAACATAAAAATAAAAATTAACAGAAAAAGAAAACAAAGATATTACCTTAATATGCAGTATAGCTGTTCCTGGAGGATGAGCATCTGTTATTGATCTTAGAAGTTTTCCACTGGCCAAATCCCACATCGTGATCTATAAGACAACTAAATGCTTCAAAATCCAATTTATTGCTCTTTTTTGGACTTAGGTATCCTGCTTGTGGCTGAAATAATCCATCCCTACTCCATAAACATTGCAGGCAAAGAACTATGAAGTTGAAATGTAAATGAAGGTTGCAGATCCATTAAAGCACAGGGCCTTTATTCCATCTTCATCATCCCTTCATCCTGCCAACCTACTTTTTCCTTCAGATTTTAAACTTTGTTCTTATACTGAGAAGTAAAAAATTTCTTCAATGAGTCAATCTCTTTAGCACTGGTAAAAATTATAGGAGAGGCTCACTGCCAAACAAACTAGTGATGTGTAAGTCAAAAGATGAGAAAAGCCAAAACTTATTGCCAGTTTCAGAAGTAAAAAGCAATTCTAAGAGTTATCCAGAAACACAGTAATGAGAATATAGAAAGCAGAATATAGTGTATTTAAAAAGCAGCAATAATTATCTATGCTACTATAAGGAAGTAAATTTTGACATAACAGCCTAGTTGGTTTGTAAAAGCTACTTACTTATATAGACACACAAATTAAGATATTGAAAATCACAGACTTTGGCTCAGTTGATAACAATTAATAAAAGCTGAACAAAAGTCAGACCGAGTAACATCAGGTCAGCTCTACAGACATGTCACTTTAAAATTTTTGGTCCCTGACATACTGATCTAGAAATACTGGTTTGTTTGCTTTTTTAATTGACCAAACTGGGTAAATGTAACGCAAGTGTATTTTCACATCCAGACACTCATGTACAGAATTCAATGCAATGAATTCCCAAATATCAACCAACGGACCATAATCACCGTATCTGCATTTTTGCATAACAATTGCTTTGTATGTAACTTAGTGCCATCATCTGTCCTACCCACGCTTTTCTCCTAGCTCCAGGGTTATCACACTTAACTTTTTTTCCTCTAAATTTCATTTATTTTTAAAGATTGTATTTATTTATTCATGAGAGACACAGAGAGGGAGGCAGAGACACAGGCAGAGGGAGAAGCAGGCTCTATGCAGGAAGCCCGATGTGGGACTCAATCCCAGGAGTCCAGGATCACGCCGATAGCAGGCACTAAATTGCTGAGCCACCCAGGGGCCCCTATAATCCAGCATTCTTTATCCATTCATCAGTCAATAGACATTTGGGCTCTTCCCACAGTTTGGCTATTGTTCATAGTGCTGCTATAAACATTGGGGTGCATATACCCCTTGAAATCTGAGTTTTGTATCCTTTGGGTAAATACCTAGTATTACATTGCTGGATGGTAGCATTGTTCTATTTTTAACTTTTTGAGGACCCTCCATACTGTTTTCCAGAGTAGCTGAACAAGTTTGCATTCCCACCAACACGTAAGAGGGTTCCCCTTTCTCTGCGTCCTTGTCAACATCTATTGTTCCCTGTTGTTGATTTTAACCATTCTGACAGGTGTGAGGTGGTATAGAGATACTAGTTTCTTTTAAATTGATTTTAACATTGTTGTATGAATAAAATAAAGTTCACATTTACCTGTCCTTTTGCAAAGCCACAGAGAAGTCTTGAGCAGTCATTGTTGATACTGAGGGCAGAGATGGCTCCATACTGACCTCCAACACTAGTGCTACCCAGACAGAGTCGCAAAGCTTGATTCTGATCTAAAGAAAGCAATTTGCAAAATCAGGTAAAAGAAATGAAAGGAATGAAAAAATATGTATATACTATCAGCTTTTCAAAGACTTGGGAGGTAGCAACAATCAAAAGAATCAAATGATGAAGTTACATTCATTTTAATGTATTTATTGAGCATGTACTAGATGCTGGGCATTGAATTAGATAGTAAGAATGAAGAAAAAAAACCCAAGATCTACAAGTAAGCAGATAGAACCTAACAAAAAAAAAAAAAAATCCAGAAGTAATCTTTATCTCTTTGAACAAACCAACTATCTTTCGCCTGTCTCATTCTAAAATTGTATTTCTTGCTTTTTCAGGATGTAAAGTTACAGGGAATGCCATCTTTTAAAGTAGCTTTACAATTTCAAAAATCAAAATTTATTAATTCAGAATTTGGCTGAATTTACATTTATATTATCCACAAAGAAAAGGTCTCCTAGGCAAATTAACAGTGCAAACAAAATTACAGAATATTTAAACTACTTAAGAAAATTATTTCCAAGCATCAACATTTGATATGCTAAAAGCAAATAATTCAAATCTCTACTAGATTGTTATTTAACGGTAACGATCTTGCCTTAATCAGTTCTGATTTTCTCCAGGAGGCAAATATTTATTAAAATTTATTATTTAATAATTAAAAGAAACTCTTCCAAGGCTTCTCCTAGGCAATGCTTATTTTGTGTAGAGTTCATTACTATACCCACTTGAAAACGATGAGATAAAAAATTCAAGTATAAGGCATGCCTACAAAATGTAATTGCTTGGGGAGGAAAAAAACTTGCATTATTTGCACAATCTGGAGTTCTCTGAACTCACCCAGCAATTGTTTATGCCTCCTTTAACTACTTACATGCTATTCTTTGGAGGCAAGTATATCTTACTTCCACTACTAGACTATGTCCTTTCTAAGGGCTAAAATTATAAGTGAACTAACATTCCCAGAATACCTAGCCTGGTGCCCTACACTCAGGAGGCATCTGACAATCATCTGAATAGCTTCCACATTTGCAAATCTTCCTTCTATAAGGGTAAATCTAGTTATTAGAAAGAACCTAAAGACATTCATTCTCAGATATAGCGAATAATACTATATAGACCTTTTGCCCATCCAAAGTGAATACTGTAAGAACATTTTTCTGTGTTCATAAACTGGCTCAAATAACGATCCCCACGTCCCAAAGGAGTTCTGACACAATTAATGGATGCACTGGATCTGGCACGCAGAAAATACTCAATATTTTCTGAAATCATTTTATCTTTTAGCCTTTAAGATGAATATTCAAAAAGGAATAAAATTCATAAATATACAAGGCCAAATGTATTTAAAATGCCATCATCTTTGTTCACATCTAGAATGATTACAATTACGGATTTTTTTCCCCCACTTTTTCCTTCCTTACATACTTTTCCTTCCTCTCTCAATTTAATCCAAATTATTAATATTTCCTTTTTTCTATTTTCCCAACTTTGAATACAACACCTCATTTTATGTTGCTTTACTGAAATTGCCTGCCTAAAATAGTGTTTTCCATGATCCTTATCTTGTCAGGGATGCCTTATATCTTAATTTGCAAACTGTCAAGATAGTATCATTAGGCAACAGCAATATATATATATGTATATATGTATATATGTAAAATACACGCTATACACACACACAAACACACCACTACTTTAGGTCATGTGTAGAGGCAACAGATGGAATGAAAGTAAGAGGCCACAGACAGAAATTCCGTATCAGCCTTACAAAGAGCCCCATGAGTCTGGGCTGCCTGCCTTCCAAGCACAGAGTAGTGTCTGAATAGCATCCAACTAGGATCTTTTGTAATCTGTGCTTTGAGATACGGACTGTACACAGTTCTGATCCACCAATACTTAAAGACACTCACTACTGCTTTCAGATTTAACAAAGTTCACACTGTAGACTATTTTAAGTATTTTTATAACTCAAGGAGGATAAGAATAGGAAAATGAGGGAATATGATAAAATAAAGGGTACCATCAAGGGAAGAAATAAAGAAAAGAAAGGAAGAAAAACTTCAGGATTAAAAATCCAAATAGGACTCTGCTTTCCTATGGGTCCTATATACTAAAAACTAGCTGCAACAGGGGACCAAATTATCAAGCTCAGTCATTCCTGAAATATATATGAAACTTACATCCCACAAGACTGTGTTAATGAAAACATTCTCAAGTTTTTCTCTTGATTTTTACAATATATCCATTATCTTTATAATGTCTCTTTATACGGTTAAGCATGGTCGTGAGATGACGGACAGTGTATAAAATATACTCTGGTTTTAACTCCACAAAGTTATTTATCAATTCTTATTAACATACCTGCTATCTATCATACAATTTAGACTAAACTCATAAAAGGCAGAATTTCTGTATAAAGAAGAAACCAGAATCTTATGGGAGAGGTTTCTTCTGCTGGAGTAACTAAACATTCTGTATCCCAGATTATTCTGGACACTTCTGGAAAAAGGTATTTGGTATAAACAAACACAAAACCTCTTCCAAACACTTGAATTCTAAAGTTATATAGAAAGAACAGGAGGACCTAGACAGAAGCAAGAGAGGTTAAACATCAGAACTTTCCATATTGCACTCCTCCAAGGGGGCTCTTGGTTGCCTTAATTTTTAAGGAAAAATTCCATTTTTCCCCACTCTCGAAGTCTGCTTTTATCTATTGCTGGGAGAAACCATTAAATTAGCAGTACATCTAATTTCATTTACAGAGTCCACACAAAATCACATTTGGTTGGCATTGTCAACTTAGTTTTTAAAAAAATTGGAGTGGGTCCTTATAAAGCAAATAACTCTAGGCAAGAAATATGAAATGAGACTATCGTTTTTCCTATAAATTTCACAGAGTTGGCACAGAACTTAAATAAGAAAATGCCTATGAAAAATGTGAAAACTATCAAATGTTACAAATGCAAGGAATTATTATTAATGATAATAAATAGCTTACCAATTAAGACAACTTGAAGCCTAGTTATCACAAACACTGCAATGAATTATACCTATTTCTTTTATTAGTCTAGCTTTCAAAGTATACTTTGCTTAGGGCAGATCTCCTCAGCATATTCTGGGCTTAAGAGTAATGTGCTAAATAGCAAAGAAAAGCCACAAGTAATGTATAAAGTCTGTAATAGCCATAAAATCTAAATCTGAACATACTTCAAGAGAATTTCTGCTCTTTCCATATACCAAAATTGACCCAATCCTCTATTTCTTCATCTTTAATTTGTTTTAACAAGTTCCCAAAGAGCTTCAAAGAAGGAAATAACTAGATCCTAGAAGAAATCAAATTTAATCGTGTATATAGAGCTCTCTTATTGCCAGCATTCATCATTTTTCAATACTACTCTTTTCTTACTCTTTGTAAATATTAAAATATTCTTTGAAAAAAAAATATTCTGAGAGACCAAAAGAAGAGGTATTAGAAAAAAAATTTCATTAACGATCATAAAAACAGTAGAAGCACTTTACCTGACCTCCACCTAACAGACACAAAGAATTAAATCCTCATCCCCTCACTGACAGAAGCCCAGGACACAGTGAATTCCCATTGCTAACTGGCTATTATCTTATAATTAGTTAGCTGCCTGTGTTCATTTCGAAACCTGCTCATGCCACCATAATGTTACTGGACTTTAAAAACTTAACCAATAGGTAAACTGATAAAACAGAGTGAAAAAGAAAGAACTATTGTTTCCATGAAAACTAAATGAATGTTAATGAAAAAGCTGATAAAGGTGTTTCTTGAAAACCTGTCATGAAATAAGATGTGGACAAGATAACTGTCAAAGATTGAAGAGTTGTTTTGTAAAAATCTACAATTTTGTACACCTCAATTGATTCATAGGTGCCTAGGCTTCTACTACCTCTTTTTCTTTTAATTAAAAGTGCAAATTTTATGTAACTCATTGTTGATGCAGTTTATTACAAAAGAAAAGAGCTTCTGACCTCCAACTGGCAGATAACAAACTCAAAGAAAAGGCTTGGCACTGTATCATAGTATTAAGGAGAAAATGAATATTTGTATATTTTCAGTCAAAATAAAACACTGAAAGTATGCATAGACATAATTTTTAATAATTCCCTGCTTTAACCAGTTTCAATTAGCTGGTTTTTTTTCAGTAAGCATTTCATAAGAAGGCATCAACTGTAACTGACAGTTTCTCTTTCAACACTAAAAAGGTCAAAAGAAAAGCAGTCACTCATGCAAACCAAAATTACTATACCTTTTCCTTTGAATCCATGGAGAAAGATCAAAAGAAAGAGAAAAGCAAGAAATCAGTTCAAAAGTTCAGAGAAAAGACAGGTAAAATTTCAAAAGTCTAAGTGACAACCTTTAGTTATCTCTGGGAATGATACTAAATGTGATTAACAAATTTATGATTACATTCAGGTATTGATTATGAGAAAGAGAAAATGTGTAATATCCAAATCATAGCACAGTAAGTAAATCCAAGTCCAGGAAGTTTGATAGAAATACAACAGCTTCAAAAAGATAATCTATTAAAGTATACTAGCAACCTCCAAAAATAGGAAACTAAGGGCCTTGGAATAGAGACGCATCTTTACAACTATTTGAATTTTTGAGATCCTGTATATAGGAAAGAACCAAGATATATAATAAATATCACATACCTATAGTCCATTAAAAGAGGCAACATACATCACCTTTAAGAAGTTTACATTGATCACTATTTGAATGACCCAGGCCCCTATTCCAATAAAGAATCTAATGTCACTTAAAACAAGTATAACTCTTCCTGCTACTCTTTTCCTATGATCAACAAAGATATTTAAATGAGATCAGATTTAACCCAGACTTCTAGACACTTCACAGTATCATTACTCTGCTATTTATTACTGCCATTCAAGCAAATTTTAATCCATTTGTTAAAACTCACTGTCCAAATAACCAGATTTCCACAAAAATATTGAGTAAAAGTTACTAATTGCATGATTAAAAACTCAAAGCATAACCAGGATATTATTATTTTTTTCCTCAAAATGTTCACTTTGGCATATTTCCTTTTCCATGAGATTGTAGAGAAAGGTTACCATTTAATCATATCTACAACAAAACAGTTGATATCTAAAAAAATTAAGAAGCAGGCCCAAGGAAATTAAGAAGACAGTAGCAAGACAATGTACTCTTCTCAATTGTTTTTTTGTTTGTTTGTTTGCTTGCTTATTTTTTTATTCATGAGAAACACAGAGGGAGAGAGAGAGGCAGAGACACAGGCAGAGGGAGAAGCAGGCTCCATGCAGGGAGCCTGACATGGGACTCGATCCCGGGTCTCCAGGATCAGGCCCTGGGCTGAAGGCGGCACTAAACCACTGAGCCACTGGGGCTGCCCTCAATTGGTTTTATTTTAAATAATTCATTTAATTTGTGGCAGTGGGTTTGATTATAAACAGACATGTATCCCTATAACCTTGTGGTAAGGAAGGGATGCTAAAGAGGATGGAGCTGAGGAAAAGTGAACACTGGCAACTGGGAACAACAACAACAAAATCAACATGCATTCTGCTGACAGATAAACATATACATTATACTTGACTCTGGCTCATCTTAGTTCTTCTATTCTTCATCCATCTTGGAATCTGCCTCCTTTTCTCTCAGGAGAGAATTATTGAGAATGGTGAAAATGCACTGATCTAGGATTCAGTGTTTCTTGATTCTGAACTTGGCTCTGTCTCTCTTAATCTCTCTGGTTCTCAACCACTTCATATATAAAATAAGAAGACTAAACTATAAGTCCTTTTAGGATCCTTTCCCTAAATCCTTTCACTCTAACACCAATTATGCCTGCATAGGAAAATAAGCATTCTTGGGGCACCTGGGTGCTCAGTCGGTTAAGCGTCTGCCTTTGGCTCAGGTCACGATCCCAGAGGCCTGGGATCAAGCCCTGTATCAGGCTCCCTGATTGGCAGAGAGTCTGCTTTTCCCTTTCTCTCTCCCTCTGCCTCTTCCCCTGCTCATGCTTGCTCTCTCAAATAAATAAAGTCTTAAAAAAAAAAAAAAAAAAAAGAATTATTCTTACACCTGATAGGAGAGCAGGCTGGTAAAACTTTCTAAAAGCAATTAAGTTATGTCAATAAGTGTTTAAAATATTCCTAAATTAATTAGGTTATGAAACCTGGAAAAACATGTAAATAAAATGTTCATACCTGGACTTTAAGCAATTCCACCTTTAAGAATTTGTTCTATAGAAGTAATCATGTGCACAAAAATGCATTTACAAAAGATGTTCATTGCTATACTGTTTGTTTAGAAACAACCTAAATGTCTTAGTATAGGAAATGGTTAAGTAAATTATGATGAATTCATTTAAAGGAATACTATGTAGCCATGAAAAAGGATGTTATAGATGAATATATAACTGCATGCAAAGATGTTGATTATGATGAAAAAGCAGATTACAAATTAACATGATTCCACCCATGATTCCATGGGTGTGTGCATACACACATGTACAAAAAAAGATTAGAGGGCCATACAGAAATGTTAGGGATTATTCCTGAGTGGTAGAGTTTGTTATTTTGTATCTTCAACCCATTGTTCATCTAAACTTCCTACTATGAACACATATCAATTAGGAAATAAGGAAAAAATTATTATTCAAAGAATCAATTCTAAAGTTCTCTGAAGAGAATTATTTTTGTGTTCCTTCATTCCACCTTCAAACAACAAAACTCTATTACTTAAATCAATCACCTCTGAAAAGAATAGGTGTTAAAATCCATGATAATTAGGATTTTTAGGATATTTATAAATAGGAATTCAAACCATTCAAACACAGGGGAAAACAACCACTCATATGATAAATAATGATGCAAGGCTAACACAGATCAAATTGTAGTACTGTTATTAAAGTATTCCCAGGTAATCATTATACAATATCCTGTAGATTCCTTACTAAAATACAAGTGTTACTGGGAATCCCATTTAAGAGAGATGCAGAAGACTGAAGATGCAGAAGAGAACATTAAAAATGATAGAAAAGGGCAGCCCAGGTGGCTCAGCGATTTAGTGCTGCCTTCAGCCCAGGGCCTGATCCTGGAGACCCGGGATCAAGTCCCACGACAGGCTCCCTGCATGGAGCCTGCTTCTCCCTCTGCCTGTGTCTCTGCCTCTCTCTCTGTGTGTCTCTCATAAATAAATAAAATCTTTTTTAAAATAGAAAAATATTATCTCATAGTTTTTATTTTATTTCATAGTTTTTAAATAAAATTTTAAAAACCCAGAAGATGTTCTGCTGATAGTACTGAATTCAAAAGCAAAGCAAAGAGTAATAAAACTAGGGTTATTTAGTCTCATGCAGGGAATAAAGAAAACACTGAAGACTATCTCTACTATATAAATAAACGTTAAGTTCTCAACTAACAAAAGAATGTGATTATAAGTGAGAAATTTTTCAGATTAGAGATTTACAATGTAAATGATAAAGAAGTTACTGCAGTTTGAGCTAAGAAAAATTACTGAAAAAGCCTGTGAATCTCTTTTCCTGAAAATATTTTAGAATACTTGCTAGGATAGGATTTAGAATAAAAAATCACCACTACCACAAACTGAGGCAGACAAGAGAACAACCCAAGGTCCCTTTCAACTTTATATTCTCTCTGTCTAGGTCTGTAGAGTCAAAATTCAAAAGATATAACTTATACATTCATAAAGAAGAAAATAAACTTGTAATGAGCTACAAAATAAGCTTGGGTCAAGTAATTTTAACAATAGAACTAGATTTTTCTGTTTTGTTTTTTTTTTCACAAGAAAATTAAGTTTACAATTCAACTATTAAAAGATATAAAGGTCAAAAGGATACTTAATATCTACAGTAAGGAAAGTACTTAAAATTTACCAAATATTAAAGCCAATCCATGAGATGTACCCACAGCTATCAGACTGGACACTGCCTGAGAACAAAAGGGAAGATTACATTTTGAGATAGTATGTCAAGAATCTTGAAACAATCCGAGTTGAATTTGTTAGTCTTCTCTCCTCTAGGCACCAGATGACATACCAACTATTATAAATAAGGAGAATTTCAACTAGGAGGTAAGACGGGAAATGAAACTCAGGACATTTTATTTCTGGGAATCCCTCTAAATTTACTCCAAGGGTAACAATATCAAAATATCATATGTTCAACATTATAGGCAAAAACACACCACTTAGCTTCCTCTAAAGCAATTTAAAAAAAATTTTTTTTTCAGGGATCCAGACAAAGTAAAAGGCACTTATGCTACCCAACCAAGAGCCAGCTATGAGGTGTGGGTAAGGGGTGAGAAAGCCTTCAGTTTATTCACAGGAGCCAAAAGGCACCAGAAATATTCAAAATTCAGCCCACTTCCTCACCAATTGACTAACTAATAAGAAAGCTACAGAAGGCAGCTGGAAGTATTCAAGAAAAGAGGGCACTAGTGTGCTTTCAAATATCCCCCAGTTCTCTATAATCGCGCCACAGATTTACTATTTGGCAGGCTTGGCAAGGGAGTTCAGAACTATTAAATGTACTATTTACCACAAAGTGATTTCACCAAATGCTGTTTTCCACTCCCTTATAACCAAAGGGAGGCCAAATCACAGAAGGAGCAAATTTACTTGGGCACATATAAATAAACCTGGAAAAGGCTAATCATTATTCCATTATATGCTTCTCAAACAAAAGCCTGAAGAATAACAACACACCAGAAAGAAAGAGAACATTCAATATGGAAAATTTTTAAACCTGATTACTGGCAGTAAATGACTTATGAATTTATTATCATAATAATTTATGCAATAACTTTGAACATTAGAAGAATATATCTAAGAAAATCCAAAGAGAAAGCTTACCTTTAAAGGATTAAAGTATACTTACAATTGCTGTAGGCAAGCCAGCATCCACTTTGTCCTAAGTGAAATTAAAAGAGCATTTGAAATGATATTCTCATTTTTAAACAGAAAATGATATAAGCCCCTCTCTTTGCATATACTTTGATCCAAATCAATTCAGACAAGAGGTGGAACCTTCATTTTTGCCCCCAACTAAGAGAAACCACAAAAGTTGCACATAACAACAAAATATAAAGAGCATAAGAGTGGGTCATTTTATTTTACTAACTGTAACAAATGCTTTAGGAAAGGTACTAATTATAAATGAAAACACAAAGGAAATGAGGGAAGAAGTCCCACTTTCAATAATGTGAATAAACTCTGTTACGATAGCAGTACATAAAGATTTTTAAAAAGGGAAACATGGTAAAGATATTTTTCCTCTAAGCTTCCTATCAAGCAGATTATACAATAATCCCTCAATAAAACCCAAGCAGGGTGTATTCAGTCGGTCCTCAGGCACAAGAAAATAAAAAATTAAGTCCACAGAGTAACTGTATGACCTCGGGAAAGTCACCTAACTCTCTGGGTATTAGTCTCCTCATCTATTAAAGGAAACAGCAACTACCTCAATGAATTGTTTTAAGGATCAAATTAAATGTAAAGTATCATATAATTGTAAAGGTACCTATTTGATGTTTCTATAGCTTTAAATAAGGGCTTACAACAATTAGCACTGTAGCAGCAATAAGCTTTCATATACATATATTACACTATTGGATTCTCAAACTGCAAGAGACAGATAAAACATGTATTATTCTGATTTTCCAGATTAAGAAAATAAGTTTTAAAGAGCTTAACTGACTTGCCCAAGATTATTCAAGTAGTAGTCAAACTATGTCTCAAACTCAGAGCTTCAGTTCCTAGGCCAGCCTCTTTGATATCATTTCTACATTTCTGTCTGTCCCTGTCAATGTGGTGAATTAATTGTTAGAATCTCTAGGAAGACAGAATCTGTTTTATACAACTTTATAGAGCTTCCTGGGAACTAATTAAAAAACTTATTCCAGAGCATGGGAATATAAGGAAGAATAATCACAAAGCTGCTATGTTCAATGTTCTAGATAGTAAGATATCCCCAACCTTGTTTGGATATGTGTGTGTAAAGTATGCAACATGCTTGACAATTAAGATGCATGTAAATAAACATCTGATAAATGATTGCTTTGTGTCCAGATAGAGAAAAAGAATGAGAGAGCAATGAACATAAAGTATAGTTCAAATGGAACCTGAATAATGAAATCAGAAGTCAGCTTACTTTAAAACTAAGAAAACAAACAAGCAAAAATAAAAATAGAAATAAATAAAAGCAAAAAAAAACAAAAACAAAAACAGATGTGGAAAGCACTTTAGAGATTACAGAATCTTAGTACTGGTGTTGCAACATCATAGAGCAGTGATTCTCAAAAGCCAGGCTACGTTAAAATAATCTGAGATACCTATTAAAATGCAGATCCCTGGGACGCCCGGATGGCTCAGTGGTTAGACATCTGCCTTTGGCTCAGGGCGTGATCCTGGGATCCGGGATCAAGTCCTGCATCAGGTGTCCTGCATGGAGTCTGCTTCTCCCTCTATGTGTCTGTCTCTCTCTCCCTCATGAGTAAATAAATAAATCTTTAAAACTAAATAAATAAATAAATAAATAAAATACAGATCCCCATGCTACCCTACTAAAGATGCCAATTCAGTATGTCTGGGGTGGTGCCCAGGAATTTGCACTTTAATCAGCATGTCAGGAGATTCTTACACATTGGACACATTTCAGAAAAAAACTGCTAAAGTGTCTCTACTATCTTAGATGATCATAAAAGTAATAAATACTTTTTAAAATTAATTTTAAGTAATTTAAAATATAGTCATCTATCACAGTACTTTCATTTGCCATTGAGTTGTGAATGAAGTTCACAACCCCAAAAGTTTCATCTCTCCTAAGTGTTCTCCATGCATGGACACTACAAAGCCGTGATGAACAAGGCCCCATGCCACCCTAGGAACATCACTATCCACATGGCTGAAGGCATTACTGAACATTTATTCAGGAGATACCCCAAAATATAACTAGCTTTGCATGTTAATAAACCAACCATCATAGAAAAGCATACAATTTAAATTGAGCTGGTAATCCAAAATTAGAAAGGCAGAGTATGAGCACTGTCACAGGAAAAGCAGTTTTCATTTTAACAGACCAAAGGAGCTCAGCCATAGCAATGAAATAAGAATAGAATGCAAACACTCTGGGATTTATTAGAATTTTTCCCTCCTCTTCAAGAGGGAGAAGAAACCCTTTTAAATAACAGATTTATCTAATCAATGTTCAGTGTCTGAGTTTTAGTTCAGTCTCCATTATTCAAAATATTTTTAAAACTGCACAGGTGGGTCAAATGACTGTTCTGGTTCATCTTGATCTTGAAAGGAATGAATTTCATCACCTACATAAGGATTAAATTCAGAAAACGTCATGGAAATGTAATCCTCAACAGGTGGTTCCCATTCTAGCAAATCTGAGTTACTCTCCACCTAAAAGAGGAAGGACAATTGCCCAGGTTCCCTCCATTGCTTGACTATCTATTTAAATTGACTCCATGATATATGAGCTGGGTCAGGGTATACCAATTGCCCACAGAGAACACTTTCTTTCTTTTTGCTTTTTTTGTTGGTTTGGTTTGGTATGCTTTCTACAACAAGAGCTTTCTCTGAGAAATCTGACAATTGCAATGCAGTAATGATGTCATGATACCACTCCTATATAAATCTCTTACCCTTCTGAAAAATCAAAACTTTGTCCAAACTGAGTTTGCAAAATACCAATTAAACTCCATGAAAACATTAAAAAAGTCAAAGTCCCTGGGATATGAAAATGTCATCATTGTCATCATGATCATCACTATTATTATATATAAGATTAACACAATAAATTCAGAAAACTAAAATTGAAAAAGACCACAAAATATTATATGCTTTGAGGTCAAAGGAAAATTTGATAACCCATACCAGAATCAGCATCTATTGTCTTAGTGATCTATTAAATATTTTTGCATCAACCCAGTGCTCCAAAAAATTTTCAAGACCAGAGATACTCTGTTCCAGCCATTATACACTGGCTATACTCACCAATACCACCTCCGTTTCACAATAAAACAGCACTACAGCTGGAGCCAGAAACCCCAATTTTGAGTAATTGTTCTGCTATCTCCTAACCCAATGATGTAAGACAAGTTAATATATTACCTCTCTGAGCCTCTCTTCTCATTTGTAAAACAGGATATGGCTTTCCTTACTTTCAAAGTTGTAAAAGTAAATAAAATAAGGGACATGAAAAGAGTTTTGTGAATTACAAGAAAATCACTCAGTTGTAAAAAGATTCTGATCAATCATTTCTCCATATGAAAAGACTAAAAAAACAAGCACTCTAACTCAACCAAATACACAAGATGGCAACTAAACTGAAAAGGAATTTAAAGAAAAGGCAGATAGTGTTCCTTTTAGGCTTGCTGCCATATTTCATTTAGGCACACCAGAGACTCTGAGCAGACCTTTATTTCATGGCTGCACTAATTTCTACGTCAAGATGTGTAGCCATGTCTTATGAGTCAAAAACAATCACACAAAACCCATGAAAGCCAGATTCTATTTTTTTTAAGCCTCGGGGCCAAGAGAAGTGCTGTGCTTTGTTTTATGCTCATTCCTACTTCATTATGCCATTGCAGGTTACAAAGCTGGGGAAGAGAACAAAATACTTACAGCTGCAGACACTATCTGGGCAGAAATTCCCTTCAAAAGTGAATGTCGCATAACTGACCCATGGAGTGAAAAAGAATCAGGTAATTTCTTCTTCCTAAAAAGGGGCGGGAATGTTTAAGAACATAAGAAATTTTTTTTTGAAAAAGCAGAGTTTCAAAGCTTTAAAAGACCAAAGAACACATAAAAATAAGAAATGCAGAAAACAACACTGAATGTAATTTGTTAGCTCTGTTTGCAAAGAGGTACAAAGAGTCTAACAGTCCTACAGTAAGATGCCATCCTAAACCCATCTTGAGCCTCGGAGAAGCACAAGCAAGAAAGTGTATAAAGCCACCATTCCTTTTTCAACAATTCAAACTGTTCCTTGACCACCTCTTGAGGCAAGAGGTTCCAATAACCAAAGGTTGCCTATCCTGCCCTACATGTCTACATTACCTCTACCTACCTTTTACCCTTGCCTATCTTTCTTGCCCTCACATTTTTAACTGCTCTCTCTCATTCTTCCACCAAGCACCTCAAATTCCCCACCCATTATTCTTACTCTGCTGTGCCTAACAGCTCCTTTCACTTACCCAACTCATCATCATACACAAAATGATTTTTAATTTTTTACCAAACACTGAGCACCTCCTCTATGTGACTAAAGTATGGGCTCTGGGGAGACAAAAATAAGAAAGTCAAGGTTCCTAGTTTCAAGGACCTCACAGCCTAGCTAGAGGGACTAAAAAGTAACTTACT
Organism: Canis aureus; assembly: GCF_053574225.1. Taxonomy (NCBI): domain Eukaryota; kingdom Metazoa; phylum Chordata; class Mammalia; order Carnivora; family Canidae; genus Canis; species Canis aureus. The sequence goes on along the minus strand of NC_135641.1, from coordinate 22,259,365 downwards.
CTTAGAAGCTAAATGTTAGAAAAGAACAAAGGATAAAGCACTAGAAATAAAGAGGAGTTTAATCCTATTCATAAGGGGGATAAGGGACAGCTATAGAAAAAAAGAGGTCTGATCTGGCCTTGATGGATAACTAGGAGTCTGGCAGGCAACAAAAAAAGCACAAACAGAAATATGAAGATGTAGGGATGCCTGGGTGGCAGAGTGGTTGAGCCTTGGTCTGCCTTTGGCTCAGGTCATAGCCCCAGAGTCCTGGGATCAAGTCCTGCATCTGGTTCCCCACAGGGAGCCTGCTTCTCCCTCTGCCTGTGTCTCTGCCTCTCTCTCTGTGTCTCTCATAAATAAATAAAATCTTAAAAAATATATTTAAAAGAAAAGAAATCTGAAGATGTAAATGTGCACAGGGTGGGGGAAAGGGGAGATCCAAGTACACAAAAAGCATGGACCAGGAGAATGGGAGTGGGTGCTAAGAGATTAGGTCAAAATGGTAAGTAGGGTCCAGACAGACGCTATGCAAGAGTTCTGACATTAAGTAAGGCAAAAAAAAAAAAAAAAAAAAACATATATGTTTTGAGTACAGTTGACACACATCAGTTTCAGGTGTACAATTTACACATTGTTATGTTCACTACAAGTGTAGCTACCAGCTATCCTGTTATATCACTATTACAGTATCACTGATTGTATTCCTAATGCTGTGCCTCTTATTCCCGTGACTTATTCATTAAAAGTCATCATAACTTTGAAGCAGGTGGAGATGAGATGCTCAAAATCATTTAAGTTAACATAGTTCCATATAAATTTTAGATTTTCTATTTTTGTGAGAAGTTCCATTGGGATTTTGATGGAGACTGCATTGAATCTACAGATGGTTTTGGGGAACATGGACATTTTAATAATAGTAATCCATGAACATGGGATATTTTTCCATTTATTTGTGTCCTCAATTTCTTTCATCAATGTCTTATAATTTTCATGCACAGCTCTTTCACTTCCTGGGCTAAACTTATTCCTAGGTACTTTATCATTTTTGGTGCTACTATAAATTGAATTATTCCTTCTTCAGATATTTCATTGTTAGTGTTTAGAAACACAACTGACTCCACTTAGCCAAAGCAATCTTCAAGAAAGAAGAATAAAGCTAGAGGCATCACAATTCCTGATTTCAAACTCTATTACAAAGGTGTAATCAAAACAGTATGATGCTGGCATAAAAACAGACAGAGAGACCAATGGACCATAATTGAGAGCCCAGAAATAAACAGTTGTATACAGTCAACTAAAATTTGACAATGAAACCAAAAACACTCAATGGAGAAAGAACACAGTATCCAATAAATGGTGTTGGGAAAACTGCATAATTACATGCAGAAAAAACTGTACCCTTATACCACTCACAAAAATTATATGGATTAAATGGATTAAAGACTTAACTATAAGACCTAACCCATAAAACTCCTAGAAGAAAACATAGGGAAAAAGTTCCTTGACATTGGTTGTGGCAATGGATTTTTTGTCTATGTAACCCAAAGCACAATCAACAAAATCAAGTATAAGTAAGACTATATCAAACTAAAAAACTTTTGCACAGCAAAAGAAAATCAACAAAATGAAAAGACAACCTATGGGATAGTAGAAAATATTTGTAAAAGGTTTATCTGATAAGGGGTTAATATCCCAAAAAGCCCAGTCATCCTCCCTTATCTGCAGTTTCACTTTCCATGGTTTCAGTTACTTGTGGTCAACCACAGTCCAGAAACAAATGATCCTCCTTCTGAAGTATTGTCAGAAAGTCCATAGTGTAGCCTAACCCAATATCATGTCTATGTCATTCACCTCACTTCATCACATCACTAGGCTTTTTATCATCTCAACTCATTGCAAGAGGGTGAGTATAGTACAATAAAATATTTCAAGAGAGACCACGTTCACATAACTTTTTATTACAATACATTCTTATAATTGTTCTGTTTTATTATTGTTGTTAATTTCTTACTGTGTCTAATTTATAAATTAAACTTTATTGTAGATATGTACAGGAAAAAAGTTTATATGGGATTTACTAATATCTGCAGTAATATCTTCCAAGACTCGAGGTCTTGGAATGTATCCCCTGTGGGAATGGGAGACTACTGTATAAGGAACTCTTGTAACTCAACAACAAAAAACCCAAACAATCTGAGTAAAAAATAGGTAGAGAATCTGAACATTTTTCCAAAGACGACATACATATGACCAACAAATACGTGGAAAACTGTCTAGCATCACTAATTATCAGGGAAATGCAAATCAAAACTACAATAAGATTTTGCCTATTGGAAAGGCTATTATCAAAAAGACAAGAAGGGGCATCCCTGGGTGGCTCAGCGGTTTAGCGCCTGCCTTCAGCCCAGGGCGTGATCCTGGAGTCCTGGGATCAAGTCCCATGTCGGGCTTCTGCATGGAGCCTGCTTCTCCCTCTGCCTGTGTCTCTGCCTCTCTCTCTGTCTCTCATGAATAAATAAATAAAATCTTTAAAAAAAAAAAAAAAAAAAAAAGACAAGAGGGATGCCTGGGTGCCTCAGCAGTTGGGCCCCTGCCTTCGGCCCAGGGCGTGATCCTGGAGTACCAGGATCGAGTGCTGCATCGGGCTCCCTGCATGGAGCCTTCTTCTCTCTCTACCTGTGTCTCTGCCTCTCTGTGTCTCTCATGAATAAATAAATAAAATCTTTAAAACAAAACAAAAACAAAAAGACAAGAGATCACAAATGTTGGTGAGGATTTGGAGAAAAGGGAATCCTTGTGCACTGGTAGGTGGGAATATAAACTGGGGCAGCCAGTATGGAAAACAGTACGAAGTTCCCCCAAAAAAATTAAAAATAGAACTATCAAATCATCCAATAATCCCACTTCTGGGTATATATCAAAAGAAAACAAAATCACTATCTCAAAGAAATATCAGCGCTGCCATGTATATTACAGCATTATTCACAATAGCCAAGATACAGAAATAATCTAAGTCCACCTTCAGACAAATGGGTAAAGATAAGTGGTCTCTCCCCCCAACACACACACACGTTATTCAGCCATGATAAAGAAGGAAGTCCTGCCATCTGTGACAACATGAATGGACCCTGAGGGCATTATCCTACATGAAGTCAGTCACGCAGAAAAAGACAAATACTCTATGATCTCACTTACATGTGGAATTTTAAAAAGCTTCTAACTCATAGAGGCAGAGTAGAATAGTAATTGCCAGGGGCTGAAGAGTGAGGGAAATGTGGAGATGTTGGTCACAGGGTACAAACTTCTAGTTTTAAGATGAATAAACTCTGGGGATCTACTGTATATAGCACAATGACTATAGCCGAAAATAACATGTTATATGCTCGAAAGTTACTATGAGAATAAATCTTAAATGTTCTTACCAAAGCAGAAATGGTAGTTATGGAGGTGATGAACGTGTTAACTAACCCTATTGTGGTAATGATTTCACAACACACAGTGCAGAGGACAGTGGTCATGGCATCTACCTTTTTATCAAAGAATCACACTGTACACATTACATTTACCCAATGTTATATGTCAGTTATATCTCAATAAAGCTGGAAAAAAAAACACATTTATGTATTTGTAAGAGATAGTGATGAACAGGTTAACATATTCCAGCAATGGTCCCTATCCCACAAGAGTTGACAACCTAAAGAAGACAGCACTAATACAAGCAAAATTTAAGAAAGGAAAAATACACATGACTTTATCAACATTAAAGCTACACATGAATTCAATAAAGTATTTACATTATGCTTCCTCCACTTCTCTTTCCTTTTCATGTGCTCTCCAAGAATTTGGAAGGTGAAAAGCAGCCAAAATGAAGTTATTTAGGGTTAGAAGTCCTTTTCCCAAATCTTTAATCATTTTGTGATTCTCCTCTGAACCCATTCCAAGGGAATGAAGGAATGCTGGAGCTGACCTTAGAGAGTGGGAAGAAGGGGATGGGGAGTACAGGGAGCACAAGGGTGGCGAGGTAAACCAAACTCCGTTGTTTCCACCACAGATACTGTGCTAAGTTTGATTCATGCTCCCTTCGAGAACTCCACTGCTTGTGGGGGGTCCCTTGGCTGTTATTATGGCTTCTACTGGTGGTGCAGAGGACAGTGGTCATGGCATCCACCTTTTTATCCTCTCCCCTCAACAGTGCCAAAACCTTTAGGGTCTAACAAGCATATTATTTCCACCCAAGTGGGCCTTCTATTTCCTATACAGGGCTTTAGCAGACCATACTACACTGTAAAGAAATATTTACATTTTAAGTGTTCAGTATTTCAGCCATATACAAGTGCAATTCAAATGCTTAAAAACAACAACAACAAATGCTTACCTTTTTAGGTTGGTCCTGTCACCACTATCTGAACTTGCCACAGAGGAAGTATCATAGGAGTGAGAATCAATAGTATCAATGTTTAACAACGTAGGATCCTCAAGAACAAAAGACTCATCTTCATCATCAGTCTAAATTAGAAGAATGGATCAATAAATTCACAATTCCAAATACCATTATAATACCTGCCAGACAGGCATTAATGGGTTTCTCTAAAACACTCACATGCTTATTTCTGCTTTTGTCTCTTTTCCATGCATTGTTATTGACCAGAGAGGCATAGAAGAGAAAATTAATTTTCAACTCTAGATAGATCTCTGTCTCTACAAAGAATTCACTCCAAAAACTTCTTCCTTGCAGCAGGAAAAAGCAGGAGCAGTTATTCAAATTATTCTTAGCAGCAAAATACTTGAAATTTGAACCTCTATAGATGCTTACCTAGTTAACTAACAGTCAGTGGCTAATTAGAAGAAAACAAATACCACCTTACTACAAATAGTATGCCATAGGAAATGTGACAAACAGAAGAAATGCATTCTAGGTTTGAAAGCATCTGCAACACAGTGATTTCATAAAATGGATTTTGTTCATAAAAAAGGAAGTAGTCCTGGAATATACGGGCAGGAGTTAGAGGTGATCTTAGAAAGATAAGCTAGGACCCAAATTGTAAAAAGCCTTATGTTCCATTAAGACAAGTGACAGCAGGGCCCATGTCCTCCTTGTCTACTACTATACTCCCTAGTGCCCAGTACAATGCCCAGCATATAATCAGTATCCACTCATTTAATGAATTAGGGTACTATATACAGTAGGTAGTAGGAAGGCAACTAAGATGTTTAGGAAGTAGGCATACATGATGGGAACCACGTTTTACAACAATAAATGGGGCAGTAGGAAGATGGATGAGGGGGCTGGGGGAAACTGAGGCAAGGAAACTATTATGAACCAGTAAGAAGGTATGGCAATGTCAAGGAAAAAGAGGAGAGTGGAGCCTAAGAATACAGCAGAAGAAGTCAAGAGAAGGAATAATGAAAGAGATGTTACTGAGAAAACCCAAAGTCCCTGGTTACCATCTAAATGACGGGGGCCGGGAGGTGGGGAGGTAAGGGAGAAATCAAAGAGAATTCCAAGGTTTCCAGCTTGAACAACTAGACAAAAGGTGATATTCCCGAGATAGGAAAGCAAAGAATGTAAAAATAGCAGATAAAGCAGAATAAGGAGTTTGGCTTTGAACAGGTTGATTCTGGGCAACAGACATTAAAGAAAAATGCTCTGATCACTCTCCTCTTTCAGCCGGACTGTGTTCTGGCTTACCATTCCCAGTGACACTCACCAGAGAGCAATCTCAACTCATTACCTCCATTCTCTCCACCACTGCTTGCTACTAACTACTACCTCTGCTGGAGGTGACAGCCAAATCCACTGGCCTATTTTCAGTTAGCATGCCCTTGTCCTCTAGAATTATTTAACACTATTGACCATTCCCTACTTCTTGAAACTTTCTTTTCCCTTGGTTTCCAGTATATCTCTTTTCCGCTACTCCTCCCAACTTACAAGACCTCTTCTACCTGTAGTGCTCTCTATTTTCTCCTCAGCCCAACCTCTAATTGATACTATTCCCTGGGATTATATTCTTAGCTCTCCTCTCTTCCAACTCCATACGCTTCCTGTATGAACAAGCTAATCCATACCCATAGCTTCAAGTACCATATCATGCTAATGACTCCAAAAGCTGTATCTTCAGTATCAACATTTCTCTTGAGGTTTAGGCCCATATTTCCAACTGCTTTTCAAATATCTATGTACACATGCATCTATTAAGAACAAGGTCAGAGGGACGCCTGGGTGGCTCAGTGGTTGAGTGTCTGCCTTTGGCTCAGGGCATGATCCTGGGGTCCTGGGATCGAGTCTTGCATCAGGCTCCCCACAGGGAGTGCTTCTCCCTCTATCTATGTCTCTGCCTCTCTGTGTCTCTCATGAATAAAAAAAATAAGATCTTAAAAAAATAAAAAGAACAAGGTTAAAATTAGCAAAGAGAGAATGTCTCTTGAGAACTGTACAGAGTGGAACAACTTCTGTAGGGAAAGGAAGTAATTCAGAAATTAGAACTGCAGCACTAAGGCCATAAGCAAGAGGGTCAATCAGTATTTTATCTGATTTTTCTTAAGCAGCCTGGGGATACAATTAAAGAAAACAGATCAGTTAAATTAAGTCAGGGTTGAGGGCTTACAGAATACATGAAAGAACAAGTGGAGGAAAGAAGAGAATTGAGCTTATTATCAAGAAGGCTGAATTTAAAATTACTATCTAAAAGATAATAATAAAATAAAGTAACTATCTACATAGCAGAGATCAATTTTTCCTGCACTGATATGCAAAATCTACATAATCTTATCAAATTTCAGTGTGTATGTCTGTGTGTGTAAACTAATAAAGTGATTCTAAAATTTACATGGAAATGCAAATTTACAAGAATAAGCAAGGCAATCTTGAAGAACAACAACAAAGATTTCAGACTACTAGATATAAAAACCTATTATATCAACAATTAGAATGTGATATTGGGGCAAGTGTAGAAAGACCAATGGAATCAGACCCACACATATATGATCTCCTGATTTAAAACAAAAGTGACACCAAATATTTTTTTCAGTAAATGGTGCTGGATTTCACCTCACACCATCACATAAAAAAAAATTCTAGATGAATTGCAGATTTAAGTTTGAAAGGTAGAAAAATAAAGATTTTAAAACAAGATAAAATAGCATCACCATGACCTTGGAATTTTCAAAAATTTTCTTAAAACAAGACACACAAAAATTAACCATAATGGAAAAACAAAATAAGCTAACTACATTAATAACTTCTGTTCAAAAGAAACTGCTAATAGTAACCCACAGAATGGAAAGAGATATTTGCAATATATGCACCTAATAAAGGGTCTATACATCACATATAAAGAACTCCTATAAATACATTTTTTTTAAAAAATGAGCAAAAGACATGATAAGGCAATTCAAAAAAGAGACATCCAAATGGCCTAACCCTATGTCCAGGCACCCAATTTCGTCTGTCTTCAGGAAAATTCATATTAAAACTATGATATCACTATACACCTGTAAGAACTGAATGGATAAACTGAAAAAGAGAATATTCAAAAGTTGATTGAGGATATGGTAATTGGAACTCCTATATACGGCTGCTGGAAGTATGAATTACTCTGACCACTTTAAAAAACCTGTAGCAGTATCTACTAAAGCTGAATATACCCGTATCTGATGACCTAGCAATTTTACTATTTCTAACTATAAAACCAACAGAAATGTGTGTATATGTATATGCATACCTAAAGACACCGGTAAGAATATTCACAGCAACTTTTCATAGCAGCCAGAAATTGGAAATTACACAAATGCCCATCAAAAGTAGAATGAATAAATAATGGTATATACATAAAGAACTTCTTGTATGTGAATGAACAATTATATACAAAAATGAATAAATCTAAAAATATAATATTGAAATGCAAGTCAGACACACAAAAGTACATACTATATAATTCCATTTATATGAAGTTCAAAGCAAGAAAGCTGATCAATGCTAGAGAGGTAAGGATTGTGATTATCCTGGGGTTAGGCACTAAAGCGGCACAAGAGATTCTGGAGTGTTAGAAATGTTTTATTTCTTCACCTAGATTATTTTTCAGTTTGTGAAAATTCACCAAGTTCAGTGGTGAAGTTTGTGAAAATTCACCAAGTTCAGTGAAGTTTGTGAAAATTCACCAAGCTACACACTTAACAATGTATGCACTTTTTCTATACATATGCTACACTTGAATAAAAAGTTCAAAATAAATTTCCGGCTGTATAGTAGCAATGAAGTGAAGCAGGAACTACCCAGACTGGGAGACTAGGAAGGAACAGAGACTTGGTCCTGATTACGTCAAAGAACAGGTTTAAGGAAGTAGGAAAATGGGAGGCAAGCGGGTGGCTATAGTTAAAGAATGGAATTTCACAATTAAAAACCTCAGAGGAAGCATAGTTTCAATTAATGACAAGGCCTAGGACCATTATTTCATGCCCTAAATTCTGAGATTCAGGATGTCCCAGTAATCTCTAACTTTCCATTCTATAAAACATCTTGGATGTCCATTTCTTTCCAGCCTCTCTGCAGGATGATATTAATGAACATTATCAAGTATATGCAACCATATATCCTGGAGTGAGTGCTTATTCACACTTTGCACTTCTGCCCTTTCCACTGCTTTTTTTCTTTCCTAAAATCAGTTTAATACTTCTTCCCCCAACAGTCTTCATAATGTTCTACAATTTAAATTTTATTTTTGCTTTCACTTATCCATCTGCCTAGCTCCTTGGAGGTGTGAAGGCTGGCCAATGTCCATTACTATTTCTCAAAGTCAGAGCATTTAATAATCCCAGTATCTAATACTATGACCCAAATAAACAAGGCACCCAAATTACTACAGGATATTATCTTCTCAGATAGTATTGTCAGTAAACCACTAATGACCGTACTTACTGTTATTCATAGATAAGTATATTGTGCAAAGATATTTTTCTTCATTATGAACTAGTTTTAGTCATATAAGCATTTTAACATTTTTTTGAAGATTTATTTTAGAGGGAAAAAGAGAGAGGCATCAGGGGGAGGGGCAAAGGGAGAAGGAGAATCTCAAGCAGATTCCCTGTTGAGTATGGAGCCCAACACAGGGCTTGATCCACAACCCTCAAATCATGATCTGGGCTGAAATTAAGAGTCAAATGTTCAACTGACTGAGTCACCCAGGTGGTACCCTTTGCCTTTTTTATACAAATATTTCCAAATATGGCTTTACACACAACTTTCTAAGATTACTTTTTTTTTTTACACTTAGTAAAATAATTGAAATGAGGATATTAATAAGATGTTAACAAAATTGACTAAAATTAATCTCTTCATCTCTAAATGAAAGATTTCCTGTTACCAAGCAGTAAATAAGTATCACCATAACCGATTATTCCTTCATTGATCAATGCCTTCTTTGTCAAAATTTAAAATGCTATGTCTTAACACAGATCATACATTTTTTAAGCTAAAATATATTCAAAGTAACAGCAACATCAAACTGATATAAAAAAATAGAAATTAAAGTCATCAAGAATAATAAAAGATACAATTTCATAGAGAAAATAGTTTGCTTCCTATAAAGTGTTGGCTATGCCCCCCAAAGTATAGGTGAAAAGTAATAAAGACCAAGACCCAACTCCCTCACAGCTATGGGATCAGTGGGCATTTCCTTTGGGGAACCTCTGCATTATTTTCTTTTAAAAAAATATGGATCCAAAATAGATTCACACATTTAAAAATCTTTCTTGAATTAGAAGTTAAAACTTCCAAGAAGAGTCTTAAGTAAGTTTTTAAAAGATTAAGAAGATGGAGTTGAAGAATTGTCAGCAGATGCAAGATACATAAAAGCTTGCATACTTCAACATGTTACTTCCACAAAATTCCTTTATAAGGTCTTTATGACCTGCTAATTCAGAAAAGAATAACATTTCAAAACTCTGAGAAACTTTTTAGCAAAGATGGTACTCATAAAATACATTTTGGAGGTTTTTCCTTTACATAGAAGGGTGACAAGATGCATTTCATGGTTACAGCTACTTTCTAGTATCTAAGGATGAGCTATTGGAGTATCACTGGTAGAGATGACATTATTAAAACATAATAAAAATCTCAAAAGTGACATATATTTAGTATTTCAACTTGCTTACTAAAACATTTCCTCAAATCTACCAAGTATGAGGCATTGTGTTGGGCACAGACATGAGCAAGACATGGTTTCTGCCCTTGAGAAGTCCACAGTCCAGATAAGTGCTGTTCAACAGAACTTTCGGCAATAATGGAAATATTCTGCATCTGTGCTGTCCACTATAGCAGCCATTAGCCACATGTGTCAACTGAGCACTTAAAATGTACCTGTACCAAAAAAAAAAAAAAAAATGTACCTGTACAACTGAGAGATGGAATTTTTAATTTTTACTTAATTATAATTAATTTAAATTGCCACATGTGACTAATGGCTCTAGTCACTATAGGACAGTGCAGATCTAGATACATACATTATAATTTAACCCAAAAGCATTAAAATCAATTCCATAAAATGACAGTGATCATTAATATATACTTACCTCATTGAGTATGCTTTCCAGTGTTGGTGGAGTATCAACTTGAGGAATATCAAACTCCTTGTCATCAATCTAAATAGAGAAAAGAAATTAATGTTCATATAATGTTGCTTTCCCTCTTAGAATCATGAGGGTGTTTTAATTTATTAGAATAATTACCAATTAAGAGACCAACATATCACCAAACTGATCGTGCAGAGAGCTAACTCAATGATCCATGGTAGTTAAGGTCAGGTCAAAAGACTATGGAATTGTTTCCTATCCTAGACACATATTCAGTGATTATCAAAAGCAAATATGCACTGACTGCACCATCCTGACAGCCCTATCCAGAAAGCTTCTGTTTAAGGACTTTGACACTTGCATTCTTAAACAGGACAAAACAGCATGTCTCATAACAAGCCTCAATTTTCTAAGTGTAGAAAGCAATATACAGAACAATATCAAGGTCATAAGCATGGGATGCCCGGGTTGCTCAGCAGTTGGGCACCTGCCTTCGGCTCAGGTCGTGATCCCAGGATCCAGGATCAAGTCCCACATCTGGCTCCCTACGAGGAGCCTGCTTCTCCCTCTGCCTATATCTCTGCCTCTCTCTCTCAGTCTGTGTCTCTCATGAATAATTAAATAAATCTTTAAACATAAATAAATAATAGTAAAAAGGTCATAAGCAATATACAAAGGTCTGACATTGCATTTCTTAGTTATGTCAAAATTATGGTGAGAAGTGATTAGGTCAAACAAATTGTCATTAAATATTCTCCTGGTAACAAAAACTTAATTACAATCAAATCAATGGGAAAAAAAAAAAAATCCCTGTACATGGGGTGCCTAGCTGGCTCAGTCAGTAGAGCATGCAACTTGATTTTGGGGTTACAAGTTCATATCTCAAGCTGGGTGCAGAGCCTACTCTAAAAAAATAAATAAAAGATTGCTTTAAAAAAATCACTGCACAAGATTTCTAAACCTACCACTAGTCTATGATCTTGAGCATTCACTTAACATAGCCATCTGCACTTCAGCTTCTCCTTCCTCTACAAAGTGAATTATCAAAGTGTCTGAAGCTCAAATGAAAACATATGTTAAAGTGCTTCATAAACAGTAATGACATACACAAATTAAGAGTGATATCTCACAAGACTGCATATAGACTTCTATTAATTCATGCAAAATGACAGATTGAGTCTTTAGGTCATAGCTCTAATCAACATCATCACTTGACAAAAGCTGAATTTTTACCAGATCATTTTTGAACTCCAGTTCCTTGTCCAAATCTATGTAAGAGAATTTTGAAAGGGAAGCTTCAAGATTGAAAGACTTATTCAGCTCTTCTTCAGTAGTCTTGGCACAAAGGCTCTGTTCCACATTTTCATGGTCTGGTTCATTTTCCATATTTACTTATAATAATTGTAATTTAGTCAATCCAAGCAAGTTTTTGTTTTGTTTTGATTTTTGACCTTAGATCATGACGACTTGAACGATGACTCTTTTTAAAAAAGAAAAATATAGACATTATTTAGATTTCCTCAATTGGACATTCCAAAGACTTACTTGTTCACTTTTGTGGAAATCAATTCTTTCACTGAATCATCTGATTGTAAGGCAATGAGAAATCAACATGGTTTGAGGTATGACACTGAGGGAGAATTGCTATGGGAGCACAAAGGAGGAACATCTAACTCAGGAGTCTGGGAAGTGGCCCACCACCCAAAGTCATGAAGTCTGGTGACAGCAATAGACTTAAGTTTGGCCACTAGACTTGGTACCATCCAGATTCACATTTTAACAGCATGAGAGTAAACTGGTGCCAAGAACTGCAATTAACCCCCTCCCTCAAACTTCCAAATCCTAGAGTAGATCTCCAGTTCCCCAGTTCAGTCTTGTTATGGGCATCCACCCAGGGCCACAGATCTCTCAGGGAGCTTAGTGTAAACACTTGAGGCCCCAGGACAGATAGCTGGCTAGCTACTTAATAGGACACTAGCAAACCTAAATGTTCAGATCTATTATGGGAGACAATGATGCCAGAATAAAATAATACCACAGCCAGTGAGGGATTTCTAGTAAGAAAGCTAGTCACAGAAAAACACGGACATTCTCAGAGAAAACTGAAATACTAAAGAAAAATATATGCAAATGTTTTATAGATTTCATAGCTCTAAAAGATACAATGAAATAGTCTTGTTTACCTGCAAAATTGTCTAAAAACAATTGTCTGCAAAATCGCTAGAAAACTAAAAACATATTCAGGAAAAAATCATTATAAGTTTAATGATAAAATTTGTCCTTAAATGATTTTAGATGGTGTTATAATTAGGCTACAAGTGACCAAATTTTTAAAAGTCCATTACTTAGCTCTGCCTATTTAGAAATAAAGAAGTAATAATTTGAAAATAGAAATAATATCATAGTAATGACAGTAAAAGCAAAGGTCATTTTATTTTCTAGAGTGTTTTTCCACGGTACCCAGGAATACGCAGTTACTCCCTGTGAGAACCTTTTTCAAACTACATACTGTCCACTGTCCACCACCCTCCCCACCATATGAACTTCTCTCATTCGTGCTCTAATGAAGTGAAGGCAAAAGAAAGGCTGGCAACTAAGCCACTAACTAATTTTAACTTTAAAAGAACTAACTTTTAGGGGATCTCTGGGTGGCGCAGCGGTTTAGCGCCTGCCTTTGGCCCAGGGAGCGATCCTGGAGATCCGGGATCGAATCCCACGTCAGGATCCCGGTGCATGGAGCCTGCTTCTCCCTCTGCCTATGTCTCTGCGCCTCTCTCTCTCTGTGTGTGACTATTATAAATAAATAAAAATTAAAAAAAAAAAAAAAGAACTTTTAAAAGTTGAAAATTGGGACCCCTGGGTGGCTCAGCAGTTAAGCACCTGCCTTCAGCTCAGGGCATGATCCTGGAGTCCCAGGATCGAGTCCCACATCAGGCTTCCTGTATGGAGTCTGCTTCTCCCTCTGCCTATGTCTCTTCCTCTCTCTGTGTGTGTCTCTCTTGAATAAATAAAATCTTAAAATAAAATAAAAGTTGAAAATTAGTTTTAAAAAGAAAGAAAATTAGTTGCTATTGTTTTTTTTAAATACCCAGAATTAACTGACAATTTTATCTAAGTAGGCTTTTTTATTTATGATGAATTTCACTTTGTTCAAATTTCATTTTTACCAGATTAAAAGAAATGAACATCTACTACATGTAAGACATGTAGACTTATGAAGACAGATTTTTTAAAGAGCTGAAACCAATTTTTCTAGCTAGTACATTTGGTATATTACCAAATACAGACTAATCTCTTTCACATGTTAGAGAAGATAGACTCTAAGGTTTGGTCCTACAAACACATGATACCAAATACATTCCTAGGAGACATAACTGAGGGTACTATGTATCTGGCAACATTTCAAAGTAGCTTTCCAATCTCAGGTACTAAATGTACTTCTCCTTTTGCAGTAAGCCAAGGGCAGAAGCAATATTTATGTTTATGCTCTTCTTCAAAGAAGATGGAATTGACTCACGGACAAATACAAGTTCCTTTTAATAAAGTTCTCTTATTTGTACCACTTAGGAAAAATGATTACAAACAGTTCAGGAATGTTTGCAAACATGCATAATCTAATTCACATTCAGTGATTCCTGAGGACAGTTAAGTTTCATTCTTACACATTAAAAAAAAGGTGGGGGGGGGAAGAAGACCACAATAGCCAAATCCAAAAAAAAAATTACTTTTATTTAAATGATTTAATAAATGAAAATATCTTTCTTCACATTTGTCTTTCCAAAATAACTCAGGAAGTAAAACAGTCTTTTCTGGCTCTTTTTTTTATACCTCCTATCTGGTGTTAGTTAAAAGGTTCTCAGGGCAACTCAGCATCCGTGAACACCAATACCATACTCAAGAAGTTTCAAGTAATCAAGCATCTCCTGAAGAAAGAACACCATCTTGCCATGCTACCCTACTCCATTTCCAACCTTCATTTCACTGAGCTCCTGTTATCGTGCTATACAGGCAAAGTGCAGAGAACATAAGCGAAAGAGTCCGTAAAGGGGCACCTGAGCGGCCGTCGGTTCAGATCTGCCTTTGGCTCAGGTCATGATCCCAAGGGCCTGGGATCAAGCCCTGTGTCAGGAGCCTCTTCTCCCTCTCTCCCTGCCTCCAGATCCCCCTACTTATGCTCTGTTAAATAAATAAAAACTAAAAAAACAAAACCAAGAAAAAAAAAATTCTTTAAAAACAAATAAAAGAATCTGTTAAAGATCAGATTTGAATCTGGGCTTTACCAGTTCCTATCTGTGACCCTGGTCAATCTGTCTACCCATTCTGAGCCCCTCTACTTCTATATCTTTTAAGATGAAATATTATGGCCATTTGTGTTGTTTGCCCAGAGCAGCACCTCTGATTGGGAGAAGGGCTCTCTCAAACCATGTGGTTCTTATGGAGGCTGCCAATCAAAAATCCCATAGTAACAGAGACTGCATATGTAGCTAGAGTGCCTCACTAGGATTCATTAAAATGGAACTGGTGAGGAAAACCTGCTTCCACTGTTCTCTAAACAATGAATAGTAAGGCTGGGCAGTACCCCCACCCTCCCCTTGACCCTGTTCTGCAGAAAAGGAGGTCATTTATTCAATACATACCCACTAAACACCTAAACACATACTTCACATATCACTAGAGATCCACCTCTACTAACAATTTATATTCTAGGAATGGATTTCTAGCAAGAACAAAATCAACCTACAAACAGAACCAGAGAAGAGGTAAGAATGTCTGATACCACTCAGGACACCCCATTTCTTCTATGATATTCCCTCTGGCTACAGCATTCTGGTATTTTGGCTACATAAGCCAGCATCCTCTCCCGGCACTCTCTTTTTTTTAATCACTTAAAACAGAGAGTCCTCTTACGAATGCAACTATTTTGCAGAGCTACTGTGAGGAATGACAATAATGACTGCAAACATTTAGAATGCCGGGACACAGAAATAGTCAAGAAATACTTGCTATTAACATTTAAAATTTCCTCAAGATTTCCAAATTCTTCCAAAGTTTAAGATCCTGAAACAAGATTGGTACTTTTTTAAGGTCTAGCTAGTACTAAACTAGTTATACCTTATTGGAAGGCTATACTTACTTCTGCTCTCAGATGAGAAGTTTCTTCATGAACTAAATGGTAGGGATTTTATTTAAGACAGGTACAGCCCACAGCAAAGCATCAGAGATGCTTCAGAAAAACGTCTCATTATGATAGTAAGTGTGATATACAACAAGTCATTCTAAAATCATGCTTTCACATCACTTCCTCTTCTATCACTTACCAACAATTATACCTTCATGTTAGCATATTTATTCAACCCAAATAGACCCAGGAATCAAAAGATCACTATGCTGACTTTTTTCAGAAAAGGAGAGTTCACTAGAGCAGTGTCTCCAAATTTTTTAGAAATTGAGCTGTGCCTGAATCTCCCGGTGGTAGGCAAAATAGAAGTGCTCAATGATGCCTGTCCTAATCTCCAGAACCTATAACTATGTTACCTTACATGTCCAAAGGAACTTCACAGGTGTGACTAAAATAGGATCTTGAGTTGGGGAGGTTATCCATGTTGGCTCGATGTAATCACAAGGGTCTTAAAAAGTGGAAGAGGGAGGCAGAAGAGAGTGTCAGAGAAGAGACATGACAACAAAAGCAGGGTCAGAGAGATGCTACAGTACAGGCTTTAAGATGAGGAAGGATGCCAGGAGCCAAGGAATTTAGGCAGTCTTTAAAAGCTGCAAAAGGCAAGGAAATGAATTCTCTCCTTGAGCTTCTAGAAGGACCCCAGCCCTGCCAAAGCTTGATTTTAGCTTAGTAAGATCAGTGCTGATCTAGTGACCTAAAGAACTATAAAATGATAAATCTGTTTTTTTTAAGTTACTACATTTGTGGCAATTTGTTACATTAGGAATAGGAAATGAGTACATTAACAAACTTCAATTAATTTGTTTCTAGCCACATTGCCAACATTCTGAAATACTGATCCCTCCCTCATCACTTAGTGTTGCCTAAATAGTGAGCAAGCTCTTCATTCCAATACACGGACCAATGATGAAATGCTTAATATATGACACTATTACACATGCTGAGGACTCTGCCTTCAGATACTACTTAAGTGCTATCCTAGTACAAAGGTTGGCAACAAACTACTGATAATTTCCTCTCGAGACTAAATTCTACAACTAGTTCTCCACCCAACCATCCTGCAATCTAGTGTTCCCATAGTTCTTAAGGGGATGCCAAGCTAGACAGTACCTGTAGACAACATAATGGTTAAAATCAATAGTCTCCTAGTCTCTCCCAGAATGAAATCATATTAATCTGACAGGAAAATGTATGTCATAGAATCATGATTACCTAGTATGTTGTCCTCTTCTGAGCACTGATAAACTAATATTTTAATAGTTCTGACTTAACATTATCTGACATCTTGACAGTTCTTACAACTATCCCCTCTTAATAAGGTTATTTCCAACCAATTAATAATAGATTCAAGAACCATTTAAAAATAAATATTATGGGGATCCCTGGGTGGCGCAGCGGTTTGGCGCCTGCCTTTGGCCCAGGGCGCGATCCTGGAGACCCGGGATCGAATCCCACGTCGGGCTCCCGGTGCATGGAGCCTGCTTCTCCCTCTGCCTGTGTCTCTGCCTCTCTCTCTCTGTGACTATCATAAATAAATAAAAATTTAAAAAAATAAATAAATAAATAAATAAATAAATAAATATTATGTCAATGACCCCATTTTAACCCTGGCTAAATGAATAAGACCTCTAGAATGTGGGATCCCTGGGTGGCGCAGCAGTTTAGTGCCTGCCTTTGGCCCAGGGCGCGATCCTGGAGACCCGATATCGAATCCCACATCGGGCTCCCAGTGCATGGAGCCTGCTTCTCCCTCTGCCTATGTCTCTGCCTCTCTCTCTCTCTCACTGTGTGCCTATCATAAATAAATAAAATAAAATAAAAAAATTAAAAGAACTCTAGAATGTGACCCATATTAGGCTGATTTAATATGGAAGTCTTCCATCATTTTTTTTGTTGTTGTTGTAGTTGTTTTGTTTTTACCTTGGCAGATCTTCCCAACTGTGCTCAAAGTCCAGGATCCTATTTAATTCACTAATATTCTTTTCCTCCTAAATGTCATATAAGACACTTTTCACAGTACAGTGAGTCAAATCAAGTTTTGGTTTTTTTTTTTTTTTAACTTACTGTATCCCCAGAAAGATATCACAAAATCATGATACAGAAACAATTTTACATTCCAACTTTGTTTCTGGCTTTTCCAATCCAAATATTTCTCTTCTTCCATTTGTTTGTTTTGTTTTGTCTTCTTGTGGTTTGTTTTGTGAAGAAAAATGAGAGAGGATTAATTTCTATTTGTTTTCTATATCTTTCTCTAGTAAAGGGACTCATTTTGAACAGCTCCCCAATGCCTACAGTACAAAATTCCAAATTCTACCTATAACTATATGGTCAACTCATCTTCAACAGAGCAGGAAAGACTATTCAATGAAAAAAGAGAGTCTCTTCAACAAATGGTGTTGGGAAGACTGGACAGCTACATGAAGAATGAAACTGGACCACTTACACCATACACAAAAATAAATTCAAAATGGATGAAAGACCTAAATGTGAGACAGAAAACCATCAAAATCCTAGAAGACAGACAGACAGAAACCTCTTTGACCTCAGCTGTAGTAACTTACTAGACACATTGCTAGAGGTAAGGTAAACAAAAGAAAAAAAATAAACTATTGGGAATTCATCAAAATAAAAAGTTTCTCCACAGTAAAGGAAAATCTGCAAAACTATGGCAATCTCTGGAATTAGAGAAGATATTTGCAAATGACATATCTGATAAAGGGTTAGTATCCAAGATCTATAGAGAACTTATCAAACTCAAAAAACAAATAACCTAGTTAAGAAATGGGCAGAAGACATGAATAGACATTTTTCCAAAGAAGAAATCCAAATGGCTAACAGACACATGAAAAGATGCTCAACATCAATCATCATCAAGGAAATATAAGTCAAAACCATGATGAGATACCACCTCACACTCGTCAGAATAGCTAAAATTAACAACACAGGAAACAACAGATGTGGATGAAGATGCAGAGAAAGAGGAACACTTTTGCACTGTGGGTAGGAATGCAAACTGGTGCAGTCACTCTGCAAAACAGCATGGAGGTTCCTCAAAAAGTTAAAAAATAGAACTACCTTACAACCCAGCTAATTGCACTACTGGGTATTTACCCGAAGGATACAAAAATACTGATGCTAAAGGGTACATGTACCCCAATGTTTACAGCAGCATTATCAACAACAGCCAAATTATGGAATGAGCCTAAATGTGCACTGACTGATGAATGGATAAATGTGGGATATGTGTATCTGTGTGTGTGTGTGTGTGTGTGTGATGGAATATTACTCAGTCATTAAAAAATGAAATCCTGCCATTTGCAATGATGTGGATAGAACTAGACTGTATTATGCTAAGTGAAATAAGTCAGAGAAAAATAAATACCATATGATTTCACTCATACGTGGAACTTAACAAAACAGATGAACATTTGGGAAGGAGAGGAAGGGGTGTAGCAAACCATAAGAGACTCTTAACAACAGAGAACTGAGGGTTGATGTAGGGGGGTGGGTAGGGGATGGGCTAAATGGGTGATGGGTATTAAGGAGGGCATTTGTTATGATGAGCACAGGGGTGGTATGTAAATGATGAATCACTGAATTCTACTCCTGAAACCAATACTACACTCTATGTTAACCAACTAGAATTTAAATAAAAATCTGGAAGAAAAAAACATTCCAAATTCTAAACCTAGGATTCCAGGTGTCACATGAGCTGACCTTACCACTTTCTTTTACAACTAAACTTATTAACCTGTATTCAGAGTCCTTCAAGAAGAGCTTCTCCTTTCCTTCCATGTCTGCTCATGATAGTTCACCTTCCCTTTCCTTTTCCTCTCCATTTACCCATGTTCCTTCTTTCCTTCCTTCGCCAAACATCCTCTGAACCCAGAATGCAGGTCTTCTTTAGAACAGCGCCTCAGCACTTTCCTCATATTGATTCATTAGTTAACTTACCATGTGGCTATGTCTTTGGACCCCAACTATACAACAGAAATGCAGCCATGTTTCTTTGTGTACTGCACATCACTGGGCTCACTGACTTGCATGGCTGTATACACATTCAATAAATATTTGCTGATTAACACAAGAATTGGAAGACAGGACTAACAGCTATGTTGCAAATTAAATGGATCACTTTTATTGCATATAATTATTAAGCTTCATAGGACATTATTTGACTCATGGCCTATAGGAATCTATGCCGTAGTAATCCAAGTTATAATTGAGCTCTATCTTTATGTAATCAGGCTTGTCAACTACTGTTGATCATATTCATCCCTCAGATATCAGCTAAAACTTTGCTTCCTCAAAGTCTTTTTGTCCCACTGAACTAAACTAGGTTCCCTGTTAACATGTACTTATAACAGCATTCTCCTCCTTCACTAAACTTGTCACACTGCAATCATTTTTTCAGTGTCTAAACCACCATTCCCTTCCCTCAGGAAAGAAAGGAATGCAGGTTCCAGGAGAGCAAAAACCAGATCTGCCCTGTTCATCACTGTTTTTCCAGTGCTAATCAACCCACCAATCCCTTCCTTCCTCCCCCCAGAAGCAGCCAAGCAACACTGCATCACTGGCTTCCAGGGCTTCAAACAGCAATTCTGGTCATTCAAAATAAGCTAGAGTTAGTCATTCTACCTCCAAAAACCTCCCACCTAGCAAGTTCCAGTCTTTGCACCTAGCTGAGTTTTTTGCTTTGTTTTGTTTTGTTTTTACAATCCTCACCACTGATTTTTTTAATGATCATTTAGTTCATATGCTACATGACACAAACTCCAAAATTTCACATTTTGTATTCTTTTACATTAATTCAGCCTAAAAGTCAAGATGAAAACAGTGGAAATATATCATACGTCCATTCCATTTACAGGAATTCAACTATTATCTTCAGCAAAGATAAAAAGAAAAAAAAAAAGAATGATTCACACAGAAATGGGAACTCTATACACCATTCCACTCAATACTATACACTTCAGGGTGAGCATGGAAGAGGAGATTGATATCTGTCGTCCTTCTGGTCAGTCTCAGTTCTTAAATGCCTCATACTTAATGATCCATTTCATCTGTGCTCAAAATAACAAATAGCATAACATGGATCAAAAACTGGCTGTCTTGCACTTCCTCACAGAGAGGTCAGTCTCCACCATGACTCCTTCCTAGGTATTTTTCAGGGGGTACTCAAGTTTCACCTTACTCATGAACTTCAGAAACAGACCCTATGTACTACTATGTACTTGGATGAGATGCATACTTGGTCACTGAGTTTCTTTCCAAGAACAGGCACATTTAAGCCTGCAATGCTCAGAACTGCCACTATGAAAAAGCCCAAGCCTGTTTCCCTTTCTCTTCTCCTAGTAAATATCTACATGAGAAGACTAATCATTTAAAGCTTGGTATATGCATACAGAACAACAAATGTTAAAAGGAAAAGTGAAGGAAAAGAAGAGTACCTGAGACCTGCCTGGGCATGGTGCTAAGTTACTATTATGTTACTAAGTTACTATTATGAATTGTCAGGCACAACCTTCTGCCACATTCTAAAAAAGAAAAAACTAATCCCCTGTAACAATATACAAGATAACAGTAAGAACTAGGTCTACAGATATTTATATTATACATAAAACCTAGTGTTATTCACCAATTTTATATGTGTATAAGTAAAATAAATGAAAGAGAAAAAAAATATCACTTCTTTCCAGCTTCCAATAAGTCCCTACTATTATAAGAATCGCTCTTCAAAGACCTTCCCCCTCTCAGAGAACTTCTCCATGGCCTTGTGTAGGCTGAAATACATTCTTCTTTCTTCTTCACTAAATTGGTATAAGTGAATTCTTATAAGTTAACTGCACAGAAGACAAGATTCCATTCAGTTGTAGGTTGAGTAGATGGTGGCCTTCCAAATCATCTTAATTAGCTTCCAATTAGTTAAACGGTCACCTCAACTTCTCTTGGTTAGATGTCAAGAAGGATGTAGGTCACAAGAGATTTTTTTCTTTTTTTTTTTTTTTTGTAAAGAGCAAAAGGAAACTTCTTGCTGAACTACAGAGGAAAAACAAATTTGATTTTCTTTTGGTTACAGTATCACTTCACCATCTTTCCTTTGAGAAACTGCTCCTCCTCCACTCTAACCAGGTAATTTTGGTGGTGCTGCCAATCAAATACACTATCTATCTGACCAGAAAAGTAGGCACGTGACATTCTTGTGGCCATTGTCCTTCCCTGGAATTTGTAACCACAGAAGGTAGGCGTTTTCTCTTTATTCTGGGAAGATGTTAACACAGGGGCTGTTAGGTAGAATGAAGATAATTCAAACATTAATTCAAGATTCAGTTAAGACTAGAACAGTATGGGCAGCCTGGGTGGCTCAGCAGTTTAGCGCCGCCTTCAGCCCAGGGCGTGATCCTGGAGACCCGGGATCGAGCCCCACGTCAGGCTCCCTGCATGGGGCCTGCTTCTCCCTCTGCCTGTGTCTCTGCCTCTCTCATGAATAAATAAAATATTTTAAAAATAAAAAGACTAGAACAGTAAGACCTTACAAATATATACAGATCACACCTGAAGCTGTAGACCAGGATGCTATCTAACCTCTGTGAAGACTATAAACAGTTCAAAAGTTAAACATACTTCCTGAAGTTCAAAATGTCCCTCTTTTCATTCACATACATAACTGACATTTGGTACCACAATGGCTGACATCTTTATAGAAGAGTGAGATACAGCTAGAAAGCACCAAAGAGGCCTCAATATCCTGAAGACAAAAAATATCCAACTGCTGATGCCAATCTAGATACCAAGAAAATAAAGGATAATCGACACGCTATTACCTGAGAGCTCTGGAAAGTATTTTTTCACATATAACTATGTCTCTTTGACACAAAGGGCCCAATAGTTCAAGCAGAATTCTTCCCCCACTTATCTTTACTCTGCTGAAATAGGCCAGCTTTACCAGAGGATTCAGTATCTATTAACTGCTTAAACTTGACCATAAGCAAACCCATATCTTACAGAAACCTAGGTAGATTACCCATCCCCATTTGTATCAGACTTCAAACACACACACCTGATGTGTAATTATCTCCCAATCACAGACATTGGGAGTTGGTGCCACAAGTCAACGCCCATGATTGTTTTGTGTTTTTTTTTTGGGGGGGGGGGTGAGGGGAGTGGTAGAGGGTGGGCATACAGAGGACACAAGCCTTCCTGTCCATTCGGAGTCTAATATTAAGAGGTTATGGAGAAGACAAGCCTAGTTCAGGAAGGCTCCCGGGTGCCCCTGATAACCCATGGCCCTGTAACCTCCCTGACTGACCCTATTCCGTCCCACCCTACCCTCCCTTTGAAGCACACCCAAACAATTTAGGCAGCTGTTTCCCTCTTGCCCCACGTACCACCCTTGGAGAACAAACCAGGACACAGGAGTGGCCTCAAACTTTAGAGACCCACCTGCCCTCCTTCCACCCTCACTCTGGAGCACACCTTGCAGGCAGAGACCACTTGGAACCAGCCTCAAAGGGTGCGCACCAATCCTAAGAGGCGGACGCCTCATCGGGCCTCGGCCTCACACCTGGGGGGCACACTCATCCCAACCTTCGAGGCGCAGAGGGGCCCACCCCTGGCTGCACAGCTGCTCCGACCTGGGATGGGGGGTAATCAGCCGCCTCCTGGCCTCACAATCCGGGGAGGTGGGTGCACCTGTCCCTCAACCTCACATTTGTTACGAACAGGTGGAAACCGCCTAACCCAATGGCAGGCCAAACCCAGGACACGCCTCTCCGCCCCGGAGTCGACCCCGCCCGGCCCGTGGGCCCCGGTCCAGTTAGCCCGCCTGGGGCCGCGCCGTCAGCCAGTCCGAGGCCGCCCCACCGCACGGGGAAAGGGCTGAGGTTCAGGAACCCAGCGCGCATCCTCCTCCCGCCCGGGGGACAGCTCCTCATACTGGGGGGGCGGGGGACCCCACCCCGTTGGCCCGCTCCCGGGAGCCTCGATACCTGCGCTTGCGGCCATTCCAGCCCAGGACCCCCGGCGCCCGAGGCCCCGCCCCCTGCCGGAGGCTCACGCACGCGCAGTACACACCGCTGACCGCCACGCTTCCGCTTTCCTCCCCGCACCCTTGTCACTCCCGGGCGCTCCGCCCCTCTACGCCACGCCCCCATTTAAAGGGCCAGAGGCGCACTGTCTCGGGCCAGGGATTTAATGTGTGATTAACATCCTCGGGAACAAGGGAATGGAAACGTGAGGGAAGCACAGACGAATAAACAGCAGTCTTTGAGATGGGACGAGAAGCTCTCCTCCAGCCCTATGTCAATGAATTCATCTGACCTTTCAGAAAGTGAGCCTCCCTTCAGCCAGCTAAGAAAGGGCAGTTGATTCCCAAATTTTGGAAATTTGCAACCAGTAAATTTTCACTCAATTTTTTAAAAATATTTTATTTATTTATTCATGAGAGACACACAGAGCGAGGCAGAGACACAGGCAGAGGGAGAAGCAGGCTCCATGCATCGGGAGCCCGACGTGGGATTTGATCCCAGGTCTCCAGGATCGCGTCCTGGGCCAAAGGCAGGCGCCAAACCGCTGCGCCACCCAGGGATCCCATCATTTTCTAACTTACCATCAACATTGA
Organism: Canis aureus; assembly: GCF_053574225.1. Taxonomy (NCBI): domain Eukaryota; kingdom Metazoa; phylum Chordata; class Mammalia; order Carnivora; family Canidae; genus Canis; species Canis aureus. The sequence goes on along the minus strand of NC_135641.1, from coordinate 22,235,018 downwards.
TCCACAAAAAATACATCTTAACACCAAAATTAAAAGAGACACACTCTCAAACAAACAAGCTATCTTTTAAAGGAATAAAAATGTATGTTTCTATCTCTTATTCCCCCTGAAGAAAGATGAAAGCTGTCAGGACAGACTGGATTTTAGAGCCACCACTGTAGATAACACTAGGCCCAAGGATAGATGTTAGGCCTGCTGGGGCCTGTGGTCAAGGAAATGGGTGGGGGAAGAACAGAAGATGCTCCTGGAAGGCAATTTAGAAAGTATTCAGTTGGGCAGATATTTATTGCACAGCAACTAGGCTCACTACACTCCTGGGTCCTTCCACTACACTTCTGGGCCTTGGAAGGACCCAGAAGTAGGATCACACAGCCCTGCCCCCAGGCACTCTTTGTCTAAGCAGTCAGTATACAAACATAGCTACATGCAAAGCAAGCTGTTTTGAGTAAGAAAGTTGAGACCATCACTTAGGATCATGGGTAAGGAAAAATGGTGGAACACTTCAGGGAGGAGGTGGTGTCTTATTAGGGCCCCAAAAGATTTCAGTAGACAGAAAGCAGGGAGAATGCCTAGTTGAGGGAACAATGGGATCAAAGACAGGACAAATTGGGATCCCTGAGTGGCTCAGCGGTTTAGTGCCTGCCTTTGGCCCAGGGCGTGATCTTGGAGTCCCAGGATGGAGTTCCACATCAGGCTCCCTGCATGGAGCCTGCTTCTCTCTCTGCCTCTCTCTGTATGTCTCTCATGGATGAATAAAGAGAATTTAAAAGCAAAAAAAAAAAAAAGGACAAATCAAGATTGGGGACTAGATGCTGCTTGATGGAGCTGTGGCATGGGCAGTGGCTTTCAAACTTTTTGATCATTACAGTAAGAAACATTTCAGTTACATATATAAATATACACATGCACTATATATATGTGTACAGGCATATATAGTGAAAAATAATAAAGGGAAATTTCACTAGGTACAACTGGTTGGATCAGTCAATTAAGCAACTGCTTCTTGATTTTAACTCAGGTCATGATCTCAGGGTAATGAGATGGACCACCATGTACTGGAGGAGCCTGCTTTAGATTCTCTCTCTCCCTCTCCCTTTGCCCCTCCTCCCTTCCTCCCACCCCCTATTCTTGCTTGCACTCTCTCTCTAAAAAAAAAAAAAATTAAAAAGAAGGCAGCCCCGGTGGCCCAGCAGTTTAGTGCTGCCTTCAGCCCGAGGTGTGATCCTGGTGACCCGGGATTGGGATCGAGCCCCACACTGGGCTCCCTGCATGGAGCCTGCTTCTCTCTCTGCCTATGTCTCTGCCTCTCTCTCTCTCTGTGTGTCTGTCATGAATAAATAAATAAAATATTTTAAAAAAGAAAGAAGAGAAAGAAGAAAGGAAAGGAAAGGAAAGGAAAGGAAAGGAAAGGAAAGGAAAGGAAAGAAAGAAAGAGAAAGAAAGAAAGAAAGAAAGAAAGAAAGAAAGAAAGAAAGAAAGAAAGAAAGGAAGAAAACTTAACTAAATTGGACTCAGGAGGCTAGAAGGGGAGGTTGGAATGGGGAATGAACTACTGCTCAATGTCAATTACAGGAAGAATTGTCAATTACAAACAGACCCAAACAGAGGACTACTTAAAAAGAGATAATCATCAATTATAGGACCCAACAGGGAAAGATGTACATTGCTTTCCCTGTAAGAATCAACTACCCCTGCAACTGAGCCAATGAAAAACCTGAACTTCTGTTTTTCACCAATGGACTTTCCTTCAGAACAATCCCTACCAACTTCCCTTCTTCTCCAGCAAATAAGTTCCTTGGGTTTGTTGGACTTGCCTATAGTTTGTCTGGAATTCTAATTCTTGGTTATTCCCTAATAGACCAATTTTTGCTGGTAAAAACAACTTTTATTTTTCAGGTTAACAATATACATACATAGTTATATGTATATACATACACACAGTGTGTTTATGTGTAAATCTTAGTAATTGGCTTTAGTATGTGCAGTATAACTTGGCATTTTATATTTATTCCATTTTTTTTAAATGTTGCTTGCTAAGTTAATTTCATGATTCACTAATGCACAGCAACCCATAGTTTGAAAGCACGGCATAGAATGTGTTAAAGGTACAATAGGATACAAGGCTGGAAAGACTGGGACCAGATCCAGGAGGACATTGAATGCCAAGCTGGGGGCGTCTGCTCTTCTGGTAAGAGGCTCTGGAGGTTCTTAAGCAGAGAAATGGCATGACTATAGCTGTGCTTTAGAAGTCTGAAAACCTGCCTTCAGTTCTCAGTATCACATTTTTAGAGGAAAACTATTAAACAGGAGCCTGGCTGGAACAGAGTAAGCAGGCTGGTGAGATCAGAAACTGTGTCTAACAGGGACCTGTTAAAAGTGTTGGGCAGAAAGGAAATTGGCTGAAATGGGGGGGCTGGGTTATGATGGTGGGAGGTGGAGAAGGTTGCTCACTGACCTTTTAAAATTATCTGTACAACAGTTATAGACATTTTCTGTGTAACTCTAGGAAATAAATCTAGGACCCTTGCTGGATGTTGTAGGAAAGTGATTACAACTCACAATAAGAATTATTTTAGGACAGTCTAAGCTGACATGCTATCTTTTACACGGCTGTTTGCATTAATTAAAAAGTGAAAATATTGTTTGCTTATTAATGAAGCTTGAAAAATTCAAGAAATATAAAAAATAAAGTATAAATTACCCACATTTCAGGAAATAGCACTCATTTTGGCTTATTTTCACTGAGTCTTTTTCTTCACACATTTACATTTTTTTTACATAATAGAACTATATAAATATATAGCTCTGTATATATACTACCTTTTTGTTTTTGGTTTTGTTTTTTTTGTTTTGTTTTGCTCAGTATTATATCTTGAGCACTAGCCACTGTTATTAACATTTGTCACAAATATTATTTGTAATGGCTACATAACTGTTGACGATATAGTTTTTTTTTAATTTTTATTTATTTATGATAGTCACCGAGAGAGAGAGAGAGAGAGAGAGAGAGAGGCAGAGACACAGGCCGAGGAAGAAGCAGGCTCCATGCACCGGGAGCGCGATGTGGGATTCGATTCCGGGTCTCCAGAATCACGCCCTGGGCCAAAGGCAGGCGCCAAACAGCTGCGCCACCCAGGGATCCCTGATGATATAGTTTATTTCAGGCACTCGGGTGGCTCAGTCAGTCAAGTGTCTGCCTTCGACTCAGGTCATCATCCCAGTGTCCTGGGATTGAGTCCATCAGGCTCCCTGCTCAGTGAGGAAGAACACTCTCTCTCTCTCTGTCTCAAATAAATAAATATAATCTTTTTTTAAAAAGATTCTTTAAAATAAATTAATAAACTCTTCAAAAAAAGAAACTTAAAAAACAGATAATACAGTTTATTTCTCATTTCTGGACATGTAGGAGGTTACCTATTTTTTCACTGCTTACAAGAACATAGACATGAATATCCTTATACAAAGATCTTTGCCCAAATTTAAAAATTATTTCCTTAGGGTAGAAACCTATAAGTGAAATTACTGACTCAAAGGCTTTGAAAGCGCTTCAGCCTGTGAATAGCTTCTGCCAAATTGCTTTCCAGAAAGGTCAGGGCAGCTTTCATTCTCACCAGAAGTGCTCAAGGGTGCCCATCTAACATATACCCAACAGCATTTATTTTATCTTTTAAAAAAAGCTTCTCCAATTTGATAGAGGAAATGGCCTCTCGTTTTCATTTGTCTTGGATTACTAGTAAAGCAGAATATCTTTATAAATTTATCAACCCTTTATAGTTATTCTGGGAATGCAGTTTCACTATGTTTGGATTTGTGATTAGCAAATACCACTAAGTGAATTGTTGCAGACTTATGAGAAAAAAAAAAAGGCAGAGAGGGACTTTAAAAATAAATGATGTGGCCACACCAAGTTATAGCCAGATTATATTGCGGTGTACTGTACAAACAAAATTTCGTAGGAGAATTGAGTCATCACAAGGTGTGTGGTTAAATATGTGTGTGCTCATGCAATCAGTACAACATGCTATAAGGAGAAATTTGGTTTCAGCAAAATATTCCTTGTATTCAACGTTATAAATTTTAGTTTCCTCATTCGGTAGTTCGTTTTGCTATTGTTGTTATTGTCTTAAGTAAACCCAACATGGAGCTTGAACTCACAACCCAGAGATTGAGTCACATGTTCTACCAACTAAGCCCACCAAGCGCCCTTTGTATTTAATTTATAAATTTGTTTTGGTTCTATAGATACATAAAATCTGTAAAAATAAGGAGTCTTTTCCTTAGTTTTGTGTTTCCATATATATGTATATATATATGTGTGTATGCAATATTATAAAAATAAGCAGACTTTAGAGATCTGTGAGAATCTTTTTCTCTTCTAAGGAAGCTGAGCATTATTTATTTATGTTTAAGAAACATTGATATTTAAAGTTTTTTAAAGTTTCATTTGTAATTAAGCATAGGCAGTGGAATTTTTCATAAAAAGGTAATAATTAGGGCACCCGGGTGACTCAGTGGCTGAGTGTCTGCCTTTGGCTCAGGTTATGATCCTGGGGTCCTGGGATCAAGTCCCATATTGGGCTCCCCTCAGGGAGCCTGCTTCTCCCTCTGCCTATGTCTCTGCCTCTCTCTGTATGTCTCTCATGAAAAAAAAAAAAGAAAACAACATAATAATTATAACACTCTGTTCACTACACTAGAATTAAAATTTAAAAAGAAATCAGAAGAAAAAATAAAAAGGTAAAACCGGTATCAGCTTCTATATTGGAATTTTTAAATACAGAATACTGTGATAATTTTCCTGCCTTTAGAAAGAGTATCAAAAGTTATACTATGTTTAGGGTTCAGAGAGTATGTTTTGGCTTAAAATGTACATTTGTCAAAGTTGGTAAGACCTACTTTGGTTGGTAAGACCTAGACAGAAGAACATTTGGATTTATTAAACTTCTATTTTTAAGTAAGACAAAGCAATTGAACAGATAGTAATTAAAATGGAACTTTTGTGAACAAGTCTTAGGAGAAATTTAACTGATAAAAAAAAAAAAAAAAAAAAAACCCTTGTGCAATATAGGAGCCTGAAAGCATGGGAGTGAGCGAGGGTTGGCTGTTCTGATGGCCAGGAGCTAGAAGGGGAGCAGCACCCAAGGGCTGTTGCTGTTGGATGATGTCCCCATACACAGTCCTTCTTCTCCAACTCTCCTCAACAGGGAGGATGGAGAGCATGGTCCAGACATGGCTAATGACATTGCATCATGAATGAGCCACATCCATCCTGAAGGAAAGAATGGTTAGGACCTGGGAACAGAGCCAGAGACTGGGAGATGGGTGTGTCATTTTTTTTTCTTTGTTCACAATCACAGGATAAATTGGCCTCTTTTTTTTTAAAAAAAAAAAAGATTTTATTTATTTATTCATGAGAGACACACACAGAGAGAGATAGAAGAGAGAGGCAGAGACACAGGCAGAAGGAGAAGCAGGCTCCATGCAGGGAGCCCGATACAGGACTCAATCCTGGGTCTCCAGGATCAGGCCCTGGGCTGAAGGCAGTGCTAAACCACTGAGCCACCTGGGCTGCCCTAAATTGGCCTCTTTTAAGAAGGAACCTGATATACAAAGTTCTTAATGGAGTCAAAATATCCAGAAGTGAAATCAGGTATCTGTAAGTTACTCAAGCTCATCCAGCTGTCATTCTCAGGTTCCCTCTGCCTGGAACACTCTCCCCTCACCACTCCCGACCTCTTGGCCAAAATAACCACGTGGCCCACTGCCTAGCCTTCTTTGGGGTTTTGTTCAAATGCCACTGCATTAGTCAGAGCAATAAATACAAGGCAGATGGTGGAGGATCGTTCTCCATCCAGGTCTCTGAGATGGTTCTTCCCATCAGGTGACACTGTCAGCTGAAAACATAGTCTCCAACTCTCCAAGCCTGGGAGATGGAAAAGGCCCATTAGCTCCTAGTACATTGACCAGAAAGTGACATGTGCCCCTTCTGCTCATAGTCCATTGGCTGGCACCAACCACCTAGTCCACTTTACTACAAGGGAGGCCAGGAAGTGTAGAGGAGCCCTCAGAATATCTGCAGGGCACGTGCAGGCTCTTCCATGGTCATCTCCCTGAGGTTTCCCCTGACCACCCTTCCCTCCCCCAGAATCCCCTTGCTACTCTCTTAGGCTTCATTTTTCTCTATAGTATTCACTGCAGTCCAACTTACTACATATTTTATTCATCCATTAAGTTTCTTTCTTTTCCACTGGTACATAGGCATTATGAAAATTTACAATTTTTGTCTGCTTCCTTTATGGTTTTATCCCTCGCATCTAGAACAGTATTTGGCATAAAGTTGGAGCTCCACAATTTTTTATTAAATAAATGAATAGATTCTGCAATGTCTATATTTGTATGTGGAAGGGGTGTCACATACACTGACCTAAGGAATAAAGAACCACCTTATAGCATACACAAGCATGTACTGAGTATCCAATATGTACCAGACACCGTGCTTGGTGCTGGATATGAGAAATAGTCTGTAATATATAGCCAGAAAGAAACAATAAAAATGTAATGCTTATTAAGACCTCTGATAGAAATAAATTATGGAAACTCAAAGGCCAAATTCTTCTGACCTTTAGCAAGAATCAGATTTTAGAACAAAACATTACTAGAATAGCAACAACAACAAAAAGAAGGGAGGGCAGGTAGGGGACTCAGGAGTCATAAATTGCTTCCCAAAGTCATAAAAGAAATAATACCTACATTTTCTTCCATTTTGTATTCTTGACAAGTTGCTTTTCATTTTTCACTCGTCCATTCATTCTAGTGCCCTCTCATATCCCTCTTCCCTTCAACCTTAGAGTACGAAACAGCCCATGTTCATTCAGTTCAGAGACACTTGGAAGATCTCACTATTTAAAAGCATTTCTCAGGATGCCTGGGTGGCTCTGCGGTTGAGCATCTGCCTTCAGCTCAGGACATGATCTCAGGTCTAGGGATCAAGTCCCACATCAGGCTCTTCGAGGAGCCTGCTTCTCCCTCTATCTAGGTCTCTGTGTCTCTCATGAATAAATAAATAAAATCTTTTAAGAAATAAAATAAAAGCGTTTCTTCTTCTGACAATTTCACAATCCCAGAAATGCCATCATTTGCAATCTGCTTAGAGTATTTTGTCTTCCAGCCCCACCCATACTTTTGCAAAAACTAAGCCCAGCATTTATCAGGCTTTTGAACTAAGGACAGGCATCACAGGAGCTCTTCTGGAACTCAGGATCAAAAAGTGGATGGAGAGGAAGGTCCAGGGCTGGGATGTGGGCTGTAAAGGGGACCCTAAGCAGGCACTGAAGAGGACTGGGCATTAAAGCAGGGATAAAGCAAGGAAAGGAGTAGAGAAGTAGAGAAAGCACCAAAGGCAAATTTGACCTATTTCACCATTTTGCATGAGGATAGCCTCATTTACACAGAAGAACATACAATCCATCATTAGCACCAAAAAAAAAAAAAAAAAAAGGAAGAGTTGGACTCAACTGGAAGAAAATTCAAAATTATAGCAAAATTCCACTGCATTAGGACCCAGATTCCTGTGTCACTGTTCCTCTATGGGGGCGGGGGGCTCAATTTCCAAGTATATCTCCTGGCCTGGGACGTCTGCTCCAACCATCACATTCACCTGACAACTGTCAGGGAAGAGAAAAGGAAGGGAGAAGATGTATAATTATCTATTGTTGTATAACTGCTCGAAATTACAGGCTTAAAACAGTAACATGTTTTAAGTTTAAGTATGGGGCGCCTGGGTGGCTCAGTGGGTTAGGCATCCAGCTCTTGATTTCTTGGTTTTAGCTCAGGTCATGATCTCAGGGTTGTGAAATGGAGCCCCATGGCAGGCTCTGCGCTTAGCATAGAGTCTGCTTGAGAGTCTCTCTCTCTCTCCCTTTGCCCCTCCCTCAGCACTCCCACACTTTCTGTCTCAAATAAATACATAAATCTTTAACAACAACAGGAGCAGGTATTATCTTACAGCCTTTGTAGATCAGGAATCTAAGTGTGGCTTAGTTGCATCCTTTGGCTTAGGGTCTCTCAGAAGTTTGTAATCAAGGTGGTGGCTCAGGCCACAGACATCTCAAGGCTCAGATTGGGAAGAATCGACTTCCAAGCTCACATGATTATTGGCAGATTTGCGGACCCTGCAGGCCATTGGACTGAAGGCATCAGTTCCCACTGCTTGTTGGCTAGAGGTGCCCTCAGTTCCTTGTCACTTGGGTTTTTCTTGAATAAGGCAACTCACACCATGGTAGCTTGTTTCATCCAAGGAGGCAAACAAGAAGAGCCATCAAGAATGTGAGCAAGATGAAAGTCACCATCTTTTACAAGCTGATCTTGAAAGTGACTTCCCATCATTTTTTGCTAGTTTCTATTTGTTAAATCACTGGCTCCACCCCACACTTAAGGGGAGGAGATTACACGAGAATATGACTGCCAGGAAGTGAGATCACTGGGAACTACTTTAGAAGCTGCCAGCAAAGAAAATTATGCCCTCTTCCTTCAAAGACTCTTACCCAAAATTGCTTTACCTGGCCTGTCCACATCTAGCTGCAAGGGAGGCTGGGAAATGTAGTCTTTGTTCTGGGGGACTATCAAGTCAGCTAAAAATTAGAGATTCAATCCTGAAGAGGAATTACAGAATTCTGTAGAGTAAAAGGTTTGGTTATTCCATGCATCAATCCCAGCCATTGAGGAAGAGGATACATATGACTGGATAGAATTATAGAATCAGAGTTCAAATCCTACCTCTGCCACACCCTATGCTGAGTGAATTATTTAACCACACTGAATCTTATTTGTATGTTCAAACTAAATGAAATGACCTAGGTGAAGCATTTTGCATTTGGTAGGTTCTTAATAATTATCTACTAAATCTGTTTCAGAGGTAGCTTAATCTCCCAGAAACTTGTAGGCCAGACTCTGACAACCAACCACCTTCTTGTATGACTCCATTTTCATCATCACTTCTTCCAGCACAAGTTCCCTGTCAGTAAAAGTCAGCACTAACACCTGCCTTACCTATCTTAACTGGTTATTCCAAAGATAATGTGTGTAAACACTGATTTTTTTTTTTTTTTTTGGAAATGCCAGGCAAACTTAATGTGGCATTGGTGGCCACCAGGTGGCAGTGGGAGGTAATGGGCTTGGGTTATGGCCCGTGACCACCAGATGGTGCTGGCATTCAGCAGATAGTACCCTAGCTTTTCTGGGAGCCTTATGCAAGAGCACTGAAGGGCTCTTGGAGATGGCCAGTGTAACCCCTCATCCTACAAAGAAGAGAATGGAGACCAGAGGAGTGTGTGTGGGGGAAGGAAGAAGGTGTCTCACAGCAATGAGGGCTGGAGACCAGGTTTCTTGACTCTCAGCCCAGAGTAGCTCTTATCCCAACACAGTAATGATGCTCTTACATTCTCTCTAGACTTGCACTGGAGACCAAAGGTATCCACTGTCTTCTTGTTCATGAGTTTACTAAGTTTTAAGAGCCTAAAAGATGTCCACAAATAACATCCATCTCTGGCTGTGTAGCATAGTAGTTAAGAACATGATTTTAGAGTCAGACTTTAATTTATATCTGTATAGCAGGCTCCTCATTGCAGTTAGGATAATAATTTCTACCTGATGGGACAGCCCAGGTGGCTCAGAGGTTTAGCACCGCCTGCAACCCAGGGCCTGATCCTGGACAACTGGGATCAAGTCCCACGTCGGGCTCCCTGCATAGAGCCTGCTTCTCTCTCTGCTTGTGTTTCTGCCTCTCTCTCTCTCTCTCTCTCTCTCTCTCTCTCTCTCTGTCTCTCATGAATAAATAAATAAAATCTTTAAATAATAATAATAATAATTTCTACCTGATAAGGTTGGTGTGAAATTAAGTTAAATGAGATAAAATTTATGAAAAGAATAGTAATATTAATGAGTACACACTCATCTAAGCAGTTTGCATGTAGTGTAGTAAATTCATTTAATAATAATTTTTAATTTAAATGATTTAATCATTATGGAATCACTATATATTAACTATTTTATAATAACACATAATAATTTAATTTTCACCATAACCTTATTATTATAAGTCCATTTTACAGAGGAAGGAACTGAAGCATAGAAAGGTTGTAACTTATCACACTCATAGCTATAAGTGAGGAAGTCCAGATTTAAACCTGGCTTTGAAGCCCATGCCCTTACTCTTTTTTATTACTAATTGTTTGGCAGATAGTAAATACCCCATACATGACAGATATGGATCCACAGAGGCCAAGCCAAAGATTCTAACTTGAGGGGTAAGGGTTTGGAAGAGAAAGATAACCACAATACATCTACACTACCAGAGTGCTGGGAATAGCACACAGTTAGAAGAAAAATGTTAAGTAATCAAGTTCATAAGATAAACATAACTTACAATATTTAAAAAACAGAGATATTTCACAATATTTAAAAAATAGAGATAACTCAAACATAGCAGGTGGGTTTGGACTTCAGATACAGAGAAAACAGGATTTGAATTCTGATCCTGCTTCTTGCTAGTTGTTTAACATCTTGGAGCATCAGGTTCCTCATCTAAAAATTGAAGCTAATACTCTACCATGCAGAATTACTGTATTAGAAGCCAATGTGGTTAAAATGCACATGTAAAAAACATACACAGTAGGGCAGAGATTTGATTATTACAGTTCTTGTTGCTCAACAAATATATATTTTGCTGGTTGAAAGGGATTTAAGATGCTAATATGTTGTTGCTTCCCTCGAGGAACCTATGTAGGAGAGGTGATAGCCTTACAAACCACTTGGTAGGAGGGGCCTTCGGGAGAGGTGAAGCATTTAATGGGCATTAAGTGAGGGTAAGATGTTTTTCTAGCAGTAGCAATTGGAGAAGTTTTCATGGACACAATATTGAAGAATAGTCTTGAAGGATACAAGGAAGGTGAGGAGAGCATTCTATAAACTTTATTAGCAAAGGTAAGAGGGCCAGAAAGAGTGAGCCTGTTTGGGGAATAGTAAGCAGTTCAGACTGGAAGTGTGAGTCAGGCTTAAGAGTGTGGCAGCAGAACAAGAAGGGAATTTCTGGTTAGACTTGGCACACTAAATGTATGCATTTGACTCTGTTCCTAAAATGACAGTAGAAGAATAAAGTGTAAACCCACAAGAACTCTAGGAACAGAGAAGAGACAATGGCTGATGGGAGATGTCAAAGAAATTTAGATGAATCGTGGTTGGATGAGTATTATCTGACTCAGTAAAGACAAGAAAGCTGCCTACAGGGCAGGCAAGGGGTGGAGGAGTTTTCAAGTTTTGATAGGAAAAACAAAAACAAAAACCTTTAGAAAATAAAGGTGCCAGGTAACCCTACAGCTGCTGGGATGGAGTTGGCCTAAAAACATAAGTATAAGTTGAAAGCCCAATTCCTTTCTCCCAGCGCTGTGTCCACTTGGCTTTCTCTACCCACCCAGCAAAATACAGAGGTATACTCTCTGGAGAGGCCAAAGGAGAGAGGATCTGGACTTAGGGAAGACACCACGCAAGGCAGATGGAAGAGCTAAGTCATCATACTGAAAACAGGGGCAGTAAGTAGAAATCTCCATCCTGAGCAATGTGACCACCAACCTCTTCCCATGCTGGGCTCACAGAATGCTAGAAGCCTGACTTACATTCTAGAGGAAAGTGGTTAGGGCAGCGTCTTCAAGGTAAGCCAACTGATCCAACAGAATGACCTACTGATACTGACGTTTGGTTGGAGGTGGAGAGCTGTGTCCAGTAAAAGACCATCTTCCTACCAGATAATCCTGCGTGTGGTCCACTGCTCAACCAGCCTTGCACACACACAAAGAGATTTCAATGTACTCAGAAGAATAAGACAATTTAAGGAGAATTTTTTGAAAGTTAACAGCAAAATTAACATCCTTAGGGGAAAGAAAACCATTGCACCCATGAAACAAATCAGGGAACTATAGAAAAAGAGACTTCAGAGATTTGGGTTTTTTTCTAAGACTCTTGGAAATAAAGATAGCTAAAATTTGTTAAATGATATAGGTTTAGAAGAAAAAAATTTGAGGAAATCTTCCAAAGATAAAACAAAGTTTAAAAAAAAACAAGAGAAAAGAGACAAGAATACTAAAGGATTATTCCAGAAGTCTCACTATTAACAGGAGTTCCAGAAAGAGGAAATTGAGAAAAGTTTGGGAAATAATTGCCAAAGAAATAATTGAAAATTTTTTCTAGGACAGTTTTTAAAAACCATGTTAAGGTACATCATTGTGATATTTCAGACATCAGAAATAAAGAGCAAATCCTCAAAGCTTCTAGAGAGAAATATCATGCCACATACAAAGGATTGGGGTTCAGAATGTATCAGACTTCTCAGAGGCAAAGCTGAAAGGACATAAGGGATCTTAAGTGGTTGTTCTAGAAAATGTTAATTTAGAAAATGTTCTAAAACTGATTTGTGAAAAAAATAAAAAAATAAAACTGATTTGTGTACAATGGTTGTACAAGTTGGTAAGTTTAGTAAAAATCATTAAGTTATACACTTGAAATGGGTAAATTATATAAATCCAAAAATATATCTCAATAATATTGCAAAAAAAAGAATTCATAAAATAAATAAAGAATGTAGAGTTAATATATAAGGCATTTAAAATACAAAAATGTATAAGCATATTATAAAACAGCTAGTAAAACAATCCATGCATAAAAAAAAAAACAATCCATGCATAAATATTAAACATATCATTCAAATAAATTACTTTGTAAAGTAAAACAAAAACAAATAAAAGCAATGCTGGATGGAAGCTGGACGACAATAGAGCAGTTTCTTCCAAATTTTGAAAGAAAGCTATTTTATATCTAGAATTTTCCATCCAAACTGTCAATAAAATATGAAGTTATTTGCAGACACACCAAGTTTCAAAAAATGTATCTCTGATGTATTCATTTTCAGAAAGCTATTAAAGGATATAATGAGGAATAAACCAAGAAAGAAAACGTAGGACCTGAGAAAAGGAGAAAATCTAATACAGGAGAAAGACTGAAGGATTTTCCAGAAAGATTGCTGAAGAAAGTTCCAGGATGACAGTGGTGCAGCAAACCAGGAAAACAACCAATCCAGATTGAAGCAGGAAAACCTCAGGCTTCAGGAGTGAAGTTTCCAAGAAAATAATGCAACATATTTATAGATATGATTTATTTAACTATATATAGAGTTCTATCCTGTAAGAAAGATTAGGGATGAATTAGTGATAAGTACATAGACAACTCAGCAAAGAAAAAAAAGAAGCAGCCATCAACCTTAGAAGAAAAATGCTATTTAAAAAAAACAAATGTAATCATTCATAGTTTATTATGTCACTCAGCTGTGAGCAATATTTACATAGTCATAATAATGTAAACACTGAACGTTGATTCAACTGAAAATCCTCAACAATATTGGGAGAATGTGTATGGGTGTGTTTGTCAGAGAAAGGGCCTGTAAGAAAGATAAATCCCCATTTCCTATGAAAGTTATCTTAGTTTGAATTTCCCTAGAGGCAGACCCTGAGACAAGGATTTGCCAGCAAGAAGTTTATTTGGAAAGTGCAGAGGACACTTAGAGAAGGTGACACAGGGAAGGCAAAACAGGTAATAAAGAGTGTGGGATTAAGCCTGACACCACTGTGAGTGATTGCAACTTATTCCCACTGGGAAGATTCTGGGAAATGGGGCAAAACACACACCTCAGAATTATTCCACCTGAGAGGGAGGGAGCCGAAGTATTTATACACCAGCCCCTGAGAGCCATTAGCTGAGGGCTGCTGGAGGTGGGGGGGGGGATGACATATTCGTTTCCTAGAATCAGAGCCTGCTGCCTGTGAGGACAGAGCCCCAAGGCCTTCAGGCCCAGACTTGCAGGCCCTGGCAGTTGGGAGTAAGGAAGACTGCTTCAGGGGAAGGTCTAAGGGATATAGGTAGGACACTGGCAGCATCTGAGACAGAAGCCAATAGATAATATCTAAAGTGGAAAAACCTAAAAATTACAATGTAAGCATTTACCTCCATGAGTAAAATGGAGGTAATCACCTGAAGAAACAGCAGTAAATGCTGAAAGCAATTACCTCTGAGAGGCAAGAATCAGAGGTGAGGAGAAATGCAGCAGGAAGCAATTGGTTTTGCATTACATACTTAGTAGGACTCTTCAACTTTTGAAAGTTAGGACTTTTTAAACATTGTATTTGTTTAATGAAAATTAGAATTACATTAACCTAAAAATTACCAGGCCAGTGCAAAGGAAAATAGGATCGTGATCTCAGGATGGGACAAGGACTGGTGGGATCAGACCCCAACCTCAACCCTGACTTCCGAACTGACCTTCACTCAGGGTTTCTGAGAGCATCAGATGATAGCAGGAGGACGGCCATCAAGGGGCACTTGTCCATGGGCATTCCGCTGGTGACTCGCGTATGGTCTATAAGTGCTGGAGGCAAGTTTGGGAGGAGAAGGTGGTGAGATCACCCGGGGGTATGTTGAGGTGAGGTAGCCAGGAGGACACCTGGGGGAGATGTCCACTGGGCCACCCAAGAGAGGAATGAGGGCCTCAGGGAATTTCCGGGTAATTGTTGTGAGCCAGATAGTGGCAGGTGGTGTGGGGATCTGCAAAGACCATCCATGCGACAGTCAAGTGAAGGAATTCAGGCGTAGAATCATGACACACTCAAGGGTGAGACAGAGGAGATGGTGAGTGGATAAGAAGACGTGGTGACAGACACTTGAAGAGAAGTGAGGGGTCAAAGGTCATACTTCAAGAGCAGCCAGCAGTCACAGTGGTCCAGGTGGCTATGTTGTCATCTGGGAGGCTGAGACGCAAACAAAAGCTCTTACATTTAGCCTGCACTCTGAGGTGGCAGAGAAATCTCTGCCGGTGCAGTCAGGGGACCTCACTTCTGGTCTTCTTTTCACCTCTAACCCTGGGTGACTTATGTATCATTCTGCGTCCACCCCCCCACCCCCCACCCCCCACCCCCCGGACCTCAATTCCCACATGAGCACAATTGGACTGACAGTCCCAGGCAGTTGTAAGCCCTGGTGCAGTAACACATGCTTGAGGGACAGAAATGCTTCCAGACTGCTTGGTAAAAAGCCACTTCCCTGAGTCCTTCCAATCTGGTCCACTTTGCCTCCCGGTTCCTGGTCCCCACCCTGGGAACCCTTCCCTTTCCTAGACTTTCCTCCACAAAGGGAGGACACTCCTCTAGCCCTGTGGCCTGCTTCCATCCCAATTAGTTGGGCCCAGCGTATATTGGTTGCTAAATATTTTGACTGTCACCTGCTAATAATATCTTCCCTGCCTACCTGACAGTGACCTGGTGAGAATCAAATGAAATAACAGATATGAAAGGCCTTTGCACAGCCTCTGAGTGCTGCCACATATTGGCTAAAATATTGTTTTAACATCAAAATGCAAAAGTAGTGCTGCAGAGAGACGGGGTCACAAAGGGCATGGCCACAGAGCTGTGATGAATTGCAGGGCCCGAGACAGTGGGGGGTGGGGAAGCAGGAAGCGGCAGGGCAGAGAAAGGCCAGAGGAAGGGAAAGGCTGTAACCAGGCTGATCAGGCCACCTTCATCCCTAAGTCATCGAGATGCTGATGCGGGACACAAAGGGTTTGCATCCCCCACCCTCAACCCCAGAAACCAAATCCAGCTTAGACCATATGCTGGATTTTTGCTCTTGTACCAAACTGTGCATGTGTGTGTGTGTGTGTGTGTGTGTGTGTGTGTGTGTGTGTTGGGGGCAAAGAGAGGCAGAGGATATAAATCCTTATGCCTATGTTTTTGTTCATGCAGCTCGATGGGGCCTATCTTTGCTAAAAGCCCCAGGATGATAGAAGCCCAGCTACTTGGGCATGTGGGCCACCTCTAGATGTCTGACATTCTCAGAGCCAACCCTCCTGCAACATCAATCCCACTGAGCCTCCATCCTCCTTAGACCTCTGCCGTCTACAAATGTGTTCCAACGCCTTTCTTCATTCAACATTCCCCATCACTCTGCAAATCCGCCAATGCTATTCCTGGCTTAGAGTTGAGCGGACTGAGGTTCACAGAAGGTGACTTGCTAGATGTACCCAGGGAGCGAATGGCAAAGCCAGGACTCTGACCCAGATTTGTGCTTATTTTCTTCTTTACTAAACAGACAGGATTTACCACAGAGGTGGGGGTAACGGTGTTTGAAGGAAGGATGACCTTCCTTTTCAGGTCAGGCCTTCTAACTCTAAGTCCAGTGCCCATATTAAAAGTCTTCTGGTTAAAAATAATAATAATAAATAAAAATAAATAAAAAATAAAAAATAATAAAAGTCTTCTGGAACAATGGCTGCTTCAGTAAGAAAAGGAGTTCTCCAAGAGCACCCACTAGTATACCTTTGTGCCTAATGATTTCAACATTGCCTCCATCTCCCATCTACCCGTCTTTTGTAGTCCTCTGATCTTGTGCTCCTCTGTTTAATAACGTCCAAAGACTTCTGACTGATTGCCTTTAGGATACAATTTAAAGTCCTGGCATAGCACTCCAGGCCCTGCAAAACAAAGTCTGAGCATCTAGTCCAAGGGTTGCAAGCTCAGAAGCCCAGAGGAGCCAGGTAGCTTAAATGAATGGGTGAAGCAGGCCAGGGCCCAGGATTGGGAGGGATTGCTAAGGATTTCAGCAGCCTAATGGCACACAAGTCCATCTGAAAGAGGCAGCTGCTTCCCAGCTCCCAAGAAAGGTGGCCATATGTGAATGCAAGTCTAGTGTTACCTAGGGCTATCTTCTGATTTTCCCCTCCAAAAAAGTCAAAAGTCTAGAGTTTGATGCAAAATGACTCATGTTTTAAACATTTGGACAATTCAAGGGCGCTGGGTGGCTCAGTGATTGAGTGTCTGCCTTTGGCTCAGGGCATGGTCCCAGGGATCGAGTCCTACATGAGGCTCCCCACAGGGAGGCTGCTTCTCCCTCTGCCTGTGTCTCTGCCTCTTTCTCTGTGTCTCTCATGAATAAATAAATAAAATCTTTTAAAATGTTTGGATAATTCAAATATATATGTATGTATGTATATACATATATATATTTGGTATAAGAAGGTGACAGCTGGCATGTGTTATATATATAAATATATATATCAAACCAAACAACTCACATCTTCAGGTTGAATTTGGGTGGTGTGCTGCCATTTTATGATCTCTATTTTGAGCCATCTGTCCACTCATTATTCCCCAAACACACCATATATATAGCTCAAGGCTCAGGATCTTTGCCCACACCGTTCCCTCCAGCTAGAACATCATTCTCTCCCTCCCCTAATCTTGTCCCTTTGACAAATCCCTACTTGTCTTTCAAGACCCATGTCAGCTGTCACCTTCTTTCTGTGACTGTTCATGACCCCCTCTGCCTCCCACACTAACTCAAGGCAGAATTAACTGCTCTGTCATCTGGCTCCCAGCACACTTCATCCTAATGTCTAGTAACACCCTTATCTCATGGAATCTTTACCAGCACATGAGGGGAGTCAGTGTACTCATTCCATGGTCTGACTCCAGGACAAACTGCCTGGTTTAAGAACTAGGTTAAGTACTTAACCTTTCAATGCTTCCATTTTCTCATTTAATAAATGGAAACAAAACTAGTGCCTACATCAGAGCTTTAGAGTGAGGAGTAAATGTGTATGGAAGTTGCCTTCTACAAGTCTTTACAAGATAGTAAGTGCTTGCTTGTATTTTAGCTATACGAAAAAAAAAAATCCACAAACACTCCCTGAGCACCAACTGTATGCCAGATTTGGGGGGCAGATTCCTCA
Organism: Canis aureus; assembly: GCF_053574225.1. Taxonomy (NCBI): domain Eukaryota; kingdom Metazoa; phylum Chordata; class Mammalia; order Carnivora; family Canidae; genus Canis; species Canis aureus. The sequence goes on along the minus strand of NC_135641.1, from coordinate 22,217,197 downwards.
TTTCCATGCTCCCTATGGGAGATGAAGTGATTATTTAAAAGCAAGTTGGAGAGAAAGACCTGAGCATGGTCTCCTTCCCTTTCTCTTCTTCTGGAGCCAATCTGTATGCAGAACACCTGCATTTGGGTTGCTCCTTCAGGGATAGTTCGAGAAGAGGGAGGTCTGCAGGGTCCAAGCTCCACCAGCTCAGCTTTGGGGAGCAAAAACAAGAAAGTCCACTGTGGGGGGGCCTGGGTGGCTCGGTCAGTTAGGTGTCTGCCTTTAGCACAGATCATGATCCCAGGGTTCTGGGATCGAGCCCCACATCAGGCTCCTTCAGCAGGATACATGCTTCTCCCTCTCTCTCTACTTGTGCTCTCTCTGTCAAATAAATAAACAAAATCTTTTAGGAAAAAAAGAAGAAAGAGAGAAAGTCCACTGGGGTCATGCATTCAGCCTCATTTTCTACCCCAAGTTTACCAAAGATAAAGCTGATTTTTCTATCTGCATGACTCTCAACAGGTCCCAAAACCGAGTGGAGAGGAGGAGTGTTGTTTACTTGTTCCTCCAACTGAATCCGGGTACTGGGGATCAGTAGGTGAATGAGACACAGCCTCCTTGGCTCCTGAGCACCTCAGTCTGGCTCCCGTCTGCCCCACTGCCCACCTCCCGACCCCCCAGTGGGGAAGAGATTCTCTGAGATGATGTAGTATGAAGAGCATGGCATCAGAGTCACACAGATCCCTTGGAATCCTAGTTCTGTTGCCTACTAGTGGGCAAGGTGCAGGCAAGTTTTTCCAACTCTCAATTTTGTCCTCGGCAACAGGGGCTTGTTACAGGGGAGGGCCGTTTGCACATTCCCATCCATGCTCAGATTAAAAGTTTTGACATTTTGCCCCATCATGCTGCCTCCTACAGCCTTCTCTTTCTCAATACATGGCAACTCTGTCCTTCCATTGCTCAGGTCAGAAACCTTGGAGTCATTCTCCTCCCCGCCTCCCCTCACCCCATCCAATCCACCAGCGAATTCTGTTGGCTTCATGAAATACATCCAGAATCTGACCACTGCTCCTCACCTTGCCCGCTGCCCGCCGGGTATGAGGTGCCACATCTCCTCACCTTGGTCATGCAGTAGCTTCCTCGACGGCCCCCTGCTTCTGCTCTTCCCCATCCCCCCACCGCCCGTACTGTGTTTGCTGCCCAGCAGCCAGATGGAGCTCATTAAAAATAAGTCAAAGCACGTCCCTCTTCTGTTCAAAACCCTTCAAAGGCTTCCCATGTCACTCGGAGTGAAAGCCAAAGTCCTTACGATGGCCCTACTCGGCAATATCTGGCCCCCAGCTGCTTTTCTGATCCCGGCTCCCTGCTTTCCCCCTTGCTCTCCCTGCTCCAGCCATCTCATCTCCCTGCTCTCCGAGGCCCCCTGTGCTGCTCCTCAGATATGGCAGGCATGCTGCTGCCTCAAGCCTTTGCACTGTCTGTTCCCCCTGCCTGGGAATGCTCTTCCCCCAAAAAGCCACATGGCTTGCTTCCTCACCCCTTCAAGTCTCTGTTCAAATCTCACTTTCTCCAGGAGGTTTTCTCATTTTTTTAATTGCAATACCCCTTCCCCTTCCCCTTTACCACCTGTCCCCCGATTTTATATATCTCCGTCATACAATTGGCATTCTCTATAGGGCTGCCACATAAAGGTGTGCGAGTTGGATACCTGGCCGAGGGAGCAAGAGTGGGTCTGGGCTCTGCTTGCTAAGCTGCCCACCTGGGCACAGAGTTGCCTCTACCTGGAAATATGACCTTCCCTTAATTTGCATGAAGATGCTGTATAAGCTAGTAGATACCCAAATATTATATATTTTATTTCTTCTTTTTTTAAGATTTTATTTATTTATTCATGATAGACATAGAGAGAGAGAGAGGCAGAGACATAGGCAAAGGGAAAAGCAGGCTCCATGCGGAGAGCCAGCCTGATGTGGGACTCTATCCCGGGTCTCCAGGATCAGGCCCTGGGCCAAAGGCAGGCACTAAACCTCTGAGCCACCCAGGGATCCCTATTTCTTTTCTTACCGTTTGTCTCTACGCCCTCCTTCACCAGAAGGTAAGCCCCACAGGGCAGGGATTTTTGTCTGTTTCCTTTACTGCTATATCCCCAGCTCTTATAAAGGCACCTGGTACACAGTTGGTGCTCAATAAATGCTGAACCAATGAAAATGATGACTATTCAACAAATTCTCATTATATTGAATTAAAAGTTGATGCTAAAAATTAAAGATAATCATGCCTTTATTGAATTCTCTCTTCACACCGCTTATGGATCCCCACTGTCTGGTGGAGTAAATATACTGAGCATCCATTACCACCTTTATCCTTTCCTCTTTGATCACTTTCTGCTGTGTCTGACAGAGTCTGGGTTTGTTGCCATCCAATACTGACTTCATTTCTTCTGCATTAATCACGCTTAGCCATGCCAGCTCCAGATCCCATCATCTAATGTTTCCTGTCATTGTGTTCCCCATGAGGAGCTGTCTGCAGGATGGGGCAGAGAGGATGGAACGGTGGCCAAGGCCATCCAGATCCATGTATCCAATTGCCCACTGCTCTCTACACACCTGGGAGTCCCTCAGCACCCCCAAACCAGCGTGTCCAAAATTGAACTTATTGGCTCCCTACCTTCACCCTCCCACAAATCTGCTCTTTCTATCCCAACTGGTGGACATAGCAGTTCCCAACCCAGAAGCCTAGAGCCTATGCTCACCACTTCCCACTCCTTTACTCACCACGTACACACATTCAATCAGCCACCAAGGTCTATTGCTTCAATCTTCTAAACGAATTTTCAAAAGCTGACCCCTCTATTGCCTCTTCCTCTTATTTATTCACTGTTACAACAACCTCCCAACTGTTCTCCACTCCCACCACTCAATTCATCCAGCAGCCAGAGTGCTCTTTATTAAGAGTATATCTGACCCTGTGACCCGCCAAGGATGCCTCATGACAAAGGGGTGAAATCTAAGCTCTCAGACCCACATGGTCTGGCCCCTGCCTGTCTCTCCAACCTCACATTCCACTCCTCCCTGCTCTTATGCTTCTTGCTCCTGCAAAACCAAGCTGCCTATGATTCCTAGAACATGTCATGGGATCTCATGCTGTCCTGCTTTGTACATGGTCTTTCCTCTGCTTGCAGTGCTTTCCTCTGCCTTCTCTCCCAGGCGAACTCCTTTTTCATTTGATCTTAGGGAGTCAGCTGAATGCAGTGACTTCAAATCCCACTTTCCCACTTACTCGCTATATAATTTTGGCTCACTTTTCTAACCCTCTGTACCTTTGTATCCTTTTCTGTCAAATGAGAATACTAATAGAACTTACCTCATTGGGTTTTTCTAATCATTAACAGAGTTAATCAATGAAAGACTCTAGCACTGTGTCTGGAACATGGTAAATACTTAATAAATAGTTGCTGGCTTTTACTTTTAATTACTTATCCCACAAATAAACCACTTCTTCCCTCTTCTATGCCATTTCTATACCTTGTTCAAATGGGCATCATGCATTAATCTCACTGAGAGATGACTAGATGCTCATCTGTCCCTCAGACAGGACTCACTAGACTGAGAGCTCCTTGAGGGCCAGTCTTTAAATGCAGGCTCAGTAAAAATGGGTTTCATTCAATCGATGAAATGAAATAAAGACCAACCTTAATCAAAACATTCAGAAGGGCTATGCCAAGAGGGAACACTGCAAACCTTTTCCTTCCAGCTCTGCTGCACAGTCTGTGCAGAACCACTAACAGGGAAGCTCTGATGAAACTTCTTGAGAGGCTGGGAGCAGGACTGTAGGGGGTCCGTGCTGGAAGCACATACACAGCTAGCTACACCCTCCTCATGCTCTGAGCAGCTTCGGAATGGGCTGAAGCTAGATGTTTCTTTGCTCTGGGCTTACCAGCCAGGCTCCCAAGAGGCATGCTGGGTTTCTTCCTTCTGTCATTCCCACTACCTTGGTACATACCACTACTGAACATCAGGTACCTCTCACCTCAGTGGTTAAAAGTCAGTCTTTTCACCTTCCACAGCCATTGGGAAACATAAGCTGCATTTGTCTTTCTTTCTGATTTCTTACATAATATAGTACATATGAACAACTGCCCCCTCCCCAATCTGGAATTTCTGTAGTCATTGCTGCATGTCCAGAAGAAACATGCTCCTAAACATCTGCTGTCAGTTCTTCCTTTACAAGAAAAGGCTCCCAGCACTATGCCCCAGCCATTGTTAGCCCTGCCAGCCCTGCCCTCTGAAACAGGTTCTGGTCAGAGCCCCTGTCACATCTCCCAGCATGTGCTGAATAGGCTGCCCAGGGCCCCAAAACCCCATTTTGGGGACACAAAGAGACCACCACTTTGTTAGCAATCACAGACCCCATTAGTTTCCATCTGTCTCATATTTATAACAAAACATCAAAAATGCCCTGCTCAGTCTGGCTATTGAAATGGAGGAGAGGAGCATACCCAGAACATCACTGGGTAGGGAAGGAAGGAAGCAGTTTGAGTTTGCCAAGTACTTTACAGACAGTAAGGCAATGAAGAAATCAGAAACTATTCATACGTATGTGTCTGCGTCCAGCTTGATGCAGAAAGAAGCAGATTTGGGATAAGAACAGATGACAACTCAGTAAAATTACCCTTCACTTGGTTCCTCAGAATGGCTGGGGGTGGACGCTGCCTCCCACGCTGTCCCTGGTGCTTTCCTTTGTTGACCTCTTCCCATGTCCCTGCTTTCTGGCTCCTTTTTCTTTCTGAGAGCCTAATTCCCTCTCCCAAAGCTTCGTTCCCACCCTGCTGTTCCCTGTCCCTCGCCTTCCGCCTGGACTTGCCTTTTTCCAGGGGCCATTTCTCTCCTTGGGCTTAATTCTTCAGCCTGCTACTTCCTGGCCAGGTTTCCCCTTTTCCCCCTGCACCAGCTCCCCCATCTCTCAGCTATACCTTAGTTTACCCTCTGGCTCCTGAGGTTTCTTAGCACCTTCCCACTGACTTTAAGTTCCAGACAATGAAGCTATGATGGAAGTGGTCCCTCCCCAAGAAACTTCTACTCCTAGAGCTTGTGCCCTTTTTGGGAAGACTGCCTGAGAAAGGTAAAGCAGATCCGCCATTGTTCAGGGCAATTAGCCACCATGGACTAGAGCCATTGAAAGGTTGCCCCTGAGTGGGAGGATCTTAGCGACAAAAGCCCCATTCATAATACATTTTACAGACACCCAGAGGGCTATGAGAACCTCTACCCAGACACCCCACTCTGCAGGAGAGAGCATCCCTGACAACTCTAAAGGAACAGATTTAATTCCCTCAGATTAACCATAAATGGAGAGTAGCCCATATGCAAACGAGCTTTCTGAAGCCTCTCTGTAGAACAGACCTTCTTCCATGATAGCTGGAAGCGGTAACCTCAGGAAAGTGTGTTTCAGCTTCTTCCTGTGCCTAATTACCGAGCTCTTTTCTTTCGAATCATCTTTATTTTAATGTAAGAATATGGCAAATGTCAGAATGTCATGAGATGAATATATGATATAATTTATTTTTGCAGGGGGAAAAAATGGGACCTGAAACACCTATTTAAGTCAGGTGTTCTGAAAATGATTAAATAAGAGGAATAAAAGGAGGACCTAAGTGCAAAATACAGCTCAAGAGGCCTAGTGCCAGAGACTCAACCTGCTTATTACACTGTACGATGTGAATAATTTATCACATTTTACCCCGCACTAAGTACTGGTGGGGATTAATCTTCAGCGTATTTGCAGACCACATTAACCCCTACCTGCCTCAGTCAGCCAGTTTCCTGAGGGAGGTTGCTGGGAAGTCTCTCAGCTGCTCTCATGCACACATTAGCAAGGGATGGACAGCAGTACCAGCCTAACTAACCAGCCGCTGCCAAGGAATTAATTCATTTGGGACAATCAAGTACCCCTGGGGCCTGCTCCTGAGCATTTTTCTCTTTGTAACTTCCAAATCCTCTCACTCTTGGGCTGTCCTCTCCTGCTGTCATTTCCTTTCTGGGTCACTTGGGGTTTTTTTATCCTTTCTTTTTTTTAAGATTTTTTTTTATTAAGATTTTACTTATTTATTCATGATAGACACACAGAGAGAAACAGAGATACAGGCAGAGGGAGAAGCAGGCTTCACGCAGGGAGCCTGACGCGGGACTTGATCTTGGGACTCCAGCATCACAGCCTGGGCCAAAGGCAGGCGTTAAACTGCTGAGCCACCCAGGGATCCCCCTTTTTTATCCTTTCATCCCTATGCCATACACTCTAGTCCAGGCGCTTGGACTCAGAGCCAAAGCCTATATATGGACCTCTTTGTCCAGCCCCACCCTCCTCTGTGTCCCCCACTTGACCAAAGTTCCTAAAATCTGATTTCCACTCCAGCTTTGGTGGGCTTAGAAACCTTCAGTGGAGGGCCCTGCTTAAGGACATGGACCCACCTCCTTCACCTAGCATGCAAGGCCTTCTTGGATCCGGCACCATCCAGATACCTTGCCTTTTGACAGATCATCCCTTACATCTCCCTGACTCTCTCTTACCTCTGTCTTCACCCGCCTCCCCAGGGAAGTCTAACCTCTTCTGCCTCTTTGGCATCCAGCCTGGCTGAAATCCCTATTGTGCCATGAATCATCCATCATGGTCCCAGACCACTCTGAGCTTCTCTTTCCAGCCAGTCTTCCTTCCATCCCATGCGCCGTGGCAGGCCCCTGGAGCGGAGACCAACAGCAGTCTGGTTGGTAGCCGGAACTGGGGACTGGTCTCAGAGCTGTGGGGGGCATTCAGTTGATTCTTTACAGATCAATAAAAATAGCAAACTTTTCCAATGGGACTTGTAGTCACAAGATGAAGAAGACATTGACTGCCTACGTCCAAAAAAGCATCATCTTAAATTAGTGTTTCTTCAGGGAGCGACTAATGAAGATGAGAAGGGCAAAATATACCTTTCTGAGTCACTCTTTGGTACAGCTACTGCCCCCAAACTATTAAAGGAACTATAAGAGACACACTCGCAAACAAATCCTTGGTCTCTAAAACCATCAGATGCAAAGTGCACCCAGCACCTGTCAGCATTAGTTGCAGAATGGTATGATCCCAGCTTTTGGAATCATTTATTTGCCTCGTTTTCTGCCACCTTATTTGGTATTCCAGATGTCTTGGAACGTCTGTGCCTGCTCTTTCCCAACACAGCAACTCTCTAGGACTAGTTCACTAGGAATGCACAGCCCCCCCTGCTCCTTCCACTTCTTCTGATGATCCTACAGCAGGCCCTCTAGGGGCTCCACCTCTGTGTTTTCACTACTCACCTGGCCTTAGAGAGCACCCTCCTGTTCACTGCCTGCACCCCCACTGGAGACAATCTCAGACAGTATCTTACACTTTAGGATCTCAAAATCATTTTTCCTTTGTCCATGTTCCATCTGGGGCCCTTGGCCTCAAATCCCTTTTAGAATGAGATAGGAAATGAATGAACAAGAGAATGATGTCTCTCTCATGTCCTCACCTGTGTAATATTATCACTATTGCCCTTTAGTGGCCTCATGGCACCACACCAGCCCTTTGGTGACGCAGCTCTAAGAGTATCGCCTTCCCTAGGGACTTTTAGGCTACCTTGGAGCACCTGGTGTTTCCGACCGAGCCAGGCTCAAAACTGAGATTTACAGGCTCCCACAGTAAATGACCTTCACTCATACTGACCTACATACTTGCCTGAAGGACAGAACAGGGACAGGTCTATGAGCCCAAACAGGATGGGTGGCAGCTTTTGAGTGGTTCCTCTTTGTGGTGAGTAGCTCAGCTTCTATGCCTGGAATTTGTTGGAGAACTGCCTTCCAGTCCTCCCCTCATCACCTTCCTAGTGACATAAACTACTTCCCCATTCACTTCCTGCCCAGACTCATTTCCAGCTGCAGCCTCAGCCTGGCAGGCCCAGCAGGCACCTGGGAAACAGTGGCAGGTGACCCAGATGGCTTGTGGTCAAGGCCAGCCCAGTCCCGCCCACAAGGGACAACTCATGGAACCCAAAGACAGTCCCAGGAGCTCTCATCAACTGGCCAGGGAGGCAGAGGCATGTGGTCAGCTTCCCTAGGGCCACTGCCAGGTCTTGGAGAAGGTCAGCACCAGGACTACAAGGACCAGACAGACCCAGGGACACCTTATCTCTAGAGTGGTGATGCAATCTGCACTTGAATAGGGGCACTAATTCAGACAGGCCACCCTGACCCCACTGCTAGGCAACTTAAGTCAGCATCTGAACAATCAAAATCACGCATAGACCAAGACGAATTATTCACAGTCAAGAAAGCAAATTCGGAGGAATCTAGAAATCTTAATGAATTCTCTGCACTGGAAGAAAGGATTAAATCTAAGCGAGGTAGAGGACTGCAAAGAGAAAAAAACCCTCAAGTGTGGCAAGAGAGGCTATAATTAAAATAGCAAATTGCAATTTCGGGGTGGGGGTGGTGTGGGGGGAGGGTGGAAGGGGATAGATGAGTATAAAAACCAAGGGACACCCAGTGAAGCATCTGACAGAAATGATTCCCAGGGATGTTCTGGGGAGAAAAATCCATCTGGAAACAGAGAAAAGGAAATGAAACAAGAATTTGTTGCATTATTTAAAGCTTTCCATGGTGGGGTGGGGGGTGGGGGACATTCAGGAGAGAGAAGGTTAAGAGAGAACAGAATGGAATCGCTCTACCAAAGGGGATTAAAGGAATCATAAGGGCTTTTTAAAATGACTCAAGCAAAAAAAAGGATGCAAATAATTGTAGGCTGTGAAATTAATGGTGACCAAGATTCTTAGTTCATTCTTTAAATCTGCTTAACAGGAAAAATGAAGGAGAGACATTTGTATGCCTGGGGAGCGATGGAGTCCTTGAAAATGCAGTTCCACAGAGCACTGACAAAACCAGATGCGTGCCAGAGAATATGTGTCCTGGGATAGGGCAGAGCTGGCAGGGAAATTAGACTCCGCGGCAGGGGCAATCTGCTTACATAAAAATACCTGGCACTCCCTCCCTTGAATGTTTGGCTTCCCAAACATTTGACTCTTTCGTGGAAGTCTCCACAGCATGTCCAGAGATTAGCAAAGTCCCAAGATCCTCTTGTAACAAACCACATGGGAACTACCCAGTCTGGGTTTGAATCTTAGTGCTGTCACTTACTGCTTTGTGACCTTGGACCAGTTACTTAACCTCTCTGAGTCTCGCTGCCTCATAGGTCGGTGGCGAGGATGACATGGGACTAAATACGAGCGAGTGCCTATCTCAGTGTTGAGTCCACAGTAGACTGTCAGTGCAAGTTCACTGAATCTAAATCCTTCATCCCCTGCCAATTTCTTTGGTCCAGAGAATCTTCTTAACCGAGTCGTGCCCTTGGAATATGCTGCTTCCTAGGATGGCCATTTTATAGCTCACTGAAAAGCAGCCAGGCCTAGGATCCTGGGGGAAGTACAAGTGACTTTGAGCCCCAGCAGAGACTTAACAGCATCTCTCACCTAAGTGTCGACATGTGCCATCACTCACCTTGTCCGTCTGCCCGGCCACTCACACTCGAGCCCACGGCAGTGCTTTACCAACCCTGGGGGTCTTTTCACCCCACTTTAGTCCTGCGCTGTCTCCACAGCCTTTTCCAACCTCTTCCCAGAGGCACCCCAATACGTACCACCTGTCTGTACATCCAAAGATCCCGACCTGCCCTAAGGGGTTCCAGCAGATGGGATTGAGGCACCGGTCCTGCCCTGGCAAGGGAGGTTGTGTGAAGGAGAGAGAGAGTGAACATTTGGGAAACAAACCGGATTTCCAGGCAAAGAGAGAATGGGATTTGGACACAGGGCCAGCAGCGGGTTTCTCGAATATTCTGGGGACAGAGTCGGCAAGACCCCTGGATGAACTGGCTCTGGGGCATGAGGATGAGAAGGGAGCCTGAGTGGACCCACAGGCTCCTTGGCCAGGAATGTAAGGCCCGTCTCCAGCTCTGATAGTGGATGGTTTCCCCAAGCTGCCAGGGCAGTGCCCTCCTGCTGTTGGCATTTTACTCCACCTGCTTTTTTTTTTTTTTTAAAGAATTTATTTATTAATGAGAGACACAGAGAGAGGCAGAGACATAGACAGAGAGAAGCAGGCTCCATGCAGGGAGCCCGACGTGGGACTCTATCCCGGGTCCGCAGGATCACGCCCTGGGCTAAAGGCAGGTGCTTAACCTGCAGAGCCACCCAGGTGTCCCTCCACCTGCTTCTAAGCAGCTGCACCGAATTGTTCCTTCTTCTCTCACAGGCAGTCCCGTGGACCTGCGGCGGGGTATTGGCTGTGGACGAGGCTCCTCCTAAGAGTTTTGCACCCCACCCCGAGGCCTGCCGACCTGACCACAGACCCAGCAGGACCTCCGGCTCACTCCTTGCTCCCGAGCTCTGATCCAACCCACATGCCCAGCAATGGTGAAGAGGAAACTAACCATCCCTCTCCCACATCCATCGCTTCTGGGTTTGTGAAGAGCAAGTGATGTAGCCGCCAGGCCCAGGACTCTCCAGTTTGCATTAGCCCCGTGAGGCCCACCAGGCATCAGTGTGCAGCTCTGGGGAAAGAGAACTCGGCTCCCTGGGGGATGGGAGAGGATTGCTTAGCTGTTCTAATCCCTAACTTAGCAATATTTTGTGTCAACTCCCTCCCTCAACCCTTGCCTGGTGTGCCCCCCTCCCCATGGGCTGTATGGTCCAGTTGGAGTGGCTTGGAAACTAATCAAATAAGCGTCCATTACTAGACTGTACTTGGAGTAAATCACTTAGCGTCTCTGAGCCTCAGTGTCTTCATCTGTAAAACGGGGACAATTACATTTACCTCATGAGACTATCAGGAAAAATTAGAAAATGCAAGTGCAAATTTTGGGTAAGCTGTGAACTCCAGGGCAAATGAATGTTAATTATTGATTGCTTGTGCACCGCCTGGGAAGCATGTCAGCCCACATCCCTTGAGGAATCTTTCTTAGGTTCCTTGCCTGGAAGCTGGGAGGACACGGACCTACCCCCTTCTTTTTTTAGCTTCTATTGTACTCTAAGCCTACCTCTATAATAGCATTAATCAACCTGCATTGTAACTGTTGCTTTGCATATCAATCTCCTACAGTGTACTGGCCACTCCTTCCCCTGGCCCACAGCAGGGGGCTCATTGCAGGTTTGATGAATGAATAGACTGAGGCACTGGGGAGCAGGTGCCGCGCATGGCCACCAGGGGGCAATCCAATCCTTCCTAAGCAGGTGGACTTGAGTCATTGCAGAGGCCCTTCTCCGAGGAAGAGTGAGCTCTGCAAGAATAGCTCTCTGGTGGGTGAAGGCCAGGGCCTAGGGCCTGGGCAGAGAATTCCCCCTTTGTGTCTGATACCAGCTCTATGCAAAGACAGGATCATATCTACCATGGTGTTCTGAGTTCCCATGTCTGTCTGGAGCCTGGATGCCCAAGAGGGGGAAACCAGGTTGTTCTGGAGGGGTGGGTACCGATGAGCTCTGCTGACAAAGTCGAAGGGAGAGTGTAACACGTTGTGTGCACTTGGATGTGTAAGTCCATGCATGGCATGGTTATAAGAACTCTTGGCCCCTCCGGGAGATTTGGCCATTTACCCTGCGAAGCAGCATGGCAGAGAAGTGCCAGACAGCACCAAGGCCCGGGATGCAGGTCTAGTCCACTCGTAGACCCTGCTTTGTGGCCTGAGCAAGTAGCTTCCCCTCCCTGGGCCCTGTCTCCTCTTCTGTGAGATGAAAGCAGTGGGCTAGGTGGCTCAGGGCCTTCCAGACTCTGACATTCATTTGTTGTCTCTCTAAGGTGTGAATTCTCTGATTCAAATTCAGGGACTCTAGATAGCCTTGGGGATACTCAGACTGGGTTAGAACCTGAATCCTTGAGATGGGCCTCTTCCACCTCTGACTTCCCATCAGGGCAAAACTCTGATTCACGTAGGTGGTCATAGGTGGTCACCTGCCAAATGCTGCTCGGGGCTCCAGAAACCTTTTGAATACCTGTGGGGACACTGTCACACACCTTTGTCTGCAGCGATTTCCCAGGTTGGACAGCCCCTACAGCTCTCCTGGTCCTGTGCTTCTCCTGTTCTCACCTCTCATTCTCAAACCACCAAGGACCTCCTCTGCCATGGATGTTGCTAACAGCTGGACAGGTGAGAATCGGTGACCGACCATGACAGCAAGCAGAGCCTGGAACCTCAGTCTCTGGGGGTCTCTTGGGGCCTGCCTTCTCTGGGACCCCACCCTATCCCTCCATTTACCTTCAGGCAGGACAGGCCAGACAGATGAAAATCTACCCAAGCACAAGCTGCTATTGAAATAAAGGCAAAGATGTTTCTTTATAATTTTCCCCTTGAAATAAACCCAGACTTAAGAACAACAGAAACACGCAAAATGTGTTTTTAGTGGAACCCAGATGGAGGGCTGGAAGCCCAGCGGGCTGTCTCCATAGAGAGTTCTTGTCTCTGGAATTCTATCCTCTCCTCCCCACCCGCTGAGGAACACCCCTTCACCCCCAACCCTTGGGCTTGGGCTCTCTGGCGGGGGCGTCTCCTTGGGGCCATCTCCTTGGAGGTGTTCCCAGGTGAGGAGAATGCTCCCCCCCCACCCCCCACCCCTGGGACATAAAACTGAGTCTGGCATCTAGAAAGATCTGTGGTTTCAGAGATTTGGGGGAGGGGGTGGGGACCAGGACCAACTCAATCCAAACACCTGGATCTGCCGCAATACAACAAAGAGAGTGAATTAAGACATCTGAAAAAAATACTCTGAGGAATTCTGTTCACCCACATGGCCCACTGCTTCTCATTAAATTGCTACAGTTCTCTGTATTAACATATGCAAATCCAGCCTTGTGCGTGAGGACTTAGGATAGAAAGGCAAGTCCTGACAGCCCCCTTCCACCCCAAAATTGGTCAAAGGATTCCCTGTGGGACAAAGATATCTCTCACTGGTTCCATTTTAATTCTACTAAAACAACAGTCTTGAGAGTTGTAGCCGTGGGATGGTGTGTTTCCTCGGGAAAAGGAGGAGAGGAGTGTCAGGGGGGAGGAGGGAAACTGATCCTGTAGGGGTGGCCTCTTCTATGAAGGGGCACTGGTCATTTGCAACACATTTTCCTGGACGTGTCCACCATGCGCCAGGGGCTATACTGGGCGCTGGGGCCACAGAGGGAACCAAGATGTGCACCTAGCTTCGGATTGCCCACGATCTGGTGGACGAGGAGGAAACCGGAGATTATAATTAAGTAACTGATGGAGGATGGCTGAGTTTGGTCATGGATGGTTTGCCTCTGGGACCTCCAGGTAGAGTTAGTTGGATACAGGGGGCCTGACACTCAAATGTGAGGTTTGGACAAAAAATAGGGACTTTGGAGTTACCAGAGTAGATGTGGGGACAATCTCCTGGAGAGTGGAGTGGAGGACCTAGAGCCATTTTGCAGGAGGGGTGACGTGGGCTCCCAAATCATCCATAGGGCCATGTTTTCTGTTTCACTACCCCACCCCCTGCCCCAGGTCATTGCTGACCACAACCCTTCCTCCTGGCCACCTCCTCTCTCTTACTTGCCCTACTCTCCTCTTTTTTCCTGTTTGTTACTTACGGTCTGTGAGGTGATCAGAACTGCACAGCAGCAGGAAGGGGTGCCCTGAGGACAGGGACAGTGTGTCTCTTGTTTCTCAGCTCCGGGCTCCCTGTCCAGCACATAGTGGGCCCTCAGTACAGAGGCCCTCAGTGTTTGCTGCCTGAATAAAGCCAGGCTGGCGTCCCCTACCCCGCCTCCCTTCAGGCCTGTGCAGGACCTCGGTGCGGCTCTGAAAGGGAAGGGAGCTGGGGGTGGGGGTGGTGAACGGAGGGGGGCTGCCAAGGCCCAGGGACAGAGGGGTGGGCGGGAAGGCGCCCTGTCTGAGCTTCACCTTCCGTACTCAGCCGTGACGCTTGGACAGAGTGAAGCCGCGCTGTCCCTGGGGACCCTCGAACATGAGCCCTGCTCCATATGCATCGAGGAGCCGGCCAAGAGTGGAAGGAAGTGCCCAGACAGAGGGAGACAGAGTATTAAAATTCCACCGACAATTCCATGGGAAGGAGTTTACAGCTCCTAACTGACCGTAAACCCTTCCTCCTGACGGGTCTTGGAATACATCGCGCCCGGCTTTCCCAGAGCAGCTGACACATCGCAGTAACGCTCCCCCAGAAGTCAGGCTCTGCTGATTCCAGCCGGGGCCGGGACGGGACAGCAGGCTGGGAGCAGCTGAAAGGGCCCCTGTCTCCTCGGGGCTCAGAGGCGGAGACGGAGGGCAGGCGGCCGGCTGAACTGGGCCCGGAGGGTCCCAGCCCGGGCAGAGGAGGTGGCTTGTCCACCCACTGCCTCTGGGCGGAATTCCCTGCACCCAGCGGGGCCCACTCGTTTTCGCCCAACCGAAAGCTCTGAGTGGCATGTCGCATATGTCTTTTATTAATAAAAATGAGAAAATGGAGTCATTATTACTGCATAATTGAGGCTCATTTGCTAGGCCAAATCTTTCAAAGCCCAGGTGCTGGGGGTGGGGCAGGGGGAGAAAATAAAAGGGACCTTGATATGAACCGCTTGGGAACCACCTGCGTGGGAGGAGCAACTTGGGAGAGAGTCTCCGAGAAACAGCAGAGTGCCTGAAGAGGATCTGCCCAGATGTGGGCAGCAGAGTGCACACCTCCTCCGGCAGGGCCACCAGATTGCGCCTCAGCCCTGGCGCCAGGGCTAGGAAGCAGCTCTCCTTAAGCAAGGCCTTACTCTCTCCAAAGCTCTGCTTTTCTATACCTTTTTTTTTTTCTCTTTTTTTTTTTTTTCAAGAAATCAGCTCATCTCCTGCCCTCCTTGACTCCCAAGATTGTCTTAAGACTCAGATGACCTCCATCATGGACCCTTTCCTACCCTCATTCACTCACCCAAGAGTCTTCCATTCAGGTATGTTAGGGGCCAGGTGTGGTGCTGGATAATAAGGTACAAAAGGGAATGAAATGTAGACCCTGCCTTCAAGGAGCCCACAGTCTAGTGGGAACCACCAAGAGAAATAGATGTGAATATGACACAATGTGGTATGGGGGCGGGGCTCTAGATGCCTGTGGTGCTTTGGAAAGCCAGAGGAAAGGCACCCCACTCATCTTGTTGAGGGGGGGCTTCAGGATCATGATGCCTGAGCTGACCTGTAAAAGGTGAGCAGGAAAATTAGAGCTGTATCACATCATTTCCAAAATGTGGGCATGATCATGGTATATGTGACCTCGAAGACAGGCCTTGATGATCCAGCCTGAATATAGCTATTGCTGTGCACGTTTTATGACCATGACTGCCCAGTGAGGCTATAAAAGGAGGAGGGGATGGAGGTCAATGGGGAATTTTACCTGGCTGCTTTGCCCCAGTGGAGGATAGCACCCTGTCTCCTTATACTCCTCATTTACGCTACCCCCAATGCGCTGTGGATGAAGCCTGCTCTTCAGACCAGAACCTCGATGTGAATAGGAAGCCCCAGTTGGGATGTTAGAATGCCAGCTTTTGAGCTTTCACAGAAGATAGTAAGATGGGCGATTGACCAGTTTTAAGATGTGGCCTCCACAGGCAGGAAGCCAGGCCAAGTGTATATAAATTGCTTCAGCCCTTTAAGGCAAAAAAAGAGTTAAAAACAGCACAAGGTAGAACAGGACACCCATACTTGGTTTCCATACTTTGGAAACATGCCCATCCTTATGCCGTCAACATTTTCTGTAATTATTTTCTTTTTGGATCCTTCGATATGAAGTGTTTTCTTTTTTGAGATTTAATTGACATATAACGTTATATTAGTTTCAGATATGCAACATGATTCAATATTTGTATATATTGTGAAATGATCACCATGATAAGTCTAGTTCACATCCATCACCACACATAGTTACAATTTTTTTTCCTTATGATGAGAACCTTGAAAATCTGCTCACTTATCAACTTTCAAATATGCAATTCAGTATTTTAATTTTGGTCACCATACTATACATTTTATCCCCTGACTTATTTTATAACGAGAGGTTTGTACCTTTTGACCCCCTTTACCCAATTTGTTTTGTTTTGTTTTGTTTTGTTTGGGGAGTTTTGGGGGTTGTTTTTTAGATTGCATATATAAGTGAGATCACACGGTATTCCCTGACTTACTTCACCCTACATAATGCCCTGAGAGTCCATCCATGTTGTTACAAGTGGCAAGATTACCTTCTTTTTTATAGCTGAATAATATTCCTGTGTGTGTATATACCATATATTATATATATAATCTCACCGTTTATTTATTCATCTGTTAATAGACCTAGGCTCCTTCCATGCCTTGGCTATTGTAAATAATGCTGCAGTGAACATGAGGGTACAAGTATCTTTTTGAGCTATTGTTTTCATTTCATTCAGGTAGATACTCAGAAGTTCTCTTTTTAATTTTTTGAGGAACCTCTATACTGTTCATAAAGTAGGGTCACTTTAAAGATGGCAACCTGTCTCTGCTTGAAAGAACCTGAACTAGAACCCCAAAGAAGTGATCTTAGTGCTCTTGGGAGCCAGCATGGTGGTGACAACAAAAATCAGAGGCAAGAATTTCTTCTCTCCCAAGAAAGATGGAGCCCAAGAGATCCAAGTTCAGGCCACGTTGTCGGCCACTGCTCCCAGCTAGAGTTTCTCCCTCCAGCATTCTTCTGGGTCACACTTTGGAGCATTTCTCTGTTTCTGTGTGTTCTTTTCACAGAAAAGACATTTCACTTAACATGCCTGTAAGAAAATAGGACCAAGACTAAACCCTGAGAACTTCTTCCTCCACCATGAGGGAGAAGTCCCAGGAAAATGGGCTGGGATGCTTACTGGGACCTTCAGAACCTGTAGCCCTGTGGATGCCGGATGCCATTTGTTGTCTGTCTGCCAGCACTGCCTGGGGTTCCCACACCAGCCAGTTGTGCTGCCAGGGGTCCTGCTGGAGAGGTGGGTGGGCAGGCAGGAGCGTCACACAAGATAGGGTCTGTTCCCTGGCTGAACTAGGAAGAAATGTTTATCCCTCACCTCTGGGCCTCTAATGAATTCCAATTCAAGCCACACAGGCCTAGGAATCCATAGTTTTAATCATTTCAAAAACTAGCCCCACTCTGGGTAAAATTACAATGCGCAAGAAGCTCAATGGAGCTTAAAGGCCACAACCTCATTATCATTTCATTAGACTCACATTTCAGCAAGATGGAAAGAAATGTTCTCACACACCACCCCCTCCCACGGCTCTCCTCTCCTCCCCCAGCCCTGTGGAATAAGTCTGGAGGACAGAGATGGTTTACAACAGCTGTCAGCTAGGAGAGCCACTGGCCCACTCCCATCATGCTCTCTGCCCAAGGAGGAAGCGTGCGGCGCAGCCGCCGGGAGACCTCAGCACAAATCAGCGCAGATGCCTCCCAAATCAAGTTTGCGACCCTGCAAAGTTTAGTAAAAACAACCCCCGCTGTCAGTTTGGTTTCTCACAGCTGGAGGGGTCAAGTCGTCAACACAGTGTAAACCCAGGCCAGCAGAGCCTTGTCCTGCCCGGGCCCCAGACGCCCTCTGGGAAGCAAAGGGTTTGAAAGTGTCTTAAACTTGCCTGGTTTGTTTATTTTCCAATGTTTAATGATATTGTCCATGCAAGGAACAGACCCCCAGCTCCTGCTAACAATTAAAGAGGTTTTCTAATTTGGGAGAAAATGTGATTTAAAAAAAAAACGAAGAGAGAAAGAACTTGCGCAGGAAGTAAGACGAATAATTCACATTGAGAGCACACCTGCAGAGAAGTGGGGGGAGGCCTGCAAGGACCCAGGTTGGACGGGGAGCACCTGGTGGGAAAGCTGTGGGGCCGGAGGGGGCCTGGCCATCACCTGACCCGGCCATCTCGGGGCAGCCTGGGACGTGGCTGCTTCTCTGCTGTCGCCTTACCACCGCCCCGTCACTGCGGTTTCACGAGTGTGCCTTGGATCTGTGACCCCGGTGTTTACAGGCCTCACCATCTCGTAAGCCCAGCTGGGTTCCCAGCAAAGAAGTTACCCATTTCACTGCCGCTTGCCCCCATCTGCCCTAGGCTCACTCTGTGGCTGGCAGGACTCTTTGGGGGGTGCCCCGCCTGCGCCTGTCAACAGGCCGTCATGGAGGGTGCATGCCGTGCCTTACACACAGCCCCGGTCCCTTGCTGCAGGCGTGCCCTGTAAGAATGCTGCTGCCCAGGCCCGGCACCTTGTCTCAAAGCCCCCCAAAAGGGTGGTGCTGCCTGCCTGGTATCCTCGGTGCACTGGCACCTCATGGTGTCCTGTGCCCTTCCTTCCCCCTCTGGTCACACCGTGTCACCTGGACACCAAACAAGCCTGCCTTCTCTGAGTCCTACAGAAGAGGCCCTATAAAAAAAATGCCCTTGGCTTCTTCTGAGGCCTCTCTCCCCACAGGGCTGAGATGCTAGGGTAGATAGAGGCAGGGGTGCAGTGAGGTGCACCTCCCTCCATTTCCCTATTCTTCCCCGTACTGCTGGTCAGTGCTCATGCCCCAGGCTTCCCCCAGTCTAGCAGGCATATCTGAATCCCACAGCTAGAAATGGTCTAGGCTGGAGTTGGGTGCCCTCCTCCATGTTCTCAGACCACTGGTCCTCAACCTTGGCTGCGTATGAGAATCACCCGGGGGAGCTTTTTCCATATCCTTTTGCCAAGGCCACACCCACACCAAGAAATCAGAATCTCTGGGCAATGGTGATTTTTTAAGCCTTCCTAAGGCGGTTCCCATGTGTAGCCAAGGTCGAGAACCACTGCCTTAGAGGAATGAAAAGAAGAAGAGCGGAGGAGGTAGGGGTCAGGAGGCAGGGAGGGAGGACAAGGCCAAAATTGGGAGTCCTTTTCCTGGGATGGAAGGGAGCTGAAGCAAGCCAGACCTGGTGCCACACCCCGGGACACACACTGAGAAAACCCAATGAGTCTTTTGTCAAACCTGCCAGTGACTCGGGCTGCCGCTGTCAGTATCTCTTTCAGCTGAGTCAAGGTACTGGGAGAGTCCAAGAAGACAAGTGCCTTCAGACCTGGTGGCATCCAGGCCTGGTCTGTGGCTGTGGCGGAGACAAAATCCTGCAATTGCCAGGGCATCGGGCGAGCTCTGACCTAGCCCGGGGTAGATTTCCAAACTGTCCAGGACAGCGGCCCATTGGCCGTCCAGAACCATGTAACCAAGGCCTGACCCGCACTAGCTAGGTGCACAGAGTTGGTTCATTCATTCATTCATTCATTCATTCATTCTTCCACCCATGTTCGTTCGTGTGTCCATTTGTCTATTCGCTCACTCACATCTGAGCATGTCAGAGCTGTGTGTAAGGACCCCAGATCCCATATGCAGCCCAGTGGTTCCCAGGCTTTGTTTTTAGCTGAGGAATGCTGGTTTAAGTGAAACCGTATGGAAGCATAAACAAATACGAGGCAAGCTGCTCTGGTGAGAGCAGGACAAGAGGCCCTGGGCCTGGCCTCTTCACCGCCCTCCTCCCGAGGGGGCTTCACCAGATTCTCCTGATCAAGGAGAAACAGGGTTTGGAAACCTGTCCTCTTATGGGGACACTGAGGCACAGAGCAGGATGGGGCCTTGCCCAGAGTCATACAGATTTCATGGAACAAACTTTACTGCACGAGCTGTGAGGGGAATACAGGGCTGGGTAGGATGCAGCCCTTACAAAATGGAGAAGCTTACAGCATGAATATATACCTGCACCTTGGATACTTGGAACCATTTGGTCCAGTTTAATCCGTAGACCCACCTCTCTTTGTTTTTGGCACAAAGCCCTTGCCAGCATCTTCCTCAGTACACGGCACTCACGGGGAGCTGCAACCTCGTCCTCCAGCACCTTCCAGGCCTGACGCACATTCAGCATGCCAGCACCCACTCCAGCTGTCCCAGTGGTGTTAGTGGGTATTAAATATTTTGAATATCATACTTGGATTCCACGATCAGAGTTTCCAAAGAATAAGGACCAGACAGTAACAGAAAACAGCAGTAACTAGATTCAACAAAGCCCGCCTTCTCACTGCAATTATTTGATACCAGATCCACCCGAGGTCTTTCATAAAAAGGGGAGACCGTTTTCTTCATGGGGTGATTTCCACTGGGAACTTTCTGGGGTGAGGCCTTCTGAAGATGCATGTTGGGCACGGGTGGCTAGGCTGTCTTCTGAGATGAACCGAAAGGACACAGTGCCGGAGGACCGAGATAGTCCCGAGGCCAGTCTCCAACCTTTCCACTGGCCAGCAGGGTTATGTGCGCACAGGACAGGCACCTATCGGGCTTGGAGTCATATGTGCAGTGTGTGCTGTCCTCCCAGGAACTGCCCTCAGCTGAAGGGACCTAGCTGTCTTGCCTAAGTGATGCCTCTTTCCAGAGAGGTATAATGACTCAGCCCCCTTGCCTTGATGGGGAAACATCTTTGAAGGGCCACCCAAGCTTTGGTGTGCCCCATGCAAGTAGCTGAGGCTTCTTGGCGACCCCATGCCATATAACCTCTCCCTCTGCTCGGTCCTACCAGTCCCATGACTCCCTTATAGATGTTGTCCCATGAGCATTCCCTCCATTAATCTTCTGCATTCAGGTCTTCCTCCCCAAAGTCTATTTCCAAAGGAACCTGACTCTCAGAACCACACATCCACAAAACAGGGGCGATAATCCCTACCTCGCAGAGCAATTGTAAGGGTAACGTGAGCTCATGGTTCACCTGAAATTTCATCTCTAACATTGTGCCTGGAATATAGTGAATGATCCATGCACACTTACTCACTTCTTTCCTCTCTCTACTCTTTCTTCCTCCAAGTGTGTTTAGAAGTTTTATTATGAGTGTTTTCTCTCCTCTGAGGGAGACCTCTAGCTCTCTGTTCATTGGCAGAGCAGACGTGATCGACATATTCCACACCCAGTAAATGTCCAATCCCTTCTTTGTGTTCAAGTGTTCTGCATAGCTGTGCTCACCTCTCATACCAAAACATAAACATAAACACACACACACACACACACACACACACACACACACGATTGCAGAATTCTGCAATCTTTGAAGCTTTGCAAACACCCAAAGCTTCACACCATCACCACAACACACACAATCCAAGAATTGCTTGTGTAGAGACCTATATAAACAAGTGAGACATCCCAGGAAGGAAAGATCATTTCCTGGTGGTGGAATCAAGAAGGTCCTCATAAAGGAAGTCACATTTGTCATAAGTTTTGAAGGATGAGTAGAAATCCAGCAGGCAAAGAGGGTAGGAGTAGATTTCTAGGCCAAGGGAATGGTGTGGCGGTCAACTGTGGAGTTGGAAAACACAAAGCATGCCCAGGCAAGTCCTACAGTCTTGGCTGAAGACAGGGTTTTTCAGAGGAGGACGAGGGGGAGGAGTCAAGCGTGGGAAGATAGTTTGGGATGTGATTGGGTGGGGCCTTGAATGCCAAGCCGAGACTGGAAGTAATGGGGTTCCACTATTTATGAAGGTGAGAAGAGCTTTATGAAAATCAGTCATGGAGAGGATTGAATGGGAATGACACCAGAGGACAAGAAATCAGGGCAGAGGCTATGGTAATAGCGCTAGTGGGGACATCTCCCACTTGGCAGGGGCATTGGTGGGTCAGGAGGGCAGGAGTCCCAGGGTGGGATCCTTGACCTCTTTTTCAGATCACCACTACTATTAAGTCCTTCAGGAGCAACTGTGCAAATAACTCAGCTCCTGATCTTTGAAAGGCAACAAGTGAGCTCGCTCCCCAACAATTGTTTGGGGAAGTGAAAGAGGAAACTGACCTCAATATAATGGTGCCTGACTCACTGTTTCTGAGTGACCTTGTGCAGAACTCTCTGAGCCTGCTGCCAGTCACCTCCTGTGTCCACACCTTATCTCATAGGAATGTAGACGGTAAAAGGGAGACCCATGCATGAAACACCTAGAGAAACGTCTTGAAATAGGACAGACCCAGCTTTATCCCTCAGTCCTTTGTTGTAAGGCCCTGAGCAAATCACTACACCTTTCTAGGCCTCAGTTTCCTCATCTATAAAAAGATGATAATAACTATCACCATCTATTTGTGGGATTTTTATGAGATCAAATAGCCTAATAAACCTGAAGGCACTTAAAGTTCTTTGGAAGCAGGTGCTAAAGACACACAAGGATGTAATTGTCAATGCTGTTATATAATTGCCCCCACCCCTGTAGCCCTGTCTCTCTTTTCCCTGAAGAGTCCAAATGCTGTTTATGGCATTCTGCTCTTCATGAATAAATCTCAAATGCCTCCTCTTGTTTCAACTGGGCCTTACACCAGAAGGCTCCACAGATACTGCTTACCTGAAAGGGACCTTGAGTCAGATCCTGCAAAAGCCAGGAGGAGAGGGTTTGGCTGAGAGTACCTGGGGAAGGTGACGAAAAGGGGATGAGTCACCACCCCTCAGCAGGGAAGCTGCTGGTGTCTTGATCAGGGCCAGGGAAAGGCAAGTGACTCAAGGTGGGACTTTCTGGGCATGGAGGAACTATGATCACTCACCCCTCCAGTTCCTTCATCTACTTGCCTGCATCGACCCAGAGGCCACCTCCCACCCAGTCCATGAAATCTAACGGTGTAGCCAATGCCAATGTGACTCAGCAACCATGTGACCTAATATTCCTCATCTGTAAAATGGGTCTAATCATCTCTGAGCTAGCGGCCTTACGGGGCTGACGTGAAGAGGGTCCTCTGGGCTGAGGATGCAAGAATGCTTTGGGACTATAATATGTTGTACCAAAGTAAAGGGCTATTTATGGGGATTTTTCAAGGCTATGTTATAAGACAATTTGTTGCCTGGTGGGGGGGATGATGGCTGGAGGCTATGAGAGAAGCTGTGGGGATCCCAGAATGTCAGTTCCCTCCAGACCCGAAGTTCCAAAGCTGGGTAGAAAGTGTCTCTTGAATATGGGTGTCCAACAGAATCTCTCTTGGTGTTCTGATACAAAGCAACCCCTCAAAAAAAATCCCCAAAACCACAAAACCAGGACAGTATGGGAGTCACCATCTTCCAACAGCCCATGGCTTGGCTGTTCCCAAGTGTCTTTGGACTCTCTGGACAGAGGCATGGGGCTTGCCAGGGACAGTGACACCCATCCACCCAGACTACAAAGGAGCATGGCTAGGAGATGGCAGTCTCTATCTAATTAGGGAGAAGTCAGAGCTGAGCTACCAAGAGGCTAAAGTCCCCTTCCCAGGGCAGGTCTGCCATCAATGGAGAAAGGGAGATGTCCTCAGCAGCAAAGTGCCCAGTGCTCCCAGGGCAGCAAGCATCCAGCAGGAATACGGTCAAGGCCAGAGGCAGGGCCTGCTTGATGTCTCTGGCTTGGACTCCTCCTCACAGGTGGGCTGGGGAGGGAGAGGAAATAGGTTAGTGTTCTCCAGGAGAAGTAGCCTCAGAAGAACATTTTCAGGTTCTTCATGAGGGTAGGACAGGGTTGATGGATTGGTGAGCCCCAAAGACCCTGAGCAAAGACAAGTTCTCCAATGTTCCAATGTGGAGAAGGTTTGGACCATCAGAGACTCTGTCCCTGCCTACTCTGACTTTAAGTGTTCCCCAGCCTCACAGGATTTCCTAACTCATTTAGTTAGGAAATCAGACTGTCTGTATTCAAATCTCAGGTCTATCACTAACCAGCTCTGGGGAACTTAGGCAGCTTATTTAACCTTTCTGGGCCTCCACTAACTCATCAGTATTTGGTGATAATAGTAGAACCTACCTCAAACCCTTGTTTTAAGAATTAAATATATTAGAGGGCTCAGCATAGTACTTGCCACCCTCTCGCAGTTGGCTCCTTTTGCTCCTTTTGCAAGACAGAGCTTCGGATCTATTTTTTGAAGACCTTCTTCCCTCTCTGTTCTGTGCCTTCCTCCAGAGTGGCACTGTCCCTTGTCACATTGCTCTTCTCCTGACTTCATGGTCACATCATAGCTTATGTAAGCTCATGGGACAAGCTGGCCACCATTCATCCTTCTCAGTTCTTAGAACCCTCAGTTCTCCACCTGCTCAGGCTTGAGATCCTTCTCTATGAATCTGTGTTCCTCTCATCTTTCAAAACTCTGCTCAAAACTCATGACCTTCGGGATCCCTGGGTGGCTCAGCGTTTTACTGCCTGCCTTTGGCCCAGGCCGCAATCCTGGAGTTCCGGGATTGAGTCCCACGTCAGGCTCCAGACATGGAGCCTGCTTCTCCCTCTGCCTGTGTCTCTGCCTCTCTCTCTCTCTCTCTCCCCCTCTCCCTCTATCATGAATAAATAATTCTTTTTTAAAAAAGGAAAATTTATTTAAAAAAAAACTCATGATCTTCATGAAACATGGCACAGTGTTTCAGAAAAGCTTAAGTTCTGGGCTCAGGCAGACCAGCTTAACCTATACCAGCTGTGGGACCTTGGGCAAGTCACCTCACCTCTCTTAGTCTCAATTTCCTGATATGTCAGATAAGGTAGGTACCCCTCCCTCACAGGATGAAGGAGAGGATAAAGTGAAATAACAACCCCTCGATGCCAGGTGCAGTGCTGGGAGGCAGTGCTGGCACACAGTAGGTACACAATACACATTTGCCTTCTCTTCTCCGTCCTCCAGCCTTCAACAATCTTTATAGCCACAATTGGCTCATTCTGTGTCTACTCTTGGATATTTATCATGTGGTGCTTACCCTTTCATTCATTTGACATTTATTGGGCATTTACTATTTGTCTCATGCTGCATAGGGCCTAGCAATGACTATCACCTAATCCCCACCCTGAGGAACTCACAGAAAAAAAATTTTTTAAGATTTTTTATTTATTTATTCATGAGAGAGACAGACAGAGCGAGAGAGAGAGAGAGGTAGAGACACAGGCAGAGGGAGAAGCAGACTCCATGCAGGGAGCCTGATATGGAACTCGATCCAGGGTCTCCAGGATCACACCCTGGGTTGAAGGTGGTGCTAAACTGCTGAGCCACCAGGCTGCCCACTCACAGAAAATTGAAAGGTTCAATACATGTGCAGCTAATCCTGGGGTCTTCTGGTGTCATAGCAGGGGCCTGTATACAAGGTACTCTAGATCCCGGCCTATGGAGTGACTAACGCTGATTTCACCAGTCAAGGGGCTTAGGTCAACTGAGCAAGCATTGACTGAGCCCATGCTGTGTGCCAGGTACAGTGCTAGGCACCAGGGATTCAGGATGAAGAAGACAGCGTCTCTATCCTCCAGGAGGGTGGGGTCCAGTGGGGAAGACAGACAAGAAGATGTAAGGATTATGCCGTACGGAAAGTTCCTGTGTGCCCAGGGTTCTGTTATGTAAGAGGGGGACAGCTAAATTATATGGCAAGGAAGACTTCCTGGAGGAGGTGGCATCTAAGACTTAAAAGACAAGCAGGAATTGGCTAAACAAAGGACAGACAGAAGGTCTGTCCATGTGGAGGGAAACAGCCTGTGCAAAGTCTAGGAGGAGTGAGGCCAGGGAGAGGGTTTAGGGACCTGAACCTGCCAAATCAGTTCCTGCTAATTTAATCAAAGTGAATGTCCCCTCACCTTCCTGGAGTTCTACTATGCAGCCAGCAGGCCACAGAAACTCCCAGTATACCCCATGCCCGCTGAGGGACACGCATGCCCAGTTAGCAAATGCGCACACTCACACACGTGTCCACACTCCTCTCCCGCACACATACTCAGGGAACCTGCACTCACAGACTCTCACACCACTTACCCATGCATCTGCTCACTGCCACACACTCACACACACTCAAACACTAGAAGGCCATGGCTTGCCTTTGTTCCATGAGCTCCCCCTGGGGAGGATAAGCCCCTCTAAAGGTTCTGGGCCTCCAGCCCAGGGATGGCCTTCAAACCCCGCACCAGAGAACCCCAGGATCTTTCACTGAGAAGGTACCAAAGGGTTAAGAAAGAACATTTCCAGGGAGTTTGCCTCTTAATCAACACAGTTAATTCTTTTCCTTTTACAAACATAAATTCTTGGCAGTCAGTAACCAAGAAAGAAAGGGGTAAGAAAAAAACCTTAACCCAACATTAGTCAAATCTTTGCCTCTTCCTATTTTTTTTTTCAAGTTAAAACCCGGGGGAATTCAAAGCAATGAGAGAAATCCCAGCCCAGATGGAATGTTTTTGCTAATATACGTCTGCAAGTTATTTAAATGTATGTTTAAGTGTGCATGCGTGGGGAGGGGGAGCGGGGAGGGAATATGAGAGCGAGCATGATGGCTGAGTAGGGTGTGTGTGACTGGAGCACACAGCAGAGCAGAGGAGTTCTCAGAGTCCCTGCCTGAGCCCTGGATGTCCTCCGGCCCCAGCAGGACCTGTCTAGACCTGACGAGGGAAAGGCCATTGCCCAGGACCATCTCTGTCCTTCCACCTAGGGTCTCCTGGGACAATAGCCCCTGTCCCTGACCCTCAACCCCAAGATGGCCTGGGGGACATAGTCTGCTAATAATAACCCACCCACCGTATACTTTCTTGACCTTCTATCCTGCTTTGCCGGAAGAGCTGGAGCTGGAGTTTGTCTTGGTGGAAAGGGACATTTGAGAGGACCAAGCACCCACCACAGAGCTACACCCACAATGGCCCTGCTCGGATTAGAAATCGGATTGGGCCCCATTCCTGGCCTCTTGCTAGCCCCTCTCAGAGCTCTCTCATGACCTCCAGACCCCCAGAGTTGTCCCTGTCTACTCTGACCCTCACCTCCTCACTGGAGGGTCACTGGACCCTCCACCCCAGCAAGGCTCCCCCCTCCTCCCCCAAAGCCCTCCCAGCTGGGTTCAGGGGGGTGGGGCTTTGTAGACCACCCCCTCCGCCCCCACCTGCCCCAGGCTCCCTCTTGCCTACTCCCCCCTGAGCCGCCTTTAATTCTGTTAATCTTTTTTCTGAAATTGCTCCTCTGGCCCCCTAATCAGCTGTGTGGGTTCCAACTTCCTGATTTTCAGGGGAAGATTAAGCAGCTTTCTCCATCTAAAGGCTCTTTGGATGCCTGGGCCACCCCACTGGCTGGCTAGACCCCCACAGCGAGGGGCCTGCTCTCACTCTTCTGAGCCCAGGCCCACCCTGAGTCCTGGGCCTTCCACAAGGAACTTCCCATGCCCCTACCCTGCCCTGGCCCCCCAGAGACTCCAGCCCTCCCATCATTCCCCCTCCACACAGAGGCCTCTCAGCTCCTCCTGCCTGGGCCTACAGCCTCCTCTCCCCAGCTCTTGGGAAAGGAATGGGGGGTGGGGGGTGGGGGCAGGGCAGTGCTCAGAGGTTGGAACCAGCAGAGAGACCTCACTTTGGTAGCCCCCTCCTCTGTCCAATTTCTCCTCTGGTATCTCTGCTTTTCCTACCCGCTCTTGCCCCCGAGGCCCTTTTTCTGAGGATGTGGCCATCCATGGTCTCCCTTGGCAGATGAGCAGACAAGATGCACCAGCTTTCAACTCTGCAAATGCATCACCTACTCTGCTCATCTTCTGGAGCCACCTCAGGATCTGGTGCTCAGCTGAGTCCTGGCAAAATGGAGTCAGGGTCACAGACTGCATGAGAAGGGCCATTGGGAAAGGGGATGAGAGAGTAGAAATGATTTTTGGATTACGTGTCATTTGAGCTTGTCTGATATGTAACTAGAGGATGGTGTAGCGTAGAACTCACTTTTGACGTGGAAGAAATAGTTGCCTAGAAAGGAATCTCTGAGACAGAAAGAGGAAAAGAAGATATTCTGTGGAAAGTGTCCAAGAACACCACCTGGTTGGGGCTACAGCTTCCATCTGAAATGGGTGAGGTTTTGGGACTTCCATCCATGGACACTGGCTTCCTGAGGCCTAGAGATGCAGAGTCCACGAATCCCCTGGCAGAATGCAAAATCTTGTGAATATGGACATTCTTGTAAGAAGAACCTCCATGGCCTTAATCGTGTTCTCAAAAGGGTCTCTCACCCCACAAGGTTAAAAACCAATGAACTAGAAATTAACGTGAAGGTGACACTTGAAGCTGGCTAGAGTGACCCAAAGGACTAGGCCAGCGTGGTGCTGGATGTCCTGTGGCTGAACCCAGTGGACTGGATCAGGCTCTGGCGGTGAGTCTGAGGAGCTGACCTCCACTTCCAGGTGAGTGTGTAAGAAGCACGGATGGGGGGTGGGAGGGTGGGGGGTGTGCTTCCTGGCGACCAGCTGGGTTCTTGGAGACCCCATGTGAAACCTGATCTCTGCCAGGTGAAATCCTGGGGTGTACATGATGTATGGTTACTGGGCTGAGCTGTCTGTGGCTTTGCTGTGGCTCTAGCAAGTATAGCTGGTACCAATCTGAGCTCTAAGCCTTCCTGGGGCTTCAGAGACAAGTGCATCCAGGAGGGTCTCCCCCCAGAACTTTCACAACATGAAAGTTTCATCTGTCTCAGAGTGAAAGTAGTGACCACTCTTCAAGGGGCTGTGAACATGTCCAGCACTGATGTGGGCAAGTCAAAGGAATTCCAGAAAAAGCAGGGAAGGTCATCGATGCTAAGGGGACAATTTGGAGGCAAGGACAGATGCTCTGCAGAAAGTCCCCTTGCCCACCTCTGCACCCACCAAGCTGGTGGACCTTTCTGGGTCATGGTTCGCTCTCCTGTGGAATGACAGTGTTGGGCTGCTGGGTCTCTGGGGACACCTTCAGCGCCACCACCTTGGAAGTTGAAGAAGTATCCCCTCCTGTCTCTGTCCTGGAGCTCCTGGAGCTCTCTCTCATGGGGCAGGTGGAGATTTCTCAGGAGCCACAGGGCGCTCTCCCAGCCTTCTCCAGGGTGCTGCAAGACCACCCACCCAGGGCCTGCACACAGCCCTCCCCTCCCACAAAGCCAGTTTCCCCACAAACAGTCTGTGGGAACAAGATGGTTTCCTCTTTCTTTTTTGACTTGTCCACTTGCTAGCTGGCTTTCATGCTCAGATCGGGTGCATTCAAAGGACAGAGCAAGGGAGCCTGGCTCAGGCAGGTGTGTGTGTGGGGGGAGCATCCTGGCACCAGGGGTGCTGGCTGCTGCACAAGGCAGCTGGGCCATGAGGGCTGTGACCTCTCCTCTGGGCCCTCTGAGAAAGAGATGAGCTTCCTCTGTTCCAGGACTGTGCACGGCTGTCCCAGATAACCTCCCAAACTCCCTTCTAGAGCCCGATGGTTCTAGAATGTGTTCTTCTAGCCCATGTGTGCGCCTGTGTGGTTATATCTGTATGTGTCTATAGCTACGTGTGTATAAATATAGATGGATGGATAGAAATCAAGGGTGTACGGGGTGGTAGCGGTGCTTCCTGCCTGCGGCACCGGGGCCACTGCCAGCTTCCGAGAGGGCAGCTCCCCTGTCTCTCCCCGCGGGTGTCTCCTGTCACTTCCGCCCGTGACTCCTTCCCCCCCATCAAGTGGTCACGTCACCATCTCCTCCCTCGCTTTTCCTCCCCCCCAGGCTGCTGCTATCCCTCACTCCTTCCTCCACAGCAACTCCAAAATCTGTTCCCTTCTTGGTCTCCGCCCCCCACTGGCATCCCCCTCCTCCTGTCCCATCTCTTCTGTCTCTTGCCTCTACTTCCCTCTGCTTTTCGCCCTCTCCGACTCCGTGCTATCACTGCCTGCCCTTTGTCCACCTGTCTGTCCCTCCTTGTGCTTGTTTTATGTGCAGCTGCCTGCTGGCCCCTCCAAGTCCCTGTCGGCCTCTCTCTGTTTTGTGCGTCTCTCTGTCTCTTAACAAGGAGCTGGGCCAGGAACTCCAGGGAGGCTGTGTTTCCAGCCTCCTCCTCCTCACCTTGCTGGCAGCTTGGCTCCTCAGGTGGCTGGGCTGTGAGCAGGGCAGGGCTGAGGCTGCAGGGGGCCGGGGGGCAGGGGGACGAGGGGGGGATGGACCTCCCTGGCCTGCCTGAACCAGTGGGCCGTGGGCAGAAGAGCTGGGCCAGGAACCAGTGATGCAGGCAGGCCTGCCTGTGACTAAAACAAGTGGCAGCCCTGGCTCATTTGCATGACGGGTCTCTTTTACATAAATCTGCATGTCAAGCTGGAGACCCAGGAGCCAGGTAATGCAAAACGATGCAAAATAAATTAATCAGAGTGCCCTGCTGCAGGTGTCAGCCAGCCGGGTCTTCCAACTGCCAGAGCAAATCTCGTTGGGCTGGTTTCTTTATGGGGTAGGGGGTGGAGAGGGGGGCGGGCAGGGTGCTGGCCTAGGGTGGGCAGCCAGCGTTCCCTCAGGCTGTGGAAGGCCCGAGGGCGGCCTGCTGTCCAGCTTGGCTCTGGAGTGGTCCTGACAGAAGGACCCTGATGTCTAGAGAGGGCTGTGAAGCCAGCCAGCCTGGACCACAGCCTCATCCAGGCCCTGGATACGCCAGGGCTGGTGGGGAAAGGGTGGATGTGGGGTTTACTCATCCAGTGGGGGAAATGAGGTGCAGGGAGTGGGGGAGGCAATGTTCCAGGGTTACCCACTTCTTATGGTGGGGTCCAGATCAGAAGCCTGCACTCCAAGCTCTCAGCAAGTAGCCTCCCTCCCCCTTAGCATGAGCACGCTCCATTTGCAGGCCTTAGTGACTTTGAGGGATCAGGGATGATGGCCTGACCTATTCCACCCTGGCCTTTGGGAGCACTCCCAGGCTCTAGCCACCCTGGGGGGCCCTCCAGGCCTCACTGACCCAGACACGGAGTCCTGCTCCCCCTTTAAGAAAAGGCAGCATGTGACAGAGGCAGTGGCTCTTCTCCCTCTATGTTCTCCAGCCTTTGGAAAGGGTGACTTCTTGGCTCCCCTCTGGATTGAGAAATCCAGTCCAGCTCCCCGGCTTCTGAGAGGCCCCTTCATATGAAAGGGGGATGAAGGGCAGGGTCACCAGCACCAGAGCCTGCCCCACTCCCGGCTCCATTTCTCCTCCAAAGGCAAAGGTGACCCAGCCTCAGGAGCCCAAGGGCTCCCAGAGACCTCACACACCCTCTCCAGACACAACCTGCAATCTGCTTAAAGGAGATCCACAGCGCATCACATTTGTACCCACTCGACTGCTCTCACTCCCCTCTGCCACAGGAAGCTGGCCAGGAGGGCTCCATCCTGTCACTGGAGAGTGCAGACCAACTGCCCTCTGATGGCCACCTCAGGGGAAGGCCATCCAGGAGTTAAAAGCGGGAGCCTTGGAACGAGCCACATCTCTGCTGGGTCCGTCTGCTATGACTACCAGCTGTGTGACCCAGGGCAAGGCACCTGGCCTCTCTGAGCCTAGTTTTCTCATCTGTAACATATGGGTGGTATTACTTCCTACCTCGCAGGGTTATTGTGAGGATTAACTGAGACAAAGCAACCCAGCACCCCACGCGGCACCTGGCACGGGGTGGGCAGCTATCTATAAATGGCAGTCATTATTACCACTCCTGCAAATACAGCTATGACAACCAGTCCAGCCCAGGGCAGAAGAAAGGGGTGGGAAGCAGGAATAAGTCCAGCTGGAGCCTCTCTCCCACGGCCCTTCCTCCTGCCTTGCTTTCCCTGTGCCCCCACCCCCCCTCCATCTAGCCTGCACATTTCCATCAGTTCCTAAAACACAAATGTTGTCATGCCACTTCCTGGCTGTAAACCCTTTCTGACTCCCTACTGCTGTCAGGATAAAGCCCAAGTTCCCTGACGCAATTTTACAAGGCTCCCGCTTGTCTCTCAAGGCTTCTCACCCTCTCGTAACCTAAGCTCCAGGCCCGTGGTTCCTCAGACACACACGTCCGTGCTCACCTTCAAGCTGCCGCACGGTCCTGACCCCAGCCACTCACTTCTTAGCTTAGAAGTTGCTTCCTCCCAACACTCCCACTCCTGCGGCTGAGGATGCAAAGAGAAGAGCATAAGGGGAGATTTCACCTGAGAGGCCCAAACGGTAGGGTTGTCTGAGATCATCTAGTCTGACTTTGCCTTTGGCAGAGGAGAAACCCGGAATCCCAAGGGAGGGGGCTTCCTCCGGGTAGGCCATCCCCCCTCTGCCCCTCTCCACACGAGGGCAAACAGGTGACCCTTCCAATCAGCAACTCCTCCTGTGACACCGAGGGCCCCTGTGCTAATTCATTTGCATTTAATCATTTAATCACTTCTCCCGGGGAGAATGAATAAACAGAAAAGACTTGGGACCCAAAGGAATGAATTCCAAGCCTTGGGAGGGACCAGGAGGGATTACTGTATTTGGGGCCAAGAGCTATTTTATAGCACCCCTGGAGCATCCCATCCCGGTAGGGGCCCCATCTCCTTTCACCTTTTCATATGATTCTGGTCTGCCTCACCTGCAAGTGAACAGGGCCTGTGACCAGATGAGTACCGGTCAAGGCCACCATGGCAGCGTGGAAAGCACACAGGCTCTAGAGTCAGAAGACCTGAGTTCAAGTCCTACCTGCCGGCTGGGCCAATGGGCAAATCACTTAACCCTTGCATCTCAGTCTCCTCAACTATAAAGTGGGGTAATAATAGCACTCCCCAGGCTGTCATGAGGCTCATGTGGGGTGATAGATGTGAAAGAGGCTCCTGAACAGTTTGACGTTCACCATGCTTTCTTAATGAGATGGACAAGCCCAGGAAGGTTCTGATCAGGGACCAGGCTGTAATGCCCACGGTTATTGCTAACTCACCCTCTGCTCCCGTTCACATTCTGTGCCTAATCTGTTAGGGACTGAAAGGTGTTGCGCTTATAAATATTTGTTCCTTATGGCCAGACTTTCCTGGGTTTTATCAGCCTGGTTGATAAGATAATCCTGTCCTGTGGGGCGAGCTCTGGCACCTGGTGTTCTGCATTGCAGGTGACCTCTCAGACCTAACTTTTTAATACCTAGCAAGTCAATACATCGGTTCTCAAATTACAGGCTGGAAGGGGAGGGGCTGTCAAAGGGGGGCCTCTGAAATTAATTCTCTTTGTTTCTGAATCTGATGTCTAGAGTGGACCAGAGACTCCAAGTTAACACCTTTCGTGCCAGATGGTGACTGGGTCTCCACTAGCTCCAGTAAGCTCAGAACCAACACGGTTTTGAAAAGACTTGAAGTGAGCACTCTTCTCCTTTAATTAAGCACGAAATCTCCATATCTGTTTCAGCCTTTGAAAAGTGAAACCCAGGAAGGCAGCTTCCTCGGGCAGAAAGGAGAGGTGTGCAGAATTAATATTCCATCTCGATTTTTTCCTGTGTAATTTAATAAGTTGACTAAGCTTATCGGGGGACCCGCGCTGCATTCAGCCGCTGGGCGAGCCAGACTCCTGCCGCCTCACCTTCCCAGTCAACAAAGCTCACATTAGAGCGGTTGACCGGTCAGGCGAGGTGAGGCGGGGTTAAGGTAAAGAGCTGGGACCGTGCTCACCTTGCTCAGTCACATGTCACCACTTGGCAACATGTCCCTCCTCCCTGGAGCATGCTGGCTGGATCCTCACAGAGTCCTGGGGGCAGCCTGAGTCACACCTGCCCTCCAGGGCTCTGAGCCTTGGGTCCCAGATGGGCCTACTGCCTTCCCTCTCCCCCAGCCTCAGGTGGGAGGGACCTGAGCAAGGTATGGACGGGCTAAGTATTAAAAAACAAACAGGGGGACGCCTGGGTGGCTCAGTGGTTGAACCTCAGGGCTTGATCCTGGGGTCCTGGGATCAGAGTCCCACATCGGGCTCCCTGCATGGAGCCTGCTTCTCCCTCTGCCTATGTCTCTGCTTCTCTCTCTCTCTCTCTCTCTCTCTCTCTCTGTCTCTCATGAATAAACAAATAATCTTAACAAAACAGGGATCCCTGGGTGGCGCAGCGGTTTGGCGCCTGCCTTTGGCCCAGGGCGCGATCCTGGAGACCCGGGATCGAGTCCCGCGTCCGGCTCCCGGTGCATGGAGCCTGCTTCTCCCTCTGCCTATGTCTCTGCCTCTCTCTCTCTCTCTCTCTCTCTCTCTCTCTCTGTGACTATCATAAATAAATAAAAATTAAAAAAAAAAATCTTAACAAAACAAAATGGGAAAAGAACCATTCAGGGACTGCCCCAGACCTCCAGTGGGCCCTTCCCCCCTCCATCCCTCTTCCCTCCCACTGCCTTTCTCTCCCTCTTCTGCTGGCCTGGAGGGCACCCCAGAAGCTGCTTCCCTCTGGAGCTTGTCTCTCCCTCAAGGAATCTGACTCACAAAGGCAAAATTCTCACAGAAAACTCCAGAATCCCTAGAAAGAAATCCTTGGAACCCAGTGTGGGAAACATTACTCTGGGTGTTCATCTCTTTTTGAACATCTACTGAGCTTCTGCTTACCTCCACAAAGAGGTACGTGGGAGGGGGGTAAGGTACCAATATAGAAATTCCCCCCATAATAATAGAACACTAGAGCAGAAGAGATTTCAGGGATTAACCAATCCAGCCCCTCTTTTTTTACAGAAGGATAGTCTGAGGTTCAAGGAGGAAAACTAGTCTGTCTGATGAGTTTCTAATAACTAAGGCAGGGCCCGTGGCTTTAGGCCGGGGACTCCCTAGCACAGGGGTCTATCACATTCCAGCGATTAAAAGCAGGGGCTCTGGACCCCGGTGGACCTGAGTTCAAATTTTGGCTCTACTGCACGACTCGGTAAGTATTCAAAGTTTCTTTTTACCTCTGTTTCATCATTTGTAGGATGGGGATAACAGGAACCACTTTGCAGGGTCGATAAATGAGACGATGTATGATGTTAGCGCCGGCCATGGATTACATTGCACAGAAGCTCCCCGAAGGCAAGGACTTGGTTTCCCTCACTGCTGTAACGTGGGAGCCGCACCGTGCCCTGCCCAGAGCGGCAGCCTGCAGACGATGGACTGGATGGATGCAGCACGCGGTTTTTACATAATTGCCCAGAGTACCTTCAACTTCAACCCCCTTTTCTTTTCTTATCCAGGACGCCTCTCACTGCTTCCTCCTTGTGTCCACGTGCATGGGGGGGTGGGAACACCCCGCCCTGCACACCTGCACGTCCCCAGGCCGCTTCGCTGCTGTCTCTCAAGTGTCTCTCATCACCTGCAGGGGGAGAAGGGGAACCGTGAGGCTGAATCCAACCCTTGCTTTCCTACCCCCTCCTCCATTCAGTGATCACATTGCTCCCCCTTTATATACCTGAAATCCCAGCCCATTCTCTAACGTACTTTGTACGGCCTCACTACCCAGGGGTTGGTTTAAAAAAAAAAAAATTGCCACTATGTCTTTCCAAGGAGGGCTGTCCACTTATTTTTGTTTAGTCTGATTCAAAACCGACTGATGCAATCCCCTTCTGCTCCGGCAAATAGGGACCCTCACCAAAGAAGGAAACAGCCAGAGTGAGAAGGGGGCGGGTCAGAAGCTTTCTGGAGATTTCTGTGGCTCCCACAGACAGCTGGACAACTCTTCTACGTTCAGGCCTCAGAGTTTCAGGAAAACACCAAGACTCAGAGACGCGCCTTCATTTGAGTCATTTGGGTGGAGCTGGTGTTTTCATCTGTGCTATCTTCCCGTTTCCCTCTGCTTCCGAGCTGGGGGCCGTGAGCTGAGTGGGAATGCCCACTTTCTTCTGTCACTGGGGTCTGGGACACTGAGGCAAAACACAGAAGAGAAGCCTACAGTTCTTCCTAAATCCGGTTCTGTCCTTTTCTCCCACCTCTACATTTAGGGATTTAATTCATTTTGAATTAGTGATCATCTGGAGTAAGAAAGTATAGGAAATGGATAGACTAGATTGTAATAAATATCTCAACCATGCAAATTAACATAGGCCCACAAGCCTGGACCTGAAAGAAGCAGACCCCCCAGGCAAGTAAGAATGTGCCTAATAATAGCAAATAATCATAATGACAAATAAGGCGTCTGGTCTGCCAGAGCCTGGATTGGTGTGACAGAAAGATACGTTGTAAAGTGAAATACTCAATCCGGGCAAACTGTAGGGGTTTGTTTGTTTGTGTGCTCCCTCAGTGTATATGACCAAAGAACAGATTCCACTTACTTTCATCTTCTTTTTAATGACTTAACTGAACAAGGGTCTCAGTTTACTAAATTAATGGAAATGCTGGCTCTGTGCAGATAAGTAGTTTCCATCCTTTTGAGGTTGGCCTCCCCATTTGTCTGAGCTCAGATCTTACTGGGCATAGTGCCTGATGCCAGTAAGGGCTCACCACCTCCCCGCTACCCTGTCCCCCCAGCCAAGCAGAGAGGCCAGGCAGGGTGGTCCACCTAGTGGGGCTCCAGTGAGCTGAGGCTCAAGGTGGCAGGAACGTCTCTCACCACAATTATGGGCCCTTTGAGAAGAAGAGATGTATCTACCCATTTGAGAATGTGCCATGCACATCAAGTTCAGCAAACTGACCAAGAGGTCTATTATGGACTAAGTTTGGGGTGTCTGGGTGGCTCAGCCAGTTAAGTGTCTGCCTTCGGCTCAGATCATGATCCCAGGGTCCTGGAATTGAGGCCTGTGTCAGGATACCTGCTCAGCGGGGAGTCTGCTTCTGCCTCCCCCTCTTCCCCCTCCCTACCCCACCCCAACTTGTGCTCTCTCTCAAATAAATAAATAAAATCCCTTATGGACTAAATTCTGTGCCCCTCCCCCCATTCATAGATTGAAATCTAATCTCCAGTGTGGTGGTATCAGGAGATGGGGCCCTTGGAAGGTGACTGGGTCATGAGGATGGAGCATTCATGAATGAGATTAGTGCCCTTAGAAAAGGGGCCCAGCGAGAGCTCTCTCGTCCCCTTCTGCCGCATGAGGCCACAGGAAGAAGATAGCCATCTAGGAGCTAGAAAACAGGACCTCACCAGACACTGAATCAGCTGGTGCTTTGATTTAGAATTTTCCAGCCTCCAGAATGGTGAGAAATAACTATTGCTTAAGCCACCCAGTTTATGGTGTTTTTGTTATAGCAGCTCAAACAGACTAAGACAGAGTCTTGGTGCATTATTGGAGCCAAGAAAGACTGAGGTGGGCATGAGGGCACAGTGTATATAGCAAGGAGTGGCAGAGATAGGGAAGTCCTCCCCTAGCCTGGGCCTTAACCCCAAGAAGCTTGCCTCCGCCTGGGCCACAGGAGCCACATAAAAACCCTGCCTACTTCAGTTCAGTGTCCACAGTTCTGTTCTGGCCTAGACATTGGCTCCCACGTGGTCTCCAGCTCTCTCCCAGTTTAGCCTTCCAGGCTCATCTTACCTGGACTTACCAGCCTGATTCCATTTCTGCTTCATGACTGTCTTAGAAATCCCATAACCTCAGCCAACAACAATTACTCCCTAAGCACCAAAATCCACTTCAGTCCCTACATCCAACTCAGGTGTCCAGGACACCACAGCATTTCAGACTCCTAATGGGGGTTGGGGAGGTGGCCTGTGGGGAAGAAAGGGTGGGAGTTAGAACATAAAAAGAGTGGGTCACAATGGGTTAGGAGAACAGTTTGGGTGAATATTAGGAAGAGAGTTAAAAATATACTCCTGTGGTGTATGGCATGAGTGGGCTGAGTTCTTTAAAGGGCTGCTGGCAGCGAGATTGAAACATTAAATTGATTTCCAACACCCTTTGGCATAAGCAGGGAGCCCCTGCTGTGAACCCCAATGATGTGGCCTCAGCCTGATTCTCTTGGCTTTTAGGTGTGACCTCCAAGGAATGACAGAAGAGAATGGCTTTTGAGCTGAGAAAAATGTATTCAAAGTCCATGCAGCATTGCTAAAGTGTGCACTCTCTCTTTCCTTTTTTTTTTTTTTTTTCTAGCTCTGTCTTTGCTCCAAGAAGGTCTTTTTTTTTTTTTTTTTTTTCTTTTTTAACTTCTGGAGGTCTTAATGCTTACAGCCATCACCTGGCTTTTTCTGGTTTGGGAATTTTGTCTGTCTCCTCACAAAGGGCCTTGCTTCCACTTCATAACATCCTCCATTTCAACTCTCAGTACTGTCAGCAGGGGTTATACATGTAGGAAACAATCAGATCTACGAACCAAGCTATCAATATTTGCCTTCCTGCCTCCTCATGGGTCACAGGTTCTGACGCAGAAGTGATGCTATATGAGTCTTTACCTGGTTACCCCACTCACCTCCCCAGAAAGTGCACAGTGCTGGTCACTCATGTTGACCCAAATAGAAAACATCCCTTTGACGTCACTCCAGCTTTGCCTCATCTTTCTCTGTAGACCCAATCTTGGGAAAATCTCCTACTCGGCTTAAAAAAAAATAATAATAATAATGATAACCTGAATGGGAACCCACATAACATATTTGTCAGAATTTCAGATGATACAAAATAGAATCACTAAATAGGGTAAAAGAGTAAGGTTCCAAGTCAACCATGATAGGTTGGACCAAAGAACTGAATTCAAAAGATGACACTTACCAGTGGTCAATGTAAAGTCCCACTCTTGGGTTCAAAAAAACAACATAGATGTATAATTTCAGAATTTGGAAGACAGAACTAACAGAGCTACAAGTTGATTGCATGCTCAATAGGTGTCAAGGGCACAATGTGACTCTCAAAAAACCTAAAGCCACTTTAGGCTGCATCATGGAAATATAAAGCACAGGTGATGACCCCGTTCTACTAGGCTCTGCTGGACCACATCTGATGTGTACTGTTTCCTTTTGATACGACTCCAGGATGGACACTGACAAACTCTCATGCATCAGAGGATTAGAAACAGGAAAATAAAGAATCTGGAAATTATAACAAACCAGGATCGTGAAAGAACTAAGGAATTTTAACCCCAAAGAGGAAAAAGATTGAAGGGGATATGAAAGCTGTTTTCAAGTGCTTTAAAGCCTAACCCGTACACAAGAAATAAAGCTTCCCTGCCCTTAACTCTAGAGGACAAAAGTAGGTCCATGAGAATAAGTTCCAGGGAGCTAAATTTCAGCCCAGCTGAGGAAGAACTTTCTCTCAACTGTGACGATTGTCCAAAGCTAGAATGGTCTCTGCCAGATGAATCAATGATTCCCCATTACTGGAGATACTACGGCAAAAAGCTGGAGGATTGTGGATGAGGGATGCTGCAGAGAGTTGTACTCACCAGAGTAGAAGATCAGATCTTTTCAATTCACAGCTATTCTGATTCTGGGGATTGCTGTTATAACTTATTATACTATCGCCTACAGGAAAATACCTAATTCCCTTGCTTAATGCAATAAAGCTGATGAATTTCAGAAATGTTTCCCAGCTCTTTTCAGACTCAGTTTTAAAATTTCAGATAAAGACTGCAGACTCTGGAGACAACTGCCTATGGGTTCAAACATGGCTCTGTTACTTATTAGCTGTGCGACCTTAGGCATGTCACTTAACTTCTCTGGGCCTCAGTTTCCTCATCAGTGAAATAGGGATACCTGCCTCCTAGGGACATTATGAGGAGTGAATAAAGTTGTATTTTAAAAGCACTCAGAACACTGCCAGCATATAGTAGTTACTATGTGTGTGTGTGTTATTTTTTTTAAAAAGTAATGCAAAATGTCTGAAAACAAAGAAGAGGAATGGACTCAAATTTAACAAATGGTTCAAGGATGTCCTCCTCCTTTACGGACTCATCACTAGCAGCTCTGGCTGTAAAATAGCCAAGAGCCCAGAGGTGGCAAAAAAAAAAAAAAAAAAAAAATCACAGTCTCGCTAAGCTGAGGGGGGGCGGGGGGAGGAAAAGCTTCCTGCCATTGGCTTATGGTAACCTCTGAAAAGGCCTGTGTGTTTAACGAGGCCAGCTTATCCCTACCTCCCCCACCCCTCTCTCCCTTGGAGTTGCTAGGAGGCCAGGGCTGTGCTGCATTGTAATAAAGCAGTGCCTGGGGACGGCGGGGGCCAGAGCGCGTTAGATATACAGGGTCTGTCCGCGGGAGCTTAATATCCTCTTACTGGAATAACTATTGTCCCAGCTTCTCGACAAATACCAACCATCATTAATAAAAGGACTAATAAAACCATTTATTGCGCTCAGGCAACGGCCTTGCTTTTTCTAGCTCCGGGGCCTTGGCAGAGGCAGCTGTTGAGGATGAGGGCTGGAAAAGCGAGACTCCCACTGCAGCCAGGGGATCAGCCCCTGCCCCCCAGCCCCGACCCAGCCCTGACCCAGCACCCTTCCCACGGGGTGGGCAGCCAGAGCGGGGAGAGATCGGAGCGGGAAGATCACGCCTCCTGGAGGCCTCAGACTCCTTGGGTCCTCTGATGGCAAATATGGGGTGGCGATGCTTAAAAAACAAAACAAAAAACAAAACAAAACAAAAAAAAACTTACTACGACATTCTTTCAAGAAGCTTAAAAGCACATCATCTTGCAAAATTATTAACCCCATTTTATTGGGAGGAAAACGAAGGCACAGAGGGAGTTAGGGGCTCACGCGGCCATATGATCTGCGGCTAAACTTGCCAGAACTGAGGCCAGAATCCAATAGCCCTGACTCCCAATCTAGGACCAGTCTGAAATTTCAAAAGGGTGGGGCTATATTTATGTGTGTCCGGCCTCCTAAGGGGGATCTGTGAATGCTGTGAGCATCATCACTGCTTCTCTAAATTATTATTGTTGTTATTATAATAAGTAGTGGTAGAGTTGAGTGGGTGGTGGATACCAGATAATTACTAAGACCCCAAAATTAAAGTGTTGAGTCTTGACTTTTCCACAACTGCTCAAAGATGAAAATGAAAGCTGGCCTCCAGGGATCCCTGGGAAGAGCCCTAATCTTGAGATAGAGTGAGTCCAGGAGGGGAAGGCAATGGAGAAAGGCCAGGCCCAAAGGCCTACGAAGCCAGCCTTGGAAACCCTGGGATTATTGACCGTGGATGGCATAGCTGCACAGGAGGCTGGGAAGGCACAGTCAAACCAACCTGGGTTCAAATCCTGACTCTGCCACTCTTTTGCTGTGTGACCATGGGAGGATTATCCAACCTCTCTGAACTTCTGATACCTCATCCTTAAAATGGGGATAATCATCCCTACCCTGTAGAGATGTAAGTAAGGGTTAGAGGATAGACCGCAGAACTAAAAGGGAGGGGGGAGGTTCTTTCCCTCTCTGAGCCTAGAGAGCTTGGCTAGTGTGGAGGACCACTAATCATGAGCCCACAGGACTCTCCCGACGTTGGGCTGACAGTAGGAGGCAGTATCTTTTTCTCAGGACTACCTAGGTTCAGTGGAGAATAACTCTGGCTTCAGCTTCCCCCTGTTTGAGACAGGGCCACAAAATCTCTGCCCTTAGCCCCTCCCTGGCCCTGAGGGTTGTCAGATGGATGGAGGAGATACCATCCTGGGAGGAGAGGTGGGAGTTAATAACAGCACCCTGGATCTCTATTATTATTGTCATTATTCGGGCTCTGTCCAGTAAGCAGCGGGGACCCGGGTGATTCATTGTCTGCACGCTGCAGCCCTGGTCTGCCTGTTGGGACTTGCCTGCTTGCCAGGATGCCTCCACCTAAGAGGCCTCCACTTCTTTCCCAGCTCCTGCTGGCAGCTCAAGGTCCTCCATCTCAGGATGGAAAGGGAGCGTGGGGGTGACCTTCGGTAATAAAGGACAAAGCCCAGAGGTGCAAGGACTCCTGCGTCACTGGCTGCAGCCCTGCTTGACATCAGCAGTCACAAAAATGAGCCTGAGGTGTGAAGGGGTGGTAGGAACAGGGGCCCCCAAAGGTTGCAAGGTTCAAACCAACCACTCCTCGAGAGATCACCTGATTCCTCTGCAGCAGCCCCCGGGGTGGCAGAGACAGGGAGAGAAGGGATCAAGAGAGAGAGCCTGGGCCTGACCCTGTGACAGCCCTCCTGGATGGGGTGGGGATGTGATATGAATGGGGGTAAGTCCCTGCCCACCTCCAGGGGACCTGCTCTGAATGGCAGAGGTCTGGCCTAAGGAGCTACCTAGAA
Organism: Canis aureus; assembly: GCF_053574225.1. Classification (NCBI taxonomy): domain Eukaryota; kingdom Metazoa; phylum Chordata; class Mammalia; order Carnivora; family Canidae; genus Canis; species Canis aureus. Next base: position 22,175,429 of record NC_135641.1, on the reverse strand, counting down.
GCTAGTGGTCATCAGAGGAGGGTTCTTAAAAGCTGTAACCCATATACCTGGGTCTTAAAGTCTCAACAACTGCTGGGCTTGGGAAAGGGAACTGGGGTGCTTCTGACAGCCACGAAGCACCCCCCACCTTGCAAGCACTCTATAAATGTGAACTGAACATCTGTGACTCGCCCGCACACACCCCTGCAGTTTCGTGGTGAGGACACAGCTAATCATAGCCTGTGTTTGGGGGAGAAAGAGGGATTTTGCCACAAGCTCCATGACAGACTGCCTCCCTCCCTCACCAGAATGTTAAAGAAGGTATGACTGGCCAGGAGTTGGACAAGGAGCAGTTTCTGTCTCCCTAAGGATTGGCACTGCCTGAGGGAAGAGCACACCCCCAGGAAGCCATGAAGGTCAGGATTGGTTCCCTGGTTTCTGATCTGAGATCACACCAGGAAGACCAGAACTGGAATCCCTAAGATCTATTGGTGATGTTTGCTTTGGTTTTTGTTTTTGTTTTAAATTTGAAAGGCACCCAGTTATAGGCCATCTAGTTATATCTCTCACTCTTTTTTTTTTTTTTTTTTAAGATTTTATTTATTTGAGGGACACCTGAGTGGCTCAGTGGTTTAGAGTCTGTCTTCAGCTCAGGTTGTGATCCCGGGGTCCTGGGATCAAGTCCCACATCATGCTCCCCTAGGGAGCCTACTTCTCCCTTTGCCTATTCTCTACCTCTCTCTGTGTGTCTCATGAATAAATAAAAATCTTAAAAACACATTTTTTCTTTATGTGAGAGAGTGCATGCGCATGTGCATACACACACACACATCTCCCCAGCATGCATGCATCAGCAGAGGGTGGAGCAGAGGGGGAGGGAGAAAGAATCTCAAGCAGACTCCCTATTGGAACCCGACTCAGGACTCAGTCCCTTGACCCTAAGATCATGACCTGAGCAGAAACCAAAAGTTGGACATTCAAACGAATGAGCGCCTAGGTGCCCCTTGTTATATATCTCATTTTTTATGTGAGCAAACTGAAGTCTCAAAAGGCTGAAATGACTTGTCCAAAGTATTTGGGGTCTTAGACACAGAGCTGTAGCCCTGACTCCAGAGCCTGTATTCTATGGACCCTCCTAGGTCCATTTTGAGTTCCTGAAAAACAACAACAGCTACCATTCATTGAGCATCTAATATATGCCAGTTACTAGATTAGGTGGTTTGTGTACATTACAACAAACTAGGAACACAGATGAGGGGTTCGAACATCAGAGAAATGGTTCACTTGGATCAACTGCATATTTTCTTCCAGGTCTGACGCACAGTGATCCTGTGGCACATGTTTTCAAATTATAGCCATTCGGGCTGCACTGCTTTATCAAATGACTGAGTAATTTTCAAATACCAGCTCTCCACTGGGTCCTGGGAATCCAGGGAGATCACTGGACAGGGTCTCTGACAGTGGGCTAGAATCAATAGTTTACTAAAGTTGTACACAAGGGGTCAGGAACACAGACAAAAGTTATCCCAGAAAGGTGGAGGAGGCTTCTGGGTACATTTAGGCAGGGTTTTGAAGGGTGAGTAGGAGTTTGCCAGGTGGGGGTATGGATGAAAGAGATGACACCCATGCAGAGAAAATAGCATGTGGAAGAGCTGTAAAGTGCTATGTATGTTTGGAAAAAAACAAATAGTAAGGGTTAGAGGAGACAGAAAGTGGAAGGGTGGAGGGGAGGATGGGAAATGATACTAAAGAAGTGAGTTGAGGCCAGCCTGAGGAAGGTCTTAATGCCAGGCTAAGGAGGGCACCACTCAAGAGTTTTAGCTTTGAAGGTCTGCATTGGAAAGACCTTGAGATTCTCATTCCTAGCTTATGTATATATATATATATATTCTCTGCTTTGGCCTGCCTCTCTCAACTCTCCACGCTGGCCTGGGCACCTGTGAGTGTGTTTGTCCACCTGGAGTGCTAATTAGGTGCTCCGGGGAGTCTGACACCAACCTCCTGCTCTTTCTTCACTTCTGCACAACAGCATTCTCAGTACCCCTCTGGTGTTCCTTCAGTTACTGGATGTTAGTGGAGTCTTTACCCCTTGGCGTTTGGCTTGGTCAGGCTTGGTCAGATGGCCCATGCAGTGGGGCATGTGTGGAATCCCCAGCTGGGCCATGGCACCCCCAAACCTCCTTTCCTGTCTCTCTTCCGGTCCCAGCTCTTGGCCTACCTCAAACCAAGCTCTGCCCCCATCAAAACTACTCACCCCCAACTCCCACCCCAGGGTGTTGTCAACCTTCAATCTTCCTTTCAGAGCAACATGCCTTCCCTGCTTGGCTTTTTAGAGCATCCCTACCCTGGGTGCCTGGATACCATACCAGGCTTAGTTCTTTCAAAGTCAAGAGAAGACCCTCACCCTGATGTACATTTTCACTTTAAACTCAGATAATCATCCCAAATGATGACTGAGGATTCATTGTGGAGCCTGACAGGATTGAACCCTTGCTGTGTGACCTTTGACCAATCATTTCACTTCTCTGAGCTCATGTTTCCTCATCTGTAAAATGGGAACACCAGCCCTCACTGCACAGGGATTAAAAGCAGTAACACGTGAGATGCCAATCAAGGAAGGGCTCAGTTCAGCTGAGAGACCCAAGCAGGGAGGGACACATTCTTTTGCTTCCTTTAAGAACCGGTACCTTTAGCTTCTAGGACCTAGAAGAAAAAAAATAAATAAACAAAAGGGTTCAATCAGAGCTTCGAGCTGTTGCAAATGACTCAGTAGTGAAATGGGTTGGAGCCCACCCTTTGAAAGGCTCCCCAGGCCTGGGCCAACCAGAGGAAGATGTGTCCTTCCTGTTCCAAAGGGAATGAAGAACTCCAGCCAGAGCCGTCCTCCAAAGCCAGGCAGACAGGTGGCTCTCGGGCTGACCTTTGCCAGGCCCGGTAAGCAGCATAGTTTCATTGTTCCACCCCGGCTGCAGAGCTGGTTGGTGGAGTTGGCTTAGAGAAGGATATTTTGTATTTGGCTTTTGGAATGACTAATGAATGAGCTGTCTCCACTGCAGGAGAATTATGCCACTTAAGCAAAACCCAGCCCGGCTGGTCGGCTCAGAGATAGCTAATAGGAAATGCCTGTCAGAACACTGACGCTTCAAAGCCAAATATATTCTCACTGTGTTCTCTGTTTGCTAAGTTTACTTTATGCAAAATATAACTCCGCTGAAAATATGTAGATGGCAGAAAGCTTGCTCCTTCGCTCTGGGAGAAATGGTGACGACAAAGGGGAGAGCGGCTCCCAGTTAACCCTACTGGTCCTGTCAGGCTGAGGAACAGCCAGGCTCTTGGCTTGGCCAAAGAGCACAGCCCTCTACTGGATGGAAAGTCTGAGCCACTAATGGGCTCATAACAACCACAGTCCTCAAAATAGAGGCAAGTGTCCTCCCACCAGGCTTCCAGACCAGGGGAACAGAGGGAGTGTGGGCCACATGAGCACAAACTGCCATTTTGCCAGGTCGCAAGGGCCAACAGGGACCCATGGGGTACCCTTACCTGCCAGTGCCCACTGCCCAGAGGTGAGGTGCAGAGTCCCCCAACCGAGAAGCAGCTGAGAAAAAATCAGCAAACTCCAGAACCCCAAACTGGGTGGCAGCACCTTGGTAACGGAGTTGATACTAAGCAACGGATCTGTGGGAAGAGCACCGGCTGGGGAGTCAAGGTATTTCTGCCTCTTCTCCCTGCGTGACCCTGCACAAGAGTTCCTCTCTTCTGGCCTTGGCTTCACCATCCATACATGGAGAGATGGGACCAGCTTAGCAATTCCTAGGGTGACATTTTCCTCACACTGTTAAATGCGATAGAACAGAGGCAGGAGGGTGTTAACAGGACCCGCTTCTCAATTCCCTGAGCCTCTCCCTCTCTCAAGGATTGCCATGGGTTGCCATGAGGAGTTGGGTATGAAGACAGGATCATCTTTACAGATAGAGATACCTAAGATTTCTCAGTACCTACAGTGGGAAAGATTCTTCGAGGCCATGATCAGGGACATTATTGTATGGAGGTGCCTCGCTGAGGAGGAACAAAGAGATAAGGACTCCCACAGCCTCTGACCTGGAAACACCCCACTGCTATAGGGCCACAGCCACCAAGCCACTTGGTGGCAGGTCAGCCTCTCTTCCCAAACATGCCCCCCAGGTAAGGGGTCTGCTCCGCCTTGGGGAAGGTATTTGTATTTACTACTTTGGGATCAAAGTAGAGCTGCCCCTAGGGAACCTTGGGCTTCCCAGAAGCACCTGGAGGAGAGGGGCCATGGAACACCCGCAGTATGCCAGGCAGAGTGCGGGTGCAGAGACGAATCAGACGCAGCTTTGCTCTCCCAGAGTCCTCTTTCATTGCAAGACTGGCCCCTTCAGGGGGAGACAAAGAATGCCATAGGGTTCATCCCAGGACCCCGACTTTAAGCACATCATAGGCTCAGCGCGAGCAAGCTGCTGAGAGTCTCTGAGCCTGGGTCCTCATCTGTAAAATGGGGTTAATGATGACCTACCTTAGATGATCAGAGGCAATATAAATGCCTACCATACCACCTGCCGCATTTGAATCACTCGATAAAACAGAGTTATTGGGATCCCTGGGTGGCGCAGCGGTTTAGCACCTGCCTTTAGCCCAGGGCTCGATCCTGGAGACCCGGGATTGAATCCCACGTCAGGCTCCCGGTGCATGGGGCCTGCTTCTCCCTCTGCCTATGTCTCTGCCTCTCTCTCTCTCTCTCTCTCTCTCTGTGTGTGTGACTATCATAAATAAATAAAAATTAAAAAAAAACAGAGTTATTATTTTTATTGCCAGGGCTTAGAGGAGAGCTTCTCAACTCAATGCGTTCCCGGTGAGCAGAAACTCATCCATCCCTGTGGCCCTGGGAGCCAAGCCGGAGGTGTCTGTGCCTCCCAGCTAGCTCTTCCTAGGCTTTTAGCTGTTCCTCCATTTACCCCAGTTTGCCACGCTAACAGTATCCTTTGCTTTGTGTGCAGAGGACCCTGGAGAGCCCTGCCTAATGACCTTAGCACAGGTTTCAGAGCATATGAGGCCTTTGGTGAGGTGGGGGGAAGGGAGGGGTCTGCTGTGGTGGAAGCTCATAGAACAGCAAAAACCAGGTGCAGAAGATACAGTAGGCATAGCTGGCAGTGGGGTCAGGGAGCAGGAGGCAGCTGGGAGGTCCTAGTGCCCCACACAGTGTCTTGCAAGTGGCCCCAAAGCATAAATTATTAGCTGAGTGATTCTTCTCTAAGTGGAACAGAGTCCAAGTTGGAAGATGTTGAGAAAAATAAAGCTGGATGATGTCCCATCGGGTGGGGCAAGAGAAGCGACTGGATGAGGGTCACCAGGCAGGCCCCAAGCTGGCTTGTGGTGACATATGCTGAGGCTTGGGGCATCCCTCCTTCAGGGCCAGAGGTGGGGGAGGCAGCATTCAGCAGGGCAGTAGGAAGCCTAAGAAGCATAAGCCAAGAGAGCCCTGAGCCAGGCTCTGCCGAGAACAGGGACTGGCCCCAGAATGTGGGCTCCCAGGGCCACAGGGAAGGGTTGTCACTGGTGGAGAGAAGCAGGGCAGCTATGTGATGCCCAGGAAGCCAAGCAGAAGAGTTTGGACTCACTCAAACCTCCTTAGAAAGCCATGAGATGTAGGAGCAGCTTCTCCTAGCCCATCCAGCTCACGGGGAGATGGCAGGTAGGGAGAATCACACAGGGACCTCCGCACACAGGCAAGGGCACAAGGCCTGGGGTGTGGAGGGAGCTAGGCCAAAGGAACTGACTTGCCTGCCAGGTTGGCCAGCAGTGCTAAGCACAGTAACCGGAGGGGCAAGCGAATGCAGCTCAGTCCGGGTTGAGCTGGAAGGTTGGTCTACTAGGCAGGTGGGGTAGACAACTGGAGTCCAAGGGCTAAAGGGCAAGGGCAACCTGGTTTTGGGCAGCTGGGCCTCAGCTAGAAGTGGGGTGAGGTGAGGAGAGGAAAGCACAGTCAGCCAGCTTTTGCAAGAGTAGTAAAGAGCAGGGGCTTTGGACTCCGACAGCCTGGTTTGCATCCCTGCTCCCTCACTGCGGGGACATACGACAGGGGAGGCAGCACTTAACGTCTCTCAGTTTCCTTGCAAGCACTTCATAGGGCTGAAGATTAAATAAAGTCCTTTGTGGGGCTTCAGGCACATACAGATGCTCACAAAATTGTACCTGTTCTAATTATGACTGTTAGCTCCTGAGATTGCCAGCTTCCCAGGAAATGGGGAGGGATTCAGAGGTTTGATGGTGGCAGAAGCTCAACCCCTGGGGAGGACAGGCAGTGAAAAGAGGATCACAAAGGTTCCAACCTCAGGGACACCTGGTTGGCTCAGGGGTTGAGCGTCTGCCTTTGGCTCGGGTCTGATCCTGGGGTCCTGGGATCAAGTCCCGCATCAGGCTCCCCAGAGGGAGCCTGCCTCTCCCTCTGTATCTCTCATGAATAAATAAAATCCTTAAAACAAAAAACACAAAGGTTCCAACCTCAGATAAGCCCCTGCTCAGAGCCCCGACCACCACTGCCTACCTGTGAATCCCTTAGCAAGTGATGCAATCTCTTCAAGCCTGTTTCCTCAGGTGTAACATGGAGATGCTAATATCTGTCTTTTGAGGGTTTTATGACAATTAAAGGAGATAATGTATGTGAAGTGCCCAACCCAGTAGGTGCTTAATAAGTGGCTACTCTATGGGCAGCCCAGTGGCTCAGCGGTTTAGTGCTGCCTTTGGCCCAGGGCTTGATCCTGGAGACCCGGGATCGAATCCCACATCGAGCTCCCTGCATGGAGCCTGCTTCTCCTTCTGCCTGTGTCTCTGCCTCTCTCTCTCTCTCTCTCTCTCTCTCTCTCTCTCTGTTTTTCATGAATAAATAAAATCTTAAAAAAAAAAAAAAGGTGGCTACTCTATTATAGACGAGGCTGATAGTTGAGGGAGGTAAGAAAGGATGGGATCCAGGGGCATATTAGGGTCTGGTACTCACCCCCTGGGCCCCAGATCTTGGATTTATCACAGCAGAAAAACTTTTTCCCTGCAAACTCAGAAGCACCCAGAGCTATGGGAGCTCCGTGGGAATGGATGCTAACACGTTCACATACTCCAATAGGATTCCACCTGCCTGGACAGTATTGACTCAGGAACCAGGTAAGCCACGTCTGATGGTGGAGGACAGCAGTGGCTCTGGCTGGGAAGGACCCAAAAACAGAGAAGAAGAGAAGGGCTGGTGGAGGAAAGAGGTATTTTTTATTGACTCAGAAAGTAAATAAGTACTTATTGCTCACTTTCTATGGACTAAGTTCCATAGATGCTATAGCGAACAAAACAGCCGTGGTCTCTCTACCCACAAAACTGAGCCCAGTTGGAGAGCGATGAAAGGAGCTCAAGGAAGACCTTTCAGTGGCTACATGCTGGCTGGGATGGAGCAGGGAGGAAATGAGGTGTGGGGCCTGTGCACAGTGCTTGCCATGATCTGTAGGAGGGGATCAGAGTCGGGGTGGTGGCCAAGGATCCAGGCTATGCTGTGGTGGAAAGGACATGGGCGTGCGTCAGACAGACAGACGCCGCTCTACCGCTTAGCAGCTAATGTACTCTGGACAAATGAGCATTCTGGGCCTTCGGTTCCCTTCTCTGTAAGATGAGAATAATAGTATCTGCCTCGCAGGGTTTGCGGTGACCATTAAATTAGGTGACACACCTAGAAATCCTGGCTCTCGGTAAGTGTTCAATAGTTGGGGCTGTTAATAAGAACAGGAACAACACGGTGAACCTAGGAGATACTTTGCAGGAATAAATAAGGAGACTTGGGAAAGAGTACAGCTAACACCTGGACAACTGCGATGTGATTGGGTATCTTCTGGGGTCAGAACTGGAATTCCCTGCTGGGAAAGAAGGCTTGGACAGGGGTGGGATGGGGTGTCTGGTCCCAGCGACAGAGAACGCTGAAGTCACCTCAAGTCAGGATATACAGTGCAGTTCAGGAAAAATGCAGTTGAGCTCAGTCTCTGGGTTAGATGTTACCACCTTCATTTTCTCCTGGCGTCCCTCAGACAGCAGCTGGAAAGGATCCCCTCTAGGACCCCAGAGCCAGGGCCAGCATTGGTCCAGGTGGTCCCGGGGCCAGGTGAGACTCTGGGAGAAAGATCCTGGACCCAGAGTGGGAACAGAGCACGACGGCTGCTCAGGGAACATCTTTCCTTTCATACACTGAACAAAATCCTCAGTAAACACGTTACCTTCTTTTTGCTTTTAAGTGGCAGGCCCTTTGTAAGAAAGGGGCTTACAGGACTGGAGGGGGGTGGATGGGAACAAAGGAAACACTCCCACCAACTCTCTCTTGCCAGGAATGAGCTGAAAATCTTGGAGACGTCTTTGAGCCAAAATTCTCAGGAAGACCCAGAAGACTGCCCGTCAGGTGAGAAAATGTACGCAAAATATAACGCGCGAAGTCCTGAACCAGAAAATCAGCCAGCAAGCCTGCATCCAGCTATGTCTTAATGAGGCAAACTCCAAAGAAGTTTTTGCTTTAATCTGGCATTTGAAACGAAACGCTGCTAAGAAGCCCCCACCTCACCCACCCCACCCTTATGGGTTGCCATGACTACCCAAGTTCTTAGAACATGAAAGAACTACCTCAGCACTTCCCTCTAAAACAAAAGAAAATTATTCCGGGTTCCTGGGCAGAGAACTCCAAGGAATGGGACCTGTTACTGCAGAGCAGATTCTTTGGAGTTGCTGGCCAGGAACTAGGAGCCCCTGGGGAGGGGGCCTTCAGGAGAGCTGGGGGAGGAAACTAAGGATGACGGGGGCCCCCAGTGCTCACCCCAGCTTGCAGAGCTATACTCGGCCGTCAGTGCTGGCTCCCTCCCCTCAGCTGGGCCTCATTTGCCCCTGCAATGAAGCACATTAAAAGAAAACACATCCTCTCTCCAGATGGGAAAGGCAGGAGTTTGGATGGGAGCAGGTCTCAGCTCGGGAGACCCCAGGGTGGCAGCAAAGGGGATCTTCTCTTGCTCTCTACACTGCTTTGCTCCCAGAACAGGTGAAGTGAGGCCAACCCTGTGGCGTCCTGACCCTGCAAAGCCCCCTTAAAAGCTTAAGGTCCTACTTACAAGGGCCAAACGAAACTGTCCCCTGAATCCAGAAAGCAAAGCCCACCAGGCCATAGCTGGACAGCCAGACTGCTCCCTTCCCTGCCCCAGCTTCAAGTGAAAAACCAGGGCATTGCCCTGACACTCCCTCTTTCTCAACCACCACATCTGATTCTGCATCACGTTTTGGGTCTACTTCCTAAAAGTTTCTCAAAATCCATCCACTTCTTTTTCTCTCCACTGCCACTGTGTTGGTTCAGGCTCACGGTCTCTGGTCCGAAGTGAGGCCTCCAGACCATCTGCTCACCAGGGGCAGAGTGGCCATTTTAAACCCCAAATCTAATCACATCACCTCCTGTCTAAATTCTTTAGCGAGCCCCTTGCCTTTGGGTTAAATTTCCAAATGTTCAGAAGGGCCCCTTCCACCACGCCCTAGCTTTCAAGAACACATTTCCCCACCAGGCAGCCTCTCCCCCACCTCTGGGACTTCACAAACGCTTCCCTACTTGGGGATGCCTGCCCTAGGCCAGCATGCTGAAGGTCCTCGGCTTGCCTCTCAGATGCACTCCCGTCCTGCTCAGGGCCCCACACTGCCTTGTAGGATTGCATCCACAAACCCCAGTGCTCTCTGGCTTCTGCTTGAGTTTTGCCAATAGAGAGCACCAGCAGAGATTCAAGGAGAGGAAAGAGTGAGGACAGGGTATTTAATCCTTCTCTGTAAGGTGAGGTTGTATCAGGCTGGCTGGTCCAAGATGGGAGGTCCCTCCTGTCAAGGTGGCCTGTACTACACTTTCCTCCCAGAGTACAAAATCCCCCACCCCTCCCCACTTCCTCTGGCCTAAAGGTGGTGATAGCTCTGCGGCTACTGGCCCTATGTGTCTGTGGGGTCTGTGGTGTTCTTCTGTCCCCTCCCTACACCTTTGCAAATAACCCCTTTGTACACAAACCTTTCTCAAATTATCCGAACTTGAGTATGTCATCATTCCCTATTGGGATCCTAATATATTTTGGTCTCTGCTAAATCATAACCTTCCCTTGGGACTAAGCATAGTTGACACCTCCTCCAGGAAGGCTTCCCTTTTCTCCCCAGTCTGGGTCAGACTTGGGTTCCCAGAGCCTTTATGTGTTCCTTTGTCACCACTCTTTCCACACTTTATTGCAAAAGTCAGTCCTTTGTCCTAAATCTGAGTCTCTGGAGGGTGGGGACCATGTGTTGTTGCTCATTCCTGCACCCCAGCAGCTGGCACAAAACAAGAGCCCAGAAAATATTTGCTGAATGAAAAAGAAGAAGCTCTGAGTGAGACCCTGCCAAAGATCCGTAAGAAACAGAGCAGTCCTTTGCCGGAGCTGGTATCCCACCCCCCCAACCCCACCCCACCCCAGAGTCAGATCACAGACCAAAGGGCCCAAAGAAAGGCTGTTATTTACAAAACACCCACCTCCAGGGCCTGGAACCCATGCCAAGGAATATGGAGAAAGAGTGAGAAGGATGTGTTGGTTCCTATTGCTTCCTTGGGGGTGGGGGGAGTAGCCAGCCTCCCTCAGCCCCAGGGAGACAATAGAAGTGTCCATCCTTGAGCCGGGAACCCTTTGACCCTAGTGTCAACCCCTGGAAAACTCACATCAATTTCTGAAATAAGGGGTGCCTAGAGTGGCTCAGTTGGCTGAGCATCTGCCTTTGGCCCAGGTCATGATCTCAGGGTCCTGGGATCCAGCCCAGCGTGGGCTCCCTGCTTGGTGAGGAGTCTGCTTCTCTCTCTCCCTCTCCCTCTGTGCTCTCTCTCTCTCTCTCAAACAAATAAAATCTTAAAAAAAAAGAAAGTACTGAAATAAATTATTAAAAGTCCAGGGGCTATTCTGAAGGACCCAGCACCACTCTCCCAAAACACAACCAAGTGCTCATCCCTTCATTCACACCACAGAGTTTATTAGTGGTCTGCTCTTTGCAAAACACCTCCTTTTGATTTACTCTACTGAGCTTCTACCCGAAAGAGAAAAGTCATTTTTACCTCCAGTCTGAGTCCCTGCTGAGCCCTGTAAGAGGCCTCACAGGGCCAGAGGATGGGCTTTCAGGTAGAAAGGCCCTGAGCACAGGAACAAATCAAGGGAGAGATGGGCAGACCTAGTGGGTAGAGGGCTCTAGAATCCTGGCTATCCCCCCGCCCCCCGTTTTCCAGATAGGTGACCTTGGGCAACTTACCTCATGGCTCTGTGACTTAGTTTCCTCCTGTGCACAATGGTGGTCATCATAGGAACAAAGCTATTCACAGAGCTATTGTGAAAATTAGATAAAACACTCTCTAGGAGGCTGCCTTGTGCAGGGAGGCCCAATCCCAGCACACCCGATGTTCCCTTCTTACGGCAAATATTTTATAGCAAATGAGACCACCTTCACTCTCCTGAAATGAAAGTGAGAGATAATATAACCCACCTACACAGATAATTTTTAAAAGAATCAATATACTGCTATAACTATAGGATACAGAACTAAAGGGAAGTAATTTAGAATAAAATTATATGCATTTTATTTTATTTTATTTTATTTTAAAGATTTTATTTATTTATTCATGGGAGACAGAGAGAGAGGCAGAGACACAGGCAGAGGGAGAAGCAGGCTCCATACAGGGACCCCGATGCGGGACTCCATCCCAGGACTCCAAGATCATGCCCTGGGCCGAAGGCAGGCGCTAAGCCACTGAGCCACCCAGGGATCCCCTAAAATTATATGCATTTTAATCTGTAAATGTTTGAGTATAACTACACTAGAAGATATAAGACGATTATACCCATTTATAATGAATAAATTTGAATTTAAGAGAAGTAAAAAATATTGACTAGAACATTATGGGTACTTCTTGATATTTGATGTTCTGAAACAAGTCTAAATAGTACTATATATTCATACAGATATGTATGAATGCAGATGAACAGAGGTGTGTTATTTTGGCAACTCAAATACCATGAGCATTTGGCTGTTGCTATTGTGCTTTCCTGAAATGGTGAACAACTCCTAGTAAACATAAAACACAGTATTCTCTTGATTTATATGATGCTAGCATTTATGAAAAATGCAGTGTATATTAAAATTACAAAAAGTACTTTGTTGTTTACATACAAAATGGAATTACATTCTAGGCTCAGGCCAATGTAAAGAGAGTTTATCTATATGAATGTCCAGTGGAGCATTCAAATGTCATGTGAAGTGCAGGACAAATCTTCATTATACAAAACTGGCCAACCTAAGGCAAGAAGTCAGGTTCCCTCTACCCTCCCCAAGTTAGTACACCGTTAACATAAACAGGCCATGCGTTTCTAAAATGCCTCTAGGGGGCAGCACTGACTCCACTGGGCCTCACTGGGCCAGAGTTTATGGGGTTATCCAACTGATAAGGAACAAAGAATGATAGGCCATACAACCTCCAGGAACACAAACCAGACAGACAGCATTAGGTAAGTCTATGAGCACATCGCACGCTGGCTCCAGTGTTTTGTTGTGTCCTGCTACATTTGTGTTTTGTTGGGGTTTTAGGCTAAGGCCATTCCACAGTGCATAGGGGCAAGGTCTCTCTGGGGCATAAAGAAGAAATCAGCACCAAAATAGGCAGAGTTACATCACCTGGCCTTGCAGGTAGAGAAAAAGTCTCAGCAAACGGCTAGACACTTGTATTTTCCTCCCTCTTGACAACTATTGGGACCTCTTTGAAAATTGTATCATCAGCACTCTGTAAATAACCCCTGGTTTGCTCACCTATGGCTCCATCGTGAATCAACACCACAGAGTATTTCACAGTGTTGTGACATTATGCCTCTCGACTGAAAGTATCTTAAGAAAGAAAAAAAAGAACCTACAGTGTCTTTTGTGGTTGGATATAACCACACTTTGTAGCTGTGGTTGGATATAAACCACACTTCTAGCGGTCAAGGTAGTTAGGGGAGCTGCTGTGTGTCCACTCCAGTCCTTCCTGCATGCAGCCTTGGTGATCAAGAAAACCTTACTTGAATCCAAAGTCCCATTTCCCACAAAAGGAATGACACAATCGTGTCAATCCTCCCAGGAAGAGGCAGCTCCTCAGACGGGAATCGAAATTCAGAGGGTGGCACCAGGCAGAAGGGGAACTCTCATCTCCTTGGCTTCATTCTCTTAGTGGATCCATCTGAACATTCAAACAGCCAGCTGTCCAGGCTTCTGCCCCAAGGCCAGGGTTGCTGTGATGGTAAGTGACCACATGGAGGCAGCCCCCTCACAAGGAGGAGGCAGGCTCTGAGCCCTCAGGATCAAGTCATATCTTGTAAATGAGATTCTATGAAGTCATGTCACTTTCTCTGTTTATTTCTCTTTTGTTATCCCCAGTTTGCAATAAAGGCTGGTCTGAAGGATCCAGCCTGGTCTTGGCTTCCGTGTGTATATGTGTGTGTATGTGTGTATCAGAGGGTGGGGACACTGACTAGTGTCAGTGATGAGTGAGAAACCCCAAGGGAAAATTCTAGTCACCTCTCTCTACTGAGATTCTCCCTTCATTGCTAAGCTTGGAGGAGTTGGTTTCAATTAATTAGAAAAGGTGGTGACTCTTCCCACAGGGTCTGGTGGAACCAGGTGAGACCTAGAAGGGGACTCAAGCCCACGGGCTAAGCCCACAGTCAGGTTATCAGAACTAGAGAGTGAGATGAGATGAAGGCCAATCTTGTAGCAAAGAGCCTCAATGTTAGGACATCCTGTGGGCTGTATTGAGCACACTTGTATCTATTTTACCAGAACAGAGTAGGTCTGCCAATAGTTGGTGGGGGTAACCCTGCCTTTAGGAGAGAGTGGCTCCAGCCCTGGATAAAATGGATCCACTGAAGCTGGGAACCAAGCAGCCTTGCCATGTGTCACCTATGTGTGTTTTGGGAGAGAAAGAAAGGCCCAAGAGAAAAAAAGAAACACATAAGCAAATAAACAAAATAGAAATAAACCTAAAGGTATCTTCTCAAGATTCTCTTCACCTCCCACTCTCCTCAGGAGTCAAAACCATGGTGGTCCCAGGAAGCCTCTAGAGGCAGGAGGTATCAGGGAGGGGCCTGGGGTGGCTCTGTTTTTCTGAAGAGAAATTGCCAACATCATGGCTAAATGTCCAGAGGAATGTGACTCTCAGGGTGATAGAGATCTGAGAATCGGGGCTGCTCGAATTCAGCAAGCAGCAGCCTCCAGAACATCCGTGACATCTCCACCATCTGGCCTTCTGCTCCAAAGCGAACCCCCCAACTTGAGGCACATTTTGGGAAAGAGCCAGAATGAGAGACCACTAAGTATGAATACAGATCTCACAAAGCCAGCGCACTCGGCCAATGGTTCTTAGGCCCGCTCGCAAGATAGAATCACCTGCAGAGCTTTTTAAGCACACACAGGCCTGGGCCCCACCACCAGAGATGCTGATTTAATTGGTCTGTGGTAGGACCCAGGCATGGATATGCTTTAAAAGCTCTCCAGGTGATTCTAATGTGCAGTTAGACTTGGGAACCACCACATTATACAACAGGAGAGGCCCTCAGGCCCTCACTCAGATCCCAGTTACTCTTAATTTATATACACTTCTAACAATCCAGTTGTCTGGTTTCCTAGCTGGTGTAAGATGAAGAGGCATATTTAGAAGGGGAGAGAAAGGCTGCTAATGAAACAACACTAAAAGCAGCAAGACATAACAAATGAGAGTCTGATCACAAGTGTAAAGATAGAAAACCTATAAAAAGCAAACATAGCACTCAACCCCTCCCCTCTCCAGCATATCCTATTTACAGTAAGGGCCTCAGGGGATCATGAGATGAAGGGGGGGGAGTGCCATGCGAAGGGCAAGTGATGCACATTGCCTGTTTGTGATATGTAAGGCATATGTTGACAGTTGCTACAAACATTACTTCATTGAATTCTCATCACAGCCTTATGAGATAAGTATTATGACCCCATTTTACAGATGAAGAAACCGAGACTCAAGGAGGATTATGAGCTGGCACAAAGTTGCCCAAGCATGGAGATGCAGTGCTGGGATTTAAATGTCAAATTTGGCCAGTTTGACTCAAAAGCCCACATATGTTGGAAAGTGCCATATCTGCCTACTTAGTATGATAACTGATTATTTCTAATGATGACCCAAAGCCTAGAGCTGGAATAGCCTGAGTATCCAGCTGTTTAAGATGTTCATTTTAGGAATAGTTATACACACACACACAAATATATGCTTCTTAACAGTGATGAAAGAACAGGGTATCCATTTGGGAAATAAATAAATAAAGAATACAAGTTATTTCCCAGCTCACACCATTCATCAAAATTAATACCAGATGGATAAAGATGGAACTGAAACCATAAAGGTACTAGAAGAAAATAATAAGTGAATATTTTATAATCTTAGGATGGGGAAGAACTTTCTAAATATGTCAACAAAAGCAGAAACCATAGAGGAAAAGATTGATAGATTTGACTACATAAAAAATTAAAAACTTCTGTACATCAAAAACCACCATAAATTGAAAAAATATTCAACCTCACTAGCATTCAAAGAAAGCAAATTAAAACAGCAATGAGAGACCTTTTTTTCTTGTTTGCTGATCAGATTGGCAATGATTAAAAAGAATGATAATACCGAGAGTTGGCATGGGTGAGGGGAAATCGGCACTTATACATTGTTGGAGGGAGTGTAAATTGGTACAATCTTTCTAGAAGGCACTTTGGCAATATGTATGATAAAAGCCTAAGAAGGCACATACCTTTTGACCCAGTAATTCCATGTATAAAATTTATCCAAGGGAAAGAATTGATCCACTAAACACATATAAAATGTGTGCAAGGATTTTATTCACTGAGGCGCTTCATGGAATTTGAAAAATTGGAAGCAGCCTTGATGTTTAGCAAAAATGAATTTGTCAAAGTATTTTATACACATAAGAAGCAATACTGTGCAGCTACTGAAAATGATGTTATATACATAAATAGGCCAATTGAACAGAAACAGACACAAATATATGAAAATTTGATATATAAAAAAAAAAAAAAAAAAAAAAGAAAATTTGATATATGATAAATATCAAATCTGTGAGGCAAAGACAGACTTTTTAATAAGTAGTGCTTAGCTAACTGGAAAAAGATAAAGATTGGGCCAGTATTTCACATAGTACCCCAGGATAAGCATCAGCTAGATCAAAGATTTAAATGCACAAAATAAAACTATAAAATTACCAGAAGATTTTTTAAAAATATTTTATTTACTTATTCACGAGAGGGAGGTGGGCAGAGATACAGGCAGAGGGAGAAGCAGGCTCCATGTGGGGAGCCTAACGTGGGACTTGATCCCAGGCCTCCAGGATCACGCCATGGGCCGAAAGCAGTGCTAAACCACTGAGCCACCCAGGCTGCCCAAAATTACCAGAAGATTGAGTCACTATGTTGTACATCTGAAAATAATGTAACACTGTGTATCATCTATACTCAAATTTTTAAAAGATATTTTTAAAAATTTCTGAAAATTAATATAACTCCTTTATAATCTTATAGCAAAGACCTTAATTGATTAAAAATCCAGAAATCATGAAATAAAAGACTGATAAGTAACAGCTATATAGAAGTCTTAAAACTCCCGTATGATAAAAGCACCATAATTTAAAAAAAAAAACAAAAAACAAAACAAAAAACAGAAAATAGCTAACTGGAGGGAAAAAAATCACAAGTCACTTCACAAAGGGTCAATCGCTGTAATACATAATTTATTTCTGTAAATCAAGGAGACCAATAACAAAATAGAAAAGTTAACTGTTTTCAGGGGGAGTAAAAAGCAAAAACGGATGGCCTTTAAGCACATAAAAGAATATTCAACTTCACTAATAAGAAGAGTGCAAATTATAGTTGCAATGATATACCCATTTTTCACCTATCTGATTTGTACATATCTAAAATACCCTTGACAGTAGGAAGTTGTAGGGAAATAGGCATCCTCATATAATTCTGGTAGGAATACAAAATGGTATACCCCTATGAAGGCCAATTTGGCATCTTCCATTAATACCATTAATAAATTTACCCCTTGACTCATCAACCTCACCTTTAGAATTTTTCCTGCACATATATTAGCACACATACAGAAATCATATTTGCATGTATTATAGCATTGTTTGTAATACTAAAAGTTTGAAAATAACCACAATGCCCAATTATATGAAATTGATTAGATATCATGGTCCATCTACACCATGATATACCAGGAACTCTCTACATAGTGGTAAGAAAAAGTCTCCACTATATACTATTAGGTTTGATTTTTTTTTTTAGGTGCCTAATAATGTATATGGTGTGCTAACTTCTGTGTAAGAAAGGATGGAGTATAATTGCATTTGCTTGTATTTTCAAAAAGGAACATTATAAGTATTAAAAGCAGTGACCTACTGGAGGGGAAAAGCAGAAAACCAGGTGAAAGAGAAATGGGGATTAAGGAGTGCACTTGTCGTGATGAGCACCAGCTGATCTATGGAATTGTTGAATCACTATATTGTACACCTGAAACTAATAAAATCCTATGTTTAAAGAAAGAAAACCAGGTGAAGCAGGACATGCATGGAAGCAAGAATTCTCAGTGTCTACTTTTTTTATATTATTTTGATTTTTGAACTATGTAAAGGTGCTTACTTTTTTAATTAAGTAATCTCTATGCCCAATGTGGGGCTCAAACTCATGACCCTAAGAGTCACAGGCTGTAGCGACTGAGCTAGCCAGGTGCCCCAAGTATTATCTTTTTTTTTTTTAAGATTTTATATATTTATTCATGATAGACACACACACACACACACAGAGGCAGAGACACAGGCAGAGGGAGAAGCTGGCTCCATGCAGGGAGCCCCACGTGGGACTCGATCCCTGGTCTCTAGGATCATGCCCTGGGCCAAAGGCAGGTGCTAAACCACTACACCACCCAGAGATCCCCAGTATTGCCTATTTTTAAAATAAAATTAATTTAATCTATGATGATTCAGATGCATTTGTGTTGACATGAAAGATTTTCAAAATGGATTTAGTTCATAAAGTAGGTCACAGAAATAGATATAGAAGAGTTTTGTTTTTTTAAAAATCATATCTATATGGTCTTTTTTTTAATTTTTAAAGATTTCATTTATTAATTCATGAGAGATACAGAGAGAGAGGCAGAGACATAGGCAGAGGGAGAAGCAGGCTCCCTGCATGGAGCCTGATGTGGGACTCAATCCCAGGACCCCAGGATCACGACTTGAGCCGAAGGCAGACGCTCAACCACTGAGCCACCCAGGTGCCCTATATGGTCATTTTCTTATATATATTGGCAAGTAGGAAAACCTAGAAAGATACATTCTAAAATATTAAGAGTAGTTATCTCCAATGGGAGGATTTAGGGTTACTTAATTTTAATTATTTTTCTTTTTATCTGTGTTTTTAAACTTTGGTACAATGACTATGTTTTATTTCTATAATCACAAAATAAAGAGAAAAATGCTTGCCTTAAATAAGTCTCAAGGAAAAATAAATAACCCAGGAAAAATTTGCAAAATGACAAAAAAATTTAATATCTTGAGTATTTAAAGAATTCTCTCAAAAATAATAAAAAATGAATGCTGCAGAAAAAATTCAAATGAGGAACCGCAAGACAAAGCAATATTTGTGTACTTACACAGTGTATTATTAGAAAGCAATAAAATAATATTAGACACTGTCAAATGACAAGCATAATCATCATATAGTAAGAAGGAAGAGCAGGTTGGCAAATAGTGTTATTTTCATAGAATATATTTATACCAGACTTACAGACTTTACTGGGTGCATGTATTTGGGTACAGATATAAATATGTGCATGGAATAAAATCTGTAAGGATAGGCTCTGAAAGGTAAAGAGGTATGATTTCTGAATGGCAGGAAGACAGGTGCTTACATTTTTAGCCACAAGTAACTTCATCACATTGTGCTTAATAAAGAAAAACTGTTAAATAAAATAATTTTTAAAAAAATAAAGAAAAACTGAAAACAATCTGAGTAGGTAACATTAGCCTTTAAAGGTAACAGGGAGGGGCACCTGGGTGGCTCAGTGGTTGAGCATCCGCCTTCTGCTCAGGGCGTGATCTGGGGTCCTGTGACCAAGTCCCGCATCAGGCTCATGCAGGGAGCCTGCTTCTCCCTCTGCCTGTGTCTCTGCCTCTCTCTCTGTGTCTCTCAAGAATAAATAAATAAAATCTTTAAAAAACTAAAGGTAACAGGGAGTCTGAGTAGTATTTTCAATCACAAACCATTATGTTACAGAAAAATATTAGTGTGAAAGATGTACAGTATACATCTATCATATATAAAGCAGTATAGGGATCCGTGGGTGGTTCAGCGGTTTAGCGCCTGCCTTTGGCCCAGGGCGTGACCCTGGAGACCCAGGATCGAGTCCCGCATCAGGCTCCCTGCATGGAGCCTGCTTCTCCCTCTGCCTGTGTCTCTGCCTCTCTCTCTCTCTCTCTATGTCTATCATGAATAAATTTAAAAATCTTAAAAAAAATATAAAGCAGTATAAACTAAATAACTCCATTTAAAAAATTAAAATGTATACCTTTAGAAAAATGGGAGGAGGATACACACCAAGGTAATTGTTAACTGTGGTTACCCCTGAGTAGTGGAATTAGAGGAATTTTTTGTTTTACTCTTTTAGATGTTCAAGGTTTTTTCAATGCTGTACAATAAAGAATCCCTTTTAAAATTAGAAAAAAATAGATCACTAAGAAACTTTTAATGCTTAAAAAAAAATGCTTTAAAAGACAAATTCCAAACTATCTAAAAAATGTCACCCCTCCAAGAGGAGAGGGGGCAGTTAATTATAAATCTGCTGGGCTGGAAGGCAGCTGGCAGGCAGTGTGCTGGGTGACCTGACCAGGGCACGAAGGGCCTCTGTGAGGAGCTGACCCTGGCCCAGGCCCTCCTTTGGCTGCTTCTGCTACCGCCTCGCCGGCCATCCTAGAGCAACCGCTGAGTCCCTCAAGATGAAGGAGCGTGTTGGGGTGGGGGGTAGGTGTGTTGTAGGGGATGGGCATTATCTCAGCTGGGCCCCTCCAGATAGGCCAAGGCAGAGATGCGGGCCCTGAGGCCCCGGGCAGCCCCTTGGGCCCTTCATGTCTCCTGAGAGTTTACCTCAACATTCTCTTTAGGGGACTCCTGCCCTCAGTCCCTGCCCTGTCCAATCTTACTTCCAAGCCCTGCCACCCTTCTTAAGACACAGCTGATTATTTTATTTCTGAAGTCAAAACATTTTATCCAAAGTCAGTACTCCTCAAACTTTCCCGCTGAAGTTCACCAACAGCAGACAAAAGAAATGCCTTCAGCTCCCCCAGGGGACCGCGCAGCCCCAAGCTCCTGCCAGCACACCCAAGTGCTCTTTGAAGGCTTCTGTTTTCTCTTAAAAATGCATGAGAATTTTACATTCTACTCCATGATATATCTGAATTTCCTTTAATAGGAAGATGTTTAAAATTATTCACCTCAAGGAAAATTGATGCTCCTGAAGGAAATACTGTGTTTACCGGGAGGCTCAAGTATCCTGCGTGGAGAAGTCCCTGCAGCCTGACATCCCAACTCCTGCCAGGCAAGGCTCTCTACCACCCGATCCCCACAGGCCTCTCTGCCTTCTTCCCGTTGCTCCTCTGCACTGTCCCCAGTCACCGAGCCACCTGCACGGAAATGTCAACTCCTGAAATGCCAGCTTCTTCCCAGCCTCCTGCTTCCTGCGCAACCCAGCTCTGTGTGCTGACAAACCACCCTCCCAAGGGGAGCCCAACACCACCTTCCGCATGAAGCTCCTCTGATGGCTCCTGATGGGTTCGCTCCTGACAGATACGACGTGAGAGATCCCATGATGCCCTGGAAACAGCCTGTGCTTCGGGACCGGGAGGCTGGGGTTCAAATCCCGCCTCCAGCTCTCGACACTAGACAAACTACCTAATTCCTCTCTTCGATCTCATTTGTAAAATGGGGAATAATCATGCTTCTCTTGCGGGGATTAAATCACATTCAAACAACCGTGTCCTACCCAGCGCATGGCCCCCTTCCCTCCCCCCAGCTCCTCTAGCAGGTTATTTATGTCACTCCTGCGAAGAACGGAACGTACATTTACACATGCTTTTTTATAATGGTTTCTCCCCCCAAATTGATCAGTGGCTCCCCATGTCCCCGAGAAGCTTCTTGCATTACCCCCTGATCTCATGGCTTGCAAGATTTTGGCTATTAAATCAAACACACTTAGGAAGAGCAGCCTGCTTCTCTGAGTTCTCTATCCTACTAAGCTTTTCTGGATAGAGAGAGCGGTCCCTGCCTTTCCTCTCCTGCCTGACTTTAGGAACCAGGACTTGGGAGCCACCCACGGAGACCATAAACACCTTGAGACTCCAGCTCGGCCTTCACACTTCTCACGGCACCTTACTCAGCGCCTCGCACTTAGAACACACCTAGTAACTGCTTGTGGCATAAACAAGAAGTTTCACACAGATGACAGGCGGAGGGGGAGGAAGCCCTCTCGAAATTAGCCGGTTGGTGTGCAGAAAGGGGTCATTGTTACGGGAGGCAGAGCTGGAGGCGAGCCCTCTCCCCCCACCGGCCCGGAGCAGCACCCCCAATTATACCAGCTGGCATCCAACTTCAGTGGGTGAGCCGATTAAAAAGCGCCCTTGCTTCAGTGTCTGGAAACTCCTGCAAGGAAAGTTTGCGGCCCAAAGTTGGCTTTTGACTAGAGTCTTAATAAGAGGCCTCAGCAGGCTACGGCTAGAGAGACAATGTCACTTAGAGGAGCAGCTTGAAGCGGCAGTTAGGAGAAGAATTATTTTAATGAATACATTTCCTTTCAATTGTATGGGAATATCAAGATCCCATTAGAATAGGGAAGCAATTAGAACTAATAAAGATGAATGCACAGTGCTCCGTGCGTGCGGAATAACAAGCAGCCAACAAAGGGACTCCGGAGAGCCTGCCCTAATCCAAATGAACTGGCGGCCAGCGGAGGGGAAACGGCCCCGTTCAGCTGCTCAAAGCCCGTGGGTCCCGCGCATTCTGATCACGGCCAGCGGATGGTGTGAGTTGGGCCTCGGAGGTGGGGGTTGAGGGCCCCCGCCCTGCTCCCGCCCGGCCTCTCAGGGATGGAGATGGGCCCCTGGCAGCCCCTTGGCGACGGCCATTCAGACCGGGGCCCTGGCTCCCGGCCAGCCTCACGCCTGCCCCTCGCACTGGGCCTCATTGTGTCCAGGTGGCAAATGCCTTCTCGCCAACTCTCCTTCGAGGTTTAGAGAGGGGGTGGGACGCTGGAGGAGGGAGAAGGGGGCCCTGTGCACCCCATCCCTCTCCTCCCGCCGCTGGCCAGGGTCCGCTCCTCCTCTGCGATGGGTGTTACGTTACAGATACTGGTGGGTCACAGGCAGCCTAACACAGAAGCACTGTTGCTTACACAATTGCTCTTCAAACGGTAACAAACAATTTTCATTACCCAAGTCAGATCGAATCATCCGCCCAGCCATCCTGCCTCAATCCCAGCCGCTCCTACAGGACCCGTGGCTTCACGCTCTGCCCATTCTGCTGTGAAAAAAACAGGCTCCTTTCTCCCCCTGGCCCAGGAATACGGGACAAAGCTCCTCCTCTGATCCCTCCTTTGAGCCGGATCAGCTGCACGGCTGTCAAAACTGTCAGAAGAAATAGTGAAGACACAAGCACCTGTGCAGATCAGGGCACACTCGAATCCGGGGTGACATTACTCAGCATCTCTGTGAAGAAGGCACTCAAGAGTTTGGAGGACTCTATTGCCAAGTTTAGAAGGAATCCAACAAGATAACCCTGGCTCCCCACCAAAGCATTCACTGGCCTTAGAAGGAGTGTCAGGACTTGACATTTCTTTATTTAATCTTTTTTGGCCAGACGGTTTTTTCAACCAGGAATGTGTAAACTCGTTCCAAAATGTCTGCATGAGAGACGAGTCACACTCATTACTGAGATTTTTTTCTACCACTTATCCTTACCAAAAAAAAAAAAAAAAGTCTGTAGCATTTTACATTTCTTAATGATAGAGCACTTTAAAAGTATATTTACGTTTATAATCTTACTTAACCTCAAAATAACTCTGTGGGGACAGGCAAAGCAAGGGTTGTCAGGCCTAAAGATGAGGAAACAGTAGCCCCGAGAAGTTAAGTGTCCTGTGCAAGGTCACAGAATGAGTGAGTGAGGAGGGACACCAGAACTCAGGACTTCTGACCTAGTTCAGGGCTTTGTTCTGGGACACACCTTTTCTACGCCCACAGAGTGCTGGACATTTCCAGGATAATTCATCCTGCAATTCTGCTTTTCCAGTGTAACTCCCTTATTCCTCTCCACATATTAAACAGTGCTAAGCACTGTGGGCTTTCAAAGGCTAGTTTAGGTTACAAAAGATCATCCTTCAGGAAGGTTTCAAGGTAATAGTCATCCAAGTATTTGTTTTGCTGCCACCCCCTCACCAACAAAGACATATGCATTTCCTCCCTTTAATAGCTTAGGTTAGGATTGTTTAAAGAGTCGACCTGTCCTGTACAAGCAGCAGGCACAATCAAGAATGATTGTCTAAAAATGATTGTCTAGTTTCCTTAAGTAGAACACTGTAGCATGCAGGAATTGGCAAATGGTAAAAACAAAGCCATTCACCTTTTATGCCTCTCCCTGTCTCTTATATCTAAAGGCCTATTCATTTAGGGTTTTAAAATCTTTTTTTAAATAATCTTAAGATATAATTTGTATATTGTGAGATGTATGGATATTAAGGGAACTGTTTGACAAGTTTTGACAAATACCTATGCCCAAATCAAGACACAGAACATATCCATCACTCCCTTAAAGTTCCTGCATACTCCTTTCCAGTCAATCCCACTCTAGACCTCCACTGTCCTAATTTCTATCCCCATAGATTAGTTTAACCTGTCTTGAACATCCAATTAAACAGGACAGAATCATACTGTATGTAATCTTTTGTATCTTTCTTCTTTCACTCAACATAATGTCTGCCAGACTCATCCCGTATTGTACCAGTAGTTTTTTTCTCTTTCTTTTCTTCTTTTTCTTTCTTTCTTTCTTTCTTTCCTTCCTTCTTTCTTTCTTTCTTTCTTTCTTTCTTTCTTTTCTTTCTTTCTTTCTTTCTTTCTTTCTTTCTTTCTTCTTTCTTTCTTTTTCTTTTCTTCTTTCTTTTTCTTTCTTTCCTTTCTCTCTTTTTCTTTCTTCTTTCTTTCTTTTTTTGTGCACAGTATTAGTCATTCAGTTTTTAAAATCCAGTCATATTATTGCAAATTCATCCCTCAAAATTCTTTCCATTCAGTGTATCTCCTGTGTGCTCCCTCCCATGCATATCTCTTGCATACCTTCTTGGCAATGCTTGAATTGAGAGAAATATATAAATGGGCTGTTTTATCTCTAGCACTGTCCTTCTAGGTAGGAGTGATTCTCTCTACCTTCAGGAGAAACAGATAACCAGGCAGCCCAGCATGAGTACAGTCATGAGTATAGTCTTCAGAATAGAGAGATCTAGGTTCTCGTCACTGGTCCAGCTCTTAACAGATAGCTGATTTTTTTTTTTTTATTTTTATTTATTTATGATAGTCACAGAGAGAGAGAGAGAGAGAGGCAGAGACACGGGCAGAGGGAGAAGCAGGCTCCATGCACCAGGAGCCCGAAATGGGATTCGATCCTAGGTCTCCAGGATCGCGCCCTGGGCCAAAGGCAGGCGCCAAACCGCTGCGCCACCCAGGGATCCCCAGATAGTTGGTTTGAGACAGGTGATTTCTCTCTCTCTCTCTTTTTTTAAAGATTTTATTTATTTATTCATGAGAAACAGAGAGAGAGGTAGAGACACAGGCAGGAGAAGCAGGCTGCCTGCAGGGAGCCTGACATGGGACTCAATCCCGGGTCTCCAGGATCATGCCCTGGGCCGAAGGCGGCGCTAAACCACTGAGCCACCCAGGCTGCCTGAGACAGGTGATTTCTGTGACTGTTTTCCCATTTGTAAAATGAGGGTAATAATACCCTCTTAATAGGGATTTGTGAGGACTAAATTATATTGTACACAGAATGTTTGGCACAATGGAAACTAGTAACAGCCTCAAGCTAGACTGTAATAAAAATCCTTCTGCTTCATTCACACACTTTCAGTTTTTATAAGTCATATAGTATAAGTGGATATACATTTTCAGAAGTTTTTAAAGTGAAAAGCTCATGATTACATCTAGAAAAATCTGACTGTCAGATATTTACTTAAAATAAATGTTATTTCCTGTGGTAAAAAAAAAGCCTTTCGTCATTTATTCAGTGACAATTATATACTGAGTGCTGACTCTGAGAGGTTCTAAAGACAGCCTTGCTTTTAGGATGTTTGGTTTTGGAGAGTAATAGAATAAGCACTTAATTATAATACAAAGCAGAGTATGGTCAATAATAATTAACATCTATTAATATAGTGGTTACGAGCATGGTCTTTAGAGTCGTACTATATGCTTCAAATATAGTGATGTTGAGCCATGTGATGTTGAGGAAGTTACTTAACCTCTTTGTGTGTTACTTCACTTATAAAATGGGGATAATAATACCACTTATCTAGCAGGGCTGTTATGACTTAGATATGTAAATACTTAGCACAGTATCAGCACATTAAAATATGCAATAAATAATAGGTAACATTTATTGAACACTCAATATGTGCTGAGTACTGCATTAAGTACTATATATGCATTACTTCATATAATCTCCATACTGTTGTGACTGCTATTATACCCATCCTATTGATAAGGTAACTGAGGGGCAGGGAGTTTAGGTAACTTGCCCAAGATTACACAGCTGGTAAATAGCAAACACCATGGGAAAGGACAGATCTATAAAATGGGGATGATGTTAACAGTGACTTAATGAGAATTAAACAAACAAATACTTGAAAAGTGGTAAGGACCAGGGCCTAGTACATAAGGTCTGTATAAGAGGATGTTAAATAAATGTAAATTGCTATGTTGATTCAGGGATGGCAGTAAAGAACTTCCATGCATGGAGATTAAGGAAGGCTTTGTGTTTATTATTATTATTTTTTTTTTAAAGGAAGGCTTTGGAAAGGTGACATTTAGGCTGAGCCCCAAAATGAAAGAGAGGAAGGAGGCAAGAGGGAGGGAAAGTGAGAAGGAGAAAGAGGCAAGAACTGGGGGTATGCCAAGAAGTCATGGGAGTAGTTTGTGACCCCTTTCCTGCCATCACTATTTCTGCCAGCCCTATCCTCCTCTCACCCCTGTAGAATCTGCGATCCTCACCCCCTCATCAACCATCTTGCAATATTTATGCAATAGTATAGGTGCCAGGCACTGTGCTGGTGCGGGGCTACAGCAGTGACCGAGCCAAGCCAAGTCTCCGTTCCTATTCTGCACTCTAACACGCCTCCAACCTGGATTCCCAGCACTTGGTCGTCCCTACTTGCAGTCCATCCTCCTCCGCACCGCCACGGCCACGGCCACGGCCACCGCCACGGGGGAGGGAGACTGTAAAGATAGGAGATCTGGTCTGGACACTACTCCCAACTCCCAGTAGTGGTTTCCCAGCGTGTCTGGAGCACATGTCCATCTCCCTGGCATCCTGTCCCGCGCTCTGCACCTGAGCCAGGATTATCACTCAAAATCCTGGGTACACAGACTTAAAGTAAGCACTTGTTGATAAGACGTGCCTAAAAACGCCACGCCTATCGCCTGCCGCCTCGCCCGTGGACACACTCGCACTCTGCAGGCCTCAGAGGAGCAAGCGCTGGTTGGCCTCCTGCAGCCCCGGAGCCCAAGACTCCGCGCAGAGCTCACACCTCCCACCGCCCCTGGAGCGACCCCACAGCCGCAGGGCGCCGGAAGGGGCGGGGCCTCGCGCGGCCCGGGGGCCACCATCTTGGCTGCGCTGGCCGGAAGTGGCCCGGCGGCCCGGCGCGCAGGCGCACACGCAGGCTGCGCCGGGGCCGCGCGCGGGGCGGGGGTGCCGGCGGCGTTGCGGCAGCCGTTGCGAGCCCCGAGCGCGGCGGTGCGGCTCAGCGTCCCGAAAGCACGCCTCTGCCCTCTCGCCCGGTCCTCCTCCCGCTCCCCCAGCCTCTGTCCCGCCCCCCCGCCGGGGCTTTGCGCCGCGGCTCGCACACCCCTCGGCCCGTGCACGCCCTCTGCACCTGCCCGCCCGAAGGCATGTTGCAGAAACCCGAGAGCGGGGCCCTCCCAATCCTCCGGGCCGAGGGGGAGAAGGATGGCGGCCGCGACGGTGAGACCCAGGCCCTGGCCGCCTCTCAGGAGGCCGCGAGCCCCCTCCTGCAGGAGACCCCCGGGGAGCATCTCGGCGCCCGCAGGGAGGAGGGGCCTGCAGAGCCCGCCCTCGCCCCGAGAGGCGCCAGGACCTTGGCAGCCAAAGCCTCGGCCCGGCGCAGGGCCTACCGCCGCCTGGACCGGACGGTGGCCGAGCTGGTGCAGTTCCTGCTGGTGAAGGACAAGAAGAAGAGTCCCATCACTCGCTCCGAGATGGTGAAATACGTAATCGGAGACCAGAAGGATCTGTCGCCTGAGATCATCGCAAGGGCCGCAGAGCACCTGCGCCACGTCTTTGGTTTCGAGCTGAAACAGCTTGGCCGCAAGCAGCACACTTACATCCTGATCAACAAACTAAAACCTCTTGAGGAGGAGGAGGAGGAGGAGGATCTGGGAGGAGGTGGCCCCAGATTGGGTCTCCTAATAATGATCTTGGGCCTTATCTACATGAAAGGTAATAGTGCCAGGGAGACACAGGTCTGGGAGATGCTACGTCGGTTGGGGGTGCGTCCCTCCAAGTACCACTTCCTCTTCGGGTACCCGAAGAGGCTTATTATGGAAGATTTTGTGCAGCAGCGATACCTCAGTTACAGGCAGGTGCCTCACAGCAATCCGCCCGAATGTGAATTCTCTTGGGGTCCCCGGAGCAACTTGGAAATCAGCAAGATGAAGGTCCTGGGGTTCGTGGCCAAACTCCATAAGAAAGAACCCCAGCACTGGCCAGTGCAGTACCGTGAGGCCCTGGCAGACGAGGCCGACAGGGCCAGAGCCAAAGCCAGAGCGGAGGCCAGTATGAGGGCCAGAGCCAGGGCCAGGGCCACTGAGACGGCTGGCATCAGCCCCTGGTGAGGGCTGGTGGCAACGTGGCCACCAGGGTCTTGGTGGTCGCGAAAAAGCTACCGTCATAAGTAGCATCATAAGTAGGTTGTTAATTAGAAGTTGTATCTGTGTAACTAGGATTTAGGTTTTGTATCTTGCTATGTTTTGTTACAGTTTACATACTGTTAACATTGATGTTTATAAATGAGATTGGTCACCTTTTTCCGGTAGGATTTTGTTGTAGGGTTTTGCGGGTTTTGTAAAACGAATCGAAGACTTCACGTTTTATTCTGTGATCTTGAACAAATGACGTGGCGTTGTAATGCTGTACATTAATGAGTCGATGGAACTCAGCAGTATGGATCACCTGGTACCACGAGAAGAATAGCTGATTGGTGTCTAGCTTCCCAGTGCTTTTTGTCTATATTGTATAAAGAGAAAAGACTGACCTGTACCTCTATTTGTAGCTATTATAGTATCTCGAGAAAAATGCAAATGTAGTAACTTAGAACTATACCCTGACACACTCAATAAATTAAACATTTGCTGAGTGTCTTTTTTTATGTGGTGTTTGGGGGCATTTGGGGATAGAATGCTGAACAAGATAAAGGTCCTACATTCTGGAACTGGGGATTAAGAAAATCAGAAATTACAGAGCAGCAAGTTGAAGGCTGCAGAGGGACACCTAACCCATCTGGGCTGGTTGGTGAGGCTTGGCTAAAATTACCTTCAGTCAGACTTCAGGGGAAGTGGGGAAGGATGGGGCACGCAGAGGGGAGGGAAAGGAGAAAAAGAAGTTGAGGGAGGGAAGTGGTATTGAAAATAACTGAAGGGCACAGGTGCTTCTCAATAACAGGGGAAGAAGGCTTGATACATAGCAGAGCTGGAAAACACCCTGTCTTTGCCAGTGGCAACTCATTAGAGCACACAGTGATGGTGGCCGTTAGCATTTTGGGCCCTTCCATCCGCCTTCTCAACCTCTACAAGGTCCCCTCTTCTACCAAAGCTGTCAGAGACCAAATACTCTTAACAGTTCTGGAACACTGTGTCCTGTGGGTGGAGGGTATGTACTGACATTCCCTACTACCAAGAAGTTCCACTTCAAGATTTCTCCCCTGGCACGAGGCAGCCTTGGGCCCTCATCCCTGTTTCTACCGGCTGCTTTCTACCTGCCACCTCCCCTCTGGAGGAGACTTGTAAGGCATTGCTCACATTCTTAACCAGCCAGGAAGGGTCATCTACGTGAGCAGTTCAAGCCTCTGCAATGCCTGCCACTTCCACTCTGGGGATACATCCTATAGAAAAGATACATGGAATAATAGGGAAAGTGATAACAAAACCAGAGATGGGTGTAGAGAGGACTGTGAAACTACCCCCTACCCCCGCCCAGCAGCTGCCATTTACAGAAGAGCTGCTTTTCTACTCTTTACTGCCAGTTTTTTCCTGCTTTCAAGCTGTGTTCAAATAACATTTCTGAGTATGTTAAGGTTGGTGTGGAATACAAATAAATACTTTGGGACACAGGCCCAGGGATCCTACAAACCAAACTGAGACCAAAGCTGTAAGCTTATGGGCAAAAAAGTTTACTGATGAATTAAAAGATGACTTCTGGGCAGTTTATAATTCATTATACAAACAGAAATCTTGAGTGTCCACTATATGCCAAGGACTTTGCTAGGTTCCAAAGATTAACATGGGAAGACTAGCTTTACCTTCAAGGAACAATAACTGACAATTTCTCACATTTATATTTTCTCACCAGCAATGTGTGCACCGAGGGTCAGATTACTTGGTGATTTGCCTAAGGTCACTACTAGGTCAGCCAAAGGCAGCACCAGGACTAGAACCCAAGTCCCCAGCTCCTCAATCTAGGTGTGTGTGATTTTAGCACATTGTTCCCCATTCCTGGCCTCCAATATGTTGTATGTGATTTTAGTTATCATGATTCTAAAACACAAGCAGGGCCTGTATAATTATCTCCAGTTAGTACTGCAGTCCTTATGGCAGTGAAATAGTTTAGAAATCGTCCCCTGTTTTACATATACCAGATGTGACTCTGCTGAAATTTGAGTGTATTAACACCTAGCAAAGACAGGACTAATAACAGTACCATTTATTAAACATCTACTATAGCCAAAGGCATCCCCTCCCCTCCCACTCTTCACAACCACATTACAAAGTAGGTATTACTAAATACCTCCATTTTATAGATGTTAAAGATAGTAATTTTTATCATTTATTTAAATTTTTTAAAAAGAGTTTATTTGAGAGAGAGCACAAGCAGGGGGAGGGCCAGAAGGAGAGGGAGAAGCAGGCTCCTTGCTGAGCAGGGAGCCTGATGCAGAACTCCATCCCAGGACCTCGAGATCATGACCTGAGCCGAAAGCAGATGCTTAACCGACTGAGCCTCCCAGGTGCCTTCTTGCCATTTATTTAATACCTAAGAGAAGCCAGCCTTACATATCTCTTAATGGTTTTTATAACAGTTTTACAGGGTAGGTATCTGTCCCATCTTGCACTAAGCAAAAAGAGAAAAGCTATAAAGGTCTCAGAGATAGTGTGTAATAAGGATTGGAACTGAAGTCTGAGTCAAAAGCTTGACTTTTCACTATTTTACATTTCCTTCTTTTTGGGAGTCCTTCCAGGCTTGGGTCATCTGTCTCTGGACTCATGTTCTTTCTTTAAACACTACTGTCTCTCTGGAGACACAAACAAGTATTGTGTAGTCAGGCTAATTATGACAAGACACTGGCCTGCGGGAGGGTAAAAAGGAAGCTAAAAGTTGAAGAATGATCTGTGAACACTGATTCCAGCTCTGCTTACTCTCTCCCCAGTGTGCTCAGAGTGCTGACTACATGTAGAATGTGTCTCTTTGCTCAAACTCAGCATGGTTTGCCCTTTACAGGCCATGTTGCCTCCATCTACTCTAGTCTGTTCTCTCTACTAAGCCTCAAATTAAGATTTTCGTGCCATGGAACAATCAAATATCATTTGTGGACCTGCAAATATGCTTCCCAGCGTTGTTTCCACATGGCACAAAGGGTTGCCAGAACTCATACCCTTGCCTCAGCATGAAAGACCTCCCATGTCACAAATGTCATCATCAACTTCTTATAAGTACTAAAAGTTTGACCTCTGGGCCCATGTGTAGTAGAGCAGACATTAGCCATGGTGAGGGCAAGAGATGACACACCTCCTATTGCTTATGGTCACTCATATGAGGGAGAAAAATGGCCTAGATCCCCTCTCTCCTTCCTCCTTTAGGCACAAGCAGACCCAGTGTGTGTTGGGTGAAGCACTGGGTGAGGAGAGCAGGGCACTGCTGGTGGGGGAGTAGTGGCAGATGGGTTACTTCAAACTGTACTTACTTTGTGACAACTAGGAAGCAATGCCAGCAAAGGAAATTTCCTTGAAAACTATGACTCATGTCTTGGCCAGTGGGAAGTTCTCAGTTCAGCCCCAGCCTCTGCAGAGATCCTGATGCTCACCAGAGTGGGGACTTCTGGCCCACTGGAACTTGGAGCATGGGTGTTTGGAAACAGGTTCAGGTTGATTACAGCCCCAGCATGCAGCAGGCACACGGTGCTCCAGAGGGGGCAGGCAGCTCATTTACAGCCCCTGTAAATCAGGCCTCAATTCACAGGCTCAATCACAGCTCGCACTTGAGATAATTATGCTCCTTCCCTTGGTCATGGTGGCAATTGATGCTTATACAAATTATTCTTCGAATTGTGCAGCCCAGCAGAGAAGGTAACAATCACCTCCCAGCAGAAACACAGTGTACTAAGAAGGTTAGGTGTTCTGAAAAGTGTCCTAATCAGGGTCTTTTAAAAGTCATGACTATGTGACTTTGAACAAGGAGTTCCAAACTCAGAAGACTGAGACTCTAGGAAAAAGTTTAGAGGGTGGTTGAGGTAGTGGTCAGACAGTCAACACCCCACACATTCTACTGGCTGAATGCAGACCCCGCCCAGTTCCCCAGCCAGTCATGACCCGTAACAGTAACATTTACTGAGCCTCATGTGTCAGGGACGGCGCTAAGTATGACAGCTGCGTGGTCTCACGCACCTGCACAACAGCCTCATGAGGCAGGTCCTCCGCTGGCTAATGTGATGATGCTATAGGGAAACCACAAGGAAAGAATTCCTTCCATTCTGTCAATGCACAAGGTAAATGACTTCCGTGAACTCATGACACAGCTAGTGAGTGGCAGACCTAGGACTTGAGCTTAAACCTTCTGGGTTCTTGAGGGTATTCTATCCTTCGGGTCTTCAGATGGCTCGTAAAGAGAGCAAACCAACCTCCCTTTGGGAAAATGGGGCTGAGAGGGACGGGAAGAAAAGCTCTCATGCTGCGCATGGATACCTTAACCTAGACTAGAGACTAGAGACGGTGATGAGGGAGAGGGGCAAGTTGGCCTCTCTCTGGTTGTAGGGTTATGGACCTGCTGTCACAAGAAGGAAGAGGAGCCCATTTGTGAGCTGGTGAGCCATTAGGTAAAATGTTGGAAGCGGCAGCTCTGTGGTCCCAATAGTGGAGGAATTAGCACAAGGGAAGCAACAACCTCAGCCTGAGGCTATTCAGGAGTCCTACCGGCTGTTGGGCACAGTGAGGGATAGCCAGGTTACCTGAGCCAGGGGGACAGAGGAGGCCTGAGAGCTCTGGGCCCCTGGAACTGAGACCTGTCCAGTCCCACCCTCTGCCACATGGTAGCGTGTGGCTCCCGCTGAGCTCCCTAACCTCTCTGAGCTCTGGTTTCCTCATCTTTAAAACAGACATGACGGGGATCCCTGGGTGGCGCAGCGGTTTAGCGCCTGCCTTTGGCCCAGGGCGCGATCCTGGAGACCCGGGATCGAGTCCCACGTCGGGCTCCCGGTGCATGGAGTTTGCTTCTCCCTCTGCCTGTGTCTCTGACTCTCTCTCTCTCACTGTGTGCCTATCATAAATAAAAAAATAAAAATAAAAAATAAATAAAAAATAAAACAGACATGACGCTACTTACGTCAAAAATCTGAAAACTGAATGAGGAGATGATAAGCGCCTACCACAGTTTTGGGTACATGGTAACTATTGATATTATGAAATGCATTCACTCATTCAACAAATATCGTTCGAGCATCTTCTACACACACTAGGCATACATGCTACGTAGTGAGATTACAGCAGCGAACAAAAGGAACAACAGTCCTTGTGCTCACAGAGCTTACACACTAGTGTAAGGAGATGGGTGATAAGTGTAGAAGTCTGACACACAGCATGGCAGATGGAGATCCGTGTCAGAGGAAGAAATGCAGTGGGGCCAGGGAAAGGGTGCTGGAAGCGTGTGCAGCTAAAAACTGCCTGGCTAGGGAAAGCCTCAGTGAGAAGTGAGTCACTGAGTCAAAACTGAAAGTGATGAGCAGGGAGCCCACAAGCTGTCTGGGGGCACTGCAGAAGAAGGGGTGCTGGCAGGTAGTACCACAAGTGTGAAGCAGGCCAAGGTGGGAGAAGGCCAAGCAGTTCTGAGAAGTAGCTCTAGACGGGAGAGTGAGCCGAGCGGGAGGGGTCAAGTAGAAGGCTACATGTTGGGCAGCCCCAGTGGCCTAGGGCCTGATCCTGGAGACCCGGGATCGAGTCCCACATCGGGCTCCCTGCATGGAGCCTGCTTCTCCCTCTGCCTGTGTCTTGCCTCTCTCTCTCTCTGTGTCTCTCGTGAATAAATAAATAAAAATTAAAATTAAAAAAAAGAAGGCCACACATTCCTCACCTTGATGGAGCTGGCTCAAGTGCCTAAAACAATGAGTGGACATGAATCTGCACCCAAGAATCGCTGAAGGAGTCCAGCAGGGGAAGAAACCCCAGCAGCCTCAGGCCTTAGGCCTGGCTGGGGCTTCCTTTGGGCCCGGAAGGGGAAGGAAAGATAAAATATTCTCTCGTCATGGCTTTTGTTTTTCTAGTTGCAAATGCTTATAGTGGAAAAATTGGAAAGTTCCATAAAAATGTACAGAAGAAAAAGAACTCTTAGGAATACCAGTACCCAGAGCCGGTCGTGGCTAGTAGCATGGTTTTACACCTATTGCTGGAGTATTTCATTTTCACCTGCCAAGGCTATAGATGGCTTGCTGCCACTTTAACAATGAGTTACAATGACAGTGAGCCCCACTCCTTGCAATATTTCCCTCAAATTATTTGTGGGAGCTCCAGTGGGGTATCTCCGATGATATCACAAATCTGTCTATCCACAGCAGTCACCATGCCGGGCTTATGGAGGCCCATGAAAGGAGCCTCTGCTGGAGATGCTCCTTATGGTGTACGCCCCACATCCATGGCTGCTGCCTCCTGCGATGCCCCCAGGATTCTGGAGAGCTGCTGTGTCTTTGCAAGGGTGGACAGAGTGTCTTTTTTCCCCACTCTGTACCAAGGTATGTCACCTGGGTCCCGAAGCAACAGTGCCAGGCCCTCTCCTACCTCCTCAGGAAGCCTGCTTATCTATGTTTGTCACCTCTTGCAAATAACTCTCCAAACTTGGGCTGAAAATGGTCAAGTCACCTGCATGGGGCCCTGTCCAGGCTCCTCCGCCTTCCACAATTCTTCTCCCCAAACCTTAGAAGAAAAAAGGAATGTAAAGGCAGTCCTTCTCTCCCAAGGCATGGCTATTTGCATTGCTGAACCCAAACAGTGACATCTGCATTCAGGCGGACAGTGACGACAGGATTTCAGGTTTATGCTGCTTTCTCCCAAAGGAAAGGCTACCCCAAATGTGAACTAAATGCTCTACCTCTGGCAAGCTGCTGGCAACTATAGCGCCCTCTTCCCTCTTTTCCCACCTGCTCAGCATGGTTTTTTTTTTAAGATTTTATTTATTTATTCATGAGAGACACAGAGAGAGGAGAGAGAGGCAGAGACACAGGCAGAGGGAGAAGCAGGCTCTATG
The DNA here is from genome assembly GCF_053574225.1 of Canis aureus. Classification (NCBI taxonomy): domain Eukaryota; kingdom Metazoa; phylum Chordata; class Mammalia; order Carnivora; family Canidae; genus Canis; species Canis aureus. The sequence continues at coordinate 22,140,281 of NC_135641.1, read as the reverse complement.
CAGGGAGCCCAATGTGGGACTCGATCCCAGGTCTCCAGGATCACACCCTAGGCTGCAGGCGGCGCTAAACCGCTGCACCACTGGGGCTACCCAGCATGTTTTTTTTTAAAGATTTTATTTATTTATTTTATTTATTTATTTATTTGAGAAACAGAGAGTGCATAAAAGAGAGAGAGCATGAGCTGGGGGTGGGGGGCAGAGGAAGAGAGAGAAAAAACAGACTCCTGGTAGGGAGCCCAATGGTTGGCTCTATCCCAGGACCCTGGGACCATGACCTGAGCCAAAGGCAGATGCTTAACCGACTGAGCCACCCAGGCACCCTGCTCAGAATGTTTTCAAAACCAGGAGTGTTACATAGCATGAGAGATGGCTAGGAGTTAGGTAAAATATTGGAAATGGGGGAAAGGATCCCAGGCAAGGGAAACAGTTCCAGCAAAGGTAGGGTAGCAGGAGTGTACCCTGAGAACCAGGGACACTGGGAACCACAAAGGGACCAGAAGGTTGGAGCAGAGTCTGTGGAGGAGAGGAGAGAGTGCTGTGGCTGGAGCAGCTGGGGGCAGTGGCGGAGGCGGGCAATGAGCACATGGTGGTGCTCTAGGAAAGTGGGCTGGCTGGGCAGGAGCAGGGAGCTGGAGGAAGGGAGGCCAAAAGGGAGGTCCTGGCAACAGTCCAAATAGGAGATGATGGCTGTCTGACCAGCAGGAATGGGAGTGGGAGGGACACCTGGGTGGCTCAGTGGTTGAGTGTCTGCCTTTGGCTCTGGTCGTGATCCCGGAGTTCTGGGATCGAGTCCCACGTCGGGCTCTCTGAATGGAGCCTGCTCCTCCCTCTGCCTATGTCTCTGCCTCTCTATATGTGTCTCATGAATAATAAATAAAACCTGAAAAAAAAAAAAAAAGAATGAGAGTGGGAAAGGACTGGTTGGGGGGCTCACTCGAAATGATTTGATAACCGATTAGCTGTGGGAAACGAAACAGAGGGACATGTGAGGCATGATTCAGCAATTTCAAGCTGCAGCGATTGGAAGAAACTAGAGTTGTTCATCAGAACAGTTGAATGCCTGGGGGAGCTGGCTGGGGATCAAGAGATGGGTATGGCTTCAGGCACATGGAGTCTCCATTGCTCAGCTGGACATCCGATGAACACTTAGCGATGGCGCAGAGGAGGGGCACTGAGGTGCAGGCAGACGCTCTGAGTCAGCTTTCTTAGAGCACATAGCCCAAACGTGGACTTTCTACGTGGGCAAGTGTCTCGAGGAAGAGATCAGGAACTTGACCCACCTCTCTCCTGGCCACATGGGAGAAAGCAAGGATCTTGAAAGTCCCACCAATGCAGTCCTGGGCCCACAGAGGGCCTGGTTCTTCTAGATTGGTTTCTACAAATGACCTGGGAGCTAAGAAGATGATCTCAGCGTGGCCAGGGCAAGTGGGGAAAGAGGAGCTGCAGTTTGCTGTAGCTGGGTATCAGGTAAGTGTTGGCCAAGATTCTTTGTGGACGTTAAAAACAGAACTTCAAACAACAGAGTCACACTGTGGCTGGAAGGACTCCCAAGAGACCCACGCCAAGGCTTAAGTGGGCCAACGCATGGGATTCCTGACTCAGTAGCCTTGCTCTCCCTGCTGCCCAGCAGCCCTTCTTGCTTAGAAAGGAACTTTCCAGGCAATACTAGCACCTTTCACCAGACCTGAGCCATCTCCACAGCACAAGATACACTCTGAGGGACAGAGGTCCTCAGTTGGGACAACCCACATGTTCAGACCTCCCCTGGTACACACACGTAGACATATCTCCTCCCGACTCCGTAGAAGACACGAAGAAAAAATATCACTTGGCTACTATCATATACCAGGCACTTTGCCTAGAGCTCTCCAGGTATTTTCACCTTTGGTTTCACAACAGCTGTGAGACAAAGACATTATTTTCCCGTTTCATAGAAAACTGTGGCTTGGAAAAATGAAGTATTCCACCCAAGATCACATGCTTGGAAAAATGGCAGATGGTTCCTGACCCAGGTCTGCCTCTGTACTCATGTGCTCTTCCTCTTTGTTCTTCACATATGTGTACACAACAGACTCACACACTCAAGTGCATGCCTCCCCTCTAGATATACGAAATCCCCTTAGAATGTAAGCTCCTTAAAGGCAGGGATCTTCATTTTGCTCACTGATATATGGAATATATATTTTGGAATAGTGTCTGGCACAGAAGACACACTCAGTAAATATTTTGTAGCTGCTGTTAAATGAATTGAATGAATGAACACTCACCTATGCACATCTACACACACACAACCTTCATTCACACACCTTCACATATACTTATAGACCCATCAAATTCACCACCTGAAAAGGAGATCCCCAGTGAGGGGGACCCAGCTCTCAGAGCTGCCCCATGGCCTGCTTGTGGAGGGGTGACCTCAGCCTCACGGCCCACAGCTGGTCTCCCTAGTCTCCTCCCTGGCGCAGGCAACTGGCTTCAGCACAGCCTGTGTCCTTCTTTCCCTAGCTCAGTCAAAACAAAGAATTTTTCTGAAGGATCTTTACTAAGAGAGAAAGCAGAGAAAAATAAATCAAGAGACTGTAAGTTCCTGCGTGGACGAGTTGACAGAGCCAGATTCTTACACTAAGCCATGCCCTCCAGTCTGGCCTCAGCCTGGCTCGGTACCTCAAGGAGCCGGGGCCCCGCCTGGATGCTCTGCCAACAGCTCAGATGCCTGGCCTGAGGGAGGAGGGGGTTGGCACAGCTGCTCCATCTGGGGGATTCTCTTCCTCCAGGTACTGCTGCTTCTGCTCTCGGGGCAAAGACCCTTCTGCCACACTGGCCTTAAGCAAACTACAATTTTACACCCTCCTTGCTGTCTGCTGTGCCCTGGGTTTGTGAACCAGGCTGGTCCAACCCAAATTACTCAGTAGGACTGTGTCAATCCCTTGATTAAAACCCCAACAACCGGGCAGCCCAGGTGGCTCAGCAGTATAGTGCCGCCTTCAGCCCAGGGCCTGATCCTGGAGACCTGGGATAGAGTCCCAAGTCAGGCTCCCTGCATGGAGCCTGCTTCTCCCTCTGCCTGTGTCTCTGCCTCTCTCTCTCTCTCTCTCTCTCTCTCTCTCTCTCTCTGTGTGTCTCTCATGAATGAATAAATAAAATCTTTAAAAAAAAAAACCTTAATTCCTTAGAGCCTCATAACCCTGCCTGGGGTGGCTCCTGCCTGCCTCTTGGCCTCATCCCACCCTATCCCTTCATCCAGTCTCTAGTAACACTTACAAAGCTGTTCTGATTGATGTACCAGAGCCCAGGATTTCAAGGATCAGGATCTATTTACCCAGATACCTCAAATGACCCCAGATCAGACCCCAGACTAGTGCATCAGCATCACCAGGGTCTCTGAGTTAGGATGTAAATTCTCGGGGCATCTGGGAGGCTCTGTTGGTTGAGTGTTTGACTCTTGATTTCAGCTCAGGTCATGAGCTCAGTGTCTTGAGGTGGTTTCAGGCTCCTTGCTCAGCAGGGAGTCTCCTTGAGATTCTCTCTCTTCCTCTCCCCTTCCCCCTGCTGGTGCTCACTCTCTATCAAATAAACAAACAAATCTTTTTTAAAAAGTGTAAACCCTGGGCAGCCCTGGTGGCTCAGCAGTTTAGCACCGCCTTTGGCCCAGAGTGATCCTGGAGACCAGGGATGGAGTCCCGAGTCAGGCTCCCTGCAGGGAGCCTGCTTCTCCCTCTGCCTGTGTCTCTGCCTCTCTCTCTGCGTGTCTCTCATGAATAAATAAATAAAATCTTTAAAAAGAAAAAGAAAAAAGTGTAAATCCTGAGCCTGCCCAAGACCTGCTGAATCAGAAATCTCTGCAGGTGAGGCCCAAAATCCAGCACCTTTAACAGGCTCCCCAGGCAATTCCCACACTCCGGAGTCCAATGAGCACACCCCAAATCTACTTGATTCCATACCTATCCCCATGCATATATAATAATAACTAAAACATTTATTGAGCCTGTTCTACTCCCCTCTTCACGCTAACTTGCCCAAGTGCACAGAGCTGGAGGTGCGAAAGGCAGGAATCAAACCCAGACCCCACGACTTCTGAGCCTGCGTGCCCCCACCACGCTCCTCGCACACGCGAGTGCACCTCCACACTCCCCAGGGACTCCTCACCGGTCAGAGCCACTGACAACAGGAGACAGCGGCCAGGGCGCTCTCGGGGCGCCTCTCCTCCCCACCCCGAGTCTGGCACACAGACCTGACTGGCGGGAGCCGGGAGCCAGCAGCCGCAGCCGGCAGGGCCGGGCGTTGGCGAACCGCGGCTCCGGCGCCCTGGCAGCCCCCGCGGGCCCCGAGGCCAGCCCGAAGGCCAGGGGCACCCTGCACCCTGCGCAGCCCCGCTGCCCCGCGCCCCGGCTCCCCGAGCCCCTGGCAGGGCCCTCCGGGAATGCTGCAGCTAGAGAGCAGATGTGCTCGCAGCTCTATCCAAAAAACGAGTCTTCTTAGGAATCCTGCCACAGGGGAGAGGCAGGGGGGCGGGGGAGGGATTGGAAAAACAACCGAAATACCATAACGCAGAAAAGTGATCCAAATAAAAAGCAGCAACTGTGTATCTGGAAGGAATAAACTGAGGAGGAGAGGCGCGGAGCCGGGCGGCGCGGCCACGAGGCTGCCCACGGTGGCGGCCGGGGGCTGGGGCCTGGTTGGCAGCCGCCGACGGCCCACAGGGCTGCCCTGGACAGGGGCTGGGGTGCGGGAAGAGCAGAGTCTGGGCTGACTCATGGGCACCAAGAGTAGATCCCAACCAGCAGACTCCTCCTTCTCGGGGCTCCAGGCACTGCTGTGTCCTTCAGTTCCCAAAGCTCCAGCTTTCAAGGCCCATCTAGAGGGTTCTCTTCACCGTTCTCTGCTTGGGGCCATGGAAAGAGCCAGACCAGCCTCACTGGCTTTCTGTGCATGGGGGAGAGGAGCTTCTCAGAAGAGGGCTGGGAGCACCTGAGTGGCTCAGTCATTTAAGCATCAGTCTTTGGCTCAGATCATGATCCCAGGGACCTGGGTTTGAGTCCTGCATTGGTATCATTGGGCTCCTTGCTCAGCGGGGAGTCTCCTTCTCCCTCTCCCTCTGCCCCTCCCCCCTGCTCGCGTGTGCTCACACACTCTCTCTCTCAAATAAATAAGATCTTAAAAAAGAAGACGACTGGGATGCTCTGACAGTGGAGGAAAAGAGGTGGGAGGCCACAGAATGCAGAATCAAAACAGGCTCCCAGCCAGTTCCCTCCTAATGAGCAGTGCAAACGTGGGCAACTCACTTATCTGCACAGAGCCCAAACTACCTCACTGTAAAATGGGCAAATTCAGCTTTCCCTGCACACCTCAGGGGCAAACGGGACTGACAGATGGACAGATTATCAAGGCTTGACTCCACCACAGGAAGTGAAATGGTGGTGTGTCACAATATCTGGAGTTGGAGAATCAGGTTGAGACCTACTTACTAGCCAGGAGACCCTGGAGTAGACACCTAAACTCTCTGCTTGAGAGAGCCCAAGCCGAGGAGAAAAGCTGTTAAAAGCTTTCATAAGCCGTGGCTGCTATCAACTCCCACTCCTAAGCCATGTACCAGATACAGAACTGAGCATTTCCACACATTGTCCGTATATTTCTGGGAGGTATTACTCCCATTTTACAGGTGGGAAAACAAGGCTAAGGAAAGTCAAGGAACTTCGGGAAACCTGCAGACTCAAGACTTGAACCGGCTCTGTCTGTCTGACTGTGGATCACACGCCCTTCCTCCTACTGCAACGCAGCGGGCAGGGATGGGCAGCATCACGGCTGGCAAGCTGAGGGAGGAGAGCGAGTCCTGGCAGAGGAGACTGCTGGGGATATCTGGCAGCGGGGGGCTGGGACTCTGTTTGGGGTCGGCCAATGCAGGGGGCTTGGTGGAGTGACATGCCCAGACCTAGAGGCACTCAGGCCTCACGACAAGCTGGAGGGCAGGTGCCCAAGGGCTCAAAACCATTATAATCCACCACGAGAGAGACAGCCAGGCAGGTCCTGGAGAACAAAGCGGGGAGCAGGAGAGCTAAGTAGGTCAGCAGAGCATCAAACTGTTGAACGAGACAGGTGAGGCGCTGGGAACACGCTGGATCGTTAACAGGGCAACCAGAGATAAAAGGAGGCTCGCAGAGGTCCCCAGGATGGTGCAGAGATAAATTCCATAGCCCTTGGTGAGGCCTCCTCCTGCATCCAATGCTCTGGGAGACTCTGAGGGCTTTTGGACCGACACCTTATTAAGACCTAGGCTCCAGCACACAACACGAGATGGTGGTGTGTCACAGGGTATGGAGCTAAAGAATAAGGTTTGAGGGCAGCCTGGGTGGCTCAGCGGTTTGGCACCTGCCTTTGGCCCAGGGCGTGATCCTGGAGTCCCGGGATCGAGACTCGCGTCGGGCTCTCTACGTGGGGCCTGCTTCTCCCTCTGCCTGTGTGTGTGTGTCTCTCTCTCTCTGTGTCTCTCTCTGTATCTCTCATGAATAAATAAGTGGAATCTTTAAAAAAAAAAAAAAAGAAGGTTTGAGACCTACTTACGAGCTATGTGACCCTGGAGTAGACACCTAACCTCTCTGTGCTGGACAGACTCCAAGCAAGCCTAGGTAGCAGCAGAGCAAAGACCCCCTTCCCTCCTGGTCCGTCTGACTCACCAGCAGGGCCCTTGCCCCAGGCCCCGCCCCCAAGCCCCTCTGATGAGCTGGCCTTGCTGGCAGTGAAGAGCTGCTCGCTTCCTTGTGCCCTGTAGACCCTGCACACACCTCATACAGGCCTTTCTGACAGTTTTGACCACTCTACTCTGATGACCAGCTGCCTCTGTACCTGTCACCCCACCAGGGCTATGGACTTCTCAAGGGCAGCCCATCATGGGGCCTGCGGGAGGGGCTGGTAAGTATTTGAAAAATGAAGGAGGGACTAAGTGACCAAAAATTCATCAAGGGAGCTTCCAAGCAGGTATCCATTGATCTATTTGGAGTTGGTCTATTTGGATAGTGCTTTTTTTCCAAAGAAATCAAATCTCTTCTTGGCTCCTAATCCCTGAGTTAGCCATAGCAGTCCCAAAATACTAGAACTCTTTTAACAATGTTTCTTTATTTGGTCCACACACATTTCATGAGCATATACTATACACCCGATTGCAAAGCAAAAGCTAAGAAGATATGGGCTCTGTCCTCAGAAGTATAACTATGAAGTGGCTGGGAGTGGGGTGCAGGAAAGTATGTAGATAATTATAATCTATGACCATCTAGAAGATTCTATGGCAGCCTATTAAAAAGATAACCAATCCATCTAGGAGGGAGAGAGGAAAGATAGGACTGTCATGTGTGGCTGTGCAGGTGTGCACTGCACTGTACAAGCCAGGGCACTTCCTGGAGTTGAGCAATGCCAGGGCCCATCCTTCCAGCAGCATCTGAAGCCCTTGTGCTGCCTTACTGATCCCCAAATGCCCATCCATCAACCTGGTCCCAGCAAGTTGTTCTTTTCCTGACTCCCCTCCTCTCTGAGATTTCCTTTGTCCAGCCTTTCAGAGGTTTCTTCAGGAAAACTCCCCCAGGAGCCCCTGCTATCCCCTTTCTCCTGTCAGCTCTATAAAGCAAGCTGGCTCCTCTCAGAGAATTACATTTTTGGGAAGCATGATTCATGGGGAAAGAACTCTTTCCACGGCTTTCTAACCTTTGATGTGACCCCAAAAAACCTGTGGCTAATACAGAGTGATCTAAATCTCACAAAGCTCATAAACACAAGAGCCGCACTGCACTGGGCCGTGAAAAAGGCCTCTGGCTAGCCAGCTTCTGCGACCAGCTGGAAGAATTTTCTCCATTCCCACCCTTTACCAACAGCCCTCCCCACAAACCCTCCACTCTCCTGGCAGCTCCTGCAGGGGCAGCGTCCCAGGACCCCAGTGGCTGGGAGGAGGACTTGCCAAGGCCCCCCTCCCCATGGCCCACCAGTCTGTAGCTGAACCCAGACTGTCCATCCCCCCCACCCTCCAATTCTGATAAGAGAGGCCTCACTTGTTGAGCAAGGGGAAGAAAGGCCAGAGAGACATCAAAAATCCAGCGTCCTTGATGCGAAGAACAGCTGGGAGCAGAAAGATGCTTACGAATTGTAGACGACGTGTCTGCAGAGGCCGTGCCCACTGGGGGTACCAGCAGCCTGGCTCACGCGGAGGTTTCTGAAAGTTTTCCACGAAGCAAAACAATGTAAATGAAGTCGATTTTTTCCCCCATGAAAATGATAAAGACTAATAGATAATAACGACTAATCCATCAGTAATACATTTAATGAACTGGAAACGATACACTGGTTCTCTACATAGTGCAGCTCTTTCTAAAGCAGGGAACAGAACCAACGGGGCAAGGCGGTGACTAATGAGAAGATAGGAATGAAACACCTCACACGGTGCCTGGCTTACGGTAGATGATCAATAAGTGGTAACTGTTATTATAATGCCTTATTTTATTATTCGAGAGGTCCCTGGGAGAGGCACTCAGCAGAGCAGGGAGCTGGGCCATAAAGTTTCCAGGAACCAGCCCTGTCTGCCAGCCTGCCGTCCCCAGGAAGGGGCCCCGGGGCCTCCGGGCTAGGGTTTCACACTGGGAAGCTAGCCGACTGCAGGGGACATTAGGGCCCCTGCTGCTCCTGCTGGAATATAGTCCCAACAGAGGAACAGGCGTGGCCAAAGTGAGGTGACACTGGCTGGCTTCGGGACACTTTGTCCAGGTGTTCCTTTCCTCCCCGGCCCCCCACGGCCATGTGGAAGTCAAAGGCTCTTGAGGTGAGTGTTTGTCACAGGGTTTGGGTCTCACAGGGGTGGGGGTCCTGGGCCACCACCCTCTCTGCAGGCAGCGAACAGAGGACTGGCCATCTGCCAGCAGCTCTCGCCTGGTCCTAGGGAGTCTAACCCCATCCCACCTCCCATCCTAGCAGGACATGGGCACTTGACCCAGGCACAGGACAACTGGAAGAAGGGATTCCTTTCCTACCCCTCTGAGCACCGTGGGGGGCCTTGATCTCCAGAAAGCCTTTCCAGAGATTTCTTTCACCCCAGGGGTAGGGATGCACCAGAAAGGAGAGCTGTGTTCCCTTCCATGGATGTGGCTGCACGGTAGGAAGGCCTGGGTCATGTCCTGGTGGGGGCCACCTAACAGGGCCCAGGTGTGGGGCCAGTGAACCCCCCCCCCACAGACATACTTGATACACCAACCATGCAGGGAGGCATCTGCCTTCTCAGCTTATTAATTTCACACCCAGCACCTGGGGAGCATTACCTCCCTCCCCCTCTGTTTTCCCCACCTCTACATAAACCAGATTCACACTTTCTCTACTGAAGGGAGAACAGAAAGGACCTCCTTTGGGTGTGAGCAGGGACTCAAAACAAAGGGAGAGGCCCCGAGAGACTTGTCATCGAACACCACCCTCCACTTCATTTATCATGTTTACGTTCCAGGATTTTCAGTCAGGAGACATCAGTTGATCACCTATCTATTCTCATCATTTACTCTCTTTGAGCCTCCCTGGCCTTGTTTGTGAAATGAAGATAACAATAACACCCCACGAGGTTGTTGATTGAGAGGAGGAAATAAGATGAGCTATGTCAAAGTGTTTTGCACACTACAGAGCACTACACAATAATGATAATTATTATGATTAATATTATGGAACTGGGGATGCCTGGGTGGCTTGGGGGTGGAGCATCTGCCATTGGCTCAGGGTGTGATCCCGGGGTCCTGGGATGGAGTTCTGCATCAGTCTCCCTGCAAGGAGCCTGCTTCTCCCTCTGCCTGTGTCTCTGCCTCTCTCTCTCTGTGTGTCTCTCATGAATAAATAGATAAAATCTTAAAAAAAAAAATCACAGAACTGTAAGTACTCTAAAAAACAGCCACTGTCCCTCAGAAGTACCCCCAAAGGTGTATATGTTTCTAGATGGGAGTCTCTGTCTCTTGCCACCCAATCCTGCAGTGGGGGGTGGCCAGGGTGGGCACAGAGGTGGTCAGGATGGGGCAGGGTGAGGACAGCCCTGGTACCACCATCATTCAACTCCAGCAAGAGGATAGGAATTTTAATCACCACCACCACCACCCCAAAAGAGTGAGGTTCTCTCCCCAGGGACTACCTCACTCCTCCAGAGCAAAGTAGACGTAAAGAAAGCGGGAAGGAGGGCCTACATAGCCAGCCTGAGATCACACAACTTCCCCAAAGCCAGCCCCACAGGCAGGGCCCTAAGAGCAAAGCACCAAAAGGAGCTGACCCCTAAAATCAAATCCAAGGTCCTCCCCAGACCCCAAGAGTCCAGTTCTGGAGGGGGCAGGGTGACAGAAACCCCAGGGATGGCCGTTGCTTGTTAAGCCTGTGCTAGGTGCCTTATGTCCATTTTTTCTCATTTGACCCTAATCATAGCCCCACCAGACAGGGTGCCATGTTTCAGATGAGGCTCCACTCACATATAATCTTCCTGAGGTCACTCATTTAGTTGGTGGCAAAACCGGTCAAGATTTGAGCAGAGTCATGGGGCACCTGGCTGGCTCAGTGGTTGAGAGTCTGCCTGTGGCTCAGGTCATGATCCCGGGGTTCTGGGACCTGGACCGAATCCCACATCAGGCTCCCTGTGGGGAACCTGCCTCTCCCTCTGCCTATGTCTCTGCCTCTCTCTGTGTGTCTCTCATGAATAAATGAAAATAAAATCTTAAAAAAAAAAAAAAAGATTTGAGCAGGGTCTGATTGGATCCAAAGCTCAGAACTACTCTCCCCACTGGCTGCTGGCCCAAAATGGCAGGGTAGGCTGGCCTAGCTTCTGGCTGGGGTCCCCAGGCACACCGGGGAGAGAGAACACCTACGAGGAAAGGAAGATCATTTACTCTCAGGAACTGTACTTCCAGACCCTGGCCCACCCTGCACGCCCCAGACTCTGCCCATGAGGTGGCCCTGCCCTTGGGCCTGACTGGGACAAATGTCAAGGGTGGCCTCCTCCTCCAAATGCGGGAGAGGCAGTGGGGAGTTCTTGACGGAGGTCTTCCCACTTCCCCTCCTGCAGAAGAGCAGGAATTGGATCATGGAGGCCAAAGGACCTTGCTCTCCAAGAGGAGGACACAGCCCTTCCACCTTGCGCTCCCAGAATGGCTGAGGAAAAAGGTGCCCAAGTTCTCATACCAGGGAAGGGCTGGCCAGCTCTCCAGAGTGGCCTGCTGACATCCCCAGCTCTGTTCCTGTCACCACCCGGGAAGGGGGACAGATGAGGTGGCCTAGACTGAGGGAGAAGATGAAGCAGTGCAGATCAGATCTTATGGTTTTTGTTGGGATGGGAATCACCCCAAAGGAATTTTTCCTTCCATTTATTACGACAGTCATACAGACGTATTACAGAAAATTTGGCACATAGAAGAAAAAGAATTATCTGTAATTTCACCACAACACAACCCTCGGTAACATTCTTGTGTAGTTATTCTCATGTAGTTCTGTCTCTGATCCCCTACCTCTTTTTTATTTTTATATTTTTTTAAGATTTTATTTTTTTTATTCACAAGAGACAGAGATGCAGAGACAAGGCAAAGGGAGAAGCAAGCTCCTGATGGGGAGCCCCATGTGGGACTCATTCCCAGGACCCCAGGATCACGCCCTGAGCCAAAGGCAGACCTAAACTACTGAGCCACCCAGGCATCCCTCTTTTTTATTTTTAAAACATTTAATAATGGTAATTATGCCATTTCCAGACTGTGCACCTGAATTTTCCCACCACTTGTCATGATATTGCAATCTTCTCCCCATGTCACCATGCAGTTGGCCTGTCCTTTGCTTGGCTGCATGTGAGCCCATCCTGTGAGTGAAGACAAAGGCTTTTACTGTCAGATTTAAGAATGCTTGTATTTGAGGTCTTACAAAGATAGAAAACTTGAATCACATTTAGTCAAGCTTTTTGTAAACCACCTATTTTGAAAAGAATAAAATTATATGGACTCAGAGGTGGTCCAGAAAATCCAGGCAGCCCCCCTGGTTGTGGCAGACAGGGGAGGAGTCCTTTTAGTAGGGGAGGCACCACTGGGGATTGGATCACCTGCCAGCAACCCAAGAAGCACAAAAACCAGGCCCCTGTGCCTGCTGTCCTTTCCAGAGCATTCCCACATTGTTAGGGGCCCACCTGGGAAAGGTAGCCCCAAAAGCCATGGCCCACTGCTTAGAGCACAGCTCAGACGCCAGTCATCCCTACATGGGTCCCCAGCCCAGCAGTCTGCCCAGGGCTGCTCTCAAACAGGTACTCGGAGGTTTATTCAGTATTTATCAAGGCCGAATGAATGAATCATAAGTTCTGTTGCAAACAGGAAGAAACCATCCCTGCACCCAGAAGCTTATATTCTAGTTACTGAAGAATTTGAGATGAAGTCAGTGTAGGCAGGTGGTCAATGGCTCGCAGTCTGGAGTCAGACTTAGCTGGGATGAGAGCTTCCATGGCTCCCCTCCACTTATTGAACAAGTAAGTTACTTTAACCTTTCTAAGCCCCAGCTTCCTCATCTGCAGAATGGGGTTAATCTAATTTACCTTGCAGAGTTGTGGTAAGGATTAGAGACAATATATGTAAAGTGCCAGACATTTGGTAGGCTTTCAGAAATGTTGGTTATAATTAAAGCAGCACAAAACACATGTAAGATGCTAACAGGGTGCCGCATAAAGCAAGAGGGTCAGAGCATTGAGGGGTGAAGGAGTGAACGGTTCTTCCAGGGCAGGGGTTCTCAACTCTGGCTATGCACAGATTCACCTGGGGCAGGGGCAGGGGGGCACTTTGAAATTATGTAGATGCCCAGGCCCGGCCCTACTGGTGCCAATAAATCCAGAATGAGGCCCAGGGCTCGCTCTATTTTTAAAAAGCTGCCCAGGTGAATCTGTGTGAATTCACAGTTGAGAACTATTGCTCTAGGAGGTGTTTGAAATGAGGTTTGGAAAGGAAAGGAACCCAGTGTACATTGAGTTAATTAACTTGGATATGCTAGATGCTTTCACAATTCAGCAGATCCAGGTTCTCCCAAGAATCATCCGAAGCAGGTACTTTTAATCCCATTTGAAACAAAAAGAAGGAGAGGTTTAGAGAGGTCATTGAAACGGGACGGCTGGGTGGCTCAGCGGTTGGGGATCTCCCTTTGGCTCAGGTTGTGATCCCACAGTCCCGAGATCAAGTCCCACATTGGGCTCCCTGCATGGAGCCTGCCTCTCCCTCTACCTATGTCTCTGCCTCTCTCTGTGTGTCTCTCATGAATAAATAAATAAAATCTTATAAAATAAAAAATAAAGGTTATTTTTTTAAAGAAGGAATCTGCCCAGGTACTCTTAGGGTATGTGATGCCCTAAGCAGCACTGTCCAACAGAGATATAATGTGAGCCACAGTTGCAATTTCAAAATTTTAGTAGCCACATTAAAACAATTAAAAAGAAACAGGTGAAATTAATTTTAATAATGTGTTTTATTTAACCCAATATATCCAAACTATTATTATTTCCACATGTAATCAAAATAAAAATTATTAATGAGATTTTTATGGTACTTTCTTCAGACTGAGTCTTCAAAATCTGGTGTGTATTTTACGCTTCCAGCACATCTCAATTTGGAATGGCCACGAGTGTTCAATATGTGGCTACTGGCTACAGCATTGGACTGGCTAAACAGACAGTTGACCTGGAATCCCCCTGGACAGATCATAAGAAGCAGTGGGAAAGACCTATGGGTGGGAGTTGAGGAGTTTTGGGATTAGCCAAGAAATTCCTAAGCAAGAGTGTCTTGTGACCTAGTGGCTAAGATGACATGGATGGCTGGGGAGTTTGGAGATGACCCACAAGCCAGAACAAGAAGTCTGATTGGACAGCCACATGCAAAAGAATGAAATGGGACCCTAATGTTACATCATGGACAAAAATCAACTTAAATGAATTTAAGACTTAAACATAAAACCTGATTCTGGGGGCGCCTGGGTAGCTCAGTGGTTGAGCCTTTGCCTTCAGCTCAGGTGGTGATCCCGGAGTCCTTGGATCGAGTCCCGCATCAGGCTCTCCACAGGAAGCCTGCCTCTCTCTCTCTGCCTATGTCTCTGCCTCTTTCTCTCTGTGTGTGTGTGTCTCTTGTGAATAAATAAATAAAATCTTTAAAAAAAAAAAAAAACCTGAATCTAAAATTCCTAGAGGAAAACCTCCTTGACATTGGTCTTGACATTAGTTTTTGAAGCTGACACCAAAATCACAGGCAACAAAAGCAAAAATAAGTGAGACAACATCAAACTAAGAAGTTTCTGCATAGCAAAGGAAACAATGAATAAAATGAAAGGCAACCCACAGAATAGGATAAAATATTTAAAACTCATATATCCAGAAAGCAGTCAATATGCAAAATATATAAGGAACTCTCACAACTCAATAGCAAAAACAAAAAAGAGTAATCCAATTTAAAAATGGGCAGAGGACTTGGATTTTTTCAAAGACATACAAATAACCAACAGTTATATGAAAGGGTAGTCAACCCACACTAATCACTAATCATCTGGAGATGCAAATCAAAACCACAATGAGGGCACCTGGCTGACTCAGTCGGTAGAGCATGCAACTCTTGATCTCAGGGTTGTATGTTCGAGCTCTGTGTTGAGTGAGGAGATTACTTAAAAATAAGTATTTTAAGAAAAAAAAATTTTAAGAAAAAAAAAAAAACCACAGTGAGATACCATCTCACAACTGTTTGCATGTCTATTATCCAAGACAAGAGATAACATGTGTTGTCAGGATGTGATAGAAAGGGAATCCTTTGTGCACTGTTGGTGGGAATGTAAGTTGGTACAACCACCATGGGAAACAGTTTGGAGGTTCCCCCCAAAATTAAAACTAGAACTATCATTTGACCCAGTAATCCCACTTCTAGGTGTATATCCAAAGGAAATGAAACCACTACATCAAAGAGATAGCTCCATTTCCATGTTCATTACAGCATCATTCACAATAGCCCAAGTATAAAGTATTGACAGATGAATGAGTAAAGAGCATGCGATACATATATAGGACACACATATATATATCGCAGACATATATATATTATAATATGTGATATACATACACAATGGACTATTATTCAGCCATAAAAAAAGAAGGAAATCCTCTTATTTGTAATAACATGAAAGTAGGGGGCATTATACCAAGAGAAATCAAAGACAAATACTGTGGGGTATCACTTATCCAAAAAAATGTCAACCTTCTAGATATAATAGAATGATGGTTGCTAGAAGGTTGAAGAAATAGGGAAGTATTAGTCAAAGGGTACAAACCTTTAGTTAAAAGACAAGTAAGGTCCTGGGGATCAAATGTACAGCATGGCGATTATAGTTAATAATACTGTTCTATAGACTTGAAATTTGCTAAGAAAGTAAATCTTAGGCCTTCTCACCCCCCAAAAGGTAAGAAACTATGTGAGGTGATGGAAGTGTTAATTAACTTGATTGTGGTAATCATTTCACAATGTTTATGTAGATCAGATCATTGTGCTGTACACCTCAAATACATACAATTTTGTCAATCATACCTTAATAAAGCTGAGATGGGGGAACAGTCCAAAGATGAAGGAGACCCCATAAGAAGAACTGGGAACCTTGGCCCCTGCTCTTAAGGGGCTGGAGGACCCCCCCCCCCAATAAATAAAATCTTTAAAAAAAAAAAAAAAGGGGCTGGAGGAGACCCCAGGCGAGGGCTGCAAGTGTGAATTTACCAGTTAGGAAACACTGTTTTACCTTCTTTTGGTTTGGTTTCCCACTCACGGAAGCAGACTTACACCAGATCCCTCCCCTCCTCCTCCCACCTACCCCTGCAGCCCATAAAGGGTAATGGAGCTGAAGTTAAAATAGTTACATGAAACCCACCTCATTTGAAAGGGCACCTGCTTTAAAGGCCAAATTTCCTGAGCCCAGGTTTATACATTAAGCTACAGAAAGACCTAATTAATTCAGACCCCACTGACTCTGAATTTGGGATAAAGTCGGCCTCAGGCTGGTCTGAAGTCTTTCCTTTTGCACTATCTATGAAGAAATGGTTTGCTAAGCAAATAAATAGTGCAGGCCAGATTACAGAGACAAGTCTGGTTTACTTAAAACTGTTTTTAAGAACTGTAAGAATCGCTTTAGCAGCCTCATTCACAGACCGTTAATGAGATCATTACAGCTGGCCTTCATCTATTTATTTCAACATTTCAGTTATCCAAGCACCTTCATACACATTCTTTGATGTGACCTCTCGGGTGGCGACCCGTTATTTTACAGTCTCCAGCAACTGACTTAAGGGTTGGCACGTAGTAGGCACTTAATGGTTGCTAGGTGAATGGAGGCAAATAGGAGTCCCGTATTACGGGAGAGAAAAATGAGGCTCAGTTTTGTTCATACTGTATCTTGGGGTGTCCCTACAACTGGACCACCCACATGGTTAGTAAGTGCTAAAATTGGGGGGTTTGAACCATTCCTTGCTTTCCGGATCTTTTTGCTCTATTATGCAGTCGTCCCCCACTTAGCTGCAGGGGATGTATTTCAAGACCCCCATGGATGCCTGAAACTGCAGATTATACCCAGCCCTGCAGATACCAGGTTTTCCCTGTTCATACATACTTATAATGAAGTTTAACTTCTAAATTAAGCATAGTGAGAGATGAACAACATGAAGTCATAATAAAATACAACAATTTTGCTGTAAAAAGTTATGTGACTGTGGTCTCCCTCTCTCCCTCTCTCTCTCTCTCCTTGGACGGTACTTACCCTTGTTCCTGTGATGTGATGGCAGGTAGTCACATGCCCACGTGGCTAGATGAAGCAAGATGAAGGCCATCCGGGCACTGTAGGCACTGTGACATAGTGTTAGGCTACTACTGACTTTCCAAGGATCGCTAAGGAGGGTCATCTGCTTCCGGACCAGCCACAGCTGACTGTGGCTAAGGGAAAAATGCAAAAAAGTAAAATCGGGATAGGGGGTAGTCTCTGGACTGTTCTCAGGATTGTAGCTTGATAGCAGTTTTTCCACTGAGTTTGAGGAAGAGTCTGTTGTTAGGAACAACAACAAAAGGCCCGATTTTTCTTTTGTAAATAGACTTTCTCCAGGTAAGAGAATTAGTGAGTTCTGGAACCAGTGGCTCCCCGTGGCCTAGCTGCAGTCCCCTTCTGTCTGGATCATGGGAGGTCTTTTTTGCACAGGTCTGACTATGACACAGGTCGCCTGCCATGTGTGGCTGTTAGGATGTCGAGGCCAGAGTAGGTGAGTTTCGGGGGCTGGGGGTGAGATAGCTGGAAGAAATGGGAACTGCTCCAAACTGATCTGGGCCAGGACCCCTCCAGGGATTGCTTCCCAAGGCAGCAGCCTCCCCAGAAAGAACCATCTCTGTCCTCTGGGTCTCCCCTGCCTGGATTGGGAGAAAGAGGTTGGTGAAGCGGGGAAGACGGTTGCTGTCTCTCCCTGCCCTTTGTGCTGGAGGCTCTGCTGGCTTGGAACACTGCACAGGGAAGATTCCCTGACCGTGAGATCTGCAGGCTGCGGGGTCCCCGGGGAAGGCCGGGCCTGGGGCTCTTTCGTGCTGCAGCTGGAAAGTGGGGTTGGGTTTCAGCAAGCCGGGCTGGGGGAAGGCAGCCTGCCTTCCAGGCGGTGAGGAAGCTGGCCCTAGGAGCCAGCGGTGCCGACAGCTTCCTGTCGAGAGCTGGGGACCTGACCGCTCCCCTCTCCGTGGATTAGGGAGTGAAAGACCCAAGGGGAGGGTGCACAGGAGGGGCACCCAGGCGCTCTCTGGCCTGGCTGGAGGAGTGGGAGGCAAAACATCACATCCTTTTTCACTAAATGGGCTCTGCTGGCTCCTTGTCACAGGGTCCAGCAAGCCACCTTGGGGTGGGGGTAGAAGCGGGTGTGGTGAGCCTCAGCACTGCCCAGGGCCATGAGCTACCCCCCAACCTGGCACACATGTCCACACCATGCCGATAGGCAAGGAACACAGTAGCCACAGACGCTCTTGGTGACTGTGACAGGGAACAGATGGGGCACTGGGCTGGGCTGAGGGCAGTCAGTGCACAGGGCTCTGACCTCCCTGAACTCTCCCCCAACTGCTCCCTCCAGGCCAAGGCGACGTGTATCCCACCTGGTCTAGAGATGCCCTGTTCTGTTCAACAAGCATTTGATTAAGCATCTGCTGTAGACACGACAGTGAGCACAGAGACAAGACAAATACAGTCAAATGTAAATTGCCTTAAGGAGATAGACTTGGTATGATAAGGCCTGAGTGTGACAGGGTACAGTGGGGTGCAGAGGACAGTACCCTGCCGGGCCTTGGGGTTCAAAGCGAGCTTCCTGAACAGATGGGGACTCTGAGAAGGGGAGGCTATCCGAGGGGAGGACAGTTCAGGAGTTCCCTGAGGACCCAGCTTGGTAGTGGACTTCTAGGAGCAGTGTCAGACCCCAGCTGGTGTGCAGGTCACCGTTCCCGCTCCATCCCTGTTCTGCGACCACTGCCCAAGAGGTGAGCACACAGCACCTCACAGCTTCCCAGCTGGCATGGACTGGCCAGGGTTTCCAGGTCTGCTGAGCTCGCCTCCCCTCCTCTCCATATCCTTGTGAGGGACACATTGCATGGCAGGGAGACAGAAGGGGCCGCCACTCAGGCCACCAAGCCTCCACCCAGCCTTCCTCCACAGCCCCAGGGCAAAAGCCCACACCACTCAACACCTCACCGGTGTCTAAGTGTGCATCCTGGTAAGCAGCACCTTGGAACCTTGGGGCCCCAACTGCCTCCTCTGTGGGGTTTCTGGTGTGGCTCTGTCTGCCCCGTATGTGATTTCTGCTGCAGGTGTTGTTTACATAGCTCAGCGTTCCGTGGAGTTAGAACAACATGCTTTCCTTTCCACCAAAGGCGCTATGAAAAACACCTTGTCGGGGGTGGGGGGTGCCGGGTGGGCGGAAAGGCCGAGTGTGCCATCAGGACCTCATTCTGATGGGCTCCTCCAACCAGAAGCGCTGTCTGTGATGCTATCCTCAGAGCTGGCTCAGCCCCAGGCCTGGGAGCTCCTGAAGTGGCCTGGGACTCTGAGGGAGCCCAGGTTCCAGTACTCTTGCTGGGAGTTCTGGCTCTAAGAATGGCATGTCCTTGCACAGAGTCCTGCAGGCCTAGGATACCACCAAAAGAGGGGGTGATGGGAATGCACCCCTATCCAAACCAGCTACCAGCTGCCACCTTCTTGAAGACCCTGGGCAGGAAGAGGGAAGCTGACGCCTGAATGTCCCCCAGGCAGGATGTTGGCAGAGGATGGGTAGGGGGTGGGGTGGGTGGAAAAGAGGAGAAAAGCCATCTGCTCACTTTGAGGAGGGTCTGGAACTTCTCCCTGCTTTTAACCAACATGTTCTGCCTCTGGGTATTCTCTCCAGCACCTTTTCCCCCACTCTACTGTAAAGATCTGGGTTCTTCTCTGCTGCCTTATGTAAGAACTGTCTAGATGCGGTGGGCAGAAGTCGGGATGCTTGAGGACTCTGGCAATTATTCCTCAGGGTCTCATGCTGATGTCCCCTGAGAACGTGGCTCACAGCTCCCCCCTCCCACAAACCTCACTGCTGCCTATTTCCCCCTCCTTCTGCCCTCCAGCCCCTGTCCCTCCAGCACATCATCCCTCTGGGTCTGAGTCTTCTCCACTCACGTTTGTTGCTCGCCCCTGCCCACCAGCCAACACACACTAGAGCGAGTCACTGCACTTCCTTGAGCCTCTGTCTCCTTGTCTGTAAGGGAGTAACAGCTAGGGGTGGGGAGTGACATGGTCCTGAGAGGCCCTGCAGGTCCTCCCCATTAAAACCTAAAGCATCTATTTATTGATGTCCTGGTGCCTGGGTAAGGTCATGAAAATTTTAAAAAGGAACACTGCCCAGTATGTGTACTAGGCCCCCTGAACCCTCCAGCCCAGGCCGATTCAGGGCTACGGAGCAGCTCCCCTTGCCCAAGAGTCAAACCACCACCAGTCAGATGACAGGCCAGGGCACAGCTGAACCCGAACCAATGTGAAAGGGGCAGCAGGGAAATGAGATGAGCATTCTGCTCTACCCTCTCCCTTGACTAGTTCAAATACTCTTGAGCTCTGACAAATTCCCAAATGTTTCTGAGCCAAGAATCCCCCAAAGGAGAGGCTCAGTGTCTGGGGTTACAGAGACTTTGTTACTTCAGCAAAGCATACTACAAGCCATTTACTGGTTTAATTTAATTATTTATGATAACACTTCAGAGTAAAAACTACACTTGTCAAAATAAAGGGGACTTTGTGCTGCAATGACCCAAATTTTATTGTTGCATTACTTAATGCACCGAAACCTGGTAATCGGCACCAGATCTCCCCGCAACTTGGGCAAGTCAGCACCGCAGGAGGAGGACTGAAACGGATTACTGCTTCCTGGGGGAATTATTTTAAACTATTTTAACAAAAAGGCATTTGGAGTCCATCCTCCCACCCTAGTCACATCTCCTTCTTTCCCCCCAAATAAACTGGTCTCCAGACACATTTGACTATTGGCCATTTCCCATGTGCCCTTGGGTCACCTCCCTTCCTTTGCCCGCCCAGTCTTCCCCATCACCCACTAACCAAAAGATTCCTAGGCTTGTCTGCACAACAGAATGCCCTGATGAATTTTAAGAAGAATTCAGATTCCCGGGACCTATCCTGAAGAAGTCCCACTGAGCATCAATGTCCCCAACCTGCCAGGCATCTCCTCATCTCTGGTGCACTAGCTCTTTTCCCAAAGGTCTCTACTCTTTGACTATCAGTTCCTTGGGGGACAGAGGGACTTTCTTTTTCCCTCTGCACCCTCAGCAGAGCAGAGTGTCTGCCTAAGGGGGAGCTCAATAAAGGGTGGCTGGTGGAGTATGGAGCAGTATTTGGAGGAATGAAGAGTTTGTGGGTTACTCAGACCCAGTCCAGGGCTCCAAGTCTCCTCTTCACCCCCTACTGGGCTCCTCTCCTTCCCATCTGAAGCCTGCAAGACCACATTCTTCCTTTGGTAGAAGTGGCTTTTTTGGCCAAATGACCTCTTGGGATGGGGAAACTCCTGGCTGTGCTCTCATGGGCTTCGGGTGCTGGGAATTCACAGCAGAGCATAATGGGCATGGAATCTGGTCTGGAAAGACCAGCATTGGATACTTACTCCTTATTAACGGCCCTCTCTCTAGTCCCAAGGCTAACAGGACTGTCCCTGTCCTTCCATTATTCACAGCAGTGATGGTGGTGATGGCAGGCCAGATGACCCACAGTCAAATCTCCTGATGGATGTTCCCAACCAGTGTGGCTCCATCCATTCAGCCGGTCCACCCGTTTGCCCATCTGTCTGTTGGTCCGTCCACATGGTCATCAAAGGCTAAGTCAGGAGGAGGATAACAAAACAAGATCTGGCCCTTGCTCTTAAGGGTCTTACAATCTAGGCTCAGAAGACGGAGTAGTTATAAAGCCAGTGCCACAGTCTTGTTCTTCATCAGTATTATGCATTCCATCTGTGATGAGAATAATCTCCCACCTTTTTTGATACTTTACAGATACAAACCACTTTCCTGCTAGTGTTGCTCGCCCAGAGGATTCCTCGGTTTTGCTGTCTCTGAAACCAATTTGGACTAGATGAGTTCTGAGGTCCCTTTCTGCTCCAGTCCAAGTGGGTTTGTTCAAGAGGAAGTCCTAGAGGAAGGACATCTGGGGACTCACATTCTGCAGATTAATGGCTTCCTGGAGGTGGTTGCTAAGGAACCAGGAATTTTCAAGGAAGGCCTCACAAGCCATAGAGTCAGACCTTGGGAACCCCCCAAAGCCATGGCTTGGAACCCTGGCTGCATATTACAATCACTTGAAGACTTGGGGTGGGGTGGGGTGGGGGTGGGAATGGAGTTTTCTGAAACCTACTTTAAGCATATCTCTGGGAGTGGGGCCTGGGTGTATTTCTTAAGAGCTCCTCAGGTGACCTGGTGTGCAGCTAGGGTCGAGAACCATCCATTTAACAAACTGGCCTATTCTATCTTTGAGGGTCTTGAGGCCGAGGGAGGTGTAACCTGAGCAGAGATACATGTAGGGAGCAGCAGAGAGCAGACACCGAGCCCAAAGGCCCTGCTTTCCCCTGATGCCTGCCTGCTTAGCCACTTGTCTGGAGAGGGTTGATTCTCTCTCCACTCACCTCCAGAGACATGTTGCCTTAGAGACCCTGCTCTGTCCCCATCCGAGGACAGCGCCTAGAGCTGTTGGCCTGGAAGTGACTCTTCCCAGTGCCCAAGGCAGAGGGGCAGGCGGTGGCAGGTGGTGGCAGGTGAGCCTGGGGCCTCCACCACGGGCTTTCTCCGGAGTTGATCGGGATTGTTTGCCTTAAACAAACAGGGCTTGTTCCAGGAAGACGTTTGTCTGCATGGGGCAGCAGCGCCATTCATCACGGTGGCTCTGGCGCTGGGGGCAAGATGTCAGCCTTCCTGGCCCACGGGGAGCAGCCGTGGGGGCTGCTCCCCCAGGAACAGCCCGGAGAAGATGTCAGGAAAGCTAATGAGCAACCGGACAGCTGCAGCTTGTTAAAGAGCGCCCGGGGCCCATTGTAACTGAGACCTTTAAATATACATCATAGTCAAATAAACATCATCCTCGACGGCCAGTCCCTCCAGTGCCAGGCCAGTCCGGCCCAGCCCACCCAGCTCCTCCCCTCCCTCCGTACCTTCCTCCTTCCCTGACTGCAACCGAATGCATTACGGGGCGGGATGGGTGAGGCCACGTTCTCTGACCAGCCCCCTCCTGCCTCCCTCTAAAGAGAAACAGCTGTACCCCACTGTAGCCCCCATCACCCAGTCGAGGTGAGGTCCCCGAGGGTTCCAGCAAGTCAGAACAGCACTGCAAGTCCCTGGAGAGCCTCTATAGGTTCACACCTCCCTCCCGCTGGTCAGAACCTTCCAGAACCACTGAGAGCTAACCCAGAATGCCTGGTCCCTGGCTCTCTACTCCTACTCTCCCTTCAAAACCCACCTCAGAGGTCACGACCTCTGGGAAGCCTTACCAGACTTTCCTGGGCGGGCTAGTTGCCTGTTTTCTGCTCTGAATATGGGGTTCAAGCCTCTGGGGGCACTCTGAGCCCAGGGGAATCCAAGAGGTCTATGACCCCTGTCACCTGAGCTCCTGGAGTGGAGACCAGCTTTTATTCAGGTCTGAATCCCCAGAGACGAGCACAGTGGGTGACACCTGGAGGTTTCGGTAAGTGTGCACTGAATGGGTCCCTGTGGACTCAGGAATGGGCTCATCCATCTGCCAGACCCTGGTGGTGCTGGGGCCATAGGCACTTACAGGGGCTTTGTGCAAAGTGAGCTCTAGCCCTGCGGCAGGGAGCGCGGCAGGGAGGGCAGGCGGGCGGCACTGGGCCTGTGAGGGGAGTAGCTCCAGGAGCATGGTCCCTAGGTCCTTAGGGAAAGGCCGGCCAGGAGAGACTTAGGTCCAGACTGAGGAGTAGAAGTGGGAAGATGGAGGACTGTGAAGGGGAGGCCACCCTTCCCTCCCAGAGCAGTCCTGTCCCTGCACTAGGCCTCGGTTTACCACTGTACCCATTTCATCTCAGTGGCCATCAGCTCCCCTCAGTGTGCTCCACCCCATTACAGGGCCCTCACCTCTCCCAGTGTGCTCCACTCATCACAGGACCTCACCTCCCCCAGTGTGCTCCTCTCCTCATCACAGGGCCCTCAGCTCCCCCAGTGTGCTCCTCTCCTCATCACAGGACCCTCACCTCCCCCAGTGTGCTCCTCTCCTCATCACAGGACCCTCAGCTCCCCCAGTGTGCTCCTCTCCTCATCACAGGACCCTCACCTCCCCCAGTGTGCTCCACTCCTCATCACAGGGCCCTCACCTCTCTATAGCTCTCTCTACCTCACTACCTGGTACCAGTCAGCATTCTACATCATACTTCGGCACAAATACCATAGAAGTACAAGTCCTAGTGTTAAGCTCTGAAAGGCCCTGCCGTGATAAGCAGAGGCAACCCTATCTCTAAGCTCACTGGATTTGGTGGAGAAACCAGAGGGGAAAAGAGCCCTGACAAATCAAGCAGAATGAGACTCTGTATGCCCACAGGTAGAAGC
Source organism: Canis aureus (assembly GCF_053574225.1). Taxonomy (NCBI): domain Eukaryota; kingdom Metazoa; phylum Chordata; class Mammalia; order Carnivora; family Canidae; genus Canis; species Canis aureus. The sequence continues at coordinate 22,116,168 of NC_135641.1, read as the reverse complement.
GTGAGCCAGCCCCACCACCTCATACCAGCCCATTGACCTACCAACGCAGACATCCCAAAAAGAGGGTGTGAGCATGCCTGCACACATGCATGTGTATGAAATGACATCTACTGAACATTTATTCGTTTTTATGGTCCTTGTGCTCGGTGCTATATACATTCAATCTTTATGGACTCCTGGGCCTTGGTATATTGAATTTATTTAATAATGAAACTTGAGACTTATCCAGGGCTATATAGCTTATAAATTGTGGCACTAAAAGCTGGGATTTGAACCCTGATCTCCCCAGCCCAAAATATCTATTACCTCAGGACACACACAGCCTGAACATCATTATCTTGTGTTGATGTGAAAAAGACAGAACATACCAGATGCAGCTCACAGGTGAGACAACCTCTAGTTAAAATTGGTTGTGGGCATCCTGCCCTTGGGACGATCCAGGAGAAGCTAGTGCTGCCGACCACGTATCTCTGTATACGAAGCTTAGTACAGAGAGGCACCCCTGCCTGAGGGTGCCCAGTATTTCCAGCCAGTTCCTCCAGGGGATCAGCAGACTCAGCACCTCACACACGCTCACTCTCCTCTGGCTCCTTCCTCCCCAGTCAAGCCAGGCTGCCTCCCAAGCCTAGACCTTGGAGCAGCTACTTCAGTGTGGTCCTTTCCGTGTCCCTGTGCCTTTGACCTGCATAGGGCCTGCAGTGCCAGTGCCCAGCCCCACTCATTCCTGGCATCTGTACATCCCTGCTTTCTGGCGCTAAAGGCCTACAGAAGTGCAGTGCATGGAGTTCAAGGTCATGCAGTCCAACTGATCGCCTCTGCTCTCTTCTTCTGTCCCCTCGGTCCTCACAAGATTGGATACTTCAGGGCACAGGCTGGGACTTCCGTAGCTCAGAAAATTCTGCAGGGTCCAGCTTGGTGCCTGATACACGGGCCACTGGGTACATTTGGGCAAGTTGTTCATAGTATAAAGACATTCAGTTCTGGGAATCCCTGGGTGGCTCAGCGGTTTGGCGCCTGCCTTTGGCCCAGGGCGCGGTCCTGGAGTCCAGGGATCGAGTCCCGCGTTGGGCTCCCGGCATGGAGCCTGCTTCTCTCTGCCTCTCTCTCTCTATATATATATATATATATATATATAATATAATTTATTATTATATTTAAAAGAAAGAAAGAGAAAGAAAAAAGAAAGAAAGAAAGAAAGAAAGAAAGAAAGAAAGAAAGAAAGAAAGAAAGAAAGAAATCTTAAAAAAAAAAAAAGACATTCAGTCCAGTGCCCAGGTAGGAGTTGAAATCCCCACTCCCTCAGAGATACTGTTACTTCCTAAGCCCTGTACCCTTGAGGATGTGTCTGCCTAGGAAGGAGGTGGAGTGCTTTTTCCCTAATTCACATGAAGGAGCTATGTATATGCTGATGATCCTGTCTGTGCGAGAGGTCACACCTCATGGAGCGAATGAATGAATGAATGATTCTAACCTGCTCTCTAAATCTCAGCCAAAGCATATGGGGGCAGACTTTCCTTCTGGGTACCTGACGCAACCCCCTACTCCACACACACTTGTTTCTGTTTCTCTGTCCATTCTTCCCGCTCATTCTGTTCTGAATACAAAATGTCCTTTGCACTTTTCCAAAAAGCATCCCCACCAGGACACCAGGTCCCCAGTTCTTCCTGCCAGGAACTGTCCTTGCTCTCCCATTCTCCCCTGTGTCTTCTCCTCCTCTTCTTTCTCCTTTCATAATTCTTCTTATTTACTTATTTTTTAAAGATTTTATTTATTTATTCACAGTAGAAACACATTGAAAGGCAGAGACATAGGCAGAGGAGCCCGATGTAGGACTCGATCCCAGGACCCCGGGATCACGCCCTGAGCCAAAGGCAGATGCTCAGCCACTGAGCCACCCAGGGGCCCCACCTATTTTTACCTTTAAAAGATTGTGGTAAAATATACATCACATGCAGCTTACCATTTTAACCATTTCTGTGTGCACAGTTCTTTGGCATGAAGTACATTCACAGTATTGTGCAACCATCAACCACCATCCATCCCCAGAACATTTTTCATTTTCCAGACCAGAAACTGCACTCGTTAAACAATAACACCTCACTCCTCCCTCCCCGCAGGCCCTGGCAACTACCACCCTACTTTCTCTCTATGAGTTTGACTACTCCAAGAATCTCATATAAGTGGAATTACATAATATTTGTCCTTCTGTGACTGGCTTATTTCACTTAGCATAATATCTTCAAGGTTCATCCATGTTATAACATGTTTCAGAATTATCCTCTTTAAGGCTGAATAATATTCCGTCATGTGTATACACATTTTATTTCTTTTTAATTTTTTTTTATACACCACATTTTAATATTCACTTGGACACTTGGGCTGCTTCCAGCTTTTGTCTATCTTAAATGGTGCTGCTGTAAACATGGGCACCCCCCACTTCTTAGCATCCTCTTTGTCTTCACCTATATTGGTTCCTTCCTTTCCAGTTGGAAACAAAACCCACGCAATATTCAGCAGCCACTAAGCCTGCATTTTTTGAGACCATCCTGGTTTCATATCATTTTTTTCTGTTGCCCCCACAAGCCACAAAAAAAAAGTCCCAGAAATTCTAATAAATTTCTTCTGTCTCTTACATCAAGAAGAGACACAGAAATCCTTTATAAGATCCAGATTTTTTTTTTTTAACTCAGGACACTTCATTACCTTTAAAAGTCCCTCCTGCGTTAAATAGAGAACAGACATCTTTGCTTGGCCCTGCTGCCTCCAGGTATCATCTCCGTCCTTCCATTTACTGCCAACCCTCTCCAAGCGTTCCACGTATGCTTCTTCCGCTTCCTTACCCCCTGCCACTTTCTTAATGCCCTGCAATCTGGCTTGGCGGCAGACTCTATTGAAGCTGCTCTTGCCAAGGTCACCAGCGACTTCTTTTCTAAACAAGTTTCAATGGTTCTAGTTCTTGGTTATCAAAGAAATGCTTCATTGTAGAAAAATTGCCAAGTACAGAGCTGTAGGGAGGAGCAGAAAGAGGATTACCCGGTGATCACACCACCACGAGGATACTACTATGAGCATGTTGGCATACTTCCTTCCAGTCTTTTTTCTTTATTCCAATAATTGTCATATTACTTTTCACCATCCTTATCTTTCCTGATCCCTGTAGCTCTTCATGTTTTTGAATATTTACTTAAAATCCCTTCGTCTGGCCTGCTTCTCTGGTTTCTGCTCCAATCTTACTGTCCGTTTCCTTTGTGAGCTGCTCTCTTGCTGATCTTTACCAGGATTTAAATGGTGGCTAGTTGAGGTTTCTGAAAATGAGCCAGGAAACCTCCAGCCAAGTAGCAATCAAGGGCACATTGTTATCAGAATTAAGGAATTGACACAGTGGTGAGGTGATGAATCCAGGCCAACAAAGCCCAAAGTGGGGTACCTCCACTCTTCTGACAAACTCCCATCATCCTACAAGTCCTTATTCAGAGATCACCTCTTCTGTAAGATCTTCCCTGCCTCCCCAGACAGGGTTGGTCACTGTCTCCTCTGTTCTTTCCTCTTTCCCCTCAATGCACTATCCATCCTTCTAAAGAAGTAAGCATCACAGGGTGCCTGGGTGGCTCTGTTGGTTAAGCATCTGCCTTCATTCAGGTCATGATCCCTGAGTCCTGGGATCCAGCCCTGTGTCAGGTTCCCTGCTCAGCAAGGAGCCTACTTACCCTTCTTCCTTCTTCCTTCCTTGTGCTCTCTCTCTCTCTAATAAATAAATACAATATTTTTTTTAAAAAAGGAGTAACCATCTTGCTTACAACAATCTACTTACTGAGTACATTCCTCTCTAGACAGGAGCTCCTTGAGGGCAGGGACTCTCTGTTAATGAGCCTGGTATTTCCTGAATCCAGCGGAAAAGCCATTGGCTGGTTCTGAGTCCGAGAGAGGGCAGCTGACTTGTCCAAAGTCACACAGGCATACACAGAATGAGGCCACCAAACCCCAGGCCTGTGGGACTCCTAGTCCTGAGGCATTTTTTTTTTAATAGTTTCTTTTGTTTTTTGTTTTAAAGATTTTATTTATTTACTTGAGGGAGAGAGCACACATACACAAGTCAGGAGTAGAGGGGGTGCCAGAAGGGGTGGCAGAGGGAGTGGGAGAGAAGCAGACTCTCCACTAAGTGTGGAGCCTGACTAGGGCTCTATTCCACAACCCTGAGATCATGACATGAGCCGAAATCAAGAGTCGGACATTTAATTGAGCTACCCAAGGACCCCTACTTATTTTGGGCTCCATGCTAGGCATGGAGCCCATCGTAGGGCCCAAACTCATGACCCTGAGATCAAGAGCTGAGCAGAGATCAAGAAGCCCATGCTTAACTGACTGAGCCACCCAGGTGTCCCTAGAACCACACAAAATATTTTTAAAGTAGGTAGGAAAGAGCAGGAGCCCAAGCATGGGAATGAGCTAGTTTAAGGCACTAGAAAACAGGTGGTCAATCAGCAGCCCCTGAGATAACTCTCCCTGGCTCTAAGAATGCTCCCAGGATGCTCTTCAGTCATGCCCCAGGCTTTTTTTCCAACAAGACAGCAGTTCCAGCAACCATGACATTGGTGTCATATGGGTCATGGGCAGATGGAAGGTTGTGGGCTTTGAAGACCAAACAATCAAGGCTGAAATCTTAGTTATGCCTTTTCCTGGTTCTGTGACCATGAGCAAGTCAGGTAATGCTTGGAACCTCAGTTTCCTCATGTGCAAAACATGGATTATAATACCTACCTCGGAAATTGTTTTAAGGATTACATACAGTGATCTTGAGCATGTAGTAGCTGCTCAGTAAGTGGTACATGGCATCAAGCTCCTCATAATTACTATTTTAAGGACTCTTATTTTCACACATAAACAATGCTGGGAGAACAACCCAGTCATTGGAGGGATTTAGTCAGAGTTCTCTATCTCACCCATTGCCATGTCTGTTTCTGCTGAGATGAGAGGGAATCAGAAGAGGTGGGTCCTAATAAAAAGAGAAAGAAAGAGAGAGAGAAACCAAAAACCAGACCCTTAACTACAGAGAACAAACTGATGGTTACTGGTGGGGAGGAGAGTGGGGAGATGGGTTAAAAGGTGTTGGGAGATCAAGGAACACACTTGTCCTGATGAGCACTGGGTGATGTACAGAACTGCTGAATCAGGGGCCCCTGGGTGGCTCAGTAATTGAGCATCTGCCTTTGGCTCAGGTCATCATCCCAGGGTCCTAGGATCCAGTGCCGCATCGGGCTCCCCACGGCCTATGTCTGCCTCTCTCTCTCTGTCTCTCATGAATAAATAAATAAATCTTAAAAAAAAAAAAAAAGAACTGCTGAATCACTATACCATACACCTGAAACTAATATAACGCTGTATGCTAGCTAGAATTAAAATGAAAACCTAAAGAGAAAAAAAAAAGACCTGGGTGCTTATTCCACTTGAGCTAGCATTTTAAACTCAGTATCTCCACTGTAAAATGGGTAAGTCTACCCCAGAGGCTCTTTGGGAAGATTCTTGATGCATGTGTGTTAAAGCCCCTGCCAACATACCCCAAGTCCTCAGTCAAGGTTTTGGAAATCCTTGCCTTCCCTGCCACCCTTCCAAAGCGCAGTGTGCAGCCCAGAGCTGGGCTGCGGGTCAGCGTTGTTGGGTGGTGGGTGGGGTCGGGTGGAGGCAGGGCCCAGAGCTGAATGCATAAATAACCAGCCATCCCAGTCTTGCTTCAAAAGTCCTGGTCTCCAACCCTTTAATCATGGAGCTGCTCTTCCCTGGCTACCCTCCAGGTCCCACCCGCCTACTTCCCAGGCAGAGGAGTGCCTGTGAGGGAGCCCAGGATCTTTGCAGCCTGCCTGTTTTGCATGGCATGCTTGCTAATAGATCCCAGGAACTCAGGGGGCTGCCTCTTAGCTGACTCACCCCGTACCCAGCGTCCCCCACGCCACCTCATAGGCTAGACTCTGGACTCCCCACATCATCCGCTCTGACCAGGCCTATCCTTCAGCCCTGCCAGGCTGGAAAATGGGTTTGATAGGATAGTGTCCTCCGTGGTGACCACATTTTATGAACCAAAGCATCAGTCCCCAAGGCCTGATAGTTCCAAGCATTCTCATGGGACAATGGAAAACTTATATTAGAAAGTGAGCCAGTCTCAGAAAATCCAGGACATGTGTTTGCCATGTTGATTACCAGCCCCCCACACTGGAGGCGAGCCTCTCTTTAGGCAAGGCGGAGTATTCCTTTGGGATCAGGAGTGAGAAGTGTGCTGGGGCTGGGGGTGGGGAGAGGGGATTGCATATGAAATCACATTTGGCAACTGGAATCGTATTTTTAATGCACTAATGGAGTTGGCTTCTTGAAGAAAAGAACCAGTGATTCTTTTTCATATGGGAATGAATTCATATGGGAAAGAGTTCCAATATAAGGAGCTATTTTTAGATTTGGGTATACTAGATTTGCTTAGACTGGGGCTCACGAGCATTCAGTTTGCAACCCTTTCATTTGAGGTTTTCTTCTCTGAGTATCCTCGGTGTTGGCATTCAACTGCCAGCTCTGTCATTTTCACTCTTCCCCGATGGCGATGAGACGCAGGGCCACACGGTGGAGTGGACAGCACCTGGGCATTGGCACCGGCTGGGCCTGGGTTTGAATCTCTGCCCTTCTCTATCACTTTCCAGCCGGGTGACCTTACACACCCTGTGGGCAGCTTCGGCCTCTGAGCTGCTCTGAAGGACGGAGCCGGGGAAGGGGGTGGGGGAGGAGCCGATCAGGTGGGAGAATTAAATCAGGTCATGTTCCTGGGTCACTGAGCCTTTTGCTGGGGGTACAGAAGAGATGAGGCCACAAGATTCTCTCCCTCCAGGATTCTGTCTTCAGACTTTTTTTTTTTTTTTAAATAACATCTGCCAGCTTGGGGAGCACATCTGCCTGTTCCCCAGCACGCCATTAGGCCCTGCTAACCTGAGCACATCCTGCTTTTGTAAATCATCTCCAACCAGGGCTCCCCTCGTCCCAGATGAGCCCCTCCTCCCGAGGCTGAGCTCCGGCTGACAGTGAGACTGCGGACCCAGGCACCCCAGGAGAACGCCTGCCAATGATCACTGCTTCCCTGCACCCAGATGTGGCCGGCCCAAGGTCCTCCTGGAAGTCACGGAAACCTGGAGTCCTCTGCCCAGGAATGTCCTTGAAGGCCCTGTGCTTCCCCAACCAGGGAAACTGAGGCTGGGAGAGGCATCACTCACTCAGCGTCACACGGCTGGTTCGTGGCAGAGATGAGAGACCTTAGGAGACACAGACTGTCCTCTTTCTCTTTTCCCTCGGAGGGCGGCAGGTCTGGCCTCCCCGGGAGCCTGCATTCCACCCGGGCAAGAACTGTGTCCCTCATTAGTCCACACCCAGAGCTCTGAGTAAGTGGTGTTGGCTGATGGCTGACAGACTTCTCCACAAAGGAAGATTTTAGAAGAGCATTGGAAGCCTCCTGGTTTTCCATCCTTGTCTTTGGGAGGCAGTGTGGTGCCGAGAAAGAATGTGGACCTGGAGCCAAGACACTTGGGTTCTGTAAAATTCAGCAAGCTTGCACATACAAAGTGACTGGCACAGCGCTGGGCTCGCCGCAAGTGCTAGGGAGCAGGGGCCAGTCTGGTAGACAGGTCCTGACTCTGCTGCTGTGTGACCTTGGGCAAGTCAACAAACCTCTCAGAATCTCAGTTTTCTGGACAATAAGAACAATAGCAGCCCCAGCCTACCTCCCCGGGGAAAGAGGTTCTCACAGGGATTTTGCAGGGCTTCACGGAGGAGGTGACCCTTGAGAGAAGAGATGAGCTTACTACAGGTTCAAAGATGAGATGGAAATCTCAGGTTGAAGGAGCCACAAGACAATAGTGGTTCAGGGAGAAAACTATGGGATGGATAAAGAGGACCCTTTCTGGTGGCACTGAAGCTTCTATGTACACATGGTCTTCACTCCACTCATTGTCACCTAAGGACAGAGGGCCTGAGGGGAAATGACATTTGCGGAGCACCCCCTGCTCGCCCTGCATGGAGCACACCTCGTTTACTCCTCCCCACAGCCCTGGCAGGCTTGACGTTTATTCCTACAGAAGAGGGTCACACAGGTTGAGAATGGAGGGCTTGCACCCACGGCCTGACCCAGTTCTCTGTGAGTCCCCCCTGAACCTCTGCCTTTTGTGTCCTCCTCAACTCCAGAGCTCTCCTCACCCCTAGCTTCGGTTCCTGGAATCCCACACTGCCCCCCCCCCCCCCCCCGCCCCCAGGAGTTCCAGCAAGTCAGTGTCCTTGCCAAGACTCAGGAGCAGGACTTAAACTGGTTTTTCCAACATGGACAGAGATTACAGGTGTTTGTGAAACCTCTGAAATTGTGCGCAGGCTCGTTTGTGTGTGTGTGTGTGTGTGTGTGTGTCCACGCATGTGCACCCACGTGCACAGCACAAATCGCTTTGCTGAGGAGCAGCCTTCAGCTCTCCTCAGCTTTTCAGGGAGGGCCATGACTTAGTACGGTTGGGAAGCTCCAATCTCCACAACCCTCTGCAGGGCCCAGGTCATCGTCTCTCAGCTGCCACATCAGAGAGACCTTTGAACCCCATGTGAGAAATGTGGCCCCCCCTGACACCCACCCATGCCAGGCCCTGCCACAGAGGGAAGGCTGTAACTCCTTCAGGCTTCAGGAACTTGAAACACATCTTGACAGACAGTACCCTCAGGCAGGGCGCTTCTTTCTGTTCCGTCCTCCATGGAGACAGAGGAAGAGGATGGTGAACTCTTGTGGTCCTATGGGGGAAAATGGAAGGGAAAGGGCAGACTGGGATTTGAGCTTCTGGAAGCATCCAGGGTGGGGTGTGTTATAAGATGAGCAGCTGGCCCTGGGCCGTGGGTGCTGACAGACCAGAGAGGATCTGCCCTTCCCCCTCAGGTTTGGGCAGAGAGGGGTGAGTGACAGCAGCAGGTCCAAGCCAAGTGGCCTGATGGGGCTCTCAGGGCTCTTCAGCCACCATGGGGGCCCCGGAAATACCAGGGGTGGGAGAGGCCACGGGGGGTGGGCCACCTCGCCCGGGCACCCTTTGCTGCCATCAGACCCATGCCTCTCGCCAGCCGGGCCCTGAGCTTCCTCTCCTATCAGGCTCCAACACCACACTCAGAAAGACCTTGTATGTTTTTCAAATTAATGCAATTAAGAGCATTAAAGTTTGCGAACGATAGAGTTTTTCATTTTCCTTTTATTTGATTAGAGAAATTCCCACCACACGGTTCCTCCAAATGAAACCCAGACCCGAGGCCCATTGTTCCGGGGGCTTCCATGAGAATGTGTTACCTTTCAATCTCACACACTAATGTGTTTAGCGTTACAGTCCCCCCCGGGGCGGCTGCAGGAAGGATCTGGAGCCTTGATTAAAGCGGCCTTTGCTGGGCAGGAATGTGGGCTCCTCCGCCCGGGAGTCACAGAGGGGCTGGGTGTTTGCTCGGCAGAGCCTCTGCTCACATGGCCGGTGGGCTGGGGCCTGGGCTCACGGGCAGTTGTGCCTGGCTGTCCTTAGGCATCTTCCCCTCTCTACTGCCTATCCTCCCAAATCTCCTGCACCAGGACCCCAGCCCCAACACAGGTGACGACACAGTACCCTCCCACACGCATGCCCACCCTGTCTCTCCTCTCCGCTTCATCACCCTCCTCTTGCCCAGCATCTTCCCATCCCCTCACGCTCCATGGGAGGCCTCTCCATGGTCAGCTCTGTTCAGAGGCAGCACTCAAGGAATCACGCTGATCACACTGCTCCTCCCTCCATCAGGCCCAAAGCTCCAAGGTGAAGAGCAGAATTAGAGCCAAAAGTAAAAAATTGATTAGAGGAATATGTAAGGATAGGCCTGGGAAAGGGAGGAGGGTGGGTCGTAACCCCTGTTAAAAATGCGACAGAGTGCCAAATTTAAACAGGATGTTAAGTCTACATCCCTCCCACCCCAAATCACCAAAGGCTCAGGGCTGGGAGGCCCAGGTTCCTTCCTCTTCCAAGCGAGCCGCGGTCCAGGCTCCAGGGTGGCTGATTAGGCTGTATGGTGCCGATGCCCTGGGCCGGGAAGCCAGTGGAACATCCCTGACCTGGCAGCTCGTGTCTTACAGACCTTCGGCGGCCCAATTCAGGGTCCTCGGAGACACCCCGAAGACCTGGCCCAAGTTAGACCAAACTGAAAAACAAGTGGGCTTGTGAGCTAGAATCCAAACTAAAAATAAGCCTGTCACACCTCAGAAGCGCTGCCACTCCTGGGTCCCAATTTGTTGGAGGAAGGTTTGCGAGAGAAACGTGATCCACCTACGCCCTGGGGGCCAAAGTCGCCCGACCCTACTGCATTCCAGATGCCCCAGAGTCATTCCATACGCATCCCTGGAGGACCACGCCCCAAGGAGCAGAGTGGACACGAGGGAGGTTCCCAAAGAAGCACTCTCCTCCCCCAGGATGGTAAAAGAAGCACAGGGCTTACGTACTTTGTGTTGTTCTGGGGGGAACATTCTCGAAGGGAGAGACGTCTCTCCCAGCCCACAACCTGGACCAGCAGGGACTGACCCGTACTTGCAGATGGAACCCCCTGGCCCCACTAGGCTAAGAAAGGGGGCTAACCTGGACTGAGCCTTCCCTTACATTCTCCCTTCCAGGCCATTGCAGAGCTCTGTACCTGATTGTCCCTCAGTGCAAAACCCAAGCCATATGCATGCACAGATTTGCTTGGGAAGAAGGCATTTCTATGGAGAGTGGAGGCAGGGAGGCTGATGCCTACTTGGGGCACAGAGCTGAGGTAAAGCCACGGCAGAGACTGGGGAGGAGGGGGAGGACTAGAGGGATGACTCAGCCAGTTCAGAACCAGGTCCCCCGCCTCCCACCTGAGCTGCTGCCTCATTTATTCTACTCAGTCCCAAGGGAAGAAAATACCCCCACACGGGCTGGGAAAGTTGGAGGACTGATTTGCAAGGCTAAGTGAGAGGAGTTCACTGTCCTTTTGTGCATGCAGACACTCAGGCAATACTTGGCCGATGAGATAAATCCACCTACACCTTTAAGCTGTACCTCCCCACGCAGGGCCCAGAAGGTCTAACCCTTGGATCGGTCCCAGGGCTCTGCCGCAAACATCTGCCAGGGCCAACAGCCCCCAGGTAGCAGATGCATAATGTGAACTGCATTTGGATGAAGAAGGAGTTGGAGAAGGCAGTGTGAGGGAATCTGGACTGCAGTGGAAACTGCTCAGGAATTTGGCTTCACGTCCAAGTTGATTCTTCCTAGACAATCGCCTTAATGTTGGTATCTCTCGGTTACCCGTGCTTCGGGGAAGGATGGGGAGGGGGCGGATGATACCAAAGGTGAATAATCCAGAGACTATTTCTGATTATTCCTGATGGACTTTGCCAGTTGGCTTGTTTTCCCCCTGCTGGGAAACTTGCTTCCCTAAGCAGGATTTTCCTTGACTATTTTTCAAAATTTACTCATGATTTCCAACCGCGAACAATGCTTCCCCGAGATGACCAAGCTTGGCTTTATCCTGAGCTCCATTCAAACCACAAAGACAGAGAGCAGGGGTGGGGGGTGGGGGTTAACTGAGATGGCACTGGGGGCCAGGCACCCTTGTTAAGGGGTCAGAAGTGGTTGGGGACAGATCCCAGTGGGAGGAAATGTCCAGGGGGAGCTTCTAGCTCCTGATCAGTGCCTGCCTAGGCTGTCCTTGTCCGTTCTCCATGGGAAGGCCCTGAAAGGACGTGGCCACGAGACATGTGAAGGCCATAGTGGTGGATTGGTAGGAAGCAGAAAAGTAAGCTTGAATTATATGGGGTTGGGGTGAGGGGTAGTGGCCCAGGGAATAGGCTGGATTCCTCGGAAGACGGGGAATGGGAGCCTGAATACAATTTCCAAAGGGTTATGGAAACCTCGTTCGGATCCAGGGCAGCACCTGCATTTCTGTTGAGCCGCAAGCACAGAGGCTCAGAACGGTACGAGGGCCACTCAGAAGCCTGTGCCCATGTACCGCGGGCCTCCGTGGTACCCAGAGAAGGTGGAGGGGAGGCGCGGTTCTCCATCCAGCGCACATCCCTCCACCCCCCTTCGCCCCCCCTTTAAGCTCACAGTCCAAAAGGCACTGCAGCAAGGATTCTTCTCTGAGTTTCAATTTTCATGGAAATGAACCATTTTATCTCAAAACACAGGGTGGGGTAGGGGGAGGAATGAATTCCCCTTCCTTAATGCAGATGGACTAAATCCCCTTCGCTTCTTACTTTAAAAAAAGAAATCCAAAAGCTGCTGCCATTTGCTCTGTTGGATGCCAGCTGATAACTCAAAGCCAGGAGAGAATAAATCCAGAGGCTAGGTGGCTTGCGGCTCCTCTGCCTGGGGCCCGGTGGAGCAGAGCTGTCTCAGCTCCAGTCCTGGGTGCCAAGGGGCTCGGGAAGGGCGGAGCAGGGCTGGAGGTTGGGGGGGGCGGTGCACCCTGACTTCCAGGAAACTGACAACTGGAGCAGGAGGCCTGGAACTCTTTAGCCAGAAGACTAGAATCCTCAGGAAGGGTTTCACAAAATACCGACGAGCGTGCCGCTGTGGCTTCAGCTCAGGCCTGAGTTGGTCACCATCAGCCCACAGATGGGTCAGCCGCGCTCTCTCTGCCTGCAAATCCCTTGCCTTGCATTCAGCCACAACCCAGCATTGACGGACGAGGCTTCTTCCCCTCTGCCAGGCGTTTGCACGCGCTCCCTCACTAGCAATCCTGAGAGTAGGCATTAGCATTTAGCCCTGCTTTGCAGATTGTGGAACCGAGGCTCTGAGAGATTAGGTAACCTCTCTTAGGTAAAGCCACAAGTAAGTATCAGACTCAGGATTTGAAATCACGTGTCTAATTTCTGAACCCGTGCTCTTCATTGCTAAGTTAGATCCACCTTACCAGGCTTCTCCACTCTGCTCTTTAGATGGACATTCCAGTTCAGCCCCGGAAGTGTACTATCTCTTAGACTCTCCTCTGTCTGGCAGGCCCCTCACCCTGATCTCCAACTATGACTTTCTACGCTGACTCAGTGTACCAAAGACCTATGCCCTCTTCCAGATCCCCTTGGCACTCTGTTTACATTAGTGGTTCTCCCAGAATATCTCCAGACCAGCAGCAGCAGCATCAGATCCCACCTCATACCTGCTGAATCAGAAACTCTGGGCATAGGGCCAGCAATCTGTTTTAACAAGCCCTTTGGGGGATTCCGATGCAGACTTAGCTTGAGAAATGTTGGGCTTCCTCTGGCTTCTCAGACCTCCTCAGTCTTGGTAACAATCAAGGATAAGGTTAGCTCTTGCTGTAGCCTTTGACACCTGAGCCCACATCATCAGGTATATTGTAAAGGGATCCTGAGCAGCTAATAATGAGATGAGTGATGCTTGTTTTGGCTTCCACTGCTGCTTTCCACTCCACTACTTGGCATCCTCTTCTGGAACAGCTCACAGAGTGACCATTGCCACATGAGCATTATTACCACTATCTTCAGAAACAGTTTCAGTACCTCCAACCACTCCCTGCCCACCCCAAGTGGAGCCTGAGCCATAGGGCCTCCATAAAAATCACCTGGGACCATTAGTGTCCCATCCTCGAAGAATCTCTCCAGGCTTTGCTGCTGAACTTCTGCTTCACTCCCTCCCAGCCTCTTCCTTTAGGTGTCTCACCACATCCACAGCCACAACCCAGCCCTGGCCTAGAGGATGGCCTCCCAAACCCATTGGTCCCAGATGCGCAGTCAGACAACTCCACCCTTACTGATGAAATCTCCATCTCTGATTATAGTACTGTGTATGTCTCCCTTTAATTCTGTCAATGTGTGCTTCATGCATTTGAAGCACTGTTATTAGTTGCACACATACTAATGTTTTTCCTTCCTGGTGAATTGACCCTTCTACCATTGTAAAATATCCCTCTTTATCTCTGGTAATATCCTTCGGCTTGAGTTTATTCTGTCTAATATTAATACAGTTTCTTCAGCTTTTGAATGTATATCATTTTTCATCCATTTATTTGCAACATATCTGTGTCTTTATATTTAAAATATCTCTTGTAGAGTACAAATAGGTCTTTTTTCTTTTTTATCTATTCTGACAATCTCTGCCTTTTAATTGGAATGTTTAGTCCATTAACATTTAATGTAATTATTGATATGGTTACATTTAGTTTTATTTGCCTTCTCTGTTTTCTATTTCTCTGTTCCTCCTTCTCTGCCTTCTTTTGGATTTTTAGAATTCCATTTAAATTTATCTATTGGATTTGTAGCTATACCTCTTTGCATTAATTTTTTGATGATTGCCCCAGGGATTATACTATACATCCTTAACTTTCCACAGTCCACTTAGAGTTACTATTTCAAGTAAAATGTAGAAACCTTGCGACCACAGAGGTCCATTACTCTCTACCCCCATCCTTTATGCTATAGTTATCATATGTATTTCATCTACATATATTACGAAACCCACAAGACAATGTTATAATTTTTGCTTCAAATAGTCATGTGGACTTCAGAGCAATTAAGACGGCTCATTGCCAAAGGGAACCTCAAAATTAGGAGATGCCTTTCTTAGGAAGTATACTCAGCTCATTCTTATCAAAAGGAACTTGGAGTTTTCAATGATCCTTCACTCCCCTCTAGCTGATGGCGAGTTCCAGGTCCACGGGGCAGAACCACAGTTGATTCATCCTTTATCTTGTCTTTAAGAATCTTCACCCAGTCTCTTAAGACCTGAGTATCAGATGCAAAGTTTTTGTCCAAAGTTCCTTAGGAGTCCTTGGTGTTCAGACATGATAACCCAGAATTCCCAGAGTGATATGCAGATCACCAGCATCCTGTCCTTCAAAAGAGGCACTTTCTCCTATGTTATTGTTATTCTTCCATATTATAGTTGTAGGGTTTTTTTTTCTCACCTCTCCTCTTAGATTATAAATCCTCAAGGAGAAATATGGTCTTATGCATAGTAGGTACTTAGACAACTTTGCTGAATGAGCAAATGAACCCCAAATGCGTTTCCTGGCACCTCTGAGGACAGTTGGGCACAGAAGGGAAAGTGTTCTGGGAAGAGAAGGAGGTCCACGTGTCTGCATCTGGAGTGGTGGGAATTCATTTCCAGGGGCAGGGGGTATAGCCAAAAATATCACTATGGATTGATGGGGGGGGGATCCCAGAGAGCCAGGGGTTGACTGATGAAATGTAAATGTGGGAGTTGAGAATGTGGAAGGCTGCAAAGTGGAACAGGGGGAGGCTACCGGGCCGGGACATGCGGGTGGGACCAGGATTTTCAACATGCTCACGTGTACCTGCAGGAAGTGTGTGCTGGGCCACCCAGAGCTGCTGACACTGCAGCCCGGAGTGCTGAGGCTTTTTAGAGAAACCATTAGTCCCGTGACAGGGAGAAGAATGAAAAAGCCGCCAGGGCCAGGGTAAGCACCAGGGCTGTTCCACAGGGCTCCAGGCCACACCATGAGGGAGGCAAATGGAGGTCATTCATCTGGGTACTTCCAGGAGACACTGGGGATTGAGGTTTCACGGGGGTGGAACTGGAGCTGTCAGAAAAGGCCCTTTGTCCTGGAACCAAGGGACCTGAGAATGTAGTTTAACCCACGCCTCCAGGGGGAAGAAGTGCACCCTGACAAGACAGGGTCTCCCCAGGGTGAGGATAAAGGAGGAGGCCATGACTGTGAAGAGGTGAAACTGGGAGTGCCTCTGAGTCATGCCCTCAGCCTGCACCGAGCTAAGTGAATAACAGAAGACCTGCAATCCCTAATTTCATGCGAAATGCAATAATCGAGTAATGGGGCAGATTTTTGCATGTGGCTGGTAGAAAAGCTGAGGAGGTAGAGAGAGCAGGAGCAAGGCGCTGCATGTTTCAGCCTGTGTGAGGCAGCTAGCCCGTCTGCTCTGCCCGGCGCTGCCAGCTGGGGTGTATGAAATGCCTGTTGTTTCAAGGCAGGGGGAAAATGAGTGACCGTTATTTGGAGTAAGGAATTTATACCCAACGTGGTGTGAGTTAAACAAATCCGCTAGTGAGACTTGACTTGTTACAATAACCTTAAATGGGTTATTTGGGCTCCCGCCAGGAGGGGAGGGAACAGCACACGTGCTCATGAGAACCTACTGTGCGAGCATCCCCGCCCCCAGCCGGCCACCAGTTGGGGGCGACACTAGAACTCACTGAAAGACCCAGGGCGCTGGGAGATTTTCTGATCACAGAAATTTTCCTATTTTATGACAAAGAATGGCTGGCTCCTCCATGTATTAAACTTTCTTCTAACACCACGTGGCAACCATGATTACAAAAAGACAGGGCAAAGACTTCCACTGAGTTTCTTGGGGGTTCAAGACAAGAAGAGTGAAAACCCCAATCCCAGCCCCTTCCCACATCAGGCAATGTCTGAATAGTTGGAAATGCCCTTCCCCTTCCAGTTCCACCGAGTTAGATTGCCTACCTCCAAGCTGAAGGCCTTGGCCCTTTCTAAGGACCTGGACAAACTGGCTCTTGGAAGAATTCAAAGAAGGTTTGGATAACTCCTAAAGTCCTATTGTAACAGGGGAATCAGAGGCCATCACCCCAAACTGTCCTCTTCCACCTCCTGATCTCTTGGCTCGTCAACAAAAGTGCTGAGCTGCGCTTTCTTGGCTGAGTAACTATCCGGTTCTATCAGGTGACCCTGCCTCTCTGCCCAATACAAGAGACAACAGGGCTTATCCCAACTTTTGGGGCTGCTCACCATTGTGGGGGAATTCTGAACTCAGCAAGGTCCCTGGTCAGGATCACTTGATCAGCATGTCCCTTCCTGACTGCCCCATGAATGGTCCTGCCTGGACACAAGAACTTTAGGCAAGTCTATCCTGGTCGAAGTTCTTTTTTTGTTTTTTTTTTAAATAGTTTTACTTACTCCAACTAAGCTCTACACCCCATGTGGGGCTTGAATGCACAGCCCAGAGATCAAGAACTGCACGTGCTACAGACCTAGCCTGCCAGCCCCCCCTCCCCCGCCCCCAAATCTTGATTGCAGTTCTTAAATGGGGACTTTAAAACAAAGGAAATACTGAACTCCTGGTGAACAGGCACATCACGGAAAGAGTCAACTACAACTTTATTAAACAACTAAAGTAAGCATTTTGCCTAATTACAGGGGGAAGGCATGGCTGTCTTTCTGGTTCTAGCGGCCCATCCCTGCTCCTCCGGGCAGGGGTAGGTGCGCCCCAGGCTGCCCCCGGACCTCAATCATTGCTCCGTGTTGTCAGTTTCTGTCTTCCTCACCTGCGCCGTTGCCAGGCACCTGGAGACCCTATTTCTATTTTCTTAATACCTGGCGATTATATTGCAATACTTGGCTGCGGGGTTGGCACAAAGCTCAGGGGAGCTCTTCTGCCAATTCTCAGCGTGCTTCTCACCCCCCACCTCTCATCACATCACCCTGTGCTGGTTTGCACTCCTGCTCACCCCGGTCCCCATGGTCCCCACGCAGGCCTTCCTCCCCAGTTCCTGCACCAGCATCTCAGGGTGCCCACCCTCCCGGCAGAGGCCCCAGCGGGACTCAGGGTGGGCCCCCCCCCCGCGCTGCCTGGGCTGTGCAGGCTCCAGAGACGCTGGGCCAGTGCCGCACAAAACCTCCTCGTGACAGAGCCCTTCAGCTAAGCTTGGTGGTCCCAGCAGACGGTCAGCACTTGGACCCCTGCAATACTTATTTTTTGTTGTCGTTATGTATCAGCCCTGTAACCTCAGTGGTCTACCTCGGTTGCTTTCGGATTGGTCTATTGGCAAAAAAATTTCTTCAGCATAACGTTATTGTAGTGATCATCATAAGCATTCTGAGCCACTAATTCATGAGCACCATCGTTAGTACCTCAATAGTTAATCACATGTTAATATATTTTATTTAATAATTAGAATGATTAATAATGATTCATTATTAAAATATCATCATCAGTCTGGGCCTCCGCTCAACTCCCTGAGGGCTTTGGCCAGCCTTTGCAAGTGGTACCTGTGACAACTGGTTACACCTGGAACTATGACCCCTGCTGTACCTGGGGCCTTTTTTTTTTTTAAGATTTTATTTATTTATTCATGCGAGACTCACAGAGAGAGGCAGAGACACAGGCAGAGGGAGAAGCAGGCTCCCTGCGGGGAGCCCCATGCCGGAGACTCAATCCCAGGACTCCAGGATCATGACCTGAGCTAAAGGCAGATGCTCAAACACTGAGCCACCCAGGCATCCCATCCTGCTGTTTTTTGTTTGTCACTGAATGTTCATATTGTGCCCCTGTGCCTACCGCTTCCTGCGCCTCCTCCCCTTGGCTCCCCTAATGTCACATGATGGTCACAAGCCCCTACACATGCATGTCATGCAGGTGCAGGTCAGTGAGTGACCCTTGAAAAAACAAAGGGGAAAAATGAGAAATGCTGGCTGTTTCTGAGAGCTGTTAGTGTGAAAACTCCATGATCACATTGTATTTCCGGTGTCTGCAGTGGGGGGGTGACCCTTAGGGGCGTTCGCGCGTTAGCGTAGCCCCTACTGCTTCTGGGTGCAGACTGGAGGGGAGAGGGGCCTGGGACGGGCCTTCTGATTTGCAGAGCTCTGGCCTTAGCACTCATATCCTCCCCTCTAGGTACTCAGGGTAGATACTCTTCCCCATTGACAGAGAGGAAACTGAGTCCCAGTAAGATTACATGACTTGTCTCTGCCCACCCAGCTGATGCAACCAGGAGGAAAATCTGGGTCTCCTGTCTCTCCAGCCAGGGCTTTCCTGTGTTCTGTTTTCTGAAACAGAGAGGTAAAAATTTCAATCTCTCTTTGCTTTTTTTCTTCTTTTTCTCCAGTGTTTCTGGGGAGACATATGGCTGGTTCCCGACTGCTGCGAGGAGGGAGAGCGGTAAAAATCACACCAGCTATGTGGGTTTGGGGCACTGACAAAGGAACTCTCTTGGCTTTCCAGAGGCTACTAATGGGAGCGGGGGCGGGGCTTAGCTAGGGACGGAAGGACGGTTAGAATCACTGGCAAAACCCTAATAAATCTGCAGGCCCAGCTGTTCCTCATCTGATGCTCCTGAAGGGAAAGTGTGAAATAGTAGAGATGCTGATGGGCCTGGGGGGCCCCTTCAAAGGCAACCCGGTTTTCCCAAGGACCCCAGAGCAGGGGTGGGAAGTGTCCGGAAATGTCTGAAGGGTGTTTGTTAGAGTTGGGCGGCT
Organism: Canis aureus; assembly: GCF_053574225.1. Classification (NCBI taxonomy): domain Eukaryota; kingdom Metazoa; phylum Chordata; class Mammalia; order Carnivora; family Canidae; genus Canis; species Canis aureus. Next base: position 22,096,947 of record NC_135641.1, on the reverse strand, counting down.
GAGGCCTCCAGAGGCCATATGCACACATGGAGTGTGCCTGGGAACGCCCCGGGCCTGGAAGTTCTGGAGGGGTGCTCAAGCCATCCTCTCCCAGAGCCAGAGAAGCGGGGCTGGGAGTCAGGCAGACCCAAGTTAGAATCCCCGCTCCTCTGCTCACTGGCTGTGTGGGCCTCAGTGAGATGTTTAACCTCTCTGAACTTCATTTTTGTCACTTGTAAAATGAGGATAATAATCCTCCCTTCAGGGTTGCTGTGAGGATTAAATGTGCTAATGTATGTAAAGCTTCTGGCACAGGATAGGTGCTCAATGGATGTTCTTTCCCTTTCCTTCTTTTTCCTCCTTTCCCTGCCCTAGGGAATCAAGTGAGGCCCAGGCCGGGAAGGAGGAGCAGCTCCCTCCCGCCCCCTCCTGCCCCCTCCCGCCAGGCACTCACCCCTCAGCTGGGTGTGGATGGGGTGACTGGCCTTGTCTGGCCGGCTAGCTTCCAGCCCCTGCAGGGGGAGGCCAGAGGGGTGGCAGAGGCGGCGGGGGCAGAGCAGTGCCCCTCCTAACCTGACCTTGATGGTGCTTGGCCCGTGGGAGCTGGGGACAGAGGAGGGTGCTCAGTCCTGCTCCGACTAGCAACTAGCGACTAGCGGCTTCCCGAGAATGAGCCTTAGCCCCCAAGGCAAAGGGCGCCCTCTCTGTGGCTGAGGACTTTGGCAGGAGTTAAAAAGCCTTTAATTGGGTTCTGACTAGGGTGCCTGGGTGGCTCCGTGGTTGAGCTTCTGCCTTCGGCTCAGGGCGTGACCCCGGGACCGAGACTGAGTCCTGCATCAGGGAGCCTGCTTCTCCCTCTGCCTGTGTCTCTGCCTCTCTCTCACTGTGTCTCTCATGAATAAATAAATTAAAAATCTTTAAAAAAATATGGGTCCTGACTTCTCCATTCCCTAGGTGATAGCCATCAGTCCTCCCAGCAAACAGGCCAACTACAAGCCTAGTCTGTGGAAGCAGGTCCAGAGAAGACTAGCCACAAGGACACCAGGGCCTTGGGACATCCCGGGCTCCCTGAGCTCACGTGGACCAAGCCAGGAGCCTCCGCCCCAGTGCCAATATGCAAGAGCTCTGCATTCTCCAGGGCCTAGAACCTGCCCTGGGCTTCAATCAGGGAGTCCTGGGTTCAAGATTTTCACCAGTGGGGGAACCCCGGCAAGCTGTGGCATCCCTCTGAGTGGAGGTTGCCCACCTGTAAAACACTAACTCCTCTAAGGATGGTGAAGCTTGCACAGATCACTATCATGTACTAAACCCTAGTTTGGTGACTTGGCCCAAGTGACACTATTTGGAGGCCTGTGATTTTCTTTCTTTCTTTTTTTTTTTTTTTTTTTTTAAGATTTATTTATTTGAGGGCAGGGGAGGGAGAGAGGGAAAGACTCCCCCGAAGTTCCATCTCAAGACTCATGAGGTCACGACCTAAGCCAAAACCAAGAGTCGGATGCTTAACCACTTAACTACTTACTTGACTGAGCCACCCAAGTGCCCTGCCAGTGGTTTTCTTCTCAACACTGTAAAGGGAAATTTTTGCTACCAGGTTAGAAAGTTTAGGGCCAGATCAGGGATGCCTGAGTGGCTCAGTGGTTGAGCATCTGCCTTTGGCCTAGGACATGATCCCTGAGTCCTGGGATCAAGTCCCACATCAGGAAGCCTGCTTCTCCCTCTGCCTGTGTCTCTGCCTCTCTGTCTCTCATGAATAAATAAATAAAATCTTTTAAAAAATTAAGGCCAGATCAGAGTAAGGGGTTAGACTGGGTTGACAATGAAAAGTGGTGATATTTTAGGAGAATGATATATTTACAGTGCACAGTGGAAAACTGTAGCCTTGTATAGATGCCCCTGTATGGCTTCTGGGAGTACTACCCTTAGCCCCAGGCCTGAAAGGCCCCCTTTTGGAGCCGACTTGTACGGCTAGTATAAGCTTCTACCCTCGTTTGGAGAGTAGGAGTCCAAAGAATGGTGCAGTGGTGCCTGATTTTGGGAACTGAGGATGTGCTTGGATGTGTAAGCTAGCATACAGTGCATATGTGCAAGGCCCATCGCATTATGGGAAGTAGCCAGGAGTCGAGGGGAAAGCCAGCTTGGTTTATAAATCTTAGGCATTTAGACATATGGCCTGTAAGCCTCTATCTGGTACTCTTGCGCTGAGTCCCGCAAATGTTAGTGGCAAGATTGTAGAATGGCCTATAGTAGATGCTCAATAAACTTTTGGGGAATGAATACTTGAAGCAATAAGCACAAGAACTCAAGATGAGGAGAGATGGCAGAGAGTGGACCAAACTGTCAGAATTTCCAAGAGACAAACTCTCCTGCCATATTTCCAATTCAATGTAGACAAACAGCTTAAATTCAGTGAAGCCTGTCCTGTGGGCTCTCTGCAAGTTCATCCCCTTCCTGCATTTCTTTTCCACCGTTTCCTCTCTTGGATTTTTATCTTTCCTTGTCTCTTTGACCTTTTTCCGGCTCTCATTCCCTCCCCAGCACTTTCTAAAGTCGCTCAGGCTGGGCGCTTTTCTCCTTCCCACAAATTGAACAGCAGAAGTGAGGAGCCATGGGCCTAACACCCACAGGCCCGGCTGGCGCAGGGCTCGCCTGGGCTTGCACCCTATGAGCAGATGCTGGTACTGACCTGGGCTCATCTCTCCTGGAAATTTCTGTCTGGTTCAAAAACTGGGGAGGTCAGGAGTCAGCAGGGTGAGACAGGGGGCAGAGGTGGTACAGTGGCATTGAAACACGAAGCGACCCCTTCAGAGGAATCGGGGAGCAATCAGCCCACCTGCTCCCCTCCACATCACTCACCCCTGCTGCCTTCCATCCCAGCCCCAGAACGAAGTCCTCCTCACATCTAGCTGCTACCCTTCCTGCTGTGATTCCTGCCTACTTCCTTTTGGTCCATGTGGGTGATGCTATCCCCTTCATCGCTCCACTGGCACCTCTTCCATAGGCCTCTCCTCAATTCCGTTCAGCTTGAAGGCCCCGGGGGAGTGAAAGCGAACTTTAAGAGGATGTTTAAAGTTTGGCTTCTCATCACCACATCTCAGCTGAGTCCATAAAACCGCCTTATAAAGCCCACTGGCCAGCCAGCTGCCCTCAGCCTCAGGGGCCTCTCCGTTTTATCATCAGCCCCAATTCCGACACCAGCTGGATACAGGAACTCGCTGGCTTTTATGAAGAGATGTTAACGAGAAGCATCTCTTCCCTTCTGTCTTGTTCCCTCGCGGGTCTCTACTCCTGCCCTCATTCATGTGCTTCTCCAGTCCATGACCACTTAGCACGCGCCCCCTGGAGCCAGGTTCTAGGCCAGGCCCTGGGACGGAGGCGGTCACAGGTAAGAGCTGGGTGGGGGTGTCCTGCCCTGGAGGGCTGCCCCTGCAGGAGCTCGCCGGGCGGCCGGCAACAGTAGCTAGCGCAGCTAGATCACGCTGCTCCGTCAGTGTTTGTAAACTGCTCAGTAATTGGGAAACAGTGTTGGGAAAACAAACAATTACAGAGCGCCTGATAAGAGCGCAAGGGATGTGCTCCCAGCCGGGAGGCCTTGCGGAGGAGCCGCCAGCCCGCTTGGCATCAGGGAAGTCCTCCCAGAGGAGGTGCCCTTTGAGCTGTTGCCTGAAAGATACTTAAAAGAGTTTTCAAAGCAGGCAGGGCAGGGCAGGTGGAGGAAGTGAAGGCAAAGGTGGGCCTCCCCTTCGCTAAGGACTGGGAGTGATCGCTGGGTGATGACTGCCAGGCTCCTGGCCAAAAGTCCAAAAGTCCGGGAGCAACATAGGGTCAAGTCTTTCCATCTGTGAAATGGACAGTGTTGGGAAGTTAAAAGAAAACCCAGAAGTGATAAGAGCTAGCACGTGGATATAGCCTTTCATCATTTCTAGCTACTTTCGTGTGTATTACCTCCCTCAGTCCTTACAATAATATATATATATTTTTTTAAAGATTTTATTTATTTATTCATGATAATACACACACAGAGAGAGAGAGAGAGGCAGAGACACAGGCAGAAGGAGAAGCAGGCTCCATGCAGGGAGCCCGACGTGGGAATCGATCCTAGGTCTCCAGGATCACACCCTGGGCTGAAGGCAGCGCTAAACCCCTGAGCCACCCAGACTGCCCTATAATATATATTTTTTAAAGATTCTATTTATTGGGACGCCTGGGTGGCTCAGCGGTTGAGCGCCTGCCTTCAGCCCAGGGCATGATCCTGCAGTCCCGGGATGGAGTCCCACATCGGGCTCCCTGCATGGAGCCTGCTTCTCCCTCTGCCTGTGTCTCTGCCTCTGTGTGTGTGTGTGTGTGTGTGTGTGTGTGTGTGTGTCTCATGAATAAATAAATAAAATCTTTAAAAAATATTTTTTTAATTATTTATTTGAGAGAGAGCACACACAAGCATGCGGAGAGGCAGAGAGAGAAGCAGACTCCCCACTGAGCAGGGAGCCCGACATGGGGCTCCAACCCAGGACCCTGGGATCATGACCTGAGCTGAAGGCAGATGCTTAACCGAATGAGCCACCCAGCATCCCCTTTACAATAATATTTTAATCCCCATTTTGCAGATGAAGAAACTGAGTCTTAGCAAAGTGCAATGATGTGAGGCTGGAGGCACAGCTGGCAAATGGCAGGTGTATAGCTTGCATTCTAAAGCCAAGGCTCATTCTACTAGGGCAGCTTGGGGGTGCTTAGGAAAGCACTGAGGGATGAAGGTGAGCAGGGGGGAGGGAGGAGGGCAAGGCAAATAAAGCATTCCCTCTGAGTAGCCTCTGTTTTGGTGTCTGTCCCCTATTCCCTTCTGTGTGCCACCTAATACTGGGGTGAAGACTACGGGCAAATGAGGGAACATAGACAGGTCAAGTCTCAGATTTCTCTGGGAGCAGGGGAAGGCAAAGGAGGACCCCCCTGAAAGGTAAGCTCACCTGGAGAAGGGTCCTAGGCAGGATCACATTTATAGGGGTGCCTCGACAAAGGGAAGGATTTGGGGAGAAGAGACACTGAGGGTCAGCCATGAGCTCCCTAGGGCTGCCACTGTCTCTGGGTGGGGGCATCCAGGGACTGAATGCTGCCTCCTGGCCAGCTCCAGTTGGGGAGATGCCTTTGTCTCCTCCTACCTCCCCGTCTGTCATGGCAAAATGCAAGGGGCAAGTCCAAACCCCAGATCTGTTAAGTGAAGCCCCAGGGACTAGGGAGAGAATCTGAACCTAGGGACAAACCTCCACAATCAGGTGCTCAGAATGGAAAGGGTAGAGGAAACAGGGAGTCAGGCACAGACATGCAGCGTCACACTGTCCCCAGAACATGCAGGCAGCCGCAGACAATCAACAGCCAGGCCTCACACCTGCTCACCTGGACTCTAGCACACACAGCCCCTCTACTCCCTCCCCAAACACAGACACCCCTTTCTCCATGACCCAGACACACAATCAAACCTCTACTCCACCCATTCAGCTTCATGCACAAATATGAACACCCCACAAGATGATTTAGCATTTACAGACTGCTCAGACACACAAAAGCACCAGGCCCCAGATCTACAACAGCACCCAAACCCCCTTGCCCACTCAGGTATATGACTATGTACGGTAATAATGTTCACACACAGCCCCATGGGCCTGAGATAAGGAACCCAGAGAAAGCTGGGGTATAAGCTGTGGTGCCCAGCAAGGGTCCCCAGCCTGGCTTCCCTCAAGCTTATCGTTCTCTTCCCACCCCTCCAATCACTCTCAGCTCTGGCAGATAAGAGCTGACCTGCCTGGGACCAAGTCTCCATCCCTATCTCCAACTCCCACTCCCCTCTCAAGTACCTGTCAGGACACTGGGGACACACTAGAGGCTCTGTTAACATTACCACCATGCCCAGTACCTGGGGCCGGGAAGTGTGAGGTTAAGAATGGCTGCCTGGTCCCAGGGTCCCTTCTGGTGGGGGAGGGGACACCATCTGAAGCAGGAAACACTCCCACCAGGAGGGCCTCCCTCCTCAGGCCTCAGACCTCCAGCTTCCCTCTGTAAAGCAGGGTGGGCTGGGAGGGATGAGGAGGGGGAAAAGCTGTACCCACAATGGAAAAGAGGTGGCATCCTGTGGCCAGCAGTGTCTAAGTCTCTTCATACACACGTACATACATACATGCACATTTACACACACTCACACATGCACACCTCCCCCCACTGTAATTAGAACGGTTGCTCCAGCACCAGGGGAATGGCCGTGATTTATGAATGGGAGTTGGTGTAGAGAGATTCCAGCACCATCTGCTTGGGAGCAAACAGGAAGAATTTCAACGGGCTGCAGACCTGGGGGAGGGAGCCAGTTGGTGAAACAGGCTCATAAAAGCCAGTCCTAACGGCCACAGGGCCACAGGTGCTCCTCCCTGCCCCCACCCCCAGCTCCCCTTGGTGGCACACAGTCCCCTAGCTAAGGCCCTACAGCCCAGAGGTGGTGTGGTGGAGGGAAGAGCCTGGCCTGTCCAGCAGACCTGAGTACCAGTATGGCTAGCCCCTTACAGCGGGGCTTCGGCTTATTCACCTGTAAAATGCAGGAAACGGCAAGAAAGAGCTGCAATGCATTGACCAAGTGCCTGATGGGGTAAACTGCTATAGCCCCATTTTACAGAGAAAGACGCTGAGGCTGCGGGGATTCAGAGACTGCTCCAAGTTCAGGCTAGTGAACCTCTCAGGGCCAAGCCTTGAACCTGGTTCAGCAGAGGTCACTGCTCTGAACCTTTTTTTTTTTCACGGTGCTGCCCAACATAGACCTTTTAGAGATTAAAAGAGAGAAGTATTTCAAGTGCCTGGCATCTGGTAGGTGCTCGGTATGCATTAATTTTCTTCTCTCCAGGTATCCAGCTCTGGAAGCCAAAAGATTGAAAGACCAAGTTGGGGAGTTGGGGAAAGAGCCAGTGGGTTGCTGTGATTAGCACGTGGTCCTTTGGGCAACAGCAGCCAGGCCAGTCCCAAGAAGTTAAGGGTCATAATCTAATGTCACTGGCAAAAATAAATAAATAAATAAAGTAGCTGGCACCTTCTAATGACATGTCCACTCATGGTGTTATTGTGCTTCACACTGATGAGTTTTTGATTGTGTGCCAGGCTCGTGAATAACTATCACCCTTATGTGGTCAGTCTGAATTTGGTTTTTCTCTTCTTCCTTCGTCAGTCCCCAGTGTGCTTAACTCTATCTCCCCAGGAGTGGTTCCCAAGCAGAAGGAAGATTCAGAACTACCTGAGGTGTCTAAAAATGCAGAAGTCCTGACCCTTGCCCCCCACCTGCTACATCCAGATCCCTGGGTGTAGCTTCTGACCTGGAAAGGCTCCCACCTGCTTTCAGGGTAATTCCTACCCGCCCTTCCCTCAGCCTCCTGTCTGCAAGTCCCAGCCTTTCAGATCCAGCAATCGACTGGAATTCATTGACTCAACGACCAGAATGCGAGCTCCTTCCCACAAAGGCCGTGCCTCATCTGTCCCTGTGGCCCCCTCAGAGGTCTTCCCTCCAAGAATGAAGTTGTATAGAAATACAGGCTCTTAGCCACCAATTTCAAGACTGGCAGAGGGCAGCCCAGGTGGCTCAGCTGTTTAGCGCCGCCTTCAGCTCATGGTGTGATCCTGGAGACCCGGGATCGAGTCTCACCTCGGGCTCCCTGCATGGGGCCTGCTTCTCCCTCTGCCTCTGCCTGTGTCTGTGCCTCTCTCTCTGTCTCTCATGAATAAGTAAATAAAATCTTAAAAAAAAAAAAAAAAAGACTGGCGGGTGGCTCAGTGATTAAGCATCTGCCTTCTGCTCAGGTGTGATCCCGGGGTCCTGGGATCGGGTCCTGCATCGGGCTCCCTGCATGGAGCCTGCTTCTCACTCTGCCTGTGTCTCTGTCTCTCTCTCTCTGTACCTCTCCTGAATAAATAAATAAAATCTTAAAAAAAAAAAAAAGACTGGTGGACAAAAATGCCAAATGGAAGGACCAAGAATCATGCTATCAAAGTAACTGATATTGAAAAGATGAGATCAGAAAGGAGGTGACACTTTTTGAGGGGCCTGAAGGTCAAGCAGGATTTTAGCAGGGGCTAAAGGGGAGAAGGCATTTCAGACAGAGCGAGTCACTGTGTACTGGATACCAGCACCCCTTAGCTCGTGCCCTAACACTCAGCATCTCTGAATTGGCTTAATTTTCCATATGGGAGTTGAAGGGTAGAAAAGTTCTGCATGTGGGGCACCTGGGTGGCTCAGTGGTTGAGCGGCTGCCTTCGGCTCAGGTTCGAATCCTGATCGAGTCCCACGTCAGGCTCTGCACAGGGAGCCTGCTTCTCCCTCTGCCTATGTTTCTACCTCTCTCTGTGTCTCTCATGAATAAATAAATAAAATCTTTTTTTAAAATTTTAAAAAAGGAAACGAAAAATTCTGCATGTCCCGAGGAGATGAGGAAGAGGCAGCGAAGGCTGGTGGATCCAGAACAGCCCCACACTGTAGTGTCCAGGTCGCCCTGTGCTGTGTGCATGGCCATTCCTCAGGATGTGACCAGATCCACAATACATAGGGGCCATGGGCAAGATCCTGCCCTACCATTTTGAGGGGAGGAAAGCAAGTATTGGAGTCGTGTATACACAAGGATTAAGGGGAGTCCTTCAGACTCAAAGAACAATGAAGGCCAAGAAGAGAATGAGCAGGTGAGCCTGCAGGAGGTACCTGGCCAGGCTGGGCAAAGGGTCAGCATTCTCCCACTTTCCTCCATTATACTTCCTCTCCCAGCCAAAACCAGACCTCCAGAGTTCCACCATCTAGCCATCGAACTCTTAACCCAACCCTGCAGATATACCTATCCACCCGGAGGTCACCCAACAACTTTTGAGGTCTTGGTCACTGGCTCATAGTCTTCTTCTGTGTATCCCAAGCTCTGCCATCACCCTAGGTAATGTGGATGTCCGCATGGACACCCCAACGTCCTCACATCTTGGCTCCCCTACCCTCCCATCTTCAGTGACCTTCTTCTCTTCAATTCAGCTACCCACATACTGCCTGGAATGTCTCCTATAAAACCTTAAACATCAGCATCCCCCTCTTGGACCACAACTTCTTTCCTTTCTTCCCATAAAACCTTTCACAGAGATTTCTCCAATCCCCTCATTCTGTCTTTTTCATTCAACTATGGGACCAGAGCACTGGCTTCGGACAAGGCACTCTGCCAGGCTGTCAGCTCCGTCCTGGCTCTCTTCCTCCCCCATCGACCTGCCTCTGATCGGCCGCATCATTCATTCTCCCTGGCACCCTTGATTCCCACACCCCCTGGCCCTGTATTTCCCAGCCCTGGAGGATTCCAGTCATCTGCTTTCCCCATCATGATTCCCAGGCTACGAGAAGGCATAGGAAAATCACCCAACCGTGCAAACTGGTGCCACTCCAGATTTATGGTCCCTGACGTCAGCCCAGCCCTCCAGGCTGCTGGGCCCCTGGTGGTCAGCTCCTGTTCTAAACCTTTACTGCCCTTCCAGGCTTCTGGCCTGCCCCTCCCTCACATAGACTTACCAGAGAATACAGAGATCCTCAAACCAGCACCACAGCCCGCCCCCAACTTAATCCAGACCCAGCCTGGATTGGGCTTAATCCAGACCCAACCCCACCTATTTCCAATACCCTGTTTTCAGTCCACAGACCCCAGACCTCTCTCAGCTGCTGTGACACCACCACCCTCTTCCAGACCCTCTTACCTTCTGACCGCTCACTTCTCCTCCTCTGCCCACTGCCTCTGTGTTTGGTTCCCTGTGTTTGGCTCCCTCTGCCCACTGCACCCTGAATTTTCTCATCCAAACCCATGGCTTCTTGCTCCAATGGCTCTGATATCTTTAGTTCTGTTTCCGAGCTTGTCCTGCTGTCCTGAATGTTCTCCTGTTTATCCTGTAGCCACACCAAAGCAGCACGTCCCAACTAGGGCTCTGAGCTCCTTCCTCAAACCTTTTTTTTTTTTTTGATTTTATTCATTTATGAGAGACAGAGAGAGAGAGAGAGAGAGAGAGAGGCAGAGACACAGGCTTCATGCAGGGAGACTGACATGCGACTCGATCTTGGGTCTCTAGGATCATGCCCTGGGCTGAAGGTGGTGCTAAACCACTGAGCCACCTGGGCTGCCCATCCTTCCTCAAACCTCAAACCTCTCCCTCACTCCTTCCTCGGTCCCTGGATGTTCGGCATCCCCATGCACCCAGCTCCCAAAACTAGGGACCAGGGTGTCCCTCAGCTCCTTTCCATCTCCCATCCCCATCCCCAGTCACCACATCCCATCCATCCGTCTCAGAGCTGGTGCCTGGACCCACTCGTCACACAGTCACTCTTTTTTCTAGTCTGTACCATCTTCTGCAATAGTTTCCGACTGGTCTCCCTCCCTCCAATGGCTCCTTGATCCTACTCTCTCCCACTTTTATATTTAAAGCCAAACAGTCTGTGATGGCTCACAGAGGCCTTGATGTAGACACGGCCAACCCCTCTCTGTTCGCCTTTCCTGCCTCTCTGCCTGCCACCCCAACCCACTGCCTCCAGGACACAGGGGAACTGCTCTGAAGCCCCTGCCTGTGCATTTGGGGACACCTCTGTCTAGAAGGCTATCCCTTCCTCTTCCCTGACTAGGAAACTTTGCTAATTCAGAGTTCACCTTCCCAGATAACCCAGGCCCTCAAGCAGGATCCACTGTGTTTTCTCTCTGTTCCCCTGAACTCGGGTACCCAGTCTATGCGATCTCTTGGTTCTCATCGGGGGTCTTCATGACTGATGACGGCCATGAACATTCTTCTACATGAATTCACCTTTGGGGTGTGCCCATCTTTGACTTGTTGACTTAAATACTAACAGGCTGTTCTCAGAGAGGTATCTGAGAACTCCTGTTGCACAGCTTCCCCGGTACTTGATTTTATCAGACTTTTACATGTTTGCTAATCTGACAAATGTGTGATAAAAATCTCACTGGGATTTTAAAGAGCATTTTCTTGATTACTAATCCAGTCAGACACCTTTTCATATATTTATTGCCCCTCCGATGTTCCATTCTGCAGTCCAATTTTTCCACCAGGTTTGTCAGTCTCCTGCATAGTCCTTTGTAGGAGTTCTTTACACCTTCTGGAGATGAGCCCTTTGTTGGCTGTATGTGTTGCAAAATCTTTTCCCCACTGGGACTTCCGTTTTGCAGTGCTGTCTTTTGAAGAACAGAACTTCTTGATTTTAATGTACTCAAATGTATCAATCTTTCCCTTTACAGTTAGTGTTATTTTTGGGTGTTGTTTAAGAAATCTTTCTCTACCCTGGGGTCACGGAGATATTTTTCTACATTGTCTTATAAAAGCTTCATTGTTTTGCTTTTCACAGGGAGGCCCATGTCCCACCTGGAATCCCACAGCACTTCATACTTATTTCTACAGCACTGCTAACTCCCTCTGTTTATGTGTCTGTCTCCCCAGCTAAACAAAGGCCTCCTTTAGGGCAAAGCACAAATGAGTTTTTAAAATCCTTGTACTCTGGGGTCCTAATACAGTGCCTGGCACACAGTAGGAATTCTATAAATGCCCTTAAGATTCTGCATTGCAGAATCTAGGTATAGCTGCTTCCAAACTGGAAGGCCCTCCCTTCTGAAGGCTCCTACCTTTGCCGACTCCTGCCCTCCCCTCCATAACCTAATGTTCATAACATCAGGCCCCAAGCATGCCCCAAGCACTTACTGTGTGCAGGCCCTGGGCGCTGTCTAGGGACATGGAGCTAAGATGATGAAGTCTCAGACTTCAAGGAGCTCACCACTTGGCACCTGGCTTTCTGGCACTGTCCAGCGGGCCACACACTGATTTAGGAAGTCAGACAGGCCTGGGTTCAAATCCCAGCTCTATCATCTGCGTGACCTTGGGCAAGTCCCTTTAGTTTTCTGGGGTTTCAGCTTTCTACTTTGTTAAAGGACCACTTCCTGGGTTGCCGTGAGGCCTGAAGGAGACAGTCAAGCAGGTGCTGGACACATGGTTGGTAGCCAGAGATTGTGGAGTAAATAACAGAATAAATGAATGAATAAGTGAATGAAGTGGGACAGGGGGTGCCCAGAGAGCTGGAATTGGGCAGGGCGGCCAGCAGGAAGCAGCGGCTGCGTGTGGGTCTGTAGCAGGCCTTCCCTGTTGTCACAGTAACTGCTGTCAGCAAATGTCTCCAAGACAGGAATCCCCTTCAGGGCTCCCTTCCCCAGCCCACTGCATTTGTTGACTCAAAACCTCTCTACTGCCAATTTAGCCTGCAGTAAGGAAGGGGGTGGGGAGGAGGAGAGAGGTGTAGGAGGGGTGGAACTGTATAGAAAGGGGTCTTTGTCTTAGCACTCTGTGGCATTTCAGTTTTCAGCAGAGGTTTTTTTTTTTTTTTTTTTTTTTTTTTAAGCCTCCTAAAGAGTTGAGTGGGCTGCACTTGCAGTGGGAGGTATCTGAATTAGACAGCAGGGAGGACTTCCAAGGGGCTGTGTCGAGTGGTGGAACAGTGGAATGGGTTGCCAAGGCTCTGGGGAGTCTACCTGGGGCATAGGCACAGACACCAGGCGCTGTCCTTGGGAGGCTCCGGCTCAGAAGCTCCTCTGCACCCAGCAGCCCCTGGGCCATCTGTCTTCAGGGCCAGGCTTCAAGGGAGCTCTGCCCTCTGCCATTCTTTGTTTTGGGTTCCTGTCCTGGGGCTCCTGTGGGGACAGTGGCCGAGGCTGGCTGCAGGCTCTCCTCTGAGCCCCGGGCTCCCCTCCCCTCGACACCCTCTCTGTCCCTTTAGGTGGCTCCCTGGCTTTCTCCTTTAGGGACACGTGTTTGTCAACCTCCTCTCACCTTCTCCCACACCTGTATGACTGTGTGTGTGCATCTCTCCTGACACCTGCCTCCCTCCTCTCTCTGCCCTCCTCGCCTGTTGCCCTTTTTGTTTCCTCTTCTTCTTTTTTTTTTTTTTTAGAAGGGGGGAGAGGGAGAGAGAATCTCAAGTAAGCTCCTGGAGATCATGACTAGAGTGAAATCAAGAGTTTCAAAATCAAGGGAACACCTGACTGGTGTTCCCCCCAGGTGTTCCTGTCTCCTCTATTTGACTCTTGAACTTTCTCCTCCCTTTTGTGACTGTTTCTATCCTTGTCTGGGTGTCTCGAAGTCTTTGTGTCTTTTGCTGTCGACCTCTCTTTTGGTGTCTGTCTCTATCTCCTTCTGTTTTTCGCTCTGTCCCTCTCTCTGTCATCATGTGCCTGTCTGCCTCACCCACAGCCCTGCCTAGGCCTCCCAGCCCCTGTGTCTGCCTCTCCCTCTCTGAGCCTCTCACTCTCCTGGACTCTCCGCAGGCCAATGTCAGAGCCCAAGGCTGCCCAGTGGCCTCTACCTCTGGCATCACTGCTGGGGACAGGCTTTGCCAGGTGAGAGCAGCCCTTGTGACCCCTCTCCCTGCACCAGGAGCTGGAGTTCCAGGGGGGCTGCAGCCCATCTTCACTCAGCACCTGCTGAGAGTTCCTTCCCCACCCCCAGACTCAGCACACACACACACACACACACACACACACACACACAGAGCCCCCCTCTGAAGTCCGCATGCCCTGGCTGTGAGTCTGGTGCCACTCAGAGTTTTGTGGGGACCCTCTGGCAGGAGCTACCCCACACACACACCCCTTGGGAGTTCACAGGCCTGCTCCAGGCCCCACACTCATACAGAGGAAGCAGTGTGGATGACACAGGCTATAACCATCTGAGGACTGGTGTGAGCCACAGACTGGAAAATCCCAAAGGAAGGAGTCTCTGTCAGAGAGGTCAGGCTTGTGCTGGACAGGACTGAGTGGAGAGCACATTCAGAGGAGAAGCCGGAACTGGCAAAAGTGTACGCAGGTGGGAATAACTCAGGGCCCCGTGGAGGCAATAGTGTAGGGCTAGACTCAAGGTTCACGTAAGCAGCAGCGAGGAGGCGAAAGCTATCCGTGCGGTGGTAGCTGGAGGGAGGCAGAGTTTTCACAAGGGACGATGAAGAAGAGGGGAAAGGCATTGCGGGGTGCGTGGCCAGGCAGAGAGGCACAGAGGGGCTGCTGTGCTCAGGGAGGCACTGGCTCTGTGTGGTGGGGCGTGCAGCTGTCAGGGACAAGGAACAGAACGAGGGGCCTAGTGGGCCACCCGAGGGGTCTCCCCTCTACCCACTGGCTACCAGGGAAGGGTTTTGAACAGGAGAGTGACACTGTCAGGTTTGATTGGTGTTTACTTTGTAACATATCACTGGCAGCTGTTTCGAGGATGGACTGGCAGGGAGGGGACTAAGGGTAGGAGACCAGCTGAGAGCTACTGCAATTGTCCTAGCAAAAAAGCTAAAGAAGGGTTGACCAAGGCTGAGCTCACGGGAGTGCGGAAAGAAGAACACCTGGAGGACCGTGGCTGAGATAGAATTTTGACACCCAGCCAGAAAGGGGAAGGCAAGGAGGAAGGAGATGTTTGAAGTTGTCAGCAAAGGGGACGAAGGGAAAGAAGAGACATTTAGAGGAAAAAAAAAAAAAAACAAGCACTTTGGGTTTGACATACCTATGGGACTTCCTGAGGGTAGAGCTCTTTTCTCCGGGGCCCCTCCTCAACTCCTGGCAGCTCTGGAGGCCCAGAGAGGGCCCAGGTGGCACAGAGAGGGCTGGGAGTTGGCAATCCCTGAGGCCGAGCAGAAGCTGAGCGTGGGTCTGATCTATTTATGGCCAGTTCCAGCGCCAAAGCAGGAAAGGAGTAAGAGACGGCTTAGGAAACATTGCCTGGTGTCCTGTCTTGAGTACTGCTTCCTCAGGGTCTTCTCACCCAAGCCCCCTACATGCCTGCATCCTACACACACACACACACACACACACACACACACACAACTGGATCAGCAACACACCAAATGTTTCAGGCCGACCAACAAGTATTTTCAAATGCAAATTCCCTTCCATGGTCCCCACAACTGCTCTCTGAGCAGCTGGAGGCAGACTTGGGGGGGGGGGACAGCAAAAATAAATCCTATTTTCTGCTCCTTTTCAGTGCTGGGCTACAATCCCCGACTAGCTTCCCTCCATCTCCACAGATGGGGGATTGACTGGCCTCCTGTTTGTCTCTGTCTCATGGGGAGGGTGAAGAGCAGGGCAGGGGCTGAGTTGGGGAGGGGTGGAAGTGCTCAGTGACAGGCCTAAGAATAACAGCTTCCATCAGGCCCAGCACCCTCTTCCACTTGCTATGACTCAGGTTGTCCAGTGTGTGCGGGAGACAGATAGACACATACAGAGTGTCTGCACAGGGCCTTGTGTGTGTGTGTGTGCGCGTGCGCATGTGCGCATGTGTGCATGAGACAAGGACCCAAGCTGGGGGCAGGGGGCAAAGCTGACAGGCGAATGGCTTGGATGTGCCTGGGAGAGGCTGGAGACAGGGCAGCCCTGTGTGACAGTGAGCAGTGAGCCAGCAGAGAGGGGGAGAGGGGGAGGGAGGGAGAGAGAGAGAGAGAGGCCATGCTCTATGTGTATGGGGGTGCAGTGTTAGAGGCTGAGGGCGGGGGAAGCACGCTCTTGTGAGAGGGGCCGCTGCTGTGTGGGAGAGCACACCCCACAGGCCTACAGGCCGGGGAGCCTGGGTCCCAGTGTGCATGTGCGTGTGCGTGGCCCGGGGGGCGGGGAGGGGGGGGGCAGCAGGGGAGGGCCTGGCGGCAGGCCTCTCTCAGCCTGGGACCAGGAAGCAGCCACATGCAGGACCGGTCGGATGCGGTCTTCTCCTCCCGGGAAGGGGGGTGCAGACAAGGAGGGGGTGTGCGTGTGCACATGAGTGTGTCTGATACGGAGTCTGTGTATTTCCTATAAGGGCGTGTCTCGCACGAGTGTGTTAGTGACTCGACCTGTATGTCCACACGAGCGTGTTAGAATGTGTCTCTGTATAGAAGTCTGTGTCCATGTCTCTTCGCGTGTGACGGTCCGTTTAGAAGTCTTGTGTATGTGCGCGTATGTGCGCGTATTCAAGTGAATGCGTGTGCGCGGTGTAGACAGATGATGGCATCCTCAGACGTCAGCCTGCCCAACTGCCCTCATTGCCTCCAGCTCCCAGCAGGTGCAGAGGAGACTGCGTGTGCGTGTGGGTCCATCGGCCTGGGCATTGCCAGCAGGGGTGAGGGGAGGCCCGGAGGGGGCGTCTAGGCCTGCGGGGCCCCTGCCCTTGGGGGACGGATTGGCCCAGCAGGACCGTGCGCTGACCCTGACCGTGAGGACCTCGGCCGCCCGCCTCCACTCCGGGGTTAGCTGGCAGGGCCGCGAAGCCCGTGTTGGGGGAGGGGACGGACACCGGAACTTCTGTGTGTGAGTCACAAGCGGCACGAGAGGTTCCCGAACAGACGTGGGAGCCTCGCTCGGCCCGCGGTCGCCGTGCGCTGCGCCTGTGCGGCGGGCGGGGCTTCTGGCGGGCCCCGGGCCTGGGCCCAGGTATCTACCGGCCCGCCGGCACCTGGACGGCTTCTTTAATTCGGGACCTTATGAAACCAACTACATGGCTCATTGAGAATGACTAAACTCAACCTTGGAAAGAAAATCATAAACATTTTACTACCTGGCTAAGCCAAGCATGATTACATGTGGAAACTATGGACGCCACTCAGTGGGATTTTGATATTAATTTCCAATTTCCTCTCCACTGAGGAACTGATGAAAACGCAGTCTCGGTGCTATCCAGGCGAGAGCGGCGGCCTCTCGGTGCCCGCCCAGCGCCGCTGCCCCCGCGGCCCCCGCGGCCCTCAGCCTCCAGCCTCCCAGGGCTGCTGGTGCCAGCGAACCGAGGTGCCCGGGATACGAGCTGGCCCTTCTCTCTGCAAACGCCAGCCGCCTGCTGTGGGACGGAGGCCCTCCCTCCTGGCTGCGGCTAAGCCTCTGCTCTCCGTCCCGTCCCTAGCACCAGTCGTTGGCCCACTCTGGACTGTCCTCTGGCTCTGCGTGCGGCTGCCACGTTCTGCCCCAGGGGAGTAAAGGGCACTGGGTGTTACTCCCGGCTCTGCGCAGGGAGCAGAGGACACATACCCCCATCTGGCAGGAACAAAAAGACACCTCAGCGCTTTCCGTGCCACACTTGGCCATCCCCTCTGACAGAGGGACCTGTCACTCCATGTGTAGTGTCAGGGAGACTCCACTTAACCTCACTATTGCATGCCACAAGTAGCTTTGAGTGGGAAATAACCCTGGGGTTGGGGGGGCAGACCCAGTACAGAGTTGGGGACAGGCACGCCTCAGTTTCACTCCGCCCTGCCACTGTGTGACTCTGGGTAAAGTAGTTACTCTCTTTATAAAAAGGGTATAGTCATACCTGTCTTGAAAATAGGAAAAATTAGGGGCAGCCCGGGTGGCTCAGTGGTTTAGCGCCGCCTTCAGCCCAGGGTGGGATCCTGGAGACCCGGGATCGAATCCCATGTCAGGCTCCTTTCGTGGAGCCTGCTTCTCCCTGTGTCTGTGCCTCTCTGCCTCTCTCTCTCTCATGAATAAATAAAATCTTAAAATAGGAAAAATTAAATGAAGTAGCACATTCACATATAAAGGCCACACACCCAGAAGGCTCTCAGTAAATGACACTTATCTTTCCTCCACCAACAGAGGGGATTTGGAGAGCATCCACTGTTTCCCCAAGCTTGACTGTCCATCAGATCACCTGGAAAGCTCCTTAAAATGCAGATCCCCAGGCCCAGGGCCTCGGCATCAGTAGGTCAGGCCTCAGGCCCTCCTTGCACCCCGGCTTCCAGGGCGACCAGGACGCCAGGCGGTCTGCGGAAAAGGCTGGGCTCTGCCCACCTCCCGCCCCTCTGCGTTTCGGAGGCCCCGAGGCCCCGGTCCGCGCCAGCTCCCGGGTGCTCCGTCCCAGGAGAGGGCCCGATTGAGTTTGACATCGTCTTCACCCGAGAGCACCGAGGCGGCCGCTTTGGTTTTGATTACAGGCGGCCTGGCACCGGGTAGCCGCGGCCCGTTCACCTGAACCTGCCGGCACAAGGCACAGATGCTAATTACACGGCTAAGTACTTGCAGATTTCCCAGGAACAACAAAGATAATTTGTTTGCTGCATGGCTTGTTAGGAGGGAAGCTGGGCTCTGGTGACTGGGTGGCTTGTAGATTAGGCCCATGGCCTTTCACCTCCTCCTGCCCTCGCCTGCTGGTTCTCCCAGCTGTGCTGATTAGAAGCAGGAGAAATTAAGATCCCTCCCCCCCTCCCCCGCCCCTGCCGGCGCATAGGCTGGAGGAGGTGGGAGGGGGAGCAAAGAGGGATCCGGCTGGGCTGCAAGGTTGGGCCAGGCTGAGGACATCTAGCAGGG
The DNA here is from genome assembly GCF_053574225.1 of Canis aureus. NCBI lineage: Eukaryota > Metazoa > Chordata > Mammalia > Carnivora > Canidae > Canis > Canis aureus. Next base: position 22,078,657 of record NC_135641.1, on the reverse strand, counting down.
GTCCCCGCCTGCCCAGCCTGGTGCAAGTGGAGACAGTCACACACTGAGCCGGGAGCAGGGCTTTCCTCTGGGTCTCCCCGTGGCCACGCACCACATTGCTGCCACTGACCGGGAGAGGGAGCTTCCTGGGGCTCCCACAGAGAGTAGCAAGAGGGTGGCTGCCCCGGGGAGGGAACCCCCTGGTCCTGGCCTTGACTGTTAGGGAGTGGGCGGCAGTGGCGCTCTCTGCGGCCCAGAGCGGGGCAGGGTGCAAAAGGAATGCCCGTGGCAATGAGCCAGAGCCCATCTGCCTGAGAGCCACGGCGAGTGGCCGGTGAGAAGCCAGGCATCGGGGCTGGAACAGTCCTCTCTGCATGCTTCCTTCTGCCTCAGGGAACAAGAAGAATGGGATGATTACTATAATTATTATTAATGTCGGTATCCCTTATACTTTCATGTGTCTGAATGGTTTTACACATTAATAGTCACTATTTATCAATGGCCTCCTTCATATGTGCCAATGAAATGGGTGCTCTGCATATGTGATTAGGCAATTAAGGCAGAAGTCATCAGGTCCATATTACAGACTAGGAAACTTGCTCAGGTTACACACTTTGATCAAGGTCACACACAGCTCCAGGTCTTCCCTGGCCTCGGGTAACAAGCATCCCTTTTTTGAAAAACAAAACAGATTTTATGTATTTGTTCAGGAGAGACAGAGAGGCAGAGACACAGGCAGAAGGAGAAGCAGGCTCCTTGTGGCGAACCTGATGCAGGACTCGATCCCAGGACCCCGGGATCACGACCAGAGCCAAAGGCAGACACTCAACCATAGAGCCACCCAGGTGCCCTGACAAGCATCCCTTGATGGGACACTGGGGTGTGTAGTCAGGACCAGGATGCAGGTGATTCTCTCCCAAGCATTTGATTTTCTTAGGCCTGTGAGTGGAAGGGACTGAGGAGAGAGGATGGGCTGTGTGTCCCCCAAGTCAGGTGTGGTGATGAGCAGACTTATAGGAGATTGCACCCTCCTTCTGGGATGGTGGAAACCCCAGAAGAATAAACTTGCTATGTTCCAGTGAGAAGAGCCCTCATCCTGGGCCTCACAGCCCTCCCTTCCCTCCTGGCTCTCCTTCCCTTAGGCTGCAGGCAGCTTTGAGGGTAGATGGGAACTCTATGGATGGGGAGTTGGGAACCAGATCTCCCCCCAGTGTAGAGGCCAGTCTGGGGCAGGTGTGGGTACAGGACCTGAGCGGCTAGCAAGCTGAGTGGTGGGGCAGCGGGAGTGGGGGATGTCAATAGAACAGCAATGCCAGCCCTTGGATCACCGGCTCCCCGTGGCCCTGGACTTGCTCTCACACTGCTTCGACTTGTATCTCTTCATGCTGGCTTCACTAATCATCGTGCCTCTATATTCCCTTTCAAAACTGCTGAAAAGTTACTAGTTTGGGAGAATTTGTTCAAGGCAAGTAAGTTCTGCCCATGGCCACCCCCTCCTACCTCTCCACTTCTATCCCTGGACCCGAGACTTCACCCCTTAGCTGTTGAGAAAGAAACCTCTCCTGACATCATTAGTGTCCAAGACAGCCCTGTTTGCACATATTTGTGTTCCTTCCAATTAAGGTGATTCATTAAACCTCTGGCAGAGTTCATTTTTATTCCTCGATAAGAACTTTCAAATAAATACATTCAGCCATGGAAAGAATCCTTTGACAGAGCACATGTCCTAATTTTGGCTTATGGAATGTAGTCCTCAAATTGTCAGCTGGGAATGTGCAGGAGAGACCTGGGGGCAGTTTTGCAGACTTTGTGCAAAGGAGGTGATCAGGGCAACCTGACTCTGGCCACTTGGTGGGAAGCAGGGCAGCTGCCACTCCACCTTGGGGTCCTGGGGGCAGCACCCGGCTCCCAAGGTCTCAGCAGGCCCAGCAGGCCCTATGGCCCAGAAGCGAAGGCTCCTTTCCCACAAGTCTGTTGTGGAATGGGATAAACACCAGCCTTGGTGCACACTGGGTTGTTGCCCAGGGACAAACCTTGGCAGTAGCTTCTGTTCTTTGTGACTAGCGAAGAGCACCCATCACTTCAGGCACCAAGCCTCTACAGAGAGGCCAAGTGACTATAGGAACACCTTGATGGAGCCTCAGCATGCCGAGTCTATACTCAGCTGTGCTACATGATTTGGGCTACTTGATGCTCCCCACAGCTTCGGTTGTCTTCAAATGGAAGACGTTTCTCAGGTACCCACCATGTTATCAGATTTGCAATTCTAAACCTTGCCAGCAATCCCAATCATCCCTATTTTTCAGATGAAGATGAAGAGATTTTACACAGAGAGATTGACTTGACTGAGACCATATGACCATAAGGGAAAGATCCAGAATAAATCCAGGACTCCTGGCTCAGGATTCTCTTGAAACCTCAAAGGGAGCCAGTGACTGGCATACCCTGAGCACAAAGTCCTGGCCCGGTGGCTGCTCCTGAACAAACAGGGCTCAGAGACTATAGGAGCAAGCCTCAGTCTTGGAGGCCTGCTGGAAGCACCCAGAGCTAGAAATGGGACACCACCCCGACTGTGAGTGGGCAGGCAGTAATGTAGCAGGCTGCAAAAAAATCCAACTCTCCAGCTCCAAGAGACAGGATTGAACTCCAGTGTAAGAGGACTAGAACTGAATCCCAAGCACAGTCTGAGGAGACAGGGCATGGTGGTAGTGTCCTTCATCTTTTAGGAAGCATTTGACTACAAGCAACAGAAAATCTAACAATGGTTCAGTCAGATAAAGGGTTGGTACTCCCGCAAAACAGGACATTAGAGGTAGGCGATTGTAGTATTTGATTCAGCCACTTAAATAGTTTCTTTCTGTCTTGCCTTTCTGCCGTCCTCACTAGGTTGGCTTTTTGTCTTCATGTTTCTCCAACCTTATGATATTAATGTGGCTGCTGCAACTCCAGCCATTACATCTGCATTCAAGGCAAGAAGGAAGGAGGGGCGGTACCAATGGCATTTTCCCCCTTAATCAGGAAATCAGAAGTTTTCAGCTTCCCAGGTGAAAGATTTGATAAGCATGTTGAAAATGTGGAAGGAATGAAGGAAGGAAGGGAAGGAGGGAAGGAGGGAGGAAGAAAGAAAGGGGGGAAGAGGAAGGGAAAGAAGAAGGAAGGAATTCTTCTCAAAGCCTTTCTTTGTATCTTTTTGGACAGAATGGATTCATGTCACTTTTAGCTGAAAAAGAGGCTGGGAAGCAGATTATCTGGCTTTCACCTTCTATGGTGAGAGAATAACAAGCAAGGAGATTGAGAACAGGTATTGAGTTTGTCACCAACAGAATCCGCCACAGAATTCTCCATCTTAGCCACGTCATGGCATTCAAGGGATAAATCACAGAAGTCTATCCTAGTCCATGCACCTTTACACATGCTGTTTCCTGGAATTGGGACCCCCATCCCATTTCTATGCCTCTCATATTTGCCTAACAAAGCCCTCAGTGTATTCTGGAACTATACTTTTAGAAGCAATTTGGCAACAGGTTTCAAGGGCCATAAAAGTGTTCATAAATTTTGACCCAGTATTTCCACTTCTGAGAATTTATTTGTTGCAAGGAAATAACTCAAGGGGTGGGAGGAGCTACATGCTCCAGGATGTTCATTGGAGCTTTAGAAAATAAGAAACAACCTAAAGATCCAACAATAGGGGAATGGGCAGTTAAATCATAGTACACTCATGGGATGGCATATTGCACAGCCATTAAAAGTGATTGTTATAAATTTCACTTCGTAATATAAAAAAGGGCTATGCTATACTGTTTGTTTTTTTTTTTTTTTAAGATTCTATTTATTTATTCATGAGAGACACAGAAAGAGAGAGGCAGGGATCCCTGGGTGGCGCAGCGGTTTGGCGCCTGCCTTTGGCCCAGGGTGCGATCCTGGAGACCCAGGATCGAATCCCACGTCAGGCTCCCGGTGCATGGAGCCTGCTTCTCCCTCTGCCTATGTCTCTGCCTCTCTCTCCCTCTCTCTGTATGGCTATCATAAATAAATTTAAAAAAAAAATTAAAAAAAAAAAAAAGAAAGAGAGAGGCAGAGATACAAGCAGGCTCTATACAGGGAGCCTGACATGGGACTCGATCCCAGGATCCCAGGGATCCCACGCCCTGGGCCAAAGGCAGACACTCAACCACTGAGGCACCCAGGCGTCCCTCTATATTGTTATATTAAAAAACAAAACATATAGGGGTGCCCGGTTGCCTCAGTTGGAAAAGCATGTGACTCCTGATCTCAGGGTCATGAGTTCGAGCCCCATGGTTGGCACAGAGATTACTTAAAAAAATAAATAAACTTTAAAAAAAACATATAATCAAATACATTATTCAAACTGAATACTTGTCTTAGTCAGCCCGGGCTGCTACAACAATATACCATAGACTGGGTGGCTTAAACAACTGCATTTATTTCTCACAGTTCCAGGGACTGTAAGTCCAAGAAGTCAAGTTGCCAGCAGAGTCTGTGCCTGGTGAGAGCTCTCTTTGGGTTGCAGATGGCTGTCTCCTCACTATGTTCTCACATGGTCTTTCCTAGGTATGTGTACACAGAGAAAGTTCTGGTATCTCTTCCCCTTCTTAGAAGTTGATTGAAGACCATGAGAGCCCCACCCTCAGGACTTCATCTAAACTTAATTTTATCTCCCAAAGGCCCCACCTCCATATAGTATAACATTTGGGGGTAGGGCTTCAACATATGAATTTTGGTGGAACACAGTTCGGTCCATAGCAATACTTACCGTATGCCTGCCTTGTGGACAAAGCCTTGAAAGGAATTCAGAAAAGTCATTAGCTTAGGTGATATTCAAAATTCCTGTAATGGTGTTTGTTGTTTTTAACATAATGTGTGTGCTGGGGGAGGGGGCCAGATAAAAAATGATCCATCTTTCAAGCCTCCGTTCAAATGCCACCTCCTCTAGGAAGCCTTCCTCGGTTTTTCTCAAAACACCTTTGCTGAAGTTCTTATTTTGCTGGACCATGTGTTCTTCTGGAACAAGGACCATGAGCAATTCTCCTTTGTTCCTGACTATGATAGACCAAGTGGCATAGGCTGAGAACCCAGACAAGGAGCCTAGTGTGAAGGAGGTGGTAAAGGGTGAGTGACCTGTTCAGTTAGGAACCAGGCATGGGATCTAAGTAACAGGTGGGGCCCAGTGGTTCAAGCTTGAAAACTAGGGACACAAACAGCTGGACACTGAATAAGAGCCAGTCTTTCTAATTATTTTAAATTTAGTAGTAGTAGTAGTAGTAGTAGTAGTAGTAATACTTATACACACTCACTGTAAAAAAAAATTAAAATCCTTTAGATAAAGCCCATTTTGGCTTCTGTACAATCCCACTGCCATCCCCAAGGATTGTCAGTTTGGTCCCTACCCTTCCAGATTCTTCTTCCTCATACAAATAGTTTCAAAGTCTATGTTTACATAAATAGAGCCAGATTGTTCTGTGACTTGCTTCTCTCTCATAATGAGACCTTTTCACTTCAGGATGCAGAGGTCTTACTTCATTTGTTTGGAACTCAGAAAACCGTCGCTAATGTGGACATTCAGAAATGTATTTAGCTCTTTCTCTATTAATGAGCGTTTGGGTTGTTTCTGATTGTTCACACTTCCGCCACTGCCATCCTGGCCCCTGTGACTGAGCCTCTTTGTGTTCCTGGAGCATTTCTCCAGCCAGAGATGTGGAAATGCTGTGGGGAAGAGTTTGGACATTTTCACAGGTGCTGCAAGACCATGCTCCACAAACACCATGACAAATTCTTACCAAGGGTGAAAAGGGTGTTTCTTGTGTCGCCAATGGTAGCTACTGAGAATCTTTTTAAAGTTTTGTAGATCTGATGGGTGAAAGATGTTAACTCAGTGTTGTTTGGCTTGTTTCTTTGATGACTACAGCGGCTGAGCCTGTGATACGTTTAATTGGCCATCTGCAGTTCCTCTGAGGGGAGCTGTCTGTTCCCGATATCATTTTTTCTAGGGTGGTTTATCTTTTACTTTATTTGTAGGAATTCATTGCATATCCTGAATATTAATCCTTCCAGGTGCATACGCTCCAGATAGCCTCTTCCAGTCTGTCACTTGTCTTTTAACGGTATTTACTGTGTCTTTTGTCATCCAGCAGTTTTAGATTTGGACATAATCAATGTTAACAGCCTTTTCCTTTATGGTTTCTATGTTTTATGTCTTGCTAAAGAAAGCTTTTCCTACCCCAAGGTTATAAGCGAATTCTCCTATATTTTCTTTTAATAGTTTTATAGCTTTGTTTTTTCACATTTAGCTCTCTAATCCATCTGGAATTTATTTAGTGAATAGTATGAAGCAGGAGTCAACTTTCTGCTTTTTCACAAGGATAACCAATTGTCTCTACAGTATTGATTGAAGAGCGCATCCTTTCCCTACTGCTTTTAGATGCCACTTTGCCACACACTGAATTCCTCTTTATACAAGAACCCTTTTGAAACTCTCTGTTCTGTGACCTTGATCTGTGTGTCTTGTCCCAGGCCAGCACACCGCCACTTTAATTAGTACAGCTTGGCAGTGTTTTGTCATCTGTAGGGCACGTCTCCCTCATTGTCCTTCTTTTTCAAATATTTCTTGGCTATTCCAACACAGTTATTCTTCCAGATTGGTTTTAGAATTGGCTTGTTAAATTTCACACACACAAACGCACAAATCCTGTTGTGATTTTGATTGGCATGATGTTGCATTTATAGAAATCTCTGGGCAGAAGTGACATCTTCACAGTATCACATGTTCTCACCCAAGAGCTCTCTACTTAGGGCTGCCTTTCTGTCTCAGGTCTGATTCTGAGACCAACTCTGCTGCTTCCTAGCTCTGTGACCTGGGGTGGGGCTTAGCCTGAGTCCCAGCTCTGACATCTTTGACGTAGGAATACCACTTTCTACCCTAGAGCTGACAAAGGATTGCACTCAGAGCCAGTGTGTGAAAGCATCGGATGGAGAGCATCTTATATAAGTCAACGGCCCAGGACAGGGAGTTCTTTGAACAGTCCTAAGAGGCAGAGGAGAACACAATGTTTTCATTTCAGTAGATTACAGGGGTACAGAGTAGACGGTTGGCATGGAAAAAGAGTCGAAGAACCAAAATGTCAATCACTGTGTTAGGTACTTTATGCATATTACCTCGTTGGTCCTCAAAACAAGCCTACCAAGTGAGGCTTTTTATAGGAGAGAAAGCAGAGACTCAGACAGTGACCAGTGTGGACTCAGAGGCAAGGCTTAGTATGGCTGCAATCTGCATTCCCCATCAGGCCTAGTTTCCAGGCCATCAAGCCGGAGCTGCTAGACGGTCTGCTCCTCTCCTGCCTAAAACCTAATGAGCATAAGGTAGACTTAGCCCCAAGATACACATGTGAGCGTTCAGCGCTTCGGACAGTATCTAGCACATATTAGGAGCTTGTTGAATTAGATCGGGACAGAGTCCAAATGTCCTAACACGAGTGCTAGAGATAGTGCAGTAACTGCTAGACAAGTTCGGAGGAAGAAAAGGAGTCTGTGGGTTGGGGAAATCAGGAAACACTTCCAGGTAAAGGTGAGACTGGAACTTGCCCTGAGAGATGTAGAGGATTTAGACAAACATAAGAGAACAGAGCATTCCAGGGTATGGTCAATCAGGTGAGACCGTCTGGCTGGATAGGCAGTGAGTGTGGATAGAGAAAGGCATGTGTTCATGAGTAAAGGCTTGGCTAGGGTGGGTGGTGTCTCCAGGCTGGAGTAAGGCTGGGAGGCCAAAAGGTCATGGACCTGGTATCTTCTAGACCCATCTAGTTCCCCACAGCATCCTAAGGTTAAGCTTTACTTTCCACATGCAGTCCTCACAACTAGTTGCCATGGCACCAAAACACACAGAGGAGCCGTGGGAAGTCAGTTGGGAGGGGCAGGAAGGAGCTGCTTTCCTCGTCCACTCTGCTGGCTCCACACTGCATCCTGACCCTATCTCTTCACTCTGACTTCATCCCCCAATCCAGACATCATTAAGTATACATGTGGCCACCTGGACATGAGGTGTTTCCTTAGGTGAGTATCTCGGCCTCTCTGAACTTCGCATGTAGTTTCCAGGTTATACACAAATTCTCCCAGCCATGGGGTGGTCCATTTTGCTCCCACTGGAAACAGGAACAGCCTCGAGTCACAGCCACCATTAACACCTTCACACACTGGGGAAGAGAGAAGAGGAACAACCCAGCACGTGCCAGGTGCTTTCTCTATACGTTGCCAGGTTGAGTTTTAGGGGTTTCAAAAACCAAAGCACTTGAGCTCAGGTTGTCTAAGAAGCCTGAGGTGGGATTAGATGTACAAGAGATTTATTTGTGGAAACATCTATTAAAGAAAAAGAGAAGCAGGGAGCCAGCGAAACACAGAGCTGTCAAACTGTGATGTGGGTCTGACCTCTGCGAGGGAGAGAGGGAAGAAAGGATGGTCAGGTGGACAGTTTCGGGCTGCCGCATGGTTCAAAGGAGGATTCAGCCAAGCGCATAGAAGTCCTTGAGCTAAAGCCATCCCCAGAGGAGGATTGCATCTCTCAGGAATGGGCCCATCCCCTGCTGTGTTCAGTGTTAGGTGGGGAGCAGCAGCCCACGGGAAAATAGCTTCATCACCAATGCACAGCCCTTGGTCAATTAAACTCCCTGTAGCAGAAGATCTGAGTGGGGCATTGACATGGCTGCCACCCAAAGCAATGTGGCACTACCACCTTCTAGATTCTGACACAATTTAAGCCCCAGAGAGGCTGGGTATCAAGGCAGGAAGACAATGAGCTTGGGCAGACCTCACTGTGGGGCTCCTCCACTTACTAACTGCGCCATCCCCATCAGGTTTTTCATTCATTTAACTTTCAATTTTTCTACAAAATTGGGTAATGAACCCTTTTTTGTAGGTTGTTAAGAAGATAATCTAGGGCCTGAAACCCTCTATCCCCAGCTCTACTGGGGGAAAACTAGATGTGACGAAATGAATGTGAGCCAAGTCAGAGGCCCAGAGGGGGAAGCTCCTTCCCTTTTCCTAAGGAAGGATCGAGAGTTCAAAAGATTGAGAAACAAGGATAGAAAGGAAAGCCTCCCTGAGGCCCATGCGAGGTAGACATTGAGGTGGTACTGTCACTGAAGGCGAAAGTACAAATTGCTCCTCACCCTCTGGATATTAAGTGCTTCATCATTTCATAAAAATGTATAGGTTCTAGTCCCTTGTCAGGCTCCCTGCTGGGTGCAGAGCCTGCTTAGGGGCCTCTCCCTCTCCCCCTGCCCCTCTCCCAGCTCACACATGCATACTTTCTCAAAAAAAAAAAAAAAGGTATAGGGTCTACAAATCTCAGATTTGTTATCTCAAAATTTAAAGTTTATTCATGAGATGTTATCAGTTAAGAATGCCTTCAGCTGTAAATACCAAAAAATCCAACTAATTGTGTCTTTTTTTTCTCCCAACTGTGTCTTAAGCAAGCAAATCATTTAATTATCTCACATAACAAGAAGTTGGAAGATAGGGGGTCTAGGGTTTGCTTAATTCCTCCATAATGCCACAGTGCTGAATCCATGTCCCTGTGCTTGACATGGTCTCATGGTCACAAGATGGATACCACAGCTCCAAACATTACACCCTCACAAAATAGTATCCCGAACAAGAGGAAAGGGCCATTTACCTTGCATTTCTTCTCTTCAGGGAGAAAAACCTTTCCAAGAAGCCCCCTAAAAATTAGTCCTTCATGTCTCACTGCTCAGAACTCAACCACTTCTCAACCAATCACTGGCAAAGGTGTCTCTGGGCACATGTCTTCCTGAACAAGATCAAGGTCTGTTAGCAACAAAGACTGCAAGAAATAGCTCTTGAGTAGACAACAGGAGTATCTTCCACAGGAAGAATTTCTGGAAACAGAATGAATCTATCCTTTGGAGCATAGCTAAGGGGTTTCACAATTATATAAACACATCTAGCGTAATGGGAACAACGATAAATAGTGTACCTGACGCAGGAGTCAGGCTAAGAAAGGAATCCATTCAATCAATGAAGGGCGGGGTTTCAGGGGTGACTAGAATAGTGGACACAGTCCATTACAGTGGAGCTGACTCTCTGTCCTGGGGGTGGGAACAGGTCAGAGAAACCCTCACAGAATCCGTGTCTGAACAGAGCACTGCCAGATGAGTAGGAGTTCACTAGGCAAGCTGAGTTAGAGATGAGCAGGCTCAGCCCACGAAAAGCTATGTGTGTGCAGGTAAACAAATGGTTCAGTATTCTCAAACGTTAAAGCTCAAGAACGGGCAGTGTGTAAGAGGAGGCCTGATCATGCAGGGGCCAGGAATGTGGATAATGGGGAGCCACTGAAGTTTTAAGCAGGAGATTGACTTAAATAAATATTCACTTTCATCTATGTATTTATTCATTCGTTCATTCGTTAAAAGATTTTATTTACTTATTCATGAGAGACACACACAGAGAGGCAGAGACACAGGCCGAGGGAGAAGCAGGCTCCCTGCACGAGCCCGATGCAGGACTCGATCCCAGGATCCCAGGATCCCAACCTGAGCCAAAGGCAGACGCTCAACCACTGAGTCACCCAGGTGCCCTAAGTATCCAGTTTTAAATGATCACAACATGATGACATGAAGGAATCTCAAAAACATGTTGCTAAGTCAAGAATACAAACTATACAATTTCCTTTCAGTGAAGTTCTATAGAACAGTCAAAACTAACCTGTGATGAAGGCAGTCAGTGGAGTGATGGCTCGCGGGGAGGGGGCTGACTGAAAAGGATCACAAGGAACGTTAAGGGATGATGGAATTTGTAGCTTTATCAGAGTAGTGGTTACACGGATGTGATGTATTTATTAAAATTTATCAAATTGAGGGCTCCTGGGTGGCTCAGTCAGTTAAGCATCTGCCTTCAGCTCAGGTCATGATCCCAGGGTGTTGGGATGGAGCCCCAGGTCCCTGCTCAGTGGGGAGCCTGCTTGTCCTTCTGTCCCTCTCCTGCTTGTGCTCTCTTTCTCTCTCACTCTCAAATGAATAAATAAAATCTTTTTTAAAAATTGTCATATTGTACTCTTCAAATTTGCGCATTTTATTGTATGTAAATTATACTTCAACTTTAAAAAAAAAAGTATTGGTAAAAATTATCCTGATCAGTGGATTCTAGGAGAATCTGGGGGTGGGGAACCAGTGAGAAGGCTGTGGGCACAGGCCAGGAGGAAGATCCTGGAACCTGCAGTGAGGCAGGAGCAGAGGAGGCAGGGCTGAGGGCAGCAGCAAGGCTGTTTGAGGCAATGGATTTGAAGGAGCATGAGGAAAAGAGAAGGTTTCCCTTCTCATTATATATTCCGGCTTCTCAGTAGGAAGAACAGCATCAGTCGGGGAGCCTGGCTGGCTCAGTGGTCCAGCATCTGCCTTTGGCTCAGGGCGTGATCCCAGGGTCTGGGGATTGAGTCCCGCATCAGGCTCCCCACAGGGAGCCTGCTTCTCCCTCTGCCTGTGTCTCTGCCTCTCTCTGTGTCTCCCATGAATAAATAAATAAATTAAAAAACAAAAAGAATAGCATCAGTCACTGAGACAAAGTATCCAAGAGACAGTACAGGTTGGGAGTAAGGAGGAATGAGCTCAGACGTGGAAACACTAGGTTTGTGATGGAGATGTCTTTGGGCCATTGACTATGTGGATCTAGATTTCAGGGAAGAGGATGAGCCAGAGAGAGTTTGGTCCTCAGACATATGGAACACGGGTCATCTAAAAGGACCAAACTGTGTGGGAAGAGACAGAAGGGAGAGAGCCCTGGGGAGTACCAACATCTAAATACTAGTCAGAAGAAAACGTGCTAGTAAAACACAAGAGAAAAGCTGAGGTGGCAGGTGACATCAAGGAGGCCAGAGGGAGGAAGGAGGTCTAGGAGGGGAAAGGGGTCAGTTGTGTTAAATGCTTCCAAAATATTAACTAGGCTCAAAGAGATGTGTGGATAGATCCGAATCCCACACACATGGATGAAACAGGCTGTGTTCAAACTCACATCTCCTGACTCAGGGGCCAGGGCTCTTCCTACAGCCTTTGAATCACTGGGCTCCCAAAGAACATGGAGAAGGGGCGCCTGGGTGGCTCAGTGGTTGAGCATCTGCCTTCAGCTCAGGTCATGATCCCAGGGTCCTGGGATCAAGTCCCACATCAGGCTCCCACAGAGAGCCTGCTTTTCCCTCTGCCTGTGTCTCTGCCTCTCTGTGTGTGTCTCTCATGAATAAGTAAAGAAAATCTTAAAAAAAAAAAAGAGAGAACATGGAGTATACAAGGAGAATCGGGTGCCTGGCTGGCTCAGTCAGTGGAGTGTGCAACTCTTAATTCCAGATTGTGGGTTTGAACCATGCACTGGGTGGGGAGATTACTTTAAAAATATTTTTTTAAGATTTTATTTATTAATTCATGAGAGACACAGAGAGAGAGGCAGAGATATAGGCAGGGGGAGAAGCAGGCTCCATGCAGGGAGCCTGATGTGGGACCCGATCCTGGGACTCCAGGATCATGCCCTGAGCTGAAGGCAGATGTTTAACCGCTGAGCCACCCAGGTGTCCCATACTTTTAAAGAATTCTTAAAAAGAAAAAAATATCAAAAAAAGAAATAAAAAAAGAAAATGCAGGAGAGTCTACAAAGGCTCAGGTTTGGATTTTTTTTTTTTTTTTTTTTTTTTTTTTTTTTTGGTTTTTGGGTTTTTTTCAGCCAGCCAGCACCTTTCATCAAGCTTCCAGGTTTAAATAAACGGTGGTTCACTAGAGCAGTGGAGTACTATGTAGCTGTTTAAAATAATGAGGTGGACCTGTATATACTTCTAAAAGATGCTCACATTACTGACTACATGTTTTAGTAAAGGAAAGTATACACCTGGAAGGATATACGTCAAAATGTCAACAAGGTTAACTCTGAATGGTAGGATTATGTGTGCTTTTTGAAACTATTTTTAAATATTTGTTCATCTATATTTTCCATGTTTTCTAGACATACAAAAATCTAATCTGGGGACGCCTGGGTGGCTCAGTCAGTCATCAGCCTTTGGCTCAGGTCATGATCTCAGGGTCCTGGGATTGAGCCCCTTGTCCAGCTCCCTGCTCAGCAGGGAGTCTGCTTCTCCCTCTGCCCTTCCCCAGGCTTGTGTTCCCTCTTTCTCTCTCTAATAAATAAATAGAATCTTAAAAAAGAAAAAAATCTAGAGTGTAGAGGATGCTTAGCTGGATCCTGGGAAAAAAGAGAACATCCTGTCTTGGGGGAGAGGGGTGGTTCAAGAAGGGTTCATGAAGTTTCCCCCTGTCACGGCCATTACAAGAGGGAAGGGATGAAGTCCCGAGCCTGTTCACAGGGATGCAGGTACCCTGGTCAGCCAGGCTAGGTGGAGAAAGTCTTCACTGAGGAGGCAAAGCCTAAAGACAACAGCACACAACTGGCGCCTGGGCAGGGCCAGGGAAGGGGCCTTGGCAGGGCCATCCTGACAAATCCTGCCCAGGTCGTGGGGAGCCCACAGGCCCTCATGGAGCACAGAGGCCCTGCCTGCCCCACAGGGTCAGTCCCAGACGTCCCCTGGGCCTCTGCCTCCCCTGTTCTGCCTGGAATGCCCTTCTATATCCCCCTTGCTGGCAAACACCCTTCTAACTTTAAAGCCCCTGCTCTAGTATGGTTTCCTTGGAGAAACCTCCCCCAGTACAGAAGCAGAGCACATCATGCACATCACATACACAACACTGTCTTCACTCCTTGGAACCGCCACTTCTACATAATTCATCTGCTTTCGGTCTGTGTACCACACCAGCCAGGGCGCTCCCCCAGGTCATCCTCACCCTGACCCTCAAGAAGACCCATCTACCCTGTGAGCCTGCAGCGAGCAGGGCCCCAGGCAAAAACAGAGGTTCTGGAGGGAATGAGGGAGTCTGAGAATGAACAAATGGGTTCTTGCACAAAGTGAGCCCTCCATGGTAACCAAACACTCCTGGTAAGTGTCCACACCCAAACTCCAGGCACCAGTGACTGCATCCAGGTGCTAGTCTCTGTCCTCTGCGGTTACCCCAGCATGACTTCTGGGGAGCAGGGGCCAATTAGGTGACACACACACACACACACACACACACACATACTACTGCCACTATTGCTACAGAATGGAAGGCATACAAGAAAGGTGACCACCACCCGACAGAAAGGGAAGAAAAGCAGCTCAGACAAGACCCAGAAACTGGCCCTTTCTGAAAGCTTTCCACACCAGGCTTTGGGAACCAGGATGAAAAGTATAAATACTGAGTTTAGGAACCAAAGGCACTCTCTAAGGAGAATTGGACATTTCCACATAAGGCAACAAAATTAGGGGAAGAGAATGAAAGTCTCCTGATGCATAAAACAGCTCAAAGAGGCCCGGAGATTACTTGCTAGTTATGCAGAAGGCTTCCCAGAGCACTGAAATGAAAATGGCCATGCCAAAGAAAGTGGAAATCAGGCCAGGTTACGAAGGAGGGGTACATACAGAAAAATAACAAAAGGCTGTGGAGATAAAATCAGAAGAGTCGTTCAGGGAAAGAAATGAGATACAACTTGCACAAGGCGGCAAAAGAATGAGAAAAACATTTTCTAACTATAACAGGCCAATGAAGGGGGATAAGGAGATTGCTGGCTCCTTTTGAGTGGGGAGAGAAAGCCTATAAGCAATGACACTAAAAAAGCAGAGGCTTTTATTTTTTTTTCTTAGCCTAAAAAGGTCAGCTGTGATCTGAAAGCTGAAAGAGGCACCGCATGGGATCACGAGAAGGCAGGAAGCCAAGAGGGAATGAGGAAAGAACTTGTGTATTCACATCCACGGGCCTTGATGACTTACATGCTTAGGTACTTAAGGAATTGGCCCAAGGTGGAGTCAGATCGCTAGCTCTCACTCTGAGGGGATTTATGGAGAACTGGTGAGGAGCCTGGAGACAGAGGGGGACCCAGGCAGCCTGGCCTGGCCCCTTTTTAAACCTGGGGGAGAGCAGATGCCTCTGGAAGGGCCAGGCCATCCGCCGAGCTGCTATAATAGAAAACTATTGGGACACGTCGTCAAAAAATCAATCTGCAAACACTAGGTCATAAGGAATTAGGTAATAACCAGCACTGCTTTCCAAAGAACACATTCTGTCAGAGTAATCCAATTTCCTTCCAGGACAGAATGATGGGCCTGGTAAATCAGGAACGGCAAGAGACACATAATCTTCCTTAACTTAAAGAGCACGGCATTTAATTTCATCTTCTATGAGAAGTCTCAGAAGAAAAACTGGGGAAATAGGGTCTCGAGGTGGACTTTCTGCGGTTCAACAAATGAAAAGGGGTGGAAGGGTTAACCCAAATAGAAGTTCTTTATACTCTATGTGGTGTAGATGGATTACAACGGGCAGAGGTCGGAGTGGACGGCAGCAGAAGACAGAAGGATTAGGGGAGATGAGTGAGGAGTGATGATAATGGTGGAGATGGTCCTGGAGGTGGAGGTGGTGATGGTGAAGGAGTTGCGGCTGATGATGGCAATGGGGTTGGAAGTACGGTCATGGCAGGGGTGGTGCTGGGATCCGAGTAGTGACAGCCATGGAGCTGGAGATCCTGGTTGAAATGGAAATGGAAATGCTAATAGTGGTGGGGGTGGAGGTGATGGTGGTAGTGGTGGAGACCTAGGTGATGGTGGTGGTAGAAATGCAAACGGTGACAGAGGTAGATGTGGCAATGGTGACAGTGGTGGTGATCATGGCAGCAGCATTCAAACCTAGATGGGACATGGTAAATCTGGGTTTCACAGCCATGCTTTTGGACATCCTTGATGGACACCCACACTAGCCTGTTCTTTCCATATCTCTGCTGAAAGAAGTTGGTACCCAACTACCATTCTGGATTCAGCCCCATTCTGACTGCCTCACCATTACCCGTTAGCCCTGGGGCAATGAGCCCCCTCTGCTCAGATGGGATGGGTGGTTACGGAACCCAAGAGGCCTGTGTGAGGGGAGGATTTCCCCCAGCTCAGAGAGGTGGCCACAGCCCCAGAGGCTCCCCCAGCCAAGGAAAGGAAAGACTCCCAGGGTCAAAAGGGGGCAGGCTGTCCATGCCCAAGAGCCCCTGTTAGCTGAAGGCTCATGGAGCCCTCCCCACTCAGGAAGCTGTGCAAGCAAGGGGTCTGGGAAGGACTTTTGTGGGTTCTGACTTTCATACCTTTTTCTAATCTGAGTTCTATTATTGCAAAGACTAGGGTTTAGGAATGGTGGGCTGATGACCTCCCTCCACTTTGGTTTCTGCCAGGATGTGGCTGTTTTGTTGAGTGGAAATAAAATACCCAGGTCTGTGGGCCAGTGTGCCTCCGGAGCCGTGGAGGCCACAGAGAGGTGGGTTGGTGGAGTCTGCCGTAGGCTTTGTGGAGTGTGTGGTGCAAGAGGGGGTTACCAGCATAGGCTGGACTCCCTGAAAACATTCTTGAGGCTGCAACCTCAGCTCCAGACTTAAAAAAGTCTCGCCTATCTCCTTGCTGTCTGCATGGCCCCAACTGGCTGTGTAACCTTGGAGAAGCCCTTGAACCAGCCCGCGCCCCATGATGCTCTCTTGCACCCTAGAAAGCTAGATGAGATAATCCTATCCTTCTCGGGAACCAGCACAGGTCTGACTCAGAGATACTGCAAAAGTAAAGAGCGAGTGAATTTTCCACCTGAAGAAAGACCCCAAGTGACCCCAAGTGACCACACAACTCAGATGAGAACCCAGATTTCTGGGCCCCAGCACAGTGGCAGACATGATGACAGGGCTGAATGGTCCATTGCAACAGAGCGTCTCAAACACTGTGTGAATAGACCTCTCAAAAGGAAAGGTTATTCTCATAGATCCCATCTCCAAGCTCCCAGTGGCTCCCAGGCCCATGTTGGTGCAACAGCTCAAAGAACTGAAATACCTAGTCCACGAAAACGTTGAACTTCAGAGTCCTGTCTTTATAACTGTGAAGATATTTTAATACCACTGGAATTCAAATTCTAAAAGTAGTCAGAGAACTTAGGGATTCTGATGATAGATATCCTATTTGGAGACACAGTGTCCTAGCTAATTCACAGGAAGGTGTGAATGACTGATATATCCTCTTCACTATGTTGCTAGGTCCCAGGGTACTTGGCATTTTTACAAGTACCCTTGGAAAGTACAATGGGTAACTTATCATGTGGCCCAATAAGGTAAAATGGCAGTCTCTGGGTCACCCAAGATAGTGGGAGGGTCTTAGAACCCTTGAAAAGCTCTGTCCAGGGGCACCTGGGTGGTTCAGTCAGTTAAGCATCGGCCTTCAGCTCAGGTCATGATCCCAGGATCCAGCCCCCAACCCCCCCCCCCCCCCCCGCCCCCCAGGCTCAGTGCTCAGCAGGGATTCTGCTTCTCCTTCTCCCTCTTCCCCAACTTGTGTGCGCTCATGCTCAAATAAATAAATAAAATCTTTAAAAAAACAAAAACAAAAGCTCTGTCCAGGCCACCAGTTTATGCTTTATACAGATTGGTCATGTATATGGGGGTGGGGGTAAGAAGAGGAAAGTTTCCAGGTTCCAGTTACAGGAAAAGAAAGGCAGCCCCAGATTCCCCTTCCAAACCGCCACTCTGTGTCCCAGGCAGCCCTGCTGTTGAGGGAGGGCTTTCCCCAGCGCTGCATACAGCTCCCTGCCCATACCCACCCAGTACAGACACGTGCACGCACAGTCTCCCTCCAAAGTGCACTCACATGTGCTCTCATCTCCACAGAGATGACGTAAAGCCTTTAAGACCCAGAGAAGATCAGGAGCCCAGGAGACGTGCTATTTGTTCTGAGATCTGCTCTGTAACCTTGGGCAAGTACCCTCTCTGACCCTCCATCTCTCCATCTACGATGGAAGATTCAAATTAGATGGTTTCGGAGATCCTTCCACCCTTGACTGTTCTGTGGTTGTGAGGTCCCCTCTCCTTACCTTGTAAAAGGCCCCCGGGGTGATATGGAAGGGGCAGGTCTTTTGATTCACATGGATTTGAGAGTAAATTTTAGCTCAAATTATTTTTAGTTGGAGGATCTTAGCCAAGGTATTCAGCTTTTCCGAATTTCACTTTCTCATCTTTAAATTAAGAGTAACACTTACTATTACATAGGCTTGCTGTAACCATCAGAGACAAAAACATAATGTGCCTGGTCTGTTCTCAATTAATGGTGGTTATTATTTTATTAGCTAAGGAAGGCCATAAAAAGTCATGCATGTGGTGGTTGTAAGCATGGACTCTGAAGCCCCGTGGCCTGAGTTCCAATTCCAGCTTAGCCACTTTTTAGCTGTGTGACCTCGGGTAAGCAACTTAACTCTATGCCTCTGTGTCCTCATCTATAAAATGGGGATAATTATATCTATCTTACAGAATTGTTGTCAGGATAAAATTGTTCCATAAACTGAAACTTAGAGCAATGTCTTATTATATAAGCACTCCAAACAACACCAGCTATGGTATTATGATCAGGCTGGGGACAGAAGCATATATGGGTCGGGGGAGGGTACTGTTACCAGCACCTAGGCCAAGTCTGGAGTCCCATTTGCTTCCCAACATTCACATCCCCAGCCTATGGCCTCGGTTTTCATTTAGCACCCAGGGCCTGGTGACCCTCATCTTCCCTGTGCCCTCCCTGAAACATGCCCTCCTCTGCCCCATGTAGCCTGTTAGCTTGTTCTGTAACCTCTGCAGAACCAGGCTTCCCCAGTGGGTATCTGGCTGCTGGCCATGAGACCCTCGGTAGCCAGCTCTCACTCAGCTCTGAAAGTGCGTGATCCACCCAGAGCATAGAAATGTGCCCAGAGAATGTGCTGCTTCTCTTTACCTAGGTCCTGATAGCATTCATTTGCATTCAGTTCTTCTTCAGAGCTGCCTTAGATTTGCTACTTATTCTTTTTTTAAGATTTTATTTATTTATTTGAGACACAGAGAGTGAGCATAAGCAGGGGGAGGGGCAGAGGAAGAGGGAGAAGCAGACTCTGCACTGAGCAGGGAGCCCAACATAGGGCTCAAACCCAGGACCCCAGGATCATGACCTAAGCCAAAGGCAGATGCCTAACCAACTGAGCCCCTCTGCTACTCATTCAGCCCTTCTTCAGGTCTTCACAAATGATGCTTTCTTCAGCTAATAGGACTTTGGCTGAGCTGTACAGACTCAGGAAAATCAAAATGAAAACAAAAATGAAAAACTCTTTTTGTCTCACTAGATTGGTAAATGTGGATATATTACATGATACCTGGTGGCAAGGATGTGAAAGAATGAGCACACTCCTATTATGATGGAAGGAGTGTAAACTGGCATAAACCTCTTTGGACAGAAGTTTACTACTAACCATAAGAATTTAAAACGAGCACATTCTTGACCCAGTGATGCCACTTCTAGGAATTTATCCTGTAGAAATACCCTCGCTTGCATGAAGATATTCTTACAAGGATGGGTGTGCACTGAAGCACTGTTGGTGACTGCAAGACTTTAGAGACAATACAAATGTCCAGAGGAAGGGGGATAGATAAATAATGGAATATCTCTACAAAGGAGTACTATACAACTTGAAAAAATTAAATAGACATATATAAGGATGGAAATATCAAGAGAAAAAAGTAGCATGTTGCAGAACAACATATATGCTTTGATCTCATTTAGGGAAAGAAAAAAAAAAAGAGCCCACCCTTTCCCCCTCCTCTCAGCTGGGTGGATGCTTCCTGCTAAGTTCAGGCTGGCTCAGGACAGGCTGCCCTGGATCAAAAGTCCAGCCTCTTCCTTCCAGCCAAATGGGTCAGTGCCCCAGGATGGCCACACCTGGAGAAGGAAACACTGCTGAGGCCCCAGGGTCAGGTCTCTTGCCCAATGGAGCACAATGCTAGCAGCCTCCATTCTGAGGCTGGCAGACCTGGGTTCAAATCATACCTTCATCTATTCCCAGCTGAGTGACTTTGGACAAATTTCCTCACCACTCTGAGCCTCCATTTCCCCATCTGTAAAATGGGATGATAACACCTGCTACACTGTGCGATGGGAATTAAATGAGAATGTATAGAAGGGTGCAAGAGCACCTCAGAAAATGCCGGCCCTCTCTCATCCCCACAAATGCTTCCTTTGCATTACTCTCTCTCAAATTTCTGTAATCCAGCCTCAGCTGCAACCCTGCTCATCAGCCCTCCCATCATCCCTACCCTACTCCTGACTGGGTGTCCATAGTGGACTCTTTCCAGGTCCACTCACTCCTCACTCAGTGCCAACAATGAGTTGAGTAAGGCCAATGAAGAGGTCAAAATATCCTCTCCTTTCCCCCACCCCAGTGTGTCTCCTGTTCCTTCTTACCTGTGCCCTAGCTCTCACCCCTCAGGCTTCTTCAGGACATGACCCCATCAGCCATCTCCCCTTCCACTTGGCATCTTTAACCCAGCCCTCCCTGCCAGCCCAACCTTATGATGAAGCTCGGGTGGGTGCCACCATTAAACACCCACTTCTCTACCCTGCTCCTCACCCCATCTCCCGTCTTCTTTTACCACCAAGCCACCTCCTTTTTTTTTTTTAAGATTTTATTTATTTATTCATGAGAGACACACACACAGAGAGAGAGAGAGAGGCAGAGACACAGGCAGAGGCAGGAGCAGGCTCCACGCAGGGAGCCCGGTGTGGGACTAGATCCCGGGACCCCAGGATCACACCCTGGGCCAAAAGCAGGCACTAAACCACCGAGCCACCCGGGAGTCCCAACCCACCTCCTTCTGATCCTCCTGTCAACTATCTGGGGCTTCTGCTCAGCCTCCCTCCTCCAGCCCGCCTCACTTTGACCTCTGGGCAACAGTGGAGACAGGCACAGGCCTTTGGAAACGTGCTCCTGGCTTCTGCGACTTCGATGCTCTGCATCAGTCAAGATTCTTCCTTCCGACACACGCCTCCCCCTTACTCCTCCTACAACCCACCTCCCTGCCTCGATCCACACCCCCCCACACCCCCCGACAGCAACCTGAGGGCCAGACATCGTCCACCTCTTTGCTGAATGAGCTTGGGAAAAAAACGTGACCTGTGTTCCTTGTTTTTCAGAGGAGAAAACTGAAGTCCCCAACAAACTTTCCCAAAGCCACACAGCGGGTGAGCAGTAGAGAGCCGAGTAGTCTTTTATCTTGGAATCAAGTGCTTCCGGAAGTTTCCAGCTCTCCGGAACTTCTTCCCTTCTTTCCTACACTTTCCTGGCCCTGGAAAAGCCCAGCCAGGTGCAAATTAGCATAAAAACGTCCCTAATTAGTCTCCATTTCCGCCCGGGTGGGTCAGCCCCGCAGCCTGAGTCCCAGCCTCTGGCCCCAGCACCCCTCCCCGTCCTCCCCGGAGCCCCGCAGCCTCCGAGCACCTGCCCCCGCGACCCGGCGGCCGGCGGCCGCTGAGGCCCGCGCGCCCCCGGCCTCCCCCTCCAGCCCCTCGCCCTCCGCGGCCGGGAGCTCGCGGCGCGCACCGCCCGCGCCTGGGAGGGGCTGCGTTGACCTTGGCCAGAGGCAGCGGAGCCTTCCAAGGCCCGGGCCGCTGCGGCGCCGGGGCTCCGGTTTCTGCTGCCACCATCTCGGTTTCTCGTCCAGCAGGGCCCGAGGGAGGGTGCGGGGAGGAGCCCGGCCCGACCCCCGGCAGCAGCGCTCGGCTGCCGGAGACGACATCTGATGGGAAGGTCTTCCTGCAAATTAAGGCTTCCCGGGCCTCTCCATCCGGTGCCGGCAGCAAGCCCGGCGCGCGGGGAGCCAGCCCTCGGCACCCCACCCTCGGTCCCCGCCTCCTGCCGCGGGCGCTCGGGGTCGGAGGGTGGAGCCCCCCTACCCCAGCGCCCAGAAAGTGGGGCAGCTGTGCCTCTCTCCTCTGCCCCGCTCGGGCCACCCGAGGCGCTCGAGGGCCCCTGTCCCTCTGCTACCCCTTACCCTCGAGGAGCGACCCCCGGCTTCCAGGCCCGGCCCCGCCCGCAGGTAGCCGTGCTCCTCGAGCCCCTGCTTCTCCGTGCCCGGGTGTGGGGTGTGAACCAGGGCATTAGTACCCCTTGCGCTTGCTTCCCATGAGGGTTCTTGATCCGCCTGCGGATCACTGAGTGAGCCTGGGGTCCTACCCAGCGGCAACCCCCGAACTCTGGGACCTCCTCCCCCCCTTCCATGGTTTGCAAATGTTAGCTTTCCGCGTTTTTCTGCCAATGGGACTCTGCAAGGAGTAGAAGAGTCTGCAAGGGGTGTGAGGCTTCCAGGTGTATTTGGAAGGATACGAGGTAGAATTTTGGAACACAGCGCTACCCTAGAAAAATACTAGACTCCAAGATCTTCCCCAGGAAGACAAAAAATGATAATGAAAGAACTTCACCTTTCTCTGGCTGCCGTCTTATGGGCCATAAATCTCATTATTGTTTAATAACTACTGTTGTCCCCATTCTATAGACAGGGAACTGAGGCTCAAGTGATTCCTCAAGATTACAGAAGGGTTGAAAACAACGGAGTTCCAAGTTGAACACAGCTCCTCTTTCCAAATCCTGTGCTCTTTCCTCCTCTATAACATCTTTGGACATGACTATTTTGTGCTATTTATAGTTTCTGCACTTATCACTTTTTTCCTTAGTATTGGTGAATTTTTAAAAGACTCCAGCCTGTTTTAACTGTGCTGAAAGAAGACAAGAAGGAAAGTGTGTCTGCACTTGCATCTGGGTTCAAAATACAGGCAGGGAGGTGGGGTGGGGTGGGGTGGGGTGGGGTGGGCAGAGCAGCAGGGAAGTGGAGATCCCGTTGAGCTGGAGCGGCAGGACACTAAAGAAGCCCCTGGGGACCCCCTCTGGCTCTAACCTGGAGAACTGGTGGCTCCCACACAACTCTCCCACACTTCCTGCACTGGGGATCCAGGTCAGGCTGCCAGTGGCCAGCCTCGGGCCTGCCCAGCCCTGCAGTGGGAAGGATGCTTGGCCCAGAGGTGGCCCAGCACTAGGCCTGCTCCCCTTGGGGGTATCTGCCTGGCAGCCAGGGCGCGATGCACCTCTGGGAGGACAGAGAGGCATTCAGCGGTTGGGACAGTGAGAGACAAAGGTGGGGAGGAAGCACTGGTATGAGAGGGAGAGACAGGAACCCAGAGGAGGAACAAGGGAGCTATTCAGAGTTAGAGAGGGGAGGCCGCTGGGGAGGGAAAAGACCGAGAAAGACGGGAGAAAAGACAGACGGACGGACGGACGGACAGGCAAGGGTGGGGGGCGGTGGGCGAGGAAAGGAGGAGACAAAGAGCAGAGGGGGAGAGTGAAGGAGTGACAAGGATGGGCAGACAGGAGACAAAAGAGAGGAGAGACGGAGCGGAGGAGAGAGAGGAGGGCAGGCGGGGCGGGGCGGGGCGGGGGCCGCGGGGGGCGGGAGCGGCTGGGCGCGCGGGGCCGCGGGGCCGCCGGTGGGCCGCGTGCTAAGCCTCTTCTTTCTCTTTCTCGGGTGGGCGGCGGATCTCCGCAGAGATAACCCAGCCGAGCCCCCTGCCCCGCGTCCCAGCGAGGGGCCGCAGCTGTATAAATACCGGGGGTGGGGAGCGGGGCTGCTGCCCAGGGGTCAGCGACACCGGAGAAGGCTTTGCTGTCATTAGCTAATTGAGCCCCAGATGTTAAGAAAAGGTTACGTCCTCCTCCGGAGAGTTTTTCTTTTTAAACACTTTACACAGATTCCGCGGCCAAAATGGCCGGGAGGCGCCGGGGGGCCCCCCCAGCCCCCCCAGCCCCAGCCCCAGCCCCAGCCCCAGCCCCGCCCCGCGCCCCAGCCCCGCCCCCGCCCCGCCCCCCAGGGCCCCCGCGCCCCGCCAGCCGCGGCTGCTGCCCTTGTAATCCTAGTGGCCTGCCCGGAGGCGCGGCGGGGACCACCGGCGGCGGCGGCGGAGGCAGCCCCCAGCCCGGGCCGCCGACTGGGAGGTCAGCCCGGAGGGAGGGCGGCTGGGAGCGGGGGACCCCGGGGAGAGGGGCTCTCAGACTCTTAATCCCCCTGAAGGTTGCAGATCAAAGACGCTGGTACCGAGGCAAAGGCGGAGGGGGGGCGGGGAGGGGGGTGCTGGCCCGGGCCGCAGCCTTCCCCCCTGCTCTGCGGGCTGGGGCTCCCCTCGCCCCCGCCTCGGACCCCAGGCTGCCAGCTCAGGGGGGGAGGGCCCGGGCTGCGGGGAAGCGGCCCAGGCGCCCCCACGGGGCCTTCGTGGAACTCGCCCCTCCCTGGGGGCCGGGGAAGGGTGCTTGTCGCAGCCCCTCGCAGGCAACAAGACCAGAATGCCAGGCACTTGATGCATATTATTTCCTTTACCGTTCTCGAAAACCCGATGAGGTTTTAAATTGTTATTATTGTTAGTTCATAAATGAGGAAACAGGCTTCTAAAAGGTTCGAGTCCCTTGCCCGAGGACAGAGGACACACACCGCTGCGAAGTGGCAGCCCTAGGATTCCCGCGCCTTCCCCTCGCTGCTCCGCAACGGCTCTACCATTCCCGCTCCTCTCCCATCCTCTTCCTGTGCACCCCCCGCCCAGGCCCCTTCAGCCCACAAGAAGGGATCCACCCACGTGTGGCCCTGGCAAGTGGGGTGGCGGTGGGCGTGGGGGAACAGCGTGGTGCCAAAGGCGTGGCCCTGCCGGCTACCGCTACCGGCTAAATGTGCGGGATGGGGCTGGGCAAGCATGTGCCTGGGTTGAATCTGAGCTGAAAGAATGTTCCTGTCGCCCCTGCCCCAGAGGTGGGGCTCCCTGCTCAGAATAGAACCAAGCAAGTCAGAGCTGGAAGGGGCCTTCAAGATGATCTGATCCAACCCTCATGTTTGACAGATGAAGCTGAGCCCCAGAGCAGTGAGGCACCCTCCCCAAGGTCACAGAGCTGGATGGTGGCCGGGCAGGAACGAGCCCAGGCCTTCGCTGGGTGCCTACTTGGTGGCCCGCACTGCACTAGCTCTGCACATGTGATTTTGTTTAACCACTGCAGGGTGGAGATTATCATCTCCATTCCACAGATGAGGCTTGGAGAAGCTATGTGTGCCCAACGACTCCCAGTGAGAAAGTGGTAGAACTGGCTTGGAACTCAGATCTCCCAACAACTTCCCTTTCCATGCCACCCCGGAATGTTGGGGCTAGGAGTGGAGACTGAAGGATGGAGAGCATGGCAGGTGCTCAACAGCTCTAGAGACACAAGGTGAAGGGGACGTAGGCTGGGAAAAGATCTCCATGCCCTCCTTACAGTGGCCCAAATATTGAGATCCTTTCCAATTTTCCTTCTGAGAGAGTCAGTGGGAGGGGGGAAAACCAGGTGGTTAGTGGCCCTTCTCCATCGTGAGGGTCTGAGATGCAAAAGAAGCCTTAATCCACAGGCTCCTTCTGATTGTCTACCTGAGGTTCAGCTTAGAAGGTGAATAGACTGTAAGGCTTCGCTGGCCCACCTCAGAGCCATACCTGGCTTTGGGGGCAATTCCACCCCAGCTCCAAAGACTCCAGAAGCTTCATCTTCTTACCTCTTCCCCTTCCCAGCCACCTTCCATGGTCCTGACCTCTCCTTTCTTAGCTTCCCACTGACTCCATTTCACTCATCATCCATAAATGTGCTTAATAAAAATTTGTCAGGTACCTGCTATGTGTCAACATTGTGCCAGGCACTGGGGATCCACTAAGAAAGCAGACTGACCTTTTGGAGCTTGCAATCCAGCAGGAAGACAGAATTAACTAAATAGATGTGGAAATAAATTTATAATTACAAATCGTTATGTAGGAAAGTAGCAGGTACTTGGAAAAGTTACAATGCTAAGAAGTGGGCAGCCCCAGCGGGGGGGGGGGGGGGGGAGGGGGGGGTGCTCAGTGGTTTAGCGCCGCCTTCAGCCCAGGGCGTGATCCTGAAGACTGGGGATCCAGTCCCACATCAGGCTCCCTGCATGGAGCCTATGTCTCTGCCTCTCTCTCAATCTCACTCTCTCTCTCTCTCTGTCTCTCATGAATAAATAAATAAAATCTTAAAAAAAAAAAAAAAAGACAGTAGAGGGATCCCTGGGTGGCTCAGTGGTTGAGTGTCTGCCTTTGGCCCAGGTCATGATCCTGGAGTCCCAGGATCAAGTCCCACGTCGGGCTCCCTGCATGGAGCCTGCTTCTCCCTCTGCCTGTGTCTCTCTCTGCCTCTGTGTGTGTGTCTCTCTCTCATGAATAAATAAATAAAATATTTAAAAAAAGACAGTAGAGGCTAAAAACTAGTACTAATAATTACCCCAACAGGGTACTGCTCACTTGCAATCATGCCCTCACACCACCTGCAATTCTACAGTGGGTCTCCAGTCCTCCCCCAATGGTGACCACTCAGTCTGTCCCAGAGGGTCCAGCTGATGATGTGGGTGGGAGTGGGGTGACTAGATGGTGACCCCAATGCCAACAGCCCTCCCCAGTAGTCCCCCCTACTAGCCAGCTCAGGATTGGGAAGGGCCCAGTCCAGAGGTAAGTGAGGAGGCTGGGAGAGAGGGTGTTTGCCCAGGTAGCAGGTCAGGGCTGAGGCTTGAGACTGGGAGTACCTGCAGGGAAGGGGACAGTGTGGCTCACCGATGAATGTGTGAGCCTCTGGCATCTCCCCAGGGGAAAATCCCTCCTGCTTTGCCTTCTCACCTGCCTTCTCACCTGGCCCTCCCACACAACTCACACTTAAGCACAGACACCGTCCTGCAAAAAGCATAGTAGAGCTGGACAGGTCCTGCCTTGGGGTCAGACAGCCTTGCGCTCAAATCCCACATCAGCCACATTCTGACTGGGTGACCTCAGCAATGCTCCTGGTATCCCTGAGCCTCCTGTCCCCTCTCTGTTCTTTGAGGTAACATGAGCCTCTGCCACAGAGGGCTGTGAGGACTTGATGAACTCAGGCACAGAGAGCACTGAACACAGCACCCGGCCCATGGTTCACCATGACTAAAGGATGGCCATCACTCTGATGATATAACCCGATAATTAATATATAATGGTAATAAAAGAAACCTCATTCGTGCCCTCTGGGCTCCCACCTGGTTTCCTGAGCCTCTCTGGGAGGTCACTCTCAGTTGGCCTCCTGTGAAAAGGGAAGTTATACAAGTTTGTGAAAATTGTCCCAGCAACCCTAGAGCCTCTTGAGGTCCAGGCAAACACACAGTGGGTATTCAGCATGGACTGGGGTAGGTGGGGCAGGGGGGCAGGTAGAAAAGCCTGGAAACCCCCCCATGTGTGCCTCTAGGGGTGGGCACAGTACCTCCTGGCTTTGCAGTTCAGGCTTTCTGGCTACAGGGCCGGCCGGCCCACCATGGCGGGGAGCCCTACACTCTCCACTGTCCCAGCTCTGTATACTTCAGAGGCTGGAGGGACAGGCTGGAGAGGTCTGGCCTAGTTGAGCCTTCCCAGCCACGGGGAGAGTCAGAGCCTCAGCCAGTGCGCTGGTTTCAGCCTCTGCAGGGCACAGAGCACACCTGGAACCCATTAGGCCTGGCCAGGCCCTTGTTCCCTCTTGGCATAAATAGAGTGAAGAATTTGTTTTGACTACTTCAAATTGTGCAGATTTTAGGACCTGAGAATTGGAAGTCCCCAATGCCCCGATGGACAAACAGACCAAGAAACAAGAGGGTTGAGGCAGCAGGAAGAGAGTCCCGTCTCATCCTGTTCCTTGTCACCATCTCTGCTTAGCTGGGCCTCTGATACTGGTCCTCACAGCTATGCTCCACGTAGTGCATGCTGCTGCCTCGTGTGCCCCATCTTCTCAGCAACTGTACAAGGTAGGAATGAGATTCCCTGACTTCTAGGTGAGGGCGGCCAGTGACTTGCCCAAGGTCACTGGGCTAGTAAGTAGCAAGTCTAGATTCTATACCAGGCTGGTCTGATGGCAAGGCCGGTAGAGGTCCTTCCAGGGACCACCAAGACTGCAGCGGGGTGGGCTAGAGCTCCCCGTCACTGTCAGGAACACGAGGCTCACAGAGCTGGAGTTGCTCAGACACTCACTCCAGTCAGAGCACAGGAGTCTGAACCTCTGTGCTGGGCTCCCTGTCCTGAGTTACCAGCTCCTGACCTCAACTGCCCCAGGGAGTTGTGCCCCCCAGGTCAGGGTTGGGTTGACCTTGGCAGGAGGAAGAGACTGTGGGCCCTGGGCTGCTGCCAAGACCTCATGAAATGAAAGGGTACCTTGTCCTGTTCCACACAGGGCCCATTCTCTGAGCACTCTTGAGCCGGCCTGGCCCCCGTGGACCAAGACCTGATCCCTCTGTGCCAGCTATTCATAGGCTCACGGAAGAGCATCTGTCACCAGAGGCAGGGCCCTTAGAAGTCCCCAAGCCCAGGCCATAAAGTTTACAGTTATGGAAACTGAGGCCCAGGGAAGGGAGGAACTCTCTCAAGGCCACACAGTGAGTTAATGACAGAACAAAGACTCAAACCCCATCTCTTGCTTCTTTGGCCTGAACCTTTTCTCTAGGAGCCTAGCACTCCCTCCAAATAGGCAACCCTGCCTTACCCCCCTCTCTCCTGGAGACATCCACAGCTGTGCTCCCTGACCTCCTCTTCACTCCCCCAGAAGGACTGGCAATAAATACTTGTTGGATTCTCCATTTTCAATCATCTCAGCTACCTAACCTAGAGGGGGCTGCTTTGGGAGGTGCATCCCTGGCACCATGATGAGTCCCCCATCCCTGAGACTGGTCAAACAGAGGCTGAGGGACCACCTGCCAGGGAGGTTGCAGAGTGAGGAACTTGTCTGGGAAATGGTCTCTCTAGACGGTCCCAGCTGACCTGGCAGATCTCCTCACAGCCCTGGGATGACCCCAGAGAAGTTGAGGCCTCCTAAAACAGGGGCCTCCGAGGGGCTGGCATCTAGTAGAGGAAACAGATTTGTAAAGGTACCATCTTTATAAGGACACCCATCAGTCATCCGTCTCGTCCAGCTTCTCACACTTCCTTCACCATGGGGAACCCACACTTCAGACAACAGTAGCCTGGTCCCCACAAGAGCCACCCGGCAATGTTCAGCCTCTGACGCCATTGTCCCCTGCATCTTGGGTCACAGTCCCTTAAGGTTGCATCTGGGTATGAAATTCCAGAGGAAAGCAAAACCTCCTGGGAAAGGGGGACCCCAGCTAGAGGTCTCAAGGGGGCTCAGACCAGCCCCCTCCCAACTCATCCCAAGCTGTGCCCTTGGCATGGCCCAGCCCACTGGTCTGTTCAGACTCAAGAGCAGGGACCTGAGGTAGCTCAGGCAATGCCTGTCCACTCCCTAACTAATCACATCTACACTCCTGAGATTTCCTGAGATCTAGAAAAGGAGGTGAGCCTGGGAGCAGGCAGGGGAGCCTAGGGAAGAAGATGGGTTGGTCAAAGATAGTTTTCTGGGAAATAATAATATAATGTATTTGCAAATAAAACATTTTTGAGGAAACAAACACTGCTGCCCTTCCGCATTCTCTCTGAGGAACAGGAGATACCTCAAAAGTCAACCCGTTTTGCTGGTTGAAATATCTCAATGTATTATAAATGGTGAGAGGTTGAAATGGTGTCAGGGGGCCAGGCCCAGCAGCAACCCAAGGGCAGCACAGAGGGATGCTGAGGGGTTCTGACAGTAGCCACGAGAAGCTGGATGAGGATGGAGTGGGAGGCAGGAATGGGACATCGTGAGGAGGACCTAGAGGGGAAGGCCGAGAGGAGGCCATGCTGGATGCCTGTAGGAGGAGGCCCATGGCTGACAGGACCAGGCAGTGAGTGCAGGGTGGCTGGCCACACCATGCTGGCTACATCCTCCTTCCAGACCTTTGGTGATGGACCTCAAGGCACAAGCCCTAGAGTTCACATGTCCCTTGTGGGGCAGTGGCCAAGGGGGCCGACAGCTCAGAAAAACACCAGCCATGGCAGGAAGGATGAGTGGGAGCAGAGGCACCGACATCTCAAGAGTCATGGCAAATACAGACGGGGTGGGTTTGTGAGGGCTTCTATGTTTGGGACCTGGGGCCACTTGATTATTATTAATCCGTGGGTAGTAAAAGAGAGAAGTGATCCTTTGGACAGCAGAGAGACTTGCAAATACCCAAGAGGAAGACACAAAATCAACACCTTTGACTGAGAATGTGCCCTGCCAGGCACTTAACATCCATCATCTCCTTTGCTCTCATCACAACAGCGCTGCCAGGGAGGCATTATTATGCCCATTTGACAGATGCAGAAACTGAGGATAGGAGAGATAATGTGCCCCACCCAAGGCCAAAGGTATTAAAGGGCAGAGCCTAGACACGGAGCTCTCATCCTGCCAGCTCTAGAGCGACAGTCCTTCCTCTGCCAAGCACTGAGAAGGGCTATAGTGCCGTGTCAGGGGACTGGACCCAGCCCACACCCTCATACACCTGAGGTGACTGAAGCCTGGAGAAAGGAAACACCACATCTCAAGTCACAGGGCTTCTTGGGAGTTGAACCAGGCCAGAATTCAGGGCAATAAAAGTGTTCTGAAGTGCTGAGCAGAGGCCCCCCCCAACGCCCCCATCAATCTGTCACAGCCACCCTGGTTCAGCTCCTGGGGTTGTGAAGTTGTTTTCTCAGACCCCTCCCCTCCCCACACACACACCTGTTGTTTTGGGGGGCTTGAGGAGGGCTCTCTGAGCAGGATGCTGCCCCTCATTTCAGCCTTTCCTCCTGCACAGCCCATCGGATGGTCCGTGCCCCCTCCCCTGCTGCAGCCCCCAAGGGACCCTGGGTCTCTGGTTTTCGTCAGGCCTGAGAGCTGGTGGGATTGATTTATGAGAGGAGCCCCTACCCCCACCTCACCCTGAGCCCTTGGTCCTCCTCCCCCTTCTCCTCCTCTTCCTCTTCCAACTCCTCCCCCTCTGCCTGACTGCCTGCTCAGTTTTCCACAGAGTCAGGATTTCCCTGGGGCTGGGGGCTCCAAGCCAAGAACAGCACAAGACCGGTTCCCCCACCTCCCCTGCCCCTCCTCTCCCCGTCCAGCTCACTCACCCGCCACAGTGGCCCCTCAGTCAAGAGGAGGGGGTGAGCAGAGAGGTCCAGGCCCAGCCGGATCCCTAAGGAGGGGCCAGAAGCCAAGGTCCCTCCCATCCTGAGCCTTGACTGCCCCCCCTCCCTAAAAAGTGCCTTTCTTCTAGGGCCCCCATTGGGGAGCTTGCAGCAGAGCAGGACTTTGCAAAGCCACACTAGGGTGAGAGGAGGACAGAGAATTCTGAGAGCTCAGTGAGGTGGGGTGGGGGTATCCAGAGTAGTGAACAAGACTTGAGACCCACACTCTGAGGGGGCAGGTCAGTGAAGGCTCTTGGGAATCCATAGTGAGGGCAAAGGCGAGAGGACTCTGGGAGCCTCTACTGGGCCTGGGAGGAAGTAGGGCAGAGAGGCCTCTGAGACCCTCACACTGGAGGCAGATGGGAATAAGTTCTGCTGTTGGTTAGTGGGCTCAGGGGGAAATGGGCAAGGGGGTCCCAATCAGTCTCTGGTTCCCTCTCCACAGAGAGGGGCTTGAGTCGCAAAGGAGGAGATGGGGACAGAAGGTAGGACAAGGAAGACTCTTGTGTGATGGCAGTAGTGTTGGAGGAGCAGCAAGCCAGACAGACTCCAGGGCTGGGTCAGAGCAGGGGTCAGGGCAGAAAGAGAGTGGGGAGGGGGTCATGGCTTGTGTCGAGTCTTGCTTCCGGCTGGTTCTGAGATTTGCTTGTGGCCCTTGAGGAGGTATGGAGATATGGAGGGACCCAGGGGGGGTGGCTGAGGACCCCTGTTTCCTCCCTAAGAAGGGGCCCAGACATCTAGACCACGACAGGCAGACACAAAGCTTCTCCCTAGAAAAGAGCTTGGTGAGGAACGCCTGGGTGGTTCAGGGGTTGAGAATCTGGCCTGCCTTTGGCTCAGGGCGTGATCCCAGGGTCCTAGGATCAAGTGCCACGTCGGGCTCCCTGCATGGAGCCCGCTTCTCCCTCTGCCTGTGACTCTGCCTCTCTCTGTGTGTCTCATGAATAAATAAATAAAATCTTGAAAGAAAGAAAGAAAGAAAGAAAGAAAGAAAGAAAGAAAGAAAGAAAGAGAAAGAAAGAAAGAAAGAAAGAAAGAAAGAAAGAAAGAAAGAAAGAAGAAAGAAAGAAAGAAGAAAGAAAGAAAGAAGAAAGAAAGAAAAAGAAAGAAAGAAAGAAAGAAAGAAAGAAAGAAAGAAAGAAAGAAGAAAGAAAGAAAGAAGAAAGAAAGAAAAAGAAAGAAAGAAAGAAAGAGAAAGAAAGAAAGAAAGAAAGAAAGAAAGAAAGAAAGAAAGAAAGAAAGAAAAGAAAAGAAAAGAGCCTGCTGAACCTCTGCCTGCAGCCAGTGCTGGACACGGAGCTTTGCCACCCCCTCTCCAGCCCCAGGCCCTGCCCCTCCCCCATCAGACTAGGCCTTCATCCCTCTCCAGGCTGCGTGAACCCGGGTGACCCCTCCAAGTTTGCCCCTTTCACACAGCAGCTCCTTTGATGAGTCTCTGAAGGCTTCGGTTTTCCTCTGCTGCAAGCCCCTGCCCGGCCCCGCAGTGAACCCCCCCTTGCCTGCCCTCCCCTCATTTCCGACCCATGGTTCTCCCCAGCGCTGCCTGGGAAGGAGAGGCATTCCCCAGGCTGCCCAGGGCACCCCCCAGACACCTCCCTAGTTAGGACAAGGAATGAGAAACCATTTTTTAAGTGACACCTCAAAGGCTCCCAGATGGACTCCTTCCCAGCTAGCCCTCTGTTGAATGTGTCCTTCTGTCCCTGGCTCCGCACAACACAGGAGGCTTAGAAAGGAAACAGAAAATTTTTCAATGAGTACTTGGTACGATGGGGAGTCACAGGGGCCTGTCAGAGGTAGGGCAGGGTCAGACGGGGAGGGATGTAGCTGGGTTACAGCTGGGCAGCCAGAGAGTGTCACTGATGGACTAGACACCTTTGCTGCAGGACAGGCCGCCCGGGTGGCTGGGGCACCTGACTCCTCCCTCCTCTCGGGCAGGCGGCCCAGGGGACGGCCTGGGGACAGCAGGGGGACGGCTGCCCCTCTACCCATCACAGCCTGGTCTCTCGGGAACACCCGTCGGGAGTCCGTCCAGCCCCTCCCACTCAGCCAGGGCCCAACCTCCTCCACTCCCCTTGTAGCCCCCCTCCCCCCAGGCCAAATCTGGCCAATTTGTTCTGAGACCGGGTTCTGGTTTCATAGCCTCATTTGAATGATTTCCAACCAGAATTCCTGCCTCCTCCTTTGCAAAGCTCTGCCTTCCCATCCCCCAGCCTCCCTGCAGCCTGAGCTGCTGCCTCAGCCAAGGTTGGTGTGGAAGGAGAAGGGACAGGCCACCCCACCCCACCCCACCCCCCTCTGAAATGACACAGGCCACTACCCTTCCCCCTCTGGGCACTCCTGGCCTCCACCAGGCTTGTAACCCCAAAAAGGAGGCCCTGCAGGTTGACCACCCAGAGCTCTGTCTCAGGACTGAGAATGTGGGAGCTCAGGCTCTGCTGGCTACGGCCTCTGGGGCTTGTCACCTTACCTGTGCCAGGAGTAGATGATGTTCTAGATGTGAGCCCAGAGCCCAGCCCTGCCCTCAATAGAGTTTAGTTGCCAAATTAGAGTCAATGCCATCCTAACGCTCCCTGCCTGCCCCTGAACATAATTCTCTAGCCCCCAGGAGCAGGAAAAGCTATGTTTCAGATCCCAGGGAAAGGGTGTCAAGAGGAAGCTGCCCCTTCTGCACAGACTTGTGAAAAAAAAAAAAAAATACAGGCAGCCCCCAGGGTGCTGTTCCCTTCCTCCTAACACTTCTTACCAACTGAGACATCAGGCAGAGATTCTATTCCCTGCCCTGTTTCTGGAGGCTCTATTCTGACCCACAGTCAGAGCCCCCTGGGGGAGGAGGTCTCTTCCTTCAGGCCCTGTGCCAAGATGTAGGCAGAAGAAAATTTCTCCCTTTGTTTACAAATGAGGGGTATGAGGGCCCAGAGATATTTAGCAAATCATCGAAGGTCACACAGCAGGACTTGAGTGGCAGCCACCTGAGCTGCAGGCTGCTCTGTCCACCCCACGTCTGGGTCAGCCTGGAGGGCACTCTTCAGCCCTCCTCCCTCCTAGGGGCAGCTGAGCAACCATCTGCAAACCCCTCCCCTGGGAGGTGATCCTGCAGATGGGTCCAACAATCTGTTCTGCGGTT
Source organism: Canis aureus (assembly GCF_053574225.1). Taxonomy (NCBI): domain Eukaryota; kingdom Metazoa; phylum Chordata; class Mammalia; order Carnivora; family Canidae; genus Canis; species Canis aureus. Next base: position 22,044,530 of record NC_135641.1, on the reverse strand, counting down.
CAGGTGTGTCATTTCCTGAGCCCTCAGGTGGGGGCTGGGTTGGGTATGGCCCTGTTGGCACCTGTTCAGCATCTTCATTTCATACACATAGAACTGGGCTCCCAGCACAGAGCTGCATGTGGAGCCAGGAGCCCTGGCTCTGAGTCAAAGAGAACAGCACCCCAGTCTTCCCCGTGCCCCTACAGCCTCTCACCTCCTCTTCTAGACCCCTGTGGGTCTCCTGTCTTCAAGGCCTCCTCTCTAATCAAGTCTCAGCCTGGGTTCAAATACAGGCTCTAACATTTATAGGCATGTGGTCTTGGGTAAGTTTTTTCTGAGCCTTGGTTTCCTTTATCTGTAAAATGGGATAATACTGTCTTCCTTACAACCTCATACGATTGCTATGGGGATGAAACTACATAAAAAGTTTAATGCTGGACCTACTTATTCCTGTCTCCTCCCTTCATATAGCCTGTGTTTAAGCCTAGAATAAGCCCAGTTTAGGGGAAAAAAGTGTCCCCAGAAGAGTCAACAGTCCAGCTATTCAATATCATAGACATCTCTGAAACACAAGGCAAGATTCCCAGCATCTGTTCTTCCACTGAAAACATAAACATGATGGAGATAAAATGAGACCAGAGAAGTGAAATAAAGCAGTGGGAAGGGAAGGGTCCAAATAACAATTTCTGGCTTCCTTTACTCCCCACACCGAGGTCTGGCTGTGGGATCCTGGGTCAAGAATGGACCCTCTCCTCCTTTTAACTCCCAGAGCCATTTCAGGGTCTCCATGACTCATCCTCCACAACAAGCAGCTCTTTTTTGTTAAACACCAAACTGAGTGCCCTGCCTGCTGGCACCTGGCCCAGAAAAGGAGGGTCAGGAGCTCTGGGGAGGGTCTGGCCTCCTCAGGGGTTTCAAGGCTAGCTCCCATTCCCACCTGTACCCTGACACTACTTTCTGCTCAGGCCTTGGAAATTTCCAAGGATCTGAGCTTGTGAGGACAGGAAACAGGATAAGGTTTCTCAAGGAGGTTCCCATGAGGCTATGCTGGTGCCCAGAGCCATGGGGCCCCTATATCCACGATGTAATCTTCCCCCAAAACCCACACTTCTTCCTAAACAGACACAGAACAGAGGTTCCTGAGTTTATCTTCCTCCAGAAAAAAAGAAAAAGAAGAAAGAAAGAGAAAGAAAGAAAGAAAGAAAGAAAGAAAGAAAGAAAGAAAGAAAGAAAGAAATCCACATACTTTATTACCTCTTGAAAGCATTTTGTTAATGGCTTATTCTGTGCCAGACACTCTTTGCATCATCTTGTTTCATCTCCTCAGTGGTCATGTGAGATGGATGTTATTAGTTCATTTTACAGATAAGGAGACTCAGAAAGGCTAAGTGAATTGTCCAAGGTCACACAGTTCCCATGTAATAGAACTGAGGACTTAACAACTAGATGCCTTCAGAGGTAGATGCTGTCTTCAGACTCAGGAAGGCCTTATTCCTTCCAGTCTGCCTGAATGACCCTTCCAAAAAACCCCTTCTCTGCCTGAGAACAGATGTGGTATCCTGCCAGCCCCACAGAACACACCTCTCCCCACCCCCCAGACACTGTGCCCCTAACACTTTCTGTGATGCCCATTAATTTCCCACTCTAATCACAACCTTCCAACCCTGGCATCTGCTTGGGTCCTGGGGCTTCAGGGCTAGGCCTGTAAAAGACACAATAGGGGACAGAGGAAGGAGCCCTCACAGTCACCACTTACCTTCTCCTTGGCTGGTTATTTCCCTGGACATAAGACAAAAGAGCAGAAAGAGAAACAAGATGGCTGGAATCCATTCCAGAATGTCTCTGTACTGGGGTGAAGGTGGATGGGTGAGGACCAGGCTTTGGTGCTTAGTTAGGGGTTAGAGGGTTGGTGGGTAGGGCAGGACAGATTCTATGTACACATGTGAAAGAAATGGCCAAGAGAAGGCATAGAAGATACCTAAGAGAAAGTGTAGGGGCTGTAATTTATGTATTTTCTTATTCTCTTTTATAGCCCTAAATATAGGAATTCATTCCTTTATCTATTCAACCACCTAACCATCCACTCATCTAACCAGCCATCTATTCATCTAATCTTCAGTCATCTAATCATCTAGTTGTCTTCCACTCATTCATCCTTTCATCCAATACCCATTGTTTATCCATTCATTCATCCTACCATTCACCCATCTTACCATTCACCCATTCATTTTTCTACTCATCCATCTATTCACCCATTCAACTAATTATCCGTCTGCTCATCTATGCTTGGGCATCCATTAGTTTTTCCATCTCTCTATTCATCCTTCTATCCACTCATCCATTCACCTATTCTTCCATCTATTCATGTATTCATCCATTCATCCATCCATTCATGCATTTTCTCACCGGTACACCTGTTTCCATATCCTTTCATCCAACCACTCATCCATCCACATATCCATTCATCTATTCATTCACCTACCCATCATTCATTCATCCAACTATTTTTCATTTGTACATATATTCATTTATCCATCTTTCCATCTATCCTTCCATTTACTTTCTCATCTACCCATCCATTCACCCATCCATTCATCTACTTGCCTGTATATACACATCCATATGTACATACATATTTTACTCCATCCATCAATACATTTATCTATTAACTTATTTAAATAGAATTAAATTAAATAATCTAATAAAGTTCTCAGCACAGTAAACATTCAATAATGGTAATCATAGTAGATAACCTTATTTTAAGATTTTATGTGAGAAGCAGAATAGTGTGGGACTAAAAAGCATCAGCTCTGGAGCTAGACTACCTAAATTCAAATCTTGGCTCTTTCACTTACTGGTGCTGTGACCTTGGACAATTTACTTAGCTTGGTTACAAGCTTTCCCATCTGTAAAATGGAGATAGTAAGAGTACATTTCAAAAGAGAGTTGGAAGTGGAGAGTTGTCCTAAAGATTGAATGAATTACCAACTAAATGTAAAATACTTAGAATGGTTCCCTGCACACAGTAAGCCCTCAACACATAACTATTACTATCCATTCATCCCTCAGGCATTACTGAGCCCCTACCTTGTGCCAGACTCAGGCCCATGTTCCTGGGAAACAGACATCATAAAGATGTGGTACTCCTGGGGGATCCCTGGGTGGCTCAGCAGTTTGCGCCTGCCTTTGCCTCAGGGCGTGATCCTGGAGACCCGGGAGTCCCACATAGGGCTCCCTGCATGGAGCCTGCTTCTCTCTCTGCCTGTGTCTCTGCCTCTCTCTCTGTGTCTGTCATGAATAAATAAATAAAATATTAAAAAAAAAAAAGATGTGGTACTCCTTCAGGGGGCACACATAGCAAGGCAGAGAAGGCAAATGGGAACATTTACAATGTAGTGTGATAAGAGCTCTTGGAGAGGCATGAAGGCTGCCTGTAGGAGCAGGGAGGGGGCATTCTCCACACACCCACCTCAGCCTCTTCTCTTCATGCTATAAACTCTTTTTTTTTTAAGATTTTTTTTTTTTTTTACTTATTCATGAAAGACACAGAGAGAGAGGCAGAGACACAGGCAGAGGGAGAAGCAGGCTCCCCGCGGGGAGTCCAATGCAGGGACTCAATCCCAGGACCCTGGGAACCCTGAGCCAAAGGCAGATGCTCAACTGCTGAGTCACCCAGGTGTCTCAAGATACCACTCTTGTAGGCCATCTCGTCTGCTCTCTGAACTTCATCCTTGGCCTCCATGCTCAGACCGCCCTCCTGAGCTCCAGATCCACACATACAGTGGCTTACTGGACATCTCTCCTTGAAAGCTTCAGACTGAACAGCTTCACTCTGTTCTTCCTGCACTTTCTAAGCCTATAAATGGTATCAAAGTACACCCAAATGCCCAATGTTCAGGATCAGCCAGGCTCAGACTTCTGCCTCTCCCCACCCACATCCTTTCAGTCATTAAGCATGTTGCTTCTTACCTCTGCAAGATCCCTTACACCTGCCTCCTCCTTGTCATCTCTACAGCACCTCCTCCTCGCCTCTGCTCCACCTGGGCCCTTATTACCCTTCACCTACCCTGTGGCCTCCTCCCCTGCCTTCCTGAGGCCATGTCTGTGTCCTCCACTGCATCCCACCCTTATCTCATTCGACTTCCCAGGACCCTGTTCTCATGATATCACTCCAAATCCAACAGTGACACCTGGACTATTTCTATGTCACCCTATTACTTGTCTTTCATTTCCGTGGGACTTTAGGCTTCTGGAGGGCAGCTCACTTATTTATCTCCATTGCCTGAGGCTCAGTGCCTGGCAGAGAGGAGCTCAGTGCCTGGCAGAGAGGAGATCGCAACAGGTTGTTTGTGGAGAGGAGGCATCATTTTAGTAAACTAGAAGGTGAGAATGGAAGAAGGTATAACTGAGGGCTTGAGAATTTTGTTATAAATCAGCAAAACAAGGAAAAGATTGGTCACAGAGGTCACAGTGTCAATGTCTGGGAGTGAGAATAGCCCAAGTTGGTAGTGAGAGGAGTGTACCCCTAGAAGGCCCCCAAGTGGGGAGAAAAAGGGGTCTGGGGACCAGAGATTTCAAAACTGGCAGACAGGAGGAAGTGGTGGGAGCCTAGGCTATCAGACTTCCAATCCTGGCGATGACTACTGTGTTTAACTCAATGTGCTGCTGGAGGCCAACTAGGAATGACGAAGATTGCCGGAGGGGGCACCTGGCTGATTCAGTGGGTACAGCATGCCACTCTTGATCTTCGGATCATGAGTTCAAGCCCCACATTGGGCATAGAGCCTACTTTAGAAAAAAAGAAGATGACAAAGATTACTGGAGGTGAGAAGTCAAGCTACAGCTAAGAAGAATCTGGTATCTGGTGGGCCAGGTACCAAGTCCCAGAAGAAGCCTGTGAACTTGAGGCTCAGGAAAAATGAAGGAGGTGAGGACAGGTCAAAGGGAGCCTAAGGGAAGACTCAATAGTGGAGGTGGCTTCAACGGTAAGTGGAGAGGAGGTTGGGAGAACGGTCCTAGGGAGAAGTGCTAGGGGTGGCGGTGAGGGCAGGAGTGTCAGGGTGTGTGGGAGGCCGTGGTGTCTGGGGAAAGCCAGTTTCTGTACCCCTCACATTCCTGCAGACACACCCTTGCCTGGTCCCTCCAGGCCAGTACCACCTCTCTCACCTGCCTCAAGTTCGGTGCCCAGAGAAGGAAGAGGTTTCAGGAGAATTGTTTTCTGCCTCTCCTTCTCCTTGTCATGGCAGAACAAAGTGAAAAATGGGGTCTTCTCTAGCCCCCAATAGTCAGGGTGAGGGGCAGCCACCTCTGGGCTGATGTCACAGCAGGCCTTCAGCCAGATCCTGAGTCTGTTTTCATTCCTGCTCCCTGAGATGGGAATAATTAATGAGAAACAGAGGGGCAGGGAGGCAAAGTGGAGGGACAGAGCTGCTTGCCTGTCAGACCTATGCCCCCACCCCAGAGCTGGAACCCTACGCATTCCTGGACTGGGCTCCTGAAAATTCCTTCAGGGCTCAGGGGCCCAGCTCTCCTCTCTCCCCTTCCCCCTCTGGAAAAGCTTAGGTGGCCCTCGTCCATGTGTGCAGATTCCCCTCCTTAGAGGAAGAGTGTTACTTTGAAGTGGCCCAGGAAGGGGATGTAGTACTTCTAGGTTGCCCTAGACCCTTTTCCGAGGTATCCTGACAGGGCACGAAGAACACAGAACAGCACATAGGTCAGGTCCAATTCAGATCTTGGCTTTGCCATTGACTGGCTCTGTGACCTCAGACAAGCCATGTAGTCTTTCTGAGCTCTTCTGTAGAAGTGGGGTTAGAAAGCATTGTGTAGAAATGCTTGTGGACAAATGTGCCTTGCAGCAGGGAAGAGGTAGAGCAGAGGGCTACAGTGACATAGAGGGTTTCCAAGAAACACTGTGGAGTTGTAGGACTGCTGGGACCAGGTGTCCCAGCCAGGCCCTCTGGTCTGTGAGAAGTAGCTGGTGGAGCAGGGGATGAATTATAAGGAAGGGAAGGCTGAGTCAACTGTCACATGTCCATGACCTTGTTCCTTCCTCACCCTCAGAGTTAGGTCGGCTAGACTGTCCTACTCTTACCAGCCCCAGGATTTTTGCATATACTGTTTCCTTCTCCCCTCCTGCTAATTGCTAACAGCCTCCAAGTCTTAATTTAGGTCATCTTTTCAGGCAGCCTGCTTTGACAGAATTTCTAGCCTGAGTCCCTTCCTTACAGTGCATGGTGCTTACCTAGCTGTAGCACTTACCATACCACATTGTATCAGCTGACTTAGAGCTGTGGGTACCTCCAAAGAGTAGGAGCTGTACCCAGTTCACCTCCATGTCCTCAACTCCATACACCGGGATGGGCATATGGAAGGGCCCAACTGAATAAATGAATGAGTGAGGGAGGGAGGGAATAAAGATATACTCAGAGTCAGATACCAAAAGGTTAAAGGGACTTGGGTGGTAATGGGGGTCCCAGCTCCCTCTTCTGGGCAGCACCAGATAACTGGTTAGAGGACCCTCAGCCTTGTCTAAGACTAGCTCAGGTCTCTAGAGCCATGATTTGGTCACACACGCATTAATATTTACCTTGACTTGTAATTTTAGACATTTCTTTATACGATTATTTGAAGAGTATCCATGTGCCTATTTGACTGAGCTCTCTGAAGCAGTGGCTGTCTCTATTTTTGCTCATCACAAATTCCTAGCCCAGCACAACACCTGGCACACAGTAGATATCCAGTAAATATTTGAAGAATGAATGACTATTGGAAAGAAGGAGCCTTCCACCCCAAGTCAGAACCTGGATCGGTGTGCTAAGGGGAGAAATGCAGAAACCACGTTCCCTCCACAACTTGCTGCATTCTCTCTACCCCTTAAGTTTCTGCATCCTCACTGCCTTCAAACCACCCAGGCCCCAGTAGCCCTATCCCAGGAGATGGGCCAGGGCCTGGGCTAAGCCTACAGCCAAATGTCCAGCCCCTTCTGAGTAGAAAGGAGTTAGCGGATTTCCCCAAGTGCCTTGATTGATTGGACTCCTGCTATGCATCAAACACTATTCAGCATCTTCCTATCTTTTCCTACATTGTATTTAAACTTAATACTAATAAAAATATTAGCTGACATTTGTGAGTACATCCTATGATCTTGGCACACACTTTACATTTATGAACTGATTTAATGTTTGTAACAATCTCATGAAGTAGGAAGGATTCCTATACTTTTCTACAGAGGAGGGCATTGAGGCACAGAGAAGTCAACCTGCCCAAGGTCACAGACTAGGAAGCTGGGCTTTGACTCTAAATCTGCAGCCCTTCCCACTGCACTGCCCCAGTCACCCCAGATTTCCAGGTTCTAATTCAGGGTCTGGCCGCAGGCTTAGATCTAAGGGCTGCTGCGCAGGTCCTGCTCCCTGGGGCCACCCTGGAAGAGGGGGATACTGTCAAGGGCTTGAGTATAGCCTAGAGCAGCTTACTTTCCCTGTCATCCTACTCTCTGAGTTTAGGCACAGCAAGAGGCATGAAATGGGGCATTTGGGGCTACAACTACCCCTCTGGGGCAGATGGGATAAGGGACCTTTGCCAGAGCTGCCCCTCTGCCCCTCCCCCAGCCGCCAAACTACTCCCCTCTTCCCTTTTTAACCACTAACTTGAAAGATCTAATTTTCTGACCCCAGGAGTGTGTAATTAACACTGGGCAGATTACCTCTCATTCCTTATCTGCCCCCAAGAAAAGCCAGACCCCTCCAGAGCACTCTCATTCTTTCTCTGCTCTCACCACCTCCACCCCTCCAGGCACTCCTGCTCACAGGTCTTGAGGACTCCTCCCAACCGGCAGGAAGACCCAGGGTGGCTGGGTTAGGCCGCCCAGGCAGGACCGCACCAGAGCAGGCCCCTTCAAGGAGGGGGTGGCTTTAGTGCTTCGGGTCTTTGCGTCCCTTCTCACACCTCTTCTCAGTCATGGAAGCTCTAGCGTGTGTAGGTTGGGTGGTTGGGACGGGAGGGTCTTGGAACTGAGGTCATGTGTACCTGAATAAAGGAGGTGATTTGGGGACATGGTGTGGGTATAGCCTGGGCAAGTGTAGTGTGCCCCTGTCTGCAGCTTCAGGAGTTAAGTGACAGGAGAGAGGTGTGCGTGCAGGGGACTACAAATCTGAACTCAGGTGGAGGGCGCTGCGTGCGGCGGGCCGCACAGGGCACACCCAACAGAACACCTTCCCTACTTGGGGTTTCTCGGTTCAAGGCATCCCTCGAGTCGTGGGCCTGGGGCGCACACACCAAGGGCGCCCTCTGTGCTGCTCCGGGCCCCCCACTCCTCCCAGGGCGCCCACCGGCACTAGCCCCCCTCCTTGCGGCCCCAGTAGGGGGCGATACCTTACCTCTCCGGGGGGCGGAGCCCCCATCCCAGACCGGTAGGGCGCTGGGGCGTGGGGGTCGGTCCAGGAGGCCTGGGCCACGGCCCTGCCTCATCTGGGAGCCTCCGGAGCAGGAAGCGGGCACTTGAGCAGGCGCTTGCAGCGCCCCGACTCTTTATCTGGACCCTCAGCCCCGGAATGCGGCGCGGGGTGTGCAGGATGCCGCTCGGCTCCGCGTCTCCTCCCCGGGCCGCCCGCGACACCTCGCGCCGCTGACAGCTGCGGCGCCTGGGCCCAAGGCGACCCCCGGACCCCGCCCCCCACTCCGGTCCCCGGCGGCGTCCAGCCAGGGCAGGAGGGCTCCGCGGAGGAGCTCCGAGCCCGGCCCGCTCCCCCCCACCCCGGGGACGCCGCGGGCCCAGCCTGGCGGGGCGCCCCTCCCCCGGCCGGCGCTGCGGCGAGGGCTCGGCTCCGTGCGGGGAATACTAAGGAGCGGGCGCGGGGGCGCGGGGCGCGGGGCGCGGGGGCGCGCAGCCGACGGGCGGGGACGAGCCGGGAGTCCCGCTCGCCGGGCCCTGAAGCTGCAGCCGGGGCCCCCGGGCCTGCCGCTGCGCCAACCCGGGCTGCCTCCCCCGCTGGGGACCCTGCCCTGTCCGGGACACGTGCAGAGCCGCCAGGCGTGACCCCCGAGATCTGCGAGGCTTTGTCCACGCTCCTCCCCCACCGGGGCCGGCCGAGACCCTCTAATTTAGGGTACCTTGGAAACCTGCCCCACGCCCGGAAAAGGTTACCTCCTGGAGGCTCCCTCCTGACCCAGGGAGTAGGGCCTGCACTTGCCCGCCCCCGCCTCCTGCCCTCAACCCCCGGGTTTCTGCATCCAAAGGGCCTCTGAGCGCCCCCCACGATTTCTCTCCTTTGACATTTCCAGAAGCTGTTTTCCTAATCCTCTTCCTGGTTCTTGTTATTTATCCTCTGAACCTTTCAAGTGTGCAGGCAGTCGCTGGGTGGGAATCCCAGCCCCAGGCCTCACTTACTGGCTCAGCGACTTTGGGCAAGTTACTTAACCTCTCCCTTTCCTCCCCTGTAAAAAAGAGATAAAAATACTTCCGTCCCCGGCTGGTTGTTGTGAGATTAAATAAGATCCAAGTATAAATGGAGCATTTTAGCCCAGTGCCTGGAGCATAGTAAGCGCTCAGTAAAGAGGAGCCAAAGAGGAGCCGCACTTCTGGGCTGATGCTTGCTGGAAGGAGCGAGCCTCTGCAGTTGAACACCAACCAGTAGCGGCCCTTATCCCCTGGGTCTCGGGGCCAAGTGACCTTGGGAGCTGACCCACCCCCTATACCTTCAGTTCCCTCAGAGACAATGAGTGTGAGAGGACGCTGTAAAACATCAGCAGACAGAAGTGTCTGCCCCGACCCCAGAACACCTGGGCCTTAGAAGAAGGACCTCTGAGGGCAGTTTGCTCTCTACTCTTACCACCCACTTCCAAGAAGTTAGATGCAATAAGGCTGAAGCACAAAAGGGAAAGTGAGCCCAGATAGGCCTGGATCTGGTCTCCCAAAGGCTCCAGGGAATTCTGAAGAGGGCTAGTGCTGAGGGACTGTGAATCTGACGGCATAAGGGAATCCCGCCTCGGGAGGCGCAAAGAGAAGGAGCAAGAGAATCATCTTATTGCCTTTATTCCGCTGACGGCCCAGCTGGCCCCACTGCAGGGCACAGGGCCAAGCTTTTACACGCTCACCCATGCTCTCTGTGCAGGCCAGTGCGTGCACAGACACACACGCACACACAGACACACACAAACACACTCACATACACATCCAAACTCTGGCTCTGAGAGTCAGTCTCTGGGGGGCAAGGGGCTACTCCTCAGCCTGCCCCTGCCTGCCCTTTTATGACAGCACCAAGGGCGGGGGTGGGGCAGGGCCCTCAGCCCCCAGAACAAGTCCCTGTGCAAACTGGAGGTGCCAGCTGGCTTCAGGATGGGGTGTCACATTTCCCCGTTCCCGGAGTCCCCTCCTCCAGTTCCCGAGGGAGGGACTACTCTGCCTACCTGGGGGGGCCAGACCCCTGCCAGGGCTGGGCCCGACAGAACCCAGGCTCATCCTCCACCTGACCCTGCCAGGACCTCCAGCACTGAAGAACAGTGAAGTCTGAGGTGGTGGGGATCCCCCACTGGAGAACAGGAAGGCCTGGGCCCTGAGGGGCTTGGGGAGGGGTCATCACCCCCTCTCCTAATCCATCTTCAATATGAAGAGGTTTGGGGCACACTTCCTGGGGCGGGAGCACAGGCCTGGAGAAGTCCCAGCTTGGGCCTTCCCCAAACTTCCATCTTCTGGGCCACAGCCTAAGGCCAGGCATCCAAAAGTCCAAAAGTCCAGCCGGCTGGTCAGAGTCCCTGCACAGTCCTTGGGGGGCACCCACCCAGTGGGAGTCAGGTATCAGACCTGCACGGGCAGTGTCTGGTTCATCTGCAGCCGCATGTCCTGGATACTGCTAAGGATCTTCTTCTGGTGCCCAGCCAAGGTGACCCCGATCCGAAGCAGGTCTCTGCAGATGGATCGAGGGCAGAGTCAATCCCTCTCCATCTGCCCACCACTCCAGGCTTTGCTCAGGGCCCCCTGCCTTCCCTCTCCAAATCTTAGGTACACTCACTCTGCAGTCATCTGAGCCACCAGGTCAAAGGTTGCAAACCCCGCACTGACGAAGCTCTCCTTGTACCGCCCCATCTTGATGGCATCTAGCCAGTCACCAACTGTCGTGAAAGTCGTGTAATCTGGGACCGTGCGGTCCAGGAGGGGCTGTGACATGCTGTGGGGAGGAGAGAGAGACTTGGTGAACCCTGATGGCAAGGGAAGGAGGGGTAGAATTGCTGGTCCAAGAGTAGAGCAGGAACGTGGGGCACCTGGGTGGCTCAGTTGGTTAAATGTCCAATTCTTGATTTTGGCTCAGGTCATGATCTCCGGGTGGTGAGGTCAAGCCCTATGTCCAGCTCCACGATCAGCAGGAAGTCTGCTTGGGATTGTCTCTCCCCCTCTCTCTCTGCCCCGCCCCCTCTCATACACATTCTCCCCCTACTCCCTCTCAAATAAATAAGTCTTCAGAAACAGAGTGGGAACAGAGGCTGAGATACTGACCCAGACTGGGCACTGGCAATGACCTTGAGGCTGGCAGCATTACGGATGAGCTTGTCCAGGGTGTTGACAATCTGGGAGAATTTGGGCCTGAGGTTCCGGTCCCGCACCCAGCAGTCTAGCATGAGCTGATGCAGTGCTGTGGGGCAGTCCATGGGTGGGGGCAGCCGGTAATCCTGCTCTACGGCATTGATGACCTGAAGAGAGAACAGGGAAACCTGGAGTGAGCCACCACTTGGCTCCCCAGCTGACTCCCATCCACCTGAGCACTCTGGCCAGCTCCACTCACATCCTGGTTGCTCATGTCCCAGTAGGGTCGCTCTCCATAGCTCATGACCTCCCACATGACGATTCCATAGCTCCAGACATCACTTGCAGAGGTGAACTTCCGATAGGCTATGGCCTCTGGGGCAGTCCAGCGGATGGGGATCTTCCCGCCCTGGTGGGGGGGGCACAGGCCCTTCACCCTATGACTCGGGGCTGGTCCCCAGCCCCAAGCCCCGGCCTGGTTGGCCCCGCCCCCGGGCCCCCTCCCAGCTGCTTCCTGTACCAGGGAGCTGGTGTAAGTAGGATCAGAGGGATCATCCTCCAGGAAGCGGGAGAGGCCGAAGTCTGACACTTTGCAGACCAGGTTGCTGTTGACAAGGATGTTGCGGGCAGCCAGGTCTCGGTGCACATAGTTCATCTCAGACAGGTATTTCATGCCCGCAGCAATGCCCCGCAACATGCCCACCAGCTGGATGACTGTGAACTGTCCATCGTTGAGCTGGAGGCAACAAGCAGGCTCAGGTGGGCCCATCACCTCCCTGCTGGCCCAGAGCTGCCCGACACCCTCGTGTCTGCTCCCTGGGCCCCCACCCACCCTCTCTAAGTCCTTGGAGACCATGCTTCACCCATCCCTGTGACTGTGTACAGAGTGCCCTGAAAACAAGGGGCCCACTGTGTGGCAGGTGTCTGTACAAAACATCCCAATGAACCCTGGTGAGGATCCAAATAGCTCTTACCACTCTCATTAAGTACAGCCTGATGTCACACAGGCAGCAGAGGGCAGAGTCGGGACAGGAACCTTGGTTCTCCTGGCTCTGAGGGCCTGGCTGTTTCCCTGCACCCTGCCACCTCAGTAAATATCTGTAGACTTGAGGAGGAGAGGGCCTGTCTAACCTTGTGGGAGGGGGTGGTTTGCCCATCTGCAGCTCTCTGGGGCAGGGGAGGGAGAGGGGCTAGGGGCTGGCTCTTACCCGGAGGAAAGAGTCCAGGGCACAGTTCTCCATGAACTCGGTGAGAATCATGACCGGCCGACTTTTAGTGACCACGCCCTCTAGTCGGATTATGTTCGGGTGGTCAAACTGACCCATGATGGAGGCCTCACTTAGGAAGTCCCGTCGCTGCCTCTCTGTGTAGCCCACCTTCAGCGTCTTGATGGCCACAAACACCTCTCTGCGGCCTGGCTGTTTCAGCCGACCCCGGCACACTTCCCCAAATTCCCCTGCAGGGCAGAGGGCACAGGTAGCAGCAGGTGGTTCTGGGATTGGCTCTGTACCCAGGGGGTGCTGGCCCCTCCCTGGGGTCACACCCGGCCTTTCCTCCCCACTGTGCCTCAGGGAACTCACCAGCTCCAATCACCTCCTCGATCTTGACACAGGACACATCGATCTCCTTGGCAAACTCCCGCACAGCCTCATTAGGGTCTTCGTAGGTAAAAGGGTCTATATACACCTTCATTCCAGGAGCAACTAGAGAAAGAAAAGGCGGGCATGAGAGGGACCAGATCTTCGGTCTGGGGTGGGGGAGAGGGAGGGAACTCCTCAGGCTGTGCCCTCAGGCCCAGGGTGCTGCCCCTCCCTCTCATCCCTGATGGAAGCACACTTCCCAGCCTCCCTGCTAAGTCTGCTCCCCGTTCCTCTCTGTGGGAGCCCCAACTCGCCCCTTCCCCATCCTCTGCACCTCATTCCCTCCATGGAAACCAGTGACCATAAAGGCTAGACACCTAGGATCCTTATTCTTCTTTCTCCCTCATCTCTCATCAGGTCAAAACCTCTCTCAGATAAGTCCCTCCCCTCATTCCCACTGCCCCTGCCCTGGTCCAGGCCTTTAACACTCAAGACTATTGCAATAGTCTCCCAGCTGGGCTCTCTGCCTCTGGACTTTTCCCACCAATCTCTCCTGCATACCTGACTCCCTAAAACAATACTCACATTGTATTACTCCCCAGCTTGAGGGCCTTTCGGATTACCTATGGTGGAGTCAAGTCCAAACTCCTCTGCCTGCCTTTCACGACCCTCCAAGGACTGGCCACAGCTACTCAGCCTCACTCCCTGGCAGCTGTCAAATCCGTCTTCTCACTGCCCCCACAGTCGGGCACTCTCCCCACCCACCCACCACCTTCCAGAGGCTCCTCTAGCCAAGGAATGCTCTCCTCCACCTCCTCTCTAAACCCTGTTCAACCCGCCTGGCTCAGCTCAGCCCAAGGCCACCTCCTCCAGGAAGCCCTCCTCTTTTCTGCACTCTCGCTGCCCTTTGTAACAGGAACACCCAGCTTAACACACTACATTTTTCTCTCATTTTCCCCCCATGCGTACGTATCTTGTCTTTCTCCTAGGATTAGCTGCCTCTGAGGAAAGGGGTCGCTTCTCATTCACCTCTGGTTCTAGCAGGAGTGAGGCAGGGGCTCAGGAAATGGAAGCAGGAGGGGCTATGCGGGATAGCAGTACACGGGGTGAAATCCTAGGCAGGGAAAAGGGTCTCTCCAAACCCTGCAGGGACCGGGGGAACTCTGGGGGGAACAGGATCAGGATAAAGAGACAAACTCACTGTACTGCTGCAGCTTCTCTGTGTATTCCGAATCAGAGCCATGCCGCTGCTTCCTGGAGGGGGCAGGGTGGAGGCGAGGCCTGAGACAAGCCCAACAGCTCCCTCTGTCCAGGGGACCCTTGGGCTCACAGGAGGGGCAGGGTGTGCAGTGGATGGCCTCCTGCCTGGTCCCGCAGGTAGCAGGAACAGCAGCTCCTGGGTCTCTGGGCAAGGGGCTCAGTGGACTCGGTCCCTGAGGGGACCTGCCAGGGGACGGGCAGGGGACAGGGTGAGGACATGTGCAGGACTAGAGAGGGCCTTGCCAGCAAGAAGTGCCTGCGCCCATCAGGGGCGTCTGCGGCATGTGCACTCTTGGGTACTCTGGGGCAGCTCTCGCCAGCCCTGGGGAGCAAGCCGGGCCTGAGAGTACCTGAGGCAGACGACAGCGATGACCACCACAGCTACCACGAAGACAAGCCCAGCTGTGGCAGAGCCCACAATGAGGGGAAGCTGCTCCTGGAGCTGCTGGGCACCAGAGCCTGGAGACGGGGAGGGGACTGGGTAAGTGGGGGGATGGGATGGGGAAGTATGGGTGTGTGGGAGCAGGTGCAGTGGGGTACACACCTCTCTCGCTTGTGGTCTCAAACTCAGCTGGACGGCTGTACTGTCCGTAGCCAGCTACAGTGCGGGCACGGACCTGGACCACATAGCGGGCGTCAGGCCGCAGCCCGTCCAGCTGCACCGAGTTCTTCTGGCTGGTCACCGTGGAGGCAATGCCCTCACTCTGCAACACCAGGAGAAATAAGGCACCTCAGTGGCCCTGAGGCCCACCAGCCCCTGCTGCCCCCGGGGCCCACCTGCGGCCATCTCAGTACCCAAGACCGTGCTCCCCAGGACCCCTGCCACCATCTGGGGGGTCATCTTCTCACCCCAAGGCCTCCTCCTTCTCCTGCCCCTCAAGGCTCTGACCTTCTCAAAGTACTTCATCTCATAGTCCAGGATGACTCCATTGGGCCGCTCTGGGGGTGCCCAGGACAGGGTGAGGCTGCTGCCCGAGCTGCTGTGCAGATGCAGTGTAGGCACTTCAGATGGAGCTGAGGGAAGAGTGGGGGCAGGGCCTCATGATGGGCTCGGCGGGCCCTGGCATCCCTCCCTGGTGGTCCCCAGGCAGGCCCCAGGCCACCTCAGCTCTGAGTGGGAGAAAATGACCCAGGCCCTACCCTCGCATGTCCCCTCCTCACCAGCCTGGTTGGTGGTGATGTTCACAGCTGCGTAGCGGGGGGGCAGAGGGCTCTTGCCCGAGACACCATTGACTGCCTGCACCTCAAAGGTATAGCGTGTGTGGGCCAGCAGATGGCTGATGTGCACCCGGCGCTCCGTCAGGCCCAGCTGCCGAGGCACGAACTCCACGTTGTCGTCACAGCGAGAGCAGGCTGAGGTGCCCCCGGCCCCAGGGCCCCCATGGCACTTCTTGCAGATGACATTGTACAGGAGGTCGTCCCGGCCACCCAGGTCCCGGGGCTCGCTCCACTCGAGGATCAGCGAGGTCTCGTTCACGTTGGAGATCACGCCCCGAGGAGGAGATGGCACCGCTGGAGGAAAGGTGGAGGGAGAGGGCAGTGAGCCGGGCCCTAGCACCACCCTTCTACCCACAGCTCCTGAGGACTGCAAGCTGCTTCCTTGCTTTTGTCTCGACTTTAATAAGCAGAATGTCTTTCCTCCCCTTCTTCACTGGGGAGACTCTATTTAGCCTTCAAGGCTCAACCTGAGATGTCACCCCCTCTTGGAAGCCTTCCTTGATTCTTCTCCTTCCTGTCTTCTGCACTCCCATAACACAATTCCTGGGTATCCTTCCAGCCCAGCACTTAGCACATTATATGGTCATTATCTGTTTTCACATCTGTTTCTCCCACCAGGTTGCAAGTTCCTTTAGGACAGTGACTGTATCTTATTCTCTTCCACATCCCTGGCACCTGGCACAACGCCTGGCACCAAAGGCCAGCGCAGGGAGAAAGCAGGGCACTGGGCTGGCCTAAGGACTTGAGGCCCCCTCTACAGTTACGGTTGGGTCAGGAGAACAGCAGTTCTACACAGTGGAAGGAGCGAGGAACTAGATGTCCCAGCGGCTTCTGATGCCTGGCTAGGCGCTAGTCAGTGCTTATTCAATGCTGGTGGCAAGGCTGAGAGCCAGCTGACCTGGATTCCGGCCCAGGGCCAGTCACTTCTCAGCTGTGCCATATTGCACACAACGTCGAACATCCTCAGGCCTTGGTTTCCCTATCTGGAAAATGGGTATTTATAGCGATTGTTTAGGCCCCCAGACGGAAGGCCTGGAGTGGCACAGGATGAGGCCGTGAGTTCACTTACTGGTACAGGCACTGTCTGCAGAATCTGAATCTGCACGATAGAAGTTACTGTGGCAGGTGCAGATGCCGGCAGCCGGTGAGGTGGTGCGGCTGTTGGAGGGGCAGGGGAGGCAGGGCCCCTCTCCCTGCTTTGCCTTGTAACTCCCAGGGGGACAGGCTGCGGGGAAGAAGAGGATGGACATGCTCTTCAGATCTGTGAGAATCTGGCCCTCCCCCAGCACAGGTCTTGGCCCCTCCACCTCCTAGACTGTGGGGGCTATGCTAGGATTGCCTCACTCCATGCAGCTACAAAAGGCCCTTTTGCCCCGTGGAAACCCCACGTCAGCAGATTCCTCCCCGCCCCGGCCCCCCACCCCTACCCTGGGGCCTCACGGGCGAAGACGTCAGCCCCATCACCTGGGCAGCCTGGGCTTGTCGAGGCAGGGAAGAGAGAAGGAAGAGGAGGGGTGGGGAAGAGACCACTGGCAGGCTTGCAGCACCCTCTACTCTGCCAGGATGCCCCTGCCCCTCCCTGAAATTTGAGGAAAATCAGTCCTAGGACCCTCGGGGCCTCCTCGGAACAGCCAGAGGGGGGCCTTGCTCCCACAACCAGCCTCTCTCCCCACCTACCACCCACCAGGAGCAGGGCAGCAGCTCCTTTCTGCCCTTGGGCAGAGGTGGGGGCTGAAGAAGGCTGAGCAGATGAGAGAAAGACAGCAAGCAGGAAGGCTGGGGTCACCAGGAGTTCAGAGCCCTCAAAGCATCCTCAAAAGGCACCCCAGGCTGGGTGCCCAAACATCTCTTCTCAGTTTCCTCTCTTGCCATTCAGACTTGAGCCCTTGGGCCGGGTTGGGGGATTCCACATATCTATGACAGTCATTTAACTTATTATTCCAACTGGAATGTTCTGAGAGTGAAAGGGGCTGCTAATAATAACCATGTCATAACAAGCATAAGCCAGGACTGCCCCAGACCCATTAAAGCATATGGTCACTCTATCCATGTCTGACTGCTTCGGGGAGGTCATCCAGAATGGGGAATGCCCAGAGTTGGGGCTATGCTCTTCTCTGGGGTTTAATCTCCCCTCATGAAGGTGATATTCCACCCCAAGCTCTTTGGAGCCAGTGGGGGGAGGGGGCAGAGGCCAGGCCAGGCTGGTTGCTATGGGAACCAGCATGCATTTCCTGCCAGGGACCTGCAGAGTGTTAGCCCCTCTTCAGGCTGTCAGGCTCATCACCCCCACCCCCTTTCTCCACTTATGAAGAGGAAGTCTGGGGCAGGTTCCCATAGAGAAGTGGAGAGGGGCCGGGCAAGGCACTGTTCACCCTGCCATGACAACACCCAGAACGGAGGTGGGGTGGGCTGCCAGCCAGGTTGGGCAGCCAGTCCCCTCACACCTAGGGCTGTGTTAAGAGCCAGCCCCCACCCCTTAGAGTTACAGGCTGCAGGTGTCAGGGCATAAGGGCAAGAAGGCAAGGCCCTCGGCATCTTGCCCTGCACATAGTAGAGCACTGGACAAGGCTATAGCCCCAGCTCCCACATTCCCAGCTGTAACACATTGGGAGACTCAGTTTCCTTACTGGCAAAATAGGGGAGATAACGGGAATCTACCTTACAAGACTGTGATGAGGCTCAAATGAGAACCCTTCATGAATGGGTTTTATGGCTGGAAGTCTAGTACATCTTAAGGTCATAGGTGTCTTGGCAAGCCACCATGGACAAGCCTCCTAACCTCCTCCTGTATGAAAGGAGGACAAGAGAATCCCTGGCCCCACACATCCCAGGGATTCTAAGAGAGTCATGGCTGACACTTAGGTAGTACTTGTGTTGCCATGTCCCAGGCACTGCTCCAAGAGCTTCACATGCATTGACTCACTTAAGCCCACCATGAGTCCATAAGGGACCACCACCATTGTTCCCATCTTGCATATGAGGAATCTGAGGTTCAAAGAGTTAAGTAACTTGCCCAAGGTCCCACAGGTGCTGAGTGACAGAGTGAGGACTCAGACTTGAAGGACTGGGTCCCTGACCACTGGACTATAAATACTGCCTCTCAAGGAGCAGATGAGATCCCAAGGGTTGAGTGCCCACAAGCCCTAACCCCACGGTTCTGGGGCCCATCTAGTGCTTCCAGGAAGAAGTATCCACTCGGGGCCAAACAAAGCAGGCATCTCTGCTGACTGTCTGACTCTCTGAGAGGCATCTCCTTACCAAGGATTCTCCATGTTTCTCTTCCTGTCCCTTTAGTTTCTTTGTTTCCCCTTATTATTCTGGTGTGTCTCCTCATTTTCTCTCCTCTCCCTCCTTACACCATATTGCACTTGATACTCCTTTTCCCTTTCCTCCCTCTGCCTCAGGCCTGACGCCAGACCTCCTTGACTGGCAGGTGGGAGGCAGTAGGTGGCTTTGGCCCAAGTCCTCCCCTCCTCCCACCAGGCCAGTCCCCACTCACGGCGGCACTGGGATTCCTTGGCAGCTGGCTCATGGCCGGTGGCACAGGTGCAGGCTCCTACAGGCACCATCCATTCCCCATCGCCATTGCAGTAGAGCTTGAGTGGCACTGACACCTCCACAGCATTAGCAATGCAGGTGCCAGGGGCAATGACCAGAGAGGTGGGCTCAGCCCCCGTGAGGGTCTCAGGAAAGAGGGCGAAGCCCGCGGTGGTAGATGCACACTTCTTGTAGAAGGCACGCACAGAGATGAGTGACATGCAGGCACCCTGGTCCTGGAAGGCCAAGTAGAAACCGGCCTTGGAAAGTGGCCCAAAGCTTCGCACCTTGGTGTTGACACGGCCAGCATCAAGCCTTGAGAAGCTCTCATCGGGCGCGATGGTGTCCACCTTCACATAGGGGTTCTCCATCCAGAAGGGGGAGGAGGCTGAAGCCACATCACTGTCAGCCTCATAGTAGAAGAGGTTGAAAGTCTCTTTACAGGAGCCAGGGATGTTGGGGATGCTGTTGCAGTCACGCACGGTAAACTTGAGCTCCACATAGACGCGCTGAACCTCTCGCCGCCAGATGAACCCCGTGCGAAGCCAGTTGTTCTGGCTTGACTCTCGCACGTTACACACCTGGTACGTGCGGATGGGGTTCATGGCCTCATCGTAGCCACTCACCTCTTCCCACTGCGCAGTGAAAAAGACTGAGTGAGCACCAACATTTGCCAGGTGCTTTACCCCATGCCCAGATCTGTATTTACTTCACTGAGATGCTTCTGTGGTGTCGTGGCTGAGCATGCAGACTACATGGGTTCAAATCCCAGTTCCTGCTGTGTGACTATGGCTTATGTCACTTAACCTCCCTGTACCACTGTTTCCCCATCTGTAACATGGCAAGAATAAAGATGTATAGGGAATAAATAACTTTAAATGAATGACAAGCTTAGAGTGTTTGCGAATTACTATGGGACTGTTAGCTATAACGTTTGTTATTTTTAGGCCTCAGTTTCATTGCCTGTAAAATGGAGCTGATTGGATATAAATGAGGTGGTAGGGAATCAAATCGGTTTAATATATATAATGGGCCTGTAACAATGACCCATACAGAGCAAACATTCAATAAATACTGCCTATCGCTATCACATTTAACCTTCACTACGACTCCATGAGAAGATACATCTGTTGTCCTCACTCTATAGAAGAGGAAGCCAAGACTCTCAAAGGTAGAGACTTGCCCAAGGTCACACAGTCAGGCCTGGTGAATGAGGGCCCTTAACGCCATCCCACCACAGTGTTTCAGAGCTCAGTGTAGTTGTGAAGGCCAACTAGGGAGATTAATTAGGATATTTTGGAAATGTCAGAACTACAGGAAGCCCAGAAAACTGCCTCACTAAAAGTCACACAGCAAGTCAGAGATCTGGAGCCAAAGTTTCCTGGTCCCCAAGCCAGTGCCCTACCCAGGGACCCAGGAAGGAGGGAGATGGTTGCAGAAGACATGTAAAGAGCTGTCAGGCAGGAAAGGGATGGTGACAGGCCAAAGGTAGGCTGAGGGATAGGCAGAGGGAAGATGGGGCAAAGATGGTGTGTATGGGGAGGAGGACACAGTCAGGCTGAAGGCTGAAAGGGTGAGAAACACCCATAGGCAAAGAAGGAAGGTGACAGGTGCCAAGGATGTGAACGGCACAGGAGGGGACAGTAATAGGCAGGGGGCAGAGGCAGCCCTTCTCCAGCCCTGAGCTGGAGCAGAATGGATGCTGAAGGAGGAAGCGGCCTACTTGACCAACCAACACTCAGGGGAGATGGTGGGAAAGGCTTACCCCACTTTCTGGATGAGATGTCCATGCCAACTCAGACGTCACCCATTTTGTGTCCATGAGGGTTTCTGGGAAGCAACAGAAGAACAAAGGTCAGAGGCCATGCTCGGGATGGGGAGAAAGAGGCTGTCCAGGAAAGGTCAGGACACCAGAGAATGATTCCCACCAGGCACTACCCCATCCCACCCCACCCCCAAGTCCTTGAAGCTCTCAGCTATCTTGCCCTGGAGAAGACCTTGCAGCCACCCCCAGAAGTGTCACAGCCCCAAAGACGTCAGGATGTCAGGTTGTCAGGTCATCAGACTGTCAGGTCATAGGCCAGTTGGAGGTGGATGTCTACTACTGACCCCTTGCCTGGGTTATAGAGGCAAGAGCCAGGGCCAGTTCACACACCTACAGGCTCTGCTAATCTCCACATAAAGGGGTAGCAGGCCCTTTATCCTGGAACAAAGGGCAGTATGCTTCAGACCCTGCTGCCCAGGCCTCCCCTGACTCCATTCTCAACACAAAGGCCCAGCACCACACATGCCTGGGGGAATGGGAGGGCAGTTACAGGGCAGAGCCTGCTCCCACCCAGCCTCCTACTCAACCACCCCTGGAGAATGGGGCACAAATGCTCTTTCAGGGTGGGCTGAGGGGTCACCAAGACCCAGACCAGCTCCTGGCGAGCTAGTTCAGTTCTTCCTATAATCCTTGGATAAAGGTGCTGTTAGTATTCCCCTTCTACAGATGAGAAAACTGAGGCCCAGATAAAATAAATATATGACCTAAGGTAAAACTGCTAGGACTTTGGGTGAAGGGTTGAAAGGTAGCTGACTCCACCATTAACCCCTTAACTCAGAGCACTCACTATGAAGGGGAAGAAGAGAAGGAGGAACGGAGAAAACCTAGAAAGCTCCTGTGTATCCTTTAAGTCCCAATCCAGCTGTCACCTCCTCCAGGAAGCCTTCCCTGAACCATCAAATCAAGTTAGATGCCTTCCTCTGTACATACAGGGTCAAGGGCTTTGTCACAGCACTGATCCTGTTCCAAGCTTCAGTTTCTTTCTTTCTTTCTTTCTTTCTTTCTTTCTTTCTTTCTTTCTTTCTTTCTTTCTTTCTTTTTTTAATATTTTATTTATTTGAGAGAGAGAGCACGAGTAGGGAAGAGAGGGAGAAGCAGGCTCCCCACTGAGCAGAAAGCCTGATGCAGGAGCAATGCCAGTGCAGGTTTAACCGTGGGCTCGATCCCAGGACCCTGGGATCATGACCTGAGCCGAAGGCGGACACCTAACCGACTGAGCCACCCAGGCGCCCCTAAGCTTTCAGTTTGCCCTTGCTCAGCCATAGGAGGGGTCCATTAATGTTTCTGACATAAACTCACTGCTCTAGGAATCAGGCTCTGGGTTCTGGCTGGGCAACTTTGCTCTCTCAGAGGAGAGAGATGCCAACTCCTTTCTTACAGCCCGGGAGACAGTTCTGCCCCCTGCCCCCTGCCTAGGAGGAGAAAGACCCAGACCCCATGGGTTCCAGGCTTATGGCCTTCACTGGCTTCCTGCAGTCTGGGTCCGAGTTGAGGATGGTGGATGAGGCAGCTATGGCCCCAGACCCTCATGTGAGGCAAAGGGGGAGCAGGGCTTCCATCAGAGGTGGCTGGTCCCTGGAGGGCCTGGCTGCGGGGCGAGCTGTCCCAGCCTCATTGCTGCCAGCCTGACAGGCCCCTCTGGCAGACAGACAGATACGGACATTTGGGACGGGGGTACAGGAGGCAAGGAGAGGTGGACAGAAACGGGGGCCCAGAGACAGGCGGGGAGAGAGGCGCGGAGCAGGGGCCTCGCTGAGGCGGACGGTGGGCGGCCGCGCTGGAAGGATGCGCAGAGCGGCTGGCGCGGCCCAGACAGCGCGGCGGCCCGCTGAGGACTGCAAAAGACGGTGAGGTGGACAGACGAGGAGGACCAAAGAGAGACCGGGAGGGAGGCTTCCAAGCAGCCTCTTCCCCAGCCGGCAGCCCAAGTATTCCTGTCCCCGGAGCCCGCGGAGCCCAGCGCGCCCCCTCGCCCCACGCCAGCCAGTCCGCCCGCTTGTCTGCCCGCCGCCCGCCCCCCCAGCAGGCAGGGGCTCCCACCGCTCCCTCGAGCTGCCTCCCCCTCCCTCTCCCTCACTTCCTTCTGCTCAGCCTGTGCCAAACCCATCTGGAACTGTTTAAACCCAAATATTCAGCCCCCTCCCCCCTCCAGCCAGATTCCTCCACAGTTTAAAACAAGCCCAGTGCTGGCTCTGGGAGGACCGAGGGGAGGGAGGGGACGGTGCGGAGGGGGAGGGGAAGGGGAGGCAGCGGGGAGGGAGGCTCTTCATTTCTGTTTAATTTCTGGGGAGCGGGAGAGGGAGGGGGCGGGGATCAGCCCTTGGCCATCGCTCAGCCTTGGCCATCGCTCAATCTCGGCACATTTTTCCCATTAATGAGGAGAGGACTTGGATTTCGAGTCATGTGTGCCCGAGGAGGGGCTCCGGTCACCCTGGTGGGGAGGGGGCTTGCTCTCTGGGGAAGGGGAGGGGTCTGCTCCCTTCAGCAAGAGGGAGACCCTGGGGTGCCCGTGTCCCAGCCTTAGGAAGGGCCTGGAGGGGGTCCCAGAATCCGTCTGTCTGTGCCACAGGGACCCAAACCAACAGATCCCACCTTTTCTCTGCTATGTGTGCGCCCTGTATGCGTGCAAGCGTGTACACATGCTGGGGTAAAGGATATGAGGAACAGGGGACAAGGACGAAAGAGGACAGAGTAAGCAATCTCCAAACTCCCCAGCTGCCAATCGCACCCCCATCCTCCTCCTCTGCTGGAGGGAGACCAGAAGGCAGACAGCCGCTCTCTGAGACAGGCCCTAGAGTCAAGCCGGAAACCCCACCAGCCCCTGAAAAGCAAGCAGGGAAGTGGACAGCAGGCCAGGGGGCTCTCTGGGACCGGGGCTTCAATGCTCAGAAGTGAACCAGCACCCCTTTCAGGTTTCCAAAGGGCCCCAGAGAACAGCCACGTGGCGGCGGCTGTGCAGCTCTTGCCTGTGCACAAATACACACAGGCACAAGCCTTCCCCAGTTCGCGGTGGCTAGGCTCATTCTCTGCCACAGGGGCCAAAGAATGACAAGTCAACACATATGGTGGACAAAAAACACACAAAGCCACAGCCGCCCGCAAACACACACACACACACACACACACACACACACACACGGCTTCATACTCAGCCATAGCCTGTCTTTTTCAGACACAGATGCATATGGTACAAACAGATGAGTGTTCCTTAGACATTCATATACAGTGACTCCTTCCTATGCACAGATTTGGCTTGCCTTAGGCAAACACTCACTCTTACAGTCTTCATGTGTGCATATTTCCAGAGACATATGCATACATGGAGGGCACGCACACCCAACAGTATAGTCTCCTTACACACCCGACTGCACACAATTGCCAGCCACCAGTCACAGTCTTGGGCGTAGTCAGGTGCAAACATAAACACCAGTTTCTCTATACAGACTCAATGATGTGCTCTTACACAGTCACACACAACTGGCATCAGCTACACGCCGATGCCCATTTGCACTCAAACACACCACAGGA
The DNA here is from genome assembly GCF_053574225.1 of Canis aureus. Taxonomy (NCBI): domain Eukaryota; kingdom Metazoa; phylum Chordata; class Mammalia; order Carnivora; family Canidae; genus Canis; species Canis aureus. Next base: position 22,020,088 of record NC_135641.1, on the reverse strand, counting down.
GCATGCAGATGCAGTATTAATATCAATATCTACAGTTTGCATAAAGCCTCAGAGGTGCATCCTCCATGCACACGCAACGTGCACACACACATATTGCAAGCATGTTCTTTCTATGAGATGAGTCTTCAGGTGGGGTGGAGGAAGGCTAGGAGAAGGCAGTGTCTGCTAAGAAAGCAGAGGTACTGGGCCAGTCCTGGCCAGAGGTGCAAGGAAGGAGCAAGCCCCAGACCTGCTTCCTGTGGCCCTGGCCTAGGCGGGCACTGTCACTGGTCACGAGGCTGGAGGTGGGGTAGGGGCATGAAGATGATTCTAGGTGTGGCCGGGTGTGGCCTCTCCAGGTGCAGTCCCTGCCCAAGCAGCAGGCCACTTCCCTGCCAGCACAATGGCACTGTCCCCAGCACTGAGGCCTCGGAGAGAGGTGGCATTACGAAGAGCTTTGGGCAACACTTCCACATGTAAGTCGGGCACCCGGGAAGAGAATATCGTGAGTACCCAGCCTGCATCTGAGGCCCTCGTTGGGCAGCCCTGGTGCAGAGGCACCAGCTGGGAACCTGCCACCAGCCCTGGTGAAGGGCCAGGTACACACAGCTTTATGAAGCTGCCAGACCCCACAGCACCTCATGTCCCAAGTCATACAGGGCACACTGCTCTGTGTCAGTGAGTCCCAGGAAATCCAAAACCTCCCGAGACAAAAGCAAGAAGCCCAAGTTCCAGATTAGGGACTTTAAGGGGGTGGGGAAGGTCAGGCTCCTGGGCTGAGCCAGTGGAGATTGCAGGGGCAGGCGGGGCAGGTGGATAGAGGGGTAGCGTCCAGACATGAAGGCGCACAGCCCTGCCTGCAAAGAGAGGGAGGGAAGCCCAGGCCAGCCCTGAGTTGGTCCCCCTCCTCCTTGATGGGGCCCCCACCTCGGCCAACCAACCCAAGGGATCTGTCCCATCTTCTCCCACCTTGCCCCTACCCCGTGTGTCAGCGTATGTCCATGCATGTGCCAGGCCACACACTCAGGGTGGTCGGCCAGAGGAGGAAGGGGATTGGGGTGGGGGGGGAGGCTCCTGCTATGGGACCTGGAAGAGCCTAACTCACCTCTCCCTTTCTCCACCCATGGCCCCTTAGCCCTCGAATCGGGGATGGAGAGGAGGAGAGCATCTCAAAACAGAGAACACATTTTGTTTTCCATTCTTCCCCTCAGATCGTGGAGATTTATAATTAAATAAACCTGAGAGGGAGAAGGGAGGAGAAAGCACAGAGCAAGGAGCCCAGATGCCTCCGCGTTCATCCATGCCCCCACTCTAGGCCTGGCCTTAGCAGCCAGCCAGGACGGATGGACAGCTAGCCCTTCTGTGAGGCCTCTGAGCCCTTCCTGGGACCCCAGCCACAGTGGGGCTGCCTGGGGGTCTGGGGGCAGAAGGCAATAGATCTGGGGTCAGGGCGGCCCTGGGGGGGGGGCGGGGGGGCCTCTCCCACCCCATCAGGTGCCCAGCTGTACCCAGTCTCCCTCCCTACCCCCAACCCCCCCAGCTGCCCAATCCCGACAAACCAGTTTGACTCAGCACAACAGGCAGGGCTACAATTTTCAAACTATGCAGGCCTGGTGATTCAGCCTCTTCATGCTGTTTAATTAGTGTAAGGCCGGGTGGCGGAGGCCTTGCCCACGGCGGCTTAGGCTTTAGCTCCCTGCCGCTGAGGCCATAGAGACGGCGGCCGCGGTGGCAGCAGTTCTGGCTACAGGGAAGGCAGTGACGTGCAAACTGGTTCCCCCAAATACCTGCCACTGCCCTTCAGTGGCAGCTCTGAGGTGCCAGCTCATGACAAACAGGGACGGGGTGGGGGCAAGGCGGGGGGGTGTGCACCAGAGGCAACTCTACAAGTGAGCCAGCCACAGAAATCCCAGGCCTGGTGTCCCCTGTCAGCTAACACCCCCTCAGGGGCCACTGCTGCCGCCCCTGAGGGGGAGACGGACTCACACACCGCCTCTTCACCTGCCCGCCAGGTGCCAGGTGCGCTGCGGTGGCCACTCAGCTTAGCCCAGCTTGGCCGGGAGGGTGCCGACCTGTCCCTTCCTCTTACATCTGGCAGCTCTTTCTCTTTTCTCGAAAGGGTGGGCTCTCGGCAGACCTCCCCGTCCTATCTGAGGTGTAAGTAACCCCGTGGCCCAGACATCCTTCCTCATCCCACGCCTGTTCCTGGTCTGCTCACCTTCCGGTCCATGGTCCTGAGGGGGAGAAGGGATCTTGGCTCAGGGGACTGAGAAACACTACCCGAAAGGAAAGTGAGCAACAAGGTGGCCCTGTTTCTCTCTGACTGAGGGCAAATCTGAGGGCGATCTGTGTATGTTTGCGGGGCGGGGGGGTGGAGGGCAAGCAATCAGAGGGTAAAGGAAGGGGGGGGGGTTCTTCAACCAAGGAGGACAAGCAAGGACCCTGGCTCCATCCTCATGGAAAACTGATGAGGCCCTTGGATGCAGTCCAGGTGGACGCCAAGAGTGTAGGGAGTAGAGCAATCAGGCGGACCCATGAGGTAACAGCACCGACAACTCAGGCCTAAATGTAATGGCCCCCAGAAGCAGAGAGCCAAAAGGCTCCCCTAGGTCCAGGGCAAACTACATCCCGGCCAAGCCAAATGGAGGGCTGGAGCAAGGAGCCTGGGTCCCCTGCCTGTAAGGCTTGGCAGTGGTGCGGGTCCTAGGTAGCCCTGCCCGCTGGCCACAGTGCAGGACCACCAACTCTTCCCACCTCAGCCTTCGAGCTCCAGACAGGGCTGGGGGGTGGGCAAGACACTGAGTCAACTGTCCCCCACTTAGCTCTCATCCCATCCCATCCCACCCCTCCCAGAGCTGAAATGAGCTGGGAGTCGGGAGACAACTTTCTCTCCGGGCCAACCTTCCCACCCCCCATCACCCAGTCCTCTAACCTCTCTCCAGCAGGGCAGGCACACCCCAATTTCACTTCTGCCCCTCCCCAAAGAGCAGACCCTAGGATAATGATAATAGCAGTTAATCCTCAAATAATAATGGCTGTGTGCTGAGCACCCCACACGCATTAAGGACTCAACCTTCACTATAACCGGAGGATAGTGGGTACTATCTCTATCCCATCTCACAACGAGGGAGGAAAGAGAGTGGGGAGGCCTACCTGGCGGGGGGGGGGGGGGGTGGTCTGCACACCAAAGCATCTCTATTTTTCCTTTCATTCTCCCACACACAAACTGAAAACCCTAAGGTCTGAGGTATGGCGAAAGCAAAGGAACCAGAACAAGCCACATACAGAAGGCACTGCTACTTCCTAGGGGCACCCCGCACTGGCCTGGCCCGGCCACCACCCACCCACCCAGCCAGGGAATAGCCCCCGGATACAGCTGAGGGGGGAAGGAGGGACAAGGTTGGGGCCCTGCCGTCCTCTCTGTGCTGCTCCTGCTCATCAGTTCTCTGCCTCCCACTCAGCCCCTCAGCTCTTTGGCCCGGAGGCCTGGATGCCAGCTCCCAGTGATGGCCTGCTCTGAGGGTCTAACAGATTGCGAGGGGCCAAGAGGAAGAAGAAAGGGAGGAAAAGGGGATGGGAGGAAGGAACGAGCCTCTCCAGGTAGCCCTTACTCACCTGACCCAAACCTCACCCTTTCCACCCCACTGTCAGCCCCAGCACCCACCACACCTGACAACAAGGGCCCTGCGCCTGTGTCGCCTCTCCTGGGCTAAGACACAGAGTCACAGACCTGGGAACTCCAACAGGCTCCCTGGCTCACACCCTTGAGGCAATCAACAACAAAGCCCCACACTGGTTTCTCACGCCTGAGATCCTATCACACGCATGTGGGCGCGACCTCAGTGTGTCTGCTTGGATTTGCATGTGTCCACCCGTGTGAATCGGTCTGTCAGCACCGGTGGGCTCAGAGATAAAAGGGGGTGGGGGTTCACAGGAACACTGTACCCATAAAGAAAACTGGAAAGCACCAGAAGATGCCTTTCTTTCAGAACTGTGTGCTTTTTCTTTCCTCCCAACCTTTAAGTTTACCAGTTGTGAACATACAAACCAACCAAGTTACACAGGATTCATATTTTTGTTCCTGTACTAAGTGACTAGATCTGTTGTTAAAGCCGCCAAAAAAGAAGTACTGTCTCTATTCCAATTACCCCCAAATGTCTGTGGTGTGCTTCCCTCCACATGACGGAACGTTTTTCTTCTCTCATTTAACGGCTCCAAAATTTTTGGAAACTCTGTGTATGTGTGTGTCTATTGTTTGTGACCAGTGTCAGTGCCTCCCCAAGGCCTGGGTCGAGGGGCCTGTGTGTGAGCTCTCCGGCCAGGGCCCACAGCATCCTGCTCAGCCAAGCACAGTCACTTGGAATTTGCAGCGACCCCCTCGGCACCGTCTGGGTAGGTGTCACACAACCCGATGAGAAACTCAGCCTTTTCCCACCGGCAAGAGGGGCAAACCCCAGAACTTCGGGGGTGCAATGGGGACCGGAGCGCTCGGGGTCCTGCCAGAGGGCGGCCGACAGCCGCAGAGCCGTGCGCACCGCCGGGCACGCACACCTCGTGGGTGACCCGCGCCCCATAAACCGTAAACAATAACAGGCCCCCGCCTCTGCACCCCGCGGCCCTCCCCCGACAGAGCGGGGTGCGCGCGCTCACACCTCTCGCGGTGCGCTCCAACGGGCTCCCCCCCACGCCGCCCCTCCACCTGGGGGCCCCCACACTGGCTCGCCTCCCCGGGCCGCGCTGCGGTGAGCGCGGGGCTCTTCCCCCCCACGAGCTCGCAGCGCTGCCGGGACTTTCGGGGGCCGCCCGGGAGCTACAGCGCGCGTCCGGCGGGCCTCGGAGTCGGCGGCGCCGGCGGGGCGGGTCCGGGGGCGTCCTCCGCGCCCCGTCCTCGGCCCGCGAGCGGCGCGGGGGCCGCAGCCTCCTCCGACGGGCGCGCAGCCCGCAGCTGAGGCGCACGGCGGGTGCTCCGCGGCCCACGCTCGGGCGCCCCCGGCCCGGGAGCCCCGCACGCGCCCCCGACGCCGCTCACCTTCCAGCGCCCGGCAGCCGGCGGGCAGCAGCAGCGGCAGCAGGAGCAGCGGAGGGAGCAGCGGCAGGAGCCCCGGCGGCGGCGGCGGCGGCGGCGGCGGCCGGGCTCGGGCCATGGCCGGGGCGGGCTCCGGGAGCCGAGCCGGGCCGCGCCGGGCCGCGCCGGCGGGGCTGGGGGCACCCGGGGGAGGGTCCGCTCGGCGGGCTCCGGGGATCGCTCGCCCACGGTCCCGGCAGATCCCGGTAAGCAGAGGGCGCGATCCAGGCGGGCGGCTCCGGGACCGGGACCGGGACCGAGGCGGCGGCCCGAGCCCGGCGATGCTGCGGGGATGCAGGCAGGTCGGACCCGCGGGAATCTGGACGGACCGGTCCAGGAGGATCCCGGGCGCTGGAGAGCTCGGAGCGGAGAAGTCCGGGAGGCGGGCCGGGGCGGGAGGGCGCAGGCGGCGGTGGTTCGGGGCACAGTTATCTGGCGGCCTGCGCGGGCCCGGCTGGGCTCCGGGGCTCCGGGGCTCCGGGTGCGCGCGCCGTCCGGGGTCCAAGCTGGGATCTCGCTGCGCCGCTCACGTACTCACTTCTGCGGTGCCGGGCGCGGGGCTGCCGCTCTGAGCGAGAGGGGCGGGCCCGGCCTCCTGCCGGTCAGCGCCGTGGCCCCGCCCCCAGCCGCGGGCCGCCCACTCCGCGGCCGCCAGGCGCGCGGGTTCGGCCTCGGGAGCTCCCGGCTGGAGCTCGGTTGGCGGCGTCTCCGTCGGGCCCACCTTCGGGGTCTCCGAAGCCTGGGGTGGGCGGGGCCAGGAAAAAGATGAATTAGATTGGGCGGAGCGATGCTGTCCATCAGAGGGAAACCCCGCCTCCTCTGTCCCATTGGCCAGCAGTAACCGAACCTGAGTCCGAAGGGGTGCCGGTCACATACAACGAGCTGAGGGCGCCCCCCTGTGGCCGGCAGGCGCCCGGGGACGCCCCCACGTGGCTGGCTTCTCCAGGCACTTCCCCAGCCCCTACACTGCGTTTACCGAGGGAGCCCCCCCCATCCGCAACACATCCTGCGACCAGGGCCTTCTGCTCTTTTATTCGTCCATTCACTCATTCCGCCGTTCTTTGAGCATCGACTCTCTCACGGCTGGTGCTACAGCAGTAGAGGTTTGGGGTCCCTCGGAGCTAGTTTAGTGATGGAGGCAGGCGTGAAGTCACAGCAGAGTGTAACAGGTCTTATCATGGAGGAAAGACAGAGCTGTTAGGGGACGTATGAGGGGAATGGCTATGTCTGGCCCTGAGTAAATGATATTTCAGCTGAAATATGAAAGATGAGTAGTAGGTGAAAGATGTGTGTTTGGAGACAGCGTAGGGGTGGGGTGGCCTTTTCAAACACAGCAGTCGCACTTTGTGTGAGGTCCCAGCGGCAGGAGAAGCTGATAAGCACTTGAGGAATCTGAAGAAGTTCAGAATATCTTGAGTGTAGGGGGAGTTAGAGGCTGAAAGGAGCTGTAGGGGACCAGAGGAATTGTTTTTAAGGCTCATGAGGCCTTCCTGAGAGCTGGAGCATGAAGCAGAGGCTTTGCTTATGGGATTAGCATGGCTGCTCTGCCAAGTAGCAATGAGGCAGGCAAGGGTAGAAATAGAGAGTTGGAGAGGAAGCTGTGCAGTGGCCAGGTAGGGGAAGGTGATGGTTTAGACTAGGTTGGAGGCTGTGGGGATAAAGAAAAGTGGGCAGGTCTAAGTTGTTTTACGAGGTAGAATTCATGAGATTTGTGACAGTGGTTGAGAAATATGTGGTGGTTGGAGCCATCGAGGAGAACCCCTGGGTTTCTGGATTGGCAATGAACATCTACCCCATTTGCTCAACAAATATTTACAGCATGCAACAAATACTCTGAAACAATAGGTCTTGTTTATTAAGTGGTAGATGTTATTATAAACTCATTTTACAAACAAAATTAACATCTAGAACGGCTTGGTGACTTGCCCAAGTCATAGTGCAAATAAGTGACAGGGGTGGGATTTGAATCCAGGACTATATAGCTTTTAGACTCCCTCATCCCACTTCATCAGAGACCTTAGGATCACCTAGGTGCTCAGAGGTGCTCAGAATCCTGCGCCATCCATTCCACCTTGGATCTTGGGACTCAGAATCTCTGGGGTATGGGCCCCAGGATCCTGCATTTTAAGTAAGCATTCCAGATGCTTCTGTTACATGCTGAAGTCTGAGAATGACTATCACCACGCAGCCTCTCACTGTCCTAGCTGGAGAAAAACATCCCTCCATGGGACCTCTGACCTTCCCTAGCTACCCTAAGATTTCTGGTGGGCAGAAAGTAAGAGATCAGACTCTAGGTGCCCTCAGAAACGAGATGATCATACTCAGTCCTCTGATCATGAAGTGCCTTAGTTCCAGGGGTGGAAGCTCCATTACAGGAAATGAAGTCATGGATCTGGTGCTTGAAGACATAGCTCTGAAAGAGGCCTATCCTCCCAGCCAGAGACAGAGGTAGGTGTGGGTACACAGGGCTGGGGGAAGGGCTGCCATGGGACAGAGACCCAGATCCCACCTCAGCCTCCCAAGCACTTTTGCCTCCAGACCAGCTCTCAAGCACTAGAGATTCCTAACAACATTATTCAAGGCTCTAGACCACGGAAAGGATCTGAAGCTCTTCTTGAGCAACTCTCCCATTGTAGAGCTAGAAAGCTTGAGGCCCAGAGAAGACTGTTTGCCCTCCCGTCTCCTCTGCCCTGGGGTGCTGGTTGGCATTGGGCAGTGTAGGATCTTGGCAGGGGGCCTGGCAGCAACACCTCTCAGCCGAAGCCCTGCTCGTTGCAAGGCGGATCTGTGAGGCTGGCACTCCTGTTTGCTCAGCATCTGTGCCAGGCGAGGCCTCGCCCTGGACAAACACAGCCTGCTGAGCGGCAGGCACCAAGCTCCTTTGTTCTTGGGCCTGATAGCAGGGCTAACAGGTAACAGAGGGCCCGTCCTCACCGGATGCTGGCACCATGGTTCCCACGGGAATGCTTTTTGATCAAGAGGCCGACAGGCTGAAGGGCACCCAGGTACTGGCTGCAATAGCCTGGGGCAGGAAGGTGACCACCTGGCAACAGAACAGACGTGAGAGGGGAGCAGGTGGAGGGATGAGGACCAAAAGCCAGGCCAGATAAGGAAAACTGGGACACCTCCATCTCTTTGGGGCTAGGTGGGCGGAGCGTCCTAACCTATCTTTCCAGGCTGAGGAGGTGCCAAGGAACCCAGGGAGCAGGTTCTGACCTTTGATTTGGAATGAAGGGAAAATGTCCAGACTGAGGTCAAGGTTCCACTCTCTGAGCGCATCTTCCTTTGCCCATTTGAAACTAGAAGGAAGCTTAATGTAGAAGCAAGAGCTTGCTGAGACCTGGGTACAAACCCTGGCATGGTCATTCACCAGCTGGGATGGATACTAGTGATGAGAAGCTGAACCTTCCTGAGTCCAAGCATCCGCCGGAATGAAGGTGGGATGATGATCACACCTCCCTTGCAAGCATACTGTGATGCTCTGGCCACAGGGCCAGGAGCCCAGCAGGTGCCTATTAAATGGTCCCTATGATAATTAATACCCAGTCCCCAGAACCTCTCTGGAAATGCTATCAGTTTGGGGACAACTAGAGGGATGACTATGAATGGAGTTGGTGCTTAATGCCCCCTGTGGCTGTAAGCAACTTCAGATTCTCTTTTAAAAGATAATAGGGACACCTGAGTGACTCAGTGGTTAAGTGTCTGCCTTTGGCTCAGGGCCTGAGTCTCAAGTCTCAGCATCAGCCTCCCCGCAAGGAGCCTGCTTTTCCCTCTGCCTGTGTCTCTGCCTCTCTCTGTGTGTCTCTCATGAAGAAATAAATAATATCTTAAAAAAAAAAAGATAATAAATGTGTGTCCCTGGGTTTGTGGGTTGGGGCTTGTTGCAAGAAAGTCGAAACTGGAAGAACAGAGCTTGGGGATAATAAATGATGGTGGGATTGATTTGATAAGTGCTTTTTGGGCTCTGATTGAGGACCAGGGTGGGGGCAAGTAGACCACAGGCAAGAGTCGGTGATGACCAGGCTGATTGTAGCACAGTGGTCTGAGCAGCAGCGGGGATGGTCATTTGCAGGAAGAGAGTAAAGACTTGAGGAGGAACAGTTTGGTTGGGGAGGTACTGGGGGATGAGGACCGAGGGTGTCATTTTGGACTGGCTAAGTTTAGGAGGCCGGTTAGATACCACATGTGCACATCAAGCAGACAGCTAGCTTCATCACTCCCACCTCCTCCACTGACTCCCTCCTTTGTCATCTACACAGCCTCAATTCTGGCCTCTCTCTGTCCCTTGGAGGCATGACCTCAGGGCCTTTGCACTGGCTGTTCCTTCTGCCTGGATGCTCTTTTCTCAGTTCTTACAGAGCTGCCTTCTCTCAGAATTTAGGTCTCTGCTTAGATGTCACATCCCTGCCCACTCTGATTTCCTCCCTCGTCCTCCACACCATCACTGTCTAGCCTGTTGCACTGTTTCATTTCCTTATACTATTGAGCACTAATTGAGATTATACTATTTAGTCATATGTATTTACATAATTTACATGTGTCTTGTCTGTCTCCCCTTCTAGAATGTAAGCTTCCTGAAAGCAGGGGCTTGCCTTATTTAACCAATGAATCCCTGGTGTAAGGCCCAGTGCCCTGCATGAAGTGGCCTCTCAATAACAATTTACTGACCAAGTCCATAAGTATGGCCAACACATGGTATTCATGCTGCCACTTCTTCTTCCCAAGACCTTGGCGGACATTGCTCATTGATTCTGAACTCTTTCCTTAGCATGACGGTGCAGACAGCCCTTGTCAATCTATCAGGGTTGGCACAGGAAGTCAAACTTACCTGTCATTCCTGTAGTGGACAAAAGTCCCCTTCTTGCAACTGGTGTGACTTTATGTGATTCTTTTTTTTTAAGATTTATTTTTATTTATTTATTAAAGATTTTATTGATTTATTTGACAGAGAGAGAGCATAAGCAGGGGGAGCAGCAGGCAGAAGGAGAAGCAGGCTCCCCACTGAGCAGAGAGCCTGATGCAGGACTCAATCCCAGGACCCCAGGTTCATGACCTGAGCCAAAGGCAGATGCTTAACCAACTGAGCCACCCAGGCACCCCTATTTATTTATTTTGAGAGAGAGAGAGAGAGAGATCGAGAAAACGCACAAGCCAGAGAGGGAGAACCCCAAGCAGACTCTGTACTAAGCACAGGGCCTCTTGCCAGGCTCAGTCTCACAACCCTGAGCTCATGACTGAGCTGAAACCAAGAGTCAGATGCTTAAACAACTATGCTACCCAGGCACCCCTGTACGTCTTTTATTATTTTTTTAATCTTTATTTATTTTTTAAAGATTTTATTTATTCATTCATGACAGACACACACACACACAGAGAGAGAGAGAGAGAGAGAGAGAGAGAGGCAGAGACACAGGCAGAGGGAGAAGCAGGCTCCACGCAGGAAGCCCGATGTGGGACTGGATCCCCGGTCTCCAGGATCAGGCCTGGGCTGAAGGCGGCCCTAAACCACTGGGCTGCCCCCATGTATGTCTTTTACAGTTCCTTGGACCTCAGTTTCCTTAACTGATGCCTCCTTCAACATGCAGAGGAGTCTTCCCACTGCTCCTTGACGGGCAGGACCTCTGGGCTGGAACCTGCTGCCACATGCAGACACCCCAGATCCCTCAGACCCCATGCTCTATTCCCATCTCTCCCCTGAGTCACTCTGCACCTTCCTCCCCCTCTATTCCCCACGCTTTCTCACCAGCCCCGGAAGACGGAGGCTAGAAGGGGCCTTTGATACCCGGCCCAACAAAACCTTCATTTTCAGATGAGGAAACTGAGATCAGAGAGGGACAGTCTCTGGAGCCAGAAATCCAACAAAGACTAGTTGTCCACACCCAGTGCTTTGGCAGTAGCATTGGCTTCCCTGGATCCCTGGCAGGGCCTGGGCACTTGCTGTCAGCACCTCCTCTCCGTGATAGGGAGCCGGGGGCTGCGCTTCCTTGTGCTCAGGCATATTCCCAAGCCCCAGGAGGCATGCAGCCTGGCTTCCCTCCAGACCCTGGCTGTTGGCTGGAGAAGGATGCCCTGTGGATTCCTGGCTCCTTCCCCCACTTCCGAGCCGCCCCTTGGAACGAAAGAGGTGAGAAAGGTACAGGCCTCTTCCGCCACAATTGCTTTTGGAAATTGCCTCAAGTTGTTTGGACCAGGGCGAGGCTCCAAGCTGCTTCAAAGCCAATTAATGCCCTGTTGGCAGCTTCTCACCTTCATCCTCTTCCCATCCAACCTGGATCATCCCCTCCACTGTCTTGAAGCTATTCCATAGTCTCTGACAAGAGCTCGGTTCTGGCTTCCCTTGAGGAAGGGTGGAGGAAGAAATGAATGAGTATTGACTAAACCTCTCTGTGATCCTAAGTGGAGGTGCTTTAAATGTTTCCCAGAGAGGGGGACGCTTCGATTCCTTTGAGCCTGCCTGTACGGAGCCCTTGTTTGCAAACCGTCTTTTCTTGTGGAGCGGCCGTACCTTGTTTTCTAGGAGCTATTTGGGGAAACTCTAATGTTTGCAGAAACAGAGAGCCAGCTCCCTGCTCAGGAGGACAGTGAGGACCCAGAGGAACCCAAAAGTGCTAATTAAGGACCAATACCCATAGACATCTGGGGAGAGTTAAAAAAAAAATGGAAAAGGCTGTGACTTTCATGTTTAATGAGGAAGAAGGGAATATCAGGGGATGAAGGGAAATTTTGGGAAATGGATTTTGACTTGATATTGAACATTTCAGCCCATTTATTAAACAGTCACTGTGTCCTGTGGGGCCCAGGCAGAGACAGGCTCCAGCCCACCGTGCCCAGGAGCAGGGGGTCACAGCCACCTTCCCAAGGTGGCAGACACTGAGCAGAGGCCAGGCTGAGGCCCGGAGAATAAGAGGAGTCGGCCAGGGGAGGATGACAGGGTGAAAAGACCAGGCAGGAGGGCGTCATGGCCCTGGACGCACAGTGGAATCACCTGGGGAGGTTTTTAAAAAGAAGGATTTGGGGGAAGAAAGACTGGTTTGGAGGCAGGGCCTGGGCATTGATGTCAAGAAGATCTAATATTGGGGAAGGGGGTAGGGAGATCATAAAGTATGTGCTGGGGGGACAGGACAGTCCAGGAGTCACTGGTGACTGTCAGCAGTAACCACGGTGCCATGTGAAGGAGTTTGGAGTTCAGGTGAAGGAGATAGGAAGTCCCTGGTGGGCTTTAAGGTTCAAGCAGAGGATTAAGTTGGTCCCATTTGCTTTTTAAAACTATGCCTTGGGAGGCCTGGGTGGCTCAGCGGTTGAGCATCTGCCTTTGTGATCCCAGAGTCCCTGGATCAAGTCTTGCATCCGGCTCTCCACAGGGAGCCTGCTTCTCCCTCTACCTGTGTCTCTCATGAATAAATTTTTTTAAAAACTTAAAAAAAAATAAAAATAAAACCATGCCTTTTAGTCTAGCCTTCCCTCTCTTCCCTCTCTTCCCTCTCCCATATTACCTGATGTAAAAGGGTCCCTACAGAGGCTCACTCAGGACCACCGGGGGCCAGTGAGACCCACTGGGTGCTCTCCTTTCCTCTGCCAGGCCCGGCGGTGGTCTCTGGGCAGTGTGGGTCCTTTGTACCCACATCAGGTGGCGAACGGTCACTGGGATGCTCAGCCCTTCTCCCTGCTTGTCTTCTGTCCCCAGCAGCTGTATGGGCTCTGGTCAATCATCTGGAGCTTCTTTCTCAGCCCAGCCAGAAATGGTGCCTGATTCGCCTGAGGGTTCCAGCTGGCGCAGTACAAGGGAGGCATTTTCTCCTTTCCCAGAGCTGCTGCTGTTGGGTCAGACTAACAGCTCTTTCCTTCTCGGAATGCATTTTGTCAAGCCTTTCCAGGTCTTTGCTGCTACCCACAGAACCCCTGATGTGATGCCCCTCCTGCTCCCAGCTGGAAGTAGAGCACAATGAGAGAAAGCAGCACCTCAGAGTCCGTAGGACTTGGGTTAGAAACCTGACGCCACCTCTCATGAGTGTTGTGACCTAGGGCAAGTCACTTCAGCTCTCTGATTCTGTTTCTTCGCTTGTAAAACAGCAACACCAACCTCATGGGACAGTTCTGAGCATTAAATGAGAGAAGTATGTAAAAGCTTGGAGTACCTGGTACATAGTAGGTCTTCAAGAAATGCTAGTGCCATTTGCTGTTATGGTTATTATTATTATTATTATTATTATTATTATTATTATTATTATGACTGAGCTTGAGAGGGTGAGGTTTCCCACCTCCTACAGAGATACAACCATGAGCCAGACGGGTATGGTCCCAGCCTTCATGGGGCTTCCCATCAAAGAAACGTACAATGTTAAAAAGCACATTTGGGAGGCCAGCAAGGCCGTGCTCAGGAAATGCTACGGACGCTGAAGTGTTGAGGCTGACTTACTCAGACAAGGGAAAGGGGGAGAAGCAGTGGGGCCAGAAGAAGCAGAAAGAATTGCTCTGATGGGCAGTACCCAATGAGACACCTTCCTCTGTATCTTCTCACCCAACCGCAGAACCTAAAAAGTATTCTAAACTACTCCTAAATGCTGTGATCCCCAGACTTGATCTGCAGACCTTCATCAGTCTCATACTACACAGCATCCCTGGGGGACCGCACCGATGCCTGTGGCTGCTCTTTTCCATGCTTTAGACCCATCCCCTGGCTCCTGGACATCTCATCCGGATGCCAAATCCAACATGTCCTCGAATCCAGTATGCCCGGAGCTATACTCCTCTCCCCTTTCCCCCCAGCCCACCTTTTAGCTACTTTAGCATTTCTTTTCATGCTCTCTCACTCTCTCGCTCTCTCGTGGTTCGTGTCCTCAGATCCACCTTAGCCACTGCCTTGGTATAAGGTACTCCTCCCTCTCCTGCTTGTGTGGTTGCAGTTAACTACAAACTGGTCCCCAAACCTTTGACTACTATGTTATTCTAATGAAATTACCATTTGTGATCAAGTGAGATGCCCCCACCAGCCACCTGTCCCTAGTAGAGGGATTCATAGTAGTGGCTCTCAATCAAGCAGGCTGGGTTTGAGTCCTGTCACTCACTAGCAGTGTGACCTGGAGCAAGTCTGATCACGTCTCTGAGACTCACTTCCTCACCTGGAAGACAGAGGTAGTCACAGCACATCTGCAGTACACGGCTGCTGTTTTTGTTTGCTCCCAACATCCTCCCTCCTTCTCACTCTTCCTTTGGATGACCACCCTTCCTCAACTCTGCAGAACAGAGTTGCCAATGTAGAACTTGATCCGTGGTTAAAGGGGTGAGCATTGGTCCAAGCGGACCAGTCGGAACCTTCTCTTGGGAACTGGACTCTTGGGGGGAGTGACAGGGACTGGCAGTACCTGCTGCTGAGTCAGCAGCACAGTACCGTTTTGACAGGGTCCACACACAGCTGTGACAAGCTCTGGTCCAAAGCCTGGCCTGGCTAGTCACCTTTTTCTTCAATTCTGTGAACTATCCAGTGTCTTTCCAACTTGTTCTCTCTCTCTCTCTCTCCCTCCTTCTCTGTCTTCCAACCTCCTTTGTCCTTCTCTCCTTCTCTGCTTAAGTTAGGACCTGCTTCCGACCTTAAATCCTAAGATCTAAGGCAGCCTGGGTGGCTCAGCGGTTTAGCGCCGCCTTGAGCCCAGGGCGTGATCCTGGAGACCCCGGACTGAGTCCCGCATCGGGCTCCCTGCATGGAGCCTGCTTCTCCCTCTGCCTGTGTCTCTGCCTCTCTCTCTGTGTCTCTCATGCATAAATAAAATAAATAAAATCTTTTTTTAAAAATCCTAAGATCTATACCATACTGCTGCAGCCAGGATGAAATGGGCCATGCCCATCAAGCCCACCTCTGAGAATGTTAGCTTTAGGATGATGGATGACCACTCATCCCATCCCAGTTGTCCTGGAACCTAAGCCGGCTTGGAGGTGAGGCTCAGTGGGAGCTATTCAGTGGACCTTGAGCATCCAGTAGGCAGTGAGCCATCTGAGGGCAGAGACTGTATCTGGTTTGCTACCGCTGACCACCTCCAGGCCTGCACAGTGTCTGACGTTTAGCAGTAGGTCTTCAATAAACATCTGCTTACTGTTGATGTTCAGAGTCTACCGATATAAGCACCTGTCATTCTTGCAGAGGGGATGGTCCCTATAAAACCTGGCTGGCCTGTAATGATTAAAGGTGCCAGAAGCAGCCCTCCTACAAGAGCAGTCCTGGTCTCCAGCTCAGAATCAGTCTTTTTAGGAATTGCTCAGGCTTCAATGCTATGGCCCTGCATATCTGTTACTTCTGTCTCTTCCAGATCAGCTCAGTCCTCCTACTTTGGGAAACTGCTTCTCTCCCAGTCCAATTATGTGATTCTACTGAACCCTCTGGTCAATGTACACTATGCCATAGTCCCAGGGGTGAGCAAGGGACCAAGGGGAGCCACGGAGCTGCCTTAGTTTCCCAGAGCTGAAATGCGAATTGGGGCTTGCTGTTTGCCATCCTCCCCAAACTTGGAGACAGTCTGTACAATAGAAAATGAGACAGAGGAGAAGGCCAGAAGGGAAAAGAAGATTTACCAACGTCCCTGAGTTCCTCCATCCAATCTGCTTCTGGGACCAACCCCTTCCAAGTGAAGGGTTGGCTCATTCCTTCATTTAACAAACTTTCACTGAGCTGCTAGTACATTAAATAACTAAGATATTGTCACTGTCCTTGAGAGAGTAATTGTGCCATGACAGGCATGTATGTGTGCATGTACACACACAGACATACACACATCCGCTCATAGTGGATCATGGAGGAGGCACAAAAGCAAGAGGGTACGCTATCACCTGGGCCAACGCAGGGTGGGGGCAGCTCCACACAGACTTCACGGAGGTGGTAATCCCCAGAGGAGTCTTGAATGCCCTGCTGGGAATAATCCTCAATGGGTCTACTCTTGAAAGTAAGAGGCTAAGCTTCCAAGGCTCATCGGTTGGAAATCCTGTGTGGACTTATATCTAAGGGGATGCCTTTGTTGTAGGAGCACACTGCTGAGCTGCAGGCGTTCACTCGGGAGGTGGCAAAGTGCTGGAAGGGAAGCACTGAATGCTGACGCCCTGAGCTGTCCCCCACCACAGATCTCCCATTGTGTCCTGTCATTTCCTCCGGAAGTTTCAGTGTTGGAATGCTGCCCTGACCTACCTCTTCAGGTTGATCAAATGGCTCAATTATCTATCTAGGATCCCAGATTGTCTTAAACTGAATGGATGTGGGATGGGATGGGGGTGGGGAGCATGCGTCTAGAAAAGAAAGTGCCAGAGGGAGTCCAGCCATCCACAAGCTGTTAGCTGGAGCCCGCTGCCCACAAAAGATCCCTTTGTTATTCCAGGAGGTGTTGTCACAAGAGCTTGGCCACAACTCATGAAGCACATCCAGGAACTGTTTTTGTTAAAGGGCTGGCAGGGAGCACTGTCTGGTGGCCTGGAACAGATTCTGATCTTGAGGAGACTGGGAGGGAATACCCGCCAGGCTCCCCGGCACCACCTGTCCCTGGAGCTGGCTGTCCTGTGAGCAGGGACCAAGAAGCATGGCGAGGACTCCACAGTGAGAGCCCCAGAGCTTCTCAGGGAAGGGATTCTGGGCTGTGATCAGCTCCACCTGAAAGTTTCTGAGGGCTCCTAGTTCCATCTTAAGCTTTATTGCAACAACCATCGCAGTTCTTCCTCGGTGATTTCCAACACATGGGCTCTCTGGTGCTTAGTCAAATGCACATTGACCTCAGCAGAGCATAAGAAATCTGAATAGTCTGGATAGGAAATTGATTTGAGTTGCCACTCTTCTAGTTAGAGTGACTGTATAGTTTATCTTTCAAACCTGAACACTCCAAGAGTCAAAGGATGTGCTATTAATAATTTTACTGGGACAGCTGTCATGAACAGGCAAGCCTAGAAGTTTGGGTGCCCTATTTATTCCCCCAAACAAAAGGTCAAGATAAAAGGCTGATGCCTTGAAGCAGATCGTTGGTGGAGATGGCCAGCAAGCCTGTCCAAATTCCCAGCGTGTCTCATGTCTCTCACTCCATGTGTCATAGCAGGATGTTCTGAATTCGTAATGGCACAGACTGCCTTAGTGACCTCCATCCAGACCTTGCTGAGGACTTCATAGCCAAGAACATAGTCTAGATGCGTTCCTATGTAACTATTCTTCCATTGTTCTTTACCACAAAAGGCTTTTAGGCACAGAATAGAAGGTAGGCTTGTGCATGTGCGATCTAGCAATACCAAGTGTGGGTGTGGGCACAGAGCAACAGAAACTTTGGCACATCACTAGTGCAGAAGCTACACACTGGATTTGAAGAGCACAATGTCCTCAGCCCAGTTACTCCACTCCTGGGGGTAAACCCTTGTGAGACTCTCCTGTGTGTGCAGAAAGAGAGCTGAACAAAAATCTTGATAGTGGTGTTGTCTATAATAGTAAAAAATTGAGGGCAACCTCAAGATCCATCACCAAAGTCACAGATTTTTAAAAAGGATGATAAAAACAAATAATACAGTTTATTTTTTTATTTTTTTTTTAAGATTTTATTTATTTATTTATTCATGAGAGACACAGAGAGAGAGGCAGAGACACAGGCAGAAGGAGAAGCAGGCTCCATGCAAGGAGCCCGACGCGGGACTCAATCCCAGGTCTCCAGAATCACACCCTGGGCTAAAGGCAGCGCTAAACCGCTGAGCCACCTGGGCTGCCCAATAATCCAGTTTAAAAACGGGTAGGAGATCTGAACAGACAGACATTTTTGGAAAGAAGACATACAGATGGCTGTTGGGTACATGAAAAGGTGCTCCACATCTCTAATCATCAAGAAAATGCAAATCAAAACCATGATGAGCTATTACCTTACACCTGGTAGAATGGCTAGGATCAAAAATGTAAGAGGTAACAAGTATTGGCAAGGATGTGGAGTAAGGAGAATCATTGCATTTCCTTAAAAAGATTTTATTTACTTATTTGACAGAGAGAGTGAGCTTGAGCTGGGCGAGGATGGAGTAGGGAGAGAGGGAGAAGCAGGCTCCCCGCTGAGCAGGGAGCCCAACTCAGGACTCCATCTCAGGACCTTGGGATCATGACCTGAGCCAAAGGCAGATGCTTAACCAACTGAGCTACCCAGGTGCCCATCATTGTGTATTTTTGATGGGAATGTAAATTGGTGCAGCCACTATGGAAAACAGTATGGAGGTTCCTCAAAAACACTGAAAATGGGGGGCACCTGGGTGGCTCAGCGGTTGAGAATCTGCCTTTGGCTCAAGTTGTGATCCCAGGGTCCTAGGATCAAATACCACATCAGGCTCCCTATGGGGAGCCTGCTTCTCCCTCTGCCTATGTCTCTGCCTCTCTGTCTGTGTCTCTCATGAATAAATAAATAAAAATCTTATTTTTAAAAAACGCCGAAAATGGAACTATCATGTTATCCAACAAGTCGTATCATTCTGGATAATTACCCAAAGGAAAGGAAATCATGATTTCAAAAAGATATACCTGCACCACCTTCGTCACGCATCATTATTTACAATAACCAAGACAGGGAAGCAGCCTAAGTATCCATTGATGAATAAATGGATTTTAAAAATGTGGACATATATACAATGGAATATTATTCAGCCACAGAAAAGATGGAAATCCTGCCATTTGCAACAACATGGATGGTCCTTGAGGGCATTATGCTAAGTGAGATAAGTCAGACCAGAAAAGATGAATACTGCATGATCTCACTTCTACGTGGAATCTAAAAAACAAAACACAGAGAAAACAAACTAATAGATTCAGAGAACAGATTGGTAATTGCCAGAGGCTGGCGGTAGGGGGTTGGGATGGGTGAAATGGGTTAAGGTGGTCAAAAGGTACAAGTTTCAAAAGGTTATAAGATGGGATCCCTGGGTGGCACAGCGGTTTGGCGCCTGCCTTTGGCCCAGGGCGCGATCCTGGAGACCCGGGATCGAATCCCACGTCGGGCTCTCGGTGCATGGAGCCTGCTTCTCCCTCTGCCAGTGTCTCTGCCTCTCTCTCTCTCTCTCTCTCTGTGACTATCATAAATAAATTAAAAAAAAAAAAAAGATTTAAAAAAATAAAATAAATAAATAAAACCTTTAAAAAAAAAAAAAAGGTTATAGGATAAATAAGTCCTAAGGATGTCATTCATGTATAGCATCATGGCCATAGCTACTAAGACCAAATCATAGACTTGAAAATTTCTAAAAGAGTAGATCTTAAAAGATCTTATCACAGGGAAAGGAAATTGTAACTATGTGTGGTGAAGGACATTAGACTCCTTATAGTGATCATTTCACAGTATATATAAATATCAAATCATTGTGTTGAAACTAAACACCTGAAACTAATATGATACACCAATTATATCTCAATTTTAAAAAAATTTAAAAAGTGATTATAATGCATAAATTAGAGATATATGCATCAATGTGAATAAGCATTTTTGAGAAAACAATTTTGAGAAAAAAAACGCAAGTTGCAGGAGGATTTCTTTCCTGTGACACTGTCTATAAAAGGTCTAAACACTCAGTAGGGGACTAGGTGCTGTTTATGAATTCTCATATAGATGATAAACAAATATAAAGACATGTGAAAATGATAAACACCAACTCCAGGAGAGTGGCTGTAGCGGAGAGGTAAGGGAATCAGAAGGGGAATAGAGAGGCTTCCAGCATGTCATTTTTTTAAAGATTTTATCTATTTTATTTTAGAGAGAGAAGGAGTGCATGCGGGCGGGGCGGTGCTCAAGCAGGGGGAGGGGCAGAGGGAGAAGGAGAGGGAGGGAATCTCAAGCAGACTCAGGTGCTGAGCATGGAACCCTCCCCACCTGGAATCTCCTGAGACCTTGACCACACGGTTTCCTAGGTGATGCTGATACCCAGCCAGGTTAGAGGGCTCACTCACTCCAGGACATGTGGGCTCCGCCCTTCCCACTTACTCCACCAGTCCAAGCATCCTTGAGGTGCCATAACTGATAGCCAGCCCAGACCCCCAAGTCCATGAACTTCTTGACAGCTCAGTACATGCCCTTGATCCTTATGTCCCCAACACCCAGAACGGTCTCTGGCATGCTTTTGGAAGAGTACCCAGAACACTGCAAGCGAGGACTGAGAGCAAGAGGAGAGTTCCAGGGAGGCAGGCAGACTTGGCTTGCCCAACATTTGGCGTCAACCAACAGGAAGGGCTGCCCATCAAGTATTGAGAGCCTCCCTGGAAGAAGTGTCCCTGAAGAAGCAGAGGCATCTCTCTTCCAAAAGAGCTATTGCCTCTGTCTAGATTCTATTTATCTTACCACCACCAATAAATTGGGAATTTCCTCTTCACATTTCTTATTCCTGGAGATACAGAATCCCAGTGTAGGAAGGTAACAGGAGATCACCTACTCCAGCTTCCAGCCAGCCTGTACAGAAATGTCCCCAGCAGCGGCTCTGCACTCTCTATGGTGGGACCATCCCCCCAACTGGGCAGACAGCCCACACAGCTTTGACTATTGAAAATTCCTTCTTTCCTTGGGTCAAAGTTCATGCTCTGTTACCTCTACCAATTGGTCTTGTTCTGCCTTTTGGAGTGGCATCATTCTTTTGTTCCACACATAGGGTCCCATAGGCCACAGGAAGGAGTTTGGATTTTATTTCAAGTGAAATGGGGCACAAATAAAGTATCATTAAACAAGGCATGGAAACGTGGTCTGACTTACAATTTTAAAAGAACACTCTGGGTGCACCTGAGTGGCTCAGTTGGTTGAGCTTCTAACTCTTGATTTCAACTTGAGTCATGATCTCATTGTTGTGGGATGGAGCCCCACATCAGGCTCTGTGCTCAGCTGCAGTCTGCTTGTCCCTCTCCCTCTGCTCCTCCCCCAATCTCACCCTCCACCCCTCCCCCACATCTCCTTCACTTGCATGTGTTCTCTTGCTCTCATAATAAATAAATAAATAAATAAATAAATAAATAAATAAATAAATAAAATCTTTTTAAAGATCTAATTTATTTTTCAGACACAGTGCATGCCTGTGAGCAGGGGGGAGGAAGGGCAGAGGGAAAGGGAAGGAGAATCTCAACAGACTCCCTGCTGAGCAGGAAGCCCAAAGAGAGGCTCAATCCCACGACTCCAAGATCATGACCTGAGTCAAAAACAAGAGTCCAGGGGATCCCTGGGTGACTCAGTGGTTTGGCCTGCCTTTGGCCTGGGGCATGATCCTGGGGTCCTAAGATCAAGTCCTGCATCGGGTTCCCTGCATGGAGCCTGCTTCTCCCTCTGCCTGAGTCTCTGCCTCTCTCTCTCTCTGTGTCTCTCATGAATAAATAAATAAAATCTTAAAAAAATAAAACAAACAAACAAGAGTCCAATGCTTAACTCACTGAGCCACCCAGGCACCCCTGAATAAATACGATCTTAAAAAAAATAAAATAATGAACATTCATGGAGTCCGGAGTCTAGATGAGTAAGAACAGAACCCAGAGGGTAGATTAATTGGGATAATTCAGACTGGAGATAATGTGGCTTGGGCAATGGCCTGACAGTAAGGATGGATTCGGGATGTGTTTTGCATTCAGAGCCAACAAGATTTGCTGGTGTATCAGATGTGGGTGTGCAAGCATTAGCTTAGTATAAGAGAATTGTGACCTTTATGTGTCATCTTGTTTTAGGGACCCTTTAAAAAAATTAACAGAATCAGGGCAATTGTTGAGTCATTTCTGCCTGAGAATGGAAGAGAGGGTTGGGGAGGAATGGAAAGATTGGAGAGAAAGGGAAAAGTTGGGCTTTCCTCTACTTACCCTGCTTTCCTGGGCCACATGGGCTCAGATCTGGTCTACTAATATCAACCCTTCTCCCTGGCCACCCCAATCTCGCCCCTACACAGCTGGGTTCTTACCTGAGCCTCCCTCTCTGCAAGGCAGAGAGACCAACAGCAAAGGGGGCCAAGCCTCCTTTTTTGATTCGAGGGACAGACTTCTGAGCTTTACTGCTCTAGGCCTCTTGACTTCAAACCTTCAGAAGTTCAGAGATAATCCACTAGAGGGCACTGCAGCGCTGCCCAGAAAAGACTGTCCCAGAAACTGTTTTTTGGCAATTAGCAGAGAAGGACTGCTGTCTGGAGCACAGGTTTAGCCAAAGCCCTGGGTTAAACACTAAGATATGAAGATCAGGGCACAGGTGTTGTCCACAGTCGAATTGAGGGAGCAAGGATGGGCTCAGAGCTGTGGAGGTGGGTGAGTGGTGGTACCAAGGTAGGGGCAGTCTTTTTCCTGCTTCTGGGGACTTAACTATATGACATACATACATACAACACATTGACAACACACAAACAACACACATACACATACGCACACACCGCACAAACCCCATGCACACACCCTGCTGTCCCGCAAGGGCTCCAGAGGAAGTAGGCTAGAATAGAACTCCAAGAATTATGGGGAGCAGACGAGTGGTGAGTTTACAACTCGAGAGCATAACCCCACAGCCCCCAGACAATCCACACATCATTAGAGTCACTGTAAAAAAAGCCTATTAAAATACACACATGTTAACCACATGTGACCCAAGGGTTACATGAAGTCACTGACACCCACTAACACATTAGCACAAATTTACTGAGCGCTGGGGGTGTGTGTGGGGGTAATCTTTTGTCACAGGGTCACAGCGGAGAAGAATGATAACCAGCCTTTAAGGATTCCTGACTATGTGCTGACACCATTCCAGAGGCTTGTGTGCTTTCTTTTCTTAATGCTCGCAGCACCACAGCTCACAGTGCTGTGAGCACCAATATAGCCCCAGTTTACAGAGGGGGGGCCAAGCCTCAGAGAAGCAAGGTGGCCCACCCAGGATCACATAGCTATGTAAGCAGAGGAGCTGTGATTAAATACTGCCCCAAAGGAACTCACAATTAGTTGGGAGATAGGTACAGAAGAAGATCCAAAACAACACAGGAGGGGCTAGCAAAGAGCAACCTCCTTTTCTTTCTGCCTGTCTCTCTAAGAACTTACCATGTTTAATTTGAGGAGCTTCGCCTGAGACAGAAGTGGCTCTGCGTTACCTGAGACATTAGCAGCTCTGTCACCTGAGCCATATGACAGGCTAACGTGGTGCCAAAGGGTTCAGTGGCAGGGAAAGAGGCCTTGTGGGGTTAGTGGCAAGCTCCCATGGGACACTCACAATGAGACCCCTTTGTTCTCCAGCAAGGTCCTGCCATCTGCAGCAGAGAACTATTCATCAACCAGCAAAACAAAACAAACTTCCATGGGACACCAAGAGACCATACAGCTGGAGCTGCCCATCCTGAGCTGGGTCTGGTTAGGATGGAAGGCTGGGCAGGCACGGCATCAGTCCCTTGTACAATGGAGATGGTACCTCCAGGACTGAGCATGAGCAGGAACAGAAAGTACAGGTCAGCTGTGTCTCTCCAACCCCCCACCCCCGACTGTTGTCCCAATGTGCCTCCCTCAGTTCACACCTACAGCAATAGGGATTCCTGTCCAACCAGCTGAAGGAGGGAAAAAAAGCCAGAGCTGAGGTTACGGATGGGCCAGCTTCCTATGCAACTGTAAATGATGGTAAGGAGTGGCCTTGAAAAACATGGGTGAAAACCCTCCAGTAAAAATACAGAGTTATGGATAATGCGGCTAATCATTTCCTTTGTGTGGACAGAGAAGTGTCCTGAAGTTAAATGTGTACAATGTGTGGGCAGTGGCTGATGGCATGGCTGGTCAAGGGCCTGAAAGGAAAAAAGATTAGAAGATTAGGATGGGGAGGATCAGGGTAGGGGATGTGGGTAGCCCTAAAGGAGTAGGCCAAAGTGTGGAGATCTCTGTGTCACATGTTAATACCCACCGGAGAGCATCTACTATAGAAAAGGCACAGAACAACTAAGTACACGAAATGACCTAGCCAGCGGACATTGGTCAGCCTCTGTCATTAGACACCCCAGTGCTGGCACGGTGAGCAGTGGCCACAATGCAAAGATGGGGGTTACACATGGACCCAGTGGCCTGATTCTCCCTACCCAAGCCTCATGCAGGTACACCTAGGTACTTCTTCCCCTGAACTCCAACCTTCCAGGATGTCAGGGAAATTAGAGAGGCTCATGAGAGTCACCACCAGGGGGCACTGGTTGAACAGTTACATCCTTGGGTGGCAAATGACCCACGAAATGTGGAGAGACTCCCTTGTGGGGAGGACAGGTGTTTTTCTTTTCCTAGTTACAGAGAGTGGAGCCAGAGAAACTCCAGCAATTAGAAAGATAGGAAGAGAGAATCAGCCTCTACCCAGGACGGGGCAAGGGAACAAGGCTCCTCAAATACCTAACTCCTTGGAATTTGAGGAGCTTGACTAGTGCTGAATCTGGGTAAAGGGAGAGGTCTGTCTTTCTTTCCTTCCTTCCTTTCCTTCCCTCCCTTTCCTTTCTCCCTCTCTCCCTCCTTTCTTCTTTCTTTCTTCCCCCTTTTTTTTGTGGTTTAAGAATACATTGTATTGGGGCACCTGGGTGGCTCAGTGAAGCAGTCTGCCTTTGGCTCAGGTCATGATCCCAGGGTCCTGGGATCAAGCCCCACGTGGGGCTTCTAGTTCAGCAGGAAGCCTGCTTCTCCCTCTCCCTCTGCCACTCCCCCTGCTTGTGCATGCTCTCTCTCATTCCCTCTCTCAAATAAATAAATAAAATCTTTTCTTTTTAAAGAATACATTGCATTATATTAGGATTTTAAGGTTTTCAAAGTACCCCCAGGTAGAATTTTTAGTTTAGCCTAGCCTCAAAACAATCTCGAAAAGTAGATATTGTCATCCTCATCTCACTGAGAGGCTCAGAGATCTTCGTTGACTTGTTCAAGGTGACACAGCTGGCCAGAGGCTGGACCTGAACCCAGGACCTTTCCAGCTTGAATGACTTGGCTTCAGACTCAATCTCAGCACACCTGGACCTGTGGCCTTATGCCAGAACCTCAGGTGTTCTTTGTGACTTAGTTTCTATCCAACGGAGGGAGAATGAGGAGGGCTTAGTCACCACTGTTCCATCTCTCAACAGGTACCTACACTCGTACAGCCAGTGGTGTGCTGGAACCAGAGCCCTCCAGGCCTCCCCGCACACACACCCCAGATCCCTTTGATAATGTTCACAACACATCACGGCGTGCAGGCAGGGCAGACATGGAGATCTTGACCTTTACATCCGGGGGGCCTCAGCACTGCCCAACAGCCCGACTATAATCCTCCAGACCCAGTGACCTTCAGCTCAGGCTGCACCATAGCATCTCCCGGGCAGCTTTTTTTTTTTTTTTTTTCTTTTTTTAAGATTTGTATTTATTTCTTCATGAGAGACGCAGAGAGAGGCAGAGACATAGGCAGGGGGAGAAGCAGGCTCCATGCAGAGAGCCCAATATGGGACTTGACCCAGGCATTCCAGAATCACACCCTGGGTTGAAGGCAAATGCCCAACCGCTGAGCCACCCAGGCGTCCCAAAGCCACTTGGTTTAAAGGGCCCTGGGATCCCTGGGTGGCGCAGTGGTTTGGTGCCTGCCTTTGGCCCAGGGCGCGATCCTGGAGACCCGGGATCAAATCCCACATCGGGCTCCCAGTGTATGGAGCCTGCTTCTCCCTCTGCCTATGTCTCTGCCTCTCACTCTCTCTCTCTCTCTGTGTGACTATCATAAATAAATAAAGAATTTAAAAAATAAATAAATAAAAAAATAAAGGGCCCTGGGCTCAGGGCAAGACTCTGCCTCTTGAACCAGCGGGGGGGGGGGGGGGGTCTAAGTTACTTCTCTGATCTTCTCTTTCTTCATCTATAAAATGAAGATAATACCCACTTACCAAGATTGTTTTGAAGTTTTGATTAAAACCATCTGTATAGAGGGGCGCCTGGGTGGTGCATCCAACTCTTGGTTTCTACTCAGGTCATGATCTCAGGGTGGTGAGATCGAGCGCCAAGTCCAGCTGCACGCTCAACACAGAGTCTGCTTAAGATTCTCTCTCCCTCACCCCCTGCCCTTCCTCACAGAGTGCACTCTCTCTCTCTTTCTAAAATAAATAATCCTCTTTTTAAAAAAATCTATATACAGATGCTTTGATAACCTTGAAACACTAATACAAAGTTTTAAATTCTGTTTTAAAATTCACTTATTTTTTGAAACAAGAAATAGATTAGATGGACAAAATTTAAAAAAAAATAAAGGACCCTCCCTCCCTTGTCCCTGGCAACAATTTCCACCCCTGGGAGGTGACTGCTCTTACCAGTTTCTGTGTGGTAGCTAATGCAGTCCTAACAGGAGCTCTGCTGAGCCAGCCAATCGCTATATGGACCATGAGGACTCCCAGAATGTGCCAGATTCAGGCTCATCTCATGTTATGGAGCACTTTACTACACCCCAGGCTCTTTTCCACATAGCTCTCTTTTTATCACCAAAAAACAAAAAAAAAAAAAGAAAGAAAGAAAAAACAGTGATAACAAAAACAAACCAGTGATACATCGAGAGCCCCAATTCAGCTCCTCAATGTCATTCACCAGAACCACCACGCTCCTGCCCCTGAAACGCCCGCATTACCCCTCAACACATACAAAGCCCCCCTCCAACCTGAGCCCCGAGCTCACCCAGTCACTGCGGCTCTTGAGTCAGCCAGCTCTTCACTGTGCTTGGCCTGTCTTTGCATCATTTATAAGCTTGGCGTGTGTGAACATGGCATGCTGGAGCAAGCCCTTCCTTTCGGAGGAGACTGGGAGCCCCCCTCCCCCCAAGGAAGGAGGTGGTGGGCTACCTCCCATGGGCCTCCCAGAGCCCTAGCCAGGGCAGCCCCACCAGAGACCCGCCCAGCGGCCCTGGCTGGACTGCGGGGGCTTCAGCCCAAATGGCTGGAATGACGCCTCTTTCCACACAGCCCCCACCCCCCTACAAATCACTCTGATCCTGTTTCCCCTGGAATCTTCTCCCCTGCCCCAGAGGAGGCTGCCACAATCCAGGTGGGAACACCAGAGACCACAGGACCAGGAATATAGAAGGTTCTCCTGGAGCCAAGCTCTCACCCCTGTCTCACTGTCCTGAGTTTCACACAGTGCCCAAAGGAGTCCAAGAAAGAACCCACCACCCCCCATCCCTAGAACCTGGCGCCCTGATCGCCCTCTGGGTGCAAGGTCTTGGCCTCCGGTGGTGGTGCCTGGGGCTGCAGGACAGTCATATGGGAAAGAGATAGCCCTCCATACACCTCTGTTCTGCTCGAGGAAAGGGAACCTTGAGATGAGGGTTGGTGTCTGGGAAGGAATTACTCATTTAAACAGATGGAGCTTGTTGGAAGTCATCCTCTCCTTCTGGAGAAGCTCAGGAAAGTTCTCCAGGATTGACTTGAATGACAGGAAAGGGCAGAGATAGGCAGGGAAGGCCGGGCCAAGGAGAGGCTGGGAGGAGGCTGTAGGAGAAGGCAAAGGCAGAGAAGGAAGGCGGGAGGGCTCCCCAGACACCTGGTGGGATGGCTTTAAAATAGAGGATGAGCAAGTGACAGAGATGGGAACCCGACAATAGACTGCCTGGTGGGTCGCCTCTTCTTGAAAGGTCATTAATCAATCAGTCAACATTCCTGTGGTCCATCCCTCCCACTCGGCTTTCAAGAATGTTTAGATTTTCACCCTACTAGTTAACTTTCTATCCTCTTCTTTTTTTTTTTAACCCGACGAAAAAGAGAATTTTAGGATTTTTGAATTATGTATCTGAGCAGAATCCCCATTCCACCCTGACCCTGGCAAACAAAGAGTCTAAAAATACAAAAAACAAAAACAAAAAAAAAGACATTAAAAAATGGTGTTAATGAGGCAAAATGAGCTACTTTATTGGGCGTGATTTTCTGCTTCTTAAAGTAATGCATTCTTCTCTAACATCTCCATGCCTCAGTTTCCTCGTTGGGGACGTAAACAATATATACCCTAGAGGTCTGCTGAAAGGATTAAATGAGACAAAGGAGGTACAGTGCTGAGCGTGGTGTCTGGTGCACGTGCACACCAGGTGAATAAATGGTAACTGTTCTTTCATAATCATCAGATCACTTCTGGAGCTAAGGTCCCACTTGTCGTGGTTTGGTCCCCTTCTGCATTTTGACTTTAACAGCTGCTAGTTGTTCACAAGCTAAACATTCACTCACAGGAAGCATGTCTCATAAGACTCTCTTTGAGAGCAAACTCCCCTAGTCAGTAAAAAAAATGTGATTCAATTTATAAAATTTCTATTTCTGTCCTGCCGTTTTTAGAACCATCCTTCTCCATTAGCTAAGGAATTGGACCAGATAAGCCAGGAGATCTTTTCCAATGAAAAATTCATGACTCTGTTGCAGAAAGTGAGGAACCCTGTCTACTCAAGTATCTTTAGGGCCAAATAGCAACAAAAGCAGATTAATATTTTTTGCAGAGAATAATTTGCAGACTGAGAGAGCTGAATACAAACAGCATCCGATGATGAATGTCTTGTCAATAATGAGGTCATTTGTATGCAGTGCATAATTCAGAGAGGAAGCAGGCTCTTGTAGGCTTAATTTAGCAAACTTTTAAAAATAAAAAAGAATTAATCCTAAGGAATCAATCCATAATGCGGAGGGATGAGAACTTTGAGGTGTTCAGCAGTGCATTATTTAGAGACCCAGTGGATATATAATCTAAATCTCTCACAATATGGAAACGGTTAGGGGAAGTGGGCTCATCCAAACATTCGAAATCTTACACAATCTTCAAATGGATGCGGGACAAAGCTGTGGTTATGGCCACCTGCTCTGGTCTTAGGCTGCCTGCGTTCAAATGTAAGCTCCACCACATATGAGCTCTATGACTTGGACAATTTACTTCATTTCTGTCTCCTGTTTCTTCGCTTGTAAAATGAGATTAAACTCATATGTATCTCAAAAAGTGGTTGAAGATTAAATGTAAAGCTCTTAGAACAGTTGCTGGTGAATGGTAAATATTTAACAAGTGTTAGCTAATATGCGATGTTAATAAACACAGTGCGGCAGAGACTGCTAACTTAATATCAAATCCTTTCCCTCTTCTTCGGGGGCTCCTGGCCAGACTAGTCACTAGCCTCCTTTTCAAGTTAAGTGTATGTAGCCATGTGGCTACATTCAAGCCAACAGAATGAGGGCCCGTGTGATGCGTGCCCCTGCCAGGCCTGGCCCTGGAAAGCTCCCATGCACCATCTCTAAGCTTTAACTCTGCTGCTGGCTTGATGTAGACAAACGCAATAGCTTTGGAAACTGCGTTATGGGGACGGTAGAGGCCAAGATTCTTAAATCACCACTTGGAGAACTGCCTGCAGATCATGAGCATTCATTTTGGACTTCCCATGAATGAGAAACCTTTTTATATTAAGACATGGGATTTGGAGAATCATCAATTACAGCAACAAACCTTAACTACTTCATAAAGGAGAGTTTCTTACATGAAGTGAAAAAATATAAGAGATAAATGCTATACCAGACACTGAGATGTCCCCCAATATTTGTTCTTGGTTTCCTTTTTTTTTAAACTGAGGAACACTTAAATACAGTGAAATGCAAAGATCTCAAATGTGAAACAAAAAAGGTTTTGATGAATTTTTACTCCCGTGTAACCAGTACACTAATCAAAATGTAGACTATGTCCATCACCCCCAGAAAATTTGCTTGTCCCTGACCCTACAAGCAACCACCATTCTGATTTCCATCACCATGAATTAATTTTGCCCCTTCTTGAACGACATATGAATGGAATCAAATTATGTACTCATTTCTGTCTGGTTTCTTTCACTCAACGAGCATGTTTTTTAAATTTATGCATGCTGCTGGATATATCAGTAGTTCATTCTTTTTGTTAAATTGTTAAAGAATATTCCATTGTATGAATATGCCACATTTTGTTTACTCATTTTCCTGTTAATGGACATTTGAATAATTTCTAGGTTTTTACTGTTGCGAAAAGAGCTGCTATAAGCATTCACACGCAAGCATTCTCATAGATTTTTAATTTTCATTTCTCTTGGGTAAATTTCTAGAAGAGGGATTTCTGGGTGTATTTTTCTATTGCTGCTTTAACAAATTATCACAAACTTTGTGGCTTCAAACAACATGGTTCATTATTGTATGGTTCTAGTGGTCAGAAGTTGGACACAAATCTCACTGGGCTAACCTGAGCCATCCCTTTCCAGGGATTCCAGGACTGCCTCAGTCAGATCTGGCAACCAACACAGAATGCCTAGATGGGGTAGCTTGAAGGACAGAAATTTATTTTCTTAGTTTTGGAGACCAGAAGTCTGAGATCAGAGTGCCAGCACAGTCAGGTTCTGATGAAGATTTTTTTCCTGACCTGCAGACGGCTCCCTTCTCACTGTGTGCTCACAGTTTATTGGTGAGAGAGAGACAGTCCGACAGAGACAGAGACAATCTTCTGGTGCCTCTTCTTTTAAGAGGTTCTTTTAAGAGCACCAATCCCATCATGAGTGCGTCACCCTTATGACCTCATGTAATCTCCATCTCCAAATACTATCACATTAGAGGTTAGGGCTTCCACATATGAACTATAGGAGGACACAGTTCAATCCACAGCAAGGGTGAATCTGGTTCTGAACTTTTTTCAGCTTCCAGAAGCTGTCTGCATTCCTCTGCTCCTGCCCTCCCACCCACCATCTCCAAAGCCTACAAAATCCAGTTGTTCCAAATCCCTGCCAACATTTAGAATTTTCAGCCTTTTTCATTTTACTCATCCTCATGGGTGTGAAGTGATATTTTATTGTGGTTTCAACTCACAATTTCTCTGATGACTAAACATGTTGCATATCTTCTCCTGTGCTTATTGGCCAGAGAATCTTGTTTTGTAGTTTCTCTTCAAGTCTTTGATCTATTTTTAATTGGGTTATTTGTCTTATTATTGTTGACTTATGAAAGTTCTTTATATATTCTGGATACAAGTTGTTTCTCATATACACAGATTACAAATATTTTCTCCTAGTCTGGTGTAACTTCCTTTTCTTTTTCTTTCCTTTCCTTTTCTTTGCTTTTCTGCCAGAAGAGTCTAGACCAATTTATTATTATTTTTTAAAGATTGTATTTATTTTTCATGAGAGATGCAGAGAGAGAGAGAGAGAGACAGAGACACAGGCAGAGGGAGAAGCAGGCTCCATGCAGGAAGTCTGATGTGGGACTCGATCCGGGGACTCCAGGATCAAGCCCTGGGCCGAAGGCAGGCACTAAACTGCTGAGCCAGCAAGGGATTCCAATTATTCAAATATTTAAGCCAACCACAGATTTATATGGGCTGCTCTATCTGCATCAGGAGCAGATTGTTTCCACTCATCAGGCACAGCAGCTGCACTGTCTGATGCCCCACTGCAGACGTAGCCCTTGGGGCAGGAGGAGCAGCAGCTCTTGTAGGAGGTACATTTGCAGGAGCTGTTGTCAGTGCAGTGGGGTCCATGCAGCCCAGAAGAGTCACTCAGGCTGCCTGGAGGCATGGTGGTCTTGACTTCATTTTTTTTTTCTTTTTGAAGATTTATTTATTTATTTGAGAGTGAGAGTGCTGTGTCTGCATGTGCACACAAGCAACCAGGGGGAGAGGGGCACAGGGAGAGGGAGAGAGTGTTAAGCAGACTCCTTGCTGAGCACTGAGTGATAAGGGGGGTTGGGGAGAGGCAGAGCTGGATCATGATCTGAGCCGAAACCAAGAGTTAGACACTTTAACGGAGCCACCCAGGAACCCTGATTTCATGTTCCTAATAGTACCTTTTGAAGAGTAGATTTTAAAACTTTGATAAGTCCAATATATTATTTCTCCTTTTGGTTTGTACTTTTTGTGTCCTAAGAAATCTTTGCTTATCTCAACATCACTGTGGCAGATTATAATTTCCAAATATAGCTGCAATAATAATTCCTAACCATGTGCTCCTTTACAATATCATCTTGACACTATTTCCATTTTCCTTAAATGTTTGATAGAATTCTCTGATGAGATCATCGGGGTCTGGCATTTCCTTTGTGGAAAGTTATTAAAAAACTATTATTAGAATTCAATGTATTTGATGGGTATAGGAATATTCAAATTGTCTTTTTATCTTTGAGTCAGTTTAGGTAAGCTTGCAAAGAATTTGTACACTTCTCGAAAGTTGTTAAATTTATTGGCATAAGATTGTTCACAATAGTCTTTTTAAATTTTTTTTCGGGGTCTGAGAATTCTAATGACTTCCATGTTTTGTCTGGTAGTGATCATTTATGTGTTCTCTCTTTTTCTTGATCAATTTTATAAAAAGTTTATCATTTTTATTAATCTTTTCACAGAACCAACTTTTGACTTTAATTTTTTTTTGTGGTTTGACTATTGTCTATTTTATTGATCTTTGCCCTTTATTATTTCCTTCCTTCTACTTAACTTTAATGTACTTACATATTTCTTGTTTCTTAAGCTGTAACATTAAATCATTGATTTGAAACCCTCATAGCTTCTCTGATATAAGCATTTAAACCTATACACTTGCCTCTAAGTGCTGCTTTGGTGCATCTCACAAATTTTGCTGCTTTATACATCCATTATCATGCAACTTTAAATATTTTCTAATTTCTCTTGTGATTTCTTTTTTGGTTTATAACTTATCTAGAATTACTTCATTTGAGGGGTGCCTGGGTGGCTTAGTCGGTTAAGGGTCTGCCTTTGGCTTAGGTCATGATCCCCGCATCAGGCTCTCTGCTCACCAAGGAGTCTGCTTCTCCTTCTCCCTCTGCTCCTCACCCCCACTCATGCTCTATCTCGAATAAATAAATAAAATCTTTTAAAAAAATTACCTTGTTTGAAAATTAGTGAATAAACAAACCCAAGGCAAAATCAAATTGAGAGATCGAACTGATGGCTGTAAGAGTGAGGGGGAAGGGATGGGCAAAATGAGTGACAGGGAGTGGGAGATACAGGCTTCAATTATGGCATGAATGAGTCATAGGAATGAAAGGCACAGCACAGGGAATATAGTCAACGATACTGGCATGGTGTTGTATGGTGACAGATGGAGCTACATTTGTGGTGAGCATAGCATAGCACAGCATACAGAGATGGTGAATCACTATACACCTGAAACAAATGTAATATTGTGTGTCAACTACAATTTGAAAAAAAAGTTAAAGAATAGGTAGCTATAGTTAAGCAATGTGAATGTCAAAAATGAAAATACATTAAATAAAGAGAATTATTTTGTTTAATTTCCAAATATTTGGGGATTTTCTAGCTATCTTATCATTATTGATTTCTCGGTTAATTTTCTTATAGTCAGAAAACATACTCTATAAGATGTCAGTCTTCTGATATGTATTGGGAGCAATATTATGCTCCAGCACGTGGTCTATTCTATTGAACATTCTGTGTGCACTTAAAAGAATGTGTAGTTGTTCGCTATAGAATCTTATAAATGGGTTTCTAGCTAATTTACCCTTTCTTGTACCTTACTTTTACTGGCAATGAATTCTCTCAGCTATCATTTATTTTTAAATGACTTTACCTTCATATTTGAGGCGTATATTCACAGAATGTAAAATTATGGATTGCCAGCTTTTTCTTTCAGCTATTTAAAGATGATATTCCATTGTGTTCCACCCTCCCTTGTTCTTCATGAGAAGTCAGTCATCATTCACACATTGCAGTGCTATATATAATGTGTGTTTAATCTGGCTATTTTAAAGATTTTCTTTCTATATTTGGTTTTTAACAGTTTGACTATGATGGGCATGTGTATGGTTTTCTTTTTATTCATCCTACTTGAGGTTCACTGAACTATAGGTGATGTTTCACTAAATTTTAGGAGAATTTGGCCATTATTTCTTCAAATACTTTTTTTCCTACCCCATTTTTCTCTTTTCTTTCCAAGATCTCTGCTTTAAATATGTTAATTACGAAGAGCAGATTTTGTTGGACAGCTAGTAATCACAGCCATAACATTCCAGCCAGCAGAAAAAGAAAACAAAGAGAAATAGAGGCACACTCCTTTGCTTCTGCTCATATTCCATTGGCTAGTTCCCTGGACAGCCGTGTATCCAAATAAAATTCTCTACCTAGGGAAGGAAGGAATTTTGATTATATCCCCAATGGAGTAACTGATACCACATTCCCACCACCACCACCATAAACAACTGTGAAACTAGACAAAATAAATGAGGCAAATGGCCGTTGGACAACATATTGGACAACAGGCAGTACCAGACTGTGATCCTTTAGAGAAAGGAAACATGAGGTGAATCCTACATTGGCCCTGGCTTTCTTCCTGGGGGTACTTTGTGGGTCACAGTGCGGGGAGACAGCACTCCCAGCGTAGAGCACGGTGTATAGCACTCTTGCTGAGCTGAAGAAGCAGGAAGTCAGGGATGCTAAGTTGGCTAGGATTTTCAGGGCAGGGTAACAAAGATGTGGGAGCTACATGGGAAATAAGGGCGCTGGAAGCTCTGCACTGGGCTTCCACAGTAGTCCTTGGCTAAAAGTTTGGCCCAGCATGTGCAAGTAGGGACACTGTAAGGCCTAGAAGAAAGTCACTGCTATGGGGATGAGAGCCAAATGGGAACACCAAAGGTTGCATAGTATTGGGAGATGGGGCAGTAAGGACCATGTTTTAGAGTAGGAGCGCTCCTCAGGGCTAAGGACAAAATCAAAACAGATCAAGCCTGAGGGTCAGTAAAATTCGCTAGTAGTTTAACTGCCTTTCGGAACCAATAGGACAGAGTCCCAAGTGAGTAAATTAAAGAACAAAATGTTGCTATGTAAAAATCATGCCTAAAGAAGAACTTTGACTATAGATACCTGCTCAGGGCCCTGCCAGGAAACACATGGACTAGAAGCCTACTAACTCTTGGAGAGAATTTTATTTCAGACAAAACAAAACAAAAACCCCATAAGTGGGGTACCTGGGTGGCTCAGTGGTTGAGCATCTGCCTTTGGATCAGGTTGTGATCCTGGGGTCCTGGGATCGAGTCCTGCATTGGGCTCCCCGCAGGAAGCCTGCTTATCCCTCTGCCTATGTCTCTGCCTCTCTCTGTGTGTCTCTCATGAATAAATAAATCTTTAAAAAAAAAAAAAGTAAGTGTGACCTAAAATATCCTGTGATTGTATTGATTCCTAAACAGAGGGTCCTCCCAACAGGCACCAGAAGAAAAAAAGGCTGTGAGATCTACAAGTCTCCCTAAAGGGTACACTCTCTGATGTCCACTCAGGATGAGGCCAGGGAGGAAAATAAATATGGAAAAATCCTGCCAAAAACTAGCCTATCCTCTCTGGGGTCAATGGACAAGTGGCGATCCAACGCACTAACTCCACTATGAGAGAAGGGAGTGTTTGTGACTCCTGTATGGTAGGATTTGATCATTGCTATGAACTAGTGACAAATAAGTGTTTTCCATTCTTCCATTTTCTGAATGGAAGATCCCATTATTCATCCAACTTCTTTTCCATTGGTGCATATTGGGTATGTGTGTCACTGGAAGTAGAGGAGGTAATTTTCCTCTTGCTTATAAGTCACTAGACATAATTAGTTGCATCTGGACCTGGAGGAGAGGACCCTGCAGCACTCAGGGACCCTGAACTCTGAGCTGGAGAAGGGCAAGTGTGTTCTGTGGGTAAGATATGGGTATTTGGCTCTCCAGCTGAAAACCTACCTTGCAGCCAGGTGTAGCAATGTGACCTAGTTCTGGAAAACAGTATGGGAGCATATGTGATGTGCGTGACTCCCAGGTCATGCCCTTAGAGGGAATGGGGTAGGGTGTGCCTTTGATATATTGTTGTCCTTCTTCCCATTAGTTGGAATGCATACATGTTGGCAGGAGCTAGAATAAACGCCTTAGGTCCTGAGACAGAAGTCACATGTTGAGAACAGCAGAGCAACAAGACAGAGGAGCCACAGTCCTGACCTTCTCAAGTTGTCACAGAAGACCTGCACTGCTCACCTGGACTTCCATCTGAAAGAGAATCCAGCTTCTATTTTTTAAGCCACCATATTTTAATATCTTTTTGTTATGGTTACCCTACCTACTATTTTAACCCTTATATTCCTCCCCTTCCTATTAGTTCTCGGAGATGGCATATGGGTACACGGGAGATGGGGCTTCTAATGTGGTTAAAGGTGAAGGAGGGGGGCTACGTTCCTGAGCACAGGTCCTTGGACAGCTCCATAGCTCCTCCAATTTCTGTAACCATACTTCTTGTTGACCTGGTCACTGGTCAACAAGCATCTTGCTGACATTCATTGCTTACATTTATAACTAAGAAAGTCAAGATTTTTCTTAGCTCCCTTGGAGTCCAGAGGTCCTTGCAATGGATTCTTCTCCACTTGGGCCCCACAGGTGCCCTGAATCACCTCGAGGCTTGGCTTCAACTCCCTTTGGCTCCCAGCCTGGGTGACTTCCCAATCCTCACATATAGGGCCAGATTTTCCTTCCCAAGGGTATCCAGGAAACTCTGGACATCTTTCATGCCAATGAATGCCAGGAAAGACTCTGGGTAGCCAAATGCTGGTCTTCTCTCTGCCTACCTAGGCAGAAAGTTTACTCGGGGACAGGTACCTTGTGAGGTTTCTCTTTTCATAATCCTGAACTGGAACAGGGTCAGAAGCCTCTCTTCTGCTGTCAACGTTTCTTTCTATCCACCTGTCTGTAACTTTGGGAGGGTTGGGACACAAGTCTCTCACCAACTGCTTCTCCTATTCCCATCTTTCTCTTCCTTCCCCAATCCTTGGGGTGTAAGGGGTGCAGCTATTTATCCCCCTTCCTCTTGGTAGTAATTCTCTCTGTGTAGATGTTTACAATCAAGGCCACCCAGGTGGGTCCTTGATTTATTAAAAGGCGGTACTCAGGATAAAACTATTTCTTTTCTTTCCTTCGCAAAGGCTGGCACATGGGAGACTCTGGTCTTTCAAAGGGGGTGAAAAAAGTCAGGGTTGAGACTCACATTTTCTAGGGGCCTGTCTGTCCCAAGCAGTTCCTAGCCCTCTTTCTCTGGGCGATAAGCTTCATGGCTCAGCCCCAGAGGAGAGAAGCTGTAATAGTGTGATTTACGGGAAGATAAAGATACATGGCTTTCATATTGCTACTGCTGCATATTTTATCTCAGTTTGTCACTTGTATTTTCACTTTGTTTATGGTGTCTTTCAAGGGCAAACCTTTTTAATATTTATGGTGTCAGATCTGTCAGCTTTCCCTTAATGGTTTCTGGGTTTGGTGTCCTGCAGAGGAAATTTTTCTCTGCTCTAAGACTAAGCAGAACTTCTAGTAGTTGCAAAATATGCCATTGTGCAAACATGCAAACGTGCCCTGATTTATTTACAGATGAATATTTAGTGCATTTCTGCTGTTTAAGCTATCATAAATAATACAATGAACATCCTTGGAATATACATTTTCCCTTCTGCAGTTTAAACCATTTCTTTGGGCTAGATTCTTAAGGAGTTCATGGGTCTTTCTATTTTAAAAGCCTTAATAACAATTAAATATTTACCTCTTATAAAGTTACACAGGCCAACTAAAATGCCAAAATTACTTTCTTTTGCTAGAACTGCAGCAGCTTAGTGTGATTTATATTTCATATTTATTAGAAGCTATGGTAGTTACAAATGTCTTTGATCAATAAAAAATGAGAAAATCAACTATTAGTTGACAAATGCAATTTGTTTGATAGACTAAATCTTTTCAAAAATAAGGGAGAACGTATAAAATTGTTTCTTATTTTATTTTAAGATTTTATTTATTTAACAGAGACGGCACAAGCAGAGGGAGGGGCAGAGGGAGAGGAAGAAGCAGACTCCCCACTGAGTATGGAGCCCAATGCAGGGCTCTAACCCAGGACCTAGAGATCATGAGCTGAGCCAAAGTCAGACACTTAACCAACTGAGCCATTCAGGCACCTCGTTTCTTATTTTATAGAGAAGTCATGAGGAGACAAAAAGATCATCTCAAAGATACCTAGTTCATTTCCAGTGATCAACTTCTAGATTTCATGTTATCAGGCCTTCTTTTGAACAATAAACTCATTGTGGCCACCTAACCCCCCATCACATGGCCCTTGTGCTCTGGCCAGCTTCCCTGCAGGCCAGGCCTGAGCTGTGCTATAAAGGTGTCACTACCCCAAGCTCACACATGAGAACACAGAGTTCCAGACATGTGCTTGCACGTGAACGGGAGGGCCAGGTTTCTGCACCTGGGTCTGCCATCTTGTGAGATACAGGACATTTCATTAGCTAAGATATTAGGCTCTAGAGTCAGACATTCTGGATTAAAAAGCCCAGGGCTCGGGATCCCTGGGTGGCGCAGCGGTTTAGCGCCTGCCTTTGGCCCAGGGCGCGATCCTGGAGACCCGGGATCGAATCCCACATCGGGCTCCTGGTGCATGGAGCCTGCTTCTCCCTCCTCCTGTGTCTCCGCCTCTCTCTCTCTCTCTGTGTGTGACTATCATAAATAAATAAAAAATTTAAAAAAAAAAAAAAAGCCCAGGGCTCTGCCCCTCACTAGATATTGACCCTGGGCAAGTTTATTTAACTTTCTGAGGTTTAATTTCTTCCATTATAAAAAGGAGATAATGAGAGCACTTACCTCAGAGGATCAAATGAGGTGATCAATAAGAAAGTACAAATAATAAGATGACATATAAATGGAAAGGGCTACCCAGGTCTCTAGGCTCAGCGCTCCCACATAATACAAGCCATATATAGCCATATATATATATATAAGTAATAGCCAATAAGAAAACTTCCCTTTAACACTGCCATTTAAACGTACTCCTAGAGTTTGCCAGAACCAAATTTCCCTCAGTGGGACCTGTCCCAGAAGCTCACTTAAGTGAGCACACATTTACTGAGGGGATAAGTTGAGCCCCCTGCCAAGCCCCGGGGGCTGTGGGGTCCCTCCCCAGCAGCCTGTAAATAGATGCTCTGAGCTCAAGAGGAGGAGCAACTAATCCAGTTTCCCACAGAGGCTGAGCTGTGAACTTCCGTGTGAGTCTTCTTTTTAAAATAAATAACTTCCGTGGTCTTGAGAGACTCTTTTTGCTTACAACAGGAGCATGCATTTATGGAAGAAATTTTAGAAAATAGACATAAGCAAAAAGTAAGAAGTTAATATCGTTTGGAATCCCATCTCCCAGAAAAAGATACAGGTGGTATGTTTTTGCACCTTTCGTGTATGTGTAGCTGTACACATTTGTGTGTTTGTGTAAGACAAACACTTTAAAAAGAAAACAGGGTTCATCCCACATAGACTGTTCTCTCATTTTATCATATAACCTAGATATTTCTTCACATTGATACATAATTCCTTTTTTCTCTTTTTAAAAATTATTTAATTTATTTTTTAAAGTAGGTTGTGATGTACGCCCAATGTGGGGCTTGAACTCACAACCCTGAGATCAAGGGTCCCATGCTCTACCGACTGAGCCAACCAGGGGCCCCTAAGCTATAATCCCTTACACTCTTGCGGCTCGTCCTGTGGTCCTGAAGCAGCAGCACAAGAATTACCTGGCAGCTTCTGAGTCATATAGAATCTCAGGTGCCATGTCAGATCTGCTGACTTAGAATCTGCATTTTAACTCACTCTCCCAGAGGATTTACAAGCAGGCACAGTTTGAGAAGCGTGGACTTACAGCACCATTTTTACAGTTTCCTGTAACATAGCTAAACCATAATCTATTTCATCTCTCACTGGCGGGGATTTTTCCCTGTGAAAAGAAGCTGGTCCCTGGAGGACCTTGGGCTTCTTCAGATCTTCCCTCCAGCAGGGTGCTCTTCCGTCACTGAGGGGTCCTTTCCCCCACTTTCCAGGTGACCTCTTGGTCCCTTCAGAGTCCATCTCCAGGAAACTCCTGACTGAGGAGGCACTATCCTTGCCTGTTCTCCACAGCTGAGTGCACACTGCCCACCTCCCTCATCACCTTCCCCCACCTGGCCTGGAGCTGAACACTTCTCTCCCCTTATGGAGGCTCCAAGCAGAGCCCTTTGCCCTCCCAGGTCCTGCAGGGCCTAGTACCCCCCTTTGCACACACCCCCAGGCCAATTCCTCCTCCTTCCTGAAATTCCTTTCATCCTGCTAGTCCACATTCCCTTCTCATTCCTGTAACCCCTAGCTGGATCTGAAAGCCCCCCCCCCCCCCCAATGCTCTCTGGATCTCCTCTTTGAGCCCTACGTCATCTCCCTATCCTTCCCCTGTCTCTCCCTTCCTCCTGAGGCCCGTTAGGTCCCTACCTGAGCCCCAGTAGGTCCCCACCTCTCTGGTCGGGAAACCTGCCCTCAACCCCTCCCTTCCTCCCCCCTCTGGTCTCCCTTCTCCCACTGCACCCCCCCCCCATCTCTTGAAACAGCCTCCCACTTCTCACCCAGTTCTTCACTCCTCCCTTTCCAACTTCCTCAATTCCCACCTCCCCCCCAAATTCCAGCCCTGCCCCTGGGAAAGGACAAGCTCCTGGAGTCCCACCCTGCCTGTGTGTGGCCCGCGGTGGGGTGGGGGCCGCCCACCCCTCTCC
The DNA here is from genome assembly GCF_053574225.1 of Canis aureus. NCBI lineage: Eukaryota > Metazoa > Chordata > Mammalia > Carnivora > Canidae > Canis > Canis aureus. Next base: position 21,979,570 of record NC_135641.1, on the reverse strand, counting down.
CCCGGCCTGGGAAGGGTGAATGGAGCCCTGTGTGCCCCGCTCTGTGGGCGGGACGTCAATGGCCTGTGTGTCACTGGGTGAAAAGAGGCCCAAGGACCGCTGCGAGAGGGCCCTGTGAATTAGCCCCCGCCCACCCGCCCAGGCGTGAACCCAAGGCAGGAGACCAGAGTGCAGGGGGGGTGGCGCCCCGGATCAGAGCCACGTTCCCCACGGGGGGGAAGGGCTGCGTGGCCAGGCCGGACCCGGACCCTCGGAGCTGCACCTGCCGGGGCGCCCCCCCCCACCCCGGGGAAGGACTGCGGGTCCCAGAGCGCCCTCCGCAGTAAAGCTTTTCTCCCTTTATAAACGAATGATAAGCAGCTGGGGAACGTGTTTCTCAAAGTAATACAAATAAGCTTCTATTCTCACCGGCCAAAATAGTTTTTTTTTCTTTCTTTCTTGGTTTTTGTGGTTTGTTTGTTTGCGAGAATATTTAATGCTGACAACGCTGCGGAAGAAACGGTGGCACCAGTGCTCCGCTGGGCGGTGTGAGGGCGAACTGGTCCAGCTCCGGAGCACTGAGAGCCTTGGGGCGCTCACACCTGTAACCTGCTACTGTAATGCTACCTGTGAAGACGTATCTGAAGGAATAATCCCGAATATTCCCCCAAGTACAGTTATCCTTTGTACTGAAAAATGAGAAATCACCCAAGTGACAGAGTATATACGGGACAGTCACAAGTATATAAATCAAGCGTAGAAGAGTGGAGGAAAATCAGTTAAATGGAAGTAGGTGATTTTTCTCTTTTTTTTTTTAAATACTGTTTTATGAACGATCTCAGAGTTACATTGAGATATGAGAATAGTTTAGCTATCACTAAGCATTAGAAATGCAACATTTTTCCTTTATTTAAAATTTAAATTCAATCAATGAACATGTAATGTGTTATGGGTTTCAGAGGTAGATGTCAGTGATTCATCAGTCTTAGATAATACCCAGAGCTCATTACATCTCGAAGTTACCCCATCCCTCCCACCCGCCTCCCCTCCAGTGAACTCAGTTTTGTTTCCTATGATTGAGAGTCTCTTATGGCTTGTCTCCCTCTCTGATTTCATTTTATTTTTTATTCTTTTAAAGATTGTTTGTTTGTTTGTTTGATAGAGCCAGAGAGCACAGACAGGGGGAATGGCAGAGGGAGAAAGAAAGGAGAAGCAGGCTCCCCACTGAGAAGGCAGCCTGTTATGGGTGGGACTCCATCCCAGGACCCTGCAATCATGACGTGAGCCCAGAGCAAACTTAACCAACTGAGCCATCCAGGCGCTCTTTGTCTTGTTTAAATTTTTCCTTTCTTTCCCTGTGATCCTCTGTTTTGTTTCTCAAATTCTACATATGAATGAGATTGTATAATAATTGTCTTTCTCTGGTTGACATATTTCGCTTGGCATGATATGCTCTAGTTCCATCCACATCATTGCAAATGGCAAGATTTCATTTTTGATAGCTGAGTAATATTCCATTCTATATATATATATATACATACGCACGCACAACATCTTTATCCTTTCATCTGGGCTGGTTCCATAGTTTGGTGATGGTGGACATTGTGCAGCGTCTTTCTGGTGAAGCCCCTCAGGGACCCTCACTTACTCCCCAGCATCACTCTCATCCCCACCCCACTGGTAACTGCTCTATACACATTTATTATATATGAACAAATTATTGAACATCATATAATTCTGTTTTAAATATTTCAAACTTTACATACATGATAAAGTACTACGTGAATACTTGTGTAATTTGCTTTTCTCCATCAACGTGGTGCTTTGGGGATTTATCCAGACTGACTCAGGTTGATACATCTAGCTCAGATTCATTCAGTAGATGAGCTAATATTTATAAAGAACTTAGAATAGAGCCTGGCATGTGGTGCTACCTAAATTTGGGGGTCTCCTTTATATATAAAACTTCATTTTCATGGAAGTATAGTATACTATTGTGTTAATATTATATTAAATTTATTTATCCATTCTCCTACTGATGAAAATTTAGACTGCATTTTGTCCTGATTGCTAACAGTCCTGCTATGGACAGTCTAGTCTATATCTCCTGTGCCTATGAGAGTTTCTATAGGGTACACGCCTAGGATTGGGACTGCAGGGTTGCAAAGGATGCCTCGCTTCAACATTACTAATTACTTCCCACTTGATCTCCAAAGTGATCATAACAGCAATGGATGAATTATTGTGTCCCTAATCTTCTTTTTTTATTTTCCTAATCTTCATCAACACTTGGGATTGTCAGATTTTTTCCCCAATTTAATGGGTTTGGTATTATTTCTTTATGGTTTTAATTTGCATTTCCCTGATTACTAGGAGGTTGGAGTTAGGTAGCTGTTCATATGCTTACTGATCATTTGTATATTTTATTCTGTAAACTCCTGTCCACAGCCTCTTCCTATTTTGCTATTGGTTGTTGTAATTTTCTTATTGATTTTTAAGAATTCTTTATATATTTTGGATATGATTCTTTTTTCAGATGGATGTATTGCAAATATTATCACTCACCCCATGGCCTATCTTATAACTTTTTATGGTGTCTTTTAAGGCACAGAAAATGTAAATGCTAATGCAGCCTAATTTATTTCTTAATCGTTTGTGCTTTGGGTGACTTGGTTAAAAAAGGCTTTTCTTGTTTCAAGGTCCTAAGTCTCCCTATATTTTCCTCTAAAAGTTTAAAAATTTTGTTGTTTTATATTTGGTCCGACATCCGTTTCTTTGTGAAAGGAGTTGTAGAGAGATCTTTCTTATATGGATAACGATTGTGCTCTCACCATTTATTCCAGTCATCTGAAATCCTAGCTTTGTCATAAACCAAATTTCCCAAAATGCGTTAGTCTTTTTGGGGGCTCTCTATTTTATTCCTTTGGTCTATTTGTCTATTTTTGAGCAATACCACCCTCTTTTAATTACTGTAACTTGATAATAAGTCTTGATTTCTGGATGAGCATGTATTCTCACATTTTTTCAAGAATACCTTGACTATTTGGTGTCCTGTACATTTTCTTTCTCCTTTTTTTTTTAAGATTTATTTATTTATTTATTTATTTATTTATTTATTTATGATAGACATAGAGAGAGAGAGAGAGGCAGAGACACAGGAGGAGGGAGAAGCAGGCTCCATGCCGGGAGCCTGACGCAGGACTTGATTCCGGGACTCCAGGATCGCACCCTGGGCCAAAGGCAGGTGCCAAACCACTGAGCCACCCAGGGATCCCCTCCTTTGCATTTTCATATGTTTTAGAGTTAGCTTCTTTTAGAAAATCTTTGTTGGGGTTTTGATTTAAATAATGACTTCACAGCTTAATTTTGGGATATTGACATCTTTATGATATTGGATCTTTTAAAAATATATATATAAGCATTGCAAATATCTCCATTTATTTAGGTCTACAAAATCTTACCATGAAGTTTTACATGTTTTCCATATACATCTAACACCCTTTATTAGGTTTATTACTGGATACTTTAAGATTCATTTTCATAATTAAAAAAACACCTTTACTTATCATTTTAACTGTGTATTTTTTAGTATTGAAGAATTTAAACGACTTGCAGATTGGGTTCATGGGAAAAGTCTACTCTAGTTTTCTCAGCTTTGATAAAAAGTGTTAGAACCTTTGGAGGAAGGAAAAAGGCAAAATATTTTTTTTAAAGCAATTGAAAATTGAAAAAAAAAAAAAACTGTGGGTTGGTGGAAGGAGGGAGAGAGGTGTAGAAGAAATTTATAAAATGCCAAAAAGTATAAAGTGTAAAACAATGCAATGAAATTCAATGGCCCAGGTTTTCAGGCTCCCACTAGCTTTTTCCAAAACATCTGCTGCTTAGAAGTCCTTGAATATGTTAGTGTCCTACAATTATTTATATGGTTGATGCTTTCTCAAAATCAATCCCATCCATTTTTGACACAAATGGAAGCATAAAATATACAACAGTTCAGCTTTTTTCATTGAACAATTTATATGTAATCTTTCTAGCTCATTATGCAAATAGCTAAACAGTAGTTCATTTTCAGTTTCCTATTGGTAACCATTAAGTTGTTTCCAGGCTTCCTCAATAACAATATGGCAATCAATAGCCTTAAAGTATATATGACTGTACACATACAGAAATATAAGATGGACAGACAGAAATGCATATGTAATTTTGATAGACTTCGCCAAATTGCTTTCTAAAAAAGACTGCAACAATTTACAATTCCAACAGATGCAAGAGAATGCCTGTTTGCATTGCCTTCATTCACGCTCACACTTTATATGATCAAATTTCTTAATGAATAAACATCTCATTTTTATTTTCAATTGGCATTTCCTTATTTATGGGCAAATGGAGTGTCTTTCCTTGTCCAACCATTTGTATATCTTTTTCTGCCCTATGTCCATTTTTCTATTTTTGCCTTTATTGATTTGTAAGCATTTATGATATAATAGGGAAATTAGCCATTTATCTGACATATAAGTTGCAGTTATTTTATTATTTCTCAAACTTTTCATGTATTTTTTATTTTGTATTTGTTTTTATTTCCCCACTCAGAATTTCTTTTAATGCCCATTTTTTTTCCTTTGGTTTCTGAGTTTTGCCCCTTACCTAGAAAGACTTTCCCCATTCCAAGATTTTTATTTTTTAATTCTTTCATCTTCTATTCTAGTACTTCACATGCTTTTTCATAGTGAAATATACATATATATTGTTTAATTAGCTTGTCAATTCCATACAAATCTTTGTTGGGATTTTGATTAAAACAATAACTTCATAGATTAATTTGCAAAGTTGACAGCTTTGATATTGTATTTTCCTATAATAAATATGGTATATATCTCCACACAGAAAACTGGGATTTTATAATCCATATACAGATAGCAAACTGAAATATATATATATATTTTTTTGTATAATAGTATGTATGCAATACTGTCAATGCCCTAACACCTTTGAAGTCTTCCCCCTTCCCCACTGTGCTCTATGTAGATTATAAACTTCTCTTTCCCCAGTAGAGGGAAGAATTTCTAATTCCTGTAATAACTGATTTCTGAAGTAAACTGTGTATGTATCACTAAACAATATAGGTTAGTTTTGCCTTTTGTAAGCACTATTCAAATGGAATGATATGATACTATGTGTGATTTTTTTATCCTTTGCTTCTTTCACTCTGTTACACTTGTGAGATTATTTCCTATTGTTGCATGTTACAATGAAATAAGCAAATGAGAGCTGATTTTGTATACTGACCTTGCTTCTAGCATCCTTCTTAAATCTACTTATTAAATAAATATATTGTGTATAGATTATTTTAGATTTCCACATACGTAATCACATTATCTAATTGTGTAGGGCACTAAAGGACAATAAAGAATTTAACATTTTTCTTTGTATACTTTTTTACATTAATTTTATTATTATACATACATAATAGTATTCACTTTTAAAGTCTTTCACATTTTCTACTCTTTTTTAATGAAGTATTTCATACCTACAAAAATACACAAACATGTATATAAAATGTATAAAGAATAATATCTGTGTATCCAACAGCCAATTTAAGAAACAGAATATTACTGCATTTTTATTTTTTTTAAGGTTTTATTTATTTGACAGAAAGAGAGAGAGAGAGCGAGAGAGTGCTCAAGCCGGGCGAGAGGCAGAGGAAAAAGCAGGCTCCCTGCTCATTAGGAAGCCTGATGTGAGACTCAATCCCAGGACTCCAGGATCATGACCTGAGCTGAAGGCAGACACTTCCCAACTGAACCACTCGGGCACCCCATTACTGCATGTTTAGAAGTCCCCGATGTGCCCTCTTCTTCTCAAGGAATTATTATTCTGAATGTTGTGTTTATCATTCTCTTGCTTATTATAATTTTACAACATATGTATGTAGCCCTAAATGAAATGTTGTTGTGTACGTTTTTCAGTTTTATATAAATGATATAATGTAAAGAAAAATACAAATATGCAGAATACAAATTAATGACAGTTTTATTTCCTGTTTAATTGCATAAGTTTTTTCTTTGTTTTGCCTTATTATACTGGCTAGGAGAGCCAATAATATGTTAAACAGAAGTGGTGAAACTGGGTATCTTTGCCTCATTCCCTATCTCAAGGTAGAGAATGAGGTAGACTTCTAATATTTTATCATTAATTATGATGTTTGCTATAAGTATTTTTGTAGGCACTTTACCATATTAATGAAGTTCCCTTCTATTACTAGTTAGCTAAAATATGTTTTTATTTTTAAATCACAAGCCTAGAAGCTAAGGACAGAAGAATAACACTACAGATATTGAAAGAGGGGATCTGATCCCTGGGTGGCTCAGCGGTTTAGCGCCTGCCTTTGGCCCAGGGCGCGATCCTGGAGTCCCGGGATTGAGTCCCTTGTCAGGCTCCCTGCATGGAGCCTGCTTCTCCCTCTGCCTGTGTCTCTGCCTCTCTCTTTCTGTGTGTCTCTCAGGAATAAATAAATAAGATCTTAAAGAAAAAAGATATTGAAAGAAATGAGAGTCACCTAAGAATTTTATACCCATGCAAGAAAGCACTCACCTGTCCTATAAAAGAAATATCCATCATGTACTGGCCACACTGTTTTGTGGCCATAAATAAAACTTGACAGATTCAAAAAAATGAAAATTTCATAGAATATATTTTCTAATCAATATTTTAGAATACAATGAAGAATGAATAAAGACCTTCCCAAACTATTAACTACTTAGAATAAAAGTAATCTCTAAATCAATATGTAAATCAAAATTGAAATTTAAAAAGTATCTAGAAAGTAATGAAACCTATGTTTTGGTATATTATACCCATATCCAAGGAAAAATCATAATCTTAAGTGCCTTCATTATTAAAGAAGATGGAAATCAAAGAAATTAATAACTCATTTTAGGAAGTCAAAAATGAACCACAAATAATCCAGCCAAAGTAATTAATAAAAATAAAAGCCAAACTCAACACCAAAAAAAAACAAATAATCTGATTAGCAAAAGGACAGAAAACCCAAACAGACATTTTTTCAAAGGAGACATATAGATGGCCAACAGACACATGGAAAGATGCTCAACATCACTCATCATCAGGGAAATGCAAATCAAAACCACAATGAGATATCACCTGTCACTTGTCAGAATAGATAGGATCAAAAAGACAAGAAATAACAAGTGTTGGCAAGGTTGGGGAAAATAGGGAACCTTCATGTACTGTTGGTAGGAATGTAAATTGGTGCAGCCACTGTGAAAAACAGTATGAAGATTCCTCAAAAAATTAAAAATAGAGGGATGCCTGGGTGGCTCAGTGGTTTAGCGCCTGCCATTGGCTCAGGGCGTGATCCTGGAGTCCCGGGATCGAGTCCCGCATCAGGCTCCCTGCATGGAGCCTGCTTCTCCCTCTGCCTGTGTCTCTGCCTCTCTCTGTGTGTGTCTCTCATAAATGAACAAATAAAATCTTTAAAAAAATTAACCAAAGTCTTAAAAAAATAAAATAAAAATAGAAATACCACATGATCTAGTAATTCCACTACTGAAAATGAAAACACTAATTCAAAAAGATATGTGTACTTCTATGTTTATCACAACATTATTTACAATAACCAAGGCATGGAAGCAACCTAAGTGTCCACTGACAGATGAACAAATAAAGAAGATGTGGCCTATATATACAGTGGAATATTATTCAGCCATAAAAGAATATGCAACAACATGGTGGAGCTAAAGAGTATCATGTTAAGTGAAATAAGTCAGACCAAGAAAGATGAGTACCATATGATTTCATTTATATGTGGAATCTAAAAAAAAAAAAAAAAAAAAAGAATAAACAAACAAAAAGCAGAAACAAACCATAAGTACAGAGAACAAACTGATGGTTGCCAGGGTAGAGGAAGGTAGAAGGATGGACAAAATGGGTGAAGGGGAGTGGGAGATACTGGCTTCCAATTATGAAATGAGTAAGTCATGGGGTTGAAAGGTACAACATAGGGAATACAGTCAACGGTATTGTAATAGGGCTGTATGGGGACAGTTCGTAGCTACACTTGTGATGTATAGACTAGCATAATATACAGACTTCTTGTACACCTAAGCTAGTGTAACTAGTGTAACATAACTAGTGTACATAGTGTGTCAACTATACTTCAATTTTTTAGAAAAAAAAATTTTTTTATTTATTTATGATAGTCACACAGAGAGAGAGAGAGAGAGAGAGAGGCAGAGACATAGGCAGAAGAAGAAGCAGGCTCCATGCACCGGGAGCCCGACGTGGGATTCGATCCCGGGTCTCCAGGATCGCGCCCTGGGCCAAAGGCAGGTGCCAAACCGCTGCGCCACCCAGGGATCCCTAGAAAAAATTTTTTTAAGATTTATTTATTTGAGAGAGAGAGCAAAAGAAGGAGAGAAGCAGATTCTCTGCCCAGTGCAGAGCTCCATCTCAGAACCCTGAGATCATGACCTGAGCTGAAACCAAGAGCTGGATGCTTAACCAACTGAGGCACCCAGGCACCCCTAGAAAAAACAATTTTTAAGGAAAAGCCAAAATTAGTGAAATCGGCAATGATATATTGGAAAGAATAAATCTTAAACCTAATTTTTGTATTGTGATAAAATATACGTAATACATTTGTCATTTCAACCATTCAAAAGTGTACAATTGGGCAGCCCCGGTGGCTCAGCGGTTTAGCTCCACCTTTGGCCTGGGGTGTGATCCTGGAGACCTGGGATCGGGTCCCACATCGGGCTCCCTGCATGGAGCCTGCTTCTCCCTCTGCCTGTGTCTCTGCCTCTCTCTCTCTCTCTCTCTCTCTCTCTATGTGTCTCTCATGGATAAATTTTTTTTAAAAAGTGTACAATTCAGTGACATTAAATACATTCACAATGTTGTGTAACTGTCACCACTAACTATATACAAAACTTTTTCATTGTCCCCAACAAAAATTCTGTACCCATGAAACAATCCCTTTCTCCCTCCCCCAGCCCCTGGTAACCTCTATTCCACTCTTTGTGAATTTGCTGAATCTAGGTACTTCATGTAAGTGGAATTATACAATATTTGTCTTTTTGTGTCTGGCTTATTTCACTAAGCATAATGTTTTTAAGGTATATCCATATTGTAGCATATATCAAAATTTCATTTCCTTCTACAGTCAAATAATATTGCATTGCATGTATATTCCACATGTTGCTTATCTGTTGCTGGACACTTAGATTGTTTCTCCTTTTGGCTATTATGAATAATTCTGCTATGAACAAGTGTACAAGTAACTGTTTGAGTCCCTGCTTTCATCTTTTTTTTTTTTTTTTTAGATTTTATTTATTTATTCATGAGAGACCCAGAGAGAGGCAGAGACATAGGCAAAGGGAGAAGCAAGCTCCATGCAGGAATCCTGGGACTCCAGGATCATGCTCTGAGCCAAAGGCAGGCACCAAACTGCTGAGCCACCCAGGCACCCTCTGCTTTCATCTTTTGAATGTATACACAGGCATGCAATTGCTGGATCATATGGCAATTCCATGCCAAATTTAATTTTTATAAGATCAACAGATATTTCATGCCCACCATTAAAGACAAAAGAGAAAAATCAAATACAAACAATATTAAAAATGAGAAAGATCATAGAACACCAGATATAAAAAAAGGAAAAGAATTGTAAAACAATACTACATATAACTCTATGACAACCAACTTGAAAATCTAGAGAAAATTGTTGAATTCCTAGGAAAATACAAAATTGACACCAAAAGAAACAGAAAATTTATTTATTTATTTTTAAAGATTTTATTTATTTATTCATGAGAGACACAGAGGGAGAGAGAGAGAGAGGCAGAGACACAGGTTGGGGGAGAAGCAGGCTCCATGCAGGGAGCCTGACAGAGACTCGATCCTGGGCCTCCAGGATCACGCCCTGGGCTGCAGGCGGCGCTAAACCCCTGAGCCACCAGGGCTGCCCCAGAAACAGAAAATTTAAATAGATCAGTTACCACAGAAATGACTGGAAGAGTAAAGGTAATATAGGAATAGACGGGCACTTCTTAAATATAATAAAGAATATTTACCAAAAAAATTAATAGCAGATAACTTACTAAAACACGTAAAGCCCTCAAGCTATTTCCATTAGAATTAAGCACAAGGGTTAAATGCTCACTATAACATTATTATGCAACATTATTCGAAAGGCCCCAGTGAGGGATGTCTGGGTGGCTCAGTCAGTGTTTTAGTTCCATGATTTCCTTTCCCCTTGGTCTTTTGTTCCTGATGCTTGAAGGACTGTTTGAGTCTTGTTGGTTTCTTTCTTTTTAAAGCTCTCATGATTTGGAAGTTTAACATTCTGTTTCCAGTCTTCTGGTCTATAGTACCTGTTCAGGGCCTCAGGAGTCATTTTTTTTTTCTTTAAGATTTTATTTATTTATTTGAGAGAGAGAGCGAGCAGAGAACATAAACAAGGAGTGGGGGGAGAGAGAGGCAGAGGGCGAAGCAGACTCCCCACTGAGGGGGAAGCTCAATTTCAGGCTGGATCCCAACATCCCCGGGATCATGATCTCAGCTAAAGGCAGACACTTAACCGACTGAGCCATCCAGGCGCCCCTCAAGAGTCATTTTAAGTATTAACCCACCCCTCTGTTTACCCACCGCAACCCCCCATCCTTTTTCCTGTTTTTAACATCCTCAGATCTTCCTGATCACTTCAAATCCTTTTAGAAGTAGTGAGTTTCCACATGACTAAGTGAACTTGCCCAGTACATAGATACTCATTTCTCCCTTTTCCCTCAAGAACAGTGAAGACCTGAGAGGAGTTGAGGCCAGCGTGGGGGACAGGGGACAGCAGGAGGAGGCCTCCGGCCTTCCTGGGTCCGAGCTGACTCAGACCCGGCTCACTCGAGGGCTGTGCCATCCCCACCGTCCCAGCCAGCCCCGGTCCGCACACCCCCCGGGGGGACACTGCTCCCAGCTCCCTGCAGGCCGGGGTCGCTCTAGGTCGCTCTAGGTCGCTCTAGGTCCTTTGCACCTTGGTCCCCGCAGAGCCGCGGGACCTCAGGAGGCCCCGAGCTCGGCCACTAGGGGGCACCGGCGCGCTTCCTCGAGGAGACCGTCCCGGGAGCGTCAGGGCTGGCACCGGCCGCTGCACAGTCGCACGTCGGCTGGGACGGGCTCCGGGCCAGGTGCGGGACATGCAGGCTCCTCCCCCCGCCCCCACGGCCCGGCCGGCGCGGGATGCAGGTGCAGCATCTGCACCCCCCCCCATCCACGCCCCCACCTGCGAGGTCCTGGAGCGGGCGGCCCCGCGGGCGGGAGGGACCCAGAGCGGAAGCTGCGCGGTTAGAGACCCGAGCCTCAGCCCTGGGCGCGCGGGACCGCGGGGGCTCCCGGTTCGGTTCGAGACCCCAAACTCCCGACCCTCACCCCAGCCAGGAGCCGTTATCTCAACCCTGCCGCCGTGCCTGAATCTCTACCGTTGGAATCCCTCCGTTTATTAAGGAAGACCCGTCAAGGGCACATGTGTGAACCACATGGGTTACCCAGGGACAACTCGTTAACCCTTTGGGACGCAGAGACACGTTAGCACAGATTAATTTGCGCCGAGGTGAGGTACGATTGAGGTGGCGAGACCTTCGGGCCGTAGGTCCCTGGGGATGTGGCTATTATTACCTGGAGGACTAAAATAATAGTCATTGTTTATTGACTTGGTCCTTGCCAGGCAGCTGGGAGCTTTGTCGCATCATCTCTTTTGATAAAACAGCATTTTGAGATCACTTGGTTAAGGTGAGATCTGCTGCTTTTCTCCACCGTGATGTTACTATGTTTCCCCTTGCAATAAATATTGGGGGAGGGGATACTGTGAGACTATGACATACTGTTTCTCAAGTTTGCCCCCTGCCTCTCAGTGTCCTTGGTCCACTCTGGAACACGACTCCATGCTGTCATTGATGGTTTGGGCGCTTGGCTCACAGCCTTCCTGTCACCCCAATCCTGCCATCTGCCTAAGTCGACGGTATTAGCCTCCCCTTGCCCCTCAACTCTGGTTCCCTGGTTACTGCCTCTTGCCCTGGTTTGACACTCCCCTGACTCAGCTTCCTCCTCTGCTTTCACATGACTCCGATCCTTTCCCTCCCTCTCCCCTAGAGGACTCTACCTTGGCAGTTACTTCGCTGCTGACTTCCCACATCCTTCTATCTCTGCAAATAATATCACTTATCACTTTACTGGGAACAACCAAGCCTCGAGCCTGCACTGCTTCAACTCCCTAATCCTTTCTCTATGTTCTCCAAATATCTCCACCTCCACAGTCATCCTCCTTCTAACCAATTTCGGGCCAAGAAAAGGGCTTTCTGAGGCCAGCTGGAGCTCTGAGAGCAGCCTGGTAGAGTAGGAAGGACAAGGACTTTGGGGTAAGTCAAGGTCTGGTGTGGATCTTGGTACCCCCCGTTTACTAACCATACTTTACAACCAAGTTGTTTTGGGTTTTTCCCCTTTGAATTTCCTGAGCATCAGTGAACTTACCAATGATGTCTGAATAGAAATACTAATTGTTAGGGGTTTTAAGAATTAATATCAGTGTGTGACAACTGCCTGAAATGGATACTGTCATGTAATGTTCAATAAATGGTCGGTATTATGGGTATAATCATTCACGGTATGGGCCCCTGCTCCTCTAAAAACGTCATGCATTATCTCTCCTCTCCCATATTTTCAGCCTGTCACTCTCAACTGGTTTCTTCCCTCAGCTTATAAACCAGGTCAAATCTCTCCCACCTTCAAAAACAAACCACAAGAACAGTGCCATAAAGAAATCCACCAAGTCCCTCAAGTACTCACACCTTGTCATGGAAGAAGAACGTCCCAAGCAGGATTTCTTGGCTTCACTAATACCTTCGAGATTTCTATTTCGTGTGGGAATCTCTCCTGTGGCTTTTTGATTCAGAGAATTGGCTCATTTCATCAATTCTGGAAAATTCTTAACTCTTAGCTCCTCAAATATTGCCAAAGAAACACATATTAGGTTTTCTGTATCTTCCCCTATTTATCATTTCTGTATTTTCCATCTTTATGTCTCACTAGGCCTCATTCTGGACGATTTCTTCTGACTTATCTTCTTTTCCACTGTTATTAACCCTTCTATTGAGTTCTTAATTGGATTATTGCAGTTTTTAGTTCTATAATATCTAATTGTTTTAAGGTTCTATTATTCATTTATTTGAGAGAGAGGGAGAAAGAGAGTGCAAGCAGGGGGAGGAGGAGAAGAGGGACAAGCCTCTTCTCCTCAGTGAAAGCAGAGCTGCACGTGGGCCTCCATCCCATGAACTTGAGATCATGACCTGAGCTGAAATCAAGTCAGTCGATTAACTGACTGAGCCACCCAGATGCCCCTCTAATTTTTTTTTATCTGCATTGTTGCTTTCAAAATTTCCATATCCTTACATAAAACTTTTAATTCTGCTTTTATCTCCTTGACACAGTGTGTGTGCATTGCTTTATTGGTTGTACCTAAGAACTCTAATATCTGATATCTTGGTAGGTCTATTTCTATGGTTATGGCTACTGTTGATCCTGAGACATGTTGTTTTGTCTCACATACCTCTATGCCTCTGTTCTCCTGGACATATTATATGAAATGACTATTTTGAAAATTAAAAGAGACCAAGGATCCTCTTCCAGAGGGATCCACCTTTCTTTTGCCAGCACCCAAGAGCACTCAGTCCAGGAACAGGGCTTGAGGAATATTCTAGCGGGTAGACTCTCTATGTAAGCAGAGGATGGGCTTATACTGGGTTTCCACCTTGGTAGACAGTGACTGCCAACTATGTCCCTCCAGCTCTACGATCTAGATTCTGAGGATTGGCAGACAACCCCAGCATGTCTTTAGGACAATGTGGAATGCAATATTGCCCTTCCCACTCACCCCAGAAGCTTGACCTATTAGCTGCCTTCTCCCAGACAAGGAACAGAGGCTCACCCATTTAGGCTCTTACCCCTCCCAATTCTACTCTCTTAATTCCTCCTTTTTTTTTTTCTTAAATATTTTAGTTATTTATTCATGAGAGACACAGAGAGAAAGAGGCAGAGACACAGACAGAGGGAGAAGTAGGCTCCATACAGGGAGCCCGATGCAGGACACGATCTCAGGACTCCAGGATCACGCCCTGAGCCAAAGGCAGCCACTCAACTGCTGAGCCACCCAGGTGTCCCATTTTTTTGTTGTTGTTTGTTTTTGTTAGGACTTCGATGTTATTAAGAAGATGGTTTGAGGGGCAGCCCTGGTGGCTCAGCGGTTTAGCGCCGCCTTCAGCCCAGGGCCTGATCCTGGAGACCTGGGATTGAGTCCCACGTCAGGCTCCCTGCATGGAGCTTGCTTCTCCCTCTGCCTGTATCTCCGTCTCTCTGTGTGTGTGTCTCTCGTGAATAAATAAATAAAATCTTAAAAAAAAAAAAAACATGATTTGAGGTCTCCTGTAATTTCTGTTATTTAGAGGGAGAGTGGTTTGTACCTTAGTCCAGGAACGCACATGCCAGGAAATTGCTAATGCCCTTCATACTGCTTTTCTGTCTGAACTTCGATCCTTCTTTTTATTCATCTGTAGTTGAACTTTTTATGGGAAGGCATTATAGTCTGGAGAGCAATTTACAGCAAGTGACTGGAGATTGCCTAGCCATGCCCCTGGGTTCACTAGAGGGCTTTAGTGGGGCACCTTCCTGTCTCTTCAGGAGGGCACCTTCCTGTCTCTTCGACCATCCATCAGGATATGAGCATCGCTGGAGTGGGTGCTGGCTTCTGGCGTGCTAATCTGATATGGATTTGACCCCGAGGTCTATATAAGTGGGTGGACAGTGTGAGCAGACTTCTTTGAAGGGAGCCACCTGGGAAAGAGGCCTGTTCTTAGGTAGGTAACACTTACTCAGACATGATGCCTTCATGAAGCCTGCTCTGACTCCCCTAACATGGACAGGGTCTCTCCCTGCCTTGTCTCACACGGTCCATTCTCAGTGCCTGCTACAGAGTCCACATCACCCTCTACCTAGTGTAATCAAGATTTTATGTACACATCATGCTTTCTCTTTTGTGATGGTGGGGTTGTTTTTTGTTTGTTTGCTTTTTTTTTTTTTTTTTTGTCTGTTTCATTTTGTTGGCACTGGTTGATGAGGCTTGAATTATTTCTATTGCTCAGTGCATGTCATATGCACAAAGTCCTTTGGCTATTTTATGGATTAATGTGTTCTCTTTTATCTCTCTTCTCTGCTCTCATTCCCCTTTCTCTACAGGTCATTATTTTACTGTATCTTTTTTAAGATTGATTGATTGATTGATTGATTGATTGATTGATGAAAGAGCGCAAGCTGGGGAGGGGCAGAGGGAGAGGGAGAAGGGAGTCCTCACTGAGCAGGGAGCCTGACGGGGGTGGGGGGGCTCCTAGCTGTCAAGGCCATTGTCTGTGGGCTCTCAGCCCCAGAAACCCAGAACAGCTGGCAGCAAAAGTGGATCTCCTCCATGATGACAACACCACAGGCCAAGTGAGGGCAGGAAGGCTGTGATCCAGGTGCTGCGGCTTTTCAGGGGGCTACTGAGGGCAAGAGCTGTGCAATGAGTGCCCAGCGAGCAGCATGGACAGTATGTCTGCAGCTGACCAGCGACATGCTGCCAGGGTAACCAGAACTGATTCTTGGGCAGCAAGATTCCATAATCATCCTTAATGTAGGAGCTGAAGGGAAATTCTGCAAGATTCTAAGGCCCTCTGTGAAAAAGCAAAGACTAAGACCCATTAGAATATAGATGCTCAGGTAAATCAGACTGGACTGATAGCCCCAGGCTGGTGAAACCTGGTGTATTGGTACCACAGTCATAATAACAAACACAACCATCATGCTGTGTACCTTCCTCACACATTAGCTTATACCTGGGCAGAACAGAGGCATGAATGACAGCACGGGGACCAAAGAAGTATTATCAAGGCACCCTCTTCTGTCCTCTGTGAGCACCTACCTGAAAGGTGAGCCCACCTAGTCAGCCACCGTTGGGCTGTCCTCACCCTCCTGGCAACGTAGAAAGTGCATGGCATTTCCTGTGAGAAGTCCTAGGCACTTCCCATCAGGGTGGCATCCTGCCCTATGGGGACCACGTCCTACCAAGAGACATGAGGACAGAGGTGGTGGCAGCAGGTGCCTGTGGAAGAGGGGGAGGAAGCTGTTGCTTCTCACTGACGTCCTTACTAAGTTCTTCTGTCCTCCAACGACAAGCAGATGGTGACAGGGGAGACAGGGGTGACAGGGGAGGGCCTGAGGGGCTGCTCTCCCTCTCCACGTGCTGGGATAAGCAGATCACTGTGTCTAGTATTCTTCCTGCTGAGCTCGTGGTGGCTGTAATGAAACACACATGGCTAGTGCAGCAGCACGATGAAGCTGGGCCAGGCAGCAAGACCATGGCCTGCCCGGTCACTGCAGCCATGTGTGATGATGTGCCTTCCAGCCACGGGAGACCCGGGGCTTCCTCACTACCTTCTGCTGGCACTGCCTCCAGCCTCTGGCACTATGGTTGCTCCTCCCAGCAAAGGGCAGGTTCCAGGTACCACCATGCCCCAGGGGGCCCAGTGAAGAGCTCGAGACCCTCGAGGCAGAGGTCACGCTGCAAGATGGTGTATCCAGGCTCAGAGCTGTCCTTTCAAGATGCCCACTGGTGGGCAGACCAAGGTGTCCTGAGGGCCACCACAGTTTGACTTCCTATCTATGCCATGAGCCACGTTCTTATTTACCTGGGCTTTTAGCATCTGGATGGCTTCAGAATCTTTTAGTCTGTATGTCTCATTGTGTAAAGGTGGTTTTGGGGCCTCTGTGGAAGGTCAGAACCAGAGACAGTCTCTCTCCTGACAGGTTTGAGGGTGGAAGGGTAGAGGGAATATGGGAAGACCCCTGGAGAGTGGGCATCTGGATGAGTCTTTCCAGTTCTCACTGGCATGATTCCTTCAAAGAGGTTTAGGAAGAAGAGTATGTGAGGGGCCCATCACTGACAATGTGTGTGTCTGCATGTTTTTTGGTCCTCTTTGGAGACACTGTTAACAGATCAGAATCCAAAACTGCCCTCTGGGATGCAGGCTGATTAGGTGAGAGAATTCCCTATACTAATCTGAAGAAAGTCTGGATGGAGAGAGAGTCAAGCAACATGCTTGAGCCTGAAGTTGTTGATGGGCTTCTTCTTTCCTCTTTAATTTTAATGTGAAAATTTTTTTGAAGCATAACAGAAATACAGGAAAGTATCCAAATCCCAAGTATAC
Source organism: Canis aureus (assembly GCF_053574225.1). Taxonomy (NCBI): domain Eukaryota; kingdom Metazoa; phylum Chordata; class Mammalia; order Carnivora; family Canidae; genus Canis; species Canis aureus. Next base: position 21,962,297 of record NC_135641.1, on the reverse strand, counting down.
AGCTACATAGCTTTCCCCTAAGTCACCTGTGTAACCTGCACCTAATCCTCATGCTAACCACTATCCTGGCTTTCAACACCTTAGGTTAGTTTTGCCAGTTTGGGGACTTTATATGAATAGAACCATATATTGCTTAAGGACTTTTTTTTAAATTTAATTAATTGATTATTTATTCATGAGAGAGAGAGAGAGAGAGGCAGAGACACAGACAGAGGGAGAAGCAGGCTTCATGCAGGGGGCCTGACGTGGGACTCGATCCCAGGTCTCCAGGATCACGCCCTGGGCTGAAGGCAGCGCTAAACCGCTGAGCCACCCGGGCTGCCCTGAAGAACCTTTAAGAACAAAAATATCTGGGGTGCCTGGGTGGCTCAGTGGTTGAGTATCTGCCTTCAGCTCAGGTCATGATCCTGGGGTCCTGGCATCGAGTCCGGCATCGGGCTCCCTGCATGGAGCCTGCTTCTCCCTCTGCCTATGTCTCTGCCTCTCTCTGTGTGTCTCTCATGAATAAATAAAATCTTTAATAAAAAAAGAACAAAAATATTTAATACTCAATATCAAGAGTTTTACTTTGGGATGATGTAATATCTAATCATCATCCTCACATATATAATAAAGCCTGCTGTGCACGTAAATGCCTTTTGTAAACATTTCTGTTTTGTTTTGTTTTCCAAATGGTAGAGGTAGGAATCAATGAAAAAGGGCTGAGTCTCCCTTCTGGGTCAGTGAGAAACAGAGCAAAGAGTGATGCTGCAGATGTGCCTGCAGGTGTGAACACAGCCAGTGCAGAATGCACTCTCAGAGTTAGAGAGGAGCAAAGCCCCAGCCCTGGAAAGTTCAAGAATTTTAGACAGAGCATTGGACTTCCCACACCCCAGAGTATGGGACAGGGCTCAAGTAAATTCATATGTATTTCAAAAGACAGAGTAGCTTCTGCTAATATTTGGGTTACAAAGTAGATAAGCATTTCCCTAGAGAATACACGAAGAACTCCAGATCCCCATGGACTTATGGTCATCCCTATTTGATGTGAACTGGTGGTTATTCCTGTGTGACATATACCTGCACAAGTTGGATGACAGGGCTGAGTCAAACGTAGCATGCCTAAGTCCGAAAGACGGGAGAGGAAGGCTCCAGCCACAGATACCAGAAGGGACCAGAGAATAAAACCCCTGCTGATAGAGGTTGCCATTCAGCCACCTACACAGAAATGTTGCTACTAAGTACAGAAGGCACCGGGAGGGTTTCCAGGACCAGCGCTGGGCAGGAGACTAAATCTCAAAGGAAAAGTAAAAAGTGAAACTTCTTTGCCCCTATAGTAGCCCCAACAGTTGAACCACAAACAGCGCCCAGCTGAGCCTCCCAGAGAGGCAGGGAGCCCACACAGGTGGGAGGAAGAGGGCAGGACCCACCCGCCAACAGTGACCCCAGATACCAGAGGTGGTTCTCAACCTGACTGCAAGTTCCAATCACCAGAAACCAGTTGGTTTTTCACCTTTTTTATTGTAGATAACATAAAATTTATCATCTTAACCATTTCTAGATGTACAACTCAGTGACGTTAAGTACACTCACACTGTTGTGCGGCCATCACCACCATCCCTCTCCAGAACTCTTCATCTTCCCCAACAGAGGCTCTGTACCAGTTAAACAGAAACTCCCCCAGTCCCCTCTCCCCCCAAACTCCTGGCAACCACCTTTCTATTCTGTGTCTGTGAATTCAATCACTCTAGATATCCCATATAAGTGCTATCTATTCATACACTATTTGTCCTTTTGTGCCTGCAGGGGAGATTTTAAAAACCTAAATCCCAGACCAATTAAACCAGAACTTCCAGGGGAGGATCTAAACATTTAAACATCTCCCTGATGGGCACCTGGGTGGCTCAGTGATTGAGTGTCTGCGTTTGGCTCAGGTCATGATCCCGGGGTCCTGGGGTCAAGTCCTGCATCGGGCTCCCCGCAGGGAGCCTGCTTCTCCCTCTGCCTGTGTCTCTGCCTCTCTCTGTGTGTCTCTCATGAATACATAAATAAAATCTCAAAAAAAAAAAAATTTCCCTGATGATTCTAATGGGCAGCCTTGGAAACCCCTGGGTTAGAAGGTCTGAATCAAATTTACTTTCAGGAACCCCTTCAAATAGCAGACACATCTCAACACCTGCTGTCTGATGCCTCAAATTCCTTTAGTCATGGGCAAAGCTAAAGATTTTCCTCCTTCCACTGGAGATGAGGGGTTTACAATGACTAAAACACATCTGCTAAAGATTAATCAGTCAACAAGTGTGAGTGAGTATTATCAGACACCGTCTCCCTTTGAAAGCCAGAAAGACTCAGAGAGTAGCAGATGGTAAGTAACTGTCCAGTTGGGAGATGGGGAGAGACAGGCACACCCCGCCAGGGACTCTTGGTCACTTTGTGTGTGTGTTGGGCAGGGGGGTGATAAAAGCTAGCCTTGTTCACCTGTAATTGCCCTTAGGACCAACACATCTGTTTACTTGCCCAGTTTACTGGAATAGGGCCACTATGACATATGGTTCCGATTGACTGTATTTTTGCATGATTCTTGAGTCCTCCCCCCTCTGCCCCCTGCTACCCTTTTAATTTAACCACACTGATTTCATTACAAAGGAACTTCACTTACATGGGTTCTCATTGAGGCATGACCAGTGCCTTGTTCCTGGAAGACCTTTTTCTGTTGCTTGTTTCTTCAGAACTAGAAATACATAGAAAATGATAAGGTAGATTAAAGAGATGGAGAGAGACAAGACTAAAGGAGAGAGATGCAAACATATATAAGATGACAGAATGACAGGGAAGATCCACACCAAAATCGTGATGTTGGTTTCCCATCATGAAGGGAGGGAGGGATGGGAATGAGACTGGAAAGATCTGAAGGTTTAGTTTTCTAAACCCTGGAAGCAAACATGACAAAAAGTTAACACTTTTTCATTCAGCATTGGCATTTGTTATATTACTTTTTGAACCTATCTTTGTGCTTTTCAGTCCTTAAAAAAATGTCCATATGCATATATTTCTATATAAATAATTGTATGCATAAATATATGTGTATAAAGAAATGTTTTAATGACTGAGGAGAGCTCTTACAAAATGTTTCAGGTTGACAATTTTGTCATAAAATTAAATTACTAAAGCCTCAGGGAACATTTGAAAAATAAAAAAAAAAAAATACACAATTTAATAGTCCCCATAAAATTACCACGTAGAAATTACTGCATTTTGATGCCTGTATATTCAAGCTTTTCCTCCATGCATTAAATAATTGCATCATTTCAAATTTTCAGACAAACCATGAGAGACTCTTAATTCTGGGAAACAAACAAAGGGTTGCAGAAGGGGAGGCGGGCTGGTGGATGGGGTAACTAGGTGACAGGCACTGAGGAGGACACTTGATGGGATGAGCACAGGGTGTTCTACTATATATGTTGGCAAAGTGAACTTCAATAAAAACAAAACAAAAAAAAAAACAAATCAAATTTTCAGATAGTTTCTGATTACAAAAATACTTTTCATTGGGCACCCCCGGTGGCGCAGCGGTTTAGCGCCGCCTGCAGCCCGGGGTCTGATCCTGGAGACCCAGGATCGAGTCCCGCTTCAGGCTCCCTGCATGGAGCCCACTTCTCCCTCTGCCTGTGTCTCTGCCTCTCAGTCTCTCTCTCTCTCTCTCTGAATAAATAAATAAATAAATAATGAATACTTAAAAAAATACTTTTCATTGTAATATGCAGAAAAAGATAAGCAGAGACAAATTACTTATGGCTTTATGACCTGAAGAGCCCCCAACAAGGTTCTCAATGGCAAAAACCAAAATGTGATACTAGTTAGGAAGAGAAAGACATAACTGGAAAGATTGTAAATAGGATACATTGTCTATAGGGAGTGGTATTTTACTACAGTCTTTGATTTCATTTATCTCCTCCTCTAGGTCTTTATGTGATAAAGTTATCCAAACATTCAGTCAGATATTGCATGGCTGGACTGTAATACCAATTTGATCTTGGTTTGAATGTTTTTTTCTTTTATGGCTCAATCTGAAGGATTCACTCACTATTGCAATTGCCTTAATATTTTCTGAGGGCTTATTATTTAACATCCTCTACCATTTTTTCTTGTTTACTTGCATATTTATTTGTTTCTTATCTCTCTTCTTCATTGTGGTATCCTTAGGGCCAGAAGTTTCTGACATGAGTAGTATTATTGTTGAATGAAAAAATGAATCAGAGCCTTTAGTGGTCCTGCCTACATAGGATTGTGAAAGTGTCTTCCTTTAACTATCATTAGATACAAAGTCTAAGAAGACAACCTGGTGAGGCACCTGCTTTTCATCTACACCTCTTCCTCCCTACCTCCTCATATGGCTGCAATCCTATGTCCCTGTGTTATTCAGAACCACTTCCACAGTCAATACCATGTTCTTCTTTTTGCCTGTTTATCTTGTGCCTTGAGGAGCCTGAAATGTATATGTGATTTCCTCAGCTTCTGGTTCAATGAAATCATCAGTGTGTCCTTTGGTGGGCATATTCTTCCCTTTGATACTAAAAATGTTGAATTCTCAGGGTCCAGTATTGTAAGGATAGGAAAAAATATTTTGGTTAGCCATTTACTATTGCAGTAGCCTTAACACTTTTTAATTTATCATTTATCATTTTTAAAAAGATGTTATTTATTTATTTGAGAGTGAGTGAGTGGTGGGGGAGGGAGAGAGATAAATAGACTCCACTCTGAGCACAGAGCCCAATACAGGGCTGGGGCTCAATCTCACAACCCCGAGATCATGACCTGAGCCGAAACCAAGGGTCAGCAGCTTAACCTATGGAGCCACACAGGCCCCTCTCATTTATCATTCTTTACTACTTTTCCCATTTGGCACTGAGGAGTGTAAGAACTACATTATCCCTGTGAAGGGAAGTCTGTGTGGTTAAGGCTACAGATAGGCTCCACCTTTCGTAGATTTGTTGGCAAGTCACAACTTTCCACATATGGGATAAATAAAGTTTTATAGTTTATTTTTCTCTTGAAATTAATTTTTAATAGTAATTTTAATATATGATACATTATCAATTGTAATGTTAAATTTCTTTCTTTTTTTTAAAAAAAGATTTTATTTATTTATTCATGAAAGAGAGAGAGAGAGAGGCAGAGACACAGGCAGAGGGAGAAGCAGGCTACATGCCGGGAGCCCGACGTGGGACCCGATCCCGAGGACCCTGGGATCACACCCTGGGCTGAAGTCAGCGCTAAACCACTGAACCACTCGGGCTGCCCATGTTTAATTTCTATTACTAAAAACATTAAAAAAATTTTAAATATAATTAAAATCTTCATTTTTTTTAACAGGTCCTGCTTTGGTATTACTCATAGGACTACTTGAACAACTTCAGCATCATAGGAATTCAGCCAGGAATGTTAGAAACAACATAGTAAAATTACTAATAATCACTCACTCAATAAACCATTGAGTGTTTATTATGTATCAGACACTCTACATACCTTATTCCACTGAATACAACAAACCTATGAAGTAATTATTATTCCCATTCTACAGGTCAGGAAACCGAGGCTCAAGAAGACAAAGTAACTTGCCCATAGTCATATGACTTACAAGTGCTGGAGCCGGAATTCAGTCATTTAGTCACGTACAAACTCTGGACTTTGTCGGCAGATGAGTAGACCTGGGTCCCCATCCTGGCTCTGCTGTGCTAGCTGCTATATGTGATACCTGCACATGTGGTTTCACCCCTCTGAGGTTTAATATCACCTATAAAACCTGTTAAACAATAACTCTCTCATAGAGTTGTTGAGGGATTCAAATGATGAAAAAAAAGAAGTGATGTGGCTGGCACCAAGAGACAGCCAATATAAGAAAGTCAGCCACAGTCCTTAATTACCTCCTTCCCTCCCTTCTCCTTCTGGAGGGGTGGGGCGGAGGGCAGCGAGGAGAAAGGGTAAACTAGTGCCTGCCTGAGGTGCGCAGGTTGGAATCCCAAGCTTAGCTGACCTAAGTAAGGAACACACCAAGGTGCAGTGCCACAGGCGGAAAGAGATCCCACCCAGGGAGTGGCTCAGATGCTTCCAGCACAGACGTATGTCCCTTCATGTGTAGGAGGTAGGGGTGGAGTTGGATCAGGGAACTCTCACCGCAGCTTAGGAGCAGCCACTGTGCTGGTGAGGAGGGCCCGGGGAGGCTGCTGCTCGTCTACCTGCCAGCTCTTGCTCTGCGGCCCCAGCGCACACCCGCGACCATGGGCACCTTCCAGGGCCACCTGCTGGCAGGGACATTCTTCCTCATCTTCTCTCTCTACTACTCAGTGATGGTGTCCTTGGCGCTGCTACGGGGACAGAGGTACCTCCGACCCCCTCTGCCCCCGAGGGAGAAGCGAGGACACAGGTGGTGGCAGCTGGTGCCTGTGCAAGGGATAATGAAGGTGCTCATCTCCCTGGGTGGCATCATTCCCGAATTCTTCTACCCCCCAGGAGTGAACCGGCTGATGATAGTAGACTGGGAGGACCCCCGGCGCCCGTTCGTGTTCTACGAGAACTGGGACCACGTCACCATGTACGGCTTCTTCCTGCTCAGCGGCGTGGTGGACATCGCGAGCCGGGCGTGCCAGGCACGGCAGACCGCCAAGCTGGAGCAGGCGGCGGAGGCCCTGGCCTTCTGCGTGCTGGCGCTGCTGATGGCGGCGCACCTGGAGAACAGGGGCGCCCTGGAGATCCGCGTGCACGCGCTCTTCGTGGCGCCCGCCTTCCTGGTTGGCCTGGTGCTCGCCATAGAGGTCTGGGTGCCCGACCAGCCCGCGCTGTGGGTGCTCAAGACCTGGATGGGCCTGGTGCTCAGCAGCTGGATGGTGCAGCTGTCGGTGCTGATGTACGCGCCTCCCTCTGGGCAGCCCTGGAGAGCGGAAAACCCCGAGGACCTGGCCTTCCTCCCCATCTTCTTCTGCTGGCACCTGGCCTTGGGGGCGGCCCTACTGGCCGCCGTCTATGGTCTCTGCAGCCTCTGGCACCATCGCTCCTCCTCTCGGAGAGAGGTCCCGGGCGCCAAGTACCGGCCGTGTCCCAGGGGCTACAGCAACGAAGACCTGGAGAAGCTGGGCGCCGAGGGCGTGCTGCGGGATGAGGGCGTCTAGGCGAGCAGCGCCTGTCTCCGTGCTCTGCCTTTGGTAAGGAGAGTTTCCAGGGTGCCCACGGTGCACGCAGCACGGAGATGTCTCAGGATCCACGACGGGGCTTTCTGTCACAGGCGTCACCTTCCTTGTTCCTCAATAAACCTTTCAGCTCCTGGGGTTCCTTGGATCTGTTACTCTGTTCTCTCCAGGTCTCCCTCTCTCCTGCCTCACTGTCCAGTAAGGTTCCCGACCAGGGACTTGTGTGGACTCCTGTGATATGAGAACAGTAGGGCTTTACTCTGATGGCTTTTGGGATCCAAGAGAAGGCAATGCAACAAGGAGAGGGAGATGGGGGATCACTGGGGACCCCGGGAGGGTTCTATCAGTTTGAGGCAGAGCTGGCTTCGTCTGTGCAGCTCAAGGGTTTTAAGGTGTGAAGAGGGGGTTCCTTTTGGCACAAGGGTGAGGACTTCTGTTTTCTTCACTCCTCTCTCTGGTTTATTTACCTTAGGCGCTGAGCAGGATGCAGAACTTGTTTCCTCCTCGCTGTAGTTATTTTACATCTAAATGGAACGAGGCTACTTCTGCCTTCTGCGGGAGCAGAGGGGGTCAGTCAATGTAGCAGGTGCTCAAGTCTGAGAGGAGGCAAAGAGGAAGAGAGTCCCGGAGGTGGGTGGAAGAAGCAAGGATGGTGGAGATTAACTTTCAGTTGCTTGGGTTTTACTGTAATATAAAACTCCATTGTCACAACTCTTTCACTAAACTCTATGATACCAGTCTATGTGTGTCTTGTGTGAGTGATTCTGGGGCCAGATCAAAGAAAAGGCCCAGATTTCCGTTGGTGGGAGCAGAGGAAGGTGGAGAACTGCTATGAAATGCGGGGTGCCAATAAACTCAGTGCTTCTGAAGATGTAAAAACTTGGAGCGGAGAGAAAGCTGAGAATGCCAACCCCTGGAACATGCAGAGATTTTCAGCCAGTCATCGAGCTTCTCAACAGAATGAGAGAAGGGGCTAGTAAATGCATATACTCAGTGAAATACGTGAAAGCCAATTACATAAAAATACCTATCCTTGGGTGCAACTAGAAAGCCATTGCTTCTGCTAGCATGAGTCTGCATATGTGAGATGGATAAATCAGGCAATTGGAGATGTGAAGAGGCAGGAGGAAGGGTGGGGGTGCTGGCCACGGATGTAGAGAAAGGACCACAGAGAAAAGCTCTCTATCTGTCTGTCTGTCTGTCTCTCTCAGCAGCTGCAGTGACACTGCCTCTCATGCAGTTAGAAATGCTGTCCTCAGAGACCAAAAAGCTATCAGAAGTATAGAGAGGTGTTTGCATTTGCAAGATAGAAGACAGGTTGCACTCTGTCATCTGAAATGTCACCGGGCACCCCCCAGTGTGTAGCAGCATGGGAAATCGGCCCTGGAAACCAGGACGAGAGCTTGAGGCAGAGAAGGGAGCGAGGAAAGAGATGAAAGTGGGTCTAGGGCTAGAGTCAGGCAGCTCACACTGTTAGGGCTTGGAGGGGAGGAACACTCTGGATCTAGAGGAAGAGAAATGTGTTTTCCTGCAGCAGCTGGAACCAGGCCAGCCCCAGCTTCCTTCCCAGCAAAGCAAGAACCAGCCTACGGAGAAGCCAGCACCTTTCCTCTGTCCCCACCCTAAAAAGCACAGAAGCAGAGCCAGATTTGCCCTGAAGCGGCTAAAGCTCCAGCTCTAGGTCCTCATTCCACATCTCCAAATGCAAAGCCCTGGGAGGGGCCACAGCAAGGTGCTCATAGGATCACATATCATGGAAACCTTGCAAAAGCAAGATATTTCTGCATTCTTTTTTCCAAAGAGGGACCTCCTACCGGTATAAACTTTAGGCTCCCCCAAAACTGGCTTTGCCTCCACCCTGAAGGGTTAACACAGTTTTATTTTTAAGATGCCTTATGATAAATACATCCCCTGGCCTGTTGGAGTGGAACATTCCTTATTTGAGGATAATGGTAAGACTCTCTCCTTCAACTTGGAAATAAGAAGCTTAAAACTATTTTTTTAAAGATTTTATTTATTTATTCATGAGAGACACACACACAGAGAGGCAGAGACATAGGCAGAGGGAGAAGCAGGCTCCATGCAGGGACCCCCATGCAGGACTCCATCCCAGGACCCCAGGTTCATGCCCTAAGCCAAAGGCAGGCGCTCAACCACTGAGTCACCCAGGTGCCCCAGAAGTTTAAAAAATTTTTTTTCTTTAAGATTTTATTTAATAAATAAAAATTAAAAAAAAATTTAAAAAAGGGATCCCTGGGTGGCGCAGCGGTTTGGCGCCTGCCTTTGGCCCAGAGCACGATCCTGGAGACCCGGGATCAAATCCCACATCGGGCTCCCGGTGCATGGAGCCTGCTTCTCCCTCTGCCTGTGTCTCTGCCTCTCTCTCTTTCTCTCTGTGTGACTATCATAAATAAATAAAAATTAAAAAAAAATTAAGATTTTATTTATTTATTCATGAGAAACAGAGAGAGAGAGAGAGAGGCAGAGACACAGGCAGAGGGAGAAGCAGGCTCCACGCATGGAGCCCGACGTGGGACTCGATCTTGGGTCTCCAGGATCACGCCCTGGGCTGAAGGCAGCACTAAACCACTGAGCCACCCAGGCTGCCCAGAAGTTTAAAATTCTAATGACATCACCAACTAGCTGAAAACCACCGGCTAAAGTATAATCCATCAGTCAACAAATCCCTCAGTGACCTGTTATCAGATGCTGGGCCTGACTTAATAAAGAGGAATCTGATGTGTGGAGGATTGGTGGCTAGGGGGAAAGGTGGGGAGTGATTTACAGAGGTGTTTCTTGTTTATCTTGGTCTGTGCTATGCAGGGGAGTTTTTGTTCTGCACATCTGGCCTTTGTCCAGGGTATTAGGGTTTTCCAGAGAAACAGAAGCAATAGGATGCAGATAGATAGAAATTTTAAGGAATTGGCTTAGGAGATAGTGAGGGCTAGCAAGTCCAAAATAGGCAGGCCCAGAGACCAGGGAAGAGTTTTAATGTTGCCATCTTGAGTCTGAAGGCAGAATTCCTTCCTGCCTGGAGCACCTCCGGCTTGTCTTCTAAGGCCTTCAATTGATTAAATGAGGCCCATCCATGTTATGGAGAGTGCTTACTCAAAATCTACGGATTTAAATGTTAATCACATCTAAAAAGTGCTGGCACAAGGCAACATCTAAACCAGTGTTTGACTGAACAACTGAATGCCAAAGCCTAGCCAAATTACACATAAAATTAACCATCATACTCAGCGTAGGGGAACATGGCCACTTAAACATAATTTATGCCAGCTGTGTTTGTCATGACTTTGGAGAACTTCCAAAATAATAACTTTATTATTTTAAAAGAACATCAGGGCACCTGCGTGGCTCAGGCAGTTAAGCACCTGACTCTTGATTTCAGCTCAGGTCATGATCTCAGGGTTGTGAGGTCGAGCCCCATGTCAGGCTCCATGCCCAGCTTAAGATTCTCTCTGGGGCACCTTGGTGGCTCAGTGGTTGAGCATCTGCCTTTGGCTCTGGTTGTGATCCCAGGGTCCTGGGATTGAGTCCTGCATGGGGCTCCCCTCCCTGCAGGGAGCCTGCTTCTCCCTCTACCTCTCTTTCTGTGTCTCTCATGAATAAATAAATAAAATCTTTAAAAAAAAAAAAAAAAGATTTTCTCTCTCCCTCTGCCCCTCCCCACGACTTCTGCTCTCTCCCTAAAATAAAAACACAAAAATAGATGGGTGGGGGGATGGGGTAACTGGGTGATGGGCATTAAGGAGGGCACTTGATGTAATGAACACTGGGTACTATATACAACTGATGAATCACTAAACTCTGCCTCTGAAACTAATAATGCATTACTATATGTTAATTGAAAATAAATAAATAAATAAATAAATAAATAAATAAATAAATAAACAAACTTCATCATTATAAGTTCTGATTGCAGTGTGACTATGACTATCTAGTGTTATATGGCCTCCTTCTCTTCCTTGTTCTCTCTAGAGAAAGGCAGTGATGGGTATACAAGTAAGTGATGCTTATTTTTAAAGATTAAAATAATGTTTAGAGAGGATTTTTTTAATTATTCATGTTATACATTTTAGACATCTTACAATATAGCAAAAAGTACTTTAAAGTATTTTGAAATCTATCATACTGCCCCCACCCAGAATTAATTACTGCCTGGGAGAGCTGAAAGAGGAGGAAGTTATTTCAATCAGAGTGGATGATAGGGTTTATATATCAGAGATGAACTCTTTCTTGGTAATGACGAAGGATGTGCCTGATGACTAAGGTGTGGATGACTAAAGAGACTTGGAGGTGAAGGTCACTGAAGATGAAGAAATCCAGAGCTGGGAGTCTAATGTGGGAAAGAACAGAGCAAGGATCATGAGAGGCCTGGGAAGATGGCAGCCTTGGACTGGTGAACCCCAGAGCCCAGTTCTCAGTGAATCTGGGGATGTGTGCATGGGGAGATACCTAAGGCATCAAAGAGAGCAGAAGACAGAAAATGTGGCTAGCATCAGCTTCAAAGGAGGAAGTGACCGGGGTTATGCAGAAATGGTAACACCTACCCCGCAAAGGTATTGTGAGAAATAAATGAGGTGTTGCATATACAACACTCAGTTCAGAGCATAGTGTACAGTAGATGTTCAATTCCTATTAGTTCGAGAGATTGTATGTACAAATGGGCAATGGTCAGACTCTATATGAAAATAAAAATCTGACCTACAGCCTGCAGCAACCAGTCCAGGAAATCAACCCATTTCTACAGTAACTACGCAAGAAGCCAGCCTGTTACCTATAAGTCAGACTGCAGAAAGTCAGTTAGCTATCAGTAGTAACTGGTCCAAGAAGCCAAACAATAACCCCTGGAACAACTGACCCGAAATGGGCAGGACTTGGTTAATAACCAACAGCTTCTCTAATTTTTTCCCTCTTTCCAACTTAGACCAAACAGAGACAGCTAAATATGCACCCCTAACCAATCACGTAGGATACCCCACTTCTAGCTAGCCTGCCTGTAGCAACAGGCCAACAGCCTCCAATCAGGGCATATCTGAAGCCTCCCCTTCTTGCCACCATGAAGTTTTCCCACTCGCTGACTGGCAAAAAGTAAATGATGATGGCTGACTCCCTTGCTACAGCAAACCAGAGTTTTGAATACATAACCTCTGCTTGGTCTTCCTTTATTTCCACACATTCATTCAATTCTTTCATTTACTCATGCAAGCAGATATTCAATATTTATTGAGCATCTACTATACACCAGCCTCCATGCTAGACCAGGAGAATAACGAAATGACCCAGATGCCAGGGTCTCTGACTCCAAGCTGATTATGGCTCTGTGGGAGAGGAAAGGCAGAGAAACAGCAAGCTAAGTGCAGTCTGAAACAGGCTGTAACGAAGGGCAGGTAAGCCAGGCTTGGGCACCAGTGAATGCTTCCAAGGAAAGTGATGTCTCTCCACAGGAACCCAAAGGATGAGTGTGGCCAGGGGAGGAGAGGTTGGAGAGATCCCCAGGTGAGGGGGAAAGGGCCAAGGGAAAACTCCTTGGGTCATAGCAGAAACACCAAAGGAAGTAGATGGAAGCAGGATGGTTGGACCTCCGTGTTTGAGCCTGGAGCAGCAGCCATGAAGGTGGAAATGTAGACAAGAGTCAGATTCCTTTTAGACTCCATGAAGGAATTTGGTGTTTATCCTAAAGCCAGTGATAATGATCAAATTTCCATTTTGAAAACGTCACCCATACTTGATGTGGAGTGTGGCATTGGGGAGTGGGGGTGGCAGTGGTGTGTCTGTGCACGCAAACCTAGAAAAAGGGACACTGGCTAGGAGACTGCCAGGCTGTGGGGCTGAGATAAGAGAAGAGCTCATTTAGATGGTTCGTGGCCTGGAAGTCATGACTTCAGGTGAGGAAGGTGAGAGAGGGTGAAAGCCAAAGATTGGACCACTGGGGAGGACAGTAAATGTGATCACTGAGAAAATGAAAATCAGGACCAGGGGCTGTGGGAGAAGAGAGGAATTCTGATTGAAGATACACAGTTTGAGGTGTTGTTCTAGAAGTAGGTGTGTGCAGGAGTCTGGAGCTCAAGAGAAAGGGTTGAGTCAAGAGCTTTGGAAGTCATAAATGGTCATTAAAGCCATTTCTGATCATTCAGGGATGGATGAGCTCATCCAGGGAGAGGGCTTGGAACACAACTCTGGGAGGCAGTGTGTGTAACTAGGAAAAAGAAGAGAGGCACTTGTAAAAGCCGACCAAGAAAGAGCAGCCCAGGGAGGTAGGAGGAAAGCCATGGCCTTGTTGTAACACAGAAACCAAATACTGAGATTGTTCCAAAAAAGGGAGTAGCCAACAAAACCCTGTTTCTTATTCCCAGTTCCTCCTTCCTTTCCTTCCCCTCCCAGAGAAGGATGGCCCGCAGGACATTGGGAGGGAACTCACTCTTCTAAGACTAGTGGAACTGGTCCTGCATTGCCCCACAGTGTGGCCCACGCTGCATCAACAAAATGCAGGTGCCGTATGGGTCATAAAGAAAACTGACTGAGGAAAGAATAAGATGAAATGAATATGCTTAAGACAGAAGAGACTTGCCCGTAAGTTATTATGCCCAGCTAAGGATTATACCTGTTATCCTTTATTAACCAGGACTGGAAGTTAATTCTGGGACCTGGTGAGCTCTGTCCTTTTCTGATGATTGCATATGACATAGTTAACTCTTCATTCCCTGGTTATGGAGTGCCTACCATGCAGCAGGTGGAAACAGAAATCCCATTTCCTCTCGCCTCACTAGTCTGTGGGTACAAAACGGACCACAGAAGGGATAATGATCCATAGTCCAATGGCCTCTAATCCCTTAAAGCCTTGCACAGATATCCCTGAGTCCCTACAGATCTCCCTCTATCCTTTCTTCTCTGACCCTCTCAATTTCTCTCCCTGTTTCCCTCTTATTATCTCCTTGACCCTCTCCTTTTCTCCCCATCACCTGCCCTCCTTCTCTGTCTTCCTCACCTTCTCCACTACCTAAACAGACTTCCTGCTTCAGGCTTCCCCAGAGATTATCCCTCCCCCTGTCTCACTGCCTATGGTGTCCTTGGTAACAAGGACACTTTCTCCTCTACAAACTTCTTTGAAGACACAGTGTAGAGCCCACACTTCATCTGGAGAACATCTCCCTGCCCTGTGCACCCACTCCCATGGCCCTTGCGAAAACAGCTCCTTAACTTCCCCTGGCAGCCTTCTCTCTCCCAGGACCCAGCTCCCAAGAAATAGTCTCCAAGACGGAATGCCTTCTCCAGGTGACAGCATCCTCATGGTCTTGCACCTCAGCTAGTCCTGGAGCCCTAGGACAGAATCTAGGATTTTCTTTTGTTTGGTAGTTCTGATTGTGTTACTATGTACTAGAGAAAGGATACAAGTGATACGCTAGATTTTTTTTAATGACAGCAAAATTTTAAAAGTTTGCCAAGAGCACAAAACTGGCTGGTAAACCGTAAGGAATGCGAGGAGCCCAAGTCGGCCAGGTTGTCCTCCCACCCTCCACTGCCACCCTCTCATTAAAGGGCTTCTTGCCAGAGCCTGGCCCCACAGCCCTGCGTGCATCCCTCCCTGCCCTGCTGGGGGGCTCACCCGACCCCCCAGCTCCGCCCCAGGCCAGGGGCTCCGAGGAGTCTGGAGCTGGGGAGCGGATTTCCTAATTTGCCCCCAGGGAGGAGCGCGCCGCCCACGCCCTGTGGCCCGGCGGGCCGCACCTTCACTTCCAGCCTCCCGCCTGGGAGGGGGCCAGGAGGAGGTGACGCACCTGCCCCTCCTGGGTCACCAGTGTCCTCCAGGCCTGGAAGGGCACCAGATCGGGGACGACCCATAGGCTGTGCTGGGAAGGTGTCCCGCGGGTCCGCGTGGGTACCAGGGTGAGGCCCTGGCGCGCCCCAGTGTCCTTCTCCCACCATCGCCGGGGCCAGGGCCAACTGGCCCTTGGAACTCACAAGGTCACACACCTGAAGCCAGGGAGATGGATGACTCATCGATTGATTGATTGATTCACCCAGTCAGCGCAAAAGTGTCTCTCTAGCGCCTGGTAAGCACTTGAATCCATGAACAAAACCAAGATTTCTCTCCTGCAGACCTGGGATGGGGGGTGGTTGTTTAGAAAATAAGCAATGACCTTGTAAGAGCATGTACTGATATTTAGTCCTAAGTAATTTAAACCAACTCCTACACTCTATTAAAAGCAAAATTCCCTTGACAAGTCGCTGGTTTAACTTAATAGCCAGTTCCTGGCAGGATGGCTGAGATGCCAGATGTGGTGACCGACAGTCAGAAGAAAAAGCACACAACTGAAAGGCAAATGATAGGGATGCATGAAGATCCTTAGTGGAAACAACAAGGCTTAATGCCCCAACAATACTGCCCAGTGTATCCAATTAACAGGGAAGCGTGAGACCATGACAATAGTTTGCTGTGTATTTAGTGTGAGAACTTTTTTTTTTTTTTTTTGTAATTTGACACCAGGCACACATTTAAGCAGCATTTTACACAGCCCTACATTTACACACAGGCAAAACTACACGCCATGGTTTACCTGTAGGCAGGGTCAAGTTCAGAAATTTCTATCCGTGGTCCTACCAAATTCAATGCCCTCTTTGTATAAAATACTTTGTAAAGCCCCTTTACTATCTTGAAATGAAATCCATAGACAATATAATCTACTTACAGATATAATTGCAATTATACTTATATATAAGTATGTAGATGTATATCACTAAAATATCTGTTGGTGTCTCCCAACCAAAGACCCTCAGGAACACAGTTGTAGTTGAACGTTGCAAGGAGGGAGAATTTGCACCTCTTTTCACGTGGTAGAAAAGATTTGTAGGATTTAGGTTGGTGTTAGGTGACTTCATGGAGGACTCACAGATGCAGTGCTTTGCTTTGGCTTGGATGCTGTCAAGAAGCAGGACCTGTTCTATAATTGGGCATTTTAATACATGTTACCCAGAAGGAGGGCAGACTAGAGCAAAGCTAAAGCTATCGTCATAAAGAGAAGCCGTCACTTGTTTTAGCCAAGACCAGGAGATGTTTAGTCACTTCTGTGGTTTGGACCATGTTCATATTTTGTCTGTGTTCAGACACCATTACAGAACGCTCTTGTTTTTATCTAGATCCATGAAGGTCAGAGTGGCCTTGTCAAACACTGGTGTCCTGTGAAATTGCTTATGTGCAACAGGAGAATACAATGAGTATTCTTAGTGCCATGCTGACTCCCAGGGATCAGGGACTGCTTTTCTCTTTCTCATATCCTAACTGAAATAAAAAGGAGATATAAAAGCAATCAATAATAAAATAATATACACTTCCATATAGAAACACTGTAGCACAACTATACTAGATACATAATAGATTCAGATAGTTGTACTTTCTTCATTTGAGTCAGTTTGGAGTTAAAGTAAGAATATTAGAAGTGTTTCCTTACTGTAAATACAGAAGAATGAGAGAGGTCCAGAATTAAAATCAGAATTAAAGTTAGAATTAAGACAAATAAGAGGCACCTGGATGACGCCATAGGTTAAATATCAAACTCTTGATTTTGGCTCAGGTCATGATCTCAGGGTCATGAGATTCAGTCCCCCCATCAGGCTCTGCTCTGAGCATGGAGCCTGCTTGGGATTCTCTCTCCTTCTCCCACTGCCCCTCTCCCTGCTTATGCTTTCTCTCTCTCTCTCTCTCTCTCTCTCTCTCTCTCTCTCTCTCAATAAATAAAATCTTTAAAAAAAAAAGATAAATAATAGCATGCCACATTCATGCATATGTGATAATAGAAAGAAGGATTAAACTCGATGGAAATAGGAATAACATTAAGTAAATTACAGGCTGACAAAAATGAAAATAGAAGGAAGAACAATATTCTCATAGTAATATTGACTTTATATGAACAGCAATGAAAAAAATTCTTTCTATGTGGAACAAGCTAGTGATGGACTATCTCAGAGATCATCTCTCCAGTCATGAAATTTCAATATTCATTCCAGGCATGCCTCCTACTACTTAAAAAGACCTTGATGAGCATGTACAATAAACCCTAAGATAATGCATATTTTAATCTAATGGGATTTGCTCCAGGCCCCTGACCAGCACTGGTTCCCAAACCTCAGACTGAGGAGGTAGACTAAAAAGACAATGACACTTACCCTGCAGGCTGGGTGCTATGATTAGAGATAATGTTTGAGATGTGCATGGTTCACAGTGTTCTAAGAGTTAGCATTGTCATCATTCCAGTCTGTGCCCGCACGCACACGTACACACACTAAAAAAACAGAGGACGTGTCCTTGCTTGGGTCTCTGGGACTGCAGGGAATGTGCTTGATTGAATGTGCATGGTCATGTTTGCAGGAGAGTCCTAGGCAAGGCTGTTGTGGGGCAGTGTGGGCCAGTACTAGGGGGTCGTGGGGGCTGGAAAGGACAAGTTGCACATGACTGAATTGGGACTTGCTCGGGTGGATATATGGAGACGGAGAGCTGTGTACAACATGCTTTCATATATTTACCTCTATGTCTTTTTTCAGATAGTACAGATCTTCTGGAACATAGTTTCTTGGTTAACATTACAAAAATGCAACCCTACGTTTCACAGGGTTGAGTTTTGTACCCCATTTATTTCATTGTGGCCTGGGGTTATTTTGTGTCATCGGGTGGTGGAGAATAGAGGCTGGATTGGAATACAAAACATCTTAGAGAAGTCAGGCCTTCAAAGGTGGACCACTTGGGACGGAATCAGAGTAACAGTAAAGATCCTGGAGAACAGCAAGGAATCCAAAGTCAATGAAATAATACACGATTTTCACAAAATATTTTTCTTTGCATTGTGCTAAACATCTGGTGTTAATTTTTTTTAAAGGCCTACAAACCCCATGCCAACAAATTGTAGCTGAGGCTCAATCTGTGGCACATACAATGACATTGGGAAAGGGAATTGTTTTTTATGGAATTATTTTTAAGGGTTTCGATCACTGTCAACGCCTTTGTAGCCATTGTCAGTAACTTCGAGAATAAATTTCCACTCTGGCTGTTTTCATTCCTTAACCTTATCCATGTGAACAGGGAGCTTCCTTATCCCACCAGGGCTCTCATTCGCTAGTAACAAAAATGAGCTTGCCTGATCTCATTACACAGATGATAGTCAACAGCTTTCACCATCTCATTGATGTTTCTTAGAACAGTATCATCAGAATTAGTGGAAGAAAAAATCATTTCAACTGGACTTTTTTTCTGTTATTATTCTAGTAACCTATCATTTGCTGGTAACTTGAGTTTCTTCTACAATGGGTTGCCTATTCTATTTTGCAAGCATTTGTATTATTTTGAAAGAAAACAGCAACAACTTTACCTTCTAGTCAAAGATGTTGTTTTTAGCATTCAAGTGAAAATTCTAGTTTTCAAACTTTTTCTTTAAATCTCAGATGAATGATACACTGCCAGCATAATAAATGTGTTTCTTTGTAGAACCTTCGCTTTATCTTGAAAGGTCACTGTTTACTTAAAAAGAACTGCAGAGCTGGCACATTGGCAACTGTTCGCATATGGGCAGATATAAAACCAGATTTTCAGTATTCAACTGAATATTGTTGACTGTTTCCTTTATATTTGACATTTTGAGACACGGGCTAAATCAGCGTATTACCATGTAAATGTAGAATCACCATGAAGAAGACAGTTAACATGCAGTAGATTTGGTGGCTCCAGTGATAAAGGAGGATTGCTGTCAATGACTTTGAAAAACCGTGAACTCAGTAAAGTTTTAAATACAATAGCACAACCTTTCCTTGATGTATACAATTGTTGCTTCCTAGGAAATTTGGTGCTTATTAAACCTTGCTTTAAAAAAGCAAAAACAGAGGCACCTGGGTGGCTCAGTGGTTGAGCATCTATCTGCCTTCGGCTCAGGTTGTGATCCTGGGGTCCTGGGATTGAGTCCTACATCAGGCTCCCCACAGGGAGCCTGCTTCTCCCTCTGCCTGTGTCTTTGCCTCTCTCTCTGTCTCTCATGAATAGATAAATAAATTATTTTTTAAAAATTTAAAAAGCAAAAACAAAAGATAAAAACAAATGCTTTATGCTCATGTGTAAAATGGAATTCATTCTGGGCTCAAATAATTGTATGCTAGTTTTTCATCTACATAATTCTATTAGATTCTAGAATTGGATCATTATAAACAGATTTTTCACTTACATTTGAAAGTCCTAAGGGACACAGGAGAAATCTTGGTCATGCTAATCAGGCCCCACTAAATGCCAGCAGTAACCCCTATTTCATAATGACCAAAACCAAATAAACATTTTCAAAATACCCCTGGGAGCAGTATTGTCCTGCCGAGAACCACTAATTTTTATTAAGATAAAATCACACATCTGTGGTTTACAACCTATGTTACACATGATTTATATAAATACATAATCACATAAACATGATCAGGGCTGTTTTAAGAGCTTTAAGAGGCTCTGGCCCCTAGTTTGGAGGCCCTTGCTTACTTATATCAAGCATATTAAAATGCACACTCATCCTACAGCTAATGCTAATAGCCAGACCTGCTACGTGCCAGGTATCATTCTGAGTATCTTCCAAAAACCCTCTAAAGTAGGCATTATTATTATTTCTGTTTTATAGATGACAAACAGAGAGGTTCAGCTACTTGCCCAGAACTACACAGCTAGTCAATGGTGGAGCCAAAAATACAAAGCTAGGCACTCCAATGCCAACATATTATGGTCTATAGTTTATATTTAAGAATAATTATCACTTATGAGTTAGTTTAGTTGCAGAGGATCTAATGTTTGTCAATTTCAGATGTGGAGTTTGTTTTGTATTTTGAGCCAATCCATTAACTGGAAGTCTCAAACATTATTATAAGGCCCTTGAAAGGCCCCAGATGCCCAGTGTCAAGCCTGCACTGTCTAAAGCCTACAACAGCACCCCTCTTGGACACTCACTTTCTCTCTCCTGTGTGTGTGTGTGCGTGTGCAAGTGCATGCATGCAAGCGCACACTGTAAACAATGACGATGACCAACTGCAGAGGTTGTTCTGGATGGGAAACTCCAGAGGACAATTTTCTGAAGGCCAGTCCTTATCCGCTCTTCTTTCTCTGGGCACTAAAATCACCCATCACTTCTCCTGATCACACTGTCTTCTCAGAGATCCCGTCCCCTTACAACCCCAGAGTCCATGACTATGCCAAGTTTCCCCTCATCTCGGCTGCCTGGATCCTAGAAGACCCAAAGCTTGAGGTGGGGCGGGCAGATGTCACCAGCTAGTTCCCCTCTCTTGAGACCGACAGACTCCATGGGCCCTTTCCCCAGAGGTCTCACAGAATGAAGCTGAAATAGCCACATTTACTGGGCATGTGGTAGAGAAAGCTCAGGAAGGAAGGGAGTAGAGACACTGGCAGAGAGAAGCAAATAGGAGAGAACTTGCGAGGCCAGAGAGAGGGAGCAGGCATGTGAACAAAAATGAAAGAAAGTCCCCAAACCTTCCTGAGGTGTTCCACCCTTCCTATCTTTAGGCTCCGTGAGATCTGGCCCACGGTGGACCCCAGTCCACTTTCCTCTAGGTAAGCCCTGACCATGGAATGGCTGTACCTGCTCCCTGAGATCCTCCTTGTCATGCTGACTTTGCCAATTCCAGACTGAAGACTCGGCAGTGACACCAACGGCCCAAAGCCCGCCTGCCCCACCCACTGGATGGTACCTCTCAGCGAGCTATTTACCTGAGCTTGCTGGGCCCACACAGTGGAGCATCACACAGCCAGAGATGGTCACCTGATGATCTGGAAATTATTCACAAATCGACATCACAGAGAGTAGGTATGTTAGATATGCTGTAGCGTGCATGTCTTCACGTGAAACAGCCTAGTAAGTATCATGGCTGACTTTTCTTCTTTTCTCTTTCTTCCTTCCTTCCTTCCTTTTTTGAGTGGGAGAAGGGGAAGAGCAGAGGGAGAGGAAGAGAGAATCTTAAGCAGACTCCACACCCAGTGCAGAGCCCAATGCGGGGTTCAATCTCACAACGCTGAGATCATGACCTGAGGTGAAATCGAGTCAGACACAACCTCCTAAGGCCAGGCGCCTCTGATTTTTCCTTCTGTTTCTTTTTTTGCTTAAATATTGTTCTGGTTTTACTATTCACCACAACATGGATGAATCTCGCAGAGATGATGATAACAGGAAGTATGCACCAAAGAGCAGATACTGTATAACTCTATATATATGAAATTTGAGAACAGGGAGCCAATCTAGAAGGACAGAAGATGGAATAGTGGCAATTTCTGTGTTGACCAGAAGGGGAGAGAAGGAGAACTCTGGGGGGCCAGAGATGTCCTGTCTTGATCTGGGGGGTGGTCTCATAGGTCTATACATGTGTAAAAATCTGTCAAACAGGACCCTTAAGATTTGTGCACTTAATTGCATGTAAATTATACCTCAATTAAAAGTACAAAGACATTCATCATGGGTTCCTCCCTTCCCCAAGAGTATTCCCTGGTTGGGTATACTCCTCACCTTGCTAATCTATCTTCCTGGATTCCTGACTTCCATTTCCTCTGTCCAGTGCCTGGAAATTTTCCTTTCTGGAAGTGAGCTTTGGAGCTGAGAGCTACCAAATGGAATCAAGATACTCTTGAGGGATCCCAGGTTCTGTGCTCCACGTGCCTGTCTTCAAGTTGTTCCCTGTCAGCTCCAAGTCTCTTGTTCTGTGATAACGGAGCTGGACCCTAAAACCTTTCCCCTTTGCCAGCTGCTAAGCTTTCCCAGTAATAAGCACTGGAAGGAGGCTGGATTGGAAAGGGGTCAGCCTTCCAGGGGCCAGTGTTCTCTCGTGGGCAGCCTCCCACAGCAGGAGACTTTTGCAGCAGCCAGCAGCCAGCAGCGCCAGCACCTCTGCATGACCAGCTCCACACCCTGGCCCCACACCCCAGGGAATTGCTTCTCAGTGAGTTCCGCTGGCACAGCACCTCAGCAGACCTGACCTCCTCCAGTGAGTCCTGGCCACGCCTTTCCGTGATGCGATCTGGATCTCAGCCCTCTTGAGATCTGCTCTCTTGCGGATCTGCTCTGCCCTAGCTCTGGAGGGAGCGGCTGCTCTCTCTATCTGCTAGCCCTGTGTTCATTTGAGTTTTCTCCACCAATTACTAGCCAATCTTCCTTTATCCCAATGCCCTGTTATAGCCAGTAATTCTTTACAGCGAACTTGCCCTGTTCAAGTCGAGGTGCAGTTACCATCTTTGGATTGGGCTCTGACCAATTCATTTTCCTTGTGGGGCTTGGGACTGGCGAACAGAAGTAGCAATTGTCTGAGTAGTGAGACACTGAGGTAAAAGGCCCTGCTATCAAATTGCTGTTTGGTGTCTTAATCTGGTTAGGCAGCTATAACAAAGTACCTTGGACCGGGTAGCTTGAACAGCAGACACCTATTTCTCACAGTTCAGGGGGCTGGAAGTCTGTGATCAGGGTGCCAGCAGGGTCAGGTACCTGGTGAGCACCCTCTTCCGGTTTGCAGATGGGCTCTCCCCATTGAGTCCTCACATGGCAGAGAAAGAGATCCTCTCTCTTTGTCTCATTGTATAAGGGCATTAATCCCGTTCACGAGGTCCACCCTCTTGGCTAGTCACCTCCCAGAGGCCCCGCCTTCAAATACCTTCCCCCTGGGAGTTAAGATAACAACACAGGAATCTGAGAGGGACACAAACATTTAGTCCACAACACCAAGAAGTTATTCTTCCTCTCTGGCCTCAGTTTCTTCTCTAGTAAAATGGGGAAAGTGTCTACTATCCTCTCCTAACTTTGCAGAGATATTACCAGAAGAAAGTGAAAGCACTGTGAGCTACTCAGTGGAATGGTGCTGCTCAAATTTCTGGAGCTATTTGTTGTCACTATAGCCATAAAAACAGCTTTACCTTAAGCACCCACCAGCCCAGGATCACTGCCTACTGAAGGGACTCATAAAATGGACTGTCCTGTAAACTGAGGCCTCTTCATTTATTGCTACCTCTCCTACTACAGGGAGAGAGGAAACAGGTGGAAGAATGCAAGAAGGCCTGGAGGTGTGGGGAGGTAGCAGGATCTCTGGAAGATTCAAGGCAAGGGCAGATTTTAAGGCCTACACCCTATCTACACCCTCAGACTAAGCTGACTGTATGGGGTTCACTTAGCATCAAATTTGTGACTCTGCTCCACAGTGCTGAAGTATGGCTTTTTGTAGGAGGTCTGTTCTGCACAACTGCAGGTGGTGCCATGTGGGTCATAGTTTTGCAAATGGCACTCCCTGGTGTTGTGCAGTGTACAGCCTGGGCAGCCATACACCATAGCCCTGATCAGTTGAGTGAACCTGAGGCTGTTGACATAAGTCCCCTGTGAGTTATCTCCTCCAAGGTCCTGAAGGGAAGGCCCTTCAAGCAAATTTGTGACAACTTGTGAGAATTTGGGTCAACCTCCAGGGGCCATGTAACAATCATAACGATTTCTACCTGACTGTCCATTGTCCCTTACAGGGCAGTGTAACTTCCCTGGTTTCCTTTCCCACCTATAGTTCTTCCACTAGGACCACCATCTTCAGGCTTACAAGTTCCCTTACCTGTTAGTGCAATGTATCACATAACCTTACCGCAGAACAGGAACCCACTTTACAGCAAAGGAAGTGTGAAATGGACATGTGATCGTAGGATCTACTGGTCTTACTGTATTCTTCAGCACCCAAAACAACAGTGACACCTACTACCTGAACCCTCTGGAATCCTATGCCACTAGACCAATAATCAGATTACTGGCAAGGGTGACAATCGACTCTGATTGCCACAAAGACCTAGGGTTGCTATCTGATGGAAGCAGGAAGGACTAGACTGAAACTCAGAGGTTCTATGCTCAGTGATGGTGAGCAGGCAATGATTGCAAGTGCAGCCCAAGGCTCAGACCCCTTGGGGTGAAGGACTAAGTCTTCCCACCAGGCAGCCAACCCATACCTATCAAAGTGCTGGCTGGTGGATAGAGGAACTGTGATGGTGACAGGAGAAGGAGATGATAAATGCCAATGTCAGCTTTCGGACTGGCTACATCAGTGGGGACCACAGCTTATTCTAACTTTCTTAGGGTATGTTCTTACAGAGAGTGTGACTGACCACCTTCTTCATGGGGACACTTGCTGGACTGGACTTGATGGAAGGCAAGAGCAGATCTGAGTGGTATAAGGAACTCTCTCGTACCACTTCAGACCTCTTGGTCACACTCTTACTCCAACCACTGCTTTGACAACCAGTCTTGCACAGATCTCAATCAGTTCTTTGCCTGTGCAACCTGACAGTGCCTTGCCTTGGGCCCAGTGCCACGTACAACCGACTCTGTCCTCTATGCTATTGGCACCTTTATATGTGCAGCCCAAAATACAGGGAAATTTAAGGCTTATGGGGCTATTCTTAGAGTCTAGGGCTTAGATCGATGGGGGATGGAAGCCAAGGATAAATTCTTCCTCTTTCAACCCCCAATCAGACAGCCCTGCAATACATTTATGAGGCTTATCAGACAGTGCCCTAGTTTGAGCATCAGTCACACATAGCAATGGGCAACTCAAAAACACCTTCTTCCTTCTCTGTTTCATTTCCTTTACTCTTCACTCTTGCTCCCTGAAATCACACTCCAAACCAACTGCCCACATGAAAGCCTTTATCTCGATCTCTACTGTGGAGGAAACCCAGATAAGATGCATGGCCACACCTAATAACTGCAAAGGAGGTTGCACCAGTGATGTCACTGGGCAGCTCTGTGTCCAGTTCTGTCACTATGGAAGGAGGAAGGGAGTTTTGGTGTCCAGCTAGCAGTTTCAGCAGGGAAGCGTGGAAACATTTGACAAGGGCTCCATCCAAAGAGATAAAAATAATAAAAGTTTTGACATTTGAAGAAATAGGTAGTAAAACTTCCCTTGCCCTGGGAGAGGAGGACATTCCCTTGGCCATGACCAGTACAGTGGAGAGAGAAGAGTGGAATTCCAAGGGTCAGATGGCTAGAATGTGACCACACTTAGTGGACAGGAAGGAAAGAAGGAGCCACTAAGGGAGGAAAACATGAGAAGCTTGCATAAGGGTGAGGGAGGATGGCAAAAACAAGGGGTAAGGTTGCTACTCACAAACCTATTGTGGCCATAGGTAAACTATAAATTTGGCCATAAATACCATCAATACAAGCGTCCTAATTTGCCTCCCTTTCCTGTCAAAACACTTCCCTTTCTTGACTCAGCATCTCTGCTTTCTTTGTTGTCTCAGAAGGAGCTGTTTCTTCTTGCTTATGTTCACCCCCTTCCCCTTCCGCCACCATGTCTTAGACTCTCACTTTTTCAGAACTTGCTTCAAATATCCCTGTTCTCTTTCCTCTCTTCATTTTCACAGATTCTGTCTCTGTCTAGATTTCCCTCATTCTCACTTCTTTTCCCTTTCCCCAAAACTGGCAGAGAACAGTGCATTTGCCTTGTCTCCGTATCCTCAGCACCCACTCTTAGCTAACCCAGCCTAGCTCCAGTCCTTGTCCCTTAATGGAAACTGTTCCAAGATCAGCAATGACTCCCAGTTGCCACTCTAGGGCTTCTCATTTGTCTCAATCCTACAGGACTTTCTGCACAATTTGTCACTCTTAAGCTCTGAAAACTCATTTCTTCCTGTGTCTTGCTGACCCTTCTCTGACATTTCTGCCCTGTCCTTCTCATTAGCTCTTCTGGTTCCTCCTGCCCTGTAAATATGGGTTCTCCCAAAGCCCAACCTTCTTGCTGTGCATATTCTCTCAAGACAATCTTGTCTACTCACATTGCTTCAACTTTTCCTTTTTATTAAGATATTCCCCAGATAGCCATCTCTACTACTGTATTTCAGACCCACATTCCCAACAGCTATCTGGGCACTTGCACACAGAAAACCAACCAATATTTCAAACTCAAGGAATTCTTGCCAGAGAATAGCTATTTTTTGCTATATGAGAGTTGTAAATTATATGTATTTATTTTCCACTTTTACTATAATGATAAGAAAAGCAAGGTTCGACACACACACACACACACACACCACAGGATCCTGAGCATTAGCAAGCAACACTCTGGATTCCCAGTATGTGATTTTGTTCTCCTTCTTCCACCACATACTTCCTGGCCATTCTATAGATTTGCACTTGTCAATAATTAAAGCCACAATGTCAGTCATGCATCCCAGTTTCTGCCCTCATCTTCTATCTTTCTAGCCCACTCCCTCATTACCCAAACTGCAGAGAACTTTGCCCCACAAGGACCTCAGATCAAGACCCTATCTCCTTTCCCAGTCCTGTGATCCCCAGGTATCCCCTCTTCCCTCTTTACCAAATTTAAATTCCTCATCCAATTATCATGATTGTTCTGCTTATTACAATCTTAATTCCTTTGCCCCTCTTTCACTTCACAGTATTCTCTTAGAAAAACCCTACAAACCAGGTTAAATCCAGCCCTCCACCTCCTGCACACAGGCCCTCATACACTTGAATGTGGCTGGAGAAAGACATAAAACTTTCCAGTTTTCACTCTAAATTTATAACCATAAACCTCAATCACATCTCTACTGTAACCAGGCAATCATTCTAATCATCCTAAGCCTTTCACTCTCCTATGTCCTACATAATGATTTTTTCACCTATTTTCCCCTCAGATCCTCAACACCTTGTCCTTCACTCTCACTTGTGATCTTGCTTCCTACTTCACTGAGGGAATTATATCTGTCAGGAGAGACACATCATCCTACTACTGCGCCTGTGCCAGCATATTCTGTTTTACCTCCTTTGACTGTGGATAAACCATCAGTGGTCCTGTCTAAAGCCAAGCTCGCACCTACTCAAGGATCTTTCTCCAGTGATTCTATCCTCATTCTCTCACATCATCAGATTTTCTCTCTACTGAATCCTTCCCATAAGCATATAATCATACTGTTATTTCTCCCATCCTCAAAGGAAAACTCTTTCTTGACCCTTCCTTCTCCTCCAAGTACCATCTTATTGCTCTGCTCCCCTTCATAGAAAAGCCATTTGAAGCATTACTTGTACTTATTGTCTCAAATCCTTTTCCAGTTCTCTACTGAATCCACTGCAGTCAGGCTTTCGCCCCCAGCACACTACTAAAATGTCTCTGAACAAGGTCACCAGTGACTTCCATGTTGCAAAATCCAATGATCAATCCTCAGTCCTCATTTTGCTTAACAGCATCTGGCATAGCTGATCACCCCTTCCTCCTTAAAATACTCTCTACCAAGACACCACACTCAGGGATTTCTCCTCCCTCACTGACTGTTCCTTCTCAGCCTCCTTCCTCTTCACTTCGCAGTACTCCTTCATTTCTTTGTCTATACTAACTCCTTTGGCAATCTCATCCAGTGTCATGATAGTGTTATGATTTTAAATATGCTGAAAATCCCCAAAATGTATCTCTCTAGTCTTGAACTCTTCCTTGAATTCCAAATTTGTATATTCCACTGTCCAAAAGAGAATTCCTGATTTTACACCTCCCCCAAATCTGTTCAACCTGCAGTCTTCATGTAATAGTAATTCTGTTTTTCCATTGCTCACTCCAAAAATCTTGGACCTTGAGGCTTTTTCTTTTACACCCAAATCCAATCCATGCTTTTGCTCTATATTCAGAATATGTTCAGAATCTCATCACCAAAACTAATACCACCCTGATAAAAACCACTATTATTTCTCACCTAGGTTAATACATCAACCTCCTAACTGGTCTTCCTGCTTTCGTCCTTGTCCCCTACCCCATCAACCAAAACAGAAGTCAAATAAAATCACTCCTCTGCTCAAAATCTTCTAATGGTTCCTCAAATCACTCAGAGTAAAAACGAAAGTCAGATGTTAAGAATAGCTACCATGGCTTCCATGGTGAAACCTCAGGTGTGGGGCCTTCTAGCCAGGTGTCTATGACTTTGTATCATTGGAACATTTGTTCTATTCCTAAGGCTATAGCACTCTTCAAGTTTGCTATCACTGAACCAAGAAAGAAGGCAT
This sequence comes from Canis aureus, assembly GCF_053574225.1. Lineage (NCBI taxonomy): Eukaryota > Metazoa > Chordata > Mammalia > Carnivora > Canidae > Canis > Canis aureus. The sequence continues at coordinate 21,934,102 of NC_135641.1, read as the reverse complement.
ACACAGATTTCTACAGAAATTATAATTCCATAAAAGGTTCTGAGGAGATGAGAAAGGCTGACATCTTTCAGAGCATGAAGTGATTTGAAATATAAAGAATTTCTTGGGGTGCCTGGGTGGCTCAATTGGTCAAGCGTCTACCTTCAGCTCAGGTTATAATCCTGGGGTCCTGGAATAGAGCCCCTGTGTCAGACTCCCTGCTCAGTGAGGAGCCTGCTTCTCCCTCTCCCTTTGCCCCTCACTCATGTTCTATCTCAAAAGAATAAAATATTTTTTAAAAATTTATTTGGATTGAGTTCTGTGGAAGTTTGTCACTGACCTATGTTCCTGAACTGCATCACATGAATATGCAGGCTAAGGAATAGTTTGTCTTGATAAATGCACAATTAACAAGAACAACAACAAAAACCAAAGTTATTTTGGTGGCTTCCTGGGCTCTTCATTCTCCAGCCCCATCTGCAGCTACTCCCCACTCTTGCTCACTTTGATTCAGCCACTTTGGCCTCTTCACTGTTTCTCAGACACTCCAGACCCACTCATGACCTCATGGGTTTTGCATAGCAGAGTCCTTTCCAAATGACCTCATGGCCTACTCTCTCAACTCCCTGAAGTCTTGGCTCTAAAGTCACCATCGCAGTTGAGGCCTCCCTTGACCACCCTATTTAAAGTTACAACTTCCTCTCCCAATATTCCCAGTTTCCCCTACTATCCTTCATTTTTCACATTTATCAGCTTCTAACACATTATGTGATTTATTTATTATGTTCATTGTCTGTTACCCTCACTAGAATATAAGCTCCATGAGAGTATGGATTTTCTTTGCTGATGCATTCTTAGTGCCTAAAATAGGGCCTGAGACATGCTAGATTTAAGTTAATATTTATTCAATGGATGAATAAAGTGGATGGGTCTTGAACATTTATCAGTCTCAGGATGTTTCAGTCAATTGGGTTCTACCATAAGGGAGCTGTTTGCTTGAAGTGTTTCCAGAAAACAGGACCACCCAGAAACCCACCAGGGAGCATGCATTTATTTATAACAACCATTGCCCGGATGCCTGGGTAGCTCAGTGGTTGAGTGTCTGCCATTGGCTCAGGGCGTGATCCTGGAGTCCCGGGATCGAGTCCCAATTGGGCTCCCTGCATGGAGCCTGCATTTCCCTCTGCCTAGGTCTCTGCCTCTCTCTCTCTCTCTCTCTGTATCTCTCATAAATAAATTTTAAAAATTCTTTAAAAAAAAAAAAAACAACCATTGCCAATGTATTACCACTTATAAAATATCACCCCTGTTGATTTTATCCTCAAAACCTTGTATCATCTTTTTTTTTTTTTTGGCTGGTACATGACAAGGTAGGGCTCCCCAAGCCCCTCCCCTTCCTCAGGGTCTAGGATGTAAATTAGAGGTCAGGAGATTCTCAGTGTGTTGGGGGATTAAGTTGGGGCAGGGACTCCCCAACAGCTGAGGGCCTCTCTCTTCCTCTTGTTCTTGCTGGGGCTGGTGGTCCAGGAGGCTCTTACTCCTTGGAGGCCATGTGGACCATGAGGTCCACCAGCCGGTTGCTGTAGCTGAATTCATTGTCATACCAGGAAATGAGCTTGACAAAATGGCCATTGAGGGCAATGCCAGCCCCGGCGTCGAAGGTGAAAGAGTGAGTGTCACTGTTGAAGTCGCAGGAGACAACCTGGTCCTCAGTGTAGCCCAGGATGCCCTTGAGGGGGTCCTCCGATGTCTGCTTCACTACCTTCTTGATGTCATCATATTTGGCAGCTTTCTCCAGGTGGCAGGTCAGATCCACAACTGATACATTGGAGGTGGGGACACAGAAGGCCATGCCAGTGAGCTTCCCGTTCAGCTCAGGGATGACCTTGCCCACAGCCTTGGCGGCACCAATGGAAGCAAGGATGATGCTCTGGGCAGCCCCTTGCCGTCACACCATAGCTTCCCAGAGGGGCCATCCACGGTCTTCTGGGTGGCAGTGATGGCATGGACGGTGGTCATGAGGCCCTCCATGATGCCAAAGTGGTCATGGATGACTTTGGCTAGAGGAGCCAAGCAGTTGGTGGTGCAGGAAGCATTGCTGACAATCTTGAGGGAGTCGTCATACTTCTCGTGGTTCACGCCCATCACAAACATGGGGGCATCAGCAGAAGGAGCAGAGATGATGACCCTCTTGGCCCTGCCCTTCAAGTGAGCCCCAGCCTTCTCCATGATGATGAAGACCCCAATGGACTCCACAACATATTCAGCACCAGCATCATCCCATTTGATGTTGGCGGGATTTCGCTCCTGGAAGATGGAGATGGACTTCCTGTTGATGACAAGTTTCCCGTTCTCAGCTTTGTGCCATGGAATTTGCCATGGGTAGAATCATACTGGAACATGTACACCATGTAGTTGAGATCAATGAAGGGGTCATTGATGGCGACAATATCCACTTTGCCAGAGTAGAAAGCAGCCCTGGTGACCAGGCGCCCAATACGGCCAAATCCGTTCATTCCAACCTTCACCATCGTGTCTCAGGGACGTGGCTGGCACTGCACCAGAAGATGCGGCTGTCAGTCAAACGGGGAGGAGCAGAGAACCTGTATCATCATATTTTATAGATGGGGGAACTAAGGTGTATAAATGTTAAGTAACTTCTGAAAGGTGACATAGCTAATAAACGGCAGAATTAGGATTCAAATCCTGGCTATTTTGATTGTGTATCATTTCCCTACACTGACCAAATTTTAGCAATGGGGAAAATAATTTTTCTACTATTTGAATGAGGGGGAAGGAAGGCTGAAGTAAACAAAAGTGGAGAAACCCCAGGAATATAGGGCATGCCCAAGTGCCCACGTGGACACTCAGGAGATGAGAGCACGTTACTGTATGATAAGACAAATAGGCAAGAATTTTAGCTTCATGTAAAGAAGATGTAGCCTTGCATTCAGCTAGAGAGCATGCTTCAGATGTGCTCCCAAGAGTCAGATAGAGATAGACCAGGGGCAAGGTTGGCCAAAGCCAGGGAGATCACTAGCATAACTGAACACAAGTCTATCTGGCCAGTGAACAACAAAGCCAATTACTGAAATATCAAGTTTGCAGTGAGAAAAGGGTTTATTTGAGAGGCAGCCAAATGAGGAGACAGAAAGAGGAACCTCAAATCTGCCTCTCTAAAGGGGGAGAGAACAAGTTTTTTATAATCATAGGGGTTGAGATTATATACATATTGATGAAAAAGGAAACCTATGACTATTCATGAGGAAAGATGGAGCATGCACATTGAGGAAACACATATGTAACATACATCCTATAATCACTTTGGGGTGGAGACTTAACATCAGAACAAGGCAAAATTCAACCCCTGATATCAGGAGGTCATTTTAGGTCAAGGGAAAGGGACTATGGGCATGGTCCAAGAGCCAGGATAAACTGGATGGGGTCTTGGGCTTATCCTGAGTGAAGAAAGCAGGGCCTTGTTTTTGTTTTTTAAGATTGTAATTATTTATTCATGAGAGAGGCAGAGACGTAGGCAGAGGGAGAAGCAGACTCTATGCAGGGAGCCTGATGTGGGACTCGATCCTGGGACCATGGGATCATGTCCTGAGCCAAAGGCAGATGCTCAACCACTGAGCCACCCAGGCATCCCTTATTCCTGGACTAGAACCATATTAGTTGACCTTAAGTCCAGTCTTCTACAGAAATAGCCAGTGTGTTTATTAGTGGGGATCTAAAAAGACACAATACCTGATTGGAGAGAAACGGTTCTCTGAAAAGCAAACTTTAAACTTTCTGCTAGTTTCGATCTGGAGCATGGTTTCACTAGGTCAGTGAGGAAAGGGATGTTCAAGTAAGATGATGCACCAAGAACCTCACATTCATTAGTGCACTGAAGTCCCACCGCCAATAAGGTGCAGTAGGGACTCTTACCCAATTTGGGCTCAGAGAGAAAAAGAGAAAATGACCTCCCAAGGTCACACAGTGGTCTCAACCAGTCATGTAATATCCTCAAGAGTAGTGCACATTGGCCCGGCACCCAGAGGATTTGTGGGACGACATCAAGTATGTACTCCTCAATCAAAAGTCCAGATTCCAGGGTCACTCTGGACCAACATGGAAATGATGCCTAATCAGTGCATACCAGGGTCACAGAAGAACTCTGATCTTGGTTTCAGAGAAAGGCCTAAGACCTAGTTCTTTCAGCTCAAAAGAGGGATCCAGGAGGGCTAACTCCCCGGCCTAACATCCAAGCCAAACCCTGTGAGGAAAGGGCTCAGCTCAGGCAAGACGGTAACTGCAGGAGGACAGGGCTCTGTGCTGGGATCCCATCTCTTCCTCAGTGCTTTCTCAGCATGCTTGGGCCTCCTTTTCTCAATAATTCTGTAAGCTCATGAGCAAAACATGCTGGGGCTTGAACAGGTGGTCCACAGGGAAAAAAAAAACGGAACCACACACACAGGGGGGGCTGACTGGTTCTAAACAGGATGAGGGTGCAGGGAGCTCAGGGTTGTTGCTGCTGGTTTGTTTGTTTCTTTTTTTTAAGATTTTATTTATTTATTTGAGAGAGAGAGAGAGAGCACCTGTGTGCACATGAGCAGAGAGAAGGGGCAAAGGGAGTAGACTCCCACCAAGCAGGGAACCTGATGCAGGGCTTGAATCCAGAACCCCAAGATCATGACCTGAGCTGAAGACAGATGCTTAGCTGACTGAGCCACCCAGGTGCCCCCAGGCTTGGTTTTATATCAGAGCAAGTGCAATCTAATGGGCAGCTCCGATGTAAGGGAAGGTTAAATGAAATGTGGTAGTTCTCAGGACAGGGTAGAAAGTAACTTTAGGGCAGCCCGGGTGGCTCAGCAGTTTAGCACCGGCTTCAGCCCAGGGCCTGATCCTGGAGACCTGGGATCAAGTCCCACATCGGGCTCCCTGCATGGAGCCTGCCTCTCCCTCTGCCTCTCTCTCTCTCTCTCTCTCTCTGTGTCTCATGAATAAATAAAATCTTTAAAAAAATTTTTTTAAAAAGAAAGTAACTTTAAACAGCAGATGGCACACAAATATCTAATGGCAAGGGAAAGATGCTCCATATAACACATAAGCACATTTTTTGTTAAGTTCGAGACATTTTTCAGCAGTGCATACTGTGGGAAACTTCCAATCCAGGGGCAGGGTCTTCAGGGCCAGCCACCACCATGGATTCTGCTGTGAACCATGAGCTCTGTCAATTCTCAGGCACGACCTTACCAGACTGCCCTCTGTCCTGGAAGTGATGGTCAGGACCACACCCAGCTTCTGGTGGCTTGTATAACCACAGAACCACCCTATTCCCCTTTCTAATGGGGCTGCTTTTCTTTTAAATCCTCAAAACTCCAAAAGCAGAGATTTTAGGTTGAAGATGGCAGATTAAATCTCTGTTTACTTCCATTCCCTCCCACATCCTCAATAAAATTAAAATGAAGGATTAAAAAGCTGATAAACCTACAGCCAGCCACAAGAGAATGAGATGACCCATCAACAGATGGGAGATTTTGACAAAATTCTGGAAGATGAGAACAGAAGGAGTTGACAACTCAAGCAGCAGGGTGAAGGAAGCTACAGGCTAGACTACTGGCACAGAGGGAAAAATACAGAAAAGAGCTGTTTAGCCCTACAGAATGTCAGAGAAGTGCGGTTCTCTCAGAAATCAGGTACAGAGGTACAGCGGAGGACAAAGATGATATGTGGCTAATTGAAATCTATTTATAATATAAAGGATTCTCCACTCTCCTCTTCCCCCAGTTCCCTTGTGGTCAAAAACAGACATTACCCTTCAGAGAAGAGAATAGAAATGTCTGCCTGGGAGAAATTAGCAAACCCACAGATCATTGCACATTATGGCATTAGAGGACCCCTCAGCAGCCTGGCCGGCTCCAGCACCATCACAATACACACAAGGCTCCCCATAACCTTTTGTAGGCCACACTCTCAAACAATAAGCAGTCAATCAAGCATCACTAGAAATGTGAGGAACTCTTCCAAAATGAATAAAACCACGATTTTAAAAAAATGACTCTGAGTTCCCATGGGATAATGATGGTTTCCTGTATCCAAATCTCTTCACACAATCTCCAAAATCCCTACAAATTAACAAGGAGAGCAACTCAAATCACATCTAATCCATACCTATGCCATAACTACAAGGCATAGTTTCTACAAACTTTAATTTACATGGAAGAGAGAACTAAACACATACCAGCAAAGCTGTCTCCAGAGTCCACTCCAGAGCAGAAAGCCAGGGGAAGACCGCCTGTAGAAGGAATTGGACAGTGGGGTCCTAGAAGTGGAAGGACATGAATAAAAGTCACCGCTTCCAAAAGGAGATGGTCTCATCTTAAGTGTAGAAATACTGAGGCCAGGACTGCAAACTGGCTGGTCAGAGCACAGGCTACTGAGGACTCCTGCAGAGACTCAAAGTGCCCAGGACCAGAAGAAACCATCTCAGAAAGCCTCTACTTCCAGGGAGAGGAAGGCATCTTAGAAGGGGAAGCATTTGGGGTGCCTGGATGACTCAACTGGTTAAGCGTCCGCCTCTTAGTTTTGGCTCAGGTAGTGATCTCAGGGTCCTCAGGAGCCCCATATGGAGATCAGGCTCCCCACTCAGCAGGGAGTCTGCTTCCCCTCTCCATCTGCACGCCCCCTCCCCAGCTATGCATTCTCTCTCTCTCTCTCAAATAATTAAATCTTTTTTTTTTTTAATAAAGGAGACACATTACTTGGACACTAGGAAGTGAAGAAAAGAAAGGAGAGAAATGATGGAGAAAGTAAGAGGTCTACAGAATCAGCAGACACACAAAACTCTCCCTCACAAATCACCATGTTAAGGAAATCTCACTTCACTTACCACTACAAGAGGGCTCTCTGGAACTAAGAATCTGAGTAAACCCTCAAGCCCTTCATCTGTCATTGACAGGCCAGGAAAATTGAACACACTTTTATTTTTATTTTTTTTTTTTGAACACACTTTTAAATAGACAAATGATAGGTAGCATCTACCTCCAATTCACCACGAGAAGAAAAGGAAAAGTAAGATCCTTATATATTCAGCTGATGAATTTGGCCCCTCCTAAACAACAAGGAACAGGTGAAAATCATCACACAATATCCAATGCAAATTAAATGTTATTAAATAGGGATTTGAGATATAAAAGAACACCAAAATTCAAGGATTCAGGATAGAAATGGACAAAAAAAAAAACCCAAGATGTAAAAGTAGTTAATCAAACTCAGAAAAGAGAAGAAAAACTAAATAGCAATAGATACAAATATCAAATCCATACCTTGTACACCTGAAGCTAATATGTTTTATGTCAATTATGTCTCATTTAAAAAAAATTTTAGTTAAATCATTTCAGAAATATGGGCACCTGGGTGGCACAGTTCGTTAAGCATCCGCCTCTTGGTTTCAGCTCAGCTCATGATCTCAGAGACATGAGGTCAAGCCCTGCCTCCGTCTCCACTCAGCATGGAGTCTGCTTGAGATTCTTTCTCCGTCTCCTTCTGCCCTTCCTGCTGTGCGTGCTCTCTCTCTCTCGCTCTCTCTCTCTCAAATAATTAAATAAATCTTTTTAAAAACTCATTTCAGAAATAAAGATTAAATCACAAGATGCCCAAAGGAGAATAAGTTCAACCTCAAATGAAAATATAAGGGATACAGCCAAGAGAACAAAAACAAAGAGGTAAAAATGATCAGAGAGAGGGTAATAACTCTAGAGAATAAGTTAAAAAAAGATTCATATACATTTAATTGGAATTGTTGAAAAAAGCAAAACAAAACATGGAATGGAACTAACATTTAAAACTATAATCCAGGGGATCCCTGGGTAGCTCAGGGGTTTAGCACCTGCCTTCAGCCCAGGGCATGATCCTGGGGTCCCAGGATCAGGTCCCACGTCAGGCTCCCTGCATGGAGCCTGCTTCTCCCTCTGCCTGTGTCTCTGCCTCTCTCTCTGTCTCTCATGAATAAATAAATAAAATCTTAAAAAAAAAACTATAATGGTTTGTGGAAATGGTTCTACAACTGCATGTTATTTTATCAAAACTTATCAACTTGGACACTTAGGATCGGTCAGTTTTATTTTATGTAAGTTATATCACCAGAAAAGTTGATTTAAAATTAAACAGGGACACCTGGGTGGCTCAGCAGTTGAGCGTCAGTCCCACATCGGGCTCCCTGTGAGGAGTCTGCTTCTCTCTCTGCCTATGTCTCTGCCTCTCTCTCTGTGTCTCTCATGAATAAATAAATAAAATTTTAAAAATCAAACAAAAATAAAGTGTTTAATCCAAAAATAATGATCTCTGCAAACTTTCTGAAAATAAAAATGATCTAAATGTATATGTTGAATGCACCTATGTACTTTGGAAAATTGACCAGAATGGTCAACTCAGACATAGGAGAATGAAACTATTATAGACGTAAAGAAGAAAAAAATCCTCTTGACAAAATTTCCAAATCGCATGCACGGTAATGAAAATCAAGTTGTCATCCTATGGAATCATCTCTAACACAAAACTAAATAATAATAATAATGATAATAATGATAATAAAAGGACATATAACTCTTTTTTTTAAGATTTTATTTATTTATTCATAGAGACACACACAGAGAGAGAGGCAGAGACACAGGCAGAGGGAGAAGCAGGCTCCATGCACAGAGCCTGACGTGGGACTCGATCCAGGGTCTCCAGGATCACGCCCTGGGCTGCAGGCGGTGCTAAACCACTGCGCCACCGGGGCTGCCCTATAACTCTTAATTTAATAGAAGGAAGAGGAATTATAGAAAATATTTTATTTAAAAAAAAAGAAAATATTTTATTAATCTAAAAGAAAATATTTTATTAATCTAAAAGCACCAAGGAAGGAAGAAAAAAGGAACATAAAACAGATGGGTCAAGTAAAATAAAAATAGAAGGTAGTTACAAACCAGTCCAACTGTAATAGCATTACCTGTAAATGGACTAAGTAGTAAAAGACTAAGATTGTCAAACTGTGTTTTAAAAATGCTGCTTTTGGTGGCTCAGAGCTTGAGTGTCTGCCTTTGGCTCAGGGCTTGGTCCCGGGGTCCTGGGATCGAGTCCCACATCGGTCTCCCTGCATGGAGCCTGCTTCTCCCTCTGCCTATATCTCTGCCTCTCTCTGTGTGTCTCTCATGAATAAATAAATAAAATCTTTTTAAAAATAATAAGAATAAAAGCGCTGCTTATAAGAACCAAGACACACATCCATCATCGTGGAAGTGCAAGATGCTGGGGATACAGAAACTGTTAAAAGATTCCAGAGGTATAAACAAACTAACATGTCACCTACAAAGGACCAAGGGTCACATACGTTTATGCACATTTTTACCAGGCAACACGCAGCTAGGCACCCCTGAAGAGCACACCCCATAGCTGGAGGCCCTGCAAGGGAGGGCCTGGGCTCCTCCCCCTCACCCAGGAAGGGCCCTTATACATTGCTCAAGACCATAGTTCCTAAAAAAAAAAAAAAAAAAAAAAAGACCATAGTTCCTGGCACCTCTTTTTCCACAAGAAAGTGAGTTACCTGAAAGTAGGAATACCAACTTATCTACCATTATATCCCCTCTCTTCTTTATTCCTAAAGTCCTGCAGGGTAAGACAAAATCCTATCGAATAAGCCCTAGTAGTCTCTAGCTCCTCGTTTCCATTCCTCCCATTTTCTGTCCCTTCTTTCTCTGCTCCCTTGTGCATCCCGGAAAGGGGGGGCGGGGAGTCTCACAGCAGAGAGACCCCCACGCAGGGACCTGGCCCTCCTGGGAGCTTGGCCTTCTTCCTCTCCAGATCGCAGCCCAGAATCCAGATGTCCCTACACAGTCGTGTGATGCTCTCTATTCTTAAACTTGAGTTACACATGAATTAAATTTTCTAGCTTAAACGTTTTTTATTTATGAAATTTTCTAAAGCACCGGGGCTCCTGTAGGAAGCCACATTTCCTCCTTAGTGTAATCCCAGTAGAATCTCCGTGTCCCCTCCGACTGCTGCCCTGGCCCCTGTGAGTCGGTGGGTGGAAGGCGAGGCCTCCTCGGCGAGCTGGGCCTCAGGGTAACGGCGGCCCTTCACCAGCAGCCGCCGGAGGGCAGCTCCCCCTCACGGCCCAGAGCGGAGGGCCGGCCAGGGGTAAGGTTTTCCACGCGCACACCCTCCACCCCCGCGGACCCTGGTCACCCTTTGCAGAGTCTGGCCTCTAGAAAAGGCCCAGGCCACCTGGAGTCCGTGTGCATACAATCCCCTGGGCCCTGGGTGGAACTTGCCAGGGCGGACCCTCCTGGCTGCGCCAGATCGGAGCACCCTGCGGGGCCTGTGAAGGCAGCTGCTCCCTGCCCTCCCCGGGCACCAGAAGCTGGATGGTGAAGCTGCAGCTTCAGCAGCCATCCGTTTCACGAGCCCCTTCTAAGGCCCGGGCAGGGGCCTTAGCAAATGTTCATATGGACATAGGTTTATACAAAATCTGCGAAAGTAAGGGGGATTTTATTTTTCCTAAAGAGGGTCATAAACAGTGTCAACTTCAGACCGCACAAAGTCTATATCTGACCCTGATGATCGCATAGGGGCCACTTGGTCCAGAGCTCTCTGAAGTCCTTGAACTCAAATGTCCAGTCCCCAACCCCATTTTACACACTGGACGCCACACAGAGGACTTGGGGGGAGGGGTGCGAGCAGGGAGGGCAGTCAGGGCAGGGGTCAGTCAAGAACATGGTTTTATGGGCTCCTGGGTGGCTCAGTAGTTGAGCATCAGTCTTCAGCTCAGGTCACAGTCCCCGAGGTCCTAGGATCAGTCCCACACGCAGGGATCCCTGCATGGAGCCTGCTTCTCCCTCTGTCTGTATCTCTGCCTCTCTCATGAATAAATAAATAAAATATTTTTTTAAAAACCCACGTGGGTTCGTGGGTCAGATAGATTTTAGTCGGCTCTAAGTGTGATACTTGAGTAGTGCCTCTCTTTCTTCACCTGAACAAGAAGGAAAATATTTTTTAAAAGATTTGTTTGTTTATTTATTCATGAGTGACACAGAGAGAGAGAGGAAGGAAAATAATTTTACTTCCTCTTGGGGATGCTGCGAGAATAGAATCCGAGAAAGCAAGGTAAGACCGCTGTTTGAGACCTGGCCTGTAGGGGGCGCTCGGGGAATACCGGCTGTGGGAAGGTCCCTAAATCTCTACCCTAGTCTGGGAATACATAAACCCCTAACTTAAACTCAGCTCTCTATATTAAGTTGATCCAAATAAAATTACCAGTATTTCACGGTTTCCTGACCTCCAAAAATGGCAGCTTCACATGATTCCCTTTGATAGAACAAACGACAATAATGATAGAGGCCAGCTGGGGTGTGGTTATTAGAAGAGCCCCTCATGGTACCCCTTCTTATGGTGCATCCCTGCTTTGCCTAAAGAGGCTAAGGGAGGTAGTTTAATTCCTTTATCTCTCCCTCTAGAACCATGCTCTGTGACCATAAAGACCTCTGATGCAAAATAAATAAGTAATGCGGATGTAATATACAGCATGGTGACTACAGTTAGTAATAATGAATTGCATATTTGAAAGTTGCTAAGAGAATAGATCTTAAAAGTTCCCAACACAAGCAAAAAAAAAAAAAAACCTGTAACTATGTGTGATGACAGATGGTAACTAGACTTACTGTGGTAATCATTTCACAATATATATAAATACTGAATCATTGTTGTACACCTGTAACTAATACAATGTTGTGTGTCAATTTTTTAAAGATTTTATTTATTTATTCATGAGAGACATAGGCAGAAGGAGAAGCAGGCTCCCTTCAGGGAGCCTGATGCGGAACTTGATTCCAGGAGCCTGGGATCACGACCTGAGCCAAAGGAAGACGCTCAACCACTAAGCCACCCAGGTGCCCCATCTGTCAATTTTTTTTAAATTTTTTTTTTAATTTATTTATGACAGTCACACAGAGAGAGAGAGAGAGAGAGGCAGAGACACAGGCAGAGGGAGAAGCAGGCTCCATGCACCGGGAGCCCGACGTGGGATTCGATCCCGGGTCTCCAGGATCGCACCCTGGGCCAAAGGCAGGCGCCAAACCACTGCGCCACCCAGGGATCCCCCATCTGTCAATTTTTTAAAAGAACTCTGATAAAATGACCCCTCCCTACCCCAGTGCTTTTAGTTAGAATGGCCAAGTCAGTACGCAGAGACGGTTTCAGCAACCACAGTCACCCCCAGGTTCTCATCAGCCAGACCACAGAGGGCTCCTCTGCCCTGACATTCTGACATGCTGTCCTCTGTCCCCAGTCTATCTGTGGCACCAGCTGCTCTGGAACACAGCTCCTGTTTCGGAGGTGCTGGGGCTCTTGTGGCCTCTCCCCACCACAGCCCCTGGCACCTAATCCAAAAGTCTCTTCCTTCATCTGGCCCTCAGGGAGGCAGGGGAGGGTCTGGTGGGAAGGGAACCAAGGGCCTGCACACAGCAGAGGCCCTACCTGGCGGCCAAGTGCTCCAGCCTAAAGCTGTTCCTGAGAACCACAAACTCATAAACATCCCTAGCTGTTGGGGCCTGGGCTTCTCCTGTTGAACCATGTCCCCCTCATCCCTCCAGTGGCCCGCAGGCCGCATACTCTCAGAGAACACACAAAGGATCCTATAGCCCCCGCCAGAGGCACGAAGCACAGTCCTGACAGCCAGGCTGGGTATCCGCTAGTCAGTTGGTCAGACCACAATCAAGTAAAAAACACAAGTGCCCTCAGAGGTCAGAGGGGGTGCTCCAGGCAGACTGTCCCAGTGGAGGTTTCTGAGAAGCAGAGGCCGACACAGAGTTGGGAGAGTGCAAGGTTCATCGGCAAGTTATGTCATGAAAGAAAGGGAGGAAAGTGGTTTGGGGAGAGACAGCCAGCATGGTACAGACACGACAAAGTTTCTGCCACCCCACGGGATCCCCGGAAAAAGATGCCCAAGGTTTCCTATTAGGACAGTCTGTCACTGGGTAGAAACATCCAGGGCCCATTCTCTCATCCTGCTCAGTCATTGGCTGAGGCCACCCCAGGAAGAGCATGACCTCAGCTCAAAAGCTGAAGCTGGAGATCCCTGGGTAGCTCAGAGGTTTAGCGCCTGCCTTCCACTCAGGGCGTGATCCTGGAGACTCGGGATCGAGTGCCGCATCAGGCTCCCTGCACGGGTGGAGCCGGCTTCTCCCTCTGCCTGTGTCTCTCCCTCCCTTTCTCCCTCCCTCCCTCCCTCCCTCCTTCTCTCTCTCTCTCTCTCTCTCTCACACACACACACACACACAAATTAAAAAAAAAAAAAAAGCTGAAGCTGACTCTGCCGTGGACCCCAATGCTGAGGCTGTCAGCTTACTTCACTGCCCTTGCCTTTTTTTTTTTTTTAATTTTATTTATTTATTCATGAGGGATACAGAGAGAGAGAGAGAGAGAGGCAGAGACACAGGCAGAGGGAGAAGCAGGCTCCACGCAGAGAGCCTGATTGTGGGACTCAATCCCGGGACCCCAGGATCATGCCCTGAGCCAAAGGCAGGCGTTAAACCACTGAGCCACCCAGGGATCCTCTGCCCTTGCCTTCTTGAAGGAGAAGCAAGCGGCACAGCTCTGTGTCTGCCATAGTGCACAGCTGTAGGGACCCATCTCTCCCCAACACATGTGGGGAGCAGGTCCCCTTGGGTGCTGGAGGCCCTCTTCCTTAGGGAAACCTACAAGAGGGTAAAGGGACGACATGCAGACCCCATTCACCACAGCTGATCTCAGGGCCACAGATGGCACCCATTGTCTCCCTCCTCTGCTGTTCATTCTAACACTCCTCCCCCTCAGCCAGCACCTCTGCTGTCCCAGTGGTTCACCTGCAGTGAGACACAAGTCCTGGTTCTTGAGGAGTCTGAGCCCCTGGTAACAAGGAAGATGGATTGTTCAGATTCTTCAAGAAAAGATGTGCTGCTAACTGCAAGGAGTGTGCTTACCTGACAGCCTCCAGCTGTCCGCTTCATCGGGGCTTGGTAGCACACCAAGAGTTGTTTTCCACTGCAGATGGCATGGCCTTGCTCCAGAATCCTAGAGCCCTGAACTGTTATAGTCTCCCACTGGGGTTTGCAAAAACTCCCTATGGCATCTTTTCCACCACCAGTACCTCCAACACCACTGGATTCATGAGGCCACATACCCCAAGTGGCAGGGCTGCTGGTACTACAGCCTGCACCTGCTGCAGAGCTATTTCCTGCTCTGGAGCCCCTTTGAAATTGGCATCCTTTTGTATTACCCGGCTTATGGGCTAGAATAGAATATCCTACAAACAGATTATGTTGCCTCCAGAACCCAAAGAAACCCACTAGATGCAATCATTTGTCTTGTACTTTGGTGAAACTCCCTCGGCACACCACTGACCAGTGGACCGCTGACAATTTTACTGATGTAGCAGGCCCCTAATTCTCCAGAGAGTTTATTCTCCCCCCAGTGGGTCACATGTATCTCACCAAGAGCTCTAGTCATCTCCTGCTCACTTGGCTTGATCAACATAATATTATGAATGTTGGGAATCAATGTGATATTTTGATAAGTATCTAAACAGTCCAGATCTCTTCAGACCACATTAAGACAAAGGGTGAATGGACAGGGCAAACCATAAATGAATATTATTGCCCATTCCATGTGAATGCAAATTACTGCGGGTCCTCTTTTCAGCTGGAGATACCTAAAAATCTATTTGCCAAATTGGTGGCTGCATCCCTTGTACCCAAGACCTTATGAATCTGCTCCAGCAAATACACCACCTGTGGCAGGAAAGCTGTAATGGGGGTTATTACCATTTGCTTGAGTTTGCAGTAGGCTATATACATTCTCCAGAATCCATCTCATTTCTGTAGAGACCAGATTGCTGATTTGTGTAGAACTATGACAGGACCACCTTCTCTGCATCATTCAGATTTTTAAGCTTGACACTAGTTTCTTTCCCCTTAGGATGTGATAGATCTTGTGTTTTATTTACTATTGTGGCTGAATGGCCGGGGGCAGTTTCAGAGACTTGCATTTGCCCTTCACCTGATACCTCTTAACGTTGCAGGCCAAGGTTCCAGCATGGAGTTACTCCAACTGCCAAGTATGTCAATCTCAATCACATAGATCACTGGACATGTCTATGAACACAATAAACCCACTGTAAGCTGAGTCTTTGGCGAGGATTCCATATGCTTTTATGCAAACAGAGGACGTTGATAACATTTTCAGTCTCTGGATCAACATTAACTCAGACCCTGAGTCCAACAGTCTTGAAATGTCGGACTATCATCCTTTCCCCAAGGTGTAATTACCACAATAAATGTAGGTCCCTCTGGGAAAGGACAGGGATTGTTAAAGTGCATACTTGCCATGATATTGTAGGATTTTCCCCCTGGTGTTCCAGCCATCTCTTTAGTCAGCAGATTCTGGGTCTGAAAACTGGCTCAAGTCCAGAAACCAGGCAAGATATCATGACTTGGGGTGACCACCGTTAACCTCCCGCTCATTCATTGTTGGTCTCCTTTGATGACACGCGCATATATATACAGTACCCTTTCGGCTGCCCATCTATTTTCCACTAAGGACATTATGTTCTATTGACTTTCTAAAGATCAGGCCTCCATGCCTGTCTCACTGACAGTCTCTTTGGGCATCAGCCCTGGTCTGGAGGGGAGAGACGCGAGTGAGCAGCTTAGTAACGGCCTTGGTGAATGATGTATTCTTCGGTCTCCCCGGAGGATAGAATCTTCTTGCCTAATGAACAATATCCATTCCAGAATGCCTACCCATTTCCCTGAGCCTTTTAGCCCCTTCATCTACCATCTTTCCTGACGATTCAGATATTTCAACTTCCCTCAGCCTGACCTATGGCCTTTGATTGGCTTCTAGAAGCCATCCTAGCAATGAGCTTCCCCCTTCTCCTGGGGTCTTTGCCAGTGTGTGAAGTCCTGTGTCTTGTAGCTCCATCATCCAGTCCTGCGACTCTCAGTGAATTCAGGCCCACAAGTACCCCCAGCCCCTGCTGGTGTGTGTGGACTACACCTCCCAGCTCCTTCCTCCTCCATCAGGCCAGCAACGTCCCCAACCAAATTATGCAGTGACTTAACCCCAGCTGTAATCTGGCAGCCAGGAAAGGAATTAGAGGTGGAAAAGAGTTAGGGAGCCCTGTTGCCTTGTGTGAGAGGGAAGACCTCAGTATTCTCTACCCACGTGGGGCTGGGAGCTCACACTCTTGATGTCAATGGTGAGCCACCTCTTCAAGCCCTGAGAATTCCAAGGATTCAAAATCCTTCAGAATAACCACCTAAAAGTCCCCATCCTATGTGTTAGGGTCCTACAGATCTGCATTGACTGAGCATTCAACCATCTTTAATGCTCAGCCTCTCTGCCTATTAAATCTGGGGCTTCATCTTCGGCTCTTTTTTTCTTCACCAACTGTATGAGACAAAGGATTCTTTGAAGGTGCCAAAGAAACCCTCTGACTCTCCCATTTAGTTTTCAATTGCTTAACTCTTCTCAGCTTTTCCTTATGTGCCTGTAGGTCATCAATGCAATTATCCATTTCCACTTATCCATGTGTGGGTATACAATTATAAATGTTACATATATATTTATCAGTTACATGTACATGATTCTCCTCTGCATACCTTCCAAGGGCCTAAATTATCCCAATAAGAGGATCATTCTTCTCCACCCACCCATTCCCCCAAGTCATCATCCATGAAATGTTAAACACGGGACCACTAGCTCATGCTGGGCTGTCCATACTCATCCATCTCCCAGGAGTGGCCCTCGTTGCCAGCTGGGTGACTGGGTGATCAATCGGTCCCCAGATTCCATCTTATTTACTCATCTCTCAGACCACCCTTGGAACAGATGCTGAGTTGGAGCTAGGAGTGCCAGCCTCTCCCTGGAGCATAGGACTTGTGAGAAGGCAGCAGGCACCGGGGAAGGCGAGGAGAACTCGCTGGCTACAGCACACACCTGCTCTGGTCTCTGCCTGCCCATTAGAGAAGGCCAGCCTTGTAACATCACCTGAAAATGATGTGGCCTCAGCTGAAAACTGAGCTTGATTCTGAGGGAGGCTACAGACGAAGCTGTCAGCTCACCATACTCTTGGCAGCAGCGCAGTGAGTATTTTCTCAAAGAGCTGACAGGAACATCTCCAAGCAGCCACACGACGATGGCAAGACCATCTGAGAGCTGTTTCTGTGCAAGCCTGAGCAGGGTGCGGTCAAACCGTGGAGCCATCTCTCCTGTTCAGAAAGTGGTGTTGGGTAAAAGTTTACCAAGAAGGTAAGGTAGGAGGAGATTTTACAGACGGAGGGAACCAAATGTACACAGACCAATGCAAGGCAAAGCATGGGAATATTCCAGAAAAATAGAGAATCTAGTGAAGCTGAAGCATAAATACTGGCAGGAGGTAGAAAGGGCTGGAAGGAGGACTTGCGGGGGGATGGAGGAAGGGAGGAGCCTGGGATGATCCCCTGCTTTCTAGCTGTTCTCCCTCTCCCAAAAGACTGGCCCACTTTCTCCTCTAGCAATTTCCTCTTCCCTGTGACCTACGGTCTCTTCCCTTCTGGCCCAGGTCCCTTACAGCACCTTATGCCATTAGACATTCCTCATCCACCAACCACCTAATGTATTAGAGTGGGAGACAACACAGGAAGTAGTCCCCTAGACGGTCCTATAGAGGTCCCTATAGAGTCTCTATAGATGCTGCCAGGCATTGCCCTGGGGAGAGGGGGGCCAGCTTACTAGCTTAGCCCCTGTCTAGACCATCACTTAGCCCTGAGCTGTGGGTTCTTGGTCCTATAGAACTGTGTAAGTCCAACAGGTAAGGCCCTCCCCAGGCTGCCCAGACCCACCTCCCCCTCTGCTCACTGTTTCCTTTCTTCAGCCTCACTGAGCCCACACTCTCCTCTTGTGATTTCCCATCCCAGGGCCCTCTCTCTGCTTGTAATGTCCAAATCTTCAAGGCCCAATTCAAATGACACCTCCTCACTAATTTCCCCAACTGAGTCTCTCTGTCCCCGATCTGTACTGGCTTCCCATGTGGTCCTCTCCATTCCCAGCTCTGTGCTGGGGACCTATTATGCATTCTTGCCAGATGTCAAGAACCCAAAGCCAGGCAGGAACTTGCTCAGAGTGAGGGAAGGGGAGTGCACAGGTGGGGGCCAGTGCAGAAAAACAGGTCCAGGCCTCTCAGGGCAAGAGAAGCTGAGTGTCAGTGGCTCCGCCACCACTACTGCCCATCCAAAGACATGCCCAGACCAGTGCCACCCCCGTGGGTCTTAGTATCAACAGGGATCAGTGCTCTCCCCTCATTATTAATCACTGCAACCAAGAGACAAACACGCCACTAGGTCACACCCTTCCCATGCAGGCCTTACCAAATCCTCCCAGCTGCCTTCCCACTGGCCCCCGACCTCACCGTCTTCTGGACTCAGGGTCCCAAAGGATGTGCCTCGGTGTCATTCCAAGGAACTCACTCACCAAGGTTTGGCTCACAACCTCAGGGAGTGACAAGGCCCCAGGACATCCTTGCACCTGAGGATACCAAGTGACCATGTTATGTGAAGTCAATACTAAAGTGGGCTCAGGAATTTATCAGAAGGAAAAGTAGAGAAAAACAGATTGTGACTGAAAAACACACACCTAGCATATTTGCAGCTAGGTTCTTTCTTTGTTCTTACAGAGGGGAAAATGCAGAAATAAACAGATCAGTATGGGAAACTCTCCTTTAGGACCACAGATAGGAGCCCACATGAAGTCCATACTATAGCAACCTTGGGCAGGTTATTACTCTGGGCTTTGCTCCCTCAGTCATAAAACAGGCATCAAATGGGGTTTTGGGAGGACTAAGTGAGTTGATGTATATGTAAAGTGTTTAGAACAGTGCCTTGGCACGTAATAATTACCATTATTATTTGTGTGAGCTTTCATAGGATGATTAGAATTGCGGTAATGTGTGTGTGTGTGTGTGTGTGTGTGTGTGTGTTGACATTTAATTAAAGGCCCAGAAAGGTATTGAGAGCATTCGCTGTCAGATGGAAGGGATGATTTAATCCACTCTAGCTTGGTGCAAACCATGAACAATTAAACAGTAATTGAGAAGGTTAGCAAGAAAGATAATTGAGCACTCTGGATGTTTGCGTTCCTTACAATTCTGTGTGTAATGATAGGTTTTTATATTTAGAGCAGAAAATTATATACTTTCTAATTTAATGAAAAGTAATTTGTAATTTAAATGAAAATCATATTTGGTGAGGTCATGGGTTGTGATAAATAAATGAGTTCAGAAAGAAAAAAGGATGAAAAAAATTGAACGTATAGCAGGAACCCAACTATATAACGTTAAACTCCTGCATGTAGATCTGTAAAGTACAGCACAGTTTCTGGCTGGTCTAGAGCTAAGACTCATAGATATCAAGAGTCATCTATCTGACTTCTCTTCTACAAAAAGATCTACTCAACAGAAAGGCTGAGAGACTCATAATGGTTAATTTTACATGTCAGGTTTTTTTTTAAAGATTTTATTTATTCACGAGAGACACAGAGAAAGAGAGAGGCAGAGACACAGGCAGAGGGAGAAGCAAGCTCCATGCAGGGAGCCTGATGCGGGACTCGATCCCAGGACTCCAGGATCACGCCCTGAGCCAACGGCAGGCGCTAAACCACTGAGCCACCCAGGGATCCCCTTACATGTCAGTTTGACTGGGCCACCAGCGCTCAGAAATTTGGTTAAACCTTACTCTGGGTATGTCTATGAAGATGACATGAGCATCTGAGTCCACACACTGAGTAAAGCAGATTGCCCTCCCCAATGTGGTTGGGACTCACCCCATCCATGGAGGCCTAAATAGAACAAAAAGAAGGAAGGATTCACACTCAGCCTGTTAAGCTGGGACATCTGTCTTCTCTCCTGAGACTGAGACTTACGTGATCGATGCTCCTGGTTCTCAAGCCTTCAGACATGAACTGGAACTACACTACCAGCTTTCCTGAGTTTCCAGCTTGCAGATGGAGATCATGGGACTTCTCAGCCTCCATAAACACTCAAACTGATTCCGCATAATAAATCTCTATGTGCATACATATGCATATGGTATATATAGTTTACCACGCCATATCTATAGTATGGAATAGTATATAGTGTATATGTATAGTATAGAGTATGCTATATATGGGGGGGTGTATATGGGTATGCACCATATGTATATCTATATAATACTATTGGTTCTGTTCCTTTGGAGAGTCCTAATACACTTGTGTATCTGTGTGTACACATGTGTATACAAACATACATGTAAAAATATATACGTATATGTACATGTTATATTATCATTGTTAAGGTAGAATTCTAAACATTGGTAGACATTTTAGGCAGGACAAAATAGCTGGCAAATGCTAAAATGTGCAGATAAATAGGTCTCCTCAGAGAGAATTTCCCACGTTGGAGAAAAAGACTGGCAGAGCCAACCAGGCCTGAAATGATCCCCAAAGGTTTTTAGTGCAGCATTCATGACACCTGATACTCAAATACACCCCAGCTCAGTCATGCCGGCCTCAGGGAGATACATCAAGACAAAAAAGTCTGTGCAGAATAACTGAATTGATGGTCCACAAAACTTCCATGATGTTTGGGGCCCTAGCAACCCCTCACCCCCAAAAAGACAGCACAGACGAGGAAAGCTCTTCCTATCACTGGTCAGAGAATGAATCTACTTGTGGCAGGGGCCGGTGCCCAGCCCCCTGCCCTGGCAGTAGCCTTCTGACACAGAGGGCACCAGGACAGCTGTGGCTGTGATGCCGGCCATCAGATGGCAGTAGAGGAGGTGCGCCTTGGCATGGGCAGCCTGGCCAGAGCTCCCAGGGCCTGCAGCCACAGGATCAACACGCAGAAGCAGCACAACTGCAGGGGAAGGCCATGCCAGGCGCCTAACCACACCCCTGCCCTTATAGACACTGAAAGACTGAGGGAAAGGGAGCTACCCTGGGGGCTCAGAAGGGTTGGGAACTTGGCTGTCAAAGGTGGTGAGCCTGGGTTTGTATTCACTGGCCAGTGAAACCCGGTGCTCCAGTTAGAGCAGTGATAAATGATAATAAGGACTGTCTAGCACTGTCTGCTGAGTCCTGCCTGTGTTCCAAGTCCATCCCATGCGTTCTCCTGCCAAGGCTGAACAACAGAACGAAAGCTCAGGGTTGAGGCAGGGAGTGAAGCCACATTGTGAAAGTATCGCCCTATCCTGGGGCCCTGCTGTCGGAGAGGACCCCGGCCAGTCCTCCACTGCCTGAAAGCAGACCTGGCACCCTCACCGGTCCTGTACCCTCCTGCCTTGTGGGCTGCAGAGCTGGGGCTGGCGGGCCTATTCTGGCAGTTGAAGGATGCACGTGCCTCATAGGCAGAGTCACTCACATTGTCGCTCCTCCCAAGCTGACGGGTGGCCAAGGCATAGGCCCTCTCATGGGACACCTGACTCTGGGACTGGTCACCCATTATATTGAGCTCTACTAGGCAAGGATGGTATCCCAGGCCCTCTTTCTGGCCCAGAAGCTCCTCTTTCTCCCAAAACCACCAACAGGGCAAGGCCAGAGGTAGTAGCAACAGGTATGTGTGGAGGGACCAGTGTAGTTGGGAGCAGGCCCTCGCAGAGGAAGAAGGCCCACTCTGCTCTACAACTCATCCTTCATACCTGCTAGAGTGATTTCACCTTCTGACTCCCAAGCTCAAGCCATACTGCTTCAAACAGTAGACAGGAATTAGTGGCTTGGATAACCAAAAGGTCTAGGGCAGAGAGAATGTCCACAGGACTTTGATCCCTAGGCCCCTACTCTGTTTTCCAGCATTTCTTTTCACATGTGGCCATCCCTGCCACTCACACTTTGAATAGAATAATTGAAAGGGAAAACCCCTTCCCTATCTCCCAGCATTGCACCTATCTATCCAACAGCATTAGCTAGAGCTGGATCCATGCATCCCTCTTTTGTGTATACACCTACTCTTTTCTGTCTCCAGACTTTTTGTCTGATTCTCAAAAGAATCCAAGACCCCAAGGAGGCTACAAACCATTGCCCAAGGTGAAAAAAAAAATTAGTTCATCATAATTGTCCTTAATTCTAAACGCTGAACAAATGTTCAAAATCTGTTTATAATTGTAAGAACTTGGATGTGGCAAGAGTTCATTCCTAGGGAGCCCAGAGATATTCTCAGAGCACAGAAAAGGCAAGAACAGGGGGCAGTGGAGCTGAGGGAAAACAGAGCTGAACACATGACCAAGTAGACTTATTCCTCTTGGGCCTCGGCTAGCTTTGAATGTGAGCAAATGCTTAAAGAGGAAAGATTCAAAATAGTTATCAGAGCTCATTTATTATTTGTGCTACTTACATAATTATTTCTGTTTCATCAGGAACATTGTAGGGACAGAATAATTCACAACTTACCTTTCTTGTCATGTTTCTGAAACCCTAAATTGAAACTTCCCCTGAAATACAAATTAAAATCACAATGAGGGATCCCTGGGTGGCGCAGCGGTTTGGCGCCTGCCTTTGGCTCAGGGCGTGATCCTGGAGACCCGGGATCGAATCCCACATCGGGCTCCTGGTGCATGGAGCCTGCTTCTCCCTCTGCCTGTGTCTCTGCCTCTCTTTCTCTCTCTGTGACTATCATAAATAAATAAAAATTAAAAAAATAAAATAAAATAAAATAAAATAAAATCACAATGAGATACCCCTATACATCTGAGTATCTAAAATTAAAGAGACAGGGGCAGCCCAGGTGGCTCAGCGGTTTAGTGCCACCTTCATACCAGGGCCCGATCCTGGAGACCCAGGATCGAGTCCCACATCAGGCTCCCTGCTTGGAGCCTGCTTCTCCCTCTGCCTGTGTCTCTGCCTCTCTCTCTCTCTCTCTCTCTCTGTGTCTCTCATGAATAAATAAATAAAATATTTTTTTAAAAAGTAAAATAAAATTAGAGAGACGGGATATACCAAATGCTATACCAAAGGGAGGCCATGGAGCAACCCAGACTCTCTATGTTGCTGGCAGGGATGGAAAATGAAACAACCACTTTGGAAAACATTTGGAGGTTTCCTCAAAAATTAAACATTACACTTAACCATCTATCTAGTCATTTCACTCCCAGGTATATACATGGGAGAAATGAAAGCACATGTCTCTACAAAGACTTGTACACAAATATTCACAGCAGCTTTATTTGTGATAGCTAAAAACTGGAAGCAATCCAGATGTCTACCAGCAGATGAAATAATACTATTCTGCAATGGAAGGGAGGGACCGATACACATAACTGCATGAATGAATCTCAGAATGATAATGATGAGTGAAACAAGTCAGACAGAAAAAGAGTATACACCGCATACTTTCATTTATATAAAATTTTAGAAAATCCTAGCTTTTCTATAGTGACAGAAAGCAGACCCATGATTGTCTTGGCGCAGGGGGGAGAGGGAAAATAAGAAAGGTCCACAAGGAAACCTAGAGGGTCATGGATACATTCATTATCTTGATAGTGGTGATGCTATCACAAGTACGTCCAGGTATCCAACTCGGCAAGCAGGAGCGCTCGCAGCCAGCCTCGACCCCGCCCACCGGCGGGCGCAGGACCGCCTCATCCCCGCCAGGGCTCTGCGTCCCACTGCCACCCCCGGCCCCCAGCTCCTCCTGGCGGCTCTCCCTCGCCTCGCAGTGCAGTGTGACAGGATGGCCTGATCTGTGCCCCACCGCCACGCAGTGGTGAAACTAGGTGATGGGCATTTAAACAACTTGGACTCTGCAGTAAGGCACTGGTACTTCCCATTTTGTGAGCACATTAAAAGTGGCATGAGACCCGGCAAGAAGGTGTTGGTAGTGGGCATCGTGGTCCTCAAGCCTCAGAGCTTTGCCATCAGATTGACCTGTGGGGACTCTGAAGACCCTTCTGCCAATGTGACAAATTTTTTTTAGATTTATTTATTTATTTATTCATGAGAAACACAGAGAGAGAGAGAGAGAGAGAGAGGCAGAGACACAAGCAGAGGGAGAAGCAGGCTCCATGCAAGGAGCCGGACGTGGGACTCGATTCCAGGTCTCCAGGATCACTCCCTGGGTTGAAGGCGGCTCTAAACCGCTGAGCCACCCGGGCTGCCTGAATGTAACAATTTTTTTTTTTTTTTAAGATTTATTCATTCATGAGAGACACACAGAGAGAGGCAGAGACATAGGCAGTGGGAGAAGCAGGCTCTCTGTGGAGAACCTGATGTGGAACTCAGATTCCAGGATCCCAGGATCAGGCCCTGAGATGCTCAACCACTGAGCCACCCAGGCATTCCCAATGTGACAACTAAACACAAAACTGTGTTCATAGACCAGTAACTACTCAGAAAGTCTTGTATATCTGAGGAACAGTCAGCCATCCCTTACTTTCCACTCATCCCAGATCAGCTATTCAGGGTGGAAATTCTTTGTGAACACCCATGTTTCAGAGTGTTTGTGGATGGGCACCAACTTTTTTATTTTTACCACTGCATTCAAGCATCATCTGCAGTTGAGGCCATAAAGATAAACAGGGACTTCTAGATCACTAAGCTTGGCTGATATCATTTAAACCACCTTTGTTTCAGATAGGATGAGGTGACACAACTATCTGCCTGTTGGTCTGGAAGAAATGTCCTTGCAAGATCTGGAGACTTAAAAAGAAAATAAAAACAAAAAGCAAGTTTCACTGTCTTTCTGTGCAGTTTAAACCCAAAATGACAACTTCAAATTGTGGTTTGCCCTTAGGAAACTGTTAGAACAAAGACACTGAGCCATTATTTCCAGAACAAAGTGGTACATTTATGCTAGATTTTATTACGACTAAAATTACGACTAAACTAAAAAGAAAAAAAAACCTTATCAAATTGTACACTTCAAATATGAAGTTTATCAACTATCTGTTAAACCTCAATAAAGCTGTTTTTTTTTAAAAAAAAAAAAAAAAAGAACCCCAAGAGAGGGAAAAATGGGTGAGGGGCTTAAAAAGTACAATCTTCCAACTATAAAATAAATAAATCATGAGAATGACATGTACAGTATGGTGACTATTGTGAATAATATTGTATTGGATATTGGAAAGTTTTTGAGAGAGTAGATATTGAAAGTTCTCATCACACACACAAACACACGATTTGTACCTATGTGTAGTGATGGGTGTTAATTAGGCTGTAGTGATCATTTCACAATATATACAAGTATTGGATCATGTTGTACACCTGAAACTAATATAATGCTATATGTCAACTAAATCTAAATTAAAAAAAAAAAACCTTGTGTCCATTATACATGATCCCCTTTCCCTCATGGGACCTTGTATTTAGGGTCTTGTTTTAAATTTCTCCCTTTTCTGCCCTTTCTCTCCTTCAATTTCAATAGTCTGCCTAAATCAGGCAAGACTCTCCTCTCTGGGCTGGGCAGTAATGTCCTTCTTACATAGCAAAGAGAAGACAGTTTCAGGACTTAGAGTCCAGTCACAGGATTAGTATACCCTATATGTCCTCTCATGGTACCAAGCAGTACCCAGATATTAACCTCAGTAATTTGGCCCTCTGCCAAAGGCCTGATTTCTTTACTAGTCTAGGCATTGTGGATCTTAGAGCTGGGATGGTTCTCCTGGTGACAGAGTATACAGACAGGAGTCTTTTCTGGAGAGTGTGGTCAAGCTCTGAACAACAGCCATGTACCTGTTCCAAGGGCAGAAAGTGTTACACCTGTTATTACTTTCCCCAGGGCAAAAATTGTGTCACCTACTTGTACATTTCTTGCATCATTCAATGTCAAATGGAAAAGTGTCCCCTATTCATGAAAACTAAAAAAGCAAACAAAGATCGCTCCTAAACAAAGATGGATTCATAAGGGGGAATTACAACCATTTCCAATATACCTCTTGCTGTACACATTACAAATAGAAATAATTATCGACTCCGCTAATTGCATCTGCTTTCTATAAAAAGGAAAGATTCTGAACCTGTGGATTATCAGGAGGCCTCAGGTCCATGGAGATTTCCCAAGGTCCACCAGAGCCGCCTCCTGGCTGGTTTTCACCCCCTGCAGGTCCCCCCCACTTCTGCCTGCCACCCCCCAGCGCCCCCCACCGCCCCCCCAGCCCTGCCTCCAGCAGGCTTTGGCCCTGTCCCTCCAGGGGGGCAGCTCGTGGCGGCCACCAGCAGCCTCAGGGTTGGCCTTGGGACCTCTTCTCAAGGCCCTTCCTTCCACCCCTCTGCAGTCTTCACCCTTCCTCCCTCCTCTGCCCTTCGAGTCTCCTTTCCAGTGGTTCCTTATTTTTTCCCAACTTAGTAAGTAGGTAAATTCTCTCCTTGGCTGACTTTCCCTCTCTCTGTGCACAGGTTCCAGTATCTTTTCCCCTCCCCTACTTCAAGCTTTATGTTGATCAAATGACTCCCAGATCTGCAGGGCTAACCCCAAGCTCTCTTTCTCAGCTTGAGATTCACAGATGGTACGACTATAAATAAGGTACAATCCTAAGAAATGAAAGACAAGATATTCTTTATTCATCTGCAACTCAAAATCATGAAGGGATCGCTCGGTGGATCCGAAACTGGAGAATTAGAGATGGGATGGGAAGGAAGAAAACACAGAAGAAAACATGGAGAGGAAAGCACCATGCCAGAGGAAGGGGCACCTGGGAGCTGGCTGGGGCAAGGGCAACTCAGAGGGAGAACTGCCTAAAAGAGCAATGTTTGGGCTCTATTAACCAACCCCTGCCCACATGAATAGAAACACTCAGCCAGTCAGAGGCCACTGGGGCATCTCCCTCCAGGCAACTTAGTGTAGGTGGGCTTGGGTCAGAGAGACAAGGCATGTGCCTGCCAGAAACCAGAGTCCCACACCCACCAGACCAGCCTCTGCCACAACCTGTTCCTGCTGCCCACCCTCCTCTTCCCTACCCTCGCTCCCATGCATTCCCTTCCTGACAAGCCATACCAACACAGCCCAACTTGGCCTCTCAACCCCAAGGGCCAGCACAGGTGACAGCACCATGAAAGAAGTAGAATGGACAATAAAAGAGAACTTACAGAAGCAAAGTGTAATCATAGTGATTATAATAAAATCCAAATCCTCAGAGGAGTAAGTGAGGGTCTGGCATCCAAGAAACAAGGAGACAGGCTGTGAGGGAAAGGAACCAATGAGAACTCTTAAAAAGAAAAAAAGGGAAAAAACCAATGGAAATTTAAAAAACTTAAGCTAATGGGCTGATAACAAAATAATTACAGCTTACAAAAATTACTGAACTGGCAAATTGGGCTGAGGGAGTCTTTTGGAAGAAGAAAAGGAAAATACAAATTAGTCTATTTCAGAGATTGAGACAATAAAATCTGAAGTTCTTAATATCCTTCTAATAGATGTTCCAGAGGAAGAAAACAGAAGAGGGGATGTTTTTTAAAGAAATGTTAAAACTACAAAATGGAACCAAAAATAAAATAATACTGTGTTCCCATCAGTCAGTACTGACAATTTATACTGCTTTACCAGATGTGCTTCAAGTAACTTTTTTTTCAAAGAAATAAAACTACAGATAAGGCTGATGGTCCTTCTGACCCCAATTCCTTGCCCCCTCCTTGTTCCTTAAGGCAGCCGTTGCCATCATGAATTTGAATATTTCTTTCCAGCCCGTTATATATACAAAATATATGAAGCTTTGTAGGCAGCTTTAAATTTTACTTACATTATAGTATATGTACTAAGTTTCTGCAGTTCACTATTTTTCACTCAACAGTATGTTTTAGCGCTCTCCAGTTAATTCCCCTGGACTGCTATAGAATCTTTGCTTGCATTACTGACTCTACCACATTTTTAAAAGAGTTCTTTATTTATATATGGGCTTATGCAGTAGTTCCAAATTTTTGCTATCATGAAACAATGAAACAATGTAATGAATGATATGTGTCTTATGCACATGAGTGAGGGCTTTCCAAGCGTATATCTGCAAGCGTATATCTAGAAGTGGAAGTGTAGGGTGATAGGATATGCACATGCCCAATTTTACTAGATTCTGTCAAATTGCTCTTCACTTTATACTCCAACAAGCAGTATATGGCTTCCCCATGTCCTGACAGTCTCATCAAGACTTAATATTTTCAGACTTGAATTTTGACGGTCTAATGGATGAGAAATTAGACCTCATCATAATTTTTATTTACATGGCCCTGATTTCTAGTAGTTTGACCATCCTTACATAGTCTGCTGGCCGTTTGGGATTCCTTTTCTGTGATTTGTCTCTTTGAATCTTTTCTTTTTTAATTATTGAGCCATTACTGTCATATAACATTATATTAGATTCGGGTGTGCAATTAGTGATTTGATATTTGTATATATTGTGAAATGACCACTACAATAAGTCTAGGTTAACTAGACTGTCACCACACAGTTACAAATATTTTTTCTTGTGTTGGAAACTTTTAAGATCAACTCTCTTAGCAACTTTCAAAAATGCAATTCAGTATTATTAACTATAGTCACCCTGTTGCACATTACATCCCAATGACTTATTTATAACTGGAAGTCTCTACCTTTTGACCGCCTTCACTCATCTTATCCACCCACCTCTCAACCCCTCGAATCATTTTTCAATTCCATTTATAGTTGGGGGAAGTTTGATACAAAAGTTTCTAATTTTAACATAGGCAGATTTCAATCTGATGCAAGAGTTATTTTTTAAAGAATGGATGAGTATTTGTCAAACCTCAAAAACCCAAGTCCTCAGAATTGAGAGGATATACCAAGCTTTAAGCAGGATGAATATAATAAATGTCCATGTAATTGGACACATTATGATGAAACTTCCAAATATGATTGTAGGAGGGTGTTGTGTTTGGGGTAGAAAGGGCTAGTGGTTTGTACTAGTGTTTGCTGTAAGACCAGAGGAGTGAGAGGGAGCTCTCTGGCTACCGGGAGACCTTGCGCATTGGCTGGTCTCGAGTCGTCTGTCTGCCAGGCAGGGCCCTGGCTACTTTACAAATCACCAGTGCCTTTGAGCGGGTCCTGCAAACAGAATTCTGGAGACTCATTAGGGAACATGGATGGAAGGCTTTTGTTTTGTTTAAAACAATAACTAACAATTTAGACTTCACAAAATATTGTTTACATATTAGGGCAAACCATCTGAAATTGCCATTTTTGGACAGTAAAAAATGATTGAATGTTGGCTATTTCCTAGGATTCAATCTAGCACACGATTTCCTTTCAGACCCTCAATTCAGGGAGATACACATTATTATTAAATTTTTTTTTTTTTTTTTTTTTTTTTTTTTTTTTTTTTGTTGCAGATGAGCAACCATTGGAGCAGGGAGCTTAATTAAGTCTGCCAATGAGGCCTTGTAACACCTCACTGGTCCAAGTGAGTGTGTCTGGCTCCATCCTGCCACCAGGACTCTGGTGGGAAAAACTCTGGGGGCAGCACCGCCCCCACCTGGGCAATGGGAAAAACACTTCATGTTCTCTCCCCTAGGAAGACTGTGCCTGTCATGGAGGACAGCTCTTTTCTAGGGAGATCAAGATCATGATAATCAGTGGCAAGAACTGTCTCTAGCCAAAAGAAGTTGACCCTCACATTCTGACCACATGCTTCAGACATAACCTATGAGCTGGAGAGATGCGTCAGGGCCAGAGGGCACGGTGAACTGGAGCCTATCCTGTGAGTGAGTGGGGAAGGGGGGCTATGGTTGTGTGTGTCCCATGGCTAACCACCGTGCCCCAACAGAGCCTTTCACCAAAAGCATTCCAGGAGGGACCCTACCGCCTGGATGACAACTCTAGCAGGCCTGATATCTTTCTTCTTGGGACAGGGTCTGTGGTTGCAAACAGTCTCAGCTGAGACCTGAGAGAATACTAATGCAAGGTATTCATCAAAACTCTAGACTTATTTTTACCTTCAGTCCTCTCCTCCCCCAGCCGGGGCCTGCCCAGCTGGGAGCCTGAAGTGGGGACAATGTAGAAGAGTTGGCTTCTTCTCTCTTTTTCCACCCGGCCTCCCCAGCCAGTTGCCATGGCTACGGCTGCTGGCGGTCTGTGGGAGCAGTCGGGGGGAAGGGGTAGCAACAGCTGTACATTGACTTCAGGCTTTCTTGCCAGACAGATGTTAAGTTCTGTCTCTTTCTCACCGAGTGCTTTAATGCCCTCTCCAAAGCTTCCCCACTCGGCCTCTTTCTCCTGAAGCTCTCTCTAACCTGGGGATGCGTCTCAAGTTCAGTCTCATTTCAGGTGGTCATCTGAGATCCTCTCTGCCTCTGGGCATACAGCTCCAGCCTTTGGCTAGTTCTCATACCCCATGGCTTCTATATCCCCCAAAACTCTGGGTAGTAGGCTGGTCCCCACATGGTAACAGCAGCCCCACTAAAGCAGCTAGTGGGAGCACCTTCCAGATCTCCCAGGTAGGACCAAAGCCCAGGCAAGCATGCCTCAGCTGCAGCGGTCACACACTGTGCTCTCAGAGGAGCACCTCCACCCATACTCACCCTCGCTAGATCTAAGGTATGGGACCAGGAACTCACCCTGTGCGAGGTGGCACTTCCAGACACAGCTTTCTTCAAGGAGATCCCCCATCTCCTCTCTCTCTACCTTCTCAGAGTCTCAACATGAGCAAGGGATTTCAAAAGTCTTGGAACAGAGTTTGGTTATTTCCTTAGAAAATCTCTCCATGAGGTAACATGGCATCTCACTTTGGATTTTCACAACCTAATACATATTAGTGCCTGGTAAAAATTTTCATTTTAAGGCCCTGTTACCTTTATATACATTGATTCTTTATGTTCATTAAGTACAGATAGTAGTTTCCACTTTAAAGATAAGGCAAACTCATCTCTAGGGCTTAAAGATGTAATGCCAAGGTCACCCAAACAGCCAGTGATGGAACTGGGATTCCAACCAGGTCTGACTGGTGTCATCTGGGAGGTGTGTGCTCACTGGCTCTGAGCCCAAGCCCAGATGAAGAATTTGGAGACATAGAGGAAAGTGCTTCCTTCATTTAGGACCCAGGCCCCAGGTCCTCACAAGAGGCTCCTACCTACTATAGAGCTGATGGAGGTCAGCTCCCTGCCCACATTGTCACGGAACACATTCTGGGACCTAGTTTCAGAGAGAGGGCTAGGAGGGCTTGGGTTATGGGAGAGACCAATAATTATACTGATCTGGCAACTACCCCATCTCAATGTGACTTTGACTCGAAGTAGGGTGCCAGGAGAGCTGACTCACCTAGTCTAGCATCCAAGCCAAACACTGTGAGGAAAGGGCTCAACTCAGCCAAGACTGTAACTGCGGGAGGATGGGGCTCTGTGCTGGGATCCCAGCCATGCCTCTGCCTCGGTGTTTTCTCAGTGTGCTTGGGCCTCCTTTTCTCGATAATTCTGTGAGATTCAGAGCCAGGCATGCTGGGGCTTCAACAGGTGGTCCGGAACCACACAGGGAGGTGTTGAGAGGTGAGCAATGGAGGAACTGACTTAGCTGGTCCTTGTAGGAGCAGGAGGATAATGCACTGACCACCTCCCAAGATGGTCTTCATTTGGTCTCCAAGGAGGTTCAGTCTGTTGAGAGTTTCCAACACAGGGGCTAGTTCATAAGCCATGGTCCATCCGCAATGAAGCACCACAACATAGAACACTGGATAATATGGAAAGATATTTACAATATATTATAAGTGAACACTGTGTAGAGCAAGATTCTATCTTTATAAAAGCAGCCTTCTTGCTTGAACAAGTACTTCTGGAAGACAAGCTGGAAACGTGCAGTCTAGGTGATTGGCTCCATTGATTGTTCTCCCTGCTTTTCCTCAGGCTGACCCAAAGTGTAAGGTCAGGACACGGTCCAGCCCCTTCCACTTCTAGAGTCAGAGCCATGCACCTCCATCTCCCTTACATCCTCTCCCAGGGATCTGTTAGCAGTCTTCTACACCTTCCATATACAAAGGGGATTGTCATACCCCACACCATTTCTCCAGACAACTGGGCCACTCACTGGGCACCCATTGGTTGAATGCTCCCTTTGGTGATTCCAGGAAGCCCCATCCAATCCCACCCTTATTTCTGTTGGGGACTGCATCCCAGAAGCCAGAATGTGTTTTGATACTTCCTCAATGAAGAAAAGAACCACAGACACACACACACACACACACACACACACACATACACATACTCTCTTGTTTAAACTAGGGCAATCTACCTTGAAACAAAAACAAGAACACACATATAAATATTGTTTTGTTTTTGTTTTTACATGCAATTGGCTCATAATAGGTATGTTACTCTGCCACTAGGATTAAGCGTAATTCATACTTAGGTCTGAAACATCCCTCCAAGGAAACAGTCTGCAGAGATGCATCTCTGCTGCTTTACTGCAAAGGTGACCTTTCAATACTTTGTGCAAGACAGCCTGGTTCTTCCAGTCACAAACGTTAGCACTCCAGAAGATGGTCTTTGCAGGACTCACATAACTAAAAACCTATAGAGAGATTTCTCAAGAGAGGGGAAAGAGGTCAAACAGCTATCTACTATATACAGAGCTGTTCTGATTGTAGCTCCAAAATTACAGGGTTTGGATTCTGTTGGGTTTGTTTATTTTGACTCTTATTCTCTCCATCAGAAGGAAGGACTGACTTCCCCAGATATGTATTTATGCCTGAATATGTATGCTTAGAAGAATTTTGGAAGGAAACACAACAAAATGCCTAAAGTAGTTATGGCAAGGGCTTGGAATTCTTATTTTATTGTTACCTGTGTTTTCCACAACAAATGTGTTCCTTCTCTACTTTGCCAAAGAAATCAAAGCCATTGGCCTAAACTGCCTTGACCTCCTGTCTCCTTCTCTCTTCGAAGCCCACACCCACCTCTGTGTCCACATCCACACTCCCCCTCTTCCCTCCAAAATCAGAGACCAAGGCAAACTCTCCTTGTCTTACTGCCTTTGTGCTCTTACTATACCTACTATGAAGAACTGACCTATTAATACATTACAGAGCTGTGGTCAGCAGCAATACCCCTGATAAATAAAAATAGCTCAAGAAATGGTAATGATGGGGAACCCTGGGTGGCGCAGCGGTTTGGCGCCTGCCTTTGGCCCAGGGCGCGATCCTGGAGACCCGGGATCGAATCCCACGTTGGGCTCCCGGTGCATGGAGCCTGCTTCTCCCTCTGCTTATGTCTCTGCCCCTCTCTCTCTCTCTGTATGACTATCATAAATAAAAAAAAAAAAAAGAAATGGTAATGATGATATGGCTTAGCCTTCCAGTGCCTCAGTTTCCTCATCTGTAAAATGGAGGTAATGATAGTACCTCCCTCACAAATTTGCTATAAGCATTAAATGAGTTAAAGTTATGTTAAGCACTTAGAAGAGCATCTTGTCCATAATAGGTACTCTATATAAATGTTTGCTAGCATCAGCATTCCTAGTACCAATTAGTATCATTGGTATGCACATTCCTACATTTCTGCCAAAACTTTGATTCATCAATTCTGTCCCCCTCTCTCTTACATGTTAAACCTCTCTCTCTTCAGATTCCCTCCCTGAGTTTTTTCAGAGCCAACTATGTCCAAACCCCAAGCCCGACTATGATTTCAGTGACCTGTCTCTCCCCACCCTTCATATCCAGACATCTGGAAAAAGCGGGTCTAGAAAATCACTCTTCTATATTTGTTCACATTCAGCTTACCATGGCTCAGGGTAAATGTGATCTGTTTCTCCTCCCACCTCTCCAATGACCACGACTGACCTCCTTCTGCCAAATTCAAAGGGCCCTATTCAGTTTTTCTCTTTCTAGACCCTTCTTCCTTATCTGACCCACTCTCTTTCCTAAGACTTGTTGCCTCGCCTCTCCTGTTCTCTCCCTTCTCTGGACTCTCATCAGCCTCCTCATCTGGATTCTTTCTTTCCACTCAGGCCTTAAAATGTTTGATGCTCCCAAGAGTCTGTCTGCAGCCACCAGTCCTCCTTGTTCTGTCTGCCCTCCCTGCGGAAGCTTACGCACCGTCACACTACTCATTGTATTTCTCCTACACAACCAAATTGACTCTTAGGGCCCTGGCCTCTCTTCTAAGCTATAGACCCAGACATTCTAGTACAAGCTGGATAATCATGCCTGGAGGTCTCATAACACTGTCTAAAATTAAACTCATCATCTTCTTAAGTCTACGTGTCCTTCAAGGTTCCCTTTCTAGACACATCCAATGTCAGGTGGTTACTACCATCCCCACCCCTCAGGTAAGAGGCTTGGGGAAACATCTTTGACTTCTCTCCTTCCAGTCATGGCTCTGGGCCAGCTAGGCTCTTGTCCCTGGCTTTTCCAGAGTCCATCTACTTCTCTCCACAGGAGAGCATGTCAGACGCAGGCAGTCAAAGCATTGTCTCTGTCTCCATTCATCCTCATCCCAACCTTCCTCCTACTGCACTCCCCTCCTCCATTTACACTCAGTCAAACACGGTTGACCATCTACACTATGCTAGGCCTGAGGAATATAAAATGAAAAATACAATGCTCCTGAGGGAGCTCAGGATTTAGGGGGAGCCCCAGCGTCATGAAATAAATACACACAAGGAACTCAGGAGTCATCCTGCCTGGAACCAACAGTCACGTAGATCTGGATTATTATGATTTTTACTATAATAGCTCAAACAAAGAAGTAAAGACACTAACATATCTCACATGTAAGCCTCCAATGCCCAGCTCTATGGAATTCTGATATTTATCTTTCCCTTGTATGTTTATACTGTATAAAAGATATGTGTAACTATATATAATAGCCATGTTTTCAACTTAGTATAAAATGTATCACACACTATATGTCATTTTACAAAGTGAGTTTTTTTTCTCACCATTACATTTTTGAGATTTTTCCATGTTTACACGTGTAGCATTTTCACTACTCTGTAGTATCCCCTTTATTTATTCATTCTCCAGTTGATGGATATATATATGATGTCCAGTTTTTCCCTAATATGAGCAATGTTGTAATGAATTCTTACCCATGTATATTATACATGCCTCCTTGTGCACATCTGAGGATTTCTCTAGAAATTGAAGAGCTGCGGGACAAGCACATCTGAAGTTTATTAGACATTGTCAAATTGCTCTTCAAAGCGATCATACCAATTTGTTCTCTCTCTCCAACAGACTGTGAGAATTTCTGTTTACTCTACATCCTGGTAAATACCTGTAGTACCCCTTTTTTTATTATTGCCAATCTAATGGCTGTGTAATGGTATCTCAAGTAGTTTAAATTTTTATTTCCCACTTATTTATTTTATTTATTTGTTTATTCATTCATTCATTCATTCATTCATTCATGAGAGACACATAGAGAGAGGCAGAGACACAGGCAAAGGGAGAAACAGGCTCCCTGCAGGGAACCCAATGCAGGACTCAATTCTAAGACCCCGGGATCATAACCTGAGCCAAAGGCAGATGCTCAACCACTGAGCCACCCAGGCTCCCCTTATTTCCCACTTATTACTGAAGTTGCCCATTTGGATCTCCTTTTCTCTTAATTGCCTCTTCATAGTCTAGGCATATTTTTCTGTTGTATTGTTGGTCTCTTTCCTACATAATTTGTAGGATTTCTTTATAAATTGTAGATACTAATCTTTTGTCAGTTCTTTGTGTGGCAAATACCTTCCCCTGGTCTGATCCTTGTCTTCAAGTTTATTTAACGTGTCTTTTTTGAAAAGACATTGTTTGTTTGTTTTAGAGAGGGGGAGAAAGCAGGGGTGGAGAAAGGGATGGAGGCAGAGAAAGAGAATCTCAAGCAGGCTCTACACCCAGCACAAAACCCAACATGGGGCTCGATCTCACAACCCTAAGACCATGACCTATGCCCAAATCAAGAGCCAGACACTTAACTAACTGAGTTCATTTAAAACAGGCAATATGTCATTCATTCCTTTTTGGTTGATTTTTGTCTCCTATTTAAGAAACCATTACCCATCCAAAGGTCATAAAGAGCTTTCCATATTTCTTCTAAAAGTTTTAAATATTAGCTTTCTGGTTATTTATTTTGGAGTATGGGATTGGGAATCTAATTTGATGTTTTTCCATGTGGATAATCAATTTTCCAAGCATCACTTATTTTTAAAAGCAATTTATCTCTCCTGTGGTTTTAAAATGCCAGCTAGTATTTCCATATGTGCGTGGGTCTCTTCCTGGGCTCTCTGTTCTGATCGCCACCCCACTCTTTAATTACTATTCCCTTCTAACACCACTAAGTCTTGTTATCTTGTAGGTTAAGCCTTCCTTCCATCCCACTTCCTTGTGTTCTTTTCCAAAATTATCTTGTTCTTGTTCTTCATATGAATTTTAAGATTGGCTTGTCAAATATCATTAAAAAAACTTCATTGAGATTTTAATTGAAATTTAGTTGAATTTATAGATTATTTGGGAGACACTGGAAAGTTTAGGACACTGAGTCTTCTGATCCATGAACATATGTCTCTTCATTTATATTCGGGTCTTCTTTTGTATACTTCCCACAGTGCTTTATAATTTTCTCCATAAAAAATCTCCTATCTTCCATTAGATTAATCATTGGATGCCTCATACTTTATCTCCATTATGAATGAGATCTTTGTTTTTCCCATTACATTTTCTAACTGGTCATGATTGATGAGTAGGAAGACTAGTAATTTTTCTCTGTTGACCTTGTGTCCAACAATGTTGCTGAATTCATTTAATACTTCTACTAGTTTATTAGTAAATTTTTTTGAATTATCTATGTAGATACTTGTAGTCTGCAATAGAAAACACTTGCATTTCTTCCTTTTCAATTATTACAGCTCTTCTTTTTTTCTTTTACTATTCCATAGGCTAGGTTCTCCAATGTGGAAAAGGAGTGATGAGAGCAAGCATCCTTGTTTTATTCCTGAGTTTAAAAGAAATGCTCCTAAAATTGTGCAATGCGAATATGCTTGCTGTTGATTTTTGGTCATGTTCAAATAGTTTCCTTCTATTCCCAAGTTTGGTAAATTTTATCATGAATGGATATAAAAAAAATTTTTAAGATTTTATTTATTCATTTGACAGAGAGAGAGAGCACAAACAGGGGGAACTGCAAGCAGAGGGAGAGGGAGAAGCAGACTCCCCATTAAGCAGGGAGCCTGATGTGGGGCTCAATCCAAGGACCCTGGGACTATGACCTGAGCTGAAAGCAGACGTTTCACCGACTTAGCCACCCAGGAGCCCTAATGGATGTAAAATTTTATCAATGCTTTCTCTTCATCTGTTAAGACAATCATATATTTTCTCCTTTAATTTTTTATGTGGTAAATCACATTAATAAACTTTCTTAAGGTAACATTCTTTCATTCTGGGACAAACTATAACTATACATTACTTAATTCATTTTGCTATATTTTATTTACAATTTTTGCATCTAGGTTCTCAAGTGATTGTATCAATTCTGTGTCACTGAATAACAGTTATCCCAAACTAACTTAGTAAAACTATAAACATTTATTATCTCTCGGTTTCTGTGTGTCTGGACTATGGGAACAACTTAGCTGAGTGGTTGTGTCTTGGGGTCTCTCATAAGGTTGAGTTAAGACGATTGTCCAGTGCTGCAGTCATCTGAAGGCTCGACTATGGCTGGAGGATCCACTTCTAAGACGATTCACTCATATGAACTGCAAATTTGTGTTGGCTGTTGGCAAAAGGCTCAATTCCTCACTATGCAGATCTCTCTATAGGGATATTTGAGTATGTTTATGACATGAACTGCCTTCCTCTAGAGTGAACTATCTGAAAAGACAAAGCAGAGAGACTATAATGTGGTTTTTCTTTTTTAATGAACTAGCCTCCAAAGTTACACACTGTCACTACCATCATGTCCTATTGGACTCACAGACAAGCCATGATTCACTGTGGTGGAATATTACAGAAGGATATGAATACCAGGAGGTGAGGGTCAAGGGGAACCATCTTGGAAGTTGGCTACCAGCAAAATTGGTTTATCATTTTCTTTTCTTGACCTGATCTTGTTTGGTTAGTATCAAGAACATACTAGCCTCAAAAATTAAAATCCCTGTTTTAATTCTCTGAAGCAGTTCTTTAAAGCATCAGTAAAACCTTCTATAAAATTTATGTCTTCTGAAGGGGAGATGTTTGATTAATTATACAATTATTATTGGTTATTCCAAACTTTCTATTTCTTCTTGGGGCAAGTTTGATTATTCACATTTTTTGCAAAAAGCATCCATTTCTTCCATGTTGTCAATTCTATTGACTTAAAGTTGTTCTATTGTTCTCTTACTATCTTTACATTTTTCTACTCTACTTCTAGTTATGCCAACTTTTGTTTCTAATATTGCCTGTTTGTGATTGTTTCCTTTTTTCCTTGATATGTCTTGATGGAAGTTTATCTTTCTGTTACTTTTTCTTTTTCAAAGAGCTACCATTTGGGTTTTGTTTCTTTGTTTTCTATTTTGTTAACTTCCATCATTTTTACTCTTCTCCCCACTCTTCTTATGTTACTCTCTTAGACTTTTCTAGCTCCTTGTACCGATCGCTTAATTCATTCTAAATCTGTCATTTGTAATAAATACCTTAAAATTTAGAATTACCTCTGTTTTATTCTACAAGGTTTGACATGTAGTACTTTTGTTATCATTTAGTTCTGAATATTTGGTCATTTCCATCTATTATCTTTTCTAACTCATTTACTTAGGAGTGACTTTTTACAGTACTAAACATGTGGGAGATTTCATACTATTTTTAATGTTAATCTCTAATTTACTTTAATTTACAAAGAACACAATTTGCATGATGTTGACTAATATCCTCTTTATTGTGGCATGCAGATACTAGTTCATAATTATTCCATGAGTACCTTAAAAATATATTTGCTCTGAATTTGTTACATATATTAGACTAAGCTTAATCATTTTGTGGGAAAATTATCCATATACTTATTATATTATTGCCTACCCAGATGTATCAGTGTCTGAGAAAAAAATGTGTTCAAATCTCTTATGAACAAAAAAGAGGGGAAAAAAAACAAAAAAATATATTTTTAAAAAATTTATAAAAGGAAAAGAAAAAACAAAAATGAAATAAGACCTTCTGTTATGAGTTGTGTTCATTTCTCTTCATAATTCCATCAATCTTTGCTGTACTGTTAATAGAGTTTGTGATTGTTATATCTGCTTGGTGAATTGTTTCTTTCCTTATTGTATAATAAGAAAATATAATGTCCTTTTACTCCTTCATTATTTATGCTCTTTACCTTGATTTTGTCTGATATTAGCATGGCTACACCAACTCCTTTTGAATAATATTTGCATAGTACATGTTTGTTCATCATATTATTTTTAACCTTTCTGTTTGGTTCTGTTTTGATGTGAGTCTTAAAAACACCTTATGTTTGGTCATCTGCTTTTACCCATTCTGATCATCTCTGAATTTAACTGGCCAACTTAATCCTCATATATAAAGAGTGGTTACTTAAGTATTTTAATGTATTAATATCTTTTTTTTTTCTGTTTAATAAATTTTTCACCTTTTCCCTTTCAAAAATTTTTACTGTTTTCTGCTAGACCAGTGAAATTTTTTATATTCTCTTACTTTTCTTCTTGTGTTTGGAAGGTATATATTGTATTTTAATTCTCCAGCTTATCCTTAATTCTTAACTTTTATATCTAATCATAGTTTATTCTAACAAATTTAAACTTGTTCCATTTTCTTCTTCCCGTACATCAAGGACACTATTACACTTTACCTAATTATACACACATCCTTAATCTTTTGTTATCTAGAACACTGTTGTCCCATAGAAATGGAAAACAATCCATATATGTAATTTTATATTCTCTAGAAGCCATATTTTAAATAGTAAAAAAAAAAAAAGCGAAGTTAAAGTTACTAATATATTTTATTTAACTCAATATATCTAAAATACCTTAATTTTGGGCAGCCCCAGTGGCTCAGCGGTTTGGCGCCGCCTTCAGCCCAGGGGGTGATCCTGGGGGCCCAGGAACAAGTCAGGTGTCGGGCACCCTGCATGGGGCCTGCTTCTCCCTCTGCCTGTATCTCCGCCTCTCTCTCTGTCTGTGTCTCTCATGAATAAATAAATAAAATCTTTAAAAATAAATTAATTAATTAATTAAAATAAAATACCTTAATTTCAATATGTAATCAATACTGTAAAATACTAATGATATGTGTTACATTCTTTTATTCATACTCCATCTCCGAAATCCAAAGTGTATTGCGCTCTAAGTGTAATACATCTTATTTTTGACTAGCCACATTTCAGTTGTCCAATAACCATATGTGGCTAGTAGCTACCATACTGAATAGTGAAGGTCTAGGTTTTAGTTTTACCAATTGTTTAGAGAAAGATAAAAATTGCAGATTTTTAGTAATGCTAACTCCTTTCCCAATCTCTATTTCAGAACCTTTTAAAAATAATTTTTCTAGAAAAATAATAAATTAAAAATACTTTTTCTTTTATTAAGATTTTACTTATTTATTTGGGAGAGAGTGAGAGAGAGAGAGAGCATAAGCAGGAGAGAGGAGCAGAAGGAAAGGGAGAGGCAGACTCCCTGCTGAGCAAGGAGCCCAGTGCAGGGCTTGGGGCTCGACTTAGACTGGCCACCCAAGCCAATTAAGTAATTTCAGAACCTTCTAAAATTGTTTTTTAGGAGCATAGAATCACAAAAGTAGAGAGACAAAAGGCTATCAATAATTTGGAATCTGAAAAGCAGGTGGACAAGGAGTAGCAGACCCAGTATACCAGAAGAAGCTGACACCAAAGCCAACCATATAGGAAATGCAGGAGCAAATTGAAACAGTGTATGCCATCCTGAGAAGTCCCAGGAACTGGAGACACTAGGTGTCTGAGAGTAAGGATGTGGGTGGCACTAAATACAGGACGATTGGTTTAAAATCTGTATGAGAATGATTATCCCAGCGGGCTACCAGAACATGGCAGACAGGCTGTGATATCTAGAAGACTCCTGTCTGGGGAACTGCTCAACCACAGAGAAAAGATTTATATATTAACATTTCAGGCTCATCGGAAAACGGCCCAGTTAGACATTCAAGAATGAAACCCACCTGGACAAACCCCACCCGTATACACAGAGCCTCCAGTCAGCTGTTCAGTGCTTTATCCTAAATATTGGCAAGGATTACCAGACATTTGAGCTTCCTCTGTGAAGACATATACACACATACATAAATGGAATTTGGGGAAATAAAGGCAATTGGAAACAGAGGGAGACTGCTTTAAAAATCTATAATTTGGGGACAACCCAGGTGGCTCAGCGGTTTAGCACCGCCTTCAGCCTGGGGTGGGTGGGAGGGCGGGGGTGAGTGGGTGGGGGGTAAGGAGTGATCCTGGAGACCCGGGATCGAGTCCCATGTCAGGCTCCCTGCATGGAGCCTGCTTCTCCCTCTGCCTGTGTCTCTGCCTCTCTCTCTCTCTCTCTCTCTCTCTCTCTCTCTATCTGTCTCTCTGTCTCTCATGAATAAATAAATAAAATCTTTTTTAAAAAATCTATAATTTGGGGCATCTAGGTGGTTCTGGAGTTGAGCGTATGCCTTCAGCTCAGGGTGTGATCCCAGGGTCCTGGGATCAAGTCCCACACCGGGATCCTTAAAGGGAGCCTGTTTCTCCCTCTGCCTATGTCTCTGCTTCTCTCTGTGTGTCTCTCATGAATAAATAAATAAAATATTTTTAAATCTATAATTAATATTCTTAGAGAGATAAGCAGAGATATGTAAGTAATAAAAATATAAGAGGAAAAAATAAAAAATTGAGAAGGAGTTTTAGAAATAAAACCTAGGAATCTCCCTGAAAGTAGAATAGAAAAAGAGAGAGTTTAAAAATAGGAGAGAGGGGTGGGTGACCCTGGGTGGGTCAGTGGTTAAGCATCTGCCTTTGGCTCAGGTCGTGGTCCCAGCGTCTTGGGATGGAGTCCCACATCCGGCTCCCTGCAGGGAGTCTGCTTCTCCCTCTGCCTGTGTCTCTGCCTGTCTCTCTCTGTCTCTCATGAATAAATAAATAAAATCTTAAAAATAAATAAATAAATAAATAAATAAATAAGAGAA
Organism: Canis aureus; assembly: GCF_053574225.1. Lineage (NCBI taxonomy): Eukaryota > Metazoa > Chordata > Mammalia > Carnivora > Canidae > Canis > Canis aureus. The sequence goes on along the minus strand of NC_135641.1, from coordinate 21,892,025 downwards.
AAATAAGATGATTAAATAATCAGTCCACAAGATCCAACACCCAAATAATAAGAAATTTCAAAGAGAAAATGTAGAGAGAAAAATATCAAGGAAATAATTCAAATAAAACTTCTGAGAACATAGCTTTCTAGAGTCTCCATGTCCTGAGGACAATTAATTTCAAAAAGACCCCACCAAAGCTTATAACCATTAATATAAAAACAGTAGGAATAAAAGAAAGAACCTAGAATTTTTTCAGGAGGGAAAAAAAATATCCTACATAGAAAATCTGGAATCAGAATAGCAATGGATTTCGTAGCTGTAACACCAGAAGCTAAAAGATAATGGAGCAGTGCCTTCAAATTTGAAGAAAATTATTTCTGACCCAGAAAATTATATTTACAGCTTAACTGTCATTCAAGTGTCATTGTCCATTGTCAACAATGGACTAGACCTTTTGGAGATGAAAGCTCTCAAAAAATGTACCTAGGTCTTATGCACCCTTGCTCAGAAAGCCACTGGAGAATATACTCCATCAAAATGAGGGACTAAACCAACAAACAGGAAGACACAAAATACAGGATGTAGGCTAAGGGATTCCCCAGGGAGATAGAGGATGCATGTTCCAGGAAGACAGCTGTACAGCCGACCTAGTGTGCAGCCAACCCAGAAACAGGAGAACAGACAGTTCTAGGAGATGTTCCCCAAGAAAAAGAGGAAGTTCATACATTACCTGACATGTTCAGGCATATTGAGAGGAAATGAGTCACTCATGAAATCTAAACAAACGAAAAGATAGACCATTATTATCACCAGAGAAAACAAAAAGTTGTACAAGAAATGTAATCATAACACAATATAAGGTTTGCAAATAGTATTGATATGGTAATAACAATATTAGCACTGAATAACTAGAAAGTATGAAGGAATTACTTTGAAAGGGAAAGGGTGGGGGATATGGGAGAGAGAAAAATAATATCATCTTCCATAATAGGAAATCAATATCTAAAATGAAAAAATAGGGGCACCTGAGTGACTCAGTCAGTTAAACGTCTACCTTCAGCTCAACTCATGATCTCAGGGTCCTGGGATCAAGCCTGCATTGGGCTCCTTACTCAGTGGAGAGTCTGTTTCTCCCTCTCCCTCTGCTCCTAACCCCTAATTTGTGCTCACGCTCTCTCTCTCAAATAAATAAATAAAATATTTTAAAATAAAACAAAATAAAGTTTAAAAAATAGAGGTGCTTGAGTGGCTCAATCCATTGAGTTTTGGCTCTTGGTTTTGACTTCGGTAGTGATCTCAGGATCATGAAATTGAACCCTGTTATCAGGCTTCATGCTCAGCACGGAGCCTGCTTGAGTTCTCTCTCTCCTTCCCACCCTTTCCCCACTCTCGCAATAAACAAACAAACAAACAAATAAATAAAGTCTCTTTTTATTTCATTAAAAAATAAATAAAATGGAAAAATATAAATAAGGTATATAGAAATACAGAGACAAATAACGACAGGGAATCCCTGGGTGGCTCAGTGGTTTAGCACCTGCCTTCAGCCCAGGGTGTGATCCTGGTGTCCCGGGATCGAGTCCCACGTCAGGCTGCCTGCATGGGGCCTGCTTCTCCCTCTGCCTGTGTCTCTGCCCCTCTCTCTGTGTCTTTCATGAATAAATAAATAAAATCTTAAAAAAAAAACAAATAACAACAACAAAATACTAGTTAAAGAGTTAAAGCTGTTTGCCTTTAGTGGTTGAGAACTAGGGTGGGGGTAAGATGGGACAAGGAGCTGCAGTTTTTTTTATAAGCTGTATTAATCATCTATCATTTTACAACAAAACTCCCAAAACAAATCAGCTTAAAATAACAATAAGCATTTCTTATCTCATTTAGTTTTTGTGAGTCAGAAATTCAAGAGGTTAGTGAGGTGGTTCTGGCCCAGAGCCTCTCCTAGGTTTGCCAGGACTGTAATCATCTGAAAGCCTGACAGAGGCAGGAGAACTCCCTTCTGAAGTGGTCCACTAACATACCTGGCAATTGGTGCTGGTTGTTAGCATGAGGCCTCAGAGGTCCTCACCATACAGGCCTCTTCTTGGAGATGCTTGAGTGCCCTTACCTCTTGGCAATTGCCTTCCATCAGAGAAAATGAGCCTAAAGAAACCAGGTGGAAGTGGCAATGCCTTTCATCATTTAACCTCAGATGTCACACACCTGTGATATGTAATAAGCACTGTTTTTGTGATATCCTATTGATCACACAGGTCAGCCTTATTCAGTGTGAGAGGTACAACACAAGGGCATGACTACCAGGAGGCAAGGATCACTGAGGGCCATCCTTAGAGACTTAGAGAATTCAGTGACTTAAAAAATGTGTATATCTTTAATAAAAATGAGATTTTTTTTGTTTTTTGCTTATAATCTATGCTCATTTAGATTTGTCAACATATTTTTATCAATTTCTGTACTTACCATTGTTTTTTATATTCTTTCTTTTCTTTCTGGGTTTATTCTTCTTCTTGAAGTACATCCTATAGTAATTCCTTCAATGAAAGTCTGTACTTTTTATGTATGGAATGTTCCTTTTTGCCTTTCATCTTTACTATAAGTTAGCTGGGTATAAAAGTCCAGTTGGCACTTTGAAGTTACTACTCCAACATCTCTGGCCTTGGTTTTGGCAGAGGCCAGGAGTTCCTCTGTAAGTGATCTGTCTTTTCTCTCTAGTCTATTGTAAGGTCTTTTTCTCTTTGCCTTTGATGTTCTGCAATTTCCCGAAGGGAATTTCTCTGCTACTTCTTCCTCATATACTGCTTCACTGTGGCTCCTTTCATTTTCTTCTTCTGAAACTCCTATTGGACATACATTGTCTTGCATGCAAGCTCTCCTTGATGTTTCATAACTGCTCCTATATATATTTAATCCTTATTTCTGTGTACTGCATTAGAGTTAATTCTCTAATCTTTTCTAACTCACTAAATCTCTCTTTGTGTCTAGTCTACAGTTTATTCTGTCTGTCCTGTTTTTTGGTGATCAAAGTTTTGATTTCCAAGATTCTAATTTATTCTTTTTATATCTACTTGTTCTCATTTCATTTCTATCTGCCTCCTTCAAGTCTTATTAATTTCCAAAGGATGTTGAGCCTTCATTTGCCTTTTCAAGCATCCTAAACATTATTTTCAATTCTTTATGAGACTTTCACAAAAACAATTCCATGTAGAATGAATTCATATTCCAAAAGTTGATTCTGTTGACCGTTTTTCTTACCAAAAGTATTTTTCATATATTTTGGTTTATAACCTCAGTGAGTTGGAGAATTTTTTAATTTTGTTTTTACTTCAGATTTTTCTCTGTCTTTGTCCTGAGCTGGGACCCCAGGCCCAACTGAAAACCAGGTCCTGTAATAGCATTTCAGAGCTCCCACTCTGTTGTGGTATGAGATCACAAGTCCAGGCACGTAGCCAGAGGGTGGCTTGGCTCAGTTCCTAGGCCAGAGTCTGCCTTAGCTTCCCACATTTCAAGCCCCAGGATATACATGGACAGCTGGTCTTTTTTTTTTTTTTTTTAACTTGCCTCTTTTCACAAGCAGAGGGAGACTTACCCCACCCGTGGCTTCAAGGAACCTGGCTGGTCTCTATCTTGCAGCGAGCATTTGAGCTCATTACTAGGAGCTATGCCTCTGGCAGCTATTGCTGCTTCTAGACCCCAAGTCCACCTTGCCCTCAAACCCCACTCACTACTTTGCATTTCTGATCTGCCTCTGATATTTGGAGATATCCATCTTGGTTTGGGGCCCAAGTATGTCCTTTTGTTTATCTTTTTTTCTATTTTATTTATTATTGCTATGTATTTAGAACAGAGGAAGCAGGCCACACCATGAACTCACAATGCCATCTCAGCTAGAAATTGAGAACTGAACTGCATGATTGCCATACTTATAGAGAAATCCCATGCTTCCTTCTTTTAAATGTAAGAGGAGAGGTCATTTTATAAAAACTCAGTAGGGTTTTATACATGAACTTTGCTAGGAATACTGTCTGAAGCAGTAGTTCTGAAAAAATACATTTCTTCCTCAAGTTAAAGGAAGCAGAGTCCATGTGTTCCCAGGTCACTCCTATGCTCACTCCACCACACATACTCTGGAAGTCGTTCTTTGAAAGGGGAGGCCACAGGATGCAGATGAGGCCTCATCAGCATCTACTTCTCTCTCCTCAGAGCACAGGGGGCCTGAAGATAACTGCAGGGAGTGGCCCTGGGACCAGTGGGCCACTGAAGAGGAACCAAGGTACATGTTTCCCTGGTGGCCATGAGAGGAAGCTGCAATGTCTGCAGCCAGGGAAACACTCACAGGAGTTAAGGTTTTCCACCCACTTCCTATCCAGGCGGGCCTGGGACCTGTGGAGATGGCAAAAGCAGCCCCAATATCTCAGTTAAGGCCCCAGGGTGGAATTCTCTCTGCTATCTCCCGTGCTGTGCCAGAACATAGCCCATCCTACTCAGAGCTGTTTTGGGAAGGTGTCTACTTCCTCCTTGACCCTTTAGAGTATCAGAACCTTGACTCTAGGAGATATTTGGTCTAGAGAACTCTTTGAATGAGTTCCTTAACTCAAATGTCCAGAATCTCCCATCAAGGCCACACAGAGGACTGTGGGAATGCAGTCTGCACAGTGGCCCAAAACATGGGCTTGGGAATTAGATAGACCTGACTCTGAATCCCACCTCTGCTACTTACTAGCTGTGTGTCTCCAGGTGACTTGCTTAACCTTTCTGTGTCTCTATTCCTTCATCTGTAAAAGAAGGGTGATACTGTATGTACTTTAATGGGCTGTGAGAATAGAACCAGATAATCAAATAACTCTCTGTCTCCTCATATGCGACCCCTGTTTCAGAGGTGCCTGGGCTCTTATAGCCCCTTCCTCTCCTGTTCCTGAGACCTGTGGGCTTGGGTCTGCTTCCTCTGGGTCTTGGGTAGCAGGAAAGGGGGGAATTTTTGAGCAGGAGCCAGGCCAGATGGAGTCCACATGGCAGAGGCCCCACATGAGGGCCAAAGTCCACTAGCCTAAAGCTGTCCCTAAGACCCACAAACTCACAAACATACCCCTGACTGCTGGTGCCTCGGTGTCCTCCTGTTTAACTATTTTCCCCTCAGGGACTGCCAACCATAGTCTCAGAGAATACACAAGGAATTCTGGAGCCCCTGACAGAGGTGCAATTCAAGCACAGCCAAACTGGGCGTTCAGCAGGTCCGTCAGTAAATTATTAGGCACATGCCCTGTGCTTGGCTCTGGGGCTCCAAAGGAAAGAAGGTGATCCCTGCCCTCAAGGCATTCACAGCAGGGTGAGGACACTGACTCAAAGACTCTCTCTCTCTGTAAGGCTCTTTGCTAACTGCTTTAAAGAGAGTTGTGGTGAGCAGTAAGAGCACAGAGATCAGGGCCTGCTGGGATAGTCAGGCACAGCTTCCCTGAAGAGGGGCTTCTGACTTGGCACCTCACTGTGGAATAAGAATTTGCCAAAGACAAACATCACCAATTCATTCAACATGCTTTTGTTCAACACCTGCCTCCTCCTCCTCCAGTTTCGGTTCTGTGCACGAGGATTCCGTGATGATGAAGAGAAAGGCAGTCCCTGGCATCTTGGCCTGGCACTCATAGCTAGGCTATGGTGTTCTCCTGTTGAATATAAACAATTTCACAGAACATGAACATCAGACAAGGCCACTCTGTGGCCATGATGAATCTAGACAAAAACAAGCCCAAACCCTATGAGCCCTTTCGGACATCCCCGTACTGAGAAACCGCATTCCCCATGGTATGTGTTCTCCTTCACTGCAACCAGCCATAAATCCAACTTGCTCCACTGCAGATGGGTTCCTGGTGGTCTTTGGGTAGAGGGCATTGACAGTGATGACCAAGAGGTAGGATCTGAGTGAAGAGAATGACATGAGGGCCAGGTCAGGTGGAGACATAGGGGAAGAACATTCCAGGCAGATGGAATAGCTAGTGCAAAGGCTCTGAGGTGAGAATATGATTGGCATGTTTGGAAAATAGCCAGAAGGCCAATCCAACAGGAGTAGAAAAGTCAGAGTCAGCATTCCAGGCACAAGTAATAAACTGTGCAAAACTTCATGTAAAAGAAAGTAGGGGGACGTCTGAGTGGCTCAGTGGTTGGGTGTCTGCCTTCGGCTCAGGGCCTGATCCCAGAGTCCCAGGATCAAGTCCTGCATCGGCTCCTTGTATGGAGCCTGCTTCTCCCTCTGCCTATGTCTCTGCCTCTCTCTCTGCCTCTCTCTGTATCTCTCATGAATAAATAAAATCTTAAAAAAAAAAAAAAAAAAGGAAAGTTGGCCATTTCTTGGCAAGTATGGGCAGTTCCATGTGGCCAAACTAGAATGTCAGCATGTTTTGTTTTGGGAAGAGGGACAGGTACAAAGGAAAGACAGAATGAGCAGCCTTCGTTGCCTTTTTTGAGAGAGTCTTAGTAAGATAACCATGCGTCCTAATGTTCCGCTGGAGCCAGTCATGATGGCATTGTTTCTTTGGTATGGTAATAAGGTACATAGATGGAGGCATAGACCTTTTTGAACAAGGTCTACCAAAGGGAATTCCTCTTGATCTTGATTACCTGCTCATGTTATCACCAAGGGAGAGGAGAAAATAGATGCCGATTCTCTGGGCCTTTTGAGTGATCCTGTCAGCTTATACTGTGGATGTATGTCCACTTAATCACCTGTCCCCCTGGTGTAGGTCTAATAGGATTACTTAGGCCAAGCATTTGTGTGGTCCAATGTGATTTAATAGTGAAGGACATTGAACAAATTTTATCACCAGCTGCAATTTATGCCCTGGAAAGAATACCAAAAAAAAAAAAAGAGTCTGCCTTCTTGTTGCTGGCAATGTGAACCGGAAATTCCCTACAGTAGCTCAAGGCCTGCAGACCACAGGTGTGAAGACACACACACTACACCATCATTGAGCCCCAAGCCTAGCCAGCCCAGGGCTCAGGACTACTCAACAATTAGTTTCCCAGAGAAAGGGGTCTGAAAGTGATGAGGTTGTAACCAATACTGTTTTAGCATTAGCATTTAACTGAGAACAAAAGATACTGATGTATGCCTTCTCTCACCAATCTCTTCCTCCTGACTCCTGTGATTTTTCCTCCTCCGCCCCAGGTATTTTCTGCCATCGTGTGTCTCTTGCCCCCAATTCACCTGGTGTGTAGGGCCAGGCAGGCACACAGGCACAGCATGCAGGCCTTGGGTCCCAGGGGAGGCAATGAATATTCAAGGTCAAGATGGACCGAGCCACGGGGATGAGGGGCAGGGCCTATGGTCTTTCAAGTACTGCCCAAGGCAGGACCACCCCTACAGTATGCAGACCCTGGGCAAAGAGTTTTTATTTCCCAGGACCTGCCTTGTCTCTTTATGTGGTTCATGGTCAAAGTTGTCATTACTGGCTAACTTCATGAATCTTACTGGGAGGAAAAGGTAGCAAGGTTGTTACTACTCACAAGCCTTGGCTCTTCGGAACCTGTTTATATTGAAACGATAGAAACCTTCCTGTTTCTGCCATTCCCTAATACCATTTATTTAGTGCCAGCTCCATCAACCACACTACAGCCATGAGTGCTGGCTTCCGATGACTCTCTCAAAGGTTGTAATGGTGCTTCCTGGAAAATGGTCACAAATACAAGTCTCACCCAGAGTATGCAAATATATATATATATATATAAGCAACTACTTATTCTCAGATTACGTTAAATTTACCACTGGGGATTTTATAACATAAACAAAGAGCAGCACATCTTGGAACCATGACTTCTCTAGAATTCTTTACACCATAATCACTGAATTCCTAGAATCATATCTTTTTCCTGATTGGCCTTTCACAGACGATGGGAAGAAAAGGTGATGGGAAGAAAAGGCCCCATGGCCAGAGTGAAAAGAACAGTCTCATTCATGCTCACCATAACTGTCACAGCACATAAAGACTTCCACAGAAAAGATTCCTTGCTGTGAGCCAGTACTGAAAGTCCTTGGAGGAGATGAATGACACCAGAAGACTGCCTGACATGGGGTGTGGAGGCTTTGGAAGGCTGGGATGATGCCCTAGTGCCATTGGCAGGGTGCCCAGAAACACTTACTGCCGCTCCCGCCACCCTGGGGTGCTGCAGCCCTGAGGCAGCTCTGTGATTGGAGAGCTCCTAGGCAAGAGCCAAAGCAAGGACACAGACAGGTGAGCCCAAGGGTTGGCAGTTGACCATAGATGCCCCAGAGCCTTGAATTTGTCCTGTCTCTCAAGTGGCTCAAACTCATGTGATCACATGAGCCCACAAAAGAAAAAAAAAAAAATACTGTGCTGGCTAGCAGGAGCAATCCACTCACCAGGCTGCCCTCCTAGAAGTGAGGTCCATAGGACAACATCATTGGTATGAATTCTGAAGCTCTTCAGGGCCTCTGGTTCACCCACACCTGGAGTAAGGGGTCAGAAATACCCCAGGGGCAACCTGGGTGGCTCAGTGATTGAGCATCTGCCTTTGGCTCAGGTCATGATCCCAGGAGTCCCGCATTGGGCTCCCCACTGGGAGCCTGCTTCTCCCTCTGCCTATGTCTCGGGCTCCTCTCTGTGTCTCTCATGAGTAATAAATAAAATCTTTTAAAAATAAGAAAAAATAAATACCCCAAAGGAGAGTAATAAGATCCAGGGCTGGCATGGAGTCTCCAGGAGGGCAGCTCTGGCTACTTTTGATCTTCAGAGGGGAACGGACTTCTGGATACCATGATCCACACAGGCCTTATCCAGGCTCAGGGCACCAAACCCAGCCCAGACATCAAAGGAGGGGTTAAAACATTCTGAGGAAAGCACTAGGCCCTCTGCAGCCCCACCTGGGCCAGGGACCTGCTTCCCTACATCTAAGGGCAAGAACTGGCCCGAGAACACAGTTTACCTCCCAGTCAGGCTTCCGTGGCCTGTCTAGCCAACCTCATACCCACCTCATATCCCTTCTCCAACCCCAACTCCCCCTTGCAATTTTCCACCCCAGGGCCCTAAGGCCTTCACTTCACTTGCAATGTCTAATGCTTAAAGATCCTCCAAGGCTCAGCTCGCTCCCTGCTCAGTGTCAATGGGACTTTAAGCACACCTCAGTCTTTCTGCTAGACCATTAGAACCCAACATCTCTAACTGCGCAGGGCCTTGATTAGAATGGAGAGTGGGGAAGAGCCTAGGAAAGGAGCAGAAGGGCCCAAAGGAGGAGTCAGGAGGAAGGGCCCATAGTGAAAGACAGGTCCTGGCATCTGCAGGACGTCAGAAACCAAGGTGTCAATGGCACCAGTGCCACTGCTGCCCACACAAAAATGTGCCCATTGCACAAGGACACTTTGGCCCCTAAGAACTACCTCTAGGGTGCCTGTCTGGCTCATGATAGTCCTCTCTGCCTGTGAATTTCTCTGCCTACCTACTTACTTACCCCAAAGAAGTGGATCTCCACCAGCCACAATTTTCCTGTGTGACTCCATTCTCTGGCTGAATTCCCTCTGCAATGATTTGGGGGCTCAAACACTGCCAGGGAGTCTCTGTGCACGGCTAGGACTATTTATGAACCCCCACCGCCCTCCACAGTGGGTACACCACCCGTACTTGGAAAGACAGCAAAGACCAGTATCCAAAAGAGGGAATTGGAGCAGATGGGCCAAGATCGGGGGTATCAGTCAGGTCTCATGCAGAAACAAATACTGGAAACCCAGTTCAAACCATCTGGTGCAAAAGGGACACCCTGGCTCATCAAGTGCAAAGAAAAAGAATGATTTGCTTCAGGCGCAGCTGTATCCATGGGGCAGGGCTTTGTTCCTCTCTTCACCTCTTGACTATTTGGCTCTGGGTCTTCCCCATCATAGGTGCAAAGGTCCTTGAAAGTGCCAGGGAAATGTGGATTCCTCTCCTCGTGTCCACAGATCTGCCCACGGGACACCAGCTGACGCTGCTGGGACCTCACCGGCCCTGAGCAAAGAGGTGGGCCAAAGAAGGCTGGTGACGCTCTCCTCCCATGTCCCCGTGCATTTGGGGTGGAGTGGGCTGACATGCCATTGCCATGGTAACAAGAAGGCGTGGGTCTGGGCAAGCAAGGTGAGCAATCTAAAGTCCATGGACCGCAGACTGTTCAGAGCAAGAGAGCTGTACCTGGTTCCTCGCAGCCTCAGAAGGCCAAGCAATCCCCTCCACCCCCAAATGCATCTTTTCCTTTTAGTTAATCTTATTGAGGATGATCTCTGGTCTTTGTGACCAGAAGAGCAAGACCACCACATTCATTTGTTTTTTAAGATTTTTTTAATTTATTCATGAGACACAGAGAGAGAGGCAGAGACACAGGCAGAGGGAGAAGCAGGCTTCCTGTTGGGAGCCTGATGTGAGACTCGATCCCAGGACCCCAAGATCACAACCTGAGCCAAAGGCAGACACTCAACCAGTGAGCCACCCAGGTGCCCCCACCCCAATTATATATATATAAACATATATGAAAAATATTTTCATATATGAAAAACATCTGTTTTTCAGCAAGAATCCTGACACTCATGATTATTAACATTTTGGCTTCTTACCTTACACACACACACACACACACACACACACACATGCATACTGTGACCTGTGGAGTTAAGTGACACCACCCGGTAGGTGTCCTTGGGCCAACTAGGTCATCACAAAATACTTGAAGATATTAAAAGAAGTGTTTTATACCCCATGGGAAATAACTTGAACTCTAATCATATTTGGCCTTTACATATGTATTGTAGGCCATAACGCACAGGTGGGTGGGTGGCAAAGAGATCCCATAATAACAAAGGCTTATAAATGGAACCCCAGGAAAGAAATCACCACGAAGGAGGATGTGGACCAGATCCCACAGCACAGTGAGAAGGTCGGGGAGCATAGTGAGATCAAGGAGCCTGGGAGGCTGTACCTGAACTCTCCAAACTCCCCTCCTCCTGCTGGCATGTAAAGATCTGAGGTAAAAGGGGAGGAAGGGCATCTCATGAGGAACCTATTCAGCTGTGTTACTTTGGAAAGTTGCTTCTATGTACCTCGTTTTCCTCATTTGCAAAAGGGAAGTAGGATGGTAACACTAATGATCTCATGTGGTAGTTTGGAGGACCACATGTATCTTAAGCTTTCACAGTGTTCCTGGGTTCATGCTAAACATTCAGTAAATGGTCATGATGGTGACAATGAAGGAGAAGACCTGCCTCATCCCAGAAACTATGGAGTGAAACCGGGGCCAAGGGTAGGGAGAAGAAACCACTAGTAGGAACTCAACCTTGAGACACATACATAGACTTCCCCTTAAAAATGCTAAGCTGAAATGGGAAGATTGGGAGCCCCTTAGATCTGGGGATAGATAACGAGGGACTCTTTGGTACGGGCAGAAGAGTGAGCATTGCCCCATGACCCAAAGACAGAGGATGAGAGTGGGCCCTCTTCTGCCCATGGGCAGCCAACACCCAAGGTGAGACGCAGGAGGAGCCAGAGACCTGTGCTCACAGGTGCCTGGCAAGGAGCAGGGCTAGGAGCCGTGGCAGGGAAGGGGGGACAGAAGACAACAGAGCAGAGAGGCTGTGCAAGTGTCAACAGAGAAACAGGAGGCTGAGCTGCAGGGGGCCGCTCTAATTTAGTCAAGATGCACACACCACCCTCTGGACCCTAGAGCACCTGGAGAAACACAATAAGAGGAAGGCTTTGGCCCTACCTTTTGGCAGGTGATGGCAACTGGCCCAGCACACTGGGGGGGACAAACCAGTAGTCTTGCCCAGAACCCACAGTGTGTGGGGTTTAGGAGACTTTTGTGGGAGATCCCTGAGCGCTCTGAGCACCACTCTAAGATGATCTTTGCATGGACACAGACCACAGACCGTACCGTCGCTCCTTACCGTGGTATACCCAGATTATAGCACCCTTCCCTGGCTGGCTGCTCCAAGGACAGCTCTGCACTGAGGAAAAGCCAGCACATCTGCTGACCAGGCCATGGCCTGCCTCTCTCCTCATCCCTCACCTGCAGCACAGCGCCCTGGGGAGCCTTTCAAAAATGTTGCTGCCAGGATCCTCTCCCATCACCCAGAGACTCTGGTTTAGGGGCCAGGCATAGGTGTTCTGTAAAAGCTCTCAGGTCAGAACTACTCCTCTACATGATCTGTAGCTTACAGACCCTTGCAGACTTACAATGAAACAGATACGATTCACTAGAGAATGCAATGAACTGGATGAGGCCCTGTGAAGCCCTCCTTGGGGGACCTGGATCCTGGGCACTGACATCCCTTAAAACTGAAATGATCCTTAAACCCATGTTCCAGGAGTCACATCTGCAATCCAAACACTTGCTTGGCCACTTAGGCCACTTACTAACCATGCCTTGCCTAATCTCTCAGTTTCCTCTTCTATAAGTGGTAATAATAGTATCAACCCCAGGGCATGGTGGATGAAATGAAGAAAGCATGCATGGCACAGGGCAGGCACCTAATAAGTGACAGCCATTGTTATTCATGGTGTCTTTACCCCAAGCCAGGAAGATAGAATGAGCACATGAGCAAGGCTGCCATAACAAAGCCCCAAGCGAGGCGCCTGGGTGGCCCAGTGGTTGAGCATCTGCCTTTGGCTCAGGTTATGATCCCAGGGTCCCAGGATAGAACCCTGCACTGGGCTCCCTGCTCATCGGGGAGTCTGCTTCACTCCCTCCCTCTGCCCCTCCCCCTGGCTCATTCTCTCTCTCTCTCAAATAAATAAATAAAATCTTTAAAAACAAGCAAACAAAGCCCCAATTCAGGGATAACAACAGTTGAGGAGTCAGATAACACTGCCTGCAATGGCTCAGTTTCAGAACCAGATGAGACACCCTCCACACCCTCCTTTGTACCACTGACGGGCTTGCCCTGGATTCATTACTCATCTCTGCCTGCCTCTACTAACCTTTCTCTTCTGGTTCCTCCCTTCGCCATCTTTACTTCTACTTTCTTCCTTCTCCTCATTTCTACCCGCTCTTACCCCTTTGGTATCATCAAGTTTTGTGAGTTGTAAACTAAAGAAACCAACTCTTGTCATTGTAAGCAATACAGAAATTGGTAGGATAAGGAGGAAGAAGCAGGGACCCTCCAGAGAGCAGTAAAAAGGATGTCAAGATCTTGCCACCGACATCTGTCCACGTGCCACCAATGTTGATACAATGAAACTCACCTGCCACTAGCCTCAAACCTTTGGTCACGTAATCACAAGACTCAAAATCCCAGGAGAGGTTATCCAATCGGTTGAGCCCAACTCTCTTGCCCATTCACAGCTGTTCCAAAGAGGACAAGCGGTCCCTTCGGTTGACACAGTGGACCGTGGGCATGCCTTTTATCAAGACCTCTCTGAATGGAGAACTCAGAGATGGTGAATGATCTCCAAGCTGAATGATCACCCAGGTAAGCTTTCCAGGAGCAGAGAGGGCTAGGAGTTTTGATTGGTAGCCTCAAAATAACAGGTAATCTTCCACTACTATTTTTTCTCCCATTTGTATTACAGTATAATTTACATACAATAAAGTTCATCCTTTTTAGTATTCAATTCTGAGAGGTTTTGACAAATGTATACATTCAAGTCAACACCACCACAATCAAGATATAGAATGGTTTCATCATCCCCATAGAATTCTGTTGTTTCTGTGTGGTAAACCTCTCCCTTAGCCCCAGTCCCTGAGAACAACTGTCCATATAATTTTGCCTTTTCTAGACTGTCATATATGTAGAAACATCCAGTGTGTAGCCTTTTGAGTCTGGCTCCTTTCACTGAGTATAATGCAGTTGCGATTCATCCATGCTATTGTTCTCATTAGCAAGTCATTCATTTTTATTGCCGAGTAGTATTGTCCCATTGAATGGTAGACCTTGTTGTGCATCAAGTCACCTGGTGAACACATTTGGGCTATTCCCAGATGTTGACAGTTATCCATAAGGCTCCTATAAACATTCACGTACAGGGTTTCGTGTGAACATAGTTTTCATTTCACTAGGTAAATACCTAGGGGTGCAATTGCTCCATTGTACAGTAAATATGTGTTTCACTTTATAAGAAAGGACCAAAATGTTTTCCATACTGGCTGTATCATTTTTCATTCCCACATATGAGTTCCAGTTGTTCCACATCCCCACCAGCATTTGTCTAAAGCATCTTTTTGGTTCTTTCCTCACTTCATCAGTAGACTATCATCACTACAGACAAACATTCCCTGGACATTAGCTGTGTACAAAGCCCAGAGATGGCCACGTGCCCCCGCTTCTCACTTTCTGCTCTCCCCTTCTATCCAGGGCACAGAGCTCTGGGCCAGGCCAGGTCCTGAGGATGCTTGGGTGGGAGAGGGAACACTCTCCCCAGGGACCCTGAACAAGGACCCCTGCCGCCACTGACAACTACTTGCTGGCCCTACTCCTTCCCCATGAAATGCAGCTCCACGAACTCTAAATCCTGACCAGCCCAGACACCTGGTGGCTTCATTCTCAGAGATTTATGTTTAAGAAATACAGTTTGTGCCTCTGGATGCAACCCAAAGGGAAATACAGAGCTCCCCTATGAAATAATCCTATGGAAAACCTGAACCATAATCCAATCAAGACTCTACTCAGCTTTTAGTTTTACAAGAAATATAGGGGACGGTACTATGGTAAATTAAAAGGTACTATGAGGAGGCAATAAATACATCTAGATTGTGGATCATTCTGTAGAGACAAATAGTCCATTGTCTCCAACAAATCAATGGCAGGGGGATTGAAATAGAATGAAAGGACTGGAGAAATAGAATAAGAACAAAAGATACTCAGCCAAAGGCACTTAAAGAGGAATTCCAAAGTTAAACACAGAATTATATGACCCAACAATTCCACTTCTAGATACATATCCAAAAAATTGAAAGCAGGGACTCAAACAGATACCTGTACATCAAAGTTCATAGAAGCATGATTCATAATAGCCAAAAGGTGGAAACAACCCAAATATCCATCAACAGGTGAACAGATAAACAAAATGTGGAATATACCTGCCATGGGAACCTTATAACTTTTATGTTAAGAAGGGGATAACTCGGTGGCTCAGCGGTTGAGCATCTGCCTTTGGCTCAAGGCATGATCCCAGGGTCCGCGATCAAGTCTCGCATCGGGGTCCCTGTGGGAAACCTGCTTCTCCCTCTGCCTATGTCTCTGCTTCTCTCTCTGTGTCTCTCATGAATAAATAAATAAATAAATAAATAAATAAATAATATATTTTTAAGAATTTACACTAAGTAAAAGAAGCCCCACACAGAAGGCAACATTATACGATTCTACTTCCATAAAGTGCCTAGGGTAGGCAAATCCAGAGAGACAGGAAATATAATTAAGGTTATCATGGATGCGGGGGGGATGGGAAGTTATTTTTCAGTGGGTACAAAGCTTCTGTTTGGGATGATGAAAAAGTTCTGGAAATGGATGGTGATGATGGTTGCACCACACTATGAACATTCTTAATACCACTGAGTTGCACACTTAAAAGTGGCTAAAATGGGGGCAGCCTGGGTGGCTCAGCGGTTTAGCGCCACCTTAGGTCCAGGGCATTATCCTGGGGACCTGGGATCGAGTCCCATGTCGTGCTCCCTCCATGGAGCCTGCTTCTCTCTCTGCCTGTGTCTCTCCCTCTCTGTGTGTGTGTGTCTCTCATGAGTAAATAAATAAAATCTTTTTTTAAAAAAAGTGGTTAAAATGATAAATTTTATGTTATATATATTTTACCACAAAAGAGGATTTCCATTTTTTACTCACATCTTGAAAAATATTAAAAGATACCCATAAACACAGTCAATGGTAACATGTTAGAATCTCTGCTCTCCTGGGGCACCTGGGTGGCTCAGCGGTTGAATGGCTGCCTTTGGCCCAGGGCGTGATCCTGGAATCCCCGGATCGAGTCCCACATCAGCCTCCCTGCATGGAGCCTGCTTCTCTCTCTGCCTGTGTCTCTGCCTCTCTCTCTCTGCGTCTCTCATAAATAAATAAATAAAATCATTAAAAAAAAAAAAAAGAATCTCTGCTCTCCTTGTGCACTTCTCTCTTACCCACATACCACTTCTCAACACTTACTACCTCCAGCCCTGGAGCCTTCACCCCTGCACCCTACTTCTCCCACCAGGTGATTGGATAGGTTGGCTTAGCCTCACTCCCAGCAAGAAAGAATGCCTCCTCTTGGGCTGGAAAGGGGAAGGAGGATTAGGCTGGCTATGAAGAACTGACTTTCTTTGACAGAGGAAAGGCTGTGGTCACACCCACAGTAATAAGTCTTGTCCCTTCACGTAATGGATGCCTGAGCACTCCGTTTCCACCACCCCAGAATAACCTCACTGCTTCATTGGCAAGCAGAGTACTTCACACCTCCCTAATGATTCTCACGCCCATCAGATCCAATCATAATGCTGTCCCTGAGTGCCAACTCTATGCCAAGCATGTCACATACCTTTCCACAGTCCTTTTAACCATCAGGCAGATAACCATTATCATCACTGCTTTGAGGAATTGAGGCTCAGTCCAAAGTCAAATGACTTGCCCAAGGTCCACACAGCCAAAAAACGGCAGGCCTTAGATTCAAGCCACTATACCTAGCTGCTGCTAGTTCAAGACCCACCATATTTCTGAGAACTTTTCACAACCAAGTAACCTGATGAGATGGAAGTCAAGTGACCAAAAGGGTCATCAACAGAGCAGGCTTTTCTTGCTCCTCAGGTCCCTCCTCCCTTCACCCTCCCTCCACAAGATGTCATCTACTCCTCACAAAATGTCATCTACTGAGCCCTTCTCACAAAATGTCATCTACAAGCCCAAATCCACTCAGCTGAGTCTTCTTGGCAACTAAAATGAATACACACATTGCAAGCCATTAAGGTAACCACAGCTATGTGGAGAGAGCTGGTCCGGCTTCGGAGCAGCTTCTGACTGACCTCAGGCGGAACGGCCCCTCCTCCCTCAGCTTTGCATCCTGACTCTCTCTGACTGCTTATTTTCCAGCTCCTCACGGCTCCCAGCCCAGCTCCCAGCTGCTCCCAACTGTGGTTCATTGTAGGTGTCCCAGCTCATTCCTTCTTCATGAGAGACCCTGTCGCCAAGTAGCCACCCGACCTTATCCCGAAGGACAGGACAGAGAGCCAAGCTAGTCCCAGCAAGATGGTGCTCAGACCTCCACCTCCGCCTCCGGCTTCACCCAGATGAGGAAAAACAGGCATTGCCTCAAAACTCTGACAATCCAAGGCAAAGCTCACGAGATGTGTGATAACAGGGCCAAGAGAAGAAAAGAGGGATATAAAAATATAAACAAGGGTAAACTCAACAAAACACACACAAGGAGGAAAAGACTTCAAAAAACTTTGTATGCTCTACAGAGGATTTTTCCTAGGCTTTTCTTTAACCAAATTTTCTACTTCAAGCAACATTATTTTTATAATTTAAAAAGATGGTTCACTAGAAATACCATCTGCAATGTTCAAATAAATCATGGTATATTAATGTTCAGAAAAAAAAACTAGGGAAAAAAATCAAAGGTAAATGAGGATTATTTCTGAGTTGGCATTTTAATTTTATTAAGCAATTGACATTAAATTTCCTTCATTTTATGCTGTTCTGTTTGCCAAAACTCTTCCAGTGGAGAATCATTACATTTACAACCAGACAGAAATAAAACATTACTTTCTTTTTTTTTTAAATCCCATCAGGAATTCCCCCTCATTCATCTATCTCTGGAGGGAGGAGGGAAAATAAAAAAGCTGCTTCGGAAGTTCTCCAGCGGTGCCACTTCCATTGGTACCTCAATTGGAATCTATGAGAAAAAAAAGTTCCTTTGTAATGACCTCAGCCATGCTTTAAAAAAAAAAAAAAAAAAAGTAAAAGCCTCTAAAACTCATGAAAAACACAGTTGATGTGAATCATATGTCTGAGTGGCGAAGTTCCCGCAAAGCCGGGAGGGTGCACAGATGTGCAGAGCAGAAACTCCCCTCACACAGCAACTGTTCCTCCACAGAGCTAGCAGCTAAAGGTAAATAGCTCGGCCCCGTCAGCGTCCCTGCCTGGGAGGCTGCCTGGCAGGTCCCCATTCTCCTCCCTCCTCGCCCTTCGGTCACCCATCCTCTACCTTTTTATATACTCTCTCCTTGTCCAAAAGGAACAGGATCTGACCATAATCACTCATATTTGTTGACTGGTAGATTATACTCTAGCAGATGACCTAATATCTTAACCAGTCGTTTGCGTTTTAAAACTCCCATCTTCCAGTTGTGGAAAGAAAAACATCTACTAAAGGAATTTCAGGCATCAGCCAGCAGGTGCAGTAATGTCTGTGTCAACGGGAGAGGGGGACGAGTGTTGGGAGTAACTCTGGTCTAGACCTTCCGGGACCTGGTGTGGGCGGCCAGAAGGAAAGGTGGTGGTGGGGCCTCCCCCAGGTGGGCTCCCCACTCCCCTGGGAGGACAAGCTGGCACTGGTCTGGTTCCAGTTGCTGGAGCTGCTGGGGGAGAATGAGGTATTTTTCATCCTCCAACATCTGGAGTCTGCCCTGCCAGGAGGAGTCCACCTGGTACCTCCCCCCACCACCACCATCTTTTCTTTGCTCCCCTCTCACACTAGCCTCTTTCCTCAGAGTTTCCAGGAGCCGGTTTCAGTTTTCTGGCACGGAGCTTCTTTAGGTGGCATTCGGAGAGGTTTTCAAACTCCAGCCTGCCTTGTCTGCCAACCTGGAAACCTCCTATGTTTCATGTGACATTTTGGCCTCTAACATTTCCAACCACAAAATATGTGCTTGAATCGCAACCTCTGCCTTGGTAGAGATTTTACTGTGAGGTTCTTTTCCTGAATAGAACCTCTTCCCTTCCTCCTCCTTTTCCAGATTCGAAAATGCCTAGGTGGGTTGTATCTTGTAAGCAAACTCGTGCAGGCCTAACTGACCCATTAATGTATGTGACCTAATTGTACTCGGCAGTAGATATTTCTTAAACTCTTACTCGACTCACATTTCATATAGTATATAATTTTCTATAGCATATAATTCAAGCGTTAGACGAAATTTAACACAATTGAATCAAGAGACCATCCTCTATTCTTGTGGAGGTCCAGTTCTCTCCCTAATATTCCAAGGGACTTTTTTGTTGTCAGCATGCCTCTCACCTGGAGTTTGGATATCTATAGGCGTACAGATTTCACATGTATCTCACAATTATGGCAGGTCTCTTCCCTTCTCCTCTCCTGATAAGGAACTTAGCCCCATTTATAGCTTTATAAAAATCAACATATAGTTCCATGGTTCATTCTGTCCCCTCTTTCAAGTCTTTATCCAAATGTCAACCTCACCAGAGCATTCTGTGACCGTCCTCAACAAAATAATCCTCAGGTCCTCCTCCCCCACTTTCCCTTCTCCTGCTCTATTCTTTTTTTCCATAACACCATCTTCTTCTGGCAAATTACATATTTGACATATGTATTGCATTTATTGACTGCCTTCCTCAACTAGATTATAAACTCCATTTGGGCAGGGGTTTTTTGTCAGTATAATTCACTGCTGAGTCTCCAGCACCTAGAACAGTGACTGGCACAATAAAGATGCTAAAATAAATCTTAGTTGAGTGGATAAACTGCCATGAGGCATTGGCAGCCTGGCAGATGGGCTGAAAGTGTGGCATGACGGGCTTGTCTCTGTCCCTGCTACCTACAGAGCATCCTGGACCAGCAGCAGCAGCAGCATGGCTTAGGAGTTTGTCAGCAAGGCTAAGTCCCAGGCTTCATGCCAGCCCTGCTGAATCAGAATCTGCACTTAAATGATAGCCCCGGACGATTCATATGCACATGAAAGTTTGAAAAGCACCAGTCTGTATCACAATAATGCAAACAACTGAAACTTGGATCTTACACAGCTGTGTTCTTAAAAGATTTCCTCATACGCAAGAAATAGGTAGCAGTAGGGCTCTGGGGAGGGAACCAGGTTGCCTGGGGAATGAGGATGGATAGGAAGAAACTATTCCCTAGGAATCATTTTATGCTTTTTGCATGCAATTAGTAGCTATTTAAAAGTGAGTAAATTGATTACTTGTAAGAAAGAGTACATAATTAAAGGCCTTCTGCTCCTTCTCCATGGGATGTTTCTCCGTGGCCTCCTTTCTCTATAGACTCTTCTTTCTGCTTACCATCCCCCACCCTGACTCCCTTTCCAGATCAGTATAAAAAAGAGGCTTCTACTGCTACCCACTTAGCAAGCAGAAAGGACTACAGAAGGTTTGAGTTTTAAAGAACAAGTTCCTTGCTCCTTTAGATTCATGTAAGGAAGAATGAATCAGAAATAAAAGGGAACTGAAAACTCCATGATCAAACAAACACAGATGTAAGTGACAAATGCAGTGTGGATGCTTCACACTCTCACATATAACACATTTTAGATGGGTGTGTGTGTGTTTGCACGCACATGCATTCACATGCCAACACTCCCCAAAACCACCTGAAAAGACACAAGCTTGCCCCTGCTTCCCTCTCACTTTCTTTCATCTCCTCTCAGAGTGAGAGCTAGTCAGGACCCAAGTCTCTAGAGTAAACACCAGGGTTACCCAGGCCCACCTGGGTAGCAGCAGCAGCAGGTAGCTCCCAGGGTGCCCTTGCCATGAGAATAGAAAGTCACAGTCTTCCTGAGCCAGTCTCATGCACTGCTTCAGCAGCCATGCCAGGCGTATCTGGTCCACCAGCCATTGAGCTGAGAGAACTTGTCCATGGCAGAGCCGTCTTCCTAGTACCTGTGCTGAATGGAGACAGCAGCCTCTGCCCCCATGTGAATGGAGAAAGACCCAATGGGGTGCTCATTAGCATCTCCTCCTCCACTGTCACCTGCTACTTCCCCCATCCCCCTTCTTGTCCCACCATACAACTAGATAGTGAGGAGTCTCTGTCCCTGTGGTAGGATGAGG
The DNA here is from genome assembly GCF_053574225.1 of Canis aureus. Taxonomy (NCBI): domain Eukaryota; kingdom Metazoa; phylum Chordata; class Mammalia; order Carnivora; family Canidae; genus Canis; species Canis aureus. Next base: position 21,871,090 of record NC_135641.1, on the reverse strand, counting down.
AACTCAGCCTGGCATGGGGGACTCCAAAAGAGGAAGAGGCTATGTCTCAGCCAAGGAGCCAGCCCAGCCAAGGCAGGAGAACAAGAAAACATGGTGAATGACTCCTCCCAAGGGACAGCTGGGGCCCTGGCCGGTCAAGAGACAGCTCAATTGGCCAACCTCTGCCGCCCACATGAGGATGGGATAGGCTTCTGTCCCACCCAGGACCCGTGAGCTGAGGAGCTGGACCCCACTCAGGGGCTCTAATCAGTTTGCTGAAGATAAAATCACTCAATGGCAACTTACCAAGTTCTCTGAGTTGGTGAGGATTTTTTCAAAATTTCTGGGGTTTTGCCTCCCCTAGCATTTTAAATGCAAAGGATCAGATTTCCCTTAAATGCAATCTCCTGGTTTCCCTATTTGAGCACCTTGTATTCCAGCTCCAGAGGTCATCATGCAAATACTCTCCACTGGGTCAAGGACAGCCATCACTGACTTCACAAGTGGGGACAGACGTGCTGCAGGGACAGGACCCAGAGAGGAGGCAGGGCAAACTAAAACTTAGAAAAATACCCAGTGATTTTCCCCCCTCCCAGGGATTTTTAAAGAATTGGAATGATTGGGATTCTTTCTTGCTGGCAGGTGACCTTTTCTTTCTTACTCGCACATTTGTGTCTTACCATCATTGTTCACAATGACTTACTTCTGTAATGAGGAAGAGCAACCTGGCAACTCCTTTTGTTCATGAATGCATATATCAAAGGCCAACACTGTTATAAGGGGGTGGCTCCATTCTCAGAGCGTAATCATCACACAATCCCTAAGAATTCCTCCCCCGTTTGTTGTGTTCTTTTTTAATTGAATTCTAACTGCACATGATATTATATCACCTTCAGGTGTACGATACTTCTGTCGTCTTCAGCGATGTATTTCCAGTATTCCGTACACATTCTTTTTGCTTTTGTCCTTCCCAATTGTCTCTGACTACCTAGAATATAATGAGCTAAAATGTGTCCTTCGCAGACCACCTCCTCATGCCCACTTTATTCCTTCATGAAACCTCCCCCTCTGCTACTTCCGTTGTGTCAGAAGAGTCACATTTTTTCTATTTCCCATTATTGTTTTGTAAAAAAGAGATGGAATGCAATAAAATAGTTGTTCTGAAACTTTTTTGAAGGCAACCAGTTCTTCTCTGGAATGCAGGTTTTTGCAGAAGTGGCGCCCAAACGGAAGGAGAGTAGGGTCTGGACTCCCTACTCCCAGGAGGCACCTGGGCTGCCCTGCCCTCCCAGCCCCACTGCTCCCTGTGCCCAGAAGGAGGCGCCTTCACACGCCAACTGGCAGGGTTTGAAAACCATGTTCCTAAGCCATCACCATCAAGTATTCAAATACCTGCACAGACACTGCTTGGAGGCTTGGCCCAATTGAGGACCAATGGGTGGCTGCCAGCAGCGCCACCATGCGATAGCTCCAAGTGGCTGTTCCTCACCTGACACCAGAATCTGGATGTGACGCATGAAAGCCGGCAAATGATGTCACTGCAGCCCTCATAAGCCACCATTCACAAGTCAAAAGTGGCAAAGTGGAAGGCTATACATGAAGGAGCCTTCTCCTCACAAAAACAGGTATGTCAGAGCCACCTCCATTCCTCCTCAGGCCAGACAGAGCCCCTGTATACTACCTCCCATCTCTTTTTAGCCCTGAGGCCCTGTCAAACCCTTTGCCAAGTAGAAGGCCTGACTGACGTAGTTAGAGATCAAACTTTAAATCCCACCAGCAACTGTTCTGAAACACTCTCCTACTCTACCCAGGAAAATGGGCTTCTACTCAGGTGGTGGTGGTAGAAAGGAAAGGGCCCTCTGAGTCTGTGCATTCGCCTAGAGGGGAATGGCTGGGGTGCCCTCTTGAGGTCTCTGCAGGTCAGGGCTTCCAGTCTGTCGCCGAGCTCCTCCTTGCTGTGCCCGGCTGGACTTCCGTGGTCACCACCACGCCATCTCCCTGGGGCTCGGCAGGGCCTTGGGGACTAGCCAGCCATGGTGGGAATGCGGGCTATGATGGGAGAGCTGTTTCAGGGACTGTTGTCTGAGGAGAACACTGCTCCGCCTGGGCACTCGGCTGACATCCCCTGACCCTGCTCTGAAGCCCTAATGGGTCCCATCCCATGGGGCAGGATCCCTGGGGCAAGACCGTTGAGCCACCCTGTGGATGTTCACTGGCTCTGCCCTTCCTCCCGTCTTGTGAGCATCAGTACCAAACTCATGTTAAATTGAAGGATCAAAATTTTCTTTTCAACCCTTCTTCCCTCGAAACTCCCTCGCCAGGGAGGAACAATATCATCAGCACAGGCATTTCTGGGCCACATCCTCCATCCCACCACACCTGGCCCTGTACTTTGTTCCCTGTGTTTCACCCCATGCCAACCCTGCTGCTGTCTTCCCTATCTGACCTTCACGATCCCCCCGGCTGACAAGCAGGGCTCTGGGCCAAGTCCAGTTTCCCTCATTCCTATCCTCCCTTCATCTCCAGCCAGCCTTCCCTACTCCCCCTGGCCATTCAGCAGCATATCACATCATTGAAACCCTTGGTCACACTCTTCCTCAGACTTCTCCCTGCCTTCCCTTTCAAACCAGCTCCTGGAATCCTACCCCAGTCAGAGTGCCTTTCTGACTAATGTGTGCCAGGCACAGAGCTACGGGAGTCACACGTTCTGATCAAATCTTGTGAGGGAAATACTAGTTTCACAGAAAGGAAACAGGGACTCCTGAAGGTTAAATACCTCAGCCAGTTAACAGTGGAACTGGAGCTTCCAGGGGCCAAGACAATAATTTCTTAAGCACGCATGGCATGCTTCACCCTAAACAAGAAGGCTATGATTGCCCTTTCCTGGTACTCGACTAGGTCATAAAATTCCATATTCACTTAATCCCATGCTGTTTATACAGAAGATAGATCTGCAGGTACATATATTGCTAGCTCGCTATCCTGACACTCCTTCCCCTCATGCCCCTGAGCTCTGGGCATGCCCAGTTGCTGCTGGCAGGAAGCGGGGTGGGGTGTAGGGAGAGGTCCTATCTTATTCCACATACATCACTTGGTACCAAGATAAGCTCAGCCAAGAACTGGGCAAGGGCCAAGTCCACTCTGATCCAGATTTGCCCCAGAACTGGTCCAGAACACAATTCATTTCCAGAAAAGAATAACAGAGATGTGGTTGCCTCACTTGAGACAGAAGAAGATAAGAGGCTGGGGGCACTTTTGTTTCTCTCTTTGGAGCCACTTCAAACATGGGGTCAGCAGAATGCCAGCCATGCATAGGCCAGTGGAAACCACACTTGCTTTGGCCTGCCTGAGTTCTTCAGGCTCTGGCCCATCTCAGGGACAGTCTCAGGCCCCACTGCGGAATCCCAGCAACCAACAACTGTGCTGCCCCTCTCCCTCTCCTGGTCTTTGCACGCTCCCCAAGGCTCAGAGAGAAAAGTCCCTAGAGCCAGGGCTCCACTCTCAGACCTTCTCCACTGGGGCCCACTCAGGTCCCTGGTCACAAAGACAACTTTTAGCACCGAGATTGAAAAAAAAAGTTTTAATAAATACAAAAATCTCCAATAATGACTCTGCTCAGCTCAGGGGCAGCAGGAGTGAAGTGGGGGGGACCCTTGGTGCTGAGTGAGGATAAATTAAAAATCCCAACAAGCCAGTGACATTATGTACAGAAAGAAAGGGGTTGGGCTTCCAGGGCAGAGGCTGGAGGGTGACGGGGCAGGAGCCGGAGTGGCCATGGCCTTGGTCTGCCCTGGCTGCCCCTTCCCCTTGTGGAGTTGTGGTTCCCAGAGGTAGTGGGGGGAGGGAGAAGAGGCAGAAAAGAGGAGCCAAAGGCACTGGGTTTCCCACAGGAGAATGCAGGGTCCTTGGCGCCACTCCTTCCCCCAGCCCAGGCCCCGTCCTCTTGGTCATGCGGTCTTCTGGAGGCTCCCTAGGAGCCTTCAGCTTCTTTCTCCAGCTCTGGAACTGTCCTGGTCTCTGGGGCTGCTGGAGGCAGAAGGGAGTCAATTTTGGAGCCACGTGATCTTGGTCTAGCTGCCTAACTCCTCTGAGCTTCAGAAATCTCATTTGTAAAGCAAAAGCAATCGATACCAAGTCTACAAGGCTGCTGTGTGGTGGAATGGAATGGCACTCGTGAAGCAGATGGCATGGCTCCTGGCAGGCAGCGGGTGCCGCCTTCCCTCCCCAGGCACCCACCGACAGCCCCCTCACTTACCCCGCCGAGATGCGCAGTGGGAGCAGCAGCGACTCTCCTTCCCTGGGCCGCAGGACAGTGGCAGTGAACAGTCATCCCGCTCACAGTGGGGCACCCCTGCCTGGTGCAGGACAGAGCAGATTTTGAGGGTACCCACAGGCACAGGGACACAGCAGTCTTCAGCCCCTTCAGGGAAGCCCTCTCCCAGGAGCCTTCCCTCCCTGGAAAGGTCTCCCCATTCTGGGCCAGGCCCCCAATACCCACCTCACACAAAGCACACTCCCCACTTACCCCGCATCTGCAGGTGATACAGCTCATCTCCCCAAAAGGAGGCACCGAGGGGTGCCAACTCTGGCTCTCTGGAAACCACTGCCCTGCAAAACGGCAGCCCCGGGGCCCATCGGCCTGCATGGGGTCCCCCAACTGGGGGTGGGCTCCTGACCCCACTGTTGGGGGGGGGAGGGAGGAAGAGTTCAGCAGATGTGAGTCCTGTGAGGGACACCAGGGTTTTGTCTTTGAATCTCCAACACCTAGCAGTTTCTGCCACTTAGTAGGTGACACGTTTAGATGAGAGGATGGATGGACGGATGGACGGACGGACGGATGGATGGATGAATAGTTGGATGGTTGGATTGAAGTAAGGCAGGGAGAGAGAGGGGATAGATGGAAAGGGCAGAAACTGGAACCCATTATAGCCCTCTAATAAATACATGCACCTTCTTTCCAAATGCAGGCTAGGCACGGAATGATGCTCAGTGAATGCTGAATGAGCTGAGAATTCCCTTCCGTCCACCCTCACCACACATCCCCTCACCCAGGACAAGGCAATGGGGTACCTCATCTGCCCCAAGAAGCCTCAGTGCCCACCCCCCTCACCTGGACACTGTTTGCAGCAGTCAGTGGGGTTGGCACGGATGGGCTGGGCACAGGCCAGCCGAGGACAGTGCACCTTCTCACAGTGCACCTCTCCAGTGCCCCCCTGCAGGGATCCATTGAAGGAGGGTGTCAGAAAGGAAGGGGAGCCTCCTGCAACCTCCCTTTCCTTTTCCATCCCTCAAATGTCATATTTCAATGACCTTTCACTCAGAGGCCCTGGACTGGTGCTTTATATACCTGAACTCAAATGCTCATGGTAGCCCTGCAATGTAGATGCTCTCCTATCTGCTTATAGGAGTGGAAAGGGAAGTTCGGGGAGCAACAGAAAATGCCAGGGCTATATGGAGCGAGTCAGCGAGCAAAGCCAGAAATCACACCCACGTCAGCCCTTCCCTTTTCCTGCAGGAAGCTGACTCTCAAAGCTCAAAGGACTTTTCACAGTGTTCTCATCCTTGAGCCTTCCGCACCCAGGCTGGGCTCTCCTCTTCTGGCAGCCCCCTCCCCATTTCTGCGGACCCTGCTGGGTTATGGCACCAGAGAGGATTGGGCAGCCATACCTTGCAGGTGCAGACAGCACACTTAATTAAGCCAAATGGGGGCACGACGGGGTGCCACCGGGTACCCGCTGCCCGCCAGCTCCGGTCACCATCAAAATAGCAGCCTGGGGGGTGGGGGGGACAGTGCCCAGCTGCCATGAGTACTGAGCTCATTGGCTGGGCCCACAATCAGGGCTGGAGTCTCAGGACAACCCCACACTAGTCTAACCACAGGGCCCATTTGTGGACCAGTGACTCAAATGAAGCCTAACATGTCATTCGGAATCTGTGCCCCTCAGCCTCCCTCTACCCTCTCCCCATATATAGTCTCACCCTTTTGTTCCTTTCCTGGTCCCACCCAACAGCTCCCCTGGATTCCCCACCCTTGCTCGCAGACTTCCAGCTCACCCTCTCCAGGGTCTCTGGTCCGTGACAGCCCTGGCAGGTCTCTGACATCTTGTTTCTCTGTGGACCCAAAGAAAGAGTGAAGGCAGAGGAAGACCACCGCCCTTCCCTCCCTAGAGACTTCATGCTACACGGTGGACCTTCCACTACACCCTGTACTCAGGCAGGACCCTCACCTGGGCACACAGGGCAGCACTGGTCCGGTGCCTGCACGGGGGTGGGACAGCTGGGTGGCGGGCACACCACCGGATCACAAATCACCGTGCGCTTCTGCAAAGAGAGGTGGGGGCTGGGGGCTTGACTGGGACCCTTGCCCCAAACCCAGATTTCAGTGCCCCCTTCCACCAGCGGAGCCCTACCTGGCAGGTGCAGAGCGAACAGAGCGGGTCATAGTTAGGCGCCCAGCGGGCCCCATGGGGGCGCTGCTGCCCCTCGAAGAAGCAGGTGTTGGGGTCTCGGGGCCGCCCGGGGCCGCCGGGTTTGGCCGGGGCGGGGGCGGGGGCGTCGGGGCCGAGCACAGCGGGCACCCCGGGCAGCGCAGCGGCCGCTGCATCCGGAGACCCGGGCGTCCACGCTCCCTCGGCCCCCGCCGCCGCCAGGCGCAGGCCGCCCACCTCGCACTGGTTGGCGATGTGCACCTGGGAGGAGAGGCGGGTTGAGGCAGCGCCCGGGCTCCCCCTTGCGTCTCCACCAGCCACGGCCAGCCCGCCTGCCGGAAACACCTCGACCTCTGAGCACCCCCACACCGGGGAAGATGCTAATAGCAGCAGCAATCACCCCCAACAACCAGGGACAGGATGGTCTGCTGCCAGCCTGGTCATGAACCTTCTCTGGCCTCCTGCTCCCAACCAGCCAGGGAATGTGATACTACCACTCCCAAGGCTCAGAGAGAGCGAGTGACTCGGGCAAGAGCACCCAGCCCGACTCTGAACCACCCCCAGCGGGCCACACCGCCTGCCTACCTGCCCGCGGAGCTCCCCTTGGGGGCTCCCCTTGGTGGTGATCAGGAGGGAGGCAGTGCCCTGTGCCAGGTGCCGCAGCAGCTCTGGCTCCAGGTCCTTGACCACGCCCTGGGCCTGTATGAGACAGGATAAGGGGTAGAAACAAGGCGTTCTAGGGCTGTGCCCACCATTCTTAATTCACAGCCGAGAAACTGAGACATGGGAAGGTTAAATAAAGTCTTCAGGGAATTGAAGCCCACTAGCCATGGTGTCAGGTCTCTCTGACTTCCGAGTCTGGTAGCCCACCCCATCTGAGGAGGCTTGCTTCATCCCACCCACTCCTCTGGAGGTCTAGGACATCACATACTATCCAAGAGAGCCCGCCAGACAGGGATGCAGGAAAGGAGGATGGATACTAGGAGGCTGGGTCAGATTCATAGCCAGGTGGCCTGACTCCCGAGCCCGTGTCAGCTGTGCCGTGCCAGGCTACCGGCTCTCTGCTTCCCCCGCCACAGGCCTGCACAGCTCTTCATGCTAACAAGCAGATCTTTTCCAAGCTGCCTCCACCAACATGTCCTCACCTCTGGGCCATAGAATCCCTTCAGCAGCCGCCGGGGCCCTGGCATCCCAGGAGGCCCGAGGAGGTGAGCAGTGACAGTGCCCTGTTCTGAGCCACCAAGCCCAGCCAGCAACACTTCATAATGCAGGTGACAGTGAGTGTCCAGGGAGAGCCAGGCATGTCCTGCTGCCTGGCTCTGCACAGGGGGTAACACCAAGGCTCCTGCCAGGGGCACGGGCAGTGCTGGATCCAGACAGAGGAGAGGTGACAGCTGAGGAGGTGGCCTAGAGCAGCCACTCCCTTCATCCCGGTATTCCCCATCTCCCCCAATACGCATTCCACAGATAGGCAGACACTGTCCATAGGCCCAGGCCTGGGGGGCAGCAAGTTTTAGACTCCTGTACCATGGAATCAGAGTCTCCCAGCAGGGCCAGGCTATACATCCCCACCTTCTCCAGATGCCAACCTGGAGCTCAGGCACAGAGAAAGACACACCAGGCCCTGGCCCCCTGGCCCCATTCCTCCCATGCTTGAGTCACAGATTAGAGGACACCGGAGTGCAGGCAACCCCCCACTCACTATCATGGCGTGCACTGTGTCCACTGTAGGGCAGGGCAGCCACATGCCCCCGCAGTTCTCCATCTGGAAAGTCCTTGGTGCCCACATTCAGGAACAGCTCATTCTGCAGCAGCATGTGAGCCCCTCGGGCACCCAGTCCAGGGCAGACACCCACAGCCTGGGGAGGGGAGGGCAGGGAAGGATGAGCCCTGGCTGTAGCCTGCTAGATTCCAGATGAACCCTTCTCAGCTTTCCCACAAGCCCAAGATTCTGAATGCCTTTCCATGCTTTGTGCACTCATTACGCCCAAAGCACACATGCATAACTGAGCAAGAACCTCGCAAGCCCAGGTCAAGTCCCTCCTCTGCCACTTCCTACCTATGTAACAGTCTTAACCTCTCTGATCCTTCACTTCATCATCTATAAAATGGGAACCATGGGGCACCTGGGTGGCTCAGTGGTTGAGCATCTGCCTTCGCCTTGGGTCGTGATCCCCGGGTCCTGGGATGGAATCCCACATCAGGCTCCCTACAGGGAACCTGCTTCTCCCTTTGCCTATGTCTCTGCTTCTCTCTCTGTGTCTCTCATGAATAAATAAATAAAATATTTTTAAAAAAAAACAGGAACCATGAAGGCCAAAAATAATATGAGAAAGGCAATCGGTACAGTATGTAGCACATAGAAAGGCTCAGTAAGTGGCACTTGTTGCTGACACATTTATAGTTATGTGGTCTCCCTGTTCAACTCCCTCTTCCATTTGATGTATGGTTGCTGAGGACAGGGGCACATCTGCTTTTCTTCGTATTCCAGTCCCTAGCCTGAGGCTCACCAAAAATGTGTCCAGGAAATCAATGTGCCAGTGAAAGAACCTGGTAGTGAGTGAATGATTCTCAACAGCTCTGCTTGTCCAACCTGGCTTTCCACGCCCCTGCATTGTTATTAACTCTGGTGCACGGGCCCTGTGGCCTGGCTCTGCCTGAAGCACTCACCATGTGTCCTCCCGGCTGGAGTCCAGCCATGTGGCACAGGACAGTACGCTGGTTTCTCCTCTGAGGCTTGGTCTCCAGCGTCATGGCCACCACCTCACTGCCTGTACCTACCACTTGTACCTGGTGGGCAGGGTTGGAGAGGGCAAATTGGAGTGGTAGAGAAGGCCTGAGGCCTGAACCCTGCAGGCCAAAGCCCCACCCTATCCTGCTGCCCTCTCCCTTCTTCAGCCCCTGACTCTTACCTGGTAGATCAGGGAGCCATTTCCTAGCAGTGTGAGGCTGGCTGAGCCGGCTCCACCCGTCTGAACTGGAACCAGGGCATCAGCCCCACAAAGGACACTTTGCAGGACTGCAGAGGGACAGAAAGGTGGCAGTGGGCTTGCCTCACAGCCATTCATACCCCAGGCCCCCAGGATTCCTCCCACACCCACCCTGGCCACTTGTCTGTGCCTCTCGGTTGTGTGTGCCCGGGGTGCCAGGCCCCACCCTGCCTCACCATCACAGCTCTGCCTGGCAGCAATGTGTCCACTGATGCGCAGCCCTGGCCCACCTGCCCTCTCTAGGGCCATCTGTAGTTCCCCCAGCACCAGCCAGTCCATCTCCTGGGCTGTCAGGTTGGGCAGGACCTCAGCAAAGCCTGGCTCCTGGAGACAGAGCAAGGTATGGTGGGTGCAGCAAGAGGCCAGAGCAGGGGGCAGCAAGAGCCAGCCCCTCACTCACCTGGACTGAGGCATTGGCCTGCAGCTCTCGTAGTAGCTGCCCCTGGTGTAGAATCTGGAGCCGCAAGGGAACCTGGGTTGGTCCTGCAATGGCCACGCATGTGGATGCCTCAGAGAGAGGTGCTCTCCTTACTCTCCTCACACCTGCCCCATCCCACTTACCCCCACTCCTGGATTCCAGCAGTCCACGGAAGAGCAACAAAAAATGCAAAGAGTCCTCTGTGTCACTGAGAGTGAGTAGGGCAATGCCCCCCATGCCAGGCTGGGGGGGGCCTTCTAGGGTCAGGATGGCACTGAAGGTCTCTGGGGGAGGGAGGACCAGGAGAGCCCATCAGAAAGTCCCCTCCTCAGCCCACTCCATTCCTGGGAATAGAGAAGACTCAGAACTTCACACCCAGGGACCCATATGCTCCCCTCACCTGCAGCCAGGGCCCGGTGTCGGATGAGAGGCCCCCAGACCTCCCCTGAAGGGTGAGTGGGTGTCACAAGTGCCACGTGCAGCTGTTCAGCCCTAAGGAGCCGCAGAGACAACCGAGGCACTGCCCGCCACACCCCACAGACCTGGAGCAGAGAGATAGGAAGGCCCTACTTAGACAGCATGCAACACGGGCCAGCAGGGAGGCCCAACTGTGGTGAGGAAGGACTATGGGAAGGGGCCCCCAAGCCCTCCTAGGAAGCTCAAGAAGGGGCCTTGGAACCAGATGCTGGGGTCCAAATCCTGGCTCAACCACTTACTAGCTGTGTGACCTTGAGCAAATCACATTCTGCTACTGAGCCTCAGTTCCCTCATCTGTAAAAGGGGCATCATAATGTCAGTGCCTTCCTCTCACTGGGCTGTTGTGAGGACCAAAGGAAGCAATGCAGAACACACTCTCAGTACAATGCCCAGACTGGATAAGCACTCATAAATGGCATCATCTCACCAGGCCATCTTGAGTGGGGGCTGCAGGGTGTTCAAACAGGACGCTGCCAGCAGAGTCTGAGAAGCGGATTCGAGTAGGGCGGTCCAGCCTGGGAATGAAGGTCGTGTGAGCATGGGCTCTGAGCCTAGTCCAGGAGCAGCTCCATCAGCCTTTCCCAACTCTCCTTCCCCAGTCCCCAGCTGACCCCTCCTCCCACCTTCCCCTTTCTCACAGCCTGTAGGAGATGGAGAAACGCAAGCTAGAGCGCAGCAGAGAGACTCGGGCCCGAGCCACGGCCTGCGACCTCGGCCCCGTCAGCAGCGCCACGAAGTCTGCGAGGAAAAGATGTCCCGAGTACCGTCACCCGCTACAGCAGGCAGCCCGGGCCGCATCCACGAATCCAGCTGCTGCCTGGCCCCTGCCTACCCGTGTAGCCATCTCCACGCGCCCGATCCTCGGAGCCCGGCTCCCCGCGGTCGCTGTAGCTGCGGTGCTCTGGGTCCCGCGGATACTCGAAGGCCAGGCCCGTCGGCTGCCTCTCGGCACCGCTGCGCTCTAAGCCGGGCAAAAGGGAAACACGGGCTTCGGCTGGGCACTCGGAGAGCCAGCTGGCGGTTCCATCTGCTCCGTCCGCCCCAGCCGCGTGGCGCAGGACCAAGTATCACTGCCCTGCGGTCCTCCCCTCACTGCGAGCGGGTCTTACCCTGGGGGCAGGTCTGGCAGCAGTGTCCCGGCAGCTGACGCGGCTGCACGCAGGCCAGGGTTGGGCACTCGGGTTTGATGTTCTTGCAGCTGACCCTGCCCGGGCCCCTGGCGCGGCGACCCCACTGAGGCTGCTTGCAGGGAAGATGGGAAAAGCGAGTGAGTGCAAGACGCCAGTTGGTGGGACCCAGGGCGAGCGGGGGAGGGCCACAGGACCAGAGCGAGGTCATCCCATGGAGTGAGGACCGCTCTGCTTCTTACAAGCTGCGTGACCCTAGACAAACTACTTAACCTCTCTGGGCCTTAAGGTCCCTATCTGGAAAATGGGGGCAGTAATAGTGTGTAATTAGTAGGATTATTCTAGGAGTTAAGTGAGAGACCAAGGAAACCGCTGGCAAAGAGCCTGACACATAGTGGGTGATCAATAACAGTCAACACCTGAGACTTGAAGGGGGCGCTTCCTCCCCACTTTCTCCGCCAGAAGAAAAATATATATTATACATTTGTGTATATACCTGCAGGCTCGCTTCCTCCTCCTCAGCAGCGCCAGCCCACTCCGACATCCCGGACCCGAGCGCTCCCCACCCCCCAGGGCCCCGGCCAGCTCCCCGGCAGTTGGATCCACTCACCGCCTCGCAGGCGCACAGCACGCAGCGCATCACCCCGAAGGGCTCCCCCAGGTCCGGGTGCCACGTCTCGTCCAAGGCATAGACCTTCCCGCCGAAGGAGCAGCCTGCGGGGACGGGCTTGGCTGGCGGCCGCTGTCCCACTCCCGCGGCGTGCCCGCCCTGGGCACCGCCGGCCGGGCCCTGGGTGCCCCCGCACCACGCGCCTCCCGACCCCCGCCCGCCCCCCCGGGCCGCCCGCCGCGCTGAGCCACCTGCGCCCGGCGCCCCCTCCGGGCGGGCGCGGACTTGCCCCGAGCGGGACTCTGCCCGCGCGCCCCCCGGGGCGCCCACCTACCTGCCGCTCCGCGAATGGGCAGCGGCTCCTTCTCGGGCCGGATGGGCAGCGCCGGGGGCTCGGGGCCGGCGCCGTGGGCCGGCCGGCAGCCGAGCAGCAGCAGCCCGAGGAGCAGCAGCGGGGCCGGCGGGGCCGGGAGGCTCGGCATGACGCGAACGGGACAGCTGGGGAGGCGGGAGGGAGGAGGGCGCAGGCGAGGGAGGAGGGAGGAGGGAGGTGGGAGGAGGGCCGGGCCGGGGGCGGTACGGCGGGAGGGGGCCGGGGCCAGGGCCCGGGCAGTGCGGCGAGGGGCTCGTCGGGCGGCGGGAGTCGGCGCCGGGCCGGGCGGGGCGGGAGGAGCGGCCGGGAGGAGCGCGGGCGGGCGGGCGCTGACCCGGGCCGTACGCGGCTCTAGTGCCCTGGGCGCCGGCTCTGGCCCGTTTTATGCCCCGCGCCCGGCGCCCCGGCCGGGGGCCTCCTCCTCAGCAAACGGGGCGGCGGCGGCGGCTCGGCGAGGGGCCGGGCTGAGCCCGGGGGGTCCGGCCCAGCAGCAGCGGCCCGGATCGCGAGTGGGGGAGGGGAGGGAGGGGCTGGGACGGGGCAGGGGAGGAGGGAGGGGCTGGAGGGGAAGGGGGAGCCAAGGGGGTAGGGGGAGGGGAGGGACCAGGGGGCGCGAAGAGGGGAGGAGAGGCGGGTCTGGAGCCCCCCGCTGCTGGCGGCCACAGGGCGGCTGCACCGGGAGGTGCGTGTCCGGCCCAAGACGGGAGCCCCAGGCCAGGGAGGGGCAGAGGCTGGGCCTGAGGCCTGGGCCGGCCACTGGGCTAGTGCTCGGTTCCTGCCGGAAGGATGAAGACTCCTCTTTTAAGGATGACAACGTGCAGGAAAGGCCCGTCAACTGATCTCCCCTACTGTGGGCCCACAGCACCTCTCAAACCCCATACTACCCACACTCACTGCCTGGCCTGTGTCCCTACCTCTTCGCTGAGATCTTTCCTCACTCTACTCTTCCACAGGACAGGGACTTAGCCAGAAAGAGTCCCCTCTCAGTCTGCGCCAGTATTTCTTTCCCTGTCGGTAACCTGTCCGCAGGCCCATCCAACCATCATTGTCCCCAGCCTGACATCCTTTCTCACCCTCTTCCCATCACCCCTGAGGACCCTCTGCCTCTCCACCGCACCCCCAGCCTCCTTTGTCTTGGTTGCCTGGTCATGACTGCCTCCCTGTCCCCTCCCACACCCATTTGCCCACCAGCCTCCCAACCACCCACCAGCCTCCCAACCACCCCAGCACCCTCCTTCCTAATCTTGGGAGGCATCTTGTCTGGCTGAACTGGAGAATTCCGGGATCTAGGCCATACTCCTTAGCTGACAGCCCCATCCTTGGGAGGAGGGGAAGAACTGGGGTGGGGGTGATGGGAACAAGGTCAGGCCAGGAGGCCCCTGAGGACAGAGACTGTGAGGAGACTGGGACTGAGGGGAAAGCAAAGGAACTAGAGCCAGGGCCAAAGGAAGAGGGGGGCCAGCAGGAGGTATTTGCGGGGGAGGTTCAGCAGCTGTCTTTCCTAAGACAGGGACACATGGGCCTGGTTATTCCTCTTGTCACATATGGAGTGGTAGGAGATGGAAGAGGGAGAGAGAAAGGGCAAGCTCAGGAGAGCTCGGGCACGGAGGTAAGTGGCCTTAGCTGTCTGAGCCATTGGGCCCCTCTGCAGAGGGGCACCTGAGCCCAGCCCAACCACCCCTAACATGCACCCCTCACCCTGCAGGCCTCTCAAAGAGTCCAAGCCCTTTTTCCATGACACCGACCAATGACAGGGTCTTTCTAATACAGGCAATACTCACATTCCCACTGGGAAAGGGAGAATAAGACTTGATCCCTATGGGGTTATATGAGAGAAAGGCAGGAAAGCAAGAGCCCTGGTGGCTCTCAGCAGCAGGTGTGTTGTCCAGGAAAAGAAATTTGGCCAATCAGGAACTGAAAAACCCACCAATCTAAAACCAGAACCCGATCTCTGTGCCTCTTCTGCAGAAACAAAAAATGTCCTGCCAGATTTCTCTTAGGAAAAAAGACCTGTTCCCCTCCCATCCAGGTTTCCCATCTCCTAGAAAAAGATGGATCCCCCTGTTGTAATCCTCCCTGCGGTGTGTGTGGGTGGAGGAGCTGGGCTCTGCTAGTGGACCATGGTCCAGGTAGGGGCTCCACGTTCAGTGCGGGTGGGAGGAGAAGCGTCACTTCCGGGAGCCTTCACCGGTATCTGGTGGCTCCCTGCTCTCTGATTGGGCAGAAGTGTCCCGGGGCAGGCCTGTGACCCTACTGCTGTGGAGGGGCTGTGCCCCAACACTATGCGTCTTCCTACCCATCGGATCCCCAGAGTGCTGCCTGCTATGCACCTGGGTCCTGGAGCCCTTCTCCACCGGGTGAGTGGCAAGCAGGGTTTGGAGTTAAGTGAGGGTAGGAAGGACAGGAAAGAGGAATTGGGCTCCCAGCTGGGGGAGGGGCAGGCAAACTGGAACCTACAGGCACTGACCTTTGTCGAGAAGAGTGTAGCCTTCCCAGAATGGGAGGAGCAGGACAGAGCAGGGGTAGGGGGTGGGGTGCTGGGTTCTGAAGGACTGATCACAGATTTAGAGGAATACAGCACTGTCCTGGCTGGCCCTAAGGAAAGGGAACATGTGCCCAGGGAGAAAATGAGAAAGGTAGTGCAGTTAGGGCCTAGGACGTATAGCATCAGGCTGGACACAGGCCCAATCCCCATTTGTACCCTGCCATTTCTAGCTAGCTTAAGGTTCTAAATCTCAGGACGGGAGACGCTGGACCCAAGAAGAGAGGAGTGGGAGGAGGGTTCATGCATGTTGACAGACCTACAGGAAATCCCAATATTGAATCAGGTGCAGGCCTCTTTGCACGACTTGTCAAAGAAGGAGGAGGCCATGTGGGGGGTCCTGTGAGGAACTGGAAGGGGTCTGCAAAGGGGGCAGGGAGGAAGATGTGAGCTATGAGATGGATGCAGTGGGTGTTCAAGGCGAGGTAAGCCATGTAAGGTGGGTGAGGTGCCTCACTCAGCAGGTGCCCATTGCTAGGCAGCTTGCCTCAAGTGGGAAGCTCCAGGACTATTAGCCTCTCTCTTTGCCTTGGATAACCCACTATTTTAGAACTGGAAGTGCAAAGAAAAATTCCAAGAGGCTTATGGGTGGGGGTAAATGGAGAGAGAATGAGAGGTTAATTGCTCCCATACCACTTTCTCATAATCTTGTAATCGCCAACCCCTAGTAGTCCAGTTTTGTTTTTGCCCAAGTCTCCTCCCCAGCTCCACTCCCCGAGCTACCCCTCAACACATAACACAGATTTGCTAGCTCCTCCTCCTGACTCTATATCCTGCTTTTTAACCACTTCTCCAGGCTTATGCCACAATACTCCTATTCCCTATCCTCATCCCATATTGTCTCCAACCAAAAAACCAAGGTTGCTCAGAATTTGAGGCCAATGAATGTGTGTGTGTGTGTGTGTGTGTGTACATATTCTGTCCACAGCCCCACATCAGAGTCACTGAGGAACCCTAACAAAGAGGAGACACTATATGCTGCAGTCACAAGGAGACCCAGGAGCAGAGCTTCCGCAGTTCCAGGTTGGTCAGCATCTCATGCCCTCCCAGCAGCTGTTCCCCCCCACCAGGCAGCCTTTTCCTTGACACCTGATTAAATGTTCATTATTCCTGTCACTTGCAGAATAGATTCCAGACCCTCTTCCTCAGCCCACCTGTGCCCCACTGTGCAAGAAGTGCCAGAGCCCAAACCGCCTCCATGGCCCCAGGAAGGATTCAGGGGAGAGGCCCCAACCAGGGAGCCACTCCTACCAGACAGCCAGGCCAGAATGGAGCTGACTGGTAAGGAACACCTGAGGGCCCTAGGGCCTAATCAAAACCTGGTTAAAGAGGAGAGACAAAGAAGAGGTGCTGCCAGGTGGGTGGGTGGTGGGGCGGACAGTGGGAACCCAATCTCCAGGAATAAGGCTTCTGAAAGGCAAATTCCCTGGATTTCAGGTCTGGGTCCTAAATGGGAATTCCTAGACTAGCACCTGACAATGGTTTCTTCCTCATCCACTCTTTCAACCTCACTTCTCCTCACCTAAGAGCTGCTCCTCGTGGTCATGCTTCTCCTAACTGCAAGACTGGATCCATGCCTCCCAGCTCCTCCTGCCTGTGACCCCCGTCTCCTAAATAAAATGCTTCGTGACTCCCATGTACTTCACAGCAGATTGGTGAGAATCTCCTGGCACTCTACCCTCTCTATCCATTAACTGGTTAGATACCCTTCCTCCCATCACTTCCTCTCATTCCCTGACCCAATCACTGTTCTTCCCATATTGTCCACCTCCCCATCACCACTCCTTGACAAGGATTATGATTTGCAATCATAATCAAGTCCACTTTTAAAAGCTCTAGTCTGAGGGATCCCTGGGTGGCACAGCGGTTTGGCGCCTGCCTTTGGCCCGGGGCGCGATCCTGGAGACCCGGGATCGAATCCCACGTCGGGCTCCCTGCATGGAGCCTGCTTCTCCCTCTGCCTGTGTCTCTGCCTCTCTGTCTCTCTCTGTGTGCCTATCATGAATAAATAAATAAAATCTTTAAAAAATAAAAAAAATAAAAGCTCTAGTCTGGGTATACAAGCCTATCCTGTCAGTGTGTCACCATACCCTCCCCTCCTCTTTATTTGAGATCCCTTCTCCACCCCGCCCACCCCACCACCCATCTTTTTCAATAGAGCCAGTGTCCAGACATTTACCCTTTGTCCACACCCGTCCTGCTGCCTGCTGTGGACTTTAGCTTGGGAGAATGGAAAACCCAGAAGGTAAGTAAGCCATCGCTTCCTTGGCCTCCCTAAATCCTGTCTTCATCAGTTTCCTCCTACTTTCCATGGATTCTTCAAAATTCCTGAGCTCTCTAAAAATATCTCCTCTTCTGCATGGCAACCCTAACCCAATCTACATTCTGCTGTGATGATATCCTCTAGACAAGATGACTTGCTGTCCCAGTATGTTAAAATAGGTTCAAAGCTGACCACCAAGAAAAGCTAGATGGAAGTCTCCCATGGCCATGCCATTAACCTATTCCTGTGCAAAGTTCTTAAGTTGGCATGAAGAAGTAAGACTGATCTGTCATCCTCAGATGACACAAAACTGGGAAGCACAGCTAAAATAACAAAAGACAGGATCAAGATTCAAATTGCTGAAAGGCTATATCAAAAACAAAGTAAAATTTAACAGAGATACAAAAAATCCTACATTTACTCAAAGTAATCGAGTAAAGTCCTATTCCAGCTTTCAAGCCACGATGCTCCCACTTCCCTTATATAAGCTTGTGGGCCTAGAACTGGAAGAAGATTTGGGAGGATTGAGTTGACCTCAAACTTAGCATGTCACACTATTAAAGCAGCTATTTTAAAAGCTAGTGATTCTAGGGACACCTAGGTGGCTCAGCGGTTGAGCGTCTGCCTTTGGCTCAGGGCATGATCCTGGAGTCCCAGGATTGACTTCCACATCAGGCTCCCTGCATGGAGCTTGCTTCTCCCTCTGCCTATGTCTCTGCCTCTGTGTGTGTATGTGTCTCTCATGAATAAATAAAATCTTTTTAAAAAATAAATAAATAATAAAAGCTAGTGATTCTAGGTGGCTTTATATGTTTAGCAACCACCTCATGGAAATATTCCTAAAAAACTTTTCTCTAAGTGGCCTGCACTTAACAGTTCTGAAGGAGTACTAGATATCCTCCTCTAGATACACTGCTGATTTATTCAGAGGACCATATAAAACTAGCATGTGTCCAGAAGGAAGAAGCAATCTGAACAGTGAGAGGATAGAAAACATGCTATGTGACGAATGGCAAAAAAACAAAAACAAAAAACAACAAAAAAAAATCTGATTAGTTTTGATTAGTTTGGATGAAAGTGATAGTCTTGTGGTATAGCTGGAAGTGCTTTAGTCTGAGGCTCAGGAAACCTCCTGGGAGGTCAGCTCTTCTCCCCTCAAGATCCCTAGAATCCCCCTTTTTCCCCTCAGGTCTTCTAGGGGAACTGGGCCAGGGACAAAGGGCAGTTCCTAGGGATCCCTTGCAGTGCCAACTCTGCCATTTATCAGGAAGCCTCTCTTCATCATCTTTATGATCTCTCTGATGGTCTCATCTCTACGTTAAATTTGTTAAAATCCTACGATCCTAAGATTTTGTTGCAGAAAGGTAGACTGGCAGCACTGGAAGTGAGAGGTAGCACAGATTTCAGCATAGGGTAAGGAGGAGAAAGAACTCTTCTGACTGAAATTAAGTGTAAGACCAGGCTGGGTTACCGGACACTGGAGTTGTTCAAGCAGAGGCCGATGACCAATTGTCGGGAGACTGTGAAGGAATTCCTGTGCTGGGTGGGACCTTGGTCCTGTCCAATTCTCAGCTCCTATGATTCATTCCACTGGCTACTCCTCTGGGCTCCCCACCCGTTATTAGCATGCCCTTTGAAGCAGGCCGCTTCTCCCTTCCATCTCTTTTGCAGGAGCAGACCAAGGCACAGGACGTTTTGGGAGCTGTAGCCCTTCTGCTAGATGGCGTCCTGGCAGCGCGGGGACAACTGGGACCCTCCTGCCTCTCTTCCCTTCTGGGACAGCTTTCTGGACAGGTCCGCCTCCTCCTTGGGGCCCTGCAGGGCCTCCTTGGAACCCAGGTAAGTCCTGAGTCAACAGGACTATATACAGAAACTGTCCTTTGCTGACTCAGTCCCTTTAGAAGACCTGAGGGAAGAAAGGAGAATTATGGGAATCATGAGGGTACTAGCACAGCTGACCAACTAAGGAGCGCTCTCTCCCAGCCATAAAGTCTGGGTGCTGGCGCCTTATCTTTCCCTGGAGATGTGGGAGCATGATATCTGGCCCAGGTCTCTGGCCTCAGGCCCATCCTCTGCCCTCAGCTTCCTCCACAGGGCAGGACCACAACTCACAAGGATCCCAATGCCATATTCCTGAGCTTCCAACAACTGCTCCGAGGAAAGGTGCGCTTCCTGCTGCTTGTAGCAGGGCCCACCCTCTGTGCCAAGCAGAGCCAACCCACTACAGCTGTCCCAACCAATACCTCCCTATTCCTCACACTGCGCAAGCTCCCAAACAGGACTTCTGGGTTGTTGGAGACAAACTCCAGCATCTCAGCCAGAACTACTGGCTCTGGACTTCTGAAGAGGCTGCAGGGATTCAGAGCCAAGATTCCTGGTCTGCTGAACCAAACCTCCAGGTCCCTAAACCAAACCCCTGGACACCTGAGCAGGACACATGGACCCTTGAATGGAACTCATGGACTCCTTCCTGGACTCTCACTCACGGCCCTAGGAGCCCCAGACATCCCTCCAGGAACTTCAGATATGGACGCCCTGCCACCCAACCTCTGGCCCAGATACTCTCCTTCCCCAATCCATCCTCCTCCTGGGCAATACACACTCTTCTCCCCTTTACCCACCTCGCCCACCCCCCAGAACCCGCTCCAACCTCCACCTCCTGACCCCTCCGCGACAGCCAACTCTACCAGTCCTCTTCTAATTGCAGCCCACCCTCACTTCCAGAATCTGTCTCAGGAGGAGTAAGGTACTCTAGCCCTGCCACCATCAGCACTGTCTCCATTGCAAAGTTCCCTTTCCAGGAGGGGAGGCCCTGGGAGTCAAGTTATACCAGATTTCCTTTCACCTGAAACCCAAAGCCCTGCTAAAGGGGGATACACGGGACAGAAAAGGGGATTTTTCACTGTATATTGTAAAACTTCAGAAGCTATTTTTTTTAAGCTATCAATAATATTCACCAGAGCAGCTAGTTATCTTTGGTCTATTTTCTGCACAAATTTACAGCTTACTAATTCTCTACATGCTCTTTTTCCTATGATAATTCTGCAAAGGGCTAGACCAGCCTAGCTTCTGAACAGAGGCAGAGACTAACCTTATGGCAGAAAACAGGGGAAAAAGAGCTTTGGTTTTCTACTCAGAACTAAGGTTAGTCTCTTTATTCCCTTTACTATCATTCTCAGTCAGTGGGACTCTGATCTTTTTTCCTTAGGAGATTTTTACTCTTGAAAAACGAATGAAAAATTGTTTCTCAGAAAAGCTGTCTCTACACAATCAACAAAACTGAACCTGTATAAATAAAGAATAAATAAGAACACCCGGAAGCTAACTGAAAAGCAAGGGAAAGATGTTCTTCAGGGGGCAATAGATCTCCCCCTTCCCTCCCCTCCAAAAAAAGTTAACAGGAAGCCTCAGAGAGCCTCACACCCCAGGTAAGGCTGTGCAGACAGTTCAGTCAAGACAAAACCTGGATGTGACAGCTGAGCAAACAGCGAGAGCTTCAGCAGCTCAGCAGGAAGCTTCACCAGGCACGGGTTCCTGCCTCCCTCCTGTGGAGGTCAGGGGGAAGTGCAGGAAGCGGCAAGAGCCAGTCTCCTAGGGCTCACACAGCGGGAGGGACAAGTGCAAGTTGAAGGCTCATTTCCCAATTCCCAGAAGTCCACAGTATCTAAGATGCAGCCCTTTGTGACCACCATGAACTCTGCTAAGGATTCTCTAGAGAAGAAGCCAGGCTTACAGGTCTTGGGTCTCTGCAAATAAATGCCCCCATGGTGCTTAGGGAAAGGTTTAAATTGCCCGCAAGCAAAAACTCCATTGCAAAGGTCAACCCTACCTCCAGATGCTCCTGTAGGAAAACTAACAGAAGGTTTTTTCCTCTTCCCTCCCTCCACGTCCCCAAAGGAGAGAAAAACTACCATGTGGGTAAAAGAGCTGAGATCCCAGAGTTTCAAACACTGCCACAAATACCCCACGATCACTAAAGGTATCCCAAAATAGAAGAATGAAAGCCAGTGTGCCAGGAACCTCCTGCAGGTTACCTTTTAGAGCACTCACACACCTCTACCAGGTTGGGATGATACCAGTCTAAGAGAAGCCAGACATGTTCTCAATGCTCACAGCCAGTGAGCAAAAGAAACAGCCTGGGCTGACTAGAGCCTGTACTGTCCCCAGTGTGGTGCACTGTGCAATAGATCACTCAGTAATTCTACTTATTAGAAAAGATGTCCAAGTCCTGAGGGAGGAAATACACCAACAATTAGAGTTCTGAGTAGAAAACCAAAGCTCGTGGACAAGGGTGACCAATTTAGACATCTCCAGGTGTCCTTCTCTCCCATCATGGCAGAACGGTTGCCACGGAGAAGGAATCGACAAATGCACAAAGCTCAAAAGTGTTCAAATCTCAGTGTGTCAGTTTTTGCATGAGTATAGTTCTTCCACACTATAAATTCCAGCACCTGGTCAAGGGAACTGTAAGTGGAAATTGTAATTTACTGAAATACTAAACTAAGCTAAACGTAATGATCAAATGAAGAACTTTATGGCACATGAAAAGAGTCAGCACCCAGAACAAGGTATGCCAAAGGGACCAAAAGGAAAGGCTTTCAGGGTTCTCAGCAATCAGATGAGAGACAAGGACAGCAAAACTGCAATAAGTATATGGCCAGTAAGTTCCGGGCATCCTGTATTGGCACTTGACTCACTTTAGGGCAAATGCAAGTTAACTCATGGGCTTCTCCAGTGAGAACTAATCTGTCCCTGTTGAGACTTTAACTAACCCTTCCCAAAACTTCCTCAGGCTGATTCTATCCCTTCTTCCCTTTACACAAAAAGCAAGACTGTTAAAACCAGAAAACTCTTCTCTATTCAACTGCATGCCAGTTCTCTCTTCTGCTACCCCGGGGCAGGCAGGATAGCATGCTATGCTACCCCACAAACTACCACTGGTAATTAGGTTCTCTGACTCTTACCTAAATCCATCTTTCTCCAACACCCCCAAAAATCTGACTCCATGTAAAAGTCCTAGGATTCCATAAAAATTCATCCCAACCCCCACTGCTTCTTCTATTCCCCTCCCACATAGTAAACCAAAGAAACACCTTTTCCTCCCCCCTGTAGAGATCATTCATTTTCAACCCATTTCCCTAAATACTGTTTCTAACACCTCATGTAAAGACCTGAAAATGATGGGGAAGGAAATATCCCCGGGCATCCCAGCAGGGGGACAGGCCCCCAAGGCAAAGTCAGGAGATCAAAAGAGAAAACTGCTTAATACACATTCTCAAAGAGAAAACTGCTTAATACACATTCAAAATCTTTCTGGATTGCCACCCTGAATTTCCCAAGGGAACTCAGAGTCCAGTATACTTTCTCAGAGACCTCAAAAGCCAGGCTGGAGAGCCAGTTCATATGCTGGAGTGCTAGTAGGCATCACCACTTCCGCAATTTTGTTCTTGCCCAGTTATAAGTTAGTGACTGTAATCAGGCTGCTCCATTGTCCTGGGTACTGGCATCAGACTGCCAACCTCATTGGTATTGCTGCCCTGTCCAGTTCACTGGTCTGTGCAGCAGCCGCCTGTTCAGCATCACTGGTAAGAACCCCCACCACTTATCCTCCCTCCAGGTCACCTATGAAATGTAGAACAGACACCTAGCTCCTCCACCTGTTCCTATACCCACCAAATCTGCTCTTCCTATTCTCTTCATAGTAGCATCCCAAGCCAGGATCTAAAAGCCTCCATCCAAAGCTTCCACAAAAATGATGAACATTTCCAGGCTGTGCAAGTGACTCATTCAAATCAACGTGATCTGACTTCCTAAGAGACTGGAAGTGTTGCAAGGACACAAGCGGGGCTCCTTGCCAATTCAAAATTCTATGCCAAATGGGTGGTATCTTCCGGGGCTGGGGTGCCCTCAAGAGCCAAAAGCACAGTACTCTCTCTCCCAGATAGAAAATCACATTGGAGGATAAATATTGGGGATAGTAAACCAAGAGGCTGAGACAACCCTAAACCCAGATACCAGGAAGCCAGAATAGATTCTACATTGACATGTGATCACCTGGCTGTGGGCCAGAAATAGAATATACCACAGGCAAATTGGGAAAAAAAAATGATTTTAGGGTAATGGAAAAGATTTTTTTTTAAAGGTGGAGAAAAGAGTCTGAAAAAGCAAAGTTTAATTAAAAAATCATATACACAAAACAACTTCTGATTCGTTTTAAGCTCTCCCACTGGGTCTTTCACAGGCAAGTTTCCCATTGAGTCCAGATCACCTAAAGATGTACCCCCAGAGAACAGTCAGCCAGCCCTTTCTGACCAGGTGGTCAACAGTAACTGCTTCTCAGGCTCGAAAGGATGTCCAAGGCCTGAGTGACTGAACAGCAAGGTTGGCTTCCTGGGTGTTTCAGAATGCCAGTTTCTTCATCAGCAGATAAACTCTGGAATCCACTTCAAATCCATGCAGGTTGTTGGCATCACCCTGCAGCCTCATGAGCAGGCCACCATAGGACACATAGGCAGAGCTGAAATGGAAGTCCCATGAGTTTAAGCTCTGGAGCA
This sequence comes from Canis aureus, assembly GCF_053574225.1. Lineage (NCBI taxonomy): Eukaryota > Metazoa > Chordata > Mammalia > Carnivora > Canidae > Canis > Canis aureus. The sequence goes on along the minus strand of NC_135641.1, from coordinate 21,847,329 downwards.
GCAGCAACCCAGTCGCTCTCCATCCCAGCTTAAGAAAAAGAGACACCCTTCTAGTGTTTTGTCATTAGGAACCAAAATTCAGACAAAGATGAATGCACAGATATGTGCAAAGTAGTGTTCTTTTTATCAACAAAAGTGGAAAATGCTACATGCCCAAAATAACAGAAATGGTCAAACGAATTAAGGTATATCCATTTACTGGAATGTTATGCAGCTATTAAATTGTTTAAGGAAAGCTTTAAACTGACACATGGAAACCTGTTTTATATAACTTGAAGGCAAATGAGCAGAAGAAAACATTGTAACAAACAACGTGATCTCAAGGAAAAAAGTACACAGGAAAAAACCTGGAATATTCAAAAATGTTTGTGTAAAAGGTTCCCAATGGGTATAGAATTATAGGTGACTTTTCTCGCTTCTTCAGATTACTTCTCTGCTTTTCCAATTTCTTACAAAGGGAACATACTGTTTTAATAAAATTTTAAAGAAGAGAAAAGAATAGTTGGGCAAGGAAACCAAAGAACTAGGGATTGGATTACAGAGTAGGGAAACACACACACAAATAAACAAATACCAAAATACCTAGCAGTTTAATCACTTAATGCTGCATTTAGTTCCTGAGGAAGCAACCTTCCTTTGCACTTCCCATATCAAGATCATCAGTTTCTCATTTGGACCCCTGAGCCCTGAGGTCCTGACAAAGGGCCAAGCGAGCAGCCTACATTTCGGACTGGAAACTGTTCCAGAACAGACAGTTTCCTTCTAAGTCCTACCTAGGTCTGAGGTGCTTGGGGAGAGACCCAACCCAGGAAACATGAAGCATGGCCCAAATTTTCAGAGCAGAGCTCAGATTATCTGAATAGGGCTGGGGGACAAGGGTTCTCACAAGACTATGGAACTTACAGACGCGTTGCTGCTTCAGTAGAAGTTTCGTCGCCCTCAATTCTGTATACTTTCCCATACATTACATACTCAAACTGGTCAGCCCTGTGGAACAGTAGGAGCAAGGTTATTCTTCAAAGTAGTAAACAAAAGTAAGAAGCTCTTTAAAAATGGTTAACTGGAAAAAAAAAAATGGTTAACTGGTAACTAAGTGTCACCATTCTAACAGACGTTTTCCAAACACAATGCCATTTAGTCCTCCCAGCAACCATATGAGCAAGGTGTGATCATCTGCACTTTACTGATGGGGAAACTGAGGCTGCAAGAGGTTAAAGCCATTCAACAAAGAACTGATAGGGCTGAGATTTGAACTCAGTAGAGCTCCAAAGCCCTTCCATCACACCAAACTCTCTCCCAAGACGCAAGGCTCACATAGCCTGGGTCACTTGATGGTCATCTCCTTAGCCATCGATAAGGTACAACCCACAAGCATGTAATTGCTGCCCTGGAAAAACACCTGGTTGTTAGAATTTTTTTTTTTTAAGATTTTATTTATTTATTCATGAGAGAAAGAGGCAGAGACACAGGCAGAGGGAGAAGCAGGCCCCATGCAGGGAGCCCAACCCAGGACTCGATCCCAGGTCCCCAGGACCAAGCCCTGGGCTGAAGGCAGCGCTAAACCACTGAGCCATGAGTCATCCAGGCTACCTGGTTGTTTGAATTCTTTTTTTTTTTTTTTAAGATTTTATTTATTTATTTATTTATTTATTTATTTATTTATTTATTTATTTATGAGAGACACAGAGAGAGAGAGAAAGAGAGAGAGAAAAAGAGGCAGAGACACAGGCAGAGGGAGAAGCGGAGGGAGAAGCAGGCTCCATGCAGGGAGCCCGACACGGGACTCAATCCCGGGACTCCAGGATCATGCCCTGGGCCGAAGGGACTCCAGGATCATGCCCTGGGCCGAAGGCAGGCGCTTAAACCGCTGAGCCACCTGGGGATCCCCATTGAATTCTTAAGTGCAGCAATTTCCTTAAGGTTGCTCAGATACTACTGATAATCATTTATTCCACAAATTAAATAAGGGTTTTTTCCTATACCACTTATCTACTTAGTCCTCAAGCGTATTTCAAGTCCTCCTTTCCTGAGAGGGAAGTACTTCACTTCCTCACCTGGAAGGCCTATCATCTGTGGGGTTGTATTCACCGTCATCCAGGGTACCATCTTCATATAATGTACTGGCTATGACCAACCGGAACTTGTCACCTGAAAATCATGGCAATACCAGAGGCTAAAGAACAGCTGAAATGTCAAAAAGCCTTCTGCTATTGTCTGTGTTCAATACTTACCCAAGTCTACAGGGTAAATCTGAATGTTTACATCTAAGATCAGGTCCATTTTGAAAGATTCACTCTCACAATGTAGCCGAGACACTGGAGGGAGGTAGAGAAAGAGTGGCATAGGTAATTGCCAGGCTCTGCAGACCCTGCAGACCCCACTTTGGGGGATTACATGCAATTGAGCACTCATTCGAACCCCATCTGCATCCACTAGCCTCACATCTGCTCTCAAAGAAGTGCAGACTCAATGAGAACCAGATATGCCAGAAGGAAAGGAGTGAAAACTATGGCAAGTGGACAGAATCCCAGAAAACAACCAAAGGTCCCTCTGGCAATAAATAATATCCAGGTTCTAGGCCTGCCTAGGTGATTAACAAACAACCTGACTTTAGACAAGTTATTCATTCATCCAAAGGTTTTGTCTTTTTTTTTTTTTATAAAGATTTTATTTATTTATTCATGAGAGACACAGAGAGAGAGACAGAGACAAAGGCAGAGGGAGAAGCAGGCTCCCTGCAGGGAGCCCGACTCGGGACTCCAGGATCACGCCCTGGGCCAAAGGCAGGTGCTCAACCGCTGAGCCACCCAGGGATCCCCCCAAAGGTTTTGTCTCAGGGCGCCTGGGTGGCCCAGTTGGTTATCTGCCTTCAGTCCAGGTCGTGATCCGGGGTCCTGGGATGGAGCCCCGCATCCGGCTCCTTGTTCAAGCAGGGAGTCTGCTTGTCTCTCTTTCTCTCCCTGCCCCTCCTCCTCACTCATACGCTCTCACTCTGCTTTCTCTATCAAATAAATAAATCTTAAAAAAAAAAAAAAAAAAGTTTTGTCTTTCTGTGCCAGCTGCTGTGCTGAGTGGACTATCAGGACTGTTAAGACCTGGTGTTTGTCTTGAAGAACATCTCAGTCTCTGGACAAAAGAAGAGACCCCCAAGGAGGCCCAGTCTGATCAACGGCAGAATAAAGAGCTGTATGGCAAGCAGCAATCCTAATTCAGAGCGGATGTCACAAAGGGCTAGAGATTCTCAGGACAATACAAGAATACAGGCTCTGACGTCGGACTAGTCACTGTGCAGCCTTGGGTAGCTTACTTAACTTCTCGGGGCAAAATGGGTAAGACACCAACTACTTCATGGAGGCTCCTGAGAGAACTGGGCAGGACGAAGTGTGTGTAAGGTGCACGCTACAGCGCCCCGCAGAGTGGGGAGCGACTGGAAGATGCACGGGGGTGCACCAGCACCATGAGAACGGGCCACCCAGGCACCGGGCCAGCCTGCGTGGAGCCAGGCGGAGTTCGGGAGACGCCGAGTTCCCATCGATCCAAGGTCTCCTGATGGGGATTCCTGAGTCAGGAACTGCCGGCAGGGGCGGGCCACGCGGCGTGGGTGGACCAGGGGCCCACAGGCGTGTCCCCGAGGAGGTTACCCCCTGACTCGGCCGCCCCTACGTCTACCTCCACCTTACCTCGGTCAAACTTCTTGCCCTCCGGGTCAATGTCTTTCACATCGAAAATATCCTCAAACAGGATGCCCGCCATGGTGAGGTGGCCACGAGAGTACGAGAGGGGCCGGGAGCGCGACCACGCCTAGGGGTACGCGCTCCCCCTCGCGTGGAGTCAAGGAGAGAAGGAGAGCGCGCGCCCAGAGAGCGGCCGCAGAGCCCTAGAAACACGCATGCGCGCGGGCAGGCAGCGCCGCCGCCACTTCCGCCGCCTGGGCCTCGGGGCTCGCGGACTTCCGCCCCGAACGACGCCTTCCGAGAGGCCTCGGGAGTGGGGGGCGGGACTCGGGGCCGGGTGGCTCCGCCCCGGGGCGGGGACCCGGTTAGTTCCACCTCCAGCCGAGGCGGCGCGGCGTCTCGCTGTACGCGGAGGCTCGGCTGCGCCCTCTTGAGAGGCCGGGTCGGGACGCCTGGAATGCGGGCGGGCCTACCCCAGCCCGGGACCTTGATCCTTGGCCCGGAGAAGCCCGGCGCAAACCTTCCCCTGCTGGTCTGCGTGCCCGCCGAGGGCACAGTCCACGCGGAGGGCGGACGGGGCGGAACTCCGCCCCCAGCGCGCTGACCCTGCGGGGCGCAGAGCCCAGTCCCCACAGCTGGCACCGAGGCTTCCTAGCCGGGCCCGGGCTGGACCGGGCTGGACCGGGCTGGACCGGCTTGGCCCTGCTGGATGTCACCCGAGCCGGCTCCGTCCCGTTTGGGAATTTGCCATGATGTCACTATGGGGAAGAGGAAAGCCTGCGCTCGTCCCTTCCCCTGGTACAGCACCCCCCTACCACTGCCCTCTTCCCCGGGACCCCACTCTCTTCCACTCCGCCTCTTCAGCCCGGCTGACGGCTGGCGTTTAACCCCATCACACAGCGCTGCCCCTGCAGCTTGGTACTACCTGCCCCCCGCCCCCCGCCTTCTCCCTTGGACGCTGATCTACGTGCCCCTTCAGGCTGGCACCGTCCGCTCCCACGGATACGAGCCCCCCCCTCCTCTCGGGTGCCGCTCCTCTCACACTGCCCCTTCCTGGGCACCGCCTCTGCCTCCCGCGGGCCCCTCCATCCTGGTACTGCGTCCTCCCGCACACTGCCCGTGTCCTGGGCACCCGCCTCTCCCCTAACACGCTCTCTCCTACATTGTCCATCCACCCTGTGCTCACGCCACCCTCTGCTCCATCCTTCTCCAGACCCTGAGAGAGAACACAGATCCCCAGGTGGCGGCGAGACGTCAGCAGCTACTCGAGTTTCTCCTTGGGCCCCGCCAGGGAAAAACGACCTCTGTACCCCCACGCCCGCCTTCCAGGAGCCTCCTCGCCAGCACCTAGACATCTCTCCCCTCGGGCCTCACCCCTTCACCTTTCCTCCCTGTCTCCACCCCGTACACCCCGCAGGCCAGGTTGCTCCAGGTGTGACTTCCTAGAAGAGGAACCCTGGAGAAGAGGAGGAGGGAAGAGGATGAGAGACACGGAGGGTCTCAGTTCCGAGCATCACGTCCTCACCCCCGCCTTCTGGGCCTAGCGTCCCCCTCCGAGTCCCTCCAGCTTTGCTTCTCACCCTCGACGGAGCAGAGAGGGGCCTTGCGAGGCCCGTCTGAGCCGCTGCCCGCCCCCCCACCCCCACCCCCAGAAGCAAGAGAAGGCGTCACTCCTGAGAGATTGAGCCCAAAGGGTGTGATTTAGACGGCTTTGCCGCCCCGGGCCCCAGCCCCTCCCGCCCCGGCACTGGGCGCCACCGGCCGGGCCCGGCCCATCCACGTGCCAGCGGGCCCGCCCCCTCCGCCCCCGGCGCCCCCCTCCGTCCCGGGCCTCTGCGCCGAGGGGGCGCAGCCTAGCACGTTCCAAGCGCCCCCTGCCGCCTCCCGGGTGCGCAGGAGGCCGCTCCAACGCAGACCCCCGCCCGGCTGGGCCGGCCCCTGCGGATGGGCGGGCGGGCGGAGCGGCACGGAGGGCACCGCCCCCGGCCCGCCCGCCGAGGAGGGAACGCGAGCGGGAGGCTGAGCCAGCAGCGCCCGCCGGGGCCCGCCGCACTCTGCACTCGGCCGCCCGGGCGGCAGGGACGGGACGGGTGCCGGCGCGGCTCAGCGGGCCGGGGACAGTCGGAGCCCGAGCCCGAGTCGCTGCGGGAGGCCGGAGGGCTGTAGGCGGAGATGGCGGCCGCTGGGGCCGCGGCGGCGGCGGCGGAAGGGATGGAGCCGCGGGCGCTGCAGTACGAGCAGACCCTGGTAAGCCCGGGCGAGTCCGCACGACGCTCCGGGACCGCTGCTCCGGGTTGCCTTGGAGGCGCGGCGCCGGGGGCCTGCCCTCAGCCCGCCCCGGCCTTCTGAGCTGGGGAAACCGAGGCTCGGGGGCCTGAGAGGCTGGAGGGCTAAAGGGTGGAAAGCTGCATCCAGCTGGGGCGGGGGCCTACGGAACGAGGACGTCAGGTGCTTATCCCAGGTGTCCTTCCCTTCACCACCCCCACAGAAACACATCTTCTTTGCTCCTCCCCTTTCGCACCTGGGTTGAGGTCTTAGCACCCCACCACCCCTCCCCAGCACCACTCGCACCCTTGAACTTCTCTCTTCCCTCCCATCTCCACCACCCTAGACATTCCCTCTGCCCCCACTAAGTGCGTGGCACTACGCTGTAGGTAGAAACAAGAGTGTGTGAAAAGACGTTCAGACCCAAATTAACCCCCAGCCCTGACCCCTGGGGAGCTGGCAACCCCGCCTTGGCAGGGACCCTTAGGGATTCTCTGGGGGGGGAAAGGCGGCCTGCCACCCTAGGATACAGGAGCTTTCTGGAGGATGTGTCAGGCAAGGAATGGGTGTGGAAATTGGGACCTTTGTCCATGCTAACTCTGGGTATCCAGCCCCCACCCATCTCAGGGGTGTCCCTTGACCTCACTAGAAGCAGGGGTCCTGGGGTTTTGAGCTGACTCATGGCCACCACTGTAACTTAGTGTTCGAGAAACATTTTGCCCCTTCTTGTGTCACTGGGCAGAGGACCCAAACTCTAGGAGAGGGAATGGGCCCTGTGGCTCCTCTTTACCAGCTTGGGTTGGAATTTGTCCAGGAAGGAGGCAGGGAGGGAACATCTCCAAGAGGAGGGGTCCTGGGCTGGGGCTGTGGCTGGGAGGTGCCCCATTATAAGAGAGGGACAGGATGAAAGGATGAGAGACAGGTGGTAAAGGTGGGGGTGGGGCAAGAAGTGGGGGACAAGTCTTTGGGTAGGGGGGAGGTGTCTATCAATCGGCACTGGCTGGGAATGGGGCTTTAGTCAAAGAAGCCAGGCACCTGACCTCTGAAATGGTGTGTATCTGTTGCACCAGCCACATCTCCACCTCCTTCGCCTGGTCTCTATCTCTGGAACGGATCCTCAGGGTCACGCTCTCTCTTGAACACGCTCTGCTCCAGCCTCTCCCCCTTCTCCTTCTAATCCCTTTGTCTTTCTCCCGCACACTCACCTCCCCCTCCTGCACCGTGTCCACCTCTTTGTATTCTACTTTCTTTCTCTCTTTTCCTCCTTCCTTCTTGCCCTCTCCTCTCCTCCTTTCTCTTCTCTGCCCCTTCCTCTGGCCTCACTTTTCGCCCTTTCTCCTCTCTCTGGCTCCCTCTCTCGCTCTCTCTCTCTCTCTCTCTCTCTGTCTCTATCTTTCCCTCCCTACTGCCCCCCCCCACACCAACCCCAGCCCCAACAGGAGCCCTTTGTGTCCCGAAGCTCTGCGGGTGGCAGCCGGAATCTACTCCTCCCCACCCCCCAACACACGCCCAGCTTGGCAGGTCTCGGCAGCGACTCTCCCGACTCTCACCCCAACAAGTCACAGCCTGGCCATCAGCCTCTGCCGGCCCCCAACCCACCACTGGGCTTGGGGCAGCTGCAGAGTGGGGCTGAGGCCACCAAGCGCTCTCCACCCACCCAGAGACTTGACCACTCCCAGCTGGGCTGGCAGGCTGGTGGGGCGGGGGCAGGCACTGGAGAATAGGGACAAGGGGATTAGGGTGGGTGGGAAGGGTGCAGCTGAGTTGGTCACAGGCTAGAGGCCCAGCAGGAACGTGATAAGGATTGAGGCCCCGCCTAGGCCGACTCAGCTACCCCCAGTTCCCTGAGGCCCTCATTGTTACCCTTCTGTCCTTGAACATCCTTATTCTCTGACCTTCCCTCCTCCCACTTTCGGACTGCCTAGGTTTTTCCATCTTTTCCTCCTCTGGGGCCTTCCCTCCCACTCCTCCTCCATGCTCCCCGGCAGGCCTGGGAGAAGAGGACTGATTATTCTGCTACCCTCAGCACTGTGCCCTGTACCTCAGCTGTCCCTGTCCCCTCCGGCCAGGACAGCCCCCAGAGTCTGCAGTGTGCATTGTTTCCACACCCCAAGCCCAAGTGGGGACTGTGGATTCAAGAGGAGGCATAGAATGTGGAGGCTGGGAGAAGGGGAGTTAGTGCAGTGGCCCCCACTCCGCCCACATCTACTAATGCCCCCATCATCTCTATTGCTCAGATGTATGGCCGCTATACTCAGGACCTTGGGGCCTTCGCCAAAGAGGAAGCTGCTCGGATTCGCCTGGGAGGGCCTGAGACCTGGAGGGGTCCACCTTCTTCTCGGGCTCCCCCGGAGCTCCTGGAATATGGACAAAGCCGTTGTGCCCGATGCCGCAGTGAGACCTGGGTTGGGGCAGGAGACCTGGCTGTGCTGTGCTGCGTTGACAGGGGCCATAGAGCTGCCCACTGGGAAGTTGGAGGTTTTGGGGGGAGGGGGTGCGCAGAGGTAGGAGCACTTTGGTGCTAGCCTGCCCATTCTTCCCTTCCCTGCTCACAGTCTGTTCCGTACGCTGCCATAAGTTCCTAGTGTCCAGGGTTGGTGAAGACTGGATCTTCCTGGTCTTGCTGGGGCTCCTCATGGCTCTGGTTAGCTGGGCCATGGACTATGCCATCGCTGCCTGTCTACAGGGTAAGGACAAGGACTGGCAAGGGGAAGGCTGGGAGGAACCAACCTGTTCCCTCCATGCCACGCTTGTCCAAGTATCTTGGCTACTTGGTCACTGACCGTGTTCCCCAGCCAGCCTGACTGCCCCCTCCTCAGGCATAATCACCGCCACGCCCACAGGCCACAATCTTCCTGCCGCCCCCTTACCTAGTGTGATTTTTGTCCCAAAGAATGCCCTCCAGGGCCCCCCTCAACCTCTCCTGCCCAGTTCTCTGCGATTGGTATTCCCTAGGACAGCTTGTCATATCAGTATGCCCCAGTGGCTAGGTGGGGACTGGGTGTGTGCACTCGGGCCTAGCAGCTCGTCTTCTCCCCACAGCCCAACAGTGGATGTCCCGGGGCTTGAACACCAGCGTCTTTCTCCAGTACCTGGCCTGGGTCACCTACCCCATCGTCCTCATCACCTTCTCAGCTGGATTCACACAGATCCTGGCTCCTCAGGCTGTCGGTACAATAAAAGAGAAGGGGAGGGTAGAGATGGGACCCCTTGAAATGGGCACAGCAGATGATTCTCCTGGAATTATAACTTCTCCAGGGTCCGGCATCCCTGAGATGAAGACCATCTTGCGGGGAGTAGTGCTGAAGGAATACCTCACCCTGAAGACCTTTGTAGCTAAGGTCATCGGGCTGACCTGTGCCCTCGGCAGTGGGATGCCCCTTGGCAAAGAGGTAACCTCGGGTTGGGGCATAAAGGAGTCCCTCCCAGTGGAGGAAGAACACAGACCAAGGTCAGGGTGTGTCCCTTACCCACTTACAACCTGTCCCCACCCCCCAGGGCCCTTTTGTGCATATCGCCAGCATGTGTGCTGCTCTGCTCAGCAAGTTTCTCTCCCTCTTTGGGGGCATCTATGAGGTAAAGGGGAGCCCGGGGTGGGGTAGAGGGGAGGGGTGGGCTGCCAAGGCTGTGCTGATGCCCGTCTCCAACCACCACTACCACTCTTGCCAGAATGAATCCCGGAACACAGAGATGCTGGCCGCTGCCTGTGCCGTGGGAGTAGGCTGCTGCTTTGCGGCACCTATTGGAGGTAGGCAGTCAGTGGAGCCCCCCAGCTCTGCCCTTGGAAACCCCTCCTGTGCCTCTCTCATCTGGCCCTGAGTCCTTAGGCCGGGCCCAGGCCTCAAGTGGCACTCTGCCTCACCCCCACCCAGGCGTCCTATTCAGCATCGAGGTCACCTCCACCTTCTTCGCCGTGCGGAACTACTGGCGGGGCTTCTTTGCTGCCACCTTCAGTGCCTTCATCTTCCGGGTCTTGGCAGTCTGGAACCGTGATGAAGGTTGGGGTGGTATGGGGTGGGGGGACCTGGGGAATGAGGAGAGCCCCTGAGATGGCTCAGGTGGGGGCCCAAACACAATGTCGGTCTCCCTCTGCTACTCTTCTTTCCTTTCAGAGACCATTACTGCTCTCTTCAAAACCCGATTCCGGCTTGACTTCCCCTTCGACCTCCAGGAGCTGCCAGCCTTTGCTGTCATTGGGTGAGGAGCTCAGGGAGCCGGGGTGCATCAGAGAGGAGGAGGTAAGGAAGGGAAAAACCCCTTTTACCTCAATCCTTCTTCCCTCTCCAGTATTGCCAGTGGCTTTGGGGGAGCGCTCTTTGTCTACTTGAACAGGAAGATTGTCCAGGTGATGCGGAAGCAGAAAACCATCAACCGCTTCCTTATGAAGAAGTGAGTTGGACCTGGGCTCCTCTCTAGTCCCCTTTGGGTTGTGCAAGGGTCACAGTGGGGCGGGAGGGCCAATGACAGGTGAGATGGCAACTAGTAGTTAAAAGTGCCAGTTAAAGACGGTGCTTCATTGAGAAAATCAGCCAGTGGTGTTTCCCAGGATAATTGAACATTTAGGGTTTTATATGGATTATCTCAAAATTGGCACTTTGGGTGGGTTTTTTTTTTTTTAAGATTTTAATTATTCATGAGAGACAGAGAGAGGCAGAGATACAGGCAGAGGGAGAAGCAGGTTCCCTGCGGGGAGCCCGATGAGGGACTCAATCCCAGGACCCTGGGATCACACACCGAGCCAAAGGCACACACTCAACCACTGAGCCACCCAGGTGCCCCCAAAAATTGGCACTTCTAAATTTTTAGTCAAGGCAGTTTAGATTAAACAGTAAGACTTCCACGGGGCACCTGCCTAGTTCAGTCAGAAGAGCACACAACTTTTGATCTGAGGGTTATGAATTTGAGGCTTATATTGGGTGTAGAAATTACTTAAAAATAAAATTTAAAAACATATATATTATAAAAGAAGACTAAGCCTTCCTTAGGCTCTGGGCCTGGCCAGATGGCAGCACTCCCTAGAGAGTGTTAGTTTTCCTCCTGTTGAAGCACGGAGATGGGTGAGATTTTTTTTTTCTCTCTAGAGCATAGCTCTCTCATTTGTGACCTTGAGGGTTAGGAGTGGGGAGGCCTGGGATGTGACTTCTGTTGGGACTGACGTCCTTCAGAGAAAGGGCAGCCCACTGAACCTGCTCCCTGTGGCACCTTTGGTCAACTTCACGAGTGACCCCAGCTTTTCCCCAACACCAACCTTCACTCTAAGTCACCACAGAGAAACACAGAGGCAAAAGCTTTTCCACACTCACACAATGCGCCCTTCAGCTGGGGCTTCTGGGAGCATGGGGAGGAGTCACAGCTAGGAGGTGTCCAAGAGAGGGCTGGGGGTGGAGGGTTTGGACTTTCTGCTACCTACATAGGGAGTCTCGAGCCAACAGAAAGGCATTTGGGTTTATAATAACCCCAGATGGCCACCATCCTTGAGGCCATCATGTCATGAACAGCAAAGGGGATCTTCTCTCCCAACTGGGTGCTTTTATGTAAGAGCTGAGACTCTACTGTGATCTCAGCCCTGAGGTATGTGAGGGCACCCAGCCTATCACCAGTCTGTAGTAGGTACACCACCCATGTTTGATGCTGTGAAACCTACATCCCTAGACGCCTGCTCTTCCCGGCTCTGGTGACCCTGCTCATCTCCACTCTGACTTTCCCCCCTGGCTTTGGACAGTTCATGGCCGGACAGGTAAACCCAGGCAGAACGGACACTTGTGCTTTCCCTTGGGGTACATCGCTTCTAAAGCCAACGGCCTCTGTTCTCCTGTGGGCCCCTTCCCTTCATCCTGGCTGTTCCCCGGGCTGAGGCACACCTGTTCACCTATAGCTCTCACAGAAAGAAACTCTGGTCACGCTGTTTGACAACCGGACATGGGTCCGCCAGGGCCTGATGGAGGAGCTAGAGCCACCAGGAACCTCACAGGCCTGGAGCCCACCACGTGCCAACGTCTTCCTCACCTTGGTCATCTTCATTCTCATGAAGGTAGGGCTCCTTCCTTGTACATATAGCGGATGCTGACCTGGGCTTACTAGGTGCCAGACACTGTCCTAAGCACTTTCCACAGAGTCATTCCTTTTAAGTCTCACAGCAGTGCTACGAGAAAGGTACTGCCGGTAGCCCCGTCCTAAAGATGGGAAGTCCAGGCACAGAGAGGTTATATAATTGGCCCAGAGCTAGATGACAGAGTGAGATTTGAAGCTAAGCCATCTAGTTCTGGAGTCCTCACCCTTCCTTCACCTCTGGGGAATTCTGGGAGAGCTGGGAGTTTGTGGCTGATGAGAAGCAAGTTAGGCTCCTCCAGGTGGAGCTGGGGACTGCCTGAGGGTTGGGGGTGCCTCTGCCTGTTTGAACCGCCTCCTGCCTGCAGTTCTGGATGTCTGCACTGGCCACCACCATCCCGGTGCCCTGCGGGGCCTTCATGCCGGTCTTTGTTATCGGTGAGTCCACAGCCACCTCCTCTCCAAGCCTGCACCCTCCCCACCCGCTGGCCAGCCCCTCTCTGCCTGGGAGCGGGTTTTGGTCCAGCCTCAACCCCTACCCCCTGCCTGTCCCCTGTACTGAGTGACCCACTGGCCCCTCCCCCACCTTCTGACCCTCTCTCTTCCTAGTGCCCCTGCCCTCCCCCTCCACTACCTGTTTCTCTTCCCACCCCCCATCCCTGAAGGAGCAGCATTTGGGCGTCTGGTGGGCGAAAGTATGGCTGCCTGGTTCCCAGACGGGATTCACACTGACAGCAGCACTTACCGGATCGTTCCTGGGGGCTATGCAGTGGTGGGTGAGTGCTCCAGGTCCCCTTGAGCCGCCACCGTATCTGAGGTTCTGGTGCCCCCTGCTGGCAGGAACCAGCCTTCCCTCAGCTGCAGAAGCCAGTCCCTCGCTCTGTCTACACTGGGTGAACCTGAGGGTCCCTAGAGGACCATCTCTGGGTGGGGAGGGTCATGTGAGACTTGGGCAGCCTGAGGAGACTGAGGGTGGCTATCTCCAGGGGCAGCTGCACTGGCAGGAGCAGTGACACACACAGTGTCCACAGCCGTGATCGTGTTCGAGCTCACGGGCCAGATTGCCCACATCCTACCCGTCATGATCGCCGTCATCCTGGCCAACGCCGTTGCCCAGAGCCTACAGCCCTCACTCTATGACAGCATCATCCGGATCAAGAAACTGCCCTATCTGCCTGAGCTGGGCTGGGGCCGCCACCAGTATGGAGGGCTGGGCGACAAGGGGGGTGTGGGTGAGGGTCAGAAAGACCCCTCTCAGACCCACCTCCAGCAAGGTCCTCAGACAGTGAAGCTCTACGACCATCCACCTTGCTCCCTCCTAGTCAGAGCTGCCCCACCCACACCTGATCAGACTGAAAGCAGAAATACTCCTTGGCTCTTAGCCCTGGTCCCCATGACCTCTGGGGCCTTCCTTATGGCCCTGGCATGGTGGTGCTCTGGGCTACCCTCCCCATCCTGACCACAAGCCAAATGCTTCCTCTCTCTGCCTTCAGGCAGTACCGGATGCGAGTGGAGGACATCATGGTGCGGGATGTTCCCCATGTGGCCCTCAGCTGCACCTTCCGGGACCTTCGGTTGGCACTGCACAGAACCAAGGGCCGCATGTTGGCCCTTGTAGAGTCCCCTGGTGAGACCAGGAGGGGATCCCAGCGCTAGGGGCATCTCTCAGGGTTGCTTCTCAGGAAGGGGGAGGGAGCAGGAAGCTCAGAACCAGTGTCCTTGGTTCTAGAGGGAGCAGGCCAGCATTTGCCAGCCAGGAGTTCCCTCTGGTGTGTGGCCTATGTCCAAGGCCACACTCTGGGTGTGAAAGAAGGCCAGTGGGGGTGGGTAGGAGGACCTCATCCCCAGATCCTGAGTCCTCCCACCTGCTCTATCCAGAGTCCATGATCCTCCTGGGCTCCATTGAGCGCTCGCAGGTGGTGGCGTTGCTGGGGGCCCAGCTGAGCCCAGCCCGCCGAAGGCAGTACATGCAAGAGCGTCGAGCTGCCCAGACCTCTCCACCATCTGATCAGGAGAGTCCCCCTAGCCCTGAGACCTCCGTCCGCTTCCAAGTGAGGAGGAAAACCCCACAATCACACACACTTCCTGAATGTCATGTAGACTAATTGGGAGGGCAACACAGAGGTGATCTGGGGCTCTAGCCTCACCGGCCCCTTCCCGCCCATGCAGGTGAACACAGAGGACCCCGGTTTCCCTGCAGCCCGGGAAGAGACTCACAAGCCCCTGAAGCCTGCTCTCAAGAGGGGGCCCAGCAATGCCATGAAATTTGGGGAGAGTCCCACAGGTGAGCCTGTCCCCCACTAACAGAGCTAGAACACGGCCCCTGAGATTTTGCTTGAGCGTATCCCAGGTAAAAGGCTGCCCAGAGGGGCGAGGGGTTACACCAGGACACCTCTCCTCTTGCCCTCCTCACCCGCTGGTCCCCTCCCTCGAAGATGACATGCCCCCCGCTTTCTGCCTTGTGTTTGGGACCGCAGGCAGCATGGAGCAGGCAGGCATTGCCCTCAGGAGCCTCTTCTGTGGCAGTCCACCCCCCGAGGCTGCTTCAGAGGTGAGTAGTTGAAATCCGTCTCCTTCTTTCCAGCTCTCTGTCTCCCTGATGCTGAGACCACCTCTCCATTTACCCTGCAAAGCCTGCCTCCATTCTCCCTGCCCTCTGCCCTCCTAGATGTCAGCTCTGTCCCTGCTGCATGCCCTTCCTCTCAGCCCCACTGCTTACCCTCACCGCCCTCCCTGTAACATCAACTCCTCTTTTCTCTGGCTCTAAACAAGTTGGAGAAGTCAGAATCCTGTGAGAAGCGCAAGCTGAAGCGGGTCCGAATCTCCCTGGCGGTAAGTGCTCCCTCTCTTCCTGCAGTTTAGGATCCCTAGCCGGGTAGGGCTGGGGGCTAGCAGCATAACCCTCCCCACGCTGGGGAGCAGATACACCCACCTCGACCTCTCTTCAGCCACTAGCTGCCAACCTCCCTCCTTCTCTTCTAGAGTGACTCAGACCTGGAAGGCGAGATGACTTCTGAGGAGGTAAGGTGTGACTGGACTCTGGCCCCTCATTTTTCCTGGCAGTGTTCAGTCATCATCTTGGCTGCTGTCCCCATGGGAGGGACCGTGGGGTGAAAGGGGGCAGGCCAGTTTTCAGGGAGGTAAGAGAAGCTATTGGCCCCATCCCTCTTTTTTTTTTTTTTTTTTTTTTTATTTATGATAGTCATCACAGAGAGAGAGAGAGACAGAGGCAGAGACACAGGCAGAGGGAGAAGCAGGCTCCATGCACCGGGAGCCTGATGTGGGATTCGATCCCGGGTCTCCAGGATCACGCCCTGGGCCAAAGGCAGGCGCCAAACCGCTGCGCCACCCAGGGATCCCTGGCCCCATCCCTCTAATCCTCTCAGTCTCATCCTCTCAGATTCAGGAGTGGGAGGAACAACAGCTAGACGAACCTGTCAACTTCAGTGACTGCAAGATTGACCCTGCCCCGTTCCAGCTGGTGGAGCGGACCTCTTTGCACAAGGTAGGGTCAATGGCCAGGGGCTGGCCTGGGCTCTCAGGAGCACAGGGTGGGGATCTAGGTCTTCCCACAGCTTGGGCTCAGGCCAGTGTGTGTGTGGTAGGGGAACAGAACAGCAGAGGGTGGGCTCTTTGCTGAGATGTTTTTCAGACACATCACCTCAAAGGATGGGAAGCCAGGAGCCAGGGCCCCTTAGCCTCTTCCTGCCTACCATGGAGCCAGGCCTCATTTTTCCTCTGCTCAGCCTTGCCCCCGGGGAACTCTGGACCAAAACAGCAACAAAGACAGGGTTTGAGCTGGGTGGAAGCCAGAAGGCCAGGCGAGGGTCAGAGCCAGGCGGGAGGCTGCCAGCACCCAACAAGGCTGATACACTCACACTGAAAAAAATGGGTGAGAAACAGGCAGGATAAGAAAATCTAATAAACAAGCTAACAAACATCCAAGTAGGGGTGGGGACACTGCAGAGAAGAGATAAACAGAGATGTGAAACACCCAGTGGGGGGCTTGGAATGTCAGACCCCAGAAAGTCTGACTTAATGTAGGCCAGAAGAAAACTGGTAGGGACACAGGAAAATCGCTCAGTAGAAGGGCAAACCAGCCTGCAGAAGTGGGGAGAAAACTTGAGTGCAGACAGTTTGGAGGGTGGGGCTGACACTGGAGAGCAGAGGGGACTCTCCAGCATAGAGCAGGGGCATCATCCAGGCATTTTCAAACTTCCATGCGAAGGCAGGGAATGCAGGCAAACCCGGCAGGGTGCTGGGGTAGAAACCAAGCGTTTTAGCTAAATTGTTGACAGATTGGACGTGTGAGCCTCCAAGACACAGGGGCTGCCAGCAGTGGAGGAACACTCCCAAGGTCTGCAGCTCTGGAGGTGCAAGCTGTGCCTAAGAGCCAGCCTATCTCGGACAAGAAGGAGCTAGGCCAGAAAGAACAGGGCACAAAGATACAGAAAAGCAAAAGGTAATTAAAAAAAAAAAAAAAAAACAGCAAACGGCAATAAAGGAACTTATAAACCTTTGGGTAAAGACCTCAGATCAAAGTAGGGAACTACAATGCAATTGCAAGAAAAAAATATATAGGCCTGAGAATACACTAAGTTTTTATTTAAAGCCTTTCTCCCTAAGACCACTGCAGTTTTTCTATCATCTTACTTAGTCCTCACATATCCCATAATGATGATAGGGATAATAACGCCATTTTTTTTTAGTGTTTGGTGTGCGCCAGGGACTTGCTAAGCTCTTCACATGTTTAATCCTCACAACTGGACTGTAAAATAGATATTGCGATAGTCCAGTTGTATAGATAACACTGAAACTCAGAGAAGTTAAGCAAGTTGCCCAAGGTCACACAGCTAGTAAGCAGCACTATCAGACTGGAATCTAAGACAGTCTGACCCAAAAGCCTAGGAACTTAACCTCTTTAATACCCTGAGAGACTGAGGCAGTGAGGAGGTCACTTGCCCAAGTCAGTACAGCAGAATGAAGCCCAGAGCCCAGATTTCCTGGCCCCAATCCCAGGATTCTTTCAGAGGGCCGTGTTGTTGTCCCTCTCCCGTCAATTCACTGTTCCCAAGCCCAAGATGTGCAGGCCCTCCAACAGGCTCCCTGGTGTCTAATTAAAGTGAAAAAGAACAAAGTAGGTGTTTGTTACAAACTTAAAAATTAGAGGAAGAGAAGAAGCCTTTGAGGAACTGGCTAACAAAAGTACAAAGAACTGGAAGTGATAAGAACATAAAAGATTAGAATTCAAAATGTCCTTGCAGGCCTGAAGAATCAATTAGTAGTAGCCCAGTCAAGTTCAGGAGGAGAACATTCAGGCTGAGAGGGAATCCACTGGAAACTATTTAGGAACCTGGGAGACTAGAGCTGGCCAGCCATGGCAGCTAGATGCCACATTCATCCTGAGGCCACCTACAGACAAGCAGTGGAGGCTAGGGTGCCAAAGCTAGGCCAGCTGGGCTCTACCCAGATCCTCCGTCTGCCGTGCATTAGGTAGCTTTGTAGCCTTGGTGAATTTCTTAGCCTATGTTTCACTTTCCTTATCTGCAGGATGCGGATCAGAGTGCCTACATCATAGGTTTTTCTTTGGATGAAGGACTTGATACAGGAGATTTACAACAGTGCTGGCCATAGTAGGAGTTCAATATATGTAAAGGACACCGAGAGGTGGACAGCAGGGTGACTTGAGAAGGCAGTGTAGCCAGGGAAGGGTTGAAGTGTGTAAGAAATTGAGGTCTTCAGGAAAAGAGTGATTATGGGAGGCTGGAAGCTGGAGTGCCTGGCTGAATCTGAGGCTGGAAGGACCGGCTGGGATGGCCTTGGGAAGGGACTTGTGGCCATTCTGGGGAGTCTGGGCTCTTGAGAAAGCTTGGCAGAGCCAAGTTGGAGGGGAGACCAAAAACAGAACCAGTGAGGGTGCTATGGCCTGGTCCTGGTAAGGATGGTGAGGGAGTCCGACAGCCAAGATGTTGAGGATGATCGGCAGATCGGCAGCACTTGGTGACTGCCCAGGACCAGTGGTTTGCAAACCAAAAGGCATATAAGCCTGCCAGAAGCTCATTCTCATTAGGATTGTGGAGAAAAAGAAAAATCCAAGGAATGATTTAATAAGATGCTTGGAAGAAGATAGAGGGATTATTAAATCATAAGGAGACAAAGCTACAGAATTACTGAGACAAGAAATCTCATAATAAAGATCTGTTTCCCTCTGAAGTCAGATGAGGAAATTAAAGGAAACGTGTAGCACATAGGATTCAAGTTGGATATGAGGAAGTACTTGCTAACCACATGACAGTTACGATAAAGGTATTGAAGGAGCACAGAAAAATTTAGTCTACAACTGAACTTCTGCCTTTAGAAGTATTGTCATGCCTTAGCTGGAGACTTAGGAAAGTTCTGGAAGTCCTCTAATAAAAAATTTAGCAACTGTTTAAGAAAATATTTTTAAAGCTTTAAGATGGTTATAATGAGTGCTGAGTAACTGGTACTCAAAAAGCTGGGTTATTAATGCCCATTTTGATTCAAACACTAAGCCAAGAGGCTTACAAACTCACAACACTGCAATAAGTGATAGGCCCCAAACTCCAGGAACTGCTGTGTCAGTAGGGTGTTTTTCAAGACATCTGGCCCAAGAAAATCTACTTAGACTACAAGGGGAACTAGTTGACAATTTCTGAGCCCTGGGGATTATTACATTTGAAAATTGAGGCAAGAGTCCAAAACAAGAAAAACATGGGAGGATGTGGATAGCTGTTACTTCCCTGGACTTCAAGCTACATCTCAACAGCACTTGGGATGCTGCTTGGGCCCCAGAAAAGGCAAACTGTATGCAAGACAGTGCTTCAGGCCATGACTGAAGTGTCAGAGCCAGGGTGAAGGGACACTTTAACTGCCAGACAACTGGAGGCAAACGGGAAGCATGTGTCAGCCACAAAGTCCAGGGCCAGTACCCTTAAAGGATATGGAACCTCCCTCCTAGGTACCTGTGTGACTGATTGGACATCTGCACAGGACTGGGGCTTTGCTTCCTCCTCCTGTGGTGTGTTAAAAAAGCTCCTTCTGGAGCTGCAAAGTCCCTTCACCCTGAGCCTCATGCTGCCTCTCCCATAGAATGGGTATCATACTTCCAACAGGACTGAAATCAATGGCTGACTTCAGAATGACCTAGCCCAGTGCCTGGCCAATCATTAGATGTCACGTTTGAACAGTTGCTCTCTCCTCCATCATCCTCCTAACATGGGACAAAGAATCCTTTCTCTGTTTTTCCATCAACATAAGCAACATAAAGATTCCCACCACCAAGTTTCTGAGGCCTGGCTGCAGAAACATTCTCATGATTCTTTTCCCTCCAGTGGTCATCCCTTCCACCCACCATCTATGGCACCCCTCCTGTTCCCCACTCCACCTGTCCTGGGCCCCTCTGGCCAGTAATTTAGAACTGTCCCCTGGCGTATGACGTCCAGTGTGTTTTCTCCCAACCCCGCAGACTCACACCATCTTCTCACTACTGGGAGTGGACCATGCTTATGTCACCAGTATTGGCAGACTCATTGGGATTGTCACGCTAAAGGAGGTGAGATGATAATAGCCATCAGACCATTTCTGCTTCGAAAAAGTCATGTAGGCTTGTGTCCAGCCCACCTGGGGGTGGAGTCTGAGCAAGGAGCTCGGAGTCCGTGCACCTGACCCTCTCCCCTTTCCAGCTCCGGAAGGCCATCGAGGGCTCTGTCACAGCACAGGGCGTCAAAGTCCGGCCACCCCTCGCCAGCTTCCGCGACAGTGCCACCAGCAGCAGCGACACAGAAACCACGGAGGTGCATGCACTCTGGGGGCCCCGCTCCCATCATGGCCTCCCCCGGGAGGGGAGCCCTTCTGACAGCGATGACAAGTGCCAATGAACCCCTCAATGGGTGGCCTGAGATGACAGTGGCCATGGCTGTTGGCCCATCCTGAAGCTCTCCTATTCCTTCTGCCTTGGGAAAGGAGGCAGCTACACTAAAGGCTGGAGCCGTAGCCCCCCTTCCAGGCCTGGGGTGCTAAGTTCTTCCTCCTGGTTCATCCTACCTGGAATCTGACCCAGTGCCCACCTGCAGCAAGTATTCCATGGGCAGGAAGATCAGCATCCCCCTGGCAGGATAGGGGTGGAGTTACTTGACCCCTGAGCCCCCTCTGAGGGGGAAAGGGGTAGAACTAAGATGGGTTTATACTGGAACCTCCTCCAATGACCAGATGTATATAGAGATTTACAAAGATTTTTATATTAATTTAATAAAACAAATTCTTAAATAGAACAAAATAAACACCTAATGAGCCACTTATATATAGAATGCCTGTGCCCATCAGCTCTTGTTCTTACCTTGGGCCCTCTTATCTGCCAAAGCCTACAAGGCTCCAAATTCTGCAGCTACCCACACCCCCCTACAGCCCATCAAACTCCAGAGCTCACTGTGTAGAATACAGGATCTACAGAGGCCTCCACTGCTTAGTTATCAATACCCTAGCTGGGGCAGAGGCCCTCGGTATTGTAGCTTTGGCCTTTCATTCAGCCAAGAAAGACACTACACTCTTCCCTCCCCAGGGACAGACACTCCCACATGACTGTCACTTGTTGGCACGATTCCTGCTCCTGCCCCAGCCGGGCTCAGGCATCAGCAGACAACTGCCCAACCACCCGTGTGGCCCCCTTGTGGCCCTTTCTGGAAGAACATCAAAGTCCCAGCTCTGTAGCAACCCAGAGCCTCCCCTTCCTTCTCCCAGCTCCACTCTGAGAGCTCTGTGAATGGGGCAGGCAGGCAGGCTGTGAGCCGCTTGGACTCTGCCCACACACCCTACAAGGGGCCAGTAAAAGGGTAGAGGGCACATGATTTCATCAATCCAGTGCCTCCCAGAGAATATCCGACTGAAAGAACAGACCAAAACCCCTCTTTCTTTAGGAAAAAGAAGAAGATTTAGAGATGATGGAGAGGCGAAGCACAGCACGAGCCCAGCTGGGCGAGGGGCCCTTGGGGGACGGCTCAATCCTAGGCTCCAGGAGGGTAAGAGCCAGCCCGCCCTGGGGTAGGGGTGATTCTATCAAGCACTGCACATGGACTCAGAGGTGGAGAGAAGCAGAGAAGAGAGAGGCATGGGGGAGGGGGAGGAGGGGCCGGGCTCCCTCCCATTCCACCCCACAAGGCCCAGTCACAACCACCCCCTTCGGGGTTCACATCATCCAAGGAGGAAATGTGTATGTGGCGTTTTTGATTTAAGAACATGAACATCACTGTCTGCCACAGCTGTAGCCATGCCCCAGGGGCCCCGGGCAACCCCCGGCAAACCCCAGGAGTGGGGGCAGGACATGCGCCCCCAGCCTGGCCCCTGCCTCCTCTCCAAACACTTTCATGCAAAACACACAACGGAGGAGTGAGTGCTCCCAGGAGCCCTCTAGGCTTTGGAGCTCTGCCGGAAGCCTCCAGCCCGCACTTGGGCACAGAGGCTCTGCCCCCAGCAGCAGCAGGGAGACACATGCCGCCACCAGGCATGATGTGGGTCACTGTTCCTCCGGCTGTGCCTCATCCTCGTCTAAGGACACCACCCCAGAAGAAGCTACATCAGAGGCTTGCCGCTGCCGTTCCCAGCTGCCCACTGGCGGCGGACAGAGAGGCTGACAGTCCTTGCAGGGGGCTGGCTCCTCCTCGGCGGGGGAAAGGCAGGACTCCATGAGGGGCGAGTTGTAGAGCGAGTCCTGGGCCTCCAATGGGCCCAGGCTACGGAAGGCACTTTCCCGGCTGGGGGGCAGTTTGGCGAGGAGCAGCTCGTCGCCCAGCAGCTGGGAGGCCAGGCGGGCTGGGGAGCCCAGCAACCCGTCCTCTAGGCTGCACAGACTGGAGCACAGGGTCTCTGGGGACACGGTCTGCGAGCAGTCGCTCTCAGGCTCCACAGAGCCCTGGCGCATAGGCCTGGAGAATCGGTGGCCCGTGAAGAGGTCCTGGAGGTGGGGCCCCAGGGGCAGCTGCCCAGCCATATCTGCAGAGGGAGAGACAAGAAGAGAGCCCTATTAGCCCCATTTCAACTGGCCAACCTGGAAGCCACGTTCTCCCCACACCACCCCTAGCTCTGGGAGGAGCTAAGTAACTTTGGGCATGTCACAACATCTCAGTGCATCCATCTCCTTTATGGTAAATTGGGGAATCTATTATACCTACTTATGGGGTTGTTGAGAGAACAAAAGAATACAGCACACAGTAAGAAAGCAATAAATGTGGGGATGCCCTGCACGGCCGTGTGCTGGTGGCTCACACACAAGGGGAGCCCATCCAAGGCAGTGAGTGAAGACTGGAGTTCAGCCCACCCTTCTGCTCACCAAGCAGCATGGCCTAGCTTGGGGCTGTGCCCGCCAGAGAAAGAGGTGCTTTTTTTCAAATTTGCACAAAGGTTCTACGTGGGGTAGTAGTGGCCTTGGATAAATGTTAGTTATTATCATTATACCAGGAGTCAAAGCAGGCCTGGAACTCAATCAACAAGAACATTTGTGGTTCAGGGCTCTGTCTTGGCCTCAGGCATCCCAATCAGTCACCTCTGGACCACAGCAGAAGTCTAATGTATTGCCAGTCTGCTCTGCTGTACTGCCCTTGGAGAATCTGTTAATTAGCAGGAAGGGTAGGGGCTGGTGGAGGCAATCTTCAAAGGCAAAGAAGTATCGGGGGTGGGGTGTTGTGAGGCATGAGCCCAGAAGCTACAGAGAAAGTCAGCCATGTGTTCTGGGAATGGGAAGATGAAAGGAGGGCCGTGCACAGCTGCACAGCCCCGCAGCGTCCCCTCTCTCTGTGAGCATTGGCCCAGAGAAAGGCCCAGAGGCAGGTCTCGGATGGAATTCGAGGATGCTGAGCCTGAGCCAGCATGGCCCTGTGGGCAGTCCAGGCCCAGCACGCCTTCCTGTTTGCCTGGGGCCATGGCCCTGTGAGGCACTATGCTGCCGCAGCTCATCTGTGCTGCTGCAGCTGGCCAAAAGGCCGCCCAGGAAGGGAAAGGCAAGGCACAGCAGACTCTCCCAGAGATGCAGCTGCATAGAAGGTGTCCGTGAGGTCTCTGGACTACACGGCCCAATGGCCCAGAGAGACAGAAGGCTCAGCATGTACATGAAAGGAACTCTTCCATTTCCAGCTGCTGACTGCTCACCCAGGAGCATGGAGAGCCCTCTTGCCCCCAGACTGTCAGCGACTGCGTGGCCAGGGTCTGTTCCCACCCTCCCCTTCCAAAGGCTGAGCTCTGAATCACAAGGCCTCTCAGGCAGTCTCACCCCAGCTGGGGGTCCTAGCATTGCCTACCCCTTACCTGAGTCAGTTCCTCCAGTAAAGTCCTCATCATAGGATTCATCAGTGGAGTCCTCACCATCCACTGAAGACCACGCCCGAAGCTTGGCTTCTGCAATGGCAAATTGCTCAGCCACTCCTGTCAGGGAGGACAAATAATTTATTAGCAGAGAAGGTTCACCAGCAGAATTCGTTAGCTGAAGAGCTACGACGACGAGGGCTCAGGTTGGAGACAGGAAAGAAAAGAGATGGGCGTGTGGAAAGAGCATCCCAATGACAAACGTGTAGCTGACCCTTTCCTGTCCCCACCTGCTGCAAAGCGAGCCTCTTGTTCACCCTCACTGAGGTCCGAATAGGAGGAAAAGGCTGATTCCAGGGCAGCAGGTGAATCACTTGGCTTGCTCCAGCCCTTCCACTCAATAAGGTGAGCCACTCGGCCCTGGGCCATGGCCGTGGGCTTGGTCACGTGGTCCTTCACCACCTGAGAAATACCTGCAGGTGGGGCAGAAGGAAGAAGCCTGGTTAGGGCACAGGCCAGGGAGGGCAGTGCAGGGTGGTGGTAGCTAGGGTCCACTCGTGCCTTTGGATGGGAGGAGGGAGCTGAGATTCCTCTGAGAAGGGGAGGAAGAGGGAGATCCCAGCAAGAATGCACAGGATACAGTCCCCGGGGGTATGTGCAAAAGGAAGAAGGAGGGACAAAGTGGGCCAGAGGTATGGCAGGGCGGGGTGGTGGTGGTGGGGGTTGCGTACCATGCAGGGAGGATCTGGCCAGTGCAGCAATCTCCTGGATAGTTAGGGCTCTCCGGGACTTGGGCAGCATCGCGACTGTGTCTCCAACATTCACCTTGGGTGACAGCATCAAAAGGTCAGTGCTCCTCTGACAGCAGCATCCCCCTACATGCCCATGGCCCACCCAAAGTGTCAAGGGGATATGGAAGCTGGGAAGGGAATGTCAGGGCAGTACTTAGGTCCCAGTGGCCACTGAGATACGTAAGAGGGAGAGTAAGAAGTCAGGATCAGCAAGCTATGTCCTCTAAAGGAGCAACAGAGATTCAGGCTGACCCAAAGGAACAAAACTGTAGCTACCACCCCCACCGTCCCAGCTCCCAGAGGGAGGGAGGGAAGGACGGATGGAGGGAGGGTGGGCGGTTGGGAAGTCAAGAACCATGGAAGGGGGCCTTTGAGAAGAAAAAAGGAAGGGATGCCATAGGGAATCCTATGGCATCAAGGACTTCCCCCAGGTTCTCTCCTCTTTGCCCCTCTCCTCCTCTCAATCTTCAGACATCCCAATCTCCTAGCTGTTTCTACAGCCTACCACAAACTCAGCATGACCCAAACCAAACCCAACCCCTTTTCCCACATCTGGCCCTGCTTCCTGACTTCCTTGCACTGCAACACCCAACCACTCTGCCCATTCAGCCTAGTTCCCAACCTCAGCATTACCATGAACTCTCCCTAAGCTTTTCTCCTCCCTGCTGTTCCCACTGCCACTGCCCTCCCTTCCTTGAGCCCTCAATATCCCAGGTCCAGATGAGCACCATTGTGCCCCCTCAAGCTCTTACAATTCCAGGCGCTTCTCTCAGCCTAGAACTAGAACGTTGTGTAAGTGTTCCTCTCACTCCTCCCTAGAGCTGGCTGGCTCTCATCTTTCAGGTCTTGGCTGAAACAACACTCCCTCAGAAAGGTCTTCCTGGCCATCCTACCAGGTGTCCATCCTCCCTCTGTAGCAAGTCACCAACCTCTATGAACATACCCTGTGTGTATAATCATGGGTCTACTCCATGTGTTTCCCTATCTCTCATTGGTCTCCCTTACTGGTCTCTAGCCCTTGGAGGAATTTGGTCTCTTTTGGTCACTGCTGCACTCCAGCATTTAGCACAGTGCCCAGTACAGAGTAACCTTTCTAAATACATAGGCTGAATGAATGAGGCAAAGTATAAATGTAAACAATTTTCTCCAGAGTGCAACTGGTCACATGTCCCTATTTAAAACCTTTTCCGGGCTCCTCCACTGCCCAGTGAAATGCTAGCTTCACAGCCAGGCACTGAAGGAGCCCACTCTGTGAGGGCCTGCCCCTTTCCAGGCCTTGGAATCCACCATCTGATCTTCTCTGCCCAAGAAAACCCCACTTCCACCTTCCCTGTCAGCAAACAGCCCTCCTGCCTCCAGCCAAAAGAACCCAGCTCTCCCCTGGGCTAAGAACGCCATCCTTGCCTGACAAAATGCTCCCTACCATCTAAGGCCTGACTCAAGTGTCGCCTCTTATGTTTTCAGTACAGTTTTCTCTGTCTCTTCAATACCCCACCCCACCCCCACCCCAGCATTGCCCTCGCATCTCTCCTGAGGGATCTCGGGATGGCAGGGCCTGACTCTGATTTACCTGGGCTCCTTCCTCCACTTGGCACCTGGTTCAGTGTTCCCTGGCAAGCCTCGCAAACGTTTGCCTCAATGAATGAATGAAATCGGAGATACGTGCCCCCTCCCCGGAACTGTCTAGCTCTCCAGATCAGGTTCCCACCCTTCACAAGAAGGGCCCCACCTGCTCGCTCCCTTGACCTCAGGCCCACCCTCTGCTCCCCTCCCCCTCCCTCCCCCGTCTCAGTACCTGGCTTACAGGGGCCCCAGGGTGGCGCCGTTAGCTTCCGGCCAGGCCTGGGGGGAGGAGCACCTGCTGGGTGTTTCCTGGCTCGCTCTCCCTCCCTCCCCTCACTGCCCCCAGCCACCGCCATCCGTGCCGGCGCTCCGCGCAGCTGCGGCCCAGGCCCAAAGAAAAGGTGTGTGTCTCCCTGGCAACCCATCACCATGCAACAGGGTCTCCCGGGATACGGCCTGGGATGCGCTGACGTCAGCGCCCAAGGCGCGAGCAAAGCCCGCCCGCTGGCTCCACGCCGAGCCGAGCAGACCGGCGCGGGGGCGGCCTTGGGGCCCGGCCGGCCGGATAGCGCCTCCGCTCGCAGGAAAAGGGAGCCAGAAGCAGGCTGGCGAGGCGGGGGTGGGGGATACAGATCCCCTTCATGTGAATGCGGCCCCCCTTCCCCCTACCAATACCAGGGGCCCAGCACCTCTGGCAAGTCCTGGCTGTCCACGGAGGAAGGGCGGGAGGACCGGCTCCAGCCTCGGAGGGTCCGAGCAGATCCCAAGGAAGATAGAGAGAGGCCCCGAGGAAGTTCGATCCACTCCACAGCCCAAGCAGGGTCCGAGGCCACTGAGGGGTGGGGGAAAGGCTGTTCACCTGGGCTCCCACTTCTGTCAAAATCCCCATTTTCATCCGGCGCTGCCGTATCATTCTCCTCACCCCTCCCCCACCTCCCAGGATATCAGCAACCACCTGGTGCTCTCCACAATTCTGAAGACCCCTATCCTACATTCCTGACCTTCAGGCCCCTGGGGCCACTGTGTGGCAGCCCACTGGGCCCCTTCCTCTGGATGTATTTTGCCATCAGAACTCTAGGGATGAAACCTAAACTTTCATAAATTCTGAAAATCTTGGGTTTTTCGGCCAACCCATTCATTCATCTTGGAAAGCACACCACGTTCTTCCACCACCACCACCATCACCACCGCCATCCTTCTCCCCACCACCACCTTGGATCTTTTACAGGCTTGGTGCCTTCTTTCTCTTGGTCTTTCCTCTCGCCAGCATCAGCTGGTATGCAGCTCTTTTCTCTTCTGACAAATCCATTATTTTTTCTTACTTTCACCCCCTCGTCCCCTAAGGCTTTTTTCCTGATGCCCTGTCTGGCCCCGGCCTGGTTGTTCCTGTTTCATCCTGGTTCCCAAGATCTAAGCCAGAGTAATTGTCCTTTTGCCACCTGAGCATCCTACTTCTCAGCTTCCCCTCACCTCCCAGATCACATCTACATTCCCTGGTCTCACCTCTGCGACTTGTCTGACAAGTCCATCGTCCTCCAGGCCCTTCACGCTGCCACAGAAACATTTTGCCCAGCACAGAAATCATAGGCATGCTGGCTGTGTTGATGCAGAGAACCAAAAGCCCAGAACCGCTCCAGGCTCAGCTCCCAGTTCTATTCTTATTTTGGCTCCGGATGCTGAGCCAGTCCCCTCCCCACTTGGAACCTGTGCCTAGTCACATAAGGAGAAGACTCCTTCCTCTTGGCTTTGAGGAGGTGGGAGTGCAAGGGACCCAGCAGAGCTCTCTAGAGCTCAGGGAGCTGAGGCCCTTCCCCTAGACAGTGCCAACAGGCAATGTACATCACAACTGACCTTTAGCTGGAGCAGCCGTCTCTGTCCCTGAGCCTCAGCCAGCTGGTGGTCCCCAGAACTGCTACCAACCAGAAGGAAGACACAAGGTTACAGGCCATCCCTGGCCCCCAGCTGGTACCTAATCAGGGCTCTCAAAGCCAGTCCTGAGGTCAGCCAAACCCTCCCCTGACTACAGGAGAGAATGACTTCCTGAACTCCAAGCTTTAGCAGGGCCAGAGGGATCAGAGCAGTCTGCTGCTTCTCAGCTTCAAAAGTCATGAGGTTAATTTAGGACTACAAATCCCAGAATTCTTCATGGGAACCCAAAGAAAGTACAAATCTCAGCCAGAGTCTTAGCTCCAAAGAATCTTAAGTACAAACCACACTAAGACCTGTATGACTAACCACCTGCTCTGAAAGCCCAGGACCCATACCAAACCCAGCCCTCAACCTCACAAGTGAGTCCCCGCCTGGCCTTAGGCTTGGAGAAATCCATGACCCTTAGGTAGGCTGGTGGACCTCAGATGCATA
This sequence comes from Canis aureus, assembly GCF_053574225.1. NCBI lineage: Eukaryota > Metazoa > Chordata > Mammalia > Carnivora > Canidae > Canis > Canis aureus. The sequence continues at coordinate 21,819,317 of NC_135641.1, read as the reverse complement.
GCGCTGAGGCCAGGCCCCAACGTGCACCACCATCCATAGGAACCAAGATCCAAGCAGCAGGGATCGCCAGTTGTAGGAAGCCCTAATGGCCTCTCTGTGGGCTCCTCTTTCCCACCACAAGGTAGGATGATTTTGTTGGGAGTGGGGGAAAGGAACAAAAACAGTTATTATGGTGATCATGTGCTCACAGGTGCCCCAAAGGGGGCCTCAGTCCCCTTCATCACTCATCTGATTCTGAAGGAAGCAGTTAAGTTTTAGCCAAAAAACTCCATAGTGGGGTGCCTGACAGGCTTTGCAGGCTACCTTCTTAAGGGGGTTGGGGCACAGCTTAGGAGAGGCAGGTTCCCAGCAAGGGCCACTCCCAGGGCACGGGAGAGGAAAGGTGTGGGCCGCGGGGGCGGCGGGTGTGTGGGCGTGGAAGGCCAGTGGCCGTAGACAACTTGCCCCTCCCAAGGCTGTGCGCGCCTCCTGCCCCCCTCAGCGGTGTGAATCCAGGCGTAAAGCCTACGGGTCTACACCGCAAAGCCCAGAAGCAGGCAGGCCGTGGGAGCGAAGCCGAGTCGATTCAGCCCCCTCCCCGCTCGGCTCGCTCCCTCCTCCGGCCGGGCCCGCCTCCCCGGTGCAGGCTCCTCCCTCTCCCCGACACCGGCCCCCTCCTCAAGGCCCCCACCCACCGGCGGCCCGCGCACCGGGCAGCTGCAGCCCGACTCCCCCACCGGAGCCTGGCCTCCGCCTCTTACCCTGACCCGCCGGACTCCGAGAGCCGATGCAGCCCATGGCCGGGCACCCAAGCACGCTAGCCCGCGCTCGGGGCCCGGGCCATCGCCTTGCAGAGGGTCGGGCCGCGGCCGCCGCCGGGGAGGGGAGAGCCCGCGAGAGGGGAGGGGGTGGGAGCCGCGTCCGCCGCCGCTCCCCGGAGAGGGAACCGGGCCGGTGACGTCAGCGCGGGGGCGTGGCCACCCGCGTCACCACCCAAGGCAGGCGGGGCGAACGCGTCACCGCCACGCAGGGGCGGCCTGGGGCCGAGTCCGGAAACACCCGGTCCTCTCCTCCCAGGCCCTGGGGAGCCACCCTGAGGGAAGAGGGTGCGCGGGAGCTCATGGGCGCGGGCTGCCCGGCATACCGCGTTGGGGTCAGACTCCTCGCGTTCAGCCCTTCTTGCAGAGGGGACCTTGAAGCCATAAAGGCCTTCTTGGCCACAGCAGCGTGAAACCCAGGGCCTCCTCCGCGCACAGGTCCGTCTGCATCACATTCTTCTAGGAGAGTAAGCCCAGCGAGTGTGTTCTGGAAGTACTCCCACAGCTATTTTTCTTCTTCCCTACCAGCTAACAGGGAACCCCACCATGTCGGTTTCAAGGGTCCAACCCTCCAGGAAAGTGGACCCTCCAATCCCCACAATCATGGACAGGGGAAGAGGCAAGAGGGGTGCCAGGTTACAGGAACAGTGCTACAGTGCCAGCTCTGGAAAGGAGGCTGCCCACCTATCCATACCCCTTCTCCAGAGGGAGCAGGCCATAAAGCAGAGAGGCAGTGAGCTTAATTGAATTCATGTTTAATAATTACAGGCACCGTGCCCCCCCCTTCCCCCTGCCCAGGCAGCAGCAGGGGTGGTGCAGGGGCTGGGGCATATGCCCCCAGCAGCGAGGACGGCAGTCCCATGAGTGATTTTCAGAAAATAAAAAAGGACCCCAGGGGCAGGCGGTGGTGCCCCCCCCCCAAGACACACCAAATTTCAAGACTTTATATATAATATATCTCTGTGCCCCAGGGGGAGGTGAGGGACACCTGGCAGCATCCTGGAGGGGGGGCCCCAGGCAGCCCCACGCCATCCTGCCTCTTCAGCCATTTTATTAGCTCAGACACATCGCACTACAGGCACCCACTGCCACCGCCGCCGCTGCTGCCGCCCCCCCTGCAGTCCGGGCGGCTGGCCGGGCCATCCGAGTGTCCATGGGGCTCCAAGTCCCCGGCCCCACCCGCCCTCAGTTGTGGTCAGACTCCTCCTCCTCCGCCTCACGAAGCCACTTGAAGAAGGCTGTGACAGATTTAAGGGCCACACCCTTGCCCTGTTGCTCAGCAGGGTCCTTGCTACTCTCCCAGCTGTAGAAGGCATCCTCTTTCACCACATCCTCGTCATACAGCGCATCAAAGAACATCCGAAGCAGGTCTGCAAGCAGGCAGGAAAACAGCAGTTAAGAGTTGTGCTGCCCACAGCCACCCCATTCCACTCCTGGGCTCCACTGTTCGAACAAGGGCCTGACCCACCATCCTGATATCTGTGTCTGACCATTCCAGAGTGACTAGGTGGGTCTCTAGAACAAGATGTTAATTTCATGATCGAAGAGACTAGTGCATAGTAACAAGTGACAGCAAAACCTTAAAACCTGTCCAAGATTCACCTCAGCAGCTTCACTCACAATATATTAAGAAAAACTATACAAAGAATTGGTACTCCTCATTTTGGGAATGATGTTAAGTCCCAGAACTATCACTCACCAAAGTCAAGGGTTTGTATCCTGGAACATTCAACAGCCCCCATCAAAGACCCTGGAAAACTATGGATCCCAATTTCTTCTCACTTTCTACACATCTCCTGAACATACATACCCTCTCTGGCCTTGACACTTAAATGTGCTGCATTCTTTCCCAGGAACATCCTTTCTCTTGTCACCTTCCCAGTGAATTTCTTTAGGCTCAACTCCAGCACCCCTTGCTCTGACCCTCTTTCTCCCCAACCTGGCTACTAATTAAGTCTTCCCAAGCACTTGTCCTATAAGCCCTGAACACAACCTATCCCAAAGCCCACACTTTTATAATCTTTCCAAAAGCAAAGGGACGCCAAGTTGTGAATATAATTTCTGGAATCTAGGCCTAGATGAAACACTGACAGCCATCTATGAGAAAGTGCAAGCCAGGATGTTTCTCAGGGTACACACATTCAAATTCACAACCACTGCTCTCCAGACCCACCCTACAGCAGCAGAGCATTTATCCCAAACTTGTGTTCCAAATCCCATGCACACCTACCCTGGGGATCCTACATAATCAATTATCCACTCTGCCCTATATTTTCAAGCCCAAGTTTATCCCATCTAAACACAAATGGGCCTCCTTTACAACCATTATCTCTTACACTCGAACAAAAGATTTTTGTCTTTGGACAAAAGATTATCTAAATCCAAAGACCTTGTCTACACTTAGCTATTTTCCTTTCTTCCTGTCTCAGTCAAGTATTACTCAGTCCTTTCCAATCCAGATTACCCTCTGCTCTACCAAATACTATTTATACCAGAGTGGCCTCCGTGTGTTTACACTCCAAAGGCCCTAAAATATTCAGGTCTGTTCCTATGAACTCTCAAGCAGCATCTACCATCATTGACCACTTCCCGCTCCTAAAATTACTGTCCTTTGTTCAAAGCGCCGTCTTCCTCTGATCCCTACCTGTGGGTCCTTCACTTCCCTCAATGTTCTATCCTAGGATCTCATCACTTTGTCTCAGGCAATCTATATCCTCTGGTAACTTGCACATGTATTACTCTGTGCCAGCTTCTCACAGATCAGCTGCCAACCCTGACCTCTTCCTTTCCAAATGAATTCCAATACCCAGCTGTCACCTGACATCTCTGATTACCTGGACCAGGGACCACAAAACTCAGTATGACCAAACTGGACTTGATCCAGTGTTCCTAACCCCATAGGGTAAATGGTACCACACTATCACCTCACCTGCTAAAAGCATCCTGAAAGTCATCCCTCTCTCATCACCTCTTTCTCTGACCCCAGTGTTACATTTTAACTGTAAGTACACCCTTCCTAGCTCCACTGCTACCAGCAAGTTTGAGCCACCAGCAACACAACCCGCTTCTAATTTGCCGCTCTTACCATGTTTACATTCATCCCATTTCAAACCACTCGTCCTACTAAATGGCCAGAATGAGCGAAAAACTAAAATCCCACAAAGCTTTCTCCTGTCCTTAAGCTGAAGGCTAAAACTCATCCCACAGCTCAGACAGCCCTGCATGACCTGGCCCCATGTCCATCTCTCCAGGCCCATCTTTCCTCACACACAACTGGCTGCTATGCTCAACCACACTGGCCTCCCTGAGCAATTCTTTTACCTTGTGTCAAGTCCTTTCTGCCTCAGGGCCTTCCTTTACACACAGTTTCTTCAAGTATCCCCCTCCCATTTGTCATTTGGCTGCCATTTTCAATTCCCACTCATTATCCCTTACACTAGGTGTCCCCAGAGAGCACCCCACAGGACCCATGTTCTAACACTCATCACCACTGTGTTGTTAGACTCCATGCCAACACAAGACCTGTGTTCAACTTAATCACTGCCAATGTCCCAGTGTCTTAGCACATACCTATTTGCCAAAGGCATAATCTCAGGCATGTTAACTAAGCCTCAGTCTCACAATATGGAAAAGGGGTAACAGCATCTACCTTAAACAACAGTTGTGAGAATTAAATGAAGGAAAGAAAAACCTCTCAGCCCCCTGCCAGACTGCAAGAGCATTCGGTACTTAGAAATCATTATTGCAGGCAGCCCGGGTAGCTCAGCGGTTTAGCGCCACCTTCAGCCCAGGGCCTGATCCTGGGGACCCGGGATTGATTCCCACGTCAGGCTCCCTGCATGGAGCCTGCTTCTCCCTCTGCCTGTGTCTCTGCCTCTCTCTCTCTGTCTCTCATAAATGAACAAAATCTTAAAAATAGAGAACTCAAAAAATAACTTAAAAAAAAAGAAAGAAATTATTATTGCAGGGCACCTGGGTGGCTCAGTCGGTTAAGCATCTGCCCTCAGTTAAGTCATGATCCCAGGGTCCTGGGATCAAGCCCCGTGCCGGCCTCCCTGCTCAGCAGGGAGTTTGCCTCTCCCTCTCCCTCTGTCCCTTCCCCTGGCTTGCTCGCTCTCAGAAATTAAAAAAAAAAAAAAAAAGCTGTATCACTTTTCACCTCCATGCTCAAGGCATCTAATAGCTGGCTAGGCACAAAAAGGGCAGTCAATTAACCTTCAAAGCTGAGTCTTAACTCCTTTCACTTGTAAGCAAGGAAACAAACAGTGCAGGGGAAAGCAAATAAACCACCAGGATGTTTTGCTCTCTGGGGACCACCCCCCTTTCTTGGGTTGAGACCTTTTCCACAACTGCCCCCTGCTCTCAGGCTATGCAACCACCCACACGCCCTGCAGCCTGATTCTTACTGGCAGGCTGTTCTAAGGTCACTACAAGGGCCTGGAGGGCATAGAGTGCCTGCAGCTCCTTCTGCTCATCACACAGGTATTTCTGTAGCAGTTTCGCTCGAGCTTTCAGCACCGCAACATCCACTCGGAGGGGCGTCTCAACTACAGGGAGGAAGACAGAGTTAAGTGGACTAATGCACCCTCACCCTGGTCCATAACTAGGAGGCAAAGACTAAAACTTCCCTCCCTCCATTTGTCCACTGGGCCCACCCTTGCCCCACCATCTCCCTGGCTCCTCTTACAGATAATTGCAGAATAGCAGACAGTTGTCATGAGGGCTCGAACTAGTGTGTTGGATGCTACCTGCTGCTCACTCAGGTTGGCCTGTGCAGAAGAGAAACAAATGACCCTAGAGTTCAGAACTATGCCCCTACCCGCACACCAAGAACTGCCTCTCCTTTATTCGTCTCTCCCAATACCCAGGAGAAACATACCTCTATCCAGTCAAACACCCGCTGGTTACTGCTGCCCTCCTTCAGCAGCTTCTCCAACTGTCTGTTCAGCTCCTCGGAGGAGAGCATCCTTTGGCCAGGGGCTTCTGACTCCTCACCCAAGGTATACTCCACCTTCTAAATAAGACCCACAGTCAGAAAAAAACAAACAAACAAAAAAAGACCCACAGTCAGGAGGTTAAGTGTACCACGTAAGTGTGCTGAAGCAAGAGGAAGAAGAATGGCCAGTCCCAAATGCTAGAATTAATCTAACTCTAGCCGCAAACCTGATCAGCGACGAATGCACTGACATCCTGGCCTTCAGGTAGGAATTCCTTCCAGCTGAGTCCAGCCTCTCGCCACATCATCCCCACCTTTTTGGGACCCTAGAAAATACAAGAACAATTTAGCAACCTTCTCTCCCTCCAAGACCTAGCTCTGCAAATGTCACCCAACAAATATTTACTACAAGGTCACTATGTGCCCACTAGGGGCTTCAGGATGTTACAGAAGTACCGAAAAGACACCATCTATCCATGCCTACAGGCTAGTACCAGATACAGATATCAGCCAATAATCACTCAAAGACACAAGAAATCACCTACCACAGTGCTAGGAAATGGCAAGGGCAAGGAGGAATAGCCTAAGAGCCTCTAGAGAAGAGGTCAATTAGCTTTCACAGGATTACCTTTACTGAGAAAGGTAAAACACCAAATCCAAATACCTCAACTTAAGCCTTCCACACTCCTCTACACTTCTTTTTCTAGAATAGCTTAGTTTTTCATTATTCCAAGCTATAACAAATGTTCATGAGACAGGACATCTCACAAATAATAAGCCTTTTTGGTTACCAAGTCCAAAAAATTTAAGCAGCAGATAAATCCCCCCACACAACCCCAAGGCAAATCAGAAATCCTCACAAACAGTCTGAGCCCATTTTCTGTGAAGGGACAAGAGATTCCAGAGGCATTACTCTATAATAACAGATATTCAGGGGTGCCTGGGTGGCTCAGTCAGTTAAGTGTCCGCCCTAGGCTCAGCTCATCATGATCTCAGGGTCCTAGGAACAAGTCCTGCCATCGGGCTCCCTGCTCAGGAGCTTCTGCCTCTGCCTCTCTCGATCTACCAAATAAATAAAATCTTAAAGTTCTATGTGTATAATAACAAATATTCAGAATGACATTAATCCTTAATAAGACTACCATACTTCACAAATTTTAAAAATGCTCATTCTGAGGCCACTAAAACGAAGTCCTCTCACAGTTGATATATTACATTTAAGCAAATGATCATGTCTTTTCTTTACTAACAGGGTAGCAATAACATATCCCACAACCTGCTGTACCACAGATTCAATGAAATACACACTAGTTCAACATGCCTCTCTCTTTTTTCAAATACAGACTATCCTAACACAGGTTTCTACCTAAAAGGATTAACAGAACACTGAAATAGCAATTCTTTTCCACTCATTGTCCAGGGCCCAGATCCTGGGGGCAGCTACTATACTCTATAAAGTGCTCTTCCCAGCTCTCACTGCCACAGAGTGCCCCGCCCACTGGCCTTTCCGGTCTCTCTGCTATGACATTTGCTAGATACCACTTAACTTTTACAAAGCAGTTTCAGCAACTTTCTGGGAAGCTTTGTCATGAACATTACCAAAGAGAAACTCCTTTGCAACCTCACAGTACTCAAGACACTCCATTTCTACTATTTTATTTCACGCTTTGCTTCACACTGTTTTTATTAAGCTGTCATTTCTTACTTTTCTCTTCCAGCCAGTTTCCTAACTGTGTTTTATTCAATGTGCTATCCCCAGTGCCTACTATGTGGTTGGTACATATTTAAAAAAATGTTAGTTGAATGAATGATTGATTGAATCAAAGAATCAATCAAGGGCTTAGGGTCTCAGACTGTCACTGTCCTCCAGTCTTAGCCAGAACTCATGACAGGAACTGGTCTGAGAGTGCCAGCGCCAGCCTCGACATTTCCTTTCTCAGGTACCAACACAGCACCACCCTCGCCATTAACCCCATCCCACCAAAGGACCATGAGCCATCAGGGTCACAGCAACTGGCCAAAAGAGCATGGTCGGAAGAGAAGTCTCTACACATCACCCCCAAAAGGCTCTTACTTACCATACTTTTGCATAGGAGCCCCAGGATCTCCAGCAACAGAGAAGCAGCTTTGCCCAGGGGTCTCAGAGGTTTTGTAATCTCCCTATAGAGAAAAAAAGGAAATTACAGAGTGTTAATGGCCCACTCAGTCAGTACACTGCCCCATCCCTCCCCAAATCCAGGCATTGAACCTGCCATATGTACTCCCCCTCCCCAGCTTTCTTCTTGTCTTTACCTCCCCTGAATCCCCAAAGGGGGCTTACCTGAACAGCTCCCCCATAGGTACCCCACCTTCCTGCAGAATGGGCGTTATGAGTTCTGCTAGGTAGAGCCACACGTGGGGGATGTCAATTTCCATGTCTTCAGCCAATTCTAAGATTTCATACAGCCTGCAAATGGAATTCAAAGTCAGGGCATTCTAGGGGCACCTGGGTAGCTCAGTCAGCAGAATATCTGATTCTCAGTAATCAGCTCAGGTCATGATCTTGGGGTCCTGGGATTGAGCCCTGTCTAGCTCCATGCTCAGTGGGGAGTCTGCTTGAGGTTTCTCTCCCCTTCTACCCCTCCTTCCACTTGCCTGCCTGCCCTCCCTCCCTCTCAAATAAAAATAAATCTTTTAAGGAGAAAGAAATCATACATTCTAGGAAAAGTAAGCTGGACCCCCACCATCCCTCTGTGGCAAGATGACATTGTTAAAGGATCCACTGTGGAGACCCTCAAGAACACTTCCTAGACATGGGGCAATTATCTCAAGCCAAGGCCACACTTTTGTCCTTACATGGTACACTCTACCCCTGCCAAAAGTAATGCTAACCGGGATGGCTATACTCTCATCCAAGGTTCCACAGATCCTACACAAAGAAAGGAAGTCTGTGGGATGTAAAAGTAGAAGGCCCTCAGAAGACATACCCTTGGTAGTACTGAGCAGTGGAGAGGTGCCCAGCAGAGAGCAGCTGGTGCAGCAGCCGCCCCATATGCTCACGAGCAATGGTGCTGCGCTCCAGTGTTGACTCAATGCCATGTCGCACAAAGATGAAGAGCAGGGAGGGTGAGGCCAGCTCCTGTACACACTGCACTGCCTCCTGCAGGAGTGTGGGCAGAAGGGAGAGGGCAGTCACTGTCTGGTCCTAACCCCACACTCCATGCATGTCAGCACATGTCCCTCCCTGGCCACCCTGCTGTCACTGAGACACCTCCCACTGCCTACCTTCATATCATTGAGATGGAGATATTCCTCAATGATGGCCTTGGATTTCTTCTCCAGCTCTTCCTCAGAAAGCGCAGCTTTCGGGGGACTCACTGGGGGCAGGGTGGCTTCTCGCTTCACTGAAGGGGGGAGAAACAGATCAGAGACTCTTCAGTTCCAATTTTCCTAGCAAGAAAGACCTGGAGCTCTGAAGACTGGAGGCTGGCTAGTCCCAAACCCACACCTTACCTTTCCCTTCCTCTCCCGGTCCCTTACCGGCATCCCGCCCACGGTCCCGATCCTCTGTGAGGCTAGCTGCCTTGCGCAGTCCCTCAGGCTGGGAGGGCCGCTCTCTACTTCGCTCCTCCACTTCCTTGCTGAAGCTCCGCTTGGTGGCAGGTGTCCGAGAGCGATCGAGGCGGTCCCCACGGTCACCTCCCCGTTCACTCCGCTCTAGGCGGTCTCCCCGGTCCCCAGCTTTCTCACCTCTTTCCCGACTCAAACTACTCCTGGAGAAAAAACAGGCATGTCACCTCTCACCTGTACTGCCTAGGCACTCTCCTGTAGAACTTTCCAACAAGCTCAGCAATCATCAGGCATAGTTCCTGGAATCTGGAAGGTGCCCCCATCTAGCCATGGACTATGAGCATTACAGATGTGAGAATTCCTATGGCAACCACCAAAGCCCAATCCCAGTACTCCCCACGTGAAAAACAAAGACACTCGCAGGGGAAGCCTCACCTCTGTACCACACGTCTGCTGTCTGTGCTTTCTGTAGGTACTGCTTGTTGAAGGGCTGAGAAGCGGTTCAAGGTACTAGTAGCTGGACGAGCAGCTTCTGATGCTGGGGAGGCAGAAAGCCCACATCAAAATCTCTTCCTACTTTCTTCCATTCCATCTCCTACTCGCCAGTTTAGGACACTTGGTCCTACTCCCAACATGAACACAGTTCATTCAGTCCCCCTCGTCCCAAGCATAAGCCTCCTGTTATTACCCAACCACTTTGTACAAAAGCCTCTCCTACAAATAAGGCTCTGCCCTCAAATAAGAGGATTCCTAGGCCCCCAGCTCCTTACGATGGCCTCAAGTACCTGCATCAGAGGGCTTGGCTCCTGAGCCTCCACTGCTGCCCTTGCCCCAGCTCAATCGCCCTCCAGGTGCAAAGAGCTGGTTGTTAGAATCAATGGAGCCAGGCTGTGGAAGGAAACGGGAGTGGAGTGGAGCATCAGTCTGATCTGGCCAAAGCCCATAGCTACACAGTAGCAAATGGCGTAGACCAGGAGCCAGGCAAACTTTTCCTCTAAAAGGCCAAATAGTAAATACTTAAGGCTTTGCATATCATATAGTTTCTATTTCAACCATTCCACATGGCCACTGTAGCACAAAAACAGTCACTCGCAATACTTAAGGGGAATGAATTTGGTCATGTTTTCTAATAAAATTATGCATGCTGAAATTTACATTTTGAGTAATTTCATTACTCAAATAATCCATTTTATTTTTTTCAACAGTTAAAACTGTAAAAGCCGCTTCTTAGCTGTGGAATGTAGAGAAGGAATGGGACAGATCTGCTGTGCGAGTTTGCTGGCCCAGACAGATGTGAATACATCTTCTTGAGCTGGCAGTCCTGTCTCTAGGAGTCTAACCAGTTAGTCCAAGAGGAAAGCCATCACCTTTTCAACCTCAGAAGTAAGGAGATAAAGATCCAAATCTATGTTCAATGCCAACTGATCCCTCTTTTCCCTCCAATGACCACTACCACTAGGTAGTGACGCCCTCCAATACGCCCCCCTACCTTCGTGATCTTGGTGAGTCGTGAGGTGTCGATAGGGCGGCTGCCCTTGCTGATGGGGACTGTGTTCCAGCCACCATCATCCACAAGTGGGAGGCCACGACCTGGGACAAAGAGTATATTACAATAATGAGTAACTCCTAGCCCCCCGATCACCTGGGGCTACCCCCAGACCCCCTTCCTCAGATCCTCAGTTCCATCATGTGGTCTCAGTGGCCCAGACACGTGGCACTAACAAGAAGTCATCAGTGGAAAGTTTAACCCCTCACTCTGCCCCCTCGTAACCGGAGTCCCAAACTCACTAATGGGTGGGCCTGGAGGGCCACCCCGACGCTTGTCACTGCCCTTGGCCATTAGCTGCTGCACTTTTACGTGCTCCCAGTGCTCCTCCATCTCAGCCTCCTTGTGGATCTGGTCAATGGTCTTGGGACCCTGGTCCCCACGGCGTGGCACCCAATTGCTCTGTGGGGACAGAATGCCAGTCACAAGGTAATCATATCAGAGGGCCAGACCAAGCAATGTTGGATACGCATACAGGCAGCAGACCAGCAGTGAGAAGGAGAGGACACACACCCGTCGCAGATCCAGCACGTCTTGCAGCATAAAGCGGATTCGGGATGAAGTCTTCTTTTCCTTAATGATTTTTTCCATCTGGTTGAAATACTGATCCATTCGGGGCTAGGAAGAAGCAAAAGGATCAGGTCAGGAGCTTGTGACACCTTACCTTCAACTGTAGGCCCGGCCCCTCTTTAGACCCTCAGGTCCATCACTGTAGCTCGATGACTCACACCCGGCAGCCCAACAAGGAGTCTGTCAGTGGACAGCAAGCCCCAGGCACTTGGCACTTCAGCCTGTCCCATTCCCCAACCCAAGACCCTCACCTTGGCTTTTTCAAAGTCCAGATCTTTGCCAATGGTAGTGAGCAGACGACAAAGGCATTCAAGGGACTCTTCATCATGATTCTTAAGTAGTTTAACCACACAGTCATGCATTATAGCCTCTGTTAACATCTTCAACTTAAACAACTCCCCAATAAACTTGATATTCCCTAAAGAGCGCCGCCGGGCTATGTCTCGAGCCTCTTCCAACTCTTCCTTCAAGCGTCCTCGTTCCTCTGCCTGACAGTTATAGGACAAAAATCCATCAAAAAGGTACCTAGCCACTGGGCTAAAATCCTTCTCTCCACTATCTAGATTCCTAACCCCAGCAGCAAGTATTCCTGTCTTAAGGCAGAGAAAATCCCCAAAACACCATCACCCCCAACTTCCATTTACTTCCCCACCCCCTATTCTATAGCAAAGTAGCATCTGGGTGGACTGTGGGGTTAGTGGGTTTTCTCTCACCGTGGCAGCTTCATCCATCTCTTTTTGCTTCTTCTCAAAAACCTCATCATCATCTTTGTCTTTTTCAAACTCTTTCTGACATCGATTCAACAACAGTTTTCGGAAGTTCACAGTCACCGTTGGCTTTTCTGTAGTGGGCACTTTCAGCTGTATGTCAAAGAGAGTATCACGTTAGTCCTGAGCAGGTAGGCCCTCCAAAAGTCTTTAGCTATCTAACCCAGGAAGATCCTCAGCTCCCACTCTGCCACCGCCTGGCTGCCGTTAACAGCGCAGGCTGGAAGAGAACCAAGAAGCTGGACTCAAGGAGTCTTAGGAAGAGAAGTAGGAAACTAGACCACAATGTTTAGTAACAATGGAAACTAACCGCCATGAGGCAGCGGCACATGTTGGCATAGGCCACAGAGAAGTTGGGCTCTGAAATGGCCTTCTCGAAGATGAGGTCAATGACCCCTTTGAGGCGTTCCTCGGTGTCAATGGCCAGCTGCGTCACCTGCTTCATCAGCTGCTGGAACATCTGGGGTGTCAGCTTATTCAGGATGGAGCGCACCCTGCGGAACAGGTCCTGGTAGAGGGAACAGAGAAGACACAATCCAGTGAGGTTCTCAGAAGAGGTCGCTGGGAGGGATGAGAATGGTAAGGACTCAGATACTGGTGATAAGGAAGACAGAAATGAAGAGGACAAAATTGGCTCAGAGGACAGACTTTGAAGAGAAGACATGGAGAGCAAAAACAGCACTGATCATTACCTGGGTTTTGCTGCCATCAGCATCCTCTTCCCCTCGATCCTTATCAGCGGCTGTCCGCTTGCTGCTGGGCTTCCAGGCTTTCTCTGCTTTGTTCAACTTTATATCTTCAGTCATTAACACTGTGGCAATGATCTTGCGGGGTTCCTTTCGGGGGCCTTGCTGAGAGCGCCGGGGTCCCAGACCAGCCTGCTAAGCAAGGGGTGAGGACGAGTGAAGACACAGAGCTAGTCAGCACAATCTGTGACACCGCCACCACACATCACTAAGGCAAATATCCTCCTTCTCCCCAAAAGACAAAGGAGCCATCCCCCAACTACCCTTGACCATCCGCCCCTCTCACCAGTCCCACTCACCGGCCCTCGGGGCAGCTCCCCACCTGGCCCACCCCTTGGGGGCCCACGGTTGCTAAGGGCTGGTCGGCCAACGTTGGCAAAGGAAGGGATGAAGTCTGGACCACAATTTATGCCTTGAAGTTTCGTGGGATCCAGTGGCCGCAGTGGTGTTTTATTGGCCTGCAAAGAAGACAGGGAAGGCATGAGAAACAGACTAGGGCTCTTGACTACTCTTTCAGGACCTCAGGCTCCTCTCCTCCCCTAGCCAGCCAGCCCCAAATGACTCCTCCCCCTCAAGCCTACCAACCTTATCCAACACCACATCACTGATATGGGGCAATCCCTCCGGCTTCTGCATACTGGCAAAGATGAACTGAAAGCCAAGCAGGAACTCACGGTCATAACGCTTTTTCTCCTCAAGGTTTAGAGGCTTCCACTGATCTACGAGGAAGACGAGATGAGCGAATCATACCTTTGTCTCCCGGGGCCCTGGCAAGAATACCCAACCCTGCTCAGCCCTTCCTTCAGCATACCTGACTTATACTCATACTTCTGTTCCCCGGGCTGGATGTTCTCAGCATTGTGAATTTTGTCTTCCTTTGAATCCCAGGTCTCGTCTGCTTCCTCAGGCCTCGGCGGTCCACTGCTGCCCTCAGGCTCCGGGCCAGGACTAGTGCCAACAGGAGGCTGATTTTCCACTTCTGGTACTCCTGGGCTCACCTGTAGGTCACACGTAGGACACGTAGGATATTTCATTTTGGTTGCAGTATGACTAGTGTTCATACCCAAACTCTGTCCTCTCCCCTCCATTACTTTCTGCTCCTTTACCTCCTTGAAGGCATCTAGAAGGTCTCCCACAGCCTCCTTCTTATTGAGCTCCTTAATTTTCCGTCTCTTCTTTGGCACAGACACCGCCACTATTTGGGAGGTTAAAAAAAAGAAAAAAAGTGGGAATAATTTATGGAGTACCCCTACTCCCTGGGGAAATAAAAAGCAGCAGCTACTCCACAGTATTTCATCTTTCCATCATACCCACTCCAGACTATTAAAATCCCTTAATCTTGGAATTTTATCTCTTAGGTTCATCAAAGGGTTTCTATGACCCAGACACAGTGCCACACAATTGAGAGATCATCAATGAAAAGAAAGAAAAAGCAAAAAACAAAAAACACCTTTCAGCCCAACCCACTTGCACCATCCAGCCACACCTTACCTTGGGTGGTAGCTGCTGCCTCTAAATTCTGAGACAGGTGGGCTGCAACAGGGGTGCTCTCTGGGGGGAGAAGTTCCTCTCCTCCCTTCTGAGCCTCAGCATCTCCAGCTTCTCCTTCTTCCTCCTCTTCTTCCTCTTCCTCCATTTCCTCCTCCTGAGCTGGGGAAGTAGCTGGAGGAGCCATAGCTGGAGTGGCAGAGAGGACGGTGGGGGGAGCCACTGATGCTGTAACCTCCTTGGCCTGCTCCTTTGGCTCACTGACTGGGCTTAAGTCCACAGCTGGTGGCGAGGGGGCTCCGTTGAGCAGTTCCTCAGGTTGGGCAGTTGGAGCAATGGGCGTGGGGGATTCGGAAGGACAAGCTGGGGGAGGGAGAGGAGCAAGCTCTGGGCTCGACTCCACCTCTGGTTCCAGATCCTCAGATGGGACCATGCCATTAGGTTCAGGAAGAATTTCCTCTTTGTGAGATGCAGAGGGAGTGGGAACCTGGAGAGGACTGGAAGAGAACTCAGATTCTGGAATCGGTTTGCTAAGTGTCACTTCTACTTCCAGTATGGGTTCAGCGAGGGGAGTGGGTTCTGGAGAGAGGCAATATGGCTCCCCAGTTTCACGGGGCATGGGGGTGGATTCTTCTACAGACATTTGGATCATCCCCGTTGTCACAGTGTCCCCAGGAATGGAGAGGACTGCGAGATTAGGCTCAGACCCCGGTTCCAAGATTGGGGGTGGTGATGGGGTCGGACAAGGTGATGAAGGCTGGGATTCTGAAGGGCTGTGTTCTGGGCCAGGCAACCCCGGCCGGCTCCCAATGATTGCTCCCTGGGACCGGTCATCTACACCACAGGAAAGACAAATCATTAAAGGCAGGTCACTACTTTTTTCCTCCTCCTGCCAGCCAAGACATTCCCAGCCTAATACCCCTGCAACATTCTCCTACCTAAGGCCTTTCCCCTTCTCACCCCAAATCTGGCCCACTTGCAAAATCCCACTACCTAAAACCCAAGTCATTCTTCTCTGGCACCCAGGTCAAGTTATCTACCTCCTTAGCATTTGAAATAGTCACACTCCTTTTCCCCATAAAAGCTCTGCCCCACCTGCTTACCTACCTGGCCGGACAACAACAGCAACCTGGGGTGTCTCCCCATTAGCTTGAGGCTCCAGACCACCTCCCGTCTGCAGGACACAAAGGGTTACCAAAGTTTGCCCTGAAGAGGCCCACAACCCTTCTCTATTAGAGCCATTTCTACTTTCACTCTGCCTAAAAATCCACGGAAAACAGGGAAATAAATCCTTTCATTGAAAGAGAAGATCAAAGAACGTGGGAACTCAGGTCAGAACAGCCATCCTAGGCAAGAGCCTCGCTCAAAGATCAGACAATACCTGGGGAGGGGTGGGTGTGGAGGCGGTGCGGGCCCCAGACATGATCTCCTCCGTGATATCCTTCCCTCCTTGGTTTGGATCTCGAATTCGGATCTGGGGAAAGAAAGCTCCGGGATGAGTGGAAAACCAGGAGGAGCCCACCTCTCCACCCTGCCCCACTCCTAAGACTCTAGGCCAACCCCCCACCCCCCACTGGGTAGCAGGTGGGTGGGTGCCAGAAACCCCATGAGTTCTACTGTTAACCCATCTAGCTAATCTTGTACTCCCTACCTTGGCCCCCACCCCTAAGAGACTCTTGACCTCACAGAGCAGTCCTGTACATCACAATGCCCCTCCCTCCCTCAGCCCTGCGCCACCAGC
Organism: Canis aureus; assembly: GCF_053574225.1. Taxonomy (NCBI): domain Eukaryota; kingdom Metazoa; phylum Chordata; class Mammalia; order Carnivora; family Canidae; genus Canis; species Canis aureus. The sequence continues at coordinate 21,803,177 of NC_135641.1, read as the reverse complement.
AGTCCCCAAGTCACTGGCTGCACACCATGGGTCCCAGGACCCCCATCTAGCACCCAAGCAGCTCACTTGTGGCTAGTCGGCCTGATCTCTGGGGGCAGGGCCCAGATCCAGTGGGTGGAGCCAGGGTGACTCAGCGGCTTCCCCAGCCCTGGCACCCTATTCTGGGCACCACGCCCAGGGCTTGAGGATTGAGCAGAGGCGGAGGCCTCAAGAGCTTCCAGGACTGGGAGGTGGGGGGTGGGGCCACAGAAAACAAACCATTTCCAAGACAAGCCACCAGAAACCCAAAACCAAGCACAGATCTTATGGACCCCCAGAACCTGGGTCTCTCAGGAACTCCTGCAGCACTAGCCTCCTCAGTCTTCCATGAGCTACTTCTACACTGAAGTCTTAGTACCTTACAAAGAATCTGAGCGCTTCACAAACCTCCATTCTCTAACCACTCCCAGCTGAAGCTCTCCTTCCTCAACTTTCTGCTCCCTGACCCACAATGCGCTTGACCTTGATTCTCCCTTTCCCAGATGTCCCAGAGCCCCTTGCTGTTACTCACGGTCTTCCGCTCCCTCTTGGGAGCAATCTGGGGTGGCTGGTTCATCAAAACTGAGGCGGGGGCCACACCAGTGGGAAACTGCTGCACACCCTGGGCTGGGTAGTAGGCGCCAGCTTGAGGGGCAGGGGGACAGACACAGAAATGAAGAATGGTGGCAGCGTCAGGGCCCAACCATATACAAATGCCTGCTTGAATACCTCACACCTCCCATCTCAGAACCTCTCATCACCCACAGTCGGCCCCTTGCCCTGCCCCACCCGCCTCCCCAAGGGATTTAGGTGTCTATCAAAGCTGGGGAACCAGTCTGAACTGCGTTTACAAGAATTCCTGACACTGCCATACACACACCTTGTAGGCAGGCACTCCTTCTCCACCACATACCAGCTACCACTAGCAGGACTTCTGTTTCTCTTCTACCCTAGAAGGTATTATGTATGCCCCCCACCCCACCCCCAGCAACACACACACATGTATTCTGAGGGAGCAGTAACTACTTAACCTGAAACAGAATCAGGTCTTTGGCTGGGAATGAGAAAAACAGATTTGCCAACCCTGTTCCACTCAACCTGAGTCCAGTTCCAGTCTCCAGCCCTTTGCTAAGGGGCAAGGAAACAAAGAGTAACATTATGAACCAGGCCCAGGATGTGGAAAAATTAATTCCTTAAAGCAATGGTCTCCAAAATGGGATGTGTTCTTTAATCTCATCCATAATCTCCACTTGTTTTTGACAAGGAACATTAAGTGTGTTGTTTAAATGATGCATATGTATAAACAAACAAAAACATACATGTATTAGAGGTACATACTCAAAATTTTTCCTGATGATCAAAAAATTTTGGAAACCACTGCCATAAAGAACAGACTAATCCTTTCCTAGAATATAAATGAAAAACAGCTACAAAAACTTCCCAAATTCACGTTACATGGGCTCCCACCAACCACGGAACAAGTGTCACTGGGAATGTTTATTAACAGGCCCCTCAAACTTGTATCTGATCCTATATTCTTTGGCATGGCAAGGAATTCCAACTCTCATCAATAGGATAAAATGCTCCCTGCTCCACCCCCCCTACGCACCCAACACCAGTTATATATTAAGCACCAATCTCTACTACCTACTAACCCTATCATTTTTAGATCAAGAAATAAGGCTAGGAAGGATCTAGGAATTTGTAGGTGAGTTTAGGTGCTCCCTGGGACTCACTCTCACCTGACTCCTTCCCCTGCTTACCGTAAGTCCCAAACTCTGTAGGGCTTGCACTCGGATAGAAGCCTGGGGCTCCTGGCTGTACAGGATACTGCTGTGTCGGGACAACATATGTGGAACGCCCCTGGTGGGGAAGGGGGAAGAGGAGGGGAGAGGAGTTGAGGGAGCTATGAGTACCCTATCAGGCCAAAGAGAATGCAGAGCAAGACAGGACAAGCCAACTGTGGGCAATGACCAGAAGTAGTCCCACCTCTGGAGAAGAGATGGGACTGGAGGATCAGGGTAAAGGGAGAGGAGGATTGAGGTTTAAAGGTTCCATGGCTTCCAGCCCCCAAGCCTCCAACCTCACCTGTCCAGGGATGTAGTAGGCCCCTTGGGAGGCTGAGTAGGAGATCTGGGAAGGGATCATCATTACTTGGGATCCAGCAGGGTAGACATGGGCAGCTGGGCCAGGGCGGGCGGGGGCTGCACTCTGCACTCGGGTGGCTGCACTGCTCGGGGGCTGGGCCCGGCTAGGGTAGAAGTGCTGTCAAGAGGGAGGAAGGCAGTTGGCGTTGGGAAAGGGAGGAAGTGGACATCCAAAATGGCCACTCCGCCATGTCTCTAGTCTGGAGAAAAATACTGGGGGCTTTGGAGCACGGGGGCCAATCCTCACCCACTTAACCAAACTGATGGTTAGGTGGCCTCTTGTACTCACACATACCCTCCACACTGAGGTATGCGCTTTGCACTCCACGAATATTTACTCCCTCACTACCGTGAATGCTCATGTCACCTCTACCAGGCTACCCCTCTGCAAAGGCTTCCTAACACCCAGATGCATCATGCCCAAGTAAAGCCCTTTTGAGCAACATACTCCCCAGCATGCATTGCTCCACCCTAAGGTACAGAGGAGCTAACCACTAACATGCAACAATCTCCCAGTTCCCAGATTTGCAATCTGCAAGATCTAGCCTCTAGCATGCATCAGTCAGTGTCAGACTGAGAACCTTAACAGCAAACATGTCCCCACCCTGAAGACCCCCCAGTCCCTGTGTCTAGCCCTTGACTAGGGTAGAGGTGAAGGGTGAGACCGTGAGAGGGTCCAGAATTAGCAAAGGGGTATTACCTGCAGAGACCTGAATCCTCCCTGAGAGCACATGGGGACAGGAGAGAAGAGAATTATCCCCAAGGTGATGAGAGAGAAAACAATGAAGGAAGTAGGACAAGAATGTCCCCACTTAGTGAGGAAGAATTTAGGGAACAGAGAAAGGCAAGAACCAGATGGAGTGTTTATCTCGCCACAGTCCAAAGAGAAAGAAGGGAAGGGGAGCGGAGCGGAGCAATCACAACCTCCCAGGAAAAGGAGGAAATAGGAACAGGAGTTGGCAGCAGGGCCCGAAGCGCTGCTCCCAATTCTCAAGGCACCAGGACCCCTAGTAATGCCACCCCCACCGACTACATACTCCCCAAGGGGCCAGCCACCGTAAGTAATCAACAGCACAAAGTGCAGAGCCGCATGAAAGAACACAGAGCAACTGTCAGGAAATTGGGGCAGGTACAGGGCCTCCACAGTTTCCATCCTCGGCCCAAACTGGCCTAAGCTTTCCATGGCTCCCACCCAGGCCCCCTACTCCCCTCCCCAGAGCCCCTCACCTGGCGGGGCTGAGAAGGCGTGTTCATTTGTGTCGCTTGTGGCGTACTGAACACCACCGGTGCTGTCTGCCCCGGGGGAAACGCAGGCTGAAGGGGGGAGACCAGAGTTCAGCAAGAGGGGAAACCCGGGTGGGGCAGAAACCTAAGCTGGTAAAGTAAGGGGAGCAGACCTGTGGCAAGAGCTTCAGCAGTCCACATGCCCCCTCTTCCCCATGACAGCCCCTGGGAACAGCCCAGGGGCCCTGTCTCAATTTGGCAGCAGGAAGCTGCACTTTGCCCTGACACAGATGGGGGTGGGAAAATCCAGAGGTTGGAACCTGTTCCTGACCAGCTGCCTGATCTCCCCCACCCCCACCCCAGTCTCTGCTAATTCCTCCCTAATTACCTGCGGGAGTCCAGGGGATGGGGCAGGTGGGGGGCCTGTGGGCTGTGGAGCTTTGTTCATTTCATTTGGTGCCACATCAGGGTCCCCCCAGCACCTGTTGGGAAAGAGTGGAGCTCGGAAAGGGGAAGGGACCCAAGCTGAAGGCAAGCGGAGTGGGGGAAGGGTTGAACCAAGGGCTGGGTCCCACACCGAGTCCCGGAGGTGCGACCGGGGTGAAGGAGCAGAAAAGATCCAGCTTACGTCCCCACCAACACGTTGTCAAACCCGCATCACCTCCAACCACCCCCCTGGTCTGCTCAAACAGCCCCCTCACTCACCCCCTCGGTTAAGAATAAGTCCACGGTGCGGCCTACAGGTTCTGGGCATCCGAGGGCCTGGGGTTGGGAGGTGAGGGGTATCAACCTGGCTCCGCGGGGCCCAAGACCAACCAGACCGGAAATTCCAGGTCTCGCTGGCACCAGGCTCCCGGATCACAAACGGAGCTAGCAGCTTCGGCCGTGGTGTCCCCACCCCCCACCTGGGGACACCGGGTTCGGGGCCAGGCCCGGGGGCACACAAGGCACGCCTGCTGCGGGTGGCCGCGGGGGCGCCCGCACGGGGCCGGTCGCGAGGCCTGCCGCCGCCCAGGACTGGAGGCCAGGAAGGGCGGGAGTCGGGCCCTAAAAGGCCAGGCGGGCGGCGGCCGAAGAGAAGCCGGTTCCTAGCAAGCGAGGGTCGGCCCGGAGGGCGGGCGGGGCCGGGGGCTCCTCCCTGCCCGCCGCTGCCGCCTCCCTCCCCTGCGCCCTCCCTGCGCAGCGCCGGCCAGTGCCAAAGAACAACGTGTCACTTCCCGGCGGCCGGGCCGCAAAGGGGGGAGGGGGCGGTGGGCCGGGAGCCGCGGTGCCTGCGCCCGCGGGGCCCCCTCGGGTCAGGCCGGGGCGGCACCTCGCGGCCGGCGAACCCGGCGCCCCAGCAGCCCGCGGGGACCGCACATTCCGGCCCCGCGCTCCCCCACCCCCACCCAGCAGCCAGGCCGGGCCAGGCCGGGCACACGTGGGCCAGGGATCGGGCCCTGGCGGGCCGGGGCCCGGGCTTGGGCCGCGGGGCCAGGGCGCCGGGGCGGCGGCGCAGGGTGGCCGGTCCCGGCCCGGATGGCGGCGGATGCGGGGGGAGGGGGTGGGGGGGCCGGGTCGGGCCCGGACATGGCGGCTTTACCTTCAGTCTCCTTCAGTCCGCGCGGCCGAGCCCCACGCAGCCGCACAGACGTAGTCCACAACCATTTCCGGCTCCCCGCACAGATCCCGCTCGGCGGCCACCGCTTCTCCGCAGGCGCAGCCGGCGCCCCCACGTGACCGGCGCAGGGGGCGGAGCCGCGCCCGGCGCCGCGGAGTACGGCCCGCTCGCCCCGCCCCGTCACGTGACAGCCGCTGCCCGCCCCCTTGTCCCCTCCCGAACTTTGGAACTTCCAGACCGACCCCCCTCTGCGTCTCTATTCCGCGGTTCTTTTAGTTCATTCATTCTTTGAACGGGCATTTATTGAGTGCATGCTAAGTACCAGGCGAGGTGCTGGCGGGGGAGGGAGGGCGTGCTGAGAATGCCGAGATTTGTTACTCGGTCCTGCCTAAATAAGTCACGATACAAATGCGCAAAGAAGTACACACTGGGCAGCCTTTGAAAATAAAGCGATTGAAATACTTACTAAGTTGAATGCGAGGCTAAAAAGGATTGAAACATTTTAAGGAACTAGTTAAGAGTCGATCTTTTGCTTTACAGAGATCAGCCACTCCCAGGGAGGGACAGAAGTCAGTCACGGAAAATTCAGAATAACGAAGGAAGAAGTAATCCCAAAATTCCTGCCCTGCAGCCAAAAGACTTTTGGCACCCGGAGGAATCGCCCTAGAGCCAAATCCAGGTACTCAGATATCCCAGGTTTTAATCCAAACCCTACTTCCTGGCCAGGTCACTTACTACCTACTATTACCTATTCTTGTAAAATGGGAAGGCTGGAAACCAGGCAGTCTGGCTCAAGTCCGAGCTTTTAACCGCGGTGCTTTCTCTCACAATAACATCCACACTATTGGATTGTGAAGATTAGAGTTAATTTATGTGAAAAGGGCTCGAAACGGTGCCTATGTGCTTACATACGTGGCAAAGACACTCTTGTGCACGATCTGTGGGTGTGCATGTGTGTATGTGCACACATACAATCTCAGAAGAAAACATTTTCTCTGTACCAATGATAATGTGGTCAATTAATATATATGACCTATGTGATCTCAATCTTCACAATTTTCTATAAAAACAGATTGCATTGGAGCACCTGAGTGGCTCAGTGGTTGAGTGTCTGCCTTTGGCTCAGGCGGTGATCCTCCTGTCCTGGGATCGAATCCCACATCGGGTTCCTTGCAGGGAGCCTGCTTCTCCCTCTGCCTGTGTCTCTGCCTCTTATTTATTCACAAGAGACAGAGAGACAGAGAGAGAGGCATGAGTGAATTATTCACTCTCATGAGTGAATAAATAAAATCTCTTAAAAATTGTGTTGTTCTTACCGCTGTATATGAGGACCTGGAGCTCCAAAGGACAGCAAAATAAATTCATGCAGGAGGAATCATAGTGAGTGAAAATGCAGATCTAGCGTTCTCTGACTCTTCATTCTGTGACTACTCTTCTCATTTCTTTCTCCCTAAGCAAGCTAATATATAAAAATCAATTACTGCCCACCTGCCAATCTGTTCCTAACCTGAAACCTATCTCTCGAACTCCAGTTACAACAAGGTACCACTCCACCGGATCATCCCACCGGCATCTCAAGTTGTGTATGCCCACACAGGAACCTGTCATCTCTCCTTACTCAACGGTCCTTCACTGCAACTTTGTACATGTTAGTGCCCATGTATTCTTTTTTAATATTTTATTTATTTATTTATCAGAGATTCACAGAGAGAGGCAGAGACATAGAGGGAGAATCAGGCTCCTTGTAGGGGGCCCAATGTGGGACTCAATCCCAGGACCCCAGGATCACACCCTGAGCCGAAGGCAGATGCTCAACCACTGAGCTACCCAGGCATCCCCCTGTATTCTTTTTTAATGAGTAGTGCCCAACCTGAAAACCTAGGATTCATCCTACATTCCTTCCCATCCATGTACTACCTCTAATCAGTCACTAGGTCCTCTTGGTATTTGCATCAAATTCAAGTCCTATTGATTTTACTTTTTTTTTTTTTAATTTTATCTTTAAAAAAATCTTTCTTCTGCCCTTCCCCATTTCTAATGCCCTAGTTCAGGTATCTGTTTCCTTTGCCTGGTCTCCCAGACTCCATGGTGAGCTTCCTTACCCAGATAACTGATGTGACTTCCCTGCTCTTATTCAGTGGTCTCCACTGATACTGTCAATATCTTAGAACAAAGCTCTTCTATTTTTTTAAAGATCTTATTTATTTATTCATGAGAGACACAGGGTGGGGAGAGGCAGAGACACAGGCAGAGGGAAAAGCAGGCTCCATGCGGGGAGCCCGATGTGGGACTCAATCCTGGGACCTCAGGATCACACCCTGAGCCAAAGGCAGACACTCAACCACTGAGCCACCCAGTCCTCTCAACAAAGCTCTTCTAAACCTGATCTGAGGCTGTGTCTCTTTTACTATATCTCCTACCACACTTTTTCCTGGCCTTGCACACTTAGCAAACTATCCATGATTTCTGAAAATAAATAGCCTTACCGCCTGCCTTCTTTTGGTACGTCCTTAGCGATATTCTATCCTTTTCCTCTGGGCAGACTCATATTCCTCCAAGTCTCATTGCCCTCAAAATTCTCCCCTGACCTACCTGGGCATTTACGCTCTATTTCAAAGATTCCAGGGTACCTTCTTCACACCCCAGTACAGTATCTATAACAATGTATCACAATTGATTTCTTTTCCATTAAGTATGCTTTTTGAGGATAGGGTTTTGTTTTTTTTCCGCTATCTTTACATCTCCATAAACCAAAATAATGTCCAGCACAGAGTAAAACTGTTATTTGTTGATGAATGGTGAAAGGTTGACTCATTATGAAAATTTTATTCTAAAGCACAATAACTGATTTGAGAAAGAACTGTTCTTTTTTTAGACTATTTTGCAGCTTACAAATCCCTGTTTTTTTATTTTTTTAAGTTTTAAGTAGGCTCCACACCCAACATGGGGCTCAAACTCACAACTGAGATCAAGAGTCACATGCTCCACCAAGCCAGCCAGGGATCCTTGCGAATCACTTTCTAATTTATCTTTTTTGTTGTTGTTGTTTAAAGATGCATTAATTTGAGAGAGAGCAGAGAGGGAGAGAGAAAAAGAGAGAGAGAGATCATGAGCAGGGAGTGGGGTAAAGTGACAAGCAGACTTCCTGCTGAGCAGGGAGCCCAACATGGGGCTTGGGATCATGACCTGAGCTAAAGCAGATGCTTAACCATCTGAGCCACCCAGGTGTCCCTAACATCTTTTTTTAAGATTTTATTTTGGGGGCGCCTGGGTGGTGCAGTCAGAAAGCATCCGACTCAGGTTGTGATCTCAGGGTTGTGAGATCAAGCCCTGTGTTGGGTTCCGTGTCCAGTGCAGAGTCTGCTTATGTTTCTCTCTCCTCTCCCTCTTTCCCTCTCCATGACCCACTCTCTCTCTAAAATAAATAAGTCTTTAAAAAAAAGGAAAATATTTTATTTTTTAAAGATTTTATTTATTCACAAGAGACAGAGACAGAGAGAGAGAGAGAGAGGCAGAGACACAGGCAGAGGGAGAAGCAGGCTCCATGCGGGGAGCCCGACACGGGACTTGATCCCGGATCTCCAGCATCAGGCCCTGGACTGAAGGCGGCGCTAAACCGCTGAGCCACCCGGGCTGCCCGAAAACATTTTAAGTAATCTCAATACCCAACATGAGGCTCAAACCTACAGCCCCAAGATCACGTCATATGTTTCACCGACGGAGCCAGACATGTGCCCCTCTAATTTATCTTTACTTCACCACTGCTGGGTATCAGGGAAAGCAATGATCACATCCCCTTTTACAGGTAACAGAGGCTCACCAAACATGCTGATTTGCTCAAGACCACACAGGATCCCATTAACAAGGTTTGACGGGTCTACTGACTCCGAAGTCCAGTACTTCAACTTTTTACACAGGTTTTTTTTTTTTTTTTTTTTTTTTTTAATTTATGATAGTCACAGAGAGAGAGAGAGAGAGAGAGGCAGAGACATAGGCAGAGGGAGAAGCAGGCTCCATGCACCGGGAGCCCGACGTGGGATTCGATCCCGGGTCTCCAGGATCGCGCCCTGGGCCAAAGGCAGGCGCCAAACCGCTGCGCCACCCAGGGATCCCTTACACAGGTTTTTATACAGGCCGCCAAATAAGAAGAGAGAAGACAAGAGACACTAATCCGAAGTTGCCATTCCCCAGCTAGCCAAAACCTTGGATTACAATGGGGTCCACAAATCTCCAAGGCTACAAAGACAGATTAATGTAATAAGGGTGTAGGTTTTGGAGTCAAACTTAAGATTCCAATCCTGGCTCCACCACTTACTATGTGACCTGGAATTAAGTTACTGAACCTCTCTCCAAACTTTATATTCCCCATCAAAACACTGGGATAATAACCTACCTTTCAAAGCTGTTTTGAGATCTCTGAAGTATGCAGAAAAATTATTCTTTCAACATTTATAGAAGACCTATCATGTGCCAGGCACTGCTCGGAAGCTAAACCCACAGAAAGTGTTGGTTAGCTAGCTATGATTATCTGGCAGAGCCATATGTTCTTCTGCACTGCATCCACAGGGGTCCAGGCCCCAACTGGCAGCATAACTATACTCATACCAACCCCACCAGGAAGCAGCACTGAAGATCAAAAATGATTACATTCCACTCCTTTTTTCCCATTGCTACACTAAGAGGAAGGTCAGGGTCAAGCTTTCTTGCACTCAGTTTTTGTCTACAAAGACAGCACAGAAGTAGACCAAATCTCTCCAACAGCAAACTTCCAAGGACAGAGGATCACATGAGATAAAGATGTCCCCTTCATTCAGTAGCACAGAAGTTAGAAAGACTGACTCTGCTGGGATCCTTAGCCCAAAGTCAGGGAATGATGGGCTTGAAGTGGGAGTGCACTGGTGGGGTGGGGATGGGAATGGGATCCACAGCCCCTTAAAGTTATTTTTATAGGACAGCCCAGGTGGCTCAGCACTTTAGCGCCACCTTCAGCCCAGGGCATGATCCTGGAGATCCGGGATCGAGTCCTGCATCGGACTCCCTGCATGGAGCCTGTTTCTCCCTCTCCCTCTGCCTGCATCTCTGCCTCTCTGTCTCTCATGAATAAATAAATAAAATCTTAAAAAAAAAAAAGTTATTTATAAGTTTGTATTAAAATGTGTGCATATGCAGCTCCTAGAAAGAAAATCCATTATACTGATGAGCTTCTCAAGGGTCCATGCCCCTAAAGATGAACCACTATTTTAAGATGATTAGGAAGGAGGGAAGAAGGGCAAGGAGTTTAATTTGTTCCATTCAGGACAACCTCCCTGCTAGCCTAGGCTCAGAGTTGCTGTAACAATGGCTCCTCACATAGACTCCCCACCCTGGTCTGGCCTCCAGCCACAATACCCCAGAAAACAGACATAGAGGGACCTTGGGGATAAAGGTCTTTATTCAACAAAGTTATCTCACTTAGTAACAAAATAACAGGAGGTTAACAGGAGCAGTGTCCACATCTGGCAGCAGGAAACACGGCCTGCTGACATATCAGTGGCAGCTCAGCGCCCCTGGTAGCCACTTAGAGGTCATAGTTCGGGTTCTTCCGAAGGATAACAAAACCTTCCAGAATGGGGGTGACAGGAAGAAACTCCTCAGTGGCCAGTTCTGCCCTCTCCCCGTGGGCCAACAACACTGGGGTTGTGTGTGTCTGGAACCCCGTGATAGTCTTAGGCTTGCCGGCCTGGCCCACCACATCCACTGCCTGTAGGGTGAAGAAATAAAAATAGAGGTGTAGCAGATGGGAATGCAGCAACAAACCAGTGCCCATACCAGTTTCAGAGAAGCAGGTATGTGTGCATTCTCCAAGGTCTACAGCCCTCCCGCTGTTCAAACCCTCACCTGGCCCACGCGGACAGACACGGGTAATGGCCGCAACTCCTCATCGAATGTAACCAGCATCCGGGGCTGCATGGCAGCCACCAGCCCATACAATACATAGTGCGATTTGCCGAGGATGACTGAGGAAAGAACAGAGGACAGTTAGATGCATCAAGGCAGTCCTGACCTGAACCGTGGGACCCCACCCCAGCCCTGACTCTTGAACCCTTCAGTGTTTCAGCTGAACCCACACTCCTCCCCTCATATACCCTACCACAAACCAGAGATCCCCCCACCTTACTCTGCCCATAGATTTGAGACTTAATCATTAATTTCTCTCAGTCACTTAGGAACAGACAGTGGGCTCAGCACTTTATCTTCAAAAAAAGAAATCTCTGTGGGCCAGATCAAAAACACGGGAGATAAGCTTCATAAGGCCCTTTACAGGCCCAAAGAACATCAGGAACCCAGAGTGATGCAGGACTAACTTGGGAGTTGGCTCCTAAATTACAAGGTGGCCCTAGTAATTTAGGGTAGAGACAGGGCCATGTGCCACTATAGGACTCTTGACAGGAACTCACTGTTACGGACATCCAGGAAAGAGACAAGCACAGTGAGTAGTCCAGCCACGGCCACTTGACTCATTAGCTGCCGATCACTGTGGTAGGGACACAGGGTGAGTGTGCCCTTCCCTAAATGTGTCAAGCCCTGGGAAAAAAAAAAGAGAGAGAGAGAGAGAAGTAAAGATCATATCTGAGGAGACGTCACCTAACCTGGCCATATAGAAACCCAACTGATTCATATCCTCTCTCCCAGCAAAACTCAAGGTCCCCTTCATGTCACTACATGTCCCCTTTCCATGACCACAGATACTTCCCTTGGCACACCTGAAGGAAAAGAGTTCTATTCTTTACCTGTGCCAAGCGCACCATGAAGAGGTTGTTGGGGTCCTTGGCATGATACTGGGCTAACTGGCGCAGCATTGCAGCCAGACGGGCGTTATTGGTACCTGGAGATGTTAACCATTACATTGTTGAAAAAAGGGCCTCAAACATTCTTTCAAGCTATTTCTGATCTTTTTCCAACAGATACTCACCACTACCCACCATCCCCATGGCAAAGATGGAGTTGTAGGAAACTTCTGGATCAGCATCATGAGAGAATTTGCTTAGGGTATCCAGGATGTTGAGTCGTGGATTTGAAACAGAGATTAGGGCCAGTGCTAAAGGCACAGCCCTTCGGAGGGTAGGCTCCCCATATCTCAGCTGGTAATAACAGAGAATAACCAGAGCATCACAGAAAGCAGTACGACAAACTCAGTTATAGGAATAGACTAATGGATAAAAGGGGCCTTAATCCAATTTTGCAGAAAGGGCATAGTAAAGAGACTATTTCTCCACTAAGAAAACCTATCAAGAAAGTCTCCTCCAGGGATCTCCAGGCACCTAAACCAGTATATTCCCATCTCCATGCAATACTCACCAAGTGGCCAAAGGTTCGTAGAGCCATCTCTGCACCAATTTCCTCCCCCATAGCAATAAGGGCAATCCCCAGCACAGCCACTCCCTGCAATTGAAAAGGCAGCAGAACCCAATAAGCGCAGGGAACAAAAAATTCACCCTTGACTCAATTCCCATGTAAGAAAAAGCTGTCCCATGGTGGCACATCTTGCCCTTCACATATAGAACCCAACCTCACATCATCTCAATACACAGCACCACCCAGAAGTGCTCTAAAACAAACCCAAATCCTGCACCCCTACTCCTCTACACACTTATCTTTTCTCAGAGCCTGACTCAGAGTGCCCAGCCACCCATAGAACCTGATGTGCTCCCATGTCCGCAGGGGCTTCCTTCTTGTCCTTATCCTTCTTTTCCTTCTTGTCCTTGTCTTCCTCTTTTTCCTTGGAGTCAAAGTGTTCACTACAAATATGGAGCAGCTGCTGTACCTTCAGCACATTCCCAGAGCCTGCAAGGTACATTCCCATGGTGGTAAGGATGAGAAAAGACAGGGAAAAAAAAAAAAAAAAAAAACAAAAAAACAAAAAAACACACTCCAGGAATAGAAGCTAAAGAATCTAAAGATTAGAACAACTGAGAAAGGAGAATACATTTGAAAAGAGATATCCCAGACAGAAGTAAGGAGTCACAGGAGAAACACAAAGACACAGACCTGCATAGGCACACACATCTACTAATGTGTTGGCAAAACTGCGGAATGGCTCGGACACAACTTCTAGCGCTGCCAGGATTGCTTCGATGGCCTCACCCTTGCCTACAGGAAAAATTCAAGGTATCAAGAGGACACTTGTTTCCAACCAGCATAGTTTGACACATAAACCCCCGTCCTCTGTTGTACCCAGTTACTGTCTGCCTTTGCTCAGAGAGACATCCCCTCACCCAGGTGGTTGAGGCCCAGTCCAAGAGGAAGCCAACGGGCATAGGTGTCCTTGAGCTCAGTCTCTGACTTTTCCATGATGGTCTGAAGGATAGTGGAAGTGACATCTCCATTGCAGGATCCTACTGCTATCATTCCACAGGCTAAAGCTGTCACACCTGCCACCTACAAATAGGAATGTCAGTATAATTCCTACAGACCACTGTAACCACACTAAGTAATAATCTCTTTCGGATGATAGGTCAAAATAACAAGAGCAACCATTCACTGAGTATTTACTAGATATCAGCCAGTATGCCAACTCTTTTGTGTACTATTAACATTTAATCCTCACAACAACCCCATGAAACAGGTCCTGCCATTGTTATTCTTTTACTGATGAGGAAAATGAAACCTGAAGGGATTGAGTTATATGTCCAAGATCACACTGCTTATAAGCAGAGGTGGCACAATTTGAATCGAAGTCTGTCTTTTTTTCTTCTTCAAGGTTTCATTTATTTGACAGAGAAAAAGAGAGAGCACAAGCAGGGAGAGGCTTGTGGGAGTGGCAGGCAGAGGGAAAGGGAGAAGCAGGCTCCCTGCTCAATGCAGGACTCGATCCCAGGACCACCTGACCCAAAGGCAGATGCTTAACCGACCAAGCCACCCAGGCACCCTGAACTGAGGTCTTCCTGACCCAAGCTATACTTTTAGCCCCCATACTATGTTTATCTATCACTAGAATGACTCTGCATAAGTAAGAAAATTGAAGGTTGGGGGCACCTGGGTAGCTCAGTCGGTTAAGTGTCCCACTTGGTTTGGGTTCAGGTCATGATCTTATGAGTTGTGAAATCGTGCCCTGCAATGGGCTCCATGCTCACTGGGGAGTCTGTCTGAAGATTCTCTCCCTCTGCCTGTCCCCCCACTCGCACACGCAAGCGAGCTCTCTCTAAAACAAATAAATATATTTTAAAATTTTTAAAAATGATTTAAGGTTGGCCAATGACTAAAACAAGGAGTGAGAATCAGCCACCTCAAGCTGGATTAAGTTACTCCCCTCTCTAGTCTGAGTACTTCTTCATGGACCCCAAGGGTTAGAACTCAATACCAAAATGTTAACTTTTTAGCCTCAATACCACCTGAGGCTTAAAATTCCAGTTCCAAGAGATTTCACTGAAGTGATACACACACCCCTATAAACAGAAATATACACTTTTTTTCACTACTTATCACAGAGAGTGATAAGACTCATAGCACTTTCCCTACCTCCCCTAAATGTCCAACAGCCTCTCCTCACCTCCATACTAGACTTGGAATCTCCCATCACAGGGAGCAGCAGTGTTAGAACATCTTCACGATTGGAGCCAGCATAAGCCAAGCCTAGCCTGCAAAAGCCAGGGAGAGGCAGTCCCAGACACACAATCAAGGACAGGACAAGGAAGGAACAAAAAGAGGATTAATCATTTATTCATCATTTCAATCAATAGTCACTAAGAACCAAATACTCAACAGACATGATGGTAGTCCTTGGCAATACAAAGGTGAAAAGGACCCAGTTCCTGTTTTCACAAAGCTTACAGGTTGAATACTAGCACAAGAAGCAAGAAGCCTTACCCAAAGATGGAACCAAGTCTCATAGTGTTGCTGTTGTGAAGAACATAGTCTGAGAGCAGTGCCAGAGCAGGGTCACACTCATTCCGGACCCCAGAGTTCACTATGCCACAGGCCAGAAGGGCTCCTGACTGCAAAATGCAAACAGATCCTTCACTCAATCTATTCTGCCATAAAGTATACAACATGGACTTCATTGCAGTTTCCACCTTAACTGGAATGAAAAACCAGGTAGACCTTACCCATGATAGGGAGGCCCTGAGTGCTCTAGAACGTGGTAGGAGAATGTCCCCATTAGTGGGCTATGCCCAGAACCAACCTTGATGTAGTCCTCAGAGGAGTACAAGTACTTGTCAATCTGGGTGAGGCCACCATCCACATCCCACAACAGAATCATGCCAAGAGATGCAGCTGCGCTCAACATGCCTACACCAAGGAAAAAATCTATCAGACTTAAAATGGTTCTAATCCTAAGAAAACTGTTACAAAGAGCTCTGTAAAAAAATGGTCCTGGGGATCCCAGTCACATTAACACCTGAACCTAGGAGAATAACAGAAGTGACCAAAGCAACATAAAGTAGCCATAAAGTTATACCATGGTCTTTGTTCTTGTAAAGCCATTTGTTGCCATCATCAGTCAGCAACTTGTCCTGGCCAAAAGCTGCGTTCACAAAGCCATTCACAAAAGAAGAGGCCAGGTTCATGCGGGCAGAGTCCACTTGAGAGCCACTACCCCCAAACCCTGCACGAGAGAAAGAGAAAAGAAAAATAAAAAGGTTTAGAGTAGGACAAGAAAGGAACACAGCATGGTGGTAGTCTCTGGCTCTGAACAGGCCACTTAGGATCCCCTATCTGAGACGCCTAGGTGGCTCAGTGGTTGAGCATCTGCCTTTGGCTCAGGGCATGATCCCAAAGTCTGGGATCGAGTCCTGTGTCGGGCTTCCTGCTCAGTGAGGAGGCTGCTTCTCCCTCTGCCTATGTCTCTGCCTCTCCCTCTCTGTTTCTCATGAATAAATAAAATCTTAAAAAAAAAAAAAAAATCCCCTATCAATGCCCCCAGTAGTGACTTAGAGAAAAGGTATGTGTGAATTCTTAGCTCTATGGGATAAATATGTTGGGCCATGTCATCACTCCAAATACAAGGGATGTAATTAAGGATCCTCCAGTCCTCACACACATGGAGGGCTACTCACTATTGTTCTCCAGGTGGGTTTTATAGATGTCATCAGGCACCTTGGGCTCCATGATGTCCAGCTAAAGAGAAGTCAGAGAGTCACAACTGCTGCCCCACTATCCCCCCCGCCCCCCCGCTGTTCTTTCTGCTATCCCACTGAGTAACAATTCTAACCAAAGAAAGTCTAATCAAAATTATAGTCAGGGAGGTGAAATGCCAGGTAAAATTGCAAGTGAAGAAAAGCCTTAACAGAAAAGGGCAAAGAGTCTCACCTCCCGAGCTAATGCCAAGAAGTTGCTGTTGAGCTGCACATTGGACATGATCTCTGTCAGGTCCTCATACTCCTCCACATCTTCACTGAGCTCCAGGAACACACCGTGCCGGCCAAGCATGAATGCCATCTGCTTCTGTACTACCCTGAGGAAAGCCATCACGTCTGCTTAGCCCCCATCAAGAAAAGCCCCTCCAGCCTTAACCAGCAGCTACCAGTCCCAGCTCTTCATGCAAATGCTCCATCTATGAGCTCAGCAATCCCTACATACACATCCTTGCAGGAGGTGAAGATGTCTTCTACTAGCTCCATGTCATTGAGCATCAATGCCAATCTCAGAGCTTCAGGAAAGCGACTGAACTTTCGGAACACGCCCAACGCGCAACGTAGTAGGGCAGAATTCTCAGGCTCGGGCACGTAATTCACACAACTACAGAGACAGAAACAACAAAGCTGTCAGGGAGTTCCAGATGTCATTCACCCCCTTTAATTCACCTATGCAAAATAAATACCGCATGGCTACCATATACCAGGCATTGTGCTAGATGCTGGACCACTAAAGAGACACGAAGTCTCTGTCCTCAACAAGCTCACAGACACCCACAAATCAACTGCAGCCTCATTCCAAGAGAACAGAGGTGGTACAACTGACAGAGAAATGCTGGGGAGGCTAGGCCCTCCACCCACCCCTACCGTGCTCACTCACCTGGTAAGATAGAGGCAGACCTTTGCATATGCATTCTCATCGATGTCCTTCTCCAGCATATCCACCTGCTCAATTTCCATGAGCAGGTCACAGGCCTCATGCTCTGCATTGTGGGCCATGTTGTAGGGGACAATCTCCTTCACCAAGGTCAACAGTGGTTCCCGTTGTGATTTTTCCGCATCATCTAGCTCCTGCCACTCCTTGGCCACTTCCCCTGCGAGATGCCTGTGGATAGGCCCATGACCATTAGGAGGGATACAGCTTCACTCCTGTGGCCCAAGGAATTCAATATTTGGGAAATGCAACACCCTGGTTCTCTAAGACAGATAGTATCCCAAGACAGAACTCAGAATTAGGTCTCAGAATTCCTTTTAGATTCTCAAGAAGGAAAGGTCTTACCTGACATACTCATGACCCCATGATGCCAATTCCTCCTGGGAGCCGACCAGTCGATACTTGAGGCACTCACGTTCCCCACTCATGGTCATGGCCAAAACAGAGATGATGTCAGCAGCAAAACGCTGTAAAGAAACCAGTGCTTTAAAGTCAAATCCAGGGGAAGGAGAGTGGGAGACTATAGAGTTATGACTACCATCACTATCTCCCAAATTAAGTTGTAACTATCCACCAATCTCTATATTAGAAATTTACATGCTTTATCTAATCTAAGCCTCAAGATAACCCTAAGGTTGGTGTTGCTATCTCCCTTTGAAACCAATACGGCTGAAGAATGATAACAAGGAGAAAACAAAAAAGATGGGAGACTGAATTTTGTTCTAGTTGCAATAATAAATTATTAAAAGGTTTTAAGCAGAAAAGATTTTCACAATCTAAAAAGATCACCGTGGCTGCTCTGTGAAAGACAACCTGTATAAGTCACAAGCAAAAACAAGGCAGCCAGTTTAGGAGACCACTGAGGAACAAAAGATTTCCTGGATTATAGCTATACTAGTAGACAGAGAAATAATTGAACTAGGAATTTATTTTAGAAATAAAACAAGTGAACTAACATGGGATATGATAGAAATAAAAAAATCAAAGCTAAACATAAGTTAAAAACAGATCATGAGGGGTGCCTGGCTGGCCCAGCATGCAACTCTTGATCTTGGGGTCATGAATTCGAGCCCTGCACTGGACACATATTACTTTAAAAAAATCATGAAAAAAAATTCTAAGATCCACCATAAATGACAAAAAGGTGTATTCTGAGAAGGTCACCCTCCCGTCAGCTCTTGTGCCAGTATTTTGACTATGATCAGCTCAGTTCAACCAGCTCAGATCTCAGGTCTGTTAGGCTTCCTATGATTCACCAGGAGACCCCTGGGCTAGATGAAAAAGTATTACTAAGCTAGGCTTCCATCAGCTTCTGAAACAAGTTTACCTTATTCTCCCCGGGGGCCATGTTCTCATAGATTTCCTTCAGTTTGCCATAGTGTGGACGCAAAAATTTGAGAGGCTTGGGTACTGAAGTCATGGAAGTTGTAGAAGATCGAATTTGCCTCCGCAGTTCCTCCAGGGCTGGTCGGTACAGGGATGTGTCCTTCTCCTGATCAGGAGATGTTAGAGCTCAGACACAAACGAGTCCCATTTCTCAAGTCATAACACAGAGGTGTTTAACTAACAACTCCCTTAAGAAAGTAATTGTGTCTTATTCATCTGTGATTCCCCAACTCCCCGCTCCCTGCCTGGTACCAAAAAAAAAAAAAAAAAAAAAAAATCCCAGTAAACAGTTCAAGAAAAAAGCTACAAAGTCTTTCAACTATCCTTTGTCATTCTTTTCTCTCACATCATCATCACAACCCTAAACAATCCGTCTTTCCTTATACCTCATATAGGAATTGTTGCCCCAAAATGTAATAAATCAAACAGGCAGGAAAGATCCAAATATGTACCCACTCAAGTCCACATCATGACTCACCCCTAGCCGTTCCACAAGCATCTCCAGTTCATCCTGCAGTTGTTTGTCCTCCTCAGACTGAGGGTTGGGGGAAGAAGTTCGTCAAGAGAAGGAATCCCAAACACATCCTCCTCCCATTCACCCCGGGGCAGGTAGAGGTAACCTGCCTCCTTAGGAGGGATCAGGTGGACAAGGAAAGAGCGCAGAAATGGCACCCTGGCGGGAAGGCAGGTGGGAAGGCAACCTGGCATCTAGGCCAGGCTGCTTCAATGCCATACTAAAAAACAGGGGTGACAATGTCCGGCCCGGGCCCACCTCACGGGTCAGTGGTGAGGGCTGGTGGGGTCGGCAGAGGCGAATGCGCAGAGTGGAGGATGAGGGGCAGGGAGTGCGAGGAGCCCCGAGGATCGCTCCATCCGCCCTCTCCCGGACGCTGCGGGGCCGTTGAGAGTCGGGCCCAAGGCCTGCGGACCCGCGGTGACTCAGCCCCGCGGCCTCCTCCGCCGGGTCCCGGGGCCGTGCCTCACCAGCTCCTGTTCTTTGTCCTTGTCGCTTGCATCCCGCCGTTCCTTGCCGCTCGGCTTCTCGTCCGCACTGCCCGGGGCGGTCGCTGGGGGTTGCTGAGGCTGCAGCGGAGCCTTATCCCGTCCACCCTCCTCCATCGCCGCCGCCACTGCCGGCCAGCTGCGCGCGCACCGCTCGCACCGCCCGCACCGCCCCGTTTCCCATGTGGCTTTGCGCGCGTGGCCGACGGCGCCCCGCCCCCTGAGCGCGCCTGCGACCGGAAGCGCCGCTGGGAACCTTCCACCGCCGCGTCGCGGGAGGCCCGGCCCTCGACCCCGCCCTCGGAGGCCGCCCCCAAAACTGCAAGTTCTAACCGCTCACGCGCCCCAGGCGCCGCCCCGGCTCGGACCGGGAGTTTCCGGAAGGCCACGCTGCCGTGCAGTCTGCGATCCGAGTCCGCTGGCTGCGGTAGGAGATGAAGAGCCGCGAGCCGAGGGACCGCCCGCGGGGTCTCCTTACTCGCCGAGCGACCGGTACCCACAGTGACACCGCAGTCGGCTGCGTGGTGGGACAGACGAACAAGACCCTTCACGTCCGGAATGCTTGATCGCCGCCCGTGTGAGATCTGCAACCTGTATCTACTTCCGCCGCCGCGGAATATTAACCTCGTAACGTCTTACCCCCGGGTGAAGGAGAGTGCTCGGGTACCACCTGCCGCGTACGGCCCCCACCTTAAATCCACCTGCGGAGCCTGGTCGGAGTCCATCAATACAATGTGGTCCTATGCTCCGATGCTAAACTCTAGAACTAAAGGCAGATCAAGACACAGGCTTTGCCTTCTTCAATCTCTGTCTTTTGGTCTTTCCGTGATTTGACTTAGAAGGGGTGTGAAGGACACTGTTGAAGTCAGGATTAGTTCTAGATGATACATAACGTCCTCTCGGCCGTTTGAATTTGGTAAGGCTGTGTCCCGTTTCCACAGAGGAAATCAGGTAGTCAGTAGTAGGATCAGGATTTGAACCTTGATCCAGTCTTCCAAGTTCCTGATTGTTTGAAGCAAAACTCCATGTTTTTTCTTAAGTTTGGGGCTACATGTATGCATCCAGAAGGTGAGAAAAGGGGAAGTAACTCCTCCCCCTCATCTGGTGGGAACACTCACCAGTTGACCTGGGGTCTTCATTATGGGTTCTGGGGCGTTAAAGAATGCAGAAAGTATTTGTGTTTTTTTGTTTTTTGTTTTGTTTTGTTTTGTTTTGTTTTTAGAAAAACCTAGGACAGCATTGTTAGCACTGAATGAATGTTGGCTAAATATATTTAGAGATAGAATTGCATAGCCTATTTTAAAACCTGTTGCTTTTTTCATTCAGTGCTTGGATTCTGGGGGTGAATCTCCCATTTCCATCACCAGTGACTTCCCCAGCCCTGGTCTGGTGACAGAAACCCTGTAGTCCATGACTGTTCTGCTTATTCCATCTCTGGCTTCAAGAATGTCATGCTTTCTTCAGTCATCCGTAGAGATATTTCTCCTAAATCTCTCCTTCCATGACTTTCCTTCTATCAGGTCTCAGATTTTGTCTTCTATACCAGTTGTATCCCAACCAGTACCTTAGAGAAGGGGTGATGTTGTGGCACAAAGCACAGGCTGTTAATAGTTGGTGCCTCCAGATGAAAAGTATATGAATGTTCGTGTTACTATGTTTCAACTTTTTGTAGGTTTGAAATGTTTCAAAACAAAAAGGGGGAGGGCAGGAACGTGAGTTTTAGGGAGCAAGAGACCTGGCCGTTGCTAAAGCCCCTGACTAGCTGTGATACTTGGGCAAGCTTCCTAACCTCTCTCAGCCTGGTTTCTGCCTCTATGAAATGAGAGTAATAAAGTATCTCCCTTGTAAGTTGTGTGTTGAAAATGAAATAAGGCAATGTATATAAACTGTCCAGCTGGGTTTCTGGCAACTGAAAAGGAGCCAGTTGTCATTCTCTAACCACCTCAAATCTGCAGGGCTGAGATAAACATTCTTGCCCCCATCTCCCTGCTTCCAAGTATTCAAGCCCCCAGTCCTTTCTAGCTAAACAAAGATGTCTGGCAGCTATTTCCAAGGCCACGTAATAACATTGATGCCCTGCCTCAACCCTCCTTTCAGTCACATTGCCCAGAAACTTTTCTTCCTACCATTTGGCCAACTCTGAGCCTTGTCGTGGCCAAATAGCTCTCTAATTGGGGACGTCCCCTCACCTGTCCCTTTCCTACCACCTTCCTTTAAACTGCATCCATAAGCCATCATGCTGTCCCCAGACTCATGGCTTGAGCTGTAGAGCTGCACATCTTATGGATGGTTCCACTCATTTGAGAACCTTTCAACTCAAAGCATCATTTTTACATGACACCAGAAGTGCTCCTGGCAGGACACCGCCTTGCACGGTTTCCACGGGTTCCTACTTTCTGTGATATTTCTTAAATAGATTGCACTGTGACCCTTGTGACTTTTGATCTCCAGGACTTGTCTTTTCACACGTACTGTTACACCTTGCCTTTTTCAGAGGCTCCTGGGTGGCTCAGTCAGTTAAACGTCTGCCTTTGGCTTAGGTCATGATTCCCGGCTCAGGTCATGATTCTCAGTTCTGGAATCCTGATCGGTTCTGGAATCCTGATGGTGGGCTTCAGGCTCCCTGCTTAGCAGGGAGTCTGCTTGTCCCTGGCCCTCTGACCCTCCCCCTACTCATGTTCTCTCTCACTCTCTCTCAAATACATAAATAAAATCCTTTAAAAAAAAAAACTTCCGTTCTTCAGACTCTCACCTTTCATCATGGCCCTTTGACCTAATCATCCTAAATATTTCATCATTTCTGAACATGCCTTGGCCCTTCAAGAGATGATTGACCTTTTCACATTGTTATTGCTTCTATACATGCCCTTCCCTGTTTTTTTACCTAGCAAATTCTCCCATCCTCTGTACTACAGCTCAATGTCACCTGTCTAGGAAGCTTTCCCGTTCTCTTCAAGCTATTCATTTCTTCCCTGTGCTCTCACCATGCTTGATACATCTCTCTCTCCCCCTAGACTCTGAGCTATTATAGGACAGGAACTGTTTCTTATTCCTCTTTTGTCCCTAGTACCAACCTAATGCCTAGCTTATGGTAAGTGTTGATAAATATTTATTGAATGAATGAGTTCACTTTGCATTCATCTTCAGGTCATCCTTACATATAATAATGGTCCACTGAGGGCTCTTTAGAGCTCAGAGCTGGGCATCAAGAAACTGTTGAGATTCTCTATTTGTAAGTCATGATAGGCCCACTGAAACTGTGCTTATTTTATGAGAGATTCTTTTCCAACCTAAAATTTCCAGAGTGTTTCCAAGTGTGAAATCATATTGTTTGACATTTGTTGCCTTATTGTGCTTGGGAACTGATCAGACTTCTCAATAGGGCAGTATAGGGTATGGCCCAGCACATTACCAACAACTGCTCTCATGTGTCCACCTAGGAGCACCACTCTTTTTTCCTCCTTCTGCCTTAACACACCAGATCATATCGCAGATGCATATTCATCAGTTTGGCAGGGCCACTAAGGGTGAAGATTCCATCTGTCAGCTGATGTTCACCTTGCCTTGCCTTTAAAACCAAGCACCTGCAGAGTGTTCAACAAACAGGTGCTACCTGGCTTAATTTCAGCTCAACATGTGTTTAGGTTTCCTGCAGCTACCTGGTTGTTACATATGCCTGGCCCAGGGGAGCTGGGTAGCACGGAAATGCACCTGCTGGTGATGGTCTGATGTAGAAGTGCAAGGACACTGACCAGAAGACAGATTTCTATGTATGAGTCTAAACTCGGTCATGACCTAGAAGACTAAATGGTGGTGATTAAGGGCATCTGAGCTCCAAGTCTGACTTTAATGCAATTTGTCTTATCTGATATTGGAAGTTATGTAATTTTTTAAAAAAGATTTTATTTATTCATGAGAGACACACAGAGAAGCGGAGACATAGACAGAGGGAGAAGCAGACTCTATGCAAGGAGCCTGAAGTGGGACTTGATCCCAGGACTCCAGGATCACACCCTGAGCCAAAGTCAGACACCCAACCACTAAGCCACCCAGGCATCCCAAGAAGTTATGTAATTTTTTTCTCTTAGTTTCTCCACTTGTACAGTAGAGGGAATTATAGAACCGTCTTATAAGTTGTGGGAATTTAGTGAAATGATTTTATTTTTATTTTTTATTTTTTTATTTTTTTAGTGAAATGATTTTAAAGTACTTAGCACAGGCTTAACAAAATTGGGACTCTCAGAATATGAAAGCTGACCTTTGACCTTTTTGGAAATAGGGAGTTTCAATGCCAAAGTGGCCCACTGGTCAGCATCCTAAACTGTCTTCTAAAATCAGATATAAAGGGAAGGGCTGCCAAGCCTCTCTCCTCACTAAGATCTCGGACATTATAAATATTCTCTGTGCAACACTCAAACTTCACATGTTATTTCTCAACATTTCTTAATATTTGCTAAGCCCATGAATTCACTGCTTAGAACACTAATGCTGAGCTAGCCCTCGGAGATCATCTCATCCAACCCATCACACAGCTGACAAGTGGCAGAGCTAGAGCCAGAACCAGGTTTCCAGATGTGATGGCCTTCCTCTTTCCAATATACTTTGCTGCCCCTCCCAGAGTCATAATCTCAGACATTCAGCCATGTTTTCCCTCAGTCTTAGGGTTCCTGAGGCCACAGTCTTCCTTTCTAAGTAGCCAGCACCTCCATGATGGGGGGCCCACATCCAGCTCTTTATGAGGCTAGGACACATGGGCCATCACCCAGGGCCCCAGTGGTAATCACAGCCAAAGCTTCACTTGCCCTCAACAGACCCACCTCTACCTAGACTTTGGAGAACACTGAATTTTAAAGACAATTTAGATGACTTTCCACTGTCCTGCTCTGGTTCTCATTTTCCAGATAAAGAAACAGGCTCCTAGAAGTGCGATAACAAGCTCAATCTCATAAGGCTATCCAATCTTCAATTTCAAGCTAGGTGTCTTTGGCTGCAGTGAAGTGCTTATAGTTAGATCTGCATTTATAAATATGGTTGCCATGAGGCTCAGATGAGCTCATGGAGGTGAAACTGCCAATAGAAGAACCACCTAAGGGAAGAGGCCATCTTACTCATTTTTGCATCACCAGTGCCTGGCACATTGTTGGTAATCAATACACTTAAAAAAAAATAAATCCATGAATGCATATATTATAAATTAATGAATGAATTTAAAAAATGAGCCACTTAGCAGAGGTGCCTGGAACACAAGAGGTATTGAATAAATGCTCCTTTCCCTCCCTTGCTCTGGAAGGTGGCAGCCAGGCCCTTAGTCTCTGTGCCTGGTACTTGGTAGGCCTTGATGAGTGCATGTGGTGGGATAAGTGACTCCCAGGAGTTCTGAGCCTTCAAGGCCATGGGGAAATGCATGTCTTCTCAGCCATAAGCAGAAGCAAGTGCTCAGAGCTCCAGGTAATGGCATGTACCTTGGCCAGGGCTTCCCTCCACTGCAGGATAAGGGCCACTCATCTTCCAAGCTGACCTCGGCCCAGTTGTGAGCCAGACTTGGTGTTAGGCCTGGCTGCATGCACCAGTGGAGGTCAGAGGCAAATCCTTCCAGGTGTAGAACAGCCAGTGATGGGGATATGACCACCCAAGGAGGTATTCCCCCCAGCCAAACTTGACGTCATTCCATTCCTCCATCCTGCCTCTCCTCTGTCTTCTTGGAGTTTCATATCTTAGTTCCCTGTATCTGGTATCTGGTGACTGAGTATCTAGAAGAGTGGCCTGGAATATAGTAGGTGCTAAATAAATACTGGTGGAATGAGTAAATGAATAAACGAAAACAAGACTGAAGGAAGAGACAGTCTGGCTGATGTGTGTCTATTTATTGGCACAGGGTCCTATAGGGCCAACACCCCTCCATCCCCACCCTCTTCCCTGTAAAAATAAACTCTGTCCTTCTCTCTCCCTGCTCTATTCGCTTTTCTGCTTGGGTCAGGGAGGCCCAGTCCAGCCCCTATGACTTGTGCCCCAAGACACAAGAACCAGCATCCCCTATACATACACACCATACATACTTCCCCTCTGAGCCCAGGGAAACTGGGAGGCAGCAGGTGGCCTCGTAAAGGCTCTCAGGCTTCTACTAACAGCTGAGCACAGCTGGTCTATCAGTGGGGGTTGGCAGCAGTATTGGGAGAAGCAGCATAAGGAGCATGGGTTGGGGGTAGCCCCTGAGAGTGGAGCTGAAAGGAGCTGAGTCCACTCCCAAGTGCGCACTGAGTGGGCCTCAGGGAGAAGTATGGGAGGCACACCACCCAGGCCCTGTGTGGTCCAAATGCAGCAGGTACAGCAGGCCCCGAGGCCACCAAGTCACATGATCTAAGAGGCACACTCCTTTCTGTGGGAGCTGGTGCCCCTCTCCCCTCCCAGCCTCTTCCAGACAGGGTGACATGGAAGGATGTCACAGTGAATGGTGGGGGCTCTGCTGGAGGTAGGGGTACCCCCAAAGCAGAGGCACAATGTGGTGTTTGAGGAAGGATCGGGACTTGTATCACCTATGGTGTGGAGGGGCCAGACCCAGCCCAGCTGGCATGTGCCCTCTCTAAACCTGGACCGAACAGCCCTGCTGGGCGAGCTGCCCCAGGCCTTGGCAACAGCAAGCTATTTCTCCCCAACCCCAGGTCTACCACACCTCACACAGCTGCCCTGGGTTCATGGGGGAGCCGACAGGGCAGCCGAAGTGTCGCAGGAAGTCCCGGGAGTTGGAGAGAGTGCCCAGCACGCGGAAGCGGGCGGGGCTGTGGGGGTCAGTCACCAGCCCCTCGTGAGAGCTCTCGGGTGTGCGGACTGAGCACCACACCTGCGGGCCAGGACAGACATGGGGACACATGGTGTCTAGCACAGGCAGGGCCACAGAGTTGGCTGCAGCAGAGCCATCCCAGGGACGCAAACCACCACAACCCCAGCCCCTTGGCTGAAGAGACCTCCAGGATACAGCCAGCATCTCATCTACAACCCCTTGTTATCAGCACCAAGGGAGGGAAACGTGCCCGCCCTCCCAAATTCCCAGAGCTGCCCTGGCCACTGGGTTGCCCAGGATGGGTGGATCTGAGGGGAAGAACCTCGGCCCCCAGAGGCTGCTTGCGGTAGTGCAAAGTACCCCAAGGAGATCTCGCCTTAGTCCCTGCTCTGCCACTTACTTTCTTTCTGGGCATCCCTGGATGAGCCACTTTCTCCCCAAGCTTTAGTCACTTCCTCCAAAGCCACCTCAGAGGAACATGGTGGGGATCAATCCCGCACCCTACCCGCTGCCCCTCAAGCAGGGCAGCCCCACCCTTCGGGGTCTGCAAAAGCCTCCTGGAGAGTTCTTCCTCAGGCCTTCTTGCATGCTTTCTTGAGCCCCAGCCTCGAAGCTCTGAGCACCAGACCTTCCCAAACCTCCTTCCGCACCCCAACTTCAGTCCCATTTCTCAGTTGCTTTCCTGCATGCCCCAGACTTCTAATGACCTGCCCAGGACGGAGCAGGAAAGGGGCAGGCCCCAGATCTCCTAGGAGGGCAGTACCTGGGCAAATCCCACAAAGAAGAGCTGGTGATTGGTGAGCCCCACGGCTGGCAGCTGCTGCTCTTCCCCATGCTTGCTCAGCCATGCTTTGTAAGCCTGGGGTCAGGCACAGGGGTGGCAAGTCCATCAGGGGTTGCCCACCACCTCCACCCACTGCCCACCCCACCCCTCCCCAAGGGCAGGCGAGCCTCAGCCCCTGGATCCCAGCCGGGCCACTCACGTTATAGGCAGCCTTCAGCCCCCCGTTGTCAGCGATGTTCTCCCCCAGCGTCTGGCGCCCATTGAGCCTCTCCCCGTTGACCTGGTACTGGCTGTACTGTTCCTCCATGCAAGCTGTGTGATTCCGGAAGGCTGCCAGGGACTCATTCTGCCACCAGGGCCGCAGGTTCCCTTCCTTGTCATATTCGCGACCTGAGGAGAACTAACCTTTGCACCTCCCCAAGACTCAAGCAGCCTTCCAGCAGCCTGAGTCCACAGACTCCAGGGTCCCTGTGACCTGCTCCCAATATTCCAAGGCTTTGCAAGAACTACTGGGAATTCTAGGCTGGAGGGGGCAACTCCATGGGCCTCTACCTTGGTCATCAAACGCATGTGTCAACTCATGGCCCATCACCACGCCGATTCCACCAAAGTTCAGGGCCCTGGTAGGTGAGGAATGCTGCATGAGGACATGGTGGGGGAACTTCTGGATCCCACCTCCAGCCCTGTGCCCAGCTTCTCCACAGGCCCAGGCCCAGCACCCAACCCCTCCTACTTCAGACACACTTGGGGTGGTTACGAGTGTAGAAGGGGGCCTGCAAGATGCCGGCAGGGAAGACAATTTCATTCTTGGTTGGAAGGTAGTAGGCATTCACTGTCTGGGGGGTCATGCTCCACCTGGGAGAACAAGAGGAAGAGGCTGAGGCTCCTGATTCTCTTGATGCCCCTCCCACCCCAGCTGCTCTGACCTACCTCCTGCAAAGACCTTGGGCTTCTGGTTTGAGATGTCTTGCCCCACCTTCCCCAGCCCTGGAAATCACCCCTACCTCTCCTGCTGCCCCAAGTGTCTAGCCCTCCATGCTCACTGGTCCCGGCTGGGAGGCTTGCGGAGCTGGTCAGCCATCACCTTAGCAGAGAAATTGTACAAATTCAACATGTTCTGGAAGAAGGAATCTTCAGAGACTTCGTACTGTGAGAATGGTGGGAAGCAGAAAGCAAGCAAGACAACATGTTGGAGGAGAGAATAGCCCCAGTTTGGTTACTAATTAGCACCTCTCTGAGCCTTAGTTTTCCTCAACTGCAAAGAGGAGTGAAATATTAGTTAATAATAGTCGCCATACTTAAAGACTATTTATGTTGCAGGTGCTTTATTGTTTTACATCCTGCCTCCTTCTAGGCTCACGACAACTCTATGAGGTTGGTACTAATAGGATCTCCATTTTATAAATGAAGACACTGAGGCCCAGAGAAGTTATATAACTCGTCCAAGGTTACACAGGTAGGTCGGAGTAGAAAGAGGATTTGTGAACACTGCATTCTACTGCTGCCTAGCCTGCAACCTGGCACAGAGCCAGCAAGTGAACAGCATCAGTTGCCTGCACTTGCCTCTGAAAGGAGCCAACAAGCACCTCCTCCCCCCAGGGCTTGAGCTCCAATTACTCAGCTGAGAACAGCCCCCTCCCACCCCCACGACAGGGATGAAGTTCAGCACTGGTGAGGACAGGTACTCACCCCATCATAAACATCATCCAGCTCTTTGGGATCCAGGATGAAGTCCGGGAAACCAATCATATCATATATAGCATCTGCCTGAAGAGACCAGGCTAAGTAAGGGTTTCCCTGCTCTGGCTCCCCCCAAAAAACTGTATCCTCCATCCCCACCTGAAGATGGCGCCCCAACCCTGGCCATGGCTCACTTTCTCCTTGGCTGCCTGGCGGGTCTTCTCATCCATCCAAACCAGCTGCCCCAGGGCTTCCTCAAAGGCATTCCGGATCTCGCTGATCATCCCTTCAGCCTGGGAGGAAGGGGGTGCAAATTGGCCTCCCACTTGCACTGATGCATTTTTTTTCTCCCCACGCACCCTAGTACCCCACCCCTGTCCTTCCAGGGGAGCATGCGGGAGGGCCCAGACTTCAAATGAGGCTGCGTCTTGGGAAGGTGAGAAGGAAACACCATTTGTGAAGGTGCTGAGATGGTGGGTGGCTTTTTTTCTAATTAATCAAAAAATTTAAATTGACAATAATTGAATTAATAGAATTTAATATAGTGTGTTGAATTTTATCTGATTATGGAAGGAAGGCATCAATAGCAGAAGATTTGGGAAATTGAGAAGAGGTGGGGATCCCTGGGTGGCTCAGCGGTTTAGCACCACCTTCCCCCCAGAGCTGATGCTGGAGTCCTGGGATCGAGTCCCACATCAGAATCCCTGCGTGCGTGGAGCCTGCTTCTCCCTCTGCCTGTGTCTCTGCCTCTCTCTCTTCTCTCTCTCTCTCTCTCTCTCTCTCTCTCTCTCTCTGTCTCTCATGAATAAATAAATAAAAAATCTTTAAAAAGAAAAAAGGGAAGAGGTGAAGAAGGAAACAGACCACGCACGTATAATCCCATCACTCAGAGATAACTCCTTTTAACATTCTGATTATCTATTTTGAGTGTCTTTCCCTGCCTGGATATACATACAGAACATGGAATTACATTGTGCAACATAAGATATATCTTGTAAACTACTTTTTTTTCACTTAAAAATATATCATGAGTTTTAGGCTGCCTCATAATCCTCCCTAACCACAATCTTTCTTCTAGTCCCTATGATTAGACGTTTAAGCTGTTTTCATTTCCACCTATTATAAACCACACTGCAAGAAACATCCTTGCAGATAATACTTTAAGCATATTCGTTAGCATCTCCTAATAAGTAAATCTTGTTTTCCTAATTCTATAAGCAACATAAACTCATTGTCGAACATTTGGAAAATACAGAGAAATGTAAAGGACAAAATGCCACCCAAAAAGTAATTACTGTTCATTTATTGATGAATTTCCTTTCAGTTCTTCCCCCTCGCTTCTTGTACACATGAATGAACAGTGGATTTTAACTAAAACAAGGAGTAGGGTTGGAAGAACTTTGAAAACTCACAATTTCCTTGCTTTGCCGATCGAACGTGGCCTTCACAAAGAGGGAGCCCAAAGCGAAGCCAAGTGCGTCGTCCGTGTTGGAGATGCAGGTCTGCCACCTTGGCATGCAGGACTGTAAGGGACAAAGAGCCAGGCCTCCCAGAGATAGCTCTGTTCTCCAGTCTGAGGGCCTTTCTCTTCTCTGGGGCCAGCCCTCTCGGCTCTGAGCAATGGAAACCTGAGTTTCAGGTGCTGTCGTCTCTCCCGTAGACTCCAGAGAAGATAAAGGGCAAAACTGAAAAGTGTACCAACTCCAGCAGCAAAACACCAGGAGGAACATGTGTGCTCCCCACTCTGTGCTCAGTGCTCTTCTCCTCTTAAGTTTCTAAGAGGCCCACTGGGGTCCAGAAGTTTTTTTGCTCAGCTCCATATCCCAGTCTTATAACCAATCAATCCCCTGTGCCAGAAACCCACAAGTCACTAGCTTCCTCCATTTCCCTACCCCCACATTCAATCTATCACCATGTCTACTACCTCGACCTCTTGGTCCTCTCTCTGTCCATCCCTCCACTACTTTCTTGCCCTCAACACTAACATTTCTGGCCCAAAGATTGCAGTCACCTCATAACTAGACACTCTGACTTCATTCTCATCCCCCTCCCCTGCCGCTCCCCTCTATCTTCCATTTAGCTGCCGGAAAGATCATCCAATACATAAATCTAATTGGGTTATTCTGCTTAAAATCATCCGATGGTTCCCCATTATTGAAAGAATCAAGGCCCGATTTCTTAACAGAGCATTCCGGTCCCTTCATGGACTGCCCCAGGCTGACCTCACCACCCTCGGCCTCTCAGGTGGCCTGTTCTCCAGCTCATAACAGAACATATGCAAACCTATGGTGTTCCTGGCCTCTGGGAATTTGCACATGCTGTTCTTTCTACCTAGAATGCTCTTTTCCCTTGCTCCCTTGGTAAACTAATTCTTCAAATGTCACCTCTTCATAAAAGACAGTCCTGATGCCTGTCCCTCTCCTAAGTAGGGTGTACTATATCCTTTACTCTGTTCTGTAGCACAAAGGTCTTTCACACAACGTGAGCCCTTATCACCCTAAAACACAATGTTTGTATACATCTCCTAAACTTACTGGGGCATCTTGAAACTAAGAACTACATTTACTCATCTTCTTAACCATCACTGTCAAAGCTGAGTGCCTTTGCATATGATGCACTGGTGCCCCACTTTCATCAGCCCAGTCCTAAAGACACCCTGCAAGCTATTCTTATTTCATACACCAGGAAACGGAGTGTCAGAGAGGTGACACACCCAAGATCCCAGAGGCCAATAAATGGAGGACTTGGAATTACAACCCGAGTCATCTTGATTCCTACACCTTTGTTCCACACTCTCCCATGAGGCAAATGGTGTTTGACACACAGTAGGTGTGCAGCACCAGCTAGGCTGTATGGAAGGCGGGGACAGAATCAGAAATCCCACCTTCTTGGTGCCATAGAGAGTCTCCAGCAGTTTCTCCTGTGCAGATTCAAAGCGGTGGTCCAGGCTTGAGGTTGTCTTCTGTACCAGATTCCAAATCAGGTAATTGTTCAGGACACTGGCATCCAGACCAGAACATAAGGAAAGGGCAGGTGGGGTACCACTTCCACCCCAAACCTGCTCCACAAATGTGGAGGCAACAGAAGTCCTGAGAGGCATATATAGGAGCTGTCCCAGAATCCCTCTCTCTCTCACCCTGGGACCACACACCTGCCTGCAGAAGTCAGTTTGGAGCAAGGTGTGGGAATAAAGAGCTTAAGTGGGGCCCCTGAAGGCGCAGGCTAGGGAAATAGCCTGCAAACATTCTCTTTTGATGTTTGGTAGGTCCAGGACCTTGTCAAATGCTGCTCTGTGTTTGATTGTGCCAGTACCCCATGCCCGGTCCCTGCCTGGACTTGCGTGGAGCTCTGAGCCCCACCTCCCACACTTTGGGCTCTCCCCAACCTTGGCTCTGTGTGGTTGATGAGCTCTGACACCTGCTGCAAATAATCCGTTCCATACACCACCACAGGTTCAGAGTCACCCAGCTCCAGCGGTGACAACAAGAAAGACAGAAACTCCAGCCAGTCCACAGAGGGTGCCAGGGCCTACAACAACAACAAAAACAACAACAACAACAACAACAACAACAAAATCTCAAGCCTCCTTGCCTGCCCGCCTGGCTTCCAGCAGACCCTTCCCCCATTGATATACGGAAGCCTGGGAGCCCTTCCCATTGCCATGGTAACATCTACAAGAAGCTTGGTAGCCTCTTCCTGCAATAAATCCTTTTCCAGGCCTGAGTGCTCCTCAATCTGGGAGCCCAATCATTTATTATACAAGAAAAAAATACCCTATGTAATATTCAGCTGGGGCACAGATACTAAAATATTTTTACAACAGTTGATAAAACACTCCCTCGAAGGATGCCTGGGTGGCTCAGTGGTTGAGC
This sequence comes from Canis aureus, assembly GCF_053574225.1. Taxonomy (NCBI): domain Eukaryota; kingdom Metazoa; phylum Chordata; class Mammalia; order Carnivora; family Canidae; genus Canis; species Canis aureus. The sequence goes on along the minus strand of NC_135641.1, from coordinate 21,770,638 downwards.
ATCTGCCTTTGGCTCAGGGCGTGATCCTGGATTCCCGGGATTGAGTCCCACATAGGGCTCCTTGCATGGAGCCTGATTCTCTTCCCTCTGCCTGTGTCTCTGCCTCTCTTTCTGTGTCTCTCACAAATAAATAAATAAAATCTTAAAAAAAAAAAAAAACACTCCCTTGACCCCATCCAGAGTCCCTACATAACTGGTCTCTCCTTCAGAACCCCCCTCAGCCAACCTCTCCATAATCCAACTAAAGGGTTGATTCCTGGCACAGTAGGGGCCCTCCAGGAGATGCTTCCAAATTTCCTTTGATTGTTTTGTGGACATCTTGTGCAAATTGTTAGAGAGTTTTAACATAATCCCTCTATTCATCCCCACGCAACATAAAAGGGGACCAAGGAATGGCCTACTGAGAGGTGATCTAAAATGGATAGTGACAGTGCAGCTGGAAAGCTCAGAAAAGCAAGCAAATGAGGAAAGGATTGGCTGCCTTGGGAAGACAGCAGGAAGGAAAGCTGGGAGGTCTGCTCCAGGGGCCGTCCCCCCCAGTTGTCTCTGTTCCCCCACTTGCCCCACCTGCAGCTCTGCAATGTTCATCTTATGATAGATCTTCTCCTCATCGCGCCTCTGGTCCTGGGGCACTGTGATGTTGGCCAGTTGTATCTCCAGCTCCAGCACCTGCCGCATCTGCTCCCGTGTGGAGGTTGGCCGTCCACCCAGCAACATCCCCAGCTCCTCCATGTAGTCAAGGTAGGCGGTAAGCACCTGTCAAGGCCCTGAGTCATCCTCAGAGCCCAGCAACAGATCCTGCCCGAGGCTGAGAGGGTCTGTTCTGGCCCCCACCTCTGCTTACCATCTCTTCTGCTGACCCTCCTCCCAGAAACTTTCTTGAACAATCCTGTTTTGTTCCTGTCATACTGCCACCATCTCCTTGGATCTTGTTTATTTATTTGTATACTTATTATCATCTATTTCCTCAAGGAGAAGGTAAGTTCAAGAGAGCACTCTTCTAAGTTACAGCAGCTTATTCACCCCTCCACCACTAAGGGCTAGAATGAGGCCTCGCACAGAACAGGCACCTTGTAAATATTTGTCCTATAGATGGACCTGCTTCCCACACGGCTTTGCCTTCTCATTTCCTAAAGCCCTTCTATTTTTTCAGCATCTCAGTGATCACATGCCTTCACTTAACAGCTGAGTGGACCCCATGGGGAATTTAGTCCACGGTGGATTTAATGGCCTTCTGTCTCCCATCCAGCCAGGCCTCAACCTTGCTGCTTTCTCAGCTCCCTTCTAGTCTCTAAGGAGGAGGAAAGTGCAAAAAAGAAATACATAATGACCACATGTATACACATGTATCCGGCTCTGCTGGGGCTCTACAGGTAATGCAGCTTTCTTCCCTCTCGCAGCGACTCCATAAAGTGGGTATTCATCTCATTTCACAGATGAGGAAAGAAGCTTGAGAAGGCTACATGATTTGGCTCATATCACAAATGAGCAAATGGTAGAGTCCAAATATGGCTCAGGCCTGGCAGTTGCAGGACTGAGGCTCCAGGACTACATGGATCCAGTGCAAACTCATGTTGCTTCGGCCTCTGCTGACACTTGAGCTCAAGTGACATAGGGGTTGCTTTCTCTGTTCTCCACTGTAGTCTCAGGCTCTAGCACAGCATCTGGCACATAGTAGGTGCTCAACAAATATTTGTTGAGTGAAGGGATGAGAACCTGCAGACAGCCCCTCAGCACTGCTTGGCACCAGCTCCCTGTGGCCCTCCTCCCAGGGATCACTATTCACTCTGGCCCTGAAGCCCCACCCTGGGCTCCCTTAATCATCAAAGGCCATTTCCTCTTCTACTCTATACCTCACTTACCCTTTCTCTCCCTACCTTTAGCTGAAGACTTATACTGAGGCTTTCCTGAACCCTGTTTTACTCCTGTGTAAACCTTTTATGCTACAGCTTCCCTTAGATGCTGGCACAGACTTCCTGCTTGAGACAACCGGCAACACACTGAGAGCTGAATTAAAGCTTTCTCCTACTGATTCCCAATCGTTGAACCATGTGGTTTTCTCCTACTTTCTCAAAATTCTCTCCTCTCCTGACTCAGGTGATGCTAAACCACACATCTGTTCAGGCCACTCCTTTTCGGATAAATGCTAAATCTGATCCACAGTGTTCACGCACACTATGAATCTATATACCTGTCCAGAAGGACTTGGCCCACCCACTCCCCTCTCCCCCCTCTCTGGTCCCTCAATGGGTTATATGCTTTCCTACCTCAGAGTGTTTGCATAAGTTCTTCCCTTTGCCTGAACTCTCTCCCTTCATGGCAGCCTGCCCTTATCCTAGGACTAGGCTGGTTCCCTGTGACACTCAGTCTTGGGATGCTGTACTTCTCCTCTGTGACAGTCCCAGGATAACTGTACACAGTGCCACTTCATGTCTTCTCTCCCACTTAGAGGGCAAAGGCAATCAATGTCTTGTTTACCACATGCCTGGAGGAGGGCCTGGTTGAGGAATGCTCAGTGTTTGAGAACCAAAGAAAGGATAAAGGACTGTCCCAGTTGTTTTACTCGATGGCTGCCTACCTCACTGGCTCTCTTCCTCCCACTGCCCTTAAAATTCAGGGCTCTCCTTCTTCCCCTTCTGTATTCTTCCTCTGCCTCTCACTTCTCCTAAGCCTTTGCCTGCGTTTTTAAAGAGATGCCCCACAAGCCCTCGGCTCCCTCCAGGCTCATCCCCAAGACTTTACCCAGCTTCCACAACTGCCTGCTGACCTCCTCAGGTACCTCACAATCACACATCCAAAATGAGTGGTTCCCACTACCTAAGTGTCTTCATAAGCTTGTATCCACCCACTCCCCCAAATAAGCACCATAGGAGGTAAATGTCATGATCCTCATTTTACAGATTAACAAACAGTTTCAATTTGCATGGAGCTGCAGGGCTAGGATAAAAACCAAGGTCTGACCCCCAAACCTGCCCTTTTCCTGTGATGTCACACTGTCTCCTCCTCCCCAACGTGCTCTGAGCTGATTCTTCCTATGGGCATCCCTGGTTCTCCAAAGACTCCTTCAACTCACTGTCACTCAGACTTACAGTCTCTTCTGTCTTTATCCCTTCCTTCTTCTATTCCTCTCTTTGAATACCCCAGTTACCCCACAACTCACAATTTACACTTGATTATATCTCTTGCATCCCTCTGCCACTTCCCACATCCAGGCCCTAACAGACTCAGAGCCTAGAGTACTACTGACTCTCAACTCCTCTGCAGGCTCCCTCACTTGCATCAACTTGTCACACCAAGCACTGCTTACTGGGCTGCTCTCTTCCTGCTCTGGAGCATGCAACAGCTCTTGGGGGCCTCTACAATAAACTCAGTATGGCATTCCAGGTCCCCTCCACAGCTAACTCTTACCCACCTGTCCAGCTTCTCATCTACTTTGAGCTCCACATTTTGCCAAACTGGACCCCTTCTCATGGTCCAAATATAACTTAGCTTTTCGGGATCCCTGGGTGGCTCAGCGGTTTAGCATCTGCCTTCGGCCTGGGGCATGATCCTGGAGTCCCAGGATCGAGTCCCACATCGGGCTCCCTGCATGGAGCCTGCTTCTCCCACTGCCTGTGTCTCTGCCTCTCTTCCTCTCTCCCTCTCTATGTCTCTCATGAATAAATAAAATCTTTAAAAAAAAAAAATAATAACTTAGCTTTTCCTTCTTCAAGATTTTATTTAAACTCTTCTCATTACCCCGCAAGGCCTCACCCACTCTTAGATATTCTAGAGTGCCCTGCTCAGATGCAATCTCATTAGGAAACCTCCAACTACCTGAGTCTTTCCTGAGGCCTAAAGATCCCTCTTTTGAGCCTGTTCTCAGCTATCTTGGTCCATGAACCCATCTACACTGAAAGCTCTGTGTGGCAGTGGTTCTGAAGGTACATCTCAGAATTCCCCCATTGCACATGGCACACAATAGGCGCCTATAAAATGTTGTCCTAGAAGAATAAGGGCAAGGAATGAAAGAAGGGAAGAGGGAATATAAGGAAAGAAAGAAAGGAGAGAGAGAAACAAAGGAGGGAGAGAAAGAAAGCTGGAAGGGAGGGGGGAAGGAAAGGAGGGAAGAGTGAAGGAAGAAAGAAGGAAGGAAGGAAGGAAGGAAGGAAGGAAGGAAGGAAGGAAGGAAGGAAGGAAGGAAGGGCAGTTGGCTCACTAGGTGACAGGACAGGCTCACCTTCCCCACAATGACCCTGGGCAAAGGGAAAAGTAAACAAGTATCAGCACAGCCCAACAGAGAGGTGGGGTTGGGTGTTCTGAGAATGCTCCTTACTTTTTCATTGGCGGTCCTGTTTAGGTAGTAGTCTCGAGAGGGGAGAAAGAGCCCAGATTGGTCCACCTGCAATAGCAAGTCAAGGAAGTGAGCCTTCCCCCAACACACACTTGGACTTTCAGACAGGGGTGGTGGCTGGAGCCACCCCAGCCTGCCTGTCATAGGGGAGGAGAGTCTGGGCTCAGCAAATGGTCAATAAGTCCCTCCCAACCCTTCTCCAAACTGGTACCTGGATAACATTGCTGTTAGAGCTCTTAGAGTCGGCACTGACATAGACAGTGAAGAAGGGAGTAGCTCTGTAGGTCCCTGCTACTGCCTTCAGCACTTCCATGAAGTTGTCCTGGTCCCAGGGTCCGGTAATGTTCCAACCACCAATCTGAGTAGAGACCATAGTGGAAACTATGGCAACAGGGGCCACATCCTCTCCCAAGACCTATCCTGACCTCCCCCAGGGGTCCTACCTTGTCAATGAGGTCTCGCAGTGGCTGGGCTCCCAGTTCCTCGATACGCTCCACCTGCAGGCAGGAGAGGTAGAAACGCTGTGTCTTCCGCTCAGCTTCACTGGTAGAGTTGAAGGTGGTGTTTTCTGTGGGGTAGAACACAGGTCCAGTTGGTAACTATGCTAACTGCCAAAAGGGGTCCTGGGCCTTCGCTTGGTCCCTCTCCTTGCCCTGCTACGGGGCAGTCCTCCTAATGTAGACCCAGGAAGATCATCTGAACAACAAAGAATGACTTCCTCTCCCCTGTCCATGGAAACCCTCAAAGATCTCTAAGCACTACAGACTCCCTCAGGCCCACAACACCTCAACAGTGATCCAAGCAGAGTGCAGAGTGGAGTCCCTTCATTATATACTCAGAGGTCTGTCCCCTCGAACCCATCTCCACCTCTCAGGATCCCCCTGCTCTCTGCATCGCCTGCCCCAGGAGTGTTTGTGGTCATCCACTTGTTCATTCAGTCGTGGATATTTACTGAAGATCTAAATGCAAAGCCCTGTTCCAGGCATGACATTGACTTGGCACAATGCCTCCCTGACAGCCCCACTCACCAAGCAGGTGCTTCAGTATGGCCTGGTTTTGGTCCCAGAGGCTGTTGAAGGTGTTCCAACGAGAACGCCCATCGGGCAGAGGATTTCTCTGAATCCAGCCACCACAGGAAAACTGGTAAAAGTCCTCACAGGGACTCACCCCGCGGTCCAGGGACTCCAGGATCTTTCCAGCTACTCGAATGCAGGCCTCTGTGAGGCAGGTGTTGTGGGATGGGTCTGTGGCAGGGGACACGGAGTGGGGGGTGGGGTTGGGAGGCTGTCATTGGGTCTGAGAGAAGCAAATGCTTTGGGAAGGGCCATGACAATAAGAAGATTGGGAGGAGAGAGAAAAGCTGGGGGGAAGACTGGCCAAACCAGAGAAAATCTTAGTGGCCCTGGAGCCCCCAGAGCCCCCACGGCTTGGAGGACTGGTGCTACCTACCCCCGTGGTACTGGACCCCCAGAGCCACCAAGCAGCCCAGTAGCAGTGCAGTCAGCAGTAGAGAGACAGCGGCTAAGACCAGCTCCAGTTGGGTGTGGGAGCCCAAGAAGTCTCTTGTCCTCTTCCGGAATCCCACCTAGGGAACACAAGGTGACAGCGAGCTAGCAAGCTGCCGGGGGGGATCCACCATCACAGAAGTCCTCCCAAAGGGTTTCCAAAGCCATGGAGCAAAGACGCTGAAGGGCTTAACTTTGAGCACAGGGGCAAGGAGGCAGCCTGAGTCAAGCCCTGAGCCTGCTTAGTGCAGCGTCATGGCTTCCGATGGCCTCAGCAGAGTTCCAGCGCGGAGGCCAGAGACAAGCCGAGCTGGGGGCAGGGGACCCTCTGGGGCAGCCCAGAGCTCCCGGGTCTGCCGGCGGCACGGCAGGGCTGGGGCCTTGAGAAACGGGGAGCCCCTTGCCCACCTCCACGGCGTCCGGGGAGGCCCCGCCCTCTACGGGGGTCTCAGGTGCGTCTTCCTCCCGCAGCGTGGTCCGCTCGTACTCCACCATCTGCCAGACAGTCGGGGGCGCCCGCGGGGTCAGGCCGCGAGGGCCCTCTGCCCGCGGCCCTGCCCCGTGCCCCTGGCCGGGCCGGGCCCCTCCTGTCCGCGGGGAGGACCCCTCTCTCCGGCCGGCCCCCGCGGCCTGGGCCCCTCCGACCCGCGCCCCCTCCGGCTCGCGGGCCCTTCTCGGCCCCTCGGCCTCAGCCCCTCCGCCCGGTCCTCTCCGCGAGCCGCGGCCCCTACTCACGTTGCCGCCGCCGCCCAGCTCCTGCAGCGCGACGTTCATGGTGGAGTAGGGGCGCGCGGCACCCTGGGGCTCCCGGCGGCCGGCCCTCGCCCAGGCCGCGGCCTCAGCCCCCCGCCCCGGCCCCCGGCCCGGCCCCGCCGCCGCCCGCCATCGCCGCCGCCCCCGCCGGCCCGGCCCCCTCCGGCCGCGGCGCCGCGCCCGGGCTGGGGGGAAGGCGCGGGGAGGAGCGCTCCTGCCGCCGCCCGCCGCCCGCCGCCCGCCCTGCGCCCGCGCCGGGACCCCCCTGCCCTTCGGGATCAGCCTGCCCGGCTCCCGGCAACACCCTCTTGCAAGCCACCCGTCCTTTCCATGCCTTTGAACCAGGCCCAACCCCTGGTGCTATTTCTTGGCCCAGTTCCCCAAGTTGCAGGCCCTCCCCACCCCCTTTAAGCACCTTTAGGAAATTACGCTCTCCGGAGGAGCATCTGCCCCCAGCAGTTCACACAGCACCTCTTCAGCACCTCTTCAGCCAGCACATGCAGAGCAGCAACCGGGGGCGACCCACACACAGGGCGTCCACACGGAATCTACCCAGAGAGCACGCAGACCCAAAGTGCACAGGCAGGCACTCAGCCCAACACATGGTTCCCCACCCCCCCAAGACACACATGCACAGTGTACGCACTGCACACTCACCATGTATACACCTCTACAAGGCACCCAGAGCCGACACACACTGCACTGTCCTGCTGTACTCACACGGCACACATGTACAGCACACGCGTAACCCACACTCTGACTCTACTCTTACATGTTGCTTCAAGATTGCACTTTTACTCCTCAAGATAATTGTTGTCATCAGATCATCTCACAAAAGGAGGGTTACAGATGGTGACAAATTGGCAGGGAAAAAAACAGCCATGCACAGATATTTAAAGAAAAGACGTGTTAACACTTCTAACTTGAGGAAAGCAAAGCATTTTATTTGGGAGGTTTACAAGAAAAAAAAAAAAAAAACCCAAGCAATATTTAACTGAAAGGCAATAGCGTGGCATCTATGCATCTGCCATCTGCCTTCCATATTGTCATTCCTTAATCAGGCCTGGTGGTGTTGCAGTCTGCTGCACTGAAGAGAGCCTAGTGTTTGTTGCCACAGTTTTTAAAAAAGTGCCTGATCCACCTCCTTCTTCCCCAACCGACTACATGAATTTGACCAGAGAAGGCTCAGAATGGTGGCAAATCCATAATCCATTTCTCAGCACTCACCCCAGTCCTCAGCCTGCTGCATGAGATTCTAACATGGGCTGCTCTTGTGGTTGAGAAAGGGTGGATAATGAATCAATCAGGTTGAGAATGTTTTATTTGGCAATTACACACACACACACACACACACACACACACCAATTACATGTTCTCAAATAGGAGACAGTACAGTGTTATAGGTAGGATGAATTCTGGATTCAAACTCAATGTCCTCACTTGTAAAATTTAAGTAAGAATAGCACCCTTGTCAAAGGACAGTGTCTGACACATAAAGGGCACTCAATGTGTGAGCTGCTATTTTTGTGTTATTGTTAAAATCCTGTAGATAGAAATGAGAATTGTAAGGGGCTGTTCTATTTCCTCCAGGTAGATGGGTTCTAGGTCAGTTAGGGGTTCCCTGAGCAAGAAGTTTTCACATTCAGCCATACTGGGGTCATACTGGGATATCTACTTGGAACAAGTTTCTGGAGCTGTTCGTGTTCACTCTGATGACAGTGTGGCATCACAGCACTTACCTCTTCCCCTTGTCCCTTATCACCCCCAGGAGTGGATGAAAGGAGATGTGGCAGCAGGGGCAGTCTTGGCCCATGGGAAATTCCACCACGGCATGACCGTGCGAGTGTACCATAGTCCTACTATGTAAGGACTTCCTGACAACAGGTGCATTAGAAATAGTCCTTATGGCTCCTTGACATAAGGAAAATAGCAAGCTTATAGCACTCTAGCATATGCCAGCCACTGTCTAAGTGCTTTACATCTCATGGTATGAAGCTTTTTTACAGATGAGGAAACTGAGGCTTAGAGAGGCTAAGAGTCACATGGCTAGTAAGTAGCCGAGCTGGGATTCAAATCCAGGCAGTCTGACTGCTTTCTGGAGAGAACTTTGTCAACATGAATCAAAAGGAGGATATATTTCCTCCCAACATTAGTTGCTAGTCTTCTGGCACATTTTCTCTGGAACAGTGAGGGGAGAACATCAGTTCTCAAGCCAGACAGACTTGGACTGAAATCTGGGCTCAATTCTTGATCAGCTGTATGATCTTTACCAAGTTACTTGAAAGCTCAGACCCTTAATTTTCTTCATCTGTAAAATGGGAACAATCACCAGTGTCTTGGAGAGTAGCTGTGATAATTACATGCAGCCACATAGGAGAGAGCCTGGTACCTAGTTTTATGGTGTTCTCAGTTTCACTAGGCTTGGCCTAAATGCATATTTCCTTTCTATCCATTCTCTTTCCTGATTCAAATCATTTATTAGGCTCATAACTATTCCTAACTACATGTTAAATACCCTAGCATGAGAGACTTGGAATTTGCTCTATTTTATAATTCCATTTTCTTTCCTCTGTGTTTATCATCTTTGCCTCTTTTTTCCTCTCTCATTCTATTATTTTTTTCTCTATCTTTTTCTGCTCTTCTTTTCCTATAGGAATAATTTCTTTCTTTTGGGTTTTTCCCCCCTCTAAAGTGATCGTGAATTGAGAGGGAATAGATAACGGTTTACCTGCTAAATTTACAAGCCATGTAAATTTATTATTTTTTTAAAAATTTTTAAAGATTTTATTTATTTATTCATGAGAGACAGAGAGAGAGAGAGGAGAGAGAGAGAGAGAGAGAGAGGCAGAGACACAGGCAGAGGGAGAAGCAGGCTCCATGCAGGGAGCCTGATGTGGGACTCGATCCCAGGTCTCCAGAATCATGCCCTGGACTGAAGGCGGCGCTAAACCACTGAGCCACTCGGGCTGCCCAAGCCATGTAAATTTAGCCATGAAGATAACAAGATACATTAATGTCCAGTGTTGACAAGGATGGGATATATGGGCACTCTCTACATTGTTGCAGGCTTACAAATTGATATAACTTTTTTGGCAATATGAATCAAAAGGTGTAAGTATATATCCTCTGAACCAGAAAGTCTAATTCTGGGAAATCGGTCCAGGAAATAATCATTATCCATAGGATGTATATATTAGTTAGCTTTTGCTGAAGAACTAACCTCCTCAAACTTTGTGGATTAAAATAGCAAACATTCATTATTTCTTATGCACTGCAGGTTGATTGGGTGATTCTTCAATTCCAGGTCAGCTCAGCAAGAGCTGAATGATGTAGCTCAGTGGTTTGGGCCTCAGTCGGGATGACTGGGTTCTGTCTCTATGTGGTGTCTCCTTCTCCAGTAGGCTAGCCTAGGCTCCTTCATATGGTGGCCTCAGGATTCCCAGAAACAAACAAACAAACAAAAAAACGGGACAAACATAAACGGTTTTCAAGCCTCTGCCTGCCCCACATTTGCTAATGTCCCTATTGGGCAAAACAAGTCAGATGCTCAAGCCCAGATTCAGGGAGGGAGAAATAGAATTTACTTGATTGGAGGAGCTACAAAATATTGGGGCCATTTTTTCCCCTACAACATTTACTCTTCACAGCACTGTCTCTAATAACCAACAGGGGCACCTGGGTGGCTCAGTGGGTTAAACGACCAATTTTTTTTTTTTAAGATTTTATTCATCCATTCACGAAAGACACAGAGAGAGAGAGAGAGAGAGAGGCAGAGACACAGGCAGAGGGAGAAGCAGGAGCCTGACGTGGGACTCGATCCCCGGTCTCATCCCCTGGGCCGAAGGCAGGCACTAAACCACTGAGCCACCTGGGCTGCCCGAGCAACCAACTCTTGATTTCAGAGTCATGATCTCAGGGTCCTGGGATGGAGCCCTGCTTCAAGCTCCTGGCTCAGTAGGAAGTCTGCTAGAGGATTCTCTCCCTCGGGCAGCCCTGGTGGCGCAGCAGTTTGGCGCTGCCTGCAGCCCAGGGTGTGATCCTGGAGACCTGGGATCGAGTCCCATGTCAGGCTCCCTGTGTGGATCCTGCTTCTCCCTCTGCCTGTGTCTCTGCCTCTCTCTCTCTATGTGTGTCTCTATGGATAAATAAATAAAATCTTAAAAAAAAAGGATTCTCTCCCTCTCCTTTGCCCCTCCCCCAGGTATCTCTCTCTAAAATAAATAAATCAATCTTTAAACACAGAGTAGATGACTTAAAAAAAAAAGAGTAGAGGTCTTGTTGAATAAATCAAGCATCCATACAATAGGATAACAATGTAACATTTACAAAGGATGAAAAGGAAGAGTTAACACTCTGGGGAAATGTTCTCCATATAGAATTAAGTGAAAGAGTAAAAGGGTTTTTAAAAAATCTCATTTTGTGAAGTAAAAAAAAGTTAAAAGCACAGATTTTTATTTATTTATTTTAAAGATTTTATTTATTTATTCATAGAGACACAGCTAGAGAGAGAGAGGCAGAGACACAGGCAGAGGGAGAAGCAGGCACCACGCAGGGAGCCCGACATGGGACTCGATCCCGGGTCTCTAGGATCACACCCTGGGCTGCAGGCGGCGCTAAACCGCTGCGCCACTGGGGCTGCCCAAAACCACAGATTTTTAAAAAGAGATTGGAAGGACAGCAACAAAATGTTAATATATCTAATGATGAAATTACTTTTAATTTCTTCTTTGTGCTTTCCTGTATATAGATAACAATTCTATTGTCCTGCATTTTACCTAAGCACTTTACCTGTTATTTACTTAATCCTTACAATGACCCAGTAAGATATAGTTTAGCAGTATCATTGTCCCTATTTTATAGATGAGGAACCTAAGACACAGGGAAGCTTTTCAACATTCCCAAAGTCACACATCAGGTAGAAGAGAGATCCTTGATTTGATTCTAAACAGCATTCTTAACTAGTATTATTTCTTCTAAGTCAAGTGATTTGTCTGGGACCAGAGTGTGATGTTTGGTAAATAGACTCTATCACTGGTTTTAAAAGGTTAAAAAAATATTGCAAAAGTAATATACTCCATAAGTATATAGAATAAAAAGATAAAATTCCACATTCCAGGATTCCAGTACCATCCTCAGAGAAAGCCATTAACAGTTTTGTATGTGTCCCTCCAGATCTTTCTTTTATAAGCATTTACATACCTAAACAGGACATGTATATGTGTGTATGTATAGGTGTGTATGCATTAGTGTGTGTGCATACTTTTCCCCCATATACGAAATCACACTTTACAGTCATTATTTGGTGACATTTTGACAGGCTTTGGAGATTCTTTTTTTTAATTTTTTTAAAGATTTTATTTATTTATTTATTTATTCATGAGAGACACACAGAGAGAGGCAGAGACACAGGAAGAGGGAGAAGCAGGCTCCATGCAGGGAGCCCAATGCAGGACTTGATCCCGGGACTCCAGGATCACGCCCTGAGCCAATGGCAGGCGCTAAACCGCTGAGCCACCCAGGGATCCCCAGATAGGCCTTATTCTTTTTGTGATTTATCAGACTCTGCTAAATAGAATGAGTCCCAGAAATACCCTCCTGGTATGGCCTTTCTTCAACAGGGTGAGAGCAAAGGGTCCCCAGAGAGTTTAAGGAAGGAGAAACATAATTGCAAGAGATGTAAAAAATGACCCCAAAATATTTGTAACAGGTTGCATTTGTTTCCTAGGATTGCTGTTACAAAGCATCACAAACTGAGTGGCTTACAGCAACAGAAGCTTTTGCTCTCACAGTTCTGAAGATGAAAAGTCCAAAATCAGAGTATCAGCAGGACTGTACTCTCTGGAGGTTTCTAGGAAAGAATCCTTCCTTACCTCTTCCAGCTTCTTGAGGCTACCAGCAATCCTTGGCTTGTAGGAACGCCTACTTCCCCTTCCTCTCCTTCCTCACATAGCCTTCTTCCCTGTGTGTGTGTCTTTGTGCATCTGTCCTCTTATAAAAACATCAGTGACTGGATTTCAGACCCACTTTAATCTAGGATGACCTCCTCTTAATTTAGGTAATTACATCTCAAAGTCAATAGCCAAAATAAATGTAAAGAAAAAATTAAAATACCTAATTATATCTGCAAAGATCCTATTTCCAAATAAGGTTACATTCCGAGGTTCCAGGTAGCAACTTTTAGGTGGAACTTTTAGGGGGGCCCCTATTCAACCCACTACACAGGCCTAAAGTTTCCACCTGAACAAAAGTGCTATTACTCAACTGTCAAAGAGCATGGTATTCCGTTTAGAACGTATGGATCAAGCCCACTAGGTTTTGAGAGACTTTCAGTTGAGAAATTCAATGCACTGTCACAAAACTCCAAACAAAATTAATTTCATTTTATCTGTAAAAATGAATTTTCATCTCATGGACAGTGATGCAGAACTTTTGAATTTTAAGTAGAGGATCACAACTTAAAGACCCCCCCCACACACACTGCATTTTTACAACATAGATGTAGCTTATATAATTCTGTACCTTTACAATTTTGCAGTTAGGTCTTTTGCTATATTTTTTAATAAAGATTTTATATACTTATCCATTAGACACACACACAGAGAGAGAGAGAGAGAGAGAGAGAGAGAGAGAAGGCAGAGACACAGATTGAAGGAGAAGCAGGCTCCATGCAGGGAGCCTGATGCTGGACTCAATCCCAAGACCCCAGGATCATGCCCCAGGCCAAAGGCAGGCAGTAAACTGCTGAGCCACCCAGGGATCCTCCAGGTCTTTTGCTTTAATCATGACCTACCACACACAGCAGGGACAGGAATAAGATTATTTAAGAAGGAGCTCACCAAATGGATTCCAAGTTAAATGGTCATTTCTTCAACCTTTCCACTCTGGGAGTAGAAAAGAGAACAATCTCTATTCCCCACTCAGGGCTTAGCTCATCCTTGTCAAGAATTCTCACCTTTCCTTTAGCACTTTTAGTGAGGGGCAGCTCATTACCTCCTGAGACAACCCACTTCACATCAGGACAACAATTTCATCTACAAAACTGTCCTTCATGTAGGTTCTATCGTCTCTAATGCTTCAGACTAGAACATAGAGGTTCAGAGAGGTATGTACATCATGCAAATGACCAGAAAAGTGTGGAAGGATATCTATCAAAGATTTCATGCGATTTTCTGTATTTTCCTAAAATATTACAAGAGTAAGTGAATGAATTTTTTTTTAAGATTTTATTTTTAAGGGCAGCTCGGGTGGCTCAGCGGTTTAGCGCCGCCTTTAGCCCAGGGCATGATCCTGGAGACCCAGGATCGAGTCCCACGTCGGGTTCCCTGCATGGAGCCTGCTTCTCCCTCTGCCTGTGTCTCTACCTCTCTCTGTGTGTGTGTCTCTCGTGGATAAATAAATAAAATCTAAAAAAAAAAAAAACATTTTATTTTTAAGTAATCGCTACACCCAAAATGGGGCTGGAACCCATAACCTTGAGATCAAGAGTCGCACACCCCACTGACTGAGCCAGCCAGGCACCCCAAAATGAATGTACTTTTAAAAACTATAATAATGGGCAGGGGGGAATCCCTGGGTGGCTCAGTGGTTCAGCGCCTGCCTTTGGCTCAGGGCGTGATCCTGGAGTCCCAGGATCGAGTCCCGCGTCGGGCTCCCGGCGTGGAGCCTGCTTCTCCCTCCTCCTGTGTCTCTGCCTCTCTCTCTCTATGTCTATCATGAATAAATAAATAAATCTTAAAAAAAATAAAAACTATAATTATGGGGTCTTCCGTTCAAGGCCACGTTAAGTGGAACCGCTCCCGCCGCCAGTCCTGGTCCCTGGGGGCAGCCCCCACGGCGTTAGCCTCCGCATCCCTGGGACTAACACTCGGGGAGGAGTTGTTAGAGGATGGACACTCAGCAGCACCAGGCAGTTTCACTAACTGCGTGATTTGGAGGGAAGGAGATAAAGCGCTTCAGGGACAGTGGAGACCCCTTCGCCTCAGGTATGCACAATGTACGGGAGGATTATCGTCCTCATCATTGCTGTCGTCAGCTACGCCAAGTGTGGGACCTCCCCCCCACCTCCAAGGCCAGTGATTGCGCCAGAGCCCCTGCGTGCAAGCAAGCAGGTGACGCTGCCGCTGACGGCCAGCTGGGGGTAGGGGAGGGAAGGGGGCGCTCCCCGGTAGGGGCCGCGGGAACGGTCACGTGAGGCCCCGCAACGCGGGCGGGCGTACCCTCCGTCCCTCCTCTTGCACCTCCGGATGCCCACGGGCGCGCGCCGCGTCCTCAGGCGCTCCGGGCTTCCCCGCGTCACCTGCGGCCAGGGCGCCCCCCGCGACGCCGCCATTCATTCCTCCTACACGGCGCGCGCAGCCCGAGCCTCGGGAGCCTCGGGAGCCTCGGGAGCCTCCGGGGCCGGGAGAACTGCGGGACGCGGGGCCCCCGGGCGCCCGGGTTTCGGCGCCGGCAGCGGGGGTGGGGGTCTACTCTGGTGCGCGCGCGTCGGCCCAGTTACCGAGATCCGTCCTAGGAGAGACCGAAATACACAGACTCAGGAAACGGTAACAGTAACGCGTAGGGAGCGGGTCCAGGCGTGGAGCCATCCAGAAAGGCAGAGACACTTCTAAGAAGCAGAAGTAGACTGACACAAAGAGACGCGGGGCGCAGGGACAGATACACACGAGAGAGAGACTGAGGGCTAGGCAGCCAGACGCAGACGCGCGAAGAAACGCTCCATAGAAACAGTGTAAGACCCGAAGACCAATCCGACACAGACGCGCCAACGGCGGCGACACCACCCACCGCCTGAGCCATTCCCACGTCCGCGGGTTCGCACAGTTGAGCACACCGGACCCGTACGGGACCTCCCCTCCGGCGCGTTTCCGGGGTCTCCTCTTTTGAATGCTGCCCAGACGCCAGGCTTGCGGCCCCGCCCCTCTCCCGTCGCCAGTCCCCCTCCCTCGCCCCCGGGAGCCTCCCGGCCAGACCCTCCTCCCGCCCCGCGCTCCCCAGGCCCGCCTCTCGCAGCCAGATCCTGCACCCGTTGGCCCGCACCACGGTCCAGCCGCCACTCCCGCCTCGGGCAGGACCCTCCCACGAACGCTGCCGGCCCCCGGGGGAGTGCAGGGCGCGCTCGGGTCCGCTCCCCCACCCCCGCCCCGCCTCTCTCCCCCGGCCGATGCCCGCCCCACCTCCCCCGCGCCCCGCCTGCCGCGCTCTGCGGCAGTCGGGCGCTCATCGTCATTCCGCTCCTGCCGCCGCCGCCACCCCCGCCCCCCGCGCGCCGCCCCCGCCCGGTCCCCGTCACCACCTCCGCCGCCGCCGCCGCCGCCTGCCCAGCGGCCCGGGAGGCGGAGGCGCGGGGGAGGAGGCCCCGCTTGGCTCCGCAGCCCCGGATGCTGCATGACTTCATCCTTCCGCCGGCTCCCCTGCTGAGCTAGGGCCGGTCCGGCAGCTAGCCCGCCGCCCGCGCCCCGCCGCAGTCCCGCGCCCACCCCGCGCCCGCCATGTCCGAGATCCTGCCCTACAGTGAGGACAAGATGGGCCGCTTCGCCGCCGATCCCGAGGGCTCCGATCTCTCCTTCAGCTGCCGCCTGCAGGACACCAACTCCTTCTTCGCGGGCAACCAAGCCAAGCGACCCCCTAAGCTGGGCCAGATCGGCCGAGCCAAGAGAGGTATGCGGCCGGGGCCCGGAGTCGCCGCTTGACCCAGAAACCCTTCGCCGGGCGCCCCCCGGCTGCCGTTCCCCGCCAAGCGCCCGCAGCTCTTGCCGCAGACCAGCGCAGCCAGCCGCTCGCCGGCCGGGGTTTCGGGGGGGGGGGGTGTCCCCGCTGCAGTCTTGTGTCCCTCTCTTCCCCTCTCCCGGGAACGCAGTGCCCCGGATTCGATGCTCGCCACCTCTGGAAGTAGAGCCCTGACACCTGGGCAAGGGGGAGGGGCCGGCCGGGGCATTTGGGGCTGCCCGAAGTGGGAACGTGGGGCGACGGGCCGCTTCTTCAGGATCAAAGGCTGAGTCGGTGGATGCTTCGGAAGAACCTTCGGGTGGGAAGGGACGTCCGACTGGAGAGAGGACAGAGGGGCTGGGGATTCGGTTGCCCTCGTTGCTTGCTTGGGGAGGGGGCTCTGTTGGTGCCAGGATCGGAAGAGAGAGGTTCAAGCGGCGAGAGGGTGAGGGTGGGCAGAGGGCTGCACTAGCTGAAGATTCTGTTGGAGAAGGGGGTCTGTCGAAGAAGGGGCTCCCAGGAGCAAAAGGATGATCAGCTCGGATGGAGGAGAGCTCAGGTGGCGGGAGGGTTTGGACTGGGAGGTTGAACTGCTGGTTGGAAGAGGGGGCGTTCCTCCATCGGGAGGGGAGGAGGGCCTGTGGGAGCTGGGCTCGGCGGAGGGTCGAGTCGTTGGAATTCCGATGGGGAGGGCACTGAGGCACGGGCGTCCGAGGGGCGTCACTGGGCCACCGCAAGTAGCTGTTCGGGGCGCGAGGACGCGGGGCCCGCTCTCGCCGCCGCTGCCCCCCGAGGCCGCGCGGCTGACGCGCTTTCTCCCTGCGCAGTGGTGATCGAGGATGACCGGATAGACGACGTGCTGAAGGGGATGGGGGAGAAGCCGCCGTCCGGAGTGTAGACGCGCCGGCTCGGGCGGCGGGCTCCGGGCCCAGCCCCGCAGCGGCCAGGAGCGCGAGCCGGCTATGCGGCTGCCGGCGCCCCCCGCCCCGGCCCAGGCGCCCGCGGGCGGGGGCTGCAGGGCCGCGCCGCCTTCGGGTTGGAGTCGCTGCCGCCGCCGCCTGGCACTCCGGAGCTGTCCGCTTCAGCACCACGGCGGCGGCGGTGGCGGCGGCGCGGACCGGCCCGGAGCCCGCCGCCGCGCTCATGCACTTTAGAACCTCGGGCCGCAGCCCCACCCCGCACACCGGAACGGACACAGAGACCCGCGGCTCTCAGCCCCCGACCCGCCCCCTCCCGCACGGCTCCCCTGCCCCGCCCCTCTCCGGCCGGTCTGGTCTGCAGAGCCGGCTGCCGGCCGGTGTCGAACCGCGCGCGCAGCCAGGGATGTTTGGCTGCGTATTTGCATGAGCTTCCCACCCACCTGAGCCCAGCCCTCCAGGCCGCTCCCTCACTCCCACCCCTGTCTGGCGTGACCCCAGCCTCAGCCTCTTTCTAAGGGACTTCCTCAGCACATTTGTATTTTTATATCCGACTCTTTGTTTACTGGCTCCCCTCATGGTTCATGCCCTCCCCCCTCCGCCCAGTCTCGGCCACGCTCTTCTGCGCCTGGCAGATAGGATGGGTGTTGAGTCTGAGATGGAACAAGCCCCCAACATGGTAACCAACCACATGGCCAGTCTGCCCAGGCCTGACCCCAGGCGACTCTGGCAGACCCCTCCTCTCAAGATATCACCTTCCAAGGGCCCAGGGCTGATTTTACTCTGGACCCCTGCATCCTGCCCCTGGGAACCCAAGTGAGGACTGCTCTGCACCTTTGGATGACACCTGTGGCCCTGGAGATGTTTTCAACCCAGGGGTGTCCTTTGTAAATGTTCCTCCATCCTCACTGTACCAGGAGTGTGTGAATAAACACAGACCTCCCTGTGTGTGTGTGACCACTGTTTTGGTCTGCTCAGGAGCCAGGCCAAAATGGCTCCAATCCCTTTTGGGGAGGGGGCAGATTCTTGGGAATCTCAGGTGCATGTTGCTGGCAAGGAAGAAGTTGCCAAGTAAACAGGTAGGCCAGCCTGGCCTGAGAACATTACAATGTAGCTTCCTTGGGTAAATACATAATCTAACCAGGATAAGAGGCTCGAGTTGGAGCTGAGATTAGAAGCATAACACAATCTTGATTCAAAGTCTGCAGCCTCCTGTGAATAAATCCAGGTTGAATGGGGGTCAGTAACAGGACCCAGGGATACAGGTCTTGAAGTCTGGCTGGCATGTGGAGGGGTCATGCTAAGCTTTGCCCCAGGGGATGATCACTGGTGGTTTAGTACTAGGAAAAAAACTGAGGAACCCAAGAAGGAAACCAGAAACCTGGGATTTGGGATCTAGTTTGACCTGGGCTGTATTGTTTCCTGTGGAGTCACTTCCATCAGCTCTATCTTAGGCACGAGGCCTCTGGGATTGTGAGCACCTTGAATCAAACCCTAAGCCTTTAGTCAGGAATTCAGCTACTTGAAGAGCCCAGGGCAGAAAGGCAGGGAAGACAGGAGAAACATGCCTCTGGCCTCACAGCTGAATGGCACTGAGGAAGTCCTCATGATCCGAGTCCTGGAGGAAGCAGGGCGAGGTGGGAGGTCTAGGGGGTGAAAGGATCTTGGTCCCAAGGGCCAGCTGGGCCACAGTGAGCTCTTTGCCCTTCTGCATGATGTAAAGATGGAAGTGGAAACCACTGCCATAGGTTGCATGCCTCAGGGACCAGCCATATCGGGCTTGGGCATAGTGTCTGATCCGAAAGTGGGGAGCAGCTGAGGTCAATGAGATGAACCGGCCTCCATGGACCAGCACCCGGCTCACCTGCAAGGCAGACAGAGAAGCCACTGGTGAGGAGTCTATCTCCAGGTTCTCAAAGGTCAGTATGGTCCCAGATACCCTTGCAGGTACCACCCTACATTCTGTAGCTCAGGGCTCTTCATGGCAAGAGTGAGCCTCCTCTCTGTCCCTAGTCATTCCATGGAGGTAGGGCTATCTTCTACCCAGCCAGGAGCATGGGCATGTCGTCAGGTATAGGGGGCACTGCTTTCTGGTCAACTGCTCACTCTCCTAGTCTGTGTAACCTATCTGGAAGCTGGCTGTTAATTCTTCCCTATGGTAACCCAATAGCCAATCATCAGCATCTGTGAGCCTGGCCACTCCTGCCCCCTATAATCTTGACCCAGCTTAACCACCTTCTCCTTCAGGTCACCACAGTCCTAAAGGTGACCTACCACTTGGCTCCTTCTGGCTTCTGAGTTCTTTCAATCTCCCAAAACCCCAATCCCTTCTCCCCACCTCTTGGTCTGCCCTCCTTTTTTGTTGCTCCCTCACCTCACTCAGCACCTGATCCATGGTGTGGACACCTTCAGAAGACACATTCCAGGGGTCCTGTTCTCCAGCTAACAGGGCATCCAGCGTGCCCTTCTCCAGCACCACGTCGAAGGAGCCACTGGGGAAGTCCAGTGCCCGTACATCCATGGTCTCCCAGCGCAGCGTGGGTACGTGGGCATAGCGAGCCTGCATAGCAGCCACCACTACTGATGAGTAGTCCACACTGGTGACATCAGGGAAGCCCCCAAGGAACAGCTCGTAGCTCAGCGCACTGTTCCCACAGCCTGAGGTGGGGATGGGTGGCAAAAGGGTTAGGTTAGCTTTGGTTCTCACTTCTCCCAATTATCCATCCACCCTTGGCCCTTTTGCTCTCAGCCTAAACTAAACCCTCCCAAACTGTGGGACAAGCAGCGTGTGCAAAAAAGAGCATGAGCCTTAGAGTCCTACAGACCCGGGCCCATATCCTAACATTCCTTCCTGTGTAGATTAGGGCAAGTTGTTTACATACTGCGAACTTAGACTTCCTATTCAGAAAAATGAAGATGTAATACCTAGCCTACATGCAGGATGTGATACACTAAATTTAAAAACTAAAACAGCTGGGGAATAGCTGAAGGAACTCTGAACTTCCAAGTTCTAAGATCTAGATTCTGATATGTCTAGTCATACAGCCATGGCAAGTCATTCAGCTCTGAGCCTGTTTCCTCATACTCAGAATGGGGTTACTATTCGCATCATTAGGACCATATCATTATTTGGTTAATAGTATTATCCTAATCCCTAACCTCTCAGGGAAGCTTTGATGCTATCAGCCCTGCGAAGACTTCATGTTAGGGGTT
Source organism: Canis aureus (assembly GCF_053574225.1). Taxonomy (NCBI): domain Eukaryota; kingdom Metazoa; phylum Chordata; class Mammalia; order Carnivora; family Canidae; genus Canis; species Canis aureus. Next base: position 21,750,212 of record NC_135641.1, on the reverse strand, counting down.
ACTACTCTGTTTTGGTTTCCCAGGCAGAATTAACCAGTGTAGGGGAACTTGGTGGGGACACACGGTGGAGTTGATTCCTTGTAATTCCTTAAAGTATTAAGTACTGTATTTGGGTTCTGCAGATAAATAGAGAGATCATGCGCTGGTGGGAAGAAAAGATGTGTGTTCAGGCAATTGCCACGTAATGCAATGAGAGTTTCAATAGGGACAGGCTGTGAAAACACACTGGGTGGCTCTTGTGCCCACTTCTGGTGAGTTGGCCAACGCTTTCAGGGGAGTTGACAGAGTCTTGAGGAATCCTAATACTCTGGTGGGAAGTACTGAAAAGCAGTCCCAGGGGGCAGAGTATGGTGAGAGAAGGGGTGGGAGTTAGTGGACAGGATGTGGATCCACAACACACTAGGTGTGACTTCCTAAGAAGGTATGCTGGCCCTTTCACGGTCAGTCTCAGATTGGGAATGGAGCTGGACGACAGTTCTGGTGGCCCCACAGAGGATCCCCCGCTCTTGGGATTAGATTGCCTTTAATGCCCATTTGCCTCCCTAAAGAGGATCACAGGATCAGCTGTTGGGATAGCCCTAATCTAGTAGGGCTTGGCACCTGGACAGGGCACCCAGAGGCTGCTGGCTGGTCCTCAGCTGCCCCTTCCTATGTTCCTCCTTAGGCCCTACAGCTGAGGAAGAGTACTAGCTTGCCTAGGAAAGCCTAGTGGATGTTTTTCTACATTAGAACCACAACAAGCCCCAGGAGATACACTACAGGGGATGAGAGACGTGAGGGTAGCTTTACAAGAGACCCTAAGTCAGTTCAAGCTGAAATCTCACTGGGTTCTCTGACTCACAATCCCTTCACCATCCCACACCTGACCTCATATATCCTCAGAGCTCTGCCCAACTGTGGACAAACCCAAATTTCCTTCCTGTGTTTCCCTTGGTACAGGAATGGCATCTTCCAAGAGAACTTTACTAAAGGATGAAGAAAGAACAAAACCTCACCACATAGCCAATCCTGCTTACAAAGCATTGATTTCCAATCCTACTGCCTCAGTAACTGGAGGCAGGCAATAAGAAGGGGCTTGACCACTGCCATCCTGGGTAAAGCTTTAGGGAAGCCAAGCCCTGAGAACTGAGCCACATCCAAGAACCTATTACATGGGAACCCAGAGCACTGTGGATGCTATCCTAACACCAAGGGACAGAGGTGTAAGCCAAAAATACCAATTCATTAATTTATAATAGGAAAAACAACCATCATAGGGATTGAGCTGGCGGTCAGTCCTCTCTGGTCAGTCCCTTCTCTCTCCATAGGAAATACAAATTGAAGCCAAATTAGGATCAGAAGCATACAGTCAAACAAGGAGAGAGAATGAGAGTTGTGTGATACTGGCAAAGCTGGGACAGCCATACACCTGCATCTATCATGAAGATCTAGCCATAGGTACTAGACACACAAGCCCTCAGGCAGGGTACTCTGATCTCTGGACAGTCCTGGATAAGCTGCCTCTCTGACTCCCATTTTCAGTACTAATGATAGCTAACAGTCACTGAACACTGGGTTCTATGCTAAGTACTTTATAAGAATTTTCTTAGTTTATCTTCAAGGTAGCTCCATATAGAAGATACGGTTTAAGATTTTATTTATTTATTTGAGAAAGCAAAAGAGTGAGAGAGAGAGAGAGAACACATGAGTGTGTGGGAGGGAGGGCAGAGGGAAAGGGAGAGGAAGAAGCAGGATCCCCACTGAGCAGGGAGCCTGATGCGGGGCTGATGACCTTAACCAACTGAGCCACCCAGGTGCCCCTAGAAGATACTCTTATTTCCATTACCATGTTCTTTTTTTCTTTTTTTTTTTTTTTAAGATTTTATTTATTTATTTATTTATTTATTTATTTATTTATTTATTTGTGAGAGACACACAGAGAGGGGCAGAGACACAGGCAGAGGGAGGAGCAGCAGGCTCCATGCAAGGAGCCCGATGTGGGACTCAATCCCAGGAATCTGGGATCATGTCCTGAGCCAAAGGCAGACGCTCAGCCTGCTGAAGTACCCAGGTGTCCCCATTACCATGTTCTTTTTTTTTTTTTTTTAAGATTTTATTTATTTATTCATAGAGACACACAGAGAGAGACAGAGACACAGGCAGAGGGAGAAGCAGGCTCCATGCAGGGAGCCCGACGCGGGACTCGATCAAAGGTCTCCAGGATCAGACCCCTGGGCTGCAGGCGGCGCTAAACTGCTGCGCCACCGGGGCTGCCCCCATTACCATGTTCTTAAAGGAGAAAATGAGGCTACCCTAAGTGGATAAGGAACTTTCCCAAGGTCACACAAGTAGTGGTAGAGCCAGAATTTGGACACAGGTCTGTCTCACACTAGAACCAGAGCTCATAAACCACTATGCTAAACTGTCTCCCAGTTTTCAAGAGGTCTACTCACCTTTGATAGTGACATTCCATCTTTAGCTGTATCAGCATGACCATTAGGCTTTAATTCACAATGTGGCCATTTTATCAGTTTCAACAGAGTTCTAGATGCCTCTCTATGCCCATCTGTGTTGTGCAACAAGAGAAATAGAAGCTCTGGAGTCAGATGGCACCCTTCACCACTTAATTTGCTTCATGACAGTAGTGGACACTATCAGGGCTCTGACTAGATCCCCCTAGCATTCCTAGGTTTTAGCATGTCTTTCTTTCTTTCTTTCTTTCTTTCTTTCTTTCTTTCTTTTCTTTCTTTCTTTTTTTTCTTTTCTTTTCTTTCTTTCTATCATCTATCTACTTGTAGATTTTTTTTAAAAGATTTATTTATTTATTTATTCATGAGAGAGAGAGAGAGAGAGAGAGAGAGAGGCAGAGATACAGGCTGAGGGAGCAGCAGGCTCCACACAGGGAACCTGATATGGGACTCGATCCTGGGACCTCTGGATCATGCCCTGAGCAGAAGGCACTCGCTCAACCACTGAGCTACCCAGGCATCCTGGCATGTGTTTACATCTGATATTTTGCATCTCTGACACTAGGGGTTGAAACTATCCTCAGAGAGGCTTTGCCTGTGGTCACAATCCTGCTTGGCCTTTTCCCCTTCCCTGTTCCCTCACTCTCTTACCAATTTCTCCTGCAAGCACTTTCCTAATAAATGACTGGGACACGAATCCTCATTTTAGGATTTGCTTCTGGGGAATCCAACCAGAAACAACGACCTGGAACAAGGTCACCAAATCCAGCTTGCCTCCTCTTTTTGTTAAGTTTTACTGCTACACAGCTATTAGGTATCATTCACTCATGTATGGCCTGTGGCTACTTTCCAGTACAACAGGAATACTGAATAGCTCTGATAGAAACTAAGTGGCATACAAAGCCTAAGATATTTACTATTTGGCCATTTGCAGAAAAAGTTTACGGACTCCTAACCTAGAGTAAATCTTCTAATAATTATCACTCACCTGTATGGGTTGTCATGAAGGCTAAATAAGTTAGAAAGGGCCTAGCACATTCCCTAGCACCCACCAGGTGCTCAACTTATGTTTGTTGAGGTGGAATGTAACATAGGATACTCTGAGGTTGTAGGTCTTGTTCAATTTTGGGAATCTTGCCAGGAAAATTTTCCTCTGATTTTTAGAATTTCTCCCCTCTATTCAGAAAAGGATACCTCCTGGTCAAGCAGATTTTAAGGCAGTGTTAGTCTGCCAATTACCAGCATGAGAATCCGTTGTGGGCTTGTTGAAACTACAGAATCCCAAAGACCATCTTAGACCATCCCTGAAATTAAACTCTTAGGGTAGGATCCACCTTTCCAGGTGATTTTGATGGACACCAAAGCTTGAAAAACATAGATCTAGAGTAAATTTATAAATAAATACAATGGTTTAAAAGCACACAATTCAAGAGAGGATTTTTTTGTTTTTGTTTTTTTTTACCTCTGGGGAGGTGGGGTTTGGGGGGGAACCACGCAGAGAACCTTGAATATACATGGAGCCTTTTATTTTGCTAGGCATTGTCCTAGATATCTTTCATATTCAGTCATCTTAAAAACCCAGTAAATAAGTACTCTTATTTTTTTTTAAGGCTGAGAAAATGAAGTTGCAGAAATGTAGGTGTTTTGTCCAGGATTCCACAGCTAAGATTCTAAGCGTTTGCTCATGATTCCACAGCTAAGGTTACATAAGCGAAGATTCCAACACAAATTAACTACCTCCAGGGTCCAAGTTCTTAAGCACTAGGTTATACTTCCTTTCTAGTCCTACGAATGTTCTATTTCTCAAATTGCGTAGGGTTTCTGGACGCATTACATTTATTATTTATCCCTTACACGTATACTGTATTATAGAGGTCATATATATGTATATATATGTATATGAAATATTGCACTTAAACATACACATGCTTTTACAAACATCAAAATAAAAAACTAAATTGGAAGGAAACTCGTGGCCCAAACTTCACTGAAGTCCCCAGGGTTGGCAGTGGGAGAGAACCCTGAGGGCGCAGCTGGACCTCTCAGAGCCCCCCACCTTGTAAATCCCTGCATTATCTGGACGCCGTGGACAATCCCACCAACCTTGGCTGCAATCTCCCCTCCGACCGCAGAGGGCGCTATCCTCGTGCTCACTGCACATGGGGCACAGGATCAAGTTTCGGTTAGGGCGGGGAGTGTGGAGAGAGGTCTTTCTAGGTGACAGTGGCTTCCGGTGCTCACGGGCGCTAACAGATAAACGCTAGGCATCGTGCTCGAGGTGCCTGAACGTTCCTCGCCCGACTTGAGCTCGCAGTTCCGTTTCTAGGAGTGAATCTGAAGCTCAGAACGGGTTCACAACTCGTCCTAAGTCATACAGCCAACCAGCAGTGGGACTTGAACTAGGTCCTCTGAGCTCCCCAGTGCTCGAGGCTGTCTCCCCGAGGGTCCTAGGATATCTACAAACTCTGATTTCAAGACTGTCTTTCTCCGGGGCGGGTGTGTGTGTGTGTGTGTGTGTGTGACCAAGAATCTCTTGGCTTCTGTTGCCCCGGCTAAAGGTGCATCTTGGCTCCCGACTGGGTGTCCTCCGAGAGGCACAGGCTCGAGGAAAGCGGGCAGGGCCGGGTCCGGCCAGCTCCACCTGGGCTGGGCAGCGCGGGGACTACCCACCTAGCACGAGGATACGGTCTTCTGGCCGCAGCTCAGGCTCCAGGAGGGCACGGAAGGAGGAGAAGTCTCCGAACCACTCGTAAGGGGCAGAGTCCGCGGCATTCCGGTAGCGCCGGTCCCAGTACTGGACCTCACGGTACCAGCAGTTCTGCTCCGGTATCTCCCGCGCCGGGGCCGGGGCCGGGGCCCTCGGAGAGGCCATGCTGGCGGCTGCAGGGCGGCCCCGCACAGCGCCGGCACCTCCGGACCCGGCTTGGCGCCCAGTGTAGCCAATGGGGAGGGGAGCGCTCGGGGGCGTGGTCTTCGTGCCTCCGCCCACCACCTGCAGTTGCTCAACAGAAACACGTGGAACTTCCGTCCTCTGCTGAGCGCTCTTGGAAGAATACTCCGGGTGGGAAAAGCACATCATTGAGAACTGGAAGCCTCCAAACGTGCTGCTCCCTCAAACTCACAGTGTCGGACTCCCTCGACTCATCACTGCTTCCTCTCATATTTTGTCTGCCCGGCTCCTTCCATTAAGAAGCCTGAAAGTTAGTGAAAGATTCCTTTGTACCCAGTTTTGAGCACACGGCAGGCTCTGAGAGGAGGTAGGAGGCGCGCGACACAGGTCTTGGCCTCCAGGAGAGACGAACACAGACGAAGCGTGATGCCAGGCAGGGGAGAACACGAGGAATGCTGCTCTTCTGAGCAAACGTTCGATCTACTTTAGCGCCTGTGTGCCTAGAACCAAGTATGTACTGAGGAGTAAGACTATTCCCGCGCGTACGGAGTGTGCAGTCCACCAGGAAAGATGTGGAAGAAATAATTCTTAATGGAGAAAAATAGGACGCGAAACTGGTCAGCATCAGTCCGTTGGGACGGCCGGCGCGGGCAGCGGAACCTAAGTGCCGAGGGATCGGGCTTCCGGGGTGGCGGGCCAACACGAGCGGCGCACCGTCAAGATGGCGGCGGGCGTTCGGAAGCGCGGCCGGTCCGGTCCCGCAACCCGGGCTGCGGGACTCTGTGGACAATGGCTGCGGCGCGCCTGGCAAGAGCGGCGCCTACTACTGCTGGAGCCGCGCTACACGCTGCTGGTGGCCGCCTGCCTCTGCCTGGCGGAGGTGGGCATCACCTTCTGGGTCATTCACAGGGTGGCATGTGAGTGCGCCGAGGAGGAGGGGAGGGTGGGGAGGGGGACCCGAACCCCCTACCCAAACTGGGACCCAGATTTGGAGCTGAAATCCAGACCCCGGATCCAATCAGCCGTCAGTTGCAGACCATGATTTTTACCCAGGTCCCGAGCTTGCTCCACAAAAGCAAACCCTGTCTTAATGCCTCCCCCATGATGGAAGAAGGGACCCTAGAGATTGGCCCTCTACCCTGAACATACAGCCTGCCAGGCTAAGAAAATAAGCCAGCCTGGAAATCAAAAGACCTGGGTCCGAGTTAATGTACTGCTGCTCCTTCTTGTCTCTGTTGCTTTGGACATGCCCTTTCCCCTGCTGGCTCCGAATTTTCCCATCTGTTCAATTCTGAAGTCTCAGAGTCTCTTGTCCACCTGGCATTTTGTGACCACTTGAGTCCTTTTGGTCTTATTGGGGGCTCCTTTCCAAGCTGAATCTAGACACTGGGCTTAAGGCTTTCTTGCTAAAGATAATTAATTCAACACATTTACTGAATGTTTATCATGTGCTTAACACTATGTTAGATGCCAGGGGTAGAGTGGTGAAAAAATAGACACATTTCCTATCTGGGTGTATGGGCCTGGGCAAAAATAAGTTAGCAGAAAATGATAGTGGATCATTCATCATGATAGTAGTAAGCCAGGGAGCCATAAAGGACCCAGGAGGGCACTTAGGCCAGACTTGATGAGTTAAGGAAGGCTTATTAGAGTCCCCCTTGAAAGGTAAGAGCAAGGCAGTTGAGGAAAGAGAGAAAAGGGGAGGAGAGAGAGCACTCTAGGCAGAGAATCCTGTAACTAAAACTTCCAGTCAAAAGAGAACCTGCTTCCTTTGAGGAACTGAATTTTTTTTTTTTTTTTTAAGAGCTGGAACAATGCAAGTGAGGATAGCAGTGAGAGATGAGATTGTACAAGTTGAGACCAGATGGTGAAGCAGTCTAAATTGTGTGAAGGGGACAATTAGCATGGTGGTTAAGAATTTAGAACCTCGGGATCCCTGGGTGGCGCAGCGGTTTGGCGCCTGCCTTTGGCCCAGGGCGCGATCCTGGAAACCCCGGATCGAATCCCACGTCAGGCTCCCGGTGCATGGAGCCTGCTTCTCCCTCTGCTTGTGTCTCTGCCTCTCTCTCTCTCTCTCTCTCTCTCTATGTGACTATCATAAATAAATAAAATTTAAAAAAAAAATTTAAAAAAAAAAAAAGAATTTAGAACCTCATGGAGTTCCAATCTCAATTCTACCCTTAGCTCACTGTTGAACTAGTCACTTAACCTCATTAATTCATAGGTTCCTCTTCCAGAATTGGGAATAATAGATTTTAGTCTTTACCTTAGGAGCCTTGAGGAATCATTGAAGGGTTTTAAGCAGAGAGATCTGACATTTCTATTATAGGAAGAGCTCTCTGGTTGCAGGGTGGGAAATATATTGTAGTGGGGTAAACGTGGAAGCTGGAAAACTAATTGGGAAATTGTTGCATTATTGAGGCTAGAGATTATGTTAGTTCCAAATTTTATTTTATTTTTTTTTAAGATTTTATTTATTTATTCATGAGCCACACACACACACACACAGAGGGAGAGAGAGAGAGAGGCAGAGACACAGGCAGAGGGAGAAGCAGGCTCCATGCAGGGAGCCGGATGCGGGACTCGATCCGGGGTCTCCAGGGTCAGGTCCTGGGCTGAAGGTGGCGCTAAACCGCTAAGCCACTCGGGCTGCCCAGTTCCAAATTTTAGTATGTAATATCAGAAAAGGATGAAAGAGGGATCCCTGGGTGGCGCAGCGGTTTGGCGCCTGCCTTTGGCCCAGGGCGCGATCCTGGAGACCCGGGATCGAATCCCACGTCGGGCTCCCGGTGCATGGAGCCTGCTTCTCCCTCTGCCTATGTCTCTGCCTCTCTCTCTCTCTCTCTCTCTGTATGACTATCATAAATAAAATAAAAAAAAAAAAGAAAAGGATGAAAGATAGTAGTTATTTAGGATGAAAAATAGGACTTGGTGACTGGGTGTTGGAAATAAGAAACAAGTGTCAAAGATGTTACCCAGGTTTGTGACCTGGGCAGCTGGGAGGTTGATGGTGCCATTCATGGAACCCAGGAAGGGGAGCAGCTTTGGAGTAAACGGTTTGAGTTCAAGTACAGACAATTACAAACATGTTGATTTTGAGTTGCTTGGATTCACCCAGAGATAGGCAGTTGGATAAGGGGTTGGGATAGATGTCCTGGAAAAGAGCTGGAACTCTGTGTTTTGATGGGCTGAATGTGTGTGTGAGGCAGACAAGTTCTGAACTTGGAAGTAACCACACCGTCCTGTCCTTTTCCAGATACAGAGATTGACTGGAAGGCCTACATGGCCCAGGTGGAAGGCGTCATCAACGGCACCTATGACTACACCCAACTGCAGGGTGACACTGGACCTCTTGTGTGAGTTGTGATACAGGGTTCAGTGAGGACCTGAGGGACCGACCGACTGGATACCAGGCTGGGTAGCCTGACCCAGACTCCTCTTCCAGGTACCCAGCCGGCTTTGTGTACATCTTTATGGGGCTGTATTATGCCACTGGCCGGGGCACTGACATCCGCATGGCCCAGCACATCTTTGCTGTGCTCTACCTGGCCACCTTACTGCTTGTCTTCTTGATCTACCACCAGACCTGCAAGGTGAGTCCTTACTGCCAGGACCAGGGGGCCCCAACTGTCAGTGCTGGGGAGTAGGGATGGCTCAGGGTTAGTGAGCTGACCTTGTTCCCCATTGTCCCCACCTCTCAGGTACCTCCCTTCGTCTTTTTCTTCATGTGCTGCGCCTCTTACCGCGTCCACTCCATCTTCGTGCTGAGGCTCTTCAATGACCCAGTGGCCATGGCGCTGCTCTTTCTCAGTATCAACCTCCTGCTGGCCCGGCGCTGGGGCTGGGGCTGCTGCTGTTTCAGGTCAACACCTCTCCCTTCCTCCCCTTCTCTCACTCTGTATTTCCATCCAATTTTCCAATTCCCCAATTCCATCCCCCAATTTTCTGCAGCAGAGGAAGTAGGGGAGTAACCAGACAGTATGGGTCAGTCAGGGCCCTACTAAACAAGTCTAGGATCTGTAGAAAGTCTCTGTGCCCATCCCCTCAACACACACACTGTTTTCCCAATCCTCTTTTCCTTCCAGACAGCATCTATTATTGGAGTTGGTCCTTGCACATTCTAAATACTCTAAACATGTATTTGCTGGCTCACTCTGAGCATAGAGACTTGGTATCTGCCCCTTACCTTCAGCCTCCTCCCAGGCTGCTTTACCCTCCTTCCAGGAATTCGGAGTGTGGGCCCCGTCCTGGAGGGGAGGAGTTGCTTTGTGTGTGTGTGTGTGTGTGTGTGTGTGTGTGTGTGTGTGTCAGAGAGAGAGGCATCTTTGAGTGGGGTAAATGGCCTTGGAGCTGATCTCCACTCTTCCTCTCCCATACCTCCCCCAGCCTGGCAGTCTCCGTGAAGATGAATGTGCTGCTCTTTGCCCCTGGATTGCTGTTTCTTCTTCTCACACAATTTGGCTTCCGTGGAGCCCTTCCCAAGTTGGGCATCTGTGCTGTTCTTCAGGTACTGCCCCACTACCCCTTCTCCTTCCTAATGAAGGGGAGGCTACTCTCTGGCCTCCTTCCATCATTGAGACTTTTTCAAAGCTAACAGGGTTTTTGGGAGTTGATACTGGGCTTTACTTTTATTAGTTCTAAAATAAGGGCATTGAACTGGATGGTTTCTGAGGGTCTGATTCTGCCCATTTATGACTTGGTGAATCCAAACTTAAAGTTCTGTTATTACCTGCCTTCTCAGCTTCTTTGGCCCCAGCCTCTGGCCTAGATGTGGAGGCTGGCTTTCCTGCTATTCCTGGGGGAATTTGGGATCCCCTGAGACCTACACCCTCTGTCCACTCCCCTTGATGATTATTATGAAAGCTCGAGTCTGGGCATCTCTGCTGATGTCATACCTGTCTTCAGGTGGTGCTGGGGCTACCCTTCCTGCTGGAGAACCCCATTGGCTACCTATCCCGCTCCTTTGACCTTGGCCGCCAGTTTCTCTTCCGCTGGACAGTGAACTGGCGCTTCCTCCCTGAGGCCCTCTTCTTGCATCGTGCCTTCCACGTGGCACTGTTGGCCGCCCACCTCACCCTGCTCTTTCTCTTTGCCTTCTGCAAGTGGCACAGGTGAGAAAGGGGAGCAGTATCATGGGCAGAGTTGGGGGAAGGATAAAGGGCCTGCTTGGGGGACGTGTTGAGTTCATGTGCGTGAATCTAGAGCTTGCCCTAGGATGGGGGCTTGATAAATATTTGAATGGCTTCTCCCCAGGACAGGGGAAAGTATCCTGTCGCTGCTGAAGGATCCCTCCAAAAGGAAGGTTCCACCGCAGCCCCTCACACCCAATCATATCCTTTAAATCATGGGAGGGTAAGTCTTGCCCTCTCCAGGTACAGTTGGGGTGCTGGTCAGTCAGCCCTGGATGGCTGGTGAGCCAGGGGAAGGAAAACGAGGTGCCAGTAATAACTACAGGCCCTGTTCATGGAGTAGAGCTGTTCCCTCCACCACTCTGCACCACTGTGCTAAGCACTTTACATATTTAAGCATATTTCATTCTTAATCCTAAATATTATTATTTGACTTACCATTATGACTACTTACTCTCTGCCTGATGCTGTCCTCAGAGAATTACATACATTCTAACATGTAAAGCTCACAAGAGACTCTGAAATAGGGAGGCTTTTTTTTATTATTATTATTATTATTATTATTATACTTATTTTACAGATGACAAAATCAAGACATTAAGGAGTTTAAGTAATTTACTTAGGTCACTCAGTTTGTAAGTGATGAATTTAAACTCACAAGGCCCTGTGGTCCTAGTATTCTTGTCTCCACATTAGATTGAGGAGCAAGCCTGGAGAAGTTAAGAAACTTGTCCAAAAGTATGCATCTCAGAAATGTAGATCCAGGGGGCTATCTGACCCCAAACTTTTGCCCCTTTGCTTTGGAACCTCCCTGCCTGCCCCCATCCCAACTCGTGGCCCTCTACTCCTGCCCTTGGCCTTGACCACTGCATACAGATCATCTCTACTCTCTTCACCTCCAACTTCATTGGCATCTGCTTCAGCCGCTCCCTCCACTACCAGTTCTACGTCTGGTATTTCCACACACTGCCTTACCTCCTGTGGGCCACGCCTGCACGCTGGCTTACACATCTGCTCAGGTACTGGCTGGGACCATCTGGGCTAGTGGGAAGGGCCAGGGAGCTCCTCATCCCAAGGCTAACCGTGGAGGGTTGGGGGCAAGCCAAAGGGCTGCAGGCTTAGAAACTGGGCAAAACCTGAGCTTATTTCTCATCTCCAGGTTGCTGGTGCTGGGGCTCATCGAGCTCTCCTGGAACACATACCCATCCACGTCCTGCAGCTCTGCTGCCCTGCACATATGCCATGCTATCATCCTGCTGCAGCTCTGGCTGGGCCCCCAGCCTTTCCCCAAGAGCGTCCAGCACAGCAAGAAAGCCCACTGAGGTCCACTTCCCTTCCCCTCCAGTCCACTCTTAGGACTCTGGATGGGAATAGACTCTGTGTCCTTCCCAATAAACCTTACCAAGTCCACTTCTGTGCAGCCTACATGGAAGTGCCTGCACCAAGCTGTGAGGGGCATGCACACTGCAGATAAAGAACTCATTTGGGCAGTCCTAAGAGGCACTTTATTGCATAGGATTTGGGAGCTGTGGCTCTCTCCCCTCCCACTGCACTGCACAGAGCTCAGAAGGGAAAGGGCATGGGGTGGGAGGAGGGGGAGAGAGCACAGGCAGGCACTTTCTGTGAGGGCAGGGGGTTTCTGGGAAGGAGATGAGAAGCAGTGGGGGTCAGGCTGACACCAGCCTGCCCCTCCCAGTACCGAGAAGCCGGCCCTGGGTGGCAGTGACTTGAGTCTGTTGGACAGCGCCAGCCAGAGCGATGGGCAGCCCTCACACATTTGCCGGGCTATAGCACAGCAGGTGTAGCTGCAGATTCTGGTCCCAGTGGCGGAGCAGCAGGAAGAGACCCCGGGCTGCGGCTTTGAGGGCAGCCAGGTCAAGGCCATCTGGCAGGTGCTGGGCCCGCAGCCAACAGTCTGCTTTAGCTGCTGCTAGTTCCCACTCGCCAAAGGCTGCAGCACAGCGGTGCTCTAGCCATGCCAGTGCTACAGCTGTGGCCCAGGTCCGGCCCCGCAGGTCAGCACCACCCAGCCCTTCTGGACCCTCTGAGGCCTCGGTGTCTGAGCCCCTCCCACTATCCACCTGGCCTGGACCCTCAGAGCCTGAGCTGGGGGACGGGCTGCAGGAGGCTGTGGCACTGTCACCCTGGCCAACACCAGGTCCCAGAAGCGCCCAGGGAGAGGAGACCGAGGTGGGGCTGAGGCTGGCACGGTGCACAGCAAAGGGTGAAGCACGGCACAGGCGTTCCTGTGGGATGCGGACTGCTGCACAGAAGGGCGCATCCAGGCGGAAGGAGCCGGGTGCCTCCTGCAGCCGCACCTGAGGAGAGAGGAGGTGGGGGGAGAAGCGAGCTGAGACAGTGCCCTGGCCTTGGCGGCGCCACCCTCCACCTCCCGAGTCCTCACCAAGGGCAAGTAGTCATGGTTGCTGCCTTCACTGTTGCTGTCACTAGCCTGGCCCTGGTTGGGGCTGCAGAGTCTGTGGCTGTCAGAGCCTCTGGCCTTCCCTCTGCCCAGGCCGAGCCTAGAGGGAGGCTGGGGGGGATGGCGATGAGGACTTCTGGTGGCAGCCTTGGGGTTGCCATTTTGGGTCGGGTTCCAGGCGCCTGTCAGAGAGCCTCCTTGAAGTCCTGCAATGGAGCCAGTCAGTGCCAGTTGTGGTCCCTAAGTGTGGCTGTCCCCTGCCCCCACCCGACTTTGAGTGTTACCTTTAGAGTGCACAGCTGTGGGCAGAAGAGTTGCATCTAGATGGCTCTGAGGAGCTGGAGAAGTGCCTGGGGGCTCAGCTAGCTCTGTAGGGGCACAGGAGGTGGTTGTTAACTAGGAGGCGGGCAGTGAAGCGAGGGCCAGCACCTGAGAGGTCACCTAGGAGGGACTGTACCTGAGCTCCGCACCTGCAGGGCTGATGGGAGGACCTCCCTGGTGGTCGCATCCACAGCTACCGGGCAGGTGAAGCAGGAGGGGGCAGAACTGACCTTGCTCGTCTGAAGGGCTCGGAGCCAGGACCTCCGGGCATGGCCTGAGACCAAAGAGCAGCACGCTGAACTGGAGTAGGTGCGCTTCCCCCGCCTGCCCTCTACAGAGAGCCTTATAGGAAAAAATCTCCGTTTTCCACTAGCTTTTCCCTCTGTCCACTTTTGAACAGGGTACAGTTCCTTCCTGGAGCCAGCTCAGACTCCCCAACTTTTGACAGTAGTTAGGCTGAACCCTGAGCCCGCAGCCAGGCCAGACCCTCTGGCCACCCAGAAACAACATTTTATACACCACCTTAGGTGTATAAAAGGTGGCGCCTTTTCTGCTCACTCAGCACTGTCCAATAGAACTTTCTGCAGTGAAGAAATGTTCTAGATCTGCATGATCTGGGAGGGTAGCTACTAGCCATGTGTGAGTATTAAGCACTTGAAGTGCGGCTGGTGCCACTGAAGAACTGAAATTTTCAGTATTTGGTTTAGGAGTCCACCTGAATGACAGATTTGTTTTTATGTTATAGGCACTGTGAGTTACTAAGAAGATCACATCTCCCTCTGTTTTGGCTGCTAGGAAGCTTGCCAGTTTTGGGTCCTGTGCTCACAAGGGCATATAACCTCATGGTGTGCATATCTTTCATATAACCCCATTCTCTACTTTTATCATTCCATTGCGCTGCTTATTTTCTTTTTCTTGCCAGTATGGGTGAACCACCTCCAGTTGTTTGTGATCAAACTGAGGCATAGGGTGATCAGACACACAGACCGACACCTCTGCCACTCTCTGCCCCATACAGGCTCCTTGGGCCCTCACCGGGCCCACCAGCAACTCACCTTGGTCAGCTGTGGCCTCAGCCCCTCCACGGAGAGCCAGCTGTTCATTGTCCCGGACCACGGAGGCTGCCGTCAGCCGATGGAGTGCTTGGTCCCAAGCACCTTCTCTTTCAGGAGGTGATAGAGGCAGTGAGCTAGCATCACCAGGTCCCCATAATGTCTCTAGCCCAACGCCCACCTCCCAGCACATAGGCTGCTCCCCACACAGGGCCCGGATCACCACGTGGCAGCGTGGAGCCTGAGGGGGCAGTGTCACTGCCGGAGGGGCCGACTCCCCACTGGGAGGCATAGCAGAGAATAAGAAGGGGGGTTCCATCAGCATGTCCCAGTCCATAGCTGCTGGGGAGAGCAGGTTTCCTGCAGAGAGACAACCATAACGGCAGGGGCAGCATGGTACCCTAGGCCCCACCTCTTAAGACCTCTGTGATGTCAGGACCCAGCTCCCCATCCAACCCTTACCTGAGTCATCTGGGCCCTGTCCCAGCTGCAGCCCTGACTCAGGGCCTGGCCCATCTCGTGCTATGCCCAGAGAGGGGTGCCGGGGACAGCCAGGGACTGGGTTCACCTGACCCGGAGGCGATGAGAGGCTCCGGCCGGCCAGAGCTGCTCTGCGTCGACGACCCAGCACCTCAGCACTCAGGGCCCCAGACTGTACATAAGAAGTGGGGGCCGCCAGTCAAGGAATACAGAGCTCTGGCCACCATACGTGTATACACCACTGGCCACACAGCCCTTTGAAACGGTGGACAGTTGCTCACTACCCTCAGGAGCAAGGCCAGAGTCCTCGTGGCCCCCAGCCCCCTTCCCAGTGCCATCTCCCCCCATGCCCAACTTCTCCCTTGAGATTGTTACTTGTCTCTGTTTTTCTTCATGTCTTCTCCCCCTGCCTGGCTACCTCCTACTTACTCTTCCAGATGTGGCTCTTGCTTTTCTGACTCCCTCAAACAGGACTAGCCATCTTGACTCTGACTCTCCCCATGCTACTATGTTGCTGTGCTCACCACTGTGTGTAACATGGTATCATAGATTTACCCATTTATCTCTTCAGCTGGACTTAATAGTGACCACTGCACAATTTATGGCATATAGCAGATAGTCAATAAACATTTGCTGGATATGTAGTAGAATGCATGTGGACTGAATCTCACCTTGACTGAAGCCAGTGGGGGTGGTGGCAGGGGGCAGGAACGGGAGCCTGCAGGTTCTGTCCAGGCCAGGCTGCGGCAGCCCTGCTGAGAAGGGAGCTGCAGGGGAGCCGTGCCCTCGGGGGAGCCAGGGTCCTGGGAACCAGGGGACTCGCTGCTGCCTGTGGAGCCAGGACCTGGCTCCGGGCTGGCAGAGCAGTGAGTGAGCACATACTGCTCCCGGATGTATGATGACTGGAAGATGCGGCGCCATATGGCTGTATCAGAGGAGGGGTTGGGTCCAGGGTCTGTGACTGGGTCCGTCAGAGTGTCAGTACCTGCTGGGAGGCAAGAGAACAGATTCCAGCCCTGGCCTCTCCTATGGCCCACTCGTCCAACACAGCTGCATGCGGCATCCAGGTACTCACTCTGCTCTGAGTCCCCAGCAGCCCATGGACTGGACAGCTCCGCTGACACAGTGCCTGTTCCCAGGAGCTCTGAGGTGCCAGTGGGCTCGGTGCCAGGACTGGTGGCAGATGGGACTTCCTCTGGGGATGGGAACACAGAGCCTCCCAAGCTCTGCCAGCCAGGTTCTTGGCCCTAGAGAAGGACAGTCATTGGAGAAAAACCTGATTGTAGTTTTATGCTGCCTCTTTCCAAACAGGATTTAAGATGTCTCACCACAAGAGGCAATAAAGTTAAACCAGAAATGAAAGCCTAGTACTGAGGACGGAGGAAGCATATAAGGTAATCATAAGGTTAATAGAACTGTTGTGGCTGAGCTTCAGGTTTGGCCCTGAGCTTCCTGGCAGGCAGGCAAAAAGGCCACCGCTCCATTATATAGCTCTCATGATCAAGATGAGGAAGTGTGCTTATTTCTTGTAGAGAGAGAAAGCTTTTTATAAATAAAAATAACTATCATTTCTTAAACTCCTACTACATGTCAAGTGTCCTACCAAGAGTGTGCACGTTGTGACCTCCAGTTACAACAACCCTATAACAAAAATGAGCATGAGGAAATGGGCTCAGAGAGGTGAAGTGACTCACCCAAAATCAAATGGCTAGTACATGCTAGAGGTGGGATCTGAGATTTCATCTAGACTATGTTTCTGAGTGTTCTAGGAAATAACCCAGATGGTGCTTTCTCTAGGGCACTATGTGAAGAAACAAGTGAATTTCAACAAAACTCTTATAGCAAGTGCTAGGGCTGTCTTCTGTGGCTGTGTGCTTGGATGACCTTGGGAAAAGGCCAGGGACAACACTTTCTGGGGCAGTTCAGTGGAAGACCTCATGTAGAGGGCAGACTGGATCCCCTTGAGGAGCCCAGTGTCATCTCTGGGGAGGCTGGGGGTACAGTAGGAGAGCTTGGCAGGGAGAGGCACAGGGAGTGGAAGAAGAGTTTTAAAGACATGCAGGGACTTTAGACATCCCAGACCTACCACCCGCACCCCAGCCCAGGCCTACCCCTGGGCCGCGGGGCCGGAAGCCATCTACCCTGAAGAGTGAGCAGTAACCGAGCAGCTGGTCCCCAGGGTAGAGTGCTGGGATCTCCCGGGGGGTCAGCAGTGCCTCCACCGCATCAGGCACAAACCAGTCCACAGAGATGTCGCTCAAAGCAGGTTCCAGTGCCTTCCGCAGAGCCTGCACCAGCTGTGAGGAGTGGCCAGAGGGAGGACATGGGAGAGAGAGGCGCCACACAGCCCAGAGAGCGGGAAGGCCACCCTTCGGCTGATGCCATTTGCCCAGCCCCTGGGCTGAGGGGAGCAGGGTCAGACTGGGGTCAAAGGAAGGAAGGGTAGAAATAAGCAAGGGGACTGAGTGCTCAGCCCTCAGGGTTTGGTCTGTCTCCTGGCTTGAGCCACGCCTGTGAATGAAGCAAGATTTGTCGTGGATGTGGCTCAGCACCAGAACAAAACAGAGTAAGATTTAGGGGGTGGTCAGAGGCCATGTCCCCCGCACCTCTGCCTCCTGCAGTACCTCACAACAGCACTAGCAGCTCCTCTCCTGATTGGCATCTCAGAGGAGAGGAATTGGAATGGGGGAGAAGTCCTGGTCAAGGGTGCCAAGAGACCCCGAGACTTGACTGGGTTCTGTTGCAGGCTTAGTGTAACTTGGGGGAAGGACTCCTGGGAGTAGGGAACAGGGCTCAAGCTCACCATGGGCTGCAGCCTCTCCCCAGGCCTTGGGAAA
Organism: Canis aureus; assembly: GCF_053574225.1. NCBI lineage: Eukaryota > Metazoa > Chordata > Mammalia > Carnivora > Canidae > Canis > Canis aureus. The sequence continues at coordinate 21,732,634 of NC_135641.1, read as the reverse complement.
TAGGCCTGGCCCCTGCTGAGGGCAGACAGACCCTGAAGCAGCTGGTGGCAGGCAGGCCCCAACCCAAAGGAGAAGCACCTGATGAGGAAAGGGAAGCAGCTGTGACCTTCAGGAGCCTCTTGGGGCAGGGGTCAGTCTCAGGCACCTGGCTCCTCCGCCCACCCCATACCTGGCTGCCCCCCTGTGCCACCTCATGAGCTCCAGGGTTTGATGGGTAGCAGCAGCCACGGGCGAGGCAGCAGTCAGCAGGAACAGCTGCCTAGGGTGGGCCTTGTGCTGGGGCTGCCCCATGGCCCAGGTCAGCGCGGCCAGCACATCTGGGGGGCCACTTGCCGCCTGCAGGGTCTCAACGTTCTCACAGATCAGCTGCATAGTGTCCTGGGAAGAAAAGGCATCCTTTGGTCACGGCAGGCTGAAACATCTTCATTAGGCCCCCAAATCCCCGGACCGTACTCACATCGCTGCAAGGCCGGCTCTCTGGGAAGAGGGGCTGCACCGCCGTGCCGAACATGGCCAGGTTGATGAGCGTCTGTGGTGGCAGTGACTTCACGGCCAAAACAATGGCATCCTGGGGAGGGCCGGGGAGGGCAGCGTGAAGCAGGCCCCATGGACAGTGGTAGGGATGCCAGACTGCCTGCTTTCTCCAGGCTGCGTGAAAATGAGGGGCTGGTGGTGGTGGTCTGGGAGAGGCCCTGTGCGTGTCAGATGAGGCGGGGGACCCTAAAGTGTGAGGGAGGCTGAGTGTGTGACAGCCCCTGGAGGGGTAGGTGAATCCTTGGGTTTGGGATTCAGTGTGAATGAATGTAACTTCACATGTAAGAGAGGCTCCTGGAATCTAGGAGATGCATGTGTGTATGGTAGGGGTGTGTGCGTGCGTGTGTCTTAGAGAGCCTGCCCCCCAGCCCACCTCAGACCCCCCGCCCCTGCCCCCAGGCCTGCCCACACCATGCCCCACAGGCCTTGTGTGCTACACTGCTGCCGTCCAACAGGAAGAGAAGCTCCCGTGTAGCTGTGCCCAGGTGCCCAGGCTTGGAGCTCAGGTCTGGGCAGAAGCTCAGCACCAGCACGGGGTTCAGCAGGATGTCCTTGTGGAAGCGTCGTTGCAGGAACCACACCTGATGCGGGAGCCCCAAGTCATCCTGGGCCAGACTTAGTGGAACCCTAGCCCGGGCTGGCAGCGGGACCTAGCCCTCAGGCCTTTTTCTATCTAAAACACCCGAGGGAGCTCCTTTTTATAGTCCTTTGAATAAAGGAAAGAGCGGAGGCAGGTGGCTGGTCTCTGTCTGTCAGTCCTAGCCCCCATGCTCTGAGATACACCCCAGGAAGACTTGCGTGGGCCCTCCTATGATAACACTCGTCAGCCCTTTGGGATGGTGGTGGCAGCCACTACGAGGTCCTGCTAAGACACAGCTCCCTTCCTCCCATCATAACACGAGTCTGCTTATTTGTTCCTTGTGCACAAGTGCAGCTGGTGGTGAGGTCAGAGGCCAGGCCTTGACTCCAGGCAGCCATACCTGCCGGTCCCCGTCACTGTCCCTTCGCTGCAGCCTCTGGAAATCCCGGCGGGCCCTCACCTGGGCCTCATATTCTGCTGAGCTCAGGCTGCCAGCCTCTAGCATCAGGTGTGGCTGGTGGGGCTCTAGGGAAGAGGGGACACAGCTATTAGGAAAGTCCCTGTCTTTGGACCCCAACTGCTCAGTCACACTGTCCCAGGAGGACCTTGCAAGTCCAGCCTCCCTGCACCATGCAGCCCACCCTCACAGATGATTTGATTCATCTGGCTTGGGACCCAGAAATCTATACTGGAAAAACGCTACCCAGGTGTTCCTGAAGCAGGTCAGAGCTGGCCCCCTTGCCCCAGTCTCTCACCACTGGGGTGCAGCAGGATCTCCAACACCCGGTCACAGCGGTGGCCCTCTGCTAGTGTGACACAGATGGTGGCCGCAGAGCTGGCATGAGGTGGGGCATCTGCCCGCAGAGCATGAGAGGGGCTCTCCAGGCCTGAGGGAGAGGCAGGCAGGGAGAGGGGATGATCGCCCCACCCCCAGCCAGTACGAATATCACCTTGCCAGACAACGGTGATGCGGGCAAGGATCAGGACTGATCGCACCCAGCTCTCAGAGTCCAAGCTATCGGCTTGCACGGACAAAGGGAGGGATTTTGTCTGCTTTTGTGGGCTGGGAAGTGGATTCCCAGTTCTGAGCCTGGCTGATCAGTCGTATATCAACCAGCTGCTGATTTAGCATCCTCCCCCACTTCTTGCACAAGGAAACTCCACTTCATCACTTGGACCGCTCTCAATGTAATAATCATCTTTCTTCCCATTGGTGAGTAGAGTGAGATATAAATAAGTTACACTGACAAACCAAGGGGTGTGTGTGTATTGTGTAGAAGTGTCCAGGGGATGGCCCTCACCAAAACTGGAAATTCCTAAGGCTTAGCTCCTTGTTTTCTTTTCATCCTGTGTTCCTCCCAGTCCTGAGCCCTGAATTGTTCCCCAGTCAGCTATGCTAGGAGGGGCACCCACCTGCCAGCAGGCATGGCCCAGTGACCAGCATCTCGAAGGAGAAGGTGTATGGGGCAGGGCAGCGGGCAGGACCTGAGAACACATCCTGAGGGGCAGCTCGCTCCTCCCAGGCCAGCCCTTCCTCCTGAGGGCTGCCCACCCCGAAGCAGCTGGTGGGGCTGGAAGGGAGCATGAGGAGAGTCACTGGGCCACCACCAAGGCCCCTAGCCCCTCTGGCTGAATGGCCCCAGCCCTTCCCCACCCTGCCCATCCCCCAGGGCACCCTACCAAAGCCCCCTCACCCGCACTAGACCCAGAGAAGCCGAGGGAGGGACGAAGAGAATCACCATAGGCCCAACCTGTCGTCACAGAGCCCCGGAGGCCTGGGGGGCCCAGGTGGGCCTGGTGAGGCCAGTGGGGTGAGCACAGAGGGCAGAGCCACACGCAGCACCCCATCAGGCCTTGAGGGCAGCTCCCGGCTGCTGCACAGGGTCACTGTCATGGTGCCGGCTGCATTGATGAGGCCTGTGGGCAGCACCAATGTGGACCGGGCCTGGGCCAGATCCAAGACAAGATGACCTACGATGAGTGAGAAAAGGGGTCAGAGGGGGCTGGAAGGAGAGAGATGGGGGAAATAGGAAATGGGAGCAGGCAGTGAGACAGGGGAGCCTGGGCAACGGGAACTTTCCAAAGTGGGAGAGACACGGGGCTAATGTGTTGGTGATGCAGAATGGAGGCATGAGCTGAATGATGGCTGAAGGAGAGGCAGGATGGTGGTAGAAGGATATGGCTGTCATCGGGAAAAGGAGCAGTGACATTACCGCTAACGGAGAGCTGAGGAGAAGGGGACATGCTCACACCACCACCAAGATCCTAGGGGACCCATACCCTCTGTCCCTCTTCCCTAGCCTGTGCCTGACCATTCAACCCTTGGGTATTGTCTTCCTAAGGACCCTCCCATATGGACTGACATCTTCCATAGTCTGGGACCCAGCCTGCTCACAAGTCCCCAGTCCGGAGCTCCCCACTGCCCATAGGAGTAGCTCTAGAATTTTCTACCCAAGAGGAGTTTAGAAGGAGTCATCTGCTTAGAAACTAGCTACAGGACATACAGCTGTACTTGCATACTGAGCACAACATTTTACTTATACTGTCGGTTTATTTGGGGACCGGGGGAATCATGGGAGTCAGTGCTGCTAAAGAAAAAATGGCCAGGTGTGTACAGCGGCAGTCAAGGCCTTACATGATCTGGCTCCAGGCTACCTTTATAGCCCTACTTTGCCTCATTTCTCCACAGTAATCATGTATCCATTCTTTCGAGAAATGCTCACAGAATAAATGAGGGGAAGAAGAAAATGGAAGGAAAGAAAAGAGAAGGAAGAAAGGGGCTTTTATCGCAACCAGGTGAGGCTTGGGGACAGCCTGATAGAGTGGAGAGGACACAGGATCAGGTTTTGTGTCTCAGCTCTATGACTTAATTCTGCCCTTTGGTAAGTCTCGTCTTGAGAAACCTCAGTTTCTTCATCCATGAAATGGGAATCATAAGAACTACATCTCAAAAACTATGGTGAGGAATAAATGAGATAGTGTGTGCCCAGCATCCAACACACAGAGGCTGTTACTATTATTTTCACACCTGTAACACGGGGATAGAGAACAGCACTTACATTACATACCTCTCTGGATTCAAATGAGGTGACACCAGTGACTGGACTCTGTCAACTGTAAATTACTACAAACACGAGGTATTTTATTACCATCACTCAACACAACTTACTTCCAGACCTTTGCTTACACCGTTGCTCCTGACTGGAGTGCCTTTTCCCTCCTCTGCACTTCACGAGTCATACCCTTCCTTTTGGTCAAATGCCGCTCCACTTCCTTCTGGAACATTCCTGGGGCCTCAATCCAGAGTTCCCTCTGGTCTCTAACTAACTGCTGGGCTTATACCAACTCTCAGCACCACTGGATTCTGTCTCTCTTACCGGGATGGTAAATCCCATGTACAGGAATGAATGTGCAAATAAATGAAAGAATGAAGCGCAAGCCACGGAACCTGGCAGGGGGGTGGGTTTCCATGCCGCAGCCCAGCCGTCAGGGGGCCTCCGTGCGGGGCGCGGGGAGCTTGGAGGTGACCACGGCCCTGGCCCAGGCTCCAGGCGGGGAGCAGGCTCAGGTCAGGCCTGGGTCACACTCCCCCGCCCCCCGCAGGCGCCCGGTCCGCGACTGTTGAAGAAAGGCATGAACTGATGCATGAGCGGCTGAGCGGCTGGGGGGCAGCGGGCAGGCGTGGGCCGCGGGGCGGGGCGGGGCGGGGCGGGGGGGGCGGGGTCCGCACTCACCCTGCGGGCAGCGGCGGGGCGTGGGGGCCCCCCAGCCGGGGCCCAGCGCGCGGCAGCAGGCGGCCTGCGAGCGTCGCCGGCTCTGCAGCTGGAACGAGACGCGCCGTCCGGCCGCCTCCGCCTCGAAGCCCGAGACCACTTCGGCCTCCGCCAGCGGGTACACGAAGACGCCTGCGGCGGGGCGCGGGGCACAGGCGGCGTCGGACCTCGGCCCTCGGCCCTCGCCGGCCCCCGCGCCCCGCGCCCCGCGCCCCGTCCCCCCGCGCCCCGCCCCGCGCCCCCAGCTCTCACCCTCCACCGGCTGCGGCTGCGGGTTGCGGTAGGTGAGCCGGGCCCGCAGGCTGAGGCACGGGCCGTTGGCGCAGGCCCGCACCCAGGAGTCGGTGAGCGGCAGCGGCGTCCAGCCGGAGGGGCAGTACAGGCCGGGCATGGCGCCCTGCGGGGGGGCGGGAGCGCGGGGTTCGGGCCCGGGCCGGGGGCCAGGAGCGGGGGCGCGCGCGGGCCCGACAGGTGGCGCGGGGAGGCGGGTGGCGTGATGGGCATCCGGGCCCGTTACCCGGGGAGCCGGAGCGGGGGGTTAATGATTAACCGGCGCCGCGGGCGCCCGGGGAGGAGGGTGGGGCTGGGGGGCCGCAGCTGCCGCCGCCCCCGTACCTGCCGGCCCCCGGGGCCCCCCGCGGCTGCCAGCTGTCGGAGTGGCGCGGGCGGCGAGGAGAGGATGCTGCGGGCGGAGAGCGGGGCTTTAAAGGGCCAGCACCCGAGGTCCCCGCCGGCGAGGGGCGGCCGCGGCCGGGAGCCCGAGCGCAGAGCCTGACCGGGGCGCCGGCGGGGCTGCGGGCCGGAGCGGAGGGGGCTGGGGGAGCGCCGAGACCCGGAGGGGTGTTGGGGCGGGGGCTTCCGTGGGGGCGGCCCAGGGCACCCGCGTCTCCCCACCCCGCAGGACGGAGCCGCGCTCAGGGGGTGCAGCCGGCTGGGTGTAGGGGTCCCCGCCCTCCCCGCGGGCCGCCCAGCCTCACCGCGGCGTCCTCTGCGGAGATCCGGGCGCCCCCACCCGACCGGGGTGGGTCCGGGCACCTGCCGGGCACCCGCTCCCGGCTCCCGCGGCGGCCGCTCTGAGTCCGCGCAGGGGCGTCGGCTCTGCGGGCGCTGGGCCCGCCCCGCTCGGGAGCGCCGCCCTCGGCCCGCCCCGGCCCCGCCTGCCGCTGCGGCTGGGGCCGCTCCCCTCCGCCCCCGCTTCGGCGCCCCGCCGCCCCCGCGCCAGCCCCGGCCGCCCCGGCTCGGCCCGCCGCAGTGCAGGGCCCGCCGCCCCTTCGCCCCTTCGCCCCGCCGCCCCTTCGCCCCGCCGCCGCACGGCCCCCAGCCACGAGGCCCCCGGGCGCCCGGAGCCCCACCCTTCCCGTCCTCCGGGAAGCGGAGCTGCTGCCCGCGCAGCGGTGGGCTCAGTCGCAGCCCCCGCCCCCGGCACTGCAGCGACTCCAGGCGTCCCACCGTCCCCCCACTTCGTGTCCTGGCTGCGCTTTCCGTCAGTGCGGTGACCCTCTTTCATCACTGCAGCGATCCCAGAGCTTCATCGCCGCAGGAACCCTCCTCCCCCGAAAAGAGCCTTTTTCCCTTTGCAAAGTACTTCATCACTGCGGAAACCCTCCCGACCCCTGCAGCTCGCTTCGGCTCTCGTGACCACTTCAATGACCACTCACTCCAAGTAGGGACCCTCATCATTGCAGCGATTTGCCCCCAACCCCAAGCAGCCAGCGTTCCTGTCGCTGCAGTGCCGTCTCCCCTCCCCCTTTTCTAGGAGTGGAGACAGTAGGAGGCTGTTCCTACAGCCCCTCAGGCTTCTAACTCCCTGCTACCTCCGGGGGCTCACCGCCTTGGAAGTGAGGCCTTCCCTTGGCTTGAGACTGCCCCATCATAGCAGCGACCCCCACCTCACCCCATCACCGCAGCACCCACAGGAGAAAATATTCCTGCTTATAAACAGGCCTCTTGTTATTGGCAGAACACTCTTACAGCTTGACAGTGTTACAGTACAAAAGCTTAGGGAAATCTGTAAACCTCCCCCAGGATCCCTCAGGGAATCTGGGAGTCCTGAGGAAGTGCATATGTTTTGGGGTCACCCATGCAAGAGAGGCCACACTCAGATTCTGCAAAAAGAGCTCTGAGGAGAACTGGGGGCTGGGCCTGGGGCAGCCAGTGGGCGTGGTCTTTCAGGCAAGACTCAGGGTTCTTACCTTTCCCCTTTACTCTGTCCTTTTTTTTTTTTAAGGTTTTATTTATTCATGAGAGACACAGAGAGAGGCAGAGACACAGGCAGAGGGAGAAGCAGGCTCCATGCAGGGAGCCTGATGTAGGACTGGATCCCGGGACTCCAGGATCATACTCTGGGCCAAAGGGAGGCACTAAACCTCTGAGCCACCCAGGGATCCCTACTCCGTCCTTCTGATTCTGGTCACTATCAGATCAGTATGATTACTGATCACAGGGGGATCTCCTGCCTCCTTGAGCACCTGAGCCCTCAACCCCAACACTCTCTTTTGCTCAAACCACTTAGCATGATGGAGATAATTTGACCTTTTCCCAGGAAACTTCATGGGTGAAAATTCAAAAGGACAGTACAAGAAACATAGACATGATTGCAATGAACCATCCAGTTCACAGGGAGCTCCACCTGGGTCCCAGGTCTGTTCTCTCCACACCATCTGAACTATGGTTCCATTGACTCTTCCCTTCTCTGCTGAACCTGCCCCCAGCCTCGTTCAGAGTTAGGGTCCCTCTTCCAGGCTTAGGGGAGAAACAGTAGTTGGTGAGTGGGCTGATTTCCCCTCTGGGGGACCCAGGTGTCCAGCCAGGACCAGCCTGGTCCTGAGGTCTCCTTGGAAGTCCAGGCAGTGGCCACCTCCTTACTGGCATTTTTGTGCAAATGGACCAAGAGCTCCATGTGACCCACTCAGGGCAACACGAAGCTGCAGGAAGAAGTCATTAGGGAGAAATAAATATATAGAAATGGAAAAAGAGGTCCTTGTTTTGGGTTCTGAGGTTCTTATCAGATGTAAGATGTCTCGCAGGAAGATGGTGTCCCTGTCAAAGACTAGACAACACGTTGGTAGAAGCCAAGCTTTGCGGGGAAGCTGAGCCAGCCCTGAAATCCTGCTGGAAAGGCTGTCTTAGTTGAGGCAAGTTCATCAAGAGGGCAAGAGGGGTAAAGCATCTTGCAGGATAGGGCAGGGCAGTGCAGGCTGCTGCTCCCCCCCCCCCACTGCCACCATCAGTGGAGTGGGCTCTGCAGGGTTAATAAGGGGGTCTCTAGGGGATCCCTGGGTAGCTCAGCGGTTTAGCACCTGCCTTTGACCCAGGGTGTGATCCTGGAGTCCCGGGATCGAGTCCCACATCGGGCTCCCTGCATGGAGCCTGCTTCTCCCTCTGCCTGTGTCTCTGCCTCTCTCTGTGTGTGCCTCTCATGAATAAATAAATAAAATCTTAAAAAAAAAAAAAGTAAGGGGGTCTCTAAGGCCCAGATGGGAGCTGCTTTGGTGGTGGGGCTGCAGTATGACAGGCAGCTGAGGATGAGAAAGGACAGCACAGTCCCAGAGGGCCCCAGAACCAGGTTCCAGGAGATGGAGGAGGTCCTTGGCCGGGCTAAGGAATGGCGTGGAGCTAGAGTGGTTGGCTAGGTGCCAGGCATAGGGGAGGGAGCAGAGGATAAAAGGCATAGCCTCTGCCTTGAAAACTCCCACTTAGTGAAGAAGGCAAATACATAGTTACTCTAGATTAAGATAGTGCTGCATTAGCCATAAGGGATATTAGAAAGCTTTTAACAGGGAATTTTTAGGAGAGGCACCTAACTTGGTGGTGGTGATGTGCTGGTTCCCATTTAAGCCAAGTCCTAAATAGAAGTTAAGGAGTGAAGGAGAAGATATTTCAGGCAGAGGAATCAGCTCACAAAAAGGTGAAAGAGCCAGAGGGACTAAGGAAAGTATAAGGCCAGGTGCTGCACTAAGTATGGGTTACCTCCTTTAATGATCAAGAAAGCCCAAGAAATAGGTATTATTATTATCTTACAGATGAGAAAACCCAAGGCGGGACAGAATAAGTAACTCGCTCATCATAAGCTGGTAAAGTGGTAGAGCCAGGATGGATGTGGAACTCAGATGGTCTGGCCCCAGCAGCCTTGTTTTTAAACTATCAGCATAGACAATATGGTTTTCTTGATGTTATTTCTTGGTTTATTTCTCTTTGATTTTCTCTAAGTCTCTTTTTTTCCTGGTTTTTAAATTGAGATATAATTGACATATAACATTGCATTTGTTTTAGGTTATATAACATACTGATTTGATATACGTAGTATATATTGTAAAATGATCACCACCATCCATTTAGATTCCCTATGTGTCTCTTTTTTTAAAGATTTTATTTATTCACGAGAGACAGAGAGAGGGACAGAGATATAGGTAGAGGGAGAAGCAGGCTCCATGCAGGAAGCCCCATATGGGACTCGATCCTAGGACTTTGGGATCATGCCCTGAACCAAAGGCAGACGCTCAACTGCTGAGCCACCCAGGCCTCCCTCCCTATATGTCTCTTAAAATACTTCCTTTAGAAAATACTCATCAGTCTTGGCTGACCCAAAAAGGCAGGGGGCAGGAAGAGAAAGAGTTTGTCCCACTGTCATGCAGGAGACCTAGTGCCAAGCCAGTGGGCAGAAAGGGGAGTTCATGGGACCAAGGCAGGGAATGGGACAGGAAGGGGAACTGAAGTTAGAAAGCCCATGTTCTCTTGAACCGTGAGAACCCCTAGGAGTGACTCCCTCATCCTACCCCACAGCCTGGAACACAGCAGGTGCCCAATAAACATTGATTGACTCAGGTGCAGTGATGATGTGAATGAAACTCAAATTGACCCAATTTTCTAATCTTTGTGTGGGGTAGCCAACTGGGCCACTGAAGTGCCTGTCTAGGACATCTACCCACCTTGGCCACCACTGAGCTGACTGTAGGGTGCTGCTCTTCCTCTGATCTGGCCCGAGAAGGGGGGTTCAAACTCACTCCTCTACTCAGGCTAACTCTGCCCAGGTGGGAGCTGGAACATGTCAACAACCTTTACCAAGGGATAGGAGGCAGGGAAAGGGTAAACCCAAAGGGAAATGGGCTCCGAAAATGAAGCTCAGCCAGGTCACCTGTTTTTGTTTTTGTTTTGTTTTTTTGAAGATCTTATTTATTTATTCATGAGAGACACACAGAGAGGCAGAGACATAGGCAGAGGGAGAAGCAGTCTCCCTGCGGGGAGGCCCATGCGGGACTCGATCCCAGGACCCCGAGATCATGACCTGAGCTGAAGGCAGATTCTTAACCACTGAGTCACCCAGGCGCCTCTACTGGAGTTATTAATTGTGATCATTTGCTTAAGGTGATGTGTTAGGGTTCTCCAGAGAAATAAAACCAATGGGAGATAATCTATATCACTTATAACGTGTGTGTTTATGCTTATACTTATATTACTTATTTATTATAAGGAATTAAGTCACTCAATTATGAGGCTGGAAAGTTCAAATGTGCCCTGTGGGCTGGCAGGCTGGAGACCCAGGAGAGGGATGGTACGGAGGTAATCTGAAGGCGGTCTGCTGGAGAATCCCCTCTTGTTGGAGAGGCTGATCTTTTGGTTAAATTCAAGCTTTCAGATGAGTCTCACCCACGTTATGGAAGGCAGTCTACATACTTACAGTTCACCAATTTAAATATTAATCACATCCCAAATCACCCTCCAAGTGGACACATGAAGTGTCACAAGTAGTGTCGGCCAGGTTTTTCCACTATAGTGCTATTTTTCTTTTGTAATTAATAAGCACTTTTGAAGGGAGATAGGTTGATATCGTCATTAAAAGCTCAATTACAAGCCTTGGCATTTATTCATGTTCCAATGAATATTTGATGTCAGTTTTATTGAGGTATAAATTGCATACAGTAAAATTCACTGTTTATATTGTGGTAAAGTACACATAAATAAAATTTACCATTAGTGATATTTAGTACATTCACAATGTTGTGCAACCATCACGACTATCTAGTTCTATCCACGACATTTTTCCCACCCCAAAAGGAAACCCCATACCCTTCAGTCACTCTCCATTTCTGCCTCCTCTCAGTCCCTGGAAACTGCTAATATGCTCTTGGTCTCTCTCTAGATTTCCCTAATCTGAATAAATAAATAAAATCTTAAAAAAAAAAAAAAAGTAAGGGGGTCTCTAAGGCCCAGATGGGAGCTGCTTTGGTGGTGGGGCTGCAGTTACCCCTCTTTACCCCTCTATTTCCATATAAATAGAATCACATAATACATTACCTTTTGTATCTGGTTTCTTTCACTTAGCATAATATTTTCAAGGTTCACCTATGCTGTAGCGTATATCAGTACTTCATTCTTTTTTATGGCTGAATAATATTCCATTGTAATGATATTCACATTTTGTTTATCCTTTCATCAGGTTGACAGACATTTGGGTTTCTCCCACCGTTCAGCTATTGTGAGCAGAGCTGCTACTATGAGTCTTTGTGTTCAAGTTTTTGTTTGAACACCTGTTTTCTGTTTTCAATTCTTTTGGGTACATTGCTAGGTCATGTGGTAATTCTCTTTAATTTATTGAGGTTTTTCATACCAGCTGAATAATTTTACATTCCTACCAGTAGTGTACAAAGGTTCCAGTTTCTCCACATCCTCCCCAAAGCAAATCGAAACTTTGATTTATTATTTTTTTCTTTTTACAGATCATGCTTTGAGTATTATGTTAAGAACTCTTCACCAAACCCTTGATCCCAAAGGTTTTCTCCTATGTTGGCTTATAAACATTTTGCAGTTTTTACAGTTTCACATTTTAATCTTTGCTCCATTTGAAAAAACTCTTTATAGGGTGTAAGGTTTAGGTCAAGGTTTTTATTTTTTGTTTCTGGTATGTGGATATCCAGGACTTGCTCCTGCTTGTTGGAAACACCGTCTTTCCTCCACTGAATTACTTTTGCGTCTTTGTAAAAAATCAGTTGACTAAAAAAAAAAAAAATATCAGTTAACTGTACTTGTGTGGAGCTATTTCTGGGTTCTCTATTCTGCTTCATTAGCCTGTATGTCTGTCCCTCTGCTGATACCAAACAGTCTTGATTACTGTAGATATAAAATAAATCATGAAATTGTGTAGACTGGTTCCTCCCACTTTATTCTTATTTTCAAAGTTCTTTTAGTTATCCCAGTTCTTTTGCTTTTCCATCTAAATTTTAGAATACTCCTGTCTATATTTACAAAAAATCTTGCTAGGATATTGAGAGGCATTGCATTAAACTTGTATATCTATGTGGGGAGGATTAACATCCTTAGTATATTGATCTTGCAATCCCAAACACAGTATGTTTCTCTATTTTCTTAGATCTTATTTATTTATAGATTTTTAAACCATAATTATGATAATGGATACAAGAAAGTGCATGTTTCAATACAATTATCATGATAAGGGAACTTGACTTTGTCTGGGGGAAAGAGTCAAAGATAGCTACTCTGAACATTGAGATTTGAAGGAGTGAGAATTAGTGAGGTAAAGAGGATGGGGAGAAAGTTCCTGGCAGAAGGAACAGTGTGTGCAGAGGCCATGAATTGGGAGAAAGCTGGAGTCTTACCGGGAATAGTTTGTGTAGTTGGTGACCTGAAAGCAAAGCAATGAGTGAAATAAGAGAGGTTGGAGGGGCACCTGATCTCACAGATCTTGGGATCAAGCCCAGTGCTGGGCTCCTCTGTCAGTGGGGAGTCTGTTTGAGATTCTCCCTCTCTCCCTTTCCCTCTCCCCTCCCCACAAAGTAAATAAATAAATATTTTTTTTTAAAAAGAGAGAGAGAGAGTCTGGAGAGATCAGTAGTTATTAGATTGGTTATTCAGGGCTTTAGAACCTTGCTAAGGACTTTCAAATTTACTTGAAAGCTAGTGGAACTAGTTTTCAAACTAGGCATCAGAGGGCTTTTAATCTAGGTAATGGTAAGATCACACAGGGTTTATTTCAACTTAATCAATTAGTTAGTTTTTATATCTTTACTTTTTAAAATTCTAGTAAAATATACATAACATAAAATTTGCCACCATAGCCATTTTTAAGCACACAATTCTGTGGTGTTAAGTACATTCACATTGTTGTGCTTTATTTTTTATTTTTAAAAAATATTTTATTTATTTGAGAGAGAAAGCACGTGGGGAGGGGAGGGGCAGAGGGAGAGGGAGAAGCAGACTCCTTCCCACAGAGCAGAGGCTCATCCCAGGACCCTGAGATCACAACCTGAAGACCTGAGCCACCCGGGCGCCCCTGTGGTGCTGTTTTTTAGTAATGTAAAATTAATACACTGTCAGGTTATAAAGTCTTTTTAAAATTTTTATTCATTAAAAAAATTTTTTTTACTAACAGAAATGCATTTTATTTTTTCTCCATCCCCCATCCCCCTCCCCTCTGACGACCCTCAATCTGTTTCCTATGATTAAGAGTCTATTATGGTTTGTCTCCCTCTCTAATTTTTGTCTTGTTTATATTTTCCTCTTTTCCCCTATGATCCTGTTTTGTTTCTTAAATTCTATATAGGATATGAAGCCTTAATAAATATTCAGTGAAAACAAAAAGTGAACCTCTCTTTCCTTCCTCTGGACTATGCTTAGAAGTAACCACTATTGGAGCCCTTGGCTGGTTCAGTTGGTAGAGCATCTGACTCTTAATTTGGGGTCATGAGTTCAAGCCCCACATTGGGTATAGAGATTATTTTTTAAAAATAAAATCTTTTTTTTTAAAAGTAACCACTGTTACCAGTACTTCTTATGCAACCTTCCACATCAGGGAAGCTATCCTACAGAAATAAATAGACTAGGTGTGTAAGGGATATAGTCGAAGACACAAACTTGTGTTTAGGAATGAAAAAAAGAAGGAAACAACCTGAATATCCAACAAGAAAACTGTTGAGGAAGTGAAGGTGTATCCGTATCATGAGATATTGTGTTGTTTTGTGATGCTATTAAAAAGAATGAGTTCCACTTATGTATGCTGAGAAAAGAAAAAAGCAAATTGCAGAATGATGAGTGTAGTAATACTGCATTTTTATAAAAATAAGTAATTATCAAAGCCCTCTGCAGAGAGGATTGGGTAGTGCAAAGGCTCTGCTAGGAGAGGAACTAGCAGAACGGAAGGGGACTAAGTCACCTGAGCAGTCACTCCATTTCTTCTTTCTAAACCCCAGGGCTGGTAAGTTACCTCATGGGCTCCTGCTTCTCCCTAAGGGGTCAAAAGGTTTATACATCTGGGTGGGTAATTGCAGCTAGGAGTGAGCAAGTGTGGTAGGGTGGTGCTCTCTGCCCTAGGGTCTTTCCCTCCACTTTCTTGAACTCCCTAGGACCCACATGGACTGGAGTGGGCCTTACAGACCCTTCCCGAACCTCACGAGACAGAGTGGCTGATACTCCAAGGGGGATATGAGCTCCCAGGCCAAAATGACAGGACACCGGAGAAGTCCAGGTGAAAGACATCAAACTAGATGATATATCCTTTCTAAAGGAGAAATATTCAAGCAGATGAATCAGGAATTTAGAACAGTTTATGGGGCACCTGGGTGGCTCAGTCGGTTAGGCATCTGCCTTTGTTTGTTTAAAGATTTTATTTATTTATTCATAGAGACAGAGAGAGAGGCAGAGACACAGGCAGAGGGAGAAGCAGGCACCATACAGAGAGCGTGATGTGGGACTCATCCAGGGTCTCCAGGATCACGCCCTGGGCTGCAGGCGGCGCTAAACTGCTGCGCCACCGGGGCCGCCCAGGCCTCTGCCTTTGGCTCAGGTAATGATCTTGAGGTCCCGGGATCGAGCCACATGGGGCTTCCTGCTCAGTGAGGAATCTGCTTCTCCCTCTCCCTCTGCCGCTCCTCCCTGTTCCTGCTCTCTCAAACAAATAAAATCTTAAAAAAAAAAAAAAAAAAAAAAAGATTTAGAATAGGTTTTGATCAATATATAAGGAGAGAAAGGAAGGTACCAGCAATATAAACAAAAGCAGGAAATAGGATGCCTGGGTGGCTCAGCGATTGAGCGTCTGCCTTAGGCTCAGGGCATGATCCCAGGATCCTGGGATCGAGTCCTGAATCAGGCTCCCTGTGAGGTGCCTGCTTCTCCCTCTACTTACGTCTCTGTGTCTCTCATGAATAAATAAAATAAAATCTTTTTAAAAAAAAGCCGGAAATCGGGATCCCTGGGTGGCGCAGCGGTTTAGCGCCTGCCTTTGGCCCAGGGCGGGATCCTGGAGACCCGGGATTGAATCCCACATCGGGCTCCCGTGCATGGAGCCTGCTTCTTCCTCTGCCTATGTCTCTGCCTCTCTCTTTCTCTCTCTCTCTCTGTGACTATCATAAATAAATAAAAATTGAAAAAAAAAAGAAAAAAAAGCCGGAAATCATTAAAAAAAAAATAACCAACTGGAACTATGGATCCATAATCCCTTATCAACAATCCAAAATAAAAACAAAAAAACTCTAAAATCCCAGCCTTTTAGGGAAGCCTGGGTAGCTTTCTCCCTCTTCCTTTGCTCCGCCCTACCTGCTTTCAAACATGTCTTTGAAAAATAAACATAAAGAAAAGTTGAAAATAAAATGATGAAAAAAGATACAGCAAGAAGATATAGCCTAAGGAAAACTGGAGTAGCAATATTAATATCTGACCAAGTAGAATTTAAATTTTAAAAATTTCACAAAGAAAAATAAATAATTTACAAAGAACAAGGAAGGACATTGTATACCTAATAAAAAAAACCCAAAACCCAAATAGAACAACAAGATATATATATCACAAACATATATGAATATAACAATAGAATGTCAAAATATACTAAATGACAGTTGGCTGGCCAGCAAGAACAAATAAATATAACAACAATTATAGTAGTCAGAGATTTTAATACACTCTCCTTGCAAACTGACAGATTTTGAAAAAATATTTATTTATTTTTTTTTTAATTTTTTTTTTTATTTATTTATGATAGTCACACAGAGAGAGAGAGGGGCAGAGACACAGGCAGAGGGAGAAACAGGCTCCATGCACCGGGAGCCTGATGTGGGATTCGATCCCGGGTCTCCAGGATCGCGCCCTGGGCCAAAGGCAGGTGCCAAACCGCTGCGCCACCCAGGGATCCCTGAAAAAATATTTATTTATTTATTTTGAGAGAGAGTGTGTGTGTGCAGGGGTGGGGAGTAGGTACAGAGGCAGAGGGAGAGGGAGAGAGAGAATCTCCAGCAGATTTTCCACTGAGTGTGGAGCCAAGCTCGATCTCACCACCCTGAGATCCTGACTTGAGTCAAAGTCAAGAGTCAGAGGCTTAACCAACTGAGCCAACCAGGTGCCCCAAACTGATAGGTTTAAAAAAATAAAAAGAAGGAATATAAAAGATCTAGAATATATAATAAGTTTAGATACATTTATTTATTTAACAAACACTAGATCACACAATATTTGTCAGACATGGTTCTAGAACTTTACAGATATTAACTTGCTTAATCCTTATGACAACTCTAAAATGTAGATAATATTGCTATTATTCCCATTTAGTAAAGAATCTGAGACATGGAAATTAAATGTTTGTCTGAGTTTATACTGTTATTAATCTACAGAGCAAGTTTTGAAAGTAGGCAATCTGACTCCAAAGCCTGCACTCTGGGGATGCCTGGGTGGCTCAGCAGTTGAACATCTGCCTTTGGCTCAGGACGTGATCCTGGAATCCTGGGATCAAGTCTCACATTGTGTTCCCTGCATGAAGCCTGCTTCTCCTCCCTCTGCCTATGTCTCTGCCTCTCTTTCTGTGCCTCTTGTGAATAAATAAAATCTTAAAAAAAATCCTACACTATGAACCATCACATTATGCTTCATTCCACAAACAGGGAACACTCTTTTCATGTGCATTCAAAAGAATTACAAATATAGGTCACGTATTAGGTGACAAAGACAGACCAAAATTCATTCCAATATGTCAACATATGTTCCCTAACTACAATGCACCACAACTAAAAATAATACAAGGAAAAAATTTAAAATACCATAAATAACCACTACACACCTTTTAGAATGGATAATATCCCCAAACTGACAATTCCATATTATACAGTCATAAAAAAGAATGAGGTCTTGCTATCTGTGACAACATGGATGGGCCTAGAGGGTATCATGTTAAGTGAAGTAGGTCAGACTGAGAAAGACAAATAGCACATGATTCCATTCATAAATGGAATCTTAAAAAAGCACACATGATAAACAAAAAGCAGAATCAAATCTATATTTATAGACCTAAACAGAGAACAACGGATGATTGTCAGAGGCAACTGGGGAGGGGGGTTGGGCAAAATGGGTGAAGAGGAGAGAGAGATACAGGCTTCCAGGTATGGAGTGAGTAAATCAGTAGGATTAAAGGCACAGTTTAAGGAATACAGTGGATGATAGTGTAACAGTGACAGTAACAGTAACGGACAGCTGGTAGCTACACTTGTGGGGAACATAGCACAGTGTTTAAACTTGCCGATGACTGGGCAGCCCCAGTGGCACAGTGGTTTAGCGCGGCCTGCAGCCTGGGGTGTGATCCTGGAGACCTGGGATTGAGTCCCACGTCGGGCTTCCTGTATGGAGCCTGCTTCTCCCTCTGCCTGTGTCTCTGCCTCTTTCTCTCTGTGGGTGTGTGTGTGTGTCTCTATGAATAAATAAACAAAACCTTAAAAAAAAAAAAAACTTGCCAATGGCTAGGTTGGATATCCGAAACTAATGAAACATTGTGTGTCAACTATACTGAACAAACAAACAAAAAACCTTAACTGCAGTTGCTGACAAGAGTGTGAAGCAGTGAACTCACTGTTAGCAGGAATGGGAGATGGTACCACCACTTTGGAAGACAAGCTGGTAGTTTTCTGACAAAGCTAAACATAGTTTTAGCTCGCAATCGAGCAATCACACTCCTAGCTATTTACTCAGCTGATCTTAAAACAAATGTCCACACAAAAATCAACACAGAAATGTTTATTGCACTTTTATTCATAATCACCAAAACCCAATAGGTGAACAGATGAACTATGATACATCATACAATGTAATAATTATTTTATTTTTCAATGTAATAATTATTCAGCAATAAAGAGAATGAGCTACCAACCCACATAAAGATTTAGACAAATTTTAAATGCATACTGCTAAGTGAAAGAGGACTGACACACTACAGAGTGTATGATTGCATTGCATTTATAGGACATTCTGGAATAGGCAAAACTATAGAGATGATAAATTAGTGATTGTCAGGGTTTGTTGTGGGGGAGGGTGCAGTGAGGGTTGAATAGGTGAAGCACGGGATTTTGGGGGGTACTTAAGTTATTATTATTATTTTTTTAATTTTTATTTATTTATGATAGTCACACAGAGAGAGAGAGAGAGACAGAGACACAGGCAGAGGGAGAAGCAGGCTCCATGCACCAGGAGCCCGACGTGGGATTCGATCCCGGGTCTCCAGGATCGCGCCCTGGGCCAAAGGCAGGCGCCAAACCACTGCGCCACCCAGGGATCCCTATTTTTTTTTATTTAAGTTATTTTGAAGATGTTATTTTTAAGTAATCTCTCCACTCAAGGCGGAGCTCAAACTCACAACCCTGAGATCAAGAGTAGCATGTTTCACCAATTGAGCCATCCAGGCACCATTGGGCAGTGAAGTTAGTCTGTATGATACCATGCTAATAGGTGCATGGCACTCTGCATTTGTCAAAACCCATAGAATATTACAGCACAGTGAAACTTTAAAAGTCGTTTAGGAGATTGAGGGATCCCAGGATGAAATGAAGAACATGACAAAAGATCTAATTGTATTACATGTGCATAAAATAGCTTCACTGAAGGAGGGGAGTGGGGAATGGTGCTAAGTTATTTTGGAAATGAAAATGAGTAGTCTAAGACTGAAGGTAGATGAACTGTATGTAAGTACTGTACTTTAGTTGATAAAGTTGTTTGCCTTGGAGAAATGCATTAACAAATTTGCAAGTACCATACATGTATACTGGTTTTGATTAATTAAGTCAATGGATAGTGGATAGTCGGAGACAGGTTTCTTACTGTTGCAGTGAGAGGTTACAAACGTAGGGAGATAGCTAGAATGATTTATATGGTAATGAGTTAGAATTGGAGACATCAGTAGGAACTTATTTAGCTTAATATAGACACAGATGGCTAATTATAGATATATAAGTATGTTTAGGGGAGCCTGGGTGACTCAATTGGTTAAGCGTCTTTGGCTCAAGTCATGATCCCGGGGTCCTGGGATTGAGTCCCTCATCGAGCTCCCTGCTCCGTGGGGAGCCTGCCTCTCTCTCTCTCCTTCTGCCACTCCCTCTGCTTGTGCTCTCTGTCTCTCTAAATGAATAAGTAAATAAATAAGTAAATAAATAAATAGGGATCCCTGGGTGGCGCAGCGGTTTGGCGCCTGCCTTTGGCCCAGGGCGCGATCCTGGAGACCCGGGATCGAATCCCACATCAGGCTCCCTGCATGGAGCCCGCTTCTCTCTCTGCCTGTCTCTGCCTCTCTCTCTCTCTCTCTCTCTGTGACTATCATGAATAAAAAATCTTAAAAAATCTTAAATCTTAAATCTTAAAAAAAAATCTTAAAATCTTAAAAATCTTAAAATCTTAAAAAAAATAAATAAATCTTTTTAAAAAAAGAATATATATATGTATATTTAAAACTATATATATAAAATGTATATATAAAACTATTGGTGGCAAAAGACATGAACAGAAATCTCACAGAGGAAGACATAGACATGGCCAACATGCATATGAGAAAATGCTCCGCATCACTTGCCATCAGGGAAATACAAATCAAAACTACAATGAGATACCACCTCACACCAGTGAGAATGGGGAAAATTAACAAGGCAGGAAACAACAAATGTTGGAGAGGATGCGGAGAAAAGGGAACCCTCTTACACTGTTGGTGGGAATGTGAACTGGTGCAGCCACTCTGGAAAACTGTGTGGAGGTTCCTCAAACAGTTAAAAATATACCTGCCCTACGACCCAGCAATTGCACTGTTGGGGATTTACCCCAAAGATACAAATGCAATGAAACGCCGGGACACCTGCACCCCGATGTTTATAGCAGCAATGGCCACGATAGCCAAACTGTGGAAGGAGCCTCGGTGTCCAACGAAAGATGAATGGATAAAGAAGATGTGGTTTATGTATACAATGGAATATTACTCAGCTATTAGAAATGACAAATACCCACCATTTGCTTCAACGTGCATGGAACTGGAGGGTATTATGCTGAGTGAAGTAAGTCAGTCGGAGAAGGACAAACATTATATGTTCTCATTCATTTGGGGAATATAAATAATAGTGAAAGGGAATATAAGGGAAGGGAGAAGAAATGTGTGGGAAATATCAGAAAGGGAGACAGAACGTAAAGACTCCTAACTCTGGGAAACGAACTAGGGGTGGTAGAAGGGGAGGAGGGCGGGGGGTGGGAGTGAATGGGTGACGGGCACTGGGTGTTATTCTGTATGTTAGTAAATTGAACACCAATAAAAAATAAATTAAAAAAAATAAATAAAACTATTGGTGATATAATTATCTACATCAAAAAGCAATAGAATTGAAGGGGAGCAAAATATGCCACCCCCAAAAAGTGCCATTTTGATATAAGGGTTATTTTGAGCAGAAGGCAATCAAGATCCATCAGATTTAATAACAACTTTGACCTCTCCCTTAATAACTGCCTAAAAGAATTTAGATGGGGGCTTGGCCCAGAAAGAGAGCTATTACCAGAGATAACTTTTTATCAGAAAGATTTACCTGCATGGTAGGGCAAAATCTGATTATCAAACATCTGCTTTTCTTATCTTCCTATGCATTGCCCTCCTCCCCTTGGAGCCCCAGGCCTCTATCCCATTCCTTAGCTCAGGTTGGCATTTAAGCCTCAACTGCCTAACTGCCTTTGGGTCTCATATTCTTATGGAGCTCCCATACGTATGAAATTAAATTTGTTTTCCTCCTATTAATTTGTTCTATGTCAGTTTAATTATTAGACCATCCAAAGAACCTAGAAGGGTAGAAATAAATTTTTTGTGTGTGCCAAAGTAATCAACAAGTTATTGCAACTAGTGAGAGAATTTAGCAAGGTAGCCAGATATAAGATCAATCTACAAAAATCTACATCAGCTCTAGCCAACTAAAAAAAGTGCAATAAAAGGATGTCTTTTACAATAATGACAAAAACTATAATCTAGGAGTCTACTTAACCAAGACTATATGAAACCTCTATGAAGAAAACTTTATTTATTTTTTATTTATTTATTTATTTATTTATTTATTTATTTATTTATTGGAGAAAACTTTAAAACTCAAAGGACATAGAATGACTGAAAATAACTGGAAAGATATTCCACTGTCTTGGATGGAATGGCTTAATAGTTAACAGTATTAGTTTTTTCCCTAGTTAAGCTATACATTCAATGCAATCCCAATTGAAATCTGTGAAGATTTTCTGAAACATAGTATACTTACTCCACTATTTATTTAATGTTACTATTTTTTTTTTAAGTAGGCTTCATGCTGGACGTGAGGCTTGAATTCACAACCTTGAGATTTAGAGTTGTGTCCCCCACTGACTGAGCTAGCCAGGTGCCCCATTACTCCACTATTTATACAGAGAAATAAAGTTTCCAAATTCGTAAAGTCGGTATATAAAAAGAAGATTAAAGAGTGGGGTTTATTTTACCGGATTACAAGACAACAGTAATCAAAACACTGTGATACTGTTTCAAGAATAGGCCAATAGAAAATCTAGCCCATGTGTATAATATAAATGAGAATACAATATGCAATAAACATGGCACCAACAATACTAAAGAAAGGATAGGCTGTTTAGTAGATATGTTAGAAAAACTGGTTCACTAGATGGAAAAAAGGTGAAAACCATATTCCTATACAGCATCACATATAAGAGTGAATTCTAGATGGAGTAAACCTACATGAAAAAAAAATAAAACTATACAATTATTAGAAAAGTAATGCTGGGGCACCTGGGTGGGCTCAGTCAGTTAAGTGTCTGACTCTTGATTTACGCTCAGGTCATGATCTCAGGATCCTGAGATTGAGCCCTGTGTTGGGCTCTGTGCTGAGCGTAGAGCCTGCTTAAGATTCTCATTCTCTCTTCCTCTGCCCCTCTCCTGATCTCGCTCTCTCTCATGCAAAATTAATTAATTAAAAAAAAAACACAATGTTGGGGCACCTGGGTGGCTCAGTGGTTGAATGTCTGCCTTTGGCTTGGGGCATGATCCCAGAGTCCTGGGATCGAGTCCCACCTCGGGCTCCCTGCAGGGAGCCTGCTTCTCCCTCTGCCTCTCTCTCTGCCTCTCTGTGTGTGTCTTTCATGAATAAATAAATAAAATCTTAAAAAAAATAATAACGTTGCAGAATATCTCTGATACCTAGGGGTTGTATCTCTACTTTTTCAAAGATTTATTTATTTTAGGGGGCAGGGGCGGGGAGGGGAGAGAGAATCTTAAGCATACTCCCCACTGAGCTCTCTGCTGGGTGCAAATCCAGATATGGGGCTGGATCCCACAACCCTGAGATCATGACCTAAGCTGAGATCAGGATTCTGTCGTTTAACTGCCTGAGCCACCCAGGCACCCCGGGAACCTAAACCCTTGAAAAGAACAAATCATTTTTGCAAAAACTGATGATTTTGCTTTACTTGTTATTTTTTATTTATTTGAGTATAGTTGACACACAGAAACTTTGATAATTTCGATTACATAAAAATTGAGTATTTCTTCTCCACAAAATACTTATTAATTACAAAGGAAAAAAATGCAATTTACAGCATAGCAACCTCCAGATACCACCTTAACCAAGTAATCAAAATTAACATCACCAGTAATGGGACAAATTGACATCACATGCCTTGTGATAAGACGCACTGAGAAGGCACAGCCTCACTCCTGTGATATTCCTGCCAAAAATAATAGCCTGAATCTAATCATAAGGAAACACCAGACTAACTCAAATTGAGGGACTTTCTACAAAATTATTGTCCTGTACTTTTCCAAAACGTTAAGGTCATGAAAGATAAAGACTGAAGAGTTGTTCCAGATTAAGGAGGCTAAAGAGATAAGACAATTAAATGCAATGTGTGATCCTAGATCAAGAAAATATTGTTTTCTTTTTCTATAAAGGGAATTGATGGTACAACTGGTAAATTTTGGATAAACTCTATAGATAATGATACTATATCAATGTTTATTTCCTGATTTTGATAATTGTACCGTGATTATGTAAGGAAGGTCCTTGTTTTTAGAAAACAACATATTGGGTTATTTAGAAATAAAGGAACATGATGTTCACAGCTTATTCCCATACAGTTTAGGAAAAAATTATACACACATACACACAAATATACACAGAATGATAAAGCAAATGTGGCAACATGGTAACATTTGGGGAATCTGGCTGAGGGGAAGAGCAGAATGCTTTGTAACATTTTGCAACGCTTCTCCAAGTCGGAAATTATTTCAAAATAAAATGTTACAAAAATTAAGGATTTCTGTTTAGTGAAGGAGAAATTTAATAGCTGGCACAATGAGAGAAAGTGTTTCCATACATATAAATTTATAGGTTTACATATTCATATGATTATAGGTAGAGTTTGGGAAACTGTCTAAGAAACTGGTAACAATGGCCTAGAGGGGTATCAATTTTATTTGAAAATACCACTGCATTCTTCAACTTGTTTAAGCACTCATGTATTACTTTTATATTTTAAGAATATTTTTAAAATTTGAAACAATCTCAAGTATACAGAAAACTTGAAGTACAGTACAAAGACCTTTTCCCCCTGGATTTTTTTAAAAAAGATATTATTTATTTATTCATGAGAGACACAGAGAGAGAGAGAGACAGAGACATAGTCAGGGGGAGAAGCAGGACTCCTGTGGGGAGCCCGATGCAGGACTCAATTCCAGGACCTCAGAACCAGGACCTGAGCCAAAGGCAGATGTTTAACCATTGAGCCACCCAGGTATCCCTTTCCTCCCTTGATTTAATGTGTATTTTCTACAAAGGCATTCTTTTTTTTTTTTCCCCAAGTACATAAGGATTTATTAACAAGTTCAAGCTTGGGTCCAAGTATACCCGACACAGCAGAGCAGGGACTTGGACCCCAAAGGCATTCTTTTACATAACCATGGCACAAGCATCATAATCAGGAACTTAACTTGATACATTTCTACCATCTGATCCTCAAACTCCAATCCAGTTTTGTCTAGTGTTCCAATAATGTCCTTTGTAATAATAATATATAAAAAATAATATCCAGTTCAGGTCATGTGCTGCATTTTATCATATATCTGTAGTCTATTCTCTCTGGAACAGTTCCTCAGTTTTTCTTTCTTTATTTTTTATTTATTTCTGATAGTCACACAGAGAGAGAGAGAGAGAGAGAGAGGCAGAGACACAGGCAGAGGGAGAAGCAGGCTCCATGCACCGGGAGCCCGACGTGGGATTCGATCCCGGGTCTCCAGGATCGCGCCCTGGGCCAAAGGCAGGCGCTAAACCGCTGCACCACCCAGGGTTCCCCTCAGTTTTTCTTTAATCAAAGAAAGTTGACCTTGACATTTTGAAAGAGTACAATATAGGGGTGTCTGGGTGGCTCAGTCATTTTAGCTTTTGACGTTTGATTTTGGCTCAGGTCATTGATCTCATGAGATGGAGCCCTGAGTGGGGCTCCATGCTCAGCGGGGAGTCTGCTTGAGATTCTCTCTCTACCTCTGCCCCTCCCTGCTGCGTCCATTCTCTTTATCTCTCTCTTTCCAAAATAAATAAATAAATATTTAAAAAAATAGTACTGATGCTTCCTCATGATTAGATTCAGGTTATGCATCTGGCAGGAATGTTGCAGAAGGGATGCTGTGTTCTTCTGATTGCATCCTATCAGGTGGCACAAGATTTTGATTTTAGGGATGCCTGAGTGGCTCAGCGGTTTAGTGCCTGCTTTCGGGCCAGGGTGTGATCCTGGAGACCCAGGATCAAGTGCCACATTAGGCTCCCTGCATGGAGCCTGCTTCTCCCTCTGCCTATGTCTCTGCCTCTCTCTGTGTGTCTCTCATGAATAAATAAATAAAATCTTTAAAAAAAAAGATTTTGATTTTACATTACTGATGATTTTGACTCTGTTTACGTGTTTACAGTAGTGTCTGCTAGGCTTTTCTACTATAAATTAACTCCTTTTCCCTCTGTAGTAAGTAAATGTTTGGGGTGGAAGTATTTTTTTTTAAACTTTAATTTTTTTAAATTTATTTATGATAGAGAGAGAGAGAGAGAGAGAGGCAGAGACATAGGCAGAGGGAGAAGCAGGCTCCATGCACCGGGAGCCCGACGTGGGATTTGATCCCGGGTCTCCAGGATTGCACCCTGGGCCAAAGGCAGGCGCCAAACCGCTGCGCCACCCAGGGATCCCAGTATTTTGAAAATATGTAAGTATCTCATTCCTCACCAAACTTTTAATTTATCCATGTATATCAGTATAGACTCATGGTTTTATATTATATACATGGGTTATAATCTCTTGCTATCATTATTTATACTGATGCTGAAACCAGCCCTAATTTGTCCAATGGGAGCACTTCCAGCTGGCTTTTGTGTGCTTCTTAAATGTCCCAATCATTCCTTCCTCATGTCTTTGCTTTCTAGTACAAGACTTCTAGACTGGGGGCACCTGGATGGTTCAGTGGTTGAGTGTCTGCCTTCAGCTCAGGGTCCTGGGATGGAGCCTCACATTGGGCTCCCTGCTCCATGAGGAGCCTGCTTCTCCCTCTCCCTCTTCCTGCTGCTCCCCCTGCTTGTACGCTGTTTCTTTCTCTCAAACAAATAAATAAGATCTAAAAAAAAAAAAAAAAAAGATTTCTAGACTAATCTTGTATCTTTCATTCCTCAGTCCAAGAACCAGCCTTTTCACTAGGGAGTGCTGGGACTTTATAGTAGAGACTGGTATTTAGAAGCCAGGATGTGGGCACTGTGTGTGCTCACTGAAGTTGGGGTGGGGGTGTCACTCCTTCAAGATCCAGCCAGAGCTGGGACAGAGCTACATGCACACTTAAGTCTGCATTTATTTCCATATCTCTTTGTATTGAAAACCACAAGTTCATACCAATATCTCCAACTTTAATCCAGGATCACAATGTTTATTCTAGTTTTCTTTTTTTCCATATCATCACTTCCATCTCCAACTATAAGAAATCTGGCTCCCATTTTCCCTAATACATTTATTTGTATTTTCTTTTTTTAAAAGAATTTATTAATTTATTCATGAGAAACACAGAGAGAGAAAGACAGGCAGAGACACAGGCAAAGGGAGAAGCAGGCAAAGGGAGAAGCAGGCTACATGCAAGGAGCCCTATGTGGGACTCGATCCCGGGTCTCCAGGACCACGCCCTGGGCTGAAGGCGGCGCTAAACCTCTGAACCACCCAGGCTGCCCACATTTATTCATATTTTCAACCCCCCCTCCCCCACTGCTTCCCTCTTCCACATCCAGGCCCCTTCTTCCCTGCTTGGTCTCCAACCCTCTGCACTGTGTTGCTGTCCTCCTGCCCCCTCAGCAAAGGCCTTCCCCCACATCGACCTTTCCAACACCCTGTCCTGGTCTTCCCCTCCTCAAGAGTGCCCTCCTTTGGCTCTGACTCTCCACTCCAGGCTGCACCCCCAACCCCCATTGCTATGGGCACTCCATCTTAACCCTTTGGGTCTCTGATACCTGCCACAGGCCATTCCCAACGCATGCATGTCCTCACCTCACTTCAGCTATGACGCTTCACAATTAGGCCACCTTCTTACACAGATGCCCTCCTCACTCTGTCCAGTTTCTGACATCCCACTCAGGGTCACCGAGGTAGACCTCACCCAATGTGAACACCTACCTTGCTCTACCTCACTTGTCAGCTTTAGGACTGAATTGCTCAAGAAAGGAAAGGAAGGAAAAATTTTTAATTTTTAGGATGCCTGGGTGGCTCAGCGGCTGAGCATCTGCCTTTGGCTCAGGGCGTGATCCTGGGGTCAGGGATCAAGTCCGTGGGCTCCCTGAGAGGAGCTTGCTTCTCCCTCTGCTTGTGTCTCATGAATAAACACATAAATCTTTTATAAATAAAATAAATAAATAAATAAAAATAAATAAAAATAAATAAATAGGTTAGAATAAATAAAAATAAATAAAAAGGTTAGAATTTTACTTCTTGCAAGAAAATTGTATGTCTATGTGTTTATACAGGATTATTTACAATAGCCAAATTATGGAAGCAGCTCAAGTGTCCATGAATAGAGGAATGGATGAAATGTGATATATATATACGTACATACACACACACACATATATATATATATGTATGTGTGTGTGTGTGTATACATATGTGCACACACATACACTGGAATATTATTCATCTATAAAAATGAATGAAATCTTGCCATTTGCAATGACACTGATGGAACTAGATAGATAATGCTAAGTGAAATAAATCAGAGAAAGGCAGATACCATATGATTCCACTCATATGTGGAATTTAAGAAACAAACGAGCAAAGATAAAAAAGGAGGGAGAGAGAGACAAAGAGACAGACTTTCTAACAAAGTCTTTTTTTTTTTTTTTTTTTTTTTTTATAATTTTTTTTAAAGTTTATGACAGTCACACAGAGAGCGAGAGAGAGAGACAGAGACACAGGCAGAGGGAGAAGCAGGCTCCATGCACCGGGAGCCCGATGTGGGATTCGATCCCGGGTCTCCAGGATCGCGCCCTGGGCCAAAGGCAGGCGCCAAACCGCTGCGCCACCCAGGGATCCCTCTAACAAAGTCTTAACTGTGGAGAACAAAATAATGGTTAGGCAAGGCGAGAGAGGTGGGGCAATAGGTGAAACAGGTGAATGGACTTAAGAATATACTTTTAAAAAATAATTAATTTGTTTATTTGAGAGAATGCATGGAAGGGGGAGGAGGAGAGTCAGGTAGAGGAGGAGGGAGAAGCACAAGCAGACTCTGTGCTGAACACAGAGCCCTTCACAGGGCTCAACCTGACAACCCTGAGATGGTGACCTGAGCCGAAACCAAGAGTGGGATACTTAACTGACTGAGCCGCCCAGGTGCCTCAAGAGTACGCTTATCATAGTGAGCACTGGGTAATGTATATAACTGTTGAATCACTTTATTGTACATCTGTAATTAACATAACAGTGTAGGTTAACTTCACTGGAATTAAAATTAAAAAGTTAATAAAAAAAGTTTTTACTTCTTGCAAAACAATTGCATCTCTATGACATGTTAACTTATATAATCATGATTACTGAAAAATGGCTGTATGAATAACTTGACATTTTACATTACTAATTCTATTAGAAAACCTTTTATAAACTGCAAAGAAAAATGTAGAGAAAAAAAAAAAAAACTGGAACCTTGGGCAGCCTGGGTGGCTCAGCGGTTGAGCATCTGCCTTCGGCCCAGGGCATAATCCTAGAGACCTGGGATCGAGTCCCACATCGGGCTCTCGATTGTGTAATTGCAAATGGCAAAGCATGGAGCCTGCTTCTCCCTCTGCCTGTGTCTCTGCCTCTCTCTCTCTCTCTCTATGTGTGTCTCTCATGAATAAATAAATAAAATTAAAAAAAAACTGGAACCTTATTCTGTTTTAAATATTAAAAGTATCACAAAATAGCAATCAAATATTACATTCCTCCTGATGGAAATATGTCATGCTTTTACATATCATTCTGAGGTGAGGATGAAGCAGGCAAATTGACAGACAGGAGCAGGATTCACAGGGCAGGCAGCACATGGGGGTATAGATGAAACAAGATTAACCAACCTGAACCATGAAGGATAATTGTTGAAGCAGGTAACGTGTACATAGGGTTCATTATTCTGTGTCTCTACTCTTGTTTATGTTTGCAATTTTCCATAATAAATCCCTTAAAATAGTTACTGCAAAATAAAAGAACATATGGCATCATTTTTTTTTAAGTTCAAGATCAAGCCTTGAAATGCACAACTAATATCTTCACTAGCAACCTGGGTGACAGGGATGTCCAAATAAGTGCCCTGCCATATTCCTTCTCCCAAAGTTGCCACACAAGCTGTTTGAACCAAAAGAACTGCATACATCACCAAATAATGCAAATAGCCCTGTGGGCTTGCTGGGACCCAGGCCAGTAAGGCCAGTGACGTGTAGCTATGGAGACAAGAATATTTCTTCCTACAAACCTTTTTTTAAATTTTTTTTAAATTGTTCAATTTGCCAGCATATAGCATAACACCCAGTGCTCATCCCACCAAGTGCCCCCCTCAGTGCCCATCACCCAGTCACCCCAACCCCCTGCCCACATCCCCTTCCACTACCTCTTGTTCATTTCCCAGAGTTAGGAGTCTCTCATGTTCCACAAATCTTTTCTGAGATTGCTGTTGTGTACATCGCCCAGTGTTGGCCCAATGAGGGATTTCAAGAGGAATCCCTTGTCCTGCAACTTGGACACAATGGATGCTCCTTTCAAGGCAGAAAACACATTCTACACCCTATTGGGGTTGGATGCCAAGTGCCTTTGGAATCCAGGAGGAGAAAGGGGAGATTGTTTCAGGACGGAGGTGTTTTTGTAAGTAGATAGATAGATGAAGTTACCTTGAGACAGATTATGCCGCTTTTCTTCTTTATCAGGAATTACTCTAATCTCTGTTTATTTTTCTGACACTGTCTACCTTCTAGCATGTTCTGCAAGCTCAACTGTTCTCTGAGGGTGGGTAATTTTACCTTTTCTATGCAGCTGAATGCATTTTGCTGCACAAAATTTGTCTATATTTGCACTGTCTCAGAAGCTTAAAATCGGGATCCCTGGGTGGCGCAGCGGTTTGGCGCCTGCCTTTGGCCCAGGGCGCGATCCTGGAGACCCGGGATCAAAGCCCACATCGGGCTCCCGGTGCATGGAGCCTGCTTCTCCCTCTGCCTGTGTCTCTGCCTCTCTCTCTCTCTGTGTGACTATCATAAATAAATAAAAATTAAAAAAAAAAAAAAAAAGAAGCTTAAAATCTCCAGTGCTCAATAGGCATGAGGGAATCCAATGCCAGGACAGAGATGCATAGAGATAGGGAACTGATGTTAAAATTCTTAGCATAGGGATCCCTGGGTGGCGCAGCGGTTTAGCGCCTGCCTTTGGCCCAGGGCGCGATCCTGGAGACCCGGAATCGAATCCCACGTCGGGCTCCCAGTGCATGGAGCCTGCTTCTCCCTCTGCCTATGTCTCTGCCTCTCTCTCTCTCTGTGTGACTATCATAAATAAATAAAAAAATTTAAAAAAAATTCTTAGCATAATTTCTCTGAATAAGATTTCTAAGATACTGTAGAAAAATAAAACTACTGTATATAATAAGAAAAAAAAAGTTCAGGAAAGTTAAAGTGTGAGTGAGATATTGCATGCAGAGTTATAGAGGTTCTTTAACAAATGACTGAGCCCTTGATACATCCTTCAGATTCTATAAAATTTCCTTGCTTCTTCTTCCTCTCTTGAAAGTCTTTAGCAGGGGATCCCTGGGTGGCTCAGCAGTTTGGCGCCTGCCTTTGGTCCAGGGTGCGATCCTGGAGTCCTGGGATTGAGCCCCACATCGGGCTCCCTGCATGGAGCCTGCTTCTCCCTCTGCCTGTGTCTCTGCCTCTCTCTCTTTATGTCTATCATGAATAAATAAAATATTTAAAAAAATAAAAAAATGAAAGTCTTTAGCATGTACACAAAAAGGAAAGTGTGGTCCAAATCAGTATGAATTAAGTTCTGATAATAATAGTGACCACCATTTATTTTGTGCCTACTGTATGCAAAGTTCTATATCAAGTGCTTTATACAAATTATCTCATTTAATCATTATAGCTCTTTGGTGGAAATATTTTAATCCCTATATTACCAATTAGAAACTCAGAGGAGCACTTGGCTGGCTCAGTCGGTAGAGCATGCGACTCTTGATCTTGGAGTTGTGAGTTTGAGCCCCATGTTGGGTGTAGAGATTATAAACAAACAAACAAACAAACAAAAAACCCAGGGAGATAGTATGCACACAGATGTTTATTATAGCATTTATCCATAATAGTGAAAATTTAGAAGCAACTCAAATGTCCAACAACAAAGTTTAAAAAAAATAAAAAATAAAAACAAATAAATAAATTAATTAAAAAAAAGTTTAAATAAGCTAGGATACATCTGCTCAGTAGACTATTTTGTAGCCATTAAGGTTTTTAATTATGTAAACTGTAGTAGAAAATTACAAAAAATAAAGAGTTTTTGATATAACAGTAACGCTAACTTTAAAGACAAATACAAAACAGCAAGGGTACCATGATGTAAAAAAATGCAATTATTTATAGTGTGTTCATAAATAAAGATCTGGCAAGATACAAATGATTGTAATTTCACTCTCTGCTTTCAAATGCCCTTTGCTATGTTGTCTTCATAATAAAAAGGGCAGGGATTGGCATTGGAAAGCATGGGCTGATACTGAAGAAAGGGGAGCACGTGTGGAGTGAGGTACCAGGAATTTGGTACCACTCTGTAAGGGGAGAACTAGGGTAGAAGGAAACAGGGTTGGTTGTGGTTAGCTTCTTGCATCAATTTAGCTGGGGTAGAATACTTGGTTATTTAATCAAATACTAATCAGTAAAGTATCTCAAATTTATAGGCCCATGCTAATGTGAAAAGAAAAAAGTGACATTCATATTATGGAGAATCCCAAAAAGCCTGAATGCAGGGAAAGCACTGTATCTATTGCCTAAAGTCCTTTCTAAGTTTTCTGCAAGTTCCCAGCAGTTGGGCACTGGTATTTTCATTCCTTTGACCCTGCCTAGCTCAGACCTCCTGCTTCCTTATTTTGTTTCACAGTAATCTGGCTCCTGCCTTGATTTCAAAAAGCAAAAATACAAGCAACAGAAACCATTTATGAAAGATTGAGATAACCGGAAGAGGGTTTTGCATCTCAGAAATGCAAACAACTTCAAATCAAAGAATTGGCCCTCATTGTTCTTAGAAGTCCTTTGGCCACCCCACCTTTGGGAAATGTACTGGTCCTCAAGGGGTAAGAAGAGCAAACCCAGGACACATGCATATCTTCTCTTACCTTCCTCCTTCCCCAGTGACATCCCAACTTTGATCTTCTCACCCCACTTGGCAAAGCCATATAGCTCTGTTCTCCAGCCCTGAAGCAGCCTAGCATGCAGAACATTAGGGCTCTTCATGTAACAGAACTCACCTTCCTTAGCAGGTATTCCTCCCAGCCCAGGTGGGTCAATTCTCTTAATCTTTTCAATGATCTTTTTTTCCACTTAAAAAAATCTTTATTTATTTGAGAGAAAGCAAGGGAGTGCACAAGCAGGGGGGGGGGGGAGGCAGAGGTAGAGGGAGAAGCAGATTCCCTTCTAACTAAACAGGGAGCCAGATGCAGGCCTCTATCCCAGGACCCTGGGATAGGACCTGAGCAGAAGGCAAATGCCTAACCAACCCACCAAGCCACCTAGGCACCACCCACTTTAAAATTTAAGTAATTCTGGCAGCCCCGGTGGCGCAGGGGTTTAGCGCCGCCTGCAGCCCAGAGCGTGATCCTGGAGACCCTGGATTGAGTCCCACGTCGGGCTCTGCGTGGAGCCTGCTTCTCCCTCTGCCTGTATCTCTGCCTTTCTCTCTCTGTGTCTCTATGAATAAATAAATAAATAAATCTTAAAAAAGAATTTAGGTAATCTTTTCAATGATATTTTTTAAACTTATTTTTCTTTTTTAAAGATTTTATTTATTCATGAGAGACACAGAGAGAGACAGAGACATAGGCAGAGGGAAGAGAAGCAGACTTCCATGCAGGAGCCCGATGCAGGACTTGATCCTGGAATTCCAGAGGCAAAAGAAGGGACGCTCAACCGCTGAGCCACCCAGGCATCCCTCTTTTCAATGATCTTACCCAAATTATCCTCCCATATTGTCCAAAGGAGAATTGTACTCTGAGAAGCTAGAGAACTCGGACTGAGGCACTGAGCTGATAAGCAGTGGGGCCAGGTGGCAGCCAGCCCTGTTCCAGTCCGGGGCTTAGGCTTTTACCACATCTTCCCTGATAGGCTAGCTCAGGGAAGTGAGACCCTCAAGGGATCATTTCATGAGCACAGAATCAAAGCAAGGGGGTGGAGGTGTGCCAGTGTGATTCGAACTTTGATGGCACCAGGCTCTGATGGCCCGACTGTTCCTTTCCACAGGAAAGGGTCTCCTATTAGGAGCTCTGGGACTTGAAGCAGCCTCCAGGCCACCTTTCTGGCCAGTGCTGAGATAGACATTGTGGGCTGATACATCCCTCTTTTAGGCAGTTTGGGCCAGCTATTCTTTATCTTCTCTCTGGTCCATTAGGAGCTGATCATTTAGTTTGATTCTCAAAGTGTAGCTTACCTCCTCATTTCCAAGTTCTTGGGGTGGGGGCCATCCTGGAATTACCTCCATCAGCTGTTTTCAGTGGGGCTGTTTGGACCTGAGCTGGTTGCTCCCAGGTTGCTCCCAGGCAGGCCTTCCCCAGAGAACTGGTACTGCACATATCCCATGATAGGTGTGTAGAAGTTGTTCTGCGAAGAACCCTCCAGTTGTCAAGTGAGGGGGGCCTCTCTGAGCTTCACCTCTGGACAGTGTTCATATCAGAATATTGAGTAAATCAGCCCAGGGATTTACTGGTTGCCATACCTGTTTTACAGAGAGGAAGGCTAAACCTCAAGATTAGCTATTTGGTAAATGGTAAATGTCAAGTCAGATGGAATGCTGTTTCCTTGGACACCCAAACATCCCAGACCAAACCTTCCTGGCTATCCCATTCTTGAGCATACCAGTGAGGCAAAGGTGAAGTAGCCAGTGTTCAGAGAGGCAGCCTGTGGAAAGTAGAAGGCAGCAGCCCAGCATTTCCCAGGGCACTAACATCTCAGCCTGGGCTCTGAGAAGACAGTAAGATGGGACCAGAGACATTAGTCCTAGATTAAACTATTTCTTTTCTTGGGGCTGGAATCAAATAACTTGGGTTGGCAACTGTGATTATTTTTTTTTTTTTTTTTTTTTTTTTTTAAATTTTTATTTATTTATGATAGTCACACAGAGAGAGAGAGAGAGAGGCAGAGACATAGGTAGAGGGGGAAGCAGGCTCCATGCACCGGGAGCCTGACGTGGGATTCGATCCCAGGTCTCCAGGATCGCGCCCTGGGCCAAAGGCAGGCGCCAAACCGCTGCGCCACCCAGGGATCCCGGCAACTGTGATTATTTAAGGCTGATCAGAAACTGTGATTAGTATCGTATTATGTTTTTGATTACATTTTAATGGGAAAATAATTATTATTTAACAAATTAAATTTGTTTCATATAATCTTTTGAAACATAGCAATATGCCCCAGATGGGCTGGCAGGCCACTCAGATGTGGCCCTCCTAGGGCCCCAGTTCTCACTGAGGTCACCACGGCACAGAGCTGCTCACCACCACCTCGGGTACTAAATATCAACGTGGTTAAGGTGCCTTGCTGTGCTAGAGTGGGCAAGTGGACCTTTGGGTTCACCGTGACCTCAGAGCAAGCCCAGCTCAGACCCTCAACAAGCTGGCTGGATCCAAGCAAGTTTTCTTTTGCTTTTTCAAGTTTTTTTCTGGGCCTTCATTTTCTCACTTATAAAGATAATCCATACCTCACTGGTTTGTTATGAGGATTGGTCAATTCACATAAAATGCTTAGACCAACGCTCGGTATATAGTGCTCCATATATTGTTATTGTTACATCAAGCCACAGTCTCAGAAGAGACTGCTATATAAACCAGGCATCAGTTTATTAATATGTTATTAGAAATGCAGCTGACAGGAGACCTGAAAATCCAACTTTACCGGTCAGTATATCCTCTCTGGGTGAGAAAGGCCAAACCAAGTCACAAGCTAAAGAATCCAGATGAGGGTGGAATGCAGTGGGGGGATTAGTGGATAAGGCTCTGGGGCCTGTAGTGTCAAGCTCTGAATGACTAGGGCATCCAGGGCCTCTGAAGGCAAGACCTGCTTGAAGGTCAAGTCACCAGGTAACGTCAGCCTCTTCTCAGCAGGTCTGGGGACCCACTGAAAATGTTTGGTCTCTTATACTTTCTCTTCTCCATTGCGGGATCCTGGCACTCTTGATTCCAATCCCATATTGTGTATTGTTCTAATCACTTATTCTTCCTTGCCTTAATTGTGCCTCATTCATGACAGTTCTTAAATGCCCCTCCAACCCTGACACAATGTACAAGCTCTTGAATGACTTCTACATCTCAATCGTTGTTGGTTCTTATGAGTTGTATTCTAGATAATTCTACTTCCAAGTTCTGGACATGTCATACTTCTGTTCTGACCGTAGGGCTTGTGGAAGAAGAGAAGGAAGAAATCATTGGGGGTGAGAAGGTTTAGAATGATTTTACTCAAAGGTCCCTGGCAGTTAGGAAAAACCTAGATTCCTCTACTGTTGGAGAATTCCCAACTTGGAACAAAGTATTGAGTGATGGAACAGATTGAGTAGAGAATATCCAGAAAGAACTAGAGGGGCGTGTGTGCATGTGTAGAAGAATCTAGGGAAAAAGTCTTTGCAATGGGTAGGAATCCAAAAAGCAGTCCTTTCTAGCCCAAGGACACAAAGTTGGACGTGTAGGTACCTGTCATTTTGGTTGAGGCACCATGACTAAATACAGTGGTTTTCAGCCACAGGGCATCATAAATATTACCTCACTAAAAATCAGTAAAGCAGTGCAGGTCACAACTAATATTAATTATCATCATAATGGCTAACATTTATGGAACTAGTGGGCCCATGATGAGAGTGTGGTTTGTATTATCTGATTTAATATTCACAATAAACCTACAGTGTAAAGACCACTACTGTTTTTATTTTACAGATCAGGAAACTGAGGCACTGAGCAGCTTCATTTGCCAAGGTGACATAGCCATTCAATAATAGAATCCAAACTAGAGTGAAGTTCTGATTCCAGAGCTCTCTCTCTAATTTACAAGTTAAAACAAATCAGACTCACGGTCACTTACCCTCATCCCGGGTTCAAACACTTCCCTAAAAGGGCAGAAGAGCTCCTGACCCTGGGAGTGCTCAGTAGAATGTCACCCATTGTATGTAAAGCTGCAGAACAATCTGAGAATGGGGTGATCTGGAGAGATGTGGCAAGGCTGGAAACCCACATACTTTGGTTCTTGGTGCCCTCTCTGCACAAAAAGAGGTATCTGAAGCTGAGCAAGACACTTAACATCTTTCTCCTTCAAGTCCCTGTTCTGTAAAATGGGAGTAACTCAGCAGGAGCCATTTAACACAAGATTAGTGGGAGGACAAGACCAAAAGAGTATTTGTGAAGCATTCTTCAGGGTTAAAAATGCTGTAGTGTCGGTTGACAAACATTTATGTACTCTAATTTAGGGTTTCAAAGGTCTCTGTATATATAGTAAAGCAGAAATCACTCCCAAACCACCCATTTATTTAAAATAAAGAAAACAAAACCCTAGAATTACCAACAGGGCATGATGTATACATATTATAATGGGCTTAAATTACACAGTGATTTCTGCCCAACTTCATGCAAGTTAGCAGGTGTCAGGCAGTCTCATGCTGCATTCCCGCACACATGCTTTCTGATGCCTGCCTGGCTCAGCAGACAAGGAGGGTTGTGGGGTGGCCCTTCTGGGGTGACATCTTGATGATGGCCTTGAGTATTAGTGTGCTCATGTCTGATTCTGTCTCTGGAGGAAGCTCTAGGCTGTTGCCCTATCAGTTCTCCCATGAAATGATACCCGTTAGATCCATAGCACTTTACAGTTTATTGAAAAAATTATTCAGTTTATACAAGATTGTCTGAATTAAAGACAATTAATTGTCTCAATTAAACCATC
The DNA here is from genome assembly GCF_053574225.1 of Canis aureus. Taxonomy (NCBI): domain Eukaryota; kingdom Metazoa; phylum Chordata; class Mammalia; order Carnivora; family Canidae; genus Canis; species Canis aureus. The sequence continues at coordinate 21,695,807 of NC_135641.1, read as the reverse complement.
CAATTACCCAAAGAAGCAGGCAGGACAAATAGTATTATGCCCATTTGATGAATAAAGAGAATTTACTCAGGAGAGGTTGACTTGCCCTCAGTGGGAGAGCTGGTCTCACCAACCCCATGCATGACTTTTCACTATGCTGTTTTCAGAACACTTAATGATCCACTGAGCACCTAGCATGTCAGCCCCTGTGCCAGGTACTTCCATTCATCAGCTTACCCTCTGAGAGAAGCTTGTTCAATCCTGGGCTCCTGCCTCATGCAATCAATGATGAGTTTTAAGTGTTAGAATTAAGAACCCGACTGATGTCACAGGAGGAGCTAAGTGGCAGCTATGTAGCAGCTAGGAGTTGAGGTCTAGAGCCAGCCTGGCCTGAATTCCAGCCCTGACACCCGCTGTCAAGAGTGTTTCCTTATCTGTAAAATGGGCATAATAACTGTCAATTTATAGCGATGTGAAGACTGATTCAGTGTAGGTAAAGCACTTACAATGGTACCTGTTACAAAAGACTCCAAATATTATTTGAGCATTGTGCCGAAAGGAAGAAGGGGAGGTTTAAAAACCGGGATCCTTTTTCAACCTGTTTGTGTCCCAAAGCTTTCATTTCATTTCACTTATTTCAAGATTTAGGCCCAGTGAAAGGAGCCATCTTGCATTTGGGCAGAGGTCAAAACCTCTTATTGAGTCCCCATACCACCTTCCGTGGTCTCACGACTGCCTCCATCATCCTGACCCCACATCCCTAGGGGTGGATTTTGGTCATGGCCTCCCTGCTGGTCTCCTTGCTTGTGCTCTCCCCCTCCTCCAGTGTCATTCTCCACTTTTTCTCACTTCAGTTTTCTCCAAATATTCACTTACCAAGCATTTTAATTGAACTTTAGATGCACAGAAGATGCAAAGGTGAGCAAGCCATTCAAAGGTATCGAGGATCTTAATGGTAACAGCACGCAGCTTATCACGGGGGAAGCACAGTGATGGAGAGTCCACTTGGAGAGTGTGGATAAAGCAGAGTCCATCACTCCAGGTTTGAAAAACCCTCGCAGCCCTTCAGTCAGGTTACAGACCTACCCTGTGAGTCTGCCTGGTACCTCCCGGAGGCTCTGTCATCCAGTCTGCAAGCTCAGGCTGGTGCAGAGCCATGATGCTCTGATGCGAGCAGGTTGTTGTTTGGTTTGGATCTGTGGGTGGACCAGACCAGGTCTGGGGAGCAGCTCCTAGTAGGATGCTCTGTTCCAGAATGACAGATCAGGCTGTGGCATGGCCAGACAAGGGTAAAAGGCACCTTCTCTATTCTGTGCTAAAATTTACCTGGAAACCAGTGACAGCATACCAGAATGTCTACATCTAGCAAATCTCAAAGACAGTAATATCACACTGGAATAAATAATTCTGACTGGCGTCTTTTGAGTGTTGTGGAGATTGGTACAGAGACCCATCACCAGCCAGGTTGTCTGAGAAGGCATTGGTGAGTGTGGTAGGGAGAAGCAGAGGCTAGGATTTCAGTGAAGATCCTGCAGAATGAGGCCTTTCAATCCAGCTGGCTCTGGATTGGTTCAAAGGTGTGACGGGGGGCCAGGAAGCCCCAGCACCAGCAACTGTGCAGGGATCAGCTTCCCAATGATTGGGAGTTAGATAGGGCCTCCATAGCATGAAAGGGGTGGCTGCCATGATGCACTGGCTGATGTGATCAAGGGCAGTCTTTTGTGTCATCTTCCGCTCTCCTCCCTGCCCCATGCTCTCTGGAATGGAGCTGGTTGGCTTGGCCCACATTTCCCATTCCTCAGGACAACCATATTCTGCTAACTCCCTTCCCTAATTTCCAGTTCACTTTACACACATGGTGGAGTCTTTCTCAGCTGCTGCAATTCATTTATTCCACCTTTCTGAAGTCCTGCAGCAGAGGCTTATATTGTCATATTTAAAAGCTCTTCACATTTCTTTCATGGAATCATAAAACTGGAAGCCAACTCAGAGGCTATCCAGTGCTGCCTCCTTAGAGCCCTTCTTCAGAGCCTGGCAGGGTTGAACAAGTCTGAGATGGGAAACTCACTCTTAGAAAGCAGCCTGAGCTATTTAAAAAGTTTTCTAGACCAAAGTGGTCTACTTCTGGAGTCACTCAAGAGAAAACTTACCTCTTTTCTCAAATAAGCCTTCAAATCATAGACTGGTCACCCAAGAATCACTTTCTGAATGCTTATGTATTATGTGCTTGCTGGCTAAGCCTCACAACAATCCTATAAAGAAACTAAGGAAGAAGGTGTTCAGAAAGCTTCAGTGAGGGACGCCTGGGTGGCTCAACAGTTGAACATCTTGCCTTTGGCCCAGGGAGTGATCCTAGAGTCCCCAGATCATGTCCCGGGATTGAGTCCCATATCAGGCTCCCTGTGTGGAGTCTGCTGAGGTCTCTGCCTTTCTCTTTCTGGGTCTTTCATGAATAAATAAATAAAATCTTAAAAAAGAAAAAGCTTCAGTGATTTCCTGTGGTTACTGAGCTAATATTGGTGGCTCCCTCTATTGTGACGTTGCTGGGGCTTGATCTCAGGCCCAACTCCCATGCCTGTGCTCTCTGTACACAAAGCCATGTCTAAAGAAGCACATTCTGTGTCACAGAACCCTCCAGGTACATTTTCACTGAGGAGTTGAGGACTCCTAGAGGGATTCACAAGTTACTGAGGGGTGAAAGGGCTGAGAGACTGGCAAACAGGCAGGCACAGAGCCTACCCCACATGGCCCCTGACTGGCCCACCTGTAGGCCTGAGGTTGGGAGTTTGGTGGGAGCTGTGAGAAGGCTCTCACGACTTTGATGGTGCCCATGGCGACAGACATGGCTGGAAGAACAACTCTGGACTTCTGGTGTGGGGGGGTGGATAGGGTGGTTTGAGGCTGGCCGATTGGCGGCCCTTTGGCCAGCTTCCTGTGTCCATCAGCACCTGCTCTGTAGTAACCAGAGTCTTCCTTCTTTATTTTCTCTGGCAAAACAGCCTCTTTCCTTCAGCTACCTACACATTACAATAGCCTCAGGGACTAAGAATCCTAGGTTGAGCTTTGTGACTACAATTCTCCACGAAGCCACCACGTTCCTTCTGTGGACTCTGGTTTCTCTGCTGTCTTTCAGGAACGCAAGGTTCCTTTAAAAAAAAAAAAAAAAAAAAAAGATTTATTTATTTATGATAGAGAGAGAAAGGCAGAGACACAGGCAGAGGGAGAAGCAGGCTCCATGCCAGGAGCCTGATGAGGGACTCAATTCCGAGACTCCAGGATCGCGCCCTGGGCCAAAGGCAGGTGCCAAACCGCTGAGCCACCCAGGGATCCCCAGGAACGCAAGGTTCCTATTTTGGTTTTCTAACAATTATATATAGCAGCTGAGTCCTTAAGAAACAATATTTACAAGTCACATGGCCTCTATTAAACATCTCCTCTCCTCTCGGAGATCACTTAATTTGAAAACAAAGTGCTGTTTCTTCAAATTTGACCTTGTTCTCAATTCCCTACTTCCCAAGCCCTTCCTACATGATTCGAGGGAAAATAAACAACATGAAACCACCCAAACAAAATGGGGACAAAGATAGTTTCTTGGTTTTTCAACTCCATCTGAGGATCTAGATCAGAGAAGCAGGGTGAGCCTACGTCAAAGACCACTAGACTAAGCAGCTGACAAACGGTATAGGACGCCAGGTTACAGCATCAGTTCACTTCCACAAGCAGTGGGACTGAGGCAGCAGAAACCAAGCCCCCCTTCAGTTGAGCCTGAGCCTAGGCTATAGGGTACAGCACGCCAGTGATGTACTATGCTGCCCTTATTTCCACCAGCTCAGCCCACCCAAAGTCAGGCAGGTGACCTCTAAGCCTCAACAGCTTTAAGGACATCTCCTTCCAGAGACAAGGCTGGTGCTGCCACAGCCTCATCCGTGTGACTGATGAAAGTGTTACAAAAACCCCAAACCACAGAGCCCACACTGCCTAACAGTGGGCAACCACTGCAGCCCTGCCAGAGAGCAGCAGAGATGAAGCCAGGGAGATGCAGGGGGAGATTTAATTTACACAGCAGCCACTTGGGGCCCAGTCAGAGCTGGGGCAGTGGGGGGGAATCTATAACCAGAGGGCACCCCCCCACCCCTTCCCTTGAAGATCAGTCCTCACAGACACTTAGAGGCTCCCAGGGTTGTGCAGAGGATGCTCCAGTCAAAAGGAGATTTGGAAATAAGGCTGTCCCCAAAGTTGGGGGAAGTCCGTGGCCTGGAGATGGTTGCCCACATGGCAGCCCAGGGGTCTGAAAGACCAGTCCATGTCCTGGGCACAGTCCTCAGCCTGGTGGCCCTAGAGGAAGCCCTCACGGCGGAACTGTTCCTGGAGAAGGGCGCGGTACTGGTCAAACCCCCCCTCGACCCGGGTGACGCCGCCGCCTTCGCACACCCACAACTCCCGGCACACCAACCGGATGAAGCGCTCATCGTGGGACACCAAAATCACACCACCCTGAAAAGAGAGGAAACCAGGAATCACTCAGGCGGGCTCTCTGAGGTGCTGAGGCTTGGGGAGGACTGGGCAGCCTGAAGGCACACTGACCCTGAAATTGTTGAGAGCACGGCCCAGAGCCTCAATCGTCTCCATATCCAGGTGGTTTGTGGGTTCATCCAGAATGTAGAAGTTGGGGCTGGAAAGCAGTACCCAGGGAGGTAGGCAGTTATGGGGGTTGGGAGAAAATGAACTCCCCTGATATGAAGATAAGAGAAACATTTTCTACTAGGCAAGATGGATAGAGGAGAAAGCAAGAGCTCACCAGGGCATGGTCATCTGAGCAAAGGCTACTCGGCTCTTCTGGCCCCCAGACAAGCTGGCAACAGGGCGCACGGCCAGTTCTCCAGAGATGCCATACCGGCCCAGCTGGTGACGATACTCCTCCTCAGGCCGCCCTGGAAGAGGCCTCACCCCATCAAGTGGGTTCTTGACCTGACTCCCTCCCTACACTCCCCCCTCAGCCTTACCTCCAAATGCCCATGTCCTTATACCTAGACTCAGGGCTTGTTGCTTGGCACCCCACCCCAAGAAAGGCCTAGCTGTAGGGGTCACCTCTTTTCTCGACTCAAATCCCTAAGGTACCAGGAAACTTGCGGGCCAGCAGCTCCACAGCACTGACATTCAGGTCCAACTGCTCCACGTGGTGCTGGCTGAAGTAGCCAATCTTCAGATTCCTACAGGTGGAACAAAGGTGGAACGAGGGAATGGAGGGCAATGACTGTAAAGGAGTGTAGCTACAGAGCAGTTGAGGACTGGGGGCTTTACCTGTGAGCATGTCTGATGCCCCGAACAGGTGCCAGGTCCCCCATAAGTAGCTTCAGCATGGTAGACTTCCCAGCCCCATTCTCCCCAACCTGTGAAAAGAACCATGAGAATCATGAAGAGTGGATGTGTGTACAACACCGAAGCAAAGGAGAGAATTGGTTCCGACCAATGATTCCTTCAACAACTACAGAATATTAAAAAACTATATAGAAAAATGGAACAACTAGTACAGATGTAAAGGGAACTGACACCCGAATACCTACTAAGTGCAGGAAACTTAATCCTCCCAATAACAGAGTGAGGTAGAGGTCCACTTAGTAACCGAGCCAGCAATTGGCAGTCAAGACCTGAAATCTGATCCTGAAGCCCATGATCTCTCTTCCATGTTCCGTGGTTTGAGAAAACTCAGAGCTGAGACTAACTAGTAAGACAAAATCTTGCTCTAAGTATTCATTAAATACCACCAGCCAGGCTATCTCTGCAGAGAAGGATAGCAGAGTCCTTGGCCCAGGCCAACTCCTGCTCCTGCATACCATTTCCCTTTGAAGTCGTAGGATCTGGGCCAATCACACCACATGCTGGTGTGGGAGAGTCCCGGCTCACAGAACAGAGAAACAGAAACCATACCACACAAATGCGGGACTCAAGATCAGCAGAAACGGAGAGACGGCTGAAGATGACGTGCTTAGGGTCATAGTAGAAATCCACCTCATCTAGCTGCAGAATTGGCGGTGAGAATTTCTCAAACCCATCAGGGAACCTATAGGAGGTGGTGGTGAGGAACATGGGAGCAGCCAGAAACACAAGCTCCCCACCAGCCTCTTGGCCCAGCACTCACTTCATCACCACCTCCATCTCCTTGTCCACAGGTTTCAGCTCTGGTCTGAGGAGAGAGGGGACAGACCAGATTTATGACTTTAAAGACTAACTTAATTTGTTCTTATTACACAAGTAATATATGTCCAGAGAAAACTTAGAAAAAGCTTGCACTCCCACCATCCAGACCACATTCTTATTTTAGACTCCTTTATTCCAATTCACTATATGCTGAAAAATAGGGTCATCCTTATTGTAGGTTTTTGGCCCACCTGTTAAAACACTGTGATAAATATTTCAATGTCACAAAAACCTAAGCCTTTGATTTTAGGCTCCCCTCCTTGCACACCCACTAACACCTCTAGAAAGGTTGCTTTAAGATTAAGCCCCCAATGTTCAACATCATTAGTCATTAAAGCAATGCAAATCAAAGCCACAGTGAAATATCATTCACGCCCACTAGGCTGGCTAAAATTAAAAAGACAGACAATAAGTGTTGGCAAGGATGTGGAGAAGTTGGAACCCTCGTACATCACTGGTAGAAATATAAAATGATATGGTTGCTTTAGAAAAGTTTGGCAGTTCCTCAAAAAGTTAAACATAGAATTATCTTGTAACCCAGCATTCCACTCTGAGGTATTCACCTCAGAGCATAGAAAACATATACGCACGCAGAAACTTGTACACAAGTGTCCACAGCACTGTTAAGAAGAACATTTCCAATATCCTTCAACTTACGAAGCAATGGACAAACTGCTGTATGTCCTTACAATGAAATACTACAAAGAAAGGAAGTACTGATATGTGCTACAACATGAAGGAACCTCAAAAACATTATGCTAAGTAAAATAAGTCAGGCACAAAACATCGTCATAGGATTCTGTTTATATGAAACGTCCAGGATAAGCAAATAGATTAGAGAAAGTAAACTAGTGATTGCCTAGGCCTGTGGGGAGCAATACTAATTTCCAACAATAGTATAAAATGCTCTGCTTTCCTGTTGGAGAGGAGACTAAAGCTGGTTTCTAGAAAAAGGGAGATCTAGAATGGGAGGACAAGGAGTGCCCTGCAAAACAAGAGAAGAAATTAAGAGAACAGAAGTCAGGGCCTGGTCAAGGGACCCTACTTACAGCTTCTCCAGCATCTTAAGTTTACTCTGCACTTGAGAGGCTCTGTTGGCATTGTAGCGAAACCGGTCAATGAAAACCTGTGGGTGGATAAATTTAGGCACTGGTCAGGTTCCCAACATTCCTGCAAACTCTAACACCCATGGGATGGGCCCCCCTCCCCCGCCCTGCCTGTCCCATATACCTGGATATGCTGGCGATACTGCTGCTGTGCCTCATATTCACGCTGCTGGTTGAGCAGCCGCTCCTGCTTGCTCTTGATGAAGGTCTCAAAGTCTCCCCGGTAGCCATCTAGCCGCTGGCTGTGCAGGTGGATGATGTCTGTGGCTATGGCATTCAGGAAGTTGCGGTCGTGGGAGACGACCAGGATTGTAGAGGGCCATGTCTGAGGGGTCACAGGATGGCAGGCCCAGTTTGAGATGGCAGTCATCTTTCAGCCCCCGCCCCAGTGTCTTAGAGGCAGACCTTCCCTAGACCTACTCTAGCATCTCTAGGCACTCACTTGCAGGTAATTCTCCAGCCACAGGATGGCCCTTACATCCAGCATGTTTGTGGGTTCTGGAAAAGTGTGGGAGGATACATTTGGGATGAAGAGCTGTAGAACCTGACTGAATATTTCCATCCTTCCCCATCCCAAAGTCAAGGTGCCCCATTTCAAACTCACCATCTAACAGAAGAAGATCTGGCCTATAGAAAAGAAGAATGTAAGCCTTGAGGTCTTAGGTCAGCAGCTTGTGACCTCCCATGAGCCAAGGCCCATCCTCCACAGTATCCACAATAGGCCCAGGAGACTCACCTAGCAAACAGAGCCCGGGCCAGGGCCAGTCGCATCCTCCAACCACCTGAGAACTCTCTAAAGAAACAAAACAAAACAAAACAAAACAAAACAAAACAAAACAAAAAACAGAGATCACATCAGGGATAGGTGTTCACCAGGATAGGTAGAGACAGAGCCAACAGTGTTCATGGCCAAGAATGGCAAGGGCCACTCACCGGGTGGGCTGCTGCTGCATTTTAGGGGTAAAGCCAAGCCCAGCAAGAATGACTGATGCCCTAGAAGTGAAGAGATTGAAGAACCTGGTTGAAACATGTAACAGAAGGGAAAGGTAAAATCTGAAAGAGGGAAGGGGAAATCTTAAATACCTGGCAGGTGCCTTGTCAGCCTCAATCTCCTCCAATTTGGCATATATTTCTGCCAACTGTGCAGCTTCTGAGCCCTCAGCCCTAAAGTGGGGATGGGAAAAAGAGCACTCAGCCTGAATGGGGGCACTCTAGGTGGAATGCCCCATAGTCTACACAGTTAGAAAGCAGACCACTGACTGCCTGTTGCCAGGACAGGAACAGACTACAGGAAGCACCTGTTCAAGTCAGTGAGGGCAGTGGGCACTGTGGAAGGAACAGGGCTTTATAGCTCCACGGTGCCAAGTTCTAAGTTCTGCTGCTAAGATGAGCGTGCAAGTTATGGATTGTGGCAGTATGACAGGTACTCTGCAAAGAAGAGCCATGGCTGCCAGGTGCTCCCCACCTGGAGTGCTTACCTGCCAGCAGCAATCTGTGCGCTGAGCTCCCGCTCCCTCTGCAGAAGGTCCTCTCTTACAGTGTCACTTTCTAGCACACTCTGCAGGGCAGGAGTGTCATCTCCAGCAACCTCCTGCTCCACGTGCAGTAGGGAAATGTGGGCTGGAACTCGCAGGCTCCGAGTGGCCAACATCTTCAGGAGTGTCGTCTTCCCCAGCCCATTTCGCCCCACCAGCCCATAGCGGCGGCCCCATGCCAGGTTCACATCTGCTCCAGCCAATAGTACCCTGCAGGGGTAGGAACAAGACAAAGGATGCTGCTCTAGAGGAACAAGACAAAGGGTGCTGCTCTAGAGGAACAAGACAAAGGGTGCTGCTCTAGAGACAGGTATATAGCAAATTTAACCACAAAACCTAATGTTATTTTAACCCTGTTTCATCTGTCCAAATTCTTTTTAATTATTTATTTATTTATTTATTTATTTATTTATTTATTTATTTATTTAAATTTATGATAGTCACAGAGAGAGAAAGAGAGAGAGGCAGAGACACAGGCAGAGGGAGAAGCAGGCTCCATGCACTGGGAGCCCGATGTGGGATTCGATCCCGGGTCTCCAGGATCGCGCCGTGGGCCAAAGGCAGGCGCCAAACCACTGCGCCACCCAGGGATCCCTGTCCAAATTCTTTTAATTGGAAAAAGAAAAGTGCACCCCCCTGCCCCCCCACACACACTGCCACTCCCTCACCTATCACCAAAAGACACATCAAAGTTCTCGATTCGCACATCATATGATTTGTTCTTGCCAGATGATTCCAACCGACTCTCCTTTCTGCTGCCTGCCTGGCTGGCTGATGCCTCTTCCAAGACTCTTTCAAAGAGAGAAATGGATGGCTTTTAGCACTCCCAGCCACCCTTCCATTCCAACAGACTGCTCTATTCTCTTCTCGGCCCTTCTTGCTCAACTCACAGAGGAGTGCTGGTCTTAAGTGTGTCCTTCTCTGAGCGCTTCTCCTGCTTTGCCTTCAGTCGAGCCTCAGCCTTCTCTAGCTTCTTTGCATTCACTGTCTTAAAGGTCCAAACACAACCATTTCAGCCTAGGTTGTAGGCTCAGAAAGGAGCCCCAGAAAGAGCATCTTAAGTCACCCTGCTTTCAGGGAAAGACATAATCAGAAACCCCCCAGAAAGATCCTCCAGTATTTACAGTCAACCTTCACCCCTACCAGAGACCCCCCCCCTTCTTCCTCCTCCTCCTCCTCCTCACCGAGGACTGTTCCCTCTTTAGCAGTCCTGGAAGTTTGGTGCCACAGTCTGTAAGCGATAAGAAAAGCAGTCACCTTCTCCCTGAGGGAAGGGAAACTAACATTTTGAGTAACTAATATGAAGCAGGCACAGACACAGACATTTCAAGGAAAGTCTCACAATCCCAGAAATGGCTATCATCTGCCCCATACTTCAAAAATGAAAATAAAAAACACCTCCCAGATTGAGAATACAGAGACTGGGGCTGATAAGCAACTCTTAGAAGCTCGTGCAGCTGATTAGAAAGTCACAAAATTGGGAAATAAACCTAAGTCGGTCCAGCTCCAAGGCCCATAAGCTTCCTACCCCACCTAATAGCTTGGAGAACTCTCCAGCCCTACTCCCTTTATTAGTGGCCTTCTTTGCCCTCAGTGAAAACGTCAACTAGCTACTACATCCTTCTTGTGAGGAAAAGGGGTACCAAGAGTCCTGGGTTCCAGGGGACAGCTGCCTGGGTGGGGGGTGGAGGCTGAGACAAAGGCGGAGAGCAGCTAGTTCAGTCTTCCCTCAGTCTCACCGTAGTTTTCTGTTATCTTTGACAACTGGATGGGGGCGTCTAGTAGCACCTGGCTGTTTCCCTGGGTCTGAGGCTCATCCCTTAAGGGCAGGAACAGAAAGTGCAGTCAGGAACTGAATAAAAAGCTCTGCGGCCACCAGATCTTCTTCCCTTACGTCTTGTCTCTTGACCGTCCACCTTCCCACCGCCCCCACGAGCCCCCCTACCCTGGCACGTACAGGCGCAAAGTGTTGTACATGCGCTGGCACACAGCCCGGATACCCGCGTCATCCTTGCTGTCCCCGGACACCTCCTGCAACAGTTCCCCCACCGCTTCCACCAGGTCATCCACAGACTCGAAATCCGCGCTGCCGCTATGCAGGACGCCTGGGCCGGGCATGGCGGGTCAAGGAAGATACAGGGAAGGGCGGACATACAAGCGGTTTTAGTCCCCGAGCCACGCACGGCCCCGGTCCGGGCTCCAGACCTAACCGGCCCTCTGGACGAGAGGTCACGCAGAGGAGAGGCCTAGCAGCGGTCCCCGGCACCACCCTCCCTCAGTCTTTCTCCCAGTGGTTTCCATCTCGGCTTCGCCAGCGCACGGATCCGGTTCGGCTCACCCGTCACGTAGTCGAAGACCTGTCCGTCAATTTCGGGGAACTCGCTCCGCAGGATTTCAGCGCAAGTCGCCATGTTCCGGTCGGGCTCCCGTCCGCGCAGGCGCAGTTAGACCGCAGCCCAGACGCGCCTCCCGCCGGTCTCCCAAGAGCTCGCCTCTCCTTCCAAAGCGCATGCGTGGTGATGACGTAAGAAAGGCGCGGAGTGCCCGGAACCCCGTGGACCGGGTGGACGGGGCTGGGGGAACCGTGCGCAAGCGCCACTCAGAGCCTACGCTAGAGCTTCTCTCTCTGCGCTTGCGCAACGCTGTTTCCGCTGAAAAATTAGCCACATGTGCGGTTCTCGCTGCCTTCTGGGAGGCAGAGTTCCGAGTGGCGGCGGCGGCGGGGGCGGGGTGCACGGGAGCTCGCGGCTTATCAGGGCGCGATACACGGATGGTCCCGCGGGCGGGAACCTCCCAAGAGTCGGGCGGTTGATAATGCGCACGGGTCTCGCTAGATCCTCTGCATTCCCTTAAGCGCGTCTGTCTCATCGCGCCCAGCTGGCCGGTTTTGGGGGCCACCGAGAGCTTTGCTGACTCATGCTCGTCTCTAAGCTGTCTGAAGTCCGCTGCGCAGTTCTGGCGGCCCACCGGTTTTGTTCTGGGCCCCGGGACCTGCGGACTGGGCTTCTAGTATCCGTGTGGCCAGCCTCATCACCCCTGACAGTTCGGCAGTCCTAACGTCGCCCAAGGGCACAAGCTCACTTAGCGCCAAAGGGCAAGAAAATGAGATCCGCCAGTGCAAATTCATTGGTATTTATTCCGTTCCTACTCACTCAAAACAGACTTCTCGGCACCAGTAAGCTCAGTAAGCGAGCGTATAGAGCTACTTTGTTTCACGGATTCCCTCTAGAAGTTAGGAATTTCCCCCAAATGACGCTGCTTTACATTTAACGTGACATTTACATTTACCGTAACCTAGCTCTAAGATTTTCACCTAAGGTCTATTATCCTTTTGCCATTGAGAAGATTCAGTCCAACTATTTAAAAAGCTGAGGGGCCTGACTTGCTCAGTCCGAGAAGCATGCGACTCTTGATTTCATGGTTGTGAGTTTGAGCCCCATAGTGGATGCAGAAATTAAATAAAACTTTAAGGGATCCCTGGGTGGCGCAGCGGTGTGGCGCCTGCCTTTGGCCCAGGGCGCGATCCTGGAGACCTGGGATCGAATCCCATGTCGGGTTCCCGGTGCAGGGAGCCTGCTTCTCCCTCTGCCTATGTCTCTGTGTGTGACTATCATAAATAAATTAATTAATTAAAAAAAATAAAACTTTAAAAAACAAAGCTTAAAAAGCTAAGCTACTAGATCTAGCAACCACTTTATGGGCGATAGAAAGGAATTCTGATGGGGAAACTACAAATGATGGCTTCTTCAACAGTATTCCAAGAGCTGAAGGGTAGTAGAACCTATGGTTTATAAGATTTAAAAAGTGAGAGGGGTGCCTGGGTGGCTCAGCTGGTTAAGTGTTGGATTCATGATTTCCACTTAGGTCTTGATCTTAGGATCATGAGATTGAGTCCCACATTGTGCTCCACACTGGGCAAGGAGCCTGATTAAGAGCCTCTCCACTCTCTCTCTGCCCCTTTCCTGCTCCCTTCCTCAAATAGATGATAGATAGATAGATAGATAGATAGAGAGATAGATAGATAGATAAAGATACCTAGATTAGATAGATTGCATTCACTGACCACAATGGACCTTTAGATCCAGATGCAAGTTGTAAAAAATTCCACAGGACTCTTAAGTGTGCCATGAGTTGATAATTGTTAAAATTGAATGACAGGACCTGAAGGTTCACTGGATCTTGATACTTCTATTTATATTTGAAATTTTCTCTAATAGATTTTTTTAAGGTTTAAAACAGTTGGAGCCAAACAAGGGAAAGATGATGACAGCAAATTTGCTTTTATCTGCTCCAACACACAGCAGGGCATGGAATATTCCCTGTAAGAACAAGCTTATCACAAAATTCTTTGGACAGGGAAGTTATAGAAAGGAGAATCCCTTTTATCACCCACTCACCAATGTTTGGAAAGCTTGAGTAATAGGGAAGAGGACAGAACTGAGAGGTCAGTTTCTTAGGACGGTGGGAAAAATAAAAACAAATGTAAACCTTGCTCAATCTCTAATTAAAAAATACCTGCTTAGGGACATCTGGGTGGCTCAGCGGTTGAGCATCAGCCTTTGGCTCAGGGTCTGCCTATGCCTCTGCCTCTCTGTGTCTCTCATGAATAAATAAATAAAAATATTAAAAAAAAAAAAAAAAAAAGGAGAAAAAGAAAATACCTGCCTAAAACTGAAAGTGAATGAGGAAAAGAATCTCCACTCTCTGGGAACTGGGACCAGGTGGAGCTGCTTGCCCTTCAGATTGTGTTTTGCGGGGGGAGGGGAGACAGGAGACCGGGGGTAACACCAGTCAGGATAAAGGCTTGGATGACCTCAAGGGGCCTAACAGTTGAGACATGACAAGAGAAGAGCCTTAAGAGAGTTCAGAATATAAACTTCTACTCATAGCAGGCAGCATAAGATCTGGGAAGAGAAATACCATCAGTTCCCCTCCCCATCAAGCTCCCGCACGAACACTTAGCAACTCCGCTCTACAGAGTTTATTGGGTTTATAACTGGACGAAGTCACACGTGTACAAAATGAAGCTCACACTATCCCAAAGCAGAATAGGGATTGAGGGCTGGGGATCCGTTACTGGCCTTTGGGGGAGCTCCGAGGTGAGGGGCAGCCAACCCTCCCACTCCAGAGATGTGGCCACAGGGGAGGGGAGGAGAGGGAGCCCACCTGGCTTTGGTCACAGAACACAGAGCCTGGCACTGGGCCAGGGCTGACAGATGGATGGTGGAGTAGGAGCCCCAGAAACCACCCTGCCCAGGGAGCCCAGGGACTGCTCCACCAGTCCCGCTCACAACGTGATTGGTCCAGACCTAGACTCAGGGGCTGGTGCAAAGGGAAGGCAGCAAAGCAGGAGGGAGGAGACACTGAAGTGTGGTGGCCCAGGGCACCCAGACCTGTGGAAAAGGGCGGGTAGGGAGGCAGGCTGGCTGCTACTGGGCAGCTAGCAGCGGGTCTCATAAATGCCGCTGCGGCCAATGTAGCGCACCCATTTGATGACATCATGGTCGCTGTAGTTCAGCTTCGGTTCAAACACCTTCAAGTAGCGCACCTTGAGGCCAGAGGGTGCGAATGGCACCTGGGTAAGGGACAGCTCCAGTTAGGAATGTGGTTTTCCTCTCATAGCTGCTCTCCTCTGGGAAGTTCTGTAGCCCTGCCCTACTTCATCTCTCTCTACTACAGGTATTTGAATGACTGGGGTCCTGAAAGAAGCTGGGGGAAGCTTAAGAAGGGTCTTCTTAAGAAGAAAGCATATCCAAGAGCAACTAATAATCATTTGGGTTTGAAGTCAGGCCCTGACTGTGATAACCTGAAACAGTTCCTTTAATCAGCAAGAGGCAGCAACCAAAGACCCACTGTAGAACACACTTATCCTGCTCAATATTATGGGCTTAAAAAAATAAGGTGGAGAAAATTATATGTCTAACACACATAAAGCAAAGTCAGCCCATTCTCCTGTCTACAGATAAACTTTGTGTCTTATTTAGCATGCAGACAATCTAAATTTTTCCAAAAAATTGTTTTATAACAAGCTTTAGAAGTCAAAGATTTTTGTCAGTTGTGAATAGCAATTTCTAGTAAGAGGCCTGAAGAGGAAGGAATGGGTCTATGAATTAAAAGTCACTTCTCCCCTCTAGGTCTCATCTGCAGGTGGTAAGGGGCAGAAGCTGACCTGAACAATTCTAAGATCTTTCTTAGCACACCCTCCATGGGTCTAGGCTCCTCTTTTGCCATACCTCAAAGTTCATGGAAATGGGGGGTCGAGCCCATTTCTTCTTGTCATTGGTGGGCAGAAGTTCAATCTCTGCGCTGATCTGCGATTCCTTCATGCCTGCCATGCGCTTGATCCTGGGAACAGAGGGGCAGTAAGCAGCAAGTGCCCCTGATAGTTTGGAGGAGTTTCAAGGAGGACGGTCCCTTTCTGGAGGGGTGGGGGTAAGGGAACTGAAGAGGTTGTGGGAGTGCTCGGCCAAGGAGTATGGTGAAGACCCTGATAACCACTTGCTATGGAACCTTGGGTCTGCTATTCCTTTAGCACTGGGCTAAAGTTTAGCACTGGGCTAAACTGGGCTACAGTTTCAGCTTAGATACAAAGGTATGCTATCTCCTGCTATTTCACAGAAATATTACAAGAGCAAACTGGGGAAACACTGAAGCATTTTGATAAATGTATGCAGGCATCCAAGTGCAGGCATGTGCACACTCACACAGAGGTATAGGGGTGAAAGCAGAAGCAGAGACTCCTGGAGAAGCAGACAGGCACATCTACCACTGCAACACACACACACACACACACACACACACACACACACACACTCTCTCTCTTTCTTTCTCAAGAGAATGAAGGTAAAACTTAAAAGAGGAAACACCAAGGCATCTTGAGCCCTGCAGTAGCCTTGTGAAGAAGACTCACTTCCATACGATGGCGTTCTCGCTGGCCTTGTACTTGGCCTTCCCCTTCATGCAGATCACCTGTACCCCGCTTGTATTCAGTGGAGTTGGGATCCTCACCTAGAAGTGATATACCTGTTAGGGAGCTCTGTTAAGCCCTGATATCAGTTGCCTTTATACCTGGAGACAGTGCTTCCTCCTCCCCAAGTCCCTTGTTCTTACCTCAATCTTCTGAGCCAGTAAAGAGGGTTTGAAATTGGATTTGATGACCACCTTGACCTCCAGCTTGGTACGTCCCACTTCTCGCACTAGTGGGATCACCCGGAAAGGAAGGATGATGTCCTTGGTGGTGCGATACCTTTAGGGGTGGGGAGCAAGGTTGGCACAGCAGAGCCTGTCCTCCTCCCTCTCCCCCCCTCTCTGCCAGCAGCACCCCCTGCCTCCTCACACCCCAATGGCACCTCATTAGCTCAAACTCTCCATCTGGTGGGATGAAGCTGATGCTGCGTTCAGAGTCAAACTTGCTGAGTCGCACACACTGGTGGAAGGTGCAGTCATCGATGGCAATTGATTGCTTTCCACTGTGAGCAGGGGCAGAAGGTCTCCTCGTTGGTACGAGAGAGTTGGGCTGGGAAGCTATCCCATCCCCAAGGGTACATCCTGGGTGAGGCCTGCACTACACACTGTGGAAAGCTACCAGAATGCAGCTTTCTGCCTCAGGGTTCCCTGATGCTGACTTAGGGATAAGTGTGAGCTTTGTAAGCTCACCACCTCTGGAGAACTCTGCTGCTTGGGACCCAGAGGTTTCAGGCACACTGGGGAGAGGCCATCAGTATATATAAAACAGTCTCAGTCCTGGGGATCAAACAAAGGGCCTACCTACTCCTTAAGATGAGGACAATCCTCTCATCTCTCTTAAGCACAGATGTCAAAAGCAACTAGCCAAGCACACCCTTGGAAAGTGGGAGTTTGCATTACTGCAGAAATGATAATCCTGAAGGAACCTGTGATTCACCAGGCCCCACAGAGCCCTCCAAGGTCTACCCTCTCCCACCAGCAACCCTGCCTCAGGCACCTCTTGCTTGTTTCATCAGCTGTGCCTTTGCCTTGCTTCTCAATGACAATCTTGTCATTCATCCCAAACTTGCATTCAGGCATGCCACTCAGGTAGCTCTTCATCACCACCCGGCCTGACACATGGGCACTCAGCACCTGCCCTGGGGATAGACATGGGAACATCTGAGTTAGGACGAGGATCCTGCCCTGGTCCTGCCCCTCCAGCTTCATCACGAGAGGGCTCTCACCCTGTGGGGACATGAGGAGGTTCACACTTTCCAGCACATCCAAAAAGAGCTCATTCCGGCGATACTTGATGCCCTCCCGCCGCCAGCCAATCTGCCCAGTCACCTGGCTGGTGATCTGGGATTGCTCTTCTTTTGTCTACACAGGGGGGACAGAGAAAAACACTAATGGCCTCATTGCTCTCCACCTTCAATGATCCCGTCTCTGTCCCTACTCCACTCTCACTCCCCCTCCCTTCTAGTCCCCATCCTGTAACTCATCTCTTTCATAAGCTCCATGAAGCAGGGCCCGAAGAAAACTGGATCAAAGCTGTAAAGGTAGAAGCTGAGGGAACAGCTTACCTGATGCTGGAGGCCAAAGGGCCAATGTGATGCCAACCGGAAGCAGTAGGGGGACACAGACGGGAAGAGGCAGGCAGAAGAGAAGGAGAGGGCAGCTATAAGGCCTGTATCCTAGAGGAAGGCCCACGCTCTCTCCCCGAGGAACACCAGGCCTCCAGGGCAGCCCACACCCTTCCTTCCCCCAGTACAGAAGGAAACTGTTTGAACCCTATTCCCAGTAACAGAGATGCTGAGTCGGCTGCTCCTAGGGTGGAGGGCCACATGCAGCAAAATTGGCCTGCAATCACAGTAGAGGGCTCAGGCCTGTGCTTCCTGGTAGAGGCGGGCTCTTGAGTGAGCGGAGACAAGGCTAGGGGGAGCTTGAGGAGGATGGGCCCAACCCTTGCTGTGGCTATACAAGGGAGTACCTGGCTCTTGATACCCTGCTGAGTGATGAAGGTTTTCAGTGCTCCTGTCTCTGAATTCTGTGGATAGCCAAAGTCCAGGATCTCTGCAAAAGGAAGGGAACTATCAGCCCTGGAAAAAGCTGAAGGCTCCTTCAGTCCAATATCTCCCTTGGCCTGGACAAATCTGGCCAGCAGAGCTCTAGAAGAGTGTGGGATCATCTGCAGCAATGTCCTCTAGCTTTGTAGCATTTACTTTGAGATTTGTGCTTCATAAGACAACAATTAAAACATCAGATATTTTTCACAGAGAAAATGAGCAGAAGAATCTTATGGCCAGTGGGTGAGAGATCAAGAAGCTCTGAGTCCTTAGAAAACAAACAGACCCTGGGAAGGTAGAAAGACTCTGTTCCTTTCAATCATACCCTACAAAGGAACAAAGATAATGCAACCCCAGAAGCCGGTCATATCTCAACCTCCTTCAGGCTCTGAGGCAGAGCCTGTTGAGATAGAAAGCTGGAAGGACAGTCAGTGAACTAAGGCCCAAACTACAAAGGTAAGAAGGAAACATGCTTAACTGTAGGAGGTCCAGCTACCAAGCCCCAGATAGGTTCCTAGCCCCCTGAAAAATCTTTTGGTTCTCTGCCCCCTCTCCCCACCTCCACTCACTATTTCTTCTACTTCAGAGCTTCTTTTGGGGCTGAATTTAGACTGGCCTTTTCAGGGCTCAAAAGAGCAGATATTCAGGAAAGAAAGTTGAGAGGGCACTGGAGGGAACCTCACAAGTGCTCCTACCTCCAGGCTAGGCCCCATCAGGTTCATCCCCACCCTAGGCCCACCGCCCTGCCAGCCTCACCATCCAGTAGCTCATATATGAGCACAAAATTGTTCTTGATGTTCTCCTCGCTGATCTTGCCAAAGTAGGCAGCCATTACATCACACATCTTATAGAGGAATTCGAAGACCATGGCAGCATTGACATTTTGCTTGGTGACAGCTGCCAACCAGATGTTGGACCGCTTAACATGGAAGAAACTGGTGCGAGCGATGTTGGTGACGGGGCTGCGCACCTGCTGCCGGGCGTGGATAACATTGACTCGAAAGGCATCCACTGCATTCCTCCTGAGGGAAAAGAGTACACAGGGGCTGCTCAGCACCCAGGCAAACCCCACTCCATGGGGATCAACCACAGCTGCTAACAACTTTTCATCCCTTCACTGCTTAAGTCTGACACGTACTATGAATCTGAAGCCAAAGCCTAAACTACTGGGGCAGTTCCCTTGTGGCTCCCAGCATGGGAATAGGACCAGAGCTGGGCTGGTGTCTGAAGGCCACCAGAGACAGGTAAGTCAGGTGGGAATGACAGGAGAACAGGTATAGTGTTAATAAAGTGAAGTCCATCACACTTAAGGAGGCATGTTCCTGATGCTGAGGCCTGGTCCCAATTTCCCAGCTGCCACCTCTCCAGCTTCTCAGTAAGCTCGAGGCCCAAATGACAAAGACAACTTGCTTGTTCTTCAGTTCTCCCACTTGTGATCCCACCAGTGGGAGGTCTGGCTCTTCTAGAAGTGAGGCAAAGCCAGCATAACTTCAGAGTAGGCTCTAATCTAATCTAAGGAAGAAGCACCAAGGGGCCATGGAGCTGGGCCATTTGTTCCCGTCCAGGATCCAATTCCAGGACAAGTTCAGGGAATGAAAACAGACAAAGAAAACAATGATGGGGGGCAGGGCCCCCCACCCACCTGTGCCTGGGCGGCAGCTTGACAGGCTGCTTACCTATTGCTACGGCAGCCAATGAGATGGGATGAGAGAAATGACGCCAGCAAGAAGAGGAGAGTGACAGCAACGAGAGAGAGGATTAGACACACAACATCCTGGGGTAGGCTGCACACACCATGAAGTGGAAGCAGACGAGCAAGAGGCAAGGGGTGGAAAGCATAGCAAGTCATGCAAGACAGTAGGTGCCCTGGCTTAAGCAGGTCCATCCAGGGCAGGCAGGAGGGGGTGTGGATGGGTATAGCCAGCCAGGTTCAGGCAAGCCAGGCACTGCCACAACTCTAGTTCATGCCCTACCACCAGCCAATGGACAAACAGCCACAAAGGCCAGGCCAGCCCACTAGCCAGGGAGCTGGGAGCCAAGAAGCTATTGGGCTCTGCAGCAGGCCCATCCTATAACTCTTTAACCTAAGCTCTTGGAGGAAGAAAAACAGGGCAGCATGAACCAGAGATGCCTAATCTCATTAGAGCTGCTGAGGCTAGGACATGTCCTCTCATTCAGGAAAGAATAGTGGCATGCAGTGTGGGGCAGAGTGAGAAGGCAGGCTGTGTCTCTTTGCTAAGGTCTGAGGGACCTAGAACAAGGAGCTATTCCGGGTCTACTCTGGTAGGCCAGGAAGGGCAGCATGGCCTCCCTGCCCTTCCTTCAGTGACCCGGAGAGTGCCCCAAGCTTGCTCACAACCTCTCTTCTAGGAGTGGCCCAGAGGAACTGAAAACAGCTGAGTCAGCAGCCTGCCTCCTCCTGAGAAAGGGAGTAGGAGAGGATTTGGCAGCCTGGAGAAGCTTTCAAGAGAATTCAGTGAAGGCTCTCACCGTGAGAAGGGCTTTTGAGAGCAAGACTTAGATGGACTAGTACCACTAGCCTGTCCACTAACTTCACCCCCTGGAGAAAGATCTCCCTCCTCCTCAAGGGAGGAATTCATCTACCAGGGCAAAAGCACTCATTTCTAGCAACTAGGTCTGTCACTAAGGAAAGGAGAAGGCAGGAAGGACAAGAGTTCCTAAGACTGTGGGGGGCCACACCATTCCACAGGTCCCACCTATTGGCCAATAACTGGCTGCCAGGCCAATACCACCAGACCTAATGGGAACCAGATTGTATTAGCTGAGCTTCTAAGATGCAGCGAGGGATGGGGGTGGCCAAAGTCCAGTCTCTGGTAGGAACGGACCTGGTCCTGCATGCTGGGGAGGAGGGATGAGGGGTGGGGACACAGCTGGCTCAGCCAGGGGACTCACCCGATGTCATCTCGGTAGACCCGGGAGATGAGCACCTCCCCCTTGTGATTATAGATGAATAAGCCTCCAATCATGGCGGCAGCTCAGTCTCCAAGGCCCATCGCTCTGAGAACAGACCTAGGACAGGCGGAGGCAGGGTAAGGGAAGGCCTCAGAACCTCTGCCAACATCCCCTGTGGGGCTGTGCAGGTCACTGGCTGGGCTTTTTTTCCTGACTCAACCCTCCAGTAAGTGACCCTGAAGCCCTCCCCAGGCATGCCCCTCCCCTTAGCCAGGCTCCAGTTCCTGTTTATCTCACACTGGAAAGGAGAAAGAAATGGAGAGGGACTTGGGCCCAGGATTCTAAGGCCATTTTGACCCTCCCTTTCCTGGGGCTGAGCCCAGAGTGTAGCCCCCTCCCCCTCTTTTCAGTGCTGAGCTCAGCACAGATCCTTTTTGGCCCCTTCCTGTGCAGACTCTCACTCAGACTCTAGCCGGTGAGTCACTGGGAAGGCCTGCCTGCGGCTGCAGGAATGGCGGTAGGAATTATTCCACTTGGTTCAGGCCTGGGGCCCCCAGGCACGGCTTTAGGAGCACCCGGTCTCTCAGGCTCCACTAACCCTTCGGAGAAGACAGCAGGGCCTGAACCTGTGGCTCTCTAATTCACAGAAGTCTAAACATTCCAGGAAAGGGTGTGCAGGGTGTGGGGAGGAGACAAGGGAGGCCTTAGGCCCTGACACAGACCCTGGAGTGTGGCTCCAACCAATCCCAGGCAGTCAGATAAGCAGGCAAAAGAGCAGAGGAGAAAGGGCCCAGCGTTGGCCGACTACACTTCAATGACCCAAGCTGCTTATTAGTTATTTTTAACCACCTCCCTTTCAAAAAGGGAGGATCCCTCTCAGTTCCCAAGTGCAGTAAAAATAAGGGGGTGGGAGTACAGGTTTATAAAACACAAAGATCAATCCAGCTGACATTCTATGATTCCAGAACCATGACATAACTCATTTCTGGCCTGAGTACCTATAAGGAAGGGGCAGAGAATAGGTGTGCATTATCCAAATTATTTGGGTCAAAATATTCGCAAGGAGAAAAAGGGTTAATTTAATTCTAGATTTCCTGAATTAGCTCTGGTATTGATTTTACAGGGCAGAGGGAGTTTAGCAGACTTTTCTAAACTGGAAAATAAAGCCCTATTACTGAGGCCATCAGGGTCTCCCCAACTCAGTGAGAGGTCTCTCAAGGTGGTGGTGGACACATTCCACCCCAGAGTCCCAAAAAAGGCTGGGAAAGGAAATGAAAAATGGGAGGTAGAGCCCCGGGCAAAGAAGCAAGTTCACAGATATCAAGTGGTAGGGGCCGCAGGGCACCGAAGGAGCGGAGGTGGGGCCCAGGGCAGGAGGGGAATACTGAGCTAAGGGGAAGGACAGGCAGAAGGAGCCAGGCGGTCTAGTCAGGTGAACCTGCAGCAGCAAGAGGGCTGGGGCTGGGGGCTGGGGGGCGGGGGGGGGACGGGGACATCTGGAGGAAGGAGTTTCCAGTGTGGCAAAGGTCAAGACTTTGAAACAGCAGGGAGGAGACTGACAAGTGGCGAATAGGGGAAAGCTGGGGCGGCGTTAACTTGCTTTAGGGTTCAAGTGTGGAGGCATGACGGGGGGTGGGCTCTTCGTCTAGGGGAGCAAGACATCGCGGGGATAAACATGGCTCCACGGGGCTGCGGGGGCTGTCACAGGTCTGAGGAAGAAGAGCCGAGGGGTGTCACTCAACTGGGGGGAGGGGGTGCGGCTGGTGGGAGGCCTGTCACAGCCCAGGGAGACGGCCCGAGGGGGTGTCACCGTCGAGGAGATGGGGGAATTGTCCTTGCGCTGGGAGGAGGCGGCGCCAAGGCACCAGGGGGGCTGTCACGATCCCGAGGAAGGGGGCGCCGCGCGGCATCCTGGCTCCGGGGGGACCCCAGGAGGTCTCCCTGTCACGGAAGGCGCCGGACGGCCGGTGGAGGGCGCCGCTCCCTGCCCACCCTGCAACCGCGCCCCGGGCGCCCCCGCCCCGCCGTCAGCTCCAGATCAGAAGGCTGAGGCCCCTCCCGGCTGTGGGCAGCTTTTCGCGCAGCGCAGTGCAGGGAAGGGCAAAGCTGGGTAGCGGGGTACGCGTTCTCCCTTACTCTCCGCCGGACTCCGAGCTTACCTGGCGTCCGCGGCCGCCTGCTCGGCCCGCCCGGCCACTCTCCAGATCCCAAGATGTCCGCCCGCCCCCTGCTCGCCAGCCCGCTGCCTCGGCTTTCACCGCAGTGCCGTGGCCCCGCCCCGAACACAGTTGCGCGTGCGCGTCCGGCGACCGAGCCGACTACAAATCCCGTCAGGCCCTTCGGCCTTCTAGCTTACAATTTTAGCCTTTCTAGGTTTAGGAAGACTACAACTACCGACTGCCTTCAGCGGGTTAGGCGTGCCTTGGGGAGGGATAGGCGTGGCCTTATCAGGCATGTATTACACGAAATACACATCCCATCATACGCCGCTCCACTCGCTTCATTTTCCCTACCGAGCATTCTGGGAATTGTAGTCTGCAATCCATCCTGTTCAGCGTCTAGGAGAGCTTCGGAGGATTAATGCCATTTGTTGAAGCCCATCTGTTAAGCTTGAGATTGCTGTAGGCCTTTTCCGTCTCTGGAGTCCGAACACTGGCTGTGCTCACTTTACACACACACACACACACACACGACTTGGCAGAAGTGTTTGCACTAAATTTACTGCTTTCTAACACCAGCTCTGATTTTCCCAAGACTTTTCATCAAATATTTGTTCCAGATGTGAGCCTCTTCCCAGGGATCAAGACCCAAGTAAAAGGGCAAAGATGGAGGAGGCAAATACTTGTAAGAAACTAGCCAAAGCTTTTCAAGAATGTCTGTTCTATCCCAACTACACATACCTATGTGACCCCTTGAGGCCAGGACCTGTGTGCCTTCTAGTGATGGCATATATGTTGCTTAAAAAACTGCTGGCAAGTTTAGCTGGACATGGAACTTGAAATCCCTTCTCTAATGAACAGAGTTAATCTTCACACCCAAGCTGAGAAGAAAAGACAGAGCAAACCCTCAGATATGAAAGCCCTGCTTGACTTTTACAGGACCCGAAGAAAATCTGTTAGCTCTTCTCTTTCTGTACGGAGAGCTTCCCTTATGCCTTCACTGGTGCTGAGCCCATCATGGGAGGAAGGGCAAAAAAGGGCAAACCTGGTTACAAACCCTACTGTCCCAGCATCCTCCTGCTAGAAGCCAGAATGTGGCAGGATGAAGATCTGGCCTTCCTCAAACAGTGGTCACCATGTGAATCCATTAAGTGACTGAATACAGGCATTTCTAAATCTTGAACCGGCACTCAGATCTTCACTGCTACCTTTCCAAAAGCTTTATCTTCAATCAATAATACCCTACCAATTTAGAATAAATAATAATAGTAGTAGTAGTAATAATAATAGCTACCATTTATTGAGCACCTATTCTACTCTGTGCCAGGCACTGTGCTAGGCACTTTTCGTACAAGTCTAATTTAAATCCTCACAACAACCCTGTGAGGTAGGTATTATTATCATCATTTTACATATGAGGGAATTGAGGCTCAGAGAGATTAAGTAACTCTCTTATCACGAAACCAAAAAGTAGTAGAGCTGGGATTCAAGCCCAGAACAACCTGACTCCAATCCCGTGCTCCTATGAATTAGGGTAGAGGCGGGGGGAGAAGAAGGACCATATTCAAGAAAGACTGTTGAAGTGGAATGGATATGATATGCTGACTAGTAAGAGTTGGGGAAGAATTTAAGTCCATAAATGTTCCTAGCTGGTATGCCTATGTAGACTGTGCTAAAGATCATCAGAGTTGGAATTAAGGAGGAACACACTTGATGGGGGAAATGAGTTGAGTCCATATAGATATGTCCATGGTGACGTCCAGTGGATAACACAGATCTAAAATTTGGAGAGAAGTTGTGGCTGGAGATAGCCATTTTAGAATCACCAGTGTATCAGTGGCAATTGAGGACATCAGGATAGATGACACCATTTGGGTAGTAAACAGAGGAAAGAGAAGTGAACCAAAGATGGAACACTGGGAGCACCAACATAGAAGGCATGAGCAATAGTGGAGGAATTCTCAAGGGAGTTGAACAAGGCAGAATCAGAAAAGGAAAAGTATAGGAACCAGTCCTGTAGTGGTGGGAGAAAGCCATGGCCTTGGTTGGGAGCAAATCTAGAGCTCCTAGAACGTAAGCAAGACTGAGTCATGCCTCCAACACAGCCCTTGGTCACCAAATACCCCAGGAAGTACTTGTTAAATGAATAAATGCCAAAATATCTCTACCTTGGTTTGCCCCAGAGCCTGGAGCTTAAGACTGAATCCTACTCTTGACACCCCAGTCCTAAAAATATAGATGCCTCAGTCAGCCAGGAGAATTTATAGAAGAGGCTTAAAGAGAAAGTCATGATTTGCTTAAACTGGAGAATAAGGTAAAAAATAAAACCTAGCATTCAGGATTCCCAAAAGTCCCCCTACCCAACCTTTCTCTGGGGTATCATAGTGATTGTGAAATCACAGATGGTTGTGTGGGGTAAGGGGCAGGGTGAGAACAACCTGTCAGTTGCTTGGGAAGTCCTTTGCAGAGCCTAACCTGAGATCCAGCTTATGAGCTTTA
The DNA here is from genome assembly GCF_053574225.1 of Canis aureus. NCBI lineage: Eukaryota > Metazoa > Chordata > Mammalia > Carnivora > Canidae > Canis > Canis aureus. The sequence goes on along the minus strand of NC_135641.1, from coordinate 21,670,404 downwards.
TCCAGGTAGGAGGATGATGGGGACATGTGTGGGAGGCTTGAGGGCTATAAGGGAGGGGACAGGGAAGTCGGGACCAGCCCTACGACCTGGGAGAGAGGGTCCGGCCCTCTGGGTAGGGACCAGCCCTGAGGCTTAAGTGAACTTGCATAGGCACATGTGTGTATGTGTGTGTGTGAGAGAAAGAGAGAAAGAGAGAGAGAGAGAGAGAGAGAGAGAGAGAGAGAGAGAGATGGGGCACTCTCGGGAAAGGGGAACAGAGTCTCTCATACATGGGTGAGAGTTTGGAGCCCTCCACAAAAGCCTAGTGACTCAACATGTTGAAGTGTAGGTGTGGGAGCTGAACATCCTTGGGAAGCCCTGAGGGGCTGCTGAAGCAGGGCTTCTGGTCTCCTCGGAGGCTGGGCCTCCCTTTGCTGGGGGCTCACAGAAAGTCAAACAGCCCGAAATTCTTGGCTGCTCCAGGCCCAGGAAAAATTGAGGGAAGAGAAAAGAAAGAAAAGAAATGTTTCAGGCCCAGAGGTGAGATGAGCCTGGTTAGTAGGGTTAGGGGTCTGATGGAACCAGCACATACAGCAGGCATGGGGGAGTATGGATATAGGGGTAGAACAGTTATGCTTCCTGGAAGCCGCTAGCAGCTCAGGCAACTTAGGAGGCCTTTCTGGGCTTCTAGTAAAGGCTAGCACAGGCTGGGATAGTGTGGATGGTTACTGGAAGTGACCACAGCTCTAGGATGCAGCACTGAAGCAGTGGCTGGGGTGGAGTAGGGTGGGTTGGGCAGTTAGAGGGGGGGTGGATGAAGCAAGTATTTTTTGTTGTCAGTAGTGCAGGGAAAAAGTTAAGAGATTGGCACACATGCTGGAGGCGATGCGGTTAATGAAGGGTGGATGTAGCTGGAAGGAAAGGTGCGAGGTTCCTGAGGGGAGAAACGTGGGGATAAAGGGGTGAACAGGCCCTCAGGGGGTCTGCGGGGGTCAATTCTTGAAGTGTATGTGGGGAATAAGGAGCAGCACCAGCAAGTCGGGTCCCAGTGACATGAAGGGTCCTGGGAGTCCTGCGCAGCGGTTAGTGGGTAGAGGGACAAGCTGGGTCCGGTGGCAGGTTAGGGGCCGCAGCGGCAATTGGTGGTGGGTGCACCCCGCCCTCACTGCGCCCAGCGAGCAGTTAGCGCGCCTGAATTTAGTTCAATTTATTTCCCTTTCAGGTACCAGACAAAGTAAAAAAGATGGACGGATGGAGAGAGGGACGCAGCCGCCCAGGTGTAGGGGTGGGACGGAAGTAGGGGAGGGGTCCTGTTCACATCACATCCACAAAGAACTCACTGGGGTTTCCCATGGCCATGCGGAAGGACTGTCTGCTGGCGGTCAGTTCGGGGGGCACGGAGGCCAGGTCGCGGCCCGGTGGGGCTCCTGGGGGCCCCATGGCCGCGGGCGGTGGGGGCATCATCAGCATTGGGGGACCGTAGAGAGGGGGTACGCCAGGGGGGCCGTAGCTCGGGTGCGTGTGGTGGCTGCGCAGGCTGCTGGCCATTGAGTGGTGGCTGCGGTGGCTATGCTCGCTGGCGGCAGGACCCGAGCGCTCGCTGGGTGCCCTTTCCCGAGGCCCCCGCAGGCTGCTGCGGGTTGTGTGGTCCGACTCGCTGCCGCTGCCGCCCGACTTCGAGTCCCCCGCCTTCGGGTCCTTCTCCTTCCGCCGGTCACTGCCGCTACGGTTGGAGCCACTGCTCCGGCTGCCTATAGGCGACAGGCAGGCCCCCAGCGGGGCATGTTCAGAGCTTGCAGAAGCAGTTTGGGGCTGTGCACCACCCTCCACCCCCTCCACCTTACCTTCACTGTGCTGACTGCTGGCGCTGCCCCCACCATAGCTGTACCCCAGTTCTGGGAAGCCTGGGTGTGGGTTGTAGGGGTGTGGGGGTGGCGGGTACTGGTAAGGGAAGGCCATGGGCCACGGCGCAGCCCCAGGGTGTGGCAAAGGGGCCAGAGTGTCCTGGTCAGAGGCTCCGCTGGAACCGTCGTGATCATGGAGGGACAAGTTGGCCATGTCTGTGGAGGGGAGGGGAGGCCCAGATGAGTTGGATCTGTGCCCTGCCCCCACACCCCTAGGTCAGGAGAGAGAGGTCCCCAGTCTAGGTCGGTACATTTACTATGACACCTAACAGCAGTGGAAGTTTATTCCCTAAATGAGAGGAGGCAGAGGTCAGAGATCTCTCACTTCTTCAGACCCACCCTGTGCCACCCACCGGAGATGGTGGAGAGGGAGACTGCAGACACAACACCAAGAAACACCTTCCTCAGGAAGGCCCTGAGTCCCCACCCCACTTCAGATGCTCCAGGCAGAATCCTGACACCCCACTCCCAGTCCCAGGGAGGCCCCCTTCCAAGTATTTGACAGTTTCCTCTCCTTCCTCAGTAAACTAGATGGGCAATGTTCTCTTCTGTTCACTTAAGGGAATATGAGAAACTGAAATAGCAGACAGGTATTGCAAACCTGCAAGTCATTGGGCATAATACAAAGCGCTTCAACTCATGCAAATGTTACCACCATCCTATGAAGAGGGAATTAGTCACATTTTTTCCAGGTGAGGAAAGTGAAGTCCAGAGAGGTTAAATGACCCACCTGAGGTCAATCCAAATTGTAGCCAGAGCAGAAGCTAGGAGTTGCTTACTTTCGTCTTACCTTTCCAGGTGAGTCATTAGTAAGAAGTAGGGAGCAGTTTGGGGAAATTTAGGTGAAATTTTGCCCTCACCCTTCACCTAGGGCTAAAAAAAAAAATACCCATTATAGGCCAAAACAAACAGGCCTTTCAGAGCCTCCCCATACAAAAGAAAGCCCTTGGCTCAGATCGATTTTCTGGTGCTGCTGTGGAAGGTGGAAAGGGATCCGAAAGAGAACAACTTAGGTGCCTCCTCTGTGTCCTCCACTCCATTCCCAGCCAGGCCTCATTCTTGACAGCACTCATCTCAGGGTATTAACATTACTTGTTTCATGTCTCTTGCTCCCACAGTAAACTGTGCAGTCCTTAAAGGCAAGGCTGCCCCGACCAATATTGGAATTACCTAAAAGGGGATACAAGGGGCCACCAAAGAGATTACGTGGCTGGGACACCCCTTGCTCACACCTCATCATACCAGGTCCCAGAGCTCTGAGAGAGCTAGAGTTGCCCTCCAGGCCAGGTGCTGGATACAGATGGAGCCCTTCGTTCCAAGTCCTTAAATAAGCCAGCCCAACCTTCCAGAGGAGAAGAGGTCAGGAGAGGTGGTCTGTGGAATCTACCGGCCAAGCCATCAACATGTTAAGGCCTGCAGCTAGCAGGGTGTAGTGGTGGTGAGAAGCAGGGGCCTGCCCTGGCTCATGCCCCAAGAGCTGGTGACTATTTCAGCCTCCAGGCTATTGTCCTGAAGGGAGTGACTGTGGGTTCCTGGGGATTCCAGATCTCCAGCTCTTTCCTTTGAGCCTGCCACATTCCCAGCTGAGGAGACCCTGGCCAGTGAGAAGCAAAAGACCTGTCAGCATATCTCTAACCTGGGCTTCTGGGGGCCTTGGCCATGGGTAGAAGACCCAAGAGGCTCCAGGGATAGAACAACATCTCTTAAGCAAAAATCACAGCTGTCTTGAGAAGCTATAGGGATCCTCGGAGGTTCAGGGCCAGGGCTGACTTATTCTAATGATGATAATAATAACCACACAGGATAGAGTAAGAAGCCATTAATTATAAGATGCACCCCAATTTCAGAGATACTGAAATGTGAAAGAAATGTTCATCTTAGAATCAATTAAGTTTATGAATAATGGAGAACATTTTAGAGCACTTACTGTGGGCCGAACATGGTGCTCAAAGCATTATACAAGGTCTTAACCTCTAAACAGCTCTGAGAGTTTCTAGTATTACCTCCAACTTACAGATCAAGAAATTAAGGGAATGAGAGGCTGTCACTTACTCATGTTCACAGTGAGAGCAAAGCTAGGATTTGAACTCAGACCTGTCCAACTTCAAAACCCTATGCACCTATCACCCTCCATCATGAACTTATGCCCTGCAGCAATAGCCTTTCTAGTTTTAGATCCTAATCTGAAGCATTTTAAAAGTTAGTTTTTGGACTTTAGCCAGTAAGCACCACTGGACTAACCAAAGACTCCCTGAGGTAGAGGCGGCTGCTGGGAGTGGGCCTCTGCTCCCAGCCCTGAGCAATGTTGTTCTGTTTTGAGGACTCCCCTTCCTTCCCAAGGGCTATCTACATGCTCAGGAAAAGAGGGGGTTCCCTGCACACCTTTACTCCTTAAAAGCCCTCATTAGCTTTGCACTCTCTCGAGATCAAGCCCAAACTGCTCGATGCAGCTTGCAGAGTCCCTCTATAAGATGGCCCTGACAGTTTCTCCAGTTTCATCCCAAGGCCTGGCCCACCCTCAAGGGTCTGAGAAGGCTGGGGACCTGGGGCCTCAGGCCAGCCCCAGGTCTGGCCTTGGTGGAACCTGCTTGGTGCTGGGAGGGTGATCAGGGGCCAACCATAGGACCTTTGTTTGACTCTGCTAGGACAATGCTTCGGCAACACCACACACCTACACAGCTCCAGATGGTAGTAAGTAAAAGGGCTCTAGAGCCAGAAAGACCTGGACCCAAGGCCTAACTCCTCTGCATCTGGCTGTGAGAATGGGTGGACTATTGAACTTCTCGAAGTCTCAGTTTCCTCAGCTGAAATAGGGATAGTGATCCATCTCCCTGAAGGTGAGGAGGCGGGGGTTGTGAGTACTGAGTGAGAGCAACATGATGCTTAGAAATAACCTGCATGGTGCCAAAAACAGAGGAGGCACTTTGAAAATGCCCACCCCAAGATGGGGACACAGAGCAGGTGAAAAGGCCCAACTGGGCTCTGCTTCTACTAGAGAAGGAAGCCTGGGTCAGCGCTCGAGCTGGGCCCCCAGCTTGGCTGCCCACTCCTGCTTCCCATGGGTGTCTGGGGGTCTGCTGCCACATCCCTGGGCACCTCCCCACTCCCAGCCAGGAGACGAGCAAGGAGGTCAGGGAGGCACATACTGCCACAGAGGTCACCGAAGATGTAGTAGCACTGCTCAGAGAAGGTGATCTTGTTGACAGTGTGGCGGATGAAGCCGGCTTTTAGCAGGTTGCTGGCATACTTGCGGGCCTCTCGCCGGTCAGTGAAGCCTTCCACGTTGTGGTATAGCCAGTCCACCACATCCGAGCCTAGGGGCAAGGCCGCCACTTGAATGGGAGGCCCACCTGACTTGGGCTCATCTGACCTCACAGAAGCCACAAGGCTGGGGCTGGTTCCAGCTCAAAGAAGTGGACCAAGGGAGATCTTCAGCCCCCAGCCTGCCCTTCCCAACACTCCCCACCCTGCCCTTCATCCCACCATGGGGCCCTCTCACCGATGAAAGCATTGGGGATGGTAATCTTGAGCCACATGCGGTCACGGACCTCCAGCCCAGATTCAGGGGAGGCCATGGCTTTTACAATGGCAGCCATGTCACTGTGGATGGACAGGTGGAAGTCATCTAGGCCTGGGGGTGGGAGGCAGAATGGTGAGGCAGAAAGGAGCTACAGAGTTAGGTAGAGAAGAGTCTGCATTGCAGTTCTACCACCCAAAAATCATGGACCAATGTTGAACGCACATTACTGACTTCTAGGACACTTAGTTTCCTCTTTTGTAAAAATAGGGACTTTAATATTTATTTTGCAAGGATTTTTTTTTTTTTAAAGTAGGCTCTATGCCCAATGTGGAGCCTGACACAGGGCTTGAATTCACAACCCTGAGATCAAGACCTGAGCTGAGGTCAAGAGTCCAATGCTTAACCAACTGAGCCACCTAGGCACCCCATATTTTGCAAGGATATTTGAAGAGAGAACTAAATAATGTAAGTGAAGGTGCTTAGCATACTGTATAATATGAGTGCTATAGTAAAAATGGCAGTTTTTTTACTGAGTGCTTACTTTATGCCACATACTAGAATTGAAGCTTCATTTATATCCTCTCATTAAACCTCCATCCGTCGCCTCAGAACCTGGTAGAGTGCAGATCATTGGTCCCATTTTACTAGAGGAAACTGAGGCTTGCTGGGTGTTCAGTACAGGTTCAGAGGCAAACACTGTTTAGTGAGGGTCGGGTGTCCACTGAGGGAAGAAGCTGCAGTGTGAGGTAGCTGGAATGAATTCAGCCTCCTCTCCAGCCCGCTATGACTTTTAAGCAAGAGTCTCCATGTGGGCTTTAATCAGTCCCTCCCACCTGACCGCATCTGCTGGGCCTAGGGGGCAGGGTTGGGCACTCACGCTCTGTGTCAGGGATGGAGCTGGTGATGGAAGAGCTGGTGGAGGTGATGGTGCTCAGGGAGGGGCTCATGCCATAGGCAGGGAAGGTGCCGGTCATGGCTGCAGTGTGGGAGACCCAGGCTGCAGGGTCAATGGGCCGGATGGGCTCACCTGCAGGGAGGATGAGAGGTCAGGGGCTGTCCACCCTGCCCACTGCCAGGCCCAATAGGGTAGGTATGAGGGTTCAGGCAACACAGAAGGAAGGAGAGACAGGGTTCACATGTGCCAAGCACCAGCTTTAGGGCCAAGTCCCCCAACCACTTACTCCTGGGCAGTGTGAAGCAACCACGTGGACTTGGGTCCCAGCACTTGGCTACAGTCAGGGTGATGGGCCTGAAAGCAAGGGTGTCCCTAGTAAGGGCAGGATACGCGGAATCTAGACCAATCCCCTGGCATGATGGCCAGAAATTCCTGCCCTCTCCTTCCCAATGTCCCATGCCATCCATACCCCGGTTTGTGCACAATCTCCCGCAGCACCCGGACTGCGTCGTCATTACTCATGTTCTCAAAGTTGATCTCGTTTACCTGGGTGAGAGGACCAGAAGTGGGATAAGCAGCTGGGTTGGGGAGGTGAGTAGGGAGGCTGACCTTAGTGGATCAAGAGGTCTTCCCCCTACCAAGAAGTGGGCTCTAAATGAGCAGGGTGCAGGGGACAGGGATTATCTCCCTACTCCCCATCCACACCACCATTCCAGGTGGGCAACGGTACCTGCAACAGCATATCTCCTGGCTCAATGCGTCCATCTGCAGCCACAGCCCCACCCTTCATGATAGAGCCGATATAGATGCCTCCGTCACCACGCTCGTTGCTTTGGCCCACGATAGAGATGCCCAGAAAGTTGTACTTTTCTACAGAGAGTGATACAACCTTAAGAGGGAAACAAAGTTCCTACCCAGATTCTGAACCCCTTATTAGAAAAGGGTGGAAAGGGATTGGGATGAACATTCACTGAACCTGAATCAGGCCCTGTGTTCAGCATGGTCAAGCATACTTCCATTTAGTCCTTGCTAGCTCTGCTGCAGGGATTCTTAGTCCCATTTTACAAAGCAGGCAACCGAGGTTCGGAGAACTTCGATAACTTTTCTAAGCCATTAAGTGGCAGAGCCAGGATTCAAACTCAGACTTAAATTCCAAGGTTGGGGCTCTTTTCACTACATCGAGCTATCTCCTAAAGACAGTACCTAAGGCAGAAATCAGAGAACAACAAGCAATGCTGAAAAACGGAAAGGGGATAGGAATCAGAAATTACTTCCTCCAGGAAGCCTTCCCTGCTGTCATCCTCTGCTTCCACACCTCTCTGTGCTTGTCTCTGCCATAGCCCTGATCTTGGGATATGGAAATGACCAGTTTATGTACTAGCTTATGTTCATGAGAGAGCGCTCCTCAGGGGCAGGAAACATTAACCTTTTTTTTTTTTTTTTTTTTAGGAAACATTATCTTGTATTTCGCTGAGCTCCTGCCTGGTGTCTGGCATACAGCAGGAGCTCAAGAGTATTATTTCACCAGACTCACCCATGTTGAGAGTGACTGTGATGATGTTGAGTGACATGGTAGAGTCCGTGATGCTGCTGAAGGATGAGGACTGGAATAGACAGAGGCCCTGTCTGTCGCAGTGGCCGCTGGGGTGGCAAGAACTCACTGCTCCCAACTAGCTCCTCCTCGAGGTGAGCCCTCAGCGCTCCCTCCCCTCTAAGGCTCAAACGCTGGCCCGATAGGAGGGGATCTAAGGAAGCACAACACCCTGGGTCTGCCTGGACAGGGCTCAGTGTACCCCCACCCATCCTTGGCATCTCAGGCCCGTACCCGCTCAATCCGTGAAACCTTCTGCTTCCTCCGCCGCCGCTTATGTCTTCTCATCAGGCGTGAGGCGCTGCTCTGTTCTGTGGAGCTGCTGAACCTGGAGGGCCCACAGTCGTTCCCCACCAGGCTGGCCCAGCCCTGCCCCATAAGAGGCACTGCGGGGCCCAAGTCCCCCATGCAAAACCCACTGCCCTCCCAGGGTACCACCATCCTGGGAGGTGAGGGGGTCAGGACTGTTCAGGGGTCACCTGCCCCAAAGTACCAATGAACCCAAAGCCCCACCTGCTGGTGGAGTCATCCTCATCCGAATCAAAGAAGCTGGTGGTCTCTAACTCGCTGCTCATAAGGGTGGATGAGCTATCATAACCCCCTGGTTCTCGCCGCCGTTCCCCCTTTGCAGTTCCATTTAGCCGGGTTGCTGTGGGAATAGAGGCAGCTGGGTTCGCAGTGCTGACACAGGAGGGAAGGGAGGACACAGGGCTGGGCTAAGGGCTGTGCTGCGGGCAGGCACATCCAGAGCTCAGGAAAGGGCAGAGAAGTGGGTAGCTGAATGGAAGCAGTGAGGAAGGTGTAGGGGTGGGGAGGGGAGACATCTGTTTAGGAAAGACGCACTGTGCTCTGGGCCGTCCCTCCTGCGTGGCCGCTCACGCTGGGCAGATACCAAGGAGTCCGTCTCTGTGTCATTGTCCAGGTTCTCCTGGCTGCCTCCACCAGCATGAGGGCTACAGGGAAGAGAAGACTTGGTGGGAGAGGGGGCAGGCTGGGGGCTCCCTCCTCCCCCAGCCCTTGGCTGAGCAGATGCAGCCCTCTCCCATGGGCCCGCTCCACTCTCAGGTCACACTCACTGGAATGATGGGGGCCGGGAGTCCCCAATGCCTCCTGTGCGCTCCATGGGCGGTGGCAGGTCTGATGGGTTGTCAGCACAGAAGGGAGCTGCCTCTGGGTGTGAGCCCTCAGCAGACACCAACTGATGGGGATAGAATGGGTGGGTAGTGTGGTACAGGGGCACCAGGGAAAAAGCAGATAGTTGGCTTCTGGCCGGGCATGCAGCCTTGGGGAGAATGAAGCAGGGGGCATGGAGGAGAAGAGATAGGACTGTGAAAGGTCAGCTGTGATGAGGAACGGACTCACTGCTGGTAGACGGTGAGGATGGGGGGCATGAGCTATTGTAGCGGGATGGGGACAGAGAATAAGGGTCAGTGGTCCAAGGGAGAAGTTGGCTGGAAGCTCAGGCAAAGTGCCTCAAAGGGCAAAGGAGACATTTGTGTCTCCAATGAGTGTTTCTCACCCCTTCCTTCCCCACATTCCACCCCCACCCCTCACCTTTCACTAAGGCTACAGAATCCGGAGTGAGAAACAGTTCAGGTAGAAAACTCAGGGGAAATTCAGATACTGAAGGATAAACCCACCAGCTACAATCTTAGTTATGCTTTTCCTCTGTCTAGCCCACCACAGGAACGCAAGAAGAGAGAGGGCTAAGGAGGGCTCCTTACCCAGGACACCACCCGGCCATTGAAGCAGGGCAGCTTGGCATTGTCGTCAGAAATCTCCTCCTTCACCACTCTGCAGGGAAAGGGTGGGGGTGTCAGAATGAGCTTTCTGGGGTAGAAATGGAAGTGTCATCACAATCCTAACTCAGGGGGTCCTTTCTCCACCCTAAACTGGGAATCATGCCACTAACCTAAGCCTATTCAAGTGGGAGCAGAAGTGGGGAACACTTAGGGACAGCTCTTTAGCACCACCAGGAAGACAACAGCCCTGTCCAGGCCATGTGTCATCCTAGGGTGTCCTCTCAGTCATCAGGTGATTGCAAATTACACCTGACAAAGTGTTATCTGCCCTGAGAGTGGCTACTCCCTAGAACCTGAGAGTGCTTAGCCCAGCCCAACATAGCTCTTCTGGGCTGGACTTATTCTTTCCCTCTGACCCTAAACAAGGAAAAAGCACACCCTTATTTCTGTCTTTCCCTTCTTGGGAATCTTGACATTCTTTTGGGAGGTGTGGATGATGAGTTTAGGAAAGAGAAGGGGGAAAGGTATTTACTGAACATCCTCCACTGCCATTATGATAATAGTACAAACTGCTCTCATTTACTGGGCATGTATCATGGGCCAAGCACTAAGCTACTTGCATCACTTCTTTTTATACTCACAGCATTGCTAAGATAGATACAGTAACTAAGGCTTAGTAGGTTCAGAGATTCACTTACAGTCACACCACTAATAAGAACTGGAATTTGAATCCTGGTCAGTGTGATTCTTCAGCCTTTATTCTTACCTATTATACCATCTTATCTTCCTGTAGTAAGAATGTGTAATATTCACATCACCTTCATTGTATGGACAAGATCCTCATTTTATGAATAAAGAAATGGAGAAACATTCAGTAGACATGGGAGAAACATGTCCCAGGTCACAAAGCTGGAAGATGTCAGAGATGGAATTCAACGCCAAGCTTTCCTGACTCCAAAACCCATGGTCTTTTCATAGTATTTCACATTTTTCCCCATACAGTGACAGGTGATGTGGATCTGTGTGTGTGGCGCGGGTGTGGGGAGACAGTGATGTGGGATATGGAGGGGGTGGATGTGTACACAGGCATGTAGTTTGGCTAAAGGGATGCATCAAGGCAAGAAGTCAGACCATGATTACAGTTTGGGGCCAGGGAAAGGAACGGAAAAGTTTGATGGCTGCAGACTGTGTCAAATAACCCAGGAGTACAGAGAGGGAAAGATGTGATCGGGGACAAGACAAGATCGGGGACACATGCCTGGTTGTGAGCAGAGAGAAAATAGCAAGGAAGGAAGCTGGGAAGCCTAGTCCTGTTCTTGGAGCAGCTTCTGCCCAGAGCCGGGAACGTGCTTGGCTCTTTGTGATGCTCACATTCTTGGACTCACCGCCAAGTCTGAAGACGGAGCCTGCCCTTCTCCCTCCCACCCAGCTCTGGTTCCTCCACCATTTCCAACCCCACAAAGACCCTGGGAAAGCAGCTCTAATTATCCTGGTCAAGCCATAATGGCAGAAAGCCTAGGGATAGAATGTGCTAAAAAGAAGGGACACAGAGGTAGCTCAGAGTCACCAGCCAGTCTTGGCTACAGGGTACCCGAAGCTTGCACCCCATTATGGGAACTGGGGCTCAAAAGAAAATGGGGTATGTGGGTCACAGGGCAGATGATCTGCTCTGGAGAGGGTCTCCCTGTGGTGGGAAACTGCTGCTGAGTCCCCCCCACCCCCTTCCCCAGCAGGCCCCATCACACAGCTCCATGCTACAGATGTTTCCTCTCTTTCTAGGGGTCACCAACAGGTCACCAAGGCTCTGCTGACTCATATGGATCAGCTGATCTTCAGCAACAGCCTTGGGGGACCTCAGACAGTCCTCCCCTCCCACCATGGAGATGAATGCCTCAGGGGCTCAGCGTTGCACAGCATTAACACACACACTCTCTCTCTCTCCCTCACACACACACACACACACACACACACACAGGCCCCAAGCAGAGTTGAACAAATCTGGGTTTTAATTCTGCCACTTATTAGCCCTCCTATCTTAGAGAAGTTTCTTAACTTTTCAAGCCTTTGTCTTGTCCTGGTAACTGGGATTTGTGAATGCCTGGCATGATCTAGGCTTACAATAAAAGCTTGTTATTAACCGTGTCAATTTTTAGCAAGTTCCACACTCTCTTTCCAACTAGGTGTAAGCTCCTAAGGGCAGAGACCAAACAAATCTGCGTATCACTCATCATCATTCATTCAATTAAAAAGCCTTTACTAAGAACCCAGCAGGCTTTAAATCCTGCGCTTGCCATTGTATAAACCTCAAGAAGCATCAGACCAGGAGTCTAAAAAAAAACCAGGAGTCTACCTTGTCCTTAGAGGTTATGGCCCAATGGATAGTTCATACAACTATATGGTAAGTAGGAAGTGGTCAGAACCTGAGAGCAGCAGATGTGTTCACTGGACAGACAGCTGTTGAGTATTACTTAGGTGTCAGGTCCTGGCTAGGAGCTTGGTATGTGTAAGGATAAAGAGGATAAAGTCCTATAACTTTAAAAGCTAAACGCAGAGGATGGGAAATTGTGGACCTGGGGAAGACAAGGGAAGAGCAGTGTGCTCTGGGTAGAAGGCCCAGAGGCTGGGCAGTATGTGATGTGGAGCAGGGAGCAGCATAGTTGGTAGCCCAACTTCCCAAGATGCTCCTGCCCACGGCTCAAGGTCACTCTAGCATCCATCCACCAACTCCCTCAGTGCTGAAAATGTTTATTTTTCCTCCATTTCCCAAGTCATTTAAGAGGGTCCTTTCTGCTTTAGCTTGACAAGTACTTCTGGAGACCAGATGGGAGATGGGGAGTCCTCACGCCCTACAAACCAGAACTTCATAGGGTGAGCCTGGAGAGCAGGCTCTGACCTACTGTCCCATCTGTCAGCAGGGGTCGATGGCCTCTGCCCGACCCTGGTCTCATGGGGCTAGGATAAGTGGCAGCCCTATCACCTTTACAGTTTGCCAAGGCTCAGCATCTCCCTCAGAGAGCATGTATCTGTTCAGTGGTGATAATAATAACACCTACCATTGTGTGATTAAGGTCATAGACTTTGGAGCCAATTTCTTATGCAGAATCAAGCTCTGCCACTTACTTAGCTGTATGGCCTTGAGTTAATTAAGTTTTCTCTGTGCTCTAGTTTCTTCAACTATAAATCGGAGATATTACTGCTTATTTCATAGGGCTGTTAAGATGATTGAATGAGTAAAGATTTGAAAAGCATTTAGACCAGTGCATGCACACTGAAGCACCATAGAAAGAGTCTGTTAAATAAATAAATGAAATATATATACTTCTCAGTCACGAGTTTTCTGTGACAAGACAGCCCTACCAGCCCTCTCCTGCTCAATAATCCTTCTGTGGATAAAAACAAAATCTCCTCCTTTAGCTTTGTTCTCAACCCTGTTAAAACAGTCTACTATAATATTTTGCAAAAGATGACTCAAGTACCACTAATGTATGAAAGATTGCTTCAAGTGCACCTGAATGTTTAATTCAGTAGTTAAGTATTTATTTTTAACATATTTGAGAAATACAAATAGAAAATCAAACCTTGATTTCATATTACTGATTGGGTCAAGCTAAGAAAGAATGAGTGAACTGATAGTAGATTTAAAGAACAATAAGTCAACAGTAAGCAGATGTAATGGGGTTTTTCCTATAACTGCAGTTAGGCCTGGCTTGACAGCAGCCTGGGGGTAGTGGGAGGCAGCCCAGAGAGGTATAGGTTTAGGAGGTGGGGGCTAAACCCAGTGGGTTCAGAGGTGAGATAAGGGTGGAGACACAGGCCTGTCTTAGTCCCTCAAAGGCATCTGGTCCCAGGGTGGCTCCAGCACACTCTAGCTGATTGCCCTTATCCCATACCCTGAGGCTGCATCTTGTTCTTTTCCAAATCTATTTTTCTCTTACCAGGCCAAGGCATCTGTCCCCTCACTCTCACCCCTTGCAGATCGATCCCTCTTCAGAATCTTCCAATCAGGGGTGTCCGTCTCTGGACTGAAGCCAGACAACCATCACAACACCAGGAATACCCCACCCCAGGGTAGGAAGAACAACAGAAGAATGGTCAAAAGCTGCATAGCCCTTCCCACTGTACAAAGCACTCTCACACAGAATCTCATGGGCTCATCAAACCCTGAGTTCCGTGGGGAAAGGTGACAGCAAAACATGCTAGGTAGAAGAGAGAAGGTGCTTGCTTTCTAGGGCCAAGAGGGCAGGGGTCCTGGAAGAGAAGCCAGAGTCATCAACACAGGGAAGGAGAATGTCTCCCCTCACTCAGCTCTGAGGCCTCAGCTCCAGGGAGCAGTGCAGGCCTCAGACTGGGGTTGGAGAGACAGCCTTTAGGCCTGGAGGGCTGGGGAAAGCCTTCCCCACAGGCCTCCAGGCCCAGTGCCCAGTTACTGTGGGACAGGCAAGTCTGGGGGCCTCCCCCTCCCCCAGTCCCCTGGGAGTTGTGGGGGGGGGGGCGAGGGGATGGGCTAGACTCCCCCTCCCAGGCCAGCTGCTACAGAACCTTCCGGGCTCCAACATTCCATCCCCTCTTAAAGGGGAAGTGGCTGCTTCCAAACTCCGCCTGTCCAAAGCCCTGCAGCTGGGTGGAGAAGACCCCGCCAGGGAGAAGATGAAGAACACCAAGAGACTCTTCCTGGCCCTCCCATCCAGGCTCTGAGGCCCTTTCCAAGATCTCCCCCTTGGCCACCATCTGGAGGGGAAATCAGCACCTAGGCCAGGGGGGACTTCTCAGGGGTCAGGCACTCCAATTCCCTGACAACATCCTGAACACCCCACAAGGAAGGGGAGACAGCTAAATAAACATTAGGTCTGCTGGCTTAGCTTGCAACCTGGCCCCTGAAAACCCCTTCACCAACTCCCCCTCCCCCCAGTTCAAAGTCCCACTGCATAGCCCCTGTATGCACTACTCCAAATATGGCTGAGTGGTGGAGCTGAAAAGATGGAGAGGGCAAAGGCCGAGTGCCAAACACCCCAATTCTATGCTAAAAAGGTGGCTCCCTTGGCAGGCGGACGGCTGGGGACTCGGCTCTGGAATCGGGTGGGGGTGTGTGTGTCTAAGTGGGCCGCTGGTCTCTGAGGAGGTGAAGGGGGCTTGGAACTCTGGTTGCTCTTGGGGAGCTGGACGTCCTCCTAAAATGGGGGGGCTAGGTCCCCCCCCAAGGTAAAAGGAGAGTCCCTAAAGGGGCTGGCACTCCAGCCTCTGAAAAAGCCAGGCGGCCCCCCAAATGGCCAGGTCGCCGCCTGGAATCCAGAGTAGGGCCAGAAGCCAGTGCAGCAAGGGGAGCCCAAGCTGGCCCCGCGGGCCCCGAGAAGCCGGGAGGGCCGGGGTCCCCCGGAGGTGAGGCGGGGGCCATCCTCACCCGAAATCGTCGTCCATAGACTTGAAGAAGAACTTATAGCTGGGTCGCTGCAGAACGCCCTTAAAGTCAGCCAAGGTGACGCGCTCGGCGGGCAGGGGCAGCTTCACCAGGTACGGCGTCTCCTGCCCGTCCAGGTGGTAGATGATCTTGGTCTCGCCCATGGCTCCGGCCTCGGGGCCCGCGGCCCGCGCGCGGCCTGCTCCGGCGGCCGGGCCGGGCCGGGCCGGGCCGGGCCTCTGGCGGCGGCGGCGGCGGCGGCGGCGGCGGCGGCGGCGGCGGCGGCGCGCGGCGGGCCCAGCGGCTCAGCCTCGCTCGGCGGCCGGCCGCGGCGCCAGCTCCCTTGTTCTCCGGCCGCTCCCGGGTCCCAGCGCCGCCTGCCGCCGCCGCGGCCGCCGCTTCCGCTCCCCACTCGCCCCGCTCCGCTGGCGACGGCGACTCTTCCGGCGGCCGCGGCCCTCCCGGCTCTGCGCCGCGGCTCGGCCCGCTCCCCTCCCCCGCCCCCGCCCCCGCCCCCGCCCCCGGGCGGCCCCGCCCCGCCCCGGCGCGAGCCCCGCCCCGCCCCCGGCCGCCGCCGAGCCGCGCTGGCCTCTCGGCAGATGGCCGGGCCTCGCCGGGCCCCGCGGACGCCCCGCCCACCCGCCGGGCGCAGAGCTCGGCCGCGGCGCTGCGGCCCCCGGCCCGCGGGGAGCCTGGTGGCGGGCGCCCGGGCCCCCGGACCGCGGAGGGCGGCTCTCACCAGGAGGGCCGCCCTCTCGGACTCCTCAGGGCCTCGGCTCCGGACCCGAGGCGGAAGCGCTGTGCCCCAGCAGCCCGGGGTCACTTTGGTGGTGGTGGTGGGGGGGGGGGGGGGTGGCTCTGACCAGGTGTGGATGGGGGAAAGTGACCTTCACATGGTCCTTTTAGGGTCTGTTGGAAAACATAGCTGCTGTCACTGAGTCTTCCAAATTAAGTTCCTTGAGAATAGAACAGAATCGAGTTCTGATTCCCTCTAGCCTCACTGCAATTTCTAGGTGCAGAGCAGTCAGTGGCTTCATAAATGGACTGAGGCTAAATGAGCACAAGAATGAAAATGAGTGCATGACTGGGACGGTAAGTCTCAAACCAGAATTAGGTATAATCTATCCCTGATAGATCTCCTCACCTCTTAGCTATCTATCTGATATATCTATCTATTTACTTATTTAGATTTTATTTATTCATGACAGACACACAGAGAGGCACAGACACAGGCAGGGGGAGAAGCAGGCTCCGCACTGGGAGCCTGATGCAGGCAGGACTCTGTCCCAGGACCCAGGATTCCTACGTGAGCGGAAGGCAGATGCTCAACCCCTGAGCCACCCAGGCATCCCACCTCTTAGCTTTTAATTCATTTAATAAGTGAGTGCCCACTAAGGTGCAAGGCATGCTGCAGGGGATAAAGTGAAGACAAGACAGATAAGGCTGACCTCAGTCTGGACTTTCACTCATCTGAAAGGAGACACACAAGCTTGTAATAAATAACTTCAGAGTGACAAACGCTATGAAAAAGATAAAATGGAGTGATGTGGTAGTAAAAAGGAGAAGAGAACCATGGGTGATTAGAGAAAGCCTCTTCCATTTGAGCGAAGGAATAAAATGGAAAAAGAGGAGCACCTGGGTGGCTAGGTCCCTTAACCAATCTACCTTTGGTTCAAGTCACGATCATGATCTCAGGGTCCTAGGATGGAGCCTCAAGCCCGTAGGGCTCCCTGGTCAGCGGGGAGTCTACTTCTCTCTCTGAAATAAGTAAAATCTTAAAAAAAAAAAAAAAAAAAAAAAAAGGAAAAAAGCAGCTAGAAGAAGGTCTGGTGTGGGGGAAAAAGCATTCCAGGCAGAGGGCACAGCCAAGTATAAAGGCTCAAGGCAAGAATGAACTCTCAATTTGAAGAACAAGAAGGCCATTGTGACTATAGTGATAGTGGTAGAATGAGGCTGGAGAGGTAGGCTGGGACCAGACCACATAGGTCCTTTAAGGCCACAGGAACAAGTGTGGGCTCCTCCTCCTCCATTTTATACACTGTTGCCACATTAGCATTTTCAAAGTAAGTACCTCTTCCAGACTCTCCTGCTCAGAAACATCTCCACACTCCCCAGTGCTTTCCAAATATTTTTAGAACAATATTCAAAACTCTCCATAACCTAAACTACCTACCTCTACAGCTATTTTTTCATTATATCCTGGCTAAATTTTTTACTTCAGCAAATCAACCTATTTGCTAGCCTCTGCACATACCTTGTGTATTTTCATTTCATACCCTTCTCTTTACTTTTTTAATTAAATATATGTGCATATTAATAAAGTTCTTAACAGCAGTTCTCTGTTCCATTTTCCATACCATGCCAGTATATACATATTTTTAAGCCTCATACTATTTGTTGATTTATGCATTCTGGACATTGCATATTTATTTCCAAATTTGATTGATGGATTTATCTTTCTTCCACCTCCCCCTAACCTTTTAAAATAGTAAAATCATACTTTTGGTTAAGCGAATATAGTTTTTAGTATTGACATTTTGCCTATGAGTAAATGCTTCCTTTTTACAACTTTTTGTTTCTCCTGGCATTAATCATTGCTTTACTTCTGCTTTTTCTTTTTTTAAAAATTTTTAAAATTTATTTATGATAGTCACACAGAGAGAGAGAGAGAGAGGCAGAGACATAGGCAGAGGGAGAAGCAGGCTCCATGCACCGGGAGCCCGACGTGGGATTTGATCCCGGGTCTCCAGGATCACGCCCTGGGCCAAAGGCAGCCACCAAACTGCTGCGCCACCCAGGGATCCCCCATACTTCTGCTTTTTCATATTGTATATCTACCATTAAGTCTTATAATCTAATAGTTTTCCATGCATATTTTGCTTACACAGCCAAATATATTCGATAATCCAACCATTTTTCCCCCTAGGGCCTTCCATTCTCTTGCTCTGGTCTGCACTATTGGCTGTCTCCGCCTATGCACAGCTGTCATCCTGGGACAGCATCCTCCTCAGAACTCCCTTTACCTCCACGATGTTGGATCCCTGTTTCCCGGATATTTTATTCATTTGCACACCTATGGTGGCTTACTTTGGAAGCACGGGAAAGAAAACCCCTTTCAAGAACTTGCAAATCTGAAAATGACTGCCAAGTAATTTTCCTTCAAAATTTTGAAGGTATCACTACATTGTCTTCCAGCATCCAGTGTTGCTATTAAGCAGTCAGTTTGATCTCTATTTTTCCTAACGCTTTGCACATAGCTTGTTTTTACTCTCTGGAAATCTTTAGTAAGTTCTCTTTATTCCTGGGGCTCTAAAATTTCATGGTGATGCATCTTGGTGCTCAATTACTATGCTAGGCTATGCTACTTGGTGAGATCTTTCCATCTAGAAATTCAACAGTATTTCCTTGAATTATTTAATAACATCACTACTATTTTCCCTGTTCTTTTTACGACCCGTTAGATGTTGGACCTTCTAGATTGATCCTTTTTTTTCTCCTTTACCATATATTCCCTCTTATTTTTAAAAAAATATTTTATTTATTCATGAGAGACACACAGAGAGAGGCAGACATAAGCAGAGGGAGAAGCAGGCTCTCTACTGGGAGCCCGATGTGGGACTTGATCTTAGGACCCCGGATCACAACCTGAGTGGAAGGCAGATGCTCAACCACTGAGCCAACCACGTGCCCCCCTCCCCCCTTATTTTTAAATAACTGCACTTTTGTGAGATTTTCGTATTATCTCCAACCTTCCTTCTATCCAATTGGATAGGTAAAATGTTCACAATTCAAAATTCAACTACATAAGGATGGATATAGTTTCCATCCTATTCAGTTGTCTAGTCCTCAAATTATCAGTAGGAAATAATTTATTTAAATTTCTAAAAGCCTTGTCATCTAGTCCTCCCTTTTCATAGAACTTTCTTCATAGATAAAATATCTTCCCTCTTTGAGTTTTGAGAATAATTATAGCTCCCCCCACCCTGAGGTTTTAAAAAAGCTCCCCATTTTCTCATTGTTTCCTTGATTTCAGTTTTGTTTTGGTCTTCACCTTTCATGTTGGAAGTTTCCTCAAATGTTTGATGGCCATTGGCAGTCTATTCACATTTATTTATTTATTTAAAATATATTTTTAAAATATTTATTTATTTATTCAGAGAGAGAGAGAGAGAGAGACACACACACACACACAAACAGGCTCCATGCAGGAAGCCTGATGCGGGACTCTATTCCGCATTGAGATCCTCCGGAGATCACACCCCGGGCTGCAGGGCTGCAGGCGGCGCTAAACTGCTGTGCCACCGGGGCGGCCCAGTCTATTCACATTTAAGAGCGAGATACTAAGCAGCTGATTGGAAGCTCTGTCTTTGTTCAGGGCTTTTTTTTTTTTTTTTAATTAAAAAAATTTTTTTAAAGTAATCTCTCTACTCAAAGTGGGGCTTCAACTCACAACCCCAAGATCAAGAGTCCCAACTCCACCAACTGAGCCAGCCAGGTACCCCCGTGTACAGGGCTTATTAACTAACAGATTTCACTGTAGGGTAATCAAGTCGGGGTAAAGATGCCTTTTTGTTTTGAGGAAACAAAAAAATAAAAGTATTTAAAGGCTTTCCCCATTTTTCAGTTTGTTTTTGCCTCTGTTGATATTCAGAGCCCTCATATACTTAATCCCTCATTTCCAATCTAGCTGATAACCCCCATCCCCATGTCTGCTCTTGTCCAGAGGCTCTGAAATTTCATGGGGCTATTTCACTCATTCTACTAGGCTCATGAACTCTTGTCAGTCTGAAAACCCAATACCTTTGAGTTTAGGAAACCTTCATAAATATTTCTTTGATAATTTCTTCCCTATCATTTCTCCAGAGACTAATTCTCCCACTTCTTGCAGGAGAGTAGGGGGTAATCACCTGGCTAAATTAGATGAGGTAGACCTGGGAGACCTTCTCTCATATAGATCTCGGATTCCTCTCCACCCAACCCTGTTGTCAGCAACCAATCCTTATCTGCTCTGCTACACCTATTCTGGGTTTTAAAGAGCACATTGGGGGCAGCCCGGGTGGCTCAGCAGTTTAGCATGCCTTCAGCCCAGGCCGTGATCCTGGAGACCCGGGATGGAGTCTCACATTAGGCTCCCTGCATGAAGGGAGATTCTTCTCCCTCTGCCTGTGTCTCTGCCTCACTCTCTCTCAAGAATAAAATCTTAAATAAATAAATAAAAGGGCACATTGGGTTTGCTTCTTGTTAGTCACCTCAGCAGATAGAACCCATTTTATTCTGCTCTGTTAAGTCAACTTTGACTCTTTCATTTATTTTTCATTTCCCAAAATGTCAGTGTCTCTCAATCATTGGGATCACCTCTGGTTTTCCTTATTGAGTCATGAACTTTTTTTGAAGATTCCTTTACTAGCATTTGAATGGGCTTTTGGAAAAAGTAAAAAACCCCACATGTTTAGTGTACCATATTTATATGGAAATCCTTTGCTTGCTTTTAAAGTCCCCTTCTACCTCTACTTTTAGGCAACTCAGGTGTCATAATCCTGTAAGTCTCCTCAATTACTCCACTGGAAGGAATCTCTTCCTTCTAAAAAGTTCTATAGGCCACTTCTGATCTCTGCCACCCATTAGGTACAAATCAGAAGTGCCCTATAAGTTATTTGTATTTAATTGCTCCTAGTAGGCCATGCCAAAACCTTCATATCCCCGGTAGGTTCTAGGTCCTGTATCTGAAAAGCACAAACTGAGATTTACTGAATAAGAAAAGTAAATTAAGCCAAATCCTAAATTAGATGAGATAAAGAAATACTCTAGAAATACTTTAGAAATACTCAGTAATGCCCTTCACACCTGAATACAATTCAGTATCATTTTCCTTAGCTTACTCTTTTCTACCCAACTAAAATGAACAATGGCAACCATTTTATCTGTGATGTCAAGGAGGGCCACTTATTAACAGTAACATCTGCCATGGTTTAAGTGTCAATAGGATATGAGTTTTAGGACAAGAAAGCCAAGAAAGATGAGACAGAAAGGCAGGTCTCATGAGGTTAAAGGAGACTATACAGCACAGTGGTGAACTCCAGCATGGCTCAATCAACGACCAGTTATGGGACATCTCTGAACTTTAGGCTCCTCATCTGAAAATGGGGATAAGGCCTACCTCATCTACTGTGAAGGCTAACTAAACACATGAAAAGTATTTAGCAAAATTCTTACCACATGGTAAGCACTCTCTCAATATTAGGGGAAAGCCCATTTCATAGGATCTTCCTCTGTTCTTAGGATACCTATTGCTGGCTTGGCATTATATTTGCCTCTGGAGGCAATTTTTTTTCACTGTGACACTGAATATGTTGAAACAGAAAGAATTTTTGATCACGAGATTCAAGTCCTTAGCTTTACTCCTTTTAAGAATCTTGATACCTTAAGCAAATTTTCCTTATCTGAACATCCCAGCTTCCCTGGTAGTAGTACTGGATCAACTGGACAAAGCATGTGAGGGAGTGGCAGTTGGACCCTGTGAGGGAGTGTAATGGACTTTACATATGCTTGGATCATCATCCTCCGGCAGGAAAGTGTTGGGACTAGAACTCTCTATGGAAATAGCCTCAGGCACATCACTCCAGGACCACGGACTGTTCCACAGAGGCTGGAAAAGAATCTAGGCCTTTCATTCCCTATGAGCCACGGCAAAGGTCAATTAGCAAGGGACCACAGTACCACCTAGTGGCCGTAACACCCCACTTCTCCCTCTCCCCCAGGTGTTCGGGAAATGCTGCCAGGTTCAGAACTTTCTGGTCACCTACATCAAGAGCTGATCAGTCATAGTTGGAGAGAAACCAAATACATCCCCCTGTCTCTTTTTTAATATTAACAAATACAAGCAGCAGAAAGGGCCAGCTGCTCTCTGCTGTTCCCTGAGGGAAGGCCAGAGCACAAAATTGTTCCTCTAGACTTCCTCTAACTGCGGAGCCTGCCTTGCTCCTTTTTAGGCAGAGCTTTGTTCCAGCCCAACTTTCCTTTTCCCAAGTCCCCAGGCAGGATGGGAGGCACATGGTTGCTGGTGGTAGGACGAATACTGTAGTTCCAGCCTCTGCTCCTTTAAGCCTCAGCTTAGATGGCAGTCATTCATCCTTCGGCAACCAGAAGCCAGGAGGGCTATCAACTACACCAAGAGAAGCAGACAGTGCAACTTCAGTCATCTTCGGATGACTCCTCTTCTGCCTCTTTTAGCCACTGGATGAACCTCTGCAGCTGTAAGGAAGCAGAGTGGAGAGCTACTGAGGGAGGGGGATATAAGTAGCTTTAACAGCTACAGAGGCTGGAAAAGAATCTAGGCCTTTCATTCCCTATGAACCATGGGACCAGACAACTGCCTTGGTGACAGGAGGGCAGCCTGACTCACCTGTTGGTTCTTGCGCAACTGCCGGCCCTTGTCAGTCATATCCTTTTGGCTGAACCAACTCAGGATTGTTTCCTCAGCCAGGATCTCCAGCTGGTAGAAAGCCATGAGTACCTGCCGAAGGCCAGAAGAGATCTCAGGGACCTTGCAGAATCCAGCAAGATATAACAGAGGAAGAGGGGACAAGATCTTAGCACTTCTCTCTACCAGACTATCAGCTTCCTTTAAAACACCAAGCAGTTGCTCTTAAAACAAATAAAAATGAGCTTTTCATTCTGCAACTGGGACTGGTATAACCTCTGGAATTATTGTCGGGTCTCCAAGATAATCTCCAAAAGGCTGCCTTACTAGCCTGACTCCAAGCTGTATTATTGCAGCAATCAGCACAATAATAGGGGTGGATGGTGCTACTACTCAAATCCCATACTGGATTCATGCTAGCCTGTTTTGTGTCTCCGTGGAGGTAGCCAAGGCCTGTTTCAAAAGAAATCCAGGGCAATGGGGCTTGAGGTGGTATTCACCTTGGCCATGGAAGTACTAAGAGCTTCATGCTCCAGGAAGAAGTCCTCAATGGCTGCCAATGCTTCCAAATGATCAGCTGCACGCTTTATGTAGTTCCTAAAAACAGGGCTCCAGGCCTTAAGCAGCTATGGAAGAAAGGAGAAGGGAGCTGCAATATATTCCTGAGCATGCACCTACATCCGGATAGCAAAGAAAGTCAATATTGGAAATATGGGACTTTTAGGATATAGGAAAACAAGAGGGGAGATGATACAGGCCTGAGGAATCATGTCAGAGGGACTTGGGAGCTGCTGGAGGTCAAGGTTGGCAGAAAAAGAAAATATCTCCCAGGGAAAGTGAAAGGGAGTCAGATCCTACAGGCTGCCTCAAAATACCTATTACCAGCCTACAGGATGATCTCATTCTGGGTCAAATCATTTCAGTCAGAGAATATAAAAGTCTAGGTCTATTCTGGGCATACCTTTGGGGTCTAGTAATGGTCTGAATCCTGGAGTTTCAAAGAGCACTCAGTATGAACCTAACTTGATTGCTCTGGACCAGCCAAGCCTGCTCTACTACCCAATCTGCATCCAGAGGCAAGGAGAAAGGAACCACAAGTAAAAAAATCCCACAATAAGACCTTCTACTCCCTATTTCCCTTAAAGTGAAACATGGCAAGGACATGGATTTGCCTCCAGCCAATCCCTTGTACTCAGCCCCAATCTTTGCTCACAGGAAGCAGCAGGGAACAGTAACGGTTTGGGTCCAGCAGGGAATCCATTTGTTGCAGGGGGAACTCCAGGACCACGCGGCTCAGTACCTGCATCACCTCCTTTAGGCTTATGTTGTAGGCATACCTGTGGGGAGATGGGGGTGGAGGGGTAACACCAGAGCCTTCACTGGCCATTTCAGCATGCTGTAGGACTATGACTTTGGTAGGACACTGGGGAAGAAGGCGGATGGAACAACATGCAAGGAGAAGGCTTTGGAAGAGAGAAGTCTGTGCTGAGGCCAGAACCTAACGCTCTCCTTGTTCCAAATGCTACTGGCTTTGTCCATTTGGGATGTTAAAGGAATTGGTTCTTATTTGGGAAAGAAACAGGAGAGAACCTCTACCTGCCTGGGATTACCCAGAGGAGAGAAGAGGGAGGGCTGCTCTTACTTGAGAGAGTTGATCTCTAGGACTAGATTGTCACAAGAAATGTTCTCCTCCTTGCCCCGCTGTAGTGTTCCCAGTACTTCATTCTGGAATACTAAAATCAAAGCAAGAATAAGTTCATGAACCAATATGTCACTCCAGAATGCTTTAAGTTCTCTAGTTCTGACTTTATACCAAACCCTTCTGGGAGAAACACAAGTCTTTGGCTAGTTGACCCAGACAGAGAATGAACTGAAGGTTTTTTCTTTTGTCCTAGCACACTGCTCCCCTGGCCAATCACCTTTGATGTCATCCATCTGTGGGGAGCCTGCTCGGCTGTCTAGTTCCTCAGAATCCATACTCTGCTCACTTTCAGTTTCACTCTCTTCTTCCATGTTGATCGTGAGTCCTGAGAACCCATATAGGTGAGAAAAAAGAAAAGTAAAGAAAGAGCTGTTGACAGAGAGCAACATATCTGCCCTGTCTGAATGAATAAAGTAATTAATAAGTAGTCACATTCTGAAGTATACACTTTTCTTCAAAATATTCGGACTTAGGGGCAGCCCGGGTGGCTCAGCTGTTTAGTGCTGCCTTCAGTCCAGGGCCTGATCCTGGAGACTTGGGATCCAGTCCCACGTCAGGCTCCCTGCATGGAGCCTGCTTCTCCCTCTGCCTGTGTCTTTGCCTCTCTCTCTCTCTCTCTGTCTCTCATGAATAAATAAATAAAAATCTTAAAAAAAAAAAAAAATCGGACTTAGAGGCGGGAGGTGACAGGAATAAAGCCTAACTTACCCCATAGATTCTGATGTAGTTCCTCTTCCTCCTCTATGTTTAGGTCTTCAGCTTTCCAGAGGTAGCCCTGGCCAGCAGCTCCAACTTCTGCTGGATTATAACCTGGCAAAGGCATTGATCTTTAATGAACACACAAGAGAAACACAATCCCTCTAGGAGGAAACACTGGCTTTCTCATGGGACAGAGAGACACACAGATGCCCCACACCTGATTAGCCTCACACCTTTCAGCTTCACTTTCTCCTTTTCTTGGTTAGCCCCAGAATCATCACTGAACTGGCCATCATCCTCATCTTCCTCTGCATCTGGAGGATGCAAAGAGATCACCGAGCCTTCAGGCAACGTGATGTCTGGGCCCACTACCACCTAGAGGATGCGAAAAGAGTGGGTGGCACAGCTCCATTAATGTGTTGGGGAAAGATACATCCTGATAATGAAAGCGACTATTTTTACTATGCTAACTCGAAGACAAATGAATCTGCTGAATTTGAACTCTCAATTCAGGTTGGATCATGGGTGGACATAAGGCCTCTCTGGCTCAATTTGGAGTCTTCATGCAGTACGGAGCAGGTCTCACCTGGGAAGTGAGGACACAGCGTGGCTTCAGTGTAACTTGTTCCTTGACTTCAGCATTGTCACAGAGCAGAGACTGATGAATCTGTGCTCCAGCAGCCACTTGGACACCCTGCCACAGGTAGGCCTGGTCCAGCACCACGTTATCACCTGGCTCAGGACAGGAAGTACTCCTGGTCACTCAGGGTTCCAGATCAGAGCCATTCCTGGAGGATGGGGCTAACTGGTAACAGCACAGCTCCCACCCAGCTGATACTCTATCTCCCAAACCATCAGAAACACCCTCTCCCTCTCTATATTCCAGCCTGAAAATAGAATAGTGCTTAGCAGGACCATCCTCCACAAGGTTTACAATAATCACTATATACCGGACTTAAGACTGTATACTGAACTTAAGAACCTAAGAACCTTCAAGATATCTAGGATCTCTTTCAGCTCAAAAACCTTATTAGAATCATATCTATGTCTAGAAGTAGAAGTAGAGCTCTCTAGCTCTTCTTATACATTTTAACTTACTTTTTTAAAGACTTATTTTTAAGTAATCTCTACATCCAACATGGAGCTTGAACTCACAACCCCTCTACCAACTGAGCCAGCCAGGCGCCCCTCTCCTTGTACATTTTTTAAAGGGACAGTTCCATTAGAAGCATCACATTCTTATAACCAAAGTCAGTTACCAAGAAGCCAACCAGACAGCTTTGATTGAATAAAAAGAACCCTGGACTTAGAATACTTAGATTCAAGTCCTAGCACTGCCTCTCATTAGCTATGACCCTGAGGGAGACAACCTCTGAGCCTGTTTACTTGGCTATAAACTAGAGATAAATAAAACCTTGTGAAGATAAATGAAACAATGTATGCCAAAGCCCTTTGTAAACTACAGTGCACCAAACAGATATTATTATTGCATGTTAAGTATCCACTTGGTCCTGAATGTGAATAGGGTACTCTAGAATGTGAAGAGTCACCCAATAAGAGGCCCATAGGCCACAAATTTCACATCCCCATTCCTTCCTTTATTAAAGCAGACACTCTTATTCCTTATTCTCAGGGACTATCCTTCTGTGTCCTTATCTGGGGTCCCCTAGGTTCCTGCTCCCAGATCATCCTGACTTCCCCACCTGTGCTCACCAATGTGGCAGCCAGGGCCAATGACACTGTTGGTGATATAGCAATTGCTGCCAATGACAGTACCAGAGCCCAGAAGCACATTTTCCTCTAGGATGCTGCCATGGCCCAGGCTGACCTCAGGCCCTCGGTAAATGTTATGCCGGGAATGAGTGCAGCTCTGGGTTGTGCTGTCAGTGAAATTCGCCTCTGGAGTGAGAGGGTAGACCCATCGGCGGATGACATCAGCGCAAACTGCCGCATACATGTGCA
Source organism: Canis aureus (assembly GCF_053574225.1). Taxonomy (NCBI): domain Eukaryota; kingdom Metazoa; phylum Chordata; class Mammalia; order Carnivora; family Canidae; genus Canis; species Canis aureus. Next base: position 21,643,595 of record NC_135641.1, on the reverse strand, counting down.
GGTTGGTGACCCGGGCACCATATTCCTTAGTTGTCACGTGCATGTGGATCTGGTTCCCTAGAATCTGAATAGGGAGAAGGAAAGGGAGGTCACCGAAGCAAGTAAAAGAGGAAGAACACACTCAGGTACAACTCTTTTCTAAACTTAAGTTACCCTCTCCCCCTCAATGTCATAGCCAAATGGGCAAGATTTTTCTTTGGGTTTCATTCCCTCTCTCTTGCAGCTCTTTTCCCTCATCCTAAGGTTCAATAAAACACAAAAGGGGACCAAAAGTTATCAGCATGGGATAATACCACAGACCTCTTCTAAAGAGGCCTGGGAGCCTTTTCTTACCTCCTCATTCACTAACAGGCCTCGCACAAAGTCATCTCGAGTTTGGTAGTCAAAGTTGTCTGTAAAGAGTTGAGCCACCTGTGGGAGGACGTTTGGTGAGGCTAAGGTGAGTGCTATACTCTGGAAACAAAAATAAGTCCCTACAGATCTATCAGATCCTATGATGGTTGGACAAGGACCAGAATCCCAAAAAAGTTCCCAATAGGATACTGGAGTCAGGATGACAGTGACTTTTTACTGTGGAACTCAGAGTTCTACTCTTTGGATGTGCAGCCCTGGCCCTGAAAAGCTCACCTGAGGAGAGCAGATGCTGATATGACAGTCCAGTAAATCATAGCGAATCTCTACTCCATCTCCACTGCCCTGGAACAAACTCTGTGGGGAAAAGGTATAGGACTTTATTCTTTTAAAGATTTTAAAAATTTATTTGAGAGGGAGAGCACAGGGTGAGGGGCAGAGGGAGAAGCAGGCTTCCCGCTAAGCAGAGGAGGATCCAAGGACCCTGGGATCATGCCCTGAGCCGAAGGCAGATGCTTAACCGACTGAGCCACCCAGGTGCCCACCCAGGACTTTAACTTGTCTCTTGCTGAAGCCTGTCACTTTCCCACTTCAAGGACCCCAGATACCCACACACCAGAGGAAAAGAAAACCGTCGAAGGCCTTGGGTCTTCTGGAAATGGAGAACCCGGTTTGTGGTACTATCCACAGCCACTACCACATTATCCTCATGGCAACGAGTTGGGTGGCTAGGGGATGACTCTTTGAAGATCATTGTCATGACAGATACATTTTTTTCTAGCTTCCGCCTCAATCTATAAAGGATAGGAGGGAGAGAGCAGCAAAATAGCAGTCTTAGGGCTCTGCTGCTAATCACAAACCCTTTGTCCCTACCATCTTCCCATCCTGACCTGTGTTCTTCCAGAGCTCTGGTAATATTGATGTTTGAGATGACATCCCCATACACCAGAAGGAAGTCAGAGCGCACCAAGGCCTTAGCATCAACATCACGGAGAACATCCCCCAGTGATCGATATAATTCTGACGTAATTATTCGAACCACATTGAGGGATGTAGGGCGGCACCACTTGGATTTCCTAAATGAAGGGGATGAGGGGAACGAGCAAATCAGGCATAAAGATCATGTAGTGCTTCCTTATTTATCTCACCCATTCAACATTCACACGCCTTCTTTATAGCTTTTTTTGGGTTCCTGCCAGCATTTTCTACTTCAAAGAGATTTGTAAACTATAATTAATGGTTTCAGCATCCTGTGTCACCAGTATTGTTTTATGGGTTAGAGAAACATGGTTATTTCTTCTCCAAACCCTGACACCTGTTCCCTAACATGGATTTGCATTCAAAATCCTGCTGAGATTTAGAGTATACAAAATATCCTGGGAACACACTTTCCATGCCCCTTCTCTCCATCCAAAGTCCAAACCAAATTTAGGAACTGTCCAAAGGACATCAAGCTAATATTCTAGTCTTTTTTCCCTGAACTTCCATAAATCCTGATACGCACTCTTTTTCAAGAAGATTTCATCAAACATTTGTTAAATATTTATTATGTGCTTTATACTAAGCTAGGCACTGGGAATACAAATATGAGGAAGAGCTCAATATCTAGAAGCTCAGTGGAAAAAGAAAGATGTTAGTATTATAACTTCCATACTGGAGCCATTAAATAAAAGCAAAACCTATAGGACCAAACTTTATAAGTGAGATTCAGAAAAAATCCAAATATTATTCTCTAATCTTTGTTACAACTTTAGCTGCTCACCTTCTTCTTCTTTTTTTTTTTTTAAAGATTTTATTTATTTATTCATGAGAGACAGAGAGAGAGAGAGAGAGGCAGAGACACAGGCAGAGGGAGAAGTAGGCTCCATGCAGGGAGCCCGATGTGGAACTCGATACTGGGACCCCAGGATCAGGCCCTGGGCTGCAGGCGGCACTAAACTGCTGAGCCACCAGGCTGCCCCAGCTGCTCACCTTCTGATAAGTGAAGAGAATATGATGGAATCCAAACAGACATATCTTTCCCCCTCACAATTGCCCCTTATTTAGCTACAACCATCCTAAGAAAACTGGAAAAAATGGCAAAACATGGAAAGAAAAATTGCAGAGCCTTACAGTAAGTGTTCCTTGATTTGAGCAGCTTTCCAGCAACAAAAGACAAAGGTTTCCTGTACACCCGTGGCAGTCAGAAATTCCAGAGTGTAGTCGATTAGTGCCACATTGGCCAGGGGCAAGAGGACCTGGAGGGGAGAAGAAAAAAGTCTGAAGTCTTGAATTGACGAAGGCCCTCTGGATACTACTCTTTCCTCCGCTTAAGCACAATTTTCACTTCCCTACCAGTGTTTTACTTTATCTTCGCAAGTTAATCAGGCCCCTGCTTTTGATGCTCATGCCATGAGAATCTAGTAAAGCATGGAATCTACTTGCTTAGCACGGGACGTGGCTGCTACAGAACAGCAGGCCACCTCGGCGAAGGACAATGCTAAAAATCAATCATATCTCCAGAAACTTGAGCAGTGATAAAACCATTTTCTCCATAAAATTTCCTCCCTTGACCTCTTGCTAAGGGAAGTCAGAGGCTACCCACTCCAATCACTTGTCCCAAATGAACAACCATTATTAGGTGTTTTTGGGGAGGAGTGGGAGTTAGGATTTTTCACGAACCTAATCCAGCTCCCCGTCTGACTGAACTGGGGACTTCTGAGTGACCCAGCAATCCCTAAAACTAGCTCCGTCCAGCTCCCCCAGCATCTAGACAACACGGGGTCTGCTGGCAACCAACCACTAAACCTGTTCTGTCCTCCTTTTGACAGATGGCATCGGCTGTCATTAAAACCTGGAAAGAAAAAAAAAAAAAAAGCACACCCATCGAGACTCAAGACAGCTGTTACTATGGGATCAGACTGTTAACCGGTCTGCTCTATTTTTAAGCATACGGCCTCCCTTTTGCAGGCAAAAGGAGGTGCTGTTCCCACTCACCCAAGGATCTCCTCTTCCACAGCATAATTAAAGGCATTACGGCCTCCCTCTGAGGCACTGCATCCCCGTGTGAAGGCTTCTCACAAGAGCTGCTTCTACATTTAGCCCTCTGCATGCCTTCCAAACCTGAGGTGGCCAGTGCTACGAGAGCCCATCCGCCAGAGCACTCCTCACTAGGCAGCCGAAAGAATAACCTGCTCTAGCCCCGCCACCTTCGGGCTCTCCGGCTGCTCCCGCGCGGCGCTCACCCGAGGCTGGTCCTTGGAGATGGGGAAGAAGCGGCGATTGAAGCCATCGGCCACCAGAACTGCTTGCAGGGGCGGCGGCGGTTCCTCCTCCGCCCCTTTGACTCCCCCACCGCCTCCGCCGCCGCCGCCTCCCGGCCCGGGGCCGCTGCGCTTGTTGGCCCGGCTAGCCACTGCAGCAGGCACGTTCGCCGCCATCTTCCCTCACGGCCGCCACTTCCGCACGGAAACTGACACCGCTCGCAGTAGGGGACAAAAAGGGCCCGGCTCTCGAAACGCGAAGGAGAAAAGAAGGGAAGGGGGGTGGAGACTAAGGAGAGAGCAGTGCGCAGGCGTGGCCCGTAGGCGCCGCCCCGCCTGGGGTGTGAGCGGGGAGGAGCTAGTAGTGAGTGCCCCGCCGGCCGAGGCCCGGGTGGGTTGCAGTCCTAAGGACCTCAGACTCGATTTGCAGGTATAGTAGGCCTTCATTTGTACGGGAACAAGCGGAGGTTCTTGAGGGATGCTAGGACTTGGGGTCTCTGCGAAGGGGCCAGGTCCATTAAGTATGCAATCAGCCTCGCCCGGAGCATTAACAACTGTAGTCCTCCATCTACATTCTAGTCGCTTAAATGTGACCCGGCACCTTGGGGAGCTCGGAACCCAGTCTGTCATCCCCGTCCCTCAGGGAACTCACGGTCCACCTAAATACAGAACCTGGTATAGGAGGGAGAGTAGTAGTTCTGTTGAGCGCTGATGGTGGCCAGGGGACGATACGAGCGTTAAGTCATTTAATTCTTCACACATTTCTGCAAGAACAGCTTATCATTCGTTCATTCATTCATTCATTCATTCATTTCTTGAACTCTCAGAAGGGTGAACCTCCCACCCAGCTACTAAGGGAAGAACTGGTCCTGGAGCCTGATCTGTCTGACTTCATAGTTTCACAGTCTTTCTGCTTAAATGATGTGGGGATGAAAGTTACGATTTTATGATTTCATTTCTTCGTTCATTCGGCCTATCAGCATTTATTGAAACCCTACTGATCATTAGAGTGGAATTGGGGCGGATCCAGGAACACCCATGAAGTTGAGTGGGACTGGAATTAAGCCTTGGAGGCGGAAGGAACTGGGGTGCAAAGCTCTAGGCTTGGAAGGTGCGGTAGGATTGGGGGGAGAAGGGGATCCCTGGGTGGCGCAGCCTGCCTTTGGCCCAGGACGTGATCCTGGAGTCCCGGGATCGAGTCCCACATCAGGCTCCCGGCATGGAGCCTGCTTCTCCCTCCTCCTGTGTCTCTGCCTCTCTCTCTCTACGTCTATAATAAATAAATAAATAAATAAATAAATAAATAAATAAATAAATAAATAAATAAATCTTAAAAAAAAATAAAGGATTGGGGGGAAAGGCGGCGGCTGCAGGGAGAAAACCAGGCCTCTACGTCTATAATAAATAAATAAATAAATAAATAAATAAATAAATAAATAAATCTTAAAAAAAAAAAAAGGATTGGGGGGAAAGGCGGCGGCTGCAGGGAAAAAACCAGGCCTCTACGTCTAAAATAAATAAATAAATAAATAAATAAATAAATAAATAAATAAATATTAAAAAAAAAAAAAAAAAGGATTGGGGGGAAAGGCGGCGGCTGCAGGGAGAAAACCAGGCCTGCTGGGGAGCCAGACTGTGGGGACTCAGTGGAAGCGAGGCAATGCAGCTTGGGCGTCATTTGGTAGGTCAGGAGCTTTCCAGTAAGGCCCCCTGCCCTTTCCGCCCAAATTCCACAATCCGTTTATCCTGCAGTTTCTGCAAACGTTGTTCCCAGGCCAGCGTTGCGCGTTGGGATTGCACGTGGGAAGGCTTAGATTTCTTGTTTTCATACAGGACCAGGGAGATCTTTTTTTTTTTTTTTTTTTTTTCAGGACCAGGGAGATCTTTCATTTCTTCCTCATACTAGTGAATGATAGCGCTGGGCAAAAACCAGTTCTTTCTTTTCTTTCTTTCTTTCTTTCTTTCTTTCTTTCTTTCTTTCTTTCTTTCTTTCTTTTTCTTTCTTTCTTTCTTTCTTCTTTCTTCTTTCTTTCTTTCTTTCTTTCTTTCTCTCTCTCTTTCTTTTCTTTCTTTCTTTCTTTCTTTCTTTCTTTCTTTCTTTCTTTCTTTCTTTCTTATTCATGAGAAACACAGAGAGAGGCAGAGACATAGGCAGAGGGAGAAACAGGTGCCTGGAGGGAGCCCGATGTGGGACACCATCCAGCACCCCAGGATCACGCCCTTAACCAAAGGCAGATGCTCAAGCACTGAGCTAACCAGGCGTCCCCAAAATCCATTTCTTAAGGATTTTGGAAAATGTAGCCTGGAGAAGGAAAAGCAGAAGGCAACTTAGTAAATGTTTTCAATTAGTTTGAAAACTTAGTAAGTGTTTTCAATTAAATTTCAATACAATTTCAATACATTGAAAAGAATGCTATTCTACTGTCCTACAAATCCATAGGCAGGAAGAGAAAAAAAAGGATGATTAAATTGGACTAGTGGGGATCCCTGGGTGGCTCAGTGGTTTAGCGCCGCCTTTGGTCCAGGGCATGATCCTAGAGACCCAGGATCGAGTCCCACATCGGGCTCCCTGCATGGAACCTGCTTCTCCCTCTGCCTGTGTCTTTGCCTCTCTCTGTGTGTGTGTCTCTCATGAATAAATAAAATAAAATCTTTAAAAAAAAATAAATAAATTGGACTAGTGATTTGTAGACACAGAGACAGAGGTGGGGTGATGGTGGTAGTGGTGGAGGTAAAGCATGTGGAAAGCAGGTTCAATTTTGGAAACTTTTATTTATTCATTCATTCATTCATGAGAAACACACACACACACACACACACACACACACACACACAGAGGCAGAGACACAGGCAGAAGCAGGTTCCATGCAGGGAGCCTGAAGTGGGACTCGATCCCAGGTCTCCAGGATCACACCCTGGGCTGAAGGTGGTGCTAAACCGCAGAGCCACCCAGGCTGCCCCAATTTTGGAAAATTTTAAATGACTCTTGTGACCCAGGAAAGTGGTAAGTGATAAAACCAGGCCTTCTAATTCTGAAGACAAGTAACTGGGTGGATAAGGGTTTTAATGGATGGGTCTCAGGGAGAATGTTTGTTCAAAACTTACTCGACTCAATAACAATAACAACAACAATCCAAACAAAAATGAGTCAAGTACATGAAAAGATGCTCAACGTCTCTAAACATTAGGGAATTACAAATTAAAAGTACAATGAGGTGTCACCTTGCATCCATTGAGATGGCCACTATCAAAAAGCCAAAACAAAACAAAACGGAAAATAGCAAGTGTTAGTGAGGATGTGGAGAAATTGGAATCCTTGTGCAGTTAGTGAGAATGTAAAACAGTACAGCTGCTGTGGAAAACAGGACAGTGGTTCTTCAAAATATTAAACATAGAATTATCATATGATTCAGCAATTCTACTTCTGGATATATACCCCAAAAAAGTGAAAGCAGGGACTCAGATATTTATACACCCATGTTTATAGCATCATTATTCACAATAGCTAAAACAGGGAAGCAATCCAAATATCCACATATATGACCGAATATTATTCAGCCTTAAAAAGGAAGGAAATTCTGACATGAGTTATAGCATGGATGAACCTTGAGGACATTATGCTAAGTGAAATAAGCCAGTCACAGAAAGACAAATACTGTATGATTCCATTTATATAAGGTACCTGGAAGAGTCATAATCATACAGATAGTAGGCTGTGGTTGCAAGGGTGGCCAGGACTAGCCCTTATTTGAAAGAGAGTGCATGTTGATTAACATTCAGATTTTTTTTGCAGGTTTTGCTATTGCAGGTAATGCTGCAAAAAGCATCCTCCTATTGATATCTTTATTGCATTCATTTTCTTATAATTCCTTCTTAAAGGAGAGTGACAGGTTCAAATTGGATACAATTCCCATGGTGACTGATAGGCTATTGAATGCACTGGGAAGCCTGCTAAGGCTGAATTGCTTAATTATTACATAATTGCTATCCATGAAAAATGTGTCTTTTTGTCCTTGCAACAGCAACGTATGGAAGTACCAGTTTCCCTGCAGCCTCACCAACAGAAGAGGTTGTCAACAATTTGGAGTTTCTTCAATCCACAGAGAAAAAGAAGTGTAGTTTTAATTTTCATTTTTCTTATTTTGAGAAATGTTGAACATCTTTTCACATGGTGAAAGACTATTTGTATTTCTTTGGTCAACTATCAGTTCTGGTTCTTTTTGTAAATTAATATATTAGCATTAAAGTTTCAAAATGGATCTTGAGTATCGATCAGTTTAGAACGTAAGGTCTGTGAATACCAGGGCTTTCCAATCTGTTTTATTCATGACTCTATCCCAGATGTCTAGAGGGAATACTTGCACATGGCACATACATGCTCAATAAATATTTGCTGAATGAATGACTGGTTTTTGCTGGTCAGTAAGTGAGAGTCTGGTGAGACAACTTTTTTTTTTAAATTGTTCACAATAAAGAGGAGTTTTATTTTAGGAAAAACTCATGATGGTCTTTATTCAAGGATGTTTAATTTCTAAAGCCCCAAACCAACATTGTTTTTTAAAATTTAAATTCAATTAATTAACAGATATTGAATTATTATTTTTATAGGTAGAGGTGAATGACTCGTCAGTCTTATATAATATCCAGTGCTCATTGCACCATGTGCCCTCCTTAATGTCCATCACCCAGTTACCCCATTCCCCTTCCCTTCCCACAACCCTCAGTTTGTTCCCTATGATTAAGAGTCTCTTAGGGCTTGTGATGAGACAACTTGAGGCAAATAAATAAAAGTAATTTCAGACTCTCCCATGCTGAGGCTCATTTTTTTTGTTTTGTTTTTTAATTGTGGTAAAATACACCCAACATAAAATTTCCCATCTTAACCATTTTTAAGTGCACAATTCAGTAGTGTTAAGGACATACAATTATTGTGTTATTGACACCACCACCCATCCATAGAACTCTTTTTATGTTGCAGGACTAAAGCTCTGTACTCATTAAACAACTCCTCATTCCCATCTCCCCTCCACTCTGGCAACCAGTGTTCTACTCTCTGTCTCTATGAATTTGGGTATTCTAGATACCTATATAAGTGAATTATACAATATTTATTCTTTTGTGACCAGTTTATTTCACTTAGCATAATATCTTCAAGGTTCACGCATGTTGCAGTGTAGGTCAGAATTTCCTTCCTTTGTAAGGCTGAAGAGTATTCCATTGTATGTATATACCGTATTTCATTTATCAGTTCATCCATCAATAGACATTTGGGTTACTTACATGTTTTAGCTATTGTGAATAATGGTCCTGTGAACATGGGCATATAAGTATCTGTTTAAGCCCCTGCTTTCACTTTTTTTGGGGAGGTATACATCCAGAAGTAGAATTGCTGGATGATTTGGTAATTCTGTGTTTAATTTTTTTTTGAAGAACCACCTTCCTTTTTTCCACAGCAGCTGTACCATTTTGTATTCTCACCAGAGTCCACAAGGGCTCAAATTTCTTTTTTTAAAGGTTTATTTATATTTTAAAAATATTATTTATGTACTCATGAGAGAGAGAGAGAGAGAGGCAGAGACATAGGCAGAGGGAGAAGCAGGCCCCATGCAGGGAGCCTGACGTTGGACTCGATCCTGAGTCTTCAGGATCAGGCCCTGGTGGCGCTAAACCGCTGAGCCACCTTGGCTGCCCAAGGGTTCTAATTTCTCCACATTCTTACTAACAGTTGTTATTAGCTTTTTATTTTATTTTATTAATTTTTAAAAAATATTTTATTTATTTATTCATGAGAGAGAGAATGGCAGAGACACAGGCAGAGGGAGAAGCAGGCTCCATGCAGGGAACCTGATGCGGGACTCTTTCCGGGGACTCCAGGATCATACCTTGGGCCAAAGGTAGGCACTAAACCGCTGAGCTACCCACCCAGGGGTCCCCTGTTATTAGCTTTTTATTTTTTTATTTTTTAATTTTTTTTAGCTTTTTAAATAAAACTTTATTTTGTAATAGTCATCATAGTAAGTATAAAGTGATACCTCATTGTGGTTTTAATTTTTATCTCTTTAATAACTAGTGCTGTTCAGTATCTTTCCATGTGCATAATTATTCACCATTTGTGTATCTGTTGAGAAATGTGTAAGTCTTTTCCCCATTTTTAATTTTTTTTAAGTTGTAGGAGTTCTTTATATATTCTGGATATCAATCTCTTATCAGTTACATTATTTGCAAATATTTCCTCCAACTCCATGGGTTGCCTTTTCACTCCATTGATAATGTCCTTCGATGCACAGAAGTTTTTACTTTGGTGAAGTCCAACTTATCTATTTTTCTTTTGTTACCTGTACTTTTGGTGTAACATCCACGAAATCATTGCCAAATCCAATGCCATGAGGTTTTTCTTCTATGTTTTAACTTTTATTATTTATTTATTTATTTATTTATTTATTTATTTATTTATTTATTTATTTTTGTTTTAACTTTTAAATGACCTCCCCCTCACCCCCCCCCCCTGCTTTTTTGCTCTTCGGGTTCTATGATAGAGATGTCAAAATAATCATAGGATATGTCCCCTGCTGGATACCATTGATATATGCACAAGAGCTGGCTGTTTCCATGCATTGCTAAAGAGTCAGGGCTTTGGTGATTGAATGCATCAAATTGGGGGATTGAACACTTTGATAGTAAATCTTAGAGCCTTTGGTGCTTCTCAGCTGGGCTTACTTGTGGCTTATCAGAATCAGTTGTTCACTGCCACAAGTGTTTATTTTTCTAGTTACTTTTGGGGCTGGAGTTGTTGTTCTGAAAGTTGAGGGTTCTAAATACGTTATAGGATAGCCGAGGTTACTACTATTCATGTCCTAGTTTGCTAGAAAGTGACAGAATAACTAAAGGTCTGAGTACTCTCTCATTCTGGGTTTTTGCTTTTTTGTTTTGTTTTTTGTTTTTGTTTTTTTTTTTTAATATTAACTCTCACCTCCAGTAATAAAACTAGTTTCTATAGGTATAACAATCATCTTTGTCTTCCAGGCTGAGAGTTAAGGAAAAAAATATCCTCTAAACTTTCTATAGCTCAGTCAAAACAAGCTGGAGTTATACAAAAGAAACTTCACTCAAAAGCTTAAGGGAAGGAGTGCCTGGGTGGCTCAGTCCATTACGCACATCTGGTGCTTGATTTCTTTTTTTTTTTTTTTTTTAAAGATTTTATTTTTTAATTCTTATTTATTTATGATAGTCACAGAGAGAGAGAGAGAGAGGCAGAGACACAGGCAGAGGGAGAAGCAGGCTCCATGCACCGGGAGCCCGACGTGGGATTCGATCCCGGGTCTCCAGGATCGCACCCTGGGCCAAAGGCAGGCGCCAAACCGCTGCGCCACCCAGGGATCCCTGGTGCTTGATTTCTGCTCAAGTTGTGGTCTCAGGGTGTGAGATTGGGCCCCTTGTTGGGGCTCCACGCTCAGTGGGAAGTCTGCTTATCTCTCTTCCTCTCTCATTCTCTTCCCCTTCTCACATATGCACTCACTTCCCCTCTCTCTCTAAAATAAATAAATCTTAAAAACAAACAAACAAACAAACAAAAACTTAAGAAGGGAGGGGAAAAAAGAGAAAATAAAGTCATTGATATATATAATACTTTACTTGGGCTGGGCCTTGATAAGGTGGTAGAGGGTGGCATGTGGAGTTGGGCACCTCTACCTCCCAGAGATCATTGCTGTGTTGTGCACCAACCTATTCTCCAATTATCTTAGACTTACTTTTGATAGAGTGTCCCAGAACTCTAAAGAGGGCCTCACCATATCTACAATGTACAGTGTATCTACCCCAGGATACCTGTGGGAAGCTGTTTGTCTTGGCTACGCTGAAACCAGTTTTCTTGAAGACACCTTGAGCTTTGTGGATGGAGAGAGGGCCAATAGGGTTCTTGAGACAGCATTGCCAAGAAGAAAAAAAGTATGGCTAATGGATCAGCTTGATTATCAGAGTCTTGAATCTATGGAGCAGGGATTATAGGAACAGTATGATACTATATCTGACCTGATCTTTATCCAGCCTCCCCCAAGGGACATGTGCTTCTGGAGGGGGAGGCTATGGTATGAAGAAGAGGAACCAGGTAGGGTGACCATCTGTCCCTGTTGTCCAGGACTAATCCATTTTTAGCGCTGAAAGTCCTATATCCTGGACTCAAGCAAACTCTCAGTCCTTGGCAAATTGGAATGTTTGGTTACCATAGAGGCAGGTCACTAGGCGTCAGGAGTTCTGCTGTGGTAACTCCCCCCTTAAAGAGCCTACCTGGAGAAATAACCAGAGCTTCCTCAATACCTGGACAAGAAGGAGACCCTGAGTCTGGTGGGCCAGAGGATATTAGCAACACTGTGGCGCTTACTGGTGGCAGAACTGCAAAACATCAAAGACAAAAAGAGCTTAAAGGCAGCCAGAGAGAAAATATATATCCAAAGGGGAACAAAAATTAGATTGAGCAAAAATGGAAGCCAGAAGATAATAGCATAACATCTTTAAAGTGTTGAGAGAAAATACTGTCAGCCTAGAATTCTCTTCACAGAGAAATTATCTTTCAAGAACAAGGGTGAAATACATACATTTTCAGACTTTTTTTTAAAAAGATTTTATTTATTTATTTATTTATTTATTTATTTATTTATTTATTTATTCATGAGAGACACACAGAGAGAGGCAGAGACATAGGCAGAGGGAGAAGCAGGCTCCCTGTGGGGGAGGACAGGAGAAGGGCTGGTGCTGCAGAAGGAAAACGTTGAGGGAAGCCCTGTTACTGGGAGACTCTGAAGGCACCACACCTCTTGGTGTCCAGATGGAGCAGCATGCTAGCCACCCAAATGGAAAAGTCAAAGAGGAAAGTAATGCCATGCTTCTGTGTTGAACTTTATTAATCTTTAAGCAAATTCCCCACCAGTCACTTTCCTGAACATCCAAAGAACAAAGCTGCCCTCAGGAGTTGAACACAAGCCCAAGGAATGCCTGGGACTCCTAGAATGTATGTATACCAACCTCCAGCTTCAGACCCAACTTGCCCAACAACAGGTGGCTATTTTGGAAAATTTACAAGCATCCATGACACAGCTGGCTCCTGGGAGGGGAAGCAAGAAGTCTTCCCTTCCAGTCTTATCCTGCAATCTGCTTTTAAATCACCTGTCCCAGTTCAGTAAATGAATTGTGGAACAACAACAACAAAAAAATCAATGTGGGACTCGATCCCAGGACTCCAGGATCACAACCTGAGCCGAAGGCAGATGCTCAACCACTGAGCCACCCAGGTGCCCCATATTTTCAGATTAATAAAAACATATAATTAATCATCAAAAGACCTTTATTAATGGAACTTCTTAAGTTCTACTGTCCAGTGCAGTAGCTGCTAGCCACATATGGCTATTTAAGTTAAAATTATAAAATAAAAAATAAATAAAATAAAATTATAAAATAATAAATTCAGTGATTAGTAACATTTGCCATATTTCGAGTGTTCAGTAATCAAGTGTGGCCAGTAGCTTGTATATTGGACAGTACAGATATTGATGATTTCCACCATTTTGAATAGCATATTGAATAGCACTGTTAAAAGATCTACCTCAAGCAGAAGGAGAAAATTCCAGAACAAAGGTCTGAGATGCAGAATGGAAGATCTAGTAAAAAAAAAAAAAAAGTAAATGTGTGAGTAAATCTCACACATACATAGGATTTATAGGATTTAAACATTTATAAATAATATTAATGTCTAAACTGAGGAGGGTTAAAAAAGAAAGTGCCAAATTACTTGCACATATAAGTCAAGAAGGAGATGATTAGAGTTAAAATATTCTAAGATCTTTTTATTCATGTAAAAAGTGGATCAAAAAATTCAACAGTATGCTGTTTACAAGCAACACACTTAAATATAAGGACTCAGAAAAGCTGAGAGAGATGAAAAAAGATGCACCAGGCAAATATTGTTCAAAACAAATCTGTTGATAAATTTTACAAGAAATTTAAACACTTTATAATGATAAAGCTTTAATTTGCCAGGAAGATAAAATATTTCAAATTCTGTGCTCCTAAAATGAAGCTTCAAAGCATATGAAGTAAAAATTGACAAAACTACAAGAAATAATTGACAAACACAGCATTATAGTAAAAGGTTATAAATATATTTCTCTCAGTATTTGGTAGATCAAAAAGATAAATGAATAAGGATACAGAAGACTTGAATATCACAATTAACCATTTTGATTTAATAGATATATGTAGAACACCGTTCAATAAGTGAATAATACACATTGTTTCCAGATGCCTGTGGGACATTTGTGAGTATTAACCATGCATAAAGCAAATCTCAACAGATATCAAGGAATTGGTATTATATAGACCCTTTCCATGAAAAATATGGTCCGAGAGCAACATCAGCATCATGTGACAACCTGTTAGACATGTATAAGCTAAAAAAAGAAAAAAGGAATGTATAAGCTCAGGGGCACCTAGCTGGCTTAGTTGGTAGACCATGTGACTCTTGATCTCAGGATCCTAAGTCCAAGGCGCACATTGGGCATGGAGCCTACTTAAAAAAAAAAAAAGTAAAAAAATCAGGCCCACCCCTAGATCTCCTGGGTCAAAATCTGCATTTTGACAAGATCCCCAGAGGATTCATGTGTGTATTAAAGTTTGATACAAAGCATGTTTTCTTGTTCCTCTTTCTTTTCTTAATGTATTTTTAAAATTTTTAAAAATTTAAGTAATCTCTATACCTGATGTGGAACTCAAACTCACAGCCCTGAGATTAAGAGTCACATGCTCTTCCAACCCAGCCAGCCAGGCACCCCATAAGAAGGCTTTTTTAAAAAAATGTAAACTCCTAAGCCCAACATGAGGCTTAAATTCACAACAACACAAAGCATGTTTCCTAATCACAGTATAATTAAGTTAGAAATCAATAATATGAAGATAATTAAGAAAATTCCATGTATTTGGAAATTAAAAACACTTCTGAAAATAGTTATACATACATATATATCTCATGTGTATATTGTATGACATATGATGATATATATATATTTGATATATATATATGATACAGTTTATTCCATCTGCAGATAATACTTGTGTATTTGTCAACCCTGGCTGGTTTCCTGAGTCTGTAACCGCAAAATTGAGAATCACTGCCTCAAACTGTGCCATAATACTAGTTTAACTGTAGATAATATTTTGAGAACCAGTAATGTGCTTTTTTTTTTTTTTTTTTTAATCTTTCTGAATACGTGACATCATCATAGCTGGTTTGAGGTCTGCATCTGCCTGAGAAGAGATTAGGATGTGTCACAGAAAGGAGACAAAAGGAAAGAAAAAGGCAAGGTTTTTTTTTTTTTTTTTTTTTTTTTAAGATTTTATTTATTTGAGAGAAAGAGCATGAGTGAGAGACAGCATGAGCAGGGGGAGGGGCAGAGGGAAAAGCAGACTCCCTGCCGAGCAGGGCTCCGAAAACAGGGCTTGATCTCAGGATCCTGGGATTATGACCTGAGCTGAAGGTAGATGCTTAACTGACTGAGGCACCCAGGTGCCCCAATAGTTTTTTTTTTTAAGATTTTATTTATTTGAGAGAGTGAGCAAGAGAGAATATGAGTGGGAAAAGGGGTAGAGGGAGAGGGAGAGGCAGGTTCTCCACGGAGCAGGGAGCTTGATCCCAGGACCTTGGAATCATGATCTGAGCTAAAGGCAGAGGTTTAGCTGACTGAGCCATCCAGGCACCCTGAGAAACAGCATTATTTTAAAAACCTTTTATAATGTAAAAGTTCAAATATATACAGAAGTAGAAAAAGTGGTATAATGAATCCTTGTGTACCTGGCACCATATAAAACGATGATCAACTCATAAAGAATCTTATTCCATCGGTAGCACCCCCCCCCCCATTTTTGCCTTTCCCTTTGGATTATTTTATTTTTAAAGATTTTATTTTTTATTTGAGAGAGAGAGCAGAAGAGAGAGTGAGCTCGGGGGAGGCACAGAGGGAGAGGGAGAAATAGGCTCCCTGCTGAGCATGGAGCCCGATGTAAGGCTTGATCCTAGGACCCTGAGATCATGACCTGAGCCAAAGGCAGATGTTTAACCAACTGAGCCACCCAGGTGCCACTCCCTTTGGATTATTTTATTATTTTAAAGATTTTATTTATTTATTAATGAGAGCGGCTCATGATTTGAACCTAGACCAAGAGTCAGAGTATTAACTGACTGAGCCACCCAGACACCCCTGTGCTTTTTCTTTGAACAGTTTATTGTTTTACAGGGTCAAAAGAAGAAAGCTCATACATGCAGTTGTTGAAATATCTCCCAAGTTTTTCTCTTTTCTTTTTTCAAAAATAATTTTTTAAAAAGATTTTATTCATTCATGAGAAACCCAGAAACAGGCAGAGACATAGGCAGAGGGAGAAGCAGGCTCCCGCAGGAAGTCCTATATGGGACTCAATCCTGGGTCTCTGTGATCACGCCCCAAGCTAAAGGCAGACGCTCAACCACTGAGCCACCCAGGCATCCCATTTTTCTCTTTTCAAAAAAATATTTTGGAATAATTTTAGATTCACAGAAAAGTTGCAAAATAGTAGAGTTTCCTAATATTCTTTCCCTAATGTTAACATTAACATTAGCCGTAATGTTAACATTAACCGTAGTACAATTATGAAAGCCAGGAACTGGTAATAATATTAAGTAAGCTACAGAGTTTATTAGAATTTTAACAATTTTCCCCTTCAGTATCACTTTTTTCTGTTCCAGGATTCCACCAAGGTCCCCCATTGCATTACATTTGTTTTCACTTCCGTAGTGTCCTCCAATCTGTGACAACTCTTCAGTCTTTCCTTGTCTTTCTTGACTTTGACACTTTTGATAAGTACTGATCAGTTATTTTGTAGAATATCACTCAATTTCATTTTATTTAGCAGCTTTAGAATTACGTACCATATAGTCCACTTATTTAACATACACACTTCAATGTTTTTACTATATTTAAATGAGGTGTGCAACTATCCCCATAATCTAACTTTAGTACATTTTCATCATCCCATAAAGAAACCTTATACCCATTAGCAGTTACTCCCCTTTCCTCCCAACTGAATGCTGTCTCCTCCGCCAGCCATAGCCAGCTCCTATCTACTTCACATCTCTGTGGATGTGCCTATTCTGGACATTTTATATAAATGGTATGACACAGTGTAGCCTTTTGTGTATTTCATTTAACATAGCGTTCTCAAAGTTCATCCATGCTCTGGCATGTATCAGTACTTCATTATTTTTTAATGATCAAATAATATTCCATCATAAGTATATACTAGATTTTGTTTATCTATCATCAGTGGATGGGCATTTGGCTTGTTTCCATTTCTTGGCAATTATTATAAATAATACTACTATGAACATTTGTATACAAGTCTGTGTGGACATATGTTTTTATTTGTCTTGAGTATATACGTTGGAGTAGAGTTGTTGAGTCATATGGTAAGTCTATTTTAACATTTTGAGGAACCATCAAACTATGCTCCAAAGAGGCTGAACCAGTTTACATTCCCATCAGCAAAGTATTCAGTTTCAAAGGTTCATATTCAAAGGTTCCACTTTCTCTATGTCCTCACCAATACTTGTTATTATCTGTTTTCCTTTTTTTAAAAAAATATTTATTTATTTATTTATTTATTTATTTATTTATTTATTTATTTATTTATTTATGATAGACTTAGAAAGAGAGAGAGAGAGAGGCAGAGGAGGAGGGAGAAGCAAGCTCCAGGCCAGGAGCCCGACGCGGGACTCGATCCCGGGACTCCAGGATCGCGCCCTGGGCCAAAGGCAGGCGCCAAACCGCTGAGACACCCAGGGATCCCCAATCTGTCTTCTTAATTATAGCCATCCTTATGAGTATGAATGGTGTCTCATTGTGATATTGTTTTTTTTAATTGTGATTTTGATATGCATTTTCCTAATTATTAAGATGTTGAGCATCTTTTAATATTTATTGGCCATTTGTATATCTTCTTTGATGAAATATCTATTCAAATTATTTGCTTTTTTAAAAAATTGGTTATCTACTTACTGTTGAGTTGTAAGAATATAATAATATTATTATATTATTATTTATATCATCTGGAGACAAGTCCTTTATCAGATATATGAACTTCAAATATTTCACTGACTGAGCCAGCCAGGTGCCCCTCCCACTTTATTGATGATTCTTTTAAAGCACAAAGGTTTTAAATTTTGATGAAGTCCTATTTATCTACCTTTTATCATTTGTGCATTTGATGTTGTATCTAAGAAACCATTAACAAACCCAAGATTATGAAGATTTACTCCTATGTAAAAAACTATATAAAAACTCCTATATATATATATTTTAAAAAACCCTCTTTTCTATGAGTTTTAGCTTTTACTTTTAGTTCTGTGATCTACTTTGAGTTAATTTTTCTTAAGATTTTTTTTTTCTTAATTCATTTGAGAGAGAAAAAGGGCAAGAGAGCTTGAGCAGGGGGAGGGTCAAAGGGAGTGGGCAAAGCAGACTCCCTGCTGAGCAGGCAGCCCAACCTGAGGCTGGTGGAGCCCAGGACCCTGGGATCATGAACCTGAGCCAAAGGCAGACACTTAATTAACTGATCCACCTAAGCACCCTTGAGTTAATTTTTGTGCAGGTGAGTTGGGAATCCAGTCATTCTTTTGCATATTGAAATGTAATTGTCCTACTATCATTTGCTGAAAAAATTATTCTTTGTCCCCTTTGAATTGTCTTGGTCTCTTTGGGTTTTAAAAAATTATTAATTAATTAATTTTTAAGATTTTATTTATGTGAAAGAGAGCACAAGCAGGGGTGGGACAGAGGGAGAGGGAGAAGCAGACTCCCTGCTGAGCAGGGAACTCCATGTGGGACTGGATCATAGGACCCTGGGATCATGACCTGAGTCAAAGCAGATGCTTACTTAACTGACTGAGGTACCTAGGTGTCCAGTTTTGGGGTTTCTTTCTTTTCTTTTCTTTTTCTTTCTTTCTTTTTTTTTTTTTTTTTTTTACAGATTTATTTATTTGAGAGAGGGAGAGTTGAGTGGGGGGAGGGGCAAAGGGAGAGAATTCTCAAGAGGACTCCCAGCTGAGTGCAGAGCCCCACACAGGGCTCAGTTCCAGGACCCTGAAATCATGACCTGAGCTGAAATCCAGAGCTGGCCGCTTGACAACCTGAGCCACCCAGGTGCTTCTGTCTTGGTCCCTTTGTAAAAAAATAAATTAATCATAAATATTAGGGTTTGTTTATGAACTCTCAATTCTTTTTTTTTTTTTTAAATTTTTATTTATTTATGATAGTCACAGAGAGAGAAAGAGAGAGAGGCAGAGACATAGGCAGAGGGAGAAGCAGGCTCCATGCACCGGAAGCCCGATGTGGGATTCGATCCCACGTCTCCAGGATCGTGCCCTGGGCCAAAGGCAGGCGCCAAACCGCTGTGCCACCCAGGGATCCCCTCTCAATTCTATTTCATTGATCACTATGTCTGTTCTTATGTCAGCAACACATTATCTCCATTTTTTTAGTTTGTGGTAAGTTTTGAAATCAGGTATTATGGGACCACCAACTGTGTTCTCTTCCATGATTATTTTGGCTATTCTGAGTCTCTTGCATTTCCTTACAAATTTTAGAATCAAGCTGGTCAATTTCTCCAAAAAAAGGCAGGTAGTATTTTGATAAGGATTGTGTTGAATTTGTAGGTTAATATTGCCATCTTCACAATATTAAGTTTTCCAAATCTAGAACATGATATATGTTTCCATTTATTTACTTTTTATTATTTTTTAAAGATTTTATTTATTTATTCATGAGAGACAGAGAGAGAGAGAGAGAGTGAGGCAGAGACACAGGCAGAGGGAGAAGCAGGCTCCATGCAGGGAGCCCGACGTGGACTCTCCCAGGTTTCTAGGATCACGCCCTGGACTGAAGGCAGCGCTAAACTGCTGAGCCAGCTGGGCTACCCTATTTCCATTTATTTTGATCTTCTTTAATTTTTTCAGTAGTATTTTATAGTTTTCAATATATAAATCTTATACTTTTGTTAAATTTATTCTTAAATGTCTTATTTTTTATGATTCCTAATTTTATTGTCAGGTTATTTATTGCTAGTATGTAAATATAATGCTTTTTGTATGTTGATTTTTGTATCCTATAATCTTGCAGAACTCATTTACAGTTATACTTCATTTTATCACATTTAGTTTTATTGTACCTCACAGAATTTTATTTTTATTATTATTTTTTTACAAATTGAAGATTTGCAGCAATCCTGCATCAAGCAAGTCTATCAGCACCATTTTTCAAACAGCACTTGCTCACTTTCTGTCTCTGTCCATTTTGGTAATTCAATATTTCAATCTTTTTCATTGCTTTATTTGTTACAGTGATCCGTGATTAGTGATCTGTGATGTTTCTATTATAATTGTCTTGGAGTGCCGCACACTATGCCCATGTAAGTCGGTGAACTTAATAAATGTTTGTGTTCTGATTGCTCCACCAACTGGCCATTCCCCCATCTCTCCCTTTCCTCTGGCTTCCTCATTCCTTCAGTCACAACAATATTGAAATTAAGCCAGTGAGCCTTTAGGAGTTCAAATGAAAGGAAGGGTCATACTTCTCTCACTTTAACCCAAAAGCTAGAAGTGATTCAGCTTAGTGAGGAATGCATGCCAAAAATGAGAAGATCAAAAGCCTGGTCTCTTGCACCAAGCAGTTATCCAAATTATGAATACCAAGGAAAAATTCTTGGAGCACCTGGGTGGTGCAGTTGGTTAAACGTTGGACTCTTGGTTTCGTCTTAGGTCATGATCTCAGGGTCGTGAGATCGAGCTGTGCTCAGTGCAGAGTCTGCCTGGGTTTCTCTCTCCCTCTTCCTCTGCCCCTTCCCCCCTGCACACTCTTTCTCTTTCTCTCTCAAATAAAAAATCTTTGAAAAGTTCTTAAAGGAAATGAAAAGTGTTACTACAGTGAACGCATGAATGATAAGAAAGTAAAACAGCCTTATTGCTGCTATGGAGAAAGTTTGAGTGGTCTGGATAGATCAAGTCAGTCACAACAATCCCGTAAACCAAAGCCTAATCCAGAGCAAGGTCCTAATTCTTCTCAATTCTGTGCATGCTGAGAGAGGTGAGGAAGCTGCAGCAGAAAAATGCAAAGCTAGCAGAGGTTGGTTCATGTGATTTAAGGAAAGAAACCATTTACATAGTATAAATGTACAAGGTGGAGCAGCCAATTGTTCATGCAGAGGCTGCAGTAAGTTATCCAGAAGATCTAGCTAAGATAATTAATGAAGGTGGCTACCCTAAACAACAGGTTTTCAAGGTAGAGAAACAGATTTCTATTGGAATAAGATGCCACCTAGGACTTTCATAGTTACAGAGGAGAAGTCAATGCCTGGCTTTAAAGCTTCAAAGGATAGGCTAACTCTCTTATAAAGAACTAATGTGGCTGGTGACTTTAAGTTGAAGCTAATGCTCATTTACTCTTACAAAAATCCTAAGGCTCTTAAGAATTATGCTAAATCTGCTCTACTTGGGATCCCTGGGTGGCGCAGCGGTTTGGTGCCTGCCTTTGGCCCAGGGCGCGATCCTGGTAGACCCGGGATCGAGTCCCGCATCGGGCTCCCGGTGCATGGAGCCTGCTTCTCCCTCTGCCTGTGTCTCTGCGCCTCTCTCTCTCTCTGTGCCTATCATAAATAAATAAATAAATAAAAAATAAATCTGCTCTACTTGTGCTCTTTAAATGGAACAACAAAACCTGGATGACAGCACATCTGCATCTGATATGGTTTGCTAAGGTTTTTTTTTTTAAGATTTTATTTATTTATTCATAAGAGACACACAGAGAGGCAGAGACATAGATGGAGGGTGAAGCAGACTCCTTGCAGGGAGCCTGATCCGGGACTCAATCCCCAGACCAGGATCATGCCCTGAGCCAAAGGCAGATGCTCAACCGCCTTAGTAAACCCAGGCGTCCCTGGTTTACTAAGTATTTTAAGCCCACTATTGAGACCTACTGCTCAGAAAAAAAGATTTCTTTCAAAATATTTCTGCTCATGGACAATGGATCTGGTCACCAAAACTCTGACGGAGATGCACAATGAGATTGATGTTTTCATGCCTGATAATACAACATCCATCTGCAGCCAGAATGGGTCAAAGTAATTTTGACTTTCAAGTCTTATTATTTAAGAATACATTTTTTAAGGCTGTAGCTGCAATTGATAGTGATTCCTCTGATGGATTTGGACAAAGTAAATTGAAAACCTCTAGAAAGGATTCACCATTCTAGATGCCATTAAAAATATTTGTGATTCATAGGAAGAAGTCAAAATATCGGCATTAACAGAAGTTTGGAAGAGGTTGATTCCAACTTTATGGATGACATGAAGGGGCTCAAAACTTCAGTGGGGGAAGTAACCAGAAATAACAAGAAAGCTAGAATTAGAAGTGGAGCTTGAAGATGGGACTGGATTGCTGCAATCTCATGATAAGACTAATGGATGAGGAATTGCTCCTTATGGATGAGCAGAGAAAGTGGTTTCTTGAGATGGAAACTACTCCTGGTGAAGATGCTGTGAAGATTGTCAAAATGACAACAAAGGATTTGGAACATTACATAAACTTAGTTGATAAAGCAGTGGCAGGTTTTGAGAGAACTGACTCCAACTTTTAGATCTACTGGAAAACCAAAACACTCATTGACTCATTTTATTGTGATATTTGCTTTATTGTGGTCTGGAATCTAGCCTGCAATATCTCTGCAGTACGCCTTATAATAATGAAAAAGATGAATAAAAGAATCTACAAGTAAGAAATACGTCTTTTAAAACGTCTAAGAGGGGCACCTGGGTGGCTCAGTTGGTTTAGCAACCAACTCTTGGTTTCAGCTCAGGTCATGATCTCAGGGTCTTGGGATTTAGCCCTGAGTCAGGCTCCATGCTCAGCGTGGTGTCTCTTGGAGATTATCTCCATCCCGTGCCCAGCCCCCCGCGCCCCCGTTCTCCTCCTCTGCTCATGCTCTGTTTTTCTCACTCTCTAAAATAAAAATAAATAAAATCTTTAAAAAAATAAAAATGCCTAAGAAAATTAAAACTTCCCGAACAAGAGAGTTGTTGAACTTGAAGGTAAGAGAAGAGTTTGTTATAGCATCAAAATTTTATCAGAGGCAGAGGGATGCACAGGTGATATTTTGAAACTATCAGTTCTGAATAGTTAATTTGCTACCTGAAAATATGACAAGGAACCAGAGATCTCTGCAGAATGATTTATTGGGACAAGTAAGCAAGCAGAGGAAGTGGGACTAGAACCACATGGGAAGACTGAGGGAAGCCAACACAATGTAGATACAAGAGGAAAATGTCTGGAGTTGGGTTGAGACTGATCAATGGGGCTGGATTGAGAAGCATGGAATGCAGCAGGGAACTGGTCATCTTTGGGCTATGACAGTCAATACTCAATAAGGGGTAAAGATCTGGCTGGTCTCTGGAAGCCAGAAGCAGTTCTTGCCTGGGATCTGCAGAAGAAGATAGACATCATGCTAGATGTTCCAGAGGACAATGACTGTGACCACAGAGGTTGCCATGAAGAGCAAGTAGAGGCGGAAGAGCAGGGTGTCCATCATGTGGCTGAACTGCACCCACAAGTTGACCAAGTGCTGCCTCTGAGCTTCATCTTCCTGCTGGGCCCTTGTGGACTCAGGACACCCATTTAACTCTGCCTCTCTGGGACCTGACACCTTTCTCACCAACTCCACAGGCTCCTTCACACCTACAGAGGGAAAGAGACTCAGCCATGGGCCATGAAGTGCACCTGAGGAGGGAGGGGGCCACGGAAGGAGGCAGGAGCAGAGGAGTGGAGCTGTGGGAAGAGGAAGTGTGGGCAGTGCTGACTACTCCCCTTACCAGGCAGATGGGCAGGGGGGAGGCCTATGCCTTTATTTATCTTCTGGGGTGCAGTGGGGCAACATGTCCTTGGGTTGGCCCAGTAGAGGAGCAGAGAGTGGAGCCACTGAGGCATGGGTGGGGGCTGGGTGGTGGCCAGGTGCAGCAGGTAGGTGATGAAAATGGTCTCAAGCAGGCTGACCACCATCAGGGACAGACACAGGGCAAAGTAGACACCTGGAGGGAAGGTAGGCCTACATGTGGTCCAGAGGCACCAACCAAGGACTTCTCTTCCAATCCCACCCCAGCAGGCATAGAGCTTCCTTTTCCTAGTATATCTCCCTCCACTGAGCTAGTTCAGCCAATCCTTCCCACCCTTTTCCCAAAGGCTAGGGAAGCCATACTGATAAGAGGAGTGCCACTGGTGGGGAGTAAGTCATTCATCATGAGCAGGAAGACTTTGTAGCCCAGCAGAAGGGTTATCTTGAATGGAACACGATTTCCACTTTCTGCTGGCAGGTAGAAGCTGAGGGCATCGATGGCAATCAGGAAGCCACTGGGCACTAAAAGGTTTATGATGTAGAGTCTGGGCCTGCGCCTGATGGCCACCTTGGGAGAGGGAAGAGAAGGCAGTGGATAAGGTATTTGGAGGCTGCCAGGAATAGTAGTGATTATGTCTCTGCCTTTCTTTTCTTTTTCTTATTTAAAATAAAATAAGCATTTTATTTATCTATTTAGAGAGAGAGAGAGAATGCATAGAGGGAGGGGCAGAGGGAGAGAGAGAAGCAGACTCCCTACTGAGCAGGGAGCTTGACTGGGGGCTGGATCCCAGGACCTGAGATCATGACCTGAGCCAAAGGCAGATGCTTAATCAATGGAGCCACCTAGATGCTCCATATCTCTCCCTTTCCTGTTGGTCTGATTACCCTGAGATCTAGAGGTATGCAGAATGCAGTTTCATAATTAAGTACAGAATCTGCCAGGGATGAGTTAGGCCAGAGCAGTGAGCTTTAGGGAAAAGAGCATGGCTAGGCAGCCAAGAGAAAAGGTTCAGGTCTGGCAGAAGTAAAACTGAGAAACCCTGAAACTTGGGAGATACCCACCTGGTGGAAATTCTAGGTAAGGGTAGAAGCAAGCAAGGAAGGAAAAAGCAAGGACCTCTGAACTCACATAGAACATGATCTGATCATATAGGCTAGTGCCCAGGGACATCTTTGGGGTGGCCTTGTTGATGCCCAGGAGCTCCCACTCTCCATGTGTTTGAACGATGTCCCGGGACGTGTCTGCTATTTCCCACACTTCTTTCTCCATGCCCAGTAACATGTTCTCCACTGAAAGGGAAATCCAGGTCATTTCCCAAGGATATAGTTGCCTATCAACTCAACTGCACTCTCTTTTTCCATCCTTTCATTAAACACATATTTTTGAGTATCTACCATATGGCAGAAACTTTGCAACAGGGAATGGTATCAACAAGACAGATTTGGGTTCTGCCTTTATGGAAAATATTTAAACATCCATAGAGCCTTAATCTTTGCTTTACCTATACACCTTGGTCACCATCTGTTCATAATTTCTTTATATTTTACTTTCTGTTGTATTGGTTGCTCTCATTCACCCACATCCCTGAGACTCCACTGTAGCTTACCTGTGTAGAGAAATGAGCTGAAGGTGAGTGTGCAGTTCTGCTGGTCAAAAGGGAAGTAGAAGATGTCCAGGTTACAGATGCTGGTCACCTTCATGGGTTTCTTATATCTGATGCGACCTTCGTTACTTACGTATGCTGTGAGATCTTTTGGGGTTTTATCTATATCCATACTGTAAGAGAGATGGAGTGGGATGTAGGTATTACGGCTTTTCTTCTTACCTTTTTGGTCATTTCTCAGCCATCTAAGACCACTTATAGTGGCTCCAATGGTATATTGTAAATTCTACTGATTCCAGGAAATGGGGCTTCCCTCTGGCTTTTCCCAGCCCTTAATACGCACAACTCAACGATGAAAATGTCTGGGAGCCATAGGTTCTTGGTTGCCACACTGATCTTCGTGATGCCCTCACACTCTTCTGGGTTCCATCTGATAAATGGGTTATCCCAGACCTAGAGCCCAGTGGAGGAGAAGTGAGAGCCTGATATGAATTGAGGCTATTTTTTCCTGTCCTTTGATTTTTCTTTAAGAGTTATGAAATATTTCAAGCACTTCAAAAGTAGATAAGATAATATAATAAGCATGTTTTTCTGTCACTCAAACTTTGTAGAATAAATATTTTGATAAATTTACTTTAGCTTTTTTCAAGAAATAAGAATTACAGATAGAATAGAATTGAAACACTCTGTGTTCATTTCTTCATAAATTTTTTTTCCTTCATTAATTTTGATTCCTCTCCTTTCCCATTTCTGTGAGAAACTACTGGTGATCAGAGAAATCCCCTCCTTTCTTCAGTAGGAATGAGATTCAGAGCTCAAAGATCAGTAACTTAGTCTCTCTGAGCTAAAATTTCCTTAGTGTGAAATAAGGGGATTAGTAAGTATCAAATGAAATAAGGCTAATCAATGGATTTTGAAACTAATGTTGTTCATAGGTATTATGTGTTAGTATATAGCATGGCTTCAACTGTCTTCCAGACCCCTTTCACCAGTCTTTATTGTAAGGAGATATTGAACGAACCCTTGGGTTCTTTGAAGTCAAGAGACTTAGTGGTCTTCCTCTCCTTGGCAGGTACCAGGCACCACCCTCCCTTGTCTCTGGGATGACCTTTCCTAACTCTCTTTTCCAAGGATTGTCCAATTTTGGATGTGCTTGTCTCGTCTAAGGACACTTTCAACAGCAGCTGCAGTTTGTGAAACCACAGCCACAACAGAGGGCTCTATGCACATTAAATGAAGACTTGTACTAGATCAGTGCTTCTCAAATCTCACTTTGTATATAAAACACCTGGGGATTGTATTGAACTGTAGAAGCTGATTCACTACATTGGGTGACTAACTTATCCTGAGGATTTTGCTGGTTTAAGCATTGGAAATTCCACATACTGAGAATTCCTCAGTCTTGGGCATCCTGGGATGGTTGGTTACACTAGGCAAGACCCAAGATTGTATGCATTTCTAGATTTCCAGCTGGTGTAGTAAACCAGTGCTGCCCATCTGGTAACTACACTTTGGGAGCAATATTAGGTGACCATTACAATTATTCCTCTCCTTCCCTTCAACCAAGCTTTTCAAATTGGAAACTTATTTCATTTACTTTCATTTTCCCCCTCTTGTTTTCTTTTCTTTTTTGTTTTTTTAAAGATTTTATTTATTTATGAGAGACAGAGAGAGAGAGAGGCAGAGACAAAGGCAGAGGGAGAAGCATGCTCCACGTAGGGATCCCGACGTGGGACTCCATCCCGGGTCTCCAGGATCAGGCCTGGGGCTGAAGGCGGTGCTAAACCGCTGAGCCACCCAGGCTGCCCATCCCCTCTTGTTTTCTAATTAATGCACATAAGATAGAAATTTTCTACTGAGTTATACTTTGGCTATATATAAATATATATATAATATACTTTGGCTATATTCATAAATTTTCATATGTAGGACTCTTCATTTCTAATTAGTTCATAATTTCTATTTGCTTTATTTTCTCTTTATTTTTTAAAGATTTATTTATTTATTAGAGAGAGAGAGCATGCACGCATGAGTGTGCACACAGTGGGAAGAGGCAGAGGGAGAGGGAGAGAGAGTCTCAAGCAGACTCTGAACTAAGTGCCAAATCTGGTGCAGGGCTCTATGTCATGACTCTGAGATCACAACCTGAGCCAAAAGCAGGAGTCGGATGCTTAACTGACTGTGCCACCCAGGCGCCCCTGTTTTCTTGTTAGGCCAAATTATCGGGAAGTTTAATTTTAAATTCCCAGAAAATAAGGTTTTCTTTGGGAGGGCTATCTTTTTCTGGTTAGTTTCATTTTCTTGTATTGTGATCAGAGATTGTGGTCTAGTTAATTTCTGCTTTCTCAACTTTATTGAGATCTTCTTTGTGGCCAAAAATATGGTCAGTGTGGGACAATATTCCATTCATGTCAAAAGATATTCTACATGTTCGTTGGCACAAAGGTTGATGTTTATTAAATCAAGTTTTTTTCTTTTCTTTCTTTCTTTTTTGTTTTTTTTCTAAGTAGGCTCCATGTCCAGCGTGGAGCTCAACATCATGACCCATGACAGCGTGGGCTTAAACTCATGACCCTGAGATCAAGACCTGAGCCAATATCAAGAGTTGATATTGCCAGCTGAGCCATGCAGGCGCCCCTAAATCAAGTTTCTTAATTGAACTGCTAAAAACCACAATATTTTTATTCTTTTTTTACTTGATTTTTGAAAGCAGTATATTGAAGCCTCTCACCATCATTGTAGATTTTTCAACTTCTCCATCATGTGTTCCAAAGATATGTTGTTAGGTACATAAGGGTCATAATTATATCTTTGTTTAAAATCCTTTCTGATTATAAATGAAGAGAGAAAATAAACAGTATTGGCCATACCATTTCCAGCCACAGGAATGATGACAAGAGCTGTAGTTGTTCATCCTGTCAAAAGAATTTCCTGTTTCTAGTATGGTACTGTTAAGAAGTCTGTCCATTCCTCCCACTCCTCACTTTTGTTTACCAACCCCCAGGGTATGTAAAAGTGCTGTGATCAAGACCAACATGTAGATCAAGTACAAGAGCTTGATTAAACCAATGTGTTGGGCCATGGGTTGGAGAGTTGACAGGAGGACTTCTCAACCCTGGCTGTCTCTTAGCATCACTTGAGGAGCTTAAAAATACTGAAGTTTGGGTTCCATCCAATCAGAACCTCTGGGAGTGGAGCCTGAACAGTGGTATGCAGCCAGGGTAAAGAATCACTGGGTGAAAAGAAATTTTCTATGTGCTGTTATATCTCATCCTGTTGAACCAGACACAGTTTCTTTGAGATCCCCATTGGGCAAATGACATATAGCGATGATGGAGGAAGCTGCAATGCAGACAAGGGCTTTTGGGGTTGCCTTGCCAGGGTGGGAAAAAATTAAGGGCCAGAGAGGTCAGCACTCACCACATCTAGGATGGCAGACATAGTGAAGGAGATATTGACTAGAGTGGGGATGCTGAAGTTGGTGACTGGACGGAAAGCCTTCCTGTCAAACGCTGAATCCAGAACAGTGGGGTACACCCCATGCTGGCCAAACCCTGAGCAGTTGATGATGAAGGTACTGCCCTTTCCTGTAGTGGATATAGAATGTGTGAGAAGGAGGGAAGTCTCATGTTGCCTATAGGAAAGGTCCTTATGACAGGATCTTGGGGGTTGCCTGTGATAATAATGATAGCTAAAATTTATTGAGCATTGACTATGTGCCAGGTATAGTCTAAACTCTTAAAACAAATTACCTCATTTAATCCTCCCAACCCTCTATCACGTAGAAATGATTTTTATCCTTATGTAATAAATGAGTCAACTGAGATGCAATAAGAGGAATTAAATTCCTGAGGTCAAATATATAAAGGGCAGAAACTGGACTTGATCTGAACCCTAATTTGTTTGCTGTTGCTGCAGCATACACCCTCAATGAGGAGATAGAGAATGGGGAGGAGGATCACCCAGAGGTTGGGTGCTGCCTACCAAGGCCAGGGAGGTGGGTTGGGCTGGAAGGCAAATGATGGAAGCTAATGTGGTAAGGTGAGTTAGGGCTCTGGCCTTCTTCCTAATGTTTCTATTTCCATGCAAAGCATGCCCAAATCCATATGCAAACTGAGCCCTGGGACAGTGATAGCCATCGGATAGGATTCCACTGGGGGGAGGGGGCAAAGAAATGCACCTGTTTCATCTTCACTGCCCCTTATTTCCTTCCTTCTCCCTATTTTGCTGCTCAACTGTCTATCAGTTTTCTACTTTGAGGCTTTTGAGGTATTTCCTCCCCCCCTTTTCTGACTAATAGATATTCCAATTCTCTACTGGTAGAAATTTGTTAGAGGAATAACAACCTGGAATAAGAGAGAGGGTTGTGTGCCAAGAACATCGAGCTTTATCCATTCCCAGAGTCACAGTGCTCTCCAGCTAAATCCTTGAATCATTCTATGAGCAATGAGTATTTATTTGTCAAGCATGGTCTGTGAGTAACCAGATGAACATTTCTAATGTTTTCTGCTGAGTAGACTAGGTGTACAATTTCTTTCTCTTTTTTTGTACTGGCCCCTAAAGCCACCACTGGTACAGCCCTCCTCTATGGACCCTTTCCAGAAGTTATATGACAATATAAGTGGGAGAGATGACATTTATTGATACCTATCAAATGCCAGGCAGCCACTGCTACTCACTTTCTCTCATTGAATCCTCACCACTCTGCAAGGTAGGTTCTGTTTTACATATGAGGAAACTGGAGCTCAGAGAAGCCAGGTAATTTGCCCAAGGTTAAATAAGGAGCAAAGTGAGGGACCAAGATTCAAACCTAGGTTTGTGTGTCTTCAAATCCCGTGTTCTTTCCACTATACCATGCTAACTCCCTGAAAGAGAAGCACACTCCATTTTCACTCTCCACCTGCTACCTTCTGGCATCTTACCTAACCTAGAGCACTTGATTCTGTAGGTGGATGGGCAAGTTATGGCTTAAAATGAGCACTTTGCTAGAATGGGGTGGGTTTCATAGCTATAGAAAAAAAGAATTATACCTGTGTGTAGAAAGATGGATGGACACTTATGCTAAATGGTAGAGAAGACAATCAGGGATAGTTCATGGGAAGAGAAATAGAAGTGTTCCTGTGTGGCACATCTCTGGAAGGATATTTTCTATCTTTCAGAGAAGGAAAGTCTATTCAGGCATTATTAAAACAAAATTATGAAATAAGAATGCCCATTTTAGGTAATCTCTGGGAATTGGAAATTTGTAAGAAGTTTCTAGGTGTTCAACTACAGAGAGTCTTTGCTTTTTCCCCCGTTGTTGCCCCTTTCTTACCTTGAAGTAGAAGACTGAGGACAAGGAAGAAGGGGAATCTGTTTTTGTGGAACCAGCTTCCTTCCATCTTCTTTGTCTAAATTCTTCCCTGAGAGTGTGCCAGCACCCGGGAATCCCTAGATTAAAGGATCACAGGCCACACCTAGAGTCTAATTTTGAATATTGATAGCATTGGTTGACCACTGACATTTGTTACCTTCCTGGAAAGAGAGTCCTGGATGTCTTGTTCTTGCCCATGCTGGAGGGTCTGTTTGCTTTTAAGACTTTTTCTCCTATAAAAAATTAAGGAATCAATCCATTTACTTATTCCAAACCATAAGATATCTAGGAATAAACTTAACCAAAGAGGCAAAAGATCTGTACTCAGGAAACTATAGAACACTCATGAAAGGAATTGAGGAAGACAAAGAAATGGAAAAATATTCCATGTGCATGGATTGGAACAACAAATATTGTTAAAATATCTATGCTACCTAGAGCAATCTGTACATTCAATGCATTCCCTATCAAACTATCAACTTATTTCATAGAATTGGAACAAATAATCCTAAAATTTGTATGGAGCCAGAAAAGACCTCAAATAGCCAAAGAATGTTGAAAAAGAAAACCACAATTCTGGACTTCAAACTCTATTACAAAGATGTAATAATCAAGACAGTGTGGTACGCACAAAAACAGACACATAGAGCAATGGAACAGAATAGAGAACCCAGAAATGGACCCTCAACTCTATGATCAACTAATCTTCAAAAAAGCAGGCAAGAATATCCAATGGAAAAAAGACAGTCTCTTCAATAAATGGTGTTGGGAAAATTGGACAGCCCTTGCAGAAGAATGAAACTGGACCATTTTCTCACACCATACACAAAAATAGACTCAAAATGGATGAAAGACCTAAATGTGAGACAGGGATTCATCAAAATCCTAGAGGAAAATACAGGCAGCAATCTCTTTGACCTTGACTGCAGCAACTTATTGCTAGACACGTTTCCAAAGGCAAGGGAAACAAAGTCAAAAAAGAACTATTTGAACTTCATCAAGATAAAAAGCTTTTGCACAGCAAAGGAAACGAACAAATGACGTAACAGATAAAGGGCTAATATGCAAAATCTATAGAGAACTTTTCAAATTCAACACCCAAAGAACAAATAATCCAATCAAGAAATGGGCAGAAGACATGAACAGACATTTCTCTAAAGAAGACATACATATGGCCAACAGACACATGAAAAAATGTTCAACATCACTTGGCATCAAGGAAATACAAATAAAAACCGAATGAGATACCACCT
Organism: Canis aureus; assembly: GCF_053574225.1. NCBI lineage: Eukaryota > Metazoa > Chordata > Mammalia > Carnivora > Canidae > Canis > Canis aureus. Next base: position 21,611,843 of record NC_135641.1, on the reverse strand, counting down.
CACACTGGTCAGAACGGCTAAAATGAACAAGTCAGGAAACAACAGATGTTGGCAAAGATGCTAAGAAAGGGAACCCTTGTACACTATTGGTGGGAATGCATGCTGGTGCAGACACTCTGGAAAACAGTATTGAGGTTCCTCAAAAAGTTGAAAATAGAGCTACCCTGGGCAGCCCTGGTGGTGCAGCAGTTTAGTGCTGCCTGCAGCCCAGGGCGTGATCCTGGAGACCCGGGATCGAGTCCCACGTCAGGCTCTCTGTATGGTGCCTGCTTCTCCCTCTGCCTGTGTCTCTGCCTCTCTCTCTCTCTCTCTGTCTCTATGAATAAATAAATAAAATCTTAAAAAAAAAGAAAAGAAAAAAAGAAAATAGAGCTACCCTATGACCCAGCAATTGCATTACTGGGTATTTACCCCACAGATACAAATGTAGTGATCTGAAGAGGCACCTGCACCCCAATGTTTATAGCAGTAGTGTCCACAATAGCCAAACTATGGAAAGAGCCTCGATGTCCATCAACAGATGAATGGATAATGAAGATGTGGTATGTATATACAACGGAATACTACCCTGCCATGAAAAAAGAAAAATCTTGCCATTTGCGATGACGTGGATAGAACTAAAGGATATTATGCTAAGAGAAATAAGTGAATCAGAGAAAGACAATTATATGATTTCACTCATGTGGAATTTAAGAAACAAAACAGGATCATAGAGGAAGAGAAGAAAAAACAAGATGAAATCCTAGAGGGAGACAACCATAAGAGACTCTTTTTAAAAAATTTTTTTGTTCATGAGAGACACACAGAGAGGGGCAGAGACACAGGCAGAGGGAGAAGCAGACTCCTTACAGGGAGCCCGATATGGGACTCAATCTTAGGACTCCGGGACCACGCCCTGAGCTGAAGGCAGATGCTCAATGGCTGAGCCACCCAGGCATCCCAGAGACTCTCAATTATAGGAAACAAACTGAGCATTGCTGGAGGGGAGGGGATGAGAGGTGGGGTAACTGTGTGATGAACATTAAGGAGGGCATATGAGGGATCCCTGGGTGGCGCAGCGGTTTGGCGCCTGCCTTTGGCCCAGGGCGCGATCCTGGAGACCCGGGATCGAATCCCACATCCGGCTCCCGGTGCTTGGAGCCTGCTTCTCCCTCTGCCTGTGTCTCTGCCTCTCTCTCTCTCTCCGTGTGACTATCATGAATAAATAAATTTAAAAAGAAAAAAATTAAAAAAAAAAAAAAAAGGAGGGCATATGATGTAATGAGCACTGAGTATTACATAAGACTGATGAATCACTGACCTCTACCTTTGAAGCCAATAATACATTATATGTTAATTAATTGAATTAAAGAAAATTTTTAAAAGTTAAGGAAAAAAAAAGACTTTATCTCTTATATAATTCACTACAATGTTCATGGTTGTGGATTAGTTGATAGGTATCACATTCAGACTTTTGTGTGATTTCTCAATCTGAAGACTCATCTCTTCAATTCTGGAAAATTCTCAGCCATTTAAAAATACTATATTTCCTCTATGTGTTTTCTCTTATTAGATATATGTTGGATCATTCCTTTCACTTCACATGGCTTTAACCTCTTATATTAGTTTCCCACTGCTATTGTAACAAATCATAAACGTAGTTGGCTTTAAAAAACACAAATTTATTATTTTACATTTTTGTAGGCCAGAAGTCTGAAATGAGTCTCACAGAGATAAAATCAATGTTTTGCCACAGCTTCATTCCCTCTGGAGGCTCTAGGAACAAATTCATTTCCTTGTCTTTTCCAGTTTTTAGAGGCTGCCTGCATTCCTTGAAGGTTCGTGGTCCCATTTTCCCATCTTTAAAGCCAGAAACATTGGCAAGTCTTTTTCACACAGCCATCTCTCTGCTTCCTATGCTCTTCTCTCTCCTCTTTCGCTTTTAAGGACCTCGATGATTACAAGGGGCCCACCTGGATAATCCAGGACACTCTCCCTACTCAAGGTCAGCCAGTTAGCCAATTTAATTCCATCTGCAACCTTAATTCACCCCTTTCCATGTAACATATTCACAGGTTCCAGAGATTAGGATGTGAACATCCGGGATCCCTGGGTGGCTTGGTGGTTTAGCACCCGCCTTCAGCCCAGGGCGTGATTCTGGAGTTCTGGCATCGAGTCCTACGTCGGGCTCCCTGCATGGAGCCTGCTTCTCCCTCTGCCTATGTCTCTGCCTCTCTCTCTCTCTCTCTGTCTCTCATGAATAAAAAAAAAAAAAAAAAAAAGGATGTGAACATCCTTGGGGGACCATTATTCTGCCTATTATATCCCTCTTTTATGTTTTCCATCCATTTATCTATGTCCCTAGTAATTCTTTCAGATCTACTTTCCAGGTAACACATTTTCTTTTCAATTGTATTTAAACTATTATCTAATCTGTCTACTGAGTTTTCAATTTCAGTGATTATATTTTTTGTTTCTGTAAGTTCTATTTGGTTCTTTTAAGAAATCAATCTATTTGACTCATTTGTTCCTTCCTCCCTCCCTCCCTCCTATTCTCCCTCCCTAACTTCTCTTTCTTTCTTTCTTTCTTTCTTTCTTTCTTTCTTTCTTTCTTTTTTGTATTGTTCTTTCATTTTGGATCCAAATATTTCTTTAATTTTTTATTATTTGTAACTGTTAAAGCAAAACCAAAATGGAGACCACAGTTTGAATATATTCCTAGACCAAACACTCATAATCATGCAACCAAAAGTTAAAACTGTCCTGATTTCCCCAAACGCTTACTCTGACCTTAAAAAGTCAAGATTTCTTCTTGTCCGGATGACTTTAAAGCTTTATAGCCGGAGGGCACCTGGTTGGCTCAATCAGTGGAGCCTGCGACTCTGGATTTTGGGGGTAGTGAGTTTAAGCCCCACGTTGGGTGTAAACCTTACTAAGAAAAAAAATGCTCCCTAGCTAATTAGCTACAAAGTGAGCTTGGGATGAAAAAGAGTCTAAGTTTCTAGTACAGGACACAATAGAAAATGCACTCCTGCTTTCATGCTTTATAAACTGAGCTATAACTGCTGAGACTGGAGTTTAACTACTTTAGATTGGAAGTCTCCCGGGCAGCCCCGGTGGCTCAGCACTTTAGCGCCACCTTCAGCCCAAGGTGTGATCCTGGAGACCAGGGATCGAGTCCCACGTCGGGCTCCCTGCATGCAGCCTGCTTCTCCCTCTGCATGTGTCTCTGCCTCTCTCTCTCTGTCTCTCATGAATAAATAAATAAATCTTAAAAAAAAAAAGGAAGTCTCCCTATTCTCCAACAGTTTGTTCCTTGCTCAATAAAGTATTCATGTTAAGTAGAGATTTCTGAATTTTCTTTTGATAGAACATACTTATTTTACATTACATTCAGATTGTTTTATTACATCTAGTTCTTGGTATGCTAACTATTTTGCTAACTTTGTTTTGTGGTTTGTTTCCTCATGATTTGTAACTCTTGATTGTAAATTCATTTTCAGAAGATTATTTCAGTGGGGATTTCACATGCTTGGGTTGTGAAGTTTCCCTACAAAGAAAATTGTCATTTGTCTCGGACATAGCCTTTGAATTTTTAATCAGGTCCAGTTATTTCTTGTGTGTGTGTGTGAGTGCGTGTGTGTATGTGAATTTTTAAGAATCCCACACCATATGAGTAGTGTAAATTTAGACTGCATGCCAATATGTGACACGGGTTTGGTGTTTCAATTCCTTGCATATGACTTTTCCTCTCTACTGCTAGCCTCAAGTCTTTGGCTACCTTTAGTCTGAGATAGAGAGAGTAGTGGATGGTCAACTCAGAGACATGTCAGTCTGCTTGCTAATAATGTCAGAAGAGAAATGATTAAAATCTCATTTGGAAAAAAAAAAAAAGATGACAGTCTGTATCCTTAGGTAATTTTAAGGTCATTTATTATGATCTTTAAACCAAGGTGGATTTTTTCCCCTATGTATCTTTGATCAGCAGCCATCCAAACTTGTGATTTAATACTAACATTTCCAGTGACACCATCCCATTATTTCTTATATTATCCTTTTTTTTTTAAAGGAAGGGATAATTTTTTAAAAGATTTTATTTAGCTATTCATGAGAGACCCAGAGAGAGAGAGAGGCAGAGATGGAGGCAGAGGCAGAAGCAGGCTCCATGCTGGAAGCCAGATGTGGGACTCCATCCCAGGACTCCAGGATCATGCCCCAAGCCACAGGCAGACACTCAAACGCTGAGCCACCTAGGCATCCCTATTTCTTATACTATCCTATTTTATGTTTGAACAAAACCTCTGGTCACTGGAAAGTTTTTAAAAAAATCTAAATTTGCATTCCTGTAGCTTACACCACTGGTGTATTTCAGCCCATTAGAGAATAAAGAATAAGTTAATTCTATCTTCTGGATCACATCTTTCAAATATTTCAGGACAATTATCACGTGTAATTGGGTAATGTCTAAAAATACTAAGGCTATGAAATTTTCAATCTTCACCATTCCCTTCCAACACACATACATCTACCTCCTAGCAGGCCCATAAATCAGTTTTCTCTGTAACCCTTCTGCTATTAGAGACCTGGGGAAGGACAAATGTTACCCCTATAAGAATATGACTTATGGAACATCTCTTCTGCAGTATAAGGTAATGGAAATCCTAATTCTTCTGATCTGATAGAATATAGGACAAAGAGAAGAGAGAAGGGAGTAAGCAATAACATTCAAGTGTGATCACACACACACATTGATTCTCTGTGCTGAAATCTCTGTGTGTGCATGTGTATGTGTGTGGTTGAGAGGGGATTAGGTAGGTTGAGAGAAATGCCAAAAGCAGAGGAGGCCTGTGCTCCATCATTCATTTGAGATCCTGGAAAGAGACTGTTATTTCCTGTGGGGCCAGTCTGGTAAGTGCAAGTTGCAGAGTACAGAGTGGTGAGGCAGAGAGAGGGCCTGGGGTAGCACTCCTGCATCTCCTTTGGTCCCCATGAGGTATGGAAGGGCACCAGAAATTCCTCAGGCGGATGAAGCACCTCTGCAGGAGAGGCTGTAGGGGAGACTGTCAAGGCCAGATGGAGGCCCTGTATGAGGCGCAGAGGGTCTACAGCAACAGCAATTGCGGAGGTAGAATCAAACCAGTTAAGGAAAACTCTATTAGAGCCAAGACTGATCAGAATTCACAAGTGATAGATTTTAAGCAGCAGGTACCATCAGAGCACCCAGCAACCAAGAGGCAAAGGAGATCACCATGGAGACAAGAGAGGACTCACAGGACGTGCACAGGCTGATCGGAGACTTCATTTTTTTCTCACTGCCATGAGATCACAAAAGCCTCTGAGTCTACAACTTTGAAAATCTAATGAAAGCTAAAAGACCCTTTGTCCAGCCAGAAAAATGTTCACATGCACTAAATTTTGCGTGTGATTTCAAAGTTCACAAGCCACAGACTTTAACTCAAGACCCTTTTCTTAGAATCAGTTAAAGAACCATATAAAAGAGAAAATGGGCTTATTTTGGTATGCTTATTGGTTTTAGTGAAATAGTGATCACTATGTTGTGCTCTATAAGTCATTCGTTTAGGATTCCACTTAAGAGTTTTGCTCAAGACTGAGGTCAAACTTTAGTGATCTAATGTTTTTGGAATTTACCCCCCTCCCCCAATTTTAGAAATAAGGAAAATGTTTGTGCATTATCAGATACTCCTTCTTTTCTCCATGATTTGTGACTATTACTAACTTTGGTTCTGAAATTATATCTGCAAACTCTTATGTAACCTTTGATGAAAACTCATTGAGGGTTAGAGATATAAAATCTCTTAAATTAGTTGAGTGTCTTTTTCCTCTTTCCTATTTGTTAGTATTCAATTCTCTTGGTCATTTTTGCTTATCTCCAGTTGGCTTAATTATTTTACCCAATTAAAAAAATGTAAATCTCTTCCCCAAGGATGACTCTCTTTGTATGTATTCTATTCTGAATATACCAAGACATTATTATGAGAAGAGTATTGACCTTGGATTTGGAAGACATAGATTCAAATCCTGGTTCCATCACATACTGACTGTTTAATTCTGGGGAAAGCTCTTACATTCTGAATATTTGATCTCATCTCCAAAATGAAGATAATAATACCCTCTTATTAGGTTTTGAATGGTGATTAAAGAGATGGCATTTGAAAAAAGTTAGCTCAGTGCTGGATATTTCACAGGTACTGAGTAAATGTTCTCCTTCCTCATTTTGGCATTATTCTTAAGCACTCACTTATTCTGGAAATTAGCGTTTTTTCAGTGTTCTTACAAGTTCATGCTACTCTTTTGTTTTTGCTCTTGTTTCTGAGTCCCTTCTCATGTTTACATAAATCAACAGGAGTATTTTGTTTGTACTGGGGGCATAGTGCACAGAGTTTAAGAGATTCCTAGTAGCCTATTAGATGGTTGATATTTGGGAAAAAGTTATTGGCTCCAAAATAGAAAAAGAAAATTCAAAATTAATAAATATTTAATTAAATGTCAAATAACCTGAACATTGTCAGGTAGCCTATTCAACTCTTACATTGATATAAATAGCCCCACAAGTCTTTATCCACAATTCTGGAATCCAGAAAGTTCTGAAAATGAAAAATTTTTTGGCTAGTTTGGGGTGAACTGATTTGGCAGCACAGCATAACCTGAAGCTGTTTATGATCTCTATTCCTCTTGGTGTGAATATTCATATTTTTTTCTGCAGAAATAGAAATGTGTTTGACTATGAATACTATCCCAAGCCCCTGTGGAAGCATTATGTAATATGTGGTATGTGCAATCTATTATCATTTCAAAATCTGAAAAATTCTGAATTCCAACAGCATATCTACCCAAGGGAATTAGATCAAGGATTTCATTCTTGTGTAAATAATATGTGAGATAGGAGTGAGTTTTCATATGTTTACTATAATGTGTGTATGTGATTCCAACATTAAGTGAGATGCTGTAAGTCTCTTGCAGCAGGTGAAGGGAGAGCAAGAGAGTGAGCAGGATGCTCCGTGCAAGCACGGCCAGTACTCTTAAGAAAATCACATTCTAAAAAAAAAAAAAAAAAAATCACATTCTTTTAAAAGGACTTCTGACTAATAAGTGCATAAAAATAGGCTCAACATCCTTAGTCATCAGAGAAATGCAAATTAAGATCACAGTAAGATACCATTTTATGCCCTCTAGAATAAGACATACAATAACCAATGTGTGGAAGACACAAAGAAACTGGAAAACTTATACATTGCTGGTTAACTTTGGGTTAATAGAAAGAGCAATTTTTTTGATTTATCAATATAGATATAATACAAGATTATGTTTTTATTCAACTTAGGTAAGTTCTTCCTAAATGTATACAGATATACTCAAAGAAGCTAGCATTACTTCTACTTAATTTTTAAGGTATGAAAAATATAGATTTGTGTTTAACCAAATTGATTCATTATTCTGACAGTAATTATTTTAAAGTTTTATTTATTGACAATTGTATTTCAGCAGTATCTTCTGTAGTATATCAGCTTGAAGATGATTTGTAATGTGGTTAGCTTTGGACTGACAATAAATTGAGTTAATGGATATTTATTGGATATTTAGATCATTTCTAAATTGAAACACTGCTTACTAAACATAATTTGAAGTTTATTTTATATATTTTTGCTTCTTCATTTTTGTTTTGTAATAACAGCTGACATTTACTGAGCACGTAGTTCTGTAACATGAGAATTACTTGATTCAATCCTCAAAACAACCCTATGAAACAGGAACTGTTAGTCTTCCACTTTTAATTTTTTAAATTTTTATTCATTTGTTTATTTTTAAAGATTTTATCTATTTATTCATGAGAGACAGAGAGAGAGAGAGGCAGAGACATAGGCAGAGGGAGAAGCAGGCTCCCTATGGGGAGCCCAATGCGGGACTTTATCCCAGGACCCCCGGATCACATCCTGAGCTGAGGGCAGATGCTCAACCACTGAGCCACCCAAGCCTCCCAGTCTTCCACTTTTTAGGTGAGGAAACAGAGGCTCAGGGTTGCTAAGAAACTTGCCCAAGATCACATAGCTAGTAAGAAGCAGAGGTGGAAGGTGAGCCCAGGTAGTTGGACTCCAGAGAATATGATCTTAACTATAAAGCTGTACTTTCTAACTTTCAGGCAGTACTATTACTGGCTAGGCTCTTGAAACCCCTTTGTAAATTCCTTCCCTGGTTTATTAAGATAGGCCATATATATTTTTGTTTGTTTGTTTTTATTGAGGTAAAACTGACATGATGTTATATTAGTTTCAGGTATACAAAATAATGATTTGATATTTGATATATTGCAGAATAATCACCACCATAAGTCTAGTTAACATGTCACCACACATAGTTACATAGTTTTTTTCTTGTGATGAGAACTTTTAAAATCTATTCTCTTAGCAACTTTCAAATGTGTAGTACAGTATTATTAACTATAGTGACCATGCTGTACATTACATCCCCATGACTTCTTTATTTTATAACTGGAAGCTTTTGCCTTTTGGCTCCCTTCACCCATTTCACATTCCCCAGCTTCTTAATTTATATGCTATGAAGAGGCAATATAAACATGTTCATTTTTGCCACTTAGAGAAGTTATAAAGTCTGTGATGCATATGGCCATATAAAGCTGAATTATGAACTGTGCTAGTCTACTAAAATGCTGATGTATGACATTGCACAATCATGCACTCCCACTCTTATATCATGAGAAAGAAGCAGCCTCTGATGTCCAGAAGTGACCTGACACTCACAGGCCATTTGTTCATTTTAAATAATCTTGCAGAATGCCAACCTCAGACATCATTACCCCGAGATCATGATAAAATGGACAAAACAAGCTGCTTCATAATTTTGTACTCACATACAAAAGCAAGATAACTATGTAAAACCACAGAATACAAAATACCTCCCTCTTGCTAAATGAATGACTATTATTTTTTACGTATTCATACTGTTGATTTCTGACAGTATTCAATTTTGAACAATTTCTTGCTTCTTTATACTCTCCCCAAATCACCCAAGGGAAGACCAAATCCTCTAACAGACTCTTTCTTATTCTCTCTCACTGAGATATCCCATGATTACCTATAATTTGTGTTCTCTCTTGTTGCAATGAGTGGTAAAGCCAACTTGTTTAACTATATGAATGTTTATGGTGGTCTTTGGCAGAAGGGCATCGACAAATGAAATGGTCATTTCCCTCATATTTCTGTCATTGCCATATCGTCAACTACTGCTTTCTTTGTTGGTCCAGAGTAAGTACAAACAATTGACCCCCCAAATAAATATTGATAGGGGTGCCTGGGTGGCTCAGTTGGTTAAGTCTGCCTTTGGCTCAGGTAATGACCCCAGGGTTTTGGTATTGAGCCCTGAACCCCAAGTCAGGCTCTCTGCTCAGCAGGGCACCTGCTTCTCCCTCTCCCTCTGCCTGCCTACATGTGCACTCTCTCTCTCTCTTAAATAAATAAATAAATAAAATATTAAAAAGAATAAGAACAAAATAAATATTGATAATAGTGTATTTAATGCTTTGAAAAACATAACGATCCATGAATATGTTCTGATATAAATGAATAAAATAAAAAGAAAGCTCTGCTTTACATTAGAGCACCAATGAAGTGTAGAAGAAATGATGGAATTAGAAAAGAATGATTTTATTAAGATCCCCAAATAAGTAATTCATATAAGAATCATTATGATGAGGAATGGGATAATTACATGGTCTCAAAGCATCTTTTCACAAATCTTATTAATTACTTACTAATTAATAAGCATGCCATACTTATTAATTATCTTTAATTACTCATTAACTACTAACTAATTTAATTACTAATCAGCTAATTCATTTAACTACTAGTTAACAGTTATATCATCAGTCAAGGGACAAATTGACATCGTGCATCACTTCTGGGGTATTCCTGCAAAAAATGCATAAATTATAAGTAAATGTTAGACAAATACAAATTGAGGGAGAATCCTCAAAGTAACTGGGAGTACTTTTCATAAATGTCAAGATCATGAAAGACAAGGAGACTGAGAAGCTGTTTCAGATTGAAGGAGACTGGAGCTAAATGCAGTGTTTATTTCCTGTACCTATAGAAGACATTATTGGGACAAGAGGCAAAATTCAAGTAGGGCTTGTAGATTAGATGGTAATTTTGGACTGATGTTAATTTTCTTTTTTTAAAAGGTTTATTTATATGAGAGGGAGAGAAAAAAAGAGTGAGCAAGAGAGAGCATGAGTTGGGTGAGGGGTAGAGGGAGAAGCAGACTCCTTGTTGAGGAGGGAGCCTGATATGGGCTCCATCCTGGGACTCCAGGATCCTGATCTGGGCTAAAGGCAGACACATGACTAAGCTACTCAGGCACCCCTAATGTTAATTTTCTGATGTTAAAAAAAAAAATTTTCTGATGTTGATGGTTGTACTGTGGTTTGTATAGGACTCTTGTTTTTAGGAAATATGCTCTGAAATATTCGGGGTTAATGGATCATCAATTCTGCAACTGTTTCTCAATGACTTAGAAATACCCATGATTGAGGAATCCCAGTGAAGGGTACACAGGAGCTCTTTGTATTATTTTTGCAATTTTTATGTGAATTTAGCATTATTTTTTTAAGAGGAAGAAAGTAAGAAAAAGCAAAAGTAAGCCTAGAGGTTCTGCGTGTGTCCTCTTTCCTTGAAGTCAGAACTGAATCATGGGATATTGGCCTCCAGAAGAGGGCAGCAGATCTCTTGGCTATGTGGTTGGAGCCTTTGGTCATAATTTCAGTTATTATTTCTTTTTAATATAGCATGGTCACATTTTTACTTTATAAATTTGAATCTAGCATCTTCTGGGCTTCAACTGGAGATTCATATTATCTATGTAGTTTAATTAATATACAGATATTTAGGACTTAAGACTTATTGAATCTCTAAGCATTCTTGATGTGTTCTTGGTATATTCTCACAAAAAGCTTGATATATTCATAATATATAAAATCAGGATTATTATATGTTATGTCTTACTATTTTTCCTTTTTATAAAGTGTGTTCAGGGGATCCCTGGGTGGCTCAGCGGTTTAGCGCCTGCCTTCGGCCCAGGGCATGACCCTGGCGTCCCGGGATCGAGTCCTGCATCAGGCTCCCTCAATGGAGCCTGCTTCTCCCTCTGCCTGTGTCTCTGCCTCTCTCTCTCTCTGTGTCTCTCATGAATAAATAAATAAAATCTTTAAAAAAATAAAAAAAATAAAAAGTGTGTTCATCCATTTTTATAAATTAGTTGTAATGTTCACTGTCTTTGAAAATAGTTAATCACGTTTCTAATTATTTTGTCTAAAGCTTTTCTTAGATTGATTTTATTTAATTTTTTATTTTTTAATAGATTTTATTTATTTATTTTGAGGGAGAGAGAGAGAGAGAGGTGGAGCACGAATGCGGACGGAAGAAGGAGCAATAGAGGGAGATAGAGAAGCAGACTCTCTGGTAAGCAGGGAGCTAGATGCAGTGATGCTCAACCGCAGAATCACAGGATCATGACCTGAGTTGAAGGCAGACGCTTAACCGGCTGAGCCACCCAGGCACCCTTAGATTGACTTTATTGTCTTGTTTTGCATGCCATAGAAACAACCAAAGTTCCTTATTATATTGCATAATTCTTATAATATATTCTTATCCGCTCTTTCATTTTTGAAAATTACGAATAATAAGCTAGTAGGCTTACTACAACCCTTTAAAATTTTTTGGCATATACAAGGGTGCCTGGGTGACTCAGTTGGTTAAGTGACCTACTCTTGATTTCAGCTCAGGTCTTCTCAGGGCTAAGAGTTTGAACCCCATTGTTGGGCTCCACGCTGGGCATAGAACCTACTTTAAAAAAATGGCTAAGATAGTAGATTAAGATACCTGGGTGGTTCAGTCAGTTAAGCATCTCTTTTTTTTTTCATTTTTTAAAATTAAAATTCAATTTCCCAACATATAGTATAACACCCAGTGCTCATCCCATCAAGTGCTCTCCTCAGTGCCCATCACCCAGTTACCCCATCTCCCCACCCACCTCCCCTTCCACAACCCTTTGTTTGTTTCCCAGAGTTTGGAGTCCCTCATGGTTTTTTTTCCCCACTCAGTTCCTCTCCTTTCCATTATAATCCCTTTCACTATTTCTTATATTCCGTATATGAGTGAAACCATATAATGATTGTCCTTCTATGATTGACTTATTTCATTCAGCATAATAATACCTTCCAGTTCCATTCACGTCAAAACATGGTGGATATTTGTCTTTTCTGATAGCTGAGTAATATTGCATTGTGTGTGTGTGTGTGTGTGTGTATATATATATATATATATATATATATATATATATATATATCACATCTTCTTTATCCATTCATCTGTCGAAGGATATCGTGGCTCCTTCCACAGTTTGGCTATTGTGGATATTACTGCTATGAACATTAGGATGTAGGTGTTCTGTGTTTCACTACATCAGTATCTTTGGAACAAATACTCAGTAGTGCAATTGCTGGGTCATAGGGTAGCTCTATTTTTAACTTCTTGAGGAACCTCCACACTGTTTTCCAGAATGACTGTACCAGTTTGCATTCCTACCAGCAATGCAAGAGGGTTTCCCTTTCTCCACATCCTCTCCAACATTTGTTGTTTCCTGTCTTGTTAATTTTCGCCATTCTCACTGGTATGAGGTGGTATCTCATTATGGTTTTGATTTGTATTTCCCTGATGGCAAGTGTGTGGAGCATTTTTTCATGTGCTTGTTGGCCATGGGTATGTCTTCTTTGGAGAAATTTCTGTTCATGTCTTCTTCCCATTTCATGATTTGATTGTTTGTTTCTTGGGTATTGAGTTTGATAAATTCTTTATAGATGTTAGATACTAGCCCTTTTTTCTGATATGTTGTTTGCAAATATCTTCTCCCATTCTGTAGGTTGTCCAAGCATCTGACTTTTGATTTCAGCCCAGGTCATGATCTCAAGGTTGTGAGATCAAGCCCCGAGTCAGGCCCTTTGCTGGGCATGGAGCCTGCTTAAGATTCTCTCTCCCTCTCTAAATAAGTAAGTAAGTCAGTCAGTCAGTCAGTTGGTCAGTCAGTCAGTCATATACAGATTGTTTTTTATTTGATGCTTCTCTGAAAGCTTTTTAATCGACTACAAGCCAAAGTACTTCATCTTCAATGAAGGAGTGTTTCAGAATTCTGTGGAAAAGGACTATGGTAGATACTTTTGAGGTACAGGTTTCTGATAGCATCACTTAAACAATTTTGAGACCCTATTAGAGGACTGAGTCAGGATTTCTAGAACTCTAAAGAAGCCAGTGGGTTCATAAGACTGCTAGCCCAATATCCACTGAAACAAGAATTAATTGCATAGGAGTGATGAATTGCTGAGGGATAATTATTGTTTTTGTTTAAACTATTGTTGATTTTTTTGTAATGTTCTATTTTCTGGATACTGAAGGAAGCCCTTTTTCTTTTCTCTTAAACTATATATAACTCATAACAATTTAATAATTATAACTCTGCTTTATTTCAGACTCTGCTTTTATACACTGAAATGAAACATTTATGAATGATAACTCATTTTCTTTGCCTGAGCCCTCTGGAATTTGGAAACTTTTATTGAATATTCTTTATTTCATGACAATATAATTATCATCTTTTCATGATAATATAGTTACTGGCAGAGAATCAATAAGAATCTGTCCTCCTTTTTACCAGGGCATAATTTGAAACACTGAGTATGCAAGCAAGGCCTTGCCTAGAATGTTATCCCTGGGTATGATGCTCTTTTAATCAGATATGTATGGCCAGACACATCTAAGGAACTAGGTTGACTTTATGGAGCCAATGCTTATAAATCCTTCCAGGAAAACTGGTTGATTCCTGGTTTACAAAGTTCTCAGCTTCTGGGTGGGTAAGTCACTTTCTTGTCAGATCCAGGAATCTTAGGATATTTGGGGAACTTCAAGAAAAGACAAATTCGCCCAGTGGCTACCACAGCTGAAATCTGATGTTGAGTTCTGGGTGTGGCTATCTAGCCTCAGAGGCCTTTAAAAGTTAAATTTGAGATTTTGGGGGAAGTCTTTTAGCAAAGCAAGTTTAAGAAGGCCTAAGTGGCAAATTATCATCACTCCTATTGCAGCAATGTAAATAGAGACTAGCCTTATTTGTGATCAAGTATAATCTTCCAGGGCACTTGGGTGGCTCAGTCGGTTAAGCATCTGTCTTTGGCTCAGGTTGTAATCTTAAGGTCCTGGGATTGAGCCCTGCATCTGGCTCCCCGCTCAGTGGGGAATTTACTTCTCTCTCTCCCTCTCCCTGTGCCCCTCTCCCTTCTCATGTGCTCTCTTTTTCTCAAATAAATAAAACCTTTTAAAAAGAGAACAATCTGCCTTTGAGATTATTTTTGATCAAAAGGGAGGAGATTATAGGGAAAAAGTGTGTATACTTCAATGAGAAATTATGCATTGTCAATAGTAATGGTTCCCAGCATTCTGATATGAGCCCTGTTCATTGTCTTTGGGCTGCTCTTGGTCAACTCTTTTTAAATTGCAGATGACTGATGAATATTGCCAATGACAAAAACCAAACAATTAGGAAGACTGATTTTATTTAGTCTATTGCAGTAGGGAGATCACCCAGATCTGTAGATCAGAGTATCTCAGCAGGGTAGTTTTATCTTAGACTTTTTTATAGGGAGAAGTGGACAAGTTACAGGTAGAATTATTTTTTTTAAGATTTTATTTATTTATAAATGAGAGACACACAGAGAGAGGCAGAGACATAGGCAGAGGGAGAAACAGGCCCCCCATGGGGAGCCTGATGCAGGACTCGATCCCAGGACCTTGGGATCATGACCTGAGCCAATGGCAGATGCTCAACCACTGAGGCACCCAGGGGCCCCAGGCAGAATGATTTACAGCTGGGATTGCTTCATAATCAGGAGAAGTCTCAGTCAGTTAAATAGGAAATGTTTACCTCTGTGTCTGGCTAGTTTTAGGGGATAAACAACTCTAATCTCAATTAATCATTCATGTGACAAAGAACTGGGAGTTGGAGGATCTGTATCTTGCCTTGCTGGTGGGTTCAGGCAAAAGGGGAGAAGTTTGGTCTTCTCACAAATAAACAAGGGAGGCATCTGTAAGTCCTACGGGAGTCATGAGAAAGAGGATAGTGAGTGAATGAATCTTATCTAAGTCATTCAGGAAGGTGGTTCTTTTCCATCAGGCATTTCTGGAACAAAAAAAGATTGGTGGAATTTCAGAAAGCAAAGGTTTGGGGAGATTTCTTAAACATTGATATTTTCTGGGAACACAGGATTCAGGAAAAATTCAGCATTGTCAAGATGTAAACTCTGCCTTGTCCTGTATAGTTCCCATGGACTTTCCTCCTCCTCCTGTGGAAAAATAACCTCTATTTACAATTCAGTATCTTTACTCCATATAAATTTGTGCTTTTTGATTTTTCCTTTGAACCAGTTATAACATTTGTTCTCATAATGTATAAGTTCAATCAATTCTTCAATATGTATTCCTTTTTATATTTGTATGAGAGCCATGATTTTGCCTTTTTCTAAAAGTTGTCTTTAAATGATATGATCCATATAGCTTATTCAGATTTCACCAGATATACATGCATTCATTTTCGTGAGTGCAAACAAGCCAGTTTTTAAGGTTCCCAGTGAGAGACCAGGAGATCAGGAGAGCTATGGAAAGTCCAAAGACTGGTG
The DNA here is from genome assembly GCF_053574225.1 of Canis aureus. NCBI lineage: Eukaryota > Metazoa > Chordata > Mammalia > Carnivora > Canidae > Canis > Canis aureus. The sequence continues at coordinate 21,596,113 of NC_135641.1, read as the reverse complement.
GTGCCTACAGTGAAGATTGACACCCAGAGGTTAAGAGTTATCAGATAGAGTGAGGTGGGATGGATCTTTTGGCAGAGATCATTCTGGGTTGAGAGTCTAAAGCTTAGTTTATTCAAGAATTATCCAATAATTATTTCTGCATTCCTTGGCACTGATCTACATGTATTAAAACATAGGATTAAGAGGTAGACATAATTGGGTTCAAAGTGTTCTATCATTTACTTGCTGTGAGATTGTGGGGAAGGATCTTAACTTCCTTCTACCTGTTGTCCCTAACTGCAAACTAGGAATAATGTTAATATCTGCCTCATAGAATTGTTGTGAGAAAAAAGTGAGATAATAGATGTGATAGACTTGGCATATAGACAGTACTCGGTAAGTGATGGCTATTATTATTTTATTATTTTTTTAAAGATCTTATTTATTCATGAGAGACACAGAGAGAGAGAGAGGCAGAGATACAGGCAGAGGGAGGAGAAGCAGGCTCCATGCAGGGAGCCTGATGTGGGACTCGATCCTAGGACTCCAGGATCATGCCCTGAGTTGAAGGCAGGCCAGGCATCCCAGTGATGGTTATTATTAAAATAACTTTTCTATTATCATCAAGGAAATGCCTAAGCAAACAATCTTTCATGAAAACTGTAGAAGCTACCACATCTCTATTTTACTTCAGATACATTAATACCCAAACAAACCTAGTTCTTGTCAACAAAGAGAGATGGAATAATAGTTCATCAACTTATCAACTTCAATAGTAGGTCAGTGATGAAGACCACATGCATGTTAATACATGTTCTTTGTGGGTTTTTTTTTTTTTGCCACTTTCATATTTCTTTTCACATAATTTTTTTTAATGTAGGCCCCATGCCCAGTGTGGAGCCCAGTGTAGGGCTTAAACTCATGACTCTGAGATCAAACAAGCCAGTTTTTAAGGTTCCCAGAGTTGAGATCAAGAGTCAGACACTAAAAAGAAAAAGAAAAAGAAAAAAAAAAAAAAAAAAGAGTCAGACACTTAACTGACTGAGCCACTCAGGCACCCCTCATGTAACTTTGTTTTTAATAAAAGCAATTCACTAAGTCTATGAACAGAATTTCATTTATAGGTTTTGATAGACCTATTCACATTTACAAATTATCTGACAATATGTCCAAATTTAGTCAGGAGAATATGGATAATATACTCTGCATAATATGCTCTTTTGCGTATATCCTAAGGTAATGAATGATCTCAGAAGAGTCTGAGTAGGGGATCCCAGTAGAGGGTGGTACGGATCTCCCGAAGGGCTGACAAACACTTTTCCACTTTTCTTCAGATCTTCTTTCAGCTTTCATAACTAAGGACCTGCTAATTCAGGATTACTAAAAAGGAGGCATTTGTAAACTAAAATTTACACATTACTTGATGTTCTCCAGATTCAAATTTGGCATTCTAGTATGATCCGGCAGCCTATGAGAAAGTCACAAAGCCTCTACCTGCTAGCAGACATGGGGCTTGTTGGGATTCTCTCAATTTCCAGGACTTTTTCTTAGTGCATCAGCAGCATTGGTCTGAGATAGTCGAAATGCTATTCATGCTCTTTAATAAACTGCTTACTTTGCTTCATCATTTATTCAACACCACATGGATTGTTTGATTCCCCCCTTCAGGGTGTTGTGATGAATTTGCATCAAAAGCAATTTCACTTTGTGGATATATACAAGTTCCCTCAAAATCTGCTGGTATTGGGGACACCTGGGAGGTTCAGTGGTTAGGCACATCTGCCTTCGGCCCAGGGTATGATCCTGGAGACCGGGGATGGAGTCCCATATCGGGCTCCCTGCATGGAGCCTGCTTCTCTCTCTGCCTGTGTCTCTGCCTCTCTCTGTGTGTGTCTCATGAATAAATACATACAATCTTTAAAAAAAAAAAAAAAAGTCTGCCTGTGTAGTGACACTTGTGATGTTCTTCCAAAGAATAGAAGCTAGCTAAATAATTTGTAATATAATATCAAGACAAATGTTATAGGGGTGCCTGGATGGCTCAGTGGTTGAGCATCTGCTTTTGGCTCAGGTCGTGATCCTGGGGTCCTGGGGTCCTGGAGTCCTGGGCTTGAGTTCTACATCGGGCTCCCTGCAGGGAGCCTGCTTCTCCTTCTGCCAGTGTCTCTCATGAATAAATAAATAAAATCTTTTAAAAAATAAGACAAGGACAGCCCGGGTGGCTCAGCGGTTTAGCGCCGCCTTCAGCCCAGGGCAGGATCCTGGAGACCCGGGATCGAGTCCCATGTCAGGCTCCCTGCATAGAGCCTGCTTCTCCCTCTGCCTGTGTCTCTGCCTCTCTCTCTCTGTGTCTCTCATGAATAAATAAATAAAATCTTAAAAAAAAGAAGAAGACAAATGTTGTAAAAGTATTACCCATTTTAAAGTTTATAGGACATTGTTTTATAATTAAATGCATAAACTCACAATCTCTCATATAGTATATAGTAAGCAATTCTAGTAATAACTTTTCTGCAACTTTTAATTTTATTTTTTATCTTTTTAAGATTTTATTTATTTATTTGAAAGAGAGAGAGCACAAGCAAGTGGAGGGGCATAGGGAGAAGGAGAAGCAGACTTTCTGCTGAGCAGGGAGCCCTATGTAGGGCTCAATCCCAGGATCCTGGATTGAGTGATTGCCTGAGCCAAAGGCAATCACTTAACCAACTGAGTCACCCAGGTGCCCCATCTTTTAAAATTCTATATTATCATCAGTTCTTTTTTTTTTTTTTAAGATTTTATTTATTTATTTGAGAGGGAGAGAGAGTGAATGAGAGAGAGAGAGAGAGAGAGAGAGAGAAAGAGAACATGAGCGGGGCTTTGGGGGCAGGGGCTGCATGGAGGGGGCAGAGGGAAAAGCAGACTCTCTGCTCAGCAGGGAGCCCCATGTGGGGCTCAATCCTGGGACTTAAAGATCATCTCCTGAGAGGAAGGCAGCCACTTAACCAACTGAGCCACCCAGGTGCCCCTCACTAGTTCTTTTTTGAGTGAGGCTGTATACATGGGTAAGTAAAATAGTTTCAGTGATTAAAGCCATTTGAAAGTTTCTATTCGAAACCCTTTGAGTGGATTGTAAATGTTTACCCTCAGTTCTTAAATATTACATAAGAGCATCAAAATAATCAACATGGGACCTCTTTCCAATTTCTCACCTTGCTCATCCAAAGATCTTGGCTACCCGGATCTACTGTAAATGTAGTGCTTGTCTATCATGTTTCATCTCAGCCTCCCTGTATGAATACATCAGTACAAATCTGAGGACATATCCCCTTATTATATGATCATCTATTTCTTGGCTGGCACAAATGTCACTTTCTCAGAGAGGCTTTCCTAGAACATCCTGTTAATCTGTGTGTCACTCTCTGTCCTATTACCCTGTTTTATTTTCTTTGGAGTAATTATCAGTACATGAAATCATCAGTTTGTTACTTTAGAAGATTAGCTGCCTCATGCCTTACTGGCCTATAAGTCTTATAAGTCTTACTGGCTTATCCCCAGCTCTTAGATAAAATGCTCACTACATAAATAAGCATAAGATTGGATAAATGAATGAATGAATGCTTCACTCATTCCATGTTGCTGTTCTGGGACCAGATGATTAGATGGTCCATAGAGGCAGAGACTCATTTGAGCTTGATGGCATGTGCCATCTCCAATCAAGTGTCTCTGAGTTGGTCTGATTGGTGAATGTTTTATATAGTTAGAGATGGTGGAAACTGTGTCTAGCCTAAAGTTGTGGGTGATTTCCAAATCAAGGAAGCATGCAGAGCTGACAGGTGAGTGGGGAGCTGCAGTCTGTGGGCTCCTGGTGAGTCATATGATGATGGAGGAGGACCAGGGACAGACACTGTTGAAACTCAATATATGAAGGCAGGAGTCAGTCAGGGAGATGGCAGCAGGGAGCAGGGGAATGAAATAAGCAGGAAGGAAGTGGTGAGCACAGAGAATTATGTGGTGGGGTTATGTATTTTTGTTGTTGTTTAGTCACTTTATTGAGATATCACTTAGATGCCATAAAATTCACCTATTTAAAGTATATAGTTCAATGTTTTTTTGTGTATTTGCAGAGTTATGCAATCATCACCTGTCTAATTTTAGGACATTTTTATCATTCCCCAAAGAAATCCTATACCCATTGGTGTCATTCCTCATTCACCTGGCCTTTTCTCCACCAAGTCCTAGGCCACCACTAACCTACTTCCTGTCTCTATAGATTAGCAGATTCTGGACATTTCACTTAAGTGAGATTATATAATATGTGGTCTTTTGTGATTGGGTTTTCTCTTATTTGGCATAATATTTTCAAGGTTTATCCGTAGTGTAGCATGTATGAGTGCTTCATTTCCTTTTCATAGCCAAATAATAATAATATCATCATATAGATATATAAAATTTTATTATCTGTTCATCAATTAATAGACATATGGGTTGTTTTAGCTATTTTGAATAATATTGCTACGAACATTTGCATACCAGATTTTGTGTGGACGTGTTTCCATTTCTCTTGGGCTTGTATCTAGGAGTAGAATTGCTGGGCTATAGGGTAACTCTATGTTCAACATTTTTGAGGAGCTGCCAAATTGTTTTCCAAAGTGCCTGCACTATTTTGCATTCTCTTGTGGGGCTGTTCTGGTAGATGATTTTATGAGTTTGTTCTGGGCCCTTGAGCCATCTGAGTATCATGAGAACAAGTGTGTCGTGATTCAGCCTGGATCCTGCTGTTCAACTACGGCTGCACAAACCCCCTGGTCCCTGAGGCCTAACCTGCAGTGATTCTGCACTAATGTAACCCCAGAGGTGTATTGCGATTAGTCAGTCCCTGCAGGTCCTCCATCTGTTCATATATTAGTCATCCTTCAGAGTCCAAGTCAATACTGCCTCCTCTGCTAGCTCAGTGCTTTCAACTCTGACTGCACATCAGAATCTCATGGGGAGCCTTTAAATATAGCAGATCCAGGGTCCACACCAAAGGTTCTGATTTAATTGGTCTGGGCTAGGGTTATTTAAAAGTCTCTTCCAGACTCCTGCATGGCTCAGTTGGTGGAGCGTCCGACTCTTGTGTTCGGCTCAGGTCATGATCTCATGGGCCAGGTGGGACTCCGTGCTCAGTGGGAGTCTGCTTGAGGATTCTCTCCCTCTGCTCCTTCTCTCGCTCCCACCTGAGTGTGCATGATCTCTCTCTTTCTCTCTCTCTCTCTCTCAAATAAATACATAAATCCTAAAAAAAATTAAAAGCCACTTCAGATAATTCTAATGTGCAGACCGAATCGAGAACCACAGCTCTGCTCCCACTAGAAGAATCCTTTCTCTTCTGAAATTTACAGCAGTTTCTTTTCAATGGCACTCACCAAAACTTTAAAAATAGATCCCATATTTAATTGCAATTATTTGACATATGTATTTTATTTGTCCAGCTGGGCCACAAGCTCTTTGAGGACAGAGCTGTGTTTGACTCATACTCAAGTCTCCATTTGTCAAGGGACATCTGTTTATAGCACCACCTGGGCTCCCCCTGGTACTATTGAGGAATAATGCATAGGAACCAGCCAGACAACAAGTTCTCATGAAGCCTTCCCTGGCCACCCACCTAAACTTGCAGTCTCCATCCCCTGCCATTTCCCATTCTTCCTTTTCTTTTCTTTTCTTCTTTTCTTTTCTTTTCTTTTCTTTTCTTTTCTTTTCTTTTCTTTTCTTTTCTTTTTTTTCTTTTCTTTTCTTTTTTAAAGATTTTATTTATTTATTCATGAGAGACAGAGAGAGAGAGAGAGAGAGAGAGAGAGAGAGGCAGAGACACAGGCAGAGGGAGAAGCAGGCTCCACGCAGGGAGCCCAACATGGGACTCGATCCCGGAACTCTGGGATCATGCCCTGAGCTGAAGGCAGATGCTTGACTACTAAGCCATCCAGGCATCCCCCATTCTTCCTTCTTTAATTTGCCTTTTCCCCTTGGCACTTAGCACATGCTCTATGTTTCACTTATTATCTTCTTTATTGTCAGTCTCCACCCACTCTCCCTGAGGAGAGGGATTTTTGTCAGTTTGGCTCACTGCTGTACCCTCCGCACTCAGAATAGTGCCTAGCCATAGTGGGTGCTCAATAAATATTTATTAAAAGAATAAATAAATAAATCAGCCTATATTTAAAAAGAAATTTAATCCCTTTTTTCTACACCAGTGTGAGAGTTTTTTTTTTTTTTCTAAAAAATTTTTTTTGAGAGTTGGTTTTTTTTGGGGGGTAAATACTTGTAGTCATTTATTACAAAGCCTTCCTTATCCAAGGAAAGTTACATTTCTAACATATACATGTACATTCTGAGAGTCTGTAGAAGTTCTACTTAAGCCCTGGATCATGGTGTGTTTGGGTCTATGTATGCGAACTGGAGCAGAGGAACAGGGGCTGGGATGGTCAGTTGAAGCTGAACAAACTTGAACCCTGGCTTGCTCTTCTACCATAGAATCCACCTCCTACGTGTTCCAGAGGACGATGACCACGATGATGGAGGAGGCCAAGAAGAGCAGGTAGAGGCGGAAGAGGAAGGTGTCCATCATATGGCTGAACTGCACCCACAGGCCAGCTAGTTGAGTGCTTGTCAGTCCTGAGTCCCCGCTCAGCTCTGCCTCCCTGGGTGCCAGCTCCTTCCCTACCAACTGCCCCGGATCCTTCGGTCCTGTGGAGAAGACAGAGACTCAGCTTCAAAGTGGGAAGGAGACAGGATTGGGGAGGTGGAGGACTGAGGAAGCTGGCTCCAGTGTAGAGAGTGTAGGCGGTGCAGACTTTTCTTACCGGGCAGGTGAGGGGGCGTGAGGCCTGGGCCCATATTCTCCTTCCAGAGCTTGGTGGGGCAGCATGTCCTTGGGCTGGCCCAGGAGAGGAGCAGAGAATGGAGCCACCGAGGCATGGCTGGGGGCCGGGTGGTGGCCAGGTGCAGCAGGTAGGTGATGAAGATGGTCTCCAGCAGGCTAACCACCATCAGGGACAGACACAGGGCAAAGTAGACACCTGGGGTGGGGGTATGGAGCATGCATGAGTGGGGCCCAGACGAAGCAGCAATCCCCCGCTTTTCTCTGTTTCACACACAAAGCCCTTTCTGAAATGACCATGATCACTTTCTCCTTTCTGCCTTAGCTGTGTCAGCAGGTCTAGCCAGCGCACTTGTGTACCCTGCCTCCTTTTATCCCCCCCTACTTTCCAACAGTAAGGAGGTAGGCATACTGATGAGGGGGGTGCCACTAGCAGGAAGTAGTTTATTCATCATGAGCAGGAAGACGTTGTAGCCCAGCAGAAGGGTTATCTTGAATGGGGCACGGTTCTCGCTTTCTGCCGGCAGGTAGAAGCTGAGGGCGTCGATGGCAATCAGGAAGCTACTGGGCACCAGAAGGTTTATGATGTAGAGGTTGGGCCTGCGCCTGATGGCCACCTGGAGGCAGGAGAGAGCAGAGAACCAGGTGAAGCTAGGGCTGAGGGAAGACTGAGGGACGATTACAGCTCCTTTCTCCCTTGGTGTCCTCAACCCAGCAGGGGCTCTTCCTGGGTGAAAAGCAGCCTTCACATGACAAAAAAAAACTCTGCCACACCCACCAAAGAAAACCTATGCCGTAAGTGGCAGTTTCAGACAGGAGGGTGGCTTTGGGGGACTTGGGAGAGAGAAAGGCTGTGAGGGTTGTGGCACCAAGTGGCTTTCTGGTCTTGGGGTAAGACGTGAGAGGCTCTGGGATTTAGAAAGATCTGATGAAGAACAGTAAGGAGGATGGACACATCTCACAAATCTCTAGGCTTACATAGAACATGATCTGGTCAAAAAGACTGGAGCCCACAGACATCTTCGGCGTGGCCTTGGTGATGCCCAGGAGCTCCCACTCCCCTTCTGTACGGACAATGTCACGTGAAGTGTCTGCTATCTCCCACACTTCCTTTGCCATGCCCAGTAACATGTTTTCCACTGCAGGGGAGATAAACACTCATTCAGCACACTGTTCAGCATCTGCTCTGTGCAGGGCTCAGAGAGATGAGCAAGAAAACTGCTTTAGCTCCCTGTCTCTGGCTGTCCAGTAACATGGCTCCTTCACTCCTCAGTCACCTCCTTTCAATTCTGGGCTTTCTCCTCCTAAATTCAACTCCCCACCACCATCCACACACCCCCAATTAGCAAATACCCCACTGTCCCTCTCTAGGCATTAAAAAAAATAATAACCTTGTTGTGTGTGATGTTTTGTTGCCCCACCGATTGAGCTCATTTTACCCCCTCCCAGAACCCCCACCCACACCTCACCTGTATAGAGGAAAGAGCTGAAGGTGAGGGTGCAGTTTTGCTGGTCAAAGGGGAAGTAGAAAATGTCCAGGCTACAGATGCTGGTCACCCGCATTGGTTTGTTATATACAATGTGACCGTCACTAGTCACATATGCAGAGAGGCCTTCTGGGGTCTGATCCACATCCATGCTAAGTGGCAGAAGGGGAGAGAGGCAGATGCTCTGGGTTTCATATCAGCTTAGGCGGAGCTTCCCAATGTTGCTCACTGTGGCTCCTCTGCCATCTTTTCTGCCCACCACTTTCTCATTTCCAGAATAAATGTCTTCTAGAAATGAGATACTGTTGATGAGCTGTGATAGTGCTCCTCTTGGAAATAAGTTTTTGGTGGCCCCAGTGACTGGGTTTGCCCTATACTGCCCTGGCTTGCTCCTTGCAGAAGGGTTTCCCCTCCAGTTTTCCCTAGCCCCGGCACTCACGATTCCACGATGAAGATGTCTGGGAGCCACAGGTTCTCAGTCGTCACAGTGAGTTTACTGATAGCTCCACATTCTTCTGGATCCCAGCTGATGAACGGGTTATTCCAGACCTAGATCACGGAGCACAGGTGGCTGAAACCTGGAGCTAGTTTATGTCAGCATCTACCCTTCCATTCCCTTAAATAAATATACATGTGTATGAATTTTTTTCCCTAAATGTATTGACTACAGGCATATGATAAAATTTTAACCATTCCAGAAAGGTATAATATAAAAATCAAGCTATTCCCTCCTTGATTCACTCCAATTCAGTTTATTTTATTTTTAAGATTCTATTTATTTATTCATGAGACACACACACATACACACACATACACACACAGAGAGAGAGACAGAGACAGAGACACAGGCAGAGGAAGAAGCAGGCTCCATGCAAGGAGCCTGACTTGGGACTCGATCCCGGGTCTCTAGGATCAGGCCCTGGGCTGAAAGCAGCGCTAAACTGCTGAGCCACCCGGGCTGCCCCCCATCTCAGTTTATAACCTCAACTCAGTCTCCTTATTAACAGTTTCTTGGGTATCTTTCTTTTTTTTTTTTTTCTTGGGTATCTTTCTAGAAAATTAATTAATACATATTCCAGCATTCATTTTTACTTATACAGATAGACTTATACTTTGCACATTGATATTTGTGCATGTCACTTAAAAAAAAACAAACCCTCATTTCCTTTTAAACTCTGATTCCTCTTCTCTACCTGGTGATAATGTTCCCCTTCTCTAGCTAACAGTCTTGTTAGCTTTTCAGTTTCCACTCAAAGGAAATTTTAAGCTGGGTGCTGAATACCTTTGGGCCCTGGAGCTTACCTAGGGGTTTTCAACTATACCACCCCCGTCTTCCTGTATTTTCCATCTATGTCTTTCAAAGTTGTTTGGCAGCTGAGAAAGTGATTTGTCATCAGCATGAGCCTTATTTTGTTTGGATTTGTCTATTCCCTCGGGCACTGCCAATTTCAACAAATGTGATTTTTGCAAACAAGCCCAGAAAAGAGGGGAAAAAAAGGGAAGAGAATTAAGCTGGAGTTACGTACCAACTTTAACCACAGAAATGATGTCAGCAGCTGGAGTTGTTCATCCTGACAAAAAAAAGTCCCCATTCAGGATGATTAATGCCCCGAGATCAGGTCCCATTCTACCTCTTGCCTTTGTTTTCTACATGGTCCTGTGTGACTGTTCAGTTTTTCAGTTACAAATCTCAAAAGAAAAGTGGGTCTGAAAAATGCAGGTTACATTGAAAATGTAGGGGAAAGGACAGCATGAAGTCCCATTGGAAATATGTTTTATCCACCTATAGGGGCAGAACTCAAGACAAATGTTCCCTGCAGACACATCACTGCAATGTTCCCCTTCATGTCTCTCCACCCCCTAGGATGGACATCTAACTTGTAGAGCATTTGGGGATGGATTGCTTGCCACTGGACCAGTGCAAAGTTGGGTTGCCAGGGTGAAGACTCCTTGTTCCCTACTAGCAGTCTCTGGAAAGAATGTAGGAGTCAGAACTCACCACTTCCAGGATGGCAGACAAAATGAAGGAGATATTGACTTGAGTGGGGATGCTGTAGTTGATGACTGGACGGAAGTCCTTCTGGTTAAATATAGTCTGGAAGACAGCAGGGTCCACCCCATACTTGTCAAAGCCTGAGCAATTGATGGTGAAAGTGCTTGACCTTCCTGTAGAGAACAGAGACCTATAAGATGGGAATAGGGCTTTTATGTTTCCTAAGTAAGAGGAGTATCAGGGCTGAGGCCTCAAGCCTCTCCTCAGAGAAAGAAAACGTGGACATGGGGTGAAGCATGTGAACCTCTCCTTTCTGGGCCAAGACTTCTGAAGGCCGAAGTTTTCCTGCCAAGGCTAGGGAGCAGGAGCTGGTCTGGTAGGAAAATGGTGGAAGTTGATGTGGTGAGCTGAACCAGGGCTCAGACCTTTCTTCCTGTGCTTTGCTCCCGTATAAAGCCTATCCAAATTTCTATGTAAACAGCCTCTCTGGGGAGTCCTATTCCTTCCACAGTCCCAACCCTGAAGTTTTGGCTTTGTCTGACCATACTTTTTTTCTTTCTAGCTCTATTATGATTTGTTCTCATAGTCACTGAACAAAATTTCCCTAAAATTTTGTTTCTTAATCCCCCCCCTTTTTTTAATTTTTATTTATTTATGATAGTCACACACAGAGAGAGAGGCAGAGACACAGGCAGAGGGAGAAGCAGGCTCCATGCACCGGGAGCCCGACGTGGGATTCGATCCAGGGTCTCCCAGATCGCGCCCTTGGCCAAAGGCAGGCGCCAAACCGTTGTGCCACCCAGGGATCCCATTAATTTCCCCTTCATGCTTTTATATCTTTCCATTTCCTGGAAAGAAAATTTTGGAAAGAAGTCAACATGAGTGCAGTGTGAAACACACAGGGACTTAACGTTGTACTGAATGTGAATTTACTGACTGCCCACTGTGTGCTGCACTCTGTGCCCTTCCCAAATTCAGTGGCTTCCTCTAAGATCTGTGGGATCCATCTTCATCATTACCATTCTGAGAAGATCTCACTGATCATCTACCATGTGCTGGGTGGAGCCATGCAATGAAACATAGAAGCCCCTTGGCCCCTCTCACCCACATCCCAGCCGCATATACTCTGTGATTATTCCTGTCAATACAGCCCAGCAAGTTCTTCTGTGCCCCATCCATTACTCCGCTGTACCAGCTAACTCCAAGGTACATCTCCAAACCAAAGAGAAACACATTCCGGGGAAGAAAATGTTGTCCTTTCCCCTCTACATCATCTCCTCTGCAAGATCTTCTGAGTGAGGTAGGAAAGGAGCTATGTTACAGTCAACAGGACTCAAACCACCCTGTTCATAGTAACTGTATCTTGGTAGAAAGGAAAAGTTGGAGACTAAAAAAAGTGGGATTGGAGAGGTGATGAATAGAAGGATAGACAGGATAGTAGATGCCGAGGCAGACAAATGAGAGAGGGGCCATGTGTACTGATCAGTGGAATGGGGTTTTTGTCTGTTTCCAAGGAAGCCATAACATAGATACTACAGAGAAATAAAATGTTTAACCTAGCTATTTTAGATGCTCTCTAGGTCTGGAGAATGAAAGGGTTTATGGATTTTGCCCAGAACAGCGTTTCTGTCTTTCCTTGTTCTTGCCCCATCTTACCTGGAACCAGAAGGCTGACAGTGAGGCAGAGCAGGAATCCCCCCTCAAAAGGCCACCCCCCTTCCATCCTCCTCTTCTGGACTCTTCTCTGGGGATTCACCACGAGCCCCCAAACCTTTGAGCTTAAAGGAGCTCAGACCACACCTTGGTTCCTGGTTTTGAATAGTGCTCATGACAGGTGACCACTTCCTGGTGAGAGGCTGTGGCCAGAGAATGTTCTGCTTTGCCCCTCCGCAGGTATGCCTTCTGGGCTCCAGGCAGGGAGGATGTTAGGCCAAGACCAGGGGAACAGCATCTGTTTAGCAGCCTTGTCTAGATGAGTGGTTCTAAATCTGAATTCCAAGTACTTTTTCAGAGAAAATTGGAGACATGGGAGATTGGGCAGGTAAGGTCATCAGGTAAGGGGTCTTCAGGTCCTTCAGGAACTAACTATGCCTCAGGGAAAGTATATGGATCACTCAGAAAGGGAGATGGTAGAGACACCTGCTAATTTCACAAGGCAAGAACACATAATTATTTTGCTGCAGACCTAGAAATGTATCCTTTATCCACTTGTGGACATTAGGGATTATTGTCAATAGTGAGTTAAAAATATTGAGAGAGTAAGCTCCTTTTTTATGATGAAAGCCTGACTAGCAGACCTCTGCCCCCACAGCTAGCACAGCTAGTGCAGATCTGCAACATCCCTTGTTTGCACTATTAAAACATCTTCATAAGGCTTGTTCTGTCTAGTTTTCTCCCAGTCCAATTCATTTTGCCATTCTCCTAACACAGAACTCTCCTACACGCCCTTCCTTATCTTATGTCTCTTAGAGGCCTACAGACCTGGGGCTGTGGGGGAATGTTGAATTAAAAATCATAGCGATCTTTTTGAAAATACCTCCCCCTCCCACCCCCAGCCCCTATGGAGGTGTGTGTGTGTGTGTGTGTGTGTGTGTGTGTGTATTTAAAAGCTCCCCAGATGGTTTTGATTCACACTTAACTTCACTGAAAACCTTTGGGCTAGGCTATGTTACCGTACCACAAACAGGATACTGAAACTGATATAGTCAAGATACATAACTTTAACACCAGGATCCCTATGTTGTCCTTTTATAGCTGTAAATATCTCCCTTCCTCCCTAATCTCCTGCTGTCTGGCAGCCATTCATTTGTTCTCCATTTCTATAATTTTGTCATTTCAAGAATGTTACGTAAGTCAAACCACGCAGTATAAACTTTTTGAGAATGGCTTTTTTTTCACTGAGTGTAATTCTTTGGAGATCCACCCAGATGGTTGTGTGTATCAGTATGCGTTCCTTTGTATTGCTGATTAGTATTCCATGATAGGAATGTACCACAGTTTGTTCAACCACTCACCTGTTGAGTGGTTCAATTGTTCGACCAATTGAAGGACTTCTGAGTTTTAAGGGAAAACACTTATTTCCTCTCCTTTACTTACAACACTTATATATATATATATATATATATATATATATATATATATATATATATGTGTGTGTGTGTGTGTGTGTGTCTGTGTGTGTCTGTGTTTATTTGAAGGAATGAGGGGCCAAGGGAGAGGAAGAGAGACTTTGGAAGAGAGACTTTCAGGCGGACTTGCCACTAAGCACAGAGCCTGATATGGGGCTCCATTTCATGACCCTTAGATCATGACCTGAGCTGAAATCAAGAGTTGGATGCTTGACCGACTGAACCACCCAGGTGCTCCCACAATATTTCTGACACCAAATTGTGGGTTTTCCCCTCATACCAAGTAATTCTGACGCTCCCCTTCTGGCATACCCCTTGGGTTAAAGGCTCAGTTCCACAAGACTTAGCCCCACTTCAGGTGCCAGTTATAAGTCAGGGCCTTCTATACTTCTGACCAACTGACAATAAATTGGGGGAGCCTCACAACCCCCTCCTCAGATTCAATTTTTTGCTATAACAGCTCACAGAACTCATGGAGACATTTACTTCTGTTAACTGACTGAAAAGGATATAATAAAGTATATAGATGAACAGCCAGATGAAAAGGTACACAGGGTGAGATCTGGAACAGTCCTGAGGGCAGGAGCTTCTGTCTCTATGGAGTTCCAACATGTAGATGTGTCACCAATCTGGAAGGTCTCCAAACTGCATAGTTTAAGGATTTTTTTAAAAGATTTTATTTATTTATGTATGAGAAAGACACACAGAGAGAGGTAGAGACATAGGCAGAGGGAGAAGCAGTCTCCACACAGGGAGCCTGATGCGGGACTCCATTGTGGGACTCTGGGATCATGCCCTGAGCCGAAGACAGACGTTCAACGCCTGAGCTACCCAGGTGTCTCAGTTTAAAGATTTTTTACAGAGGCTTCATTATGTAGGCACAATCAATTATTAAGTCAATCTCCAGCCCCTCTCCTCTCCCTAGAGGATGGGGATTAGGGCTGAGAGTTTCAAGCTTTTAGTCATGGCTTGGTCTTTCTGGTGACCAGTCCCCATCCTGAAGCTATCCAGGAGTCCAACGAAAGTCACCTCATTAAAATAAAAGATGCTCTTATTATCCACAAAATTCCAAGGGATTTATGAACTTTGTGTCAGAAACTGGGAGCAGAGACCAAATATACATTTTTTCACAGAGTTGTTCAGTTTTTTCCTATTACATGGAAAGCTGTTATAAACATTTGTCTATGGGTTTTTGTGTGAACAAGTCTCCTGGAATAAATATTCAGAAGTAGAATTGCTGATTGTATAGTATTTGCATGTATGATTTTTAAAGAAACTGTAATACTCTTTTCCAGAGTGGCAGTACCATTTTACATTCCACCCACAATGTATGAATGATCCAGTTCCTCTGCATTTTTCAAGGTTTAGGACTTTGGATAAGGAAAGACTTCTGAAAATAGGACCCTAAAATCACAAACGTAGAGGAAATGATTGATAAATACAGCAGTTAAAAAAATTTTAAACTTATTTTCATGAAAGGACACTAAATATGAAAAGCCAAATCATAAACTGGGAAAATAATTTTATAACATATAACTGAGAAAAGAATAGTAGAAAATACACAAAACATATAATGACAAACAAAACAAAACAAAACCCTATCAGGAAAATGGACTAAAGACATAAATTGGCACTTTATAGAAGAGAAAACACAATCAGCCAACAAAAACCAAAAAGATACTCACACAAAAACAGGGAACAAACTGATGGTTGCCACAGAGGAGGGAGATGGGCAGAATGGTGAAGGGGAGTGGGAGATACAGGCTTCCAGGTATGGTAAGTAAGTGAGGGGGATGAAAGGCACAGCATAGGGAATAGAGTCAAGGGTATTGTAATAGCATTGGATAGTGACAGATGGTAGCTACACTTGTGAGCACAGCATGACATATAGACTTGTCAAACCACTATGTTGTACACCTGAAACTAGTGTAACATTGTGTGTCCACTATACTTGAGTTTAAAAAAGATAAGAAAATAGGGCAGCCCCAGTGGTGCAGTGGTTTAGCGCCGCAGCCGGGGTGTGATCCTGGAGACCGGGGATCGAGTCCCACATCGGGCTCCCTGCGTGGAGCCTGCTTCTCCCTCTGCCTGTGACTCTGCCTCTCTCTCTCTCTGAATAAATAAAATCTTTAAAAAATAAAAAAAAAAAAAAAGATAAGAAAATAAACACTGAGATGTGAAAAGGTTGTGAGGATACTGCTGGATGCTGCTAAAGAAAAGAGAGTGAGAAGCTAGTAGAAAGCACAACCCAAGAAGTTAGAAATATGATCAAACATTTGAGGACAGTAATATATCCAGGGCCAGTGGGTTGGTTTTTACAAACAGTTCATAAACTTCCATGCATACTCTTAACAGAGATTTATGAGAGAAATCGGAGGAAAAGGAAATAAAGTTATTATCACAAGGGCTACTATTTTTTTTTAAAAGATTTTATTTATTCATGACAGACACACAGAGACAGAGACACCGGCAGAGGGAGAAGCAGGCACCATGTAGGGAGCCCGATATGGGACTTGATCCACCCCATCCCCCCAACCCCGTCTCCAGGATCACACCCCCCGGCTGAAGGTGGCGCTAAACCGCTGGGCCACTCGGGCTGCCCAAGGGCTACTATTTATATATATCTTTTAAACGGGAGAAGGATGGCAGGAACCAGAAGCACCCCCTCTGAAATTGTGAAATACTCCTAATGTTCCTGATGACATGTCTGAGCTAGTACTAGCTTAAAATATTTTGCTTTGTTTTTTAGATCATATTTTAGATCACAAAGTTCATCTCAACCCTAACATATGAACAGGATGTTCTTTCGCAAAGGATATTGTCAATTATAATGGTCTTGGCACAGAAAATCTAAAGTCAAATTTCAACGAGGTGGAAAAAACTTGCAAAATGACATGTAGAGAAATACAAATGTGGAGATGGGAAAAGAAATGATGCAAAAGTGATCTTAAAAAATTGAAATTCAAAAAAAAATTGAAATTCTGCAAAGATGAGGTAAACATTCTTCATTTTATGCTACTGGCAAAAGTCAAGGACAAGTTTCTGCATGAGAAATATGTTCTGAGTAATGGAAAGAAGGAAACATGAGAATGTGCAAGCAGAAATACCTGTCTGTGTATAATTAATATCTCTAAGAACTCAAAAGTAAAGGTGATGCATAAAAGTGGGTTGCTAATTTTCCACATTAGATATGGAAAAACAAAATAAAATATACCAGGATGGGATAAAGGGATTATACCTAGAAATAGTAAAATACTGATTCTTGGTTGACTGGCATTCATGCATACATTTAATCATTCAGTGAGTCTATATTAAGCACCCATTGTGTGTCAGGCATTAATGCCATATTCTGAGTTAGACAAATGAATGAGACATTGTACTTGACCCACCCAAAAACATAGTCTCTTAGAGAAGGCAGAAATATAAATAAATCTCTGAAATGTATTCACCTAATTGAAATATAATTCAGAAATTTGTCTTTGGTATTCTTTTAACTTCCCATTTCAATTTCTGGCTCTCCTCAGGGCCAGCTGTTAGAATCCTCCCCAAGATCATATCTGCCTATGAAGTTGTGAAGTACTATTATAAGGAACACTTTAAAAAATAGGTTTTTTTTTTTTTTGGATAGTAAAGATAATACATGCTCATTGAAAAACAATTAAGAAAACACAGATGAAGATATAAAAGAAAATAGTAATAATTTTTAATCCTATTATCCAGGACAAAGTTTGCTTGTGCTTTGGTCTCTAGCCATCTATATCTTTTTTCTCTGCACTTCTTTTTTTTTTTTTCTTATTAATACAGTATTTATTTGTCTTTCCTCTGTCAAACCCTGAGCCAACCACTTTCCCCAGGCTGCCTGGGGAGGTATAGGAAAAGGAACATACAGGGATACAGGGCAGACAAGACATGGGAGAAAGACCTATGGGAGGTGGAGACGACTCCTTCACATGGCAAAGAGGATGAGAAAAGCCACCATCAGGCAAAGAGCCCCAGAATGGCGTAGGAGAAGAGCTGTTGCTTCAGAGAGGGATTCCTGGCATAACCAATGATGAGGCTCCCAAACACAGTCCCAATTCCAGCCCCAGAGCCAGCCACCCCTACAGTGGCAGCCCCAGCCCCAATGAACTTGGCTGCCGTGTCAATGTCCCTTGAAATGGTGCTGGTTTGGAAGCTGCGGCTAGGAATAAGTGAGGTCAGGGGATGTGGGGCTGTCAAGCTGCTGAGGCTCTTATCTGGCAGTGTCTCTGGTGGTTTTAGCACCACTGCAGACAGTGATCGGCTCAACAGCTGAGAGGTGCTCCGGACCAAGAAGGGGGTGGAGACGAACTTTGCACAGGCGTACATTTTCAGGGGATGAAGGGCTGTAGCTGGAGAGCTGCTCCCAGAGCGGAGACGACCGAGAGGCTTTCTCTGCACTTCTCTCCAGCCTTCTTTTTCTTTTTAAACAGAACTTATGTATAAAAACTGTTTTATAACTTGTTTTTTTTCCACTTTATATATCATGAATGTGTTTCCATGGTATTAACATTGACCTATATTCTCACTTTAAATGGCTACAAAGCATCTAATTGTGTGGCTGTATGACAATTTATTTAACCTGAATCCTTGAATTAAGGTCCCTAACTAGTATTTCTGGACCTCCTCCAAGCAAGTATATCATATTTTATTTATTTATTTTGAGAGAGAGAGAGCTCAAGGGAGTGCAAGTAGGGAGAGGGGTAAAAGCAGAGTGAGAAAGAGAAGCTCAAGCAGACTCCGCTAAATGTGGAGCCCTACAGAGGGCTTGATCTCACAACCCTGAGATCATGATCTGAGCAGAAATCAAGAGTTAGATGCTTGACCAACTGGCCACCCATGTGCCTCCAAACATGTATTCAGAAGGCCCTCCTTGTTTGATTTTGTGAATTCTGGGTGGTGGTGGGGAAGATACAATATATCATTTATTTCAAAGAGCAATTTCTGGAATGAGAGAGGTAAAGGCAAGTGAAATGAAAGTGGTTGATGAAAGAAACATTTTGCAATTGTAAATATTTTATAGTGATTTCTTACAAATGAGACTTAACCCTTTCATTCTTTTAAAACTGTGAGTGTCTGAAAGACTTCAAATCAAATTGGATTACACTCACTTAGAGTGAACTATCAGTGTCTTGCAAGAGAACTCTCTGCCCCAATGTTTATGGACCTATTGTAAATGTACTGAAGAGCCAGTGCTTTGTGAAAAGTTGTTTTTTGGGACAATCATTGAAGGAGAGACTGCTGACCCTGACCTCCATTGGTAACAGAGTCAGAAGTTAGGTGTGGCTAAGGAACACTAAGTGTGTAGGAATGAGGACCAAGGCATATGAGAAATCAGGAAATTGTTTGGGGGCAGTTCTGAACCTGTACAGTAGGGTTGTGTTGGAGTTTGGGGGGTATTGATGGGGCATGGTAGTCACTGGGGTAAGTGAAGAAGTTCAGAAAAGGAGCCCAGGTCTGGCTGGCTCTAACACCAAGAGAAACTTCAAGCTGTGGTTTTCATGGAGGAGTGGATGTGGATGTCTCCCTAGGTGTTCCAGAGGATGATGACTGTGACCACAGAGGTGGCCATGAAGAGCAGATAGAGGCAGAAGAGCAGGGTATCCATCATGTGGCTGAACTGCACCCACAAATCGACCAAGTGCTGCCTCTGAGCTTCATCTTCCTGCTTGGCCCTTGTGGACTCAGGACACCCATTTAACTCTGCCTCTCTGGGACCTGACACCTTTCCCACCAACTCCACGGGCTCCTTCACACCTACAGAGGGAAAGAGACTCAACCATGGGTCATGAGGTGCGCTTAGGGAGGGAGGGGGGCAGGGAAGGAGGCAGGAGCAGAAGAGTGGAATTGTGGGAAGAGGAAGTATGGGCAGTGCTGCCTCCCCTTACCAGGCAGGTGAGCAGGGTGGAGGTTTAGGCCTTTATTTCCCTTCTGGGGTGCAGTGGGGCAGCATGTCCTTGGGTTGGCCCAGTAGAGGAGCAGAGAGTGGAGCCACCAAGGCATAGGTGGGGGCTGGGTGGTGGCCAGGTGCAGCAGGTAGGTGATGAAAATGGTCTCCAGCAGGCTGACCACCATCAGGGACAGACACAGGGCGAAGTAGACACCTGAAAGCAAAACAAGTTATAAGTAAACCAGGGCCGTTTCATCTCTACACTTTTCTGAAGACTTTCTCCAAATCCAATGTTTTTTTTTTTTTTTAAGGTTTTATTTATTTATTCATGAGAGACACAGAAAGAGAGGCAGAGACACAGGCAGAGGGAGGAGAAGCAGGCTCCATACAAGGAGCCCAATGCAGGACTTGATCCTGAGAATCTGGAATCAGGCCCAGAGCCAAAGGCAGAAGCCCAGCTGCTGAGCCACCCAGGCATCCATCTCCAAATTGAATCTTTCCACAGAACCTCTTCCCACCTTAAGTGGAGAAGCAGCCAGTTTCTGGTTCCCCTCCCTATGCCCTGCTGCCTTTGCTTCCCTGGAAAGTGGGAGGGACCATACTGATGAGGGGGGTGCCACTGGCTGGGAGTAAGTCATTCATCATGAGCAGGAAGACGTTGTAGCCCAGTAGAAGGGTTATCTTGAACGGGGCACGATTCTCGCTTTCTGCTGGCAGGTAGAAGCTGAGGGCATCGATGGCAATCAGGAAGCCACTGGGCACCAGAAGGTTTATGACGTAGAGGCTGGGCCTGCGTCTGATGGCCACCTGTGGGGCAGAGAGATTATGGAGAAGGTAGCAAATATACTGATGCCAAGGGGTTCTTGTATATTTGACTATAGTCCTTGCTGATGTGCTGTTAGGCTGGCTGTGGGATGATTGCTTTAGGTAACACATGTATTTAACTGTATCCTCTACTGAAGTGTCCTGCTTTGTTGTCTAATTTTCAGTGGTAAATGTGTCCAACCTGCTGGGAACACAACAATTGCAGACTTTCAGGGGCAAGTAGGGCCCTTTGGGCCATCACAGAGGTGGCTGCTCCATTCTGAACAGTAGAGCTTGTTACAGCTGAGCTACTCCTCCTCTTTGTAGGGTGGAAGAGGGGGGAAAGAGGGGAGGAGGGGAAGGAGGAGGCCCTGGTGATCCTTCTTTAGGGCAGTTAGGATAGAGGGTAGAGTGGGGAGCAGGTGCTTAACCCCCTGGAAATCCTTTTTACTTTCCAAAGTGCCTTAGGTCAAGAGGAAAATCACAGAGGACCTGGGCTCAGAAGTCAGAAAGGGACCCTTGGACTTACATAGAACATGATCTGGTCATATACGTTGCTGCCCACCAGCATCTTTGGGGTGGCCTTGGTGATGCCCAGGAGCTCCCACTCTCCCTGAGTCTGGATGAGGTTGCGAGATGTGTCTGTTATCTCCCACACTTCCTTGTCCATGCCCAGTAGCATGCTATCCACTACAAGGGAGACCGGGGACAGCTCAGTCCAGAAGTGCTTCCAAGATTCCTGCACCCAAGTTAACTTCCCCCCCTGAGCTTCTTATGGCAAACTTTCTTCTCTATTCCTTTTCTTCTTCAAGGAACTTTATAACCTACCTGGGAGACCAGACAAAACAATTAGAAAATGCTTCAGTGTGCTGGATTTCATGGTAGACTTTTTTTTTTTTTTTTTAAGAAGGAATAAGTGAATGCAGTCTGAAGTATTCAGAGAGGACTTCAATGCAGGAAGTACAAGGGAATACAGCTGGTCTTTGAAGAAAGAGAAAGAATGGAGGGGGAAAGAAAGTTTTTTCAAAAGTGGGTTATAGGACCACAATTCATGTATATGCAGGCTGCAGCATTGATTTTTTTTTTCCGGTTGAAAACAAGAATGAATCAAAGTTTTTATGGGAATACTGGGTATGACTCAAAGTGAGTCAAGAACTTTTGCAATCATTCCTATTTTCCTTCTCCATTTCCCAGTTGTATGATGTTGTTTTAGTGGTATCAAACTCGAACAGCTCAACCTTTTTATAATTACATGCATGCCCACTATAATGATTAATTTATCCAAATCTGCCACATGACACTTGGAGGTATTCAGTGTGTTTACTGGTTTAAGTGTGTGAGCTATCAAAATTAAGTTTTCAGCTAAAAATTGTAGAGCAGCAGCTCTACAGCAGCTCAAGGTCAGATAGGCCTCATTGGCATAAGGGCCACCCAAGATCTCAAGCAGTCCTTTTTTTAAAAGTTTCTTTTCTTTTATTTACTTATTTATTTTGGTAATTGCTATACCCACTGTGGGGCTCAAACTCACAACCTGGAGATCAAGAGTCACATGCACTTGTGATTGAGCCTCGCAGGTGCCCCTATAGTTTTTTTTCTTAATTAAAGATTTTATTTATTTATTAGAGAGAGAGTGTGTGTGTGTGTGTGTGCATGGAGGGGGAGGGGCAGTGGGGGAGGGAAGAGTAGACTCCCCACTGAGTGTAGAGCTTGATGCAGAGCTCATCCCAGGACTCTGAGATCATGACATGAGCCGAAGTCCAACGCTCAACCAACTGTCACCCGAGTGCCCTTCTGTAGTTCTTTTTTTTTTTTTTTAATATTTTATTTATTCATGAGAGACACACAGAGAGAGAGAGAGAGGCAGAGACACAGGCAGAGGGAGGAGCAGGCTCCATGCAGGGAGCCGGATGTGGGACTCGGCCCACCCAGGTCTCGAGGATCACACTCTGGGCCAAAGACAGGCGCTAAACTGCTGAGCCACCTGGGCTGCCCCCTTCTGTAGTTCTTTTTAAATAAACTGTATTGAGAAATTAAAGCAGTGATTCTTAACCCTGTCTGCACATTAGCATCTCCTGAGGACATATAAAAAGTAATCAGTACCTGGGCCCCACCTGGAACAATTAATTCGAAATCCCTAGAGTGATGCATAGTTACTGACATTTCAAAAAAGCTTTAGTGGGTGGCCAGAGTTAAGAAACACTGATCTAAAACCTTCCCTAACAATACCTGCACCACTTAAATATCTTCCCCAAATCTTGAATAACTGGCAATACATGTCTTGCTCACCTGTGTAAAGGAAGGAACTGAAGGTGAAAGTGCAGTTCTGCTGGTCAAACGGAAAGTAGAAGATGTCCAGGTTACAGATGCTGGTCACCCGCACTGGCCTGTCATACTTCATTCGACCTTCACTGTTGACAAATGCCGTGAGACCTGGAGGTGCTCTATCCACATCCATGCTGCTCGTGAGAGGGAGGGAGTTGGTGCTGTGGTGCCTTCATTAGCTTTTGTTTCCCTTTCTTCCCATATCTTTCCCTACTGTGCTCCCCTTTTGGACCCTTTCTCTACTGTCATGCCATCTTGTCTCTTGTACAGCTCATAGTATTTTGTGCAAGTCAATTAATTGAGATTAACTGTTCTCCTGTCTGAGTGTCTTGGTTTTCCTGTGCTCTGCACTGACCCTCAGCTGTTCTTTGCAGATGGGCTTTGTGCTGGCTTTCCCCAACCCAGATACGCACGATTCCACAATGAAGATGTCTGGGAGCCACACGTTTTCAGCTGATACAGTGAGGTTTTTGAGGCTGACACACTCTTCCAGGTTCCAACTGATGAAAGGATTATCCCACATCTGTAGCCAGGGCAATGGGAAAAGAGGTGAGCAGTGGTGCAGCTAATTCAGCCAGCTTCTCCTACCTTCTTGTTCTTCTTTGAGCTCTGATCTTCTTTCTCCCACTCATGTCCCTGTGACCACAGCGGGTCTCCCTCTCTTTATCCAGCTAAGTGCTATTGGTAATGTACCCGGTAATGGCCTTTTTTCCGGATAGACCTTAATTATAACCTAAAACCCCCTTGGTCCCAGGAGCACACCAACATATTGGCCTGCAAACCATTTGGCCATTTTCTTGGATCACTATTTCCATTTTTGTAAGCTGCCTGGGGAGATTTGTGTCCTCAAGGTCAGTCCAGTTCTAGATGGAATTATTTGGTCCTGGAAAGATTTGTACATGAGTAGAGGTTGGACTAGGAAACCTCTAAGTTACTCCTTACCTTTATACTTACAAATGGAAGTGGGAAAAGGACGGTTGAATCTGCCTTACCACATTCATCCACAGGAATGACGTCAGAAGCTGGAGCTGTGCATTCTGGTAAAGAGATTGCCATCCAGGATCATTAGTACAAAAAGACTTGGCTCATGCCCACCTCATATTCTTACCAATATTTACTAATTTATTGGGTCAGGCATAGTTCTAGATGCTCGACTGTCTTTTCCTCACTTGTCTGCCCCTGTATCTAGGGACAATTCAGGTTTTAACTGACATACTGATCACTTTTTCCTGGAGCATTCCAGAAAGGACAGGACTCAAGAACAAATCCTTCCTGAAAAAAAATACCACTGTAACATTCTTCTTTATTTCTCCTCATCCTGTAGGAAAATCCTCTAATTTGTGCAGAATCCATTTAGAAGACCTATTGTTCACTACCAGACCAGTACAATGTTGTATTAATAGGGCAGAGGATCCTTGTTCCCTATTAGAAAAATGGAAAGTGGGGACTAGGTCTCACCACTTCCAGGATGGCAGACAGGGTGAAGGAGATGTTGACATGAGTGGGGTTGCTGTAGTTGAGGACTGGACGGAAGGCCTTTCTGTCAAACACTGCTTGGAAGGCAGCAGGATCCACCCCATATTGGTCAAAGCCTGAGCAATTGATGGTGAAAGTGTCGCCTCTTCCTGTAGTGAGCAGAGACCCTGTGAGAGAGGCCTCCATGGCTAGGGCTGAAGCCTCTCTGCAGAGAGAAAACGGGTGACATACTGGGAGGAGTGGGAAGCCCTCCTTCCTGGGCCAAGATTCCCCAAGGCCAAATCCCTTCCTGCCAGATCAGAGGGGATAGGAAGGTCTGGTAAGCAAATAGTGGAAGTTGATGTGGTAAGCTGAACCAGAACTCTATTCTCATTCCTATTGTTTCGTCCTCATGCAAAACCTGCCCAAATCTGTATGCAAACTTGGCCTTGGTGCAATGGCAGCTACTTCAACAAGTCCTCAAGTGTATCCATCACAGACTGCTTGGATCTACCTAGTAGCACCTCTCAGCACTGCCCTAAAACTCATCATCCAAATCACTTAGAAATCTGCTATAGTGCATTTCTCTTCCTTATTCTCAGAGACTTCCATTTTCTGAAGACAGTAAGTGATTTATCAAGAAAATAAAGGAAGTAAATAATTTTACGTTCTAGGTAGATATGGGTAACATGTAGTAGGTATTCTGAATTGGTATGTACCTTGGCACTATGCATTTATTTTGCCCTTCTCAGATTTAGTGACCAGATATCTTGGGGTTTATTTCCAGCATTGGGATAATTAGGTGATATCACTGAGCTTATACCACATGCCAGTCATATAATGTGGCCTCTGCAGCTGTTGTCTCTTGGCTATGACCAGGAACCCATCTTGGTAGTACCTGGGCAGAATCTTTCCCCATTTGAGCTTTGTGAGATATTTTGCTTTGCTTGTTTCTCTACAACTCTATTTCCATAATATTTAAGGTATATATCCTGACTAGGAACAGATATTCCCTCATGGAAGCAAAGTATCTACTCCTACCTCAGATTGATTTTTTTTTTTCTCAGATTGATGCTTAGCCTCCCTCAGTGTTTTACACTTATTCCTTCATGGCATGTTTAAAATCTATGGCTACTCTTCTCACAGATACCATATCAAGGGAAGAAGACAGGGAGAGTAGGATGAGAGTGTGGTGGGAGGGACATTGGTAGTAAATGAAAAGGTGGAAATGGAGAGGTGGTGAAGTAGGACAGTTTGGCAGATCTCTATATGGACAGGAATACAGAAGGCTGTGATCTGATCAGCGGAATGTCTATCGGTCACACACACACACACACACACAGTCAAGACACAGATATCAGAGAAGAAGTATTTAACATGTTACTTCCGAATGTCCTCCAAGTGCTGAAGGGAAATTCCTAGATGTCCTTTAGAACCACATTTTGGTCTTCCCTGTTCTTGGCCCATCTTACCTGGAAGCAGAAGGCTGACAGTGAGGCAGAGCAGGACTCTCCCCCCAACAGGCCACCCCCCTTTCATCCTTCTCTTCTGGACGTCTCTCTGGGGATTCACCATGAGCCCCCAAAACCTTGAACTTAAAGGAGCTCAGACCACACCTTGGTTCCTGGTTTTGAATAGTACTCATGACAGGTGACCACTCCCTGGTTAGAGGCTGTGGCCAGAGAGGTCACAGCAGAGTGTCCTGCTTTGCCCCTGTGTTGGTATGCCTTCCGGGCTCCAGGCAGGGGTGGGAGTTGGGCCAAGACTAAGGGAGAAGCACCTGCTTGGCAGCAATGTGCTGAGATCAATAACAAAGCAACTCACTTTAATGAGAGGGTGAGGGCTGGGGAAGTAAGAATTAAGTTCTTCTAAGGCCAAGGAATCTTCAGATTTAGAGAGGTAACAATATTTAGTGATTTTGTTATGTATTCATTAAGGGTAATTACAAATACCAAATTATAAAGCTTGATTCCTGCCTTCATCATCTATTGTCTATATTTTTTCAACAGCCCCTACCAAGATTTCCTCCTTTCAATCCCTTTGCCTTTCTGATTCATTTCCCATAAACCAAATTTTCTATATTTTTTTTTTACTTTATTCATTGATTACATGGTTATGGAAGTTATAAAATTAAGGTAGCAGAACCATTTTTAATGTCTTTGTGTTGTCTGTAGAGTTACGCAGTATCATAAACTAGTAATCTCAGATAACATCAATATTCATGGCATGTATCAGTAGTATGTCTTATGTGACATCTCTATATAGAAAACACACTTGGGCCAAATGAATGAATTGGAGCATTGTTATATTAAGTATCTTAGTTACATTTCCAGAAAGACTTAGAAATTTTTTCTTTTTTTTAAAAAAAAAATTTATTTATTTATTCATGAGAGAGAGAGAGAGAGAGAGAGAGTGAGGCAGAGACACAGGCAGAGGGAGAAGCAGGCTCCATGCAGGGAGCCTGACGTGGGACTCAATCCCGGGTCTCCAGGATCATACCCTGGACTGAAGGCGGCACTAAACCGCTGAGCCACCCGGGCTGCCCTAGAAATTTTTTTCTTGCAGAAAGGGGGAAGAATCAGATCTAGAATACAAAAGAAACTTTGTTCAGAATAGAAGATTATGACGGCCCTAAATTGAAAGAGCTGAGGAAGGCAGGAATGACTGAGGGGTTCAAGCTAGGGAAACATAGGAAAGACATATTTTCTGTCTGGTTTGAAGGTTTGAGACATCTGCAGTGCTTCAGCCCCGCCAGCTCTGTAAGGTATTTCTTCTCTGTTTTGGAAACTTGGCCAGAGGATTGGGCCATCATGCCATATAGGACCAAAGTACTACTGTGTCTATATCCACATGGATGCACTGGACTCCTGGATTGGCTAAGAGTGAAAGTCTTTCAAGTACACTTGAGTTTCACAGGTAGGCTGGCTATCAGACCTTGAGTCTAGGAAAGGGGGTTGACTTCAAGCCCTGATGAAAGGCAGCTGAGGACAGTTGATGTGCATCTTGCTTTTATCAAGGTTGGATGAAAAACTGGACCTAAGTCAAAAGGTTGGACTCAAAAGTAGAGTGGGGGGTGGCGGGGGAAGAAGAAAAAGAAAAACAGATGCCATTCTATTCAAGGCCTTGGTAATACAACCAATCCTTCCAATGATGTCTGATTACAATGAGAACAGATTCCCACGGTACTTCCTTTAAAAAAAAAAAAAAAGATTTTTTTAATTTATTCATGAGAATACACAGAGAAGAGAGAGAGAGAGAGAAGAGAGAGAGAGAGAGGCAGAGACACAGGCAGAGGGAGAAGCAGGCTCCATGCAGGGAGCCTGACCCGGGACTTGATTCTGGGTCTCCAGGATCACGCCCTGGGCTGCAGGCGGCGCTAAACCGCTGAGCCACCCAGGCTGCCCTCCCGTGGAACTTCCGCAGATGATTTCCAACGGCCATAAAAGAAAGATTACTTGCGGAGAGTTTCAGAATTCTGGAGGGTCACAGGTAGGGAGAAAAGATAAATATTTTAATTTGTTTACAAAACAACATGTTCAGGACTTCTGAGTGGCTGAGCGGTTGGGCGCCTGCCTTCAGCCCCGTGGGTGATCCTGGAGACCTGCTATTGAGTCCAACGTGGGGCTCCCTGCATGGAGCCTGCTTCTCTCTCTGCCCATGTCTCTGCCTCTCTCTGCGCCTCTCATGAATAAATAAATAAAATCTTTTAAAAAAAAAAGTAGATTTAGCTGCCAGGAAATGCATATGATAGAGGCAGAAGAAATAGAGCAGTAAGGCATCTCCTTTCCTACTCTATAACCTCATAGAAAGCAGGGGGCACATCTTGTTCTATCCACTGACCCCCCCACTGTCCCCACCCAGGGTGTAGCATATAGTAGTTAGCAGTCAGTTACACACAAGCACCTTGGGCAAATGTAAGAAAAATAGTAGGGAACCCCTTGGGGGTCCTGAGGCCACATCAGAGAAGTTGCTTGCTATTCCCACCTTGCTAAGGTGTGGCCCTCCATCTTGTGTGCAGTTTGGTAGAGATAGGGTTTGGAAAATGCACTACAGAGGAGGTGCAGAGGCCTAGAGCCCGGGCCCAGCCTTTTCTTTCTGATTGCCCCTCCAAGTTTCCAATGAAGGCCTAACCAGAGCTACCATTTATTGAGTTTGTGCCATGTGCCCTACACTGCGTTAGGCACTTTACTTACAGTATTCTTATCCTCCCAACTGCTTTGAGTGGTATTACTCCCATTTTATAGATTAAGAAAACTAAGGTAAAGAAGGTAAAAAATCTTGTTCATTGTCCGCCCAGGTAGAAATAGGTAGAATCCAAACACAGATCTGATTCCAGTGTTCTTTCCTTGCTCTTTTTATTACTCCACAGCTGGGAAGTCTTGTGGACTGGATTATTAGGCCCCTGGTTTTCCCACCAGTGAAATCCCTAGACAATCCTTGGATTCCAGGGTAATCAGTGAGGACAGGAGCTGTAGTTTTTCAAGTCACAGACACCAATAACTTTCTCCTTAGCTTATTCCAAGCAGGATCACACTACATGGTCCTACTCATCTAGGACCCTGGTGGATTAGGCTTGGAAATCTAGCTGTAACCTGGCAAGGGCAGAATTAGATGGTGGAAGGGGGAAATTAGTTTTGCAGCCCTGATGGATTGCAGACACACAGAGGCCATCGGCCAGGGCTAAGGATCCAGGAATACAGAAGCAACTGGAACACCCAAACGGCAGAGTGGGTCACTAGCTGGGGTCAGGTTGGCTGTGGTGTCTGGAGCAGGAGAGAAGGAAGGTCTTGGGACTCTGAAATACACCTGGAAAGAGAGTCGCATGGACTAACACTCATCTGACCTGCCATTCTGACAGGCCCAGACTCTGATCCTAGGCTTTCTTGAAATATGACAGACAACCCCACACTTATCACTTCATTTTTCTCATCTGAAAAATGAGGAGGCTAAACCAGAAAGTCGGTAATTCTTTATGTCTGTTGCCTCCCACCTAGAAGTCGATTTTGCATACTGAGTCTCAGTCTGCGTGATAAATAGATGTTCTCTGGTGCATCGCATTTGGCTTTCTAGTTTCTGTAAGCTTGTAAATGATTTTTTAATCCATATTTTTAAAATTATTTAATCTGTGTTATTAGTTACACTTCATAAATGAAATTGAAACTTGTGGGGGTGAATCCACCTATACAGGTTTTTACCCAACAAGTAACAAAGTCAGGTTAGAACCCAGGGTTGCCAGATTCCAAAGTCTCCCTTTTAAGCTATTTTTCCCTCTGCCATTTAGAAGAAGCAGTGCTAATGAATGATCAAATAGGAGAGGTTATCAAAGGAAGGTCAGAAATTGGAGAGGAAAAGGATGGGCTTGATAAGAAGTCTGTGACTTCACATGGGAGAGTGGACCTGAAGGGAGAGAAGAGAAAGCAAAGACAGTAATGAGATAATACATTTTAATGCCAGGTTAATATGGACCTGAAAGAAAATGTGAAAAACATGGAGAAATACTGCTTATAATAGTTTAGAGAAAGGAAGTGAATACAGGTATGTGCAAGAACCACGGATAACACTGCTGATGAATGGATAAGATGAATGGCTACCATGCAGAGACAAACCATCAAATGCAAGACAGCCCAGGCAGGACCAGTTTCCTGTCAGCAGATTTTTCTAAAGATTTTCCTAAATTACTTTGCAAAGCCTTTCAGACGTTTGCCCCATAACAAGAGGAGAGTCATTATCACCAAGTGTACTTATCAGACAATTCTATTATAGATGGAACAGAAAGGCAGCAACCATATCAGTCAATTTTCTGGGAGGGTTCTGGTTTCAAGGTTCCACATGATTATTGTTTGTGTGTTAAGATCGTGTGTTCAGATTTTGCTTGAGGAGAAGATAAAATCACCATAATTATATTATGCCTTCTCTTACTGAAAGGAGATCTAGCCTCTTAATTCATGTGTCAAAAAAGACAAATCGCATAGCTCCTGTTCAAATGAAACACTTAATTCATGTGCCAGAACAAATGTGAAGAAAATAAGCGTAAAAATATGTACCGTGAAGATGGGTGGGAAAACTAAAATGCCACATATTGATCTTAAAGAATTTCAGAATCCCCCCAAAAGCTGGGTCATTGAGCTACTTAGAAATGTCAAGAATGAGTTTCCAGGTGACATGTGAGATGACTGTCTTGGGAAAGGGCATAGGAGAAGAAGATCCAAGTATTTGGCCGTAGAATATGTATGAGCAGCAAAAAACGAAATCTATGGAGGATACAAAGGAAAAGTGGATTTTCGGGATGAGATCTGGGGAAATACACACTACAGAAAGAAGTGGAGAAAGTGCAAGTAGTGAACTTACCTATTATGTATAAAGGGGGTGGAGGGGAGACGGGAGGAGTGGTAAAGCCTGAGGAAGGGAGTAAAAGAAAATTTAAAAGAAAGTTTGTCTTTGGGACCCTGATCAGGTCTATTTTAATTCTGACATTAGCTGATAAAGATATGCAGCGGAACTGACATCTCAGCATGGAGCTCGGAGCTCTTAGAGAACCTGTCCAGTTCTCGTCCTCAGTTTGGAGGGCAGTGAGGCAGAGGCTCAGAGCCCAGTATCTAACCATGGCTCAGTCACTTAGCTGTGGCACCTAGGAGACAGCTCAGTGGCTGTCACTTCACCTCTGTGCTTCATTTCCTTCGTTTATTTCATCTCTTGTATCTGAATATATAAAACTGGGGACATTAATACAAAACCACAGCACTATAACCTAAAGAGCTTTGAAAACCAAATGATTTTTCATAAGTTATTTGGTGGCTAAACCTGACCTGAAATGATGTGAGACTATCCCTAGTATCATTTCTGTTCCCTACTGTGAATATTCATAGATTTCACTGCAGAAATGTTAATGTGTTTGATCATAGGGTGCTGCCCTGTACCCCATATAGTACATGCATATTATTTCCTTTTTAAAGTCTGGGATGCCTGGGTAGCTCAGTGGTTGAGCATCTGCCTTTGGCTCAGGTCATGATCCCGGGATCCTGGGATAAAGTCCCACAATGGGCTCCCCAAAGGGAGCCTGCTTCTCCCTTTGCCTGTGTCTCTGACTCTCTCTGTGTTTCTCACGAATAAATAAAATCTTTTTAAAAATATGAAATATTCCAGATTCCAAAACACATTTGGCTGCAAGGGTTTATGGATCTACAATTCATACTTCATAGGGTTACTGTAAGGATTAAATGCGATTATTTATCTAAGACACTTAGGAGAGTGCCTGCCACATATTCATAACTTACTAAGTGTCGGTTATTATTATTATTATACTGTGTCCTTTCTAAAGGCTCACTTTGTAGAAAGCTGTGAGTTGAAGAATTGAGAAATAATAACAGATATGCTGATTTATTTGGGTGAATGTCAGGGCCTCCCAATTTGAGCCTGGATTGTGTATATACTAGGTTTTGGACATGCCTAGAACACTGGTGATGGTGAGGGGGTGGTTGACAGGGCCTTAGAAACTGAGAAACCAAAGACTTTCTTGGAAAAAAAAATGCGAGTTAAAGAAAAAGAATTAAGGAACACAAGTTGAGTTGGAAGACCATGGGCCTGGGTGCAAGTAGCAATTTAGAGCTTAACAGGGTGCCTCTGCCTCAATATTCCAGTTTCCTATGGACTTCTGCCCGAGGGCCAGCTGTAGGAAAGAACAAGTCATAGCTGGTCCTGGTGACTCAACACCCAGCTGGGGACGTCTGCCCCTACTGGCTTGGGCTCCTGCAACAAACAAGGGGTAGGACCTTGGCCCGCATCACCAACAGCACCACTTCCAGTGAAAATTGATAGCCTTGCTAACCTTTGGGCATCTACAGCTCCCTGCAGAGGGAGCCAAAGAAGTTTGAGCAAGAGCAGTACAGAGGAGGAACCAGCTAAATGCTGTTTAGTAAACATTACGTTAATCTTCTATCTTGCGATAGAAAGTCATAGAATAAAAGAAAGGAAAATAAATGGTTGCTAAAAATAAACGATTTTGTGTGAGTTTTAATTCATATGCTCTCATATCTGTGCTTTTCTGAACCTAGGGTGTCCAGCAAATCATGTCACAGCTCCCATGTACAGTGACACAGTGGAGCCTCTGCTTCTCCCAGACAGGGGAAGATGGGAGAGATGGGTCAACAGACAAACACTTGCAAAATCATAAGGCAAGTGCTGGAAAGGGGAATTTTCCAGTTCACATGGGGGCATTTGTGTTACTCGTAAGTAAAGCAGATGCCATTTTCAAATGTGCTGTCCTTGGCCTCATGTTCTTTACTTCACACAATTAAGGGCACATCCACTTTGATCGCAACACAGTTAACGGTAATTTGGGATTATGTTAACATCTAAATGCTTAAGGATGAATGAGTCATATGTCAGGCTGTGACAAAATGCTTCACACTTTAAGTAAGAGATGCCTGATTCTGGCACATTATTAATTTCTAAAGCTTAAATCCAGAAAAACTAGATTTAGGAGATTAATCTCTATTTTATTATAATTTCTTATAATTGGTTTTGAACCCTTCTCTCCCCTCTCCCTGTTTTCACAAATTGTCTAATAGACTTAAAAATCATTTTTACTTTGGTAATGAGTAGCTTCTCCAAGAAGACTCTCAATTCAAGATTTTTAATACTGTAATATAATGCAGGAAAGAGCCAATGCCTTCTGCAAAGGGGTTTATTTGGAGTGAGTCAATCAAGAAAGTATTCCAGGAACTTGAATCTTGAGGAGTCAGGCAGGCAGCATGTACCGGAGGCATGAAGGGGGCTGATGGCATGTAGGAGCAAGGACCCTCTCTAGGAGGCACAGGCAATCATCCAGGTCTTGTCTGAAACTGCAAAGGACTGAGTTGAAAACAACTGAAACACCTGAAAACAAGGTGGTTGCCAGGGCTGTGAGGCTGGGATTTGGGCACACATGGGAGCTTGGCTGGTTCCAGAGGCAAGAGAAGCTCCAGACTAGAGCTTGTAGGTGGGCATTTGCCTAGGTGTTCCAGAGGACAATGACCGTGGTGATGGAGATGGCCATGAAGAGCAGATAGAGTCGGAAGAGCAGGGTGTCCATCATGTGGCTGAACTGCACCCACAAGTTGACCAAGTGCTGCCTCTGAGCTTCATCTTCCTGCTGGGCCCTTGTGGACTCAGGACACCCATTTAACTCTGCCTCTCTGGGACCTGACACCTTTCCCACCAACTCCACGGGCTCCTTCACACCTACAGAGGGAAAGAGACTCAGCCATGGGTCATGAAGTGCACTTAGGGAGGGAAGGGGCCAGGGAAGGAGGCAGGAGCAGAGGAGTGGAGGTGTGGGAAAAGGAAGTGTGGGCAGTGCTGACTCCCTTACCAGGCAGGTGGGTGGAGGTGGAGCCCAGGGTCTTATTTCCCTTCTGGGGTGCAGTGGGGCAGCATGTCCTTGGGTTGGCCCAGTAGAGGAGCAGAGAGTGGAGCCACCAAGGCATAGGTGGGGGCTGGGTGGTGGCCAGGTGCAGCAGGTAGGTGATGAAAATGGTCTCCAGAAGGCTGACCACCATCAGGGACAGACACAGGGCAAAGTAGACACCTGGAGGGAAAATTAGTCTGCCTGAGGGTCAGAGGTACTCCCCAGGACTTTGTGTTTTCTCTTTTCCCAGGGAACCTTTTTCCAGGATCTCTTTTTACTCTGACCTGGTTCCACTGGACCATCTCCCCACCCCATCCCCCACTTTGCTTTTATTATTCTGATGGAGGGAAGGACCTTACTGATGAGGGGGGTGCCAGTTGCAGGGAGTAAGTCATTCATCATGAGCAGGAAGACGTTGTAGCCCAGGAGAAGTGTCATCTTGAATGGAGCACGATTCTCGCTTTCTGCCGGCAGGTAGAAGCTGAGGGCGTCGATGGCAACCAGAAAGCCACTGGGCACCAGAAGGTTTATAACATAGAGTCTGGGCCTGCGCCTGATAGCCACCTGGAGGGAGGAGAAAGTGAGGAATAGGCTGGGAGGCTGCTGAGCCAGTTAAGAGCAAGAGTTGAGATGCGTCTCAGACCAAACTGTCTAGGAAGGAAATGTTACCTCAAGTCCCTTTCACTTTCCTCTCTTTCCAACAAAGGCATCTTAATCACCAGTCTCCCTTTCCAGGGTTTGCTTCTGCCATCCTGCTTACCACTGAACTGTATCTCATACCTTGTTGGCCCAAGGTGTCAACTTTCTTCACTTCCATTTTTAGCCCTACCAATGTAGGGCTCTTAGCAGGACTGTGGGACCAAATTCCTAGGTATCATGTACATTTTATCCTTGTATTTCTGCTTGTTTTCCTTATCAAGGTCTACTCTCTAGTGACCTTGTCGGTGGCCATTCAAGACCAGTGGGAGGTAAAGCAAGGCAGTGGCAGATAATTTGGATTTGAAAGCATAATATCACTTAGTGTTTCATAACTTTTCTACCATCTCTTTTTAAAAATAAATATAAAAATTCTTGTTTTCCAAAGAGTTCTGATAGACATGGGAGTTGGGAAGCTCATTTTCACTATGAGTCACTCCCATAGGAACTTTGTTTTTTCCTCAGGGAGGATTTATTCAATCAAGATTTACTGAGTTCCAGGTACCATTTTAGGTAGTGGAGATTTATCAGTGAAAAAAGTTATAAAAATCTCCACCCTTATGGAGCTTACTTTCTAGGGGGAGAGCTTAAATTCTGGTGGGAGACATAAGCTATGCATCTTAGAGAAGACCACAACCATGGCCCCTGAGCTCACATAGAAAATGATTTGGTCATACTGGTTGGTGCCCACAGTCATCTTCACCATTCTCTGGTGGATATTCAGAAGTACCCACTCCCCCTTGCTCCGAATGAGGTTCCGTGATGTGTCCGAAATCTCCTGCACTTTCTTCTCCATGCCAAGGACCATGTTCTCTACTGCAAAGGAGACCCAGACAACTCAGCCTCGCAGAATGCTCCCAAACCCTTTGCCCAGACTGTTGATCCCTTACCACTTAGCTTCCACACCCCTTTCAGTGAGATCCCCTCACTCTTCCCAGCTTCCTGGCCTCTTCTTTCTCAAAACCCTTTCTCTGCCTCTCAATAGGCCACTATAAACAGCCTCACTTACCTGTGTAGATGAATGAGCTGAAAGTGAGTGTGCAGTTCTGTTCATCAAAGGGGAAATAGAAGATGTCCAGGTTACAGATGCTGACCACCCTCATTGGCTTATCATATTTGATGAGACCTTCGCTGTTGATATAAGCCATGAGACCTGTAGCTGTCTGATCTACATCCATGCTGTATGTATGGGAGAGGGATAAGAAGATGGACACTGTGGGTTCCCTGTCAATCTTGGCCCTCTTTCTCAGGGCAGACCATCCCTGTGCTCCAACTCCACTCATTTGACTTCCCCCTTCCACCTATAGCCATATTCTGGGAGGGGGTGTGTGTACGCTCAATTCAGACATTGCTCCTTCTAAGTTGAGTCTTTGCATGCCCCTTATTGGTTATATCAATTCCTTCCTTGGAGATAGGGTTTCCTTCTTGCTTTTTTCCAGGTCTGATACTCACAACTCCTCGATGAAGATATCTGGAAGCCAAAGATTCTCAGCTGCTATGCTGATCTTCCTGATGCCCCCACATTCCTCTGGGTTCCACCTGATGAATGGATTGTACCAAATCTATAGGAAACCATGGTGTGGGACAAATGGGGTGGGAACTAGTTTTAATCGCACTCCGCCTCCTGTACTTTACATTTCTTTTTTTCTCTCATTTTCTCACTCTCCTACGCCCTCTCTGGTGACAGCTGCCACTATGTCCTTAACAAAGTCCTTCTAGTTCTCCCTTGATGCTCTCAAAGAAGACCTTGACCTTAGCTTTGGAGTCCCTGGGATGGAGACACTTGAGTCTCGTCTTTCATGATCTTGGTTTATTATACTTTCTCCCTGTGCCCCATCTCTGCACTCCAAAACTGGCAAAATAATCAGGAAGTTTTGTGTTTTCATTTGTTAGTCCGGCTGTGTTTAAACTTGTCTGATTCGTGAGTATTCTCAGCTTTATCCACTGTAATCTGCACCCAGGAGTGGAAAATGAGAGGTACCATAGTAAAGGGGAAACAGTCTGTCATACCAGGTTTAACCACAGGAAAGACGTCATCAGTTGAAGCTGTGCGTCCTGAAAAAAACAGTTTTTATCTAGGATCATGGTCTCCATGAGATCAAGTCCAATGCCACCACCTACCTCCTACTCATTTCCAACGCTGTTCTATGTGGCAATTATGATTTTTAATCATAAACCACTGAAAAATGGAGGTCAAATAACCCAGGGTACAATAAGTGAAGTTAAAAGTATGAAAGTCCATTGGGGTTATGTTTCTTATGGAGTAGTCCAAAAAGGGACAGATTTTATCTGCCATGATGTCACTGAAGCATTATGCCCTATCATATCTTCCCACGCCAAAGAATGAGATTTTTCACTTTACAAAATTCAAGCAGGGAACCCACTGCTTACTACTGCTCATCCCATTGCTATGTTGAGTCAGGACTCACCACTTCCACAATGGCAGACATAGTGAAGGAGATGTTGACAAGAGTGGGGATGCTGTGGTTGATGACTGGACGGAAGGCCTTTCTGTTAAACACTGCTTGGAAGGCAGCAGGATCCACTCCATATCGGTCAAAGCCTGAGCAATTGATGGTGAATGTGTTTCCTCTTCCTGCAGAGAGTAGAGACCCTGTGAGAAGAGTGCCAGGACTGGGACTGGCTAGTGTTTCTGCACAGAGAAAACAGGGGGCATGAGAGAAGCATGTGAGCTCCTCCTTCCTGGGCCAGGGAGTGTGGCCTGGGCTGGTAGGCAAATGGTGGAAGTTGATGAGGTGACTGAGTCAGGGCTCCATCCTCAATTCCATTGTTTCTGTACCTATGCAAAACTTGTCCAAACATATAGGCAAACTCAGCCCTGACCACCACTTTTCAGTGTCCTGAATCTTACCACAAACCTCTCCACCTTTATTCAGTGTCCTTCTATTGCTCCTCTCTGTCCTTGATACACTTAGGTGATGTCAGTGATAATTTTTGGAATCACGGTTCTTCTCCTAAATACATTAATACAGCATAGATGATCATCAATTAATGACGAAGGCAATCAGGTTGGCAGGATGAGGTATGTGGGACCTTGCAGAAGGAACTCAGGTTTTCAAGTTAATAAGAATTTACTGTGTTTCTGCTATGCTGTTCAATTGTTCTCTTCTAAACCACAGTGGTTCCCACCACTGAGACTGTCTTAAAGAGACTTCCCTGCCCATCTTATACCTGGCCTTTTTCTAGTCATACTTTGTGATGCAGAAATAGAGAATTATGTGATAGCATCTTCTGGTAGAGTCTATTCAGATATGTCTTTGATATTGTACCAACCCTCATTGTTCATTTGCAATAATGAATGAGAAAAAATAATCTGTTGAAAATTTTTTCCTGAAAATGTTTTCCTTTTACATGACAGATCTTCTCATCACCTTCTCCCATTTAGCATTTTCTCTGTTCCATTTAATTTACTTCAAGAGAGCTGAGAAAGAATTTTCTTCTTTTTAACATTAGTTGATACTCAGAAACATGCAACTGGGTTATGTGCCTGGAAAGAGAAAGAAATGGGGAAAGAGAAGAAGCCAAGAGAAGTGCAGGGGGAGAAGGATCTTAAAGAGTTACAAAGCTGCCAGTGTCCTGAGTTTTTGTTTTTACCAAAATGGATATCCAGGAACTGGCTATCTAGGAGTAACAAAAATTTGCCTGGTTTGTCTGTTTCTCAGACATTATATGTTTGCTTTGTTTTTGCTCTTGTCCCTTCTTACCTTGAAGAAGCAGGTGGAGAATGAGGCAGAGGAAAAATCCATTCTCACGGAGCCAAACTCTTCCCATCTTCTTCTCTTTGGCTCTTCTCGGAGATAATGTTGATCTCTGGGGACTTAGTGATGATTTTGATCTTAAAAGACCACAGGCCACACCTTGAACCCTAGCTTTGAATAATACATGTATCAGGTGGCATTGGCCAACTCTCTAACAAGCACCCCCGGTGACAAGAGAATATCACAGAGGACTACCCTACCCTGTGCCCTAGTAAGCCTGAATCTCATCTCCAAAAGTAATTTGGCAAATCAGTTTGGAGAGGAGGAAGAAAAAATATTTGGTAACTAAAGCAGTGCTAATGGTCTCCTCATACTTTGAGTCAGTCTGGCATATAATGCATCAGAAAAGGCACATAATAATTGCCAGTCTTCAAGTGGTACATGCATTTACTTTAACCTTGCTACTATCTTTCAAAAAAAAAAAAAAAAACCAAAAAAAAAAAAAACAACAACAACAAAAAAACAAAAAACGGGGGCCTCCTTTTTATAATTGACTTCTGACTCTGAGGTTTTATTTATTATTTTTTAAAGATTTTATTTATTTATCCATAAGAGACACAGTGAGAGAGACAGAGACATAGGCAGAGGGAGAAGCAGGCTCCCTACAGGAAGCTGGATGCGAGACTCAATCCCAGGACTCCAGGATCACACCCTGGGCTAAAGGCAGACGCTCAACCACTGAGCCACCCAGGTGTCCCTGACTCTGAGGTTTTAAATATGACTTCAGTATGTCAAGCTTTTGATTTTTTGAGTGTGTCAAAAGCAACCCAGGTCTACTAGATGGAGGGAGTGATCAGTGGGGTAGACAAGAGGTGGTAGAGGAAACACAATTTTTAGTGAAGTTGACTTATGAGAATATGAGCAAACAGCTTGCAAATTAATGTTGCTTTGGCCCTGCTAATGTTTGTAAGAAATTAGTTAGTTGTCAACATGTTAAAAATTGGGAGATTTCATGCAAAACCTGTATTTCTGGCTTCATTTGAAAAAATAAAATTAAGCAATACTGAGCTCATGTTGACAACAATCTGCTAAAGCTAATGGTTATGCCCTTTAGATGGAACATTCTTTCTAGATCAACAGTCTGTCACCAACTATTGATTATTCCTGACCAGCTCCCCTCATTTATGTTACCTGCTTGGCCTCTCTAGGCTTTTGAGTTTGCTTTGAATGTGAAGATTGATTTTCTTGTACAGTTTTAAAAGAGCTTTGGGAAGTAATTTCAAAATACCATGCCATGCCTAGGTGATCACAGGTCTCATCAGATTTAGCATGTACAACTATTTTTTTAAAGACTTTATTTATTTATTTATTTATTTATTTATTTATTTATTTATTTATAACATGCTCAAGCAGGGGGAGAGGCAGAGAAAGAGGGAGAAAGAGAGACGCAAACAGATTCCATACGCATTGGCCGCAGAGCGGGACATGGGGCTCAATCTCATAACTCTGAGATCATGACCCCAAGATCATGATCTGAACAGAAATCAAGAGTTAGATGCACTGAGCCACCCAGGTGCCCCTAGTATGTACAACTATTTGATTCATGGTGGAAACCAGACATGGTATGGTTAAGTACACCAAAGTCATCAATGGGGTTTAACCTGTTTTATACTAGAATTAATTGCATTAGGGAAGGCTCTAGAGAGGGTAATGAGTGCCTTAGAGAACAAAGGGAAAACAATTGAAGGGGAAGTTGAGTGGATCAGTTGGTTAAGCATCTGCCTTAAGCTGAGATCATGATCCTGGGGTCCTAAGATGGAGCCCCACATAGGGCTCCCTGATCAGCGGAGAGCCTGCTTGTCCCTCTTCCTCTGCCCCTCCCCCTGCTCATGTTCTCTCTCTCTCTCTTTCTGTGTCAAATAAATGAATAAAATATTTTTTAAAAAAGAGGGACAGCAATTTCTTCAATGAAGAAGCTTTACAGACTGAACTGGAATGATTCACTAACAAAGGTTTCCTTATCTCTCATATTGTGGTTAGAGATAATGTCTGTGTGGTACCTTTCCAATTCAAAGCAATTACTGAATTGAAGTAGAAATAAATGTAAAAATGGCAGTAATAGTAGTTCTTATTGTTACTCTGGCTCTCTTTAGATTGCTCAGGTTGCTTCAGCCTGAATGGAATCTTCTGGACTTAAAATGTCTGCATTGACTGAAACAATCCTGGTCTCTGTGAGCATCATCTTTTCTCCCAGCTTCGCTCAGCTTTAGGTCACCAAAAGCGTCATCCCTCATTCTCTTCAGCAACCCTTTGCATCATTTGAGAATCCTTTCTCCTATGGGAAGTTTTTTTTTTTTTTTTTCTTTTTAAGGTGACTTTAGATCAGCATTTCTCAAAGCATTTTCTGCAGAACATTATATCTACAGGATGTTGAATGCATGTCTAAAAAATTATTTTTGTTACTTTAAGTTCAAATAAGTCTGGGAAATACTGAATTAAGATGGCTAAATAGATTTTATTATTTTAGGATTTCTCAGAATATTTAGCCAAAATGTTCACGTGACTTGAATATCGTATATATAATTTCCCAGACTTAGTTGACTTTGGGAATTTCTTTTTCTCAGAATATCTTGCAAGACTAACACTTCATCCATAATTTTGGGGAACCACTGCTTTAGGTAAATAGAATAAATGTAGAAGAAAAAAACTTGAAAATTCTACAGATGAGATATAGAATGCAAATAGGTATATATAAATAAATCAAGAGATCAAAAAATAAATTAGATAAGTATTTTTTAGATAAGCATTATAAAACTTGAAGTTTGATATGTAAGAACCTACAAACAAATAAAAAGTAAAATAGATACAATTTCAAGCTGTTTCTGAATCCATGAGCCATATAAACTTTGGCTCAAGAAGGAATCTTTTTGTTTTTTCTTTTTCTTTAGATCAGTGATCTACCAGCTGTAGACCACATGTCATTCACCTAGATCTAATTTTAGGAGAGTTTAAAAACATGTTTTGGTATTGTTACTTTTCAAATATGCTCAGACAGTAACATTTCAGTAGCCGAAAAGCAACGCTGATTTTTCTCCTTGGTAGTCTTATAATCAATCAAGTATATGATTTGTGTTTAAGAGTACATATTTTTTTCCTCATGGTGTTCAATAAATGAATTACTTTGAGTGAAAAATAAATACAGCCTGGACAGATTTCTAATTTTCCTGAACAGATATTCATGCCCAAAAAAAGTTATCACAAACGTAGACTGAAGTGGTTTATCTTTTCTTACCAGAAGCCCATATTTATAAAGCAAAACACTTGAGAAGTTTTGGGGGAGTGCCTGGGAGTGACCACTCTTCCAGCCTGTGAAGGCCTGTTTTTAGAGAGAAGGCACCATCTTGGCTGCACTACCGGTTTGGCTTCTCTGGTTTAGTGGGACCCTGTTGCCTTCCACTTTGTGGCTTGACAGGTGCCCACTCCACACTTCTCCATAATGTAAGAGAATCCCCCATGTACTTCTTACCAGGAGAGATGTCAGACCCATAGCATCATTTTATTCAGTTGAGTAAGTAACCCATCAGTTGTCATTCTGGAAGGATTAAAATCCCAAGGTCTGTCTATGGGCTATGATGGTTATTTTAGCTGAGCAGATTTAGATGATTGTTCATGTGGAAGGGGCAGCTAAAGTAAAAACATGGAAATTACAGTGTTGTGAGGACCTCAGATTTGAGTAGGAGAGTGACAGGAAATGAAACTGTGGTATTAAGTGGGGCCAGATCATGGAAGGCCTTGTATACATACGAAGCTGGAGTTTGATTTTATTCTATCACTCACTGGTTCTCAAAGTTGAATAAGGTTCAGACCTCTTTTAAGGGAAACAAAACTCCTAAGCCCCTGATATTGACTTGAATTATTTGCAATATCACTTAAATATGTATATTCATAAAATCATGTATAAAGTCCTTATACTCACAGCTCTTATACTACTATAAAACCAGAATAAATTTAGCAAATTATATAAGACTGTAGAATCAACACAACACTAATTTAATGGGATAATACTGTTTTGCTAAAATTAGATAATTGCTGTCTATTTTCCCCTCTTTTTAACAAGGAGCTAATTTTTGAACACCTATCTATTATTTTGTGTTGGGTCAATTTGATAGTGCTTCTCAATATAACAGTACTTAAAATTTTTTTTATAGCAGTTCGTTTCTTTCTAACTACTATCCTTACCGCTAATGAACTTAGGACGTTATTACTGTGAAGATGAGAAGTATGTAATTCTTTCCTTCATAAAGTGACTATGTGAGCATTTATCATAATGCTCTATACTGCTGTGTACCATATGAACACTTACCCTACTCATTGTGGTTCTCTGTTGAAAATACTGTGAAACCTTTGTCTGTATAACATGCAGTGATGTCATTTGGCTTTCATTCGGCATTGTTGACATCTTTTTTTTTCTGACTTATTTAAACATTAAAACAATTCCAGTATAATGAATATACAGTGATATATTAGTTTCAGGTGTACAATATAGTGATTCAACAATTCTATACATTACTCAGTGCTCATCATGATAAAGGGACTCTTAATCCCCTTGACCTATTTCACCACCACCCATCCTCACTCCTCTGGCAACCACCAGTTGTTCTCCATATTTGAGGCTGTTTTTTATTTATTTGTCTTTTTTTCTTTGTTCATTTGTATCTTAAATTCCATATGAGTGTAATCATATAGTATTTGGCTTTCTCTGACTGACATTACATTTACCATTATACTCTCTAGATCCATCCATGTTGTTGTAAATGGCAAGACTTCATTATTTTTATGGCTGAGTAATATTCTATTATATATATTATGTAATAATATAATCTTTATGCATTCATCTATGGATGAACACTTGAGTTGTTTCCATATCTTGGCTGTTGTAAATAATGCTGCAATAAGCATAGAGTGCATGTATCTTTTCAAATTGGTATTTTCATTTTCTTTGGGTAAATACCTAGTAGGGGAATTAATGAATCATATAGTAATTTTATATTTAATTTTTTGAGTAAACCCCATACTGTATTCCACAGTGGTTGCACCTGTTTTGGCACTTTGACATATTAAATCCTCTTCTCTTTTCTAAGTTGCCGGAGATCGTTAAAGAGGTTCATCATTCTCTCACATTGTTGTTTCTGTGATGTCAAATAAAGATTCAATTTATTAGCTAACTTGAAGAAAAAAAGTTTTATTTCATTAAAAAGACTTTCATAATGAACTTGACCTGTAAAAGTGAAATTTTGTCTTTTTTTTTTCTTAAAGATTTTTAAAATTCATTCATGAGAGACACAGAGAGAGAGGCAGAGACATAGGCAGAAGCAGGCTGTGGGGAGCCTAATGTGGGACTTGATCTAGGACCCTAGGATCATGACCTGAGTCAAAGGCAATGCTCAACCACTGAGCCACCCAGGTGCCCAAAAACTTTGTCTTCATAAGTGGCAGGAGAATTCAATGTGAGTGTCAGAGCAGATATGGAGTGATTGTTGCCATTTGACTTTAGGTCCTGCTAACCTGGGTAGAGGAGGCTATCAGAGGCTATCACAGTAGAACATTTCTCCTGTCAGTGAGCAATGGTACCACCATCCATCCAGTTTTGCGACCACAAACCTAGGTGTTGCCTCTTTCTCACACCACTTTATCTAATCCATCAACAAGGTCTGCTGATTTTACTTCTTTTTTTTTAATTTATTTTTTATTGGTGTTCAATTTACTAACATACAGAATAACCCCTGATTTTACTTCTTAAATTTCTTTCGAGGCCATCCAATTCCCTCCATCTTTTCTATCACAATCCTAGTCCAAACCACCATCATCTCTTCACTGGATGACAGTACACATTCCTAGCTAGACTCTTCTCTTTCATTCTAGGTGCTTCTAGTTCTTCCTCTGGTCTGCCAGACATGGTACAGTTTTGAAAATGCAAGTTTGATTTCTCAACCCTTAACCCACTCACCTTTTAAAACCTTGCAGTGAGGGACTCCTGGGTGGCTCAGTGGTTGAGCATCTGCCTTGGGCTGAGGGCATGATCCCGGGTCCGGGATCGAGTCCTGCATTGGGGTCTCTTCAGGGAGACTGCTTCTCTCTCTGCCTATGTCTCTGCCTCTCTGTGTATCTTTCATGAATAACTAAATAAAATCTTAAAACAAAACAAAACAAAACCTTACAGTGGTTGCCTTTTGCTCTTCCTCTAAGATTTGTAACATGGTCTGTAATGCCTTTGGAGACGTTCCCTTCCTTCTCCTACCACTTGGTTTTTATTTTTCCCCCTGTGCAGAGTGTTCTATGCTCTGCCCACCTCCACTGTCTTCACCTCACTAGCTCCTACTACCCTTCAGATGCAACTCATACCCTCCTTGTCTAGTACCTACCACGGTTATAATTTAAATTTGGATTAATGTTTACTTGTAACTCTAAGCCCCACGAGGGCAGGAAACTTGTATGTTTTAGTCCATTGTATCTCCATAAATATTGAATGAATATTTTTAGTATATTACACAACATAAATATTATTTTAGAATATATGCACAAGTCTGGATTTACATAGATTCTCCACTTTAGTGCCTTGCCTGAGGGTTGGAAAATATCATCCCCCAAAACATTTTACGATACAAACACTAAAATGTGTTTTGCATCCCCTTAAAATAGGAGGGGATGCTTTGTAATCAATACCATGTAAATAAGTATAAATCTTGTTAT
Source organism: Canis aureus (assembly GCF_053574225.1). Classification (NCBI taxonomy): domain Eukaryota; kingdom Metazoa; phylum Chordata; class Mammalia; order Carnivora; family Canidae; genus Canis; species Canis aureus. The sequence goes on along the minus strand of NC_135641.1, from coordinate 21,551,649 downwards.
ACTTATAAATAAGTCTTTGGCTCAGGCCATTGGCCTGACAGTATATAGACAGTACATAGCATATTGAGGCCTGGCACCAGGGCTGCATAATGCTCATCTGCTGCTTTTTTTTTTTTTTTAACATATAATCAGTATATTAGACGTATTTCAGGGAGAATTTAGAAACTTTTCATTTGATATGAGGGTCTCAGATATGCAGCTTTTGAGTTCTACAGTGTTTGAGGCCTGGTTGGAAGTACTAGTATACCTCGGCAAGGTGGCTTGAGGTGTGCTGAGGAAAAGTGTTTTTTATCCAACCAGATGGCCAGAGGTGCTTCAGGAATCCTCATCAGTAGATATAAATATAATACAGGTATCTGCAAGATGCTTCTGTTTAATTGCACATATACCCAATGAGAGGAGAAATGGTTTGTTTCTATGATATTAAAACATTTTTATTGTGAAATTCTTAAAGGCTAATAAAAATATAGCAAAAGATATTAGAAGGACCTGTATACCCACTCGAAGCTTTATTAAATTTTAACATTTACAAGTTATTTTGTTGTTGTTTTTTTTTTAAAATTTTTATTTATTTATGATAGTCACACAGAGAGAGAGGGAGAGGCAGAGACACAGGCAGAGGGAGAAGCAGGCTCCATGCACCGGGAGCCCGACGTGTGAGGGAGAGGCAGAGACACAGGCAGAGGGAGAAGCAGAGGGAGAAGCAGGCTCCATGCACCGGGAGCCCGACGTGGGATTCAATCCCGGGTCTCCAGGATCGCGCCCTGGGCCAAAGGCAGGCACCAAACCGCTGCGCCACCCAGGGATCCCCATTTACAAGTTATTTTAAAAAGAAATAAAATAGGGGCCCTGGCTGGCTCAGTGGTTGAGCGTCTTCCTTTGGCTCAGGTCGTGATCCTGGGGTCCTGGGATCGAGTCCCGCATCGGGCTCCCCACAGGGAGCCTGCCTCTCCCTCTGCCTATGTCTCTGCCTCTCTCTCTGTGTCTCTCATGAATAAATACATAAAATCTTAAAAAAAAAAGAAATAAAATATTACAGAAACAGACAAAGCCTGTGTGCATCCCTCTCTGATCTTATTCTTGTACCTCCAACACCAGCTCTACCTCCAACTATACCTTGAAATTGTTGTTTATTATGTCCAGGTATATTTTATATTTTTAAGTACATATATGTGTATCCATAAACAACAGATCACACTTTTGCATATTTACAAAGTTAAGACAAACGGGGCTATACAATTTGAGTCTTTCTGTAACTTATTCTGGTTCAACATTGTTTTTGAGACTTATACATACTGATATGTTATAGCCTCTGTTCTTTAACTGCTACATAGTATCTCATTGTACGAATACCATAATCTAGTTATCTGTTCTCTTGTTAACGGAACTTATTTTCACTACTACAAACAATGCACAATGAATATACCTCCTTGGGGGAGGCTCTTTAGAGCGGCTTTTCTCAGCTAATAGCATTAAGCCCTGATGCCCTAAGGTTTCACTGTGTGGAATGAATTAACTTCTCCCTTGGACCTCTAGAATGATACTAGATATGCGTTATCCTTAGAATTAAGAAAATAGCAACTCTGATAATTTTGTTTAGAACTTAATTCACTTACAGAAGCCTCCATTGAGAAAGGCTACCCTACAGCATATATGTAGAAGTGGCATTGCTGGGTTTAAGGACAGGCTTTTGAGGTGGAAACTATTAGTCTTTTCCTACTTCCATTGTAATGGAATTGCAGATGGCTCATAACTGCCCAACCAGATTGCATTTTCCAGTTTCTCTCTCGCTTAGATGTGCCCATGTGACTAAATTGTCACTAAAAGAAGGTGAATGGAAATGATGTATGTTGCTTCCCTGCTGGTGCCTCAACACCAGGTCACGCTTCTTCATATTCTGTTTTTCCTTCGTTCTACCTGGGTGACTGGTGGTGGCAATGAGTAGGACAACTGTGGGAGCTATATGTTGACCCTGAGAGAGCCACCAACACCCTGGGTCTCTGACTGCTTGCAAGGAGCAGGACTATAGTACTAATCTGATATACTTACCTAAAGTTTTACTTATGAGAGAAATAAACTTGACTTCAATCCACTAAATTTTGGGCATTTGCTAGGGGTCTAACAGTAAAGCCCTCTAGCCCATTTCCAATCTACAAAGTATGGCAAAATTGCTCTTTAATGTGGTTCTATTGATTGATACTCACTCTGCCAGCAACATGTGAAATATTCTGTTTCCTGGACAACAGTTGGTTTTGTCAGGTGTTTATGTCTTCCCATAAGATAGGCCTAAAATAGTATCTCATTGATATTTTAACTTCAGTTTCCCTGATTATTTTCCTAATTGGGTATCTTTTCATGTTTGAATAGCTGCTCAGATCTCTTTACTGTGTGTAAACTGTTACTACCATTTTCCTTTCTTTTTAAAAGATTTTATTTATTTTATTTTATTTATTTATTTGGCAGAGAGAGAGAGAGAGTGCAAAGGTGAGCAGGGGGAGGGGCAGAGGAAGAGGGACAAGCAGGGAGCCCGAAGCGGGGCTCCATTCCAGGATCTTGGGATCATGACTTGAGCTGAAGGCAGACGCTTAACCGACTGAGCCACCCAGGTACCTCATATTTGTCTATTTTTGTACTGGGTTATTTGCCATTTCTTATTGAATTGTAGAAATTATTTGTATATTTTGTTATCAAAAAATGTTGTCAGTTACAACTTGTGGTTTCACTTTTCACTTTATGGCTCTTGTACAGAAGTTTAAATTTTAATGTAGTAAAAATATGTCAACGTTTCCATGATTTGCTTTTGCAACTTGTTTTAGAAGTTCTTCTCTATTCCAAAATTCACCAAGATATTTTACATTTTCTTCTAAACATTTTAAAGTTTTGCCTTTCACAGGTAGGCCTTTGATCTACCTTACATTGATCTTTCTATGTGGGCTAACGTAATTCCCCGAGTTTTAAAAAAAATACAGATAACCAGTTGTCCAGCACTGTTTATCCAAACTTCTCTTCTCTATTGATCTGTAATGTTTTCTCCATCACAGTTCATGTTTACATATATGCATGAATCTGTTTCTAGCCTCTTTGTTCTGTTGGATCAGCCTATTAATCCATCCTTATGCAGGAACACCGTGTTAATTAATTCAGCTTTATGATACTTTAGCGTCTTCACACTAGCCCGTTGTATAAAGATGGACAAGTCACTTTACCTTCTTTTTTTTTTTTTATCTTTGAAATGGAAAATCTATACCTACATATAGTGTTGCTATGGATATTAAAGGAAACAAGAATTTCATGTAAAGCACCACATACGTGTAGGTAGGCACTCAACAGACTAGTGATGTTATGATCGTGTTGATGAAACACAAAGAGAAATACTGTGATGAAACTCTTTGGGAACCTCAGTTTGATTTACGAAAAGGAGTCTAAGGCTTTTGCTACTCTAGAGACTGTGATCCTCACCTTTTGGTATCTAGAAACCAGGTAGCCCAAGAATATGTGAAGGGCAATGGAATAAAAGTGACAAAGGTGGTATCAGCGCAGAATGCAGTATCGAACCCTGAGCAAACAATCGTTAAAATATGAAGATAAGATTTGGGGCTGGCTGATGGCTGATGACCTTCACAGTGTTTCCTGGTGTAGACACGGCCGCACACCGTCGGTCCGCCCTGCCTACAAACACCGAGCTGCCCGCCCACTCACGGCCACTGTCAAGCCTCCGGGCCACCCACTGGGGCACACGGCCTCGGAGAAGATTCCAGACAGGCTCGCAGAAGCTCTGAGAAGGATGGTGCAGAGCCAGGAGCGCGCTGGAAAGGAGGAGCAGCCTACACCTCCTCCGGGGCTTCTGCGGCGCTTCTGGGAAATATAGTCCTTTGCAGTGTGTCGAGCCTCGGGCTTCGGGAAGGGGGACTACAATTCCCTTCAGTCTTGGGGAGTCTTTGTGCAGCACGCCTGCGCAGTCCGGCGGCCAATGCCGCTATAAAGGCTTGTTTTGCTCCGGGGCTGATGCTCGGGAGCGTGGTCGAGTGGCCGGTGCGGTCGTCCTGGAGCCGGGCACGGGTAGGTATCTGCTCCCGCTCACCCCCTCCGTCTCCCTGGCTTGTCACGGGGGTCACCCCTGCGTGTTCCCTCCGGGGGTGGCGGGCTGGGATCGGGGGTAAGAGCGGTCCCGGGGACACGGAGACCTGTAAGCGCAGTCTGGCCTCCTTCTGGTCTGCTGCCGGCCCCTCCGCGGGATGCAGCCCCCCCACCCCAGCGCTCGCGGCGAGGTCCTGGCGTTTGGAGGCAGGTGGGGTGGGATGAGTGGTCGGAGCGCTGGCTACATTCCGGGCTGCGGCCACCAGGGGGTGCTGCGCCCGCGCCCCGTGGGTGTGGGTCGCTGTGGCCTCCTCGCGCCCGAGCCGGCCGTGGGAACGCCCCAGGGTCAGGGCATCCCAGGCCGAGCTGGTCGCGGAGAAGCCCCCACGCTCATGCTCGCCGGGAGGGAGGCCTGGGGCACCGTGCTCAGGCCGCACGCCGGCGACTCTGAGCTGCCAGCGACCTTAGAAGTCCTCCTCTGTGTTTTTTTTTTTTTTTTTTTGCAAATGGATAAATGGAGGTTCGTGACCTAAGTGCGCACAGCAAACCCCGGGCAGAGCCCCCGGAATGGGATCCAAATCTCCTGGCTGTCATCAGTCGCTTTCCACTCCCACCACACAAGGCTGCATGTTGCTTTGCGTTCATTGCACGGGTGTGTGTGGGGGGTCATCTGGCTCCATGGGGAGGCGGGAGGCAGCGGGGCACAGGGATGGTTGGCCAAGTTTCAGAAGGCTTTGAAGGGCGAGATGGAGGGGTTTTAATGGGGTCCGTGGCCTGAGTGAAAGGAGCGGAAGGTTGGAGGCACAACAAGTGGAGTACTGGAGGGTGGTAAATAGCTTCAGGTCTTCTTGTGCAGCTTCAGGGCCTGAATGAGATTCCTAAGGTCGGATACCTAAGGAATGTTGTAATGAAGGCAATTTGGACACACCAGTCTGGCTGGTTACAGTTCCTGTCGTCCTGTGGAACCCCCCCCCCCCGCCCCCCCATGCAGTTTCCTCTGCATCATTGTGCGGGGTGAATGTCTACACGTTTACCACTGGAAGAGAGACTTGGTTAAAAAAAAAAAAAAAAAAAGGCAGCTGACCGGATGGCCTCCACTCTATTGATTCTGAGTCTGGTCACTTCTTTGGGGTTCTCCCACTTTAGTTATTCTGCTAGTGCCATTGTATAGCTGTGACTCCAACATTAAAATAAAAAAAAAAAATCCTTTTTTCCTTTCTTGAAAGCTGAAGCAAATTACCATTGAAAAACAACTTTTTAACAACTGTGAGGGAGAAGAGAGGAAAATAGAGAAATACAGGTAGAATAAAAAATAGTTGAGCCTACTGATCCTTTCTTGGTTGCTTTCTTCAGATTTGAGCCTGTTTCTTTCTACAGCCTATAGGGATTCCTAGCTCTTGGGTGGCCTCCATGTGGGGTCCCCTGGCTTATAACCCTGATACACAGAAGATGGAATCCTCCTTATGTTCAAGGCCAAGAGATAGTAACTTTGTACCTCCTGAAGGCCTGCCCTCTCTCACCGTTATGCCTCTTCTCCCAGGACACTAAGGAAACCAGTGTTAGAGTTAATAGGACGCTGCTCCCCACCCCCTTTGTACATACAGAACTCGAATAAAGTGATTGAAAACACATTTTGGGTATCAGGAGCTCTTAGACAATTGAGATGTGCTTTATGTTCCTCTTGACATGGCATTTGGTATTGTGAATTAGTTTGGCTGTGTCCCTTTCAAACTCACTTCTCTCCTGCCTTTTTTCAAAGGAGGTCTAATCTTGTCAGCCTCCACATAATCAGCTACATTAGGGAACCTTTTGATAGGAAGGCTGAACTTCTGTGGTCCTTAAAACAAGAGGGATTACTCTGATCCGCAGCTGCATCCGACATCAGGGACCCTGGCAGATGCCAGGTCTGTTTATAGTTTAGGCTTAATGAGGTCTCAGTGACGTGATTGCTGTGCTCTCGATGGTGAGCTGGTGTTCTTTATGTTGCAGTTTGTCCTTGGACAAGGTGACTCTTTTTTTTTTTTTTTTTTTAAAGATAAGTAACCTAGCAGTATCAACTCAGGGTACATGAACCAGACTTCTGAGAGGCCAGAAGTCAAGCTTTCTGTGTGCTAGAAGTGTGTCTGTATGGGGGAGAGTTACTCCTTTTTTGTTTAGTAAGTATTTTCCTTTTCTCTGATATCTTGAAAAATGAATCGTAGCTGTCAGAATTTTATCCGCAGAGTAGTACTTTTAAGACGTGGTGATAGGTAGGAATTTATGGCATCCGAAAGGCAGCACAGACAGCTACACTTCTTAAATTGTTCGTGAGGCTGGTACGAAAGGTGTTTTCTCAGCTTGTGTCTGGGAAACTTTGAACAGTCTCTGAGTCGGAAAAACGTTTTCAAGAGGCATGTATGTGCTTTATTTTCTCGGAAGGAACCAGAGTCATTACAGGTATTGATTAAAGTTAGGCAGGCAAGCAGGGGTTTAGAACAGTTTCAGGGAGATACTACGTTAAGATTTTGTAGGACAGGATGGGGAATCTGTTTTTGTTATTGTTTCTTAATAACAGGTTTGTTGAGTTATAATTTATATACTATGAAATACACCCCTTTAAAATATACAGCTCAGTGTTTCAGTAGTACATTCACAGAGTTGTGCAACCATCACCACGGTCTAATTTTAGACCACTTTCAGTACCCCAAGGGGAATTTGTTTGTAAAGTTAAGGTGCAATATTGTTTTGTATTTTATCCGTGTAAATTCATGGAGCTTTAAAATAACATCAACAAATCTGTTACCCGATTATAAAAATGCTGAGTTATCGTTGGTAGAATAATTGCTTTGCAAGTTTTCATTTAGTAACATTTAGCAGAAGGAATGATATCCATTTTAAAATTGTGGAGTTTGGAATGCTTGGAACAGGCTTAAAGCCTTTTTTTTTTTTTAGAGACTTATCTAAGTTCTCTCTATACATTGGGTTTGAGCTTAGTTCGAAGGGGTCAGTATCTCTTTACTAATGTGTTTATTTTTTTCTAATTTTTTCCCCCTTTAGAGGTGGGAAGTAGTCATTCTTGATTCTCCTACACTGAAGTTTCTTTCTTTAAAAAATGAAATGGCACTTGAAAAAATTCTGAAAAATTATTTTTTGTAGATACCATAAGAAAACTTTTGTCCTTTTTCCCCTATTTTTTTAAGTTTATTTATTTATTTAATCTCTACACTCAGTATGGGGCTGGAATTTGCATGCTCTTCTGACTGAGCCAGCCAGACATCCCTCTTTTTTCCTATTTTAAAGTATTTTTGCATAGGAACATGCAAAACATAGGAAATATCTTTCTCTGATGAAATTTTTTAAAGTTCTTAAAAGTATTTTGAAAGTTCTGGTATAATTAACATACAGTGTAATTCCTTGATGATTTTTAATTTCAGAAATTCTCAAGTGAAACCAAAAGTCTGTGAGCCCTGGCACCTCCACTCAGAGAAGATGAAGGATATCGACATAGGAAAAGAGTATATCATCCCCAGTCCTGGTTATAGAAATGTGAGGGAGAGAACCAGTACTTCTGGGCAGCATAGAGACCGCGAGGACTCCAAATATAAGAGAACTCGACCGGTCAGTATTTCCTTTCCTGAATCCCTTTTCTTACCTACTTGCTATACTAGACCACACCTTTTTTTTTTCTTCTCATTTAATGCATCATTAAAAAGAAGTTTCATTTTTGTTGTTGACTCTAGGTCACTGGTAAGAATTTATGGTTGCATGTGAAGGAGGAGAGGTTGGCTTCGGCCTCCCACCTATTTCTTCCTCTGAGTTCTCTCTCTGGCTTATACTGCCCTTTGGTGCCTTCTAAAAAGGCTTTGCTTAAGAGAAGTCAGCTTATGGGGATGGGGGTGGAGGTGCTGGGGAGGGACCAGAGGGAATATGAACCGTTAAACTTCATGAGTGTACTTAAAATTGTTTTTTTCCTTCTACCTCTGTTTTCTGTGTTTAAAATGTGAATCTTTGGAGGGACTCAGTCAGATTTCAGAGTATTAGAACAGTTCTAGATTGTTGTAGTAGAATTCTTAAGTTTTCTAAGGAAATCCGTGAATGTGAAGGAGCCTTTAGATAAGAATCTAGTTTTCTCCAAGGGAAATAATGAAATACACATTTTAAACTGGAAGAGATATCTTTCTTCTGAAAAAAAATTATACCTTTTCTTCAATTGCAAAAGTAACTAATAAGGAAGATGGGGGTGATTGGATTTGGGAAGGTGAAGTTTGTGTTCATGTATTTGTTATGTGAAAACTTGAGAATCATGTGACTTTGCAGCTGACACTGGAGTTTCATTAGCCTGACATTATCTGTCCCTCTTTGATATATGAAAGCTGTTGTTTATTAATCAACATTTTCTCACTAATAGGTGTTTTCTGTCCACAGTGTATATTATACAGTGCCTTCCTATTCAAGCTTAACTTTGGAGAAACATAGTCAACGTAATCACTGTCAAATCCTTAAGATGCCAGTTTTGTAACTGATTTGTGTCATTTATCAGGGCCTTATATTAAACATCTTTGAATATCTTCTGAGTGCTAGGCACTGTTAGTATAGCTCTTAACTCTGGAAAAAGTCACAAAGGTAGCATTAGAAATGGGTTTCGAAGAATGATTGGGTGGAGATGCTTTCAAGCTACTATGTCATCTGTGCTTAGTGGTTTATGAATAAAATAGTACTAGTAGTAGAGCCAAACTCATGGGATCACTGAGGATTAAATTAGATAATACATACATAATGCTTAGAATGATGCCTGCCACATAGCCTGTGCTCAGTAAATGTTAGATCTTAGAATAGTTTTCTAGAGCTTAGGGTGTGAAGGAGAAAATTCTGCATGCCATACTAAGGAATGTTTTACTATGGCCATTTGGGAGCTCTTGGAAGTTATTGGGGAGGGTTTTTTTCCCCCTTTTTATTTTGAGATAACTGTAGATCCACATGCATTTGCAAAAAATAATACAAATAGATTCCATACATACTTGTTTTTTTAAAAAAGATTTTATTTATTTATTTGAGAGAGAGAGAGCATGAGCAGGGAGGAGGGCTAGAGCGAGAGGGAGAAGCAGACTCCTCGCTGAGCAGGGAACCCAAATTGGGACTCAATCCCAGGGCCCTGGGATCATGACCTGAGCCGAAGGCAGATGTTTAACCAGCTGAGCCACCCAGGTGCCCCAATATTCCATATACATTTTTTCCAGCTTCCCCCAATGGTAACTTCTTGCATCACTGTAGTACAGTATCTCAACATTGATACAATCCATCTACCTTATTAAGACTTAACTGGTTTTATAGTTTTGTGGGCACTGGTTTGTGTGTGTGTATTCTATGCAGTTTTTTCACATGTGTAGATTTGTGTGACCACCACTGTAGTCAGAACACACGACAGTAGCATCACAGAGATCTCTCATGCTACCCTCACCTTCCTCAGAGCCACAGCCACCTACTTGCCCCTCTCTCCTAGCCTTAGGCAACCTCTAATCTGTTCTCCACCTCAGTAATTTTGTCATTTAAGAATGCTATATAAATAGAATCACATAGTATATAACTTTTGAGATTGGCTTTTTTCACTGTGCATAATTCCCTTGAGATCCATCTACTTTGTTGTACATATCCGTGCTTTTTGTGAGTAGCATTCTATGCTATAGATAGTTCTTTCCTTTTAACTGGGAGTACTATTCCATGTTATAGAGGAACCATAGTCTGTTTAACCATTCATTTGTTGAAGGACATTTTGGGTTATTTCTAGTGTGTAGTTGTTACAAATAAAGCTGCCTCGAACATTTGTGTATAGGATTTTGTGTGAATAAGCTTTCATTTGTCTGGATAAATGCCCAGGAATGCAGTTGCTGGGTCATATGGTAAGTGCATGTTTAGTTGTATAAGGAACTTCAATACTCTTTTCCATAGTGGCTATACACTTGTACATTCCCACCAACAATATATGAATGATCCAGTTTCTTGTCATTCTTGCCAGTATTTGGTGTTATTATTATTATATTTTATTTATTTATTTATTTATTTATTTATTTATTTATTTATTTTTATTATTATTATATTTTAGGCATTCTGATGGGTATGTCTGATATCTCATTGTAGTGTTTCATTGTAGTTTTCATTTGTGTTACCTGATGGTTAATGATACTAAGCTGAGAAGGGATTTTTAAGACTTGATTTTTATCTTAGGAAGATTAGTTTTGAGACAGTGTGGAAAAAAACCATATGGGAGGGAGAGACAAAAATATAAGGAGTGGTCAGGAGGCTCCTATGCCAAATTACATGAGAGAGGCCAGGGGTCTGTGTCCAAGCATAATAGTGAGGATGGATGAGAGACTTAGGGACATCTCTGGAAGGAGAAGGAAGTACTGGGGGTGGGGCATGGGATTGGTGATAAGAATTTAAAACTGTGAATCCCCAAACTAACGTATGGGAAAAGAAGATTCAGGAGGTGAGAATGAGTTTGCTTTGAACAAGTTGAATTTGAGTGTGTCCAGATAAAGTGATCAGTAGATAGAACACAGGCAAGGAGTAGGGGGAAAAATTTGAAGTCATTAATGCATCATGTAGATGAAACCTTGAGAGTGAGCAAGCTTGCTCAAGGATGTCTTCTAGACCAGAGAGAAGTGGAACCTGGGAAGCTATGTGTGGTCTGGTGAAATTTCTGGGGCCAGGGTCTCTGTCTAGTTGGTTAGAGTAAAATTGACATTAGAATGTGGTAGTGACAGCCCAGCTTTTCCTCTGCAGGTGGAGAAGAGCTGGAAATAGAGACACTGTTGTGCCTTTTGTCCCCTGAATTATTAAGTCAGCTCCCAGACAGCAAGTTTCCTTCATGTGATTAAGTCTTATCTTGAAGAAACAGGAAGGCTAATACCACTTTGATAAAATTTCGGAAGTCCACATGAATTTCGTTTTCGTTATCCTTTCATGTTTCCCAGACTTTTAAATTTGAGTTCTGTTTTCATGATTTTTATCTTATCCTTGTACCCTCTGAACTTTTTTTTTTTAAGTATTTCTTTTAATCTACCAGGTTTCTATTTTTTGTTCATCCTTGACCTAAGCAATAAAATCATAGGTTTATGCAGGCTGGTTTTTATATACATTAAAATGAATATATAACTATCAGGTGTTTTTAAAAGTTCACATTCCCCCTAGGATCTTATTACCTATTGAAACCCCAAATTTCTTAGACACGTTTATCTTGAACTTACATCATATGTTAGCAGTTTGCTGAGAGAACTAGCAAGATGATAAAAAGTTTCTGGCTCAGAGATGGTATAAAAATGGATAATTTAAGTAGTTGGGAAGCAGGATGGCTATATAAACATATATTTTTTAAAAATGTAAGGAGCTAATTGGTTAGAGATTACAATTTCATGTCACTTGATTGCTAACTATCATTTCTGTATTAGCTGTTAAGGAGGAAATCTGGGATAGGGCCTCTCCGATGCCAGGTATCCATCAGAAATAAAAAACAGCACCTCCGAGTAACAAAAGATAAGGATACATCTGTGGCTCTTAGTTGGCAAACAAGGTTTTATTTACCACCATTAGCCTTTCATGGGTTCAGTTGACATGGAAACATGAAACTGTGTCAAACCATAAATCAGAAGCAAAGCACCAAGGAACAAATTGTGATTTTGAACTGGCCAGTGATTTTTTTTCTCAAGCTGTAAACAAAGTCATAGTACACAGTTTGCCCATTTCTTAATATTGTAGCGGAAACTTTTGGAATACCCTTTGGAAAAAATGCTCTCATCAGTCACATCTTCAAATATTTGTATCCCATCAGCATAGAGATAATTCAGGTAAAAATCATTCATCTTTACACTTACCTTTGTTTAGGACTATTGAGTTAATGCTTGTGGCCACACATGATTTAATGTTTAGCAGACATCCTTGAATCCTGAAGTGCATGGGGCAGTGTCTTCTGCTGCTGTAAATTTTTTGAGTCTAAGTCCTAACCTTGGCTGGCATTAGGCCGGCATTATTTGAACCCACATGAAGATTTATGTCTAGACTGCTCCTAAACACTGACTGTGTCTGAAGCATGATTCTCCTGGCATGGCTCCTTTTCTTACAGTTGCTTTCAGTATGCACATGTAGATCACGCCACTCCACAAGCCCTGGTTGGTTTGTTTTAAGATGAGATGTTTATTCATTTTTTTATTCAGCAGTCTCCAAGCTGCACACACAGCTCTGAACAAAGTGGTCTGGTACAGATGAAAATAAACTGGTGTGGGTCCTGCCTGCCCTGCTGTAGAACTTGAAACTCATAGGCACATACACAGATTATTGTAATTTAGGTGCTGTGGAAATTAATAAGAAGGAAAGAGTGCTTCGGTTTTTGAGGTCAGGGAATACTTCAGGAGGAGGTGGCATTCACCGGTACTTGAGGTATAGGTAATGTGGTGGAGAAGTAAAGAACTGGCAGAAGAAATTGCTGCAGATACAGAGGACTAGGCCCTGTTGACTTTATGCATGAAGTGTAGAGTCACAGATGTAGAGGGATGGGTCAGTGAGTTTCAGATGATGTGTGTTCTTGAATCATAGGCCAAAGAGTTTGGATTTTAGTTGCTTAAAATTCGAATTTGAGCAAGACAAAGCTATTTGGCACTTCTATAAGCTTTTTTTATTGAAGGTAGTCATTTTTGCTTGCTGCTCTCAAGCCAAAGCCAAGGGTGACTTGTTCTTCACAAAACCTGTCTAATCTAGGAAAAGAGGAAGAACGGAAAATAAGCAGAAGTTAACTCAAGTTCATATGCCATTATGACTGCTCACTCTTTTTTTCCCTTCTCTCAAGTGGAAATTTGTGGTGGAATTTTCTTTCTATCAAGTTAGAATGTTTTGCCTGTAGAAAAGGTAACAAAGCAAGTATTCATGAAGTCCAGTGATCTTCACTTGTGTTTCTCTTAGTTCCGTGTGAGACTGGCCCTCTAACCTTGGTTGGAGTTTTCATAATTAGTGATTTGAAGTATTTTGGTGAGCTGAAGTTGTATCCTAGGGGTCAAGGATGTGAGTCTAATCTCTTACTGAGAAATATGATTCTAAGACATATTATTAAGAAAGAATTATAGCCTCACTGTAGAAACTGTGCAAAGTTGTAGAAGGTGATAGCAGAAAACATAGATTACCCTTAACCCCTCTACCTAGAACAACTACTGTTATGAGAGATTTGACTCTGAAAGCTTTTCTGTATGGACTAAGGGTATGTGAATTTGTCTATGTCCTTGTATTTTCAGAGTCAAGAATATTACCTGTGAGTCCACTTGCTGTTAGGAAGGAGAGCAGGATAAAGGAGATTAGTATTTGCAGTCTCTGCATTATTTTTCTCTTGATTGGTACTTAGTGACTCAGCAGATTTTTTGGACAGTGATACGATGAGTAAGAACACCTGCTTTTTTTTTTTTTTTTTCCCTCTTTTCCCTGTAGGCATTTATAAAGCTGTATAAAGCTCAGTACAAGTGTGATACGGTTATCTGGCTTGGTGCCACATGTTGGTTTCCAATAGCAGCCCAGAGTCCTCTGGTGGAGGTGACAACAGCACTGTTACTGGTTCAGAGCCTGAGTGGCTTTCTTGCATGGTGAAATGAATCTACAGTGCCATGGGTCTCCTGAGGTTGGCCTGCTGCCATGATCATGAGCTCTTTTATGCTGTCTGCAGTAGGGCTGCTGCTTCTTTCCTAGGAAATGCTGTTTAAGGGAAATAAATATAGCCTGTTGGCTTGAGTTAAGGAAGCTTTCTGTCAAAGTGGAAGAAAAGTATTGGAACAGCTTCCTGTATTTTAAGCAGCTTTAAATACCGACGTCTTTATTGTGTTAAGATATATAATTTGGACATTACAAATGATTAATGAAAACTTTTTCAGTGAAATCTTGGTTCTGCTTTTAGGTCGCCTTCTGCTGATGCTCTCTTTAATGTCTCAACATTATTTCCCTTTCTCTTAATCAAAAATAAAAAGGTCAATACCGGGAACAGGAAACAAGGCCTCTAGAAGTCTTTGCATTGGTCAAACCTCTCAATATCAAAATTACAGATTAATGTGAAGTTAATTTGGTGCACCAACATTCACTAATTAGCAGAATTAAGCTTGTCTATCCCTTCTTTATCCTCTTTTTTAGGGAGTTAGCCTATTTAGGTAATTAGATCTTATATATGTTATAGTTATTTAAGATTATTTTGTGAATTAGCTGTTCAGGGAATCAACTTAATTCTGTTATTAGATATCAGGTGAAAACTTCTGCTTACCAAAGCAGATACAGTGTTGAGCAGAAAAGTAGCCAAGCTGCCCAAATCTTTATTTTTGTGTTTGTTTCTCATCATGGTTGGCGGTTACAGCCTTGCTCTGCAGTACTGGGGTCACGTGACGGAACTGCTAATGTCTCACACTAAGGATCTGATGTGGATGTATGTGTGGTACTAAGCACTAAGGGAAGTTTTATGTACAGATTTTACTTTGGATTCTGTTTTTTTTTTTTTTCTTTGAAAGCTAAAGCCTGACAGTCTTGATGAGATTTTGTCAAATGCAAAAGAGCAAAATTCTATCTAAATCTAAATCTAAATCCGAGTCTAGGTTGCATGTTAAAATCACTGAAAAATATTAAAACAATACAGCGCCCTATCCCAAACCAATTAAACCAATCTCTGGAGTAGGTCTTGTGTTGTTTTATTTATTTATTATTATTTTTTTATTTTTTAAAGATAAAAAAATTTTTTTTAATGTATTTATTCATGAGAGACACACACACAGAGAGAGAGAGACACACACACACACACACAGGCAAAGGGAGAAGCAGGCTCCATGCAGGGAGCCGGATGCAGGACTCAATCCTGGATCTCCAGGATCAGGCCCTGGGCTGAAGGGAGCATTAAACCGCTGAGCCACCCAGGCTTCCCTCATGTTTTAAAGCTGCCCTGGTGATCCTAATATGTAGCCATTGCAGAGAACCTCTGTTGTAGATCTCATGGAATAAAGTTTCTTCTATCCCCTCAACCAATGGGGTTCCAAGTGTTTCCTATGAGTCCTTTTTTCTCTTCTGATGGATTTTTCAGTTTAATCCTTTAAGACTTTATCATTGTAATAGCAACATTAATCTCACACCCCAGTGTAATAGGAACTTTGAATAAGTTCCTTGGAATTTAGCTTATGAAACAACTGAAAGCCCTCAAATTCCTGCTGATTATTGGATAATGCTAGGTTATGAACTGTAGAAAAATACCTGTTTACCATGGTGTTGGTGTTAAGTTCTATCCATTGGTCTTATGGATTAATCCATGAACGTTGCCTTCTAGAATTTTGCTGTCCCTTTGGACTGAAGTGGCCGCTATCTGGAAATTCTTTTTTTTTTTTTTAAGATTTTATTTATTTATTCATGAGAGAGAGAAAAAGAGAGAGAGAGAGAGGCAGAGACACAGGCAGAGGGAGAAGCAGGCCCCATGCAGGGAGCCCAACGTAGGACTCGATCCCAGGACCCCAGAATCAGGCCCTGGGCTGAAGGCGGCGCTAAACCGCTGAGCCACCCGGGCTGCCCCTATCTGGAAATTCTTAAAGGAAGAGCTTGAGATAGTCAAGATCATGTCCCTAACCCACTGGATTAAGGATGGGATGGGAACTGGGAGAGGAAATGTCCTTTGGGGGATCCCTGGGTGGCTCAGCGGTTTAGCGCCTGCCTTTGGCCCAGGGCGCGATCCTGGAGTCCCAGGATTGAGTCCCACATCGGGCTCCTGGCATGGAGCATGCTTCTCCCTCTGCCTGTGTCTCTGCCTCTCTCTCTATGTTGATCATAAATGAATAAATAAATCTTAAAAAAAAAAAAAAGGAAATGTCCTTTGTAGTTTTCTTTTTTTTTTTTTTTTCCTTTGTAGTTTTCTTTACCTTGTTAGAGGTAGAGAGGATGTGAACACTTGAAGTTAGCTAGTCTTGGGAGGGTATCAACTTTTTAAATTTCTTTGCTAATTTAAAAGAAAATGTTAATTTCTTTTTAATTTAATTTTCAGTATTTTGAGTCTCTTGAGATCTATGTGTGCTCATACAAGAGTACCCTTAATAAGTCTGTCTCTCTAGATGTTTGTCATAAAGGTGGCTACAGGGCCAAGACATCTATAGGAAAGCTTTTACCTGGGGGACACCTGAATGGCTCAGTGGTTGAGTGTCTGCTTCGGTTCAGGTCGTGATCCTGGGGTCCTAGGATTGAGTCCCACATTGGGCTTCCCTGTGGGGAGTCTGCTTCTCCCTCTGCCTATGTCTCTGCCTCTCTGTGTGTGTCTCTCATGAATAAATAAATAAAATCTTAAAAAAAAAAAGAAAGAACTTTTACTTGGGCCAGAAGCTGCCCATTCTGTGGTTGTGTTAAGATCTTGTGAATTAAGGAGAGGAGAGGGAGAATGTGCTGTAAGATCTGAAGCCAGTCTACTCTGTGCCCCAAATACCTCTTTCTTTCTTTCTTTTTTTTTTTTTTTTTGTGGAGTGTGCCAGACAGGAGTGTTGCAGCCTTTAATCCTCTCAGAAGCTGAGAGGCGCCTCTGCACTGCCAGTTGATTCCTGCCATCCCTGCATTCAGGGACAACTTGGATGAATCCTCAGCCCCCTGGCTTAGGAAGGCTGTCCTGCTGTTGTCCTGCTGTCAGGAAGGGATTGTTCAGTCTGGGGAATGATTTCTGGCCCCTGGTAACTTGTCCCAGCGGCCTCCATGCAGGGAAAAGCCCATGGTTGCCCTGTCAGCAGGCATTCCGCTGTGGCAGCCTATTAAAATGGGATGGGACAAACCAGTTAAACGGTGGTCATGCTGTGCGATAGGTGCGCCGATTATCCCAGCCATGGGGATGGTGTTAGAGTGCAAAGAGGTGGGGAAGTCTCTTATGCAAGTATCTCCGTTTGCTAATGGATCAAATTTCCCTTGTTTACTTCACCAGATGGACATGAATATGACTGTGTGTTTCCCTGACCTTTATTTGAACCGAGCAGAACCTGGATTTCAGGGACCCCTTTTAGCTCGCATTGTGCCCCTTCACCATCGCCTTAGTAGGACAAAAAATGCTCAGCATCTCCTAGCTACAAAAGCCTCAGGAGGATATAAATGGCAGTAGTATTTCCTTGTTTAATGTTTTCTCAGTTCCTGGATCAAGCAGTATTTTTCCCTTTGGAACGAATCAACTGCTGCAGATGCCTCTCTCTGGCCGAGTCATCTGGCTGTGGAAAGGCTTTTCAGTCTGCAGTGCACATTTAGAGAAATAGGTGCCCTTATCCCATCTCAGGAGAAACTTGAAAAAATTACTTCTAAAAAGGATTTAAAAAATACCTTAAAAATACTGTTAAATTGGGATCCCTGGGTGGCGCAGCGGTTTGGCGCCTGCCTTTGGCCCAGGGCGCGATCCTGGAGACCCGGGATCGAATCCCACATCAGGCTCCCGGTGCATGGAGCCTGCTTCTCCCTCTGCCTATGTCTCTGCCTCTCTCTCTCTCTCTCTGTGACTATCATAAATAAATTAAAAAAAAAAATCAGTCATAAAAAAAAAAAAGAAAGAAAAAAAATACTGTTAAATTCCTGTTAAAATACTTTAACATAAAAAATAAATAGGCCTCATAAAAGACATCCCCCTAGATCATCATATATCAAATACTATATGAGCTGGTTAGCTAATTAGGGCTACCCTACCCTAGCTCTACTGACATTTTGGGGCCAGGTAGTTAGTTCTCTGTTGTGGGAGATTGTTCTGTGCATTGTAGGATGTTCAGCAGCATCCCTGGCCTCTGCCCACTGGATGCATAGTTGTGACAGACAAAAATGTCTCCAAACATAGCCAAATGCCCCTGGGGCAAGCAAAAGCACCCTTACTTGAGAACTAAGGGACTGCATACACTGTGAAATACTGTAGCCATGTGTCACTGAACATTTGAAATATATGAGGTCCAAGTTGAGATGTGCTAGAATATAAAATATACCCTGGGTTTCAAAGACTTGGACAGAAAAGTGTAAAACATCTCATTAATAATTTTAATTACTACACTTTCACATTATGTAATTAATGAACTATTTATTACGTATATTAAAATGTACATAATTTTACATTATTACAATTTTGTTGATTGCATATTTAAAAGAAAACATTTTGTATCAGATTAAATAAAATATTTTATTAAAATTAATTTCACCTTTTAAAAAATGTGGCTACTAGAAAAACTTAAATTAACATTTGTTGCTTGCATTGTATTTGTATTGGACAGCAATGAGCCTGATGTACTTGATCTAATGTACTTTAGCCATTAATTTTGTTTTAGGTATTTAGTTCCTATAGAACCATTGGATTTAAATTATTTTTTTCTTTGGTAAATTTTCCTTCATACATTACTATTATAAAGACAAAGAGCTTGTAGAGTGCTACATATTACCAGTTTACTCTTCTGAGTACCTGCTGGTGGCATATTAAAAATTAGATCATGTTCAGATGATGTATGTTTGTCTTAACACTTCCCTCCTTGTATTGGAGGTATGTAGAATTGTATCTTAAAATTTAGAATTTTTAGTTGGTGACATTGAATTTAGAGGCTGAGAGATAGAAGCTTTTGAACCAATTTAGTAGATTATTCTGCATTTTGACATTTTATAAATACAAGAAAGTAACCTTCTAGAGGGTAGTGATATAGAGGTATGGGGTCTCTTTGTTCATTCTTGCATCCCCAGCACCTAGAGCAATGCCTGGCACACAGGAGGCCTTTCAATAAATGCTTGTTGAATGAATAGGTTAAAAAAAATCATATATTTTTCAATAAAAGTGGGCTGTTCAAATATATGTTACCTTGTCATTTCTTTAGTTTTATTTCCCTTCCCCTTAATGTAAATTTCATTCTGCAGAAGTTTTCCTTTTTATATTTAAAACCATCCATTTTGCCTTTGATAAGTTTCTGGCTTTGGGCGAAAATGGAGACTACCTCCCTCCCATAGCTCAGCTTAAATGAGCTATTTAATTCTTTTTCTTCTATTTATTTCATCTTTTTAATGTAACTTTTTGGAGTTAATCCCAAATGGATTAATGTATGGCATATCCTTTAGCTGTTGGTGTTCCCAGTTTCCAACATGGGGGGCGGGGGCATCCCCTATACACAACATCAAGTAATTCTTGGACACCAGCAGGATGTCTGAGAGTTCAACTCAATTCTGACACTATCCAGAGACAGCATCAGATTCTACAGAATAAGGGTTCAGTCCTACAAAACAGGCCCCCACCTCACAACTTCAGACTCCAGCTGCAAGCCCCAGGTTATTTGTTACCTGTATTTCTGACAGGCTGGCTCCAGATGGGAGGTTCCGACAATCTCCTCCTTAAAGTCCTTATAATTTGCTACAGCAGCTCACAGAATTCAGGGAGACTTTTACATTTATCAGTTTATTAGTAGAGGGTATGATAAAAGATCTGAATGAACAGCCAGATGAAGAGAAACACAGGGCGAGATATGGGGAAAGGGCATGGACCTCCAGGTGTGTCAGTCTCTTCAAATTTCCATGTGCTCACCATCCTTGGCAGCTCTCCAAATCCAGTGGTTTTTGAGTTTTTATGGAGATTTCATTACATAGTCATTATTGACTAAGTTACTGGCCATAGGCTAATTCAACCTGTAGCCCCATGGTGGGGGCAAGACTGAACGTTCCAACCCTTTAATCACATGGTTGGTCCTCTCAGCAGCCAGCCCCCAACTTTGGGTGCCAAAAGTCACTTTGATTAAGACAGTAAAAGGTGCTTTTATCACTTTCAGCACTGAGAAAATTCTAAGAGGTTTTGGAGCCATGATCCAATAGCTGTGGATGAAGATCAAATACATAGGAGAAATATATTTTGGTTATCTAAGTCACCAGATATATACTTCTTATAAATCACAGTATCACAGTGTGAAACCTGGATCTCAGTTTATTCATCTTTAATCTGTTATTTGTCCCACAATATTCACTGAATCATTTTTCTCTATTATATTATTTACACTTTCACATAGTAAGCCCTTATAGTTTGAATATATTAAGTCTTTTCTCTTGCTTCATTTCCGTTTTTAATCCATTCAACCTTAGAATGTTGACAACTCACTTTACAGACTGTTAATATGGTAGGATTAGTTTTCCTTTACCTTTAAACAGATAAACTTTTTTTTTTTTCCTGCCTTGCATGGCCACATAAACTTTTGTGGGAAGTCTAGAGAGAAGTTAGGCCTCCAGTAGAATAGTTAGGAGGATGAGACATCTGTGCAGTTACTGGCAGGGTGATATAAAGATAATTTTATGTTTTTTTTTTTAATTTTATGTTTCAATATAAGTATAATGTATCTATCTTTTAACACCTGTTTATCTTTGGTTTAAAAACAAGAAGTACTCTTTTGCAATTAAGTAAAATTGTTTATGTACATTCTAGTGTTCTAATCATGTACTTGTGACTTTGGAAACTACCATTTGCTTATCATGAGGTTAGTTGAAAGAGTCAGAGTTAGAGTCATAGTTTATTTTAATCTGATACTCATCCTGGGGAAAACAGGAGAGCTGTCTATAAAGGTACATTTAAGGTCATCTTGTAGAGTGGTGGTTTATTGGCTTGTTTTTTTCTTTGAAAGGAATGTGGCATTGTGATATCTATAAGGTACTTGACATAATGCTTGGCATATAGTAAGTGCTGTGTTGGCTTGTTATAAATTAATTTGCCCAAATAATCTGTCATCTTCGAGTAAGCAGTTTGCCTTTACAGATACATGTTAGTCATGAGATCTGGCTACAAACAAGAAAGATTACACTAGCTGCCTCTATTTCTTGCTAAAGCCCCAGGGTAGGTTAGATAGAGGTAGCTTCAGGTCAACAAAATAAACCTGAAAGTACTAAAGCTAATAGTCTGTTGGGGGAAGGTCATCAAGAGGATGCAACTACCAATTGACCCATGAGCTGGACCCTTAAAATTGGAAGCTCCTCACCCCAACCTTTGCCCTTGGAATGTGGCTTCCACTTGCCTTCCCCTCTCCCAGAAGCTGCCCCAGGGACGTAGGCTTGAGATAGTAATGTGTTGTTGAGACCAACCATCTATATGGTATACAGGACTGAACCTGGTTATGGCTTCTATAGAAACTTTTAAGATTCTGGCAGGTGGGTATGGAGACCTACTCATCTTGTGGCCACTCAAGAAAAGTGTCGTATGTAAGTTCCCTGGTTTGTTAAACCTGACACCTCTTTGGTGTCTCCTTGGGGGTGCGGGTTTGGTTTGGGGCTGATACAGTTGGCAAGCCAGCCGGGAGACCAAAGAAATGACAATGGGAAAGAGGCATCCTCCTTGGGATAGAACCCTGGTTGGCTATCAACCTTGATATAGGGAGTGAAGACCCATATCTTAGATGCTTGTGGACCCCCACATGAGTCCTGGGACACCCTGAAAATGCCAGTAGGTTTGATGCATGTTTGAGAAACCACACATAGCACACTCTGGCAAAGGAGGGAAGAGAATGGCTGTCACAGTGAGCTGGCTTCTCCTGCAGTAAACCAGCCCCCATACATTCAGGGCAAGAAGACACCAAAGAAAGAGGCAGACCACTCCAGAATGGTAGGTGGTTTAATAAACAAGGGAACTTACATATGGGACTGTTCTTGAGTGGCTACAAGATGAGTAGGGTTAGAGACCATAGTGTGCCATTTTGCAAAGCTAGGAGGGTACGGGCTGCCATGGATTGAAGTCTAAGCTCTTGTGACAAAGCCTGATTAGGACTCTATGAGTGGGATTTCTAGAAAGTGAAGAGAATAGAATGAAAGGGATGATATTGTGGTGTTTGATAGTGAAACAGACAAAATGCCCAGTGCTGTCTAACCCTTAATACAGAAGAAAGCTCTAAATAGCAATTACTCAAAAAACTCCTAGGAGAAAACTTACAGTCTTTCTGTGCCACCCCCCCCCCCTTGAGGTTGTAAATCTTATCATGTCTTTGAAATGTAAACACCCCAAGAGATAACCAAAATAAATACTGCCCACAGAGACTGAATTTATAAATGCGGAAAAAGGGACTTTTCAAAATACAAACTGCTGTAGAAGCTCCCTTGCCCCAAAAAGCTTTAGCCATGTGAGTGATATCTGATTCATGGCTAGACTTTTGGAATGAAAGCTATCGGATATCTGTGTCTGTCTGCATATTATGTATGTCTCTGGATATATATTACGTATGTGATTTTTTTTAATCTCCCGAGGGCGTTGCCAAAATTATTATGTAAAGGGAGTTCTATTTAATTGGTTTAAGGAAAAATAACTTTTAACATCAATAATGTACTCATGTAAAACTGAAACCATTTTATTTCATTTGCTAAAAGGACAAAGTTTTCTAGGACTATTGGTCTGACGTTCTTGATGAGACTGTGAATGGTTTTTCTTTACTTTTCAAGTAATCTGCCTAGAGAACAAAGATTCTATGTTTTTTTGGAAATAATTTCCTGTGCCTCATGTTATCTTTATCAGGTCTTTGATTATTTTAGAAAACGGAGTCTTCTCTATTAAAAGAGCTAGTTTTTTTTTTTTGTTTTTTTTGTTTTTGTTTGTTTTTTGTTTGTTTGTTTTTTTTTCTTTTTTACAATTCTGTAACTTTCTGTATTAGACTTTGAAGTCTATAACTGTCACTTTGGCAGAACAGATAACTAAGTATTGTTTCACAGTGGCTTGTAATCTAATTGAGTGTTTTAAACCTTTTGGTATTTTTGACAAACTTCCCATAAATAAAATTCTAATGAAGTTTTGTTGATGTTGAATGAACTAACTTTGGGATTTTTCAGAGGATCCCTGCGACATCGCAAAAGATGTGTTCTCTGTCCTTGTGAAAGGAAGACATTGAACTAATTGGGCTTATTTGGTATATTAAATTTCATGGGAAGCATTGTCAAATAAGTGATGCTAAACTTTCTTTTCTTTTTTTTTTTTAATTGTTCCAGAAATTGTACATTTCTAAAAATCTGATATAAATTCAGTCATAATTCTCATTATTTTCAAAAGGGTGTCACAGAAATAACCAAATTTTCATGTCAATCATGTTATAATGAACTCTCATCAGATCCTTAACCATGGCCATTTCTAAGTCTTTTGTCATTTACAGACATTTATTGTTTTATTTTGATGTTTTTGCCAAAGTGTTCCTGCAAAAGTACTTCATCTTGAAAGAGATTCACGGAAAAGACTGACAAGTACAGGTTTCTGATAGCCATGATCAGTTTGCCTTCAAGTGGGAGAGGCAGTCATGGACCTTTCATGTGCTTCCTCAAGGCTACACACATAGCTCCACAATATGTCATGAGATAGTAGTCCAAGACCTGACCCTATTCACCTTCTCCACATCAGTAAAACAGGCCCATTATATTGATGATATAATGTTAACACGTGAAGACTTGCCTCTGCTGCAGGACACTCTGCAGATTTTGCTGGAACATCTGTGAGGGAGAGGATAGGAGTGTACCTATAGAAAATTTAAGGCCCAGGCACTGGCTGTGAAATTTTTGGGAGTCAAGATGGGCATATTCCTAGAAACTGTATTCTTTTTTTATAAAGAGTTTATTTATTTATTCATGAGAGACAGAGAGGAGCAGAGACATAGGCAGAGGGAGGAGAAGCAGGCTCCAATGCAAGGAGCCCAATGTGGGACTCATTCCCGAAATTTCGGGATCATGCCCTGAGCCGAAGGCAGATGCTCAACCACTGAGCCACTCAGGCATCCCGCAGAAACTGCATTGATAAGGTATAAGTCTGTTCATCCTCTAAGAATGTGAAAGAGCTATAAACTTTTGTAGAGGTTTGAGAATTTCAGAGGACTTTTATTCCCCACCTGACACAGTGCCTCCACCCCTTACCCTTTACCACTGCTACCTGGTAAAGAAAGGACATGTGTGGGACTGGGGATCAGAGTAGCTAGCCTCCTTTGAGATGACAAAAACCTAATGAAGTAGATTAAAGCTGTGGGCATCTCCCAAAGAGGACTGCCATTTGAGTTAGATATGTCTGTGACTCTGGAAGATGTGAGTCAGGTGTTGTGGCAAAGACAACAGCAGAGAGTACCCATAGAATTTGGTCCCAGCTGTGTAAAGAAACAGAAACCTGATATAACCCCTTACACCAATAGTTTCTAGCAGTGTATAGAACACTCCTCCAGGTAGAGCATCTCAGACAGGAGCCAATGTGACAGCCAGTGGGCTGAACTCAGAGTGGTTTGGCTGGTGGTCATTCATTGAATCCTACTGTTAACCCTTTACATCAACAGTTGGGCTATTCTAAAGGAATTAGCCCTGTGGTTTGGACAACAGGAAGCTGAGAAGTAGATGATTATAAGTGGGTCTTTGTGTGGTCAGGATGTGCGAGGGTACATTTGGGTTCACCTGCAAGAGCCTGAGACAATCCTCAATCTCTTCCAGCTTATAAGGTACTGACACCCTCTTACAGTTAAGAAACTGATGCCCTAACTCTGGTATGAGCCCTTTAGTAGATATAGCAGACTAGGTGCATAGAAGGAAGAGCCACCATTGTGCTCAGGTGGGATGCTGTATTGCTCAGGATGCCAGATTGCTCTTGAAATACAGTGATTTGGTTAATGTAAGAACAGCATGTTCTCTGTGTTCCAAACAATACCCAAGGCAACTGCCAAAGGAATCTGGGGCAATCCACTGTAGTTCTCAACTTGTGAGAGATTGGCAAATTGATTCTATTGAGCTTCCGTCAGAGTGAGGGTTCTAAATATGCCTTGGTTTGTGTGAACCCTGCATCTGATCTCACCCAAGCTTTCCCCTGTTGCCACACAAACTGGCTGCCACCATTAGGGAATTAGAGAAGGGGATTAGAGAAGTTGAGTACCATGTACAGATACTCAATCAACTAGACAGTGATCAGAGGTCACATGGCAAAGGTCATGGTGTTTCAGCCTGAACAAAAGAATATGACATTGAATGGACATGTTCATGTTCCATCGCCCTTATTGCCTGCACGTACTAGGGTTGGTAGAAAGGAAAAATGGAATCTTAAAGCAGCAGATATAATTACTAATAGATAAAACCACTTCGGCCAAGTGGACTCAAGTACTGCCCCAGGCTTTAATACATTTGTATGGTCAGCCATTAGGCCCTCTAGTCCCATATGCCAGACTGGGGACCCCTGCTCAGGCACCCAACACTGTATAGGTATGGATGACATGGTAAAGAGCCATTGTCCAACTTTCACCATGGATTAACATGCTGTGCTACTGAGAACACCAAGCCCCATCATGCCTGGAGTTTGCAATGAGATGTCTCACCTGGATTGGCAAGTTAGTTCATATCCTTGGATGATGGGGAACTATTCAGTTTCCACTGGGATCCTGTTGTTGAAACCCACTATGCTAGAGTAGAACCTGTGCCATTGAAAGAAGGAAAGAGGTGGGCATCCTGGTCTGGTATATCCCACCCCCAGTCCATTCCCTCATGCCTAACAGTGATGCCTCCCTGGCCAGGTATATAGTCTGTATAACAAGGTCAAGTTACTAAGGCTGCCAGCCTCCCTCTCCTCAAGGCTCAGTGGGTAGGTTCTCTTTTCCCCTGACACAATCATTTGACCACCTTCTTTGTTCCCTCCATTGGCCTGGAGGACATTAAGGAAATGATAGCCAACAATGCCCATCCTTATTGAACACTGAATGTCTCTAATGAGAAAAGCTGTCCTCCAAAATAGAATGGCCTTGGACATTATTACTGCCTTGCAATGAGGCACCTGTACCATTATCCAGACAGAATGCTACATGTGCATACCCGATGAGTCTCTAATGTATCATTTTTATTAAATCAGATGAAGGCACATGTAAATGCCCTGAGTGATCCAACCCCCAGCCCAGGGGACTTAATAAATCAGTGGCTTGGAACATGGGGCTTTTGGTGGAAAAGTTAGCACTGATTTTGGTCATTATCTTAATTTGGGTTTTCTCTTTTATGTGCCTGTGTAATTGCTGTGGCATCTGCCTTCACTGCAGCCAGTTAGCTGTCAAAGAGGCTACCACCATGCAAAGGAAAGTCCTTGCTGACTACTACTCAGGGCACATTGTGGAAGAAGGGACATGTGAGATTGTAGGAGCTGGAGGTAAAGGCTAGAGTGTTGGGGAAGGTCATCAGGAGGATATGACTGCCAGCTGACCTGTGAGCTCGACCTAGGCAATCACAGGTTCCTTACCCACTCCCCTGTCCTTGGAATGTAGCTTCTACTTGTCTTACCCACTCCAAAAAGCTATTCTTAGGACACTGCTGTGAGATGGTAGTGTGTTGCTGAGACTATTGGATGATATACGTGACTAGACCCAGTGAAGGCCCTTGCATAAACTCTTATGTTTAGTGGGCAGGCACAGAGATCTACTTGTCTTGCGGCTGCCTAAGATAAGCCTCAGGTAAATTCCCTTGCTGCTTGAACTTGCCACCTACCAGTCTGAAGTGGTCTGCCTCTTTCTTCAGGCTCCCCTTGCCTTGCATGTACAGGGACCAGTTTGCAACACAGCAGTTCTTTTGCAATAATTCTGGATTACATGTTCTGTAATAAGGTTAATCAGGCAAATGGGATAGATGTCTAATTGCTAGGAGCTATACTCTCTAATCCTGTAATCCTCCATTATTTAGGAATTTATCCTAAATAATTCAGAAAGAGAAAAATAAGTTATAATTATTTATCATACTGTTAATGATAAGCAAAAACAGTGGGGAATCTAAACAGAAATAAGATGGTTAAGAAGTTTCCTCAGTGGTATATCATGAAGCATTAAATGATAATAATGTAGATTGTGAGTCAACATAAAGATATTTTAATTGATATATATATATATATATGTAGAGAGAGAGAGAAAGTGTACACATGAGTGAGCTCATGGAGGGAGGGGCAGAGGAAGAGAGAGAAAGAGAGAGAGTCTCTATGCAGGCTCTACGCTCAACTCCGAGCCACACACAGGGCGGATACAAGCAAGAGTAAGAGCCTATATCTCAGGAGCTCCTACTAGAAAACCACAGGTACAGAAAAGACATAGGAGGGAGGAAATAAACTTTCTGATCCTAGAAGAGTCAGGAGATTATGACTGAATTCCTCTAAGTCAGAATCTGGCTCAGGTGAAAGGATCAACAGCACCGCTAGGCCTTGGTTGGACTAGGGTAACTGGTTTTCCTCCCTGCAGGAGGGCCACCCCATGGAGACTGCAGCTCCTCAGGAGAAACAGGGTGGGGCCAGAAAGGGGGTCACTCCCTCACCTATCACACACATTGGTGAGGCACCTGAGCTAAACCAGTCGTAGACAAGCTGCTTCTGGGTCTGGGTTTGTATCCAGTAGAACACCTCCATTGCTGGGATCTATGAAGAGTCAGCACTTGACACAAGGGTTTGTAGAAAGAAAGAAAAGAATAACAACTGCAAAAATAAATAAAAGAGTCAGGGAAAGCTAAAGAAGAGAGGAAATATTTGAGATAGGCTGTAAGATTTATCAGATGAATAAATTGGTAATGTAGTTAGTATGTGTTAAATGTTTACTATATGCACATACTTTGCTAAGCACTTTTCATTATCTCATTAGTTCCTCTCAACACTATGTGGTAGATGCATGCACCATTGTAAAAATGAGTAAACGAGTTTAAAGTGGCTAGGTAACATGCTGAAGGTTGGTGAATCAGCACCAGAATCAGCACATGAACCCATGTCGTCTGTCTTCTAACATCCATGTTCAAAGTCACTATACTTCACAATGACGTCCAATTGTGAGGAAAGTGTACCTATGGAGGTATTAATACTACTTTAAGAGAAATAGTTTTATTGGAGTAAGAGGATTTTCTCTTGATTTCTTGCTAATGTTATTTTAACATTCAAGAATTCTTGCCATCAGCTACAACATCTATTGCTTATTGCTTTGAGAGACCTTCAAGAGAAGGAGCTAGGTGCAGATATTTCTTTATCCTCACTGAGGTGGTAAGATATGACAAGGTAGACAGTATAGGAAGCAGTATAGGAAAAATGGGATATGATTTGGAAAGTGGGTGGTTTAGAGTGGCAGCTTTTGATTCTCTTAGGTCAACAATGTCGACTTCTTTGTATCTACACTGTGGGAATTCCTCCTCCCTGTTTTATTATTATGTGAAAATTTGAGGATTAGTGCAATTTCAACCATATTAATGGGAGTTTAATTTTTGTCAGGGTAAAATTATACTGAGTTTCTTGTTCTAAAATCAAAAGCAGTAGAAGAGCTCTCAGTGGCTGTTATGTTGCAGATATTTAGTAACGCTAAATTACTAAATGCTAAATGGTACTCAAGGTATTTCTGGGGCGATGAAATCTTTCCTGTCAACATTCATCTGAGTCTTTTTGTATTTATTTATTTATTTATTTATTTATTCATTCATTCATTCATTCATTCATTCATTTATTCATTTATTCATTTATTTATTTATTTAGGAGAAGGAGGAGGATGGAGCAGAGGAAGAGGGAGGGAGAGAGAGCCTTTAGCAGACTTCACACCTAGTGTGGAGCTTGAAGTGGGGCTGGACCTCACAACCCTAAGATTGTGACCTGAGCTGAAATTAAGAGTCAGACACTTAACTGACTGAGCTACCCAGGTGCCCCATCATCTGAGTCTTTTTTTTTTTTTTAAGGTTTTATTTTTATTTTTATTTTATTTTTTTTTTTTTATTTTTTTTTTAGGTTTTATTTATTTATTCATGAGACACACACAGAGAGAGGCAGACACATGAGCAGAAGAGAAGCAGGCTCCCTGCGGGCAGCCCGATATAGGACTCAATCCCAAGAATCTGGGATCACATCTTGAGCAAAGGCAAGTGCTTAACCACTGAGCCACCCAGGCATCCCTCATCTGAGTCTTTAAAAAAAGGCTCTGTATTTGACATTCTCCATCACGGAAAGCTACTTATGACCCAGGAGGTGATGGAATATGACATCATTATGAATAATCAAAGGAACAAAACTCATGCAACAAGAGGATTTTGTTAAGTCCATTCACTTTTCTGTTCATAGGTTTTGTTGAAAACTATAAGTTGGCATTTTAGAGATGAAGAAAAATTAGTGTACTATACACATAGAAATTGGCATATTCTTATTCCCAGCATCTGGAACAGTCTTGTACATAGGTGCTCAGTAAGTCATTTCTTGAAAGAATGCATTAAACAAGATGTGAAGATTTTTGTTTCCTCTTAATGCTACTGTGCCATTCTCATGTAAGAATAGTAAGAGGTGGCATACCAAGCTTTCCTTTTCTGATGCTGCAATGTCAAAAGATTTTACGGGGCACCTGGGTGGCTCAGTAGTTGAGTGTCTGCCTGCTTTTCCCCCTGCCTATGTCTCTGCCTCTCTCAGTGTGTTTCTCATGAATAAATAAAATCTTAAAAAAAAAAAAAGATTTTACAAAACTCCCTTAGCTCTTAAACTTGATTCTCCTAGAAAAGCAAAAGAACTAGAATAGCTAAACCAATTTTAAAAAAGAAGAATAAAGTTAGAGATATCACATTACCCTGTTTTAAGACTTACTATCTAGCTATAGTAATCAAGTTAGTGGTATCATTGGAGGGAGAGAAAAATAGGTCAGTGGCATAGAGTCCAGAAATCAACTCACACACGTATGGGCAACTGATTTTCACATAGGTACAAAAGCAATTTAATGAAGAGATGGTAGTCTTCAACAAATGATGTTGGAACAATTGGACATTTATAGGCAAAAAAAAGAATCTTCATCTAAATCTTACACTTTGTTTTTTTTTTTTTTAAAGATTTTATTTATTTATTCATGAGAGACACACACACACAGAGAGGCAGAGACACAGGCAGAGGGAGAAGCAGGCGCCATGCAGGGAGCCTGATGTGGTACTCGATCCCGGGTCTCCAGGATCATGCCTGAGCTGAAGGCGGCGCTAAACCGATGAGCCACTGGGGCTGCCCTAAATCTTACACTTTGTATAAGAATTAACTCAAGGTGAAATATTGCTCTAAGTGTAAAAATTGTAAAACTTTTGGAAGAAAACATACAAGAAAATATTCATGACCTAGGGCTAGATGAAGCATTTGTAGACATAACATTAAAAAGCACAATCCATAAAACCAAATCAACAAATTAAACTTGATCAAAATTTAAAACTTGTGCTCTGAAAAAAAATAAATAAATAAAAAATAAAACTCGTGCTCTGTAAATTAAGAAAGAAAATATATGCGAATCATCTAACAAAAGACTTGAGTCCATAGTAGATAAAAAATTCTCTAAACTCAACACGATGAACCATCCCACTTAGACAATGGGCAAAAGATGTAAACAGATACTTCACCAAAAAAAGAAGTATAGGTGGCAGATAAGCACAGGAAAAGATGTTTCACATCATTAACCATTAAGATAGTGCAAATCAAAATCAAAATGAGATATCGAATCATGCCTAAATGAGTGGCTAAAATAAAAAAAAATAATGATAATACCAGGTGATGGTGAGGATGTGGAGAAACTGGATCTCTCATACATTGTGAGTGGGAATGTAAAATGATTCTGCAATAAAGTAATTTCAGTGACGACTATGTTTGAATCACAGGTAATGTCAAGCTGCTTTATATGCTTCTTATACTTTCAAAGTTAAAATAAGAAATGAGATCTCCATTCCCATACAGATAGGTAGTGGCTATATTTGCCAAGTTTAAGTTACGGTTCTGGCAGTGTGTTTAGACCCTCAATAAAAGACAAAGGAAATTTCCATATTTCAAGATCCATTTACGTTAGAGATAGTGACGATGGTTGTCCAACATTCTCAATATAATTAATGCCCCTGCACTGTACACTTAAAAGTGGTCAAAATGGCAGTTTTCATATATGTTTTACCACAATAAACAAATCCATTTAATGATGTCTTTTAGAAACTTCTACCTTTCAATTGGAAGTGATTAATCTGAATATAATGACATAATAAAAGCAAATGTCAAGAGAAAAGTCTAATAGAATTCTCTTATGCCTTCCAAAAGATAAATATGCTCAACTAAAATCATGTACTCGTGGATTGATGTTCAGTATTTAGCAGTACCTGTCTCTGTGAAAAGACATTTTCAAAGATGAAATTGTAAAATCTTATTACAAATCAGCCATTAAGAGATGAAAGTTTTGATCGATTTTAATTCTAGGGAAAACTATTTTAAACCCCAGTTAAGTGAAATATTAGTCCTCCATTCTTCTCATTAGTAGATCTGTATTACCAAAAATTTTTCAATTATTACTGTATTTTGAATTTTGTCAAACATTTTGTGGAAATTTCTTTTCCTTTGTAATATAAATACCTACATAATGCCCTTGATTTTGCCTCTTGGCCCACAAAGCCTAAAATATTTACTATCTATCTGGTCCTTTACAGAAAATTTTGCTGACCCCTAGTTTAGAGCATTGATTTTTCACTTTCTCTTCATTTCTAATATATTATTTTGAAGAGTTCACATCTGTACTGTGTTCTGCGTTAGTTTTATCCCACAAATTCTGATGTGCTATAATTTCTTACCATTTAGTTCAAGATATTTACTAATTTCCAATTGACATCTTCTTTAACTCATGTTATTTAGAGATTTTATATATTTATTTGAGAGAGTGAACAAGAGAGAGAGAAGGAGCAGGGGGAGGGGCAGAGAGAGAAGCAGACTCCTGGCTGCCCAGGACCCCAGGTTTATGTCCTGAGCCAAAGGCAGACACTTAACTGACTGAGCCACTCAAGCGCCCCTAACTCATGTTGTTTAGAAGTGTGTTGCAAAACTTTTTTTTTTTTTTTTAAAGAGAGTGTGCAAGCAGGGGGAGGGACAGAAGAAGAGGAATAGAGAGATTTGCAAGCAGACTGCCTGCAGAGCGTGGGGCCTGTTGGAGGGCTTGATTCCCAGAGATCATGACCTGAGCAGAAATGAAGAGCCCGTTGCCAAACTGCCTGAGCCAAAAAGGCACCCCTACATAATTTCTAAATATTTGGAGATCTTTTTGATATCCTTACAACATTCTGTACCTACTCTGTACATATTCCCAGTTTCTATTTCCTTATAATAGGTATGTTTGTATTTTTAGTGTATCTTTCTCCTTTCTTAATCCAATGATTTTCTTCTCCTTGTGGTTATAGGCAGCTTAAAGGTTCAAAAAACAACCAACCAGGGCAGCCCCAGTGGCACAGTGGTTTAGCGCTGCCTGCGGCCCAGGGTGTGATCCTGGAGACCCTGGATCGAATCCCACGTCAGGCTCTCTCCATGGAGCCTGCTTCTCCCTCTGCCTGTGTCTCTGCCTCTCATTCTCTCTCTGTGTCTCTATGAATAAATAAATAAAATATTAAAAAAAAAAAAACAACCAAACAGACAAAACCAAAAAAGAAAAAAATCTACCTTTGTTGTATTCTTGACTCTCAGCAACCTTTAGTTCATTGTTAGGTACCACAGTCCCTAACCACGAAATAAGTGTTCACCTTATGCCTAAGGACTTTATGTAAGAGTTAATTCTTGATATTGACTTTTTTGTTGTTGTTGTTATGGTGTGTTGTTATTCTCTTGAACTGTCTACCTTGCCTTTGTCAGAAGGACAAAAATGTGTTTCCCAGTTGCCAAGGCTGTGTACTTTACTGATACTAAGCAATACCTTATCTTAAGATGCATAACTGTCTTATGAACTAAAGCTGCTGTGTTTGAGGAGAGAGCCACCTAGACATATAGGTACCTCCATGAATAAATGCATTTCTGCTAATATTTGAGTGGCCTCTGCTCTGTGTGGAAAAGAGGTGGTGCATAAAAACAGAGACTTTGCCTGTGTAAGACACAGTGTGGAAAGGGCTGCACCATTTAACTTTTTCTTGATTTGAGGACTTGTTCTTTCTTGCTATTTCCAGTCATTGCTGGAAATATTTGTGATAATGTGAGAAAAATGATGGCGTACTTATAATCCTTATCTGAGGAAAACAATGCTTCTGCTTCCGCAACAAGAAGGGGTAAACTTTGAGTACTTTTAGAGTAAACAAGGGGAGAAGTGTTCAGATTCTTGGCCCACCCTCTTCTGCTTCAGTTAGAGTTTGGGTTATATGTATTTTTGTTAATGTGATTTATTGGTATTTTAAGCTTTATGGTAAATATGGTTAACTTCGTATTTCAGGTCATGAGACCCTCTGCTTCATGGAGCAGACATCTAACTGTTGGAGCTCTTTAGCTGTGCAGCCAGGGTGTGGGCCCCTATTCTGCTGTCCCTGTTGCTGATAAGGAAGAGAGAGGGGAGATATGTGTTCATACTGGCTTTTCTCTGTGACAGAGCTGTTTAATTGGGGGGTGATTGTGAAGTTTTTGTCATAGAAAATGGGCAATAGAATTTGCAGTTAGTGAAATGATTGACTCTCACTCCACATTGGGAAATGAAAGATAAAACACATTGGTGATAAAAACATAAGTTTTAGAATGTACAACACAAAGAGTGAATCTCAATGTAAACTGTAGTTTTAGTCAATAGTAACATATCAATATTGGTTTATCAGTTGTAACAAATGTACCACCCTCATGCAAGATGTCACTAATGGGGGGGAAGAGACGGGGAGATGAGGAGGTCTATGGAAGCTCTCTATACATTTTGTTCAATTTTTCTGAACCTAAAAGTGCTCAAGAATTGAAAAGTTTTAAGGGGATCCCTGGGTGGCTCAGTGGTTTAGCGCCTGCCTTTGGCCCAGAGTGCGATCCTGGAGTCCTGGGATCGAGTCCCACGTCAGGCTCCCGGCATGGAGCCTGCTTCTCCCTCCTCCTGTGTCTCTGCCTCTCTCTGTCTCTCTGTCTCTGATAAATAAATAAATCTTTAAAAAAAAAAAAAAAAAAAAGAAAAGTTTTAAGTAAGTGGTTAAATGTTCCTTAGTAAGTTCTTAGCATATGAATTCATGTTTAACCCTGACCCTTGGGATTTCTCAGATGAGGGGAATCTGGTTTGCAGTTTGAAACTGTTACGTCAGGTAGATTTGCCCCTCTGTTCCTCTAACGTTCATTAACAGTGCTTTTTTGCCCCCTCTCTCTATCTTTTGCCTTCGCTATCTGTTGAAACAGTTGGAATGCCAAGATGCCTTGGAAACAGCAGCCCGAGCTGAGGGCCTTTCTCTGGATGCCTCCATGCATTCTCAGCTCAGAATCCTGGATGAGGAACATCCCAAGGGAAAGTACCATCATAGCTTAAGTGCTCTGAAGCCCATCCGGACCACTTCCAAGTAAGAGACTCTGCCGGTTAATGATTTGCTGTGAAGCATCAAAAGCATCTTTGAAAATTTGGGCTAGGATTCGACTACTGGGGAAGACCTGTTTTTAGTCAGGAACTCTGTTTAATAAACAGTGTATTATAAATGCTGGCTAGCCTCTCTCAGTCATTGACAATTTCGTGCTTTGGGTTTTCTCTCCTTAGACACCAGCACCCAGTGGACAATGCTGGGCTCTTCTCCTGCATGACATTTTCTTGGCTTTCTCCTCTGGCCCGCATGGCCCACAGGAAGGGGGAGCTCTCAATGGAGGATGTGTGGTCTTTGTCCAAGCACGAGTCTTCTGACGTGAACTGCAGAAGGTAGGCGTCTCTGGTCCACCCTCGTCTCCCACATACCGGGTGTATAGGGCCTGAGCTAGCAGGGGGAGTCCAGCAGTGTGACGCCCTCAGCTCTGTGTTCTTTTAGGATCTGAGCTGTCCTGTGGAGGGAGGGTAGCCTGGGGATGACTTTCTCTTTGCTCTTCTGCTTTATCTCCTATTTCACCTTTAATCCTGTTTTAACCACGGGCTTTCTCTCTCTCTCTCAGCCCTGCTTCTCTTCCTGAGTCTACAGGGAAATTATGTTGCTGCCTTGTGACAGAATGCATTTTTGTGGTAGCTGATTATCATGATTAAAATTTAGTTTGCAACTTTGCAGTTGACCATAGGATCCTTCAGAAAGAGTTGGGGACCCTTGAGAAAGGAAGTTCTTAGCCATAAATGAATTCTATTCAGGGATAATTTTTTTGGGTGGAAGGAAGGACTTTTGTTCTCATCATTTCCTGTCTCCTGAGAGGCTCCTGAGGGTAAATATGTAGTTGCCCAGGAAGGATATTTTTCCCCAGAAGGTGAAGTCTGTGTACATAGTTCATTAGTTCAAAGAAGAGGCTGGTGTGAGTGGTGTCAAAGCCTGGAGACAAAAAGCAATGGAAAGAGGGAAACTAGGGTGTCTGATCACCTGGGGAGATGTGTAACAGAGGACATGTGCCCTTGTTAAGACTAGAGAGACTGTGGCAAGAAGAGCTGAATGAAGTTGGGCCAGACGCTGCTTCCCTCCGAAGGGTTGTGTGGATCTTCTGCCGTACAAGGCTCATCCTCTCCATCGTGTGCCTGATGATCACGCAGCTGGCTGGCTTCAGTGGACCAGTAAGTTCTAACCATCCCTTCTGACAGTCTCCAGGGGCCCGGCCATGGCCAGCTCTAACACTCTTATTCTGTTGCAGGGGTTGTGCTCACCGTTGGGCTAGTTAGCAGCCTTAGAGATGCCTCTAGGTCTGTTGGAAGGGAACCATTGATTTTGGAATGAATGGTAGCTGGTCAGCAGCTGAAAGCATGAGCGGCCGTGTTGCCAGAGAAGAGCTGGAACTGGCTTGCTTTCCTGGGGCGGGTGAAGATGAATGATTCTGGCTCCGCGCAGGACTGTGCTTCTTTGCTGTGTGTTGACATGAAACGACAGTCTTGGTTTGGGAAGATGTGTCTTGTGGTGCTGTGAGTGGGCGAGAGCAGTGTTGTGTGGCATAGGCTGCTGAGCTAGTGCTGGTGACACACTGAATGCCTGGAGGCAGAGTTGTCAGGTGTTTGGTGGTTCTGTGGCCAATGAGCCCGAAGAAACTAGATGAGTGTTGAGGTTTTTAGAGTCCAACCTGGAGTCTATTTTAAGTTTTGGTTTATAGTGTAAACTGTGTGGCAGGTGTCGGGGTGGCAGCCGTGGTTTTTTCCTAGCGTGTACTGAAGCAGAGTAGGCAAGAGAGTGATGTTCACACTGTTTTCTGGACACCTGTTTCTTACACCTGCTGTGCTGCTTTACACTTGAGACTTTGATTAAATCTATTTTCTACATATTTGCCTTGAGGCATCGGAGCAGTAGTACTACTTATACTGTGCATTTTCCGTGTGTGGGTAAGCTGGAGGTTCATGGTTTTGGTAAGTATATGCCTAAGATGCATGGTGATTAGGTAAAACTAATTTGCAGTTTTTTGTTTTTTTTTGTTGTTGTTGTTTGTTTGTTTTTTGTTTTTTAAATGTTTGATGCCTTTAAAAGTTCTGATCTCTTTTCTCAAGCAGAGAACACTACTTTTCTGGTATTAGGTTTCTATATTAATTGACCAACTAACACACTTTTGTATAAGTTTTAAGTAAGAGAGACCATGTGAGTGAATATTATGTTACTGACCAAAATGGCAAACATTTTCATAGGACCAGCTTCCCCCAAGAAGAGCTTCTGTCATTGTTTCACTACAGGGCTGGTGGCTGCTCTGAATCTTCTGTAGAATTCTTTGAACTGGGTAGCACAATATGTAGGCTTTCTTGATTCCATTTGGCCAGTGCAAGAAGTTCATTGGCTCCCCCCATGCCAAAAAAAGAAAAAAAGAAAAAGAAAAACCAACAAAAAACAAAACCAAAAAGGGAAGAAATTCCAAAGATTGTTGAGATTTTAATTTTTTATTTGGGAATAAAACGTACCTATGCATTTTCAGTTTGGGGGCCTACAGTCACTCCCTGGAGCATCTGCATATTCCTTTTTCTCTCTTTTAAGCTACAGCATACTGGAATGCTTACTCTAGTAAACTCTTCTAGATGCCAGGGAAACACTGAGAGCCTTCCTTTAATAGGAAAACAGCAACACATTTTTCCTTCTCTCCACCCTGTTGGAGAAGAGCAACTTAAGGCCTGTGTTATTTCATGGGATGCCATCCTCGAACAATTGAGAAAGCAATGGTCCCATCCATAGTCTCTCTAAATGATAGAAAGATTTAAAACTATAAGCAAAGCAAGCTTCTTTTTCTTCTTCTTCTTCTTCTTTTTTTTTTTTTTTTTTTGGAGTACCAATTCTAATAAATTTCTCTTTAATTGGAAATTAAAGAATCAGCCTGGTTTTGAGATTCATGCTAGCAATGAGCGTACCTTCTGTTCTGTGGATTTAAATCCTTTCAAAGGACATCCATTTTAGATTTCTGCACATTTTCCAATATGGCACAACTTTCCAACTGGCTTAGTCTGTCCTTACAGAAATCCATGTAAAGAACTTACTCTCCAAATACGGGGATAGTTCTTCTTTTCTCCCCTCAGACATCGCTGAACCTTGATAGCCATATGCAGTATATATGAAACCACCAAGTTAGTGTGTATGTATGTTTTTTAACTGGCCAGACATCTGTACATCAAGATGATCCGAGGTTTTAGTGATGCCAGTGGACCAGAGCTCTGTGCAGTGTCCAGAGGTCACAATAGTGTTAATGGAGTTCCAGAATGTATAAGGGTATGGTCCTGACCTAACATGAAGAGTGGCCAGACTTGCTAAAGTTACAGAGATGATATGTGGCCTTCTTGGATTTAAACAGTTTAAAAAGACCAGGCCTGACCTCTGATTTTTGTGTAAAGAATTAGCATCCACCCTGTAGATCTGCAAGAGAAGGCTACCTCCTGCAGTGCTATATCTTGGTGAATGCTAACTCTGCTCAAGGGCCTTTTGGGGAAAGAGCAGTGAATAGCCTCTAGAGAGGTAAGTTTTCCACCTTCCCAACCTCTCCCCAGCTGCAGCTTGCTTGGTGCTGTCAGGATCTGGATTTGGGGGGAGTCTCTCTGTAGTGGAACCAGTGACAGAAGCTGTTCTTTAGAATTTTCAGGATGGCTGTATTCTGCGGTCAGAATGAGAGAGTCAAGCTGAGCAGAATCTCTCGCCAAGAGTTCAGGTAAGGTAATGTTTATTCACTGGGAATGCTTTCCACAGCCAGACAGCTATGCTGACAATCTCGAGTTTTCTCCCAGTTTGTTTACATTTAAATGCTAAGTTTGTAACTTTTTAAAGCTAAATTTTGCTTGGATTTTTCATGAGAACCTTTTTTTCTTTATTCCATACAAAATGGTTTGAAATGTAATTGTTTCTTTAAAAAAAAAACAAAAACCCTCTGTGTTGGAAATTTTTTAATCTGCTGTTTCCTCTTCCCCTCCCCCACCCCTGAAAGTTTTACATAATGTAAGCCTTCGTTATTATGTCTTTTTACCTTCCCTCCGGGCTCCCCACCTCTGGGAGGTACTAATGCTATTACCCAGTGCTGAAAAATGGCACTGTAAAGGTATGGGAAGGAAGGAACCCCAAACTACAACCTGCTGTCCTTTCACGCCTTCCTCTGGAGACTGTTCCATCAGTGCCGAGGTGTGTGAGAAAATGCTTTACGGCACCGCCATCTTACTGAGTTGCTTCACGTGAGGAAAAATGGGGTCTTGACCTTGCCACTCAGTGACTCAGTTCCACATTTTGGATTGCATACTGGAAAAGAAGCCAATCTTCTTGCTAGTAAACCAACAACCCAGCTGTATGCAGTGGTGACCCAAACAGTGGATATAAACCTAAAAATCTGAGGGAGGGGAGAGGTGGAATACAATAGTTCTCGGAATCTGAAACCTCCTATTTATTTGATCAGGTTACTTAACCGACGCTTGACAGAAATCTGATTGGTGGGGATCTCTTAGGATCTAGCGGACATCTGGTATTAATTTCCTTTCAGGAAAAAATGAGAAATGCCAGTTAGCCCAGAGAGCGTCTGGGTTCTGGAATTCAGCATTAGCCGCCTCAGGACAATTGTGTCTGGCCTCCATTTTTGTCTGTCACTCAGAGCTGGCTTCCACCTACAGTACCCTGTGCTATGAGGATCCGGGGTAGTTGGGTGGATGGGTTCCTCGTTTTTTTTTTTTTTTTTTTTATTCCTTCCTTCAGGGTGGGGGATCGCTTTGGCTTTCTTTTGTTGTGGCTTGTTTTTATTTCATTTTCGGCAAGATCAATTTTAGCTGCAAGGACTTGAAAAAAGACTCTTGAAGGATGCCGCCAGTTTTTCCTTGAGGCCTAGATTTTTGTATTCTGTCCTGAACAGAAGTCACTCGTCATACAGCCTGCTGAACCAGTAGCACCCAGTGATTTTAAGCAGAGTTACCGCTTTGGGGAGTTTTTAGTTTTGCTTTGTTTTTTAATTCTCTTTCCTTAAGCAGCAAGGTCTTATTCCTGGAGAATCTACTCCATTGCAGACTCACTGCAGCTTCAGGAGCCTTAATCGATTAAGTGCTGTCAGCTTGATGTACTACTCCGGACTCTGGAAACAGATATCGGTTCTATTCTGTATTTCCACTATGTGTAGCTAAAACGACAGTCGGAGGCCAGATGACCTGTTAGATGGCTAGCCTTGTAAAATTCGACTCTGTATGTTCCCATGTATGTTACCGCAATGCTCCTCCTGTTGTACAGTGTCTGTGAGATGCTCTTTGAAGATGGTACTTTTATTTTTTTTTCATTTTCAATAAAAGTACATTACCTCCCACTTCCTGGTATTTAATCCTGTTGCTGAATGTGCCTTGTGTGAGTGTGTGCTCCGGCGTTGCAGGACCTCAGAGCTGGAGGTGGCACTCGGTGGTTCTTGGGGGCTGGCTGCCTTCCCTCACTGCAGGTGGTGTTAGACATATGCTACCTGAGGTAACATGTTTTTGTTTTTGGGAGGGAGTGGGGAGCGGGGGAGGGCACACGGGTGGGTTTCTGGATTTTGGATAGTCTGCTTTGTTTGCTTTCTTCTGTACTATTAAACTGCCGATGTTTATTTTCAGGAATGTTTTGCAAATGCACTTCTCACTCTTCCCCAGTCCAACTGTAGGTACACTGTTCCTTTTTATCAAATAAGCACGTTTGAAACGATCCAAAAAAAAAAAAAGGTCTTAATTTCCTTTAAAGACATGTATCAATGTGTGGAGATACTGGAATAAGGTCCAATATATATTTTTTAATGACCGGTGTTTAGAATTAATTTCAGCTCTTGGACAGGTTTATGTTACATTAGAAAGAGTAACGGTTTTGGTGGTGTCCTTAAGGAAGAAAAACTCAGTTTAGGCCTACCTCCTGCGAAACGCCCTGAATAAATATCCGCAGGCATAGAGTCAGTCGTACCTGGTCCTTTAGGGTCTTCCTCTGCATATTGTATGTGCCACTGTACGGTGGAGCTGCTTTCTCTTTCTAACTTAACATAAAACTGTGGCGTGGTGTGTGGGTGCAGTGGAGATGTTGACAGCAGCATGTGTTTCTCCCTGTAGGCCTTCGTGGTGAAACACCTCTTGGAATACACCCAGGTCACAGATTCTAACCTCAAGTACAGCTTGCTGTTGGTCCTGGGCCTCCTCCTGACAGAAGTCGTGCGCTCTTGGTCACTGGCACTGACTTGGGCATTGAATTACCGAACTGGTGTCCGCTTGCGGGGGGCCATCCTCACCATGGCGTTTAAGAAGATCCTTAAGTTAAAGAACATTAAAGAGAAGTCTGTGGGTGAGGTGAGTAAAGGGTGTTTGCTTCAGAACAGAGAGAGCTCCCTGCTTGAGCTCTTCCTTTCTGTTGGATCTCTGCTTTGTCTTTCTTCTTCCTCCTGAGGCCAGTGGCCAGCATTCTTTCAGGGTCCTCTCATTGCCCTTTGTGTCTTATAGCTCATCAACCTGTGTTCCAACGACGGGCAGAGGATGTTCGAAGCAGCCGCAGTTGGCAGCTTATTGGCTGGAGGACCCATTGTTGCCATTTTAGGCATGATTTATAACGTAATTATTCTAGGACCAACAGGCTTCCTAGGATCAGCTGTTTTTATCCTCTTTTATCCAGCAATGGTGAGTAAGCCTCCTTGCTGTATTACAGCAGCTTCTCCTTACATGAGTTAACTTCCACTAGGTTTTATATAGTAGACATTGCTGAGGTATCACATCTCTGATTGGAAATTTCCTCAGA
This sequence comes from Canis aureus, assembly GCF_053574225.1. Taxonomy (NCBI): domain Eukaryota; kingdom Metazoa; phylum Chordata; class Mammalia; order Carnivora; family Canidae; genus Canis; species Canis aureus. The sequence continues at coordinate 21,510,591 of NC_135641.1, read as the reverse complement.
GCAGGTACCTGGTTTGGAAAAGTCTGAAAAGAGCTATACAGTATTCAGTCCATGTTGGCAGAATTTTGTCCTGAGAGGAAGGTGTCCTGTGAATAAAGGCCCAGACTCTCACTGAGACTTAAAAAGAGAGTCTGAGAGAAGGAGGAGGCCAGCAGGTGAACTCTGCCCTTGAGAACATGGGAGTGTCTGAGTCTGTCTCAATTTGATGCTAACTGATATGGCTCTTCTGCTTCCCTTTGGTAGCACTCAATATCCACAATTACTATGAGAACAAATACTTAACTTCCTTACAAAGATATAAGAATTTAAAAATATTTTATTATAATTTAATAGACCAATTTTACTAAAAGGCAGTACAACTACAGATACTCATTTTATTTATAATAATCTTGAGCAAATTTATTTCCCAGAAAGACTAGACAGTTCTTAAGTTTGAATAAACTCTGACTTGGCATGACCTCGCTTTTCCTTTCAGATGTTTGTGTCACGAATCACTGCATATTTCAGGAGAAAATGTGTGACTACCACAGATGAACGTGTCCAGAAGATGAATGAAGTTCTCACTTACATTAAATTTATTAAAATGTATGCCTGGGTCAAAGCATTTTCTCAAATTGTTCAAAGTGAGTTTACAGATTTCATATGTGCATGTGGTAGAAGAGCTTTATGTCTTTGCTTCCTGAGCATGTTAGCTGCTAGGAATCCTAATATCATAGGATCATAATATTTTACAGATATTATTATAATATCTTGTAATCTTTATATTGAAAGGGATATTAGAGACTTGAACTCATAATCTCATTTCACACAGGAGAAAACTAAGACCAGAAAATTGTGATTTTTCCCAAGATAACTACACTAGTTATAAGCAACACATTCAGTTTCAAAGCTCCCTATCTATACTGTCATCCTGCCCATAATTTTGTAGCCTGGCCATGAAGACATCATAGAAAACAATATCAAGTGGCTCCTGAGAGCTCCACCCTTTCCTCCCTGCCACAGGTATATGTGCATCACAGGTAGTAAGTGAAGTGTGAGATCCTGGAGGAGCGGAAGAAGTGCCACACTAGGGGTCAGAACAGCTGGACTCGGCCTAGCTCAGCTGCTCAGCCATTGGGGCTTTTGGCTTGTTTTTTATTTTTATCTTCGAACAATAGACTTATGTTGAGTAACAAGGCCTATCCTGGTTATCCTATCAGTAAATTCAACGTAGACATAAACATGTCTAATATGTAAATGCCACAATGATTGGAGGAGTAATTAGAGACTGGAACATTCAAAAAGGTCTCAACAAAAGTTAGAATGATGGGCCTTAAAAAAGATGACATTTAAGAGGGGTATATTTAAAGACACTTCACAACTGAAAAAAGAAGACATATTTACATTTAAACTTAAGTATAAAAGATATGGGCTGTTAATTGACCACCTCATAGTGAGCTAAACTCAATACGTGGTGGATGCAACAGTTAATGGAGTTTTCCGTTGAATAGAAATCCAGCCTTCAGATCAAGGAAGCTGTTTTATTTTAACTGCTTGGCTTGTCGATTAAACCTTCAGGAACATTGTGTCCAGTTCATAAACTTTATTTATCAGTGGTCATCAGTAGGAGGTGGCCACTGAGAGGTGTCCAGCAGTGGTTTAGGCAGCCTTGTTAAGTAGTGAATTCATTGCCAGTAGAATGGAACCAATGGATGTTAATTGGATATCTGCCAAGCATGTTGTAGGCAGCTGTCCTTTCTGCCTCTCTTATTCTATGGTTTTATAATTTTCTTTCTGAGAGTCTACTTATCCTTCAGCCCCTGAATTTGGTATCTTTACCTGTGTAAGTTTGAAAAGAGTATTCTTTCTCATTATGGACTTAGGCAAGGTATATGGTAAATGTGAAAACAATGGGTTAGATTTTTTTCAAATATGATTTAGGAGCTAGCTCTGAAGATAGTTCCCAACTTCTTGGGCAGTGGTAATACCTTTAAGGTGAGCGCAAAGCTGCTCAGAAGAATTGCTTTTATGTTTAAAACTTAAAAAAACACATATACAAAACTCGCCACTATTGTCCTACTTCCTACAACATGGTCTTTAATACTCTAGGGTTGCTCTGTTAATAAGGATCTCAGTTTTGCAAATACTTCAGAAAAATCATTCTACCTACAAAAATTGTATTTCACTCACCTTCTGTCAATCATCCTCGCTGCTTTTTGTGTGAAAGCCTCTACCCAGCACTGATGTATGGTAGGCACGGTCATAAACCTGAGTTGTTTTTTTTTTTTTTTTTTTTTAACCTGAGTTCTTTTTAATTCTCCATTACCGTGGTATGGTCTTTTCTGTGATTACCTGGCCAGAAATACACAACAACCAGGCAAGCAAACGAAACTGCCAACTGCAGATACAATTACTGTGTTCATTCCTTCTAGATGGAAGATGTTTGCAAGCAAAATCAGAGTAAGGCGGATGATCATTGCACTGATAAGTAGGGACTGCTTTCTGTTAGGTTCATTCTGTGACTTGATTCCATTTCAAACCCCAGGCTTATGTACTGGTATTAGTAGTAATAATTGGTAGTCATGTTGACCTAGCTTTTGCATCACAGGTTTTAAAGAGTTGTTTTAAACCCTATGTGCCTGAAGACCTACCGAGTGTTCTTTAGTGACAGAGGACCAATGTCCCATGGTTTCTTTTGAGTTGCTTTCAAATTGGCTTGCTTTTCAGCAATTGGCTTGCTTTTTATTCTTAGAAATCCGAGAGGAGGAACGTCGGATATTGGAAAAAGCTGGGTACTTTCAGAGCATCACTGTTGGTGTGGCTCCCATTGTGATGGTGATTGCCAGTGTGGTGACTTTCTCTGTTCACATGACCCTTGGCTTTGATCTCACAGCAGCACAGGTCAGTGGATTCTCAGGGTTCGGGAAGATTTTAGAAATACCGCACATAGAGATGCTCTGGTCCTCTTGTTTCTGGATTTGGAGGTGCTACCAGTAATATTATTTTTCTTTCATGGGATTAAGCCAAGAAGTAGAAGAGTGGAGATTCAGCCCTAAATATAAATAACATATGGGTTGTTTTAAGTTAACCCAACTTTGGATTTAATTCTGAAAATTCAGACCATCCTTTGGTTCAGATTTACTGAATTTTTTTTTTTTAAGATTTTATTTACTTATTCATGAGAGACACACAGAGAGAGGCAGAGACACAGGCAGAGGAAGAAGCAGGCTGCCTGCAGAGAACCGGATGTGGGACTTGATCCTGGGATCCCGGGATCACGCCCTGAGCCAAAGGCGGATGCTCCACCACTGAGCCACTCAGGTGTCCCAGATTTACTAGAATTTTAACTGAAGGTCTCATAAAAGCTGTACCTTTAAAAAAAAAAAAAAGTGTATGTGGAGTGCCTGGGTGGCTCAGTCAGTTAAGCATCCGACTACTGATTTGAGCTCAGGTCATGATTCAGTGTCAAGATCAAGCCCTGCACTGAGTTCGCACTCAGTGGGGAGTCTGCTTGGGATTCTCTTTCCCTCTCTCTCTGCCTCTCCTCCCTATAAATAAATAAATCTTAAAAAAAAAAAAGCATATGTGACTCATACCAACTTTGACATAAAGTTGCAGCCTTCCTTAAATCTGAAAGAAAATTGATGATGTTTTGTTATTTTTGTTGCAGACTCTAATCCAGTTTAGTTTCTTTTCTTTTCCTACTTTCAGGCTTTCACAGTGGTGACTGTCTTCAATTCCATGACTTTTGCTTTGAAAGTAACACCATTCTCTGTAAAATCCCTCTCGGAAGCATCAGTTGCTGTTGACAGATTTAAGGTAAGTGGCTCCCTTCCCCTCCTTCGTGGCAGGAGCCATCCTTGGCAAAACTAACTGCTGCCTTTATTCCAATGGGCCACACAAGGCTGGCCAAACTTGGTTTTTGTTCACTTTTAGCCTTCAGTCAAGTTGGTAAGAAAGGGAGCAGTGGAGGAGAGTGAATTAAGGGAGGGGGCTAGTTAACTTTTCAAGTGAATGTGAAGTTTTACCTTTTGTGGACAGCCCATCAATTCTGTGCTCCCAGGATTTGTGTTCCCCTTCAGAGGCAGGCCCTTCTTGGGCCTGACATGGGTACATGTCCTAACTTCCTGGGACTTTCAGTAATTCAAACCCTGAAGAACAGAACTGTTAGGTGACTGTCAGCTTTTCCTCACCTTGATCTGTTGTCAACCTCTACCAAAATGCTGTCATCATTTTGATTGGTCAGGATGCTAAGCCGTTTACGATACTTTCTTTTTCCTTCCCTGTAATTGCTGCTCATGATGCAGGAAATGCAGTGACCTGGGAATAGTCATACAATGAGATCATGTCGCAAGTGCAGCTAGGAAAGTATCAGGTCTTTTCTAGAGGTGGTTAGTTGATCACACTTCAACTGTGTTCTTTATGCCTTCAGAACAATACAAATAGATGATATAAGAGAGATATAGATTCTGGAGGGTGGGAGGATATTTGAAAGTGGTTAATACTTTTTAAAAAGGAGCAGCACCTGTATGGGCTAGAATTCTGTGACAATGCCCCTATAGGGAGTAGCTCCTACACTCCTGCCAAGCCTTCTTAACTAGTGAGAACAATGCAAAAGCAACGTTGGTCACTTGAAGGCTTTTGAGGCTCAGGTGTCTGAGGCATTAACATCCTCACCTTACATGTTCCAGGAGAAAACAACTGAGAATAATGGAGAATATGAAGAACGGAGAATAGCTTTCCAAGATTTGTTTATACGCTATTTATTTATAGTTAACAAGATGAATTTTGTTTGGGCAAGAAAGCCAGTCCTCAATAATGCATCCCCCAGCCCTGTGCCCTCTCTCACTCCAGCCTGGCTGCTAGAAGGCTAAGAGCCAGAGCCATATAAAAGAAATGGTCTAATTGTAATCAGAGCTTTATTTTGCTAAACCTACAATACCTAGTCATGAAAGAAAGCATATGTTTTGACCATAAGTTTGTCCCCCTGTCCTTGTTAATGAAGGGATTTGGTAATATTTTGGATGAAAGAATAAGGGTTTATAGTATAGGTTTGTTTTCCCTGTTTCTCAAGGACAGGCTTCTCTTCATTTACTAATGAGGACTTGCATTAGCAGGTGGCTTTTCACACCACTGCTCCTTCCTCTATCCAGGAAACTTCAGAGTTAATAATAGAAGCAAAATCACCCATAGCTGTATTATATGCCCCTTGAGACTTCAGTTCCATTCTGTCTTATTCTTCTTGGCAGGCTCCTGCCTCTCTTCTCTCTCTTCTTTTCTCTCTCTCCCCTTCCCCTTCTTTCTCCGCCTTCTATCAGGAGGATGATAACATGTAGAAAGACAGTAAGAAGCCACCTTGAGACTTTTCTGTTAAGATTGTTGTCAGTATAGGGTTGCTCATTTTTAGCAAATAAAAAGGTAGGACAGGTAGGACACCCAGTTAGTTAATAACTGCATGGGACATACTTACACTACCAAATTATTCATTGTTTCTCTAGAATCAGAATGTAACTAGATGTCCTGTATTTTATCTGCAACTTTCTGTCCTCTTTTCTGCTCAACAGATACACTCTGAGTGAATGAGGGTTGTGTTTTGATAGTTGGTATTCTATAGTAAAATTGAGGTTTATGGTTTATGGACATCTAAGATTCTGTTGTCCTGGCAGAGTCCAGTCCAGGTAGATATAAATTCAAGTGCTGTTAGGCTCTTGTATGCCTCTGCATGTCTCAAGAGGAAGTCAAGCTGCAAGGAGCCCATGGGAAGGAAATGTGGAGAAGGAGCTGTGCAAAGTAGAGCACTGGCTTGTTTTTTTCATAGTCCATTGAGGCCTGAAGGATCCCTTTAATAACTCCTTGTAGAAGACAAATGATGAGAATTCTATCAGCGTATGGTTTTACTCTGTGAAGGTGGTCAAAATATTTGGCAGGTTATTCTTAGCTCAGTCTCTCCAGAAGGCTCTGAATGAGTGAAAGCAACAGTTGTTTTGGAAAATTAAACCTAAGTTTGATGAAGAGTGAAGGTTATCGAGGGTATTTAGAACCATGACACTTCTGGGAAGATTGGAGATTAGGAATGTGGCAATCAAAGCTTGAAGTTTAGGATGTAGGAGAAAGGGCTTACTCTAGGGGAAGGAGATTATATGTTACATTTAATAACACCTTCAAACTTTAAAATAGTTGAGGGTTCTCAGTAAATAAGCAGAGTCTTGACCCTGAAAGTCACCTTTTATCTAAAGTCTAATGTTTAAAATATTTTTTATTAAAAATTTTTAAAAATCATATTGGGAATCCAACTGGGATAGCATTCTATGGAGATTTGCAGTTTAGAGAGCTGTTGGAACTGGGTTCAAGATCATGAGCACAAATAATTAGGTTTATTATGGTCAGTGCTTCAAATCTAATTTCAGAAATACTTAGCTTTTCAATCGTTCCACTTTTATTCCCTAACATAACTCAAAGGGACTCTGAGAATGAGTGGATGGAAAGTCTTGTTGTCTCCCCAAGGATGTTTCTGAGAGAGAGAGATCCTTCACTTCCTCCCAAGTCCATTCCTTTGGGTGTTTGAATCCTCACAAGTTCCAAAGCAGAACTTTGAAGACATGAGAACTTGGCAAAAAAAGAGGCACTCTGCTGGTGATAAAACCTTTGGTACTCCCTTCTAACCCAAGCAAGCTAGGTCTGGTTACCACATCTCAGCTTGCCTCTCCCCATACACACATGTCACGTTGTTGGTAAGGGATGTGTACAGACTTTGAGGTTCTGCAGGAGTGTTCTGGAAGGGAAATGGTGTGCTGAGGGCCCGTCTAGGAGAGCAACATGCCTTTTGGTTTTTCTGCTTGCATTTTACTACCTGCTTTTCAGCAAGTCATGGGTGAGAACAAAGGGCTGCATATACGGGTTAGTTAAGTGCACTTTGACCACAGTAGATTGGTAGAAAGGAAAAGGCAGATTAGGATGTGATTGGTAGCATAGAGAGTTGAGCCACTGAGAAGGCCCCTGTCCTTCCTGAGGGTGTCCCCACACCCCCATGACCTCTTGCCGGGCCCAAGACTAGGCTACACTAATGAGCTACCTTTTGCCCTTCAGCTTCCTTCCACTGTATAGCCTGATGTGTTTTGCCACGTGAGTGTGCGCCCTAGGCTTGTCCCCCTGGTCTTGATCCAGTGTCTCATCTTTGCACCTCTCTCACAACTCCTATCAGAGTTTGTTTCTGATGGAAGAGGTTCACATGATAAAGAAAAAACCAGCCAGCCCTCACATCAAGATAGAGGTGAAAAATGCCACCTTGGCATGGGACTCCTCCCACTCCAGTATCCAGAACTCACCCAAGCTGACCCCCAAAACGAAAAAAGACAAGAGGGCTGCCAGGGGCAAGAAAGAGAAGGTGAGACAGCTGCAGCGTGCTGAGCAGCAGGCAGTGCTGGCAGAACAGAAAGGCCATCTCCTCCTGGACAGTGACGAGCGGCCCAGTCCCGAGGAGGATGAGGGCAAGCACATTCACCTGGGGAACCTCCGCCTGCAGAGGACATTGTACAACATCGACCTGGAAATTGAGGAGGTAAGCCCTGTGCCTCCCCATACCCCACGTGCAACCCATCTGTCTGCAGGGATCTGAGGGCATCTCCTCCGCAAGAGCCGGTGGCTGCTTTCCTTACACCTGAGTACCTTGTGGCTGGGACTGGTTTTGAACTAAAGAGCAAATCTGGCCAGCTCCAACTCTACAAAGGAATATTTAGGCATCTAACAGGAGAACTTAATACCAACTGATCTCATGAGATGCTCATTTTACAAGCAAGGAAATGAAGCATTCAAGTAGATTTTCTAAGACTTTGCCCTGAATAGATTCTAGTTGTTACAGTTGCCTATAAGTTCTAATAATTATTTCTGGTTATTATAACTCTGGGTGAGCTTCTCATTACCACTAGGCTGTGCATAGCATAGACTCTGGTCCATATAAGAACTCTCCATGCTGTTATGGACAAATCTATGTGATTATTTATATATTTTTATTGAAGCATAATTAATAGCCAATGTATTAGTGTACATTACATTACATGTGTACATTAGTACACAATGTATTAGTGTACAATGTATTGGTTCTGTAATTATTTTTAACAATTGGCAATAATGAAGGATCATTATGATGAATGATGTCACAGCCCGGGTAGCAGAGGACTAGCGTCTCTCAGAGGGGCTTCTGTGCAGAGTGACAACAACAGACTCCAGGTCAGGCCTTTGCAGATAGTCTGTGACAGGGAACCAGCTGCACCATTCAGAAGGTCCGAGATGTATATCTATTTGTTCATTGACTGTTTTTGGAATGCCAGCTTTATGTTAGGCCCCGTTGTGGGTCTGGGGCTAGAGCCGCAGAAAACCAACTAGACAAAACTCTCTGTGCTCCTGTAGCTTATGATTTAGTGGGCAAAGGCAGATAGTAAACAAGCACAATATATGGTATGTCAGATGGTGATAAGGGCTGTGAGGATGATAGAGTTCTGAGGACGATGGAGTGCTGGGACCCGCAGCAGGTGTGGTTGCAATTTAAACAGGCTGCCTGAGGGCAGCCTCATTTAAAAAGTGATATTTGAGCAAAAGCCAGGAGGTGAAGGAGAGAGCCATATGGATATCTGGGAAGATCATTCTAGGCAGAAGGAACAGAAGCACAGAGGCCCTGAAGTCTGCAGTGTGCCTCTTCCAGAGCAGAGTGAGCACGGGACAGAATAGCAGATGCTGGGGGCAGAGAGGCAGTTGGGGTGCCAGAGCCTCCCGTAGTGACTTTGCCTTTACTCTGAGTGGGAAGAGAAGCCATTGCAAGGTTTGGAGAAGAATAATAAGATCTGGGACGCCTGGGTGGCTCAGCGGTTGAGCATCTGCCTTCGGCTCAGGTCATGATCCTGGGGTCCTAGGATTGAGTCCCACATCGGGTTCCCCATAAGGAGCCTGCTTCTCCCTCTGCCTGTGTCTCCACCTCTCTCTGTGTCTTTCATGAATAAATAAATAAAATCTTAAAAAAAAGAATAAGATCTGACTTACATATGAAGAGAAACATTCTAGCTCCTGGCTTCAGAAGAGTATGGAGGGAAACAAGGTAGGAGAACAGTGAATCCAGGAGAAGCATATCTTGGACCAAGAGTGGTGATGAGACATGTTTACCTACATAACTGAGCTAGGGAGTGGTGGGTTTCAATGCAGCGTATATCAATATCAGCTGAGGTATGTTACATGGACCCAGAGCCAAACTGGAGAGAGAACAACAAAGCTCCCAGCTCTTGAAAGCTGTAAACAAAAGCGGGCGATGGTCCTTAGTGAGAGCACCTGAAACCACTAGTGTAGTGTTAACTTTTAACAACAGGCTTCTTATTTAATAAGAGTTTTCTTGATTATTGAGGCAGCTCTATTACATTTATAATCAGCCCTCTTAGAGGATTATTCCTTATATTCAGCTGAAATGTACTCTTCTTTCTTTTGATTCTCATGCTACCCTTTAGAGCCCACATTCACATGATAGACCTTTAGCTATTTGGAGAGGGGTACCCTTACTTCTTCCAGCCCCCCCCTCTTCAGGGAGGGGAAGGGAAGTTAATGTTTGCATGAGATCCTCTGGGCCCGGGGCACTTCATTGTTGTTATCTCTATTAGTCACCACCGAGTCATGAGAACAGAGTTTTCTCTCTGTAAAACCTAACTGATTTAAGTAGAGATTGAACCCTTGACTTGGTTTCCTCATTCCTACAAGGCTGTAATCTTTCAAACTCTGGGACCGTGTCAGAAACTTCGTTTGTCCAATATTGTCCAAGACACTGTACTTTGTCTATAAAGATCACTCCTTCCCTGAAGTTGCTTTTAGCCCAGTGAGAAACCCTGTAAGTCACCAGACCATGATCACATAGTTAGCAGGTGCTCCTGGAGCTGGGGGTTCAAATCAAGACCTGTCTGCCTCCAGAATTCATACTCTTTTTCTTAAAAAAAGATTTTATTTATTTATTCATTCATGAGAGACACAGAGGCAGAGACAGAAGCAGGCTCCCTGAGGGGAGCCCAATGTGGGACTCGATCCCAAGATCCTGGGATCATGACCTGAGCCAAAGACAGATGCTCAACCACTGAGCCACCCAGCTGCCCTAACGAGTGGCCCTTTTGAAATTGCCTGTCCGTTCTTGAAAACTTTCAACACCACCTATTAAGAACTCATTATTTTGCCTGGGGAGATTCAGTTAATTACTGAATCAGGGGGAAATCAGGCTTTCCCCCTCACTTTTAATTTTTAAGTGAGATTGATGACTTCTTGGAAATCTTTTGTAGAAAAATGGAAACAGTGGTGCACAGAGTTTTTATTGAAAATAATTCATAGGCCCTAGAGAAAAAAATCCTATAAAATCAAATGCAAAGCAGTAATTTTCAAGAGCCTTGCCCCCATTTCTAAAAACAACAAAAATAAAGAATCAAAAAAACCATGGGTTGCCAAAAAAGCAAGAAAGAGGCTGGGCCTCTCTAAAAGTGATGTGGGATACCTTCCTATGTGTGGCATATTTAAGTTCTCTAAATGGCTTACATATAACATTTAACATGTTACATGTTATACAGATATTTTCTCCTATGTATCCCCACAAAAACCCTGTGAAGTAGGTGGCTGACAGGTAAGTGACTTGCAGGGTCATCAGGAGGATAGTTCCCCTCTAGATGGACTGTCATTAATGTGTTTTTCCTCGAAGAAGTAGCAGTACCTAGGGATGAGTGGTCAGTGGCCCTTTAATGACCTTCCTTTCTCTATGTGCTTTGTCCAGGGTAAACTGGTTGGAATCTGTGGCAGTGTGGGAAGTGGAAAAACCTCTCTCATTTCAGCCATTTTAGGCCAGGTAATATTTTTGTTTTGTCCTTGGCCTTTTCTGCTTCTTTCTCTGTAATCTGTTTAACAAGAGTCTTGGGAAGAATGAATTTACTTCCCGAAGGGAGTCAGGAAAGGTAGAAACAAAATGAACCCTTGGTCTGTGTTATGCCCCCTGCCCCCCCACCACATTCCCATCCCTTAGCAGCATCGCATCTGGGAGTGGGTTCAGTGGATACCTAAGGAATGATTGATACATAGCTGGAGCCATCTACTCCTCCTGCCTTCTTTTATTCAGCATGTATTTATTGAGTGCCGCATGTATGCCAGACAGCGTGTTGGGAAATGTCAGAGATGAGAGGCAGACTGCCAACACAGAACTAAACTCCCAAGAACTGACTGACCAGCATTACCAGCCTCTCTGTCAGAGAGATCACTGTCAGGATTTGATCTAGAAGCAAAGCACCACTCTGTTTTCAACCTAACCATTAAAAGAATTATGCCCTTGGGAGCTGATGGACTAGCTTGGGAGCTATGGCTTCTAGACATACAAGCATAGCACAAGGCAAAATGTGAATGGTTTGCAGAGGGGCCGGCAGAGGGCTGTCAGCATTTAGAGTGGGGCAGGTGCAAGGGTCATCCAGCTAAGACAAATGTGTGTCTTCCTATGTTTTCAAACCAAATAATAGGGAAAAGGAACAAGGTACTTCCACCTGCTTTTATTTTTTTTCTTATTTTTATTTTTTTTAATTTATGATAGGCACACAGTGAGAGAGAGAGAGAGAGAGAGAGGCAGAGACACAGGCAGAGGGAGAAGCAGGCTCCATGCACAGGGAGCCCGACATGGGACTCGATCCCGGGTCTCCAGGATCGCGCCCTGGGCCAAAGGCAGGCGCCAAACCGCTGAGCCACCCAGGGATCCCTCCACCTGCTTTTAATCTTGAATTAAACTAGCTTGGCTTAGATGATCAAGATGCAGATAAACTTGAACTTATTCTTATCTGCCTGCGGATAAGGTCCAATGAATTATTTATCCATATTGAGGAAATTAAACACATGCAAGAGGGAGTTGCGGAAGATTGTTTTGTGGTGTCCTGGTTATGGAATATTTTGTCTTGTTCAGTGTCACTGTCACAGTTGGTAGAGTGTGGCTCTCCTCCAGAGCAGTGATACCCAGTGTGGTCTGAGGAAAGCTGGATTCAAATCATCTGGAGTGATAGCGCCCCCACCCCACTGCTTCATGAGACTCTTCATTGGTTGGGCTTTGGAAACAGCCAAAACCTCCTAGGTGTTCTGATAATTTCGGCGTCAGATTTAAGGGTCAATGATAAGAGACACAGGGGAAATGAACGGGGAAGTGATATTGAGTGGGTGATGGTTAGGTTGAAAATGAGTGGGGCTTTGCTTCTAGATCAAATCCTGACAGCGATCTCTCTGACAGGGAGGCTGGTAATGCTGGTCGGCCTCACTTCTTAGGAGTTTAATTCTGTGTTGGCAGTCTGCAGTGTGGGTGTTCCTGCTGCTACAGCCAGAGGAGTTGAGTTTCTGCAGTAGACCCTCCATGGGTTTCTGAGCACTTTGGGTGCAAAGCAGGGCACTTACCAGTTTGTGGGCAGTTGGTACCGCTGTTATGATGTGTGGTGGGTGCACCCATGTACGTACACTGTGTGTTAACAGTGTTTGAGAGGGCAAGCTTGGATGTGCAGGATGGGTAACAAAACTTTGTTTCAAGCTGTAACATCCCTTATCCAAACAGATATCTACTGTCTGTCCCAAAAGGAACCCCGACAGGATAAAATGGATAAATAATATCAATCACTGTGGCTGAAAACACAACTCAAAGCACACGGCTCATCATGCAGTCTCTTCATGTTGAACCAGAGGGTCCATCCTCATTATATGGATACTCCATAATACTAGTTGATGTCTAACGATTTTTTTTCCCCTTTGGTCCTCATTTTGCAGAAGCAGCTGGTTTAGCCAACAGCCTGGATTAATTAATTCTATAGATGAATTGAGGCAGGAACTAGCTCTAAATCCTTGCAGCATCCTCCCCAGGGGCCTTCTGAAAGGGCCTTCCGCTCTAGTGCTTCCCTCAGTTAAAATAGTTTGCAATTAGGAAGAAAGGATATAGAGTAGCTTATGGGTTGCTGAATGAATTGTTTGTTCATTCAAGTCATAGATTATGCTGGGTTTGTATCACACTTTAGCAAGGAGTACTTTTATTTTCTTTGCTGCTGTAGCTCTCTGTGGAATGAAGGCAAGGTCTGGATTCGGGTCCAAAGAGCATCCAAGGAAATTACCCAAATGTTGAACTCCATTGTGGAATTGTGGGGGGTTCTGTTGGCTTAGGGTGGTGGTTTTGCATCATGATGCCATTGGATGGTGTCTGTCTCCCTAGATGACACTTCTAGAGGGCAGCATTGCAGTCAGTGGAACCTTCGCTTATGTGGCCCAGCAGGCCTGGATCCTCAATGCCACTCTGAGAGACAACATCCTCTTTGGGAAGGAATTTGATGAAGAAAGGCAAGGAATGTTTGGTTTCTGTCATGCTTTCCGTCTTGGCCGTGTGAGACGCAAGGCAGCCCAAGTCAGCACGCTCTCCTCCAACCATGACCCTGATGCTAAGTCTCTTTATGTCCTTCAGATACAACTCTGTGCTGAACAGCTGCTGCCTGAGGCCTGACCTGGCCATTCTTCCCAACAGTGACCTGACTGAGGTACAGACCTTCTGCCCCTGATGAACAATGTGTTTAGCAGAGAGGAAGATAGGTGGCAGGCCTGTGCCAGAGCCACCCCTTAGTAATGTATCTTAAGTGTGGGAGTGCCTACACAGGGTGTTTTGCTTTCATTGGGACTTTATATCGGAAAGCATTTGATCCTTAGGGCAGGGTTATCAACGCTACTTGTTTGAAGCATATACATTTTTTCTTTTTTTTAAGATTTTAAAAAATTATTCATGAGAGACAGAGAGAGAGAGAGAGAGAGAGAGAGAGGCAGAGACACAGGCAGAGGGAGAAGCAGGCTCCATGCAGGGAGCCTGACATGGGACTCAATCCCGGGTCTCCAGGATCACGCTCTGGGTTGAAGGCAGCACTAAACCGCTGAGCCACCTGGGCTGCCCCAAATATTTCATATGTCATGTGGATTTTTTCAATCTTTTTTTTTTTTTTAAGAGAGAGTGCACAAACATGCACACACACAAAGGGGTGTGAGAAGGGACAGAAGGAGTGGGAGAGAGAGAATCTTAAGCAGATCCACACTCGTTGCAGAGCTCAGTGCTGGGCTTGATCTCACAACCCTGAGATCATGACCTGAGCTGAAATCAGGAGTCAGATGCTTGCCTGACTAAGCCACCCAGGCGCTCCATATGTCATGCGGGTTTTAAACAACATCCCATTGTTGCTTCGGAGTTAATGTTTTCTACACTATTCATTTTAAAAACCATAAGTCAAGTATGTGCTTGTTCTTCTCTGAACTTGGTTCTGTCAGCCAGCCTCCTTACCCATATACAGTCTTTAGAAGAGCCCTCTTCAATTAGAAAGGAAAAGGCCTTAGCAAAAGTCTATCTTCCTTTGGCTTTCTGCCCTGGAACAGTTTGCAGAGGTGCGTCTTGAACACTGGTTTGTGTTCTTTGGCTGGACACTTCTTTCCCATGACGTGCCCTGAAGGTCTCTGGGGGCTGGCACTTTTTTCAGCTGATTTCAATGAAATCCTTCAAACCAGATTTGGTGAATGGTTTCATTCGTTCACTTGTTGTCAGATCTTAGTCCCCAGATCCATAGTAGACCAGCAGCAACAGTTTTGTTGGGAAGTGGTTTAGCAATGCGTTCTTAGGCCTCACCCCACAGCTACTGAATCAGAAAATCTAGGGCCAGGGCCCAGCCATCTGTTTCAACAGCCCTGCAGGTATTCTGATACATGCTCAAATTTGAAATCTCTGAATTCGATGAAATTTTTTTTTTTTTAAGGACAAGTTGTTTTTAAATTATAGAGCCAGTTACCTTTTGACAATTGATTTATCCATGTGTTTATTTAGTAACTTTTATCAGATGCTTGCTGTGTGCCAGCCCCATGTGCAGGAACTGCTGGGCACTGGGAATATAATGGAATAGGATAATGATCTGTGCCCTCAAAGAGCTTACAGTGGAAAGGATAAGATACTTGACAAAATAAGCACAAAATAAGCTGATAAAAGAGTCCACTTTCAAAACTTAAATTAAAAAAGAAAATAAAGAGCACCCTTTCTTTTGGGCAGTAGTAAAGAAGAGAGTGGGGGAGGTTTCACAGAGGATAGGATTCTGGAGCTGAGCAGGTATAGTACAGAAAAGGCATGAAGGGGCACCTGGGTGGCTCAGTGGTTGAGCATTTGCCTTCAGCTCAGGTCACCATCCTGGTGTCCTGGGATTGAGTCCCACATCGGGTACCCCGCAGGGAGCCTGCTTCTCCCTCTACCTATGTCTCTTTGTGTCTCTCTCCCTGTGTCTCTCATGAATAAATAAATTTTTTATAAAAGTTTGCAAAATCCTTAAAAAAAAAATGGCATGGCAGTCGTGCAAAGGTTCATAATAGACACATAATTTAAAATGGCTTAGAGGGATCCCTGGGTGGCGCAGCGGTTTGGTGCCTGCCTTTGGCCCAGGGCGCGATCATGGAGACCCGGGATCGAATCCCATGTTGGGCTCCCGGTGCATGGAGCCTGCTTCTCCCTCTGCCTGTGTCTCTGCCTCTCTCTCTCTGTGACTATCATAAATAAAAAAAAAAAATTTTTTTTTAAAAATGGCTTAGATCCCAGGGAGTGGAAGAGAGGTTGGTTGGCCATGGAGGCTAAAAAACTGCCATGGAGCCAGATGGTAAAGGGCCTGCTTTCTATGACATGTTTGTTTAGATTTCTATTTTTAGGGCTGTTAGACTTTTTAGCAAGGGTGGGACATGGTCAGCTTTGTGTGTTGGAGAGATCTTTCTGCCCACAGAGAATGGATTGGAGTGGTATGTCCAGGGGGAGTGTAAGGCCAGAGGTAAGATGAGTAACCAGCTGTTTATGGGAGAGGAGGAGTTGTCTTCCTCTGGTCTGGCTCCCCCAGTTCCAATGTGAACCCTGGAGGATCGGAGTGGCAATTCCTCCAGGTGGGGAATTCAGTAGAAGGAGGTGGTTTGAGAGGAGCAGTGACCACGGTGATCACTGAGCATGGTACTGGACTTGAGCTGGAGGTACTCACTGTGCTTTCTGGACTCCTATAGATTGGTGAGAGAGGAGCAAATCTGAGTGGTGGGCAGCGCCAAAGGATCAGCCTGGCCCGGGCCTTGTATAGTGACCGGGACATCTACATCCTGGATGACCCCCTCAGTGCCTTAGATGCCCATGTGGGCAACCATATCTTCAACAGTGCTATCCAGAAGCACCTCAAGTCTAAGACGGTTCTGTTTGTTACCCACCAGTTACAGGTATGGGGCGGGTCCTTTCCCAGGCTGCCCACCTTGGCTTGGGAAATCAGGAACAGGGAGGTGGGCTTGATTTGAGTCCCTCCCTAGAACTCCCTAGAGGTTCCTGGAATCATCAGTGTTAATTTCCTCAGCAAATAGCCCCCAGCCCATTGTACCAATAAAGCTCACTGTACCCATGTACCAGATGGCCATCTGAATGAGAGAGCCTTGGAGCCTGTCAGCTTTTTGCATATAAATCAGTCAGTAAAAGGGCTGAGAGGAGTAGGCTGCAACTGGAGTTTGGGTATGAGATGGTTTGGAAAGCATTGTGTTAATATCTATATGCAAGTGAGAACTGTTTAAGGAAAACAAGCTCTTCTCCCTCTGGCATGCCAAGACAAGCAGCCACTTTGGAGAGCAGCTCCAGGATGTTGCCATCTGCTTTGCATATGCTGTCAAGTTTAGGGGGCTAATCCCCCACTCTGCCGCAGAAAGTCTGTAGTCATATGTACTTCTGGTTGCGGCGAAAGGATGTGAAGTTTAATGCAAGGCTCATGTGGCTCTGTCAACAGATTTCTGTCAAACACTAGAGGTGATGCTCCTTGAACCGCATCACAAGGCACAGTAAACTAAAGCAGGGATTCTCTCACTCTTGGCACTATTGACATTTTGGGGCAGATAGCCCTTTGTTGTGGGGGGCTGTCCTGAGCATCCCTGGCCTCTATCTACTAGATGACAGCAATACTCGTCCCCAGCAACCAAAAAGGTCTCCTAGAGTGCCAGATGTCCCATGGGAGGCTCAGTTGCCTCCAGATGAGAACCTCTGAAGGAGGGTGTGGGCATTCAGCGTATTTGCACAATATCAGCCACACTGTGTTGTCCCTGCCTTTGTCTCCAGTACCTGGCCGATTGTGATGAAGTGATCTTCATGAAAGAGGGCTGTATTACAGAAAGAGGCACCCATGAGGAACTGATGAATTTAAATGGTGATTATGCTACCATTTTTAATAACCTGTTGCTGGGAGAGACACCACCTGTTGAGGTAAGATTCTCATGGCATTCGTGGGCATCTCCTCTTTTCTAGCAAGGGAGACATGACCATAGCGAGATGATGGAGAGATCTCAGCTGAACTCTTATGGCAGGGGCCCTATTTTCTGGCGACCAGAGTCCTATGTTTAGGTCACATACCGGTGCTGCTCTGTGAGAGCAGGATTATGGGGCTGGTTGAGCTGATGTCTTCTGCCACTGAGAACAAATTACTGAGGCAATGACAGGGAGAAGGATATAGGTTCAGTGTGTGCTGTTGTTTAGTCATAACCTAGCTTTGTAAACTCCGTCATTCCTGATTGAAGCATTATGACTCTCCTTTTTAAATAAACAAGTGAATAAAGAGTGGGGGAAGAGAAGTGAAATACTGCATACATTTGAAAATGATCCCTGGTGCCTTGGCTGCTAACTTGGCACTCATTAACTGACACCTACTGTGTCCCACTTACTGGATGAGACACATTATAGATGTCATCCCATTTAGTCATTTTAACAGAGCTCTGTGGTGAAGTAGGATTATCCCCCACTTTTACAAGCTGAGGGAATGGAAGATCAGAAAAGTAAGCTGCTTGCTGAAAGGGCGGCCTGACTCCACAGTGCTCCTTCTGCCTTGCTATCCTGCCTCTTGTGGCAACACAGAAAGATGACAGCTTACCAGAGCTTTACTCTAGACTCCAAGTTAGGCAAAAAATAGAGTATTTTTAGGTAGAGCTAGCCAAAGAGTTTTTTTTTTTTTTTTCTTGCCAACCTGCTCTCATTTTGAGCTCCTTATTCTGTGGTCACCTTGGATCCTAGGGGTGCACTCAAGCTAGGCTAAAAGCTACTTCTTAGCTACCAGGTCATTTTGATGTGTGCACAGGATAAAAACAGAGTATCAGGACTTCTTGGGAGTCCTATTTCAGTCTTTGGGTGTCATCTTATTTGATTTCACAAACAGTACCACTAACTGTTTGTGACCGATGTGTTTTAGGCTTCTGGGAATAACAAGCATTCTAGAGTGTCACCAGGAACTTCCATAGAGACACCTGAATCCATTTTATAACTCTCCCTATGACTCTCAGAGTACTTTGGACTCTTCAGAAGTTTTCCTCCTCACTGTAGACATGAAGGGGAAAATGAGAGGGAGAGCTCAATCCCATGACCCTAAGATCATGACCTAAGTCAGATGCTCAACCAACTTCCACTGAGGCACCTCAGGCTTATAGGTTTGAGCTCTGCACTGTGTGTAGAGATCACTTAAAAGTAAAATCTTTTAAGAAGTAAATGAAGTAAACTATAGAAGGGAATTTTCTATATAAAGATAATAAGAGGAACTTCAAAAGGAGAGCATTGGGCAGCCCCGGTGGCGCAGCAGTTTGGTGCCGCCTGCAGCCTGGGGTGTGATCCTGGAGACCCGGGATCGAGTCCCACATCGGGCTCCCTGCATGGAGCCTGCTTCTCCCTCTGTCTGTGTCTCTGCCTCTCTCTCTCTCTGTGTGTGTCTATGAATAAATAAATAAAATCTTTTTTTTTAAAAAAAAAAAGGAGAGCATTAAGCAGCTTCCATTATCTCAGGTTCAGTGATGAATGTTTATTAAGTCCCTTTGTGCCCTACTACAGTCAGTGCTTGGTGCTATGCCTGGTAGAGGTTACCACCACGCATCAGACATCATCTCGTCCTTGAGAGACTCGCCATCTCCTAGGAAAGACCGATGCTCTATGCTTTTACAGGCAATTGTAAAACACCAGGCCACATTTGCAGCAACATGCTATAATGGAGTACTAACCAAGTGCCTGGGAGAACAGGGGAGGGGTGAGTTCTAGAGGAGTTTAAATTGCCTCAGGGAGGATATAAGATTTGAATCCTTCCAAATGAGAACAACTGTAACTGAGTTGGGACAAGAGGAGGGGCATTCCAAATGAAGAACCGGTGTGGACAAAGGTCCAGAAGTGGAGAATGACAGTGTGGTGTGAGGAATGGTATGAAATCCAGTGTGGCTGGAGAGTAGAAGCCACAGGAGTGGGAGAGGAACATGTGGAGTCAGGCAAGGGCCAGAATGTGGAGTTTTTTTGCAAAACCAGGCTGAGGAGTTTGAATGTATCCTGTGGGAGCAGTGGGAAATGATCAGATCTAGGATTTGATTGAGTAATGTGGAGATCAGAGATGAGAGGAATGGAAATGACCCCAGCCCTAAAACTTTGGGCAAGTTGGAGTGGATGAGAACATTGGAGAGGGCAGTGTCAATGGAATAACAGGATAGGAACCCAAATCTCAAAGACTGGAGAAGTTGAGAAAGTACGAGGCGGTGGCCCTTTTAAGAGGTTTGATGTATCTTTTCTCAAGAATAGCAGCAGCTTGACAGATCATTCTCCAGTATGTCCTGTGGGCATTTTTCTGAATGGCCATACTGTAACTGGAGACACTTTTTTTTTTTAATATTAGATTAATTCAAAAAAAGAAACCAGTGGTTCACAGAAGAAATCACAAGACAAGGGTCCTAAAACAGGATCAGTAAAAAAGGAGAAAGCAGTGAAGCCGGAAGAAGGTAATGACCTTTTTCAAGATTTTAGATTATCATTCAAGTTTATCAGAAAGTATGCCAAGTGGTAATTCATAATGTTTGACAGCATTGTGTGTTGTAGAGTCTCTTGCCTTATATTTCTGGAATAACAAACTCTTGTATAACTTTGGGAGACCATGAGGCGTTTTCTGTTTGCTTAAACAGACCAAAGCAGTAAGAATGACCTTTAATCCTCTTCTCTACACATTGTGGGTCAGGTGTCTGTAATCATAGCTGAGTCATCTTGAGTAAGGAAAAACGGAATGATGGGTTGAGGTACACCCTTCCTCCTGTGATTGACCTCTGCTCTTTTAAAGTCAGTGCCAGTCTATGGGGCCGCCTGGCTGGCTCAGTCGGTATAGCATGTGACTCTTGATCTTAGGGTTATTCGTTCGAGCCCCATGTTGGGTGTAGATATTACTTAAAAATAAAAATCTTAAAAATAAAATAAAACTTGGTGCTAGTCTAGGCAGAGATGCTCAGCACCAGCAATGCCTATATCTTCAATGGCTCCGTTGTTAGAATGATACACTCATGGCTTTTTCTGATGAGGCTACAGCAGGACCAGGCTGAAGAGTTACAGCGCAGGTTTTTCCCTTCTGACTTTCCCCAGCCAGAGTCCTGGCTCTGGTTTCTTAAATCCCTTATCTTATCAACTAAAAAAAAATACTGAGTTAGGAAGGCTATTTATAATACCTCTGGCATTATCACCTTTGTGAACTTTAAGTTGCCTATCAGTTTACCAGAAAGAAAGAAAAAAGAATGCAGCCCTGTTTTAAAGCTCTCCTTTTGTTGTGTCACCATGTCATCTCATGTTATGAATCCAGGACTTCTGAGTTTGTGGCTGCTTTGACCCTGGGCCTGTTTTCATTTCCTTGTTCTTAAAACTGCACAGATGTTTGCTGTTAAGAGTTGACCATCCTGATTTAGCACACCCTGCCACTTTTCTTTCTTTCCTTAAACCGTGTATGAGACTTTGAATTAGGTGTGATTTAAGATACCTTTACGCACACAAACTCCGCACAGAAGGCTGAGTCATCTGTCAGTTCCTGGCAAAGGCAGTATTAAAAACCCCAGAAAACCCTGAGGGAGCATTTGTTCTCATGCAGAGCCCCTGACCTGGATACTCACAACTCTTCAGGTACTCCAGGCACGTGAGGCTTGTTCCAAGATAATTAAATGTTGCCCGTGATAGAGAGGCACTGGCATTTTGTAGGGCTGTTTCTCTGGGTTAATGCATCAGCATCAGTCACCTGACCATCCCAGGGAGCCTCCAGGAGGTACCCTCCTCAGCTGATTGACACGGCCTACTGAATTTACCTCCCGAAATGTCAGCCCCATTGCCATGACCCTGGTTCTGGCTGCCATTATCTTGCACCTAGAGTGTTCCCGCTGCTTCCTTTTAAATCTGTCCTCTATGCAGAGAACTGAGTTCTCTGAGACCAACCGACTCACTCTCCTGCAGGAAGTCTTGTGGCAGCCTCTCATTTCAAAGCAGTGCTTTCTAATCTCGGTCCTGATAGGGCACACATAGAAAAATGTCATCATTTGTATGGGACACTGGGATGCATAGATGAGGCTGCTCACTGCTAGAGGTGGCTGATCCTGCCAACCACAGCCTGGAAGTCTGATTTTCACATGTGTGGAGCCCACAAGAAGTTCTTGTCTGAAGGATGAAGTTCAGATACCTTTATCCTCTGACCACGGCCTCCTTGGTCATCCTTATCTCCTGCCACTCTTCAGGTGCACTTCATGTTCTAGCTTGCTGAACTGGCTGGCTGTACATACTGCTGTTTTCCCACCTCTGTCTCGGGGATCACCTTTGCCCTCCCTGGTTAAACCTGCTGTGCCTTTTGAGGCTATACAGAAAGCAGAAAGTCTTCCCTGAAACAGCTCCCCCAAGGAGGTTAGGTACACCTGGATGTTCCCATGCTGCCCTGCATATATCTCTAGCATTGTATTTAGCATATTTTATTATAATTATCTGTTTTATTTTATCTGTCTGTCCTACAGAAGAGTCCTCCGCCAGATTTCAAGGGGCAGGGACATAGTCTTAATTGTCTTTACTGCTCCAAGGCCTCATCCTGGGCCTGTTTCATGGTAGTGCTTAGTAGGTGTTAAATGGAAGAATATTCTAATAAGGATGAAGTAATTCTAATTTAGATCCATGTGAAACTAGGTTTTCTTTGATTCTGCTCTTCTATAGGTACTTAGTTTTGGGAAAGTAGCCTTTTCTTGCTGAGTTCATGTGTTTTGTTTTTGTTTTTCCTACTTAGGGCAGCTGGTACAACTGGAAGAAAAGGGGCAGGGTTCGGTGCCCTGGTCAGTGTATGGTGTCTACATCCAGGCTGCTGGGGGCCCCTTGGCATTCCTGGTCATTATCTCCCTTTTCATGCTGAATGTGGGCAGCACCGCCTTCAGCAATTGGTGGTTGAGTTACTGGATCAAGCAAGGAAGTGGGGTAAGGTTACTCATTAATGGGAAAATTATATGCCTAAGAATGTGGCTGTTTCTTTGTGTTCTCTGGCTGTTCTTAGGAAAACCGCTCTAGTTTTCAATTGAAAGAACTAATGAACAAGGATTACCCGGGATGAAAAACACAAGCCCCTAATGTAATCTCACAAGATAGTTGCTCCCTTGGGACGTTTGGGTGGTTCAGCAGTTGGGCACTGCCTTTGGCTCAGGTTGTGATCGTGGGATCTGGGATCAAGTCCTGCATTGGGCTCCTGCGAAGAGCCTGCTTCTCCCTCTGCCTGTGTCTCTGTCTCTCTGTGTGTGTGTGTCCCTAATGAATAAACAAATTAATCTTTAAAAAAAATAGTTGCTCCCTGATCAACTCATGGAGCAGTAGGACACCTGAAGGTTGTCTGCCTTCATCCACTGGAAAAGAGAGAAGTGGGGGGCAAAGCCTGCCTTGTGTTTGCCACAACCAGCTTGCACAGTCATTATCCTGCACCTTCCTTTGAGCTGAGAATGGCCCTGAGTAGGAGTTCTTGGCTGCCCTTAGGAATCTTGCCTCACAGAGCCTTGCCTCCAAACAGAACACCACAGTGACTCAGGGGAACAAGACCTCTATGAGCAGCAGCATGAAGGACAATCCTCTCATGCAGTACTATGCCAGCATCTACGCCCTCTCCATGGCAGTCATGCTGATCCTGAAAGCCATTCGAGGAGTGGTCTTTGTCAAGGTAGGCAGTGGTGGCTTCAGTGGTGACTATGTGGTGAGGCTCCAGCATGGCCTCTCTCAGGTTATTTCTGAACAGGGGAGCTCCTCTGAAGCAGGATGGCTGTAGCTGAAATGATCTGTAGCCCATTAGTCTCAGCCTTTTCTTAGTACCCACCTCTTTCTTCCATGACCCTTTGCCCCTCTCCAGCTTTGGGAGTGGATGTCCTATGGAATTGTGATCTGGATAAATAGGAACTGAGTATTCCTGAGTCCCTGAGTTTCTGTGCTCTGATCACTTTGTCCCCTGCTGCTAGGGCACACTGCGAGCCTCCTCCCGGCTCCATGATGAACTTTTCCGAAGGATCCTTCGAAGCCCTATGAAGTTTTTTGACACCACCCCCACGGGGAGGATTCTCAACAGGTTTTCCAAAGACATGGATGAAGGTATTTCTCACTGCTTCTTTTATGCTCTGGAGCACAAGCTGCAGCTTCTTGTGCTCTCTAGCCTTCTAGGTGACTCGCCAGGTGTACACATCTGTCCATCTTTACACTCTTGAGAGAGTGTGGTAGTTGCTGGCATCCACGCCAGGAACATTTTGCTTTTGGACTTTCTCTGGGTTGCAGCTTGTACTTAGGCTAAAGACCCATCTGATTGTTTTCACCTGTTGTCTAAGTTCTCGTTCGATTTCATTTAACCTGAAAACAAGTTCAGAGGACTGAGTTTGCATAAATGCTTTGGATGGGAGCATCTGAGATTCCAAAACATGTTTACTTCGAGGGTAGTACATTGGATGTTGGACACCTACAACCTCTGGCAGGTTTTCTGGATGCTGCATGGGCTGTGCCAGCACCAGAACTTAAATACTTCTCATGGCCCATAATAATAATAATGGCACCTGATATTTATTGAGGGCTTACTGTGTAACCAGCAGTGTGCTGAATGTTCCAGATACATTATCCTAATCCTCACAGTAGCCCTATTGGATGGGTATTGTTTCACCCACTGAATACATGGGAAAGCTGATGTCTAGCAAGGTTAAATAACTTGCCCAAGATTTCACAGCTATTAGATAACAAAACTGGGAATTGAGCCCAGATCTTTTCACCCTAGAGCTAATGCTTTTAACTATCACCCTGTGCTGCCTCCACAGGAGTTTGTTTCAGATGTTGATAAGCCAACAGAAAGCCATGGCTGGAGGTAACAAGGGATCAGAACCATCACTGATACACAGAACTGATGCATGATATAATCCCATTTCTGCTAAACACACACACACACACACACACACACACACACACAAATGGAGAAAAGATGGAAAGAAAAAAAAATCAGTGATACCAACATGTCTGGGATTTTTATGAAAATACTCCAGCCAAAAGTGGGAAAAAAAAGTGGGAATAGGAGATAGCCCAGAGGAGATGAAGAAAACCCAAAGGGGTTGGGTAGCCTAGTAAACCCAGGAGGGGGCCTGGGGGAGAAAGATCATTTAGATTTTCTTGGAACAAGAGAAAATTAGATCAACCAGATTTCTAGATTTTTCTTTGATTTAAAAGACAACAGACATTTCAGAAAGAGAATTTGTGGAATCTCTTTGTGTTTATAAAAAAATTTTGGCCTCATTTTTCCTATTTGTGGATCCCAACAGTCTGACATTTGTTCCTTTATGGTTTCTCCAGTGGATGTACGCCTGCCATTCCAGGCCGAAATGTTCATCCAGAATGTCATCCTGGTGTTCTTCTGTGTTGGAATGATCGCTGGAGTTTTCCCGTGGTTCCTGGTGGCAGTGGGACCCCTCTTCATCCTCTTTTCAGTTCTGCACATTGTCTCCAGGTAAAGAAGAAGTGTTCATGTCTCCCAGGGATGAAGCCAGGGTTGCTTGTCTACTGCTCTGACACAGAACTCATTCTCTCTCCAGGGTCCTGATTCGAGAGCTGAAGCGTCTGGACAATATCACACAGTCGCCTTTCCTCTCCCACATCACATCTAGCATACAGGGCCTTGCCACCATTCATGCCTACAACAAAGGGCAGGAATTTCTGCACAGGTCAGTGCTGATGGTGGCCGGAGGGCTCCAAGTGGAGTCAACATCCCAGCATTTAATAAGCCTAAGAGGCCTTTCAAGGCCAGAATTGGGGATTGGAAAGCTTGTTACCGAGAGGATTAGTGATCTAATGGTCTCTGATTAAAATTCACTCACTTCCCAGAAGTCCTTTTGAAGCAAATGAGAAGACAAAAATATAGGTTTGGAGTCTATTGGCTTTGGACTCTAAATGGCTATAATTGAAGGAGGTTCTTTTAATTTCTTTTTCTTTTTCTTTTTGGAATAGTGAGGGTCATTGACATTAGACTGACATATTAGCTACTGAATATGATTTAGATGAGAAATTTATATACATAGACTGTCATTGTGGAGATTTATTGTAACAAGAGATTGGAACTAACTTAAATGTTCTTCGAGAGAGCTAGTTAAATAAGCTATGGTATACCCATATAGATTATTATGTGACCCTTAAAAAGAATGAGATAGGGGTGCCTGGGTGGCTCAGTTAGTTAGGCATCTGACTCTTGATTTTTGTCTCAGGTCGTGATCTTGAGATCAAGCCCCGTGTCTGGCTCTGTGCTGGGCCTGGAGCTTACTTGGGATTCTCTCTTTCCATTGTCCCACCCACTTGTGCATACATTCACTCTCTAAAAAAGAAAGTGAGTTTAGGTTAAACAATTCAAAAAAATATTCCTAACTTTAAGAGAAATACAGTAAAATAAGCTCCAAACAGGTATATGTACATACATACATATGAATACATTGAAGTGTATTGAAAAAAAATGCTGAGAGAAGATACAGCAGAATATTAACCCTGGTTTTAACTGAGTGGTGAGAATACTTCATTTTCTTCTTTACTGCATTTCCTAAATTTTCTCCAAACATCTTATATGAAGAGGAAAAGTGGTTTTATCTGTCTGTGTGTCTGTCGGTCATCTGTCTCTCTTAAAGCAAAGCATTATTTGCCTGGCAAGACTTCCTGCTTGGGAGTTCTAATTATGGGCAGCCTGGGTGGCTCAGTGGTTTAGTGCCACCTTCAGCCCAGGGCATGATCCTGGAGACCCAGGATCGAGTCCCACATCGGGCTCCCTGCATGGAGTCTGCTTCTCCCTCTGCCTGTATCTCTACCTCTCTGTTTCTCTGTTTCTCATGAATAAATAAATAAAATCTTAAAAAAAAAAAAAGGGAGTTCTAGTTATATGTGTATGTGACACCCAAGCCTTTGGATGGGGTCTGTTCTGCTCCCTAGGACCCCTGCTGACAGTAGTGTCTTGCTCCTTCAGTGGCAAAGATTGTCCAGATCTTTTTTACTGTCATTTAATTTCTGGTTCTGTGCTCCATGGTCTTGGAAGCAAGTACCATTTTACCCAACAGCAATGCCTCAGCAGATGTTTTCTACTTGACAATGTTCAGTCTGCAAGTTTATCTTTCCAGGTCTTAGGGCATTTCTGCAATTTGCCTATGTAGCCTGTCTCTTTGAGGAAATCACCCCAGATTTAAGATATTTTCTAAAGCTTAACCAACCTCTTTATTTGGTCTCCTTTCCCTGTGCATTTGTTGTACTTTCAACATAGATATTTTTTCCACTAATATTTTGAACATGTTTCTTTGAAACTAAGAAAACTAGAGACTAGTAAAACTAGAAAACCTCAAGTTGTCCTATGTGTGGCGCCTGGAATCCTTTGTAGTCCTTAGGTTCCCATATCCTCCTAGTGACAAACAGGAAATACTTGAAAGCGCTCTATCCGTAATTCACCAGTGCTCTGACATCACCCACTCCCAGGGTACTGTGGTATTTTGTTTGTCTCTTAGGTGTTCTGTCTCCCTCACAGGTACCAGGAGCTACTGGATAACAACCAAGGTCCTTTCTTCTTGTTCACGTGCGCAATGCGGTGGCTGGCTGTGCGGCTGGACCTCATTAGCATTGCCCTGATCACCACCACTGGGCTGATGATCGTTCTCATGCACGGACAGATTCCCCCTGCCTATTCGGGTCTTGCCATCTCTTATGCTGTCCAGGTCAGTCTCCATGCCCGGGGCTGGAGCATTACCTTTGCTCACTTGAGTCCTCTGCAAAGCACGGTAG
Organism: Canis aureus; assembly: GCF_053574225.1. Lineage (NCBI taxonomy): Eukaryota > Metazoa > Chordata > Mammalia > Carnivora > Canidae > Canis > Canis aureus. Next base: position 21,483,482 of record NC_135641.1, on the reverse strand, counting down.
GGGGCTCTCCCTAAGTCTTTGACTCCTAGAGCCTCTGCCCACCTGCTTTGCTAGTAACATCCTGGACTTGGCTAGGGTGGGGAGGATGGGAGACAGTACGGGTGGTATGTAGGAACAAAGGGATTTAAGGCTGTTGCACGTGTTTAAGAAATAGGTGCAAAAAATTAAAAAACAAAAAAACAAAAACAAAAGAAATAGGTGCTATGTATTTAGAAATAAACATGATTTTGAAAATAGTTTCTTAATTATGGGTTTCTGTGTTCACCACCCTCTCATCTCTGGCCTCTTCCTGGTCTTCTAAGAAATACTATGTCTTCAATATGCTTCTTATATGCATTTTATTATCAGGCCTCTGATTTTCCCAAAACTGTTACATATGCAGACCCAGCCCCTAGGGATAGTAGATGGTCTTAAATAGCTCAGAGAATAATTGGGAACTTGAACTCTAAGTATTTTGAAGATGTTAAAGAATTATGATTAATTTTTTAGATATCATCCTGGTATTGGGCAATGGTATTGTGTTTTTAAAGAGTATGTGTTAGAGGGATCCCTGGGTGGTGCAGCAGTTTAGCGCCTGCCTTTGGCTCAGGGCACGATCCTGGAGACCCAGGATCGAATCCCACGTCGGGCTCCCGGTGCATGGAGCCTGCTTCTCCCTCTGCCTATGTCTCTGGCCCCCCCCCCCCCCGTGACTATCGTAAAAAAATTTTAAAAAAAGTATGTGTTAGAGAGATGCAAGCTAAAATAAGGATAAAATGATAGGATGTCTAGGATTTGCTTTCACATACAGAGGGTGGTGTGCTATAGATAAAACAATATTGTCTATAGGTTGACAGGTTTTTAAGTACTTGGGAGTTCATTATACTGCCCTTTCTACTCTTGTTTATGTTTGACATTTTTCCATATCAGAAAGATCAAAATAAATAAGTAGCCATGAGAACCAAGAAGAGATATATATCTTTACAGATTCCCAAAGATGTCTGTCCATGTTACACAGACTTAGTTGATTATTTGTTTTTTTTTTTTTAATATTTTTTTCTTTATTTATTTATGATAGTCACACAGAGAGAGAGAGAGAGAGAGGCAGAGACATAGGCAGAGGGAGAAGCAGGCTCCATGCACCGGGAGCCCGACGTGGGATTCGATCCCGGGTCTCCAGGATCGCGCCCTGGGCCAAAGGCAGGCGCCAAACCGCTGCGCCACCCAGGGATCCCTTTTTTTTATTTTTTTTTTTATTTTTTTTTCTTTATTTATTAGTTGATTATTTGAAGGGGGAGAATATATGTTGTATGCACTGTGGTTCAGGATCCTCAGTCTGAAGCACACAGGGGTTCTGCATTCTCAGTAGTTGCTCACAGGTTGATAAATATCTCCATTTGTTGTGATAGCCAGAGCAGGTGCAGGCTTCTCTGAATGAAGCCCAGAAGTTACTCAGCTGCAGATATGTGTACTGGAAATGTAAGAATGGATGGAAAGCCTTTGGATACAGGGAAGCCAGTGCCAGCAGTACCACAATGCCACCTGCATTCGCTGAGAATTACAGTTGATTGGGGGATAATAAGCATTGTGTTGAACATTTAGAGAATGACTTGGTCTGTAAAACCAGCTGCTGCAGGTGCCCAATTCAGTTCATATATTGAACTGTCATCCTCTAGATGGAAGAGGTTTTCTAGTGGTGTCCTGACATGTGTTCATAAGGAATTCTTTCTTGGATTTTGCTTCTTGTTAACCAGTTAACGGGGCTGTTCCAGTTTACCGTCAGACTGGCATCCGAGACAGAAGCCCGCTTCACCTCAGTGGAGAGGATCAACCACTACATCAAGGTCAGGATGCTAAAGCCTATTACTGTGGTCCGACCCTTCACAGGGTCCTTTCACCCTTTGGCTTCCTCAGGGGGCTGTGCAAGGAGGATGCTTTTTTTCTCACAAGGGAGGACCAGCACTCTCTTCAACATGTGTGGAATGGAGAAGAGATTATCCTAAGGGTTTCTAAACGTTCTTGTGAACTGTCTGATTAAAGGATGTGGGTTCATCAGCTAATTTACAAAATGTCTAGAATTTTGTTAGCTGACTACTGTAACATTTTCCTTAACATCGTTTAAAACCATGTATTGTTTTAAATCTTACTCTACTTCATTTGTTCTTACCTGGGGCTGGCCATCTGTATTCCCTGCTGAGCTTTAGGCAGAGATAGACTTGGGCCTCACTCATCTCTGGAGATTCTGATACAGTCAGTCTGGGGTGAGACCCAGGCTTCTGAAGTTTTAAAAGCTCCATAGCCAATTCTAAACTGCATTCATAGTTTAGAAACCAGTTAACTTAGTTGATACCAAGATGAACTGACTCTTCCCACACCTTGCCTTAGTGACCCCTGCAGTGTTGCTGGGGGTTACAGCATCTTGCTGCCATGGCATGTCCTACCTGGAACTCTGAAGGCAGTTTTCTATAGAGAGAAGCAGAGGCACGAGTACTTAAGATTCTCCAACTTAACTCAGTTCATAGGAGTTACCTATTTTGTGGATTTCCCAGAGACTTTATCATCAATTTCCAAATAATTGAATAATGAAAACATGGTTTTGAACTAGTATATTATGTTCAGCTGAGAACTAGTGTATTATGTAAACTGCATTTTCCAGCAGACATGCTTCACTGAATTGTTTTGACAATGAACCTCATTAATTGTAGGATATTTCTTAAGCTTACAAATTATTATTATTTTCAGAAAGAATGGCAGATGGCTATCTAATATATCTGCTAATAGCTGTTCCTTTTATTTATCCATTGGCTTCTTTGCCCAGTGCTCATGTCTGTGGACGATATGTGTATGTAGCATTTAATATTGCTGTTGGTGAGAGTCTCTTGCTGGAGAAGTCAGGGTGATGGTCAGCCATAGTAGAGTGGACTCTGCACAAACCAGTCACATTTCTGAGGAATGGCTCTCACTGCCAGTTCCTAGCCTGGATGCCACTGCCAACATGGAGCCCTTCCAGTTTGGAGTTCAAGACTTCAGGCTCCACCTGCACTCACACCCACACCCCTACCCCTGCCCAGAGCACCGTAGCCATTGGCTTTCACTTCCCCATAAGGCTGTAAAGCCCTATGACTAGTCGCCAGAAAATTTCAAAACATTGCAAGGTGTTGGTAACAAAAACTACCCAGTTACATTGAACACAGCATTTTAAAGCTGGATGGATTTTCATGATTCTTTAATCCAGTCCCCATGATGAGAAACTAAGACCTAGAGTGAAGAGGTGATAGATATACCCAGATCACACAGCAACTGGTAGCAAATTGGAATTAGGTCCTATATCTCCTGGGGTGACTGATAACATCCAAATGCCAGGATCTGATAAAATGCTCAGTAAATGGTAGTTTCCTTCCTCTGGGTTTGGGCCATTGGCTTTCAAATGGTGGAATCTTGTTTCAAGTAGAATATTTTGAAAGAATTCCGATAAAAAGTGGTGTGTTTGAGGAGCTCATGGAAGACTTCATGTGCCACCCTTGACCTTCAGTTTTATGGAGAAATTCTGTAAGATAGAAAACAATTTGAAAGCCGACTGCCCTCCCCTAGATGCTGCTTGGTGGCCACTGTAAACTGCTAAGTGTAAAGTTAGTCACTATCATACTGTCTAGTTTAGCAGTAAGAAGCACTTACTGCCAAGAGCATCTCCCATAGGAAGGGAAGAGAGCAGCAGCTGCTTCTGTGTGGGCTGTTGTCTGGGTTTTATTTCTCTTCAGAAGCCTTCAACTCCCACAGAATCTGGTCAGTCTGACCCAGTCACTTCTGTCTCCCCAGACTCTCTCTTTGGAAGCACCTGCCAGAATTAAGAACAAGGCTCCCTCTCCTGACTGGCCCCAGGAGGGAGAGGTGACCTTTGAGAATGCAGAGATGAGGTACCAAGAGAATCTCCCTCTGGTTCTAAAGAAAGTGTCCTTCACCATCAAACCCAAGGAGAAGATTGGCATTGTGGGGCGGACCGGATCAGGTAAGAGTATGCAGAGGCCTCTGGGGAAATGTTTGAACCTATCTGAGTTAAGTTTGGGGTCTGTGATTTGCTGTGTATTGAATATTACTCTCATTGCTTCAAAGCAGCTCTGTATTAATGGTATCTCTGAAGCCAATTTTCTCAGTGTATTCTCAACTTTGTTTTTGTAACACTTAGTGTTTTTTCTGATCATAAAAGTATACATTCTCAGTGCAGAAAACTTGGGAGTATATAGCAAAGTACAAAAGGAGAAAAGCACCCTATCTCCACAACCCAGAGATAATTACTGTTAATACAATGGTGGGTATCTTGTCAGGCTTTTTTTGTGTGTGTGTGAAAATTTTATTTATTTATTTGAGAGACAGAGCACAAGCAGGGGAAGGAGCAGAGGGAGAGGGAAAAGCAGACTCCCTCCTGAGCAGGAAGCCTGATGTGGGGCTGGATCCAGGACCAAGAGATCATGACCTGAGCCGAAAGCAGCTGCCCAACCAACTGAGCCACCCAGGCACCTCTTGTCAGCCTTTTTCTATCTACAAGTATGTTTACAAAAACGAGGTCATTTTACAAACACTGTCTCATGGTGTGCCTTTAAATCTTTCAAATATTTTTCTATGTCCATTAGTGGCCTATGACATGAATTCTACACAGCATGATATAAAATTCCATTTTATGGATGTACCATAATTTGTATTTAACCAGTCCCCAGGACACCTGAGTGGCTCCGTGGTTGAGTGTCTGCCTTCAGCTCAGGGTGTGATCCCGAGGTCCTAGAATTGAGTCCCACATTGGGCTCCCCATGGGGAGTCTGTTTCTCCCTCTGCCTGTGTCGCTGCATCTCTCTCTGTCTCCCATGAATAAATAAATAAAATCTTAAAACACACACACACACACACAAAACCAGTCCGATTGTAGGGCATTGATGTTGTTGGCAATTTTTCACTATTATGAGTAGTACTGCAGTGAATATGCTTATTTCTGTGAGGTCAAAATACACAAAAAATTTAAGTCATCTGTGACATATTGCTAGTGTTGCCTCATGTTTATCAGATGCTAATGCAGCTCTAAATAAGGAACCTGTGTTAAGACAAATTATTTTCTTAAAATAATAGTTTCAAAGAAAGCTTCTCATATTACTTCTATGCCCTTTAGAATTCTAGGGTCAAGACTTGAGTAATTCATTTCTTTCCTTCTTACCTTCCTCAATTCAAAGATTGAGTCTTGTTTTCTTTTACTAACTGGTTTACTTGGTATGAGAAGTCTCCTCTGGTTAACTCCTCATCAGTTTTTGGGCTCCATACTTCCTTGGCATCAAAACTCTTCTAGCTTTGTTTCTCTCCATTATAAAAAAGAAGAAAGAAAGCCTTGTATCGTTTCTAGCCAATTTACTTTAAAGAACTTGCTAAGATGAGAAGAAAAAGCCATTTCTTGCTTTCTATTTGAAGGAGTTATTTCATGTCCAAACAATACACTGTAAGTTTTTTATGCTGGAAGGATAATGGTCAGCCAAAGAGGGTGGCTGTCCTCAAAGCTCTTCCTTTGCTTTCTCCCCCAAATTCCCTCCGCTACATTGGCTCCTGGGGGTACACTGCTCTCCTGAAAGCTCTGACTGATATCTCCTGTGATTCCCTTTAATATGGGTAAGACAGACTGAACTATTAAGACTTTATTAAACCTGGGACGCCTGGGTGGCTCAGTGGTTGAGCGTCTGCCTTTGGCTCATGGTGTGATCCTGGAGTCCCGGGATCGAGTCCTGCATCGGGCTTCCTGCATGGAGCCTGCTTCTCCCTCTGCCTGTGTCTCTGCCTCTCTCTCTCTGTGTGTCTCTCATGAATAAATAGATAAGGTCTTTTTTTTTTTTTTTTTTTTTTTTAGATAAGGTCTTAAAAAAAAAAAAAGACTTTATTAAACCAGGGGTGCCTGCGTGGCTCACAGTCAGTTGAGTGACTGACTCTTGGTTTCAGCTCAGTTCATGATCTCAGGTTATGAGATCGAGCCCCATGTCTGCATCCAGAGCAGAATGTGCTTGTTCCTCTACCTCTGCTCCTCCCCTCTCTCATGTGTGCACACTTTCTCTCTCTCAAATAAATAGATAAAATCTTTTTATTTTTATTTTTTTATTTTTTATTTTTTTGATAAAATCTTTTTAAAAAGACTTTATTAAATTATAAACAGTGACAGAAGAAAAATTAAAAAAAAAAGATTATAAATAGCCTGACTTACAAAGTCTAAACACTAATCCTAACAAGCTTCTTCAAAGACTCTTAGACCATGGACATGACTGTGAGGACTTCATGGCCTCTTTTACTAGTATATGCTATCTAGATCCAGAGAACTATAAAATCTTCCAGTCCAGGTGACATCTTTTGTTAAAGTGGAACAGCGTGGTCTATTTATCTGAGGACAGTTCCTTCCTTAGTTCAGATCTTAAAACAAAGCACTGCCTTGGCAGTGAGGGAGTCCCATTGCATTCCTTAAATGAGGGTAGGGGGCCACTAACCAGACCCCCCCAATTCTGAATAAAGCCATTCACTTGTATGAGGAAAACTCCTCATTAAGAGTCCTGCTGTGGGGCACCTGGGTGGCTCAGTTAAGTGCCCGATTCTTGATTTCAGCTCAGGTCATCTCAGGATCCTGGGATCCAGCTGGCATTAAGCTCTGTGCTCAGTGAGGAGTCTGCTTGGGATTCTCTCTCTCTCTCTTTCTCCCTCTGCCCCCACCACTCCCATCTCATGCCCTCTTTCTCTCAAATAAGCAAATCTTCAAAAATAAATAAATAAAAGATTCCTGCTGCATGGATTTGATTTCCCAGCTCATTTCTAATAGATGGTTGCAAGGATTGCTGCTTTAGGAAGGTGGACATTCCACAATAGCCAAACTGTGGAAGGAGCCTCGGTGTCCATCGAAAGATAAATGGATAAAGAAGATGTGGTTTATGTATACAGTGGAATATTACTCAGCCATTAGAAACGACAAATACCCACCATTTGCTTCAACATGGATGGAACTGGAGGGTATTATGCTGAGTGAAATAAGTCAATCGGAGAAGGACAAACATCATATGGTCTCATTCATTTGGCGAATATAAAAAATAGTGAAAGGGAATAAAGGGGAAAGGAGAAAAAATGAGTGGGAAATATCAGAAAGGGAGACAGAACATGAGAGACTCCTAACTCTGGGAAACAAACTAGGGGGTGTGGAAGGGGAGGTGGGCAGGGGGTGGAGGTGACGGGCACTGAGGGGGGCACTTGATGGGATGAGCATTGGGTGTTATTCTATATGTTGGCAAATTGAACACCAATAAAAAATAAATTTATATACCAAAAAAAAGGAACGTGGACATTTCTCAGGGTCCCCGTTAGTTGTTTGACAGGGGTCTGCCCAGGGAACAAATCCCAACAGTGGAGATATGGCAGTAAATAGTGAGGGCAAGGCAGGGTATTTGAATAGACACTGAATAGACAAAGTCATGAGGCTCTCACAAGAGGACTTTCAGGACATGGAGGCAGGAGAAGAGCAGGAAGGTTGAGAACCAGGCATCTAGCTAAGGTAAAGTTGTCTAACAGCTTAAAACCTGTAGTTCTCTTTATTTTTAAAAGTACGCTCCAGGGATCCCTGGGTGGCGCAGCGGTTTAGCGCCTGCCTTTGGCCCGGGGCGTGATCCTGGAGACCCAGGATCGAATCCCACGTCGGGCTCCCGGTGCATGGAGCCTGCTTCTCCCTCTGCCTGTGTCTCTGCTTCTCTCTCTCTCTGTGTGACTATCATAAATAAATAAAAATTAAAAAAAAAAAAAAAAAAAAGTACGCTCCAGGGGATCCCTGGGTGGCGCAGCGGTTTGGCGCCTGCCTTTGGCCCAGGGCGCGATCCTGGAGACTCGGGATCGAATCCCACGTCGGGCTCCCTGCATGGAGCCTGCTTCTCCCTCTGCCTGTGTCTCTGCCTCTCTCTCTCTCTCTGTGACTATCATGAATAAATAAATAAAATCTTTAAAATAAAAAAAAATAAAAAATAAAAAAATAAAAGTACGCTCCATACCCAGGGTGGAGCCTAATGTGGGGCTTGAACTCACAGCTGTGAGATCATGACCTGAGCCAAAAATCAAGAGTCAGACACTTAACCACTGAACCACCCAGGCATCCTTAAAAACCTATAGTTGTAAATCTAAACCATGGATCTGAGTTGCAGAAAGGCAGACCCAACTATGTCTAATTTTTAGATGGGGGAGCAGGGGTGGAGGCACTATAGAGATAGCTTTTTAAATGTTTATATCCTTGGCCATAGTAATCTCAGATCTGAGAATCTATCCCAAGGAAATCATCTGAAGCAAGAGCACAATTTGAGTACTAACGCATATGCAATAACATTATTATAATAAACTATGTGTCCAACGTTAGAGGACTGGTCAAATAAGTAGGAGGACATCCCTACTATGGAATATATTGTAGCCACTAAAACTTTAATTTGTAAAATTTTTCATAATATGGTTGAGTGCTTGTTATATAATGTCAAGTAGAAAAAGGCAATTATAATACTGTATCTCTAGTGTAATCTCAATTACACTAGAGAAAAGGACTGAAACAAAATGTATCAAAAGTAACAGTAGTGAGATTATAGGAGATTGATGTTATCTTCTTGGATTATTTACATAACTTTTTTTTTTCTTAAGATTTCATTTATTTGAGATAGAGAGGGCATGAGCACAAGCAGGGGGAGGAGCAGAAAGAAAAGCAGGCCCCCCACTGAGCAGGGAGCCCAATGTGGGGCTCTATCCCAGGACCCCAAGACCTTGATCTGAGCCAAAGGCAGATGCTTAACTGACTGAGCCACCCAAGTGCCCCCCTTCTTATATAACTTTTAAGATGAAGATTCAGGGGATCCCTGGGTAGCTCAGCGGTTTAGCGCCTGCCTTCTACCTAGGGTGTGATCCTGGAGTCCCAGGATCGGGTCCCACATCGGGCTCCCTGCATGTAGCCTACTTCTCCCTCTGCCTGTGTCTCTGCCTCTCTCTCTCCCTGTGTCTCTCATGAATAAATAAATAAAATCTTAAAAAAATAAAATTAAAATAAAATAAAATAAAATAAAATATTCAATTACGAGAAGCTGTCCTGCTCATCACTGTAACACTGCCCTCATCAGTTTCTCCCTCAGACCTGCTTTTCTATCACAGGTCCTTATCATGGTGGAGTCATTTATAGCCATTTATTTACTCCTTCCCTGTGTGTTTTCCCTAGAACTGTGGAAGGTCTTGTCTTATTTCTCTTTCAGCTACCATAAGAGGATAAAAGAGAGAGAAAACATCCTGTCCTCTGGTTTGCCCCTAGCTCCTTGCTCTAAGAACTCTGTTCTTACTTTGCCTGAGATGTGTTAAAGCCTGTGTACCCACTCCTAAGGTGAAAAGCAGGCATTTTTCCTATTTACTCTCATGAAAGTATGGTAGTACCTCAGACTCCCTCTCAGGCTGAAGCTGTGAGATTTGAATGTATATACTCGGTAGCTCAGTAGAGTGCCTTTTTTCCTGTTTCTGGCTATCATTTTAGTTATCTTAGTCAATTATCTTAGTTAATCAGATGAAATAATTGCATAGAACTTGAAAAACAGATGATTTTGTCCCAGGAGAATAAACCAGTTTTTGTTGTCACAAAATTTGCTAATTGAACTACTTTTCTGCATATCTTTCACTCCTCAGGCAAGTCCTCTCTGGGGATGGCCCTCTTCCGTCTGGTGGAGTTATCTGGAGGCTGCATCAAGATTGATGGAGTGAGAATCAGTGATATTGGGCTTGCCGACCTCCGAAGCAAGCTGTCCATTATTCCTCAAGAACCAGTGCTGTTCAGTGGCACTGTCAGGTAAGGATCTTGAGTGTGCGTGTGCTTTGTGCTGCAGTTCAGGCCAGATGGGCACTTCAGAGCCCCTGTGTGGGACTACCATCTAGTGGCCTTTGATCTCGTGCTTTTCCCACCACTGGGTGCTTCTTCCTGCAGAAGTAAGGGGCAGCTCCACCATACTAGCCACCTCATTAATGAAACGGGGGCTGAGGGCCCCAGAGCATGGTGGTGAAGAAGTCAGAGAGAGCTGGGCTCAGATCTCTGCTCTGTGGCTTCAGACAAGTTACCTGACCCCGCCTAAGCTCATTCTCTCATCCATAAAGTGGGGATATTATTAAGAACTGTGGTTGTGGGGCGGCCCGGGAGGCTCAGCGGTTTAGCGCCGCCTTCAGTCCAGGGCGTCATCCTGAAGACCCGGGATCGAGACCCACATCAGGCTCCCTGAATGGAGCTTGCTTCTCCCTCTGCCTCTCTCTCTCTTTCTCTCTCTCTTTCACATGAATAAATAAACAAAATCTTAAAAATAAAAAAAAGAACTCTGGTTGTGGAGATTGAATAGGTTCATACAGATTATGCACACACTGACTCTGGCAAATGGTGAGCTTCAGTGAGCAGTAGCAACTGGCAGCCTCATCCCATCATCCTTCATCTTCCTCCTCCATATTATCATCTGTGTCATGTGCGCTCTAAGTTGCAGTTCTCACGGTGGTTTTCAGGCATTGTTATTACTCATGTGTTTTTATTTTCCAATTATCTTCCCCCACCTTTGGTTCTGACTCTGGAATGATGCCTCTTTCTGAAATCTGCCAGGATACCTAAGATAAAATTCCTCCTCTTGATCTGTTAAAGTAGTCATGAAGAAGGAAATATAATCCCATTGACTTTCTCTATACCTTATCCTTCCTCACCCTTAGACTTCAGCTTTTGCCTTCTTGAAACAATGAAGTTCTATGATTCATGTCCATGTCTATTCAAGTTGCTTCTCCTTTGAACTAAAAATAGCTTTAACTATATAGCTGACCTAAATTGGATTCTTTTTTTTAAATTAAATTTCTTTAATTTTTAGCAGTCTTCAAAAAAATTGGTACCAACTTAATTTCAGATAAGCACAGACTTGTCTTTAAAATTAGGTCCCCTCCCTTCCTTTGGAAATGCCACCTGAACTCACTGATTGAAGGAGGTCTGGTAGATAAAATGAATTCCCACCTACCCGCAAGTAGGGTCGACACTCTTGGGTTTATTTATTTTGGCATTTTCTCCAAACACTAATTAGTTTGGGTGGCATAGATTGGATCTGTTGATGATGCTCAGTCATTCCCTTTGGGAACTGAAATAACAAGGTCAAACAAATGTCAGAAGAAAATTAGAATTTATTGAAGACTCGGTTCTAAAATTAAGAAATCGAGAGGTGTCGCCAAATCTGCTCTTCCCTCCCATAAATCTCTATTTTTAGATGCCAGAAGAATGCCTTGGAGAATATAATTGGCCTTACAGTTTTTGGCTCAGGACAAAAGAACCATTTTTTAGTCATCATTTGGAAAAGAATTAAAAACACAGTTTGTTAAACTTGACTCTTAAATGCATTGCCACCCAGAAGCCTCACTTTTCATTTTTAAATTTTATAGCATTTCATTTGGGGCTGTGAATCAGAGGCTTAATGGATAAGCGCTTGTTTTGGCAGCACATATACTAGCATTAATGGTTAAGAACTGACCTGCTGGAATGTGCAGCTGGTGTTCGTAGAATATCATGGAAGTGCAGCTTTCATGGGAGTTGGGGCCATTTGTTATTGGCTCTAGAGACATGATGTTACTTGATGGACAAGCTTATAATTGGTGTGCTACTGCCCTGAGTTTTTAGTTATTGAGCTCAGAGTACTATTTGGGCATTCAGCTGCACAAATTTAGGAAATCACGTAAGTTTCATGTTCTGCTAGCTGTAATTTTGGCTTTTTAAATCGGTAGTAGAGACTGAGGACAAATTAAATCCCAGACCTATCATCTTCCTCCTTTTATTCTCTCAGGCCTCATACAAATCCCAAAGAACATTCAGCTTTTGGTGTTCTTTTGCTTTTCTTAGAAAATTAGAAAGCCTATGACAAATTTCCCAAGGCAAGGACAGAGTAGACCGGCTGTTTCTCAGAGGTCTCCTGGAGACCCTGAACTGAGAAACTATGTTTATTGCCATTAACCAGCATTGAGGGTGGACTCATCTTGAGATACCAACATGCAGTTAAAACATAAAGAACTCTCTGGGCACCTGGGTGTCACAGTCAATTGTACATCTGATTTTTGGTTTCTGCTCAAGTCATGACCTTAGGGTCACGGGATTGAGCTTCAAATTGGGTCTCTGTGCTCAGCACGGAGTCTGCTTGGAATTCTCTTTCCCTCTCCCTCTGCCTCGCGCACTCATGCTCACTCTCTTGCTCTCTCTCTCTCAAATAAATAAATAAAATCTTTTTAAAAAAAAACAAATAAGACAAATCTTAAAAAAAAAAAAAACATAAGGAACTCTCAGAGTGAAAGCAAGATGAAACCGAAATCAAATGAAACTTAAGGTGATGAAATAAAAATGTCTAATTGTTCTCATACAAATATAATCTAAATTACAGACCAGATCATTTGGGGCCATACTGCTCCCTAGATTAGCCGGACTCTCTGTCCATTACAATAGCTGCATCTAGCCCTCCCTTATCCAGCTATAAGGCCTATGTTTCTGTGACTAGTCCCTTTACTGTGCCTCTTGCTGTGATAGCTGGCTCTAAGACAAGAGGTTTCTTCTCATCTTGACCTTAAACATTTTTGCCGACCTTCCCTCCTTCATGGCTCTGACGGTACCTTCCTTTCCTTTCCCCAGAGGATCCTGTGCTTCCTGAGAGCCTTCCCCTCTGCCCTAACCAGCCCCTCCTGCAGTGCATTCCACCCTCTGAGATAGTTGACAGCTCCGCGTGGCTGGCAGTGAATCTGACTCGCAGTAAGACTAAGTGTCCTCAGCTATCACTGTCTGTGAGCCTCACTCTGCTTCCAGGGGCTGGGCATCTTCTCATCACCTGGAGCGTCTCTGTTGGTGGCCATTCATTAGCAAGAAGCAGTGTTCTTTCTTCCTATTCAGATGCACTCTCTCCCTTTTGATCTACCCATGAAATTTTTACTTTTTGAGGAATATTTCTAGTTCCTAACTCAAAATCGTAGCAAAATTGAGCCCAACTGACCCATTCTTCTTTGGTTCATTCTGGGCCCACACGCCTTCACATGGAAGCAGTTAGCACTCTAGGGGGAATGGAAGATGTTCTAAATTTGAAGCAGCTTCTTTCTTAGAAATCTCAAGGTCTGGGCAGCCCAGGTGGCTTAGTGGTTTAGCGCCACCTTCAGCCCAGGGTGTGATCCTAAAGTCCTGGGATCAAGTCCCACGTCAGGTTCCCTGCATGGAGCCTGCTTCTCCCTCTGACTGTGTCTCTGCCTCTCTCTCTCTCTCTCTCTCTCTGTGTGTCTCATGAATAAATAAATAAAAATCTTAAAAAAAAAAAAAAGAATCTCAAGGTCTGGGACACCTGGGTGGTTCCGCAGTTGAGCGTCTGCTTTTGGCTCAGGGCCTGAGGTCCGGGATCAAGTCCTGCATCAGGCTCCCTGTGAGGAGCCCGCTTCTCCCTCTGCCTATGTCTCTGCCTCTCTCTCTGTTTCTCATGAATAAATAAATAAATCCTAAAAAAAAAATAAAAAAAGAACCTCAAGGTCTTATGGTTTTCTCTGAATAATTCTGTTGTTGAAGGGGGCCCCTTTAACTTTTTTTTTGCTTTCTTTATTTCCTTCTTTCTTTCTCTCTCCCTCTTTTTTTTTCTTTTTGTTTTTGATAGTCTTAGTTTCTTTGGAACTTGGGATTTCCCAAAAGCTTCTTAGTCTTAATATGAGAAAATAATACAAAGTCTAGAATAACTGTATCAAGAACACAGAGTGTTCTCTAACGTTTGCTGAAGTCATTCTGGGCAAGATATATGAGAAATATTTACCTTCCTCTCAGTTTTGCTGTGAACCTAAATTGGCTCTTTAAAAAAAGGGAAGAGGTGCTCAGGCCCCACATTGGGCTCAGCGGGGAGCCTGCTTCTCCCTCTGCCTGCCACTCTGCCTGCTTGTGAGCTTTCTCTCTCATTCTCTGTCAAATAAATAAATAAATAAATAAACAAATAAATAAGTAAGTAAGTAAGTAAATAAATAAAATAAAATCTTAAAAAAAGGGAAAAGGTCATTCTGTGCCAGACACTGCTGCTCTAAAGAACAACAGTAATGAATGTAGATAAGCTTATTGAGAACTTAGTATGTGGCAGATGTTGTCCTAAGCATTTCAATGTATTAATTCTTCAGATACTCAAAACTCCATGAAGTAGGTACTATTATTCTGATTTTATAGATGAAGAAATGGAAATCCAGAGAGGTTAGATAATTTGCCCAAAGATAGGCATTTGAACCTGGGCTGTCTGGGCCCTCACACACCACATGCTGTATCCCCTCCTGATGTTCTCATGACCCCCACTCTCCATCACAACCCTGTGATGGGAGGGGTTGTGTTTCCAAAGCCAGAGGTAAGCCTGCTTCCCCAGGGCCTGACTTTTAGTTACCTTTTTTCCCCCTCCAGCATCTTCAAAATCTCCTGAATAACTATTTAGAGCTCCCCTTTTGCTCCCGGATAGCAGAAGGACTGTGGGTCCCAGGTCTCCTGCTCTGAGGCCCTAGGCTGTCCAGGAGGCACCCATCATGATGACAGGCCAGTGTGGTGCAGCAGTGTCTCCCCACGTGTCAGAGAGGCATTCCTGCTTCCTCTCATACTTTCAGAGATTCGTGGCCTCATTTTGCAGTGGCCAAAAGGCAAGCATAGAATACTGCTAAAAATAAAATATGAAGGACCAAAGATGAAAATGCAGTTCTGGCAACATTAGGACCCTAGGACTTCAGACTACTAAAAATAGGTGCCTTCCTGTTCAGATGCCTTTTTTTCTCTATCTATCCACCCAGCCAAAACTCTTGATGTTATGGATGCATAACTTTGCTTTCACTTCTGTTTGTGGATCAGACTCCGGGCCATCTGGCTTCTGTAAAGAGGGTGTATTTTCTTCTATTCCTGATTGAGCTCCCTGTTGAGATCAGTCTGGTGTGGCTTAATGTGTGTATGGCACCTCCTGGTGTGTGTAAATATTCCTTATATATCTGGGACCCATTGCTTGGTTTATGGTGGCTCCTTCCGCTGGTATGATGGGCTTAGGAGGATTGAGCATCAATCCTATCCGTGTTGTCTGCTGAGTCGTCACCCACAGAGAATCTGAAGGGGCAGGCTCCTCAGTGAGCAGGCTACTGCGTGTGTACTGTGTCTGGTAAGAGGTACATGATGGGCTTCCTAGGTGTATTTGTTCCGTAGGGAGGTCACAACAAAGTGCCACAAACTGGATGGCTTAAAACAACAGGAACTTACTCTCTCACAGTTCTGGAGGCTAGATGTCTGCAGTCAAGATGCCAGCAAGATTGTGCTCCCTCTGAAACCTTTAGGAGAGGATCCTTCCCTGCCTCTTCTACCCTCTAGTGGTTTGCCACCAGTGTTTGGTGCTCCTTGGTTTATAGGTGCATTATTCCAATCTCGGCCACCATCATCACATGGCCTTTTCCCTTTGTGTCTCTGCCTTCATGTGACCCTCTCTTATAAGGACACCAGTCGTATTGGATTTTTTTTAAGGTTTTATTTATTTATTCATGAGAGACACAGAGAGACAGACAGACATAAGCAGAGGGAGAAGCAGGCTCCATGGAGGGAGCCTGATGCAGGACTTGATTCCAGGACCCCGGGACCATGACCTGAGCCAAAGATAGAAGCTCAACCACTGAGCCACCTAGGTGCCCCCAGTCATATTGGATTTAGGGCCCACTCTACTCCACTCTACCGAATGACCTCATTTTAATGAATTAATACCTGCACTGACCCTATTTCCAAATAGGATTACATTCTTCGATACTGGGGGTTGGGGATCCCTGGGTGGCGCAGCGGTTTGGCGCCTGCCTTTGGCCCAGGGCGCGATCCTGGAGACCCGGGATCGAGTCCCACGTCGGGCTCCCGGTGCATGGAGCCTGCTTCTCCCTCTGCCTGTGTCTCTGCCTCTCTCTCTCTGTGTGACTATCATTAAAAAAAAAAAAAAAAAAAGATACTGGCGGTTAAGATTTCAACTTCTCTTTTGGGGGAGGACATACTTCAACCCATGACAATAGGCATTGCTGTGCAGTTTTAAAGAACACTTCCTAGACTAAAAGTCTAGGAGAATTATCTACATGTTCCTAGCCTGGAAACTAGCATTATAGACTCCTTCGGTCTTGAGCATATATTTATTGAAGTCTTCCTCTGTGCAAAGGACTCATCTTAGAAGAAGTAGAAGGAACCTGAACGAGTGGTAAAATCCAGAACCTAAAATTAAACAATCCTGCCAGGAACAGGTAAAGAAGGGGCAGATTTAAGCAGTAGGTGATGGGCTCAACTAGAAATTGAGAAAGTGAAATGTCAAACCATAGGTGACAATTGATCAAGTTACTGGGGCTGGAAATTCTAGTCTTTAGTAATATGGATTTTCCACAGGCAACTATACCTCAACAGTGGAGACTGAACAGCATTCAGAGACCAAAGAAGGCAGATATTTATAAGCAGAGAGATTAGGGGTAGAACCAGAGCAAGGTGTGTGCCCCAAACCTTGGGAGCCTGAGCAGACTGTCAAGATGAGAACTCGGTACATTGAAGCACAACAGGAATTGAATTACTGGAACTGGATTGCCAAGAGGAGATTCAGGCCCATGAAGAGGGACCAGAAGCTCTAAATGAGAACTAGAGTCAGAGCAGAATGCAGATGTAGAGCAGCCCAGCACTAAAGCACATATTAATCCTGACTTCAGCTCTTACAGTCAAAGATCAGAGTTGATTCCCTATAAAGGGCAAGGGTGATTTTTCAGCTTGGGTCTGTGGCTTGGCTGCATGTAGACCATGGTGCGGGTGACGAGCAGGAGACCAAGCAAACTAGAACATGACCCCTATTTGTAACTGGTCATAATTTCCCCTTGGTGGAGTACCCTTCCTTCTAGGTTTAGTAAGAACTTACAAAAGGCTCTTACAAAGAGCTCTGAGGAACTTTTTTTTTTTAAAAGGTAGAACAATAATAATAATGATAAGTTAATAAAGTGAGTTTTTTTAAAGAACTCTGAAGTTTATGGTTCAAAAATGAGACCTCTGTTATGACCCCAAAGGTCAGGAATTCTGCTATAGAACATGAAGAGGTCCAATATGAGGCCACACAAATAGGAGAGAGAATATTGTGAAAACTTGCATCATCACATAGATAAATGTCACTCAGAAAGTTGTCTTGCTAACTTTGCCCCACGAGAATTCTCAGCAGTCGTTGTTGAACCAGGCAAAAGTATAATTAATCTTTTATCCTTCAGACATGGGACAGCGAGCATGGATTTCAGTCTGTCCCTAAACTGATAGTGTGTAAGTGTAGAAGATTCTCCTAAGAGGCAACAGAAAACGCCCAAAACAATAGGGCACCTACATGGCTCAGTCAGTTAAGCAAACGACTCTTGATTTTGGCTCAGGTTATGATCCCAAGGTCCTGGGACGGAGCTCTGCACTGGGCTCCCTGCCTAGCGAGGGGTCTGCTTCTCCCTCTCCCTCTGGCCCTCCCCTCCCCCTGCTCGTGCTTTCTCTCTCTCTCAAACAAGTAAGTAAAATCTTTAAAAAAAACAAACAGAACAATAAATGTTTATCTTGTCAACCCGGATGTTTGTGCAGACAGACTCTGGAGTGTTAGGGAGGGTTGGGGCTTCCAGTGTGAATAGAAACAGGTGTACTTCTCCTTAGACTTAGCCCATGGTCTGTCATTTCACAGTTTAGATTATCAGTAAACTGGACCACCTTCTTAAGAATTATGCCTGCAAAGATGTTAGATATTAGATGGTATGCCTATAGAAAATTGGTCTTCCCCATCCAGACTTTTCAGATAGGACTTTATCAGAACTCTTTCTAAGGAAAGAGTTGAACTCTTCCAAAGTTCAATGTACTTTGGAAAGTACATTGAATATATGAATCAGAAAACCATCAAGCATTGGAACCAGGCGGCTAACATGTCCACATGTACCTTGTGAATTTAATAGCTGCCACTGAGTAAATGTTTGCTGTGTTCCAGGTACTGTACATCCTGTCTGAAATGTTTACAGGAAACTACTGAGTCATGTCTCTATATCTCCATTGTATAGAAGAGACTGAGGAGTGGTTTGCCCTAGGTTGTGGAGGTAATAAAAAGCAGAGTGGGGATTTGAGCCCAATCTGCCTGGATCTACATGTACACATGCTCCACCACACTGTTCCTTTCCTCTGTTATTACAGAAAATGCTTAAATTGTCACATACTGATGCCTCCTATCAGGAAGTCAAGTAAGGCCATATGTTCTTTTATTCTTACAACAAACATTAGACTGTGTACATGGGATTCAACAGTAAATAAGATCCAGACAAGGATCCTGATCCAATGGGGGCAGAGACAAATGAACAGAGTGACAAGTGCCATAATGAGAGTGAGCATGAGGACACCTAAATCAGGCTTTAAGGGCCAGGAGACGCTTTCTGCATCTAAGTTGTGACCTGAAGGACAAGAAAGAATCATAGGCAAGGAGTCACAGCAATGACAATAATATCATCTTAATAGTAGCTCCTGCACACACAACCATGCAGCGAGCGCAGCTCTGAATACTTTCTACATGTGACATGCAGCTGTCACAACCTTTTGAGGGCACTGAAGCATAAAGAAGTTAGGCTAACTTGGTCAGAGTCACACACTTGTAACAGAACCTGTGTAGGAATCAGTAAGTCTGGCCCCAGAGCCCTTGCTTTCACCAGCGTCTCTTAAGCAAAAGGATGGGGGTGAGGTGCATGTTTCATGTGCAAAGGGCAAGAGGCACAAGAAAACAGAGCCAGTTACAGTCTCCCTGGAGAATCCAGAGGGGGCCCAAAGGGATGGGCAAGGTAGGTGCCAGCCTATGCTTCCTCCTGTCAGGTGGAGTTCTGGGGTAATGTCCTGCTTGCATTTGCCTTGCCTGGGATTAGTAACCCCAGACATGGAGACAAATGAGACATGGAGCTAAAGTTCTCCCAAAGACTTTGTTTCCCATATGGGAAGTATAATTTTCTAAACTAAGCAAATTACACCTAAAACCTGTAAATGCCATGTTTAGATGAAAACAAGACACCCCAAAATTAATGTAATCTCCCAATTTCCACCAATTATCTATTCCACTACCACCTCTCCACTTTCATCCTCCATGACAAAGAGCCTTTTCCAGAAATGTGTAGTTCTATTCTTCTGGTATCATCCTTGATGTTCTTGATATAGCCCCTATTGGTCCAGTAAGCAAGAATAGTTCCCAGACTGATTTTCTGTACCAGTAAATTCCTTCCTCTTGAGCTGCTCTTGACTCTCTCCTTTCTGCTCTGCTGGATCAGCTCCTCCTGGTCAGCCAGTCACCCTCAATTCTGTTCACAGTGATAGGCTCTCACCCTGGTGCATCAAGAAGAAAGAAGTTGTTTTTCCAAATACACAAAGATGTATTTCAACATGTATATACCAAAATGCTGTGTTTGCTTCCGATGGTCTGATTAGAGGTGATTAAAACATTGGTTTCAGTTTTATGTTTCATGTATCTGTATTTCTTAATTTTCCTGTAACATGTATTATTTACATAATAAAAGTAATAAAAGTTAAAGTTTTATAAAGAAGAGGACGCCTGGGTGGCTCAGCGGTTGAGTGTCTGCCTTTGGCTCAGGGTGTGGTCCTAGAATCCTGGGATCAAGTCCCACGGCTCCCTGTGGGGAGCCTGCTTCTCCCTCTGCCTGTTTCTCTACCTCTCTGTCTCTCATGAATAAATAAATAAAATCTTTTAAAAAGAAGTTTTATAAAGAAGACAGAGAGTCCTAACCTGTTCTCAGATACAGTCCTGTAACAGGCAAACAGCCGCACGTCTACCTAAGGCTGGCTGGGGAGTGAGTCCTCTGTGACTTTGAGGACTTTGATCCCTCCTTTTCCCAGGTGTGTTTCAACTTATACCACAGACAGCCTTTGTGGTATGGTAACTTACGTATTGGATCACTGAGAAACTTCTACTGTGCTTCTCTCTAGGTCAAATTTGGATCCCTTCAACCAGTACACTGAAGACCAGATTTGGGATGCCCTAGAAAGGACACACATGAAAGAATGTGTAAGTGAAGCAATGAGGAAGGGCTTTGCTGGAATTTCAAGAGTGGAAATGTAGTGATGCTGTGGTCACTCCTCAGGCTTCTCTGGCTGCCTCTGTCTAGCCTGGCCTGTCCCTTTATTTCCAGGATAGCTGTGTAGGATCACTTTAGATAAGGCTTCCCAGGCATTTCAGAAGGGGCATAAAAGTTGATATCTCTTGACCATGGTCCTATTGCCCTTTTGCTATCCATTGATTAACAAAGATATTAATGACCAACACTCAGATTCCATAATTCTTTTAAGTTCTATTTTAGTCATCATAACAGTATAACATGCTTTTTTGAAACATCTGTATATGCACCGAGCCTACAGAAAGCATGCAGCATGCAAAGGGAGTCATTAACCTCTTAGAGTAACTCAGCACGCACCTTCCTGAGGCCACAGTCTACATGATATCCCTGACCTGGAATAGGATCTTTCATGGCCCTGAATTGAGTCAAGCTCAGGATCCCCTGTCCTGATTCAACTAGGTCAGTTCTGCCTTAATCACTTATATATTGGGCTTCTTCAAACAATTTCATTTGACGGGTAGGCTCATAGCTTATTATAAAGGCAAGTTTGACAGCCATAAACCTATAACCTTGGAATACAGGAAAAGCAATCTCGCTATCTCCATCTCCTATTCCATGACCATATTTTCAGAACCAAAAATTAGGGCCACAATCTGACAGGATTTGGGGACATGAAAATACTGGAATTTCTAAGACCTTTTAATGGTATGAGGCTAACAGAATAGTATATTTGAAATATGGAATGTCATAGAAAATGAGAGTCCTAGTACATGTGATCATCACGCCTGTACCTTCTTACTAGATGAGCCAGATTCTTGGCTAATTGTTTCAGCTGTTTCAAAATAGTTTATTTTTGCCACTGGATTTTTGACAAAATTTAGTTGTTTTTTTTCCCCAAAAATTTACTTTTTGACTCTTCTAGTCTTTACTGCCTTTCTCCCTAGATTGCTCAGCTACCTCTGAAACTTGAATCTGAAGTGATGGAGAATGGAGATAACTTCTCAGTGGGGGAACGGCAGCTCCTGTGCATAGCAAGAGCCTTGCTCCGTCACTGTAAGGTAAGGTGGTTTGTGGAGTGGCTAGGAAGGAGAAGGATGGCCTTTCCCTGCGGCATGAGGTCCAAAGGGACTCCTGGCTCCAAGCCCAGTGGAGCTTTTTAGGAGCATGCCTAAAGATGTTTTTAAACTCACCTTGACCCAATCTGAGTATACAGGTGTTTTTGAGCCTTCAGACTTCCCTGAGCCTTTAATTTCCAAAGGGTGAATTTTGTTTCTGGCCAGGTAGTAGTTGTAGTACTCTTAGAAACTATAGACTGAGACCTCCAGGCTATCAAATACAGTCAGTCACTTTGTTTTGTAAACCAGAAAGGGAAGATCCAGAAAGATTATTCATGTTTAGAGTCACAGAACAAGTAGGGGCAAGCACTTTGTTAGATCAGTATCACATGCCTAGCCTTTTATTTGTGGAAATGAAGGCAAATGCATGGGTTTGGAGTTGTACCTGTTCTAAGCAAAATGATCCTTTTACACATGTGTGTACCTACTTAGGAAAGACAGATTATGGTATAAAATTCAAGCAATGAAATATATTTCAGCAAAACCTAGATTAAGTAGAATGCCTAAGGAATTGATTGGATCTCTCTTTCTCTCCTCTTTTCTGTCAGATTTTGATTCTAGATGAAGCCACTGCTGCCATGGACACAGAGACAGATTTACTAATCCAAGAGACCATCCGAGAAGCATTTGCTGACTGCACCATGCTGACAATTGCCCATCGCCTACATACAGTCCTAGGCTCTGATAGGATTATGGTGCTGGCCCAGGGACAGGTACTGAGCCCCTGGGGGATTGAGGCTGGCATGTGGCCTCATCTGGGAGGAAAACTGGCCACTGGCAGGATTGGGCTGATTGCCATCTTAGTGCTATTCTTAGCTTTCAGATAAGCAGCCTTAGCAACTCTAATCTGGCTGCCACTGGGAGAGACAGAGCCCTCCAAAGCCAGAGATTGAGTAGGGGCACTCTTACTGGGTTCTCATTTTGCTTTAATACCTACTTTTTTGTTGCTTGTAAAAGTGACATTTTGACTTAGGTCAGAGAGCTCGAGCACTTGACTAATTAACTCATGTACACAAGAATTGCCCAAGGTGTATTGAGTCCGGCCACCTCATGTTTGCTTTTTGCAATCATTTGGTGGTGCCAAACTTCTTACACTGGTGTTCCAAGCTTTCCTACAATCTGGCCCAGCCCCACTCCCTTCCTTTCCCACTCTCTCCTTGCAGGTGCCAATGACTGTAGACAATCTTGCATTCCCTAAGCTGGTTCCCCTAGGTCTTTTCTCACTCGGTTCCATCTACCCCCAATGCCTTTTCCTCTCATTCCCTCTTCTACATCCCCACATCTGTCTGCTTACAGCCTGCTTGTCTCTCTGAAAGACACAGCTTAAATACCCTGATTTGCCTCTGCCACCTTAAACTTGATATGTCCCTCTCGTGTAGCTCCTCTGCCTCCTCTGATGGTAGCTGGCTAATGCCCCATCTCCCCTATTAGACTGTAAACTCTCTTAGGGCAGGGCTCCATACCACATTCTTTGCACATGGTAGATGTTAAGTATGTCACTCACGATGTTAAGTAAATTTATGTTGAACAGATACCTCCTTTGTGTGCACCTGGGATGGCAATAGATTAATGGTTCAGCAGAAATAACAAGCCAGTTACAATGTGTGACTCTGATTAATAATAATGGCCACCAAAATAGCCACTTCCATCAAATGCTTATTGCGTGTCAGGCACCACGCTAGGGGCCTTACATACTGTCTCTCAACATGTAATTAATCATCACAACCACTGAGAAAGATACAGATGTTTTAACCCTGCCTTCCAAAAGAGGAGATGGGCTCAGGGAACTGAACCTATCTCCAGCCCACAGGAAGGAAGAGTTGGAGCTGAGCTAGGCCAGTGACTCCAAAGCCAGTGTTTTACACTGCAGGACCACTCTGTCCTTCTGTGGAGAAGTACTGAGAAAAGCAATTAATATAACAGGTGTAAGCTGGGCTTCAGAGTGGAGTTTGAGAGAACATAGGAATTCATTATTTTTCTCCTCATTTTGAAATTATATTAATGTTAGTGTGTTTTGTTACTATCTTTGTTTGCATTATCCTAAATGTTTACTGTGATTCTTATGCATTAGATACACAGAGCTTCTGCTCTGTACATAGGTATTAAATAGAATATAATAAAGTAGAGGGGACCAAGAACAGTTGGGAAGTTCTTTCTTAAAGACGCACATCTAGGGATCCCTGAGTGGCTCAGCGGTTGAGCGTCTGCCTTGGGCTCAGGGCATGATCCTGGAGATCCGGGATGGAGTCCCACGTCGGGTTCCCTGCATGAAGCCTGCTTCTCCCTCTGCCTATGTCTCTGCCTCTCTATCTCTCAGTGTCTCTCATGAATAAATAAATTAAATCTTAAAAAAAAAAAAAAAGATGCACATCTAGACCACATTGTTTCTACGAGTGGCCTAATGTTTTGGAATGGGGATTGTTTGGCTCTTTATGAAGGACTCTGTCCTTCTTTTCCCTTAATTTTTGTTTCTTGTGAATTGAAATTGCCTTGTAATTTTAGGAAAACCTGAAAAAAGCATAAAGGCAAAAATAAGTTAAGTCATTTACCTCCTCAGGGACAAGCATCAGTAATTCATAATAGATTAATTTATCCCCTGCCAGCATTTTTCATGCCCCTATATACCCAGACTCTAGTGGGTAGGATGTGCTCTGCTGTGGACGCACAATTCTGGAATGAAAGAGGTGAATAGTAGGAGTCTGTCATCCCATGGCCAGAGGCCAGAGGGGTGGCTCTTCAGCAGCTCAGCAAGGTCAGGTTCTGTGTCAGCTTCCACCCAGGGCCCACCTTCCCTCCCCTCATGGTGTGGGATGTCTGTGCTAGCACCCAACATCACATCCTCACACAAGCAGTCCTGGGGAAGTGTACTTTGTCCTCATGCCTATATTGGGCAGAACAGCCTTTCCTAGAAGCATCTCAGAGACTTCTCCTTGGTCAAGGCTGTGCCCCATGCCTTGGCCCGCTAGCAAGAAGGCTGGGAAAGTGAGTGTGTGACATTTTCTGCCTCTATCATGGAATGCAGGTTCTACCAGCAAATCATTCAGGGTTTTTTTTTTTTTTTTTTTTTACTGCAATATGATTTTCCGTGGCTGCATAGAAGTCCATCATAGGAATGGATAATTGACCAAATGACTTACTTCCTTTTTATTCTGTGAAGTGGGTATTTTGAGCTGTTCCTTTTCCATCTATAGTGGGTCAATTTACACAAGATGACATTTGCCTACTATGCCCTTGACTTGAGCTGTAATTTTTTTTCCCCCTGAGACTGATGTGAAGGAGGTCTGGATGTCTTTGTCTCTAACCCTTTGCTTATGCCCTGGTTAGTAAAAACAAAAAATCAAAAGTGAAACCCACAGGGGCATGGCAGGACTCATCGGATTGTGTGTCACTGTGATTCTGCCCCCAGGGGGCTTTGGGGCAGTGGTCCTCTGAATGACCCTGAGTGACGTGTCTCCTTCCTTTGCAGGTGGTGGAGTTCGACACCCCATCAGTCCTTCTGTCCAATGACAGCTCCCGGTTCTATGCCATGTTTGCTGCTGTGGAGAACAAGGTCGCTGTCAAGGGCTAACTCCTCCCCGCCACCAACGTCTCTTTCCTTGGAGCATTTGCCATCCCCTGCCTCGGGCAGGCCCCTCATCGCGTCCTCCTGCCGAAACCTTGCCTTTCCCAATTTTATCTTTCGCACAGCAGTTCAGGATTGGCTTGTGTGTTTCAATTTTAGGGAGAGTCATATTTTGATTATTGTATTTATTCCATATTCATGTAAACAAAATTTAGTTTTTGTTCTTAATTGCACTCTAAAAGGTTCAGGGAACCGTTATTATAAATGTATCAGAGGCCTATAATGAAGCTTTATACGTGTAGCTATATCTATATATAATTCTGTACATAGCCTATATTTACAGTGAAAATGTAAGCTGTTTATTTTATATTAAAATAAGCACTGTCCTGATAACAGTGCAAATTCCTTTCTATCATTTTTGTACAGTTTGCTGTACTAGAGATCTGATTTTGCTATTAGATTGTAGGAAGGGTAGCATACTGTTCTTCTTCGGCTGGTGGTTTCACGGTGCCGGGCTCTGTGGGTGTTGAACAGGAAGATGTGTGGCAGTAGTGGGCCCTCCAAGGGCCCCCTCTGTGTCCCCGCACAGCCACACCCAGGGCGGGTGGAGGGGGCTGCTGGAGGCCACTCAGAGCGCCGTGAATTCTCAGGGCTCCTGCTTTCTGTCCTGTTGTCATTCACTGTTTCCGTCGGGAGAGCAGTGGGGCAAAGCCCCAGACCCCCAGAACCCCCTTCACTCCCTCTGTCAGGAATGAGAATCATGGAAGAACATTCCTTGGACGGGGGGAGGTTCTTTCCTGCCTTCCTCTTTTTGCTGTTGTTTCTTAACCAGAATCAAGTCTCTTCTTCACAGAGTGTCCCACTGCCTCAGGTTCCTAACGCTGGCCAATGCACAGAGCTCTCCAGCTCCTACACCTGTTGGCTCCAAACCCCGGGGCCGGCTGCTGCTTTCGTCAGTGGTACTTTTTTCATTTGCCTGGTCCCGCACCTCCGCAGTTCAGTGACAGGGTTCAGGAGTTTGTGGGTCTGTTCTCTCTCACTGCAGTTGTCACACAGTCTGTCTCCCTCCAAAGTCTGCAACTTTAAGCAGCTCTTGCTAATCAGTGTCTCACACTGGTGTAGAAGTTTTTTGT
This sequence comes from Canis aureus, assembly GCF_053574225.1. Classification (NCBI taxonomy): domain Eukaryota; kingdom Metazoa; phylum Chordata; class Mammalia; order Carnivora; family Canidae; genus Canis; species Canis aureus. Next base: position 21,457,548 of record NC_135641.1, on the reverse strand, counting down.
ACTGTAAAGAGACCTACCTCAGGTTGCTGATTGCTGTGTGGTTCCGTGTGTTCCCGCAAACCCCCTTTGTGCTGTGGGACCAGTAGCTCAGGTGGGCGTGGTCGCTGCTGTCATCAACTGAATGGTCAGCGTTGCATGTCGTGACCAACTAGACATTCTGTCGCCTTAGCATGTTTGCTGAACACCTTGTGGAAGCAAAAATCTGAAAAAGTGAATAAAATTATTTTGGATTTTGTAGCACTCTTGGTGTTTAAAAGATGTCTTTGAATGGCTTTGGGGTCCTAGAGCCTTGGCTCTGAATATTCAATGATGGAGTCCCATGCTGGAAAGACCAGTGACAGAGCAGGTTGGTTGCCAGAGCAGGTTGGTTACCAGGGTTCCAGCATGCCTGGAATCATCATGGCAGGGGCTTTAGTCCCTTCAGCCTGTGTTCCTGGGCCTAGTCACCAGATAAAGCTGCCCTGCTGCTAATGGAGGGTGGGGCGGGGGTGTGTGAATGGTTGTGGGGAGGCAGGCAGTTGTGCTGAAATATACTTTAAACGAGCGGTTTGTTGAGAATTCTCAGTGGTTCAAACAATGCATTTGCCCTTTCAGCCAGTTCATTCAGATGAACTCCTTGAGAATTAAACACCATTCCAAAGGTACTCATTCTAAAGCTTCTCAATATATCGTGTCGAGTGCAGCCAAGAAGGCTTTTAAACTCTTTGTATTGGTTCTGCTGATCATCAGTGGAAATCATATCTTAAACCTAGCCATTTCTGTAAACTGCCATCTTAAAAATTCAGGGGGCTGGCCCTGAAGTTAAAATTCAGTTCCTCCTTGCCATGTACCAAGTGCTAAGTAGGCACCTGTGACCGTGGCACATGTCCTGGGTGGTGCAAGTATGGAACGTCCCTATCGTTGCACAATGTCCCATTGGACGGCACTAAGGTAAACAGCCACTTTTTTTGATTCCCTGGGTTTGCCTTCCAAGAAGGTAACGGTATCAGTGGAAGAGCTCCTGTGTGCTTGTCCTGTTCAAGCGAGCGAGTCCCTGCTGCATGTGAGACACTCCCCCCCTAAGGAGCCCCTCCTTTACTGCCCTTCTCTTCTATCTCCCCGTCTGTCTCCCTCACCTCTCTCACTGCTTAGCCCCTTAAAGGGAGGCACTTCCTACCTTCTGCCCACTGCCTCCCCCGCCATGGATCTTTCACTCCTACAGACACAGCTGCGGGCTTGGCCTGTCTCCTCCTCAGTGGGAGCGCCTCCAGCGGCATCTTCTGGGGGCCTCAGACAGCCTCTCAAAAGTCTAACAGGGCTCCTTGTCTCAATCAGCAGTCCTCTGGCCTCCTTAGTCTCTAGACTAAGTCTAGAAACCTTGAATGATTTCAGCTCTCCTGTCCCTTCCTGATAAAATCCGTCACTCCAGGGCCTACACATTCCCACCACCACCCCCTTCTCTTCTCTGCTTCTGCCCTAATTCAGGCCCACCTCCCTTCTTTTTTCATATTGTGGCTACAGCTCATAACCAGTCTCCCTGCTTCAGTGGCCTTCTCCGGACCATTGTATATACTATTGTCAAAATGCTGACCAAAAATGCAAGTTGGTCAAATACTTTGCCCAGCAAAAATTTTCAGGGGACAGTTGCTCGTAAAACGGCCCATATTCCTTAGGTTGGCATTCCCGGTGTCCATTACCTGGCTCCAACCCTCTATTTCTACTCGGTATTCCTAGAAACAGTCCAATATTTTCACACCTTGAAGTCGTTGCTATTAGCCTGGAAACAATTGATCCTCTCCTGTTTGTTTTTTTGAGAAGGATGGGGTGGGGGTCAGAGCGGGAGAGAGAAAGAATCTCAAGCAGGCTCCATGCCCATTGTGGGGCCTGACTCAGGGCTCGATCTCACAACCCTGAGATCATGACCTGAGCTGAAATTGAGTCTGACCCTTAACAGACTGAGCCACCCAGGTGCCCCAATCCTCTTGTTTAAAAAACCTATGTTTTGGGGACACCTGGGTGGCTCAATGGTTGAGCATCTGCCTTCGGCTCAGGGCGTGGTCCCAGAGACCTGGGATCAAGTTCCGCATCAGACTTCCCTCGGGGAGCCTGCCTCTCCTTCTGCCTATGTCTGCCTCTTTCTGTGTGCTTCTCATGAATAAATGAATAAAATCTTTTAAAAAAATTTTAAAAAGCCATGTTTTGGAGCACCTGCTGGCTCAGTTGGTGGAGGGTATGACTCTTGATCTCGGGGTCGTGAGTCCAAGCCCCACATTGGGCATTGAGTGCACTTAAATAAATAAGCCATGGTTATTTATTTATTTATTTATTTTTATTATTTTTCTTAAGATTTTATTTATTTATTCATGAGAGAAAGAGAGAAGCAGAGACACTGGCAGAGGGAGAAGCAGGCTCCACGCAGGGAGCCCGACGTGGGACTCGATCTTGGGATCCTGGGCCAAAGGCAGATGGGCCAAAGGCAGATGCTAAACTGGTGAGCCACCCAGGCATCCCAAGCCATGTTTTTTTTAAACTCAGATCAACTATTATCTCCTTTACTAGCCTTTCTCTTCAGATTCCCTTGGGTTCCTATAACCCTTTGCTTACACATCTACGTTTATTTCCTTTTTCCTTACATATTATAACATTATTTTCGTATATCTGCCCATGAATATAAACTTCTTAAAGGCAGTAAATCATCTTTGTGTACCTTATAACTCCTGGCTTAAATATTATGTTTTACGTATAGTAGATGCTTTGTAAGTATCACACTACTCAGCTGACTCTTGAATAGGGCTGTCCTCCCCACCCCCCCTTCAAAGCTGAGGTTGAAAGAAAGCGGCTCCCTGTGGGAACCCCAATGGACACTCAGCAGAATTCTAGATGCCAAGTTTATTGCAACTGTCAGATGTCACAGTATCATTTCCTCTTCTACAAAGCCTGGAGACTAGAGTCAGCAGTTGAGGAGTGTTGATGGGGAGCAAACTGGGATACTTGCAAGAGTGAAAGAAGGCACAATTAATAGTAAAATGTACAAAACAGTGCTCTGTGCTCTAGCACTGGCCCTTGCCCTGAGTGCCTGCATGTGGTGTCTGAGTCTAGAATCCTCCTTTGGTTAGGGATTCCTGGGTCTCCCAACCCTCCCTAGTAACAGCTACAGTCCCCTGAGGACTTGACCTAACTGTCCAGAGGCAGTCAGGCCACATGTATTTGTTTGCATTCACTTCCATGAATTACTGGGGCACGTTGTACAAATTAAACACAAGCATAAGAAATAAAATCCCCTCTTTGTTCGGGTGTGTGAAGTTTGGGGACCTCTCCTGCCTCACCTCTCATTTCTTCCATCTCTAGTGGTTTCTGTATCTCTTGATATTTATCTCCTCTCCTGTTTGTAGTGGATGGAGATGGGGGGTTGGGGGGATGGAACATCCTTCAGGCACTGAGCTTGGATTTAGCACTGATTTTGGGTAGATCTGGAAGTGGGAGAAACCACCTGAGCCCCGCCTACTGGGGGAAGCTGAGAGATCTCCACTGGTGTTCAGTGTGATATGGGACATGGCTCCTGCCTGGGGCATAGGCCCCTGGGCCGAAGCTGCAATATGTGGTCTTTACCCACTGTTTCTCCAAGGGCCACAGAAGAGGGTCTGGATGGGGGCCTGTGGGCAGAGAAGGGAGGAGGAGAGGAAAGGGCATTTCAGCTCTGAAGACACGGTTCCTGGGTCAGCATCAGAGAGGATGCAAAGGCACACCCAAAGCCAAGCAAGCCCTTGCACAGAAGGCTTCTACAGCTGCATCAGAACCTTTGGAAACAGGGCAGCCCCGGTGGCTCAGTGGTTTAGCACCTGCCTTCAGCCTGGGGCATGATCCTGGAGTCCCAGGATCGAGTCCCATGTCAGGCTCCCTGCATGGAGACTGCTTCTCCCTCTGCCTCTCTCTCTCTATGTGTGTGTGTCTGTCATGAATAAGTAAATAAAATCTTAAAAAAAAAAAAAAAAAGAACCTCTGGAAACATGACTGAGTGTTTCACACCCGTTTTCTCTTTGCCTTTAGCAAGCTTCCTTTTGAGTATGCTGGCTTGTCCCACCTGGGAGACAGCTGTGGAATGGGAAAACTGAATTTGGAGACAGAAAACCTGGATTATTAAACAAATCAGCTCACCTTCTGAGCCTCACTTTCTTCATCTGGAAAGTGGAAGCAATAACTTTCTTCACAGTATCCTAGAGAGGACTGGTTTAGAAATTTGATGTGAAATTACTTCATACAAGGAAGGTGCTCAACTAAAACATCTTATTGATTTAAGTTGTTCCTAGAGGACCAGGAGAGAGGGGTCTGAGTTTCATCCATCCTTGGCTTAGCATTTGAAAGAGAAAACAGGGAACCCCATGGCTTGGGTGATGATGATGGCTAGAATCACGAGACTGCCTATGAAGGTGCCCTCTGAGCTTTTGGAGGGGCAGACATACTCTGCATGCGGGCTTCCCTTTAAGTAGGAGCTTTGTGGTCCACATCCAACATCTCACTTGGGAGCCCCCACCTCACAATCTGACAACAAAGGCTTGGCCCAGCAATGAAGAAGAAGTTAGTACCTTGCTGGAGCCTCCATTCTAGATCTGTATCCCTGGATCTGCCATCCCTGGAATCCAGTGGTCATCTGGCCCTGTGTGCTGGATGTCTCTGGCTTAGGAGCCACATCCCATCCTCAGCAGCCAGTGTGACCTTGGGCAAGAGAGGGAGGAGGGCAAGTTCAGGGTTCAACACACTTGGAAGCACTGAGCAGACAAGTCTTCCACTTGTATAATACCTTTCTACAACTTCAAGAAAAGTCCTCAAATGTCATAGCTGATTTGGAGGAGGCTCTGGACAGCATTCCTGGCCAAGATACAGAGACGACAGCTGAAGCCAAATGGAATGTGGTCATTGAGATCACAGGCAGACAATAGACCCATCTTTCTAAACTACCCCCATCTCCAAAAGCAGAGTCACAGCGCTGCCTAACTACCTTCATCTGTGCTAAAGCCTCTATCAAAACCCTCATGACCACCAGCACCCCAAAACTACCATCCACATGTACCCAAACTGCCAAACCATCTGAATTAAATTGGAGGCTAGACCGTTATTCTAGGTGACATATTTCTGTTGAGAATGGTCGCTGGTCTCGAGTAGCTCACACTGCAGTGGGGAGAGGAGGCGGTCCAAGAGTCTGGGCATGCATGAAAGGAGCCCCATGTAGAAGCTCCTGTAAATGGGCCACTGGTGTGCTCACAAGAGAGGAAGATTGTGCACTGTGGGATTGGATCCCAGGGCCACCAAGTCTTTCTGTCAGTGAGTCCACATCACTCAATGGCTACTCACGACTCTGAGTAGAAACCCGAAGAAAGGGAGATCTGGTTGCCTTTAGGAGCTTGACATATTGTGGGAAAGATGGCGTAGACACAAAACGTAGACAACAAAACCAAGGAATCAATCCAGAATAAGGCAAGGACCACCACGGGAGACAGCTGGCATGTTTTCAGGAAGTGGCGAGGGATTGGTGGGGTTGACTAGAGAAGATTTTGGAGGGGTGAAGTTTCTGAAAAAAAAAATGTTATGAGGAGGAAGGAACATGATTTTCTGGAGAGGGAAAGGCAACTTCTAACAAACAGGTAGCAGTTTTGTGGGAATGGCATCAGTAACAAATATTGTACGAGCATGGAACATTATCCACAGCCCTTCCATGGAGTGTTGTCTAATCCCCCCATTGTCCCCAGTCCTAGGCAATCACTGATTTCCTTTCCATCTCCCTAGATTGGTCTATGCTGGACATTTCACATTAATGGAATCATGCAATATGTTCTTTGTGCCTTGCTTCTTTCACTTAGCATAACGTTTTCAGGTTCGTCCATGTTACAGGATATATTAGTACTTCATTCTATTTTGTTGTCAAATAATATTCCACTGTATGATTATACCACATTTTATTTATCCATTCATCAGTTGATAGACATTTGAGTTGCTTCCACTTTTTGGACTTGATGAATAATGCCACTATAAACATATGTGCACAAGTTTTTGTGTGAACACATATTCTCGTTTCTTTTCAGTATATACCTAGGAGTGGAATTGCTGGGCCATATGTTAACTCTATAATTAATTAGTTGAGGAACTGCTTCCAAAGGAGCTGCACCATTTTACGTTCTCTATGGGATATCTTACCCTCCAGCTGCTAATTGGATTTGACCAGTGGGAGGCACTGACAGAGATCAGAGAGTGAAGGAAAGTAAAGGTTGGGTATTTATCCCCGTAGAATTGCCATAAACCAGGTGCATCTGGCTAGCAAAGTCCTGAGCTCTTGCCAGTGACCCTCTCCACCCAGCTAGGGGCTCCAGGTTCTTCCAACATCTCTATCCTTTTACATTAAAAAAAAAAAAGTAGTAAAATATACATAACACAAAATTTTCCATTTTAACTGTTCTTATGTGTACGGTTCAGTGGCATTATGTACATTTACACTGTTGTCAACCACCACCAGCAAGCATCTCCAAAATTTTCCCATCTGCCCAAACTGAAACTCTACCCATTAAACAATGTTCCTTGACTTTTTTGAGTGGTAAAAGCTCCCCACTGTGGCTAGGCTTGAGCACTGCACTATGCTTTGTGGTTCCCCTAACCCCTGCCCACACACCTTTGTAAATTATCTCTTTATTAGACTATCCTTAATTTACTCAACTTGAGTGCACCATCTACCTCCTGCTGGCACTGGTAAGGGTATAGAGTTCTATGGGGCAGATGGTTTTTTCAATTGTACGAATGCAAAAACTGAGGCCAGTGGAGGCTGAATCACTTGCCTGGGGTCACTCACCCAGTAAAAGAAGAGCTAGGATCTAGACTGGCTTGAGGACAAATGAAACTTTAAAAGCAAAGACTACAGAGCTTGACTATGGACAAACAAATGGAGACCCCAGGCAAGGGAGGAGTCCAACCTGACCTGAGCTTGGAGCTAGGTGGAGGACAGTGACTGGATGCTGGGGAGGCCTCCACGGAGGCTGCTTAGTGCCTGGACAGAGAAGGGCAGGAAGTGTGAGTTCCAGTTTCGTATCCTGAGTTGGAGTAGCATATCCTGAGGGGAGACGACGCCACTCCAGGGGCTGTCCCCCATCCCTTGCTGAACCCACCCATGTAGTCCTCTGAGAGTCCTAGGCAGAGGCTGAAAGGAGCCTGACTGGCATTGAGCTCCATGGGCCAGAGGTGAGGCTTCTGTGGGAGAGAAGGTATCCCAACCTGTCCCAGGCTGAGCAGCAGGACCTCATTGTGACTGGCACGGCCGAATGGATTTACTCCATTGGGAAAGACTCCCGGAACTTGTGTCCCTCTGTGATGCTGCCTGAGAATGCTGACATAAAAGTGGAGGTCAGGCAGGGTGGGTGAGGAGAGTGGCCAGAGGAGGCTAAGGAGAAGGCTGGATTGCACTGGAAACCCTGGGACCGGGAATCCGAGGGGTATGGGGAGGCCCAAATGTTGCCTCTGCTCAGCAGGCTGGCTTTACTCACTTTCCTGCCCTGGAAACTTGGCACCTTCTACTGAAAAGGGAGCTTCCTCCTGGCTCCTTCCCCTTCCCATCCGAGAACCCATGGCAGCTAAGCTTTCAGCTATACCCAGAGACACTGCTCTAGGTGGGAATTCGGTCCTCTACTGGAGGTCCTGAAGGGGTAGGCAGATGAGCCTCCCTCTCTCAGCCGGGACACTAGAAGGAAGGAACTGGGCTCAGACATGTGGGGGTGAATCCTGGTCCTGCCACTCACTAGCTCTGTGGCCTTGAGCTTCCTTCAGTTCCGCATCTGTCAAATGCAGGAATGTTGGAGGAATTGCAAAAAATTGAAGGTAAAAACTGTGCAGAGGGGCACCTGGGTGGCTGGTGGTTGATTGTCTGCCATCGACTCAGGGTGTGATCCCAGGGTCCTGGGATCGAGTCCTGCATCAGGCCACCACAGAGAGCCTGCTTCTCCCTTTGCCTATGTCTCTGCCTCTCTCTCTGTGCCTCTCATGAATAAATAAATAAAATCTTAAAAAAAACAAAACAAAAAGACTGTGCAGAGCCTATCTCTGCCCAGAAGAGGATTCTGAGGGAGAAGCCTGCTGCCCTTGACCGTGACACTACCAGGAAAACTAACAGAACCATGCCTAGGGGAGCACTGTGTGTGTGGATGGAAGGGGTTTTCTGAAAAGCCATTTGTGATGGGAGATGGGGGAAATGGGCACACCCAAGTACCAATGGCTACACTAAGCCACCTTCTAGGGCCAGTGGATCTCAGCAGTTGGAGGGCTTCTGTTGTGTTGAGTGGGGTTTGAAGTCCAAGTCAGAGATGAATGGCTGCTGAGAACTCTGGATACCAGGAGACTCTTCCCTTCCCCATGACAACAGTCAGCTCTCAATCAATGTTGACTAAATATTTTTTAATATTAAGTTTTGGTTGAAGATACTAGATGACTGGTCCCCAGGCTCCTCATGCAGTGAGAAGAACACTGCACTGGGAGTTGACAAACCTGGGTTTTCAGTCCTTGTCTTTTGCTTTCTTTTTTGGCCTCCATTTTCTTCTTCTTCTCCTTCTTTTAGGATTTATTTATTTATTTGAGGAGGGAAGGGGCAGAGGGAGAGGGAGAAGGAGAATCTCAAGCAGACTCCCGCTGAGCACAGAGCCTGAAGTAGGGCTCGATCCCAAGACCCTAGGATCATGACCTGAGCTGAAACCAAGAGTCAAATGCCTAACTGACTGAGCCACCTGGGCACGCTGACACATTTCTTCTTCTTAACAATGTTATCCTTTACACGTTGTTGTTACTGTTATTCTTATTTTACAGACAGGGAAACCAGGTTAGAGAGCTCAGGTAAGGGCCCCAAACCCACAGTAACTAACTGACTTACCTGAGTTTCAAATTCTTCTCCCTCTGATTCCAAAGTTTTAGCTCTTTCTACCACATTCCCTGACATTCTGATTACTCCAAAAATGTTCTCTATTGAAGTCAATGAGCCGACTGTTGGATGGAGATGGTTTTTTGCCCATTGGTCTGCCAGACTGGCTGATACTGAACTATCCTTGGCAATAACTGTCCAGCAAGTCATCATAGGTTTGGCAAATGTTTACTAGAATGTGAGTACAAGACCATAAACCATGTCATTAGCTTCTCTTGCTGTTGGCATGGCAAGAGGCCCTGAGCCCTGATGGTCTAAAAGCTGTGTCAAATTAGGTCAAGTTAAAAAGGAGGGAATCTGGGGCATCTGGGTGGCTCAGCTGAGCATCCAACTCTTGATTTTGGTTCAGGTCATGATCTCAGGGGCCTGGGATCAAGCCCTGTGCCAGGCTCCACACACTGCAGAGACTCTGCTTGAGGATTCTCTCCCTCCCTCTCCTTCTGCCCCTTTCCCTGCTCTTTCTCTCTCTAAAATAAATAAATAAATCTTAAAAAAAGAAAAGAGGAGGGAACCAGAGTTCAGTTCTGTTTTATACCAATTGGGATCAGAAATTTCCTTATTAAGAGCCCATTTCTATCAATTTGATTCTAGGAATTATTGTGTGTAAGAGCTCCAGAGGCCCATTAATAACCTGGAGTCATTAATAGCCTGAGCTATTGAAACTTGTGTGGGGGGATCCCTGGGTGGCGCAGCGGTTTGGTGCCCGCCTTTGGCCCAGGGTGCGATCCTGGAGACCCGGAATCGAATCCCACGTCGGGCTCCCGGTGCATGGAGCCTGCTTCTCCCTCTGCCTGTGTCTCTGCCTCTCTCACTCTCTCTCTCTCTCTCTCTGTGACTATCATAAATAAATAAAAATTAAAAAAAAAAAAGAAACTTGTGTGGGAAATGTTTCCTGAGAGAGGAATTCAAAGCTTGCCAGCAGATCAGTAAATGTTACAGGTATTTCCAAAGCTATCCTCAATCATCCCCTCAAGTTGAGCAATAGCAAAAACAGCAAGGATCTCTAATACAGTGATGGCACTTCAAGCCTGTCTTCTCATTCTATTTGATTGTGAGCTCCAAATTGCAATTTCCTGGGAGGAAGCTGGCATAGAGTCCCCCAGCAGCCAGATGGCTCTGTAATTTGGGAGACAGGGAGGGTGGGCCTTTTCGTGTACTGGATAAGCTGTCCTCTGAGGCTATTCTATGGACTAAGATCAGTCAGGCACTCTGTAAGGAATCTGGAATATCACCCGGAACAGGAAATAAATAATTCTGGAAGGAAAAGAGCATTTTTCCAAGGCCCTCTGCAACTGAAGATGATTATTAATAGATTGCAGAGATTCCTTCACCCTGGTAGGGGAAATCTCCCAGGACCATAATTAGGAAATGGATAGCTCACTCAGACAGCAGCAAAAGCATGTGCCCCCCAGCCCCTCCACTTAAAGCCATGGAGTGACCACCCTTGCTGGGTGACCCTTGGTCCAGATGGCTGGGATCACGTTTTTCCTTAAGCCTGCAGAGTGCAACTAAAAAAAAGAAAAGGCACATCTGGCTGGCTCAGTTGGTAGAGCATGCAATTCTTGATCTCAGGGTTGTGGGTTTGAGCCCCATATTGATCACTTTTTTAAAAAGTTGAAAGAAAAGAAAGAAAGAAAGAAAGAAAGAAAGAAAGAAAGAAAGAAAGAAAGAAAGAAAAAGAAAGAAAGAAGAAAGAAAGAAAGAAAGAAAGAAAGAAAGAAGAAAAAGAAAGAAAGAAAAGAAAGAAAGAAAGAAAGAAAGAAAGAAAGAAAGAAAGAAAGAAAGAAAGAGAAAAAAGTGCCTTCTGAAAGTATTTACATCAGCTAAATTTCTGCATTCTTTATTTGCTTCTGTTTAGGATGTCTGCTTCAAACTCTCCAAGTTTTTTCGTTTTGTATTTTTTTTAAAAGGTTTTATTTATTTATTATTTGAGAAAGAGAGAGATCACAAGCAGGGAGGAGGGGTAGAGGGATTAGCAGACTCCTCGCTGAGCAGGGAGCCCAATGGTTTGATGGTTTGCTTCGCCTAACTGACTGAGCCACCAAGGCACCCTCTTTTTTTTTTTTTTTTTTTTTTTTTTTAAAGATCTTATGTTTTATTTGAGAGACAGAGAGTGCAGGAGTGAGAGAGCACAAGCAGGAGGAGGGGCAGAGGGAGAGGAGGAAGCAGGTTCCCCCTTGGGCAGGAAGCCTGATGCAGGCTCCATCCAGGGACTCCAGGATCATAATCGGAGTCGAAGGCAGACATTTAACCCACTAAGCCACCCAGGCGCCCCTTTGTATTCAATTTCAAGACACCTTTGTCAAAATCAAGAATCCTGCTGCCAGTCCTCTGGTCCCCACAGGAGAGATTGATGAATTCTCTGGTGTTTGTTAAATGAGCTGCAAGGTACGAAGCCTTCCTCAGAACCCCTGGAGCTGAGTGTCCCAGGTCCTGAGTGGATAACCAACCCCATCCTGGTTCCACTTTGACCTTCTTGTTAGCCCAGGGCCAGAAGGTGAGGAGCCCTCTTGTAGGGGCCTTTGGCTTCTTTGGGCTCCCACCTAATCAGGCTGATTGTCTTCCCACTCACTCACTTCTCCTTTGAGGTTAGTGTGAGGGCTAGGGCTGGGTAGATTTCAAGTTCTCTCCCTTACCTAAAGAGGGTTAGGGTTGGGGCTAGGGCTGGTTAGGGTTCATGTCTCCTCTCCCTACTCTGAAAGAGGGAAGCTTTTTGTCTCCTCCCCTTCTCTCTGCCTCTTCACGCAGTCTTTCTTTCTCTGTCATTCCATTTCTCGTCCACTTACCACCACCACTCCCCCTCTCCCTATAATAAAGTTGTCCTGCACAGAACCTGGTCCTCTTCAGTCATACCCAACAGCTGCTGGCCTTCTCCACAAGTGGCAGTAGCTGTGTCTCTAGACCTGGGCTGGGAGTCTTCAGGATAAAGGTGGGTGGCCCCTAGCCAGGACAGCGTAATGCTCAGCGACTTCACTGATGTGAGCCTGGACAAAAGGAACCCAGGGAGAGCTGGCTGCTAAACCTTTCGGTGGCCTCTCTCTGGGCCACTCTCAGCCCTGGCCACTCTCCTGGGCCACTCTCACCAGCACACTGGGTGTTCTCAGAGCTCACTTTAGCCTACTGTCAGAGCTAGGTGCTGGGTCAGCTGAGGCTCCTGGAGCCACACCAGCTTCTCTCTGCAGGGCACCATCATCTTGCCCAATCTAGCCTCTGTGCTCCTCGATCCTGAGTGTTGGGAGACCCCTCAACAGTTCAACCCAGGCCTCTTTTTGGACATGGGTGGAAACTTCCTGGTCAATGAGGCTTTCCTGCCATTCTCTGCAGATACTGGGCAAAGCATTGGGTTATGGGTGGTAGGTAGAGGGTGTGATGGGACAGGCACAGAAACAGCTACCACCATTTAACCTTTCTCTTTGTTTCTGGGGCATCAAGTGGGCCCAGGGGACCATCTGGCTCTGATGAAACTCTTCTTGATGTTTGCCAACCCCTTCAGGACCTTTTGGTTCCAACTGCCAGAAGGGAGCCTAGGGTGAGACCTACAATACATTTGGGGCACTTTGTAGCCCCAGCCCCAGAAGATCTGTGCAGTGCCCCCATCTGAGTCGCCCCAACCTGGGCCATGGTGGAGGGGGGGACGTGTGGGAGGATCTGTAGCCAGCAGGGGATCTGGAGACCTGTCCCCCACAAAGTCCATCCTCAGTCTCTCTTAGCTTCAGCAAAGTTGTAGAAGAACAGGGTTCCCCAGCTCAGCTCTTGATGTGTCCCCCTCATACAGGCTCTGTGGAGTGACATTAGACAGGAGACTTAATAAGGATTCTCCAACAGTAGCTCAGTTTCAGTAGTTTAGTTCATAGGTTAGTTATGTTTTGGGAGGAAAGGATTTTACAAAGTTATTTAAGATTTGGCATTGAATTATTTCACAAGATTAATCTGGGGAGTCAAACCTCATGCGATGGCAGCTAAATAGGTTGAGAGGGAAAGCCATTTGAGAAAAACTGCCAATATAATACTGTGTGCAAATAATATTGATGCTGGTGCCTAATGAATAAGCCCCAAACTGGGCGATTTATTTTCTACCCTCTCCTGCCCTCTCCTGACCAAAGGGAAGAAGTTCAGGCCGCTCCAGACCGTGCAGGAAAGCTCTTCCCCAGTCTGTTATCCCGCAAAACTAGCAGCCAATAGGACTGTTCTCTCTCTCTTTTAATATTTTATTTACTTATTCACGAGAGGGGGGTGGGCAGAGACATAGGCAGAGAGAGAAGCAGGCTCCATGCGGGGAGCCTGACATGGATCTCCCCGGGCCTCCAGGATCAGGCCCTGGGCTGAAAGTGGCGCTAAGCCGCTGAGCCACCCGGGCTGCCCACAATAGGATTGTTCTCAACAAACTATCTACCAAGCACTCCCTTTACTTCTCCCTTAGCCCCCGCCAAGGTCCCCAAGTTTTGGAACAGTATGTTTCAGACAAGTCTTGTTTATTTTAAAAAGATTGAATTAGGGGTGCTTGGGTGGCTCAGTCGGTTGAGCATCTGCCTTGGGCTCAGCTCATGATCTCAGGTCCTGGGATAGAGCCCTGTGTCAGTCAGGCTCCCTGCTCAGTGAGAAGTCTGCTTCTCCCTCTGCCTCTACCTCTTCCCCTGCTGTGCTCTCTCTCTCAAATGAATGAATAAAAATATTTTTAAAAAAGATTGACTTATATGAAGTCAAAATCAAAAAGATCACTGCACATCTTTTAGAATTGCTAAAAACAAAACCCTGACAATCCCAAGCACTGGAAAGGGTACAGAGCAAACCCTATGAATGGTACAACCACAGTGGAAAACAGTTTGGCAATCTCTTGTAAAATTAAACACTTCACCATTCAACCCAGCCATCCCACTCCTGGGCATTTACTCAAAAAAATGAAAACAGATGTTAACACCAAGACATACTATATGATTCTATTTGTATGGTATTCTTGAAGAGACAAAACTACAGGAATGTAAAGCAGATGAGTGGTTCCTGGGGTCTGGGAGTAGGGTTATATAGGTTGACTATAAAGGGGATAGGAGGACAGCCCTGGTGGCTCAGTGGTTTAGCGCCGCCTTCAGCCCGGGGTGTGATCCTCAAGACCCGGGATCGAGTCCCATGTTGGGCTCCCTGCGTGGAGCCTGCTTCTGTCTCTGCCTCTCTCCTTCTCTCTCTGTGTCTCATGAATAAATAAATAAAATCTTTTAAAAAAAGGAGGGGGACATGAAAGAAATTTCTAGGGTGATGGAAATGTTCTGTATTATAACTGGTGATGGCTATACAACTGGATATGTTTGTCAAATTTCATGGAACTGGGCACCTGGGTGGCTCAGTGGTTGAGCATCTGCCTTCGGCTTGGGACGTGATCCTGGGGTCCCCAGATCGAGTTCCACATTGGGCTCCCTGGAGGGAGCTTGCTTCTCCTTCTGCCTATGTCTCTGCCTCTGTGTGTATGTGTCTCTCATGAATAAATAAATGAGATCTTTTTTAAAAATCATGGAACTATACATCTAAAAGGGTGAATTTTATTTTATATAAATCATATCTTAATAAATCTGACTTCTAAGAAAGGCATGTCTTTTTTTTTATATTTTATTTTTTTAAAGTAGACTCTGGACCCAACTCAAACTCACAGGGCTCAAACTTACAACCCCAAGATCCAGAGGTCACATGCTCTACCAACGGAACCAGCCAGGCGCCCCTAAGAAGGCATGTCTTACTATTCTCCTTTGAGTTATTTAAAAGATGCACGTTGGGCTCCCTGCAGGGAGCCTGCTTCTCCCTCTGCCTATGTCTCTGCCTCTCATTCTGCATCTCTCATGAATAAATAAATAAAATTTAAAAAATAAAATAAAATATGCACATGTGAGTGCACCAACATTTCAGTTAGTAGCATCTCAATCATTGCTGCTGCGCTGAGCTAGGAGAATCCCCATCAGAATTAAGGAAACTTGATGTATTAATTAGCCTCTGGCTTTTCTGCAGACAAGCCTAGCCATTCCTCTAGACTTCATGAAATCCTGAAGCTCTCTCACAGCAACTTATTTTCTGTGTGGAACCACACCTATAACCTGGAGAATCCAGACTGGGATCCACTGAGCAAGTTGGGTCCCAGAAAGCAGCAGAAAGACTGGGGTTTTCTTGCCTGGGAGAGTCTCCCCCACCCCCTCCCCAAGTCTGGCACCTGTTTGTGGCCCCGGTAGGCCATAGGGTGGAGAAAACACAGCAGCCTTAATCCAACTGCTTTTTGCCTCCCTCCTAAATCTTTTCTTTAGAAGTTCTCCCCCTGTTAGAGTCTCGCTGGTATAGTGAGAAATATATTTGGGTTTTGTGCCTAGCACAAACCCTTGGAATTATCCTAAGTGACAAGAGTGTCTTTTGTCATTCAGAAGAAGCCCTTTTGAGTTTACTCTAATGAGGTGATCTGGACAAAGTCAGAATGGGGCTGATCACCAGAAAGACCAAGAGTTTAAAGGATTGGAATTTTCAGCCCTACCTACCGGGCCTCTGGGAAGGGGGAAAGGAGGCTGTAGATTTGCTCTGTAAATACTTAAACTATGAGATTTGATGAGTTTCCAGGTTAGTGAATACATCCATTTGTTGGGAACACCCCAGTTCCATAAGGACAGATGTTCCTATTCAGGAGACCCTTCCAGGTCTCACCTTGTGTACCTCTTTATCTGACTTTTTGTCTGTATCCTTTATAACATCTTGTATAATAAACTGGTAAATGTAAGTAAATGTTTCTCTAGAGGTTCTGTGAGCCACTCTAGCAAATTAATTGAACTCACCTAGAGAGTTGTGGAAACCTCTGATCTCTAGCCAGTGGGTCAGAAGCACAGGTAATGACCTGAACTTGTAACTGACATCTCAAGTGGGGGCATGGGGACAGTCTTGGGGGATTGAGCTCTTAACCTGTGGAATCTCACACTATCTACAGGTAGAAAGTTTCAGAACTGAGTTGATTCCTTGGTGGTTTTGAAAAATACACCTCAGAGCTTCTATCTAGAGCTTGCAACACCCTCTAGCATCTACCCCTGCCATCTTCCAGTCTCCTGTCTTTCATCCTGCCTGGCTTCCTGCATGTTACTCCATTCAAAGGCCAACTCCTCCAGGAAACTTTCCCTCATATGGGCTTGGACTTTGGTTGAAATCCCAGTATTGCTCTGAATAGCTCAACTTTTATGTGCCTTGGTGTCCTCATCTGTCCAATGGGATGCCAATAGGAATTTTTCCCTTAGGATTGTTGTGTGGAAGGCTCAGCACAGAACCTGGCATATGATAAGTGCTCCATACATGTTGGTGGGAATCTCTTTCTCCCATACACCCATATAAGCACTTCGTACCTTTGTTTATGGCCATAAAATAAAAATGATGATGATGAGAGAAAGCCTTCCCCTGTGGATGGGCTTCTACGTTAGTTTCTAATTATTACCTCATAATAATAGGATGATAGCTACTGTGCATTGAGTATTAACCATGAGCAACTGGGTATTTGATACAAAGTCATTTAATTTTCAAAGTGACAAGGTAGATATTATTATCCCAATTTACAGGAATCAGAGTCAAAGTGTCAGAGTATCTGTAAGCCTCTAGCTGGCCCATGGCATTGCCACTGTGGGAACTGGAGAAAAAGGGGAACCCATGTAAAAATAATGCTCATGCTGCTTGTTTGTGCTGTGGGTAAGTCTTTTGTCTTTTTTTTTTTTTAATTTTTATTTATTTATGATAGTCACACAGAGAGAGAGAGAGAGGCAGGGACATAGGAAGAGGGAGAAGCAAGCTCCACGCAGGGAGCCCGACGTGGGATTCGATCCCGGGTCTCCAGGATCGCGCCCTGGGCCAAAGGCAAGCACCAAACCGCTGCGCCACCCAGGGGTCCCCAGTCTTTTGTCTTTGACTCAGGAGTCTCCTGTTTTCTGCCAGCAACCAAACTCATTAGCTTCTCAATAGGGTAAAATTAAGTTCCAGACTTGACACCTATGTCCTAGGCAAAGTGAATTTATTTTAGTTTCTCGAATAAGTCATGCCCTGAAAAACATCACAAATACTATTCTTTCTGCCTAGAACATTTCAGCCCTTCTCTTCTTTTGGTCACCCCCACCAGTTTCTGTAGGAAGACTTTTCCCTTGCCTCCTGTTCCCCATCTGTCAATTGTAGTATTTTCCCTTCTTCTAAGCTCCCACAGAGCCTTCTGTTTCCTGGCTCAAGCACTTCTCACAATGTGTTGTAATTGCCTGTTTATTTACTTGCCCCCCTCCCTCAGTAAAGCAGGATCTCTGTGAGGTCAGAGACATTGTCATCCAAAATACGCCCTTGGGACCCTTGGGACGGCTAGGTGGCTCAGGGGTTGAGCATCTGCCTTTGGCTCAGAGATTCTGGGGATTCTGGGATCGAATCTTTCTCTCTCCGTGTCTCTCATGAATAAAAAAATCTTTAAAAAAAATACACCCTAATACATTGCCTGGTATACAAAAAGTGCTTCATAAATATTTATGTGATGAATACAGTACAATTAGAGTGATACGCATAAAGTGGTAGTAAAAAAAAGCATAAATGGAGGTCATTTAAATAAGAGTGGAGGTCTGGGAAAGGCCTTTAAAGAAATCAGAATATGTCACCCCAAAGTATGCCTCTTTGACATAAAAATTATTTTGAGTTGAAGGCAATTAAGAAGCAGTAAATCCTAAAAGCAGGAAATGTCTCCTTTCCTAAAGACAGACTCTTAACAACCCAAAGACCAGAGGCCAGGCACCAGAGGATCTGCAAACAAACCTCGTTAAATTAATCCTTGTCTTTCTCATTAAGGAAGATAAGGACTACCTTGCTCTAGTTGGACTACCCCTAACCTGAACCTCACTGTCAATTCTTCACAAATTATTGTTTCTTTGCCTAACAGATATAAAACCTTCCTGTTCTGATCTTTTCTTCAGATCTTTGTTCTCTGGCCTTTCCACGTAAGTGTAAAAATAAAATAAAATTTGTATGCTTTATTAGGAGGCCTGGGTGGCTCCATCAGTCCAGCATCTGACTCTAGATTTTGGCTCAGGTCATGATCCCAGGGTCACATGATGGAGCCCCACATTGGGCTCTGTACTCAGTGGGGCACCTGCTGGAGATCCTTCTCTCCCTCTGCCCCTCCCCTGCTCTCTCTCTTTCAACTAACTTAAACAAATATGTGTATGCTTTTTCTCCTGTTAATCTTTGTCAGTGTGATTCTCAGACCTAGCTAGAAGCCCCCAAGACAGTTGAGGAAGACTTTCTCCTCCCCTACAGCCTCCTGGAAGAGAGGACAATTGAGGTTGGTCTGAAGGATAAGTCGCTTAGGTAGGTTCAGTAGGGAGAGAAGAGAAGGGCGTTTCAGACGGTGAGAACGGTTAACGTGAACATGGAAAAAGCAAGTGCCTTTAAGAAAACGGCCTATCCGGGCGGCTTGGGTGGCTCAGCGGTTTAGCGCCGCCTTCAGCCCAGGGTGTGATCCTGGAGACTCGGGTCGAGTCCCACGTCCAGTCCCACGTCGAGTCCCACGTCGGGCTCCCCGCATGGAGCCTGCTTCTCCCTCTGCCTGTGTCTCTGCCTCTCTCTCTGTGTCTCTCGTGAATAAATCAATAAAATCTTAAAAAAAACCCCACAAAACCGGCCTATCCTGCAGAGCTGGCTGCAGCCGGGGTCAGAGGGTGGGTTGGAGTGACAGGAAACAAGGCTGCCTGCCAGGTAGGTAGGTGAGGGCTCAATCATGACGTTTGTATTTCATCTAGAATCCAGATTTTCATTTCAGATTTAGACTTTTGGTTAAAGATCAGACTTTTTGTGAAGATACATTTACACCCTCTTAAATGTCTCATACCATGAAGTGGCGAGGGGCACCTGGGCGGCTCAGTCTGTTAAAGCCCGTGGCAGTCCTGATTTAGGCTCAGGTCAGGATCCCAGGGTCCAGAAATCCGGGCCCAGGGAGGGGCTCTCTCTCTCTCCTGCCCCCCCGCCCGCCTCCCCCCGCCATCCCCCACCGCAGGAAAAAAAAGAAATAATGTAGGAACACGTGGGTTGCAATGATGGTTTCTTCACTCATTCCCTTCTGGGCCTCTGTAAGCCAGGGGTGACCGTATCCGCCTCAAGTGTTTAGTGGAGATTAAGTGCAGTAACCTGGGTAGAGGGCCTGATGGGCGGCATTACTCGGTAAACGCTGGCTTGCCCTTCTCTCTTTCCTCCCGACCACTCGGCCGCGCTGCCCCCACGTGCGCGCCCGGCCCCGCGGGGAGCTCGCCGCCCGCCCCCCACCGAGGCCTCGCGAGCTTCCGGCCTCCGCCGAGCCCGGCGTGGCGGCGCTCTAGGCTGCACACTCCGGCGCTCTATGGTTCTTCCTCCGCCCCGGAAGTGGTTCCGCCGCAAGAGTTGGTAAGGTCGGGCCATGGTGGGGCAGAGGTTGGGAAGATGGCGTGGCGTGGCTGGGCGCAGAGAGGCTGGGGCTGCGGCCCGGCGTGGGCTCAGCCGGCGGGCGGTCGCGGCTGCGAGGAGCTCACTGCGGCCCTGGCCCCGCCGCGACTGCTCGGACGCAGGTAATGACCGGGCTTCTTTCCCCTCAGACCCTCAGCTCCGGCCGAGCATCCTCGGGGGCGCAGGCCGCGCGGGCCTGCGGGGCTGCCTTCGCTCACCCCCGTCGTCACCCCTCCCTTCCTCTCCATGCATCCCGCTTTGCCCTCTCGCCAGCCCTCGCTTCTCGCCGTGCCAGCGTGCGCCGAGCCGGGGTGCCCGTGACCGACCGCGGCGCAGCTTCCCGTGAGCCCGCGCCGTCTGCCCCTCTCCCAACGGGAAGGACGTGAGGAGAAGGGAGCTTAGTCTCTGAGGGCTAATTGCGTGCCACGCCTCATAATCCCGCGAAGAAGGTATTAGACCCACTTTTTTTTTTTTTTTTTTAAGTAAAGCCGTTACACAGATGGGAGAATAGCAGAACTGACTCTATCCGTCTTTATAAACCTGTGTTCTACAAGTTACTTTAAAAAAAATTTATTTATTCATGAGACACACACACACACACACACACACGCAGAGGGGGAAGCAGGCCCCATGCAGGGAGCCCGACGCGGGACTCGATCCAGGGTCTCCAGGATCATGCCCTGGGCCACCCGGGCTGCCCTACAAGCTAACAACTTCTTTACTGTTTAGAGAACTAAGGGAAGACGGAGTCCATGGGCATTTGCTTTGCCTTCTGCTAAGTCTTAGGAGAGGCTTCTCTGTTGAAGAATGGAGACCATGGAATATTTGGTTTCCAGATGACTTGGAAAGAAAACTACAATATTGGTTTTCCCAAGTAGAAGCTGCATGAAGAGTATACTCAGTATTTGCTGCTTTTTTGTTGTTGTTGTTGATTCAATTTTGAATTAAGAGAAGAAAAAAAAAAATCGGCTGTCCGAGATTTTGATGTGGTTCGATTCGAAATTTGTTCCAGTTGTTTAATCTCGAGTTCGAACCTTCCCAGTCCCTGAGTTGGTTCCAGATGCCTGGAATCCCATCTGATGGTAGAGCAAGTTAAGGTAGAGTGTTGAACAGAGTGGTCAGCCAGTGGCAAGTGAAGGCTCAAACGTGGTGGAGTTTTTGCCTGATTTTAAGAATCACCTGGAATGTTTGTAGACTTTTCCCAGGCCCCCTCCCAGTTCTATCAACTCAGAAATTGTTGTGGGGGTGAGGGAGTGGAAAAACCTGTAATTCTTGGCAAGCACTCCCAAGTGAATTAGGGATTTGTGAAAACTTGCATACATTGTAGCTTAACCTCCTGACACATCTTAACATTGGAACTTCAGGCACTAACCTTAAACTCCTGGGGAGATGGAGAATCCCATCTGGAGGTTAGGTGGAGGTGGTGACAGATTTCAGTGGTCCAGATTCCATAATTTCTTCCAAATCCTGTGAAAATTGCATGGTTTGGGGGTGGGAGGAGCAAAAATGAATATCACTATTAGGAAGCAACAGGTGTGTTAATATTAAAAATAAGTATTAAGAAGGGAAAGCAAAGGAAAAATACCTTGATTAATGAAGAGCTTCTGGTAAAAATTGGAAACCATTTGAAAAAAACAAATGAAAGTGTGATGTGAAAGGTTAGCATCTATTTTTTTTAAGTTTGCCTTTTATTTGCAAAGTTTGAAAATGACATTTTTTATGGTTGCATAGAAAAATGTGCATTTCAAGAGAATGTAGGTAAGCCTGAAATAGATATGGCGGCTCACCTCTGGAAATAAGCACTTAAATAGGAAGAAGGAGTTACCTTCTATGTAACTTTATCTGCTCTGCTTTGACTTCCTGTGGTTCTAAGATTAGTATACAGACTATAGTTAGAGGTAAGGTTAAAAAGCAGAGTTCTGGGCCCAATCCTTGTCATTCTGATGTGATAGACCTGAAGCATGGCTGGAAATTTGCAGTACAAGTAATGATAGAAGAGTTCTGTAAACTATGGAAGGCCCAATGCAGCCCACCTGGTAAAAATGATTTTTATGTTTTTAAAGGGTTGCAAAGCAAAACAATATGTGACAAATGTGTTCTTCATAAAAACTAAAATATTTGCTATCTGTCCCTTTACAGAAAAAGAAAATCTCAGGCTCTTCAGAAGCTTTACCATTATCAAATTTCTGGCAGCACTTCTAAGAAATGGTTTAGGCTTGAAAGAAGCCTGCACAATTTCAGTTGTATGGAACTATCCAAGAGAGTAGTTGGTTGTTCAGCTACTTTCTCTGTTTAATTTATCATCTATTGACTCAAGATGGGTTTTAAGAGAATAATTTTGTCATGAAAGTGTTTATGTAGAATTCCTCCTCCCCTAAATACGTTTAATTTCTTTTTAAGTGTAATGAATCTATTGGTTGTATGCTTAGACACATGTTGTCTTCATTTGAACATGAGGCCATTTCTACTCAATTTATTCATGAAAATCTGTAGTAACAGACATTAGTGCTGACTCGTACATATATCTAAGTTGCATTGTTAAAAACAGTTCACAAGACTGTTTTCACTCATTAAGCCAAGTAATTCATAGATACGACTTTTCCTATTTATTTATTTATTTTTTTTTAATTTTTATTTATTTATGATAGTCACAGAGAGAGAGAGAGAGAGGCAGAGACACAGGCAGAGGGAGAAGCAGGCTCCATGCACCGGGAGCCTGATGTGGGATTCGATCCCGGGTCTCCAGGATCACGCCCTGGGCCAAAGGCAGGCGCCAAACCACTGCGCCACCCAGGGATCCCTATTTATTTATTTTTTAAAAGATTTTATTTATTCATGTGAGACAGAGCGAGAGAGAGGCAGAAACATAAGCAGAGAGAGAAGCAGGCTCCAGGCAGGGAGCCCGATGTGGGACTCGATCCCGGGATTCCAGGACCATGCCCTGGGCCAAAGGCAGGCGCTCAACCACTGAGCCACCCAGGCATCCCGACTTTTCCTATTTAAAAGTTACGGGATCATGTTAAACAGAACTATAGGGGGATCCCTGGGTGGCTCAGTGTTTTGGCATGGAGCCTGCTTCTCCCTCTGCCTGTGTCTCTGCCTCTCTCTTGCTCTCTCTCTATGTCTATCATGAATAAATAAGTAAAATCTTAAAGAAAAAAAACAGAACTATAACAATCATATGGCTAGTAGAAATGGGTATTTATGAGATCTTCCGACTTTAAGTACATTACTGCTCTTACAAATGACTGGTTATTGGAGGAAGGACCAGAGCAGCAGAGCTAAAAGGCAGGCCTGTTTTCATGAGTTAGTATATGCCTCTAGTGGCCCTCTCCTCCCTTTCTACTCTCTGCTCACACCATCCATTTTATCATATTGTTTCTCTTTGTTTTCTGAACCTTTTTCAGGTAAGTGATTTATTCATTTATTTTTCTCCCTTTTGTACTGATATGAATGAGAGCTAAAGAACCTAAGCTTGTAAATATGATCTCAAACATTTTGCAGTTAGAAACGTTTATGATGCTTTATCCTTGTTTTTGCATTTTAAGAAATTTAAAACAAAAGCTCCTTACGAACATAATGTACCTTTCCTACAATGTGTGCTGAAGTACTTGATCTAAAAATATTTTTGTACTAACAGAGGAAACCCAACTCTAACCAACCTAAGTAATTAGGGGAATTTATTGGCTTACGTGGTTAAGTCTAGAAGTAGGACTGGCTTCTAATGTGGCAAGATTCAGTATTTCAGATTGTCACCAGGATTCCATTTTTCTCCATGGGTTGGCTCTGCTTCCTAAACGTTGGCCTTACTCTTGGCGTGCTCTCCTTGTTGTAAGATGGCTGTCAGTAGTAGCTCTTGGGGCTATATACTCTTAGGTTCACATCCAGCAGAAAAAGTTCTCCAGGGATGCCTGGGTGGCTCAGCGGCTGAGCGTCTGCCTTTGGCTCAGGACATGATCCTGGGGTTCTGGTGTTGAGTCCTGCATTGGGCTCCCTGCATGGGGCCTGCTTCTCCCTCTGCCTGTGTTGTGTCTCTGTCTCTCTTTCTCTTTCTCTCATGAATAAACAAAATCTTAAAAAAAAAAAAAAAAAAGTTTTCCAGTATTACAAACAAAATCTTGAAATTCACTGGACTAGATTTGCCTGATTTGGGATACGTGTCCATTTTTGAACCCCTCGAAATTGGCAGGAGTAGGGGCTCTCTAGGTTGGTTTAAGCCAGTCAGGAGCTGGTGCGCCTCTCCCAACCAAATGGCTGGAAATTCCAGTGTACTGTTAGAACAGGGGGAAAGGACTTAGATGCTGGGAGTCAGCGAGAAACGTTCCCTACTGTCAGATCTAGTGAAACTTTTGTGTTTAAATTCTTTGTTATAAGTCCAAATTTTTGTTAGTCCTAGTCAGATAGGATTACCCTGTAAATAACCATTCTAATTGAAGTGGAAGTTTTGTTAGGAATTAGGTTCTTTTTTTTTTTAAGATTTTATTTATTTTTTCATGAGAGACAGAGAGGGAGAGGCAGAGACATAGGCAGAGGGAGAAGCAGGCTCCATGCAGGGAGCCTGACATGGGACTCGATCCCGGGTCTTCAGGATCACGCCCTGGACTGAAGGTGGCGCTAAACCGCTGAGCCACCGGGGCTGCCCAGGAATTAGGTTCTAGCTCCATTGTAAGTGGTTCATGAACTAGCAGTTTAGGCCTCGTCTAGGATAGGGGTGGCAAACTTATTTTGTGAAAGGCCAGGTAGAAAATGACAGGGTCGCATATGGTTTCTGTCACATACTCTTTCTTTTCCTTTAAATAACTCTTTTAAAAATTTAAAAACACTCTTAGCTGAAGGGCCAAATCCATCCTCCAAGCTGAAGTTTGTCAGTTTGTGAGCTTGTTTAGAAATGTAGAATCTCCTATTTTTTCCGCCTCACACTTAACTAATTTGGAATCTGATATTAACAAGACACCCAGTGATTTGTATGGATACTAAAGTTTTCCCCAAATCTGTGGTAGATCAACCCTGGGAAATAAAGTTTTTAGCTTTCCAGCTCCTGCGGCATATAAATATGTGCCGGATAATAGGAATAGGTGTTCAGTGAACCAGTTTTAGTTCTATTGAACAAGTCTTTTTTTTAAGATTTTATTATTATAGAGCATGCACACAAGCCAGGAGGAGAGGGAGATGGAGAGGAAGAAGCAGACTCCCTGCTGAGCAGGGAGCCACCTGCGGTCTGAATCTCAGGATCCCGGGATCATGACCAGAGCTAAAGGCAGATGCTTAACCAACTGTGCCACCCAGGCACCACTGTTGAACAAGTTCTGTATGTCCAATTATAATTCCCAATATGTATATACTTAAAAAAAAGATTTTATTTATTCATGAGAGACCCAGGCAGAGACATAGGCAGAGGGAGAAGCAGGCTCCCTGCAGGGAGCCCAATGCCTGAGTCAGTCCCAGGACCCCGGGACCACACCCTGAGCCTAAGGCAGCAGCTAAACCACTGAGCCACCCACATGTCCCTGTATATACTCTTTTCATATGTATATATTCTTAATATATATATTCTGCATCTGACCTTAACCCTGGGGCCAACTTGTGTAACATATTCTCAGTGTCCTTGGCCCCATGCTTATTTTTTTTTTATAAATTTATTTTTTTTATTGGTGTTCAATTTGCCAACATATAGAATAACACCCAGTGCTCATCCCATCAAGTGCCCCCCTCAGTGCCCATCACCCAGTCACCCCCACCCCCCGCCCACCTCCCCTTCCATCACCCCTAGTTCGTTTCCCAGAGTTAGGAGTCTCTCATGTTCTGTCTCCCTTTCTGATATTTCCCACTCATTTTTTCTCCTTTCCCCTTTATTCCCTTCCACCATCCCACGCTTATTTCTAAGGTAAATATTATTCAAGGCAAAAGGTCTGGCTTTGCTTAAAGTTAGGTTCCGAAACTGGTGTATTTGTGTTTCTTTTCAAACGTGCACTTCAGAATTTTTGTTTTTGTTTTTGTTTTTTTAAGATTCTATTTATTCATAAGAGACACAGAGAGAGGCAGAAACCTAGAGGGAGAAGCAGGCTCCCTGTGGGAGGGAGCATGATGCAGGACTCTGATCCAAGGACCTCAGGGATCACAACCTGAGCCAAAGGCAGATGCTCAACCACTGAGCCACCCAGGTGCCCTGCACTTCAGAATTTTAAATGAGTTGATAAGCTATAGAAGTAATCTTTTATTAGAATCGATTGAGTTTGTGTCTTCTAGTGTTACACTATTGGAAACATAAAGGAGTCTCATCCTTCACATTTCTTGGTCTAATAAGAAAAAAATGCTAGAAAACAACACTTGGTTACAACTTGTGGTCTTTATTTTATTTAACTTTTTTTTAACTTGTGGTCTTTAAAGGGAACATACTCTTGTTACTTTATGTCACACCTTTGTCTTTTGACCCGAAGTGGTGGTACTTTATTTACCAGCCATGCTCTATGTTACTTTTAATTATTTAATAAAAATTATATCCCCTCTCCCAAAATAAATAAAAAATCCAAATGCAAGGGATTAACATTTGCCACTTTAAAGGTGTTATCAGTTAGGAATGCATTTGGCTGTAAGTAAATTTGCTGTTTAAATAAATGAGGGGATGAGTAGTTAGCATAAGATGATGGAGGTCAGTGGCTGCTCTGCTCAGTAGCTCAAAAATCCCAAGGTTAGTATTTTAATCCCTTGGCCTTTCTCTTGGCATTCAAGATGACTGCCCCAACTCTAGGCATTACAGCCTTATTCAAGGCAAAAATGAAGGGGGGAGGGTTATGGTAATGACACTAATGATATGTCCATTGTTATAGAGAAACAAATGTTCCCAAGAGGCACGTAAAAATTCTTAAGTCTCTCATTTTCTGAGAACTCTAATATGGCTACCCTGTGCCATAATGAAGGCTGGAAAAGTGAAGGTACTTATCTTTTCTAGCCTCTGCAGAAAAAGGCAATAGAAAAAGAAATAGATTTGGGATTAGCTGTTTAATGGTATTTGCTAAAGGATATTCATGATACTGGTAACAGGGCTATGAAGGAAGTTCAGAGCCATTCAAAGCAGCATTGCTTTGTTTGAATAAGTGCATTGCTTTTCCAAATAGATTTCCTCAAAAGGAATAGCACTTATTTGGAAGTATAAATTATGAATTATTAAAGGTTTCAAGGCAAATTCCTTTATCACCATCACCCATCCTCACCATGTGACTTCTGAGAAGTTGAACTGTGGAGTGGACTCAGTGTTGAAGAAAGAGCATACTAGGCAAGTAATAGTAATAATAGTTGCTATGCCATTTTTCTGAGTTTCAATTTTTTCCAGATCTCTACACTATCTGGGTATCCTACAGTTGCTAACGATACTTTATTTTGTGTAAGTATTAAGTGTATAGCCCATGGATTCTGACAAATGTATATACCTGTGGAACCATCACCTAAAGATAAACATTGTTTTGCTCAACAATGTTTTTGAGTTTTATCCATGGTGTGTAATCAGTAGTTTGTTTTTTGCTAAGTAGTGCTCCATTGTATGAATATACAACAGTTTGTCCTTTCCCTTTTTGATAGGAATTGAAGTTCTGGTTTTTTAGCTATTAGAATAGAGCTGCTGTGACGACAAGCATTTGAAAGACTGCCCAAGATGGAATTCTTCATGTCTTATCTTCCAAGTTCCTATTTTGGTCCCCCTGATTTCCCTTGTCCTGGTGAATAGTATCACCTTCCTTTCAGTTATTCAAAATAGAACGATCATTCTTGACGCCCTTCTTTCTTCTAATAATTATTCATCTTTTCTTTATTAGGGGCTGATCTTGGTGATAGAGATACAGTGAATACAAAAGTAATTGTCTAGTTGTGGTACAGGGAATAACTCTCACATAAGCAAAAGAGTCTATACAGGATGCTTTAGGACTCTAGGAGTACAAAGGAGACACCCACCCTGGTTAATGAATGATTCCTGGAGGATGAGATAGATGAACTGAATTTTGAGGGGCACAAGAGTGTTTTAACAAAGGGATGTATCAGAACAAGGGAGTAGCATTGCTGAGTTTGATGGGAGGATGAAAAATTATTGTGGAGTTTAAAGGGGAATGATACTACATTTGTGTTTAATAAAATGAAGATGAATTGCAGTGGGGCAATATTGGAAGTAATGAGGTATGGGCATTCCTCAAGTAATGAGGAAATAGGGCATTCTAGGTCAGAAGAGATGAGCTAGGAGTTGTATTGAAACTCGAGAGATTTTTGGTCCTCTGAGAAGGCATCTGGGAACTATTGAATGAGGAAAAGTGATTTAAGAACAACATATAAGTTAAAATGTTTGAAGTTAAGTAAATTGTTGCTGTACTACAGGCATGAAGTGAGGGATTAGGAGTGAAATTTTTTTTTTTATTTGACAGAGTTGGTTTTTAATTGGATGGTAAAAAATAAAGGAGAAAACACCAAAATGACATTTAGATTTTTAACTTCAGCGATTGAGAGAGCTGTGGTTTCTCTGAAAGTCTTTCTCAGAAAGACTGAGGAAGTCAGAAAATGGAACTGTTTGTAGAGGAGGAGTTTCTTATTGAATATATTGGTTTTAAAATAATTAAGAGCATATCCAAATCAAATTCAGTATACAGATGGAAATACAAGACCGCAAGATTGAAATTAGGACTAAGAAAATATATTTAGAAGTCATCACTGGCCACAGAAATACATTTATTCAGCTAAATGTTGGAAGGCCTGTCTGATTTCTGCTTTCAAGGAGCTTTGAGTCTAGGAGGATGGTATATTTAGAGTACAATGAGAACAAACAGGAAAGGGCCTCTACTTTGTCTACTTAAGGAAATTTTACAAAAGAAAAAATTCTTCATGAATTTATATGGGTTGAGTTTGAAAGAAGAGCATGTAAAGGAACTATTGGAGACTTTGAATGTATCTATCACTAAGGGATAGGAAGAATGGGGAGAAGCCATCAAGAAAGTGAATTTGAAGAAAAGGAATGAGATCTTACAGGAACTGGGTAGGGCTGGTAAGTATGGTCAGTAGTGTCAATGTTTTGAGGTCAAGCTATGAGGACTCAAAACAACAAAACCCTTTATAAAACACTTGGCAGGTGTCCCCAGAGCTGAGTGAAATAAATAGATAGAGAAGTAGGGAAAATCCATCAACTTAGAATGATCAGTATTTCTATAAAAGAAAGCAATTATTTGAATTTGGAGTGACTTTGAGGATAATCCTTATATTTAAATGTTTGTCCTAGAAATTGAACAAACTTCAAACAAAATAACAAAGCCATTCTGTGCAAATTCACACTGACAAGTTGGAGTTCTCCAGCTTTTTCCCAGACTCCGAACTGTGTGTGGAGGAGGGAGACAAATAATTTTGCTGATTGATAACACAAGTTAACAGCCCAGACAAATTCACTTTAAAGTTGCTGTGGTTTGTGTGTCTCTGTCCCCTTTTCTAGAAGGGCACAGTTCAGTATTTTGACTTAGAACCTTAGCTGGAAGTAGGAATGTTGGCTTCTTTGGGGCTATGGAAGGAGAGCAGATGCAGGCCGAGGGTGAGGGTCATGGAGGTTGATGTTTGCAAAATGCAGCTGTTGCTAATCTCTCATTTTCCCCTTAAAGGTTTGACTTTTTTATTCAGCAAAAATGTGGATTCAGAAAAGCACCCAGGAAGGTTGAACCCCGAAGATCAGACACAGGAACAAGTGGTGAAGCATACAAAAGAAGTGCTTTGATTCCTCCTGTAGAAGAAACAGTCTTTTATCCTTCTCCCTATCCTATAAGGACCCTTGTGAAGCCCTTGTTTTTTACTGTTGGGGTAAGTGCTCATGTCACCAGGAGTTATTTATCTTGCTGCTGCTGTAGTAAGGAAGTATATTTGTCTTATTTGGGCTTCCTTAAAGACAAGTAGAAGGGGATTTAAAGGATCTGGGTATCTGGGGAGTCATGAGTGATTTTGGGAAAACATGAATTTAACAATTGCTATTGTTACTATTTTTTAGGGAGCTCATATGCATGCGTGGGGGGGAGGGGCAGAGGAAGAGAGAAAGAATGTTAAGCAGCCTCAATGCCCATTGGGGGCTCATGAGGCTCTGTCTCATGACCCTGAAATCGTGACCTGAGCTGAAATCAAAGACACTTAACCAACTGAGCAAGCTAGGTGCTCCTAATAATTGCTATTAGAATCTGGTTCACTTCTGTATGCCCTGCAGAAGAAACTTATGGCTCTCTTATTTGGGATAACATTTTATGTGGTATTTTGAATTTTATTTGAAAATTTCTAGCTGTAAGCAGGCCCCAGGGTACAGTAAAGTTAATAAAATGGGGAGAACAGTTAAATATTCTTTTCACCTAATTAAGTTTCACTATGCCAGATGTTTCTGTTCCTTCTGTTGATTTTGCAAGAAGCAATGAAAATGAAATATTGTTCTTAGATCTTTGTATTGATCTTTTTTTCTTTTGAATTTATTTTGTGATATGTTTTATATAGTTTACAGGCTGTGCATTTGGATCGGCTGCTATTTGGCAGTATGAATCACTGAAATCCAGAGTCCAGAGTTATTTTGATGGTATAAAAGCTGATTGGTTGGATAGCATAAGACCACAAAAGGAAGGAGACTTCAGAAAGGAGGTAAACATGGCTTTCTTTGTTCTACTTGATCACAAGTTTAGAAGTCTGGTTATTTGTTAAGTGTTTTTAATGATGATAACATTTACATCAGGGGATACAAAGTTATTGAACTTAGTATTCGTCTTTAGGGTCATTTCATTGCAATATCAGTGCTTTTTTATATGTCTGGCAGTAATGTACTTGACGGTATTCTAGGAGGTTTGTCCCTCTACCCACATGTATCAAAAATCACTGGATAGTTGCTAAAAATTAATGGGCTGGGGTTTCAGCTCTACCAAAGTTTAAGGGCTACTGTTTTGCATTACCTGCTGAATTGTTTTAGAGTAGGTAGTAGAATCGCCGGCATTTTTTTCAAAGCATCTATGCCTTAGGTGTAGAGATATTATGTGGATTTTATTTTATTTATTTATTAAGATTCATTTATTTATGATAGAGGCAGAGACACAGGAGGAGGGAGAAGCAGGCTCCATGTCGGGAGCCCGACGCGGGACTCCAGGACTGCGCCCTGGGCCAAAGGCAGGCGCTAAACCGCTGAGCCACCCAGGGATCCCCTGTTATGTGGATTTTAAAAGGCTGCTCAGTGTGGGATGCCTAGGTGGCTCAGCAGTTGAGTGTCTGCCTTCAGCTTAGGGTGTGGTCCTGGGATTGAGTCCCACATCAGGCTCCCTGCGAGGAGCCTGCTTCTCCCTCTGCCTGTGTCTCTGCCTTTCTGTGTGTCTCATGAATGAGTAAATATAATTAAAAAAAAAAAAAAAAAAGCTACTCGGTGACATGATGTTTACACACCTCTGTTAACTACCCACTGTAGAATATTTCTCCCTCAGGGGATAAAGTTGAAAAGGGCACAAAATATAGAGCTTTTAGAGCTTTTCATTGTTTCATATGCAAGTTGGTGACCCTCTTTCAATTTAATTGATTTTTTATTTTTATTTTTTTACAAATACTGCCTATAAGATAAACCATACTTCTTTCACCTGACAATACTTAAGTGAGCAGGGAGGCCCTAAGTTAATGTGTGGATCCAGGTTCATTTGGTTTTCAAGCACCTTTGTTTTTTGTTGATTTGTTTTGTGTTTGTTTTTAGTTTTGATATGTGTGTGTGAGAGAGTTTCTCCTATTAGTTTTCTCCTAATGATAATTCAGGGTCCTTTGAAGTACAAAGAAGTATTCATTCTTCACTTCTTCACTTCCCCATAGACTTCACTTCTTCACTTCCCCATAGACAAATGCAAGAAGCCTGAGCCTTACCTGGTTTAGAGAGGTTTTGTGTCAAGAGGACAATGGGTGTGATTATTTGCATGTGAAAGCCACAGTAGCTAACAGTGATTAATTCAGAACAGTATGTTTAAGAAGATAGTAACACCTGTTCCATAATGCTGGATTCCTTAGAAAGCTACAGGTTTCCAGCATGTCTATATTATAAAGTATTTTTAAAGATTTTATTTATTTTAGATCATGAGCTTGGTGGGGAGGAGAGCGTGTGAGCATGTGAGCTTGTGTTCTTGCACTTGAGCAGGGGAGGGGTAGATGGAGAGGGAGAAGCAGAGAATCTCAAGTGGACTCTGCCCTGAGCGTGGAGCCCAACGAGGGTTTTGATCTCAACACCCTATGACCATGACCTGAGCTGAAACCAAGAGTCAGACGCTTAATCAACTGAGCCACACAGTTGCCTCTATATTATAAGGTTTTGATGGCCCAGATTGGTTCTTTAGAATGGTGAAAAGTGACACAAGCAGAGTAAATACATGAGCACATAAGCATGGGTAGCAGCATAGGGAGAGGGACAAGCATGCTCTCCGCTGAGCAGGGAGCCCAATGCAGAGCCAATCCCAGGACCCTGGGATCACTGTGTGAGCCGAAGGCAGATGCCCAACCAACTGAGCCACCCAGGTGCCCCTTTGGGCACCTAGAATTTAAAACTCGATTGGACCTTGGTGAATAAATCACTTAACCTTGATACCTGTATATAATCTGATAGTGTGCTAGGTGCTTTATGTTATTAATATTCCTCACAACAATATTGCTAGGTACCTGTGTCTCCATTTTTAGAAATTATTTGTCTGAGGTCACAGAGCTAAACAGCGACTCTGCATGGAGATTGTAGCCTCACTAAATCACCTGTGTTTCTATTTTGCCACATATCTATTGTCTGTATATTGGTAATATTTACACAGGAATCTTTTTATGCACAAAGCAATTTCGTTTTCCTAGCCTGAAAGTATTTACCATATGGTGATAGGCAATTTTCCTTCTGTTTTAGATTAACAAGTGGTGGAATAACCTAAGTGATGGCCAGCGGACTGTGACAGGTTTGTGTTAGCTTACACGTTTTAGCCATTCAAGGGAAGAGAAATCAAACCAAAAGGTACAGTATGTCACAGTCAATGGCTTTTGTGTACACTGCTCACCAGTGGTTTAGAAGACAGAGTCTGTACCTTCAGGCTAATGTAATATTTTATAAAAAGTAGTGTGACGTAAAGGTGTGCATGATGTTCTGGATCACTTATTTTCTAATTTGACCTAGTATGATACTGATCAAATAATCTTTGTTGTAGAATCCTAGCTTGTGAAATAGGTTCTGAGTAATTATTACTTCCCCTGTTAAAGAAATTAAAGGGGACATTGATTAAGTACCTTCTTTATGCAGAATGCTTTATACACATTCTCTCCCTACCTCACAGGGTTGCTTACCGGGTAGTTCTCTCCCTTTTTACCAATAAGGAAACTGGCTTTCAGAGAAGGAACTTTTCAAAGGTCACACTGCTAGTAAGTAGTAGAGCTAAGTTTTAAAACCCAGGTCTGTCTCATTCTAAAGCTAATTTTCTCTTTACTGCACCATGCTGTTTTTAAAGTCTTTATTTATTAAATAAATGTAAGCATGCCATGCATGTCACCATGATAATTTTTGTTCATTGTCAATTTTCATGGAAAGATAAATCCAGCTCTTCAATATAATACTTGTACAGGATTTTATGGACTTAGTTATTTGAGAATTTGGGGAAATGGATTTGAAAGTTTAACAATTGTGCAGATAGGGAAAATGTCTTCTAGAGAAATAGCAAAATACTGCTTTTTCTTAAATATGGTTAGACTTAATGGTACTCTTAATTTTCTTTACCTACCTAAGAGGAGAAAAAATGCTCATCTTTCTTCTTTTGGGCTCTTTGTCTAGAAGATTTACTTTTTCTCTCTCCTTGTTAGAACCTGAACTGGTCTTCAAGCTTATGGTTTAGACATTGTTTCCTGCAGTAACTGTTACCAGACCAAAGTGAATCTGTTCCTTGGTGAATTATAGACAGAGACTGTATCAGGTTGGAGTTGCTCAGAGTTATCTTTATTTGTACAAATGAGACCATGGGAAATAATTTCCAAAGCCATGACTCCTTTCATCAGGGCTTGGGGTGAATATTCAGAAGGGTAAAAGATTTTAATATAATGAAGCTGAGGTAGCAGGCACTTTCTGACTCACCTACACAGGCTTCCTCCTCAAAGATTTCTTATCCTGTTATGGCAGTTCATTAGTTTATAAAAGATGAAAGTGACAAGCCGAAGCTTCTGGGAGTGTCCTAGGTTTAGTGGGTCATGAGATCTTGTCAGTAACAAGTGCTTTAATATTTCTGAACTCATTGCACTTTTTTTTTTTTTTTTAAGATTTTATTTGAGAGGGAAAGAGATCATGGGAGAAGGGCAGAGGGAGAAGCAGACTCCCCTCTGAGCAGGGAGCCTGATGCTGGGCTCCATCCCACGATCCCGGGATCATGACCTGAGCTGAAGGCAGGCAGTTAACTGACTGAGCCACCCAGGCATGCACCTCTCATTGCACTTTTTAATCATTTATTTATTTCAGAGAGTGCACGCATGTGCAAGTAGAGAGAGGAGCAGAGGGAGAGGCAGAGAATCCTTAAGCAGAGTCCCTGCTGAGTGCAGAGCCTGAGGCGGGGCTGGATCCCAGGACCCCAAGATCATGACCTGAGCTGAAATCAAGAGCCCGATGTTTAACCCACTAAACTGTCCAGGCGCCCTATGCTTTTTAATAATTTATAGCACAGCTTGCCTTGTAATTGTACATACAACATCCTTAAGGACAACAGGGAGGTTTTTCATTTTTTAGGGCGACTAGCACATGTCTTGCACACAGTAATGGCACTTGACTAAAAATCTGCTGAGTGAATGAATATTGAATGGGCTCTTGAATCAAAAGATTGAGATTTTTCAAAGGTATATTGCTATTACTGTAGAATTGCTTAGTCAGTAAGGTCTTAATAAATAGAATACCTTCAAAGACAGCTCCATAATAGCTCATCTGTTTTCATTGGGATTAACAGGGTTTTTCGTTTGTTTGCTTGTTTTCTGAAAGTAACTAAAGTTAACATTATTTCCTTAGGGTAGCAAAGTTTTGATTTCCTTTGATATTTTCAAAGTATCTCATAGTTAGTTGACACCTAGTGTTTTTTGAAGATAGTAAAGATTTTATGTCATTAAATATTTGAAGAAACCTTGGGATTAAAATGTAAAACATTTCTCATGCCAGTAAATACCTTATACAAAGAAGTTGGTATTTGGAGACCACTGAAAATCAGAATTCTTTCCCCAGCCTTTTTCTTTTACCTTAGTCAAATCCGTTATTTGACACATAGGATATAGTAGTAGAGAGAGACAGACATTTTGATCTAACTGGCAGCTTGAGTGTAAAGTGCTTTGAATCACAGAAACATGAACAGTCATGCTAACTCCTTATTATGAGGTTATCTAAGTGACTTTTAAGTGCTGAGGAGGTGCTGTCCTTGGGAGTAACTTTTTCAAAGGAACTAGAGAACTGATCCTTTTTTTTTTTTTTTTTTTAAAGATTTTATTTATTTATTTGAGAGAGAGAGAGAGTACAAGCCAGGGGGAGGGTCAGAGGGAGCAGCAGACTCCCCACTGAGCAGGGAGCCGATGCAGGGCTTGACCCCAGGACCCTGGGATTATGACTGAGCCACCAAAGTGCCCCTAGAGAATTGATCTTCATCCTCCTGCTCTCCCTTTGGTTGGTTGGGGATTTTTTTTTTCTGGTGTTAATCTTAATTACTACACAGAAGTATCTTCCCAAACTTCACCTTGCTTTGAAAAAAAAAGTTCACTTGGTATTTGTGGGAGCATCAAGTAGCATTCTTCAAGTTAGACTTGTCCCTGGTGCTTTTACACTTCAATTAGTTTCCTATTGTATTGCCTTGTTCTGCAGGGGTTTTAAGCCTGTACTGGAGGTCCCTAGGCAACCCGCAGTTTCTCTCAAATAGATAAGGAGAGTATTTCCCCTACCTTTCTAGCTTTCAGGTATGTCTGTGAGATACCTGCCAGGTTTTCTAGTAGCTCAGCAGAATGCTGACTTTACTATTTCGGGATTTAGGTAAAGCAGAGAGAGAGAAACCTGCCAAATTGTTGTATCTGATGGAGGAGGAGATGGAGAGGAGGAGGAGGGGAAGAGAAACCTCAGAAAACAGTGCCCTATTTTCTCTGCTAGTCCATGTGTATCGTCAGCTCCAAAGTTAGTCACTATCGCACCCTAGGGCCTTACGCCTTCTGCCCCAATCTCTAAAAGTGTATTTTTTTTAATTTCATTTTTTTTTTGCTATTTTCCTTCTACCAGGAATAGTTTATTTTTTAGTTTTTATTTCCTTCCTTCCTTTCCATTTTTAAGTAGGCTCTACACTCAATTTGGGGCTTGAACTCACAACCCTGAGATAAGAGTTGCATGCTCAGGGCACCTCACTGGCTCAGTCAGTTAAATGTCTGCCTTTGTCTCAGGTCAAGATGCCCGGGTCTTGGATTAAGCCCCATGTTGGGCTCCCTGCTCAGTGGGGAGTCTGCTTCTTCCTCTCCTTCTGCCCTTCCCACTCTTGTTTTGCTCTCTTTCTCTCTCAAATAGATAAATCGTAAAAAAAATAAAAATAAAAGAGTCACATGTTCTACCAACTGAGCCTGCCAGGTGCCCCTAGTTTCAATTTTCTTTCCCTTTATACCTTTGAAAGATTTTGATCTATACCTCCTAGGCTAAAGTCTGCTTCCCTGCTCCTGAAGTTGCTGGTAAGGCAGTGTTAACTGGATCTAACTAATCTTAAACTTTTGTCACTTTTTCCTGAAATTCTTAGCTTCTCAGTCTTCTGACAAGTTATTTCTGGGTAAAGAAAAACAAAACTAATGTTTGAGTGCCAATTAGGCTTCAAGTACTAGGGTAGGTACTTTACATATATGCTGTTATCCTATTATTAATCTTTTTATTTAAGATTTTATTTATTCACGAGAGAGAGAGAGAGGCAGAGACACAGGCAGAGGGAGTAGCAGGCTCCCCACAAGGAGCCCGATGCCAGACCCAATCCCGGGACCATGGGATCACACTGTGAGCTGACGGCAAGATGCTCAACCACTGAGCCACCCAGGCACCCCCCTTATTATTAATCTTAATTGTAAGAGCCCTTTTGGTGGTATTCTGATTGTTCACATTGAGTAACTGAGGCTCAGAGAAGTTAAATAACTTGTCTGAGCTCACACAGCTAGAAAGGGTAGGGATGGGGGGAATAAATTTTTTTCCCCTCTCAAGTGCATTTCCTAGTTTAATATACATTTTATTATATCTTTTCACTTTCTACTATAGCAGATCACCTCACCAATAACTTACCTTTCTGTTAACCACACTGCCACCTCCCAAAACAAGGTATCTGGGTGTTTATTGACAGCCCAAACTGCAGTGGCTTGTCCTAAGACAGCAGGCTGGCACTCAGGGATGAATGGGAGCTCTTTTTGTCTACTTAGGTTAGTCTTTGTCATTGTAAAATGAATAAATGTGCATGGTAACAGGATAAAATAGTGTTAAAGAATATATAAAGTGAAAAATCTCTGTAGATTTCTAGTTCTGCAGTTTTTTTAAAAAATTTATTTATTCATGAGAGAGAGGGAGAGGCAGACACAGGCAGAGGGAGAAGCAGGCTCTATGTAGGGATCCTGACGTGGGACTCGATCCCAGGACTCCAGGATCCCACCCTAGGCCGAAGGCTGCGCTGAGCCACTGGGGCTGCCCTAGTTCTGCAGTTGTTCCCATATTAACTACTGCCTTTTTAGTTACATTTGTATATTCTTCCAAAGTGTTTATATATAGGCATTTATACTCCTTTGCACCTTGATTTTATTATTCTCTTAATATCTTAAAGGACATTGTATCAGTACAAATAAGTCTATTACATTCTTTGTTTTATAGAAGTATAATGTACATAGAAGAATATGCACATGTCAGATGTACAGTTTTCACATGAGCCCATCCATGTAATTATAATTAGCACCTAGTTCAAGTACAAAAATGGAAATTACCAGCACCCTGGGCTCAGATTATTCTTTTTAATAGCCGTGTAGTAGTTCATGCAAATGATTACTATGTACCAAGTCTTCTATTAATGGATATTTAGGTTAGTTGTAGTCTTCAATAAATAATATTGCAGTGAATATCCTTATATAGAGATATTTGCATCCTTTTGCAAGCATATTTTTAGGATGAGTTAGTAGAAATAGACTTCGTAGGTCAAAGAGTATGTACTCTTAAAAGTTTATTGTCAGATTGTCTTAAAATAAGTTTTAAATATTTATTTAAATATCTATTTAAATTTAAACATCCTCCAACAACCTACAGAATCTAAGTCATTTATTTCTAAAAGTTGCTCACAGGGGAGGTTACGTATTCTCATTTATAGGGAAGGTGCAGAGAAATAACCCCTTCTGTGGTTAGTTTGTAAATGTCTTTGTCTACCTTACTGTGAATTTGCCCCATTCTTTCCATCTGCCTTTATCAGTTCTAACTATCTGTATCCCAGTTGGAAGATTTAAGATAGATGGTCTTTCTGAATTTCCTCTTGATTCCAGGAAGCTGTAGGACCAGTCCTTAGCTAGTTTTGTTGATACTGCCCAGGAAGAGAAATTATAGTCACTGCGTGAAGCCAACAGGATGATCCCTATGCCTATAATTGTGCTTCCCAGGGAACCTGAGGTAGGAATCACTTGAGCTCAGTTCTTTGGTTGTCGTGGATGTATATATTTGATAGTGTCTGGACTCGCCAGGTCTAGCCTCCCTCAGGTAGAGAAGCTGTGGAGAGGTGAGCTGGCCCACTGCATCAGCGGAGGGGATCTTGTTCTTAGCTACTGGACTCCAGGTGGGATAGTAGGTCTTTTTTCAGAAAAGGAGAAAAATAGACTGAGATTACTGAACCAAGGAGTGATTCCCAAATTAGTGTATATTTCTTTCACTCAAGATATTATTCATATATCTTAAAATTTGCCTTTTAAAAGTATGCAGTTCAGTGGTTTTTATTGTATTCACAAGGTTGTGCAACTATCATACTCTAATCCCAGAACATTTTCATTATCTCAAAACGAAACTCCATACCTGTTAACAATCACTCCCCATCCTCCTCTTCCCCTCAGCCATAAGCATCCCCTTATCTATTTTCTCTCTATAGATTTGCCTGTTCTGGATGTTTCATATAAATGGAATCACATACATGACCTTTTATGTCTGCTTCATTCACTTCGTGTGATGTTTTCAAGGTTCACCTAAGTTGTGGCATATGTCAGTACTTCATTTCTTTTTATGGTTAAATAATATTCCATTATAAGGATATATCACATTTTGTTTACTCATATGTTGATGGATATTTGAGTTTTTTCCACTTTTGGCTATTATGATAATGCAGTGGACTTTTTTGGTATACATTTTCTTCCTCACTCCTCCCTCCGTCTCTTTCTTTTCTATTTTATTAATCTGACAGACCACAAGCAGGGGGAGTAGCAGACAGAGGGCGAGGGAGAAGCAGCTGGGAGCTTGGTGTTGGACTTGATCCCAGGACCCTGGGATCATATGACCTGAGCTGAAAGCAGCCGCTTAACTGATTGAGCCACCCAGGCACCTTTTGTATACATTTTCATGTAGATGTACCTTCATTTCTTTTGCTAATATATACCTCGAGTGGAATCATTGGGTTGTATGGTACTCTTGTTTAACTTTTTTTTTTTTTTATTAAAGATTTTACTTATTTATTTATTTATTTATTTGAGACACAGAGAGAGAGGCAGAAACACAGGCAGAGGGAGAAGCAGGCTCCATGCAGGGAGCCCGACGTGGGACTCGATCCCGGGTCTCGAGGATCACACCCCGGGCTGAAGGCAGGCGCTAAATTGCTGAGCCACCAGAGCTGCCCTTGTTTAACTTTTTAAAATTGTAGTAGAAACAAAAAAATGTACCACGTTAGCCATTTTTAAGTTTATTTTTTTTTATTTTTTATTTTTTTAATTTTTTATTTATGATAGTCACAGAGAGAGAGAGAGAGAGAGAGACAGAGACACAGGCAGAGGGAGAAGCAGGCTCCATGCACCGGGAGCCCGACATGGGATTCGATCCTGGGTCTCCAGGATCGCGCCCTGGGCCAAAGGCAGGCGCCAAACCGCTGCGCCACCCAGGGATCCCCATTTTTAAGTTTATAGTTCAGTAGTGTTAAGTATGTTTACTTTGTTATAAAACATCTGTAGAACTCTTTTGTCTTATAAAACTGAAACTCTGTGGACAATTTCAACTTTTCCCTCTCCCCTTCAGCCGCTAGTAACCACCATGCCACTTTGTTTCTATAAATTTGACTATCTACCTCATTTAAGTGGAATCAAACAGTACGTCTGTTTTTTGGCTCATTTATTTCACTTAGCATAATATCCTCAAGATTCATCCATGTTGTAGCATGTGATAAGATTTCCTTCCTTCCTAAGGCTAAGTAGTTTGTTCCATTGTATGTACATACCACATTTTGTTCCTGCATTTATTCATTGATAGACTTTTGGATTGCTTCTACCTCTTGGCTACTGTGAATAGTGCTGCTGTGAACATCAATATGCAAATATCTCTGAGATCCTGCTTTCAGTTCTTTTGGATATATACCTGGGTATATCTCAAAAGTTGGATTGCTGGATTATATGGTAGTTTTATTTTGAATTTGAGGAATTTCCATACTGTTTTCCACAGTGGTTGTACTGTGTATTTTATTTTTAAGTCATCTCCACGTCAGATATGGGGCTCAGTCTTACAACCCTGACATCAAGAGTCACATGTTCTGCTGACTGAGTCATCCAGGTGCCCTGTGGTTGCACAGTTTACAACCCCACCAGCAGTGCACAAGAGTTCTGATTTCTCCACATCCTTGCCAGGACTTACTTCCTTCTGTGTTTTCTTTGGTTTTGTTTTTTATTTATTCATGAGAGACACAAAGAGGCAGAGACACAGGCAGAGGGAGAAGCAGGCTCCATGCAGGGAGCCCAATGTGGGACTTGATCCTGGGACCCTGGGATCACACCCTGAGCCAAAGCCAGATGCTCAAGCACTGAGCCACCCAAGCATCCCTCTGGTTTTTTTTTTGATAGTAGCCATCTTAATGGGCGTGTGGTGATGACACATCATTGTGGTTCTGATCTGCATTTCTGTGATGTTTAGTGATATTACACATCTCTTCATATGTTTGTTGGCCATTTGACTATCATCTTTGGATAAATGTCTATCCCAGTTCTTTACCTATTCTAATCAGGTTATTTGACTCTTTTTTTGATTGTCATTGTTTTTTATATATTCTAGATATTTACCCTTTATCAGATAAATGATTTGCAAATATTTTCTCTCATTCTGTAGATTGCCTTTTTCACTGTGTTGTATATTTTGGACAAAAGTTTGTTGTGGTTTTGTGTGTGTGTGCGTGCATGGGCTTTTAAGAGCGAGAAACTGAGCAGGGGATGGGGAATGGAGGGACAGAGGCAGAGGGAGAGAGAGAATCCCAAGCAGACTCCACTGTCAGTGAGAAACACCACATGGGGTTCAGTCTCAGTATCCTGAGATCATGACCCGAGCTGAGATCAAAAGTCAGACGCCCAACCGCCTGAGCCCCCGAGGTGTCCCTGGACAAAAGTTTTTAGGTTTGATGTCCCATTTGTCTATTTTTGATTGTATTGCTTGTGCTTTTGGTGTCCTGTCAAAGAAATCATTGCCAGGTTCAATGTTACAAGGCTTTTCCCTGTGTTTTCTTCTAGGAATTTTATGGTTTTTGTTTTCACATTTCAGTCTTTAATCCATTTTTAGTTAATTTTTGTATGTGGTGTTAAGAATCTAAGTTCAT
Source organism: Canis aureus (assembly GCF_053574225.1). Classification (NCBI taxonomy): domain Eukaryota; kingdom Metazoa; phylum Chordata; class Mammalia; order Carnivora; family Canidae; genus Canis; species Canis aureus. The sequence continues at coordinate 21,416,388 of NC_135641.1, read as the reverse complement.
TTGTTTGCATGTGGATATCTATTTTTCTCCATATTTTCTTTTAGAAGAATTGCCAAATTGTTTTCTAAAGTGGCTGCACCATTTTACATTCCCTCAAGAACTGTATGAGGATTCCATTTATTGTCTTTGTTTTCTAGTATATCAGTGACACTGTACCTATTAATTTCCCATTTCCCCTTCCTCTTAACCCCTGGTGACCACGATTTCTGTGTCTCTGAATTTGCCTATACCTCATATAAGTGGAATTGTAAAATACATTTTTTGTGTCTAGCTTCTTTTGCTTAGCATACTGTTTTTGCAGTTCATCCATATTGTAGCATGTATCAGAATTTCTTTTTTTATTTTTTTAAGGCTTAGTCATTTTTCCATTTTATGTGTACACCACATTTTGTTCATCTGTCAATGGGTATTTGGGTTTCAGTCTTTGGCTGTTATGAATTCTGTTCCTGCAAACATTTGTGTACAAGTTTCTACTTTGTGTCCCTTCTTTCAGTTCTTTAGGGTATATATAGTCAGAGGTGGAATTGTTGGATCATGTAATAATTCTGTTTAATTTTTGAGGAACTGCTAAGATCATGACCTGAGCCAAAGTCAAGAGTCAGATATTTGAAACTGACAAAGCCACCCAGGTACCCTGTCCATTCATGCTTATTTGGAGAAATGTCTGTTTAAATTCTTTGCCTGTTTTAGAGTAGTCTTTTTATTGAGTTTTAAGAGTTCTTTATATATTCTGGATCCTAGATCCTTATTAGATACATGATTTGCCACAAGCTAGGAAGAGGGAAGGAAAGAGTCTTCCCAAGAGTCTTCAGAAAGAAGCATGACCTAGCAACAACTTGATTTCAGACTTCCAGCCTCCAGAATTTAAGAGAATACGTTTCTGTGGTTTTAAGTCACCAAGGCTGTGGTAATTTATTATAGCGGCCCTAGGAAAGTAATAAACTGGTGAAGCCATCTGGTTCTGGGCTTTTCTTTGTGAGAAGTCGTTTTTTTTTGTTTTTTTTTTTTTATTATAAATTCACTATTTCTTATAGGCCTATTTAGACTTTCTTTTTTGTTTTTCATTTTTTAAAAATATTTTATTTCTTTATTCATGGGAGAGACAGAGAGGCAGAGACATAGGCAGAGGGAGAAGCAGGCTCCCTGTAGGGAGCCTGATGAGGGACTCAGTACCGGGTCCCCAGGATCCCAGTGTGAGCCACAGGCAGACACTCGACCACTGAGCCATCCAGGTGCCCATGACTTTCTTTTTCTTGAGTCAGTTTCAGTAGTTTGTATCTTTCCAGGAATTTGTCAGTTTCTTCTGATTTCTTATTTGTTGGTATACAATTGTTCATAGTATTCTCTTATAATCCTTTTTATTTCTGTAAGGTCAGTAGTAACATTCTTTCATTCCTCATTTTAGGAACTTGAGGTGGTGTTTTTTGTTTTTTGTTTTTTGTTTTCTTTGTCAATCTCCCTAAAGGTTTATCAATTTTATTGGTCATTTCAAATAACCAACTTTTGGTTTCATTGATTTTTTTATTTCTCTATTTTTCTGTTCCTTCATCCAAACTATTATTTCCTTCTTTTTGCTTGCTTTGGGTTGGCTCTTTTTATTTCTCTAGTTTTTTAAAGTAGAAGGTAGGTTATTGATTTGAAATCTTTATTCTGGGATCCCTGGGTGGCGCAGCGGTTTGGCGCCTGCCTTTGGCCCAGGGCGCGATCCTGGAGACCCGGGATCGAATCCCACGTTGGGCTCCCTGCATGGAGCCTGCTTCTCCCTCTGCCTGTGTCTCTGACTCTTTCTCTCTCTGTGTGATTATCATAAATAAATAAAAATTTAAAAAAAAAAGAAAAGAAATCTTTATTCTTTTTTAATGTAGGCATTTACAGCACTACTTTTGCTGTACCCTGTAAGTTTTAGTATTGTTTTAGCAGCTTGGGTTGTCAAAACAAAATACCATAGATTGAGTGGCTTAAACAACAGAAAATTATTTTCTCAAAATTCAGGAGGGTAGAAGTCCAAGATCAAGGTGCCATCATGGTTGGATTCTGGTTCTTACCAGAATTCTGGTCTCTTCTCTCTTCTACCACCTTCTTGCTGTGTCATACTTCAGAGAGAGAGCAAGAGCAAGCTCTTGAGTATCTTATCTCTCTTATACGGAAACTGATCCTCTCAAGGGGGACCCACCCTCATGCCCTCATCTAAGTCTAATTACCTCCCAAAGACTTCGTCCCCAAATAACCATCACATTAGGGCTGTGTAATGAATCTTAGTGGAACATAATTCAGTCCATAGCAGCTAAGTTACATTTATGTTTTCAATCATCTCAAAGTGCTTTCTAATTTACTTCATGATTTCTTCTTTGGCCCAGTGGTTATTTAGGAATATATTAATTTCCACAAATTTATGACTTCACCCAATGTGTTATCAATTTGTAATTTTATTCCATTGTGGTTAGAGAGCATACTTCATATAATTTCACTGTTTAAAATTCATTGAGACTTGCTTTGTGGCCGAACATACGGTCTAGTCTATCCTGGATAATGTTACATGTGTGCTTGTAAAGAATGTGTTGTTTGTGTTTTTTCTTCCTTAAGATTTTACTTATTTTTTAAGATTTTATTTATTCACTTGATTGAGAGAGAAAGGAAGCATGAGTGGGAGAAGCAGACTCCCCACCCAACGCAGGGCTTGATCCCAGGATCTGGAGATCACAACCTGAGCTGAAAGCAGGTAGCTTAACCAGCTGAGCTATGCAGGCACCCCTTAAGATTTTATTTTTGAGCAATCTCTACAACCCAATATGGGGCTCTAACCCACAACCCCAAGATCAAGAGTCACGTGCTTTACCAACTGAGCCAGTGGGGTGTCCCAAGAATGTATTGCCTTGTTGTTGGGTATTTTGTTTTATTAAGTAGGCATCACATCCAGTGTGGAGCCCAACATAGGGCTTGAACTCACCATGTTGAGATCGAAAGTCAGATACTTAATCAACTGAGCCACCTAGGTGCCCCTGTTGAGTGTTATATAGATGTCTGTCAGGCCTACTTGGTTTATAGTGTTGTTCAAGTCTTATTTCCTTGCTGATCATTTTATCTGTTACTACAAATAAGGTATTGGAAGTCTCCAACTATTACTATTGAACTGTTTCTTTCTCCTTTAAGTTCAATTTTTGCTTTATATATTTTGGGATTCTATAGGAGCATGTATGTTTGTAATTGCTATATTGATATATCAAGAAGATGTTATATCTTGGTCCTTTTATCATTCTATAATGTCCTTCTTTGTGTCTAATAACAAATATTATCTTAAAGTCTTTTTTATTTGTTTTTTTTTGTTAGGTTTGTGGTATACAAGAACCTAGGACTATATTGAGGCTTTATAAGCTCCTGTGGACATCTCATTCCTCAGCTTTTCCTTTTAAGATTTTTGTTTGGTCTTTTGTTTACTCCAAAAATTATCCACTATCTTAGGCAGCCATGAACGTAAAAACACTTGCCTGATATTGTTTCTGACAAATGCCCCCTGTGAAAAGGAATTTTGCATTTGAGGTTTCAGTCAAGTCCAATATAGACATCCTTGCAAGTGGAGTCTTGCAGGGAACTATTATCAGGTCAGATGATAACAATTCTTTGGGAAGGAGGCTTTAAAAGAGTTCCAGCTCCATTGTGCTACCTCTCGTGGTTGTGAGACTGCATGGGAAATGTGGATTGTTTTCATAACTTATTGCTTCAACTTGTAGCTGGAAAAGGAATGGGACCAGGGCAAGTTAAAATGCCCCAAATTTTCTATTCCTATTGAGATTTGCTATTTTTCTTAAATACTGAGTTGCTACAGGCCTTTAGCTAGTTTCCAAGAGTTCTGAATAAGTTGATTCTGACAGGGTATTTTTTTTTTTTTTTTTTTTTTTTGCCAATTTTTTCATTGCTTAGTGAAGGAAAGAATTTTTCAAAGTCCTTATTACTTCATTACTCTCTCTAACGTAATCCACTGCATCCCTTTTGGTAAAGGTAGGTGTTGAGGCAGCAGCACACTTACCAAATCAACAGTGTCAAGTTTGTCTAAGAGTTTACTGAGTCAGGAGGAGGCAAGTAATACTCCTTCTAAATGGAGATAAAAGCAAAGACCTTAAGCAGTGCTACTTCTCAAAGGAAAAGGAGGAGGAGGGAACCATTATTTGAGTTTCTGAATACTGCATTTGAGTGCGTGCAGTAATTTTGTTTAAGCCTGATTGTCTTTGCGATCATAGAGTCCTGGAGCCAAACTATTCTCAGATCTTCTTTATCCCAAGGTACCAATCACTATGTACAACCTAGGCCTCAGAGAATTCTCTGGGTAATAAATATATTTCTTATAAAAGAAACTAAGGAAACCCAAGCAACACTAATCACTGCTCACTTCCTTAGGATAAACCCTTTGAGGTCTGTTCACCTGAGGAGGCTCTATCCTTCCTCTGCCCACCTTTCCTGCCCAGGGTTTCAGGCTCCTTGTTGGGAGGTATACATTGTACTCTCACTTGCCCTGCTTGTGACCTCTTTTCTCCATCCTTTCACGAATATTGTCCTTCTCACCATCTTTGAAAGACTTCTAATTAGTTATTTACTGAAGGTGCATAACAGCTGTCAGTTCCCACTAGTAAGACATGATAAAATTGATGGAATCATTCAGTTAATGCAGCAAAACACTGTTTCATGTGCCACGAAGAAAAAAATCTTTCCAGTTCATCTATGACACACCACCAGTTGTAAGATGCATCCTGATTATAGATATTAAAATGGAGGAAATGTCTTAGAATCTATGAAAAATGGTAGCTTCATTTCCTGCCTGACTCTCAAATGGGAGAGTGAGAGTATAGCTGAGAGCCTTAGTGAGTAAATATAGAAGCCAAAGGAAACTCCAAGATATAGCAGCCTGTGGGGATTATACAATGAATATCTTCTAAAATAAATCCTCTTACCAGAATGTTGCTGGAATCAGTGTTTACTATGATTGAAGAAGCTGAAAGGCCTTAGTTGCTTATTGATGAAAGAAACTGGAGGAATGAATAAATGTTTAAATTCCTTTAATTCAAAAAAAAAAAAAAACAACAACAAAATAAATTCCTTTAATTCAAATAGATGAGTGCCTACTATATGGGCAAGGAGCTGTGGTACCTTAAAATTAATGTGTTTTTTTAACGTTTGTAGCTTTTAAGAATAAATTTTATAATTTTATTTATTTGAGAGAGAGGTTGAGTGAGAGTGAGAGAGTGGGAGCAGGGGAAAGGGCAAAGGGAGAGGGAGAAGCAGGCTCTCTGCCGAGCAAGGGAGTCCAGTGCAGTGCTCAATCCTGGGACTCTGGGATCATGAGCTGAGCCAAAGGCAGATGCTTACCTGACTAAACCACCCAGGCACCCCAAGAATAACAATTTTTCACTAAAATGTTACTGAATAGTTAATTCTATCATTAAATAATAAACCTCAATTTAGTGATAGTTCTAGCAACATCAATTTCTTAAAAGTGAAAGTTACTCAACTCCCACATATAAACAGTTTCAAAAGCAGTTGGAAAATTCTTCCAGGTCATTCCTGAATTCTTACCTAAGAAGTATTTTTCTCAGACAAGTGGATCTTCATCTACCCAATGACACATAGATGTTTCTGTAAGTTTAAGAAGTATATTATTCCCTGTGGAAAAAGAAGCGTGTTATGCAATATAGCTTTTCTGATCTTGGCCAAAGAACCCAAATCTGTACATTACTTATCTCTGGCTTGCCATTTTCAAACAGTAATTATAGATCTGATTATTGCTTATTGAGAAGAGTAAACTGTTCTGAAGAAAGTGGATCTGAGTGAAGGAAGTTAGCTTCTAGAGCATTTGCAGTTTCCCAGGAATTTTCTGACTGTACCAGTGCATATAGTTTGATACTTAAAAACATTGATTTCACTCAACTTTCCTTAGCTTGCCCTGCCCCCACCCAACCCATAAGTATATAGTAATCTTAAATAATTGTGGTAGAAAATCTTATTCAGGTGGACTTTCAATCAGACTTTGTTCCTATTTTTAACCTCCCTAAATTATAAATCTTTATTTTGTAGGTATCATAGCAGCAAATGTTTTTGTATTCTGTTTATGGAGAGTACCTTCTCTACAGCGGACAATGATCAGATATTTCACATCAAACCCAGCTTCAAGTAAGTCTACTTAATGACTTTATTTTGAAGTAGATGTAATATGAAAGAAATATGCTTTATGTTAATTGAAATCCTATAAAAAGGATGAGTTACTTTTCAATATTATAAGCAGAATCTAGAAGATAGACTATAAGCAAGCTCCTTGAGTAAAGGGACCTCATTTCTCTTAGTGTTATGTCTCAGGTACCTAAAATGTGCCTTGCACCTAGTAGATAAGTATTTTTTAGTGACATAAGATGCATGATCACTACAAATTTACTCTTGGAGGATACTATTATGTACAACTGCATATCTGTAATTGAAATAATTTATGAAATCCTTTTTCTAAGTGATTTTTGCTGTAAGGATAAGTTGCTTTCGTTGAACTGAGAATTTTTATTGGTTGCTTGGTAAAGTAGAAGAGAGAAATTTAGGATAACTTTTTGCCACTTTGAAAAATACTGTGGTAAACCATCTTATTTAACTGGCTCTATTTTTATTTACTATGTTTGAATTTTTTATAATAGTAATGAAAAAAATCTAAAACAGATCATTTTTAGATCATGGTCGTGTGTCCTATGATTACCAGACTGTTTTTCATTCTCTTGTAGAGGTCCTGTGTTCTCCAATGTTGCTGTCAACATTCAGTCATTTCTCATTGTTTCACATGGCTGCAAATATGTATGTTTTGTGGAGCTTCTCCTCCAGCATAGTGAACATTCTGGGTCAAGAGCAGTTCATGGCAGTATACCTATCTGCAGGTAATAAACTTTAGTCTGGGGATCTTTCAGAGTATAAGCATTCCCACCTACCTGGAGGAGAAATTAAGGGAATGATTATAGTCATAGTCTACATATGAAGACTGTATGTAGAGAATTGTATAAATTGTATATAGAGAAGGATGCCACAGACTGGTGGCTTATTTTCTTTTCTGCTTCTCATCATGCTGGTTTCTTCTTAAGATTATAGGTATGTTTAGTTTTAAATCAGGATAGACAGGAGTTAAGGTTTAGTATAGATTTTACAAATGTCATTTTTATCTCATTAGGCTTTGTTTCTTTAGATCAGGCCTACCATTTTTATAAATCAGTGTTTCCAAGACTTCCTGGCTGTCTCAGTCATCTGGATCTTTGTTAAATAACCATAAACTCATTTCCCATGGTGTGTTCAGTTTCCAGAAAGCTTTGGATCAGAGCTTTGTAATAAATTGTCAAGAATGAGTTTATTCTAACTTTGCTGCAAGCATATATATTAGTCTGGAACAGTTCCAGTCATGGTCCTGGAGATAACACCATTTCCTTATTTCAACTAGGAAATGGTGGTAGTAGATTCCAGGTTCTAGATGCTACTAAACTGGCAATTGGTCAATTAAATTTTACCCCTCTCTTTGTAAAATGTACTTAATTAAAAACCACACAGCATAAAAATTCATTTCTGAAATCTCTTTTTTTTTTTATTTTATTTATTTATTCATAAAGACACAGAGAGAGAGAGAGGGGGGCAGAGGCACAGGCAGAGGGAGAAGCAGGCTCCATGCAGGGAGCCCGATGCGGGACTCGATCCAGGGTCCCCAGGATCAAACCCTGGGCTGCAGGCGGTGCTAAACCGCTACGCCTCCGGGGCTGCCCTCTCTTCATTTTTTTAATTAAAAAAATTAAGTTTATTTTTTTTTAAAATAATCTCTGTACCCAGCATGGGGCTTGAACTCAGAACCCTGAGATCAAGAGTCACATGTTTTTCTGACTGAGCCAGCTAGGCGCCCCTGAACTCCCTTCATTTAAAAGCAGTGTATTTGGGAATCATACTGTAGTGTGAAAGAAAGCACTTGAGAGCTTGAAGACAGAAGTCCTAGTTTTATTAGATCCTATTTCTGCTACTTGCTGTGTGATGTTGTGGAAAAGAACATATACTTCTCTGAGGTAATGATACTTAGTCTCTCCTGACAAGGTGGTGTAGAAAGGATTAAATAGAAGCATTTACAGCAAGGTGCAGAATGAGTGCTTAGTGTTAATTAAATATCCATGCATCTGGTCCCTTCAAACTAGAAACTGAGCAATATCTTTGGCCTGTAACAGAAGTGTGTAGTTTTTTTCTCAAGCACTAGTTGTATAGTAGGTAAGATGAGTCTGTCAGCTGCCATTAATTCCTGCTCTGTAGGAAGTTGTTTAAAATGAGCCATGTTCAGCTTAGATGACATCGGAGCCAGAGGGACTTGAAAAAGATCATCTAGTCTAGATCTGTGGCAGAATCATTTGGCAAACTGAGTATAGATTCTCTGGTCCTATTCCAGAGAATCTGATTTAGTGTTTGGAATATGGCCTAGAGGATTCCCAGACAGTTGTTGAGTTTGGAAATAGTCTTTTTCATGTTATAGATGAGAAAAGTGAGGACTGAGAAGTAAAGTGAATGATCCTGTGTCACTCAGTAAGTTGTGCAGTTGATCAGACTCTTCTTTAAAATATCTAGAATGATAGGGTAAGTGTTTGTGCCTGCACCTTGTACTGACCTAGGTAGAGATCCGACACTGTTAGTCTCTGTGAGGTGGAGATCAGAAATGGAAACCATTTTTATACTTCACTATAATGATCGAAATGTGACTTTTTTCCCAGGCGTGATTTCCAATTTTGTCAGTTACGTGTGTAAAGTTGCCACAGGAAGATATGGACCATCACTCGGTGCAGTAAGTGTTTCTAATGTAGATTTTCTAAATTTAGTTTTTAGCTTCATTTTGACATAATTTGAGGCTTACAGAAAAGTTGCATAATTATTATGATTTCCTATATACCCATTACCCTACTGTTAAGTACAGAACCACAGTACAATTATCAAAGCCAGGAAATTAACATTTGAGACAATGCTACTAACTAATCTGTATCTAACTTAGAATTTATGTTTGTAGACCCTTTAAACCTCAGGCTATAGCTTTTAACCATTGGTCATTTATATATACTTGATGGAACAGTACAAATCAAGAGGAGTAGTGAAAACAATGAGTCTCTAAAACCAGGTAGCCTAATCTAGCATTGGAAAATTCAAAATAATTACAGATTTGATTATGATGTTTAGTCACTACTTGAGTGTCTGCTAGGCAGATTAGACTAGTAGGCACTCTACTCAAGACTGGGGATTACAGCCAGTGAGCAAGATGATCATAGTACCTGTCTTTAGGAGCTAAGTTCTGGATGCTTTAAAAACATAAAGACAAAAATACATTTTCTTTTGAGTTTAGTGGCAGATTTATAGGCACATGGAAATCTTTGCATAATATTTCTTTAAAGACTTCATTTTATACATATTTATTATTTTTAAAAGATTCATTTATTTATTTGAGAGAGAGTGGTGGGAGTGGCAGTGGGAGGGAGAGAGAGAAGCAGACTCCCCATCAAGCAGGAAGCTGGATGCGGGGCTCTGTCCCAAGAACTGGAGATCACAACCTCAGACCCTAGCCAAAGGCAGTGGCTTAACCAACTGAGCCACCCAGGCACCCTATTTTCTACGTATATAAATGCAGATCACTTAAATGCATTGAAATAGGGGGTTTCATATTTAAAGAAACTCTAAGAAGGGCAGCCCAGGTGGCTCAGTGCTGCCTTCAGCCCAGCATGTGATCCTGGAGACCTGGGATCGAGTCCCACGTCGGACTCCCTGCATGGAGCCTGCTTTTCCCTCTGCCTGTGTCTCTGCCTTTCTCTGTGTGTGTGTGTGTCTTTCATGAATGGATGGATGGATGGATGAATAAATCTTAAAAAAAAAAGAAACTCTAAGAAGATTCAGTTTTAGAAGAATTCTTAAGTAATCAGCCCATAATTTGTGTGTTCTTAATTTCCTAATGAGACCTATACTTTTTCCTATAACCTACTGGATTTCTTAAGCCCTGCTTTTCCCTTAATGGAATGTTTTATTTATTTTTTTATTTTTTTATTTTTTTAAATTTTTATTTATTTATGATAGTCACACAGAGAGAGAGAGAGAGGCAGAGACATAGGCAGAAGGAGAAGCAGGCTCCATGCACCGGGAGCCCGATGTGGGATTCGATCCCGGGTCTCCAGGATCGCGCCCTGGGCCAAAGGCAGGCGCCAAACCGCTGCGCCACCCAGGGATCCCTGGAATGTTTTATATATAAAATTTTGTGCTGATATAATTTACATATTTCAAATCCTATCCTTTACCTCATTAACCAACTAAGCACCTGTTATGTGAAGGCAACAAAGATCACTGGTATGAGTCAGAAATAGATTCTGACTTTAGTTGGGGAAAAAACATTATACGCTATATGTAATACACACTGAAAGGGCTTACTGTTCTCTAGAAGTCTTCAGGTGTTCTGAATGTGGGGAGACTTTTTTCATTAACTGAGAGGATCTGGAAGGGCTTTTTTTTTTTTTTTTTTTTTTAAGATTTATTCATTCTGGGAAGAGAGTGGGGGATGGTCACAGAGAGAGAGAGAGACACTCCTCAAGCAGACTTTGCATTGAGTTCAGAGCCCAACACAGGGTTCAATTCCAAGACCCCAAGATCATCACCTGAGCCAAAATAAAGAGTTGGGTGCCCAACCAACTGAGCCACCCAGGCACCCCTGGGAGGACATTTTGATGTGCCTCGGGACAAGTATTCTCATTTTACAGATAAGAAACTGAAGTCCAAGATGAAAAGAGTGTGGCAGATATTTGGAATTAGACTGGGTTTGCATTCCAGCTCTGCCACTTATCTGTGATTTCTAGAACATATTCCTGAACCTTTCTGAGCTTTAATTTCTCTATGTAAAATGGGGATAGCACATCTCTTCTGATCTGCAGTGCAAGTGTGTTTAGAATGCTTAGCATAATAAGGAGCATGTACTAAGAAATGTGGTAGTGGTAGTTCCTGCTCAGAAATCAAAATTCTGTACAGCCATGTCAGGATAAAATTGTCCCCAATAATAAAGAAAATGAAATCATCAGAAATAATGGCATTTTTAATGAGAAAACTAAAAAAAAAATACTGTCGACAAAGTTGTGTTAGATGATGGGCTTCATCATAATCCTTTGTTAAAGGATAAAGGGGACCATTAAAGAATATTTGTCAATTAACATATTGGTACTAGAGAGCAAGAATACTGACGGGATTTTGATAACGGTTTTGTTAGACCTCTGTGTTTTCAGAATCTCACTTAAAAATTGTTTCTTAGTAGTTATTGGTAGGAAGCTTTCCCTAGTCTACTTTTCAAAAGTTTATTGTCTGTGAAATATAACCCTTAATCTTGAGATGGCAAAGATCAATAAAATGTTTGTTGTAGGAAACAGCATTTGTTAAAATGTTAATTTTTTTCACTTAATGATGTAGTTCATCATAGGGTGGATTTGCTCAGTAGCATTATGATAACTTGCTTACTATAACTTCATTGATGTAAGTATCACATTTAATCTGTATATAAAAATTCTCTGCTAAGTTAGGGAAGTATCTTTTTTTGGGGGGGGAGGAGTATCTTTAGTCTCTTCCTACAGGGTTGCAAGTAAAATGAAATGGTCACTAGAACAGATTCATATGGAGTTCTATTTTGATTTACCTATAGTGTCTGGAGTATATCTCTTTGTATAACTTTTTTAGTGGCTGCTCTAGGTATTCCAATATATATACACACATCACTTATTACAGTCTGCTGGTGGTGGTTGAGTGAAGTGAACCTTACCTCCCTTTTCATTCCTATGTCTTCTCCAGATTATACTTGTCTTAAATACTTGCTCCACATATATTTAGAATATTGGCCACTAATATTATAAGTGCTTCAATAATTAAGCATCATTTAGAAAAGTCCAAGGGAGGAGAAACCAATTATATTTATGCATAATTTTTACTTTTTCCATTGTTCTTCTGTCCTGATGTTTCAGGATTCTTTCATCATTTTCATTTTATTTGGAGAATTAGCCATTCGTTTAGGTAGGTCTGCTGGTGATACTTAGGTTTTTCTTAGAACATGTCTGTCTCTTCATTTCTGGATATTTTCACTGGATAAAAAATTCCAGGCTGACATTTCGTTGGGCACTTGAAAAAATGTTGTGCCACTTCTTTTTGGCCACAATAGTCTCTGAAGAGAAATTCTTTGTTGTTCAAATAGCTTTTTGCCTATAGGTAAGGTGGTGTTGATCTCTTTGAAAAATTTCTTTGTCTTTAGTTTTCAGAAGTTTGACTCTGTCTTGTCATGGATATCTTTGTGTTGATCTTGTTTAGGATTTGCTTAGCTTCATGAATCTAGAGTTTGTCTTTTGGGACGTTTTTAGCCATTACTACTTCAAATACTTTTTCAGCCTCACCCTTCCTCCCTCCTTTATAACTTTGATGACATAATGTTGGATCACTTATAATCTCATGGGTCCCTGAAATTTAGTTAATTTTTTCAGTCTTGTTTTTCTGTTGTCCAGACTGGGTAATTGACACTCTGTTTCAAGTTCACTGACTTTTTTGTCCTTTCCATTCTACTTGGGCCGATTTATTGAGTGTTTCTATTTTAGGGTACTGTATTTTTTAGTTCTAAAGTTTACATTATTAGTAGTGTCTTCTGTTTCTTTGAGAGCTTTTCTATTTTTGTGCTATTTTTTCACTTGTTCCAAGCATGTTTGTAATTGCGCATTAAAGCATTTTTATAATTGCTGCTCTAAAATGCTTGTTAGACAGGATGTCTGAGTGGCTCAGTTGGTTGGGCATCTGACTCTTGATTTCAGCTCAGGTCATGATCTCATGGGTCTTGGGATCAGTCCTGCTTTGGGCTCTACACTCAGTGGAGAGTCTGCTTCGGATCCTCTCTCTTGGCCCCTCCTCCCTGCTTGTGCTTGTATGCTCTCTTTCTCTCATAAATAAATCTTCTTTTTTTAAAGATTTTATTTATTCATGAGAGACACAAAGGCAGAAACATAGGCAGAGGGAGGCAGGCAGGCTCCCTCCAGGGAGCCTGAAGCTGGACTCTCTCCTAGGACCCCGGGATCACACCCTGAGCCAAAGGCAGACACCCAACCACTGAGCCACCCAGGTGTCCCAATAAATAAATTTAAAAAATATATACTTGTCAGACTATTTTAATACCTGTGTCATCTTGTTGGTGTTGTCTTTTTTTCATTCAACTTGGGGTTTTTCCTGGTTCTTGGTATGGTGAGTTATTTTTATTTTATTAATTAATTAATTAATTCATGATAGAGAGAGAGGCAGAGACACAGGCAGAGGGAGAAGCAGGCTCCATGCCAGGAGCTGGATGCGGGACTCGATCCCGAGACTCCAGGATTGTGCCCTGGGCCAAAGGCAGGTGGTAAACCGCTGAGCTACCCAGGGATCCCTGGTGAATTTTTTTTTTTTTTTTATGATAGTCACACAGAGAGAGAGAGAGGCAGAGACATAGGCAGAGGGAGAAGCAGGCTCCATGCACCGGGAGCCTGATGTGGAACTCGATCCCCGGTCTCCAGGATCGCGCCCTGGGCCAAAGGCAGGCGCCAAACCGCTGCGCCACCCAGGGATCCCTGGTGAATGATTTTTAAATGAAATCTGGACAGGGCAGCTCAGGTGGCTCAGCGGTTTAGCGCCACCTTCAGTCCAGGGCCTGATCCTGGAGACCCAGGATTGAGTCCCACGTGGGGCTCCCTGCATGGAGCCTGCTTCTCCCTCTGCCTGTGTATCTGCTTCTCTCTCTGTCTCTCATGAATAAATAAATAAAATCTTAAAAAAAAAAAACTGGACATATTGGCTATTATGAGACTTTGAGTCTACTCTTTATTAGGCTGCCCCGAAGGTGCTCTGATGAGGGGGGAAAAGGGGTATGTTGATCATTAGTGTCTGATAAGGTTAAAGTCCAGGTTCCCTACTTAGCCTCCTTTGACACCTAGGGATGAAGGCTCTTGTTACTAGAGGGCAGGACTGGGAGTTCTGGAAATTGAGTCGCCTATGTAGACCTCTCTTGGCTAGGAAGAACAGGGTGCCTTGTTACTGCTGCCTACATGACCTCCACTGACCCTACCCTGTCAACAGTATTGGGATGCCTGGTTGCAGTCTGCAAGGGTAGAAGTCAGGCTCTCCATTCAGTCTTTGTTGATGGGGATTGGGCCACAGCCTTTTCTGTTGTTTGGCTGGAGTAGAGTGGTTATTATCTAAAAGTTGATTGTTAGGCAGCCCAGGTGGCTCAGCAGTTTAGTGCCGCCTTCTGCCAGGGGCGTGATCCTGGAGACCCGGGATCAAGTCCCACATCGGGCTCTCTGTGAGGAGCCTGCTTCTCCCTCTGCCTGTGTCTCTGCCTCTTTCTCTGTATCTCATGAATAAATAAGTAAAATTTAAAAAAAATTTTTCATATTAAAATATCTATAGTGAGCACTTTAGATGAAGAACAATCATCTATGGAGAAGTAATCTAGAGCTACCTAACCATTTTAATTTTAGTGTTGTTCTTTAACATCAACTAATCAAATTCTGGTGGCCTCATTTGGAGGGAAATATAATTTTATTGGTTTTTTTCCTTCTCAGAAAATAAGGTCTCAGCTTGATTTTGGGTTTTGTTGAGTTGACCTTTTTAGGTTTGTTTAAAAATAAATCTAGGAAGGGCAGCCTGGGTGGCTCAGTGGTTCAGCGCCACCTTCAGCCCAGGGCCTGATCCTGGAGACCTGGGATTGAGTCCTGTGTCAGGCTCCCTGTGTGGAGCCTGCTTCTCCCTCTGCCTATGTTTCTGCCTCTCTCTCTCTCTCTCTCTCTCTCTCTCTGCATCTCTCATGAATAAATAAAAATCTTTGAAAAAAATAATAAAGTTTATAATTTGGCAAGCTCAGACATGAGGATACGCATGAAGCCATTGCTAGAATCAAGATAAATGAACATACTTGTCATCTTAAAAGTGTCATTGTGTTCCTCTGTAGCCCCCCCTTACTGCTTCTCCCTTCATTCTTGGGCAGCAACCTCTCTACTTTCTGTCATGATAGTTTCATTTGTATTTACTGTCTACAGTTTAATAATGGGATCACCTAGCATATAGTCCTTTTTATTATTGTTCTGGCTTTCATTACTTTGTAGTTATTTTGAAATTCATCCATAAAGTTGTATATATCAGTTTATTCCTTTGTATGGATGACTCATGTTTCATTGTATGAATATGCCAGAATGTGTATATGCGTTCACCTGATGGACATTTGGGTTGTTTCTAGTTTTAGCTATTATAGAAAAGCTGCTATGAACATTTGTGTAAAACTCTTTGTATGGATGTGTGCTTTCATTTCTCTTGGGTTAACACCTAGGAGTGGAATGGCCAGATAGTATGGCAAATAAGTATTTAACTTTTAAGGAACTTCCAAACAGTCTTCCGAAGTGGTTATAGTATTTTACTTTCCCACCAGCAGTGTGAGATTTTGTTTCTTCACGTCCTCAGCAACACCTAGTGTGGTCAATCTTTTTAATTTGTAACCAATATATAGTGATATCTGTGTGGTTTAAATTTTTTATTTCCTTAATGATTAATGATATTGATCATCTTTTCATGTCCTTATTTGCTATCCATATGTCTTTCTGAAGTGTTCAAATATTTTGCCCAGTTAAAACAATTTTTTAAGGGGCACAGTTGGTTAATAGCGTCTACCTTCAGTTCATTCAGTTAATTAAATGCATAGTAATGAGAATTTTCTTTCATATTAGATTATCTGTAGTGAGCCAGTATTCTCTTTTGCCTATATCTTGTCTTCTCTCAACAGTATCCATTGGAAGACTGTTTGGTTTATATAAAGTCTGATTTACTAAGTTATTTTTTCTGAAGGATCATGCTTTTTGGTCTCATAGCTATGAAATGTTTGCCCAACATAAGGTCACAAGGAGTTTTCTCCTGTGCTTTCTTTAAAAGTTTTTATTTTATGTTTTACATTTAGTCTGTGTTTCACTTTGAAAGAACTGCAAAATATTCTTGAACTATATTCACCAGTTTTTAATAGTTTGCCACATTTCACTTGTCATTTTCTTTATACATACTATTTTTTCTGAACTATTTGCAAGTAGGTTGCATATATCATGCCCTTTTATCCTTAAGTACTTCAGTGTATATTTCTAAGAATATGAATATTCTGATTCTTTCTACAGTTCAGTTATCAAATTCAGGAAATTTGCTTATTTTTTTTTAAAGGTTTTATTTATTTATTCATGAGAGACACAGAGAGATAGAGAGGCAGAGACCTAGGTAGAGGGAGAGGCAGGCTTCACTCAGGAAGCTCAATGTGGGATTCTATCCCGGGACTCCAGGATCACACCCTGAGCCAAAGGCAGACGCTTAACTGCTGAGCTACGCAGACGTCCCCAAATTCAGGAAATTTAAAAGTGATATAATACTTTAGTTTCACTTACAGAACATATTACAGTTTTGTAAATTGTCCCAGTAATGTCTTTTGTAGCTATTTTTCTCCCTCTAATATCATATATTGCATTTAGTGGTTATGTCTCTCTGGTATCCCAAAAGCTGGAACATTTCCTTCCACAGCTTTTAAAAAATTTTTAAATTGAGGTATAATTGACATAACATTACAGCTTTGGGCATACAACATAATGATTTTATATTTGTATAAGTTGCAAAGTGATCACAATGAGTCTGGTTAAACATGGTTAACAAGTCTATTACCATATACAAGGTACAGTTAAAATATTTTTTCCTTGTCATGAGAACCTTTAAGTTACATTCTCTCAGCAACTTACAAATATGTAACACAGTAGTATTAACTATGATTGCCTTGCTGTACATTGCTTCCCTATGACTGACTTATTTTATAATTGGAAGTTTGTACCTTTTGACCCTCTTCACCCATTTTGGCCCTCCCTATCCCTGACTCTGGTAACCACCAATCTTCTTTACATACAAGAGCTTGCTTTTGGGATCCCTGGGTGGCGCAGCGGTTTAGCGCCTGCCTTTGGCCCAGGCGCGCTCCTGGAGACCCGGGATCGAATCCTAATCGGGCTCCTGGTGCATGGAGCCTGCTTCTCCCTCTGCCTATGTCTCTGCCTCTCTCTCTCTCTCTCTCTCTCTCTGTGTGACTATCATAAATTAAAAAAAAAAAAAAAACTTGCTTTTTGTTTTGTTTTGTTTTAGATTTCATATGCAAGTGAGATAATACAGTATTTGTCTTTCCCTGGCTTATCTCACCATAATGCCCTTAAAATCCATTCGTGTGTCACAAATGGCAAGATTTCATTCTTTTCAAATTTTTTAATTTTAAGATTGTATATATTTAGGGATGCTTGGGTAGCTCAGTGATTGAGTGTCTGCCTCTGGCTTCAGTGGGTGATCCTGGAGTCCCGGGATCGAGTCCTGTATTGGGGAGCCTGCTTCTCCCTCTGCCTATGTCTCTGCTTCTCTCTCTCTGTGTCTCTTATGAATAAATAAATAAATATTTTTAAAAATGATTGTTTAGAGATTATAATCTCTAAATTATATAAATATATAAATTATATAAATATATAAATTATAATAATCTAAATGATTATTTAGAGAGAGCATGCACAAGCAGGGAGAAGCACAGAGGCAGAGGGAGAGTGAGAGAATCGCAAGCAGATACCATGCTGAGTCCAGAGTGCAACACCAGGCTTAATCTCATGACCCTGAGATCATGACCCAAGCTGAAATCAAGAGTCCGATGCCCAACTGATTGAACCACCCAGACGCCCTAAGATTTCCTTCTTTTTAATGGCTGAATAATATTCCTCTTTGTGTGTGTGTGTGTGTACACATATGTACATACCACATTTTTTTTATCCGCCCATCCATTGGTGGACACTTAGGTTGTTTCCCGATCTTAGCTATTGTAAATATGCTGTGAACATGGGAGTGCATACACCTTTTTGAGTTAGTATCTTTAGATGAATACCCAGGAGTGGAATTACTGGATCATATGATAATTCTGGTTTTAATGTTTAAAAAACATCCTTTTTTTTTTTTTTTTTTTTTTTAAGATTTAATTTATTGGGATCCCTGGGTGGCGCAGCGGTTTGGCGCCTGTCTTTGGCCCAGGGCGCGATCCTGGAGGCCCAGGGCGCGATCCTGGAGACCTGGGATCGAATCCCACGTTGGGCTCCCGGTGCATGGAGCCTGCTTCTCCCTCTGCCTGTGTCTCTGCCTCATTCTCTTTCTCTCTCTGTGACTATCACAAATAAATAAAAATTAAAAAAAAAAAAAAGATTTAATTTATTGAGAGAATACACGAGCAGAGGGAGGGGCAAAAGGAGTGAGAGGGAGAGCATCTCAAGTAGACTCTGTGCTGAGTATAGAGCCTGACGGGGCTGTATCTCACAACCCAGAGATAATGACCTGGGCTGAATTCAAGAGTCAGACACCCAGCTTACTTGAGCCACTACCAGATGCCCCTCAGTTTTTAATTTTTTGAGGAACTTCCATGCTGTTTTAACAATAGCCATTCAAACAGGTGTGAGGTGATATTTCCTTGTGTTTGTGACTGCTGGCCATCTAAAAGTCTGGAAAAATGTCTATGCAGATTTTATGCCCATTTTAAATTGGATTGTGTTTTTGCTTTTGAATTATAGTTCTGTATATATTTCAAAATTAATCCCTTATTAGATATGATTTGCAAATATTTTCTCCCATTTGGAAGGTTACCTTTTCATTTTGATGGTTTTCTTTGCTGTGCAGAAGCTTTTGGGTTTGATGTAGTTCTGCTTGTTGATTTTGATCAGCCTTTTTTCCCCCTCATGTCATGAACAGTTTTGAACCATATGGACCAGTTATTTAATAGAATATCCATCAGTTGGGTTTGTCTATTTCCTCATGATGAGATGCTGATTGTGTGTTTTTGGTTGAAATGCTACATGAATGGTGGTCTGTCCTTGGGTAACACAACTGGAAGCACATAATGCTCATTTGCTCCTAATTGTCCATTTATTGACTGGTTGTTATCCAGTATCTCTACTCTAAAGTTACTGTTTTCTTTTACTGTTTAAAATCAGTGTATAATTGGTGAGAAGATGCTTTGGGATTTATGTAAGTATCGGGATCTCTTGTTTGTCAACCTCCTCACCCCATTGATTATTCTGGCTCGAAGTTTTTGCTCTGGTGATTATTATAAGGGTGAAGGATACATCTCATTAGGGGTACATTAGGTAACAGCTGTTATAACCATGACTTACCAAACTAAAAAATTAACATTGGTAGAGTACTGTTAACCTGCAAACTATATTTGGATTCCCCATTTTCCCACGATGTTCTTTTATTGTTCTAGGATACTATATTGCATTTAATTATCATATCTTTTTAGTATCCTCCAGTCTTGTGCTTTCTTGATCTTGTCTTTCATGACCTTGATACTTCTGAAGAATAGTAGATACATGTTTTGTAGAATGTCTATCATGGAAGTTTTATTATTTATTTAGATTTTTGGGTAATCTCTACACCCTACACCCTGAGACTGAGTCACATGCTCTACCAACTGAGCCAGCCAGGTGCCCCGGAGCTTTATTATTTTTAATAGGTGACTAGAACTGAGAACTTTGGCAGAAGACAAATGAAGTTAAATTGCTGACCTCCCTTTGCTCTCCTCCCTGGCCTCCAGCTGTACTCGGCTTCTTTGTATTTCTTCCACTCACTGTCCTCTCTGATATCCAGGCTTGGTTTAAGCTGATTTTATGCCTGGAACACTCTTCCCATCTCCTCCCCTTCTAATTGCCCAATGCCTGGTGACCCTTCCGTGCAAAATTTGATGTCACGTCAGCCTGAGCTTAAATGAGCTCTCCCTTTCACATGCCACCATAGCATGCCCTACTTCACTATCCTAGCTCATCACATTTTGTTTTTATGTCTGTGCTTCTGTAAGCTCCATTCAGGAAGGGACTGCTAATTTTGTGCTCCTCTATACCCACAGCATCTTGCATTGTGCCTGGTACGAAGTAGGCCTCAAGTATTTGGTTGAATGATTATCATGAGATTTAATGTGAACTAGCGATTATGATCTAATTTCTCAAGTATTCTACCATTTAGAGGAAGTGGGAACATGTCTGACATTAAGACTTAAATTAGCATTATTTATCCAGGAGATACTTCATAGCCATTATACATTTAAGTTATGAAGGTTATGTAGCAACCTGGAAAAACATGATTTAAAAAAATACAGCCATTATAATTTCAACTATAATAAGAAATGGTTGACTTCTTGATCATAAGGTTGTGACATTTAGATTTTCTTTTTTTTTTAAGTAAGCCCTAGGTCCAGTGTGGGATTTGAACTCATGACTCTGAGATCAAGACTTGCATGATTTACCAACTGAGCTAACCAGGTGCCCTGAGATTTAGATTTTTATTCTCTAAAATAGTAGGAGGTTGTTGGGGGAGAGTGCTTCTCAGGCAGGCAGATGCATGTGTGTCCCTGGGAGGATGCTGTGACGGGTGGTCATGTAGAGCCATGGGACAGACATGACGTGCTCTTCTAGAGCAGAGCATTTACTCAAAAATTGTTTGTTTGTTTTTTAAGATTTTATTCATTTATTCATGAAAGACCCAGAGAGGCAGAGACATAGGCAGAGGGAGAAGCAGGCTCCTCGCAGGGAGCCCGATGTGGGACTTGATCCCCAGACCAGGATCATGCCCTGAGCCTAAGGCAGATGCTCAACCACTGAGCCACCCAGGTCTCCCTTACTCAAAGGTTTTAAAGAAAATGTTTGGGGCATCTGGGTGGCCTATGGTTAAGTGTCTGCCTTTGGCTCAGGTCATGACCCTGGGGTCCTGGGATTGAGTTCCGCATTAGACGCCCGGCATGGAGCCTGCTTCTCCCTCTGCTGCCTCTCTCTCACTGTGTCTCATGAATAAATAAAAATCTACTTAAAAAAAAAAAAAAGTTTAGTTTTACTATGAAGTAGGGTATAAATTTCACAGGGTGTTTTTTGTTTTAAGATAAAGCATTATACTTGGAAGAAATTCATGCATGTGAGTTTCTTTGGGCAAATTTACGTCACAGTCTAGGTGAAGTGGCTTTGTGGAAATTTGAGAATTTCTTTTTAGTCATTAAATGAAATGATGCATGTATCATGCTTAACACTGTCCCTGAAGTTCATGAAGTACTCACAGGCTAGTGGTTACACATCTCCTCGTGCTTTCCAGGTGGTTACTCTGCAGTGGGCTTGAACCCCCTTTGCCTGATATTTTCTACGTTAATAACTAAAGGCTTTTAAGATATGTACTCATCCTAGAAACGTATGGCTTATAAACTTTGTGGAAAAAGTATTGCTACATTAGACATTGTAGTCATGAAACAGTTGCATATTGAGAGTTTCACATTTTCACATGTGTTTGTTTGCAGTCAGGTGCAATCATGACGGTCCTTGCTGCTGTCTGCACAAAGATCCCAGAAGGGAGGCTTGCCATTATCTTCCTTCCAATGTTCACATTCACGGCAGGGAATGTGAGTATTTTTATGAAGTGAAGTGCTGGGGACAGTGGTGATATTTTTACATTGACTGAATTCTTGCCCTTAAATTAGAAATGTCAATGCTGGAGGAATCAAAGTTGTACCAGTTTTATTCTCTTTTGCTGGCTTTCAGGCCCTAAAAGCCATTATTGCCATGGATACAGCAGGAATGATCCTGGGCTGGAAATTTTTTGATCATGCAGCACATCTCGGGGGAGCTCTCTTTGGAATGTAAGTTTGAGTATAACCAATTGCTAAGCTGCCTCCTTGGTCCTCTCTTCCTGCCCACCCTTTAGGAAGGCAGAACAAGGCAGTTAACTCTGGGACAAAAGCAGGGGCAAGTGGGGGGTGGGAGGTTGAGAAACCTGTCACATAGTTGTTTTCAGCTTTGCCCAGTTCCACCATATGAGCTTGGAAGGGAGAAGAGCAGGTCCTGCCCCAGCCTCAGTCATTTATAGACTATGCCATTACCCTACTCTTAACTTCCACTCACCCCAAGTCCAGAGCTGTCAGAACTCCTAGCCCCTCTTGGGCTACTGTTTCCCAGCCCCACCGTGTGCGTTGTCCTCTCCTTTCCTCATGCTCAGGCCTCCTCTGTCCTGCTGCTGCTCACCTCCCTGTCACCAGCGCTGGGCAGTCAGAGTGACACTCTGCCTGTGACAAGTGTCCAGGTGTGTGCTACCTGAACAAGTAGAGGCTGGGGATCATAAAACCAGTGTTGACCACTTAACTGGGCATCAGTTATGTGGCAGGCTCTGAGCTAGTAGTTTCCATTTTACTATTATTACTTCCATTTTACTGATGGGAAACAGGCCCAAAAGTGATCTTTCCCGGGTCAGACAGCTAGGAGCAAAGCAAAGATTTAAAACCAGATCCAGAGTCCTTTCTACCTCTGTCACACCATATTGAATATAGTAGTATAGTGTTCACAAGATCTCCCATTTGTGTTTCAGACAGTGGACTTTTGCCTAAAATGTAGTAGCATTGGAGTGACTTGATCATAGAACTTCCTCAGGACTCCTGGAGCCTATCTGACCATGAGAGTCCCTTCAGCAGAGTAATTTCTATCTCATGTACTGGGTCCCCTGATGGACTATCTTACTTATCCTACATAAATGTTGCTTTTTGCCCTCACTTGGTTTTTACTTTGTTTCATGACAATGCAAAACTGAAGTTTTTTAATTTAAAAAAAAGAAGAAGAAAAGTCTATTCTAAGTAGAGCAGTTTTGCCCAGTAGGCGGTGGAACTAAATGCCATTATGCCATTTATAATTTTCAGTGATGATTAAAGAATTGCATATGTGAGTTCTGGCTCTAACAGCAGCACATTATAAATAGTAGAAACTGACCTGATATATTACAGTAGGAGAAACCTAGACTTAGGAAACAGGATTCTGTTTTATGAACTCTAAATTTATCTCTCTGGATCCTCCCATGTATACTTAAAGGATCTTCTCTTCAGCAGGTTTTTATTCTTCTGAACTATAATTAAATGACCTTTTTCATTCTGAAAATAATTAGATCAAATGTATTTTAAAGTACAGGATCTGAAAGGCAGAGGAATCCTTTTTCTTTGCTCTTTCTAATTTCAACCCCTTTCATTTACTAGATCTCAGTCATATCCAGAATTCATCTTTTATAACATCTTTAATTCAATTAATAAAGCTAAAGCTAGAAATCCTTACTAACGGTAAAAACCATATTAGTATCCTCCTGCGCATTGCCTTGACTCTGTTCCCTCATCAGATGTTATGGTCTTCGCTCTGTACTTTTGCAGTAATACTAGCTAACATATTTTGAATATTTGCTGTGTGCCCAAGCTAAGGACTGATTTAATATTCTTAAATCTTGTGAGGTTAGAAAACTGCTTTAAAGAAGGGAACTGTTCAAAGTCACACAGCCAGTCCTTGCAGAGCTGAGTTTCAGAGTGAGCACTAGGCTATATAGCTGCTGCAAAACAAACCAAAAAAAACCAAACTGAAACTTAGAAGTTGGTAATTTTAAAGTGTTTTCCTCATTTTAATTTAGCCAAATGACCAATTATATTTGAACTTCCAAGTATGATCAGAACAGTTTACTTGTAATATTAAATTGGTTGACTCTCTGCTTGAAATAAGTGTATTACAAAGATCTGGGAAGACACTTCATTAATGGAGAGTTCCTGACAAGTGATTCATTTCTTGCAAGAGTTTTACAATTGCATTCGAATCTTAGGTGATCCTTTTTCTGTTGTTCTAAGTTCACCACAAAATTTGATTTAGGCCCAAAAGAATTTTGTAACATGCCTATTAATTTGCATGTTCTTTAAGTGTCTTTTTTCTTTCTCTATATTTACTGATTTTTTTTAACATTTTAATGGTGACTATTTTCATGATCTTTTTAAAAATATAGTGAATGTTAAGATTCAAGTACTTGGGGGAAAAAAAGATACAAGTACTTTATAATAAACATACACAGAACATTAAAAAAATTGAAACAGGGCAGCCTGGGTGGCGCAGCGGTTTAGTGCCGCCTGCAGCCCGGGGTGTGATCCTGGAGACCCGGGATCGAGTCCCACAACGGGCTCCCTGCATGGAGCCTGCTTCTCCCTCTGCCTGTGTCTCTGCCTCTCTCTCTCTCTCTGAATAAATAAATAAATCTTAAAAAAAAAAAAAAGAAACATTAAATTGCTATTCTGATACTAATCTAAGCCATTTAAATAGAGCATGTTTTCAGTCAGGTGTTTGAAGAGATGCAAAGATTAACACAGTCTGGTGTCTGCCTCAGGGAACATGAAATCTATTTGGGCAAGGAGGGCAAAAATAAAAGTTTCAGTCATAGCTTTCAATGACAGCCATTCCAGACAACCCCGTCTCCTCCAGGAAGCCCTCACAGCCTTCCCCTAGCCCAAGAGAGGAAGAGGTAGGTGCCCCCGAGTTATACTTACAGCCTGTGCCTCCCTCAGGTAGAGCTCCTGGTCTTGCAGTACCTAGGCCTGTGGGCTTCTAAAGGCAGGCATTGCTCAGTGGTCTCTCAACTTTGTGTTCCTCAGCTTACAGTAGATTCTCCCTAGATGCAGTAGTAGTGATTATGGCACCACTTTCAGAATCAGATTTAGGTTCTAGTGTCCGTTCTGGTGATCGCTAGTTGTGTAGCCTGGGCAAAGTAAGTTACTGAACATCTCGGTGCTTCATTTTCCTCAGCTCATCGCTTTAGGCTGCTTTTTTGGCAGTATTTAAGAGCGGAATAGGGATTGGAACTATATTTTTAAAGGTGGGCAGAATTTGGATCAGCAGATAGCTTTGTGTAGCCAGGTGGAAGATGACGAGAAGCATTTAAACTATTGAAGCCATCATTAGTGAATTTGAATGCTGACATTTCTTACATTTAATGTAGTGAAGAGGGACCAGGCTTAGGATCAGTCTAGACTTCAGGTGAGTCCTTAGAAGCTGTTAGCTCCTGAGAAGATTGCTTTCTCTGAGGCTTGGTTTCCTCATGTCTGTAATGGGGAGGTGATGCTCAGTTGCAGTAGTGAATCAAAAGTAGTATGTGTCACACATAGTCCCATCCCTTTTATCTTTCTTTTTTTTTTTTTCCTCTTGATCTGTCATACACTCCATATTAACAGTGAGTCATTGATCTACATGAAATAAATCAATCAGCTATTTTAATAAACAAGATAGTAAATAACCATGGCATTCAGTTTTTAAATGTCAATTTGATATCATCATGGTACTTAACATTTGTATGTCATACTGTTTGAATGTTGAGCCTGGTTTGTTTTTCTCCTCCCCAGATGGTATATTACTTATGGTCATGAACTCATTTGGAAGAACAGGGAGCCTCTAGTGAAAATTTGGCATGAAATGAGGACTAACAGCCCCAAAAAAGGAGGCGGCTCTAAGTAGAACTGGGATCAGATGATACTGGTGCATGTGCCCCGTGCTGCCTGGAGAGTCCCAGGAACTCATCAGCCCTGGAGTGACCACATCTTTGCTCCTGCTTGGAAGACACCCAGCATCTAGCTTTCCCAGTATTTTAAACTCTGTCTCCAGTACATGTCTTACCAGAAAGTGAATTATGACAAAGTTGTGAAATAAAGGTTTATATCTCTAGTTTGTAAACAGAGGGTGTGTGTCCCTTTTGAAGAGCACTAATGCTGCCCTGGAGTCTTGCTATTAGTGTTATATCTGACATAGTTTGAGCAGTGAACTTGGCAGGAGTGCACAGGGAAAGGCCTAATTGAAACTCAGAGATGCTTGTTTTTGTACTTTGGCCTCCTTGCATCTCTGCTTCCTCACTTACCCTTTCCTTTGGTTGGTTGGCAGGTAAAAAAAAAAAAAAAAAAAAAGATCTTCTGGCTGGCGTGGACTGAAATAACAGCTGTAGTATTTTCTAAATTTTCCCAAGAAAGGTAATGTTTTCTGGCAGTGAGTGGCATATACAAAAAGCTATTTTTAGGCTTTGCTTTCTAGATTAAAATTGTAGCTAAATTAAGAGTTAGAAGGAAATATCTTGGAGAAATTCAGACTTGAATCTGAGCCTAATTGCATCTTACATTTGAAAATGTGCATTCTTTGAATTGAAGCATCATACTGAAATAGCAGACAGTGGTCATCAGAACAGCTTCACTCTAGTAAAATTCTTGCTTGCCCTCATGATTGAAAATTATTTCTAGGAAATGCATTTTGAGAATTTAAAAGTAGTGTTTGTTGAGATGATTTATAGGAGACTTGTTAGTCTTTTGGTGGCCTCAGTAGGTAATTCCGGTTCTTGCACCCTGCCCTGGAGAGGAGTGCAGCCATCTTTCCTACTAGGTGTCAAGCTTCATGGAAAGGAGTGAGCTGTGCCCACCTCACAGTGGTGAGAGCTGAATGGCAGCATGTCCCCGCACATTGGAATCGTCTAGAATTTGACAATTCTTTGTACTTTTTCCCCCAGATTCTTCTCTAGTGTGAAATACTTTATTTTTACTAGGCAGAAAGGATTCTATCTTAAACTATAATGTCACTCGTTTTGTTTTGTTTTTTAACCTAGCCCCTCTCTTTGCTGGTAAGGAAGCAGGATGGTCATGTATGGGAACTGCTCAGGGTCACACTGCTGTGCTTTGACATTTCTGAATATATTATGCCACCAGCCCTGCAATACACAGATGAGGCAGGAAGCATTTCTCAGAGATAGGATGGGAGGCTGAGATCACACGGACATTCTGTATGGGGTCCAAAATGAAATTTATGTCTTGCTGTGGGCCGACTAGGGACATAGGCCCTGAGGACATGTATTTTCCTGCTTTGTGATGGTTAGTGAAGGAGCATTTAGAAGGTCAAGTCCCTAAATCACTTCTCTGTCCATAACATCCCTCCATGCTGATGCCTTTGAACAGCCAAGTGCCATTCTCCCCATGAGAGGCCTCATGAAGAGTCAGAGCCCGGCTCTGGAAGCATGAGTCTTACTGAGTGTAGCTTTGGCAGTCGTCCCTACTACTCTTTGCCCACTAGGGTGTTTTCTCATCGTGGCTTCTCTACTGACACGTGAGCACCCCAAGCCTCTGTTCTGCCTGGCTAGCGCACCTCTTGGACTATGCCTCCTCTACTGGCCTGTCAAGTGCGTTGCCCCCAGGAACACAACTGCCTTGTCTCACTCTGCTTTCCCTGGCTTTAGTTATCTTCATGAGGATACCCTCTGAGCTCTGGGCCCACAGACTACCTCTGTACCCAGTACATGGATCTACCGCATGCCAGGTATGGTTTCAGGTCCTAGGACTCCATAAGCCCTTCAGATACCACTCCTGGCTTACTGAGTGGTCTCACTGATTGGAAGCCAGAAACTTGGGAGCCATTCTAGATTTCCTTCTCTCAGCTCTCATTTCTAGAATCCAGTGCCCCTTCCATCCCCAGTGCTTGTGCCTTAGTTCAGCCCCTTGTCTCTAACCTAGACTGTTGAGACTGTTCTCCAGCTGGTCTCTAAAATTTCCTTATATGTCTTCATATGGCTACATGGTGCTGGAAACACTTTGGTCATTCCCCATTGTCCCCCGTGAAAAAAACTTAAATTCAGTGTGGTTCCCTGAGGCTCTCCATGGTCTGGCCTCTGATGCCTTTGACTGGACCTCCCAACCTCCCACCCTGCATTCCCACCCCTACCCAACCACCTTCCCTCATTACAGGTGACAGGGCCAGCCTCACCACCCCCTACTTGCTTTATCCAATTCTGTTGTTGCCTTACTACACTGAACCTCTTGAGTCTCCCAGCATTATTCCAGGCACCTAGTAAGTGCTCTTTGTTGTTTAATGAATGAAATAAAAAGAAAAGCTACCTTTTTTTTTCTTTCTTTTTCCTGCAGGATGGAGTACTGTAGTCCCAAATGTCTCAATGGCTAACCCAGGACCCTGGAGCACGGAGGTCACACAATGACAGCTTGCTCTGCCTAGGGAGAGAGCAGGTGTGCAACCTCCTAGTGTCTTCACGGCATGCTCCTCTTCTGCCTCCTGGGCCATGGCCTGGCCAGGGCAGCTGTCACTGCTATGACTGGAAGCTAAGAGAGAGGATGCTTTGGGAGAGGAATCAGTATCCTGACTGGTCAGGGCTGCACTGCAGATTTCTCCTCCAAGATGCAGACTGGAGACCATCCAAGTGTATGTTGGAGATGGAGCTCTGGGTAATTAATGCCGTTTCGGTAGTGTGATTAATTAATTAGTCATTGGTCTGCAGTGCACATTGAGGGCATGTGTCAAATACTCAGGAAGTCTCTTGAGTGTGGCCAGGGAACCCTGTCCTGCATTAAACAAACTGACCTTTAGTGGCGGATTACCCAAACTGCAAAAAAAAAAAAAAAAAAAAAAAGGTACAGGGACTTTTTATAACACAGCGGCCAAAGATTTATCGGCAGCTTTATAATGTAACTCCTCTGTTGCCATGCATTAAAATTAGGGATTTTAGAACCCAGGGAAAGGTCAATTGAGGGCTAATGCCAGTTCTCAATGAAAACTGGATTGGTTGTTACAAATTTAGCATCGCGAAGGCAAGTAGTGACTCAACTGGCTGATTCGGACACGTGTTCCCTGGCAGCAGGGCCCGGGCGGTCAGCCCCGCGCTCCCGCCTGCGGGGCCCGCGGGCAGCGCAGCGCCAATGCGGCAGCCCCGGGCGCCCTGCGAGGCCCAAGCGCCTTGGGGGGGGGGGGGGCGGGTACTGCGCCCGCGCTGGCCCCCGGGCTCTCGCTCGCCGCCAAACCAGGTCCGAGTTAGAAGCCAGCATCAAAGGGAACTAAGGGTTAAATTATGAAACCCTCGAGGGGGACGCTGGCAAATGCCTCCAGGCGTCTTCGGGCGCCTCCCGCCCCCCCAGCCCCGCGCCCCTGCTGCCGGGCCGAGCCGGGCTGTCCCCGCCCCCGCCCCCGCCCCCGCCCCGGAGGCCTCCCCCAGGCCAGGGGGCGGCGCTGCGGCGGCGCGGGGAGGGCCGCGGGGGCGGGGACGCCGGGCGGGGGCGGCGCGGCCCGGAGCGCGGGGAGCAGAGCGGCGGGCCGGGGCCGGGGCCGGGGCCGGGGCCGGCATGGCGTGGCCCTGCATCAGCCGCCTCTGCTGCCTGGCGCGGCGCTGGAACCAGCTGGACCGCTCCGACGTGGCGGTGCCGCTGACCCTACACGGCCACTCGGACCTCGAGAGCGAGGAGCCCGCCCCGGGCGACGCCGCCCCGCGCAAGGGCCCGTCCCCCGCGGGCGCCCGGGAGCCGGGCCGGGACGTGCCGCTCACTCAGTACCAGCGGGACTTCGGGGTGTGGACGGCGCCGGCGGGGCCCCGGGATGCTCCGCAGGGGCGCGGGGCGGGGGCGGCGGCGGCGGCGGGGGCGGGCGGCCGCAGGGGCAAGCCGTCCGCGGCCCCGGGCCGGGGTGTGTACGTGCTCCCCATCGGCGACGCAGACGCGGCCGCAGCGGTGACCACGTCGTACAGGTAGGGGGCTTCGGGCGGGGGCGCGTGGGGAGGGCGTACCCCACGGGAGGGGGAAACTGAGGCCGTGCACCCGGAGCCCCCGTCCCTCGGCCGTCGCACTGCTGCGGGCGGCCTCGGAGGTCGCCCCGTTGGCCCCCTGCTCCCTGCGGGCCTCCGAGTGAAGGAGCGGGCACCTCTGCCCACCCGAGCCCACTGCCTCCACCGAGCCACGACCTGCTTCCGGGCACTTCCCCAGGTGGGCCAGTGCCGGACCTCCTGCCCTTGCCCTGGTGCCCTCGGTGCCCTCTGTGGAGGCGTTTGTCGACCAAACAGGGCGCCCAGTAGGTGGCCCCCTGGGGATCGCCCTGAGTGGGCGGATCTGTGGGTCCACCCTGCCCCCACCTCAGCTCTGCCCCGGGCTCGCTCCTTTCTTAGTACAAAAGTAATATAAACTCACCATAGAAAAAAAATAGAAATTACAAGTTAATTCCTTTAACTCACCCAAACTGGTAGTTCTTTCTAATCCATATTTGAGTTCATACCCACTTGTAATTCTTGTACGTTTAGATTCCATACACATTTTCCCATCAATTTCAGTTGTCTGCATGTTACTGGATATTTTTTTACAACATGAATCTTAGTAGATGTGCAGTGTTTCATCCTAGGGATGGATATACATTCGTCCATATATGGATATGTATGTTCAATTATTAATCTGTCATTGAATATTTAGGATGTTTCTAATTTGGAACCATTAAAAACGCTTCTTTCAATCCACTACTCCATTTCCAGGAGTTTCCTTCTAAGTATTCAGTGTGGGGCGAGAGCAGAGGAATAGAAGCTATGTTGCAACCTTGTACTGCAGGAGATGGAAACAATCCCACCTCCCCACCCAGTGCAGCTGGTTAATTCTAGGAGGCCTGGGATGTACGGATAGTGGAAGATCTGGAAGATCTTGAGTGGGTACCGGCCTCAAAAAAGAAAACAAAATGCAGAACAGTGTGTCCACTATTTATGTTTTTAAAAGGAGTACTCATGTACCCGTATCTGTTCAAATAGGAACCCTTGGGGGGAGGAAGAGTGGGGAGGAGAGGGGGATGCCAGGGTGGAAGGGCACCGAGTGACTTTCAGCCTCTTAACTGGTTTTTTTTAAGCGTTTACAGGTGTTATCTTTAAACCATTTTTTAGAGAAAATAATTTCTGTGATATGATAAGCATCCTTATAGCTGTCTTTGCGCTTATCAATTTCTTTATAAATTCCTACCTGTGGAATTAAAGGGGCAAAAAGGTATGAACTTTCTATCTCCCTCAGATTTATTATTTTTAGAAGCACTGTTAAGGTAAGATTCCCATAATCATCAAGACACATAGAACATTCCATCTCCCCAGAGGTTCCTTCACAGGCACACAGTTTTTCAGGAACCTTGGTGAAGAATGGGTGCTGCAGGCTGGGTCTCGAGTTTGCTGATGCGTGCTCAGCTGAGCTGCTAAAAGGCGAGGGCAAGGTCAGGGGGCAGGGCCCACACTGAGCCCAGCTCAGGCCCCAGCTGGGCTGTGGGTGGTTCTGACTCCTGTGCGCTGGCGGGGAGCCAGCTGCAGGGGCCTGAATCCCCTCCAGAGAAGCCTGTAGGGCCCAAGGGCCTGGGGGTGCAGCACCTTCACATGACCAGTATTTCAAGCCAGGAGGAGAACCCATGGCTTCAGCTCAGGAAGGAAGAGCTTTCTTGTAATTCCAACGGACTGATGATGAGGTGAGCGGCCTCCAGGGTGCTAAGCTCCTCCTCACTGGTAATGTTCAAGCAAAGGTGGGGCCCATTTAGAAGGAGCCCCTCACTTGCGTTGAGCAGATGATGGGTTTGAATGTCTCACTGGGTCTCCCATCTCCAATGATGCTGAAGGTACAAGTTGTTATTCTCTGCTTAGCAAGTATCAGAAACCAGGCTCAGGACTTTGCAGATTATCTCCCCAAGACCTCACCTCCTAAGATGTTGCTGCCCCGAATCCCTTCGTTTCTTGAGCTGTGTCCTGCAGTGGGGGAAGTGTACTGCCAGGAGTTGGGATTCACTGGTGCTCTTGTGTCCTGGGGTCTAAACTTGGTGGGTCACTTGGCCTCTGTGACCCTTTCCTCATCTGTAAAACAAATAGCCAGAGCTTGACTCCCTGGGTCCCCATACCCCTAACTCTGGCCCAAACCCAGGACCACTACTGAACTTGGCTCTCCCAATCCATGCCAGCCGACCTCCAGGATGCCTCACTTCCCGGCTCTAGCACTTGATGCAGGAAAACTCCATTCTGGCTCCTTCTTGTAAGATCCATGTTATCTGAGCAAACTGTTTGAAGAAATTCACAAAACAAAATGAGTAGATCCAGGGAGCCGAGATACCGGAGTCCTCGTGGCCACTCGCTAGCCCCGCTTCTCGTGTGAAAACTGACCTGCCTCACTTGCTTGGCCAGATGGGTGCAGATCCTGCTCTTGCCGCCAGCCTGGGTCTCTCCTGGGCAGCGCCCAGAGCCTCCCCTCTGGTATTCTCTAGGTGCTATTTAGCACCTTTGACACAGGTTCTAGACCTCCTTCCCCAGTCGTCATCCTCTTTCCTTCCTGGGTGGGTTACAGGGCAAACCATTGTGCCCGGCCCCCAAGGTTCATCATAACCTCCTGCATATACATCAGTAGCCCTTTTCATGAGGAAGCTGAGGCTCAGAGAAATGAAGGGGTTTGAAGCCATGAAGATGGAGGGTGCTCGGCCTTGCCACAGGTGGCCCCCGGCCCTCCGTGGGACTGCAGCCCTAGGGCCCAGCTGAGGCCCAGACAAGGTGGACAGGAGAGCCTGCTTGGTCAGGGGAGGCACCCGGTGTATTGGCTTGCCCTGTGTTTTTATTATCCTCTTTGCCAGAGCCATAAATCTGTCCTCCTCCTCTTCTGGGCAGTCACGGGGGGGTCCTGCTGATTCTAGGTCTGAGGCCTCGTCTCCATCCCCACTGCAGTCTCCTCTCACTGGTCTCCAGGAGCAGCTATGGGCATTGTTCTAGCTCCTGGCTCTGGTCGCTTTGTGCCGTGACCCCTGCAGCCACCCTGGGGCGGCAGGCTTGGGCTGCCAGGTCCAAGGCTCAGCTCAGTTTGGGGACAGAAGGGCACGCCCAGGGGAGGACCTGCTTCCCCAGGAGAAACAGAATGGCAGATGGCTCGGGCAGCTGGTCTTTGGAAACTTGCAGCTTCAGAAGCATAAGTGATCCGTAGGGCCCTGGCCCAGCTCGCCTCCTGGCACCCCTGAGTGCTGACCACGGACAGACACAGCTGCTCCCTACACACAAGGACTGCCCAGTGGTGCCCAGCTGTGCTGCTGCCAAGGAGAAAAGGCAGCTTTGTTGACTTCTGGGCCTGAAACCCAGCCAGGGCTGTGGGTGGGATGAGACAAGAATGGATCCAGCCCACATGTGGGTGCTCCCTTGGCCAGCTGGACACTTTTCTACAGAACATTGCCTTGGCAGGTGCTCCTGGACACAGCAGGTCTTTGCCTTCCTGAGCTGTCTAGCAGGGGCGTTGAAAGAATTAAAAGAAATAGGTCTTTTATGCAGAAGAATTGAGGAAATAAGTCTTTGTCAAAAAATGTACTCCAAGGGGGCACCTGGGTGGCATAGTCGGTTAAATGTCCAATTCTCGATTTCAGCTCAGATCATGATCTCAGGGTCGTGAGATGGAACTCCCACTCAGCAGAGAGTTCAGCCTGGAGTCTGCTTGAGATTCTCTCCCCCTCTGCCTCCCCTCTCTCTAAAAATAAATACATGAATCTTAAAAAAAAAAAAAACAAAAAACTTCAAGAACATGAAGCTAGTTTGTGCCAGCCTTGTCACTTCTGCCCAGGGAGCCAACCACCTTCCCTCCTTCGTCCAGGCTGGAACATGTGTGCACGGAGCCGTTTAAAGCCAGACCAGCTTGTAGTTGAGACAGTCACTACAACCTGTTCTGTTTTGTAGGAGTTAATAAGAAATTACTAAAAAGTAAACAATACTGAACCTTGTTTTTCCTTCTCAGTTGTAACCAAGTAGAGAAGAAATTTGCTGTGCTGGGCACTGTCCTGGCCAGCACCTTCTGTGGATGTAAGTGACCTGGGCTGGAGGTGACCAGCCTTCACTGGTTCTGGGTGACTAGGGCCCCTTAAAGTGGCCCAGAGACAAAAGTGGGAGCACTAAGGAAGGGCTGGGACTTGGTTTCCGTTGCGCAGCACGTACCAGGTGCTTGCTCTGGATCCAGAGCAGGATGTGAGCAGTGAAGACTGGCCAGGACGTCTTGGAAGCACAGGGCAATGGCGGTGGCCCCTGTAGAGTCGGGAGGGATGACGGACTCTGAGCAGGGTGGTGACTGTGTTCTCTATTCCAGACAGGAATTCCAGGCCTGGACCGGAGTGAAGCCGTCGAGATCCACAAAGGCGAGACCCGCCACAGTCATAACAACCCACAGCTCTGGATGGGACAGCAGCCCCCGGGACAGCTTCCAGGTCAGCCTGAAACTGGTGCTGCAGGCACGGGGCTGGGCTCCAGGCTGCAGATGGTGTGAGAACAGTCTTTTTCTAGATGGTCCCCTACTGCTGGCGGGGTGGCCATCTCCCCAGCGCTGGCGCCTCTGGCAAGCAGGATGTCCCTTTCCGTCCTAAATCCCCATCTTACCCTTGGCCACTGAGCACTAGCAATGAGCCTTCCACATCCTTGGCATTTGTGTAAGGGAGGAAAGATGGGAGGTGGGGACTCTTCAGCCGCCTGATTCCACCCAAAGGAGGCTTCAGGAAGCAGAATGGAAGGTCCAGGTGCCATATTTGTCCTACTAATGCAGTGACCCTGCCCCCTGCATGTTCCCCCCCACAGATTCCCCCAAGCAGGTGGTCTCAACTCTTAGAGGATAAAGAGGTCAGGAGGCAGGAGTTTTCCTCCAGGAGCTGCGGTGGGAGGTGGTGGGGAGGGTAAGTCGTGGGAAAGGCACACTGATACGGCACCACATTTCATTTTCCAGGCTCCTGAGGGGAGGAAGAAGTTTACCCCTAACCCCTCAGCCATCTTTCAGGCATCAGCTCCCCGGATCCTCAATGTGTGACTCCCACCACGGAGAGGGCCACAGCGGAGACCGAACCCACTGCCGCCAAGATGGAGCAGTGCTCAGCCACTTGGGGACTGGGGTGAGATCCTGGGACTGGCCCTCTCCGTCCGAGGGGGAGGGCCCGTCTTGCTTACTGTGGGCACCGCTCCTCCCCGGCTGCCACCTGGGCTGTGGGCCTGGCGCAGAGCAGGGGCGCAGATGGACACAGCATCACCCTGCTCAGCTCTGGGCCCCCACCAGCCTCTTGTTCCTCGAGAAGTGTACAGAAGGCTTCGGATCTTTTTTTAATTGCCTCTTTTGGCCACCCTTCAGTTTTTAAATCTGAAGAACCTAAGGACCAATTCTGTGGTAAACTGAATTGGTCTGTGTGAGCTGAGGAATATGGACATAACAGGTGCTTGAAAGAACCAGTTAATGTCCACTTTGTTGTTTTCCCAGGCTGCACAAGAACTTTGTAACCTATGGCAACCCAAGGGCCTGTCCCTGGGTGTTCCTACAAATGCCCCACGCATTCAGGTTGAAGAACTCTTGGGTTATCACCTGCATGTGACCCATGATGCTGCTGAGTAGGATGCCATTTCCAAAAGGAAGAGTATCAATCATAGGATTTCCGTTTTAACGACATGATTTAGGGCCCAGACAACCGTTATGTTTTAACAAAAGGCTTCTTGTGAGGAGTGCTTCAAGTAGTGAATGAATGGCATTTACCTTGTAGGTTTCTGAGCCCCACATTTTATTACTAATTCCAGTTTTTTCCCTTACAGTTGACAACTAAAAGGGAACACCATACACACTGGCTTCCTTGGGACGAAGTGGCATTAGCCTCATTCCCTGAAAGACTTTAAAATGTTATCTACACCTAGATGACTCCCACCCTGCTCTCCCTTACAGTCGGGGAGCTCACTGTGAGGAGGCAGCTGTCGGCTTTGGAAAGCTGCCTCCTTTCCCGGTAAGTCCCAGCCTATGTGGCCCTGGAACAAGCCTGGCCCCGTTTGCACAGCAGGTGGTCAAACACTCGGAGTTCGGCCCCTCTCAGAGATCAGAGGTTCAAGCTAAGCTGTCTTCCGTCCAGGATTTCCCTCTGGATGTTCATCCTTCTCCGCCTCACGCGCTGGCTGGTGGGCATTTACTTAAGCCATCGGCGCCGGCCCTCCCAGCTCACAACCCGAGACCAGGAGCTGGGCTGGTCCCTCAAAGGGCTGCCTCGGGCTGGCACAGCCTGCCCCTCCGCGCAGCGGAGGAAATGCTCTGAATCATTTTAAAGGCAGAACCCAAACCATATGCTTACACAAAGGGTTCTATTATTTCCGACTTCATTGGTTTGCATGCTAGTGGTTTCTAAGAGAAAAGAGACTGCCTGCCGCTGTGCATTCTGTGGGGAATGAACAGATTAACCATACAATCTCAGATTTTACTAAAACACAAAAATGCACGGTTACAATTTCTTGTTAGCTTATTTCTTTAATTGTGAACCCAGAGCACCTTCTCTCATGTCTTTATCCCCTCTTGGTAATAAGGACTTTGGCGGGTCATGGCTAGTCCTGGTTGTCCCTTGGAGGCTTATGGATCCCAGGGTCTCTCCCTTTGGACCGCCATCCACACCGGTGGCGTGCGCGGTATTCACAGGACGTACCATCCTCCCCTTGCACCGCACTGCCCCTCTGCATCTCCCAGAGCCTAGGTTGAAAAGTCCATCCTTGAAGCTAATTCTGGGCTCAAATCCTGACTTCTCTCCTCACTACCTGTGAGCAGTTTCAGCTTCCATTTCCTTATGTGCACAGTAAGGAGACCACCCCCTCCCTCGCCGAGCCGGTTTATGTTTACGGGCAGGGTGCTGCTCAGTACAGTGAATGGACAACAGAGCACAGACATGGCAATTGTCCTTTCCTGCCCAGGCCCCCCCTTCCTCCTTCCCCATGGAGCCGGCTCTATTCTCCTTTGCAGCTTGGGTCCCCCTGATGCCACAGACACAGTCCTTCTCCCTAAACCCTGCCCCTGTCACCCTTCCCTCCCCCGAGCTTGTAGACCAGAAAGGCTGTACCTCAGCCAGACACCACAGGTCTGCTGTTCCCGGCCGCGTCAGCACCATAGCAGCAGGAGCACCCTGTGCCTC
Source organism: Canis aureus (assembly GCF_053574225.1). Lineage (NCBI taxonomy): Eukaryota > Metazoa > Chordata > Mammalia > Carnivora > Canidae > Canis > Canis aureus. The sequence continues at coordinate 21,379,762 of NC_135641.1, read as the reverse complement.
ACCCGGCCTGCCTCTCAAGGCATACTGCATGCCTAAGAACCTTTCTGGAATGCACTGGAACAGATAGCTTTCCACAAAACCCCCAACTCGATAATCTTCTTTGCCAGGCTTCATTATTAGGAGACTGGGGTTCTGAAGAAGGGACTTCCTCCCACTAGTAAGGCCCATCATGTTACTGGAGTGACCTTCCAAAGCAACTGAGGCAACAGTCTCAAGTGCAGTATGAACCCACATCACACACAATACATGTATATAAAATAGACAAAGAAAAAAAAATAGACAAAGATGGGAAAATGCATTGGAATACTAAGGTAGTTCTCTTTGGGAAGGGGAACTATGGGTAACTTTAAATTTTTTACACCTTACTGTATTTGCTAACGTTTCTATATAAGCATTTTTGTATTAATTCTACAGAGTAATGTTTTTAAAAATAAAAAGTTCAATCTGTTAGCTAATTTCAGCCAAAAGCAAGTGTTCAGTATCAATGATTTTATAACTTGTGTCAGCACTGCCAGTGGCCGCCTCGACCCACCTTGAGGATGCACTGTGAGGCCCACAGAGAGGGGAGCCCCAAAAGTCCTCACCCGCAGTTATTTAGACCAGGGTCCTGCCTCTGTGTTCCATGGTGCTTCAAAAGTCAGAAAAACCCACTGCAAATGGGAACTCTTTCACACCCGTACCACCACCAGGATTTCAGGTCCAACTCCAAAAAGCACCCTTTGAAAGAACCTTGACCCTGCAGACACCCCATTAGTGGGGTCAGCTCTGCCTGCCCCGTTCACACAGGCTTCGGTCCTGAGAAGGAGTCCCCAGCCGAGGTGACATCAGTCATTAGGGAAAGAAGCCTCAGTAACACCCCTATTCTCTGTCCTCCAGACACCTTAGTTCCTTAAAGGCTGACACGGAGTCTGGTCCCAAGAAAGCTATGGACCTGGACGCTATCACGATGCCTCTTCCCTGCGGAACTACTTGCCTCCGAAGAACCAAAGCTTTCAAAGCCCCTAGTTCTTGTTAAGGACGGATGTAAAAAGTGGTCATTTCTGAAATGTTTCTGCATCTCTCATTTTTTTAGCCATTCTGATAGCAGGTGGTCCCAGCAGAACTGTGTCACAGGAGTCCCCTCTTCCCAGACAGCATAGACCAGGATGCTGCTGTCAGAGGACAGGCGTGGTCCCCTCCTTGCCAGGGCTCTGAGGAGGCTCCGAGGTGCTTCTCTGCCCCAAGCTGTCAGAAACTGCTATTTCCAGGGTTAATGTGCATCTTCCAAATTTCTTTTCAGACTCTTACGTAACAGTGATCCTTTATCCTGCATAGCCGCAAACCCTTTATGGAAAGCAGCAGCAGACTTAGCGTAAACACGCAAGTACCCATCCCTCTGCCCCACCCCGGTGCCTCCAGGCCTCCCGTAGGAAGAACCTACCAAAGTGTAATGCATCTAACTCAGAAAAACCCATCACAAATACTAAAAGATTTATTGTAGATTTTTGTTACACATTATGATACAAATACATCTGAAACATTAACACATATGGGAACTGTTAAATGATTTAATATTTCTTTTGCAAAAAGATAATTACTTTAGGCTTTCATACCTGTAATAAATCACTCTGTTCTCATTTGGATCAAATCCTCCGTCCTGTAGATCTGTCACAGTCCACGCTGAATAAATCTATGCACTTGCCCACTAACCTTGTTTGCAGTAGTTAATGTATAAAGTATCTGAGCCTTTATGTACTTTTTTTTTTTCTTTGTTTAACTAAGCCTGGGCATGCCCAGTGCCTTACCGAACAGATTTCCTTGTGCATCTGCAATCCTCAGATGCTGAATAAAAAAAGGGCAGATTTCTCAGTCACCTCCCTGCCCTCTTCTGCTCCTGGCCCAAATGTCTATAGAACTCAGGAAAACTGGAATTATGCTGACTCGGTACATGTGATTCACAGGCTTCAAGTTTCCTTCGAGAAGATTCCTAACAGAATAAATTCTTTGCTTTCCTTTGACAGAGACTGTGTTAGGATGATTAGGACAGAGTGTCTGTAATGGAACTGGGCATCGCACAGGGCACTGCTAACCTACCTTCGGTTCCCTACTCCACTGAGAGGGCTCTGCGTCTGGGCACAATCTCTTCTCACTGCTTCTGAGCACTGACCTTCCTGTCTCGTGGCTTCAGCAGTCATCTCTCTATCTTTAAGGCACTCACAGTGTTTCCTTGAAACGCTTTTCTTTGGAAAAGCTGAGTGGAAAAGAACAGGACACTAAATCCACGGACAGGACTTACCACCCCAGCAGGCCTGTCCCAGGCGCTGCTCCCCACTGGCCACTCAACAAGGGGTCGGCAGCAAATGCCATGGAACCGGCTCTCTGCCTGGCACACACGCAAAGCTGGTACAAGCCTGCCAGGTGCCTGGGACTTGCGGGTGTTCTCTTACTAAGACTTTAAGAGCTTCTTGGTTATAGTCAAACCTTAACCTGGACCTATGCTGGGATGCGCCTACCCCTTGACAATACTCTGACCATGGCTGTAGTAACATTTCTGTGCTCTGAAAAAACAAAAAAAATTCTGTGCAGTGTAGTGTGCTGGCTCCCAGGCTTATTTTCGGCAAGGTGTCACCGCTTCCTATAGCTTACTGGGTCCCCCACGCCACGGCCACCCCAAGTGTGGAAGCTCAGCCTGTCTCCAGGTGTTAGCAGGGTAACTGCTTGAGCTGCCTGTAATCCCAGAATGGGTGGACTGCTAGTGTGCCAGACTTATTTTCTGCCTCCTGGAGGGAGACTCAAGCCCAAGGTGCCCCTTGACACCCAGAGAAGGACCTGCTCACTACACATGGCTGGGCCCAGCTCTGAGACTCTCCTGGAGCCTTTGCAGAGAGTGAGCAGATGCAAGCGAACAGAACACACATCCACTCACAGCTTCACTCTAGAATCAGGAAACAAACTTCTGTCCTGAAGGGATCTGATTTGAGACTGAACACCCTGGTGTTACAGTGAATTAGGTGGAGGCAATGGTTTGGTAGCCATAATATTCTGAGGCACACAGAAAATAACCTCCTTCCCCAAAGAGAAGAGTCGTCACAGTTCAAAGCTTCAGATACATTTTCAAATCCTGCTTTTCTAGGAGCATCTTCATTCCATTCACTGATCTTCATTCAATATCCCCATGTGTTTATTTGTGAGAAAGTCCAGAAAAGGAATGTTGCAAATGGCCTGGTGAATATTACTCACTGTAATTTCTTTGGGAATCCTGTCCAAAAACAAAGCATATTAGGTGCAGTTTTCTCAAGCATTTAATAATTAAACAATCCATTTATCAAAAGGACCATTCCCCCACTGCAGGCCTACTGGAAGGGGACAATACTGAGGCACACTTTCGGCCACCTGGCATGGGGGTGGCCAGGTACATTCTCTCGCTTGCTCTCCTTCCTCATTAATTTATTTTGTTTTGATGACAACTGGCCTGGCCTCTTAGGGCTTAGATCTGACTTCCCAGTCACAGGCATGAGATGGATTTCAAGAACTCAGTTGAACAACAAAGAAAAAAGACTCTCAGGATTGAGAAAAGAGAAAGGAAGTAAACTGGACAGCAAAACAGCACAATGTTTTCGTAATTCAGTCTCACTGGACTGAGTTCAAGGGCTACAGAACTGCAAGACCACGATTCCGTCTGTCTGGCCAGTGAGGTTAAGTGTTCTTATCAAGAGCACCCCAGCTACTCTATCTCTACAGCCAGGACAGCGGTGAGCAGGGGCCACAGAAGGTGCTCAGCCCACTCTTGCATTTCACGCAGGACAAGAGCATTCTTAGAATTCCTGTTTCCTTTTCCTTCTTTCTTAAAGATGTCTTCTGTTGATATATATATATATATAGTTTAAAAGGATTCTATTTATTTATTCAATCATGAGAGGCACAGAAAGAGAGAGGCAGAGACACAGGCAGAGGGAGAAGCAGGCTCCATGCAGGGATCCCGACGTGGGACTCGATCCCGGGACTCCAGGATCACGCCCAGGGCCAAAGGCAGGCGCTAAACCGCTGAGCCACCCAGGGATCCCCCTGTTGATATATTCTAATACCGTGAAGTCTGACCTCGTAGTCCTCTGATTTAAGCCTTTTTATGTCCTCAGACACTTTTGATACAATTTTGCAAACTTATGACAGGCTTTAAGCATACTGGGATAAAGTGGATAAAATACTTGTTTCCTCTGAAAAGAATGCCAGGATGTGGAACAAAGAAATAACCTGTCTGCCATTCCTTGGGGCCTAGGAAAAAGGCAAAACTCAGTGTCCCGACCAGTGATAATTAGGGAGGCAGCAAAGCAGAGGTGAGCCGGTGGGCTTTAGAGCTAATGAGGTCTGAGTGGGTGTCTAAGTTCTATCACACAAAGGCTGGGAAAGCCAGGCAACAGAACTTTCAGAGCCTGGTTTCCTGACTTCTACAAAGCGGTTTAGAGTTTTCCAATGAAAAACAAATCAAGTAATGTATGCAATGTTTGACCCCAACATCTGATACATCATGGACAATATTATCTTTAATTGCAAAGAGCTGGTATTTGTTCAACCCTGTAGCATAACAGTCCTAATGAACGCTGTGTCTGGAGGGGTGACTAGGAACATACAGACCTCTGGACAGAGCTGAGCGTTTACAACCATGAGTCTCAAAATGACCAAGCCGACCCCATGTCCCAAGCACTGACCCCTCCATCTCCAACTGGATTAAGTAGAAGACCCCTTCATGGGCGTCTAACCTGTCAGGAAGTATCTGTAAGCCTACTACCCCTGACTAGGGAGGTATTAGTACCTGTTGTGAGATGCTGTCTGGTATCCAACTGCCAAAGCCTGCCTCAGGATGTCATTCACCAGCTGCTCCGTGGCCTACGAGACAAGATGGGGTTACTCTCGAAGATGGCCACGGGCCTGCTATGAGAAGAGACACATCTGACCCCATCCCATACACAAAACTTTGGAAACAACTGTATCTAAAGATCATAAGTCCTTAAGGAAAAAATAAAGGTCCAAATTATAGACAAAAAATATCAGGTCAGAAAAATGGCCATAATTCTGAGAAATTATGAACGGGGGTAACATTCATTATTCAGATGGCGTTTTTAAGGAAAACAGGTTGAGGGCTATTTGTGAGTTATCTGTGCTGTGGGAGAAGTCCCACCAGGAAAGGAGCTTGCAGAGCTAGGATCAGACAGGCTAAGGAAGCTAGTCCATGAGCCTCTCTCGCCCAGGGGTGGGACAGCTGTGGCTGTTTCTCTGTTGTTATGACAAGTGGAGAAAACCCAAGGCCTTGCTTATGTCATCTCCTAAAGCAATGAGAGCACTCTCATCTCAGTCTGCTTTCAAAGGCACTAGAAAGTACTGTTAGAGTGCCAACAGCACAGAAACTCTTGTGGATGCTTTAACATTCAGATGACCTATGATTTAGTTCATTCAAAAATCAGAAGGAAAAACACAGTAAGCCTCAATAAGACGAAAAAATCTTAACACTTATTATCTCTGTTCCATTTCATTGCCCTTGTCCCTTACCCAAAATTGCCTGGGACCCAGACCATCCTGCCCACAGCTGGCACCTCAGTGCTTCAGCCCCTGGAGACACAGCTTGGCCCTCTGCTGCCAACAGGCACCCACCTTTAAAATCATGTCCTCCACCACCGATGCATACACGTTCTTGTAAAGTGCCACAGGCTGCAGGGTGATCCCAATCTGGAAAAGAAGAAAGCCATTTGTTCCCATTTCTACGCTAAAAACCACCTCTCTCCAAACAAGCACACTTCTCGGATACCCAAAGAGATGTCCAATTGAAGAATAACAACTCTGTAAGCATTCTGGACAAAACTCAGGGGAAGTAACAAAAAATATAACTGGAAGAACACATCATCCTTTCTTTGTTTCTGAGTGGCTGTTAAATATGCTATTACAATCCCGCTTTCACCCCCAAATCTCCTTCATGAAGAACATGGTCAGGATTTGCAGGAATTCTGATAGTGGGATCAACACACCGGAAAGCATGGAATCCAACTTCAGGCCCTGTTTGTAAAAGGTGGTGAAGATACACTTGGAAACTGTGACTCACCCCATTCTGCATTTTCTCCTGTAAATGAAAGAACACCACCTTCCGCCTTTCTGTCCCAAGCAGCTGTCCAAGCTCCAGCACAGGCAGGGCACCCGGGAGCTCTAATAACGTCAGGGGAGCCTCGCCCTCTCAGGTGTGACTTGGCAATATCAGGACATGCGCTTCATGGGAAAGGAGAGCCGCTTCCACGGAGGCCAACGAGAACAAAAATGAAAAGTGGAAACGGTCTCTCTCTAGCTGCCTGCTTCAGTTCCATGGCCACCAAGGCACCTTCTCACATTAACAGTTCTAAGGGGATGCCCAGGGAGCACACCCCAAGCTCATGAGGCAGAAGAAACTCACACCATTACTTCACCAGGAAGGACTGAGGTTGGTCTCTAAGGCTGAGGCTCTATGCATCAGCATCTCAAACCTGGCTTGTGACCAAGAAACACCAGAGGCCATCCCCCTACCTTCTGTGTGATGTCACCAATGAATTCAGACCCCAGGGTTGGTGGCAGATAGAACTTCATTTCTTCCTGTTTCTCTTCCTGTTCCTTTTTGATGTTGATCTTTAACGGCTCTGGCAGGTTGAGGATGTCCACCTCCTCTTCATTCTCTGGCTCTCTTTTCTGAAACTGCTGCAGGTCCTCCAGTTTCCGGCAGAGGTTGTCGGCAGAGGAGAATGACGACGGGCACTCTAAATGAGAGGCGATCGGTCTTATGACAGCTTGCTGGCCAAAGGAAAGGCCTGCCTATCTCGTTAAGACCAACAGTCTGAGACCCAGAGGAGAAGGGACAAGTATCAAGGGAGCTAACTCTCTTACCAGCTCTAGAATTCTATGGCTCTGTAACTGTGAGAACTAGTAATTCAGGAGACAGGCATCTTATGTTAATATATATGTGATGTAACTGCAATCTAAGACAAAACAGACAGTATGTAATTCTGACTTTGCCACCAAAAACTCGGCCATGCCTGAAGCTGTCATACAGAGGCAAGTACTGGTAACAACACCGTTAACAAACTGTGCATCTTCAATAAGCTGATTTGTACAAAGTCTAGCAAAAGACTAGACCTTCTGAACCAGCAGGGGACCTGGGAATCATGCGGTGCATCCTTTTCAGTTTACGGACGAGGAAGCGAAGTCCACCCGAGGTGCAAGATGGGCTCCAGGGTACGCAGGCAGGCTGGTGACAGAAGCTCCCGGCTTCTGTGTCACTGACTGGGCACTTACAAACCAGTCAGTCAGAGTAATGGAAAGCTAGGGTGTGTGAGGTACTGTGCTTCACACGGGCTACCGAGGAGGCACGGAGGTAACCGACATGGCCTCTGTCCTCCAAAGAACTTAGGTATTTATTTCTGACAAACTGTCAAGGTTCTAATATTGGGTGCTGCTGGATTTCAGAGAAAAGAGTGGTCATCCTGCACGAGGGCTCTCAAGAAAGCTTCATGGAGAAAATGGGACTTGTGCTTATCGTTAAGGACCCCCCACTGCCACACACTCTCCCTGTGCTACAGGCTCCCTCACATTGGGAGGTGGAGCTTCTGCTTTTCTACAAACGTAGGGTTGGGAGGAGGAAATGACCCTTATTTTTTAAGGTGAAATGCAAAATATTCTCCTTCATGCCCTGCTCCTACCCCATATAGCCCAACTGTGTTTCTTCACCATCAAGCAATTCATCTTATTGGCAACATTATTAGTTTTCATTTGTGTCTCCAACGCTGGGTTGCATACTGCCTAGCTAGGTCTGGGGATAAAGTAACAGATGAGACCGCGCCTCCATCTTCAAGGAGATTGGGTAGACGTGTCTATGAGGGGTTATAAGGTCGCAAAGGAAGGAGAAATCAGTTCTGCCTAGAGGAAAGGAGGGGACTAGGAAAGCCTTGAAAGAAGAAATGATGTCAAGGAGGGGGACCACTGAAAAACTGTGCGCCTGTTATATGCCACAGGTTGGAACACAATGCTGGAGACACCCAGGCACAAAGAGTTGTGCAGGGCTGTACTCGGGCCGTGGGGGTGGGGAGTGTAGACATGCATCTACAGGTGAGCAAAGGCTCCTGGTCTCCCAGTCCTGTGGGGCATACGTGGTCCCAGAACCGTGGAAGCTGAAGAGATGGGAGCGTGCGCCACACAAACCCCTCCCAGGCTGCTGACGGTGCTCAGGGCGCCCACCGAGGGGGTACCTGGCTCACTGTCGATCTGCGTCAACACATCCTCAATAGAGTCGCTGTCGCTCCTCAGAGTCTCGGGGTCGGGTGGGGTGTAGCCGTGGCAGCGACACCAGTGAGCGATGTGCTTGGTTTTAAGAGGAGTCAGGTGGTGGAATCTTGGATTCTTCTCTAAGATTTCTTGTAAGACTTTTCGCATTGTCATTGCTCTTTGCCACTTAAAACAAAATTTTTTGAAATCATCAATTTCAATTTAGCAGTGTGTTCAAATAAATCACCCAACTGTAAATGACCATGCTAACTTGTCAGAATTTTTTTATTAAAAACCTCACTGTGTTTTTAAAAAGCTGTAAAAAAGAAGTAAAGGAACTTCTACCTGGTATTTATGAAGTAACACTGGCCTAGGTTTTCCAGCTGGCCTAGTAACACTCCTAGGTCTGGCCTAGGTTTTCTAGCTGGTCTCAACCTGTGGTCTCCAATATCCCATTCCCCAGCAAACCTATCACACTGACCTTCTCACAGCTTCCTCAGCATGCCTTCAGACCTGCCACTTTCTCCTAAAACCCCACCACCTGACACAGTAGCTGCCACACTATGAGTACTCAACAACTACTTCATTTCGTTTTAATATATCGAATGAAAATCATAAAAGATGTTTAGAAATTTTTTACCACTGCAGGACGTAATAGTAGACTTTTCAAAGGCTAGCTACCTGTGTCTGAAGAATGAGATTTTAAATGGAGGAATAAATTCCACCATTAAATATTTAATAAAATATGCTGTAAATTTTATCACTGCTCTGTAAGATGAGGTTTATGGAAGTAGCCAGCATGCATGTGTGTTCTGGTTACTGTCTTTCAGGCTCAGTGGCAGCCTCTTGAACAAACGAGATTACCTCAGCAGCTCTCCTTTTCCCAATGTTCCAGCCATAATACTGCTCCACAGACTTTGCAGAAAAACAGCTGGCATCTTCACCTAGAATGAACATACCCAGCAAACTCTGAACAAAGTTGTTATGACTGAAATCAAATCTTTTTTTAAAATAAGATTTTATTTATTTATTCATGAGACAGAGAGAGGCAGAGACACAGGCAGAGGGAGAAGCAGGCTCCATGCAGGGAGCCCGATGTGGGACACGATCCCAGGACCTCGGGATCACACCGAGCCAAAGACAGGCGCTCAACCACTGAGCCACCCAGGTGTCCCTGAAATCAAATCTTATTTGCTCGAAGTATGTCTGAAAGTTTCTTTAGACCGGTTTATTGGACATATGTTCCTTACCAGACAAGCTCACTTGAGGTTTAACACAGAGGGCTTCTCCTTAAAAGGGAAGTGTGTATTCAAAATAACACCCCCTCTGGGAAATCAGCTTATTTGGCAGAGCAAGTTTCATGGCAGTAGACCCCTACCTATTAAAAAAAGTAGTGCAAATGGCACCCACTAGAGGTAGCAGCTCTGAGACCTAGGCCTGGCCTTGCCGTTAGCTTGCTAAGTGGTGCCACGTGACCTAAAGCACCTCTTTGGGCTTCAGTTCTCTGATCTATAAAACTAGACTGTCGGGAAGATGGTTTTCTGATTCGCCTTCCAGCTCTAATATTCTCTATTTGTATCTAAATAATACAATACAGAGATTTTAAAATTTCTTTCTGCTGGGCTAGGAAAACATCCCCGAAAGTTTACTTTGAACTACCTCAGAATGACCCTACTTCAACCAAGGAGAAAAAAGATCATTTCTCTGTTGTCAGAAAAAAACAAGCAGGGTAGTCTATACTTGGCTTATCGTTCTCATACTCCCATGAATGTAATATGATAATGTGCATCATCCCTTCCTGGTAAATGTTTGTAGTCATCGCTCAAGAGCATACACCTAAGTATCAACAGGTACTGCCTTTTTGCACCCTAAAGGCAGTTTGGTTTTGTCAAAACAACTGAGGCTGAGAAGCAAGTGTTTGAGTCTTGCTGACAGTGGATAATGACAGAGCTGACATCACTGCTGGAAGTCTTGATAATCCTGCATTTCAACTTTCAAGTGAGAGATAGTGAGCGATAGAACATTAATGGTTTTGGACTCAAACAGACCTAGGTTAGTAACCTTCCTCATCATAGCTAGTGATCTTGAGCAAGTTACTTAACCTTGCTTATTCTCATTTTTCTCATCTGTAAAATGGGAGATGATACCACCTATCCCACAAAAGACTGTAAAAATACTCAGCCTGCAGAGTCTCGCACATTGTAGGCAATTTCTAATTTCTTTCCTTATTAATTTCCATTAAAGACTAATGCAGTTTTAATTGCATATGCAATAGATTTACAATTTACATACACCAAAATATGTAAAAAATTTCTTCCACAGATCAAATGCAGTGAAAACAGTAAAAGACCAACTGGTTGACCAAGATACTGTGAATTTGAAAATCTTGCAAATGAGCTATAGTTCTAACTAAAACCTCCAAAGGTAACTACCACATTAGTATTAATTTATAACACAAAGGGTTAAAGTTGACTCAATATCCCAAGTAGTTCACAGCTTTAAAAATGCATCCATATAGGGGTGCCTGGGTGACTCAGATGGTTAAGTGTCTGCCCTTCAGCTCAGGTCTTGATTTCTGGGTCCTGAGATTGAGCCCTGCATTGGGCTCCGTGCTCAGTGGGAGTCTGCCCCTCCCTCTCAAATAAATAAAAAGTTTTTTTAAAAAAATGCATCCATATATTCAGTGTAATTGTCTTACTTTTTGCAGTGATTAAGGGGATCTTCTTTACCACCGCTGTTAAGAGTTGCTGGATAGTCTCTAAATGGTCTATCCTGAGAAGGATAAATGAAAAGAATATTAAGGTAATAATTACAGCAGTTTCTAGCCACACACACACACACACACACACACAAATTCATGTATATAGTCCCCTCTTTCCAAGGGAATTAAAATTTAACCAATTATATTGGGCATGTCTTTTTTTCCACTGCCTTGTAAACATAACCCAGATGAGACTCCAGGAATGGCAAATTATGCAAATATCATTCTATCTATAGTTTAAAATTAAATAGTCACATATCTTTTTGCAGTTGATTGCCACTAGAACAGAACACTTCTATATGCAAATTCCTACTCTTAGGTTTATTACAGTTCATGTTGTTACCTATCGTGTCAAAGCGGCTGAGTTTCCATTATCTCCAATAATCTGACATACTTCAAAATACATGGAGTGGGTCAGAGGTGGGTTCCCAACTTGGAAGTTAGAAAACCTCATGAAGTATTTATAGAAGCAGTGAGTATGTATGGCCCATGAAAAGGCAATTGTGATTAGGCAGGTGTGTGGATACTCAGATGTAAACTGTAGACATATCTGAGAATTACACCATGAGAAATCTGATGCTCAAAGATTCAGCAAAGAAAGTACATGTTTTTAAGCTCCACTGGAGGGAGATCTGTACCATGTGAGGCATCGGAAGTGCCAAGTCATGCTGCCCACTGGTGATATTCAGGTGTTACATGAAGACCCTGGGCTGTGCATCAAGCGCTAACACCTGCTCACTGAACACGAGCGGAGGGTTTCCACCAACCAAGGGGCTTGCTTCCATACACACACTCTACTCGGCCATCACAGGTATGGGTTTTAAAAAAGTACCATGTAAAACAGCAAAAGCATAACCCCCTTAGAAAGGATCGAAATAATTACTTAATGACATAGTTTCCCAGCTCAGAACTTTCTTCTGTTTTCACTGCTGTCTGAGCCTCCTGAGAGGGGCAGCCTGGCCCAGGCGTCTCTGGTTCAGTCTTTACTACAAGGGAAGAGCAATAAGAAGAGAGCTGTCAGCCTTCAATGACGGAAGGACACGCGAAGGCAGAAACAAAAGCTCTTCCACTGAAACTCAGTGAGGGCATGCCACCCCAGCTGCAGCAGGGGTGGGGGACTGAGATGGTGCCCATCATCACAGGACCAGCAGACAAGGGAAGAACTGTTACCCTGGCACTCAGGGGGAGCGCCTCTAGGCTCAGGACAAGGACAGGCAATACAGTGGCTTTGTATATATTTCTTAAAGGGCCAGCCACACTGCTTGGTGAGGGCCCCCTCACTCACACACACTCGTGTGTGTGTGTGTGTGTGTGTGTGTGTGTGTGTGTGCACACAAACTGCCACATTAAAATACAATAGTGGCCTGTTCTAAGTTCTAGTATCCTTTTGGATATCATCTCTCCAGCTAAGTTTATCAACTTTCAGCATTATCTTACTATTCTGAGATGTAAGGCAGAAAGCAAAAATCAGATCTGCTGTGCCTGGAAACAGCCAAGCCACGCCCATTAGGCTTTAATCTCCCCAGATCTACTGATGGAAGATAGCAATGTCTCAGATGCATGTACTTCCAGTTTTCTTTGATCAAAAAGCCAAGACCACACACTCTCTCCTTTTGCATCAGCTTCCCTTATAACTCACCTTGCACATCAGCACCAGAAAATTTTCCTAAATCTTTTTAGTGTCATTTCCATACTTAACATCCTTCAGTACTTTCTTATATAACAAGGGTCTATAAATGAGATCTACTCCTCTATCCCTCCCCCTTTTCACTGATGCATAACTTGCATAAAATGCACAAATATTAAGTGTATGGTTCCACTGCCCATATATACACTCATGTACACCACTCCAATCAAGATATAGAGTATTTTGGGGTGCCTGGCTGGCTCAGTCAGAAGAGCACGGGACTCTTTCTCAAGGTTGTGAGTTGAGCCCCATGCTGGGTAGAGAGATTACTTAAATAAAACAACAACAATGACAAAGATGGAAGGATTTCTAGTCCTCAAGCAGGCTCCCTGTGCTTTTGGCAGTTCCTGCCTACAAAGATAACCACTTTTTATCCATCTGAATTTCACCGTACTGTACATAAACCTTTGCACTAGCATCTTTTTAGCTATTAAAAATAATGCAATGGGGATCCCTGGGTGGCGCAGCGGTTTGGCGCCTGCCTTTGGCCCAGGGCGCGATCCTGGAGACCCAGGATCAAATCCCACGTCGGGCTCCCGGTGCATGGAGCCTGCTTCTCCCTCTGCCTATGTCTCTGCCTCTCTCTCTCTCTGTGTGACTATCATAAATAAATAAAAATTAAAAAAAAAATAATGCAATGGACATTCTTGTGTATGTTTTTTGTTTTTTTTTTCTTGTGTATGTCTTTTGGTGAATGAACCTATGTGTGCATTTCCTGGAAGTATATTTGCTGGAACATAGAGCAGATGTATGTTTATCGGAAAATGCCAAACTGCTCTCCAAAGTGATTGTATCAATTTATAGTTCCATCTGCAGTGCGAGTTCCAGCTGCTTTACATCCTTGCCAGAACTTGGTAACAGCCAGTGTTTTAAATTTTGGTGAATCTAATGGCATCCTACTATGGCTTTAATCTGCATTTCCTTGATGACTAATGAGTTTTCACAACTTTTCCTATCTTTATGAACTATTAGGATACCCTCTTCTGGGCAGTGTCTGTTCACATTTTTTTTTTTTTTTAATTTTTATTTATTTATGATAGTCACACAGAGAGAGAGAGAGAAAGGCAGAGACATAGGCAGGCAGGAGAAGCAGGCTCCATGCACCGGAAGCCCGACATGGGATTCGATCCGGGGTCTCCAGGATCGTGCCCTGGGCCAAAGGCAGGTGCTAAACCGCTGCGCCACCCAGGGATCCCTGTTCACATTTTTTGCTCTTAAAATACCTTTGCCCAAAGTCATGAAGATATTCTCATCTTCTTTTCTAGAAAGTTTCACTGTTTTACCTTTCACATTTAGACATTATAGACATAATCCAACTCTAATTTTTGTTTATGATGTAAGGTTCATTGTTTTCCCAAATGGATGTATCTAATTAACCCAGCACTACTTATGGAAATGGACATCCCTTCCCTACTGAATGTCATAAATCGAGTGACCATAAACATGTGAGTCTATTTTGAGGCTCTCTCTTCTATTCCATTATTGTGTCTGTTCTTGAACACACCACTATCTCAACACTGTAGCTTTAATAGTATGTGTATCTATGGTCCAAATCCCCTACCTTTTTGTTCTTTAAAACTGCCTCAGCTCTTCTGGGCCTTTGCATTTCCACACACATTTTAGACTCAGCTTGTCCATTTCCACACATACACACAACACTGTAGGCATTTTGGCTGGCACTATATTCATTTTGTATGTAATTTTCTGAGAGGAAGAGCTCATACATAACACATCAGGTCTTTCAGTAAGTTAATATAATTTTTACCATATTTATAATAAATTACAGTTGGGCCTTGAACAACTCCGAGGGTTAGAGGCACCAAATCTCTGTGCAGTCAAAAAACCCATGCAAAACTTTTGATTCCCCAAAAACTTAACTATTAATAACATATTACTGACTAGAAAGAAGCCTTACTGATAAAATAAATGGTTAGTTAACCTATACTTTTTCTATGTTATATTATATTCCACATTGAAACAATAAGTTAGAGAAAAGAAAATATTAAGAGAATCATAAAGAGGAGTGATTGCAATTACAAGTACTGTATTGAAAAAAATCTCTAAGTGGTCCTGCACAGTTCAAATCTGTGTTGTTCAAGGGTCAATGTACTTATAACTTATTATATTTATAATAGTACATCCTTCCATTTATTTAGGTCTTTTCAATTTCTTTCAGAACTGTTTAGTAGGTTAGCACTTAATTTCTATATAAAAATTAAATTTTTTATGTATAAATTGATTTGTATTGAATAACCTTGCTAATTTCACTGTTAGTAAATACATATTCCCCCAACCCCTAGTGATACCAAGACTTCAAGAAGCAGAAGGAAGGCATCAGAAAAAGTTCATATACTTCAATTCTATAGGCACAAGTATACTCACATTAATCTGGCCCTCAAAAAACTACAGAATTATATAATTAGCCTTTCCAGGTTGACACAGCTATTCTACTAGAGAAATGAAAACATATGCTCTCAAAGACTTGTACATATGACTCCAAACTGGAAACAACCCTAATGTCCCCCAACAGGAGAAATGATAAATTATGGTATATTCCTACAATGTGGAATACTATTTAGGTACAATATGTAGAAATATCAAAAACATTATGGTGAATAAAGCTAGACATAAAAGAATGCATGTGCTTCCACTCATATGAAGTCAAAAAGTAGACACAACTGATCTATCATAAGGGAAATCAGAACAGTGGCTGCCTATGGGGGCTGGGAACTGACTGGAAGGGGCACAAGGTGATGAAAATTTCTGTATCTTCAATGGAAAATGGGTTACATGGGTTCATAACAAAACTCATCAAACAGTATGCTTAGTATCTTTGCATTTCAATACACAAAATTTTATCAGAATGAAAATAAAAATAGAGATGCTCTGACCCCAGCCTAAAATTAACAGCGTCAGAATCTGCATGAGGAAGGCCTATAAAACATTACTATTGAGGAGAAATGCTGGTCCAGACTAATACCAATTCTTTTATCAGCTATCTTTTGATCAGAGGTTGGCAAACTTTTCCTACAAGAGACCAATCAGTAAATATTTTAGGTTCTGTGGGTCATATGATCTCGACTGCAACTTATCAGTTGCAGTCTTATGTGGTAAAGCATCCACAAATAATATGTAAATAAATGGGAATGGCTGGGTAACAATAAATTTTATGTAAAGACAGGCAGGGGACTGTAATCTGCAAACCCCATTTTAGTTGGTCACACTGTAAGTTACAAATCCACCTCTTCTCAAGATTAATGTGAAAGACCTGGCATGCCTAAAAAGCAAACATACTTCAAATTCTGACTGTGCTTTTTGACTTGGGAAGTAGATACTTTAATATCTCCAAACTTCAGTTTCCTCATCTGCAAAATGGGCATAATAGCTATCCTGAAGTACTATGGTAATTAGTGATACATATATAAAGCTATATATAAAGCAGCTAGCTTGGTGCCTGGTACACTTGAAGCTCTTACCATATGGTAGCTATCATTATTATAAGATGTTACAGGTATCAAAAGTGCTGCTCTAACCCACAACACCATTTCAATCTTCACAGTAGTCAGAAATATCCCCCTTGCCAGCCTGCCAAAACCTGGCCCTACCTAAAGTTCCTTTATCACAACTATACAGCCTGGATGAGTCCCCCTAATTGGTTTACTTCCCCAAACAAGCCCTCTGAGTCTGTCTCTACTGTTCCCTCAAAATGCTTCACTCTCAAGTCCAGGTTATAATCCACATTCCATAAAGTCCTTCACCCCACTATGCCCTCACCAACCCTGACCAGATATCCTAGACTGAAATATTTCAGCATTCATTTTTCAGATCACTTATCCTGCATTTATCAATCATTGCTTGCTGTCTACTACAACTCTCTTCAACCTGATTATAAGTTCTCAGAAGACAGAAACAATACTTTACACATCTGTGTTTCCCTCAGTGTCAGGTCTACTTTATGAACACTTGGTAAGGATTTCTGAAGTGACTGATTCACAGAGGCTGAAATTCAGGGCACCCAGATTACAGTAATATCTTATATAAAACTTCCAAGCAAAAATACCGTAAGAAACTACCCACCTTTTGTAACAGCTGCAGGAGCAGAGCTGGGGATAACTGGAGTTGGGGCAGCTACAGGCAGAATGGCAGGTGATTTGTTGGCAGAAAATGACTGAACCACTAATAGGCAAAAAAAAAAAAAAAAAAAAAAAAACCGCCAAAAAGAACAAAAAAGAGGGAAAGAATGTAAGAAATATAGAAATTATTTTAATGACAATATCTAACTCCGGGGTAGTGGCCTCATTTTAGACGAACAGTGCTAAAACAATTTCAATACAACATTAAAAAGGTCCTTATTTGGGAGCCAGAGTGGCTTAGTCGGTGAGGCATCTGCCTTCGACTCAGGTCATGATTTCAGGGTCCTGGGATCCAGCCCCACATTGGACTCCCTGCACAGTGGAGAGTCTGCTTCTCTCTCTGTCCCTCACCCCACTTTGTGCTCTCTCTCAAATACATAAATAAATAAATTCTTTAAAATAAAAGGTCCGTATTTAATATAGTGATCTGACAAGGTAGGCTGTTTACTGACAGTAAATAGCTCAGGGTAACTGAGCTATTATCTTCAACTATGAAATGGGGGCTTGTCATCACTACAAAAATAAAATCCAATTAGCCTGGAAGTCTCATAGATGCTTAAAAATGTTCTCCCCTCTACTCAAGAAATGGAGAGCTATTTGGAAACCAATGGATCATCTGGGGTTCACTTTCAGTGTGAGAGTTGGTGCTCCAGAGTTCAAAATGCCAAGGAGAACTGATGGCTACTCGGCAGGTCACACGGGAGGGGCGGCCACCCACACAAACCTGGAGGCCGCCACAACCCACGGTGGGGACTTACCTTTATTCACAGGCATCAGTATAGTCTGTACACCTCCGGATGTATTTACACTGAGAGGCTTGAGCTGGCTGGGAATCGTCAGGACAGCCTGCTGGGGATTGGATTGACTGGAGTGAATCTTTAGCAATCCTAAAATAAGTTGGAAGATAAGGCCAAGCTGAAGATCAGATGCTTCCTGAAAGTCCTGCCCTCTTCAGCAGTCACATTGTCTCACAGGTAGAAGTTCTTAGGACATTTACCCCTTCAATAAACAAAGAGCTGGAAGCGTGAGGCAAGGGATGTGGCTGACTTCACAATGAAACAACGATGTGACAGTGAGGATTTATTTTTGCCCGCAATTATAAAGTAATACAGAAATTTTTGGAAAAGCAGAATAAAGAAAAAGAAAGAGAGAGAAAAGGTCATCCAAAGTCCAACTGTGGAGACGACAGTAATAACATTTTATGATAGTTCTTTTTCATGTTTGTTCCCTGTGACAGTTTCTTTGCTTTGTATATAGCTCTGATAGGTACAAACTGGATATAAAAATTTTTTTTCAGATGATCTTTTTTTTAAATATTTTATTTATTCATGAGAGACATGAAAAGGCAGAGACACAGGCAGGGGGAGAAGCAGGCTCTATGCAGGGAGTCCGATGCGGGACTTGATCCTGGGACCCCAGGATCATGCCCTGGGCCAAAGGCAGGTGCTAAACCGCTGAGCCACCCAGGGATCCCCGATATAAAATTTTATATTCTGATTGAGAACAGTCTTTTTCCTAGCTAAAAACCTTCTCTGGCTCCTGGCTGCCTATAGAACATTTCCAAAATTAGTTTCAAAGTATTCAGAGTCCATTTTATAATCCAGTCCCAGTTTATCTGTGTCTTCTTCACATCATCCCTATAGATCAAATACTTTGAAATGTGTGTACTTGCCATGCCTTCTAATTTCCTACCTCTGTACAGCTCTTATTTTCCAAACATCATTCTCCACTTATGATTTTTTTTTAGTAAAACTCTACCCACAATGTGGGGCTCAAATTCATGACCCAAAGATCAAGAGTGGCAGGCTCTACTGACTGGGTCAGTCAGGTGCCCCTCCACCTATCATCTTTTTTTTTTTTTTTTAAAGATTTTATTTATTTATTCATGAGAGACATAAGAGAGAAGCAGAGACATAGGCAGAAGGAGAAAGCATACTCCCTGCAGGGAGCCCGACGTGGGACTCGATCCTAGGACCCCAGGATCACACCCTGAGCCAAAGGCAGAGGCTCAACCACTGAGTCAACCTAGATGCTCCTCCACCTATCATTTTAGAAAGGGTCATCCTCTTCTACTTTCCTTTAGGAATAACTTCCATACTCCCATTTCTCTTACACAACTACGTGAGGCATTCAGAGAAAAATCAACAAAGGGCTTTTATTATAAGACACACAGAAAACACAACACAAACACATGCTGTCATATAACAACTACTTAAAAACAGCATTTGAGAAGTGCCTGGGTAGTTCAGTCAGTTAAGCATCCATCCAACTCTTGATTTTGGCTCAGATTGTGATCTCAGGGTTGTGAGATCGAGCCCTGCACCAGGCTCTGAACTCAGCATGAGTCAGCCTGAGATTCTCTCTCCCTCCCTCTCTGCACCCCCACCTCCTGCATTCTCTTGAGCACACATGCTCTCTCTCTCTCTCTCTCTAAAAAACAAAAGCAAAAACAACAGTATTTGAGGCTAAAGATACCTTAAAGCACTGGAAAGCAGCAGGTAAGAGTAAAAAGAAAGGAATTCTCTTAAATACTTTCTGAAATAAAGCCTTAAAAATCTTTCTTTGGAATAGAGGAGTGTCAAATCAGTCAGGTAGTAAGTTCCTAGTGAGATGTGTCCTCAGAACAATGACCTGGTTTTTCCTTTTGAAAATTCTTATTTTTATCAAAATATTATATGCTTATCAGTTGAAAAGTAAAAAGTGCTAAAGAGGCTCTAAATTAAATATAGCCATCCTTTCCTCCACTTCCCTGTCCTCATGTAACTAACTCCCCAGCAGCATCCACTTTCAACCCTTTTGACTCCTTTTAATATTTATCTTAGTAATTAATTTTTAAAGAATGTGTACATTGTATGTATTAATTTTGATATAACATTTTGATGGTACATACTGATGTGCTATTAGGGTAGATACAGGCATTTGAAAGCTTATACCTGATGGAACTAGAGAACACAATGTTAATCAAAATAAGTCAATCAGAGAAAGACAACTGTCCTATGATTTCACTCATGTGGAATTTAAGAAACAAAACAGGATTATAAGGGAAGGGAGGGAAAAATAAAACAAGATGAAATCAGAGAGGGAGACAAACCATAAGAGACTCTTAGTCATAGGAAACATAGTTCCCTGGAGGAAAGGGGGTGGGGGGTTGGGGTAACGGGGTGATGTGATGAGCAATGGGTGTTATCTAAGACCGAGGAATCCCTGACATCTACCTCTGAAACTAATGATGTACTATATGTTAAT
This sequence comes from Canis aureus, assembly GCF_053574225.1. Taxonomy (NCBI): domain Eukaryota; kingdom Metazoa; phylum Chordata; class Mammalia; order Carnivora; family Canidae; genus Canis; species Canis aureus. Next base: position 21,359,685 of record NC_135641.1, on the reverse strand, counting down.
TAAATGAATTTAAATTTTAAAAAAAGGCACTTATACCCTCTTTCCTCCCTATACTGTTCTCTATTGATCCAAAGAGCACCATAACACTGAGATTCCAATCTGTTCCCTTGAGATATTTCTTTTTCAGTTGCTTAGTTCTCTTACAGCATCTATGTCTTCTTACTTCCTTCAAAAATGCCATAAACCCATCCTTTATAATTCTCCCTATAGTCAGATCTCCTAAATAACTTCTAGTTTCCACATCGTCTGAGAGAGAACTTTTCTGGAGCTGTCTAATCCGTTCCACCTTATTTTCTAGGCTGCTGCACAGCTGCCACCCTGGGACATCCTTTATCATTACCCAGGGGATTCCCTTTGCCTTCCTTCTACACTGGATCCTGTTTCTTCCACTTTCTTGGTCTATACCTCTTCACTCTAGTAAAAACTATGTATTTTTTACTAATGCCTTGAGACAGGGAGCATAGGAAACAGAACTTTGTCAGAAAATATTTCTACCCTCACTCATCTGGCTGAAGACAGAATTCTCGAATGAAGGTAATCTTCCCCTAGAGTTCTGAAGAACAGTATCATGGCTTCTAGCACTGCTGAGAAGCCCAATGATCACATAACTTCTGAACTTTTCTATTTCTTCTTCTGAAGGCTTGTAAGATCTTCTCCTTGTCCCTGGTGTTCTGAATCATGAATAAATTGTACTTCCTTGTGAGCTATATTCCATTCACTGTGCTAGACATTTGTGCCTTTTAAACTTGGAAGTTTGTCCCTTCAACTCTCAGATAAATTGTTTGGCTTCTTGGATCATTTCCTTCCTACCACCTTCTGTTTGCTTTCCAGTACTTCTTTTAGTCTGACAAGACTCCCCAATACACCACCGAATTTTTTTCCTTTTTTTACCCCCAAAGATTTTATTTATTTATTTGAGACAGAGAGAGAGCACGCACACATGCGTTGGGGGGAGGGGCAGCGGCAGAGGGAGAAGTAGATCCTCTGCTGAGCGACTTGGAGATCATGACCTGGGCTGAAGGCAAACGCCCAACCATCTGAGCCACCAAGGCGCCCCCGCAATTTTCTTTCTTAGTGTCTACTTCTTGGTCTGCTCTCTGCTTCTACCTTGTGCTTCATAGTTTGGTCTAAATGCTGCAGCCAATGACCCTGTTGTAAGGTAGAGCAGATTAAGTTACTCCTTAATTTAAAATCCTCCAATGGTTTCCTTTGGAGTCAAAGTTCTTAACATGACCTACAAAGGCCCTATGTGATTTGGTCCCCACCACTCTGACCATATGCCTCAGTACTCTTTCCCTTGCTCACTCTGCTCCAGTTACAACAGTAACCTTGTTCAAAACAATTCATAAAATGCACGCAAAAATTTTATTTAAAAAATTAATGGTCTTAAAAAAAATTAATGGTTATACCTTAGCTAAAAATAAAGAAAGTTTACATACACACAAAAAATTAATAGGCAGCAGAAAATAGTTTGGTTCTTCTGCAGCAACATATGAAGTAAGACCTAAAGCCAGGACACTTCATTTACTTCATGTTAAAACTTAATTAGAAAGGGGGAAGAAGGGGAAGGTAAAAAAAAAAAAAAAAAAAAAAAGAAGAGGGGAAGGCAGGGGTGCCTGGGTGGCTCAGTCAGTTAAGTGTTCGAGTCTTGTTTTCGGTTCAGGTCATGATCTCAGGGGCCTGGGATGGAGCCTCAGGACTGGCTCCATGCTCAGTGGAGTCTGCTGGAGATTCTCTCTCCCTCTCTCCCTCCAACCCCAGCTCATGCTCTCTCTTAAAAAAAGAAAGAAAAAAGAAAGACAAGAAGGAGGGCATTTATTTCTCATAAAGTAATCCTTCTGTTTCCACAATTTCTACTCCATTCCTAACAGTGCCTGTGAAATTCTGTTGGCAGAGAACAGAGAATTCTGTTCTGTTCCTTTACTAGAACTTGATCAATGGTTAATTGGTAGGTAGAAGTCACAGGAAAAACTACAAGTCTTCATCTTTTGGTCTTGAACTACCCCAAAAATAAGGCATAGGGGCTTGTCACACACAAAATGAAATAACGATGCAATAAGAATATCAATATTCACAATTGGGGCATCTGGGTGGCTCAGTTAGCTAAGTGTCTGCCTTCTGCTCGGGTCATGATCCCACGGTCCTGGGATAGAGCCTGGGATTGGGCTCCCTGCTCAGCCAGGAGTCTGCTTCTCCCTCTCCCTCTGCTCCTACCCCCATTAGTGCATGCTCTCGCAAATAAATAATTAAAAATAACAGTATCCACAATCTTTCATCCAAAGGAATTTGTGTATGCACATATATCTCAGTAATGCTCAGCTTCTTTTGTGTGTTAGTGCCAGCTGGCAAGCTCTGATCATTCTGCAACAAGGTAATACAGAAGCAAAGAATGTTCAGAAACTTTTGTAACAGTGTGACACTGCTGTGGTATTTTTACTGCATTTCACAGAAGTATCTGCAGTGAACAGTAGAAAAACAAAACTGATCTTTCAAGTTTGAGAAGCAATGCTATACATTGTATCAGCCCACTGGCATGTGGGCAGCACAATGTAATCAAGCACATTAGTATTTTTGTGGTGAAACACGAATATTTATATTATGTCATATAAACAGACTGTCAATGGAGGTCAGATTTCACACTAAAATTAGTTACCCAAATAAAGAAACAAAAAAAACACCTTTGGTTTTTCACAGCTCTTTATATTTTAGAATTCAAGGGAATTCTAAATTAAAAAAAAAAAAATTCAAGGGAACGTGGATAAGGATACTAAACATGCTAATAGCGGCTATTTTTTTTAAAGATTTATTTATTTATTTATTTATTTATTTATTTATTTATTTATTTATTTATTTTTATTTATGAGAGAGAGAGAGAGAGAGGCAGAGACATAGGCAGAGGGAGAAGCAGGCTCCATGCAAAAAGCCCGACGTGGGGACTTGATCTGGGGTCTCCAGGATCCCACCCTGGGCTGAAGGCGGAGTTAAACCGCTGAGCCACTGGGGCTGCCCCGCATTATTTATTTATATAATGGCTACTACATGTTGGATAGCAGTCAAAGCATTGACACACTGAATCATTTAATCCTCAGTCGGCATTATTATCAACCTTATTTTACAGCCAAGGAAACTGAAGCAAATTATTTGAACTAAGGTTATCTGGCTCCATGATTTGTGCTGTTATGTTAACCAATGTAAAGGGCACACTCTTCTGGGGCCATTTGGTGTGCGCACAAAGATATCACACATTTTACAGACCACATGCATGTTATTCTAACACTACCCAACATAATAATTAAGGTTAAAAATCACAACTTGGAGTCATCAAGGCTAATTTATTTATTTTTAAGATGGGAATCTGATGTGGGACTTGATCCTGAGTCTCCAGGATCAGGCCCTGGACTGAAGGCGATGCTAAACTGCTGAGTCACCCAGGCTGCCCCAATTTATATTTTATATACTTTGTTTATGAAAATATGTTTTATAATGTGTTCCATTCAAAACTGGATGATAAAAAGAAAGCAAATGGCAATGTAAGGAAAGTAGACTCTTAGTTCTCCACAAAGTTACGTTGTGAAAGCAGTTAAAATACTCCACAGGGCTCCAGATGGCTGAAGTTTTATTATATCACTTAAAAATTACTATTCAATCCATAAACCATTTCTGACTTAAGAATTTATGTGTAGGGCAGCTCCGGTGGCTCATTGGTTTAGCGCCTGCCTTCAACCCAGGGTGTGATCCTGGAGACCAGGGACTGAGTCCCATGTCAGGCTCCCTGCAAGGAGCCTGCTCCTCCCTCTGCCTGTGTGTCTGCCTCTCTCTCTCTCTCTTTCTCTCAATAATAAATAAATAAAATCTTTTTTAAAAAAAGAATTTATGTGTAGATTTTAAGAATAAATTATAGAAAAAAGCAGTTTTATGGAAAATGTGAATTACTTTTAACTACTTACTGTATATAATATTGTTTAAGACCTTCCAAAAATATTCTAAGCCTAAGAAGGGAGAGAGAATATCATTATGACACAACTCACCTGATACGGTAGCTTTTCCAGAGATGGGGTTTGGTGTGGGCACCAAGGACGTGGCACTGATGACAGAGGGAGCGGCAGCCTTGCAAGTTCCCATGGGGGCCTGGCTCACACACACTGATTGCTGCCCAGATGTTTTCACTACAGAACAGATAGCAGATGATGGACTGGGAGTTGTTCCTTCCACCTGCTCATACATAGGGCCAAAAATAATAGAAATTAAGAAGAAAGCAGTGTAAGTTAGAACAGTGACTGCTATGGAGTATATTCAATAATCTATTAGCTATTATTTTACCTATTAAATCCCATGCCATTTAAAAAGACTGCCTCTCTTGTTCAGTGTTGCCTACACTTTTGGAGTTCACAGACCAGAAAGTTTTTAAATTTTAAAACTAGGAGGTATCAGAGAGTAAACCACATTAAAAACACAACAACAAAAACTCCCCAAAACCCTTACTACCTATTATATCACCCTATAAAAGGATATCTCATCACCAAAAAAAGGACTACATAATCTTGGAACATAAAAGTGATAATAAGTTTTATTAAAAACTCACTATAATATTTTAACATTTGTCTCATTCATCCAAACAGTATCTACTATGTGGCAGGCACAGTGTTAAATGCTAGGGCCCAGAGGTAAAAGCCCTCAAGGAGGACAGAGGGGAATATTCCAGATTCAAGACAAGGAAAGGGGGAGACAAGAAAGAACGCTTCTTGGCAGAAGACAGCAGGCAAAAAGAGAGGCATGAGAGAACATGATATGTTCAAGGAACTACAAAGGAGAGTGGTATGAATAGGTATATGAAAAGTAGTAGCTGGAGGACATAAAGCCTGAAAAACAAGCAAAATCAGCCTCAGAAAAGACCTTGGGTTTTGATTTGTATTTCCCTGATGGCAAGTGATGCAGAGCTTTTTCTCATGTGCGTGTTGGCCATGTCTATGTCTTCCTCTGTGAGATTTCTCTTCGTGTCTTTTGCCCATTTCATGATTGGATTGTTTGTTTCTTTGGTGTTGAGTTTAAGAAGTTCTTTATAGATCTTGGAAACTAGCCCTTTATCTGATACGTCATTTGCAAATATCTTCTCGCATTCTGTAGGTTGTCTTTGAGTTTTGTTGACTGTATCCTTTGCTGTGCAAAAGCTTCTTATCTTGATGAAGTCCCAATAGTTCATTTTTGCTTTTGTTTCTTTTGCCTTTGTGGATGTATCTTGCAAGAAGTTACTGTGGCCGAGTTCAAAAAGGGTGTTGCCTGTGTTCTCCTCTAGGATTTTGATGGAATCTTGTCTCACATTTAGATCTTTCATCCATTTTGAGTTTATCTTTGTGTATGGTGAAAGAGAGTGGTCTAGTTTCATTCTTCTGCATGTGGATGTCCAATTTTCCCAGCACCATTTATTGATGAGACTGTCTTTCTTCAATGAGATACCACCTCACACCAGTGAGAATGGGGAAAATTAACAAGGCAGGAAACCACAAATGTTGGAGAGGATGCGGAGAAAAGGGAACCCTCCTGCACTGTTGGTGGGAATTTGAAATGGTGCAGCCACTCTGGAAAACTGTGTGGAGGTTCCTCAAAGAGTTAAAATTAGACCTGCCCTACGACCCAGCAATTGCACTGTTGGGGATTTACCCCAAAGATATAGATGTAATGAAACGCCGGGACACCTGCACCCCGATGTTTCTAGCAGCAATGTCCACAATAGCCAAACTATGGAAGGAGCCTCGGTGTCCATCGAAAGATGAATGGATAAAGAAGATGTGGTGTATGTATACAATGGAATAATACTCAGCCATTAGAAATGACAAATACCCACCATTTGCTTCAACATGGATGGAACTGGAAGGTATTATGCTGAGTGAAATAAGTTAATCGGAGAAGGACAAACATTATATGGTCTCATTCATTTGGAGAATATAAATAATAGTGAAAGGGAATAGAAGGGAAGGGAGAAGAAATGGGTAGGAAACATCAGAAAGGGAGACAGAACATAAAGACTCCTAACTTTGGGAAACGAACTAGGGGTGGTGGAAGGGGAGGAGGGCGGGCAGTGGGGGTGAATGGGTGACGGGCACTGAGGGGGGCACTTGACGGGATGAGCACTGGGTGTTATTGTATGTTGGCAAATTGAACACCAATAAAAAATAAATTTATTATTAAACAAAACAAAAATCCACAGAACCATAAGGCCCAAAGAAAGCATAAAAAAAAAAAAAAAAAAGAAAGAAAGAAAGAAAAGCAAAGACCTTGGGGTGCCAAGACAATTCAAGGGGTAAACAGACTTCAAAGGTTGCTGGGCCAACTGGCTATCTACATACAAAAGAATGAAGTTTGGCCCCTACCTCACACCATATAAAAACTGACTCAAAATGGATCAAAGACCTACATATAAAAAGCAAAACTATAAAACTCTTAAAATATTGACTTAAATTTTGAGATTCTGGATTAGGCAATGGTTTCTTAGCTATGAGATCAAAAGCATAAGCAATAAAAGAAAAATAAACTGGACTTCATCAAAATTAAAAAGTTTTGTGTTTTTCAAAGAGTACCACTAGAAGTGAAAAGATGGTCCACAGAGTGGAGAAAATTTTTTGCACATCTCATAAGAGACTTGTATCTAGATTAAGAATACTTAAAACTCAATAACAAAGACAATGAATAACCCAACTAAATGGACAGAAGATCTGAGGAGACATTTCTCCAAAGATGATACAGAAATGGACAAGTACATGAAAAGATGCTCATTAGCTATCAGGGAAATAAATGTAAATCAAAATCACAATGCAATACCATTTCACAAGCACTAGAATGGCTCTAACAACAACAAAAAAAATGGGTAAGAACAAGCATTTAGAGACCATGTGGGAAAAGTGGAGCCCTCATACATTGCGGGTAGGAATCTAAAAGGTGTAGCTGCCTGGGAAAACTGTTTGGCAGTTCCCCAAAATGTTAAACATAGTTTACAATATGATCCAGCAATTCCTTTCCTACGTATATAACCAAAACAACCAAAACCACAGGATTATACAAATACCTGAACATAAATGTTCACAGCAGCATTATTCTTTAAAGTCAAATGGCAGGGATCCCTGGGTGGCGCAGCGGTTTGGCGCCTGCCTTTGGCCCAGGGCGCGATCCTGGAGACCCGGGATCGAATCCCACATCAGGCTCCCGGTGCATGGAGCCTGCTTCTCCCTCTGCCTGTGTCTCTGCCTCTCTCTCTCTCTCTCTCTCGAATAAATAAATAAAATATTTTTTAAAAAATTCTTCTAAAAAAAAATAAATAAAGTCAAATGGCAGAAACCATCCAAATGCCCATCAACTAATAAATGCACAAACAAAATTTGTTATGGCCATAAAACTGGGTATTGACTATTGAGCTATACAAAAGTACCAATACATGCTACAACATGGACGGACCCTGAAAATACCAGAAAGAAGCCAGACACAAGAAAGATTAGTGACTGCCTAGTATGAAGGGGAGGGGGTGTAGGGGTAGATAGGGAATAACTGCTATTGGGTATGGAGTTTCCTTTAGCAGTGATTAAATAAACATTCTGAAATTGCTAGTGGTGGTAACTGCACAACCTTGAGAATATAATAAAAACCACAGAACTGAACACTTGAAAATGGAGAACTTTATGGCATGCGAGTTATATTTCAAATTGTTTAAAAAGAGAAATACGACCCACTGGTATACCTGCTAAATACCTTCTGTTTTTACTACTTTTATGTTTCATTACTGTTTTCTACTGTCATGCTAATCCTCACCGGCTGTGCAGGCCCATTTGCTGAGAGGGCCACAGCTGGGGAAGTGGCAGTTGTGATAACCCCTCCTGCCACTCTCAGCATTGTGGTTCCGGGTTTTGAGAGCTGTGAGGTGGCCGGCACAGACTTCAGTGTGCTATCAGATATTTTCATTAGCGATGCTTGTCCCCCAGGGGCCGCCTGCAGAAACAAAATGGGTTGAAGTAATAATTCTGCCCTGGCTCAGAGGCACAAATTATTCCTTATCAACATAGGGCCCAAGAATTAGAGCAGATCCAAGAAAGTCTTGCTAATCAAAAACATATGAGGTTTGTGCACCCTTCCAATAAGCTCTCAAGTCTGACTTTTTACGTACAAATGTTCCATTACCCCTAATGTAAAACAAGTTAAGTGAATACATTTGCCAATCACTAATTGGCAGCAATAATTCAAAGATACCAGGTCACATGTTATCAAAATAACCGAGTCCAAAATGCTCTTAAATGTACACATAATTATTAAACATGAAAATCTAAACAAGATGGGCCAGATTTAAATGGTTAAGTGCTCTATGCACTCAACAAATTTAGTACCATTCAACAAATTATACTTTTAGTGGGTTAAATCAAGGCTCAGCAAACTTTTCCTGTAAATGGCATAAGCATTTACAGCAATGCAGGCCATATGGTCTTTGTTTCAACTCCTCAACCCTACTGTTATAGCATGAAATGGATGTGGCTGTGTTCCAATAAATTATTACTTATAAAAACAGGAAGCCTTGGGCATAGTGTGCTTAACTCCTGGCCCGAATGATTACTTACTACCCAAATTAATACACTGCACAAGCAGATACCATTTATCAGTCTCTGAGGACTTACTATTGTGTGTCAGGAATGGCAGAAAGCACTTTTACATATCTTATATATCATTCAATCTTTTCATAAACTTTATAAGGTGGATTTTAGTCTTATTTTACAGATGAAGACATTAAGCTCAGTAATTTTACCAGAATCACACAGTTAGTATGGCATAATTTGTGCTGGAGTCTGATGCAAATTAAAACCACAATGAGATATCACTTCATACTCACAAAAATGGCTAAAAATAAAAGGATGGACAGTCCTCTGTGTTGTTGAGGTTGTATGGCAACTGGAACTCTCTCACATTACTTATGGGAGAATCAAATGGTACAACCACTTTGCAATCCATTTGTCATTTTCTTATAAATTTTCTTATTTATTTACCCTAGGACCTAGTTATTCTACTGTACAAAAGATGTATACAAGAATGTTTGTAACACTATGGTTCATAATAAAAATCTGGAAATATTCCAAATGTCCATAAACAGGGGAATAAAAGTTATACAAGGGGCAGCTCGGGTGGCTCAGTGGTTTAGCGCCACCTTCAGCCCAGGGTGTGATCCTGGAGACCAGGGATCGAGTCCCATGTCAGGCTCCCTGCACGGAGCCTGCTTCTCTGCCTCTCTCTCTCTGTCTCTCTCATAAGTAAATGAATAAAATCTTTTAAAAAAATAAAATAAATATAAAAGTTATACAAAATATTACTTAAAAATAAACTACTGATACAAATATGGATAAATCTCAAAAACATGTTGAACAATCAAAGTTAGACATGAAAGACTACATACTGTATAATTTTATTGACACGAAGTTCAATGACAGAAATTAGCTAATTTATAGTAACAGAAAAATGATGATTGAAAGGGAAATGAGGGTATGTTTTAGAGTGACAGAAATGTTCAGTATCTTGATTGGGACAGTGCCTGCATGAGTTTATACAGTGGTCAACACTCATTCAGCAGTACACTCATGATCTGCGCATTACTTTATGTAAATAATACTTATTAAAACACAACGGTAATTGCTCCACTGTAGCAGAACCTGGAGAGCGTCACCACACTGGCTGCAACCATAAGCAGGTAAGAAGAAATAAGCTAAGATTTAAAAGAACTGCCTAAAGAATTTTGGGGCCTCATATCTGTTTAAGTACTAAGCGCATCTGACCAAAGGGAAATTAGCACTCAAAGAAACCAAATACTACTAATATGAAAAGACTGATGATTAAGAAAGAAAAGAGAAGATGCTTAATTATCATAATCAAGAATGAAAGGGGGGTGCGCCTGGGTAGCTCAGTTGGTTAAGCATCTGACTGTTGATTTCAGCTCAGGTCATGATCTCAGGATCATGAGATCGAGCCCTGCAGCAGGCCCCATGCTGGGTATAGAGCCTGCTTAAGATTCTCTCTCTCTGTCCCCACAACATCCCAATCCCCACTTGGGCACTCTTTCTCTAAGAAAAGAAAAGAAAATGGGGCCATCATTAAAGATTTTACAAACATTAAAAGGATAATAAAGGACAATTATGAACAATTTTAGTCTAGTAAATTCAACCACTTAGATGAAATGGACACATTCCTTTACAGATATAACTTACCAAACCTCCCTCAAGACAAAACAAATAACCTGAATAGTCCTGTATCTATTAAATAAATTTAAATTGTAGTTAAAAAACCTTCCCAATTAACAAGACTCCAGGTCATTATGGCTTCACTGGTGTACTCTAAACAGTTAAGGGGGACACCTGGGTGTCTCAGTAGTTGAGCCACTGCCTTTTGCTCAAGGCATGATCCCAGAGTTCTAGAACTGAGTCCCAGTTCAGACTCTGCAAGGAGCCTGCTTCTCCCTCTGCCTATGTCTCTCTCTTTCTCTGTGTCTTTCATGAATAAATAAATAAAATCTTTTTTTAAAAAGTCACGGAAGAAATAATACCAATTCTACCGAAAATCTCATGAAAAACTGAACAGGAAAGAAAAGTTGCTAACTCATTTTAGGAGGCCAGCATTACTCTGATATCAAAATCAGACAAGAATTATGAAGAAAACCACTAGCCAATAACTCTCACAGAAATTCTAAACAAAGTTTTATCAAATGAAACCCAACAACACATTAAAACAGGATAATATGTCACAACGAGGTAGGGTTTATTCCAGGAGTACAGGGCTAGTTTAACACCTTTTTAAAAATGTTTTTTAATTAATCTCTATGCCCAATGTAAGGCTCTAATTCATGACCCTGAGATCAAAAGTCACATGCTGCACCAACTGAGCCAGCCAGGCACCCATTTTAACATTTTAAAAATTAATGTAATTCACCACAACAAAAAAAGAAAAAAACACATGATCTTCTCAATAAAACACAGAAAAAATATTTGACGAAAATCCAATATCCACATTCCATGCTTTGAGAACTATTGATCTACACACAGAGAAAATGAATGATTTTTTGATAAATGGTATCACACTGCCCCTATCCTTCTATACCTTGTTTGCTTCATTTGGTCAACTTTTTGAGATCTAGCTATAGATTCTCCTGCAGGTGATTCTGACATCCCTCACCAGCTAAAATGCCCTGTCGCTATTCTTTGGCTTACACACTAAAGAATGCTGTAGAAACATGTACCAAGTCCCCTACAACATTTACTTTTTACAGCTGGCCCTTGAACAACACGGGGTTTGAACTACACAGGTCCACTTATACATGGGTCTTTTCTTTTTAATTGTTATTTTAAGTAGACTCCATGCCCAATGTAGGGCTTGAACTCACAACCCTGGTATCAAGAGTCACAAACTCTACTGACTGAGCCAGTCAGGTACCCTATGGGTTGTTTTTGTTTCTTTTTAAAAGTAAATACAGTATAGTTCTGTAAATATTTCCTCTTCCTTATTATTTAATAACATTTTCTTTTCTCTAGCTACTTTTTGTCAGAATAGAGTATATGATACATATAACGTACAAAATGTGTGTTAATTGACTATTTGTGTTATCGGCAGGGCTCCTGGTCAACAGTAGGCTATTACTAGTGGGGGAAGTAGAGTTACATGGGAATTTCCCACTGCCTGAGAGGTTGGCACCTCTAAACCCCACATTGTTCAAGGGCCAACTGTATATGGATATTGTAGCTATAATTATCTATTATACTATTCAGAATCTCTTATATGAAGTTTCTCCAGTGAAGTTTTAGAATGAAGTAGCAAGAAAATTTTGTTTTTTTAAGAAAGTATTATGTGTGTATTTCTTTTGCATCTCACAAATAGTGTGAATTTTGTAACTGATCATGCTTTTGATTTGCTTTGGCAAGTATTAGTAATTATAAAAGACATAACTGCGTATCTAATAACTCTGGCTTTATCTTCTCATTTCTAACTCATAGTTTTCTCAAATCTCAAGATTTTATTCTTATTTTTTTATACTATTTAATTGTTTATTTTCTCATCTTTAATCTCGCATCTTTAATTTCTTTGTGGAAAGAAAGAAGCTGTAAATGTTTAAATAAATGCCATAATATCCTATATTTGGGGTATGTGTGTGTGTTTGCCTATTTACCTGGGTAAACAAAGTGGTTTTCTGTCCAGAGATGACTTTTAACGTCTGTTGTCCTTGTGCAGAAGATGTGCTGACTCCCAGGGTTCCCTGGACCACTGATCCAGTAGTCAGCTGTTTTCCAGATGTCTGCGGTGATGGCTGACCAACTAAAAATGTACCCTAAGTTAGAAACAAAGATCTACTCAGTAATTTGTTAAGTGAAAATGACTTGCCCTGACCCTATAAATCACAAGGTCCCATGTTACAAGCTACGATGCTCACCTTCAATTCTGCAACTCAGCCAAAATAACTAAAAAGAACAGCTCTGCCCTCAGTTCTACTACCAACAGCTAGCTAGCCCCACTTCTGAAACTCTGCACAGTAGTTATGGAGCAGGCTGCTGGACAGTCAAGTTCTACAACCTAGTCTTTAAATCTGAATTATTCAGACTGGTAACTACCCATCCTTCTCATTAAGAACATCTAGACCAGAATTCCACGACCTTCCTTAAGAGAGGAGTCAAGATTTAAAAGCAACTAGGGGAAAGAAGGCAGAAACTTATTCTTAATCATGAATCCAATTCAACTCCAAATACCAAAACTTGATAGTATTCCTCTGGTTACTCCCTTGCAAGAGAAAATTTTCAACTGTCTCTTAATACTATTCATTAACTCATGGATTTGGGAGGCAACAGTGTAGCAAAAATTGAGTCAGAAAGCTATGAGTTTAAATCCAAATTCTAGCATTGGCTTAGCAGAGAGATCTCGTACTTAAGTCTTTCTGAACTTCTATCTCCTCTCAAAACAAGCTCAAAATAATAAAGATTCCATGTGGCTATAGTGTTAGTATTGACTCCCAATCCCAGAGATGTAAAAACAAATCCAGTATAATTAAAGGAAGTTGTTAATAACTAAAGGATTTGAAAGATACCAGTCACGAATGATCAGACCTGAGGAGTCTGCTTCAGGATGTAAGATGTGTAAGTCAGGTGCTGGGATATCCCTCCAGGGCCCGCGGGGCTCTGGGCTCCTCCACCACTGCCACCCGCACTGCTACCTCCACTGCCGCTGCTGCCTCCGCTGACGCCACCACCACTACCTGAAGCTGAGCCAGACTGGAGATCTGGAAACACAACGAGATGACAGCAACATCATAAAAAATAGTAAGAGACTTACCAGGAAAAAAAATGCACCCAGAGTGACAGATGACGTTTCCATCCCTTCCCTTTCCTAGTCCCCTTTTTTGGTAACATACCTATTCTGTGACAACAGTGAGGAGACTGTTCTAGAATTAAGGACTGAAACTGATTTTTACTTTCAACTGAAGGACAAATGGTGAGTTCAGCTTTTAGTACAAGAAGAACTTCACTTTAACAAGAGTTCTGACTTCGTTGTGGGAGATCAACAGTCTGATACTGACATTTTCTAACCAAGTGTTGACTAAAATATGCTCAGAGAAGGGCTTCTAAACATTCTGGCATCTCATTCGATTTCAGTGAAACTGATAAAATTAAGTGTAGTTTTACAGAACTCTCTTTTCTGTCTCCCTCTGCCCTGGAAAAAAAACATTTTTCCTCATATTTATAATGACTTCAGTGCCCCATTCCCCCCCCCCTTTTTATATTCCATCTTAAAGCCTTTGGATCCCCTTTACTTCTCTTTTGGTGACATAATGTATATAAACTAAGACTGAGGTGGCTCTCTGGGTAAATAATGGAATCCTTACATTGTCCTTTTCTTACATATCTTTTATATATCAATACTTAGGTATGAGGGAAAAAATGCCAGGATGAGCAAACAGTCAGGAAACAAAATGGTGACTAGCTCATACACTAGATTTTGGCAAGGGCAGCTCATTTCTAGTGAACCTAACTGCTCTATCAATTATACTTATGATTCAGAGGGAAATAATTCCTTTTACCCTTTCCTTTCCAGCACTATCCAAATTGCTTTTCTCTATGTCAAAGCCAAAGTTTCTAAGTCTAGATAATTTCTAGATTAAGTCTAACCTAATTTCTTTGGGGTTTTAAGGCTTAACACTAAGGTTGACTCTATATTTCTCGTTCCATCTCCAAAACTGACAAACTTAAATAACAGCAGGCAGAGAACATTTGATTCCACTCCTACTCCTATGCCCTCCAAAATGCACATAGGCCTCCAGCTACTATCTCCCCAGGTATCACCGGTTTCTAGATACCACTGAAAAGAAGAACTTTTTTTGTTTATAGTTCACACGAACAGTTTTCTCCCCACACTGTCTTAATAGTCATCTCTCTCCAGTGTGATTTGTTCCTGACCCCAAACTCTGAGTAGATAAACCCAAAATAGCAGTGTCATCGCCTAGAACTATGATTATTTAAACCCACTTATAGTTATGTGTATGTTTTAAATCCAGGTGGGCAAATACTACCATCATACCACCACAAAGAGCTACAGAAACACTTCCTGAAACAGGTAAGAGCTGCCCCTCGGGTGGATGAGATGAACATACCCAGAGACCCAAGAACCAAATGATTTAATGACGGACTGACTAGCATTGTTGGTAGCTCGCAGGATGGCTCCTTGAGGAATCAGCAGCAGTTTCCCTTTTCCTGAAGGGTTCTTGCTGTTCGTTGTAAGGTAGAGTTTAGTGCCAGGCGGCAAATTTGCCAAGTTGGCCAAATTAGTGGCTGGTAGCTGCAATGTTGCCATTACTAAAATGGTACAGGAAAAAAAGAAAAAAAAAGTAAAGGGAAAAAGTAGAACTGAGGACAATGCTATCACTAAAAATTAAAAACAGAGCAATAAATTCTTATTAAAAAACACAAACAGTAAACTCTACAGTTTGTTTTCCTAGATATGTAATACTTCAAAGGCTAATATCTTGCTAATCAAAAACTAATTTACATATTAGAAGAGCTTGCCATAAATTACAAAGGGGAATTTATATTTGTACATAAATAGGATGACCATATGTCCCAATTTGCCCAGAACAGTTCCAGTTTATACCTGGGTCTGATTTTTATACTTATGTCCCAATCATTAATAACCGTGACTCTTTTTACTCTCAAAAGTCCTATGGTTTAGACAATCAAAGAAATAATAACCTTATTTTTGGATGAATATATATTTCTTTCCAAAACCCGTTTAAAGCCCTTTTTATCAATTTCTAGTAATGAATGAAACTACAGATTTGAAACAAGACTTCTAACCTCTTTCACTTTTTAAGAACTAAAAAAAAAAAAGAAATGACAACAACAAAAAAGCCAGTCAACAACTAGCACATATAGTATGAAACCAGAATTTACCTTTTGAAAGTCTCACCTATGTCAAAGAGCTTTCACTTATCCCCTAGGATTTACTTCTCAATGCACAAGGCTATAAACCTCTAAATGTGACTCTTCAGTGAAGACTTACACATCAAAATTTCTGCAATTACCCTGAATTCAAATCTCCCTATAATGAAGCCCATAGAACCGAGTGAGTCACCACAGGCACAGGGCTCTCAGAGCCTCCTCTAGCCTGAGCTAGTCTTCTTCTTCATTACTACTCCACTGAGCAAGCCCAGGGAAGCAAGACCCCAGGAAGCTACCCCCCAACAGCAGGGGCTGATATGAAGACTGGAGTACCAGCCCTCTCCACTGCTGCTAGAACTCACCCCACCTTATATCACTGTGCAGCTCAGCAAGCCTCTCTGCTCAGTCACCCGCACCCAGAGTCCAGCCTCACACTGCCCTGCATTCCTCATCTGAACCCATCTCCTCAGCCCATCCTCCTCCCCTGGCTCTCTCATCTTACCCCCAGGAATTCCTGCTGTGATAATGACACCCACTAGAACCCTGACCTCTCTGAAGTCTTTCTTTTTGTGGTATTAAACACTGAGTCCTCTGAAGATACAGGACTTCCCCAGTAGCACCCTTAGCTAAAAGCTATTTTTTGAATCTTACTTAGTGTCTGATGGCCAGGACAAGGAGAGGAGTCTTTGTGCTCTACCATTTGGCTTTCAGACCGTTATTACCCCTCATTCCAGAAGAAAAACCTACTGGCTCCTGTTTGGCTCTACCACCTTAACCCTCTTTTCTGTGCTCATTTACTGAACTCCCAATCACTTCCCCTCACTTGCTGAAGACTGACTCCTGACTCAGTCTTGCTCTAAAGCCAATGATTGTCATCCTCAGTGATAGCACTATCAGTGACTTAATTATCTAGCTTCTCAGGCACCTCATTTTCTAAACTCCAAAGATCACTTCCTCCAACATTGCAAACACTCATTTTTAATGGCACAAATGGACTCTGCCATCACCAACAACTCACCACCTCTGAAATCTTTATTTTGGACATCCACTTCCTTCTTTTCCCTTTTTCTTCTAAATCTTTTTTTTATTAATTTTTTTATTTATTTATGATAGTCGGGGGGGGGGGGGGCAGGCAGAGACCCAGGCAGAGGGAGAAGCAGGCTCCATGCACCGGGAGCCCGACATGGGATTCGATCCCGGGTCTCCAGGACCGCGCCCTGGGCCAAAGGCAGGCGCCAAACCGCTGCACCACCCAGGGATCCCTTCTTCTAAATCTTTTTAATGTTTTATATAAAGTTGATTCTGGTTATTCTTTCAATTTATTATTTAGATTTTATGTTTTCTTTTTTAATTTTTTAACTCAAGTATAATTAACACAGTGTGAGTAGCAGGTGTACAATATGATTCAGACATCCGCTACCCTCATCCTTCTAATTCACTGCAATAATTCTTTAGCCTCATCGAGACCTTCAAAACTTAGTGCATCTAATGTCTTAGGTATATTTTTTCATGCTCTCATAAAAACAACATATCAAGGCTTCAAACACATCCAAGGTGTTTAAACTTGTTTGGTAGAGAAAGCATTAGTTCAGTATCTCAAAATGCTGCTGACAAATGACCATCCCAAGATTTTAAGTCTGAATACAATCCAAAGTGGAGATAAGATCAAATGAAAATTATCTTTCAGACCTGAAACCACTATCAAGAAATACGCTCTATTTTTATTACTCTTGCTAAAACACACACATGCTCCCTTAAAGTAAACCGCTTTACAGACTTCTATGTAAAATGCTACCTGAAAAAAATTAACATGTTTTTATATACTCGTTATGCATCAACCTAATAGGTTTTCTTAGAACCAAATACCAAATAAAACTACTAGCAAAGAACAGTTTATATATAAAGGCCTGCTGCTGAAAGGGACCCAATCAGTATCAGTTACCTGAACCCTGGGATCCACTCTTCTGAGGGCCAGCAGCAGTGACCTGAGCCTTGGTTAAGGCTTGCACTGGCTGAGCAACAATGGTTCCTCCACCTCCACTCACAATTGCTTTGGCAACTCCTTGGGTCACAACTTGCTTTGGACCAACTGCTTTGGCAACAGAAGAGCTGGCCTTGGCTACAAGGATTTGGCCACCACTGATCGCCACAGCCTGTTTCACTGTTGAAGGTAAAGTAGACCCAACTGGCACCCCAACAACCTGTTGAAAATAGAGAATAATCCACCAGTGCTTCTTCTCAGTCCTTTCAAGGGCTCTTAGAACAGAACAGTCACTCTATCAGAGAACAAGGCAAAGTCCTAGATATAAAACATGGAATCTAATTTCATCGCCTAGAAATGCTACCTATGATGTGAATGACAGAATTTTTTACATTTTGGATGTTATTACAATAAAAGGCTATGGTTTTCGTCTTAACCCCAGCTACTATCTAGAACTTATTTTATATGTTTTTTTAAATAAAAAACTTAGAAAATACAGAAATGTAAAGAAAAAAATTCTACTTACCCACTTATTATTTAATATAATTTATTTATTTATTTATTTTATAAGTAAACTCCATCAAGAAGTGGCTGGAGAGTATGGGGAAACAGGAACATTTGTTCACTGCTGAAAGAAAAGTAAATTTGTACAGCCACTCCAGAGAGGTATTATAGGCATATCTACTCAAACTGAAAATTCGCCTATCCCGTGTTATAACAATTCCTCTTTTAGAAATACATCCTAGAGAAACCTTAGACCTGTGTTAAAGGGAACATATACATAACATCCAAGGTAGTATTGTTTATAATTACAAAAAATGTTAACAAACTTAATGTCTATAACATGTAACAACATGCTTTAGGTCTACAGGTAGAGGAATGGATAAACTGTGGTACAAGTCAGACAATGGAATAGCATACATTAGTAAAAATGAACTAGAACTACAGATATCAGCATCAACAAACTCTGACAGTACAAATACTGGAGAGCTGCAGAAAAATATAAGTGTAAATATCTCTAATATAAATCTTCGAAACACACACATTACATGTTATTTATGGCTATGGATTTATGCAATAAAAGTATGAACTGGAAAGCTACACATCCCAATTCATTACAGTGTTACTTTTGGCAAGAACAAAGTAGACTTCAACTCTGTCCTGTTTTATTTGGGGAAAATATATGAAATGAAATAAATATGAACATGCTAATTTTGGTTGGAGGATATGTGAGCACTGATTATATTATTCTTTGTATTTTATTTTAGAATCTTTCTAAATGATAGGATTACCAATAATAGGATTACATAAGAAGTAGAAGAAAACGATAAACCATATACAACTGGTAAATGGAACTTTTATGTTAAATAATTACTAAATCATACATGGTTTCTTTTCAAAGAATGTAAATAAAGTAAAACACATTTGCCATGTGTTTGGACACTATGGTTGATATAAAGGAAATGGTCCTCTAATCAACAGTTATAAACCACAGTATAACACAGAAGAAAGAGTACAAGATTTTATAAGCAGCCAGACTTGGTTTCCCAGCTTTGTTCCATCAGTTAGTAGCTACATAAGTTATTTAATGTTTCTGAGCTTTAGCCTTAGACATCTCATTTATAAAATATAGATAATATTTATCTCATAAGATATAATGTACACAGTAAATGACTGCTGCTGTTGCCCATGACACTTATTATTAACTGAAGAACTGTAATGTATGAGGCTACATAGAGACTCAAAGGATGGAGAACATCAATGGATCCACATTCAGCGAGGGCAGAAAACCTTCACTGTAAATCCTAGATTTAGTCAAATAGAAATTAAAGTATGCAACATCTGGTATCTGCTTTAAAATGTCCTAGAAGAGAAAGAAGATTAGCAAAATGCTGATAATTATTGAAACTGGGTAGCGGGCATACAGGATTCATTATAATAGTCTCTCCACTTTTATGTAAGTTTAACGAAGGAGGGAAAGAAAGAAACAAAAGACTCAAAGAACCAATGGGGAAAAAAAAACAAGTTAACTTAGAACGAAGAAAAAAAATCCTCCCACTATCCTGGCTTGGTTAAAACAATGCCTTAGGATGATCCAAATCTCTTCATTCTGACTGTGAGCCTCATTCTGCAGCAACACGGAGTGTGGCTGTAGCCACAGAGCTGGGCACACTCACCCTGCTCTACCTCACAGATGTGGATGTAGAAACTTTTTTTTTTTTTAAGATTTTTATTTATTTATTCATGAGAGACACAGAGAGAGAGGCAGAGACACAGGCAGAGGGAGAAGCAGTCTCCATGCAGGGAGCCCAATGCGGGACTTGATCCCAGGTCTCCGGGATCACGCCCTGGTCTGAAGGTGGTGCTAAACCGCGGAGCCACCGGGGCTGCCCAGAAACTCTTCTTATTAATCAAGAACTTTTCCCCACATTGGGCTCCCTACTGGGTGTGGAGCCTACTTAAGATTCCCTTTCTCTCCCCCACTACTGCTGATTGCTCACTCTCACTCTCAAAAAAAGAACTTTTCTATATATTTATGGAAAACAGTTTCTTAATGTAGAAAACCATTTTTTGGGTAATGGCAGAAAGTGCCAGCTGAATCCTGATAACCGTTCTTGTTTTCTCTCTCACGGTAAGAGCGCCCCCAGTTTCCAGCTAGGGACATAGCCACATAGAACATTTTCTATCTAGCCTAGTGTTGGTCTGGCTAAAAAGATAGGAAGAGAAGTGATGAGAGCAACTTTTGGGTTATGCCTCCCCGCACCCCCTTTTCTCTTCCTGCTGGCCAGAAATGTGAACATGGTAGCATAAAATGAAATGGCCATCTTTGCCCACAAGCTGAGAACCAAATTTTGAAAATGGCAGAGCAACAAGATAGGAGTCTAGATTCTTGATGATTTTGGAGCCAACATATTAGAACTGCCTTTTTATGTGTGTCTTTTATGTGTGAGAAAAACACTTAAGCTTTTGGTTTTTGGATTTCTCTACTATTACAGAAGCCAAACTTTTTTCCTAAGAGTTTTCACATTTCTTAAATATATCAAGCTTAATAATTCACTGCATAAGCTAAATTACACATAATCTATCTTCATGCTCTTAAAAGCCAACAAAGAAAGCAAAAAAATCTTAAAAGGAAAATATATATGGATTAGACCAGTTTTTTTCTTTTCTAAAATTCCATGCATCTTAACTTGCTTTTTCCACCTTGTACCAACCTCTATCCTTACTTAACTGCTTCAAATTTTCCAAAATATGACATACTTAATCTCTCCAAGAGCTAAATAAATGTGGTATCCCAAGTTGGCCACAGGAGGGCAGTTTTTATTAGTGAGCTTATCCAGTAGGAGCATACCACTCACAAGATTAACCTCCTCCCCTTTTGTTTGAAAAAAGAGAATGAGGAAGTCTGGCATTCTATGGGGAAAAATCCTACACACAGCTGTCTATGGACATCATAAGGAAGACTCCTAAGACACTTAGTTTTGCTTTTTTTTTTTTTAACAATACAACATTTTAGCATAGAACCTGAACTCCTCCCATTCCACAACACTTCTCTCTTTACATGCCTACTTTCCTTCTGGTTTCACAAAGCAGACACCCTTTGTTCTATATTGTTACAAATACTTTACTCTGACTCAATGTTTTTGTTTGTGTCCTGTACAGACCTCTGCAAGTCAGAATTTACTTTAAGAACCAGAAAGTGAAGATTCTATGTATCTAATTTTTCTTCTAGACACTGAAAAATACAGCCAATCACAATTTAGTACTCAATGATAAGAACTGCCATGTACTTAACGCATGTACTTAACATGGGACTTGTCCTTCCTCAGGTAACATTAGCTACTATTATTTATTGAGTACTTGCTCTGTGCTTAGTTCTTTCTTTACAATGATTTCTTTCTTTCTTTTTTTTTAAGATTTTTATTTATTTATTCATGAGAGACACAGAGAGAGAGAGGGGCAGAGACACAGACAGACGGAGAAACAAGCTCCATGCAGGGAGCCTGATGTGGGACTCGATCCCGGGACTCCAGGATCACAACCTAGGCTGAAGGCAGGCACTAAACCGCTGAGCCACCCAGAGATCCCCTTTTCTATACAAATATCTCTACTAATTCTCCTACAACTCTGAAAGACAGAGGGTATTATTCCTTTACTAGATGAAAAAAACAAGGTTCAGAAAGAAAAACCTGTCCAGGTCACACAGGTAGTGTGTAAATGGCTGAGATTTGTAACAAGCTCTAATTACAAAGCTCGCGTTGTTTTTACTATGCCACACTCCTTCCTTCCCACAAGAACCCACTAAGTGCTCAGATGTCCCATTTTATGGCAAAAGCAGCACTTCTCTTTATTTTCATGAAAAAAGATAAGCCAAAGTTGAATGGAAGGTAAAACAGTATCATTTTGTTCACCCTTCTGTTTTCTGGCATAATTTCTGGGAATGCACTTCACACCAATAACCAGGGACAGTCTGTACTTGCAGACAGTTCCTTATCTGGAGTCCAAAGCATGTACTAAATTTCCTGGATAAACAGGAAATGTCTTTCCTCATGCTCTTCTGCTTCTGTACATTTCTTTCACACTCTTCTGTGGCTTTTTCTGGTGCCCTTAAACTTTATTCAGGGCATTCTAGCACAAAACCATCTACTTTTTTTTAGTCCTACATTGTCACTAAGTAGACGGCAATGTGACAAGAAAGCCAATACAGTTGTTCAGGATTACAGAGGGGTGGATTTGTAAAAAGCAAAGTGTAAAAAAGTGAAACTAACTTGTCCAGAGCTTCTGGGCATAAACAGCAATGCTATATTGACTCAAAAACCTAACTCAGCTATTCCATGTATCTTTGGTGAAACAAAATAGATTCTGAAGAATGACGATGTGTCCGAGTAGCAAGTCCAGATAACAATAACTGACTCATGAAAGGACTTTGACAAGAGCTTACTCCTAAGGCCAAAACAATAGCGAGAGCATTAGGAAGCAGATAGGGGTGCCTGTCTCAGTCAGGTTAGGAAAGCCCCAAAGTCAAATTTGATGTTATAGCTTGGTGGTTCCTAAATTTGTTGAATCGTGAGTCAGCAGAACTTGATAAAAATCCAGATTCCCAGGGCTCCCAAGAAGAGTTTGATTCAGAAAGTATGAGATGAGGGCCTTAGTATCTAGACATTTTTAATTATCAGATAACTCATGACCAGCTAAGTTTGGGAAAGTAGTTAATGGACTCTTACAGATTTGAGAACAAACCATACATATTTTAGAATTATAACATATGAATTTTTGTCAAAATCCATGTGCAGTTATCTAGCCTAAACCAAAATATCTAAAGCCCTTTTTCTAGCCCTGTTCTATTTTAAAGCGTTCCTCTTGAGGCACCTTGGGTGGCTCGGTCAATTGGGCCTCTGCCTTCAGTTCAGGTCATGATCCCAGGGTCCTGGGATGGAGTCCCGTGTCAGGCTCCCTGCTCAGTGGGGAACCTGCTTCTCCCTCTCCCTCTGCCTCTGCCCTTCCCCCCTGCTCATGGCCTGCTCCGCCCCTCAAATAATTAAAAAAGAAAAAGGTATTCCTCTCAGAGCAATTCATCTATCCCTAGATAGGCTGGCTTTCAAGTTGAAAAACAAACACTTCACATAATATTCTTGATAGCTACAGAATGTATCTGCCACCAAAATGAGATATTTTAACTCTGTTATGTTCTAAAATCATGCTTAGGTTCCAGACAATGGCTCACAAATTTTAATTAGCCCTGCAATGAGAGATTGTGGGCTCAGCAGACCCAGGTTCCTGTGTCACTTATTAGCTAAACGCTCACAAGGAAGTTGCTTGACCTCTCAGTTTCCTCATTTGGAAAATGGAGTTGAGAGTATCCGCCCTGCAAGGTTGTCTAAGGAGAACAGATAGCATGTAAATGAGAACATCACACACACAGGCATTCATAAGCACAACCAATGCAGGAAAACATGGACCTACATGCCATTTTATCATTATATTAATTCCCCCACACTTCCAAATTATAAAGCAAAAAATTCTCTAAAGAGTCAAGAATCAGTAAACAGATCACAGAGCCTGGACATTAGAGTTGTAAACTACAGCACTCACCTACCAGAAATAAATAAAACAGTAGACCTTGGTCCTGTTAGCTACCCATTTTACACCTGAATCAATTGGGAAATTGTGTCATGAAATCTATCACCTTCACTGCCAGAGAGATAATAAGTATCCCTTTGCCTCTTGACTACTCCTGAGCTCTCTCTGTAAGATGTGCCCCTGTTCTTGTCAATGATTACTGCAAGAGCAGACGGGTTTAACACTAACTTGCTTTTCCAACAGGACTTCCATCTACAGGATTTTCTAGGGGGAGCAACCCTGTCATCTGAATTTTGTCAGCACCTACCTATTATTTAAGGCACCTAATGTTCATTTACATATTGATCTCCCCAACCCTACCGAACACAAACCTTGGAGGGCTGAATCTTTGGTGACTGGGAAGTCCCTTCTCCAGCAGTTAGGACCTGTTTTTGAGGGGACACAGCTATCATGTGACCCCCTTTCACAGTCACATACTGAGGGAGTGGTGACTGGCTAGCAGCTCCTGTTGCAGGCACATGAGAGGCTTCACCAGGTTCCTGCTTGATGATTACCTGGCAACAAACATAATAACACTGAATAATCATCCTATGAATAAAGCCACTAATATTTCAATCTATTCTGCTTGCAGAAATTAATGAATTAATGAAGCTTGGTCTATAAAAAAAATGACTCCACTAGAAGGTAAAAATACTGCTTAAATACAGTCCATGAAAGTTATCAGAGGGATGAAAAGGAGGATCTGGATTTGATCCTGTGTTTCTGCAACTCATCCTAGTCCATTTGTTCTAGATTTTGGTGGCACACACAGCTTGTGCTCTCAGGAGATCTTGCTAGATACCAAGGGCTGCCCTGTGGACACCACTAAATATATGGAAACATGTCACAGAAGTAGGATGTGGTCTTAGAATTAAAAATTTACATGTTGTAGGGTAGCCAACTCCCAACATGCCACAAAATAATTATATAACAAAACCATATTGACTTATGGGATAATGTCCTAATAAATACTCACTTTTGTGAAAGCTCCAAGTCCTCCAGTTACAGGTTTGGGACTTTGAACCTTAGGGTGACTCCCAATTGGACAAAGAGGTGGCATAGATGCAAACAAAGAATCCTCCTGCTGTGTATGTAAAAATACATATTATACAATTAGGATAAAATAAGTGATTTCAGATATTCCAGTCCCTTATATTTAATATAAACCTGTGACATTCTCTAGCAACATAACCAAAAAATAAAAGAAAATCAAAAGCTCAAAACTCTTTGGGGTCTTCAGCCCCCACACTAGCATTTTAATATTGTTTCAGAAACCAAATGCAAGAAAAGGCTATAAACTGGCAAGAACCTATTCACCTGTGCCCCAGTGTATGCTGGGAAGTCTCCTATGATATGCCTCTAATATTTGGTTGACTCATTGATTTACATGTCTAGTCCCCTGCCTGATGGTAAGACACTTAAGGCCTGGCACTGTATTTTCTTTCTTTTCTATCCCTAGAGCCTAATCACTAAATAAATAAACAGGTTCGAGTGTTTCAGTATATACTTGAACCAAACAGTGAGCAGATACCCAGCACTCTAGGTATCTAGGTATCTATTAGCTGAACAAGTCAGATCATATTTGAAGTTCTAATTTTAAAGGCTTCTTTACCCTGAGGGGAAAAAAAAAAGATAAATTGTGAAATGATAAAAATTATTTTCAGGTAACTACATGGCTGACGTATAGAAAAAATACACAATTACTCTTTACTGGACAAACATAAGAAGAAAAATAGCATACTGCCAGATGAATATTTTTATAAGGAAAAATCTGTAACAAAGCTGACCACTCCTAAAAATAGCTGCCTCCTCATCAGAGTAAGTTTTCAAATACATACTGACCGTCCAACTAATAAAAGTGTTGAGGAACATTTTTCACACTAGGAAAAGACCAAGAGGAAGGTAGGAGAGTCTGGAATAAATGATCTTCAAGATACTTATTAGTTTGAAGATTCTACTTAATGAAATTTGCATTATCGACCAACAAATTCTTGCTGACCTTAAACTTATTGTCTTTATAAACTAGAAAAGTGCAATAATGCAGTAAGAGTGTTACCTTGACAGTAGATGTTACAAAACTACTTCCATGAATTTTAGGAATAGGGGAACCTGTTCCTTGGGAGGCCTGGGAGGCAGTAGAGAGCTTGTTTGTAGGACTTCCTGATAAGCAAGGCAGATTTTAAAATAAAGTACAAAGTAAAATGTACAAAATGGAAGTTTAAAACATTTTCCACCACCCTCCCCCTTTTCCCACTATTTTTCATCTTTTTCTTTTTTCTTTTTAAAGATTTATTTATTTATGATAGACATAGAGAGAGAGAGAGAGAGAGAGAGAGAGAGAGAGAGAGAGGCAGAGACACAGGAGGAGGGAGAAGCAGGCTCCACACAGGAGCCCGACGCAGGACTCGATCCCTGGTCTTCAGGATCTCGCTCCGGGTTGCAGGCGGCGCTAAACCGCTGTGCCACTGGGGCTGCCCCTCCCACTATTTTTCATTTGTAAGGGTCGAAAACTCACAACTATGAAATTATGAAATTATTACAGAAAAAATACTTAAGGGTTCCTCCCATGAAATTAGCCACTTCATTAACTTAAAAATAGACAAGTAAGGACATGTAGAAAAGTGAATTATTAGACATAACATACTCTACTACCTGTATACAGGTAGGATATGCAAGGATATTGGTTATGTAACAATGTACCAAATGTATGAATCTGAACGAAAGCTAGCTTCTTCAAAGCCTCCTCACTAGGAGATTATACCTATTCCAAAGTGCAGCTGACATTAAGCAGTTTATACGCCATCTGTACAACTGCCTTTAGGGTCTGATAAAAACAAGTCCCATCATCTATGGGGCACTTGGGCGGCAGTTGGTTAAGCATCTGCTTTTGGCTCAGGCCATGATCCTGGACTGAGCCCCAAGTCAGGCTCTCTGTTCAGTGGGGAGCCTGCTCTCCCTCTGTTGCACCCTCTGCTTGTGCTCTCTTTCAAATAAATAAAATCTTAAAAGAAAAAAAAAGTCCCATTATCCATAGTCAAAAATAAGGCAAGACCAAAAATGGTATCTGATCACCTGCTCCATTTATCAAACTTGCCTGCAAAGACTTTGGCTAATTCCTAAAACTAAACATCCTCAAAGGATACCTATTTGATATCCCTAAATATAATCAAAAGGCTATTAAGTAATTTCTGAAAACAACATTTTTGAAAGGACTTCCATAATTCTAATCACTGTTAAAGGACCTAACTTTTCCAAAAAAAAACTACTTGGAAAGATCCAACATACAGTCATGTGTTAAAATCAATATGTTTAAAAATTTTTAAATCAAAAAAAATAAAATAAAATAAAAATAAAAATTTTTAAATCAGTCTCATTACCTTATAGTTACTTCTCTTTTCACTATTTCTCTTAATTAAAAGTGAAAGCTACAGAAAGTTTGCACTTAGAAGCACATGTTCCCATAATTTAACTGAAGCGAATACATAAAATAATGTTAGCAAAAATCTTGGAAAAACTGTAAAAAGCACTCTGTAGTTATTGGAAATTATGACAACAGACACAATAAATCCAGTTCTTATTCTTATCAGAGGTCCCTTTTTATAACTGCAGAGTTCAATTTCCCTCCCACACACAAAATTTACTTATTCACAGAAAAGTAAAGATAATTTTTTTATTTGGTAAGAAACATACGTGGCCCACAAAGGTATTCGTTTCTGAAGCTTAAATGTGGAAAATAACCACACTGCTTGTAAGCCCAAAGAGAATGTCTTCCAAATGAAAACAAAATTAAGTTTTGGGTTTGTTTTTTTTTTTTTAAAGAAAATTAATTATGGTTCACTTTTAGTCTTTAGAAATTAAAAAGAAAACTGAAGTAAATTCCTAAATTCCTAAAAAGTATAAATTTTACATAAAGTACATCTTCCCTCAGAGAAATACCACTGGATTTACTGTTCTAGATGTCCTTTCTTGAATCAAATGGAAGATTTCATTCTCCCATTATATGGCTACATAAGTCCTACTAAGATTTCATCTCACAAAAGTTCAAATCTTTTGGATGCAGAAATATTGATAAAAGGCATACCTGTAGTGGGAGTGGTAGCTCCAATAACCTGCCCTGGTTTATCCAGGATAACATAAGGATTATTAATGACAGAGCTGGCAGTGCTTTGTTTCACATGGACTGGAGTGGAAGTTGGGGTTCGAGGCAGCGGTGATGGACTTGGAGTTGATATGGGGGAACCTTTATTAATAAAAAAGAGAAACAAAATAAACTAAACAAAAAAGATATACTCAACCCATCTAAGGAAATGCTGAACAGAGAACAAAGGTGACAAACTGGGAAAAGAGAGAATGGTACAGTATGTTTCAGGTACTGATCAAACAGTAGCTGTTGGCTGAGTTGGGGATTAGTGTGTTTCCCTCTCTATACCTTACATCAGCATCAATAGGGAGCTTTTGAGAAACATATTGTGAGGTGCTACTCCAGACCTACTAAATACAAATCTATACCTTAACAAAATTCCCCCCAACACAACCATCCACATTAAATTCAAAAAGCAGAGCTTCACATAACAGCGTGGAACTCCTGAATCCCTAACCACTCTTAATAACTTGGGAAAACTGTTATAATAATGGTTAGTCAAAGACACTAAAATTACAGGAAATTCGTTACGTGAACAGCAAGGCTTACAAACCGGGAGTCTTGATTTACAATTACTTTCCTATAGGAAAACATGAATTTCACCCACCCAAAACAAGTCTGTCAATACTAAATCACAGCTACGATCCAGAGATTCCTATTCCCGAGAACACTCTCAAATGTTACCCCTATATCAGTCAACATCCCAATGGTTTTTTATCAATCAAATCTATCTTCCATAAATTTCTCTAAACTTCAGACCAACTTGTATGGTCAGTCTATTTCTCGTATGAAGCAATAAGTTCCAAAATGCTTCTAACTGGGAGGTAAAATTACATGTTTCTCACCTTTCATCAATTTTGAAGACTTGGATTATATTTTTGCTTGTCTATTTTTAGCACGGAGGACTCCTTTTCTACCCCCTTCATATATAGAAGATTTCCAATGCCTAGATATTTCTACTGACTCTTTCCTGCCTTTTCTCAAGTGGTACAACCTAAACCATCAAGCATAATCCCATCAGAAGTCTACCTAACATAAATGTGAAACTGTCATGAGACAGTAGATAATCCAATCTCAGTCAATGTGAAGGCTCAGAATTTCCTACCGGTAATAGGAATGAGTAATTTTCTAGTGTGATTAGTATAAAAGAAAATTCAATTCCAAACCAATTCCCACCTTTGAAGCTTTAACTTCACACCAAAAGGCCTTTAAACTGTTCTTATTAGTCATTCTAGTTTCCATATATAACTCAAAAACTTAATTCCTACCTTAGCTTCAACCATACATCCTAGTAAACATTTTACCTTCCAGCAATCCTTGAGGTGAAAACCTGACTGCTTTGAATTTCACTTCTTTCCTATTCAAAAATTGTTTTCATATGAAATGACTTTTGTTTTTCCTTTGTTGATAACTTTGCTAATCAGTACTGATTAACTCACTTATTAAACAAAAACCTTACTTAAAAGAACTTATTTTTTTATTTTTTATTTTTTAAAGATTTTATTTATTTATTTATTCATGATAGACACAGGGGGAGAGAGAGGCAGAGACACAGGCAGAGGGAGAAGCAGGCGCCATGCAGGGAGCCTGATGTGGGACTTGATCCCCAGGTCTCCAGGATAACACCCCGGGCCGAAGGCGGCGCTAAACCACTGCGCCACTAGGGCTGCCCTTAAAAGAACTTTTTAAAAAAGCCACAATACTTTCTTTGGTTATTACAATTTTTATACACTTCAACTTGACACACATCATCTTATACCTGAAACAATCTTGCAACTCATGGTGATGGGTTGGAAGGATTTTCCAGGTGACTCAGGATTAGGAACCTGACTTTGAGGCACAATTTTGCAGCTTGATGCAATTGGCTGAAAAGCTGAATTGCCATGAGAACAAAAGGTAACTTTCTGGGATGCTGTCATTTTGGTGGGTGTTCGTTCCAATGAAGATGGCAAAGAATAAAATGTAGTGTGTCTCTCAGCTTCAGTGTTGGCTGGGAAGCCTATTTGAAATGAAACAGGCAAATGATAAGTCATGAATCACTTAGAAATAATAAAACCTTACCACTGTGGGAAAAGAATGAAATGATAAAAACCCCTTACCACTTCAACAACCATTTAAAACACTTCCCGGTAAAATACATACAGCTCACAATACTTATAAACCCTTTACATATATTTGGGTGAAATGTAAATGATCATGTTTAGAATCATCTTATTAAAATGTTTTTTTCAAAAATTAGAAAAAAAATAGAAAACATTAACTATTAAGTACGTACAATATAAAAAGCACATGTTTATTATGTTGCTTTTTTTTTTCTCAAAGATTTTATTTATTTATTCATGAGAGACACATACAGAGAGAGAGAGAGAGGCAGAGACACAGGCAGAGGGAGAGAAACAGGCTCCATGCAGGGAGCCTGATGTGGGACTCGATCCCGAGGCTCCAGGATCACATCCTGGGCTGAAGGTGGCGCTAAACTGCTGAGCCACCTGGGCTGCCCCCGTTCATTATGTTCTGAATTGAAAAATGTTTAAATTAGAAAAGAAGAAAACTCAAAAGCATTCACTTAATCTAATAATGTCCTATTTTATTAAAATGCCCATGAAGATGCAACTGAAATTTAAAGAGAAATAAGAGTTGAGATTTATAAAAGGACCAAAATATTAACATCACATTAAAATGTAGGGTTAGAAGGGCACCTGGATGGTGAAGTTGGTTAAGTGTCTGACTCTTGACTTCAGCTCAAGTCATGCAGGCTTGTGAGACTGAGCCATGTGTCAGGCTCTACAATAAGCATGAAGTCTGCTTGAGATTCTCTCTTTCCTCCTGTACCCCTCCCTCCACTCTCTTAAAAAAATAGAAATAAAAATAAAAATAAAATGAAGGTTTAGAAATTAAACTGATACCATTTAGAACTAGTTTTATGGGGCACCTGGGTGGCTCAGTGGTTGAACGTCTGCCTTTGGCTCCGGTTGTGATCCCAGGCTCTGGGATCAAGTCCCGCATCAGGCTCCTTGCAGGGAGCCTGCTTCTCCCTCTGCCTATGTCTCTGCCTCTCTCTCTATGTCTCTCGTGAATAAAATGAAAAAATGTCATAGTTGAAATAGCTTTGTTGATTAATTTTTTTAAGGTGTATTTAAAAAAAAAGTATATTTATTTATGGAGGAAAGGGGCAGGAGGAGAGGGAGAGAGAGAATCTCAAAGAGACTCTCCGCTGAACACGGAGCCTGATAAAGGGTTTGATCCCAGGACCCTGAGATCATGACCTGAGTCAAATTCAAGATAGGAATGCCTAACCAAATGAGCCACCCAGACATCCCAATGATTAATCTTATTTTTTAAAGTAGGTTCCATGCTTAATGTGGAGCCCAATGAAGGGCTTGATCCCGGGACCCTGAGATCAAGACATGAGCTGAGTTAGAGTCTGATGCTTAACGGACTGAACGACCCAGGCGCCCCTTATATTGTATTTTTAACTCCAAGACAGTCAACATATAGTGTTATATTAGTTTCTGGTGTATATAGTGATTTAACAACTTTATACATTACTCAATGCTCATCACAAGTGTATTCTTAATCCCTTTCATCTATTTCACCCATTCCCTTGCCCACCTCCACTTTGGGGATGATCAATTTATTCTCTATAATTAAGAATCTGTTTTCTGGGTAATCTTTTTTTTTTTTTTTTTGTTAGTTTGTTTCATAAACTCTACATGAGTAATATCATATGGTATGTCTTTTTCTGACTTATTTCACTTAGAATTATACTCTCTAGATCCATCCATGTTGCTGCAAATAAGATTTGCAAACAAGATTCATTCTTCCTGTGGCTTAGTAATACTCCATTGTATATGTGTGTATACATATATACATATAACCTCTTCTTTATCCATTCATCTATCTATCGATAGACACTTGGGCTGCTTCCATAATCTGGCTATTGTAAATAATGCTGCAATAAACATAAGGGTGCGTGTATCTTTTTGAATTCATGTTTCTGTATTCTTTGGGTAAATACCCAGTAGTGGAATTATTGTATCACACATATAGTACTTCTATTTTTAATTTTTTGAGGAACCCATACACTGTGTTCCACAGTGGCTGCACCAGTTTGCATTTCCACCCACGTGTACAAGGGTTCCCTTTTCTCCACATCCTCATCAACACCAGCTCTTTCCTATGTTTTTTATTTTAGTCATTCTGATAGGTGTGAGGTGGCATCTCATTTGCAGGTTTTGATTTGCATTTCCCTGATGATGGGTTATGTTGTGCATCTTTTCATGTGTGTTGACCATCAGTATGTCTTCTTTGAGAAATGTCTGTTCATGTCTTCTGCCTATATTTTTAATTGGATTATTTGTTTTTTGGTGTTGAGTTATAGAAGTTCTTCATATGGGCAGCCCAGGTGGCTCAGCAGTTTAGCGCTGCCTTCAGCCCAGGGCGTGATCCTGGGGACCCCGGATCGAGTCCCACATCGGGCTCCCTGCCTATGTCTCTGCTACCTCTCTCTGTGTGTCTCTCATGAGTAAATAAATAAAATCTTAAAAAAAAAAAAGTTCTTCATATATTTTAGGTATGTCATATCTTCCTCCATCCAACAGACTCTTTTAGTTTTGTTGATTTTTTCTTTTGCTGTGCCGAAGCTTTTTATTTTGATGTAGTCCCAGTAGTTGATATTTGTTTCCCTTACCTTGGGAGATGTATCTAGAAAAGTGTTACTTTTCTAGTAGATCAACTACTGTTGATGTCACAGAAATTATTGCCTAGAATCTCTACTAAAATTTTTATGGTTTCAGGTTTCACGTTTAGATCTTTAACCCATCTTGAGTTTATTTTTGTGTATGGTATAACAAAATGGCCCAGTTTCATACTTTTGCATGCTGCTGTTCAATTTTCCCAAAACCATTTGTTGAAAAGACTTTTTCCCATTGCATATTCTCTCCTCCTTTGTTGAAGATTAAGTGACCATATAAGCATGGGTTTATTTCTGGGTCTTCTATTCTGTTCCACTGATCTACATGTCTTTTTCTGTGTCAATACCACAGCATACTGTTTTGATTACTATAGCTTTGTATTATCTTGAAATCTGGAATTTTGATATCTCCAGTTTTTTCTTTTTCAAGACTTCTTTGGCTATTTAGTTTTGTTTTTTTTTTTTTTTTCTCCCTTTAAGATATGTCTTATTTATTGGGCGCCTGGATGGCTCACCCAGTTAAGCGTTCAACTCTTGATTTCAGGGATCCCTGGGTGGCTCAGCGGTTTGGCGCCTGCCTTTGGCCCAGGGCCTGATCCTGGAGACCCCGGATCGAGTCCCACATCAGGTTCCCTGCATGGAGTCTGCTTCTCCCTCTGCCTGTGTCTCTGCCTCTCTCTCCATGTCTTTCATGAATAAATAAATAAAATTTAAAAAAAACAAAAACAAAAAAAAAACCTCTTGATTTCAGCTCAGGTCATGATTTCAAGGTCATGGAATCAAGCCCTGCACTGGACTCTGCACTCACTGAGGAATCTGCATGAGATTCTTGCTCTCTTTCTCCCTCCAGCCCCCTGCTCACACACGGTCTCTCTCCCTAAAATAAATAAAATCAGGGGATCCCTGGGTGGCTCAGTGGTTTAGCGCCTGCCTTTGGCCCAGGGCGCGATCCTGGAGTCCCGGGATCGAGTCCCACGTCGGGCTCCCGGAATGGAGCCTGCTTCTCCCTCTGCCTGTGTCTCTGCTTCTCTCTCCATGTTTATCATAAATAAATAAATGAATGAATGAATGAATGAATGAATGAATCTTTAGAAAAAATAAATAAATAAAATCATTAAAAACAAACAAACAAACCAAGATTGATCTTATTTATTTTAGAAAGAGAGAAAGCACAAGAAGGAAGGACAGAAGGAGAGGAAGAGAGAATCCCAAGCCGACTCTGTTGAGTGGGGAGCCCAATGCAGGGCTCAATCTCATGACCCTGAGACCATGACCCGAGCCAAAACCAAGAGTCAGAGGCTCAACCAACTGCACCACTCGGGTGCCCCTCAGGATCTTTTGTGGTTCCATACAAATTTTACAACTGTCTGTTCTCATTCTGTGAAAAATGCTGTTGGTATCTTGACAGGGATTACATTAAATCTAAGATTGCTATGAGTAGTCTGGACAGGTTAACAAATATTTGTTCTTCCAATCTCTGAGTATGGAATACCTTCCCATTTGTTTGTGTCACCTTCAATTTCTTTCATCAATGTTTTATAGTTTTCAGAGTATAAATCTTTCACTTCCTTGATTAAGTTTACTCCCAGGTATTTTATTCTTTTTGGTACAATTATAATAAATGTGATTATTTCTCTTTCTGCTGTTTATTTATTACTGTATAGAAATGCAACAGATTTCTGTACATTGATTTTGTATCCTGTGACCTTACTGAATTCATTTATCAATTCTAGTAGTTTCTTGGTGGAGTCTCTAGGGTTTTCTATACAGAGTATCATGTCATCTGCAAATAGTGACAGTTTTACTTCTTCCTTACCAATGTGGATACCTTTTATTTCTTTTTCTTGTCTAATTGCTATGGCTCTGGCTTCCAGTACTACGTTGAATAAAAGCAGTGAAAATAGACATCCCTGTCTTGTTCCTAACCTTGAGAGAATGGAGTATGACGTTAGTTGTGAGTTTTCATATACAGCCTTTATTAGGTCAAGGTATGTTCCTTTAAACTTACTTTGTTAAAGGTTTTTACCAGGAATGGTGTACTTTGTGAAATGCTTTTCCTGCATCTATTGAAATAGCTTTCAATCTTTTCTCTTATTAATGTGATATATCATCTTGATCGATTTGGGAATACTGAACCATGCTTGCATCCCAGGAATAAATCCCATTTGATCATAGCAAATGATTTTTTAAATTTGCTATTGGATTCAGTTAGCTATTTTGTTGAGGATTTTTTCCATCTATGTTCATCAGAGATATTGGCCTATAGTTCTCTTTTTTTGTAGTGTCTATCTGGTTTCAGTATCAGAGTAATGCTGGCCTCACAGAATGAATTAGGAAGCTTTCCTTTCTCTTCTGTTTTTTAGAATAATTTGAAAAGAATAGGTATTAACTCTTCTTTAAATGTTTGGTAGAATTCACCTGTGAAACCATCTAGTTCTGGACTTCTGTTGAGAGGTGTGTTGTGTTTGGTTTGTTTGTTTGTTTGTTTTGAGAAAGAAAGAGAGTATGTGTGTACATGCATGCAAGTAGGGGGAAGGACAGAAGGAGAGAAAATCTCAAGCAGACTCCCTGCTGAGTGCAGAGCCCAATACCGGGCTTGATGTCACGACCATGAGCTCACAACCTGAGCTGAAATCAAGTCGGATGCTCAACCAACTGAGCTATTCAGGGACCCCAGGAATTTTTTGTACTGATTCAATTTCATTGATGGTAATTGGTCTGTTCAAATTTGGCACGGCTTCCTGATTCAGTTTTGGGAGGGTATATGTTTTTTTAGGAATTTATCCATTTTGTCTAGGTTGTCCAATATGTTGGCATATAATTTTTCATAGTATTCTCATAATCCTTTGTATTTCTGTGGTGTCCATTATATTTTATTTTTAAAGACTTTATCATTTATTTGAGAGAGAGAATGACCAAGAGAGGGAGAGAGGAGCACAAGCCTGGGAGAGTGGTGGAAAAGCAGAGGAACAGGGAGAAGCAGATTCCCCACTGAGCAGGGAGCCTGATACAGGGCTCGATCCCAGGACTCTGGGATCATTACCTGAGCCGAAGGCAGACATTTAACCAACTGAGTCACCCAGGCGCCCTGTTATGTTATATTTTAAATAAGCTTAGATACTTAGTATTCAGTTTCTTGTTCACACAATTAAGAACCAAACCAAAAAGTCTTCCTGTAACATATTAGAAGAAACCATTACAATCATAAAAAAATAAGCATTTAATGCCTTTTTGTGAGTTTAATGTTCTATAAAATGTCAGAAGAACTTCATGAAAGAAACTTCTAAGAAGAAAAAAATTTGGCTATTTTCATATCTGGACTATATAGTAGATGCAGCATGTCTACTTATGGAAAATTTATTTTCCATACATTCTTAAATCTCTATAGGCAGCAGTTCAAGGTATTTATGCAAATGAGAGAAAGGAATGCCCCAGAAAGTGACTCCTCTGTACAAGGAAAAATTCATTTCCATACAAGGAAAAATATATTACCTTTCTCCACACATGTATCAGGTACTGGCTCATGTGACTGCTTTATCGGTGAGGAAGCTTTCACTGGGGCTGGAATGGTCAAAGGCAAAGATGGTGGGGCATCAGAGATGTCTGACTCGGAGGACTGAGGATAAATGGAATCTTCTCCAAGAGAATGTCGGTGGAGCTCAACATCCACTACCTACACAATCAGGCAACAATCGGGCTCATGAATCCATCATCAATGTCTCAGAAACCCCCAAACCTGTCCAAGAACATGGTTCTCTAAGAGATGTGACAAATAATTTCTAATCATACTTCAAAAGCAATTTCAATCTAAGAACTAAAGGACTTAACCCAGAATGTAATCTAGTTTGGTTTCACAGACAGATAACTGAGTGAAACCAATCATATAATTGGGGCCTTTCCATTTGCTGTTTCTATGTCTTAGAACATTCTTTCCCACTCTTACCCAAATCTTTCCATGACTACCTCTTTGTCATCATTAGGTCTCAATCAAATGTCACCTTCTCAGAGACACCTTCTCTAACCAATCTAGCTAAAGCAACAACCCTTTTGTCCTCTAGCTACTCTTTTCTTTATAGCACTTATTTTAAGTGAAACTATCTCATTTGCTTTTATTTACTATATACCTTCTCACCATTTTCAACACAACCAAGAATATAAGTCCTTAAAAGCAGTAGTTATCTTATTCACCTCTGTATCCCCAGTACCAGGACCAGAATCTAATATGTGGTATATGTTCAATAAATATCTTTTGATACAACACAGCATATTTCCCTAAACAGAATAAGCTTTAACTTGTTAACTCTAACTATAATAACTACTGCTGATATATCATGAATACAAAAAAAAAAAAAAGCTGGGAGGAGGTATATGGGAAAGGAAAACAAAGCTGAAGGTCTCATTTCCTGACTTCAAAACTTTTTACAAAACTATAGTAATCAAAACAGTGTGGTACTGGCATTGAGAAAATATAGAGACCACTAGAATAAAATGCCCCCCTCGTACAGGTGGTCAAATTATTGTTGACAAGAGTGCCAAGATCATTGGGAAAAAGTCTTTTCAACAACTGGTACTGGGAAAACTGGGTATCCATATGCATTAGAATGAAGGTGGACCTTTACCTCACACCATTTACAAAAATTAACTCAAAATGGATCAAAGACCCAAACAGAAGAGCTAACACAATAAAACTCTTAGAAGGAAATATAGGGCAAAGCTTCATGGCAATGAATTTGACAATGATTTTTTGGATGTGACACAAAAAGCACAGGCAACCAAAGAAAAAATACATAAATGGGACATCAAAATTAAAAACTTCTGTACATCAAAGGACACAATGAGCAGAGTGAAAAGGCAACCCACAGAATGATCTGATAAGATATGAATGTCAGGAATATAAAGAGAACTCCTAAAACTCAACAACAAAAAACCAAACGCATGATTCACACATGGGCAAAGGATCTGACTAGACATTTCTCCAAAGATGAATCACAAATAGCCAATAAACACATGAAAAGATACTAAACACCAGTTATCATTAAGGAAATGCAAACCAAAACCACAATGAAATACCACCTCATGCTCATTAGTTTGGCTACTAGTAAAAAAACAGAAAACAATTAAGTGTTGACAAAGATATGGAGAAACT
Source organism: Canis aureus (assembly GCF_053574225.1). Lineage (NCBI taxonomy): Eukaryota > Metazoa > Chordata > Mammalia > Carnivora > Canidae > Canis > Canis aureus. The sequence goes on along the minus strand of NC_135641.1, from coordinate 21,322,176 downwards.
GGAACTCTTGTGCACTGTTTGTAGGAGTGTAAAATGGTGCAGCTGCTATAGAAACAGTGTGGCAGCCCCTCAAAAATTAAAAACAGAACTACCATGGGGCACAAGACTGGCTTAGTTGGTGGAGCGTGTGACTCTTGGTCTTGGGGTTGTGGGTTTGAGCCCTGTGCTGGGTTGTAGAGATTACATAAAAATAACTAACTAATTTACTACATATCATCCAGCAATTCCACTTTCTTGGGTATATACCCAAAAGAACTGAAAGCACAGACTCAAATACCTGTACATCAATGTTCTTGGCAAGATTATTCACAACAGCCAGAAGATGCAAGCAACTCAAGTATTCACTGACAGGTAAATAAATAAAATGTGGTACATACATACAATGGAGTATTATTCAGTCTTTTTTAGGAAGGAAGTTCTGATGCATGCTACAACATAGATGAATCTTGAGAACATTATGCTAAGTAAAATATAGCAACGACAACCAAAAAAACCCCCACAGTGTATAATTCCACTTATATGGTACCTGGAGTAGTCAAAAAGTCATTGTGACAGAAAGTAGAAGGGTAGCTGCCAGGGGCTGAGGGAGAGGAGAATGGAAGTTATTGTAAATGGATACTGCTTCAATTTTCCGAGATGAAAAAGAGTTTTGGAGATGGATGGTGGCAATAGCTGCACAAAAAAGTGAATATATTCAATACTTCTTAACTGTACAATTAAAAATTGTTAAATTTTGAGTGCATTTTATCATTTTTTCAAATTAAAAAGGGGAAGGCAAACTTTAAAAAAAATTAAGCACTCACTTTTTCTCCTAAGAAAGAATGAAAATCAATTTTCATTCTACTTATTCCCAAATAGTACTATAGGAAAAAACCTACCGTCTCTGCTCCAAGAGTCTGCAAGCCAGTGTAAGTTCTATCCAGCTATTGAAAGACAAAAGAAGAGTGCAAAGTTTCACTTGGCATACTTATAAATCTTAGGATACAATCTCATCTAAGTACCCTTTTACCACAAGTCTTCATAACACAGAATTTACTTTTTCGTAATATAAACTATCAATTCATCACTTCAATAAAACCCTCTTAATTGAAGGAAATGAGTAAAATTAATAAACATCAAACAGATAGGTATTATACTTTTAATATAAACTATACATTAGTAAAAACATTCTAAGGGCAATCTAAAACTGGAAGAAATTTTACACAAAAAGATGTATACTGGGATCCCTGGGTGGCGCAGCGGTTTGGCGCCTGCCTTTGGCCCAGGGCGCGATCCTGGAGACCTGGGATCGAATCCCATATTGGGCTCCCGGTGCATGGAGCCTGCTTCTCCCTCTGCCTGTGTCTCTGCCTCTCTCTCTCTCTGTGACTATCATAAGTAAATAAATAAAACAAAAAATTAATTAAAAAAAAAAGATGTATACTACAGCACTATCTATAACCACAAACTGAAAATGTCCATCAAGAGAGGAATGCTTAAGTAAATCTTGAGCCATCAACTCTGAAGTATTACGTAGCCACTTAGATGTTTACAAAGATAATGTAAAGAATATCTTAAAAGACAAACTATGGGGGCATCTGACTGGCTCAGTTGGGAAAGCATGTGACTCTCAACCTCGGGGTTGTGCGTGTGAGCCCCATGTTGGGTTTAGAGATTACTTAAAAAATAAAATCACTTTTTTTTTTTTTTTTTTAGGAGCCGCTGGGTGGCTCAGTCAGTTAAGGGTCTGATTCTTGATTTTGGCTCAGGTCATGACCTCAGGGTTGTGAGATCAAGCCCCAACTTGGGCTCCATAGTGAATATGTAGCTTGCTTAAGATTTTCTCTCTCCCTCTCAAAAATAAATAAATAATAAAATAAAATCATTTTTAAAACAAAAAGATGGGCTATAAAAATAAATATACAGTGTGAAAACACAATTATATACTTAAGAAGACATTTTACTAAACATTTCTGAAAAGAAGGAAGAAAAATTTAGTGATATAGGCAATGTTAATAATCACTTCCAATGTATTAGCATCATGGATGATTTATTTTAGAGGAAAGAAAAAAGTATAACCTAAAGGAATAAAAATAATATAAATAAAATCTACACTTAGAAAGAGGCTAACTTCTTATTCCTATATTTTATTTATATTCTATCATTTTTATTAAAAAAGATCTGTATACATACACACACACACACACACACACACACACACACACACAAATATTACTCAGCCATAAAAAAGAATGAAATCTTGCCATCTGAACAATATGGATGGACCTAGAGGCTGTTGTGCTAAGTGAATTCAGTCAGAGAAAGACAAATTCTCATATGTAGAATCTGAAAAACAAAACAAATGAACCAACAAACAAAAACCAGGAACAGACTTATACACACACACAACAAACTGGTAGATGCCAGAGAGGACAGGGGTAGGGTCTTGGGCAAAGTAAGTGAAGGTGATTAAGAGGTACAAATTGCCAGTTATATAATAAGTCACAGGGATGAAAAGTATCTCATAGGAAATAGTCAATAATACTACAGTAACTTTGTTATGGTGACTACACATATCAAGTTGAGCATTGCATAATGTGTAATTAAATTATACTATATACCTGTAACTAACATAACACTATATGTCAACTATATTTCAATAAAAATGAAAATCAAAAAAGTCTTGTTTAGCATAAACAATTTGTTATTTGGCAGTATTTTTGCTTTGAAGCAATAAAGCATTCTAACATTAAAAATTAAAAAAAGATCTGTGGAACTTATTAATATAAACACTACATAGTAAGATTAATAGGGGAAAAACTATACAGCTGGGCAAAAAGGAAAGATGATTTACTAATAGTATATAGAAAACTCTAGGACTTGGAAAAAAGTAGATTTCAAGTCTGGCTGAATTCCTTAGCAGCCAACACAGACATGACTACTCAGTCATGGGATCTAGTTTCGCAACTTTAGAAAGACAAAGCAGGGTGAATTCATACTAGTTCCATGGAAGAGATCTAGAGTTCTAATACTTAAACCTCAGCCAACAGTATGACTGTTAAAAGGCAATTATAGGCTACATCCATTTTCATATTCTCCAGAGCATGGAAATAATAGTCTCTCTGTAATGTGCACTGGCCTACGTGTTTCATTCTTGGAACCATACTTTAAGGGAGACATTGATAAAATAGAACTATTACCAAAATGGCAAGAGGAACTAGAAATAGAAAGCACAGCATACAAGGAATTTTCTAAGAACAGGCTCCGCCTAGAGATGACTTAAGGAGAGACATAAAGGCTCTCCTAAGGTCATTAAACATTTTTAGGGTTCTTATAAAATAAAACAAAGTCCTGTCCTGTGTTATTCCAGAAATCAAAGTAGGACAAATAAGATCAAGGTTTAAAAAAAAAAAAAAAAAAAAAAAGCACAGTTTCTTCATGAAAGAGCCTTTCAAAAGTTTATTTTCTAAACGGATAAATGGGTTGTTTTGGAAATTACTGTGCTCCATGGTGATGGCTGATCAAGGATGCAGGATGTGGGAATTTCATACATTCTGGGAACTTTAAATTGTACATACTTCTAACACTTGAGTATTTAGTATTTAATGGAATTGTAAGTATCAAATATAGATTGTTAAGTATTTCAGCATTTCAGACTAGATAGAGGTCACTATGTGCTTAAATAGTCAGGAAAAGTACACAGGAACTTGAACTTGAAGAATGGAAAGAATTCAAACAGGCATTCTAGGAGGGCAAAAGCATAAAAGAAAGATGCAAGAAAAGAAGGCCCATGGCATTTCTGGGACACGAATAAGTGACCTGGCTGGAATGGGGTATCCATGTACAGGATTAGCAGGAGATAATTCAGGGAAAATGTCTTGAGTCAAAATGTGAAAAGTCCTGAACAGTAGGCAGCGAAGTCTGAACTTGAGTAAAGGGAATTCAATGAATGCTTTTCTGAGAGGAATAGCATAATGGTTCTCCTTACTAACTAGATGATGGTGTGCAGAATGGATGGACGGTAAAGCAGATAGATTAGAATGAAATAAGCTAATGAGGAGACAGTGAAATAATGACCTAAGCAAGAGTGGGAAGGGTAAGAACAATGATGAAGAATAACAGCAACTGAACAAATATTTGGATCAAAGAGACAAGAATCCAAGATGGCTCTGAAAGTTAACATAGAAATAACAGGCCAAAGAATACTCTGGTACAAACAAGATCACATAATTACAACACAGGTGTTTAAGCCTCAAGGCCAATCAACACATAACAAACAGTAAAATTAAGCTTTCCAAAAAAGCTGATAAGAATGTTTAAATACTGTCATTCTAAAACAGTGTGTCTTGAGGCACCTGGCTGGCTCAGTCAGTAGAGCATGCTCTACTGTTCTTGATCTCAGGATCATGAGTTTGAGCTCCATGTTGGGTGTAGAGATTGCTTAAATAAATAAATCATTGTGTCTCAATCTTCCACCAGGAACTCTTAAGTGATATGGACAATAGTATGAGAACTATGGAAACAATTCCTTTTATTTTAGAAATTAGGGCTGGGCCCAGTGTGATAGAAGATGGTATGTACAGTGCTTAAAATAAGACAGAAAGCAAAGTATTTTAGACCTTCCTCTAATTAAGTGGGATCATATCCTGCCACTCTGAACAATGTGTGTATATATTCTTTATTTTGTGCCAGTTCTTCTCTGAGGTCATAAAGCAATCTAGTCTTAGAGTAATCTCTAAAAAATAACTTAAACGCAAAGTTAAGCAGTGATGTCGATCACCAATGGAGGGCAAATTTCAGCCTTAAGGTTGAAAAACTTGTATTTGTAGAACAAAGGGAGCAAAATGGGAATTCTGCAGATGTACTAAGATTCATTTAGTTCAATTTTGAGCCATTAATGGAAACAATGCGGTAAATCACAACGTAAGAGCACTTTGGGGTAAATTTAATATTAGAAATTTATCTTATGAGACGATATAGAGAGGAAGTAGGAAAACATTTTAAAAATGATCTTTCAATTATAAAAGTTAAACATGTTTATTATAGAAAATTAGAAGAAAGAAAACAGACAATAGGGCACAAGAAATTGCCTACAATATCATTACTTCAATTCCTCCAACATTTTGGTATATTTCTTTTCTGTTTTTTCCACCTATCTAAAAATCACAGTTGACTTCATACTATACATAACAGTTCTGTACTCTGTGCTTTTCACTTACTATAACTGGTAGTTTTTCCCCATGTATAGAAAACACTTCATAAAACTTAAAATGTCTGCATAATAAATCATATGGATATACCAATGAATTTCTTAAAATATAAATCAAAAGAATTACAACTTTGTATAGTACTTTCAATTTTCTAAAACATGTTCACTTCTGTCTTTATCCTTATAAGATAAACATATCTATATCCTTAGGAGATAAATAGATGAGGCTTACTATTTGCCTCATTTTACAGAAAAGTAAACAGATTTCTTTTTTGAAAGAGTTTAGTCACCCAGTCTCAGGTAACACAGTTAACAGTGAGCTTTGATAAGAGATTCAAGTCTTCTGATCTGACCAGTTCATCTTTTCAAAGAATATACATTCTAATATAACGCAACCTTTTCCCCAACCTTCAGAGAACCCCAAAGGAGTACTGTAGCAGTCTGCATAACACAATCAAAAAGACTAATCCTCTTAATCTTGGCCACTTCTCTCAGAAGGCCTAACCCACGCCTTGAAGTAACCAGATGAAAAGAGGTGCTTCATTTTGGGGGAGCAATGTTTTGTTACAATACCTTCAGATTATGTATGATATCTATCCGCTTGTTCTGGCTGTCCTTAAAGTGAACTTGAACTCTGACAGGAAACTCACCCCAGCCTCTTCTGGTCAGGTGAAAAGGAGGCTCTCTAGAGAAAAGCACATATTAACACATTAAGCTATAGTCATGCTCTCATTCTAGAGAGGGAATGTTTTCTCATACTGGGTAAATTAGAAATTCACAACCTCTAACATTTACATTTCCTCATTTGAAGTTCAATCAATATGCTCAATTTTGCTAAAATGCTAAAAGAAATGTTGAACTCAAACCTACATTAAACTTTCAATTACTAAATACTTAGAGCTAAGACACTTACAGCATATACTGTATATTATTTTCACAGGCAGGGAACTAAGGTGATATGATGGATGTCACATATTAGAAGCCAGAATCCTTAACTGCTACTTGATAGACACCAGCTATGAGGTATATGTTCCCTACCCTAGACACTCATATTTATTCCTCCACACTGGCAAAAACAGAATAAATCACAAATGCTCAAACTAAAACTGAGAATTTATTTGAAATTATCCACTAATAAGACTTAAAAGATCATATGTTCACCATATGCTCTTCCCTAAGCAGTGACTACGATTTTAGTGGATAGAGGAGGAATGTGCAGGAATGCTAACTGAACTAGAGAATTTTCAGTCAAAATATAATTTGTGAAGTGAAGAAAAAGGAAAGTTGATAAAAGACTAGCAAATTGTTAATTGATGTTGGGTATAGAAGAGCTCAAGATACTCTACTTCTGAGTATGTCTGGAATTTTCCATAAAAAATTTTTTTTTTTAATTTAACTGAGAACTTCATGTACTAAAAAACAATATGGTTTAAGTTAATGGGGGAGAGAGAATGCTTTAAAATGAAAATGTTCATTATGAATCACTGGCTTGGAATTATTGAAATGAAAGAAGATGCCAAGATGGTAGGGAGGAAGAAACATTCAACAGGATACGCTTTTGCAAAACTAAAAGACAACATGAATTCAGTAAGGGCAGAGTCCAAGGAGACAACCTGAGAGGAGTCTAAAAGATCTGAAATTATCAAGAGCCAGAGGTTACCAGAAGGGGCTCACAACAGGAAAAATCCCTGAGTACAAGAGTAGCCAGACAGAAAAGAAAGCAAAGAAAACTAAAGTGCCCTGGATGGGATAAACTAGCTGAACACCCACCCACTGAGTTAGTAAGAGAGGTAGCCATGACATTGGCATAGGTCAGACAGAAATTAAAAGACAGGCTTAGGATCAAATGAGAAGGTCGACTTGAGACTGTAATTTGAAAAAGGATGCAATGGGGCCTAGAGGCATGATGAACTTTAGAAGAAAAATTAAAGTTCTACTGATAACATGTCATTTAAATTCCAGTAAAGTAGATAGCCTAAATTCATTTTGCAATATACGTCAATCATACTGTTTGTATGCCGGATTTCTCTTACAACGGATATAGCAAATTAGCTATGTTCCTCAATTTATGTACATTGGCTAAACTCTAGTGAATGAACAGGAAGGACTACTGCCAGAGTAGACAGACAGATAACATAAAGGACAGGAAAAAGGAACAATGCTTTTAACAGGAAATTTCTCCCTAACTATATTTTTGAAAGCAAAAAAGGAGGTTAGAACTTACCAAAAGACATCACCTACGGAAACGTTAAACTTCAAAAAGATACATGTATTTCACACAAAAAAGGACTTCCTTCCCCAGACTTTTTTACTTCTGGATTCCTCACAGAATTCCTCTGTGAATTCACAGAAGGTGAAATGTATCAATAACCAAGAAGGAAAAACTACAGAATACTGGGCTAAAGAAAATGGCTCTACTAGAAATACAGCAAGGGGTACAACTCCTTCCTTACCCACCTAATTCAAATGCCAACCAGTCTTTCAATCACTTCTAGTGACCCAAAAAACTTACTACTTAATAAAGCTCTCTACTATATTTCTGAACAGCTGTTATAAAAACATTTCATCTTCCTCCAGCATGTTAGTTCCACTATATGCCTTCTGCAATCACAAATTCTTCCTCCACATGACCTTCAAAAAACTAGAAAACATTCCCCTAACTGACTTGCCCTAGGTCACACAGCAAATAAGTAGTAGGGCTGAGATCAAACTCAGGCAATAGGATCCAGGACACTCCACGCTTTAACTTGTAGCCAATCCACATCCCTGTGGTGTTAGATCTCCAGACTATCCAGACGACTCTCCTCCCAGATGCTCAATAGTATGGCTAGATGTGGTCAGAATGTAGGGTAGAGCAAGTCTACTCTACTTGTAATAAAGCAGCATAAGACTACATTTCTAATGTGACCATTACAAAGTTTTAAATTACTTATGAGGGTCACAGTATATTTCTATTGGACAGCGCAGCTCTAGAGAATTCCTACATTCAACCTGAATGAAACAAACATCTTGAATAAGCTCATGAGTACATTCTCTTGGGGACCTAGCCCAAGAGACCAAGGACCAGAATATTCTACCAAATTTCTCAAAGGAAGAAACCATGTGTTATTCATTTTTGCAATCTCTGTATCGAGTTCTGGGCCTAGAATACATTTAGTGACTATTTTGTACCTCAAAGCAAAGTTTACAATCAGAGCCTTTAGGAAGGCGGCCATGGCAACGGAATCAAATGTAAAAAAAAATGCTTCTATAAGAACAGAACCTGCCCATGCTCTTCATCAGGTAATGTGCTGTGATAAGAAAATTCAGAGTATAAGAGGAACACATATTTGCTTTGATCTAGAAATAAGATTAACCCCAAGTTTCAAAGCACCTACAAAAGGTCTCCCCTACTCAACAAACTACTTTAGATATCCAACACAAGAAACATCTTCAGATCCTTGTAAAGAACTAAAGAGTTATAATTAAATGTAGGGTACATGTTAATGTTCTGATCTTGGTTTCACCATACCTGAAATTTAAAGTTCACTTCTAAGAAGAATATTTTAAGAAGAATACAGACAAGCTGGAACATATCAGAGATTATAACCTAGGTGGCAAAGGAACACAAAACAAAGTCACATGAGTGACAACTAAAACAAATGTATTTGGCTTAAAGCCTGGAAGAGACACAACAGTTGCTTTCATTTTTTTTTTATTTTTTTATTTTTTATTTTTTAATTTTTATTTATTTGTGATAGTCACAGAGAGAGAGAGAGAGAGAATGAGGCAGAGACACAGGCAGAGGGAGAAGCAGGCTCCATGCACCGGGAGCCCGACGTGGGATTCGATCCCGGGTCTCCAGGATCGCGCCCTGGGCCAAAGGCAGGCGCCAAACCACTGCGCCACCCAGGGATCCCAACAGTTGCTTTCAAAAAAAAATCTGAATAATAGGTACATGAAAAGAGATTATAATGACTCTATATGGTGTCACAAGGCATATGCAAGATTGTTTAGAAGTTAAAGAAAGTTACATCTTTGCTCAATAAAATTAAAAACTTCCAAACAAACACAACCTTCTACTAATGGGATGGCCCACACCATGAATTCAACATGAAATGATCATTTCACTCAATGTGAAATGAGCATTAACTATATGCTAGGCACTGCTAGATTTTGGAGATATAAAGACAAATCAGAAAAGATCCCAAACATCAAGAAGCTTTGAAACTAGTCAAGGAGAAATATATGTAAATTAATAAGTATAATAATAGACTTAAATACCTTATGTTTGCTATAAAAGCAGAATATGGTTAATCATAACAAATTATTTCTCCAGTTTTAAACACCAGAAGCATACAACCAAGGAAGTCTTTTAAAATCCTATTTAAAAATCATAACCTTGGGCAGCCCCAGTGGCCCAGCGGTTTAGCGCCGCCTTCAGCCCAGGGTGTGATTCTGGAGACTCGGAATCAAATCCCATTGTCAGGCTCCCTGCATGGAGCCTGCTTCTCCCTCTGCCTGTGTCTCTGCCTCTCTCTGTGTCTCTCATAAATAGATAGATAGACAGACAGATAGATAGATAAAATCTTTAAAAAAAAAATCATACCCTTGTAGTTAATAACATATGGGAGAATCAGCCCTTGGAAAAGATAAGTGGTCATGATGTGATAAGTTGTGAAAACTGCTCAAATATGTCATAACAGCCAATTTATGCAATACTGTTAGAGTGGCACGAACCAGACAGAAAATAACTATCAAAGGCTATTTTAATGATGTGAAAATTCATAAATTTCACAAAGTTCATTTACTATTAACAGAAGAGACTCCAAATGTATACAATGAAAGAGAAATTTGAAAAGGAGCAACAATATGACTTTTTTCCTTGGATTTTCCTCAGACCATTACAACACATCCTAATTATCAGCTCATGGTACTCTCATGCAACTTAAGGAAAGTTAGTGTTTTATAAATCACAATTCTCGGAGTGATAACTGAAAAAATAGGCACTGGTTTGAATCACGAAGTATTAAGGATTTTATGTACTCAGTTTTTTGTTTCTTTAAAGATTTTTTTTTAATTTATGCATGAGACACACAGAGAGAGAAGCAGAGACATAGGCAGAGGGAGAAGCAGGCTCTCTGCAGGGACTCTGATTTGGGACTCAAGTCCAAGACCCCAGGATCACGACCTGAGCTGACGGCAGACACTCAACCACTGAGCTACCCAGGCATCCCTGTAATGAGTTTTTAATCCCATTTTTTGGTTAAGTTAGATGTTTATCATCAATAAGAATATGATTAATATATTTTCATTTATTCACAGGATTTATATGAAATAAAATGTTTTGGGGAGCCTAACTGGCTCAGTTAGTGGAACATCTGACTCTTGATCTTGGGTCATATGTTTGAGTCCCACACTGGGTGTAGAAATTACTTAAATAAATAAACTTAAAAAAAAAAAAGAATCAATCAATAAAATATTTGGGGTACCCAGGTGGCTCAGTCAGTTAAGTACCTTCAGCTCAGGTCATGATGTGAAGTCCTGGGATCAAGCCCCACGTCAAGCTCCCTGCTCAGCAGGGAGTATGCTTCTCCTTCCCCCTCTGCCCCTCCCCACCAACTTGTGTGTGCTCTTTCATTCAAATAAATATTTTTAAAAATAAATAAAATAAAATATTTTCTTAAGACAATGTGCTTTATTTTTTTAACCAAATAAGGAGATCATTCATTGATCTAGACACTAAAACATATATTCTTTTTATTATTTATATTTTTATAGATACAGCATCTTTTAAAAGATTTATTTATTTATTTATTTTAGTAACCTCTGAAGTAACCTGAAGAAGTAACTCTAAGTTATGTCTTAAAGGATAAAGAACAGACCTTTAGTAAGATAGCTACACTGTATGTGTGTGTATGTACACACAAGCATATCTGCAGACATGCCTGTGAGTGAAGATGACAAACTAGCAAAGAAAACAAATCTAAGTCACCAGTGGAATTCCAGGAGAGACTAGATGAGCTACGGAGTGTATTTGTGAAAGGTTTCATGAATCAGGTATAGATTTAAACCAAATCACAGACATGGTTTTTTCAACACTGAGAGCCTAAAAATGAAATTACTTCTTTACCAGTTAACCTCTACTTCTGGGATAAAACAGAATAGCAAACACTTTACTGAGGTTCCATCCAGTGAAATATGTCAAGAAAATGAAGGAAATTTTTTAAACAGTGAAAGAAAGCCTTAAATGCATTGAAAGCTGAATCTGGAATAACATGTATTCCCAAGAACGGCCAAGAAAAAATTTTTAAAATAATAATAATCAGGGGAACATACCTTACCAAATAGAATATGCTATAAAGCAAAAACAATTTAAACAGTATAATATTGGTACATAAATAAATATTAATAGAGTGTAGCATTGGATCCATACTTATATGGGACTTAGTATTAAATATAAGAAAAAGATGGATCAGCTGATAAACGGATATTGGGACAACTATCATCCATATGAAGATAAAAAAGTCCCATTTCCAAGTATTTCATTTTCTGACCATCTATCAATTCCTATCTTTCCAGCTCCATTCCTAATCCAACTATTTTTTGACTCACTGGGAATTCTACTTCTTACCCACATCAATTTTCACTACCTCTCACTGCTCTTTATATAATTTCCTTCTCTCCTTAGCTTAGATTCTACAGCACATCACTACCACAATAACCTCATTATAAAAGTGAGGAAATCAATGAACTGAGAAATCAGTTCTGGGTGAACTGTCTACATCAATGTCAAAGTCCTTAGGAATGACATCAAGAGGAAATTAGGACAATAGGTGCTAAAAATGTTTTTGAAAGAGGGGAGTAACTGGGAAATTAGCAGATGTCTGCAACAAGGAGGATCATGATGCTCCAAAGGAGTGGACAGTTTTTAGGCAGAAACAGGGAAAAGATGGTCTAGATGCCACAAATACATGCAACGAATACACACACCCCATGCCTAGACCAATGGTACATGGTGTGAGAGGAAAAAGATAACTGCCACCTGAAAGCTGTTCTCAGAAAAGTGTTCTCGGAAAATAGTCATGTTTTATTTAAGACTCAGGAGTGGATGATGCCTAAGTGGCTCAGTAGGTTAAGCATCTGCCTTTGACCTAAGTCATGTTCCCAGGGTTCAGGGACCAAATCCCACATTGGGCTCCCTGCTCAGTGGGAAGTCTGCTTCTCCTTCTCCCCCTTGCTCATGCTCTCTCTCTAATAGATAAATAAAATCTTGGGATCCCTGGGTGGCGCAGCGGTTTGGCGCCTGCCTTTGGCCCAGGGCGCGATCCTGGAGATCCAGGATCGAATCCCACATCAGGCTCCCAGTGCATGGAGCCTGCTTCTCCCTCTGCCTGTGTCTCTGCCTCTCTCTCTCTCTGTAACTATCATAAATAAATAAAAATTAAAAAAAAAAATAGATAAATAAAATCTTAAAAGAGTTAGTAGAGGGAATGTTCTGAAGAGGGGTGAGGATATAGGAAATTTCACTGATAGTAAACCAAAACTACTTGTACAATTCATTCATACAATGAATGTATATGTGATATTTAACATCATTTAAAGATATAAAGAATACACATAAGGTGAGCCTGGATGGCTTAAGTCATTATCTCATGAGTCGTGAGATCAAGCCCTGCATTGAGCTCCATGCTCAGCAGAGAGTCCGCTTGAGATCCTCTCCCTCTGCCCTTCCCTCACCCCGAACTCACACACACACATGTGATATCCCCCTCCCTCCCTCCCTCTCTCTCTCCATCTCTCTCTCAAATAAATTAAAAAAAAAAAAAAAAATGGGGTGCCTGGGCGGCTAAGTTGGTTAAGCATCTGACTCCTGATTTTGCCTCAGGTTACAGTCTCAGGGTCTTGGGACAGAGCCCTGCATTGGGCTCCCTGCTCAGCAGGGAGTCTGCTTAGGGATTCTTTCTCTCCTCTCCCTCTAGCCCCCTCCACGCCCACACACACATTCCCACTCTCTCTCTAAGATAAAAATAAATAAATCTTTAAAATAAATCAATTTTTTTAAAAAAAAGAATACACCTAAATGAAACAAATTTCAGAATAGCATATACATAATCATTCCATCTTTGTGGAACAACAAACAACTACTATACTAGGCTAATATATGTAGGAAGAATATCACTGGGGTTAATTCTGAGAGTATGAGATCATAGGGAACTTTCAACATTAAATATTTTTGTAATGTCAGAATCCAATGTTTAATTCTATTACATTCTGATATTCATAAAAAACAAGAATACTTTTATGTTTATCTCTATATAAAAAAGTTTAGCTATTTCCAGGGGGAGCAAAATCCAATAATTCTAACAGGAGGAAATAATGCTTTTTCAGGGAGACAATAATCTGCAAGACGGAACAATAGTTAAATGTCTATTGTGCCTAAAAGTCAAAGTTAAATGAATAATAATATAATAATTAAAGGGAACATTCTCAAGTTAAATCACTCTTCTAGTTCAATAAATCTTTATTTCTTAAATTAAATAACTTGACTGTGCTTACCTAACTTCCACAAGGTCATTTGGTTTATAGCTGGGATGAAGAAAGAACCAAACTTTCTTGACAAAATGATTAATGCTGGGTTCTCTACGAGACCCTCGGACATATACCATCCACTTATGGGTTGACTGGTCATTTTCTTCTCTCTTATCAGGAGGTATGTACCTAAAGGAGAAAAAAGGAAGAAACTTGAATTCTTTTTTTTCCTTTAGAAACCTAACAAAACAACTCCTACTTAAAACAAGATTAAAAATAAATTATAAGAAAAATGGGCAGCCTGGGTGGCTCAGTGATTTAGCGCTGCCTTCAGCCCAGGGCCTGATCCTGGAGACCTGGGATCGAGTCCCACATCAGGCTCCCTGCATGGAGCCTGCTTCTCCCTCTGCCTATGTCTCTACCTCTCTCTCCTCCACCCCTCTCTCTCTGTCTCTCACAAATAAATAAAATCTTTAAGAAAAAAAATCAATTACAAGAAAACAAATGGGAATTCACAAATATAGGAGATTAAACAACATGCTACTATACAACCAATGAGTCAAAGACAAAATCAAAAACTATCTTAAGACAAGTGAAAATGGGGATCCCTGAGTGGTTTAGTGGTTTAGCGCCTGCCTTCGGTCCAGGGCGTGATCCTGGAGTCCCAGAATCGAGTCCCACATCGGGCTCCCTGCATGGAGTCTGTTTCTCCCTCTGCCTGTTTCTCTGCCTCCCTCTGTGTCTCTCGTGAATAAATAAATAAAATCTTAAAAAAAAAAAAAAAACAAGTGAAAATGGAAATACGACATACTAAAACTTAAGGGATACAGCCCGAGGTTTTAAGAAGGAAATTTATAGCAATAAATGTCTACCCTAAGAAGGCTCTCAATCTAACTTTACACCACAAGGAACTAGAAAAAGAACAAACTAAGCCCAAAATTAGTAGAAAGAAGGAAATAACAACGATGAGAGTGAAAACAAATGGAGACAAAAAGACAAGAAAAAAGATTAAAGAAACTAAAGAGCTGTTTTGCTGAAAAGGTAAACAAAATAGACAAACTTTTGGCTAGACTTACCAAGGAAAAAGAGAAAGGACTCAAATAAATAAAATTATAAACAGGTAAGAGGACACATTACAACTAATATCCCGCAAATACAAAGGATCATAAATTATGACAGTCACCCAGCTGACTCAGTAGATAGAGCATGTGACTCTTGATCTCAGGGTTGTGGGTTTGAGCCCCACAGTGGGTGCAGAGATTACCTAAAAATAGAATCTTAAAAATAAATAAATAAATTGTTACGAAAAAGAAAAGGAAAAACCACTATCAACAATTATATGCCAACACACTGGACAACCTAGAAGAAATGGATAAATTCCTAGAAACATACATGCTACAGAGACTGAATCATGAAGAAATAGAAAATCTGAACAGAACAATTACTAGTAAGGAGATTTAATCAGTAATCAAGTTATCCCAACAAAGAAAATTCTAGGATCAGATGGCATAAAGGGTGATCTCTGCCAAATATTTGAAGAATTGATACAATTCTTTCTAAAACTCTTCCCCAAAAATAGGAGGGAACACTTATAAATTAATTTCACAAAGCCAGCATTACCCTGATTTCAAAGCAGACAACACTACAAGAAAATCACAGGCCAATATCCCTGATAAACATAGATGTAAAAATCCTCAACAAAGTATTAGCAAACAGAATTCAATAGTACATAAAAAAGATTACACATGATGATCAAGTGGTAGTTATTCCAGGTACGTGAGGATGGTTCAACATCTGCAAATCAATCTATACATTAATAAAATGAAAGATGAAAACCATATGATTGCCTCAACAGATGCAGAAAAAACACCTGACAAAATTCAACATCTATTCTTTTTTTTATATTTTATTTATTTATTCATGAGAGACACAGAGAGAGAGAGAGAGGCAGAGACACAGGCAGAGGGAGAAGCAGGCTCCATGCACCGGGAGCCCGATGTGGGATTCGATCCCGGGTCTCCAAGATCGCGCCCTGGGCCAAAGGCAGGCGCCAAACCGCTGCGCCACCCAGGGATCCCTATCCAGGCACCCTTATGTAGATTTTTAACTGTGAGGGAGGTTGGTGTCCCAAATCCTCGCATTGCTCAAGATTGCTCAAAGGCGAGGAGCAAGATGGCGGAAGAGCAGGGTCCCCAAATCACCTGTCTCCACCAAATTACCTAGAAAACCTTCAAATTATCCTGAAAATCTATGAATTCGGCCTGAGAATTAAAAAGAGAACACCTGGAATGCAACAGTGAGAAGAGTTCGCGCTTCTATCAAGGTAGGAAGACGGGGAAAAAGAAGTAAAGAAACAAAGGCGTCCAAGGGGGAGGGGCCCCGCGAGGAGCCGGGCTGAGGCCGGGGCGAGTGTCCCCAGGACAGGAGAGCCCCGTCCCGGAGGAGCAGGAGCTGCACCGACCTTCCCGGCGGAAAGGGGCTCGCAGGGAGGTGGAGCAGGACCCAGGAGGGCGGGGATGCGCTCGGGCTCCCCGGGACAGTAACAGACACCTGCGCCCCGGGAGAGTGCGCCGAGCTCCCTAAGGGCTGCAGCGCGCACAGCGGGACCCGGAGCAGCTCGGAGGGGCTCGGGCGGCGGCTCCGCGGAGGGGGCTGCGCGGCCCGGGAGCAGCTCGGGGTGGGGGGGGGCTCGGGCAGAGGAAGAGGTTCCGTGCGGAGGGGGCTGCGCGGCCCCGGGAGCAGCTCGGAGGGGCTCGGGGGCGGCTCCCCGGAGGGGGTTGCGCGGCCCGGGAGCGCGAATCCACCAGCGCAGGCTCCGGAGCACAGGGCGCCGGGACACAGCCCAGGATCCGGCCTCCCCCGGGACAGGCAGAGGCCGGGAGGGCCCAGGACAGCAAGGACGCTCCTGCCCCAGCTGAGCACATCAGCGGCCCCGCCCCGGAGCCTCCAGGCCCTGCAGACGGAGTTCCTGCCGGAGCTGAATCCAGGTTTCCAGAGCTGGCCCCGCCACTGGGGCTGTTCCTCCTGCGGCCTCACGGGGTAAACAACCCCCACTGAGCCCTGCACCAGGCAGGGGCACAGCAGCTCCCCCAACTGCTAACACCTGAAAATCAGCACAACAGGCCCCTCCCCCAGAAGAACAGCTAGACGGACAACTTCCAGGAGAAGCCAAGGGACTTAAAGTACACAGAATCAGAAGATACTCCCCTGTGGTTCTTTTTTTTTTTTTTTTCTTTGCTTTTGCTTTTTGATTTGTTTCCTTCCCCACCCCCTTTTTTTCTTTTTCTTTCTCTTTTTCTTCTTCTTTTTTTTTTCTTCCCTTTTTTTTCCTCTTTCTCTTTTCTTTCCTTCTTTCTCTCCTCTCTTTTTCTCTTTTTCCCAATACAACTTGCTTTTGGCCACTCTGCACTGAGCAAAATGACTAGAAGGAAAACCTCACCTCAAAAGAAAGAATCAGAAACAGTCCTCTCTCCCACAGAGTTACAAAATCTGGATTACAATTCAATGTCAGAAAGCAAATTCAGAAGCACTATTATACACCTACTGGTGGCTCTAGAAAAAAGCATAAAGGACTCAAGAGACTTCATGACTGCAGAATTTGGAGCTAATCAGGCAGAAATTAAAAATCAATTGAATGAGATGCAATCCAAACTAGAAGTCCTAATGACGAGGGTTAACGAGGTGGAAGAACGAGTGAGTGACATAGAAGACAAGTTGATAGCAAAGAGGGAAACTGAGGAAAAAAGAGACAAACAATTAAAAGACCATGAAGATAGATTAAGGGAAATAAACGACAGCCTGAGAAAGAAAAACCTACGTTTAATTGGGGTTCCCGAGGGCGCCGAAAGGGACAGAGGGCCAGAATATGTATTTGAACAAATTCTAGCTGAAAACTTTCCTAATCTGGGAAGGGAAACAGGCATTCAGATCCAGGAAATAGAGAGATCCCCCCCTAAAATCAATAAAAACCGTTCAACACCTCGACATTTAATAGTGAAGCTTGCAAATTCCAAAGATAAAGAGAAGATCCTTAAAGCAGCAAGAGACAAGAAATCCCTGACTTTTATGGGGAGGAGTATTAGGGTAACAGCAGACCTCTCCACAGAGACCTGGCAGGCCAGAAAGGGCTGGCAGGATATATTCAGGGTCCTAAATGAGAAGAACATGCAACCAAGAATACTTTATCCAGCAAGGCTCTCATTCAAAATGGAAGGAGAGATAAAGAGCTTCCAAGACAGGCAGCAACTAAAAGAATATGTGACCTCCAAACCAGCTCTGCAAGAAATTTTAAGGGGCACTCTTAAAATTCCCCTTTAAGAAGAAATTCAGTGGAACAGTCCACAAAAACAAGGACTGAATAGATATCATGATGACACTAAACTCGTATCTGTCAATAGTAACTCTGAATGTGAACGGGCTTAATGACCCCATCAAAAGGCGCAGGGTTTCAGACTGGATAAAAAAGCAGGACCCATCTATTTGCTGTCTACAAGAGACTCATTTTAGACAGAAGGACACCTACAGCCTGAAAATAAAAGGTTGGAGAACCATTTACCATTCGAATGGTCCTCAAAAGAAAGCAGGGGTAGCCATCCTTATATCAGATAAACTAAAATTTACCCCAAAGACTGTAGTGAGAGATGAAGAGGGACACTATATCATACTTAAAGGATCTATTCAACAAGAGGACTTAACAATCCTCAATATATATGCCCCGAATGTGGGAGCTGCCAAATATATCAATTATTAACCAAAGTGAAGAAATACTTAGATAATAATACACTTATACTTGGTGACTTCAATCTAGCTCTTTCTATACTCGATAGGTCTTCTAAGCACAACATCTCCAAAGAAACGAGAGCTTTAAATGATACACTGGACCAGATGGATTTCACAGATATCTACAGAACTTTACATCCAAACTCAACTGAATACACATTCTTCTCAAGCGCACATGGAACTTTCTCCAGAATAGACCACATATTGGGTCACAAATCGGGTCTGAACCGATACCAAAAGATTGGGATTGTCCCCTGCATATTCTCAGACCATAATGCCTTGAAATTAGAACTAAATCACAACAAGAAGTTTGGAAGGACCTCAAACACGTGGAGGTTAAGGACCATCCTGCTAAAAGATAAAAGGGTCAACCAGGAAATTAAGGAAGAATTAAAAAGATTCATGGAAACTAATGAGAATGAAGATACAACCGTTCAAAATCTTTGGGATGCAGCAAAAGCAGTCCTAAGGGGGAAATACATCGCAATACAAGCATCCATTCAAAAACTGGAAAGAACTCAAATACAAAAGCTAACCTTACACATAAAGGAGCTAGAGAAAAAACAGCAAATAGATCCTACACCCAAGAGAAGAAGGGAGTTAATAAAGATTCGAGCAGAACTCAACGAAATCGAGACCAGAAGAACAGTGGAACAGATCAACAGAACCAGGAGTTGGTTCTTTGAAAGAATTAATAAGATAGATAAACCATTAGCCAGCCTTATTAAAAAGAAGAGAGAGAAGACTCAAATTAATAAAATCATGAATGAGAAAGGAGAGATCACTACCAACACCAAGGAAATACAAACGATTTTAAAAACATATTATGAACAGCTATACGCCAATAAACTAGGCAATCTAGAAGAAATGGACGCATTCCTGGAAAGCCACAAACTACCAAAACTGGAACAGGAAGAAATAGAAAGCCTGAACAGGCCAATAACCAGGGAGGAAATTGAAGCAGTCATCAAAAACCTCCCAAGACACAAGAGTCCAGGGCCAGACGGCTTCCCAGGGGAATTTTATCAAACGTTTAAAGAAGAAACCATACCTATTCTCCTAAAGCTGTTTGGAAAGATAGAAAGAGATGGAGTACTTCCAAATTCGTTCTATGAGGCCAGCATCACCTTAATTCCAAAACCAGACAAAGACCCCACCAAAAAGGAGAATTACAGACCAATATCCCTGATGAACATGGATGCAAAAATTCTCAACAAGATACTGGCCAATAGGATCCAACAGTACATTAAGAAAATTATTCACCATGACCAAGTAGGATTTATCCCTGGGACACAAGGCTGGTTCAACACCCATAAAACAATCAATGTGATTCATCATATCAGCAAGAGAAAAACCAAGAAGCATATGATCCTCTCATTGGATGCAGAGAAAGCATTTGACAAAATACAGCATCCATTCCTGATCAAAACTCCTCAGAGTGTAGGGATAGAGGGAACATTCCTCGACATCTTAAAAGCCATCTATGAAAAGCCCACAGCAAATATCATTCTCAATGGGGAAGCACTGGGAGCCTTTCCCCTAAGATCAGGAACAAGACAGGGATGTCCACTCTCACCACTGCTGTTCAACATAGTACTGGAAGTCCTAGCCTCAGCAATCAGACAACAAAAAGACATTAAAGGCATTCAAATTGGCAAAGAAGAAGTCAAACTCTCCCTCTTCGCCGATGACATGATACTCTACATAGAAAACCCAAAAGTCTCCACCCCAAGATTGCTAGAACTCATACAGCAATTCGGTAGCGTGGCAGGATACAAAATCAATGCCCAGAAGTCAGTGGCATTTCTATACACTAACAATGAGACTGAAGAAAGAGAAATTAAGGAGTCAATCCCATTTACAATTGCACCCAAAAGCATAAGATACCTAGGAATAAACCTAACCAAAGATGTAAAGGATCTATACCCTCAAAACTATAGAACACTTCTGAAAGAAATTGAGGAAGACACAAAGAGATGGAAAAATATTCCATGCTCATGGATTGGCAGAATTAATATTGTGAAAATGTCAATGTTACCCAGGGCAATATACACGTTTAATGCAATCCCTATCAAAATACCATGGACTTTCTTCAGAGAGTTAGAACAAATTATTTTAAGATTTGTGTGGAATCAGAAAAGACCCCGAATAGCCAGGGGAATTTTAAAAAAGAAAACCATATCTGGGGGCATCACAATGCCAGATTTCAGGTTGTACTACAAAGCTGTGGTCATCAAGACAGTGTGGTACTGGCACAAAAACAGAAACATAGATCAGTGGAACAGAATAGAGAATCCAGAAGTGGACCCTGAACTTTACGGGCAACTAATATTCGATAAAGGAGGAAAGACTATCCATTGGAAGAAAGACAGTCTCTTCAATAAATGGTGCTGGGAAAATTGGACATCCACATGCAGAAGAATGAAACTAGACCACTCTCTTGCACCATACACAAAGATAAACTCAAAATGGATGAAAGATCTAAATGTGAGACAAGATTCCATCAAAATCCTAGAGGAGAACACAGGCAACACCCTTTTTGAACTCGGCCACAGTAACTTCTTGCAAGATACATCCACGAAGGCAAAAGAAACAAAAGCAAAAATGAACTATTGGGACTTCATCAAGATAAGAAGCTTTTGCACAGCAAAGGATACAGTCAACAAAACTCAAAGACAACCTACAGAATGGGAGAAGATATTTGCAAATGACATATCAGATAAAGGGCTAGTTTCCAAGATCTATAAAGAACTTCTTAAACTCAACACCAAAGAAACAAACAATCCAATCATGAAATGGGCAAAAGACATGAACAGAAATCTCACAGAGGAAGACATAGACATGGCCAACATGCATATGAGAAAATGCTCTGCATCACTTGCCATCAGGGAAATACAAATCAAAACCACAATGAGATACCACCTCACACCAGTGAGAATGGGGAAAATTAACAAGGCAGGAAACAACAAATGTTGGAGAGGATGCGGAGAAAAGGGAACCCTCATACACTGTTGGTGGGAATGTGAACTGGTGCAGCCACTCTGGAAAACTGTGTGGAGGTTCCTCAAAGAGTTAAAAATATACCTGCCCTATGACCCAGCAATTGCACTGTTGGGGATTTACCCCAAAGATACAAATGCAATGAAACGCCGGGACACCTGCACCCCGATGTTTCTAGCAGCAATGGCCACGATAGCCAAACTGTGGAAGGAGCCTCGGTGTCCAACGAAAGATGAATGGATAAAGAAGATGTGGTTTATGTATACAATGGAATATTACTCAGCTATTAGAAATGACAAATACCCACCATTTGCTTCAACGTGGATGGAACTGGAGGGTATTATGCTGAGTGAAGTAAGTCAGTCGGAGAAGGACAAACATTATATGTTCTCATTCATTTGGGGAATATAAATAATAGTGAAAGGGAATATAAGGGAAGGGAGAAGAAATGTGTGGGAAATATGAGAAAGGGAGACAGAACGTAAAGACTGCTAACTCTGGGAAACGAACTAGGGGTGGTAGAAGGGGAGGAGGGCGGGGGGTGGGAGTGAATGGGTGACGGGCACTGGGGGTTATTCTGTATGTTAGTAAATTGAACACCAATAAAAAATAAATTAAAAAATAAATAAATAAAAATCTTGAACCAAAAAAAAAAAAAGATTGCTCAAAGGCCAACTGAGTAAGTATGTATATATGTATGTATATAATGGAATATTATTCTTCAGCCATGAGAAAGAAAGAAATTCTGACATTTGTGAGAGAACACAAATGAAAATGGAAGGCATTATGCTAAGTGGCATAAGCCAGACAGAGAAAGACAAATACTACAGGGTATCACTTAAATATGGCAAAAAAAAAAGGCAAACTCATAGAAACAGAGCAGAAAAACAGTTACCAACCAGAGGCTGAGGGTAGGAGAAATAGAGAGGCTGGTAAAAGTGTACAAACTTTTAGCTTTGAGATAAATAAGGTCTGAGGATTTAATGTATAACAAGGTAACCACAGTAAATAACACTGTAAAATTTGCTGTGGGAATAGAACTTAAATGTTCACACCAAAAGAAAAAAGATAAAAAAAGATAAAAAAAAATAAAAAATAAAAATAAAATTTTAAAAAATATAAAAAAGATAAATATGTGAGGTGATGGGTGACAGGGCTCCTGACTGGCTCAGTTGGTGGAGCTTAAGACTCTTGATCTCAGGGTTGGGAGTTCAAGCCCCACACTGGGCATAGGGATTACTTAAAAATAAAATCTTAAAAAAAAAAGAGAGAGAGAGAACTTGATGGCAGGAATTCCTTCAAAATGTATATACACATCAAATCATTATATACACTTTAAATCTTTTAATTTTGTTAATTATGTCAACAAGACTGAAAATTTTTTTACTGAAGTATAGCTTACACAATGTTACATTACTTTCAAGTGTACAACAGTGATTCAATACTACATTATGCTTTGCTCACCATATCTTTCCTCATACACTATTACAATACAACTGACTTCATCTCCATGACTTAATCATTATAACTGGAAGCTCATATTCCCACTCCCCTAAAAAATATTTTTAAAAATTTTAATCCCATCAAGATTTTAACAGTTTTATCACTGAACCAAGCAACTTGAGTCTTTGCATTTAATCCTTTTCTTTTAAACATTTTTCTTTTTTTTCTTTCCTGGTCTAAGAACCATTCTCATGAAGTTTGTTTTATTTTATGATTACTACCATGCAATAAAAAAAAAAAAAAAAATCAACCTTGCTTTTCCAAGCAGATACATGAGATAGAAATAAATTGGCATATTTTACTACTGGTTTAGGGACTCTCTAGCCTTTGGGTTGATTCAGGTTTCAGAGTGCTAGAACTCTGAACTCTTCTAATTCCTACTCATTGCTACCAGGAAGGTTGTAACTGGTCTCTTAACCCGTAAACACCAAAACAAATCATTCCCTTTAAGTCCTGACCATGGTAAAACCAGTATCTCTAGCTCTCCCTTTATTTCATGAGGCCTCCTTAAAACACTCTGTTGGAAAATATGGTCATGGCCTTCTTTTTTTTTTTTTTTTTTTTAATTTTTATTTATTTGTGATAGTCAGAGAGAGAGAGAGAGAACGAGGCAGAGACACAGGCAGAGGGAGAAGCAGGCTCCATGCACCGGGAGCCCGACGTGGGATTTGATCCCGGGTCTCCAGGATCGCACCCTGGGCCAAAGGCAGGCGCCAAACCACTGCGCCACCCAGGGATCCCATGGTCATGGCCTTCTATATGTTTATTTATGCCTATGGTTATCCTTAAAAATGGGCCAAGTTATATTGATTTTTACTGTGAATCCAAACTTTCATGTCTTGGTCATAAAGTATTATCATTTCTGTATTTACAAAATTCGGTTTCCTAATGATTTTGTTCAGTATTTCTGTACCTATATTTACAACCATGTATGTCCTATAATTTTCCTTTTCTTATGAATTGTCTGGCTTTATTTAAAAAGTTAGGCTACTCTCATAACATAAACTGACAAGTGTTGCCTCTTTCCCCCAGAAGATTTTGGAAGGTTTTGGTTTGTTTGTATGTATGTATGTATGTATGTATGTATGTATGTATTTATTTATTTATTTATTTTAAGTAATCTCTATATCCAATGTAGAACTTGAACTCATGACCCCAGATGAAGAATCCCATGCTCTACCAACTGAGCCAGCCAGGTGTCCCAGTAGTTTGAATTTCTAGACATAAATAAGTTTTCTAGGGATGCGTGGGTGGCTCAGTGGTTGAGCATCTGCCTTCGGCTCAGGTCGTGATCAAGGGGTCCTAGAATCAAGCCCTGCATCAGGTTCCCTGTGGGAAGCCTGCTTCTCTCTCTGCCTATGTCTCTGCCTCTCTGGGTTTCTTGTGAATAAATAAATAAAATCTTAAAAAAAAAATAAAAAAAAAAAAAACCTTTTCTAGGAGTGCCTGGGTGGCTCAGTCAGTTAAGCTCTGGCTTTGGCTTAGGTCATGATCTCACAGTCCTGGGAGTGAGCCCCCTATCAGGTTCCTCTGCTCATTGGGGAGTCTGGTTCTCCCTCTCCCTCTGTATCACCCCTCATTTGTGTGCTCTGTCAAATAAATAAATACGATCTTAAAAAAAAAAAAAAAACAGTTTTCTAGTTTTCCTACTATCATTGATTAATTGCAATAAATAGTCAAAATAGTAGTCTGGGTTGGGGGACCGGGTGGCACAGTCGGTTGGGCATCCCACTCTTGGTTTCAGGTCATGGTCTCAGGGCCATCTGGCTCTGTGCTCAGTGCAGAGTCTGCTTGAGATTCTCTCTTCCTCTGCTCCTCCCCCATGTGCTCATGCGTGCGCTCTCTCAAATAAATAAATCTTCAAAAAAAAAAATCTACAAAAACAAAAAGTAGTCTGAGGGCACTTAGCTAACTCAGTCAGTGCGACTCTTGATCTTGGGGTTGTGGGTTCAAGCCCCAAGCCAGGTGTAGAGATTGCTTAAAAATCTTAAAACAACAACACCACCACCACCACCACCACCACCACCACCACCACAGTGGTCTGCATGATACAAGTCCTTTGATATTTGTTGAAGCTTCCTTTATGGCATATTGTGTAGTCCATTTTCATAAATATTCCTTATGTGCTTAAAAATGTTTAACTAGGGGCACAGAGGTAGAGTCAGGTAAGCATCTTACTCTTGATTTCAGCTCAGGTCATGGTCTCTGGGACATGGGATCGAGTCCTGCGTTGGGCTCTGTGCTCAGCCAAGGGACACCCGGGTGGCTCAGTAGTTGAGCATCTGTGCTCAGCCCAGAGTCTGCTTGTCCCTCTTCCTCAGCTCCTTCCCCTACTCGCTCTTGCTCTCTTTCAAATAAATAAAATCTTTAAAAAAAAATGTTCCAACTATTACATATAATAGTCTACATGTATATATTAGATCAAGCTTTGTTAAATGATGTTTGAGTCTTTTACATTTATACAGGTATTTTGCTGAGTATATCAATTACTGAGAGAGGTGCATAAAATCTCTCAGTACACTAGTATATTTAGAATTTCTCCTATGGTTCTGTCAACTTTGGTTTAGATACTTTAAAACTTTTATCTAAAAAAAAAAAAAACTTTTATCTAGTACACAGTTGTTTAGAATTTTTGTCTCTCCCTGATGAAAAGAACTTTTTAACATTATATAATAACTCTTTCCCTTTATGAATATTTTTGGTCTAAAATTTCATTTTGCCTGATATCAATGTGCTACACTGGTTTTCCATTGGTTAGTATCTGCCAACTATATCTTACCTATTTGCTTGCTTTCAATCTTTATGTATTTAGATATGTCACTGATAAAATAAAATTTAGTTCTGTATTGTTTATCTCAAGATAATTTCTATCTTTTAACTAGATAACTAAATCCCTAGGCAATTTTTATGATTGTTGATATATTTAGATTTGTTGTTACTAAATCATTTTATACTATTTGTCTTGTTTTTTCTCTTTATCATATCCTTCCCTCCTGTCCCTGCTTAAGAATCAAAAGATTTTTTTCCTTTTCATTCAATTTCACTTTCCTCTTACTACTTTTAAAGTTTAAATCTCTATGTCTAATTTTTTAGTTATCTTAGCTACTCTAACATTCTTAACAAGTCTAAAGTAAATCAATAATTTTCCCTCTTCCAGAACAAAAAAGGACTTTACAACTCTCATGCCAATCATTCCTTCTCTACCTAAAATCAATGATTGGCCATTATTTTAGGTCTAGCTAGTCTTCAAAAAACCAAAACACCTACAATTTAAACGTAATTGTTTGAAAATGTCAATGACTGTTTCTCCTCAGTCTTCTAGTGAGCTCATCTAGATTTGCAGTTTTCGATTTTCTGAGGTGACAGGTCTTATACTATTGTTACACTTCACATGGTCGAAGAGTCCCCTTATCTAAATGCATGCTAACTCTAAAATAATCCATAAAATAGAAATCTCATAGCCTTCATCATATTTTATGCTTCCATTTAAATACTATCACATAAACCATTAGAAACTTTGCTTATTATCCTAAGACTTTTTATGAGAGACAGAGAGAAAGAGGCAGAGACATAGGTAGAGGGAGAAGCAGGCTCCCTCTCGGTGTCCATCGAAAGATGAATGGATAAAAAAGATGTGGTTTATGTATACAATGAAATATTACTCAGCTATTAGAAATGACAAATACGGGTGATCCCTGGGTGGCGCAGTGGTTTGGCGCCTGCCTTTGGCCCAGGGCGAATCCTGGAGACCCGGGATCAAATCCCACGTCGGGCTCCCGGTGCATGGAGCCTGCTTCTCCCTCTGCCTGTGTCTCTGCCTCTCTCTCTGTGACTATCATAAATAAATAAAAATTAATACCAGTGAACTGTACACTTAAAAATACTTATAAAAAAAAAAAAAGAAATGACAAATACCCACCATTTGCTTCGACATGGATGGAACTGGAGGGTATTATGCTGAGTGAAATAAGTCAATCAGAGAAGGACAAACATTATATGGTCTCATTCATTTGGGGAATATAAAAAAATAGTGAAAGGGAATAAAGGGGAAAGGAGAAAAAATGAGTGGGAAATATCAGAAAGAGAGACAGAACATGAGAGACTCCTAACTCTGGGAAACGAACAAGGGATGGTGGAAAGGGAGGTGGGTGAGGGGTGGGGGTGACTGAGTGACGGGCACTGAGGGGAGCACTGGGTGTTATGCTATATGTTGGCAAATTGAACTCCAATAAAAAAAAAAAAAATTTAGCCATAAAAAAAAAAAAAAAAAGAAGAAGAAGAAGCAGGCTCCCTGCAGGGAACCCAAGGTGGGACTCAATCCCGGGATCATGTCCCAAGCCCAAAGTGCGGCTCGGCTCAATCGTTTAGCCATCCAGGGGTCCCTATCCTAAGATTTTTAAAGGTATTTCTTGTTTGTTATTTGTGGTCCATTAATGGGGGTTGGTATATTTTCCCCCGACCTGATTTTTCCCCCCAAATAATTAGTCTGTCTGAACCTTTTATTTTCAATAATTCAATCTATTACAATTTTCATAAATACATCAACTTATTTAACAATCAAATATTTAGTGAATACCAACTATTAAGGTACAAAACAAATGAGACATATTTTCTACCCTAGAGAGATTGCAGTCTGATTTGGAGAAAATATAAAAATAAGAAATGACTATATGACAAAGATGACAAGAGCGCACAGAGAAAATACACCTAATGAGGGAGGAGAAAGGCAAATAAAGACTTTGTGAGAAAATAACATTCTTATGCTACTTGAAGAGTTATGTCTTTTTTTTTTTTTTTTTTTTTTAAGAGTTATGTCTTTATCCATTTCTAGATACTTGGCAAAATGATGGTGCTCCCACAAGACACCATGAAATCATATTGTTAAGGAGCTAGTCCTTCAGCTTGAAGAAGTTCTTTTTTTTTTTTTTTCCCCCCTTTTCTCTAGAGAGAGAGAGAGAGAGAGACAGAGACATAGGCAGAGGGAGAAACAGGCTCCATGCACGGAGCCTGACGTGAGACTCGATCCCAGGTTTCCAGGATCACATCCTGGGCTGAAGGCAGCACTACAACACTGAGCCACCTGGGCTGCCCAGAGAAGTTCTATCTTGAAGACATGAACTGTAACTTTTTAAAAAAATTTAAAACATTTTGGGGAACCTAGGTGGCTCAGTCAGTTAAGGATCTGCCTTTAGCTCAGGTCATGATCCCAGGTTCCTGGGATCGAGCCCCACATTGGGCCCCCTGCTCAGTGGGGAGTCTGCTTCTCCCTCTGCCCCTCCCTCTGCTCATGCTCTCTCTCATAGTCACTCTATCTCAAATAAATAAAATCTTAAAAAAAAAAAAAATTTAGGGGATTCCTGGGTGGCTCAGCAGTTTAGCGCCTGCCTTCAGCCCAGGGCGTGATCCTGGAGTCCTGTCTGCCTCTCTCTGTCTCTGTCTCTCATGAATAAATAAATAAAATCTTTAAAAAACAAAAATTTAAAACATTTCAATTTGGACAACAAACATTTTTTAGCAGCTAGCTAAGGCCCTGAAGGATAGAACTAGGTCAGAAAAAGTCAAAAGTTCTAAATTTATCCACACTAACATGCCTGATAAAATATACCATTTGTATATGGAGTGCCTGGAAGGCTCAGTTGGTGGAGTGTTTGACTGTTGATCTTAGGGTTGGGAGTTCCAGCCTCATGTGGAGTATAGAGATTACTCCATTTGTATAAAAGCTCATGTCTTAGAAATTTTTTACCAAGCACAATTTTACTTTATGTCAAAGACAAGCAGATACACTGAGGCAGTTTCAAGTCTTTGGACCTTACTTTATTTTAAAACAACTAAGAGTTTGGGGGAAAAACCCTTAAGGCTTCTTCCTACAGTAATACTATGATAATAAAAGTATGCCAGAGCATTAACATAAATGGATAACCAAAAATGAGAGAATACTGGATACTCACTTGGACACATTGCCCACTACTATTGTTTTCTTTACAAAAAGTCGTGAAGTTTCATCTCCTGTGAGATCAGCATTCCGCTGCTCTGTTTTATGAGAGCCAGTAATACTAGCAGTGTCCTGAAAGAAATCACAATCAATTTTCACTTTTAATTTGGACAATTTCTAATAGACAGAAACCACAAAAATTTATACAAGGTATGTATGAAGCAACTCATTTTTTTTTTAAATACAAAGTTCTCTGGCTTTATGGTACCTCTAAGAACATAAAAGAGTAATTTTACCATTTTTTTCATTAGCTTACATAAAATGTTCATTATAACTCCATGAGTGTGTGTATGTGTGTGTGTATATATATATACACACACACACACATATATATATTTACATATATATATTTAACAGTCATACACATCTGTGCTGTATATGCAAACAGGATATGGAAGGATATACAAGAAACTATTACAATGGTTACCACTGGGAAACAGGAATGGGGAAAGGGATCAATGGAATTTACTTTCTTTTTAACATTCTATATTATTAAAAACTTCTCAATGAGAAGTAATGCAGATAAATGATTCAAGTTTGACTATGGAGATAGACTGCCAGGGTTTAAATCCTGGCTCTTCCATTCACTAGATGTTTAAGTTTGTGTAATTATTTAACTTCTCTGTCTCAGTTTCCTCACCTATAGAATAAGGATAACAGGGGCACTTGGCTGGCTCAGTTGGTGGAGCACGTGACTCTTGATCTAGGGATTGTGAGTTGTGTGTTCCAGTCCCACATTGGGTGTAGAGACTACTTTAAAAATGTTTAAAAAAAAAAATAAATAAATAAATAAATAATAAAAATAAAAATGTTTAAAAACCCTAGGGGTGCCTGGGAGGGTCAATCAGTTAAGCATCCACTCCTGATTTCAGCTCAGGTCATGATCTCAGGGTTGTGAGATCAAGCCCCACATCAGGTTCTACAGTGTGGAGCCTGCTTGAGATTCTCTCTCTCTCCCTCTGCTCCTTCCCTCCATTCTCTCTTAAAAACAAAATAAAAAATAAAATAAGGATAATAGTACCTGCCTCACATGATTGTTTCATACAGTTCTCAGAGAAGTGCACCATAGTAAGTACTAAATATTTGTTACATAAACATGAACATGTATATTACATACATGATGGTAAATTTCAAAATCCTATAACCTGTATCACCTAAATTCTTTTTAATTAAACAGAATCAAAATACAGGTGCCTGGCTGGCTTAGTCAGTAAAACACGTGACCTCCTGATCTCAAGGTTGTAAAGTTTGAGCCCCACATTGGGTGCAGGTATTACTTAAAACTAAAACCTTTAAAAAAATAAACACAACCCCCCACCCCAAAAGACCATGCAGTATTTGCCCAGAAATAGTACTGGTAAGAAACAAATAAATCCAAACATTAATAAGAGTTTTCATTTTTGGGTGATGACATTATGACTTTTCTATTCTTTTTTACTTTCTTGTAGTTTAAATTTTTAAAAAATGAACACATGTGAATTTATAAAAAGAAAATTTCTTAAATTGATTTTTATCAAAATAAATAAAATCCTTGATGTCTGAATATGTGAAAAACAACCTGAAGATTTCCTCTATCATAGAACACCTGGCTGAGAAAAATCATCCAACAAGGGCTCTACAGCCAAATATTATTTTTTTTTAATATTTTATTTATTTATTCGAGAGAGGGGCAGAAGGAGAAGCAGGCTCCATGCAGGGAGCCTGATGTGGGACTCGATCCCGGGTCTCCAGGATCACGCCCTGGGCTAAAGGTGGCACTAAACCGCTGAGCCACCCAGGCTGCCCTACAGCCAAATATTATACCAAGAAGTTCAGAGCAGCTTGAGATGGGAATTCAAATGAGAATCTGGCAGGATCAAAGAGGAATAAATGGTTTTCATTTTTATTTATTACTTGTCAAGTTTCCCCCAGTTATTAAAGCATTAAAGTCTCACAAGGCAAAATGCTGAAGAGAGAACAAACATGACAAAATGGAAAGACCTTGGATAAGGTCACAGAATTGCCAATTCCTCAAGGTTTTTCTATCAATGTGGATGGCCTCTAGGAGTTGTGCAGGGCACAGTTCTGACTCAGTTTAATTCTCAGTTCTGATATTTGTGGACAAATGCAACATAAAGCCCATCTCCAAAAGGGATATAACTAACTTATTTCTTAGGGTTCCTATGAAGGTGAAATGGAATAACATGTACATACTTAATAAATACTAGTTCCCTTCTCGTCTCCCTCCCACCCATCAAACTATACCCTTCCAGTATTTCGGCTTGGTCTCTGGTCCACGTTGTTTGAGAGTCTTTCTTCTATATCCATATTGCTATTATTGTCTTTATCAGATAAGAAGTCATTATGTTGAGATAAAGAATCACTTTCTGAATGATTGGCTGATGGTGTCTCTGATCTCTGATTGGCAGGAGACGATGACCTAGATGGGGACTCCAAAAATTTCTTGATAGCAGGATGATTAAAAACCATTGTATCATAAGTCTTTGATCCCTGCAAAAATGAAAGCAAGCAAAACAAACTTTTAATCAAATCCATTAAAAGTAGGTAAAATTTTAATTTTCCATAACCCTTATCTATTTAGGGATCATGCTTAAAATTCTTCAAAATCTCCCCACAACCACAAAATGAAGTCCAAATCCGTTAATGTAATCTGAGCCAAACCAAACAAAAGGTAGAAAGTGATAATTATGTGGAGGTCTTAACACTAAAAGGTGCAAGTTCTCTGAAACGAAATATAAAATAAAGGTAAACATATAGTAAATTATGGAAAGTAAGATTTGACTTTTAAAAAAATAAGCCTCACACTGCTTTAACACATCAATTGCTCTAAATAAAATGTTACCATAAAAGATACAAAGATTTTAAAAAATGTATATGGTAAAATGGCTCCCACAAAATGTAGTACAGAATGCTTTAAAACGATTAATACTTACATATGAAGCTTGTCATCAGTCCAGTACTGAAGCCTGGAGTATTTTTGTGTATCTTGTTACTTGGATACAAAATACAGTGTATTCTCTTATAATGAGATACACTCTACAGTTCCCAGGAAGCCCAGCTTTTAAAAACTGTGCAATTAACATAATTTAGTGAGAAGAAAGGAGCCAGAAACTAGTATTTCAAAGTAACAAAATTATTGAATCTCAATAATAAAGGTTATTTTCTAGAGCTGTGATGTATTTTGTTACAGAAAATTAAAAAATTAAATAGTAGACCATAATAGACAAAACTACACCTCAATATCCTTGAATAAACACTAATCAAAATATAACAGGAAAAAAATATCAGTCTACTTCTAGACTACCAAATAACACAGTTCAGAACTGCTAATCACTTAAAAAAAAGGTGGGGGGAGGGTGTTGCCTCATGGCACAATCATTTAAGCATCTAACTCTTGGCTTCAGCTCAGGTCATGAGATCAAGCCCTATGCCGGGCTCCCACTCAAAGCAGAGTCGGCTCAAGTTCCTCTCTCTTAAGTTCCTCTCTCCTTCTGCTCCCCAATCCCTGCTGTGCTCTCATTTTCAAATAAATAAATAAGTAAATCTTAAAACAACAACAACAAAACATTAAATGGACAACCAGCTCTACAAACAGAGTTGCTACAAGTCCCACGTCATACAGTTGCTAGCCTGTAATATCCATCTTGTTGAATCTGATAGCAAGCCACGTAACAGATGACACTAAAATCTACCCTGGGTGAAGAGTTGTCTTCCAAAAATTCATATCCACCCTGAACCTGTGAATGTGACTTTATCTGGAAATAGAGTCTTTGCAGATACAATCAAGTTAAGGTGATGTCATACTGGATTAGGGCTTACTAATAAGAGGGAAATGTGGAGAGAGAGAAACTGTGGCGACACTTAAGAGGGAAAACATCCATGTGAAGATAGAGGCAAAAACTGGACTGATGTAGCCACAAGCCAAGGAATGCTAAGGTTTGCCAGTAACTACCAGAAGGTAGGAGAAGGTGATGAAGGATCCTTCCCTAGGGCCTTCAGAGAGAACATCGTCCAGTAACACCTTGATTTTGGACTGTTAGCCTCCAGAATCATGAGATAATAAATTCCTCTTGTTTTAAGCCACGAAGCTTGTGGTAATTTGTTACAGTAGCTCTAAAAAATAGTTCAAGACTAGTATGTATTATGGAAACTCCTGTGGTAGAAGAAACAACCATCTATCCTCTAAGATTAAATTCAAATAATGCTCCAGATTTCTCTAAGACAACATGGGAGTATCTCCAATGCCAGGTACCCTCAAGCAATATAGGATGACATGAAAGCCAAAACACAGTACTTCTTATCCATAAAAACCACAGGGAACAATGTAAACCAGTATGACATCACACCTTCCCCAGCCCTGCCACCATTCTAACTGAATGAAAAATGAACAAAAGTTATATGCTGAAATTATCAAAATCTCAAACAAGAAGAAACACTTCTGTTTCAGTTCAACTCTAATGACATTCCTTTATAATTGGAGCGATCCAGTAGCAATCACATTAAGTGATTACACTTAATATCCCAAACAGTAGGACAACCTGATTACTAGGTCTCCTGATTTGATACAATAAGATATACAGCATCACCTATGAAGTATTATTGCCAAAACCCTCTAATTTTAACCAAATCTTTATACCCAACTACCAGTTTACAGAAAAATAGAGGGAATGAGGGACTAACCCAAGGAAAAAAAAATAAACCCAAAGTGTGGGATAGTCTGGCCGGATCTCTTTAAATAAGTCCACATTATCGGGGGGGGGGGGGAAGGTGATCAGATAAAATGAGTCTAGAGAAACAAAACCACCAAATGTAGCCCATGAACCTTGATTAGATCCTATGTCAAAAAATCAGGTTTAAAAAATATTTTGAGGACGACTAGGAAAATCTGAATATGGAATGGTTATCAAATAATATCAAGAAGTCACAGAAGGAGATCCCTGGGTGGCTCAGCAGTTTAGCGCCTGCCTTCAGCCCAGGGCATGATCCTGGGATCTCAGAATCGAGTCCCACATTGGGCTCTCTGCATGGAACCTGCTTCTCCCTCTGCCTGTGTGTCTGCCTCTCTCTCTCTCTCTCTGCCTCTCTCATGAATAAATAAAATCTTAAAAAAAAAAAAAAAAAAAAAAAAAAGTCACAGAAGAATATCCTGTAGGAAATACATGATTTGAGTACTTAGGGGTGAGGTGTCATGATGCCTGGAACTTATTTTCAAATATTTTACAGAAAAATAAGATGGAGGGATCCCTGGGTGGTGCAGCGGTTTGGCGCCTGCCTTTGGCCCAGGGCGCGATCCTGGAGACCCGGGATCGAATCCCACATCGGGCTCCCGGTGCATGGAGCCTGCTTCTCCCTCTGTCTGTGTCTCTGCGCCTCTCTCTCTCTCTCTCTGTGACTATCATAAATAAATTTAAAAAAAAAAATTAAAAAAAAAAAAAAGAAAAATAAGATGGATAAAGCAAAGATGACAAAACATTAAAATAGTGAATCTAAGTGATGCATAAATGGGTGCTTATTTCATCTTTTCTGTGTATTTGAAATTTTTCATAAAAATTGAGGGAAAAATCAGGGTTTCCTGAATAGGGTGTATCTACTGAAACTACAAATTGCTGTTCACTAGGAAAATCTATCTATAACTTACTCCAAGCCGACCATAATCAAATGAAGAAAAAGGCAAGTTAGAATAGGGTCTCACTCAACTTTCTATCTATAAAGCCTAGCAACAGTGCTAAATATTAGCTGGAGAAGGATTTAACATCAAGGAAAAAATGTAGGGGTGCCCGGCAGCTCAGTTGGTTAAGTGTACGACTCCTGATCTCAGCTCAGGTTATGATCTCAGGGTCATGAGATCAAGCACTGTATCAGCATCCAAGCTGGACATGGAGCCTGCGTAAGATTCTTGCTCTCTTTCTCCCTCTGCCCCCTCCCCAATCCCAGGCACATGTGCTTTTTCTCTAAGTAAAAAAATAAAAAATAAATAAAGGAAAAAATGATACTTAGGATTACTGACAGTTTATGTATTTTCCAAGAAGGTACGTACGCTAGGCTTCTTGAATTCCAAAGGTCAATATAAGAACATTTCAAAAGCAGGAATTTCACATCAACACTAATTTCCCCTTCACACAACAAATATGGATAGCCAGAAATGACTGTATATGAGGAAAACTTACCTCAGAAACTTTTAGAAGTCCTGCAGAAGCATAATAGTTTGCAACAATGCAGGCACGAAGTTTATCCATCATCCTTCTTGCCTCAATCAGTCGCTAAAAACAAATGTTAACCTGTTACTTTAAAAAATAGAAATGACATAAGAGATAAACTATAAAAAAGTTAATAAAATAAGAAATACAAAGGACTGAAAGCTCAATTCTCTAATAATCAAAGAAAGGCAAACAAAAATGACTATTTCCACCTATCAAATGGGCAAAAGACTTTTTAAAAGAATGACAAAAGCCAATGTTTACAAATATAGACAAGTTAATATGTAATATTTATGTATATGTATACATAATCACTGAGAAATGTCCACAAAAATATTGAGCAGAGAGCAAAAAGGTATTACCTTATAGGATGGAATTTCAAGTAATTTTTTTCATTATATTTTTCTGCAATTTCATTTATAGGAAAAAAAAAAGGCATATGCTTTTTTCCAAAATGAGAACACTCTT
Organism: Canis aureus; assembly: GCF_053574225.1. NCBI lineage: Eukaryota > Metazoa > Chordata > Mammalia > Carnivora > Canidae > Canis > Canis aureus. The sequence continues at coordinate 21,286,538 of NC_135641.1, read as the reverse complement.
TTTAAAAGAACAGGAAGGGGGACTGTGCCTGGGTGGCTCAGCCAGTTAAGCATCTGACTCTTGATTTTGGCTCAGGTCATAATCTCAGGGTCCTGGAACTGAGCCCCACGTCTGCATCTGGCTCCCTGCTCAGTGATGAGTCTGCTTCTCCCTCTCCCTCTGCCCCTCCCTGCTGCTCCCATGCACTCTCTCTCCCTAATAAGTAAATCTTGAAAGAAAGAACAGCAAAGATGAAAATCAACATTCTACCTCAACAGATTTTTTTTTTTTTTGTAACAGGTTTGTTATTGTTGTTTTAAAGATTTTATTTATGTGACAGAGAGAGAGAAGGAGGGAGAGGGCACAAGCAGAGGGAGTGGCAGAGGGAGAGAGAAGCAGGCCCTTTGATGAATAGAGAGCCCAAAGTGGGGCTCAATCTCAGGACCCTGGGATCAAGACCTGAGCCAAAGACAGAAGCTTAACCAACTGAGCCACCCAGGCACCTCTTGTTTTTTTTATCACCATTATACCTGGTCAATGACTTCAATTTCATGTTCCTTATTCTTCATTTCAAGTGCAAATTGTTCCTTGATAATAGTCTCGATCTTCTGCACAGCAGCATCTCGAGCTGCACAAAGAACATAAAATAATCCAAGGTCTAATTAATCAGTGACTGTCTTAAGTCAGTATGCAATAGAAGAAACTCAGGATAACTTCTATGTAGATAAACTTAGTGGCCGTCACTTCAACCAATAATGAAAAGTTAACATCATTAATATGGAGGCAAACTGACTTCCTGTGTTTTCTGACATGCATCACTCAAAGGCATTCTGGCCAAAATCCTAAATCTAATTACAGGGAACATCAAAGAAACCTAAACTGAAGGACATTCTGCAAAATAACTGGCTTTACATGCTTCACACATTAGAGTCAAGAAAGGTAGAAAGGTTGAGATTAAAAGAGACTAAAGAGGGGATCCCTGGGTGGCGCAGCGGTTTAGCGCCTGCCTTTGGCCCAGGGCGCGATCCTGGAGACCCGGGATCGAATCCCACGTCGGGCTCCCGGTGCATGGAGCCTGCTTCTCCCTCTGCCTCTCTCTCTCTCTCTCTCTCTCTCTCTGTGATATGACTATCATAAATAAAAATTTAAAAAAATATATTAAAAAAAAAAAAGAGACTAAAGAGATGACAACAAAATGCCATGTGTGATCCTGGACTGGATCCTAGAGAAGGTAAAATATTTACACAATACTGAGAAACTGGTAACACCTGAATATGGACTGGATGTTACATAATGTAATGGATGAATGTAAAAATTCCTGCTTCTGATAATAGTACTGTGATTACCATAAGAGAATCTCCTTAAGAAATACACCTACAAAAAAAAAAAAAAGAAAAAGAAAAGAAATACACCTACATTTACAGGTTTCCAATTTATTATCCAATGATTTAAAAAGAATGATATGCATATATACCTGCATGCACAGACGCATCTCAGAGTATGTGTATTTGGGGGTGGGTAAAAAGACTGATAAATCAATGAGGCAAAAATATAAACAACTGGCAAATTAATCTGGATAAAAGACATACAAGTATCCTTGCAATTTTTGTTTGGAATTACACCAAAATAAAATTACTGTATAAGAAAAAGAAATCCATTAAGATTCTGAGAGAAGTATTTGGTGACCTGTGAAAAACCATAGTCCCAAAGACAAAGAAAATAGAAGAGTTAGCTAGAGGAGAGGTAGTCTATGACATAAGAGCGGTTTGTAAGAAGGCAACAAGCTTCCCTCTGTAGAAAAGGATCTAGCAAGCAATTCAGTTCCTGATCACAACTACATAAAACAGTGACCAAAAAAAGAATTCAAAGGTAAAGAAAATGCTTCTGGGCTGCCTGGATGGCTCAGTTGGTTATGCATCTGACTCTTGATTTTGATTCAAGTCATGATCTCAAGGTCATGAGATTAGGCCCCACATCAGACTCTGCATCAGGCTCCACTCTGGGTGTGGAGCCTGCTTGGGATTCTCTCTCTCTCTCTCTGCCCCTTGCTGTCCATTCTCTCTTTACAAAAAAAAAAAAAAAAAAAAAGCCTCTACTCTTGAAAGTAATATTATACTATACATTAACTAGAATTTAAATAAAAACTCAAGAGGGGGTACCCAGGTGGCACAGTCAGGTAAGTGTCTGACTCTTGGTTTCAGTTCAGGTCATGATCTTAAGGTGCATGAGATATATAGCCCAGTATCATGGTGTCTGCTTGAGATTCTCTCCTTCTCCCCTTACCCCCTGTCATACTCTCACCCTTCTCTCTCAAACAAATATAGCTTTAAAAAAAAAAACTTGAAAAAAAAAAAAAAAAAACTTGAAACAAAAAAAAAAAAAGAAAAGAATGCTGTAAAGGTGATAGAATTCAGATGACAATGACTCAAAGTAATATGCAACTCAGAGTTTAAAATATCAGATACAAGGGAGCCAAATGATTGTTTGAAAAACCTGGGATTTGGGGGCACCTGGCTGGCTCAGTCAGTACAGCATGTGACTCTTGATCCTGGGGTTGTAAATTCAAGCCCCACATTGGGTGTAGAGATTACTTAAAAATAAAATCTTTAAAAAAGAAAAACTTGGAATTTTGTAAAAATGATTCTGTATAATATGAAAAAAATGATGTTCACTCATGCTTCGGAGTATATGAAAAATTGCAGAGAAAATTTGGACCCCTTGATACCATGTCACTCTCTCCCTGCAAAACATAGGTCATTAAACTAGCAACTTCAAACCAATAATGATATAAGTGAGCATTCTTGTGGATATGTCTGCATGAATGGAAATGACTGACTTGTGTCATTATGAAAAAAAGAGCATTTTCTACTATAACTATATATATCCTTGTCTGTAGAAACCAGCAGATACTCTTAGGGGAGAATGAAGTCAGAGACTGTCATCACTGAAGGTGGTTTTGTCATAAGCTCCTCAGAAAGAAACTTTTCTAAATTAAATCTTTCATGGAATGAATAAAAACAAAACCAACAAACAAAACAAAAATAAGCAAAAAGAAGCATCCTACCAAATCTACTTTGAGCAAAACTCTGAAAAATAAAATATGGTTTGGGATTAGGCAGGCACAGTATGGACATCAAGAGGAAGAGCAAATTGTTCCTCAGTAGGAAAAACTGTCCCTGCTTAGGCAGACTATCTGGGATTTTAACAGAAATTATGATGTTTACTAAAACAATCAGTTTTCCCTACTCTTATTTTTATTAAAAAAGTTATGGCATATGATGCATTTGAGGAGTAAAGGATATAAGTTTCATATTTATTTGGCTTATTGAAAGGAAATAATTTCCTTAAAAATAGAATTATAACTGAATAAGGGGAAAGGTTGCAGTGAAATTTTTCATTACTTGAAATTCAATTCAAGGAAAGGAAAGGAAATTTAAGGAAAGGAAAGAAACTAGACTTTGATAATTTTTGCTCCACAAAGACTTTTGGAGGGTATGTATGTCTTGACTGCACTTAGAGAAAGGATTTTTGTTTCACCACCTCAACTCTAGGGGCACTAATCTTTGTGGAGCTACAGCACTTTATGACTTGGATGCCTTCTTTACCAGTTTTATTAACTTACATTGATTATTTAAATAAATAGTAATGAATTTCAGCAATAATTTGTTTTAAAAACTCAAATTTAGCAACTTTTTTTGAGATAGCTTAAAATATTCTGGGTTGCTACAGACACATAGTTGATGATTTGCTCTTCAACTAATTAATTACATGATCTTGGGCAAGTAATTTAATGTCTCTGAGCCTAAACTACTAGCACCTAAGTGCAGAGGTTAAACTACATCAGTAATTCCCAAATTTGTATCACTCATATGCCATCGTTAAGTTACCTACACCACATCTGAGAATCATATGAAACATCTAATTAACATAATATTTTAAAATAATTTTAGCCTTATCCTATGTAACAAGTCATGCAACTACAAAACTTATAAGATCATTTTTCCAACAGACATTAAAATAATATACAACTATTACAATAAAAAAACCTTAATCCATATACCACCCATTATCATCTACCACACTGCAGCATACATATTATAAGATTTTATGGTTATGCCTCACATACAATGATAGCTAAAACTTACAGCCAGTCTCATTATTGACACTTTCACTGTCTACATGATTGTCTTCCTGGCCTTTTTCAACACACAGGGTGTATTGCTATTGACAGACCACTTAATTAATCCCTCTTCAAATTATACGAAACAGGAGAAATACATTTTGTTTTAGTTCCTGTAAATCTTATAGGAAAGCATACCTCAAAAAAATAAATAATTTCCTAAAGCAGGTGAATTTTTACCTGAATTCTCAATTGCTTTATGCCGCTTATTTGGAAGAGCCACAGATACATCCTCATAATCAGGGTCAGTTTCTTTGATTGTTCGCTTGATTCCAGACATGATGACATTCGTTCTTCACTGTGAAGTAATAATAAATAACACTGCTTGATGCTAGTATGAATAAATATATGTGCACACAAAAACAAAGGGAAAAATATTACACAATACTGATACTCTTAAGTCTCTGTATAAACATGTACATACCCTTGTTAAAATCAAAAACCTAACTTCAAAAGTTTACTATAAACAGGAGCGCCTGGGTGGCTCAGTTGGTTAAGCATCCAACTCTTGATTTCAGCTCCAGTCATGATCTCAGGATCATGAGACTGAGCCCAGCATCGGGCTGAGAAGAGAGAGAGACAGCTTGAAGTTCTCGCTCTCCCTCTCCCACTGTTATTCCAATCCCCTCCCCCCATGCCTGCATACACAGGCATGCATGCTCTCTCTCAAATCTTAAAAAAAAAAAAAAGTTTACTAAAAACAAAATCAGCATCATCTGTCATAAAGTGTAGGTTTCCCTTTCAAGAGAAAATCTTTTAACAAGTCAGCACATTGCTTAAACTTTTCAAAAGAAGCCAGGCTTTCACAGAAGGGCACTCAAAAGGAAAGGAAAGAAACTAGACTTTGATGAAAACATGGTAAAGCCCAAATAGCACTTTGGAATTCACAATGCAACCAGCATATTACAAAACATGAGTAATATATATAGTTAAGCTCTTAATAAAAAATTTATCATAAAATCTTCTTTCTGGTACTTACACAGTGCCTACTATATAACAGGTACTCAATAAATATTATTGCTACTGATCACTTATCATTACTCATAAAAAACCCATACCTATAGATATATTAAGCAAGTTTGCAATATAGTAAACAAATCCTATGTATACAGGTCTGCAAAACAAAACAAAACAAAACAATCCCATAAATCTTCTAGATCAGCACTGTCCCAATACATTAACTACCCATATGTGGCTATTTAAAGTTAATTAATTTTTTTTAAATAAAAAAATAAATTCAAAATTCACTTACTTTCTGGTACATTTCAATTTTTCTCATTTCAGGACTAGCCACATTTCAAGTGTTCAACAGCCATCAGTAGCTAGTAGCTATACTATATTGGACAATGCAGATACAGAACATTTATATCACTGCAAAAGAGTTCTACTGGACACTGTTGCTCTTCCAAACTACGTTTCATGGAGCACTTATTAATATTTCATGAGTTAGCTTAGGAAATGCTGCCCAGGGATCCCTGGGTGGCGCAGCGGTTTAGCGCCTGCCTTTGGCCTAGGGCGCGATCCTGGAGACCTGGGATCGAATCCCACATCGGGCTCCCGGTGCATGGAGCCTGCTTCTCCCTCTGCCTATGTCTCTGCCTCTCTCTCTCTCTCTCTCTCTGTGACTATCATAAATAAATAAAAATTAAAAAAAAGAAAGAAAGAAAGAAAGAAATGCTGCCCAAACCAGCCCCATCCAAAAGATATATAACGTAAGCCCAGTATGGAATTTAAAATTCTCTAGCAACATGTCTCCAAAGGCAAGGGAAACAAAGGCAAAAATTAACTACTGGGACTTCATCATGATAAAAAGCTTTTGCACAGCAAAGGAAATAGTCAACAAAACCAAAAGACAACCTACAGAAAGGGAGGAGATAATTGCAAATGACACCTCAGATAAAGGGCGAGTATCCAAAACTTATAAAGAAGTTATAGAACTCAACACCCAAAGGAAAAATAACTCAATCAAGAAAATGGGCAGAAGACATAAACATTTTTCCAAAGAAGACATATAAATAGCCAACAGACACATGAAAAAATGCTCAACATCACTCGCCATCAGGGAAATACAAATCAAAACCACCATGAGGTATCACTTCACACCAGTCAGAATGGCTAAAATGAACGAGTCAGGAAACAACAGATGTTGGCGAGGATGTGGAGAAAGGGGAACCCTCTTACACTGTTGATGGGAATGCAAACTGGTGCAGCCACTCTAAACATCTGGAAATTCCTCAAAAAGTTGAAAATAGAGTTACCCTACGACCCAGTAACTGCACTACTGGGTATTTGCCTCAAGATACAAACGTAGTGATCCGAAGGGGTACCTGCACCCCAATGTTCATAGCAGCAATTTCCACAATAGCCAAACTATGGAAAGACCCCAGATGTCCATCAATAGATGCATGGATAAGAAGACATGGTGGACTATTAGCATACAATACATACAATGGACTACTACTCAGCCATCAAAAAAGAAAAAGAAATCTTGCTATTTGAAACAATATGGATGGAACTAGGGGATATGCTAAATGAAAGAATGAGAGAAAGACAATTACCAAATGATCTCACTCATATGTGGAATTTAAGAAACAACCCAGGATCATAGGGGAAGAGAGGAAAATATAAAGCAAGATGAAATCAGAGAGGGTGACAAACCATAAGAGACTCCTAATCATAAGAAACAAACTGAGGGTCACTGGAGGGGAAGAAGGGGAGGGCAGGGAGATGGGGTAACTGGGTGATGAACATTAAGGAGGGCATGTGATGTAATGAGCACTGGGTATTATACAGGACTGATGAATTACTGACCTCTACCACTGAAACCAATATTACATTGTATGTTAATTAACTAAATTTAAATTAAAAATTTTAATTTAAAAACATTTTTTATTTTTAAAGATTTTATTTATTTACTCATGAGAGACACAGAGAGAGAGAGAGAGAGAGAGAGAGAGAGAGAGAGAGGCAGAGACCTAGGCAGAGGTAGAAGCAGGCTCCATGCAGGGAGTCTGATGTGGGACTCTGTCCCAGGACCCTGGGATCACGACCTGAGCCAAAGGCAGATGCTCAACCACTGAGTCTGGACTGAGCGCAGGTGCCCCTAAATAAAATCTTTTAAAAAATAAAATAAAATTCTCTAGCGGCCACATTCAAAAAGGAAAAAAGGGGGCAGCTGGCTGGCTCAGTCAATAGAGCTTTTGACTCTTGATCTCAGCGTCATGAGTTTGAGCTCCACTCCACGTTGGGTGTAGAGATTACTTTTAAAGGGGGGGGGGCAAACGAAATGGGTGAAATTAATTTTAGTAACACTTTTACTTAACCAATGTACTCAAAATATTATCATTCCAACAATGTAATCAATATGAACAAATTAGCAATAAGATATTTTACCAAAAAAAAAAAAGGGTATTTTACATTCTTATCTCTGTACCAAGTCTTTAAAATCCAGTGTATAGTTTACACTTAGAGCACATCTCAGTTTGGAACAGCCACACTTCAAAGGCTCAGTAACCATCTGTGGCTAGTGACTCCCTTACGAGAAGCGAGGGCCTACTGATACAATATACAGATAATAAGACAGGCTCAGGGTAGTTTATATGTTGTTCCTTAGAACATTAATCTATGACACAGAACAGACAAGAAGAGCTCCTTGATTTCCAAACCTTTGTTCTACCATCTACCACTAAAGGTTATTTACCTAACCAAAGGCAAAAATACACAATACGTATTTGCTTAGGTATTTAGATGTTCTAAAATAAAATTAATAAAAATGTTAACTCAAAAATGTTTTTATTCAACATTAAAACAGAAATAACAATTTAAAAGTTTCTTGGTTTAGTCCAGCTCTATTACCCAACCCTGAGATAGGCTCAATTGATTCAGCTGGGAGAGAGACCCATTATATAATGATACATATTTAAATCCTAGATCTCAGAGATCATTTTTTCCTATAACTGCTGTGTACTAAGCTCAAATGTTCTAAAAACTCCAGCATTTATAAACATCCAGAACCAAGCCATTTAATGTTTCCTCACCATCATTATGTACCTGCTCTAATTTAGAATATAAATGAGTCTTCATTTTTGTAGAGGCCCTGAATCCAACTGTTATTTTATGTTTCTAAAGAAAGCTTATAAAAAATGAGAGTAATGGGATACCTGGCTGGCTCAGTTGGTAGAACATGTCACTCTTAATCTCGGGGTCTTGAGTTCAAGTCCCACCTTTGGTATAGAGCTTACTAAAAATACTAATAAAATAAAAAATAAAATAAGTTTTCAAGGGGTGCCCAGGTGGCTCAGTCGGTTAAATGTCTGCCTTTGCTTCAGGTCATGATCCTGCAGTACTGGGATCAAGCCCTATTTTGGGCTCCCTGCTCTGGAAAGACACTGCTTTTCTTTCTCCCTCTGTTGCGCCCCCTGCTTGTGCTCTCTCATGCTCACTCAAATAAATAAATGGATAAAATGTTTTTTAAAATATTAAAAAAAAAAAAATGGGGAGTCAGGTCTTGCCTTCCCCAATTGGTCTGCAACGAGTTTTAGACAATCTGAAAAAATCTTGGGCCATTACATAAAGAATACATTCCAAAAAAAAAAAAAAAATCAATAAACCTCATACCTCATTCCTTCTTCTTTAATGCAGAAGGGAAAAAACATACGTCCTATTCTCTAATAAACCTAGAATCAGAAGTAGACACATTCTAGCAGATCTCCAAATCTGTTTCTGCGCAACACCACTTCCTCAGTGATCACCTGTCTTCTACAGTTTGCCAGAGTCTTATGGGATTATTTGCAAAGATGAGTGAATCCAGCATCACCTTCACTCATCCATTCCATGGACTTCATAATCTGAATATTTTCCTCCTACCTCCCAAGAGTAACAGTAGCTCCTCCACAAGAAGGCTGGGGATCCTTGAAGAAAAGAGTATTTTATTTCACCCTCATTTAAAAGATAAAATAAAACTCTCTTTTGCTCTAAAACTAGGGAAACAGAAGAGAAAAAAAGAAGAATTTGGGTGTAGAGGGGTTGGGATAGAAAAAGAAGAAACCAATGAGTTAACTTGTGCTGTCAAGGTCATTCATAATTCATGCAGCCTTGTAATAAAGCTTTGATGTCAACTTTGGGCATAGATTTGAGCTTCTGATAAACAGGTGTAGGAAGATTCAGGTCCATACTGCGATTTTTTAATAATTCATGTCTGCTTCGGTCTAGCAAAAACACTAAGGTATACACATGCCACATTCAAGTATATGCTAGGAAAGCTGGGAACAACTGCTGAGGCATGCTCTCATCATAATGTAATTAATAAGTGAATGGAATGTGTAACAAATGATCCATGGTCATCTTAAGCTTCAGATTCTTGTCTGACTTTCAGATTTATGAAAAGGAAATAAGAACAGTTGTTAGATATTGTTACATTCAACTTTGAAACAAAATGTCCTATTAATCCTCTTTAGGTTTTGAATCAGATAAAACCAATATGGAGATGGTAAATGTGAACTGCTACAAAAAAAAAAAAAAAAATCCATTACTGCTTATAATTAGTCTGTGAGAAAGGATTTCTTCCATATTATGGGACCAAATCCATATTCAGAAACATGTATAATGCTGATTCCTCTAATTTAAAATTTTTGTCACTGAAACAGACTCATTATAATAAGTAAACAGCTTGGGGCTCCTGGCTGGCTCAGAGCAGTGTGTGACTCTTGATCTTGGGGCTGTGAGTTCAAGCCTCATACTGGGTGTGGAGCCTATTTAAAATATATATACATGTATAAATAAAATAAAAAGTAAACAACTTCCTGGCAGTGATGACCTCTGCATGAGGAAGAACATCTCCTAGTGAAGACCTCTTCCACCTGTCCCCAGGAGAGAAGAGAAAGCACAAGAAGAAGCGCCTAGAGCGGAGCTCTAACTCCTACTTCACACATGTGTGAAGTGCCCAGGAGGCTACAAAATCACCATCCTGTTCAGCCATGCACAAAAGGTAGTTTTGTGTGTTAGCTGCTCCACTGTCCTTTGCCAGTCTACAGAAGGAAAACAAGGCTTACCGAAGGATGCTCCTTCAGATAGAAGCAGCACCTAAAGCATCCTGAATCAAGGTGAGTGGGAAACTATCCCAATAAACAGATTTGGATTAAAAAAAAAAAAGAGGAAACGTCAGAGCACCTGGCTGGCTCAGTCAGTAGAGCATGTGACTCATGGTACTGGGGTTGTGAGTTCAGCCCCATACTGGGCCTAGAACTCACATTAAAAAAAAAAAAAAGTAAATACTGTCAATTTAAACCTAAAAAGTAAATTTTCCCCTACAAGTAAGAAAGCAAAAGTACCCAATCATACCCATTCAAATTAACATAAACAAGTCAGAGTTTTTGAAAAAAGTTAAAGATCAAAAGCAAAACAAAACCTTGTTCTATCTATACTTTGTAGTGTTCTATACTTTGGAATAAACCTCAAGAAAAAAATAATTTTAAAAGGAAATTGTATAATTAAAAATACAATTACAGGGGCACCTGGGTGGCTCAGTCAGTTAAGAGTCCCACTCTGGATTTTGGCTCAGGTCATGATCTTGGGGTCCTGAGGTTGACTGACCCCCATGACCAATCGGCTCCATACTCAGCATGGACCCTGCTTGTCCTTCTCTCCCTGTGCTTCTCCCCCAGAAAGTAGGCACATGGACATGCTGTCAAATAAATAAATAAATAAACAAATAAACAAACTTTAAAAAAAAACAAAAACAAAAAACAGACTGCTCCTCACCTCCTCCACACACACGCACATTTTCTCTCCCAAATAAATCTAAAAAAAAAAAAAAAAAAACTCATCTTGGAAAGTGAAAGAAGCCAGACACATAAGCACATACATAAATGATTCCATTTTTTAAAAATGATTCCATTTATATGAAGTTTTAGAACAGACAATCTATAATGAAAGAAAAGAGGATAATAGTTCAGGTGCTGATGGTGAGGACAGACTGGGAAGAACAAAGGAACTTTTTGGGATGAGAAAATTTATCTTAAGGGTGTGGATCGCATGGGCATATGCAACTGTGAAAACTTATCCAACTGTACACAAAAATCTGTGCATTTCACTGAATGTAAACCACTTCAATTTACATGAGGACTATTAAGATATTTATCTAATCATGTCATCCCCTGCTCAAAATCTGCCAATGACTTTCCATAACACTTAAGAATAAAAGCACACTCCTTAACATGACCCACAAGATCTTACATGAATTGAGCCCTGCCTGCCTCATCATCCTTAATCATTAAGATCCAGACACATTGGTCCTTTCTATTCTTCAAATACACCTCAATCTTTCCTTAGGATTTTGGTTTTGTTTAAGTAAGCTCTATGCCCAACACAGGGCTTGAACTCACAACTCCAAGATCAAGAATCACACATTCTATCAACTGAGCCAGCCAGGTGTCTCTCCTTAGGATTTTTGGACTTAAGGTTCCCTCTACCTGGAATGCACTTTCCCCAAGTTAGCTTTTCTAGACCCCAGCTCAAATGTCTACCTTGTCAAAGAAGGCCTTCCTTAATCATACTATCCAACACAGCTTTCCCTATCTTCCCTTCCAAAGTTCCTGGGCACTCTCAATACATTATTTGCTGAATAAGTAAATGAAGGGATAACAGATACGTGTCAAAATACAAATACCCACAGGGAACATAACCACTAGCTTATGGTAACTTTTATCACTCCTGATACTTACAAATCTATTTGATATTTCTACATTTTGAAAGGTATTATAGCTAAATGTTTAAAATAAAGGGATGGGCAAAGTTTGTGTTTATTGTTTTATTTTTTATTTTTTAAAGATTTATTTATTTATTTGTTCATGACAGAGAGAGAGAGAGAGAGAGAGAGAGAGAAAGGCAGAGACACAGGCAGAGAGAGAAGCAGGCTCCATGCAGGGAGCCTGACGTGGGACTCGATCCCGGGACTCCAGGATTGCGCCCTGGGCCAAAGGCAGGCGCTAAACCGCTGAGCCACCCAGGGATCCCCCAAAGTTTGTGTTTAAAAAAAAATTTTTTTTAAGTAAGTTCCACAGTGGAGTCCAACGTGGAGTTTGAACTCACAACCCTGAGACCAAGACCTGAGTTGAAATCAAGAGTTGGATGCTTAACGGACTGAGCCACCCAGGTGCTCTGGGATGTGCAAAGTTATTATACACAGATACATGCAAATGAAAAGATAACTGGCATGGCATGATTAGTAACCAACAGGATAACTGAACACCAATAAACTTTTTTTGTTTTGTTTTGTTTTGTTTTGTTTTTTACCAATAAACTTTAATAATGATTATGTTACTATTAAAGGACACAATCAGGGGATCCCTGGGTGGCTCAGCAGTTTGGTGCCTGCCTTCGGTCCAGGGTGTGATCCTGGAGTCCTGGGATCTAGTCCTACATCCAGCTCCCTGCGTGGAGCCTGCTTCTCCCTCTGCCTCTCTCTCTCAGTCTGTGTCTTTCATGAATAAATAAATAAAATATTTTTAAAAAAATAAAATAAATAAAGGACACAATCACAAAGATATGCCATAAACATCGAACATGTTAAAATGTACAAAATAAACCAAAATACAAGGAAATTTTAAGAAAATCACAATCATTACAGGGGAATTTGAACATGTACCTCAGAAATTTAAAAGATGAAGAAAACAACAGACAAAAATACCAATAGTATAGATAATGCAATTTACAAGCCAGATTTAACAGCTACTAGGGCCTAGCTGGCTCAGTCGGTACAGGGCATGTCTCTTGAACTCAGGATTGTGACTTCAAGTCCCACACTGGGTGTGGAGCCTATTTTTAAAAAGTAACAAAAATTTTAAAAAAAATTATAGCTACACATCAGTCTGAACACAACAGACAATACTGTTTAAGATTATCTATAGAAAGTCATTAAAATTAAATCAGGGTGTCTGGGTGGCTCAGTCAATTAAGCATCTGGCTTTGGCTCAGGTCACGATCATGGGACAGAGCCTGGCATCCGGCTCCCTGCTCAATGAGGAGCCTGCTTCTCCCTCTCCTGTTCCCCCTGCTTGTGTTCTCTCACTCTCTGTCATATAATTTGGTAAAATCTTTAAAAAAATTAAGTCATGAGATGGAATATAAAGTCATAATTATTACAAAACATTCTCTGATCCTAATAAAACTAAATATGAAATCATTAACAAGAACGTTCTATGAAATGGAAAACAAAATACTTTTCTAAATAACTCATGACTCAAAGAGAAATTTAAAATAAGACTTTTAAAATTATCAACAAAAAGAGCACTGTATCTAAACCTATGAAGATGTGGTCAAAATCATCAGTAGAGAAAAATGACAGACCAGTTTTCTTTTGTGAATACAGATAAAAAATATAACCCGCTGGATGGGATTTATAAGATTTTCTTTCTTTATTTGGGTGAGAGAGCTAGCACGCATGCAGGAGCAGGAGGAAGGGCAGAGAGGGAAAGGGAGAAGCAGACACCCCGCTGAGTGCAGAGCTAGATCCCAAGACACTGAGATCATGACCTGAGCTGAAGTCAGACGTTCAAGCCACCCAGAGGACCCCAGTACAGCAGAGTATTAGAAAAACAGAAAAATAACTAGAAGCTTTTCTTATCAGCAATAAATAACTAGAGATCTAGAAGCAAGGTGACTTGCACTAAATTTGACTAATGTTGAATCTTTAGGAATCCATTTAATAAATTACATATTGGAAATTAAAATAGCAGCTTTTACCCCAACATCATCCAAGGCTTCCCGAAGACTGCCCAATGTGTATTATAAGAAAAAAAATATCCATTTTGATATCCATTTTTTTCTTTTCTTTTTTTTATTTATTTTGAGAAAAATCATTTGGCATGAAGAAGTCCTATCAAAAAGATCAAAATATAAGAGACCCCAGCTGGCTCAGAAGAATCATGATCTTGATCTCAGGATTGTGAGTTCAAGCCCCATACTGGGTGCAGAGATTACTAAAAAATAAACTTTTTTAAAAAATCAAAATATATTTCAATGTCGATTTAAATTTGTCCTTTTATTTAAAGATTAGTCATTAAACTGTCATCTCCTTGACATAGGTAACTGAAAATATACACAGCTAATTTTCTCACCCAAATCTTGCTTTTTATCACAATACAAGCAATTTAGTGACCTCGTGGCACAATGGTAGCATGTCTGACTCCACAATACAAGCAATCTGAAGTATTGTATTATATGAAAGATTCAGATCAAAGGAACTCTAAAAAGGAGATTCTGTTCTAATTTTAAGCTGGTACTAACAAAAACTCTGTATCCTAATTATTCTAAGCCAGATTTTATATATAAAACCATTTGCATATACTCTCATTTTTGGTCAACATAATCAATGTTTCTTCAACTCATCTGGTATGGGAAAAAATAGGTCTTTTAAGTAAAAATGGTCAGAATTTTACACTGGACCAGAATGGTGGGGAGCTGCCCAGAGGTCAGTAGTTAGCATCTGATATGGGCTAGTCACAGTACAACGTGTAAGAGCTCAGCAAAACAGAAAAGCTAAATATCTGAGCTCAAAAAAATTGTGCTACTGGGGTACCTGGGGGCCTAGTCAGTTAGTATCCAACTCTTGGTTTTGGCTCAGACCATGATCTCATGGGTTGTGGAATCAAGTCCCATATCAGGCTCTGCACTCAGTCGGAGTATGCTTGAAGATTCTCTCCCTCCCCCCACACTCTCTCTTAAAAAAAAATGTATTATTATTTAAGATTATAGATTTCCAGGTCAAAAATACATACTTTCCTATTATAAACAAAATTGCTAAAGACGACACGAGTTGCCATATAAGGTCAGCCCTAGGATCCATTCAGGCCAGTACTTTATCTCCTATCTACAAAGTAACATGTCAAAGAGTTCAGAATAAAACAGCTATTCTAAATCATCCATGCCACTGCTTCTAGCTGTTAGTGTTAGAACTGGAGAGGTGGCCTTACGTTGTTTTACCCTTCCCTTACTCCACCACTTCAACACACCTTCTCTGGACAGAGTGAGCTATATACATGAAATGTTTAAGGGTTTTGAGACATTTAAGGTAAATTCTTAAATTGACAGAAGGAAGGAAATAAAGAGGCACCTGGCTAGCTCAGCTAGAGGAGCATGCAACTCTTGATTTCAGAGTCCTGAGTTCAAGCCCCATGTTGGGTATAGACTGCTCGAATAAATAAATAAACTTTTTAGACAGAAAAAAGAGGGACGCCTGGGTGGTTCAGTGGTTTAGCGCCTGCCTTTGGTTCAGGGTGTGATCCCAGGATCCGGATGGGATGCCTGGGTGGCTCAGCTGTTGAGTGTCTGCCTTTGGCTCAGGGCATGATCCCGGAGTCCTGGGATCAAGTCCCGCACCAGGCTCTCTGCATGGAGTCTGCTTTTCCTCCCTCTTCCTTTTCCCTTTTTCTTTCTTTCTTTTTTTTTTTTTTAAAGATTTTACTTCTTTATTCATGAGAGACACAGAAAGAGAGAGGCAGAGACACAGGCAGAGGGAGAAGCAGGCTCCATGCAGGGAACCCGATGTGGGACTCAATCCCAGTACTCTAGGACCACGCCCTGAGCTGAAGGCAGAGGCGCTTAACTGCTGAGCCTCCCAGGTGTCCCTCCTCCCTCTTCCTATGTCGCTGTCTCTGTGTGTCTCTCATGAATAGATAAATAAAATCTTTTAAAATAATAACCTTTTCTTTTCTTAATTTAAATTCAATTAAGTAACATTAGTGTATTATTAGTTTCAGAGGTGGAAGTCAATGTCATCAGTCTAACACCCAGAGCTCACTACATCATGTGCCCTCCTTAATATCTATTATCCAGTAACCCCATCCCCTTACCCCCCCCAGCAATCCTCAATTTATTGTCTCTTATGGTTTGTCTCACTTTCTGATAACATTTTATTTTTCCCCTCCCTTCCCCTATGCTGTTTCTTAAATTCCACATGAGTGAAATCATAACTGTCTTTCTCTGATTGACTTATTTGCATAATGACTTATTTGCATAATGCCCTCCCCTTCCATCCAGTAATTTTTTTCTTTTTTAAAGATTTATTTATTTATTCATTCATGAGAGACACAGAGAGAAACAGAGAGGCAGAGACACAGGCAGAGGGAGAAGCAGACTCCACACAGGGAGCCCGACGTGGGACTCGATCCTAGGTCTCCAGGATCATGCCCTGGGCCAAAGGCAGACGCTAAACTGCTGAGCCACCCAGGGATCCCCAATTTTTTTTTAAATCATGTACAATAACAGTGACGGCGTACCTGGCTGGTTCAGTGGATGGAGTGTGCAAATCCTTTTTTTTAAAGATGTATTTATTCAGTGAGAGCAAGAGCATGCAGGGGGAAAGGGGGAGCCACAGAAGAGAGACCCTTAAGCAGACTCCATGCTGAGCATTGAGCTCAACACAGGGTTCAACCTCACAACCCTGAGATCACAACCTGAGCTGAAACCAAGAGTCAGAGGAAGGTACAACTCTTGATCTCAGCATTGTGTAGGTTCAAGTCCTACACTGGGTATAGAAATTATTTAAGATTAAATCTTTAAAAAAATGATAAACCCAATATATATTAACCTTAAACAAGTCTATTTACAGATTATCCCTTCCAAAGTATGTGAGTACATGCTATATGTATATTTACAAGGTGGCAGGAAGTCAACTGGGTAATCAACATTAGGAAGGTTAATTTGGGGTGGGGAGGGCACATATTAGTAATACTTTTAAATTTTAGTTTATCCTAAAATATTTCAGATATTCAAAAAGTAAAAAAGGATCAGGGGATTAAAAGACATTTTTAAAAGTATCTGCCTTTGGCTCAGGTCATGATTCCAGAGTCCTGGGATCGAGCCCCACATCGTGTGGGGAGTCTGCTTCTCCCCTCTCTCTCTCTCTGCTTCTCCCCATCTCAAGCTCTCTCTCCCATGTGTGCTCACTCTCTCTCAAATGAACAAAATCTTTTAAAAAAAATATATACTTCCTTATATGCACTAGTAAATATGTTAAGATTATTTTTATTTGAGAGAGCGTAAGCAAGAACAAGAAACAGCACAAGACAGCATGAGTATGGGGTAGAGAGAGATGCAGACTCTCTGGTAAGCAGGGAGCCCAACATGGAGCTCAAGGCCAGGATCATGACCTGAGCTGAAAGCATACACTTAACTGACTGAGCCACCCAGGTGCCCAGTATATAGGATGCTTTAAAAATAAAATGTAAATAAAGAAATTATGGGGAACACCTGGGTGGCTCAGTGGTCGGGCGCCTGTCTGCCTTTGGCTCAGGGCATGATCCCAGAGTCCTGGGATCAAGTCCCACATTGGGCACTCTGCATGGAGCCTGCTTCTCTCCCTTCCTATGTCTCTGCCTCTATCTGTGTGTCTGTCTCATGAATAAATAAATAAAATCTTTTTTTAAAAATTATGTACATTCATGGAATGGATACATCAGTTCCACTACAATGTAACATATACATTCCTAAAAATCACCATGCTGTATAAAACTGAATAAAAACCACAAAGTATCAGGAAAATGGGGTTAAGGACACAACATTCAAAAATGTGACATAAAAAAAGGTAATCTAATAAAAATAGTAGCACAATTTTATACATTAAATGGTAATGAAATACATAAATGCTACAATAAATATGGCAGTTCACCTTGAAAAAGACCTCAGGTTTGCCTGGCAATGTGGGCACTAAAAGGTTACGGCTTGTATGTTACCATGAAGTGACAGAAGGAGGTAATCTGAAATCAAAATTGTAGTGCCAGGGCAGTCTGGGTGGCTCAGCGGTTTAGTGGGTGGCTCGGAGGTTTAGCGCCGTCTTCAGCCCAGGATGTGATCCTGGAGTCCTGGGATCGAGTCCCACATCGGGCTCCCTACATGGCGCCTGCTTCTCCCTCTGCCTATGTCTCTGCCTCTCTCTCTCTCTCTCTCATGAATAAATAAAATCTCTTTTAAAAATTATAAAAAAAAGTTGTAGCACCAGATGTGGCTCATAAGAGAAAAATAAGCTGAGGTAGGTAGCAGAATGATAGCTGCCAGGCATGTGCAGCTGTGTAGTCCTTTCTGTGGCTCAGTTCAGCAAAGTGCAGTTTTCTGCATTCACCTAACATTTCTTGTAGACAAAATCTTATAAGCAAATGTGAAATTCACATTATACTCAAATAGTTCCCTAATAGATTAACTGCACTAGAACAAATTCATGTTTTCTTAAAGCAATACTGACTGTACTACTGTAATTTGTAATGCAGCCATGATAAGGAATGTGCTGATATGATAAATAGAATCCTTAAAAAAAAAAAAAAAATGGGACGCCTAGGTGGCTCAGCAGTTTAGCACCTGCCTTTGTTTTGTTTGTTTGTTTGTTTGTTTTTTAAATTTATTTATTTATTCAGAGAGAGCAAAAGAGAGGCAGAGACACAGGCAGAGAGAGAGGCAGGCTCCATGCAGGGAGCCCGACATGGGACTCGATACCGGGTCTCCAGGATCACACCCCAGGCTGCAGGCAGCACTAAACTGCTGCGCCACCGGGGCTGCCCTAGCACCTGCCTTTGGCCCAGGGTGTGATCCTGGGGTCCCGGGATCGAGTCGCACAACAGGTTCCCTGCAAAAGAGCCTGCTTCTCCCTCTGCCTGTGTCTCTGCCTCTCTCTGTCTCTCATGAATAAATAAAATTAAAAAAAAAAAAAAGAATGTGCTGATATGAAAGTACCTCCAAATTAAACTGTGAAATGAAAAAAAGCAAGGTGCAGAATAATGTGTATATTTTGATTCCTTCTGTGTAAACTAGAGATGAAAATAAATTTAAAAATTCTGGTATACACTCGTGTAGGCCTGGAAGAAAAGATTAAAAAATGATTAACAATCGTTGCTCTTGGGTAGTGATTTTTCCTTTTATGTTATTCCTGACTACAACATTTGAACTTTCTAAAACATGTTCATGCATTACTTTAGGGAGGAAAATGTCAAAAGGACTAATCTGTGAGATGGAATATAGTTTTACCCTGCTATCTTAAAGTGCAGCATTCCTACAAAAACTTTCCTAACTTGAAATGGTGTATCCCCTACTTTCTGAAATTTCACATTACACTACCTCACTTTTTCAAAAGACCTATATCAGTACCTGTTTTCCTTAATTCAAAATCAGAAGAGGATTTTTGCTCTTATGCAAAAGCCATGAGCATCTTTCTTTATAAAACCAAAGTGGCAAAATATGAACTTTCAGAAAGCGGGGGATACCTATATAGAGGTCTTTATGTCTCTGTTTTCTTCTTCACTAAATGTTCACAAGAACACAACTACATAGTGTGGAACAACAAACTCTCATACATTGCTGTTGGGAATATAAAGTGGTACAACCACTTTAGGTACTACTTTGGAAAACAGTTTGGCAGTGTCTTAAAAAGTTAAAGATACCCTACAACATGACCCAGCCAGTCCATTCCTGTATATCTACCCAAAAGAAATAAAAGGGGATCCCTGGGTGGCGCAGTGGTTTGGCGCCTGCCTTTGGCCCAGGGCGCGATCCTGGAGACCCGGGATCGAATCCCACGTCGGGCTCCCGGTGCATGGAGCCTGCTTCTCCCTCTGCCTATGTCTCTGACTCTCTCTCTCTCTCTCTCTCTGTGTGTGACTATCATAAAAAAAAAATAAAATAAAATAAAAAATAAAAGAAATAAAAGCATGTCCTTACAAAAACTTGTAAGCACATGTTCACAGCAACTTTATCTGCAGTAGTCAAAAACCAGAAATAATCTAAATGTCCATTAACAGGTGAATGGATAAACAAATTGTAATATATCCATACATACAATATTCATCAATAAAAAGGAATGAACTAATACATAGAGCAACATGAGTTAATCTCAAAACAATGCTGAGTGAAAGAAGCCAGTTTACGTATATACTATAATCATTCCATTCATATAAAATGCGAACTAGTCTACATTGACAGAAAGCTCATCACAGGTTGCCAGAGGAAGGACAATGACAGGAAGAGGGAGAAGGATTAAAAGGGGGATAAGAAAAATTTGTGGGATGTTTACTATTTTGATTGTGGTGATGGTTTCATAGGTGTATAAATCTGTTGAAACTTCGGAAATTGCCTACTTTGTGCGGTTTGTAGATGCCAACTGTACCTCAATGACACTGTTTAAAAACACACACAAGGGCAGTCCGGGTGGCTCAGAGGTTTAGCACCTGCCTTTGGCCCAGGGCGTGATCCTGGAGACTTGGGATCGAGTCCCACGTCAGGCTTCCCGCATGGAGCCTGCTTCTCCCTCTGCCTGTGTCTCTGCTTCTCTCTCTCTCAAGAATAAATAAACACACACACACACACACACACACACACACACACACACACACACAACTGGGGCACCTGGGTGGCTCAGTTGGTTGAGCATCTGACTCTCCGTTTCAGTTCAGGTTGTGATCTAAGGGTCCTGAGATCAAGTTCCGCACTGGCTCTGCACTCAGCATGGAGTCAGCTGGCAATTCTCCCTCCCCCTTTACCATTCTCCCCTGATCCCTGCATGCTCGGGCTCTCTCTCTCTCTCTCTCCCTCTAATAAATAAAATCTTTAAAAATAACACACACACCCCCATTGAATAGTCTGCACAAAAAACATATAAAGAATACACAATAGGAACTCTCATACTTGTTGGTGGAAATGTAAAATGGCGCAGCTGCTGCAGAAAAGCTTGGCAGTTCCTTAAAAAGTTAAACAGAATCAGGGTGCCTGACTGGTTCTGAGGGAAAAGCTTGAAATTCTTGATATCAGGATTCTGAGTTTACTAAACCCTGAGTTGAGTGTAGAGATTACAAACAAAACAAAACAAAAAACCCAGACTAAACTTAAAAAAAAAAAAGCAAAAAAAAAGTTAAACCAATTTACTATATAACCTAGCCATTCTACTCCTAGGTATATATCCAAGAGAACTAAAATGATATGTCAACATAAAAACTTACATGTAAATGTTCATTTAACAGTATTACTCACCATGGCGGAAAAGTATAAACAATTACCAACTGATGACTAGACAAAATGTGACATATTCATACAAGAGATTATTATTAAGTGATAAAAACTATGTACTGGGCAGCCCCGGTGACACAGCGGTTTGGCGCCGCCTGCAGCCCAGGGTATGATCCTGGAGACCCAGGATCGAGTTCCACGTGGGGCTCCATGCATGGAGCCTGCTTCTCCCTCTGCCTGTGTCTCTGCCTCTCTCTCTCTCTCTCTGTTTCTCTCATGAATAAATAAATAAAATCTTTAAAAATAATAATAAATTTTAAAAAAAGAAAAAAAAAAAACTAGGTACTGACACATGCTACACCACAGGTGGACTGAATACAGCATGCTAACTGAAAGAAACCAGATACTAAAGGCCACATGTTATTTGATTCACAATTATATGAAATGTACTTGCAAATCCACAGACACAAAAAGTGGCTGCTGAGGGACAGGGGGGAACCAGAACTGACTGTTAACAGGTATGGGGTTTCTTTCTGGGGTGATGGAAATATTTTGGAATTAGATAGTAGAAATGGTTGCATAACCTTGTAAATATACTAAAACCCACAGAATTATACACTTTAGAATGATGAATTTTACATTATGCAAATTAATCTCAATTTTAAAAAGTAAACACACTCTTGGAGTGCCCAGGTGCCATAGCTGGTTGAGCGTCGGACTCTCGGTTTCAGTTGGAGTAGTGATCTCAGGGTCATGAGATTGAGCCCCACCGTGGGTCAGCGATCAACAGAGAGTCTGTTTAAGACTCACTCTCGGGGATTCCTGGGTGGCTCGGTGGTTTCGCGCCTGCCTTTGGCCCAGGGCGCGATCCTGGAGTCTCGGGTTCGAGTCCCACGTAGGGCTCCTGGCATGGAGCCTGCTTCTCCCTCTGCCTGTGTCTCTGCCTCTCTCTCTCTCTATGTCTATCATAAATAAATAAAAATAAATCTTAAAAAAAAAAAAAAAAAAGACTCCTTCTCCCTCTACCTCTCACCCCTGGCACTGGTGCTCACATACTCTCTCTCTAAATAAATAAATCTTAAAACAAACAAACAAAAAAAGCATACACGCTCTAGGGGAACCTGGGAAGCACAGTCAGTTGGGCATCTGACTCTTGGTTTCTGCTGGACATGATCTCTGGGTCTTGGGATGGGGTCCTGTGTCAGTGTGCTTGGGTTTCTGTCTTTCTCCCTCTCCCTCTCACTGCTTATGCATGCATACGCATTCTCTCTCATATAAATACACAAATCTTAAAAAAATAGTACACACACTCTCAAACTATTTTTTTTAAGATTTTATTCCTTTATTTTATTTTATTTTTTTATTTTTTTATTTATGATAGTCACACAGAGAGAGAGAGAGAGGCAGAGACATAGGCAGAGGGAGAAGCAGGCTCCATGCACCGGGAGCCCGACGTGGGATTCGATCCCGGGTCTCCAGGATCACGCCCTGGGCCAAAGGCAGGCGCCAAACCGCTGCGCCACCCAGGAATCCCTATTCCTTTATTTTAGAGAGAGTGAGTCAGACAGCATGAGTAATAGGGGCAGGGGAAGAGGGAGAGAGAATCTCAATCTCCATGCTAAGTGAATGTAGAGCTGGACGCAGGGCTTGATTCTAGGACCCTGAGATCATGACCTGAGCAGAAACCAAAGGTCAGACGCTTAACCCTCTGAGCCACCCAGATGCCCCTCAAACTAATTTTTAAGAAACAAAATAGGTAACAATCACCAATGTAGCCACATAACTAAATGAATAAACATACAAATCAAGCTGAAGCGCCCCTTGGCATTCTCCTCACCTCCTTCACTATCAACACATAACAGGTCTCCTCCCACACACACACACTCATAGCTCATTATTCAGATAAACAGAATAAACAATCCCTGGCGGGAGAACTAGTTCTTCTACCTCTCTGTCTACAGTCATCAAAGTTCGCATGCCTGAACACAATTACCTTTCAACGGATTCGTATTTCACCTCTACCTCCTCTCTTGCTTACTGAAATGCTATTCATTCATCTTTCAAAAACCAAATCAAATTCCAACTCATCCACGAAGTGCTCTCCATTCTTCAAAACTTTTTCCAACTGACAGAACAGATGTTATAGACACAATTCATAAGTCTTCTATGAGGGAAAAATGCACTGACTCTCACCCTCTATTCGGTAGCAGTGTGAAAAACAGGGTAAGAGGGGCAGGATTAAAGGTAGGGAGATGGGGGTGAATTCAAGGATTGGCAGTGAAAATTCAAATACAAATCTCTGGTTAAATAAGAAGAAAATCCTCTTTATCAGAATCTATCCTAAGAAATTGCTCTCAACTTGTCATATGTGGGCTGCACTTACAGATCTACAATTAGCTTTCCTCTTCTATATATTTTATAATACATGACTGGAAGCAGTCTATAGCAAATTATAGTGTATCCAATGAATGAATATGAAGACATTTTAATATGGAGGGATATGATTTTATATGTGGAAAACTCTAAAGATCCCACAAAAAAATATCTGTAGAAATAAATGAATTCAGCAAAGTAGCAAGATAGTCAACACACAAAAATCAGTTGCATTTCTATACACAGTGAAAAATCTGAAAAGAAAATTCAAAAACAGTTCCATTTATAATAGCATCAATGAATAAAATACAGTTGACCTTTTTTTTTTTTTAAGATTTTATTTATTCATTCATGAGAGGCAGAGAGAGAGGCAGAGACACAGGCAGAAGGAGAAGCAGGCTCCACGCAGGGAGCCGGACCCGACACAGGACTCGATCCTAGGTCTCCAGGATCACGCCCTGGGCCAAAGGCGGCACCAACCGCGAGGCAGAGGCACTGGGGCTGCCCACAGTTGACCTTTCAACAATGCAGGAATTGGGGGCACCAACTAGCCACAGTCAAACATCTATGTATAACTTTTGACTCCCCCAAAACTTAACTACTAATAGCCTCTGTTGACCAGAAGCTTTACCAATAATAGAAACAATTAACAAATATTCTGTAGATTATATGTATTATATATTGTATTCTTACAATAAAATAAGGTAGAGAAAATATTAAGAAAATCATGAAGAGTAAATACATTTACAGTACTGCATCAAAAAATTCTGCATATTGGGATCCCTGGGTGGCTCAGTGGTTTAGCACCTGCCTTCGGCCCAAGGCATAATCCTGGGGTCCCGGGATCAAGTTCCACATCGGGCACCCTCCATGGAGCCTGCTTCTGCCTTTGCCTGTGTCTCTGCCTCTCTCAGTCTCTCATGAATAAATAAATAAAATCTTAAAAAAAAAAATTCTGCATATTAAATGTTTCCACACAATTCAAACCTGTGTGGTTCAAGGGTCAACTGCACTTGGGAATTAACTTAACCAAAGAGGTCAAAGACCTATACAATGAAAACTACAAAACACTGCTGAAAGAAATTAAAAACAGTATAACTAAATGGAAACACATCTCATATTAACAGAGTGGAAAATACTGTTTAAAAGTCAGTACTACCCAAAGCCATCTATAGATTTGATGCAATCCCTACCACAATTCCAATGACATTTTTTCATTCAGAAATAGAAAAACTCATCCTAAAATTTTTATAGAATTTCAAAGGACCCTAACCAAAACAATCTTGAAAAAGAACAAAACTGAAGGACTCATACTCCCTGATTTCAAAAGGTACTAGATGCTACAGTAATCAAAACAGCATGTTACTGCTGCCATGAACAGAAATATAGAGACCAGTGGAACAGAATAGAGCCCAGAAATAAAGCTTTGCACAGATGGCCAAGTTATTTTTGACAAGGGTGTCAAAATTATTCAATTAAGAAAGGACAGGGGTGCCTGGGTGGCTCAGCAGTTGAGCATCTGCCTTTGGCTCAGGATGTGATCCCGGAGTCCCAGGATTAAGTCCCACATCGGGCTTCCTGCATGGAGCCTGCTCCTCCCTCTGTCTATGTTTCTGCCTTCCTGTGTCTCTCATGAATAAATAAATAAAATCTTAAAAAAAAAAGAAAAGAAAAGAAAAGAAAAGAAAAGACAAGACAAGACAGTTTTGGGGAGGCCTGGGTGGCCCAGCAGTTTAACTCCTGCCTTCGGCCCAGGGCGTGATCCTGGAGTCCCGGGATCCAGTCTCAAATCAGGCTCCCTGCGTGGAGCCTGCTTCTTTCTCTGCCTATGTCTCTCATGAATAAATAAATAAAATCTTAAAAAAAAAAAAAAAAGTTTTTTCAACAAATGATGCTGGAAAAATTGAATATCTACATGCAAAAGAATGAAGCTGGATTCTTACCTAACAACATTTACAAAAATTAACTCAAAATGTACCAAAGACTTAAAAGTAAGACTGAAAATAATAAAACTCTTAAAAGCTTGACAACATTGGATTTACAAAGATTTCTTAGATATAACACCAAATGCATAGGTAATAAAAATAAATCGGACATCATGACAATTTTAAAATTTTGTGCATCAAAAGACACTATCAACAGTAAAAATGCAACTCACAGGAGAAAATATTTGCAAATCATATTCAATAAGGGATTCATACCCAGAACATAGAGAACTCCTAAAACTCAAAGCAACCAAAAAATCTGACTCAAAGTAGGCAAAATATTTAAATAAACATTTCTTCAATGATATATAAATGACCAAATAAGCACTTGAAAAGATGCTCAACATCACTAATATTAGGGAGGTACAAATCAAAAACACAGTGAGGGGCGCCTGGGTGGCTCAGTCGGTTAAGCATCTGCCTCAGGTCATGACCCTCAGGCTGAGCCCCATGTCGGGCTCCCGGCTTAGCAGGGAGTCTGCTTCTCCTTCTCCCACTGCCCCCACCTCTGCTTATGCGTGCTCTCTCTCTCTCACTCTCAAATAAATAAAATCTTTAAAAAAAAAAAAAAAAAACCCACACAGGGAGATTATAACCTCACACCCTTTAGGATGGCTATCAAAAAAAAAGAAAGAATCAGAAAACAAGTGTTGGTGAGGATGTGAAGAAACTGGAACCTTTGTACAATGTTGGAGGGAATACATGTGCAAGCCACTATGGCAAACAGTGGCAGTTCCTCAAAAAACTAAAAACAGATTTACTGTACGATCTAACAATTCTACTTCTAAATCCATATATACTGAAAAAACTAAAAGCAGGAACTTGAAGAGGTACACCCACGTTCTTAGCAGCATTATATACAATAGCCAGAAGATGGGAACAACCCAAGTATTCATCAACAGATGAATGGGTAAACAAAATGTGATATATACATACACTGGAATATTATTAAGCCTTAAAAAGGAAGGAAAGTTCTTTACTCAAAGAATACAAAAACACTAATTCAAAGGGATACATGTGCCCTTGTGTTTAGGGCAGCATTATTTATAATAGCCAAAATACAGAAGCAGCCCAAGTGTTCACTGATCAATGAATGGATAAAGATGTGGCATATATACACAATGGAATTTATGTAGCCATTTAAAAGAATGAAATCTTGCCATTTGCAACCACATGGATGGAGCTAGAGAGTATAATACCAAGTGAAATAAGTCAGTCAGAGAAAGACAAATACTGTATAATTTCACTGATATGTGGAATTTAGGAAATAAATGAGCAAAGGGGAGAAGAGACACAAACCAAGAGACAGACTCTTAATTACAGAGAACAAACTGGTTACCAGAAGAGAGGTGGGGGGATGGGTGAAATAGGTAAGTGCACTTGTGATCAGCACAGGGTAATGTATGAAAATGTTGAATCACTATATTGTACCCCTGAAACTAATATAACACTGTATGTTAACTGGAATTAAAATTAAAACAATTTTTTTTTAAAAAGGAAATCCTGACACATGCTACAACATGGATATGATCTTTGAAGATATTATACCAAGTGAAATAAACTCGTCAGAAAATGACAAATACTGGGATGCCTGGGTGGCTCAGTGGTTGAGCATCTGCCTTCCGCTCAGAAGGCAGGGTCCCAGGATGGAGTCCCGCGTCGGCTCCCTGCATGGAGCCTGCTTCTCCCTCTGCCTGTGTCTCTGCCTCTCTGTGTGTCTCTCATGAATAAATAAATAAAATCTTAAAAAAAAAAAAAAAAAGAAAATGACAAATACTGTATGATTCTACTTATATGAGGTACTTAATGTAGTCAAAATCAATCACAGAGACAGAAAGAACGATGGTTGCTGGGGACTAGGAGAAAGGGGGAATAGGGAGTTGTTTAATGGGCATAGATTTTCAGTTTTATAAGATGAAAAGAGTGACCAAAATGGATGGTGGTCATGGATGCACAATGTACAAATGTATGCTACAAATACAATGCTACAAATGTATCTAATACCACTGAACTGCACACTTAAAAATCATTAAGGTGCTAAATTTTATGTGTATTCCACTATAATTGGGAAAAAAAAAAAACAGAAGCATATGTAGGAGTTAAATGTTAAGTATGGCTTTTCCATTAACCATGTCCTTCCTGATGGAGCATATGTTATAAACTCATTTACTCCCAGAAGGGAAAAATACTTAAGAGCAGAAGTTCTGCAAGCTCTATGTCAAACTACATGTTTTCAAGATCTAAAAGGACTCTTGATAATCAATTCCCAAAAGTGATAAACACAAAAAGATATACACAGGATACAGAAAATCACCAATGGCAAATATATGTTAAAAAATGTTCAAACAAACAAACAAAAAAATGTTCAAACACTCTAGTAATCAATGAATGAAAAATTAAACAAGACACCATTTTTCACCTACCAAATTTAGTTTGGGAGCAGATGGAAATAAGGCATCTCGAAAAAGGCCCAGGTTTTTCTAATCCACACTCATTATCTTCCCTTCCTCAAGCCCCAATCAATTAATTATTCCAATCCCGTTTCCATCTCCCACTTCTAGAACTCTGGATAATAATAACAATGACCAGAGGTGCCTGGCTGGTTCAGCTGGTGGCACATGAGACTCTTGATCTCCAGGTTTTAAGTTCAAGCCCCACGATGGGTGTAGAGATCACTAAAAATTTTTTAATCTTAAAAATAATAATACCAATAACAAAACCAACAACCTCCAAATCCAATTGAGCATCTCACTAAACATCTCAAAGTCAGGGATGGACATCCTCTATCCTCTCTGAACTTATTTTTCCTGGCTTCCATGACACCTTTTGGTCTTCTGCCTTTTTTCCCTACCTCATTGGCTGTTTCTTCCATTCTATGTTCAATCTTCTTCCCATACTGCAGCTCGAAGTATTAGCGATCAAGTGTCAATTTTCACTTCTCTATCTATATTCTTTCCCTTGGTGATCTCATGCAGTCCCATACCTTTCAATATCATCTATGTAATGAATTCCAAAGTTTTATCTAACAGCTCCTAGCTCTCTCTTCCATGAGCTCTAAACCTGCACATCCAATTTCCTCAATATACCAACTTCATAACTGATATACATCTCACATTTAATATACCCAAAACAGAACTCGTGATTTTTCCCCCTTCAAGTTTCTCTTCCATTCTTCTCCCTCTCAGTAAATGTCACTATCTACCCATAGCTGCTCAAAACAACTACCAAAAAAAAAAAAAAAAAAAAAAGAGAGAGAATTCTTGGGGCATCTGATTAGCTCAGTAAGTAGAGGATGCAACTCTTGATCTCAGAGACCTGAGTTCAAGCCCCAGGATGGGAAGAGAGTTTAACTTAATTTTAAAAAATATATAAAAGGGTGCTTGGGTGACCGAGTATGTTAAACATTCGACTCTTGACAGTTCAAGTCATGATCTCAGGGCCAAAAGATAGAGCCCCACTTCAGCTCCGCGCTCAGCAGAGTGTCTACTGGAGATTCTCTCTCTCTCTCTCTCTCCTCCCCACCCCTGCCCCCTCCTCCTGCTCTCTAGGACTCAAGCAATCCTTCTCTCTCAAATAAACAAATCCTTAAAAACACATTAAAAAAAAAAAAAGTAAAGAAGTCTCCTATTTTCCCACTAACCCACTCACAAGTCTTGTTCATTCTACAACCAAAATAATGTTTAAATCTCTGTACTCTTCATCTCGCTGCCACGGACCTAGTTCAAGGTACTGCAAACAGCATCCTAACTGATCTCCCCGCTCCCATATTCACCCTCTTCCTCTACAGAGCAGTCAGATTATGCTACCTGCCTTCTTAAAACCTTCAAAGGATTCGTATGAAAACTAAATTCCTAACCAGGGCATTATCTGCCCCACTATCTTTGAAAGAATATACAGAACCAAAAATACGCAATATCTCGAGGCAGCAGAACTATGAATACTCTTCCTCATTTTGCTTGTCTATATTTCTTCATTTTTCTATGATGAATACTTGCTATTTGCTTATTAAGAATAAAGGATACTGCCGAATACTGTATATTACATCTCGTTTTAACACCATAAGGAGAAAAGAGAATGGAAAATTGTAAGTAAACTCTAATTGCAACTGTTACAAGCTTAGATGAAAATACCAGCAAACACATCCAGAACACTAAGAAAGAGGTGTCAGGGCCGTGGGGTTATTTGGTGATATTTTCCTCCTCTACTTTCTATTCTTTACCCTGATTACACTCACGATAGAAGACAAGGTTATGATATAAACCTCATTCATTGTCTTTTGCAATCCGGCCACAACCCACCAAACCAGCCTTTCCTCCAAGTCCTCACTTTCCCAAGCTTTCCGCTGTCACCCCGCACTGTGTCACGCCTCTGGTGCTTCTAACTGGAGCGTATGCCCGGAAAATCCTCCAACCTTTCTAAATCCCACTCATCCTTCGCGAGGGAGGACCGTAAGGATGGCGACAGGTTGGAAGCAGACTCCGCGGTGCCTGTCGGTAAACCCACAACTTGCCGGTGCTGGAGCCAAATCTCGTCTCCGTCTCCACCGCAGGCCACCGAGCCCAACACGCCGAGAGCTCCAGCCCCGGGGGTCCCTGACCCCGCCGCCCTCGGAGAGCGCTGAGCCCCGAGGAAGGACCCCACACACGCAGCTGCGGGCTCCCGCTCCGGAGACGCCCCCGACCGGCACGCTCACCCCGCCCGCTCCCCGCGGTGCTCGGCGGCCCGCAGTCGCCGGCTCCCTCCCCCTCCCCCGCCCCCGCCCGCCGGGGCCGCGCGGCGGGCAGGGTGGGGGAGGGGAGCGCACGTGCCCGCGCCGCCCCCGCCCAGACAATGCCCGGGAGAGCGGAGCGCGCGCCCGGCCGGCCCGACCCCGCTCCCGCCAACACTCACCCTCTCCCGGGTCTCCGGCCGAAGCGCAGGGCCCGCCGGGCGCGGCGAGAGGGCACGAGGGAGGTGCGGGAGCGGGCGAAGCCCCGCGGAGCCGCCCCGCCACGAGGCCCCAGCGACCCCGGAGCCCGCGGAAGCACACGGCTCGGCGGAGCCCGCCCGTCCCTCTCGGCCTCGCACGTCAGCACCAGGGGCGGGGCGAGGCGCGCGTGCGCGGCGGCGGCGGCGGCGGCGGCGGCGCGCGCGCGGCCCGGGGGCGGGGCTTGCAGGGATGTGGGCGGGGCCGGGGCTCCAGCGGGGGCTGGGGCCCGCGCAGGGCTGGAGCTGGGGTTGGCGGCGGCCGGACTCTGATGGGGACTGGTGCTGCCGCACTGCCTGGGGAGCCTGGATGCCCGTTCTGGCAGAGGCACCGTCATTTATCATATTCCTCCCTAGAAGATGGCGAGTTCCAGCCTCCGGTCTGACAGACCGACTATTCATTCTCCCAGCGTAGATGAACCTCCCACAGGTCTAAAACAGTAGTAATGATTTGTGTGTGTTTATCATCTTGTGCCAAGCTTTGTGTTAGGTGCTAGGGATACGGATAACAATAGTTATCACTGACCTATTATGCAGATGCAGAAATTGAGGCTCGGAAAGGTTGGGACTTCACTAGTTTATACAACTAGTGAGTGACCATCCATCAAATCCTAAGTATCTTTTGAGCCCACCTTTCCCTTTCTTTCTTCCTGTAACATCCTGCCTGAGGCCTCATCATCTCTCTGCCCAAGACTGCTGCAGCTCTCCAAGGATCTGTCTCTGTCTTCCTTCAATCTGTTCAACTCACTGTGTAAAAATTTACCCCTGGAGCTGAGTAGTAGGTTTAGAGAGAGTTCACTTATAATTTTTTATACTATTTATGTCATCAATTTTTTGGATGTACTTAAATTTAATAAATTGTTCTAAAGAATTTAGCATGCACGCAAAAAGTATTTGTTGAAGGGTGCCTAGGTGGCTTAGTGGGTTGAGCATCTGCCCTAGGCTCAGGTCATGATCCCAGAGTCCTGGGATGGAGTCCACTCCCTGCTCAGCAGGAAACCTGCTTCTCCCTCTGCCTCCTTCTGCCTGCCACTCCCTGTGCTTATGCTCTCTCTCTGTCAAATAAAATCTTAAAAAAAAAAAAAAAGAAAAAGTATTTGTTAGGGGCACCTGCCTAGCACAGCCGGTTGAGCCTCCAACTCTTGGTTTCTTTTTTTTTTTTTTTTTTAATTTTTTTTAATTTTTATTTATTTATGATAGTCACAGAGAGAGAGAGAGAGAGAGAGAGGCAGAGGGAGAAGCAGGCTCCATGCACCGGGAGCCCGACGTGGGATTCGATCCCGGGTCTCCAGGATCACGCCCTGGGCCAAAGGCAGGCGCTAAACCGCTGTGCCACCCAGGGATCCCAACAACTCTTGGTTTCTACCAAGGTCCTGATCTCAGGGTGGTGGGATAGAGACCCTCCTCAGGCTCTGCTCATCAGAGAGTCAGCTTGAGATTCTCTCTCTCTCCATCCCCCCCACCCCCACTCCACCCTCATCTTCCTCTGCCCCTCCCCCTCAGACAAGCACATGTGTGCAGTGCATGCTCCCTCTCAAATAAATAAATATTTTTAAAATACACATTTGTTGAATAAATGAATAGTAAGGCCAAGAACTGACTCCAAAGCTCTGCATAATAAGGGAATTGAAGGGTTATTAATATATCACACACAACCCAGATGCCTGGGTGGCTCAACAGTTGAGTACCTGCCTTCAGCCCAGGGAGTGACCCTGGGGTCCCAGGATTGAGTCCCAAATCAGGCTCCCTGAATGAAGCCTGCTTCTCCCTCTGCCTGTATTTCTGCCTCTCTCTGTGTGTCTCTTAAGAATAAATAATAAAATCCTTAATATATATATACATATATATATGTGTGTATATATATATATATATATATATATATCACCCCTGTCCTCCTGACCTTAGGGTCTATTAACAGTAAAGACAGATTAATAATATTTGTTCAGCACATTTTTATTGCGTTTTGATCTTCTGGCACTGTGTGGCCAAGCACTGTGTTAGGCACTAAGGATCGAGAAG
Organism: Canis aureus; assembly: GCF_053574225.1. Classification (NCBI taxonomy): domain Eukaryota; kingdom Metazoa; phylum Chordata; class Mammalia; order Carnivora; family Canidae; genus Canis; species Canis aureus. The sequence goes on along the minus strand of NC_135641.1, from coordinate 21,254,054 downwards.
AAACAAAACAGTACCTGCCCTTGTGAAATGTAGACAATGTGATCTGAAAGGCAGGGAAAGCCCTCCCTGATCCTGAAGCTAAGACCCAAAGAGAGAATAGGAATTGGGGAGGTAAAAAATATATTTCATGGAGAAAGAGGTAGGGCAAGAGGTCAGCATGAGTGTGTCAGTGTTCCCCTGCCTTTGAGGTCTAACTCTGAGGTAGAGACTGCCTTGGGGCAAACAGGCTTGAGCAATGGAATGGAGAAAGGGCCCACAGCAACCATCTGGCTGAATATTGACGGGCCCATCAGGCAACCCATCTCAGAATATCCATGGGCCCTAACTAACCAATGGGCTACTTATAACCAGGCACAGCACCAAAAAGGGAAAATTCTGTATGTGACCATACCTCCTCACCATCCCTCTTTAAAAACAGCCCCTACCAGGGCAGCCCAGGTGGCTCAGCAGTCCAGTGCTGCCTTTGGCCAAGTGCATGGTCCTGGAGACCTGGGATCAAGTCCCACGTCGGGCTCCTTGCATGGAGCCTGCTTCTCCCTCTGCCTGTGTCTCTGCCTCTCTCTCTCTCTCTCCCTGTGTCTCTCATAAATAAATAAATAAAAATAAAAACAGCCCCTACCCACTGTTTCCTGGCAAACAGCCTTTTTGCTGTCCCACCTACTGCTCCCTTGTGGTGTATTCAATAAACTTCTATGTCTTTGTTTTGCCTCAGGTGAATCATTTTACAGCCCATCCCACCGTATCATCACCCCACATTGGGGGCCCCCATCTGGTTGGACAGACACCACAGGTAGACACTGCTTAGAAGTGTCCAGCTAGGGGATCCCTGGTTGGCTCAGCAGTTTAACGCCGCCTTCAGCCCAGGGCATGATCCTGGAGTCCTGGGATCAAGTCCCACATCAGGCTCCCTGCATGGAGCCTGCTTCTCCCTCTGCCTGTGTCTCTGCCTCTCTCTTTCTCTGTGTGTGTGTGTGTGTGTGTCTCATGAATAAATAAATAAAATCTTAAAAAAAAAAAAGAAGTGTCTAGCTAACTGAGCATAGAGGTAGGGCTAGTCCACTTCTCCCAACCCAGTTTGGTTGGCTGCCCAATTCTGGCAGATGTCTCACATTGAGCAGGGCTCAGGAGCAGAGAGTAGCATGGGAGAGAGAGGGGATGCTCGTTGTCCTCAACTTACAAATGGTGTGCCAGAAACCCAGATTTCTCTGTATGCTCCCTGCCAGGCAAAATAACATGGTTGAGAGCCATGGATGGGACAATGGGTATTATGCCAGGGACAAGATGAGCCTAAACCAGGGGCAGTAGTGGACTAATTGGCAGGGAATGGCTGAAGAATATGACCAAGAGCCAAAGGATGTACAGAGCTGAAAGCCCCAGGAAGAGCTAAAGTGGTTCCAAGTCACCTGGTGAGAGGAGCAGGGATGGGGGATGGGATGAGAGACATTCAGGTATCTGAATCTCAAGGTGTGGAAGCAACAAATCATGAGCTTGCCAGCCAACAACCTCAGCAGCTGATGACAGCAGAGCTGTGATGACCAGACATGACTAGGGAGCAGAAGCCAGTGAGAACCCAGACTACAGCTCACAGCTGTGCACACAGATCTGAGACCCTCTGGCCACTTCCTCTAAGGTTCCCTTTGATCCCACAGGCCATCTTGGGAAGTCAAGGTGGGGGGAGGGAAAGTTCTGGCAGGACTGCAACTTTAAACTGACTGAATGTTTACCCAAATGAGACTCTTTAAGACTAGATAACTTTAATTAGCAAATTTCAGTTTAGCCCAGCCCCGATAGCAGTGAGAGCCTCCGAAGAAGTTTGCCTCATTTAATGAGATGTAACATAGCTATAGATTTTTACAGTGTGCACATTTCCATAACAGAGATAAGCTGAATTGGGCAGAGTAAAGAAAGATAGCACAGCACAGGGGAAGTACATTTAATATTAGGAGGTGGAAAAGGCCTTCCTGAAAAAACATTCAGTGAAAGCTGAAGTCAGTAGAAGCCTTTGGGGCATGATCATGCCTACCGCAAGGTAAGAAGGAAGCCCAAGGGAACTTATATAAGAGCAGAGTGGCTGGGGCTGGGGCTGGGGCTGGGGCTGGGAGCAAGATCACACAGGAGGTGGTGTTAAGATTTTGATCTTTGCTGTAAGAATAACAGGAAGTCATTGAAGGGGTTTAAGCAGGGGAGTAATGTATTTTATTTGCCCTTGTAAAAGGATTGTTTACCTTGCGAATGGGTGGGGAATGACTGGAAGGCTGTGTGAGCAAGAAGCAGCTCAACGGTTGGAAAGTGAGTCTCCTCGATGAAAAGTGAGGATGGCCTCCACTGAACGGTGGAGTCAGAAGAAGTAGAGAGATTCAAGAATTGTCGAGAAAATACTGAGACATTTGGTAATGGAGACTGACCCTGCTAAGTCAAATGCGTGTAGACGAATCCACCCCAACCTTCAAGCAGACACAGTCCTGCACAGCTGGAGGTGGGATTTCAGGGGCCTCTTAGCTAAGCCTCCTCAAAGAGGGAGGCCTGGAGGAGGAGATTAGGAGGGAGAAGAACTGAGATTGACCTCAAGGTTTCTGGCATTGGCAAATGGGGTTTAAAGGTGCCATTTCCTGAGCAGAGGGAGTCTAAAGGAAGAGCAGATTTTGTATGTTGGAGGTTGGGTGAAACAAGAGTTCCCTTTGAGGAGCACTGGGTGGCTCAGCAGTTGAGCCAGAGGCCTGGGATCGAGTCCTGCATCAGGCTTCCTATTGGGAACCTGCTTCTTCCTCTGCCTGTGTCTCTGCCTCTCGTGACTAAAATCTTATAGAAAAAAAAAATTCCCTTCGGGACATGTAAGTAGAAGGCCTGAAGAGCAAACAGGGTCATATGACCCTGGGGCTCAGCGGGGAACTGGTGGGTGGCGCTGCCAACATGCCTTTCCCAGGCAGTTGTGAGAGCTGGCAAGATTGCAGTGAAAAGCACAGTTCAGGGGGGTTCACAGCTACAGCCCACAATGTCACATTTTGCTTTAAAAAACCCAATACTCCAGGGGCCCCTGGGTGGCGAAGTCAGCAGAGGGTCCAACTCGGTTTCTGCTCGGCTCAGGTCAGAGTCCTGAAACTGAGTCAGATGTCCCGCATTGGGCTCCAGGCTCAGCAAGGAGTCTGCTTGATATACTCTCTCTTCTCCCTCTCTCCCTCCCCATGATCTCTCTCTTTCAATTAAATCAAATCTTAAAAAAAAATAAAAAGCTGGGATCCCTGGGTGGCACAGCGGTTTGGCGCCTGCCCGGGATCGAATCCCACGTCGGGCTCCCGGTGCATGGAGCCTGCTTCTCCCTCTGCCTGTGTCTCTGCCTCTCTCTCTCTCTCTCTCTCTCTCTCTGTGACTATCATAAATAAATAAAAATTTTTAAAAATCTTAAAAAATAAATAAATAAAAAGCCAACACTCCAAACATTGAGAAATTTCACATAATCACCTGGATTTCTCCTTCTCTGAAAAATCAGAAGCTGTGGGAACCTGGACTTGCCTTAGATACTGGCTAACACTGTGTATGTATCAGGCGGTGTTCCAAGCACTTCACAAATTTAATCTAAATAACAGCTTTTTTTCATCTTCTTTATACTTTAAGGAAGCAAAAACTAAAGCAGAGAAAGGTTGAGTAACTTGTCAGACAGCTAAGAAGTGGGGGAGCTGATTGCTCACCCAGGCAGTCTGGCGCCAGGGTCTTCGCTCCCACACCCCCACACCGTGGAGGCCGCTGAAAGGCAGCACCGTTCAGAGAAGCTCTATTGCCTGCAGCAGATGGCCCGGCCCCCTCCCTGCTGTCTCCCCACACCCCCCCATTCCATAGGGACCCTGGGTTGCCAAATATTGTTTAACTCGTGCTGCTGTTTTCTGATGTTAGAGAATTATTTCTCTATACCAAGTAGAAAGTTAAAGATATCATTTTTAAAAAAGATTATTTATTCATGAGAGGCAGAGACAGGCAGAGGGAGAAGCAGGGCAGGGAGCCCATTGTGGGACTGGATCCTGGGACTCCAGGATCACGCCCTGGGTCAAAGGTAGACGTTCAACTGCTGATGCCACCCAGGTATCCCTAAAGTTATAAATACTAAATTGAGGGACATCTGGGTGGCTCAGTTGGTTAAGGGTCTGACTTTTGATTTCGGCTCAGATCATGATCTCAGGGTGTGAGATTGAGCCCCGTGTGGGGATCCACGCTGGGCCTATATAGCCTGCTTAAGATTCTCAAGATTCTTTCTCTGGGCCCGCCCTTACTCTGCTTGTGCTCGCTGTCTCCCACAAAGGAAAAAGAATTAAAATTAAATTGACACGTCTAACTTCTATGGATAAGAATTTAAAAATTATTTGGGAAATTTCTGTTTGTACATTTTCTGATCAGACAAAACCAGTAAAAACAGTTTAAATTACTATTCAGAAGAACACCTGGGTGGCTCAGTAGTTGAGCATCTGCCTTTGGCTCAGGGCATGATCCCGGGGTCCTAGGATCGAATCCCACATCGGGCTTCCTGCAGGGAGCCTGCCTCTCTCTCTGCATTATGAATAAATGAATTAGATCTTTAAAAATTAATATTCAGATTAAATATGTATGAGAAACTCTTCACTATGTTTCCATGCTTTTGATACAATCACGCTTCTGAGGTGATCTCTTATTCCCAAGTATATAAAATTAAAATGATAAAACCAAGGCAACTAAAATGTTAGATAACCTTTAAATTTGGAACAGTTTTATTTAAATAAGGTTGATGTCCTTAGACTGAGATCAGGGTGATTTTGAAAATATGCGTCACCTTAGTTTCAAGTCTTGGGAAAAAAGTATAGTTAACTCAGTCACTTACAGCCTCTCAAGTGGGAAGGGGGATGGGTGATTTAAAAATTTATTTATTTGAGAGAGAGCAGGGGGAGGGGCAGAGGGAGATAGAATCTCAAGCAGACTCCCCACTGAGCACAGAGCCCAATGCAGGGCTGCATCCCATGACCCTGAGATCATGACCTGAGCCGAAATCAAGAGTTGGACGCTTAGCTGAGTCACCCAGGCACCCCAGGATGGGTGGTTTACATTGCTTACCAGTGTCTTCCTTAGTAAAAGTGTGGGAGGAAAGAAGAGGATATGGATTTAAATGTACAACATCAGTGGGGAAAAAAAAGCAACTGTTATTAACATTAGTCAAGAAGGTTCCCGGAATGGTGACACTGACCCGGGAAAAGGAGCCTGTAGTTGGAGGGGCCTAGCTATGGGAGATGTGCAGGGAGGGCTCCAGAGGCAAGAGACCCCTGAGAGCAAACTGAAGGCAGTCATCAGGGAAACCAGGAAAGCCTGAGAAGGATGGTGAACTCCAAGTTCCACCTGAGGCAGAAGCTGGCTCAGGTGGAAAATTGTTGCTAATCTCTGACCCAGAGATTCAGGTGTCCTGGCCTATTTCCTGGGAAGACTATCCACCCTTCTAAGATGAACATGAGTCGGACCCCAGAGCCCTTAAGGTAATGACGTTCCCTTAGTAGGTTGCAGATACTAATTAGACTTCTTAAATGAGAATCTCACTTATGTACAGCCCTAAGCAAACTGTAATTAGTGCCTTGGAGTTACACTTAGGCAGTTACAAATAAATAATTATTGGCGTACCTGGCTGGCTCCATTGGTGGAGTGAGCGACTCTTGATCTCAAGGTTATGAGTTCAAGCCCCATGTTGGGTATACAGCTTACTTAAAGAACACAAAACCTTTGGAGCACTTGGGTGGCTCAGTCAGTTAAGCGTCTGCCTCCAGCTTAGGTCATGATCCCAGGGCCTGGGAGCACCATATCTGGCTCCCTGCTCAGTGGGGAGTCTGCTTCTCCCTCTGCGCTTCCCCCTGCTAGTGCCCTTTCACACTTGTTCTATCTCAAATATGTAAATTTTTAAAAATTTTTGAAAAGGGACACCTGGGTGGCTCAGCAGTTGGGTGTCTGCCTTCAGCTCAGGGCGTGATCCTGGAGTCCTGGGATCAGGTCCCACATCAGGCTCCCTGCATGGAGCCTGCTTCTCCCCCTGCCTGTGTCTCTGCCTCTCTCTCTCTCATTGTCTTTCATGAATAAATAAATAAAATCTTTAAAAAAATCTTTTGAATAAAAGAATTTAAAAACCTTTAAAAAAAAGTAAAGTATTATTCTCAACCAGGTCCAAACAAGAAACCAAATGTCTGACTGGCATATTTGAATTTTGGCAAAACTATACCTCACCATTGTAGATTTTACTGGATTCCATCATTACCTGAAAGAAGTCAGTTATAATGCTTTTTTTTTTTTTTTTTTTTTTTTTAGGATTTTATTTTTAAGTAATATCTACACCCAATGTGAAGCTCAAATGCACAACCCTGGGATCGAGAGTCACTTGTTCCACTGAGTGAGCAAGGCACCCCTACTTGTGCTTGTGCTTGTGCTTTTTTTTTTTTTTTTTTAAGATTTTATTTATTTATTTATTTGAGAGACAGAGTGTGAATGGGGGGCATGGGCTCAAAGGGAGAGGGAGAAGCAGACTCCCTGCTGAGCAGGAAGCCTGATGCAGAGCTCAATCCCAGGACCCCAGGATCATGATCCAAGCTGAAGGCAGACTTTCAACCCACTAAACCATCCAGGCCCCCCTCTACTTGTGCTTCTAACTGTGTGGATTGTGCCGTCACCCACTACACAATACAAACCTTAAGAATGGGGAAGATGATACAATACCTGTTTTCATTCAAGAAGAAAAAGAAGAGGAGGAGGAGCGGTGGAGAAGGAGGAGGAGAAGTTTGGCCTGAAAGGAAACTTTCTTTGACTGGAACTGGTTGGGTTCTCTGTGTTTACTTCATAGAAAAATAAAGCCTCTAGTTGTGGAGAAATTGGAATTCTCATACATTGCTGATAGGAATATAAAAGGGTGTGGCCGCTTTGGCAAACAGCTTGGCAGTTCCTCAAAATGTAAAACACAGAGTTACCGAATGACCCAGCAGTCACACTCCTAGGTGAATCCCAAAACGAAATGAAAGCATGTGTCCACACAAAATTTGTACATGAATGTTCATTGCAAAAAATGTGTATCTTAAGTTGTGGAGTTTTTTGTCATTTTTTTTCTAATAATCTACACTGAATGGAAGACTCGAACGCACAATCCCGAGCTCAAGAGTCGCATGCTCTTCTCGCTGAGCCACCCAGGTACCCCTCAATAAAGTTTCTTTTTTTTTTTAATTTTTTATTTATTTATGATAGGCACACAGTGAGAGAGAGAGGGGCAGAGACACAGGCAGAGGGAGAAGCAGGCTCCATGCACCGGGAGCCCGATGTGGGATTCGATCCCAGGTCTCCAGGATCGCGCCCTGGGCCAGAGGCAGGCACTAACCGCTGCGCCACCCAGGGATCCCAATAAAGTTTCTTTAAAAAAGAAATCTCTGAGCACAGACTAAACATGTCCGACAATTAGTGTGGGAGGTAAGGTAAAATAAATATAAAATTTCCAACCCACCCATATGAGTTGGTTCTGGTGGAACCCAGACAATGTAAAAAGGGGAACATACAAAATAGTTCTACTTAAACTTTAAAGCCTAAAGACTTCTGGTCTTAATCTGGTTATATTTCCTTACATCTTTAATTGGCTTTTTTAATTACTTACTGTTTTTGAATGAACTTCCAAAGATAAATAAGTGCTAAGCTTATTTGTTGACAGAATTTTTAATATCCTTTAATTTCCTTGATAGTATTGACTTGTATGATCCTCTGCTAGTTTTTATCATGATGTTTTCCATGGCTTCCTATTTCATGATCCATCTGTTCTAGAAATGCCCCCAAATGCCCTTAGTCAAGAGGTATAATCCTGACAGAAAATAGCCCTCATTCCCAAATATAATAAGAGGTCTCTGGTGGCCTCAACTGAGCCAAAACAAAGAATGTTGCATATATCAGGTTTCAAAAATCAATTGCTGCCAAGAATGCTGTACTGTTGACCCTAATGTTGGAAATATTTTTTTTAAGATTTTATTTATTTATTCACGAGAGACACACAGAGAGAGGCAGAGACAGCAGCAGAGGGAGAAGCAGGCTCCCCACAAGGAGCCCGATGCAGGACTTGATCCCAGGACCCTGGGATCACAACCTGAGCCAAAGGCAGATACTCAACCACTGACCCACTCAAGCATCCCTGATGTTGGAAGTCTTAACCTGCCTTCACAATGGCAGATTTGGAGATGTTGCCCCTGTAATCAGATCTCAGTTCCTCCAACAAGTGAACAGGGAATTTTAGTTGGTAAGAGCAACCTTCTACAAATTGACCTTGGCACTGATATGAACACATGGGCAGTAACTTTTTAAAAAATATTTTATTTATTTATTCATGAGAATACACAGAGAGGGGAGAGAGAAAGGCAGAGACACAGGCAGAGGGAGAAGCAGGCTTCATGCAGGGAGCCTGACGTGGGACTCGATCCAGGGTCTCCAGGATCACACCCTGGGCTGCAGGTGGCTCTAAACCGCTGAGCCACCGGGGCTGCCCAGTAACCTTTATTTATTTATTTTCCAAACTTTTTTTTTTTTTTTTTTTTTTTTTAAATATGGAACGCTTCACGAATTTGCGTGTCATCCTTGCGCAGGGGCCATGCTAATCTTCTCTGTATCGTTCCAATTTTAGTATATGTGCTGCCGAAGCGAGCACTATTTTCCAAACTTTTATTTGTATGACCACTATGTTTCTCCTTCTGTGCTTATAAAATGCCTCATTCATATGTTCATATGTAAAGTCATCCAGATTTGCTATTCCCTAACTGAGCAGCAGATAATGTCAGAACAGCCATAAATGTGCTTCAGGAATTGTTCACAGTATAAAAGAAACAAAAGGAGGAGAAATCATCAGGGAATTTTCTCCTACTGTTTTGTGTTGTATTCCTTGGAGATAAGACCAAGTGGAAAACCTGAGCGTCAGAGTTTGTGTACAGATTGAATTTGGGTCTTCAGGGCCCCAAATGTGGACAGTCTGTTTTAAAATAAAAAACAAAGCCTCAAAACCAAACCCCATAGTATTGGGTATAATAGCTGGGAAAACTTTTCTGTGACCCTTAACTATATATGGCTTGTACAATGTTGACATTTTTAAAAATTTTTTTTCTTTTAGATTTTATTTATTTATTGACACACAGAGAGAGGCAGAGTCACAGGCAGAGGGAGAAGCAGGCTCCATGCAGGGAACCTGATGTGGGACTTGATCCGGGGTCTCCAGGATCACACCCCAGGCTGCAGGCTGCGCCAAACCGCTGCGCAACTTGGGGCTGCCCTTTTTTTTTTTTTTTTTTTTTTAATTTAAGTAGGCCCCATACCCAGTGGAGCTTGAACTCACAATTTGAAGCTTGAACTCACAACCCTGAGATCAAGACCTGAGCTGAGATCAAGAGTCAGACATTTAACCAGCCAAGTCACCCAGACATCCCCATGTTGACATTTATATTTTGCATAAAAAGACTTATTTACTCAACAACAAAGGTGTAAGAAGCTATGCCTCTCCTCTTCCCCTTGGGTCACCTTGTCTCTCTCCTTCATGAACTCTTTCCTTTTACATGCGGCATACACAGCAACTTGGCAGACTTCACATCTATTCCCAACCTGTTCTCCCTTGCCTCCTTCTATAGAAGCTGGACAGTTGAACACTCAATTTCCTGCCCTCCCCTGAGGCCAGGAGTGACTACATGACTCAGTATCTAAGAAGATGAAACCATTGGTTCAATGAATGAAAAGAATTCCCAAAGAAGAAAGAGCGTTGTAGCTAGTCCTGACTTTGTCCCTCTGTCCCCTTGAATTTATTTTATTTTTTTTTTAAATAATTATTTATTTATTTATTTATTTGTGATAGTCACAGAGAGAGAGAGAGAGAATGAGGCAGAGACACAGGCAGAGGGAGAAGCAGGCTCCGTGCACCGGGAGCCCGATGTGGGATTCGATCCCAGGTCTCCAGGATCGCGCCCTGGGCCAAAGGCAGGCGCCAAACCACTGCGCCACCCAGGGATCCCTGTCCCCTTGAATTTAGATAGGACTCCTAAATGTCCAGCAGCCATCCCTCAACCATAAGATTATAAACCAACACCTTAAAATTAGTGGTGCAGAAAGAAAGCAGGAATCTGGGTCTTTAATGATGATATTGAGCCTCTGTACCAGGCCTAAACTGCCAATTTGCTATGTAAGAAAAATATCCTTTGTTTAAACAACTTGTAGTCAGTTTTTCTATTGTTTCTGGCCAAGGATATTCCTATATGACACATGAGATTGCTTCAGTGTGTTTCTTTCCTGATTCTCCTCAACGTCTCTGATAGTTCTCTCTCCCAGCCTCCTCTTTCTCTGCCAGTACCTAAATACTAAGGTTTCTATGTCTTCTGTCATTGGTCTGTTCTCATTTCTTGAATAATTTTCTCCATGTATACAGCTTGAACTGCCCCTTACATACCAATGAGTTTCCAATCTAGACCATGAATTTAGGTCTCTATGTTGAACCTGGACCGCTATTTTTAAGTACCTTAAAGACATTTCCTCTTGCATGGCCATGAAGCAAATTCAGCCTATCCATAGTTAAACTCATTTTTTCCCATCCAGAGCTTACTTTTCCTCCTTCCTCACCTATTTTGGTTAGCAGTTTCACCTAAGATAGAAACTTTGGAATCTTCTAATCTTCATCTGCCCTCACAGGTCTCATCTAATTGGTCTCCAGATGCTACTGTGTCCATCTTCTTAATTCTTAGGTCATCCTTCCTTCCTTTCCTCCCTCAGCCATTGCTGTGGGCCAGGTGCCCACTCTCACATCTGGATTCATGCATCTCCCAGCTGGTTGTGTTGACTTCCTGCTCTTCCAGTCTAATGTATCTCAGCTGCCCAGCCAACTTCCTACAACACGAATCTGACCACCTCTGCCATTTAAGATGCCTCCCAGTGCTCCACCCCCATTGCCTAGGGCTAGTGGTTCTCAAATTTTTTCATCTGCATTACCTAAAGGAATTCTTCAAACACAGATTTCTGGGCCCTCCTCCCATGTTTTTGATTCAGTAGGTCTGGAGTAAGTCCTAAAATGTGCATTTATTATTATTATCTTTTAAAGTAGGCTCCACACCCAACATAGGCCTTGAACGTATGACCTTGAGGTCAAGAGTCGCATGCTCTACCAACTGAGCCAGGTGCCCCCTAAAATGTGCATTTGTAACAAATTTAGGAATGATGCTGATCAGGAACCACACTTTGAGAACCTCTGGCCTAGACTAAAATTAAAGCTTATTAACACAAGTTTTAAGATCATTTACAATCTACCTTCCCAGTTTCTGGCTGTTGCTCCCCATATTCCCGAAGTTATTTTCAAAGTCACCTTCCATTTCTATGGAAACTCAAGGTCTTGACTCATTCTCTTCTCCCTGCCTGGAATGCATGTCATCCTTCTCATTCCTGGCAAACTCCTTTACCAATTATTCAAGGAAAGTCCAGCTCCAATCTTCCATTCTCTTAAAGAATTAATTTACTGTTTCCTCCTCTATACTCCTTGGCACTTCATACATAGGGTATTTTATAGTCTTGCTACTTAAACCATGGTCCTCAACTAACACTAGGGACATCACCTAGAAGCTAGTTAGAAATGCAGACTCTTAGGCCTTACCCCAGACCTACTGAATCAGAATCTGCAATTTAACAAGATCCCCAGGTGATTCCTGTGCAAAAAAAAGTGTGAGAGGCACTACTGGGCACAGCTTCATGCTAGGCATTGTGATAGATGGTTTGATGACAATATTTTCTTTGATTCCTTCAGAAGTCTTATGGCTTATTATTTGCCCACAATTTATAGAGGAAGTAGAGGTTGGTAGTAGCAGAGCTGGGTTTCAAACCTACGGCCATCTGGCTTAAAAAAACCTTACTCTTGGGCAGCCCCAGTGGCCCAGCGGTTTAGCACCTGCCTTCGGCCCAGAGTGTGATCCTGGAGTCCCCGGACTGAATCCCACGTCGGGCTCCCTGCATGGAGCCTGTTCCTCCCTCTGCCTGTGTCTCTGCCTGTCTCTCTCTGTGTCTGTCATGAATAAATAAATAAAATCTTAAAAAAAAATAACAAAAAAACCTATGCTTACTGTACTATACCTATTGTCTCCCTTTAACAGGTCTTTACACAAAGTATTGTTAATTATCTATCCATACATCTGGCTCCCTGTCCATCTCTAGATTTCAAGGATAAAAACAAGGAAGAACCATTGTTCTTTCTCATTGTCAACTCCAGTTCTGATAGCAACTTTGGGTAGGATGGGCTTCTTGAAGGAAAGAGTTTACATGAATTTTAAAAAGAGTTTACATGAATTTTAAAGCTGTTTTTTTAAAACAGCTTTATTGAGATATAATTCAAACACCACATAATTAACCCATTTAAAGTATACAATTTAGTGGTTTTAAATATATTTACAGAACTGTGCCATCATCACCACCATCAATTTTGAAACATATCATCACCCCCCAAACTGTATAACCATCAGCAATGACTCCGATTTCCCCCAGCACCCCAACTCCAGGCAACCATCAACCTACCCCTGTCTCTGTAGCTTTGTATATTCTATATGTTTCACATAAATGGAATTGTACAATAGGTAGCCTTTTGTGACTGGCTTCTTTCACTTAGTGTGATGCTTTAAAAATTCAGCCATGCTGTAGCATGTATCAGTGTTTCCTTTCTCTTTACTGCTGAGTAAAATTCCATTATATGGATAGACAACCTTTTTTTTTAATTTATTTATTTATTCAGGAGAGACAGAGAGAGAGGCAGAGGGAGAAGCAGGCTCCATGCAAGGATCTCGATGTGGGACTCGATCCGGATCCTGGGATCAGGCCCTGAGCCGAAGGCATCGCTCAACCGCTGAGCCACCCAGGCATCCCAATACACCACTTATTTGTCCACTCATCAGTTGATAGACATTTGAGTTGCTTCCACCTTTTGGCTGCTATAAATAGCACTGTTATCAACATTGATGTATACATTCTTGTGTGGACATACATTTTCATTTCTCTGTTTATATACCTAGGAGTGGAATTGCTGGGTCATAATTCTGTGTTTAAGTTTTTTTTTTTTTTAAAGATTTTATTTATTTATTCATGAGAAACACACAGAGGAGAGAGAGGCAGAGACACAGGCAGAGGGAGAAGCAGGCTCCATGCAGGGAGCCCGATGTGGGACTTGATCCCGGGTCTCCAGGATCACACCCCAGGCCGAAGGCGGCCCTAAACCGCTGAGCCACCCGGGCTACCGTGTGTTTAAGTTTTTAAGGAAGGACCTGACAGACTGTTTTCTAAAGGAGCTACATTATTTTAAATATTCAGCAGCAGGATTCCATTTTTTCCATATCCTTGCCAACATTTGTCATTATTTACCTTTTTAAAAAATTCAATTTATTTAAGCTAAAAATAACTTATCTTTTTTATTACAGTTATTCTGGTATGAAGCTATTGTGGTTTTGATGTGCATTTCCCTAATAATGAATGATATTGAACATCTTTTCATGTGCTTGTTGGTTATTTGTAAATCTTCCTTGGAGAAATGTCTACTCAGATCTTTTGCCTATTTTTGAACTAGGTTATTTTATTTTTAACTTAAATTCATTTAAATTTTTTAAATAAGAAGGATCCATGCCTAATGTGGAGTTCAAACTCATGACCCTAAGATCAAAAGTTGCATGCTCGACTGACTGAACCAGCCAAGTGCTCCCTAATTTTATTCCATTTTTAAGAAGTAAACTCTACCCCAAAGTGAGGCTTGAATTCACAGCCCTGAGATCAAAGTCACACACTGTACTGACAGAGCCAGCCAGATGCCCCTCCCCTACTTTAGTTTTAGTTCTAAGTGTTCTCTATAAGTTATGAGTTGAATTGTGTCCTTCTACCTTCCCTCCAAAGATGTGATGTCCTAACCCCCAATACCTCAGAATTAAGACTTTATACAGCCTTTACAGCTATAACCAAGTTAAAATGAGGTCTTAGAGTGGTCCCTAATCCAATATGACTGGTATTCTTTTTTTTTTTTTTAAGATTTTATTTATTTATTCATGAGAGACACACACACACACAGAGGCAGAGACACAGGCAGAGGGAGAAGCAGGCTCCATGCAGGGAGCCCGGGGGACTCGATCCTGGGTCTCCAGGGTCAGGCCCTGGGCTGAAGGCGGCGCTAAACCACTGAGCCACCTGGGCTGCCCTATGACTGGTATTCTTATGAAAAGGGAAAAACCTGGACATGCACACAGTTGAATCATCATATGAAGATAAAGGCAGAGATCAAGGTGATATAGCAGAAGCTAAGAAACACAAGAAATTGCCAGAAAACATCAGAAGCTATATGAGAGGTACAGAACATATTCTCCTTCACAGCACTCAGAAGAAACCAACCCTTTTGAAAATTTGATCTCAGAATTCTAGCCTCCAGAACTGGGACACGATACATTTTTGTTGTGGAAGCCACTCAGTCCATAGAACTTTGTTATGGTAGCCTCAGGAAACTAGTACAGTACATCTTCTAGATAGGAGTCCCTTATCAGATAACATGATTTGAAAATATATTCTCCAATTCTGTGGATTATCTTTTCTGTTTCTTGATGGTATCCTTTAGAACACAGGAGTTTTTAATTTTCACGAAGTTCAATTTAATTTTTTAAAAGTTTTATTTATTTAAGTAGTCTCTACATCCCACGTGGGGCCCAAACTCAACCCCCAAATCAAGAGTCACATGCTCTTCTGACTGAGCCAGCTAGATGGCCCTGCAGGGTTAATTTTTGAGGCCAGTCTTTGAGGTTTGTTCTGATCCTAGGAAGGGTCTTCGCTGTTTTCTTTCCTTAGTTCTCAATGATAAACTAGCTTGCTTATGATGTTCTCTGATCTCTTGGAGCCACCAGGCTCCCCTTAACTGTTTACCACCATTATTTTCAAGACCTCTCGTAGGTTTGAACTTTCCCACAATTTTTTTAAAAATATTTTATTTATTTATTCATGAGAGAACAGAGAGAGAGGGAGAGACACAGGCTGAGGGAGAAGCTCCCTGCAAGGAGCCCAATGTGGGACTCAATCCTGGGATCCCAGGATCATGCCCTGGCAAAGGCAGATCACAGGTCTTTTTTGTTTGTTTGTTTGTTTGTTTGTTTTAAGATTTTATTTACTTATCCCACAATTGTTTAAAATAAAGTCAGCTTTACAAGCAGAGTGCTTGGGGGGTGTAGCCTCTGGTCTGCTCTTTGGGGGTGGAACCTCTAACATACAAGAGTGGGGTGGCTGGAGGAAGGGTGCCTTAGCCTCTCAGTGATATTCACCTGGAAGTTAACCTAGGACACACAGAGATGAGGGGATGAGGGGATGAGGAATACTAGTGGCCTGCCCTTCTCAAGAAGATATCCTTGACTGATAGCTGGCGTGAGCCCCACCTTCTTGACCACACTAGCTAGGAGTGTAGCTTCTGTCGCACTGAGTTAGGTGGGAGGTGGGGTTGAGAATGTGTAGGGGCTTAACATGCTACAGACTCTGTTCTTACTAAACTTTAGTAGATTTTCTTGAATGAGTGTTTCTTCACTTACTATATGCCCTTAGGGCAATTTCTAGAGCCTTTATTTATTTATTTATTTATTTTTAAATTTTTATTTATTTATGATAGTCACAGAGAGAGAGAGAGGCAGAGACACAGGCAGAGGGAGAAGCAGGCTCCATGCACTGGGAGCCTGATGTGGGATTCGATCCCGGGTCTCCAGGATCACGCCCTAGGCCGAAGGCAGGCGCCAAACTGCTGCGCCACCTAGGGATCCCTTCTAGAGCCTTTAAACGTGGTTTTTAGCCACCATTATTTTCAAGACTTCTCTTAGGTTTGAACTGCCCCACAGTTTTTTTTTTAAGATTTTATTTATTTATTCATGAGAGACACAGAAAGAGAGAGAGAGAGAGAGGCAGAGACACAGGCCGAGGGAGAAGCTGGCTCCTCGCAGGGAGCCCGATGAGGGACTCAATCCTAGACCCGGATCATGCCCTGAGCTGAAGGCAGATGCTCAACTGCTGAGCCACCAGGCATCCCTTTTTAAAATTATTTATTTATTTATTATATATTTTTTAAAAAGATTTTATTTATTCATGAGAGACAGAGAGAGAGAGGCAGAGACACAGGCAGAGGGAGAAGCAGGCTCCATGAAGGGAGCTCTTTAAAAAAAAAAAAAAATCATTTTCACCAGTTACATTTGTTTTGCTGGGGTGTGGGTCCACATAACTCTTCACATCACCCTTCTAGGAGTAATTTATAACGTTTTGATAAAAACAGGATTATTGCAGCTGTGGAGGTAGGGTTATACATGGTGGGTAGGGCTAGCAGTAATAGAATAAGTCAGGAGTAGATTGGGTAGCGATCAATTAACACTTTCAGGTAGCATAACAAGAGAGTGGCAGGGGCACCTGGGCAGCTCAGTCTGTTAAGCATCTGCCTTCACCTCAGGTCATGATCCCAGGATCCTGGGATTGAGCCCCATTTCAGGCTCCCTGCTCAGTGGGCAGCCTGCTTCTCCTTTCTCCCTGCTTGTGCTCTCTATCTCTCTCTGTTAAATAGATAAATAAAGTCTCAAAAAAAAAGCCAACCAAAACCAAACCAAACATGAGAGAGGTAGTAGCTGTGAACCAAAGCAAGGACTGCTAAAGAACTTTAGAGGTTTTTTTTTTTTTTTTTAATTTTTATTTATTTACTTATGATAGTCACAGAGAGAGAGAGAGAGGCAGAGACACAGGCAGAGGGAGAAGCAGGCTCCATGCATCGGGAGCCTGATATGGGATTCGACCCCGGGTCTCCAGGATCGCGCCCTGGGCCAAAGGCAGGCGCCAAACCGCTGCGCCACCCAGGGATCCCAACTTTAGAGGTTTTATAACTTCCCTATTCCTTTGTTTTTCAATGTAACCCTTATTCTTCCCATAGTGATTCACAGTCAAGTAAGTATTCATTACCTACTCTGTGCCAGGCACTTTGTCAGGTCCTAGGAATGGAGTTAGGTTAACAAGACAGACTTGGTCCTTGCCCTCAAGGAGTAAAGAAGAAATCCATTTGGAAAATCAGGAAAGGTTTTATAGAAGAAGCAGCATTGGAGTTGGACTCAGAAGCAAGAAAAGGTTGCTCCAAACCTAAATTTAGACAGAAACCCAAAACCTAATGATAAGGTCAGGGGAAGTCACTGTTATGTAAGATGCTGGGAAATCATTAGGAATGTAACAACATATATTGATGAGATTTTTCAGTTCTAGGCAAATTCAAAATAGCTCATTTGTCACCAGCACTCTATCTTCTCTTTTCTCTCTTTTCACTTTTCAGTGACCTGGGGCTTTCCAAAACTATCCACTAAGTCATCTTATTCCAGCTAGTCCTTGGATCTCACCAAATAAGAAATGGCCCTTTCCAGCTAGTCCTTGGATCTTACCAATTAAGAAATGGTTCCTGATTTTAAAGAGTCCATAACCTGGGGGAAGGAGGTAAAGAGTCAAGTAAACAGTAAAGTACCATGACAGAGGTATATAAAAGGGGTATTGGGGATACAGAAGAGTTCATCTAACTCAGACTGAGGTGGGAAGAGAGTGGTCATGGGAGTTCCCCTGAGGAAATGAATTCTAAGCTCTTTCAGAGAATGGGAAAGATAGCTGGAGGTTAGGAATTCCTGGAGAAGAAAGCCAAGGCACAGAGACGAGTAAACCCATGAAACATCCTCCTCCTTCCCCGGACCCCCACTGCCACCCAAGATTTGGGGAATTTCATATTGTATTTATTTTGTCGAGAAGCAAAGCGTACCTCTTCCTAAAGAATTCAGATCTCTCTCCCTGGGCCTTAGCAGCCAGCTAGTTATATGAACTAGTGTCAATCAATTGATTGTTTTCAGCAGGGATTTCAATCAAGGAGTAAGTGAGGTAAAGATAAATTTGTTAGCTGTTATGGTGGATGGGCAGACATGTTCTCTCCAGATTATTTCTGCTTAAAGATCACTGTTTCACGTCCTGCTTCATGGCTCTTTTGAGCTGTCGCAGTTTCTGTTTTCCAGTTCTGATACTTGGCTCCCTCATCAATTCTCTGACCCTTGGCTGCCTTCCAACAAATTCCTTATTCAGATATAGTTCGTTTCAGTCATATGCCAACTTTGATCTTAAAGTCAAACCATTTGGGAGGCTCTTCCATAAGAGGTCAGATGAAGGCCTGAACTAAGACATTGAGAGGAGGGATAGAAACATAGATGGAGGGGATCCCTGGGTGGCTCCATGGTTTGGCGCCTGCCTTTGGCCCAGGGCACAATCTTGGAGTCCCTGGATCGAGTCCCGCGTCCGGCTCCGGGCATGGAACCTGCTTCTTCCTCCTCCTGTGTCTCTGCCTCTCTCTCTCTCTCTCTCTCTCTTTCTGTGTGTGTGTCTATCATAAATAAATAAATAAATCTTAAAAAAAAAGAAACATGGATGGGGAGAAAGATAGGTAGACATATTTAGATACCAAAGTGGAAGAGTTCGTGGCACAAGGTAGGTACTCAATAAATATTTGAATGTATGATTGAAAAACAGAAAAAAAAAATTACTCCTAGATTTCTGGCTTTGATAAGCAATTTTGTTGCTATTTGCTGCAGAAGAGAGAATGCAAGATAAGTGAATATTTTTGGAGAAGGAGATTCTAGAGTTTAAGGTGCTAGTAATCCCATATTAAACATTTAGGCAGAAATCTCTAAAAGACATTTGGATACAAGTGGGGTGTCTTTTTGGCACAGTTGGTGGAGCATGCAACTCTTGATCTTGGGGTAGTGAATTCAAGCCCCATATTGGGCATAGAGTTTACTTAAAATAATATTAAATTTAAAAAAACATTTGGATACAAGTATATTGACTGAATATTTATATTTAGAAGTCATAAAATACAGTTATAACTGGAGCCATAGAAGTGAGATACTGGTGAGAATGGCTAAAATGAGTAAGATCAGAACAACAAATGTTAGCCTGGATGTGGAGAAAGGGGAACTCCTTACACTGTTGGTGGGAAAGCAGGCTGGTGCAGTCACTCTGGAAAACAGTGTAGAGGTTCCTCAAGAAGTTAAAAGTAGGGGCAGTCCAGGTGACTCAACGGTTTAGTGCCGCCTTCAGCCCAGGGCCTGATCCTGGAGACCCAGGATGGAGACCCATGTTGGGCTCCCTGCACGAGCCTGCTTCTCCCTCTGCTGTATCTCTGCCTCTTGTCTCTGTGTGTCTCTCGTGAATAATAAATAAAATCTAAAAAAAAAAAAAAAAAGTTAAAAGTAGAGCAACCCTATGACCCAGCAATTGGACTACTGGTATTTACCCTGAAGATACAGATGTAGTGAAATGCAGGGACACCTGCACCCCAGTGTTCATAGCAGCAATGTCCACAATCGGCAAACTGTAGAAGGAGCTGAGATGTTCTTTGACAGATGAATGGATAAAGAAGATGTGGTGTATATATAGAATGGAATTTACTCAGCCATCAGAAAGGATGAATAGCTATCATTTACATTAACATGAATGGAACTGGAGGATTATGCTGAGTGAAGTAAGTCAATCAGAGAAGGACAATTATCATATGGTTTCACTCATATGTGAAATATAAGAAATAGTGAAAGGGTCCATAAGAGAAAGGAGGGGAAACTAAGTGGGAACAAATTAGAGAGGAAGACCAACCATGAGAGACTCTTAACTCTGGGAAACAAACTGAGGGTTGCTGAAGAAGGTGGGGGAGGAGGTGGGTAACTGGATGATGGGCATTAAGGAGGGCATGTGATATGATGAGCATTGGGTGTTATACTCTATGTTGGCAAATTCAATTTAAATAAAGAAAAAAAAAGAAGTGGATAAATTACCCAGGATAATTATCTGCAAGGTAAGAAGAAAGCCTCCTTACTGGGGATTTAGGACAGAGGTAGAAGAAGAGAACATGAAAGAGCAAAGGAAAAGTATGACTACAGCCAAGATAGAAAAAATGTAATTAAGAACATCAAATTTATAGAAAGTTATATAAAACAAGGGCTTCTGATTTAGCAACAAAGATATAATTGGCACTCTTAGCAAGTGTGATTTCTGTCATGGTATGTATGCATCAGATTGCAGTGTAGTAAGAAGTGAGAGGCAAAAGAGAGATTTAATTATTATTATTATTTTTTAGTAATCTCTATGCCCAATGTGGGACTCGAACTCACACTGTGAGATCAAGAGTCCCATGCTTCACCAACTGAGCCAATCAGGCACCCCAAAAGGAGAGATTTTTAATTTATCATTATTTATTTTTAAATTTTTTTTTATTATTTTTAAATTATTTTAATTTTTATTAAGCATAGTAGTTTTATTTTATTTTATTTTCAAAATTTTATTTAAATTCTAGTTAGTTAACATATAGTATAATATTGTTTTCAGGAGTAGAATTTAATGATTCATCACTTACATGTTAACACCCAGTGCTCAACATGAGAAGTGCCCTCCTGAATACTATCACCCAAGGAGAGATTTTTTAAAAAGATTTATTTATTTGAGAGAGAGAGAGAGAGAGAGAGCATGTGCACAAGTTGGGGGAGGGACAGAGGCAGAGAATTTTCAAGCAGACTCCATGCTGAGCTCAGAGCCTGCTGCAGGGTTTGATCTCACGACTCATGAGATCATGACTTGAATCGAAATCAAGAAGCTTAACTAACTGAGTCATCCAGGTACCCCAGGAGAGACTTAAAAAAAATAAATAAATAAAGTGGAGAAGGGAACTTAGAACTGCAGAAAGGATTTTAAAGATGAGACAAGCTGGAGTATGTATAAATGCTATGGGAAAGTACTCATAAAGAGGTTGAAAATCAGAGAGAGAGGTAGAGGGATATCCTGAAAACGCTAGACAAGAAGGATTCAGAGTTTAGATGGAGGACAGATACCTAAATCATGGAGGAGAGAGGATGAGAAATAAGTAGGGGAGGGCAAGATGCTGGGAGTCTATTTCATATCTTTAAGTCTTCAAAGGAAAAGGCAAGATCAACTGCTAAGAACATAAGAGAAGACAGTAGAGTTCTCCAGGAGAGTGAGGAACAAGTTGTCATAAAGGGAAAAAGAGAGAGGGTAGGTTCTCTGAAGGTTTGCCAAGAGTATCTTGCCCCAGTGAGGTTGGAGATCACAACATTTTAGAGGTATCAGTTTGTAGCTAGTTGATTTTCTTTATCAGTAGTCAATATCTTGGGAGTAGGAGCAGAGAATGCCAATAATTGGGCTGATTCCCATGTGGGCAGAGGAGAGAAAGTGGGATGGGAGATCAGAAGGGTGAGCAGATTTTGAGTGCTGGTGAGAGTGGTTGGAGCAACATTGTAACTACGGAGTGTAGCCTAGGAAGGGAGAGTAGGCAACCTGGGGACCTGCATGAAGAGATGCTAGAAGATTGGAGGGCTGGATAAGTTCACAAGTAAAGTCATGGAATGAGAGAGGAAGGAAAGGAAGGCTGTGGCAAAAGACAGAAAGACTTTAGAGGTTAAGGTTTCATAGGAAGAGTAATTCTGGGCGATGAAAGGACCTAAGGCAAGGCCTTGTGAGTTACTGGAATGAGTGGGGGTGAAGGTCTGTTGACTAGAGGTCAAAATACTGTGAGGCGAGAGCAAAGGGATAGGTTCTATACGCTGAAATGACCCAGGATAATGGCAGAAATCAAAACTAAAGAGCAAGACTTTGAGTCAGGTGTCAAATTTGCTATAAACAACACGGTGAAATGGTAGGTATTTGGAAACCACAATTTGAGAAGTGGCAAATACAACAAACTAGGGCATTAGGGGGCCCCCGACTGGCTCACTCAGTAGAGCGCATGCAACTCTTGATCTCAGGGTTATGACTTCAAGCCCCATGTTGGGTGTGGAGCCTACTTAAAAAACAAAAAACCGGGCAGCCCAGGTGACCCAGCGGTTTAGCGCCGCCTTCGGCCCAGGGTCTGATCCTGGAGACCCGGGATTGAGTCCCATGTCAGGCTCCCTGCATGGAGCCTGCTTCTCTCTCTCTCTCTCTCTCTCTGTGTGTGTGTGTCTCTCATGAATAAATAAATAAAATAAAATCTTTAAAAAACAAAAACCAAAAAAACCTCTAGGGCATTAGTGTAATATCGTTTCCCTGTCTCAGCAAGCAGCCTTTTCCTGATTGCTATGCAGTGTGTTCCCTGACAGAAAGCTTCGGGAGCACAAGGCCTGTCTTGTTTGATGTGTTCATCCCACGGCACCTTGCCCAGTGCTTGGCACCGTTGGAAAGAAGGGACCATAACATCGCTTTACTCTGGAAATTGAGGATTCTTTATCCCCGTTTACACAGTTCTCAATAACTGCAATGCCCAGAGCTTCCTCTATCACACTATATATAATTTTTCTGCTCACATGTCTGCTTGCCCTGTATCAGTCCATAAGCCTTAAGAGCAGGGACTGTCACATTCATTGATGCAATGCCAGCAGGAAACACTCTGCCTGACCCACATCAAGGACTCCAATGTTTGCCAAATAAATGAATAAATACATGAATGAAGTTTCTAAGCTAGTAATCACTACAATTCCTGATTAAGCACCATTGTCATGTACTGTACTGACTGCTTTTACATTCTGAGTTAATCCTCAAAACAAGCCTAAGTGGGAAGGGGGGAAACTAGAGCTTAGAAAGGTTAAATACCTTACCCAAGGACACTCAGGCAGTAAACGTTAAAGCTGGCATTTGTAAACAGTTGACTTTATTTATTTATTTATTTTTAGATTCTTTTAAAAATTTATTTATGATAGACATAGAGAGAGAGAGAGGGGCAGAGACACAGGCAGAGGGAGAAGCAGGCCCAATGCCAGGAGCCCGTCCGTGGGACTCAATTCCGGGACTCCAGGATCGCGCTCTGGGCCAAAGGCAGACGCCAAATCACTGAGCCACCCAGGGATCCCCGACTTTATTTTTTAAATATTTTATTTATTTATTCATGAGAGACACACAGAGAGAGGCAGACACAGGCAGAGGGAGAAGCAGGCTCCCTATGGGGAGCCCGAAACAGTTGACTTTAAAACCTATTTTCACATTATGTTGCCACTAAGCCTAGTCTAGTGTAACAACTAGAACTTTCCAGAAAATCAAGTTTAGTGGATGGGTTCCACAGTGCTAATTTTATCATTAGGGCAGTGTTTCCCAAGGGACTTTTTTTCTACGTATGTCAGTCCTGTGTCCTCTGAGATGAGATCAAATATGCAAAGATTTTTAAAAAAGATTTTATTTATTTATGAGAGACACACAGAGAGAGGCAGAGACATAGGCATAGGGAGAAGCAGGCTCCCTGCTGGAAGCCCGATGTAGAACTCGATCCCAGCACCCCAAGATCACAACCTGAGCGGAAGGCAGATGGCCAACCACTGAGCCACCCAGGTGCTCCAAATATGCAAAAATTTTAATGAAAACATGCAAAGAAATGCCCTGTGAGGGAAAGCATGGAGAGCCATTAGATGCTAAAAGCAAATGAAGGGAAGAGGGAAAGAAGGTTGGATAGAAATATCCTGCATTACCATGTAGTCTAATGAAGGTTGGACAAAATACAGGGGGAATCATGGAACCAAAAATCCATGATCAGGAGAGACTTGTCTTGGGCACCTGGGTGGCTCAGTCAGTTAGGAGTCCAGCCAACTCTTGATTTCTACTTGGGTTATGATCTAAGGTTGTGAGATTGAGCCCCATGTCAGACTCCGCCCTGGGTAGGGAGCCTGCCTAAGATTTTCTCCCTCTCCTTCTGCTTCTCACCCCCACCATCCCGTTCTTAAAACAAAACAAAACAAAACAAAACAAAACAAAACACAGAAGAAAAATAAAAAGAGAATGGTCTTTCAGAACAAATGTATGTTAAGTAACCCTGCCACAAGACACTGGCTGGGAGCAGCTGGTGGGAGGTGTGGCCTCTGCAAAAGCAAGCTGGATTTTAAAGCCAGCAGCTGGGGCATTATTTGGTCAGTTATGCTCCCTGTGGTTGGAAGCTGGTCAGGCCCCCATTTCCATGGCTGCCATACCACACTAGAAAGCTTTTTGAAGAGTTGCTTTCTGTTTTGTTTTATCTCTTCTGTTGTATACATGTGAACACTGAATTTCTATAAAGCCCTATCAGCTTTGGTATCACCCACCAAACCCCAGTAGAATGGAGTGTAAACAAATAAATATGATTATTTATTTATTTGAGTCAGAGGGTGTGTGCAAGTGGAAGGAGGGGCAAAGGGAAAGAATCTTCAAGCAGACTCCTCACAGACAGTGGAACCCGACCCAGGCCATGATGATCCCATGACCCATGAGATCATGACCTAGGCTGAAACCAAAAGTCAGAGGCTTAACCAGCTGTACCACCTGGGCACCCCTAAATATGATCTTTTAAAATCTTTTCTTCTTCCATGTGGACAAGATGCTTCCCTTTATTGCACTTTCTCTAAATAAAAGGGCATCAGTGCTCAAAGCCTGGACTCTTTGAACTGATTTCTCTTCAGTGCTTTGGTGGCAGTACATATGTACTGATTATTATGTTTATCAAATGTACTAAAAAATCCTATTTTAAGGTCAATTTTTTTTTTAAAGATTTATTCATGAGAGACACAGAGCGAGAGAGCGAGAGAGAGGCAGAGACACAGGCAGAGGGAGAAGCAGGCTCTATGCAGGGAGCCCGACGTGGGACTTGATCCCAGATCCCGGGATCACGCCCTGGGCCGAAGGCAGGAGCTAAACTGCTGAGCCACCCAGGGATCCCCTTAAGGTCTATTTTGAACAGACTCTTGTATAGCCATAAAAAACAGAAATAGTGCTTTTACTCACTAAAACATTAAATCACTCTTGAAGTAAAAGTTTAATCTTACAGTTCTTCTAGAAACAAGAGGCATGTCATGCAGGGCCATGGGGAAAGTACCAGTGTCAAGAGGCAAAAAGAAAGGAGAGGAGAGCACGGGCTAGAGCCTTTATTGGTGTTTCCATGAGAAAGTCAAGGCAGGGCAGGTTATACGTTTAGGATTGGCTAGTTTTAATAATTCTGGCAGGCTTCACGACAGAGGAGCTTCCTTATTGCCTGGTTACCTGGCCCTGGAGTGATTGAGGGGCAGAGGGAATATTGGCTTGGTGTGTGAGAGTTAAAGGAGGTGGTTGGGGGTTATGGAGAAAGATTGGTTTATATATGAAAGGTAGGCTCACTGACAAGTTCTATTCCTAGAAACCTACTGTTTTTTAGGAATTAGCTAGTTTTAGGAAGGGCAGTCTCTCCCAGCAAAGTCCCCCCAAGATGTCAAAACGTCATAAAATATAAACAAGAAATAAATAAAAAGGCCCCCCAAAAATTAGGAGGAAAACCATGCCTTTTGATTTTCTAAATGATCATCAATAGAATCAGAAAAGCAGAAGGTAGGTTTAGCCCATTTTTTCTCCATTCTATTAAGAGTGCAGGTAATTTTTTTTTTTAAGTAAGCTCTACATTCAATGTGAGGTTTGAAGTCATGACCCTGAGATAAAGAGTCACATGCTCTACCGATCAACCCAGCCAGATGCCAGAATGTGCAAAGGATTTTATTTTATTTTTTCAATCTTTAAAAAATGCACTTTTTTCCTTAGATTTTATTTATTCCTGAGAGACACAGAGAGAGGGGCAGAGACATAGGCAGAGGAAGAAGCAGGCTCCCAGCTGGAAACCCGATGCAGGACTCGATCCCAGCACCCCGGAATCACAACCTGAACGGAAGGCAGACACTCAACCACTGAGCCACCCAGGTGCCCCTGCAAGCGATTTTTAAAATTTTTATTTTATTTTTCTTTAAGATTTAATTATTTATTCATGAGAGAGACACACACACACACACACAGAGAGAGAGAGAGAGGCAGAGACACAGGCAGAGGGAGAAGCAGGCTCCATGCAGGGAGCCTGACATGGGACTGGATCCCTGGTCTCCAGGATCACGCCCTGGGCTGAAGGCGGCGCTAAACCGCTGAGCCACCTGAGCTGCCCGCAAGCGATTTTTTTTAAAGAGAAAACTTAAGTTACAAGGCGCTTCTATTCTTTTTTTTTTTTTTTAATTTTTTTTTTCATTTATGATAGTCACACACACAGAGAGAGAGAGAGAGAGGCAGAGACACAGGCAGAGGGAGAAGCAGGCTCCATGCACCGGAAGCCTGACGTGGGACTCGATCCCCGGTCCCCAGGATTGTGCCCTGGGCCAAAGGCAGGCGCCAAACTGCTGAGCCACCCAGGGATCCCGAGGCTTCTATTCTTTACCCCATTATCCATGGTTTTCCAATCATAAGCTAATAATTTTAATTTTTTCAACTCCTTCTCTGCTTTTACATATTGCATTTTTGTCCTGAACTAGCTGCATGGACAAGGAACCAACATTTATGTTCCCATTAGCTCATCTCCTTACAATAAGCCCGTGAGGGGAGTATCCTGATCTTTCTTAAAATAAGGAAAATATGGATCAAAAGTTAAATAGCTTTATGATGGAGCACTGGTTGGGATCACGTCTGATGAAGCCCATGCACTTTCCAGAGGTGGCTACCAAGGAAGCGAGTCAAGGAAAAATCATTAACATTTACGATTCAAGAAGCACTCTAACATGCCATTTTATTTTGATGGCACGATTTAAAAACTAAGCATAAAAAGCTAGCATTGCATATGCTTCTGTAACATGTTTTATCTCTTCAAAATTTTACTTTTGTTAACATAAAATTAGACATTGCCTCTCCAATAAATAATATGCCCTCTCTTTGACATCTGAAAGAAAATTTCTTAAGTCCTTTACTTTTTTTTTAAATAAATTTTTATTTATTTATGATAGTCAAACAGGGAGAGAGAGAGAGAGGCAGAGACACAGGCAGAGGGAGAAGCAGGCTCCATGCACCGGGAGCCCAACGTGGGATTCGATCCCGGGTCTCCAGGATTGTGCCCTGGGCCAAAGGCAGGCGCCAAACCACTGCACCACCCAGGGATCCCAAGTCCTTTATTCTTAATATTACTACAAGGGTACTTTTGAGAGTCAAAGAACAGTAGAGTAAACATGTTATGAGTAACTTTCTGGTAATTAATTTTTTTTTTAAATAGGTGACACTTCCATGTGCTTCACACAAAAATATCGATTATATGCACATTTATACATAATTACATAAAATTACATATGAGTACAGAGTGGCATTTCCTTTTTACTTGTTCCTCAGCCACTATCTCCCTTCTTCATATACACTAATGCTTTATTTATTCTTCTAGTTACTTTATGGACATACCAGTACATATTCACATATATTAATATGAATTTTCCTCCATCCTTTTTTGCATAACCATTTGGATGTATTTAAAATAAAACAAAAACAAGTTTTTGGTAAACAAAATTTAATACAACTGTATAGTCAAATAATAATGGTTAAAGGACATTTTATTAGATACAACTTTTAAAAAATTAAACTATGCACAAAGTATATTTAAACAAGGCATATTAGTATTAATGTGCTACAATCAAATTGAGAGCAAAGAAGTACAAAGTATTTTTCACTGTGAAGATACTGGAGCCTCTCACTGAAAGCAAATGACATTTGGCTGCCATCGGTTTGTACAAGTTGTAAAGCATATTATGCTTTTATTCAACACTGTAATTGTTGTCTTACACAGCTCCAGAAATTCTCAAAACTTTAAATAAAAGAAACTGGGGGAGGGATGATGGGGAAAGCAAGAGTAAGAACTTTTTCAAGAAATATAAATGAAAAAGCCTGTAGAAGGAAAAAGAAAATAGTACATAAGAATGGAACAAAAATAAGTACATTTACTTTTTTGACATTAGATGTAGACTTTGCAAATGATGTTTTCAAAAGTTTAATCAATGTTAGATGTTTGAATATCTTAAAAAGCACCTTGGTTACAAAACAAAATCCCCGAATATAATAAAACTCCAAACACTCAACAACATTTCTTAACATTCTCATTCTGCCAAGCAACCACATGGTGCTTATTAAAAAATTTAAGAAGGGAAGTTTACTTACTCTGTAGGAAACAAATATGAAACTCATCTAAGGTAAGCTTTATTTAGAATGAAAAAAAAGTTGAAATAGCACTAGAGAACTTAAGGCACATAAACAAATTCAGATGTAGTTATTATGAAAACATTAAGTTCTTTTCTTTGGAACATTATATAAAATAAGTTATGACTACTGCTGTTTTAAAAAATTATTTAGGATGATCATCTTTAGCACTAAGTAAATTTAATATCTAAGGCAATCACACACATGTAAAACATTCATAAAAAACATTAAAAAATGTCTGAAGTATGTTGAAAATGTCTCTGGAATTATCAATTCACACTCTGGCTCAAGTGGTTTCTGATGTCTAGCATTAGATGTGACAATAAGTAGAGCTACCTAGTCAAACCTACTTAAAAGCCAACCAAATTGCCCCCATTCTGGTTACTTGATATGGCGAATTTATTTATTTAGCTAAAAAGAATAATGGGGTGAGGTGATGTAAACCTGGCTTTCAATATAATGCACAAGAAATTCTAATAAGGCCAAAATTATGTTGAGGTTAACTGGTGTCTTGAGTTTAGTAAAATAAAGGCTTCCATAGGAAGCCTTTAAGAGACATTATCTTATCACTTGGCACCACATAAATAGCTATCTCTTCTCTTTGAAAATATAGTCTGGAGATGTCTTTTCCACATGTAAATCTCAAGACACAAAAGGCACACACAATTATTCAAACCCTCTACTCTTTTCATGAATGGGTTCTCACAGCAATTCTTAAAAAAAAATCTATTGCCATATCCAGACAACAGGAAAAAAAAACACACACACACACACACCTGGGTTGCGTATTGACAAAAGTAGTATAACTGAACCTTTGTCTTTCCTGAGTTTCAAAAGGGTATATGACAGTAGAGATACATAAACAATTTGTAATCACTAAGAGAAAATGTATCAGTCCACAAAACATTTTCATCTTTCTAAATATAAAAGAATGAATGTTCAACCACGGCCTGTGTGAAGCCCCTTTACCAAATTAAATTTACTCTAGGATCATGAACTGAAGGTTATATAGTTATGGCACTTTAAACACCCCAAATAGGCAAAAATGACAAGTTAATACCCTCCCTGAGTATTTACATCATTTTTTTTAACACCTGGTTTAAATGGAGTAAATATCTATATTTCAGTCATCCAGGGAAACAAAGGTTACTGAAGATTGAGTAAGCTACTATTTCATACCTGTGCAGTAGTCAGTGGGAAGATTAAGGCTGAAAACAAAGAAGGTCCACTGTTGTAAAAATTAGACCACTTTATAGCTCACTCATACATAGGAAAACACACATTCATGAACAAAAAGACTATACTTTCCTATTAATTCAACAAAACATATGTTTGAACTGCTTTTCCCACTGAGGTATCACAGTTGGGTTTAGCAAACTTGTCTCTACCTCCAATTTGTTTTCTGATTTTGTGAAACTTTATGTACTACATAGATTTTGACTGTACACAAGTCATTATACTAACACTCATCAGGTACTTTCAAACTTTTTAAAAGAAATCTCTACACCCAACATGGGACTCCAGTGCACCACCCAAGATCAAGAGTCCCATGCTCTACTGACTGAGCCAGCCAGGTGCCCCTCAACATGTACTTTCAAATGTAAAAAAGTATTATAAAAATACCCAAATAAAAAAATCTTCTGGAATTGAATTTAAGAAAGTCAACCAATTTTTACTTTATGTGCTTTTTTCTGATCATCACAAACTGATCAAATTCTTGGTGTTTGTATATATTTGTGTACATGACCATACTATCTATCTACACATGTATATACATATATACTAATCCCAAAGGGTTATGTGAGCATCTCCTAACAAAAGAAAATCTGTCAACTATGTAATGACAGTATGAATATAATCTGACACAATTTGGTTGATGAATCCCTTTTGATATACTAATTATACCCTAAAATTATTTTGTTTTATCGATGCTAACTCCTTTATCAATATTCAGTAAAGGAAGATAAATAGTTAAAGGCTATTAAAAATCAGCTGACTAATTTCAAAAATTATTAATTTCATGGGACTTAAGCTAAGTTCTTGGTGGCCTACTTAATTTATGCAGTTTTAAATTATGTAGGAAGAAATTAAACAATATTGACATGAGGTCTATGTTTACGCAAATTGTTTTATAGGATTTCATTTCAAATTTAGTACAATAAACACATGGGTTTTAAAAATAAATGTATAAAGAAATACAGGTAAATAGTTAATACTTTTACAATAGACAAAGTACTACAATACACAAGTGATCTTGAGAAAGTATTTTTTGTGTGTGAAGTGTCTGTATTTATGTATGGGCATGATTTTACAGATACACATGAAAATAACAAGTATCATTTGTATACTCCTCAACATTTACAAAATACTTTTCTCATACATTATCACATCTACTGCAAAGAATTTCTGAACTAAATAGGTTCCATTATCTACAAAAGGTATATTGCAGGAGTAGATACTGACAGTAGGGATACTGTTTAATTTGTTTTAGAATTAAAACAAGTATCCCAATTGTTTTTGCAATTGTCTTTCAACAAAAATGATAGAAAAATTGTATATCATTTCAAACTAAAATTTGGAAAATTAAAATTCCCTCAAAATTAAAAAAAAATAAAAATAAAAAAAAATAAAATTCCCTCAAAATTTATAAG
Organism: Canis aureus; assembly: GCF_053574225.1. Lineage (NCBI taxonomy): Eukaryota > Metazoa > Chordata > Mammalia > Carnivora > Canidae > Canis > Canis aureus. Next base: position 21,223,371 of record NC_135641.1, on the reverse strand, counting down.
ATTTTTAGAGTTTTCCTCAGAATTCAGATTCCAGATAAGCATTGATGTTGATGCCATACAGTTTATTAGAAATCTCTGTATCATTCGAAGATGAGAAAACAAATGGTCTATGTAAAAGGTTTTGATTACTAACTTGGTTTTAACAGAAATATGGTGGCACTAAAATCACACATTTGCATCATCTCTCCTGTGACAAGGAGTATGTATTATGATGTGAGACGACAATAGTGCCTGGGAAGTTGAAATCCAGCAGGCTACCTCAACATCCCTGGAATATCCCTAAAATGTTGTAAATTTTACCTGTTCACCCAGGAATGACAGTAATCACTTGGGCTACAGTTCCTGCCATTCCATTTGCCTTAAAAAAACTGTATATTCCTTTCTGAAAACTAGTAAGCTTATAAACTGGAGTTGAAAAATCTAGACAAAGCAATCTGTTGTAGAGAAGCTTGAGAATGTTGACTAGTATTTTCCACAATGGGTACCAAATGAAAGATTTCTCTTAAAAGACTGCAAATACTGCAGTTAGTTTTTTTTGGATAGCTAATTTTAAAAGAAAAATGGACCCACTGAAAAGTGGTCCCTCTTTTATCCTTTAAAGGCAACTCAAGAGTGGAGACTCCAGGAGTTTTACCTGTTCACAGGAAAGGAGGATAACCAGGGAAGAGGTCCTCACCCAAAGCACCATACTAATGAAGTCAAACCCTACTGGGCTAGGGAGAAAAATCTGTCCTTGTTTTTCACAAAATAATATTGCAAAATGGATTTCAACTCTTTTGTCAGATTCAAGAAAAGGTGCTTCCTTAGAGGATTTAGAGATGATACATAAGTACTTTGAGAGCCACAGTGGGTCATTTTCCCTTCAATGGTCTTACATAATTTTTTTCTTAGGAATTAACCTATAATTTTAATCCTCATTTTAGGGGCACTTGCTTTTCTATCTCCTATCCAATGGTTTTCCAAAAATATGTTTAGTAGAAGACAGCAGTTCTAAGAAGTAATGATAATTCAGTATAATACTCAAATTGTTGTCATTACATTTTTATCAATCACTGAAAAAAAACCCTTCAATACAATTAATCCGTTTGAATATATTTTTAGTGAAAAAGATTTTTTAAACTGATTTCCCACCCTTTATAAGCACTCTAAGCATTATGTGATTCAAACTAAATGAAGCCTAAGTCATGCAATTTTCTATACATATATGACAAAATAAGGAATATATAGGCTTACAGATAAACATATACAAATGGAAAAACCATTCACAAATTCCTAAAAATTACACAGGCAGACATTATTTCCTACTCCACATGAGTTTCTTACAATACTTACAAAGGTACACTCTCAAAACCCAAGCAATAACCACTATTACTTTCAACAACAACATATTTTTTTTCTCCAATTATAGGAAAGGTTTTATTACAGTTTGAAAGATTGAATTTCAGGGGAAAAGGCACCACAATTATTATCTTTACTTTTTTGTGTACATGGCACAAAGGAGATATGTCAAGTTCCCACTCTGGAGCTCTTAAAACCTCTCATCTTGGATCAGTGTGGCTTCTTGGGTGAGGTATCCTGGCATTAGAGCTTAAAGCATTTTTCATTGTATCTATGTATAGTCACACAGCCGTGATAGGACACTGGCCTGGGCATTGCAGCTACCCCTGTGATGATACTTGTTGCCGGATCATAACAGAGAATAGTGTCTGTGGCTTCTCCATTTTCCCGTCTTCCACCCAGGATATATATTTTACCATTACATACAGACATACCACAGTTTTCCTGTTGAACCAAATTAAAAAAAAAAATTAACTCTTTGAGGGGATTTGCTAGCAAACTGAAAAGTAAAATATGCTTTAACAGACAAAAAAAAGACGACATGAAACAAGCTCCCTTTTGCCCAACTCCTGCTCTATGTGTGAGCACTAGGTAATTTTGCATGAATGAAATGTTAAAATAAAATCTATACTATTGATTGGGGCCCAGACGTGGGAGTGAAGTGAGGGTAGTGGACTGAAACAAGTTTTAACTTAATAGCAGTTGAACGAAAATATTTTTGAACAGTATGATTTGCTTCTCCTCTTAAAAGGAGGTCCCTTAGTATAGCAAGTGGCTATTACATGACCAAGGAGTAGGAACATTATTCATTATGTGGGATTACCCACAAGTTCAATGAATGAATGAGAGAATGATTTATAAACAAATTGACAAAGCACTGTTATCAGGGGCTTTGGCTGGGACGTAGAAACTCCTCAAATATTTTAACTTTGCACACAATAGGATTCTTAGCTGAATTTCCTCTGTCAATAACATAATTACTATAAAAAACAAATATTCTTGCAAGGATGAGAGTGATTCTTCAAATAAAGAAATTACACTAAAATTGTCTATTTCATGGATCTCGTTATGCTGCAGGTCGAATATTCTATTTACATTTTACTTTAATTCAGAAAGTTATTGCACATTACTATCATCCTGTTTCATATAACAATGGGATGGATTTTACCAATTGGTACAATAAACATTTTTAACTTGACTAGATTTACTGTGTATGTAAGTTTGCTCTTTCTTTGTAGAAGATTTTATTTACTTACTTGAGAGAGAGAGAGAGAGCACGTGAGCGAGCATGAGGGGTGGAGGAGAGCAGAGGGAGAGAGAGAAGCAGACTCTCTGCTGAGCAGGAAACCCCATGTGGGTCTCTGATCCCAGGATCCTGAGATCATGACCTGAGCCGAAGGTAGGTGTTTAAATGGACTAAACGACCCAGGCCCCCCTAAGTTTTGCATTTATAGAAGAAATCAAATCTTGGTAGACTTCTTCAGGTCTAAAAGAATTTGTGAGTACTTAAAAATATTTAGCTGAGTGAAGTAAGTCAGTCGGAGAAGGACAAACATTATATGTTCTCATTCATGTGGGGAATATAAATAATAGTGACAGGGAATATAAGGGAAGGGAGAAGAAATGTGTGGGAAATATCAGAAAGGGAGACATAACGTAAAGACTGCTAACTCTGGGAAACGAACTAGGGGTGGTAGAAGGGGAGGAGGGTGGGAGGTGGGAGTGATTGGGTGACGGGCACTGGGGGTTATTCTGTATGTTGGTAAATTGAACACCAATAAAAATAAATAAATAAATAAATAAAAAGGAAGACAAAAAAATATTTATATTAGAGTTTACACATACCCAGAATAATCTGGCTCGTTATCATTTATGAATGACAAACTTTTATCCAGAATATCACCCATGAATTGTACCAGTTATGTGCCAAACTACAACATTTTTCTTTATCTTTAATTTTATTTTTATTTGGCAGAGAGAGAACAAGAGAGAGAGAAATCAAGAGAGATCGTCACAAGCAAGGGGAGCAGCAGACAGAAGGAGAGAGAGAAGCCAGCTCCCCACCGAGCATGGAGCCCAATGTGCAGGGCTTGATTCCAGGACCCCAGAATCATAACCCAAGCCGAAGACAGATACCTAACTGACTGAGCCACCCAGGCACTCCCCAGCATTTTTCATCTAAAGCACAGTAAACTTTTTTTATAAATTCTAAAAGTTCTGAATACAATAAAAAACAGTATCATCAGTTTTCAGATAGAACCTAGCCTGTAGTACTGAACCTTACAGTTACTTTAATGATGATTCTTAAACTATATAATATAGGATCTTATTAATGTAATTTCAGATAATAATGCTCAGAAATAAATGAAGCAAGTAATCTTTAAATCAGTTTTTCTTTCATATCAGGAAATTGCTTATATCAGATATAGTAGCTTATTTCACTGTATTAGAATGTAAGGAGTAATGACAGCTGGTAAGAAAATAGTTTATCAATACATGAAGGTTTTTTATTTATTTTATTTTATTATTATTATTTTTTATTTTTTTATTTTTTTAAAGATTTATTTATTTATTTATTCAGAGAGAGAGAGAGAGGGGCAGAGACACAGGCAGAGGGAGAAGTAGGCTCCATGCAAGGAGCCCGATGTGGGACTCGATCCCGGGTCTCCAGGATCATGCCCTGGGCTGCAGGTGGCGCTAAACCACTGTGCCACCGGGGCTTCCCTATAGTCTATTATCTCTTATTACACATGTTGCATATAAGACTCTTAAGATTAGGTCCCTTGTTACTACACTGTCTCATTTGTTTACTTAATAAATACTTACTGAGCACCAACTAATGTAAGATACATAGAAAAGGAGTTAGAAAAAACAGTATTCTCAAGAAGATAGAATTCTGGTATGGAAATAAACATTTATACTCATAACAGAATATATGACTGCCATAATAGAGTTGTTAGTACAGTGACTGATTAGAAAAGGAGGAAATTAATTTTGAACAGGGAAACTTCGGTTTGTTGTAACTATGAAGTGGTCCTGGAAAGAGGAGTAGAATTACAAGTAGAGATGATAGAAAGGGCATTAGAGCCTCACAGGACAGCATGAACTAAGGCAGGAACACATATGATGTATACAGCAAATGCAAATTCACAGGTACTTAATATAATTGGGATAAAGTTGCAGAAAGTGAAGCTGAAAAGGCAAGCAGAGGTCAGAATGCCTAGAATGAAGTAGGAAAACTTTTGGATTTTATTTAGTATGCTTCCAATCAGAGGAGACATAAGATTTGTTGGAAAATAACTAGTGGCAAAATGGCTGAGAGAAGAGACATTAAAGAACACTAATTAGAATATTATTGCTTTTGTTTAGGAAGAACTGATAAGACTTGAACAAAAGCAGGAACCACAGGTATGGAAAAGAATAGGAGAAACTCTGAGGACACAGAAGTGATATGCTAGATTGATTCAATTTAGGAGAAAGTGAGGAAAACCTAAGAAATTAAATCTAGGTATGAAATAATAGAAAAATATATATTGGTCCCTGCCCCCAGTTCCTGACACAGAGTTCCTAAATCCCTTGGAATTTCCTGATAGGAAAATCTTTTTTTTTTTTTTTTTTTTAAAGGTTTTATTTATTTATTCATGAGAGACACAGAGAGAGAGAAAAGCAGAGACACAGGCAGAGGGAAAAACAGGCTCCATGCAGGGAGCCCGATGTGAGAGAATCCTTTTTGGGAAGCAGGAGGTAGAGTAGGGGTATGGGTAGTGTGCATGGGTGAAGGAGACCTGAGTACAGACATTTCTTTTATAATAAAAACCATAGAAGGAAAGAAACCAATTTGGGAGCATTTCTTCTTGTTCAAAATTTGTAAGAGCTAGAGATAAGGACTGGGGTAGATTCTGAAAAAGGTCAAGGAAAACAAACCCCAGCAGTCCAAATGCAACTGCTCCTTCACCATGAGATGGTAGAAAACAAGTTATTCCAATAAAGCAATTCCCTAGAACAAGTTCAAAACAGGTATACCATATGACTTATGTGGTTTTAAAAATTCTGAAATAATTCATGCATACATGAAATATACTAACAGTGAAATTACGGTATATTTATAATGGCCAAAAAATTTGGTCCCTCTTCGATTGATTTTTCTTTTGGATCGTTTTATGTTATTACCTGTCGGCTGAATGTATTCTGTACGTGCATCCAGTAATCTTCAACTGGATCATAACAGTATATTGCCTTGGTCAGCCCACCAGCAACATATATCAAGTTGTTTAAGGATACGGCTGTTATACACCTCTTGGCAATTGGGATAGCTGCACGAAGTAGCCAAGAATTGGTTTCTGGATCGTAAGACTGAACCTAGTAATATATAGAAATATTTAATTAAAATTCCTAAACAACACTGCAAATTTAGTTAATAAAAAGTCTACCAATACATAGAAACATGATTAAAACTTAAATCCCATTAATTACATTAATTCACAGAATTAAAGGAGGTTAACTTGATAGGGGAATGTCTGAATTATAAAAATTCTCAAAAGAAATGAAAATTTATTACTATCAAGCAGAAGAGAGTAACACACATAGATTGTTTCCAGAATGAATGACTATGCTACCATGATAAATTTTCATTTATTTCCGTTAAAATTGACAGTCTAGATTTTTCTAAAGATTTAATTAATTAATTAACTTTAAAAAATTTATTTATTTGTTCTTAAGAGACAGAGAGAGAGAGGCAGAGACACAGGCAGAGGGAGAAGCAGGCTCCCCATGGACAGCCCGATGCGGGACTCAATCCTGGGACCCTGCGATCATGACCTGAGCCAAAGGCAGATGCTCAAGCACTGAGCCACCCAGGTGCCCCAGATTTATTTATTTTAGAGAGAGGGAGGAGGGAGTGCCTGCAAGCAGGGGGAGAGAGGCAGAGGGAGAAGAGAAAATCTCAAGCAGATTCCCTGTTGTGTGGAGCCTAATGCAGGGCTGGATCCCACAACTCTGAGATCATGACAGATTTAGCCAGTCAAGCACCCCAACAGTCCAGATTTTTAAAAAAATTGTGTCACATAGGATAACTATGCCTCAGTCTGAATACAATTTCTTTCTTTTTTTAAAAAAATATTTTATTTATTTACTCATGAGGGACAGAGAGAGAGAGAGAGAGAGAGAGAGAGATGAGACACAGGCAGAGGGAGAAGCAGGCTCCATGCAGGGAGCCGAATGCGGGACTCGACACCAGATCTCCAAGATCATGCCCTGGACTGAAGGTGGCACCAAACCGCTAAGCCACCCGGGCTGCCCTGAATACAATTTCTTTATACTTTTAGGAAGTCCTTTCTTCATAAGAACACAAGTAAACCTCAATTCAGTATACCCTGAATTATCAAAATTCTCAATTAATGAATTCTAAAAATGTAACATTAAAATTTAATTAAATAATAATTGTCTGACAAAATTCAATTAACAATTGTGAAACAGATTAGGCATCAGATAGTTGTTTTCAGAATAAACACAGTATTTTCTGAAGTGTCAGGATGACAAATGTTCTTTTGTTCCAGGAATTCAGTGAACTGCAGCAACTTTGAGCTGTTTTCTATTTACGTTACAGAAGTTTACTTTCCTTTTTTTCTGTTGTTCTAAAACATACTTTTAAAGTATGCAGAACATGACCCAGTTGAAGGCAGTATAGTTACGGTATCGTATCCTCTGCTAATTTACTTCCCATCTGTGTTTTTGTGAATAATTTTCTGTTTCTATAGACTATAGCAGTAAAAAGTTTACAACAATTTATTTAGTACAAGATCCCAATGCTGAGATTAGTTTTATTTCAAAAAGACTAGATAATGCTTTATACAGAAAATTGTTAGATATATTAGGATTTCACTTCAGTAACTTGAAACTCAGTGTTTTCTCCTTAAGAGTATAAAGTACTAGACAATTTTTAGAAGGTTTCTTACACTAAGGGTCCTAACTATTTGATAAGCCTTCTGTATTTTTCTTCTTGTGTACATCATTGGTAATTCCTGTAAGAGAACATGGCTTACCTTATCAGAACATGTATTATCATCAGGTCCTCCCCCAATCACAAACAATTTGCCTACACAGCTAGTCACGGCAGGAGAACTCACTGCTTCCTTAAGGGGAGCAACTTCAGTCCATCGATTTGAAAAGGAATCATAACATTCTACGCTGCTAAGTCTGTTTTGTCCATCATAGCCTCCAACAACATATACCTATATGTGGAATACATGGAAAAATGTTTAATTGTCAAAAGTCTGAATTTTTGACTAGTTGGCTAAGGAATTAAGGGATTTGTCCTCTTTAAAAAGCCCTTTGGTAACTATAATTGCAATATATTTAGCTTGGTTTCTGAAACTTTTATTAGCACCCTATCATCACCACCAAGGAGACTTTTTAGACTTTTTTTTTCATAATAACCCCCTCCAATCAAATTTTAATACCACAGATACGTTGTATATCTTTTTATGTACTGTATGTTTATCTGCTTTATCTATGAAAGAGTATAATTTTTTTTATCCCCAAGAATGAATCTTTACCCTCTTAAGGGTCACACTGCATGTTTTTGAAAACTACATGATTGCTCACACTCATGGATGATGAAAATACTTGATTATTATGAAATAATAAAGCTATGAAACTAAAATATTAGGTAAGGAATACTAGACTCCAGGATCACTAAAGGCAGGACCTGCCTTGTTTTTAATTTCATTTATTTATTTCCTAAAGATTTCATTTATTTATTTATGAGAGACAGAGAGAGACAGAGAGAGAGAGAGAGAGAGAGAGAGGTATAGGCAGAGAGAGAAGCAGGCTCCATGCAAGGAGCCTGATGCAGGACTCGATCCCAGGTCTCCAGGATTATGCCCTGGGCTGAAGGCAGGTGCCAAACCGCTGAGCTACCCAGGTGTCCCTGTTTTTCATTTTAGTATCTACTCTGCTTAACAAAGTACCTGACACACAATGAACTCTATATTTCGAAGGGCTTTCACAAATATGAGGAAGGCAGACAAATTAATACCTTCATGTGACAGGTGAACTAATCAACAAGTCATTTATTAAATGACCTATACGCAGAATAATCCATTAGGAATCATGAGATAGGGCAGCCCGGGTGGCTCAGTGGTTTAGTGCCGCCTTCAGCCCAGGGTGTAATCCTGGAGACCTGGGATCGAGTCCCACATCGGGCTCCCTGTGTGGAGCCTGTTTCTCCCTCTGCCTATGTCTCTGCCTCTCTCTCTCTGTCTCTCATGAATAAATAAAATCTTAAAAAAAAAAAAAAAAGGAATCAAGAGATACACAAGAAGCGCATAACTTTTTATTTTTTAAAGACTTATTTATTTATTCATGAGAGAGAGAGAGAGAGAGAATATGAGAGCGGCAGAGACACAGGCAGAGGGAGAAGCAGGCTCCATGCAGGGAGCCTGATTTGGGACTGGATCCTGGGTCTCTAAGATCACGTCCTGGGCTGAAGGTGGCGCCAAACCGCTGAGCCACCCGGGCTGCCCCAAGAACCTCTTAAAAGAGATTTCTCCAGTTTAATATCCACAATTCCTTTAATCAACAGTCATTATCAATTCCTCCCTTCATATCTAAATAACTGTTAAGTCCCACTGAGTCTTCTTTCACAGCACAAATTAATTTTCTTAAAATATCTCAATTCCTTTTTTTTTCCTTTTTGAGATTTTATTTATTTATTCATGAGAGATACAGAGAGAGGCAGTGACATAGGCAGGGGAAGAAGCAGACTCTCTGCGGGGAGCCCGATGACGGACTCCATCCCAGGACCCTGGGATCATGCCCTGAGCCAAAGGCGATGCTCAACCACTGAGCCACCCAGGCCTCTGTCCCTCAGCTGGAAGACTGTATGAAAATTGTGGTACAATGTAGCAATTAAGGGCATGGTTTTGAAGTCAGGAGAGGCAGAGTTCAATATCTAGCATTGCCATGATATGTAAACCTTGGGTAGTTTATCTTCTGAGATTTAGTCTTTATTTACTCAATTCGAAAATGCAGACAGTAATAGTATCACATATCATAATTTTGAGGATTAAAGTTTATTGCCATTCTCCTGCATGCATAAATTGAAAATATACGTTGTGAGTATCGAGATGAAAGGCCTCTAGATTAAGAAAATCTGAATTTTGCTTTGTCCCTACTTTATCCCTTTCTGTATAACCTTGGGCAAGTGATTTGATCTCTTTGAATTCGGTTTCTATATAAATTGAAAAAGTTATATGAAATTTTATCTAAGATTCCTTCCTACTCTTAGATTCAGTATTCCAAATTATCTTACCGAGGTTTTCTTAATAGAGGCCATTTATAAATTCAAATAATTTTATATGTTTGAATTCAGTTTATATTGTTAATTTCTTATGATAATAGTTTCCATGATGTGAATACTTGATATGTAAGGTAGAAAGATTTCTTTCATGTCTTGATTTATTGCTAAGTCTTATGAAACTTCAAGGCAAATATACCAACATTTGTCAAAAAAAATTGTGTTCACCAATCCACACGTGATATTTGAGACATCAATCATTTTCATTTGCCTTTGTACCTTCAGTCTAAATGAAATTTTTTTAGTCAGATCTCTTCTTTTTCCAACCCTTGAATATTTTAGCTGTCCCCTTTCAGTAATATTTTATCATTCTTGAGACATGGCTACCAAAACTATATATAATATAGTAGGTACTGACAAACTAGTGACTTTGGAAAAATAACCAATAGAATTAGTATTTTATTTCTAATACATCTATCTCAAGGTCCTCATTATTTCATCGACCTTGTTGACAGCAGCAGCACAATAGATCAGTATCTTTAGGAATTAACAGTAGCTTTCAAACTGTGCTTTCAGAAACTCTAATATTCTATAGTACAGAAATTTCAAGAAGTCTCTATGGAGAAATAGGGGAAGAGGATGAGAGCTGATGAGAGGCTGAGAAAAGTTCTTGAACCATCTCTGTTTGCATTAGAGCAATTCTGTTTTCTCCACAGGAGGGTCTAAGAGGCAGCAATCTTTTTAGAAAGTGGTATCAGGGAACCAGTCAAAAATACATGTGGCAAGTAAGTATGCTGCTTTTATTCAGATTGCTCATTAATTTAAGGTAGCTTTGGAGGAGCTAATAGAGATGGAGGCAGAGAAAAGCTAAAGAGCCCTTGGTATACTGCTGTATTTTTTACCTTTTCTATATAATGGCTTTTTTGTTAGATTTAATTTTTTTAACTTTATAAAAGAGGGTGTAGCTGCTTTTTAAAAAGTTTGGAAACCACTAATCCGCAAGTGTTTCTCAGGTTCCTAAGGACAAAGAATGGTTCTGAACCAAAAAATATAAATGTAAATATATAAAGTAGATTCCATACCCAGTATGGAACCCAATATGGGGCCTGAACCCTGAGATCAAGACCTGAGCTGACAGCAAGCATCAGACGTTTAACCAACTGAGCCACCCAAGAGCCCCCCAAATTATGTTTTTCTTTTTTTAAGATTTTATTTATTAATTAATGAGAGACACAGAGAGAGAGAGGCACAGAGACACAGGCAGAGGGAGAAGCAGGCTCCATGCAGGGAGCCCGACGTGGGACTCAATCCTGGGTCTTCAGGATCAGGTCCTGGGCTGAAAGCGGCATTAAACCACTGAGCCACCTGGGGCCGCCCCAAATTATGTATTTTAAAACATTTATTAGCTGCAATCAGTAATCAGTTTTCCTTAAAATACACTCGTGAATTTATCTTAACACTTACTTTAAACTTGTTTTGTCCCTAAATTGTATAAAGAAAAAAGATAAAATAACATCAGTCTAGGTAAATATATCTCCTGCCTGACTGCCAAAGTCAGTAAAGGGAAAAAGACTGCTTGGATTAGACATTGGCCTGTTTTTGTACTCAATGTAACTCCTTTATTTTCCAATGCTTCTTAGGCATTCAGACTCCAAGGGAGCATGAAAAGAGAAATGTGCTTCACTGCCACAAATTCCAAATTGGGAGAACAAAATATCCATTCAAAAGTACAGTGTCAAATTGTTTATATCTTCAGTTTATCTAATGAGGTTAGAAATGGAAGGAAATACAATTTGAATCCAAAATACCCAGAGAGTGAGTAAAAAGGATTTAGTTGTAGTATTTATTTTGGAAATGTGCCAGCAATAGTAATAAAAAGTGGTTTCTCTTACTTTACCAAGGAGGACAGCCATTTTGTGACGCCATCTGCCTTTATTTAGAGAAGCAACTCTGATCCAAATATTTAACTGTGAGTTATAAATCCATACATCACGCCCATTGATTCTTCCACCTTTAAATGAAAAACAATGTATACACAATAACAAAAATATCACCAAGGGGCTTATGCCCATGGCAAAGATAATTAAAACATAGGATTTATTCACCCAGTCTAAGAATTTTGAATTCAGTTCAATAAATGACACAAAGATCCTCTTAAAGGTTAATGGAAACAATTCCACAGAGCAGATATAAACTTTGCTGATTGTTATCTTGAAAAACATAGGCCCCAAATAATAAAATGCAGAGTATGATTTTTACAAACGTGTAAGCTTATTAACCTGCATCAGACATCAGAAGCACCAAAATAGAGTTATTTTTAAAAGATTTTTAAAAATCACCCATCTTTTCAAAAGTATACTATTACACAAAATAAAGTCTGTATTGTTATATTGTTCAACGTATAATACAGTAATTTGCGAAGCTGGTAAAATTGTTAACCAAATAATAGTCTTAGGATCATTGATAACGTAGTTATACTTTGTGTAAGCCTATCATTTTATTGTCTTAGATTTTAGATGTAACATCACATAAAAGAAGTTAAGAATTTTAAGGAAAATCCTATTTCATAAACTTTGGGTAGAATTTCAGAAAACCTGGGTAGATCAGAGATGCTTAATTAATTCTTTAAGTAATTTTCACTTTGCATACTTTACTGTGTTCCTTTAAACAAAATTAACAAGTAAAAGTTTTAAAAATTATATTCTATATGCATTTGAGAGCATTTGAAATATGATTAAAGGTATTTTTCTGACAGATATTTTATAAATTACACTGGATCATCTTGAGCCTGTTTTTAAGAGAAAAAAAGTCATTCTTGGTTTTATTTGTTGTATAAACTCTTCTGCTCAAAGTGGGCATATTCACTTTCACGGTTTTCTTCTGAGACACTACTACTTAAAACAGCCAAGCTGTGTTCAAATTAAAAGTAGCTACTGTAATTATTCTCCATTTACCTGAAACAAGAATGTCATTCCTTAGAGCACAGACTGCATACTCTGATTTGGTAAATTCTGGAAGCTTAGCCAAAGATTTCCACTCTCCTGTCACAGGATCATAGCACTCAGTGTATGGAAGATTAAATCCTCCAACACGTTCACAGCCTCCAACGACAACTATCACCTCAGAATAGCCAGTTGACCTAAAATAATTATTATAAGAATATATAAATAATAAAATACACTCAAGATTGTTGAAAACTCTAAAAACATATTATCATAAAGAAAGTAAAACACTATTATAAACAGTTAAGTTTATTCTCTGAGCATGTGCCAAATAATACAGGCTGCCAATGACTTTGAAAACAAACATTTGCAAGGGACTTAGTGACATCATTTTCCACAGAAATTCCTATGGATGGATCTTTTCTTTTCTATGGAGTTCTGCCTTAAAAATTGTAAAGCAGTCCAAAGATCCTACCTAACTAAACTGGAATCCTAGTATTAATAAGGATAACTTTCAAATGCAGTCTTGTAGTAATTCAGATATGCATAGCCACACTAAGGTGAGATAATGTAGGAAAATGGTGCTTTTTCATCAGATTGCTAGTTCTTTTTTTTAAAAATATATTATTTATTTATTTGAGAGAGCAAGAGAAGGAGGAGGGGCAGAGAGAGAGGAGCCCAATGCTGGGGGCTCAATCCCAAGACCTGGAGTTCATACTGAACCACCCAGGTGCCCTAGATTGCTAGTTCTAAAAAAATTAATTCATAGTATAATCTAAGTACCCTTTAAAGAAGTATATTTATTTGTTCAGAAACTATTTTTCAAAATAATTTTTAAAGTAAATTAAACTAATCTGAATTAAAACACTGAGCAGTCACTTAAAAGTGTTAACGGAGTTTATAACAAGGAATGTGAAAGGAAAAAGCAACACAAAAAAATTGTACAGAAGGTCTGATCAATACTATGTAAAAACTGTGTCTGGAAAGAATATATCAAAGTGCTAATGATATCTCTAGATAGTATGGCTTCCTTTTTTTTTAAAATTTTTTAAAATTTTTATTTACTTATGATAGTCACAGAGAGAGAGAGAGAGAGAGAGGCAGAGACACAGGTAGAGGGAGAAGCAGGCTCCATGCACCAGGAGCCTGATGTGGGATTCGATCCCGGGTCTCCAGGATTGCGCCCTGGGCCAAAGGCAGGCGCCAAACCGCTGCGTCACCCAGGGATCCCGCTTCCTTTTTTTCTATCAACACGAATTTTCAAAATGATAATGAGCATGGACTATTTTTTTTGAATGGAAAAAACATTTAGAGCACTAAGAGAATCCTAAGGTTTATGTTAATAGACTTTTTATTTTGTAGTTTAAATTTAAGATAGATAAGGAAAAACTAAAAGTTTATCCAGGTTCTTTGTTACTCATAAGGCTCAATATAAAATTTGGAATTTTAAAATTATTTGGATTTTGTATTTTTTCACAAATATAATTGAAGTGAAAAAGTTCCTGTAAATACATTTTATGGTTGTTACAATTTTAATTTCATGGAGCAAAATGCTAACAATCCCTCTTCTCTTAACTTAAATGTGGAAAGAAAAAATACCACATCAGAATACTGATTTGTAGTTTTAGTCAATATGATGTTTCACAATTACACTAGAAAAAAAAATCAAAATTAAGCAATACTGGTATGCCACTTTAACAGAGACACTATAAACAGAGACACTATATTCTAGCTATGTTTACTCACAGCTTTTTCAGCTAATAATCATTCATCTGTCCCATGCCAGGCACACTTTTCCATTATAAAATCAGAAAAATATATTGTAGAACAGATTCTTGTTCACAGATGCAATAAAAACTACTTTTGGAACCCAGTAAATCATATTACCCTAATCTAGTATACAGTAAAACTTTATTAGAAGGACTGAAATATTATCAATGCTATTTTCCAAATAATTGCAAAATGAAACTATTAAAGTAAATAAAGAATAACACCAGATACTTGATATGATTAACTTTTCTTTCTTTCCATAAAAGTTATCATTTCCTAAAATTATACTTAAAATACTTCTCGAACAAATTCATGTTATTTTCCTCAAAGCCTTATTTATCAATTGCTCAAAACAAAAGTTGCTAAACACTATTATTGGGGTTCAACCACTCCCAATTTTTTAAATATAAAATCAAGGTAACTATTATATATTATAGAATTGTGTTTTACACTTTCTTTATAACATTTTATTTTTAAATTCTTGTTTTCTTCTTATAGACAGAGGGCAGAGCAGTGTGTGGGGAACAGAGAGGGAGAAGGAGAGAGAATATTAAGCAGGCTCCACTCCCTAGCATGGGGCTCCACACTGGGCTCAATCTCAAAAGCCTGAGATCACGATGTGAGCCAAAGTCAAGAGTGGGACATTTAAACAAATGAGCCACTCAGGCGTCCCATATTTGATTTATTTTATCATTTCTTTTTGCTTAAACTTGCTTGCCTTTTTCAAGACTTCTTAGCTTAATAAGCATATATTGTCTGTTTTTGTACCTTGGAACAAAAAGAGAAAATAGCACAAAAAGCTAATGATTAAAAACAAAACAAAACAAAACACCTAATGACTAAAACAATTGGTCCCACTAAATAAAGGATTACTTCAGTATCTACCAGGAATGTGTTTTTATCTGAAAGGATCAACAAACTGTAGTTTTGCCTGTACTGAAGGTCTTATTTGCAACCAAATCAGAGACAAGTCTAGTATTCTCATTAGAGACTGTTAACCCAATAAAAGTTATTTTTAGAGGTGCCTGGATGGCTCAGTTGGCTAAGTGTCCAACTCCTGGTCTTCGCTCAGGTCATGATCTCGCGTTGTGGGATTGAGCCTGAGTCATGCTCCCAGCTCAGTGTGGAGTCTGCTTGAGTTTTTCTCCCTCTGCCCCTCTTCTCTGCTTGCATGCATATGCTGTCTCTCTCCAAAAAATTATTTCTTGAGCTTGGAAAAATTTTTATCTAAAGCAGGGAAAAGACTGCCTTAAAGGAAACAGGTCACTTCAGCTAATAATAGCACCTGGAAAAAAAGGCAGTCAAGATGATAGTATAAGATGAATAAAAGTCTGGATAGCCCATTCAATCTATTTTTTAAAGTGAATGTTACTTTATTTTATTAATGCTTTAAAGTGAAAATTCTGATTTTGATGTGATAAAATATTTACTGTGTTAGAATGGTTACATTATATGAAAGATAAAATAATTATAAATCCATAGGACATTCTAAACTGGATGAACAAAACATATAATTATCAGATTCAGTTAAGAATCTCAAAAGGCAAAATACAGGACTTGTTGGCTGACATAACAGACCTACTTATTATTAATGCAATATATGCCAGAGACAGGTGAACTGCTAAACTAACTCTCATTAATAAAAGGAGTCAATGCAATGGTTAATGGTTAATGAGAAGAATAACTGAACATATTTAAAAAGCACAATAGGAAAGGCAGTGTTTCAATACAGCAGGATATTGGAAGAAAGAAGGGAAAGATATTAGTAATATGATCTACTCACCACTCCAAGACTCAAAATATCTGAAAACTGACCCATCAAACAAAATAAAATAGAAATATGAGACTTGAAGCCCTAAAGAGACTACATGGCTCTCTAGTCTGTAAGGTATGACAGTTACTAAACTATATGAATAGATCTAAAGAACTATGTATCAAAAAGAGGGATTGGTTAATCATAGATGCAATAAATAAATGAATGAAAAAGTAAATAATCACAGAGGCAAACATCTCTTGTGCCTATTCAAGTTCTTGTCTAAGGGAAAGAGAATCTTAGTTAACTTGAACATTACTGGTTCTTTGGTAAGAAGATTTTTATGGTGGATGAGACTTCCTCAAGCTTTACTAGCTGAGAGGACTCCAGTTCTAAAGATCTATTAACTCCCTTTGTTTGGATTCCAAGCTCGCCAACAACCTTTGAAAACTTGGCTTCCCACTTAGTGATCTGTCCATAGTAAGAGAATATGCTGAACAGACTGACTTAAATATCTGTATGCTTTGATGTGGAATAATCTCCAAGACACTTATAAATCATGAAAACAAGGTGGAAAACTGAATGTATACAAAAAAGTAGGGAAGTAAAAAAGTAGGGAAGTAAAAAAGTAGGGAAGTATTTGTGTGTATATACACATCCACTTCCATATGCAAAGAATATTTTTAAAGAGTTCAGAAAACTCCTAACGCTGGTATCCTTTGGGGAGAACTGATATATCAAGGGTCGGATGAGGTAGACTTAAATGTATACTTTTATGAAAAATGTTTAAGTTAAAAATAAAAATGAACATGTAGAAAAACGGTAAAACTATGCATCCTATAATACAGTAGATTATCATTCTTAAGAGGGATTAGAACAGGGGCACCTGGGTGGCTCAACAGTTGAGCTTCTACCTTTGGCTCTTAAAAATAATATTAATTTTAATATGATTTGGCTTCCAATAGGAACTTGAACCTCATCTTCATTATGGACATAATTTTCATTATATATTAACTGACTATTAGACAAGAGATAGTAGAAAGTATTAGAAAAATACTTAATTGACTCCAATCTCAAAATGACAAGCTTACTAAATCTTAGCTATCTCTATTGCTCAATGGAATGTGGCAAAGAGTGTGAATTTTTTTCCACAGGGATGAACAAATTATTCTTAAAACAAACCATTTGATATCAAGTATTTCTTGTCTTTCAAACTACATTTCCTATTCTGTAAAAATTTTGATTATTTTCCTTATGAAACAAGCAAAAATTTTTATGTGCATTTTTGTGTGAAATACCAGCTTATGTTCTTTTCATACTATATTTCCAATCCTCACAATTTTATGAGGTGGTATTATGCTTATTTTACAGATGAGAAAATGGATAAAGAAGTTGCAATGTTTTGCCTAAGGTCATGGAATAACTATTTGCAGAGCCAGATCCTAGTCCACACCTGATTCTGAAGCCATTATTACTCTGAACACATCATGATACTTGCACTTGTTTATTAAAAAATAGCATTATGTATTAGTAGAGATTTAAAGTTGCATAACAGATATTAATAGAAAGACAACTATTCCTAAGCTTTACTATTTTTTTTAAAGATTTTATTTATTTATTCATGAGAGACACACACACACACACACACACACACACACACACACAGGCAGAGACACAGGCAGAGGGAGAAGCAGGCTCCATGCAGGGAGCCCAATGCGGGACTCGATCCCGGAACTCCCAGATTACGCCCTGGGCTGAAGGCAGGCGCTAAACCACCGAGCCACCCAGGGATCCCCAGCTTTACTATTCTTAAAGTTGCATAATAGATATCAATAAAAAGACAACTATTCCTAGCATTCCTATGATTGGTCTCTATTGTTTTTTCTCCCAAGGGTTTACAACTGGTAGTGCAGATTATCAAAGCTTTTGTGCTCTTAAATTGGCTCATACCCTCTTTCTAGGTAACTGCAATCATACTCTGTTTTTAATATATGTTGGTGTTTCTTTCTTATTTAAGAGACATTTGGGTACACATAGGTAGAATATTCAGTATGGGTTGAACTCTGGACAACACTTGGCACAGGGTAAACACTGAAGAAATACTGGCTGATGTGAGGACTATGACCTAACTATACAGTGATGGGAACAGACTGTTATCATCCCAATCTAGAGCTAATCTTTGCATCAGCAATCGTGGGACAACCAGATAGGCTGTGCCTCCTAATGCAATGCAATGCAATGCAATATACACATTACCTAGGATGAATTCTAGTCAAAAATATTTAACTTGTCTCCATCAAGTTGAAGTTTGTAGAGCTAACTTCTAGTTTCCAGGAAACACAGCTAAATTCAGCTAAGTGACAGCATAAGGAAGCAACCTAATATAGAAGGTGAAATATTTTTCTGGATAACTTGCCCTTCAGCAAATTAAAATCATGAAAAACAAACTGTTCTGGAATAAAAGAGACTTAATGGGAATAATCAGATGCAATGAGTAGTCCTGGATTGGATCAAGGTTCATTAAAGAACAGTTTGCAAAAGACTGGAGAAATATGACTATGGATGGGGTATTAGTTAATATGAAAGAAATATTAACTTTAAGTGGGATGCTATTTTGACTATGTTACTGTTTTAAAGACACATCCTAAACAGATAAATAAATAAAATTTTTAAAAAATTGGTTGAATGAGTAGATGAACAAATGAAAAAAAAATCTGGACTGGAGTTATAGGTTTGATAGTCAATAGCATGCATGGTAATTAAAACCAAGAAAGTAGATGAGAACACCTAGGAAGATGTGATATAAGGCATGACAGAGAGATGTGAACCAAGGGGATCATCAACATTTCGAAGGCTAGATATAGAACCATCAAATGGAAAAAGAGCAGCTGGAAAAGAGGATCATGAGGAAAACGATGTTCTGGAAGCTAATAGAGGAGTTTCAAGAAAAAGTAAAGCGATTGATAAAGTCAATTCCTAAAGAGAGATCAAGGTGAATAAAGATTGAAAAGAGGCTAACAACAAATAGAAGGTGAATGATGGCCTGATTGAGAGGAGTTTCAGTAGAGTGCGGAGAAAGTCAAAAGAGTGAACTGTAGTTGAAGTAGAGACATCACTACTCTTTCAAAGAAGTTTGGAGTTTCTCAGAAAGAGGGAAACCTGACAAACAATACACATTGTTCAGATAATCAAATTCCTAGTGATTGGTACTAATATGCAGTAACAGGTAAGTGTGAAGGAATATAAGGAATAGGAGGTGATGGTAGAGTTGTAAAATAAAGGATTTCTTTTTACATTCCTCATGCAATATCTACATAAAAGAGGTATCTTCTATTATAATTACAACAGTCTGCAAATTCCATGTAACTATAGTTTGGTTTTTTCCTACTTGCCCCCTAAAGAAAGATGACATCGCAATCATATATATAGATGTGTTTCATTATATGAAATGGATTGATTTCCTTAGAAATTGGATGTAAAATACATTTTTACAAATCAAATAAAATTAGGGGTGCCTAGGCAGCTCCGGTGGCGCAGGGGTTTAGCGCCGCCTGCAGCCCAGGGCGTGATCCTGGAGACCCTGGATCGAGTCCCACGTAGGGCTCTCTGTATGATGCCTGCTTCTCCTCCCTCTGCCTGTGTCTCTGCCTCTCTCTTTTTCTGTCTCTATGAATAAATAAATAAAATCTTAAAAAAAAAAATTAGAGGTGCCTGGATGGCTCAGTTAAGTGTCTACCTTGGGATAACGTTACGATCCCAGTGTCCTGGGATGGAGCCCCACATTGGCTTCCTGCTTAGCAAGGAGTTTGCTTCTCCTTCCTCCTGCTCTTATGTGCATGTATGCTTACGCATACTCTACCCCCCCGAAATAAATCAATAAAATCTTTAAAATATATATATAAGTGAATTGAAAAATTATCTATTTATTACCTAGGCCTAATTAACTTTTTATTTTTTTAAGATTTATTTGAGAGAGAGAGATAGAGCCAGAGAGCTTACAAGCAAGGGGAAGGGCAGAGGGAGAGGGAGAAGCAGGCTCCCTGCTTGGGGAGGGAGCATGATGCGGGGCTCAATCCCAGGACTTTTGGGCCATGATAGGAGCCAAAGGCAGATGCCTAAACGACTGAGCTACCGAGGTGCCCCAGCCTAAAGACCTTTAGGCTGCAATCTTATTTCATTTAGGTCATAGTTTTATAAATAATGTTAATAATAAATAACTTAATTTGATTTTACAACATATACTCCTTGGTCTCTAATTCTAATCCTATGTATATATAGGAGATATACACAGGAAAGTTATTATCACTCCTGTTTGACCCAAAACCATTCTGTCTGCTGTAAGGGGATTCTGTTTGGAAAAAAAATACTCAATTTTCTTAATAGTCCTTAAAAAAAGTAACAACTTAAAAAATTAATATATGTATGTAAGAAAATTAAATGTTTTGTGTCCTTTGTTAAAAAACTGAAAGTATATTTTTCTTATAAAGCAATTATTTTCACTAAATTCAGTTGACTTTGAAGAAAAACATGCACTGTAACACAAATACAAAGAAATATTACATTAGTTTTTGTAATAATCACCCAATATCGTATCCAATTTATAAAAAGTTCAGCCTGTTAAGTACTGGGAGTTTTTAAAATTTATTTTAGAGAGACCATGTGCATGAATGTGCACGTAGGGGAGGGAGGGGCAGAGGAAGAGGGAAAGAGAGTCTTAAGAAGACTGTGAGCTGAGAGGGGAGCCCCACGCCAGGCTTGATCTCAAGATCCTGATAGGACCTGAGCGGAAACCAAAAGTCAGACACTTAACTAGCAGTGTCAACCAGGTGCTCTTGGAATTTTCTTAAAGTCAGTCAGACTTATGTTACACTACATAAATAATAATTTTTAAGTACTTCTATGCACCACTTTCTATGATGAGTACCTTAAGGATGACTGCATTTAATAGTTTCAGTGGCAGAGCTTGTGAGATAAATACTATTTATCATCATTCTCATTTTAGATATGAGGAAACAGACTAAATCTTGCTATATTCAAACTAGTGTAGATTTTAAAGGGTGCTATCTTCATAATATGCTGAATTTTATTTTTTTTTAATTTTTAAAATTTATTTATGATAGTCACAGAGAGAGAGAGAGAGAGAGAGAGAGAGAGAGGCAGAGAGATAGGCAGAGGGAGAAGCAGGCTCCATGCACCGGGGGCCCGACGTGGGATTCAATCCCGGGTCTCCAGGATCGCGCCCTGGGCCAAAGGCAGGTGCCAAACCGCTGTGCCACCCAGGGATCCAATATGCTGAATTTTAATCACATTCCAAAACAATAATAATCAAAATCAAAGCTAAAATTTTGGTTTGAGAGCTATGCTCTAGTAAATTTATAGGAAAAGTGGAGATAATATGAGAAAATAAAAATCACCAGTTTCACAACAACGTGAATATATTTAACACTACTGAGTGGTACACTTATTTATTTTATTTTATTTTATTTTATTTTTTAAATTTTTATTTATTTATGATAGTCACAGAGAGAGAAAGAGAGAGGCAGAGACATAGGCAGAGGGAGAAGCAGGCTCCATGCACTGGGAGCCTGACGTGGGATTCGATCCCAGTCTCCAGGATCACGCCCTGGGCCAAAGGCAGGCGCCAAACCGCTGCGCCACCCAGGGATCCCGAGTGGTACACTTATTAAAATTGGTTAAGATGATACATTTATGCTGTATGTTTTTACCACAATTATGCTGTATGTTTTTACCACAATTTATTTCTCACAATAGCCATTTCTTGCTTATTCATAGTATATTTAATATTACTTCTTCAAATATTAAGACATGGATATTATTTTTCTATAGCTTATGAATTAAAATCTGTATGTTTTACTGAAATAATGTACTATAAGACAATACAAGTATAATACTGAACTAAATTCCTATTCTAAACATAAATTTTCCAAATTCTCTTTAATAATATAATTTATATAATCAGAAAAAAATTGGGATGCCTGGGTGGCTCAGCAGTTGGGCATCTGCCTTTGGCTCAGGGCGTGATCCTGGAGTCCCGGGATCGAGTCCCACATCAGGCTCCCTGAATGGAGCCTGCTTCTCCCTCTGCCTATGTCTCTGCCTCTCTCTCTCTCATAAACAAATGAATAAAATCTTAAAAAAAAATCAGAAAAAAATTTAAAAATTGACATTGACATTAAATAACTGTGGCAATAAGAAGAGATCTGAAACCTGGGTTTTACATCCAAAAATCCACCCAATATATACCAGCTTACTTACTTCACCTTTATATTTCAAGTCATCTGTTAGGATACAAGGAAGTCTGTGAATTTGCCTATTTATCTATTTATTTATTTAATTTTATTTTATTTGAGAGAGAGAGAAAATCTCAGACTCCTCAGAATGCTGAGTCCAATGTGGGGCTTGATCTCATGACCCTGAGGTCGTGACCTGACGCCAAAATCAAGAGTCAGATACTTAACCAACTTAGCCTTGAGGGCACCCCTGCCAATTGTTTTTTATATGTAGAGGCAGTACAAGAGAGTCTACTAAAGCCTTTAGTCTACTTTATCTCCAAAGACTCTTTGGAAAGAAAAGTGGAGTGATTTGAGATCCTACAAAGATTAAGAGAAATAAGCAGAAATACGTTGAGGCATTCATAGTTGTAAAGACACTTTGGAATACCCCCTTCATAGCTCAGAATAACAAAGAATGCTATTGTTGAATCTAGTCTTCATTGGGAGAGACTTTTTAAAAAAAAACTTTTAGGGGGGAGGGAGAGACATTTTAATCATTTACATGACTCAAAAACAGTATTATAGATTATATAAAGCCACACAAAGACAATACATAGGACTACTCTGAGATTTCACTCAGGAGGCTAAAAAATATTTTAAAAATAAAAACTTTTGATAATTATGTTGTAGTTCATTTATAAATCATTTTCTCACCTGCGTGGCCTAGTCCTTGGGGACATCATTTCATTCCCAAGTATGTGGTACCGTCTTGCTTCATGCAACAGCTGATAACACTCAGGAGAATTCTGGATCAATTGGTCCACCTCAACTGTTTGCACAAAGTAGTTAGGATGCAAAAGAGGGAGTCTCACATGTGTCAGGAGCTCATGTAACAGTGGTCTTCTCAGATCAACAGCACGATAGACCCAACGCATGACGGCTTCAAAAACCATCTCCTCTTTACCAATAACAAGTTCATCACTACAAATATAATCAATAAGCTCATCTTTGTCAAGCTCAAGAAATTCTTCATGCTGGGACACATCTTCAAACGTCTGTAATGCAAAATTCTTGCATTTTGTGAAGAGTGTTTTGAGAGAATGGGTATCAGCAAAGCGCTGGATTCCTAAGCAGTTACAAGGATCAAGTTGCTCCTCTAAGAACTTGGCACAAGCATCACGAAGAACGCTAATCTGAAAGAGACTTGATGTTTCAAAAAGATACTGTACATTCTCTGTAGTGATCTTTACCTTTCCAGTATAAACATACTGCAAAAAACATTCCATGGCTTCAGCTAAAATACCATTGATCTCAACCAACATTTCTCGGCTTTCTCTGTGGTCATTACAAAACATAGCTCTGAAGTAGCTACTACAGGCTGAGAGAACAGCTCTATGGCAAGGAAATTCTTTGCCTTCCACACAAATGATGACGTCTGTGAATAAGCGGCTGTCTCGGAATTCATTGAATATCTGGAGTATATTTTCAGCATGGGATGATCCTGAAGAGAAGTCAAAAAACTCATGGCCTGTCAGAGATTTAGGGTCCATTTCAAAAACTTTACGCTTAGTTGCTGGGGAATCACGCACCCCGAGATCCTCTCTGTTTAGTCTTCGTCCCAATATTAGTACCATTGTTACATCAGTTGACTATATAATTGTTGAGAAATGACTGTTAAGGATCCTTTTTATGTGGCTAAAAGTAAAAAACAAAACAAAACAAAAACACATTTCAATATATAAAAAAATGCAGCATTCAAACTACATAGTCTCATTTTGGTGTAAACACTACAACAAAATCATATAATTAATATATCTTACTTAGAATACTCTCATTTTAATAAAAATTGATAAATAAAAACCTGTCTCCTTTTACAGAATTGGGTTTTATCTACTGACCATAGAGTTAAGTTGGAATGCTATAAGACGAAGAATTTGACTACATTCAGAATCCTAATGTAAATGTTTATTATCTTAATATGGTATTATAAAAGAAGAATTCAGTTATATTTATCAATAGCCTTTAAAGAAACGTACATTGGGGCACCTCGCTGGCTTGGTCAGTAGAGCATGTTAACTCTTGATCTTGTAGTTGTAAATTCGAGCTCCATGTTGGGTACAGAGATTACTTAAAAAAAAAAAAGTATATTGTTTGACCAGCAAGCCCCTTTCTAACAATCTATTCTCAGGAAATAATCAGGAATATGTGGAAAGATTTATCTACAGAAATGTTCAATGTTGTATTAACAGAAAATACTTACAAAAATCTAAATGCCCTGCAATAGATTACTTAAACCCTACTGCATCTTGAGGTTTGAAGATAGTCTATGCAGCCACTTAAAATTATATAGACTATTTAATGACACAAGGAAGTATTAATCAGATAGTAAGTGTAAAACAGATCATAAAACATATGATAAAAAATAGAAAATGTATCAGCATTTAGGGAAAGAAAGAAAAAGGGAGGCACATATGCCAAAATATTAAGTGATCTATATTTTTTTCTCTATTTCACTATTTCCTTTCCACTACAAATATGTAGTGTTTTGTTTTCAGATCTTTAAAACACACGTACCTATATCCTTCTTTCCCTTTAGCTAATAAGAAACATCCCCGAACTGTCAGAAATGAATATGAATAGATAAACTAATGGACTGAGGCCCTGGGTTATAGCTACCAATTCTCTTAAGTTTTGATTCTTTTTTTAAGATTCATTTATTTATTCATGGGAGACAGAGAGGCAGAGACACAGGCAGAGGGAGAGGCAGGCTCCTCACAGAGAGCCCGATGTGGGACTCGATCCCAGATCCCGGGATCACACCCTGAGTGAAAGAGAGATGCTCAACCGCTGAGCCACCCAGGCATCCCTTAAGTTTTGATTCTTAAGGTGGTTCTCCTACTGTTACTTTCTTTTCACATCACCATAAGTTTGTTTTTTTAAAGATTTCACTTCATCCATTCATGACAGACACAAAGAGAAAGAGGCAGGGACATAGGCAGAGGGAGAAACAGGCTCCATGCAGGGAGCCCGATATAGGACTCAATCCTGGGACTCCAGGATCACACCCTGAGCCCAAGGCAGATGCTCAACCGCTGAGCCACCCAGGAATCCCACACATTACCATACGTTAATATGTGATCCAAAATGTTATCTGTAACCTGCTTAAGAGCACTCAGAATCTCTCAACTATTCTTATGCTCTCATAATCTCATATACAATTCCTTCTAAAGGTCTCAGCTTCTTTCAGAAATAGTTCAATAGTCAGACATCCAGGCCTAACTATGGCATCATAAAGGTTTATGGACATCAAAGATAACCCCCAAATAAAATGCTGTCCTACATTCATAAGCCACAAAAAAATCAAGACTTGAGATTAACAATCTTAATTGAGGACTGTATTTTGTGGGGTTCCTGGGTGGCTCAGTTGATTATATGTCCAACTCCTGGCTTCAGCTCAGGTCATGATCTCAGTAGTCTTGATATCAAGACCCTCATCAGGCTCAACACTCAGCAGGGAGTCTGCTTCTAAGATTCTCTCTCTCTGCCCCTCCCCCTGCTCATGTGCATGCATGTACTCTCTAAAAATAAATAAATCTTAAAAAAACAAACCCTGCATTTTGTATACCCAATCACATAAAAAATTGTACCCCGTTAAAAACCTTTATGTGACATAATAAGAAAACATGAAATAAAAATCAAGAAGCAACTCATTCTATTATATTCTTTTTTTCATATGCTGATTTATTATATTTGCCTTCTTTTCTCAATCACTCTAATGACCCAGATATCCTAGTCACAATATTCACTACTTACTTCCAACTTTCATCAATTCCCTCACTGAGTTTGTCACTTCCACTTCTAGCATCATCAACAAATACTTGTTAACCTACCACCGTCAGGATACTGTACTCTGTCTATAGTTTTCAGAGATGTAAGATATTACTGTTGAGTTTTTTAAAAAAAATATAGTTGAGATAAAGCATATTCACAAAAAGATAAATAATAAGGTAGCGTAGGTGATATGATGCCACACTGGTATAGACAGCACGGTTCCCACTTAAATTTCCATGAAATTTTTATCTCTTCATATAAATTAGCACTTAATCTTCCTCAAGTCTAGATGATAGGATTTTCCCTGGGCAGATGTACACCAGGCTATTCCTACTGTTAAGGAAAAGTACCTGGTTGTAATAACGTGAAGGACACCTAAATGTTTGCACGCACAGCATCTTTTTTTTCTTCCATTCCTCTATTTATCTCCTAATTTTGCAGGTAAAACCAGAAAAAAATTCAAGCAATTTTATCAGACAAATGGAATAAAGATGCAAGTAAAACAAATACTATTTTCACTTGGGATCACCAGGTGGGGGAATTCAGAAGCAGAATGCTGATAGAGAAATTCCTGCTGTGTTCATATGGACTGTGTGGATTTAAAAAGTCCTAAAATGAAGGAAGAAGAGTTATTTTGGTTCTCTCTAAGAATTCTGGTAAAAACTGAGGAAATTCTTGGAAATCTACCAGGTAAGGCTGTAGGAACTAGTAAGAGCCAAATCTGTATTAACTGGTTTGACGATATCATGGGGGCTGTATTTTCTTATATACATTAAAATACAAAAAAAACACAGCAACACTAATCTTTTTTTTTTTTTTTTTTTAACTGCTTGCTGTGTGCCTGGCACTTTCTAAATTCTCTTTTCAAAAAAAAATTTATTTATTGGGGTGCCTGGGTGGGTCAGTCGTTAAGTGACTCTTGATTTTAGCTCAGGTCATGATCTCAGGGTCATGAGATCAAGCCTCACATGGGGCTCTGTGCTCAGAAGGCAGTCTGCTTGAGATTCTTTCCCTCTCCCTCTGTCCTTCCCCTGCTTTCTCTTTCCCAAATAAATAAATATTTTAAAAAATTAAAAAGATTTCCTTATTTGAGGGGGGAAGGAAATCCTCAAGCAGATTCTCCTCTCAGCAGAGAGCCCAACACAGGGCTTGATCTCACCACCCCTGAAATCAAGACCCCAGCCAAAACCAAGAGTTGGACATCCAACCAACTGAACCACTCAGGTGCCCCAACTTTCTAAATTCTTCATATAAATCTATTAATTTTTAAAAAAGATTTTATTGATTTATTCATGAAGAGACACAGAGAGAGAGACAGAGGCAGAGACATGGCAGAGGGAGAAGCAGGCTCCCTACAGGAAGCCCAACGTGGGACTCGATCCTGGGACTGCAGGATCATGCACTGAGCCAAAGGCAGATACTGAACTGCTGAGCCACCCAGGCATCCCTCTTCATATAGATTTAATTTAAACATCCCAAAAACCTTATGAGGTTGTTACTACAATTAACAAAAGAGTTGGTTTATAGCCTTAGGGCTTTATATACAGGATTAAGACAGATTTTTCTAAATAGGCAGGAACTATTTACCAAGTAAGTGAAAGACTGATAGGGATAAACTTTACCCCCATTTCTAAGTTTAAGAAAACAAACAGAAAATTCTAAGTATTCAAATATATATGTTGGGATCCCTGGGTGGCTCAGTGGTTTAGCGCTTGCCTTTGGCCCAGGGTGCAATCCTGGAGTCCCGGGATCGAGTCCCGTGTTGGGCTCCCGGAGTGGAGCCTGCTTCTCCCTCCTCCTGTGTCTCTGCCTCTCTCTATATATCATAAATAAATAAATAAATATTTAAAAAATAATAATAATAAAAAATCAAATATATATGTCATTTATTTTCTAAATGTGTAACAATGTTTATAATATAATGAAACAGTTATAGCAGTGGAAACTCATGTAGAAGACCTATTTAAATAAACACACAAATAAAAATAAACCTAAGAGAATGCTTATGAATAACTGGTTTTTGAAGTAATGTCAATTACTATTAGTTTTAAAATGTATTATATCATGAACTAAAAAATGGGAGAGGTTTCTTCCCATCTCTTTTGAGATTTTCTTGACTAAAATTCATGTTTGCCTCACTGCAGGTCATTCAACTTCTTGGGTTATGGCTGCCCATGCATGTGTGTGCCATCCACAAATACGTGCACATATACATGGGTTAAACTGTAAAAATTCACTTATAGTACAAATCATCATTTCTAAATTACAAGCTCTTCATGGGCAACAGCACATATCTCAAATATGCTTTTAATCTGAAATTATCTCAGTAATAGTTCAATACACAGAAACTGATCTCCTGTGCCTGAAGCCAATTTTTTGTTGTTGAAACCAAAAAAGGTTCAAAGCATGTAATATCACAAGTGATAAGCATTCAATTATGATAAACATAAACAAACATGATATGGAACATAACTTATTTTAACCTTAATGCTTTACACCAAGCTAGATTCAAATCATGGTTGATTTAGTCACAAGTCAGCTTCCCAAATCAAGAATTTATCTTTAGAGTAGCCTCAGTGGCTCAGCGGTTTAGCGCTGCCTTCAGCCCAGGGTATGATCCTGGAGACCATACATAGGGTCCCATGTTGGGCTCCTTGCATGGAGCCTGCTTCTCCCTCTGCCTGTGTCTCTGCCTCTCTCTCTGTCATGAATAAATAAATAAAATCTTAAAAAAAAATTTATCTTCAAATCAGCTTAATTTAAATTCTTATTGCATTTCAGGTTCAAAAAATTCACAAATTATTTTTTTGACTAGTGATGTTATTACTGGCATTAATAACCACAAAAATCTTGAACTTGCTGCCTTTTCTGTTTCACATTTTTGTACTCTCAGTATTTAAATATTTTTTTTATTTATTCACATATTTGAGAGAGAGAGAGAGAGACAAAGTGCGGGAGCGAGAGTGCTCATGAGTGGAGGAAGAGTAAGGGGAGAGTGAAGAGAGTGTCCCAAGCAGACTTTGTCCTGAGCACAGAGCCAGATGCCAAGCTCGATCCCACAAACCTGAGATCATGACCTGAGCAGAAATCAGATGCCCAACTGACTAAGCCACCCAGGTGTCCCTTCTCAAGTGTTTAATGAATGCAAAACAATGCAAAGGAATACATACAAAGTGCAAAACAAAATAACATACTGCAAGAATTTTCCTTTTGGCTAAAAGGGACAAGTAAGAAAACAAACGAAAAGATTCTCTGCTTTTGGTATCCAATAATCTTACTGTGTCTGGTATTTGTTATCTGGTATCTATATCTGATAAATTTAGGGATAGCAGATGGAGTTATGTATTATACAAAGCTGATGAAAACTTTAATAGCAGTTAAGGGTTTATCTTTTTATCCTATTTTCCAAATGTTATCCTCATAGCTGGTTCCTTCACTCTTGACTGATGAAAGATCTTCCACTGCTTTCGCCCAGTGTAAAACTGAAAATCTTGGATTAGAAAAGCTATAAAATCATGTGCTATTACAAAGTATTCAACAGCAACAAGATATTTTACTGCTTTCTATGTTAAGAGAGGCTATCTCATAGATATGAGCTGTTTCCTTTTTTTTTTTTTTTTAAGAGTTTATTTATTCATGAGAGAGACACAGAGAGAGAGGCAGAGACATAAGCCGAGAGAGAAGCAGGCTCCATGTAGGGAGCCCGATGTGGGACTCTATCTCGGGACTCCAGGATCACACCCTGGGTCGAAGGCAGGTGCTCAACCGCTGAGCCACCCAGGCTTCCCGAGCTGCTTCCTTCTAACCAGCTTTGGCCTGACTTTTTGTACATCCTCACTTTCTCTAGACGTTCTAAGAACTCTCCCATTAACCAGTCTCCACAAGACAAAATGTAAAACTCTTCCTATTGATGATAGGGTAAATAAGTTACACGGGAAGGTTTTAGAAATATGAGCTGCATTTCAAAGTGTGTCTTTTGGGGTTCCAGATGTAATTTGCAAGCTTTTGTTTTCCCATTTTACACAAATGAAGTATTTTAACTATTAATAGTTAAAAATGTAAAGACAAGTTTAATCATATCTCAGAGTTATCTAATATCTAATATAGGTTCAAGATTTATAATAAACGAATTCATACATAATCAAGCAAACATAAATGACAGAATTCTTCTAAAAATTAAGCAAATACTGGGACACGGGTGGCTCAGTGGTTGAGCATCTGCCTTGGGCTTAGGGCATGATCCCAGAATCCGGGATCAGGTCCCGCATCGGGCTCCTTGCACAGAGCCGCCTTCTTCCTCTGCGTGTGTCTGTCTCTCATAAATAAATAAAATCTTAAAAAAAATTAAGCAAATATCAAA
Source organism: Canis aureus (assembly GCF_053574225.1). NCBI lineage: Eukaryota > Metazoa > Chordata > Mammalia > Carnivora > Canidae > Canis > Canis aureus. The sequence goes on along the minus strand of NC_135641.1, from coordinate 21,192,848 downwards.
GCATCATCATTCCCTGCAGGAAAAAGTAAGCAATTAAGTAAGCGTCTCTAGACAAAATAAGAGGGGAAAATGTTTGTTCCAAAGAAATATAATGACAAAGTTTTATCTAGGTAAAGGTAGCAAATGCAAGGGTGATCAGACTGTCATGTCAGGGGCTGATTGCCAGAGTCACTTGATTTGTCTAGAAAAGCTAGTATCTTTCTTTCTCTCCCTCATTTCTTCAGGCGCTTTATTCCTGAAGTGATACTCTCACTTGAAAGGAAATTTTTTCTTAACAGGATTCTTCTGGTTAAAGAAACTCTAGGGGTCATTTCCAACTGAACTCATGTATGTTGTAGACCTAGTTCCTGATTGCTAGGTGGATTTAAAATTGTTTTTGGGGATGTCTGGGTAGCTTGATGATTGTTCCTGAGCTGAAGGTGAAGGGGTCTTGGGATTGAGTCCCACATTGGGCTTCCTGCAGGGAGCCTATTTTTCCCTCTGCCTACATCTCTGCCTCTCTCTGTGTCTCTCATGAGTAAGTAAAATCTTAAAAAAAAAAAAAAAAAGTTTTTTGCCTATGTCTCAGAAAACTGAAGAGAAATAACTTATTTTAGTATCTCTAAGGCTAGAGAAAAATGTAGAAGAGGGACTGAGGATATCAGGGAGGAGCTAAAAAGAGTAGATACTTTATTTGGTATCAGAAATAACTAAGACACTGTTTTCTTTTATGATCTTGAGGATAGAATTGTTCCCCATTACTCTGATTGGCTTAAGTAATCCCTGGTTAAAGAAAGGAAAATGGTTTAGATTCTCTAATAACAATGTTCAGGCTTTTAAAAAATATTTATATATTTATTTTATTTATTTATTTTTTTATTTATTTATGATAGGCACACAGTGAGAGAGAGAGAGGCAGAGACACAGGCAGAGGGAGAAGCAGGCTCCATGCACCGGGAGCCCGACGTGGGACTCGATCCCGGGTCTCCAGGATCGCGCCCTGGGCCAAAGGCAGGCGCCAAACCGCTGCGCCACCCAGGGATCCCCTATATATTTATTTTAGAGAGAGAGAGAGAGAAAAAATACAAGTGGGAGAGGCAGAGGGAGAGAGAATCCCAAGCAGACTCTACTCTGAGCATGGAGCCTGAAGCAGGGCTCGATCTCATGAACTTGAGATCACAACCTAAGCCAAAACCAAAAGTCAGATACTTAACCAACTGTGCCATCCAGGAACCCCTTAGATATTTTATAAATCACTATAAATACCTTCTTAGCATTTGCTTGATCAAATCCCCAGTCAAAATTGTTGTGTTGTTTTAATTTCCACACCTAAAATAGAGAACAGCAATATATTACAGATACTAATCACTTAATGCATAGTTGGCATTTATTAATACATTGAAAAAAGTTTTTAGACTTCAGTTTCTGACTTTTGCATAGGTTAAAAATTTACTTTCATGTAGAAAATCATTTCTGAATGACAATTCCTTAAAGCAAATTAATAATTTTATGCTATCTTATATATAAATTAGTTTCCTTATTTATCAGCTTCCTTGACAATATCATCTTGGAATAAAGTTTCTTGAAAGATGATTAAACAAAGATTTGTGTCAATAGCAAGCCAATTGGTGGCCCTCGGAGGACAAAATATATATCCTATGATAACTCTACAATGGATATTTGAAGAGTGTCTGGTAATTGAGGTCTCATCTGAGTTTGGGGCCATTAAATAATTCTGAGTTGGTCTATCAACACTATAAAAATGCAGAGTTTAGTCATTATGTATTATAAAACTATGGAATCAGTTTGAGAGTATCAGAAAATATCTTGGTAATTCAGGAAAGAATTTTTAGTTTTTAATCTTTAGTTATAAAGATCCATACAGACTCCCAAATAATTATTTTTAAAACCTTTTAATATATAATTGCATTATTTCTTCTGCTTTGTTAGACTTTATAAACTTTTCTTTTGGTGGATGGGAAGGAGATAAATGCTTAAGAGAAAATACTACAACCTTGGAACTGTGCACAGAATAACAATAGTATTTAAACACAAATAGTTCTGGTTTCTGGCCCAGATAGCTACAAACAGAACTCATAAAGTCTTAACAAGTTAAGGCAAATAACAAAAGTTGATCACAAAAACCAAGATATGGACTACCGACTTTTTCCTACATATGTACACACACACATACCTCTATGCCCTGATTATGCTACAGTTGTGAAGTTACTTTGAAATGTTTCCTTACTCTCAGAAGTAAGTCTAACATGTGTTTACCCTTGGTATTAGAGTATTTCAACTAGGTCAAATTAGGAGATTGTTAATCCTAGCTAAGTAAGTGTTTTTTTCCCAGGGGGCAATAAAATTCCGCGCCAATGCAGGCATCCAAGTCAAGTGAAGAAACATTTGTTTTTCTGTCTGGCACTGGAGTTGCAAAAATTGGATCCAAATCCAATTCAGGACGCTGATGGTTGGGGTACCTGGCTCTGTCACTAGAGCATGTGACTCCACCTTGTGGTTGTGAATTCGCGAGCCCCCCACTAGGTGTAGAGATTACTTAAATAAATTTAAAAAGATAAAGAAATAAAAGAACGGAACTCCAGAACTGATACTAAAATAGATTCAAATTTTCAGTGTTTTGCTGAAAACACAGATTGGAGATTTTCTCATGACTGATCTGGTCTAGAATTGTTACCTTAAGGAGGACAAGGGCAAGGCAATTCATTAAGGCATTTTGACCTAATAGGTAAGGGCAAGGGACAGAAGAGGTCAGTGTACAAAGCCCAAAGGAGCTATAATATCAGAATTGATTTAGAGTGTAGCTATACTGCAACCAAGCTTAATCTTCCTTTAGGATGCAGGAATCCTATACAAAATAAAGAAATTACCATCAGTCTTAAAGATGGTGTGAATTAAGGAGGAGCTTTAAATATTAATACCAAAGAGCAAAGGAAACCAACATTTTCACTAATGTGGTCCCTACAACTAGTGGTAGTGAATTGCCACATACTATGTTCTACATTACTCCATTTTCTCAAATTTAGAGGGCAGGAAACATAAAGACAATCAGAAGACTAACCAAAAAGAGGTTTATCTTTAAAGATATATAAAGCTATAAGACATAAAGTAAAGCAACAGAAGGAAAGCCAGAAAAGTACAACACAGTAAGTTTATTATTTAAAATGACTAGAAAATTATACTGAATACGGCACTACATAAAACCATGCGGTTTTTTATAAATTTCAGATATTTTTACCCTATTTTCTCAAAAGCTAATTTATTTGAAACTTTCTATTTTTTTAAATTTATTTTTTATTGGTGTTCAATTTACCAACATACAGAATAACCCCCAGTGCCCGTCACCCATTCACTCCCACCCCCCCGCCCTCCTCCCCTTCTACCACCCCTAGTTCGTTTCCCAGAGTTAGCAGTCTTTACGTTCTGTCTCCCTTTCTGATATTTCCCACACATTTCTTCTCCCTTCCCTTATATTCCCTTTCACTATTATTTATATGCCCCACAGGAATGAGAACATATAATGTTTGTCCTTCTCCGACTGACTTACTTCACTCAGCTGAAACTTTCTATTTAATGACTTTTTAGAAACTATAAATTCATACTCCTAAAATTTCAATTTAAAGCTTTACTCGTAGTAGTGAGCGGTTCCTGAACCAAGTTTTGCAAATACAGTATTTAAAGTCCAGTCTTTAAGATGTTCTGTTCTTTTCTTTTGAGGGGAGGAAGAAGAGTTTATTTTACATAGCTGAATGAAATAATTTAAGAAATAGTAAATAAACAAGATGTTATTTTCAACATTTTAAATTTCTTAATGGAATCACCAAGAATATATTTACCCACCATAGCCACCAGAAACCAACTGACACTTAAATTTCTTTGTCTAGGATTATAGCAAGTAGTGATTATCTCGTTTACTAGAGCTCAAATGGTCAATACACCGACTGTCATTAATGAGAGAAAAAAAATAAGAAGTGTCTAATGATGAAAAACTTAGCAGTGGGGACGCCTGGGTGGCTCAGCAGTTGAGTGTCTGCCTTTGGCTCAAGGCATGATCCTGGAATCCTGGGATCCGATTGAGTCCCACATTGGGCTCCCTGTGAGGAGCCTGCTTCTCCCTCTGCTTGTGTCTCTGCCTCTCTCTCTCTCATGAGTAAATAAAATCTTAAAAAACAACAACAAACCTTAGCGTCAGACATAACAATATAGTTCTATAACTAAAACAGATTATGATCTTAAATCACAGAACAAAAAAATCAAATTTCTCCATTGTTCTCTCTTGCCTTAGAAGTTTTGGTTTAATATTCCCCAATCCACAAAGGAAAAACTTTGTTAATTATCAAATACCACACCTGTTATCAAGCTGCCTATTGAGCCTACTTGTGCTTCTTGCTAGACTTAATGTGTAAACTTAACATCATTTGGTTTCACCCTGCTTACATGTTTCTTTTAGGTATTTAATGCACTGTTCTATTTCAAAATCAAATTAAATCTGTAAGGACACTACTCTCTGCTCTGCCACTCAAGTCTGAAATCTAGTATTTCAGGGGATCCCTGGGTGGCGCAGCGGTTTGGCGCCTGCCTTTGGCCCAGGGCGCGATCCTGGAGACCCAGGATCGAATCCCACATCAGGCTCCCGGTGCATGGAGCCTGCTTCTCCCTCTGCCTATGTCTCTGCCTCTCTCTCTCTCTCTGTGACTATCATAAATAAATAAAAATTAAAAAAAAAATTTTTGAAATCTAGTATTTCAGATGACTTCTCTATGTATAAAAATACCTTTAACTCAGTGATTTTTATTTGCCTTAGTGGTGACACAAATTATTTACAGAAATAATGTTTAGAAACTATTGAGTAAAGAGTAAAGCCTAATCACTTTTTTAAAAGTGGGCTCCACACCCAGTGTAGTGTCTATTGCAGGGCTTGAACTCACAACTCCAAGATCAAGCCTGAGCTAAAAATCAAGAATTGGGACACTTAGCTGCCTGAGCCATCCAGGCGCCCCAGGCATAATCACTTTTAAACATCAATTTAGTAGACTTTAAGATGTGCCGAATGCTGAGAAATTATAAGCCCGTGGGTGATGAATTTAGGCAGTGACAAACTCATCAATTAAAAGTTTAGCTATTGTGTTTTTTAATAGTAGAAAGAATAAGGATTTAAAAATGTCAACAGTTGTCAGATGGCCAGTTGTCAGATGTTTTAGTCACACAATTAGAATTACACAAAATGTATTTTTCATATATTTATATGGATATACTTATGACGTTATTTTATTTACATTTTTCAGCACAGTCCATACCTAAATATTAATATATTTTTGAAATTCGAGTGAAGATGACTACACCAGAAGGGCAGCTTCTGTGATCCCCAACTATCTTATCACTTGTGCATTGAGGGCATTTAACATATCTAAGTAAGTACAAAATGCAAACCTTGAAAAAAGATGTCTCAAATTTCTAAGTAAAAGTATCCACAAAAATAACTGTGATCATTTATTTAATAAATAGTATTTTTTTTTTCACAGTTTTGACTTCTGGGTTTTCATGAAATGACAGAAAAACAATAAGTTAAAAGTTTTTGAAAAAGCATTAAGGTTTTATCAATTTGAACAAAAGCTAGTAAAGATTTAAATTAAAACGTACAGCCTTAACTCAAAATATTTCTTTTTCCTTTTCGGAGACTAAGTCACAGGCTTTGTCTAGATAGGCTTTTGAATGTTGATTTAAAAAAAGGTTAGAGGTTTGCATTTTTTTAATTTAAATTTATTTTTTATTGGTGTTCAATTTGCCAACATATAGAGTAATACCCACTGCTCATCCCGTCAAGTGTCCACCTCAGTGCCCATCACTCAGTCACCCCCACCCCCCGCCCACCTCCCCTTCCACCACCCCTAAGAGGTTTGCATTTTGTACTTATTTAGATATGTTAAATGCCCTCAATGCACAAGTGATGAGATAGTTGGGGATCACAGAAACTGCCCTTCTGGTGTAGTCATCTTCACTCGAATTTCAAAAATATATTAAGAATGCCTAAGAAATGCGAACTGCTCATAATATTCAGTTCCTGCTTCACCCAGGAAACTCAATCTACCTTCTACAGAAATGTATTAGGTCTTGGGTGAATTCCTATAAATTCACAGGAAAAGAAAATTTGATAAAGCCCAAGTACCCTATTAACTCCAAACTGCATCTTCAACACATTATGGCTAAAATGATTTCCTTTGAGATTTTATTAACGTCCTCTTAGTTTCCAATTTTAAAACAACACATTTGAAATTTACTCAAATTCTGAATTACCGTGGGCTTAATATAGAAGAGTGGACCACAGTCCTCTAAACCAGGAAAACAATTCATCTAACCGGGGTACTTCAGATACTTCCGTACTCTTAACTTTTAGGAAGATACCCTTAAGCTATCTTTCTTTCTTTTTTTTTTTTTTTTTAAGGAGAATGCTGATTTTAATCATAGTCGACACCAGGCAGGTTTTAAACCTATTTTACGTTCCTTATAAAGATTAAACTCAGCTGGTGGACCTCAAAGACGATAGCTACCAACTACTAAGGCGTAATTCTTAAAAAGCCGCTTGAAACCAAGTGATTAATCACTAAGATCAACTGTGAATAGTGATGCCTGCCCCATCGTCCGTATTTCGCTACTTAAGCCTTGTTTACAGAACCAGCAAGAACAGATTCGTCCGAGGACTTCCTTCCCACCACCTCGGCAATGAAGCGACACTCGGTAAACGGGGCCAACGTTCCGGTCCTCCCAGGGCGGCGGCGGCCCGGCCTGCGCCGCAGCCCTTCCGCGGGGAACGCGCGCCGCGGGCTCCCGCGCGTCCTCCAGATCACCTTCACCGGGGCGGGGGGAACGGCTTGGGCAGAGCGACAGCACAGCCACCAATCGTCACCCGCAACACGCCCCGTCGTCCCGCCCGCAGCACGCCGCGGGCGCCCAATCCCCGCCGTGGTGACACTGTGCGCCCCGAGCGTCCAGAACTCGGGGGCGGGGACGTTAGGGACTAAATTAAGGAACCGCGTCCGGGACTGGTAGGAAGGTGGGGAGGCTAGGCGGAGACTCCGCCGGCTGAGCGCCTGCGTCCCCGCCCGCCCCGACTCCCCGGGGACGGTCGCTCTAGGGCCGGATTCCCGGCCCTGGCTCAGCCGCCATCCGTGGTAAACAAAGGCTCGCGGGGGGTGGGGGCGGGGGTAACGGTCAGGTGACGGTGCCTAGCACATTTCGCAACCGATTCCCTGGGACCCTCCTTGACCCCGTCAGTCCTCCCCAACAGGACCAGCGGTCGCCCCCGCCAAACCAAACGGCTTGACTCGAGACCTTCGCATTCTCAGTGCTTTCTTCCATTAAAAAAAAAAAAAGAGCCGCGTCGGGTTCAAAGCCCATATGCGCAACATGCGGGACCCGTCTGCCCAGCTCTGTCCGCCAGCTGCCCCGGCCCCCGGGGCGGCGGGGTGACCCGCACCTGCCACCCCCAGCCCCCGCGGCCATGCTCCTCCCAACCCGCCCCCAGCGGGCCGCGCCAGCAACGCCGCGGTTCCGGGGCGGTAGTGCCAGGAGGCGGGGGTGCCCTCCCTTGAGGACTGCCGTTAACTGCGCTAACAGAAGAGCCCCCCCAGGGTGCCCCGGAGACCCCGCACCCCAGAGACCCTGCAAGTGCCAGGCGCAGTCTCTCCTCAGACCCCTACGTCTGGCTGCGAGACGCCGGCCGACGCTGGCTTCTCTCCTGCAGACACCCCCACGGTGGCGACCTCAGCTGCCCCTCCGCCCCCGGCTCGGGCCGGTTCCTCGCCTCTCGGCCACTCCCGGAGCTGTCATCCCCGGGTACCTCTCGGCGAAGGCTGGAAACGGCCAGCAGCGGCGGCCCCTGCGTTCCCCGAGCGGCCCGCGGCGCAGCGCTCTCGCCAGCGCCGGCGTCTCCCTCCAGCCGCCAGTGTTTGCCGCAGCTCACAACAAAGGAAACATGTGACCGTCCGGGCCAAAACACTGAGCGTCACCGACCCCGACGGCCAATCCGAGTGGGCGCCCCCCGCCCCGGGGCACCCTGGGATATGTAGTTCCCACTCTGGGGGCGCCCGCCGGGGCCACTTGGGTGTCCCGCTATAGGGCGGGTGTCGTTGCGGACTGTGAGGAGACCCAATCCAGGGGTTGCTGATTCGGAAACCCTTTGTTTTAATTAGAGACGGGTTAAGGAACTCCATCCATGTTAGGAGCCTAGTGGGAAACCTGAGTCGTATGTTTATTGCCACGTCCCAAGGCAAGAGCACATTACCAAGAATTCTCAGAACCTTAGAGCGTGGGCCGAAGCATAGAGATCTTTTTATTGGACTCCTTGCTACACAATCGGGAAATTGGAGGGCCTGAGGGGTGAAAGGGACTAGAACTTTAGTCGCTAGACGGCTCGGGGAAACTTTCCTCTGCCAACCTGTTCATGTCAGTCCTATCAAATCCTAGATTACCTTTTTATTTTAATTGTACATACAATGTTGTCGCAAATCCCTATTTTTCCAGGCAGATAGATTTCTCAAAGGACGTTATTCTGTCCCTTTGTTTCTGCAAATATTTTTTTCAAGGATGAGTACACCTCCTGCTTTTGAAACACTTAACTAGTTTTTGGCTTCTGATACCAGAATTATAACCTCTCTCTTCTATATTTTATGAATACAGTCATGCCTTTGTTAAATAATGGAATGTGTTCCAATGACCAATGGTGGAAATAATAAAGAAGACATCTGTCCAAGCCTTTTAAATATGCTTTTTAGGCCTCTTTTCCATCTCTTTATTAAAAAATTTTTTTTAAAGATTTTATTTATTTATTTGATAGCACAAGCAGGGGAGAAGGAGAGAGGCAGAGAAGTAGGCTCTGCACAGAGCAGTGAGCCTGATCAAGGGCTGGATCCCAGGACCCTGGGATCATGACTGGAGCAGAAGGCAGATGCTCAATTGACTGAGCCACCCAGGCTCCCCTCCATATTTTTATTAAAAATGCTCAGGGAAGCCTGGCTGGCTCAGTTGGAAAAGCCTTCATGTCAGCATGGTGAATTCAAACCCCCACCTTTGGTGTAGAGATTACTTATGGTAATAAAACTTTGAAAAGTGCTTACCAGTAGGCTTATATATTAAGTATTTAATAAATATTGAATGATATTAATATTATTTATTAAGCTCCAGACTTAGTGGAGCTAAGCAGCCTGGGTGGCTCAGTGGTTTACCGCTGCAGCCTTCAGCCCAGGGCCTGATCCTGGAGACCCGGGATCAAGTCCCATGTGAGGCTTCCTACAAGGAGCCTGCTTCTTCTCCCTCTGCCTGTGTCTCTGCCTCTCTCTCTCTCTGTCTCTCATGGATAATAAATAAAATCTTAAAAAAAAAAAAAGAAAGCTGTCATCCCCATCCCTCATCCTTCCAATATGATTACTGGTTAAATCATTATTGAATGTTTGTAATTAAGACTGTGTATTTATTATTCAGTGTTGAATCAAATAGTACACAATTTCCTTTCTCGTAGGGCTTTTTGTTTTTTTGTAGAGTATGAAGCCATGACCCTCACTGCGTTCATAAAGTCCTAAATCCCTGAGAATGCATACAAGATCCTTCCTGATGCACCCTGGGTTCTACCTCTGCAGCCTGAATACCAGTCTCAATGAACTACCCACAGTTGCCCAAAGGACTTTCTCCCCAGGCCATTCCCATCTATACCTGTGCCCTATGCTTCTTATGCCACCTCCATTCCTTCAACCTAATCACTGAGCTAACTCCTGCTTTTCCTTCTAGGAATCCTGGGAAAGTCTTCCCTCTCTATTGCCCTTTGGACCAAGTATCTCCCCTCTGTCTTCCCACAGCAGCCCTTCCTTACTCCTTCTCAGCAGTTATCACACTAACTGTCCATGTTTATTTACATGTCTCCCTCAACCGAGATCCCTGAGGTTAGGGATCATGTCCTTTTTTTCTTGTTTTTAATTTTATTTTTAAGTAATCTCTATGCCCAATGTGGGGCTTGAATTCACAGCTCCGAGATCGGGAGTTACATGCTCCACCAGCTGAGCCAGTCAGGCATCCAGGGATCATGTCTTACTAATTTTGTGTCATTGCATTCCCAGTAGATGTTCAATATTTATCTGTTAACTGATGGAATGATCTCTATTTCTTGAGGTTATGGGGACCTGAGTGAAAAAATAATTGGCACCAGATGCCTTAGGATCCACTTGGACTTATCTATATGAGAAGATACTCAGACTCTCTTGGGGCAGATGGATGCAGGGTGATCAATCACAGTTCTGAGAATAGAAGAGATTGAGGGGACCCACAGAACAGGTAGCCCTCAAGCGAGGCAGTGGACTAATGGTGGGTATGGGAGCTCCTCAGGCAGCCAGAGTATAGGTAGTTTCAGCATTGGTGGAGGGCCCTGGGAGTCAGACCTACCCTACGAATCAATGAGTATGGCCCGGTGGCAGCCTTTTCCTTACCTAATAGAAACAGAGCTGTCAAGTCCAGGGGGAATCTACTGAAGTTGAGTGAGATTAAGCTGTAACGTGATTCATTTTGTGCAGTGTTTATAGTCCAGGTTGGCTTAGTCATATGAAGGAGATAGCTACTTGGAGTGGGGGGATCAGAAGTTCTTCAGACCTATTTCCTCTCTTTTCAGGGATTTAGCATATCGTGTCATATAACACATGGCACTCTGTGTTTTGCTCTCCAGTGGTCTGAAGGTGGCCTATCATCCATAGTTCTTCCAGCCGTTCTTTTTTTTTTTCTCTCCAGCTTGCTCCCCTTCTTCATACAGACAACCATCAGGACATAGTGAATCATCATCATTACCTAAGCATATGGAACACTTTCAGATCTTTCTGCCTCCCCCCTTGGCCTCTCACACATAAAGTCCCTCTGCACTATTGTAGTAGAATTGTTGGTCATTGGTTAAGGCTCTTGTGCCACTTCTCCTAGTGGGCCTCCTCTGATTCTTAACTCTTTCCTTGACCTGCTGTGAGGCTGGGCATATGTCTCAGGTCTTTTGGAATGTGACACTCTCACTATGTTTATACTTAGTCCCTGAATGCAACTGGGTCATTTGATTTCCCCTGCAACAAATCCTAGTTGCAAAGCACTGATAAATGGAGAGTTTATTGAAGGTTTCACAAAGAATCATACGGGGGGCACCTGGGTGGCTTAGTCGATTAAGTGGCTGCCTTTGGCCCAGGTCAGATCCTGGGGTCCTGGGACTGAGCCCCACATCAGGCTCACCGCTCTCCAGGGAGTCTGCTTCTACCTCTCCCTCTGCCTCCTGCTCCCCCTTCTTGTGCTCTCTGTCAAATAAGTAAAATCATAAAAAAAAAAATCATATGGCATTCCACACTGAAAAACTCTGTAACAATTCCCTTCAAACATCTCTGCTCCCTCATCTCGGCTTCTCTTTTGGTACCAGTTACTACTCTTTTCCCATCAGACACCCTCTCTTGGGGCCTCTCTCCAGCCACAAGTTTTAGCTTCCTCCCTTTTCATGATCTCTGCCGACTTCCTCCTGGACACCTCTGTCTCTTTTTTGGCAATTTCCATTTTCACACTCATCTTTCTTTTTTTTAATTTTAAAAAATATTTTATTTATTTTAGAGAGAGAGTGCACACACGGGCGCACACAAGTAGGGGGAGGAGCAGAAGGATCTGCGTGAGCACAGATCCCAACACAGGGCTAGATCCCTCAACCCTGAAATCATGATCTGAGCTGAAATTCAGAGTCAGAAGATGAACCAATTGAGCCACTAGGTGCCCCACATATTCCTCATCTTTCAAACAAGAGTTCCATTCTTCAGAAGATAGAGAACAGTGGGGTGCCTGGCTGGCTCAGTTGGAGGAGCATGCTACTCTTGTTCTTGGGGTTGTGAATTCAAGCCCCATGTTGGGTGTAAAGATTACTTAAATAAATAAAACTTAAAAAAAAAGATGACAGAGAATAGCATAAATAACAAATGATCTTTGTCCACCCCACCTCCATCTCATTTTCCTCCACAGACAATTTAACATCTCAGCAAGTCTATTACACAATACCACCTCAGAGTGTTGAGTGAAGGGAAGAGTAAACACAGTACATTATTTGCTCTTGGCACCCGAGTCTCCAGTCTTGAGGCCCACCCCTCCCTCCCTTCTCTGGTGAGGTTAGATGTGACTCATCTCTGAAGCCCTATGAATACAGAGGTCTGACTCTCCCTGGCTGTATGGTTACCGGAAAAAGGTTTGTGAGTTGCCCCCTTGAGGTCCCATGCCCATCCCAATCTAGACAGTCTAACCCACTAGGCCAGTTGAAGCTTAAGGTCAAACACAGTAGCATTAGGTTTCAACAAAGGAAGATATAGCTGGAAAATTCTCCACGTTGGGATCTGGGAAAAGAGGTAAGCTGCTACCTGGAAGGTGAACTCCTTCTCCCCATCCCTGAACTTTTCCCTCATGAGCAGTCTGCCACGAGGTGTTTTTCCTCACAACTGAAACAAACACATCTCTGCTGGTGGGGTGGGGTGGTAATTCTTGCTTTGTTCTTGAAATTATCACAGGTTGAGGTCAATGAGATGCTAGTAGTCAGTGCCTTGGTGGCTTCAGGATCCTGTTTGTTACCAAACTTGCTATACTACGTGCAGATAAGGGTGACTGGTCATCACCATGAGTCCCAGGCTCTGACTTCAGGGGCTGAGGCATACTCGCACCCTTCCTGCTCTGTGATGCCAAACCCTGCTCTACTCTTCATTTTTTTTTTTTTTTTTTTGCCCAGAGGAGATCTGATTTCACCTCCGTTTCTGCTTCTTTAATTCCCCAGTAGTGAGAATTCAGGTGACTTCTTTGATCTCAGAAGAAACTTTGGGGCACTTGGGTGGTTCAGTCAGTTAAGCATCTGATTCTTGATTTTTGGCTCAGGTCAAGATCTCAGGGTCATGAGATTGAGCCCCACATCAGGGGCATCTGCTTAAGATTCTCTCTCTGCCTCTCTCTCTCTTTCTCCCCCAGAAGAAATCTGACATTCTGGAAAAGTTTTGTCATAAGTTACTCCTGGCCTGATTGCCCTAGGTAGACCTGATTCTCTGTAGCACCCCATAACCTCTTTATACATAGCTTGCTGCAAATCCCTCTCAAGTATGAACACACATAAAAAGTATCTTCTTTTGTTCATAGTATCCAGTCCCAAGCTTAGGTCAGTTAAAAAAATGACTCCCCGCTCTTAGCTCGCTCAGCAATCTGTCCCACAGATGGTTGAGTCCATATAGAATTCTTGTTGCTGGCTCCAGTGGATTTTAACTCCATCTCTAGTTTCTTGCTATCCTGTGACATTTAAGAGGCATATATAATTCCAAATCAATCTTTCACTGCTATCCCTGGCACTGCTCTCCTTCCAAATGACTGCAGTTTCTGAGATTGTCTTGTCCATCTGTGTGGTTCCCTTTTGCCTGATGGGCAGCCCTCCCAGGAATTGAGCATATATGAAGGGTCTGAACCTGTCCAACAGTATCTGCAGCAGACCTCTCCTGTTCTTGAAAGACCCCATCCAGTTTTTTTGTTTTGTTTTGTTTTTAAGGATTTTATTTATTCATGAAAGACACACAGAGAGAAGCAGAGACACAGGCAGAGGGAGAAGCAGGCTCCCTGCAGGGAGCCCAATGTGGGACTCGATCCTAGGACCCCGGGATCACAACCTGAGCCAAAGGCAGATACTCAACCACTGAGCCACCCAGGTGCCCTGACCCCATTCAGTTTTTTTTTTTTTTAAGATTTTATTTATTTATTCATGAGAGAGAGGGGGGAGAGGGCTGAGACATAGGCAGAGGGAGAAGCAGGCTCCATGCAGGGAGCCTGATGTGGATCCCAGGATCCCAGGATCACACCTTGGGCTGAAGGCACATGCCAAACCGCTGAGCCACCCAGGCGTTTCCCCATCCAGTTTTTAAAGAAATTGTGCCTGTTGAGGTTGGCATACTAATCTCCAGCCTGAGAATTCTCTTTCGTAAGCTTACTTGATGCTATGCTCATCAGATTGTGTCTCTCTGATACCCTCCTTTAGAACTGTGTAATCTCCCCAAAGCTCTAATGCAGATCTTAGAGCAGTTCCCATACACTGATAGGCCAGGGACCATCCTGACTTGTGCTATGTCATTTTTCACTTCTTCCATAAGCTCAGCACTCTCTCCCTAGGAAGACTGAAAATCCGTTTAGAGTTGCAGAGTCTAGGTTCACATTTTGGCTTTGTTTCTTAGTAACTACATATCCTTGAGTAAATTACTTAATCTTTCTTGTCTGTAAAAAGAAGGATAAAAACACCTACTTCCTAGAATTGTTGTGAAGATGAAATGAGAAGAAGAGCAAAAATGAGAGAAGAGCAAAAAATACATACAATGCCTGCAAGATAGTAAGTGCTCCATAACAACCAAAGCAGTTACTGCTGTGATTACATTCCCCTCCTCCACCATTTCTAGCTATGTCCTCTATGCTTTGTCCTTTGCTCTAAGAATAGGAGGGGTAAAGAAGGAAACAAAGGAAGAGTAACAGAACTTATAACCTCTGTTACCTGTATTTGAAAAACAAGCCAAAGCAGCCTTTCTGAATACTTACCAGGGTCCGTCCTCTAACTTCTTTTGTCTTTTCTAGTGGGCATTTGTAAGATTAAAAAAGAGAGACTGGGGATGCCTGGGTGGCTCAATGGTTGAGTGTCTGTCTGCCTTTGGCTCAGGTTGTGATCCCGGGGTCCTGGGATCGAATCCCACATCAGGCTTTCCGCAGGGAGCCTGCTTCTCCCTCTGCCTATGTCTCTGCCTCTCTCTCTCTGTGTCTGTCATGAATAAATACATAAAATCTTTTTTAAAAAGTAATAAATAAATTAAAAAGAGAGACTGACTACCAGATGTAGGAAAGCAGTTTCCTCTGCTCTTAAAATATCCATACTCAAAGACTACATAGCTGGGCATAAACTGTGGTTGCCTCTGAGTTGCAGATCAGGGGGCTAGTAGTCAGGGGTTGAGGGAGACCTATGACTTTTCCAGTAAGCTTATGACATTAAAACAAAACAAAAAACAAAAACACCACGTGCACACACACACTTTTTAAATTAAACAAAAATGTTTTTAAAAAACCCTTGTCTGACAAATGTGATCAAATAAGCATCCGGAGTTCACCATTGTACAATCTCCTTTGCTTCCAGCCCCAGATCTCTCTCTGTGACTGGCCTAGAAACAGCAGGCCTCCCAGGTCACCGGTGCACAGGGACAGATACTCTTGACCCTGCTTATGACAGCATCACAAACACATGCCTGACATACTTTGGATAGCCAGCCTGGTTCTATTACTGGTACATGAAAGTTTTGCTCCGGCAGCAAATCTCTAAATTTAGATGCTTTTCAGGATGAACTCTGAGTGATCTTTGTCCTGAAGACTGGTAAGGAATTGGAGGGCACCTTGCTTTTTATTTATTAATTCAAGTGCCAGAGTAGATGTTTCATAATATGAAACTTATGAAGATTGCCATAATGGAAAATAAAATAAAATATAGGAAGTATCTAAGATTTATAATTCTCATAAAAATTTTACCCTGAGTTTCTTTTTTTTAAGATTTATTTATTTATTTGAGAGAGAGAGAGAGAGTGAGCGAATGGCGAGGGGCAGAGGAAGAGAGAGAGAGAGAATCTCAAACAGACTCTATGTCCACCACACAGCCCTATCTCACGACCCTGAGATCATGACCTGAGCTGAGATCAAGAGTTGGACACTCAACTGACTGAGCCACCCAGGTGCCCTTCCTTTTTTTTTTCCACTTCAGTATGCAAAGCATTACCATATTATAGTAATACATCACAGTAATAACTTTGCACACTCAAATGAAATAAAAACTAGTCCAGGGTAAAAATTCTTCTCCTGATAAGTCTATGGAGATGTTCAGAATTAATATAATTCAGGAATTTAGTTCTCATATAACGTCAAAAAGCTTAAATGTTGTCATTTCCATTAAAGAAAAGACAATTTCACAAATGAGAGAACTTTAGGGAATGATAAACTTACTTTAATAAAGAACCAGCTCCTTGAAAGTCTAGCCACACCAGAGTTTTTTCTAGTATAGTCAAAATATTTTTATGTATTTATTTTAAAATTTCTACTGGGATATATCTGACAATTAAAAATTGTATGTATTTAAAGTATACAACAAAGATTTTATATATATATACAAAATGTATAAATGTACATATATATATACATATATATACACACATTGAGAAATGATTACCACAATCAAATTAACATAACTGTCACATCAGATAGATACCATTTTTTAAAAAGATTTTATTTTTAAGTAATCTCTATACCCAATGTGGGGCTTGAACTTACAACCCTGAGATCAAGAGTCACATACTCCAGCAACCAAGCCAGCCAGGCACACCACTATTTTCTTCTTTTTTATGTGGTAAGAACACTTAAGAGCTTCCCTCTTAGCAAATTTCAAGAATACAACAAAATACTGTTAACTGTAGTCACATTGTTGTACATTAGATCCCAGGACTTACTCCTCATCTTGCCTAACCAAAACTTTGTACTTTGGTCAACATCTTCCACTTTTCTCAGTCCCTCAGCCCCTGGCAATCACCATTCTGTTCTCTGCTTCTATAGATTCAACTTTTTTTAGATTCCATATATAAATGAGGTCATGTAATATTTGTCTTTCTGTGTCTGGCGTACTTCACCTAGGATAATATCCTCCAGATTCATATATATTGTTGTAAATGGCAGAAAAAATATATGTATAATATTCCATATTATATATTCCATAATATATAATATTCCATATTTTATATATATATACAAAATGTATATATACACATACACATTCACACATTTACCAGGGTTTTTAAAAAATATTTATTTACTTTAGAGAGAGAGAGTGGTGGGGAATGGCAGAGGGAGAGGGAGAGAGAGAGAGGGAATCTCAGGTAGACTTCCCACTGAGCACAGAGACTAACGCAGGGCTCGATTTCATGAGATCATGACCTGGGCCAAAATCAAGAGTCAGGTGCTTAAGTGACTGAGCCACCCAGATGCCCCCTCAACCAGGGTGTTTTTATGGAGAGTCAGAAGGTAATTTTTGGATTTTAAATGGACTGGGTTCAGATCCTGGCTCTGCTACCACTAATAGTGGATGGATGGTTTATTTAACTGCTTCTTTGATGCTTTGTCTGAAAATACATTCTAATAATGTATTTTGTTATGAGGAGTAAATGACAGCTTATAAAAGGAACACATAGGCCTCAATAATATTAAGTATTATTCAGTCAGGACATAATGGTAAGTATTATTCGTCAAGATATAACGATAAGTACCAATATGACAGGAGCTAACGTGTTGATGTGTCCTAGTGAAGGAAGATTCTTCCTGTTTAACAAGGAACAACACAGGGTAATGAAAAAACACAGAAAAAAGAGAAATCCTGGGGGGACCCTGCCATACCTTACTCAGTCACCCTGGACAAATCACCTAAACCCCTTGGGATCCAATTTCCTCATTTCTAAAAAGAGCACAGTACCTTGTGCCTATGAGGGCATTTGGCTAGACTGTTTCCAAAGGCCTGTCCAGTTTTGGAAGTACAGGAAGTCTGCATATTTCCTTATTGCAAAGACATCATTGGAAAAGTTCTTTTAGTTCAAGAAGCACCCAAATCAGGACATACCTGGGGGTACAAAAAAATTCTTTGGGAAGGAATTGGATCCTATAAGAGGCTACACATGACCAGAAATCAAGTTGCAGGTCTGGGAGTGGAAAACCTGGTTGACAGGCTAAGGAAACTAGGGAAGATAAATTTGCCTCCTCCACTGAACCTTTAAAACAACTCAGTTGTGAAGCTCTGCCCTTCACAAAGCCTCTTTAAGATGCATCCCTGGCTGAGCATCTCCTCCCCATGCAAGTCCCTCCTCCTCTGGAGGGGGAGCCCTGAGCCAACCTGCCCTCTCAGTCACCCTGCTCCTGTATTGAACTCCAGTTTGCCCGGCTCACAGCCTTTCTTGTGGGACTTGTTGCCACTCCAAATGCAGCCCCCAGCTCTTATTATTTTTAGCTCTCAACTCAGGGACTTTTTAGAGTAAACAACCCCATGCACCAAGGAATTCACATTACTGGCTTGTGCTCTCCCTCTGACACTCTCATTAATCCCTTGCTGTAAAAAGAAGAAATGAATTTTATTTATTTATTTATTTATTTATTTATTTATTTATTTATTTATTTATTCATAAGAGACACACAGAGAGAGGCAGAGACATAGGCAGAGGGAGAAGCAGGCTCCCTGTGGGGAGCCCAATGAGGGACTCAATTCCAGGACCCTGGGATCACGCCCTGAGCCAAAGGCAGACACTCAACCACTAAGTCACCCAGGTGCCCCGAAATGAATAGTTTTTAAAGTTCCTTTTTCCCCAATTTAAAAGTATTACATGCCAAGTAGACAACTTTTGAAAGGACTAAAAAGAATTTGGGTGTTATCTGTGATCTTTCAACCCAAAGATATCTACTCTTAGCAGTATGTTTCCAATCTTTTACTTCTTTATGTTTATATTGATACATCTATAGCTATTTATACATATTTTTTGCATATTTGCTACTATATATACAAAATAAACACATATTAACATTTTATATGTGGCTTTCTATTTCTTTCTCTCTGATCTGTTTCCATCTACCTCTTGGAAGTCCCAAGGATGCTGACCTGTAGGTTGGAATTAGCTTTCATTAGTATGTTATTACTAAATATTGAAATCAGTTGGAGTTTTATATGCTAAAAAAATGATGTCTCTCCACAAACTGAAGATCATATAGGCTCATCAACTCTGCAGACATGAATCCCAGGACAAATTTAGTTTTGATTTTTAAAAAAGATTTTATTTATTTATTTGAGAAAGTAAGCGCACAAGTGCATGTGGGCAACCAGGTGGGGGGAGTTTAGAGAGAGAGGGAAAGAGGATCTCAAGCAGACTCGATGTTGAGTGCTGAGCTCGCCCCAGGACTTGATCTCATAAGTCCGGAATTATGACCTGACTGGAAATCAAAGAGTCAGATGCTTAACCCACTGAGCCACTCAGACACCCTATCCTGACATTTAAAATTTTTATATTCCTCCGTTTCTTTTTCTAGTAAGAGAGAAATTTGCAGTAGGATTAAAATAAATCTTTCATTAAAATACAATTCATGGGGGATCCCTGGGTCGCTCAGTGGTTGAATGTCTGCCTTTGGCCCAGGGTGTGATCCTGGAGTCCCGGGATCAAGTCCCACATCAAGCTCCCTGCATGGAGCCTGCTTCTCTCTCTGCCTATGTCTCTGCCTCTCTCTGCTTCTCATGAATAAATAAATAAAATTTTTAAAAAATACATATATATATTTCAAAATGTCATTATGGTATCAATATGACTATTTCATATGTATTACTCATGGGCTCAGAATTTGTTTACTTACTATTTTACATATTTTTTTTCACTTAATACTTCACTGGGGACATTTTCTGTGGTTTAAGTGCACCCAGTTAACTTCACATTAACAATGAGAACAATAACGGCAACATTCTCTGAGCGCTACTCTAGGTGTTTGTTAAGCGCTTTACCTGAAGTACCTTATTTAATCTCCACAACAGCACTGGGATAGCAACTATTATTAGCTAACTCCACTTTTAAATTTTTTTTTTTTTGAGAGAGAGAGAGAGAGAGAACATGAGCAAGGGGGAGGGGCAGAAGGAGAGGGAAAGAATCTCAAGTTGATTTCCCAAGGAGCATGGAACCCAACATGGGGCTTGATCCCACAACCCTGAGATCATAACCTGAGCAGAAATCAAGAGTCAGAGGCTCAATCGACTGAGCCACGTAGGTGTCCCTGAGACTCAGGAACAATAAGTACTTTGCTCAAAGAATGAAGCTTAGAAATTCTGACTCTACTCCAGGGTCTGTGCTCCTTCTGAATCATTACAGCTCTTTTTGCTTTATAATACGCATTGGTAGATGGGCTATATTTTGCTCAACTACTCCATTGGTTTTGGGTACTTATATTGCATCCAGTTTTTTTCTCCAATTTTGATAACTCTGTAAAGGACATCTTTCTGCATATATAGTGTTTTGCTTCTACTGCATGATTTCCTTATGGTCAGTTCTCAGAAATGGAAAGGGAAAATAATTTTCCTCAAATGCTTTATTCAAAAGGACCTTATTGGAAGAGCTGTTGAGAGAAGACAAGGAAAATTTATTCAGTTCTTTCGCCACAGGCTCTGAGCCTGAGCACACCCCGCCCCCCAACTTTAAGTGTGGGAGACAGGAGATGGTACTGAGGAATCTTGTCCCTTTCATGCTGTGTTTGGTGTCTCTCCCGTTACAGAACAGTGGACTTCCTATTATCATAACATTTTTTTAAAGATTTTATTTATTTATCTATAAAGATTTTATTTATTTATTCATGAGAGACACAGAAAGAAAGGCAGAGACAGGCAGAGAGAGAAGCAGGCTTCCTGCGGGGAACCTGATGCAGGACTCAATCCCAGGACCCTGGGATCATGACCTGAGCTAAAGGCAAACACTCAACCACTAAGCCACCCAGGTGCCCCTATCATAACATTTATCTCAGGCATTTCAACATTTGTATTATGTTACCCTCACTTAAAGGAAAAGCCTGTTTTTCATCTTTGTACCCAGGATTAACATAATCTCCAGTACATAGTAAGTGCTTAATAGATGTTTGTTGGGTGAACAGATGAAGGATAGAGAAAGAATTCTTGTAAATGTGAGCTCTCAGTTCAATGGAATTAACTATGATAGTAAACATGAATACTTCCTAGGGTATGTATTAAGTATTGAGGTATGTATTAAGTCTTTTTATTTAAAAAAATTTTTTAAAAGATTTTGTTTATTTGAGAGAGAGAGAGAACAAGAGGAGGGAGGGGAAGAGGGAGGGGGAGAAGCAGACTCCCCACTGAGCAGGGAGCCCAACATGTGGTTCTATCCCAGGACTCGGAGATCATGACCTGAGCAGGAGGCAGACATTTAACCAACTGAGCCAACCAGGCACCCCAAAGTCTTTTTATTTTGAAGCTTTATGGGGTCGTGCCTGCTAGAAGATGCTGTCCCTCCCGAGGTTAGCAAATTCCTACAGATAGCAAACAACTCCCTTAGGAGAGTATCTTTCATGCGTAAGACCATTATCTCAACCTCCTGTCTTAGCAGGTTCTCAAAGGGGCTCTCACCTTTGGGCCACTGTTCCCATCTTCATCACCCCAGAGCTAGGTTCCTGGCAACTAGAGACAGCCCCAAAGCCCTAGAGTTTGCTGAAATTATTTAAACTAGCCAATTCTAATCCTGCTTATCCTGCCTCACCTATTCCTTCCTGTTCTTGGCTATTTTTCCCCCCTTGCTTCCTCTGCCTTCTGATTGGTTCTAGTGCTTCCTCATGTAGCACTGTGTGGTATATAGTGTGCCCCCTTTCCTTGGGAACTATGAGTAACTATGTTTTCAATCCAGTCATCTCCTCATGTGTTGGCCTCACTATACTTGAATAATAATGAAACCTACATTTTTAGACAAGGTACTAAACTTGACAATGGCTAAGATAATGGTAGCTGAAATATTGTGATAATGGAGGGGAATAGTAGGGCTACAAAATGTAACTGACAATAATAGTGACATTAACTACAGGGTATAATGGGTAATGTCTAGGGAGAGGACATGATAATTGTGATAGTTGTAGCAATAATAATTTTATAAATTTATAGAGCACTTCAGTAATCTCAAATAATAATCTCACTGCTTTACACTTTCATGAATATTATCTAATTTGCTTTTTACAACACATACCTTTAGGGAATATTATTATCCCGTCTGATTACAGAATGGGCTAGGTCTTCTGGTAAGTTCATAGAACCAGAAATAAAATTGAAGAACATCATAATCAATCTCCTCATTGGAAAATTGAGGAAACAAAGGCCCAATGAAGGTCTGATGGTTAATTTTAAGTGTCAATTTGATTGGGCCATATGGTGCCCAGATAGATATCTGGTCAAACATTATTTCTAGGTGTGTCTGTGAGGGTGTTACTGGATGAGATTAACATGTGAATCTGTATACTGAGGAAAGCAGAATGTCCCCTCCAAAGGGGGGGTGGGCCTCATCCAATCAGCTGAAGCCTGAAATAGAACAAAAGATGAAGTAAGAGAAAATTCTCTTTCTGCTTGATTGTCTTTGAGCTGGGATATTGGTCTTCTCCGGCTATTGGGTCAGACTCAGACTGAAATTATACCATTTGCTCTCCTGGGTTTCCAGTTTGCCAAATGCAAATATTGGGGGCTTCTCAGCTTCCATAATTGTGTGAGCTGATTCCTTATGATCTATCATCTATCTATCTATCTATCTATCTATCTATCATCATCATCATCATCATCTATCATCTATCTATCATTTCCCATTGGTTCTGCTTCTTTGGGAAACCCAAAAGAAAACAGACGGGAAGGAAGTCTGGTTTGGTTGATCCTATCGCTCCCAATTGTCATCGTCTTAGATGTCCCTTGCTGACTAACCCCAACCTAATTTAGGAGCCATCTCAGAGCCTGGCAAGAAACAGGGCAAAGTGCCAGCAGCTGGTGGCTTGGGATCAGCTTCTGAGTCTCCCTTCCCGCTGATGTCTGGCTGACACCCCCTGGTTAGTACCCAAAGTCCATCCTTTTTGCTTTGGGCTGGAGCTGAGCTGAGCCAAGAGCCCAGGTTCTTTTCTTTTCTTTTCTTTTTTTTCTTTTCTTTTTTCTTTCTTTCTTTCTTTCTTTTTGTCTTTCTTTCTTTCTTTCTTTCTTTCTTTCTTTCTTTCTTTCTTTCTTCTCTTTCTTAGATTTTATTTATTTATTCATGAGACACACACACAGAGAGAGGCAGAGACACAGGCAGAGGGAGAAGCAGGCAGAGGGAGAAGCAGGCTCCATGCAGGGAGCCCGAATTGGGACTCAATCCCAGGTCTCCAGGATCATGCCCTGGGCTGAAGGTGGCACAAAACCACGGAGCCACCAGGGCTGCCCGGTTTGGTCCTTTCACCTTTGCTCACATTTCACAACAGCATCCATCACTGCACCTGAGACAGTAGCTTAGGAGGACAAGGGTTTCCTACAAGATAACTGCCTTTGTGTTCCTGGGATGTCAGGCTGGCTTTGCCTTGGGGACCCAGAGAGGGAATTAAGGTCACCTGAAGTTTTAAGACAGGGGCTTAGTTACAAGCCATTCCCATTCTTTTAGCAGGTTCAGAATGGAACCGGCCACCAAGCTAGGATACAGAGATTTGCCCTGTAGGGTAAGGTTATGCTGAAGCTGTAGCCAAGAGAAAAGTAAAATTTAAAGCACCACAGAACAGGGAGCTGGGAAGTGCTGCTGGAGACATTGCCCTCCACTTATTTCATAAGCACCAAAATTTTATTAACTATTGGGATCTGAGGCATTTAAAGCCTGGTTGATGGATCTGACTCCGTTCAGAATCAGAGAGCTTTTTTTTTTTTTTTTTCCAGAGAACTTCCATATGAAACAAATTTAATGGTAACAGCAAAGTTTGTGGGGGTAAAAAGAGGCAGCAGCAAGTACAGACAAAGAGAAATAGCAAAAATAGAGAGCACTCGAATTGTCTGAGCTAGTTTCTGTGTTGTTAACTATAGCCAGGAGCTACTCTAACTCCTGCTGATGTCACCACCAGAAATAAAATCTGACTTCTCCTCTGGATCGCTACTTTCACTAACAAATGTTGTGTCTATAAAAGTGTGCTGAAGACACGACCAAGAGCTGCTGCGAGGGTGCTGGATGGGTCAGTGGCCAGCAGGGAGCCCGGAGTCTGGGGCATGGTGGAAGCCAAGGGCTGGGTCGCTAACAGGCTCAGACAGGATCTGGGCAAGCTATGGGCCTAAAGAGGTATCAGATCAGTAAACAATCAGAGGGAAGCCAGGTTCTCAGCTTTACAAGGAGATTCTGAACCAGAGGAAAGAGTAAGGCTGAAATGGAGGCTGGGGGGCAGAGATGGTACCAGGAAATTTTCAAATTTCCCTGAGAGAAGGTCATAGCCCTTAGCCTTGGAACAGATTTTTTAAAAATGAAATTGAATTAATTTTAATTAATCAGGGATGACTCAGGTTTTTTTTTTAAAGATTTTATCTATTTATTCATGAGACACACACACACACACACACACACACACACACAGAGGCAGAGACACAGGCAGAGAGAGAAGCAGGCTCCATGCAGGGGTCCCAACGCAGGACTCAATTCCGGTTCTCCAGGATCATGCTCCGGGGCGGAAGGCAGGCACCAAACCGCTGAGCCACCAGGGATCCCATAGGTTTTTACATTTTAAATTAAATTAAATTTTACAGACAGCTGTACCCACAAGAGGTCTTTCTAGAAGTTCAAGGGACTAGACCCCAATGCCCACCTTCATTCACTTCCCCAGAGGTTCATGACAGATGACAGGCTGTGTCACTGGGCAAAGGGAATTCATTTGAACCTCAGGGATCATCTTTCAATTTTTCCTTCAGATCCAGCCTCCTACCTCTTGGGATAGATACAAAGAGTGGAATTAGAGAAAACACAGAAAGAAGTGTAAAGAAGTGGAATAAGCCAACCACAAGTCCATCCTTCAAAGCAGTCACTCTGCTTCTGCATCTGTGGAGTGGATATGATTATTATAACAGGATTGTCATATCAGATGAGGGCAGAGCTATTTTAACATTTCGGTACATTTCTTTCTCATCATTTTTTAAAAACAAGATTTATTTGAGAGAGAGAGAGAATGTGTGTGAGCAGAAGTGGGGGAGAGGCAGAGGGAGAAAGAATCTTAAGCAGACTCTGCTGAGTGCAGAGCCCAATGTGGTCAATCTCATGACCTTGAGATCACCTGAGCTGAAATTAAGAGTTGGATGCTTAACCAACTGAGCCACACAGGTGCCCCTCATTCTAGTCTTTTTATTAAGCATGTTAACATGATTGGAATCACACTGTATATATAATTTTTGTCCATTTTCCCCCTGATAATATATCATGATTATTTTTATGGTCACAAAAATACTGTATATGAGGAACACCTGGATGGCTCAGTTGAAGGAGTGTGCAACTCTCAATCTTGGAGTCAAAAATCATATGCTCCTTCGACTGAGCCAGCAAAGTGCCCCTTGGCCTCCTTGTTCTTGCCAATTGGTCATCTCTTCTCTGTGGAGTGGAGAGTGTGAGAGAAGGGAACATAGGAAGAGATTGTAATTTCCTTCCTCTACCCTAGCTGGTACTGTTTCGTCAAGAGCCCAACCCATGTTCTGATCTTGTCCTAATCTCTTAAATTCTTTTCCCTGGAAACAGTGTGCTATAGAAAAATCTTTGGATTCTGGAGTCAGAGAGAATGGGATTCAAGTCCCAGTTCTGGTACTTAACCTAGCTGAGTGATCTTGGACAAAAGTTCTTCGATGTGTCTGAACCTCAGGTTCTGTATCTGTGAAATGGGCACAATAATAGAGATATAGTGAGGATTAGATAAAAGAAACAATGTGAAGCATAGGATCTCATGTATATGATGTATTTAATGAATGTTAGTCCTTCTCTATTCTTTTTTTTCTTATGAAGGGCCTAGATTGGGCCTGGAGTTACTATCTCAGATGAGGCACTGGAATCACATTCTCATGACTGGAGTATGATTTAATGTGACAAGAAGGACATATTTTTTCCAGGCCCTTGTACATTTTGTTCCTTAGCCTAGGACACTGACTCTCAAACTTTACCAGGGACCAGAATGGCTTGGAGGACTTGTTAAAACAACTATTGGTGGGCCTGGTTACCTAGAATTTCTGATTCTGTTGGTCTGGGGAAGGGTCTGGGAACTTGTATTTCTAACAAGTTCTCAGTTGATGCTGTTGCTGCTGGTCTGGAAACACATTTCGAGAAGTGCTGGCCTAAAACATTATATTAATCTTCCTATCCTTCTGGCTAATTCCTATTTATCCTTTAGGTCCCAGCTTTGATTTTATCACCTTTAGAACGTCTTTCTTTAATGCTTTATTTTTTAAGTTATTTCTATACCCAACATGGGGCTCAAGCTCACAACTCCAAAATCAAGACTCACATGCTCTACCAACTGAGCTAGCCAGGTGTCCCTAGAAAGTCAGTCTTTCTTTCTTTTCTTTTTTCTTTTCTTTTCTTTTCTTTTCTTTTCTTTTCTTTTCTTTTCCTTTTCTTTTTTTTAAGATTTTATTTATTTGGTAGAGAGAATGAGCATGAGCAGGGGGAGGGGCAGAGGGAGAGGGACAAGCAGACTCTCCACTGAGCAGGGACCCAACGTGGGGCTCCATCTCAGGACCCCAAGATCATGACCTGAGCTGAAGTTAGTTAATTGACTGAGCTACCCGGGCACTGCCCTAGAAAGTCTTTCTTAAACCTAAAGTCCAAATGAAGCATTTATCCTCTGTCTTTTCAAAGGTCCCTAGGCTTGCCAGCTCATAAGACTCACCACAATGTCATTGTCTTACTACTTGTCTATATCTCCCCCAATAGATTGTAATTACTTTTGGACAGTGACTATGTCTGTCTTATTCATGGTTGTATTTCCAGGACCTTGGTCAGTATCCAGTACATGAATGAATGAGCTGGACCCTGGGTAATTGGAACCAGTCTGGAGACTCATGAGGGTGAGTGAGATAGGTAAAGAGAATAAGTTCTAGTGGCCAGTGGTCAGGCAAGTCTAGGAATTCAGTGCCTGGGAGATAAACAGAGCAATGCAGGAGTTACAGGTACAGGAACTGGACCTTAGGGGCTTGGTCCACCCCCTGGGGTCTGGAGAACAGGGCAGCACCCAGTATCATAGAAACTGAGCAAGGACTTAAGACTCAATTTCTGATTAAGACGATTGATCTATATATGGATATAGAGGACATCATGTGAAATGAAATAAGTCAAATGGAGAAATACTAATTCTATATGATCTCTCTTATATGGGGAATCTAAAAACAACAACAAAAAACCCTCAAGTTTGTAGATACAAAGAACAGATTAGTGGTTACTGGGAGGTGGGGGTAGGGTGGGAGAAATGGGTAAAGGTGGTCAAAAGATAGAAAGAAAAAATGTATACATAATATGTGGCCATGAGTTTGGACATTGTTATCTGGAATTTGGAACTTCCTATTGTTCTGGATAAAAGATATTTGTGATGTCTTTTTGTGTTTAACATCATTTGAGAGAATATTCATTTAAATATTTTAAAATTTGTAGTATTTGGCATTTTCATTTTCTGCTGTATACACAGAGTGACACAAAATAGATACCCCATTAAACCATGGAGTTCCCAAAAAAGATGCTTGATCCAAGAAACAATATTTAAAACATTAGCAGTCCCATTCATGTTTGATGGCCTAAATATATGGTCTATTTGGTGACTATTTCACTTACACTTGAAAGGAAGGTATCTTCCGTTGTTGAATGGTGTGTTCTATAAATGTCAATTAGGCTAAGTTAATTGACAGAGTTGTTCAGCTCTTTGATGTCCTTACTGATTTTGTTCACTTGTTCTGTCATTATTTGAGTGACAAGTATTTATAACTCCAGATATAATTATAGATTTATCTTTATTCTTTCAGTTCAATTAGTTTTGCTTCATGTATTTTGAAGCTATGTTAGCTGCAGACATACCAAGGATTGTTATGTGTTTTTAACAAATTGATCACTTTATCACTATGAAATGTTCCTCTGTTCTGAGCTATACTCTATCTGATATTAATATAGTCTCTCTGGATTCTTTTCCTTTTCTAAGATTTTATTTATTTATTTGAGAGAGACAGAGGGAGAGAGAGCGGATAAGTGGGTGAGGAGTAAAGGGAGAGGGAGAATCAAACTCCCCAGCTGAACAGGCAGCCCAATATGGGGCTCAATCCCGGGACCTGAGTTGCAGGCAGATGCTTACTTGACTGAGCCACCCAGGAGCCCCTCTGTGTTTCTTTTTTAAAACAGCTGTATTGAATGGAACTTGGGTGGCTCAGTCAGTTAAGTGTCTGACTCTTGGGCTGAGGTCATGATCTCAGGATCGAGAGATGGAGCCTGCATAGGGCTCTGCGGTCAGCAGGGACTGTGCCCAAGATTTTTTCTCTCTGCCCCTCCACCCAGTGCACTCTCTCTCAAATAAATCTTAAAAAAAAAAAAAAACCCAGCTCTTTTGAGATATAGTTCATATACTACATAACTACCCACTTAAAATGTACGGTTGATGTTTTTTAGTGTATTTAGATTGTGCAATCATCAATAAAACCTAATTTTAGGACATTCCATTGTCCAACTTTCTTTGGTTAGTGTTTTATGGTATGTTTTTACCTTTAATTTTCTCTTTTTTTTTTTTCAAAGATTTCACTTATTTATTCTTGAGAGCCACACAGAGAGAGGCACAGACATAGGCAGAGGGAGAAGCAGGCTCCCTGTGGGGAGCTCAATGTGGGACTTGATCCCAGGACCCTGGGATCATGACCTGAGCCAAAGACAGACACTCAACCCCTGAGTCACCCAGGTGCCCTACTTCTGACTTACTTTAAAAAGTTCTGAGATACATCCTTTTACTTATAATCATTGTGTCCTTTTATTTATTCATTTATTTTTAAAAAGATTTTGTTTTGAAGTAATCTCTGCACCTAATGTGAGGCTTGAACTCACAGCCCTGAGATCAGGAGTTGCAAGCTCCACCAAATAAGTCAGCTAGGTGGCCCTGTATCCTTATATTTAAAGTGAGTTTCTTATAGGCAGCATACAGTGAGAATTGTGTCTTGCTTTTTCATCAAGTGTGATAATCTCTATCCTTTAAGTACATTGGTAATTTGCATTTAATGTAATGCTTGATATGTTGTATTTTAATCTACCAATAAGCCATTCATTTCTTATTTGTCCCATTTGCTTTGCTCATTTTCCCCTGTCTTTTCCTGTTTCCTTTTGGATTATTTTATTTCCACAATAAGCTTCTTATCTATATCTTTTTTCTTTGGCTTACTTTTCAGTGGTTGCTATAAGATTTACAATATCCATCTTTAATTTAGAAGTCTATTTTCAAATAGTTTTATATTGCTTCATGTATAATATTAGAAACTTGTAACAGCATACTTCCATCTTCCCCCTTTTGTCATTTGTGCTACCATTGTCATACATTTTACTTCTACATATATTATAAACTCTACAACTTGTGGAGTTTTTTTGCTTTAAATAGATAATTATCTTTTATAAGAATTAAAACATGAGGGATCCCTGGGTGGCGCAGCGGTTTAGCGCCTGCCTTTGGCCCAGGGTGCAATCCTGGAGATCCGGGATTGAATCCCACGTCAGGCTCCCGGTGCATGGAGCCTGCTTCTCCCTCTGCCTATGTCTCTGCCTCTCTCCCTCTCTGTGTGTGACTATCATAAATAAATAAAAATAAAAAAAAAAGAATTAAAACATGAAAGAAAAAAAGCCTTTTATATTTACCCACATATTTACCATTTTTGGCACTCTTCATTCTTTGTCAATCTAAGTTTCTATCTGGCATAATTTTCCTTTTGCTTGAAGAATATTTGTTAACTAATTAATTAATTAAGCTCTACACCTAATGTGGGGCTTGAACTCACGACTCTGAGATCAAGAGTCTCACACTCCCAACTGAGCCAACCAGGCACCCCTCCCTCTACTTTTAATATTTTCTTATCACCTTTTTTTCCAGCAATTTGATTATGATATGCCTTGCTTTTTTGTTTTTTTAAATGTGTATGTGTGTATGTGTGGGGGATGTCTCTGTGTGGTGTATTTATCCTGCATGGGGATTTGTTGGGATTCTTGGATCTATGGGTTTAAAGCCTTTATTAAATTTTGGAAAATTTCAGTAAGTTTTCCATTTAATTTTTTTCTGTGACTCCCCCACTTTTTCCTCTTGTAGTCCTATTATATATATGTTAGACTACTTGCTGTTATAGGTCATTGAGACTCTGTTCAGTTTTTTCTAGCCTTTTTCTCTCTGTGTGCTTAGTTTAGATACATTTCAATATTATGTCTCCAAGGTTGCTGATCTTTTCTTCTGCACTAATCTTTTTTTTTAAACATTTATGTATTGGGCAGCCTGGGTGGCTCAGCAGTTTAGCGCTGCCTTCAGCCCAGGGTGTGATCCTGGAGACCCGGGATGGAGTCCTATGTCACATGGAGCCTGCTTCTCCCTCTGCCTGTGTCTCTGCCTCTCTCTCTGCATGTCTCTCATGAATAAATAAATAAAATCTTAAAAAACCCCACATTTATTTATATATATTTAAGATTTTTTATTTTATTTACTTGAGAAAGAGAGAGGAGTAGGGAAGAGGGGCAGAGGGAGAGGGAGAAGCAGACTCCCTGCTGAGTAGGGAGACCCATTTGATTTGATCCCAGGACCCAGAGATCATCACCTGAACCAAAGGGAGATGCTCAACTGACTGAGCCACCCACTTGCCCCTATTTATTTATTTTAGAGAGAGCAAGTGGAGGTGGGGGCGTTTAGGACAGAGAAAGAGAAAATCACAACCAGACTCCCTGCTGAGTACAGAGGCCTATGTGGGGCTCAATCTCATAACCCTGACATCATGACCTGAGCTGAAATCAAAAGTTGGACGCTTAACAGACTGAGCCACCCAGGTGCCCCTTTTGTTAATCCCTTTCAGTAAATTTTATTTCAGACATTATATTTTTCATCTCTAGAATTTCCATTTGGTTTTGTTTTTATCTTCCATTTCTCTGTGCATTAGGTTCATTCTTCTTTTAAATACTTTAACATAGCTATAATGGTTGTTTCAGCATATATTTTTGGCAATTCCATTACCATTGTTATCTCTAAATTTTTAAAAAAGATTTTATTTATTTATTCATACGAGACACAGGTAGAGGGAGGAGAAGCAGGCTCCATGCAAGGAACCCGATGCAGGACTCGATTCCGGGAATCCAGGATCAGGCCTGAGCGAAAGGCAAATGCTCAACTGTTGAGCCACCCAGACATCCCTCTAAATTGTTTTTAACTGACTGATTTTTCTCCTTGTGATTTTATTTTTTTAAGGTTATTTCTGCACCCAACAGGGGCTTGAACCCACAACCATGAGATCAAGAGTCATCCACTCTACTTATCGAGCCAGCCACAAGGCCCATAGTTTAATCATTTTTATTAGTTTATTTATAATATATGATTGGATGTTGGACAATTTGACATTTGTTGAGTATAGGAGTTTTCTTTCTTCCTTTAAAGAATGTTGACCTTTGATTTGGTAGGAGTTGAATTATTAGAAGATCAGTTTGGGGCAGCCCCAGTGGTGCAGCGGTTTAGTGCCGCCTGCAGCCCAGGGTGTGATCCTGGAGACCCAGGATCAAGTCCCATGTCAGGCTCCCTGCATGGAGCCTGCTTCTCCCTCTGCCCGTGTCTCTGCCTCTCTCTCTGTGTGTCTCTCATGAATAAATAAATAAAATCTCTTTTTTAAAAAAAAGATCAGTTTGATCTTTTTGAAGCTTATTTTATTTATTTATTTATTTATTTAGAGCGAGAGCGTGCACAGTCATATGTGAGTGGCAGGGGGAAGGGATAGAGGGAGAGGAAAAGAGAGTCTTAAGCAGGCTCCATGCCCAGTGCAGAGTCCAGCAGGTCTTGATTTCACTACCCTGAGATTATGAGATGGAGCTGAAATCAAGTTCGATGCTTAACTGACTGAGCCACCCAGGTACCGCTTGAAGCTTAAAGTTTTGTTATTGTAGGTCTAGAGTAGCTTTTATTCTTAGACTAATGTCCTGTTAGTGAGATGTGACCTTTTTGGGATCTTCACTGAGTGTCTCAGGTGCTCAATGAAGTTTCTGTACTCTGATCAGAACTCGAATGTGTCTCAGATCTA
The DNA here is from genome assembly GCF_053574225.1 of Canis aureus. NCBI lineage: Eukaryota > Metazoa > Chordata > Mammalia > Carnivora > Canidae > Canis > Canis aureus. Next base: position 21,160,978 of record NC_135641.1, on the reverse strand, counting down.
GGTAAACTCTGGTAATTTTTCAGATGGCATCCACTGATTATAATTTCCCAGGATGCTGTGAGGATTAACTTAAATAATGCATATAAAGAATATTGCAGGGCAGCCCCAGTGGCGCAGCAGTTTGACGCCGCCTGCAGCCCCAGGCGTGATCCTGGAGACCCTGGATCGAGTCCCACGTCAGGCTCTCTGCATGGTGCCTGCTTCTCCCTCTGCCTGTGTCTCTGCCTCTCTGTGTGTGTGTGTGTCTCTATGAGTAAATAAATAAAAAATCTTAAAAAAAGAATATTGCAGGAAATTATGATTAGGAAGGGATGCATGAATGGACTTCTGGAGTGCCAGAGTACATATATAAATGTATATATACATTTATATATATAAAATGTATATATATATTTTAAAGTTTTTATTTATTTATTCATGAGAGGCACAGAGAGAGAGAGGCAGAGACATAAGCAGAGCGAGAAGCAGACTCCCCACAGGGAGCCTGATGTGGGACTCCATCCTGGGACCCTGGGATCATGCCCTGAGCCCAAGGCACATGCTCAACTGCTGACCCACCCAGGCATCCCACTGGCAATATATTTTTTGATCTGAGTGGTGGCCACATTTCACAGCTATTTGTTAAACTGAACATATTCTGGGTAAATGTTACATATCACAATAAAAATTTAAAGGAAGAATGTAACAAAATGCTGACATACTTTTTTTGATGCTGACATACAGTTGTCACTTAATAAATATTAGTCACCCTGATAAAATGAGATAAGATATGTAAAACACCTGGTACAGAATCCAATGCACAGTGGATTCAGGATTGTTTCCTGTACACAAACTTTTTATGCAAGTATGACTTACATAAGGACAAGTATAACCTACATAAAGACAAGTATAACCTACATAAAGACAAATACACAGCTCAATGAATTTTTCCCAACATGGATACACCCAAGAAACCAGCAACTATGTCAAGAAATAGAACTGAATTGTTGTTAATGTAAAATGATATGGAATGGAATTTTTCTACGGTCTCAAAATTTTGGCTAAATTCTCAAAGTTGGTAATAAGGGTAAGTACCCTTCCCTTTCTAAAGAATGTCATTATACATACCTTCAGCACTTCCTAAAAGATGAAAGAGCGAGTCCTGAGACTATCATTTGCTGTCCGCTTCCAGCCTCATAGGAAGCTAGAATTTCAAAGGTGGCGTATTTCAGAATCTGCCCATTAGGACGTGATGTGAATATCTGATGGGCTGACAAGTAATCACAGCACCTGTGACTTCCATGGAGCCAGAGCTGCAGGCTAAGAGAGTTTTTGGAGAAGCCTGATATACAGACCCGAAGTTTTAGCTGGAGGATGGTGGTGGTGTTAGGGGTGGCCCTAGTGAAACAGATGTTGGTTATTTTCTTCTTGCTTGGAGAATTCTGAAAGTAGAAGGCAAGCTAGAGCAGCTCTTGATGGAGGGGCAAGGAGAGTGGGCAACCGTTTGGCGAGGCCAGGATAGGTCAGCTCCTTGACCACGTGGACTCTGTGGTAAACGGTTGGCCTTGAGCTGCCTTGAAGGGATCCTGTCCCACAGAGCTATCTGCCAAGACTCTAGCAGCATGACAGAGTGGGGGTTATCTCCAGGGGTCGCATCACAATAAATTAGCCGGAGAGCACATCACCCACCTCTGGGAACCGTGCACTACAAAGGTACCACAGGACCCTCTGAAGAACCCACAAACGCTTCTCTTGTATAGACCCAGCATTTGAAACACTCCCGCTGTCTCCCGCGGAGCCACATGCAGGAGGGGCGCGCATTCAGGCGAGCTGGGCCACTCTTCTCGCTCTGCCCACCGCACTGGCAGCCTGTGGAAGGAGGAGGTGGAGTTGTCCAGCGCTGTCTCCTCCCCGCCGCGCAGCTGGAGCCAGGGTCCTCGATCACAGCGCTCAGCCTGCCGGGCCGCTGTACCGCGTGCCGCCCTCCCGGCGGCGAGGCGGTGGAGTGAGGGCCGCGCAGGCGCAGGCGCAGGCGCAGACACAGGCACGCGCGCAGCCTTGGCGCAGGCGCGCGACTCACTTGGCGCGCGCTGGGGGCCCCTCGGGTGCGGGAGGCCGGGGAAGCGTGGTTTCCGGTTCCCAGCGACCCACGGAGGCGGCGGCGGCGGCAGAGCGGCGGCGGAGGGGGTGGTGTAGGTAAGCGAGGGACCCAAGTCCCATTCTGAGGGCAGCGGCATCGTCCCGCTGTGTGCCGGGCGCACCGCGTGTCACCTGGGCCGTGTTTCACGCGGCTGTGTGAGCGATGGTGGTGGGCAGAGCCAGTCACGCGCCGCTTGGGCCATCTTTGACGGTGGCCCTGAGGCCAATATGTGTGTGCGCTTTGGTTCCCTTCCTGTGGGAAAAACGAACTTCCAGGCAGCATGGGATAAAACTTCGGGGAGCCGCGGGAGGCTGTAGGCTTGGCTTGCGGTGTCCCAGGCTTGCCCGAAGCGCCAACGCCCTGGCATCGCAATGCCTTCCCGCCAACGGGGGACCACAGGTGGCGGTGACCTGCCCTCGCAAAGAAGCCTTGTCTACGGACCCGAGGGCGAGGGCGTGCCCTGGGGTGCCTGCCCTCCTCTGCGGAGACGGCCGCCTGTCACCGCCTACCCTCGGTGGGGGCCGACCCCCCTGCTTCCCGGGAGGGGTTCCCTGGCCGGGTGCGGCCCAGCGCTGTATTGGGCCTGAAAAAAGAAAGAAAAGAGAAAAAGACCGATCGCTTGAACGTCGTCCACTATTAGTCAAGAGATCACAAACTACCAGAGGAAGGTTGCGAGACCTCTCCCTTCCCCAAGCCCAGGAGAGGTGGGCGAGGTCGTGAGGTCGCGCGCGAGAGAAATGGCTGACCACACGTGCGCCTCCTTCCCCAGGGAGGGTCCTCCAGCGGTGGTCAGGTCGGAGCTGAGGGACCGGGAGAAGTCTTCAATTGGATGTGAGGCGTTTGTTGATTTACTATGGACTGGATTTTTTTTTTTTTTTTTTTAAAGGGCCCCGGGTCGGGATGCCTCTGTGGCTCAGCGGTCGAACATCTGCCTTCAGCTCAGGGCCTGATCCTGGGGTCCTGGAATCGAGTCCCACATCGGGCTCCCGGCATGGAGCCTGCTTCTCCCTCTGCCTCTGTCTCTGCCTCTCTCTGTGTGTCTCTCACGAATAAATAAATACAGTCTTTAAAAAATAAATAAATAAAGGGCCCCAGGTGAAGCTATTCATGTAACCGTTGGAGACCCTGGAAAACTTCCAAGATCTTCCTGGGATGTTGTTTGTCCAGGGGCTTAAAAAGGCAAGTTAAAAGACATTGTTAGGAGGCAAAGCCATTTCCTGTTTCTACCTCTTGAATGCAGTCCAGTGTGTGTGTGTGTGTGTGTGTGTGTGTGTACCCTATGCTTCAGCTGGGGTGTAACAGAGTGTGAATGTCTCGTCCTCTATAAGGTGCATTTTTCCAGAGATTAGAACTCACTGGGTCCTGCCTCTCTTGTGAGGACAGCCCTAGGTAAATGCCAGATTCTCTCTCCTTTTGCATTATCAATCACTGGAGTATTCAGTTTGTGAAGCTTTTCCTGATGACACTGTTTAAAAACCTATAGTTCTTCCACTAGTTCCTTTATTTATTCATTCATTCATTCATTCATTCATTCATGAGAGACACAGGCAGAGGGAGAAGCAGGCTACCTCTGGGAGCCTGATGCAGGACTCATCCCCAGGACCCCAGGATCACAACCTGAGCCACCCAGGTGCCCCACTAGTTGAGTTGTAAATTCATGCTTTCCATATAGCAAAGGCATCCTGGGCCCCTTTGTAATAGGTGATGCAATTATATTAAAATCAGCAGTACATGTACAAGTTAGTGATAGCATGATGGCAATATTGGTATTTTTATATTTATAAATATATATATTTGTATTTATCTCAGAATTTGTAAAATAAAACCCATGGAAACTACATTTATTATATTTCAATAGAAAAAATTAAATTCATTGTGTATCATTCCTCTGGTCACTCCTGGTATGGGTTGTCCCTTGGAATTCAGTCCCCTCTGTCAGGAAATGGGGGCTAGTGGTCATGGTGGTCGCTTGGAGTCACCAGGTCCACCCTCTTCAGTATCTGTCTACTTTGTTTAGCACTCAAGAATGAGCTTCAGGGCTACTGATTTAATCAGATTTGAATTTTCTTTCTCAACTGTGGAGGGATGTGCTTGGTCCCTTCCACGCAGAGAGATGGGCCTCTTCACAGGGAAGGCATGGGGGATAGGTGGAAGAGATAAGAGAGGACAGGAGCCTGTCCAGGAATTGATGGAACAAGAGGAAGGGTTTGTGACAAGAGTGTCAAGGAGACAGAAGGTATAGAGAAAGGATTTGGAAAGAGGATCAAGACAGGTATATGAAACTTTTTTTTTAAAGATTTATTTATTTATTTATTCAGAGAGAGCGAGAGAGAGAGAGGCAGAGACACAGGCTGAGGGAGAAGCAGGCTCCATGCAGGAAGCCCGAGGTGGGACTCGATCTGGGGTCTCCAGGATCACACGCCGGGCTGCAGGCGGTGCTAAACCGCTGCGCCACCAGGGCTGCCCGGTACATGAAACTTTTGATTGAAAATGGTATTACATAGACTAAAACACTGAGAACTTAAAGAGTACAGTGTTGAAAATTTGTATTGTAAGCACAATTACAAATCTTCCTGAAAGATCTCTATAGGTGGCCAGTAAAAGAGCATATAATTTTGATCACTACATTCTGTGTTCTCAAAGGTTTGGTTCCTGATTTTTTTCTGTGAACTTTGGGATTTGCCCTATTTGGATCCTATAACTGTATGATAAAGTAGAAGGAATTTTTGAAAGGTTTTGGAGTCAGACAGATCTGAGTTATCTGTCTACTATTATTAATTGCAAACTTGAGCCCATTACATAATCTCTCTAAACCTTAATTTCTCCATATATAGCTATCTACCTAAGGTAGGATTATTAAGCAATTAAAAAAATAAAATAGACTGCTTAAGACACCCTGCATAGTACCTGGCACATAGCAAGTGCTCAATAATAAAATTGTTAATATTGTGTATAGTATTCCATTGTGTTAAAATATCATAATTAGTTCTGTAGCTGTAGTTTTTGACATTTCTAAGGTTTCTAAGTTTTATTTGTCTAAACTATTCAACAACTATTTCAACTATTCGAACTATTTATTTGTCTGAACTATTTAAGTTGGTGCTTAAAGGCATTGGACCAATTTGAAGTGCAAATGCAATACCTGGGTGTGTTTATTCCCAGGGTCTGGTCAATAGTGATACTTTAACAATATTTAAATTTGTGGGGATTCCTGGGTGGCTCAGTGGTTTAGTGCCTGCCTTCGACCCAGGGCATGCTCCTGGAGTCCCAGGATTGAGTCCCACATCTGGCTCCCTGCATGGAGCCTGCTTCTCCCTCTGCCTGTGTCTCTGCCTCTCTCTCTCTCTCTCTCTCTGTCATGAATAAGTAAAATCTTTAAAATAAATAAAATAAATAAAAATATTTAAATTTGTGATGAGTGATAAGACCTTCTCTTTTATATAAGATTCAAATCTTCATGCTTTTTATGACCTTTTTCAGTTATATTTGCCTTGCATAATTTTCAACAGTCTGTTATTTGTGGTAGAGTCCTATTCCATTTCATTGTGCTGAAGTTCTTGTATGGATCTTTCTTAAAATATATCTATCTTATAATAGAAAATGCATTTTATTTTTCTTTACTAATAAATTTATGTATAGTGCATTAAAATGAAAAGTTAGAAATATTTGGTTTTCTAACACATCTGCAGCTTTAAAGTGTTAACAGTGGGTATTAAAGACTTACTATTAGTCCATTTGCCAAGATCTATTACCTAGTGTTTTATATGTGTTATTTATTTGTACAGTAGGTGTTTATGGTCTGGTATTTTGAGTCTACTTTATTTGTCATTTTTTCCTTCTTTTTTTTTTTAAAGATTATTTATTTGAGAGCGTCATTTTTTTCTGATTATAGCCTCATGTCAAACAGATTTCCTAATTATGATACAGCTATTTAAATGGTCATTCATATTCTTGCTAGGTTTTTTAAAAAAGATTTATTTATCTGAGAGAGAGAGCATGCATGCATAAGCAGGTGGGGGGGGGCAGAGGGAAAAGGAGAAGCAGACTCCTCACTGAGCAGGAGCCCAATGCAAGATCATTCCAGAATTCTTGGATCATGACCTGAGCCAAAGGCAGATGCTTAACCGACTGAGCCACCCAGGTGCCCTCATATTCTTGCTAGTTTTATTTTATTAAAATTCACCATAGAGTTTTAGTTTTTTGGAATATGATATAAATTGATATCTCTTGTAATCTGTATGCAACCAACCATTGGGTGAATGTTCATCCTATTTTTGTTTATCTGTACTAATTTTTTCTATAGTGAGCGTCAGTAATAATATAAATTTTAAAATGAGAAAAATATGATATAAAGGGTCTTTAGTGGTAATGAAATGCAAGAGGAAGCATCATTGTAATTTCATAACTAAGCATTGATTGAAATGGGCAGAGAAATGTGGGTCATTGTCTCACTGGTTTCTTTACATAGATTTACCAAGCTGTCCTGTTTGTTGAGGGCAGGAACATTTTATGTTCACAAAGAACCAGCTCTCAAAGAACCACATTAAGACTTGCAAGACCAGGAATAGTCTTGGCACAATATAAGTAGTTTGTTTAAATTTGCTAAACACATAATAGTGTTACCTTGATATTTTTTCTTCTTTTGTGCTAGTAATTGGCATAAATTAAATAAAAGGAGTGATTCTTGTCTGATTTCTGTTTTTGATTGAAATGAGATGACTTTGGGGCACCTGGGTGGCTCTGTCAGTTAATCATCTGCCTTCCACTCAGGTTATGATCTCAGGGTCCTGGGATGGAGCTCCATGTCAGGGAGCCTGCTGGTCCCTCTCCTTCTTCCCTTCGCCACCCCCTCACTTGCGCTTTCTTGTGCATTCTCTCTCTCTCTTTTTTTTAAAAAAATTTTATTTATTCATGAGAGAGACACACAGAGAGAGAGAGAGAGAGGCAGAGACAGAGGCAGAGGGAGAAACAGCCTCCATGCAGGAAGCCTGATATGGGACTTGATCCAGGGTCTCCAGGATCACGCCCTGGGCTGAAGGCGGCGCTAAACCACTGAGCCACCTGGGCTGCCTTCCTTCTTTCTTTCAAGTAAGTAAATACAATCTTTTTTTTTTAAAAAGGTTTTATTTATTTATTCATGAGAGACGCAGAGAGAGAGAGAAAGAGAGAGAGAGTGAGAGAGAGAGAAAGGCAGAGACACAGGCAGAGGGAGAAGCAGGCTCCATGCAGGGAGCCTGATGTGGAACTTGATCCCGGGTCTCCAGGATCACGCCCTGGGCTGAAGGCAGATGCTCAACCACAGCCACCCAGGTGTCCCTAAATAAATAAAATCTTTTTAAAAAAATGAGCTGACTTTGCTTCCAGATATGATAGAGTTTAATAGGGAGTGGATTTACCCTCCAGCCTTAAACAGCTAGAACACTGGACAAAATATATAACAGTTATTGGAATGTGGAAGGCAGGTAGAACAAATCTGTGATCCCTGAGAGAAGGAAAACATATAAGGTGAGTTTTACAATTGACCCAGTATACTGCCTGGATGGACTCAGTGCAGGAAAAAGCAACTAATGCTCCAGGCTCTAAATATAAATTGGAGTTGGCAGAGGTTAATGCAGTTAGAATTTATGGGGCTAAGTAAAGAGAGGAGGGAACTGCACAAAGAGAGAGAGCTCTGGATATTTACAGAGAGATCCCCCTAAGTCTTTGGTTGGTTGAAGAGGAAACTACTGAGGCCATGAAAGGATTACCACAAACTGTACTTTAAACAATTCCTGGAGCTCACATGGAACTGGGAATAGTTTGTGCTCCAGCAGCCAGAGTGGAAGGATCTCATAATTTCCAAGGCATTGGGTAGACATCTCAGAAAGGTATTTCTTTGTAAGTAGTAAGGCTAAATTAGCCCTAGACTAAATTAAAGGCTGCTCTGGTGTTGAAGGAGGCTTTGAAAAGATCAAACTGATTCTAAGTGACATGACTACACCAGAACACAATCCAAAATTAATTGAGAAAATTTAACACAATCTAGCACCAGAGGGATAAAATTTATAGTGTCAGGCATCCAATAAAAAACATTATCAGGAGGTACCTGGGTGGCTCAGTAGTTGAGTGTCTGCCTTTGGCTCAGGTGGTGATCCTGGAGACCCGGGATCAAGTCCCATGTCAGGCTTCCTACAAGGAGCCTGCTTCTCCCTCTGCCTGTGTCTCTGCCTCTCTCTCTCTCTCTCTCTCTGTGTCTCTCATGAATAAATAGCCAGAGCTCCCTGCTCAGTGGGGAGTGTGCTTCTCCCTCTCTCTTCCCTAGCCCACCTCCTCACTTGTGCATGCACATGTACTCTCCCTCTCAAATAAAAAGAAGTAAAGTCTTTTTTTAAAAAAAGAAGAACAAAGGTAAGATTGAGAGTAAAGTTCTTATTAGAAACTATTATTTCTGTAACTACTTATACATTTCCTATTTGTCTTTCCATTTAATAGGATATAAATAATAGTTCTTCTTAAATGTATGTATCTATGTACATATCTATTTATTAATTTTGGAGAAGGAGAGGGAATTTAAGCAGCTCCACGCTCAGTATGGAGCCTCTTATGGAGTTGGATCTCACAACTCTGAGATTATTACCTGAGCTGAAATCAAGAGTTGACTGCTTAACTGACTGAACCACCTAGGCACACCAGTTTTTCCTAAATTAAAAAAAAAGTGTTTTCCTTTCATTTGTGATTTTTCTTATAAAATTCATCTAACTTTGAATTTTGCTAAATATTTCATAAAACCAAATATTGATGATTTCTATAGTTTTGGGGGTTTTTTTGAATATTTTAATTATTTTTTTTTAACAGAGAGAGCACAGGTAGGCAGTGTGGCAGGCAGAGGGAGAGCAAGAAGCAGACTCTCCACTGAGCAGGAAGCCTGATCCCGATATCCCAGGACCTGGATCCCAGGACCCCGAGATCATGACCTGAGCTGAAGGCAGATGCTTAACCGACTGAGCCACCCAGGTGCCCCTATAGTTTTTATTTCTATAGTTTCACATTCTATTTTTTTATTTACCTTAAATTTTTTCTTTACTACTTTTATTTTGATTTTCTCCATTTCTTTTTTTTTTTTTTTAAAGATTTTATGTATTCATTTGAGAGAGAGAGAGCACATAGAGGAGAGAACATGAGCAGGGGGAGGGTCAGGGAGAGGGAGAACAGGCTCCCTGCTGAGCAGGGAGCCCAGGGGTCTTGATCCAGGGACCCTGGCATTACTTCTTGAGCCAAAACAGACACTTAACCAACTGAGCCACCTAGGCACCCCTCTCCTTTTCTTTTTTCTTTTAAGATTTTATTTATTTATTTGACGCAGAGAGGGAGACAGAGAGAGAGAGAGTACATGCAGGGGGAGCAGCATAAGGAGAAGGAGAAGCAGGCTTCTCAGCAGAGAGTCTGACTCGGGACTTGATCCAGGACCTTGGATCATGACCTGAGCTGAAGGCAGATGCTTAACCAGCTGAGCCACCCAGGTGCCCCTCCATTTCTTTTTGAAAAAATTTTTAAGAAATCAGTTTAATAATTGCTTGTTTTCTAATTCTTTTTAAGATTATTTGTTTTTATTTTAAGTAAACTATGTACTCAGCATGGGGCTTGAACTTATAATGCTGAGATCAAGAGTCACATGCTCTGCTGACTGAGCCAGCCAGGTACCTGTCTGTTTCTTTTCTGAAGTCAATATAAGAATTCATGGTCATGTTTGTTTGTTTTTGGACCTGCATTCTTTTTTTTAGGTAACTATTTCAGCAGATCCTTATTGAACAACCACCTTAGGTCAGGGACTATGACAAGTACTCATTTCAATACCATATTTGTGTATACCTATATATGAAGAGAATCATGATACGCATTATATTTCTTACTGTGTTTTTGTGGTCAGAAACATGTTTTCCACCTATATTGAGATATAATTGGCAAATAATATTGTGTAAGGTGTATAATGGAATGATTTGATACACATAAGTATTTTGGAATGATTACCACAATAAGGTTAGTTAACACATCTATCATCTTACATAATTACCATTCAGGGACTCAGGAATCATGACCTGAGCCAAAGGGGGATGCTTAACTGACTAAGCCACCCAGGTGCCCCTCTCTCCTTCATTTCTAAAGGACAGCTTTGATAGGTAAAGTATTTTTGGTTGGCAGTTTTTTTCTTCTAGCACTTTGAATATATCATCCCACTTTCTCCTTGCCCTCACAGTTTCTTCTGAGAAATCCACTGATAGCCTTATGGGAGTTCCCTTTTATGTGAAGTGTTTGTTTGTTTGTTTGTTTTGTCTCCTGATGCTTCTAAAATTTTCACTTTGTCTTTGAATTTAGAATGTTTTATTATAATATGTCTTGAATAAAATATTTTTGAGTTGAAATATTTTGGGAACCTATGATCTTCATGAACTTGTATCTCCATCTCTCCTAATATCCAATAAATTCTCAGTCTTTATTTAGTTAAGTGAACTGTCTTCCCCTTTTGCCCCCTTTTCTTTTTTCTGGGACTCCAACAATGCACAGAATGTTTTCCTTAGTGCTGTTCCATAGTTCCCCTAGGCTTTCTTCATTATTTTTCATTCTTTTTTCCTTTGTTCTCCTCTGGATAATTTCTTTCTTTCTTTTTTTTTAATTTTTATTTATTTTAAGTAATCTTCTACACCCAACATGGGGCTTAATTCACAACGCTGAGATCAAGAGTCACATGCTCTTCTCATTGACCCAGCCAGGTGCCCTTCCTCTATATAATTTCAAATGATCTATCTTCTACTTCACATATTCATTTTGTTTGATCCAGCATGCTGTTAATGCCTTCTATTGTGTTTTTCATTTCATTCATTGTATTCTTCACCTCTAGAATTTCTGTTTCTTCTTTTCTGTGACTTCTATCTCTGTTAAACTTCTCATTTCTCATGTATTATTTTCCTGATTTTGTTGAATTGTCTTTCTGTGTTTTCTTATAATTCACTGAACTTCTTTAAAACAACTATTTTGAATTCTTTATTGGACAACTCATAGTTCTCCATTTCTTTGGGGTCAGTTACTAGAAAATTATTGTGTTTCTTCGCTAGTATTATGTTACCTTGATTTTTTAAAATGTTTCCTAGGGATCCCTGGGTGGCGCAGCGGTTTAGCGCCTGCCTTTGGCCCAGGGCGCGATCCTGGAGACCCGGGATCGAATCCCACGTCAGGCTCCCGGTGCATGGAGCCTGCTTCTCCCTCTGCCTCTCTCTCTCTCTCTCTCTCTCTCTCTCTGTGACTATCATAAATAAATAAAAAAAAAATTAAAAAAAAAATAAAATGTTTCCTAAAGTCTTACATTACTGCCTCCACATTTGAAGAAACAGTCACCTAAAGCCTTTACTGACTGGCTTTGGGAGAGACATACCTTTGTCAACCCCGTTAAGGATTCTGAGGCTTTCTCAGATCTTTACTATGGGTATTCCTGCTTCACTTTTCTTGTTCCCTCTGGGGAGTGGGTGGGGTTCTTAACATTGTATGCAAAGCCAGGCTGGGTGCTGACTCTTTGCTTTCCCTAGGGTGGTGCTGAATGCTTAAATTTGTTTACTTTCACCTAATCCTGCAGGGCTTGGCCAGCTTTCTGGGTGTGCTCACTGGTTCTCTGCAAAGGCTCACTCTCATTGCCCTTCAGGACACACACAGGGAGCTGGCCATGGGATGTGGGTATATGGGTGAGGCATGTAGAGCTTGTGGGTCCCTATGGGCCAGTTGGGGGATCCTCAGGTCAGGCATCCCCAGGGGCTCATACATGGGCTTCTTAATTGAATACATGACACAGTTAATAAAATCTCTGTCCTTTGATGCTCTTTAAGAATGCTGTCTGCGGGATCCCTGGGTGGCGCAGCGGTTTGGCGCCTGCCTTTGGCCCAGGGCGTGATCCTGGAGACCCGGGATCGAATCCCACATCGGGCTTCCGGTGCATGGAGCCTGCTTCTCCCTCTGCCTATGTCTCTGCCTCTCTCTCTCTCTCTCTCTCTCTCTCTCTCTCTCTGATGTGACTATCATAAATACATAAAAATTAAAAAAAAAAAAAGAATGCTGTCTGCTAGTCTACTAGCCACTCTCTGGCTCACCCCACCCCCGCCCCCATCATGCAGTACTCCTCAGTTTTCTGAATAGGTGAGAAAGAAGTCCCCTTGGCACCATCATGGACAACTAGGGATGCTTGGCACTTACCCACTCTCACTTTTCTCTGTGGGAAAAATCATGGTCTGAGTAAGTCACTCTTGGCACTGAGATGTGCTCTCTCAGGGAGGGGTGACATGGGTAAAGTTCTAGAAACTGTTTCCTTTTACTGTCTTCGATGTGTCCCACATCAGATAATGTTTTTGCTCCATCAGTGTGCTGGAACTTTTCCATTGGGTTCCTGGGCTTCCACAAAGACACTCTTGTCCATGAGTGATTGTTAGCCAGTGTTCTTTAGGAATAAGATGATGGAAAACTCTTACTTCACCATTTTGATGACTTCACTATGTATGTTGTGGTCAGAAACTTTTGAAAGCATTATATTCAGCCTACATAGGTGCTTAACACATCAAAGAAAGAACAGACCCAAGAATTCAGAAAGCATAAATTGTGGAAATTTAGTGTTATTGTTGTTGCCAGTTGTTCTTCATAATTTAGTAGGCCCTGGGGGGCCTCTTGGTTATTTTAGAGAAGACTTAATTCAGAGGTGCTGAACCTCACTCAAACTTACATAAGCTAAAAAGAGACACAAGACTACATGTTTCACAGAACTTAAGGTCTAGAGAGAGCCTCATGAGGTACCAGACTGGATTCCGGAAAGCCACCAGAAACCAAACTGTCTCTTCCTCTTTACCTTTCTCTTTGAAGCCCCATGGTCTTTTATTTATTTTCTCACCGAGAGGGTGCTTTATTCTTTTCTTTCCTTTGCTTTTTTTTTGTCTGATCAGCCTCTCATCCTTCCTCTTAAGTATCCATATAGCCTGACTAGAATGGCTATTATCCAATTCCAAATTTCCATAAAAGACAATCTGATCAGCCCAGCTTGGCCAAGTGTCTATCCTTGGACCAATCAAATGTGACCAGGAGAGTGAAATCAATAGGAACATACCTGTGAGAATTACCCCCATAGGAAAGGGCAGTTCGCAGAGGAGAATCCCAAAAGAAGTCTCTTATAACCATATATCATTGATGATCATTGCAAGGACTCATCAACAAGAGAAAGATCACTACAAAATAGTTAGTAACTGCCTTATTCTGAGAAAGGATATGAAGCAGCTAATTCTTAAAGAATTCTTAAAGTCTGTACAGGTGCAGACTTTAATAAGCCTGGAAAATGCATAAATAAGTATCAAAATGCTTTAACATAGAATCATTAAGAATTTCAAATGTGACTTAGTTTAAGTGGAAACAAACTATTTACACTATTGTTGTGAGTGGAAAGTTTTATTTGTAATGATTACGGATAAGTATGGAGATTTTTAAAAGTTTGACTGGTTTGTTTCTTTTTGCTTAAATGCAGTCTGTGTTTTAGCCAAAATTACATTAGCAAGAAAATATGATAAAACAAGAACTAGTAAATCAATTTGAATGTAATCAGCGGAGGGACCTAGTTTTAGATATTTAAAATATCTTGGTCAATTATAATGTTTTGGTTAACGAATTGTTGAAATTTCATAAGGAAATGAAACCCAGTTGTCTGGTTTTACCAGGTGTTTCTATCTATATGACTATAGCTAATTGTACCTTGTAGCATGGGTATTAAATGTTTTAAGCTACGTATCTTGTTTCACTACTAACTGAGTAGGGGAAGTAAAATGAGGAACAAATCATTACTCTGGACAGGAAGCAATAGAAAGGCAAATCAACATTGTTCTTGACTTGGTCCTTTGCATTGTTTTTATATATATTTTTACTGGAAATGCTTTATAGCAATGCTCTTTTGGATCACCATTTAGTTGATCAGTAAATAGATGTCTGATGTAGTGGAAGCCCCAGGTGGGACTGAATGTGTCTTTTCTGCTGGGGAAAGGCCCTATACCCTGAGTTAATTTGCATATGACTCAGGTGGCTAGGAAAGGGAGAGAATGCTGACTTGGGGACTAGACTTCCCTCATTTGAGGAGAGGGGCTATATTCTCCAACAGGCATGGGTGCATGTTCTTCTGTGCAATTATAATTAGAAAGTAGGAATGTTGAGGGTGGGGGATTAAGTAACAACAGGCTTCATTAAGTTGATCTGCCTGTAGTCCTGGGTGAAACGGGGCTTAGGGGTAGGCTCATCTTTGGGGATTGACAAATAACTGCAGTCTAGGCTCTTGGGTAGCCTGACGTCTTAAGTTTCTTTGTGACTGGATGTAAAAATTTGGAGAATTGGCTCTTCCTTGGGAAGAACCTCAAGAGGGTAAAAAGCTGGGCTCTTGCTAGCCTCACTTGAGTCCAGAGTTTGTCCTAAAGAGCGCAGCCCTGCAGGGATCAGCCATTTACTTTTCTCCAGAAAAAGAAACAGTTCAGGGATAGCTAGAGGGATGCTGCCAACAGACTCCAGGGAGGGAGAATGCAAGTAGTTGTAGTCAGACAGTGCAAACAATAATGTGAGAATTGGTGGCTCTTCCTTGTTGGGGTAACAGCAAGATCAGTGATGAAGACTCCAAGAATGGCTGTGCACATTAAGTGAGGTGGCAACAAGATGCTTGTACCTGCAGCTCTGCCCTCTCCCCTATCCACAGGATCATCTTCATTCTATTTACAAACTGAACATAGTATCTCTCATCTTTAAAAAAGTCTTCACTAGATCCTTCAACCCCCTTCAGCTGTCAGACCATCTCTTTGCCTTCCTTCCCAGAAAAACATCTCAAAAGAGTTACCTACACTCTACTTTTAATTCTTCATCTCCCTTAAGACTATTATTTATCTTTTTTTTAAATTTTTATTTATTTATGATAGTCATACAGAGAGAGAGAAAGAGGCGGAGACATAGGCAGAGGGAGAAGCAGGCTCCATGCACCGGGAGCCCGACGTGGGATTCGATCCCGGGTCTCCAGGATCGCGCCCTGGGCCAAAGGCAGGCGCCAAACCGCTACGCCACCCAGGGATCCCAAGACTATTATTTATCTTTAGGATGCTTTTCGCATTAAATAACAGAAAACTCTGGGGGCACCTGGGTGGCTCAGTTGGTTGGCCATCCAGCTCTTGGTTTCGGCTCAGATGGTGATCTTGAGGATTGTGGGATTGGTCCCCACATGGGGCTCTGGTTGTCATTCTCCCTCTGCTCCTCCTGCTATGCATTCTCCCTCTTTCTCTCCTTCTCTCTCTCTCAAATAAATAAATAAATGTCTTTATTATTTTATTATTATTTATTTAAAATAAATAAAGTCTTTTTAAAAATACAGAAAACTCTGAATCAGTTGGGGATTTATAAGTTGAAATAACAAGAACCCTACAGAGCAGGCTTCATGCATGAGTTCTAGCTCTGTTTTGTGGCAATTCTCTTGAGTCTGTTCTCTTTGGCATTGGCTTTATCCTCAGGCTGGTATCAAGATGGTTTCTACAGAACTAGGTGTCAAATGCAGAAATGACAGTAGCCAGTGGAAAAAGAGAAGCTGTCTTTTCTTTATGTTTCTTTTTAAGGAAAAAGAGACCTCTACAGAAATCCTCCAACAAATTTCCCCTCACGTTTTGTTAGAATTAGATCACATGGCCATTCCTAAACATATCACTAGAGGAAAGTAGATTATAATAGTTGGCTTTGACCAGTCAGGATTTACATTGGAGCTGGCCATAGGATGCTGTTTGAAGGAAGAAAGGGAAAACAAATTCTGGTGAAGTATTTAACATATGAGTTTAACTTTTGTCCCCAGCACTACACTGGGATGGAACTGCACAAGGCACCAAATTCCAGTGAGCATTTCTTTGTCGTCATCTTATTCCACCTTTTAGCAACGTTTCACTACTTGTGTACACTTTAGTTTCTCCTACATCACATTCTCTTGGTTTTTCTATTCTCTCTAGTTGTTTTTTCTTGGTCTTCTGTGTACACAGGATTGTAAAACAAGACTCATTCTATTTTGTCTTCAGCTTTATCTTCTCAACACAATCAGATGATTCCAGTATTTCAAAATAAGGAATGAGACAATTAGCCAGGACTTGCAAAGGAGGTGGCAAAGAGTGGGTTTCATGTCCATTAGCTGATTTTAAAAATCTATCTTATAAAAGAGATTGAAGAGACCAAAGTGCATAGGAAATTGGAGAGAAAGTTACTTTAGAGATGTGCAATATACGTTTTCCCCCACAGTGGGGAAGCAGTGGGGATGCTTGCTCTTCTCTGCCAGTTTAGTGAAAGCGGCTTTATTGAGGAGTATTTGGAGAGTGAGGACACAGAGGACTGGAGTCTGACTGTGGCTAGCTAGCTCTTCTGATGGCATGGTAAAGAGATGATGCTGTCTTAGGGATGGCTGCTCTCCCAGAGTCTTAGTCAAATGAGCTTCAGAGCTTCCCATAGAAATCATATAGTACCCACATGGGAGTTTTCCTGCCCAAGATTGCCACATGGTGAAAAACAAGCAAACAAACCCTGGAGCTATACTATTAGATTCTGGGGTGGTGAGGGGATAATTTTAAGTGACTAGCCCTAGGAGATGTATTTAGTTACAACGAGGGAACTACCATTACCAGATTTCCCAAGATGATGGAGCTCTGAAAAAGCCATAAAATAGTCCCACGAGGGGATCCCTGGGTGGCCCAGTGGTTTAGCGCCTGCCTTCAGCCCAGGGTGTGATCCTGGAGTCCCAGGATTGAGTCCCACATCAGGTTCTCTGTTTGGAGCCTGTTTCTCCCTCTGCCTGTGTCTCTGACACTCTCTCTCTCTCTCTCTCTCTCTCTCTCTCTGTCTTTCATGAATAAATAAATAAAATCTAAAAAAAAAAAAAAGTCCCATGAGATTAAGAATAAGCTCTAAATACCTGCCAAACCTAAGTAACTTTAGTTCATATGTCAGTTAAGATCTTTCCTGCCACATACCTTTTCTCCCTCACCGTTTTGTTTCAATCCTGAGAAAGCAGAAGCAGAGAAAGGAGACTGAAGGTTTTAGGCAAGAGAAACAAAGAGCCCCTTCTACCCTTTTCCCACCAGAGGCAGCCAGGTTGGAGCACCCTCAAACTGTGGGGTGGCGGAGAAGCTTTAACTCTTCATCAGTTTGGAAGTTATTACTTTGGACTTCTTGTAATACTTACTGAAATGAAACTGTGTTTGTATGTATATGTATGTGTGTGTCTGACCAAAGGTAACTTGATGGATTTTTATTATTGAAGAATGTCTAGAAAAGTCACAAAATTGCCTTTAATTTTATTTAAGGAGCAGGGAATAATGAGTTCCACTGAGGGGATGAGTTGAACAGGTAGTGGAGAAAGAATAAAACGGTTTTCTGATCATACCAAATGCATTGCCCTTGTTCAATGTGTCATTAAGATAGACTTTTTCTTCTTCTGTCCAACCTTTAAATGAGGTTGTGCCCAAGACCTGTCTCAGGTCCTCTCCTCATCTTTGTCTATATTTTCTTGATATGTTGTCCTTTTCCATTTTATGGCTTTGACCTACTTTATGCTGACTTGCAAATGTGTACCAAATGTGTACTTTTAGCCCAAAAACATTTTCTCTGAGTCCCAGAATCATGAATCCAATGTACTGGCAACTCCACTTATTGCTAGTCTAATAGGCATCTTAACATGCCCCAGATTTCCCTGTCTCATCTCCACCATTTGTTTTTCTCCAGTTCCCTCCCATAATAATAAAGAGCATCAGCTATCAACCCATTGCTTAACTCCTAAATCTTAAGGTCACTTGGGATTTTCCCCTTTATCCCCTATCAACCGACCCTTATCAGTTCTACCTGAAGAGTATATCCCTAGTCCATCCTCTTCTTTCCATCTCTACTGTCATCCCCTCCTCCCAGTTACCATCAACTTCTCCTGGACTACTCCAAGCCCTCCTTCCTGGTCTCTCTTCTTCCACCCTATCCCTGTTTATTCTGTTTTCTACATCACCAGAGTGAATTTTAGACATTTAAATCCAAGCATATCACTGCTCTGCTTGAATGTTCTATTTTTTTCCTAGTTCATAAAAATAAAATTCAAACTCTGAATTTTGGCCTACAGAAGCCATTATGATCTAGTCTTTGTCTTCCTTTTTTAAGTTCATATTGACCCCCCAACCTCCAGGATTCCTGGGTGGCTCAGTGGTTTAGTGCCTGCCTTTGGCCCAGGGCATGATCCTGGAGTCCCGGGATTGAGTCCTGCATCAGGCTCCCTGCATGGAGCCTGCTTCTCCCTCTGCCTGTGTCTCTGCCTCTGTGTGTGTGTGTGTGTGTGTGTGTGTCATGAGTAAATAAATAACATCTTTAAAAAAAAAACCATATTGACCAACTCCTCTTTGTTCACTGAGGTGCAGTCACTCTTCCTTGAATGGCCCAGTCTTTTGCTTACCTCAGAGACTTTGTACTTCCTTTCCTTCTGCCTAGAATGTTATTTTACTGATTCTAATAAGGCTGGATCCCTCTCAACTTTCATGTCTCTGCTCCAATATCACCTCTTGGGGAAGTCTTTTCCTGAGCACCCTCTCTAAAGTAGCTCCTTCTAAGTCTTCTATTAACCTCTGTCTAATCACCTTATTTCTTGTATCCATGGCATTTATCACAAATATAAATTATTTTGTCTTTTTACTTCTTATCTTTTTTTATAAAGATTTTATTTATGTATTCTGGAGAGACACACAGAGAGAGGTAGAGACACCGGCAGAGGGAGAAGCAGGCTCCATTCAGGGAGCCTGATGTGGGACTCAATCTCGGGACTCCAGGATTATGCCCTGAGTCAAAGGCAGATGCTCAACTGCTGAGCCACCCAGGCATCCCTACTTATTTTATTTCCTATTTCTTTTACCAAAGTGGAAATTTCATGAAAACCAATACCTTTCCATTTTGTTCACACCAGTATTTTTGGCACCTAGAACAGTGCATGGCAGGTAGTAGGTGCTCAATAAATATTCAGTGAATAAATGAATGAAAAGGGAAACATCCATCAATGAGTAGGTGTCCTCTGAAGGAATCAGGTGGACCTGAGTTAGAAGAGCCCAGAGTGAAATTACAGGGGCCCTAAAGTTTGTTCAGAAGAGAAGATGTTGCTTCCAGGTGGGGTTTTGTCCAGCTGACTGGGCTGTTCCCCCACTCCACTGTTTTACCTGGGAAGAGGGGTATAGTATCCTCATGGTCTGGAGAAGATAGATGTTACCAGTAATTAGTTTTCTCTTTTCTGGAGCCAGAAGATGATAGAGAAGGAAACTTACTTAAGGCTTGGGCAGCTTCTCCTCAACAAAATCCTATTAGAATGGCAAAAAAGGGCAACACTTTAAGCATTCCAGTCTGTAATGGCCAGACTGAGTAACAAATCCTTCAGTACAGAGAGCCCAGGTAAAGACTTGCCTCCTCAGGAACAGAGTACTTACCTCAACTGGAGCCTTCAAGAGCTTCTACAGCAGAAAACTTATTTAGTGTACACCCAACTAATAGAGGGTCCAAGGTGACTTGGATAAGGTGCTATGAGTCATAGAAGTGATGAGAAATTCTGGGATACCATCCTATGTTCATAACTTTCTTTTTTCTTTAAGATTTTATTTATTTATTCATGAGACACACACAGAGGCAGAGACACAGGCAGAGGGAGAAGCAGGCTCCATGCAGGGAGCCCGACGCAGGACTCGATCCCAGGTCTCCAGGATCACACCCCAGGCTGAAGGTGGCACTAAACCGTTGGGCCACCGGGGCTGCCCCTGTGTTCATAACTTTCATCTCCTCCTCCATATCCAAATTCAAATCGCAAATAACAGATGGCTAAATATTTATCAATATGGTATGATGGAAAACACATGAGCATGTGGTCAGACATCTGATTTGAATTCTCTCTGTCACTTACTGGCTTGATGATTTTGGGCAAATCATTTAAACTTTCTGAATCTTAATTTCTCCATTTAAGGAATAATTTTTGCTAAGTTGTTCAAGATTAAAGGTCTGATACATGGAAAGGGCCTGACAAATGATGATATCATTATGGTGGGAGATCTTTTGCTTATATCTCAATGTGCTAAAATACTTCATAGGCATAATAAAATGCAAAGCCTGTCTTATCTTTCTCCTCCCGTCTCTATACCTTGGAGGATCTGAGCCTTTTAGAGAAGCTGAATGTTGTAAAGCAAGAAGTTGATTTCAAGTGAATTTGAGTCAAGATTGACATCCAACATATCATAAGTGCATATTAAGACATGGAGGCACCTGTAATCCATGCTGGAAACAAAAGGCAATCTAATTCCAAGGGATAGGAGGATCAGGAAGTAGCAGGGTTATAAAGTGGCAGGTTGAATCATAATTTAAGAGATGAAATCTAAATAGAGGTATGACAATCTAGGCTCGTTCAATTTCTCAGTAGACAAATGGGAAACCACTTGTTTTCTAATCAAAAGGCCATGAGACTCTGTTAATTACTCCACATGTCATTTAGTTTCCTCAAGGCCTGTGTTTTCTAGCCCTTTACCAATGACATCTTACATATCCCCTCGAGCACTGGGTAATCGTTTGCCAGTTGAGACAATTGTACATAAATGTGTGTGGGGGTAGCAGTCATGTTTTGTCATAAGGATGAAAAAGCCAAAAGAGCCAGTCTGAGAAAAATAGTAAATCAGATGTTAAGAGAATGTTTCCTGGTTCATTCCCTGCCCTGGGACAGCCTAAGTAAGAATGTTCTGGTGATGGGGTCAAAGTGATCTCTGTGTATCTATAACAGTTTCCTTTTTCATACCTGTGTCAGTTTGAGTTGGGTTTTGTTACTTGTGACAGGAAGAGTATTTTTTTTCCATTTAAATAGCATTGTTTTATTTGTCCCATGTGAGTACCACTTTTATAACCATTGTTATTACTACTAGTGGGTATTTTTTTTTTAGATTTTATTTATTCATGAGAGACACAGAAAGAGAGAGGCAGAGCTACAGTCAGAGGGGAAGCTCCCTGCATGGAGCCTGACGTGGAACTCAATCCTGGGACTCCAGGATCATGCCCTGAGCCAAAGGCAGATGCTCAACTGCTGGACCACCCAGGTGTCCCTATTATAAGTGTTTTTAAACACTTCTTGAAATGTGTTACAGAAGAGCTATCACATCCATTCTCTGAAAGAACACTCTTCTCAAAGTATCTTGTACAGAACAGGCAAGAGTCCTGAGTAATACATGACACAATGCTTGGTACATAGCAGCAGCTCTCTGACAAAAATGATCATTATTATTATTACTGTTGCTGTTGATACCACTCCTTGAGGATCATACTCAGCCTTATTGGGGGGCATTTCTGAAACTCAAATGTCAGTGCAGTCCTCAGAGATATTTGGGGAGGGTAGTAAATCCAGGCCTTAAATGAAATCTTTGTAACTGGTTCTATCTACAGAATACATCTGTTCCTAAGTCTCTCTTTCCATTCATCCATCTGTCCATCCATCCATCCATCCATCCATCCATCCATCCATCCATCCAGGGTGGCACAAAGTAAGGAAATAGTTTCCTGTCAGTCAAATCATCTAACAAGAAACAGGGATTCTTCAATCTTCCTAAGGAGCCCCCATTAAAAGAAGCCACTTGGGAGTGAGAGAATGGATCTCATGGTGTTTGCATGAAGGAAGACTTCTCAGCTCCTTTCAGTTAGAGTTCTCTTGTCTTCGGACAGTGCTTAAACGAACCATTCCTGTCTGTCGGCTTCTAACAGCAGCTACAGGCCTGAGCTGATCCATGTCCTGCCTGACCTCACATCAGCTTTCTGGCCACCTCTGCATTTTGCCTGACTTTAATTACCCTGTAACAGCTGCTGCCTCCTTCCCTGGTGCTGCCCCATACCCGGCCTTGCTTCCAGCTGGCTTCATGAGAACAGGCATCCAAGAAGCTGGAAGAAAATTTCCCCATGTCTCTGTAGAGGGGCGTTTAGCCTGACCTCTTTGAGTTGCGGAGTCTCTCTTCTGTTATCCTTGCTATTAGCAGTGGCATTTTCTGCTATTGAGTCCACCATTGCCAGAGATAGTTGGAAAAGCAGTGCAGATCACATAAAGAATGTGTCCTTGGATATGGATCACTTTCATCAGGCAAGGAACCAAAATACTACTCATTCTGTCTCTTGAGAGTCACAGTCATGAAAGCACAAACTACATGGAGAAGCTAAGCAGCTATATTAATATGCCAGAAAATGCCCCAGCAAAAACATTAGGGTAGGAAGTGGTCCTGGGACAGTGCTCAGTCTACAGGGGTGAGGCCTTTTCTCGGGACTCTGTCAGCAGTCTTGGGGTGCGGTACTGCTAGGAGTTTTAAGGGAGTAGGACAAGGGTACCAGGGAGGAGCAGCTGCTCCTGGGCCTGAGACTGTGGATTTCTGATGGCCTGATGCCATTCTCAAGACTGGAGATAGTTCTACTATAGGAGAGGGGCCAGGACACAAGTGTCATAGGCAGATCAGATGGGGGAGAGCTGTTTGCTTGAAGCAGCTTGAGCCCATGTGGCCAGGTTGGACAATCAGAATCATCTTCCAAACAAGTAGCATAATCAGAATGGAAGAAAGCATGAGAACTGGTTCAAGTTTGTGAAGGAGTATCCTTTCCCTGCAGGGTCTGTATGATTCTGGGGATGGGTATGAGGGCTTAAAGTAGCTGTTCACGATGCAAATGGAATGCAGAGCCTGGAACCTGGTAGAAGGGAAATCCTGCAAGTTCCTAGGGCTATAGAAGTGTGGTATTGATGAGATTCCTCATATGGTTGGCCATCCTGATGGTAAAACTTTGTCTTATATGGATTTGTAAAATTTTGTCAACTTCCTTTGTCCATAATGTGGACTGTTCTCACAGGAAAGGCACCTATGAAATTCACAAGCCTAAAACCTCCCCTCTTTTAGGTGTTCTTTCTCAGATGTAAGATGAAGGCTTTGGTGTCCCCCTAATGCTGAGTTCTGGTTTGTCACAGGATATAGCCTTGCTAGCTTATAGGCAATGTCTGTTCTCCTATTAACATCAGTTGGCTTCTGCAACCTGATAATTCACAGCTTAGGTGCAAGTATTTGGTTAAATGTCTTCCATTTTTTCTCTGCAACTGCTCCACCATGTCTTTCTGAAATATTTTTTGTTATGTCATCTCATCATTTTGTCCTCCACTAGTAGAAAAGGAAGCCTCTAAAGGCTTAAATTTTTTTTAAACTTGATACTTAAAAAAATAGAGGCAAGTCAGAGAGAGCTGTGATAAACTTGAGAAAGACTGTATTACACATATTTTGAGGAATACTTAACTATTAGTTAAATCTGAAAAATACTAATATAATGAAAATAAAGGGTCTAGTAGTAGAGGTCTCATTTGAGTCTCCACTTTACAGACTGACCCCTGAAGTCATTTAGTGTCTTGGGGCCCTCATGCATCAAAGAGAGAGAACAACCAGAGCAGTGCTTCTCAAATGGTGGCATGCAGGTAGAGTTTTGGGATCTTATTGAAATACAGATGCTGACTCAGTAGGTCTGAGTGATGCTGCTCTGCCATTCAGAGTTGAATAGCTAGGGCTTAGAAGACCTCTACGGAGTTCTCAATCCTGGCTCTACCTCAGAATCTTCTTGGTAGTTTAAAAAGGACTCACAGAAACTACAGGTCCAGGCCCTACTTCCAATGATATAATTAGTCTGGGATGGGCCAAAGCACAAGTCTTTTTAAAAAAGCTTTTGAGGTAATTCTAATATGCTGTTAGGGTTTGGTATTAAGATGATGAGCTGTAGGAGTCTATGAAAATGTATATACACAAACATGTACATAGATGGATATATATGTACATATATACAGATATATACATGTGTATGACTATACACTTACACAGGGTACGAGAGTGTTCCTTTTCATTTTTTCAAAGAATGTAGAAAATTACAATCTGTTCCCTTTCTGCTTTTGATATGTGAGTAGGAATGACAGAGAAGGATCAAAGGAAAAAGTAAAATGACTGTTAGACAAAGTAGCCACAAAAGTAAACAAGGCCTGTTCTTTGCCTTGAGTAACCCATCGAACATCCAGGCGGGGTGTGAGCCACTGTATGGCAGTGTTGCTTAGAAAGGCTGCCTAACACAGAGCTTGTCAACCAAATAGGCCTGTCAGATTTTGGACCATGGCCTGACCAAGATTTTTCATGAAAACTCTGTCTTTTAAGTCTTAAGTAGCTAGCTCGATAAACCAGTAGGACTAAACCACCTGCCCTATTCTGATTTGGGAACCTTATTCTAAGCTTGGAAAATTTGAATGCATTGACCATAGACCAAACACCTGCAATAAAAGGGAGGAACAAAAGGTTTCCATTGTTTATTCAAGCTGAAGAAAGAGGTTCAAGTACCTGATTTCCATTGCATCATTCATTAGAAAAGCAAAAGCAAAGAGAAATGGCTCTTTGAAATCACAGCAGTCTTCAAGGATGGTGAATATTGTTGAAAAAAAAAAAACAAAACCTGTAAGTTAAGGCCTCTGTTGAGAGAGTAAATGGCCTGTTTGTTCAGTTGAACAACTTGAAGCGTTGACTGGAAGTGGGTCTAGGATAACTTGGGAAGCAGGGGATAAATGGCTCACCTCAAATTGTGTGGAAAATCCAGACCTATGATGTGGTGGTGACAGAAAAGGGGGAGAGGTGCAGGGGGGAGAGGCATGAGCAAGGCCAGGTTGTCCTAGGCTAGGTATGGGGTATTAAGATGTGCCCAGTGCTGAGTGTCCAAGAGACCTTTGAGAACAGGTTGTCTATATGAGTGTCAGCTGATATACGGCAACTCTGTAGTGTCTCCCTCCAGCAGCCTTGTGTTTACATCTTGGGGTCCCAGGTGAAAGTACTGGTCCTAAGTGAACAAGCCCAGGGGAGGGGGGCGCAGCATGGATGGCCAGGGACGCTGGGAATCAGAGCTGAAGGAGCTGTGAGCCCTGTCCTCCTCCATTCGCAGAAATCTCAGGAGAGTGTGGACATTCCATAGGACCCAGGATTGGGATTTGAACCTGTCCTATCTAGATCTCAAAGGGGCATGGCTACCCCAGCTGCCATTAGGGCCACGTTTCAAGTGAGGTTTATTGAATGATGTGATAGAAAAAATGACTAAGTTTGTGTGTTTTCCTTATGTCTGTGCTTTGAACTGTTATTTTAAAGTTTATTTGGAAGCAGCTGAACTTAAAGGGTACAGGGAGTGGGTTATTTTAATATAATATATGGCTAGGATGAGAGGATTTCTTGACTTGCTGCTTGAGAAAAATGACTTATTGAGAGTATAAACTCTGAAAGACTCAAAAACTATACTGCACTTCTTCAGTGATATGACTTTGGCAAGTTGTGGGAACACTGACCTTGATATTTGTCCAGGGAGGTGCAAGGCTTTAGTCCCAAACCACATGGCTGGAGACTGTGCTCATTTTCCATTTCTGAATTGCTCAGAGCTCAGTGAAGTCACAGGTTTTGAAGCGTTGCAGTTATTTGGCAGAAATAAGTTGCATTCTTGGAAAAAGTTTAATGACTATTAAACTTGAATCCTATTTCAAGTTCCTGTGGCTGCTGCTGGGTTTTACAAAAGGATTTCCATATAGTTCAGAAATTTCACAGAAAAACTATTCCTTAGTTATAAGGATAATTTAAAACACATGGAATATAAATGCACTAATGCATTTTGCACCCAGTGCATAGACCAGGGAGTTGGTAGCAGGGCTTTAGTCTGGAAATTTCACTTTGGGATTGAAATCCTGGCTGGAAAAAAAAAAAAAAGAAAGAAAAAAATCCTGGCTGAGTTCCTCTTACCCAACTGTGCATCCCTGAGTGAGGCTACATCTGCTGGGGAGGAAGGGATGCCTTTTTCTAATGCACCTGCCTAGAGGGGGCGCCTTTCCCTAATTCACACAAGGTTGCCTTATAAGCAGGCAATTGAGAGACCTTAGCAAATGATGCTGCAGGACACCATTGTTTCCCTTTGGCTATTCTGAGATGGCAGTCAGCGTGGGATATGCCTCCAGGTGCCCATGTTGAATGCAGATGTGCCTCACAATGGATCCTTTTGGACTGATCAGTTCTCACTTGCCTTGGGAAAATTAAAATATTTTAACAGACTTGTTAAACTCTAGACAGCAAGCCTCCAGATGCTTCTGAATTAACTTGGGCTAGCCTTATCAATGTATTATATTTTCAAGAGCTTAAAGATAAAAATGTATTATGCCCATGTGGCATTCTCAGACTCTTTCGAGTTTTCGAGGTGAGTAGTGGACAACAGACTATAAGCTCTATGAGGACATGGGCCTGGTTCTGTCATGTTTAATGCTGCATATCCTGCTTTTAGCACAGTGCTTGCTGTTGAGTATGCACTGGATAAATATATTTGAATTAAAGGATGTATGAATGGTGCCCGCGGATGTGGACCAGAGCAAAGGAGAAAAGACAGATTTCATGTAGTGGCTGATCGAAGGCAAAACCATATTTATTTGGGGACACATCTAAAACAAGTCCTTCTTTAAAATATGTTTTCAGGGAGCTGGGTTTTGTGTTAGTAGAAGAACTAAGAGTCAATAAGATTTTATAAAATTACATGCTTATTTGTATTTAACTCTAAACATTCAGGTGTTTTTATTGATGATATAGCTGCCTGAGAAATGTATGTAGGGCATTCACTATTTTATTTATCAGATTTTACTGAATATCTACTGTGCCTAGGGAGATAGAGATATATGAGACATAGTTTCTGTCCTCCACCAGCATGTGTAGTACAGAAATGGTCCCTGGAACAAATATTTCTAATAACGGTAACAAGTGCCACGGCAGAAATGGCCAAGGTTCTATGTGAGCACATTTGGGACACATCTAAACCAGCTTGAGTAGGATAAAGGAAGGCTTCCTGGAGGAAGTGGCCTTTTTGAATCCCTCTCAATATATATGATTCCTTTGGATTAGGTGGGCTGTGGCTTTTCTGTTTTCTCAGTCTTCAACGGTGTTGTCCTGCTTGAGGTTTTGTCCTAGACTTGGCTACCCCTCCTTCCATGGAAAGCAGCTCCCACCTGGGAGAAGCTTATACCTGAAGAAACTTCACCATTTCCTCCCCTGCAGCTGCGACATAACCCTTGTGGAGGAGATCAGAATTACACTTAGTATCTTCCAACACAGGCCAAAATTTGTTGAAAAGAACCTTGTATATATGGATTTCTGAATGAAAAATAACCGCTGTTTAAATGTTTTAGCTATATAACGTTTTCTGATTCTAAACTGGCTACATTCTCAGATTAAGAAATCTTATTTGATGTTGCAAAGTTTAGGATTTTCTTTTCAGGAATAAAAATTCAAATAACTTGTGTTCCATTCCTTAGAGCTGAGTTTTGTGAAGAACAGTAGGACAGGATGACATTACAAAAAATGGACCCTCTATCCTTGTAGGTGATAAATAAAGAGCAAAAATTTGACTTGGGTTTGAAAGTTTCTATCAATTGAATAAGAATGGTCTCATTTTAAACAGATTTCATAGTATGTATATAATTATCTGTTGGTTGCATCCACATCCTGTTCTCACTTAGGATGCATTTTGGTGGGGGAAAAATTTTAATTCATTGGTTATTAAAACGAGACTAATAATAATCTAGACAGCAGGTGGTACTCAAGACACTTATCGGTTGGTTCAGACAGCTTTACTGCTTGGGGAGGCAGTACTGTGGTCAACAGTTGAAATGGAAAAAGAAGTTGTGATGGTTTGCCGTTACACACAGATCATCTCCAACTGGATGACCCTTGTATACTTTAAACTCAATCCTAAACCTAAACCTAAGCCCATCAGCTTCTGCCTTAAACCTGCTCTGCCTTTGCACTCTCTGTCTTGGTAAAGGATATCACCAGGCATCCAGTTGCCCAAAGTAGAAATCTGGGCATTTTCCTTTCTCTCTTTTTTCTCTTGCTCTTCACTCCTTACTTCTAGTCACCTACTAAGAGCCTGTTGGCTCTATCTTTTATTTTTTTAATTTTTATTTATTTTTTGTTGTCCAAGGTTTATTGAAGATTTTATAGCACAACAGAAAGATTCAAAGGCTCCATGTGGTGTTTGAAATTCATCTCAACTTTAGGCTGAGTGACATGCAGGTTCGACAGACTGCCAGAGGCCAAGAATTTCAGCATTTCCTTAGTGTCAGGATCTACTTTGGTGATCTCCTGATCCAGGGAAGAGACCTTAGCACAATTATCTCTGCTTTCTCTCTCCTCCTCCTGCAGCTTGATGGAGCTACCTCTCACCAAGCCTGACTGAATTTGCTTCATCAGATGTGAGACATAGCCTGTTATCTTGTTGCAGAGCTTCTTGGTGGGAATAATGGCAATCTTCTCATGCACACACATTTTGGTGTGGAAGTCATTGCCCAGGCATGAGTAGTACTTCTCAATGATGACCCAGGCTGCCTTCTTCATGATTTTGCCTTCTTCATGGGCGAATGTGGCCCATGTTGGTAGTTCTAATAAAAGATGGCTCTACCTTTTAAATGCTACTTGAATCCATTTTCCTGCATCCTTAGGAACACTGCTCTCAGATCTCCATCATTTCTCACCTGGCTTGCTGGCAGATAGCAGCTTTCTGATTTCTCCCCCTCCCTCCTTACCTCACTCCAAGCCATTTTCCACATGGCGTCCAAGCTGATCTTCATAAAGTTTACATGTAATACTCCCTCACTTGTTAAAACCCTACCGTGGTCCTACACTGCCTCCAGTTAATGTCCAGGGTCCTCTGGCTCACATAGCCCTCCAGGAATAAGGTCCTGGGGGTCTTTCCAGCTTTGTCTTTTGCCCACCCTGATTTCCATGCCAGAGTTAGTGTCCTTCAGAATATTCCTTACACCCTTTTGCCTCTATGGGTTTTTCTTGTGTTTTCGCTTATGTTTGAAATGCTTAACCAATCTTCAGATTTCAACTTAAATGTGACTTTCTCCATGAAAGCTTTTTCTGACTTCCTCAAGTCTACATCAGGTTTCACTGTTATAGGTTCCTATGCTGGATGTCATTGATCATAGGCCTGATTGTGTGCTGTCATTGTAGTTGATGAGACACTTCAAGGTGGGGCTGTGTCTCAGTGTTGTATCTCTAGGAATTACCCTGTGGCTGGTGCTCAATAAACATTTGTCTGTAGTTTGTGGGAGTCCAAAAATGGTTGAATGCCCTCAGAATGATTTGATAGCAAATATAATAAAAACATTTTTAAAGGAATTTTATTCCCAACCCTATCTCTATTCTTTACAGTTCTGTCCTCCAAATACTGTGAAGTTTTGACAAGTACATGGAATAGGATAGCCTGGTATGGTAGTAAAAGCCCCAGGCTTGGCCAATTTTAAATTTTTTTATTTTAAAATTTTTATTTATTTATTTATTATTATCCTTTTTAGGATTATATTTATGTATTTGTATTATTATTTATGTATTTATTGTATTTATCTATTAGAAAAAGAGAGAGAGGCAGCACAGATGAGAGAGGCAGAGGGATAGAGTGAGAGAATCCCAGGTGGGCTCCGCCCTGAGTATAGAGCCTGACATGAACCCTGAGCTCATGACCTGAGCCAAAACCAAGAGATGGATGCTTAACCGAGGGCCCCACCTTCCAGGTACCACTTGGCCAAATTTTTTTTTTTTAATTTTTATTTGTGATAGTCACACAGAGAGAGAGAGAGGCAGAGACATAGGCAGAGGGAGAAGCAGGCTCCATGCACCGGGAGCCCGACGTGGGATTCAATCCCGGGTCTCCAGGATTGCGCCCTGGGCCAAAGGCAGGCGCTAAACCACTGCGCCACCCAGGGATCCCCTTGGCCAACTTTTTTTTGAAGCTCTTAGTAAGTGCCAGGCCATATATGTGTTATGCACATTACAGTATTATCTCATCTAATGCTCATAACAGCTCTATTGGATAGATATTTGGCAAATAAGGAAATTGAGGCTCAGAGAATCAGACCTCAGTTCATTTTTTTTTAATTTTTATTTTTTTAGTTTTTTTTAATAAATTAATTTTTTATCGGTGTTCAATTTACCAACATACAGAATAACACCCAGTGCTCATCCCGTCAAGTGTCCCCCTCAGTGCCCGTCACGCACTCACCCCCACCTCACGCCCTCCTCCCCTTCCACCACCCCTAGCTCGTTTCCCAGAGTTAGGAGTCTTTATGTTCTGTCTCCCTTTCTGATATTTCCCACACATTTCTTCTCCCTTCCCTTATATTCCCTTTCACTATTATTTATATTCCCCAAATGAATGAGAACATACACTGTTTGTCCTTCTCCGATTGACTTACTTCACTCAGCATAATATCCCTCCAGTTCCATCCATGTTGAAGCAAATGGTGGGTATTGTCTCAGCAAATGGCTGAGTATTATTCCATTGTATACATACACCACATCTTCTTTATCCATTCATCTTTCGATGGACACCGAGGCTCCTTCCACAGTTTGGTTATTTTGGACATTGCTGCTATAAACATCGGGTGCAGGTGTCCCGGCGTTTCATTGCATCTGAATCTTTGGGGTAAATCCCCAACAGTGCAATTGCTGGGTCGTAGGGCAGGTCTATTTTTAACTCTTTGAGGAACCTCCACACAGTTTTCCAGAGTGGCTGCACCAGTTCACATTCCCACCAACAGTGTAAGAGGGTTCCCTTTCTCAGCATCCTCTCCAACATTTGTTGTTTCCTGCCTTGTTAATTTTCCCCATTCTCACTGGTGTGAGGTGGTATCTCATTGTAGTTTTGATTTGTATTTCCCTGATGGCAAGTGATGCAGAGCATTTTCTCATATGCATGTTGGCCATGTCTATGTCATCCTCTGTGAGATTTCTGTTCATGTCTTTTGCCCATTTCATGATTGGATTGTTTGTTTCTTTGGTGTTGAGTTTAAGAAGTTCTTTATAGGGATCCCTGGGTGGCGCAGCGGTTTGGCGCCTGCCTTTGGCCCAGGGCGCGATCCTGGAGACCCGGGGTCGAATCCCACGTCAGGCTCGCTGCATGGAGCCTTCTTCTCCCTCTGCCTATGTCTCTGCCTCGCTCTCTCTCTCTCTCTCTCTCTCTGGGTGACTATCATAAATAAATAAAAAAAAAATTAAAAAAAAAAAAAAAAGAAGTTCTTTATAGATCTTGGAAACTAGCCCTTTATCTGATACGTCATTTGCAAATATCTTCTCGCATTCTGTAGGTTGTCTTTTAGTTTTGTTGACTGTATCCTTTGCTGTGCAAAAGCTTCTTATCTTGATGAAGTCCCAATAGTTCATTTTTGCTTTTGTTTCTTTTGCCTTTGTGGATGTATCTTGCAAGAAGTTACTGTGGCCAAATTCAAAAAGGGTGTTGCCTGTGTTCTCCTCTAGGATTTTGATGGAATATTGTTTCACATTTAGATCTTTCATCCATTTTGAGTTTATCTTTGTGTATGGTGAAAGAGAGTGG
Organism: Canis aureus; assembly: GCF_053574225.1. Classification (NCBI taxonomy): domain Eukaryota; kingdom Metazoa; phylum Chordata; class Mammalia; order Carnivora; family Canidae; genus Canis; species Canis aureus. The sequence goes on along the minus strand of NC_135641.1, from coordinate 21,129,369 downwards.
TCTAGTTTCATTCTTCTGCATGTGGATCAGACCTCAGTTCAAATCGATGCTTTGTCACTTATTAGCTGTGTGACCTGGGTCAAGCAACTTCTTCTGAATGTTCATCTTCTCAGCCATAAATTGAAAAAACACTTGCTGATAACTTGGATTCCAAACTTTTAGTTTACTTACACACCATACACAATACACCTTGGCCTCCCATTGGAAGGTCACTGTGCAGTGCTGTATGTCAATGAACAAATGAATGTGCACTACAATATGGTGATGTTCCAGCCCACCAGTGGTCAGGACACCTTTAGCAGTGTAGCCAGTATGTTTGTTCAGTTAAATATTTTATTGCAACTTTTCTTATTATATTATAAAAATATATGGAAAATGAAAAATCAAAGTTCTGATGCTGTTGAGTAATAAGAATAACTGACAATTATTCAGCACTGTGCCGGTTACTAAACTGTTGGCTCTCAGCTTCAAACCCACTCCTCTTTTCTATTCTTTTTTAAAAACTATTTTATGTATTTATTTGACAGAGAGAGAGAGAGAGAGAGAGAGAGAGAGAGTGCAAGCTCATGTGAGCACCGAAGCAGGGGGAATGGTAGGCAGAGGGAGAGGGAGAGGGAGAAGTAGGTTCCCCACCACGCAGAGAATCTGACCTGGGGCTTGATCCCAGGACTCTGGGATCATGACCTGAGCAGAAGGCAGATCCTTAACCAGCTGAGCCACCCAGACATCCCCAAATCCATTCTTCTATATTCTATTTTGTGATGCCGGGACTGGGACTCTATCAACCACATTTTTCCTTTACCAACTGCTTCCTTTTAGGTTCTGTCAATAAGGGACATTGGAGGGAGGCTGACTGGCCAGATGAGGAAGAAGGGACTTAGTCTTTCCTCTTTGCTTCTGGTATTTTTCTGGTTTACTTCCTATTCCTGTCATCATTGTCCAGCAATGCCGCTGCTTCACTCCACCAGAGGCAGACCATTCCAGAAGCACTTTGTTAGGATTCAACTGTGTCCCGAAACAGATTTATGTGCTGTAGTTTGAACCCTCAGTACCCCAGAATGGGACCTTATTTGGAGATAGAATCTTTAAAGAGGTAATCAAGGCGCACCTGGATGGCTCTGTCATTTGGGCTTGTGACTCTTGGTTTCGGCTTCGATCATTATTGCAGGGTCATAGGGTTGAGCCTCACATTGGATTCTGCACTTAGTGTAGAATCTGCTTATCCCTCTGCCTCTGGTTCTCCCCCCACTCTCCCTTGCTCTCTCAAATACATACATACATACAATCTTTTAAAAAAATAAAGAGGTAATCAAATTAGCATAAAGTCATTAGAGTGGTCCCTAATTCACTATGACTGATCTCTTTATAAGAAGATATGCATAGGGTCCCCTGGGTGGCTCAGTTGGTTAAGCATCTGCCTTCAGCTCAGGTTATGATCCCAAGGTCCTGGGATCAAGCCTGGGGTCAGGCTCCCTGCTCAGTGGGGAGCCTGCTTCTCGCTCTCCTCCCCAGCTTGTGCTCTCTCTCACTATCTCTATCTCTCTCTCTCTCTCTCAGATGAATAAATAAAATCTTTTTTTAAATTTTTATTTATTTATGATAGTCACACACACACATAGAGAGAGAGAGGCAGAGACATAGGCAGAGGGAGAAGCAGGCTCCATGCACTGGGAGCCCGACGTGGGATTCGATCCCGGGTCTCCAGGATGGTGCCCTGGGCCAAAGGCAGGCGCCAAACCACTGCACCACCCAGGGATCCCGAATAAATAAAACCTTAAAAAAAAAAAAAGATCTTCATTAAGGGAAGACGATGTGAAGAGACATGGGGGAAGATGGCTGTCTACAAGCCAAGGATAGAGGGCTGGAACAGATCCGTTCTTCATAGCTTTCAGAAGGAACCCTCCTTGCTGGCATCTTGATTTTGGACTTTTAGCTTCCAGAGCTATGAGACAATACATTTTTTAAAAAAGATATTGATTGATTGATTGATTGATTGATTGATTTTATTTGTGAGAGAGAGTCCACATCAGCAGGGAGGAGGGGCAGAGGCAGAGAGGGAATTAGACTCCTCACTGAGCAGGGAAGCCCGACGTGGGGGCCAGTCCCAGGACCGTGAGGTCATGACCTGAGCCAGACAGACACTTAGCTTAATCGACTGAGCCATCCAGTGACCCCGAGATGATAGATTTTTGTTAAGTCACCCAGTCTGTTATGGCAGCCTAGCAAATAACATGCATACAGTTTGATCTAATTTGAGTTTTACCACCTTGCAAAGGCACACTTAACATACCCCTGCAGAGACACCAGTTCAGCTGGCAGGCACCCCTTTCGGAAACCTGTGTCCCAAACCATTGAGACTTTCCTCCAAGCTTCTAAGTTTTAATCATTATCTTTTCCCTTTGTTCCTCCCGCCCTATGAACTGTTTCCTGCTGTTGCTATAGCTTAGTGTTCTCTTTGCCTTTTCAATTAACAATTCTTTATTACCTAAACATTCTTTAAGTTCTCTTTGTTAAAATAACTGGAGCCTAGGGGGCAGGTTTGCTGCTGGCAGAGCCTTGAGGGGACACTCGGGCCTGACAGAGGTGTAGGGTGGGGGGCTGCTGCCCTAGTGGGTCTGGAAGGCCAGGCATTGAGTCAGAGAGAGTTATTCTCAAGGCTGAAGATTTAATAGAATTTAGCTTGCTGGGTTTTGTACTTCCTTGAAACCTATCATTCCTTCTGTTTTTCCTATTCCTCTCTTTGGAATAGGAATGTCTATCCTATACCTGACTGACTGCTGTATTGGGGAAGTGCATATAACTTGTTTGGTTTCACAGGGTCACAGCTGGAGAGGAATTATGCCTCATAATGAATCACAATTCTAGTCTCACCTATAATTGATTTAGATATTTAGATGAGAGTTTGGACTTTAGAGTTGATGCTGGGATAAGCTAATACTTTGGGGGTTGTTCGGATGGAATGAATGTATTTGGGATGCAATAAGGACATGGATTTGGGGGGACCAGAGTCACAATACTATGGACTGAATTGTGTTCCCACAAAATTCATATGTTGAAAGCCCTAATCTTACCCAGTATGACTCTCACAGATGGTGTGACAGAGAGATATTTTCTGGTGTAGACTTGTCCATACTGTATTTGATACCTTTGCTCTGATGTTAGTGACAAGAATCATGGTTCACGAATTTGCATAATCCAGGCAAGGATGGCAGCTCTTTTTTTTTTTTTTTTTAAAGATTTTATTTATTTGAGAGAGAGCAAGAGCAGGGGGAGAGACAAATGGATGGGGAGAGGGAGAAGCAGACTCCCTGATGAGCACAGAGCCTAAGGACGGACTCGATCCCATGACCTGGATCCCAGGACCCAGATATAATGACCTGAACTAAAGTCACATGCTTAATCAAATAAGCCACCCAGGTACTCTACAGATGGTAACTCTTAAGCAAATTGAAAGTGGTGAATTTTTTCTCATTTGAATGTAGATTGGTCTTAGGCCTATTTTCTGAGTAATTGTTAAGGAAAATAAAGTACAGAACAGAATAAAATATTGAAGATACATAAATATTGGGTTAAAAAGGCTACATAAAACTTAAGGTGTCTTATTTTCTCACAGTAGCCTGTATGTTCCATATGCTATTCAGTTTTCCTGTTCACATGTTAGCCTCATTAGTCTGGGAGCTCTGTGAGGATATGCTGGGGGATATTTAGTTACTTCATGTCTCCTAGTTTCCAGCACTGTAGCTGGACAAATACTTGACATTTCATGCAAATTGATCAAACTTAAACTTAAGTGCTAAAAAAGGCCTGTTTCAAGTCCTTATTGTCAGTGTCTCTCAGACCTGTTGATGATCCAGCCCATAGAGAAAGGGGCCGCTCAGTGAAAGGGGTGTACTTTGTCCAATTTAGACATAGAAATGACTTTCCGTTATGGTGGGTTATTTTGAGAGGGTGAGACATAATTTACATGTCAAGTCAGTCAGTGGCCAGAATGGTTCCTATGTCTGGAGGGAATTTATGTCTCTGCTCTTCTTTGCCTAGGTTTTGAAACTTTCGTTATTTAATAATAGTTGCTATTTATTTAGCACTACTGCATGTCAGGTGCAGTGCTGAGGGCTTTACATAATGGGATCTCCTTCAATAACTACAATACTCTGAGATGGGTAATCCATCTTATAGATAAAGAATCTGTAGATCTGCAGTTAAGCAAATTGTCCAAGGCCACACTATGGGAAATGCAATAACTGGAATTAAAATCCAGGTCTCTGACTCTAGAGTTTGACCCTTTCTAGAGTGGTCTTTCCTGGTCAAGCAGAGTTCCTGGACCTTTAGAATGAAATGATGGATCTCCTGACTCTTCACACCAGGATTCTTTCTCCAGGCATTAAAAACTCAAAATCCCAATTATTCCTCTGAGAAAGTGATGGCTAAATTTTCTAGTCCCCGGTTTGAACTTGTTAATACACCTTTACTTTCTTATACACCATGCTGAAGGAGGCAGTTTGCAAAGTGGCAATGTGAGATACAGAAATGAGCAGGGAGCTTTACTTTGTGTGCCCCCCTTCAACATCTCTTGTCATATCTGTACTTGGAAGGGTTGATATGATGATTAACTGTGTTATAGATAGAGTATTGGTTATGTAGGGCACATATAATATTTTCCTTTTTTCATTTATATGTGATATATCCATTGCTACTGAGCAGCTGTGTTGTTAACCCAAATTGGGGATCTTGTAGAAGTCCTTCCTGAATGGCTTAGGAATGTGTTAAAATATATCTACATATTTTTAAAAGATAAGAGCTGGGGCACCTGGGTGGCTCAGTCAATTAAGTGTCTGACTGTTGGTTTTGGCCCAGGTCATGATCTCAATCTCATGTGGAGATTGAGCTCCACACTGGGCTCTGGGCTCAGCGAGGAGTCTGCTTGAGATTTCCTTTTCCCTCTGTCCCTCCCCCCTGTCCCCACCGCCTGCACTCTCTCACACACACTCTCTCTCAAATAAATCTTAAAAACAATATGAAAACTTTCCTTGAACTGGAGATATAGAAAAAATAGATTTTATTAATCCAGTATTTTTCTTATTTTTCATCTGTTGTGTAAAGGTATATTGAGGGATGCCTGGGTGGCTCAGCAGTTGGGTGGCTGCCTTCAGCTTGTGATCCCAGGATCTGGGATCGAATCCTGCATTGGGCTTCTGTGAAGAGCCTACTTCTCCCTCTGCCTGTGTCTCTGCCTCTCTCTCTCTCTCTCTCTCTCTGTCTCTCATGAGTAAATAATCTTTTAAAAAAAAAAACATATATTGAAATTCAATAGCTTGAAACTTCAAACAGACTTGATCACATTTCTTTACCCTGGACAAAGTATCTTAAGGGTGAGAAGGCCACCTGGCTGTTTCAGAATGAGGTTGATTGGAAGTTCCCGTCCCCCAACTCCTCTGCCCCAAGCTATGTCTTGCCTTTCTTACATTGTTAGCTTATCATGCTCACACTTCAGTTCTAATGGTACATCCAGAGGTGACCATCTCTGCTGGACTTACTTACTCATTTGGAGGTCGTTGTAAGACCGAGTCCTTGGGGGAAGCCATGGCATGGGTGTCATGATGGTATCCCCATGCCCTGTACCAGCAATATTAGTACTGAAAGCTGTAGTATCTTTTGCTTGGGGATGAGGAAAGTGGTGTCCTTGCCAGGCTGATTCTTCAGAGTGATTTTAAGCCAATTCTTTTTTTTTTTTAATTTTTGTTTATTTATGATAGTAACAGAGAGAGAGAGAGAGAGGCAGAGACACAGGCAGAGGGAGAAGCAGGCTCCATGCACCGGGAGCCCGACGTGGGATTCGATCCCGGGTCTCCAGGATCGTGCCCTGGGCCAAAGGCAGGCGCCAAACTGCTGCGCCACCCAGGGATCCCTAAGCCAATTCTTAACTGCATCTTTCAAGCCTCGTTCTCTTTCTAAGCAGGAGATTTTGTGTTCCTCATACTTTTTCCAAACATTTTAAATTTATTATTATTATTATTATTATTATTATTATTATTATTATTTTCACATCAGATGGGTAATGTGCCAAGATCATAACAAGGTTTGAGGGAGAGGTACATGTCACACAATGGTGTGAGCACCCAATCATCATTCTTATATGAACTACAAAAGGATCCAAACATTTTAAATTTAAAATATAAAAGAATATGGGGCACCTGGCTGGCTCAGTGGGTGGAGCATGCAACTCCTGATCCCGGGATTATGAGTCTGAGCTCCATGTTGAGTGTGGAGATTGCTTAAAAATAAAAGAATAAAAGACCAAAAAAAAAAAAGAATTAAAAAAAGGAAAAGAATAGTATGGTGAACTCCCACATACTCTTTGCTTTATCTCTCTCTTTTTGTCCAATATTTTCTTTTGCTGAACCATTTGAAAGTAAGTGGCAGGTATGATGCTTCACTCTGAAAACCACATGTATCTCCTGAGTACAAAATGCTGTCCTACATAGCCACAATGCCATTATCACATGCAAGGAACTTAACTTTGATATAAAATCACTGAGTATAGTTCTGTTAGAATTTTCCTTAGTCCTTAAAATGTCATTTGTAGCTACATTTTTGGGCAATGTAATCAAACCACTAATACCACTTTTGTGCTAGATGAATTCACACATAATTGAAAAATCTTAGATTATCTCAAATATCCCAGGACTCAAGTTTGATTAATTTTCTATTTCAGGGATCCCTGGGTGGCGCAGCGGTTTGGCGCCTGCCTTTGGCCCAGGGCGCGATCCTGGAGACCCGGGATCGAATCCCACATCGGGCTCCCGGTGCATGGAGCCTGCTTCTCCCTCTGCCTGTGTCTCTGCCTCTCTCTCTCTCTCTCTCTGTGACTATCATGAATAAATAAATAAAAATCTTTAAAAAAAAAATTTTCTATTTCAAACCCAAGTCCGTATTCAGTAGAGTTTCACCTAAGGATATTTTATTTTATTTATTTATTTTGTGCACCTAAGGATATTTTAAAACGTGACATTTGGTGTTAATACTTTTGGGACTCTGGAATAACCCATGCCCCCAATTCCCAGTGTGTTAAAACTAGAAAGAAAACTCTTTTCTTTTAGCTGTTTTTGTTTCTTGTTGCTGGGTTGTTGTTTTTTTTTTAACCATGTTAACCATTTTTAAGTGTAGAGTTTAGTAGTGTTAAATATATTTACATTGTTGTACACCAGTCTAGTTAACTCTTTTCATCTGGCAAAACTGAAACTCTGTACCCATTAAACACTAACTCATAGGTCCCCATCTTCCCCCAGCCCCTATCAGCCACTCTTCTATCTTCTGTCTCTATGAATTTGATGACTCTAGGTACCTCATATAAATGGGATCATGCAGCATTTATCTTTTTGTGACTGGCTTATTTCATTTAGCATAGTTTCCTCAAAGTTCTTCCATGTTGTATCATATGACAATATTTCCTTCTTTTTTCAGGCAGAATAATGTTCCATTCTGTGTAAATACCACATCTTGTTTATCTGTTCATCTGTCAGTGAACTCTTGGGTTGCTTCCACCTTTTGACTATTGTGAATAATGCTGCCGTGAATATGGGTGTTGTTTTTCTTTTTGAATCCAGGATCCAGACGAGAATTATACACTCAATATTGTGCTAATAAGTTCAGTTTCTGCTAAAAATCAGCTGGTGTTGACTTATTGCTAGTCATCAGAGATGCAAACTCTATCCAAATGCATATGGATAGGATAGTATCTTGTACATGATTGAACTCGATTTATAAACCTGATGCTAACTACAGTAAGTCATAGTGGGTGTTGGTATGACTGTACCTCGTTTCTGGGATTACCCTTAAGGTCCTGGCTTTTCTCCATCCTTACATCCCTCCCTCATTCTGCCTCAGGAAAAATGCTGAGTGAGGAGATAGAAACTATGTATATACATGGCCCAGAGTCTTCCTTTCCTCTTCCTTTTGTTGCTGTCTACTCATGTGCCTTCTGTTTTGCAGTTCTAGGGGAAGGGTAGGAGTGGGAGCTAGCTCTGTTTCATTGTTGCTACAACTGGGTAGATAATATTGATTATACAGTTTGACTCCCTAGCTCAGCTAGTACACAAATATTGGCCCTCATCTCCTGACTCTTTGTTTTATTTATCAGTTGGTTCATCCAGGATAAGAGGGAAAACGTTGCTTTTTATTGGACTTCTTAAAACATCTCAGTTATCAGGGAGACACCTGAATACCAAACTCGACATCTACCTGCACAGTGAACCCTCTCCTGTTGCATAAACCTGCTCAAGATAACAAGTTACAATTTGGAAGGTGGCAGGTTCTTTGTAAACCTATGTGAAAGGAATATGATATTGCCAAAGAGATATTAGTGTCAAACAAATTTGGCTTTCCCCACTCTAGGGACCTTCCTGTTGAGGTTACTAATGCCAGTGATGAGAAGTAGAGTAATCCTGTTTGCTACAAGCACGGGAAAAATTTTACTCTTTTTAAACACTCTCTTTAGAAAAAAAAATTTTTTTTTCACTGCTGAAAAAGGGAGAAAAGCAGAAAAGCACAAAGAATAAAACAAAAGATATAAAAACATTACCCAGAAATAACCACTTTTCATGTTTTAGTACATCAGTTTTATCTCCAAGCCACACTTCTCCTTTGAGCCCCAGACCGTGTATCAAACATCTCACTTGATAGCGTATCTTGAATGTCTAAGACTCTGCACCCAGCATGACCAAGAATAAACTCCTGCTCCTCTCCCCCGACATCTGTTTCCCTAGTGGTGTTCTCCATGTGAGAGTGTTGGTATCTCCATTCTTCCAGCTGTTCACATCAGAAACCTATGCTGTTCTCGAAAATTCTTTTTCCTTTACATTCCATGTCCAATCCTTCAGCAAATTATCTTGCTTTTAACTTTTCTGTATGCCTCAAATTCATTACTTACTTCTTTCCCTAGCACTACTCCCCTGTCCATGCTGCAGTCACAGGCCATCTGGATTATGAGAGATTCCACACTGGTCCCTTTCTCTTCTAGCTTATGCATACTGGCCTCTAGTAATTTGCTCTCCATACAGAGACAAATATTTTTACAGTGCAAATCCAATGGTATCTTTAGTACCCCAGCCTCCCTTGCTTCCCCACCACCTCCTACCCCCAGAGGTAATGACTTCTTAAGGTGGCTTATGAGGCCCTGCCTGACCTGGTCTACTTACCCCTCTAGCCCCTCCCATACCATTCCCTGCCCTGCTGACTTTACTCCAACCACATGGCCTTTTTCTCAGCTCCTTATCTTTGCCACAGTCCCTTGTACCACTGGGCTCTGCCCACTTCATAGTCTCTGCTTAGACAACTCTTTATGTAGTTATTGTACAGTTGTCCGTCACAGCTCAGTCAGCATAGAAGCCTTCCCTGACCTCCCTGACCAGGTCAAACTGCCCCTGATAAAGGCTTTCTACCAAATGCATCTCCATCACAGCACTTAGAATGGTTACAGTGCATTCATGGTTTTTGTTTGTTTTTTAAAGATTTATTTGAATTCCAGTTAGTTAACACACAGTATAATATTAGTGTCAGGTGTACAATATAGTGATTACACACTCCATACATGTGGTTTTTTTTTTTTCACCTCCACAACATTCCATTTATACACAGAACTAAGCAGACAAGCACAGAGTCACTATTGAGGTTAGAAGTTGACATCATGGGAAAGGGTAACAGGTGAGGAATTAGGGTGTCATTAAAAATACAGGCTTCTCCAATCTGGGGTGCCTGGGGGGAACTTGGTCTGCTTCAACCCAAGAGGAATCAGAAGATCAAAAGTGGTTTGGGAAGGCCAGAACCATCAGGGATAGAGGGAGGAGGAAGGTCCAGGGGCTGAAGGGGGCTATTTGGAAACTAGGGTGAAGGGATTACCCTCCCCCTGCTGGGATCCCCCCAGTCCCTCTGGTCTGGCAGGAAGGGAAGCCTGCAACCCCCATGGGAAGGTCTGGGACTACCAGATGCTCCAGACATGGCTGGAGGAGGCTCACAAAGGCTTGCCCTCCAGGGAAATGACGGCACTACCCCCCCAGTTTCTCTGCCAAGGTGTAGCCATCCTTGACCTCCTCATAGCAGTTTGTTTGTAATTCATGCTTGATCCTGGTCAGCTTTTTCTTGATGGCATCCTTGGAGCTGGCAAAAATCATTTTGCTCTTAAGGGGTGCAGACTCAGGTGCCCCAAAGATAAACATCAGGTTCTCTTTCTTGCTCTCCTTGGTCTCATAGGTTGCATCATAGAGGACATAGTGGCAGTCCTTGTCTGGCAGAATCTTGACAAAGGTGGTGTAGGTATCTTCTACAGCCTCACCCACATCACCTACCAGGAGCTCCTTGCCCTCCTCCAGGATGATGTTCTTCTTGTCCTCGCCCAGGCAGAAAAGTACTGCCTTCTTGCACTTCTACAACCCCTCTGATGTTGAGGATTTACACACTCTCATGTCACTGAACACTTTGATAACTCCATCAGAGACTACCATGCCAGAGGTCATGTTTCCAGAAGTGAAAGGGAGATAACAAAGAGGGTCAGTAGAGATGAGAGCTGCTGCAACTGCTGCCAGGATCCAACTCTGTTTGTTTCTTTTTAAAGATTTTATTTATTAATTCATGAGAGACACAGAGAGAGAGGAAGAGACACAGGCAGAGGAAGAAGCAGGCTCCATGCAGGGAGCCCGATGTGGGACTCGATCCCAGGTCTCCAGGATCGCACTCTGGGCTGAAGGCGGTGCTAAACTGCTGAGCCTCCCAGGCTGCCCCTGTTTGTTTCTTAATGTTGGTCATCCCTCACTAGACTGTGAGCTCCTTGACGGTGGGAACCGTGTCAATAGTTGCTCATTATTGTATCCTGAGACCTGGAATATACTCATTAAACATTAGATGAATAAGCAAATGCATTTCCTTCTGGTATTTTACTACACTCATATTTGCAAAAATGGGAGCATGGTCTACCTACTATTTTATAGTTTTTCTCCCCACTTAGCAATAAGTGAATATTTTGGGGCTGTTCTTTTTTTTTTTTTTTAAGATTTATTTATTTATTCATTAGAGAGGGACTCAGAGACACAGGCAGAGAGAGAAGCAGGCTCCTCACAGGGAGCCTGATGTGGGACTTGATCCCCGGACCCAGGGTCATGCCCTGAGCCAAAGGCAGACGCTCAACCGCTAAGCCACCCAGGCGTCCCTGGGGCTGTTCGTCTTTGCAAAACCCACTCCCTGGAATTTTTGCTGTTTCCAGTTTACTCCTTGAGTCTTCATTTGGAAAGTCCACTTTAGAGCTGGATATGGATAGCAGACCTGAATTAGCACTGGCTGCAGCTGTGACATCTGATCTTTTTTCAGGGCCCATCTCTGCACCTAGCAACATCCCTGGTCTGTGGAGAAAGGGTAGCATGGTGGTTAGTATGTGGGATCAGACAGATGAGCTTTAATGGCACTGTTCTGCTTCTGATCCACTAAGGTCCATTGTAATGTAAACAGTCTCAATCAAGCTACTTCAAGAAATGTGGGATCTAGGTAGAAATCTCTCTGAAATCCAAGAGCAGAGCCCTAACTAGAGCTAGAAGGTGGTTCAGATCAGAGTAGTTTCATGACTTAAGCAACAGGAACCTATGGTTTTCTACCCAGTGTCTAGGTGGTAACCTTTCTCAGCTACTCTCTTCCTGTTAGCTTCGGTCTTCTTACTTCCAGGTCTCCCTGCGTACTTACCTTCCAGGTTTCTTCTCTTCAGAAGCTGACTTGCAAATAGCTTTAGTTTGTTTCTGATTCTATCATTTGGCATCTCTTGATGCTTCCTTTTGCCTCCTGTTTTTGCTCTTGAATGACTGTGTTTATTTGAAATTAGAGTCTTTAATTGTCCCATAGGATCTTTGCTATATGTGTCCCTGAACTTAATCTCTGTATACACTTGACTGTCTGGATGGGTGCACCCACTGTAGTCCAATTAACAAAGGGGAGTAGCCGAGTCATGTTGTATCACAAATAGCTTCCTGGGCAGCAGAAGATGTGGACTGGGAATTTTCCATTAGACTAGAGCCTGGGGATCCCTGGGTGGCGCAGGGGTTTGGCGCCTGCCTTTGGCCCAGGGCGCGATCCTGGAGACCCGGGATCGAATCCCACGTCGGGCTCCCAGTGCATGGAGCCTGCTTCTCCCTCTGCCTGTGTCTCTGCCTCTCTCTCTTTCTCTCTCTGTGACTATCATAAATAAATAAATATTTAAAAAAAAATTAGACTAGAGCCTGGACAAATCAGATACTATAACTGACTTACCTACTACAGCCTGTGAAACTTGGGACAAAGTACTCAACTTTATTTTGGAGCTGTGGTTTCCTCAGTTGTAAAAAGAGAAAAATAATCCATTTTATCAAGGTGTCGATAAAAGGAAATAGGGTGACATAAAGCACACAGAGCACTTAACCTAAAGCATCTCAACAAATGATGCTCTTTTAGTTAGTGTCATCTATAGTGTATTAATATATATACAGTTGACCCAAACAACATGGGTTTGAACTGCATATCTGTGATATGCAGATTTTTTGTAGTACAGTACTATAAATGTATTTCCTCTTTTTTTATGGTTTTCTTAATAACACTTTCTCTAGCTGCTTTATGGTAAGAATATAATACATATGTATATATAATATATATAGTGTGCAAAAATATGTGTTAATCAACTCTGTCATTGGTAAGATTTTTGGTCAACAGTATGCTACTAGTTAAGTTTTAGGGGTGAGTCAAAAGTTATACACAGATTTTCAACTGCATGGGGTTTGGTGTTCCTGACCCCTGTGTTGTTTGAGGGTCAACTGTATTTATAATTAACATATCTATTACATATATATGTAATTGAAACATATTTTTTAATTGCCTCTGATTAGACTGGGTTACTTCTAGGAAGAATTTCCCAATGGATAAGTTCTATGAATTGTTGTGACTCTGGGGAGAATAATATTTCTGATGTACAGAGTGAGGGATAGGAATGTTTATCTCCCTGGGGAGATGATGGTCTATGGGCCCCTCTACACTGACTATATGGAAATTATCCAAGATGGGGACAATAGACTGCCTGTAGGTACTAACAAAGGCCATTGTGCTGAAGCAGTCTTTGGTCTGAAGCCAGAAGCCAGATTTAGACTAAAATACACATACTTTCTTTTTTATAGAAAGGTTTGAATAATAATAGCTAATGCTTACATAGGATTTCATATATGCCAGACATCAGTTTTTTAAAATTTTTATTTATTTAATTTTTTTTGAGAGAGAGAGAGTGCAAGAGAGGAGGGTGGGGAAGGGGCAGAGAGAGAGAGAGAATCTCATGTGGGGCTTGATCTCAAGACCCTGAGATCATGACCTGAGCCAAAATTGAGAGTTGGTTGCTTAACAACTCAGCCATACAGGCATCCCTGCCAGACATCATTTTAAAGGCTTCACATATATTCATTCACTACCCTTTCTTCACAATCACATTGAGGTGGAGACTATTACTCTCTTCAATTTACAGATAAAGATACTGAGACATTGACCTGTTTTTAAAATCCTTTCAATAAATTGTAATCAACTGACCTTGCTTTAATCTTATGCCTATCTCTAGTCCTTAGTCCTCTGTGTACCACGTTTCATATTGCTATTCTTTCAAGACTAGGGTTTTGCCTCTCTTCTCCAGCTTATTCGCAGGACTAACATTCTTCCATAAACTTCAAACCTGAGGGCTGCCACCAGAGCCACTAATACCCCCTTTTTTTTTTAACAGTCCAGAGATCTTTTATTTATGTTTTTTATGCCCATTATGGCATGAATTCATAAAGAATGGGTTCTGGAAATTCAGATTCCTTTCCATTGGTTTTCACAAAGTGTGCTTCTCTGGTTGAAGCAGCCTGGCATTTCAGTTTGTTGGGGCTCAGAGCAGGCTGTGTACCAAGATGTGCCACAGTGACATATTGATTATTCTGAACTGAAGTTACTTAAGAAACAGCCAGTGCTAGAGAAACACTCTGATCTTCCTTTGTCTCCAGAAAGCAGGAAATAAGTCTTTCATGTGAAAGGTCTTGTCTCTGTACCAGGAAGTATAGAGACACGCTTGTCGTTAGAGATTGGAAATTGAAGGCCAAAAAGACTATGTGAACAAACTGCATAGATTCTCCACTAGTTAATATACCCAAACCTAAGTTTATCTTACCAATTTGTCAGAAATTTATTGTTTCTTTGTCTAGAAAGTATAAAAGCTGCCTGCCATGTATACTCATTAGATCCCATGTCTATGAGTCTCCATACACATGAATTAAATTTATTTTTTCTCCTGTTAATCTATCTTATGTCAGTTTAATTATTACACAAGTCAAAAGAACCAAGCAGGCTAGGGATAAAATTTTCGTCATCCTCAACAAGTTGAACTCATGTACTTTTCTTTTATTTATTTATTTATTTATTTATTTATTTATTTATTTATTTATTTATTTATTTATGATAGTCACACACAGAGAGAGAGAGAGAGGCAGAGACACAGGCAGAGGGAGAAGCAGGCTCCATGCACCGGGAGCCCGACGTGGGATTCGATTCCTGGTCTCCAGGATCGAGCCCTGGGCCAAAGGCAGGTGCCAAACCACTGCGTCACCCAGAGATCCCCCTCATGTACTTTTCTCTTTGGTTTCCTTCTTTTTCTGATTATTTTCCTTCACATATTTCAGGATGCTATCTTGGCTCTTAGAGTGCTTAATATGCTCAATATATACATTAATTCTCTTGGCAAGGATATTATCCTTAACTTGTTTGTTTACAGAAATATCAATGGCATGCTGGATAATATTGTAGACTCTTCTAGTTTTGCCATGGGCACATGCCCCTTTTGGAGCAGTGTCATGTGCCTTTAGCCACATACATCCAAATCTAGAAGATCCAAATCTACAATATTGTAGACATAAGGGAAAGCATTGTTCTAAAAGGAACAAGTCCATGTTTTCTAAAAGGCCTAGAGAACATATAATGGGTGCCTCTCTTCTTTCCTTTTGTGATAGTAATTTTGGTGAATTATTGGAATATGGTGGCTCTGGTTTAAAAAAAAAAAAGAGAAGAAGAAAAGAAAGAAACTTTTAATATCTTGAGCAACCCTGGCTGAGAGGCAAATTGGGACAGGAATCATAATGGGACAGTGAGTGAGGCTATATGAAGATAAGTGGTTCAAAAGTAAGTGTGTATTGGGAAATTCCCTTTATGAGAACGCTGGAATTGTCATCAGGGCAGGTGTAGAAGCTCAAAGGGCTGCAGATATGATTCCATGAGGTGGGGCCAACATTAGCATCTGTGGAGGAAGAGTGATATGCTGGTAAGTGTGAGGGTCAGAGAGAGGAACATCCTGGTACTGCTGTTTCTCTTCCAGGGAAGCCCATTTGGATGTAAGGAGCAGAGGATCAATCAGGCTACCTTGAGAAAAGGGGGCTTTAGGCAGAATTTCTCTGAAATCCAGTAGTAGAGCCTTAACTGGAGCTGGGGGTGGGGGGTCCAGATTCAAGGTAACTTCAGGACCTCCACAGGTGAAAGGGGAAGGTGGTACATTGGTTGTGTGTTGGTAAATGTTTCATAACTGGATTTCAGACAAAAAAGTGATGATTTATAGCATTTACCAACTTCTGTAGTGTAAATACTCTTATTATGGCCAGTTTCAACCAACATAATATCACTGAACTTGAAGATGGGAAGAAATACAACTCTATCTCTCTAGTCAGTTTAAGTCTATTCCAACACACCAGATATTAACTTTTATTTTTTTCCTGAACTTTCCAAGTTTTCAAGAAGTTGGTTTATGATTGTTTTATAATCAGAAAAAAAGTATCAAAAGTTATTTTTTAAAAAAGAAATAGAAATCTGCAGGATATAGACAGATGTATTATGAGTAAGCTTCTCTGATTTTGCCATTTGTTGAAGGTCATTCTTAACTTTTGCCATTGGCCTCTGGATCCACCCAGGGGCTTGCAGCAGGTTTGGTTGAGCTCACTTCTAAATGTTGACTCCCTATTTTGTGGACATTGTTTCAGAGAGAGGTTGCTCAGAACCACCTGGTGCGGGTCTTAGGAACACCTGACCTTCCTTTATGTTCAGAATTCTGCAGAGGACATTTCAGAGTGATGTTCGGAAACCTGTTTAGGTGGCTCTGAAGAGAGTATAGGAAAACATAACCAGTATGTGACAAGTCTTTCAATATGGTGACTAAAAAATGAAGTTATGCTATGGGAAGTTCTGTATGTGGCATTTGTAAGAGAAAATAAAACCTTGACACATCTTTTAAAAAATAATCACCTCCAGATTAAATGAAGCAGTTGGGTCTGGACTTGGCCTTATACTCAGATTTTGGTGTCTGAGCTCCTCACTTAGATCAGCCTTATGCTCCTTCTCATGCAACTTCCCAACTTCCTGTTTCTGATGCAGGCAGGCCCCCAGCTCATTGTTCTTTATGAAAGCATTTATCTTTTGTTATTATTAAGCTGGGACAAGGTTGTCTAGGGAGTTGGTTTCAGGGGCCCAGGGCTAGTGTTTGATGGGCAGGAGTCTAGGAGTCTTGGGTAGCTTTGAATCAGGCAGGGAAGAGAGACCAGGCCACAGTATCTGCAGGATGGGATTGGGGTAGGCTGGGGTGCTCCACTCATGAGGGGGGATACACAGGTGAACCTGATCTGAAGTAGAAGCTGGAGGTTCTTTGTCCTCTGGATCCTCATGTATTAACTGGAACTGGAAGAAGATCACAGAACAGAAAGTAAGGTACTCTTGTTTGAGGGATGAGTGGATATTTCCGGTTATCTCCCACTTACAAGCAAGATACATACAAAGTCTTGATCATGCTACTTGGGCCTGGGGTGGATAAAGCACTGGCTCAGGAACTGCAAGTCTTGAATTCTTGCCCCATTTCGGCTACTAACTACTTGTGTGACTTTAGGGAAGTCACTTAATTACCCGGGTTTATTTCATGATCTACAAATTATTTGTTTGAAGTAGTTGGAGGCCAGCCTGAGATGACACTAAGGATTTGAGAATTCTTCATATTGGGTTCCAAGTGGCCTGCCTGTAACTCTTTTTTGTTGATTTGATTCACTGGAGTCATCCTCTAGTTTCTTCCACCTGATGGCCTTTCAAATCCCTTATCAGAGTCCTTTTTTCCTTTGTTAAATACCTGCAGAGCCTCCAACAGATTCACATATGACAGTGGTTCTCAAAGAATGAACCTGGTACCAGGACCAGCACCATCTGTATCACCTGGAGCTTGTCAGAAATGCAAATTCTCAGTCACCACTCTAGACGCACCAAATTAGAAGGTCTAGGGTTGGGGCCCAGATTATACTGATGCATGCTCCAGTTTCAGCATCATTGCCAGAGGGCAAGCGTCCAGATCCCCTCACTGGCCTGGTCTCTCTCTCTCTCTCTCTAAGGAAGAAGTTGAATGTTTTATTATTAAACTATCTTCTTGCAAGGCTGTTGCCTCATTGTATAAAAATAGCACCAGCAAGCACAGTATATTGCAAAATTAAGATAGTTCTTTATCTGAGACTATACAACTAACAAATTTTTCAACCCTGCCAGTTATTTCCAATGGAAAGATCATTTAAGTATTTTGACCCCAATACAGGGATAGTTGTAAGCAAGTTACAGTATTCCCTAAGGCTTAGATTACAATGTTATTCTTAAATTACATAATTTTTATAACTAGTTTTTAACCACATATAATTTCAGGATTCTGAATATTATAACTGGAGCCTAGCCTAAAAATCATAGAGTGTTGCAAAAAAGATGCATATTATATTTATCTGCAATCATTAGAAAGTCAAGGGGTATTTTCTTCCATGAACATTGTTACAAGTAGTTTCTTACCCATTGGCACTGCTAGAAGTTGCAATTTTAAATCCTCTATCCATCACTAACTTTTTAAAGATTTATTTTTATTTATTTATGATAGAGAGAGAGGCAGAGACACAGGCAGAGGGAGAAGCAGGCTCCATGCCGGGAGCCCGACGCAGGACTCGATCCCAGGACTCCAGGATCGCGCCCTGGGCCAAAGGCAGGCGCGAAACCACTGAGCCACCCAGGGATCCCCCTATCCATCACTAATTTAAGACAACAATGCTAGATTAAGTTGTTTCATACTAGTTTATTTAGGGGCTCCATTTTTACTCAATAGATTATGTATTTCTCATATGCTTCTTTGCTCATTAATTCATCCAGTTCTGAAGGATTACTGCATGTATCTTGATCAGCCAACATTCTTCATAACAATATCTATTGATAAACTTTGGATTTTCTTCAAGAACTTCATTAATTTCAGTTACTTTTCCTTATAGAGGAAAATAGCATTCACTAGCAGCTTTCACACTTTCCAAAACACTGAACTTAACCTTGTTTGTCCAGTTTTGCCCCGACTTTAGGCAGACTACAGTAAATAACATCCCCCGAAGCTTCCTGTACAAAATTGCTGATTCCCACTGTTCCAATACCATTTTCCATTGCTATCCATTCATGTTTGTCTGGGAGCTAATGCAGAGTGGAGCCCAAGCAGCCTCCAGCTGGCACCTACCTTGAGCCCCCAGGATTGGTGGGTGCGGAGGTGGTACCCAGGCTTCAGGCTCATACCACCATGTTCACAGGGGTGTGGGGGTTGCATTGCAGTGGCTCAGGAACCCCGACTGGCAGGGGATTAGGGGGCAGGGGCAGCCCCCTCTGACCTGGTGTCTTACTGTTGTACACCATTTTCCAACCTTATCCCATTCACACACCTTGTCTTCCAGTTGTACCTAATGGTTTATAGTTCTCCAAATACTCCTTGTTCCTTACCCCTTTGGTGTGTTCACTCCTTTTCCCTGGAAAGCCTTTACCCTCTCCCTTTACTCTCATAAATTCTTCTTGTTCTCCCAGGTCAACTCACACATTAGCTCAGCCATGCCGGCACTCCTGCTAAGAGAGCCACTAGCTACCAAGGCAGAGCTCTTCTTCCAGCTTTTGATTATTCTTTAATCCAACCATGACATCTATCTACCCCATATTTCTTTTTTTTTTAATTTTTAAAAAATTTTATTTATTTATGATAGTCACACACACAGAGAGAGAGAGAGAGAGAGAGAGAGAGAGAGAGAGAGGCATAGACATAGGCAGAGGAAGAAGCAGGCTTCATGCACCGGGAGCCCGACATGGGATTCGATCCCGGTCTCCAGGATTGCGCCCTGGGCCAAAGGCAGGCGCTGAACCGCTGCGCCACCCAGGGATCCCTATCTACCCCATATTTCTTGACTGAATCATACGTAATTGGGCTTCTGGGGTATATGACTTGACTTGTGAACTCAGAGCTTACTGGGGAAGACAGACGAGCAGCCAGATAATGAGAGTATAGTGCTTTAATGCATCCACAGAAGTGTGAGCAGTGCAGTATGTACACATGCAAGGTTTGCAATAGGTGTAGGCATGTTGGGGAAGCTTTATGAAGGTGGGAAGGACACTTATCTTGAAGGATAAGTTTTGCAGGCAGCAGGAAAGTATGAAGTGCAGATCTCCTTCAGTTGCATTTAGACAGTAAAGCAAGTCTTTGTTCATTCTGCTGGTTCTACCCTCCCACACTTTTTTTTTTTGCTGCTCGTTCTGGATAAATCAAGTTAAAATGAACTGCACATTGGGGCACCTGGCTCAGTTGGTTAAGCTTCCAACTTCTGGTTTTTTAAATATTTATTTATTTGACAGAGAGAGAGAGAGAGAATTTGAAGCAGACTCTACACTGAATGCAAAGCCCCACATGGGACTTGAGAGATCATGACCTGATCTGAAACCAATAGTCAGAGGTTCAACTAATTGAGACATCCAGGCTCCCCTAAGTTTCCAACCTTTTCGACTCAGGTTATGATCTTATGGTTGTGGGATGGAGCTCTGTGTCAGGCTCCAGGCTGAGTGTGAAACCTGTTTAAATTTCCTTCTCTCCCTCTCCCTCTGCCCCTCCCCTCCTCCGCTCTTAAATAAATAAATAAATAGAATGAATTGCATGTTAAATGTGTATGTATGTATACATTTCAAAATTTTTTTCTGACAGGAAATACAAAATCTCTGAACCTGAGAAAAGATCATTTATTACACACAGACCATCTTCTTACCAATTACCTATGTCCCTATATCTATAGATAATGTGATGAAAGCCTGATGTTACCCTGAATGTGCAATGGGGTTGCACCATAAAAGTTGAATGCTGAAATTATGAGACTTAGAGCTTATATAGGGCAGGTGGCACATGGCCTCCTCCTGAGAGAGAAATCTTTATTCTGGAATGTAAACAAATCTTCTGGGGAGGGGGGGAATCCTTACTTTTCCTTTTCTACCCTGAGATATAAACAAATGGTATCAGAGGCTTCCCTCCCTTAGAGGATGAATGATGAATGTGTCCACTACTGTGGACAACTAGAGCTAAGTCCTCTAAGAGTCTTCGATGGGGACAACACACTTCAGCATTGTCCCACAAAGAGACAGAAAGCCAGCATTTTTATCTGTCAACTCCTGGCTCTCAGTTGCAGGTCCCTTCTAATGAGCCCACATGCTCTTGTAGCTGGAGAATGCTCTCAGGCACAGTGATGCTTTTAGTGTGCTTATAGGAACTATCTGTGGGTGACCTCTAGGACGGACGAGGGGACATGGACATGATATCTACTATGTGATCTTCTCTGTCTTCATGTCTCTAAAATGGAGATCATAATACCTAACTGCCCTGGGTTGGTGGGAAGATGAAGTGCATCAGGCTTCACAAGGAGCCTCTCACGGTTCTTGAAATGTAGTTGATACTCAGTAAATGGTAGCTTTAGTAGTAATAAGTTAACATGACAGAACAGTGGCTCTTCTTTTGTAGGGGACTTAAGACTTACTTCTGACACTATAAGTTGTGTCAGAGAAGACAGTTGATAGGGTTAGAAGGGGCAACCTGTTGGTTTTAGGAAGAGAGATTTCCCTTGAGTAAAGCCACTCATTTGCCTAATAATAGAATCTATTCCTTTCAAGCACTATAAAGCTAACTGGCCTAGTAAAATATAATTAAGATAGTTTTCTCAGTATTAAAGCTTTTGCCAGTGGCTTGTACATTTTGTTGCTTGGTAGGGAAAATAAAACTTCCACAGAACAGGGTTATTTTGTTTGTAGCTATAAAGAATATTTATCAGTTCATACTAAAATCTCCGAGCATATCCAGGTTGACTTGGATGCCAAACTGGTTGTGTTTTTTACCTTTGCACTAAATCCAATTGTAGGCATTATCACACCTATGCCACAAGTCTGTGTGTGCATCCCTACTAGGAAAATGTAAGGGTGGGGGCAAGGTAACAGTTAACCTGCTTACGTCAAGGGAATGGGGTGGGTGGCCTTGGAAGGTATATGAAAAATAATAAGGGAACTTGGTAAACAGGATCCATCATAAATGGAAAATTGAGTTTTATTTTTATTTTGTTTTATTGGAGGGTGAATTGGAATGATCAGTGTTGTTTAAACTTTGAGAGGTTCTGGGTGACAAGATGCCATGAGAAAGATTGGGTTATGTGTTTCCTTAGTTGCAACAGAGGTGGTAGTTGGAGTCATGGAGGTGGAAGTGCTGATGAGCTCCTCCTAGTTGAGGCCTGCAGGAAGAGTCAGGGTTGTGCATGTCCTGGTGGTGGGCACAGGAGGCTAACTGCACACCAGCCCTTGCCCCTCCTCTGTGCTAAGAGGCCCTGATTTTGTTTGGCTATTAGACCCTTGATCTTGGGGAAAGTGGAATAGAGGCAGTAGATGAATCATGTTTGGTGCAAGGCAATCACATTATTTTATTTGTATTTTCTGGAGCTTGGGCCGAGTGGTCAAGTGACTTAGGAGAAGTCTGATAGAGATGAGGGAAGAGACCTGTCCTGCTTTTGGATTGTTTGGTATTGTGGCAGCTATTATGTCATCATGAGGTGGCATCTCCATCACATTGAGAATATGACAGAATGGGAAAATGGAAAAATTCTGTGTCCTTGATGACATTACTGAGTTTCTGGATTAACCTGGGACTCCATATCTCTGGTTTCTTATAATGTGAGACTTCTATTGTTTAAACCACTTTTGATGGGCTTTTCTGTTATTGAGACCAAACTGTCTTGATTGACAGAGCTCTGGATATAGCACAAGTCTGGTAGAGGGGAGTTAACAAAGACGCTGACATTAGGAATAAGTATCCATGGAAGAGAAGAAGAGCTGAGGCAGAACCAGGACCCCTGAAGAGGGCTCAGTTACTGACCAGGGCAGAGAAAGGATTGGGACTCCTTTTTGATCAGAGCAGCCAGTGTTTCCCACTGCTAGATGGTTCATGAGAGCAGGAACCAGACCTCGAAGGCCCCTTTGGGGAGATGCTGCGGACTGGAGCAGCCATGGCAGAAAAGGCCTGTGGTTCTCTGTGGGAGATCTAGGAGTCAGGACCAACATGATATTACAGCTCTCTTAGCCTGATGATGGTGGAAGAAACGGGCTTTGGGTTCTCCCACTCACTTGAGCAGAGCTTCAGTTTCCTTCTCTGTAAAATGAGGAAAATCATATTTGCCCCCTTGGGTTCTTACAAGGATTAAAATACATTAAAATAAATTAACTTCTTTAATCTGTAATATAGTGGGAGTTTATGAAAAGGTAGTTATTATTCTTTAACAGAGACCTGCAGAGGTACTGAAGACACTTTGTGGTGTACCATCAGATGCATGACCAATAGATGCTGAGTGAGATCAGACCAGTTGGAGACTCGCTAGGGTAATCTGTTGTTGACCTACCCTGATTAGTCTACTAAGAGAGAAGACCCTGGGGATGGAGTTTCTGGAGACCATTTTTTCTCTGTCCCCAGAGACATATCTGAAACAATAGACTTTCTTGGGGCGGGGGGAGAACATTAATATTTGCTATGACATTGTTTTCCCCTGAGCAGGGAGGAAGACAAGGGCAGAATATGTGCGGTGCTGATATAAATGAGAATGCCAGCAATAAGTGGGTTTTCCAGAGTTCCCAAGGGACTGGGTGGGGGCTTATCGTGGGGTCTCAGACTCCTGACAAGAGGGAGGGGGAAGATTGCATAATGTTCCCTGCCCATCCTATCATTGAGGACTTGGGTTATAAAAATGCCAGAGGTACAAATGTAATAACCAGAATCAGAGGCTTCCTGCTCACGGATATGAGGGGGAGATGGACCAAAATAACCCCACAGCACTAATAGCAGACTCTGAGAAGCTACCCCTTCTCTCGTGGAGCCCCTTTCTACACAACCCTTCTAAGTAATTTCTAACCTTTTATTGACTCACAGAAAGAAGAAGAATAGAAGTTACTGGCGTTTGTAGTAACAGGATGAGAAAGTACGAGACTTCCTGTTGTGTGTGTGTGACAGCTGGTGATAAGTGGAGGGCTCTGCACAGGAAATCCGCCCAGCTTCTGCAATGTGACCTGCCTGAAGCTTGGGCGCTCCTTCAGTCTGGATGTAGATGGCAGGACAAAGGGGCTCCTGGACCATGGGCGACGTGGTAGAGAAGAGTTTGGAAGAGCCCTTGGCACCTTCTACAAATGAGCCCTCCCAGAAAAGGGGAGACCTGGTAGAAATCTTAAATGGGGATAAGGTAAAATTCGATGACACGGGACTCTCCTTAATTCTGCAGAATGGCCTGGACACCCTCCGTGTGGAAAATGCTCTGACAGATGTCATCTTGTGTGTGGACATTCAGGAATTCTCCTGCCACCGCGTGGTGCTTGCTGCAGCCAGCAACTATTTCAGGTCAGCGCGCCTAGGATTACAGTCAAATTGGGTGCAGGTTTAAAGAAAATGGGTATTGATGTGAGAGCCTGATCTAACTAGGTAGCTGTTGTTGTATGTACATTTTGGATATCTATTTACATTTGTGTGTCTATTCAAGATAAAAGGAAGGAAGCTATTAAACCATAGATTTTAGGGTTTAAGGCATATTAAAAGAGAGATTGGTATAATTTAAAAGCAATATTTATATGTTATGGGGAATCTTCTGGATATGTGTCTTTGTTCCAAAGGATGGAAAATTATTGAAGTCATGGGGATTTCTTCCCCCTTGGTCTGACTAGTGTGTTGGAAACATGATGTTGTCTTTGTTCACCAGTAGATGTAGAGAAAAGGTTGTGGCCCCTCTCTGGGAGTTATCGAGTGACTTGCTGAAACTTAGAGGGTGGATTGGAAAAGAAAGCAGTAACAAAGGTGCTTTAGCAGTGAGGGGCTCCCAGTTATAACACACTCTGAAACCTGGGTTCCATCCTGTCCTGCCCTTCCTGACATTGGGATTTGAGGCAAGTCACTGCATGCTCTGAGTTTTGTCATCTGTAAGCTGGGGACAATGATGATTACTTTTCTGGGTTGTGATCATTAAATATGAGAAGGAAAAGGCTCTTACACAGTGCCTACAGTATAGTAGATGCTCACTATGTCTGCTGAAAGTCTTCACCTCATTCTGTTTGGTTCAGCTTAGAACCATTTATTGAGTGTTTACCACAAGCAAATGCCTGGGATAGGAATGTGAAAGAATCAGGAATGAAGTGAACAGGGCTGGATTCAGAGTTCTCCAGATCAGTGTAGACATGGTGGGAACCAGTCCCCAAGGGAAATGAGGATGAAGAAGGTATTTGGAAAACTTGAAAAAGAAACACCTTTATAATTCTTTTTGTTTTTTTATCATTCTTTTTAATAAGATTTTTCTTAACTCTTGGTTCTGACTGAGGAAATTAAAAAGTATTTAAAGATGTAAATATCATGGAAAGTGTTTTATTTTTTCATTTTTCTAAGATGCTTAGAGGGAAATTTTTCCTTGGAATTCAGAGAGCAGGGTCAATGAATTGTTGTGGAATGATTAGATCCCATATGTATACAAGACAAGGGGACACCTGGGTTTGCAGAAGTAGTGCCTGCTATGTGCCAGACAGACATAGTTATCTGATTTTATTTTTGCAGTAGTGCGGTAAAGGTGGCTGATGTTCCCTTTTACGAATGAGGAAATGGAAACCCAACTTCACATATGTAATCATTGCTAGAGCAGGGATTGGGCATGTTCTAGAAATCCTTGTTTTTACTAAAATACAAATTGCCACTATATTTGAGGCTTCATTCCATAGGAACTATATAAACGGTAATGTGTAGGCACAGTCATAAAGACAAGTTGACACAGATAAACACATTACTTGCCCACCAGTTTTGAGCATATCTTTATATCGATCACAATCACTTTCAGAAGTACATGAAAGTCAGCTTCTTGGATCAATGTCCTGAGTACCCATTTTTAGGTTTATTCATTCTGTTTTTAATCACTGGAAAATGGTTGTCACACAAAGTTATACCCTATTAGCAATTTTGTTAGTGGTTTGTCCTGCTTATGGAACAGGACTACTGACTGTGTGCTCTCAAGTAGATCACCGGTTCCTCTGGTCCTTGGGTTTCTCATCCTAACTGGAAGGTGTTTGGGCCCAGGTCCTTCCAACCATGCTGATGTGGGATCCTTAGGGTAAGTGTCTACTGGTCCTCAGAGGAGTTGGTAACAATGAGATGCTGGAGGCTGCATACATGGTATGTACGCCTGTGTAAGAAGCGTCTCTTCCAAAACTGCCTGGTTATGGAGGGAAATTCCTTTTATTCTTTTCTTCAGAGCAGTGACTTTTGATTCTTATCTTGGTATTTCTAAGATGACTTTCCTCCTATAATAAACACAGTCCTGGAGACAGGATTCTTTTTTCTAGTACTGCTCTGAAGAATAATTTCTGTCATTGAACACTTACTGTGAGCAAAGTTTTGTGCCATCTGTGTCACATGCACTATCCCACAGCAACCCTGTGAGTGGGGTAGTTTTATCCCCACTTACAGATGAGGAACCAAAGCCCAGAGTATCTCATAAAGTGACCAAGTGGGATTTTGACCTAGGACTCACATGAAATCAGACATTGCCTCACAGCCTGTCTTGCTTTTGTTTCTAAGGTTTTGAAAGGGGTTGGGAGCCAAGTTCCTTTTATGCTTGCACTTCGGAAGGGCAGAGAGTCTGCTGTGTCTGAGAGGCTTCCGACACAGCCCTCTGTGCTTGGGAGGGCCTGTTAAATTATGTAAGGTTTTTTTTCTTTATTCATTGAAAACATAAATATTTTCCATGGAATGATTGAACCATAGTGTATTTAACCAGTCCTCTGTTGACCGACATTTGGATTGTTTCTTATCTTTTACTATACACCGATGTCATAATGAATAACCTTCTACATGTCATTTTATATGCATGCAGGAGTACCTGGGGGTGCATTTCTTGAAGAAGGTTTGCTGAGTCAAGGAGAAATGTACCTGCAGTTTAAGTGGATATGCCAGAATCTCCTTGATAGGGGTTTGATCATTTTACACTCCTTATAGGCTTGCCAAAAGAAGATGGCTTCCAAGTTTTGGATTTTTCCCAGACAGATGAGAAACAGTATCTCAGTTTGTTTTAATTTGCATTTCCCTTAATTTTTTTTTAAAGGATTTATTTATTTGAGTGGGGAAGGGCCGAGGGAGAGGAAGAGAGAATCTCAAGCTGAGTGCAGGGAGTCTGCTTAAGCCTGGGACTCGATCCCATGACCCTGAGATCAAGACCTGAGCCTAAACCAAGAGTCAGACACTTAACCAACTGGGCCACCCAGGCACTCTGTATTTCTCTTATTTTTAATAAGCTTAAACATCTTTCTTGGGATGCCTGGGTGGCTCCGCGGTTGAACATCTGCCTTCAGCTCAGGGCGTGATCCTGGGGTGCCAGGATCAAGTCCCACATCAGGCTCCTTGCACATAGCCTGCTTCTCTCTCTGGCTATGTCTCTGCCTCTCTCTCTCTGTGTCTCTCGAGTAAATAACAAATCTTTTTTAAAAAACTTTCTATATGCTTAAGGATCATCTATAGTTCTTTTTCTGTGAACCCTCTCTTCATAGCCTTTCAAATTTTCGTGTATATTTTTTAAAATTAAAATTTGTTTTGATAAAAGTACTATGTGCAGATAGTTAACAGTGAGCCAAATATTACAGGCTTATAATGAACAAAAAAAGTTCCTCTTCACCTCCTCTACCCTTCAGTTTTCCTTGTCAGAGCCACCATTTTTGACATTTAGCTGTTTCTTCTGGTATTAATGTTTATATTTCTTCAAAATATGGTTATACTATTATTTCCTGATTTCTCAATTTTACATCATTTATTGATTTCCTGTATGTCTGATAAGGACTTAGTTAGCCCTTACACCTAACTCCCTTACCGCACACTTCCCTTCCTTACACTCTCTCAATATAATGTTATCACTTTTTTTTGGTGAAATTTGTACTAAAAATTTACATTATGTCCATGAAAACATTGTTTCCTGCTGAGCCAAGTTGTGTGATAATGTTACACTTTGTTTCTTATAAAGCTTTTTATCTTTCCTGAAGTTAATAGTTCATTCCTTTTTCCATTTGCTTAATTTTTTTAAAGATTTTATTTATTTATTCATGAGAGACAGAGAGAGAGAGAGAGAGAGAGAGAGGCAGAGACACAGGTGGAGGGAGAAGCAGCAGGCTCCATGCAAGGAGCCTGATGTGGGACTCAATCCCAAGACTCCAGGATCACATGCCCTGGGCCAAAGGCAGACACTCAACCACTGAGCCGCCCAGGCATCCCCCATTTGTTTAATTTGGGGGCTGTCTTTCACTCACAGCCTCTTACAATGATCTTTCATGTGGTCAAGTGAATCAAAGAATCTCCCAGTTCCATTCCCCCGTGCCCCCCCCCCCCAGAATCTTGCTCACTGACATCATTTTATACATGTTCTTTGGACCCACTGCCTAGCTATTGTGTAGCTGCATATGTAGCCATAGTGGCTATAAACAGGGACTGTATTAGTAACTCAGACAATATAGTTCCCTTTGGGGACCTATTTAAAAGTCTTGAGTGGAGTGAGGAATTTGGGAAGATACACAGTGTTGAGGCTGAGTTAAGGGCAAAGGAGAAGAAAGCTTTATTAAAAGTAGCTCATGGCATACATTAAATGTCAAACAACCAAATGGCAAGGTGTCTGAATATTCTCATGGCAGGAATATCAAGGGAAGCATAACTTAACATTCATAGTAATGTTTTTTAAAATGCTATAAGACTGCTAGTGTCTTTTATAAGACTGCTAAGAAAGCTGCCATTTGTGTTATGCCTCTGGACGTGTCCCCAGATCAAAGTCTTTGGAACCAGTTGTGTATCCTGCATGCTGAACCCCATCTCCCAAAGATCTCCATCTAAACCAGTGGTTCTTACCATTTTAGGGTTCAGGGTACAGTGGATACGCACACTCCATAAGTGATGTTGACCCCTGAGGGCAATCATGTTGTGAGTCCCAGGGATGGCTGAGAGGAGGAATGGTGATGTAGGGAGGGATCATCTGGTTTCTCACAGTCCTACCTGATGACCGGCCTTCCTACATGTATAAAAAAACTTACAGGCTGTGGCTAAGTCAACAGCAAACTCCTTTGTTGCTGCTGATAGCCCAAATCTGCCTGAACCTTGGCTCCTGTCTCGTACCTCTGTACCTCGTTCTATGAGGCCATGGTGAAGGGACTTTGACCACTGGCTACAAAAAGCAAGCACAGGTCAGGCATGGGAATGGCATTGTGGGCCCAATCTATTAATATTATTATTATATATTGTTATATATCAACCAATTACTGTAAGGCAGAAAGTGAGGTGAGAGGCTAGTCTTAAACCATGTGTAAACATTATAAGCCTTTGCTTTCTCTACATAATAGTGTAAGGTGTCTACAAAGGAGCCAGTAAGCACAGGTAATAGATAAGTGCAAAAGAAAACAACGAGTTAAGGCCATCTGGATCTGGATTAGAAATCTGGTTAATGGTGAAAGCATTGAAGATTATTGTTGCCGTAGTGGTGAACTCAAGCAAACTGGTGATTATACTTCTAGCATCCGGTCAAGCATTTTATGCTTTTAATATTGTTTGTTTGGCAGAACCAATGTGGTGACTGATATTTACGTACTTTAGGTCTGTAATTTCTTATCTGCAATTCTAAAATCCTCAAAGTGCTGATAATTGGAAAGATTTTTATAACTTATTGTGGATGAGTCTGTGTCTTGAACTGCTCTTGCCTGATGGAGACATCTGTCCTGAACTGAGGGAAGGCTACTTAGAGTCTGTTTATTCCACTTAGGGCCACTATCCATATATTCCTGCTGAAGTAGGAGTGCATTGGATTAAGGAGTGCTGAGGGTGCTATTTAATATTCAGGATATGGTAATATCCAAACAATTCTGAATGCCAGAGCACCTCTGCCTGCAAGATTTGGGGGTAATGGATTATGGAACTTTCTGGTACAGTTTGTTTTCATTTTGGTGTTATTCTTCTACCTTGTTTCACAGGAATATTTCACATACTTGTAAACATAGTTTACATGCAGTTTTGCATCTTGCTCTGTATCTTTTTTCATTATAATCTTTCCTCCATAGTTTTCATGACTCTATTTATTTTGTTACCATTTTTAATAGATGCATAGTATGGAAATCATTCTCTCATTGTGAATGCAGGTTTCTTCTAATATTCTGGGTTTTTTAAAAAATAATATGGTAGTAACCGTATTTGTGTTAAGTATTTTTTGCAATTTGCAGTCTGGAAAGGCCAACATTTTTTGAGTATTTACTGCATGCCAGGAACTTTGCTGGATTTTTTTTTCATTTGGTTTAATCTTCATAATGTCAACAATTAGGTAACAACAAGTAGATAACATTGTCTCCTAAAATTTTACCCTCCAAGGAACTCACTTCATAGGAAGAATGGCTTCCCCATTGTGACCCAAACTGAAAACAGATCTTTCCACGGTGCAGAAATGTGGCTGTTGGGACATTTCCTGTGTAAGACCATTAATTCCTTTTCCCTACCACATACTAGTATGGTCTACCTAAGCTGAAAATGAGGAGAAAATGTAAAAATTGCCTTTTTGTGCCTGTAAGCCCCACCCTACACACACACACACACAGGTAAGCAGAGTACTGTGGGAACATTCAAGCCAATTTGTGTCTGGGGCCTGATCTGACAGACGCCCTCATAGCAGCAAAGACTCAGCATGGCTTAGGACACCAGTCTGGGTCAGGGTTTTTTTTTTTTTTTAATTCATGAGAGGCAGAGAGAGAGAGAGAGAGAGAGAGAGAGAGAGGCAGAGACACAGGCAGAGGGAGAAGCAGGCTCCATGCCGGGAGCCTGATGTGGAACTCCATCCCAGGTCTCCAGGATCAGGCCCTGGGCCGAAGACGGCACTAAACCGTTGAGCTACCCGGGTTGCCTTGGTCAGGGGATTTAATACAAAATAAGGAAGCAGGTCAGGAGGTGAAGTGAAGAGACAGTACACTTTGAAAGTATAGGGCCTCAAGAACCTATAGGACATCATTGAGGCAGGCACCAGTAACTGCTTGGTGTAATGAAAACACCATCTTAAAATCTTGTCATTGGCATTTGAGTCTATACCCTTCCATTTATTGGCTGTGTGCATCTTAGAGGAATTGTTTGGCCTTTTTATTGCTCAGGGCTGTTAGACAACACAATGAAGCTAATGATTTATGTATAGCTATCCCAGTAAGTTTATGAAATACACATAATAAAGTTGATTTATTTATGAATTTATTTGCCTAAACATTTTATGCATGACAATAACTCAGATTTCTTCATTTTAAGAGAAATCAACTGGATTTATGTAGGTAACTTGCAGAGTCCCCCGGAAGGCCAAACTTAGAAAAAAGCAGGCAGTGGCCAGGACCACAGCCCAAAGCCAATCAGAACCCATGTGGGGAGGACTTTCCTGCTACTCAGGATCCTGGAAGCTAACACAGTTCTGGCCACTGGCACTGTTGCCCTTGCAGTTCCTGAAAACTGGAGACTGCTGATGCTTCTGCTGCCTCCACCATAATGGGCTTTCCCCTGTCCCTCCTTCTTTGCATTACCAGCTCCCAGTTCCTAGCCTGGAGTTAGTTTATCTGATTGGTCAAGGCTGAGTTACACATGCCAATGCATTAACTGTGACAAAGGCTGGGAAAGCATGCCTTGGGCCTCTGCGGCCTCTGCCACACTCTGTGTCTCATTCAGAGGTAGAGTTTGCCATACCTATGAAGGGCTTCAGATGCTGGGCAACCAAAAGCTGGCAAGAGTCCATTACATGCAGCTACTATGTGCCAGGCCTGCATAAGGTGCAGAATAAGGGTTAAGGTATCATGAAAAATATACCAAGTATTAGAGAATTCCATGACTCTTGTCTCAAATGCATCAGAGGAAGGATCCTGAGGTCTTACAGGCAAGAGGACAATTATTTTGCACTTTTTGGGACACCTGGGTGGCTCAGCAGTTGAGCATCTGCCTTTGGCTCAGGGCATCATCCTGGAGTCCCAGGATCAAGTCCCGTGTCGAGCTCCTTGTGTGGAGCCTGCTTTTTCTTCTGCCTATGTTTCTGCCTCTCTGTCTCTCTCTGTCATGAATAAATAAATAAAATCTTTTTTAAAAATTATTTTGCACTTTTTACTTCTCTTCTCCCTTCAAATATTTAGCCCCCACTATACCTGTGAGAGTGTGTGGCATGCAGACACACCATCCATCATGCATGGTCAAGAAACTGGCTGAAAGTATGAGCTATGAGAGAATCCTTGATACCATTGCAATGGCTGGCATTCAGCAAACAATTTGTAAAATTTGATGTCAATAAAAACTTGATATTCCTCCTGCAGTTTCTGTCACTAATTAGGTAGCATCCTGGTCAAAGCAGAATGTTGTGGATTTAACAGTTTACTCACACGACTATTTGGACACAAATGTGCTAAGCCTACATAGTGATTCCTGCAGACCTTTTTTTTTTTTTTAGCATTGGAAGGTACTGGACAGGAGTTGGTGCCCCAGGGTAGAAGTGTAGTCGGGTCCTTTGAATTTTTATTTATTTATTTTTAATTTTTTAAAAATTTTATTTATTTATGATAGGCACACAGTGAGAGAGAGAGAGAGAGAGGCAGAGACACAG
The DNA here is from genome assembly GCF_053574225.1 of Canis aureus. Taxonomy (NCBI): domain Eukaryota; kingdom Metazoa; phylum Chordata; class Mammalia; order Carnivora; family Canidae; genus Canis; species Canis aureus. Next base: position 21,097,342 of record NC_135641.1, on the reverse strand, counting down.
GCAGAGGGAGAAGCAGGCTCCATGCACCGTGAGCCCGACGTGGGACTCGATCCCAGGTCTCCAGGATCGTGCCCTGGGCCAAAGGCAGGCACTAAACCGCTGTGCCACCCAGGGATCCCCTGAATTTTTAATAAAATATCATGTCGGGGTGCCTGGGTGGCTCAATTGGTTGAAAGTCAGTGGAATGTCTGACTCTTGACCTTGGTTCAGGTCTTGGTCTCACGATAGTGAGTTCGAGTCCTGTGTTGGGCTCTGCACTTGGTGTGGAGCCTACCTGACAACAACAACAACAAAAATTCATTTCTGTCATCTCCACCCCTAGTGTCTAGGGTGTGTGGCTTGTCCTTCAGTCAAGTTCAGAAAATCCATTCTTCTCCTGTTTTGAATAATGCTCCATGGAGCTCTCAACTACAACACAACAGAGAAATACTTTCATCATTCACATCTCAAGTTCTGAGCTTTACCCCTATGTCAAGTATACAGATTTGTAATAGATTCTAATATTGCAAACACCAAGCAGTCCACGAGAAGAGTTGTTCATATGTAGAACATTGGTAAAACTGCCTCGGAGCTCACCATCCATCACGTTGCTCAATGTTCCCATATTAGTCAGCAATCTTTTGGTTGCTACGGATAGAAACTGAGGTCAAATCAGCTTGGGCAAAAGAGGAAGGTATTTGGCCACATAGCCAATTCATACGAAGGGCCAGGATGCAGCAGAGACTGTATAGAAAAGGAACTAGGGCCTTGAATGTAGTCAGTGTTTCTTCAACCCTCGCTTGGCTTATTTCTCAGGTGGGATTTCTCAGATGGACTTCTGCCACATGGTTGGGGGCTTGCTTCTTGGCAGCTCTGAAACTCACTTCTCTTTGGTTGGTTCCAGAGAGAAACTGAGGGGCTAGCTTCAGTTTGAAAAGGAAAGACTGGAAAGACTGATTGGCTCAGCTCCATCCAATTACCCAATCCTAGACCAATCACTATGTCAGGGAAGTGGGGTGCAATGATCAGCCCAGTTTAGTTTAGGAATCCAAGGTTGGCCAAAAAGGGTATGGGGAGGGAGCAGTAAGAGGAGAGATATTGGTAAAAAAGGTGAGAGTTTCTATTTGAGCCACATGATTTGAGTGGGACTCAAGAGAGCATTTCCCCGAAGGGGAAAGCATTAGACAAAAGGAAAAATAAATGTACATTAAAGAGGGATAGTAAATCCCAGTTTACTTTGTTTTATTAGCTAACTTATTGTACTTCTGTCTTTGCTTTGGCTATCAGGAGGCTCAGTGCATGAGCTTATTACTTCAGCTTAGGTTTCAGTGATACATTCTCCTACTTTAATTACTTAGATCTTATCTTCTTACTTTTTGTTGTTACTGGTTTGTATTTTATAATAACCTCTGAAGCTTTATTATAAGCCACTTTAAGTTCTTTTGCTCTTTTGCAGAGGCTTTTTTTTTTTTAGCAAGCTCTAGACTCAATGTGGGATTTGTACCTACAACCCTGAGATCAAGAGTCACGTGCTCTACTGACAGCCAGCCAGGTGCCCCTAGAGAGGCCACTTTTGCATAAAGATAAATCTTCCTTGCTATGGAAAAAATATCATTTAGGCAACCTACCTATCCTCTGCAAGCTGTAAGAGTAGGCATTCTTTTATTACATCTAACTTCTGTGGAAAGCTTTAAGGCCACAGTAGTTACAGGAGTGCTGATACTGCTCTGACTTTAAAACACGATCAAACCAAAAGTTGCATCATAGTTCTTTCTGAGGTGACACTCAAGGATCTACAAAAATTACCCACCAGCAGGTTTGCGTATAATGTATCAGGTCCGGGGTCTAGTAAGAATTCACTGACATTCAAGAGATCATGTGTCACGCAGAGCAAGCTCAGGCTTGTCAGAGGTAGATGTCAAGGGCATTTTGTTATGTGGGGGCGTAAGAGGAGGGGCAGATGCCCAGTGAATAATTCTTGAAAGGTGGGGTTAGGGATCACAGCACTCTGGGTTGATTGAATGAATACATGAATGGATAGATAAATGGAATTTCACTAAACCACTCTACTAGATATTGAGTTTAGAAAGATTAATGAATTCTGATTTCCTGTTGACTTCAAAATCAGTCAATTAGAGGAGAGAGGCAAATCAGTGTTTCAGTACAGAGTGATAAGTACTATGATGGAGTTCTGCTTACAGAAGGGGCATTAAATCAGACTGGGGGAAGAAGCAATCAGAGGGCTTCCTGGGAAAGGTGATATCTGAGCAGTTTTAAAAGATGACGCCATTGACCAGAAGGCACTAAGTGAGGGAGAGAAAGGAGGGAAGCATTCCAGGCAAAAGGAAATGCATCTGGTAAGGTATCATGCAGTGTAAGCATGGGAACCAGAGGTGGATGAATAGGGTTGGAGTAAGGATATGCTTGGACCAATAAGCCTGAGAGATGGGCAGGGTCAGACCATGAAGGTTTTGTTGGGTTAGGGTGAGAGTTTGATATGTATCTTTCAGGCAGCAAGAAGCCATGGTAGAGTTTTTAAACAGGAAAGGATTCAAGATCTCTGTTAAGAATAACCCTTTGGGCTGTGTTGTGGAGGCCCCCTCAATCCAGGAAGACGTTCAGGTGGTTGCAGGCAGTGGCCCAGCCAGTGGGTTTGGGGAGATAGTCTCAAGTGACATTCCAAGTCCTCTCTGAGTCTCAAGTGACGTGCGGAGTCCTCAGGGCAGCTAGACCACAGAGGAGCTGCGAGGAGGGGAGCCCCTGACTGGTGAGAAGAGGAAGAAGGAGGCAAGGCTATGGAGGCTAGGAGACAAACTCAACTGGAAGCCAAACTACACTTTTGCTGAGGGCCAGCTCTGAGCTTCAGGACTAATAAAAGAAAGCAAAGGTGGAGTAACATTATGTATGAATCCTTCACCCATCCATGTCATTCAATTTTAGAGCAAAGTCCAGAAACACAAGTCATTTCATAGTAACTCAAGCTCTGAACTTCCATTTTTTGAACACCTTGAAGGACATACACACCACAGCTGGTAATTAAAATCTGTTCTCTCTTATCTACATCTCTGACCTGGACAACTGCTAGCTTTTAGGGCACCTTCATATGAATTTTTAAAAGTTCTATTTGGGAAGACCAATTAGAAATAGATGTTCTGTTCTTTGGGGACTGTTGCAATCCACTGTAGGATACGAGGCTTAGAGAGTGTAACAAGGGCTGGATTTCAACCCCAACTCTGGCACCTGAGTAACACTGAGTGTAGCCCAATCTATGGTAGCTCCTTCTTTACCTTTGGCTTTAAAACTTCTCTCCACTCCCAGCTGAAGGATCTATTTTCTCTCTCCTCTCCCTTTGGGTCTGTATCACAAATACAGAGTGATCCTCACTCCTTGGAGTGAGGATTGGGGCCAGTGCTAGTTCACATTTCCAAGTGGTCAGAACAAGAGAATGCTCAGGAAAATCTCAAAACAGAGGCTGATCCTTGACTTCTGGATAATGACATGGAGGTCTTAAGGAAGTCAGCATGGGAGCCTGGGGGGTTGGGATGGAACATGTTTGGAAAAAGGGGTGATAAGGAGCCTCCAGGACAACAGCTTGGTCAGGATGTGTCAGTGGACGACAGTAAAGCACAAATGCTGACCATGCTCATGGTCTAGTGGGAAGTGAGAATCAGAGAAGACCTTATTGAAGAGGGAAGTGGTGTTTTGTTAGGGGAAGCCAGGTTTCATCTCTGGCAAGGAGATGGAAGATGTGCCAAAGCAAATCAAGGTAAAGAACAACTACCATGTTTTATACTGTAAGATCTAAGGTAGGAGGGCTTAGGTTAGACATCATAGGTCTGGGGTTCCAATTTAGAGAATCACTAGATAATATAGTTCTCTATACACACACTTTGTTCTAGGAGCTCATTGTTATTTATTCTAATGGCCCATAGAGGAGAAATGTGGATTTGGAGAGTGTGGTGTAAAATAGGCAAATTCCCTTGGCCTGCAGGACCAAGTACAGGATGGCACTGCATGCATAGCTTCCTTCTATTTTTTATTTTATTTATTTATTTATTTATTTATTTATTTATTTATTTATTTATTTATTTATTCATTCATTCATTCATTCATTCATTCATTCATTCATTCGAGACAGGGAGAGAGAGAGAGGCAGAGACACAGGCAGAGGGAGAAGCAGGCTCCATGTAGGGAGCCCGATGTGGGACTCAACCCCGGGACTCCAGGATCACGCCCTGAGCCGAAGGCAGACACTCAGCCACGGAGCCACCCAGGCATCCCATAGCTTCCTTCTATTTACTTACACATCCATCCATCCACTCATCCACCCATCCATCCAACCACCTATCTACCCAACCACCCAACAAATATTAAATGTCTACCATGGCCCAAAAAAATAAGAATTGAGAGAGAAGTAAAATCTAGCCCTTGACTTTCAGAGCCTTATAAATCTAATAGAGGAGAAGACTCATTAAAAATAGGCTATATAGGGGTGCCTGGGTGGCTCAGTTGGTTGAGCTTATGACTCTTGATCTTGGGGCTCTAAGTTCAAACCCCATGTTGGGCCTAGAACTTACTTAAAAAAATATGCTAAAAAAAAAGAAAAAAGCTATGTAAAGTGTACATTGAGAAGCCTGTCTAGCCTAAGGGTGTTGAGGTAAACAGAGGCACATGCTGGAAACTGCTAGTTGTTGGGCATAGCTACCTCAGGGGATAGGGCCTTGAAAGGCCATATTGAGAGTACATAAACATTTCATTTCTTGGGGCATTTTATTTTATTTTATTTTTTATTTATTTATTTATTTATTTTTATTGGTGTTCAATTTACTAACATACAGAATAACACCCAGTGCCCGTCACCCATTCACTCCCACCCCCCGCCCTCCTCCCCTTCTACCACCCCTAGTTCGTTTCCCAGAGTTAGCAGTCTTTACGTTCTGTCTCCCTTTCTGATATTTCCCACCCATTTCTTCTCCCTTCCCTTATTTTCCCTTTCACTATTATTTATATTCCCCAAATGAATGAGAACATATAATGTTTGTCCTTCTCCGACTGACTTACTTCACTCAGCATAATACCCTCCAGTTCCATCCACGTTGAAGCAAATGGTGGGTATTTGTCATTTCTAATAGCTGAGTAATATTCCATTGTATACATAAACCACATCTTCTTTATCCATTCATCTTTCGTTGGACACCGAGGCTCCTTCCACAGTTTGGCTATAGTGGCCATTGCTGCTAGAAACATCGGGGTGCAGGTGTCCCGGCGTTTCATTGCATTTGTATCTTTGGGGTAAATCCCCAACAGTGCAATTGCTGGGTCGTAGGGCAGGTATATTTTTAACTGTTTGAGGAACCTCCACACAGTTTTCCAGAGTGGCTGCACCAGTTCACATTCCCACCAACAGTGTAAGAGGGTTCCCTTTTCTCCGCATCCTCTCCAACATTTGTTGTTTCCTGCCTTGTTAATTTTCCCCATTCTCACTGGTGTGAGGTGGTATCTCATTGTAGTTTTGATTTGTATTTCCCTGATGGCAAGTGATGCAGAGCATTTTCTCATATGCATGTTGGCCATGTCTATGTCTTCCTCTGTGAGATTTCTGTTCATGTCTTTTGCCCATTTCATGATTGGATTGTTTGTTTCTTTGGTGTTGAGTTTAATAAGTTCTTTATAGATCTTGGAAACTAGCCCTTTATCTGATATGTCATTTGCAAATATCTTCTCCCATTCTGTAGGTTGTCTTTGAGTTTTGTTGACTGTATCCTTTGCTGTGCAAAAGCTTCTTATCTTGATGAAGTCCCAATAGTTCATTTTTGCTTTTGTTTCTTTTGCCTTCGTGGATGTATCTTGCAAGAAGTTACTATGGCCGAGTTCAAAAAGGGTGTTGCCTGTGTTCTTCTCTAGGATTTTGATGGAATCTTGTCTCACATTTAGATCTTTCATCCATTTTGAGTTTATCTTTGTGTATGGTGAAAGAGAGTGGTCTAGTTTCATTCTTCTGCATGTGGATGTCCAATTTTCCCAGCACCATTTATTGAAGAGACTGTCTTTCTTCCAATGGATAGTCTTTCCTCCTTTATCGAATATTAGTTGTCTTGGGGCATTTTAAATACAATCTGTAGCATTTGGGCCCATTTGTTATTCATTATCCATTTGTCTAATTGTGTCAGTCAGGACTCCTCATTGCAAATGGCAGATACTCCGTTCAAACTGGTTCAAGCATATTTAAAAAAGAACTTATTTGCTCACATAATTTAAAAGTTCAAGTGTATTGATTTTAGGTCTCATTTGATCCTTGTGTTCACAGAATGTCATCAGGACTCAGTTTTTCTGTCTCTTGTCTCTATTTTCCTGTGTTGGTTTCTCTCTTAGGGAGGGTCTTCACACATAGAGGCAAGAAAATATCCTGCAACTCCAAACTTTTATTTCTCCCAGCTCAGCCATGATAGCAGAGAATTCTCTTTCCCAGTAGTTTCAGAGAAAGTTCTAGAATTGGCTTCAATTGGACTGGCTTCTTCCTTTGCCCATCAGTGAACTGATCCCTGCAGTATGGGAGACTAGTATGTGACTTGGACTTTGCTCACCCCTGGTTTAAGAGGTGGGGCTAGCTCCATCCAAACCTCCTAGACTGATACCGGAAGAGGGATAGTTTCCCAAAGGAAAATTTGGGTATGCCTACTAAGAAGATTAGGAATGATGTTGGACAGGGAAAATAAGAACTGCTTGTTATAACCTTGTAGTTGAATCATTGCTGAATCCTGGCCGTAAGCATTTGCTGTTGATGATGTTTGTGATTGATGTTCTAGCCTGCTTGATCTTGCAGGACAGAACAAGCCCTTCTTCCTGTTATACATTTGGATGGGCTGCGTTACATGGCATGCTGAGGCCTCAGCAAAGGTCCAGTGGGGCTGGGAGGAACTCTGGTTCTATAGAAACATAGCTAGAGCTCTGGTCCCCAAAGAGTCCATGTGCAATGTCCTTGAGGAGTGCTAAACTTGAGCAAAGTGTTTGGCAGAATGCAGTTCTTTCAGGACTTGATTTTTAGATTCAAGTGGGGGCATCTCTGGGGTTCTAGCTCCTCTGTCAGTTTGGAGCACCCTCAGCCAGCAGCTGGGGGCTCAGGCAGCTGACTTCAGGCCCCAGGTAGAGATGGCAGCACGTGGTGAGTCATGTCTCTAGAAATGGCCATGAACCCCCAAATCACATGTGAACAGCAGATAAGAACAGAGAATAATTGTCCACTGTTTATTATTAATGGGGCTTTGGCACCACATTCTGTTTCAGAACTCCTAGCTCTAATGAACTATTACTTGAATATAAGCTCTAGTGGCCATATCTATACAGCTAATCTAGAGAAAGACCTAAAAGGCCAGCATGAGGCTAGCTTCCATATGAGGCTGTGTGCCGCACCCCACCCCCAGTTTGGGAGCAGCCTTAGGCCTCACAGAATTCTAGGAGGGTTAGATCTCAAAAGGTGAAAGGGAGAATCTATAGGGAGGGAGGATTTTTCTTTTCTTTTCTTTTCTTTTCTTTTCTTTTCTTTTCTTTTCTTTTCTTTTCAAGATTTTTTATTTATTCATGAGAGACAGAGAGAGAGACAGAGAGAGAGAGAGAGAGGCAGAGACACAGGCAGAGGGAGAAGCAGGCCCCATGCAGGGAGCCCGACATGGGGCTCAATCCCGGGTCTCTCCAGGATCAGGCCCTGGGCTGAAGGCGGTACTAAACCGATGAGCCACCCGGGCTGCCCAGCAAGGGAGGATTTTCAAGGGCACGTGTGTCCCAGCACCACAGTTAGTTATTTCTTTGACATGGAATGTTGTGCAATCTCCTCCTCCTCAGGGTGAGCCAAAGGAGCTTATGTTAGAAAGTGAGGTGACCTCTCCTAGGGCATTGGTTCTTAAACATTGGTTTGCCAAAGAATTATGAGTGGAGGTTGGAGGAGTCTAATAAAATTCATATTCCCAGCCCCATAGCCAGGGATTTTGATTCAGTAGGGTCTGTAGTGGGTAGAGTTCAGGATTCTGCATACTTAACCCCAGGAATTCCAATGCAGGTCTTCAGTGAACATTCTTTGAGACCCACTGGTTTTGAGGCTAAGTGTCTGCAGGCCAGGGATGTGGGCATAACTCCAGTGTTGGGGGACACTTGGATGGCAGTTGGCAGCTCAGAGCTGGCAGAGCTCGGAAAAGAGACTCTTGATTTCGGCTCAGGTCATGATCTCAGGGTTGTGAGATTGAGCGCTGCATTGGGCTACGCACTGAGCATGGAGCCTGCTTGAAATTCTCTCTCCTTCTCCCTCTGCTCCTCCCTCAAACCTGCTCACAGGCTCTTTCTCTCTCAAAGAAAAAAAATACCATAAGGCTTAGTGAGTACCTTGAGGTCAGATATGAGGCTGAACCAAATGTTTATGTCTTTTTCTTGGTTAGGAGTGGCAGGTGAAAATGTTTGTGCTCTCAGCTTAGAGGTCCTGGGGACCATCAGAAGATGACAACACTTCTGTTGTCATCCCATGCTAGGTCACCCCTGCATCTGCTCTCTACTTTTTTAGAGTAGAGACCCCTTTGGCCATCCAAATTGGGTTTATATCCAAATAATCTTTTCTTAACAATAGTGTTCATTGACCAGCACATAATTACTAATTTATTTTTTTTTGTTTTTTTTTGTTTTTTTTCATAATTACTAATTTAAAAAAATTTTTTAACCAGCTGTATACACATCAACATTTATATTCTTTTTTTTTTTTTTTTTTTTTTTTTTGAGGGTGGTGAGCAGAGGGAGAGGGAGAGGGAAAGTGAGAATCCTAAGCAGACTCCATGCTCAGCACGGAGCCCAACAATGGGGTTCTGTCTCACAACCCTGAGATCGTGACCTGAGCCAAAATCAGAGTTGGACATTTAACTGACTAAGCCACCTGGGTGCCCCAACATCTATATTCTTAAATAGAATTTAATTCAGTCAACCAACGTTAAAGCAATTCCAATGCCGAATGTCTCATTGATGCAGAGTTAGTTTCAGATATAAATGGGTTGGTGAGAGGATTAGAGGAAGTATAGAGGAGAGGGCAGCATGCGGGGAGCTAGCCTAGGAATGAGATAATGGGGATGGTTGAGGGGGTATTGGTCTACGGGCCTGTGATTGGAGTTAGAGGTATAGGAGGCAGGGGGTTCAGAGGCAGGTGTGGAGGCCCAGGGAAAGGGTGAACTATAGTAATGTTGGGCTGGGTGAAAGATTCTAAGTTGGTAACATTTAGGAACTGCAGGGGCATGTTAGCACTCATCAGAGGTCGAAGTAAAACATTCCAGTGTGGCTGTGTCCTTTTCAAGCTCCAGGCCCTGGACTTGGGGGTGTGATGGGAGTTCTCTATGGGGATGGAGGGCACAATAAGACTGGTCTCCTTGGCCTGATTCTCCCAAGAGTGTTGGATAATTTTGGAGGGGCAGATTCTTGTTTAAGGCAAACACACAGGGATTAGGAAGGACAAGTTCATTTGCTCATTCATTTAGTCATTCATTTTCTCCCCAAATATTTACTGAGTCCTTTTAGGCTCCAGGCACTGTTTTAGCCCCAGGGATACAGAGGTGAGCACAGCACAATCCGTACCCTCACTCAGCTCATGTTATAGTGGGGAGACAGTTGCTAAACTAGTTAATTTCAGATTGTGGCAGGTTATAAAGAAAAATAAAGGAGGTGAAGATATTAGAGAGTGACTAGATTTGGGGCAGCATCTGGGAGGGCCTCTCTGAGGAGGTGACTTCTGAGCAGAGACTTGAATGAAGTGTGAGGAATAAGGCTGGCAGAGCTCGGAAAAGAGTATGGCTCAAGTTATGTTTGGGACCACACCCTGACTTCATTCCAAAACCTATGGAGGTTTTTATGGCTATTGTGGGAGACAGCTCACTCGCCCAACCTCTATTTTGGGATTGGTAGTGACTCACTGCTGAGTATTGGGCAACTGGCTCCCTGCTTGAGACTATTTCTATTATAAAATGAGGATCTTAATAGCTACCTCTGTTTTACAAGAATCTCATGAGAATTGGTCAGTGTCTGTCTAGAAAGTATTTTTTATTACACAGAAATTTTATTTATCTCGAGTATAAGCCAAGGAGTAAATAGAAACAAACTCCGCTTTGTTTCCAGAGAGGGAAACTTGGTCCGGTTCCCCCTCAAAGAGAGCCTTGAACTCATGCTGATTTTTTTGGTTTCAAGTACACTGTTGAGCTCCAGAATAAGAGCCCAAAGTCCTAGATTGTCATCTCCATTCTATTGCTGACAACCTGTATGGCCTTGGGCAGTTCACTTAACTTCTATCTCTATAGTCTATCAGTTATAAAATAGGTATAATAGTCAAAGAAAATATATTGTTTGTCCTACAAAGTTCTACAAACATAAACAGTAAGAGATTACTATTATTAAAGTGGAAATCTAGGGGTAACCCACCTTACAGAGGTTATATACTGTTCATGGGGTCCCAACTTGGCCTAAGTGTTTCCATGGACTGCCCATAAGAGCAGCAGGAGGCCTGAGAGTTTGGTCTATGAGAAGTATGTAGATCTCTTCTAGCTTCACCTGTCTGTATTCAGCATGATTGTGGCCCAGGAGAGTATATTTAAGTGGTGGAAAATCAGTGACAAAGTCTTAGAGGAGAGCAGAGAAATGTTGGGACTTCGGGAGCTAAAGCAAGCAAAAAGAGCCCTAGAGAGAGGACTCTGTCTCTAGGGTACTTCCTTTCTCTCTCCCATGAACATTTACTGAGCTCCTAATATGTGACGGGCACCATGCTAATGTCTCTGGACAAGTCTGTGTGTAGCTGTAGCCCTAACTCTATTCTGGAGGAGCGGAGGACAGCAGTGCAGGTGACTGACACCCACTTACCCAATAGGCACCAGGCCAAATGCTGACAAGTCAAGAGTTGCAAGGCAAAGTGTGATGGGCCTGCCTATTCCAAGTATCTCTCACTAGTCTGCCAAGATTCCTCTGATCTGGTCCAGAACGCCTTCCCTTAGTAAGTGCTGGGTATTGTGCTAACCACTTTGTTTATATTGTCCTACTTATTCTTCTCAACAACTCAGTGAGGTAGGGACTATTATAATATCATTTTACATGGGAGGACACAGGTTTGCTCACATGTACAAAGTCAGAGCGTAGACTAGACCACAGCCCCCTTTGCCTTCCAATAGCCAGCCCTGCACGCTCTTCCTTCTACCCTCTTCTAGGCCCCTGGAACCTCTTTGCTTATGTGCACATCCACTCACACACACAGAAAGCCAGAAGTGTCTGAGAATTTACCTACTTGTGGGGAAGCCCATAACTAAGACTGTCAGCAGGTGCTGGAGAATCACAGACCAGCCTCTTGGTCTCTTATGGGGACAACTCTGGAGTGTGTTCCCCAGCGGTCCTGTGCAGTATCAGACAGAAATTGCTTTCTGGATGACTTTCATCTTGCTTGGTCTCCTCCCTCCCCCTGTCTGTTCTTCTTATACCCCTAACACATCACTAGCTCAAAAGGGTCAGCTTCTGGGTAATCAGAATTCCCACTTGGGCATGGGCTGAGCTGGAGCAAGATGTTATTCAGTGACTGATTCCAAGAGAGAATTCAGAAGCTGTGTCTAGGAGTGACAGCTTGATCAAGAGTCCAGATGATCCCAGAGACCCCAATAATTATGTCAGATGAGAAATACATAGGCTTCACAAGAGCCCCTCAAAATGCAAGACACTGAATTAGACAATGTATATACTTATCTTACTTAATATGAAAACATCTCTCTTGTGGACTTTTACAATTTTCATTGGAATGTTTGAGATCATGTAGATTCACCTTTTCCTAATCTTAAAATCACATTGTAGGTGAAATAGCATTTCTAAATTTTACCTTGGTAGGACTCTGTTAATATGTTGTCTTAGTTTGTGAAGCTTCATTTGACCCTATCATCACTGCCCATCGTCTCCTGCCAAATGTCCTGTTTTCCATATTTATGTGGGTGATATTCACTTTACCTCCTGAGACGATTACAGATCTGGGTAATGCTCTAGAGCTGTGCTACCTTAATCAAGGTGCCACTAACTGCATGCAGCTATTGAACATTTGAATTATGACTGGTCTGAATTGAGATGTGTTTGGGTTTTTTTTTTTTTTTTAAGATTTTATTTATTTATTTGACAGAGAGAGCAAGCAAGCACAAGCAGGGGGAGTAATAGGGAGAGGGAGCTTAGCAGGGAGCCTAACACGGGGCTTGATCCCAGGACCCTGGGATCGTGACCTGAGCCAAAGGCAGATGCTTAATCAACTGATCACCCAGGCCAAGGGATGTGTTTAATGTACATGAGGGATTTTGAAATCTCAGTGTGGAAAAAAGAATGTAGATTATCTCAATAATTTAAAAATATTTATTACATGTTGAAATAACATTTGAGGTATATTGGGTTAAATAAAATTAATTTTATCTCCTTTCACTTTTTAAAAACATGGTTATTAGAAAATCTGAAATTATACATATGGCTTGCATTATATTTCTGTTGGGTAGTGCTTCTCTAGGGACTCAAAGAAAGGGAGGTTTAGCAAGTGAAGTTGTCCAAATCTTGGACAGGCTGAGCTGGGAAGAAACTGCACTTGCTATGATGGCAGAGTTCTTTATGGGATCAAAAGGCAGCAAGGTGAGTCGTATGTGACACTGTTTTAAAAGGCACGAGGTTCTACAGTTGGCTCTGTGTGTCTCTGGCCAAGAAGATTTATGGCTGACATAAGTGGCTTGTAAATCAGTCATCTGCCCAAATGACATCATTGCCTTTCTGCTTCCAAGTTGGGATTTAGTAATTTTGCAGAATTCATATTTATTCTTTCTTGCTGTCATATTCTTAAGGAGAAAGAGGCCAGTTGAGGGAAGAGAAGAGAAGGGAGAGAAGGGTGGGAGGATTGCTGGAGGATTAAAAGGAGCTGGGAAAAAGGACACAAGGATACTCGAGGAAGAAGATCTCGTTGGTTAAAACAGAAAGTTCCAAAAAGTCATCTAGTGAAGTGATTTCTCTCTCTTTTTCTCAGTCTCTTTCTTTCTGGGGATTTGTGACTTTTGATGTTTATAATTGTTCCTGGGAAACCAGAAGCAGTTACCTTTGTTTTGCAGATTAGGAAATGAGGGAAAAAATTGATGAGGGATTTCCAGAGATAAATAGGAGGTGTGGAGAAGGGAGGAGGAGCATTTACCCCTAAAGGTAAATCCCTCAGTGTTGGCAGGGAAGTCCCAGCTTGGGTAAATGCATGCTATCATCAGGGCTCAACCCTGGGACCTTCCCATTTCAAAGACTCGGTTGGGAGATAATGGCTCTGTTCATGTGTCTGACTTTCAGGAAGTCCAGTTGCTTAGCAGTATGGCGACTGCCTCAATTAGTATTTCTGGGGTAAGGCTTTGGCATTGTCACAAGCCTCCCAGCTCTGTTTGGGTGCAATAAATGCTTTACTCCAAAGGCACCTGTTACCAGCAAACTAAAGTGAGAACACATCTATTAAAAATGTTCTTTTTGAGTCCTGCTTTTGCTTATAAACCTTCAATGGCTCCCCATTGCCCACTGAATAAAAACCCAACTCCTGAGCCTGCCTCTAGTACCTCCCACAATCAGAACCCAGATTATCTGTCTGGACTGATTTCTCCCCACCCTCGCTGATAGTCCCTGGGCTCCAGCCAAACCATGTGCCTGCTAAATTCTCTGCATTCCCCACACTCTTGCATTGACTTACTGTGGTTTAGTATCTGTAAGTCCTATCCATAGCTGGTACATAGTAACATTTTCCTTCTCCATGAGCAGCCATCCCTGGCCACCATAGCACTTTGTGAGTCTTTTTTGGCCCTTGTAGACTATTATTTGTGCGTATGTGCACCTGCTAGATTCTGAAGTAATAGGGACTGAGGAGAGACTGTCCGTATTAGTCAGCCCGGACTGTCATATAAAAGTACCATAGACGGTGGCTCAACAACAGAAATTTATTTTCTCACAATTTTAGAGGCTGAAAGTCCAAGATCGGGGTGCCAATATGGTGGGCTTCTGGTGAGGGCTCTCTCAGTTTACAGACAGCCACTGTGTACTCATATAGCAGAAAGAGAGAGAGAGAGAGAGAGTTTTGGTGTCTCTTCCTCTTTTTTTAAGGACACCAATCCTGTTGGATTAGGACCCCACCATTATGACCTCATTTAGCCTTAATTACTTCCTAAAAGCCTCTATATTGGTGGGTTAGAGCTTCGATATATGAATTTAGAGGGACACAATTAAGTCCAGAGATTGCCTGATATTTAAATCCCTTCCAGCTTTAGCCCAGTATCCTATGGAGAGAGGGTACTTAGTAAATACATGTACATTGAAAGAAATTGAATTCTAGAGCTTCTCAGTAGTCATTTTTGTAAGCTATGCTGTGCCAGCCTGTGGGACTACTGGAGTCTCACAGCTATTGGGAGGGCGAGAGAGAGTTAACAGGCTTTTGTGGGAATGGGACTGAGGGGATTGTCTCAACTACAACTATTAAGGATAAACTCATGAACATAGTATGGTAAGAATGTTGTGAGGCTGCTGTTCATTCATAAGAGAAACTCCATCTAGTTTTTGTGCTAAGAAAACAGTAATTCTTCTGAGCATTTGGATTTGTTTTAAAATATATAACTATAAATATATATATAAATATGCATTTATATATATATATTTATAAAATTGTGTAACTGACTAGCTGATCTATTTTTTTTTGCATTGGCCAAATGAGAGGCCCACCCATAATGACATTGCAGTTGGCACTTTTAGCCTCATTCAGGCAATCTTCATGTCTCCACTCATATATATATATATATTTATTTTTTCTAAGTAGGCTTCACACCCAGTTTGGAGCCCAACATGGGACTTGAACTCACAACCCTGAGATCAAGACCTGAGCTGAAATCAAGAGTCCGATGCTTAACCAACTGAGCCACCCAGGCACTCCTCTACTCATATTTTTTTTATCTTTTCCCCCCTGCTTATAATTTATGCAATCATTATATTTTAGATACCTTTTAAATTTTCAAAACTCCAAAAATCTTTTCAGAAACATTGTAGGGCTTAAATGCATTTTAAAAACAAAGAAATAAAAATTAAATTAAATTAAATTAAATTAAATTAAATTAAATTAAATTGCTCATACATTTCCTGAGAAGAATCAACCGTTCAAATATTGAAGTCCAGGAAGCATGATAAATTCACATATGAGCTTGGCAGGGGGTGAAAAAAAAATCTCTGTATTTCTTTTTTTTTATTGGTTAGATGCTTTATTTTTATTTTTTAATTTAAATTCAATTTGATTGGCAGCCCTGGTGGCGCAGCGGTTTAGTGCCGCCTGCAGCCTGGGGTGTGATCCTGGAGACCCGGGATCGAGTCTCACATCGGGCTTCCTGCATGGAGCCTGCTCCCTCTGCCTGTGTCTCTGCCTCTCTCTCGCTCGCTCTCTCTCTGAATGAATAAATAAATAAATCTTTTTAAAAATTCAATTTGATTAACATATAGTACATTATTAGTTTCAGAAGTAGAATTTAGTGATTTATCAGTTGCATATAACACCCAGTGTTTATTCCATCAAGTGCCCTCCTTCATGAGCATCCCCCACCCCATCCCCCTACCAACCTCCCCTCCAGCCACCCTCAGTTTGTTGCCTATAAGAATCTCATATAGTATGTTTCCCTCTTTTTTCATCTTATTTTTCCTTCCCTTCCCCTGTGTTCATCTTTGTTTCTTAAATTCCATAGATGAGTGATATATGATATTTGTCTTTCTCTGACTGACTTGTTTCTCTTAGCATAATACCCTGTAGTTCCACCCACGTCATTGCAAATAGCAAGATTTCATTTTTGATGGCTCAGTAATATTCCATTGTGTTTAGATACCACATCTTTATTTCTACTTATCTATTAGTTATTGAGATAATCCTTACAACAAACTTTTAAACTCCTATTAAAATTCCTATTACAGATGAGAAAACTGAAGCTCATGGAGATTAACATTCTAAGTTCTGAGTTGGTAGAGTTGGTGTTCAAATCTTAGTCTATCTCATGTCAAAACAACATCTTTTCCATCTTGTTCCCCTACTTCCTGGATAGAGGCTAAATATCTTAAAGCCTAGTCCTGGAGAGGAAAAGGCATAGACCAGAGTCATGGCCTTAGGGAGTTCTGTCCTGAGATAAGGCAATATGAGGCTCCCAGCTACAACCAGGAGCCGATAGACAGAGGTCCAGCCTCTGGAGTGAGAGACACTGGCAGGATCTCTTTGTGTTATTGGAGGGCATTTGAGTGGCCAGGCCAGAGGAAAGCTGGAATGAGGACTGAGAATGAAGTCAGAAATCCTGTTTTTGGGTACTAGTAGTTGAGAAAGTACAAGGAAGGCCTGGGCAGGGGAGAGGCCCCATAATGCTCCCAGATGAATCTCCAGCACTTGAAGCCATTAAAGTAGTTCTTTTGGCCAGTAAAGTAATTCTAGATCCCACTAGCTTTGCCAGAAGGACTCCTGCTGTCCCTTCAGACCTGGGACTGCTTTAGGGACCACAGTTGGGCACAGCAATGCAGGACAGTTCAGTTCAGTAAGTATCGATTAAATGTTTAGTGTGTGGTGGGTGCTGTAGGAACAGAGAGCAATCATCCCAGGATCCTGATCTTAGGAACCTCGCTGTTCCATGGAGGCAGATGGATGTGAAGGGGGTCTGTTTAGACCCAAAACTAAGAGTCATGGTAGGACTCATATTCACACCTTTCTCTTCCAGGGCCATGTTCTGCAATGATTTGAAGGAAAAGTACGAGAAGAGGATCATCATCAAAGGGGTTGATGCTGAGACCATGCACACTCTTCTGGACTACACATACACCAGCAAGGCGCTGATCACCAAGCAGAATGTGCAACGGGTCCTGGAAGCTGCTAACCTCTTCCAGGTGTGTGAACAAACAATCTTGATGCTCTCCTCTGGAGCAGGGGAAAGCAGCAACTCCTCAGAAATCTGCCTGGACTGGCTTCCAAGCTTGTATCTGGTGCGCGTGCACACACACACACACACACACTCTCTCTCTCTCTTAATTGGGCCTCTACTTACTTGAAAGTCAGAAAAGGCTCCTTTGGAAATTTCTTGAGAGATGATGAAATGTGGCATTGACTCTTTAATACCATCAAGCCAGGGCAGCTTGGTGCCTAGAATCTGTACTTAGTTCTGGACTGCAATGACTACAATTTGCAGAAGCCTAATTAGAGCCAGGGTTCCAATCATCATTTTTGTATGTGTAACTTTTTTTAAAAAAATATCTTATTTATTTGAGAGAAAGAGAAAGAGAGCTTGAGCAGGGGGAAGAGCAGAGGGAGAGGGAGAGAATCTCCAGCAGACTCTACACTGAGCCCAGAGCCTCAGGGGGGGCTCCATCTCATGACCCTGAGAGCACAACCCCAGCTGAAACCAAGAGCCCGATGCTCAACCAACTGAGCCACCCAGGCACCTCTCTTATATGTAACTTCTAATCTTTAGTACAACCTGGGGACATAGTTACTTCTCCCCACTTTATAGGTGGGAAGAGTCAGGCACAGAGAAGGGTGTATTTGAACCCTGGGCTTTCTGAGTCCAGGAGCTACATTCTTGCAGTACCATGCAGCCTCTCTGGGAGCAGTGTCTAGATTTGGAGGCCCACAAGACCTTGCCTGATTAGGACTTTGTGGTGAGTATGAAAGAAGAGCATTTTCATGAGGAGTAATAGGGAAGATGAAAGAGAGAACCCTGGGGACTAAGTTTTATTGTTTCCATTTGACTATGTTTGTTTCAATCTGATTACAGTTAGCTTCATAGAATAATTAGACTCATCGATTCTGTCAGATGCATCCATAGTTATTGTAGGGTCCCAGCCCTGGTTACCATCTTTGCCTAGGCCTAAAAGTATGCCTTGAGTTTGTTTTGCCAGGTTAGGCAAAGATTGTCTCCCTGAGGATACTGAGATTTATGACAGAGTCCAGGGACAAGCCCGGTCATTCCCACAAACTGGCAAACATCAGATCCTGTGTATGGTTTGGGACTTTGAGAGGTGGTGTCCTTTTGGATCCTCAGTAGGCCAGCAGTTGATGGGAAACAAAACAAAGTTTGGGAAGGTGAGGAATGAGGGGCTATGAGTCAAGACCAGGGGCAATGGGATGTTGAAGCCTAGGCAAGACCTGTGGAGTCCAGCAAGGAAGGGAGAATACAAAGAGGGAGGAAACTATGAAACAACACTGAGTTCCGAATAATTGTTTGCCAGTTTTATTGTCCCAGGTTCCTCGGGGCATTTTAAAGATACAGAGCAAGGTACTTCTGTTAGGGCAGGTCATGCCTTCTGGTAAACACCCCCCCTGCCCCCCCCACCTCCCACAGCCCTCCCCCCTTCTCTGTCCTGACCTGCTTACCCTTTCAGCCTTACTAACTGGCAGGGAAATAAATACTCCTCTTTCTGTGGAGGGAAGGACTCAGCAACCACACACTCGGCAGCCCTGTCTCATCCAACCTGCCACCCCCACACTCTGCTCCAACAGTCTGACCTCAGGGAAATCTTTCCCACATTAGATAGGGCCTCTATCTAGTTCAGCTTTTGCCTGGGAGCTATAAGACAGCTGCAAGGATTCTACACTGGGGGTGTGGGTGTATGTGCAAATCTTTACTTAGCCTCCTTATTTTCAGTGTGATGTCCTCACATGTCTTCCTCAATTTCTGGTGTCCCTGAGTCTACAACCTCTCTGGTCTGGTTTCTCCAGAGGATAAATCTTTTCCGAGAGTGGAGTTGTTAGATCACAAGAAGTGGGGAGGAGTCCCAGGAGGCTTAAGCTCTTAAACCCATCCCTGTTATTAAACCCATCTGCCCTGGCCTAGCTCTTTCCCTGGGACTTTAATATTCCTGCTTTCTGGGGTTCTGAGGGAGAAACTCCTGTGTAAGTACTTGGTCTGATCTCTTTGCTCTCAACAAAGCCACTTGCCAGTTTTCATATTCTGTGGTTTGGGGTTACTAATAACTCCTGGTTTCATGGAGGAGGGAGTTTGTGTTTCTGTTTCTTGTTCTCCTTTCAGTTTTGGGTGATTTTTATAAAAACTCTTTAGATAGTAAAGAGTTTTATAATAATGCAGCAAATATTTTCCTTTGGCTATTTGTTAATTTTTGGTTATGGCTATTTTTATGTACAAAATCTAAAATTTGTGTTTAGTCAGACCTACTGATCATTTCCTTATGTTTTTTGCCTTTGTTATATGTTTTCTTTTTAAAGATTTTATTTATTTATTCATGATAGACAGAGAGAGAGAGGCAGAGACACAGGCAGAGGGAGAAGCAAGCTCCATGCTGGGAGCCGGACGCGGGAATTGATCCTGGGACTCTAGGCTCTAGGATCACGCCCTGGGCCAAAGGCAGGCACTGAACCGCTGAGCCACCCAGGGATCCCCAACTTTGTTACATGTTTTTAGAAAGACCTTCCCCACTACTTATATACTTACCAACTTATAATTTCTTTTAGTCTTACTATCTCCATAGCTTTATACTTAAATCTTTCATGAATCTGGAAATTATTTTGGCATAAAGTCTCTCCTTGTCCTTGTCCTCCTCCTCCTCCACTTCCTCCTTCTCATTTTCTCTCAAGTGGTGAGCCTCAAAAGAGATTTGGATTTTAATCAGAGGTGGAATGAAGAGGAAGACAGAGACAGAAGAGACATAGAGCATGCTTTGTTTATTATTGATTCCCCTATTCTGGTAATCCCTCACCTCAAAATTTTTCCAAATCTCGTTCACTTTGTAGGCAAAAAATACGAAGTTTTCTCTCTGAGGCTATTTTACTCATTTTCCAATGAGTGTTAATTCTTACGAAAACAAGAGTAGAGTGCTCTGGGTGCCTGGGTATCTGTTTAACCACTTTCTGGGGGACGCGTGGGTGGCTCAGCAGTAGAGCGTCTGCCTTTGGCCTGGGGCGTGATCCCAGGATCTGGCATCCAGTCCCACATTGGGCTCCTTGCAGGGAGCCTGCTTCTCCTTCAGTCTATGTCTCTGCCTGTGTGTGTGTGTATGTGTGTGTGTGTGTGATGAATAAATAAATAAAATCTTAAAAAAAAACACTTTCTGATTTCTGTTGCTTCTGAATGACTTGCTTTAAAGTCTCAGATGTAGAAAACTGGGAATATCTTCATGCTTGAAAGCACCACAAGGGACAGAAGTTTATAGGTTGTTGAAATCACTTTGTGGTTTTAAAAAAGTATGTATTCATTTGAATGGATAGAACATACTTTTGTTCCAAATTCAGAAAAACAAAAAATGAGACAGTGGAACATTTTGCCATGTTCACTTTAAACCTTGTGTTACTGTCCTTCATATCTTATGCACACCTGTGTCCATGTGCATATATCACTCCCACTCATTGTTTCTGGTTTTTAAACACGAATGTTGGCACACTCTGTACCCTATTGTACATGTTGCTTTTTTGCTTCACAATATATTTTGGAGATTGTTAACAGATCAGAATGTGTAGAACCTTTTCTTTTAAAAAAAAAAATATTTATTTGAGAGAGAGAGCACGCACGTGCTTGAGTACAAGTCAAGCACAGAGAGAGGGAGAGGAAAAGATTCCCAAGCAGACTCTCTGCAGAGCACAGAACCCAACCTGGGGCTTGATCTCATGACCCTGAGAGCCCACCCCAAGCCAAAACCAAATAGGACGCTTAACCAACAGAGCCACCCAGGTGCCCCTGCATAGAGCCTTCTTGATGGCTGCATAATGTTCTTGGACTCTCCTGAGGAGTGAAACATGTCAAGATCTTCATAGTCTTTTATAAGGCAGAGTGATAGAGTTGAAAGAGTATGGGTGCTGGAGTCAGGCATAACCTGGGTTTAAATTCCAGGTCAGTCATTTCTTTTCTCTGTGGATGTGGACAAGTTACTGAGGTTGTCTGAGCCTCATCTTTCTTATTTGTAAAATTAGGATGATAACAATACCTGCCTTTTAGGGAGACTTATTATGAGGATTTAATGAGATGCTATTTGTAAAATACCTGGCACATAATAGATGCTGGATGGAATTTCCTTCCCATCATATGTCCATTAATTTTAACTTTACTTTGGACAATTTGTGCCTTGAATAAACTGGGCTGGCATTGAGCTGTGAGAACATTCTCCTGTGCCATCCCCCATTCTTTGCTTTTTCCTGGATTAGTATTATAAGAGACCATGATTTAAAGTTTTGTTTTATGATGTTCATATGATACTTGGTTAGTAGAATGGACTGGACTAGTGCTGTATTTGATTAACTCAGAATTATAGATGGAGAAAAGTGTGCCAGATTTGGCATTTGTTGTTTAGAACATCCACAGAAGCCAATACCACCTCTGTGGGACTGAAATCAATGGGAATCAGAGTATCTTGATGTTCTCTATCCCATCCAATAGTAAAAGTTTTTAGTTGTCACACCATCATTATGCCTAAGCTGCTTCCTCACTTTTTACTTCTCTTTTCAGGTCTATTATCCACTGATTGCTTCTATACCAGAATTTCCCAGAAAGAGATCTTTCAGTTAACCCAGCTAGTCACCACTATTGCTGTTTGAAAGAGCTTTTCATGAGAGGCAACTTGATGAGTTCCTGGCCTCATGAAAATGATAACCCTGGGGTCAGTTGTCATTGGTGCAATCACCTATAGCACAGAGTGGGACAGTTTCTTTTAGGAGAAAAGTTAGGGTGGGGCAAGTACTGAATGAACTACACACTAGAGGAACTTTGCAATAACCTAGCCATAATTTATTGGTCAATTATGGGAAGAAATATATTTTCTCCAAGTAATTTCTAGAAAGGTAAGAGTAAGAGAAGGAAAGGCCCGAATTACCCTTCACATGGGGAGCAGGGTTTTTGAGGTGAATGTCAACCAGTGAGGGCCCCAGAGAACTTAACTTAGCTGGAACTTCAGGCTCCTGGGTTCTAGATGAACAAGGCAGTCAGAAACTGTAGAAACTATAGATGATGGGACAATGGCTATAAGAACTTGGTAAGATTTTTCAGTTTTGTAGAACTGCCCCATTCATTTGGAGAACTTTGTCATACTCATTACTTTCATTTTTATTATTAAAAACTCATGAAAGAATAAGGGCTTGTGAGCTTTTCTGCAGGGAAGCAAAAGATGTGAGATTAAGGAGACCAGGCTCACCCCTCATTTAGTTTTGGGATAGAGGATACCTAAAATAAGAGAGCAGCTGGTTAGAAGAAGGAGCTTAAAAGAGGAAAGAACATCAGGTGAGTCATGTAGGCTGACATGAGGGAAAATAGGGGGATGCCAGAGTGGGAGCCTGTTCATCTGGCCTGGGCCTGAGAAGACACAGACCACAACACACTCTGGGCTGAGATCTGTATGGACGAGGTAGCCATGTGGTCAGTGGCTGACCCTGATGGCTGGGTTGGCTTCTGAGCTTACTAATATCTGGATCATAGTATATAAATATTTCTTGAATCAATGAAGGTATATATGTTCCCCTTTTCATTACTAGCTGAGTATGAAGACTACCTCAGAAACTGCTCAAGACCCCATTGAGAAATTGCCTGACCTACTTTAAGAGGACACCAGAAGCCCACTCCTGGCTTTAAGAAATGTTGTAGGAAGGAAGTATTCCACAGGTTAATACTAATAATTGTTTCATTTTTAAGCACCAACTAAATTCCAGGCACCTAGCAAAAGCAGGTCTCATTACTATATGTTATAGATGAACTTCTGTTGTCATTGACAGGGACCCACAGATTATATCTACTGAATATCAGAATAGTCAGTTGATTTAAGCAAGGAAACTAGCCCAACTATTTCTTTGCTATTATCTTTTTAAATTTTTTATTTTTTTAAAGATTTTATTTATTTATTCATGGGAGAGACAGAGGCAGAGACACAGGCAGAGGGAGAAGCGGTCTCCTTGCAGGGAGCCCAACGTGGGACTTGATCCCCGGGTCTCCAGGGTTACACCCTGGGCTGAAGGCAGCGCTAAATGGCTGAGCCACCCAGACTGCCCCTCTTTGCTATTATCTAGATAAAATCAATCTGTGACTGATGGCATGGTCTCCCGCATACCAGTGTTGCCTTTTGGACATTGTAAGTGATAAGAAATTAGGGTTAATCTCCTAGTCCATGACAGTGATTGTTGTGCCTTTCAGAACATTCACTATGTGGCCACTCTTTTGCCTGTACTGTTTCATTTAAAATGAGGTAGGTATTTTTACTCCCCATTTAGAGATAAGAGAAATACAATTCAGGGACACCTGGGTGGCTCAGTGGTTGAGCTTCTGCCTTTGGCTCAGGGCGTGATCCCGGAGTCCACGGATTGAGTCCCACATCGGGCTCCCTGTATGGAGCCTGCTTCTTCTTCTGCCTATGTCTCTGCCTCTCTCTGTGTCTCTCTCATGAATAAATAAATAAAATATTTTAAAAAGAGAGAAAAAAAATACAATTCAGTGATGTAAAGTAAATGTTCAAGGTTTCATGGCTAATGAGAGAGGGGCCTGAATTTCACTCCTGTCTGCTAATGCTAGCTGGTGTATTCTCCACTACATATATTGCATCCATTCCTTGGAGCTAGGCCTAAAATAAGCCATGAGGGCAGCCCCAGTGGCACAGCGGTTTAGTGCTGCCTGCAGCCCGGGGTGTGATCCTGGAGACCTGGGATCGAGTCCCACGTCGGGCTCCCTGCATGGAGCCTGCTTCTCCCTCTGCTTGTGTCTCTGCCTCTCTCTCTCTCTCTCTCTCTCTCTCTCTCTCTCTGTCTCTCATGAACAAATAAATAAAATCTTTAAAAATAAATAAATAAAACAAGTTGTGATCCTGAAGGCAGCAGGGGCTGGCAGCAGCCTCAAAGAGGGCTGCCCAGTGGAAATCTGGAAACCAGTTGGGCCCTGTAACTGCGTTAGGGGGTGAGACTGGCACAGCTGCCATCCCTCATGCCTAACTCCCTCTGGGGAAACTAGGACTGTTGAGGCCACCAGCTGTCCCCATCTCAACAGTGAGCCTGCTGCTGTCCACGTGAGACCTCTTTAGTCTTCCCAGTTCTGTGTTTAAGCTTAATGGTTACTCTCTTTTATTTTTAGGTATAACTTACATTTAGTAAAATGCACGCATCTTAAGTGTATAGTTTTTTTTTATTTTTTACACGTGTTTGGAGCCATGTAACCACCACCCAGATCAAGTCCAAGAACATCCTTGGCATCCCAGAAAGTTCTCTGTGCCCTCCTGAGGTAGTACCTCCCCGTGGATAACTATCACTCTAGCATCTGTCACCACACGTTTGTTTTGCCTGTCTGAATTTCATATTGTTCTTGAGTTCTAATTAGTAGAGGGTCTAACTCATAGGTTAGAAACCCAGGTGTGCAAAGATAAAGCCATGACTTAACCTATTCTTTTTCCATTTTTAAAGATTTTATTTATTCATGAGAGACACATAGAGGGAGTCAGAGACATAGGCAGAGGGAGAAGCAGACTCCCTGTGGGGAGGCCGAGGTAGGACTCGATCCCTGGACCCTGGGACCACAACCTGAGCTAAAGGCAGTCACTCAACCACTGAGCCACCAAGGTGCCCCTAACCTACTATTTTTCTAACTTTGAACTTAATCTGTATCCTGAGCTTCCCATTCTACCAGTGATAGAAATTGTAGTCAACTTATAGGCATCTCACTTCAGGAAAGCTTCATTAACTTAGAATATGGCTTGCTTACATAGTTACAAGGGGTTTTTACAGAATGCCAGGACATAGTAGAAAGAGGCATCTGGTCCAGGCTTACCATGGTTATTTGCATCACTGGTGCATGCTGGCACCTGGTAGAGCATCTGTGTTTCCATCAGTCTCCCTCTGATCGTTGACACCCACCCCTGCACCCTTGCATCAGCTGAAAATCCTCAGGCCCACCTGATTCTGGCCCTCAGTCTCTGTGGGGTCACTTTGCATTCTCTTTGTCCCATTTGCAAGGCTTCCTCAGGACTTCCAGTCCTCTCAGCGACTTTTGTGTCCTTATCAAGGACACACAAGAAACTTCCATTTACTCTCCTGGGCCAATGTGGAACTATAGGGAGCTTGGGCTTTATTATTCTCAATACTTTCCATAAGAGGAAACTGTGGCTCACAGAGAGTTCAGATCATCAAAGAGTGAAGCTATGATCTGAGGCCTAAGCCAGAACATACCTGCCACCCACCATTACCCCCAAAGCCTCAAAAGCAAGGATTTGCACTGAGCTTTCAAACCACAGAGCAATCCAGCCAGACCCCAGAGCAGAGTGTAGGAGTGGAAAAAAGTTCTGGTTCTGAAGGAGGTGGCATTGAACTGGACTTCATAAAATGGGTAGGATTTTAACAAATGGCAGCTGGGTTGGAGGAAACGTATTCTAGGCAGAGAGGACTTGTAAGCAGAGACTAAAGTTTCCACCTGCTCTACCTGCTACTTTATATATTACAGCTGTCTGCTCATGGACCTGCTTCTCAGGACGTGGCTTTACTTAGATGACCTACTGCTTCTGTAACCACCCCCTAACCCATATCCTGAGCATCAAACATGTCCCAGACACAGTTATTCCATTTAATCCCTCCCTAGCCTTCATCCTGTCCCTGGGATGAATCACACAGCTCCAGCTCTGGCACTTGCCCCTTGAATCTTAGTATGGCCTATGTGGTCTCCCCCTTCATTATGTGCTGCTGGCCTGTTGGGGGCCCCACTAGCTCCTCTGCAAATTCAGAGGCTGTCTGCTGCCTGAATCTTGACCAAACTTCCCACACCCTTTCCTTTCCCACTGATTCCACTTCTGAGGTCAATCTACCTCTACAGTTGTACCTGTCCCCCAGCACCTGCCCCACCTTAGTGAGTAGGCCTTTTACAGGTCTTCCTACCCACCCCACCGAGCTTCTAGGGACCAGCAGACCCCTTGGCCAAGTCTAGAGCAAAGACTGAAAGTTTGGAGGGAGCAGAAGGCATCCTGGGAGTTGGGGGCACATATTCCCCTTGCTCTAAAGTAGATATATCACCTGAGAAAGAGGGAAAGGGGCAGGGATGGAAGATTCAGATCAGCAGTAATTTACAGTTTTTAAGTATGAAGACTTCTCTTTTTCTGGTGGGGGTGTGTGACAGAGAAAGAATCTTAAGCAGGCTCCACACCCAGTGCAGAGCCATACATGGGGCTTGATCTCACAACCCTAAGATTATGACTCGAGCTGAAATCAAGTCAGACACTTAACCAGCTGAGCCACTTGGATGCCTCTGAAGACCTCTCTTTAACAATCAGTACATACCCCATAGGAGAACAACTTTACTTTTCATAACTATTATCTGAGAAGAAAAATGATGACAATGGGTCATGAATTCACAAACACTTTCAAATGATTTTGATTTATTAATCTCATCAACAAATCATATACCTTTCACATACACTGATTTGTTGAACTTGGAGGTAAGAATACCCATGTCTTTATACACCCTTTGCAATAATTGTATGGTCACTTAGGGACTCTGGTCAATGGAATTGCTGATTTGGGCCAAAATAGGGCTTCAGTTTCCCTGAATGGATTTGAAGGCGTCTCTAGGGAGATGTGGAATTACATTGGTCAAATCTGTTAAGACTTCATATTCTGGAGAGCATGACGGGAAGCTGAGGAGGGGCAGTGAAGATGGGGAGCAGGGGTATATTCTCATTGAGGTAGACACTTCTCATGGGAACTGCAGCCATGTCTCAAGTGGTTTCTTTGATTGTATTTTTAGTCTCCCTATTCAAGAGTCAGGTGCCTGACTGTAACCTTTTGCTCACATGTCCCCTCAAACAGGAAGCTAGCTGTCTGTTGCCATTATCTGTCATCGCTCTGCTTTAATAAACAAGTTCATGTGTCATTAGGACAGGCTGAGAAAGAAAATTTATGCTAAAGTCCTAAGTAATCTTGAATATGAAGAAACAAAAAGCTTATATATTTTAAAGAAAACAAATTCTTGTTCCCATGATTGTCTTACACATCAGTTTCCAAGCCATTGGTTAGGATGCTGCTCTATACTCCTCACACTCAAAAGTGTTTCTTGAAGCATATTTTGGGGGAAATGTAGGCAGCTTGGAGATCCCCACTACCTTTGTCCTCATAAGGCCTCTTCAGACTCTCCTGAAAGTTTGTTAGCTCAACATTGTGACATTATAAAGACAGTGTGATGGCCAGTGAGAAGAGTGAGTTAGCCATGACCCTGAGTGTCATCTGTACCAACTACTGGCTGTATGATCTTAAGCAATGCACTTCACTCTTTGAATTCTGTTTCTTCCTCTGCGCAAATAGTCTGTACTAATACCTACCTTATTATAACTTGTTAAATAAAATATATTCATTAAAAAATAAAATTAGTTTAATTGAAAAATGGATGGGAAAGTGTCTAGCACAGATCATGGTACATACTAGGTACCTGAAAACTATTTTCCTCCTCTCTCTTTTCTTTCCTTCTTTTGGCAGAGTTTATGCTAGGTGCTGTTAGCATCTGCCCTTGAGATGCTTGACAGGGGAAAAATGTGATCAGTGCTCCACAGAGGGGCAAATAAGTTGCTCAGTGGAGTACAGAGGAAGGAGGAATTGATTCCATGTTGGGCAACTGGAGAAGCCAAAAAAAAGGAAGTAGCTCTTAAGAAAGAACTTCATGAATAGGTAGGATTTCTCCATTTCTTTTCCCTTCCCTTCTTTGATTCTCTTCTTTTGTTCTTAAGCAAGTATTGATATTGATCCAGAATTAAAAATGTCCAAAAGCAGGGAAGGCTTAAAGCACAGCCTAGTTAGAACTCTCTGGTCTTGTCAGCTTGGCTTTTGCTCTTGTGTTGGCTTTTTCCTTGGGTTCATGGATAATAGAGAGCAGATCACAGTGTCTCCTGCAAACTCAATTTCAAAGAAACTGCCACATGTGTAAACATCTGTTTGCAAACCATTATAGGGCTTCACAGACTCTGGAGCCCATCTGTCAGTCCCAGATTTAACACTTTGAATGAAGAAAGCAACCCTGTGTAGATAAGGTGATGGTCATGGTACTCTTTCCGCGCCCCCCTTTCTTTTTTTTCTTTTCTTTTCTTTTTTTTGAGTTTACCTTGAAAGGAGCCTTTTCAGTTGAAATTAGGATGATCTATCCTGAGTCCTTTCTTAAAAAGTGGAGCTCTGGGGGGCACCTGGATGGCTTAGTCGGTTAAGTGTCTGCCTTTAGCTCAGGTCATAATCCTAGGGTCCTGGGATCAAGCCCCACATTGAGCCTGCTTCTCCTGCTCCCTCTGCAGCTCTCCCTGCTTGTGTGCTTACTTTCTCTCTCTCTCTCTCTCTCTCAAATAAATAAATAAGTAAGTAAGTAAGTAAATAAATAAATAAATAAAATCTTAAAAAAAAAAAAAAAGTGGAGCTCTGGAGTCAAACTTCCCTGGGCAAGGAGAACAGGATTTTAGGCAGATAGTGATGAAGGAGAAAGCTGGTCCAGGCTGATGAAACAGCATGAGTACAAAAAGGGACAGGCAAGCTTAGGAATATTGGGGGAAAGGTGAGTACACAGGTTGACTGTATATATCAGAGAGAGTCCTGGTGACAGTGCACAGGGGTAGGAATAAGGCTATATCTTCACTTTTAAGCAGAGAAATCACTGAACTTTGCTACATAGCATTTATCACAGTTATAATTTGGCACTGTGTGATTATTTGATTAACGTCTGCCTTCCCCACTTGTCTGTAAGGTCCAATGAGCACAGGCACTGCATTTCTTTCTGCTCACCTCTATACTCCCAGCACTGGTTGATGGCCTGCTACATAACAGATGTTCAGTACACATTCTGGAAATTTTTAAAAAAATATTTATTCATGAGAGACACACAGAGAGAGGCAGAAATATAGGCAGAGGGAGAAGCAGGCTCCCTATGGGGAGCCTGATGTGGGTCTCAATCCCAGGACCTCAGAATCATGCCCTGAGCCAAAGGCAGACTCCCAACCATTGAGCCACCCAGGCATCCCCACATTCTGGAAATTAACAGGTGGATGAAAGAGGGTATTAACAGTTTCTGGATGGGGAGGGACACTTTAGAACAATGTTTATAACAAATGTGAGCTCCATTACTTGCTTTGATTCTTTTCCATGGTTTCCTTTTTTGCTTATCAGTAGTCATCAAGCAAGGGTAGGAATTAACACCTTGTCGGCCAAGCCTTCCTTTGGCAGATCAGATTATTGGAGCTCTCCATGGTGAAGTGTGCAAATCATCATTGGCGTCTGTTAAGCCCTTGTCCTGTGCACACACTATTTAACCTGAAGTAGCTTGAAATGGTCTAAAACATGCATTTTGGGAATTGGATGAGACTGGCTCAGATTTTAGTTCTACCTCTGGTTAGCTATAAGTTTCTGAGGAAATTACCTCCCTTCTCTGGACAACTCCTTATCTATAAAACAGGAATGATAATAAATACCTACTTTATAGTATTGTGAGGATTCAATTATCTGGGTAATATACAGGGGCTGGCATATAAGAAGTGTTCTTTGCTTTTTACATTTTTAAAATTTTCTCATTGTGTACTTGAAAAATCACAAGGAGGTTTTTTTTTTTTCTTCTGATTTTAAAAGCAACCCCATTTTGGGGCGCTTGAGTGACTCGGTTGGGCGTCCACCTCTTGATTTTGGCTTGGGTCATGGTCTCAGGGTCATGGGTTCATGCTCTGTGTTGGAATCTGCACTGGGCCTAGAGCCTGCCTGGGATGCTCTCTCTCCCTTTCCCCCACCCTCCCCACTCCTGCGCTTTCTCTCTACCAAAAAAATAAATAGATAAATAAAATAAAAATAAAAAAGAAACTTCATATGCAGTGTAGAGCATTTATTCTAAACAGCAAAGTTTATAAAAGACAAATTAATAACTTTATCTCTAAAACTGCATTTGAGATAAACATGGATAGTATTTTGATATGTTACCTTCTAGTGTTTTCTCTGTTCACAAAAAAATTTATTTTATTCATTTATATTTATGAGAAAACTGTATTTTAAATAGGTGATTCTGTCACATGGCACACAATGCAAGGGAGTACAAATAGGTGAAAAGTAAGTCTTCCTCTCTACACTGTCCCCAGCTACCAGCTGCCCTCCCCAGAGACAGCCACTGTTACCAGGTTCTTAGGTGGTCTCCCAGAGACAGTTTACATATTTAGAAAATCTATTTAATTTTCATATCATCTTCTTCTCACCCAAGCATTGGTATAGCATACCTGCTCTTTGCCCTGGAGGCTGCCTTAAAAATGAGTTCCCTTTTAGAGCTCATAGGTGTCTCTGTGGGCAGGGCCACATAGGGCTCTGGTGACAGGTTCTGAGGCTTCAGCAAGGCTTCGTCTCAGTTGTATATTTTTACTCTTTGAACTGAAAATCTGCAAACAACTAAACAGATGTTAGAATTCTCAGTCTCAACCGTTTCTACAGTTGTTCATGCGAGGAATATATCTGCAGGCAATGGCTGAGGCCAGGAGACACAGCAGTCTGAGGCAGAATTCAAGCTTTTCTAACATTTCATTGACCTTCAGTCAATGTTTTTTAAACCGACTATTGGAACCAGTGTTCTGACATGGAAATATAATATGTTGCAATTGGGATTCACCCAACGTTCAGAGATGTGGGTCCCCTAGAATGCTCTGCAGTGAAGGTGAGAGCCTAAATCGATATGGTTCACTCTAAGAGCAGCCCTGCCCCACCCTTCAGGCCCCACAACCATACCACCCTCAGGTCATCATAGAAGTGCTTCCTCTGCAGGCTGTGCCCCTTCCGTTGTGGGTCTTTCCCATCCAAATTCTCACTGGGCCCTGCCTTCAGACCAGCCCTCCCCACCATGTCCTCTCCACTCAGCCTTCCTCTTTCCCTTCTGTTAATTCATCAACCCACAAACACTGAGAACTTGACCCTTTACTGGCCCAGGGGACAAGGGGGGAGGATAGGAAGTTGGACTTGTTCAAAGCTAAGCTCTAGAGAGCAATGAGTAAGAATGAACTGATGCATTTGAATATTGTACAACTGAAACTAGTAAAACACTGTATGTTAACTATATTGGAATTAAAATTTAAAAACAATAAGAAAAGAATGAACTGATGGATTTTAGACATCTCAACTGTAAAATGAATATTAAATAATATAATGGACATGACAGTGCTTTGTAAATGGTTAAATGCTATATAAGCATATGGGACTTATATTTTCATGAGGATGATGATAATTTAAAACAAAGACATAGGGACACCTGGGTGGCTCAGTGGTTGGGCGTCTGCCTTCGGCTCAGAGCATGATCCTGGGATCCAGGATCGAGTCCCAATTGGGCTCTTTGCAGGGAGCCTGCTTCTCCCTCTGCCTGTGTCTCTGCCTCTCTCTGTGTGTGATTAAATAAATAAAATCTTTATTTTATTTTTTTTAAAGATTTATTTATGATAGAGAGAGAGAGAGAGGCAGAGACACAGGCAGAGGGAGAAGCAGGCTCCATGCCGGGAGCCCGACGCGGGACTCGATCCCGGGACTCCAGGATCGCGCCCCGGGCCAAAGGCAGGCGCCAAACCGCTGAGCCACCCAGGGATCCCCCTAAATAAAATCTTTAAAAAATAAAAATAAGTAAAGACATAGGAGCCAACAATTTTTACAAATGAATGTTTAAGTTACGAAAGTGCTACTTACTCATTTTAGGGGATTTTTAAAGTATGTAAAAAAAAAAAGTAAGGGAAATTCTCAGTCTTATTAGAAAATATGGTACCTTATGTTACTTATGCAATGTCTTCCCTTTCTACCCCTGCAGGACTGTTTCTATGGGAGGATTATTTTTCCCTTGACTATAAATTTTGCCATGTAACTTACTCTGGCCAATTAAGTGTGTGTAGAGATGGCATGTGCAACTTCTGAGCTAAAGTGTTAAAATTAAACGCCTTATGTGGCTCTGCCATCTCTTTTCTCCCTATGTCACCAGACTGGCATATCTCAGCTAAGAAATTTTCTGTTATTCGGGGTCTTAGAATGAAGATCCCTGTAGGACATGGAATGTGAGTGAGACATAATCATTTATTCTCGTCAGCACCTGAGATGTGGGGGTTGTTATTGCAGCATAAATTGTCCTAAGATCCCTGATATACCGAGACATAATACCTGTCAGTATTTTGGTGTGTACCCTTCAGTCTTGTTTCTATGCCTATGTTCCATATTTTTTATAAAAATAAGATCATAGTGTACCTATGATTTTATGAAGTGCTTTTCTCATTTCATCTTCAAATATTTTAGTATGTATCTCTAAAAGACAAGGATTCTTCTTGAAACATAATCACAATACCAGTATCACATTTAAAATGAATAATAATCCAAATAAGGATCCAAATAAGGTCCATACATTGCACGAGTTTGTTGTATCTCTTCCATGTCTTTTCACTTTTAGGTTCCTCCTCCCTGTCTCTCTCTCTTTTCCCCTTATGATGTGCTTATTGAAGAAACTGAACTAGTTATTCTGTAAAGTTTCTCACAGTCCAGATTTTGCTGATTGTATATTCCCATGGTGTCATTTAACATACTCCTCTTTCTGCTATATTTCTTGTAAATTGCTGATTAAATCTAGAGGCTTGGTCAGATTCAGTAAGATTCTTAAACTCAATACATTAGGAACATTTTCTATATCCTTTAACAATCTTTTTTACTTGTATTAGTGATTACAAAGTTGTGGAAAATAAGAATGTAGCATCATTTCTTTAGCAAGCTGCTATCGTCAGCCATTTGGGTTGTTCCAATTTTTTGCCACTCACACAACTCACTGACAAGGCTCCCTGTGGACTAATGGTTTTCTGGCCTGATTTGCCTCCCTTCTGTTCCTTTAGTTCCTGCGGATGGTGGATGCCTGTGCCAGCTTCCTAACAGAAGCCTTGAATCCAGAAAACTGTGTGGGAATACTAAGGCTGGCGGACACACACTCCTTGGACAGTCTGAAAAAGCAGGTTCAAAATTACATCATTCAAAACTTTGTGCAAATTCTGAACTCCGAAGAGTTCCTCGAACTTCCCGTGGACACTCTGTACCACATCTTGAAGAGTGATGACCTTTATGTGACAGAAGAGGCTCAGGTGTTTGAGACTGTGATGAGTTGGGTCCGGCACAAACAGTCAGAACGGCTCTGCTTGCTCCCCTATGTACTTGAGAATGTGCGCTTGCCACTTCTGGACCCATGGTACTTCGTGGAGACAGTGGAGGCAGATCCTCTTATCAGGCAGTGCCCAGAGGTCTTCCCACTGCTTCAGGAAGCCAGGATGTATCACCTTTCAGGCAATGAGGTGAGTTGACAAAGTGTGACACTGTAGTTAAGGAGTGAAGTAAAGGAGACAGTGGCCTCACCAAAGCATAGGTGTGTACCAATCCTTATGGTATGGAGAAGAAGACACTGTACTGTTTATGGTTTGAGGCAGGCAGTTCCAGAAGCCCTGTATTTCTGATCTGTAAAATTACTACATCATAAACAGCTACTGAGAGGACGGAGTGAGATAGGAAATTCTGTATCTCTCATGAAGACATGAGTGATTCCCTATCTCACTCAGCACCATGCCTGGCACATCATCCTCTTCCAAGTGCATAAGGGTGGTGATTGGTGGGGGTGACACACAGGACAGAATGTGCCCTGTCCAGTTGCCATTCCAGAGTAGCTTTCCTACTTTGCCCACTCTGGAGAACCTCAAGTCTCATGGATATCCTGTGACGTTACCTTGGTTCTGTCATTTCCTTCCTGAATTTCTGAAAAGTCCTCAAAACTCACCTTCCTGCCCTCAGTCTGGCCTCCTTTCAATTCATTCACCAACTGGATGATCTAAAACTCAGACCAATTATTGTTTCTTGGGCTTACCCTCTGACTCCTGACTTTCAGGGTAAAGCCCACACGCTTCCTGCCTGAGCTCCCAGAGCCTTGTCTTAATACTTCACCTCCCACCCACTTCTCTAGCTCCATCTCCAACCTTTCCCTCCTGCTAAGCTCCTACTAATGAACTCCTTGCAGTTCCCCAAAGTGAATGTGCCTTTTTATCCACTAATGCAGGTGCTGTTCAGGTGCCTTTTTCCCCTCTTCATCTAGTTGATTTCTACTCCAGCTATATCTCTCTCTTTCTCATTGTACCTAGTGCATTGCTCTATCATAGCACCAACCGCTACATGGTAACCATTGACTTCCTTCCTTATAAACATCTTTATACTGGGAGCTTGTTATGGTCAGAAATATGTCTTACTGTACTTTTCATCTCCAGACCTTAGAAGACTCCCTGGTATAGAGTAAGCAGTTGGTAAATGTTTGTTGAATGAATAAATGAGTACCAAGATGATGAATATACATATCATTTGGATGTACCAGATTCTCCTTAACAATTTCTGAAGAAATGTTTTATTCAAAACTTCATAAAGACAAAAATAGTCTTAGTGGAGAGAAACAAACCCATCAGGAAATAATAATATAGGGACAGTGTGTTAAGTTTATACACATGAACATACACACCTATATAGCACTGTACAATAGTTCTGAGATTGGCTACCAAACCTTCATTAATATATTTTTTTAAAGATTTTATTTATTTATTCATGATAGTCACAGAGAGAGAGAGAGAGGCAGAGACACAGACAGAGGGAGAAGCAGGCTCCATGCAGGGAACCTGACGTGGGATTCAATCCCGGGTCTCCAGGATCACGCCTTGGGCCAAAGGCAGGCGCTAAACCGCTGCGCCACCCAGGGATCCCTTCATTAAGATATTGATAGAAATCCTAGCCACAAGTGGTTTAGGAATTGTCTGTCTGAGGCCCCTGGAGCCTCATCCTTTTCTTGTGTGTCCTTTTCTAGTTCTGTGTTGTCCTCAATTCAGTTCTGTGTTTGTCATCAATTCACTCTGCAAATATATCCTTAAATGTTTGGTAGAATTTACCAGTGATACTATCAGAGTCAGGAGAGTTTTGTTTTGTTTTGTTTTTTTAGATTTTATTTACTTACTTTAGAGAGAGATTGAGAATGCAAGTAGGGGAGGGAGAGCAACAAGCCGACTTCACACGGAATGGGGAGCCCAAAATGGGGCTTGATCTTAAAACCCTGAGATCATGACTGCAGCCGATGTCAAGAGTCCAACACTCAACTGACTGAGCTACCAAGGCATCCCAGGAGTTTCCTTTATGAGGTTTTTAACTACAAATTATATTTCTTTAATAGATACAGGGCTATCTATTTCTTCTAGAATGTACTTTGGTAGTTTGTGTCTTTCAAAGAATTTCCCTGCTTCGTAGAAGTTGTGGAATTTATTAGCATAAAGTTGCTCACAATATTCCTTTATTATCCTTTTGATATCTGTAGGATCTATAGTGATGTCACATCTCTCACTCCAGATATTCATAGTTTGTGTCTCCTCTCTCTTTTTTCTGATCAGTCTAGTTAGAGGTTTATCAATTTTATCAGTTTTTTCAAAGAAACAGCTTTTGGTTTCATTTGTTTTTATGATTTATTTCATTTATTTGTATTCTGATGTTTTAAAGTATTTTATTCATGAGAGACACACAGAGAGAGGCAGAGACATAGGCAGAGGGAAAAGCAGGCTCCCTGCAGGATCCCATAACTCTGGGATCATGACCTGAGCCAAAGATAGACAGACGCTCAACCACTGAACCACCCAGATGTCCCTATATTCTGATCTTGAATTATTTTTTCTCTGCTTACTTTTGTTTACCTTTATTTTTTTTAAGTGGAAGCTGAAGTCATAGATTTGAGAACTTTTCTTTTTTTTCTAGTATTGTCAGTAGTACTATAAATTTCCCCCTTATACTACTTCAACAGTATCCCATATATTTTAATAAGCTATACTTATACTATGTATGTATTTTTTGCAAATAAATTCTGAATACCAACTATATGCACCAGGCACTACAAAAACAGTCTCTGCCTTGTGAAATTTATTGTCTGTCAGAGAAGTCCAGATACTAAGCAAATGAACGGTGATGAGTAGACTGATGGAGGGAATCCAGGCAACCATATGAGTCCTACCCTATGCTGGGTATATGGGTTGCTGGCAGATGGCTCAGAACTGTGTAGCAAAGCCCTCATAAAACTGCAGATAGTGTCTGCCTCTGCAACTGATCTCAGTTCAGCATTTAAAGTACAGAGTCTTGATCAACTACACTTCCAGTATTCTAGCTATTTTTATTTCTGCTTCCTGTTTCCTAAGTCCCCGAAATGCAGGTGATAAAGATTTTCTGCTGATGTAAAATATCTCTGCTATGCCTTCTGCAAAATTGCTGCTATGAAGTATGTGCTCTGACTCTGGTATTTGCAGTGTGGGGGAGAGTGGGATTATGAGTTTTGGATTTAGGAGAAGAGAGAATTCTGATATCTGGGAGAGTTTCCAGTGGTAAGAACCTGGGCTTGCATTTAGGCAGATCTAGGTTTTAATCTTGACTGCACAATTTACTGACAGTGTGACCTTGGGTAAGACACTTAACTGCTTGAAAGCTCCCTCCTGACTTGTAACATGGTGATAATAATGCCCACCAACTGATACAATTGTTTTGAGAATTCACTAAGATAATGAATAAGATGTGGTTAGCACCCTGTCTGGTACATGGTAAGGCCTCACAAATAAAGACTGTTCTCATTCTTTCACAGTTCCTTTATGGTGCTTATCTCACACAACCAAGCATTTTCTTTCTCTGAAGCTAAGATTTCTCTTTTCTTTGTGTCCTAGGGTTGCTGCCACTTTCTCGTTCCATTTTTACAATCTTGGTAAATGAACCAACCAACCACTGTAATCTTTGAATGGGGTCTAATTGCCAGTTCATTCCCTGAAACTCCCTGTGTGCTCACTGCTTGAATGATCTTGGGTTTACTTCTGTTAATAGTAGTGTAAGTCTGAAGGCTATTTTCTGACTATACTTCTCCCCTTAACCTTCCTTTTCCAAATTAAACCTTTTTTATCCTATCATCATCTTCCCCCTTTAACCTTATTCCTCCTCTAAGTTTATGGAGGTGGCAATAGTGGGATATTTAAGAGAAATAAAAGCAAATGTCAATCTACATTTGATTTAGGAGTGGTAGCGAGGACCTTCATTAAGAGAAGTCTTCTGGGGATCCCTGGGTGGCTCGGTGGTTTAGCGCCTGCCTTTGGCCCAGGGTGTAATCCTGGAGACCCGGGATTGAGTCCCACATCAGGCTCCCTGCATGGAGCCTGCTTCTCCCTCTGCCTGTGTCTCCATCTCTCTCTCTGTGTTTCTCATGAATAAATAAATTAATTTTTTTTAAAGTTTTTATTTATTTATGATAGTCACACAGAGAGAGAGAGAGAGAGGCAGAGACATAGGCAGAGGGAGAAGCAGGCTCCATGCACCGGGAGCCCGACGTGGGATTCGACCCCGGGTCTCCAGGATCCTGCCCTGGGCCAAAGGCAGGCGCCAAACCGCTGCGCCACCCAGGGATCCCTAAATTAATGTTTTAAAAAAAGGAGAAGTCTTCTGGAGAAGAGATAGTTTCTCCTTTATTTTATTGCCTCTTAAATTTCCAGCAACCACCTTGATTTATACCAAAGGCTGCTCTGACATGTGTGGTAGCTCTTACTCCTGAGTGGAGCAGAAGCTCACCCCTAAAGACAGCTTTGTTGAAGCAACACAGTCACTTTTGTTGGTCCCCTAGTGTAAGTCCTATTAATGAGTAGTCAGCAAGGTGCAATTGTCTGTTCTATTTTTAACAATCTGAAAAGAAACTGGTTAGGCCTGATTGTTGCATATGATTCATTAGCAAACACTTCCATGTGTCTGCAACAAACTTGCACATCTCACTTCAGACTGGCACTTGTGCCTTTGGGGTTAATATTTTGTCAGATGTAGCTGAATTTACAGTTTGATAATGGTGACCACCTGGGAGTTCTTTGGTGCCAAGTGATAAGGTAGATCTTAATACCCAGCAATTCCATCAGTTAGATGGTTATATTAGTTATCTATTGCTGTATAACAAATTATCCCCAAACTTCATTAGTTTAAGACAACAAATACTTATTATATCACAGCTCACAGGAATCTAGGCATGATTTAGTTGGGTGGTTCTGGCTCAGGATCTCTCATGAAGCTGTAGTCAAACTGTTGGCAGGGGCTACAGTCATCTCAAAGCTCAAATAAGGTTGGAGGATCAACTTCCAAGCTCACTCACAGGATTGTTGACAGGATCGTTGACAGGTTTGTTGCAGGTTGTTGGCTGGAAGCCTCAGTTTCTTGCCATGTGGGCCTCTCCATAGCAGCTGGTTTTCCAGAGCAAATAGCCCCAGAAAGACTGAGAGAGCAATCAAGATGAAAGCCATTGTGCTTTTTATAGCCTAGTTTCAGCAGTGATAAACCATCACCTCTGCCTTATTCCACTCGCATAGAGGCCAACCCTGAACACTGTGGGGGGAACAGAAGACATAAGTACCCTGAGGTGAGAATTCCTGGGCCCCACTGTGGAAGCTGGTTACAACAGTGATTTGGACTGGAAAAAAAGTCTATATCAAGTCTTGGGTTACCTAGCTCTCCCAGTCATTCATTCATTTACTCATTCAACAAATGTTTGTGGAAACCCACAACCTCCAAGCACTTGCTCATTGGAGAATAAAGGCTGTCCCTGCCACCAGGGACCTTATAATAAATTACAAGGAAGTATGAAAAGTACTGTGATGGGGAAATCTGGGGCTGTGGAAATGTGTCGAAAGTCAAGAATGGCTTCTTAGAGGAAAGGACAAAAAGACATTACAAATAATGCCAGTGACTTAAAGGGTAAGTGGATGGGGAGGTGGTGTGGGAAATCAAGGACAGATATTGTGGGAATACCTAGATAGCAGGCAGGAATGCAGAGATTTCAGTCAATGGGAGCAGAGTCTTCCACAAAACCCAGGACTCAGGAATGGGGTACCAGCCTGGGAATCAGGAGTAAGATCACAACTCGTCCAGTCCCCTATTGGCCAGCAGGTTATTGAGGCAGGAGAGTAGCCACTGTGAAGAAGAGACCTGGCTTTCAGAGCTTGAATAAGGGTCACACAGGGACCAATTTGGAAGGCTAATGCTGTCCTCTAAGTATTGCTTCATAATCCCTAATCCTTTTGAAAGGACCAGATTACTGTTGGGGGTTGCATTTCAACTGTGGGGAAGAGAGACTTAGAGCCTTGAAGCAGGGCAGATAGTGGGAAAGAAAATCACAGAGTGGCAAAATTTGTCTTTGGTGCCAACTCATTGCTCAGATCCTGTCCTTGGCAGTCTTGCCACTGTCCTCACAGTACCCCCGGTTCCTAGGATTGCCCCTCCCACTCTTACCCCAACTGTCTTCTCCACTGTCCACACCCTCAGATTCTGCCCATTGCCCCATACAGTCCCACCCCACTTCTTTCTGCTAACCTCCAAAAGGGGGCCCTGTGACAAGCTTTATGGCCTTGCAAAATTTACTGTATCGGACTCTTTGGTACAGAAAACCAAAGTCTCTTATGGAAAAGTAGAGTTTGGGTGTTGACTGATCTGCTTTCTTGTGACCATTGATTAGATTCACCACTTGAGGGCAGCCCCGGTGGTGCAGCGGTTTAGCACCGCCTGCAGCCCAGGATGTGATCCTGGAGACCCGGGATCGAGTCCCACATCAGGCTCTTTACATGGAGCCTGCTTCTCCCTCTGCCTGTGTCTCTACCTGTGTGTGTGTGTTTCTCATGAATAAATAAATAAATAAATCTTAAAAATATAGATTCACCACTTGAGGGGGGTAGTTTTTGCTACTGTAACTTGTTTGTCACATCTGTGGTCAAGATGGAAGTTTCATTGCCTGTGTTAGGTCAGCCTCAGCTTGCAGGCTGTTTTGGTCATCTGGAAAATGGGTGCTGGCTCTCTCCCCACAAGCCCACCTGCAGAACCTTCCCCACTGAGTCCAGAGGGTGGATGGAACCAGGAGGAGGGCAGCTCTCCCTTTTCCCTAATAATGCCAATGTGACATCTCTAGCTGCTCCTACTGCTGTGACTATCTATTAAGGGCTGTGCTTATGCCAGGTGCTCTGCTCATCCCTCTACATCAAACCTCAGTGAATGCTCACAATGACTTGTTGGCATAGAAGTGATTGGAAAAAAAAAAAAAAAGGAAGTGATTGCAGCCATATATTGTGTTGCTCCTCCAAGGTCACATAGTCATAGGTAGTGAAACAAGGACCAAACTCTGGTGTACTTGACTTTCAAACCTCTGTTCTTTCAGCTGGGTTCAGATATCTGTGGTGTGGATTTCTTTGCTTGTTCAAGGCTCTGAAGGGTCATATCTTTGATGTAGGGGTCTAGTCCTTCAACATCCCCAGCCATACTGTGCTTCTCTTTGGCTCTTTTCCCCTAAGTCTCTAAGTGCTCTTATGTGCCTACCATCAGGATTTCTCTTTCAGAAGAGGTCTAGTAGTGGGCAAAGTCTGGGATATCATCAAGAAATTGAAACCAGGAGGGGGGGGGGAAACCAGGAGGGAGTGGAAGGTGGCCAGAAATGAAATTCCAGAGTTCAGGCCTTCAGACCAGGCAGGAAGGGTAAAGTGGGAAGTGCGTTTGATGGTAAATGAACCTGGACTTCCTAAGATAGTGGCAAAAGCAACAATAGGTAATCTTTGTTCAGTATCTATTATCTATGTATACCTGCCTGCAGACCAGGCACACTACGTATATGATATCATTTCATCCTCACACAAACCTATGAGACAGTTACCACTAAAGTCCCCATTACACAGATAATGGAACTTCAAGGTGAAGTCACATGGTGGCAGAGTTGGGAACTGGGCTCTGCTCTGTCTGGCTCTGTAGCCTGGGCTCTGAACCTCTGTATCTTCCTGCCTTCACATACTCCCATTGGTTTTCCAGATCATTTCGGAGCGCACCAAGCCCAGGATGCATGAGTTTCAGTCTGAGGTATTCATGATCATTGGTGGCTGCACGAAGGATGAACGGTTTGTGGCGGAGGTAACCTGCCTGGACCCCCTGAGGCGCAGCCGCCTGGAGGTGGCCAAGCTCCCCTTGACGGAGCATGAGCTGGAGAGTGAGAATAAGAAGTGGGTGGAGTTTGCATGCGTGACATTAAAAAATGAGGTCTACATCTCAGGTAAGCAGGAGCCACATGATGCCAAAGTAAGCCCCCAGTGGCACTATGTATTTTCCTGAGTGAGAGCCAGGCAACCAACTTAGAAGAATTACTGGGAATGGCAGTGGTCTAGCTCTGACTGGGTCAGCATGTGGAAACCAGGAGCTCAGGTGGTCTTATCTTGGAAGCACATTCTTACTTAACGGACACTAACCTGTGAGCAGTATTATACGAGATCTGGGGAGCAGGAAGACAGTTCCGGTACTTCATGGAAAAGGAAGAAGGAAAGTGATAGTAGAATTTATCTGATATTTGCTAGAGATGTAGGACACTGAACTGGGCCCTGGGGATGCAGTAATGAATAAAAATGTCTGTTCCTCTGCCCAAACCTGAAGCCTCACTTCAAGTTTACTGTCATACTTTTCAGTGCTCCAGTAGCCACAGTACTTTGTCATTTCTCACTTCTAAGTTATTTGCATATTTGCAATTATACTTTTATGTGACTCCCATTAGTCCTTAAATTCCAGGGGAGTCAATACCATCCTGCCATTACCCTGCACTGCACCTGGCTACATGGTAAATGCTTAATAAATATTTATTAAGCAACAAAGTCTCTACCGCCTTTACAGCACAGTAGATGCATTTATACTTTAGTGGCACTTAATCATTTGCTTCTCACATCAACTCTATAAGGTAGAGTTACAAATGGAGAAAACGCAGGCTCTGAAAGATTATGGGACTGGTAAATGTCAAGGAGGGCTCCAGTCCAGGTTCTCTGAGTCCCATGCTCTCCCCATGATATTAGAAGCCACCCAGCTCTTTTTGGGGCCCCAAGGGAGGAGACAAGCCCTCTCTCAGAGGCTTTGTCTAATCTGAGGTTGTTTGGGGAAGAGCTTCTTCCCAGAACTGGCTTCATCCAAAATCGTGGGCAGATCAGCTCTTCCCTAGGTATGTTAATACCATAGCTTTTTGTTTATCATGTAGAAATATTTTTTGATTGTTGTAGAAGATTCAAATAATATAGGGAGCATAAAGTAAAATATGGCAGTTTCAACTGTGCCATTACAATACTATACCTTTAACTTTTTTACAAAATAGTTTTATATTGTCTTAGACTAAGTAATGCTAGTTTGTATAACAAACACTAAATCATAGTGACTTATTGCAATAGAATGTGGGCCCTGGGGAGAGTGGATCTGCTTCACTCAGTCATTCAGGGACCTAGGCTCCTTCCAACTGATGATGCTGCCGTTTTCCACACATAACCTTCAAAGGTGGATGCATTTCAGAAAGAGAGATGCTGAAGGAGTTGAGAGGTAAAGCACACCTGCTCATAATAGCCTCAGCCTGGACAGGAGGCATCGCTCTGCTCACTTTCTATTGGCAAGAACTAGCCACATGCTCCCCCTGCACTGCCAGCCCCTACACAGGGGGACTAGGAAATTTAGTTTGCCTGTGTGCCCAGGAGGAAAAGACGGGTTTGGTAACCATAGTCAGTCTTTGTCACATACACTACCTGTGTTATTTTACAGCTTGTCCTTCCCCTCACTTAGATTTGTTGTTGTCTGTTGAAAAATGATACAACCGGGCAGCCCCGGTGGCGTAGCGGTTTAGCGCCGCCTGCAGCCCAGGGCGTGATCCTGGAGACCCTGAATGGAGTCCCACGTCAGGCTCTCTGCATGGAGCCTGCTTCTCCCTCTGCCTGTGTCTCTGCCTCTCTCCCTCTATGTGTGTCTCTATGAATAAATAAATAAAATCTTTAAAAAAAAAAGAAAAATGATACAACCAATGCATGAAGGTGTGCTTGTTATACACAGTTAAATCATGGAAGATTGTACTTTAACTAGCAATCTATTTTGGACATCATTACATGTTGATATAATGGATCTATCATATAGATTAAGAGATGTAATACATGTAAAGTGCAGTCCCCAAGCACACAGGACAGCTCAGCAGTGTTATCCATCATCATCAATACTGGCACTCTTTTCACCAGCTATATGGCAGTCTATGGAATGAATAAAACACAGGTTTTTTTTCAGCTTTTATATTCCCCCTGAAAAAAATGCTGCAATGGGCATTTTATTTTATTTTTTAAAACTTTTTTTTTAAAGATTTTATTTATTTTAGAGCATGAGCACAAGTCAGGAGAGGAGCAAAGGAAGAGGAAGACAAGCAGGCTCTGCACTCAGCACAGAGCCTAACATGGGGCTCATTCCCACATCCCTGAGATCATGACCTGAACTAAAATCAAAAGTCAGATTCAACTAATTGAGTCACTGAGGCATTCCGCAGCAGGCATTTTAATACACATATATTTATGAACCTGTGCTGCTGCTGTTTGGCAAGATTCCTGGAGGTAGTCATAAGATATGTCCATTTAGAATTATAGGTATTGCTTAATTGTTCTCCAGAAAGTTTGA
Organism: Canis aureus; assembly: GCF_053574225.1. Classification (NCBI taxonomy): domain Eukaryota; kingdom Metazoa; phylum Chordata; class Mammalia; order Carnivora; family Canidae; genus Canis; species Canis aureus. The sequence goes on along the minus strand of NC_135641.1, from coordinate 21,053,871 downwards.
ATCAATTTACAGTTCAACCAGTGTTGAATGACAGTGCCCATTTTCTACATCTTTGCTAACATTTTTTATTGTGAATTAAATTTTTTAATAGCTTAGAATATTTACATTTGCATTATTGGATCATTAATGATGTTAGCATATTTTCATATATTATTAGCCAACACTTTATTTTTTTTAAAAATCATCTATTCCTACTCTATGTTTCCCTATTGTTTGACTTCTTATTAATTTTTTGGAGCTCTTATTACATATCTTTTGCTTGGGACTCCTGGGTGGCTCAACGGTAGAGCGTCTGCCTTTGGCTTAGGGTGTAATCCCAGGGTCTGGGGTTGAGTCCCACATTGGGCTCCTTGTGGGGAGCGTGTTTCTCCCTCTGCCTATGTCTTTGCCTCTCTTTGTGTCTCTCATGAATAAATAAATAAAAATATTTAAATATATATATAAATATATATAAATATATAAAATTATTATCTATATAAATACATATATCTTTTGCTATTTGTATTGCAAAATAGTTTCTCTCAGACTATGGTTATCTTTTAACTTTGATTTACATTTCACATAGTAACTTTCTTTCCTGTGTGATTCTATATTTCCTGTCACGCTTAGAAAGCCCCTACCCACCCTAAGATCATCAACATCTTCTCCTATATATTCTCCAGTTACTTTTATGCCATTTACTTTTGAAATTTTAACTGTAATGTGAAAGAAGGATCTAACAATTTTTCTCCAAATAGTCAGCTGTTCTATACCATTTATTTAATGATCCTTATATCTTTCAGTCTCTTCTGTACTCTTGTTTTTCATCATTTTGTCTCATCTTATGTCAGTACCACAGTGCTTTTATTACCATAGCTTTCTATTTCAATATTTGCTAGGAAAAGCCTCATTCATTCTTTTTGAAAAGTTTCTTAGAAATTTTTCCAAATTTACTCTTCCAAATGAAAGTTAGAATAACCTCTTCAAGCTCCTTGAAAAGTCCTGAAGGCACTGAATGTATTGATTAACTTGGGGAAGGTTGACATCTTTGCAATAACATGTTGTCTCATCTATGCACATGATACGTGTCCCACTTAATCAGGTCTTCCTTTACATCTTGAAGTAAAAATCATAGATTTTTTTCTTTTTAATAGAGTGTGCATATATTTCTTTGAAAGCACATAGTTGGGATGCCTGGGTGGCTCAGCAGTTAAGTGTCTGCCTTCGGCTCAGGGTGTGATCCTGGGGTCCCGGGATCGAGTCCCACATCGGGCTCCCTGCATGGAGCCTGCTTCTCCCTCTGCCTGTGTCTCTGCCTCTCTCTCTCTCTCTTGCTCTGTGTCTCTCATGAGTAAATAAATAAAATCTTTAAAAAAAGAAAGCACATAGTTATTTTATAACTTTTAAAAATTTTTTTATTTATTTATATTAGAGAGAGAGCAAGCACACATGAGTGGGGGAAGGGGCAGAGGGAGATTCTCAAGCAGATTCCCCCTTGTGTGTGAAACCCAAACACAGGACTCTATCTCATAAGCCTGAGACCATGACCTGAGCCAAAACCAAGAGTCAAACACTTAACCGATTGAGTCACCCAGGCGCCCCTATTTTATAATTTTTGACACTACCTAAATGGGATCAATATCACACATGGTATTTTGAATAGAGGCCTCTAAAAGTTATACACCCAAGGAAAAATGTTGAAACTATATGAACAAACATTTCATGGAAGAGGAAGAAGCTTAGTCTCCCTAGCAACCAGGAAAAACCAAACTATGACATTATTTTTCTCCATCAGCTTATAAAACAAAACGAAAAATGCTCTTAATATATGCTGTGGGTGGGGTAGAGAAAGATCAACCAGGACAGCTATGGAAGGCTCTTTGGCAACACCTATAAAAATTCAACGTGAGCAGGCTCTTGACAGAAATCTCAATTCTGGGCTTTATCCTAGAGAAACACTTACCCAGGACACAGAGCATCGTCAGTGATACACATTGCCCCACTCGTGCACATTTGTAAGTCTGAAAAGTGCATCTTTTACTCTAAGTAGTTGGTGGTACTCTGTGCTGATGGGAAATGGAAATACAAAGCTGTAAAAATATTTTATTAAAGTCACCAAAAAAGGTCAGTTCTCCTTTGTGTTGGTCTCTTTCCCTAACTGGATTATGTATTTTCTGTTTATTAAGAGAGTGATTTTGAAAAAAATATTTACCAGCTCATTCTCAAATTATCTATTGTGAGCATCTCATTCTTTTATAATAAAAATTATTTAACAATAGGACAAATCCCACTTACGTTTTTGTATAGATTGGAGATTTGAACTGAGACAATTCTGTAAGATTTCTTGGTGATTTTTCCAGGTTTGTATTTATCTAAATAAATAAGCAAACAGAACTTAAGATGCCTTCTTATTTGGCTGCTGGTCAAGGCCCTACTATCCCCACCACAGTAGTCCAACCTCACCTGTCCTGCCCTTATTCCTGTCCCTAGGCTGCACAGATACCAAGTCCAGGCTCCTGTTGTCCCCTACCCACCCATGTGGACTTGGGTGCCACTTCCCTGAAGACATCTCTGGACCCAACTCATTCAGCCACCTCTTCTCTGAACTCAGAGCACAGAGGTGACACATGATACGGTCTGGTACATGATTCGCCCCAGCCTTACACTGGCTCTCTCTGTTCCCCTGTATTGGCTCTGTCTCCCCAACCAGACCACACATGCCTTCATGATTTCTTTTGTTTAGAGGGAGCTGGCCTGGGGATATAGCACTTAAGGACTATGGGAAATTATGGGAGAAGCTCTATTTCTGACATACCTGGTGGTTTCTTAAATGTTCTGTATCTCTTCTAGGTGGCAAAGAAACACAGCACGATGTTTGGAAATATAATTCTTCAATCAACAAATGGATTCAAATTGAGTATTTGAACATTGGCCGCTGGAGGCATAAGATGGTGGTGTTAGGTGGCAAGGTCTACGTGATTGGAGGTTTTGATGGCTTGCAGAGGATCAACAATGTGGAGACCTATGATCCCTTCCACAACTGTTGGTCAGAGGTATAGAAGGTTTATTTCTATGAGTAACTTTCTATTAATACTTCAAAGCTTTAAAAAAAAGTATATGACAATATAGGTATATGGCTTTCTCATCTCTGTGCTCCCACTGAGAACATTGTTGGTGGCTCTGAGCTTCCCTCCTAAAAGGAGCCATTGCTACGGCATTGCTGATCAGGTCATAGAAACAGCTTCCTTCGAGGTGGGGAAGCTCTTGTAGACACCTGTCTATCCAGCCAAAAGCCCCAGATTTAGAGGGGAGGCTTGGTCCTAACCACAATCTGCATGTCTTAGTTCAGAGTCTTTGTCTTCTCAGATGCCATCTGCCCTGTTGTCGCCACAGTGGGCATACAGGGATCCCTTTACTACACTGTTTACTGAGTCAGAGTTATATGGTAGTGTTTAGAGGTCAGCCCTTATTTATTTGCCTATTGATGATAAACCATCTATACGCTGCTTGCATATATATGTTGTTTAGCAATTCAACCTCAGCTGTATATCATTGCCAATCAGTGGGCATAAAGTTTCAATTATCCAAGGTGAATAAGCTCTGGAGATCTGCCTACAAATAACAATACTACATTTTATGCTTAAAATTTTATTTAGAGAAATCCTTCTGTAGTGTATAAGTGTGATAGTAGAATGTTCACACCATTGTGTGATATATGCCTCCCTCAAACTTTGTTATGATCTTGGCACATTACCTGACTGACATGGAAAAAAAATTTGCTAAGAGAGTAGATCTCATATTGAGTATCCTTGTAATAGTAGTAGTAGTAGTAGTAGTAGTAGTAGTAGTAGTAGTAATAATAATAAAAGTAAAGTGATCTCACTTCCTATATTTCCAGGTTATTCCCAATTTCAGATTTTCTTTCTTCTTTCTTCTTCTTCTTTTTTTTTTTTTGATTTTCTTTCTTCTTATCAGATCATATGTCAGAATATGTTCCACTTTGGGGAGTGTAAAACATGGTCATCAGAGACACAAACAAGCAAAGGTAGCCAGGTCATCATGGCATCTAGCCAAGATCTGTCAACCTAAGAGAACAGAAGTATTATGTAATGGAACTTCTAGAGGATTGAGAGGACTAATGCCTGTGGGTTCTGTATAGCCCTTAATATTTATGGCAGTGTATCTCAGATCTTGTCAACTTATCAAGTCCCATTACAGAGTTGCTCTATGACTCAAGAGGGCCATATCAATGGAAAAGAGGCTCTTGGAAGTCCGCTTGAGTGCCAGAGAGTTCACAGGGTGGAAGCACAAGTCTGGCTTAATACCTAAATCTTCATGCTGCCCCAGTCTGGGAGTCCACATACCTATGGCCATCTGAAACCCTTATACCAGCTTTTCTTCATAGACATAAGCAATAAGGACAATTCCTAGCACATAGTAGGCACTAAGTAAATATTTTTTGAATGAAAGAACACATGAATGAATATAAAGATGCATGTCTGTGAAAGCATTTTCCTCCAACATTGGCTGGTTTCATCTGTAGAAACAATTATTCCTATAAACACTTTTCCTCTCCTGATTAGCTGGACTGTAGAAGACAGAGGCTGGAAACATCCATCCCTCAGCCTGTTCTAGTCTGTGTCCTGAGCCCACAGGGAGGGTGGGAAATGTGTGTTTTGACCTCTCCACAGGCTTGTGACTTCAGTCAGAGGATGCCCAGGTTTATGTCCCCTAGCTCCTGGCCTGTGTCCTGTGAGCTACTGTAGCAATCAGCAATTTGTGACTGACAACTTCTCCTGGTGCCCTGTGCCTCTGCAGGCAGCGCCCCTTCTTGTCCACGTCAGTTCCTTCGCAGCCACGAGCCATAAGAAGAAGCTCTATGTGATTGGGGGCGGGCCCAATGGGAAACTGGCCACAGACAAGACTCAGTGTTATGACCCTTCAACCAATAAATGGAATTTAAAGTCATCCATGCCGGTGGAGGCTAAATGCATCAATGCAGTCAGTTTCCGGGATCGCATCTATGTTGTTGGTAAGTGAATGAATGGCATCTTATTTAGCTGAGGTTCCCCACCCATGCAGCCATGCAGGTAGATCAGATAAGGTCCTCCTGGGAACTCAGATTCCGGGTGATTTGGGTGAAGTTGAAAAGGAAGAGGGGATGGGATTGGTCCAGGCCTTGGTGGAATTTACCGTGGCAGTCCCGGATGCAGAAGCAGCCCACTTTCAGGGGACATGACACTGGGGCCCAGTGGAAAAGCCAGAAGTTGCTACAGGAAAAAAAGTGTATTGTAAACTTTAGAAATGTACAGAAATTGAAATGTGCACAGTTTATCAAGTGACCGATAAATGATAACTATCATTATTTCTTATTTTGTGTCCATGAGAATTTTACTCCTTCCACTTGATATGAGGGCTCTAAAAAGTTGCATTTAGCCAAAAAGAAAGGGTCGCTGGCCAGACCACAGTTGACATGTAAATGTTAAGGATGATGGATCTCAATCCTGACTATTCATGAGAATCACTTAGGGAGCTTTTTACAGAAATGCACATAACTGGGGTTTACCCCAGACCAATGACATCACAAGGAGACGGGATGCTGACCAACAGTGCAAGTTGTTTCTAATGTGCAGGTGGTTTTCCTGTGCAGCCACAATTGAGAGTCACTGATTTTGGGAGATGCCAAAAATATGTAACTTCAGCAAATAAGAGCTAATTGGAGAAGGCTTCCCAGAGGCAAAATACAGGGATGGATTAAGGAAGCCCTTGCTTCAGGTTCCCTGATTCTTTATGGTCAGCCTCATGACTTCAAAGCTCATCTTCAGGTAGTAATTTGGACTGGTGCTCCAGGGCATGCTCAGTCTACAAAAGATGCCACCACCTCTAGTCACTGCCATGTGTTGATAGTTTCTATGCACCAGACCTTCTGCAGGGGCTGTATGCACATGGTCCCTTTTGATGTCTTAAAACCACCACAGTATCAGTGCTTATGGTTACAATAAAAACAGTGGTAGAGCTGAGATTACAAACTAAATGCACCTGATGCACCAGATGGTATTTCTTCTAGGGAGCAATCTTAGGGTACATTTTGGCACGATGTGAAGCTAATTGTCCATTTAGAACCTAATGCCTGGCCACAAAGTTTAAAGGGCTCTGAATTGTTTCCAGCATTAGACTGGTGGAATCCATTCGAGCTTTCTGGAGAGCCATGAATCTACTCTTTCTATTGGCAAGATGGTAGATTTGACCTAACAGAAGTAGGATTTTTGTGGTTAAAGGGGAAGAAAACCAGAAAAACAGTGAATGCCCACTGTGTTTCCCTTCCTCTTCAGGAGGGGCCATGAGAGCACTATACGCCTACAGCCCTCTGGAGGACATCTGGTGCCTGGTGACCCAGCTCAGCCATGAGAGGGCCAGCTGTGGCATCGCGCCCTGCAACAACCGGCTCTACATCACTGGGGGGCGGGACGAGAAGAACGAGGTCATCGCCACCGTGCTATGTTGGGACCCAGAGGCCCAGAAACTGACGGAGGAGTGTGTTCTGCCCCGGGGGGTGTCACACCATGGCAGTGTCACCATCAGGAAATCTTACACCCATATCCGGAGGATCGTGCCTGGAGCAGTGTCGGTGTGACTGTGGGAGGGCGCAGGACGGGAGCCCCTGGTGCTCTGGACTGGGTGCCAGGAGACCTCCCTCCTCACCTCTTGCTCAGGTTCATCCCACTAAAGACAGCAGGCTGGGCTTGAGCTACAGGCCATTCACGTGGGCTCCCTGCAGCTCCCCGTGGGGGTTCCTTGGAAGTCACAGCTTTGGGATACTTGAGACCAGCCAGGAATGTTTGCATGACCTACCTCAGGAGGAAAGAAGAATATTTAACATTCAGGACACACCTGTTCTGTGCCAGGTTCTGTGCCAGGCACTTCTGTATATCAGTTCATTTAACCATTGTAACAACCTGGTGACCAGATATTATTATGTCTGTGTTATAGGTGAGGAAACTGAGCTTCAGAAAGACTTAGTGCTTTGCCCCTAGTCACTCAGTTTGTAAGTAGCTAAGCCAGGAGTGTAAACTGAGGTCTTTGCATTGCAAGTCAGTCCTGTTCTGTCATGCTGTCTATCTCCAAGTAGGAAACAAACAAAAACTGGCTCATTTTTTTGTTCTGACAAGTTTGCTAAAGGATTCAGTCAGCAAGGGGGGGAAATAAAGTTCTTTTTTTTTTTTCTTTTCTTTTTTCCTTACATTTAAACCATATGGAATCCCTAGTGTTAGAGCCTTTGGCTCCTTGTCAAGAGTGTCTCATATATTGTTCCATCTGACAGGACTGGGAAATGGGTCTGGGAGGACCTATGTGCTTTGAAAGAGATAAAAGGCGTTCCCCCATCAAAACCTCTATTTCTTATGATCACGAAGGTACATTTCAGACTAGAACTGTCATTGTCAGATGAAATTGTACCTTCAGCACAAACCAGTGCCCTGGCCTTTTCATGGCCAACACCTCTATTGCAATATAGAAAGGGTTTTCCAGAGACTCAGGATGATTGAGATATATATCAATAAATAAATGTAAACATCCCTCTATTGCTGGCCACTGCAGGAATGACTGATTCTTCTTGACTGTATACTTACTACTTTTTTAGACTGTGATTTGAGTCTGTGTCCCTGAGGCCCCACCTCCCTGGAACCTTAGTTTTCAGGATCTTTTTAAGCCCTTCTTTTTGGTTTTTGGATCAGTCTGGCACTATTTTGACTCAAAAAGGGTCTGTCCTTCACTCTAAGAGGTAGAGCTCTCAAATGAGCTCATTGGAAATTCATTCTAATCCCCAAATTGGGGAAACAGATTAAGAGATCCTGTTTCATATGCTGTACTTAAAAAGCAACAACAATGGTAACAACATAGTAACTGCATTACTCAGAGTGTTTTATTTTCATCATATGATTTCAAATCTCTTTACCGAGTTTTATTTCAGGTTAGATGTGGCAGATTGTGCTTGTATTCTGAGTAGTTTGGGAAGTTAGAGGTATTAGAGTTGATAGTGAGTTGAATTTTCATAGAAACATTATGATTAGAAGAAACTAAAGTTCAAAGTTGATTTTTAAAAAAATACTTGGAACATTACAAATGAGATTTATATGTACACGTAGGTCATTGAGGATAAATATAAACACGTCAGTCTGTGAAAAGCTCTGTGCCTGAGGGTTAGGTTAGGTTGAGCTCCCTACTCTGAAGAGTAGATTGGGAAAATATGAACATATTTGTGGAAATTTAGAACACATTACAGTAAGTAGTGTACTCATGAGCACTAATAACCTTAATGAAGCTTTCAACTGAAACAATTTAATCTAGTTCCATTTAGCAAACATTCAAGGAGTTCTGTTTGTCAAGCTTTGGGAACACCCATGAGAAACACAAACCCCCCCCCCCCCAGCACTCAACAAACTGGTAAACAAGCCTCTAGTCAACATTTTAATTTTTCTTTTCATCAAGTTAGTGAAAAATGAAATATATGTGAAGTTATGAGATAACATCCATGTCTTTATTGCCCTTCCAATGGTCATCTTGGAAAGCTGTGCTCTTGGGTCAATGATGTGGCCATTGCTTACATACTTGACTTTCTTTGAGATCACCTTCAGAAACCACGTATGAGCTATAGGAGGAAACATTTACAAAGACAATTTCAGGGAAGAACTTCCAAAAAGATAACAAATGACAAAATCAATGACATGTGTAGAGAGCTTCCCTTGGAAAAAGAATGTTCCTTGTCATGGCAGTCCTTTGATAAGAGCAATCAGCAAATTTTGTACCCTCAGTGGACCAGCCCTACTCTGGGAAAATGAGGATTTAAGATCTCTGTGTTATAAATCTGGTTGTAACTGCAGGACCCAAGTTTCAGGACTAGTTCAGAATATATAAATGAAGGCAAGAGAAGGATTCTATGTGATTTTTATTTCACCAGATAGGTAAATTGTAGAATCTCAGATGCCAGGCCCTCTAGAAATAGAAATTCTCAATAATGGCATGGGTTGGCAGACAGTTTACACCTGTTAAAACACAGAGTTCTGCACTTAAAGCTGCCAGTCACCAGCTTTGAGGGAAAGAAAACAGTCCAAGTAATTTGGGGGAACATTATAAGCATTTCAGGATTTAAGCTTCTAGGCACTAGGCAGGGAGGGAAGCTCTTAAAATCTAGTTTCCATTAATAGATAAATAATCAAAATTTTAGTTTGTGTAGCTGTCATAACCAATACCACCTGCAGGGGGATGAGGCAGATAGGTGCAGGAGCAGCCAGAGGCAAAGGGCCCCGGGCTGAGGGTGGCATGTGAGACATCCTGGCACCGCAGACTGGATTTTGAAGCAGGTCCTGTGAGTGAACAGAGTGCCCCGGGCTGGGAGGAAGAGGATGAAATAGGAGGAGGAAGAAGAGGTCAGGTTTAAGGATCCAGATCTAGAAAATGATATCATGGTCCCTTGAGTTTGTGAGCATGACTCCATTCTCAAGAAGGAAAGGGAGATAAGGAACAGGTGCTTCAGGCAGGTGGGTTCCAGGAGAATATAGGCACAAGTTAGAACAAGAGGGGCCACCAGACCCACTTATTGGGGGGCCTCTGAGCTACTTGGCTGAGTCTCCTATTTTACTGGACCTAAAGAGAATGAGGCCCACAGGCTCTGATGGCATAAAAACTGTAGGAGGAGAGGCTAAGGAACCCCAGTTGCCAAAGCTGATCTGAAATGGGCAGGGAGCTAAGCTCACCTGAACATCAATAGATAATGTTCTCTTCTTAGCCTTCACCACAGTCTACAATCTGTGGCTTCAGGAAACACACACACACACTTGCATACTGCCCTTGAGCTCAAACTATGCTCTCAGGGAAATACAAAAATCATTTGCTTATAGCTGTGAAAGTATAGGTTTGCTATTTATAAAAGCACTTGAGGTACTGTTATTTACATATCCTACTTGATTTTGAATAAGTACTCAGAATTTTTCAAGTGTGTATCTTATATAAGGTCCTAACTTGGGGTTGCAAAATCACTTTTCCCTTAATATCTGATTTGAGTGTTGTATTAGATCTTATAGTTTGAAGAGTCAACCTTCATAGAAATCCACAAATATCTCAAATATGGCTCTTGCAAAACCATCTTGACAGGCCGAATTTTCATATTTATAGGTAAAATAGTCAATGCTCAGTTGACCAAATCCTTTAAGCATTTTGGTTACATGGATTTGTATTTTTTTAAACTATCAAACTAAAGATACTGTTTAACGTAAATATACAAATAAAGTTTGTATTTATTCTATAACGTGTGGAACAGGTAAGAATATGTTGTACACCATCCCTAGGTAAGTTTTGTTTGTTTGTTTGTTTTGCTTGTTTTAGTTGATAGAGTAAGTAGTATCTGAGTAGAAATAAATTTAGAAGGTGGAAACTTAAAACATTTCAGTTGGTTCAAGAGGGTTTCAATAAAATTGTAGGATAGAATTCCCTGAGGTGGTCTACAGAATGGCAAGAGGTAGATAGCTTCTCCCTCTCTGGAGTCTCCTTGCCTCTTAGAGCATGCTGGTACCAACCCACCTACAAACCATGACTGTCATCCTCCCTGCCTTACCCCTTCTTACAGGAGGACCCCTTCCAGGTTTCTGATATCTGGTCTGACTCTTAACCCTTCCTTCTCCGACATCATTGTCGACTTCACTCTGAAGCCTTAACCGACTTGGTTTCTCAGATCAGGGCATGTGGAACTTGGCACGTGGGACAGAGAGCTGGAGTTCTTGGCCCCTGGAAGACTTATCATCAACTTAGTTTGTTTTGGATTACACTGCAAAGATCCTACACCACTGAAAAGGAAAACCTGAGGTTTTAGAGAAGTGTAGGGTCACATGATAACTTTAGACCATTCATCCTGGCCTTGCTGGAAGTAGAGGTTCTGGCTCCTCTGCTCCGGGGACTCTAGGTGGGAAACCATGGGAAGCAGAGCCCCATCTCACTGGTGGGAAGTGTTCTGGAGTTAATCCTGGGCAATAGATGCGACAGCCAGTGTGGCTGTGAGTCAAAATGGGGCTTTGACCTTATATTCACTGCCGACCCCTTCAGTTTCCCCACTAAGTGGTAATCTGATGCCTGGGCTGCTTGGCCAAGGCCTGGCATCTGCCTCGCTTTCCTTGGCTCCTCTCCCTGCTCTTGGTGCTCTCTGCTGTTGTGTGCCATCCTCTGGACCAGCCTCCTTTTCTCTGGAAATGTGGCCTTTAGATAGGATCTCAGTCCTCCCCTACCTCCTGTGGGCTCTAGCCACATTTTCTGTTCTTTTTTTTTTTTTAAGATTTTATTTATTTATTTGTTTATTTATTTGTTTATTTATTTATTTATTTAAGAGAGACCACCAGCGGTGGGAAGAACAGAGGGAAGTGAGGATGGAAAGAATCTCAAGCAGACTCCCTGCTGAGTGCAGAGTCCAGTGTGGGTGCAGTCGTATGACCCTCCAGTTATGACCTGAGCCGAAACCAGAAGTTGGACTCTTAACCAACTGAGCCACCCACACACCCCTCGTTTTCTATTCTTGTATGCTTCCATAATTCAAGACCCTTGGTGCTGGGGGCAAATTTGGGTCAGGTCCCCCCTACTCCCAAACTGCCCAGTATCAGCCTGCCTAATTACCAATCACTCTGGTTTCACTTCCATGTTTGTTCTAACTCCTAGGGATTTCCATTTTCTTGCATGCTCAGATAACTCCTTTGTTATTGATTCCTGCACGGCAGGCTACCTGGACACCCATGCTTGCCCCATCTCTGGTCCCTAACTTGCTGCCTCCCCTGGGGTCTCCAAACATAGAAACCTCTTTACCCTTCTTGTGTTGACCTCTAGCTATCCTAGAACCTTAGTATTTCTCAGGTCCCCTAATTTCTGAAGTTTGGAGAAAGAGCAAAAGAAGATAGGAGACTTCCTGACTACAAATCCTTTATTTTTTTTTAAAGATTTTATTTATTCATGAGAGACACAGAGAGAGAGAGAGGCAGAGATACAGGCAGAGGGAAAAACAGGCTCCATGTAGGGAGCCCAATGTGGGACTCAATCCTGGGACTCCAGGATCACCCCCTGAGCCGAAGGCAGACGCCCACCACCAAGCCACCCAGGCAATCCCTATAAATTCTTTAAAAAAGGTTCGTGTGTAAGAAAACTTTCCTTTTCCCCTGGTAAAACTAACCCAATTCCCCCAAGTTTGCAGTAGAGGGAGAAATTCCCAGTGGGGACAGAGAGTTGAATCTCATAGACTGAACTCTCATCTCTGTAAGGAAAGAGTCCTATACGTGGCTCTTAATTTCCCAAAGGACATCACAGACCAGGCTGAAACAGTTGAATAAGACTTTACTAATAATGACAGGGATGACATATGGAAATAAGCATAAACAAGAGCAACACTCTGGATAATGAGGATGACAAGATTCAGCTGTCTTTGAGGAGCAACATTATCCTTAGGAGGAGTGTGTGTGTGTGTGTGTGTGTGTGTACATACTGTCAACAATAAACAAAGCTAGACACACAGTTAAAGCAGAGAAAACAGATTTTATCCAGTAACTACTGACATAAAGAGCCAAGCCCCCATTCTGCTATTTTCTTAAATATTTTATTTATTTGTTTGTTTGTTTATGTATTTATTTATTTATCAATCACAGAGCACACAAGCACAGGGAGCAGCAGAGGGACAAAGAAGCAGACTCCCTGATGAGCAGGGAGCCTGATTTGGAGCTCAATCCCAGGCCCCTGGGATCATCACCTGAGCTGAAAGTAGCTATTTAACCAACTGAACCACCCAGGCACCCCTGACTAGAGCAGGGGAGAGAAAGCAGGTGGGCATTGAAGTAGAGGCAGAGAAGTGAAAAATTATAAAGCATTGGTCAGTAAATGTGATTAGCCCTGCTGTGTCTGCTAGCTGACAATGTTAGGGTTCTGTCCTCCCACAGAGACTGGCAGGTAGAGGCCCTCTACTTCCTAGATAGATTCAAAGGAATGGCTTATCAGGTCCTTGGAAAAGACACTCCTGGGCTATAGGAAATGCAAACGTGTATATCTCAAAGGAATAGAGGACAGATTTACTACTGTAAGACCTTATTAGTAAATGCTCTAAGGGAGGTCAGGGGCCTATCATCAGGTGTTGGCTACAGCAAATGGTAAATTCTTGTGACAGTCTTGAGCTTTTCCAGTCAGAAACACAAAAGGAGGACTGGTCCATCTCAGGGACGTGTTCTCAGGCAGCCGTGTTAGGTTGATCATGTCTGTTAGTGCAGGGGTTTGAATGGAGTGTTCATGCAAAGAACGTTTTCAATTTCAGTGCCCTTGGTGTATTTGCTTTATGAAATAGATACAGTTAAAGGAAAAAGTGTGCCCACCACTCTGGTGGGGAGATTTTAGAAGGGCACTGCCTGTTTTCTACAACTCAACACAAGCCAGGAGTGCAAAAATCCCTCCTTCCAGAACATTCTAAAGGTAAAGAGAAAAATAATGCTAAAACTTCTTTCAACCTATATACGCCAGAGTGGTGCTCTCAAAGTTTTTGGATTATATATCCCACAGTTTCAAAATAGAAACATTTTCAATATTTTCTGTACTATTTTTTCTTAAAATGCTGTTCACAATTTATTAAGTTAATCGTGTCACCTACCAAAAAGTGACAAGTCACAATCTATATCTGAAAAAATACAAGGCTGCTGGGCACAAATCCAGACAAAAACAGGACGGGGTGAGAGGAGGCTGGCAAACTGTTGGCTTAACACGTACAGCAGAAACCAGAGGGAAACATCTGACTACATGAAGAAACCCATGAGTCTGACCTTAGACAAACAGAATTTTTTTTGTGGGTAATAGTCTATTCTTTTATAACAAAAATATAGTAATGGGAGCACCTATTGTGTAATTCACAGAAACATGGCATAGAGCCAGAAGTAGTCAGAGATTGGAACAGTGACAAAACCTGTCTAGGTAAAAATGCTGGGGGTTTTTCATTACCAAAGTGCATCCGAGAAAAGGTCACCCTAGAAACCTGGAGGAAAAATAATACATTAGACTTTGTTCTGACTGAGTCATAAGTAGATATTGGTGGAGGAAGCAATGGGGTTAGTCTTTGTGAAATAGAGCAGCAAATGTTTATTGAGCACCTACTATGTGTCAGGCACAATTCTAGGTACTAGGGCCCACATCCACAAGTAAAACAAAGTTACTGCTCTCATGAGCTACCATACCAGTAAAGAAAGACCGGCAACAACCAAACAAGTATATAAATAATGCCAACTAGTAATAAATGCTGGGAAAGCAGGATAAAGGGTATACACAGGCTACTTTACACAGAGTGAGCACATGTGCTTCCTGATAGAGACAATAACATAGAAATTTGAAGAGAAAATCTGAGGCCTGTGAATATCTGAGGAAGCATGTTCCATTCCAGGTAGAAGGAACAGCCAGTGCAAATGCCCTGAGGCAGGAGGCTCAGTGTCTTCAAAGAATAGTAAAAAGGTCTGTGTAGTTGGAGTGAATTCTGAGCAATGACAAGGAGTCTCAAGGCTGCTGTAAGCACTTTGTATATGATCAGAGTAAGATGATAGGGCATAAGACAAGTTTAGAAATGCTAAAGATTCACAAATGTTGCATACCCAAGCTTGTGGCTTACACATTCAAGTCTGCTGCATTCCCAGTGGCAGTAGCTAGGATCTGCTGAACGCAAGGTTTTTGTAAACCCAACAAACATTAATCTCTTTCTCCAAATCCTTGGTCTTTCTGAGCCTGCCCCACTCATACCAACGTTGGCTGGGCTGCCTCTCCCAACTACCTATTTACATGAGCCTAGGGTGGGGGGTTTGGGGAAAGCTTCTCAAATAAGGTCTATCATTCCCTGCATAAATAGAAATGGCAGCGCTCACATACATGGGCATCCAGGTAAGAATGATATCACTAGTGGTGGTGGTGATGAAGTGGGGCAAAGGGGATGAAAACCGGAACTTTTAAAGTCAGTGGACCCCCAGGAAGCCTAGATGATATTTGGAAACTTCTTACCAGTAGTTCAAAATAATTCAGACTGTGGTCAGCACATTAAAAAAATCAAAATCCTTAGTGGTTAAGTGCAAACCAACAAGCTATTTATTTAAAAGATCTCTCTAAAGTGTGTATGGCAATTCAGATGCAAACACTAAAAGCATTACTTCCAGATGACTTTAGAAATTGCGTCTTCGGGCAGCCTGGGTGGCTCAGTGGTTTAGTGCCGCCTTCAGCCCAGGGCCTACCTAATCCTGGAGACCCGGGATTGAGTCCCACATTGGGCTCCCTGCATGGAGCCTGCTTCTCCCTCTGCCTGTCTCTCTGCCTCTCTCTCTCTCTCTCTCTCTCTCATGAATAAATAAAAATCTTATTTAAAAAATCGCATCTTCCCTGGAGGTAGTTGGAACTCTCAGTAGAGACCAAGGCTGGAGATGAGGTGCATTCGACTAGGTTCCAGCATTGTCACGCAACCTCCCTGCCTCCCAAGGAGGGTTATGATAGGGGCTGGATTTTGGTGGCCTTTGTGACTACCGCACCCTGCAGAGAATCTGTTGCCTGGCAGGAATAATGTGCAGGGGTGGGGTCCTGAGAAGCTGCCACCCCAGCAATGGCCACCACCATTACCAGTCACTGGACACACATTAAATGTTGAAGGATGAAAACTGGTGATATCTTTTGTTTGGACTGTACAATATTTTTTTAAGATGGCAACACTGGGGCTGTATTTCTACTTAACAACTGGCTGGGACAGAAGGAAATGTTCTCTTTAGAAAGTGGCTGTGCTCTCTAGTTTACCAGACTCCACTAACCTGCTTGGCCCCAAAGGCATTTGAGTTTGCAGCCTCTGACATCTGTCCTGTTCTTGTACCAGGACGACTGGGTGGCTTAGCAGTTGAGCGTCTGCCTTTGGCTCAGGGCATGATCCCAGACTACCGAGATTGAATCCCACATTGGGCTTCCTGTATGGAGCCTGCTTCTCCCTCTGCCTATGTCTCTGCCTCTCTCTGTGTGTCTTTCATGAAGGAATAAGTAAAATCTTTAAAAAAAAAAAATTAGTTTGTCCTACTACCAGCTGCTGAAAAAATTATTCTTTTTTGTTTTTGAATCATTGGTCCCTTTGGTTTTTTGGGGTTTTTAAAAAAGATTTATTTATTTATTTGAGAGAGAGAATAGGGGGCGAGGAGCAGAGGGAGAGAATCATCAAGCAGACTCCCAGCTGAACATGCAGCCCCACACAGGGCTCAATCCCAGGACCCTGAAATCAGGACCAGAGCTGCCCAAGCAACGCAGGTGCCACTGAACTGTGCATCTTTAAGGTGTACTATTTGAGGGCACTTGACTGGCTTAGTAGGTGGAGCATGCAACTGACTATTTGATCTATTTGAGCCTCACATTGGATGCAGAGATTACTTAAAAAAAACTTTTTAAAAATGTATACTATTTGATGTTTTGACATATCTATGCATTCATGAAACCATCATTACAAACAAGATGATAAAACCATTCACCTTCAAAGGTTCTCCTGCCCTTTGGGAATCCCTCCCTCTCATCCATTCCCATCTATATAGGGAAGCAATGATCTGATTTCTGTCAGTATAAATCAGTTTGCATTTTCTAGAACCTTTGCATTTTCTAGGTTCTTTATAGAAGAATGTACAACTTGTACTCTTTTTTTTTTTTTGGCCTGGCTTCTTTCACTCAGCAATTATCTTGAGATTCATTTTTATTCTTGTATCAGTACATTCATTTCTTTTCAAAAAACAGCTTTGTTGAGATTCACATGATGTAAGTGTACAATTTAATTGCACACTTACATTACAAAGCTTTTACAAAGCTTTGCAAACATAGCCAAAATCAGATTGTAGAATATTTTCGTCACCCCCAAAAGAAACCTCATGCCTCTTTGCAGTCACCCTCAGTTCTACCCACAGCCCCAAGCAAAGGCTGTTCCACATTTTGCCTCTATATATTTACTTACTTTTGATATTTCATATATATGGAATGATACAATATGTGTCGTGCTGGCTGGCTTTTTTGATTTACCAATGTTTTCAAGGATCAGGTATATTGTAACATGTATTCCATTGAATGGTTATAACATAGTTATCCTTTTTTCCATTGATGGAAACATTTGAATTGTTTCCACCTTTTGGCTATTATGAATAATGCTGCTATAAACATTTGTATACCAGTTTCTATGTGGACATGTATATCTCTTAGGTGTGTGCTTATGAAATTGCTGAGTCATGCAGTAACATGCCAACATGCCAACTCTGCTTAACATTCTGAAAAAACTGCCACACAATTTTCTAAGTGACTGCACAATTTTAGATCCCCTATAGCAATGTACAAGGGTTCAATTTCTGTACATCCTTGACAACATTTGCTATTGTGTTTTTTATTAAATCCATTCTAGTCGATATGAAGTAGTATCTCATTGTGGTTTTCGTTTCCATTTCCCTAACAACTAGTAATGAATATTTTTTCATATGCTCATAGGCCATTCTTATTTTTTCTTTGAAGAAATGTCTCTTGAGAGAGTCCAAAAGTAATAGACCAGAAAGGAACAGAGACAATATACAGAAACAGTGACTTTACAGGTAATATAATTGTACTAAATTCATATCTTTCAGTAGTTACTCTGAATGTATATGGGCTAAATGCTCCAATCAAAAGACACAGGTTATCAGAAGAACAAGACTCATCAATATGCTGTCTATAGGAGACCATGTTAGACCCAAAGACATCTCCAGATTGAAACTGAGGGGTGGAAAGCCATTTATCATGCTAATGGACATCAAAAGAAAGCTAAGGTAGCAATCCTTATCAGAGAAAATAGATTTTATTTTATTATTTTTTTAAGATTTTATTTATTTATTCATGAGAGACATATATAGAGAGAGGCAGAGACACAAGCAGAGGGAGAAGCAGGCTCCATGCAGGGAGCCTGATGTGGGACTCGATCCCGGATCTCCAGGATCAGGCCCTGGGCTGAAGGTAGCACTAAACCGCTGAGCCACCTGGGTTGCCCCAAGAAAATAGATTTTAAACCAAAGACTGTAATAAGAGATGAAGAAGGTCACTAGATCAGAATTAAAGAGTCTATCCAACAAGAAGATATAAAAATTGTAAATATTTGTGCCCCTAACAAAGGAGCAGCCATTTATATAAGCCAATTAATAACAAAATTAAAGAATCACATCAATAATACAATAATACTAAGGTACTTTAACACCACACTTATAGCAATGGACAGATCATCTAAGCAGAAGATCAACAAGGAAACAAGGGCTTTGAACAACACACTGGACCAGATGTACTTCACAAATAAATTCAGAGCATTCCATCCTAAAGCAACAGAACACACATTCTTCTTGAGTGCACCTGGAACATTCTCCAGAATGGATCACATACTGGGTCACAAATCAGGTCTCAATTGGTACCAAAAGATTGGAATTATTCCCTACATATTTTCAGATCACAATGCTTTAAAACACTATCACAAGAAAACTCAATCACAAGAGGAAATTTGGAAGGAAAACCAATGCATGGAGGTTAAAGACATCCTTTTAGAGAATGAATGGGTCAACCAGGAATTAATGAAGAGTTTTAAAAATTCATATAAACAAATAAAAATGAAAACACAACTGTTCAAAACCTTTGGGTGCAGCAAAGGCAGTCCCAAGAGGGAAGTACATTGCAATACAAGCCTTTCTCAAGAAACAAGAAAAGTTTCAAATACACAACCTAACCTTACACAGTTAGAGAAAGAACAGCCAATAAACCCTAAACCCAGCAGGAGAAGAGAATTAATGAAGATTGGAGCAGAAATCAATGAAATAGAAAGCAAAAGAACAGTAGAACAGATCAATGAAACTAGGAGCTGGTTCTTTGAAAGAATTAATACGATTTATAAAGATTGATAAACCCTGGCCAGACTTATCAAAAAGAAGAGAAAGGACCCAAGTTAGTAAAATCATGAATGAAAGTGGAGATATCACAACCAACACCGAAGAAATACAATTATAAGAACGTATTATGAGCAACTATATGCCAACAAATTAGGCAATCTGGAAGAAATGGATCCATTCCTAGAAATGTAAAAACTATCAAAACTGAAACAGAAAGAAAACCAGAACAGACCCATAACCAGCAAGGAAATTGAAGCAGTAATCAAAATTCAACAAGAGGTCAGGGCCAGATGGCTTCTCAGGGGAATTCTACCAAACATTTAAAGGAGAATTAATACCCACTCTTCTGAAGTTGTTTAAAAAAGTAGAAATGAGGCTCCATAGGTCAGGGGTTAGAGCACTGGTCTTGTAAAAAAGTAGAAATGGAAAGAAAACTTCCAAATTCTTTCTATGAGACCAATATTACCTTGATCCCAAAACCAAACAAAGATCCCAACCACAGGGACGCCTGGGTGGCTCAGTGGTTGAGCGTCTGCCTTGGCTCAGGGCGTGATCCCGGGGTCCTGGGATTGAGTCCCACATCGGGCCACCTGCATAGAGCCTGGTTTTCCCTCTGCCTGTGTCTCTGCCTCTCTCTGTGTGTCTCTCATGAATAAATAAATAACATCTTTAATAAAATTAATTAATTTTTTGATTAAATTTAAAAAATATCCCACCCAAAAGGAGCATTACAGACCAATATCCCTGATGAACATGGATGCATAAATTCTCACCAAGATACTAGCCAATAGGATCCAACAGTACGTTAGAATGATTATTCACCACAACCAAGTGGGATTTATTCCTGGGCTGCAAGGTTGGGTTCAACATTAGCAAATCGATCAATGTGATACACTACATTAATAAAAGAAAGAACAAGAACCATATGGTCCTCCCAATAGATGCAGAAAAAGCATTTGACAAAATGCAGCATCCTTTCTTGATTAAAACTCTCCACAATGTAGGGAGAGGGAACATACCTCAATATCATAAAAGCCATCTACAAAAATCCCACAGCAAATATCATTCCCAATGGGAAAAACTGAGAGTTTTCCCCTAAGGTCAGGAACACGACAGGGATGCCCACTCTCGCCACTGTTGTTCAACATGGTACTGTAAGTCCTAGCCTCAGCAATCAAACAACAAGATAAAAGGCATCCGAATCAGCAAAGAAGAAGTCAAACTCTCACTCTTTGCAGATGACATGATATTCTATGTGGAAAACACAAAAGACTCCACTCAAAAATTGCTAAAAACCCATACGGTAATTCAGCAAAGTGGCAGGATATAAAATCAATGCACAGAAACCAGTTGCATTTCTATACACTAACAATGAGACAGAAGAAAGAAAAATTAAGAAATTGATCCATTTACAATTGCACCAAAACCCATAAGATACTTAGGAATAAATCTAACCAAAGAGGTAAAGGACTTGTATTCTGAAAACTATAGAACACTCAGTTAAGAAATTGTGGAAGACAAAAAGAAATGGAAAAACATTCTATGTTCGTGGGTTAGAAGAACAAAAATTGTTAAAATGTCCATGCTTCCCAGAGCAATCTGTACATTCAATGCAATCTCTATCAAAATACCATCAACATTTTTCATAGAGCTGGAACAAATAATCCTAAAATTTGTATAGAACCAGAAAAGACCCCGAATAACCAAAGGAAAGTTGAAAAAGAAAGCTAAAGCTGGTGGCATTCACAATTCTGGACTTCAAACTCGATTACAAACCTGTAATCATCAAGACAGTGTGGTACTGGCACAAAAACAGACACATAGATCAATGGAGCAGAATAGAGAACCCAGAAATGGACCCTCAACTCTATGATCAACTAATCTATGATCAACAAAGCAGGAAAGAATATCCAATAGAGAAAAGACAGTCTCTTCAACAAATGGTGTTGGGAAAATTGGACAGCCACATGCAGAAGAATGAAACTGGACCATTGTCTTACACAAAAATAGACTCAAAATGGATGAAAGACCTAAATGTGAGCCAGGAATCCATCAAAATCCTAGAGGAGAACACAGGCAGCAACCTCTGCGACCTTAGCTACAGCAGCATCTGGCTAGACACAGCTTCAAAGGCAAGGGAAACAAAGGCAAAAATGAACTATTGGGACTTCAAGATAAAAAGCTTTTACACAGCAAAAGAAACCGTGGACAAAATCAAAAGACAACCTACAGAATGGGAGAAGATATTTGCAAATATTATCAGAGAAAGGGTTGGTATCCAAAATCTACAAAGAACTTATCAAACTCAACACCCAAAGAATAAATAATCCAATTGAGAAAATGGGCAGAAGACATGAACAGATATTTCTCCAAAGAAGACATACAGACACATGAAAAAATGCTCAACATCACTCAGCATCAGGGAAATACAAATCAAAACCAACAGTGAGATACCACCTCACCACCAGTAAGAATGTCTAAAATTAACAAGAAACGGGCAGCCCCAGTGGCGCAGCGCTTTAGCGCGTCCTGCAGCCTGGGGTGTGATCCTGGAGACCCTGGATCGAGTCCCACGTCAGGCTCTCTGTATGATGCCTGCTTCTCCCTCTGCCTGTGTCTCTGCCTCTCTCTCTGTCTCTATGAATAAATAAATAAAATCTTTAAAAAATAAAAATAAAATTAACAAGAAATGACAAATGT
This sequence comes from Canis aureus, assembly GCF_053574225.1. Classification (NCBI taxonomy): domain Eukaryota; kingdom Metazoa; phylum Chordata; class Mammalia; order Carnivora; family Canidae; genus Canis; species Canis aureus. The sequence continues at coordinate 21,032,257 of NC_135641.1, read as the reverse complement.
TGGCAAGGATTTGGAGAAAGCGGACCCCTCAAACACTGTTGGTGGGAATATAAACTGGTAGAGCCACTCTGGTAAACAGTATGGAGGTTCCTCAAAAAGAGAGAAATAGAGCTACCCTATGACCTAGCAATTGCATGACTAGGTATTTATCTAAAGAATACAAATGTAGTAATTGGAAGGGGCACCTGCACCCCAATGTTTATCGCAGCAATGTCAAAAATAGCCAACTATGGAAAGAGCCTGAATGTCCATCAACAGATGAATGGATAAAGAAGATGTGGTATGTATATACACAATGGACTACTACTCAGCCATCAAAAAATGAAATCTTGCCATTTGGAGTGATATGGATGGAACTAGAGGATATTATGCTAAGCAAATAAGTCAGTCAGAGAAAGACAATTATCATATGATTTCACTCATGTGAAATTTAATAAACAAAACAGAGGAGCATAGATGAAGGGAGGGAAAAATAAAACAAGATGAAATCAGAGAGGGAAACAAACCACAAGAAACTTTTAACCATAGAAACAAACTGAGGGTGGCTGTAGGGGAGAGGGTGGGGGGATGGGCGATAAGGAGGGCGCATGATGTAATGAGCACTGGGTGTTATATACAACTGATGAATCACTGAACTCTACCTTGAAACTGAATACACTGTAAGTGAATTAATAGAATGCAAATAAAATAAAAATTTTAAAAATGTCTCTTGAAATTTTTTGTTCATTTTTAAATTGAGCTATTTATTTTTTATTGAATTGTATGAATTTTCTGTATATTTTGGATATGAATTATCAGACATGATTTGCAAACTTTTTCTCTCAGTGTCTGCATTGTCTTTTTGCTTTTTTGTGTGTTTTGGAGCTTGACATGTAAAAAATTTGATGGACTTGGAATGCCTGGGTGGCTCAGTGGTTGAGCGTCTGCCTTGGGCTGAGGGCGTGATCCTAGGAACCAGGCTCGAGTCCTGCATCAGGATCCTTGCAGGGAGCCTGCTCCTCCCTCTGCCTATGTCTCTGCTTCTCTCTCTGTCTGTGTCTCTCAAGAATAAATAAAATAAAATCTTTTTAAAATTTTTTGATGGACTTTTTTTGTTGTTGTTGCTTGTGCTTTTGGTGTTTTATCTAAGGAATCATTGGCTAACCCAAGGACCTGAAAATTTACTCCTGTGTTTTTATCTTAGAGTTTTCCAGTCTTTGTTCTCATGTTTAGGTCTATGATCCATTTTGAGTTAATTTTTATTAAAAATTTACTGTATAGTGTGAGAGACAGGGCCAATTTCATGCTTTTTTGTTAGTAGATGCCCAGTTGTCCCAGTATCATTTGTTAGAAAATCTATTCTCTCCCCCACTGAATTGTCTTGACAGGAAGAAAAACTGAAGGACATCCAGCCTGGAAAGGAAGAATTAAAATTACTTTTATTTATTTTTGTTTTTATTTTTTTAAAGATTTTTATTTATTCATGAGACACAGCAAGAGAGAGAGGCAGAGACTTAGGTAGAGGGAGAAGCAGGCTCCACGTGGAGAGCCTGATATGGAACTCGATCCCGGATCCCGGGATCACGCCCTGGGCCAAAGGCAGACGCTCAATGGCTAAGCCACCCAGGCGTCCCTAAAATTATTTTTTATTTGCAGATGACACATGTATCTATGTGGATAATGTGATGGAGTCAGTAAAAAAAAAAAAGAAAACAACAACAACAACAAAAACTTTTAGGGACCATAAGGTAACAAACCATAAGGCAGAAACCATAAGGTAGGGGCACCTGGGTGGCGCAGTGGTTGAGCATCTGCCCTTGGCTCAGGTCGTGGTCCTGGGATCCTGGGATCAAGTCCCACATCAGGATCTCTGTAGGGAGATTACTTCTCCCTCTGCCTCTCTCTCTGTGTCTCCATGAATAAATAAATAAAATATTTTTTAAAAAAAGAAACCATAAAGTAACAAATGTTTGTTGTTTTAAGCTATGAAGATATGGGGGGATTTGTTACATAGCAAGTGATTACAATGTGTGGAGTGAAGGGCAGAGAGCAGAGGAGAAGCTGGCTCAGGGAGGTGCCTCCCCCTGCCCTCCTCCAGATGTGACCTGGGGACATCTATAGTAACACCCAGAGACTCCTCTCTAGGGCAGTCATCCAACCCAGACCCCCTTACACCAGGAGCAGACCGTGAGGAAGAGGAATGGCAGTCTTGCTGGAAGGCTGGAAGGGAGGAAATGGAGAAGCCTTGTCCTTGACCACCCTCCCCCAACCACCACTGTGTGAACAGAAGGCCTGAGTCTCCAGGGGCCATGGCCTCAGTGCCCTGACAAAGCAGTGGGCCAGGAACCCCAGAGCCACCCGCTGCAAAACCAGGGGTGGGGCCAGGCCCTGAGGCCTCTGGCAGCCAAGGAGCACCCACAGCTTGGGGGCGGCAGGGCTGGGGGACAATGCTGCAACTGAGAGACCTGACAGCCGATTCCAGCCACTCCACAGGTAAGTGGCACCTGGGGTAAAATGATGACCAGGCACTGGTGGCTGCTTTCCCCTCTCCTGTGGGCCCAGCAGGAGGGGACGGGGATCCTCAGCCAGGCACAGGGCTGGCACAGAGGACCTCACACACTTGGCCACGGTTAGACTGCAGCATTTCGGGGTCATCTGGGCCATTCCCTGCCTTCAGGAAGGATCTGCCTAAGCCTGGAGAGAGAAATGATCCTCTCAGCACTGACAATCCCCAGATGCCACCTCCTTGCTGGGGACTGTCACCACATGGCCTCCTTCATTCCTGCTACCAAGCGAGGGTGGGGAGGATGCCCCCAGTTTAGTCTAGACTAGAGATGTCTATACTCCTTAGGGTGCAGCCACAAAGAGATGCCAGTTTCACATCCAGCAGTGTTCACAACATAATACACTTCTTTTTTTTTTTTTTTAACATAATACACTTCTAAAATGAAAACAACTTTATGGAACAATAGTCCCCTTACAGGGTATGATGTCCTATCTGATCTGTTCTATTACTCTAGTCCACTGTATTCTGTTGTGTTCTATTCTATTCTGTCCTATTCTGTTCTGGGGCCAGAGGAGGAGAGGGGCTGTGGAGGTGGTGGGTTCACCCACGATCACCTCACAAGACCCTTCAAGGGAGAATTTCTTCTGTGAGCCCTCCTATGTCTCCCCCATGGGCCCCGGGGCTCTTGGCAGCAGAGACTCTACTCTCTTCACCCAGTATCCCCCATGGCTCCCGGAAGAACCTCAGAATTCTCAGAACCAGCAAACCTCCGAGAACGTCCCTCAGTCTAAGCTGGAAGTGCAGGGGAGAAAGTGCATCTCACAGTCAGAGTTTTGCTGTATGTCTGTCATTTGCACATCGAATCCCTTCCTCCTGGATTCACTGGCCATGGGCTCTTAGGGGGTCTCAGGTACTAAGTCATAGGGACTATAGAGGTGACAGCCCTAAGGGGACCCCCGGGTCTGGCAGTCACATGAGTGATTAATGAAAGGCACATTGTGCAGTGGTAGGAGCAGGGGCCTTGGAGCCAGTGAGACCTGAGTGCAGTTCTGACTTTGCCACTCATTTGCTAGCTGTGTGATCTTGGGTAAGCCATGTAGCCTCTCTGAGCATCAGTTTATCTGCAAAAGGGAGGTGATACTACTTATTTTGCAAGATTGATGTGAGGATTAGCAAAAATGCATATAACTCACAGTGCCTGGGAACTAAAAAATAACACATGGGATGATCATTGTTAATCATAATTACTCGCATACTCACTAGAGGGTCTCAGGACCACTCTGAATACTTCAGGTGTGCTGCTATGAGTGAGTTTTGGGGGAGACTGGGCTACTATTGTTTTCATCCTAGACAAAAAAGAAATAAACACCTAGGGAAAGAAGCTGGTTGTTTGTCATGAAGAGCCTTAATAATAAAAGGAGAGGAAACACACACACCAAACCAAACCAAGAACATGGGCCCTTGCCAAGCATTCACCCTGGCTACAAAGGATAGTTGCATTCTTGGAAAATGAATGGAATGACTCTGGTCCTGGCCAGTGTCCAGCAGTCTGCAGGGAAGACATACCCCTGGTCTCTGGGGGCACTCCCAGCCCACGCGCCAGAATAAACACAAAATGTGTTGACAGAAAAGTACCAGATGAATGAGAATGGTGGGCCATGGAAATTCATGCTGATGAGACCTGGGGACCATTCTCTCTTTCCTAGGCAGACCTTCTTCAGCGCTGCATGACTTAGGAAATTTAGTGTTTGGCCTTAGTCTTTTTTAAATACCAGCACTGTCATTTTGCTTTAACTAATTGAATAGAAGCTTGTAACTAGTGAATATAATAGGGAATTTAAATTATCCCGATTACAAAACACATTTTCAGTGAATTCCAGACTGTGAAACAAATGTCATGACGAGATGAATTACTTTGCTCTAAGTCTGGGGTTCTCCTTATTGTCCACTAGATGGCGGGGTGGGATCACACTAGTACCTAGCTCCGAGGCCACTCTCCCATGCGGGTGTAAGGTCGAGGGAACTGTATTTTTGTTTTGGTTCCCTCTAAATCTTGTTTTCCTTCCAAAAAATATGTTTACTTTTATTTTACATATGCACAGCTTTTTAAGGGGCCTAACACAAAAGGAGGTGTGCCATTTCCCTGTCCGAAGCTCCAAGCCCAGGTGTTTTCATCTTTGAGGAACAAACTGTTGATGGTACCGGTTAGTAATGAGTGAACTGGGACCCTGAGCCACGTGCTGTGCTAAGAGCTTCATCTCATCTCTTCTGCACAGACAGACTAGAAAGTGTTGCTTTCAGTTATTTAAAAAGCGCTGTCATTTTGTTGCATGAACATTTTGTCATTAAGGCTTCTGATTCAAGGATTTCAAATGTGACTATACTGGCCACATGAAGAATTTGGGTGACCAAGTGTCTGTGAGGCTGGCCTCCAGAAAGAGACCACTTTTGGATGCCCAGGTTTTCATTCTTGGCAGGGACAGCAATTCGACAGAGCTCGGTACTTCTTGCACAAAGAAGGAGCAAACATCGGGATAAGTGAATCAGCACAAAGCCAGTCCAGAAACAAAAAAGCAGAAACTGTATGACCGAGAAACCTGTAATTATAATCACTGGAAGCAAAAAGGTTCCTTCCTTTCCGATATAATCAAGTATCCAAATGAGTCAGCCCTGGGCCCTTTATTCAGCATCTGCCAGGTGCCAGGCACGGTGCTAGGGGCTTTTATTATTATTTAATCCTCATTTACTCCTTACAACCACTCTTGACAGAGGTGTCTTGAGTGTGGGAAGATACAAAGGCAATCCCACTGAGTCGTTAAGGTCATTTACTGGGCCTTATCTCCGCAGCCAACATTCTGCTCAGGGAAGTAGAGACTGAATCAGAAATGCTGGGGGGGACTCTCTTGGGCAGAAGCCTATGGAGCGAGTATAGAAGTTTTTGAATATGCTGCTTAAAAGCCTGTAATGTCTTGCCACTTCCCTAAAGCCAAGGTTCTCCCAAGGCCTGCAGAGCCCTACACACTCTTTTCCCTCATGATTTCTCTTGCTAACCTCATTTAGTTTCTTCCTTTCTTTTTTTTTAACACAAGTCTACAGCTAAGAAAAGATTAGCCTTTGCAGTTTCCGGAAATCCACCCCCTTCTTTTTTCTACCTCAGGAGTCAGCAAAAATACCCAGTGGACCAAAAGCCCATTTTTGTATAGCTTACAAGCTAAGAATGGTGTTTACATTTGTAAATGGTTGAAAAAAAATCAGAAGCATATATTTCATGACATGAAAATTATATGAAGTTCAAACTTCAGTGTCAGTAGATCATAGTGTCATGTGTTATTAGAACACAGCTAAAGCCACTTCAAGAGGTCCCCACCATATTCTGACCACAGAGGGGCCAGAGATCCTGCTCCTTAAGATACTATTAGAGGTCTTGAGTTTTTGCACTGGTTAAAACCTGTATATTCTACAGGAATTATGAAAGAAGCCCCCTTGCTAAACCATACATTCTTTCTACCCTGGGGTTCTGTCTCATGTTAAAACAATCACCATTTCCTCCAAGAGAAACTTGGTGTGGTCTCTATTAGAATATATATATATACACACACACACATATATGTACATATGTATATATATGTATATATATTCATACACACACAAAGCCATTCTATCTTGTTATAACGTGAATTTCTTTGATAACTGAAGAAGTTGAACATATTTTCCTACTTCTGTGAACTGCCTTTGTTTATCTTTTATTTATTAATCTGCAAGGGCTCATTACACATTGAGGCTACCAACCTTTTGTCATATATGAGGCAAACTATTTCCCCAGTTTTTCATTTGTCTTTTATTTTCTATAGTTTATTGTATTATTATTTCTCCCTGTTTTGTTCTTAGAAAGACACCCCACACTAGAATCCCATGATCCTTTCTAAATTATGCGAAAAAAAATCTCAACAATCTGGATTTCTAATTACTATGTCCTATATAGCATAGTTGCATTCCTCAGGACCCTTTGCCCCTAAATACTTCAGTGGGAATTTCCTTAGAATAATCATAGTGCAGTATTAATTTTATAAATTACACCGATATAACACTTTTAACCCATGTACTCCCTGTGTTTGTATAGCCCGCAAGCTAAGAATGGTTTATATATTTTGGTTTGTTTGTTAAAAATTTTATTTTTAAGTAATCTCTACACTAGAGATTACTACACACTAAGTGTGGGGCTTGAACTCACAACCCTGCGATCAAAAGTCATATATTCTACGACTGAGCCAGCCAGGCTCCCCATATATTTTTATTTTTTTTAATTTTTTTTTTAAAGATTTTATTTATTTATTTATTCATGAAAGACTGAGAGACAGAGAGAGCCAGAAACAAAGGCAGAGGGAGAAGCAGGCTCCATGCACCGGGAGCCCGATGTGGGATTCGATCCCGGGTCTCCAGGATCGCGCCCTGGGCCAAAGGCAGGTGCCAAACCGCTGCGCCACCCAGGGATCCCTCCCCATATATTTTTAAATAATTGAAAAAACTAAAAGAATATTTTGTGATGTGTGAAAATTATATGGAATTTAAATGTCTCTTTATATGTAAAGTTTTATGGAAACACAGACACGCCTATTTGTTTCCATATTGTCTAGCTGTTTTTGTGCTATCGTGGTAAGATCATATGGTCTGCAAAGCCTAATATATTTACTATATGGCCCTTTACAAAAAAAGTTTGCTGAGCCCTGACTTAGGCCAGTGTTCTGTGACCATTTTCCACATCTTTCATAGTTTAATCATCCTCGAATCATCCTAGTTCAGTTCCAGTCCCAGCCTTCAGTCAAGCTGTCTCTTTTCACAGATTCAGCCAAAATCAGTACCACAGACTTGATCCTGTTTCCTGGTCTAAAATAATTCAGCTCATTCACCAAATATTTATTGACTCTTGCTATGAGACACACATATTTATAGGTACTTAAGATAGAACAATGAGCCAGACACATTCCCAGACTTTTTAGTAAGTTCTTATGCTACTAGACGAGATAAGAAAAAATTATGATAATATAGAACAAGAAGGTGATAGTGATATTTACCCAAGATTTTACATTAGCTGGAGGGACATCTAATTTAGCCAGGGGTAGGGGGAAGACACTGGCAATGTTAAGTGTTAGCAGTTTGAGCAGAGTTTTAAAAAAAGAAGGGAGGAGCTCAGGTGGGGAAATGTGGGGTGGGGGGGGAGGGGTTGGCTGGGGACCAGGGTGAAGGAGGGAGCAGAGGCTAGAGATGTACCCTCTCCCAGGAGTTCTGTGGGAGGGCTGGGCCAACTATGGTAGGTTTATAGAGTGACAGAAGCAGATAGAACCTTAAAGGCCATCCAGCGCATCCCCCCCTTTTACAGATGAAACAACAAAGGCCCAAAGCCCTGAAGTGATTTGTAACTTTGGAAAGTTAGGATGGAAATTGAGATGTCCTGCCTTTCACTGACTTCACTGTTCTTTTTCTTTTGAGATTTTATTTATTTATTCATGGGAGACAGAGAGAGAGGTAGAGACAAGGCAGAGGGAGAAGCAGGCTCCCCTCGGGGAGCCCGAAGAGGGACTTGATCCCAGGACCCTGGAATCATGCCCTGAGCCAAAGGCAGATGCTCAACCACTGAGCCACCCAGGTGCTCCTGACTTCACAGTTCTTTTCCCCAAATCATAATGTTTGGGGCCTGAATTGCTGAATATCTTAAGTCCTAGTTGCTGGCTATTAAGTGAAACACAAAATGAAACTAGTGTTATAAAATACTGAGATTCAGGGACTGCGGTTCCAGCTCTATTGCTAACCTACTGGAGAACCTCGAGCCAGTCACTTCTCTTCTCAGGTCTCAGTTCCTTTATGTGTAAAAGAGCTGGGCTAGATCATTTTTAATAGCCCTCCCCACTCTAAGATTATTCTATAAATGAAAAAAAAAAGATTATTCTATAAATGTATTTCTGAAATATTTTGTCATATGGTCTTTGCTCTAATCACACCTTGCTTTTCATTCCTTCACATCCTCAATGAACTAAATACCAAATGTGTAACCGCAAAGCGCCCCAAAACAGTAAGGAGAAGGGGAATCAGCATGGGCTGGAGATGTCCTGGAGAAGGTGGAACCTGAGCTGTCCTCTGTAAGAGGTAAGGGGGAGACAGGGGGGTCCAGGAAGAAGGAAACATGAGTGGGGCCTGGCAGGAGCCACGCTGCTGGAGCAGGGGCTGGATGGGCACCCAGGGAGGCAGGGGCTGGATGGGCACTCAGGGAGGCAGGGGCACCCCAGATGGAGGAGTAGCCTGTCCTGCCAGGCTACAGTGTAGACTTGATGCAGGAGCCCAAGGGAAGGTATGGGAGACTCATTCGGCCAGCAGAGCAGACAAGGCTCCAGGAGCCCGTGCCATTAAGCACAGAAGAGGCCCCGAGGGCTCTGACTTAGGAAAAGATGCTCTTACTTCTACATCTTTCTTCTGTTTCAACGAGGTGTTCGGTAATTATGCAATAAATTCTCAGAAGTGTAAATGGTAGCAAAATGAATGCTACAGACTCACGCAACGATCATGTTGGAACCAAAGATATTTTAAGCACTAAGAAAAAAACTTGATGAGTATAAACACTCCCCTGGCTTTAAGAGGCTTACAGTTGAAAGTATGGCTCACTTGCTCCTTCTGTCATCACTTCCTTCCTTTCTCCTTTTGTGTCTCATTTTATCTTTGTGATGGTGGGACTTGCTCTTATATTTCTAATTGTTTTTACATACCAAACTACTGCAAATGCTTTTTGGAAGTGGGTAGGAGATACATAAATTATTAAAGTTCCTGTAGATCTATTTTCTTCAATGTCTCATTATACTAATATTTACAAAATAGCTTTTCATAAAACAACAAAAAAACAAAACAAAACAAAACAAAATAGCTCTTCATAGAGCCCTTTTGGACAGACGAAGCCCTTTGTAAACCCATGTTTTTAAATCTAATTCAAGTTAATTTACATTTGTATAGTATTTTAAGGATCAAGAAGGTGGAGTCTTTCCCTGGTGTGTGTTATTTTGTTTGAGCCACAATCTCAGCAGTGAGCTCCTCCATCTCCAGCACCTAGCACTGATTTTGACATAGATTCTCCATAAATGCATTATTGAAAAAAATGAATGATCGAATAAGTCAGAAATATTTCTGTGAGCAAGAATATGTTCTAATCATGATTCTTGTTTCACTGAAGAGGAAGCGGTGGTGTGCTGGAGTCTCTGGGACTATCTCAGAAGAGCCAATGGCACATATTTCTTACCAGCTCTACTACAACTAAATGACTTTGATGTAGGAAAGATGTTAGGGTTCGAAGCCAACGGCCAAGAAAGAATTCTTGAGACGTCTTTGGTACAAAAAGGTGGTTTTAGGGATCCCTGGGTGGTGCAGCGGTTTAGCGCCTGCCTTTGGCCCAGGGCATGATCTTGGAGACCCGGGATCGAATCCCACGTCGGGCTCCCGGTGCATGGAGCCTGCTTCTCCCTCTGCCTGTGTCTCTGCCTCTCTCTCTCTCTCTCTCTCTCTCTCTCTCTCTCTCTCCGCTGTGTGCCTATCATAAATAAATAAAATTTAAAAAAATAAAAATAAAACAAAAAGGTGGTTTTATTAAAGCACGAGGACAGGCCCCATGGGAAGAAAGAGCTGCAATGGGGTCGTGAGGGCTGGTGATGATATATCTTCAAGTTGGGAGGAAGTTAAGGAAAATTAAGTCTTCCAGGTATTTTGGAAACAAGGTTTCCAGGATCCTGAGGGGGCTAGCTATTGTTGGGAAAGGTCATATATTATTATTTAGTAAACCCTCAGTCATGATGATGTGAGAAACAAAGGCAGAAGAAAAATTATTACCTTTCTTTACTACATACAGCCCATTGACAAGTCCTTGAAAAGAGCCGAGGGACCTTCCTCTAGGGACTCAACTGCTGGATGTTGATACTTTGCTAAGGGCAAGAGGCAATTTTAGCCCAACCCCAAGATCCTGTAAGTCTACTTTAACATATAAAAATTCCTTTGGAAGCTCCCTTTATCTCTACCCCCAACCCAAGATAACATGTTGGCAATCATCCTCCAAGCATATGACCCACTTTAGATATACATCTAAAGGGTCTCCTAAGTGAGGGTTTACTAAACAATAATCGAGGCAGTGGAGCTCCCAGAATAATGTCACTCTGTCCATTTCAAGGACTTGCCAATGGGGCCATAGGTAGTAGGGAAACTAAATAATTTCTCTTCTGCATTTGTTTCCCGCATGAGATTTGACGTTGGCAGTTTGAAATTGGCATTGGCGGGAGTATTTACCCCCATGAAATCAGCAAATAGGGGATCCCTGGGTGGCTCAGCAGTTTAGTGCCTGCCATTAGCTCAGGGTGTGATCCTGGAGTCCCAGGATCGAGTCCCAGGATCGAGTCCCGCATGGGTCTCCCTGCATGGAGCCTGCTTCTCACTCTGCCTGTGTCCCTGCTCCCCTCTTTCTCTCTGTGTCTCTCATGAATAAATAAATAAATAAAATCTTTTTAAAAAATGAAATCAGCAAATACTGTAAGTCAACACCCTTTCCCCTCCCATCCCTTGAGAGCCGGTTTTGAAGCATTTGCCAGCAGACCACTGAAATGACAACTCATAGTAGTGACGTGATTCAGCTGAGGTTCAGCTGTGGGCTAAGAGATCAACTCCAGTATTGTGCACCTGAAACTAATATAACACTTTATGGTAACTGTAGTGGAATTAAAATTAAAAAAAAAAAGAAGAAGAAGAAGGAAAGAAAAGAAAAGAAAAAAAAAGAGGTCAATTCCAGGTTCTAAGGAGAGAGACCATTAGGAAAAGGCAAGCGGGTAGCCAACTTCTGGCTCTGCAGCCGAGCTCTGCAACAGGTCTGCACGGCAGGTTTAGAGACAGGAGCCGGCAGCAAGCCCTCACCTGTTTGTGCCTAGGCTCTAAGGACCCTGGCCTGAACCCTGTGGAGGCCGAGAAAATTAAGGCCATTCCACCTTAAGTTCAGTGTTAGCACAAGTACAGCCATCCCAGGCCCCTGGGAATAAGAGCTGAACTTCACCTTAGTCAGTGAAGCCCCATATTAGAATGAGAACAGAGCTCAATGCCCTTGAAAGCCCCATATCAGAATGTAAACAGAACTTGAAAAATTCCTCCCCCCCTTCTGGAGGTCCCCTAGACCAGCCCATAAAACTAAGCTGGAACCCACCTCAGGCTCCAAGTCCCTGCTCCACTGTGTCGGGTTGTACTTGGACCCAAGCTCGAGCTTGTAAATAAACCCTCGTGTGTTTGCATCGGTGTCGGCTCCTTGGTGGTTTCTCGGATACGTAATCTTGGGCACAAAAAACCCGAGTCAGAGTGTGCCGCACGCCTGCGGTCCAAACACAGCAAGATGCTGAATGAGAGGGCATTCCCCCTACACCATGGAGATTCCTGAAGTAGTGCAGATGGGAACTAGTGGAAAAACCATCCTTGCTTCAACACGCGGGAGAAAATTGCCCTGGCAGTAATTCCTAGCAGGCGCGGCGGGATAGGGGGTGGAAGGTATCCAAGTAATGAAATAATCTTCAATAAAGAAAACAACCCACTGAAATGATCAATGTGCTCTCAGCTGGGTTACACAGAAGCAAAAGTGGATTTAGTACAAAAATGCTCATGGGTGAGAAACATGACTATTTAATATTCCAGAAATGTTTAGAAGAGCCTGCTGCCTTTTCTATGCCCATTTTCATCTTTATGGACCAAGCAGATAGTCCATTATTCTACTAATCTGTCCCTTTACTCCCAAAAGACATGGGCAGGGGCCCAGGGCAAGCTGCTCCAAGATGGACCACTTTGGCATAAAGATTATTTTGAGTTAAAAGTAGTAAAAACTCAGCCAATGCAGGAAAAGCCATCTGCCTCTCCCATTAAGTGCCTGTATTTACGTGGGAAAGTAGAGCCTGTAACAGGAGGAGAGCTATTAACAGAGACTCCCCTTTACTTAAAGAATCTATCTGCATAACAGGACAACCTTGTTTTTCCAAACATCTCCTTTCACCTTCTCAACGTTGAAAAAAAACAACCAACTCACATTTTAAAATATCCCTTAGAAGTTCCAGATAGATTTATAACTGCTTTTCAGCATTGTTTTGAATGGGATTTGAACCACATACACTCCACAATGAGAACTTAGTAATGATTTACTAATAAAAGGGACATAGAGAGCAGCCCGGGTTGCCCAGCTTTAGCGCTGCCTTCAGCTCAGGGCCTGATCCTGGAGTTCTGTGATCAAGTCCCACGTCGGGCTCCCTGCATGGAGCCTGCTTCTCCCTCTGCCTGTGTCTCTGCTTCTCTCTCTCTCTCTCTCTCTCTGTGTGTGTGTGTGTGTGTGTGTCTCATGAATAAATAAATAAAATCTGTTAAAAAAAAGGGCCATAGAGAATGATATTCTAGTTGTCCCTTAAATATCAGCACAACCAAACTTAACTAAGTACAAAATTTCTAACACAAATGACTGTGTCTGGGCCAGGCATGCATCCCCGTACCATAGCCACTAACTATTTTCTGAACATTTCCATGCTCTGTAATGTTACAGATGTACCACCCCATCACGGACCCAAGTCATTTTGCTCAGTTTCAATAGCTCTGGCAAGGCTGGTGCCAGTTGTCTTTTTAAAATATAAGCAATAACCAGGGTAGCCCTGGTGGCGCAGCAGTTTAGTGCTGCCTGCAGCCCAGGGTGTGATCCTGGAGACCCTGGATCGAGTCCCACCTCAGGCTCTCTGTGTGGAGCCTGCTTCTCCCTCTGCCTGTGTCTCTGCCTCTCTCTGTCTCTATGAATAAATGGATAAAATATTTTAAAAAATATATAAGCAATAACCAGACGGCATTCAAGATTGTCCCTCACAAATGTCACTCATTTACTCAAGTTGGGTATGCCCTCCTGAGTAGGAGAAGGAGGTGGAGTGAGAAGCAGCTCCCTGGAACTTGCCAGAACCCCGCAGAGCCCTGGGGGTATGAAGCCTGTGTCAGATCTGTAGGTGGGAGGGGAGAAGAGATGATGCTGAGGAGTCATTGTCAGGGAGCCAGTCACTGTCCCTGGGGCTGTCGGAACACCCGCAGCATGGAGGGGAAGCCCCAGCCAGCCTCACTCCCACCCCCCAACCCTGAGAGGCTCACCGTCTCAGCTCTGCTGGGCCAAGGAGGGTCTCAGGAGCAGGGCCTGCCTGCAAGACTGTCCCCATCCCTGTGAGGTCCCACTGGAGGGTTAGATGAGCACATCAGAGGAGCCCCTGTGTGTTGAGGTGGAAGGAGATGACCACGGGGTGTGGGGGGAGGGTCCCCAGGGTAGAGGAGGAAGGAAAGGAAGATGATGGGTTCTGAGAATGACCTGCAGGTAAGCGCCTCTGTGTGCCATCAGTTCCCTACAGCTTTCCGTTCTGGCCATACCTATGATGCTTTCACGCAGCTGCCAAGGTCCTGGAATTGAGGGAGGATGCCAAAGGATGCCAAACCACAGGCGCAGAGGCGAGAGCCGGAGGAAAGGGACTAGTGTGCCTCCAGTGTCTGCTCTGGGCCTTGCCGGCTCCAAGGGAGAAGTACACAGGGGCCTTTGTCTGTGGCTGAAGCTTCTTGGAATGAGAGTCTGAACATTGGATGAATGTGGGCAGCGCTGAGCAAAACTTCAACTGGACCAGCAGTTAATACGGATTCACTCTGTGCAAGGCGTTGGGGCAGGGCCTTCAAGGGAGCTGGAGATGAGCAGGAGGGGTCTCCACCCTTAAGAGCTCTGGGGACTCTCAAGAGTAGGGACAACAGATCCACAGACAATCTCTACAGTGACAAAAGGCCACCGACTGTTACTGACAGGTCACCTGTTGGGCTGGGTCTCCTGGTGAGAAGGATTCTGGCCTCTGGGGCCTTCAAGTCCCACTCATTCACCAGCTCGCCAGCATGCATTTGGATATCCCATTTCACACATGCTCAGCTTAAGACTGATGAGACCCTCAAGTTGGGGGCCCAGGATCTAGGCTAGAAATGTCAGGCACCAAAGGCAACGGATGAGATCACCAAAGAGCAAGTATGAGAGAAAAGAAACCTGGCAGGATTAGTGTGGAGTGGGAGGGGGCTGGCAGGCAGTAAGGGAGGAGGAGGCAGCCTAGGAGATGCTGCATTATTTTCATCAATGATGATGTGGGAAACAAAAGCAAAAGAAAATGAAATTTCCTTACTGCTGCCTGCAGCCCAAAGACAAGTTCTAGAAACAGGCAGAGTGACCTTCCTCTAGGGACTCAACTGCCTGGATGTTGGTACTTTGCTAAGGGCAAAAGGCAATTTCAGCCCAACCCCCTAGAACCCTGTAAGTCTCCTTTAATATAAAAAACTCCTTTGGGGGATCCCTGGGTGGCGCAGTGGTTTAGCGCCTGCCTTTGGCCCAGGGCGCGATCCTGGAGACCCGGGATCGAATCCCACATCGGGCTCTCGGTGCATGGAGCCTGCTTCTCCCTCTGCCTATGTCTCTGCCTCTCTTTCTCTCTCTCTTTGTGACTATCATAAATAAATAAAAATTAAAAAAAAAAAAAAACTCCTTTGGAAACTTCCTTTACCTCTGTGCCATAAGATACATGTTGGCAATCATCCCCCAAGCATATGACCCACCAATATACATCTGAAGGATCTCATGACTCACGTTTTATTAGTAATAAATGACCTTTTCCCAACAATTCCCTCAAGATCCTTGCTTCCAGAATTCCTTAGAGTTACATGATACCTAACCCTCTCCCAAATTGAAGGTATATAATGGGCCACCCCTCATGACCCCAGTGCAGCTCCTTCTGCCCACGGGTCCTGACCTTTAATAAAACCACCTTTTTGGGGACACCTGGGTAGATCAGCAGTTGAATGTCTGTCTTTGGCTCAGGGCCTGATCCCGGATTCCCCGGGATTGAGTCCCGCATTGGGCTCCCTGCGTGGAGCCTGCTTCTCCTCCCTCTGCCTGTGTCTCTGCCTCTCTCTGTATGACTCTCATGAATAAAAAAATAAAATCTTAAAAAAACCCAAAACACCTTTTTGCACTAAAGACATCTCAAGAATTCTTTCTTGGCCGTCAGCTTCAAACGGCAACATCTTTCCTACATCAGGTGATGCTGTATTAGACAATATATTTCCAAAGATGTGAAGAGAAAAAAGCAAGTCCTTTTAAAGCAATGATGGATGCAGCATGAAGCCCACTTCTGCTGGCTTCGTGTGAAGGGCTTTCTGCAGTCTGGGGTGGGCAGATGACGGCCATCTGCCAGAAGAATTTTGTCTTTTGTAGAAGAGTCAAACAAATTGGAAGCCCTCAAATGTGAATTACTGAATGATATAATGACTGAGAGAACATATAATTTTCCACACATAAAGTGTGGGTTGTAAATGCAAACTCTAGGTTGTTCCCTTCTTTCTTAAGGGGGTTAGGATAAGCAATACCATTAAGCAGTAAGCATTTATGCCTCTGAGCACCAGTTGCTCAGTGGGTTTACCGGGAGAAATCCACAAAGATGAAATTACAAGCTTTCTGATAAATTCTGGGGATTGTGATTTCTTTAAACATGCTCATTTTGGGGGAATCCTTGGGTGGCTCAGAAGTTTAGCGCCACTTTCAGCCCAGGGCCTGATCCTGGAGTCCTGGGATTGAGTCCCGGGATCGAGTCCCGGATCAAGTCCCACGTCGGGCTCCTTGCATGGAGCCGGCTTCTCCCTCTGCCTGTGTCTCTGCCTCTCTCTTTCTCTCTCTCTCTCTGTCTCTCATGAATAAGTAAATAAAATCTTAAAAAAAAAAAAAAAAAAACAGAGGGCAG
This sequence comes from Canis aureus, assembly GCF_053574225.1. Lineage (NCBI taxonomy): Eukaryota > Metazoa > Chordata > Mammalia > Carnivora > Canidae > Canis > Canis aureus. The sequence continues at coordinate 21,015,946 of NC_135641.1, read as the reverse complement.
GTTTTATTATAATGCTTTACTTCTCCAAAGAGGAACCTGAAGTCACAATGGAATGATTAAATGACTTAGTTTTCTTAAGTAGGTTCCATGCCCAATGCAGAGCCCAACTTGCGCTTGAACTCATGATCCTGAGATCAAGAACTGAGCTGAGACCAAGAGTCTGACATTTAACCAACTGAGCCGCATGGGTGTCCCTGACTTACTTTTTTTTTTTTTTTTTCTGATAGTCATACACTATATCCTAATTCTAGTCCTCTAGTCTCCCCTTCGGATTACATTACCTCCTTTGTGGAACTTTGGGGTTGGTTTTTGTTTTGGCAATGGTCGGAAGGAACCATCCCTTTACAGTAAGAGAGAACTTTGGTGCCCTCTATTGCTGGTTTCTTCATTTTTTTTTTTTTTAATTTTTTTTATTTATTTATGATAGGCATGCAGTGAGAGAGAGAGGCAGAGACACAGGCAGAGGGAGAAGCAGGCTCCATGCACCGGGAGCCCGACGCGGGATTCGATCCCGGGTCTCCAGGATCGCGCCCTGGGCCAGAGGCAGGCGCCAAACCGCTGCGCCACCCAGGGATCCCTATTGCTGGTTTCTTCAAATTGCAGGCCTCCACTCTGGTTCATGGAATCCCTTTAGTGGGTTCCACCAGTATATATGTATGTATTTATTTATTGAATTTTTAAAAAAAAGATTTTATTTATTCATGAGAGACACAGAGACATAGGCAAAGGGAGAAGCAGACTCCCTGCGGGGAGCCTGATGCGGGACTCGATCCAAGGACCCCGGGACCACAACCCGAGCAACCACAGAGCCACACAGGTGTCCCTGAATTCATTTTTTTAAAAGTGAAAATGTAGGGTGTACATTGTACAGTGTTATTTCATTTGTCAAAAGATATTACTAGGGATCCCTGGGTGGCGCAGTGGTTTAGCACCTGCCTTTGGCCCAGGGCGCGATCCTGGAGACCCGGGATCGAATCCCACGTCGGGCTCCCGGTGCATGGAGCCTGCTTCTCCCTCTGCCTGTGTCTCTGCCTCTCTCTCTCTGTGTGTGTGACTATCATAAATAAATAAAAAATTAAAAAAAAGATATTACTAGTCCTTGAATTCAAACCTGGGCAAATAAATTGAGATGCCACATAAATATGCGCATGCGTGCATACATACATGCATAAAGTAAAATAAGATGCTTCCTTTATCTTTGCCTCCTCCCGCTCCTCCTTCCCCTGAGTTTACTTGCCTCGGGGCCTCTCTGCTCCTCTCTGGTCCTGGAGGGCCCACCCCCCTCCGGGTCTCACAGCAGCCACCTGCCTTCTGCTCAGAGTGCTCCCCAGCATCTGCAGTGCTGCTGCCTCCAGACTCAGAGGAGCCCAGGACTGCTCCACCTGCTGTCTCTGCAGCACCTCCCGCTCAACAGGAGCCCAAACCCAGACATGCTCCCTCCTCACTCCTAACTCAGGAAACCCATGTCCCCTCAGTTGTGGGCAATGCTGGAAACTAGGTTCCCCCCTCCTCCTTCCCTCCCTCCCAGGCCACTCACCAGACAGTGCTGGGTTTCTTTTTCTCTGGAGGGTCTTCCTTCCCCTGACTTCCCTCCTCGCTCCCACCACCCTAGACTAGGCCCTCCTCACTCCTCCTGCTTCGGGGCGCGGCCCCTATGGACCCAGGGGCCTGCTCTCCTGGCCTTCCGCATCCGTCCTGTGTGCCACTGCCAGACCAATCCCTGTCACATACAGGGTGGTCCATATATACAAGGCAGGTGTCATTAGAAACAAAGCCCGAAGCTTCTGTGACCTCTTGCTGCCCTCGGTGCACACGGACTCCTCTGCCCTCTGCCCGGTTTTCAAGGTTCTCTCTGAGCAGCCCCCAATCTCCCTGCTTTCATATGCCTGAACCTCAAGTACGTGCCATACTGAAGCCTTTCCAGGCCTTTCCTGTGAGAACCGCAGAGAACTCTGCACAGAACGACTAGGCCCAAGCCCCACACCAAGACTTAACCCTACTGTGGCTTCTGGAACCCTGAGGCTGCATCCTTGTGAATCCCCAGCCCCCTTTTGAATTCCAATTTGAAAAACCTCTAGGAATGTATTGTTTGTTCCAAGCAAGATGTAAGGATAGATCCCCAGCTGGCCTCTTTCTTGGAGCTTTTACTAAAATAAGCTTATAATGGTGAATTTTTCCTCTGTTCCTTTGAGATGTATATGTATCTCCTACAACCCAGGAATGTTTTTTCTCAAGGATCTGAAAGCTATTCCTCTGAAATGTAGTCCTCAGGATTACCTGAGGAAGGACAGGACCTCTGCCTGCCAGTCCCTGTGAGAGGACAGGATCGAAACCTCATGATTGCCTGCTAGCAGACACCGCTGGGCTAATCAGGATTACGCTGACCCACAAGTACTCCTCAGAGTTTCATTTCCCTGCCTCTGCTTGGGCCCCCTCCCTACTCTCTCAGCCTCCCTTTGAAAATACCAGTCTGGGGGCGCCTTGTGGCTGCAGTCCACTGAGCCACAGGCTGTTGGTTTTGGCTCAGGTCATGATCTCAGGTCATGAGATGGAGCCTCACATTTTTTTGGGGGGGAGTAGGAGCGCCAAGGGTTGGGGGGGCTCCACCTCAGCAGGGAATCTCCTTGAGGATTCTCTCAAGGTCTCCCTATCTCCCCCTCCCCCCCCCCCCCCCCCCCGTCCTACTCTCTCTCTCTCTCTCAAATAAATAAATTTTAAAAAAAGAAAAAGAAACAAACTGAGGGTTGCTGGAGTGGGGGGGATGGGGTAACCGGGTGCTAGGCCTTAGGGAGGGCACCTGATGGGATGAGCACTGGGTGTTATACACAACTGATGAATCACTAACCTCTACATCTGAAACTAATGATTTAGGATATGTTAGCTAATTGAATTTAAATTTAAAAAAATGAATAAAAGAAAATGGAAACAGTCTGCCCTACACAAATCCACAAATCGGAGCGGGCAAGCTCTTTCTCCTTCTGACAGTAGTTACTAGATGAAATCTGTTTCTACCACTTTAACTAAGGTCTCAGTTTATCTTTGACTCCTGAAGCAGTGATTGCACCTCCTCCTGGGATCACCTGGAACCCATGATCTGCAGGAGCTTCTGAAAGCCTGGGACTCATCCAACCTGGATCATTTGGTTGTAATTAATGAGTTTAGACCAAGGATTTCTGCTCCCAGGGGCCCCCAGGGAGGCTGCAGTTGGGATTGCCCACTTCCGGCTGACCTCGGGCTGTGGAACCTGAGCGGGAGGTAACAGTTTTCCGCCACTTAGTCTCAAATCCAATTGGTTGCCTCCCATACTTCCAGGTGGAAGTAGGACTTCTTTTCCTTTGTGTCTAGTGTAAGTAGGGACCTAGAAAATACTAGGTCCCCTCTCATTTATTCCACACACCCCCCTTACTCATTTCTTTCTTGAGTCTACTTTTTGATACTAAAATATATGCAAAATCAACTGTATTCATTGAAATTGTAATTAAGGTGATGAGGTCTACGTTTTAATTTACATTAAGCCACCACATTTCCAGTATTTCAGTTCGTCCTGGCAGTATTTGAGTATTTTAATTTTTATTTATTTATTTATGATAGTCACAGAGAGAGAGAGAGAGGCAGAGACACAGGCAGAGGGAGAAGCAGGCTCCATGCACCGGGAGCCCAATGTGGGATTCGATCCCGGGTCTCCAGGATCCCGCCCTGGGCCAAAGGCAGGCGCTAAACCGCTGTGCCACCCAGGGTTCCCAGAGGCATGTTTTCTAAGTACTTGTGCAACCTTGCCCATGAAGAGAAAGCTCCTCTTTCTGAATATTCATCCTAAACCCTAAGTAAAAGGAACCCACTCATCCCTACCGGGAATCACGGCTTTGGAAGTTATTTATTCTCCAGGATCTCCGTATTTGCTGCAAATCAAGTCTCCTTTGTGTGGCTACTACCCACCCCCTCCGTCCCCAGCCCCAGGTTGTTGTCTCCATCTGTAACTCACCAAGGAGCCAACTCACAATAGTTCAGTTACAGTCACCCTCCTCAGGTCAGTGTAGTTAGGATGCTTTAAAACCCAAACCGCCCCCTCCTCAGCAGCTTGACTACTTTACCCACCATTTACATGAACTATAGCTAAACCCCTCTGATGGGACTGCTCTGATGAGGGGAAGATTAGGAAAGGTGACCCACTCTTTTGCAGTGCCCAGCTCTGTAAAGAAAACATGCCTCTATGTGTATGTATGTAATGTTTTGTTTTTTTTTTTTTTTTAAGATTTTACTTATTTATTCATGAGAGAGACACACACAAACACAGAGAGAGAGGCAGAGACACAGGCAGAGGGAGAAGCAGGCTCCATGCAGGGAGCCCGACATGGGACTCCAGGATCACACCCCCGGCCGAAGGCGGCGCTAAACCACTGGGCCACCGGGGCTGCCCCGTAATGGTCTGTTAATGAAACTTGTGTTCCTCCTAGGGCAGAGACTCAACATTATAGGGAGGCAGAGGTAACTGTCAGACTAGGGGAAGGGGCTCAGGGCATGCTCTGATTGCTGGCATAGACTGCTTAGGGTTTTGGACTTTTTATCTTGGGTAAGGAATCCAGGGTCTTGCTTCCTTCTAAAACAGCACTGGGAATTTTTACCACTGATTTATCGTCTCTGACATGGTTATGCTCTTTCCTGGTCTGGTAGGCTGTTAGCTTTCGCATTCTCTTTGTTCCCTTAAAATCCTTAACTGCTGAGGTTTTTGCATGTCCTTGTAATTCTGACGGCTCCTGGGAAGTTCTGCACGAAGTATGCTTGGCTAGTAGGGCAGAGATCGGGGAAAATACCCTGGGGGTCTAAAATGACTTCGTGTCAGGAGAGCTGTGTGTTGACTTTCTTATTCTGGGGACCTCTAACTCTTTCTGCTTATATGACCAGCTGTTCCTATTTGCACGGAATTGTTGAGTTAGCATAGAAAGTCTTGCATTCTAGGAAACTCCTGACCTAGCACACAAAAAATCCATCTCTAGACAACGTGTGCTGAAGGTTGGGGAAAATGTATAAATCCAGGTGGTTGCCCCCAAGTGGCCCCAAAGCAACACTGTGTTTGGTGTCTAATGGATATGGCTTAGGTTATCTGTCTTCCAGAGCTGGGGTTGCTGATGTTGGCAGTCATGATTTGCAGTTCACAATCATCCGTTATCCATTAGTGTAGGACTGTAAGTGGTGCGACTAAAGTGTGCAACCTCAGTGTGTCCTAAGTGTTTATGCGAACAATTCATCTTTGGCTGGGCCTGTGGGCTGACTGTGCTTTGTGCAGCAGTAGTGCTAGTTTAATTTTAACACTGTGAATATTGTGACAATATTTGCTAAGAGTTCAGATAATGAAAATGAGAACAACGACCATACCAAAGCCAGCATGATGGAGACATCACTGTAAAGCCAGGCTAAATGACTGTTTTATTTTATTTTATTACTTTTAAAAGATTTTATTTATTCATTTGAGAGAAAGAGAGAGAGAACACATGAGTGGAGAGGAGAGGCAGAGAGAGAGGGAGAAGCCGACTCCCTGCCAAGCAGGGAGCCCAACTATAGGGGGCTGGATCCCAGGACCCGGAGATCATGACCTGAGCCAAAGGCAGACACTTAACTATCTAAGCTATCCAGGCACCCCTGACTGTTTTATTTTAATGAAAGATGGAAGGATACATACAGTTGGATTAAGAAATTTAATAACCATCAGTGTTTTATAGTTTTCAGAGAACAAGTGTTTCACTTCTTTGGATAGGTTTATCCCTAGGTATCTTATTATTTTTGGTGTAATTGTAAATGAAATTGTTTTATTAATTTCTTTTTCTGATTAAAGAAATTGAAGATGACACAAAGAAATGAAAAGACATTCCAGGGACACCTGAGTGGCTTAGCAGTTGAGTGGTTGAGCGTCTGCCTTCGGCTCAGGGCGTGATCCTTGTCCAGGGATCAAGTCCCGCATTGGGCTCCTTGTATGGAGCCTGTTTCTCCCTCTGCCTATGTCTCTCCCTCTCTTTCTGTGTCTCTCATGAATAAATAAATAAAATCTTAAAAAAAAAAAAAAGACATTCCATGCTCATGAGTTGGAAGAACAGATATTGTTAAAATGTCTGTACTATGCAAAGCAATCTACACATTTAATCCAATCCCTATCAAAATACCACTAGCATTTTTCACAGAACTAGAACAAAAAAATCCTAAAATTTGTAGGGAACCATAAAAAATCCTGAATAGCCAAAGAATCTTGAAAAAGCAAAGCACAAAGCTGGAGGCATGACGATTCCAGACTTCAAGTTATATTACAAATCTGTAATGTTTCTCACACAAAAGTAGACATAGATCAATGGAACAGAATAGAAAACCCAAAATAAACCAATAGCTATATGGTCAATTAATCTTTGACACAGTAGGAAAGAATATTCAATGGGAAAACATTTCTTCAACAAATGTTGGGAAAACCGGACAGCAATGTGCAAAAGAAACAAATGGGATCACTTTCCTATACCATACACAAAGATAAATTCAAAATAGATGAAAGACCTAAACATGAGACAGGAAACCATCAAAATTCTAGAGGAGAACACAGCCAGTAACCTCTTTGACATAGGCTGTAGCAACCTTCTTACTAGATATGTCTCCAGAGGTAGGGAAAACAAAAACAAAAATAAACTATTGGGACATCATAAAAAGCTTCTGCACAGTGAAGGAAATAGTCAACAAAACTAAAAGGCAACTGACAGACTGGGAGAAGATATTTGCAAATGACATATAAAGAGTTAGTATCAAAATCTATAAAAAAAAAATCTATAAAGAATTTATAAATTCAATGCCCCCAAATCAAATAAACCAATTAAAAATGAGCAGAAGACATAAGTAGACATTTCTCCAAGGAAGCCACATAGACGGTCAACAGACACGTGAAAAAATGTCCATCATTACTTACCATCAGGGAAATGCCTATCAAAACTACAATGAGTTATCACCTCATAGCTGAAAATGACTAAAATCAACAACACAAGAAACAGCAGGTATTGGTAAGGATGTGGAGAAAGGAGAACCCTCTTACATTGTTGATGGGAATGCAAGCTGGTGCAGTTACTCTGGAGAACAGTATGGAGGTTAATCAAAAGTTTAAAAATAGAATTACCCTATAGTTCAGCAATCATATTACTGGGTGTTCACCCAAAGAATACAAGAATACTAATTCAAAGGGATACATGTTTATAGCAGCATTATATATTTATAGCAGCATGGCCAAATGTTTAGCCCAATGTTCATAGCAGCACCCTAACGTCCATCAATTAATGAATGGATAAAGAAGAGGATACACACACACACACACACACACACACACACACACAATGGAATATTACTCAGCCATAAAAAATATTGCAAATATTGCAGTCTTGCCGTTTGCAATGACATGGATGGAGTTAGAGAGTATAATACTAAGCAAAATAAGTCAGAGAAAGAGAAATACTGTGTGATTTCAGTCATATGTGGAATTTAAGAAACAAAAGAAATGAGCAAAGGGTAAAAAAGAGAGAGGGACAAGTCAAGAAACAAATTCTTAGTTATGTAGAACTAACTGTTGGTTACCGGAGGGGAGGTGGATAGGGGAATGGGTTTGAATAGGTAATGGGGATTAAGAAGTGCTCTTGTCATGATAAGCACTGGGTGATGTGCAGATTTGTTGAATCAATATATGGTACACCATATATAACACTGTATGTTAACTAACTGGAATTAAAATAAAAACTAAAAAAAAAAAAAAGAAATTTAATAACCAAAAGAGTACATTCTGCTCAATAGACAGATAATAATCTGGGATTGGACATTGCTATAGTTTGAGTGTTTGTGTCCCTACCACCCCCGCCTCACTTCCAAAATTGTTGAAATCCTAATGCCTATTGGGATGGAATTGGTAAGTTGAACCTTTGGGAGGTGATTAGGTTATGAGCATGAGTCATCATAGTTGGGCTGGCGAGACTGGGGACCTCAAAATGGCCCACCCAAGGCCAGCAACCTCCCAACAATGCTGCCTTGCCGCCCTACCCTAACTTAGCTTACAAGACCTGTAACCCTTGCCCTAATCAGAATGCCGCCCTGCCCCACCCCACCCCCAAAAAAACCTCTTTATAGACCCCCCTGCGGTTTGCCTGGGCGCAACTTCTCTGACTCGGGCCTCCTCTCCGGTCATGGAATCTCGCCCAGGAGTGCTCCCCATTAAAGCACTATGGAACCTACCACCTGGCTCTGCTGTCTTATTTTCTCTGCCGATCATTAAAAGAAATCCTAACAATCATGAGTGCCCTTATAGAAGAGACTCAAGAAAGTTTTCTCACCCATACACCATGTGAAGATAGGAGAAGTCTTCAACCTGCTATTATTTCATCAATTATTATTTTTTAAAAGATTTTATTTATTTATTTATGAGAGACATACGGAGAGAGGCAGACACATAGGCAGGGAGTGAAGCAGGCTGCTTGCAGGGAGCCCAGGGCGGGACTGGATCCCCAGATTGGGATCATGCCCTGAGCGAAGGCAGCTGCTCAGCCGCTGAGCCACCCATGCATCCCTATTTCATCAATTATAATACTCCAGTGGGGAATGGTGATAATGAGGAAGGCAGGGGGTATATGAGAAATTTCTGATACAGAAGAGCTTGGTTCTGGTCTCACGGAGTTGAAGAATAAATCTTCTGGACACAGGAGAGTGAGTAAATGGACAAAAGTTTATTAAGGAAAGATACAGAGAATCTCAGAAATGAGAGGGGTCCCCTGCCAGGGTTGCCAATGAGGGCTTGTAGGGTTGGTATGTATGTATGTATGTATTTATTAAAGATTTATCTATTTATTCATGTGAGACACAGAGAGAGAGAGAGAGAGAGAGAGAGAGAGAGAGGTAGAGATACAGGCAGAGGGAGAAGCAGGCACTTCGCAGGAGCTGGAAGCAGAACTCGATCCCAGATCCCGGGATCAGGACCTGAGCTGAAATCAGCTGCCCAAACGCTGAGCTACCCCAGCATCCCAGGGTTGGTGTTTTATTAGAAGACTAATCAGGGAACCTAAATCCTTTTAACATTATCTATTGAGGTCACCATTGAGTAAAGACTATTGATAGCATCTTTAATGGTTTATTTCTTTGGGGCCTGGTTATTCTTTGTTGGTCACAAGTAGCTGTTATAACAAGACACCCTCCCCACCCACATCTCAGGGCAGGGTGGTCTGGCTTGTTCCTTTATCTCTGGTTTCCTTACACCTCAGCATTTTTGAGATTTTTGTGAGCCTGCTTCAGTGGCCCACTACTGAACCCTGCCTAGCCCTGTTTGTCCCTAACTCATCTCCATCTTCTTCTCAGTTTTACTGTGAACCAAAAAACATCCTTTAAAAAAGCCTTAATCTAAAATATGTATATTTTTAAACTCAATAAGGGCCCAGTCATTGGCAGTCTCTGCCCTTCTGTAAATTTTACTTTCAGGAGCTTGACTAGTTTATCTCACAGTGAATATTGGGGAAAAATCTCCTCATGCTTGCAGTAGAAGAAGGGAAAAGTCACTTTTAAAAAATAAGCCAGAGCATTCTGTTCTTTTTAACAAGGTCTTCTCTCAGGAAAAAAATTACCTAATCAGAGGCTAACTGACCTGAGGGAAGGAAAATAGCTCCTTCTGGCCATACTGTCTCATCAAAGGGCAGGGGTTGTGGGTAGAAGGAAGAACTGACAAACATATGTAAAGTTCACAGCTCAGGGGCACAGTCTCATTAAAAGACTAAGACCCATTTGTAGCATTATAGAACACTTAAAAGAATCTCACCACTTCTTTTCAATATCCTACTGAAAGTCCTAGTTAACCGAATAAGACAAGAAAAAGAAATGAAATGTATACAGATTGGGAAGGAAGATATACAACTATCTTTGTTCACAAATGACTTAATCATATATGTAGAAAATCTGAAAGAATCAACAACAACAACAAAAACCTTGGAACTAATAAGCAATTATGGCAGGGTTGTGATATAGAAAATTAATACACAAAAGTCAATTGCTTTCCCATATACCAGTAGTAAAGAAGAGGGATTTGAAATTATAAACACAATACCATTTACATTAATGCCCCCAAAATGAAATACATAAGGGATAAATTTAGGAGACTATGGATAAGATCTATATGAGGACAAGTTCAAAGAGCTCAAATAAATATATAAACATTGATATTCCATGTTCATGGATAGGAAGACTCCATATTATAAAAGATGTTAATTCTTCTCAACTTGATCTATAAATTTATTTTATTTTTTTGTTGTTGATCTATAAATTTAATGCAATCCCATAAAAAAACTCAGCAGGGTTTTTTTGTGGATGTAAAAAAAAAAACACCCAACTGATTCTAAAGTTTATATAGAGAGGTAAAAGATACAATATAATATTGAAGAAGAAAAATTTGGAGGATAGATGCTGACTTTAAGACATACTGTAGGGCAGCCTGGGTGGCTCAGTGGTTTAGCGCCACCTTCAGCCCAGGGCGTGATCCTGGAGACTCAGGATCAAGTCCCACATTGGGCTCCCTGCATGGAGCCTGCTTCTCCCTTGGCCTGTGTCTCTGCCTCTCTCTCTCTTTCTGTGTCTCTCATGAATAAATAAATAAAAAACTAAAAAAAAAAAAAAAAAAAAGACATACTGTAAAGCTAACAGTAATCAAGATGATATCATATTGATAAAAGAATAGATGAATAGATCAATGGAACAGAATAGAGAGCTGTGATATTGTGATTTAATGTTTTATTTTTGTTTCAGAGAGTTTGAGCAGGGAGGAGAGGGGGAGAGACAGAGGGAGAGGGAGAGAGAGAATTATAAGCAAGCTACATACCCAGCATAGAGTCCAACTTGGAGCTTGATCTCATGACCCTGAGATTATGACTTGAGTTGAAATCAAGAGTTGTATGCTTAACCAACTGAGCCACCCAGGTGCCTCTGTGATATTGTGATTTATAATAAGAAATATATATTTGTCTTCCATTGTTCCTGTCCCATAGCTCCTAAAACCCTTGTAATTTCCTATAAAACATAGGGACATCTTTTATAATTATATTTAGTTTTATTCCCAGTTCCTGAAAGAGCTCCAGAGAATAAAGGTGAAAAATGTGTCTTTTGTTATTCATAATAAACCCTTTCAACCATATCAGGATTTATATACTAACGAGCTGATTTTTAGAAAGCCCCTAAGGATGGAGGTTGGTTGCCAGGGAAACAAACCCTGTGATTACAGGATTAGAACTTCAAGCCTACGTTCTGACCTAGAGGTTGAATTAGTCACCAACAACCAAAGATTTAATCAATCATGTCTACATAACAAAGCCTGTATAAAAATCCCAAAGGGCAAGGTTCAGAGAGCTTCTGGGTTAGTGAACACGTGAATGTGCTGGATGAGAGTCCCTTCCCTCATACCTTGCTATATGCATCTCTTCCATATGGCTGTTCTTGACCTATATCCTCTTAAACTGGTAATCTGGTAAGTAAAATGTTTTTCTGAGTTCTGTGAGCCACTCTAGTGTATTAATCGAACCCAAGAAGGGGGTCATGGGAATCTCCAATTTATTGCCAGTTGATCAGAAGCATAAATAATAACCTGGTCTTACATTTGGCATCTGAAATGTGTGGGTAGGGGTGCAGTCTCAACCCTTAACCTGTGTGTTCTCATTTTATCTCTAGGTTAGACAGTGTCTGAATAAAATTTTAGAAAATCCAGTTGGAGTTGTAGAACTGCTTTGTGTGGGGAAAAATCCCCAGCATTTGATGACTAGAAGTGTCAAAAGTGAAGTATTGTGAGAGTAGAGGAGAAAAATAGTTTCCTTTACAGGAGCCTAGAAGTAGACCCACACAATCAACTATACTCATCTGATCTTTTTTATTTATTTATTTATTTTTGTGATAGTCACAGAGAGAGAGAGAGAGAGAGAGGCAGAGAGAGAAGCAGGCTCCATGCACCCGGAGCCCGATGTGGGATTCGATCCCAGGTCTCCAGGATCGTGCCCTGGGCCAAAGGCAGGCACTAAACCACTGCGCCACCCAGGGATCCCTGCTCATCTGATCTTTAACAAAGGAGCAAAGGCAATACAATAGAGAAAACATAGTCTTTTCAACAAATATGCTGGAACAACTGGACATCACATGGGAAAAAAATGAATCTACATACAGAATAAACCCCTCACCAAAATTAAATCAAAATGAACCACAGATGTACATGTAAAACACAAAAGTATAAAACTCTGAGAAGATAACAGGAGAAAATCTAGATGACCCTAGGTTTGGTAATGACATTTTAGATGCAACACCAAAAGCAGGGAAGCCTTGTACTTTAGAATTTATCTTGAGGCAAAAGGAAATTCACTGAATAACATTTTTTTTTTTTTTTTTAATGAGATCACTCTGGGGGCTGAGTGGCAAATTATTGGATAGAGCAAGACCAAGGGCAGGGAAACAAGTATGGTGACCATAGCCAAAGTCTAGATAAGAGAAGAAAGTTCAAGCTCATCCTGGAGCAAGATGGAAAGTTTGGTTTTGAATCTATAGAAGTTTCAGAGTCATGGGACTGTAAACATCCAGGGAGCTGATGCTTCGAAGAGCATACAGGAAGCCAAAAGGCAGGGAGAAGAGGACAGCAGAGGGCCAGGGGCAGAGGAGAAAAGAGTGGGAAGGGGGCCCTGGAACAGAGGAAATGTGGAAGATTTGTGCTACTGAATTCAAGAATGTAATCAAAGGTGTCCTTGGATGGAGATAAAGGATGACTATGATCCTGAATAAAATCCACATTATTAGGGAAAGGAAGGCCTTCTAGTAAATTTTGTAGTCATACCTTTTCCAAACATAAGGTGCGTTTGCTTGCTTTTGTCTCATCTTTATGCCATTCTCTCCACCTGCCTTCTAGTCTTTGTAGGGAAGGAACATCAGGGTAAATGTCATCCCTTACATCTCATTATTTAGGATTTCCTTTTGCACATTTACTTACTGAAGATAGTGATGTGACTTTTCATTGATCTGATACGTCTGAGGAGCATTTACCTTATTTGTCACAGCAGTGGTTTTATGAAAGTGGCAAGCATCAGTGGCAATCCATCAGATAGGATTGAGAAAGGATGGGGGCTGTTTCCACCTAGAAATTCACCATGTTCTTTTCTGTGTAATACCAATCAAAACAACAGGTGGAATAGTCACTGCCTGTCGGTGGTTCTTTTGACAAAAGAAAGCTGTAGTCAACATAAAATAATTTGTGAGTAAGAAAAAATAAGGATCATACTCAGTGTCAATCCCTCCCTCATAGGACCTGTTTTAGCGACTCTGTTATTGTTACGGAAAAGGAACTGGATGGCAGCCCAGGTGGCTTCAGGGGTTTAGCGCCGCCTTCAGCCCAGGGCGTGATCCTGGAGATGCGGGATTGAGTCCCTTGTCAGGCTCCCTGCATGAAGCCTGCTTCTCCCTCTGCCTGTGTCTTTGCCGCTCTCTCTCTCTCTGTGTCTCTCATGAATAAATAAAATCTCCCCCCCACCCCCCAAAAAGGAACTGTACTGATTAACATAGAAATCTTGATGTTAAGTAGCTACTTTGCCTATACCAGGAAATGTTTGCCACACTAGAAGGATAAATCTTACATTCTAATACTTCTTTTTTGTTATCAAAGCAGATAATGCTTAGCAGATGTTGCTGATGAACATCTGGAATTGACCGAATGACTCATCTTTGTGCCAGGGCCAAACAGCAGCAAACTTGGAACTATTACAGCTTTTAATGAAAAGCCACAGTGGTTGTATCCTTTGAACATAATTTTGCAACTAGAATAATTCATCACAGAATGCTGTTTTATCTTCTTCCTTGGAAAGTATGGAATTATGGCAAAAACTATAATTCCTTAAGGAATAAAGACCAAAAAACTTTATTTTATTTTAAGATTTTATTTATTTATTCATGAAAGATAGAGAGAGAGGCAGAGACATAGGCAGAGGGAAAAAGCAGGCTCCATACAGGGAGCCCGATGTGGGATTCGATCCCGGGACTCCAGGGTCATGCCCTGAGCTGAAGGCAGGCACTTAACCGCTGAGCCACCCAGGCATCCTAGGACCAAACAACTTTAAAGAAAAATAGTCTTTACTATAATTTATTGAGTATTCATTCAATAAGCAATATGGCAGTTTTTTTTTGTTTGTTTGTTTGTTTGTTTGTTTTTTAAATTCAATCCTAGGGTAAGATTGTTGATGGTGCTTAGCAAAAGGGTCCAGGGCAGGGTACCTGCGTGGCTCAGTCCATGGAGTGTCTGACTTCAGCTAAGGTCATGATCTCAAGCCCCATGTCAGGCTCCATGCTCACTGGGGAATCTGTTTCTCCCTCTGTCCCCCCTCACTTATGCTTTTTCTTTCTCTCACACAAATAAATATTTTTTAAAAGATTGTTTTACAAAAAAAAAAAAGAAAGAAAGAAAGAAAAAAAAGAAAAAAAAGATTGTTTTACCAAAAACAAAAACAAAAAATACTTTCTTTAAAGAAATCATTTTCAAGTTTGTTCTGTTCAGTCTAATGACCACACTATAAAAGCAGTTACACTAGTTTAATAGAATTGGCTGCTTTTATACAGCACATATTGTCCAGTCCACAAGTATAGTATTAAATGACAGAGAACACTCAATATAACTCTTTTTACAGAACTAGGAAATAAACTTCTAAGAATGATTTTTACAGTCTCACCTTTCATATCCAACTCCAGTATTCTATTTTTTTTGCCTGTTGTGTTCATTTTATTACTCTCAGTTCCAATATTTTCTTTTCCTTTCTATGCTGCTATAGGGAATTGAACTCACCAGGAGAAGATTAATGTCGGTGATATGATTTACATCTCATTATAGAACCAGTGTTGCTTCCCATTTTGAAATTTACTCTATAGGCCAAATCTTTAAAGGCTTTTTTTCCAGTATTCTAATTTTAAAGAAGATAAAGTCAATGACTTTCCTCATATGAGCTCATAAGTAAGAGAGTAGCATTATTATCAAAATCTGTATTTTTGATAAGTCATGAGCTTTATTTTATTTTTTTTTTAATTTTTATTTATTTATGATAGTCACACAGAGAGAGAGAGAGAGAGGCAGAGACACAGGCAGAGGGAGAAGCAGGCTCCATGCACCGAGAGCCCGATGTGGGACTCGATCCCGGGTCTCCAGGATCGCGCCCCGGGCCAAAGGCAGGCGCCAAACCGCTGCGCCACCCAGGGATCCCCTAGTCATGAGCTTTAGACAAGCTTCAAATATTCCCAAAGAAAAAGCACAATGCACGTTGTCATCACCTAGTCCATAACAGCGAGTGCTGTTAGCCACATTCATTGGCAATTCTTCCACTGTATTGTAGAAAGTCTCAATGTCACCAAGAATCCACTTGTCCACTTGTCTTCTTTAATGTTTATGGCCACAGATTTCCTCCCAAATTGACCTCCACTGCCAATTCTGAACAAAAGAAAAATTATTAATCAGAATATTAGTTATCAAATATGAAATGAACTACTAACAATATGAGCTACTTGTTAACCATCTGTGGCTGTTTATTTGCCAGGATTATATGTAAAGTGCTTTTTTTTTTAAAGATTTTATTTATTTATTCATGAGAGACACAGAGAGAGAGGCCTCAGAGACACAGGCAGAGGGAGAAGCAGGCTCCATGCAGGGAGCCTGATGTGGGACTGGATCCCAGAACTCAGGATCATGCCCTGAGCCAAAGGCAGACACTCAGTCCCTGAGCGACCCAGGCATCCCAAAGGCTTCCAACTAGATGCTAATCACAATATCCAGAGAAAAATAAAATATTTCTTTGACAGTTAGTGCAAAAGGATTCCTTTGGCTGCAAAATCAGATTCTATTAGGCATCTTAAGCATTCTTTTTTTTTTTTTTTAAGATTATTTACTTATTTATTCATGAGAGACACAGAGAGAGAGACAGAGACACAGGCAGAGGGAGAAGCAGGCTCAATGCAGGGAGCCCAACGTGAGACTCGATCCTGACCCCAGGACTACACCCTGGGCTGAAGGCTGTGCTAAACCAGAGAGCCACGGGGCTGCCTGCATCTTAAGCATTCTTATTTATAAAGCAGATGGCAGGGATCCCTGGGTGGTGCAGTGGTTTGGCGCCTGCCTTTGGCCCAGGGCGCGATCCTGGAGACCCGGGATCGAATCCCACGTCGGGTTCCCGAGGTGCATGGAGCCTGCTTCTCCCTCTGCCTGTGTCTCTGCCTCTCTCTCTCTCTCTCTCTCTCTCTCACTGTGACTATCATAAATAAATAAAAATAAAACAAATAAAATTACTTAATAAAACTAAAAAAAAAATATAAAGCAGATGGCAGTTATTATTTTTGTGGTAGTGAAATTAAAGCTCATACCCAAGAGGGCCATCCGGAAGCAGTTGTCAACCTGGGACAGATGTAAACACCAGGGACTAAAGAAAGAGAACAATTATGTGACTCATTGACACATTTTTGAAACTGTCAACTGCAAATATAAATTCTGGAATGTTGGCTATCATTTAGACTATGCTGTCCAATACAATAGCCACTAGCTACGTGTGGATATTGAAATTAAAATTAAATAAAATAGAAAACAGTTGCATTACCACATTTCAATAGCCACATAGTGGCCTGTCACTTCTGTGTTAGGGAGCACAGATGAAGAACATTTCTTTTTTTTTTTATTTTTTGGATTTTCTTTCTTTCTTTCTTTCTTTCTTTCTTTCTTTCTTTCTTTCTTTCTTTCTTTCTTTCTTTCTTTCTTCTTTCTTTCTCTCTCTCTCTTTCTTTCTTTCTTTCTTTCTTTCTTTCAGATTTTTATTTATTTATTTATTCATGAGAAACAGAGAGAGAGAGAAAGAGCAAGAGAGAGAGAGAGGCAGAGACACAGGCAGAGGGAGAAGCAGGCTCCATGCAGGGAACCCGATGTAGGACTACATCCCGGGTCTCCAGGATCACGCCCTGGGCTGAAGTCAGCGCTAAACCGCTGAGCCTCCCGGGCTGCCAAGATGAAGAACATTTCTATCACTGCAGAAAGTTCTATTGGACAAACCTGGTCCAGGACTTAAAACTTTTTATTTTGTGTGTGTGTGTGTATGTGTGTATAAGAAATCTCCACAAATCTGTTATGGTAATTAACCCACATTTATCACTGCTTTCTGCTCAGTTCATCTCATACACTGTAATGCGAATAGCTGGGATATATTTACCACCACAGCTGTCTACTAAAACAGATAATACGGTCAATCAAAAAAGTCTTGGCTAAAGCAGCTTAAAAGATCAAAGAAGTAGCACAAGAGAAAAACAAATATGGCAATACTGACTCACTCTTTTTTTTTTAAGATTTTATTTATTTATTCATGAGAGACACAGAGAGAGAGAGAGAGGCAGAGACATAGGTAGAGGGAGAAGCAGGCTCCATGCAGGGAACCCGATGTGGGACTCGATCCCGGGACTCCAGGATCATGCCCTGGGCGGAAGGCAGGCACTAAATCGCTAAGCTACCCAGGGATCCCCCTGACTCACTCTTTAGCCAAACAATATGTTGTTTCACTCATGAAACCATGCATGTCCTAAATCAGGCCAAGGCCATTTCAGCGTGCCGCCTCATCACCTATTCATGTTGACTACTGTATTTCCTAAAACACAGTACTTTTACATTAGTAGAACACAGAATTCAATAAAACCAGTATACCTAAGCCAGGTCAATGTAAATTTCTACCAGAAAATGCTAACAAAATCCCAATTATAGAAGAATCATCAAGAAAGCATGAGATATGATTAATATGACTTAAAAAAAGACATGTGTGTAAGCTAAGGCAACCAGATCTAACAGCATTATTGATTTTTCCTTTGAATATCAACTGTACAAAATCTAAAGTATGGGGTAAATTTCATATTTGTGAAATTTCACAATGAATTTCACACGAATCTTCCCAAGTAGAATTTAAATACATCTTATGTGGGACGCCTGGGTGGCTCAGGTTGAGTGTCTGCCTTTGGCTCAGGGCGTGATCTTGGGGTCCTGGGGTGGAGTCCCACATCGGGCTTCTTGCATGGAGCCTGCTTCTCCCTCTGCCTGTGTCTCTACCTCTCTCTGTGTCTCTCATGAATAGATAAATAAAATCTTAAAAAAAATACATCTTATGTTAACTGAGTGATAAGATTTTCCTTGTTCATATACCTGATTTTTTTTTAAAGGAAGTCTTTTTTTTAAAATGTTATTTACTTATTCATGAGAGACACAGAGAGAGAAAGGCAGGGACACAGGTAGAGGGAGAAGCAGGCTCCATGCAGGGAGCCCGACGTGGGACTCAATTCCAGGACCCCAGGATCACACCCTGGGCTCGAAAGGCAGGAGCTCAACCGCTGAGCCACCTGGGCGTCCCCATATACCTGATTTTAAAGGTTGACTGGCTAACAAAATCACACTTCAATGACAATACATAAATTTATTTCACCTGAATAAAAGCAAATATTCAATGAAGATGACAAATAGCTGAAAATATAGATTTCACAAGTAGTAGGCAGATGATCATCGTTTATAACCATAGACACTAGTTGTACATATAAAAGTCATGAGCCTGAAAGTATGATAGTAGATATTCAAATTCTGATTCAAAAAGCAACTGCTATACATCTTCCAGGCCACAAAATAATAATGAGCCACATATAAATCACACAGCTAACTGTGGAGTGAGGTTTTTATCCCCCACAGGGCTAGAGATGACCAAGACTACTAAAAATCTTCCCCTCAAAACCCACTTGTGGTAGATAAATATAATTAAATAAGGAATTGGAATACCAGTAAGTCGGTAGTAATCAAAATTTGGTTTGTGCCTTATCCAAATTCCTTCTTGATAATGTCTCTTTCTGTCACCACCTGCAAATATGAACAAGCATTAATTCTCAAGAGTCATTCCTCAAATCAGGGGTTAACTTGGTAATCATGTCTGAGACCCTGCATCCCTGGCTGCTAAGCACCATGGCGGACAGGGCTAGAAAGGTAACAGTTTTATTTTGAGCAGGGGGTAAAGACAAGGCAGCACTTTATAGCTACATTGTAACTAGATCCTGCATCATTTTATTAAGGAAATAATTAGATGTTAACAGTATCTTAAGCAGCAACAGTAGGGAAGAACTAGTCATATATTAGATACTGAAATTCCTGGCATGTATTTTCTCAGAAGGCAGTCTACCCTTTGCCTTGTGTTCTGAAAAAGAAAAGTCATGTGTGGTCTATCATACGACACAAGGAGCATACAATTTTCTTCCTTCCAGTATTTCAGAGAGGAAAATATTAATTCCTATCAGAGTTGGAATAAAACACCATTTGATTTCTAATTCTCATCCCTATCACTGAAAGGGATTAGTTAGAAATTCATTCTATTAATTCTGCCTAAATGCAGATATTATCTTACCAAATCTTAGAACAGAGTACCCTGAACTCAAGAAAGACATTTATCTCAGTTTTTCTACTACCTGGCATACTTGTTTTTCTTCTTGTGTTTACTCTGCTAGCTTTATTACAAATACTAAGACATGATACTAGCTTCTGCAATTTTAGTACAGAGCTTAAGTAAGCAGGTAAAAAAATAATTCGGGCCATAGTTTTTATGGGTATCAACTGGAAAAACATTACCCTTTTATTAAAATATTATAAAATATCAACCATTTCAAGGGTCAATTCTTCCTTCTTCATCAGAATTTGAACTTCTCGATAACTTCCAATGTATCGATTGACATTAAGGCAGAAAGCAACCCAACCTTAAGAAAAGAAAAAAAGAGAACTAATTATGTTGACATATTAAGCAGGTATAATCGTTTTCATAATAGTACATAGAGGAATATGTTTGAGACCAAGCGTCCCTGTCTTACTATAGAATTGAGTAGACAGAGATTGTAGGAAACAGTTGCTTTCAGCAGGGGTAAGGACAATATAGCACTTCACAGCTATATTGTAACAAGTAACCCAACCTGCCAGCTATCACATGCACATCTGAATACTTGTATTTAATTTCTGGTAAATCTTGTGGATTTGATATTTAATCCTTTGCTTGTTTGTTTTAAAGATTTTATTTATTTATTTATTTATTTATTTATTTATTTATTTATTCATGAGAGACACACAGAGAGAGAAGGCAGAGACACAGGCAGAGGGAGAAGCAGGCTCCACGCAGGGAGCCTGATGTGGGACTCGACCTCAGGACTTCAATATCATGCCCCGAGCCGAAGACAGGTGCTCAACCGCTGAGCCACCCAGGCGTCTCTGATCTTTAATCCTTTGACTCAGCATTTTTATCTGCTTCATCCAAAACAAGCATCTTGATCTATTTTGGAAAGTTAAAAAAAATCTTACTTAAGCGTGGGCTGTGCATGGAGACTTCTTTCCAAAGACTATACAATATGGAAGGGTGTGTGTGACAAGAGTAACTTTACCTGGAGAAACCTAACAAACACAACCCTAGCCAGGGAACCAAGGTCAACATCAACCAACAGCAATATTTTTTAATACAATGAAATGAAAATGGCACTTTTCAAATAAAAAGATCACTCTGTGGTCTTCCTCAATCTAATCTTGAGGAAAAACACCAAATTCCAATACAAGGACATCCTACTAAATATTTGACCAATATCTGACTCCTAAAATTTGTCACAGTCATCAAAAATAGGGAAAATTTGAGAAAACTGTCACAGCTAAGAGGAGCGTAAGGAGACATGAAAATTAAATGTAATGTGGTATCCTGGAACAGAAAAAGGACATTAGGTAAAAACTAAGGAATCAGAGTAAATTCTGGACTTCAGTTCATCCTATTGTATCAAGGTCAGTTGGTTCATTAATTTTAACAAATGTGCCATATTAATGTAAGATGTTAAGAATATGGGAAACTGGTGACAATGCATAAGAGACCTTTCTGAATTATCTTCTCATTTTTTTCTGTGAACCTAAAACTGTTCTAAAATATAAAGTTTATTTTATTTTTAAAAAAAATTTTAATTTATTTATGATAGTCACACAGAGAGAGAGAGAGAGGCAGAGACACAGGCAGAGGGAGAAGCAGGCTCCATGCACCGGGAGCCCAACGTGGGATTCGATCCCGGGTCTCCAGGATCACACCGTGGGCCAAAGGCAGGCGCCAAACCGCTGCGCCACCCAGGGATCCCCTAAAATATAAAGTTTATTAAAGGAAAATCCTAGTATCATATCTAGGTATTCATGCTTGGCAACTGGCTTAAACAGACTAATTATTTTCTTCCCATACTTCAAATATCACTAGTTCAAAAATGTCCTTGGAAAAATATGGCGATACTTACAAAGAATCTTGTATTTAACATAACGAATGTTCTCCCTGAAACACCAACAACTATGAGTGCTGCTTCAGCTTGTATGCTGTGCATTTCATTGTGAACACCGTTTCCACAATGCAGGCATGACAAGTTGTTTCCATAGAGTAGTCAAGTGCCAGGATTACTGTTTGGATCCAAAAGCCAAAGCTTAAATTATTATGTTGTAGAAAAACAGGCTCTACCAAACAATTTCTGAAGCACATAGCTAATGCTGAACTGCTCATATTTAGTTTCAGATTCTGGTCTGCAAACAGCTTTTAAGCATCCTAACATAGAATCACTTCTAAGCTTACAATGTAGAATGATCAAACTGCTTCATGATCAAATCTCTTTTGGTGTCTCATTTTTTAATTAGATTTTTGTTCCTTTATGAACTTGGGATCCCCAGTTTCCTACAGAGACCAGTTAGATAATTAAAGAACTCAAACATTTCCTACATTATTCTTCTATGTATAGGACACTTATGTACGGAAACAAGTTCTGCATTTATAGTTCAAAGCCAAATTATGCTGTTACATAGTCACTGATTATTACATACTTTGAAACTGAATCTTTCCAATAGGAAACTATAACATACAGCTTTGATCTTCATAAAGCCTACTGTTTTGTTAAGAAAATTTATTTCATAACTAATAGCAGTGAGCTCTGAAAACAGAGAGCATGCAACAGATATATCACAAACTACAAAGATTCCCAACTAATAACAGATCATTGCAATTTCCACTTTGCAAAATTGCATTTAGACTTAACAACAATATCACAAAGGGTTTAGATTCCGTCTACCCTGAAAAAAAGGAAAGCTTAGTTTCTCAGTTTGATGAGATACAGCCCTGCACACCACATCTGTAAGCCTAGTTCCTGTTTAATTTGAAAAAAAAACCTCTATGCTTGCATATAGACAATAATTAAAAAGGTTTTGAATAGATCACCACTTTACACCAAATCTTAAGCTATTCTTCATTTTTGTAAAACCTGAAGTAGCTGAGGATTTATGTTGCCCTGGCAGACAGCCATTAAGCAATGCCTGAGGGTACAGATGAGAATATACTAGTGGTGGCCTGCTGGTACGGACAACACCACGGATTGATGACACTGATCTCAGAATTCTTCTGTGGGAATGAGCCACTTCCAGGGCAACATGCTTGAGAATACAGCTTGCTCAGCTCCCGGGTATGATGCACTGAGAAAATGATGAACACATCATCATTTCTGTGGTATTTCTTCCCGCAATGGATAGCCCGAATCAATTTGTGAAGAAGTGTTGGGAATAAAAACAAACAACCAACAACCCAACAATGGAGGAATATTCTATAAGTAAACTGGCCTCCATTCTCAATGACTGGCACCATCCTCCACTCGTGTATTTTTAGTACACGCAGAGATCTCTATTATGGATACACTCATGAATACCAAAAATCACTTCATCACCTAACCTATTAAAATCATGAAAGACAAAGACTGAGGAGCTGTTCCAGAATGAAGGAGGCCAAAGAGACATAATAACAAAATCCAACATGTGATACTGTATTAGATTCTGGACCAGCAAACAAACCTTTTTTTTCTTTTTTTTTTTTTTTTGTAAAACGTTCATTAGTTGGACAATTGATGAAATTTAAATAAGATTAAACAATATCTATAGATTAAATAACATCACATCTCTGTTTTATTTTGATTTTGGTAATTGTGTTATGATGTAAGACAATGCCCTTTCTTATTTCTGGATAACACACACTGAAACATTAAGAGGTAGAGGCATAATGCCAGTAACTTACTGTCAAATGCTTCAGAAAAACATTATGTGTGTATATGATATGTTCAATTGTATTTATATACAGATATTTATTTATAATTTATTATAAATTATAAATAATTGTAATTTATTTATAATTATAAATATAATTACAATTAAAATTAAATTACAATTATAAATAATTGTAATTTATTTATACAAAATACATTTATTTTATTTATAAAATAAATGTGTTATAAATAGTAACACTTGAGAAATCTACGTAAAGAATATTGGAATTCGGGGCAGCCCAGGTGGCTCAGCAGTTTAACGCCGCCTTCGGCCCAGGGCCTGATCCTGGAGACCCGGGATAGAGTCCTATGTCGGGCTCCCTGCATGGAGCCTGCTTCTCCCTCTGCCTGTGTCCTTGCCTCTCTCTCTGCGTCTCTCATGAATAAATAAATAAAATCTTAAAAAAAAAAGCACATTAAAAAAAAAGAATATTGGAATTCTTTGTCCACTGTTGTAACTTTTCTGTAAGTCCTAAATAATTTCAGGTTAAAAATTATTAAAAATTCAAAATATATCAATATCAAAATACTAACATTTATAACTTACAGAAGAGAAACAACAGAGGTCTTAAACTGGCAGCTTATTTGTTGTCTTTGTTTTGCATAGTATTTTAAATCTGAATTAGATGCTTTCTGAGAAAATTTCATATGCAAATCCAAATTTCCACTTTTACTTGAAAAATCAGTAGATTGTAACCCTGACTCTTGGCAACCAATGATTGGCTGTCCACTTTAGATGGGCATATGCACTGCACATCCCTGGATCTCCACCTCTCTTTATTTTTCTTACACTTGGCTTTTTTACTCACTTATGTTGCAGGCCCAGCCCCATGCAGACATTTGTGAGGCCTTTGATTTATCCAGGAGCTCCAGCTCTGCTAAATTTAAGTAATTTAGTCTGAAGTTCCTTATCTTTGCCAATTACTAATTTTAAGAAGAGGAAGGTAAAATAAAAAGTTTGTTCATGCCTAAGAATCTCTTATGAGAAATATGTAATTGTGCTGAAGATGATGAGAGATGACACAAAAACCATTCAATGAGCATTTATTAAATGAATCTGGAAATTAACAATTTTAAATATAAAAGGGATGACTATATTAGATTTTTTTTTTCCTTTTGCTCCAAAGATCAGAATTAACCTTGGTACAAATAATGAGGGCTATTTGGGAAAGCACATATTCTGGCTCAATTAAGAGGGAAGAAATTTCTAATGGACAGTGACTGAAACTGTACTAAGCTACTTTCAGGAGGTGATGGATTTCCAGCTTCCTGAAGTGTTAGAAAGAGGTTGGGCAACAAAGGGGTTGGGGGGGTGCAATATATGTACATGGCAGTCAGGATGAATGTCTGTCATGGTCCTTCCTATGCTTGGATTCATGATACTATGGGGTGCTTAAATCTCTAGGTAAACCAACACTTCAATCATAAGATAGTAAAAAGAAGAGGAAAGAACTCAGCAATAAATCATGGGAACTCAAGGGTATGTGAGTCTCCAGGGTGTGATTTAGAAGGAGATGCCATGAAGCAGCCAGCTGGAGTCTGCTGGGGCATAGCTCTATCTCTGGTCCTAGAGTCCAAGGGAGTGGCAACAGATATGGAAGACACAGAAGTGAACCATGAGGAGGAACGAGCAAATACATTGGAAGGGATCAGTAGAGGGTGCAAGAAGACCTGGTGCGGGGGTGAAAGAGACCCATTTCTACAATATTATGGGAGTAGTTAAGTTATATTTAGCCTATATGAGTGCAAAGCTCTATTTGGTAATAAAATATACCTGCAGGAAATGGTGTCTAAGGAAGAAAGCAGATTTAAACGAGGCTTCAAAAAAACATGATAATCAGAGGAAGTTTTAGTTGACTACCATGAATTTCTTTTAGTACCAAGTCTTCTCAGTGCAAAAATTTCTCCAGCTCTTCTAGGAAGCTGGAAGAAGACAATATAGAAGACAAATAGTTGGATTCATCCATGGTGGCAGTTTTCTCTGGTGGATAAATAGCTAGTAATAACTGATAGGACTTATAGGGGTGGGGGAATTAATTTTTTATTACGATTTTACAAATAATCAAGGATCAGATAAAATAAGTGACTTGTTTACAATCACTTGGGTAATAAACAGTAGTTGCTTAGATTAGAACTTCAATTTCATAATTCTACATTCCTCTTTAGGTGAGGAAAGTTTTGTAGTTTTTTGAAGAAAAACTGCAGAAAGTTTCCCAAGAGGAATTTTAGGGAACAGTCTGCATAGTCTGCAAGTAAACTTTTTTTTTTTTTAGAGTGAGAGAGCCTGCATGTGGTGGGGGTAGGGGTGGGGAGAGAGCAGAGAGAGAGGGAGAGAGAGTCTTAAGCATGCCAGCAGCAGAGTCCTAGGCAGGGCTTGATTTCACAACCCTGAGATAACCTGAGCTGAAAACAAGAAGTGGACCTTAACCAACTGAACCACCCAGGTGCCACTGCAAGTAAACTATTTTAATACTGTAAACACTAAGGAAATAAAAACGATATGCAAAGAAATATAAAAATCCTAGAAGGCCTGACTTTTGGTTTTTAAAACATACTCTAGGGGATCCCTGGATGGCTCAATGGTTGGGCGTCTGCCTTCGGCCCAGGGCGTGGTCCTGGAGTCCTGGGATAGAGTCCCACATCGGGCTCCCTGCATGGAGCCTGCTTCTCTCTCTGCCTGTGCTCTCTCTCTCTGTGTCTCTCATGAATAAGTAAATAAAATCTTAAAAATAAATAAAATAAAACATACTCTGTCTACCTTACTATAAACAACCACTGACTATAAACCCATTTTCTAGCTTTCCCAGTCATCCTGTGGTTATTTCCTCTCCCATGATGGTTGGTATGCTTCTTCTGTTTAAAACACAATGAAAATAAAAATAATATCAATTATGCATGGGGAACAATGAATGAGACTATATTTAATATTTTATTAGCCCAGCGTATAGATATTTGATTTGGTAATATTGATATATTACAATCTAAAATACTTGTTTAACCATTACTGAACAGTACATCTCTTCACTGAAACTCAGATATCCATAATATTCCTCATTGCTTGGCTTTTTAAAACTAAAATAAAAATTTTTAAATTAAAAATTAATTATAGAATTATTTGGTATGCCAAAGATTCACACTTACTAAAGGTCCAATGTAAAGCTAATAATAACTAAGATTAATTACTTTTGATGTCCTAGGCACTTGACAATCCTATGAAGTAGATACAATTATTATCATCTTTATTTCAATGAAGAGGAAACTGAGGCCCAGAGAAATTATGTAACTTGCCTACTGTCAACAAAGTGGTGAGAACTAGGCTTTTTTTTTTTTTTTTTTTTGAGAACTAGGCTTTGAACCCAGATGTTTCATTCCAGAATTTGAGCTCTTAGCCTCCATAAGCGATACTGCTTTAATCCTTGCCTTAACAGTGATGTGTGGATCTCTAGCAATATAAATGATTATAACCTCGCCTGCTGACATGAAAGCCAAATGATATGCCATTGTGTATTTTTAAAAATCTTATTTTACTATTTGAGAGAGAGAGAACATGAGCAGGAGGGGGAGAAGCAGATTCCCTGTTGGGCAGGGAGCCCTACTTGGGCTCCATCACAGAACCCCAGGATCATGACCTGAGCTGAAGACAGATGCTTAACTGAGTCACCCACGTGTCCCACCATTGTATTAATCATAGAATGTACTTTCATTATCACATAGCTATATTCTTTGACAGTTTAATAGTCATTTTTCCCCCTAAAATATAAAGTAAGTGCTATGGAGGAAACTTGAATATAAACTAACTCTAGATTGGCCTCTGGAAAATAAGTTTGCTTTTGTTAATGGGATTTGTTCCAACAATAAGAATTCCGCAGGAGTCTTCTCCTGATTTAGGACAGCAGAACTGAACCGGGTTTTTAAGGTGTCCTGGTCTCATTACCCACTAGTTGCATAACCTTGGGCAAGTCTCTTCGCCTTTCCTCCGATCAAGGAACACAACACTCTCCGCATGGGGGCAGCTGTGAGAGGGGGCTGTAAACAGGTGCACAAGTGTTACTCCAGTCTAGGGTTGCCAGGTAAAAACCAACACGCCCAGTTTGACTTCAGACAAATAACAAATAATGCTTTATATTTAAATTTCTCTTTATATTGGAGACATATTTATACCCCCAAATCACTTATTTATCTGAAATTTAAATTTATCTAGCATCTTGTATTTTTAAAAGATTGTATTTATTTGAGAGCGAGCAAGAGAGCACACGCAGGAAGAGGAGGGGAGGGGGGAGGGGAGGAGAAGCAGATCCCCCTCCCCCCCCCCCCCAATGAGCTGCAGCCCACCCAGGGCTGGATCCTGGGACACCAGGGTCATGACCTGAGCCGAAGGCGGGGGTGGGGCTTCACCGCTTAACCCACTGAGTCACGCAGGGGCCCCAGTCTTGTATTTTTGTTGCCAAATCTGGCAACTCTATGGCTAGGGGGGCATGGAGAACGGCAAGCCCAGCTCCGCTGTCCTCCACTCCCCTCCCCCCCTCCCCCATAGAGAAACTGAGGCCGACTGCGGCTGAAGGGTGAACGTAGGCGAGGAGGAAGAGAGGGAAGGCCCGGGTGTAAGAGGGCTCCCCTTCGGGGGTGGGGCTGAAGGCAGAGTCCCGGGTCTCGCAGTCTGACCCCCGGTCCTCCCCCCCGCCCCCCGCCCGGCGCCCGCAGGCCGAACAGGCCCCGCCCCGGAGCGGGAACGCCGCGGTTACCTCGGCGGCGGCAGCAGCGGGCTCGGGGGGCGCTCCCGCCGGCTCCTCTCCGTCGCCAGCAGCAGCCCCGAGACCACAGAGCCCGCCGCCGTGTCCTCGGAGTCCGGCTGTTTGTCGCCGGCTGTTGGTCGCGTCTCCGACGTCCCCCAAAGCATCCCTCCGTCTGTCTGGAAGCCTCTTGTCCTCTGGCCACCGTCCCGGTCGGAGTCAGGAAATAGACCAATCAGAGCCAGGAATTCGGAGGGGGCGTCACCGCTAGAGCCAATCAGAGAGCAGATCTGGGCCTCGGTGGTGGCGATTGGCCAGTGGGTTTCCTCCGCCTCCCGGGGAGTGAGGGCTCCGGGCCCAGCCCCTTGGGTGGGCTGGTAGACGCGTCCCCCGGTGACCCCCGGGGTATCTTCTCTCTCCTGAGCTCTAGGGCGAGGAACCCTCCAGGACTTTTAATTGAAGGGAATTTTTAATTGAGGGGAAGAAGGGAAGGGAGCGGTCTTAAAATACAAAGGGGAGGGGGGATTCCTGGGTGGCTCAGCAGTTTAGCGCCTGCCTTCTGCCCGGGGCGCGGTCCTGGGGTCCCAGGTTCGAGTCCCGCATCGGCTTCCTGCATGGAGCCTGCTTCTCCCTCCTCCTGTGTCTCTGCCTCTCTCTCGCTCTCTCTGAATGAATAAATAAATAAAATCTTTTTTAAAAAAGATTTTATTTATTTATTCATGAGATACACATAGAGAGAGGCAAAGACACAGGCAGAAGGAGAAGCAGGCTCCACGCAGGCCCAATGTGGGACTCGATCCTGGGTCTCCAGGATCACACCCCGGGCTGCAGGCGGCGCTAAACCGCTGCGCCACCGGGGCTGCCCAACCACTGATTTTTTAAACGTCTCTATTGTTTTGCCTTTTCCAGAACGGCATATAGTTGGAATCGTAATAGTTTACTGCTTTCACTAAGTAATCACTTCTTTCAGATTACTTATTTCACATAGCAATATGCATTTAAGTTTCCTCCATGTCTTTTCATGGCTTGGTCGTTCATTTCTTTTTAGTGATATTCCACTGTCTTGATGTACCACAGTTTCTTTATCCATCCATCTACTGAAGGGCATATTGATGCTTCCAATTTTGGCAATTATGATAACTGCTATAAACACTCATGTGGCAGGTGGTTGTGTGGAAAGATAAAAGAAGCAATCCATAAATTAGAAATGGGAATATAAATAAATATATGGAAAAAATGACAATAGAAAAGACAGTTGGCTAGACAGAGGAAGTAAATCAAAATAAAAATAAGGGGATACAGGGCAGCCCGGGTGGC
The DNA here is from genome assembly GCF_053574225.1 of Canis aureus. Lineage (NCBI taxonomy): Eukaryota > Metazoa > Chordata > Mammalia > Carnivora > Canidae > Canis > Canis aureus. The sequence continues at coordinate 20,986,727 of NC_135641.1, read as the reverse complement.
TCAGCGGTTTAGTGCCACTCTCAGCCCAGGGCCTGATCCTGGAGACCTGGGATCGAGTCCCACATCAGGCTCCCTGCATGGAGCCTGCTTCTCCCTCTGCCTGTGTCTCTGCCTCTCTCTCTCTCTGTGTCTCTCATGAATAAATAAATAAAATCTTAAAAAAAAAATAAGGGGAGATAATTAAAGATGCAAAACACTAATAGAGTTGTATGGGATCATGTTACTCACCTCTGTGTAATACATTTGAAAGCCTAAATGAAACAGATGAAATTTTAAGAAAATATAATTTATCAAAACATCTCAGAAAAGATAGAAACTCTAAATAGACTGGTTACTATAAAATAGATGTAGTCAGAGAACTGTATTTTTCCACACCTCTATCTACAAAAACACCAGGACTATATTATTTCATAGGAGAATTCTACTGATAAACTTTAAGGAACAGATGAATTGGTTGCTATTGATTCTATTCTGAGGACAGAAATAAGAAAACCTTCCAAATTCTATTTATGAAGTGAGTATAACATTGATAACAAAATCTAATAAAACACACATATATCTGATACATACACTGTGACCATAGACAGTCTTTTTTTTTTTTAAAGATTTTATTTATTTATTCATGAGAGACACGAAAAGAGAGAGGTAGAGACACAGGCAGAGGGAGAAGCAGGCTCCATGCAGGGAATCTGATGCAAGACTTGATCCTGGTACTCCAGAACCATGCCCTGAGCCGAAGGCAGACGTGCCCAACCGCTGAGCCACCCAGGTGTCCCTAGACAGTCTTTTCTAAAAAAATATTTTATTTATTTATTTGAGAGAGAGAGAGAGAGCATGAGCAGGGTGGCAAGGGCAGGGGGAGAGGGAGAAGCAGGCTCCCCGCTGGGCAGGGAGCCCAATGCACGGCTTGATCCTAGGACCCTAGGATCATACCTAAGCTGAAGGCAGGTGCCTAACCAACTGAGCCACCCAGCCACCCTAACCATAGACATTTTTTTTAAAAAGATTTTATTTATTCGCACAGAGAGAGAGAGGCAGAGACACAGGCAGAGGGAGAAGCAGGCTCCATTCAGGGAGCCCGATGCAGGACTTGATCCTGTGACTCCAGGATCACGCCCTGGGTGGAAGGCAGGCACTAAACTGCTGAGCCACCCAGGGATCCCCCAACCATAGATATTCTTATCTAGTAATCAAGACAGCATGATGTTGATGAAAGAATAGACAAATAGATCAGTTGAGCAGAATAAAATTTCCTGATATAGTGCCACATAAGTAGAGTCAACTGATCTTTGACAAAGAGCAATGGAAATTCAATGGAAAAAAGATAGTTTTTTCAACAAGTTGTGTTGGAAAAACTAGGCATCTATATGCGATATAACAAACCTAGACACTAACCTTACATTTTTCACAGAAATTATCTAAAAATGGATATAGACCTAAATGTAAAACACAAAACTATAGAGCTTCTAGAAGAAAACATAAGAGATAATCTAAGTGACCTTGGGTTTGGTAATGACTTTTAGATATAACACCAAATGCTTAATCCATGAAAGAAGAAATTGATAAATTGTTCTTCATTAAAATTAAATGAAGCAGGGATCCCTGGGTGGCTCGATGGTTGAGCATCTGCCTTTGGCCCAGGGCGTGATCCTGGGGTCCTGGGATGGAGTCCCACATCAGGCTCCCTGCATGGAGCCTGCTTCTCCCTGTGCCTGTATCTCTGCCTCTCTCCCTGTGTCTCTCATGATTAAATAAAATCTTTAAAAAAATTAAATTAAATTAAATTAAATTAAATTAAATTAAATTAAATTAAATGAAGCAGCAGACATTGTTAAGAGGATGAAAAGACAAGCCACAGATTGGGAGAAGATATCTGCAAAACATATATATCCAAAATATACAAAGAATTCTTAAAACTCAACAATAAGAAAACAAACAATGTAATTAAGAAGTAGCCAATACACAGAAGAAACTTAGATGCTTATTGCTAAGTGACAGAGGCCAATCTGAGAAGGCTACATATTACATGATTCAAAATATAGACATTCCGGAAGAGGTAAAACTATGGAGATAGTAAAAAGATTAGTGGTTGTTCCAAATTTAAGGAGAAGGGATGATGAATCAGTGGAGCATAAGAGTATTTTTAAGGCAGTAAAACTATCCTGTATGATAATTGTAGTGGTGAATACATACATGATATTATGCATTAGTCAAAACCGATAGAACAGTACAACACAAAAAGTGAACCTTAATATAAAATACAGGCTTTAATTAATAATGTATCCATATTGGTTCATCAATTGTAACACACATGCCACACTAATAAGAGATGTTAATAATATGAGAAACTGTTCTAAGAGAGTGGGTTTATGGGATTTTTTTCAGTACTTTCTGCTCAATTTTTCTATAAGCCTAAAACTGCTCTAATAAATAGTCTATTAGTGAAAAGAATACATCAAATACACTCTAAAATTCCAAGTGGTTTTGCCTTTAGGTGGTGGAATTATGATCAATTCTTTTTCCTACCTCTTCTTTTTTTTTTTTTTTTTAAGATTTTATTTATTTATTCATGAGAGACACACACAGAGAGAGAGAGGCTGACTCCATGCCAGGAGCCCGATGTGGGAGTCGATCCCGGGACTCCAGGACCGCGCCCTGGGCCAAAGGCAGGTGCCAAACCGCTGAGCCACCCAGGGATCCCCCTTTCCTACCTCTTCTTTTCAGTTTTCTGTACTTTGCTAATATGTTGTTCAAAGAAAATACATTATTTTGACAATAGATTAAATTTGAGAAAGGACATACATGGGGAGGAGAGTGAAAGTACAGAGGTAGAGGCAGGTGTGCCATGCCCCTCCAAGTATATGCATTTGCATACTCACCTGCTCCCCTGTCCCAGGGGCAGCTGGTTTCAGGAAGCACAGGGTGACAGTGAAAGACTGTCAGGATGGCGTGAGATCAGGTGACTTTTTCACTTTCCTGGGTTCACCTATCCAGTCACTTGAGCAGTAGATGGCCCATAGTGTGGCTCCTTAGACAAGCATGTGGTCTTATGTATTAGAACGACTGGGCTCCTGGTGCAGAGAGGGTTATCCTACGGGCAGCATTGGGGGAAAGAGGCAACACTGCAGTGTTGAGGCAGGTCCAAGGCCTCTGTGAAGTGAGAGGCTTTGACTGATGGATGTTGTCTAATTCTGAACTTGGTCCAGGAACTGTGGGGTTTACAGAGATGTATAAGGTATTTCCTTTGTCTAGCCCAGGGTCCAATGCAGAAAGAACAGTGATAGAGAGGGATGTGGAGGAAGAGGCCCTTTATTTATTTATTTTTAAAGATTTTATTTACTTATTTGAAAGAGAGAGAGAGAAAGAGAGAGAGACACTGACTACACTAGCAGGGGGTGGGGCAGGAAGCCTGATGCAGGGCTCATTCCCTGGACCCTGGGATCATGACCTGAGCTGAAGGCAGTCAGTTGACTGAGCCTCCCAGGTGCCCTGGGGGGTGGGGATTATCATGAGCATTTGTGGTGACCTTGACCCCCTCCCACAGTGCACTTTTACCTAATGTAACCTCCATCTCCTGTCACGTTCTCTCCACCTCCTTCCCTTATCACTACCATCTCTTCCTCTTCTGTTTTCCTCTGCTCTGCCTTAGCACAGAGCCCTTCACACTACCAGCAGCAGCTCCTTATTGGGTCATAAAAGCAAAACTAAAAAACTTTGATTATAAAAGATATTTAAACATGCATAAAAGTAGAGAGAATAAATAGTAAAACAACCCACCTAACACCTTGATTTAACAATTATGAACATTTCCCAGTATTTATCTCATTTATTCTCCTTGCTAAGGTAGTTTAAATTACAAACAGTGATTTTTTTTTTTAAGATTTATTTATTTATTTATTCATGAGAGACAGAGAGAGGCAGAGACACAAGCAGAGGGAGAAGCAGGCTACATACAGGGAGCCCGACTTGGGACTCGATCCAGGGACTGCAAGATCATGCTCCGGGCCAAAGGCAGGCGCCAAACCACTGAGCCACCCAGGGATCCCCAGACTGATGTTTTATCCTTAAAAACTTCAGACATCTCTAAAAGAATATGGACATTTTCTTTTTTTTTTTTTAGGACATTTTCTTACATAACTAAATACCATACTTTCCAAATGCAAAATTCCCCAATTTGGGCCATTGTTTTTTTTTTAATTTTTTTTTTTTAAAGATTTATTTATTTATTCAGAGAGAGCAAGAGAGAGGCAGAGACACAGGCAGAGGGAGAAGCAGGCTCCATGCAGGAAGCCCGACGTGGGACTGCAGGATCACACCCTGGGCTGCAGGTGGCGCTAAACCGCTGCGCCACCGGGGCTGCCCTGTTTTTTTATTTTTAAAAAGATTTTATTTATTCATGGGAGACACAGAGAGAGAGACAGAGACACAGGCAGAGGGAGAAGCAGGCTCCATGCAGGGAGCCTGACGTAGGACTCGATCCCAGGTCTCCAGGATCACACCTTGGGCCAAAGGCAGGCCCCAAACCGCTGAGCCACCCAGGGATTCCCAGGGCCATTGTTTTTAAAAATGAAATTGAATACAAAGTATTTCAGGGCTTCACATGTGGTAAGGGAAAAGAAATTATTCATACAACTTTGTTTAAATTATGTGTATGTTTGTCTACTGTATCATGATGTAAAATTTATACCATACAGTCTAAGAAGTTTGAAGACCAGTGGTGCATAAGTTTTCCCAGGGACTTGTTAGAAATGCAAATTCCCGGGTTCTTATTCCAAACCACTGAGTCGGATCTCTGCTGGTAGGGACAAGGAATCCATAGTAAAAGCAAACCAACCGGGGCATCTGGGTGGCTCAGTGGTTGAGCATCTGCCTTTGGCTCAAGTCATGATTCCAGAGGGGTCCTGAGATCAAATCTCACATCAGGCTCCTTGCAGGGAGCCTGTTTCTCCCTCTGCCTATGTCTCTGCCTCTCTGTGTCTCTCATGAATAAATAAACAAAATCTTTAAAAAACAAAAACAAGAAACCAACCAACCAATCTTTATTTTAGGTGATTCTGCTAGTTTGGATCTAGACTCAACTGGGTGACCCTGTGATGCCCAGGAATCCCTCACCCTCATCTGTGTCACCCAAGTGGGGCCTTTCTTTCTCTTCACTGTGTTGAGAGTTTACCAACAGAGGTGGAATCTCCCTTGGCAGTGCTTGGAGGACGTTTCTCTTTCCAAGCTTAGGCAAATCTTTACCTGAAGGCAGAGAATGGTCTAGATTCATAAGATTAGTAATAATACACTTTGGTCTTTGTACTAGCAACATTGTAAAATGAGACTAAAGCCCTTAAAGGGTTGTTGTGAGGCTTAAATGAAGTCTGTGAATTGCCTACCACTGCACCAGAGTAGTCACTTATTATATGGTGGTGGCAGTTGCTGTACTTGACGCCACCTATCACAACCCTGGGCATATAGTAGATGTTCAATGGATGTGACAGATTGCTAATTTATTCGCTGGGGAAGGAGGAAGTCTCTTCTGGTTTGTTCTTGATTTTGCCAGATATTGGAGCAATGTGATTTGTGTGATTTGTCAGAGACAGGAAATAGATTATAATTAGGAAGGAGAAAAGGAGGCGCAGAAAGGAGGAGGATGGAAAGGAAGAAGAGAAGAAAAAAGAATGTCCATATTCACAAGAAGAATGGAGACAATGACTATTTTCTTAGGGGACAGGGGAAGTATTGGCTCTTGCACACCAAGTGGTCATATCTTCTTAGTCACAATTACAGGATTTCAGAACTGGAAAAAGGAACTTGGAGACCACAGACCCACCCCCTCATAGCCCAGAGATAGCAGTTGAGGTCCTGGAAGAGCATGTGTTAGAGATGGAGGACAGGATGGAGGACAGGATTGATTTCTGAAGACAGGCACTGCCTGCTGCATCTTGCCATAAATTCAGCCAATTCATCTCCATGGAAACCGCTGAAGATTGTGAAGGTACGGATGTGGAAAAGGACAGCAGGACTCCGAGTGTGATTTCTTTTCTATGCCTTTCTTTTTCTCCCTCATTCCTATTCATCAGTTTCCTCTGACTCCTCTTCCTCTGCCCCTTCCCTCTCTCCCACCTTTCCATGATTCTCAAGTGTAAGGACCTGTCCTAATCCAGGAAGCTGAGGTCACCTGACCTGCAAGGGCCAGAGTGCTGCATATCATCTGCCTCTTTAGCAATGTGCTTGTTTCTAGTGATTGAAACTCACAATTGGCTCTGACTGGGCACCAGGGCTCTGACCACTATTATCAAGAAACACTTGGGACGCCTGGGTGGCTCAGTGGTTGAGCGTCTGCCTCAGCTTGGAGCGTGGTCCAGAGGTCTGGGATTGGGTCCCACATGGGACTCCTTGCAGGAAGCCTGCTTCTCCCTCTGCCTATGGCTCTGCCTCTCTCTCTGTGTCTCTCATGAATAAATAAGTAAAATCTTAAAAAAAGAAAAAAAGAAACACTTCATTTGGTTCCTCAAAAATACTTGTGATTCTTGAGTAGACAGAAAGCACCATGGAAACCATTTAAAGCTGTCTTACTTCTTTGTGTCTTTAACCTTTTGCAAGTGATTGCTATGAAACTGGTTGCTCTCCTCCGGCAGGGAGAATGCAGAGACTGCACCTCGCAGGAAAGAATAACCTTTCACAGGAATCTCAGGTTGCATGAGGAGTAACATCTCTTAACCACAGCCCACAATTGTTACAGAAAGCATTTAAACATGTCCTCAAACCTCTGGGATTCCCTGCTACTATTAGAAATTAGATCCAGGGTGTCTGGGGTCTGGCTTTTTACACGTCAAAGAGGAAAGCTGAGCTTCCTGCCATTGGTTTAGAACCTGTGATGGTCCTGGTGTTCTTGTGACCAGATACTCAGGGTCCCCCATTGTAGAACAGATTGAGGAATGACCTGACCAGGCACGCATTTGCTTAGGCTTTTCTGTGGAATTCTGTGGAACAGTCTTTTGCTTCCTGTCAGGTAGGATCTGGGGCCATCTGAAGAAGCTGCCGGAAATCGACTGCCATGGGACAGTGGCTGTAGAGAACAAAATGGAGTCTCTCATGTTAAGCAGGAGCCTGTGTGAAGCAATGAGGCAAGCAGTGAAGGTACTGCAGCTAGGAGATATTCCCGAGACCAAGGTCAGCTGACACCCCAGAACTCATAATGAGCAGAACCAGAGGAAGTCTGCAGGGACCCCAAACTGATTAAATCCCTTAAAAAAGGCAAGGATTGGGCAGCCCGGGTGGCTCAGTGGTTTAGCACCGCCTTCAGCCCAGGGCCTGATCCTGGAGACCAGGGATCGAGTCCCTAGTCCAGCTCCCTGCATAGAGCCTGCTTCTCCCTCTGCCTGTGTCTCTGCCTCTCTCTGTCTGTGTCTCTCATGAATAAATAAATAAAACCTAAAAAAAAAAAAAAAAAGGCAAGGATTTTGGCAGCATATGTCAAACTCTTCAGACCTGACCCTTCTATGTCTGAGCCCTTGAAGAAGGCAACTGCTGACAAAGGCTCTGCCGATTGATCTCCGAACAGAACCGAGATCCTTGCCTGGATGAACATAAGCAGTAAATTGAGAGCTGGCCTGGACCAGATTGAGGCCTTACCTCAACTGCACACCCACAGACTGCCTTGGCCTTAACTTCCCGCAGACTTCTGTTACCTTGTGTGTTGTGTGGCTTGTCTTCCGTCCCGCTTTGTGTGCTGTGTAAGAAGCCAGGTTTAATCACATGAATTGTCACTGAGTTTGGAATCCTGAACCTGCTTTATAGCTGTGATTTAGCTTTGCTTTGTGATGGCATATAAAGCTGACATCGTGGAAAGACACAGCTCCTGTGTGCGCCTTCACGGCGTGCTCCTGCCAGCAGCCCAGGGAGGACGCTCTGGGGCAGGCAGGGACGTGCGTGGGGCTGGTGCCAGAGCCCTTTGGCATGGAGGATGGAGCCTCGGCGTGCCCTGGAGCAGCTGCACAGTGGAAAAGACCCGCGCGCTGGAGAGGTTGTGCGTGCGCAGGTGCGTGCCCAGCCGACTCGCGCACGGCCCGGGCTCCCGGCTGGGAGTGCGGGTGCGCCCCGCGCGTGCTGGTTACTGCGGCAGCCAAGCCCTGGGGCGGTGGCGGGGGGGCGGGCAGCAGCCCGGGCCGGCCGGCCGCACGTCTCCCCAGTCAGCCCCCTTCTCGCCTCAGCAGCTCTGCAGGCACCTGGTGGGCAAGGAGGGGGCGCTGCGGCAGCCGTCCGGGGCCCCGGAGCTAGCAGGAGCGCCTAAAGCGCGGTCTCCCCTCCCCGCAAAGCTGCCGAGGACACACTGGGAGCCGCTCCCGCTCCGGGGGCCGCAGCGCGGGGGCCGCGAGGCCAGCGGCGCAGCTTCACCTGGGGCGAGACTGCGCGGGGGCGCGTGCGCGCTGCCGGGGGCGCGGAGAGGTGGGCGCGGAGGCGGGAGCGCCGGGCGCGCGGCGGGCGGGGGGGCGGGCGGCGCGGAGGAGTCGGGGCCTCAGGCCCCCTCCGCCCTCCCCCTCCGCCCCCGCCCTCCGCGCCTCCGCCCTCCGCCTCCGAGGGCCCTCCCCCTCCCCCTCCCCCTCCGCCCCCGCCCTCCGCCTCCCCCCTCCGCGCGCAGGGGCTCCGCCTGCAGGCGGAGAGCATCCTTCCCGACCGTCCCGGGAGGCGGCGCCGAAGACGCGACCCGACCCCCGGGACCGCACCTCCGAGACCCGCTGCGCTCCCTCGGCCCGGGGAGCCCGACGCGCGGTTACAGCGAGATTTGGGGCGCTCGGTTTTTCTCCCCTCCACAAGTGCCATTTCCGTCTCTCTCTCAAAGCCAGATAGTGCGCTGGGAGAGCTGCTGGATTCTCCGCTTCCAGACCATTCCCCGGAGGGCGTGGCCGGCGTGGCTGGCCGAGCGGCCCGGGAAAGTTGGCCTGGGCTGGGAGTGACTGGTTTTGCGCCTGAAGAGAGCGAGGAGGACAGCGCGGCGCATCCTCGGGAGCAGACGTCTGTGAAGCACCGTCCGTGACAGCAGTAGAGACACGTTTACGTGGGGCTTTGTTTTGTTTACACACTGAGTGGCTTTTCGGTTGAAATGCTATTTTGGTTAAAGGAAGAGATGGCCCCCCAGGAGCTGAGCCGGCGACTGGCCACAGTGATCACTCATGTCGGTAAATGGAGCTTTTTTTTTTTCCCCCTTTCGTTTAATTGATGGAGGTGGGGGCGTAGTCTCGGGGGCGGGGCCGCGCCGGCCGCCCGCGCTCGCCTGCAGCCCCGGGGGCAGCGCCCTGCGTGCCCAGGCCGTGGGGGTGCGGGCTCGGCGTCTCAGCCTCGCTGCTGCTGGGGGCGGCCAGTGCCCGGCATCCCTGGGGTCCTGCACGCCCGGCGGGGCCGGGGCGGGCCTGGGGCAGGTGCCTCCACCAGGCAGGTGCGCTTAGTCCCCTGAGGGCTGCTGGGCTGCTAGGATCCGTTGCCCGCGCTGACCCGGCGGAGGTGGGGAGCTGTGTGGCCGTTGGCGAGATAAAGAGAAAGGAGAGGGAACCTGAACGGACGCCGGTGCTCTCCTGCAGAAAGTACTGCCAGCCCGGAGGCTCGCGCACCAGCCAGCGTGGTGAAACGCAGGCCTCGGTAGAAGGTCGCTGCGCAGGCTGGCGCCCCGGCCCGTTGGAAGTCCCGCCTGGAGGTGTCACGCACTCCCGGTGAACCCCAGTGGCAGGCCTCTGCAAGCCTCAGGACACGGGGCGGAGTTAATCCTCTTCCGTTGATTGAGTTGAATGAGGGCAGCAGAACCTCATGCCTTGCTCCTGAAATAAGGGTTGTGGTGGAAAGACAGGCCCTGTTTAGGAAAGAGGACATTGAGACAGTGGTACGTTGGTTGATTCCTTCTTAGCATTTTCTTCCCCTGCCCTGGACCTCCCCAAATAAAGACACATTCCAGATTGAGATTCTTTGGAGGTAGATGACTAGAATTATCAGGTAATTTTGAACGTTTAAGTCACTTAACGCTGAGATCCTTCCATAAGGCAAATTAGTTTTAAAGTCAGGAAGTTTTTGCCTCAGTGTTCCACCCATTTGCTAGAACTGCCTTCTTAGTATTTGTTCGTTACCTATTGCTCCAATTAATGAGCTTTCGCTCCTCTTTGAGCACCCTAGTTCAGTGTATTTAGAGCATAGATGTCATATATCTTGAATGATACGCATGTGGGGATATACTTTGTGAAGATACTTATCTGGAAAGACCCAGTTTTGATGATTCATTTTAAATACTGTTTCTGGTGCCAGCGTGGCTGCTGAACTGGTTTTTCTTTAAGACAAAAGGTCAGAAGAATGCTATCAGGGAAGTATTGCTGGAGGGAGGATGAAACAAACAGAATTTGGAGTTTGAAATATATTGAATGCTGAAATGATTGTACTTGAAATTGTGCATATGCATGAAATTGCAGTGTCAGGAAAGAGCCAGCCCTGGACTGGGGATAGGATTGATTGTCTGGATTTGAATTTCTCCTGGATGAATCATTCAACCTAAGGCTAAAAATGGGAATTTTACTAATCCTTTCCTACCTAGCTCAAAGCCTAGTTGTAAGCCGATGTGGGTAAAATCACCATCTAAACTGTGACTCTGTTATTATTGGTCATACCCCAGTATGCCACTGAAGATCTTGGGCAGATCACTGGGCCTCTCTCAGGATGAAACTTCCCATTTGTTAAATGAGGAGGTAGACCTGGACGATTATTAAGGTCTCTCCTATTTCTCTCCATGTAGGATCTTTTTGAAGGTTTGGTAGGTAGTATTCCTTGGTTAACACCTGGTGGCCTCTGGGGTCCAGGCTATGGTATTTTCTTGCCCATATTGCTCACTTCCTTTTTCTATAGTTAGCTCCATAAAGGATGTAGACCTGAATTTGTTGTAGTTTCTGCTCTCAAAGAACCTCTAATGACCTCTGGCATTTGTGTGTCTTGCAGCATTCTGAATCCTCTGGTGTAATCCGCTGTAATCTCACAAAGAGATTTGAAACCTGTGAAAACAGGTTTCAAATCTGTGAAACCTGTGAAAGAGGTTATCATCCCTACATTACAAATGAAGGAATTGAGACTTAGAAAAGTTTGCCTTTTAAGCTTTCAAAGGTAATGGATAGCAGGCTCAGGACCAGTAGGCAGCTGTTTAGATGGTCTGTTTGGGGGTCTGATTGAGGGGGCAACCAGCCTTTACCTTCATGGAGAATCGCACTGAGTAGCCAGTGGAGCATCTGCTACGGTTTGGCTCGGTGTTTGTTCTTTCCAGACATTTTCTTGGTGAGCAGCCTGAGGGATGTGATGAGTTAGGGAAGGGTTGAGAAGTGCTTGGAGCAAGACTATGGGTTAGAACGTTATCCTGGTTCGATCCTAACCATTCATCTGGGTAACAACACTATGCTCATATATTCACTCTGCCACTTGTGTCCCCTGCCAGTCCGTTCCTCCTCCAGCTGGGATTTCTGCTCTGTTTGCAGTCCCTTAGATTTGACAATTCACATCTGGAGTTTGTTGATTCAATTTCTGAAATAACTCATGGGTCTCTCTCCTAATGTCCATTCCCACTGTGACCTTCCTGTGACTTGTTCAGGATTTCATTCCTCCTGACTAACCATTTGGGCAAGTCTTCTGCCTCTCTTGTGTTTGCCTCTAACTTATACCAGGAATAAACACACAGCTTTTGTATCTTCTAAAACCTTTAATAATACCTTTACATAGTCATTCTCTGCAGCCTGGAGTATTTGTATTTTATTTGGCATGCTTCTGGTTTTATCCCCCAGTAATTGATATTTCTACATGTATGGTTGGTCAACTTGGCCTATTCATTTCTTCAGCTTTGTTCCACTATATTGTCTGACTTTGTTTCTGCCTCTAAACTCTTGCTTCTGCTTTCCTTCCATCTGGAATGACCCCTTAATATATTTCTCCACACAAAAATCATACACACCTTTCAAGCCCAAGTCCTTCTCCAGGTATCTCTGATTCTGCCAGTGGAAAATACTCTTGTCTCTGAATTCCAAAGTAGGTTTTGTTCTAACCACGTAACACTTCTCATTCTCTCCCTTATATTATGGTTGGTTTTTGTGTGCTTGTCTTATCTCTGCTCCTAGACTCTGCATTACCAACTGTCTATCCTGGGCAGTTACCTAACATAGTCTCTTTCTAAGGAGATGCAGAATAAATGTTTGCTGAATAAATGAATGATTTTTTTTTGTGCTTTAGAATGGACCTTGAGTATTGAGTAATGCCAGGCAGTTTTTATATGTTTAAGGACAGTTCTGAAATGTTTGTGGATAACTCTTGCTTCCTAAATCCCTCTTTTCCAAGTAAACATTAAGCTCATCAAATGTTCTTCATATGATGTCATTCACTGTGGGGGCCTCCTTTGAATTTTCTTAGTTTGTTGGCGACCCTCAAAAAATATTCACCTCACGTGTGAAAAGTGTCCAGATGTGTTTTACCTATGTAGTACACAAGTAGTACTATCTTCTTACTCTTTATTCTGGACTATAGAATCACATTGGTTCATTTACAGATTTCATAATCAAAAAAGAGTGAAGCACCAGTTGGCTTTACTAGCAAATTCTACCAAACATTTAAAGAAGAATTAATGCCAATTATTCACAACTCTTCTAAACAGTAGAAAAGGGAACACTTCTCATTTTATAAAGCAAGTATTACCTAATGTCAAAATCAGACAAAGGCATTATTACAAGGAAAAAAATTATATAAAAACTATATTTTATGATTTATATCATAAAATATCTTTTATGATATAAATACAAAAAGCCTCAACAAAATGCTAGCACCAGATACAGCAGCATATAAAAAGATTTATATACCATGATCAAATGAGATTTATCCCAGGAATGCAAGGTTGGTTTAACATCTGAATTGATGTAGTATACCTTATAAATAGAATAAAGAACAGGGGCAGCCTGGGTGGCTCAGAGGTTTAGCCTGCCTTCGGCCCAGGGTGTGATCCTGGAGACCCGAGATCGAGTCCCACGTCGGGCTCCCTGCATGGAGCCTGCTTCTCCCTGTGCCTCTGCCTCTCTCTCTCTCTCTCTGTGTCTCTCATGAATAAATAAATAAAATCTTAAAAAAAATAGAATAAAGAACAAAAACCATATAATTATCTCAATAGAGACTGAAAAAGTATTTGACAAAATTTCATACCTTTTTGTTTTTAAAAAAATACCCAACAAACTGGGAATAGAGGGAAATTTCCTCAGCTTGATAAAGGGTATCTGAAAAACAGCTAGCATCATGGTTAGTTGAAAGCTTTCCCTTTAAGATCTGGAACAAGCCAAGGATATCTGCCTTCACCACTTCAGTTCAACACTGTGCTAGAGATTCTAGCCAGGGTAGTTAGGCAAGAATATGAAACAAAAGGCATCCAGATTGGAAAGGAAGAAGTAAAACTTATTTGTATTTGCAGATAACATCATGTAAATAGAAAATCCTAAGGAATACACTAAAAAAGCTCTTTTTTTTAAATTTAAAGATTTTATTTATCCATTCATGAGAGGCACACAGAGAGAGAGGCACCACTGAGCCACCCAGGGATCCCCCAAAAAAGGTCTTATAATTAATAAATTAGTTCAAGGTTTCAGGATACAAAGTCAGTATACATTAACTAAAATGTTGTCATGTTGATAACAACTATCCATGCTATAGAAAATGGTCATGTATTAAGTTAGGATTTCTTAGGATCAATATCTAAATAATATTGGGCAGCCCCGGTGGCTTAGCGGTTTAGCACCGCCTTCAGCCCGGGGTGTGACACTGGAGACCCGGGATAGAGTCCCACATCAGGCTCCCTGCTTGGAGCCTTCTTCTCCCTCTACCTGTGTCTCTGCCTTTCTCTCTCTCTCTCTCTCTCTCTCTCTCTGTCTCTCATTAATAAATAAATAAATAAAAAACCTTTAAAAATATCTAAATAACATTGTTTCTGGAGGTGACCATCTTCTCTAATGTGGAGAATATCATTGACAATTCCTGCCTTTCCATATGTGCACTAAGGCTTTGCACAGTCTTTGGCAGCAAACAGCTGTAGCACATCACTTTGCCTCCAAGTCTTGGTTCCCTCATATGTAAAATTCAGATAATAATACCCTCCTCACAGGACTGGTAGAAGATGAATGTGTAAATAATGTCTTGTGAGTGCCTAGTACCTGTTGGAAGGAGAAATTGAGAAGCAGGGATAATGAGAATGGCTTTAGATACAAGGACAGCATCATCTACTTTGTCCGTTGTCCTAGTATATCATAGGCACCATCAATGTTCTTTTCCTCCTCTTGCACCTACCTTCTTCTTGTGGAAGTCTGTTGTAGTAGGATTGAAGGCTAATCCTGACAGGCTGCTTTAGAGAAGAGTTTATGTTCACACACCTGAGGTGACCCTCTTTCTCCTATGCAGTGCCAGAAGCAAAACTCAGAAGCAGAACCCAACTACTTGAGTGTTGCTGACTTGGCACTTGGGACACCCTCAGTCTTCCCGCTGGTGATAGCAGGTTATAAAAGCACAGGAGAGGGGAGTATTGCTACCAGCAAGTGTTTTTCTTCCTAGTCTCAGAGAGGACCTCCTACCAATGGCTTCTATTTCCAGAGTGTCTGCAGGTTGTGACTAAGCTTGTTAGCCAGGGGGATCTGATCTGCTTTCAATAGTTGCAATAAAGGTTTAGTCCTCCAGTTGACTATTGGCCTCCAGACCAGGACTCTGAATTGTCTGACCTTGAAAAAATATGTGGCGTTAACAACCTATCCAAAGGTACGAATTTTAAGCAAGAAACTAGAAAGCCCAAGAAGCAGAATCAGTGTTTAAACCTTAACCATTTAGAAGTATTGTCCAAATTTGTTGAGTGCTAGGCCTTTCCATGTATGTCTTTGTACCTTTATAGCTCTGGAAAGTAGGTGTTATTACTCTCATTTTGAAAGATGTCAAAACTAAGATTTAAACAAGTCCAGTAATTTGCTTAAAGCTATAGTATTACTACGAGGTAGAGTCAGGATCTGTCAGATCTGATTTCAAAGTCTATATTCTATTATATCAAGGCAGAAATTTTTATTGCTGCTGAAAATAATTAAAAAAAAAAAACTGGGTATTTATGTTAATTTGGTACTGGGGAAGGACTTCGCGCCCTGGGCCAAAGTCAGGCGCTACGCTGCGCCACCCAGGGATCCCCGAAAAAGCTCTTTCTTTTGTTTACTGTATTTGAGTTGTTGGAAAGCATCCTGGTTTGATGGTAGCATCCTGGCTACCCACCTGCTAGCCTCCCTGGGTCTCACTTTCTTCTCTCTAGGTCCCATTTGTGATTACTCTCACCAGCAATACTCTGCCTGCCAGTCTGAATCTCCAGGGCTTCCCTCAAGCTTGGCCTCCCCAGGAGCCTTTTATGGAATGGGCCAGGCCAAGCCCAGCTTCCCTACATTTTCTGAATACCTGTAATTGTTGGTATCCATCTCTTACATGTTTTTGAGCATTTGATTACAGTCTAGCTTGGATTTTTCTCTTTGTTGCAAATACTGATATCTATTTTAATTGTTGGTTGAACATGTTCTAAAGTCTTTTCTGTCTTACTTAAGAGTAGACATCCCAACTAAGATTGTTTTATGGCCTTGTAGGCTAAATTAAACTCATTATAGGAGATCAAGAATCACATGTTAGGGGATCCCAGGGTGGCTCAGCGGTTTAGCACCTGCCTTTGGCTCAGGGCATGATCCTGGAGTCCCGGGATCGGGTCCCGCATCGGGCTCCCGGCATGGAGCCTGCTTCTGCCTCTTTCTCTCTCTCTCTCTCTCTCTCTCTCTCTCTGTCTTTCATGAATAAATAAATAAAATCTTAAAAAAAAATCACATGTTAAATTGAATGGAAAGAATGTCTAGTCTCTGAATTTCCTCATCGTTAACGTAGGGTGATAATTATACCAGTTCCTCTGCTTGTTTTACAAGTTGGAATGATACTATATAGTGAAAAGTGGTTAAATAGAAATCTTTTGAGGACTATAGCAAAAGGGACTCCATGAGTGTAGAATGACTCCAATTGTTTGCTTTATGGACTAGCAGGAGAAGCATGAAAAGGAGTGTTTTACTGTCCCTCCAGTCCAGTCAAGAGGCATACTCTACCAGTATTCCCCTAGTACTTAATATAAACTGCAGCATGAGTGGTACAAGCTTGCTCTGGAGGGCACAGGTTGAGAAAACGATGCCTGTAGGATGAAGCAGTGGGGCCAGCATGGGAGGGGAAGTGAGGCAGGGGTGGCGGAGGATGTGAGAAGGCCTCTGGATTCTGGGCCTTCACTGTGACAGTGGCAGGAGCTGTGAATGACTATCTTGAGTAAGAGTGGAATCATCTATCCTCCTGCTGAGAATCAGCAACTGTCCTTGCTTCTTTCTTTGGAATTAGTCTGGGTTGTCCAGAGCTGCTAGAGAGAAATTCAAAGCTCCTGAAGAGCATGCCTCTCATGCAGTACACTTTGGAGATGGTGAAGTCATCATGTAGTGAGGGGCTGCTGTTCCACATTTTATCATTACTGTAGAGATAGAATAAATTTGCATGAAGCATCGAATCTGGGCTGTATTTACAAGTGCTTTAAAATAATTTGGACCAGATTTTTTGGCAGATCTTTGGGAGAGTTTTCTTTGCCTACCCTAGAAATAGGGGTTTTGTTTTGTTTTGTGTTTCTTTTTTTTTTTTTTTGGTAAAGATTTTATTTATTTATTCATGAAAGACTCATAGAGAGGGAGGCAGAGAAACAGGCAGAGGGAGAAGCAGGCTCCATGCAGGGAGCCCGACATGGGACTCAATCCCTGATCCTGGAATCACGCCCTGAGCTGAAGGCAGACGCTCAACCGCTGAGCCACCCAGGTGTCCCTTGTTTTTTTTTTAAAATTTATTTATTTATTCATGAGACACACACACACACACACACACACACAGAGCAGAGATGTAGGCAGAGGGAGAAGCAGGTTTCCCGCAGGGAGCCTGATGCAGGACTTGATCACAGTATTCCGGGACCGCGCCCTGAGCCAAAGGCAGGCACTCAACCATGGAGCCACCCAGGTGTCCCCGTTTGTTTTCTTTTAATCTTCTCCTAGCTGCAGTGAATCTTCACTTGTGCCCTGGAGTCTGGCTAAAGGGTTGGCTGCTTTCCCCTAGCATCTGATGAAGGCCTTTTCCATATAGGGAGAAATCTGCTTTTCCTGGTCATCCCCCTCCTCCAGGTGTCTGCCTTCTCTGGCAGAGGCTCTCTCCAGACTCCTACCCTGTCCCCAGTCTAGGGAGAAGAGCCTGTAAGCAGCTGGGAGCTCCCTTGCTTTTTTGGCTCATGTTAGCCCACACGTAAACCTTTCACAATTGGTTTAAAACTTTTAGGTGATTTATTTTTATTTGCTTATATAGGTTTTGGGCAAGTTATAATGTTACAATTTATGGCTTTTTCTTGTTGTTAGGGTGAAAGTGAGCCTCTTTTCCAACCTTCTGGGTTCTGGGAGAAAGCAGAATGTCTCCTTGGCTTTTCACCTCCTGTATATTTCACAGGAAAAACCTGCTTCATTCACACAGCCTTCTTTTTTTTTTTTTTTTTTTTTAAGATTTTATTTATTTATTCATGAGAGACACAGAGACAGAGAGAGAGAGAGAGGCAGAGACACAGGCAGAGGGAGAAGCAGGCTCCATGCAGGGAGCCCGATGCGGAACTTGATCCCGGGACTCAAGGATCACACACCCTGGGCCGAAGGCAGGCGCTAAACTGCTGAACCACCCAGGGATCCCCTTCACACAGCCTTAGGTCATCACAGTGTTGTTGCAGGCAAACTACTAGGAATTTTATGAACTATACTGGTAAACTGGGTCTCAAAATGTTTTCTTTGTGTTTTCCCATGTGTGTGGGATCTTGAATGTTAAAAAAACAAACAAACAAAAAAAAAACTGCAGTTCATTTTTAAGAGCTCTCAGTTAGATGAAAATGCTTCCTCCCACCTATTATCCAGGAACCAACTAAGCATAGGGATCTCTCATATCAGGAAGTCAATCCTGAGTGTTAGGCACAGTTATTGGATGCCTGGCCCCCTAACAGGGTCTGGCTTGGCCAAGGGCCTGCATGTGTGCTATAAAGGCCCATCTGTGTTTCCTATTTTTAAAAAATGCTTCAAGTAGCCTGAAATTTCTGCTGAATTAATACTTAATTAACATAGCTGATATAAAAATCTCTGCCAGAATAGTCGAAATCATTGAGGACCAAAATGGAAATGGTCCTGCTTCTCTTGGAACTTTTCCTGAAGGGTAGGGCTGTTGTCACATCTGCTTCCCTTTAGATGTTAGTGAGTATGGTGCAGCCAGAGAGCTTCTTGGCCTACTCTGGCACCATGGACTAGCTCTTCCCAAATGGGTGTAGGTTCTCTTTCTGTTTATTTCAAGAAATAGGAATTGATTGATTTTAATGAGTCTGAGAAGGAGGACTATCTCATTATCATAGACTTATTTGATTCAAGCACTTATGTCTTGTCAGCAGGCAATAATGATTTTAATAAACTTTAGAGATTTTGGAGCTTAACACATTGATGTTACTAAAGATGTATATATTTAATTCAAATTAGCAAAGGACAAAATAGTTTGTTTTGTAGCACTCTGCTAATAGTGGCAAGGCCAGGCTTTGAACCTAGACAGATTTGGCTCCAAATTTGAGCTCCTGACCACTTGACAACCCCATGCCTTCTGGGCTGTGGAGTATGGGAACCTAAGAACAGGAAGCTTCATGGGCCTCATCAGCAAGATGTACAGTCAGGAACTCAGGTGGCTGTTCTGCCCCTGGTGTCACCTAGTCTCTGGCCTCTGCTTCTCTCTGGTGTGTGTAACATTCTTCTGCTCATCTCTGCAGACTAGCCCTCTATTCTTTTATCAGTGAGTATGAACTCCACCTCACCACCCCAGCCACATCTAGATCTTTCAGATATAGAAGGACAATCACTAACTGATTCTCAGTCTCTGGATCTCTCTGTACACATGCTCTCTCTGGAGAGGCTGATTGGTCCAGCTCAGAAGAAACTTAGGCATTTCTGATTCTAATAGCTGTGGGTTCAGAAATCAGTTTGGTTTTGGAATGGGGAGGAAGTCCTCAGAGAAGAGGGCTTTATTTTTAATTTTTTAATATTTTTTAAGATTTATTTATTTATTTATTTACTTATTTATGATAGACAGAGAGAGAGAGAGAGAGAGAGGCAGAGACAAAGGAGGAGAGAGAAGCAGGCTCCATGCCGGGAGCCCGACGTGGGACTCGATTCCAGGACTCCAGGATGGCGCCCTGGGCCAAAGGCAGGCGCCAAACCGCTGAGCCACCCAGGAATCCCGAGAAGAGAGCTTTAAACTGTACAATTACCTCTCAGAACAAGTATAGTAACTTGGAAAGCGCTTTCAAACTTTAGAATCAGTAAGAGTAGGAAATATTTAGGCAGTTTTAAGGGCTTAGCCCTGGGCAAAATACAAACCATTCCTTGTGTGCAGTGTGCTGCTGCTTTCTTTGGGGTACAGTCCAAGGCTCTCTGTCTTTATGTGGCTACCTAGGTATTTAGGCACCACAACTACATCAAGAAACCAACTGTTCAATGGGCAGATTTTGGAGAGTACCTACTGTGAGCAAGGCTCTGTGGCAGGCTTACATACAGAGTTGTTTGGAGGCTGAAGTAGTGAACTTCAGCAATTCAAGAAAGCTGTGTACTACTAGATATATGACTTGGGCCAGATTTGAAGGAAAGAGATGATTTAGGTAGGTGGAGAGGAGAGAGCTTTCTAATTGGGTGAGGTAAGGGAATGGATGCTTTTGGTAGCTGTTGGTCTTCCTGTGCTGGTTATCCTATTTATTCCATTCTTTGCATAGACCTCTCTGGACGACTAAAAGCTTTAAGCTTTACCTTGAAAGAAGGAATGACCTCAAGCTGGAAGGCAGATCTATGTATGGTATCTCCTTTTCTTTCCTTTTTATATAGCTCCTTTTTTGGAAGAAAAGAAGTTGCAGAGGCTAGAGGATATGGAAATAATATTAAAAATGATATTATCGTAGCTACTATTTATTTTATATCTGTTTAATGTCACATTGTGACATTGTTGTGCCTTATTTACACACTACTGATTCAATTAAATGTAGTCAAAAGTTAAGTTTTTTATGGAGGGGACATTTGAGGGTTAAACAGATTAGGAAGCTTGCCCAAGGTCATACTAAGTAGAATTAAAAGTCAGGTTTGGCTGGCTACAAGACCTGTGAGTTGTCATATTTGGTTTAATTTCTTATTACAGAAGGAAATATAAGCCAGTAAATGATAGATGTGTTATTAGTGAGTTTTAAAAATATTTTGAAAAACCTAATGGAAGCTAAAAGCATTAGCCCCCTGAGTATAAGTATTGTACCAGCCACTTGAAATGTTCATTTATTAATAGTCACTTTTTTCCAAAGAAAACTATCATTTAAAATATGAGGATTTATTTTATAGCCTTTATGTAAGCAAAAGTAATGAATATGTAACACTTAGACAGGAATAAGCCTTTGTAAAGGAAGAAATTTTTAGGAATGCTGTTCTACTTGTACTTCCTGTGCTAACCACCAGTCTTAAGGGAAAAACAAGTCTAATAAAGTTATAACTTCCAGTTACAATGGCAAGGTAGCAGCACCTACATTCACTTTTATTTAGTATAGAAGAATCCCTGTGTTGGGGATCCCTGGGTGGCTCAATGGTTTAGCACCTGTATTCGGCCCAGGGCATGATCCTGGAGTCCCAGGATCAAGTCCCACATCAGGCTTGCTGCGTGGAACCTGCTTCTCCCTCTGCCTGTGTCTCTGCCTCTCTCTCTCTGTGTCTCTCATGAATAAAGAAATAAAGTCTTTGAAAAACAAAAGAAGAATCCCTGTATTTAGAGGACTTTACTATGAGAGAGATTCAAGCATAAAGATGTACAGGTGGACAAACTACAGGTGCCCCAAGTGTTTGAGCATGTTGGTCTTACCCGACCTACAAAAGTTCTCTGTGGATTTTTGTTCAGTTATCTGAGCCCAGATCATGTTCAGCCCAGGTTTTGGTGTGTGTATCTTTTTTGTTTGTTTGTTTTTATCTGTTACCAGATCAGTTTAAATTCATTTTAGCCTTTTCCTCTTTCTGCATCCAAGGAGGCTAGAATTAATTCAGTCACCGAGGGGAAAGAGGTCCTTCTGCCAGGTTCTCCTTCTTTTTTATTTTATTTTTTTAAAAGATTTTATTCATTTATTAGAAGGAGAGAGAGCAAGCACAAGCAGGGGGAGCAGCAGAGGGAGAGGGAGAAGGAGAAGCAGGCTCCCCATGGAGCAGGGGGCCCAATGTGGGGCTCGATCCTAGGGCCCTGAGATCATGATCTGAGTGGAAGGCAAATGTTTAACCGACTGAGCCACCTAGGCACTTCTCTGCCAGTTTCTCATGTGAGGCCCAATTTGAGACTCTCCACATTTACTGAGGCCTCCAGGGCTGGACATGAGGCCAGGTGCTGGGTTGGGGTGTGAAGGAGCAACTATGACCCCTGTGAGGGCCAGAACCTTGTCACCTCCATTGTTGCAGTCCCATTACTGCTTCCCAGTGACTGGGATCTGGGAGGAATGAGAGATGTCCTCCGGGATCTTATAGTCTAACAGAGGAGGCAGCTGTTAAGCCATAAGCTAAAGGAGGAAACTTTTAGGCAGAGGCAGCCATTCTTCCCCAGTTCCTCCCTCTTCTGGTTGGGCTTCTCTTCTTGTAGTCTTCCAGCCTCCCTGCTTCTTTTCCTTCCACATTAACTGCTTTGCTTTTGCATCTGGTTGATTTAGTTGCGAAACTCAGTCCTTCCTCAGTATTTCAAAAGTCATGTATACAGAAGGTTAGAGGGTTCAAGAGAATTTTCTGAAGATGGGAGAGGAGACATTAAGGTCTGGAAACATAGACACTTTGAAATGGAGCTGGAAATGTCACTTTAAAATGTCTTCTGACCACCCCAGCTCCTAGGGGTTCCATAGGCCCTTGGAGTCACCAGTTCATTAATGCAGGCCCTAGACTAGAAATATGGTCCTCCTGGATTCTCCTACCCACATCCCTCTACTTTTCATTCCACTTTGTTTCCATTGCAGTATTATCCCTCCAGCAACCAAAAGAAGCTTTGCTTACAAAGGAGGAAAAAATTCCTCAGGCTGTAAAATGGGGACTTAGACCTTGACAAATATTGCAGAGATGAGAAGGAAAATTCTACTAGTCACACTTGGTCTGACCTTCAAGTGTGGCATGAACATTTTCTCCCTCAGCGCCTTGGGAAAACCAAACCAGATTTTAAAGAGAAAGATCATGTTCATCATTTCCTATGGCTTTGTGGTATAATCTAAAAAAGAAGTAGAAGAAATGAGAAAGGAATAAAAATTATGTGGTTTTCATAAGGGCTTTAAAAATGGTTTATAAAAATAATACATGGTCTATGTTTAAGGTTTGAAAGAAGGTTTGTTAAGATGTCTGTCCTCCCAGATTGATCTATAAATTAAACATGATTCTAATTCTAATCCTAAGTCTATCAAGTTTGTTTTTTTGTAGAAATCAACTACAGATTCTAACATTCATAATCAGTGAAAGGAGCTGTAGTAGGCAAAAGTAATGATAATAGTCAAAATATTTTGAAAAAGAACAAAGTTGGAAGACTACCTAATTTCAAGACTTACTATAAAGCAAGTTAATCAAGGTTGTGGGGTATTGGTGAAAGAATAGACAAAATGGAACAGAATAAAGAATCCAGAAAGATTTCTAAATATGATCAATTGATTTTAGACAAAGTTGTGAGAGCAATTCAGTGGAATAAAGTGTAAAGGCAATTTCAACAAAAGGTGCTGAAACAATTGCACATCCATGTACCAAAAAATGAACCTTGACCTGTACCTCCCCCCATACACACAAATTAACTCAAAATGGATCATGTACCAGGGCTCGTGAATGGCTCAGGCAGTTAAGTATCTGACTCTTGTTTTTGGCTCAGGTCATGATCTCAGGGTCATGAGATGAAGCCCAGCTTTGGCTTCTGCCTCAGCATGGTGTTGGGCTCAGTGGGAAGCCTGCCTGCTTGGGATTGTCTCTCTCCTTCTGTCCCTCCCCTCCACTCAAGCATGCCCTCTCTCTCTCAAAATAAATAACATCTTAAAAAAAAAAAATGGAGCATGTACCAAAATGTAAAACCTAGTTGGACTTCATCCAAATTAAAAATACTTGCTCTGGGGCAGCCCGGGTGGCTCAGCGGTTTAGCGCCACCTTCAGCCCAGGGCCTGATCCTGGAGACGTGGGATCGAGTCCCATGTCTGGCTCCTTTCGTGGAGCCTGCTTCTCCCTCTGCCTGTGTCTCTGCCTCTCTCTCTCTCTCTGAATCTCTCATGAATAAACAAATAAAATCTTAAAAAAATGCTTGTTCAGCAAAAAACACTGTTAAAAGAATGAAAGCACAACTGACTGGGAAAAAAAAACTTTTGTGAATCATATATCTGACAAAAGACTTCTATCCAGAGTATATAAAGAACTCTTAAACTCAACAATAAATGAAAATCAAGCAACCCAACTTAAAAATGGTTAAAAAAAATTGAATGGATACTTTCCCAAAGAAGTTACACAGATGAAAATGAGCATGTGAAAATATGCTCAATATCACTAGTCATTAGGGAAGTTACTAACCTTATTAGAGTGGTTAAAAAAATGGCAATACCAAGTCATGGTGAGGATGAGAAGGGTCTGGATCTCCCACACAGTATGTTGGTGGGAGTGTAGAATGGTATGGCCACTTAGAAAACAAGAATCTGTATGTAAATGCTTATAGCCACTTTATTCTTAATTACTAAGAACTGGAAACAACCCAAATGTCTCTCACCTGGGGAATAAACAATTTGTGGTACATCTGTACAATGGAATATTCAACAATAAAATAAATTATTGATACACAAAACAACATAAATAAGTCTGAAATACTTTATGTTAAGGAAAGACACCAGACTCATAAGGTACATACTAAATGCCGTTTATAAGGAAACGGGAAAACTATTAGGATGGAGTTGCCCAGAGTTAAGCAGGTGGGGAAGTGGTATGACTACAAAGAGATAGTTGAACTATTCCCCACCTGATTGTGGCAAAGGTTAAATGACTCCATGCATTTGTCAAGACTCAGAACTATATGCCAAGAAGAGGGAATTAACACTGTATATCAGTTTAAGAATGTTTTTTTGGCAGGTTTTATTTATTCATGAGAGAGAGAGAGAGAGACGCAGAGACATAGGCAGGGGGAGAGGCAGGCTCCCTGCAGGGTGCCTGATGGGGACCGGATCCCTGGATCCCAGGATCACACCCTGAGCAGACAGCCGGTCAACCACTGAGTCACCCAGGCGTCCCTAAGAACAAATTTTAAAAAAACATTACCAAACAGAAAAATACAGAAAAAAAATACGTTTATTGCATAATATTTAGAAAAGACAAGGAAAAAAGTCCCTGATTCCATCTCCTAGTTACAACCACAGTTATTCTTTGAATATATAGTATTCTAGTTTTTTTCCTTTGGCATTTTTACACAGCTAAAATGATATGATCTCTCTCTCTTTATGTATATTATGCATATTATATATATAATGATATGAATTTTATTCTTTTTTTTTAAAGACTTTATTCATGAGAGAGAGAGGGGCAGAGACAGGCAGAGGGAGAAGCAGGCTCCCTGTGGGGAGCTTGATCAGGACCCCAGGATCACGACCTGAGCCGAAGGCAGACACTCAACCACTGAGCCTCCCAGGTGCTTCCCTCCGCCTTTTAGGTGATATTATTTGAATTTTTGCTTGTTTGATAAGTAAAAGTGGCATGGTATTCATTTTAACAGAATTTTAAAAATTATTAGTGGACTAGAATAATTTTTAATAAGTTTATTCTTTGCTGTTTGAATTTTTGCTCTGTGACGTGACTTGTTTGTGTGTTTTTGGGGGTCAAGATATTTTTGAGTAGGTGTTTTTCAATGTTAAGTATATTAAGCCTGGGTTAAGTTTGTAGCAGGTATTTTTTATTTTCCAGTTTGCTTTTATTTTATAATTTTGTTTTTGATGACTTTTAACATATAATGGATTTAAGATTTTATGTAGGGACACCTGGGTGGCTCAGAGGTTGAGCATCTGCCTTCAGCTCAGGACATGATCCCAGAGTCCCAGGATCGAGTCCCATATCGGGCTCCCTGCATGGAGCCTGCTTCTCCCTCTGCCAATGTCTCTGCCCCCCCCCCCCTCTGTGTCTATCATAAATAAATAAATCTTAAAAAAAAAAAACCTTAAAATCAATCAATCAATCAATCACAAAAATAGAATGGTCTTTCAAACCTTACTCATCACCCAGCTCCAACAACCATCAATATTTTGCCATAGTGGTCAGTAAGATTTATAAAGTTTTATAAAGGCAGTGCTCTAAAATAGTATCAAGGAGCATGTTGGAAAGCTAGGTATATGGAGTAACCCAGATAAGATAATTCTTAAAAATCTTAGTATATTTTAAGTTTACTAATGAAAGTAATCCATGCTTTTCATACAAATTGCATGTAGTATAGAAGGGTGGGAAATTAGAAGTCAAAGTCTCCTTGTCCCCTGTAACTTCGATCCCACTTCCCAGTAGGAACCACATATCTGTTCAGTATGCTTTCTCTAGGGCTTCCTCCATATGTATGTAACTGGATGTGGCAGGCCCCCTTTCCCTGACTCAGAGGGAATGAGGTGTCCCTGTTCCTCTAGGAAAGGGAAAGATAGGGAAGATGAGATGGTCTGTAGCCCTTGTGGCCCCTTGGTCAACTGATGGGGTGTGGTGGCCCTGAGAGCTCCATCACCAAGAGCCCTATTATTCCCTTGCCCCCCCCCCCCCAGGCTAACTCTGGGGGAAAGTCAATTTAGTCTCATTAGCAAATACACCAGGATATTTAAGTGTTGACTTTAAAAACACAAAAACAAAAAAAGTCTAGTTCATATAAGGAAAAAAATATCCCTCCCTTTAATATTACTTTGTTTTTATTTCTGGTGAAATAACAACCCAGATGCTTTCCTGGTATGGATACCTCAGATCCTTCTTGAGTTTGTAGGTGACTTCTCATTCTCCATTTTGCCCTGATAGGTGGGGGTAAGTGGATGGCTTCAGTTCATTCTACTACACAGGTACAAAACATACACAATTTTATTTTAAATAGGCTTGAATCTAGAAGTGCCAAAAACTTTCTTTTTTTCTCTACCTATGGTAGTAGTTTGTAGCAGGGAGGCTGGGGGCATTTGGGGAAAAGATTCATTTTCCATTGCCATTACTACTGAAGTAATCAGTTCTTTCCTAAGGAGAGTTACCTAGTACACAGTTATTTCAGAATCTGTTGTTTAACATAAAGAAAAGACCGTCCTTTACTGGATATTTGATCTTGGTCAAATGGTGAAAGTCAATGCATGGAATATAGGATTTTTAAGGGCTGTACAGTTTGTTCATGTAATAGAGATTCAAATGCTATAAAGAAAATTTCCAAGATTTTCCAGTCTGCTCTCTCCATAGAGTACTGTAAGCTGCAAAAATATAATTATGGTCATTGCTGGGTGTGTGCAATTGCATGCACACTGCCATGTGGATTTACGTGGTTAACAAAGATAGCTCTCATGTTCGTAGGTGTTGTGATGCCAGCCAACCATTCATGACTATTCATATCTAAATGAATGGGTAAAGAAGTTAATGTTTAGTAGGAAAAAGAGCCTCCATATGGGGGAATCAGGCACTTTCCATATTGTTGATGGAAATGTAAAGTGGCACAGCTGTTTTGGAGGGAAAATTGGCTATATATAACAAACTATTGTTTAAAAATTACCTTTTTTGCTGCCCTGTATTAGGACTTTCAGATTTGGCATTTAATTGGAGGTCACATATTCACAATATCTAATGGTAGAGGCAAAAAGAGCTTTCATAAGTTTTAACATCTCAAATTTTCTTCCTCTTCTTAGGTACTTATCTTAAAGTACTTCACATGTAGTTAACACTGATAAAGAATTGGCTCTGAGGATTACTAAACAGAGCAGCCTCTAATCTTAAAAGACTTTTTGGTATAACCAATTTGGGGAAACATTTGGCAGTTTCTTACAAATTAAATATACACTTTTCCTTTGACTGAACAATACCACTAGTAGGGATTTATCCAAGAGAAATACAAACATGTGACCATACAAAGACCTTTACATAAATGTTCATAGCAACTTTAACAGCCATAAATTGAAACAGCCCAAATTGAAAAAAAACAAAAACAACCCTGAATGTCTATCAGCAGGAGAATGGACAAACTGTGACCATCCATACGTTGGGATACAACTCCTATATAAAAATAAATGAACTTCTAATACATACAACATGAGTGAATCTGAAAAGCATTATCCTGAGAAAGAAGCTAGAGACAAGAAGAGTACATACTGTATGATTACATTATATGAAGTTTTTGAAAAGGCAAAACTAGTCTCTATTGAAAAATCACTTTAGTGATTATTTGGGGGTTAGGAATAAGTGTTGACTAGGAATGGGGCATTAAGTTACTTTCTATGGATGGAAACATTCTATATCTTGAAAGGAGTATGGGTTACATGTGGATGTATCCATTTGTCAAAACTCATTAAAATATACATTTCAGATTTGAGTGTTTCACTATATGTGAGTTTTACCTCCTGCTTAAAAATAAACTTTATTTTTTATAAAAAAGAATTTCCAGTTGCTCCTTGGCCAGTTGCAAGCCTTACTCAAATTTCAGCTTGAATCATACAAATAAAAATTAGAAGTTTATATACAAACTTATTTATTACTTGTTGTATACTGCATATTGTGCTCTTTCTTTAAATCTTTGAGCATGACATTACTAAACAAAAACATTAAGTGTGAAGAACCAAGATAAAATGCATTATGAAAAATCAGCCTCTGAGTATACCACACTCTGTGCACAGCACAGTTCTGAAAGGTGCGCTCGCTTTTCCCCAAGTGGTAGTAAGGGTGGGAGGTCTCCGTCAGATCATGACTGGCAAAGAACATCCTTCATTTTAGAATCATGATATTGTACTTGGTCTTTAGAAGTAGTTCAGGAAACACTAGATTCCCTCAGGATTGGAACATTCACCATTTGCTGTGCCAAACCGTGTTGCCTGCCTGGATAGTGACTTCTGTTGGCTGCAGTGTTAAGTCTCTGGATTTTGTTCCTTTGCAGCCTAGAGAAGTTGGAAGAAAGGAGGGGAGGATTGTGGCCTGGAATAAATTTTCTTAAGAGCATCCTTTGAAAAATTTATCCCTGTCTATTATTTTATTTTAAATATCCAGTGGCCTGATACATGTCTCATGTTGCGATTCCTCTAAAAAAGAAAAAAATCTGATTCTCACCAACTCTAGGATTGCCGTCTCTGCCCCACATCTTCATTCACTTGTTTCCCTTTGTTTTCAAATGAGAAAGTCCAGTTACAATTGGGCCTGTAATCCTGTGAGCACTCACCAATCCAAAGGATAAACTCTCAGCAATGAAATGACCTTGAATGAACTTCAGTGAGATTAGTCAGGAGAAAGGATTAAACCCATTTATATGAGAGTACAGTGCTGAGAGGAATGAAGAGAGAGCAAAGTGGCACCATTTCCTGGGATCCAATGGCTTCCTGGTGTAAGAAGTGTGGGCAGCAAGACCCCAGATACTTACCTTACACCTCAGTGCGGATCACAGAGGCAGAAATGAGGGCTTACCACCATTTCCTGGGAAGTTGCACCAGGCTAGAATATATGGCAGAACAAGGTACTGTGAAAGCAATGATGCCTTTCTTTAATGTATGTTTTGTTATTCATCCTCATTCTCAATGGAATAATAATTTATTTAATTAATTTTACTCAAAAAATGTACTTGCAATACTGTTTCAAGTTTATTAAAAGGAGTTTAAAAGGACTTTTTAAAGAGCATTCATCAGCTGTTAACAATATTGTAGATGGTCATTTATTGAAAAATTTATATTAAAAAGAGATACCAAATATT
Source organism: Canis aureus (assembly GCF_053574225.1). Classification (NCBI taxonomy): domain Eukaryota; kingdom Metazoa; phylum Chordata; class Mammalia; order Carnivora; family Canidae; genus Canis; species Canis aureus. The sequence goes on along the minus strand of NC_135641.1, from coordinate 20,957,678 downwards.
CTGAAAAAATCAGGTTGTAGGATGGAATGTGTAAGTATGGGCAGCCCGAGTGGCTCAGCGGTTTAGTGCCGCCTTCGGCCCAGGGCGTGATCCTGGAGACCCGGGATCCGGATGGAGTCCCCCGTCGGGCTCCCAGCATGGAGCCTGCTTCTCCCTCTGCCTGTGTCTCTGCCTCTCCCTCTCTGTGTCTCTCATGAATAAATAAAATCTTTAAAGAAAAAAAAAAAGGAATGTGTAAGTATGAATCCTTTTTAAAAGGATATATGTCTATACATAAATATATGCATATTGACTATTATATACCAATAAGATAACTATTTAATTTGAGTTGAAGGAGTGATAAGGAGTTTTATTTTTCTTATTGTTGTGTTTTTATTTTTAAAAATAACCATCATATATTGCTGTTGTAAAATGAAAGTAATCCAGATAATGAAACTCATGTTCTGAAGAAAAACGTTAAGTCTGAAAAATATATGAAATCTGAAATGCTAAGACTTCATTTTTAAACATATGAACTAATAACAGACTGGTGGTTTAAGGGGAGAAAAAAGAAAAACACTTCCCTTCAGGGGTCTGGGGGAGAAGGCACAGTATTTCTGAGTATGCCTTACATGTATTTGGAAGCTAGTAAGACAGATGACAGATGCTCTAAGAGCTAAAGCAACTACTTGTTTCTAAGACTGTTTCTTTTATGGATGGGCTTTTTTATAATACCCCATCCCACTCTTTTTTTTTTTTTTTTTGCCTTGAAAATGTTTATAATACATTCATTTCCCTTGATCACAGGTTAGGAAAAGTGCTTAAAGAACTGTCTTGGGGACCCTGGGTGGCTCAGTTGGTTAAGTGTCTGCCTTCAGCTCAGGTCATGATCCTGGGGTGCTGGGATCAAGTCCCTGTCAGGCTTCCTGCTCAGCAAGGAAATCTCCTCCTCCCTCTCCCTCTACTGCTCCCCCTGCTTGTGTGCATGCACTCTCTCTGAAATAAACTCTTAAAAAAAACCCCCAAAAACCCCAACTGTCTTGGTCTCTCTTTATTCCTCTTATATTTGGAAACTATTTCTTCAAGAGGGGGGAATTACTGAATAGAGAAGCATGCTTTATCATCATTACAGTATACTTTCTGAATCAATTCTTATACCATATATGATATATAAGATATAATACATATACTATCTTATCAAAGGCAAGAGCTATGATGCATTTGCTAATTAAGAAAGAACAACTTGGGCAGCCCCGGTGGTGCAGCAGTTTAGCGCCACCTGCAGCCTGGGGTGTGATCCTGGAGCCCCGGGATCGAGTTCCACGTCAGGCTTCCTGTATGGAGCCTGCTTCTCCCTCTGCCTGTGTCTCCGCCTCTCTCTGTCTCTATGAATAAATAAAATCTTAAAAAAAAAAAAAAAAAGAACTAGTGTTAATCAGATTTTGCTTTCCATTCTTAAAACACATAGGTACTCGCCTGTGCATGCACACAAATCCTACAGGGTTTGAATTCAAGTGTAAATTATTGCCCTAATTTTGTTAAAGTTGAATCATAAGGGCTTTACAGTTTTGTTAGTAGGGAAGAGAAGAAGTAATTTGAAAGATTATGAAGAATTTCTGGATTCTAAACTTACAACACTACATACAAGTTGTTGCTTTTCTTCTTTCCCCCACTATACAAGGTTATAAGATGTTTGCCTACGTGCTTTAGCTGTCAGTCATTTTATTCTGTGTTTCAAGACAGCAATGAAAATTTGAGTATCTTAATGTAGGGTTTGGGCGTGTCTAAATGGCCTTTCTGATATTATTGTGATCTTACATTCATTCACTGGCTGTATTTATTTCATGAATTGTCTGTTCTTAGTTTGTTTCATGTGGCTGCTGTAATAGATGATCACAGACTTGATGGCTTAAAACCGCAGGAATTTATTTTCTCATAGATCTAGAGGCCAGAAGTCCCAAATCAAGGTGCTGGTCTCTAGAGGCTGCAGGGGAAATTTATTTTCTTGGCTGTTTCAGGCTCTGATGTCTCCAGGTCTGTGTTGGTTTGTGACTGCAGCATTCCAGTCTCAGCCTCTATCTTCACACTCTTCTCCTGTTTCTCTCTCTCTTTTAAACTTTATTTTAGAAGGAGAGAGAGTGGGAATAGGGAGGGGCAAAAAGTGAGAATCTCCGGCTGACCCTGCCTGAGTGCAGAGCCCTGTGGGACTGTCCCATGACCCTGAGATCATGACCTGAGCTGAAGTCAAGAGTTAGATGCTCAAATCTCAGTCAAATGACTGAGTCATCCAGGTGCCCCTCTTTCCTTCTCTTATAAAAATACATATGATTGCCTTCTGGGCCCACCCGGATAATTCAAAATAGGCTCTTCCTCTCAAGAGCCTTAACTTAATCACATTTGCAGGTACCCTTTTTCTACATAAGGTAATATTCACAGGTACATTAGGACATGGCCATATTTTTGGGTGGGGGATACTATCCAGTCTACTGTTGCTCTTTATATTCTGGGAAGATAAGCCCTTTATCAACTATATATGCTATATATGCTAATTTGTTATTTTTTGAGTTTGTTCAAGGTATGTTTGCTCTGCCAAAGTAGTTTTTAAGTGAACTTTATCAGTCTTACTGGAATTTCTGTCATACTTTGAAAGGCTGTTCTGATTCCAGTATTATAAAAATATTCTCCTATAGTTTCTTCTAGTATTTTTATGGCTTCATTATTTAACCTGGCTGGAGCTTATTCTTTTGGCAAGAAGGGAAAACATGGATACACTAACTATATTAACTCAGTTCTTAAAACGATTAGATAAGGTGGATGTATTATAATTTCCCCCATTTTCAGGTCAAGAAATTAAGGCACAGGGAAATCAAGCAACTTGCTTGAGATTAGTTTACTGTAAATGACAGAGCCAAGATTTGAACCTAGGCATTGTGGCACCAGACATAACGCTCTTAATTACTATACTTGATTGATGTCTTTTTGTGACCAGCAGATTGGCTCAACACTATTTGTTGAATAATCTCCCTCTGGCCCCATGGGAAATGCCACTTTTATCATATACTACATGTTTATATTTTGACCTAATTCTAATTTCTGTTTTGCTCCTGAGTCCTTCTGAACTCAAAACAAATTCCATCAGACTTATTTCATAGTGAAAGAGAAAGGTCAAAAAAGGGGAGTTTATAAGCAGAATTTCAATGCAAACCAGCAATGCATGGCAAGAACATGGGTATTTGTGAGAAATCTATTGTAGTATCTTTGGGATCATAGCTCAAAGGACTGAATGATCAATTTAATTAGCTTCTGTTGAATCTTTTATACACAAACTGCTTTTTTTTTTAAATTTTTATTTATTTATGATAGTCACAGAGAGAGAGAGGCAGAGACATAGGCAGAGGGAGAAGCAGGCTCCATGCACTGAGAGCCCGACATGGGATTCGATCCCGGGTCTCCAAGATCGCGCCCTGGGCCAAAGGCAGGCGCCAAACCGCTGCGCCACCCAGGGATCCCCACAAACTGCTTTCACATGTTATTTTAATTAATTAAGTTAGATAATATATGTAAAGCATGTAGCACAGTGCCAGTAGGCAGTAAGTGTTCAATACATGGTAGTGTTACTCCTCACAATGGCCCTCCAAGGAGATAGTAATAATTATTCTTCATTCTCATTTTATAGAAGGAGAGCCTGAAGATAGGAGGGGCTGGTTAGTGGCAGAGCTCAGATGCAAGTTCAGTTCTTTTCATTCTGTTTCCATACCTGAATGAATGAATGAATGAATGAGTCAATAAATCAATCAAGAGAGGAAGGAAGGAAAGTTTGCCAGAGCTTCCAGGACATTTTCTTAACAAAAAATTTGTTTACTCATCATATTGCTAAAAAGTCTAAAATCCTACTGTTTTGATTCCTTTGTGTTAAGATATTTTTTTTTCTCTAGGAGTTTTAGAAGGAAAAATACAGAAACGTTTGGAAGAATGCTATGTTAAATGATTATTACTCATATCAGGTCATTTCATCGCCTCATCTTATATCACATTATATTGTTTTGCCCAAGGAACTGCTTCCAGACCATAAACTTGTAATGAATCCAGGGCTAGAGTGGGCCAAGAATGAGAGGGCATAGACATGAAGGAGCCCACCCAGAGCAGTGGGGCAGGCTTGAGGTACAGCTATGCTGGAAGGAGAGGTAAGGAGGTTATCAAGCCAGGGCTGGCTTGTTTTCTTTTTGTGTTGAACTCACAATCAGCATAGAAGGAAGAGTTTATACCATCCAGGCCTCAGTTTCAAGAACACTTTGAACACACAGATATGATTATTTTTTTGAATGATTAGAGAAGCAGACAGTGAACAACCCAAATACAAACTTTTTTTCTTCCTGAGTTGCATTTTCATAAGCAACAGGAAAGGACCAAGAATAGTCTAAGGCTTTGGAATCAGTCTTGTGCTTGGTTCTCTGTTGAATCGGCAGCATCAGGAGAGCTTGTTAGAAATGCCCTGTCCTAAGCCTACTAAATCAGAATCTGCGTTTTAAATCCCATCTGATTTATATATCCATTATAATTTGAGAAGCACTCCCGGGGGCAGGGTACTAATTAAAATGCAGGTGAGGCATTTGAAATCCAGTGCTATAATGGGAGAGCCTTATGGAAAGAGGGGATTAAGTATTTTCACAGATTTTGTCAATTTCCTCCAGGGCCTTGATTGCTTTTTATTTACAATACCCCAATTGGCAGAGAGAGCTCAGTTTCACCTGTCCTGGAGTTATGAAGGGCTACAGGGGAATGTCATCTCCAGCTATTGTTGCTAGGGAAACTCATAGCAGAGAAACTTCCGTCTCTACAGTGCTTGTCTCATACATGGGTACAATGTGAAATGTCAGTAGAAATTAAGGAGTATTTATTTATTTATTTATTTGAAATTAAGGAGCTTTTTATTTTTTTTATTTTTTATTTTTATTTTATTTATTTATTTATTTATTTATTTTTTAATTTTTTTTTTTTTATTTATTTATGATAGTTACAGAGAGAGAGAGAGGCAGAGACACAGGCAGAGGGAGAAGCAGGCTCCATGCACCGGGAGCCCGATGTGGGACTCGATCCCAGGTCTCCAGGATCGCGCCCTGGGCCAAAGGCAGGCGCCAAACCGCTGCGCCACCCAGGGATCCCTATTTATTTATTTTTTAAGGAGCTTTTTAAAAAATGTATCAACTCTGTGTGTAAACGAAAGAAGGAGAAAAGGGCTTTGGATAAGTATTAACAGAAATGCTATGCTTAGTAATATCTTACCAGTTCTCAAAGCAGTTTTACTTTTTTTTTTTAAGATTTTATTTTATTTATTCATGAGAGACACACACACACACAGAGACACAGGCAGAGGGAGAAGCAGGCCCCATGCAGGGAACTCAACGTGGGACTCCATCCCCCGTCTCCAGGATCAGGCCCTGGGCTGAAGGCGGCACTAAACCGCTGAGCCACCCAGGCTGCCTCCTCAAAAACAGTTTTAAACAGGCATTGCAGAGCCTGGGACAAATGGAAGCCCACATGCCACAATTAAATAAAATGTTTTATCTTCCTACCTACCTTACAACATACTCTCCTAAGAACAAGATTAAAATATGTCCAAAGCTGTGGTTTTTATGTGAGTAAAAGCCAGAAAATAGCAATGATGACCAAGTTGAATTATTGCATGTACCTGAGTGTTGTGTTGATGGGCCTGTGAAATTTGGATGAGTGATAAAGATATCTGTAATCTGTAAATCATTAATTAATCCATAAAATATATTTTTTTCTTGCCTTCATGTTAGCAAAATACTGTTGTTATAAATTGAGATTTTCACATAATTTGAGCTCTGTTAGGATCTGTGATCTAAAGTAAATGTGACTTGTGTAAAATGTAATTGCATTCAAGGAATTCACATTTTGAATATATGTATTTGCCTCATGAATTGGAAGGAAGAAAAAAGGTTGATGCTTGGTAGTACTGGGCATGAGATTTCATTATATAAGAATCTACAGCATACATGCCATGTGAGAGGAAGGATTTGATGTGATAATTAATTTATCTCTTCTCTTACCTAAGCACTTACACTGCTCCAATCTTCCCAGCACTCAGAAGCAGTTTCTGTCTCTGACACCAGCAGCGGCACAGCCCACAAACCAGCACAGCATTGGATGCAGTCGCCTTTTCCTTTGAGGATATAGACCAAGAGATGCGGAGAAGTATTTCCCTGGGGCACCAGTGGTATTAGGAGAATAGATGTATAGGGCTGCAGTGTGCCTTGCCAACCTGACACTGGATCTTGAGTGACAGAGCCAGCCATGTGATCTTTAACGTGGGAGGGAGAGCTGTGATATGTGGAGCTCTCAGAAGTGTGGGGCCTGGGGCACAGGTCACAGGGAAACTTTGGGGGTGATGGAAACGTTCAATATCTTGATCTGTTTGATGGTTGCATGAGTGTATATATTTATCAGAATTCATCAAACTGTACACTTAAGATCTGTACACTGTGCTATATGTAAATTATACTTCAATAAAGTCCTATCAGCATAAAAAATAAAGGCTACCAGAGCATACTTTTTTCAATGTAAGCTAAAGGGGGTAACCACAGTGTGATTCCATTATTTTAACACAAGTATTTTTTTCTCATATGCCTGCACACATATGCACAAATACACCATGTGCTTTCTTCTTTTTTTAATGTGTCAACAATCCCACCTCACATATGGCTTTTATGATCTTGATATGATATCTTAAATATTTTTCTATGGAGGTGGTCTTCATGATTATATAATGGTTGCTTTCATTTTTTCAGTCTTATAAATAATATTCTAGTCTACCTTTTTATGTATAAAGTTTTCATTTTACTATTTTGTTGGCATAAATTTCTAAATATAAGATGAAAGGGCAAAGGATCATGAAGATTTTAATGACTGTATATTGAAGCTCTATATTGTAATGTTTAAGATGTTGGACTTTGGAGTTCAGAAATGGGAGGGATTCAAATTTTGGCTCTGCTTAACCTGAGATGAGCTACTGCAAATCTAGTTCAATATTGCCTTTAGCATTGTTTTGGATTAAATGAGATGCTGCATGTAAAGGGTTTGGCATGTAACTATACAATAATCACTGGATAAAATATTGTGAAACTACTTTCTACTCCTAAGGAGTAGAAAGTGTATGTACTAGTTTTTCAACAAAATCCCAGCATTGAGTATTAGAATCTCAGTAATTTTATGGATGAATGAGATACTCTATTGCTGTTTTAATTGCATTATTTGACTAATAGTAAGTTGGACATCTTCTAGTATTCTTGCTTTTAAAATTCTAATTTTTTCCTTTAAAAAAATTCTTCCACCTGCTTTTCTATTGCCTTTTATTCATTGTTAATTTACGGACAAGACTTCAGTGCTGTCTTATGGTTCAGGTTAAGCATTGCTATAGCACAGGGGCCAGTAAAAGAAGGAGAAATTGGTTTGTGTTATGTCTGACCAGGCCAATTTAAAAAAAGAGCAGTGAAACAGCATATCTCAGGGAGGTGGCTTTTCCTACCAGCCCAGCAACTGATTTCTCAGAGCTTTTAGTCCCTAAGTGTTTTCCTGGCAGTCAAGTCTGGTCTAGTTGAGGGGTAAGAGGGCAGGGTGGGCCGGAAGAGGTTCATTTTAGTGCAGGGATGCATTCCTTTACTGTGATTATCCAACCCATTAAATGAGTTAATCTGTGAGGTGCACTGATAGGGCTGGCTCACAGCTGGTTCTCGATAGTGTTACTAACAGAGAGGTGTGCTGCATAGAGGTTGGGACGGGGGATCCTGGCCCCATTCCTAGTCCAATAGGTGGCAGACTCTTCCATTTTTCCACCAGATTCTCAAAGTAGAAATGTGGCAGCCTCTGTCAAACTTGGGACTGCCTTCCCTTTTCGGTCCAGACCAAACTTTGTTCCCCTAACTTACTTATGTATTTAGCAATTTGGTTCTTTTTTTCTTCAGACGATACTTAAATCTTTTAAATCCCAATGTGACTGAAATTTCCAAACAGCCAGAGTGGGAGGCTAAGGGTTTCACTGCCCTTTATTCCTGACCAGTTGCAACATGCAGACTGCAACTAGCTATTATCAGCAGTTCCCTACTCTGCTGTGAGGACGGCTGCAATCAGTGGGAAAGGTCCTGCCCCAGAGCTTGCATGGCTGTCTCTGATTGGACAGTGGGCAGCACAGGGGTGTTATTTGCTTCTTTCCCAAGTGAGTTTCCATGGGATGTGCTGGGCTGTTATTTCATCACTGGGGAGGTTGTGTTGGGCCCTCTGATGCCCTTTGCATCTCTGGAACTTTGGTTCCAGGGTAGCATACAATCACACATCTGCTTCTCAGGGATAGAAAAGGGACAAGTTTTTCCCTGATCTATTTGTAACTTTGCCCAGGATAGAAATTGTGTTGAAACTGAATTATCACGCCCCCTGGCTTATGTGGATTGAAAGAGAAAAGTGCCTTTCTAATCCAGGCACATCAAAACTACCAAATAGCAAGCAGGAAGCCTCCACACAGGACCAAAGGGCCAAGCAGAGTGCAGCAGGCACCACCACTTTGGTGGGTCTTCACTGGTCATGCCCAACAATTTCTAGAGAAGTAAAAGCCATTTCACTACAGAGGACACTTAGGCTTAGAGTGTTCTTGCTCTTGTTGTCTAGCTAGAAGTTGGCAGAAGTGGTCCTTCCCATGCAGAGCTGTCTGGGTTCTTTCCCATTGCAGAGAAAGGTGCTCCTTTAGACCAAAGAGTTTCTGTCTTCCCTTCCCTACCCATCTATGCAGGAGTGGGTGGCAGGGCTTACCAGCAGCAGGGATAGTCTTTGTGTCTCTTTTGGTCAGAGTATGAATGTGCCCTGTTTGGGGCTGAACTGAGCTTGCCCTTCTTCCAATAGGCCCATAGATGTCAGGCATCACTAGAGGCTGGGTGTGTCTGAGGTCATCTCCATGCTCTGGGTCAGCACTGAGTCTGAGAAACCCACATGATATGTTGTGTCTGGCCAGGTGGGGTCATGAGGCTCCTTTGTGGGAAAATCTTCAAGGACAACCCTGTCACTCCCTTGTTGGGGGCCAAGCTATCTCAGCAAAGGCAAATCAGCTCATTTCTCTTCTTGAAAAACAAATTGCACATTTTAGTCCTGTTCACTTGGTAACCCCAAATGGGAAAAGTGGGAAAAGTCTCTGTTGGAAGTCTGGGAAAATTCCCATCATGAGAGACACTAGTAATCTTCTCAGGGGTAATAGAAGACAGTGCTCCTGAAGACCAAGGGTCTGGGAATTGCTATCACGGAAGGTCGAGATTTGTCCTCTTAGAGTCAGGTGATCCCAAGCTGACCCTGGCTCCATGCTTAAATTATATGACCATAGGGAAGGCCAGAATATTTCTGGGTCTCCATTTCTTCATTTAAGAAATGAGATGGGTTGGGGTATGGCTGGCTTAACTCGCTTCTGTTGTTCATTTTCAGATCTTACCTATTTAAAATGTGTAAAGCACACCTCAAATATTGAAGTACAATAACAATAAATTGCATCTTATGATCTTGGTTTTTCTTTTGGCTCATTATCTCTTAAATATACTCCCTCAAGTATGAAAAAATAATAATCTAGCTCTATTTTTAGGTATGCTACTTTCTTAGACTACTGGGAGATTATATTCTGAAAAAGTCTTCAATTGTATAACTTGTGTTCCTGCTTAAATTCTCTATATTGGCCTCCATTTGTAATTTATATTTTATTATGAAAAATTTAAAACATGTGCAAAAGAATTATATGGGTCCCACAGACCCATCATCCAGCTTAAACAATTATCCGTATTGGTGAATCTGATTTCATCCTCTCCTCCCCCGGCTCCATACATTTTTGGCAGGAGGGAGGGAGTGCTTGAGCATTTTTAAGCAGATATAAGAGTTAATATCATTTTATTCTTAAATACTTTTAGTTTCTGTATAAAACCAAGAAGACCCCCTTTTTGCCAAATATAAAACTACAGTGCCATTATAGCATCCACTAAACTTAACAGTGAAGTAGGGTTTTAATGAATTTTTAGTGAATTCAGAGTGGAAAGATTAAGAGGGATGAAAGAGCTCTGGCCTGAGTTTATCTGCTTTCCTCCAGAGAAAGTGGTAGATTCGTTGAGAAGGGTCTTGGCATTTAAGCTCTCACTTTCCCCAGTCCTTACAAGACTTTCAGAGGGTGCTTGGGTGGCTCAGTAGGTTGAAACTCCCACTCTTAGTTTGGCTCAGGTCAGGAGTCTGCTTGAGATTCTTTCCCTGCCTCTCCTTTCCCCTCTACTCCTCCCCCTGCTTGTGGGAATGTGTGCACTTGCATGCTCTCCCTTTCTTGAATGAATGAATAAATAAATAAATAAATAAAATCTTTAAAAAAAGACTTTCAGAAAACAAATACAGGAAAAGCCTTTCTAGACTAAGGGCTATAACTAGTATTTGCTATCTACTGTGTACATCCCCATATACATCATCTCCTTTAACCATCACACTAAAGCTAAGAAGTGGAAACCAAAGTCCTGGGAGGAGCTTGCAAAATATAACCTTCTGACTGCAATGTTGCAATATCATACCATTACCCTGACTCTAGGCTGAATCAATGGGAGATTCCTATTTAGCATTAATGTACAAGACTATTTGACTGGTGCCTTAATCTTACCTGATGTTTAACTGCTATAGAAACAATAACCAGTTCATTTTTTGAGATTCTCTGGGAAATAGTTAAATGAGAATAATAATATCTCAGGCAGCGAGAGTGTGAAAACGTCTTCCTCTTTCCAGTCCAGGTTAAGGATTTCCATTCAGTTTTCTCCTCTCTTTAATCCCCTTCCCCCAAATGGGTAGAATGCAAATTGTAGGGCTTACAGATCACTCTTAGCGTTAGAGGACATTTGTAGGTTTGTACTTGAAAGGTTCAAAGTTTTGCCTTGGAAACCTGTAACTTTTTATTTAGTATGGAGTATCTTTCATCAGCAAAATGAGAAGTCCCTCCCTAAACATGCTTGGCAGTGGGAAGGCCCCTTCAAGTATTCTGGAAGGGAAAAAATAAGGTAGCTAAGGAGGGAGGCAAAAAGGAAGGAATGAGGGAGGTAAGGGGACAAAAAGCAAAGAACTTTCATAAATCTCTAATGGATTTTATGACCCAGCTTGAGATGAACTCTGGTGACTTCTGTTGTTTGTGTTTAAGATGTCCTGCAGACCTAAAGGAGTAGATAGATCCTTGAGTTCCTGCCTTGGTAATGAGATTATCCCAGCAGCTATATTGTGAAGCTACTCAAGCTTAAGCTTCAGGGCCCCTTCCTTGCATTGACCCTCCTAAAGTCTTGTAAGAGGCTCTAGAATGCTCCTGTGCTCATGGGTATAAGTTTCAAACCACACATAACCCAGATCCATTTCTTGCATCTCAGGAATAGAGTTCTCATGAGAATTATGTACCTATAACCGTATCTAGATAAGTCCCAGATTTCCTCAGTAGTGAAGCTTCCCTTCCCCTTCTTCCCCCCCCCTTCTTCTTAAATTCTCTTTGTGATTTTCACAGATTTAACCTAATTTGTATTTCATTTGTGCAGATGAAATTATGCAGCAGGAAATCAGGCCCTCAGTGGCAGTGGATATAATTGAACAACTTCACAGACAGTTTGCCATTCTCTCAGGTAAGGAGCAAATTCATTTGTATTTCAGATTTTGTTAGGGGGGGTCTTGTTGGGTGGGCTCAGGTTCTTGAACCTTGATGAATGGTATACTCAAGTCTTAGTCATCCCTTCAGTTTCTCCCAGAGCTGCAGTGAACAGCTGGAGGAGGGTCAGATCTCATAGATGTCATTCCTGTTGCTATTGGGTGCAATTTGATCTTCCTTAAAGGAGTACATTTCTTTTAGGTTGTAAAGAACAGAACTAAAGAAATTTTGAGGAAGGAAAAAGTAATCAGTACTGATATCAGCTGCCACCATGATTTTCTTCCTACATTCTTATTGGATGTTTTTCCAAGATCCAACCTTAAGAGGGTTTGGTTTTAAGGGTTCATGAGCATTGGTGAGGTTATTTGTTCTCTGAGAGATTTGTCTTTTATTCTTAGCTCTTATGGACCTAAGTTTAATGCATTGATTTCCATTGAGCATTTGAGAATAAAGAGAGGCTAATGTTCACAGAAGGCTAGACATTTTCTGAGGCTAGGCACAACTCTGAAAAGTTGTCATTATCAGAGTACCCTTCTTTCTTATTCACTTAGCCAATGGTGACGTGACTTTGATTACTGAAACTGGAGATACATGCCATACCCTAAATTACGGTTAGACCCGTCTTAGAGGCATGGTGTGAGATTAGTTGTCCTTAGCACACATCACAGGGGAATAAGGTGGCAAGTCACTCTCTTCATCTTTTACATCTGAAAAAAGCAACAAAACTACCTTAGTTCCATCACAGAGAGAATATGAAGCTGGTATGAATTTAACCCTACAACATAGGATATATTAAAAAAGTCACATTTCTTTCCTTTCTGTAAATCATATTTAATCTACTCTCAAGTCCTTATCCTACTGAGTTTAAGGGAAATGCAGTCTCTGTTATTGGGATACCTCTCCCCATCCCAGAGTTGTGTCCTAAGTGGGGAATCTTACACAATCCAGACATTCTGGGGAATTCTCTGGTATTTTCTCCACATTGGTCACTGCTCATATAGTCACAGAAGGCTCTAAAGTAGAGTCCTCATTTTTCTTATTTCTACCTGTATTGCTTAGATCAGAAACTATAATATAATAGGAGCTCAGTTCAAAATTATCTGAGTACTCATGGTCTGTCCTGTGAGGACTGCTCCTCACATCCCCCACCTAGGCACCACAGTCTTGGCCCTGGTGGGAGAACCTAACCAGCCTTCTGAGATACAGTCTTGTAGCTTCTCATTGGGAAGCTGGGATTCTGCAAAAGGAAAGGTATCATGGGGTCTGCCCTTTTGATTTCTGGCAACTGTTGCTGGGGCCTTCTACCACAGAAGGCTGCAAGGCTCATGTGCATCAGGGTCTGGAATAGATGATGGGGTGAAGTGGAGTGGATTTCTGTGCCCTTACACCAAAACTCCACTGCCCCAGCAATCCCAGGATTCTAGGATGTATAATGGCTCATCTGGGGGAAGGAGTCCAGTGACTGATTAGTTTGTGCATTTAGTGATCCAAAGTTACCTTTTTTGAATATTACTGAGGTGCTTCTCTTTATTCTTATTTCTCAAAAGCGAGACAGGAAAAACATAAATACATGGGTACCAGACAGTCTTAGATATGGAAGTACGTTCTGCTCTTGGCCAGCTGTATCTCCTTGAGCAACATAGTTCTCTAAGCCTCACTTTTTTCATTTGGGTAATGAATGGTTGGGATCATCATAATTTTGAGGATCAAAGACATAGTATATGAAAAATACTTAGCATTGCAACTACCACTAAGTAACTTTTTTCCCTGAAATATTTTAATCCCATAAAATGTTTATTTTAGGACTCTATTACAAAAAATAGTTTTCAATATGATACAGTTTGTATAAGGAACCAAAGCCATGCTCACAGTTGAAATGGTGTATAATGCCACAACTGAGTCAGTAATAGGGATCATTGTCACCCTTTAATGGAGAACACAGAACTGTAGAAACCCACACTGGACCAAAGAGGACACCTCTGTTTTAGGAAGGTCCCTTTGACCATGGCAAAGACAATCCTTTCATTTTTGAGCTTCTTTTGTCATCTAGTTGCCTCAAGTTTGCCCTTCTTAAGAGAGAGAAGCATGGATTAGCTGTGGTAGCATTTGCAACACTGCAAGTCTGGAAGCATATGGGTAGCCTTGGGGTTCTCTGAGTTAGCACTTTCTTGGAATTACTGGGCCTGCTTTTCATCTTTACCTGAAGTGGTAGCAAATGTCAGTAATGAGGCTGTTTTGGGTAACCTGTGTTGCTGTGGTTGTGAAACAGAAAGCTCTGTGCTTAGGTCTTTTTCCATCACTGTGGAAACCCAGCTATGGGGTCTGTTCTGGAAACAGAACAGAAAACAGGAGTTTTCTGTTTCCTGATTCAAGCAGGCAAGGTGATGAAAATCCAGCTGCAGATTTTTCTGCAGATTCCACCGAGCTTCTGGAAAGAACCAGAGGCCCCATCAACCAAGAATGCTGGGAAGGACAGGATGGAGGCTTTATCTCACAGAGGCCCCAGTTGCCTGGCCTGCTGTGTTCTGCGTGTGCTCCCGTGGCTGGTGGGAGAGCAGGGACTCATTGCATGATGGCTGACCCAGATCTGTGGCCAGAGGGTTTGAGGCCTCTGGATGGTGAAGTCTGTGAGCAGGGGCCACCAGCAGGAACTGGATAGTGACCAGGGCTAGGCCTTTGGTGGTTCTGACCTTGAAAGACAACTGACATGTTCCCAGTGAACTCAGGATATTTCTAAATTTAGGGCTTAGCCAGGAAATAAGAGAATATAAGCAGGTTAGTGTGGAGGAAACACACTAAGCTTTGGACTCAGGCGATTCTGGGTTCACATTACAACACATTTAGTAAGTCATTGTAACTTCAGGTCTCTCATTGGTAAAGTGGATTGTTTTAAGGAATGTGCCTCACATAGAATCTGGCTATAAGAGAACTTAGCCCATGGACTTGTTTGTTTTCTAAGCCACATAAGAAGAGATCCAAAAGTAGAAATTCCTTGTATTGGATCAGAGGCTCAATGACATTAAGGGTGCTCCTTTGTGATTCTTTGGATGTTTATCTTGTTTTTAAAGCCTTAATGTCAGTATGACTGCTGTAGTTCCAGATATCAAGTCTGTGTCCAAAGCAGGAAGAAGGAAAAGGAGCAATGCTGGCTTCTTCTATTCTTTTTTGCCAGGAGAGCAAAAACTTTCCCAGAAGCTCTTGGTAGGCTTCTGCTTATGTCTCATTGTGGGACTGTGTCATGTAGCCATTTCTACCAGCAACAGAGTCAGAAAAGGCAAACATTTATCTTTTAAATGGCTTCAGTAGAAGGTGATCTGGGGAGAGGGGGTTGGTTATATATTAGCCATTTATCAGTGTCTATCATAATACCTGTCCTCTAATTAAAAGAATAATCAGGGATCCCTGGGTGGCGCAGCGGTTTGGCGCCTGCCTTTGGCCCAGGGCGCGATCCTGGAGACCCGGGATCGAATCCCAAGTCGGGCTTCTCCTGCTTCTCCCTCTGCCTGTGTCTCTGCCTCTCTCTCTCTCTCTCTGTGACTATCATAAATAAATAAAAAAAAATAAATGAATAATCATTTCCTTTTTCTTTTAATGGTTATTTCTGCCCTTGGAATCTTTGTCTGAAGTTTCCTCTCTCTCTAATGTAACACCTTTAAGAATTAATTAATAATGAAGGCATAAAATACTCCTAGGCTTGTGGAGTCCACTGCATTTCCCCCCATTAAGTGGGAAATTCTCGGTGCAACAATGAAGAATGTTAAATTAAGGAACTAACCAGAGTCAAAATTTCTTTCTGAATCAGAGATAGAGTTAGTAACTTGGCATCCAGGAGATGGAAACCAATGCAAGAAGGTGTAAAG
Organism: Canis aureus; assembly: GCF_053574225.1. Taxonomy (NCBI): domain Eukaryota; kingdom Metazoa; phylum Chordata; class Mammalia; order Carnivora; family Canidae; genus Canis; species Canis aureus. Next base: position 20,942,144 of record NC_135641.1, on the reverse strand, counting down.
AACAGTACTATTTAATAGAAATATACTGTGATCCACATATGTACTTTTAAATTTTGTTGTAACTATATTAAAAAAACAAAGAGGAACACATGAAATTAATTTTAATAGCATTTTTATTTAACCGAATATATCCAAAATACCCCAACATGTCATCAATATTCAAAATTATTGTTGAGATACTTCACAATTTTTCATACTAAGTCTTGGAAATCTACTTTATATTTCACACTTTTTTAAAATAAAGATTTTATTTATTTATTCGTGAGAGGCACAGAGAGAGAGGCAGAAACATAGACAGAGGGAGAAGCAGGCTCCCCACAAGGAGCCCGATGTGGGATTCTATCCTGAACCCGGGGACCATGCTCTGAGCCAAAGGAAGACGTTCAACTGCTGAGCCACCCAGGCGTCGCTGTATTTCACACTTATAGCACATCTCAGTTTGGACTGGTTATATTGCAAGTGCTCAACAGCCACATATGTCTAGTGGCTATTGTATTGAACAGTGTAGACTATGGAAATGGTTCTTAATAATATTGGACTGAAATCCTTTTTATGACAACCAATTTGTATTGCCCCCTCACTATCCTAAATTGAAATTTATGGATACTGTAATCTATATTAGTTAGGGTGGACTCAATAGCTATACCAAATAGACTCCAAAGTGTATAGTATAGTTCAAACAGATACAACAGAAAATTTAGTTGGAGCAGCCCAGCATGTACGTTCATTAGCAGATGACTTTTCTCCATCTCCCTCACACATGAAGATTCCTTTCACTTTATGGCTCATATTACTATTATCCACTTTGTGGCTGTCTTATTACCTGTATCCAGAAAGCAAACAGGAAAAGAGAGCATACTTCTTTTTAAAAGCCTCAGCTCAGCAATACACACTACATACCATTGACTTGAACCTGCATCAGTTATATGGATACACTTAATAGCATGGGAAGCTAGCAAATGTAGTTTATTTGTGTGCTCACAGAGGGTGAATAGGTAACTGCTACTTACGCATATATTGAAAAAAAAAAAAACCGAAAAGGAGAATAGTAAAGGAGAAATAAAAGGAAAGTAAGAATAGCAAAATAATATATATTTCAATATATATTGAAAGTACAAACTTCTAGTTACAAGATAAATAAGTTTTGGGGATGTAATGTATGGCATGGTAACTATCATTAATAGTACCATATTGTGTGTTTGAAAATTGCTAAGAGATTAGATCTGAAGACTTTGTAAGGTGATTTGTGAGGTGATGGATGTTAACTAAACTTACTGTGGTGATTATTTTACAATATATGCATATATTGTATCATTACATATATACCTTAAACTAACACCATGTTATAAGTCAATTATATCTCAATAAAATGGAAACATATTTAAAACCCCTTTATTCTTATATATAAAGCAGAATTTATAGGATCTAATCACTACAAATGGATTTTTCATTTCCGTTGAGTTTCTATTAAGATATTCAGAAATTACACAGGATGTGGGAAAATTCTTTATTATGTAGGGTAGATTATTTGGTATTATTTGGATGTAGGATAGATTATTTAGAAATCCCTGAGATTTCTAAAGTGCCTCCCAGGAAGTGGTATTGCCATTTTCCCAGCTAAATTCCATTTTTTTGGGGGGGGTGGGGGGGGGTGAAGGGGTTGGGGAGAGAAAAGGAAAATGGATTTTGGAAGGCAAATAGCAGTTACCTGCTTCACTCTCTTTCATTGTTGGTCTTCACAATCTTCTTGTAGGATTTTCTAGCATTATAAATTCTTTTCATAGGACAGAAGTTTGTGCCAGCCAACACCCAGAACCTCATGGGAATAGTCTTATGTATCCTAAGAACTTACTGCTGTTTTCTGCAGTAAATCTAGTCCTCTTCCATTTAACGAACAGGTAAAAAGTGATACCAGGAGTACTGAAATTTATTTTATTAAGTCACCATTTAACTTCCAAGTAGTTTGGTTTTCTTGATTTTCCTTGAATAGGACTTCTCTGGTACACTGTCATCCTTCTGCATTTCCATGTTTTCTCACAAGGTGGCACCGAATGCCTTGCTGTGGGTTGTCAATGCGGTTATGGAGGCTTTGCTTTGTTTCCTTGGAGCTTCTGTCCCTTACGTTTAATGTTCAACAGCAGGTCGTTTCCCCAGTTAACCTTGGGTCTCTCTGGTGTTCAGTATTGGTATTAACCAAGACATAAGAACACTCCACCTATATTTATCTACTTAGTAATGAAGAGCTTTAATTTATAATTGACAATAAAAGTCAGAATCATTAAATAGTATAATCATATCTTAATGAATATTCTAGGGTGTTTTGAGTCCTTGAAATGGTTTCGCCATTTTCTTGGTGAATATTGGTTATGCAATTAGTACAGTTATAATGCATCTAAATTTAGCCTGACTAGAAATGTAAATTCCCTTAACTTTGTGTTTATCTAAGCCTTCCTATGACTGTAAAACTGCAAAGAGGAAGTATATGAGGTGAAAGCTGATAGTATCCTGATTAAAGTTGTTTTCAATCAGCATCATGAGGCAGCCTCTGATGATGCCAAGCATCTAATTTGCTTTAAACTTTGCTTTACAATTTAAAATAAACATGTAGAATTAATAAAGAGACACTTCTTGGAGAAGAATGACTAGTCATCCAGACAAGTATCACACAGTGTCATTCCATAGTGATTGGTCTCTGGGAGCCTAACCATGCATTAACAATACCTAGAGGAGACTGGTGTAGAAAACCCCCAGGCTCTCTTACTCTGCAGGATACAAGTACTTACGTTTGCTTGATAGCACATCTTGGCTCTGGAAATGATTTACATGGACAGTCAGAGTATAAGCAGAAGATGCTTATCAGGTGTGGACTCAGAGCAGCAGAGTAGATTGGATGATCTTAAATGGTGGTGTCGTCAGAGAGACTGGTGACATGGCCTAGGTTCTTGAGATGGTGGGCCAGGCCTCTCTCTCCTTAGGATAGGGTTGACAGCTTCTCTGTGTCTACCTTTTCTGTAGTTTCTTCATTGATCCCACACCCTCATTAATCACACAATTCTCATTAAACCACACCCTGCCCTACCTCTTTCATGGATGTGAAATACATACAGTCATTTGTAGCTGGCTTCACTTGGGAGCCTTTATTTTTCTTTCTTTTCTTTTTTAAGATTTTATTTACTTATTCATGAGAGACACACAGAAAGAGAAGCAGAGACAAAGGCAGAGAGAGAAGCAGGCTCCACGCGAGGAGCCCGACATGGGACTCGATCCTGGGTCTCCAGGATCACGCCCTGAGCTGAAGGCGGCGCTAAACCGCTGAGCCACCCAGAGATCCCTGCCTTTATTTTTCTTAAAGTAGTTTTCTTCCATGGGCATAAACCTGGAAGGTGCTCCCAGCAATTCAGCTCTTACACTATTGGCTAGGGCATACGTTTCCCAACTTTCTCAGTCTTTGATGCCTTAGTTTTTCAGTCTCAGAAGTCTCAGTCTATCTTAATATTTCCATAACTATTCTTGGCCAAAAGCAATTCCTAACAGTTAAAACAATTTGGTAAGTCTGAACATCCTAACAACTTAGCCGTTTGAAAAACAACAGCAACAACAACAACAATACATAGATGAAAGAAAAAGTAATGTTTAATTTCATTCTTAGGTAACTATAATAATCTCAACCTTGGAATGAGACTGGATGTCACCACCCTCATTTCCTGTTCTACATTAGTTTTCATACTACACTTGCTTTTTATCTCAGTAGCCACCAAAAACCAACTTCACAAAGATGCAAAAGAGTATAGTATAGTGCAATTTAATTGTGAACTACCTCAAGCTAGTAGCATGCATGGTGTCCTATAAGATTCCAATTATTGCTATTTTCCTCAAAAATTTAGAAAATATTTATGGTGCTTTTGTGAGTTCACCGTGGTTCCCTGGGTACCTGGAACACAGTTTAGGAACCATAGGGTTAGAACTCAGTCATATAGCTGCATCTAGCTGCAAGGAGATGAGGAAATAGAATCTTTTTAGTTTTATCTAGTGGCCTTTGCTGTGATGGATTAAATATTTAAATATTAATTTTACATTTCTATTTTCATAGTGTTGTCTTATATCCCTGTTGGTAAGTTATTGAAGGGCAGAAGATTATTTCCTTGTAATAATTATAACCATAATAATAGTCTCTATTGAGCACTTAATATGTAATAAGCACTCTACTAAGGTACTTTTCATATACGTTCTCACTTAATCCTCACAATACCTTTTGAGGTAAGTACAAGTATTATTCCTATTATATATATATATATATATATATATATATATGTGGAAACTTCTATTGAGATTAAGTATCTTGTATCAAATCACATAGAAATCAAGTGGGAAAGCAGGATTTGAACTAGGCTGTCTGATTTTAGAATGAACTCTCTTAACCGTCATGCTCTTTTACCTTTGATATTTACTGACTACAAAAATGAAGAATAATATTACATATTTGTGTTGGTATTATTTACTCTTCTACCAAATGCTAAAATAGTTAAATGAATACTAACCTTTTATACAATAACTATCTTCAAAGGATGTAGGAATTGAATTCTCACGACATCACTTGAGCAAGCATGAAGGAGAAGAGACTTGTTCAAAATAGTTTGGTGTCAAACTTCTCACATTCTAGTCTGAAATAATACAGACAGATAAGGGGGAGGACAATATGTATCTCCTTTACCTGCAGGATGCAACAGGAGAACATTTTGTTAATACCTTGACCACTCATTTTTGTTGCAGGAGGTCGAGGGAAAGATGGTGCACCCATCATCACTTTCCCAGAGTTTGTGGGGTTCAAACACATCCCAGAGGAAGACTTTCTGAATGTCATGACCTACCTGACTAGCATCCCCAGGTGAGCTGAACACAGCGGTTTGCTGCCTTCCTAGTCACTGGATTTATTCTGAATTTCCATGTGGCAGGGCTGAGTTGAGATGTAATCTTCCCTGAGCACAGCTGACACCAGTAGGTAGCTTGGTCAATTTCTCATAACTGTCCATCACAGACAAGGGTTGGAGGAAGAGTCTAGAAAATAATGGTGAATGAGTGTTTTGACTCTGGTGTGCACATAGGAGGCACTTAGTAAACATTGTTGAGTGAATGAAACATTGATTGAAGAGCCAATGCCAACCTGTCCCTTCAGATTCATTGCTCTGGATTAAGGTGATTCTGGCTTCCTGGAGCCTGTCATCTGGGACACATAGCCATTTGCTCAAGGAGGTCAAGCCATTTTAGGAGTTAATTTAGTTTATCTTATCCAAATAAGGAATTTGGGGGCAGATTTTATACCTGTCCTATGCAGATGGAGAAATTAAGGCAGAGAGTGAGGAAGCAAAGGCCAGGAGTAAAAACTGTGCTGATAGCTGAGACCCTGACTATGATGTTTTTGGATCTGCTGTGTCCACAGTCGCTAACCCAGGCCTCATACCTTTATTCGGTTGAGTCAGTAAATACCCAGGCCTCCAGGGAGTGTGTGTGTGTGTGTGTGTGTGTGTGTGTGAGATAGAGTTCATATTGGTGACAGCCATTTCACAGACAAAGATTGAGCTGGAAGTGGGGTCCAGACCTATGTCTTAGTGTGGTGACCACTCTCCAGCCCGGGAAACCCTGTCCTCCATGGGGTTATAGTGCTTATGAGATCATCTCTCACCTAACTGCAGTGAGGTTAGGCCATGTGTGTGCTGTTTAGCTTATCTTCCGTGTGCCTCATGGGATTTTGAGGTCAACACCATCTTTGTGATTGAAAGCTACCCGGTGTTTCATCTCACCTGTGGGAGATGAGGCAGTTGCATTGTTTGCTTTAACCAAACCCGCTCTAAAAGAATTTTTTTGTTTTTTTGTTTTTGCTTGTTATCATTCTTGTTTCTTCAGAGAAAGCAAGGGATTTTTTTTAATGTACTTCTTCAGAGTTTAGTGCTTAAATTTTATTTCACCAGTTCCTTTCCTTCCTTCCTTTGATCTCTGAATATGGTGTATATTACTCAGACATGTGAGGATTTGAGGTTTTATTGGCTTAAAGGAAGGATGCTGTATGACTCTGGGCTGTGCTCATGTGGTTCTCTCTACTGAGCACTTTTTCCACCCTTCTTGACTTGGCTAACTTCTACACATTCATCAGCCCTTAATCTGATCTCATTTCTTTAAGGACTCCTTCCCTGATTTCAGTTCTGCTTCTCACAGACTCTTCATTTCTGTAGACTCCTGAGCTTACCTATTATATAACCCCATAGTATATGGAAATTATTTCTGCATTTCTTGTTAGGCTGAGCAGCTCAAGTAGCGGCCAATGCTTTTGTTTTATTTTCTTTTTTTCCACCTTGTATCTCTAGCCCTAGCACAGTACTCAGCACATAATAGGTTCTCAAGAAGTATTGTTGATGGAATTTCCAGTACCGATATAATTCATTTCAATCAAAAAGTATTTCTTCAACTGCTGCCTTTACCTCCTTGGCTTATAGGGAATTAGACTTGGTTTCCCTCTTTGGCTCAATTGCATTCTAAGAAACCCATCAGTTTAGCAACTTTTCCTCCCATGGTGAGCAGCAAAAGAAGGGGTACACAGGGAGGTGGGCAACAGGTAGAAGTGGCCCCTCATTCTCTTCTTTGTTTTAAATTCACTGTCTAATTTTACTGACTCCTTGGATGCAGTCATATGCTAAACAAAATGGGTGGTTTTTTTTTTTTTTTTTTAATTTTTATTTATTTATGATAGTCACAGAGAGAGAGAGAGGCAGAGACACAGGCAGAGGGAGAAGCAGGCTCTATGCACCGGGAGCCCGACGTGGGATTCGATCCCGGGTCTCCGGGATCGCGCCCTGGGCCAAAGGCAGGCGCCAAACCGCTGCGCCACCCAGGGATCCCAATGGGTGGTTTTCATCTTGTGCTTGCAGTGTTGTCTGAGTCACACTGAGGAGCATACCCTGAGTGCCATCTGAACCAGTGTAGAGAGAAGCACTGAGGGGCAGGACCCCTATCTCCCAGATGGAGAAGACAAGATACGACAAAATAAGGGACGAATGCTTTGGCCTGGTGTCTTTTTCCTTCTCTAATGTTCCTTACATCATTTCTTATAAATAAGGAGTTTTTCCCTTTCCTAGAATGCTGTTAGTCTCTTGAGAAAGAATAGTTGTCTGACCAGTTATTCACCTTTCCTCTTCCTGGCATTTGCTCATACCCCACTTGCTGCCCCACCCCTGTTTCTTTCAACATAAAACAGAGACAATGGGTAAGAAGGCCCAAAAAGAGAATTGTTCCACTTCAGACTCCAAAGAATGAAACCACCCTTGTTTCTTTTATGATTCCTATGTATCACAATATGTATCTTATAGTGGTTACCAGGCAACAGAGCCTTTCCCAGGTTACAAAATATTTTACAGGCAGTAGGGCTCATGACACAGAACAAGGAAGAATTGATGCACTTGAAGAGGAGGATGGCAGGATACCCAGGGCAGGGAAAGGATATCTCTGTGCTTGAAATTAATAAGGACCTCTCACTGTGGCTGGGTTGGGTGAGTGCAGAAAGCTTCCTGCAGCTGCTCATTCTTCACCAGATCTTTGCTAAGTGCCAACAGGGTGGTTGGTGCTGTTAGGTGCTATAAAGGACCAATGAGGCCAGGATACAGTATCTTGAACCTCAGGAAGCTCATAGGACTCGTAGGACAGAGTCATAGGACTCTGTTGTCATGGTATTTTGTGACATGTGCAAAACAAAGTGCTATAGATGATCAAAAGAGAGAAGAATCACTTCAGACAGGAAAAACAAGGAAAGCTTTAGGAATAAATAGCTTTGAAAGATAGGTAAGAATTCCACAGGTAGATATGTAAGGTGACATTCCAGAGAGAGAGAATAGGGTGGTGTTTAGGAGTTTGGACACCGCCCAAGTCTGGAGTGAAATCCACATTGTACTGCTCACTAGCTGTGCTATCTGGGACAAAACACTTGGCTTCTATTTCCAATGTCCCCTGAAATCTGAAGTTTTAAATGGAGTATGTTTGGGGAATTATAGACCATGCACGTTGATCAGAACAGAGCAAGGCTCCTTTTCAGATAGTAGTGAGAAATGAGAGCTGGAAAGACATCTGGAAACAGACAAGGCAAGGCCTTTTCCACCAAGTTAAGGAGTTTAGACATAGTGGGAAGAGGCTGTTGGACATTTTGAGGAGAATGACAACCTGATTAATCTCCTGGTGGTGTGCAGGGTGGGTCAGACAGAGCCAGGAAAAGGAGGCAGGGAGACTGATAAGGGGCTTCTACCCTGGGGCAGATACAAAGTGAAGGGGAGTGAGCTTGCTTGATAGCAGGACTGGGTAGAAAGGAATGGACAGGAAGGACAGGCATTGGAGTTGGTAAGGGTTTAGGTAGGGCAGAGTGAGAAACTGCTGATGGTGCTTGGTGTTAGGGTTCATATCACAGATCTTACTGCTTGTTTGGGCATGTGGAATTGAGCCCTCATTTTGATTTTGTTAGTCTCATCTTGTTTTTTTTTTTTAATTATATATTTTTTAAAGATTTTATTTATTTATTCATGAGACACACACACAGAGAGAGAGAGAGGCAGAGACACAGGCAGAAGGAGAAGTAGGAGAAGCAGGCTCCATACAGGGAGCCTAATACGGGACTTGATCCTGGGTCTCTAGGATCAGGCCCTGGGCTGAAGGTGGCGCTAAACCACTGAGCCACGCGGGCTGCCCTCATCTTGTTTTATTTTGCTTTTTTGCCTGGCTCTTCCTTACCAAAAATATGCTAGGACAGTGGTTCCCATCTTAGCTGCACATTAGGGGAGTTTTTTGTTTTTTTTTAAGGATTTATTTATTTATTTAAAAAATTTTTTTAAAAATTTAAAAGATTTTATTTATTTATTTGAGAGAGAGAGAGGGAGAGAGAGAGAGAGAGAGAGAGAGAGAGAGTGTGAGCATGGGGGGTGGGGGGAGGGCTAGAGGGAGGGAGGCAAACAGATTCTTTATTGAGCAGGGAGTTCAATGTGGGGACTCCATCCCAGGATCCTGAGATCATGACCTGAACATAAGTCAGACTCTTAACCAACTGAGCCATCCAGGTGTCCCTTATTTATTTGAGCGAGTGAGAAAGAGAGAGTGAGAGAAGGCCTGCATGCAAGTGCATGCACAGGTGAGGGGAGGGGCAGAGGGAGAGAGAATCTCAAGCAGACTCTGCACTAAGCGTGGAGACCTATGCAGGGCTCAATCCCATGACCCATGAAATCATGTATGACCTGAGCTGAAACCAAGAGTTAAACACCTGAGTGAGCCACTCAGGTGCTGTAGGATCATTTGGGGAGTTAAAAAAATCCTGATGTCCAGACTAGAACTCAGACTAATTAAATCAGAATTTTTTTTTCGGGGTGGAACTGGGCTTCTGTAGTGCTGAAAGCTCCACAGGTGATTCCAGGGTGCAGCCAAGGGTGGGACTCACTGTGCTAGGTGCTGACAGGGAGACACAGTGAGGAAAGGGAAGAGGTATTTGAGGTGTGAGGAAGAAAATGTGGAATCAGGCTTAGCTTTTGGATGAGATGTGGTAGCAGGTCGTGTGGGGAAGTTGAAAGACAGAGAGGACACTACCCAAAATTTTACTTTTGTTTTCACAGTTCTGTATTTCTTTTCCTTAAATGCAATATAAGCAAAAATTCTATTTCCTGAGTTTCCCTGACTCTGTAATTTCTTTGTGAGTTACATGTAGTGCATAACTATTGAATTAGAAATCTTCCCACATGGATCTGATGCTATTGAAATATATATGACTGTATCATTGCCACATCACCCTGTTTCCAGTAATAGCTGAGGACCCACTTTAGCCTATCAGGTACCGTCTGCTATGTGTCTATACTACTAAGGGTTTTCAGAATCTAATAAACAAGAGCAGGATAATTCTAGGGGTCAGTTTCTCAGAGGTATTATGTAAGATATTGTCACTTAAAACATATCTCCTGTGGCTACAGATTGTAGCCAAGTGGTTGGCAAAGGCCTTGGTAAAACATTCTGAACAACTAAGATGGTCAGCTATTTTTAGATCACAGTTGTTTTTCTCAAAATCAATATTTGTATAACTAAGAATATATTTTTATTACTGAATTACTCTATTCAATTTCTTTGTTTTATTCACAGTTCTGAGTTCATTATTTGAAAGGGGTTGGAGAAAGTACTTTTATTAGACAGTATAAGTTATATTGTGTAACAGTGGGGATTATATGATTATTTACTGTTTCTAAAGGGTCTATAATGAATCTGTTGAGAGGTCTGTTTATGTTTGATGAATTCTCTATGTCCATTTTCCTCTCATAAAGCCTGATTAATAGTCTTTGAAACGAGTCATATCGTCATTAATGATATGCTGTCTGATAGAATGTTATCTTTAGGAAAGGAGGGGGAGAAGGACACTGTTACCATTCACCTTGTGAATTATAATGAGAGTTGCTCCTTTGTATTAAAAAACTGAGTGAGATTGTAACAGTTTGTCAGCTTTAGAAACCAGCCCTACAACAGAAGTGAATTCAATCTGAGCCTCTTACTGTTATGAAGGCAGTAGAAAAGCCCCTGTTTTTAAGTGGCTTTGAATGGCATTAATTGAAAAAGTGCTGCTTTGATTGAGTGGCAAGAATCTGTGGAATTACTTCCCAGAGTCAGGGAGATGGAACATTCGTTTGACCTCTAAGGATAGAAGTCTAGGGTGGGAAGTTTTGTTGGCCTGCAGCATTGCCCAAGGTGGGTGGATTTGTTTCAGCCCTCAGGAGGGATGCTTTGAGAGGCCAGATCTTAGACACCTAGCTAAGGGTCAAAACTAGAGAGAACCCCAGGGATTTGTTATGAATAAATGGTGACACTGGTAAGAAAGTCTTAAATGCCAAGAGAATTTGAATGAACTATTCTGGGGAGAAGAAAAAAATTTAATATGCTAGATCCCGTCCTCTGTGTAAGAGCTGAGTCTGATGGCATTTCTCACCAGTAGGATGACCTAGTGTGTGTATAATGGCTTTTCTTTGTTCATTTGCTTTAGAATATCCTTACTATCCTGCTTTGTGTCACCTGTCCAGTTCAGATAGGAGCTCACTTTGCCTTTTCTGATTATGTTCAATTTAGATTTCTTTTTTTTTTTTAAAGATTTTTATTTATTTATTCATGAGAGACACACACATACACAGAGAGGCAGAGACACAGGCAGAGTGAGAAGCAGGCTCCATGAGGGAGCCCGACACGGGACTCGATCCCAGGACTCCAGGATCATGCCCTGGGCTGAAGGCGGCGCTAAACCGCTGAGCCACCCGGGTGTCCCATCAATTTCGGTTTCTTTAGACATTCAAAGCACAGCTTGAATTTATGGGTGCTAATGGTTGTAAATATCTGGAATTTGGTCTTAGTGGTATCATCAAATATATATATATATATAATATATATATATAAAATATATATATCTTTTAAAGATTTTATTTATTTATTCATGAGAGACACAGAGAGAGGCAGAGACATAGGCAGAGGGAGAAGCAGGATCCCCATGGGGAGCTGGATGCGGGACTCAATCCTGGAACCCTGGGATCATGAACTGATCCAAAGGCAGACGTTCAACCACTGAGCCACCCAGGGGCCCCCTGCACATTGCTTTTTAAAAATCAACTCATCATGCCTTCCACCAGTCATTATGTGGTGGAATTACATGGCTCCCCTTTTTTTTTTTTTTTACATGGCTCTTTACTATATATTACTTACTATTTTAAGGGATCCTGAGAATGATGGGGGAGGAGGATTCAGTCAGTCCATAATATCTTTTAAAGGACTCTAGACATTAATAGCCGAAATACCTTTCTGACTGAATAATCTTTACAACTTCACTGGGATGATAAACAGTGAATTAAATTTAGTAGTGATGTCTAATCAGTATTATCAGTCAGAATATTGTAGGTTAATGGTTATCAAACTTTTTCTGGAAAGAACCAGAGAGTAAATATTTTAGGCTTTGTAGGCCGTATGATCTCCACCTCAATTACTGAACTCTGCTTTTGTTGCTCAAAAGCAAATAGAGATAATATATAAACCAAACGAGTGTGGCTGTGTTGCAATAAAACTCCACAAAATGGGTGTGGCATGAACTTGGCACATAGACTGCAGTTTGTTGGTCCCTGGTCTAAACTGGTTATTCTCAGATATTAGCACACATCAGAGTCATCTGGGGGACTTGTTAAGGCACAGATTGCTGGTCTTGCTCCAGAGTTTCTGATTCAATAGGTTTCGGCAAAGCCAAATAATATTCATTCCTAGTAAGTTTCCAGGAGATGCTGCTGCTGCTGTGGTCTGAGGACCACACTTTGAGAACTATCTGCATTCACAAAGATGGATATTAAGCCCAGGTAGAAGAAAGAAAACTTGAATAAATATACATAGCTGGTGAAAAATAAAGCTTAGGACTTAAATTTCCTGGCTCCTGGCACAGTGCTATTTCCGCCACAACAAAAGTTTTCAGATAATGTTATGGTAGTGATCTCCATGGTGCTAATTTACATATTTATGTTTTAATTTTTTTATTTATCATCTTTAGACAATATCTTGTGATTTTTTGTTATGAAAAATGACTTTGCATACTTCTTTGCATGCTTCTCTGTCTTTGCTCCATTTCACCCCCTAATTTTTGTTACTTGCATTGCTATTCTTAGATCATAGAATTAAGAATCTTAGATCTTAGCTTTCTCTATCATAGTTACTATGATAAATTTAAAGAACACAGTTAGCTTCTGTCTGGTGATCCAGCAACCTTAGATAATATCTGTTGATTTTCTACTATACATTTCCATCTTTCTTTGCTCTCTCTCGTCCTTCAAATTCTTTCACATACTTTCACTTTCACATCTTTCACTTCACTTTCTTTCAGCTGGTAAGACATATATTTTACACTTTTACTATACGTGGGTTTTTTTTCTTTGACTATAGGTTGATTCTAAATCACAGAAATCAGTAAAATGCATTTATATATGTAATATAGTCAGACTCCAGAGTGAGAAATGTAGTCCTATGTCATTAAACGTGTTTCACTTAAAGGAGTGCTGCATGTGTTAAGGTAAAATGGGTTCTCTTTTGTAAAAATCCATCAGTGGCTCAAATTATGCCACCATTTAATTCATTTCAGACTCAGGCAATGAATTTTATTTATATACCTTTTCCCTTGACATTTTTTAATTGCCTTTCTTTTTTTATTTATAGAGTAGCATATATCTATACTGTATTATTAATATCTTGCAGGTTTTTTATCACAGAATTTATGTAATACATATTTTTTTTTTTCTTGGGAGACTGTTTTTGAGGCCATCTGACCTACCCTAATAATTCAGGATGGCTGCTGTCTGAACCTGCTTCCACATGTCAACCTGAGATTGCTTTTTATTTTATTTCTGGGAAGGTTGTTCCTTCTTTTTCCTTAATTATTATTATTATTTTTTTTACTGAAGTATAGTTGACACACAATGTTATATTAGTTTCAAGTGTACTACATAGTGAGTTTTTCACTGGAAAACTCTCAAGTTGTTTCTTTTTCAGAAAAAGTGTATGGTAAGTGAATCTTACAAGATTTTGAATGTCAGAAAATGGCTGCATTTTGTCCTCACACTGATTGGCAGTTTGTCTCAGTATGGAATTTTTTATGTAAAATAACAATGATGCATTGGTTTTCTAAAAAAAAATTTATTTATTCATGAGAGACACATAGAGAGAGGCAGAGACATAGGCAGAGGGAGAAGCAGGCTCCCTGTAGGTTGCCCTGTGTGGGACTCCACCCCAGGACCCCGGGATCAGGACCTGAGCCAAAGGCAGGTGCTCAACCACTGAGCCACCCAGGCACCCCCCCCCCTTTTTTTAAAGCAGAAAGCAACCTTGTTACTTTTTAAAAAGTGATATATTTATTTGTGTTAGAAAGAGTGTGAGCAGGGGGAGAGGTAGAAGGAAAGGCAGAGAATCTCAAGCAGATTTGGTGCTGAGTGTTGAGCCAGAACATGGGACTCTATTCCAGAACCCTGAGATCATGACCTGAGCAGAAACCAAGAATCAGTCATCCAATTGACTGAGCCACCCAGGCACCCCATGATGCATTGATTTCTAGCAGCCAGTGTTGTTGATAACAAGGCTGTACTTTCTCACATCTGAGTCTCATTCCTTCATAGGTGAGCTGTTTCTTTCCATAGGGGTTTTTTTCTTTATGTTTTGCAAGTTTGATTTCAAACTTTTTTTTTTTTTAAGTTTCTATTTATTTATTCATGAGAGACACACAGAGAGAGAGAGAGAGGGAGGCAGAGACACAGGCAGAGGGAGAAGCAGGCTCCATGCAGGGAGCCTGACGTGGGACTTGATCCCAGGTCTCCAGGATCACACCCTGGGCTGAAGGCGGCGCTAAACCGCTGAGCCACCTGGGCTGCCCTCAAACTTTTTCTTTCATTCTACTGGGCCTTTGAATGGGAGGTTCAAGTCTGTCAGGCTTAGAATTTTTTTTTTTTAATTTATTTATTAAAAAATTTTTTTCCCTCCAAGTCTGTATTCTGCTGCTTCTAGAACTCAAATTAGAGGGATATTGTATCTTCTGAATCTCTCTGTGTCTTTAACTTTTCTCTCATATTTTCCAACTTTTATCATTTCAGTTTTTTAAGCAATCTCTATGTCCAAAGTGGGGTTGGAACCCACAACCCCTAGATCAAGAGTCACATGCTTCACTGACTGAGCCAGCCAAGTGCTCCTCATTTTAAATATATATATATGTGTATGTGTGTGTGTATATGTATATGTGTATATATAATATGCATGTGTGTGTGTATATATATCTATATATCTGTGATGTATGCTGCATATATTTTCTCTCACCTTTTTATTGTCCTTGCACTTAGCTTGGGATGTTTTTTGCCATGCAGAATTTTTATATCATTAAGTGTATCAATGTTTCTTTTATTGCATCTAGATTTTGAATCATTGTCAGAAAACTTGCCTATACCTACATTACAGGGGGAGTTCACCCAGGCTTTCTTATAATTCAATGTGATTTCATTGTTTACAGGTAGTTCTGATGCACTGGGTATTTATTTTTGTGTGTAGTATGAGGTATCGGTAGAGGTTTATCTTTTTCCAAATGGCTCTCCTGTTACTCTGATACCACCAATTTTAAGAGTTCATCTTCTTCTCAATGATTTGAGAGTTAATTGGTTTGTCTCTGCATAACTGAATAACACACTATTTTACTTATAGAACAAGTTTAATATCTGATAGGATTAATTTCTTTTCTCCTGCTGGCCCCGTAAGCTTTATCTATTTTTTTCTTGTTTTTCTAAGTGTTCTTTCTTGTTTTCTTTATGTGTATCTAGCTCCATTAAAAAAAAAAGAAAAGGCTTGTTGGTCTTTTCATTGGGACTTTGTTAAATTTATAAATTAACTTAGGGAAAAGTGACATAAAATCATATCATCAGGAAGATGAAAACTCTTTCCATTTGTTAAAATCTACTTTTGTGTCTTTCAGGAGTGTTTAAAATTTCCCTGACATAGTTTTGTACACTTATTGTTAAGTTTATTCCTAAGTATTTTATCATTTATTGCTACTGTGAATGAGATCTCCCTACCATTATATCTGTTAACCAGTAATTTTATTTCCTTACTATCTTTATTAGATTTAGGTATCAATGCCATTCTTGTTTCATAAATAGTATTTTGATGTTTTCTTTCAATTTTTAAGCTCTCTCTCTCTCTCTCTTTTTTTTTTTTTTGTTTTTGTGACATTGGGACTTTATGTTTCCTGATGATTTGAATTCCTCTCTGAAATTTCTTGGTGAATCTGAGCCTTGATAGCTTTCTCTATTTCCTCAATGGAAATTGGTCTATTTAAAATGTATATATCTAATGAGATCAATTTTGGTAAATTATATTTTCCTAGGAAATTGTTCATGCCTTGGTTTCTGTGTTTATTTGTGTAGAGGTATACAAAGTAGTTTCTTGGAAATTTAAAGTTTCCTGTGTTTCAGTGATTATTTTCCTTTTGCTATTTCTTAGTTTGTATACCTATGCTTTGTTCTTTTTCCCCCTCCTTGATTAAGTTAGCTAAGTGGCTTATTTATTTTGTTAATTAAAAAATTTATTAATTAGATCTATTGCATTCCTTTTCTCTACCTTATTCATTGTATCTTTATCTTTTTTTTTTTTATTCTGCCTTTATTTTTAATACATTCTTCCTTGTGCTTTCTTTTGGTTTTTCTTTATTTTTTTCTCATTTTTGAATTGAAAAGTAAATTTATTTTCATTCTTTCATTTTATTGATATAAACATTTAAGGTTATGAGTTTTCTCTGATCATGAAATGTATTGCATAGATTCTGATATGTAGTATTTTTATTATCATTATATTTTAGAAATTATGTAATTGTATTTCGTATTTCCCCCTACTGAAGAGTTGTTTAATAGAAGGTTTTCAGGTTTTGTTTTTGTTTTTGTTTTTGTTTTTGGTCCTATATCATGACGAATTTTTGTGGATGTTTCATGTGTGCTTGAGAAGATGAATCCTCTCTTATCAGGATGTAAAATTTAATACATATCCACATATTCCTTATTGATAATATTGGTTAGATCTTCTGTAACTTTATTGACATGTCTATTTATTCTGTCTCATGTTGAAACTGGTGTATTAAAATCTCCTATGGGGATCCCTGGGTGGCGCAGCGGTTTGGCGCCTGCCTTTGGCCCAGGGCGCGATCCTGGAGACCCGGGATCGAGTCCCACGTTGGGCTCCTGGTGCATGGAGCCTGCTTCTCCATCTGCCTATGTCTCTGCCTCTCTTTCTCTGTGTGACTATCATAAATAAATAAAAATTAAAAAAAAAATAAAAATAAAAAATAAAATCTCCTATGTAAAATGTATTTCTGTTTTCTACCTCCTGTAGATTCTGCTTTAAAAAGCTGGTTAGTAGGATATTAGGAGCATAGATATTTATACCTATTATGTCTCCATTGTGAATTGTGACTTTCAGCATTAAAAGGTGTTTCTGATTATATTTAATGGTTTATGGCTTGAATTCTATGTTGATATCAAGACTGAAACCCCTTGCTTTTGTTTCCATTTGCCTACTATACATTTTTAAAAAGATTTATTTATTTATTTGAGAGAGAGAAAGGGAGAAAGAGAGAGAGAGGACACAAGCAGGAGGGTTAGAGGGAGAGGGAGAGAGAATCTCAAGCAGACTCTTCGCTGAGTGTACAGCCCCATGTGGGGCTTGCTCTCACAACTCTAAGATCATGACTTGGGCTGAAACCAAGAGTCAAATGCTTAACTCAACTGAGCCACCCAGGTACCCCAGCCTAGTATACTTTTGCCAATTCCTTTATTTTTGGCCTTTCTGACTTTGTTCTAGATCTGTTTCTTAGATACAGTATATAGGTCTTACTTTGTGAATCAAATTGAAAATCTTTTTCTTAGATTAGGTGAATTAAGACCATTTATGTATATTGATATGATTGATATACTTGGTCTTAATTTTGTCATTATTTTGTAAGTACTAAATGTATTATGATATATTTATTGTATTTCTCTAGTGATAGGTTTTCTTTGCTTTTTCTTTATTTGGTATTTAGGAAGAGTTGTGATTTCTGTCCTCATATTTATGTCTTTTTTAGTGCTCTTAGTCTCTGTTTTTTTTTTTTATTTTAAAGATTTTATCCACTTATTCATAATAGACACAGAGAGAGGCAGAGACATAGGCAGAGGGAGAAGCAGGCTCCTCACAGGGAGCCAGATGTGGGCTCTATCCCAGAACTGCACGATCATGACCTGAGCTGAAGGCAGATACTCAACTGATTGAGCCACCCAGGCACCTCTCTTTCCATCTTTTGACTTGCCTTATTTCTATATATTATTCTCCCACTATGTTTAACATTAAGCCTGCCCTTGAGTATGTTAAATTAATCCTTTGCTAAAACTTCCCCAAATTATCTTGATTCAATGGAAGTCATTCTTTCCTAGATTCTTCAAAAAGGGGGCTCAGAGGTACAGAATGAGTTTTTGTATGTTTATAACTTTTTCTATTGCCTTACCATTTGAAAGCCAGCTTGTCAGGATATAAAATTTTTGGTTCATACTTTTTGTTCATAAGTTATTCTAGAATACTGTTCTATTCTTTCCATGATTTGTCTACCATTTTTGAGAAGTATAATGCCTGTCTGTTTCTGTTGGCCTGGTAAATTATTTGATCTTTTTCCTGGAGGTGCTAAGAATTTTTATTTTATCCTTAAAGCCTAACCATTTTACGAGGATGGATCCCAGAGTTGATTGTTTCAAATCAGTTTTCCTGGGTCTTGCTAGATACTTTTAGGTTTATGCAGAGTCAGGTCTTGTTTTATTTTTGGAACATTTTGGGTTATGCTTGTGAATATGTGAATATTATCTGTGTTCCTTTGTTTTATTTTTAGTCTTTAGAGACTCCAGTTATAAGTATGTCGATTCCTTTTTGTCTGGCTTCCATTTCAACCACTTTCTTTTTCACTTTTTTTTTTTTACTATATTCATTTTCATCTGTCTGTTTTATATTATTCACAGCCCCTTATTAAACTTTTGTTTAGATATAAATATGTTATCCCTTGAGTATCTTACAGTTTAGACTATATTTCTTAAATGGTTTTATCTTTTCTTTTTGTTTTTTCAACTTCAGTCAGCTCTTATTTTATTTCTTCTTCTCCTGATATAGTAAAAGAAAAAATCCATTCTTGTTCTTGGTTTTTGAGTTTCTGATTTAAGGTTCTCCTCCATACCGATGTTTGTTTCTAGACATGTAATTCAGTTTGGAGAGGTACGTAATAGTTTTTGTTGTTGTTGTTGCTTCTTTTGGTTAGTGGCTAATTTTTTCAAGAAATTTTCATCACCTGAAAAGTTTTTTTAAATAGATTTTATTTTTTTACAGCAGTTTTAAGTTCACATCAAAATTGAGCAGAACTTTCAGAGATTTCCCAAATACTTGCTGCCCTCCCCTTCCCACATGAGCCAGCTTCCCTATTAACACCTCACACAGAATGATATATTTGTCACAATTAATGAACCTATACTGACATGCCATTGTTGATTAAAGTCCATAATTTGTATTTAAACTATGTATTAGTTTATTATTAGGGTTCACTCTTAGAGTTGTACATATTGTGAGTTTGGATAAATGTGTAATGACATGTATCTGCCATTGTAGTACCATACTCACTGCAGTAAAATCCTCTGTGCCCCTCTTCCTTCCCATGCTGCTACCTCCAACTCCTGGCAACCATTGTATTTTACTAGCCTCATAATTTGGTTATTTCCAGAATGTTATGTTGTTGGGATTATACAATATGTAGCTTTTTCAGATTGACTTCTTTTACTTAGTATTATGCATTTAAGTTTCTTCCATGTCTTTTCATGACTTGATTGCTCTTTTTTTTTTTAAATACTGAGTAATATTTTGTTGTCCATATATATCACAATTTATTAATTCACCGGTTGAAGGATATCTTTTTGCTTCCAGTTTTGGCAGTTGTAAGTAAGGCTACTGTATATACCCAGATGTGAGTTTTTATGTGGACATAAATTTTCAACTCATTTAGGTAATATCAAAGAACATCCTTGTTGGATCATATGGTACAAGTATGTTTAATTTTATAAGAAACTGCCAAACTGTTTTTCAAAGTGGCTGCACCATTTTGAATATCTACTGGCAATAAATGAGAGTTCCTGTTGCTCTACATCCTTATCAGCATTTGGTGTTGTCAGTGTTTAGAATTTTGGCCATTCTACTAGGTGTGTAGTAGTTCATTGTTTTAATTTACAATTCGTTTTAAAAAGATTTTATTTATTTGAGAGAGAGAGAGAGAGCATGAGACATGAGTGAGGGTGAGGGGCCAGAGGGAGAGGGACAAACAGACTCCCCACTGAACGGGGAGCCTGACTTGGGGCTCAATCCCCGGGATCATGATCTGAGCTCAAGGCAGATACTTAAGTGACTGAGCTGCCCAATGCCCCTAATTTACAATTCCTTAATTATATATGTTGTTAAATATCTCCTCATATGCTTATTTTCTATGTTTATCTTTTTTTGTGAGGTGTCTATTTTCTTTATTGCCTGGTTTTTAATTGGGGGATTTATTTTCTTAATGTTGAGTTTTAAAAATTTTTTGTATATTTTGGATAACAGTTCTTTATCATATGTGTTTTGTAAGTATTTTCTTACAATTGTGGCTTATCTTCTCATTCTCTCTCTCTCTTTTTTTTTTTATTGGAGTTCAATTTGCCAACATATAGCGCATCACCCAGTGCTCATCCTCTTCTCATTCTCTTGAAGCTAAAAAAGTTTTTATTCTTATTTGCCCCCCTTATTTATTTATTTAAAGATTTTATTTATTTATTCATGAGAGACACACAGAGAGAGAGGCAGAGACATAGGCAGAGGGAGGAGAAGCAGGCTCCATGCAGAGAGCCTGATGTGGGACTTGATTCCAGGACTCTGGAATCACGCCCTGAGCCAAAGGCAGAGGCTCAACCACTGAGCCACCCAGGTGTCCCCCCGCTTCCTTTAAAGAACTTTTCTATAGATGAATACTGCTTACAACTTTGCATTTAGTGGACATTTTTGGTGGTATGGAGGTATGGAGTGGTTTACAAGATTTCTAGTTCAACCATCTTTTGTTAGTATAGCCAAATATAATTTGTTTTTATCAATGGCCTTAAAAAATTAGGGGGATGGTGGTTAAGGGAAGGGGGTTTATGTTCTTGTTTTTTTGTTTTTGTTTTTGTTTTTGTTTTTGTTTGGTCTTGTAGAATAATAAATTTTACCTCTTGATTCTTTTTGCCTTTACCACACAGGTACACCTCTGTTTTCATTTCCCTTTTTTCCCCAGATTTGCCTTTTCAAGATTACCTCTTTGAATCCTTCTTTAGTTAGTACCCTGATGTACCAGGACTCTCTTTTCAGTACCTTTGCACATAGGGTGTACTTTTTTCACCCTGGGAGTTGTTTCATATCAATGCCCTCTTCTCTGGACACTCCCTATGTATTAATCAGGGTTCTCCAGACAAAGAACCAACAGGCTATATATATGATGGCTAATTTTATGTGTCAGTTTGACTGAGCTGAGGAATGCCCAGATAGCTGATAAAACATTATTTCTGGATGTGTCTGTGAAGGTGTTTCTGGAAGAGAGTAACATTTGGATTCATGAACTAAGTAAAGCAGATTGCCTTCCTCGATGTGGATGGGCATCATCCTATCTATTGCCTGCCTAAAGTAAACAGAAAAGCAGAAGAAAGGTGTGGTGTCTCTCTGCTTGAGCTGAGACATTCGTCTTCTCTTGCCCTTGGACATTGGTGCTTCTGGTTCTTGGACTTTTGGACTTAGATCAGGCTTAGACTATTTGCCCCTTCATTCTCCAGCCTTGGACTTGAATTGGGTGACATCTCCAGCTTTCCTGGTTCTCCAGTTTGCATTTGGCAGATCATGGCACTTCTTGGCTTCTATAACTGCATGAGCCAATTTTTTTTAATAATAAATTTATTTTTTATTGGTGTTCAGCTTGCCAACATACAGAATAACACCCAGTGCTCATCCCGTCAAGTGTCCCCCTCAGTGCCCGTCACCCATTTACCCCCACCCCCCGCCCTTCTCCCCTTCCACCACTGCTAGTTCATTTCCCAGAGTTAGGAGTCTTCATGTTCTGTCTCCCTTTCTGATATTTCCTACCCGTTTCTTCTCCCTTCCCTTCTATTCCCTTTCACTATTATTTATATTCCCCAAATGAATGAGACCATATAATGTTTGTCCTTCTCCGATTGTCTTATTTCACTCAGCATAATACAATTTTTATAATAAATCTCCTCTTTTATATATCTATATATACCTTATTGATTCTTTTATCTGGAGATCTCTGATATGTATGTAAATAAATTTATTATAAGATATTGAATCATGTGATTATGGAGACTAAGAAGTCCCACAATCTCCCCTCTGTAAACTGGAAGCCCAGGAAAACCAATCATGTAGTTTAGAGGCCTGAAAGCCAGAAAGCCAATGTTATAGATTCCAATCCAACTCTAAAGCCCTGAGAACCAGGAGCACTAAGTGCAGGAGATCAATATCCCAGCTCAACAATCAGACAGAGAGAGAGAGCAAATCCTCCCTTCTACATTTTTGTTATGTTTAGGTCTTCAATGGATTGGATGATGTCTGCTTACATTGGGGAAGTCAGTTGCTTTACTTTACCAATTCAAATGCTAATATTTTCTGGAAATACTCTCACAGGTGCACCTAGAAGTAATGCTTAACCAGATATTTGGACATCCTGTGATCCAGTCCAGCTAACACATAAAATTAAATAATATATTTTAGCTCTCTGCAAAAACTTGTAGCAGGTACTCAAGAAATAGCTCTGCTGGAAATTGGTGTCTGGTTTTGTTTTTTGTTTTTTAAATCTATTTATAAGTAGCTTGAAATTTTTAGTGTTCTCTGTTCTAGTTATGCTCAGGACATTAAATTTCCATGACTGTATTTATTCTTTTTATTAATCTGTGTAAAGAGAATGTGTAAAGATTCAGATTTTGCTAAGAGATCCAGAAGTTCCCGTCTTTATCATTTTTGATAAATTTTCAACTTCAAATTACTAATTTTGTCATCAGCCATATCCTTTTTTGTAAACTCTTATATAAATTTTTAGATACTGGCATTGTCTTAGTCTAGGATACTATGACAAAGTACTATGGACTGAGTGGGTTATAAACAAGAGAAATTTGTTTCTGGAGGCTAGAGGTCTGAGATCAGGATATCAGCATGGTTAGGTTCTGGTGAGGATCCTCTTCTGGATTGCAGGCTACCAAATTGTATCCTCACGGGGTAGAAAGAGGGCTTTCTTTTCATAACTGTCTGTCTTTATAGTATGGACACAGTATCCTTTCAAGTATCTGAGATTACTAATCAGAAAATACAAAAGTATTTTCTTTCATTATTTCTGTTTCTACATTGACTGTTCTGTTTATTTGCCGCAATCTTTCTCCTTGATATTTTGGTTTTATTCATTTCAGAAGGCCTTTGATTGCCTTTCCATAGTTATGAATGGAAGTTTATGTTATTAATATAATTGTCTGGCTTGTGTTTCCTTTGCATTGGGTATGGCTGTTTAACCAAAGTCCTTATATTTGATTGGCAGGAGAGTAAGGCCACAGTGGGGATGGAGGTCCTATAAACAGATTTCTCTTTAGGGTGCTTAGCTAGGTAGTAGGCGGAGCTTTATTTGTCATAATAGAGTTTTGTCCTGAAGGCAGAGTGTCTTAGTTCACTTTTAGAAAGACCTCCTTTGCATATTCTTCTGAGTCTTTTGTGAGGGCTTGAGTTTCTTCAAGCTCTGCTCTGTTTCCTCCCCATCTTCAAAACTCATAATCTAGGCTCTCTCAGGCAAATATAATTTGTAAAGGAAGGTGTTCTCAAGGCTGCAGAACAACCAGCTGCACAACTTCCAGTAACTCTGAGGTTGGCCTATATAATGGACATTACCTAGAAGCTTGTTAGAAATGCAGAACCAGACACCTGGGTGACTCAGTTGGTTAAGTGTGTGCCTTAAGCTCAGGTCTTGATCCCAGGGTCCTAGGATAAGAAAATCTTAAAAAAAAAAAAAAAAAAAAAAAGAAAAGAAACGTGAACCTGCCCTCACTCCAGACTTCTTGAATCAGAATTGATATATTAAGATTCTGAGGTGACTGGTGAGGACATTCAAGTTTGAGATATATTGTTGTACATGACACTAATTAATTACTCTGCCTTTCTTGCTTCTGACTGCATCTCCTTCAAGACTGAGACAGTCTTGGAGTCAGATGAAGAAACTCTTAAGATTTTTTCCTATCTTCAGTATTATTAGGAAGAGGAATTCATTCATATCCGCAATCCCAAAAAGATCTCATTCTTTTCTAGTGACATTACCTATCTTTGCTTCCTGTGCAGACTATCCTAGATTTTCATTTTCAAATATTTAATATATATTTTAGAAAGTTGTGGTTGTTTCTGTGGAGGGAGTGGAGTGCATAAGACTATCTAGGAGCATTTTATACAAATACTTTAAAGAATTGCACTTTATCTTATGTCATTATGTACAGTAGACAAACCAAACAATATATACTTTGTTCATATATTTACTCATTCATGATGGATTGTCAAGCTTACAGAGACTTTATTATTGGTCAGTAACATACCTGCTTCTTTTCCCATTAGAAAAAGGGGGGTGGCAGGAGTGGAATTGAAATATGAAAGCTATATAGAAAAGGGGGTGCCCAGGTGGCTCAGTCCATTGGGCATCTGACTCTTGGTTTTGGCTCAGGTCATGATTTTGGGGTCTTGAGATTGAGCCCTGTGTTGGGTTCTATACTCAATGTGGAGTCTGCCTGTGATTCTTTCTCCCCCTTCTCTCCCCTTCTGCTCTCCCCATGCTTGCACACCTATACTCTCTCTCTCTCTCTCTCTCTCTCAAGTAAATAATAAATAAATAAATAAAATTAAAAAATAAATATAAATACATAAATAAAATCTTTTTTAAAAAGAGAACTATAGAGGAAGGAATATTTGGATGTAGAAAAAGGTCACCACATTCTTTGAGTAGCCTGATGGAGATTTTGGTTGGCTTAGAGGCAGTGGATGCATCTGATAGAGCTAGATGGGCATCTTGCAGGGATGTGCAAAGGAATTCCTTCCTTGTTAAGAAATTGAATGAAGTCATTGACTGTGTTTCTTTCTACTATAAAGAGGAAGCCCTCTAAATATTATCTATTCTGTGAATCAGTAGAGCTGATTCTTAAAGTTTCAGCATTCTGTAATTCTGTATTTTTTTAAATTCCCAAATAACCCAAGATCTTTTGGATTTTTAAAATAAATCTTTAAAATTTTTATATAAATTAGGGAAAATTTAAGTTTCAATCTAAACATTTAAGTTTCTGTCATTAAGCTGCAATGATTATTGATGCATGATCTGTTGTGTTTTTTTTGTGTGTGTGTGTTTCATTTGTATCTCTACTTGTATTCCCTCCCATCATTATTTTGAAGCAGATATTATATCACTTCATTTGTTTCAATATGCGTTTCTTTTTAAATGAAAAAATTTTTTTTTCTTTTTTAGAGAGAGGGACTAGAGAGGAGCAGAGGGTGAGGGGAGAGAGAGAATCTTAAGCAGGCTCCATGCCCAGCTTGGAGCCTGACTCAGGGCTCAATCTCACAACTCTGAGATCATGACCTGAAATGAAATCAAGAGTCAGATGCCTAATTGATTAAGCCACCCAGGCACCCCTCACTGTACATTTCTAAGACTCTTTAAAATATAATACCACCATCACATCACATCACATCACATCACGAACTATATACCCTAATGTCACCAAAGAAGTTAGTCAGTTTTTGTATTTCTCTAAATATATATTTTTTTAAACTTTGATTTGGGATACAACAAAGGGGGTAGGGTGAGTACATTGCCATTTGCTGTTCTATAGATTCTCCCTCTTTCTTTCACCCAAGAGCCTTTCGTGTTTCTCATGCACTGTTTGTTGGCTTTCCTGAGCAGTAGCACACCTGACTCTCCTGCTTGATTTGGGCAGGGAATTGCCATTCTCGTCAAGAGAATAAGAGCGTCCCAGTTTCCAGTTCATTTTATTTTATATTTATCTATTTAAATTTTTTTTATTCCAGTAAATTTGGCATACAGTGTTATATTAGTTTCAGGTGTACAATATAATAATTCAACAATTTCATACTTTACTCAGTGCTCATCATGGTAAGTGTACTTTTGATTCCCATCACCTATTTCACCCATCCCCCCACTCACCTCACCTCCAGCCATCCATCAGTTTATTCTCTGTATTTTAAGAGTCTTTTTTTTTTTTTAGTCTTTTTAAAAAAGATTTTATTTATTTATTCATGAGAGACAGAGAGAGAGAGAGAGAGACAGAGACACAGGTAGAACGAGAAGCAGGTTCCATGCAGGGAGCCCAACGTGGGACCCGATCCTGGGTCTCCAGGATCAGGCCCTTGGCTGAAGGTGGCGCTAAACCGCTGAGCCACCCAGGCTGCCCTGTATTTTAAGAGTCTTAATTTTTGGTTTGTCTCTTTTTTTTTTCTTTCTTTGTTTTTCTTCAATTCCACGTATGAGTGAAACCACATGGTATTTAACTTAACTTTATGCCCTCTCAGTCTATCCATGTTGTTGCAAATGGCAAGATTCCATTGTTTTTTTTAAGGCTGGGTAATATTCCATTATATATATATATTTCTCACCTCTTCTTTATCTATTAATCTGTCAGTGGACACTTGGGTTTGCTTCATAATTTGGTGTATTGTAAATATGCTGCAATAAAGATAGGTGTGCATGTATCTCTTCAAATTAGTGTTTTCATATACTTTGGGCAAATACTCAGTAGTGGAATTATGAGGCCACATGGTAATTCTATTTTTAATTTTTTGAGGAACCCCATACAGTTTTCCACAGTGGCTGTACCAGTTTGCATTCCCACTAACAGTGCACAAGTATTACTTTTTCTCCACATCCTCACCAACACTTGTCATTTCTTGTGTTTTTGATATTTGTCATTGTGACAGGTGTGAGGTGATATCTCATTGTGGTTTTGATTTGCATTTCCCTGATGATGGGTAATGTTGAGCCTCTTTTCTTATGTCTGTTTGGGGGAATGTCTGTTCATGTCTTCTGCCTATTTTTTAATTGGATTATTTGTGGGACTTTTTTTGTGTGTATGTGTGTTGAGTTGCATAAGTTCTTTATATATTTTGGGTATTACCCCCTTACTGGAACTATCATTTCCAATATCTTCTCCCATTCAGTCATTCAGTGGACAGTCTTTTGGTTTTGTTGATAGTTTCCTTTGCTGTGCAAAAGTTTTTTACTTTGAGTAGTGCCAGTAGTTTAATTTGCTTTTGTTTCCCTTGCCTCGGGAGACATATCTAGAAAAACATTTCTATGGCTGATGTGAAAGAAATTACTGCCTATGTTTTCTTCTAGGAATTTTATGGGTTTGGGTCTCACATTTAGGTCTTTCAACCATTTTGAATTTATTTTTGTTATGGTGTAAGAAAGTGGCCCAGCTTCATTCTTTTGCATGTGGCTGTCCAGTTTTCCCAGCACCCTTTGTTGAGGGGCTTCTCCCTCCATTGTATATTCTTGCCCCGTTTATCATGGATTGACTGACTATATAATCATGGATTTATTTCTGGACTGTCTGTTCTGTTGATCTGTGTGTCCATTTTTGTGGCAGTACCGTAGTGTTTTGATTACTAAAGCCTTGTACTATATCTTGAAATCTGGGATTGTGATAGCTCTGGCTTTGTTCTTCTTTCTCAAGATTGCTCTGACTATTCGGGGTTTATTGTGGTACTGTACAAATTTTAGGATTATTTGTTCTAGTTCTGTGAAAAATGCTATTGGTATTTTGATAGAGGTTGCATTAAATGTGTGGATTGCTTTGGGTAGTATGGATATTTTAATAATACTGGTTCTTCCAATCCATGAGCATGGAATATCTTCCCATTTGTTTGTGTCTTCTTCATTTTCTTTCATCAGTGTTTTATAGTTTTCAGAGAATAGGTCTTTCACCTTCTTGGTTAAGTTTTTTTCTTAGGTATTTTATTGTTTTGGTGCAGTTGTAAATGTGATTGTTTTCTTACTTTTTCTTTCTGCTACTTCACTGTTAGCATGTAGAAATGCAACAGGTTTTGTGTATTGATTTTGTATCCTGTGATTTTAATTGAATTCATTTATCAGTTCTAGTAGTTTTTTGGTGGTGACTTTAGGGTTTTCTATATATAGTATCATGGCATCTGCAAATAGTGACAGTTGTACTTCTTCCTTACCAATTTGGATACCTCTTATTTCTTTTTCTCGTCTGATTATTGTAGCTAGGACTTCCAGTACAATGTTGTGTAAAAGTAGTGAGAGTGGACATCTTTGTCTTGCTGCTGATCTTAGAGGAAAAGCTGTCAGTTTTTCCCCATTGAGTATGATGTTAGCTGTGGGTTTTTCATATATGGCCTTATTATGTTCAGATATGTTCCTTCTAAACCCACATTGCTAAGAGTTTTTATCATGAATGAATGTTGTACTTTGTCAAACACTTTTTCTGCATCTATTGAAGTGATATGGCTTTAATCTTTTCTCTTATTGATGTGATGTATCATGTTGATCGATTTGGGATTGTTGAACCACCTTTGCACCCCTTTGCACCCCAGAATAAATCCCACTTGATCGTGGGGAATGACTTTTTAAAATATATTGTTGGATTCAATTTGCTAATATTTTTTGGGGGGATGTTTGCATTTGTGTTCACTAGAGATATGTTTTGTAGTTTTTCTTTTTTGTAATGTCTTTATCTGGTTTTGATATCAGGGTAACAATGATGGTCTTATAGAATGAATTTGCCTTCCCTCTCTATTTCTTGGAATAGCTATTAACTCTTCTTTAAATATTTGATAGATGTGACCCGTGAAACCATCTGGTCCTGGATTCTTGTTTGTTTTTTTGGTTACTGATGCCATTTAATTCCTGGTAATCAGTCTGTTCAAATTTCTATTTATTTCTAATTCAGTTGTGGGAGGTATATGTTTCTAGGAATTTGTCCACCTGTTTTAGGTTGTCCAATTTTTGGCATATAATTTTTCTTTTTTCTTTTTTTTGGGCATATAATTTTTTATAATATTCTCTTATAGTCCTTTGTATTTCTGTGGTGTTGATTGTTATTTCTCCTCTTCCATTCTAATTTTGTTTATTAGAGTCCTCTCTTTCTTCTTTTATTTTTCTTTGATGAGCCTGGCTAAAGATTTATCAATGTTGTTGATTTTTAAAAAAGATTTATTTATTTATCTGAGAGGGAGAGAACATCTGGGAGGGGGAAGGAGCAGAGGGAGAAGGAAAGGAAGATAGAGTGTTTTTAAAGCTGACTTCATGCTAAGCACAGAGCCTGATAACGGGCTCGATCTCACAACCCTGAGATCATGACTTGAGCTGAAACCCAGTCAGAAGCTCAACCTTGTAGCTGTTTTCTTTTCCCTTGCTACTCTTAAAATTCTCTTTATCACTATGTTTTCCATTTTAATTACTATATCTTTGGGTATGGACCTCCTTGGGTTGATTTTGTTGAGGGCTTTCTGTGCCTGTTAGATCTAGATTTCTGTTTTCTTCCCCAGATTTGGGAAGTTTTCAGCTATTATTTCTTCAAATAAATATTCTGTCCCCCTTTCTTTGTCTTCTTCTGGGATCCCTATAATGCAGATGTTATTACGCTTAACTATGTCATCAAGTTACCTAAGTCTATTTTTATTTTTTATTTATTTTTTCTCTCTCCTATCCAGCTTGATTGCTTTCCATTCCTCTGTCCTCCAGGTGGCTGATCCATTCTTCTACTTCCTCTATTCTATTATTTATTCCATTCAGTGTATTTTTAATTAATTAATTAATTAATTAATTAATTAATTTAAAGATTTTATTTATTTATTCATGAGGGACATAGAGAGAGGCAGAGACATAGGCAGAGGGAGAAGCATGCTCCCTATAGGGAGCACAAATCAAGACTCTATCCCAGAATCCCAGGATCACGCCCTGAACTTTTTTTTTTTTTTTTACGCCCTGAACTTAAGGCAGACGCTCAACTGCTGAGCCATCCAGGTGTCCCATGTTTTTAATTTTAATTATTGAGTTTTTAATCTCTGATTGGTTCTTTTTAATGTTTTCTGTCTCTTTGTTAAGGGCCTGATTGAGGTCCTCCACTCTTAAGTCCAGTGAGTAGCTTTATGATCATTACTTGAAATTCTCTATCAGACTGATGTGGATGTGTTGTCTAGTTTTATCTGTGAGACAGGTGAGCCTAGGGTCCTTACACTCCAGCATCTTCCCTGGAAGTCTCTTGTCCATTTTAAATAAAGACCTTAGTTTTCCTGCAGAGAAAATGGGAAGCAACTTTCTACTCTTGATGGGGCATCAAAGAATATAGCGAAAAATGAAGTAAGGTGAGTTTCCAGATTTGAGGAGAGAGGGAAGATGTGATAAAGATTCGGATTTTCAAGAAATCAAACTAAATTGTTCTCTATGTGTTCCATTCTTTTTTTTTTTTTTTTTTTTAAAGATTTTATTTATTTATTCATGATAGTCACAGAGAGAGAGAGAGAGAGAGAGAGCAGAGACACAGGCCGAGGGAGAAGCAGGCTCCATGCACCGGGAGCCCGACGTGGGATTCGATCCCGGGTCTCCAGGATCGCGCCCTGGGCCAAAGGCAGGCGCCAAACCGCTGCGCCACCCAGGGATCCCTATGTGTTCCATTCTTAATTTGAGATTACCTCATAATCTCCCAAACTCTAAATTTATCCACTGAATTTACATCCATGATCCCACAGACTTGAAGTTGCTACACAGACTTAGTCATAGAATGTTAAAGTTGGAAGAAGTACTTGAGATGAGTTTGTGTCAGCCTGCCATTTTACAGATGAAGATGCCAAGAGAATGCTTCTTTACTTCTGACTTAGAAAAAAAAAAAAAAAAGGTTAATCATTCTACCGCCTTTATTAGGAACAACTTTGAGGACTGCCATTCAAAAGAGAATTCCTAAAACTATTTAAGATCATAGAGTAATTCTCAACAAATATAAGTGGTGCTAAGAAGTAGTTTGATCTCCAGTAAGAAGCCCCATTAGCAGTATGCCAGTGGATAGTCATATGCTTGGAATTAGGCACTTGAGTTAGGGTTATCAAGTTATCTTGGTTTTTCTGAGACTGTGCATGTTTACGCACTGACACTCCTGTGTCCCTGTTCAGTCCTGGACAAACCGGGATGATTGGCCGCCCTATATTTGACTCTGTTCTTATGACAATGCAGTGAAATTTCAGTTAATTAAAATATTTTTCATACCCAGCTTACTGTAAATGCAAATAAATCATATGAAAATGTATAACATCAAAGCTTAATTAAGAAATAAATACCACATCCACCACAAAACTGTTCCAGTATTCTGTGGTCAGACCATATTTACCTTTATCAAGTACCCATCTATATTTATACTTAGTCATATTTCAGGTTTGACTCATGAAAATTTAGTTATATTTGTTACAGAGGAGTTACTAAGGTTGGAAAATGAAGAACTATAGTGTTTAAACATTTTCCATACCAAGTGGGTATGAATTTTTTGGCATGAGCATGGGTTTCAGAGTCTGCAGACTTTGAATTTAAACTGTGCACATGGTGTATGACTTTGGGTAAGCCATGATTACTTTTCAAACATCTTCAAGGATTAGTTTCCTCATCTATAAAGTACACCTGTTATCAGCATCCTGGTTATGAGAGTGGTTGTGAGGATTATATTAACTAGCATTTAGGTGGATTTGTAGCACACCATAGGACCTTAGTGTTAAAAAGAACAATAGGGATAAAATAGCTAAGTGTTTCTTAACGAAATACACTGTCCAGAAACCCCATTTCCTGTGCATTTGATTTAGTTAAGGTTTTGACACTTCTGTTGAACTGAATTGAGCGGAAAAAAACCACAATAATCCCACAGTAGTTGATATTACTGCATATTGTTTAGAATATTTACCTTTCCATACCAAGATAAACTGTGATTTTGACTGTATTCAAAATCATTGTCATGATTTATTATCTCTTCTTTCTGAACTGAGGTCTGTACAGCTGTGTCAGGAAACACAGCCTTTTATGTACACAGGTATTTTCCCAGGAGATCCCATCCTATTTGACCAGATGCTCTGTCTCTGGGAATTGATCTGCACAAAGCTAAGAAGAGCCTGTTGTGAGGGGCATTTGCCCTCAGTTTGGCTGGGGAGGCCATACAAGCATCAGCTGCTTAATTCACAGATCAAAGAACAGCTTGTGTTTATGTGCTATATATATATATTTGCTGAGCCTTTCCCAACTCCACCCAGCTGAAGAGCCCCAGATGTTCTCTTAGAACATTATTACTCAAGATTATTTGGTTTAAGGGAAAAAGAAAAGAAAGACACAAGTGACAGCAGAATATGCAAAATAAAACACTATCCAAGCAGATCATCTGTGAGAAAAAAATTGAAGGCAGACAGTGGGATGGGGTTAAGAGCATGAACATTGGTGTCAGAGAGCTCTGAGTTTGAAATCTGGTTTCACTAGTGTGATACCAAGCAAGTTATTTTATTTCTATAAGCCTTTGTTTCTTTTTCTGTAAAGTGGGGATAATTTTTATTGCATAAGGCTAAGTACAATTAAAAAATAAATGTGCCTGAGAAATAATAGGAGCTCAATATACAGTGGCCATTGTTATTTAAAAAAATTTTTTTTATTATTAACATCAGTTTGTTTTTGCTCTACTACAGAACAGTTTTGGTCATTCTTGTGTCCCCTTTGATCAGTGCTGGACACATGTTGGGAACTTGACAAGTATGGATCTTTGTTCTTAAATTTTATAATATTCTTCCTTTTTCACAACTTGACTATTTAATTCCTTGGTTTTTAAAACTGAGTTATAATTTACATGTAGTAAAGTAAATAAATCTCAACTGTATAGCTCAATGAATATTTGCTTCATTATACACCATGTAACAACCAGCAAAATTAGAGTGTAAAATATTCCTATGTAGTTTTTTTTTTCCTATGAAGTTTCCTTTCTGCTTCTTTCCTATCAATATCTGCAGCCTTATCTCTTCACTTCTTTACCTCTCTCCCCCAAGAAAACTTCTATTCTCACTTTTATCACCACTGATTAGAAAAATTGCAAACTATTTGGAAGCTGAGTGAATAAACCACGAGGGAAATTAGAAAACTTTTTTTTTTAGTGAGATTTTTTTTTTAATTTTTATTTATTTATGATAGTCACAGAGAGAGAGAGAGGCAGAGACACAGGCAGAGGGAGAAGCAGGCTCCATGCACCGGGAGCCCGACGTGGGATTCGATCCCGGGTCTCCAGGATCGCGCCCTGGGCCAAAGGCAGGCGCCAAACCGCTGCGCCACCCAGGGATCCCTTAAACTGAATAATAACAAAACAGTAAATCAAAATTTAAGTGATATATAGCTTCAGCTATAAATACTTTTATTAGAAAAGAGGAAGGTTTGGGATGCCTGGGTGGCTCAGTGTTTGAATGTCTGCTTTTGGCTCAGAGTGTGATCCCGGGATCCTGGGTTTGAGTCCCACATCGGGTTCCCTGGAGGGAGCCTGCTTTTCTTTCTGCCTATGTTTCTGCCTCTCTCTTGGTGTCTCTCATGAATAAATAAATAAAATATTTTAAAAAATAGAAAAGAGGAAGGTTTGAAGTTAATGATCTGATCTTCCACTTTAAGGAGTTAAAAAAAAAAGAGACTTGCAATTTAACCCAAAGAAAAGAGAAAGAAGGAAGTTGTGAAAGAAATTAAAAGATAAATGAAACAGGAAGCAGAAGAGTAATAGAGTTCCAATTTAATTCCACAGTGATTGGAAATATACCCTGAATGATTGCAGGCATTTAAAATTTGTTGAGATTTGCTTTATGGTATAGGACAATCCGCTATTTTATAAATGTCCTGTGTAACAGGACATTCTTTGAGAAGAATGGGTGTTCTGCAGTTGTTGGATGTTGAATTCTTCAAAGTCAAGTCTATGTCCTTACTGGTTTTTAGTTACTAAGAGAGAAGTCTCTTTGTGGATTTATCTGTTTTTCTTTTTAGTTCTATCAGTTTGTTTTAAGATTTTATTTATTTATTCATGAGACAGAGAGAGAGAGAGAGAGAGAGAGAGAAGCAGAGACACAGGCAGAGGGAGAAGCAGGCTCTATGCAGGGAGCCTGATGTGGGGCTCGATCCTGGAACTCCGGGATCATGCCCCAATCCAAAGGCAGGCGCTCAACTGCTGAGCCACCCAGGTGTCCCAGTTCTATCAGTTTTTGATTTGTATTTTGCAGCAATGTTACTACATATTTACACCTTTAGGATTGTTATACTCTCCTGATGAACTGACCTTTTTATCTTTGTGAATCACACATCTCTGTCAATATTTCTTGTGTTGAACACTACGTTTTCTAATGTTAATATAGCCACACTGGCTCTTATGATTCGTAATTGCACGGTATACCTTTCACTATCCTTTTTCTTTCTATCTCTGTTCTCATGTTTAAAGTGTAAGCACTGTCTCCTGTAATCAGTATTTTCATTCTAACACTACTTGCCTTTTATTTCTTTTTTATTTAAATTCAATTAGCCAACATATAGTACATAATTAGTTTCAGATGTTTTCAGTAATTTTTCATTTGTGTCTAACATCCAATGCTCATCACATCACATGCCCTCCTTAATCCCTATCACCTTGTTACCCCATACCCTCACTCCCCTTCCCTTCAGCAACCCTCAGTTTGGTTTCCCAGAGTTAAGCATCTCTCATGGTTTTCCTTCCTTTTTGGTTTTCCCCCATTTAGTTTCCCCTTTTTCCTTTATGGTCCTTTGTACTATTTCGTATGTTCCACACATGAGTGAAACCATATAATTGTCTTTCTCTGATTGACTTATTTCACTCAGCATAATACCCTCCAGTTCCATCCATGTTGAAGTAAATGGTAGTATTCATCCTTTCTGATGGCTGAGTAATATTCCATTGTATACATATACCAAATCTTCTTTATCCATTTATCTGTTGAAGGACATCTTGACTCCTTCCATCAATAGTTCCTGGGCTATTGTGGATATTGCTGCTATGAACATTGGGGTGCAGGTCCCCCTTTGGATCACTACATGTATATCTTTGGGGTAAATATCCAGTAGTGCAATTGCCAAGTTGTAAGGTAGCTCTATTTTTAACTTTCTGAGGAACCTCCATACTGTTCTCCCAAGTGGCTGCACCAGTTCACATTCCCACCAACAGCGTAAGAGGGTTCTCCTTTCTCTACATCCTCACCAGCATTTGTTATATCCTGTCTTGTTAATTTTAGCCATTCTGACTGGTGTGAGGTGGTAATTCATTGTGGTTTTGATTTGTATTTCCCTGCTGACAAGTGGTGTTGAGCATTTTTTCATGTGTTTGTTGGCCATTTGTATGTGTTCTTTGGAAAAGTGTCTGTTCATGTCTTCTGCCCATTTTCTTGATTGGATTATTTTTTCTTCGGTGTTGAGTTTGATAAGTTCTTTATAGATCTTGGATACTATCCCTATATCTGATATGTAGTTCTGTATCTATATCTGATATGTCATTTGCAAATATCTTCTCCTATTATGTAGGTTGCCTTTTAGTTTTGTTGATTGTTCCCTTTGCTGTGCAGAAGCTTTTTATTGTGATGAAGTCCCAATAGTTCATTTTTGCCTTTTTTCCCTTGCCTTTAGAGATGTGTCTAGCAAGAAGTTGCCATGGCTGCAGTTAAAAAGGTTGCTGTCTGTGACCTCCTCTAGGATTTTGATGGTTTCCTGTCTCACATTTAGGTTTTTCATTCATTTTGAGTTTATCTAGATATATGGTATGAGGAAATGGTCCAGTTTCATTCTTCTACATGTGGCTGTCCAATTTTCCCAACACCATTTATTGAAGAGACTGTCTTTTTTTCCATTGGGTAGTCTTTTCTGTTTTGTTGAAGGTTAGTTGACCAGAGTTGAGAATTTCTGGGTTCTCTGTTCTGTTCCATTGATCGTTGTTTTCTGTTTTCGTGCTAGTGCCATGTTGTCTTGATGACCATAGCTTTGTAATATAGCTTGAAATCAGGCATTGTGATGCCCCCAGCTTTGGTTTTCTTTTTTAACATTCCTCTTAAATGCAGTAGTATAGACCATTTCTACCTAATGTGATCATCAAGACTGGTTTGATCTACCATCTTGCTGTTTGTACCATTTGTGACTTATTTTTTATTTCCCCTTTCCTTCCTTTCTGCTCTGGCTGCCGTAACAAAATACAGACTGGATGGCCAAAACAACAAAATCTGCTTCTTACGAGATGCCTGGGCGGTGTAGTCGATTGATTTCAGCTCAAGTCCTGGTCTCAGGGTTGTGAGATTGAGTCTCCACTTGGCCTCCACACTAAGCAGGGAGTCTGCTTGAGTTTCTCTCTTTCCTCTCTCTTTCTTCCCTCCACCCCCTGTACTCTCTCAAATTAAAAAAAAAAAAATCTTTAAAAGATTTTTTATTTTCTCACAATTCTGGAGGCTAGAAGTCCAAGATCAAGGTTTTGTCTGATTCTGTTTCTAGTGAAGGCTCTCTCTTCCTGGTTGCAGATGCCTGTGTTCTCACGTGGCAGAGCAAGAGCTCTGCTATCTCTTCTTCCTCTTAGAAGGGCACTAATCCTTTCAAATTAGGACCCCACCTTTATGACCTTATTTAACCTTTATTAACTCCTTGCAGGCTATTTCTCTAATTACAGTCACATTTTGAGTTAGAACTGCAACATACAAATTTTGAAAGGACACATTCAGTCTATGCTACCTGCTTTCTTTTGAATTATATAAATATTTTTCAGTATTGAATTATATAAATATTATTCAGTATTTCATTTAATCTCTTCAATTGGAGTTTTTAAAAATATTTTATTTATTTATTCATGAGAGAGACAAAGATATAGGCAGAGATGTAGGCAGAGGGAGAAGCTCCCCACAGGGAGCCTGGTGCAGGACTTGATCGCAGGACCCTGGGATTGTGACCTGAGCCAAAGGCAGAGGCTCAACCACTGAGCTGCCCAGGCATCCCTCCTCAATTGGATTTTAAGCAGTGGTTTCCCTAGAGTTATAGTATGTAACCTTTTACATATATAAGGTATTTAATAATATTGAAGTTATTTCTTTCTCTTTTAGTAGTCATTAATCTTTTCATGAAATAAAAAACACGGTTGATAGTATTTACCCACACATGTAATGTTCACAGCACGCTTCACTGCTTTTGCAGATTCAGGTTACTGTGGGGGATCATTTCCTTTCAGGGACATTTGTTAGTCTATTAACAAGAATGAAAAACCACCACTTCAAATGAAAGCCTCTTCTAGTATTTGCTCACTATGGAAGGTCTTAACTCTCTCTGGAGTTTGTTTATTTAGCTTTCTTTATCTTCAGAGTTCTCTGATGTCTTTAAGGACAAACATGAGCTTTTAATTTAATCAATTTGTTGTTGCTGTTGCATCAACTGCTTTATGGACACCGTAATTTCATACTGCATCCTATTAGATGTCAATAAACCTCAATGTTACAATCAATGTTGGGCAATAAAGAAAACTAAACTCTTCAGCATTCATTGTGCAGCTCCTGACCTCTGCCCAGCCAACTTCTATTAAGGTTTTTATTTTTATTTATTTATTTTTAAAAATATTTTATTTATTTATTCATGAGAGACCCAGAGAGAGAGAGAGAAAGGTAGAGGGAGAAGCAGGCTTCATGCATGAAGCCTGATGCGGAACTCGATCCCGGGACCCCAGGATCATGCCCTGGGCCAAAGGCAGGCGCTAAACCGCTGAGCCATCCAGGGATCCCCCATTAAGGTTTTTAAAAATGTTTTTATTCAAATTTCAGTTAGTTAACATACAGTATAATATTAGTTTCAGGTGTACAGTACAGTGATTCATCACTTACATACCTCCCCTGGTGCTCATCACAAGTGCACTCCTTAATCTCCATCACCTATTTCCTTCCTCTCCCTCCCTCTGGTAACCATCAGTTTGTTCTCTGTGGTTAAGAGTCTGCTTCCTGGTTTGTCTCTCTCTCTTTTTCTCCTTTACTCACTTGTTTTGTTTCTTAAATTCTACATATGAGTGCAATCAAGTGGTATTTGTTTTTCTCTTACTGACTTTGACTACTCTCTAGTAGTTTTTGTTTTTGTTTTTGTTTTTGTTTTTAATATAAGAAGTCTTCCTAATCAGCAGCCAAATCTTCCTTTCAGGCTATTTATTTTTCTTTCTTTCATGCTTCCAACTTTATTCAGCCTAGAGAACATCCTTTAATATTTCTTGAAGTGAATGCCTACTGGCAATAAGTTCTCTCAACTTAACTGTCTGGAAACATCCTTATTTCACCTTCATTTTTAAAAATGAATTTTTAATTGGTATAGAATACTAAATGGGTCGTTTTTTCAGGTTACTACCTAAAAGATAACATTCCATTGGATTGTACCTTCCATAGTTTCTGTTGAAAAGTCAGTGAAGGGTAGGGGGATGGGCTGACTGAGTGGTAAACACTCAGGAGGGCACTTAATGGGATGAGCACTAGGTGTTATACTATATGTTGGCAAATCAAATTTAAATAAAAAAAATTTCTTTAAAAGTCAGTGAAAAAAATTGTTTTAATGTTAATTTTTTGGATGTGTCTTTTTTTCACTGGTTGCTTTTAGAGGTTTCTCCTTATCTTTAATTTTCAGCCACTTGGCTCTGGTATGCCTGGTTGAAGTTTTCTTTGTTATTTATCCTGCTTGGTATTAGAAGAGCTGCTTGAATCTGTGATTTGATGTCTTTGATCAGATATGGAAAATTCTTCATTGTTATTTTTAAAAATCTTGTTTCTGTAACATACTCTCTCGTTTCTCCTTCTAGAACTCTGTTCATGTACCATATCTTTTTAACATTCTGTCCTTTCCATTTCCCCCCTTTATGTTTTTCAGTTTGAATATTTTCAACTCACATGTTTTCAGTTTCACCTATCTTGTCTTCTGCTGTGTTCAGTCTGCTATTAAATCCACTGAGTTCTTAATTTCAGATATTGGTGTTTTATAATTCTAGGAGTTTCACTTGATTCTTTATTGTAGTTTCTAATTCTCTGATGAAATAATGTGTCTTTTAATCCATTTTGTCTACCCTTTCCTCTTTTTCTTTTAACATACTGATCATAATTATTTTAAAGTTTTATTTGCCGAAACCAGGAATATCTTTGAGTCTATAGTTATTGACTATTTTATCTCTTAATTATTGTTTTCTTTTTTGCATTTCTTTTATTTCCTTTTTAAAAAAAATATTTTATTTATTTAAGAGTGAGAGTGAGAGAGAGCACAAGTAGGAGGCAGGGAGAAGGAGAAGCAGGCTCCCCACTGAGCAGGAAGCCCAAGGTGAAACTCTATCCCAGGACCCTGGAATCATGACCTGAGTCAAAGGCAAATGCTTAATTGACTGAGCCACCCAGGCACCCCTTGCTTTTCTGCATTTCTATTAATTTTTGATTTTATGTTGGATATTGTAGATGATATGTTGTAAAGGCTTATCTACTGACAAAGAGTATTGAGTTTTGGTCTGGTAGGAAATTAAATTACTGGTAGATCACTTTGATCTTTTTGAGGCTTGCTTTTGGGTTTTCTTAGGGCAAGTCCATTTCTGCTTGGTCTTTATTCCTAGAGTATAGCCTTAATCCTGTGGTAATTCCTATGATGTTTCATTTATCCTAGAGTATTGCTTTTCTAGAATTTCACCTGAAGGCCTAGGGTGCTTATCAAAGTCTGTCTATTCTGGGTGGGCCCAATGCCAACTGCCTTTCTTTCCCTAGAACTATGCAAACTTTATAACTTTTTATCAGTTTTCACATGTGTAGTTGCTGTTCTCTGTCAGCCTCCTGGACTCTTGCCTGAAATATTGCGGCCTGGGCATTGGCCAAGCATTAAAGGAGAATTTCCATGAAGATTTCTGGAGTTCCCTCTCTGGCGTTCCCTCTCCACAGTTACTCTCCTCAACTTCTGGTGACTTTTGCTTCCATAATCCCCAGGCTATGCTTCTTTTATCCAGTGAGACCACTGCTCCTTATACTGTGGCCTGGGAAATGTTCCCAGTAGAAGAACCTGGATTATTGTGGAATTGTGATAATGGCTTGGCCCAATAGTGCCTGCTTCAGATCAGCTATTAGTGTTTGCTTAGATCTTCCACCTTATCCATATAAGGCACTTGTTAGGATAAAGTTCATCTTTTACCCAAAATTAGAGAGGTATTAAGGGTTTACTAAAGGCCATCTACTTTTCATGTACTTGATTTCTTTTTATTGCCATGAGAAACACATATGAAATAATCATAATATTAATATAGGTACAGTGTATATGCACCAAGTGCCAGGCATTGTTTTGAGCCTTTTATATATTTATGTTATACATACTCATTTAATCCTCACATCAACCATATACATAGGTACTATTTTTTTTTAAAGATTTATTTATTTATTCATTCATGATAGACATAGAGAGAGAGAGGCAGAGACACAGGCAGAGGGAGAAGCAGGCTCCACGCTGGGAGCCCGATGCGGGACCCAATCCCGGGACCCCAGGATCGCGCCCTGGGCCAAAGGCAGGCGCTAAACCGCTGAGCCACTCAGGGATCCCCCATAGGTACTATTTTTGTTCTTACTTTACAAATTGGAAATCTTAGAAACTATAGAGCTTAAGTAACTCTCCCTCCCACCCCCATACACAGTATATAAATGGTGGAATTCATGCTTAAAACCTAGGCAACTGGGGTTCAGAATTCATGCTTTTAACAACTTCATTATTGGTAGTATTGTTTTCATTTTATGGATAAGGAAACTGGGCTTTAGGGAGGGTAGGTGTTTTCCCCAGTGCCACAGTGCTAGTAAGTGGCAGCACTATGATTGAGTCACTAGAGTCCAAAGCCCTTGCTTTTCCTGTATATCATAGTTTCTCCCAAAAAGAGAAAGAAGAAAAATATTTTCATTTTTGGGGTTTTAGTTTAGAAGAATTTTGTGGGGACTTAGGAAGGGGTCAAACAGCTTTCATTCTTAATGAATATAATATCTTCTTGTGCATATAATTTTTTTTGATTTTTTATTCATTTATGATAGACACAGAGAGAGAGAGAGAGAGAGAGAGAGAGAGAGAGGGCCAGAGACATAGGCAGAGGGAGAAGCAGGCTCCATGCACCGGGAGCCTGATGTGGGATTCGATCCCGGATCTCCAGGATCGCGCCCTGGGCCAAAGGCAGGCGCCAAACCGCTGCGCCACCCAGGGATCCCTTGTGCATATAATTTAATGGCTGTTTATAACCAGGCATTGGAAGAGGGTTGTTTTCCCATAGACATGTGTTATTTTTGAACACTTCTAGGATTGACTCCTATGGAAGCATATTGATAGCTTTGCATACACTGGAACATGTGATGCCTAACTGACATGTGCCTTTTCCTCTCGGTATGAACATATGCACTCCTTGGGTATTTCAGACACTTGCCAACCATAAACAAAACCCTTGAGAGGGTGTGAGACACCAAATATTTCTGTTTTGTTAAGGCTGCCAGGCTGAGATAAGGAGAGGAAGTTGATTCTTTTGTCAGGGAAGTCAGACCAGTATTTCCCTTGTACCATGTGGCATGTTTACCCATGAGCCTGAAGTACCAGAGCCTGTAGAATGTACTGGTGAGGGATCCACCCAGAACCCATGTGTCTCACCTGGTCTCTAATACCAACCACTCTTTTTTTGCAGTGTGGAGGCTGCCAGCATTGGATTCATCATTGTTATTGACCGACGAAGGGACAAGTGGAGCTCCATAAAAGCATCATTGACACGAATAGCTGTAAATATTCATTGCTGTTATTATAGAAAGTAATTGAAATTGTTCAACTATTTCATATCAAAATCACAGGTAAAGGGAAATTATTTTATGCTAGATTTTGGGAAGGTCTTTGTAGCAGAGGCTGTTGTGTCATGTCCATATCGCCTCTGCTACCTGCATGGCACTGCAGACAATTCCTGAGCATGTCAAAAACTTCCTGAATCTACCTTAATTGACCTCTCTGGTCACTAAAGAGGGGCAGGTAGTGAGTGCTGGGAAGTTAATGCCCTTGGAGTGACCAACTATTGAGTTATAGCAGTTGGTGGATGAATACCCCAGTTCCATATCCCTCAGTGGGACAATTCTGAGATATGTACCACACAGTATTTCATTTTTTTAAATAATTATTTTGAAGATATTAGTCTCTTTATTCTTTTATTTTTAAAGATTTCATTTATTTATTCATGAGAGACAGAAAGAGAGAGAGAGAGAGAGAGAGAGAGAGAGGCAGAGAAACAGGTGGAGGGAGAAGCAGGCAAGGAGCCCGATGTGGGACTCGATCCCGAATCCTGGGATCACGCCCTGAGCAGAAGGCATACGCTCAGCTGCTGAGCCACCCAGGTGTTCCCACACACAGTATTTCAGAGGGTCCCAGCCCTTCTTTCTCACAGCAGTGCCCCCTCTTGATACATTGGCTTTCTAGCTATCACTTTCTCACTTTCCCCCACTCCTTTTCTGTGTTTCCTGGCATTGCCTCCTCAATAAAGTCTATACCCAAATCCTTATCTTAGGGTTTGCTTCGGAGGGTCACCCAAAGTGAGCCAATCTTCATTTCAGTATCAAATTAGTTTTTCACATATTGAAAGACACTGGGAAAAAACAGACAAAATATGATATGTGCTTGTTTTTGGTATGAGATTGTACAACCTTGGGTGAGTTTCCTTTTCCATCTAATTAGTCTGATTTTGATCCCTTTTTGTTGCCTTCAGCAAGTAGATGTATCCTTTCTCTCTGTAGGGACCTCAGGCCAGGAAACTCAAGCACATGGGCAGGCAGAGACATCTCAGGGAAGCCATGCCAGTATTTCTACCAAAGCACAGGCTCCGTAGGGCAGCTGGGACTGGCTGAAGAGGATGGGTCATGGTAGGGTGATAATGAGCATGTGGAGGCTGGGATGGGATACTTAAACATACAAACATGCACATATATGGTGTCTCAGATCTAGAGCCTTAGCCAGAAAGACAAATAGTGTCTCAGCCCTGTTGTCCAATCATGACACAACAAAATGCAAGCTTTGTCTGTTTAGGAGCTTGCAATTCAAAGATGGGGGAAAGGAAGCCTCCCTTCCCTTTGTGTATGGATTGTTTTGTTCCTTTAGTTTAGTTTTGGTTATAGGATTTATTTTTGGAGTAAATACAATAGTTGTTGATGCCCTGAGACTTTAGACACTCGACAGTGCCCATGAATATTTTAGAGGACTGGCCTCAAGAGAGTTCTGGTTTCCCAGGACCCATAGACAATACTTAATGATAAATAATTCAGCCTGATTTGTTCAGGAATTACATTATCACTTTATGCATAAAATCCCTGTAGTGCAGGGATCCCAAAACCTGGCTTTCGGTCAGAATCTCTTCAAGTGCTTGTCGAAAATAGATGTGGGAACTTTATCCCAGTTCTAGTGAATTAGGATATTCCAGGGTAAAGACCAGATTACTTTTTTTTTTTTAATTTTTATTTATTTATGATAGTCACAGAGAGAGAGAGAGAGAGGCACAGAGACATAGGCAGAGGGAGAAGCAGGCTCCATGCACCGGGAGCCCGACGTGGGATTCGATCCCGGGTCTCCAGGATCGCGCCCTGGGCCAAAGGCAGGCGCCAAACCGCTGCGCCACCCAGGGATCCCCCAGATTACTTTTTAATAAGCACCTCAGAAGGTTGCTTTTGGCAACCTCTAGAAGGAGAGAAAGCCATGAGCGATGAGAGACTTGGAGTCCCAGTTATGCCGTTAAGTTGTTATATGAATCTGAGTTATCTCATTTCTCAGGACCTTGCCTCAGATGAAGGCAGTGCTTCCTGAAAGCAACTTGGCAATAACATGCATCAGGAACCATCAAAATACTAAGTCTTTGACTCAGTAATTCTTTTGGGAAACTATCCAAAGAAAATGTTCCAAAATGGGGATTAAGATGTTCATTTCAGTGTTATATATAAGTATAAAAATATGAAAATGCCTAAATCATTAGCAATAAGGGATTGGTTAAGTAAATTGTGTGCCCATAAAAAATAATATTTCCAAAGAATTTTTAATAACAGAAATAAGAGCTCATAGTATAATATTAAGTGAAAAAGCAGGTTACAAAATATTTCTACAGTATGAGCTTAACCATGATAAAGATATTTCAGCAGAGAAAATTGCCTGTAAGTAATTAGATTGAAGTATTAAAAATAGGTATGAGATCATGGGTGGTTTTGCTGGCTTTTTTTCTAATGAAAACTTTTATTAATTTCCATTTTTTTCTGTAAGGAGTATGAAATACTTTTATAATCAGAGAATATTTTGCTTTTTGATTTGTTATGATTCTTTTATATTTTATTTATTTATTCATGAGAGACACACAGAGTGAGGCAGAGATATAGGCAGAGGGAGAAGCAGGCTCCCTGCAGCCTGATGTGGGACTCGATCCCAGGACCTTGGGATCACACCCTGGGCCAAAGGCAGACGCTCAACCACTGAGTCACCCAGGCATCCCATTTGTGATGATTTTTAAGGAAGGGTTTGGATTATTCAAACACTATCTCTTTCAGCTCTGAAATCCTATGATATATACTTTAATTCTTTGGCATCTCTGATGTCTACTTAAAATTTCCTGTCTGTGATCTTGGGCAAGAAAAGACCAATGGATGTGACATTTGCCCTGACACTTTCCATAATCCTTCCAGGTAGCATTTCCAGGAAACTTGCAGCTCATATTCATCCTTCGTCCATCTCGCTTTATCCAGAGGACATTCACTGACATTGGCATTAAATATTATCGAGATGAATTTAAAATGAAAGTTCCGGTAAGCATGACTTTTCGTCTTTTCTGCATTTGGCCAGGGCCTGTGGAGAAGATGGCATTTGAGCTGAGTTTCTAAGGAAGGTAGGATGCCACAGACAGAGAGAGGAGGGCATTCTGGGTAGAAGGAACAGCATGTATAAGGACACAGAGGAGAAAACACTTTATGTGAGGTCCATGGGGAAGCCCTGTTCTTGTTGAGATATATATAGGAGAATTGTTTGGAAGAGAAAAAGAGTAGAAAACATGGAATATGTTTTCAATGTGAGGACAAGAGGTCTAGATTTTATTCAGTAGGCAGTGGGGATCCCCTGAAGGTTTTTCAGTTGGGGAGTGACTTAGGTAAAGTGGTATTAAAGTTATGTAATCTAAAGGTGGTACCCAAGACTGTAGAAAGTGATTGAAAGAGGGAGAGGTATTATAATAGTATGGGTAAAATCAAATAAAGAGTCTAAAATATGGG
The DNA here is from genome assembly GCF_053574225.1 of Canis aureus. NCBI lineage: Eukaryota > Metazoa > Chordata > Mammalia > Carnivora > Canidae > Canis > Canis aureus. The sequence continues at coordinate 20,897,174 of NC_135641.1, read as the reverse complement.
AGTGACATAAATATAGGCAACTGTAGAGTAAAAATAAAACCAATATGATATTCATAAAAGGAAGACAAATTAAAATGAGAAGATTAAATATTTTACTGGCAACTTTGGCAGAGATATGGAGGAAGCAGGCACTTTCATACTTTGCTGATTGGAATGAAGTTGGTAATGACCAATATGGAGGACTAATTTGTAGTGTTTATCAAAAATTAAAGTATATACACTCATTGACCTTTCTATAAAAGTTATTCTACAGATAGTCTCACACGTGCTGAAGTCCGCATATACAATGATATTAATTACTAAATTGTTTGTAATAATAAACGATTAGAAACAACATAATGACCACAAGGGAGTAGTTAATAAAAAATGGTTTATGCAATCAGTTAAATACTTTGTAACCATCAAAAAAGTGATAAGGCATGATACAACCACAGTGAAAACAGGTAGCAGTTAACATATACCTAACCTAATGTAAGAAATAGGACAGAGGATCATAGTGGGAGGGAAGAGAACACAGAATGGGAAGAAGTCAGAGAGGGAGACAAAGCATAAGAGACTCTTAACTATGGGAAAGAAACTGAGGGCTGCTAGAGGGGAGGGGGGTGGGAAGATGGAGTGTCTGGGTGATGGATATTGAGGGCACATGATGTAATGAGCACGGGGTGTTATATAAGACTGGTGAATCACTGAACTCTACATCTGAAATTAATGGTGTTCTGTATGTTGGCTAATTGAATTGAAATAACAAAAATACACCTAACCTATGACCCAACCAAGAGAAATGAAAAGATGTGTCCACAAAAAGAGATGTATAAAAGAATGTCCATCAACATGTGAATGGATGCAGAATTTGTGGCATAGTCACATATGGGATAACATTAAGCAATAAAAAAGAGTGAAATACTGATATATATAACAACATGGACTCATCTCTAGAATATTCTCTTAAAAGAAAAATTAGACACTAAAGAGTATATGTTCTGTGATTCTTTTTTATATACGAAGAGGCAAAACTAACCTAGAAAATCGCAGGGATGGCTGCTATTAGGGGTGGGGGAGTGGAGATTGGGAGGAGACACAAGGGAATTTTCTGGGGAGATGTGTATCTTGATTGGATGGTGTAACATGTGTGTATACAGTTGTCAGAACTAATTGAACTATATACCCTTAAAATTTGTGCATTTTATTAATATAAATGACATCTCAACTGAAAAAGAAAAAAAAGGAAAAAATAGGTAAGATGAATCTATAGTGACAGAAAAGTTGCTAATACATATTTTGTTTAGTTGGAAATAATCTCAAACTCAGAAAAATTTTGAGAATAAGATTAGTACAAAGAACATTCTAACATTCTATGCCCTTTACTCAGATTCATTCACCTATTGTTAACATTTTATCCCCATTTGCTTTATTATTTACTTATTATTTGCTTCTCTCTATAGATGTATTCATCTCTCTCTTTCTCTCTAATATTATACGTATATAAATATGTATATTTCTCTATTCATAGTATGTATAAATTTATATATTAAGATGTATGTAAATATGTGTGTTATACATATATGTAAATATGTATACCAGAAAATGGTTTATGCAATCAGTTAAATACTTTGTAAACATTTTTAATGTATTTGTATATACAAGATCTAGTTTAGGATCAGATGTTACATACGGTTGTCATGTCTCTTCAGTTTCCTTTAATTGGAAACATTTCCAATTTCCATAATCTTTCTTTTTTTTCTTTTTTCACAATCTTTCTTTGTCTTCTATGACATTAGCATTTTGGAAGAATACAATCCCTTAAAAAAAAACTTGCCACATTTGGGGGTCATGTGATGATTTCTCAGTATTCAATTCAGGTTATACATTCCTAGCTGGAATACTACTTAAATGATGTCATGTCCTTCTCAGAGTATCACATGTGGAGAACACAGTGTTGATCTGTCCCCTCACTGGTAACATTAATTTTGATCCCCTAGTCAAGATGTTGCCCAATTTCTTAAATGTATTATATTTCCATTGCCACTAATACAGAATCTTTGGAGAAACACTTTAAGACCATACAAATAGGGATCCCTGGGTGGCGCAGTGGTTTGGCGCCTGCCTTTGGCTCAGGACGCGATCCTGGAGACCCGGGATCGATTCCCACGTCGGGCTCCCGGTGCATGGAGCCTGCTTCTCCCTCTGCCTGTGTCTCTGCCTCTCTCTCTCTCTCTGTGTGTGTGACTATCATTAAAAAAAAAAAAAAAAAAAAAACCATACAAATATCCTGCTCCTCAAAAGATTCCTCTCTATATTTAATATCTATTGATAATTCTTGCCTGGAATGATCTTTATTAAATTGATTGCAAAATAATGCTGTCACAACTATAATACTCTTTGAACACATACTAATCCAAAGTTGGTATTCTACTGTAAGCTAGAACTTTCCCTTCTCCCTTATTTATTTGTCTATTATCATTAGACATATATGTATGTCTCTCTCTATATAAATATATTTATTTATTCTAGAAATCATGGAGTTCACACTGGTACTTTAAATTTTAGGTCATCATCAGTGATCCATTGTGTAGGAAACTTCACACTACTTGCATATAAAAAAGAATTTAACCTTTAACATTAAAATGTCTGGCAAATTCCAGAAAGCATCCATCAGGAATGCAAGATACTTTTAATAAAAAGTAAGTTACATAGTAGGTGGTAAAAAAAATAAAAACTTTTAGGTAACCTAAGATGTATTTTTAAGGGGGGATAAAAGCAAAGGGAAAGTAGTATGGATAGTATACTTCCATTTGAATAAAGTAGGAGTGGCATGTATGTGACTCTATATGCATGGATCACCTTGGGAAGATTATGTAAGATATCTAGAAACTGGTTGAAGTGGTTGCCTTCTGGATGTAGAACTGGAGGTCTGGGGGTAGGGGTGCGAGGAAGACTGTTTTCAATTTATCTAGACTCTATTCGAATTTATTGTCTTACACACATATTATCTGGCCAAAACAAAAAACCTTGCTTTAATTGAAATTGCTCTGAGAAAATTTAATCCATCTTAATGAAAACTGATTATCTCTGATAAGAGATTTTTCTATTTCTTTTTCTAGTCTTATTTTCCCTCTTTTGGTTTCATTTTATATTAATAGTCAAACTTCCTAAAATACTTTTTCCCTATACTTTAGGTGTTAACCAGACAAAAAATGTATTTCCTGTTCTATTTTAAATATATGTTTCAAAATATTTGAGTGTTTAAGAGAAATGTGAGCCATGAGTTTCTTATTCTGTTTTACTGAACTGAGTAACAACATTGAGGAAGAGATGACTTACAAGAAATGAATGAACTTATTATAATCCTCATAAGCTTCTTCCCCTTCAGAGATAAAATTGTTTCTTGTCACTCAAAAAGGTTTTGAGTTAGAACTAAGCATTTGATCAAATGTCATGTATGTGTTTCCCTGGTTGTGTATAAAATATACCTCTTCAAGGATAATATGTATTCAGATACTTATGTGATTTATGTGCTGCTGCTTTTCATGTGTACATCTATACTAAAGAGAGAAGACCATCTACTTGATCTTCATAGTATGTCTTTAGTTACTTCTGTATGCAGTAATGTATGCTGATTCGTTACCCATCATACTCTCAATTTTAAACTTAAAATCAACTTTAAAAAAATACTTTATTTATTCATGACAGAGAGAGAGAGAGAGAGAGAGAGAGAGAGGCAGAGACACAGGCAGAGGGAGGAGCAGGCTCCATGCAGGGAACCCAACGTGGGACTCGATCCCAGGTCTCCAGGATTAGGCCCTGGGCTGAAGGCAGCGCTAAACCGCTGGGCCACCCGGGCTGCCCTAAAATCAACTTTCAAAAGAAAAGTTATTTAATTGAGAGAGAGAGATAGAGCAGATAAGTGAGAACACGAGTAGGGGGAGAGGGACAGAGAGAGAGGGAGAAGAAGGATCCCCACTGAGCAGGAAGCCCCATGCCAGCTCAATCCCAAGACCCTGGGATCATGACCTGAGCCAAAGGCAGACACTTAACCAACTGAGCTACCCAGGTATCCCCATTAAGAGTCTCTTATGGTTTGTTTCCCTCTCTCCCTTTCCCCCTGCCCCCTTCCCATATGCTCATCTGTTTTCTTTCTTAAATTCCACATATGAGTGAGAGCATATGATATGTCTTTCTCTGACTTATTTCACTTAGCATAATACACTCTAGCTCCATCCACATCATTGCAAAAGGCAAGATTTTATTCTTTTTGTTGGCTGAGTAATATCCCACTGTGTGTGTGTGTGTGTGTGTGTGTGTGTATAAAATCTATGTATATCTGTATATATATCTATATATCTGTATTTTTCTATATATATCTCCCTCACATCTTCTTTATCCATTCATCAATTGATGGACATTTGGGCTCTCTCCATACTTTGGCTATAATAATGCTGCTGTAAACATCAGGATGCATGTACCACTACACATCTGTATTTTTGTATCCTTTGGCAAATACCTGCTAGTGCAATTGCTGGGTTGTAGGGTAGTTCTATTTTTAGCTTTGTGAGGAACCTCCATACTGTTCTCCAGAGCCACTGCACCAGTTTGCATTCCTACCAACAGTATAAGAGGGCTCCCTTTCTCCTCATCCTCACTAACACCTCGTTTCTGGTGTTGTTAATTTTAGCCATTCTCACAGGTGTGATATGATATCTCATCATGGTTTTGATTTGTATTTCTCTGATGATAAGTGCTGTTGAACATCATCTTGAGTGTCTGTTAATCATCTGGATGTCTTCTTTGGAAAAACTGTCTATTCATGTCTTCTGCCCATTTCTTAACTGGATTATTATTATTTTTTTGGGGGGGGTGTTGAATTGATAGGTTCTTTACAGATTTTGCATACTAACCCTTTATCTGATATCTTTTCCCATTCTGCAGGCTGCCTTTTTGTTTTGTTGATTGTTTCCTTCACTGTGCAGAAGCCTTCTATCTTGTTAAGTCCTAATAGTTCACTTTTGCCTTGTTTTCCTTACCTCTGGCAATGTGGCTAGTAACAAGTTGCTACAGCTGAGGTCAAAGAGGTTTCTGCCTGTCTTCTCCTCTAAGATTTTGATGATTTCCTGTCTTACACTTAGGTCTTTCATCTATTTTTAATTTATTGCTGTGTATGATATAAGAAAGTGGTCCAGTTTCATTCTTCTGCATGTGGCTGTCCAATTTTCCCAACATCATTTGTTGAAGAGACTGTGTTTTTTCCATTGAATATTCTTTCCTGCTTTGTCGAAGGTTAGTTGACCATATAGTTGTGGGTCCAATTCTGGATTCTCAATTCTGTTTCATTGATCTGTGTGTCTATTTTTATGCCAGTGCCATACTGTCTTGATGACTACAGCTTTGTAATATAGCTTGAAATCTGGAATCGTGATGCCTCCAGTTTTGGTTTTCTTTTTCAGGATTGCTTTGGTTATTCAGGGTCTTTTGTAGTTCCATACAAGTTTTAGAATTGTTTATTCTAACTCTGTGAAGAATGCTGGTGTTATTTTGATAGGGATTGCCTTAAATGTTAAATATGTAGATTGCTTTGGGTAGTATAGATGTTTTAGTGATGTTTGTTCTTCTAATCCATTAGCATGGCATGCTTTTCCATTTCTTTGTGTCCTCTTCAATTTCTTTTATAAGTATTCTATAGTTTTTCAGGGTACAGATCTTTCACATCTTTGGTTAGGTTTATTCCTAGGTATCTTATTGTTTTTGGTGCAATTGTAAATGGGGGTTGGTTTCTTGATTTCTTTCTCTGCTACTTCATTATTGCTGTATAGAAATACAACAGATTTCTGCACATTGATTTTATATCCTGCAAGTTTGCTGAATTCATGAATTAGTTCTAGCAGTTTTTTTTGGTGTAGTCTTTTGGGTTTTCTACATTGAGTATCATGTCATCTGCAAATAGTGAAAGTTTGGCTTCTTCCTTGTCAATTTGAATGCCTTCTATTTCTTTTTGTTATCTGAATGTTGAGGCTAAGACTTGTAGAACTGTGTTAAAAGTAATGGTGAGAGTGGACATCCCTGTCTTGTTGAAAGGCTCTCAGTTTTTCCCCATTGAGGATGATATTAGCTATGGGTCTTTCATATATGGTCTTTATGATGTTGAGATATGTTCTCTCTGTCCCTACTTTTTAAGGATTTTTAATCAAGAAAGGATGCTGTATTTTGTCAAATGCTTTTTCTGCATCTATTGAGAGGATCATATGATTCTTATCCTTTCTTTTATTAATGTGGTGTATCGTATTGATTGATTTGTGGATGTTGAACCACCACTGCAGCCCAAGAATAAATCCTACTTGGTCGTGGTGAATAATCCTTTTAAAGTACTGTTGAATCTGATTATCCAGTATGTCATTAAGAATTTTTGCATCCATGTTCATCAAAGATATTGGTCTTACTTCATTTTTAAAACATGGTTGTGATATTAGCACTTTACTTTGTAGTTCATTGGCCTCTCTTATTACATCTCCCTACTCTTTTCTAGTTAGATGATAGTTATATTTTCACAGGTTGAGGGGTGAAAGGAGTTCATTTCCTAGGACTCTTAAGAATTAGGTGGTTCAAGTATGTAATTATTGTTAAGTCACTTAGCCTCACCATACCTTTACTCAAGGAGAAGGGTGTTTTAATATAGCAGTGAATTTTGGAGAACCTATTGCTGGCATTTACTATTCTGAAACAGCTGTATTAGCACTTACCTTACAAAATGTTATGTGAAGTGGCTAAGGCAGTCTTGCAAAAATTTTTCCAGAGGCTATAGATGTACAAATCAGTTTTTAAAAATGGAGTTTGTGACAAAATACAAGAAATACTCCTTTCATAATTAGGAGATCATATATCTCCTTGAAGAAATAGCTTAAAGCAACTGTAAGTAAGAATATAATTGTAGGGGATCCCTGGGTGGCGCAGCGGTTCGGTGCCTGCCTTCAGCCCAGGGCGTGATCCTGGAGACCCGGGATCGAGTTCCCGTTGGGCTCCCTGTGTGGAGCCTGCTTCTCCCTCTGCCTGTGTCTCTGCTTCTCTCTCTCTCTCTCTCTCTCTCTCTCTCTATCATGAATAAATAAATAAAATCTTAAAAAAAGAGAATATAATTGTATACTGAAAAGGAAAAAAATACGGCATTCTTAATTTATAGCAGCTATTCTCAGAATATAATTGTTGGCTATGGTATGGTAAAGTTGATTTATTCACATGAGGAAATGAGAAGGAAATGAGTGGGGGTCACTACATGCCATGGAAGGCCACAGGGGAAGCATCAGGTCTTGGCCAAGAGGCAGAAGCAGGAGGAAGTGAAAATCCTAGGCTAGTTTCTTTTTGGAGTTTCCACAGGGAAGGTAAGGCAGGGCAGTAAATAGTTTAGGACTGGCTAGTCTGAATACTTCCAGTGGGTTTGGGGTCATAGGGGCATTCTCTAGTAATCTGGGCATGATTTAGTGCAGATGAAATGTTGGCTTGGTATGTGATAGATAAGAAAGTAGTTGGGGATATGGGTTTAGGATCAATTACTAGATCATGGTGATTCTATTTTTAATTCCTTGAGGAACCCCACACTGTTTTCCACAGTGGCTGTACCAGTTTGCATTCCCACTAACAGTGCACAAGTGTTCCTTTTTCTCCACATCCTCACGCAAAACTTGTCATTTCTTATGTTTTTGATGTTTGTCATTGTGACAGGTGTGAGGTGATATCTCATTGTGGTTTTGATTTGCATTTCCCTGATGATGAGTAATGTTGAGCCTCTTTTCCTATGTCTGTTTGGGGGAATGTCTGTTCATGTCTTCTGCTTCTTTTTAATTGGATTATTTGTGGGATTTTTGTATGTGTGTGTGTGTGCGTGTGTGTGTGTTGAGTTCTGTAAGTTCTTTATATATTTTGGGTATTACCCCCTTACTGGCACTATCATTTGCAAATATCTTCTCCCATTCAGTAGACAGTCTTTTGGTTTTGTTGATAGTTTCCTTTGCTGTGCAAAAGTTTTTTACTTTGAGTAGTGCCAGTAGTTTAATTTGCTTTTGTTTCCCTTGCCTCAGGAGACATATCTAGAAAAACATTTCTATGGCTGATGTGAAAGAAATTACTGCCTATGTTTTCTTCTAGGAATTTTATGGGTTTGGGTCTCACATTTAGGTCTTTCAACCATTTTGAATTTATTTTTGTTATGGTGTAAGAAAGTGGCCCAGCTTCATTCTTTTGCATGTGGCTGTCCAGTTTTCCCAGCACCCTTTGTTGAGGGGCTTCCCCCGCATTGTATATTCTTGCCCCGTTTATCATGGATTGACTGACTATATAATCATGGATTTATTTCTGGACTGTCTGTTCTGTTGATCTGTGTGTCCATTTTTGTGGCAGTACCGTAGTGTTTTGATTACTAAAGCCTTGTACTATATCTTGAAATCTGGGATTGTGATAGCTCTGGCTTTGTTCTTCTTTCTCAAGATTGCTCTGACTATTTGGGGTATATTGTGGTCCTGTACAAATTTTAGGATTATTTGTTCTAGTTCTGTGAAAAATGCTATTGGTATTTTGATAGAGGTTGCATTAAATGTGTGGATTGCTTTGGGTAGTGTGGACATTTTAATAATACTGGTTCTTCCAATCCATGAGCATGGAATATCTTCCCATTTGTTTGTGTCTTCTTCATTTTCTTTCATCAGTGTTTTATAGTTTTCAGAGAATAGGTCTTTCACCTTCTTGGTTAAGTTTTTTTCTTAGGTATTTTATTGTTTTGGTGCAGTTGTAAATGTGATTGTTTTCTTACTTTTTCTTTCTGCTACTTCACTGTTAGCATGTAGAAATGCAACAGGTTTTGTGTATTGATTTTGTATCCTGTGATTTTAATTGAATTCACTTATCAGTTCTAGTAGTTTTTTGGTGGTGACTTTAGGGTTTTCTATATATAGTATCATGGCATCTGCAAATAGTGACAGTTGTACTTCTTCCTTACCAATTTGGATACCTCTTATTTCTTTTTCTCATCTGATTATTGTAACTAGGACTTCTAGTACAATGTTGTGTAAAAGTAGTGAGAGTGGACATCTTTGTCTTGCTGCTGATCTTAGAGGAAAAGCTGTCAGTTTTTCCCCATTGAGTATGATGTTAGCTGTGGGTTTTTCATATATGGCCTTATTATGTTCAGATATGTTCCTTCTAAACCCACATTGCTAAGAGTTTTTATCATGAATGAATGTTGTACTTTGTCAAACACTTTTTCTGCATCTATTGAAGTGATATGGCTTTAATCTTTTCTCTTATTGATGTGATGTATCATGTTGATCGATTTGGGATTGTTGAACCACCTTTGCACCCCTTTGCACCCCAGAATAAATCCCACTTGATCGTGGGGAATGACTTTTTAAAATATATTGTTGGATTCAATTTGCTAATATTTTTTGGGGGGATGTTAGCATTTGTGTTCACTAGAGATATGTTTTGTAGTTTTTCTTTTTTTGTAATGTCTTTATCTGGTTTTGATATCAGGGTAGCAATGGTGGCTTCATAGAATGAATTTGGAAGTGTTCCTTCCTCTTTTGTTTTTTGGAATAGTTTAAGATGAATAGGTATTACCTTACCTCTTCTTTAAATATTTGATAGAATTCACCTGTGAAGCCATTTGTTCTGGACTTTTGTTTGTTGGGATTCAATTCATTGCTAGTAATTGGTCTATTCAAAATTTCTATTTCTTCCTGATTCAGTTTTGGCAGGTTAGATGTTTCTAGAAATGTATTTGCTTTTTTCTAGGTTTTCCAATTTTTGGCATATGATTTTTCGTAATATTCTCTTATAACCTTTTGTATTTCTTTGGTATTGGTTGTTATTTCTCCTCCATTTCTCATTTTACTTGAGTTCTTTCTCTTTCTCTCTCTTTGAGGAGTCTGGCTAAAAGTTTCTTCTAAGTTTCTTGGGATTTTTTTGTGTATCTATTATACGTTTTTGAGTATGTATGTTTGTGTGGTTATCATTGGGTTCATATGTAACATCTGATGCATAGAGCAGTCTATATTAAGTTGTTAGTCACTTAAGTTTGAACCCATTCTAAGATGAGTAAATTTTTACTCCCCCATCCTCCATGTTTTTTGTATATGATTTCATACTTTACATCCTTTAATTTTGTGAATCTTTTGACTGATTTCTGGGGATATAATTGATTTTACTGCTTTTGTGCTTTAACCTCCATATGGTTTTGTAAGTGACTCATCTACTACTTTTTTTTAAAAGCTTATTTATTTAAGGTATCTCTACATCTAATGTGGGGCTCACACTCATAACCTTGATGTCAAGAGCTGCATGCTCTTCCAACTAAGACAACCAGGCACCCCTCATCTACTACTTTCTATTATGTCTGCATTTAGTTTTGAAATTTTTTTCCTTTCATAATTCTCTTGCTCCTGATTATAGCCTTTTCTTTCCATTCAAATAATTCCCTTCATGGTTTCTTGTAGGGCTGTTTTAGTGGTGATGAATTCCTTTACCTTTTATTTGTCTGAGAAACTCTGTCTTTCCCTCTAATCTGAATAGTAATCTTGTTGGATGGAATATTCTTGTTCATAGGCATTTTTTTCTTTAAGCACTTTGAATATATCATGCTACTCTCTTCTGGCCTGCAGAATTTCTGCTGAAAAAACACATACAGAGTTTCCCTTGTATGTAACTGTTTTCTTTTCTCTCGCTGTTTTAAAAATTCTCTATCACTACTTTTTGCCATTTTAATTACTATCTGTCTTGGCATGGACCTCCATGGGTTGATTTGTTGGGGGCTCTCTGTGCCTCTTAGATGTGAGTTTCTGACTCCTTTCTCAGATTTGGGGAGTTTTTAGCTATTATTTAAGTAATTCTATGCCTCCTTTTCTCTCTTTTTTTCTTCTGGGGTCCCTTTAATGCTAATATTATTATGCTTGATGATGTCACTGAGTTTCCTTAAGCTAATCTTAGCTTTTATTATTCTTCTTCCTTTTTGCTATTAAGCTTGATTGCCTTCTTTTTTTCCCCTCCTTGGGCCTGGCTACCCAAAGCAGAGAGCATGGTTGCTTTTTATTACTCTGTATTTCAAATCACTGATCTGTTCTTCTGCCTTCTCTAATTTGCTATTGATACTCTCTAGTGCATTTTTAATTTCAGTTATTGAGTTCTTCATCTCTGATAGGTTCTCTTTTTTTAATTTTTAAAATTTATTTATGATAGTCACACACTGAGAGAGAGAGAGAGAGGCAGAGACACAGGCAGAGGGAGAAGCAGGCTCCATGCACCGGGAGCCCGACATGGGATTCGATCCCGGGTCTCCAGGATTGTGCCCTGGGCCAAAGGCAGGCGCCAAACCACTGCGCCACCCAGGGATCCCTCTGATAGGTTCTTTTTAATATTTTCTATCTCTTTGTTAAAGGTCTCAGTGAGATCCTCCATTGTTTTCTCAAGTCCAGTGAGTGTCTTTATGACCATCATTTTGAATTCTTTATTAAGCATATTACTTATCTGTTTCATTTAACTCTTTTAAAAAATATTTATTTTAGAGAGAAAAAGAGAGCACATGTGCACATGAGTGAGGGTAGGGGCAGAAAGGAGGAGGACAGAATCCTTAAGCAGACTCCGCTGAGTGTGGAGCCTGATGTGGGGCTTGATCTCAGGACCCTGAGATCATGACCTACACTGGAATTAAGAGTTGGATACTTAACTGACTGAGCCACCCAGGTGCCCCTCATTTAACTTTTTTAACTGTAGTTTTTGTCCTATTCTCTCATTTGGGGCATAATCCTATCTCTTTATTTTGTCAGACTCTCTGTGTCTATTTCTATGTATTTGGAAAATCAGTTCTGTCTTCTCCTCTTGAAAGTAGCAGCCTTATGAAGAAGAGGTCCTATGGTGCCCTGTAGCATAGTGCCCCATGTTTACCTGAACCAGGTGCTTTAGGGGTGTCTCCTTTGTGGGTTGTGTGTGTCTTACTGGTGTGGCTAAGCCTTGTTTGCCTTCAGTCCAGTTGGCTGCAATGGCCGACTTTGCCTGTCGTGGGTGCATAAGGCAGTTTGTTCTCTGTGCTGTTAAAGGGCTGGTCTGGGGCCCACTGTAGGCTTGTAGTTGGATGATGCCAGCCCTCATATGCCTACCTCAGCCCATCTGCCAGGGCTGCAGCGGTACTGAACTGCAGGGTGCTCTCCCATCCTGCCCCCTGAGAGCCTTGTTGGATGGGGCTGGCAGTTAGACCATCTGCTGAGACTAGTCACACTAATGTTATCTTCTTCTCTCCCCAGGGCAGTAGTTACTTTGGAGTGGCACTGGTCCCTGCTGGGGTTGCTTGCTGGATGTGTCTTAGCAGGAGCCACTTTGGAGGGACATCTGAAGAGTGGGGTGAGGTGGATGAGGTGGACTTGCAGGAGAATGCAGAAGTGGGGTGTGTGGTTTTAGCAAGCTATGAGAGAGTGTTTGAACTGGTATCCACAGGTGTCTGGTTATCTAGGCTGGATCGGGGTGGGGGTGCTGGTGAGATGGCACCTGCTAGGGCTTTGTTCTAGGAGAAGTCACCTAAAGATCCCTGCCCCTCTAAAGCAGGTTCTGAGATTAGTAACTAAATCTCCTTCCCATATACCCCTGATGCCTTCAGACTGTTGCTTCTATACTGTATCTCGGCTCGGTTGTTTGTTATGCTGGCTCCTTAAGAATGGGAGTTCGGTTTCCTGTTGCCCTCTGTATGTCTCAGAGCTAAGCCTGCTGATTTTTAAAGTACCTATAGTTAAGCCCTACTGATTGTAAAAAGTCACAAAGTTAAGAAGCCCCATTGGTTTTTAAAGCCAAATGTTATGGGACTTGCCTTCCCAGTGCAGGTCCCTTGTGCTCCAGGTGCCTGGTGTGGGGTCTCTTCCTCTCCCTTCTCCTGCTTGTGGTGTCCCTGCTGTTGGTGGTTATGTCTCCCTGGGAGTTTGGTTCCTAATTGCATCTCTGCTCCCCCCCACCTCTTTCTGTGTGGCCTCCTCTCTGTCAACTGTGGAAAGTCTGTTCTGCTGGCCTTTGTGTTTTCTGAGTTAGCGGCACTGACATGGCTCTTACCTAGGTATGTCTGTGGGCTGAGTGCGCTCAGGGTCCTCCTACTCCACCATTTTTTCAGAAGTCCTCTTTGCCCATTTTTTTTTAAACATTTTTTAAAAATTTTTGTTTATTTATGATAGTCACACAGAGAGAGAGAGAGAGGCAGAGACACAGGCAGAGGGAGAAGAGGCTCCATGCAGGCTCCATGCACCAGGAGCCTGATGTGGGATTCGATCCCGGGTCTCCAGGATCGCGCCCTGGGCCAAAGGCAGGCGCTAAACCGCTGCGCCACCCAGGGATCCCTTCTTTGCCCATTTTTAATTATGTTTTTTTTTTTTTTCATTTTTAGCTTCCAATTTAAAATTTCTCTTGGTCCACTCAGCTAAAGATGACAAGGCAGAGTCCTGGGAAGCATGGAACACATGTGTCCCTCTCCTGTTCAGTTACATGGAACAGAAGATGTACAGCCTGGCAGGATGTGTTTTTTAAAATTCCAGGTTGTGTGGTAGAGTTACTTCTGCCTAATAAGATGTTCCACATTGGTATTTTTAAAAAAACTCCACGCAGCCCTGGTGACTTAGCGGTTTAGCACTGCCTTCAGCTTAGGGTTTAGCACTGCCTTCTCTCTGTCTCTATGAATAAATAAATAAAATCTTAAAAAAAAACAAAACCCAAAAAACTCCAAGTGTTACCATACCAATTAATATTTCAAAAAGCAAAATATATTGGCAATTTCTTGTTTTGTGTCCTGTAATTTCTAATTTTAGAAAGACTAAAAATCTTTTTGGAATTCCCAAAAGTGGTTTAAAATTTTTTAGCAGGGAAAGGCATAGATTAATTCAGGTTTGGTTTCTTTCCACTTTTTCTCATGTTATAAAGGTAATTTTTAAAAATTCCCAAACTTTTAGGGTGCCTAGTTGGATCAGCTGATCAGCATGGGCTTGTTCATCAGCCAGATTGTTCATTTATAAAAATCTACTCCCTATTATCTCCAAATGTCCTCCATGCAGGATGAATCTGGGGCATATCAACATCAGCATAGTAAATCTTTTTTTTTTTTTAAGATTTTTAAAAATTTATTTATTCATGAGAGACACAGAGAGAGAGAGAGAGAGAGACAGAGACACAGGCAGAGGGAGAAGCAGGCTCCATGCAGGGAGCCCGACGTGCGACTCCATACCAAGTCTACAGGATCAGGCCCTGGGCTGAAGGCAGCGCTAAACTGCTGAGCCACCCGGGCTGCCCCCAGTAGTATATCTTTTTAATACACACTCCTCAGTAGGTCCCCATATTCTAATTTTATTTTGGTGTTCACCAGCCTACCCCTTATTGGGCTTCTCATTGCATATTTTTAGGTCTCAATAGAGCACTTGATTTTGGTGGCTGAAGAGTATACTTTAGCCTGGGAACTTTAGCCAAAAATTCACCTAAAGTAAGACCAGACTTGTAGGTAGCTTAGAACTGTGTTCCCTGAACCATGTGACCATTTTGTCACAGACTATGCAATCTTTGGTATTCCTTGCTTAAAGGAGGAAAATGCCAAAGGAGTATAAAACTTTCTCTGCTGGATGTAGTAACTCTACATATGAATTCCTGATCTTGCGAAGTTCAATGCTATTTAAATAACAATAGAATCTAGATGAGCTATTTAATTATCTGTGAGGAACACACTGATTTTTTTTGCCTATAGATCATTATGTTAAACTCTGCATCTGACCTTCACGGCTACATTGACAAAAACCAACTGACAGAGGATTTAGGGGGAACTTTGGAATACCGCCACAGTCAGTGGATAAATCATCGAACTGTGAGTACCAGCTTAACCTGCTCTTTATACGGTCTCTCTTTGTTTTCCAGAAGAGACAGTTAAAGATCAACTTTTGGGCAGTCGTTGCCCATGACTACCAAACATTGGGAAGGTTGGGTTTTCTAAGCCACAGGTTGGGGAAAAATGTGGTGGAGGGGAGGAGGCTAGGGCATGTCCTGTTGTCTCCCTACACCTCACCTCATCATCTGGCATGGGAGTTTGGGGGCACTTGATTTAGGATACACCTGGGGAGTTTTCAACATACCGGCACCCTGCTATAAGTCAGAGAAATTAATTTACTTGATCAGAGTTGAGCCTCAGATATTAGCATTCCACACAATTCCCCAGATGATTCTAATGTACAGAAAGATTGAAACCCACCAAGTTAGAAGGAGTTGCGTTTGAATATGGTCACTATTACTTATTGTCTGATCTTGGGTCAGTTATTAAATATCTTTCAACTTGTTTTCTCCCCTATTAAAATGGAACTAACAGTGGTTTTCAGCTGGAGGCAATTTTAGACAGACATTTAAAAAGAAAAGATTTTATTTATTTCTTTGACAGAGAGTGAGCAAGCACATAAGCACCTGTTAATTTCCAGAATGTGTATTGAACATCTGTTATGTAGTAGGCCATCAACCAGTGCTGGGGTTACAGAGGTGAGCAGAAAGAAATTCAGTGCCTGTGCTCATTGGACCTTACAGACAGTGGGGAAGGCAGACATTAATCAAATAATCACACAGTGCCAAATTATAACTGTGATAAATGCTATGTAGCAAAGTTCAGTGATTCCTCTGCCTGAAAGTGAAGACATAGCCTTGTTCCTACCCCTGAAGCTGTGCACTGTTACCAGGACTCTCCCTGGTGGAACCTCTCCATAGTCAACCTGTGTACTCACCTTTTCCCCAATATTCCTAAGCTTGCCTGTCAGTGCCTTTTTGTACTCATGCTGTTTCATCAGCCTGGACCAGCTTTCCCCTTCATCACTATCTGCTAAAATCCTGTTCTCCTTACCGAGGCAAGTTTGACTCCAGAGCTCCACTTTTTTAAAAAAAAGATTTTATTTATTTATTTATTTATTTATTTATTTATTTATTTGAGAGAGAGAGAGAGAGAGAGAGAACAAGCAGGGAGAGCTGCAGAGGGAGAAGGAGAAGCAGGTTCTCCACTGAGCAGGGAGTCCAACGTGGGGCTTGATCCCAGGACTCTGGGATCATGACCTGAGCCAAAGGCAAATGCTTCATCAACTGAGCCATGCAGGTGCCCTGGGACAGGCATTTTTTTTTTTTTTTTTATAGTCATAACTTGAGGAGTGTTACTGGCATCTAGTGGGTAGGAGCCAGGAATCTGCTAAGCACCTTATGCATGAGACAGCCCACCACAACAAAGAATTGTCCAGCCCAACTGTCAATAGAGCCAATGACAAGAAACCTCAGTCTAACAGAAGCTACCTGAGAGTGGATGTGAGACTAAGTGGTGTAATGTGTGTGAAAGCATCTGACATGTAGTATTTTACTTTTCTCTACTCACTTATAGTAATGGTTATTCTGCTAAACTAGAAGGGTCAGTAATATGGAAGGAAAAGTGGGATTGAAACTCAAATGATAAAATGTTTCTGTATAAAGTTGTCACTCCCCTTTCCCCACTCTCTTAGTCCCTAGATCCTCAAAAAGACTAGGTTTTCTGAGCCAAGTCAGAAGCTCCCTTTACCACCTGGTGAAACTTGTGGTGTCAGTGCCCCTCTCTCTGTATTGGGTCACTTTAGAAATGTGTTGCTCAACATTTACCAATAAACACCTGAACGACATTTAATTAGGTAGAAGAATTCACTCTCTCTTAAAGTGTAAAATTTTGTGATTTTTCTTAAAAAAAGGAAATTTAAGAACTAAACAAAAATAGATTTCTAGGAACAGTGCATTTATTTCAAAGCTACAGATTCTAATCCTTCCCTCACTTCTTTGTATGCCATGTAATTTGAAGGAAGATACAACCCTTCCCAAAACCTAGAGGAAGACCTACAACCTGGGCAAGAACTCTTTGAACTTCTTATCAGTTTTATTGCAATAACGGTGATTTCAAGAGAAATCTTGGGAATGAAAAAAGGAATGGTGAAGTTCTTCATAATCACATGATTCTCACTAGACCTGAATAGAAAAGATATGGAGGGAAGCTTATGTAGAATATCTTACACAAGTAAGTGTAGTCAGGGTTGTCCTTGCAATTTCATTAAACTGTATGAGAAATGGAACTGGAGTGTTTCCAGCCTTTATTTCTTCACTTCCTAGGATATTATTACATTACTTTAATAATCAAAAGAATTTACTGTCCTGCCAGCTTTATTGGGCTAGCTAGGTCTCCCTTTGGCTCTGACTTTTCTACCAATCCTTTGTTTTATTATGTTATTAATGTTTTTCAAGTTGCCTCAGATCTTTCTTGAAATAACACACATTTGCAGCAAATGAATGAAGAAATAAAACAAATGCACCTTGACATCAAAGACAAGAATAGTTCTCTAAGAACTGAGGGAGGTAAAGAAGACTGAAGCCATGAACATAGATTATTTAAAAACATGGCATAAGCAGACATGTGCATATACCTTCCTACCCCAGGCCTCGTTCATGTCCATGGTTTAATACATGCATTTGTACATGTATTAAACATATTATAATGAGCTTTAAAAAATACAACTAGTATTCAAACATCAGAGGTATTTTTTATATGCCTTTTGCACATTTTATGTATATATTTTATATATATATACATATATAATTAGAACTATAATATATACATGTATATTACATATATAATATATATAGATCCTTTTTTGGATAGTAGTGTACTTTCTGGATGTCAGATCTTTGAGACACATTAGAACTGAAAAGAACCTTAAAGATGATTTATTTCAATTACCTTATTTTACAGGTGAGGAAACTGACCTTCAAAGTAAAGAAGTGACTTATCCAAGGTTATATGGTTGAGTAGTGGCAGAGCCAAGACAAAGGCT
This sequence comes from Canis aureus, assembly GCF_053574225.1. NCBI lineage: Eukaryota > Metazoa > Chordata > Mammalia > Carnivora > Canidae > Canis > Canis aureus. Next base: position 20,879,319 of record NC_135641.1, on the reverse strand, counting down.
GAGCACTTTTCCATTACTCTATCAGCGTCAGGTCCTCTGTACCATTTCCAGGGTGATTGTTTGCTAATCAGATACCTGGAATCAAGTTAATTTGTTAATAGAACTCTCCATAGGAAACCTCTGGCTTTCCTCTATCTCCAGGTCAATATCTGCAGGCCTCACATTTGATTCTCAGAGTTGATGCTGGTATTATCATTACACTTGTAAGGTACTCTACTGTGCCCAAGTCCTTTCAGGTTTGCTATTCCTTTGATCCTCGAAAAAACCCTGCAAAAACAGAGCAATCATTATTCCCATTTTTCAAATAGAGATGCTAGGACTTAGAACAATACCTGGTTTATGCAAGATCACACAGTTAGAATCTGGACTTTAATTCAAGTCTTAAGGCTGTCAAAGCCAAGATCTTTTGTTGATCTGATTTTAAATGTAGTTTTGTTCAATTTAGTTTTTATTGCCAAGAGGTGGTATAGTATAGTGCTTAAGAGTGCTGGTCCTGAGTTTAATCCCAGATCTGACACTTATTTTTTTATATGACTTTGGGGAAATTACTCAACCTTAATATGCCTCAGTTTTCTCATCTATATAGAATGTGGTGATAATAGTAACCTAACTGAGATGCATTATAAGAGGTAATGCATATAAAGCAAAGTACTGTATCTCATATTTTCTTATTATAAGTCCTCTGATAGGTTAGATTTTTATGTTATTCAGTAGAGGCTATTGGTTCAAGAAGTTGAAAGAGTATCATATACAGATATCAGATTATGTAAAAGTTATAACACTTTGATGTGCTTGAAAAAAGATTCTTATAAAAGTTAGTCTGACTTTCCACACCAAAAGTACTGTGATGTTCAAGACTGCAGCTGTATAAATACTTGTGCTAATAGAGGAGATCCCACCTACAGCAATATAAGTATGAACAGGGTTGATGGTAGGGGTACCTGGCTGGCTCAGTCGGTAGAACATGTGACTCTAGATCTCAGAGTCTTGAGTTTGAGCCCCACATTCGTGATAGAGTTTACTTAAAAAAATGACTGATGGAGAAAGACTTTGGGTTCAGAAAGTAGGGGGAGGTGTGTCATGCTCTGGAAGCCTTTATTATGCCAGCCTAGGCTCTGGCCTCTATTATAGCAAAGGGCTGCCCCACATCTGGCACATTCTTTATGATGCACATTTGGGTTTTCAGAAATGTTCTCTGATGATGTAAGAACAGAGGTAATTTTTTCCCAAATGAAAATTAGATTGGGCCTCTTTGCAACTACCAGTTATCCATCTAGCAGCTGTTTATGGGGCTACCTACTGTGTGACAGGCATAGTATCATTTGTTGGGGGTGGGGGGAACAGAGATGAATTGTGTTCACCCTTTGAGGGCAAAATTGTCTTGAGAACAGAGGGAAATGGGCATGGTAGAGCCAGTCTGGTTTACTGGAATGACTTGTGGAATTCTGAAAAGCTACTTGCCTTCAACTAAATCTACTGATAACAATAAGCATAACTTTTTCAAGGTTAGGACATATGTTTACTGCTAAAATGCATTCTGCAGACATCTCATCTGGAATATTAGCTGTGAAGTTACTCATTAGTTAGTAGGTATTCATTTAATGGTAGAACAGAGTCCTTAGTGGAAGGTAAATTTTTATAAAATTTTAAAATTTAAAAATTTTAAAAATTTTAAAATTTTATAAAGAGAGGCAGAGGTCCCCAAACTCTCATCACATGTGACAAAAGTAACTCACTGAAAGGTCACTAGTGACCTAATCACTATATTCATCTTCTTCCTCTGGGTCAAACTTGCTTCCCAAACTTGGTGACTTTGGTTGAACCCTTCTTTCCTTTCTTACTGCCCAATTAATTACATGATCTTGGGCAATTGACCTGTAGGAGCTTCAGTTCCTTCTACTATAAAATGGAGATACAATACCTTCCAATCGGATTATTGAGATGATAGACAAATGTATAGCACCAGGATAATGCATGGCCCATTGCAGGTACTTGGGAAATGGTAGCTACTATCCTTCTATTCAGAGCATATTGGTGAATGTTAAGCTCTCCTCATTGTTATGATTATCTGACCTTCCAGGCCATTGAAAATTTTGCCATGACATTGAAGACCACTGCCCAGATGCTTCAGATGTTTGGGGCCTGCCTAACCACAACAGAGCTGCCCACAGGTGTGCTGTCCACGGAAGACCTCCTCATGTCCCACACAAGGCAGCAGGACAAGCTGCAGGTGAGTAGTTGTGGTCTTTCACAGGCCAACCTCTTGAAGAGAGCCAGGGGCATAATTCAAAGTTAAGCCCTCTTCTTCCTCCTTCTCCAGTGACTTGGCAGCGAATGATCATCCTAAACCTTCTAGATAGGCAGTCTGTGAAGAGAAAAAAGCCTCTTGAGACTGGTTGGTGAATGTAAAAGGATTGTAATTAAGACCTGTGAGAAGCAGCCCCATAAAGGGAAGCTCATTCCACCTTTGTGTTCATAAGATAGGTGTTTGAGCATCGTTTCAAAGGCAGCACTCCTATGATCTGCTGAGGGCAGAGCAAGATATAATGGATAAAACTGCAGTGAGGGAAGGAAGGGTGGGAGTTGGCTTTGGAGGCATAGATTTTCCTGAGGCTGTTGTGAAGTTTTGGGGCAAACTAATAAGCTGACATGTTGCTTCACTTTCTCAGGGATGTGTCTTTTTATTTGGGGAGTAATTTGAGAAAGAAGACATAGAAGGTGCTCTGAACTAAGTTTAAGGAGAGGCACCTATTAACTTCATAAAAGCATGTCAGAACCTGCTAAGAACGGAGGTTGGCAGATTCTTTTAGATCATGCAGTAAAGGGAAGTCTTCCTGGGGCTTGCAGGACGGGCGTCAGCTCTTTTCTGCCTCCAGAAGTACATGCACCAAATCCATTATTTCACAGAAGATGAGAACTCCATAGGGCAGCAAACGGAGGATTAGAAGGTTGAGACATCTTAGTGTTACATGTATATTGCTGCATGGAGCTTGGCAAGACCTGACCTCTTTTATCTGTGGCCCAAAATTTACAAAAATATTTTGCTAGGTGGGTGATTTGTTTATTTAGTCAACATTTATTGACCACCTACCACTACATGCCAGGAGAACAAATGAAAAGAATGTAAACTTGAGGAACACATAGTTGAGTTAGGGGAGTCTCAGAGTCTAGTAATTAAGGCAAATTAATTCTTCCATATATCAGGGAACACTGTTAAATTCTCTTTTTAAGGAGCTTGATATCCAAAAAGAGTTCAAAATGTACTTTTTACATTACTCTGAATAATTAAAAGATCTGTTTTGAAACTGGGAAAACTGAAAGCATCCTAGAAATTTTCCCTAGAAATGTTTCTGACGAGCTTGACAAACACACACAACTTAGCACACCCGTGTTGTTCCCATGTATGCTTTTTCCACATGGATGGAAACTCAGAGCATCTAAGTTCCGAAGATGTGCATGCAGGTGTCCCAGGCTCTTCTGCATGTGGATTGTTCTCCAATGAGAGCTTCCATTTCCTGAGGAAAAGTAACTTAGACAGGCTATAGGCCATGTCTCACTTTACGAACAGTATGGTGACACATACCCTGCTGCCACTAGGACCCTGTCTGTACAGAGAGGAAATTCACTGAAGTTCCTATGGACTTCTGTAGATTTTCCCAGAAGCAGGTTCCCTGAAATTCTCTTCTAGCCTGAGCGCTGACAGTAAAACAATTCAATACCCAAAATGATTAAGGATATTTTCTCTTTGTGGGAACAAAAACCTGCTTAAGCTTTTTGGGCCATATGACAACTGGATATCTACATGGAAAAGAAGGAAATATTGGATGTTTATCTTGCATCATATATAAAATTAACTCAAAATTGATCAAGGGACTAAATGTAAGTTCTAAAATTATAAAACTCTAAGGAGAAAATATGGATGTAAATTCTCATGACCTTACGTTAGGCAGTGGTTTCTTATGTGTAATACCAAAAGCACAGATACCTAAAGAAAATAAATTGGACATCATCAAAATTGAGAACTTTTGTGTTTCAAAGAACCCTATCAAGAAGGTGAAAAGACAACCTGTAGAATGGAAGAAAATATCTATAAATCATGTGTTTGATGAGGGTTTAGTATCCAGAATATATAAACAATTCTTAAATTCAACATTTATAAAAAGACAAATAACCCAACTGAAAAATGGGCAAAGGATTGAACAGACATGTCTTCACAGAAGATATATAAGTGGTTATTAAGTACATGAAGACATGTACAACATAATTCGTCATTAGGGAAATACAAATCAAAACCACAGTGATATATCCACTAGAGTGGCTCTAATTAGAAAGGTGGACAATAACAAGTATTGGTAAGGATGTGAGGAAATTGGAACCCTCATACATCACTTTTGGGAACATAGACTGGTAGGTCCTCAAAAAGTTAAAAATAGTTACCAGAAATTCTCCTTATATGTGTATGCAAAAGAGATTTGAAAACATGTTTCATATTAAAAGTTACACATAAATGTTTGTGGCAGTGTTATTCATAACACCCAAAAAGTGAAAACAACCCACATGTCCATCAACTGATGAACGAATAAACAAAATGTGGTATATCCACACAATGGAATATTACTCAGCCATGGAAAGGAAATACTGATTGATACATGCTGTAATATGTATAAACTTTGAAATAAGTATGCAAAGTGAAAGAAGCTGACATGAAAAACCATATATTGTGTGGTTCCACTTACATGAGATGTTAGAATAGGTAAATCTGAAGAAAAAGTGGGTAGATTAGTGGTTGCCAGGGGCAGAGAAGAGGGAGAAATGGAGAGTGACTGATAATAGGTATGGGATTTGTTTTTGACTGATGAAAATGTTCTAGGGGAGAAAAACATAAAATCATATGCATTAAAAAGGTGAATTTTGTAGTACTATGAACTATGAATGATATCTCAATTTTTTATTTTATTTTTTATTTTTTTAAAAGATTTTATTTATTTATTCATGACAGAAGAGATAGAGAGAGAGAGGCAGAGACACAGGGAGAGAAGCAGGCTCCATGCAGGGAGCCTAACACAGGACTCGATCCTGGGTCTCCAGGATCACACCCCAGGCTGAAGGTGGCGCCAAACCGCTGGGCCACCGGAGCTGCCCAATATCTCAATTTAAAAAAAAAAAGAAAAAGACTTTTGGGCCTACACAACAATAAAATAACCATGAACCCTATAGAGATATGTGCTTTTCTGACTGTTTATGATGGCCCTGCAGACTTTCTTAGAAAAACAGCTCTTCCTTTTGCCTAATTCTATGCTGGTTTTGGAAGCAGTTTACAGAGGCAGGCAGTCTCCCTCTTGAGTCCCAAAGGAGGTGATTCTCACCTCTGACAGTCTTAGGCCAGAAACTCCAGGGTCTTGGCCTTTGGCTCTCAGATGCTTAAGTCAACTGAGATACTTTACCATGTGTTCGTTTAAATAGTGTAAGACTCTCATATATTATTGTTGTTAAAATAAGAAATTTAACAGAGCCAAAGGCTTTTTCTCATCATGCAGAAGCAAAGTGCCAGTGGTCCTTTGATTATGTGATAAAGCATTCTTCTACAAATATGAATTTTGTTTAGTATTCAGTATTTGTTTCACTCAGTAGTTACTCAATTTTGTATTCAGAGATGACAATTCTATCAGTATTTTCAGGGTTACAAATAATCAAGAAGGTAATCAGAATTATAAGTTATTCTTTGTAGGCCCTAGAAATAATTTTATAGTCTGAGGAGTTTTTGTTTTAACTCTACTTGCAGGGAATATAAGTTAGGAATGGATAAACATAAAGGTCTTGATTTTGCAGAGAAAGACAAAATTGGCATTCTTATGAATGCTTTCAGTGTTAATACCTTAACAAATTAGCATTTTGCACTAATTTTATACCACAAGAAGGTCTCTCTCATTAGCTGCCGGGGAAAGGAGTATCTCATCTCTTTGAGGACTTCTCTTTTTCTCAGTTATGAAGACTCGCATTTTAAAGGTTAGCTTCTGGAATTCATTAGTCAGCATTGTAACAAGAAAAAGCATGAAGAGCTAACTTGTAGTGGCAGAAGTGGAATAAGTAATAAAAGTGAAGTTAGAGTCTAAAACATTAGTCATTCATATAATCTCTAGGCTTTGATTCATCCTTTAACTTCCTACCCCACCTCCACCCCTCAGCCTATGACATAGCTGAACACAGCACTTGGCATGGATAGTAGTGCTTTATAAATGTTTTGAGTGAGTGAATGAAGAATGAATGAATGAATGTATACATTCATCTTACCATTGTCGTAGGAAAGAATTCTACCCAGAAATTTAAATTCTCTTGAGCCTGAACCAATCTGCTTGCCCTATTAAGTGGGTCTTGAACCAACTGCTTGTTTCCATAATAATGGAACTGTAATGATGAGTACATGTGGGCACAGCCATCCCAGTTGTTAAATATTTATGTTCTTTGAGTGCCCGACTTTACTTCCCTGGCCCATTTCTTAGGACCCATGAAACCTCCTCATGATTCTGGCCACTAAAGGGGTTAACACATGGACCACAGTTGGCCTCAGGACTGCTTTGGCGCTGACATCTGTGCTGATTGGTCAGTGCCTGCTCTAAACAGTTATTAAATATTCTGAATTGTTACTACTATGGACAAGGGCAAACTCCATTTTTGGCCTAGGCAGCTTATCTTTTCACTTTCCAAGTACCATAGTTCCTCGATCTTTCCCTGTGTATTTATGGCAGATTTTTGTAACCCTGCTGAAGCTGACCATATATTGCCTAGTCCCAAAGCAGTAACCAAGTATGAATTTTCCTTGTATGTGTTTGGTAGAAGGAGATACACAGTGAATGACATCACTTACTCAGATCCACCCTTCCTCACACATTTCCTCATACTCTGTGCAGTTCTTTTAGTATATCTCTCCTGAGCTTCCCTTTCTTCTTTTTTTTTTCTTGTCACTTAGTTTTTATTTTTTTGTAATATAGATATGTATATTTGGTAATATATATATGCATAAAATATCTATCTATATATGTTTTTTTATTGAAGTTTGATTTGCCAACATATAGTATAATACCCAGTGCTCATCCCCCTTCTAAAAGTCTTCTTCTCTGGCCACTCTAGCCTTCCTCCTAACTTTATATCATACACACACTAAATATATATAAAATCTAATAATGGTAATGCCAGAGTCCTGCTGGAATGCTGGAATCTCAAGGACATTTAAGAAACTGAGTGAGAAAATCCAAGACCCTTTTTAGAAGGTAGGAAGAGTGCAAGGTGAGAGTACTTGCTAATGAATGCTTCAACCCTACCACCCATCATATCTTATTTGTTCTTAGTCATCTGCAACCTAATTTCTTTTAGACTATTATTAATTCATCTAACCTACAAATATTTAATGAGAATTGGTGAGATAAGCAGAAATAAAGGTTGCTACCTGAGAGTGGAAAGAAAGGGATGTGTCTAGTTCCCAGGCAAGAGTACCAACAAGAGGCTGACTTGGGGCATTACCTGGAGTAGACAGAGCCACAAGGGGTGTCCAGAGAATGTGGGCCAGATCAGAGAAGTCAAATTTATCATCCACCAAATCCAGGGAAAGTTTGAGGCTGGGTGTGGACAGCAAAAGCCTGCAAGGAGATAGATGAATACTAGAGCAAGACAGGAGATAAGGAGATAAGGAGCAAAGGTATCAGTGTGAGTAGGCCAGTACTTGTGTGTGAACAAGGTGGAGAAATATAAAACTCCTCCCAGAGGGAATGAACTCAATACTGTGTGAAGGCTGAGGTGGCCAGGCCTGGAAGAGAGATTCACAGTTCATGTGCATAGAGGATATTGTTTTGGAACTATGGGCCTATTCTAATGCTCAGGGCATACTAACCAGCATCCTGTGTGACCCACGCACCAAACCCCCCAACTCCCAGGAGCAGAATTTCCTGCCAAGCTCCACCCCTTTGGCTTGCTTTGTGGTTAACTCTCAGCATTGAGAGAGATGACTTGTGCGGTGTCATTAGAAGATTTGAGCTGTTGGATTTGGCAGGATATAACCTGACATCTTCTCAAAGCCCCACATCCCATGTAAAAGGGGCAAAACAGAGTTGCCTTGGAAGTATGACTTTTTCCATGTCAAACTGAAGTTGTTGGCCATTTCCACTAAACTTCAATAATTGAACAAGGTCCACATTTTGTGGGCAGATAGGAGAGGCAGGTGTCAACTGAGACCAGATGAAGTTTTTTTCCTAGTCAACTAGCAACTATTACATTATTATTATATGTGAGTGTCTAGCACTTACTATTCAGTATCTGTCACTTTCTTGCTTCTGGTCACTGCCTTGGATTAGAACCAGATTTTATTAATATGTTAATAAACTTAAAATTATGAATTAATAAATTAATATAAATAATTAAGTTATAATTAAAAATTATTGAGATTTATTACTTTTGCTTTAAATATATAACAGCAGCTTGAGATACACACAGAATTTAACAGTTGTTGCTTTGGAGAGGAAAGGTTGATGGGCAGGGGACAAAAGACTTACTTTTTCCAATATGTATCCTTTTGTATATTTTGGATTTTGTATCATGTATAAGTATCACCTGTTAAAAATAAGTTAATAATCATATGATCCAGTAATAGCACTTCTGGGCATTTACCCAAAGAAAACAAAAACACTAATTCAAAAAGATATATACATGCTTATGTTTATTGCAGCATTATTTACAATAGCCTAATTATGGAAGCAGCCCACGTGTCCATTGATAGACGAATGGATAAAGAAGATGTGGTGTGGGGCTCCTGGCTGGCTCAGTCGATTAAGTATCTGTCTTCAACTTGGGTTATGATCCCAGGAGTCTGCTTTTCCCTAAACTTTTTCTACCTCTTCCCCAGCTTGTGTATGCTCTCTCTCTCTCAAATAAATGAATAATTAAAAAAAAAAACTTAAAAAGGAAGATGTGTATATATATAATGAAATATTACTCAGCCATAAAAAGGAACAGCATGGATGGATCTATAGGGTATAATGCTAAGAGAAATAAGTCAGTCAGAGAAAGACAAGTACCATATGATTTCACTTATGTGTGGAACTTAAGAAACAGAAAAAAGAAAAAAAGAGACAAACCAAAAAACAAACTCTTAACTACAGAGAACAAACAGATAGCTAACAGAGAGGAAGTGGATGGGAGATGGGAGAAATAGGTGATGGGGATTAAAAGTACATTTATCATCATGAGCACCGAGTAATATATAAAACTGTTGAATCACTATATTGTACAGTTGAAACTAATATAACACTTTATGTAAACTACAGTGGAATTAAAATAAAAAAACAAAAATATAGTTAATTAATGTTTAAAAGCTGCAACTCAACTTCTTTAGCATTTAATTTCCTAAATGAAAGATATACTTCATATGCCATTCTCCTCACCTCAAATCTACCAAAAATTTGCTTCTTTAAATTTCTTCTAAGACAAACTATGTTTTCCTTTCTCTAGGATGAGCTGAAATTACTTGGAAAGCAAGGGACCACATTGCTGTCGTGTATTCAAGAACCAGCGACCAAAAGTTCCACCAGCAAACTCAATCCCAATGAACTAGAGAATGTAGCTACCATTGAAAGGTGAGTGAGAGAGAAGAGAATATGTAGAACTCCATGATCTGAAACAACCAAGAACAATTGGTACAACTACTACTGGGTTTTAGTGGAGTCAAGAAAGAATAATATTTGAGTAGTTATCTAAAGGGACACTTGCACCCCAATGTTTATGGCAATCATGTTCACAACAGCCAAACTATGGAAAGAGACCAGATGTCCATTGACAGATGAATGGCTAGAGAAGATGTGGTATATATAACAATGGACTACTACTCAGCCATCAAAAGAAATGAAATCTTGCCATTTGTAACAATGTCAATGGGATTAGAGGATATTATGCTAAGTGAAATAAGCCAATCAGAGAAAGACAACTATTATATCATTTCACTCATATGTGGAATTTAAGGAACAAAACAGAGGATCGTAGGGGAAGGGAAGGAAAAGTAAAATAAGCTGAAATTGTAGAGGGAGACAAACCACAAGACCTCTTAATCATAGGAAACAAAGTGAGGGTCACTGGAGGGGGTAGGGGTGGGGGGATGGGGTAACTGGGTGATGGACATTAAGGAGGGCACATGATGTAATGAGCACTGGGTGTTATATAAGACTGATGCATGGGCAGCCTGGGTGGCTCAGTGATTTAGCGCCGCCTTCAGCCCGGGGTGTGATCCTGGAGACCTGGGATCGAGTGCCACATCAGGCTCCCTGCATGGAGCCTGCTTCTCCCTCTGCCTGTGTCTCTGGCCCTCTCTCTCGCGCACGTGAATAAATAAATAAAATCTTAAAATAAAAAAAGACTGATGCATCACTGAACTTTACCTCTGAAACTAATAATACACTATATGTTAATTAATTGAATTTAAATAAAAATAAGTTAATAAAAAAAGTTAAAAATAGAATAAAAAAGAATAGTATTTGAGACAACAAAGGCAAAAAGATGGTATCTGTCTACAGAGATGTTTTTATGAAAATGCTTTTCCTTCCTTTTGTGCCATACTCTCACCCCAGGATTTCAAAAGAGATAGTAGTATGTATTTCTCTTTATTTCCAGTTGTATGTATTTATCTTTATTTTCCAAATTTATTCCAAATTTCCAACAGTTTGGTTGAGTGCTATGCTTTACACACCTGTCATCTCAGGTAGAAAACAAAAGGCACAAGGGTAAGGTTGCCTGGTGGCACATTTCAGAGCATGGCAGCTATATGCAAAGTCAAGTTTCTGCCTAGTACAGAGGGTGTTCTGATTAAAAGATGGAAAATGTGGGAGTGAGCTGAACTGTGAGAAAGTCATTGGTGACAGAGACTTGTGTAAAAAGGAGATTCACACAGTTCATAACACTGACTGGAAACATAGGGGTTGTCTACGTAAGCCTACATGCACTCCTATGGAAATAAACACTAACCACAATGTAATTTTCTTTCTTTCTTGACAGGTTATTACTTCAGTTGGATGAGACAGAAAAAGCCTTTAATCAGTTTTGGTCTGAGCATCACTCAAAGCTTAACCAATGCCTACAACTACAACACTTTGAGCACAATTTTTGTGAGGTGTTATTTCTTATTGAATTCCTTCCGTGGTTCAGTGACTTCTGGTTGTCTCTTCCCCCTTGAATTCTAGATATTGAGTGTTCCTCTTCTCCCTAATCCAGCTCCCTCCTTATACCCTTGTTTCCTCATTGATCATCCTCTTCTTCCTTTTTCAGTGGGGTAGCAGTGTTCTAGAATCCCATTTTCCTGTTGGCACACATGATATTTCTTGCCTGGTTTCTCTTCCTTTTTGATTGATAATCTGTGAATGTAGCTTTACTGTTTCATCTCCCTGTGTCTCAGCACCATACTCCCCTCTCTACCCCTGCCCTGAGCTTAATATAAAAGCTAATGACCTGTAAAGAAAAGTGTATATATAGATACATAAAAGTCCTGAATCCTTTTTGGATTTTCAAGTTTTCTTAGAGGTTACAAACCTATCTCCAGAGAGGTGCTCGTGGCTTATTTCTGGATGTTTTAATGTGTCTTATAGGTTAAGCTTGCCCTGGACAATTTGTTGGCAGAGCAAGCGGAGTTTACAGACATTGGAGACAGTGTGATTCGTGTGGAGCAAATACTTAAGGAACACAAAAAACTGGAAGAAAAAGGCCAGGTTTGTTTCTTGGTTTTTATAGACTGGGAAGGAAGTTGCTGTGTATAGTGACAGATCATGCCACTCCTTGTTGGAAGGCGGCTGATGGACACAACCATGCCCAAATCCTGCCTTTTCAGTCTTCACTGTCACCCCAGCTGGGGTGAAGTTTCCAGTAGACTTGCCGTCTGGTACAAAAGCAGCAGGAGAAAAGGTCACAGTGGACACATTATCTACCAGCAGGATATGGGGGTGGGAGTTGGTGGTAAGGAGAGGAAATGTGAAAAGGGGAAACCAGAAAAAATACGGGCTAATTTTATGACAAACAGAATGGTTAAAAGGGGTAAATGGGTCAACATTAGTTCTGCTGCACCACACAGTTGGTGAAGCTTTCTCCTTTCTCATGCCCCAAGAGTTTTCAGAATCAAACCTGTAAAAGAATATGTGTTTCACAACTTTCATAACAGAATGAGACAGTTTATCAGATCTGCACGCCAGTCATTCTATTTTAAGTCCTTACAAATTTGGGTTATTACAATTTAAGAAAGCTGAGTCCTCTCTTTCTAGAGAAATTCCTTTTTGCTATTCTCAAATTAGATTCTCTGTATTTTTGTCTCTTGGGGACTAAGTCCTTAATGATTAGCACTTCCTTTCTGAGCTTATCTATATGCATATTTCCCATGTGGTAATTTTGTAGTATTAGAGATTTGCTTCTCAAAGTGTGATCCTTTGACCAGCGTATAGATGTCACTTGAGTTAAGAGCTTGTTAAAAATATGGAATCTCAGGCCCCCTCTCAGAATTAGAATCTGTGTTTTAATAAGATCCCTAGGTGATCGACATGTACATTACAGTTAGAGATATATCTCCCCCACACCCACCAAAAAGAGAAATAACAAATGTAAGGCAGGTTCACTGTGATCCTAAGATGTATCAGTTGTAGATTCTGAACTAGAGATGCACCCAGACTCTCACTCAGGAATCCCATCCTTCCCTATGAGCCCTCCTTCTGTTACCAGTGATAATTTGACAACTAAACTTTTTAGTGCTGTAGGCATGAGTAATCAGAAACATTTATCAAACAATGAAAAAAATTGATTTACATGTTTCTGATGACTATGTGTCTCAGATTCTCTAAGACAGTACCAATTTTATGTAATTTTAGGGTTTTTTACCAAGAGAAATCCTTATTAAATATAGATACTATGTATTTTCACTTATGTACATTCATGTATTAGGAAAAAAGCCTCAGCAAGCCCAGTCCTTATTTTTGGAGTTTGAAAAGTATGGTCGTGGCATACATATGAATGAAAGTAGCTACTGACCTTCCAGGAAGGTGTTCATTCATCACCAGGTATTCCTTGTGCTACATTCTGTGGATATGGTGGCAAGCCAGACAGTTAAAACTCTGCTGTCATACAGTTTACATTCTACTGGACAAAGAGATGAGTAAAAAGTAATCAAATAACTAACTAACTCTTTTTCAAATAAATGAATAAATCTTAAAAAAAAAATTAAATAGTGTGGCTGGATCTGCATCCACTTTCTCTCTTCTGCCCACCTCCTTGGACTTGAGATCTTTGGTACATACTTTAAAGATTGCTGACCAGAGCTAGGGGAGAAACCTATGGTCAAGGGATACAGGAATGCTCTGTGAACCCATGGTTGATCTTTCATAAGCAAAGTACCTGAACCAGGCAGACTGACTCACAGCAGATGACCTGCAGAGCCCATCCTGTGCCTTTATTTATCCACCCTATTTTTAATTTATTTTCTAAAGGATGCAGTAGATATATTTCCCTGCCTTTAGATGAACCAAACAAACTATCCTATCATAAGCAGGACCTTTTTAACATGTTTTCTTTTTTTTTTTTTAAGAGTTTATTTATTTATTCATGAGAGATACAGAGAGAGAGAGAGAAGCAGAGACCCAGACAGAGGGAGAAGCAGGCTCCGTGCAGGGAGCCTGATGTGGGACTCCATCCCGGGACTCCAGGATCACGCCCTGGGCCGAAGGCAGGTGCTAAACCACTGAGCCACCCAGGGATCCCTTTAACATGTTTTCTCTCAGATTTCTAAAAGGCAGTATTTCTTCAGATGATTTTAAAGGCTTGGCCACTTTACATTTGTCCTGTAAAGTGTTAAAGGATATCTGTTTAGAGTCCACCAAAACCTGCTTGGGTTTGTCCTTCACTCAGCATTCAGGGGTCACCTTTCCTCCCAGCATAGCCACTCATTGATATCGGGGTTGTTGCCAACTTCCTTATTCTGTATAGTGATATCATCCTCATGGGTAACCTCTGAGTCACCTCACTAACCAGATTTCTGCATGCTAATTGAGCCTGTTTTTTTTTTTTTTTTTTTTTTTATCTTGTTCTGGTTTGATGGTCTAGCAATTTATTTATTTATTTTTATTATTTTTATTTTTATTTTTATTTTTATTTTTAATTTCAAAAATCCCAAGCAGGCTCCACAACCTCAAGATCATGACCTGAGCTGAAATCAGGAATGGAGTGCTCAACTGATTGAACCATCCAGGCAGCCCTAGTTTAACAATCTTTTGTTTTAATAATCTTCTCATTTCTAATTCTGAGAAATAGTGATGGTTTCAGCCCCCACTCTTATTCTTTAAAAGCAGACTTTGCTGTTGAGATTTGGCTGTAAGACATGCTAGCTAGGGCCCTTGGTGATGGATCAGTAGAGAGCAGCTAAGGAACAGGCAGAGGAACCAACCTGATTTTACTCTTGACCTCTCCCCACAAGCCCAGGAGCCAGCAGTTACAGCATATGTCCAAGAAGACTTGGAACCCAGATCATTAACCTCCCAGGGATGTAATCTAGTAGGAGGGGCATGCCCTTTTTTTTTTTTAATGGAAATTTTTAGACACACACAAAAAGTAGATCAACTAGTACAATTAACTCCCATGTGCATACTCAGTTTCCACAACCATTAACTTTCTGCCTTTCTTGTTTCATCTGGCCTCACTTCCCCACATGTGCATTCCATTCCTATGCCATTATCTGTGGGTTCATTCTGGGTTCCTTGACACAGAGCATCACCCTTCCTCATTGTTTTCTTTCACAGTAGACACTTGCATCTTTCATCTGTCATAGCAGTAGATTCTGGGGAAAAATAAGCTGTTATTACAATAAATAAGGATTTCTGAATTACGTGTTGCAACTTGACTATCCAGCCTTCTGGAATTTTCAGCATCAGAAAGGTGCCAGGCCAGCTTGTGATCCGAGCACCAGATTTCAGCCATTTCTTTCTCCTTATTTCTCTTTGACTTTTGTGGTTTTGTCACCTGATTTTCTTCAGCAGAAGCTGAAGACTAAGAAGCTGCAATTTGAAGGTTTTACAGTAAAGTTCTTTGCAGGTGCCTGAAGGATTTGATAGTCATGGCTGTGCAGCCATCATTTATAGCACATGCAAGGAGGCCAAGGGGGCTGAAAGGTGACAAGACACAGGCTTTAGAGCCAGACAGAACTGGATTCAAATCTCCACTCTAACAACTACCAGCTATGTGCCCTTAGTCCAGTTTCTTAGCCTTTCTGAACACATCCCTTCATCTGTAAAACTGATATTAATTGTTCCCTACTTCCTGTGAAGATGAAATGAGGTAAAGATTTCATGAGGACTAGAGGGTAATAGTCAGAACCTGGAAGCTATTATTAGTACCCTGAATGAGTGATCAGTTGAGTGATCTTCCAGCCATCCAGTGTGGCTTCTGAGTTACTGCTCATCTCTTCTCCAACATCTCAGTGTTTTAAGAACAGTTCTGAAGGCTGAAATGCTGCATGCCAAGTGAAGGGCACTTGGGAAATATTCTGTGGTGAAGTTCCCTGGGCCCAGAAATGTTGTGCTATTCTTAATAAATTTGGCAGCCAGACTTAAAAAAAAAAAAAAAAAAAAAGAAGTCAACAGGTTTCCTTGCCAAGTTTTCATGCTTCTATATTTGACTAAAGTCAGACAGGTTTGATCAACCAAATGAGGCCTCTTAGCTCAGGCAGAACAGATTCAGCTGTTTTTCTCTGTGTGTTGATCAGAACCAGATTCTGAAGCCAGAGTACATGAGTTTGAAGCTTGGCTCTTCCCTTTCCTACCTGGGTCATTTTTGCCTCTACTTCTCTTTTGTTGAACAGGTTCTATGTCAAATGGTTTGTTGCAAGGAGTAAAGGAAACAATTTAAGCATTTGGAATGGTGCCTGGCATACAGAAAGCTCTCAGGGAATATTAACTGTTGTCATTAATGTCACAGAGGTAGTGGGACAAATTCTGTGCTACAGAATGTTTCTTAGGCTCAACCTGCAGTGACCAAGCAGGTCTAGTAAGAGCGTCACATTCATTGTTGTTTCATTTTGCAGATATTTGTTGATGTCCTACTATGCTAAGTCTTATTCTAAGTTATGAGGACACAGCAGTGAGGAAAACAGTGAAACATCACTGCCTAAGGAATTAGCATTCTAACCTTTTCTCAGGGATAGCAACCCGTGTACCTGGCCTTTGCTGGGCAGCCTGAATGCACTGGGCATTTATCCCTGAGTTCTTTTAAAATAGCTACTGCTTGATTTGTGTCACTTTATTCCCATATCATTACTCAGTTTTGTTTTGTACAACAATCATTTATTCCTAAGTACCTAGCTTGTACCATGGACATTTTAAGTTGAGTAAGAGCTGGTGCATGCTCACAAGGGTCTGCTGCATAGTGCAGGTGATAGATCAGCGATCACAATACAGGAAAGTACATGCTCTGATCAAGAAAGGGCACAGAGCATTAAGGGAGCACAGAAAAGGAGGATCAGGGTAAAATGGTGGAGTTAGAGAAAGCTTCCTGGAGAGGATGCACTCTGAAGGGTGATGTAGAGTTAGCTCCAGGGGAGTGTAGGTGCATCAGGAGGAGGTGGATAGAGATGTGGGGGTGGGGGTGGCGAGAGAAAGATGGGGCTTTCTAGGCAGAGGGAGCAAGTAGAGAAGGAAAGCTGCCTGAATCTTTGGAAAGCTATGAACAGGTCATTAGTTGGGTTATAGCAGAGGATTGAGGTGAGGAAAGGGGAGAAGGAAGAGGCTCAGGTATGAGCCAGGTGATGAAACGCCCTCTGTGCATTGCTCAGAAGTTTGAGCTTTTCTTTTTCTTTTTTTTTTTTTTTTAAGATTTTATTTATTTATTCATTAGAGACACAGAGATATAGGCAGAGGGAGAAGCAGGCTCTCTACAAGAAGCCTGATGCGGGACTCTATCCCAGGACCCCGGGATCAGGACCCGAGCCAAAGGCAGACCCTCAACCACTGAGGCACCCAGGTGCCCCAGTTATATTAAATGTTTCTGCACTTCTTGGATGGCACTTTCTGAGTGAGCCTTCCTATACCCATCCCATTAAAATAGAAATTCCTCCACCAACACTCTCTACCTTCCTTTCCCTGTTTGATCTTTCTCCATAGTACTCATCACTAAGATATGATGTAATCTACACATCTAATTGTTTATTGCCTGGGTCTCCTATTAACATGTAAGCTTCATGAGGGCAGGGATTTCTGCTACTTTGTTTACCACCAAAACCCTAAGCACTTAGGACAGTATTTGGCATATGGGAGGTCCTCAGTAGTATGTGATAAGTGAATTAAGAACAGTTAAACATGGGGGTGCTTGGGTGGCTCAGTTGGTTAAGCATTTTCAGGTCATGATCTCAGGGTAGTGAGTGAGCCCCTTGTTGGGCTCCATGCTGGGCATGGAGCCTGCGTAGGATTCTCTTTCTCCCTCTCTTAAACAAACAAACAAACAAACAAACAAACAAACAAAAACAATGAGACGTCCACTTAAGTGTCTGCCTTTGCCTCTGGAATTCCAGGATCAAGTCCTGTATTGGGCTCCTGCATGGAAGCCTGCTTCTCCTCCCTCTGCCTGTGTCTCTGCCTCTCTCTGTGTCTCTCATGAATAAATAAAGTCTTAAAAAAAAAAGGGGGGGTGGTAAACATGGCACATGTGGTTAGAACAAAGCAAGCCATGCAGAAAGAGGTAGGAAATATGGTTGCTGGACAGATGAAATCAGAGCAGACTGGGATCCTGTGAATTGCAGGAAGGGGTTTAGATAAACATTTCTTAAGTCTCATGATCCCCCATAGAGTTGTTCAAACCAGATCTTACTGATTTCTCAAATTCAGCTGACTCCACTCTCTCCTCAGCGCCACATGTCTGATCCTTTTTACTTTTCCATTTAGTTGACAGCAGAATTCAGAGTCTCCAGTTCTGGTCAGTATAACACTTCATGCTCTTCTGGCAAAAACTTATCACAGTTGTCATAGTTGAATTACTGGTATTATTTGTTTGATTATCTGAGCTCTCCATTAGGCTGAAAATCATAGCTTGTTAACACTATATCCTCAGTGCCTAGCCCAAAACTCAGCAGACACTTGAATGAGTGACTTGCTCTTCTTCAGAGTCCAGGTGACCCTAGACTAAGCTAGACTTCCTGGAGACCCTGGCCTGCCACAGAGTTTTCCCAGGTCCATGGTTGTGACTCGCAGCCTGAGATCCGACATCTCCCTAGGCTCCCTCCAGATTTTGAGCATGCAGTAGACAAATGTCAGCTTTACCATGACCTGGCTTCTGATGCTTGGCTATGGATGTTCACAGGAGCCCTTGGAAAAGGCCCAGCTGCTTGCAATAATTGGGGACCAGCTCATCCAAAGCCACCACTATGCAATGGATTCCATCAGACCGAGATGTGTAGAGCTCAGGCACCTCTGTGATGACTTCATCAATGAAAACAAGAAAAAACATGACATTTTACAAAAGTCTTTGGAGCTGCATAGACAGCTGGACAAGGTGAGCACAGTGAAGCCATGACCATGATGTTTGCTAAATTTTCTATAAAATGCTCTTAATCATATTCATCATCCCTGCCCCCACAAAATTGCTGAGAGGATAACATACTTCATGTGAAATAGTGCTTGAGAGGCATTAAAAACACTGTGCAGATTCTAGGTCATAGAAGTATTGGAGGTCAAAAGTACCCCCGCCATCCCACCATATCCCATTAGAATGAACAAATGGTCATTTTCCTTTATGTAGCCCTAGACTTAGAGTATGTTTTGACCTGGCCCTGTGGGACATTTCTTGGTTCCCCTTCAGGCAGAGAACCAAGCACTATATTTGCAAAGTGCTTCTCCTTATATGTAGTCATCAGATTATGAATCCTTTTGGAGACACTTAAGTAATAATGACCATTATACATTTCTACCATTTATTGAGCACTTACTATGTTCCTACCAGAAACATAATTATATCATCTATTTAATCCTCAAGACAACCTAGGATAAAGGTATTAATGACATTATTTTATGGAGACAGAAACTGATATTCAGCATTTGATACATGAGAACCAGTTTGCTATAACTGTAGACTCTCTAAGGTACCATTCTGGAGACTTAGATTCAGTAAGTCTAGGATGATGCCCAGGAATCAGTATTTTCACCAAGTTTCCGGGTGATTATGGTACAGGTGGTACAGGGATGACGCTGAAAAACTGTGGGATAAGTGATTCCTCATGACTACACCTGTGGTAAAAATAGGGAATTGAAGATGAAGTCAGGACTGCCAAATTCCAAACCCCAGGCTCCCTAGACTAGACAGCAAAACTATGCAGATGGCTCACAGGGAAGGGGCACAGCTTCTGGTGCCCTTCAGTGGTGATCTCTGAGACAGGTGCCTGGTCAGCAGGGGCATGACTTCTGGAGCCTTCCCTGTCAGCTATTTGCAGGCAGCATGTGGCTCATGGCCGTGAGTCAGCATGCTCCAATCCTGTAGCTGTTTCTCTCTGATGGCTGGGGGCACACACCCAGGCTGTTTACATCATCCCAATGCCAAAAGGATTGTAATGTCAATGAAATACAACTGTTCCAGAAGCAAGTGGCTCAGGAGGGCCTGGTCCACAGACTGCTCTGTGTGTGAACTCTGCAGGATCAGCTGCTGTTTTCCTCACTCCATTTCTACTCCATAGTTAAATAGTCTAATGTTAGTGTGTGGAGTGTGTGTGTGTGTATGTGTGTGTGTATGTGTCCCTGCTCTGACTCTCTGGAAGACCCCAACTTAATGTTTTCTATGAATCTAGGCATGATGTTTCAAGAGAAAGTTTTCATAGTGTATGTCAAAGCATGATTTGCATTATTTTGAAAATCCAAAAATGTAGGAAGGAGGAGAAGGAAAAGAGTTAGTTATGGACACCTACACATCCATTCCCCTCCTCATCCCCACATGGTGGTAATCATTAATGTTTAAATATCTTTATTATGTTTTGTTATCGTCAAAGTAGTACACATTTAGTATAAGGAATTTAAGGAAAAAATAAAAACAAATGTAAATTGGCTATAATTTTCCCCCTTAGAGATAACTACTTTGGAGTGCTTTGTTTTGCTCTTTTCCCCCTGGATAGTTATTTTACATAGCTCTTCAGGTCACATGGTAAATGGAAATACAGATATACTTGCACTAGCAGCTTCTTTCCACATAAATATTCAGGCAGCACAAGGGCCCCTATCTTTCTGTTTAATCTTTTAAAAATTGAAATGTTAGAATTCATCACCTATTTGACTTCATCCCAGCATTCTGGAAAATTTGAGTATTGCTGTCCTGAGTTATAAAGCTTTGCATTCTTGGATGCTTCCCTAGGAAGGACAAATGCCAGTAAATGCAAATGTGGACAGAGGAAAGTAGTGTTTTTGTTAAAAAAACATTCCCTCCCCTAGGAAGACATGCACAGGCCAGGTCTAATGCCTTGTCAACATATGCTCTTATAATCAATTAGGACACAAGATGAGTGGCCTAGAAGGCAAACTCCAAAAGTCATTAGTTACATTTCTCAATGGTTAGACCAAACCTAAGAATACGTAACTTTTCCTCCTTTGGAGATGTAGCAATTACTGTCAGTGTAAAAGAGAAGAACGTTTATACAATTCTTTTTACTGACTAGTTGACTTCCTAAGAAATGGACAGATGTAAAATTAGTTTGGGTTTGTCCACCTTATAGTTGTATTGACAGTGGTTAGACCTAGAACTTTATTCTGTCCCAGAACAATTTTCCATTGCTTCAGGATCCTTCTAGACCACATATGAGCTCAGACCTCCTTGATGGTTGTGGTGGCTGAGTTGTGGTCAGGCTGATTACATAGAGCACTGTGTTTCTTTTGAAAGGTCAGCCAGTGGTGTGAAACAGGAATCTACCTTTTGGCTTCCCAAGCTGTAGACAAGTGCCAGTCACGAGAGGGGGTTGACGTTGCCTTGAATGACATCGAGGCATTCCTGAGTACGGCGAAGGAGTACCAGTTGCCCAGCCACATGGAATTTTACAGCCAGTTTGAGTTGATACTCACCATTGATGTAAAGGTAATATTTCTGGGTTATTTTCATCTTGCAGTTAGAAAGCGTTGGGGGACCTTTTGCCTGTTACGTAAGAAAATCTGTACTGAGCAGGCTCACCGGTTCCAGAATTCTCAGGTGGCATCTTAGACTCTTGGTTTGTGCTTCCTGGCAAACTGACCCTTTGTGATCTCACCCAAATACCACCTTCAGTCATTCATTTCTCTCCAAATACTCATGAGCATCTCTGGTGTATCATGCATTGTGCTGAGGACACAGCAATGAGAAGAAATAAGACATGGTTCCATACCTGATGAAACTTAGTGGGAGAGGCTAGCATTAATAAATGTCAAACACAAAACATAAGAATATGTACAAGCTGAGATAAGTGGTCTGGAGGAGAGATTTAGGATCCTGCTGGGTATGTGACAGAAGAACTTGGCCTAGACTGGGAATCACTTGAGCCAAAGCTTGGAGAATGAGTAGAGATAATGGGGGAGCCTTTCCAGACCAGAGGTAATAGCATGTGCAGAGGACACAGGGCTGGAGGGAAGCTGGCACAAGTGCAGAACCCAAAGGTCAGGATGGCTGGAATACAGAGAGCAAAGGGAGGGTGTTTGGGGTGATATAAGAGAGAGGCAGATGAAGCAAGGCTCTGTGGGCCATATTAGGGAGTCTGGTCTTTATTCTAAGAGCAGTGGGAAGCCACTGAAGGATTTAAGCAGGGGAATAACTTGATTGGATTTGCATTTTGAGAGGAGCATTCTGTTATGAAATCAGAAGAATTATGTATAGTACACCTTCCTCTGAGATTCACATCACCTTGTATGTATCTTTCCTATAGGACCTTATTCTTTTGAGTCACGGAATCTAATTCACATTCTTTCAGGGTGCACTTGTGCCAGCTTACCTCTAGCCCTGTGTCCTCTGCACATGCCATTACTTTTGGTCTAGAAAGTCTCCCCCATTATCTCTACTCATTCTCCAGGTCTTGGCTCAAGTGATCCCCAGTATAGGGAGCATACTCAAAGTGATTGAAGGAGTTTGATGCAGGCACTTTTTACAAAGATTTGGGCAGGATTTGGGGAACCCAGTAGGGATGGTGAAGGTCCCTGGGGCTAACAAGAAACAGAAAGTAGTTACCAGCCTCAAGGCAAAGGAGATCCCAGGAAGCCTCAAAGGCCTCAAAGACAAAAGAGATCCCAGGAAGCACTGTAGCTGTGACTGTGAAAGATGCTTTAAGAGCTATGGCCTTGGGCAGAGGGATGAGACCACCAATGGGGAAATATATATCCCAACTGTCCTTGCTCCCTGTCTTGAATTTCCTGGTGGTGCTACCCATTGGCCAAACCAATTAAAAACCCATAGGCATGTGAGCCTACTCAACAGAGTCTTTAGAGGTCAGCTTCCTGGGACACAGAGCAGGGAAAAGAAGATGTAGTAGGGCAACTAATGGGGAATATCCAGCATATATAACTTTTATAGTTAGTTTTTATGGGATACCCTGAAGTCCATCCATGGATTCAGGCTAAGAGCCTTTGCTGTAATATGTTATATACCATACTGCATTCTACTTATTTACTTAAATGTCTGTCGTGCTTATTATACTGGGAGCTCCTGAAGTGCAGGAGCTTTATCCATCTCTGTATCCCTGTGCCTAACCTTTGCCTGGTGTCCAATCCGTATTTGTTGAGCAAGTGGTGGGCAGGTGGCAGAGTGGGTCAAGTACAGTGGGGGCAGCTCAGTGTGGAGTTGTACCTTAATGATGTTCTTTCTCTGAAGCCTTTTGGTGGTAAGGTATGAACATGGTAAGGGGTGGGGGATGGATAGGCAGACACCTTCTCGCAACACAAGGACCCTCTGCTTCCTTGCAGAAGGAAGAAAGAGAAGCCCCATCTGGTGTAGGTTCTACACTGCAGACCTGGTATTGGTAGCTCCAGGTCAGATTCCTATGGCAGAATAGTCTCACCTAGCTCCAACTCCATTAGCTGCTCAAATTAGTGTATTCAGTCAACCAGGGAGATTTGTGGCCACAGCTGGTGTTCTGGCCAACTTCAGCAAAATTCCTAGCCATACCACCTACCAGGAAATGAATAAAACTTCATAAACCATCTTGGAAAACAGGCAGAAATATAGGGAAAGGAGAGGATTATAAGATAAATAATTTTTTAAATTCTATATGTCAAATGAATCAAACTATCCCCAGAGCCCATCTTTTGATGGGTTTGAAGTAAAATTTTAGGTTATAAGATTTAAATATCCTGTTGTATCAGAGAAAGTTCTATCCACTGAGGAGTAATGACTTTGTTGTCAAAACTAGTACTCTACACATATAGAAATATTCCTAGATACATGTTAATGTAGATATGGTACAGACACATGTACCTTTTTATTTTGACAGTTGAAATAGTCTAGAAGCAATGAGACTTCCAGTGTCAACGAGCACACCTACCCCTAAGATCTTGGTGTCTAATACCATTCTTCAATAAAAGAGACCTGAGCTCCTTGGAGAAATGGCTGATTCTAGGGCTGGGACAGGGAATATACAAGATGATCCTAGAGCATCTTGTAGTAGCAGAAGGAACTATTAAAAACAAAACAACAAACCACAGTGATGGGACATAGGTGGCAATTGAAAAGAACTCCCCATGGCCAATAATAGAACAATTTGAATAAATATATATGATACAAATAAATGATGGAATAAATAAATGGGGCAGAAGAAACTAACCTCCCATGTAGAAGAATTCTAAATTATTTATGTAGATACTTTGCCCTCAAGGAGATAGAGCAAATTCCCCAACCCTTAAATATGGGGCTGTACATAGTGGCTCACTTTGTCAGTACAGGGAGGGAGAGACAAAAAGTGATGTTATAGTGAAGTGACTTTACACACACGACCTCAGCCAGGTGACCAAGGTCAACAACATCAACAGTGTTGTCATGCAGATATGATGTACCCTTGATATGATGGGATGGACATGGCACTTTACTTCCATGGTCTTACACCCCCCAACTCATAGCTCCAGTCCAATCATGAGAAAAACGTCAGATAAATTCCAGCTGAGGGGCATGCTACAAAATATATGACCAATACTCCTCAAAATAGTCAAGATCATCAAAAACCAGGAAAAGCTAAGAAACTGCCACAGCCAAGAAGAGCCTAAGAAGTTATGGCAACTACATATAATTTGGGATCTTGGAGTGGCCCCTGGCAGAAAAAGTATATTAGATAAGACTAAGGAAATCTAACTAAAATATGGACTTTATTTAATAATAATAATAATAATAATAATAATAATTTATTTTTATAATAAAATAACATATCAATATTGTTTTATTATTTGTGAGAAATGTACCATACTAATGTAAACTGTTAAGATAGGGGAAACTGGGTAGTCTATATGGGAATTCTCTGTACTATTTTATAATTTTTTCTGTAATTCTAAAACTATTTGAGAAAATAAAATTTATTTCTAAAACACTGATACTCTATGTCTAAATAATTGAATTTGTTATATTTAAGAAAAGTGATTATCAAAACTACATCTACAATTAAACTTTTGTTCTTATAGCAGCCACCCTGTCTAAGTCTTTTCAAGTGCTTTTCTGCAATATATTGCTACTGTGCTACCCTCTTAGTGCTGCTGTTTTGAGTTTTTCTCCTTTGTCCACTTTCACCACCCAGACTAGAAAATAAAACAATCACAGTAACAAATAGCAAGATTCAATTATTTAAGTATTCACTGGGAACCTAGTTTGTGCTTTATTTGTATTCTAGGAGTACAATAATGAAGGTCACTATCTCTATAATGAAGGTGCTAGCAGTTTATTTATTTATTTATTTATTTATTTATTTATTTACTTAATTTTTTTTAGGTGCTAGCAGTTTAGTGGAAGACAAACATGTCCTCAGTAACTGCCTGTTGTCCAAGAGCATATGGAATGGAAGGGACAGTGGGGCACATAGGGGAGGCAAAGGTCAGCTCAGCCTGGGGAGGTCAGGGTGTTCTTAAGAGAAATTGCCTAAATTTGGCCTAGAAGATTGGGTAGGAGTTTTTAAGTGAGACAAAGCAGAGGGAGGGAACCTCAGCAGAAGGCAAGGAGGTGAGAGGGCAGACTAGAAATAAGAATGTTCCCATAATTGCATAGCTGGAGGCTGGAGTGAGAAGTAGGGACAAGTGGAGGTTAGACTAGAGGGAAGTCAGGGTTGGTTGATGAAAGATCCAGTGTTTTCTGACGAGTCTGGACTTTATCCCAGCAGGGCATTTAAAGATAGAAGTTATATGATCAGGTTTACATCCTGGAAAGATAATTCTGATTGTGGTATGGATAATGGCTTTGCAAGTAAAAAGAGGAAAGAGAAGAAGAGGGGATGCAGTTGTATATCTTGCACCAACTCCTCCTTCATCTGAGTTTAGATTTAGGGTCTCTTCTGACCACCTCACCATTTCCAAGGTTCACCCTGGGATCTTAAGAGGGAGATGCAAGAAAGCAAAGGTGATTCAAGTCCTGCCCAGTCCAAGTGGTGAGTCACAGGGCTCCAGCATGTGGCACTGACCTCACATCAGGGTTTACACCATACAAAACCAATTTGACAGACATCCTTTCAGTCAGATTTCTTGATATTTGTGCAGCAGTTAACACCTATGACTCCGTTTTCTCAAGCTTATAACTGAGCTGGCCACCGAGTGTCATCACCATCCCCCCAGAAATACAAATTGGCATTGCTATCACTCTGACATAAGGGGATTTGGTTTCATTTGGGATCTGGACCATAGCTGTCCACTGTACACCTGAGCTTCCTGAGGCCAGAGACACATTCTCTGAAGAGACCTTTTAAACACAAGCTCCACCTTAATCTAGATCACGGGTCTGCAAATGATAGTGTGTGGACCAAAGCTGCTTGCCATTGACTTTTATAAATAAAGTTTTATCAGAACACAGCCACACTCATTCATTTATGTGTTATACATTATATATGACTACTTTTGTGCTACAGCATCAGAGGGCAGTAGTTGTAATAGACTAGATGGTCTGCAAAACCTGAAATATTTACTGTTTGGCCCTTTACAGAAAAATTTTGCTGACCCCTAGTCCAGACCAACACTGTTCAATAGAAACATAATGCAAGCTGTACATATGACTTAAGATTTTCTAGTAGCCGGGGATCCCTGGGTGGCGCAGCGGTTTGGCACCTGCCTTTGGCCCAGGGCGCAATCCTGGAGACCCGGGATTGAGTCCCACGTCGGGCTCCCGGTGCATGGAGCCTGCTTCTCCCTCTGCCTGTGTCTCTGCCTCTCTCTCTCTCTCTCTCTCTGTGTGACTATCATAAATAAAATTAAATAAATAAATAAATAAATAAATAAATAATTTAAAAAAAGATTTTCTAGTAGCCATATTTAAAAAAGTGAAAAGAAACAAGTGAAATAAATTTTTATGTTTAATTTAACCAATATCCAAAATACTGTTTAAATTTATAATCAATATCAAAAATTATTATTTACATTATTTTTTATTCTAAGTCCTCAAAATCTAGTGTGTATTTTACACTCATGGCACAACTCAATTCAGACAAGCTGCATTTTAGGTGTCAGTAGCCTCAAGTGGCGAGTGGTTATTGTATCAGACTGTCCAGGTCTGTACTCTTGACTCTATAAGGTCTGAGACTAGCACTAGATCTTGGAGTAGAGGTCAGCCTTGATAGGATCCTCTATCTGTAGAGGAACAGTTATCCCATAACTGACATGGTATTTCTCCCTCAGGGCAATTGGCTCTTTCCCTCAGAAGATGGCCCATCATAAAAAAGACAAGTATACTTTTCTAGTTGCAAAATGTGGCAACCTCCCTGAGTGTGTGCTGCTGAGCCTGTACTTTCAGAATTAGGCAACCTCAGAGCACCCTATATGGCTTGTGGTGGTTGAGCTCTTCTAATTTTGGATCCTTTCTTTGGTGGCTAAAATCCAGGAGACGGATGTTAAATGTGAGATGTCTGACATCCGTCAGAGTTGGCATGACAAAGAAAAGACTACCCACTTCCCTTGACCCAATAGAGGTATAGGGATATCATGCTGGAAGCAAGGACAGAAGAAACATATTCAGCTGAATTTAGGCCTTGGCGAAACTCAGAGATTTTTCGTTTTGTTTTGCTTTTTTTTTTTTTTTTTTAGATTTTATTTATTTATTTGAGAGAGAGACAGAGGTAGTGAGTAAGTGGGGAGGGGAGGGAGAAGCAGGTTTTTCCCTGAGCTGGGAGCCCAACATGGGGCTCCATCCCAGGGTCCTGGAATCAGGGCCTGAGCCAAAGGCAGATGCTCAACTGACTAAGCCTCTCAGATGGCCCTACAGGGCTTATTTCTTACTCTCTTAAATCTCTGCCTTAGAACATATGATCAGTTAGGGGAATGTCTGTGAGTTTCATCTTTCCCTTGGTATTTTTTTAGTTTACTTCTTTACTACTTATGTATAGGGAAGGGGGTCTCACAGAATAAAATTTAAATGTTTACCCTTCGGTATTTGGGGTTCCCTGAATCGTGCCTCAGGATGTAGGCAACTCTTTCCTCCAGAACCCTTAAACTGTTTTCTGCAACAGAACCTTTATTCAGGGCACACCTCTTATTTTGAAATCCTCCTGTTTTGTAAAGTAGCCTGATGTTCTTTATTCATAGTCTGTGGCATCCTCTTCTACTATTAATGGACATAGCTTCATGAACATTTATCTGCTCAATATATATTTACTGAGCACCGCTCTGTGCTAGGCAGTGTTCTAGGCATGGAGATACAGTACTGAAAAGGAAAGGATATGATCATTATCCATCAGGTGAGAGATGCAAACTCTCAGAATCACAATACTGGTGCAGGGTGAATTGTGCCAGCACTTGCATATGGATGGAAGGGTCACCTGAAGGAAGTGAGGCTGGGGGAGGAGGGGAAGATGGGAGTAAGAGAATGCTTCATGTCCTCAGGGCCTGTGCAGAGTGACCTGGTCATGTTTTCCTTTTGTTCCTGTAGGCCAAAGCCCAGGAAGTACTGCAGAAGCTGTGCGATGTACAGGAAATATTTCACAAGAGGCAAATGAGTTTGATGAAACTGGCAGCCAGACAGACTCGCCCAGTGCAACCTGTGGCCCCTCATCCTGAGTCCTCCCCAAAATGGATGTCACCAAAAACCAGCCAGCCCTTCACCTTGGGTAGGTTATTTGGGGAAGGAAGCTTTGTGCTCTTATGTTTCATAATGCTTATTAGGGTTGAGACTGTAGGTGTTGTCACAAATATTATTTAAAATAAATTATAGATATGGATAGTACAGGCATTGCAGACTTTATAGAGTTAGGTAAAATTAAGTGCCTGTGTACAAGGAGATGCTCACAGTCTAGAAGATGAATAATATAAATGTGCAAATAACATCAGTATGAAATAGACTCCACTAAGGACCTTTAAAATGCTCACAAGATTCTATTAGCAGTCCATGTAAAGTTGGTTCTTTGTAAAGATAAAACAATAGATAGGTCCTTACACCAGTCTTGTATGGTCTTGATTACAATAACTTATTAGTAAGCCTTGAGATCGGGTAGTATAAGTCATATGTGTTTTTTTCCAGATTATTTTGACTATTTTCATTTCCATATAAATTTTAGATTCACTTTTCAATTTCTGCTGACATTATGATGGAGGTTGAACTGAATTTTTAGGTCAATTTGGGGAAAACTGTTATCATACCAATATTGAGTTTCAATCCATAGATGTTATAATTCTTCATTTATTTAGATCTTGAAAGACTTTATTTATTTGAGAGAGAGAGAGACAGAGATAGTGAGAGAGAGCATGAGTGGGGAAAAGAGGGAAAAGCAAGGCTTTTTGCTGAGCAGGGAGCCCAACGTGGGCCTGGAGCCCAACGTGGGCCTCGATCCCAGGGTCCTGGGATATATACTTGGCACTATAGTTATTTTTTGGTTTTGGTTTTTGTTTGCTCTTTTTTTGAGTTTTTATTTAAGTTCCAGTTAGTTAACATACAGTGTAATATTAGTTTCAGGTGTACGAGATAGTGATTGGATACTTCCATACTTCACCCAGTGCTCATCAGGACAAGTACACTTCTTAATCCCCATCACCTGTTGAACCCAGCTGTGCCCCCCTCCCCCCACCGCACCCCCATACCTCCCCTCTGGTGATCATTAGTTTATTCTCTATAGTTTGAGTGTGTTACTTGGTTTGCCTCTCTCTTTTATCCCTTTGCTCATTTTTTTCTTTCTTAAATTTAACATGAGTGAAGTGATATGGTATTTGGCAATATACTATACTGGTTTGAGTGTAGAGATCTTAGATATTTCATGGTTTTTTTTGTAACTGTATAGTAAATATGATTTACCATATTTAACTATCAATAGGAATATATTTTTGAATAAAGTATAATCAGGTCATCTTTCTGTTTCAGTCTTTATGCTTTTTCCGCCCTTGCCTTATTATAATGTTGAGACCTCCAGTACGGTGTTGAATAGAAGTGGTGAGAGCAGACATCTTTATCCTTTTCACAATGTTAAGGCAAAGAGTTCCTTTTCTACCTTAAAATATGATATTAACAGTAAGTTTTTCACAGACACCTTTTATCAGGTTGAGAAAGTTCCCTTCTCTTCCTAGTTTGAGGAGAGTTTTCATCAAGAATGATTGTTGACTTTCAGATGCTCTTCATGGTGCGTATATTGAAATGATCATATAATTTTCTCCTTTATTTGTTAATATGGTGGATTACATGATTTATTTTCAAATGTTAAAACAATTTTACATTCCTGGGATAAACTGCTCTTGGATATGTTATATATGTTATTTGTTACTCCGTTATTTGAAACTGCTATTAAGCACATATATGTTCATAATTGTTATATCTTCCAGATACACTGGCTCTTTTATAATTAGGAAACATCTCTTCTTCTCTCCTTATATTTAGTAATACTCTTTGTCCTGAAGTCTATTTTGTCTGCTATTAATATAGCACTCCAGCTTTCTTATGCTTAGTATTTGCATAATATATTTTTTCCATTCTTCTATTGTTTTTAAAGTATAGCTCTTGTAAGCAGCATATAATTGGGCCTTGACTTTTTTTGGGGGGGTGGGGGATTGACTTTTTAATACAGTCTGTTAACCTCTACCTTCTGATTGGAGTATTTTTCCATTTACTTACAATGTGATTGTTGATATAGTTGGATTTAGAGCTACAATTTTGTTACTTGTTATTTATTTTCTCATTTTCCCCTTTCTGTTCCTCCTTTCCTACCTTTTTTTGGGTTAGCAATTTTTTTTAGTGTTCTGTTTTAATCCCTTATTGGCTTTTTAGCATACCTCTTTGCATTGCTTTTCTCAGATATATGCTCAGATATAACTCAGTATTTTTTTGTTTTATATAAATAGTCTTTTACATCTACTCCCTTATTCAGTCATTTCCAGTATTCTTTTTATTCCTTATTGTAGATCTGAATCATCACTTTGTGTCATTCTCTTTAGGGTAAAGAACTTCCTATGCATTTCTTGTTGTGTAGATCTGTTGGAAACAAATTCTTTTGGTTTTTATTTATCTGAAAATTATGGAGTCTTTTGGTAATTCTCCATTTCATATGGTTGACAGTCCCCTGTCTCCCATTACACATTCCACTTTTTAGAATCAAGCTTTGATAATAGTTTAGTGCATTTCTTTTTTGAATTTTCTATGTGCACACACACACACACACAGACACACTCAATACACTTATGCACACATCCTGCTCACACATACAAACAGACATTCACACACAGAGAAATCTTTTTGGATGGCTAGAGATAGGACCTGGTTCTCCTAAATTCTTATTTAGAGATCCTTTCCAAAACTAAATTGTGTTCATTTCTGTGATTTTTCCTCTGTCATTGTTTTAAGGGATATATGTTTGTTACAAGTAAATAAAGCCAGAATAATAGCTTGTTTCTCATTTTTTTTTTTTCAAATACAATATCTCATCATGGATAATGACCCTTCTAGCATAAGTAGATCTTTGTCGTGTCTGAATGGGTATCATTGTCTTTGGCCAGACATCTTGCTCATTTTGCAGAACAATTCTGCACTTTTGCTTTGGATAGTAACTGCTGAGTGTGGATTCAGGCAAGTCACTAACAAGATTTTCAAACACATTTATCTGATTCCTCCTTAGTAACTGAGTCTGTTCCAGGACAAACCATTATATTTCACAGTGCAAGTAGCATGAGGGAGCTGGAATCTTGGCTCTGACTCTCGTTAGCTGGGTGCCTTGGGTACAGCATTTAACCTAACATTTATAAAGAATGTGAAAAATTCTTTTGTGGCTATAATAGCTAAAATGTACTGTTTACCATGATCTAAACACTGCATATATTAACTCATTAAGCCTCATAACAACCCTATACTAGAGGCTTTCTCATTATTCCACACTTTACCGATGAAGAAACTAAGGCACAAAGATTACTCTGATAATAATGAGTCTTGTACATGAAAGAGCAAGACTCAAATGCTGGCAATGTGGCTCCTTGCCCCTGCCTTCAACTTCTCTGTTGTACTTACAGTGGGAAGGGTGGTGCTTCTCAGTCGTGGGTGTTGCCAATTAAAATGTATGCACTTCTAGCATCCAGTTATTATGCCTGCAATCACTCAGTTTAAAGGGATCCTGCAGAGAGTGAGGAGCTCAAAGGATTGTTCACTGTTATGAAGTAGCTTCAGTGGTCATATAACCAAGAACAGCAAACAGTGTATTTCACTACAGATTGCAATAATATCAATGAAAAACTTCCATAGAAAGCCCCAGCTGATTCCAGTTGACTCACAGAACCTGAAGGTTGGGAGGAATCTCTGGAGGCCACAGTTCATCACAGATAAGAATCAGTGTGATATATTGGGGGCATTAGGTGGATGGCATTTTGGAACGTAGAAATTACTTATTAGCCTCGCAGCAATCATGCCCAATGCAGCCCTCTGATAATGCTGGGTTAGAAAGCCTCAGGGCCTAACCAGGGCTTCACTTCCCCAAGTCCCATTCTTAAAGCCAAATGCCTAAAGAGGGGATATCTCCCAGGTGTCCTATGAGCTCTGTGGAAAGGAAGGGAGGGTGACAGACAGGGAAGAGAGCAAGAGCAAGACAGCCCAGTTCCATCTTGACTCAGCTAATTCATTCTTTACATAGTTGTCTCATCCACTAATATATGTGGTTCCATAATCCAGCTGTTAGATTAGCAACAATTCCTGGCTGGGGCTGGCATAGACATTCTCTTGTATATCATAGTATGATTATGTGAGTGTGTGGGGGGATGGGTTTCATGAGTGTGTGTATGTGGAGAGAGAAAGAGGAGGAGAACTCTTTAAGGAAATGGTTGTGTTTAAGTGGTAAGATTTTAGCATTTTTTAAGTTGTCTGTAATAAGGACAAATTACTTGTATAGTATAAAATATATATATGTCCAATAAATGTGGTATCTAGAATTGAATCTGGTTTTCTAATCCAAGAGCAACATCAACTGCAGTATTATATGGTACAAAGATAAATGCTAAAGCAGCAGTACAGAAAATAATCCATGAAGTTTGAATGTCAAGGAAGACTTCATGAAGAAAAGTGACCTTTTCGCTGAGCCTTAAAAATGGGAATGATGGAAATTCTCTTGTTTTAACCACATTACATTTACTGATTTGTTGTAGTTTGGTGTTTTTTGTAGTGGTCTGTGTGACTTTTGTCTCTTTGGATCAAATGTTAAATGCCTGGGGTCAAGGGCTATTTCTTTTCTGCATCTCTCCTTCCCCTGCAATTTCATCTCCCACCTCGGAAATCACCACAGCAGCTCAATTAAGCTTTGTTAAGCCCAACCCAGTCCAACTGCTCATCCAAGCCAGGGCACACACACTCTGGGTTATTTATAAGCTGAGTTGCCAAATTAATGGCATGTTTTCTTTATCTCTCTAGCTCCTCTTCAGAGAACATCTGAGGAAACTTATACAGGGACATTAGAAAAGGAAGATGATGAGACTAAATTTGAAGTCAAGGTAGGACCACCTTTTTCTTTTATAGATAGAAATTTCTGACATGAGAGAGTATTGTTGCCATACTTACCAATAAATGAAGTTTATTTGAGAGAGGTATGGGAGAGTTATTACCCTCTCCATACCTATCACACTTCCAGACTACTGCTCTCAAGAGCTGAGGTTTATAGGATTTCTTCCTTTTCTTTCTTCTTTTTTTTTTTAAGATTTTATTTATTCATTCATGAGAGACACACAGAGAGAGAGAGAGAGAGAGAGAGAGAGGCAGAGACATAGGCAGAGGGAGAAGCAGGCTCCGTGCACCGGGAGCCCGACGTGGGATTCGATTCCGGGTCTCTAGGATCGTGCCCTGGGCCAAAGGCAGGCGCCAAACTGCTGCGCCACCCAGGGATCCCCTTTTCTTTCTTCTTAATTGCAACTAGAAAAACTAATTTGGTGGGACGTCTGGGTGGCTCAGTGGTTGAGCATCTGCCTTTGGCTCAGGTCGTGATTCCGGGGTCCTGCGATGGAGTTCCGGGTCAAGCTCCCTGCAGGGAGCCTGCTTCTCCCTCTGCCTGTGTCTCTGCCTCGCTCTGTGTATCTCATGAATGAATAAGTAAAATCTAAAAAAAAAAAAAAGAAAGAAAAACTGGTTATGGTCATGGATGTAATTGTTGGTAGATATTATGTTATTGAAGGAAAAGTCATTTTGTGCATTCCTATAATCTGACTTCATATTTAAAATTGGTAGAACAATGTGTGGTTTATGTACAAAAAACCTGACTGAATTGTATAGAGCTACACACACACACACACACACACACACACGCACACACACACACGCCTAAGTGGTGAGCTCTGAATAAACTCTGTAGATTGTATTCACATCACTTTCTTGGTTTTAATATTATGCTCTAGCTGTGTAAAATATCAATATTAGAGGAAGTTGGGGGAAGGGTACATGAAATTTCCTTTATGTTTCTTTGCAACCTTATGTGAATCCATAATATTTCAAAATAAAGGTTAACAGAAAACTATAAGCTTTGGAATTAGGCAGACCCGCATTGAAGCCACATAAGCCACTTTAAGCCTCCATTTCTCCTCTATAAAAATGGGGATAACAACAGCTATCATCTGAAACTAATTTTGAGCAGCAAATGGAAACTTGAAAATTGCCAAGCACTGTATAATTGTAAAGTAACATTATATTTCAAGACTCAAATAAAAAATATGTCACTGCAAAAGCAATCCTAGAAAGGGCCCTTTTGCCCCTGCCTCACTAAAAATTGAGTATCTGGCTGATGGAATGGTTCCGAAAGCAGAAGCCAGTAGAGCATGAGTCACATGCGCTTTAGCAACAGTTTGGATTCACCATCTGTGCCCAGTGTGTCTGAATAGAGGACCCCACATGTCTTCCACCAACCATCACAGAGTCAGGCAGAGAGCAGGTCTCAGACTTTTCTTCCTCAAGACAGAAACAATGTGGGAAGTGGCGTTCCCAGCAGACTACTCTTAGAGAGAGAAACCTGCAATTCTTTTGTCTGTTTAGTCATCCTTTTGTAGTTTAGGCAGATGAGGGCATTGCTGCAGTTATTTCAGAATCTCCTGTGGTTGGAGAAATTGCTTTACTGTTCTTCCCAGAGTTAAGTAACAAACTTCAGTTTCACACAATCATGATCAGCCATTTAAAAGAGTAAATAGCAGGTGCCTGGGTGGCTCAGTTGGTTAAGCATCTGCCTTTGGCTCAGGTCATGATCCTGGGGTCCTGGCATTGAGCCCTATGTCAGGCTCCCTGATCAGTGGGGAGTCTACTCCTCCTTCTTCCTTTACCTGTCCCCCTTGCTCATGCTCTATCATGTAAATAAATAAAATCTTAAAAAAAAAAAAAGAGTTTGAAATGGGCATATGTAATGAAATTTTGCCAGACTTGACATCCATGGAGTCTGTGGAATTATTGAGTGACATAAAACAGGTTTAATTGTGATCATTTTCAAAACTGAGCATCACCCTATCCTGATGTGTACCCTGGACTTCAGAGAATCTCATCTTTGGAGGTAAGAGCTGTGTCAAGTGCACTGAAGCACATGTCCAGCCCCTGAACTTCCATGCTGTTCCTATTCACCCACAATGTGATTTGAACTTATCTCATAGCTCTCTGATTTTCTTTGCTCATCTTTAGACAATATATTTATGGTCTACTCTATAAAGATGCCATGGGAATTGTGTGTATGTGGAGGTTCTCATATAAAAGACTCCAAATTCGAGCAAATTATTTCAATAATTGTGAACAATAAAAACGAGTGCTGCTGTTTTATTTGTTGAGGAAAAAAAAGGAACTATAGTCAGTAAGCATAAAGCACCTTTTCTCAGGGAAAAGTCTCAGGACTTTAAGGTATTTAAGACAAATTTTTCCATAAGCTACATTTATTATTTACTCCAATTTTGTATGTTGGTAAGAATAGACAATGCAGGAACTAGAGCAGGGGAAGAATCAGAGGCCTATAGGGTTGGAAAATGTTGAGTAGAATCCAAGAAGTTCTGACCACCAGACTTTTGGTTTCTTTTTTGGCCATGCTGCTTATTTAATTCAGGCTCCAAGCCCATCCTGCTAGGATGCTGGCTCCTTCATATGCAGGCAGATCACCAATAGCATAGGTACTGGTAAGTTGGAGCAAGCCAGTGTTACAATTGTCCTGGGCTTTTGTTTTTATTTTTCCTTATTGTTCCCTTGTTTGTGTATTTAGTAAAGGGCTTTTCCTGCAACAACATGTATTTTAATAGTCAAGGCAGTGGAGGAAGCAGGGTAGGAAGAGTCTGCCAGACTTCCTCAATTTGGCAAACAGAGGCTGCTCAGACTTCTACTTCTAAACACCAAGGCTATGAGAAGTGTGAGCAGAATCCATATAGTTATGACTGACTGTGAGTAGAAAGGAAGAGGATATATGAATGAAATCCCTAAATTGTAGACTTAAAAATTGATTCACGACCAATAAATGCAATTAGCATTTGACAAGGGAGGCAGTTTAACCAGGGAAACCATCATCCCAAAATATATAAGAAACTAGTAAAATAAAAGAAACGTTAGAAAAAAGAGTCATGTCTGTGTGATTCGTAGTTTATTACAAGGGGGACAAGGAGGTTGACTAACACCAAGAACGATCACTGCTGCTTGTGTTTTGTGACCACTGTCCAAGACAGATGACCAGAAGCATAATGTCTAACTCTTTTTTTTTTTTTAAGAGAATGTGAATTTCTTTTTTTTTTTTTTAATTTTTATTTATTTATGATAGTCACAGAGAGAGAGAGAGTGAGAGACGCAGAGACACAGGCAGAGGGAGAAGCAGGCTCCATGCACCGGGAGCCCAACGTGGGATTCGATCCCGGGTCTCCAGGATCGCGCCCTGGGCCAAAGGCGGGCGCCAAACCGCTGCACCACCCAGGGATCCCATAACGTCTAACTCTGATGACAATTCTGATATCCTTGACCTTAGGCCTAGACCACAAAGATGAAATGAAACCATAGCGCAAATCAAAACATTGTGAAAAATGGCTCACCTTGCCCTCCTTGGATAAATGCTCACAGACAAAACAAACAAACAAACAAAAGCCAAAAACCAAAACCACTCATGATGCCACTAGAGTCACCAATACTTCAACAAAATCGTGGTATGAAGTTGTCATCATCAGAGAACTCATTTCCAAAAAAGGCATTCCATCTTCTCAGGTAGTGTAATCCTTGCTTTACTTGTTGGAAGGAACTTCAACTAAACTTGGCAAGCTGTCTGAGGCTCTCTGGGCCATCTGGCAGCTGTGCAGCCATGTGTTAGACTCACTGACGTGGTCTGGGAAAGCCTAGCAGTGGAGGAGATTCTCTGTGGTTGCTGGCTGTGGTGATGTGGCTAGTTCAGGTGCTATACATCATCAGCTGGAAGCTGAAAGCATGACTCACAGGAGCTTGCTTTCCCTGGCCGCTCATATCATAGCTTCTTCAGAGCTGGAAAGAAGCCAAAGGGTGATGAAAATTCCTTTTTCATGAATGTGAACCCTCAGGATAAAGGTAGAGCTACTGGCTGTGAGCACCAACACACTGTTCCTGCATACCTGTTAAAGTGGCTTACAGTAGCAGAGGCCCTTTGAGGCTGCCAACAGCCTCCTTCATAAAAATTAAAGAAAAAAAGCCAAGGCTACAGGCTCTAGATTAGGGAGGTGAGAGAAGAGTTGTTAACACCGATGAAGCCCAGACATCATGCTATATGTACCCTTTTCATGACAAATCCTTAGGGCCTTGAAGAAGATGATGAGGAAGATGATGTTTCCCTCATTTTATCTGTGATGCTGTTGAGACTCTGAGAAGTTAAGTGCGTTTCCCTAAGGGTCACTCAACCAGTAAATGGTGGACCTGGGATTTGAAACTTGTAGTTTATTTAATCCAACAGTTTTCTTATTTAACTTAATCCATTTACCTATAGTCCATTAGTTGCTTAATCTACCTAACTACCAGTTTATTTAATCTCTTATGCTCTAAGTTTCCACTTCTGCAAAATGGGGCTAAAGCAACTTTACAGGTGGTTGATTAAATGAGAACTATATGACTTCAATAATAATAATATTAAATAAAAAATAGCAAAATTTTTAAAATAAGAAATATATGGGAAGTACTTAGCATGATGCCTCACATATAGCAGATTGTTGGTAATTTTAGTTTCCCATTTAATCCCATGTTTATAGATAGAATGTTCTGTATAAAAGATGAAAAGTAGCTGAAGGAAGGTCATATTCAGGTCTTAAACTGAGTAACTAAAAAAAAAAAAAAAAAAAAAAAAAAAAAAAAAAACTGAGTAACTTCTCCTAATCTTGAATATGTACTGTTTTGCTAAATGATAATAGATCAGGCCCAAACTCAGTTCCTTGCTTTCTCACTCTTTTGAATCCCCAAAGCTTTCATTTATCTTTCTGATTCTCAGTGGGAGAGCTGCATAAACTATAAGCACATTTCATTGTTCACCCTCTATGGTGCTTGAAGTCTGATCATTCAGAGAATCCACCAAATCTTTGAGGCAACTCCCAACTAAGCTTTCTGAAGAATTTCTAGAACCAAGATTGTCAAGGTTTCCTATGTATTGCAGCCCTGAGAAGCTTATTAAT
The DNA here is from genome assembly GCF_053574225.1 of Canis aureus. NCBI lineage: Eukaryota > Metazoa > Chordata > Mammalia > Carnivora > Canidae > Canis > Canis aureus. The sequence goes on along the minus strand of NC_135641.1, from coordinate 20,841,103 downwards.
AACGCAGATTCTCAAGCTCTACCCTCAGAGATCTTGATTCAGGAGGGTTAGAATATGGTCCAGGAATCTGAATTTTTAACTTTTAAATTTAAAATTTTTAATTTGGTAACTAGAATACAGGTGGTATAATGATTGCATTTTTGGTCACACTGGTCAAGAGGCTATATTTTCATAGGTCATAAAGACTTGGGATAAAGGAGAGGTGGATATGGATCTCTTAGGCTAATATAGACTCCAGAACTTAGTGAAGTAAGGGTGTGATTCTATTCATCTATGAAAATTTACTTTCATTGAGGGAGCTATATGAAAAAATGAGAGAGTAACAGTTAAGACCACTGTTGACTTTGCTATTTGACCAATAAAAAACTGAGATGACTAAAATGTTTGGTTGGTCCAATCTAGATGTCTTATTCAGCTCCATTTAATATATATTAAGGCAATTGCTATGGGTCATATGGAAATAATTCTAACATGGGGTCTAAACTCAGGAAACTTACAAGTTTAATGAGGGAAACAACATATTTCAAATAATTTATAATGTAGAGAAGGATGACATACTGCCAGTAGAAGGAATAAAGCATGGTAGGAGGCAGAAGAGGGAACAGTTCATAACAAGGATATTGGGGATATTTTTTATAAAGGAGATGGCGTTTGAACTTAACTTTGCAAAATAAATACAACTTTGAGAGGGATAAGACAGAGAAGGGCAGTCAAGATGGGGAAGTGTATAAAGTCTCAAAAGTCTGAAGGGACATAGGCTATTCTGAAAATGTTTCGAGAAAGCCAGAGAGGTAGGTTGCTGAAAGCTTTGGTTAGGAGTTGTTGCTAGGAAAGGCACTTATGTATTAGAAAGATGACTCTGGTATGACAATGAAGAGTAGACTACAAGAAGGCAGGCAGATGGACCAGCTGCCAGCAGGTGTCACAGTCTGGATGTGACTCCAGTATTAAGAGCCTAATAATGACAGGAAAAGGGAGATGGGTAGAGTTTATACCCATCCATCCTGATGTTCTCCCCAGTTGTCTAGAATAAACTAGACTATCAAGAAAGTGTGATGAATGATGAATAAAGACCAAAGCAGAAAAGAAAGGGAAAATATTTAGTAGGGAAAGAAGATACTGAAGATACTTGAAGTTTCCATCTTGGATTCCTCATTGGATGAATTTGTTGGCTAATATAGAGCACTCAGGAGAAACAGTAAAGAGTGAGGACTGATGAAGACCAAATCCAACATTTGTAGGGTTTTATAGATCTAGAACAGCAACCCACACCCTCTCTTTCTATGAGCTGTAGCCACCCTCCCCACACCCCAATAATGAGAGTCAGCCAATTGACCTTGAGGTTATGTGGAAATTATTTTTGAAATAGGTTAGGGACCAAAATTTATCTAATGAAGTACTTACCAAACTTGTGATTTTATTTGTGAGTTAAAATTTATAGACATAAGAATTAAGTTACATTGTCATTTATGCATTGAGGTTAAAATCACATGAAATCAAATAGCTTGAGAAAATTCTAGATATGTGGACCACTTCTTTTCAATGTCCTTGGCACACTTCTTTCTTTTTTTTTAAGATTTTATTTATTTATTCATGAGAGACACAGAGAGAGGCAGAGACATAGACAGAGGGAGAAGCAGGCTCCTCCAGTGGAGCCTGACGTGGGACTCATGGGTCTCTGGGACCACGCCCTGAGCTGAAGGCAGACACTCAACCATTGAGCCACCCAGGCATCCCAGCACACTTATTTCTTTCACATTTTCTTGGGTTGGGAATGGGAGAAAGGTATCTTGCAACATGTTTCTCAATTTCTAATATTTTATTATTTTTTTCCGAAAGATTTTATTTATTTTTTTTTTTGAGAGAGAGAGAGAGAGAGAGCAAGCATGAGCAGTGGGGAGAGGGAGAAATAGGCTTCCCATTAAATGGGGAGCCTGATGCAGGGCTCCATCCCAGGACCCTGGGATCATGACTTGAGCCGAAGGCAGCTGCTTAAACGACTGAGCCACCCAGGTGCCCCTTAATTTCTAATATTCTAAACAGAACTACAGACTTGTAAATCACTGTTAAAACAATGTTACAGTTTTCAAAGAGGACACTTTTCCCACAAACAAAATATTATAAACAGTGTTTAGAGTATTAGTCCAGCCTTTAAAAACCAATGTAACCAGTGAGATCATTGAATTAATTACTACCATCTGGCTGGGGATTTCAAGGTCTTAGAGAAAAGAGATCCTGGAAAAATTTTGAATAGGAAAAGTTTGCATTTGAGACCTTTCCCTAAAACCTCAGGACTACTCATGCCTGTCTTCTCAAGCCTGCCCTTCTCCTCCAAAAGGTTTTAGTCTATAACATGTGCTAAAACCTTCTTCTCTATCCTCCCTCTTGGAAGACCCAACCCAATATAGCTGATCTGGACTAGATGTGCGAGAATATCTGAATGAGCTAGTTTATAGCACTGCATGGATGATGAGTGACTGATAGCTCCTTAACCCTTCTGGAAATATTTGCCATTAAAAAAAAGCTAAAACCAAGAGTCAGTCACCCAACTGACTGAGCCACCCTGGTTCCCCTGAAATAAAGTTTTTTAACAAGATTCCTTCAAGCTAGGCACTTAGGCTGTTTTCTCAATTTTGAAACACATCTTTCTTCAAAATATGTGGGAATTGAAAACAATTAGATTATGTATTTGTTGAGAAGACATAGGAAGTCATCATTCAAGATGCTTCTAGAGAACCTGTATGTGGGTTGATGTCACTTTGAAAACTGGGAAGAGGCTGGGGTAGAAATGGGGGTACATGGAGTACGTTGCGTCCAGAGCAGTTGGCAGCTGCCTCCTATCGCTGTCATCTTTTTTCTTCAGCATAAAATGCACATAAATGGGGAGGAGCATTTGCACTGGATTGGCTCTCCAATAGGGTGGTTTAGGGGTCGATTCCCTTTTAAATCACCAGTTGGCTGAGAAAATCTACTCTGTGAGATGCCCTAGAGGCAATTCTAAGTCAGGGTTGATTGAAGGGAAACAGGATATGATTTCACAGAGACTTTTTGCTCTGCTTTAAAAAAGCATCATTTTAGGGGCACCTGGGTGGCTCAGTTGGTTAAGCGCCCAACTCTTGGTTTCATCTCAGGTCGTGATCTCAGGGTCATGAGATTGAAATTGAGATTGAGCCCTGTGACTGCTCTGTGCAAAGGGCAGAGTCAGCTTGTCCCTCTTTCCTCCCCTGGCAAATGTGTGCTCTTTCTTTCTCTGAAATAGATACATTTTAAAAATAGATTAAAAAAATATAAAAAAGCATCATTGTATAATTCAGCGAGGCTCCTAGGGAATCTCTAACAAAAAATATAGCAGCAATTGGTCATTTGGTCTGTGGTCAATTTTCTTGGTTCATTATTTAAAATAAAAGGAACAAAAAGACCAGTATTTGAAAAAAGCAAGCATTTATGTAAATATGTAGTCTTTCTTCTAGAGCTTTCAGGAAGCTTAATTTAAATTTTTTCCCTAAAAGTAATCTGGCTACAATTTAGCTTTCATCTTAAAATCAGAAGCAATAGCACCTATGTTGGTATTTGATATTATAAGCAGAGGGATGGTTCATAGCCTATTTACATATCTCCCTTACTTTATACAGAAGAAAATAAATGCCCAGGGAGCCTAAGTGACTTGGCTAACACCTCCCAGCTAGTGGGAAATAAGGGGTCTCTAATATATACGAGCATGTACAAAGTGCCCAGCAATTACTGAAGGTCATTGTGCCTGGGTGCTTTACATACATTACCTGTTTTAATCCCTACAAAGTAGATATTAAAGAGCCAGCCATATGGGACGCCTGGGTGGCTCAGCGGTTTAGTGCCTGCCTTCGGCCCAGGGCATGATCCTGGAGTCCCGGGATGGAGTCCCACATCAGGCTCCCTGCATGGAGCCTGCTTCTCCCTCTGCCTCTCTCTCTCTCTCTCTCTGTGTCTCTCATGAATAAATAAATAAAATCTTAAAAAAAAAAAAAAAGAGCCAGCCATAAATACCATTTATCAAGTCTTCTCTGTACTAAGTACTTTCATTCCTTATCTCAAATCACCACAACCACACTCTGATACGGATACAGTAAGTCTTCTTTTACAATAGAGACCTAAGGTGCAAAGGAGTCTTGCCCAAGGTCACTTTTAAATAAAAACTAAGTCAAGGATTCCCACCCAGGTCTACCTCTCACATGAAGAATCTGTGTGTTTCTCATTCTCTAAAAGGTTTTCAAAATGCAAGTCACAATGGTGATAGTGAACTCAATTTGGTGGTTCACAAGCATTTAAAAATAAATAAAAAGAATAGAATGCCACAGGGATAGCCTAATTTAAAAATAGAGTATATCACATCAGCTATATATATGTCTATTTTTTGTGTGTGTGTGTGTCCAGCACAACCAAGCAAGTAAGTAAATTCTGACACTATCTACCTAGAGATAGCATCACGTCCCACAGGTTAAGGAGGATTGCTCCCTGACCCCCTTCAGATGCCATTTGGAAAGTCCAAGTTGTCACTGATGCTTCTGACCAACCTGCTGTAAATCAGTTTTTTATGACCCCCTTTTTGGGTTGGATTAATTTGCTAGAGTGGCTCACAGAACTGAGAAACATTTTACTTACTAGATTACCAGTTTATTTTAAAAGGGTGTAATTCAGGAACAGCCAGATGGAACACATGCATAGGGCAAAGTATAGGGACATGGAGCTTCCATGCTCTCTGAGCAAGTGCCCCCCTCCCCCCATTTCCATGTGTTCACCAACACAGCGGCTCTCTTTTTGGGTATTTATGGAGGCTTCAATACATACGCATGACAGGTTAAACCACTGGCCATTGGTGATTGAACTTAATCTCCAGCCCTCCTCCCCTCCCTGGAAGTGGTGGTGGTCAGGGAAATGAAAGTTCCAACCCTCTAATTATGTGGTTGGTTCCCCTGGCATTCAGTCCCCATTCTTTGGTGCTTTCCAAAAGCTACCTTATTAACATAAACTCTGGTGGGGTTAAAAGGGGATGTTATGAATAACAAAAGAAAACTTCATGACTCATCAATGTAGGAAATTACAGGTTTTAGGAGATCTGTACCAGAAACAGAACACAATCAAATATAGATTTACTATAAATCACAATACATGTGTATGTATGTTTTGATGTTTTTTTGTGGGGCATGGTCAGCCTTTGAAAGCTACTGCACTGGAACACAACCAATCTGTCTAAACCTTAACAAAGCATTGGGATACAGTATAGTTAACTACCTCCCTGCAGGTTATTAAAGCAGTACCCAGATCTGCTGTGGGTCCTTCCCATCACATTCTCAATGGCAGCAGTGTTACATTCCACTGAACTTGATCTACAGAGGATTCTTTCTCTACCCTGACACCAGCTGTCTAACATGTGGTCCCAGGAATATGGGTCAACACAACCAAGTCCATGCCCAGGCATTTCAGCAAGCCCATGTCTCATGCATGACAAAGTCTATAAATTAGAAGAACATCATCATTCAGTGTAAAAGATGACAGTCCATACCTGTACAACTTGAGTCATTGTTATTTTTCTGCCCTTAGGTTGTCATGAAAGAAAAGACTACAACATACCCCACTTAAAATAGACCAACAAAAGAGTTGGAAAAAGCACAATTCATTTTATAAGCAGTAGTAAGTTTTACAGTGAGAGGAAGCTTTGTTAGTGATAGTGGTTACTCTTTTTTTTTTTTTTTTTTTTTTTTTTTTTTTAGAGGTGACTCAGTTTATTATTCTCAACCTAACTCCATCTTTCCCACTTTAGGCTCCAACATTACACACAGCTGCCACCTCCATAACAGCTAAGCCCCGGGGAGGTAAAGAGGGTAAACCACAAAGTCTGAAAGCCTAAGAAAAGCCAAAGTTATACAGCTCTCAAAAAAGGAAACTGCAAGAAGGGCTCAGTGGACAGTTTGTATAAGGTGGGCAATACTCCCTTGACCTGGCCAAATGCAATAAATTCTTGGGCTCAATCATCGTTCAAGGTTGAGGCCATCAATGCTGTGTGCAGGCTTGGATTTCCACAGGGTCACCGGGTATCATCCACCACGTGAAAGGGGCTCCAGCGGGTTGGAGACATGCAGTGTCCACCTGGTTCAGGGTCCTGATGCCCTCGCGTGGGCTCGGGCTCACGGCAGCTTTGGCCTCATCCTCCAGCTCATCTAGGAAATGCTCCTGGGACACGGAGTAGGAGGTGTAGCCATAAATAGCTAACACCACGGCCCCGATGCAGCAGGCCGGGTCAAGATGTTCCGGGTCCGCCTTTGCGGCAGCCTCTTCTGCCACTGGGCGAGCTCCACCTGCTGCATGAACTACAGCTGCGTGAGAGTCACCTTCTCCTGGGTCGGGTCGATGCGCTGAGCCACAGGGGCCTGTCCACTCTTAGTATTGAAAGGGTCACCTGCACCAGGCGCTGCCATGTTGCTGCTCCACCCTTCATAGTCCCAATAGTGGTTACTCTTGATGAAGGTCCCATATTATTTTGAGAGATCCAAAGACCAATAAGGCTAAAGGTCCAAGTCCAGCTGGTATTTCAGGCATAGTAATGTCACAGGGGAGGAACTAGAAAGGCATGCCATGTAACATTAACTGCCATGGTAATTAGTTCAACGTTATATAGAAAATGTGAAGAAAGAGCTTTGGTATAGTGTGGTGAAAATAACTAGATTGGTTTGAATCTAGGGACTGGTATTTATTTCTGTAAATTGACTGAAATGAGAAATATATACTAGTATCTGGTCAAATATATGTAATAAAAGGAACTAAAAATTTAGATTCTTAGTGAAATGATACTCTTTTTTTTTTTTTTAAGATTTAATTTATTTATTCATGAGAGACACACAGAGAGAGGCAGAGATATAGGCAGAGGGAAGAGCACGCTCCCGGTGGTGAGCCTGATGTGGGACTCGATCCCAGGACTCTGAGATCATGACCTGAGCCAAAGGCAGATACTCAACCACTGACCCACCCAGGTGCCCCATGATATCCTGTTTAAAAACAAACAAACAAACAAATATGAACTTGGAACTTAAGATTGTCTTTGTATGAGCTGAATGCTAAACTGGTATCCCAAAGAACTCTTTATTTGTTAGCTTGCTTTCTGGATATGTCAGATTTGATAGGGCATCAGTGAAAAAGATCAAAGATCCATGATTTTCTTTCATTCATTGGACATTTTTGAATTGCTGTTTCTGTGGTTGGCATTATGAATAAAAAAACCCAAAAACCTTACCTTGACTGCTTTCTGTTTAATCCATTGACAGGCCTTTCTTCTTGCATTGTCAACAATGAGCTGAGAGCCTATCACTCTCATCTCTTTTACAAGGAGACTTCTCATCTGTTCCTCCGTCTGGGGAAGTTTGTCCTTCACCTTCCAGCTCTAATTTACATAGAATCTTTATGTTTACTCATTAAATTTCCTTAAACAATACTTCTGCAAGATGGCTTTTTCAAAATCTATACTCCCTTTTGTGACAGTATAAAATAACTCATTAAACAGAACCTGGCAGGCAGGAAGAATTCAAATGCTGGCTAATTATCTACTTGTTAATTATTAGTCAATACCTTTAAGATACTCTGGTTGCTATCAATGTTATACAAATTCATTTCCTTGTTAAAACTATGTTTTATTGAGAGTAAAATAAATAATTTTGCCTCTTTTTGAGAATTAAATGCCTAATATTCTGAAAAAGAGCCCCAGCCCTATGTGGTAGATAGTGCCATGGGGTCCATGTTCTAAGGGGAGGAAATTGAGGCAGAGGGGATCAGTGAATTTGCCCAAGGTCTCAGATGGGAGGTAGTGGAGCAGGGTTACCGACCACAAGCTGGCTTCAAGTCTATACCAGTGACCAATCTGTACCACCTAAGGAACCAGCTGATTTAGGACACAGTGCATGCTAGAATGAACTTGTGATTACCAGCCTGTGAAAGTGGACTCTGGGTTTATCTCATCTCTGTCTTTAGCTCACTTTCTGGTCTTGGGTAGGTCACAACTTCTCCAGATCTTGATTTCTTACCTCCAGAAGTTAAAAAAAAAAAAGAGAGATTGAATCAAATGATCTTTTTACTTGTTGCCCTTAGCTCAAACTCTGAATCTTTATTGTGAGTCAACCGGGAAGAAGGAGGAGTACATTATTATTAATAGCCGTTCATTATTAAGGAAAAAGGATACCTGCTTTTGAGAAAGAGTTTTTGATGCTTCTAAAGGAAGCCCGAAGGGCAAACTGTAACAGATCTGCAGAGGACTTGGGAAAAAACCCAAGAAAGAAAAAGAAAGATGAGGGACCCGACGTGGTGCTCATCTAGAACACTGAAAACAAAAACAAACAGAACAAATAAATTAGAGGAAAGAAAACTATACAGCCCCCAAATAAAATAGACCATCTTACCAAAATTTCTTTCTCTTCAGAATGAAGAAATACTGGAAAGCAGTCATGATGGGGAGAACCCTGGACAAGAGCAGCTTGAGAGTCCTGAAAATCTTTCCCCTACCAGGTAAGATTGCAGATCCCTGGCAGGAGTCATTTTAACTCCTTGGGGTGCAGGGGACGGATCGGAGGGTATCTTCTTGTTTTAAATCTCATTGCTCATTTTTCCTAGATAAAATCACATATTTATTCTATATGTTAAGCTTTATTTATGTACCTGAGAACAAACTCATGGATCTCAGGGAGGCAACAAGCAAGAGTTACAGATGACTTATAAACCAAATTCCAAGGATACCCAGTATTTTAAAAAACAAATTATCAAGAAAATAATAAATATAAACTAATATTGGTAGATTGAATTAATGCTTTGAAAGCATTTAAAGGCAATAGGTTCCCCAAAGACCTAATTTATACAAATTCAATGCTATTTTTGGACTATAGGAAGGTGTTTGCATTTATGTGAATACTCTGCAGTTCCAAAAGCCTAAATAGGGTGGTAAATACTAAAAGCATAAGGGGAAATGCATTATTTAAAAAAATCTTCTTTATACTCAAAATCTCCATCATTAGCTCTAGTCTAGCAATCATCACATTATTTATATCCACATCATTTAATTTACTGATTTATGAGCCACTCTTTTGCCCAGGGACTATAATACTTACTTAGCAGGCTTTCAAAATATGCCTGTAGAACGAATGAACCAATATCTTTAGGAACTTGCCACTTGATTAAAGCCCCTATTTGTTTAATTAGACTACTTTATACTCTTTAAGGTGTACTCAAGGAAACATGTGGGCTCTAACTGACTGAAATGTTATCTCTCAGTTATAATAAATGACCCACATCAGCATATCAGAAAGTGTTTTCAGTTGGGTTGCCTCAGAAAAGCACCACTTGACAATGTGTTCTGTTGTCCTTAAATGACAGTGTGTGTGTGTGTGTGTGTATACATACATAAATATACATATATATTTTTATATATGTATATAAATTTATATTTATTTATATATGTAAATATATGTTTTATATTTATATAAATATATATTTATACATAAATATATATTTATTTACATAAATATATATATATATTTTTTTTTTTTTAAAGAGAGAGGAAGTGTGAGCAGGGAAGGGGACAGAGGGAAAGGGAGAATTCTAAGCAGGCTCCACATGAAGCATGGAGCCCAACTTGGGGCTCAGATCTCATGACTCTGAGATCATGATGTGAGCTGAAATCAAGAGTCTGATGCTTAACCAACTAAGCCTTTTTTCCAGGCACTCCAGAAAAAAACAAAAACAAAAACAAAACAAAAAAACACAATGATTTTAAGCATTATGTGATAGCACTGTGCACAGTCCCTACCTTCAGAACTTCTGTTTTGGCTAGGAAAAAACACATGAAACAATTAATAGATAGTACAATAATATATGTGATTAAGTATAGGTTTTGAGAGGAGGGCAGGAAGAGATGCTTAATGGAAGAGCACAGTTAGGGTTGGATTTTCAAGACTTCAATAGATACAGGGGAAATGATGTTCCATTGGTTAACTTACACAAGCTGTGGTCATGAATGAAATTTAGTGGCAGTGGGAAAAATAAAGCTACAGGGAATAAAGAAGAAAAGGAAGATTCCATAAGGCTTTGGGAACCAGGTAGAAGAGATTAGATTTGATGCTCAATACAGTAAGAAGCCTTTGAGGTCTGGAGCAAAAGAATATCTACAACCAAAAAAATCACTTCCAAGGTTTGAAAACATACCAAGATTGAATCACACCCTATCTTAGGCTAAGCACTGTGCAGGAATCAGGTAAAAAGCAGATGAGAACATACTTTGGACAAATATACTGAAGCAGCACTCAGAAGCACACCTAAGAACGTTCCTGACATTAATAGACTAGAGCTTAATTTGAATCTACTTTCTGACACTTAATGATATCAAATAAAAGGAAAATATGACCCTTTCAAATGGTGTCTTATGGCACCATGACTACAGGTTTTCATCTCTTTCCTGAACAGTCTAGTAGAAGAGAATTCCCCCAACTTAGACATTCCAACATAACTCCTTTAACAAACAAAAGAAGAAAAAAAAAAGAAGCATTTTAGGTGATTCCATGGCAGAGGACACAATAATCCTCTATCCTAGGCACAACAAGTCTGAACAGCAACAGGATTAAGATTGTGTACTACAGACCTCCCTGACATTAAACAGAACAAGTTGGTGATATAAACAAACAGTGTCCACACAGGAGTTTAGAAAGTTTGTGAAAATACACACCTGCTGACAATTTGCAAGTTGTTTATTGGAAATCACAGATTTATTTTTAAAAACTCACTAATTATTTTGCCATACAAGAGCAAAATTCAAATAATATAAATATTTAACATACTGGTATAAAATTAATAATATGGAAAAAAGATGCAAATCAACCAAGAGGTAAAAAGGTTTTAGCAATAATACTGTGTACAACCGTCATATACTCAAGTGACCATCCAGGCTGATAGTTATTTTCCCTTTGTTGACGATTTTTGAGACAGCCCTGCATTAGAGCACCAAAAAGTTTTTTCCTTCTTTTTTTAAAAGGCTGGAATCCTTTTATTTACAAATAGTCTTCTCAGTACTTTAAATCTACTGAAGGAAGCATCTAGCAATTTCCTTCTTATTAAAAAAGGAAGTGCCTTCATATTTCCTTTAAATTTAAATCTGTTCCATTCTATTCGAAGCAAAAATGAAAAGATGAACACAGTTGAGGAGAGCTCTTGCAAATAAATAATTGCTTCACAAAAGTATTGCTGTAAACAAGATAATTTCAATGGCCAGAGAGACACTTATGTTTTCAACCAATGGAAAATTTAAACAGTTACAGGTATAGATACACAGGGTGTATGGCCAAAAGGCAAATGGTTATTAAAGAATCAAACTAATAAAAATTAATTATAAACCAGCTTTGTCAAAATGTGATTTGGTTACCTATAGTTTTTAAAATTGGTCAGAAAATTTAAACTGTAATGATCTAAAAACGCTGACCTACTCTGAAAGTAACTACAAACCTAGAATGGTTGACACTGTGGTTTCGACATTAGTTAAAAATTCTAAATTATCTGAGCAATTAATGTAAACAAGCCTCAGTTTTCAAAATAGGAAAAAAATTAACGAAAAATTTCTGTAAACATTAAAAAGCTATCTGCAAAAAATTACAGTATTTATCATCATCCAGTTGTGTTTACCAAGAATTCTTTTAGTTTTTTTTTCTTTTGCATATTTCAGACATTTAATGAAATGAGACATCTTAGTTTTCCCTAACAGGCACCTCTGCAGAGAGGGGTTTTATAATCAGTTCAACTGCTTTTGCTGAAGTCACCATTTTGGACTTGATATAATCCCTGCGACAATGGACATCACCTAGTTCTTTCTGTAGTGAGGGGAGGTTGTTGCATCATGGCCACATTTTTATCCTGCTCTGTAAGAACAATGCAACTTCCTCTTTTAGAGAGCTCAGCCACATCTCTTTGAATATATGAAGTTTCACAAGTATTTAAAACCTTATCCTGGTGACTTTTCTATCACTTCATTCTGCTTTCAAATGTGAAATATTTCAGAGTTGATGACACCTCCAATAGTCATTTTGATGAAAGAACTGATTTTTAAAAGATAAAATAGCTTTGATTTGATGCTGAACGCTCAGTTTTAAAATCTGAACTTGGAACAAAGTACTGTGGTTAATGAGACCTTGTTGAGAAGGGGTAGGCTAATTTTAGTCATCATTACAATAATTTATAAACTAAGAATTCTGTTTTATAAATTACAGAAAGGGAGGCTTCTAATGTTCTATTTTTCTTTTTGAAGTTGTCTTCATTATTATATCCCTTTGTGCAAATTACATTCAAATAACTACCTTAAAAACAGACCAATATTGAATATTTAAAAACCAACTGAAAATTCATTAAAATTGGCTTATTTGAATTAACAATGATTTCTCCCTAGAGAAAGACCCTGTGAGTAACAAACTGCCCATATTTTGTGTCACTTCTAATAATCAAGAAAACCCACATGAAGTACCAGTTAGGGAAGAGCAAATGATAGCTCAAATTTCACATTAAACTTTGAAAAAAAAAAGCTATATTTTAAATGACAACACTATCTAGGTAAATTAGCTACATGGATGGGACAATAAGTGATTTGGTTATTTATAAAGAAATCGTGTACATTTTCCCAAATCTTCTCTGAAGAACAGGAACTTTCTTTTACCAGGTTCAAGTACGTTCTCCTATGCCAATCTTCCCCTGGCCTCCATTTCCCCCGTCAAGTGCTCTCTAATAAAAACTAATTTGTAAACCTGGTCCAACAATATATTCATTTCTTTGAAATGTTGTACTATACATTCACTTGGTATTTTCCAAAAGCAGTTACCCTAACACCAAAGCACCTTAATAACTTCTCTATGCCTCCAGTATACACATGGCATTAAGTGAGAACTTGAATTTCCCTTTAGCTTTGTTTTCATAAATCTTTTCTAAATATAAATTCCTTGAAATGAATCTAGGCAATGAAGTAGGTAAGTTACACTGAATAGCTTCTAGAATCAAAGAAACATTCTGATAGACTGAGTTTTCAAAACATTTCTTTGTTTTTTTTATAATCATTTTACTTAAGGTATCGACAAATATCTAAAGTTTTTTTCATCCAGTTTGGCTCAGTGACAGTGAAAACATAGAACATTCAAGTACCGTTAGGCAAAGGCGGCCCTACAAGGATATGTGTCCACATAGGTCAATTTGCAAAGGAGAACTATCTTAATTATCCTGCAGTATATTTGACCAAAAAACCCTCTTGAAACTGTTTTTACTTTCGGGTCTGTGGCATCCCTCCAGAGGTCCTGAAGATCTTGAACATGTCCATGAGATGTCATCATTTTATTATAGATGCAGGGATGATAAGGAGTTTTACCTTCCCCAGAGAAAAACACATGGTGTTGTGGTACTATCCCCATTTTATTGGCACACAGGCCCATGAACACATCATCTATGTAAAGACTTGAGTTAAGTGTCTGTGATGCCTCGTGGACTTTAGCGGCTACGTCACCGGAGATCACATAGGCGGCTCCAGCAGTATAGTCAGGGTAAGCCGGCCACTGATACATTTCATAGGGGACATAGTATTTGCTGCGTTTGTCTCTTACAGGAGGAGCACCACGATGAACCCGACCAATCCAAAAGTCCTGAACACCCATTTTTTCTAAACTTTGAAGGTATTCAATAAGATTTGGCATATGAATAAAGATGTCATCATCAGCAGTCATAAGAAATTTGGCATGTGGACAAAAGCTGTTTGCCCATCTGAACTGCAGAAGTAATTTAAGAGTAAGATTATAGAAAGAATCAGCAAAGTCTTGCTGAATTAGATCATTGTACATTTGATCTTCCCAAACCAGTTTTCTTTGCAGTTCCCCCCTTGTCAATGGGTTAGTAGGTGTTCCTAGAGCAAACAGAGTTTTGATGTTGGCATTAAGTTGAGACTGAACATACTTCTCATTGCCCCATGTTTTTCTAATCGCATGACGTCGATTGTAGTTTTCAGGAGCAGTTTTTACAAACAGTAAAAGGAGGATGTCTTGTGCCTGACACTTCTCCTCATGGTTAATCAAGTACTGGTAGCGAGTAGCTCCATCTGCACTATGCTTAAGAGACAGGCTGTCATTTACAAAGTCATAGCTGTTTATGAGGTATCTGTAGGAGTAGGACTTCATATGGCTCACAATGTGATTATCGATTGGGTCCCAAAAAAACATGAGGCTTAGTACAAAACAAGTGGCAAAGAGCTGAACAAACTGCCATTTTTTTACTCTTCTGCCACTAACAAACATTCTGACATCCATTCAGGTCTGTTTTTATTTAGGATTGGTTTTGAATGGGCGCTTGCTTCTTCGAGACCACAGAACTGTGTATCTTGCAGAACAGATGTCCATCTTAACAATACATGTTAGTCATTAAAAAAGTAGGAGCTTCTTGTTTCACAAAATATTTTCTTTTAACACCATCTTTTTCTGAGATTGCAAGAAAGAGTGGAACACACTGTAGAATGAGGATGCCAGCACATCACAATTTGCCCACACTGGCATCCTTCGTTAACTTAGGTGATTGGCCTCAGGCAGCTATTCCATGTACTTCTTTTTGTGAGAGTGCAGTGCCATCTGGTAGGGTCAGGAAGAGAAAAGATGACAGGTGAATGGGTTAGAGTTAACAAAAAGAAAGAAACTACGTTTCATTCCTTAAAAATGAAATGTAACTTGCCTGATGTGGACAGAAGGTGATGGACAGAAGTCTGTGAAAGAAGCTAGTATATAGCAGAGGCATATAGATATTTATTTTTTGGTGGGGGAGGGGGAAGTATAGGGAAAGGGAAAGAACCACTCTCTACCATCCTCCCATTCAAAATATAGAGACCCTTTTCTCTTCTCAACCTTACAAAATAAAAAGCCTCCTAAAATAAAATGGCTATCAGCCTATATACTTACAGTTCAAAATCTCACATGGGTTTGTCCATGAATATATTGATTTGCAGTAGCTTGCGAGGTCACTTTGTTTTATTGCAGTTTCCAAACACTCCCTTTTTTACAAGTTGAAGGTTTGTGGCAAGCAAGGGTTGCCATTTTTTCCAACAGCATTTGCTCTCCTCATGTCCCATTTCGGTAATTCTCATATTTCAAACTTTTTCATTAATATATTTATTTTGTTTTTTTTTTAAAGATTTTATTTATTTATTCATGAGAGACACAGAGAAAGAGGCAGAGACATAGGCAGAAGGAGAAGCAGGCTCCCTGTGGGGATCCCAATGTGGGATTCCATCCCAGAACTCTGGGATCACGCCCTGAGCCGAAGGCAAATGCTCAACAGCTGAGCCACCCAGGTGTCCCTCATTAATATATTTGTAATGGTGATCTGTGACCAGGTGATTGTGACTCGTTGAAAGCTGGAGTGATGGTTAGCATTTTTTAGCAATAAATTATTTTTAAATTAAGGTATGTACATTTTTTTAGACATAATGCCATTGCACACTTGTTAGATTACAGTATAGTGTAAATGTAACTTTTATATGCACTGGGGAATCAAGAAATTCATTTGACTCCCTTTACCATATTTATGATATTATGATTTTATGACCACCTTATTGTGGTGGTCTAGAACTGAACCAAACCAAACAGCATCTGAAGGTATGCCAGTATGTATAGTCCAAGGCAAAATAGATGAATGATGAAAAGCAAGTTCATGATAGTTAAAATTCACTGAAGCTTGTCCTAGACAAGACAGGAATAAGAGTAAGATTTTGTTTGAAAAAAAAAAAAAATGAAGGTTTTTTTTTTTTTTTAAGATTTTATTTATTCATGAGAGACACAGAGAGAGGCAGAGACACAGAGAGAGAGAGACAGGCTCCCCATGGGGAGCCTGATGTAGGACTCAATCCCAGGACCCTAGGATCATACCCTGAGCCAAAGGCAGATGCTCAACCACTGAGCTGCCCAGGTACCCCGAAAATAATCAAGGAGTCAAGATACATTTTCAAAGGCGTAGCCCAAACTCTAACCAAAATGACTTTGTGAGCCCCAAATTATACAGTCATCTTTTTTCTGTTCTTTTTCATTTGGAAACTCAACAGGCACCTCAAATTTAGCGTGTTCAAACCAGAAAGTCAGGCAATTTATTCAAAATTGCTGGCTCTTCTACTGCACTGTATCATGCATCTAACCCAGAAATCTGAAAAACTGGAATCACATTATTTAACTCAAGTCTTTATGCAAGTTAAATGGGAATATACATAGATATGTAAATAGGAGGAAGTAAATAGATAATTACCTTGCATACAGGGACACTCAAATGCCATTTCTAACCCCTTCAACTGTCTTCTTCCCTAAAAGTTGCTGTTTCCGTTTTTCCTTTCTTTGTGCCTGACTGCACTTCATACATCTATGCGAGAAATCTCAAAGTCCTCCTTTTCCTCCATTCCATAACCAGTTATTTAATCCTATGAACTGCTTCTTCCAAATCTCTCTTTGCCTCTTCGTGTTTTTTTTTTTTTAAGATTTTTATTTATTTATGAGAAACACAGAGCACGGCAGAGACATACACAGAAGGAGAAGCAGGCTCCATGCAAGGAGCCCGATGCGGGACTTGATCTTGGTACTCCAGGATCACACCCTGGACCAAATCGCCTCTTCATGTTATCATCACTTCTCAATCAGAGCAGTGCAGCAGCCAAAATGACCCCTGACCAACCCATCCTCTACCCTAGAGTGACCTTTCTAAAACTCAGATCTAACGAGACTAACTGAGCTCCTTAACCCCCTTCAGATGCTCTCTACTGTTTGTCAGTACCAAAGTACTGGCTGAAAGCTCAGCCCTGCTTACTGCTTCACACACGGCAGCCTTTATGCCACCAGTCCTGTGGCCTGGCGAGCCCTGCTCCCCTTGCTAATAATCCCTGGGTGGTTCAGTGGTTTAGTGCCTGCCTTTGGCCCAGGGCGTGATCCTGGAGTCCCGGGATCAAGTCCCACAGCAGGCTCCCTGCATGGAGCCTACTTCTCCCTCTGCCTGTGTCTCTGCTTCTCTCTCTCTCTCTCTCTCTCTCTCTCTATCTCTTATGAATAAATAAATAAAATCTTAAAAAAAAGAAGAAGAAGAAGAAGAAGTATACTAATTCTAAGTTCTACAGGCATCCTTCTCTGGGAAGTCAGAATTGAGGCCACTACCACCAAAGATTTTTCTTATCTGTATTACCACAGTACCTTCTTGCACCCATCTTCCTGGACTGACTTTTTATTTAATTAAATTGCCTCCCCCAGTTACACTGTGAACTCCATGATGTCATAGATACCCTAACCTTGGCTTCCGGATCAGTGCCTGACACCTGGTAGGCATTCTCTGAATGTTGGTGCCAAGAACCATGGTGGGAATGGAGCCACTTTCACTCAAACAGCTGGTCACTTGGGAAGACCTGCGGTCAGGAGGCCCAGTCAGTCACATGTCCTCTCCTTTCTCCTGTGACTAGGAGACAGCTAGCTATTCCCTTCCTCGAGAACTCTGTCCCCAGAGCTTATCCAAAGCATGATATATCCTTTTGCCTGGAGAAGTAGTATCTCCCCTCAGGGTTAACATGTCAGTCTCCTGAACTTTCAACAGACTGACAGGGAAAAGACCATGAAAGCTCTACCCAGTCCAGGCTGGCTGGGTAGCTGAGCTCACATCACAAGTCCCCAGGAAAAGGCTCTGCTTTTGTGTCTCAAGATCTCAACCACAAGTCCCCACCCTTTGGCCCTGCTATGTCACTGAGAGCACCCAGCTCTATTGACCTAACCTTGGCTGTGGGGCGTCCTTGCCCAACCTCTGGCCTTTTACATATAGCTATATTACCTATCTCCCAAAGTTTCTCCGTGTTAGGGTGATAACAGGCATGCAAAAGTCTGTTGGGGTGATAACCAGGCATGCAAAAGTCCAAGGATTACGGGAGAGCCAACCCTTGCTGAGACTTTGTCCAGAGATAATCATCTTATCCCCTAAGACATCAATTTTAAAACTTGCTAGTGCCTCTCAGAAAGTTACAACCAGTATCTAGAAAAGAAAAAGAAAGAACAAAATAGAGAATGGGGATCCCTGGATAGCTTAGCGGGATCACCTGCTTTTGGCCCAGGGCATGATCCTGGAGTCCCGGGATCGAGTCCCACATCGGCCTCCTTGCATGGAGCCTGCTTCTCCCTCTGCCCGTGTCTCTGCCTGTCTCTCTCTCTCTCTCTCTGTGTGTGTGTGTCTCTCATGAATAAATGAATAAAATATTTTTAAAAAATAGAGAATGGCATAGGGCACTGAAAGTAGTGAAGTGTCATTTTATGAAACTTTTGGTTTTACATATATGTGCCTTTCAGGTTGTAATGTAAAATGCATTTTGTGTGTGTGTACTTTATCATCAAAAAAGCAAGAAATACTACTTTAAGGGATAGATCAGTATCAGTAATTTCCCCTCTTGGTTTGGCTGGTCATGGTGGACCAAATGCTCTAGAGGAAAATGGAAAAGACAGTGGAAAATACCAGTTTCTGTTGGTCGCATCTGCCTAAACTTGGCAGAATCACTTTCATGGCAGGGGAAATAGGTACTTCCTCTCAGTCTTAACAGTATTCACTTAGATAAGGGTCCACCTGTGAAGGTGGGTATCCCCTTCTGCCTGTAGAACTGGAGGCTTAATGTAAAGCAACAGAGAATTCTTAAGGGCAGATTTATAAGACCCTGTGTTTAAGAATTCTAAGAAAATTAGCGATTGAAACTAATCTGCAGGTTCTATTCCAACAGACCCTGGAAAAGAAACAGAGGAGAGTAACCTTTGGAACCACAGGCAAAACTAGCTTCCCGTTTCTGAGCAGCTGCACTCATCATGTTGCAATGACAGCTCGCTTTGCACCTATTCCCAGTTGTTTACAAGTCTGAGCTTCTTGCTAGACAATTAGCCCACAGGCCTAACTCCTCTAGAACCCACATGCACACTTGACTCAGAGGCCCTCCTATCTCTCTAATGAATAGGGCCTCTTATTCATCTGGCTGCAGAGTTCTGCTGCTAACATGCATTTTAGCAGCCAGCCCATAACATGCATTTATCCCTCTGCTCCTCACCCCTGCCACATATGTAGTTACCTTATTTTCCTGTGTCTCTTCACCTGTTCCCCATTGACCTCAAAGAGTCAAAACAGTTTCTGAAAAATGACAAAGAACCTGTCATAAAGCCAACAACCCACACCACTTATTTAGGTTAGAACAGCAGTGAAATTCTAAAACAAGACTTCTCCAATCTCAGCAGCTTGAACTGTTTAGCTATCATTTATACCAATCATAACCAAATTCCACTGATAGGACTGATCTGATGAGGGGAAGATCAGGAAAGGTGAACTACTCTTTCGCAGTGCCCAGTTCTCTTTTAAGAACACCTGAGCTCCTCCAAATTGAACATAGTCACTCGACAGCCTCGCCCAACCAAAAGCAAAATGCACCTCCATGGTCTAAACTCATTAATTACAACCAAGCGGTGTTGCCCCAGCCCCGGCTTTGCTGATGGGATACCACACACGAGCAATGGACACCCACTCTCCTGGTTCCCAGAGTCTGAGGGCTCGCCTGAAGCACACCTTCTAGCTTCCATATACAAAGTGCAGGGGAGGGGACTGCAGAGAAACCACACAGGCTTGCCTGACCTGGAGAAAAGAGAACGCTGGGCCTGACAAGAAACAAAGGACCCAGATAATGCCTGTGAGCTCAGTAGCCATCCCCACCAGAACGCTGTGCCTGCAGCTTCCTTTGTGCGCCCAGAGCTGTGTTCAGGGACCAGGCCACAGGCGGCAAGCTCCAGGGCTACCCCCAGTTTGGGGCCAGGATCATTGTGTAACCTTGGGGCAACCCTCACTGTACTCCGATTTGGTGACTTCATCTGCAAATTGGGGGTGAATGTCAATGGATTGTAACTAAGGGATATAAAAATTACAGATGACTTCAGGGCCTGCTGGTAAGAGGAAATAGCAGAGACCATGGGAGGGAACAGGACAGAGAGCGGCTCAGAGGTGAATACAGACAGTCCCTGACTTATGTTTGTTTGTTTTAATTTTATGATGGTGTGAAAGCAGAATGCACTCAGTAGAAACCATACTTCAAATTTTGAGTTTTGTTCTTTTCCCAGGCTAGTGCTAGGCCATAGGATACTCTCTGGAGATGCTTACAGCAGAGCTGAGCTGCAGCTTCAGGTCAGGGAGGCAGTCATGAGCGTAAACAACCGATACACTTAGAACCATTCTCTTTCTCACTTTCGGTACAGTATTCAATTACATGAACTATTCAACATTTTAGTATGTGATACACCTGGTGTTAGATCCCTTTGCCCACCTGGAGGTGTGTTCTGAGCACATTTAAGATAGGCTACGCCAAGCTATGATGCTTGGTAGGTTAGATGTATTAAATGCATTTTTGACTTCTAACATCTTCAGTTGATAGTGGGTTTACTGGGATGTAACCCCATCCTGCATTGAGCAAGACCCGTATGCAAATATTTGGATATAACTTGGGTTTGCATCTATTTGGATTGAAAAGAAGTAGCAGATATTCTTAGTATTCTCTTTCCTAATAGAGAGGAGTAATCAGGAGACCAAAGAATAGAAGTAGAATAGGAACATCGGAAAAGAAGGTGGCTGACCCTACCCTAATGCTTTTCAGTCTGGGAGCTGTGCCCCACAGTTATTCAAGAATATTTCTTTCTTTCCTTTTTTTTTTCTTAAATATTTTATTTATTTATTCATGAGAGACAGAGAGAGAGAGAGGCAGAGACAATAGGCAGAGGGAGAACCAGGCTCCCTGCAGAGAGCCCAATGTGGATCTTGATCCCTGGACTCTGGGATCACGCCCGAGCCAAAGGCAGACACTCAACTGCTGAGCCACCCAGGTGTCCCAAGAATATTTCTTCTTGTAGTTCTCTAAAGAGAACTCTTTAAACTCTTCTGGAAAAACTAGGGACTATAAGTTACCCTAAGTGACCCTGATTTTTTTTCTACTTAGCTCTTGCTGGTAACCCATTTCTTTGTTGGGTCTACTTTAGTGATCCTACAATATTATACAAAACCTATAAAAATTTTGAAGTTTTAATCAAGATAGTAAGGGCTGCACTTTGAGTCAAACAACTTCTGTGTTCAATGTTTCAACAAATCCTACAAGTGTATGCTTCCTGTGGAATCGTCATGCTAAGCGTGGTGGGAGTCACGCAGTAGCATTTTATAGTCTCCTCTCTGCAAGCATCTGCAGTCTAGTTGAGACACGACTCATGATGCCACTTGAAAACTCAGTTCCCATGGACAGTGATCAGCAGATTACAGTAAAGTGCAGATAGCATCACAGCACTAATTTAGACAATACCAACTCCAGGTAAAAAAGGGGAGTCCCTCATAGCAGAGATCAACAACAGGTGGATAGGAGGGCCTGAGGATAAACAGGATTTAGGGGGTTGCAGGAAAAGAAGCAATCTGTTTTAGGCGAAAAGGAAAAAAAATAACAACATGGCAAATATTTGTGATCCAGGCATGTAATTGAAAGCAGGGAGATTGGGGGCTGCTCATAGAGAACCCTGAAAACCAGGCAGAGGAGTCCGTGTGTGTGTGGGCCGAGGGCACCAAGAAGTCACAGAAGCTTCGGGCTTTGTTTCTAATGACACCTGCCTTGAACATATGGACCACGCTGTATGTGACAGAGATTAGTCTGGCAGTGGCATACAGAATGGATGCAGAAGGCCAGGAGAGCAGGCCCCTGGGTCCATCGGGGCCACGCCCCGAAGCAGGAGGAGTGAGGAGGGCCTAGTCTAGGGTGGTGGGAGCGAGGAGGGAAGTCAGGGGAAGGAAGACCCTCCAGAGAAAAAGAAACCCAGCACTGTCTGGTGAGTGGCCTGGGAGGGAGGGAAGGAGGAGGGGGGAACCTAGTTTCCAGCATTGCCCACAACTGAGGGGACATGGGTTTCCTGAGTTAGGAGTGAGGAGGGAGCATGTCTGGGTTTGGGCTCCTGTTGAGCGGGAGGTGCTGAAGAGACAGCAGGTGGAGCAGTCCTGGGCTCCTCTGAGTCTGGAGGCAGCAGCACTGCAGATGCCGGGGAGCACTCTGAGCAGAAGGCAGGTGGCTGCTGTGAGACCCGGAGGGGGGTGGGCCCTCCAGGACCAGAGAGGAGCAGAGAGGCCCCGAGGCAAGTAAACTCAGGGGAAGGAGGAGCGGGAGGAGGCAAAGATAAAGGAAGCATCTTATTTTACTTTATGCATGTATGTATGCACGCATGCGCATATTTATGTGGCATCTCAATTTATTTGCCCAGGTTTGAATTCAAGGACAAGTAATATCTTTTGACAAATGAAAGAATAGAAATTCTGAAACTTCAGATGGTTATTTCTTCTAAAAAGGAACTATTTTAAAGGACTAGGTGATAGAAAGTTGAGATGGGGTAAGAAACAGGTAGAGGGTGATAGAGGGCAGGACAGACCAGGCCCGTGGCACTCTGAGCTGGAAGAGAGCCAGGGGGCAAATAGTGGGTGCTGGACTGGGAGCCAGGAGGGGAGACATGGGGGTAGGTGGAGCAGAGGGGCATTTTCCAGGAGGAGCAACACTGAATCTGAGACCTGAAGGCTGAGGAATGTGAACAAGAGAAAGCCAGAGGGTTTGAATTCAAAACATATCTATTTTTGTTTCCAACTGTATATTTTTTGATCATGGTTTCTGACCATTGTCTAACACTAACATCTAATCTTAGAGAAACTATATTTCCAAATCTTACTTAGTAGACATGCAACACTCAGAAGTCTAGGGAGCCCTTATGTTAGGACATGGAGACCATTTTGTTCACATAACCTGGCACCCACTTAAGACAGCTAATCAGCAAGAATGTCATTTACGAGGCTTCACCTACAACTGCATTTCCTCTGAAATTTCAAATTCCAGTCTGCTCACTCTCCAGTCCATTTGCTCTTCAAACACAGCCTCTAAATATTCACTGGGAATCCTCTGCCCACCCCCTTCCTGCTCCCTACCACTCCCACCCCACCCAGCAATATCCCGACCTTCCTCCTTCCACCTCCCTGTGTCAGGCCCAGAATCATCTGGCACCTTTGCCCTCCTCTCCCTGGTCCCTGCCCTTCCCCCACAACAACCCCAGACCTCAGGTGCCTGCAGCCTTCTCTACTACTACAACACCTGCCAGGCTGCAGGAGAAGTGTAACCCACTGGGCAGATGGCGTCACTACAAATGGTGGTATCCAGCTGTGGGCAGAGGGCTCAGTGCTGTGTGACTATCCTTCACTTATCCTGGACCTTCTCTCTCTCCTGTTCTCTCATCAGCCAGGCTCAGTCCTCCCCCTCTCCCAGGGTCTGTGTCCCTCACTCTCAGCTGATGGCTTCACCTCCTGCATCACTGAAAAACAAGAAGGTCTCACAGGCACTGTCCCTTCTCATCACAGATGTGTGCCTCCTTCTCACGGATCCGCAGGCTGGCCAACTCTCTCTATACCTTCCATAAAGCACACTGACTGTCAGGGAGAGGCAAGTGAGGCACTCATTTAGGGCACAAAACTTAAAAGTCATAAAAATATAACTATAAACTAAGGATGCTCTTTCAGTAAGTCAGTTTAAAAAAAAAAAAAGACTCCTGAGTACTTCAACCTTTTTATATTTAAAGTTGTATTACTTATAGTCCCATATAAGGCCGTTTTTGATTCCTGTCCAAGCATGACTCAAAGGAAAGAAATATAACATTTTCTGTCCATCTTTATGTGATTTTTTGTTCTATATTCCAAGTATTGTTTTCCTGGCTTGTTCTAATCATCTATTCCCTGTTAAAGAGAGCAAGGATGCATCCTCAAGAGCCAAGTTGCCATGTTAAAAGAAATCAGGTTTAGCCCTGAATTTACTGGAAAGGCTATAACTTGATCTTCATACATTTTTCTTAGTTAAATTTGTTATAGTCATTGGTGATAAGTAACACAACTGGGTACTGTTTAGTATTAATTGCCTATTCTGTGTACTCAAAAAGGAAGGAAACAACCCCAAATATGAATTAATTCACATTTAAAGTGTGAAAAATTAAATATACCCTCAATTGGTATTTTATTTTTTAATTCATATTTGTGTGTTTCTATGCAAGGCCTGTAAAATAAAGGAAGAATTCTACCCATTAGCTGTCTTTAGGTGTTTTTGTGGCTGTGACTTAAGCTATGCAAATTGAGCTCAAGCCACTGGCAGGGATTAGAAGCCATTTGGAGTTGTTATTCTTCCACAAACAATACATTTAGAGTTAGTTCTTGATTCAGTGTTAGCCAAGACTTTAAATTCCAACTTTTAACAAGCATAGATGTGGGACAGAGGAAACAACATTAAGTATAAAACCTGTAGCCTGAATCCAGTAACAAGCTCCCCACCTATATAAACTAAATGATGCATTTCTAACCATTGTTAAACATGAGTGTAGATTTCTGTTTGCTGGCTCTGGAAAAAAAAGGAAATACCAAATGAACAAACAAGTAAAGACAGGCCCTAAGTAAAGACAGGCCCTAAGGAAACTGATGGCAAGAGGCTATAGAATATTATTGTATTTCAGAGGCATTATAGTAAAAATCACTACAAATTCCCAATAACAGAATTGGAAACAAACAAAAAAAACCCCAGAAATACAAAATAGGTCTCAGAGTGGTCAAACATTTGCTTTTCTAAGCTTGGTCTTCTATATTCATTCCTGATGCATGGTTGTTTGTGTTGACCGGGCTGCTCGCTCTTTTCTATACAATTCTTGTCAGTGTTGTTCTTGCCTAGTTAAGAAACAAACTTCTCCTTTGGCCCACTCTAGCAACGGTTGCTAACATGGCAGTGTTTACTGTGCTCTGGGCTCCATTCTGACTGCTTTGGGTCTATAGAAACTCTTGAAGCCTCACAGCAACCTCTGAGGGAGAAAGCTGTCCCTGTGTTGTAGAAGAAACTAGAGCTCCCAGACATGGGGTTAACCATGTACCCTCCAAAATTCCAGACCCCATGGAAGTTCAGAAGCAGCTGATGGGTTCCAGGTCCTACCCTGAGCTCCTCACCTTGCCTTCTTCCCTGGCATTGGCCAGCTACTTTTCCTGGAGCTCCCATCAGGATGGGAGGGCAGGGAAGTGCTGGAGCAGGGCCAGGAGAAGCACCCAAGAAGGCTCAGAATCTGCTTTCCTGAAGTTTGGATCATTTACATTTTACTGTCACCTGCATTTTTGTCAGAGCTTATTCTCACTCTCCTTGTAACCACCCTTTCTTTAACCTTCCATCTCAATGTTCCCTCCTTCCTTTTCTTGGTCCCATTAGCATAAATGAGTAGGCATAAGTGATCTTGTGAGTTTATGTCCTTTGGGTACATGAAGTCTTAACTCCACAAAGAAGACTGAGGGAATTTAAGGGCAGAGATTTAAAGTGGCATAGAGAAAATAAATAAATAAAGTGGCATAGAGGGTAAAAGAGAGGTGAGAAAGACAAAAGGAGAGGAGAATAAAAAGTACAGGACTCAGGATGTTTCAAGCAAGTATTTGATGAATAAGTATTTGATGAAATGAAAGGTCCAACTGAGGTAAAATTATGATACGAAAAACAGTTATTTAAAAATAGGGTGACGGGGTCCCTGGGCAGCTCTGTCAGTTAAACATCTGACTCTTGATTTCGGCTCAGGTCATGATACTCAGGGTCATGAGATCAAGCCTCACACTGGGCTCCTGGCTCAGCACGGAGTCTGCTTGAGATTGTCCCTCTCCTCTGCTTTTCCCCTCCCGACCCCCTGCTCGCCACACATGTGTGCACTCTCTCTCAAAATAAAAATCAATCAAAATCTTAAAAAATAAAAAATAAAAATAGGGTAACACTATGACTTGGTATAAACCTATTATGTGAGCTAGACATACAAGCTTCTTGTCCAATGGCACTTCATATGTCCCATTCTAAATATTATATTTGGAAATAACACCTGATTGCTGGTTTACAGAGTACAAAATATAATGGTATAAAATGTAAGAGGCATATATAACATTCCTGTCTCAGTTGATCAACATTTTTAATAACATTTTATCATTTATTAAACACCTACCTGTTCCAGACATTATGTTGAGCAGCCCTGAAAGTAGGTAATGCCTACATTAATTCAACAAATATTAATTTACCACATATTGTGTAGTAGGCCACAGGCAGGATACAGGGAAGGCTTCAGAGATGTGTCCAGTGTAGAACCCCCTAATGGAGTAAGCAAGTATTCTGGTGCAATCTGGAATCTGGACCTGATCAAAACACATGGGTAGAAAAACCAAGAGTTTTAGAACATGAACAAAAATAGACTTATATTCTGTCGCTTCCATTTACTGGTCACATGAACTTGACTTCCCTCTAAACATAGTCTTTTCTGAGGATCATTTGAGACCATTTATTTGACAAAATAAATGTGGTCCAAATCAGGTATTCAATCTAGGCTCATTTCCTTTCTCTAGAAATTGTTCATATATCTGTACCATGATGGTTTAGTTAGTAGCTATTATTCTATAGGTATTTTTTTCCTTTCAAAATGAGAAGCTCTACTCTAATATTCTTTTCAAAAAATATTCATTAGATGTAAGTTTTTGAAAATACTGATCTGATGGCTAAGGGGCACTTACCAACACATCCCAAATACTATTGAGATTGAGAACAGAAGTATCATTACTAATGGGCTGAACATGCCTTTGCATTATCTTTGATAGGAAAGAACAATATGGTTCCCTCAAGCACTTATAAAAACATTTCTACAAAGATGACACAGCCAAAAAAATATAAAGCCTTGTATATTATGGAGAAGGAAACCTGAGCTGAGTCAGCTTTTTAACTTGCTTTGCCTAGTGCACTATCAAAAAGTTGTAGAAAAAATTATAGGAAAAGGAATAAAGAGATAAAATATAAAATCGTAGGTGGATCTTAAAGTGTGTAACTTGGACCTTTGGGGGCTTATTGCCTATCGACATGATGGAACATTCCTTTCTGTAGAAAACTGGCTTCTAGGGCTAAAGCCTTCACTACAGAATGGAAATAAATCTTAAAATATAAGTGACAGATGAAAGCCAGTCTGAATTTCCAGCATGGAAATGTAAAAAAAAAAATCACTTTTGTTTATTCAGAGTTTACATGTCATCTGATCAGGTTTCTTACCTTTTAGCATGAAGATTCTCATACTTCCTATATATACGCGTACTGTAAGAAAAAAAATATTCTGGATTGCATTGTTCTGGCTAAAGCTTTGCTGGCAAATGGAAGACCTCTTGTAATAATTTGCTGTGCCTTAATTTCTGGGACATAGACAATATATGCAGCTCCTCACTAGATTATTCTAACAATAGAATAAAATAATGGCTCTGGAAATATTCCCAAAAAAGGTATAATATGCTATAAAATGCAAAACTTGCAGCAATTTAATTGAGCATATACAAAATTCCAAAAGGATAGGATACATTGTTACTTTGAGAAGAGACCACTTCCTTCTGAATTTCTTCCAGTTTCTTTCTACCATATCCTATGTTGTTACGTAGATTATAGAGCAGTTGGTCCTCAGAAAGCACTCTACCTTTACAATTTGAAAGTCACCAAGTGCAATGATTCCAGCCAAAGTGACCCATTTTAAAAAATGACCCATTTCAAAACCCATGAGTTATTATTCAAGCTTTGTTCTATATTTAAGAATTAGAAAGTTATTTCACCTTCCTACAATCTCCTTATTTGAATCAATCTTTTATAAAGGGGGAGTTTGATCTCCATTTTAATGAAATATGATGTGTCATTTTTACTTGCTAGAGCCTGCACTTTGTTTTGAAAATTATTCTCTACCTTCTGAGGTTTTTTTTTTTTTTTTAAGTATTTTATTTATTTATTCATGAGAGACAGAGAGAGACAGGCAGAGACATAGGCAGAGGGAGAAGCAGGCTCCATGCAGGGACCCTGATGTGGGACTGGATCCCAGGACTCGATCGATCCTGGGACTCCAGGATCACACCCGGAGCCAAAGGCAGACACTCAACCACTGAGCCACCCAGGCGTCCCCTCTACCATCTGAGGTTTTGGGGAGCTTTTTTGTTTGGTTTGCGGGCCAGGCATTTATGTGTAATATCATTTATACCTCCCAATCACCTCTCATTTCTCACATCCTCAGAAACCGCTTCTCTTAGTTTAGCTTGAACTTTCTTTGTCATAACACTCATCCCCGTCAGGTGTCTGGGTGAGCACTAGGGGACCTGAGGTTAATTAGAGGGAATGGGCCTCAGGGTTAGCCTCCCAGAACTCAATAAATACTCATGGAGGGTGCCTGTGGGAGCAGGGAAGGGAGAGAGAGAAGGAGCAGGGGATAGAAGGGTCATGTTAAGTATATAATGTTAAATTAATGTAAACATTTCTGGTATCGAACTTATCTTGCTTTAAAGTAATAATTAAAAAAGAGATGACCAAATAAAGTAGCCCCTCGGCCCCCATGACAAGATATAAAATCTACCATTAAGTTTCTTTTGAGAAAGTTGAAACCTCAGCTGCTAATCACCAATCTCCCTTTCAGAAAGTTTAAGAGGGGATCTTTTCAGTGCTGCTACTGAACACAACTAGCTCTGAGCATCCTTTTCTGGGTCAATTTCAGTTTCTCACATTCCTCTCCCTTCCCCCATAGGGACCAGGCAAAGTTCCCAAAATAAAGGCACAGAGGAACAAATCCAATTCTAATGGATGTACTTTCATCAGAGAATTACCCTAAATATGAGCTACAAGCCACCAGCAGCCACTGTGCGGTTGCAACATCGGTGTGTCCCTTTAACATGACCCATAACCTATGAAAACCAACCCTGGATAAGAAAAAATATAGGCTGTGCAGTTGGAATCGGAAGAAAAGTTGCTACTTTGACCTATATTGTATCTGAGTAAGCAACTGGCTGTCACTTCAGGTTACAGAATACAACTCGGCAGTCAGAAAAGGGTGGCCAAGACCTCCGGGCACTAACTAGGGGTCCCCTTTCCCAGTTTTCCCCGCCTGCCCTCTTCCTTGTCTCCATTTCCCTAGCCAGTTAACTCGCCCAAAGTTTCCTCAGTCTGGAGGTATTTCCTAATTTCCAGCCGGATGCAGGCTTTCTACCCGAAGTCCTCCCCCCGCAGCCCAGGGGTGGCGGCACTGTTGGGGAGCCCCATCCGGGACCCAGGGGCCGCAGGGCGCGGCGTCCGCCCGCGGGCTCCCGCGCTCCGGCCCGCCGCGGAGACCGCCTCGCCGGAGCTCCCCGGGGAGCGGGAGCCCGCGGGCCCCAGGAAGCCTCACCCCGGCTGGCGCCCCGGGGGCTCGCACGTCCCTGCCGCAGCCGCGCGGCTCTCGGCCCGGGAGGTCCCGGGAGGTCCCGGCGGCCCCGCCGCCCGCGCCCGCGCCCGCGCCCGCCAAGCCAGAGCGAACAAAGGCGCTCCGGAGAGGGAAGGCGCCCTCCCCTTCCCCTTCCCCTTCCCCGCGGCGCGCGCGGGCGGCGGGCGAGCCGGGCCCCTGGCGGCGGGGCCTCCCGAGGTCCGGGCCGGGGCAGCGGGGCGAGGCCCCGGGTCCGCGCCAGCCGTGCGCCCCGGCCGCAGCGCGCGTTCCACTGGAGCGCTGGAGCCACCCGTGCGGGCGCGCGTACCTTCACCTCCTCGCGGCTCCCCTTCCCGGTCTTCCCCTGTCGGCCCTGCCGAGACCTCTCCTCCCGGGCCACGGGAAGCAGAGTTCCAGCCTGCGTTGCCGGAGCCCGCGAGCTGCCCCGGTGAGGAGGCGCGGCGCCGTGGGGCCGCGGTGCCCGGCAGGGGCGGGGCGGAGGCTGGGCGGCCCGGAGCCCTCTCTGCGCACCGCGGGAGCCCGTTTCCCGTCCCCAGTCCCCGGCACAAAGAGCCGAGCGTCCGGGGAGCGGAGATCTGGCCCCTCCGAGCGTGCTAGACCTTCCCGCACTTAGTGATCCGGAAGGGAAGACCACATTTTCCCCCCAGTGAGGGCCCTCGGCCCCAGTTAGGGTGCGGGGGGCTGCAGAGCTGTTGCTTTTTTTTTTTTTTGAATCGTACGAGGGATCGAACATATTAATTCCATATGAAACAACTGGTCTCAGTACTGTTTTCATTAGGAAGTAGACTTGGTTAGACTAATGAGCCATTCGCTCACAACACGCAACAGTTACGCACGGACGGTGCTAACTTCTGAGCTGCAGTTCGCAGATCGTCTGATTTCCCTTTCCAAAGCAAGAGTTCTAAGGGCAGGCGAGTCCTTTTCAGAGATCTCTTGTCACCGCCACTTATGCCCTGAGCTGCTTCTGGGGCCTGTATCACGACGGGAGAAAACTCTCCTTTACATCCAAAGAAGCCTCGCTACAGCGGTTCTTTTTAAAAAATACGATTGGGGAGGGCTCACCCCGCGCCTCCCCGCCTCCCCCCAAGGATTGTACCTTCAAGCCCAGCTCAGATTCAAAGAGAGCTTAAAGCAAAACTCACCAAGTCCAAGGCCAGCTCTTTGAACAACTAAGTCGAAAGTCAGCTTTTTTCCGGGCATCGGAGCGAAAGTCGCGGGCGTGGGGGGGGGGGGGGGGGTCTCAAGAACAAAACTTGTCCGCTTTAAATATTGAGCAAGGACTGGGTAGCCGGTGCTGAACTCGGCCACCTTCCTGCGCGGGGCGGGCTGGAGCGGGACGGTAGGGGAGGACCCAATCCCGGGCTCCCGGCAGGGTAGGGGTGCGACAGCCGCGAGCCTCCCCAAGGCGATGCCAGGGCACGTTTCCTGCACCTTTTGGTGCTGAGGTGACCTCTGTCTCCACCAGCAACTCGGCGTGTTGGTGACGGTGATGGGCCCCGCCCAATCTGTTCTTGTCGGTGCGTGACAACTCCAGGAAGTGCCCACACCATCGCCTCTTCATTTAATTGAGATCATGTACTCAGATGATGGACTGTGGGCCAAAATCCCCAGGAATGTCCCCTTCCAGTTGTTTGCCCCCTTTCAGAATCCTTTATGCACGGAACCAGGCAAAATCACGAGAATATACATTTCTCATAAGCAAAGTGATTACGAATAAATCCTTTATGGGTTTGTTTCTTGTCCCTCAGATGTTCCAGCCGTCTCCTAATAGAACAAACATTATCATTTAACAGGTGATATTTTGACTGATCTTGTAATTGTACATGTTTCAGAACATGACAGAAAACAAAAAAATTAACCCAAAAACTTCGGTAAAATAAAAGCTCTGGGTTTCTTATTGTAAAAGCAATAAGACAGGCAATGGGTTAAAAGTAGATTACTAAATCAGGGTTTGAAATTGTAAACACAACACTGTATTTGTTATTTCAAACTGGATTTTTAGGACATTTCATAATTGCTTTCTTTAAGCCCTTCACCATATTTTCAACCATGCAATCAATTTTTCATACATTACTGATAGAGAACATGGCTCATCATTGCTAGTAGATCATAGTGCCATATGCATGTCAGACCACATACAGAAGTATTAATATAATGTGATTTGTAAGGGAGTCAGCGACAGCGATCCCTATACATAAGCTAATTCAGTGAGTACAGTGCAAATCACCTCCCTTCTTTATCTATGGGAAATAAAACTCTGATGGTGGTTCCACATACAATCCCTCCCCCCTGCCCCTTTGTTATATGTATATATTCTATTTATGTGCAAATGTTCAATTACCATTATATTCCTTTCAGTCATTTGGAACCAGGTCCACATACACATGTGTCACCACATGTGTTCCACATGCATGAACTCAGGACTGTACCTGCAAGAAATACAGACTGACTGAAACATTGAAAAACACATATAAAATTCACATATTTACATCATTCTAGTTATAGATAGACACTGCAGACAGATAAATGATTTCATGAGTCAGGAGGTTGGTAAGAGTTCATGAGTCAGGAGGTTGATAAGAGGATTTACAAGCTGTGGTCCAGAGATGGGAGAGGATGTGGAGGGGAGGGGAGACAGAGGCCCAGCAGAGTGAACCAGAAGGGCTGTTCTGGCTCCCCACACCCCCTCCACCACACGGGGAAGATAGCAGCAGCCTAGGAGGCTCTTCGGCCCGTCTGGGGAGATTTCTTGCTGCAGATTGGTTCCCTATGCCACCCCACAGGGAGAGGAAGAGGATGTTAGACTTGATGGTATAGAACAAAGTACTCACGTTTCTTTTATTGGGAAGGAATGTATGAAAATTCTGAAATTTGTTGGAAATAAAATGAGATGATAGGTGATGCTGCTTTGAAGAGCATGGAGGACAGTGTCACTGCCATGTCCTCAGTGTCCACAGTAGCTGCTTTTGAACAAAGACCACTACGATTAGATTTATTTTATTTAAAGATTTTATTTATTTATTTATTTATTTATTTATTTATTTGAGAGAGAGGGGTGGGGAGAGAGAGGGAGAAGCAGACTCCCTGCTGAGCAGAGAGCCCGGCATGAGGCTCGATCCCAGGACCCAAGGATCATGACCTGAACCAAAGGCAGCCTCTTAACTGTCTGAGCCACACAGGTGCCCTACAAGTGGATTTATAAATGACTTTAAATCTCTCTCTCTCTCTCTCTCTCTCTCTCTCAGAAATGTGCTTCACAGAGCACTAGAGAACTATGGAAAGTACTGGAAAAAGTACTGTACCATCAAGATGGTTAACTTGAAAAATGAGAAGAATTGCAATTTGCATGTTATATTTAGAAGGGACCAGATAGAGCAGAGGGGAAGCTGATGTAGGAGAGAGAACCTGCGGGCAGGGCATCAGGGCGTTAGCATGTGTTATGGGTAAAGACTGAGACCTACATGCAAGAGAACGTGGGAGGTGGGAGAAGCAGAAGAGACCCAGAGACGAGCTGAGTGTTGACTGAAATGCAAAAGCAGCAATGGGTTTGATAACTGACTGGCTTCGTGTCTAACACAGCTAAAGCCTACAGACATAGTGCCAGCCTTGACTCGTTTAGCTTAAATGTATACCTTCTGGGGCTCTGCTAGATAAGAACATTCCTCACAGACCCTGTACAGATACTGTTTTGTGAATTCAGACACCCCATCAACCACCTGTTCCAAAACCAGCCAGGTTCCTGCAAGACCTGGGCTGCGAGAGAGATGGGGTGATATCCTGACCTCACTCCCCACCCACCCCGGGATCTGGGCAAGTGACCTGACTTCTCTGCACCTCACAGCTATTCCCCCCCAGAAGGATCCAGTAAGGACTGAATATAACAGCAATCACGTGTGCAGAGTACTGATCACTGGTCAGGTCAGCTGCATGGACCACCCCAGGCTGCAGAAAGCCCCTCTTGCATGAAGAGCCAGCAGAGGGGTCTTCGTGCTGCATCTGTCATCGCTCTGAAAGGACCTGCTTGTTTCTTTTTCACATCTTTGGAAAAGTATTTTCTGTGAATATGGCATCACCTGTTAAAATAATACAGCATCTCCTAGGCTGCCTCCTCCTCCCTTACTGCCTGCCAGCCCCCTCCCACCCCACACTAATCCTGCCAGGTTTCTTTTCTCTCCATACTTGCTCTTTGGTGATCCCATCCATTGCCTTTGGTGCCTGACATTTCTAGCCTAGATCCTGGGCCGCCAACTTGAGGGTCTCATCAGTCTTGAGCTGAGCATGTGTGAAATGGGATATCCAAATGCATGCTGGCGAACTGGTGAATGAGTGGGACTTGAAGGCCCCAGAGGCCAGAATCCTTCTCACCAGGAGACCCAGCCCAACAGGTGACCTGTCAGTAACAGTCGGTGGCCTTTTGTCACTGTAGAGATTGTCTGTGGATCTGTTGTCCCTACTCTTGAGAGTCCCCAGAGCTCTTAAGGGTGGAGACCCCTCCTGCTCATCTCCAGTTCCCTTGAAGGCCCTGCCCCAATGCCTTGCACAGAGTGAATCCGTATTAACTGCTGGTCCAGTTGAAGTTTTGCTCAGCGCTGCCCACATTCATCCAATGTTCAGACTCTCATTCCAAGAAGCTTCAGCCACAGACAAAGGCCCCTGTGTACTTCTCCCTTGGAGCCGGCAAGGCCCAGAGCAGACACTGGAGGCACACTAGTCCCTTTCCTCCGGCTCTCGCCTCTGTGCCTGTGGTTTGGCATCCTTTGGCATCCTCCCTCAATTCCAGGACCTTGGCAGCTGCGTGAAAGCATCATAGGTATGGCCAGAACGGAAAGCTGTAGGGAACTGATGGCACACAGAGGCCCTTACCTGCAGGTCATTCTCAGAACCCATCATCTTCCTTTCCTTCCTCCTCTACCCTGGGGACCCTCCCCCGACACCCCGTGGTCCTCTCCTTCCACATCAACACACAGGGGCTCTTCTGATGTGCTCATCTAACCCTCCAGTGGGGCCCCATGGGGATGGGGACAGTCTTGGAGGCAGGCCCTGCTCCTGAGACCCTCCTTGGCCCAGCAGAGCTGAGAGGGTGAGCCTCTCAGGGTTGGGGGGTGGGAGTGAGGCTGGCTGGGGCTTCCCCTCCATGCTGCGGGTGCTCCAACAGCCCCAGGGACAGTGACTGGATACGGCTCCCTGACAATGACTCCTCAGCATCATCTCTTCTCCCCTCCCACCTGCAGATCTGACACAGGCTTCACACCCCCCAGGGCTCTGCGGGGTTCTGGCAAGTTCCAGGGAGCTGCTTCTCACTCCACCTCCCTCTCCTACTCAGGAGGGCATACCCAACTTGAGTAAATGAGTGACATTTGTGAGGGACAATCTTGAATGCCGTCTGGTTATTGCTTATATTTTAAAAGACAACTGGCACCAGCCTTGCCAGAGCTATCGAAACTGAGCAAAATGACTTAGGTCTGTGATGGGGTGGTACGTCTGTAACATTACAGAGCATGGAAATGTTCAGGAAATAGTTATTGGCTATGGTACGGGGATGCATGCCTGGCCCAGACACAGTCATTTGTGTTAGAAATTTTGTACTTAGTTAAGTTTGGTTGTGCTGATATTTAAGGGACAACTAGAATATCATTCTCTATGACTCTTTTCTTAGTAAATCATTACTAAGTGCTCATTGTGGAGTATATGTGATTCAAATCCCATTCAAAACAATTATAACAAGACAGTTGTAAGCCTACCCGGGATTTTTATTGTGAGTATTACTTAAAATAAGTGGACCACTAATTAAGAGTTAGAAATGGTTTTGTTGGGATCCCTGGGTGGTGCAGTGGTTTAGCGCCTGCCTTTGGCCCAGGGCGCGATCTTGGAGCCTCGGGATCGAATCCCACGTCGGGCTCCCGGTGCATGGAGCCTGCTTCTCCCTCTGCCTGTGTCTCTGCCTCTCTCTCTCTCTTTGTGTGACTATCACAAAAAAAAAAAAAAAAAAAAAAAATGGTTTTGTTATACCAAGATTTTTCTTATAACAACACTTCTAAAAGGCGAGATCTAAAGTCCTTGATAAATCATATGATCTGAAACAACATACATTTCATGAAATCAATCTTGGTTGGTCTGACAGTATAAGGTCAGAAAGCCCAATGTCAACACCCGTTTGACCCTGCACGTATAGGGCTAAGGAATACTGGAAAGAGAGAGCAATAACTCTGAGAAATATATTTCTATCATATCAGATCAATAAATAAATAAATAAGCCCTCTTGGGAGGAAAGGAATTAATAGAATAATGTGATGATATCTGCTGAGTAGATACAGATACAAATGGGTCTGCAAAAGAGGTATGTAGGGTGGAGAAAGCAGTGTCTCTCAGTGTTGTTTGATCTTTTTAATTTATTTTGTACAAGTGTATTTTACCTTTGGGAATCTCTTTTTTTTTTGCAATTGATTTCTCTTTGTTTGCATGAGGTGGAAGCTTATTAGCAGTCTCAGGTTTTTTTTCTTTGCCAAAAATTATTGAGTTATATGGATATTCCTGTTGGAGTTAGCACCGGTAATTCCCTTTCCCATGGATTGAAGTAATCGTTTTTCCTATCAGCAGTATTTCAGGAATCTCCTTGGTGTAGCAGAAATAACCCACAGGATGTCTTATTATGTTTGGATTCCAGATGTACCTATGCACCATGGCTCTGAGATTTGAGACAGAGCCTTTCAATCCTACATATAAATCAGATGATGGCCTGAGCCAGACCTTTTTTCTCCATAACCTGCGTACCTGTGTCACCACTGTGTAGGTCCTGTCGTTTACGGAGCTAAGCTACAGAGTCAGAATATTGGGTACTATTTCAGTGGACTGACATTCACCCTTGGCACATCAGTTTTCATCACTGGTTTTAGAGCTAGAGGGCCTGAACTTGACCTCAGTAGCAGTGCCTAGCCAGCAACTTGACCTCAATCAGGTCACTTAATGCTCTGAGTCCCAATTTCCTCTTCTGTGAAATAAGAATAACAATTAGTACCTACTCTTGCTCACAGAATTGATGTCTGTTCCTTAGCCTGCCATTTATCCATTCAATAAACATTTATTGAGAATTTACCTACTCATAAGGCATGCAGACAAGGATAAATAAAACAGGACAGATGCCCTGGAGGAGCTCTTTGTCAGGTGTTGAATGGATCAAGGAAGGTGATGCACACACATTAAGAAAACAGCTACTTCACACTCATTAGGCTGACGATTATTTTAAAAAATGGAAAATGGCAAATGTTGACAATGATGTGGAAATTGTAACCCTGGTGCATTGCTAGTGGGAATGTCAAGTGGTATAGTCACTGTAGAAAACTGTGGTGGAAAAAAAAAAAAACTGTGGTGGTTTTTCCAAAAGTTAGAAACAGAATTATCGTATGAGTTAGCATTTCTACTTCTCAGTATATACCTCAAAGAATTGAAAGCAGAAACTCAAACAGAGACTTGCATACCAATGTTCATAGCAGCATTATTCTCAAGAGCCAAAGGTGAAAGCAACCCAAGTATACATCAACAGACAAAAGAATAAGCAAAATGTAGTATATGCAGACAACTGAAGATATTCAGCCTTCAACAGGAATGAGATTCTAACCCAC
Organism: Canis aureus; assembly: GCF_053574225.1. Classification (NCBI taxonomy): domain Eukaryota; kingdom Metazoa; phylum Chordata; class Mammalia; order Carnivora; family Canidae; genus Canis; species Canis aureus. Next base: position 20,804,130 of record NC_135641.1, on the reverse strand, counting down.
ACTACAACATGGATGAACTTTGAAACACTGTGCTAAGCGAAATAACCCAGACACAAAAAGGACAGACTTTGTATGATTCCACTTAAACGAGGCTCCCAGAATAGCCCGACTCTTAGAGACGTTTAGAAAGTGGAATAGAGATGACCATGGACTGGGGGGAGGAAGGGAGAAATGGAGAGCTAGTATTTAATGGATACAGGGTTTTATTTTTATTTTTATTTTTATTTATTTATTTTTTTTGGATACAGGGTTTTAGTTTGGAATATCAGAAGTTTTGGTGATGGCTGCACAACATTCTGGATGTACTTAATGCTACTGAATCTTACGCTTAAAACTTGTTTAAATGTAAATTTTTAGTATATTTCACCACAATTAAAAAAAAACTTTATAATCCCTAAAATGCTATATAAATGCAGGATAGTTAACTTGAATGAATTAGTATTAATGAAATTTGGCTTATAATCAATCCCTCTTTTAAGAAGTGCAGTATGCATGAAATTACTTAGTCATTATTTATTACATGATATTGAAAAACCAGCATCCATCTAGATAAACTTTAATAATAATTTATTTATGCCCCATCCTCTTCCAAAAAGAATTTGAGGTAGTTGACTCTAAACACATCAGAATAAGGAATGAGGTCAAATCCAATTGACATACAGCAAAATATAGAAACTGAGATACAAAAGAAGGGAGGGGACAGATGGCACATCAGCAACAGAGCAGACGTCTCAACTTTTAGCCTTCCAAGAACCAAGGAAGTATTTGTATTAATCAGACCTTTTCTTGATACCTAAAATATCTTTGGTTCCAACATGATCATTGCGTGAGTCTGTAGCATTCATGTTGCTACCATTTACATTTCTGAGAATTTATTGCATAATTACGGAACACCTCATTGAAACAAAAGAAGGATGTAGAAGTAAGAGCATCTTTTCCTAAGTCCGAGCCCTCGGGCCTCTTCTGTGCTTAATGGCACGGGCTCCTGGAGCCTTGTCTGCTCTGCTGGCCGAATGAGTCTCCCATACCTTCCCTTGGGCTCCTGCATCAAGTCTACACTGTAGCCTGGCAGGACAGACTACTCCTCCATCTGGGATGCCCCTGCCTCCCTGAGTGCCCATCCAGCCCCTGCCTCCCTGGGTGTCCATCCAGCCCCTGCCCCAGCAGCATGGCTCCTGCCAGACCCCACTCATGTTTCCTTCTTCCTGGACCCCCTGCTGTCTCCCCCTTATCTCTTACAGAGGACAGCTCAGATTCCACCTTCTCCAGGACATCTCCAGCCCATGCTGATTCCCCTTCTCCTTGCTGTTCTGGGGCACTTTGCAGTTACACATTTGGTATTTAGTTCATTGAGGATGTGAAGGAATAGAGAGTCTTGTGAGAAATAAAAAGCAAGGTGTGATTAGACCAAAGACCCCATCATACATTTTATTATAAATGGTAATATATTTAGAAAATTATCATTGAGAGCCAGCACAGATACTTAGGCTTATCTAATTTGGCCTTTTGACACATAAGGAAATGGGCACCCCGGGAAAGAAAGGGACTTGCTCAAGGTCACCCTGTATATTTGATATAGAAATAACTTTAAAAACTAATACCTGAAGCCCAGGGTTTTTATAATATCATACCAGTTACATTTTAATTTTTGTTTTATTTAGTAACCAGCAAATAGGACTATGGATGCACTCCAAACATAGGCAAAGAGGGGAAACATAACAGTGTGAAGAACATCGGCTTTGCCAAAGGCAAGGATCTTTAGCAACTCACTGTGGCTCTGGACTTTTTTTTTTTTTTTTTTTTCATCTGCAAGATAAGGTAAATTGAATGGTCATTAAGGTTAAATTTGCTTCTGGCATTTTATGAAGCTACTAGACTGTTGGCCCAGCCCCACCAAAGAATTTACAAGTACTGGTAGAGCATAAGAGTCTCGTCTCTATATTCTCCTCTGTTCTGTTCCCCTCACCCTTGGATGTACTTATTTCAAACGTTTCCCCTTGCTTCCTTTCCTTTTAAAACTCAGCTTAAACTTCACTCAACTCAAAATTGGCAATGTCTCCTGCTACCCTTGGCTTAATTTCAGCTTTTCCTCTGCATCTAACTCCTCTGACTACCTGGTACCTTATCACACTGTACTGGAGTCACTGATTTTCTTGTTTCTGCCACTAGACTATGAACTAAGGTCTGGGATTATGGTGCGTTTCTTGAGCTCAAGTGCCTATAATGGTGCCTATAACCAATAAATGTTTTGTAAAGGGATCTAATGGTTTTTGTCTGGGGAGTAAGGGTAAGACTATGGTACCAATTTCATTCAAAGCTGTTAGAGTTTTCATGGAAAAGAGAGAATTGGAACTGAGTTTTCAAGAATGATTAGATTTGAACAGGAGTGTAAAATAATAACACTGGCCTAAGTAAGTAAAGGTGAGTGGGGGGAGGCAGGAGGTAGCTAAAAGGAGTGAGTCAGATCAGTGTTACTTGTTTGAACAGCAGAACATCTGGATTAGGTTGTCTGGGGTGCTTGTGCAAATTATAGATTCCAGCCATAACTCCCACTTATTACTCCCTGCTCTGGATCTATAGGTCTGGATTTCCCTTCAGAACAAGCTCCTCAAGTAGATTCTTATCACATAAATTGAGAGTCGCAATTCTGGAAGGAACGTTGGGAATTGTGGGCAATTGGAAGCTATTTTAAGTTTCAGAATAGGGAGAATGATGGCATGATGGAAATGCATCTTTAGAAATGGCATAGACTGGTAGTCTGCAAAATAGTTTGGTGGGAGGCCAGGGAGCTTCCAGGAGTGCACCAAAGTATTCCAAATGAGAGGAGGGGAGGGCTTGCTTTCTTTCTCCTGGCTGCACCAGAAATGGAGAATAAGCAGTGACTCCAAGAGCATGTTGAGAGATGAAATGATGAGGCTTGGCAACAGATTGGTTATATAAGCAATAATAGTAGGGAGAAGTTTGAAATGATGGCTGTGCTTTAGAGACCCAGGAAGTGACAGTTCCGCTGATACACCTGCTACTCCTGTCTAATGAGTTCTGTTTCAACCTGAGGTGATGAGGTGTCTGGGAAACACGCAGGTGACAAGTGTGTAAACTATTGGCAACACGGGCTTGAGCATAACCAAAAGTCTGGGAGGACAATAACAATGTGGGAGGGTCCATGGCATGAGAGAAGAGGAAGGAAATTGAAATTTTGAACTCAGAGCTATGGGAGCGGCAACATAAGACAGGAGGAGGAAAATGAAACAAAGAGGGAACAGAGAAGAAACAGACAGGTGGGTGGTGAATGAGGTTTGAATAATAAAGAGAAACCAAAGGAAGACAAAGGCTTAAGAAGGTGAGTATCCATTATGTTAGATGGGCTAGAATTTGAGAAGGATAAAAACAGTCCTTTCAACTTGGCAAAAAGGGTTTCAGATGAAAACTGTCAAAAAAAAAAGTGAAAATCTAATACTTTATGATGTGTGTGTTGTGATCTGTCATACACGAGTAGATAAAAACTCTTAATGGCAAGTTGTGTTGACAATCAGTGAGCAAAAATAAAAATACACTTCAGGCAGGCTGGTTTCCAAAGGGACATTCTTCAATTAGAGAGCTAGGAAATGGGGAGGGGAGAATGAAGGGCTCAGGATGCAGGGACAAAGAAGAAACATCAGGAAATCCTAACATGTATGTACATTAATGATCTTGCTTACAAAATAGGGTTGCATTCAATTTTTAATTTTCCATTCTTGCCCTTGGGTTATAGTGTCATCTGAAAAAAATATGAGATGTCATACAGAATGGAGCCAGGTATCCAAAGCTCTATTTTTATGCTACCTTGAAATATGACTTCAGAGAAGAAACAGTTCCTTAAAACACATTATCCCTCCATTTCCTCCTTAATGACCTCAGGATCAGGAGGTAGGGGAAGATCCACTTTTACATGTAAAACAAACTGACGGAATGTATGCTAGTGTAGAGTACATTACTGCGGGCTGATCTGGCATCTCAATTCCATTTGGTACCCTAATTACAGTGCTCTCTACCTCTGAATAGATATCCATCAGGACATAAATGCTCTAGGTGTTCAAAAGTTTTTATATTACTTGAGTACTTATCATGTTTTCTATTCTTCATCTACATTATACATACTTGATGACTTGAGAGGTTAAATCCTTGATAGTCTTTTCTACGAACAAAGTTATGTGCTTTGGAATAATAAAGTGGGCAATCATCAGAAAAAATCATAAATTTTCTTCCATATAAAAACGTTATTTTTTTAAAAAACTAAGGCAAGAAAGGGAAAAGAGTGGCTTAACAGTGGTGTGAAGGCTATTAAAAAAAAGAATCTGAACTGACATCTAGGCTGATGTGTACAGGGGACTTCCTATCATTGGAGTTGTACCCATTGCACTCAAACAAGTAAATTGAAGCAGCCAGATAAGATCTCTGGACGTTTCCAAATTATAAACTGGGACATGACCTGACAAGGGATTTTTTTTTTCCCTCTGAGTTGTGAATATTTTCTTGTGTCAGATTCCTAAAAACTCCTAAGAGTCTAAGTTCTTACATAACTGTTGGGTAATAAAGTTGATTTCTACTCACCACCTAGTTATTTGTCTTCTGACTTCATTTAATTGTCAATACGTCCTTAAACAGTTTCGCCAAGTTGCTTAAGCATAGCGCTTCATAAGGGCCTAAGAGGGCCTATTTCTTTCTGATATAGCAACTGTTGTCCTTTCGGGATGATTATAAAAAGCAGAAGAACTTCTTAGTGACTTTGTTAGCCAAATGTAATTTTAAAATAACTTTTTGATAGCCAGTATACTTCTTGAAATTGTATACTTTGGGACTATCCTTTACCACTCTTGTCTTATAATAAGCATTTATAAATAGATGCAAAGAAGACATACAAATGGCCAACAGACACATGAAAAAATGCTCAACATCACTCAGCATTAGGGAAATACAAATCAAAACCACAATGAGATACCACCTCATCCCTATCAGAATGGCTAAAATGAACAAATCAAGGAAATGACATTGGTGAGAATTCAGAGAAGGGGGACCCTCTTATACTGTTGGTGGGAAAGCAAGCTGGTGCAGCTGCTCTGGAAAACAGTGTGGAGGGTCCTCAAAAAGTTCAAAGTAGAGCTACCCTATGACCCAGCAATTGCACTATCAGGTATTTACCCCAAAGATACAAACGTAGTGATCTGAAAGGGCACCTGCAGCCCAGTGTTCATAGCAGTGAAGTCCACAATAGCCAAACTACAGAAAGAGCCCAGAGGTCCATCAACAGATGAATGGATAAAAACAATCTTTGATGTGGAAGATTACTCAGCCATCAAAAAGAATGAAATCTTGCCATTTGCAGTGACATGGATGTAACTAGAGGATATTATGCTAAGTGAAATAAATCAGTCAGAGAAAGACAATTATCAGATGATTTCACTCATATGTGGAATTTAAAAGACAGAACACATTAACATAGAAAAGGGAAGGAAAAATAAGATGAAAGTAGAGAGGGAGGCAAACCAGAAGATACCGTGAACTCTAGGAAACAAACTGAAGGTTGCTGAAGGGGAAGTGGACGGAGGGATGAGGTAATTAGGTGATGAGCAGTAAGGAGGGCACTTGATGTAATGAACACTGGGTGCTGTATGCAACTGATGAATCACTAAATTCCACCTTTGAAACTAGTAAAAAATCTATACAAAAGTTGTTATTTTAAGAAAAGATAGTTGTTGAGCTATAACCTCTACAACATTCTTTTTAAAGTGTCATGTAAACCACTTTTTAAATTATAAAACTGGTAGAATTTTTAATCAAAGATTGTAAAATGGCATAGAACAAAATGTAAAAATTCTCCTTCCCTGTGTTCTAGCCTTAAGTACAACTCTCCAAAAGCAATCACTGTTAACAGTGTCTTGTTCCTTTGCACGAATTTTCTAAGGATACACAATTTTACATATATATGTACACATACTCCCTTTTACATAGTCGTACTATGTAAACTGTTCTTCATCTTAGTTATTTTAAAGATTGTTTATTTGTTTTGGAGAGAATGAAAGAGAGAGTGCATGAGCTGGGGGGGACAGGCAGAGGGAAAGGGAGAAACAGACTCCTCACTGAGCAGGGAACCCAAACTGGGGCCTGATCCCAGGATCCTGAGATCATGACCCGAACTGAAGGCAGAGGCTTAACCGACTGAGCCACCTGGGTGCCCATCTTGTTTGTTTTCTTTTTTTTTAGTTCAGTTAAAATACCAGGACTGTGTTATACTAGCATGACTCAGCTTCTATTGAAAACCTATTACCACTTCTTTTTTTTTTAAATTTTATTTATTTATTCATGGGAGACACACACACACACAGAGAGAGAGAGAGAGAGAGAGAGAGAGGCAGAGACACAGGCAGAGGCAGAAGCAGGCTCCACACAGCGAGCCTGATGTGGGACTCGATCCCAGGACTCCAGTCTCACACCCCAGGCTGAAGGCAGGCACTAAACCACTGAGCCACCGCTCAGGGATCCTCCCATACCACTTCTTTATCCATTCATCAATTGATGGACATTTGTGCTGTTTTCATAATTTGGCTATTGTAAATGATGCTGGAATAAACATAGATGTGCAATTATCTTTTTAAATTAGTGTTTTCATATTCTTCGGGTAAATAGTAGTGGAATTACTAGAATTCTACTTTTAATTCTTTGAGGAACCTCCACACTCACAGTGGCTGCACCAGTTTTCATTCCCACATTCCTTTTTCTTCACTCCTCACCAACACTTGTTTGTTGTTTTTTTGATTTTAGCCATTCTGACAGGTGTGAGGGGATATCTCATTGTAGTTTTGATTTGTAGTTCTCTGATGATAAGTGATATTGAACATCTTTTTATGCGTTTGTTGGCTATCTGTATGTGTTTTTTTTGAGAAATGTCTTCAGATCTTCTCCCCATTTTTAATTAGATTATTTGGGTTTTTTTTTTTTTTTTTTTTTGGTGTTGAGTTGTATAAGTTCTTTATGTATTTTAGATACTAGGCCTTTATCTCATATGTCATTTACAAATATCTTCTCCCATTTCATAGGTTGTCTTTTAGTTTTGTTGGTTTTTCCTTTGCTGTGCAGGTTTTTATTTTGATGTAGTCCTAAAAGCTTATTTTTGCTTTTATTTCACTTGAATAAGGAAGCATATTTAGAAAAATGTTGTATGGCCAATGTCAGAGAAATTACTGGGAGAGGCTACCTTTTAATAGATAACCTACTTGGGGCACCTGGGTGGCTCCCCTGCAGGGAGCCTGCTTCTCTCTCTGCCTGTGTCTCTGTCTTTCTCTCTCTCTGTGTCTCTCATGAATAAATAAATAAAATATTTTTAAAAAATAGATAACCTACCAGCAGCTCCCAGGAAACCATAAAAATATATATTCTACACGTGATCACCTGTACAAACCCTAACTCACTTAGAGACCTAAAAGAAAGCCCTAAAGAGAAAGTGCCTAAGAAGAGGAAGAAAAACAATCTATCTGGAGATAGATGTGGGGTCTGGCCTTACCTTATTAGTTTTCTATTGTTGCATAAAAATGACCACTAATTTAGCAGCTCAGAATTTCCTGCAACAGGAGTCCAGGCGCAGCAAGACTGGCTTTGTGCTCAGGTTCCACAGAGCTAAAATAAAGTCGGTCAGCTGTGCTCAGTATCCTCTTCTAAGTTGATGTGGTTATGCAGAATTCAGTTCCTTGCTATTATAGAACTAAAGTCCTGGTTTCCTTGCTGGTTGTTAGGTGGGGGCCACTCTCAGCATCTAGAGGCAGCCTATGTTCTTTGCTTGCTACATAGCCTCTTCCATCTCCAGAACCAGCTAAGGACAGCTTCCCTTCCGTTAAATTTTTCTCATGCTTCCAATCTTTCTGACTTCCAGGCCCAGATCTGATGAGTTCATGAGACTAGGAAAGCCCAACCAGGGAATCTACTACCTAAGGTCAACTGATTTGGAACAAAACAGAATGGCAAAGCCCCTCCATAGCAGCACCTAAATTAGTGTTCAGTTAATTAACTGAGAGGAGGTGTATGTACACAAGGGGTCAGGAATCTGGGGGGTCATAGCATTCTGCCCACCATGACCTGCACCTGCTTTCCTCAAGGGAAGCAGACAGAGGTCATGTCTATTGACTGAGGAAACCAATCCTACTGAAGCATTAGATGCCAGAGAAAGGGAGCATGACTGGAATCCATCTAATCTCATGCACAGCAAAGTCCACCCACATGCATGAGCAATGAAACAGCAGAAAGCTCCAGAGAAAATCTCAGAAACTACACACACAATGTGTAGGTCTGTCAGGCCTTCCTGACCAAGGATCCAAACCTGGCATTTCTGACTCCACAATCTTTGCACTCCTGACCCCTACATTGTGCCCCACCAGAGGATAGGTCATTCACTGGCTGTACAGATGAATCTGGAGTCCTCTAACCTTACTGTTTCTTATGCCAATGTGATCAGAATATGCTTTTGTGAGATGTTGGCCTTGGGTGTTCAGTAGAACAGAATAAACTGACTGCAACCTAAGTAGGTAAGCCACTTAGGGGAACTGTATTGATGAGCATTATTCTAAAAGAATTCTAAAAACCCTCTCTCCCCTCCTGGTCTTTCTCTTTCATATTCCCACCTGCTGCTGTGATTCAGGCGCATTATACATGACTTGCTTGAGACGGAAGAGATTTATATAAAAGAGATTAAGAGCATAATTGATGTAAGTAGATTGGGGTAGTAGACGTTAAGCATGTATTCAAATTAGAGAGATTCTGTGGCACAAACAGACTTAAAATAGTTGCCATATGTCTCTAGAATTTCCACCAAGAGTTCAGGTCCTACAATATTGCAAGTATCTTTGCAATAGGAATAAAAACATTCTTATGACTATTGATCCGTGTAGCCAAATAACTTCCAAAGGATTGTGCCAATTCATACTGATTTTAGCACTGCCCAATAGGTTCACCCTGTAGTTGCCAACAATGGACACGATAATTTGAATGCTTTTGATAATTTAATAAGGGAGAATTGTTTTAAGTAGGTTGTTTTGCTTGAGAGTGAAAATATGAATTTTTCCTATTTTCTTAAGGAAATAATCCTGAGGAATAAATTATCTGTACAAAGTTATAATAGAATTGTTTATAATAAAATATCAGAAGAAAACAAAATCGCCAATAAAAAGTGGATGTTAATAAAGTCTGATATTTATGCTGAATGAAATATTGCTCAACTGTTATAAGTTAATTATTTTGAATAATATGTAGCAACATTGAAAAATGCTTGTAAGATTAAATTAAAAACAATATATGTAGAAATTTGCAAGCAGAGACTAAAACGCATATAGAAAAACAGAATACAAATTATATATGTACCGTGATTAGAACCAAATAAAATAAACTTTTTAAAAATCATGAAGGAAATAAAATAAAACAATAGTAATTGCATGTGGTGGTAAAACGATGCATATGTTTTTTGCTTTCACACTTGACTGGTATAACATAAACATTTAAAGAATATATTTGTTCTTTCTATAAAATGCCATCTTACTATCGTTGCCATTTAAATTTAACCATCTTCTTCTGAAGATGGACACATGAAGGAAATAATATCAAAAGAAAGTGTTTGATGGAATGGCTTTCAGAAAATAAGTGTGCCATATTTCCCAATTATTAAAGTTTTGGTCCCTAGACTAGCAAATTCAGATCATCTCTTAAATGTTTCTATCTGTAAAACCTACCTTGTTTCCACCTCTGCAGGGATATATCACTCCAATGGATTTTATTTGGCTGAAGCATCTGATTCCAGACGTTCTTCAGAATAACAAGGAGTTTCTCTTTGGGAATATTAGAGAACTTTATGAATTTCACAACAGGTATATAAGAATTCAAATTATCAGGAAAAATGGAAAGTAAGAGAAAAAATGGAAATCAGACTGATGAGATTTGAAGATGAACATGTGTAGACTTTGCCAGGTTTAAGCAGGTAGTCCAGAGTCAGTAGGCTTGGTTGGGATGGGTTGGGATGAAGAGGGAAGAAGTGCCACAGATCTCAGAGGGAGAAGGAAAAAGGCATCAATGACACATACCAGGTATCGGGCATTAATGTTATGTTTTTTGCATGTTTTCCTTTGCTTATTTATCTATTCATGCATCTGCATTTATTGAGGACCTGTTCTGTGTCAGTCACTGTGTTCAACATTAGGAATAAAGATGACCAAGGCACATGTCAACATACCTACTGTCATAGAGTACTACTGGGAGCTAGGGTGTTGGAAAATGCTAACTGGTCCAACAAGTTGTCCTCTTAGCCCAGAGCTGCTTGGGTGTTGAGTTCTAGAGAATTAGAAGAGGAAGAGACTTTGAAGATCATCTTCCAAGCCTTTCATTTCACAAATGAAACTACAGCTTATTTCCTCTCTTTCCTCGGTATAATAACCCCAAATCATACATGTAACTGATGGAAAAGAAGAGACTGCTTGGTGAATTCACCCAGAGTTGTTTCCCAACCTCATCTCTTGTCCATTGGTCAGACACAAAACAGAAATGGAAATACCATTTCTGCTACCTTCCCTGGAGAAGTCATTCAACCTCTTTATGCCTCAGGTTTCACATTTATGAAACCCTACCTTACCAGGTTTGGTAGATAATTAAATGAGATATTGTTTATGAAGTACTTATGCCTGGCTTACCTTAAGCTCTCAGTGCTATTAGCAGTAGAAGCAGCAACAGCAGTTCTTCTTCTCCTTCTTCTCCTTCTTCTTCTAGATTTTATTTATTCGTGAGAGACACACACAGAGAGGCAGAGACATAGGCAGAAGGAGAAGCAGGCTCCATGCAGGAGCCCTATGCGGGACTTAATCCCAGGACCCCAGGATCACGACCTGAGCCAAAGGCAGATACTCAACCACTGAGCCACCCAGGCATCTTGCACCATATTCATGTGATTCTCATGCATCAGGGAGCCTTGGTGCATCTTGGCTGTCTCCAGCTAGTGCCTAGAATTATCAGGAGAGCTGTGGGTGGCTTTAAGGAATCCTAGTAATGTCACAGAATGTTTTTTTCTTCCAAATCAGTGTGTTAAAGATGAGTCAAGAGCAATAAAGCCTTGGAAAACAGCATTTTTCTGAACACGTCTTAATAACCTTATGTGATTTTTACTTTAAAAAACCCTCATGTGTCTTAACCTCATACATGAAAAAAAAAATCAAAATGTTACTATACTTTTCCCTCCAAAGGACTTTTCTGAAAGAACTGGAAAAGTGCACTGAAAACCCCGAAATGCTGGCACGCTGCTTTCTCGAGAGAGTAAGTCTGTGCTTCCTGTAAGTCAAAATAGCCATGTGATTAAAGTTTAGCCCTTAATTTTCCTGTGTTGAGGGGCAAAGGCAAATGGGAACACCAATGGTCTGACAAGTTACACAAGCCTTTTGAATGCAAAGCAGGAGTCCTTTGCAGTATGTCACCCAGGGTGAGGTGAGTCCAGTTTAACTAGGCTCACATGACAGATGGGAGCAACTTCCAAGCTTGGCCTCCCGCAAAGCCTGGTGACATGAAGGACTGCCCCTCCTCAAAACAGAGGATCCTCCTCTGAATGACTAAGCTCACTGTTTTTTTTAACAAGAATCACACAGCAGGCTTAAATTCCTCACTAACACTCTCAAGAGCAGAAGTACTGATGGTAAATTAAAAGTCTTAGAAAATATATTTTCTTCTATTTTATTTTTTTACAGCACAGAGAATGGTTAGAATATGTTAAATCTATGGTCCTTTTTTTTTTTTTTTTTTTACTTTTCAGTTTGGAATTTATTTTCTATTTTTTTTATTTTTTAATTTTCTATTCTTAATGAAAAAATAACTTTGGAGCATATTTCAAAGTTTATTTTTTTAATTTAATTTTAGTCCAACTAACATCTCGTGTATTATTAGTTTCAGAGGTACAGTTCAGTGTCTATGGTCCCACTTATGCTTAGCACCTAACAGGATCCTGCCGTACAGCACCGTATCTCTGACTTCCTCTTCCCCACTGCACAGACTTCTTCCTTCTTGCCCTCTCTGCATCCCTACTTTGGGCAGTGAATAAGCTATTTGGACCAGTGATGCCCCATTAAAGCTGGCACAGAGAAATGTGCCACCTAGCACCACTCCCCACCACTTTCTTCCCTTGGGAGGACTATGCAGATGATCCTGGTGCCCTGGACTTTCTAAGTCTTTTGCATTTCCTCTCTCTTTCAACTAGACCTTCTTTTCCTTCTCTTCCTTTTCTTTTTGTAAGCCTGAGACAACAGGTCAACTCAAAAATTATAAAGAACTCAAATTTTGGCTGATAAGTCTAAGAGTGGTATGTGTAATAAACTGAGAGCAAGCAAACAAAAATCCCCAGGTTTTAAGGCATTGGACATAATGGAGAAATAGAGCTTTTGACCCTCAGAGCTCTTGCCAGCTTAGAAGGTCCTTTCCATGGCCCTGTATGGGTTTTCCCTCAGCCTCATTGTAGGTTTTTTTTGTCAAGTGCCAAATTCAAGGTACACTACAAACTATGCTGTATCCAATCTGATTAATTTCCTTTTTGAATTACTTTGTCGTATTATTTGTGTTTTATAGTGTTTTTTAATTTTGCATTCATCAAACTACTGATGTGAAATCTAGTTTCAGAGTTTAGAAATATTTTATAGTTGCTTACATCATCATTGCAAAGACTTATTTAAACTGTTGGATGAGGAAAGGACCAAATTCCTGTGGGGAGAAAAGGGACATGGTTAAAAAAAAAAAAAAAATTGTCCCAAGTATAAGGTAATGGTTAGGAACGGCTGACAAAACATATTTTCCTAGAAGAATCTCTCACCTAAAGTGAGAGCTTTCTATAGTCCCCCATGTTGGGAGAAACCTGAGAAATCATTAATCCAGACCTGCCTATAAACTCTGCATATAATCCTGTATGATTTATGATGTTGGGGACATAGTACTAGTAATAAACTGGTCTCAATCATAAAGTTATTAGTCCAGGACAGATGTAGTAATTAAAAACCACGATTAGCTAATCTTTGAGGCTCCTTGAAGGAATTGGCTGCTGCTGTGTATTTGTTAGTCAGTGAGGTGGGCCCCTCACCGATTATTTATTACAACAGTTGACCTTTTCTCAATAATATTTGCAGAATTCCATTAATCATGAAAATGAGTTTTGAAATATTGCTCTGGTCAAATGTTTCAATCAGACTCTATAGTCTGCAGAATCCAGAAAAATTCTGCCCCAGAGACCAAGCTCTACCTAGAATAGTTTTGGTCAGTAGTCTGCCTTGAGTTCCATTGGCTCTGACATGTGACATGCACAATGGAAATAGCACTGGGGCGGGACTCAGGAAATGTAACTTCTTATCTAAGGTGAGCCACTTGCTATCTGCATAAACTCATGTTACGTCACTTAAACTCCTGGAGTCTAATTTCCTTCCTCCATACAATAGGCTTAATGATACCAATATGTAAAGACATTGTGGATATTTAATGAAATACTGTTTACAGAAGATTTCTACAAAGTAAAAAGTGCTTTGTGAATAGCCACCATGTATTGGGTACTCCGTATGTATTGGGCATTTGTTGAGCAGTTTCTATACATCATCTCATTATACAGCGTCATAGTTGACTGCTGCTGTGAATCTACTTAATAGATAAGAAAACTGAAATATCGAGAGGTTAAGTCACTGAACTTGGGCCATATGGTTGGGAACTGACAAAGCCAAGAACTGAACCTGGACCATCCACCAACAGCCCACCATCCTAATGCATAAACGATCGTGTGTGAATATGAGTTTTTGGTAGCTTTTAAGCCTCCTAATTTATTCTATAAGTAGGTGAGGATAGTTGGGCACTTTCATATGCTGCTGGTTAGTGTATATTCCTTAAATTTCTTTAAGGAATTTTGGATTGAAAAGCAAATTTAGATCAACAGTCATGTTCTGGTGCTTGAAGGCCTATGGTATTCTGCATTGTTCGAAGCACAAGTATAGTATCAAGGGGTAAGGATTTCAGGAGCACACATTTCAGCTCAGCATCCACCGAGAGAACCAGGTGCCTCTGATGCTGGAAAAGTTTGGGGAAAGGTGGCTGACTGTCCAGGATGTTTCGCTTGGTGGGAATCTGGAGCTCCAAAGTCTCCTCTAGCTTTTAAGAATCTTCTGGTGGTTAGTGTTAAAAGCAATGAAACCTTGAATTCTTTTAGGAGCTAAAGGCCAATGTTTTTGTGCTCTGACAGACCCAGTGTGGGTGAGATGCCTTAATCAATTTGTAGTATTTTATAAGCCTGGCCTTTGGTATGGCAAGAGTGTTCCCCATGTGTAAGCGACTCTATTGTGGAAGATGTTGAATTTCACAAATGTACAGTGCCTGACACATCAAAGGCACACAATAGATAGTTCTTGAATGAATAAATAATGAACATATCGTTAAGCTCTGAGTTACTATTCTAGTTCCTTAACCTGTCTGAACAACATTTCTCAAGGGTCATCTCCCTTCCTAAACATGTGTGCATGCACACACACATGTAGAAATAGAAAGCATTCACTACAGCAGTGTTTTTAGAAGTAGAATAGACATAGTTGAAGCTGTGGGGAAAACAATAACCTATGTCTGCATGAAGGACATCAAGAGTTGGCCTGAGAAAAATAGGGACCCAGAAATCTACAAGGATGCAGCCGCGTGGGCTTCTCCACCAGAGTACCACAGGTTCTGTGGCAAGCATAGCTTCTGTGGTCCAGGTGCTAGTGATTGAGTGGATGAAGCTGGCAAGTTGACTCCATAGGCCTGGGGTAACCGTTCTGGGGTATTGGTGAGTATGTGCCTACCTCCCATGGTCTTTGATGCAATGGGAAAGAGGTCACAGAGCACTTGGAATCCCTCTTGAGATCTCCAGCTCTGAGATAGTCGTATAATTTTTCTGTCTTGGCATCTGGTGCTGTAGGTCAAAGGTGATGTCTGAGGCAGAGCCTGCTGCTTTGGGAGTTGCCCAAAGAACTTAGGGCTGTGTTGTTTTGTTCAAGCTGCCACATTTTCTTTTTGGGGTATTTCCATCTTTTGGTTGTCTCTTGGGTTTTTTTTCCCCCTAGGGTTGGCATCATGATGATCAAAATAGGAAGATAGGGAGAGAGAAAGGAGGGCCCATCAGCCACCAGCACCTTTTCTGTCAGTTTTACCTCTCACTGCAGAGCTATTCTGGGGAGACAGTGATGCCCTGGATAAAGAGCAGAGGATGAAGGAGGAAGATTAAAACTCACTCCTGTTGATGACTTTACTGATTTACCAGAATCCTGTGGTTGTTCCCACAACACTCTGTTCAAATCTGTGTTTAGTACTTATGGTTGTGTAGAACTTCCTGTTCACCTTCCCATCACACAGTCACTCCAACATAAGGTTATCATGCATCCCCAGTTCCTCACACTGTGAAAATACTCAGGTTTGTTGAATATTTGAATGAATAAATGATGTCATCCTGTCCACTTACTGAAAAATGCTACCTGATTAATTCCAATTCTTCTCTCACTCAGAAAGAAGATCTTCAAATATATTTTAAATACCATAAGAATCTGCCCCGAGCTAGAGCAATCTGGCAAGAATGTCAAGACTGCACCTTCTTTGGGGTAACGTTGAGATCACAAAGTCTTCCACAAATTGTTTTCCCTGGACAATGCTTATGTGTGCCAAGTCTTTAAAGAAACCAGCAGTATGAATGAGGCAGGGGAATTTGGCATTTGAATTTATGGCAATTTTTATGAATTAAAAGTCTCTCCTATTTTGAAATTACATGTTGGAGGTTTTGAGGTGGCCCTGGGTCTCTATGGGACAGGCCTGTGAGAAGCAGCTGTAGCTGAGTGAGCAAATCAGAGTCCTTGTCTAGGATGGGGATTTTAAAAGAATTAAGTCCAAAAGTCCACAAACTGGGGCTCCTTGGAAAGACATTAGTAAGTCATCATGTAACTTCTAGACTCAAAGTGACCTGAACAGACACCCCCCTCTCCCCAAAGACAGGCTGCCTCTTTTTCAGGATCTGAAGTGGACTTGCTTTCTAAACGAAATAAACGGTCCTACTTCCCTAGTTGCATATAGAATTACTAGCCAAGCCATCCTCTTTCCCCTTTGTCTCATTTTACACACTGTTCCTGAGGCACGCAACAATTTGGTAACATTACCAGGTTGGTCAACACAGCTGTACCTCTTTTCCATAAAGAACCTGTTTCATTTCTTGTATTCAAATGCTGCCACTTTGTTCTCTCTCTGTGTGTGTGTGTTGTTTGTTTTATTTTACATTGTTTCTGTTTGGCTTTTAAAGGTTTGCCAGCGCCAACTGGATCACAATCTCCCTCTTTTTAAGTATCTCAGAGGACCAAGCCAGAGACTTATAAAATATCAGATGCTGCTGAAGGTAAAGTCAATGAGACAGAGCTTTCCTGTGCATGTGCTATGGGAGGCTCCTGTCCTCAGACATACAGAGTTGTGACTTTGTCTTCCAAAGGGGAAGATATGTCTATACTTCAGGCTTCTTCTGTCCTCCAAATCTAAAGCACCAGATCTCAAGGAGGAGAAGGATCAAAGAGTTGAAAGGGACCTGGGAGCCTGGCTAGTCCAACATGCAGCTCAAGGCATGATTTCTAAGGAGGCTGGTTTGGGGCGGGAGAGTCCTTGGGAGCAAAGGGAGAAAGAGGAATGGCACCACACTGCCGACAGCTGAGAGGGTGGGGAGGCAGCCAGAGCTTCTACTCTCATATAAAGTATCTACAGATAAAATACCATCGGCTCCATTTTACAGATGAGACAAGGAGCTTCAGAAAAGAGGTGTTATTTTCCCCAAAGTCACAGTTTTCAGTGCATTAAAGTAATGGAAGGGAGAAGGCAAAACTGGTCTTTTCTCCTCTTGCAGTATCTACCTCCACCCCCAGATTAGGTATCTTTCTCAGGAGCAACATAAGGGAATGAATTTTGCTCTGCTGAACCCATAGGTGGTTCTTTGTCTGACAACAGCACCCCTGCAGGAGAGCGCTCCCAGACACCCCAAACAGGGGAGAAGGCTGTCAGCCTCCACACATGTGAGCTGAGGGAAAGCTTTGGACCACGTCTCCAAGTTGTGTTTTAAATCAACCTTTATAAGCAGCTCTTGCCCAGTGGCTACTATCTCTTAAACACACATACACACAAGCACCTGCTGTGTACTAAGTACCTTCCCACATGTATTTCTTACTTAATCTCCATAATCAGATGAGTCAGAAAGGCTCTGGAGTATGAAAAAGCTGAGGCTGGGAGGGGTTAAGCTCATTGCCTAACATTCTTCCCTCAGAAAAAGTTGCCCCTTTCAGCTTTGCCTCAGCTAGACCGGCCCTGCCATCACCAGGTGTGCCATTCCTGGACCATTTAGGCCTTGGTTTTCTCATGTGTGAGATGGGGTTACTAGAACCTCCTCCAAAGGATTGCTGTAAGGAGCAAGTGAGTAATGCACCTGGAGATGTCGCTCAGTGCGGACCCCCAGGAAGCCTCCTGGAATGCACAGCCACTGTTTTACACACAGAGATGCCACACCAGTGTGGGAATGGGGATGACGCTCATGGCTTCCCTCCATGAGAGGCATCTGAAAGTGCATTTCCATATAGCAGTCACGTTCACGTAGAGCCTCACACTCCTCTGACCGTCCCATCCTCACTGTCATCTGAGCTTTATGAGTCCTATCATAGAGCTGGGGAAAGAACGGGAGGACTGGGAGTCTTCACCTCCTTGGTCTGAGTACACCGGGTACCGAAGTGCCCAAGTTTTCCCACAGGAGCGTTGCTGACACAGAGCAAAGGTCTGTACCATACATGGAGGGCTACAGGGCGAGGTAAATAGAAACCTGGGCTGAGGAGTTAGACGTCCTGGGTCCTGGGCGTGGATCTGGCCCTGACACTTCCAGAATGCAAATTACTTCACCTCTCTCTGGCTCAAGTTCCTCGACTGTAAAATGAAAGTAGTGCTAGTACTTTCCTGGTGTGCTCTTCGGAAGCATAGACAAGGTAATGATACATGTTAAAAGTAATTAGAAATTTTGTTAGTTTCATTTCACAGAGGAAAGAAGAGATGGAATCACTATAAAATATTCCTTGGGGGTCCTTGTGAAACCATGGGAGGCTACTCAAGGCAAACCAGTTTTTCCCATAGCTAAGCTTGCTGTGTGCTGGAAAAACAAGTTCAAACCACTGGCACGCCTGTGAAGAAAGGAAGAACTTTGTAGTGTTCTCCACCCTGAGGGACAAAGCTCATTCTACAGTGCCTACTATCAGCTTCTTTGGGAGCATGGATGTCTGACTGCTGGCCTCATGGCTTAGAAAGGGTCGTGGAATCCTGGTGTGAGAAAGCTTTTTTCTGAGTACAAAAGAAAAGGGAAGAGAATGATAGAGTATACCATTAAAAACAGACACATGAAAAATCGGGTAAAATATAGTATTAGCAAAATATGGGACAGATGGCCAGGGTGCTAACTTATGAGTTCATAGAAGTTAATAATTTAAAAAAACAAAACCCCAAAAGAAATGATACTTATGAAATGCTTAATATTTTTCCTGAGATATTATGAAAATTATCAGTTGTGACAGTTTTTTGAGTACATAAAGTACATAATGTCTAATGAGTTATAGCAAGCTGATGAAACAATATATTATTTATTAGCATACATTAGAAATAGGTACATTTAGGGACAATAGGAATTCACTTTTATTAAGGTCATGATTTATGTCAAAGAGGCTAAGTGATGTATGGAAACTACCAAACTTACTTATTCTTTTTAAAAGATTTTATTTATTTATTTGAGAGAGAGAGAGCACAGCAGAGGGAGCAGCAAAGGGAGAGGGAGAAGCAGACTCCCCGTTGAGCAGGGAGCCCGACACAGGGCTCCATCCCAGGACCTGGGATCATGATCTGAGCCAAAGGCAGAGGCTTAATCAACTGAGCCACCCAGGTGCCCTGAAACTATGAAATTTAATGTAGAGGATTTTTCTTATCTGGATTTTAAGATATGATTTGGAAAATGATGCATTATTCGTTTATAATAAATTTTGCTTATTGTAAGAAGAATGTTCTAAAATAGGTAGTTATGCTGATTTCTGTGTAATGCAACTCATGTCATAGGAGTGATTCATTTGTCTTCTTTTAAAAAAATTAAATAGACTACTAGAAAAAAGACTTAATAGGGAGAGGTTGGTAAAAGGTTTGTAAGATGAAAAAAGTGTGAGGATCTGATGTAAAACATGGTGATTGTTGGTAACAGTCTATTGTATAATTGAAGTTTACTAAGAATAGGACTTAAATGTTCTTGCCAAATACATAAATAAATAAATATGTGAGGTAATGATGTGTTAATTAGATAGAAGAAATCCTTTTACGATATATACATATATCAAGTCATCACCGTATACACTTTAAATACCTAGCAATTTTATATGCCAATTATACCTGAAAGCTGAAGTAAAAAAGAAAACAATAAAAAAAAAGAACACAGGACATAGGCAGTTTACAAAAGAATAAATGCTAATAGCAAACATTTTTTTTGAAAGTTCTACCTTAGCAGTTATTTGAGAAATTCAAATTAAAACAACAATGAGGAGGCAGGATTTCTCTTTTGGTTGAATTGGCAAAACTTTTTGATTAAATTTAATACTCCATGTAGGGTGGGGGCTGGTGAATCAAGCTTTTATATATGACTGGTAGGAACTGGTTCTTCTATAAAGAATTTGGAAGTATACAACAGAATTTTAACATTGGGGCACCTGGGTGGCTCAGTTGGTTAAATGTCCAACTTGATTTCGGCTCAGGTCATGATCTCAGGGTTGTGAGACTGAGCCCTACATTAGGCTCCATTCTCAGCACAGAGTCTGCTTGTCCCTCTCCCTCTGCTCCTCACCCCTCCCCCCAAATATAAATTAAATCTTAAAAAAAAAAAAGAACTTTTAACATTGACAATTTCACTTCTAGGAATTTATCCTTAGGAAAAATGCACAAAGATTATTATTATTATTATTATAGGAAAAAATTATTGAACCTAAATGTTTAACAGTAGGGGGGGATTAATGAATTATGATTAATCTACAGGATGCAACACAGCTACAATTTAAAAACATGTTTTAAAACATAGTGTCATGGAAAAATGTTCATGATATGTCATTGAGTGAGAAAAAACCAGGCTACCAAACACCGTGTCCAATATGATTCTGTTTGTGGAAAGAACTCTATGCCATTCTTTCCCACTTACTTGTGATGGGCAAACTTGCGTCCATCCTCTGTTAATTTAATTTTGGCTGGAGATTGTTTGCACAGTAGGTTTAGTTGTCAGTCTACTTTTTGATTTCCAATAAGGCTTTTGGGTTAATGCAGGGTCTGCTGGATTTTGAGTCTCCTGAGGATTTGGGAATAGACACAGGTGACCAGGAAGGAAGCTTGGCTAAGGTACTGTATATTAAATATTGTTTTATATAACTAACTGTTAATGGTGTTTGTCTATGGGTGGGAGAATTTATGGCAATTTTGCTTTTCTTGTTTATGATCTTTATTGTTTAAGTTTTCTAAAATAGTATGTATCCTATAAATCATGATCACAGAAAAAACAAAAAAAATTAAAGGCAATTTCAAGGTGAGGTTTCATAACAGGATAAACAGTAATATATTTTCTTTCCTCCACATAAAAATGTTTTAACAGGAATACAAAATTAAGTGAATGTGTAAAATGCATACATTAAAGACTGGCACTGAATATAATAACATTTCTGCTGTGGTTTTCCTGTGTGGTAGGATTATGAATGATTTATATTTACTTCATTGTACTTCTTAGTATATCTAATTTGCATGCATTATGCTTTTTTCCCCTCCAAGTGTGTTTGTGGGTGTGAATTCTAAGATAGCCACGGTTCCCTCGGAAGAAATGGTGGCCACACCATATCGGGAAGAAATCTGTGACTTAGCAGTGTGTTTTTTTTTTAACTTTTCTATAGAATATTCTGGTTTTAACAAGGAAAACATGAGGAGCAGTCATTTGTATGCCTTCTCTACTCAGTATATATGCTAGGGACTCTTTGAAATAAAGAGAAGCTCAAGACACAGGTAATAATTTTATAGCCTGGAGCAAGGGGAGCTAGACTGAGTTAGTTTAATAATGTTTGTAAAGATGTTTCTTAGCCCTACATTACACAATGTAAAAGTAACTACCTGCTATGTTTGTGGCAGGAGAGTTAGTGGGAAGGAGAGGAAATAGCAGATGAGTCTCTAAAAGGAAGTTGAGTTTTAAGTGTTGGGTAAAGAGGAAGACCCCTGATATAAGAATGTAATCCTTTACTGATGATGTTACAAAAAACTCAGGTGAGAACCTGTTGTCCTTCCCCAGCACCTGGAGCATATTTATATGAGTGAGAAGGTAAGAATCCATGGCAGATTGTTCAGTGGAGGCAGCATTCTCTGCCCCATTCATTGTCCCTGTCCCTCATATCTCTAATCCAAAGAAGCTAATCCTCTATGTTTAGGTGGAGATTAGGAGAATACACAAACCTTCGCTTACATCTCACTGTAGGGGACAGAAAGAGTTGGGGCCATACCGGGGAGAGGGGGCAGTAAAGAGCTGTGTGTTCTTTGTTGGAGAAATTTATGTCTGAGAAAAAAAGAGGAAGAAACCAAAATTTTTTTGTTAGTGTTTACCAGATAACCATGTAGGTAGCAGGGCAATAAAATACTGAAACTGTAAGCAAAAGACTTTCACACTGAAACAATCATCCTTGTTATGTCCTAAATGTCTCAGTAGTAATAACTGGAACATTGGTCTCTTGAATTAGCAGTTACAGCGTTTGCAGTCAATGCTGAGTCTTCCTTATCTCTTATCTCTTTGATGTCTTTAATGGTGATAGAATGTGAGAAAGACTGGGGAAGGAGAAGAAAGTGGAAGGGCAGAGCCAGGGTGGGGTAAGAGAGCAGGAACTCAATGTGGCAAATGCAACAATTATGGCATTTACACATAAATCATTAATAGACCTCCACATGGCAGCTCATTTTCTGCCTCTATAGGAATTTACAAATATCCTCCTCTGGGATGGTTTTAAGTATAATTTTCCCCTAGGAATAGGATTTTCACATTAAATACAGGAATATGATACTCAGATCCTGCCTTTTGGTAGGCCCCTGGGGTAGGGATGTAAAAAGGGAGAGCAGCCTATTTAAAGGGTCTGGGTTTTTCATGCTTTATTTTATTATTTATTTATTTATTTATTTTATTGGAGTTCAATTTGCCAACATATAGCATAACACCCAGTGCTCATCCCATCAAGTGCCCCCCTCAGTGCCCGTCACTCAGTGCCCCCCTCAGTGCCCAGTCACCCCCACCCCTGCCCACCTCCCTTTCCACCGCCCTTTATTCGTTTCCCAGAGTTGGGAGTCTCTCATGTTCTGTCTCCCTCTCTGATATTTCCCACTCATTTTCTCTCCTTTCCCCTTTATTCCCTTTTTCATGCTTTAAAGAAGGTCAGCATGTTTCTTATGTAGCAGGAATATAACGTCCATAATTTTATGAACTTCATTTGTCATTAGTGCAATGTATAGAAGGTGTGGTAGATGATTTTGCCTGTGTGCATATCATATATGTAAACCAGGATATATTAAGCCACCACTCTTTGGGAACAGGGGAAGAGATCCATGTATTTACCTTTTTGGTCTCTGTACTGTCTGGATCCATGGCTCCTTATCTCTCCTGTTACCCTTCGTTCACTCGGTAGATGGTTTACCTTTTGATTTCCAACAAGGCATTTGGTTTCCACAGAATGGGCCAAAGAGAACCAAGGATTCAGCTTTCTCAGCCGAACTACAACAGGCTTTGGCCATGATGGAAGATTTGATCAAGTCCTGTGAATTGGCCGTGGACCTGGCAGCTGTCACTGGATGTCCGGTATGGGCTATAGCAAGTGTTGGAACATTTCAGCAAAAGGCAGGCACAATATTACAAAGATAGGAGTTGCTGTGGCAAAGTTAGAGAGGTGACCCATGGTGAAAGAATTTTACTCCGAGGAAAGTAACTCAAATTGTTCATCAGATCTGTGCTGTGGGAATCCAGGCAGCCTCTCAGCATTTTCAGGGATCTTGGGTTGGATTCCTTGGGATCCTCAATGTTGAGACTGACCCACACTCTAGAATAAGCAAGAACTCTGAGGACAGAACATAGATGGGCAGGGGAAGGTGTTGAAGGAGTTACTTATTCTCTGACCCATGGCACTATTGAAAGATTAAAAGATTTTTCCTTCTTGACTCATATATATGTGTCGATCTCTTCTGAGATCTCTGATGTAAGAGATTTCAGAAGAGGACCGACATGCATATATTGTACATTCCTTAAGCCAAATGGTTGAAGAAAAATTCCAAAAGAGGTGGTGCTGGGGAGTTGAGCCCTCTCCACTGGGACATTAGGGTAAACCCTGAGTGGGTCAGTCCCGGGAATTCCAGGCAGGCCATCCTCTGTAACTGTATGAGCTCCTTGGGACTGGGACATCATTAATATCAGCTGGTTTTCACTGTGAGGTTCTCTAGGTCTTGACTCAGGTGAGTTAATTTTCCATCATTGTCATAACAAATTACCACAACCTTCATGGCTTGGAGCAGCGCAAATGTATTATAGTTCCACAGGCCGGAAGTACAACACAGTCTCTCTAGGGTAAAATCAGGGTGTCTGCTTCCTTCTGGGAAGCTCTAGGAGAGAATCTATTTCCTTGCCTTGTCCAGCTTGCCAGGGTGACACACATTTCCTGGCTCATGGTTTCTCCTTCCATTGTCAAAGTTCTTGACTCACATCACTCTGACCTTCTCTTCTGCTTCTCTCCCACTTCTGAAGACTCTAGGATTATCTTGAACCCCCCCATTAATCCACGGTATCTCCCTATCTCGAAGTCAGCTGATGAAAAACCCTAATTCCATCTGCAACCTTAATTCCCATTTGTCATGTAACCTGACCTATTCTTGGATTCCAGGGATTAGGATGTGGATCTCTTTGGAAGACTACTCTCTCCTACCACACAGGGATGAAGCATTTTGAAAATTACATTTCAGAGAGACACTTTTTGTTTTCTCTTTTTCCTTTTCATTTTTACCTGGTTCTCACATACTGTTCATTGAGGTTTGGGCAAAAGACCTTTCTTTTCTTTCCTGGTCATAAGTCAAACCATGCAAATTAATTAGGGGCAAAAAAACCCACGGTCTTTTTATTTCCCTCCCTCCTGATATTTTGCTGGCCAGCATCTCAGAAGCAGCCCCACTGGGCCACAATGATCCCGGCAATGTTGCTGTTACTGTCCCCTGGGACTCAAGAGTAGTCTCTGCTTACTACTTTTGCATGATTCAGGAGGGTATTCATGAACCACAGGTATGTGTAGGAGGGGATCATTTTCTTGGTAATAATTTTTTCCTTCTTCATTTAAGGAAACTCAAGAGAGCCATTTATTTAATCATTTTGAGACATCTTTCTGTTCTTTTTATTTCTGAACACGCATCAGCTCCCCCTATTAGATATCCATTTCCTGGAGTCAAATGAATGTCCTGGAAACCATACACAGGGCAGGAAACTCCCAGTTATTATTCTGAGTGTAAGTAACAGAGGAGGAGGAAGTTATGAGAAAATAATTAGTAAAATGTGAGTAAATAGCAGTGTACTCTAATTTCATTCCAAGGCAGCTTGCATGCAAATAAGATGAACCAGCCTATAGAATTGTAGAGATTTTTTTTTACATAAAATGCAAAGAATCGCACCTTTGGCATAAATTCTATTGTTGTTTTGTTCACTAAGATTTTAACTTGCTTTACATCTAGTACATTAGCTACTTTACCCAGTTTTGTATAATCCTATAGAATATGGAAGAGCAGGCACTGAAATTTTTACTTTCTGATTCAGGAAAATATCCATGGAAAGAAGAGTTAACTCACCCACTATCACATTGTGCATCAGCTTGGACTACTTCTTGGACCTCTTTTTCCCTATCCAGAGTGCCATTCATTCTCTTGTTGTATGCTTCATCTGATTTTGTTGAAAGTCTACTAAACAGCCCAGTTACTCCTAACTCACATCAAATGTTTCTAAGATACTTTGATTCAGCTTTGTAGAACCTTATTATAGGGTGCTGAAAATCACATGCTGAGTGTGTGGATGAACCCAGAGCTTAACCCTTTAATTTCTCTACTTGACATCCAGTATTGACCTGGTTTGGAAAGACATTACTTGAATGGGTAAATGCATAATTAAAACAACTAAAAAAAATTCCCTCCTGATATTTACATTTTATTCCTTTTTGTACAGTTAGTTCTTGATTTAATTTAATCACAGAAACTAAATTTTTTTTTGTTTTAAGAAAGTTTGTTTTGGGGACACCTGGGTGGCTTAGTGGTTAAGTGCCTGCCTTTGGCCCAGGGCATGATCCTGGAGTCTGGGGATCGAGTCCCACGTCAGGCTCCCTGCATGGAGCCTGCTTCTTCCTCTGCCTATGTCTCTGCTTCTCTTCTCTTTGTGTCTCTCATGAATAAATAAATAAAATCTTAAAAAGAAAGAAAGAGGGATCCCTGGGTGGCGCAGCGGTTTAGCGCCTGCCTTTGGCCCGGGGCGTGATCCTGGAGACCCAGGATCGAATCCCACATCGGGCTCCCGGTGCATGGAGCCTGCTTCTCCCTCTGCCTATGTCTCTGCCTCTCTCTCTCTGTGTGACTATCATAAATAAAAGTTAAAAAAAAAAAAAAGAAAGAAAGAAAGTTTGTTTTGTGGAATGCTGAGATGTTATTTACTTCCCTCCATCTGGAAAAAAAAAAAAAATCTTCTCTATTCAATCTAACACCTAAAATAGATATATGTGTAGAGTCCTTTAAAATCCTGACTTATCAGGAACAAGTTCCAAAGTTGAATAGTAAATGTTGAATGAAACATTTTTATTTTCTGGAACAAATTTATGTCATTCAATAAAGGAACTATTTTTGTTGCAAGTTTTGTGGACTAAGGCCAGGTATTTTATTTCTGATTCAGTCTCTAATTCCCTGAGCAGAAATGTTGGCTGCAAAGATAAGACCGAGTAAATGATCTGAACAACCCAGTGTTATAGCCTTATGCATCTTCGCACACTTAAGACACCTATGTCAAAGGGAGGCTGTAAGGAGCAAATGAGAACTAAATCATAATAAAAACCGCTACCACCATGGTGACACCTGGCAGATGCTAAATAAAGGGCCCTAAGTCTGGCTTATTTGGATAATTGACTAGACCGGAAAGAAAGGAACCCCTTTGCTTCTGATGATTGTATTAAGGGGCTTTTCTGTCCTACAGCTTCTGTTGTTTTGTTTCTGGGCTAGCTTTGTACTGATTCATTTATCCAGATGTTTCCTGTATTTTTGTGCAAGAAGTATATATCTCTGTCACATTGTTGTCACTGCCAGGAATGAAAACCTGGGCACTCACAAGTGGTCTCTTTCTGGAGGCCAACTTCATCAGACATTCTCTAAGCCAGATTCTTCATTCGAAATGCTTACATCAGAGCTCTTAACTACAAAATTCCACATGCGAAAATTGGTAACTTTTGCCATCGTTTCCCATATGGAGGAAGCCATCTGACTTTTTGCTTGCTTGTTGGGGGGTAGCCAACACCAAACGGTGTTGTATCTGTGAGTTTATATCTACTAGATTCAACACACACAAGTGATGGCCACCACTAGTGGAAAAACTGATTGCAGATATATTCATTTCCTAGAGCTGCCATAACAAAGCTCCACAGTTCTGGAGATGAGAAGTCTAAAATCTAAGTGTTATCAGGCTTTTACTCCTTCTGAAGCTAGGAAAGAACCATTCGTTGCTTCTCTGCTGACTTCTAGTTGTTGCCAACAATGCTTAGCGTTTCTTGGCTTATAGCTACATGACTCCAATTTCTGTCTGTCTTCATGACTGTCTTCTCTATGTGTGGGTCTTTGTCTCTGTTTTCTCTTCTCACAAGGACACCATTCATTGGATAAGGGTCCTACCCTAATGAAGTAGGACTTCATTTTAGCTAATTACATCTGCAAAGACCTTATTTCCAAATAAAATTACATTCTGAGGTCCCAGGTGTACACGAGTTTTTTGGGAGACACTATTCAACCTAGTATTGGAGCATTTCTGAATTAGTTTCCTCACGGTGTTGAACATGTCACCTCATGTCCCCTCAGGCACTCATGCTAATAAATGAATAAATATTACATGTCTAGGGGACATATATCTACAAGAGCTGTGCATGTGGTCCCTGGCCTTGAGACCAACTACAGTCTTATTGGGAAGAGAGGATACATATGGTTGAAAAGATAGCCAACGGTCATCTTTGGTCTTGTTCAGAAGATCTCCTCTTACCCTTTCCCTTGGGAAGTAGGGTGCTTCCATGTAAGCATGCATCCTGGCTGATGGTAATATGCATGCACCTGCCCTTCATCAGCACCACATGGGGTACCTCAGCCACTGCAGAATTGGCCTTGAGCATTGAGATGTCCAATCTCATAAGTGTGGTCCTCAGAAAATATATGTAACTACTTGGATGACATGCAACCCTTCTGTTTCAGCTGGACTCAAAAACCCAGCAATTCCCTCCAGTGACCTTCAGTGATGATGGGCTTACTGGAATAGGTGACCACAGAGCCTTGGGAAGAGCGAGTACAATGACAGAGCCAGGCACACGGAGGTGGGAATGGGACACTTCCGGGACCCGTAGCAATTCTGAGGCCTTGGCTTGGGAGAGAGTGGAGGTTCTTACCTGTGTGCTCTGCCTATTTGTTCCAGGTACATCCACACACCAGCTGTCTTCCCCTTTTACCACAGTAGGTGGACATGCTCACCACCGTGAGGAAACTAATTCAGAGATGCTCCAATACTAGGTTGAATAGTGTCTCCCAAAAAACTTGTGTCCACCTGGGACCTCAGAATGTGATTTTATTTGGAAATAAGGTCTTTGCAGATGTAATTAGCTAGAATGAAGTCCACAGTAGGTGGTAAAAGGTGATCCATATTCCCCTTTTACCTCCTTCAGTGTCTTTTCCTCTTCCTCAGTTTCTGGTGACTCACTTTCTTTATTGCTCTGCTATCTTATTGTTTAATCTACCTCCAGCCTTCTTATAAAACATTTCACAGTCACAACTCCTGCTGCTTATTGTCTTAGTTCAAACAGGGATCAGATTGGCCTCTGTGGTCAGGGGTTGACCCCTTGCTGGATTCATATTCATTGGTCATTTACCTACTGGGGTGCAAAGAGCTATGGCTGCTGGAGGGATGAGGAGGAGAGAGCAGAGGTGATAAAGGCAATATCATTGCCTAAGGTTGTCTCTTCAGCAGGGCTATAGACAGGGCAGTTTCCTCTGCAGCCCATGGCCTTGGCAGATACCTTAACTAACTTCACCCAGGCCTCCACAGGTCATTAGAGAGTGCACACTGGGGCTTGTTCCCCACTCCCCCATCATTCTGGCTTTATTTCTTTATATTTATGCTTTTTATTTTATTTATTTTTTTACTTTTAGACAACTCTTATTAATAAAATTTAATGTGATGCCTTTATTTTATGTCTCCACTAATTTTATTTAATTTAATATATATATAATATATCCCCTATTTTTAAAATTTAAACTCAATTAATTAACATATAGTGTATTATCAGTTTCAAAGGTAGAGTTCAGTGATTCATCAGTCTTATATAATACCCAGTGCTCATTATATCATGTGCCCTTCTTAATGTCAATCACCCACTTACCCCATCCCCCATCCCCTCCCCTCCCGCAACCCTGGGTTTGTTTCCTATGATTAAAAGTCTCTTATGATTTGTCTCTCTCTGATTTTATCAGGTTTTATTTTTCCCTCCCTTCCCCTATGATCCTCTGTTTTGTTTCTTAAGTTACACATACGAGTGAGATCATATGATAATTGTCTTTCTCTGGTTGACTTATTTCACTTAGCATAATAATACCCTCTAGTTCCATCTACATCATTGCAAATGGCAAGATTTCATTTTTTGATGGCTGAGTAGTAGTCCATTATATACATATACCACATCTTTATCCATTCATCTGTTGATTGGACATCTGAGCTCTTTCCATAGTTTGGCTATTGTGCCATTACTGCTATAAACCCTGGGGTGCAGGGGCCCCTTTTGGGTCACTACATTTGTATCTTTGGGGTAAATACCTGATAGTGCAATTGCTGGATTGTAAAGCAGCTCTATTTTCAACTTTTTGAGGAACCCCCATACCGTTTTCCAGAGTGACTGCACCAGCTTGCATTCTCACCAACAGTGTAAGAGGGTTCCCTTTTCTCTGCATCCTTGCCAACATTTGTCATTTCCTAGCTTGTTAATTTTAGCCATTCTGACTGGTGTGAGGTGGCATCTCATTGTGGTTTTGTTTTTCCCTGATGCTGAGTGATGTTGTGCATTTTTTCATGTGTCTGTTGGCCATTCGTATGTCTTCTTCAGAGAAATGTCTGTCTTCTACCCATTTCTTAATTGGATTTATATTCTTTGGGTATTAAGTTAATAAGTTCTTTATAGATTTTGGGTACTAGCCCTTTATCTGACATTTGCAAGTATCTCCTCCCATTCTGTCAGTTGTCTTTTAAATTTGTCAACTGTTTCCTTTGCTGTATAAAAGGTTTTTATCTTGATGAACGCAATAGTTCTTTTTTGCCTTTGTTGATGTGTCTAGTAAGAAGTTGCTGCGGCCAGGGTCACAAAGGTTGCTGTATATTCTTCTCTAGGCTTTTGATGGATTCCTATCTCACATTTAGGTCTTTCATCCATTTTGAGTCTATTATTTTGTGTACAATGTGAGGAAATGACCCATTTTCATTCTACATGTGGCTGTCCAATTTTCCCAACACCATTTGTTGAAGAGACTGTCTTTTTTCTATTGGGTATTCTTTCCTGATTTGTCAATGATTAGTTGACCATAGAGTTGAGAGTCCATTTCTGGGTTCTCTATTCTGGCTTCTTTTAGAATTACTTTTAACAGCTGTGCTTTGAAGTGGTGCCTCCATATTTACCAAATGTGTTGTCAGAAACAGCTTTACCTAAAATCCATTTGTCTATATCTATTCTGGGATATGGTTGAGGATGTGCTCAGTATTTGACTCAGTGACTCTTTATGAGAACCAGGACCCATGGGAGAAATTTCTCTCATATCTTATTAATAGGAATTGCTGTGCATTTCCTGAACAACTGGTTTGGGTATGTCTTCGGACATAATATATCATACAACTCACTGTGTTTCCCTCTGTACTGCCCACTAGAAGGTCATAACCTAATCTGCACCAGGTTTATATGGCTTTATTATATAGGTTTTATGTACAACCTCTTCATCTTATTTTTTTAATCTTTTTTCTCCCTAGTACATTAGTTATTTTCTGTCTCCTTATAATGTATATATTTTTATAAGATAGGTCAAGTTTTTGAAATGAGGTAGAGCATAAGTACATTTTAGAATAGAAACTACACAGTTGGTTAAGCTCCAGACTCTTGGTTTCATCTTAGATTATGATCTCAGGGTCATGGGATCAAGCTCCATGTCAGGCTCCCTGCTCAGAGCAGAGTCTGCTTGAGATTCTCTTTCCCTCTGCCCCTCCCACTCATGCTCCCTCTCTTTCTCTCTCTCAAATAAATAATATAAAATAAAATAACAGAAACTACTGATTATAATTCTTGTGGCAAATATTAAGCACCAACTCTTGCCAGTCACCCGGATGAAAACATATTTCCTGCATTATTTATGTCTATATAGTAAAAATAGAATGGGTTTAAAAGAGAATACAATCACTGAGGGCTGGAGTGGCTCCTGGAAGGATGTGGATAGAGTGAAAAACTTCTAAAGGGTCCTCATGAACCCACCACCCATCTGTTTTGGAGCATCGTCAAGCCGAGCCTGTGTAAGCAAAGCAGGAGTATTGTGCTTCTAGGAGAGCAGTCCTTATGGCTGGAGGCTCTTTGTTCTTCACTGAGAGTTTCATTCACCACAGTTTACATATGTCAGTTTTACAAAGCAAAAAAGAGAAAACACTGAAAATATGCCACAAGCACCACAGAAATGACTAGAGTTTATGCTCTTGAAGTTTTTATTTTAGAATTTCAGAAGTGCAGTAAGTTCTTTTTGAAACAATAGTCACAGCTTGTTCAACATGAACAATAAACTATAAAAAGCCCAAATATAAATAGTGTATATATTTCTAGTATTAACTCAGAAATTGTAGCGATTTATCTCAGCTAGACATAACTCAGGGAAATTTCTCTGTCCTGGTCCTGTTCAAATAATTTTCTTCTTTTCGCGTTTTCATTCAGGGAAATAAATTCTTGATTATCTGCTTCAAGTCATCTAATTTTTTTAAAATGCCAGGTAAAATACAATGTTATTAGCTCATCTCACTCTACTACCCTTTGAAGAAGGCGCAGAGAAGGCAAGGTCACTCATGTGGACTGTAAACAGTTACATATGAGAAAGATGAGCTTGCTGGTGGAGGAATAGGCATCGTAAATGTGCCCTGAAGCCAAATAGACTTTCTAAAAGTTTGTCATTTGGGATTATCTTTGCCCTGTCTACCTACTCTGAAAAATGCGAACTTGAATGTCATTATTATTTGCATTACAGTGTTATGAAAATTATGCTATATTAAGCTTTTTTCTTTCAGAACAAATCTCATGTTCTCAGATTCTCATACCTGAGGCAGATGTTATGGATTATTATGGAATAGGTCCATAATGTAACAAAAATTTTGTCTCCCCTGAACATACTTAAATGTTAATTTCTTGCCCTTTTAAGTAGACATCACATATCAAAAATGAAGAAAAGGAAATAGAATCCTGCTAGCTAAAATTAATTATAAAGACAAAAATATCAGAGTACCAGTATCTTTAGTTTAAGTTTTTCTAACATGCTTTATGTTTATTACCTTGCACAGCTGTACTATTGACCTACATAACCAAATGGTGCCATGCTCAGTGAAGCTCACAGAACTCTAGTTTTGATTTAGAGACAGATGAGCCTAACTGGCACTTTTAAAATCATCAACTTCAAATAAGCATACTTTGTAACTTGAAAACAGACCCTTAAGAGTTCTTTCCCTGTCAAGTAATTTAATAGCTTCTTTTTATGTATGTCTGTCTATCTTCCCCAAAGGATGATATCAGGAAACTGGGAAAGCTACTGAAGCATGGCTCTTTCAACGTGTGGACAATTCACAAGGATCGTTATAAAATGAAGGATTTTATTCGATTTAAGCCCAGACAGAGGCAAATCTATCTATTTGAAAGGGGAATTGTATTCTGTAAGATACGAATGGAGCCCAGTGACCAGGGCCTATCTCCTCATTACAGCTTTAAGAAATCTATGAAGGTAAAGGGGTCCTATTGCATTTGGGAATCAGCATGTCCCTATGGAGATAAATACCATTATTCTTATTTTGCAGATAAGAAAACTGAAGTCTAGAGAAGCAAGATTAACTTGCCAAATGCCACACAACAGAGCTAGACTGCATGCCCAGGCCTTTCTAACCGCAAAGTCAGGGCGTGAATAGACAGGGTTAGGGCTGGCATAGAGGTGCCTTTGTGCCAGGTAGAGAAGAGGGACCATATGGCAGCCTGTCCTGACAAAGTAATTAGGAAAGCACCCTACAGGCAGAGAGAAGGGTGAAAGATTTGGTGGTTAGAGCATGGACTGGATTTCATCTCTTACTTGTCCTTCTCAACCACACATCTTTGCATATGAGCATTGGTAAAGACTTCAGAGGTCTTGGACCCCACGTCCACACCAAGCATCATCTCTAGCCTGTGTAGGAAATATTTCATAGCTGGAGATGAGACCACCTGCCCACCACACACACACACCACACATGTGCATACGCACACACACATACACATTTGTGCCCTTGTGATTTAAGTTGTTAATTAATCGTGGTAGCTTTTGTTATTTATGTTTCTTAATGTAGACACTCATTCGATGACTATTATGTACAGATTTGTGAAATACTTAGGTGTTAAAGGAGGAATGATCTCCTTGCTTAAAGGTTGAGGTCTCCAGCCCTACATATGGAAAGATGCAGTCTGTGTTGTCCCCTGAAACAGAGAAGACAGATGATACTATGCGACATTGTGTTTGTGCTTTATGCTCCTTGGGGCCATTAACAGAGGACAACAAAACACATGGAAGGGCAATGGAAGAAGAGAGCTATTGAGGGTAGAAAGAACCAGAGTGGCCGAAAGGGAGAATTTTAAAATCAGAAAATGAGAGCACAGCAATTTTTCTTCTTTCTTTACAATAGTTGATGACACTTTCAATTCGCCAGCTTGGAAGGGGGAGCAACCGGAAGTTTGAACTTGCCAACCGGAATGGACTCGAGAAATACATCCTGCAGGTAAAGCTTGTGTCTTCCTCTTAGGTGCCCCTTACTCTTTCCTGTGTTCTCGGCAAGTGTTTTCTATCTCACCATTCTAAAGGTCACCCAGACAATAAAAACCCTAATTAATGCTCCAGATGATCTGATATTCAGAGTATCTTCTTATCTGCAATTTTCAGGCAGCTTCGAAAGAAATCAGAGATTGTTGGTTTTCAGAAATAAGTAAATTACTGATGGAACAACAAAACAATATTAAAGGTAAGGTTATCCTGCTAACTTTAGTCTGGAGAGTTATACTGATTACAAATTTGTGGTAGCTATGCACATTGGGGATATTGCTAAAGGAAATGGTTTGCCAGGAAAATAACTGTGGGACACCTTTTCATGGTACCTGGAAGCACCTGTGTTTGCTTTCATTGTGTGTGTTGGTGGGGGGATGGTTGTGGTTGTATGTGGATGTGTCCTTTTCAACTGTGTTCCTCTCACATATCTGCTTGCCAAGATCAACTCTCTCAATCCCAAAGCCCAAAGCCACCTGAGATCATGTTAATGGGAGTTTAAAAGCCAGTACTACTTTCAGAAGCTGTACTGCTTTTTTTTAAAAGCTGAGATATAATTAACATACCATAAAACACGATCTCTTAAAATGTACAATTCTATGGGTGTGAGTCTATTCACAAGGCTGTGAAACCATCACCAGAACATTTTCATCACCTTCCCCAACAAAAAGACACTGCACCCCTTAGCGATCATTCCCCATTTTCCTCCCCCTCCCCTCTGCCCCTGAAAACCACTAATAGACTTTCTATCTGTATTCTGGACATTTTACATAATGGAATCATATACAATATGGCACTTTCTGTCCAGTTTCTTTCACGCAGCATCATTTTTTCAGTGTTCATCCATGTTGTGGCAGGATGATCTCAGGACTCCATTCCTTTCCATGGTTGAAACATAGTGCATTGTATGGACATAACGTATTTGTTTATCCATTCATAAGTTGATGGGTATTTGGGTGGTTTCCATTATTTGGATATTGTGAATAATGCTATGGGAACTTGTGTACAAGTTTTTGTGTGAACCTCTGAAAAAAATATGTATATAAATAATTGCTGAGCCATATGGTAAACCTCTGTTAATTTTCTGAGGAACTTCCAAATTGTTTTCTAAAGTACTAGCACCATTTCTTGTTTGTGCTAGCAGTGTATAAGGGTTCCTCTTCTCCCCTCCCTCACAAACACTTGGGATTGTCTATTATTATTTTTTTTTAGTGTTATTGTTACTATCCCATTAGGTATGAAATGGTGGCTCATTATAGTTTTGATTTGCATTTCCCTAATGCAAGTGATATTGAGCATCTTTTCACATGCTTATTGGCCATTTGTATATTCCCTTTGAAGAGATGTCTATACAACTTCTTTGCCCATTTTAAATTAAGTTATCTGTCTTTTTATGGTTGTTGTGAAAATTACTTATGTATTCTGGGTACTAGATGCTTATCAAATATGTGACTTACAAATACTTTTTTTCCCATTCTGTGGGCTATCTTTTCATTTTCATTTTCTTGATGATATATTTTGAAGCACAGAAGTTTTCAATTTTGATGAAGT
Source organism: Canis aureus (assembly GCF_053574225.1). Classification (NCBI taxonomy): domain Eukaryota; kingdom Metazoa; phylum Chordata; class Mammalia; order Carnivora; family Canidae; genus Canis; species Canis aureus. Next base: position 20,769,126 of record NC_135641.1, on the reverse strand, counting down.
CTAATTTTTCTATTTTTTCTTTGGTTGCTTGTGTTTTGGTGTCATATCTAAGAAACCATTGCCTAATCCAAGATGTATACCTGTGCTGTCTTCTAAAAATTTAGCTTTAACTCCTTGATACACTTTGAGTTAATTTTTGTACATGGTGTGAATTAGGAGTCTAAGTTTATTTTTCCACATGTGTATATATATGCTGCTGTTCCCAAACCATTTGTTAAAAAGACTATTCTCCACTGAATGGTCTTGGCACTTGTTACCGACTCAAGTGCCATCACAATGTTTGTGTTCCCCCAAAATTCATATGTCAGAACTTAACCCAATGGTAATACCCAATGATATTAGGAAGTGAAGACTTTGGGAGGTATTTAGGAGTAGATGAGGTTATAAGAGTTGAGCCATCATGAATAGGATTAATGCCCTTATAAGTGCTATGAGAGAACTTGCTTCCTCTGTCTACTCTCTGCTATGAGAGGATATAATGAGAAGTCATCAATCTGCAACCCAGAAGAAGATCCTCACCAGAATTCAACCATGCTTGCACTGTGATCTCAGACTTCCAAGCCTCCAGAACTGTGAGAAATGAATTTCTGTTGTTTATAAGCTGCCCAGTCTATGGTACTTTGTTATAGCAGCTCAAAATAAGACAGCACCCTGGTTGAAAATCAATTAACCATAGATACAGAATTCTTGGTTGACAGTTTTTTTAAGCATTTAGAATATGTCATATTAGGTACTATTTTGTGGCTTTCATAGTTTATGGTAAGAAATCAACTATTAATCTTACTGAAAATGTCTTGGAGCACCTGGGTAGCTCAATCTAGTGTCTGACTCTTAATTTCAGCTCAGGTTGTGATCTCAGGAGCATGAGATCAATCCCTGCATTGGGCTCCATTCTGAGCATGGAGCCTGTTTGGGATTCTCTCCCCCTTTCTCTCTCTGCACCTCCCACTAGCATATGTGCATACTCTCTTTCTCCTCAAAAAAAAAAAAAAAAAAAAAAAAAGGAAAGATCAGAGATTAAAAAAAAAAAAAATCTTGCATGTGACAAGTTGCTTTTCTCTTGCTGCTTTCAGATTCTTTATGTTTTGACAGTTTGATATGTCTATGTGTAGACCTCTTTGAATTTATATTTCTTGGAGTTTGTAGATGGATCATTTGGATGTGGAGATTAGTGTTTTTCACCAAATTTAGGAAGTCTTCAGCCATTATTTCTTTAAGTATTCTTTCAGCCCCTTTGTTTCTGTCTTCTTCTGGGATTCCCATTCTATGTTGGTATGTGTGATGGGAGTCCGACTCTACCAGTCTTTATGACTCTAAATTCTTTTTCATTCGTTTTCTTTCTCTTCCTCAAACTGGATAGTTTCAGTTGACCTATATCTATATTCTCTGACTCTTTTCCTGTTTGCTCAAATTTGCATTTGAGCTGCTCTAGTGAATTTTTCATTTCAGTTATTATACTTTCCAACCCAGAATTTCTATTGGCCCTTTCAAATATAATTTCTATTTTCTCAATTTGATGAGAATTTGTCCTCATACTTTAGTTCTTTTTTTGTGGTTTCCTTTAATTCTTTTTACAGTTTTTAAATAGTTGATTTAAAGTCTTGGTCTAGGAAGTCTAATTATCTTGGCTTCCTCAGAACAATTTCTCTTGATTACTTTTTTCCCTTTTTTCTATGTATGGATCATGCTTTCTTGTTTCTTTACGTGGCTTACAATTTTTTCTGTCGAGACTGGACATTTAATAATATAATGTGGCAATTTTAGAAATCAGAGTCTCCTCCATCTCGTGTTTTTTATTGGTATTGTTTGTTGTTTTGTTATTGTTTGCTTGTTTAATGATTTTTTCCAGCCTTTGACAGGAGCTCTGTGTGGATAGTGGGGGTGCACCTTCAACATACAGTCAAGCAGGTGGCAATTCCACCTTTGCATTCACTCCGTTTGTGTAGAGTCCCAAGATCTCTCCCCACCAGAAATGAGAGCATAAGACCTTCTCAGATTTTTCCTGAACATGCACACAGAGCTGGGCATTTGTACATGGCCTTCTAGAGTCTCAGAAATATTTAGGTGATTTTTAAAACCACTATGGACATCTCATTCCCATGCATCTCCTTTTAAATTTTAGGTTAGCCTATTTTTGTCCCAGCTGTTATCCAGTGCCTTAGGCAGCCAAGAAGTTAAGCAATTGCCTCTAGTAATTTTCTACAAATGCTCCTGGTGAAAAGGTTTTTCACACTGCGCAAACATGAATAGGTCTAATAAAGACAGTCTTATAAGTAAGGTGTGCCAAGGAACCCCCAAACAAGTCAAATGATGATAGTTCTCTGGGAATGAGACTTTGAATGAACTCAAATCCTGTTTTGCCCCTTCCTATGGCTGCCAGATTGCTAATTTTCACCATGATTGCAGGCTGTTGATTTCCAAGGCTACCATAAAGAACGAGAAGTAGATTGGGAACAGGGCAACTAAAACACGACAAAGCTCACTGTTCATACCAAGATTCAGCCATTTTTCTTGAATAAATGTTCTCCTGATTGCTTTAAGCCTTTGTTTAATTTCTTGTGTCCTAAAAATATTTCCTATTTTTGCCAGTTTTTTCTGTTTTCTTGGAGAGAATTTTTGAAGGTTTTTTTTTTCCTGCATCATTTTCACACATATCACTTGCTATACTCCTTTTAATAATTAAGAATCATCTTTGAGTAAGCTTTGCCCTTTCATATTTGTTTTTTTTTTTTTTCAGTGGATCCTCATAGCAGCAGAGATACTTGGTAGGAAAATCCACAAGCTTAATCTACTGAGTTCAGCTATTTCCTTCTGCTAATGTTGTGAGGCCTAAGAAATGCTAGTCTTATGTGGAAAATCGAACTCCCAACATTTAGAGTGACAATGGCTTGTGTGTTGGGTAAGGAAAGTGATGTAAATATGAAAAGATAAACTTTGTCCTCAGAGACTTATCAGGAATGCAGCCATTTCACATTCTTTCTGTGTCTTCTCTGACCATTAGTTGGACAAGAAGATGTAAGGGTGGGTATGCATCACAAGATGTGGAAAAAGATAAACTAAGAACTGTGACTAGAAAACCACCACATCAGTTTTCAGTCATAACAACTGAATGATGTAAGTTCCTTATTTAAACTATTGGCCTTTACCAAGAAATAATAACTACATTATATGTTTATTTTAATTTATATAAAGGTAAGATGAGGGAAAACTATGGGATTTACTCTCAAACTACTAATGCTGTGCTAAATATATGTTAAGGTAATTGAGTATGAATGCTCTGGAGGCATATAACAGGAAGATGTGACAATCCCAGTAGAAAAAGGTACTTATTTTCCCCAGAAGCAACATTCTAGTCACAAGATTGTTCTAGAAATCTTTACCACAGTTTCACAAAGGATGGTTTAAAGATGCCCTGCATTAGAATTACCTGAAGGGCTTGTTACAAATGCAGATATCTGGGTCCTACCTAGGACTGTGGAATTAGGGTAGCTAGGGTTAATGCCTTGGAATATGCATTTTAGCTTATTAAAGTTTCTGGACAAAAAAATAAAAATAAAACATAAAGTTTCTGGACAGAGTCCTTAAACTTTTTTTTGAAGATTTTATTTATTGATTTGAGGGAAAGAGAGAGGAGGAGGAACAGAGGGAAAGAAACAAGCAGACTCCATGCTGGGTGCAGAGCCTGACTCAGGGCTCAATCCCAAGACCCTGAGATAATGACCTGAGCTGAAACCAAGAGTTGGATGCTTAACCAAGCCACCCAGATGCCCCAAACAATTATTTTTAAAACAACTTTATTGAGGCATAATTAACATAATAAAATGCACATATTTAAAGTATACAATTTGATGTTTCAACACATGTATACACCTATGGAAGCATAACCACAATCAAGATAATGAACATGTCTATCACCCCCAAAAGTTTCCTCAGGCCCCTTTGTATTACCTTTCTGCTGTTCCCTTATCCCCCAGTGCTTCCCAGGTGGTCACTGATCTTCTTTCTGTCACTATAGATTAGTTTGAATTTTCTATCATTCCATGAAGAGAATCATACAGCATGTACTTTTTCATCTGCTTTCTCTCACTCAGCATAATTATTTTGAGATTCATTCATGTTGTTTTTGTAACAATAGTACATTCCTTTTAAGTGCTGTATAGTATTCCATTATTTGAATATACCCCAATTTCTTTATTCATTTACCTGTTAATGAATATTTGGTTTCTTTCCACTTTCTTGGGCTATTTTGAATAATGCTTCTATTAACATGCAAATATAAGTGTTCTTGTGGACATGGGTTTTCATTTCTCTTAGGTAAATACCTAAGAGTGTAATGATTAGGCCACATGGCAGGTACATGTTTATCTTTTTAAGAAATTTCTATTTTCCAAATTGGTAATACCGTCTTTATTTCCATAACATCATATAAGAGTTTCACTTGCCCCACATTCCACATCAACACTTGGTGTTGTCAGTCTTTTAATTTTAAGCCAGCCTTATAATAGTTGTGGAATAGTATGTTATTGAGGTTTTAATTTGTTTTTTTCCTAGTGACTACTGGTTAAGAATCTTTTCATGTGCTTCTTTGCTATCCTTATATCTTTTTTTAGTGAAGTGTCCATTCACATTTTTTGCTCATTGTTTTCTTAAGTTTTGAGAGGTGTATTTTTATATACCCTAGATGCAAATCCTTTAATAGATTGATGCTTTGCAAACACTTTCTTTCATCCTGTGGCTTATCTTTTCATTCTTTTAAAAGTATCTATTGGGTGCTCCTGGCTGGCTCAGTCTCAGGGTCTTTCAAAAGACCCTTTCTCAGGGTCTTTTCAAGATTGGTGAGTTCAAGCCCCATATTGGCATGGAGCCTACTTAATTAAAAAAAAAAAAAGAGTATCTTTTGAAGAATAGAAGATTTTAATTTTGATGAAATCCAGGTTTTAAAAAATTATGTATCCTATATTTGGTGTGTGCCTAAGAAATCTTTGTCTAAGGCCACAAAGATTTTCTCTATACTATAAAGTTAGGTCTCTAATCCATTTTGAGATTTTTGTTTGTTTTTCTTCGTATATGGTGTCAAATGTGGATCAAAGTTTAGTTTTTGTTTATTGGTGTCATTATTCCATTACCATTTCTCCAACTGACTATAAGTACATTCACTTCTGAATGCTCTATTCTCTTCCATTGACCTATTTGTCTATCCTGACATCAATACCTTACTGCCTTGATTACTGTAGCTTTATAATAAGCCTTAAAGTCAGATCCTTCAACTTTGCTCTTCCTTTTTTAAAAAACAATGTTATTTAAATTCCAGTTAGTTAACATACATGTAATATTATTTTCAGGTGTACAATCTAGTGATTCAGTACTTACATACAACACCTGGTGCTCATCACAGCAAGTGCCCTCCTTAATCCTCATCACCTATTTTTTTTTTTTAATTTTATTTATTTATGATAGGCACACAGTGAGAGAGAGAGAGAGAGAGGCAGAGACACAGGCAGATGGAGAAGCAGGCTCCATGCACCGGGAGCCTGACGTGGGATTCGATCCTGGGTCTCCAGGATCGCGCCCTGGGCCAAAGGCAGGCGCTAAACCGCTGCGCCACCCAGGGATCCCCTCATCACCTATTTAACACATTTTCTCCCACTTCCTTTTGGTAACCTTTTGTTTTCTGTAGTTAAGAGTCTGTTTCTTGGTTTGCCACCCTCCCTTTTTTCCCTTTGCTTATTTGTTTTATTTCTTAAATTCCACATATGAGTGAAATTATACGATAAATGATTGTCTTTCTCTGATTGACTTATTTCCTGTAGCATTATACTCTCTAGTTCCATCCATGTCCTTGCAAATGACAAGATTTTGTTCTTTCTTATGGCTGAGTAATATTCCATTGTGTGTGTGTGTATGTGTGTGTGAGATATATATATATATATATAATTAGTTAATGGACATTTGGGATCTCTCCAGAGTTTGCTATTGTTGATAAGGCTGCTGTAAACATTGGGGTGCATGTACCCCTTCCAATCTGTATTTTTGTATCCTTTGGCTAAATACCTAGTAGTGCAATTGCTGAGTTGTAGGGTAGTTCTGTTTTTAATTTTCTGAGGAACCTCCCTACTGTTTTCCAGAGGGATGGCACCAGTTTGCATTCCTACCAACAATGCACAAGGGATCCCCTTTCTCCACATTGTCACCAACATCTGCTATTTCTTGTGTTGTTGATTTTAGCCATTCTGACAGCTATGAGATGATATCTTACTGTGGTTTTGATTTGCATTTCCCTGATAATGCATGATGTTGAGCATCTTTTCGTGTGTCTTTTGGCCATTTGGATGTCTTTTTTGGAAAGCATGTCTATTCATATCTTCTGCCCATTTATTATTGAATTATTGTTTGGATGTCAGGTATAGATGTTCTTTATGTATTTTGGATAGCCATTTGCAAATACCTTCTCCCATTCCTTAGGTTGCCTTTTAGTTTTGTTAATTGTTTCCATTGCAGAAAATTTTTATTTTGATGTAGTCCCAATAGTTTATTTTTGCTTTTGTTTCCCTTGCCTCAAGGAACATATGTAGAAAGAAGTTGCTGTGACTGATGTCAAAGAAGTTACTGCCTGTGCTCTCTTCTAGGATTTTTATGGTTTCAGGTCTCATATTTAAGATCTTTTTTTTTTTTTTTTTATGATAGTCACAGAGAGAGAGAGAGGCAGAAACACAGGCAGAGGGAGAAGCAGGCTCCATGCACCGGGAGCCCGATGTGGGATTCGATCCCGGGTCTCCAGGATCATGCCCTGGGCCAAAGGCAGGCGCCAAACCGCTGCGCCACCCAGGGATCCTTCATATTTAAGATCTTAATCCATTTTGAGTTTATTTTGTATAAAAAGTGGCTGAGTTTCATTCTTTTGTATGTTGTTGTCCAGTTTTCCCAACACCATTTGTTGAAGAGACAGTCTTTCCCATTGGAAGTCTTACCTGCTTTGTCAAAGATTAATTGACCATATACTTGTGGATTCATTTCTGGGGTTCTGTTCTATTGATCTATGTGTCTGTTTTTGTGGCAGGACCATACTGTTTTGATTACTACAGCTTTGTGATATAACTCAAAGTTTAGAATTGTGATATTTCCAGCTTTGCTTCTCTTTCAAGATTACTTTGGCTAAGTGGGGTCTTTTATGGTTCCATACAAATTTTAGAATTGTTTGTTCTAGCTCTAAAAAATGCTGGTGGTGTTTTGATATGGATTGCATTAAATGTGTAGATTGCTTTGGGTAGAGTGGACATTTTAACCATATTTGTTTTTCCAATCCACAAGCATGGGATATCTTTCCATTTCTTTGTGTCATTTTCAGTGTCTTTATCAGTATTTTATAGTTCTCAGAGTATAGATCTTTCACCTCTTTGGTTAGGTTTACTCCTAGGTGTCCTATTGGTTTTGATGCAATTGTAAATGGTATTGATTCCTTGATTTTTCCTTTCTGCTGCTTCATTATTGGTGTATAGAAATGCAACAGGTTTCCGTATGTTGATTTTGTATCCTGTGACATTACTGAATTCATTTATTAGTTTCTAGCATTTTTTTGGTGGAGTCTGTAGCTTTCCTATATATAGTATCATATCCTATGCAAATAATGAAAGCTTGACTTCTTCCTTATCTATTTGGATGCCTGTTATTTCTTTTTATTGTCTGATTGCTGTGGCTAGGACTTCCAGTACTATGTCAGATAAAAGTGGTGAGAGTGGACATCCTTGCCTTGTTCCTGACTACAGAGGAAAAGCTCTTAATCTTTCCCCATTTAGGATGATATCAGCTGTGGGCTTTTGACATATGGCCATTATTATGTTGAGATGTGTTCCCTCCAGCCCTGCTTTGTTGAGGGTTTTTTTTTTTATCATCAATAGATGTTGTACTTTGTCAAATGCTTTTCTGCATCTATTGAAATGATCATATGATTCTTATCCTTTCTTTTATTAAGGTCATGTATCATGTTGATTTGTGACTATTGAATCACCCTTGTAACCTAGGAATAAATCCCACTTGATCATAGTAAATGATTCTTTTAATGTATTGTTAGATTTGGTTTACTAATATTTTGTTGAGGATTTTTGCATCTATGTTCATCAGAGATATTGGTCTCAAGTTCCTGTTGTGTGTGTGTGTGTGTGTGTGTGTGTGTGTGTGTGTGTGTGATTATCTCGTTTTGCTATCAGGGTAATGCTAGCCTCATAGAATGAATTGGGAAGATATTCTTCCTCTTTTGTTTATGTATTAACTCTTCTTTAAATGTTTGGAGAATTCCACAGATAGCTGTGAAGCTATCTGGAGCAGGACTTTTCTTTGTTGGAAGTTTTTAAATACTGATTCAACTTCTTTGCTGGTTATTGGTCTGTTCAAGTTTTCTATTTCTTCCTGTTTCAGTTTTGGTAATTGACATGTTTCTAGGAGTTAATCCATTTCTTGTAGGTAGTCCAATTTGTTGGTATATAGTTTTTCACAATATTTTATTATAATAGTTTGTATTCTGTGACATTGGTTATTTCTCTTTCATTTGTAGTTTTATTTATTTGAGTCTTTTTTCTTTTTGATAAGTCTGGCTAGAGGTTTATCAATTTTATTAATTTTTTTAAAGAACCAGCTCTTAGTTTTTTAAGTTTCTATACCATTTATTTCTGCTTTAATCTTTATTATCTCCTTCCTTCTGCTGGCTTTAAGCTTCATTTGTTGTTGGTTTTTTTTTTTTTTTTTTTAGCTCTTTTAGGTATACAGTTAGATTGTTTATTTGAGATTTTTCTTTCTTCTTGAGGTAGGCCTGTATTGCTATGTACTTCCTTCTTAGGACTGCTTTTGCTGTATCCCAGAGGTGTTAGACTGTTATGTTCTCATTTTCACTTGTCTTTCTGTATTTTTTAATTTCCTCTTTGATTTTCTGGTTGACTCATTAGTTGTTTAGTGGCATGTTGTTTAACCTGTATGTATTTGTTATCTTTCCAGATTTTTTCTTGCAGTAGACTTGTAGTTTCACAGCATTGTGATCAGAAAAGGTGTCAATCTTTTTGCATTTGTTGAGGCTTGTTTGTGACCTAATGTGTGATCTGTTCTGGAGAATGTTCCATATGCATTTGGAAAGAATGTATAGTCTGCTGTTTTAGGATGGAATATTCTAAATATATCTGTTAAGTCCACCTGGTCCAGTGTCATTCAAAGCCATTGTTCCTTATTCATTTTCTGTTTAGGTGAACTATACATTGATATAAGTGGGTGTTAATGTCTCCTACTACTGAAGGGAAGGGAGAAGAAATGGGTAGGAAATATCAGAAAGGGAGACAGAACATAAAGACTCCTAACTCTGGGAAACGAACTAGGGGTGGTGGAAGGGGAGGAGGGCGGGGGTGGGGGTGAATGGGTGACGGGCACTGAGGGGGCACTTGACGGGATGAGCACTGGGTGTTATTCTGTATGTTGGCAAATTGAACACCAATAAAAAATAAATTTATTATTAAAAAAAAGAAAAGTCTCCTACTGTTGTATTATTATTATTTCCTTTATGTTTGTTATTAATTATTCTATATATTTGGTTGCTCCCATGTTGGGTACATAAATATTTACAATTGTTTTACTTCATTATTATATAGTGCCCCTCTTTGTCTCTTGTTATAGTCTTGGTTTTAAAGTCCAGTTTGTCCAGGGCACCTAAGTGGTTCAGTCGGTTAAGCATCCAACTATTGATCTCAGCTTAAGTCTTGATCTCAGGGTCATGAGTTCAAGCCCAACATGGAGCCTGCTTAAAAAACAAGTACAATATGTCCAATATAAGTATTGCTACTTCAGATTTCTTTTGACATTAATTTGCATGCTACATATTTTTCCAACTCCTCACTTTCAATCTGTATGTGTCTTTAGGTCTAAGATTCATCTCTTATAAGCAGTAGATAGATGGGTCTTGGTTTTTTAATTTTTTTAAATTTTTTTAAAGATTTTATTTATTTATTCATGAGAGACACACAGAGAGAGAGAGAGAGAGAGAGGCAGAGACACAGGCAGAGGGAGAAGCAGGCTCCATGCAGGGAGCCCCATGTGGGACTCGATTCCGGGTCTCCAGGATCAGGCCCTGGCCTGAAGGCAGGCGCTAAACCGCTGAGCCACCGGGGCTACCCTTGGCTTTTTTTTTTTTAAATCCATTCTGACACCCTATGTCTTTTGATTGGAGCATTTAGTCCATTTATATTCACAGTAATTATCGATAGATATGTATTTTTTGCCATTTTATTACTTGTTTTGTGGTTGTTTCTGGAGATTTTCTCTGATCCTTGCATATCTTTCTCTCTTTCATGTTTTGCTAATTTTCTTTAGTAATATCTTTTGATTTATTTTTCTTTATTCCTTGTGTATTTATTAGTGGTTTTTGATATATGGTGACCATAGGTTTCTTTATAATCTCTTCTGCAAATAGCAATCCAAATTAAGTTGATAGTTGTTCAAGTTTGAATTCATTCTTTTCTCCTTCCCATGTTTTAGGCATATGTTATTATATTTTATATCGTTTTTTGTGTGTGAGTTCCTATGCTGATTTTTACAGAAATACTCATTTTTTACTGATTTTGTGTTTACTGGCTCTATATTTTTCCATTTGGTCTCTCCTTTCCACTCAAAAAGTCCCCTTTAATATTTCTTGCAGGGCTGGTTTAATGGTTACAAGCTCCTTTAGTTTTTGTTTGTCTGGGAAACTTTTTTTTTTTTAAGATTTTATTTATTCATGAGAGACACAGAGAGAGAGAAGGGCAGAGACACAGGCAGAGGGAGAAGCAGGCTCCATGCAGAAAGCCTGATGCAGGGCTCAATCCCGGGACTCCAGGATCATGCCCTGAGCCAAAGGCAAGCACTAAACCACTGAGCCATCCAGGGATCCCCAACTTTTGTTGATTTTAATGGGAGTTCTCTGTGTCTTCTCAATCTGGAAAGCTCTTGTTTTGCATAATTTTTCTCTCTCATTTGTTCATATTCCTTGCTTTCCATTAGTTTGTCTTATAGGTCATTAGTTCATTCCTCTGCCTCTTTCACCCTGCTTTCATTGCACCATGCATGTTTCTAATCTCATTTATTGCACTCTTCATCTTGGATTGATTCCTTCTTAGCTCTTTTATCTCTGTGGTAAGGGTCTCACTGATGTCTTCTTTTCTCAAGCCCAGTGATTATCCTTAAATTTTCTATCAGGCATGTTAATTTATATCTGTTTTGTTTAGATATTTGGCCATGGTCTTATCTTGTTCTTTCATTTGGGATGAATTCCTCTATCTTGGCATTTGTGTAAGTCTTCTTCTCTATGTTAGAAAAGCCAGTTATATCTTCTGCTCCTGAAAGTAATGGCCTTATTAAGAGGTCATGTAGTCACAGGGAATGTCACCAGTATGTGCCACATGCACTCTACTATTGTGTTCTGACTGCTTTATCCTTCAGGCGAGTTATCAGCAGAGACTCTCCTTGCCTGCTGTGAGCAGTGTTTGGTCCTTGGCCTGAAGGTGGTGAGTGTTAACTAGGTGTGCTCTGATCTGCTTGAGAAATGAGATCTGTCACCCTACACTGGAACTGAGGCCCTGCAAAACTCTCTGGTCAGGAAATGTACTATGGGCAAAGATTTATGCTGGTCTTCTGGGGGTGGGGCCTACCAAGCTGGGACTGAGACCAGTGTGTCTGAGAAGGGCAGTGCCACCGGAGTGCTGGGGGTGGGGCTTGGGTTAAGCAAGTTAGGCAGCCAGTGTTGGCATTGTTTCCTGCAGGTGGTGCTGTGTTTACGTTGAGGAGCAGGGAAGGGAAATGACACCAGCCATCTCCTTTGTTTCCAGAGAGGCATCCCTATGAATGCTGCCTCTCAAGGGCACGCTCCAAGAAGAGCAAATAATCTCCCCACTGTGTACCCCAGGCACTCCAGAAAACTGTTGCCATGTTATATGCCGCTGGATTGTTTGCCTGCCTTCTCTGGAAGAGCAGCTCAATACCTTCTGAGCTCTATCCCAGCCAAGCCCAATGACCTTTAAAATTTAGACTTTAAGCCCCTTTGGTTGCAAGAACTCATGAAAATTCAGCCCCTCTCATTTCCTTGTGCATTCCCCTATGTACTCCTCTTTCTCACACCCTTTCTTAGCAATGAGGATGTCCTTCCCTCTGCAGTAGCTATGATTTGTTTCTCCCCTAAACCACACCCTGCACTCACTATCGTCTTTATTTATTTATTTGTGGAGTTTGTTCTGCCAGTCTTAAGGTCAATTTCTAGAATATTTAGGATGTTGACAGTTACCTAGCTGTATTCATGGGATGAGGTGAGCCTAGGGTCCTCCTACTCCACCTCCATCTTCTGTACTTCCTTTTTAAAGTTGTTTTGGCTATTCTGCATCCTTTACATTTCTGTATGTATTTTAGAATCAGCTTTTCAATTTCTACAAAAAAGCTTGCTGAGATTTTGCTAAGTATTGTGTAAAATCGATAGATCAACTTGGTAAGAACTGACATCTTAACAAAATTGTGCTTAATTGACAATTTAGATTTTAACTGAATCACTTTTCCCTGCCCTGCCTCATACAAAAAAGACACATGTTTGTTATGTGGACATGATATTTATTCAGTTAACAATTCAGAACTACATTTCTCAAGCCCTTCTTAAGTCCTAGCACTATGCTCTTTAGGTTGTGATGGGAATGTAAAATCTAGATATGAAGCAGAACCCCACATGGAACATTCTCCAGAACACATCATGTGATAGGTCAAAAAACAAGTCTCAATAAATTTAAGAAGACTGAAATCATATCAAGCATTTTTTCCAACCACAATAGTATGAAATTAAAGGTCAAGGGGTACCTGGGTGCCTCAGTCAGTTAAGCATCTGATTCTTGATCTTGGCTCAGGTCGTGATATCAGCTTTGTAAGGTCAAGCCATGAGTTGGGCTCCATGCTAGGCATAGAGTCTGCCTGGGATTCTCCCTCTCCCTCTCCCTCTCCCTCTGCCCTACCCCCAACATCAGTTACAGGAGGGGCACGTGGCTGGCTCAGTTGGTAGAGTATGCAACTCATGATCTCAGGGTTGTAAGTTTGAGCCTCACATTGGGTGTGGAGATTACTTAAAAATAAAAAAATTCTGGGGTCCCTGCGTAGCACCCCAGAAAAAAACCAACTCTTGGTTTTTGGCTCGTTTATGATCTTGGGGTCATGAGATTGAGCCCCATGTTGGGCTCCATGATAGGTGAAGGAGATTAAGAGGTGCAAACTTCCAGTTAGAAAATAAATAATCTGGGATGCCTGGGTGGCTCAGCAGTTGAGCGTCTGCCTTTGGCTCAGGGCATGATCCTGGGATCTGGAATCAAGTCCTGCATCCAGCTCCCTGCAGGGAGGTAGGTTTTCCCTCTGCCTGTGTCGCTGCCTCTCTCTCTCTCTGTCTCTCATGAATAAACAAATCTTTAAAAAGAAAATAAATAATCCCTGTAATGAAAAGTACAAAAGGGTAAGCAGAAGCAGACCCTAGCATGTAGATAAAAAGAAAAGCCCTATTGAATTCAAAGACAGGCCCAGAGGCCCTTCCTTTTATAGACTGGCAAACAGAGGGTCAATTTCACACAACTTTTTGGCAGAACCAGAGCAGGGTCTTGGGCTGGTTCCTAAGAGGAGATGAGACTTCCCAGACAGAACATAGAAGCATCAGACAATAGGGGAGGGAGGTTTAGGATCAGGAATATCAGGGCCTCATGTCTGTCTAGCATTTTACAAGCTCTGACACATACCACATTATCATCCCAGTTCATTGCTATAACACCTTTAATCCTTGGGATTGCTGAGCATAATAACCTTGTATACTCTGGGCAAGGCATACAGGGATCTCAGTGACAAGGACACTGGTAGCCACTGAGGAATGTGGAGACAGGACCTCTGGAGATAGCCATGTGGAAGAGGTCTTGTGCCAGAGGGAGATACAGATGCAGATGGGGTTCAGGCAGTGTGCTCCTTACCTATCTATGCCTGCCCCCTTAGAAACTTTCTCAATCTGTAATTTCTCTCTCTGTCCAAGGCATACAGGAGGTACTTAATAAATGCTTGTTGAATGAACCTGTAATCCAGACCTTGCTCTAGTTCAGAGACAGCATCCTGCTTGGTTTCTTTGGGCATCTTTGGCTTAATCTTGATGGAGGCACCCCAGGGCCGTCAGTCAAAAAGATGATAGAGATGGGAGTGGGTGAAGGTTCTGCTAGGCAGCTGAGTCCCTCTCCCTCTTCTGCACCCACACTGTCACAGAGTATTCTATTACAGCATCAAGCAGGCTATATTATAATTTTATGGTGTGTTTAAGTTCTTTACCCCACTGGACCATGAATTCCTCTAGAGCATGAAGGTTGTCTTAGTAGTTTTAGCTTCCCTTGGGCCTCATATTATACAAGGGCCTGGCACTCGTAGGTGCTCAGTAAATGTTTAGTGAATAAACAAATCAAAGAACTCATTGAATAATCACATCAGGCTGGCAAACTACTCTGCCAGCAGAGTCAGGGGTGATGAGGTTTAGCTCGGGACACGTCTCATTCATCTCAGACCTCCAGCACCTAACAAGTGTTTATTTGTTGAGCCAGTCTAACCCAAAAGAGTTACTATAATAGTTGGTGGTTCAGGGCAGAGGGAAGGAGGGAGCTATAGTGAGTCAATGAAATAGCTTTATAAGAGGATGAAAGAGGACTCCTCCTCCTCACCTCTTCCATGTTAAGACTTATAGCCAGGGGCAGCTGGCTGGCTCAGTTTGTAGAGCATGCAACTCTTGACCTCAGGACTGTGAGTTCAAGCCCCATGTTGGGTATACAGATGACTTAGATACCTTAAAAATAAAATCTTTTTTTTAATAAAATCTTAAAAAAAAAAAAAAAAACAATTTGCAGCCAGTTAGATGTTAACTGTATAATCCAGCAAGTGGTGTCCATTAAACATTCCCTTGTTGACTGTCATGCACAGAGCCAGGGCAGGTCTTAGATAAAGTGAAGGAGGAGGATAAAGCAAGTCATTGAGACTTTAGGAGAACCTGGATGAGCCAGCACCACTCCAACTGCTATGGGGAGGATTGCACGTGCCGTTCTTTCCTATGCTTCAATGTTTATGTATATTTCTCTAAGGCAAAGGCATTGGAGTAGAATTTGTACCCTGGATAGAAAAGATGGAAAGAGCTACCAGTAGTAAGGAAGACCCAGTCCCCTGCATACATGAAATCAAAGGTAGGATCCAGTGGGACAGTGGGGCAGCAATGGGTGATACCAGCTGCCTAGAAGCTGAGGAAGACATTGCCCGAGTCTCAGTCCTTCCTTAATTATGTGAGCAAGAACCAAGATAGAGTATCAGTTTTCTGCTATTCATTTGTGTCTATCTGATTAGGCTCAAATTAAAATGAAGGGTAAATGTTTCACATTGAAAGTGACTCCCTCTTTGGAAAAGTTGTCCTCTTAAGGAAATGGTTGTAGGGATAAGAACATTGCCAGAATGTCTCTGCTTGGGAATAAAGACACTGGCTGTGGCAACTTTATTTCTTGCTCTTTCCAAGACTTATGAATTTCACCTCCTCTCCAAGCTTTCTATGGAAAGGTTAGGAGCACTTGATCCGGGTACTTCCCTCATGAAACTTCAGTTTTCTAGTGGCCAGAATTTGGTATGGGATCACAAAGAAAACAAATGTGGAAGCATTTTTACTTTATATTTTAATGATGTAATAGATTATGGTTTATGGGGCCCCATATGTGCTGCTTTGGTTGTCATCTTATCTTTCCCTGCCTGTTTAAATTGGAGATCAGCTTTTCCAAAAGACCTTCTATTGTACACTTTTACCACTGCCCATAATCAAAGTCTCAGGAATTTAATATTTGAGATTTTGGGTTTGGACTATTATGTGATTAATTTGATGGGACATGAGGTATGAATTTAGACCTACATTTATTTTAAAAAGGCCTCTGGAAGGAATTTTAGTTCAAAATGCATTTATCAAAAAAAAAAACAAAAAAAACAAAAAACAAAATGCATTTATCGAGCACCTATAAAGTACAAAAGTCATGGAAGAAACATACATAGACTCCACACCCCCCACTCAGGAGCAAAGATAACTAATGTTACATTTCCTGGTCAGACTTCTAGACCCTTGGATGGTAATGAGCATGAAATGGCAAGTTAAGAGGAAGATGGTCACATAATAAGTAATTGGATGTGGAGTTGGTCAACAAATACTAATGGCAATGCCATATAATAAAGAAAGCAGTGATTTTGGGGACACCTGGATGGGTCAGTTGGTTGACTCTTGATTTCAGCTCAGGTCATGATCTCAGGGTTGTGAGATCAAACTCCTGCATCAGGCTCCGTGCTGGGCATGGAGCCTGCTTGGGATTCTCTCTCTCCCTCCGCCCCTCCTCTCCCCAAAATAAATAAATAGAAATAAAGCATTGATTTTCAATTAGGGTATATATGTGTCTTCTAAAATTTTGATTTGGAAAATACAAAATGACCTTATTTTCTCCTTAATACAGACCAGGAAAAGGGAGACTTGGGAAAAATTTTGGCTGGTGAGAGTTCATAGGGTATAGTCCCTAAATTTGCTTTTCATGGTAAGGCCTATCCTTTTATGGGATATAGCAGAATCTCTGGAAGTTGTGAAATTTTTATGTTTTGTAATGGAGATTTTGTAATGTAATTACAATGTAATGTAAGGAGATTTTGTAATGGCTTGGAACAATAACTTTTTAAAGAAAAGATAAAATCAAATTTTTATCTCCTAAATAATTTGTTTTATCCCCCAATACTGTCCCTAATCAAGTCACATCCTGGCTTCCTTATCTATTTTGAAACGCTCCAAATGAAGGAAGACCCCTGGTATTAGACTCCCCTTTCAGCTGGGGCCCTACAGCTGAGTAAAACGTGTGGTGGGAATTCCATTCCAGGTTATTTATTTAACAGGTGACTCTTCAGATTTTCAAGGACTATTAGAAAATTGACCCTATCAACCTTATCTTGTCCTAAAGTATGTTTTATTCTTGAAGCATTTAACTCCTTTTTTTCATGTGCCAAGAATCTCTTAAAGAGCTCTTTAAAAGACCCTTTGCTTAAAGTGATTGGCATACATTGGTCGACACATGGCATAACCTATACATTTATAGACATGAGCCATTTGATAGAGTTGTAACTCCTTTATCCAAAACATAAGGATGTGCATTGTCCAGGTGCCTTTCTTTTTTTTCCTTCTATGTTAATAATAGGAGATACTGTGCAGGGAGCCAGTGGAGAAGGGTTATATGGGAACTCTCTGTATTTTCTGCTTAATTTTTCTGTAAACCTAAAACTGCTCTAAAAATAAAATCTCTTAATTTTTAAAATAAAAACACATGCAATAGTGTAATAGAGGCTGTAGACACTTTGCCCACATCCCTTTTATCAGGTGTGTGCACCCACTGCTCAGCTGCTAGGAGGTGAGCTGCTAACAGCTCCCAGTTGTGCCCTTCTGAGGATTGCTCTCAGCTGACCAGAGCTGTCTAGCCAGGACACCTGTGGTGCCATCTATGCTCCAGGGTTTCCCAAGAGATTAGGCTGATGCTAGACTTGAGCCCACTTCCTCACCTGGCTTCTTCCCTGCCCTGTCTTCTGTCCTCAGTGCTTATAGGTTTCCTCTGAAAACCCTTTCTCCACAGCTCTTTGTGCAACCTGCTTCTGGGAAACCTCACCCAAGATGGTACCAGGAAAGGTCATAGAGAGGATAGGATTTGGGCATTATTAGGTCACTTGATGGCTAGATGACAAGGAGGATTCCACTGCTGCTGGTTGGGTAGAGCATTGAAAGCCCCGGTCTCTGGATTGTGATGGCAGTTCAGTTGCTAAGATCTTCACCTGTGGTGACACCTGGGGTCAGATACGGGTGGACAGAGGTACCTGGGTGGTTCAGTGGTTGAGCGTCTGCCTTTGGCTCAGGTTGTGATCCTGGGATCCTGGGATCAAGTCCTGCATCGGGCTCCCCTAGGGCATCTGCTTCTCCCTCTGCTTGTGTCTCTGCCTCTCTCTCTGTGTCTCTCATGAATAAATAAAATATTTTTTTAAAAGAAGATACAGGTGGACAGGGATGCACCAGTTGATGTGATGTCTCTAGCTTTTAAGAAATTTGGGGAAAATATTAAGTATCAGGACCACAGAATTAGGAGGCTATTGCTGAGCTCCATAGAAGCACTGGAAAGGGTGGAGAAAGTGATAGGCTCAGATTAATCACCAATTTAAAGCCCAAGATGAGAGTCAGGGGGCCTCCTTGCCAATGTTCAGCCTCTCGTCTTCTATGGCATGGCAGTCTGTAAGAGAAGGATGAATTCTTAGCTTCAGCAAATCTGGGCCTGATCATTTGGGGCTCCTCTGCTGGTAGAAAAAAGAGCAAGCAAGTCATGCCCTGATAGGAAAGACGTGGGACTGTAAAACTTGAGATGAGGATAGCTGGATTTGTGCCCTTGACCTCCCCAGGCTGGCAGAAGTAGCCTACTCCCCCTTGTTGGGAGAGAGACCCTTCTCCCCAAAGATGATGCAGAAGCCTCAGATGAGACATTCAAGACAATGCTTGCCCTTCTCAGGATGCCTCCCCACCTTCCTTCTAGAGTAATAATTAGCATCTAATTATAACATGATCTTACTGGAGAAGAGGCATAGAGACTCTATAGACTTAGGCTCAAAATGTGAGGATCTTTGTACTGTGTTCATGCCCCTCAGAGAACATCCACTGCAGAAAATGTGGCAGACAACTAAACCGACAGGATGACTTGGCCAGCAGGTGTCAGCCAGCTTTTCCCCCCGGGTACCCCAGTACCTGTACAGTGGGTTCATTGACTCACCTTCACCGCAGAGTGGGAGGCTGTGCATGGGCCCAGTGGCATGGGCTTCCGTCATCAAGACCGACATAGCCACTGCCACTGTTGACTGTCCAGCTGGTCAGCACAGATTGATGCTGAGCTCCCCATTGGATACTAGCCCCTGAGGGGAATCATCAGACCCCTCCAGCCTGGACAGTACAGTAATTCACTCTGAGCAGGATTGATATGTGTGCATTTCCTGCTCACAGAGCCTCCATCAGCATCACTGTCTGAGGACTCATGTGGCATTTGATCAACCATACAACATTGCTTTAATGGAGAGACTCAGTCATGGGCATCTGACCACAGGACTGACCTATGGGGTCCTACCACACACCACTCCATTTAGAAGCTGCCAGCCTGATAGAGCCATGGCATAGCCTCTTGAAAGTGAGGATGTGCAACAGTTTAGAGATGACACTGTGGAGTTGGAGTGCTAACCTTCAGGATGCAGTGTACACCTTAAACCAATGGCCTTGTTATGGCCTCAGTAAGCAGAGTACATGAATCTGGGAGGCAAGAGGTTGATGAGTTGTGACCTTATTCGTTATGACACTTGAGCAACTTGCATTGAGCATTTGTCCTCCTCGTCCCTGCAACATTAGTTTCAGTGAATCTACAGGTCTTGGTTCCCGAGGGGGGAGTTTCCACCAGGGGACATAGTAAGAGTCCTACCTAATTTTAATCTATGCCACCTGCTGCTGCAATTGGTCCTTAATTTGTTCCTTTGTTATCATCTCCCTCCCACTCATTCTAGATACTCCTCCTTCTCACCTTCTGCTGGTGGCATGCACAGTGGGTGTCTTGGATTCTTGTCTGGCTAGTGTTCTCTTACTCACCCATTTACAGTTACAGCCGGGTGTGGAGGTATTGGGGGATGTCCCAGTGGGTCACCAGTCACATTCCTCTCTGCCACTCTTAGGTAACAGCGTGACCTTCTCATGATGATTAGGATCAATTATTTCCTTCATTGTGGCAACTGCTTTCTTTGCCTGCTGGTCTTTTTGCATGAGGATGGAATGGTAGTGTTAAGGCCTGGACAGGGGAAGGCAGTGAGTGGGGAGCTCTCCTAAGAACTGGGCAATTTCAAGGTGAGACAGTCACAGAACAGAGGAGTATGCTTTTTCTGGTACTATTGGTTAACATAAAGGTGTTAAGCTAATAGTATTTTACTAATCAGAATTGCACTGAAAATTTTGAATTCTGAATTTAGTTTCACCATTGATTTCCAAAACCCTGGCCATTGAAAAATACATAAAATGAGAATAACCATTGTGCCACAAAAGTATCAGAAATAGAGCCTGTCTGCTAATCCTTAACCACAGGCCCATGTGTAGGCCTAACTGTGGGTCCTTTCTTTGGTCCCTCAGGATCTTGGGGGTGGGGAGAGGCTGCTTTAATATCTGCGAGCCATTTAGTGTAGTACATAAGGGTTGCTTTTTTGATTTGATAGGAACTTCCTTTTAGGCCTAGATTTGGTTACTTTCATTATTCCATTACTTTATTGTTATTCAAAATGATTTGATGTACTCATGATAAAGAAAATAAGGTCTAGCAACAGTCTTCTCTGGTGGGATTGTGGGTTATTTTAGATATCTGATCAATTGGTTTTAAGTATTTTAAGCTTCATTTTCTGATTATAAAAAGAATACATGTATAAATTATACATATTTAGAATGTAATGCAAAAAAGTACCCAAAAAATGCAAATCAGACATAACTGGAAATAACCACTGTAAATATTTTACACTAAACTTTTTGTCTATAGAAATGCATAATTTAAAAAAATTGGAGCCATACTACACAAACAAGTTAAGGGTCTTTATATTTTAGTCTTCTTGAAAATTGCTATTAAATTTCTGGTGAAATGGACAAGCTTTGGCTGATCCCAACTAGACACATCAGCTTGTCCTATCACCCATCTGTGGGCCTGTCCCAACTCAAATCACGTGATGGCAGCTGACTGCTGAGCTTGGAGGTGTTTTCCTGGTTCTGAAGTTTCTTTGATCTCAGCTCCCAGCAGCTCTTAAAGTCCAAGCAAGCTCAGACTGCCTAGAAACTGGCAAATATTGTCAACAGAAGACACACTTAAAAAAAAAAAAAAAGTTGCTGGGAGAATGTGTGCAATCTGAAAGTTATTAATTGAATGATTAGGAGTGATTCCCTTCCTCTGGGCCAAGGGCAAGTTTGCAAAGGAAATGGGCATTTAGATCTAGATCAGCTTTGATGTCCACATTTACACTCTGGGCTACCAAGCAAACCTCCTAATCCATCCTCGTATTTTGGGGACAACCTGGAGATCTCTCCTGCTGCGGGAGCTGTGGAGAGCTACAGGTTGGGATTGGGCATAGAATGACCCCATGAGTTAACTCCTAGAAAGGCAGAAAAGGAGCTTCACTAGCAGCATAGCAGTGTTTAAGGGCTCACAGTTCACACCTCATTCTATGTTTTTGGATGAATTACTTCACTTCTTTCTGCTTAAGTTCTTTATGTCATTTATTTTACAAAAGGTAGGTAATAGTCATGCTGTGAGAATTAAATGAATCCAAGCTTTCAGGCTAGTGCCTAGATGGCTGTTTTGCATATTATCATTAGCAATTAGTTACCTGCATTTGTTCCTCCAGTGAAGGAAAGGAAAGGTTTACCCGAAACTTTAAGGCATGCTTCCACCCTACTGCCCCCAAGTGAAAATGATATACTTTATTTAGTTCATGTGGTAGAGGTGGTCCTTAAAAAATTTAGCGTAATTGGGATCCCTGGGTGGCTCCATCGTTTAAGTGCGTGTCAGACTCACGATTTCAGCTCAGGTCATGATCTCAGGGTTTTGGGCTCCATGCTCAGCCCTGG
This sequence comes from Canis aureus, assembly GCF_053574225.1. NCBI lineage: Eukaryota > Metazoa > Chordata > Mammalia > Carnivora > Canidae > Canis > Canis aureus. The sequence continues at coordinate 20,747,411 of NC_135641.1, read as the reverse complement.
GTGGGCTTGAGATTCTCTTCCTGTCCTTCTGCCCCTCCCTTACTTGTGCCCACTCTCTTTCTCTCTCAAATAATAAGAATAAATCCCTTAAAAATTTTGCATAATTGTAAGGAATAGAGAAAAATCTAGTTTGAAAGAAAATAAAGATGGTGTGCCCATTTGAAATCCTTGGGGAAAGGAGCTGCCTCTGAACCAGTGGGATCTACAGTGGTCCCCTTATGCCATCTAGTGGACAGCAAGGGAAAGGCATGATTTTATCTTCATAGTTTATAATTTTCCAAAAACATGTATATTGATGGAGATAAAGTCACTAATGGGTTCACTTAATAAATTTCGTTCAACTTTTAAACCAAAATAAAAGATCAGAATTCTAAACACTAAGTGCTGAAATTAAATTCCCAAAACCATTTGGGATTTAAGTAAGGTGTGCAAAAGATCATTCACTGAAGGAAAAGTCCTAACTAGCATGAATTTCTACAGCCCACCTATCCCATTCTTCTTATCTTTCTCTACCAACATTCTTAATGCTTATTCTAGTACATGGACTGGGAGTGCCCCAGAGACTCAAAGTATACTTTCCCCACCAACCACTAGAGCTTGACTGGTACCAGAGCCACTCTGCTCATTTTTCAAGAATGCAACTATTGCTTAAAATTTTGCTCTAATCAAATTGAATATTTTTCAAGGATCTCTATGTTTAGCTTTGTTTTTCATGCATGTGTGTGTGTGCATGTGCGCATGCGTGTGCTCTATTTTTAAAAGCCATTTACCTTTGTTTCCTCCCCCAGATATTTATGAAGATGAAGAAAATGGCAAACAAATCTCCCCCAAATGTGAGTAATAATAGCATACTTGGAGTACCCACACCTGTTCTGAAACCTTCTCTTTAGTATTATTGCAATCACTATTAACAATAATCATGTTATTCAATTCCTAGGATGTACCAGACATTTTACTTTATAAGCCCTTTTGCTAATACTTCTTATTTTAAAAATATTTTATTTAGTCATGGGAGACACAGAGAGAGGTAGAGACATAGGCAGAGGGAGAAGCAGGCTCCCTGCAGGGGGCCTGATGTGGGACTCAATCCTGGGACCCTGGGATCACGCCTTGAGCCAAAGGCAGATACTCAACCACTGAGCCACCCAGGTACCTCCCTTTTGCTAATCCTTATATCCTTATAGATATCATTATCTTCATTGTTATAGACAAGAAAACTGATGCTCAGAGAGGCTTACCCAAGATCACACAGCTAGCAAATGAGTGGCAAAGTCAGAACTGCACTCAGGTCTCACTGGCTCCAAGACCCCTGCTCTTGCCACTGCACAATGGGCCTTTCATTTATTCACTCATGTAACCTGCCAGACGCTGGGGTCCCCTTAGGGCTGTCACCTCTATAGTTCCTATGACTCAGTACCTGAGACCCCACTAAGAGCCCATGGCCAGTGAATCCAGGAGGAAGGGATTCGATGTGCAAATGGCAGACATACAGCAAAACTCCAACTGTGAGCTGCACTTTCTCCCCTGCACTTCCAGCTTAGACTGAGGGACATTCTCTAGGTTTGCTGGTTCTGAGACTTCTGAGGTTCTTCCGGGAGCCATGGGGGATACTGGGTGAAGAGGGTAGAGTCTCTGCTGCCAAGAGCCCTGGGGCCCATGGGGGAGACATAGGAGGGCTCACCCAGAGTAGCTGCAGTTTGCGTCAGAAGAAATTCTCCCTTGAAGGGTCTTGTGAGGTGATCGTGGGTGAGCCCACCACCTCCACAGCCCCTCTCCTCCTCTGGCCCCAGAACAGAATGGGATGGAATAGAATAGAACACAACAGAATACAGTGGACTAGAATAATAGAGTAGAACGCAATAGAATAAAGCCGTCAGGCACAAAAAGGCAATGACTGTTTTCTTAGAGGGCAAGGAGTAGGGCTATGAACACCATGTATACTTGCCTTCTTTGTCGTGGTTCCAGAATTTTGAGCTGGAAAGGGGAACCTGGAGATTACAGCCCTCCACCTCCTTCCCAGGTGAGGCAATCCAGGTCCTGGGAGAGTAGGAGTTAGAGTTGGGGAGATCAGGTTGTGGGGCAATGGCACAGCCTGTGACATCTGGCCATCCCCTCTGGCACTGCAGGCCAAATTCTTCCCTTTCTTTCTCCGAGGCTGCTCCAGCAGCGAGTGTATCTCCATGGAAACCTTTGAGGAGCGGAAAGGTGCAGAAGATATGGAAAAGGAGAGCAGTGCTCTGAGTGTAATTGATTTCCTGCTTACCTCTTTCATTTTTCTCCCTCATTCTCTGTCTTCTCCTACCTCTTCCTCTCCCCCATTCCTCTATCCCCCCCTTTTCATGATTCTCACCCAGAAGGACCAGGCCTAACCAGAAAGCTGAGGTCACTGGATCTGCAAAGTGCCTCAGACCCTCCCAGCCCAGCATGGCCCTCAACCCCATCTCCCTAGCAATGCACTGGTTTCTGGTCCTAAATATGGGGCTCCTGTTGGGATCCCCAGCGACCCCGTGGGGAGGGCCAGGGTGGGCCCCCACCTGCCAGCGGGAGTCACGGGTTGCAGCTGGCTTGGGCTCGGGCCCTTCTGGCGCTGCCAGCGCTGAGGGTGCACCGCTGTTCCCCTCCCTTCCAGCTATCCGGACTCTTCCAGTTGGACGACAGCTACGAAACGTGTTCCTCCAAACCTGTCCTGGCCACAGGAGAAAGCATCCCGGGAAAAAGAGAAGGTGGAGACGAGGACATGTGAGTGTGAAAGGGAGAACAGTAAGAGGACTCGTCGGCCGCGGCTCCTCCGACTCTCCCTGGAGCCTCAGGACGCCCGGACCGAGCCAGCGTCCCGGGGCCGCCGCGAGGTGCGCGCGCAGGCGCGGTGCGGGCGCCTGAGGACGCGCGGGGCCCCTCCCCGGACCACGGCGCCGCCTCCGTCCCCGCGCAGGCCGCGGGGGCGCCGACGGCCCGGCCCACCCTGAGCGCCCTGCGGACCTGCACCCCGGCCGGCCGGGGGGAGCACCGGGACCGCCTCCCAGGGGCCTGCCCGCGGGGCCGCCGCCCCCCACGCCCCTGCGCGCCGCGGACGAGCGGGGAGCGGCTCCCCGTCCGGCTCTGGGCACACACGGCCGCCAGGTCCGGGGCTGCTCCCCACGCGCCTGCGCGAGCTCCGGGACCCGCGGCTGCTCCCCACGCGCCTGCGCGAGCGCCGGGACCCGGGCGGGGGAGCTGCTCCTCCACGCGCCTGCGCGAGCGCCGGGACCCGGGCTGCTCCCCACGCGCCTGCGCGAGCGCCGGGACCCGGGGGCGCGCCCGCGAACCGCGGAGCCGCTCTCTCCCGCTCTGCAGAGGCTGGCGGAGCCGAGTCCTGGAGGGCTCTGCCCAAGGTTCCTGGAGGTTGACACTTTGACTTTGGGAGCTGGATGATTCTTTGTTGGGGGGGGGGGGGGGCATATTTTGTGCATTGTGGGATATTTGGCAGCATCCCTGGCCTCTTCCCACAAGATGCCAGTAACACCCCTCCCCCACCCACTCACCCTAATTGTGACAATCAGGAAGCCTTCAGGCATCGCCACATTTCTCCTGGGGTGGGAGTGCGGAGATCCGTTGAGAACCTCCTATCGGAGCCTTGGTGGAAGCGGGTCGCTCTTCTCCCAGGATCCCCCCAAGAATGTTGGCGTGGTGTTTGTTACTTTGTTCCCGGATTCTATCTTTTCAAGGTAATGTCGGGGGTATTTCGTTTTGCATTTATTAGTTTTAAACTTAGTTTCGGTTATTTATTTATTTTTTCGTTTTATTAGTTAATTTTTAGTTGGCTTTATTTTTCATTTTCTAGTTATTTAATTTTATAGCTTTAAAGTTACTTTATATTTTGTTTTCACAGTTTTTGAGTTATTCATTTTTAGTGTCTTATTTACAGTTATTTTAAGAGTTACACATTTCCAAATTGCTTTAGAATTATTTTAAATTACTTTTACAGTGATTAATATCTGAGTTATTTACTTTAATATTTATTTTCTTTTTCGGCTATTGGAGTTTTGAGTTATTTATTTTTACAGTTACTTATTTGACTACTAAAAATTCACTGGAAGTTTTAAAATTAGAATTATTTTCAGAATAAAGTGGTTTTGGTTATTTTGGAGTTTTTTTCCCTTGTAGAGTTACTTATAGTCACATTTATTTTTAGTTTTTTTTAGATTTGGGGTTGTTTATTTTTACATTCATTATTTTTTTTTTTTTTTTAGTTATTTGGTTTTGAATTACTTTCAGTTGTTGCATTTTTGAGCATTATATTTCCTGATTTTTTTATTTTCAGACTTTTTGGGATATTTGGTTTCGAGGAATTTTCAGTTATTCTTAATTATTACTTTCCAGTTATATCTTTGCCATTTAAAATTTTTTTGTATTCTGTATTTTTTACTTATTTCATTTTCATAATTATTTAGTGTTAGAATTAGTCTAGGGGATCCAAACAAGGAAGAAGCACATCAGTTGTTTGAACAGAGAGACTTTAGTGTAAAGAATAGTGGATAACATATCCAGCTGTTGGAGATTTTAACAGGAAGAAAAGTTGGTAATGTGATATCGTGGAGATGTTAACTGCAAGCCACAGCTACCAGCCCAAGGGCTGCAGGAGCAAAGGAAAGAGGTTGGAGGTGGCCCCACATAGACCTCATAGCTGGGGTTAGCCCTCTGAGGAGGAAGTGCTGCCCTATGGGACAAGTGTCCCAGGAGCTAGAAGTTGCTCCCAGAGCTGGATGCAGAACTCGGCGGTGGGTGCTGCCAGCCCATACTGGAGTCTCTAAAGCGGGGGGTTGGTGATGAGGCTGGTTGTGGGAGAGTTGGCAAAACGGCAAACTATAGCTACTGGAACTGGCTGCTGCTCTTGGGGTGAAGACCAATTGAAGGGGGATGCTGACAGGAACTCAGGCACACAGATCCCTCTCCCCACTCCCATCCTTTGGTCAGTCTGCCTTATTGGCTGAGCCTCACAGGGAGTAGCTGGCAGAGGAAGTGAGTGGCCTCAGGCCACAAAGCAGGGATTGGAAGGATGGGCTGGAAGCTGAGAAATCATGGCTAATAACCAGCATGCTGACCGTGGGAGTTTACTTTTAGAGTTAGTTTTGGATTTAGTTTTGGAATTGTGAGCATGATTTGATTTTAGCTTTTCATTGAACATGCGATCTGGCTAAGTTTTTGGTTCCCTGATTTGTTTCTGGAATGGAGTGGGAACTTCTTTCTTAAGCACCCGAGGACTGTCTCCTGTGTGACTCAAGAAAATCACTTCAGAATTCAAGAAAACAAAAATAAGCATCTCACTTTATTCATAAAGAAGCCCTTGACTTCGTGGCCAAAAAAAGGGCAGAGACTAAGGGACAGACGATCCGGGACAGGCTCTTCAGCAAAATTGGCCAACAGAGTGTTCTTTGAAATTTTTCAGAAAGTTCTGTTGTGGAGCTAGCTACCCTCTTGTGCCCCTTTCCTAACAACAAAGTATCTTTCTCAATGGAGTGTGTTTCACATTTGTAGACTGCAATATTTATTATTTGTACACTAAAATAAAGTTCTTTCCAAACCCATAGGAAATTTTATTTCCTTCTACTTGCATTATTTTCCAACATACATTGTTCCATTTTGGCCATAGAACATTTAGTTGTTTGTTTGTTCATTCTAATCAACACCTATTTCCCGAGCACCCCTGTCCTCAAGATGTGCTGGCATCAGGAGAGACCAGGAAGGTATGAAGGTGAGTAAGAAGCTCTCAGTACAGTTGGGGGAAACAGATGTGGAAACAGATCATCAACACAGTGTGACAAATATGAGTGTACGGAACCCTGCCGCTGACCTTCTGATGTAGTCAGGGGTGGGGTGACATCTGAGCTGGGTCCTCTGGAGCAAGTGTTTTCTCCAGGTGGAGAAGGAGAAAGACATCCTGGTCGTGCACAGGGGCATGGAGGGGTGATGCATGGCAGGAAAGATGCCTTGACAGAGGCCACTAGGACACAGGGTTCAGAAAGGCACTAACATTAAGGGCTGGCCCTGGTGCTTGACAGATAGGACCTCATTTGGTCCTCACAGCCACTTTGCAAGAGAGTCGGAAGCAACCTTGAGTCAATGCTCCTCCTATTCCAACCACAGCCTATAAGGTTCTCTGACTTGTCATTTATGGAATTCTTTGGCTCGTTTCTGGCTTTATCCTTAGTCCATTCACCGCTTCCCACTTACCCTTGGAGGTGAGTCCTTCCCTCCTCTATCTTTTGATTCTTCTTAAACATCCATGGGGAAGGAGGAGGGTTGAGACCATCCAGCTGTGAAGTTCAGGTGATACCAGCTGCAGAGAAGGCAGAGAAGAGCAGAGGAGAACCACTGTGGGGTCTCTTAGGGGAGTTCTGCAAACCAGCATGGTGGGAACTGAGCTCTTGGTGAACCAATCATAACCTGCAGCAGCATTCAGCACCCTTTGAAACTTTGTGGGGATGCCTTCCCAGAGTGCGGAGCCTGCTTTAGATCCAGCCCAAATTTGTGAATCAACGGATTGGGATTTTTAAAAAGCACACAACCCTTTGCTGCATTAACAGCACTGGATGTGTTCACTCAGTCAAAAGAAAGTATAGTCCTTCACAATGTATGATGGCTATTTTCACACTTTTTTTTTTTTTAATAGAACACAGTCAGTTTAGAATGTGTTTCTCAGCATGCTTCTGTGCTTTAGTCTCTGGTCATCTTACCAATCACCATATACATTTCTTAATGAGGATATGTAAGACCTGGAGCTGGACAGAATAATTTTTTGGATTCTATTAGAATTATCAGAAAACACATCATTTGGATCCTCTTAAACAGTCTGACCACTGACTAGCCATGAGCCCACTACAGAAACAGCCCAAAGCTTTCTCGATCCTTTGGACATCAGTCATTTTCTGAATCTACAAAAAACAGCCACTGCTGGTGGTGGTAGGAGAGTGCAAAGTGCCCGACCCAGGCCTCACATGAAGAGCCTTCCTACAAGTTTTTCATCATAGGTGGACAACCAGAGGAACCATTTCAGGACCAGTGATCTTTGCTGATGCTCCCCCCGCCCCCCCCCCCCCCCCCCCCCCCGGTGCTACATGGTAGCCCACTCTGATCTTGTCTGGCTTCTTTGGCTAAGCTCCACACTGCTTCTCTGCTTGTAAGTGTCCTCTGAGAAGAACAACAACAAAAAAATAAAACAAAAAAAGTGGCTCTTAGATGCATGAAACTTGTCATCTTTCTACTTGAGTAAATGGAAAAGAATTCAAAATCCTCAAATAAAATCTTCCAGCCAGGGGATCCCTGGGTGGCACAGCGGTTTGGCGCCTGCCTTTGGCCCAGGGCGCGATCCTGGAGACCCGGGATCGAGTCCAATGTCGGGCTCCCAGTGCATGGAGCCTGCTTCTCCCTCTGCCTGTGTCTCTGCCTCTCTCTCTCTCTCTCTGTGACTATCATAAATAAATTAAAAAATTAAAAAAAATCTTCCAGCCACTAGTAAAAACTTCCACTAGTTATTCAAGTCATCCATAGCTTTATAGAGTCGCCTGTTGCCCACCAGAGGGTCTTGTTTGAACATTGCTGAGGATTGGGAATGGGGTAGCTCCACTTGAAAGTGCCCTGGATGAGGCAGTAGTCCTGAAAGCAGCCCTGGATCTGTGAAATCTGGCTACAGTCTGAGTCCAGCCGTGGACTAAACACCAGCCATGCCTTATGAAATACTTAGACAAATTAGAGATCCTCTAAATCCGCATTTCCCAGAGCATATTTTGCAAAATAGGTGGAGGATATAAGAGTTCAAAGAATTAATCCCACATTGAAAAAATATTTTAATATATTTTTTAAAAATATTACATATTTTATTTCCCATTTAGTCAATCCCAGTTAGTAAATTAAAGGGTCTGAGAACTCTTTCATGAAGGAAGTCTGTATATTTTTGTTAAACTCATGATTTCCCAACCTCCTCTGGAACTTTGTCCTTGTCTACATAGTCAAAAGCATGTCTCACGAATACCTAATTTCCAGCTCACAGGAAGGAAAAACTACTTGGAAGATTGCAAGTGCAATGTCTTAAGGCCTAGCCTGTGACACACAACATATTTTCCTATATTTCTTTAGTAAAAGCCTTCTTGCATGGCCCCAACAAGCTACAAGAGAGTTTGGGAACCTAGCTGGGAGGCTGTTGCTCAACTACAGCCTAGACAACTATGTGTCCCTGTCACCCAGCCAGCCTGAAGCAAAGCAGGGACTAGAATCCAGGTCTTCTAACTCCTAGGCCAAGATTCTAATTATCACACATTTGCTTACTCAGTGAAAATGTTTCAAGTGCCTCTAGATGAGAATAGAAAATGTAGCTTCACTAGTTCTCCATAAAATATTTGTCAGTTGCATCTGTAATCTGGTATTATTTTTTATGTATGGATAAACTTTCAAATACGGCTATTAAAGTAGAAAAAAATTTAGGTTTTTTTGGTTTTGTTTTTGTTTTTAAAGATTTTATTCATTCATGAGAGAGAGAGAGAGAGAGAGAGAGGCAGAGACAAACAGAGGGAGAATCAGGCTCCATGCAGAGAGCCCGACGTGGGACTTAATCCTGGGACTCCAGGATCAGGCCCTGGGCCAAAGGCAGCGCTAAACTGCTGAGGCACCCAGGCTGCCCAAATTTTAGGTTTATATCATAATAATTTAATTTACTGGAGAACACATACTATGGGAATAAACAAACATAAGTAGAGAATCTTGAAATGGACCCAAATACATCTCAGAATTTAAAGCATGAGAAAAGGCATTTCAAATTACTTCCAGAAAAAAAGATGAATTATGTGTGAAAGTGGTGCTGGGACCACTCGATAGCAATATGGGAGAAAAAATGTTAAGTTTTACCTCAGCCTTTAAAATTATTCATATTGTTCAATTATGTGACTTGAAATCATAAAAATCAAAACATTTAAAAATAATTTTGAATAAAGTAAAGCTTTTCTAGGCAAAAATGAAAACCAGAAGCTACAAAAGAAAATCTTGACAATTCAGGCTATGTAAGAGGCAAAATTTTACATACGGAAAAAAAGGAATGATTAAAAACTCAAAACATACATTTACCAAACATATTTTTTTTAATTTATTTTATTTTATTTATTTATGATAGGCACACAGTGAGAGAGAGAGAGAGGCAGAGACACAGGCAGAGGGAGAAGCAGGTTCCATGCACCGGGAGCCCGACACGGGACTCGATCCCGGGTCTCCAGGATCGCGCCCTGGGCCAAAGGCAGGCGCCAAACTGCTGCGCCACCCAGGGATCCCTACCAAACATATTATAAAAGACTAATGTTCTTTGATATATAAAGAGTATTTACAAATCAATAACAACAATAGAAAAAATGGGCAAAGAACATGAATATACAAAGGAAAAGAAATTCAAAACCCAACAAATATATGAAAAGCAAAACAGTGATACTCATTTTTCATTACCAGACTGTCCAACGTTTAAAACTTGGATAACACTCAGTGTTGGAGAAGATAAAACCAGCACTTTCATAAACTCTTGGTAAGAATGTAAATTAGTACTAGCTTTTTAGAGAACAATTTATAATAGCTTTCAACATTTTAAAATATGTATATGATTTGAGCTAGCGATTCCACTTCTAGGAATTTATTTTAGTGATATATTCATGCAAATGAATTAGGAGTACAGATGTTCATTTTAACATTACTTTTTTTAAAAAAAGATTTATTTTAGAGAGAGGAAGCATAGTGGGGAGGGGCAGAAGGAGATAGAGAAACACAAGCAGACTCCATGCTGAGCACAGAGCCCGACATGGGGCTTGATCTCATGACCCTGAGATCAGACCTAGGCTGAAACTAAGAGTCGGATGCTTACTTTTAATAGGAAAACAAGTAGCACAAGATGAGAACACCCTAAATGTCTGTGATACTGTTAAAATTTATCCCCAAATTGATACTCCTTTCTTCAAAGAGGAAAGTCAAATTATCCTCCCTTTGAGTGCGGACTGTACTAGTGACCCTAATAAAGAGAATGTGGTGAAAGTGATGGTAATTGACTTCCAAAACTGGGTTGTAAAAAACATTTTGGCTTCTTCCTCATTCTCTCTTGGATTACTCCCTGTGGAAGAAGCAAGCTACCATATTGAGAGGACAGTGAAGCAGCTCTAGGGAGAGATTAATGTAGCAAGAACTGAAGCCTCCTGCCAACAGCCATGTGAATGAGCCATCTCAGAATTAGATTCTCCAGCCCTAGTCAAGCCTGTAAATGGCTTTAGCTTGAGCTGGTATCTTGACTAAAACTTCATGAGAGACTTGGAGTCAGAAGAACCCAGTTAAGCTGTTATTGAATTCATTACTAGAGGACCATGAGATAATAGATGTTGTTTTAAACTGCTAAGTTTTAGGGTAATCTAAGCAACAATAGGTAACAAGTATACATAATAAAAACCTGGTTAATGAAGTGTTGTACTGGTGTACAATCAAACTCTATGCAGTTGTTAGAAATAATGTCTTCTGCTTGAGACATAGGAAATCAGAAAGAGCGCCATCCTCATACTTCAAAGATCAAAAAAATCTAGAAAATACACAGATTTGCTTTTCTTGGACCCATGAAAGAGCTTAGCTCATAAGGCAGCCATGTAATCTGAAATCTAAGAAAAGGCACCTACAAAGAGATGAGACTCCATCACTTGCTTACCTGAAGCGGGTACTGATATACACTAGCAAGGAGAATTTACTTTAATGGCTTAGTATGAGCTTGCAAGAGCAAATGGAAACCAATGGAAACCCTGGGTGCCTCAGATATGGAAATTTGCATCCAGTTGCAGACTTTTCTCCAATAACCCCACTGGGTACTCAAAAATGATTAGCAGAAGTCCTAAGAAAGCAACCTTCCTGTCACAGACCCAGGAGGAGGGAATATTAGTTGCTGCAGGAAAGACATGAAACTATGCTCACATCCTATTGCACCATCTTTCCTACAGAACAAAAGCAGAGCCAAGTGCTGGAGAAGGGGTAATAGACATTTACACCCGTAGGGGGCTGGTAAATCCAACTGCAGCTGAAAAAAAGACAACAGAATAAAAACAAAATCCCTGATCCTAGGACAGAGACAGGAATATGTGCCAGGCCCAGAGCTGCTGGGGGAAGAGATACTTTGAAGATCACACACAACCTCCCACCCCAAGACCTGGGGGCAGAGTGCATGTATGACTGAGACTCAGTCAGAACTGAGCACTTACCCTTCAGTCTCTACCACCAGGCCAACTGACAAGCATTGGCTAACAAGCAACAGTTACTGTGGGGAGAGCCACAGATGCATGCTGAGAGATGCTGTCTGACATAGACCAGGGAAGACCTAAACTGAAGATGGAGCAGACAGTGAGGAAAACATTTGGACAAAAAATAAGTCCATACCCCAAACACAGCTAACATTTAAGGAGTTGGAAGTATGTAGTGTACCTAGGGTAACTATAACAACAAGAAACACAGAGGAGTGAAGACTGCAAGAAACTAATCACATGATTAAGTACAAAAGCTTTTTTCTCCTATTATTTATCTCTTTAAAAGATAATTGTATAAAAGAAAGATAATTATTTAAAAAATAATAGCAATATGTTGTGGAATGTATAATAAATGCAGAATTAAAATGTATGACAACAGAACTGAAGCCAAGAGGGAAGAAATTGAAGTATACGTTGTAAGATTCCTGTATTAAGTATGAAGTGTTATAGAATCATTTGAAGGTATATTGTGATACCTTAAAGTTATATGCCATAAATTCTAAAGCAAACACTAAAATAACATGCAGAGTTGTAACAAATAAGATAAAATGGAATTTTTAAAATGCAACTAATCCAAGAGTTGGTAAAGAAAGAGGAGAAATGAAACCAGGAACAGATAGGAAAAATAGAAAACAATTGCCAAGATGGTAGATAGAAACAACCAATCAAATGATCTAAACACCTCAATTAGAAAGGAGTGATTGTCAAATGGATATTTAAAAGAAAAGACCACCATTGTGGCCTGCTTTAAGAAACTCGGTTTAAGTATTGCTAGATTAATTAAACAAGATGGCCATTAGACTGAGGTGAGTTTAATGTCTTAGCTTGGGCAAGCAAGCCAAAACCTATACCTATAATGCCTCAATGTTAGGAAATTGAAGCCTAAGTACAGCCAATCACAAACAGCCAACTAGATTTTCTCAAAGAATGCAACCACTTATGGTATAGCCAATCAAATAACTTCCTTTTGCTTTTCTTCCACCTCTTCTCTATAAAAGTTTTTCCACTAGTTCCTGAGAGTGGAGTGCTCCCAATCACTTCTGGTTTGTCACTGCCCTATTTGAATTGATTTTTGCTCAAATAAAATTTTTAATATGCCTCAGCTTACCTGTTAACAGTATAAAGTCACAAAAAGATTAAAAGTCAAAGAATGGAAAGAAACATACCATGCTTACACTATCCCCCCCAAAAAAGCCAAATTACTATATTAATATAAAACAAAGTGGGTCTCAGAATAAAGAATATGACCAAGATAAAGAAAATCATTAAAAAATGATAAAGTAGCTAATCCATCAAGAGGATATAGCAATCCTGAATGTTTACACATCAATAACAGAGCTTTAGAATACACAGAGCAAAAACGGAACTGCAAAGAGAATAAACAAATCCTTAATGTAGTCTGATATTTCAACTCTGCTCTTGCAAGAACTGATAAAAACAATAGAAAATTGGAAGAATATAGAATACTTAAATAACACTATTAACCAACTTAATGTAATTATAGAATTTATAGAACACTGAATTCAACAACAAAAGAATACACACATTGCTCTTATATGCACACAGATTATTTAACAAGGCAGACCATTGTTAAGGGCTGAAATGTGTCATCTCCACCCACACACACCGCGTTGTGTTGACCTTAGCCTATTGATAGTGATGCTATGGGTTAGAAATGCCTGAGGCACTCACCTGGGCTGTATTACTCATAGAGAGCCCCCACAGGTATTTCTCCCCACAGGGGTCAATGTTGTGACTGGACAGGCCCTTGTGGTTCTTTTTTTTTTTTTTTTTTTAAGATTTTATTTATTCATATGAGAGAGAGAGAGAGGGAGACAGACACAGAGCATGAGCAGAGGGTAAGAGGCAGAAGGAGAGGAAGAAGCAGACTCTGCTGAGTAGGGAGCCCCATGCAGAGTTCCATCCTAGGACCCTGATATCATGATCTGATCTGAAGGCAGACATTTAACCCAACTGAGCCACGCAGGCACCCCATCCTGTGGTTCTTATTATGACTATAGGAAGCACTTCAGTGAGTAACCATCAGGGAACTTTGAGGAATAAGATTTATTACTCACAAGTCCTGGAGGGTACATGGAATATCTGAGAGCCAAAAAGTGAGGTAATGGGTAAAGAGAGAGACAGCACAAACCTGGGGCTCTGCTTTGAATAGTGTCCAAGGCTGGAGTGTTTAGATTCACTCTTTATTAGCTAATTTTAAGCATAAGAGAATTAGAGAATAGGAAGGGTGAAACCAAAAGAATGTTGAAGGACCAAAGTTGGAGGGCTAACAATACCTTATTTCAAAGTTTATCATAAAGCTACAGAAATCAAGGCAATTTGATCTTGACATAAAGACAGAAAATCGTATCAGTGGAACAGATATATGTGGGCAACTGATATTCAATAAAACTACAGAAACAATAGAGTGGAGAAAGGATAATTTTTAGAAAGATTTTATTTATTCATTCATTCATGAGAGACACAGAGAAAGAGAAGCAGAGGCAGGCTCCTTGGGGAGCCTGATGCACAACTTGATCCTGGGACCCTGGGATCGTGCCCTGAGCTGAAGGCAGACACTCAACCACTGAGGCACCCAGGCGTCCCAGGATAATCTTTTCAATAATTGGTCCTGGAACAACCAGTTTTCTACATGCAAAGCAATAAACTTGCATTCACATCTCAAACCATATGCAACCCTCAATAAGATTAATAGATTTCTCATCAGAAATCACTGAGGCCAGAGGCAGTGAGATAATATATTTAAAGTGCTAAAAGAAAAACTTTATCAACTAAAAATCCTATATCCATAAAACTATCCTTCAAAACTTGAGAAATTAAGACATTCTGATAAATTAAACCAAAATGACTTACCACTAGCAAGCTTGCCCTACAAAAAATACGAAAAGGAGTCCTTCAGATAGAAATGAAAGGTACTAGATAGTAATTTGAATCCACATGAAGGAAGCACCAGTAAATGTAACTACATAGATAAATATAAAAGACATAATAAATATATATATATATATTTTTAATTTATATATTTTTTGTCTTAGCTCTGGCTGCTATAACAAATTACCATAGACTGGATACTTAAACAACATTTATCTCTCAATTTTGAAGTCTGGGGAATCTGAGATCATGGAGCCAGCATGGTTACATTCCGGTGAGGTCCTGCTTCCTGACTTGTAAACAGCTAGTGGCCTTCCTGTTCAATCCTCACATAGTGAAGAGCAGAGGGCTAGCTCTCTTCCTCTTCTTATAAAGACTCTAATCCTGTCATGGGGGTTCCCACCATTGTGATCCAGTTACTTCTCAAAGGCCCCACCTCCAAATACCACCACATTAGGCCTTCAATAGATGAATTTGGGAGGAACACAAACACTCAGTCTATGGCATTGTTTGCAACTCCTCTATCTGGTGTAAAAGACAACTACATAAAGCAATTATTATAAGCCCATGATGATAGATGTACAATGTATTAAGTAATTGGTATGGCAATAACAGCAAAAAGTGTGAGGGGCCAGCAGTGGAGCTATATAGAAGCAACGCTTTTATATGCTATTGAAATTAAAGTGGTATTCATACTATAGGCTGAGATCTTCATTGTAATCTTCAGGGTAACTACTAAGAAAGTAACTTTAAAAATATGGTAAATAAGACAAAGGAATTACAATTGTACACCAGAAAATATATATTTAATCCATAAGAAGACAATAATGAAGGAATAGAGGAACAAAAAAAGAAAGAACACAAAGAGCAAAATGACAGGCATAAATCTTACATTTAATGTAGTCACATTAAATATAAATGGATTAAATACACCAATTAAAGTGCAGGTACTGGCAGCATGAGTTAAAACAAAAACAAAAACCATGATCCCATTATATCTATTTACAAAGCCACGCTTTAAACTCAAGGACACAAATAGAGTGAAAATTAAAAGGTGGGAAAAGATATACCATCTATAGACTAACCAAATAAGAATTGGAATACCCATAGTAATATTAGATAAAATCGATTTTAAAACAAAAATTCTTACTAGAGACAGAGAAGGACATTTTCTAATTATGAAAGGATCATTCTATCAAGAATATATAAAAATCATTGACACAGAGAAGCCTAACAAAAGAGCCCCAAAATATATTAAGCAAACACTGAGAGAATTGAGCGGAGAAATAGACAAAACAACAGTAATTGGAGTTTTCAATACCCTACTTTCCATAATGGATAAAAACAATTAGATAAAAGACCAAACAAGAAATAGTTTTGAATACTATAGACAAACTAGAACTAACAGATAACTATAGAATGCTCCATCTTCAACAAAAGCAGAATATGCATTTGTCTCAAATGCTCCGACAACATTCTTCAGGATAGATCGTGTGTTAGGCCATAACATATTAACTAGTTGCCCTAATAAATATGAGAGAACTGAAACCATAAGTATGTTTTCCAATCCTAATGGAATGGAACTAGAAAACAATAACAGAAGGAAATTTGGGGAATTCACAAAGATGTGGCAATTAAACAGCAAACTCCTAAATAACTCTAAAACTCCTAAATAACTTGGGTCAAAGAAGAAATCACAGTGGAAATTTGAAAATAATTTGGGATAGGGATCCCTGGGTGGCGCAGCGGTTTGGCGCCTGCCTTTGGCCCAGGGCATGATCCTGGAGACCCGGGATCGAATCCCACATCGGGCTCCCGGTGCATGGAGCCTGCTTCTCCCTCTGCCTATGTCTCTGCCTCTCTCTCTCTCTCTCTCTGTGACTATCATAAATAAATAAAAAAAATTAAAAAAAAAAAGAAAATAATTTGGTATAAATTAAAATGAAATTACAATATACCAAAATTTATGGGATGTATCTGACACAGTGCTTAGAATCCCCAATAACTTCTGAAACATCCAGCTGGGGCATCTCTTCTCTAGTCAAGGGCAGAAGTCCTGATAAACAGGACTGATTCCAGATATCCACAGTAAATGTTGACTGGATCAACGGTTGAACCTTCTCCCCCTGAAGGCCACAGAACACTTAACATGTGTCAAGCTAACTTCTGCTTCCATGCATAACTTTTTTCAAAATGTTCAGTGGCCTCATGTCCTCTAGGGTTGAGGATGAACTCCTTAGTCTGGCTTTTTGGTCTTTCCAAAATGACATTAACTTCATCTTTCAACCATATTCTCCACTGCTCTCCAGTATTCTCCAATCAGGGCCATAACCATTCAAGAGATTTTGCTCCCTGTGTGCTAGGAGAAAGGGCACAGACTTCAGGGCTAAGTAGGCCATGATGCAAATCTTAGCCTATTTTAAAATGCTGGGTGGTTCAGTTTTCATATTAGTAAAATTGGGATTAGAAAAATCTACCTCGAGGGGCATCTGGGTGGCTCAGTTGGTTAAGCGTCTGACTCTTGATCTCCACTCAGGTCTTAATGTCACAGTTGTGACTTCAAGCCCTGCATTGGAGCCTACTTAAAAAAAAAAAAAAAAATCTCCCGGGGACCCTGAGTGGTTCAGTTGGTTAAGCAGCTGCTTTCGGCTCAGGTTAGGATCTCAGGATCCTGGGATTGAGGCCTGAGTTGGGCTCCCTACTCAGTGGGGGTCTGCTTCTCCCTTTCTCACTGCCCCCCCCCACTCATGCTCTCTTTCTCTCAAATAAATAAATAAAATCTTTTTAAAAAATAAATAAATAATACAAATTTTTAAAAAATCTACTTTGAAGAGTGCCATATGCATTACACAGTGCCAGGCACATAGTAGAGATTCCTTATATAGAAATAATAATAATAATAACAACAACAACCACAAGGACTCCTGGGTGGCTTAGCAGTTGAGCATATGCCTTCAGCTCAGGACATGATCCTTGGTACAGGGATCAAGTCCCACATTGGGCTCCCTTTGAGGAACCTGCTTCTCCCTCTGCCTATGTCTCTGCCTCTCTCTCTGTGTCTCTCATGAATAAATAAAATCTTAAAGTAATAATAATAATAGAAATAATGTTATTGCTATTCTCCAACTATCCACATCCTCAGTAACCCTCAAAGTCTTTCCAAGGTCCAACAACTACCACCTCATCTCTGACTATTCCTTTCCTCATCTAGTATAGCTCTAAGCAGCCAAAAATTGATTACTCTGGTTATTATATATTAATAAATATCATTTCTCATCTAGGCGGCAAGCAACTTGAAAGTTTATATTATGTTCTAGTCTAGAACACCTCTTCAGCAGTAGAGCAGTATAGTGCTTAAAATCCTAGACTCTCAATAAAATAAAATAATAAAATAAAATAAAATAAAATAAAATAAAATCCTAGACTCTCAAGTCAAACTGGATTCACAACCCAACTTCTTCCTTTATTACTTAAGTGACCTTGGGCAGGTTGCCTAACCTCTCAGTGCTCAGTTCCCCATCTGTGAAACGAGACAGCAGTGATAACAGTGCCCACGCAGTGGGCTGTAGGACTTATATGAAGAAGAATGTCTGGCATAGAGTATCTGCTTAATTATTGTCTGTGGAGTAAATTGACTGAAAGTCCAGAATATGAGGCAGGCAGTTGCTAAAATTAAATCAATTGGCACATGTTAATCTTCACCTTCCACCATAAAAATTCAATTTGGAAACATACTACTCACCTTGGTAAATGTGCTTGATTAGAGCGTTTAGAACAACATAGTAAGATGGAATCATTGTAGCCAAAGTTGTTTTTCAGGAAATTATTTGAGACTAAGCTGAAAGCCCTAAACCTAGTAGTCAGGAGAGTATCTGTATGTGTATTCCTCACTGGGGCTCACAGTCCTAAGAGACAGACCTTGACTGTTTTGTCTAATTAGTAGAGGAAGGAGTTGGGACCTAGAAAGGTTGCCTTCTGGTGTTCCGGGTGAATTACCCAGGAGTAGGCAATAGCATTCCTATTACACAGCAGAAGAAACTGAGGCTCAAAGGTCATACAGTTGGTGGCCAAATTCAAACCCAGCTCTCCCTGACTCCTAAGCTCCTACTCCTCATAGTCCCTACAGGATGAGGTGGCCATGGGCATAAAGCAGGATTACCTCAGACTTTTTGTGAATACACACAGAGTCAGCGCTCTAGCCACTGAGTTTGAAGACTCTTGCTCACCTTCATGACTGAGGGGTTGGTTGTTTCCTGGCTGAGAAGTGGACTCAGGACCTTAGAGAAAAATGGAGACCCAGCTTATGAGAGAAGGAAGCTAGCACTGCCACAGGTCCTCCACCTCTTGTGCAGAAATGGTCTCAGATGCCCTTCACCTGGGCTGGAGTAAGGGGAGGAGGGATTCCCCACCCCTCACAAACACTAAAGGCAGAGATGAAAGTGGCTGTTTTCACACAAGGGCCACTTCTGGTTTTGCTCCCCACCCAGCCACTTGGGAGGGCGTTTCAGCTCCTTCTCAGAACGAAAGTGACGTTGGTTTCTCTGCCGCAAGTGAATGAGGGGCAAAGAGAGGTATCTTCTTTGTTCCTGGAGCCTGCCCTAGAGTTAGCGCAGTGCTCTTCAGAAGATCGAGAGGCGCTGAGCGAGGCAGTGGTCATCTCTGGCGACCCAGTCATGTCCTGGCAGCTCTCTGCAGCCGTGGCGCTCTTCGTGTCCCTGGCTCGTGAGTGACACCCGTGGCTTTCCATGGTGACCTGCTATCTCAGGTCCTATTAAATTCAAATGCACTCTAGTGCGGTGGACCAACGTAGGACAGGACAGACTGCGAACAGCTGTAGGGCTTCAGCTGCTGTGGGTATTCCACTTGGGAATGTCTCCTCCTTACTGCCTGTCTTAGATGCATGGTGCACACCCTTATTTTTTTCCCAAGGGCTTTCACAGTTTGGACTTATTTTCTAGGAGTCTGGAAGAGTAGGTATCCACTCCAGAAGACAGTGACACTATCCCTGGTTCCAAATGGGTTCTGGGCACGGGAGAGTTTTAGAAATCACTTAGATTTAAGAGATGGAGAGAACTGAGCCAGGATTTAGCAATGGGGCTCTTGCTAAGTACATTGTGCCTTGCTTTTCCTGTTTTTCTCAAATGGAAGTGCTATGTTTGCATTATATAAACTGTGAACTGTGAAGATGAATGAGATGTGATCTGACAAATTATGCTGTTTCAGAGGGGTGTAAACCGAGGAGTCAAGATTTTTTTTTTAAACTACCATTATACTTCAGGTCAGAGAAGCTGTCCGGGAAACTGGGCTTTTAATGATTACCTTATGTGCCTACCCCCTGCTTTCGCAAGGAGCATTCTCTCCCTAGGATGTTGAGTCCTCTTGTGTGCTGTTACCTAGTTGCTGATTAGTTCACAATTCCTTCTAGAAGCACTGAGTTGAACATGTGAGGGAACCACATGGCCCTACTAACATGCTTAGTGGGGGATGCAGAGGCACTTGATTGTGACATGAATTGTCAGGAAAGTTGGGTGAAGGGTCAGGCCAGTGTCCTAATCCAGGCTGTTTTACCTCTGCCACATTTTCAGAAATACAGTTTCACATTTTTCTGGAGGCAGAAGGGGAAATCTAAGCAAAGGGTCTCAGTCTAGCAGTACCCTCAGTGACCTGTGTGTGAGCACCAGTTCAGTGGTTGCCAGGTGACCGGCTGATTCAGAAATGTAATGAGTGCTCAATAAATTCCCGGGGAGGTTGAGAGGAAATACCTTCTTCACTGCCCTTTCCTCTCTGAGCTGCAGATTCTCCAGGGTGAGCTGAGTGAATGAAATGTGTAAAGGGACCCTGTTTTCCAGAAGAAGTTACTGAGGCAGGTTAGTGAATTGCTCATGGTTACTCAACTAGCAAGGGGCAGCTGTGAGATTTGCATCCAGGAAGCCTGGTTTCTGGGTCCAAGCTCTGCACTACTGTAATATGGGGCCCTGCATGCGTAGGTTTAGAAATAAACAAGATAATGTATGTTTCTCTTTCATGTGAAAACAAGTCCAGAAGAATCCATACCAGGTCCAGTGTGGGAGCTCATTATCTTGGATCCTCCATCCTATGTATGACTTGGACCTACAAGGTCTTTTCATGGTTCTAAATGTCCGTTGGAGCCCCAACCATCACATACAAGTTGCACGCTGGTCTGAAAAGGAAAACATAAAGGCAATAGAGAGGTCACATAGGTGATAGAGCCCCCTTCAAGCAGCATTCTTGGAAAGCCCACATAACCCTACCTCTTCTCTTGCTTTGGCTCAAATGCAGTCACACATTCCCACCCAGCTGGAAAGGAGTCTTGGAGGTAGTGTTCTTTATTCCAGGCAGCAAGGGCTCAGCTTAAGTTTGTGGTTCTGTTACTAAGGAAAAGGGGGAGGCTGGATTTGGGAGTAGCTAGCCAGCAGTCTATGCCATGGGACTGGAGCCACTTCTGTTCTCCAAATCTCAAGTCCCACAAGAAAGTAGCAGAGGTAAGATTTGCATCTTTTTGCTAATAGATGGAAGTTTAAATCGTGAAACTGGAAACAGAATCTAAGAGCCCACCCTTGCTGTCTCACACATCCAGAAACAGTCTTCCTGCTGTGCCCAGCCGGGGCTGCCTCTGCTGCCAGGGGAGGTACTAGAGAAAGCATTTGGGGGCTAAATTCAGTTCCCTGCCCCTCAGTGTGGTCATGGGGTTCCATTTACTTCCCATTTACTTCCTAACTGTGTTCCCAACTGCAGACAAAGTGTAGCCTCCAAGACCAGCCAGGCCTGTCCCCAGCTCACCTCTCACCTCAGCTTCCTCCTTCTTATGTTCCATCATGCTTACCCCCTTGCTTTTCTCCAGATCTACCAGGCTCTGAAGACCCTGTGTCTTTTCACATACTTTTCCTCCTGCCTGGGATACCACTTACTTTCTTGTCTGCCTAAAGAATTTGTCTTGGTGTTGGATTTCCTACACTACCTCATTGCACTCAGGGCCTCCTTCTATAATAACACTTGTCACACCAAGGAATGTGGGCCACTTATGTGTCTATCTCACAAGGCGTTGAGCCCCTAAAAACAAAGACTCAGTGCCTGGCATGGAGCTTGGTTCAGAAGAAGCTCCTATATATCTGTTGAACAGGGTGCAGCAGGGAAACCAAACAAAGGCTATGTGGGAAGGATCAGCCATATGGGAAGTACCTAGAGAAAAAGCCCTTGCATGGTCACAGACTTGGCTGATGAGTCATCTCTCAGCTCCTTCTATGGACTGTAGGGGAATCCAAACCTCACACTTCTTCCTGCAGCTCATCATCTAGAAGAGTCCAAACAATGGGTTTAGGTTCTGGGGTACTTGTTTGCTGAGTCTCCTGAATCCTGGGGAGAAGATGCTAGGGGTTTCAGGGTGGCTTGACAAATCAGCATGTGAATTCCAGGGCTGTGTTCTTTTGAGGAAAGGAAGGGTTGAGACAGATTCTGAGTTATGCCTTGTCCTTACTTCTGCCTGCCACCTTCTTTGTGGGTCTCAGACAGACCTATGAATTTAACTAAACCTTTACAGAGTCAAAGGTCCTGTTTAAGAACTGTGACCCAATTTTGACAAAGATTGGTCATATAT
This sequence comes from Canis aureus, assembly GCF_053574225.1. Lineage (NCBI taxonomy): Eukaryota > Metazoa > Chordata > Mammalia > Carnivora > Canidae > Canis > Canis aureus. The sequence goes on along the minus strand of NC_135641.1, from coordinate 20,725,625 downwards.
GTGTGGTCATATACATAGACTTCATAAAACAGAGTATTTTTCAGAGCATTATTTCTAATAAATACTTAACATATGAACTTTCTAAAATGTATGCACAGCATACCACTCCTGTCAGTTTTCCATCTAATTACCTGCCCATCTTTTATACCCACACACTTTTACAGGGAGATGGGAAGGGGAGGGGAGAAGCCACAGAGGGGAAGGAGAAGACCATTAGAACAATATTTCCCAGTGCTATCTGGGAACACACTGGTTCAATCTGTAACACACTCTGACACTTTTGGTCCAGCTACCTGCTGGTCCAGGCTTCTGCCTACCACAAAGCCACACACCATATCAAGACACCATGACTGCCATCAACTCCAGCCACTCCACAAATATTTCCTGCACACCAAGTATATCTTGATGGGTACCATGAGTCATCTTGTCCTATTTGGGATGCTGTGCATTCATGAATGATCGATGTGCTTTTCCTCTCTTGTTTGACTTCATTTATCATTATTGAGAGAGGACTTTTAATTACATTATGAGGAAGGCTCCCCCTTTCAAAGGGTGTGTTACTTAGTTGAGGATATTCTACTCAGTTCAGAAAGTTTTGCCTTAGCTCATAAACATAAGCCATAAGCCATGCACAAGTGGGATTTTTGTCAAGGATCTAATGATCCCCCTGAAGAGAACAAAAGGCAAGTAGTTTCCAGTCTCCCAGAGTTCTCTACAGCAATCTTTGCTCACCACTACAAGATATTCCTGGAGAGCACATCTGGGAATGAGTTCTCTTTCTCCATAGTAATAGTATAAACTTAATGGGGTTTCTGTTGGGGTCATGACTGAGGAACCAGCAACTCAGGTTTAGCCCAAATAAATTGTGAGAACAAATCTTCCACTGTCAACTGTCTTAACAATCTGGAAAGGAAAAATCTTGCTCCAAGTTCTACAGTGTAGGTATGAATTATGCATACAGTGATTATATGAAAGCTTACAAGGAAAACCTACAGCCCATAAGATCCACAATTCTCAAGTACCAAACATTTAAAAGTATCCAAATGAACATTTTAGACACAAAAAAGGACCATTTAGCAATAGTCTAACATAACTTAATGTCATTAATAAGCCTTTCCTAAAGGTTATTCAAGGCAATTTGAACTGACGCATTTGTCTTTCTCATTTTTCAAGTCAGCTGCGCAGAAATGATTCATAAGCTTTACTACTGGGCTTGAAGTGAGAACTTTCCTTCTGGAAAATAATCACTATTTTATCATATAAGCTTTTGAAAGCCTCACCAAAGACCACCATTATGAGGGTCTGGTGATATGAGATTCCTGGAGAAGCACCCCACTCTTTTCTGCTTTTATCTTCTCTCACCATTCTTCCCAGTGATGCACATCACCTCCACCCACCCCAAATCTAAGGGCAGGCTTTGGTTTAGACAGGAGCTCAAGTGTCACCTCCAAAATTTACTTGGTGTCTCACCTCCAGAACATACTAGTTGTGGGATTATGGTCAAGTTGATGGGACTTTTCTAAATCTGAGTTCCCTCATCTGAAAAGTTGATAAAGATAGAACCCATCAGAAAATTTTTGAGAGGAGTTGGAAAAAGATGATCCTTGACCTGAGGCCTGCCACTTAGTAAGTGTCCATTAACTTGGATGTTTTATAGTTATTATTACAGGAAAAGTAATCACTTAGAAATGTAATAAATGAAAGAGGGAGATAGTAAAGGAATTTATGGATGATTTTGATTAGATATGAACTTCAGTACTCTTTAAACACCAACATAGAGTGATCTCCTTCCCTTTTGCCTGTGTTTTGCCAAGTCACTGGCCGGCCAGCACCAGGGATTCCCAGCTCCCCTGAGTATAAATACAATGGGCAAATACAATGAAACCATAGCATTCAATAGACAGAGCCATCTCTCAGATACCTGATAATAAACTCTCAAGGAACATCATCTGCATTTTGCTCAGCTTTCTGATTTGCTATGGGCTTGGGAAGAGGCAAGGATAGAACTATTCTGTTTGAAAAAGAGCCAGAGACCTTCCACCCTTAAGGAATGTCCTAGGAGAGAACCTGTGACAATAACATACACTATAGGTATGCTTGATGGTCTAGCAAAGCTTCACTTAAACCAATTTGTTTGAGCTTTATAATAATCCAAGGTCTACCATGCTATTATCCTCATTTACCCATCCAGTTATCTATTCATCCAATTCATATGCACTGAATACTTTCTATGTGTAAGTACTGGTGGTGAAAAAAAAATACAATCTCCACCTTGATGTTGTTTTTAATCTAGTGGGAGAGATGCACAGTCAACAAATAAACCAACAAATAAACATATAATCAGGACTATTATTCTGCTAATATACCCTGTGTGGCCAGGCTTACTATTAAATATGTTAATACCATCCCCTTATATAATTACTAGTTGTGATTAGTGCAGTGCAGGCAATGAATATAACACTGTGTTGGGGAATTATGGGGTGGGGAGCTATTTTATATAAAAATGACAGGGAAGACTCTCTGAAGAGCTGGCATTTAAGTCAAACTATGAAGGACTGCCTACCAGATGCATCACAGTAATTATGGCTTAATTTTCTTTCCTACTTGAGAAAGCCTGGTGATGTAAAGAAATGACAGGAAATGGTCTATCTTTACAAAAACTGACAGCAAAATAAAAAAATGCAAGGAAAACAAATCTCCCATCATTGGAAGTAACTATGCATAGATTGGATGAACACATGGAAATATTCATAGATATAATTCACATATCACATAGGATTTGGACTAGATGATTATTAAGACCCCTTTTGAAACTAGGATTGTATGATTGATTGTTTGCAAACTACATAATTCTATGTAAGTCTTTTTTTACCACATTGATGCTCTCCAGTTCCATCAGGGCATTACAGCAACACCCCACCCAGGAACACTCTCCATCCAGAACTATCTGGATTCACATTGGAAGATGGGGAATGAAAGGGCATCAATGCTTAGATATTTAGCTAAGCATGACCACTTTGTGGTGCTAGTACCACACCCCATACAGACAAAGGGGCTGGACACAGAAGAATATCTGTAGTATGATCACAACCCTGTAAGAAACACGAGTACAACCCAAACTTTTAAATTGTGGCCTTGTGGTAGAATTGTTGGCGATCTTCACTTCATTGTTATACTCTTATAAATTTCACCCAAATCTAAATATATACATATTCTTCATTAAAAGTAAATAAGCATGTTTGAAAATCATACAATAAGTCATATTTATCTTCAAAAAACTTAAAAGTAGGGGGCTCCCTGGGTGGCTCAGCAGTTTGGTGCCTGCCATTGGCTCATGGAGTGATCCTGGGATCCCAGGATCTGGTCCTGTGTCGGGCTCCTTGCGTGGAGCCTGCTTCTCCCTCTGCCTGTGTCTCTGCCTCTCTCTCTCTCTCTCTCTCTCTGTCTCTCTGTCTCTCATGAATAAATAAATAAAATCTTAAAAAAAAAAAAGACTTAAAAGTAGAGCCACCATGTGATCATGTGATCCAGCAATTACATTTCTGAATATATATATGGAAGCAATAAAGTTACTATCTCAAAGAGAAAAGTAAATAAATAAATAAATTTTAATTTGTAGTGAAGAAATTCACTTTGGGGTGGGGAAGGGACTCACTAATGTGAGTTCTTAGCATGGTAACATTTTGTTTCCTAATTTGCAGTGATTTTGCATTATGGCAGTCAAATAAGAGCAAAAATGTTTCCAGAAACTGTGGACTTTCAACCTACAACAGCAGCAACAGTACGGGCCACAGCAAAACCTTTCCTGCATCTAACTAACCAAGTACCTAGTCAAACTTTAGCAGCAAGATCAATGGATGGTCATATCGCCTCTCAAAGAGCTGCCACAACCTCCAGCTCTGAGCCCCCAACCACACATACAACAGTAAAAACTCTAGTAACAACTTCCTTGGTAACTGCAAACAGCACCCCATCTAGCAGCCCAATAATCTACACCCTAGTCACTACCATCGTCACACCCAATAACTCAAACACAGCTGCTCCAGTCACTGAGGCTACAATTGGCCCTAGTGCAGACCCAGGTTCACTGCCAACCACCAGCACTCCATTGGCCCATACAACAAGAACCAACCCCTCAACTCTCAGCCACAAAACTAGGAAAACCACCCATTTTGGTAACCAGACCACCCTTCCAGCAACTTTGTCCACCTCAACACATAAGAGCACATCCAGTCACAAGTCTGCTCAATCCACTCATGCCCCGGGACCAACCACAGCAGCACACAACACCACCCAAACGGCCTCACCTGCCACCCCAGCTTCTGGGCCCACTCTTGCACCTCGGCCTTCATCACCCAAGACTGGAATTTATCAAGTTCTAAATGGAAGTAGGCTCTGCATCAAAGCAGAGATGGGGATAGAGCTTATGGTTCAAGACACAAAGTCGGTAAGTTGGGGCCATACGACTGTAATACTGTCTTCAAAAAGTTTGAGTTCAGTGTGTCTCGCTAAGATTAAATATTCCCCTGCATCTTGTGTCTTTTGATGAAAAAAAAAAAAAAAGCTGCAAGCTCCTCTTTCTCCAAGGTGCTCCATTAAAAGATGAATCTGGGGCAGCCTGGGTGGCTCAGCGGTTTGGTTCCGCCTTCGGCCCAGGGCCTGATCCTAGAGATCCGAGATCGAGTCCCATGTCCGGCTCCCTGCAGGGAGCCTGCTTCTCCCTCTGCCTGTGTCTCTGCCTCTCTCTCTCTCTCTCTCTCTCTGCGTGTGTCTCTCATGAATAAATAAATAAATCTTTTTTAAAAAAGATGAATCTGTTTTAGAATACATATAAAAATGAAAACTGATAACGATTGGCTGGATGAAGACAGACAGCAAAATTGTAACTATGCATACCTCTCACTTTTTAGCCAACATGGGAGGAGTGTTGGGGTGTGTTCAGTGGTGACCCCAGCTGGACCATACCCCTCCTGATGACTTCAGGCCTCAGCAACTTTCCTGTGAAGTGAAGGGTTTGGCTTACATGGTCCATGGTTCCAGCCAGCTGTGACATTAGTATCACAAGTCCAGGTTAACAAGAAGATTAGATGGGATGGGAGTGGGGTTAAGATGATTTGACTACTAAAGGAATCACTGTAAAAATAATACTTTGTTTTTCCACAAAGGTTTTGTGAAACCTCCGCATTCAGGTTTTCATTTGAAACAGAAGTACATTAGACAGCAAGGCCTTTCCTATAGTACCCTGTAACATGCTTAATTTAACAAAAATTAAATTCCATGCAGTCTATCAGGAATAGACTGGCTATAAATGATCGATTGAGGAACTCTTCCTGTGGGAGAACTCTTTCTTTAAAAAATCTTTTGAACATAGTTTAGGAATGAGAGGTGTTTTTTAGGGACTTTGAAATTTTCACATGACTTGAGTCTCAGGCTCACTTACTAGCCTGTGCTTCTGGTTCCCTAGCTAGAGTTTTCGTCTACTTCTCATTGATCTGCTCTATTTTATTTGGTTTAGGTTTTTTCACCTCAGAGATACTTCAACATCGACCCCAATGCAACCCAAACTTCTGGGAACTGTGGCTCCCAAAAATCCAACCTCCTTTTGAATTTCCAGGGTGGATTTGTGAATCTCACATTTTTGAAGGTAAGGGCTGAGCTCTTTCATACTAACTGGCTCTAGCATTGCTTTCCCTATTCCTCACCCTGGGACCCAGTGGTGCAACTCCACACTTGACTTTAAGTTCCAAAGGAAATAGATGTCAGAGCCTTTTGAGATATTCCCTGATAAGAAAGAAGGGCATGGAGATGGAGAGGAAGGAAGTGTCGACATCTTATGTTTACCTTCTTCCCCCTTCAGCCTCCTCTGTGCAGCCCAAGAAGGGCTTCAATGCCTCTTAGGGGAGACTTGGCCTTGGGGAACCCAGCCACAGGTGCCCTTTGCAAACCATCCAAAGGAGGAAGTTGTACAGATCAACAGGCCCATTGAAACTCCCAGTGCACACACAGAAATAGGATTATTATAAGACCAAGTCAAATGTCACAATAGGTTCTTTCCAAATGCAGCAGGCAAAATTCAGGGACTAACCACACACTGGGTTTTTCAGATGGTATTACAAAAGGGGTAGACAACAGAGTGGAGTAGAGAGACTATGGACATGAGATTAGAGAGTCTTGGCTGAAATTTGACTCTGTCACTTGTTCTCCCTATGACATCAGGCAGGCAATTTAACCTGTTTGAGCTTTATTTTAACACTTGAGAAATGGGGAAAGGGAATTAAAGATCACCTGTGTAAAAAGCATTGTCCAGTACTTGGAAAGCAGATGTTCAATAGCCAGTAGCTATGATTACAATGACTCGAGTGGATAAATATCTTGGGGATACAATGTTGGTCACCCCACTCTCAAAGGAGAGATTTGTCCCAGCTTCTCCTGAAGTGTCATTCAAATAGGCCGAGTAAGAGCTGGGAAGGAGGTGCCAAGAGGACATTTGCAGCTGGGACTTGGTGTGGGCTTCCTTCTTAACCTGTCCAGTGTGACCCCTAAGTTAGAGGGGTCTTGAGTAGCAGAGCTTGGAGGGGAATGAGCATAGACATTGCCATGAAACAAGTCAATATTGGCTCTCAGCCATAGTACTTATCAGCCACACGATTTTGGACTGGTGGAGGCACATTTTCTTGTCTATAAAATGGAAATAATTACATCTCCTAGTGGGATCCTTGGGAGAATCAGAAATGGCGTATGTAAATGGTCTTGCACAGTGCTTGACACCTAACAATGTTCAATAAAGGGTGTTGATATTCTTAACTTGGTGTCCAAGGCTTTATCTTCCTTGTGCATATGGTTTTCCTTGAGGTAGAAATACACTTGAGAAGCCAGAGGTTTGCTTTCAGTATCAAATGGGCAAAACATTCTCTCTCACACCAGAACATTCTGGGCAGAATATGTTCTCTACCACTGGACAGCTAAGGTAAAACCTACAAAGGGGCCTGAAATTCTTCTAAAGTCACTTCAGCAAAAGGGCAGAGGGTTCAGGCACAAGTATTTATGCTTCAGTTCAAAGCTTGATTCCACCCAGATTACTGCTTGTGTGAGTAACTGTCTGAGGGAAGGCATCAGAAAACTCCAGTGTTTGTCTGTAGCACGCAGTGGCCACTGCCTTAGGCAGGCCTGCAAGTTTCTTTGGCACCCTTCAATGTCTCTTTTTGCTCCTCTCCTCTGTCTCCTGATGCCCTATATGCCTGCCCTTCCAATGCCTTCAGGCTGGATTCTGTTTGACCAAACTCCACCCAAAGGTTGAACCCCTACCTTTCTGCAAATCTCTGTGCCTCCAGAAGTATGGGTAGGAAATGAATACTGAGATAGAGCTAGATGGAGCAGCAGGGCCTTCTCTCCCTCCACCCATTTTCTGGAAGGAGCAAGAAGAGCCACTAGCTGTGGCCCCAAGCTTGCAATAGATGCTTTGCCTAGGTCCTGCCAACCAAATTCACCTTATTCATTTCATTCCCCAGCACCAGTTTCTCAAGCAGCTGACCTTAGCTCTACAACATGAGAAAAGCAAAGAAGCTTGTAGAAAGTAAATTTTCCCACCAGCCTGAGTCCTTCAGGAGAATTTCCATATTTTAAAAGAGAACTTGTTTAAGCTAAAATGGTGGCCACAAACCCAAGGATTACAGGGACTAAGCATAGAGCTTAATGAAAGAAGTAGGCTAATAAAATTTTTTTTTTTCCTAGAAACAGGCAGTCTTTCTTTTTTATTTTCCCACTTTTGGTGAAGACTTCATCTTCCCATTAAGTCTGCATAAGGAAAACATGGAGTAATGAGATGACGGAGGCAAGCCTCAGAAGTGAGGAGACACAAGGGTGGGGTAGGGAGTGCCCATCCTCCCCAGAGGGGCAGCCACTTGTCAGCTCTGGCTGGCAGTGTCCGTGGCTGGCCGGCATCTCCCCCTGGGGGCTTTCACTGTCCTTCACAGTGGACATTCATTCCGGATGATGGGGTATACATTCTGAGTGGCTGCTACCCTACTATGTCAGTTGTCAAATATTTTACATATTACCTCTCTTGGGTGGTAACAAGAAACCAGTGTTATCAGATCTCCTGACTGTTCAAGACAAGGCAGAAATATCCAGATCTTTTTATTTTTAAATGTTGGCAACACATTTTTTTTTTGAAGACTTGAAAAGTGCTGGCCCAACAGAACACAGTTGTAAGCCAGATTTGACCTGTGGGCACTCTGCCCTAACTGGTGGTCTGTGTCAAATGCATTTAGGCAGGAAAGCCATCTAGTTTCTTCCGCAGGAGAAATGGCTTCAGCAATACTGTCAGCCACTTTTCAAAATGTTGCTTCCTTCTAGACCAGTGCTTTTCAACAGCAGCGGTATTAATATTTGGGGCCAGATAAGTCTGTGATGGGGGCTACCTTGTGCCTTGTACGATATTGAACAGTATACCTGGCCTCCACTTGCTGGATGCCAGTAACAACACCCAGCTCCAAGGTGACAACCCCAAATATTTTCAGACGTTGCCAAATGTCCCCTGGGGGGGACAATCACCCCTGGCCAAGAACTACTGCTCTAGAGAAAAAGAGTCTTGGAAAATAGTTTATGTTAGTTACAACATAATAAATGTTATGAGAACCAAATTGTAGAATGGTAAATGGATGCTGGTGAGCAAGCCTGAATTAACAGTTTATTAATAGGAATTTACCGAGCACCTATGTGTCCCAAACACTGAACCAGACATTATGGGAGTAAATAAAATAAATATATGCTATAGTTTCAGGTTTCAAAACATGTACAATAATTTGTAATTTTTTAATTGAAATATTGCCAATAATAGAAACATAAAGGAAAACTTGCATCCCGAACTGTTCCTTCACAGTTCATTTCATTCCCGTGTCATTTCTATGTGGCCATGGACAAGTCACCAGTTCTGTTTCCGAGCCTGTTTCCTCCTCTATAAGATGGGGCCAACCACTACCTATTTTGTTGGGCTGCTGTGAAGGTGAACCAGTCCATCATATGTGGTAATGCTGAGTGTGGCGTCTGGCCCATAACGGGGTTAGGAGAGGTAGGTTTCCTTTCTCATTTCTCTCATTTCATTTTTTAAAGAACTGAAAACCTTTCTATGTCAGGGTCTCATTTGATTAAGGTAACAAACTGAAAGTCCTTCAGGCCCTCCAGGTGCAAGATAAATATACCTCCCTACCCCCGCACCCCACAGCTTCCTTCCTGCTAGGAGAGTTTGTTTTAGAAGATCTTTCAGTAACTTTGTGTAGAGTTAATTTTTCCATGCTCAGCACTACCTCTTTCTCATCCACCTGGCTGTCAGGGCAGCTTAAGGTTTCCAGCCCTGACTCTGGGATGGGACGTGGAAAAGATCAGTGGTCTGGGCGTGCCAGGGTAGGGAGGTGAGGGGGGGGCTGGAGTGGAGGGTGTGCTCTGGGGGTAGGAGGGTGCACTCTGAGCCAGGCAATGTTCTGGCCTGCCCAGCCAACATCTGATAAGCTAATGCTGCCCACTGCCCTGCTGCTTACCCAGAACCTTGCAGGGGTATTTGGAGCCCTCTTAACTTACAGATTCCTGAGAATTGCTATCAACATTCAAATGTGAACACCCTCAGAATGCACTATGTAGAGCTTCCCTGGTATGCTGTGTTATTTCATGCCCCATTTTCCCCTATGCTTTTCCCTCTGCCTGGAATGCCCTCTCCCACCCCTCAGCCCCTTGTGCATTCATGCTTTAAGACAGGCTCCAGGGATCCCTAGGTGGCGCAGCGGTTTGGCGCCTGCCTTCGGCCTAGGGCGCGATCCTGGAGACCCGGGATCGAATCCCACGTCGGGCTCCCGGTGCATGGAGCCTGCTTCTCCCTCTGCCTGTGTCTCTGCCTCTCTCTCTCTCTCTCTGTGACTATCATAAAAAAAAAAAAAAAAAAAAAGACAGGCTCCATTATCTTTACCCTGTGAAATCTCCCCACTGCCCCAGGCCCCACCTCCATCCCAGGTAAAACTGGGAGACTTTCTTCTTTTGGTTTCCCAACCTTCCACTGGTTATCCCCTGACCTCCCTTAACTGCACATTTTGCTGTCCTGAAGGTGTGTCTGTGATTTATTCCTGGTGCCCAGCCCTGACTTTGTACATAGCATATCTTTAGCAAATTGTTGAATGAGGTAAGGAATCCATAAAGGAATGAATCTAAATTTCACAGAGACTCTTGGCCAAACTGCCAAATAGTAGACCAGCAGCTCCAAAGAAACGGCCTCTTTGGCTTCCCATTGCTATATACAGAGCAAAGGTTTCTTGTCATAGAACACAACATAGAACACAACAACACCGAGCAAAAAGGCCTGATTGATGTTGAAGAGAAAATCCACATCCTGAACATCTGTGACTATGACACTCCCACAATGCATTTTGCTGAAATGGGCAAATGCCCTTCTTGGGCAGGTCAATTGGCTGGTTTGCTTTGGACTTGGTCCTTTGTTAAGGAAGATGTTTAGGACCCTTGGGGAATTAGGACCCCTCTGACGAGATATTGCAGAGCTCTTAGATACTGGCAATGAGAAGCCACTGTGTCAGCATCCCATCGGTTGAATGGTGAGATGGGACTCCAGCAAGTGGTCCATTCAAATGGGCACATTGTAAGTGCTGAAGTGCCACATTTAGCTGTTAGAAGTCCTTAGCCCCTTTTGACAATGCTGATAGGTTCACAAACGATTTTCACTTTGTTTTCAAGAATCTGACATGATAGATCTTTGTTGCTTTCCAACCTGAACCCCAAATGTGAAAAACATCTGGCAGAGAATCACTTTGTGGGCATCAGAGGAGAAAGCAGATACTATAAACTGCATAATGAATAGCCTGTAATTTCCCTCGCACTTTGGGTTAAGTGTGACATCTGCTTGAAGCTCCCAAACCCTCCACCCCTTCCTCTGTACCCACCTGTCTCTCATCCCCCAGAGCTGAGGTTTAGGCTCTGTTTCTTTAATCAGTAGGGTTGTCGAAGCTTAACTTCCTTGCTCTCTCTTTCTATTTGTGGTAGATCTGAGCTCTAAGAAATAGACAAAAAAATGATCATTTGAGCTCAATGAGACAGGTTTACTGGGAAGGGGCAATCTAACTTATTATCACTGTTGTGAATAACACTGGTCAAAATTTGAGTGAAGACTGTAATAAGTTTTTTTACATGGATGTCTTCGGTTCATCTTCACATCAAACGGAGAGAGTAATTTTGTTATAATTTTCCCCATCCTACTAATTACAAAAATTAGACTTTTGTAATGTTCTCAAAGATTTGACAACTCAAACTAGGTCACATAGGAACAAAAAGAAATTTTTTAATTGGCATTAAAAAATTCTTAGCAAAGCTTTGTTCTCCCAAAGAGAAGGTTAACCACTCTCTTTATATTTCTTTTACTTTTTAATTTTTAAATTCCTTATTTAAATTCAATTTAAATTCAATTTAGTTAATAACATATACTATATTATTGGTTTGAGGGGTAGAATTTAGTGATTCATCGGTTGCATATAATACCCAGTGCTCATCACATCATGTGTGCTCCTTGATGCCCATCCCTCAGTTATCCCCACTCACCTCCCCTCTAGCAACCCTCAGTTTGTTTCCTAGAGTTCAATGTCTCTTATGCTTTACTTCCCTCTCAATTTTCATCTTATTTTATTTGTGATTTATCTGTGATTTCCTGACTTGTTAATTTTAGCCGTTCTGACTGGTGTGAGGTATATCTCTTTGTGGTTTTGATTTGGATTTCCCTGATGCTGAGTGATATTGAGCATTTTTTCATGTGTCTGTTGGCCATTTGTATGTCTTCTTTGGAGAAATGTCCGTTCATGTCTACTGCCCATTTCTTAACTGGATTTTTTATTATTTTGACTGTTGAGTTTGATAAGTTCTTTATAGATTTTAGATACTAGGCCTTTATCTGATATGTTGTTTGCAAATACCTTCTCCCATTCCATAGTTTGCCTTTTAGTTTTGTTGACTATTTCCTTTGCTGTACAAAACCCTTTTATATTGATGAAGTCCCAATAGTTGGTTTTTGGTTTTGTTTTAGCCGAGTGATTTGTTCTGCAACTTTGTTTTCCATTGATGGTGGGGAACAGGAGTTAACAAGCTGTGGCCCCCAGGTCAAATTCAGACAGCTACCAAAAAATGTAGAGTCTGCAGCCTAAGAATTACTTTTACATTTTTAAATGGCCGGGGGTGGTGGTGGTAGACAATATTATGTGGCACCTGAAAATTATATGAAGGTCAAATTTTAGTGTCCATAAATGAAGGTTTTGGTAGGTGCTATTTGACAAACATGGCCACACTCGCTTATGTACATGTTGTCTTTGGCTGCTTCTGTGCTACAATGGCAGGATTGAGTATCAGCTACACAGAATCACAAAGCCTAAAATATTTATCATCTGGCTCTTTACATAAACAAACTTGCCAATCCCTTTTATAGAATAAACCAGCCCTACTACCATTCACATTATGCCAAATTCTAAACTTCTGAGTCTAAAAATAAATGTTTTTCTCTAGTTTAAATAGAAGACAATTTCAGAGTGCCTGGCTGGCTCTTTCAGTGGAGTATGACTCTTGATCTCGCTCAGGGTTGTGAGTTTGAGCCCCACGTTGGTTGTAGAAATTAGTTAAAAAGAAAAAGACAATTTTATTTCTATTCTACTATTTCTATTTCAAAACTTTACAGAAAAATTGGGCACAATTATCTAGATAAAACTCATTTAGTATCAGTAGCATAAATTATATAAAATTTGGAATCTCAAGGAAAATAAACATCTGCCTGCACTTTTGTTTACATGAGTCACCTAACAAATGATTTTCCTTTATCATAACCATAGACATCAGCTCAGAACCCAGGAAACATTTGGCTAATAGAAGGAAACTGGATATGGGCTCCGGACTCTATCCTGTCATGCCATTAAGGTGAATTCACAGTGAATGTGAGCACTCTGCCATCTGCTTTGGAAAGCCCCCCTTTTGGCCTTAGCCCTATATAGCACTGGTTCTTGGGGAGCAGAAATGGCCCTTCCTATCAAGACTGGCTTCATGAGCATGTAACTTATGTAGTCGGCCGGGCCCATGCTTGGTTTAAGCTTTGCTGTCCTCTCTTGAAATTCTTCAATGACTTTTGAACAGGAAATCCTATATTTTTGTTTTATAGTAGGCACCACAGATTATGTAGCTGGTCCTGCTTCCAATAGATGGCTAAATATGAACAACTGCATTTCAGGGAATGTGAAAGAAAGTTCTAGTGCAACAAATTGTTTGTCCATACCCACATATCCCATAGAGGAAAATGTAGGGCAGGATCCTGTAGACCAGATTTTGCTTTGTGTCACTTACAAACAATGTGAGTTAGAGATAGATTCTTAACTCCTCTGAGTCTCTTTGTTTTCAGCTGCAAAATGGGCTGATAATATTTTTTCTTTCTCAGGCAGCTGTTATGAGGATCAAAGGAAGCAATGTAGGTAAAAGCATGCACTTAGTAAACTGTGAAGCCTTTGTAGAAATATAAAGCTTTTCCTTATGTGAGGATAGATGGAGGAGATGCCACAGGAAGGGGAAGATTCTAGGAAGTCCCCTATGGAGCTCAGAGCTCACTTTATCACTGTTCTCCTGCTGCTCCTTAAAGCAATCTCATACTTGCAGCCAAGAAATTTCAAAAAACAAAGTCATGCTTGTGTGACTGTCTTCCTTAAATCCCATCAGTGGATCCTCTCTGCTCTTAGGATAGAGCAGGGATCTTATAACAGTGACTTTGGGCCCTGAAATACAGGTCTCTTTATGCTAAAAAGGACCCCAAAGAATAACCTCAATAGATCGTTTGTGAAAGTGACCAAAGAAGGGCCTGGGTCACAGATATTCTCTCTAAAACAAATGGATGGTCCAAGTACATTGTTTACTTTGCCTTTGCGACCCAGGACTGAGCACCTTGAAGGAAGGAGCCAGGTCTTATTCTTTTCCAGGACCTAGAGCAATACTGATCTGGAGTATATCTAAGAGAAATTAAATGCTAGACTTGGAGACAAGAAGCTTGGGAGTCATATCTTTCCCTGCCACCTATTAGGGCTGTGACCTTGGGCAAGTCAGTGAGCCTCCATTTCTTCTCATTTGCTGTGAGGATTAAATAAGGCATGGCATAGAAGTGTCTGCTCCAGTGCCCCGCACAAGGTAAGAAGCCAGGATGTAATAGGTGCTATTTGATGAATTATAGGATCTAGAGTTGAGTGTATCAGTAGGAGTTGCCTTACTAAAACAGTTTCTATTTTTAGAACCCTTATATTGTATAGGGAATCATCATTTCATCTACAAATAATACATAGATAGACTGAATGTAGTCAAGATAATTATTGTTAACTTTCTTTATGACCAGACTTGAAACTACTAAAGGTAATTCAATTTCAGATTCTGATTTTGGTTGTTTTATACCTCTGTTTTTGCACCTCTTACTTGTGGATAGTTTCTAATGAATGTTTGCAAAAAGTAACTGCAAATCACCTACTTTTAAAAACCCCAAGGCCTCCTTTTTCAACTTACCCTTCCTTATCTCAGTTCAATTCCCTTTGTTTCACACTCTTAGTGTCTCAGGAGTTTATAGGGCTGTTTGTAATGGTCTTTTTTTTTTCCCCAAAAGGACAATCCCTGAATAGAATGTGGAACACTGCTTAATATTTCTGAACACAACTTCCAAGTCCTCTTTGAGAACACCCCCTGATCTCAGTAAGCCATTTCTTTCCAGAATCCCTCATGGTAGCCCTATCTAATCATTTTGGAGACATGAATCCTTTAATCTATTCAAAGCAATTCTATACCCTCCCCAAGAAAATGCCTGCAAAATTTTGAACACATTGTTTTTCCCAGAGAGTTTATAAGCTCCATGAAGTCCACCCATGATAGCCTTAAAGATGAGTGGTCTCAGGGCACATGGGTGGTTCAATCAGTTAAATGACTGACTCTGAGTTTCAACTCAAGTTAATCTCAGGGTTGTGAGATAGAGCCCCATATCAGTCTCCAAGTTTAGACAGAGTCTGCTTGGGACTTTCTCTCCCTCTTTCCTTCTGCCCCTTCCCTCTGCTCTCTCTCTAAAATAAACAAATCTTTAAATGCTGAAGTTATTTCTGCCTTTAAAAAGATGAGTGGTCTCAGTTTTACCTAGATATTCATTACTAGTAAAAGCTTAATGTGTACCCCTCCAACCTCTCCACCTTCCAGATGTATATATATTTTAACAGGGAGAAACTTGGCCTAACTTAAGGGACTCTGGAGTGGTGGAATTTGAATTTTAGGCTCTAGCAACAAGTATGCAGTAGAGAAATTTGGGACCAGGAGTAAACTATTTCTTATTATTTATTTATTGTGTGGTATATTGACTTTTTTGAACTTTTCAGACACAATTATGGCTCCATACCACTACACCCCCAAAACCCCATATCAAAGATCAAAGAGCTGGAATTTTGCCTAAACAAAGTTTTTTTTTTTTTTTTTTTTTTTTTAATGATGAGTTTTAGGACAGTGTGTGGACTTCTCACATTCCTGTAAGCATCAGAGATTATTTGTTGGAGATGAGGCAGTGCTGCTTTATTTTATTTTTATTAAGATTTTATTTATTTATTCATGAGAGACACACAGAGAGAGGCAGAGACACAGGCAGAGACAGAAGCAGGCTCCATGCAGGGAGCCTGATGTGGGACTCGATCCCGGGTCTCCAGGATCACACCCTGGGCTGAAGACGGCGCTAAACTGCCGAGCCACCAGGCTGCCCCTTGCCTAAACAAAGTTTGTAAACTAGGATCGTTAACATAAAAAAAGATTGCCCGAAGGTTAATACACTGCTGTTTTACAGGATGAAAACTCATATTATATCAATGAAGTAGGAGCCTATTTGGCGGTCTCAAATCCAGGTAAGTAGTTAGAGAAGGCCGTTCCACTAGCAGTGATGCTGTGCTTCAGGTTAGCTCATTTCACACCCCATTGAATTGCTAATCTTTGATGCTGCTTTGGAGAGACAGACTGAGAAAGTAACCAGGAAAACATACTACATCTTTGTTTGCTTCAGTTTGCTCATCTGCTCATGAAGGAGGCTGGAGTACATTATGTCAGGGATCATTATCAGCAACTGTAAGGAGTTTAGTGACTTTTGGACAGATTTGCTATTGATGGTGCAATTTATTCTAGACTCTTGGAATCATGCGTTCATGCTACAAAAACACCCCCAAAAACCACACACACACACAAAAACAACTGTAGTTAGTGCCAGCTAGGTGCCAAGCCCTGTAATAGAAATCCCTATTATCCAAATGTATAGTCCCTGCTGTCATGGAGCTTACATTCTAGAAGTGGGGAGAGGACCATAAACAGACACATTAAATTATAATAGTTAAGTAGTGTTAAGTTCTATGAGCAAACACAAACAGGTCCTGGGGGAGAGGATTGGAAAGATATTCTTGGTAGGACCTTTGGGAAGCCCTCAGGGGAGGAAAGTATCTCTAAAGAGGGGAAGTTTGAGTAGAGAGGTATCCCCATTTGGGGGCTCTGGGCCTGGAGGAGCCTTTTTTTCAGGTGGCAGGAACAACAGATACACAAATCCTTAGAAGTGAACTTGCTCATCTGTTCAGGGAGTGGCAAGTACTGCGTGTGCCCAAGAGAGTGAAGAAAGCAGCAAATAAGGTCTGAGGGTCATCCAGGCCAGACCATGTAGGGCTTGTGGGTAAGATAAGGTGAGAACTTTGGATTTTAGTTTAAAGTGTGAAAGGTTGCCATAGGAGGGTTTGGTGTAGGGAAATGGTATATCAAATTTACATTTATAAAAATTCAGTTTGGTTGCTATATAGAGAATTAGCCACAGTAGGGCCAGTCTAGAGAACTCCTCTAAGGTTCCTGTCTAGGAAAGTAATGCTCCCAGTCAATTCAGACAAGTTTCTCAAGGGTTCAAATGTTTCTCTGGAAAGCCCAAACTTGGATAACAAACCATTGCTGGCACCTACTCTGTGCCAGGTACCACACATGTCTTTTTTCTCCTTTTTAAAATTCTGTCTTTTGACTAGCTTAAACTTATCTTATTAAGGAACCTATACTAAAGAAACTTGCCAAGAGATGAAAATGTGAAGAAATGTCTATTTAAAATATAAGATACATTTTATTGATGTTGTTCAAGAGGATGTTGTCAATGATTATTGGTTAAAAGTAAGTAAGATGTCAAGTTGACAACTCATTTTCATATATAGTACCTCACTTAGTCAAGGGTGCTCATATAGGCTGGGGAATACATATTGTGAATTCTAACATAAATTAGCAAATGATATCACAAAGCATGGACTAAATTTTAACCAGCAATAGAGTAGTAATGTCTCAAGAAACAGGAGAAGGGAAAGTCAGACCAGAAGCTAGGCTAGAGGCTGACAAAGGGGATAAAACAACAACTCAACAATTCCAGACTCAGCAGTAGTAGCAGAGCTGTAGAAATCACAATAATGATAATTTACACATCAGTGGTGGTGGTAGCGGTAATTACAGAGGTAATGATTGTTGTAATGTTAGTGGGAGTCATAGTAGTAGACTACCTTGGATATAAGACATGATATAGTAGTGTACGTGGCTAATGGAGTACATCATGAGGGATTTTTGCATGTATATATGCAAGAATCTACAGTACATAGTACAGTAATAGTCAGGAGACACAATAGGATAGTGGTCAAGACAGCAGACTGTAGAATCAGACTGCTTGAGTCCAAATACCACTTACTAGCTATGCTGTAGGATCTTAGGCAAATGTTTTCAGTTCTCCAACTCTCCATTTCCTTGTCTGTAAAATGGAGACAGTAGAATCGATCTCAAAAGATTGTATGAGAATTAGGACAGTGCATGCAGAGTATTTGCATGGCCCCCTCTGCATAGCAAGCAGACCCTTGATGTGGAAGGCTACATTAGACACAGGCAAACACACCCACAGAGCCAGGAAAGGAGGGAGACTTTCAAGTTCCCTCATTAGCAGCCCGTGGGTATTCCTCGCAGGCACCACTTTGGTGAATTCACTAAGGTCCATAGTCTGGTCCTCAACTGTGGGGGCTGTCAGCACCGCCTTATGTATTGTCTGTGTCTTCAAGAAGACATCTAAACCAAGGTCATGAAACTAATGTATAAAATCAAAATGCAAATATGTGCATTTATCATGGAACTATTTCTTATGGTAACTACCAAGGGGACTAGACAGCTGGGTCCTCTGACCAGTGGATTTTCTCCCATTCAAGAAGCCAAAGTATTATCAGAAGGGTGTTTGGTGAATGCGGAATTATAGCAAATGGAGTTAATAATATGATTAAGATGTTTAGCCCCATCTGCCTTGAAGCATATGTTTCCTTGAAAAGGGTATACCTGTCATAGTAGAGCGCCAGTCCTTGAACAGTCTTTCTCTTCCAAAAGCACTCAGATGGGCAGAGATAGGCTGCTCTCTTTACCATGTTTCTATGGATGGATGTAACAACCCCTCCTAACGATGGGATTAGCCCATCGCTTTGCTAGATTAATACAGTCTGGTAATATGCAAATGTTCCACTTGGTGACTGTGTATGTCTATTCTGATTCATTAAGGGTTCATGTGACTGTCACAGAAAGCAACCTACTTCTCTCTTTTTTTTAATAATAAATTTATTTTTTATTGGTGTTCAATTTGCCAACATACAGAATAACACCCAGTGCTCATCCCATCAAGTGCCCCCCTCAGTGCCCGTCACTTATTTCTGAGGGTTTTGTGGGCACTTCTCTGTAGTCCCCAAGCATTGACAGTAGTCCCCACCAATGCTGCCCCCAATGATTTAAGACAACTGAAGAAAAAGGTCCTAAAAATTCTCATTCCAAAGCTAGTACATTCCAGTTCATGTGAGTTTGCCCGCCTATACCACATAATACCAGAAAAAAGTCCCCAAGAGCACCAGAGGGGTTCTTCACGAGGAAAAGGCAAAACCTTGAAGGCCACATCTGAACGAAGGCCATTTAACTGCCTATGGGCCACCCGGGAACAGCTGAAATTCAATGGATACATACTAAGATGTGGTTATATGTCATCCTTGTGTTTTCAGAGAAAATCTACCAAGGAATGAAAAGCTCTGTGGTGATGTTCGAGACTGGGGTTGGGCATTCCTTCAAATGTGTGAGTGAACAGAGCATCCAGCTGTCAACCCACCTTCAACTGAAAACAATGAATGTCCAATTTCAAGCCTTTGATTTCGAAGATGACCACTTTGGTAATGGTAAGTCGAGTCTTCCTCATGTCACAAGCATAAACTTCAGAGACCCAGGGGGTAGTTTCAAGTTGTTATTTGTGTGTGAAGCTGTCAAAGGGACAAGGGTCACGTGAGTTTCCATGACAGTATGATTCCACAAAGCTTTTAGGGCCAAGTTTCTCTGTCCAACTTTCCCTCCTGTCATTCCTTTGAGTCAATACCAATCTCAAAATCGGATACTTTAGGGAAGCCCGGGTGGCTCAGCAGTTAAGCACCTGCCTTCAGGTCAGGGCGTGATCCTGGAGTCCCCAGATCGAATCCCACATTGGGATCCCTGCATGGAGCCTGCTTCTCCCTCTGCCTGTGACTCTGTCTCTCTGTGTCTTTCATGAATAAATAAATAAAATCTTAAAAAAAAAATCAGCTACTTTAACTCATTCATATCCACCACTCTCGACAACAGGATGCATTCTCCTGGTAAAACCAAAACACATATCCTGCCTCCTCCAAATACACACACACACACACATACTCAATCAAAAAGTCAGAAAATACCATCTGCAACTTTCCCTTTCCGAGCTGTTGAGTACTGGAAAACTCAGGTATATTTGGAAACTTTTAAGATCCTATTAGTAATATCTAAAACTCAAGATTTCAGAATCGATTCTTTCCCACTTGCAGAGAGAAAAGAGAAAATTGCAATAATTCAACATAGAAATATATACTCTATTGGGCTCCCTCTTCTCAATTCCCCTGACTAGAGCTTCCTTATAGTTGGTTTTAGTTTCTATGTAACTTCTGCTTTGAGTTCTATGCAACTTCCCCACAGAGAGAAGCAGGTTCTAGGCAGAAGGCCAGGGGCAGACCAAGGTGACTTTCTGAAAGTTTTTTTTTTCCTTCTGGGGAAACAGGTTATAAAGATTTCTATGGGAAAAAAATATTTCTATGTATGTCTAGGAATTGAATTTCAGTTTCTAAAACCTTCCTCTCATAATAGCTAAAAACATTATGAGTACTTCTCAATTTTCATATATAGATTTAGCTAAAAGTTTAGCTGTAAATTCCATTTCTGTAATGTGAACCCAACTTATCTTTGAGTTCCATTATAAAGTTGAAAATGTGCCTACAAAAATCTTCTGATATACTTGCTAGGAAGCATGGAACAGAGGAAGGATTAAAGTGTTGCTGGCCTCAGACCCCCTGATTTCTGTAGGTTTTGTCTGAATCTTGAAATCTCTGCCTCCATTTTGGACTTTTACCACAGTGCTAAGATAAAAATATTAAAAATTTCTTAGTAGGTGTGGCACCCACTTTGTCATCTGGTCTCAAAACTTCCAACTTGAGGAAACTTAAAAATTCATGATGAAGGTTTGAAAAGCCTCTGTAATTAATCATGTGATCTTAAAAAATAAGGTACACACTTGCTCTTCCTCTGCCTCTGAACCTCTGTGAAGCAGGAAGTGAGCAAGTGGGAAACCTTGTCATAGCAGAGGTGAGAAATAAAACCTTTCAGCAACATACATCTGGCCTCTCTTAGCAGTGCCCACAGGGAAACATAGAAAAGCTACCTTTTCATTTCATCCCCTCCCGTCCTTCCCCTTTCATATAATTCTCAACTTGCCACATTCTTAACCAATTTTTTTCACCTTCATTTGTTGTCTGCCTCCTTCACATTTTTTTTTCTGCTTTGTCTCTATTCTTATTTGATTCTAGCCTATCCTTGTAATTTTGTTAATTTGGGCCATTATGGCCAGGGGTCAAAGCATCCAAAGAATCAGGAATGGCAAACAGAAAGAATAGGTAGATCTACCCCAGATTATTATCCATTTTCCTTTTTTTCAAGGGGAGCAGCAGCGGGGAGGGAGAGAAGCAGACTCCCCACTGTGCAGGGGGCCCGACATGGGGCTCCATCCCAGGACCCTGAGATCATGACCTAAGCTGAAGGCACCACCCACTTTCCTTGTAAGCAAACATTTACCAAAAAAAAAAAAAAAAAAAAATCATAAGCCAGGGATTCCTGATTGGGAGAGATTGATAAGTGGAGGAAAATTCTATCAAATATAGCTTACAATTTTTTAAAAGATTTTATTTATTTATTCATTAGAGACATAGAGAGAGAGGCAAAGACACAGGCAGAGGGAGAAGCAGACTCCATGCGGGGAGCCCAATGCGGGACTTGATGCTGAAACTCCAGGATCATGCCCTGGGCTGAAGGCAAGCACTAAACCACAGAGCCACCCAGTGATCCCCAGCTTACAATCTTATTCATGGTTTTCTTTCTTATATTGTTTATTTTTTAATACAGTTTTCTTTTTTCACTTTTTTAAAAAAGATTCTATTTATTTATTCATGAGAGACACACACACAGAGAGAGGCAGAGACATAGGCAGAGGGAGAAGCAGGCTCCATGCAGGGATGTGGGACTCGATTCTGGGACTCCAGGATCACCATGTGGGCTGAAGACAGATGCTCGACCGCCTACATTGTTTAAAGAGGATAAACATTACATTGTTACATTGTAATTGTTTACAATGTTTAAACAATTTTTACATTGTTTAAAGAGGATAATTGAGGAGGCACCTGAGTGGCTCAGTGACTCTTGATCTCACCTTGGTCTTAATCTCAGGGTCCTGAGTTCAAGCCAGGCCTTGAGCTCCCTGCTGGACCTGGAGCCTACATTAAAAAAAAAAAAAAAAAAAAAAAAAAAAGGAAATAGGAGAACTGATGTCTTTATTTTGGAGAAAACAGTGAGTAATGGTTTTAACTGCTTTTCCTGAAAAAGGTTTTCTCATTTTTCTGTATTTGCCAGAAGTGCCACTCACCTGTTTTTAACAGGAAGTTTATGAAATTTGGCAACAGCACTCTAACCACTGCTTATCCAGAGGATATTCTGGCTTTCCCTGGAAGGATTTCATCTCTTTCCATTTTCTCAGAAGTGAGGGGGTCGGGAGGGCACACAGCAGCTTCAAGAGAGCTTTAAGAGCCCCTAAGACGTTTCGAGTGTTAGGACATTCCTGTTCCTTCCTTACAACAGGAGATGTTGAGGGAAATCTGGGCTGTGACCCGGTTTACCAGCGAGGGCTTGCCTTCGGAGAGATGCCGCGTCTCTCCATCTCCAGCAGGCCCTGCAACAGGTTCCTCCAGCAGGAATCAACCATCCCCCCCTCCAACTCCTGTTTCTAGCTCCACCTCGGGGGTAACTCAGAGGTCCTGTATCGCACCCAGCCATGACCATCCGGGAGAATGACTAAAGGAAGGTTACTGGTCTAGTGTGTGGAAATTTCTCCCACAGCACATGGGGAAAGAAGGGGAATTAAAATCAAGAAGAGAGGAGTAAGGCAGTTCACTTAGGGGTGGGAGGCGGCCCTGGGCCCTTGGCATCCCCGGGAGCGGCCTCGGGGTCCAGGGGTGCGCGGCTTACTGCAGGGCGCTGCTGGGCGCTGTCTGGGGTCCGCGGCAGTTGCTGGGCGCTCCGGGAAGCGCTGCGGGCCTCCCCTGCGAGCCTCCCCTGCAGGCCGCACTTGCCCCTTGCCCTTAGCGCACCCGCTGCTTGCGGGTCCTGCAGGTTTAGACCCCCATTTTTCTCTTCCGTGGAGGGTGGAGCATCCTGAATTCACCCCTCCCTCTGCAACTCACCTAGAGAGAATAGAAACCTTAACGAATGCCCACCTGGAGAGAACCTAGCCATTGTTAATTTTGATATATTTCCCTCACATGCATATTTTACAAACCGGAGCATACAGAGAACCCGGTTTGGAATCCTTTGTTACCTGTGCATCATAAGCATTTCTCTGTGCAAAGGTGCCAAGGGTCATTATTATGGCTGCTATCATGAATATGCTATCAACAGTATATAATAATATATTTATTGTGTTGTTGAGAATTTTTATTGTTTCTAGGTTTTCACAAATGTGTTGTGATTAAAGAATTATGTATGAATTTCAAAACAGACATTGATTAGCGAATGTGTATAAATGTGTGTCTGAATTTTGGTTTTGCCTCATTAACTGTTTAAAATGGTTATGATTTATTCTGCAGTACTAATTCTTAATTTTTAAGAAAAAATGGAAACAGGAAATACATGAAGATGGCTTAAGTTTTTCTTTTAAATATTATAGAAACATATGAAATGAAAAAGTAGAGTTAAAATAGGGACTAGAGGGGATCCCTGGGTGGCTCAGCGGTTTAGCACCTGCCTTAGGCCCAGGTCGTGATCCTGGAGTCCCGGGATCGAGTCCCACATCGGGCTGCCTGCATGGAGCCTGCTTCTCCCTCTGCCTGTGTCTCTGCCTCTCTGTGTGTGTGTGTCTCTCATGAATGAATAATTTTTTTAAAAAATCTTTAAAAAATAGGGATTAGAATTTTCCTTCCTCATTATCTAATGGGGGGAGGGGCGAGGAAGAGTGTTTAAAATCACCAGTAGCAGTGGAGATACAATCTATTGCGATTACCTTTTAAAACTGGTGAACAAAAAAGAAACAAGATTCAGAAGAACAGTTGAGTGGACAGCAGAGCTGGGCTCTGAGCACCTGCTTCCCCCCACCACACTCACCAGGAAGTCATATGATGAGAGAAAAAAGAAATCTTGTGAACGCTTACTACCATTCCTAAAAAAACTGGAGGGAAATAGACGGTCATTTTATCTCTTCTCATCTAAGAGTAGTGAAAATGGGTACTGTGAAGAGGCAGAGTCAACACAGAGACTGATGGAAGTGAACTGGGGAGCCAACCCCAAATCACAGGCTACCCCCAGGCTATAGCTAATTCTCAAGGTACAAAAAAGAAGATAGAATCCAAATAGGTTGCTCAATGGGAAAGATTAAATGATCTCAGACATAATGGACAGAAAGGCCCTAATTTACCCAAATGATATTGAAGGAAATGCAATGTCATGGATAAGATGCTTAAGAGTGAACAAGATGGGGTGGGGGGTGGGAGTGATTGGGTGACGGGCACTGGGGGGTTATTCTGTATGTTGGTACATTGAACACCAATAAAAAAAAAAAAGAAAAAAAAGAAAAATGGGCAAAGAACAGTTGGTGGAAAAAAAAAAGTGAACAAGATGAGGGTTGCAAGCAAGATCTTGGGTTTGTCATTTCAAGCCCCATGTTGGGTGAAGAGATTACTTAAAAATAAAAAAAAACTTTTTAAAAAAAAGAATAAGCAAGATGAAAACAAGCTCTATGACCTTAATGCAAAAAACTGCAGCAAAATAAATAAAAATAGTATAAGATTAGATCAAAATATGGCTATAGAGTTTTAGTTTTGCAAAATGAAAAATGTTCTGAAAATGGATAGTGGTTGCACAAAAATGTGAATGTATTTATTGAAGTGTATACTTAAAATAGTTAAAATGGCAATTTTTATGTCTTTCTTACCACAATTAAAGGAGAGTTAGAAAGGAACATAGTTGACAAAATACAAAGAAAACATAACTTTAGGAATGGAGAGAAATCCCTGACAATTGGTTTTTGCTGAGTATCAGTTGAGAGTGTGAATTCCATATAACGAGAGATCATGAAGTGTTATAATGAAAGAGTGAGGTGAATGGGAGATTTCACTCCTACAAGTGAACACTTTGAGTATCAAAGCAACACCTAATAATAAATAGAAATAGTAAGAGGCAAAAGCAGTAGAGCTGAAATATAAATTATCTTCATAGAGAAAATAACTGAAATCAGCAGTTAATGGAGATAAAAATTAAAATTATGAAATTATAGGGCAGCTGCTAGGTATGGAAGATATTCAGATCACCTAAAGTAAGGATAATTGGTGCATCTGAAATAGAGAGTTAAAAATAGAAGAAAGATAAACTTGATGGCTTCAGAGATTTTCCTTAAGATAAATTATTGAAGTTTGTCCCAGGAAAAAAAGAGCATAGTGTGTCCCAGGGGAAAAAAAAAACACTGACACAGAAAGTTTAGCATTGAGATACATCCAAACTAAGCTATAGAACTTTAAAGATGGGGATCCCTGGGTGGCGCAGCGGTTTAGCGCCTGCCTTTGGCCCAGGGCGCGATCCTGGAGACCCGGGATCGAATCCCACATCGGGCTCCCGGTGCATGGAGCCTGCTTCTCCCTCTGCCTATGTCTCTGCCTCTCTCTCTCTCTGTGTGTGACTATCATAGATAAATTAAAAAAAAATTAAAAAAAAAAAACTTTAAAGATAATTCCTTAGACATATGAATTCTCTCTCCTCCTCAAAAGAGTATATCACCTATAAAGGGGAAAGTTAAAGTTGCCCTCAGATTTATTTACAATAATTTAAAGCCAAAAAACAATAGACCAATGTTTACAAAACCCTAAGGGAAAGAAAGTGTGACCCCAAAATATTATTTATTAAGATAATAGACAGATATCTTCAAACATGAAATAATTCAAGGGATACAACACCAATGAGCTCTTCTTTTTTTTTTTTTTAATTTTTTTTTAAGTTTTTTATTTATTTATGATAAGCACACAGTGAGAGAGAGAGAGGCAGAGACACAGGCAGAGGGAGAAGCAGGCTCCATGCACCGGGAGCCCGACGTGGGATTTGATCCCGGGTCTCCAGGATCGCGCCCTGGGCCAAAGGCAGGCGCCAAACCGCTGCGCCACCCAGGGATCCCCCAATGAGCTCTTCTTAAAAAAAAATGCTTGACAATGAAATTTGGTAAGATCAGAGAGAAGCCACATTATAAAGAAGGATAAAAACAAGTATCTCTCAGGAATAGAGAAGCCACAGTAAAAAAAAGGGGAGGGGGATTTAATCTATTTAAGTAGTTAAATATAAAAAGCATGAAACAACTATGGGTCTGTAAATCTATCATAAGGTCACACCTTCTTGTATATGAAATATGTACATGGTTATTCATTATAGCATTATTTATAATAGCAAAAAATTAAAAAAAATGAAGTTTTCATCAGTCTGGGACAGATACATCCCACAAAAGAATACAGTTATAAGAAAGAATGAGAACATACATATTTATATATGTATAGGGAAGTTACTCAAAATATATCCTTGGGGAACCTGGGTGCCTCAGTCAGGATAAGCATCAAACTCTTTGTTTCAGCCCCGGTCATGATCTCAGGATGATGATTGAGTCCCGCCTCTAACTCCATTCTCAGTGCAGTCTGCTCAAGATTCTCTCTCCTTCTTCCTCTGCCTCTCCGTCAGGCCCTCCCATCATTTGCATTCTCTCTATCTTTCTCTCAAATAAATAAAGTGGTTATGACAGGGGGAATTAAGAAGATGGGGCAAGCTGAAAGTGGAACGTCTCAACCTACAACATTTTGAATTATTTTGACTTTGAATTGCCAATGTGTTATATATTCGAAACAAACTTTTTTAACTATAGGAATGGCAGTTATCAAATAGAATTGAAATAATGTAAACTCAAACAATTATTTAAAAAAATAATAAGTTCAAAATTTGATTTGGGAAGAAAAGAGCTAGAAGGGAATCTGCTAGTGCTAATCTTTCGAAACACTATCAATAGATCCTGTCTAAATTGAAAACACAGTTTAGAAAATCCATGTCTGTCATTTACTTCATAACCCTCTTAATGCATTTCATAATCCTTTAGTGTGTATTTATAATTTCTTATTTGAACCTTACAGGGATCT
This sequence comes from Canis aureus, assembly GCF_053574225.1. Classification (NCBI taxonomy): domain Eukaryota; kingdom Metazoa; phylum Chordata; class Mammalia; order Carnivora; family Canidae; genus Canis; species Canis aureus. The sequence continues at coordinate 20,698,773 of NC_135641.1, read as the reverse complement.
TTCATGATCTTCGTAACTCTTATCTTGTGACAAAGATACATTTATTTGAAGTTTGGTAATTGTCCCAGTTTTCCTTTAGCTTTTTTTTCTTCAATGAAGTGAAGTTATATTAAAATCAACAATTTTGGTTAAATAGCACTTGCATGATTCTATTTTAATAAAATTACTTGTATTTATTATTCTACCCATCTGTCCTTATAGTTGTAAAGAGAGACATCTGAAGTCATATTTGTCCATGATTTAGCAAGGATAATTTCTGGATGCGTGCTTTTCAAGTGATCGGTTTTGTAAAGGGTTCAGGCGAGGGCAGCCCAAAATGTACCACCACAGCATACTGATTATTTTGAATTGAAGCTACTTGGGAAACAACATTCATAGATCCTCCTCTGTCGCCCTAAAAGCAGGAAATAAATCTCCCATATGAAAGCTATCCTCTCTGTAGTAAAGTAAAAAGACTTATCACTAGAGAAAGGAGCTTTAAAGGCAATAAAGCTATAGAAACAAAACCCCTTACCTTTTGCTAATCTGCTATCTTAGTCCAAATTCCACTTAAACTTCCTTACTAATTGAAGCTCCCAAACATCTGTTTTCTTTATTCTGTCAATTCCTCATAAACCTATTATCTATTTGTCTAAAATGTATCAAAACTGTCTTTCTTGGTTATTTCTTTGGGTATCAATTTCAATATCAACCCTCTCTGCACACATAATAAAACTTAGATGTTTTTTCCTATTAATAATAATTTTTAAACCAGTTGGAAGAATCTTGGAAGAAATTTCTTCCTCTCCTATAGTTTTTGCGGTTTTATTTGTGAGCTTTAGTAGATCATCTTAATTACTTATAGTGAGAAAATACTTAAAATAAAAATAGTGATGTTTCTTTAAGCATACACATAAACACACGCATGTGCACACACACACACTCTCATGTATGTACAGAGGAAGCAAATGCCTTCAAGGTTGGCAGTGATTCATTCAAGTGGAAGGACTGTGGTGACTAGATAATTCTTTTCTTTCTTTCTTTTTTTTTTTTTTTTGAAGATTTTATTTATTTATTCATGAGAGACACACAGAGGCAGAGACATAGGCAGAGGGAGAAGCAGGCTCCATGCAGGGAGCTTGATGTAGAACTTGATCCTCGGACTCCAGGATCATGCTCTGGGCCAAAGGCAGGCACCAAACCGCTGAGCCACCCAGGCACCCTAGATAATTATTTTCTTTGTGTACTTTTCTGCATTTTAAAAACATTTATGCAATGTGACATTAAATAGTGTAAAACTATATGGTAAGTAGAAATTGCTCTCCACTCCCACCTACCCCTGCCCAGCATCTTGCATATCTTTTCGTTTCAGGCACACATGCACATTTGTTTGGGCTCATGCAAAGCTGCACAGATCTTAGGGAACTTCCACATCAGCATGCTGAGATCTAGCATATTCTTTGTAGTGGCTCCATTATATTCTGTTGTACAGATATGCCATTTTATAGTTTGGGTGGATATGTAGATTGTCTACTTTGTTCTCTTGAACTGAGATTATTGTAACATTTCTTTGTGTACTTAAATGAATATATCTTTAGTATAGGTTCCTAGTGGTGGAATTATGTTAATGTATATGTTTTACATTTTGTTTTGACATTTTTGTATTTTTTTCCAAATCATTTTAATCGAATTAAACTCTTAATTTGTTGATGTTCTTTTTTAAATCTCAGAAACATATTTACTGATATATATATCATATTGATATGTATGTATGTATCATATATATCCATATGTATCATATATATATTTAACAAGGGCACCTGAGTGACTCAGTCAGTTGAATGTCCAACTTGATTTTGGCTCAGGTCATGATCTTGGGGTCGTGGGATTGAGCCCCATGTGAGGCTCCACACTCAGCAGGGAGTTTGCTTGAGATTCTCTTTCCCTCTGCCCCTCTGCCCCTCTGCCCCTCATGTGTGTCTGCTTTTTCTGTCTCTCTAAAATAAATAAATAAATCTTTAAAAAAAGGTATATGTAACAAAATTGTGTACTCCAAAAGGGCTTATCATGAAAAGCAACATTTCCCTGTCCTTCCTCTAAGAGACAAAGTACTTTTAACTAATTTTTATAATTTCTTATGATAACTATCTCAATAATTCTTGTTTAAAAAGTTAAAAAGCTTTCTTATTTCTTAATTTATTAGCTTTAAACTGCTTGTTATGGCAGATGATTTCATACTCTTACACCATTCCCTTTATGGTTATATCACTGTTTTTTGTTAAATTAATAATGTATATATTGTTAAAATTATATAAATATTGTCCACTGCCACGTCAAATAGTGTAGGAAAAGCACAGTTCCTGTCTTGTACAGATGTGTCATTTTCTGGAGTCTCTATCATTCTCTCTCCCCTGGTCCTTCCTGATTTTTTCTCTGACCTCAGGTGAGAATTAATCCTTGATTTGTTTAAATATTGGTTTAAGCAAGGATCTCATGGATATAGTCTCTTATCTGTCCTTTTTATTTTTTCTTATAAGATACTATTCAAATATTTGAAATTTTGATTAAAATTTTCTTTGCATTTGGTTTAAAACTAAGGTGACATGCAGTTTTACCTTACAAATCCTTGCCCTCACCATGTTTTTCTTCCATCCCACTCTCCCCTTAGCCACCTATAAATAATTTTATTGGTTTATCATGCATTCTTATCCTTCCAGGTTTTATGTAAATGCAAGCAAATATAAATTCATTTCTTCTTTATTTATGAAAAAAATTGTAGTACTATATTCATTTTTCTTTCTGTTGGTTTTCCACCCTTTAACATATAGTGGGGATTTTTTTTTCTTTTTTTTTATTCAAGTTGACATGGTGTTATATTAGTTTCTGGTGTACAACATAGTGATTTAGCCTCTCTATACGTAACGCTAAGCTCACCACAAATGTAACTACATCTGTCACCATACAGTGCTATTATAATATCATTGACTCTATTTCCTATGCTGTGCCTTTCATCCCTGTGACTTATTCATTCCATACCTGGAAGTCTGTATCTTCCACTCTTCACTTATTTTAACCCATTTCCTTTGCCCCCTTCCCTCTGGCAACCATCAGTTTGTTCTCTGTATTTGTAGGTCTGATTCTGCTTTTTTGTTTGTTTGTTTATTCATTTGTTTTTTTAGATTCCACATATGAGTGGAGATCATATGGTATTTGTCTTTTTCAATCTGACTTATTTCACTGAGTGTAATACCTCCTAGGTCCATCCATGTTGTTGCAAATGTCAAGGTCTCATCCTTTTTATGGCTACATAATATTCCATTATGTGTGTATACCACATCTTCTTTATCCATTCATCTGTTGACTTTTACCTATCCTTGAATAAGATATAGATATTGTTCTCTACTTATTTGTATTCAATCACATTCCCTTTTTTCCTCAGGGTTCTCCATCTTTCCCCAGGTGAGGCTGATTACATTTTAAATGAACTGAATAAGTACTCTCTTAACGAAATAAAAAGAAAGTTTGACAAATTTATAAAGTTTCATTTCTAAGTTCTCATAAATAATTAGGTACTTTTCTAATATTTTTAGCTCATTAAAAGCAATAAAAAAGAACGCTAAGTGTAGCAAAAATGTTTTATATTTTTGAAAACACAGATAAATATCACATGTTTTCAAGATATCACGTGTACTCTAGTGGCAGTCTGTTTTATGTAAGCACATTCTACTTTGCAGAGGACAAATTGCAAGCAAATAATATATAACGCTGTTGAAAGATTAAGTAAGATAACCTTATTTGCTTACTTTATGAATGAGGAAATTGCAAGGTTCACTACTCATCGCAGTTCACACAGTTAGTGGTGGGATTAAAAGTCAAGCCCGGTTGTGTGTCAACTATACTTCAATTTAAAAAAAAGTCAGTCTTGGGTTTGACTCCAAAATTCATAGTCTTCCCACTCTTTCTGGTCTTTCCTCACCAAACCTTACCCACATACTATATTTTTTTTCTCTCTCTTAGTGGACGAGTGTTCATCTGACTACACAGTTGTGCTACCTGTGATTGGGGCCATTGTACTTGGTCTCTGTGCTGTGGGTTTGATTGTTTATGGAATCCACCTAAGACGCGAATCATCTGGATACCAGAGAATCTAATTGGTGCCCCGGGGAAAAGAAAATAATGGAGTTTAGAGAATTCTTTCATCGGTTCCAGGATATTGGGTACTTCCCTTACCATTAGTCCTTCTAACAATGTAAATCACCATCTTTCACAAAACCCATTTCTGATTTAAGCACCAAATCAATTTCTGCATATTTTTTGTTCATTTTATGAAAGATCTAGTGAGTTGCTTCAGAGTATTTTCCAATTTGCTTCAAAATATTTTAGCCATTCTAAGTCAACATTTGAGATATGTTAAATTAACGTAAAGTATGCAAAGTGGTATATGCTTCCAAATTATAAACCACAATGTTAATTGTAATAAATGCTACCCGTGCACATTGGGGATTTTACTTTACCTTTCATCTTTCCCATTATAAAACTGCCTCTGCTTTATCTATAAAATGGACTTCTTCTAATGCTTTTACTATCCATGTTTCATATGATATACATATGTCTGATGATCTACTTGCCTCCTTTTCCACTTTAATTTTTTAAAAAGTCATCAAAACGCCCACCACATCACAAGTTTTGTAGGTTCGATGTGACACCAACAAGAGGAACAAATCAACTTATACTTTTAAAAATGATTAAAGGAATCATTGAAAATGATTGAAATCATTGAAAATGAAAAAAGGAATGATGATTCCTCCCACTGAATCACTAGAGACTAAGAATTAGGTGGCTGTGGACAACAGAATTCACTAATAAGCGAAAAACAATAGCCCTTTGTTTTTGAACACATATATGCCAGACACTAGGCTGAGTTGAGGTACATCCCATTTAATTCTCACAATTTATAGATGAGTAAACTCAAACTTAAGGAAAATAATCACTGCAATGTTACCCAGGTAACAAGTGGCAGACCCAGAATTTAACTACCAGTTGATCTGGTACCAAAGTCTCTAGACTGTTCATTACACCAAATTGGTTACAAGAACAAAAACACCGAGTGCTGCCTAAGGCCTCTCACTAGCACATGCTCCTTTTTCCCAGCAAAAATGAATTTCTCCAGAATCATGAGACATTAGGAGACATAAAAGGAGGGGTTGATTGATAATGAAATGGCCGATCTTCAATAAAGTTCTCTACTTCCTTTAAGGAGACCTTGGGGCTCTCTGTAAAACAAGAGTTTCTCATTTTTATGGGATTGTGCAGCTATGGCTCTAAAGATAAAGAAATGGAGTAAACTTCTCAAGTCATTTTTTTTATTTCTTAAAATAGAAAAATCTTCTAATCACCAAGCAACTTTTCTTTTTTGAATGTAGACCTCCCCCTTGTGGTAACTTGTTCCTTATGCATATTAGAGCCACATTTTCTATTACGATTCACTTCATTCTATAGAGCAACCTGCCAAGAATTATACCCCTGATTGTTTTTACAACTAAAGGAAGGAACTAAGTATACTAACAGAGAAAACCACAGACTCCTAGAATTCTTTAGGAAAGGAATAATTCAGGTCATCCTAGAGTTCATATTGACTTTCCTGACTTGTTCTCTTATGTGTCAATAGGGTTGCAAGGTCCTTGGTTTAGTCTTAAAAGAATACTGAATTGTATTAAAAGTTTTTGTAATAAAAACTTATTTTGGGGACACTTGGGTAGCTCAGCGGTTAAGCATTTGCGTTTGGCTCTGGGCGTTAGCCCAGGGTCCCGGGATTGAGTCCCACATTGGGCTTCCTGCACGGAGCCTGCTTCTCCCTCTGCTTATGTCTCTCCCTCTCTCTCTCTCTGTAGGTCTCTCATGAATAAATAAATAAAACCTTAAAAAAAACTTATTTTGGAGGTGAATTTATGTCATTTATGTCTTATAATTCAGTTTTAGTGCTATAAAAATTTTTGTTTACCATTGTCGTGGAGGTTGTTGCTTGAATCATCTTTCTACAGTTGATTTTGTTTTAGTCTCTACTGCCACCTTATTACTAGGTAGAAAGATCTACTTGAGAGAATCTGAAGTTTTGAGAAGTAAACCACATTAAAGTTATAAATTAAATCTCTCAACTCTTTAATCAGACTGACTAGATTACTGGTTTACTTAAGTGCTGCCACAATTTATCCATCCATTTATTCATTCATTCAACCAACACTGGTTAAAGACTTACTAGAGGCCAGACATCTGACAGGGGTTGAGATAAATAAGAAGTCCTGTATTAGCTGTATCAGTCCTGTATGGTTATGTAACAAGTTAATCCCAAACATGGTAGCTTAAAACAACAAACATTTATTATCTCACAGTTTCTGAGGGTCAGAAACCCTGGAGCAGCTTAGCTGAGTGGTTCTGTTCAGGTCTCTTTCCAGGCTGCAGGTAAGCTGTTGGCCAGAGCTGTAGTCATCTGAAAGTTCAACTGGCGCTGAAGGATCTGCTTCCAAGCTCACATCATGCGGCATGCCTATCGGAATGCTCACAACATGACAGCTGACTTTCCCCAGGTGAGTCATTCAAGAGAGAGAGAGATTGACCGACCACCTATTCACAGAAGTTACGTATCATCACTTGTGCTGTATTCTATCAGTCACACCAACCATCTCTGGTACAATGTGAAAGTGAAGACCAGGAGAGGTGGAAATTAATGGGGGCCACCTTGGATGCTACACCAGGACCATTGTCAAGGTTGAATTGCTGGTTTACTTTTGGGGGAAATTCAGGTAAATAAATTCCAGTATGTACGCTAAGAAAAGTGGCTTAATAGGAAACTATACAAAGGTTAATGAGGGCAGGGCTCTTTTCAGCCTGCTACCAACTCTGCCCCGAGTATAGCCCCTCCCCAGGAGAGCAGTCCCTTAACTTCTGGTGCTAATAGTCTATTGACCAGCTGCTGCTCAGGCACACTTGCCTTTTCACCAAGGTTGAGTGTCGGCCCATTGCTCTACTATATTAACTGATGGCTTTGCCTCAAGGATTTGTTAACTCTCTATCAGAATATAATCCAAAGAGCTGGACCACACAGATATCCCACAGGATATCACACTGAACCATTATGTTGATAACATTATGCTAATTAGGACAAGCATAGAATGATTATTATGTTGGAGGCCTTGGTAAAATACATGTATTCCAGGAAGTAGGAGACAAACCCTATGAGGATTCAGGGACTGACTAGTTCACTGGAGTTTTTAGGGACCCAAGGGGTCAGAGGCAGATATCCCCTCTAAAATAAAATACAGATGTTTTGCATCTTGCATCCTTGCCACAAAGAAGACACCAAAAAACCAGGTAGGCCTTTTTAGGTTCTGGAGGCAACATTCCACAGCTAGGAAAATTCCCCTGGCTTATTTACCACATGACCCAAAAAGCTATCAGTTTTGAGTGGGGCCAGAACAGGAAAGGGCAGTGTAGCAACTCTAGGCCAGTAATGCAATCAGCTTTGCTGCTTGAGTCATACAATTAGGCAAGCCTCGTGTTGGAGGTATCAGTGGTAGGAAAAGGTACAGTATGGAGTTTTTGGCAAACTTCGGGAGGGGAATCATAACACAGGTCCTGGGTATTCTGGAGGTCATGCCCTTTGCTGCAGAGAAATAGATGCCCTTTAAGATACAGCTCTTGGCTTGTTACTGGGTCCTGGAACACTTGACTGTGTTACCATATGTCCAGAATTGCTCATATTGAGCTGAATTCTGTCCAATCCACTAAGTCATGAAGTCAATTGTAAAATGGGTAACAAGACACAGGTCAATAAACTACAGCCCATGGTTTGGTCCCCTGTTTTTGTATGGAATATAGGCATGCCCGTTTATTTATGTGTCATCCGTGGCTGCTTTACAACAGCAGAATTGAATAGTTGTAATAGAAACTGGTTCACCAAACTTAAAACATTTTTTTTTTAAATTTTTTTTTATTTATTTATGATAGTCACAGAGAGAGAGAGAGAGGCAGAGACACAGGCAGAGGGAGAAGCAGGCTCCATGCACCGGGAGCCTGATGTGGGATTCGATCCCAGGTCTCCAGGATCGCGCCCCGGGCCAAAGGCAGGCGCCAAACCGCTGCGCCACCCAGGGATCCCCAAACTTAAAACATTTACTATCGTTCCTTTTACAGAAAATTTGCCAAGCCTCGAGGTGGTTACATGTTTAAAATTATAAGAAGCTGCTGAAAAGTTTTTCTAAAATGATGTTTATCTTTCTCTATCTGGCTTATTTCACTTAGCATAACGTCTATCCATGTTCATCCATGTTGTTGCAAATGGACTTCTTTCTCATGGCTGAATATTATTTTATTGTGTACATTTATACTGCATCTTCTTTATTCATGCAGTTGATGGACACCTAGGTAGTTTCCAAATCTTGGCTATTGTGAATAATGCTTCAAGGAAAGTGGAAGTGAAGATATCTCTACAAGACACTGATTTCATTTCTTTTGAATACATATATGCAGAACTGGGATTGCTGGATCATGTGGTAGTTCTATTTTTAATTTTCTAAGGCACATCCATACTGTTTTCCGTAATCGCTGTCCATTTTACATTCCCACCAACGGTGTGCAAGTGCTCCCTTTTGTATGTATCCCTACCAACATTTGTTTTCTTTTGTTTTTTTGATAGTAGCCATCCTAACTGGTGTGAAGTGACATCTCATTGTGGTTTTGATTTGTATTTCTCTGATGATTAGTGATGTTGAGTACCTTTTCATAAGCTGTTGCTATTAGTATGTCTTCTTTGGAAAAAATGTCTATTCTGGTCCTTTGATCATTGTTAAGTTAGATTATTTGTTTTTTGCTATTGAGTTGTATGAATTCTTTATATATTTTACATATTAAACCTACTGATTTGTAACCCTCCTGGAAGCTTCCCAGGTGCAATCTAAAATCAGCCCCCAATTTTCTCTCACATTATAGTTTTTTTAAATTGATTTGTGGGAGTTCTTTATATATTAAGGAAAATAGCCCTTCATCTGTGATGAGTTATAAAATTATTCGCAGTTTACTGTTTGTTTTTTCCTATATATATATGTTTTGCTGCGCAGATTTTCTTTTTTTTTAGTTGGAGTTTAATTTGCCAACATATAGCATATCACCCAGTGCTCATCCTGTCAAGTGCCCCCCTCAGTGCCCATCACCCAGTCACCCCAAACCCTGCCCACCTCCCTTTCCACTACCCCTGTGCATTTCCCAGAGTTAGGAGTCTCTCATGTTCTATCTCCCTCACTGATATTTCCCACTCATTTTCTCTCCTTTCCCCTTTATTCCCTTTCACTATTTTTTATATTCCCCAAATGAATGAGACCATATAATGTTTGTCCTTCTCCGATTGACTTATTTCACTCAGCATAATACCCTCCAGTTCCATCCACGTCAAAGCAAATGGTGGGTATGTGTCGTTTCTAATGGCTGAGTAATATTCCATTGTATACATAGACCACATCTTCTTTATCCATTCATCTTTTGATGGACACCGAGGCTCCTTCCACAGTTTGGCTATTGTGGACATTGCTGCTATAAACATTGGGGTGCAGGTGTCCCGGTGTTTCACTGCATCTGTATCTTTGGGGTAAATCCCCAGCAATGCAATTGCTGGGTCATAGGGCGGTTCTATTTTTAACTCTTTGAGGAACCTCCACACAGTTTTCCAGAGTGGCTGCACCAGTTCACATTCCCACCAACAGTGCAAGAGGGTTCCCCTTTCTTCACATCCTCTCCAACATTTGTGATTTCCTGCCTTGTTAATTTTCCCCATTCTCACTGGTGTGAGGTGGTATCTCATTGTGGTTTTGATTTGTATTTCTCTGATGGCAAGTGATGCGGAGCATTTTCTCATGTGCTTGTTGGCCATGTCTATGTCTTTCTCTGTGAGATTTCTTATCATGTGTCTTGCCCATTTCATGTTTGGATTGTTTGTTTCTTTGCTGTTGAGTTTAATAAGTTCTTTATAGATCTTGGATACTAGCCCTTTATTTGATATGTCATTTGCAAATATCTTCTCCCATTCTGTAGGTTGTCTTTTAGTTTTGTTGACTGTTTTTTTTTTTTTTTTTTTTTGCTGTGCAGAAGCTTTTTATCTTGATTAAGTCCCAATAATTCATTTTTGCTTTTGTTTCCTTTGCCTTCATAGATGTATCTTGCAAGAAGTTTGGCCAAGTTCAAAAAGGGTGTTGCCTGTGTTCTCCTCTAGGATTTTGATGGATCCTTGTCTCACATTTAGATCTTTCATCCATTTTCAGTTTATCTTTGTGTATGGTGTAGGAGAATCGTCCAGTTTCATTCTTCTGCATGTGGCTGTCCAATTTTCCCAGCACCATTTATTGAACAGACTGTCTTTTTTCCAGTGAATATTCTTTCCTGCTTTGTCGAATATTAGTTGACCATAGAGTTGAGGGCCCATTTCTGGATTCTCTGTTCTGTTCCATTGATCTATGTGTTTGTTTTTGTGCCAGTACCATATGGTGTTGATGATCACAGCTCTGTAATACATCTTGAAATCCGGCATTGTGATGCCCCAGCATTGGTTTTCTTTTTCAATGTTTCTCTGACTATTCAGAGTCTTTTCTGATTCCATACAAATCTTAAGATGATTTGTTCCAACTCTCTGAAGAAAGTCCATGGTATTTTGATAGGGATTGCATTAAACGTGTAAATTGCCCTGGGTAACATTGACATTTTCACAATATTAATTCTGCCAATCCATGAGCATGGAATATTTTTCCATCTCTTTGTGTCTTCCTCAATTTCTTTCAGAAGTGTTCTGTAGTTTTTAGGGTATAGATCCTTTGCCTCTTTGGTTAGGTTTATTCCTAGGTATCTTCTGCTTTTGGGTGCAATTGTAAATGGGATTGACTCCTTAATTTCTCTTTCTTCAGTCTCATTGTTAGTGTATAGAAATGCCACTGACTTCTAGGCATTGATTTTGTATCCTGCCACACTGCCGAATTGCTGTATGAGTTCTAGCAATCTTGGGGTGGAGGCTTTTGGGGTTTCTATGTACAGTATCATGTCATCTTACTGTGCAGATTTTCAAAAAAATTACATAGTTGAATTTTATTCTTTTTCCGTTATAGTTTGAGTATTGTGTTACACTTAGAAAAACCTTCCCTCTTTAAGATCTCCCATAATGTCTTCTAGCTCTTTTATGCTTCCATCTTTTATATTAATCTCTTATTCACTTAGAACTTACTTTAGGTGTGAGAAGGAAGGATCCAACTTTTTTCCCAGAAAGCTAGCCATTTGTCCCAATACCACTTCTTGAATTATTGGGTCTTAGAATCTTGAATGTATGTTGAATTTTACTAATGACTTGTTAAGCATCTATGAACATAAGATTTTTTCTTTTAAACTATTAGTAATTATGTTAATATTGAATCATTTCTTGTAACATCATTCATTTCCTCCAAGTTTTCAAATTTATTTGCTTAAAGTTGAGTAAAATTAGGTTCCTCCAAATCTGTAATTTGTTTCCTGTGTCTGTGATGTCTTCCCACTTTTTTTTTTTTTATCATGGCAAATGTGCATTTTTCCCCATTTACTTCCGATTAAATTGACTATGTTATTAATTTCTTTTCTAACCTCTGGATTTATTAGTTAATGTGAGTTTTCTTAATTCATTAATTTCTTTTTTTCATTGTTACTAATTTCTTTACTCTGCTTTCCTTATGTTTATTTTTGTGTCCTTTTTAACCCTTGAGTTGGATGATTGTTTTACTTCCGCTAAGAATTTGCTTCTGAGCCCTGCTTTTACTATGTCCAAAGAAGCATCTGTATGTAGTGTTTCCAGTATGTTTATTTTCTGGATATTCTTCAATTTCAGTTTTGACTTCCTCTATTTCCCAATAGTGCACTAAAACTTATTTATCTTTCATTATTTTTATTTTTTTAGAGAGAGAGAGAGAGAGCACTCTCGAAGGAGGAGAGGGGGTTGAGGGGGAGGGAGATGCTCCAGCAGATGCTCCCGCTGAGCGAGGGGCCCCACCCTGGCTCCATCTCTGGAGCCCGAGACCGTGACCTGAGCCAAAATCAAGAGTCTGAAGCTTAACCCACTGAGCCATCCAGGCACCCCTCAACCACAACACTTAAAAAAAAAAAAAAAAAAAAAAGCTCGGGCGGCTTCAACTTTTTAAATGTTATTTTAGTAATTTATTTCAGGTTCTTTCTCCCCTGTCTTGAGAACAGCCGACCGTTACGTGTCCTGCTCCTCACCGCCTGTGACTTTCCCCCCGGAACTCCGCCTCCACCACTTTCTCACGGCTTCGTTGATAAAGGTCAAGAGGCGGGTTCTCCTGGGAGCGCAGGGAGAACCGGGGAACCCGCGGGACCCACAGAAAGAGCAGCCAGGCCCCGCGGCGCTGAGGCCCGCGAGAGTCAACCTTACGTGGCGTAGGCGCCACACCCACCGGGTGGGAGGTGCGGGACCACACCCCCGAGGGCCGACTGGCCAATCATCGCCGCCGAAGCCCTGCTCTGTTCTGTGATTGGTCTAGATGGAGACGCTCCCGAGCGCCTGACTCAGACCTGGACGGTAGCCGGTGGGAGCCAAGAGACTCGCGGAGCGGAGGGCCGGTTTCGCAGGGAGTGGGAAGCGGCGTGTGTACGGAGGAGTGGCGCAGCCGCCGCGCTGAAGGGCCATGGCCGCAACCTCTGCGGCGTCGGTGCTGCTGGTGGCGGCGGAGAGGAACCGGTGGCTGCGAGTCCCGAGCCTGCTGCTGGCGCCTGGGTAAGGTGAGGTGGAGGGGCGGTGGGGCCGCGTCTGGGGCCGCGGGGGGCGCGCGGGGACCGGGAGCGGAGGGCGACGACGGGCCGGGGCGAGGACGGAAGGAAGCCGCAGCCCCTTTCGGGGGGTTCTGCTTTCAGTCTGGGCACCGGGACGGGGACATCTGCACACCCGGCCCTTCCTTTTCCTCCCCCTTTCCCATCTCCACCCTGCAGCCCTCTGTCTGCCTTTTTTTTTCTTTTTTCCCCCATTTTTGAGGCTGGGGGAGGGGCGGCTGGCTCTGCGGCGCCCGCGCTCGCCTCGCTGCGGGGCCAGAGCGACGCTTGCACGGCTGCTGCCGTTAACATCGTGCTTCCGCCGCGTTCCCGGAGCGGGAGTGCATCGGGTTAACGAAAGCAAATTTACCTTCCAGACGGCCGAGAGGCTGTTTGCTCAAAAGTTCTTGGAGGCAAGCTAACTAACCCGACTCCAGGTCAGTGTCAGATTTTGAGCCGTCAGCTTCAATGGACAATAACTCTGGCAGTGGAGAAGCCCTCAGGTTTCCGTCTTGCTTTGCTCTTTTCATCCTCCTCCTCACCTCCTCCTCCATTCTGCAAAGACAACGTAGCTTAACGCTGAAGGGCGCTCAGACTGCAGCCAGAAGCCAGGGAGCTCAGCTTTGCTACTCACCAGCTGTGTGAGCAACCTTGGGCAGGTTGGGCAGGGCAGTGCTTCAATCTACTTACCTAGGAGGAAGTGATGATGCTCTTCCTAGAGGAGATAATATGAGCACCTAAAATTGTGTGAATTAAATAAGTTAATGCATGGAAAGAGGGTGCCTAAGAATCCATAAATGCAGCCTTTGCAAGACACCCATTTGGGTCAAGTTTTGCGCTTGCTTTAATTTCCCACAAGTTACTGTAGAGATACTTAGATTTCAGTTATTTAATTGTATATCTAGCCCTGGAGTAAAATAGAACAGTTGATGATCTCCTCATTTTTCTTTTCTTAGGTTTCTAGGGCTCTTCAGGATATTGCACAGACCCATTTTCTCTCTCTTCCCTCTCCCTCTCAAATCTTCCCTATAGAGCTGTTCTCAAGTAGCTGTCATCCTGGAAAATGTTAGAGTGGTTAATGGCATAAGGAATTACAAATCTTATCATTGTAGAGGGTGGCTACATGTCTTGTTCTCTAGTAATTCAGAGAAGTCTGTCTGGTGGTGGAATTTTAGAAATGAGAATAAACTGATACAGAAGTTACCTTGAATTAGGGTGGAATTATCTCGTGGAAGGAATTTCTTTTGTTTTTTTTAAGCCATTATTTTAAGTTGTAGCTTAGATAATGGTGAAAGATGGAATACACCAACCAAAAAACATCATGGGGGGCAGCCCGGGTGGCTCAGCGGTTTGGTGCCGCCTTCAGCCCAGGGCCTGATCCTGGGGACCCGGGATCGAGTCCCACATCAGGCTCCCTGCATGGAGCCTGCTTCTCCCTCTGCCTGTCTCTCGGCCTCTCTCTCTCTCTGTGTCTCTCATGAATTTAAAAACAACAAAACAAAACAACAACAACAAAAAAACCCCATCATGGGGCACCTGGGTGGCCCCATGGTTGAGCATCTGCCTTTGGCTCAGTCCCTTATCAGGCTCTCCGCAGGGAGCCTGCTTCTCCCTCTGCCTATGTCTCTGCCTCTCTCTGTGTACCTCATGAATAAACAAATAAGTAAATCTTTAAAAAAAATAAATTGTTGGGATAGAGGATTATCTTAAATGGTGTGTATGTATGTCTTGACTCAAATGGCAAAAGAAAACTTTAGTTCAACATTGGCCTTGAAACGTAATCCAAATCTTAAGCTGGGTTTACCAAGAAGCAGCCACTTTTTAGATACACCTGTGCAGGACAGGCCTTGAATCTAATTTAAAAAACAAAAACCACCACCAATAAAAAAACAAACCCTATCTGAAGAATGTGATGAGAAGATGCTATGATACCTTTTAAAGATAAGGAAAAATGATATTTGTCCTTAAAAATCAAGAGAGTGGGGTCGGTTGAATTGGAAAGATGTGGGAAAGCAGTAGCCTCCCGAGGAAGCTGTTGCGTGGAACCCAAGTGCCCAAGCTGTGAGTCTTCCCACCGACCTTTCATGGGCGTCAGTTATCTGACTGAGTGTGCAAGGGAGCCAAGGACTGTGGGGCGCCGGGTAGTAATCCCGCCTCCGGCACCTCTGCCCCAGGAAAGGGCTAGTCCTGGGCGGGTACTTAATCATATACACAGCATGGACATGCTACACGCACTTAGTTGCCTAGTATCTCATGTAAATTATGCCTTTTATCACCTGCTTTGTAAATGATCTGAAATGGTAAGTTCTTTACAACCGTACTTTTGCCAAATCTTCCAGATATGGATGGAAAAGACAAAGGTAGAATTCTTTCTGCCATTTGTTGTTTTCCCCAGTGTATTCTTTTTAGCTGACACCTGATGGGCATTATGCTTTTTTGTTCCCAAAGTGAGTGTGGCCTGCTTTTGTCAGCTCTTGGTTACAGTTTTGTGACTTGCTGTATCCATAGGTATCATGGAACTTAAAAATTGTTTTAGGCCTTAATGAACTTCTACCTAGTTAAGACACCTTAAACAAGTCATTTAGCCTCCCTGGTTCTCCATTTCTCATTATTACGAGGCCTCAGCTTAACGTGTATACCTTGAAAACGGAGAAGTCTCTTCAGGAGCACCTGTTGGAGTTTCCTGTCTTCTGTGAGGACACTGAAGTCTGAGTTGCAAAGTGAAAATTGGGTATTATGGGGCGGGGGGGGGGGGGGGGTAATCTTAGATGTTACCAGTTACCATACCCTCCAAGGCTCAACCCCTCCTACGGAATCTTACTATTCATGGTTTTGCAGTAGGGGGCCACCCTGATGTAAAGAGACCTGCCTGGGGTCACCAGCAGCTGGTGGGTTAGGTGAGGGCTCTCTGGACCCCACAGCTAGCTTCTGTCTGCTGCCCCAGACCAGCTCCTTCTCTTTATTTCTCCCAGCTGAATTGTTCAAACCTGTCTTATCAGGAGTTGAATTAGATTGGCATTTTTTCAAACTGTAGTTTGGCATATTTTATTTAATAAACTATAATAGAACTGAAAGTATCAAAATGCAGGGAGTATCTTCTGTCATGAAACCTCTGTTTTGTGTGTGTACCAGCTTGTGAGAATTTTTACCTTGGGTGCTAGTCAAAATAGCGTGAAAAAGGGCAGCCCAGGTGGCCCAGTGGTTTGGCACTGCCTTTGGCCCAGGGTGTAATCCTGGAGTTCCACGTCAGGCTCTCTGCATGGAGCCTGCTTCTCCCTCTGCCTGTGTCTCTGCCTCTCTCTCTCCATCTGTCATGAATAAATAAATAAAATCTTAAAAAAAAAAAAAAGTGTGAAAAAGCTGAACTGGATGATCTTGAAGTACCTTGACTTTCTGTTAGTGACTCTCTGACCACATGCCAGCCTCTGGAGCAAGCAGGTGCGGTGATCCATTCAAGGACACCAGTGCCAAGGACAACAGCTAGAACTGTAACTTCCGGTTTCTAGAGGAATTTTCTTCCCACAAAGAAAGTCTCATTAAGTCACTTTGTAGTCTTCAGGTTTAACAAAAGTCATATCTGGACTTGGTTTCAAGTTTCAAAATTTTTTGATTCTTTTGAAACAACAACTAATCTTGTGTATCCTATTTAATTATAATTCCGTTCGGTTTCGTTTGATAGGAGATGGACTTGGAAGCAGAGAAGCGTGAAGTATGCAACAACCACAGGTACAGTCTCTGCTCTCTGCTTGGTTTTGCTTCAGATTGTGAAGTGTTTAATTCCTTAATTTGTGTACATAGAATTAGTTCTCATATACTTTTGAAATTTGGGATTTTCATGATCATTTTCTTAATAAGATTGAATCATGGTTTCTACCTCTTTTTATGTCAGATCTCTCTTGTTGAGTCTAAAACGTATACAGAAATAATTGAGAACATTTGCATTTGTTATTTCTGCCTCTTTGATCATCTTTACTGCAGTGAATTGAAAAGGCATAACTATGATGGTCTAAATCAGTGCTTTAAAATAGTTCTGTTAAGTAGCAGAATGTTGTTGTTTTTTTAAGATTTTACTTTATTTGAAAGAGAGAGCAAGCATGAGTAGGGTAAGGGGCAGAGGGAGAAGCAGGCTCCCCACTGAGTGGAGAGCCCGACTCCATCCCAGGACCCTGGGATCATGACCTGAGTTGAAGGCAGATGCTTAACCAGCGGAGCCACCCAGGCTCCCCTGAATGTTTATTCAAATAAAATTTTACATGGAGGGGTGCCTGGGTGGCTCAGCCAGTTAAGCATCTGCCTTCACCTCAGGTCATGATCCTGGGGTCCTGGGATTAAGCACCATGTCTCTGCTCAGTGGGGAATCTTCTTCTCCCTCTCCCTGCTGCCTGCTGCTCCCCCTGCTTGTACTCTCTCTCTCTTTCTGTCAAATAAATAAATAATAAAATCTTTTTAAAAATTTTACATGGAGTTATCAACTATGAAACATATGTAAGTATAACTTCTGGTTGATTAGACATAGTTTCCTCCCTGCAACACACATATACATACATCAACCCAGGAGCTCCTGTGAGTTGTGACAACTCAGGCTCTATACATCCCCATAGAAAAACATTGTTTTCAATTATATAACCTTATTTTTTGAGAAAAATAACTATTATAAACTGCCAAGGAACATTTATTTCATGTATGATGATAGAATTACATTTTACATATTAATACAATAACATGTCATTCTGACACTGGTACCAATGAACTGGCATGGTCCTCAGTGATGTTGCAAGGGAACCACACATCCCTGAGTATGTGTACGGGGGGATAGAGGCAGTGGAGTGGAGTGACTGGGAATTAAGATTCTGGAGTGAAGCTAACCTGGGTTCAAATCCTGGATCTGCTATTTCTTTTAATTATATAATTTCAAGAAAGTGCTATTTCTTTGAATGGTAGTTTATCTTTAAAATTGATATATAATAATAATAGTATCTACTTCCTAGGATTATTGTGAAGATTTAAGTCCAAATTGAGTCTTTAGCACAGGTCCTGAGGCATAAAAAGTGTTTAGGAAAGATTAATTACTGTTAACTATGAGAGGGATTTTTGGCTATTGTAATTTGACCTTTGGCATATCGAAGCATCTTTTCATTTTAAAGTTGAAAAAGCTGAATAATTTAGGAGTTGATGTTAGTAAGGGTATCTTGAATTTCAGTGAAGAGGGAAAAAATGCAGTAATATTAGTTAAAGTGGTTATTTGAGGCTCTGCTATACTGATTTTACCAAAACAAATGTTTATCAGCTGGTTAATAGCATGGAATATTTATTTCGCTTTCTTGTTCTTTGCTTTCCAGTAACATTTGTATATGATTTTCATGGTGTTTTAAACAGGACAAAAAATTACCAAGCTCCTCATTGCAAACAGAGGAGAAATTGCCTGCAGGGTAATCCGAACAGCCAAAAAAATGGGTATACGGTCCGCAGCTGTGTATAGTGAGGCCGACAGGAATTCCATGCATGTAGACATGGTATGTTGTTAAAAACTGAAAGTCAAATTTTGTAAGTGATTGGATTTTTTTTGTGTTGGTATTTCACTTCTTTATATTGGCAGTTTATGTTTGCTAGTGTTAACAGGACATAAGTGGGCAAGTTCAAACTGCTCACTGATAATCCCTGTTGGGAACGTTTTCTAAATACAACACCAATTGAACTAAACAGTGTGTTTAGTTGTGTAGTTGACTATGGACAAAGTCCTGTCTCCTCAAGGGTTGGTTAAAACAGTTCACAGTATGTGGCCACAGATCATACTTCAAGTGCCACATATCCAGATCCCTGATGTATAAGAAGGTTCCAGGTTCCAGTCTTAGCAACTATCACTTACTGGCCAAGGGATCTTTGATGAGCCACTTAATGTTTCTGAGCCCTGGCTTAATAACTATCAAATTATAGCTAAAAGAATCCCATTCCCCTGAGTGTTACCACTTGTTACTAGCTATTTATTAATCACCAGCCAGAACCATGGATGAATTCAGCTCTTGGTCTTTTTTATGCCTGCAGCAAGACTCTGAGTAGTGACAGAAATTTATCGTATCCAGCCTCAGCTAGGCCTTCAGCACTGCGTGGCAGGCCCATGGGCTCTCTGGCCACTTTTCTTTCTCATTCTGTATAGTGACCAACTCAAACCTGCTTTGCTCCATCGCAACCTCTGACTTTCCCTCTACCCACCTATTCTCAACTGATGATCTTGATTCACAGAGGAAGAACTGCACTTCCTGCCATAGAATCTTTGCCATGTCTGTCTGTCCTCGTCCCATCCAAGGCTAGTTGTCCTCCTGCCCTCTGGAGTCCTTTTTAAGCATCTTCCATCTTTTTCTCTTTTCACTGTATACTCTCACTTCAGATCATTTCATCTGTTCCTATGGCTTTGCTAGACACTTCCAAATTTCTATTTCGAACCCAGACTTTCTTTTGAATGTGATACCAGTACATCCAACTGCCTACTCAGCATCTCCACGTGGATGTGTCACAGGTGCCAAACTAATATGCCTGAAATTGAACTCATGACTTTGATCTGTAGTGAATCTGCTTTTCCTGCCGACTTCCCTAACCCAGCAGATGGCAACACCATTGACATAAAAACCATAATGCCAGAGATCTGGGAGTCTTTGAACATCTTCTTTCTTCCCACCACTCAACATCCTTCCCCTTCCCCATCTAGGCGGTCACCTGGTGCTGTTTATTCTGTTTCCCAAACACTTCTTTCCACTTCTTTCTGCCCTCTACCACTGGTACCTTGAGTCAGGACCATCATCACCTTTGCCAGTCTGGTGCCACAGCCTCCTAAGTGGTCTCCCTACTTGCTTTTTGACCACTCCCATGGTATGGTCTACATTTCAGCCAGGCCAGTAGCCGAAAATCAGACTTTTTCATGGCACTCCTCTGCTTTAAATGCCTTAAACCTTTTTTAATCATCTAATGGATTAGCAAGAATTTAAAAGATGGATAGTATTCAGTGGTGGTTATAATGGGGTTAAAAATTTGTATGTTGGGCAGCCCGTGGCTCAGCATTTAGTGCCACCTTCGGCCCAGGGTGTGTGATCCTGGAGACCCAGGATCGAGTCCCACATCAGGCTCCCTGCATGGAGCCTGCTTCTCCCTCTGCCTGTGTCTCTGCCTCTCTCTCTTTCTCTGTGTGTCTCATGAATGAATGAATGAATGAATGAATGAATGAATAAATAAATGAAAACAAATTTGTATGTTGTTGGAAATGTATGTTGGTGATAACCATTTCAAGAAATGATTAACCAGGAGCTATTAAAATGTTACATCCTTCACCCAGACCAGCACATGCTCCTCTAAATCTCTGTCCAGAGACACAACTCCTATGTTTGGGCCAATAAAGTGTGTACAAAACTGCTACCAGCATCCAGTTTTTTGCCATTATGACCTAAATGTTCAGAGGTACATAATTAAATGAACTGTGGGACCTCCATACTGTGGAACATTATGCAGTTATAAAAATGAGGTAGACATATGTGTACTAGCAAGGAAAGAGCTCCCAAGATATAGTGGTTATGAGAAAAGCGATTATAGATGTTTGATCCTGTTCGTATAAAAACAAAAACTACAATTGTATGTGTTTATGTAAATATATACAAATAAATAAGAATATGGATATGGAAAAAAAGGTCCCAAATGGATCATAGTAGCTCTATTTGGAAGAGATTTGGAGTGAGGGAGAAGGGCATTGCCCAAAGGCTCCTTTGTCTTTGTATCATTGTTCACATTCTTTAGACTAAGAATGGATTTATGTGTTGTGGAATTAAAAGTTTAAAAACAAGAAACACCACTTGGGGCACCTGGGTGGCTCAGTGGTTGAACGTCTGCCTTTGGCTAAGGTCGTGATCCTGGGGGTCCTGGGATCAAGTCTTGCATCAGGTTCCTCACAAGGAGCCTGCTTCTCCCTCTGCCTATGTCTCTGCCTCTTTCTGTGTCTCTCATGAATAAATAAATAAAATCTTAAAAAAAAAAAAAAAAAAAAAGAAACACTACCTGGAAAACCTCATTATGTATTCCCTTGGGGAAAAAAAACCAAAGCTGTAATCTCCCATGAGGCCCTGTGAAACGTGTGCTCCCTGGTCTGTCTAACCACATCTCTGGACCCTGACCGCTTGCTCACTGGGCTCCAGCCACACAAGCCTCTCTCAGTCCTTCAGACAGGGCAGGTTTCTTTGCAGCTCAGGACCTTCATCTATGTTGCTTTCTTTGTGTGGAAGGCTTGCTCTCATCTCCATTCCTGTTCCCAGCTCTTAAATCCTCCACCCATTTGCCTGACCAAGTCCTGGTCATGCTGGAAGAGCCCCTGATCTTCCCTCCCTGCTTTTCCCTGAGCACCCTCAGGCCTGCTGTCTTTGTCCTCACTTACGTTGTGTCCTAGTTTTTTCCTTCACGGCCTTTATCACAGTTGTCATCAAGTGTGTGGATGTATGTTTGATGTCTGTCTCTCCCTCCAGACAGTGACATTCATGTCCTGTTGTACAGGCAGTGCCCACCTCAAGTGTGGCACATAGTAGACATTCAGTAAGTCTCTGAATTTGTGAGTGATGTTTTCTATCTGGTCTGCTTCAAGGGCTGCTGTGATTATGTGAAAGTTTTAAAGGAAGATATAAAATAGTTCACAGATGTATAGAAAGAGCTTTATAATCACACCTGAATAATTATATAAATTTCAGTAAGCTTCATAATTTTATTTCTTGCTGTATACAACTGTCTTATGTTCTATCTCTTGTCAAATTGTATACTTTTGGCATTAGATACATTTGTAATTGTTACTAGTGATGATACTGTGATTAATGCCTGTTACTTTCTATCCTAAAGACATTTTATTTCACTCAAGTGTTTGGTTTATACATAAAGATCAAGTTTGAACATCCTCTTCAGGCAAGACTCCAAACTGGCTTATTTTTATAACAGACATGAGTTGGTCCTTCTATTTCTTAATTCTTGCATTGTTCTTGGGGAGCCAGTCTTTTTATTTATAATAATCAAATGATCCAGAAGCAGTTCTATTGTATATTAATGTGCGCTAGCTGTAAGATCTTTTAAACATGTAATATTCCTTAAACAGGCAGATGAGGCATATTCCATTGGCCCAGCTCCCTCACAGCAGAGCTACCTTTCAATGGAGAAAATCATTCAAGTGGCCAAGATCTCCGCTGCCCAGGTAAGAACTCGTGAAGAGATTTATGATGCAAAACAAGTAAGTTTTATACAACTTACACAAAATTGCTTACCATTTTTATTTTTATTTATTTTTATTTTTAATTTTTATTTTTTTTTAAGATTTTACTTATTTATTCATGAGAGACACAGAGAGAAAGAGAGGCAGAGACACAGGCAGAGGGAGAAGCAGGCTCCATGCAGGGAGCCTGACATGGGACTCGATCCTGGGCTGAAGGCGGCACTAAACCGCTGAGCCACCTGGGCTGCCCGCTTACCATTTTTAGAATTCATTCTCCATTTGTAGTCATTCCCAAGATGTTAATATTTGATTATTGGGATGTTGTATCCTAGATATGTCCCTTATTCCTCAATCATTGCACTGTCTCACTGAGTTCTGTGCACTTTAGATCTTTTGAAAACAGGTAGAGGAAAGGTTTGAATTATAAATTAAAATTAAGAGGGAATTCAGTCCTTCTATCATCAAAACAAGAGCTTAAGAACATCAGATCCTTTGTGGGAAATAGATGTTACTATACTTTTCAAGAAAAAAATATTATCAAGAAAGAAATCTGTTTCCCTCCTGATTTCCCCATCCCATTCTAGGCCCCACTCCCGAATTTTCTAGTATCCCAGGCTCAAAACTCCAGTGTTATTACATCAAAATAAAATAGGAACCAACTTCTGTGGAGTCTTCTTTTGAAATGTCTCCAGAAGTAGTTCTTTTTTTTTTTTAATCACACAACCAGTCCTTAGGATTTCTCATCTAGATTTCTGATTCTCAGCCAGTTTTCCTCTTTCTAAGTCCATTACCCATTTGAAGAATTTGGAAGAGCAAGATTCAGGCAAATGCAGTTGCCAGGACTCTGAGATGAAAACAGCTTGGTATTCAAGGGACAGTAATATTCAGTGTGGATGCAGTGAAGGCAGTGAGGGGCTGTCATTCAAGATTCAGTTAGTTTTCCAGACTTTTAGACAGGTGTTTCTTAAACACTAGTTTCATTATTATTCCCTGCTCTTTTTTTTTTTTTAATAAATTAAAAAAAAAAAGAGCATCCTATCCCCTGGTGAGTAAATCTTCAGTGGTTTTACAGAATAGAGTTCAAACTCGTTAGCCTAGCATTTAAGAGTTTCCAATATTTGTCAAAACTTTTTTCTCATCACCAGTTCTTTTATTATAGCTACCATGAACTTCTCTGTCTCCTTTATACACATGCTTATGTGTATCCTAAACATTCACATGTATTATTCACCTGCCTGAAGTATTCTGTTCCCCCCTTCTCTTATCCTTCATGGGTTTATTCTCAGAATTCCTTGGTGTTCCACTTTATGTCAGCTTCTAAGCTTGGGTGCAGCAATGAATAAGACACATAGTTTCTACCCTATGAAGCTACACTCTTGTAGCTTAAACACTTAAACAGGTAAAGTAAATAAATACTTAAACAGGTAAAGAAATAATAACAATATTATAAGTGGTGGAGAAAAGTAAAGCAGGATAAGGGGATAAAGATGGGTTACGAGACTGGGGATCCCTGGGTGGCGCAGCGGTTTGGCGCCTGCCTTTGGCCCAGGGCGCGATCCTGGAGACCCGGGATCTAATCCCACGTCGGGCTCCCGGTGCATGGAGCCTGCTTCTCCCTCTGCCTATGTCTCTGCCCCTCTCTCTCTCTCTCTCTCTCTCAATGTGACTATCATAAATAAATAAAATAAATTAAAAAAAAAAAAAAAGATGGGTTACGAGATACTTTAAAATAGGGTGGTCAGTAGAGGCCTTTCTGAAGAGGTGACAGCTGAACAGAGACCTTGACTAATGAGGAGCCAGCCATCTGAAGAATTTGAAGAGCGAGATTCAGGCAAATGCAGTTGCCAGGACTCTGAGATGAAAATAAGCTTGGGGGATCCCTGGGTGGCGCAGCAGTTTAGCGCCTGCCTTTGGCCCAGGGCGCGATCCTGGAGACCCGGGATCGAGTCCCGTGTCGGGCTCCCGGTGCATGGAACCTGCTTCTCCCTCTGCCTGTGTCTCTGCCTCTCTCTCTCTCTGTGTGACTATCATAAATAAATAAAAATTAAAAAAAAAAAGAAAGAAAATAAGCTTGGTGTTCAAGGGGCAGTAGTATTCAGTGTGGATGCAGTGAAGGCAGTGAGGGGCTGTCATTCAGGATTCAGTTGGGAACACTGAAATTCTATTATGTAATTCTTTTTTTGTTGTTTTTAGGGGAGAGAATGAGTGAGCCCCATGGGGAGGGGGAAAGGGGGGAGGAGGCTGGGGCTGGGGAAAGGCAGAGGGAGAGGAAAAGATTCTCAAGCAGACTCTGCTAAGCATGGAGCCCGATGCCAGGCTTGATCTCATCTCATGACCCTGAGAACATGACCTGAACTGAAACAAAGAGTTGGACACTTAACTGAGCTTCCCAGGTGCCCCCCCCCCCCAAATATTTCAGTGGAGGGAATTCAGTTGAGGAATTAGTTCCAACAGTGTTAGGGGGCTGAAGAAAAAAAAAGTATATTGAAGTTACCCAGTGATAAAAATGAGAGAGATTGACAATTACCCCTTGGGCTGGGGAAGACGTTAGAGGAAGGACCTTCTGTAGCTGGTGCTGGTTCTCTGTGGGGCAGCCTCCCTGGCTGTGGGGGGTGGAGTGAGGCTGGTTCAGGGGATCATAAAGAAGCTGACGAATGAACTGCTGCTGCCCAGGCTGGAAGAAGAGGAAAGCTGCTCCTGCTTCCAGTTTCCCTGCTATGACCTCTGCAGGCAGAACCCAGCAGGAAGCCAGCATAGCCTCCTCACAAAGCACGGTGTGGAAAGTTGGGTTTGGAAGATGGTGTGGAAGGAGATGATGAAGAGAGAGGTAGAGGCAGCATGATTTTGAGCTTTGTAGGCCTTTATCATGTGTTTGAGCATCATGACATAGTATTATTATCATCATTTTACTGATGTAAAATCTAATGCACAGAAGGTTACATGATACCCCAAATCATCTAGTCTTGTGAATCAGAGCATCATCTGTAGCATTGTTTGGGAGCTCAGTAGAAATGCCTCACTCCAAACCACTGTAATTTACATTTTTATGGATAATTTGCATTTTTATTAAGACCCTCCATTACCTTGAAAGAAAAACCTATCATTCAAGGAGAGGATTAAACAAGAGTCTTCTGACTTCCAGCCCTATGTTAGACCAGGCTGAGCAGTGGAACTTTGTTGCTTTGCATTTTGGTAAAAGGGAAAGTACTATTTAATCAAAAATTTTAATTAAAAATAGTTTGCCATAAGCCAGCCAGCTTCCTTATCATTGTTTTTTCTCTGATCAGTTATTTCCTTAGAAGTGAAAATCTTTTTTTCTTTTCTTTTTCTTTTTTTTTTTTTTTTGAGAGAGAGAGAGTGGGGGAGCAAGGGCAGAGGGCAGAGAGAGGCAGAGGGAGAGGGAGAAGGGAGAATCTTAAGCAGACTCCACACTGAGTGTGAGTCCTACCATGGCTCAACCTCATGACATGAGCCAAAACCAAGAGTCGGGCATTTAACTGACTGTGCCACCCAGGGATCCCTAAAACCTTCTCCTTATTTATTTATTTATTTATTTTTATTTTATTTTATTTTATTTTTATTTATTTATGATAGTCACACAGAGAGAGAGAGAGGCAGAGACATAGGCAGAGGGAGAAGCAGGCTCCATGCACCGGGAGCCTGATGTGGGATTCGATCCCAGGTCTCCAGGATCGCGCCCTGGGCCAAAGGCAGGCGCTAAACCGCTGCACCACCCAAGGATCCTCCTTCTCCCTTTTTAATGATGGTTTGCTGAGGCTATTTTTCAGTTTAAATAACAACCCTATAGCAAGTGAATAATATGTTAATTCTGGGGAATTTATTAACTCTGTGTCTATTTGGACTGATACTATGTTGAATGCTATACGAACAAACAGTGAAGAAAGAATAAATAATTTTCACACTCTTTGCCTGAATATTCAAGATTTGAGGTGACTTGTAAACAGCATAGGTAGTAATTAAAACAAAGAATAACAGAAAAATTAGTAGTATGGAACTATTTATTGGGTTTAGGGATTGGAATTAAGTCAAAAAACTTAGGCTGAAGGAACCTACTTCAGTTCTTCCTGAAATCCTGCCCAAAAAAGGAAATTTGCTGAGCTGCGATTTATGAGCCTCTAATAAAAGGATACTTGTCAATTAGGAGAGTAAACCTTGCTTTAACTTTGAAGAAGAAACTTACTGATCATTCTGATAATAGGACTTTGAATAACATTTGTATAGGGATTTTGAAAGAAGGTTGCCCAGAATGTAGAATTGTTAAGTAGCCGTTTTGACATAGGCATTTTTATTGATGCTAGAGTAAAATTGGCACGTGAGCTAAATTTCTAGTGGAGGCAGCAGTGCCTGCTGACATGGCTATCTCAAGAGAATCTAGAAAAGGTAATGATTCTCTAGTTCTCTTGGTTGTCATTTGTCTCAGACCTTCTCTGCCTGGGAAAGATGAAGTAGTGAGTGCTGATGATTAAAATTACTTGAGGAGCCTTTTCCAGAAACTGTTGCCATAGTTTCTTAGGGGAGGGCCCTATAGTTACTGGAAGCAAACAGATAGGGGTCTTGTGGAATATGAGTGATATTTTGTTTCTTGAGCTGGGTGCTGGTTACACAGGTGTATTCAGTTAGTGAAAACTATTTATAAAAGCTATATACTTCTGACATGTACTTTTCTGTATGTGTATTACTCTTTAGTGAAAGGTTTAAAAAAGACTTTTATCCCTTCAGTGTACGGGATTAGTTCCTGGGCATTAATGTTTTGTGAGTGCTCCAGTTTGTTTTTTTTTTCATGTGCCACCAAAAATGAGTAGCTTTATTACAAGCATTTCAAAATCACTGATAGGGATCCCTGGGTGGCGCAGCGGTTTAGCGCCTGCCTTTGCCCCAGGGCGCGATCCTGGAGACCCGGGATCGAATCCCACGTCAGGCTCCCGGTGCATGGAGCCTGCTTCTCCCTCTGCCTGTGTCTCTGCCTCTCTCTCTCTCTGTGACTATCATAAATAAATAAAAATTAAAACAAAAAAAAACAAAATCACTGATAACTTTAATGAATATTGCAAGTTATTTAAACGCTGATAATCTGTGTAGTAGACCAAAAGGAAATTCATATGTCCAAGTATCAGGGATGTGGGTCGGAAACTCTTGATAATAAGAATTTAAAGAGTATGACTAGTTCTCTTCACCAAGGAAAGGACACCTCTCATTTTTGCTTGAAGGCAGAGCTAACAACTTTGGATCTGTACATATACTTGAAAAATGCAACAGAAAGGTTATACATTAAAAAAAAAAAAAAAAGGTTATACACTAAAAGCATAAATTACTTTTATGTCAAGGATTTAAGGGTAGGAGATAACAGTTTCTATCTTTACTGTTAGAGGCACATTAATACTATGGAATGAATGATCTAAACAGGCTTGCAATCCTGTGACCAGAGTGAATTGATGGCTGAATATATGCCTGATAGCTAGAGAAATTAGCCCCCTGGTAACAGTAGTATTATTGATTTTTCCTCTTCAATATATTCACATGCTCAAGAATACTGGGCTTTGGTTATATTAAATTGTTCTCCTAAGATAAATTAGGTAAAACTTCTTGAGGTCATTCCCTCATGTGTGATTGGACTTTTTTTTTTTTTCCCAAGGGGATAGATGCTTTTCTTTTTAGTTATGAAGGGAGAGGATTTACCTGGTTCATCAGAGTTTTGTTGAATTACGTATCTGTTCAAAAGAAGGGAGGCTAGCAACACTTTGAAAATGAAATTAAGGAGACAGTTATATTCACAATAACATCAGTAAAAATAAAAAACTTAGCACTAGTGTAAGCCAATTGGTTTAAGATCTATGCATGAAAGCTATAACACATTGCTGAGAGGAATTAAAGTTCTAAATAAATGGATAGATATATCATTGGAAGAATCAATAGTGTTAAGATGGCAATTCTTTCCAAATAGATCTGTAGATTTAAGGCAATCTTGATCAAAATCCCAATAGGCTTTTTTTTTTTTTTTGGTAAATATTGACAAGCTGGTCCTAAAATACCCCAAGGACTAGTATATAGTTAAAACTAGTTGAGAGGTGCTGGTTGGCTCAGTCAACAGATCATGCAACTCTTGGTCTCAGTGTTGAGAGTTCAAGCCCCATGTTGGGTGCAGAAATTACTTAAAAATAAAATCTTTAAGAAAAAAAACCCAATTTTGAAAAGACCATGAATGTGTAGGGTTTAGATTCTCGGATTTCAAAACTGATTATAAACCTACAGTAACCAAGACAATATGGTATTAGAAGGATAAATACATATGTCAATGCAACAGAATAGAAAGTCCCAAACTAAACTTACCACATGTATGGTCAATTAATTTTTGAACAAAAGTACTGAAGTAATTCAGTGGGGGGTCGCCTGGGTGGCTCAGTGGTTGAGCATCTGCCTTCAGATCAGGGCGTGATCCCGGTATCCTGGGATCAAGTCCTACATTGGGCTCCCTGCATGGAGCCTGCTTCTGCCTCTGTCTCTGCCTCTCTCTCATGAATAAATAAATAAATAAATAAATAAATAAATAAAACCTTTAAGAAAAGTTACAAACATAGGTAACATATACCTATGTTTTGGGCCGCCCAGGTGGCTCAGCAGTTTAGCGCCGCCTTCAGCCCAGGACCTGATCCTGGATACCCATGATCGAGTCCCACGTCGGGCTCCCTGCGTGGAGCCTGCTTTTCCCTCTGCCTTTGTCTCTGTCCCTCTCTTTCTCTCTCTCTCTCTCTCTCTCTCTCTGTCTCTCATGAATAAATAAATAAAATCTTTAAAAAAAATAAAGTAATTCAGTGGGAAAGTCTTTTCAACAAATTGTGCTGGAACAATTGGATATTTATATACAAAAAGATAAACCTAAACTCAGCAAAAAAAGAAAAAAAGAAAAGAAAGAGGTGCTGATACATGCTAAAAAAAATGGATGAACCTTGAAAATATTGTGTTCAGTGGAAGAAGGAAGCCAATCACTGAAGTCTGTGTGTATTGTATGATTCCATTTACATGGAATATCCAAAATAGGCAAATCTATAGATCAGTGGTTGCCTAGGTCTTGGGATATGTAGGGAATGGAAAATAACTGGTAATAGACATGGAATTTGTTTCGAGGGTAATGAAAAGTTATTAGATCTTATTCAGTGTCTTAGATATGGTAATGACTGTACAACTTGTATTGGCTAAGTTTATGGTATATCAATTATATGTCAATGGAGATGCAATATATAACCTGTAGGCACTAGAAAGGCTAAAATCAAAAAGACCAATAATACCATGTGTTAGCAGGGATATGGAGAAAATTAGAGGCATCATACATTGCTGATGGAAATGTGAAATAATACAGCCACTTTAGAAAACTGGCTGGAAAAAAAAAAAAAAAAAAAAAGAAAGAAAACTGGCTGGCTTTTAAAAAGTTAAACATACGCTTACTATATTTTGACCCAATAATTGTACTCCTGGGTTTTTACTCAAGAGAAATGAAAAATATATTCACATGGACTTACTTGTACATGAATGTTCATAGCAGTATTATTCATAATAGCCCCAAACTGGAAAAAATCCAAATGAGTGGATAAACAAAATGTGGGCTATCCATTCAGTGCATCAACAAATATAAAAAGATCTATAAAGGGACGCCTGGGTGGCTCAGTGGTTTAGCGTCTGCCTTCGGCCCAGGGTGTGATCCTGGAGTCCTGGATCGAGTTCCACATTGGGCTCCCTGTGTGGAGTCTGCTTCTCCCTCTGCCTGTGTCTCTGCCTCTCTCTGTGTGTCTCTCTTGAATGAAAAAAAAAAGATCTATAAAAAGAAATGAACTGCTCATCCATACAGGATGAGCCATAAAACATTACACTAGTTAAAGAATCTAGACACTTAAGACTCTATACTATGTGGTTCCATTTATATAAGATTTCTAAAAAAGGCAAAATTATAAGAGACTGAAAGCAGGTCAGTAGTTGCCTGGTTCTGGGAGCAAAGATTAATCAATTATGCATACAGGAACTTTTTCAAGCAGTGGAAGTATTCTAAAACTGGATTATAGTAATAGTTGCACAATTGTATAAATTTGCTAAATTAAACTATAAATGAGTGAATGTTATGTACTGTAAATCATACTAAAAAGAAACAAACCAACCTGTTAAAACACCAGAGAGGACTGGGATGTAGACCTGTTTCACTTTGCTTCACATAAATATTTGATATTTCATATAAAATTACTGAAACTGAACTTTGGTTTATTTATTTATTTAAAGATTTTATTTGTTCACTCATGAAAGAGAGAGAGAGAGAGAGAGGCAGAGACACAGGCAGAGGGAGAAGCAGGCTCCATGCAGGGAGCCCGATGTAGGACTCGATCCTGGGTCTCCAGGATCCCACCCTGGGCCGAAGGCAGCGCTAAACCGTTGAGCCACCCGGACTGCCCAAACTTTGGTTTAAAAGACATCAAACTGTGATTATCTAGCATTTTGTTGTTTGCTGTCACTAAGCTGTGAGTTTTCTATTCATATGAGTTTCCTGGACACCTAAAGCATACCTCTTTAATTTTGAAGCATTGCCACTATTTGTGGTTTTTAAAAGATATTTGTTTATTTATTTATTTAAAGAGAGAGAGAGAAAGCACACGCATAAACTAGAGGGAGGGGCAGAGGGAGAGGAAAGAGAATCTCCAGCAGACTCCACACTTTGCATGGAGCCCAAAGTGGGGCTCCATCTTACAACCCTGAGATCATGACCTGAGCCAAAAGCAAGAGTTGGTTGCTCAATCAACTGAGCCACCCAGGTGCCCCTGAAACATAACTATCATTTGAATGTGTCTGTTTTGAAATAGTGTTAGCTGAACTTTTTTCTTTTTACATTCTTTTGGTTATAATCATTATATATACTTACTGTTTTCAAAGAATAAAAATGCCATCAGGGCTGTTGATGTTGGAGAGAAAGTTGCTTTATCCCTCATAAATCGTGTAAGACTGTTGTGCTTTTTGCTTTCCTTTGTATCCTCCCTTTTTGCTATATGTTTGCTCTTAGGAATCTTACTCTTTTCCAGGTATTGATTTTCCTCTTCTGTGGGCTAAAAAGGCATACAAATAAATTTTTTTTTTTTTTTTTTTACAAATAAATTTCTTAAAACTCTGAGTAAGTTGCAAGTGACTAGGTCCTCTTCACTAAGTGTATATAGACTCTAATATGTGACTTTTTGTTTGTTTCTTAGCTTTTTTTCTGGAAAGATGATATTGGCAGATAGTGACCTAAAGATAAACGAGGTATTATTGTGCTAGTGTGTTCCTTTCAGATTTTGGGTACCATGGTTTCAATTCTAGGCCAGCTTTGTATGGAGACAGAGTAAACAACCCCCCACCTTGCTACTTGGGGGCCCTTTACTTCTGCTTGCAAATATTCATTGACACTCTACCCTAATAGCAGTATTATTTTAAATTAAAATATAGATTCTTCTATATAATTGAACAATTTCACTTATAGATACATATTAGGTATATTTTTTTAAAGCAGGGACTCAAACAGGTACTTGTATACCAATGTTCATGGCAGTGTTATTCACAAAAGCAAAAGTTAGAAACAATCCACACATCCATCAACAGATGAATGGATAAGCAAAAAACCAAAATGTGGAATATGCACAGTGTTTTATTATTCAGCTATGAAAACGAATGAAATTCTAATACATGCTACAACATGGAAGAACCTTGAAAACGTAATACTAAATGAAATAAGCTAGACACAAAAAGGACAAATATTGTACAACTCCATTTATATTAGGTTCCTAGATTGGGTATTCATAGAGACAGTAAGATAGAGGTTATCAGGGAATGTGGAATTAATATTTAATGGGTATACACAGTCTCTGTTTGGGATCATGACAACATTCTGGAAATGAATGGTGTTAATAGTTGCACAGCATTGTGAATGTACTGTAATGCCACTGAACTGTACAAGTAAAAGTGGTTAAAATGGTAAACTTTATGTTGTGTATATATTACCACAATAAAAAGAAGTACAGATTTTTCTTTTTTTAAAATTTATTATTATTATTTTTATTTTTAAAGATTGTATTCATTTATTCATGAGAGAGAGAGGCAGAGACTCAGGCAGAGGGAGAAGCAGGCTCCATGCTGGGAGCCCGACATGGGAATCGATCCCGGTGCTTCAGGATCACGCCCTGGGCCAAAGGCAGGCGCCAAACCGCTGAGCCACCCAGGGATCCCCAGTACAGATTTTTTTGGTTCAGTTAAGTCTTCAAAACTTTAGTGTGAATGTTTCAGATATCCCTTTGGAAACAGATTTTGATAGAGCCCATAGGGTACTTCCCACCAGTGTAGGGAGATGCTTCTTGAGAGGAAGACGACATCCCCTGCATCACACAGTGTGCCCATGAAGTGCTAGTAACTTTGTCCTTTCATTTTCACTTCTAGGCTATCCATCCAGGATACGGTTTTCTTTCAGAAAACATGGAATTTGCCGAACTGTGTAAACAAGAAGGAATTATTTTTGTAGGTCCTCCTTCATCTGCAATTAAAGACATGGGTATAAAGAGGTATGAATTTATATCTTTTAAATATGACCATAGAAAGGTTATTTGAAATAGTTTCTGCAACCTGTAATAGATATGATCATTATAACCTTTGGTTGTCATAGGCATAAGTTATTCATCTGCCACTCCAGCGAGTTACAGAAAATGTTCATCTACTTAGGGTTTCTAATCAATGTATGAGTTAGTTTTAGGGATTAAAAACAAGGTGGGAAGAGCTATCACATGAAAAACTGGATTCCTAGTTATCACAGAAAACCTAATATTTTAATATTTGTGTTAATATTTGTTGTCTCAGACTGTATAGTGTTTTCTTTACCTATAGGATGTTATTTTTAAAGTTCCATTGTACTTATACACTGGGCTGTTTCTGTGTTTCCCTTCTATGAAATAACTCATAGGGATCCCTGGGTGGCGCAGCGGTTTGGCGCCTGCCTTTGGCCCAGGGCGCGATCCTGGAAACCCCGGATCGAATCCCACGTCGGGCTCCCGGTGCATGGAGCCTGCTTCTCCCTCTGCCTATGTCTCTGCCTCTCTCTCTCTCTCTCTCTATGTGACTATCATAAATAAATAAAATTAAAAAAAAAAAAAAAATTAAAAAAAAAAAAAAAAAAAAAAAAAAAGAAATAACTCATAGAATCAAAACATCTTACCTCCTTTGTTCAAAAGCACATCCAAATCCATTATGGCTGCTGCCGGAGTGCCTGTTGTGGAAGGTTATCATGGCGAGGACCAGTCAGATCAGTGCCTGAGGGAGCACGCGGGGAAAATCGGTTATCCTGTCATGATTAAAGCCGTCCGTGGTGGAGGAGGAAAAGTAAGATTGTGCGTGCTCGTGTTTTTCATTTCAGGCTAGGCTTCTTTGTTTTATTTAGGTTGTAGTCCTAACTATCTTGCCATCTTAGGGGATGAGGATCGTTAGATCTGAGGAAGAATTTCAAGAGCAGTTAGAATCAGCACGGAGAGAAGCTAAGAAGTCTTTCAATGATGATGCGATGCTGATTGAGAAGTTTGTGGACACGCCAAGGTGGGTTCACCTTTTTTTTTTCTGACTTAGCCTTTTAAAATTAAATTATAAATGAAATGCATGTAAATTATATGAAATATAAAGTTCTAATAGTACCATAGTACATTATCCCACCCCCCTGATGTAACCACTTAATGTGTAAGATGTGCATTCCTCCAAGCATTTCCTAGGGGAATAGAAATACATATACACACAGAATACAAAATACATTCAGAAGTACAGTGAGTTTAGTCTTACATAGTATCACATGCTAATATGACATCAGAGCCATCTTTCCATGCCAGTAAATGTAGGTCTACCCTATACTTTTTATTGAGCTTAATAAATCCATGATATAGATGTACCATTAATGTATTCAATCCATTTCTTGTTGATGGAACGTAGGGGTTTTTTTCAAAATAAAAAAATTCTTCTAAGAAATTTAGTTTTATGAAAGTCTGTAAGCATTGGTTGAGATGCTCAGAAATTGGGACTAGATACCTAAATTGAATTGATAGTGTTGACCAATAATAATACTAACATCTCACCTGTATATCATACTTAACCATTTGGCACAATCTAAGCATTTACATATACTAAATAATTTTGCTGTCCTAATTCTAGTCTAATTCCTGTAACAATCCTGTAGATAGGCCCTATTCCCATTTTACAGCTTAAGACCCTGAGGAACAGAGTGGTCATATGACTTGCTTGAAGTCTCCCAGCTGGGAAGTGGTAAAATTGGGATTTGAATTCAGAATTCACACTCTAAGCTACTACTAAACTGCTTTTCTAGGTACCACTGTAACAAATGCCATGTGAATTTCAAATTTTTTCATTTTCTGCAATTTTTTATATGTATTGCTTAAAATAAGATCTTGACTATAAAAGTTTCTTGTTTCATAGATTTTTTTGAAGATGTAAATTATTTACATGTGGAACGTTAGCTATATATTACCTCACATTGTAATTTGTTTGCCCGATAGCTAGGACTCCCAGGAATCAAAGACCTGGTAGTACATTTACTTTAATTTTCCCCTGTATATCACCTGGCATGCTACTTTCTTCATGACAAGCATCAACAATGATATCTTTTGAAATATAGAAGTAATATAAATACATTACAAGTGTGGAAAATACAGAAGATGGAAAACAAAGTCACTCATAATCTCATTCTCCTAATACAAGTAATAGTATTTCTGTATATATTCATTTTGTATTTTCTAGTAATATGACATTTTAATGTCATAATTACGCTGTTTTGTATGTTGCTAAATAATTACCTGTTGAGTTAATGGAGTGTCAGAAGATTGTCAAGGTGCTGCTTGTAACTCAGAAAAGGCCATATGAAGATGTTTTATAAATCTGCTCAGAACTATTGAGCTTATATGGAAGGCTGGGCTAGCAAACAGTCTTCAAAGTGTACTATTTTGGAGGATAAAAAAAGAAATCAGATTCCTTTCTTACTTCGAACTCAATATATATTCTAGATGGATTAAAAATGCAAATAGGAAAATAAAAACTGTAGAACTCTTAGAAAATATCAAGGCCGTCTTGGTAGACTCCAACTGTATCTGTCTCTCTAGCCAGATCCCAGCAGTGGCTGAACGGGAACAGCTGGGATTTGGTGCACCTCCTGGTTCTCAGACAGTGTGCTGCAGAATCTCCAAGTTAGATAAAGTAGCACAGAAAAAGGATTAGTCAGAAAGAGGAAAATAACAAGAGCAATATGATCACTACAGAAATCATAACAGAACACAGATCCTCAAAAAGCTTCCCTTGTAAGCTGCCAAAGGAATAAGTGTTTCCAACTTCTGAGAACTCAGAAAAGAGCTGTGTTGTGTTTCTAGTAGGTGTTCCTTTCAGAACCGAGAATTTCTGTTCTTCTGTCTCCTTCCTTGGAGAGCTAACAGATAAGGGAATGTCAGTGGAAGTGATTTTACAATTGGAATTTGAAAAACAAACCACTTAGTTCCAAGATGCAAAGAGCTAGGAAGTTGTCACTCACATCCAAAAAGTAAGTAAAAATCAGAGCAAAATGAAAGTCAGTGAATTTTTAGACCTATTAGAGAATGGGGCCTGCAGGGCAAACCATGACCCTGAAATCCGAACAGCATGTGTACACAGTGAATCATAGCTGGGATCCGCTTGCCTGTGGCAGAAGCCACTGGTGCCATAAACTGACAGGAACACTGGGGATTATGATACATTACTGGAGTCTGAGTATGGACTAGCTTGATAGTGAAAAACCCCTCACGGTCCCACGTTGTTATTATTTTGTCTTTTGACAATTTTTATTTTTAAAAAATCAACAGAAAAAACTTTTGCTGGTCACTCATTTCTCCATCATAGTGGTGAATATGTGAGGTGAACTACAGAGTGAACATATCAGAATAAACCTACCAAGAAGAATGCTTTCATGTTCACCAAATGGTTTGTTTACCCTTATTTTCCTAAGTGTTATGTGGATTTACTCTTAATATTATTTCTCATAATTTTACTCTGTTACATTCAACATTAAAATGACTTTTTATGATATAATATTAGTAATATTTTTAAAAAAATTAATGATCCATATGAATTTATTTCTTAACCTTCTTATGGATAAGCCATTGTAATTTTTAGTCTGCCTTAGTTTATAAAAGCTGACCATAAGGATGATTTTTAAAATTGCCCTGATCATGGGGCACCTGGGTGGCTCAGTTGATGAAGCAGCCAACTCTTGATTTCAGCTCAGGGCATGATTTCAGGGTCCTGGGATTGAGCTCATGTTGGGCTCCATGCTCAGCCGGGAGATTGAGATTCTCTATCTCCCTCTGCCCCACCCTCTACTTGCTGTTTCTCTCTCTCGCACTCTTGCTTTCAAAAGTAAATGAATAAATCATCAAGAAAATAATAAAAAATTAAATAAAAATCCTCTGATCATAAAAAAGTTTTCATTGGCTTTTCAAGAATACATGAAATGTGACTGTAATTTGTAATTTTGGTGTGAGATTTATCCGTGTTTTCCTTGCCCATTTGTACTTGTGACTTGCCCCTCCTCTGAGGTCATAAGTATAGTCTCCTATGTCTTATTTCCTAGTTACTTCATATATGTAGGTTTTTTTTCTAGAATGTTTATTCTACAAATGGAAACTTTTTCATTGGGTTTTTAAATAGGCATGTAGAAGTCCAGGTGTTTGGTGACTATCATGGCAACGCTGTGTACTTGTTTGAAAGAGACTGTAGTGTACAGAGGAGACATCAGAAGATCATTGAGGAAGCCCCAGGGGTAAGGACCTTATAATGAAATTTGCAAGCTTTTCTGTAGGGTAAACCTGAATCACTCTTATTTTCAAATCAGAAATCTGTGAAGTTAGTGTCTCCTCCAAAGTCCTGCTGAATAACTGCTTCCCAGTAGTAATATAATGATAAAGCCCTAGTGAAGCCTTGGCAATGAGGAGGGGCTTGGTATTCTCAAGTTACCATGCTAAGGGCACAATCGGGCCATGATCCTTCTGGATGATATCTAGGAAAATCTACTCTGATCCAAGTACAGGCTGTCCCTGACTTCACGATGGTTCAACTTAGAATTTATTGGCTTTATGGTGGTGTAAAAGTGATACATAGTAGAAATACTTCGAATTTTGAATTTTGATCTTTTCCTGGGCTCTATAAATGGTATGATACTCTCCTGGGCAGCAGCTGTGACCCCAGCTCCCAGTTAGCCACATAGTCTGGAGGGTAAACAACTGATACGCTTAAAATCATTCTTAACAGTATGTGTTCTTAGACTCTCTGAACTCAGTATTCAACAAATTATGTGAGATATTCAGCCCTTATATTATAGGACTCTGCCCAATTGTAGGCTAATGTAAATGTTCTGAGCACATGTGAGGTAGACTAGGCTAAGTTAGGTTTAGTAGGTTACATGTATTTAAATGCATTTTCAACTACCAGTATTTTCAACTTATGATGGGTTTATCTGGACATAAGCCCACTGTAGATTGAACAAGATCTGTATCTGACTTGGAGTGAGCAATTGTATAATATTTCCATGTAGATTTTAAATTGTACTTAATGGGAATATTTGAGGAATGCATTAGCCTGATTCGTTGAATGTATTTTTTATAAAGATTCTTTTATTTTAACTATTTCAGGTATCCCTCAAATATATTAGTCATCTTCCTGCCATTGAGGTTTATTGTAGAGGAGAGAGATTTGCTCATATTTGGCAATGTTTGCCCCCTTGAAATTAATTGTTTACATCTCTTTGGGTCTACGTTGATTGGTTAGGTTGTCCTTTAAGTCAAATCTTACTCCTGTAATTACCTCTTTTTAGATTTACATTTCTTTCTTTTTTATTAAGGATTTTATTTATTTATTCATGAGAGACAGAGAGAGAGAGAGGCAGAGACACAGGCAGAGGGAGAAGCAGGCTTCATGCAAGGAGCCTGACGTGGACTCAATCTGGGACTCCAGGATCACGCCCTGGGCCGAAGGCAGGCGCTAAACCGCTGAGCCACCCAGGCATCCCTGGATTTATATTTCTTTTGAGCCTACTACTGCCATAGGCCTCTTTCTTGTCTGGGGTTTTGTACTTTTTTTTTTTTTTTTTTTCAGTAGGTACTTCTAAAAAGTCAGGTATCTGGGGTTTCTGGCTAATCAGTTTGTTGTTCTCATCTATTCAAATTTTAATTTCTGTTACAGAGTAAATTATATTGTTCAAAGTAAATATCAACAGTAGTTTCAGTAAAGCCTTATTTTGAAGCAATGATTATGTAAATATATGTCTATAGGGCACTGTTTTAAAATGCTAGAAAACCTTTTCCTACTTTTTAATCTACTTTTCTTTTAATGAACCTTTCTTATTAACTTGGAATCTTAAGGTTTACCATTATTCCAAGATACATTGGAATAACATGGACACATTGGACACATGGCCCAGATTGCTCTACCATCTTTAAACAAAATAGGAATCATTCAAAATTTTCATATTGATACATATAGTTGGATATATAGTCCTGAAAATTCTTATTTAGGTACAAAGGAGATAGATCATTATGCTGAATAATATCTACAGTTTATGGAAATTAACAGAACCACTAAACTTTGGCTTAGGGACAGTTGACTGTGGTGTAGGACATATTTCTTGATGAAATGTTTAGCATTAACTGTTTATCCTTTCCCTTTAAGGTACTATTTGATATCTAGAAATGCAGTATCAGATGTTAAGGGAAATTAGTAGTAGGCAAATTAGTAGTAGGAAATTAGTTAGTAGGGCAAAGTACTAATGGAAATTTATTTTGAATATTTTTTCATAGCCTGGCATTAAACCTGATGTAAGAAAGAAGCTTGGAGAAGCTGCAGTCAGAGCTGCTAAAGCTGTAAATTATGTTGGAGCAGGTATGCTAAGATTTACTTTGTATAGAGGAAAAGAAATAATCATTTATTTATGTTCAGAAGGCAAAAGAAATATACAACTTTTAAATCACTGGCTTTCAAACCAATTATATCCACATTAAGAAATACATTTTGAGACCCAGTATATACACATAAGTATTTATGTTTCTATACATACTTGGGAAAAAAAATCACTAAACAGTACTTAACCCTAGTTATGTGTAATGCTATTTGATATTTTCTATCCCATTTTAAAATAAAACCATTTTATCTAAAATAAACCATGGAGGGCAGCCCCCATGGCACAGTGGTTTAGCGCCGTCTGCAGCCCAGGGCATGATCCTGGAGACCCTAGATCGAGTCCCACGTTGGGCTCTCTGCGTGGAGCCTGCTTCTCTCTCTGCCTCCCCCCTCCCCCCGCATCTCTATGAATAAATAAAGTCTTTAAAAAAATAAATAAATAAAATAAAATAAACCATGGAGCAGAAAGTACAGAGAGTTCCCATATTGCCTATCTCCACACTTGCACAGCCTCCCCAACTATCAGCATCCCAGACCAGAGGGGTTCATTTGTTACAATCAGCAAACCTACAGTGATACATCCTTATCACCCATAATCTATCATTTACATTAGGGTTCACTCTTGATATTGTATGTACTACTGACATTGTTGCACAGTATACATTTAGAGAAATGTATAATGACATGAATCCACCATTGTATCATATGAGTACTTTTTTTAAGATTTTATTTACTTGAGAGAGAAGGTGAGCACTAGAAGGTAGCGGGGGAGTCAGAGGGAGAAGCAGATTCTCTGTGAGCAGGGAGCTCAATGCAGGCCAGATTGTTGAGGATCATGACCTGAGCAGAAGGCAGACACCCAACTGACTAAGCCACCCAGGTGCTCCCAGAGTCCTTTCAGTGCCCTAAATATCCTCTGTGCTCTGCTCTTTTCCCTTCCTGTCTTTAACTCCTGACAGTCACTGATCTTTCTGTTGCCTCCATAGTTCTGCCTTTTCATACAGTGTGTAGACCTTTCAGATTGGCTTCTTTCACTTAGTAATATGCATTTAAGCTTCCTCCATGTTCTCTCATGGCTTGATCATTTCTGTTTAGTGTTGAATAGTGTACTCCATTTCCTAGATGTACCACAATTTATCTGGTCACCTACTGAAGGACATCTTGATTGCTTTCTAGGTTTGGCAGTTACAAACAAAACTATTATAAAAATCTGTGTGCAGAGTTCTCTGTGGACATAGTTTCAATTTATTTACTAAACACCAAGAAATTGATCACTGGATCATATGGCAAGAGTATGCTTAGTTTTGTAAGAAACTGCCAAACTTTCTTCCAGAGTGACTGTAACATTTTGCATTTCCACCAGCAATGTATGAGAGTTCCTGTTGCTTTATATCTTCACTAGCATTTGGTATTATCCATGTTCCATTCTAATAGGTGTGCAGTGGTATCTCATTTTAATTTGTATTTCCTTAATATGATGAGTGGAGCATCTTCTCATATGCTTACTTACCATCTGTGTTTCTTCTTTAGTGAGGTCTGTTCAGGTGTTTTGCCCACTTTTTAAATTGGTTTGTTTGCTTTTTCTTATTATTGAGTTTTAAGAATTCTTAGTACAATTTGGACCATAGTCCTTTACAGAGGTATCTTTTGCAAATATTTTCTCACAATCTGTGGTTTGTCTTCTCATTCTCTTGACATTATCTTTTGCAGAGCATAAGTTTTTTAAATGTAGTAAAGCCTGCCTTATCAATTATTTAATGAATTATGCCTTTTTTGTTGGCATAATTTTGTATGCTTTCTTGTTGTATCTAAAAAGGCATTACCATACTCAAGGTCATGTAGATTTTCTCCTGCTATCTTCTAGGAATTTTATAGTTTTATGTTCCAAATTTGGTCTATGGTCCTTTTTAAGTTAATTTTTCTGAAAGTGTAAGATTTGTGTGTAGATTGTGTGTGTGTATGTGTGTAGACATAGAGTTATTCTAGCACCATTTTTTTAAAAGACTGTCTTTGCTCCATTGTATTGCCTTTGCTCCTTTGTCAGAGATCAATTGGCTATATTTATATGGGACTATTTCTGGACTACCTGCTCTCTTCCATTGATCTATTTGTTCTTTCTCCAGTATTTCAGTATTTTGAATACTGTAGCTTTATAGTAAATCTTGAACTCAGATAGTGTCCATCCTCCAACTTTGTAATTCTCCTTCAATATTGAATTGCCTATTCTGAGTCTTTTGCCTCTCCCTATAAAACACTAGAATCAGTTTTTTGATATTCACAAAATAACTTGCTGGGATTTTAATTGGAATTGTGTTGTCTCTATACAGTAAGTTGGGAGAACTCACATCTTGACAATGTTGAGTCTTCCTATCCATGAACATGGAATATCTCTCCATTTTGTTCTTCCTTGACTTCTTTCATCAGTTTTGTAATTTCCTCATATGGATCTTATACATCTTTTGTTAGATTTATACCTATTTCATTTTGGAGGTGCTTGTATAGATGGTATTGTGTTTTTAATTTCAAATTCTACTTGTTCATCATAGGTATATAGGAAAACAGTTGACTTTTGTATATTAACCTTTTTTTTTTTTTTTAAGATTTTATTTATTTTTTCATGAGAGGCAGAGACAAAGGCTGAGGCAAAAGTAGGCTCCATGCAGGGAGCCTGATGTGGGACTCGATTCCAGGACTCCAGGATCATGCCCTGAGCCAAAGGCAGACGCTTAACCACTGAGCCACCCAGGCGTCCCATATATCCTGCAAGCTTATTATGATCACTTA
The DNA here is from genome assembly GCF_053574225.1 of Canis aureus. Classification (NCBI taxonomy): domain Eukaryota; kingdom Metazoa; phylum Chordata; class Mammalia; order Carnivora; family Canidae; genus Canis; species Canis aureus. The sequence continues at coordinate 20,656,979 of NC_135641.1, read as the reverse complement.
TTAGTTCCAGAAGGTTTCTTTGGTAAATTCTTTTGGATTTTTCTACATAGACAAGTCATCTGTGATTAGACAGTTTCATTTCTTCCTTCCCAATCTCTATACCTTTTCCTTTTCTTGTCTTATTGCATTTCTAGGGCTTCTAGTATAATGTTGAAAAGGAGTGGTGAGAGTGGATGTCCTTCCCTTATTTCTTATCTTGGTGTGAAATCTTCTAGTTTCTCACCATTAAATACAATGTTAGCTATGTGTTTTTGTAAATCTCCTTTATCAAATTAGGAAGTTCCTTTGTATTCCTAATTTGTTGAGAGTTTTTATTATAATTAGGTACTGAATTTTATCCGGTGTTGTTCTGCATCTATTATTACAGTCATAGGGTTATTCTTTAGCTTGTTGATGTGATGGATTACATTAATTGATTTTCAAATGTTGAACCAGCCTTGCATACCTGGGATAAGTCCCACTTGGTCATGGTATATGCTTATTTTTATACATTGTTATTTTTGCTTTGCTAACATTTTTGTTGAGGATTATTGCATCCATGTTTATAAGAGATATTGATTTGTAGTTTAGTTTTTTTGTAATATCTTTCTCTGGTTTTAATATTAAGGTAATGCTGATCTCATAAAATGAGTTAAGAAACAGTCTGTCTTCTGTGTTCTCAAAGAGATTATAGCAAATTGGTATAAATTCTACTTTCAGTGTTTGGTAGAACTCACCAGTGAACCTCTATTTTGGAGGTTTTGGAAGTTATTAATGATTATTTCAACTTCCTTAGTAGATATAGGCCTATTCAGATTGTTTCGGAGTGATTTTCTCTTGTGTGACTTTTGGCAGATTGTGTCTTTCAAGGAGTTGGTCTGTTTCATCCAGGTTATCAAATTTATGGGCATAGAGTTGTTCATAATATGCTTTTAATATCTATTAACCATAAGAGCCATAGTAATTTCTCTTCTTTCATTTCTGATATTAATAATTTGTCTCTTCTCTCTTTTTTTTCTTAAACAACTTGACTAGAGGCTTATGTATGTAACTGATCTTTTCAAAAAACCAATTTCTGGTTTTATTTGTTTTTTCTATAGATTTCTACTTTATTATTTCTTCTCTCTTGCTTACTTTGGAATTAATTTGCTGTTCTTTTTCTAGTTTCCTAAAATGGAAGCTTAATTTTAGATCTTTCTTCTCTTCAAATATATGGATTAAGTGCTATAAATTTCCCTTTTCCCTCCAAGCATTGCTTTCAGGGCATCCCACAAATTTTGGAAAGTTGTATTTCTATTTTCATTTAGTTTAAAGTATTTTTAAGCTTCACTTGGGATTTCTTCTTTGTCTTATGTGTTACTTGGTACTGTGTTATTTAGGCTGCAAGTATTTGGGGATTTTTTTCCCAGCTATCTTTTTGTTACTGATTTCTGGTTCAATTGATTTTTAATTTAATTGTGGTCCTGAAAAAAAAAAAAATTTGGTCTTGGCAAACATTTTATGATATCTATTCTTTCAAATTTGTTAAAGTCTTTTCTGTGACTCTGAATATGGTCTGTCTTGGTGAGTGTTCCATGTGAATTTGAGAATATGTAATCCAGTATTGTTGGATAAAGTAGTCTATAGACACTGAGTATATCCAATTTATTGATGATGCTATGGAGTTCAACTATGTCCTTACTTATCTGCCTGCTAGATTTGTCCATTTCTGATAGAGGGGTGTTAAAATCTCCAGCTGTTTTAATAGATTCATCTATTTGCAGTTTTCAGTTTTTATTCCATGTATTCTGACACTCTCTTCTTAGGTATATACCCGTTAAGGTTATGTCTTTTTGAAGTATTGACCTATGTCATTGTCCTCCTCTCTAAAGAACATTTCTTGCAAGATAGATCTACTGCCAATAAATTCTCTCAACTTTTGTTTGTTTGTTTATGCATATGTTACACCTTTTCTAGTTGTCCACAGTTCTTGGATATTTTGCTTTGTTTTTTTCAGTCTGTCTGTCTTTGCCTTTAGTTTTGGAAGTTTCTGTTGTCATATCCTCAAGCTCAGAGATTCTTGCCTTAACTGTGTCCCGTCTACCAATGAGCCGACCAAAGGCATTCTTCATTTCTATCACAGTGCTTTGATCTCTAACATTTCTTTTTGATTCTTTGAAATCATTTATTTGAATTTCTATGTTTTTATTTATATTATCCATGTGGGTTCTTGCATGTGTCTAGTTTTTCCATTAAAGCTCTTAGTGTACTAATCAAAATGTTTTTAAGTTCTTGGTCTGATTATTCCAACATTTCTGTCATATCTGAGTCAGGTTCTGATGTTTATTCAGTTTCTTTAATAAACTGTGTTTATTGCCTCTTATGCCTTGTGATTTTTTTCTCAATAGCCAGACCTGAGGTACCAGGTACAAAGAACCATGGTAAAGAGGTCTTTAGTCATGTGGTGATTAGGTGTGGGGAAGATGAAGTGTTTTGTAGTTGTATGATTATGTCTACATTTTTTGGTGAGCTTGTGCCGTGAACTGTGAATTTCACCAGTGCATCTCAGTTTGTTTTTTGCTTATTCACTGATTTATTCACTTATGGGGGACAGGGTGGCTGGAGTTGTATATTTCCCTTCCTCCAGTTATGTTAATTAGGCTCTAATGAAACCCTTGTAGTTTAGACTTTAGTAAAATATGGACAAATCTTGTTTAGAACAGAACTTTGGTGGTAGCCCGGGTGGCTCAGCGGTTTAGTGCTGCCTTTGGCCCAGGGCGTGATCCTAGAGACCCGGGATCGAGTCCCATTTCGGGCTCCCTATGTGAAGCCTGCTTCTCCTGCTGTCTGTGTCTCTGCCTCTCTCTCTCTCTCTCTCTCTCTCTCTCTTTGTGTCTCTCATGAATAAATAAATAAAATCTTTAAAAAAAAAAAGAACAGAACTTGGTTTACTTCAAATGGTTCCTTTTCTCCTTTCACTGCTAGAGACTCAAGGGGATTTTTTTCCAGTATTCACTGTAAGGACCTATTAGAGCTTCTGGAGCTAAACACAAAAGTTTGAGGAGGCTGTCCTTGGAGTTTATAATGCTCACAGTTTTCCACACTGAGCAACTAGCAACATATTAGTTGTAACCCAGTTTTTCTGTCTGGTACTTGTTCCCTAAGAAGTTTTGTTCATGGGTCTCTGTTCCAGTAAGTTGTGACTCTCTATTTGCCTGTCTGTCTCTCTTAATTGGGGCGGGGGTGGTGGTGGTGGTGGTGGTGGTGGTGGTGGTGGTGCAGCAGTTTGCCCTGTGACCTCATACCTCCAATGGATCTGAGAAAAATTGTTGATTTTTCAGTTTATTTGGCTTTTTACTCTTGTCAGGGTAGAATGGTGACTTCTTAGTTTCTTATGGGCCAGAAACTGGAAGTCTTCACTGAATTTTTACAAGCCACTAATGGGTTATGACCCACAGTTTGAAAAACAGTCTTAAGTTATAAGGAACTAACTTTCAGCTAAGTGAAACAAAACTCAAACACAAAACACTGCATAGTATATGATTTCATTTATGTAACATACTAGAAAAAAGTATGGCTGCCTGGAGCCCAATGACCTGGGGAAGGGACTGACTGCAAAGGAGAACAAGGGAACATCTTGGATAATGGAAATATTTTGCATTTTCGTGGTGGTAGTAGTGGTTTTATCACTCTATTCAATTTCTGAAACTCAAGATACTTCCCTACACCTAAAACAGATACATTTTATTATATGAAATGATACCTTAATAAAATTGGGAAAGATGAAGATTTAGTTGCTAAGCAATCTTCTAGTGGGTCACCAGCAAAAGGACTTTTAAAGGAAACCTCCAACAATCAGGAGGAAAAAATGTTGTATTTTTTCTACTGGATTAGAGTGAGATGGAATGTGAGAACGTGAGGTTCCAGGGGTCTTTGTGCCCTGAAGCCAAAACACATGGCCCAACCATGTTCTCATTGCTGCAACAGCTGACACTACTCATAACTTGGACTTACTATTTGCTCAAAACCCTGAGCATGCTTTTCTATTGCGAGATTTCATGTGGCTCCCTATTTTTTAATTAAGAATCATTTGCTGCTGCAAAATGTGAGATATTCTCTTCACAAACTGCAAAATGTTTACCATTGAATGAAGGCAGCATTAAATGTTGATGTGATTTGACTCTCTAATTTCTTTTTTTTTAATTTATTTTTTATTGGTGTTCAATTTACTAACATACAGAATAACCCCCAGTGCCCGTCACCCATTACTCCCACCCACCGCCCTCCTCCCCTTCTACCACCCCTAGTTCGTTTCCCAGAGTTAGCAGTCTTTACGTTCTGTCTCCCTTTCTGATATTTCCCACACATTTCTTCTCCCTTCCCTTATATTCCCTTTCACTGTTATTTATATTCCCCACAAGAATGAGAATATATAATGTTTGTCCTTCTCCGACTGACTTACTTCACTCAGCATAATACCCTCCAGTTCCATCCACGATGAAGCAAATGGTGGGTATTTGTCATTTCTAATAGCTGAGTAATATTCCATTGTATACATAAACCACATCTTCTTTATCCACTCATCTTTCGATGGACACCGAGGCTCCTTCCACAGTTTGGCTATTGTGGCCATTGCTGCTATAAACATCGGGGTGCAGGTGTCCCGGCATTTCATTGCATCTGTATCTTTGGGGTAAATCCCCAACAGTGCAATTGCTGGGTCGTAGGGCAGGTCTATTTTTAACTCTTTGAGGAACCTCCACACAGTTTTCCAGAGTGGCTGCACCAGTTCACATTCCCACCAACAGTGTAAGAGGGATCCCTTTTCTCCGCATCCTCTCCAACATTTGTTGTTTCCTGCCTTGTTAATTTTCCCCATTCTCACTGGTGTGAGGTGGTATCTCATTGTAGTTTTGATTTGTATTTCCCTGATGGCAAGTGATGCAGAGCATTTTCTCATATGCATGTTGGCCATGTCTATGTCTTCCTCTGTGAGATTTCTCTTCATGTCTTTTGCCCATTTCATGATTGGATTGTTTGTTTCTTTGGTGTTGAGTTTAATAAGTTCTTTATAGATCTTGGAAACTAGCCCTTTATCTGATATGTCATTTGCAAATATCTTCTCCCATTCTGTAGGTTGTGTTTTAGTTTTGTTGACTGTATCCTTTGCTGTGCAAAAGCTTCTTATCTTCATGAAGTCCCAATAGTTCATTTTTGCTTTTGTTTCTTTTGCCTTCGTGGATGTATCTTGCAAGAAGTTACTGTGGCCGAATTCAAAAAGGGTGTTGCCTGTGTTCTTCTGTAGGATTTTGATGGAATCTTGTCTCACATTTAAATCTTTCATCCATTTTGAGTTTATCTTTGTGTATGGTGAAAGAGAGTGGTCTAGTTTCATTCTTCTGCATGTGGATGTCCAATTTTCCCAGCACCATTTATTGAAGAGACTGTCTTTCTTCCAATGGATAGTCTTTCCTCCTTTATCGAATATTAGTTGACCATAAAGTTCAGGGTCCACTTCTGGGTTCTCTATTCTGTTCCATTGATCTGTGTGTCTGTTTGTGTGCCAGTACCACACTGTCTTGATGACCACAGCTTTGTAGTACAACCTGAAATCTGGCATTGTGATGCCCCCAGATATGGTTTTCTTTTTTAAAATTCCCCTGGCTATTCGGGGTCTTTTCTGATTCCACACAAATCTTAAAATAATTTGTTCTAACTCTCTGAAGAAAGTCCATGGTATTTTGATAGGGATTGCATTAAACGTGTAAATTGCCCTGGGTAACATTGACATTTTCACAATATTAATTCTGCCAATCCATGAGCATGGAATATTTTTCCATCTCTTTGTGTCTTCCTCAATTTCTTTCAGAAGTGTTCTATAGTTTTGAGGGTATAGATCCTTTACCTCTTTGGGTAGGTTTATTCCTAGGTATCTTATGCTTTTGGGTGCAATTGTAAATGGGATTGACTCCTTAATTTCTCTTTCTTCAGTCTCATTGTTAGTGTATAGAAATGCCACTGATTTCTGGGCATTGATTTTGTATCCTGCCATGCTACTGAATTGCTGTATGAGTTCTAGCAATCTTGGGGTGGAGACTTTTGGGTTTTCTATGTAGAGTATCGTGTCATTGGCGAAGAGGGAGAGTTTCACTTCTTCTTTGCCAATTTGACTGCCTTTTTAATGTCTTTTTGTTGTCTGATTGCTGAGGCTAGGACTTCCAGTACTATGTTGAATAGCAGTGGTGAGAGTGGACATCCCTGTCTTGTTCCTGATCTTAGGGGAAGGGCTCCCAGTGCTTCCCTATTGAGAATGATATTTGCTGTGGGCTTTTCGTAGATGGCTTTTAAGATGTTGAGGAATGTTCCCTCTATCCCTACACTCTGAAGAGTTTTGATCAGAAATGGATGCTGTATTTTGTCAAATGCTTTCTCTGCATCTAATGAGAGGATCATGTGGTTCTTGGTTTTTCTCTTGCTGATATGATGAATCACATTGATTGTTTTACGGGTGTTGAACCAGCCTTGTGTCCCGGGGATAAATCCTACTTGGTCATGGTGAATAATTTTCTTAATGTATTGTTGGATCCTATTGGCCAGTATCTTGTTGAGAATTTTTGCATCCATGTTCATCAGGGATATTGGTCTGTAATTCTCCTTTTTGGTGGGGTCTTTGTCTGGTTTTGGAATTAAGGTGATGCTGGCCTCATAGAACGAATTTGGAAGTACTCTATCTCTTTCTATCTTTCCAAACAGCTTTAGGAGAATAGGCATGGTTTCTTCTTTAAACGTTTGATAAAATTCCCCTGGGAAGCCATCTGGCCCTGGACTCTTGTGTCTTGGGAGGTTTTTGATGACTGCTTCAATTTCCTCCCTGGTTATTGGCCTGTTAAGGTTTTCTATTTCTTCCTGTTCCAGTTTTGGTAGTTTGTGGCTTTCTAGGAATGCGTCCATTTCTTCTAGATTGCCTAATTTATAGCTGTTCATAATATGTTTTTAAAATCGTTCGTATTTCCTTGGTGTTGGTAGTGATCTCTCCTTTCTCATTCATGATTTTATTAATTTGAGTCTTCTCTCTCTTCTTTTTAATAAGGCTGGCTAATGGTTTATCTATCTTATTCTTTCAAAGAACCAACTCCTGGTTCTGTTGATCTTTTCCACAGTTCTGGTCTCGATTTCGTTGAGTTCTGCTCGAATCTTTATTAACTCTTCTTCTCCTGGGTGTAGGATCTATTTGCTGTTTTTTTCTCTAGCTCCTTAGGTGTAAGGTTAGCTTTTGTATTTGAGTTCTTTCCAGTTTTTGAATGGATGCTTGTATTGCGATGTATTTCCCCCTTAGGACTGCTTTTGCTGCATCCCAAAGATTTTGAACGGTTGTATCTTCATTCTCATTAGTTTCCATGCATCTTTTTAATTCTTCCTTAATTTCCTGGTTGACCCTTTTATCTTTTAGCTGGATGGTCCTTAACCTCCACGTGTTTGAGGTCCTTCCAAACTTCTTGTTGTGATTTAGTTCTAATTTCAAGACATTATGGTCTGAGAATATGCAGGGGACGATCCCAATCTTTTGGTATCGGTTCAGACCCGATTTGTGACCCAGTATGTGGTCTATTCTGGAGAAAGTTCCATGTGCACTTGAGAAGAATGTGTATTCAGTTGAGTTTGGATGTAAAGTTCTGTAGATATCTGTGATATCCATCTGGTCCAGTGTATCATTTAAAGCTCTCGTTTCTTTGGAGATGTTGTGCTTAGAAGACCTATCGAGTATAGAAAGAGCTAGATTGAAGTCACCAAGTATAAGTGTATTATTATCTAAGTATTTCTTCACTTTGGCTAATAATTGATTTATATATTTGGCAGCTCCCACATTCGGAGCATATATATTGAGGATTGTTAAGTCCTCTTGTTGGATAGATCCTTTAAGTATGAGATAGTGTCCCTCTTCATCTCTCACTACAGTCTTCGGGGTAAATTTTAGTTTATCTGATATAAGGATGGCTACCCCTGCTTTCTTTTGAGGACCATTCGAATGGTAAATGGTTCTCCAACCTTTTATTTTCAGGCTGTAGGTGTCCTTCTGTCTAAAATGAGTCTTTTGTAGACAGCAAATAGATGGGTCCTGCTTTTTTATCCAGTCTGAAACCCTGTGCCTTTTGATGGGGTCATTAAGCCCGTTCACGTTCAGAGTTACTATTGAGAGATATGAGTTTAGTGTCATCATGATAACTATTCAGTCCTTGTTTTTGTGGATTGTTCCACTGAACTTCTTCTTAAAGGGGAATTTTAAGAGTCCCCCTTAAAATTTCTTGCAGAGCTGGTTTGGAGGTCACATATTCTTTCAGTTGCTGCCTGTCTTGGAAGCTCTTTATCTCTCCTTCCATTTTGAATGAGAGCCTTGCTGGATAAAGTATTCTTGGTTGCATGTTCTTCTCATTTAGGACCCTGAATATATCTTGCCAGCCCTTTCTGGCCTGCCAGGTCTCTGTGGAGAGGTCTGCTGTTACCCTAATACTCCTCCCCATAAAAGTCAGGGATTTCTTGTCTCTTGCTTCTTTAAGGATCTTCTCTTTATCTTTGGAATTTGCAAGCTTCACTATTAAATGTCGAGGTGTTGAATGGTTTTTATTGATTTTAGGGGGGGATCTCTCTATTTCCTGGATCTGAATGCCTGTTTCCCTTCCCAAATTAGGAAAGTTTTCAGCTAGGATTTGTTCAAATACATATTCTGGCCCTCTGGCCCTTTCGGCGCCCTTGGGAACCCCAATTAAATGTAGGTTTTTCTTCCTCAGGCTGTCGTTTATTTCCCTTAATCTATCTTCATGGTCTTTTAATTGTTTGTCTCTTTTTTCCTCAGTTTCCCTCTTTGCTATCAACTTGTCTTCTATGTCACTCACTCGTTCTTCCACCTCGTTAACCCTCGTCGTTAGGACTTCTAGTTTGGATTGCATCTCATTCAATTGATTTTTAATTTCTGCCTGATTAGCTCTAAATTCTGCAGTCATGAAGTCTCTTGAGTCCTTTATGCTTTTTTCTAGAGCCACCAGTAGCTGTATAATAGTGCTTCTGAATTGGCTTTCTGACATTGAATTGTAATCCAGATTTTGTAACTCTGTGGGAGAGAGGACTGTTTCTGATTCTTTCTTTTGAGGTGAGGTTTTCCTTCTAGTCATTTTGCTCAGTGCAGAGTGGCCAAAAGCAAGTTGTATTGGGAAAATGAGAAAAAGAGAGGAGAGAAAGAAGGAAAGAAAAGAGAAAGAGAAAAGAAAAGAAGAAAAAGAAAGAAAGGAAAAAAAGGGGTGGGGGAAGGAAACAAATCAAAAAGCAAAACAAAACAAAACAACAACAAAAAGAAAAAAGAAAAAAAAGAACCACGGGGAGTATCTTCTGATTCTGTGTACTTTAAGTCCCTTGGCTTCCCCTGGAACTTCTCCGTCTAGCTGGTGTTCTGGGGGAGGGGCCTGTTGTGCTGATTTTCAGGTGTTAGCACTTGGGGGAGCTGCTCTGCCCCCTGCCTGGTGCAGGGCTCAGTGGGGGTTGTTCACCCCGTGAGGCCGCAGGAGGAACAGCCCCAGTGGCGGGGCCAGCTCTGGAAACCTGGATTCAGCCCCGGCAGGAACTCCGGAGCTCTCCGTCTGCAGGGCCTGGAGGCTCCGGGGCGGGGCCGCTGATCTGCTCAGCTCGGGGCAGGAGCGTCCTTGCTGTCCTGGGCCCTCCCGGCCTCTGTCTGTCCCGGGGGACGCCGGATCCTGGGCTGTGTCCCGGCGCCCAGTGCTCCGGAGCCTGCGCTGTTGGATTCGCGCTCCGGGTGGCACAGCCCCCTCCGTGGAGCCGCCCCGAGCCCCTCCAAGCTGCTCCGGGTCCCGCCGTGCGCGCTGCAGCCCTTAGGGAGCTCGGCGCACTCTCCTGGGCGAGCAGTTGCTCTGTTACTGTCCCAGGGAGCCTGAGGGCATCCTCGCCCTCCTGGGGTCCTGCTCCAACTCCCTGCGAGCCCCTTTCCGCCCGGGAAGGTTGGTGCAGTTCCTGTTTGCTCTCCCGTCCTGGGGACACTCGCCCCGGCCTCAGCCCGGCTCCTCGCGGGGCCCCTCCCCCTTGGACGCCTTTGTTTCATTTCTTTTTTCCCGTCTTCCTACCTTGATAGAAGCGCGAACTCTTCTCACTGTAGCATTTCTGGTGTTCTCTCTTTAATTCTCAGGCCAAATTCATAGATTTTCAGGATAATTTGAAGGTTTTCTAGGTAATTTGGTGGAGACAGGTGATTTGGAGACCCTACTCTTCCGCCATCTTGCCCCAGTCCCCCGACTCTCTAATTTCAGGCGACTCTTAATAAGAGATTCATAAGAGATTCTAGGAAACAAACTGAGGGTTGCTGGGGGGTGGGAGTAGAGGAATGGGGTAACTGGTGATGGGCATTAAGGAGTGCACGTGCTGTGCTAGCACTGGGTGTTATATGTAACCGATGAATCACTGACCTCAACCTCTGAAGTCAATAATACACTATATGTTAATTAATTGAATTTAAATAAAATAAAAAATTTAAAAACATTAATTAAAAAATTAAAAAATTAAAGTTGATGTGATACATCATGGAAGATTTTTATTTCTACTGATTGATTATATGCTATCGAAATATAACTTGTTTTTTATCTTTTAGGAACTGTCGAGTTTATTATGGACTCAAAGCACAATTTCTACTTCATGGAAATGAATACAAGACTGCAAGTGGAACATCCTGTTACTGAGATGATCACAGGAACTGACTTGGTGGAGTGGCAGCTTAGGGTGGGACTATTTTTTCTGTTAAAGATCAGTCTTGAGAATATGTCACCTGCTAGCCTCCTAAAAGAAGGTGTCACTTTGGACAAGGGTTCAATTCTGGCTGGTTCAATTCTGGCTCCTTTATCATGAAGACAGGAAAATAGGAGGTTAAAGATATTTCATTTGTTGCTGTGACATTATTGTCACTTTATGGACTCAGATTTCTAACCTGTCACTTACCATTATTTCTCTTAGACATGGGATAGCCTAAGGCAAGGTGCAGGTGAGCTGCTGCCACTGAGGCTGTCTTGTGACCACATTATCTCAACACCAAAGCCTTGTACTCTACCTGAAGGCCACAGTATTCTGTGCTGGGCCATCCTTTGCTTTTAGAGGCACGACAGGCCCCAGTGAAATGAGCTAAGGAAGAGTTGGGAATGAAGAGCCAAGGTAACGGTCTAGACTAATAGAGTGAACCACATGCAAGTGCTAACTTACACACTGTTGTTGGCCTGTGGTAGGATAAGTATAGCCCTTTCAGAATAAGTGTTTAGAAATTTTTACAGCATTTTTGTGACATGTCTATTGTATGTTACAAAAGTATAAGTGTATAATTGTTCCTTTGTTATAAATAGTTTGAGAAGCACTGGCCTAGACTAGAATTCCACAAAGCATATTCTTAAAGGAATATGGATAATAACTAAATCTGTTTTACTCTTATTATTGAAAACAATTGATTTTACAGCCTTTTTTAATATAAAAAATGTTTTTAAGTACCATAAATACTTTCATATTTAAATGTTTAAGTACTATATTCTCTGTAGAATTCTTGGTTCTTTATATATTCTGAAACTAAATTTTTTTTCATGTTATGATGCTAAAGTTTTGATTATTATTTTGATAATTTTGTCTTTCCAGAACTTCTATGGACAATAATATGATGCTCCTTTTGCTGGTTCCTTGGGGATGATTGGTGGTTTTAATTGAGCCATAAGATTCTTTGGGGCCTCTATAGCCTTGGGAGCTAATGAAAACCAGGCACATCAGGCTAGTAAGTGTTAGTAAGTAATGGGAAAATTGTAGAGGATTTAGAAAGTTTTGGAAAGAGTGCTTCTGTTTCCAGAATTCAAGGAAAGGGGGAATTTTTTTTTCTGAAGCAGTAATTGAGAGTCCAGAATTTTTCTTTTTAAGATTTATTTATTTTTAGAGGCAGGGAGAAGGGCAGAGAGAGAGGGAGAAAGAGTCTCAAGTAGACTCCACGCTGAGTGCAAAGCCTGATGCAAGGGCTCAATCTCACGACAACGAGATCTTGACTTGAGCAGAAACCAAGAGTCAGATGCTTAACTGACTGGGCCACTTAGGTACCCTGGGAGTCCAGAATTTTGAAATCATGACAGATAAAGGATTTCTAGGGAAGGGAAAGCTTTTGGACATAAGTGGAACCAGTAGACTTTTTTTCTGCATCTCGAGAAATTGCAAGAGCTTTAAAGTCCCTTTAAAAAGAGAAGTAGGCTTTTCTTATCTGGGAAGGGATTCTAGAACTTATGGACACCACTAGACTTCATTTATAATGTTGAAGGCACTTTGGATCCTGGCTTCCAGGCAGAGGTAAAACAAGAGGGCTTGCCATTTGATGAGTCCAGAGTTCAAGCTCCAGGACCAGCCTCTGGAGTCAAAGCCTCCCTAGAATGAGATTGCAGTGATGTGGGCATCTAGGCTGCAGACACAGGTGGTACCCATGTCCAGGGGAAGCTGGGGAATATATCCAAGGTCCAGGAGTTCCAAAGAGTCAATGTCTAAGCCTAAGAGAACTCATATGGCACAGATTTCCAAGTATCCAGAGACATGGTTGGGGCCTGTCTCTTCTGAGCTCAGATGGAAACCAATCTGAAAGGAAAATAGGCAAAGATAAGCCAGTTTGAAATGGGGCTCTGTAGTCAGAAATGAGATCACATCTTGAAATATGGATATGTGGTCATTCTTTTCCAGGTTTCTATTAAGACAAATAGAATTCTTTATTAAAACATTAAAACGTATTTCATTATAAAGGATAAGAATGAAATGACAATAGCTAACGCTTATTTAGTACCTACTACATGCACTTTTCTCTGAACCATTAAGAGGTTAAAAAACATGCCCAGAACAGAGTAAGTATAGAGACAGAATTTGGGCCAAGGCAATAGGGCTGCAGAGTCTGTGGTTCAAAACACCGTGTCATAAAAGCATTCAATGTGGTCCCATTTTCCTTTCATTCTTAACTGCTCTGGTTCCTGGTTTTTCTTATCTACAGATTTAAAGAGATAAACTCTCTACCTCTGTTTCATGCTTACCTATTTAGTTCCAAGTGGTGCTAAATTACTCAGTTTTATCCCCCTATATCTTTTGCTTTCTCAGTTTGTCCTTTTCTCATCCTGGAGGAAAACTAGAGAAAGTAGAGAAAGTGACAGCATGTCCTCCATTAGCCTTTTCCAAATTATACTAGTTGGAGAGAGAGAATTGTTGTATTGGTACATAATAGTCAAAATAATGTAATTGTAGTAATGATAAAATGAGGATCATCCTGCTTATAATCTGGTATCATGCAATATGTATTAACATAACAAAATTGAAAAACCATCATGTGATGATGGTGATGAGGATCACAAAGATGGGGGAGCCTGTCTAGCTCAGTTGATAGAGCATGTGACTCTTGATCTTGAAGTGGTGAGTTTGAGTCCCACACTAGGTGTAGAGATTACTTAAATAAACTTAAAAAAAAAAAAAAAAAGGCTAGGGCAGCCCGGGTGGCTCAGTGGTTTAGTGCCGCCTTCAGCCCAGGGCCTGATCTTGGAGACACGGGATCGAGTCCCATGTTGGGCTCCCTGCATGGAGCCTGCTTCTCTGAACTCTGCCTGTGTCTCTAGCATTCTCTCTCTCTCTCTCTCTCTCTCTCTGTCTCTCTCTGTCTCTCTCTGTGGGTCTGTCATGAATAGATAAATAAAATCTTAAAAAAAATAAAAGGCTAATAAAGATGTCAAATGCCACACGTTAGCAATATGCAAACTTAACTGAGCCAGGGTAGGAAAGCTTCCCTAATGACGTGATTATTTTGAGCTAAGGTCTAGAGAATAAGCAGTTAACCAGAAAAAAAGATTGGAATAAATGTTCCAAGGAGAATAAGGTATGGTATATCCAGAGCTCAAAAGGTGAGAAATGCTTTATACATTCAAGTACCTGTGAGTGTAGTCCTAAACACCAACAAATAATTTACTATTAAAAAAGATTGATTTGATAACTGAGCACTGACTGATGTTTTAAATGAAAACAGATTATCTTGCCAGTAAGAAATTTTAGTTGTAATTACATTGAAAAAAGACTGATCTTTATAATTTAGTCTTCACCTGCTTTCTCTACTTAAAGAACTCTAGAAACTCTTGTAATTAATACATTATTTCCAAGCTGCATCTGTTTTTGTAACCTATTTTTGCTTTTGCCCCAAACTCGGGGAGGTGGATGAAATAATAGTTTTTATTTGACTTGTTATAAAGCCCAAATGTGTATTTTCCATGGAAAAAGACAAGACCATCAACTTCCCAAGTCTCATAGTTGTACTAAAAGGAGGAATTTCATAGAAGCACATATTCTTCTTTTACCAGATTGCAGCAGGAGAGAAGATTCCTTTGAGCCAGGAAGAAATAACTCTGCAGGGCCATGCCTTTGAAGCTAGAATATATGCAGAAGATCCTGCCAATAACTTCATGCCAGGGGCTGGGCCCTTGGTGCATCTCTCCACCCCTCAGGGAGACCTTTGTACTAGAATCGAAACTGGAGTGAGACAAGGTTAAGTGAAATAAATGAAAAGTCTCAGTCTTTTTAAATTTTCAGTGCGTTATTATTTCTGGACAGTTCTTTTCCCTGTCTTATGGAAATGTTTAGTATGTTTTAGAATGAAGGATGTAATTGATTTCTCATTAATCTTTATTTTTCTTTCTGGAATAGTTATTTTTAAAAAATAGCTACTAATCTTTAACAATACACCCTTTGTTGAGATGTAGCAGTATTTGTTCAAACCTAAATAACAAACATTTTGTGTGTACTATTTTATATTTTTACTCTGCCTAGTTCTAAGAGTAATTTTTTTTTTTTTAATTTATTTATTTACGATAGTCACACTCAGAGAGAGAGAGAGAGAGAGGCAGAGACACAGGCAGAGAGAGAAGCAGGCTCCATGCACCGGGAGCCTGACGTGGGACTCGATCCCGGGTCTCCAGGATCGCGCCCTGAGCCAAAGGCAGGCGCCAAACCGCTGCGCCACCCAGGGATCCCAGTTCTAAGAGTAATTTAAGGTTGCTGATACCTTCTATGCTCAACACCCTCTGCATTCAAGGGACTTAAAGTTAAGCTGGAGAATTAATATATAAACTCAGTGTAAGCTAAACAATAATAAAAGAAAGAAAGAAAAATAAAAAATATAAGAGTGCTCATAGAATATGATTAACAACAATGGTCATAACAATCAGCATTAACTGTGTACTGTGTACACTGTTCTAGGTGACTTTTTTATCTGGACTCCTTTAACCGTGAGAACTACCCTATGAGTAGGTGTTATTTTCACTCCATTTTCCAGATGAGGGAATCAGGGCACAGAGAAGTTAGCTGACTTACCCAAGGTCACCTCACCCTTGGAGCCAAGAGTCAGACCCAGTCTCTCTGGCTCCAGAATCCATGTTCTGAGCTACTACCACCTTGACTTTAGTTGCCAGAGAAGTTAACCAGATGGTGAGTGACGAAAAGCAGTTCTCAGGATTAGAGGTTATGTTAGGCCAATACAATCAGGACACATTTCTAAGAGGAAGTGTGGAATAGATTTGAGTAGGCAGATTGAACAGCACACAGAACAGTGGTGAAAGAAGAGCTTAACTCAGGTGTGTTGGAAGAACTGTAAGAACACATGCAGCTAGAGAAAAGGGTTCAGGATGGTGAACAGTTGGAGATGCAGCTAGAGGTACAGGTTGAGAGCAAATCTCAGTGTCTTGAAAGCCAAAATGAGGAGTCAGGACTTCTTGATGACAAATTGGAAGAATTTTGAGAGCTCTGGCTAAACCACAGCAAGATTTAGTAGTCAGTAGGGTTTTTTTTAACTTAACACCAGAACATTTTAGAGAGAGAACACTCACAGTGGATAGGAAAGAATCTGTAGGGTGAGCAAAACTTGTGATGTAATTTGATAAAGATACTCAAAGGTTAACAGATATAATTCCGAGAAGGACTCCTAGATTCACATCTCTGCACTGGGAGGATCTTCTACTCCAAGAAGCTTCCCCAACCCTCCCCTTCTGCGTTCCTTAAGCTCCTTATGTATTCCTTGGGCACTTTGCTTATTATATTGTTTTACAGTAACTTTTTACTCCTTGTATAGTAATAAGTAATAAGTAATACTCCCATTATATTGTAAGTTTCTTAAGGGAGAGACTGTGTCTTCCATGTTCTAGTTGCTGCACCTTACTCAGGCCTGGGCCTAGAGGGTGTTCAGTACACATTGGTGAGTGATGGTGTGGATAGGTGGGTGGATGAGGGATAAGGGGGTGTACTTTAACTCCTTGCTTTTATAGATAAAGACCCTGGGATTCAGAGGGGTCAAGTGGCCTGCCAAAAATCACACAGAGATCCTAGTACAGTGTTCTTTATAACACACCACATCCTCTTAACTTAAACCATTTCTAACCTTGAACCATGAGATGTGCATGGTTCAGATTTTTTTTGTTTTAAACTATTCCAGCCAGCATTTTGGGTGGCGCAGGCTGGCCTACAACTGGGCTTCATGTGCATGGCTCTGAACTTACGGGGCTGCATGGTTCAGACTCTTGTTCTCTAAGACTGTCGTAGCAATGATGGCTGCTATTCATTTATTGGTTCTGCCAGGTATGGCACTTGGCCTTTTATTATCAATCCTCCCAAGGACTTTACAGGATAATGGGATTATGCTCCATATTTTTCTGATGAGGAGACTGAGGGGAGGAGGGAAGGAAATGCTAAGGGCAGAAATGGCTGTGACAAGAGAGGGTAGAGACAGTTTGTACGGACTTCCAAAATGAGGGAAGGGAAAAGGTTCAGAAGAAGATAGGACGGGGAAAGCCGGCCTGTGGATCTCTGTTTTAGGGCCTGGTGCACTTGGATGGCCGTACTCTCCTCAGATTTGTGCTAAGTTTTTAAACCTCTGTGAGCCTCAGTTCCTCATGAATAAAACAGTGATAATGATATCTATCCTGTAAGAGCTCCAAAAGATTAAGTGTGAAATGAGCATAAAGGGGCAGCCCCGGTGGCCCAGCGGTTTAGCGCCACCTTCAGACCGGGGCGTGATCCTGGGGACCCAGGATCGAGTCCCACATGGGTCTCCCTGCATGGAGCCTGCTTCTCCCTCTGCCTGTGTCTGTCTCTCTCTCTGTGTCTCCCATGAATAAATAAAGTCCTAAAAAAAAAAAAAAAAGAAATGAGCATAAAGCCCCAGCAGAATGTCTTGTGTGTCATATTTTATCACTTTGAGTTTTGACTTTGAGTGGTTACTGTGGCTTTTTAATTTTAGGAGATGAAGTTTCAGTGCATTATGACCCCATGATTGCGAAGCTGGTTGTATGGGCTACAGATCGCCAGGCAGCCTTGACGAAACTGAGGTACAGCCTTCGTCAGTACCATGTGAGTGAGCCATGGCCGTGTTAGGACCCAGATAATCTGTGTCTCTGCATAGCCAAGTATGTCTGTAATGACTGGTCAGGCTTTGTCTTTGCAGCTCATGGCCACCAGTTACCCAGGTGTCAGGAACAAACTGAGTGCATGTTCCCATGGGTCAGAATAGAGTTTAATGACTTCTTGTTTTAGCTAGAAAAGAAAAATTGCAGGGCTAAAGCTGTTAGTGTTATACTTCAGTGAAACCTGATATTAAATTCATATTCATCCTGGTAGATAAGGCCAGCTGTACAAGTGTGGCCTGCAGTCTGGTTTTTATTTTCTCCAGTGGAAAATACTTATGTTCAGTTTTATCCATTTGACAGAGTTTGTTGCTTCTTTGCTACACACATTCATTTCCTTGGTGTAGTAATATACCAAGACCACACTGATGTAGCTTCATAGAAGAATTTCTTATTAACTCGTGATGTCCAAAGTGTTATATGTCATTAATTTCACCAAACTTCTCATTTATGTGGCTCCAGCCACGCTGGTCTCCTTGCCATTCCTTAGACACACCCAGCATGGAGCCATGTGTTCCTACTCTCTATTCCAGAATGTTCTTTCCCCACATTATTGTAGGACTCCCTCCTCACCATCCTCAGCTCCTGCTCACCTCTGAATTCTTCCCAGGCTGCTTTTTTTTTTTTTTTTTTTTTGAAAGATTTTATTTATTGGGACAACAGTGGCTCAGCGGTTAAGTGTCTGCCTTTGGCCCAGGGCTCACATGATCCTAGGGTCTCGGGATCAAGTCCCACATCAGGCTTCCTGCATGGCGCCTACTTCTCTCTCTGCCTATGTCTCTGTCTCTCTTTCTCTTGTCTCTCATGAATAAATAAATAAAATCTTTAAAAAAAAAAAAGGAAAGAAAGAAAGATTTTATTTATTGAGAGAGAAAGAGCAGGCGTATCTGTACATGCACACACGCACATGCATGCACACACACATGCACACAGGTGGGGGAGCACAGAGAGAGAGGGAGAGAAAGAATCCCCAGCAGACTCCTCACTGAGCATGGAGCCCTGACGCAGAGCTCAGTCCCACGACCCTGAGATCATGACCTGAACCGAAACCAAGGATCAGACATTTGACTGACTGAGCCACCCAGGTGCCCATCCGTTTGTTTGGGTTTTTTTAATTGAAGTATAGTCGATTAGTTTTAGGTGTAGAGCAGGGTGATTCAATTCTATAATTTACATAGGACTCACCACAGTAAGTATAGCTATCCTCTGTTACCAAAGTTATGACAGTACTATTGATTATAATCTGTAGTTTTCATCCATGTGACTTCTTTTATGACTAGAAAATTGTACCTCTCGATCCCATTCATCTATTTACCTTATCTTCTCACCTCCTTCCCCACTAGCAACCACCAGTTCTCTATTTATGAGTCTGTTTCTGTTGTGTGTTTGCTTTGTGTTTTAGATTGCACATGTAAGTGAAAATATATGATATTCATCTTTGATTTATTTCACTTAGTATAATACCCTCTAGGTCCATCCATGTTGTTACAAATGGCAAGATTTCATTCTTTGCTGTGACTGAGTAGTATTCCTTTATGTGTGTACACCACATCTTTTTTATCCTTCATCTATTGATAGACACTGAGGTTGCTTCCATATCTTGACTATTATAAATTGTGTTGCAATAAACATAAGGGTGCATATATCTTTTCTAATTCATGTTTTCATTTCATTTGAGCAAATAGCAGTGGAATTACTAGATCATATATTTCTGTTTTTAACTTGGGGGCAACATCTATACTATTTTCCACAGTGGCTGTACCCATTTATCTTCCTACCAGTGGGGCATAAGAGTTGCCTTTTCTCCACATCCTCACCAACACTTCTTACTTCTTATCTTTTTGATACTGGCTGTTCTGACTGGTGTGAGGTGATGTCCCATTGTGGTTTTGATTTGCATTTCTTTGATGATGAGTGATGGTGAGCATCTTTTCATGTGTGTGTTAGCCATTTGTATGCCTTTTTTGGGAAAAAAAAATCTGTTCTGGATTTTTAATTGGATTATTATTTTTTTAATTAATTGGATTATTAGGTTTTTTGGTGTTGAGTTGTAGGAGTTCTTTATATATTTTGGATATTAGCCCGTTATCAGGATGTATCATTTGCAACTATCTTCTCCTATTACCTTTTCATTTTGTTGATGGTTTCCTTCACTGTGCAAAAGTTTTTTAATTTGATGTAGTCCCAATAGTTTATTTTTGCTTATGTTTCACTTGCCTGAGGAGACATATCCATAAATATGTTGCTAAGGCTGACTTCCAAGAGATTACTGCCTATGTTTTCTTTAGGAGGTTTTTGGTTTCAGGTCTCACATTTAAGACTGTAATCCATTTTTAGTTTATTTTTGTGTGTGGTGTGAGAAAGTGGTCTTCATTCTTCAGCATGTAGCTGTCCTGTTTTCCCACCACCAGTTATTGAACAGATGTTCCTTTCCCCATTGTATATTCTTACCTCCTTTGTAATAGATTAATTGACCATATAAGCATGGGTTTATTTCTGGGCTGTCAGTTCTGTTGATCTTTGTGTCTATTTTTGTTCCAGTACCATAATGTTTTTATTACTCCCGCTTTGTAGTGTAGCTTGAAACCAGGTCATCCTGTTTAAAATAGGGCCCTTTGCTCTTCTGTCTCCCCTTAACCAGCCTTATTTTTCTTCATATGGCCTGATAGCATATTAGATATTTGTTAATAAATATTGTCTGTTATCTGTTCCTAGAATGTAGGCCCTGTGAGGTTTTGTTCTTGTTGTGTCTCTATTACTTGGATCAGGGCCTAGCACCTAATGGTAAATGGGTATCAGATGAATGATTGGATAAATGAATGAATGAACCCAAGGCTCAGATAGCTGGTTTTACCCTTGATCCCATTTATTGGGTGGGTATGGGTTCATTTTATACTTTTTCACTTTTATATCATTGTGTAAAGTTTGGATTTTAGTGTCAGAAGGAAGTTCCTTTAAGGTAATTTAATCCTGTCCCATCCTCAGTGCAGCAATCCTGTCCTGTTTGCAGTCTTCCTATTTTGTGGGAGTATTCTGAGTGGCAAGTCTTCAATATCTTGCAAATAAATCTCATTTAAGTTCATTAAGATTTATCACTCTTCTAGCCTGAGTCAATTAAATGTCTCCATACTACCTATTCTAACATCACTCCCTATGTCCTCTTTATCATAAAGAGCAAAATGTAGTTTACTACATTTTAAAATGTATCATAAAATACAATTTTAAGTATTAAGTCCAGATAGATAGTGATGGTAAAGTGGGTTTTTGGTTTTGTTTTTCCTATGAGTTGTCCTGTTGCCACCATGTAGGTTTTTTTTTTTTTAATTTTCCTTGAGAGTTGCCCATAATAGAAAACACTTAGGACAGAGAGCAGAGGCCGTAGAAATGATTTTCTGAATATGTTGTTTTCCCCATCCACTGGGGATGTGGGTTTTTTTCTCTTCCTAGATCGTCGGACTGCACACCAATATTGACTTCCTCCTCAGCCTGTCTGGCCACCCAGAGTTTGAAGCAGGCAATGTGCACACTGATTTCATTGCTCAACACCACAAAGAGCTGTTTCCCAGTAAGAAGGCCACAGCCAAGGAGTTTTTATGCCAGGCAGCTCTGGGTCTCATCTTCAAGGAGAAAGCTGTGTCTGATGCTCTCAAAATTCAGTCACAAGGTATGGAATGCTTTCCTCTTTCCTTTGCTTGTTAGGATTCTCTGAATAATCACTGAAGGTGCTTTTCTTTTCTTTTCTTTTTTAAAGATTTATTTATTTTATTTATTTATGATAGACAGAGAGAGAGAGAGACAGAGACACAGGAAGAGGGAGAAGCAGGCTCCATGCCGGGAGCCTGATGCAGGACTTGATCCCGGGACTCCAGGATCGCGCCCTGGGCCAAAGGCAGGCGCTAAAGCACTGAGCCACCCAGGGATCCCCTGAAGGTGCTTTTCTTTATGCCACTCTTGTGTCCCTTTTTTTCTCTAGTAATTGACACCATCCTCTGCTAATGTGGTTTTTAGCATGAAGCAGTGTAGATTCACATATCATGGATGTGCCTTTAAACACTTTTTAACCCATTCAATACAACTTAACTAGTTGCCAAATAGTGTTGAGATATTTTTTCAACCTAACACTGATTCTTCCTAGACCCTGTGCTGACTCCTTCCAAAGCTTTTTCAACTCGCTGCTCCTCGAGGGCCTACTTTAGTGTATCCTCTACACCAGTGGCAACTTCCTTGGTCCTAGGGACTAAAGACAAAGCATGAGATTTTTGGGTTCCCTTGGGTTACCTGTGATTTATCATTGAGTTATTTCCTCCTCCTTTCCTTTTCCATTCTGTGATCAAATTTCTGACTACGTAGAAACCGAGGTACTTCCTCAAATAGGAGAATCAGGACTATGGCAGAGATTCAGCCCTGTTGCCACACACAGACATCTCTGCTTCAGCACTCCCACTAAGTTGTTATTCAGCCTCTTCCTAACACCTCAGGAAGCTAGAAATTTATACAGAGAATTCATCAGAACTCATTAGCCTATTATGGTATCAGTTCTTCATTAAAAAGTTCTTCCAAGTTGAGCAAAATCTGAGCTCTCTCAAACTTGCTTCAGACTATTTACTTCTGGCTAACTCTGACCTTTGGAGCAAACCAGAAAAAAAAAAAATAATCCATTTCTCTCATTATTATTAGGATTAGTATATAATTTTATTATTAGGATCTTTCATTTCTAGATTCATTCAAGAAAGTTATATCAAAAGCTTAAAATACATAACTACATCTTTAGGAGATGTATACTCTATTGTCATTTTGTCCTTTTACAATACATGAAACGCCTCTAAATGGGCCCACACGGTATTTCTAACCCTGCACATAGCATTGTTAGAATCGAGTATCCTCTTACTCTCCCCTTCCTTTTTACAATTTATAACCGGCACACATAAGAGATTCAGAATAAATCGCTTCAGTTTAGCTATGCTGTAGCTCCTGGATATGGTCCAACAGTGGATGAACACACAAGCCTGTGGGAAGGGACAAGTGATGCAGAAAGAGGCAAGGTGAAAGAAAAGTAATGAGTGGTGGAGATTTTGGTGACCTGGAATGCATTTGCCTGAGAAGGGGAGACCACTGTGCAGCTTACACCCCCAGAGGAAGAGAGTTTAAGCTGTAAATGCTCAGATTTTTCAGAGAAGCTAGAATTTTTCATATGACATTTCCTGAGATGTAAATGAAAGTATCTAAGTTAAATTTAAAGCAATAAGGACAAAGAAGACACATTTGAGCTGCCAGCATAGGGCGGGTGTTTTATGTTTTCTTTCTTAAGGTATGAAGTCAGGCTTGATGTTTGTAAATTTGTTGTTGAATCTTAATTTTTTTCTAGATCAGTACTCACCTTTTGCATCCAGCAGTGGAAGAAGACTGAATATCTTTTACACCAGAAACATAACCCTGAGGGATGGTAAAAACAGTAAGTAATGTTTTATTCAAAGAGGAGCATGCTTCATAGAAATACATCACATTCACCTGGAAAAAAAGGATACACCCCAGCCACAGATCAGTCAATTACATTTTTAAGCTCCCTAGCCTAACCATTGGAAGGAATACTAGGATTGATTGGCTCAGGTGGTTTAATTAGTGGTATTTTTCTCCTTTTTCCTTTCTATATTTTGTAAATACTTGAAAAATGACTAATGAAAATATGTCATAAAATATATACAGCAAAATGAAATATGCCAAGATGTAAGGTTACCATTGGAGAGTGGGATTTGAGGCGATTTGTGTCACACACCCCCCCCAGTTGTCTTTGTACTTTCTTTGCTTTGCAGTTTTTCTTCAGCAAGAATGTACTACTTTTAAGTGAGAAAATCAATATCCAAAGCTACTCTAGGGTGAAGGATTACCCACTACTCAGGTAGTGTTTCAGGTAGAAGTGGGTTACTAAGGAGCTATGATTTATTAAGTGCCTGATCACATGTAAATTTTTATCTTCACTATAATAGAGGCACCTGGGTGGCTCAGACCGTTAGGTGTCTGCCTTTGGCTCAGGTCATGATCTCAGGGTCCTGGGATCGAGCCCCATGTCCATTGGGCTCCTTGCTCCCTCTCCTTCTGTACCCACTCGTGCTTTCTATCTCTCAAATGAATAAATAAAATCTTTAAAAAAAATTATCTTCACTATAATTGAATGAGGTATAGTCTCCACCATACCCATGTATGGCCGATGAAACTGAGGCAGAGAAGTAAAGTAACTTACTCAAGGTTAGGGACATTGACATCTAGACTTTCTGACCTTGACTTCTGTGCTATTTTTACTCTTCCAGTGGAAGATTGATTTTTGACTGCAAACTAATTTGAGTAGGTTGAGGGTGGGACTGATTTATTGTAATTGAAGCCAGGAGAGGCTAACATCAAAAAAATTTAAATTTTTTATAAATTTGTGGCTGGAACAATGTACCAGAGGGATCAGAATCCCTTGATAGCAGTATCCCTTCTCCTGCGGGACAGGTTGCATGGGAAGCCAGATGGGTGCCGAGCCAGATCTGGGAGGACTGGATAACCTTGAATGTGAGGGGTCATTGAACTGTGAAAGCTCCATTATAAAAATATGCCTACCAGGTAGAACAGAAATTTCCTGCTAGCTCATGGCAGCACCCTCCTCCTCAGGCAGAGTAAGATCTTGATCTCAACTCTCTGTAGACATGCATTCAGTTTTTAGCAAATTCCTTTTTCACAGAAGTTGTTTGGTATACAGATATTACAGAAAAAATATTTTGAGATATTTTTTTCATCCTGAATCTGGATGGTCATTACCTTTAATGTATTGAGTACATGGGAAAAAAGTTTGCAAGCATCCCTTACAGAGTAGCATTCTGCAAATGTTTAACCTATCCATTTTATGCCAGTATGTCTGTTCATTTCATTCCTAAAAAATAGCCCCTCCAAAATTAGGGATTATTTTACTCAAGACTCCTATATACTTAATATAAGTAGCAGTAGCAGTAAAGTTTCAGTGGCCTCTTCAACCTAAATTAAACAGAAAAATCACACGTGTGATTAAAATTCTAGTGAGCCAACTGTGTTACTTGGTATGGATCTTCACTAAGGCACTTAGCAGTGTTTTGAACTATGCTGCATTTGTTGGAAATTTTTAAAATTTTTAATTAAAAAACAAATACATTATTGAAAACCAGCATGGCTGCTCTTCACAACATCCTTTTGGTAGTCTTTTTCAACAATAACCTAGGCCTGAATATAATAGTTTCCAGAAATGTTCTGTAGGTTCTCTAATAAATGCTAATTAACAGTACCCGTGATTGAATAAGTGAGTACACCAAATGGGAAGTCTTAAGGGCCCCGAAGCATTTATGAATCTAAAGTAGAGCCAACTCTTAATGATCTCAGTGAGAATGATCAAATATTTTAAGTATTTAAGACTTGAAAAATATTCTTACTTTGTTACTAGTGGCCATGCTTCACAAAACCCTGACCTACCTTCAATAATACGAATAATAGCTAAGATTTATTGAGTGTTTTGTATATGCCAGATATTAAGTGCTTTCCATGGATTATTTAACTACCATTTTCAGAACAGTTCAATGAAATTGGTGTTACTATTAGTGTCAACTTTATAAATTGGGAACCAAAGCTTAGAGAGATTAATTTCTTAAAGTCATACCAAAAGTAATTGGTAGAGCCAGAATTCAAACCCACACTCTAGGGTGTATGTCTTTATCTAATACTGCACCATGCCACACTTCCATATCTTATTAAGTATATAAGAGAATAGGGTGTGTGGCTGGTTCAGTTGGTAGAGCATGCAACTTGATCTTGGTCGGGGTTGTGAGTTCAAGACCCATGTTGGCTGTAGAGCTTATTTAAAAGTAATTAATTTTAAAAGTAGAGATAAGAGGATAAGTTCTCTTGTGGAGGTCTAGAGGCAACTAGGGGAGGGAGGAGGAACATGTTCATACCCTGTGACACATGAAAGAGTTTATTCTCTTTGATGCAATTGTAAATGGGATTGTTTTCTTTATTTCCCTCTCTACTATTTCATTATTAGTGAATAGAAATGCAACAGATTTTTGTGTATTGATTTTTGCATCCTGCAACTTTACTGAATTTACTTATTAGATCTAATGTTTTTTTGGTAGAGTCTTAAGGATTTTCTATGGATAGTATATTATCTGCAAATAATGACTGTTTTTCTGTATCAATTGAACACTTTTTATTTATTTATTTTCTTGTCTCATTGTTCTGGCTAAGACTTCCAGTACTATGTTGAATAAAAGTGTTGAGAGCAGACATTCTTGTCTTGTTCTTGACTTTTAGTGGGAAGACTTTCAGCTTTTTATTATTGAGTACGATGTTAGCTGTGGGTTATCGAGAGTTGAATGGATAAAGAAGACGTATATATACAATGGAATATTACTCAGCCATAAGAAAGAACGAAATCTTGCCACTTGTGACAACATAGATGGACCTACATGGTATTATGCTAAGTGAAATGAACCAGAGAAACACAAATATCATACAATTTCACTTATATATGAAATCTAAAAAACAAAACAAGTGAATAAACAAATAGTAACAACAGAGGGAAACAGACTCATAAATATAGAGAACAAACTAGTGGTTGCGGAAGGAGAGAGGGGCAGTGGATGAAATGGTGAAGGGGATTAAGAGGTACGAACTTCCAGTTATAAAACAAGTAAGCCACTGGAATGAAAAGTACAACATAGAGAATATAGTCAATAATATTGTAATACACGTACAGTAAGCATTTTGTAGTGTATATAATTGCTGATTTCACTATGTTGTATACCTGAAACTAATTTAATATTATATGTCAACTATAATTCTAATTTAAAAAAAAATTTTAAAGAATTTAGAGTTTTCCTGGCAGTGTGTTTACTATGATTCTTTTGGCATTCACGTTGGCTAAATACTTGCCATATTTCATGAATCAAAAAAAAACCCTAATCTGGTATAATTGGATGCATTTTCTCTTAAGAAGGGCTAAAAGATATTGGCAAGATATAGTGTGGAGAAGTTCATTTGTAGGTTCATTACAAAGTTTTTGAAAAAATAAATGTTATGAGTAATGTGAAAAAGAGGAAAAAAAAGATGTCTTCTCTCTTAAGGAATTTACCATCTAGCAAAAGAGAAGTAGGTATGTTGGGAAGATAGGCAGTGTGGTAGTTAATAACACAGACCCTGAGGCTGCCTGGGTACTGAAATCAGTGAGGCATCCGACTCTTGGTTGGGGCTGAGGCCCTGAGGCTCCTGAGGGTAGTGGGATTGAGCCCTGCATCAGGCTCTTCGCTCAGTGTGGAGTCTACTTGGACTCTCTCTCTCTCTCTCTGCTCCTCCCCACCATGCTCTCACCCTGTCTCTCTCTCTCTAATATAAATAAATAAGTCTTTAAAAAAACAACATGCAGACCTGGGGTTAGAATGTTAAAGGTTTGAGTTTTGGCCCTTGTGTTGTCTATGATCCTTGAGCAAGACACACACTCTCTCTAAGCATCAAGTGTCCTCAGCCATAAATGGGAGTGATAGTGGTTACTACTTTCTTGGGTTGTTGTGGATATTAAATGAGACAGCACATAGAAAGTTTGTTGTGGGGATGCCTGGGTGGCTCAGTGGTTGAGCATCTGCCTTCAGCCCAGGGCATGATCCCAGGGCCCTGGGATCGAGTCCAGCATCAGGCTCCCTTAAGGGAGTTACCCAGGCCTGCGGCCTCCAGCCTGAATCAGGAGTGAGTGATGCAAATGAAAGGACAAACTGAATAGGACAGGTACGGAAGAATTTGGCAGCTTTGTAGTGACCATCGCACGTGGAAAGTGAAGGAGAAGGTGAGAATGACAGGCTTTAAGCCCGGATGACCAGGAAAACTATAATGCCAGCCACGGAGCTCCTGGGGCAGGAGGAATGCAGGCAGAGCGGAGAGATGATTTATGGGACCCACCATGTTCACTTTAAGGTGCCGATAGAGCATCCAGCTGGGAATGACTAATCAGAGTTCTGGAGAAGGAAGGTCAGGGCTGGAAATAGATTTGAGCTGGCAGCATCAAAATGGTGGTTAAAGTATCAGGAGTTGATGAGATGACTTTGGTCTGCATTCTCTGTACCACTTGATTCAAGAAAACTTGATTTCTAACTCTTAGGAAGGTCTTTCCCCCCAATCCCCATCTCCTAGGAAAGTCTTTAACCACTTCTGTGTTCACAGAATACTATGAAATATATTTGTATATTATATTTGTATGATCTGTTACAGTTTACAAAGCACTTTTACATTTATTAACTCATTGTTACATTCTCATAATGGCAGACCTGGGTCTTAAACTAGAGTTTCTCTCTCCCAATTCATTATATTTCCACTTTAACACTGCAATTTTTCTTGTTGAAGAAAAAAATACCTAAAATATTCTACAACATTAAAAGAGCTAAAACTCCATTTAAAAAAATGTTTAATTCCAGTGTAGTTAACATACTGTGGTTTTTTGTTTTGTTTTTTAAAGATTTTATTTATTTGGGAGAGAGCAAGAGTGAGAGTGAAAGAGAGAGCAGAGGGAGAGGGAAAAGCAGGTTCTCTGCTGAGCAGGAAGCCCAATGTGGGGCTCTATCCCAGGACCTCAAAATCAGGATCCTAGCTGAAGGCAGATGCTTAACCAACTGAGCCACCAGGTGCCCCATTAGTTTCAGGTATACCATATAGAGATCCAGCAATTCTGTACATTAGCACTCATCGAGACAAGTGTACTCTTACTCCCCTTTACTTGTTTCACCCATCCTCCACCCACCGTCCTTCTGGTAACCACCAGTTTCTTCTCTATAGTTAAGAGACTGCTAAAACTTCATTTTTTAAAAAAGAAAACTTTGATATTCATCTTTATTGGAAACTGCCTCTAGATTTAAAAAAATTTTTTTTATCTTTATTGGGAATTAAAAAATGTTGATATTCCTAACAGCTGGTTTTCTTTTAGGTTGAAAGCGATGTATAGAATGTCAGTTATTGAATAAATGGATGTCTTCTAATTTTTCTTCAATTTTTCCCCGCTTTTCTGTAAAGATGTAGCCATAGCTGTAACATATAATCATGATGGGTCATATAGCATGCAGGTAAGCCTTACTGGTTTTGTTCTACAGTTTATAGCTAAATCTGATCTCTCATACCAGGAGGGTCTCTTTTCACACTCTGATTTTTCCGAAGCCAGTGACCACTATGACTATAGTTAGAAGGATGTCATGTGCTTTTATTTGAGACCAATTTGGGGAAATTACCCCCTCTGTAGTTTCTGATTGTCTCCTCAATTTGGCTATAGTTCCCTTAAGCATGAAAACTTGGTTTAAGAAAAAGAAATAATAATAGCTTTGAATCAGACGCCTGACAAGTCTCTAAAGTATGTGCATGTATTTACATCTAAAGCAGCCGTTCTCAAACTTTTTGGTTTAAAAATCCATGTACACCCTTAAAAATGAAGACTCCCCAAAGAGCTTTGTGTTTATGTTAATTACATGTTCTAATATTTACCATTCAGAAGATTAAACTGAGCGTACTTTTTATTTCTGTTATTTTTCATGTATATTTTAAAAATTATATGTAAAATTTATCATATTAAACATTTTGGAATGTAAAGACATTCAATACATTCATCACATCATTTTACAAGCATGGCCACCATCTATCTCCTCTTTCTTCCTCTTGCAAAATTGACACTGTGAACCCCCATTAAATAGTAACACTCCACCTGCCCTCTCTACCTCCCCCCTCACCCCCAGCCCTTAATAACCACCATTCTGTGTCTATGAATTTGACTAAGTACCTCATAGGAATGAAATTATTCAACATTTGTCCTTTTGTGATTGGCTGTTTCACTTAGCAGGTCTTTAAGGTTCTTCTGTATTGTAGCATGTGTCCATATTTCCTTCCTTTTTGAAGTGGAATGCTATTCCACTGCCCCTATATACCACGCTTTGTCTTTTCACTTACCTCTTGATGGAGACTTGGGTTGCTTCCACCTTTTGCCTATTGTGGATAATACTTCTATGTACCTGGCAGACAGATACCTCTTTGAGACCCTATTTTTAATCCTTTTAGGTATATACCCATAAATAGAATTGCTGGATCATATGTTCTTGTTCTATTTTTAATTTTATAAGGAACTACCATACTGTTTTCCGCAGTGGCTGCCCCATTTTACGTTCCTATCAACAGTGCATGAGGGTTCCCTTTTCTCTGTATCCTCGCCAACATTGATTTTCTGTTTCTTTTTCTTTTTTATAATAGCCAACCTAATGGATACGAGGTGTTATCTCACTGTGGTTTTGATTTGCGTTTCCCTAATGAATAATGATGTTGAGCATTGTTTCATATGCTAATGATCCATTTGTATAACTTCTTTGGAGAAATGTCTATTTCAGTTCTTTGCCTCTTTTTAAAATTAGGTTGGTTTTTTTTTAATGTTGAGTTGTAGGATAAACTGAGAAAACTTAAAACCTAATATTACCCAGGCACATGTTCCATTAGCTGTTAGGATAACATTATTACATGTCCTGCAGTCTCTAGAAAATCCCACTGTATATTCATGAGAGAATGAGGGTAAAAAAGACAAATAACATTAGTATTATTATGAGAAGTGATTTGACTTTGTGGATCTGAAAAGGGTTTTGGGGACCCCAGGGGATCTGCAGGTCATACTTTGAGAATCTCTAGTTAAAATGATTATGTAGTCCTCAAATAAAAAAAGTCCATTACACTGGCAAAATGAAGTGCTTAAAGGGATTTAGGAAAAAAAAAGAGTGCGAATTCAACCAAATTCCTATCTAGTAAGGTATAAATTCAGAGAGCAGAATAAATCATTTTTAATATGAGCCAAGAGACTTTAAATCCTGCAAAATGAATTGATCGAGGACATACTTGGGATCTGCCAATGCCATGAGATAACCATTTTGTTTCACTGAGATTTGGAAAAACTGGGAAGTCTACCTATTTTAGGATATGGGAGTTGTAATTTATATTGGTATCTCTGGCTTGGGGACCCTTTCTTATTCCCTTGGTAAAGTCAACTACAGATTTGTTCTAATCTGTTCTTTGAACTACATTCACAACTTTAGAATGCGCTTGTGTAAACCTTTAAACAAAACTGTTCCCAATCTAACCTTTATATCCTGAGAATTTCACAAACATTCAAATGGCTGTTTTAGTAGGTTACAGAGCCCAGTAAATGTCATATTTAACTTAGGATACATGAGAACCAGCATATAAATACTGCAGTCTAACCTGGTTCACCTTAGCCTCTGTAAAATATTTGAAAAGAATAGCCACGGGACTTTGACAATAACCTTGTGGGAATTGAAATGAAAAATAGAGAAGATTTAAATGAATTTCCTGTGTGTAAAGGAATTTTTTTCCTTGGGTGTATATGTGAGAAAACATTTTTTAAAACAGAAAGGTTTCATGTCCCTTTGTCAGCTTCCTTGAAAGATCAAGTGTGAAATCTGTTCTTTGGCATTCTCTCTTACAGTTAGAAAACTGTGGCCAATCTCCAGCTATTTTATCTTCTTAAACTCAAAACTGAAACCCATAAATTTTATCTGCATGTTGGGGAGATAAAAGATACACATCTAATTATGTGGTTCTGGCTTTTTTCATTTCTGACATTGGCATAGTAAAACCAAATTTGACATCAGGTACTCAGAAATGAATATCAGCATGTAATAATAGTCAACTGAATTTTAATAATTTTGCTAAATTTGACTTGTATTTTTATTTCATGTTTTTATTGTTATTCTTAAATGAACATTTTAGCATTATGGTGCTATAGATAAGTTACCTGTTGTTTTTTTTTTTAATTACCTTACTGCTGTATTTATCTAGAGTACTTTATTTATGAATCTTAGAGGGAAAGTTCCTACATGGCTTTTAAAAAAAGATATTTAAAAAAAAAGATATTTCACCTGTTACCTTTTGAAACTATTAATGGTAAACAGTTGATTCTGATTTTATTAATCCTGTAGTTATTTATTTATTTTAAGGATCTTATTTTTCTGTGTGTGGTTTTTTTGTTTTGTTTTGTTTTTGTTTTGTTTGTTTTGCTTTGTTTTTTAGATTGAAGACAAAACTTTCCAAGTCCTTGGTGATCTTTGTAATGAGGGAGACTGCACTTACCTGAAATGTTCTGTTAATGGAGTTGCTAGTAAAACTAAGCTAATTATCCTGGAAAACACTATTTACCTATTTTCCATGGTAATGTCTCTCTCTTTTTATAATAACATCATTGAGGTTTTGGAGAAAATTGCTTGACCCAGAAGCATCCCACTGAAACATTAGAAAGATCTTGTTGCCTTTCATCACTGCTGTGACCTTTCTTCTGTGTTCTCCTCTTCACTCTCTTTCTTTGCCACATTCCTGCCTTCCCTTGTTCTTTTGTATACTCCTCACTGATAAATACATATATATTTTCATCCTTTAATTCTGAAGCATGTCCTCACACTCTTGTCCAAGAGTAACTCACTGCCCAGTGGGCAATACCTTCTGAGGGATTTGATGCCTGAATACTTGCCCAACCACCATCCTCCTGGTGCTTAGGATTCTGGGGATTTGGGAGGAGGTGACCATTGAGAGAAGAGTCCAGGGACCCAATATTTCTTGTGGGGAAGATGGGCAGTAGGAAGGTAGTGGGGGGTAATGGTGGTGTCTTGGCAGTCAAAGGATGGTTGATAATCAGCCGTGGCACAGATTTAGGTAGGAGCATGTCTCCTGACCCATTGTTCTCAGTTTGGAGCCTGCTGCCTGATGAGCCCATAGTTTCTGCATGGGCAGAAAATGATTATCAAATACACTGTGGCCTCTTCAGAGTTTTCTCACATTTGAGAACCATCTTACTGATCATAGTCCTTTGTGATGAGATGCCTTTAGTATTCCAGTAATTCAACTACTTACTATATACAGAGTCAAGGATGATCTCAATTCATAAGGCATTTCTTTCATTAGTTACTCTGCTATAACTGTATGGTGGTGGAGGCAGTATGGTGGAATGGTGACAAGTAGGAGTTCTGGAATGTGAATCTGCTTTGGTTCAAATCCTGCCTCTACCCCTGGGCAGCTGTGTGACCTAGGGCAAGTCAAACTCTCTGGCTTTAGTTCCCCCATCTCTATACAGGAAAAATAACAGTAACTACCTACCTCACAAGTTTGTTGTGATGATTGACCACATATGTATAACACTTAATAGTTCCTGGCTTAGGCTAAGCACTTTATAGTGGGGATGCTGCTCAAAATGGCTTTCAAAAAAAAAAAAAAAATGGCTTTCAGACAGTGGCTATCTTTTATCAACAGTTATATACATTAATTCCTCTAATCCCCTGTGAGGCATGATGCCATCACTCCTTTATAATAGGATACCAAGACTGAAAGGGGGTTAGTAATTTGCTTCAGGTTGCAAAGATAGATTAGAAAGAACTCTGGTATTAAAGATAACTAATAATTTAACAAAAAACTTGAAAATAATTATTACTTTAAGCATATGAATAAAGCTACAGTGATTTGACTTGATTTCATTTCCAGTTTGTTTTCTATTTATAGGAAGGAAGTGCTCAGATTGACATTCCACCCCCCAAATACTTGTCTTCGATGAGCTCAGGTGGAACTCAGGGAGGTACCATAGCTCCTATGACTGGTACCATTGAAAAGGTAATCACGTGAATGTATGTAGAATGGTGTTCATTAAGGCCCAGTAAATGGCATATACATCATTTTTCCCTCTCCAAATCTTTCTCCTTGGAAATCATCCTATTCAAGAAAACAAGAGACTGAGGGACCTGGCTGGCTCAGTCAACAGAGCAAGTGTCTCAGAGTTTTAAATTCGAGCCCCATGCTGTGTGCAGAGATTACTTAAAAATAAAATCTTAATAAGAACAAAGGAAAGGAAGAAGCAAACAACTGTATGATAGATTCAAGTTCTGTGTTCAGTCTTCAATGAAAATACCCACTTACCTAATTTATGATACTATTATTTTTGAAAGTGGGAATTTCCATCAAAGTACAAATAATCTTAAATTTGTCTTTTTGGGATTAAAATTCACCAAACATTATCCAAAAAATGCTGTTTTTTTAAATTATTTTAAACTTCAAAGCAAACAATTTATCATGAAATAATATTTTTTCTAATGTACAGAATTGCATGTGTGTTAAGATAAAATTTGAAAGGCTGGTACTGTTGAAGAACGAGATTTGGTGTTGAACGCTATATATATTCAGAGTTAAGATCCATACTGAAATAACTTCAAGTGGTGGTGGATCAGTAGACTCCTTTTTATAAACTTGAATATAGTAGAGTCCCTTTAAATGCATTTAAGTCATAAAAATTCAACTCTATATCCTTAGTACCCGAAAAGGAGAAGAAGAAAAGAACCATTTAAGTAGTGAAAGTGATGACACCCACTGTTCGCTTCTGCAGATGTTTGCCCAGAGGGAGTATGAGCTTAGAGACTTGAATCGCTCAGTCTTTGTTCCCATGGACATTCCATAATGTGGACATCCCTGCACATCTATGGGGAAAAGATGCACATGTTCCCTGCAGCTGCCCCCTAAATCATTGATTTCATCAAACACTACCAGCATTGGGTGGTTTGGGGGCCTTGAGAAGCATTTCTCATTTTTCACACTTTGGGCTCTACACATTGACTTTGGAACCTAACTCCACTGTTTCCAAAAACTGCTTTATAACCTTATTATCCAAGAAGACAGACATGGGATATATGAGTTCATTTATACATGTAAAATGGAAAATAGAGATTTTTTTTTCCCCAGGGTTGCCAGTATGTTTAATTCTTTCACATGAAGATAGTCTATGCATTTACTTATTATTTGCTCCTCAAAACTTGGAGCACTGTCCTACACTACTTATGAAATCTAGAAAACCAGGCATGACCCTCTACCCTGCCTATGGCATTAAAGTATTTGGTTCTTCCTTGGTGGTGGTATGGCTTGTCTGTACTTTCATAAAAACGCAAAAGGATTTCAAGATAGATAAAGCATATTCATCTGATTCAAGGGAAACTAGATGGTTTGGAGATGGAGGTAAGAAGCTAAGCAATGCCCCCCGCTGATGAGAGGGCCAACAATGCCAGATTGACCTGTAGGTCTCTGATTTGCACCCATACACCTATTTTTTGACAGATGAGGCAGCCACATGGCTCCATACTTCTGCTGTGTACATTCATACACCAACTCTGTGGACCATGAGGGACTCTGTGCTTTTAAATATTAACCTGTCACTCTTAATCTCTAGGTATTTGTGAAAGTTGGAGACAAAGTAAAAGCTGGAGATTCTCTAATGGTTATGATTGCCATGAAAATGGAGGTAATGAAATCACAAGTTCACTTGTCAATTAAACTTTGGGAACTTTCAGACCTAATTGTTTTTTTGCCTTATTTTGTAAGTTAATAACATTTTAAATACTAAGAACCACAGATTGATGAAGCATTAACTACAGGAAATAAAACCAAACCATCCTTCTTTTAAATATGTTTTCATTTTAATTTTGTGAAACTGTACCTGTCAATTCTGATTCTGAAATTAAAGAAATTATCAGTAGCTTAAATTCAGTCACCCAACTGATTGTTAACTGTTGGTATTTTCTAAGGCCAAACATGGGATGCCAAGCATCATTATCAAGGTGAAAACCTCGGTCAAACTAGATGAGCTGTTTAGGTTTTTAGATGGTGGGAAATTGTAGGCCAGTAGTTCTTAGCCTATGCCACATATCACAATCATCTGATGGGGAAAGCTTTTCAAAACTACTTTCCTAGACTAGTTGAATTGGATCTCCTGGGGTAGGACCCGAGGGTCAGTAGTTTTTGACAGCTTCTCAAGTGAGATTCTAGTTTCAAGTGAAACTTGTCGCGAATTACCAGTTAAGCCAGAGTTTCCCAGTCAGTGATCTTGAATGTGTTACAGGTACGTCAAAATAGTAACCCCCCCACCCCAGCCCCAAAGCACACCATAAAAATATTATTTTCTCTGGGTGCTGTGGTATAAAAAAGCTTGAGAAACGTCAGTAACAATTGGCTTTATTATTCACTTTTCATCTCTCTTGCCTTAGTATGCGCTCAGTCTTCAGGAGTATTGCAATCATTGTCCTGTCTTGTGTCCTTGCAGCATGCCATAAAGGCTCCAAAGGATGGCACGATCAAGAAAGTGTTCTACAAAGAAGGTTCTCAGGCCAACAGACATGCTCCTTTAATCGAATTTGAGGAAGAGGAGTCTGACAAAAGAAAAACAGAATAAACTCCATCAAAGAAATGTCCAGTTAAGCAGTATCTTAAATACAGTATCTCTACACCAAAAAGAGAAAGTGCCTTCCTGCTTTTCTCAGAGTCTAATAAACAGCAGTTTTACTAAATGATTGTATGGCTAGGCTAAAACACATTTTTGTCTTTGAGGATCATGTACTGGGGTCAAACACAATAAATTATCTCAAAATATTTCATACTAATAAATTGAATTATACTTTTTTATTGGAAGCTAATATAGGGATCCCTGGGTGGCGCAGCGGTTTGGCGCCTGCCTTTGGCCCAGGGCGCGATCCTGAAGACCCGGGATCAAGTCCTACGTCGGGCTCCCGGTGCATGGAGCCTCTTCTCCCTCTGCCTGTGTCTCTGCCTCTCTCTCTCTCTCTCTGTGACTATCATAAATAAATAAAAAAATTAAAAAAAAAGAAGCTAATATAGTTTGTTTCTGCCTCAAATTTTATACACTGTTGTGTCTTTTAGAAGGGGTAGCTAGGCATGCCTGGGTGACTCAGTGGTTGAGCATCTGCCTGATCCTGGAGTTCCGGGATCGAGTCCCACGTCGGGCTTCCTGCATGGAGCCTGCTTCTCCCACTGCCTGTGTCTCTGCCTCTCTCTCTCTGTCTCTCATAAATGAATGAATGAATAAATAAATAAATAAAATCTTTTTTTAAAAAAAGGAAAGTGGGTAACAAGTTGATAAAAAAGAGAAGTACTAGAAGAGAAAAAGTTTAAATTATTTCCCACTTACAATCATGATGAAAACAGACATATTTCAGAGACAGATGCAAGTCTGGAAACATGATGGAATTGAAAGTAATTTTCCTGGGGCACCTGGCTGACTCAGTTGGTTAATCTGACTCTAGATCTCTGCTGAGGTTATGCTCTCAGGCTTATGAGATCAAGCCCCGTATGGGGCTCCACACTGGGTATGGACCCTGCCCAAGATTCTCCTAGGGCGCCTGGGTGGCTCAGTTGGTGAAGTGTCCAGCTCTTAATTTCGGCTCAGTTCATGATCTCAGGTGGCGGGATGAGGCTCTGCGCTGGGCTCGCACTCAGCTCAGTCTGCTCTCTCCGTCTTCTGCCCCTTCCCCCACTCACAGTGCATGGTGCATGCTGGCATGCTCTCTCAAAGTCTTTTTTTTAAAAAGATTCTCCCTCTGCCCCTCCCCCCTTAAAAGAAAGAAAAGAAAATGAGCAAGGTGTATTCTACATCCAAAAACAGATCTGCCCAACTGGAGTGGGAGATACTTAGGGGACTGTAACAGAAAATGTGTGAAACTGAGGTTGGGGCCAGACCAGCTGGCGTGGAAGAGCCCTTTTGGATTTTATCTTGGAAGTAGCAGTTACACTGAATTATTTTTTAGCAGGGAAAACAGTGATTTGTCGAAAATTTGGCTAGTAGATCCCATTTAAGAAGCGTTGACATTACTTCATATTTGCATACCCTATGACCTAACTTCTAGAAATGCGCAAATGCACTTGTGCTCCAAGAATGTTCATAGCCACATTATCCATAACATTGGAAACAATCCCAGCTGGTTGGCGGGAGAAGGGGTAAATAACTCTGGTGTGGCACACAACGGAATACCACATAACAACAAAATAAACGGGAAGAACATCAAGGGATGAGTTTTGGAACCATAAAGTTAAAGACCGGGATTAGCTTCAGGTATTAGGCCAGGGGTTGAGACCGGTGAGGCATATAGACCTACATGCAAACCACTGCGATGTTACAGGGCTGAATGGTTGGTTGGTTATATTTATCACACAATTATGTTTCATAACTAACATGTTACATGTAGACTTTTCATAATTCAAATAATATTTTTAAAAATTTCATCTGGCAGCAATGTGCACATGGATGGAGGAGGAAAAAACCAGAGCCTGTGAAATCATTTAGGAAGAAGTTTTTATTAGGCATGGGGTAATGAAGGACAAGGCCATTTCAACCAGAGCTTTTTAAACCTTATTTTTTTAGCAACAGAGGCTTTGCCGCTATCCAAACAGAACTCTCTACAAGAGGGAAAAGTAAAGGTGCTCTGGTGGAAATTTGGGGTTGCTATTTTTCCCCTTTTCATCTCTTTCAGTGGAACAAGATTGATCTCTCAATTTCCTTGTTACTTGACTGTGTTGATGATAGATAACGCACACAGAAGGAATCTAAAGCCCGCGAGCCCAGTTCCCCACGTATTGGTGGAATTCTTTGAGAGCATCACCAACTGCGTGGCTGTGTGAGCAGAGTTCCTTTGCGTGTGACTGCATCTGTTCCTTCTGAAGACCAAGCATTTGCCGTATCTCCCAGGGCCTCTGGAAACCGAAATGGTAAGGAATGATTTTTGCTCCTCCCCTCATTAACGGGGAGCAGGATCCAGCTATGTAGAAGAATGTACTATAGTTGGTAGTTTGATACACCTGCGTGCTAGGTGCTGTGGCAGGGGCCAGGTGAGTGGCGTAATTCTCCTTGGGGCTGGGAGGCCGAGGGAGAGGCAGTGACATCTGAACCGGGCTTTGGAGTGCAGCCATCTGCCAGCGGAGAGAGAAGGTAAGATAAGGCCGTCGCAGGGAAAGGGACCAGCAAGGGCTAATAATAACAGTAAGGCGTGAAAGTGCCGCTGGTGTTCAGGGCACGGAGCGATCCAGGTTGGGCTGGATCACAGGGGCTGCGGCCCAGAGGGGCTGAGGAGGTGGCTGCCCAGCAGGGAAAGGACTTTATTCTGGAGGCAGTAGGGAGTCCTGGAGATTTTCAACAAACATGTTTTTCGGAGCTGTTTCTGTCCACAGTCTGGAGTACAGACTAGAAAGTGGAAAGAGACCGGAGACTGTGAGTCCTAACCAGGCACCAGATACAGATGCCCGGGCTGGATGGGCCAGGTGGAGGAGACAGCTCGGTGCACATTTCCACAGCCTAAAAGTAGCTTTTCTTCTGGATGACCTCCATTTGCAAGCGCGGGTCAAAACCTGAGCTGTACGATTGGAAGAAAGCAGTTTGCTACCTTATCTGACAATAGCATTCCGGGTGCATTGTGTTCAGGCCTGGAATAAGGAAGAAGACAAAGGTTAAGAGCCCTGATGGTTGCTTTTCGATCACTGGCGAGGCCACATAGCGTTGTAGTCAAAACAGCCTTGGGGAAAAAAAAAAAAAACCAGCCTTGGGAGTCAAAATTCTTGTGTTCAGACCATTGCCTTGCCACCTTTGGTAGCGTCTTGCGGAAAGTCACTTACACTCTGAGCTTCATCAAAAATAAGGGTGGCAACACTACCCCACAAGGGTTGTTTTGGAAGTCAGAGGAGAAAATGCACAGGTCGCCTTTACACTGTGCCTGAAACATCGTTTTCACGCAACTGGTAGTTCTAATTTTTAACTGCAGTTATTGCCCCAGAGCAATGAAGGAACTGCTCTGGGTTCAGCTCAGCTGCTCATCCTTGCCAGCAAAATCCCTGGGTACTGGGCTGGTGAAAAACCCTACCTGGATGTGCATCCCTCTGTCCACTCTTTGCACCCTCTCCTAGCTCTAGCCTGCTCCAGTGTCACCCAGAAACCTGTCCAGTGAGGGCAGATTGTGGCGCATCTGGGGGAGACTCCACGGTCCCTTCTCTCGGCCACGGTGGCTGCCAGGCTGGCAGGAGAGCCTGCGTGCTAATGGGACAGCATGCCCGGAAGCAGCTTGCTTCATGCACAGGGGATGGACCAGACTTGCTCCATCTTCAGGGGTCACGTGTGTGTAGATGGCGCTGGAGGGGGGACCCTCCTCGTCCGGCTTCAGGCTCCGCATGAGCAGGTGTCACCCCTTCCGTGGGGCAGCAGAGATGAGGGGCCTCTTACGTAGCGGAACTCGCTCTGTTTTTCCTCCTTGCCTGGCTTCCCTTCTCACCCTTGCACTTACCATTCTTAGCCCTCGAATAGTCCTCTGAGGAATATTAGAAGTTGAAATGTGCATCTGTGTTCTGTCCCCATGTGGCACTCTGTTGTGGTTAAAATATTTTACAGTGTTGATAGTAATACCTTGCACTGCCGTTGCACCTCTCATCAGAGGATCTCTGAAAGCACTCCTAGATACTCACACCAAGCTTCGAAATACCCAGGAAGAGGAAAATGTGATTTAAACTGTGGGGTGAGAGGGAAAGAGATGGAGGTCCCCAAATGCTTTGCTCGGTGCCCAGAGCAGGGAGCCTGGGGTCATTAGTGCCTTCCTGCTAGTGACACACTGCACCCTGAAGGTTGACCCCAGGGAGCGGCAGCCTTGGGGTCGTGGTTCTCCTCCACCAGCCTCTAGGTATAGGGCATCCCAGGAGGCTCGGCCCACGCTTCTCAGCTCTCACAGTCACAGGCTGGGTGGGAGAAGCCTTGCCTATCTGCTCCCCCGACCCCACTGTGAATAACCCTGGGGACACTATTCCTTCTGGAACCAGGGGTGCCTGAATCGGTAGCAGATCATAGCCGATACCAATGATTGCCCTGTCACCCTGACATTTATCTGACTCTAATGGACTTAGTCTCCTGCAGTGAGTTGCAAGTAGGGGGGGTGCCTGCCCCTTAAACCTCCAGGTCACAGCCCTGATGCAGCTCCCTCTCTCCTAAGGTGGCTAACGACATTCTCTGCACATACCACCCCTCATTGGCTTGGTGCTAAACTCTTTGTTTAGATTAGAAATAATCCTCATTCCAAACCCATTGCCCCCACCAAAACAGAAACCAAAAACAACAACAAAAGGTAACTTGGGGCGTTTCTCTCTTCTTGGTTATTCTTACTCCTTTATCATTACCACCTGTGTCATAAAAAGCATTGTGGTTTTGTCCCTATTCCTGCAGGCAGGTGTCATGTTAATCATAATTCAGGCTGGCATCCTGCCTAAGTTTGTTCTCCTATTGTCCATCTGGCCCCACCGAGACCTTCCTTTTTTTTTTTTTTTTAATTTATGATAGTCACACAGAGAGAGAGAAAGAGAGGCAGAGACACAGACAAGGAGAAGCAGGCTCCATGCACCGGGAGCCCGACGTGGGACTCGATCCCGGGTCTCCAGGATCGCACCCTGGGCCAAAGGCAGGCGCTAAACCACTGCGCCACCCAGGGATCCCGAGACCTTCCATTTTTGATGTGCCGTTCTAAGCAGGCTGCCTCATCCGCAATGGGCAACACTTGCCCTCAACCTTCCTTATGCTTCTGTAGGCCACACCCATTGCACTCCTTGCCCACAGTCAATTCCACATTAATACAATATGTCAAACAACTACTGAAGATCTATATGCAAAATAAGTCCCAGGTCTTTAGTTCCTTGGCCATGTAGATATCATTAGTCTCTTCTCAGGTAAGTATTAATTTAATTTTTGAATAGCTAATATGTGCCAATGGTTCAAAATCTAAAAATATATACTAAACAGCATACAGAGAAAATCTCCCTCTTACCCACAGCCTTCTCACCCCTGGCAACATTTAGTCACTATTATTTGTTGTGTATCCTTCCAATGTTTCTTTATATGCTCAAAACCAATACAACTCTATCATCCAATATCCTACCTTCTACAATCAAGATCAAGTTCTGCACTTTGCTTTTTTAAGTTTTTTATTTTTTATTTTTCTTTTGTTTTAATTTTTATTTATTTATGGTAGTCACACACACACAGAGAGAGAGAGAGAGGCAGAGACACAGGCAGAGGGAGAAGCAGGCTCCATGCACCGGGAGCCCGACGTGGGATTCGATCCCAGGTCTCCAGGATCACGCCCTGGGCCAAAGGCAGACGCTAAACCGCTGCACCACCCAGGGATCCCTGATTTTTTTATTTTTCTTAAGGATTTTATTTATTCATTCGTGAGAACACACAGAGAGAGACAGAGACACAGGCAGAGAGAGAAGGAGGCTCCATTCAGGGATCCTGATGTGGGACTCAATCTCTAGACTCCAGAATCACACCCTGAGCCAAAGGCAGACACTCCACCACTCAGCCACCCAGGCACCCCTGCTTTTTTTTATTTAACTGTGTATCTTCGAGATCCTTCTATAACAATATACAGGAAGGGGCAGCCCCGGTGGCTCAGCGGTTTAGTGCCTGCCTTCCACCCAGGGCCTGATCCTGGAGACCCAGGATCAAGTCCTGCATTGGGCTCCCTGCATGGGGCCTGCTTCTTCCTCTGCCTGTCTCTCTCTCTCTCTCTCTCTCTGTCTCTCATGAGTAATAAATAAAATCTTAAAAAAAAAAAAAACAATATACAGGGAGTTTCCTTATTCTGTTTCACAGCTGCAAGGTATTCCATTTGTCCTACTAAATGGACATAACTTATTTAACCAGACTCTTATTGGTGGACATTTATTTTCAAAGCCTTACTATGACCAAAAAAAGGGGGGGAGGTGCAGCAAAAAACCTGACAGTATTTCATTTTGCACATAAACAATTCTGTGAGGATAAATTCCTAAGAAGTAAATTGCCTGGTGAGAGGCTATCTAATAATGCATTATTGAAAAAGTAACCTAAAAACACATTTGAAGGTATAACTCACATTTATAAAGCATTTTTATGATGTGCTGGTATTTTATCACCAATGGAGGAACTACCAATATTGTCCTCACAGAAATTTGAGAGAACTGAGAATATGAAAGTGACTTCCACACAGTCATACTTCTCATAGTTGTTAGGACCAAAACTGAAACCAGGAATTTTCATTCCAAAAATTCTCTCCTTTCTATATATAATGCTGCCTCCTGAAGTAGCAAGGCAGGGGAAACGGCAATTTTACTCATCCAGAACTTACCATTTTCTGAAAATGTCCCCT
The DNA here is from genome assembly GCF_053574225.1 of Canis aureus. Lineage (NCBI taxonomy): Eukaryota > Metazoa > Chordata > Mammalia > Carnivora > Canidae > Canis > Canis aureus. The sequence goes on along the minus strand of NC_135641.1, from coordinate 20,614,495 downwards.
CCTTGGTTGAATATCTCATCACTGTTTGAGAACTTCACCTGGAGAACTTAATGGGACCATAGCCCCCACACTTGTTTGACCAGAGAATCGCAGTTGAGCTATTTGCTCGACCACCCTACTTAGTGTAACTTAAGGTGGAGTTGGAACCTTGGAAATAAAAACCATTCTGTTCAGAATGGGGTTAACATTAAAACACCCGCCAGAGGAACCTGGACGTCTCAGTTGGTTGGATGTCTGACTTGACTCTTGATTTTGCCTCAGGTCTTGATCTCAGGGTCATGAGTTTGGGTCTAACATGGAGCCTACCAAAAAACAAAACAAATTAAAAAACACCCTCCAGACAAACTGATCTTCTGGTGGCCTTATTTCCAGAATAAGATCATTCTCTTAAAACCTTAAGAGAAATGCCACGTTTCAACATTGATGAAGAATTTGTTAATTTCCCAGATGAAGACTGGGATTGGGCAGGGGGGTATGTAGTGGAGCAGGCCACGTGGTACTTTCCAAAAGGACTTCTGAAATCTCTGATATTTGGGAAAAATTAGATTCAATGATGGTTATTAGGTCTTTTAAGTAGAAGGGTAAAATTTCACACTTCCTATGGAGAATTGTGGAGACAGATTAAGAGAAAAGATATGACTCATCGAGGCCAATATTTATTTCTCTATAAAAACTGAAAGAATTTGTTAAAGACAACTCCAAGGGCACCTAGATGGCTTAGTCAGTTGAGCAACCAACTCTTGATCTCAGCACAGTTCTTGTTCTCAGGGTCCTGAGTTCAAGTTCCGCATAGGGCTCCACACTGGGCATGGAGCCTAATTAAAAAATAAAAATAAAAAATAAAGACAACTTCCACAGAGAACAAACTGATGCTTGCTGGAGTGACGGGGTGGGGGATGGCCAATGGGTGAAGGGGAGTAGGAGATACAGGATGAATGAGTCCTAGGAATGAAAGGTACAGCCTAAGGAATAGAGTCAATGATATTGCAACAGTGTTGTATGGTGACAGATGGTAGCTACCCTTGTGGTGAGCACAGCATGACGTATGAAGGTGTCCAGTCACTATGCCCTACAGCTGAAACTAGTATGTGTCAACTACTAACTTTTTAAAAAAGGCAATTTCCTCAACTCTGCCTTAAATATTTTATTTCTTATATATTTTGCAGACTTATTATTTGTTAATGTAATTCTGCTTTCAAAAAATCTGACTTAAATGAATGTATAAAAAAGTTAAAAACCACGCAGGGGAATATCCACATAAGAAAACCTTGTGGGCAAAATAATTTGTCCTTTCTTCAATTCAAATAACATACACACATGCCCAGAAATTTGATTTCGTTATTAAAACAAAAGTGGTTTGTTCTCTTAGACACTAATAGAATCCACAGAAAAAGATATCAACACCTTAATGATGACTTCTTGATTCACAGTGAAAGATGTACCTGTCACTCAAATCAGAATACTCATATTGATTTGACTGGTGTGTTTCTCCTGGTGTGAAAAGCACAGGGAAGCCAAATCATAATGACAATGGTTCTTGATGGGCAGGGACCCAGATAAAAGGAGTTTGGTGCATCTCTCCCCTAAAAGAAATGCATACCAGTGGCTAAGAAGTCCCAGATGTGTATATAATACACATCGTCTTCTTTATTCATGTATCTGTTGATGGACATCCAGGCTCTTTCCACAATTTGACTATTGTGGACATTGCTGTTATAAACATTGGGGTGGTATATATTACACTGGAATATTACTTAGCCACCAAAAGGATTAAATCTTACCATTTACATCGATGTGGATGGACTAGAGGGTAATAAGCTGAGTGAAATAAGTCAATCAGAGAAAGACAGTTATCATGGTTTCACTCATGTGGCATATAAGAACAACGCAGAGGATTGTAGGAGATGGAAGGGAAAACTTGGTGTGAAAAAATTAGAGGGAGGGAAACCATAAGAGATTCTTAACTGTAGCAAAGAGGGTTTCTGGAGAAGAGGTGGGGGGGATGGGGTGACCTGATAACAGATATTAAGGTGGGCACATGATGTGATGAGCTCTGGGTCTTATATGCAACTAATGAATGACTGACCTCTACATCTGAAACCTACTGTACTATAATGTACTATATGTTGGCTAATTGAATTTAAGTAAAAAAATAAATAAATAAAGACCCCCAAATGACTGAAATCATGCTACCAATTTTCTCTCCTGAGATTTCCTACTTTCTATGTTTCATTTGCTTGGCCCCATTTTAATAACATATTCTTTCGATTTATTAAAACCACTATGAAGTTATTTTCCCTAAACTTTCCTAATGATAGGAATCACCTGGAGTGCTTGACAAACACAGATTTCTGAATAGAACTTTTAAGAGAAAGGCCTGGCATTCTGTATATTTAACAAACACCCAGGTAATTTTTACCAGGAGGGTTTGGGAACAATTAGTTCTGTGTATCTCCAAATGCAATGTTCCTACAAAGCACCTGCTCCTTATTCCATTGGTCTAGAGAGGGTCCTAGATTCTCCATCTCTAACAAGCTCCCAGGCTGCTTGCCAGGGGACCCATCGCATTTTGAGTAACAGGAGGCAATGGTTGTCAAAAAGACACTCCTGGGCCAGTGGTCTGGGCAGTAGCTCAGAACCTTTTAGAAATGCAAATTCCCAGCCTACACATAATGAATCAGAAACACTGGGATGCAACCCAGCAATCTGTTTTAACAAGGTCTCCAGGTGAGATTTTGGTGCATACTGAAATTCAAGAACCACCAATCTATACTTATGTTTAGCTGCCTCTTACTGCTTCTGATTAGGAAGTTATTTCATTTGAGATGAACCTTTGCACATTCTGATTTTATTCACGTCGAATGCCTTTAGATAGTTTAACTCCATTTGGGGTAATATCTTACTAGCACTTTTGTCAAGTGTTCGGGAAATATTGACAAGAAACTCAGACTATTTCGGGGGAACTTGTTCCTTGTTTTCTTTAAATTTAATTTGTATCAACACAAGGTAATAGGTCAGAGCAGGGTTCACAAATGTGTAAAGGGACCAAACATTCAGAGAACACCTTTAAACGAAGTGGCAGGGTTTCGGGGAGAAGGTCTGGTTTCAGAAAGCTGTACCTCAGCTCCACCCAGTGGGTGCCAGGCCAGGTGGGGACTCGGGCCCAGACGGGCCACATCTTCCAATTGCTTACAAGAAGACAGAAAGCCAACTTTTCACATGAAATCTCTCGATTTTTAAATGTTGGCAAACTATTCAGATCTGTCGTAAATATTCTATATGCCTAACAAGCTAGGCTTCCGATAGCAACTCCACGTTGGAGGGACTAGTTATTGATTCACTGGCCTGGCTCCTGCTCCATGTGTCACTGTCTGTGTCAGAAACAAGAGAAAGCCAGCTGTCCACTGGAGGTCCACTGCTATGAAAACCAAACCCAAACCATCGACCATGCTCCTCTGAAAGGTCAGGCATTTCTTCTCTCTCAGTAGCTACCTGAGCAGCCACGGGTTTGAGCTCATCGAGATACATAGAACATTTTTCATTGGAAAATGGACAGTGTCACACTATATGATCTGTCTGGAAGCAAAGAGTATCTAAGAGTCAGGATAGCTCTGCCGAGGGGCAGATCCAGAGTATGTGAGTCCTGAGGCTTTTACAAAGGGGAGGGACTTTATTTAAGAAAAATATGTGAAGTTAGAAAGACAAAGTGGATACCAGGGGATTTATTTTACAACAATTTGTTAGGGTGTTCACTTACATTTTTTAATAGTTTTACATATATTACATAATTTGACAAAACGTTTATCCCTTTTCTAAGTCAGCAAAAATATACATTTAATTGGGTAAAGTAATTCTTGAATAAACATTTGTTGAATGAATGTACAAATAAATGAATGATTTCAAAATCTATTCAGTCAATATTTATCAAGGGCCCAAAAGTGTAAGGATCCCTGCTAGACATTGCATTATTAAATACATTGTATTTAAGTAGAAGAAGTAAAAAAAAAATTTTTTTTTTTTTTTAGAGAGAGAGCTCATGCAGACACAAGGGCAGAGGCGGGGCAGCGAGAAGAGAGTCCTAAGCAGGCTCCACGCCCAGGGACTCAACCTCACTCACCACCCTGAGATCATGACCTGAGCCCATATCAAGAGTTGGATGCTTGACCAACTGAACTACCCAGGCACCCCTACGTATAATGAACGAAATAAAATAGGGGTACCAGGCTGGCTCAGTAGAGAATGTGACTCTTGACTCAAGGTGGTGGGTTCAAGCCCCACACTGGATGTAGATCTTACTAAAAAAAAGAAAATAATTATGTTTTATTTCATCATTTTTAAAAGTTAATCTTATTTTTTTTTACTATTGTTTTATATGTAAAACTAAAAAGATAAAATATAAATATTGTTTTATATATAAGCTGGATGCAGCCTTTAAAAAGAAAATATTTAAATTTAATGCCATTAACTGTTATTTTTAGCTTTAAAAAATTTTAGTGGGTGGGGTTGGGGGGTGACTGGGTGACGGGCACTGAGGGGGGCACTTGATGGGATGAGCACTGGGTGTTATTATATATGTTGGCAAATTGAACACCAATAAAAAATAAATTAAAAAGTAAAAATAAAAAATTTTAATATACAGTCATACAATTTTTTTAAATGTTAGGTAGAGGGAACAGAACAACCAAAGAAATTGGTATTTATTTAATATATTCTAAAGACCAGGTAAATAATATTTTTAAAATCATGTGTAATTCCACACACTAACATAACCACCATTATTATTCTATTTCCTTCAATCTTTTATTTATAGGTACACTTTTTACAAAGTTAAAGTCAGACTATCCAGGGGCACCTGGGTAGCTTAGTTGGTTAAATGCATGACTTTTGATTTTGGCTCAGTTCATGATCTCAGGGTTGTGAGATTGAGCCCTGCATCAGGCTTGTGCTTGGTAGAGTCTGCTTGAGATTCTCTCTATCCCTCTCCCAAGCCATCCCCCTCCCTGCCACCACTTGGGCTCGCTCTCTCTCAAATAAATAAATAAATATTCTTTAAAAAATCATATTCTCCATAGAATTTCAACCCTGATTATTTGTTCCTAACACACATAAGCATTTTCTATGTTGGTACATGGTCTTCATAATTCTTATTTTAAAAACTGCATAATTATTCCTTAGCTATTCCCAGTAAATGGATAAAATATAATTTATATAACCATGCTTCTAATCTTAGATTATTTATTTTTTATTTTTGCTATTATAAAATAATGCAGCACTTAACATTTTGATGTACATAGCTTTCTTTATTCATATTATGGTCCTATGCCTGAGGATATACATATCCCTCAATTTTCTTTTCCCATGTATTTCATTTGTGCACTCTAAAAAAGAACCAGGATTGGAGTTGAAGTGAGAGAAGGAAGCAGGTGGGGAGATGGTACAAAAGGGACCATCCCTGTATGGATATATTCAAAATTATTCACCTTGATTGGATCCAAGACAGAACTTCGATCTTTTGCATTAAAATTCATAGGACACATTTTTCTCCTATCAGGGATGTTCTTGTACATTTCTTTGACCCCCATGGATATTGTGCCAAAACCAACAGAGTAGGTCATTCTCTGGAGAATCCTTTCCTCGGGTTGTCAGAAATTATGATAGCTATCAAGAGAGATTTTTAGTAGCCAAATGTTGCAGATTTGCAATTGCCTAATTATGCTCTATATGACATTTCATTCCAATTTAATAGAAGAAATTGAACATCTATATTGTTTCTATTTATCAAAAACCTGAACAAGTGGTGTGGTGATTATTTTTCTGATCTGTGAATCTAATTATGTGAAAAGTCATAAAAAGCTTTTATTATACATTTACTTAATTTTCTGTGAAATCTGGGCATAAGAATGGGCAAAACACTCAAAGGCAGGCATAAACAAAACACAATCCCTCTCCCCAAGCAGTTTATAATTTTTTAGGAAATCAGGAACATAGACCTGAGTCAATTAACCTTCTAAGTGAAATTCATGTTCTTAAAAAAATGTACAAGGCACTCTGAGGAAATATTAACATGAACTGGATGCTTAAAGATATTAAGGAATTATGGTTACTTTTTGGGTAAGTTCATGGTATTGTATTTTTTTTCTAAAATCCCCTTCTTTTAGAGATGTGGAAATACATATGAACAAAATATACTATATCCTAGATTTGCATAAAAATTCTTCAGGCCATCGGAATGGATGGGGTATAGTTGAGACAAGGCTGGCTTGGAGTTGGTAATTGTAGAAGTTGGGCTATGGGTACATTTGGGTGATTTGGTATACTTTTGTATATATTTAAAAACCCTTATAAATTATTTACAACCTTATTTAGCTTTCCTTTGACTGTGAAATCTAAGCACTAAATATGACTGGAGCCTCAATGTTCCACCAAGCAGCACACTGGACTCTCTCAACCTCTGTATCCTACCCATCTGGCCTGCTTGGTCTTTCTTTCCGGCCTCCACCCAACTTGGTTGGTCAGCTCACAGGGTCTGCCCTGCATTACTTACAGGCCCCCACTTGAAAGGAAGATGTTGACAAAGGTTGGGTAGCGAGAAATCATGCTTACTTTGACCCCTGCTTGAACTTTAAAAATCTATGTTTATTTGGGACTAAAACAGAAATGATTCATCTTATGAATTTCCTCAGGGCCAGCGGGATCCTGAGTTCTCTTAGATGAATTTATTCGCTCTAAGCTCTAATTGAAACCACAATGTAGAAGCCGGTTGGCTCTCCTCTTATATATTCTATCTGGTAGAAGCAGCAACATCTGCCAGCATCTCAATTCCTGCTTCCTTGGCATTGGGTTGAATTAATCAATAGAGTGTATAACTAACACACAAAAAAAGCCCAATAAAAAAATCTTCCAGTAAAGCAAATGGAAAATTACAAAATAAAAGCTTAATTTTTCTGCAGTTTTTCAAGTAAGGTAAAAGAGATTCATGTTTCTTTTGATTTGAATTGTTTTGAATTAAAATTGAAACTAATAGTATAAACCTGCGATATTCTCAGGAGCCATTTCTTTTGTTATTTTCCCTCTTTGTTGAAACTGTTGCCCCTTCATTCATTGAATTATATCTCTGTAATTACCCAAGTCACTGCTATTAAATAGAAAATCTGATGCCACCATTTTTAAATTTTAGATTCATAGTGTACAGGATGATCTCATCAATGAGAAGAAAGTAAATTTTTAATATTTTGAAGGCTGTTTCTAACATCTATTCTAATATAAATATGCAGTGTAGTGGTTCCCAACCTCTTTACCTTTTAGATTCTCCTTAATTATTTCTATCAACAGGGACTTTTGGCATTAAAACAATTTTTTCCTCCAACAAAACCACATGTATTTATTAACAAGTCATCAAGTAATTTCTCCATTTTTTAAAAGTAATCAAAGAGCACATGTAGTTCATAATAGGCTTGGAATAATATGTATTACCACCTTGAACTAAAATAGCCCCAGCTAAAAGGAAAGAATTTCAATTCATTAGCAATAGAAAGCTTTTTTTTTTCTTTAGCTAAGCCATTTCTGTTAGACTTTTTTACATACTGAAAATGGTCTGTGGTCTATATTACTACCTTTGCAAACTATAGTTGGGGTAATAGCTCTACTCATTAAATTATATCATTCAGAGCTCCTATAAAAGAGCCTTGGTAGCAAAAAAATAATAGGTTTTCTTAAAGATGATTTTTTCCCCTTCTCATTGATAGGCATTATTACACATAAAACTGCATGAACTAGTAAATTTTTGGGGTATATGCTTTCTTACATTCTTTTCTTTCTGTGTTTTCTTGCTGTAGAACGATTGTCCCTGGCTGTTGCTGGAGAGAAGAGACATCCTGAGGCTGACATGTGGACGTGAGCTCACCAGACAGGCAGGTGGTAAAATGAGTGGTTTATTTTGAAGCCCTTTATCTCCCTACCAACCACCTCTTCTCCCCCTTGAGTTTTCAGTCCGGTTCAATTCAGTTCATTGCATGGAGTGGTAGGCCAGTAGAAAATATTTTAGGAGACCTAATAATGACACATGGTCCCTGCCTTGGAGGACATACAGTCTAGTCATTAGTTGAGAAAAATGATGTGGGCAGAAATACCTAAGTTGAGAGGGAAAATGAGCCAAGTGTTCTAGGGATTTTGAACAGCCTTCTTGGGCTGAACAGGTGTGTGTGTGTGTGTGTGTGTGTGTGTGTGTGTGTGTGTGTGTAGGGGGTTGTCACTTCTAGCTATAGGGGCTGGGGAGCTTGATGGAGGAACTGGGTGTTGAAAGAAGAGAAGGCTCCCAGAAGGCAAAGATAGGGAGATGCGGACAAGAGTAATCCCAACACAGAGGCAGAAGAACCAGGAGGTCTCTCTTGTCTATCTCTGGTTCCAGGGAATTGGTCTCACACAATTGTGTGAGCTGGTTAAGCAGTCCTATGAGGTGTTGCCTCCATGTCTAGTGCTGGAACTTAAAGGTCACCACAGGCAGTCAGGAAGGGATAATGGATGTAGAGGAGATCAAGAGAAGGCTGGAAGCCACAAATATGAGGTGGAATTCCACAAGAATGGGCCGAAAGCTGTGTCTGTTCTTGTGACCTCTGATCTTGGTATCAAGGATATTCCACAGAAGCTTAGACTCTGTCACAGAGCCGAACACAAATGCCTGGCTCAGGAGTTGGAGGAGCTGAAGGAAGAATCCAGGGCAAAGAAGAGAAGCTGCAGGCTTAGTTGCGATTTCATGCCAATGAGGTGAATCAGCACATCAACCACATTTGGCTGAGCTCACATTTGTGAGCCACAAAATGGCTGTTTCCCTCTGCCCTCCACATCTCCAAGAATCTGCCTTATGGCCCACCCTGATAGAAAACATGCAAGAGAGATGCCTGGGTGGCTCGGTGGTTGAGGGTCTGCCTTCAGCTCAGGTCGTGATCCTGGGGTCCTGGGATGGAGCCCCTTATTGGGCTCCCCATAGGGAGCCTGCTTCTCCCTCTGCCTATGTCTCTGCCTCTCTCTGTGTGTCTCTCATGAATAAATAAATAAAATCTTAAAAAAAAAAAAAAAAGGAAAGAAAACACACAAGAAAGGGAACTCAGGGAAATACAGGTCAGATGCATTCCAAGCCATCACAAGCTGTATCAGAGTATGGAGCTTTGGAAAATTAAGCTCAAGAGTTGAGATGATATCAACATTAAGTGCCCACTGGAATTTTTTGAGCCAAAGGAACAACAGTGACGCTGACCTTAAGGACAATGAAGTGGTGAGCAGGACAGATTGGAGGGCCTAACTCGGGAGCTCAGAATGCTGGTGAGTGGTTGAGAGGGGATTCAGGAGGTTGAAGTTGAAAAGGAAGTAGCCAAGCCATGCCTAGAAATTTTGCTGCCTCGGCCAGGGCACAAAGCTTGCTTTTGTGTGTTTGGGGAAGAGAGCAGATCTACATACAAAGCATTGCCTGCCCTTGACATTGGTTCACTTGTCCCATCCATTTTCTTCAGCCTTAAAAATTTCAATATGCTGGGTCAAAATTCTGAGCTTGTGACCCTAGAAGTGTGAGGTTCTAAAGAGAGATTAGTGAAAAAAAAATAAAAAAATAAAAAAAATAAAAAAATAAAAAAAATAAAGAGAGATTTGTCATGTTTTATGGCACCCCACAATAGCATTGAAAATCCTTTCTGTGTTTGGGAAATTTTCCACATGAAGTTATCCTGCTAGGAGACAGTATATCACTCTGGTGGCTTGTTTTTAACTTGGGGAGACTCCGATTTGTAAGGAATCAGGAAGAAACAGAGCCAAACAGAATCACCTTTTTATGACTGAATAGTATCCTGTTACATGGATATACCACATTTTCTTTATCAATTCAACAATTGATAAACATTTGAACTTTTCCAGTTTTTGTCTGTCATGTACAATGCTGCTCTAAATATTCTTGTACATGTCTTCTGGATAAACATCTACTAGTGCAATTGCTGGGTCATAAGGTAACTTTCAGTTTTGAGAAACTGCCAAACTATTTTCTAACAGTTTCCAGCTTACACTTCCATCAGCAGTGCATGACGATTGGGTTTCTCTACATGTTCACCCAAAGTTGGAAAAACCCATCATTTTAATTATTGCCATTCTTGTGGATGTGTGGTGTTCTCTTGTGGTTCTAATTTGCATTTCCCCAATGACCAATGATGCTGAATTGCCATATAAATACTAGGATCAACTCATCAACTTCTACAAAGCTTACTGAGATTTTGATAGGGAATGCTCTGAATCTGTACAACAATTTGGGGGAGATATGCCATCCTAACTATTGAGTCTTTCAATCCATGAACATAGGGTATTTCTCCATTTATTTAGATCTTCTATAATTTCTCTCAGCAATGGGACGCCTGGGTGACTCAGCAGTTGAGCATCTGTCTTCGGTTTGGAGCGTGATCCCGGAGTCCCAGGATCGAGTCCCACATCAGGATCCTTGCATGGAATCTCCTTCTCCCTCTGCCTATGTCTCTGCCTCTCTCTGTGTGTCTCTCATGAATAAATAAATAAAATCTTTAAAAAAATTTTCTCTCAGCAATGTTTTATAATTTTCAGGGTACAAATCTTTCACTTTTGTCAAATTTATTCCCAAGTATTTTATTTTTTGATACTATTGTGAGTGAAATTATTTTCTTAATTTTAGATTGCTTGCTGCTAGTATATAGAAACACATCTTTAAAATACTGACCTTGGGATACCTGGGTGGTTCAGTTGGTTAAGTGTCTGTCTTTAATTCCAGGCTCCTGCTTCTCCCTCTCCCTCTTCCTGCCAATCCCCCAGCTTGTGCTCTCTCTCTGTGTCAAATAAATAAATAAAATCTTTAAAAAATAATAAATAAAATTCTGATCTTGTATCCAGTGGCCTTAATGAACTTATTTTTGTGTTCTAGAAGCTTTGGGCAGGGGGCAGGGGACTCCTTAGAGTGTTCTATGTATAGGAAGGACTACAACATCTGAGAATAAAGACAGTTTTACCTCTTTTTTTCTAATCTAGATATCTTAAATTTTTTTTTCTTATTGAACTGGCTAGAACCTCAGTTCAAGGTTGATTAGAGGTGTCAAGAGCAAATATCTTTGCCTTGTTCCCATTATAGGAAGAAGCTTTCAGTCTTCCACAATTAAGTATGATAATAGCACTAGGTTTGTTTTGTTTTGTTTTGTTTTTGTAGATGCCCTTTATTAGGTAAGGAACTTCTCTTATATTCCTAGTTTGTTGAGAATTTTTACCATGAATGGATGTTAGGTTTTGTTCAATGCTTTTTCTGCATCTACTGAGATGATTGTATTGCTTTTGTCTTAATCCTTTTTTTAATTTTTTTTTTTTTAAGATTTGATTTTATTTATTCATGAGAGATACAGAGAGAGAGAGAGGCAGAGACACAGGCAGAGGGAGGAGCAGGCTCCATGCAGGAGCCCGATGTGGGACTCGATCCCTGGTCTCCAGGATCACTCCCTGGGCCGAAGGCAGGCATCAAACCGCTGAGCCACCCAGGGATCCCCTGTCTTAATCCTTTTAATATGGTATGTTACATTAACTGATTTTCAACTATTAAACCAACCTTGCATTCCTGGGCATACATAATCATGGTATATAATTCTTTCATATGTTATTGAATTTGGTTTGCTAATATTTTTTAAAATTTATTTATGATAGTCACAGATAGAGAGAGAGAGAGAGAGAGAGAGGCAGAGACACAGGCAGAGGGAGAAGCAGGCTCCATGCACTGGGAGCCCGACGTGGGATTTGATCCCGGGTCTCCAGGATCGCGCCCTGGGCCAAAGGCAGGCGCCAAACCGCCGCGCCACCCAGGGATCCCTGGTTTGCTAATATTTTTAAAAGGCTTTTGCATTTATGTATTAGTCTGCAGTTTTATTTTCTTTGATCTGTTCTTGGTTTCACATCAGGAAAGTGATGCCCTCATGGAATTCACAGCACCTGCCTTGCTTCCATAGACATGTAAATAGAGTTTGCATCATTGTAATTTTTGCCTTATTTCTTTTTTTTCCTTTTGAGAAACAAGTTTCATAAGTTATTTTTAAAATGGAAACTAGGTCATATCTACTGGTTTGACCACAAAAATCTAATAGATATTTCACCTGAGAACCCATGTAGGTCCTCTCTAGGGATGCTGTCTATTGCAGAGACAGATGGCATGCCAGGACCTAAGTACCTCAAAGTCAAACTTCCTAATATATTACAGACAGAAGCGAAAGTTGCCACCTTCTTTTTCTCTTCTGTAGTGTAAAGGGATAGAAAAATGTCTCCCGAGTAGTCATTGACCATTGTTGTAACTTCTCATCGCAATCCTTTGAGATTTGGGGAAGAGCTCACTCTACTGATCATAGTGTTTCTATTTTTTTTTAAAGAGTTTATTTATTTATTTGAGAGAGAGATAGAGCACAAGTGGGGGAAGGGGCAAAGGGAGAGAGAGAGGGACAAGCAGACTCGCTGCTGAGGGGGCAGCCCAACACAGGGCTTGATCCCAGGACCCTGAGATCATGACCTAAGCCAAAGTCAGACACTTAACCGACTGAGCCACCCAGGCGCCCTCAAAGTGTTTCTAGTTGCCAAAGCCATATCAAGGCCAGAAGAATCTGTGTGCTGATATAATGTTTATTTTTTTATTTAAAGATTTTATTTATTCATGAGAGACAGAGACAGACAGAGAGAGAGAGAGAAAGAGAGAGAGAGAGAGGCAGAGACACAGGCAGAGGGAGAAGCAGGCTCCATGCAGGGAGCCCAATGTGGGACTTGATCCTGGGTCTCCAGGATCATGCCCTGGGCCAAAGGCAGGCACTAAAGTGCTGAGCCATCTGGGCTGCCCTGATATAATGGTTAGAAGGAATTGACTATCTAGCCAGTATTTCCCTCATCCTGTTACCTTAATATTTGTTATGATTATGGTTGATTTGGTTTATTTTTCAGCGTATGAAACATAAAGCACAATCACAACACTCTACTTGAGGGTGCATTTTGATTAAAGAGGTATCCAAATGTAACAGGCTTTTTTCCAAACATCACTTTAAATGACTTTCTTCTGAAAACAAGCGAAGTCACCTCAGATTGAGACTCACTGGTATTCATTCTTTAGAAGGCCAGTCATATGTTACCTCCGCTCGATTGAGCAAGTACCTACCATAGCATTACATTTGCTCTCTAATTTACTCTCTACACAATACTCTAGGTAGGTATTTTATAAATGAAGAAATAGGGATTCATATTAAGAAATTTGCCAACATTAGAGCACCTGGGTGGCTCAGTGGTTGAGTATCTGCTTTTGGCTCAGGGTGTGACCCTGGGGTCTTGGGGTCGAGTCCTGCATCAGGCTCCTGACAGGGAGCCTGCCTCTCCCTCTGCCTATGTCTCTGTGTCTCTCATGAATAAATACATAAAATCTTAAAAAAAATATATGCCAACATCACCTTTATAATAAAATAGTAGAGTCTGGGTCCAGCACAGACTTAGGTAACTTGAAGCCCATTCTGCCTATAGTCCTGCTAGGCTTCTCAGATGCAGTACCTGTACAACCGTCTCAGACACCATTTCCCACCTGCCAGAGTTTCCACATCACCTGATCCTGAGTTCCTGGGGTGGGTGGGCAGGGATGCCAAGATGGTTTGGTTCTTTCTTTATATTTCTAGGACCTCATACTGTGGCTGACATGTAGGTGGTCAATGAATGTTGAAATACATAACCAAGGGAAAACAATTATACTTCCTAGACTTCTGAAGAAAGCTCAGATTTGAAGCCGGAAGGAAATCAGGAATTTATCGAATCCAGACTTGCCAGTCAGTGGAGTTGAGGCTCCAAGAGACTGGTGTGATTTGCCCAGTCATCTGGAGATAGCTGAATTAGGACACAGTTGTCTTAGTCCGTAGCTCTTTCATGTATCCCATGGGCCAGGTTCCAAATTTCAAAGCTGATGCCACTCCTCAGTTTGTAAGTTATATAAAAGTAATACACGTGTAAAAATAATAACAAGGGATCTGAATTTTAACTAATGTAAAGGTAACCTTGCAGGAAAAAAATTCTAACTACAGTCACTCTGTAAAGGACTTAACACTATTCATTACTTCTTTTGAGAAATCATCCATCTGAAGGATTAGAATCACATCTTAAGACTCTTCTCAACTGAAAAATCAGCCTAACACCTGGCTCTGGGGTAGTGGACGAAGATCCTGGGCTCTGAGCCAGACACTTCACTCAAGGTATGTGGGCCTCTCACATGTGCCCAGTCTGAGTGAGGTGTTCTCTTACACATTTCACAGCTCTGTTGTTACTCAGCAGGGCTGTATCCTATTGATCAGGAATGAAAATAATCCCTTCTTCTCTTCTGACCCCTCCCAATGGCTGTTCCTTCCAGCCAGACCTGATCCGCCAATTGTGCTGTCACCAGCACTCACCTAGCAGGCCTGACCCTAGACCTTCATGCCTCCTTCCTCCTCACTCAGCCCACACGCCCCCCCCACCCCCACCCCTCTGGCAGGCCTGGCTGTCAACAAAATCAAGGGACCTCATCAAATTCTCTAAAATTTATTATATTTTGTTTCGAAGTGGTGATATGCAACTACAACATTTTCCTTTCGGTCAGCTGAGAGTGGCCAGGTCACATTTCCTCACTAAAGAAATTTGCCTGATCCTCTCCTTTCCCAAATGTCCAGAAGGGTTCTCACAACACATTAACCCATTTGGCCTTCACTTGTAGATTCCTTCATTGACTTCCTCTTTCTGTAGATTTATTTTGAAAATGATGATCTCACAATATTAGCTTCTTTGTGATTGTTTTCATTTTTTTCTCTTTCATAGGGCTGTATGTAGGCTAATCTGACTCCGATATTGTTTTTAATTTTATAATATATGCACAGAAATCTTACCTTTCACCAACTCTTCTCTCCCCACTCATCCCAAATAATTTCTCTGAAAAGAGTGACATATCTTAATGTAAATGGAGAAAAAGGCATTTATTTATTGGGTACTGTATTACTGTATAGTCCTAAAAAAAACCCATCAAAGCTCTAAAGTGGCTGTGAAATGTGTTTCAGTGTTTCATATGTCTTATTTCAATTGAAAACTCCTTGTTCACAAATCACATTTAACAGGATGACAGGGTCAGGACAATTATTGGTGTGTGGTACACATTTATAAATTTGTACAGGTGATTTTCCTAAATTGCTATATGTATCAAAAGCATTTACTCCATATATATAAACATATATAAATAATTCATTGACCATTTCTATATTTATTATTTTTATATATTTTAACAATTTATATTGCCCTCTTGCCAATTTTCCAGTTGAAGTATGTTAGCTTCCCCAATACTAAATATTTTTGTACTACTATTGGTTATATATAGACATAGCCAATTTATTTGGTTTTCATTTCATTACTTCATTTCATCTGGAAGTAAGAGTACTTATTTCTTCCATTTGTTGAGCATCTATTTCCAGGCCAGACACTGTATAGGCCTGTGCTGGCCAATAAAGTAGCCATTACCATATGTGGCAACCAAACACTTGAAATGAGACTAGTCCCAATTAAGATGTACTTTAAGTATAAAATACGTATCAGATTTCAAAGACTTGCTATGAAAAAAGGAATGCTAGCTATCTCAATAATATTTTATATTGAGTAGATGTTGAAATGCTGATATTTTAGATATCTTAGGTTAAATATTAAAAACAAAACAGGGGAAGCCGGTTTCTTTTCACTCTTTTAAATGTTACTACTAGAGAATTTAAAATTTCTATGTGCCTCACATTTGCAGCATGCATTATATTTCCCATACAGTGCTACTTTAGGTACTTCATATACTTAGAAATGAATGAATGAGTGAATGAATGGGACAAGCTATACTTTCCTAATCTTCCGGGACAGCTCATATTTGTCTACCAGGAAGGAATCAAACAGACTCAGGATTTGATTGAAACCTATTACAATTCAGCCCCATCTTCTCATGTTGTAATTGAGAATACTGAATCCCATAGAAATTTGCACGCCTTCCGCGCTATCCACTCAATAAAGACAGGAAAGCAAGGTGTTGATCCAACACCAGCTTTTTCTCTGTCATCATCAGTGGCAAATGCCTTAGTGAGAATATCCAAAGTATCCAGGGACAAACACTCCGGATTCTAGAGGACCATCTACTGTACTACCTGTAGAACTATTTCAGCCTTTATGATTTCAATGAATTTACTCTTTGCAACTGACCAGGACTGTTCAAGACAGATACCCAGGCTGAGCTGCAGTCTCATGTAGGAGGGATCAAGCTGGGCTGGGCAGGGAGGTTCAGGATGGACACCTTAGGACAGTGGGACATTGTGACATCATCAGTGATGGTCTCAGATGGTTTCCTATTGCAGACCTCCAGTCCTAGCTGTTACAGCAAGTCCATTCCTCTACCATGAGTGTGGAGCAGCTAAAATCAACAGATCCACATGTACCTTGAGGTGACAGACTGGCTCTGGTGAATATTCCTTTTCGGTTTAGAGGTAACCCTTCTGTGGGCTCTTTTGTGTGAAGAGGACAATGGTGCTCGTTTTTCTAAGGATGGTCCTTAAGGTTTATCCTGTCCTACTTAAGCATTCATATTCAAATAGTTCAGAATATGGGGGAAAGAGTCCCAGGCAGTCATTCATTTCTTTGGCTGCACTGATAATGCTTACTAGGGAAAGGAGAGCCAAAAGACTTCCACTTTTTCCCCTACTCTGGGGAGTAAGGCATTAATTTAGGGCTAAGGCTCTCATGTTAGATTCCTTGCAGCTACACTGTGGCTCATCCCTGTCCCTGAGGCCTAGTCCTGTCTGCTTCACCCTTTAAAAAATTGTAATTCTGGATCAATAAGACCAAAATGCCACGTTTTACTCAAACTAAAACAGGTTGCATTGGTCAGTCTCATTTACTCTTACGTATTTATAAATAGGCAAGCTTGAATGCAATAAGCACATTTATGTAAATGTTGGGCAAAATTGAGTCCACCCAAGTGAAGTGTGGGAGGGTGGTGGCTGTGCATCCCAGACTAGTGCCTTTGAACTGTAACTATGTATACATAGTTACCCTGCAGGCTTAATTTTAGCTAGATGAACTACCAGAAATGTTAGCAATCTGTCTTTTCAGATTACGTTTGCTCTTTCTCTTTGCTAAAAGACAGATTTTAAAAGTATGGAATCCTTGGTTTCACATGTTTCTTTAAACAGAACTGTAACAATTTTATCAGCAAATATATTTATTTTAACATGAATTTTTAAGCATCTGAAGCAACATTCATTTTCAAATAGTTGCATATTTTACCTTGAAAAGTTATACTACCTACAAATACTATTAATTTGTCTATGTAGCAATAGATGTGTATACACATCTGTCTATCTGTATACACACACGGAATGAGGATAGTGGATTTCAGCTACATGGTTCCATCTTCTTATTTTGTATTGAGATTGTCACTTAGGAAATAGTCTTTACAAATTCTGTTCTTAAAAAAACCTCAAAGTCTTAAATATTTGAAACTTCGTGACAAAAAGTAACACTAACATGTTAATGAATATTCCTTATTTGATCAAATATTGTAATTTATGCTTTATCTTCAGGACTTTTCCATTTCAAAAATAATCAGGACAATTTTAACAAATATGTTTCCTCAATAATGATGATTGGGTAATAATTCTCCATTTCACATTCAGTTCTGTAGCTTCTAAGTGCAGTAATGGGTACAGTTGCTACTACATTTACCATCTGACCATATGGTATAACATACATCTGCCAAAGAAGACAGACATTCCATTACAATAACAAACAACATAGGCATAGCCTTAAGGCAAATTGACAGATATCAGATATCTTCTTTCATTTTATTTTTTAAAATGGGATCAATAAGACCAAATTTGTTTATTTATTCATGAGAGACACAGAGAGAGAGAGAGGCAGAGACACAAGCAGAGGGAGAAGCAGGCTCCATGCAGGAAGCCCGATGCGGGACTCGATCCCGGGACTCCAGGATCACGCCCTGGCCTGAAGGCAGGCACTAAACCGCTGAGCTACCCAGGCATCCCAATCTTCTTTCTTTTAATTTATTCAACTATTATCATGTAGCACATGCATATGTCATATATGTCAGGTACTTGCTCTGACACTGAAAACTCAAAGATGTGTGAGTCTCTGCCCTGGAGGAGTACACAGTCTGGCAGGGGAGGTGGTCACACAGGCATATGATTACTGTATGATGTCAAAAATGTCCTAAGTGTAATAGGAGAGTATACAAGGTGTCACAAGTACAGAAAGGAAAACAATGCTTAACTGCTGTAATCCAGGAATGAATGATGTCAGGAGATAATCATAGAGAAGATGGTCTTTAAATTGAGATGAGGCCTTGGTAGGAAATAGAGTATGGTGGTTAAGAGAATAGTCTGTAGCCAGACTATGTGGGCTTAAATCCCAGTTCTACTACTTACCAGCCAAGGAAACTTAGGCATGTTATTTAACATTTGTGTGCTTCAGTTTCCTCCTCTGTAGAATGGGCGTGATCACTGGGCACAGTTCATAGGGCTGAAGTGAGGCTTATGGGAGTTAGTGAGTGCTGTGGGCTCAGAATAGTGCATGGCAGCCCTCAATTAGTATTAGCGCCAATGCCAGGGATAGCAGAATGAGAGAAAGCAAGGAGACACAAAGGAGTAGGGCAAGCTTGGCTTGTTACAACTGAAATTTAAGGTGTATTTGTGTGGAAGGTGGAGGGAAATAAGGTAGGTGCACAGATCCTGGCCAGATATGTCACAGCCATGAGGCTCATGTTTATGGAGACTGTTGAGAATTTTAAGGAACAAATTCACGTTTGTATTGTAGAAAGAGAACTCTGGAGCAATGGGGAATGAGTAGAGGCCAGATTAGTTAAGAGGCTACTGATGAGAAGAGATATGCTAAAGGCTCGGCTGGGGGGTGGAGGGTAGAGTGGAGATTCAAAGTTAAAACTGATAAGACTTGGTGACCGATTAGATTAAGGGGTTGAGGTAGGAGCTGTGGATGACTCTTGGACTTCTAGTTTGGGTGATTTGGTAAAAAAAAAAAAAAGACTGGAGGAAAGCAGGCTCGGGAATAAGGTTTGGGATTTGTCCAAATTGATGGGCCTGTGATGTGACCAAAACTAGTGTTCAGGCCTGCTCCTGAGGAGCTGGAGGTCCAGATTCATCACTCCTCAAGATCTGGGTAGCAGCTGACATTGTGGGAATGTGAGTGAGAGCGTGACACAGGTTGTATACAGGAAGAGATTCAGGGATGGCTCAGGAACAGGTCAGAGCCAAAGAAAGCTGAGCCGGCAAAGGAGAATGGTCATGGAAGAAGGAGAATATAGAAGAAAGTGGAATCATGGAAAACGATGGAGAAGAAACTCACGGAGGAAGTATTCAAATGAAGGAGAGAGGTCAAGTAGAATGAGAACTGAGAATTGTACTTTGGATCTGGCAATTGGGAAGAAGAGCCTAAACAAAACGGAGGAGCTATTACCCCAGTAAAGTGTAACGGTGCTGCGAAAGAGATACAGTGAATCCGTTTCATTAAGACCCTAGATGTTAACATGTCAGGTCAAATCTAGGTGAGTTCCTGGAGAACATCCAGGCATGTGGGCCAGCTCCCAGCTTGCTGCCCCAAGCAGATCTGGCCTGTCCTCCTGGAGCTGTTTACCCAGAACCTCGCAAGGGACCGTGGTGGCCAGAGATCTGTCTGAGTGGAGTTCTGGGAGCTCCTGATAGGCGGCTGGCTCCAGAAAGTGTCAAATGGCCCTGGGGAGTTGCCAAAGAAGTCCTGTTGCTTTGATAAGAACTTCAAAGCCCTGAAGTTATAGGGTTGATCTGGTAACTTATGCCCATGTTGGGGGCAGGGGGTAGTGGGTGTTAGTGACCATGGTGATAACAGGTTGGTTCAAGTTGGTTCTGTTCGGTCCTGGAACACATCCAAACTCTTTTATTTCGTCCCTTCACGGACCAAAGTGTCTCACCTCTCCAACTGGATGGTCAATTGCTTAGGGGCACTGGAGCCACACTCCAAACAGTGTTTTGAGAACTCCTTGTTTGCACAGTCTTGTCCAATCGAACCGGGGCTCGGAATCCTGGTATTCTTTGCCTCCCCAAGACTTAGAACCAAGAATAGGCCAGGCCTGGACGGTGCAACTGGTGTGGTGCTAGCTATTAGGGGAAAGAGAAAAAAAAAAAGTTCCACAATTACTTCCCAAAACTTATCCCAGGAAAGTTGAACTGGGGGGGGGGGGGATATTTAGAGCAAGCAGTAGGGGTTGATGCAGCAACTTTTGCCACTCATGCGTTGGCCTGGACGCCTGAGGACTCGGGGCCAAGAGCTCCGGGGCTCCCGGGGGACACAGGTCTGGGAAGAATCTGTGCCATCCTAAAGGGCGTTTGAGCCTAGACTAAGGTCTCCTCTCGTCCGTATGACCTCACGGGGGACCGGATGCAGCTCAGATATTGCAACTGGGGGGGGGGGAGACACGGGGTGGAGGTGTTTTCCCTAATTTTTTGGGGGGGGGTACTGATGGGGAGGGTGGTCTGGGGTGGGCGCAGCGCCGCAGCACGGTCCGTCCGGTGCTCCGGCGGCTCCGGCGGGTGTAGACGCGGCCGGCGCCGACCGACGGCGGGAGGAGCGCGTCGGCCCCGGCCCCGGCCCCGGCCCCGGCCCCGGCCCCGGCCCCGCGGGAGGATGTCGGCGCGCGCAGGGACCCCGCGCCCGGGGAAGCCCCGCACGCCCGCCCGCCCGCCCGCGTCCCTCCGCGTCCCTCCGCCTCCCGCGGCCCGGGGCTGCCTCCTCGGGCCGCGCCGGGGCCGCCCCGCACTGCGCATGAGCGGGAGCCCGGCAAGCCCGTGAGACGAGCCGCCGCCGCCGCCGCCGTCCATTCGCTGCGGAGCCGGAGGAGGAGGGGAGAGGCCTGGAGGACACCAACATGGTGAGGCACTGCGGCCGCCCGCCCGCCCGCCGCCGCCGCCGGGGGCCCGGCCCCGCCGCCCCCGCCCCCGCCCGCCGCGACCCCGCCGGGGCTCCCCGCGCCCCGCGCCCCGCCGCCGCCGCCGCCGCCGCCGCCCCTTCCCGCCCGGGCGCTGCCGCTACGCGAGAGCCGAGGAGGCGGAGCGGAGCTGGGCCTAGTCGGCAGCGCCGGGGAGCGCGGGGCGGGGGCGGGGGCGGGGGGCACGGCCTGCCCCGCGGCCCCGCGCGGCCCCATTGTGTGTGGCGGGGCGCGGGGCGCGGGGCGCGGGGCGCGGGGTTCCGCCCCGCCGGCGAGGAGGCGAGACTTGCCCGACGCCCGCCTCCCTCCGGCGCCCTCCAGCCTCCGGGCGGCGCGGGCGGGCGGGCGGGCGGGCGGCGGCGGCCCCCTCGCTCCCTCCCCAGCATCCTCCCCTCCCGATGCGCCCCGTAGCTCTTTTGGAAAACGAGAGTTTACCGGGCCGGTCGGTGGAGGCTGTGGTCGCCGAGAGCAGGGGAAACCGCTGAGCTGGGGCGGAGAGGGGGGCGGGCGGCGGGAGGCGGGAGGCGGGCGATGGGGGCGGGGAGCGCGGAAGTGCAACCTGTTCTCCTTTGGTGGAATTGGGAGAAACACACTTGCTACCTTTTGAGCACATGTTTAATGTGCTTGGGGTGGGAGGAGTAATTGCTTTATGTTGCCAGTTGAAGACCATTTGTGATTTAAAAAAAACAAACAGTTTGTCAAGTTTGTTCCCCTCTTCTTAATTTTTTTTTTGGGGGGGGGAGGGGGTGGTGGAAAAAAACAAACCCCAACCAACAACAGTCTTCCCAGCTTGAAGAGATGGTAGTCAAGTTATCTGTTTACATTGTGGGAATCTTGTACCTGACTGGGGGGGGGGGGGGGGTGTCTCTGTTTTTTTTTTTTTTTTCTTCTCCAAAGTGATGTTTGGCTTGACAGTGTGAGCTTGAGTTGAATTCCATGCAGGTTACTGTAGGAATAGACAGTAAAAATGATATTGTTGTCCTTTTGCTCCTGGGGAACATAAAGGCCTCTTTGAGGAGGGTGTCTGTGTGTGTCTGTGTTCGGGGAATGCCCCGGTATCTTTGTTTTTATTCGGGCTGATTTCTGCTGAATGACACTTCTCCAGCCCCAGCCTCTAACTTGGCAGCAGCAGTTGGGTGTCATGTATGGATATGGGGTTTGGCTTGCCACATACTCGATGGTGAGTTTCGTGAAAATTTTCCATCCGCATTTGTAAGAAAACTTTGCCATGAAAGTGTAGGTTAATATGTGGACTGATACTGCAGTGTTCCAAGATCTACTAGGCCGACTAAGCAGTTTCTCAGTTTTTAAAAAGTATTTTGAGGGTCGCAGACGCTACTCCTAAAGTTTTCAGACTCTTGGCATGTAGACGGGTAGTAAGTGTTAAGTGATGAAATGTAATTTCCCTGGTAAACACTCTATGAGGGCGCTGAAATGTGCTCTGATCATCATAATCTCTAAATCAGCAGCATCCTCCAGAAATCAGGCTCTTGATAATGCTCATCACCTGCTTAGTAATTCAGGATTCATGTGGTTCACGCAAAGAGTTCAGCTTGGATTGGAGCTTGCAAGTTTCTGTCCTTTTGTTAATATTAAATTGGCTAGTTTGGGAACTTAGCCTAATTATACCAGGAGTGGCAACATACCACTAACTTAAAACGCTATCTACGTCTGGACTCAGATCATGTCACTAGAATTTACTTGGCATGCTCTAGTTTTAGAAACCTAATCATCAAATACTCTAACAGAAGTTAGGCCGTAAGATTTTTTTCTAGTTTTGTTTTCATCATAAATTTAGATTATAACTTTCTGGATACGATCTTTGAGCTAATGTTTCTTAGTATGTGTAGCTCAACCTATTTCTAGAAGACATGTTACTGTCAATTCTAGGGCAAGCTTAAATGGCGGGATATCTGAAATATTTTGTATAAAAATGTTCAGTTAACCTACCTGACACATATAGGGTCCAAAGATAACTTCAAAACTAGACAATATTCTGTTATTCTTGAAACTCTTTTAAACAGTATTCAAAATTTCTGTTTTTTTTTATTTGTAAGATGACAGGATTGAATTTGATGATTTCTAAAGTTCTATTCAATTTTGATTTTAATTTTTTTTTTAATTTTAATTTCTATTAGATGTGTAAAGAGTGTGTACCAGGTAACCTAAATTTTTATAGATTCATGGCATAGGATTTTTTTAGACCTGAAATGGTTCCTGAGATGATCTGTTTTACTCCTCTTCACATTTACAGAAGAAGAAACTGAGGATCAAGGAGGTTTTGAGGTTCAAGTTTGCAAAATTGTTTGTTGCAGAACTGAAACTTTTTCTCCTGCTTCACTGTTTCCACCAGTATTTGTGGTACATGTAATCTCTTAACTTACCTAGAATCTTAGAGAAGTTGTTCAAAATTGGATTTGATATTAAATTACATTATTCATTTTAGCAGAGGAAAACCCATGTGTTATTAATGAATATGTTAAATAACAAAATTCATATGGATGACTAATGATGTTAATTACAATGCTTTTAATGGCTTTTTAAAAATTGTATGGACTTTGAAATTTAAGATTGCACTTTCAACAAATATAGAGTTTATAAGTCCAAATGAATGTAGTCCTGTTTAAGTTTGTCTCTTTAGAACTTACTTTGTATTCTTTTGCATATCCACAAGTAAATTAAAGGAGGGCCTTAATTCATCGCAGTAATTATTTATTAAACACTTTGTGCCAGGCACTGTTCTGGGCACTGGGAGTGTGTTTGTATTTTTTGTCTTTCACAGGAAAAATGAAAATCCCTCCTCTTGTGAGGGCTACATTTTAGTACGGAGACACAAATAATAAACATAGTATATATTTTTCTTCTGTGTTAGAAAGTGTTGAGTGTTATGGGAGAAAAGCAGTGTTAAGGAGGGGGATTGGGGGAATGGTGGAGGCCCAGTGGCGGTGGGTTTGCAAAATGGTGTCTGCACCACTGATAAGGTGAATTTTGAGCAGACTAGGAGATGAGGGATTAAGCCACACAGAAATGTGGTGGGACCAGTGCGCTGGATCAGTGTGTAGGGGGCAAGGGGGTATATTGGGCCTGGGTGCTGAGAAGTTCTGAGCCATAAGGAGTAGAGATGGGCAGGCGTGGGTGGGCAGTGTAAGGATACTGGGTTTTTACTCTAAGAGAAATGGGAAGCTGCTGAAGAGTTCCGAGTAGTATGATAGACTCCGTTTCTGTTCTCCTATAGTGTCCAGTTACAACGATATAGGCAGTTATTTTTTTTTTAAAGCAGTTTTTGAAAACAAAACCCTTACTATAGTTTTCTTTACCTTGCAGCTTCTGTGTACAGGGTTTTCACTTCTGTTTAAGATGAGTGTCTAGAGTATACAGTAAAAACTAGTTGACCCTTGAGTTTACCTAACCATGCTACTTAATAAAAGCCACAAAATCTTGTCCATAGATTGCTTTTGAATATGTTCTAGTGGTTTGTATATAGTTTAATAGCTATGTGGAGAAAATTAGTCCTTTGGGGAGAAAAAAGGACATTAACATTTATTGAGAGTATACTGTCGGCTAGTCAATTTACAACTGTTATTAATCTTCAGTCTTGAGACAGGTGTTGTTGCTACCTCATTTTTACTGTATCTGGAAATGGAAATTTAGTGGTTCTAAATGATTTGACCAGGGTAAAGAGCTAGTATGTGGCAGAGGGTGGTTTAGAAGCCTGGTCTCTGATTAATACACTTTGTCTATGCCCCCCGCCCCCTTTTTTTAAATCCAGCAAATGGTCTTTCAGTATAGGTGTGGAATTTTTGATTAGTTTCACTCTTGTTTCTTCCTTATCATATTTCATAGTGACCTAGTTGTTTCTGTATCAAATGAAATCATCTGATATAAACATTTAAGTAATAGAAAAATTAAAACTTTCGGTACATATAGTAAAAGAGTTGAAAGTAAAATTAACTCTCTGGGTGGTGGTGTTTCGTTTTAAGTTTTAAAAAAGCTGAGCTTATTTGAGTTAAGTTGCTGTTTCCATTATGGCCTTATAGGTTGGGTCAAGCATATTGAAAATATGTGAGAAAGCTCCCTTTTAAATTTCAGTGTGTGGTGTTCAAGTTGTGATAGTAATAGCCATGACATTTGATGAAGAGAAATAGTTCCAAATAGGATTCAGTTGCTTTGTGGACACAAATAAGCTCTTGAATAACCTGCTGACTATCTAGTTTACCTAGTCATTTTAGGTGTACTCACCCCACCTAAAAAAAAGCAAAAACAGAAGAGAAAAATGCTGTTAAAACATTTTTCATCAGTTTGTTGAATCTGTTTTATATAATTAGTACCTAATCACTAATGGTTTGCATTGTAAATTTTTAAGAGATACTTACTTTTAAAGAGTCCTTTTCTAAAGATCCTCTTGCATTACACTTTTGAATCCCTCAATATCAAATGTGATGTTCAGCAACAGATAAATTGCTAAAGTTTATGGCCCATATCTTTGTTATGTTAGGATATTTTCATTTCAGTAAATATTTAGAGTGCTTATTTATTATTAATAGGATTCTAATATTTTTGGATTTAGGATTTGAATAGATACCAGATCTTAGAATTAGGAGATTCCATTTTTCAGGGATTATTTATTCTCTTTATGGAATGAATATCACATGACTTTTGAATGCTAGTCATTATCATAACTTCTTTAACTATGGAACTTTTAAACTCTCATTTAATTCTTTGTTTTGTTTTCACCTGAGTAATCTTTTTGTTAATTCTAGATTTCTTTAGAAAAGATGTTTATGGAGAGGAGAAGCAAGTTTAAATTAGTACCTTGACTGCTTGTTAGAAGTTTAAAAACTAATTTGGGAGAATCATTTGAAATATAGGTAACACAAGTATTTTAAGGAGGTTATTTTCTGTGTTATAATCAGGATTTAGCAAAAATAATTTTTTAATAGAAAAGTCTTGCTGAAATCAAAGCATTTATTCCATTTACAGTGGAGGTCACCTTTTGAATAATAATTCTTAAGGTGAGGAGAAGAAAATCCTTTAAATTTCTGCCAACAGAATACTTTGTTTTTAAATATATTAAAGAAAAAAAAATTTTTTTTTAATTAGGGTCCACACCCAACATGGGGTTTGAACTATCAACGCTGAGAACAAGAGTCTCATGCTGTACTGACCAAGCCAACCAGGCGTCCCAGGATACTTTTTAAAAACCTATGCAGGAAATCGTCCTGAACCAAGCAAAATTGAGAAACATACAAAACCAGTTTGAATCTTACACTTTCTGTAATATTTTTTTTCAGGTGAATTGCTATTATATAAAACATCATTGACACTGAGGGGGGCACTTGACGTGATGAGCACTGGGTGTTATGCTATATGTTGGCAAATTGAACTCCAATAAAAAGAAAATAAAAAAATAAAACATCATTGACTACAATAATTACATCGTATAGTATAGTATTCCACATTCAATTTAGTATTGGTACAGCACCTCTTGGAGAAGAGTCTGTCGTTGAAAGTACAGGAAGTTTATGGATGAATGATAAGAGGCACAGGCCTAACCATAAATAATTATTCTAAACTGCTGATTATAATCTAAAAGAATACTGTTTTTTTGTGTTGCTTAATATTTGAAATTGTATATATTTGCTTCTATTTAGGGGGCATAATCTGTACGTGTTTGTATTTTCTCTGGGTTTCAAGCCTTCTCATTGGAAAAGGAAGTTCTGACTTCCAGTACTCTTCAGTTTTCTGTCTCTACATTTAAAGCTATAGATTGTGGACATGTCTAAAAATGGACTATGACATGACAATAAACACATTTTTCTTCCTGTTGAAGTACTTTTCTTAAAAAATAACCCATCTCCCTCTTCTCTTCCTCCCAAGAAAACCCTAAAAGGGAAGTTCCATCCCTAAATTAGCCTTTTAGTTACGTTGTGAGGGAATGCTTAATGGGCAATTTTTAGTCAGAATGCAGATTGTTTACATGAGAATTGGGGAAAGGTCAGTTGATCACTTATTTAACTTTTACATAAAAATAGGCAAAGAAATATTGCTCACAATTCCCCTCCTCCCTCCCGTTTACACATAATTAGTCAGTGGTTGCACTTTTGCCCCTTTATGTTTTCTCTTTCACTTGATGACAATATAGAATAAATGGAAAGACTACATGCCCTGAGGCCAGGCACCCGGGTTTTATTTTCTACCTCTGCTACGTTTTGTGTAAGTCTGTCTTCTTAGATAAGTGGAGCTCTGAAGCTTGATTTTCTCATTGGTAAAATGGAATCAGTGATCACCACTTTGCAGGATTGTTAATAATTAAAAACCTAGCACAGTGTTGGCACACAGTAGGAGCTCAAATGTTAGCTGCTAGTTTTCTAATTATGATTATTTTACTTTTGCATAAAACTTTTTTTTCCTCTGGAGTATTCTTTCCTTGATGCGCTTGAAAGGAGACCTTACTATGTGCTAGCTACAGTTCTAAGAGTTTAACCTGAATTAATTCATGTGACCTTCACACTCTATTTACAGATGAGGAACTTGAAGCACAGAGAGATTAAGTAATTTTCCCAGAGTCACACAGCAATTAAGAGGCATAGGTGGGATTAAAATCCTGCCAGTCTGGTTTGAGAGTCTACACTCTATACTAACCATATGTGCAGGTAGAAGGGAAGAAGAGGATTTCTAGCTTCTCCTACCTGGATTCTTAGTCTGGCTTTTCTGCAGAACTTTGCCCCCAGGTGAAAGTCTTCTCTAGGAGTGGGTAGTCTCATTAGTTGAGTTGATTTTTCCTCCCACTTTTGACCTCAGACCTGTAATCTTATTGGAATCTTTTATGGATTAGTGGTTGGGGATATTGGTAATGTTTGGTTATATCTGCTGAATACAATGTATCATATATGGAAAATATGGTTTTTCTGGACTTTAAACTAGCTCTTCTAGTTTCTGGTAAAGTTAAACTGTTAATCATGTAGTAAACACGTGAGAATCAATATACAGAGCTTTTAGTGAGAATTATGGGTGACCATTACAGTGTTCTGATTTTTAAAACATGGCCTTTTGTGAGTTAGATTCATCAAATCCTGAGAAAACTAGAATTTAGAAAATTAATTCCTTTAAAACTGTAAAGACCTTGGTCTCTTTTTTTGGAGTTGAGACTGAATTTGAAACTTAATAATAGAAATAATAAAATGTATCTTAAGTTTTTGCTTTAAAAATACTGCCCATTATTATTTCCATTTTGGAATTGGTAGGACTTAGTTGACCAGAAAATAATTTTCCAAAAAAAAAATTTTTTTTTCCATGTTCATTATTTGTCTTGAGGGAAATACTTATAAGAAGGATTTTTTAAAAACATTATGATCATTATTATTTTTATTCTAAAGCCTTTCTGAGTCCCCATTCTTCTATCATTAGACTTCATAGGTTTAGTGGTAAAATGTACTTGACTGTGATACTTGGCTACATCCAAAGTATTTTTTTTTCCAGATAAACTGTTACTTCTTAATTTAAAAAAAATTATTTTTAAAAGATTTTATTTATGTATTCATGAGAGACAGAGAAAGGCAGAGATATAGGTAGAGGGAGAAGCAGGCTTCCTGGGGCGGGGGGGTGGAGCCTGTGTGGGACTCGGTCCCAGGACTCCAGGATCACACCCTGAGCTGAAGTCAGACGCTCAACCGCTGAGCACCCAGGAGCCACAAACTATTACTTTAAAAAAATTTTTAGGGGCAGCCCCGGAGGCTCAGCGGTTTAGCTCCGCCTTCAGCCCAGGGCCTGATCTTGGAGACCCGGAATCGAGTCCCACGTCGGGCTCCCTGCGTGGAGCCTGCTTCTCCCTCTGGCTGTTTTTCTGCCGCCCCTCCCCCTCCCGTGTCTCTCATGTATAGATAAATAAAATCCTTTTAAAAAATGTATACTTAAAAAAAAAGTATACTTAAAAATTTTTTTTTAAAGATTTTATTTATTTGAGAGAGAAAGTGAGAGAAAGCACGAGGGGCAGGGAGGGGAAGGAGACACCGACTGCCTGCTGAGCAAGGAGCCAGATGCCAGGCTCCCAATCCCAGGGTCCTGGGATCTTGACCTGAGCTGAAGGTAGACGCTTAACTGAGCCTCCCAGGCTACCCATAAACTATTATTTTAAATGTGATTCATACATTTCTTGAGTGAAAAAGTTACAGATGTGTTGGATTTAAGCATTAAACAATAAGACTTGATAACCAGATTTTTTATTTTGGAAAGATGAGCAAATAAGTGTTTTTTTTACTATACATATTATAATAGTATTTCTAACTTTGGTAACTGTATACAATTGTAATTAGTTTTCTGTCATAAAACACAACACCTCTCTCCTTTTTTTCCCTTCCTCTCATTCTCCTACCTTTGCTCTCCCCCCTTTCTCAGCACCCCCCTTTGGCTAGAATTAAAAATAATCAGAAAATATCCTGTATTTTATACATTTTACTTATTTCAAAACTGAACTTCCTTGAAAATGTGGTATCTAGCTTTCTTTTTTTTTTTTTTTTGGTATCTAGCTTTCACATTTGAGTACTGAAGATTGTGTGATTGTGTTGTCTAGCCTTATTTAATGATTTATTTAGTTTCTTTTAAATAAATCTTAATGTGAATGACATATACTTATTTGAGTGCTGAATCATTGTAGTTGTCACATGTTTTTGCTCTTAGGAAGATCCCCACTGCGTTTGTAGTAGAAATAGAGAAGATCCATCTGTTTTTGTCTTCTACTTTAGTTTTCTATCCACCCTCTCATCCCCCATAAAATAATTTTTTTGCTGGCTAGATACCTTTTTCTCTTCCTTAAGTTGATAGAAATTTAAACTTTTGATGCCATAGTCTCAAAATCAGAGTGTTAGAGGTCTCCTAGAGACTTGGAGAAGGGGCAGCCCTATGTAGTACACTCCAGCTTTATTCTAGGACAGCCTTGGAGACTACAGAACTGAGTCCATCCAACCTAGTAGGAGAACACATGGTGAAGATTGATTCTAGGCATAGAGAGCTGACAGAAAAATGGTTAAGAGTGCATTGTAAGTACAAGAAGGGGAGGGTACTTAACAGGAATGGGATTGGGTATTACTTCTTGGCCTAGCAGGAACCCATCCTATCAGTTCTGTGCCAGGTTTCACTCATGAGCCTTTATGGTGTTGGAAGCTGAACAGCTGCAGCCCTTTTCCTTAAAATATATTGGTATTGTGCTGTATATTGTAAACTTTAACCAGTTAAAATGGTTTAATTTACATATACATAGACATTATTTATTACATATGCCTTTTTTTTCCCAAATAAGATATGGAGTTAAGTAATTCATTTGTATAATTTTGTTACTAGTTTCTGTGGATAAGATGATTTTTTATCTTTGCTCCCCAGTTTTCTCATATCTGGCACTGTGACAGGAAGTTATTGTAGACTGAACCGTTCTTTTGGCTTGCAGAAGTGACTTAAGCTATATTTTTCCTTCCTCTTTTCAACAAAAATGATTCAAATTTCAGGGAACAGAGCACTGGATTTAATACTGAATGATGAAACCCCCAAATAATCCTGATTGTTTTTCTGCCTCTAACTTTTGAGAGAATGGGAAAAAGTTAATACAAAGCAGTTAATTCAGGCTTAATTAAAAACTAATTTCCGGGATGTGGCCTGTAGTTGGTATACTTCCAGATTAATCTCCCAGCGCTTTGTACAATATTATACAGTGGTCACTAGTGATCATAATGACCATCAGATACTTCTCTGTTCTTCAAAGAAAAGTTAAAAGTGTATGTCAGTAGACAGTATCTCTCAAGGGAAAAAGGTATACTAATTTTAAAAATAGTATTTAATAATAAAAGTTAAAATCAAAGTGGCTTCCTTTCAGTGAAACAGTATAAGTCCAGTGTCTTCCTTGGCATTTGATTTCATTGTGGCTTTGTTGCAGTTGAATAGTAAATCTCGAGATAGTTTTCAAAAAGGAAGAATCCTAGACATCTGAGAGATGTGTTGTAGAACGTGGCGTGAGTTATCTGATATCCAGAGGTGGTACAGTTATTAGTGAAGTAACATGAGGTTAGTGAATTTGTGGCTTCTGAATTTTTTAAAAAAAGATTTTATTTACTATTAATGAGAGGCACAGACAGAAGCAGAGACATGGGCAGAGGGAGGAGCAGGCTCCTTGTGGGGAGCCTGATGCGGGATTCAATCCTGGGACCTCCAGACCCCGGGACTCCGGGATCACGTACTGGGCCGAAGGCAGACACTCAGCCACTGAGCCATCCAGGTGCTCCTGTATTTCCTGAATTTTAATGTAGAACAGAGGTTGAGATTTTCATCTGTAACCCTAAACAATAACATATTTACAGAGAGAGAAGTGTGACTGACAAATCAGACTCCAGGGCATAAACATTTTTCATATCGTAGGAGATAGGGTTGGTTCTCATATTTGATTTTGCATATTCTTATTTTTACTCTGTAATAGGTGGAAATATTTATATCTTTGGTAGTCTTTTTCTTGAAAATTTCAAAAGGCTTATAAATATGTACAGCACGCAGTGTGGTTTATGGAAAGATTACTAAGACTCAGATTCATGAGATTTTTCTGTTCTTGTCCCATTTCTACTTATAATAACCTGGGTGATTTTCAAACAAATTCCTTAACTTTCTGGGTCTCTTCTCATCTGTATAATCAGGGGATTGAGGTTTATGATTTGTCAGTGTGGGCTAGATCAAAGATGTTGGGGTTCTCAGTTGTGTTGCTTAATCCACAGAACTGTTTCCATCTATTAATAATGTGTGCCCTGCTCATGTGCTTTTTTCCCCTCACAGTAGTAGCTCAGCAAGAACCCAAGTACTTTGCTGAGAGACGGTGCTAGGACTTGGTGGGGAGAAGAATAATAGTGGGGATACTAGAATTGCACAGGAGACCAGGTTGGGTGGGAAGAAAGGGAGAAGAACATGGTTCCGGATACTGGGAGAGTGGCGGGCCTAGTTGTCCTGCTTTATTTTGCACAGAGTTCAGGTCAGATGAGAAATGAATCGGTGTCAACATAAGGCAAATGAAGAGGTTATTAAAGCAGAAGGCTGTTTGGAGAGAGCCTCTGCTAGGCTCTGGCCAAGGGAAAGAGGTGATTCAGGGGAAAGAAAGAAGAATTCTTCTATTAAGTATTACCTTCATTGGAAGGATCCAGGGTACTTGTTCATATTGCATTGTTTTCTATTTGAGTGCAAATATGAGGAAATTCTTGGTTCCTGAACACCACCAGGAGAAATGTAGGGTACTCCTATTTCATTTCTTTTTTACATTTGGTAAAAATAGCAAAAAAACAAGGGGGTGGAGTTGGGAGAATTGTACCCTATCCTTTATAATGGGTTTTAGAACTGCAACTAACACCTGTTAATCTCACTGTTCCTCCCAGGTCATCGACTGTTCTGGCTGGTAGATAATGTCACTGCTTCCCCACCACTCCTTATGCATCCCTTGAGAGCTTTGTGCTTGGTCAAGGTTTTGAGAGTAGCTGTACTTCCCTTCCTAGAATCTTGATATATGCGCTGATGATCATCTTTTAGGAGAAATTCAGGGTGGTTGAATTTCCTTTACCTTCGAATTTCTTCTGTAAAATAATACCGAGTTTTGTGTTTTACATTAAAAAAAATTCTTTCTGATTAATAGAAAAATAAATATTAAAATATTTTAATATTTTATGAGAAAAAGTATTGTTAAGAATGATTAGTTAGCCATGTAGAAATACTTAGTCATCTGTGATTTTTATGTAGAGTTTCAATTTATTTTCTGGTTTCAATAGAACAAGTTGAAATCATCACAGAAGGATAAAGTTCGTCAGTTTATGATCTTCACACAATCTAGTGAAAAAACAGCAGTAAGTTGTCTGTCTCAAAATGACTGGAAGTTAGATGTTGCAACAGACAATTTTTTCCAAAATCCTGAACTTTATATACGAGAGAGTGTAAAAGGATCGTTGGACAGGAAGAAGTTAGAACAACTATACAATAGATACAAAGGTGAGTGCTTGTGACTTTAAATATTTTGAACCAAGTTTTCCAGTTACATGCTTCTTATGAGAAATCAGGCATACATAGAACATAAATTGGGCAAATGTGCCTAGGAGTGCTCTGTAGATCTTAGAATTACTTCAGGAGATCTGAGAGAAATTATTTTTCCTCTTTTCACTAAAATTTCTTCTTAGCCTCTTTATTTCTTCCTCCCTTATCCTCCCCCCCCCCTTTTTTTCTTTTTAAAGATTTTACTTATTTATTCATAGAGACAGAGAGAGAGGCAGAGACACAGGCAGAGGGAGAAGCAGGCTCCATGCAAGGAGTCTGACATGGGACTCGATCCCGGGTCTCCAGGATCATGCCTTGGGCTGATGGTGGCGCTAAACCGCTGAGCCACCTGGGCTGCCCTCCTCCCCCTTTTTTCATGTGCCATGCCAATTTTAGAATAGTGACTGAGGACCTCGATTTTTCCCCTCATTTTTATAAAGCCTGCATAATAATTTTAACAACTTTTAAAGAACTGTGAAGTAACACTCTAAAAAAGTTAAACAACATATTATAGCTAAATACAGAAGAAGTTAATAGTTTCTCCCTCTTTATTCTCCTGGGGGAACCAGTATTTAATAGCCCGGGTTGGATCCTTCCATATCTTTTATGTTTACGCAGAAATACATATACACATTTTCTTTCAAATCCTTCTTAAAGTGGGATTACATTTTTTGCTTAACTAATGCCCAAAAGGCAAAAGATGCACACATTTTTTATTCCTAGAGATGTTAGCAAATCACTTAAAATAGCGTGCTCTATGAGTGGCTCTTTCTCCTGTATTTGTCATTACTTTAGATTTTTGCCTTCTACTGAGGGGGGGGGCACTTGATGGGATGAGCACTGGGTGTTATGCTATATGTTGGCAAATTGAACACCAATAAAAAGAAATTAAAAAATAAATAAAACAAAATTTTTGCCTTCTGATGAGTAAATATTGATAGTTGGGTGTTTTCTTTAATTTGAACAGCAGATGCTTATATTGAGATTGGGATTAAATTGTAGAATTATAGTTTTTCTGATATTAAGGAATGATTGCCATTGTAAAATGAATTTTGCTGTAAGAAAACAACTTCTGTACATATGTTTAGGAAAAAATCCTTTTCTGTGTAGGAGTATCTGATTTTTGGAGTGTAAATTAGTTTGGGACATTTTTCACATGAATAAATAAAACTTAAAAATCAAGTGCCCACCTCCCCCCTATATCCTCCTGTTCATCTTAAGAATGCTATTTCAGGGATAAAGTGGCTTTAAATATTACAGTGGGAAAACATCTGTTAGAGTAGTATTATTTCATATCTCTGATCTATTGTGACCATTTTTTTAAATGGAATATAGAGCATTACCTTTTCCAGTTTTAGACATAGCATAATAAAGTATGGCACTAATTTAATATTGCTCTGTTATTTTTAAAGATCCTCAAGATGAAAATAAAATTGGAATAGATGGTATACAGCAGTTCTGTGATGACCTGGCACTCGATCCAGCCAGCATTAGTGTGTTGATCATTGCGTGGAAGTTCAGAGCAGCAACACAGTGCGAGTTCTCCAAGCAGGAGTTCATGGACGGTATGACAGAGTTAGGGTGAGTATATAATTACCCCTGGAAATTAGATACATTACTATGAGAGTTAACTGTGGAATTGAATTGTGTTATGAATTTTTAAATACCAGTTTTTAAATTTACCTGCCTACAAATATTGGTATAAATAAAAATGGGCTAGTATGCGAGCTCCTTCCCATGTTATACAGTTTCCTGGGTTTGTCAAGATATCTCTGTAGTTTGGCCTATTCCATTTGCATTATACTTTTATCATTTGTCTCTGAGGGAGGTTCATTAGTATTAAAATAAATTACTATGCTTTAATATTTAACATGGATAAGTGAAATGATCAAGCTTTAATTTATTTCTTAATGTGAGGCTGGGAACTTTGAATTTATAAATAAACTCCTAGAATATAAAATCCTGGGAGTTACTAATCACTTTCTGCTCCACTTATACCTTGACCAGCTGATGAGCTAAATGTCTTAAAAAGTTAAAAAGTCGTGGATAGAGATGTACCTATGGCGTCTAGTTGTCCATAGTTAATGAGGATGTGAAAAAGTATTTGGTTTATGGATAGGTAATGGGTTGCTGCCCTTTGTTTTTAGTGAGTGACTAGTAATAATAGCTAACATTTGTTGAACATTCATTTTATTTCAGGAGCTGTGCTAAATAAATAAGTATTTTCACCTATGCAACTTTGTGAGCAAAGTAGTGTTTATACTCATTTTAGAGACGAGGAAAGTGAGGTACAGAGAAATTACAGAATTAGGTAAGATTAGAGCCAGGATTTGAACCCAGGCATTCTGATCCTTGAGCCTGAGGGTCATTGTAATCAGAGTCCAGAAAAGACAGAAAAACCATGTGAGTAATTTGAACAGGGAAAATTTTAAAGATCAAAATGTGTAAAAGAGGTAATAAAAAAGAGGTGTAACAGAAGTGGTAGTTGCAGGAAGCTTCCCTCACCCTTACGGTGGAGGTAAGTGAGCAAGGAAGGAACCTAGGAAAGAAAAATCTCTGCAAGGTTGAGATTCAGGAGCTCAGAGGAGAGGGTGTGTGGCTGCTGCAGGAACACGGTGCCTGTGATGTTTGCTTTGCCTGCCACTCTGGTAGAGGAGAAACTGGCTAGAGGCCACTTGCTGCGGAGCCATGTGAGTTGCCACCATTGGTGAACACTCCCGGGAGCTCCCAGCACACTGAAACCCTTGCTCCGCAGAAAACAAACTAGGATAGGCTAAGTGACTTCTTCCTCTTCCAGCCTTTCATCGCCCTCTGTTGGTAGGACCTAACAGTGAGCCAGGCTGGTAAGAAAAACAAAGCCTCATGATTGGTAGTTGACTGCGGATAGTCCCAAAGTAGGGCAAAGAAGGGTAGGTTTAAAGCTGAGGAGCAATAAATTAATAACTGGCCTAGACACTGTGTTCTGCCTCCCAAGCTAGTCCTATCCAGAACTTGCTGGGATTTTCTGTACTAGGACAGGCTCCATTAGAACTTGCTTGTTTTTCATTTGAAACTGAATTCATATAAAATATAATGAACTTCCAAATCAAAAGTTTACTCTGCAAACTAATGAGCTGGAAGGTGTTTTGAAGAACACAGAAGGGGAATAAAAACAGCAGTGATTAGAAGAAAAATGGAATGACTGGTTTGTGGAATCTATAAAAAAATAGAATATTTCTGCCTTCTGGGTATTATGTGGAAAGTAAGATGGGTACATAGACCCTTTCAAGTCCTTGGAAGTTGAAGGCTTTGCAAATGTAAAAAACGCTTAACACTGATATGATAAGCAGTTGGGAGATGGTAGGGGGCTCAGCTGATATTTATTATTATACTTAGTATAACATCACCTTATTAAAGGGTTGCTTCCTCACCTAAGCAAGGCACTATGTTTTCGCTTAGTTTGGGAGCTAGACATGTAACTTGTTACCAGATAAGGAGTATCTATCACTATTTAAACTAGTGATTGTTATGGTGATTACTGTACATTCTATTTACTGTAGCTGACTTCTACAATTTGGGTGTGTTGATAGTCCAATGAATTACATAATTAAAAGTAATAGCTCATTTCTTTTAAAAATGGTAATTCTGACATTTAATCACTCCAGACCTTTTCTTCCTCCAGCTAACCCCATACTTGTTTATGTAATATAAAAAGATGAAATTTCAACTAACTGATTTTTTTAACAGTTCTATGGAATAAATATAAGCTGTCATAGGAATAAATAAGTCCTTAATTTATAGTGAAAAGGTTTATCTTTTATAAACTTTAATTTTACAATGTAGATGTGACAGCATAGAAAAACTAAAGGCCCAGATACCCAAGATGGAACAGGAATTGAAAGAACCAGGACGATTTAAGGATTTTTACCAGTTTACTTTTAATTTTGCAAAGAATCCAGGACAAAAAGGATTAGGTAAGAATTTTTAAAAATTATATTTGGTGTTTTAGATATATTAAAATACATTGATAGTGTGTCACTTTTGTAATGGAAAGTTTTGTGTTTTGAACATGGAGTCATCATGAAAATACCAGTTACTGAAAAACCATGAGAAACCATGAACTTCTAGTTAATCAGAAAATATTATGCACATTGAATGATAAACTTATCCTGGGTACCATATCTGAACTACTAATCTTTTTTTTAAGAACTACAATACATAAAATAAATACTTGTTAAAATTCCACTGACATACATTATGTACATATATTTACTTGTGTATATTTCTATATTTATTATCTAGAAGATATTGTAGGCTCCTAGGACCATAGTTTTTTCACCACAGATCTATAGAAATAGCATTGTAAGATTTACAAGTCATAGAATGTCAAAGAAATCTATCTTTTTGGTATGATTTTTTGGAAGCTATAAGAAAGAATAAAAGTAATTATTATTATTTATAATCTTATGCAGAAATCCTATCTGTAATCTTCCACTGTTAACAGTTTAGATCAGTCAATTTGTGCTGTATGTAATATTCATACACTTGCTTTAGGGATAGCAGGGGGTGGGGGTTGGAAGTAAAAGCTACAGTGTAATTTACAGTTTACCTAGAGAGATTTGATGATAGCAGGTAATACACAATAGTAAACCTTTGTGAGGGTTTTAGATGAAGAGAGAAATGAGTAAAAGCAGGAATGGTTGGGAAATGCTTCCTGGGCAAGGTGGGATATGAACTAAAGAATATGGTATTTGACTATACAAGGTGCTCAAGAGGATAGAATGAATATCCAAAACTTCAGAAATAAGCCTCGTTTCTTTGTAAAAGAGAGAAAACATTGATGTAATTTTAGTGGAATTGCTTATTTGGAGATTAAGTTGGTGAGACATAGTAAGGCTTGACAATCACAGGTTTCTTTTAAAAACAGGACAGAAAGTTTTAAATTAGAATTTGTGGGCAGTAGGGATGCACTGAAGATTTCGATGGTGATATCTTCATTTAATGTGTGCTTGAAGTGTGCCTGGCAGTGTGCTAAGTGCATAAACTGCTTCATCTCATGTTTAATAGTTTTATGAGTTACTCATTCTTTCATTTAATAAGTCATCACCTGCCATGTGCCAAATACATAGTAATAGAGTGCTAGTCGTTTTTCTATCCTGATTTTGCAGATGAGGAAACCTTCTTGCCTACAGGAAGGTTAAATAACTTACCCAACGATGGAAGTGAGTGTGTTTTTGATTTTGAAGATCCGCTAGTTGGAGAGGCTAACAGGGGCCTCTTGCACTAATCCTTTTTATATTTTAAATTAGAGGGGAAAAGGCATTAAGAAAAGGATTATATGAATGGGGATTAGACCGAGAAAGTGGTTGAAATCTAGTGAGGAAGGGATAAATGTACATTTGTATTGAAGATTTGGCCTAAAGAGTGACTGAAAGTGGTTGAATTGATTGAAGATATACAAAATATCTGTAAAGCAAAATTCCAAATAATGAAGCCTCCTTTTCAACTGATTCTTCAGTTTCGATTGGATTTTTCTTCTTGGAGTAAAATTACTCATTTTGTAGGCAAAATAAGCTGGGATGGATGATATGTAGAGTTAGTTTCTCTACTATATCTGTGGCCATCAGTTAGCTGGGCTATTTTTTTCCTAATTTCCTCCTTCCTTTCCACAAATAAAAACTGATTAAAATTTTTGACTATGTATGTGTACATTAAAATTATTTTTGTTGTGTTTAGAAATGTAGTATAATATTTTGATAAGATTAAACAAAATGTTATGAATATAAAATGTTGATTTAAATGGGCTGAATCTATTTCTTTAGTTATATCCCTATCCCTTATTGAAGCACAAAACTAAAAATATTTTGGGGTGAATATATAGTTTTGATATTGAATCTTAGTCCTTATATGTGGTGAAAATAAAGCAAAATTAAAATTTTATTAGATAATTGGATATATTAACATGATAGTAAATTGGAATTTTGGATTATAGAGAAACTTGCAAAAAAAGATTGTACAGGCTTAGATTTAAAAATTTATTTTATTGTCTAATAAATACTGAACTTAATAATTGTAATATAGTTTAATGGGTATAGAGTTTCTGTTTTGCAGGATGAAAAAAAGAGTTCTAGAAATTGGTTGCACAACAGTGTGAATGTACCTAATAATAACTGAACTGTACAATTAAAAATGGTTAAGATGATAAATTTTGTGTATTTAACCACAGTTTTGAAATTGTTTAAAAAAAAAAAAACTTTTCTAAAAAAAAAAACAAAAACCTTATAGAATGCACATCCCAGAGTGAGCCCTAATGTAAAATATGGGCTTCAGTTAATAATAGTAGTATATTCATATTGGCTCATCAGTTGTAAGAAACATACCACACTAAAGCAAGATGTTAAAAATAGTGGAAACAGAGCAGGGGGGGTGGGGGGGTTGTACATGTGGGGAGGTATACGGGAACTGTCTGTACTTTCTGCTCAATTTTTCTGTAAGGCTAAAACTAAAAAAA
The DNA here is from genome assembly GCF_053574225.1 of Canis aureus. NCBI lineage: Eukaryota > Metazoa > Chordata > Mammalia > Carnivora > Canidae > Canis > Canis aureus. The sequence continues at coordinate 20,574,929 of NC_135641.1, read as the reverse complement.
AATCTTAATTTAGAAAAGAAAAAAGCATAATAGGAAGACAAATCCTAGTTTCTCCCTTTGTTTTGCATTGGTGTTGGGTGTCAGGAAATGTAATGACTTGCTTAGTTGAAGAACTTAATTAAAAAGAAAACCGTTTTCTTGACAGCCTTTCTAAGGGCTCACAGGGCTCTTAAATTACAGTATTTGGCAGAGAGGAATTAGAAGATCAGAGGAGAGAAGGTGAGGCCCAAAACAAATTGGCAGAGCGACAGTGACAGCACTGTGGTTTATTTATAAATAGCTCTGCTAGTTATAATGAGAGCTAGTGTTTTCCATATTTTCTCATTTTCTATAACCCGATTTCCTTTGACAACAGGATAGGGTGCTTGCACTATCACCGTCTGCTTCAGGCACCTGGCATTTCTGATAGTCTTCTGAGTCTTAAATTTGAAAGGAATTTTTCGTTAAGTTGTCTAACCTGTCCAAAGTAGCATCCGTAGCTGGTGCTCATTTAGTTTCTACTTTTGAACATACAGGGATTGAACACACATTGTTGTAGGAAGCGGTCCATTCTTGTCACAGGATACTCCTACTTCTTATCACACACTTCTTCCTTATGAAGTGAACATCTCTGTCTTTGTAACTTCTGCTGCTCTTATTTGTCCACCACCGCAGCACGGAAGAAGTCTAACCATTTAGAGAGTGCTGTCACTTCCCCCTTTCTCCTTTGTTTTCCAGGTCAGCATTCCCATTATTTTAACTATTCTTCATTTGAGAAGACCTTTCTTACTCCTATTACTCTCTCCTCCCAGGCACGTTTCCAATTTCTCAGATTCTCTCAAAATAGAGCTCTTAAAGCTGAACATAATTCTCCAGAAGGAGGCTGTTTAATGTAGAACACCAGGAGTCTGTTATTTTTTGTAAGACTGTTCATTCTGTTTGGTCAAAAATTATATTTGTTCTGTAGCAACCATGTCATTTTTAGGACCATGCCAAACTTTGATTAGACTAAAGTTCATAAGTTATTTTCTTGTGAACTGTGGTTCAGCTAGAATCATACCTGTACAGTGATTTTTTAAATGTTAAGATTATTTAAACATTTATTTTAATATTTAAAAATAATTTTAGAGAGTTATTTTTTTATTTTTTTATTTTTTATTTTTTTAGAGAGTGTTTTTAAAATGCATTTTCACCTGTGTAATCCCATTTGACTCTTGTAACAACCCTTTGAGCTAAGTAAAAAACCTATTATCCTCTTTGTTGTAAAGATGGAAAAATTTGTGATTAGAGAGGCTGACTTACTAAGGTCACATAACTTTTCGAGTTGGGAGAACCTGGGACTCAGTCTCAGATCTTCTGACCCAACAATCTTTGTGTTTTATATATATATTTTATATATTATATATATATATATAATTGTGCAAACTAGATGTTTCTAAGTAAATGAAGACATTGTGAATAGGAATATTAATCACCATTCCATCCTCCCTAGTGAGTTGGCAACATTTTGTTTCCCTTAAGGACAGTATTTGAATCCAGTGTCAGTTCATTTCCATGTTCATTCAGCACTCAATTCATCACCTTTTATGAAATCCCACATCGCCCTTGTTAATTTTGTTTGACACTGGGATTGCCTCACATTTTCAATTTTACTATAAGGGCATAAGAATTCATTCTGTAAGTATCTCAGTTTTAGGCAATGTTGTTATTTGCTAGTCTCTTTTTCTCTATATTATCCTTCTACTTATTCTGTTGTTGCCACTTGTTACCTTATTGTTGAATTTTGTCTCTTTTCCAATACTGCTTCAGAATGTATAATAATTTTTAAAATTGTTAATAATAACAATGATAGTAAGGACTCATATTATTTACCGGCCATTGTTCTAAATGTTCTATGTCTATTAACTTGTTTAATCTTTACAGCAACCATGTGAGAATAGGTACTGTTATCTTTATTTTATTTATTTAGTATTTTTTTTTATTGGAGTTAGATTTGCCAACATATAGTGTAACACCCAGTGCTCATCCCGTCAAGTGCCCCCCCTCAGTGCCTGTCACCCAGTCACCCCATCCCCCCGCCCACCTCCCTTTCCCCACTACCCCTTGTTCATTTCCCAGAGTTAGGTGTTTCTCATGTTCTGTCTCCTTCTCTGATATTTTGTTATTGTTATTTTAAATTGAATTATAGAGAGGTGAACTCACTTACCCAAGTTTCCTTAACTAGTGGTAGAATTGGAATTTAAGAGTCCAACCTTTTGAACGACTTCTCTCTAGCTAGACTCTTCTCTTTGTCACTCAGACATTTCTTTCTAAAGGGCAATTTTTCCTATGTTTGTGGTAATTGACATTCTATCCCTATACAATCTTAGGCATTTCAACCTTTTTTTAAAAGAATTTATTTATTTATTTATTTATTTATTTATTTATTTATTTATTTATTTCAGAGAGAGAACATGCATGGGCATATGAGTGATTGGAGTGGTGAGAGGGGTGGACAGAGAGGTGCAGAGGTAGAGAATCTCAAGCAGACTTCTTGTTGAGTGCAGAGCCAGAGGTGAGGCTCAATTTCAGGACCCTGAGATTATGACCTGAACCAAAACCAAGAGTCTGATCTGTAACAAGCAGAGTCACCCAGGTGCCCCTGCATTTCAACTCTTAATTATAACTTAGTAAGTCTTTTTGACTATTCCTCTTTCATTCAAAAATATTTATTGACTCCTTACTCTGTGAGCATGAAGTCAGTAGCATCTTAAGTCTGTCTGGGTGAGTTTGCAACGGTTTTCTTCACAAATATTAATTTTTGAGCCTTGAGGAATAAGTATGTTTTCAAGGCCAAAAAAAAGAAAAAAAAAAAGAAGAAGAAGAAGAAGCCATCTCTAAGGTGTAAAGATTAGTAAGTTCAATTGCTCAGAGGTGAGAGACATAGCACCTTTGAGGAACTGTAAGTTAATTTAACCAGAAGTGTAGATTTTATCAGAAGGCAGTAGGAAGATCATTGCAGAACAAAATAAATTTTTTTTGAGATTTTATTTGATAGAGAGTGAGTGAGCACAAGCAAGGTAAGTGGTAGAGGGAGAAGGAGACTTCCTTTAGAGCAGGGAGCCCAGTGTGGGGCTCCATTCTGGGATTCTGGAATCATGATCTGAGCTGAAGGCAAATGTATAACTGACTGAGCCACCCAGGTGCCCCTAAAAAAGTTTCTTTTTAATAGACTTTATTTTTTGAGCTGTTTTAGGTTTACAGCAAAATTGAGTAGAAGGTACAGATTTTCCTTGTACCCTCTGCTTCTACACATACATAGCTCCTTCCATTATCAACATCTCTCACCAGAGTGGTACATTTTGTACTGTTGTACCTATATTGATACATCATTATCACCCAAAGTTTAAGTTTACATTAGGGTTCACTCTTGGTGTTGTATATCCTGTGGGTTTGAGCAAATGTAATAATGACATGTATCCATCATTATAGCATTATACAGAGAATTTTCAGTGCCCTAAAAGTCCTCTGCTTTGCCTATTAATCCTTTCCTCCCTCCTAACCCCTGGCTAACTGCTGATCCTTTTACTGTCCATAGTTTTCCTTTTCCAGAATTAGCCTTTTCAGACTGGTTTTCTTTCACTTGGTAGTATTAATATGCATTTGTTTTCCTGCATGTCTTTTCATGGCTTCATAGCTCATTTTACCACTGAATATTCCTTCATCTGGATGTACCACAGTTCATATAATCTCTTTACTTACTAAAGGGCATCTTGGTTGCTTCTAAATGTTAGCAATTATGGATAAAGCTGCTGTAAATATTCATGTGCAGGTTTTTGTGTGGATGTAAGTTTTGAGTTCATTTGGGTAAATACCAAGGAATGTGATTGCTGAATCATATGGTAAGAGTATGTTTAGTTTTGTAAGAAACTGCCAAACTGTCTTCCAAAGTAGATATACTATTTTGCATTCCCACCAGCAGTGAATGAGAGTTCCTGTTGCTTCACATCCTCGCCAGCATTTGGTGTTGTCAGTGTTTTGGATTTTGGCCATTTCAAAAGGTGTGTAGTGGAATCTCATTGTTTTAATCATTGAAGAATTTTAACATGAAGTGACACCAAATTTATAAATGCCTGAAAGGTCCATAAGAAAGCATTGTGGTTCTTAAAAAGGCGTGGAGTCAGAACTAGAGGAAGAGTGATTGGTTATGAAGCTGTTGCAGTGATTTAGCTAGACATGAAGAGGACTCTAGCATTGGTCCTGACGGTAGGGATGGAGAGAGATTTAAAGGTACTTAGAAGCCAAAATGAAAGCACTTCGACTGAAAGTGTGTGATGAGGGAGAAAGGAGTTTCTCTATCAATTCTGAACGCCTTTAGGGGACATTTGGAAATGTATGGGGGTGTTTTTTTGATTGTCATAATGACTAAGGGTTTCTTCTGGTATTAGATGGGTGCTAAATGTCCTGCCGTGCATAGGTGGCATTCTTCACAACGCACAATGGTGTTTCATTGAGAAACACTGTAGGATGAGGACATTGAGAGAAGGAATGCGAGTCTGTAGAGAAAGATAATGAGTTCAGTTTGAGTTCTGTTGAATTGGAGCTGTTTATGGATACCCAGTTGAAGTTGTCCTTAGGCAATTAGATACATGAATTTAGAACATAGAGATAAAGGATTCAGATTTAGGAGTTGTTGAAGACAGTTGAGCGTATGATGTGAAAAAAGGTAAGGGTTTGAAAAAATCTGCGGGGAGTAGAAATGGTTATTGCTGACATACAGTATCACAGAATACCAACATCAAATGGATGAATGGAGGAAGGGGAGCCAGTTAGAAAACCAGAGACAACAGAGGAAAATAATAGAGTGTTATCAATTAAAGCTGAAAGAAGTGACAGTTCCATCTAGGAGGTGTATTCAGTTTTGTCCAAGATGGCAGAGAGCCAGGTAAATTAAGGACATCAAAGTATTCATTTGGCAACCAAAATTAAGGACATAAAAAGTATTTATTTGGCAGAGATTACTTTCAGTAGAGTGACAGAGGTACACGCTAGTTTATAAAATTAAAAGAGTGTGTGGGAGGTGAGGAAATGGGGCAATACATGTAGGTTACAAAAAAATTCTCTTATTTTACAACCTAAACCTTCAACCATCATACACATATACTTCCACCCTTGTCAGATTCTTTTAGTGTATCAGCTGACAAATGGGCATTTATAGGTGTCTCCTGGTTTGTAGTTATTTGAATATCTCTGTTGTTTCTTATTTTGTGAAAATTAATTGAAAAGGAAGAAAATGCTAGCACTAGTAATAAGCTTATTCTCATAAATTTAATACACTTAAAATGAAGAAGGAAGTCAGTAAGCATGCTAATAACAGCCACTGTCCTGTGCTGAGCCAGACAATTAATATGTTTAGTTGGTAAAGAACAAAATTAACCTGGAAGGAATATTAGCTATAGAGCCTTCAGGATCACAAGCTTAAGAAGATATTATGTTAGAAGTTGGTGTCATATTTCTAGTTTTCTTAAAATCTGGGGATCTGAATTTGACTTTTAGACTTGCTTTCAGGAGCATATTATGTATGAAAGTAGAAGACTCCGTGTACTGTTTCAAGATTATCTGTGAAGGGAAAGAGAAAGAGGGTAGCTAGTTAAGGGGATAAGAGATCCAAGAAAGTTTTTTTTTAAGATAAGTGCTGTAACCTGAGCATATTCCTTCATGAAAGGGCAAAAGCCGGAAGACAGTGCAGAGTTGAAGATGTAGGGAGAGAGGAAAACTAATTAGTAGACAAGATTCCTTGAAGAGGCAGGATGGTATTGAATTGAGAACAGTGGTGTTAGGCTTATCTTTGCATAGGAGAAAAAAGTGACATCTTTTCCACTGAGTTTGAAGGAAGACATAATGATGGATTTGAAGGTAAGTAGTGCATTTGCACATGGAATGTAGGAAGTTCATTCATTCATCAGTTTGTGAATGCGTACTGCGTTTGCTAGTTTGGGGACATGCAGTTCCTATCCTTGAAGAGGTGAAGGTCCAGTGAAGAAGGGGGATTTTCTGCCTTATGGCCTGTATATTATTCTTTGAGGTACAATGTGAGTCTTTTTGGAGTCTTTCCTAGTCTGAGGATTCTTCAGGTTATCAGGAGTGGTTTGGAGATTGTATCTAAAAGGACTTTTAAGTTACTTGGGATACAATTTTTCCTAACCTGGAGATGGATATTTACTCATAAAAGCTTGGTACTTTCTTAACTAGTTTAGTTCCTTGAAAGAGATCATAGTTCTTTCTTTCTGTCATGACAGGTATTGTACTCTGTCACGTAGCAATATGGCTTCACTCTGCTCCAAACCCAGTTAAATAGCCCTTTTACATCATCATCACACTTTTCCAAAAGCAAATCTTAGTTGATGAATATTAATTTTTAAATCAGTATTCCTAGTAACTCTGAAATTGGGATCATTCTTTGTGGAATGCAGTCCTTTGCATTACAATCTACCTTTGCATTACATTGGTGGTTCTCAACCAGGGCCTGTTTTGCCTCCCCAGGGTAGCTTTGGCAACGTCTGGAGACAATTTTGTTTTTCACCACTGGGGGTAGCATGGAGTTGTGGATAGAGGCCAGGGATGCTGCTAATGTCATAAAATACAGGACAGTCTTCCACAAGGAGAAATTATTTGGCTCCAAAGTCAAAAGTGCTGAGGTTGAGAAATGCTGATGTAAATTAACATTTTAATACTGATCATCTACTCAAGTATCCTTCTCTACATTATCTAACGTAGGCTTCAGAAACCCCCTGTGAGGTAAGTGTATTCTTCTTGCCCTGAAGGTGAGGCAGGCAGGATACAAACATTGGTCTTACCTGTACACGAAAATTTTACGACACAAGTAGTCAAAGAGTTTTTAATTTAATTTTTTTAGGGCTATCTTTGGTCTTACCTGGTTTTTTTTTTGCAGGGATAAATATTCATGGAATTTGAAATACATAATTTATTTTTAATATTACAGATCTAGAAATGGCCATTGCCTACTGGAATTTAGTGCTTAATGGAAGATTTAAATTCTTAGACTTATGGAATAAATTTTTGTTGGTAAGTTCATGTTTTCTGCAGCTCTATCTTTTCTCTACATTTTTACTTTGAAGATAAATTAACATTTTTTAAAGCATGACTAACTCATCTTAGAGTATGTAGTGGACATAAGACGAGAAATTTGATTACTAGATTTCATTACGCAAGTTGTTTTGCATTCTTGGGTTTAGTATCATTTGGGCTGATGTGTTGAAACTCTTTTTAGTGATTTGAATGTTTTTTGCTTGTTTTTTTTAAAAAATAGGAACATCATAAACGATCAATACCAAAAGATACTTGGAATCTTCTTTTAGACTTCAGTACAATGATTGCAGATGACATGTCTAATTATGATGAAGAAGGTAATGAAAGTTTTTGTCTTACCAATTGTGTTTTTGTTTTTACTTCTTTCATACGGTCTTGAACTTCTTGTCTACCTCTGCTTTTCTTGGAGTTGGATTTCTGTCTTCTGACCTTTTATTTGTGCTCTTCTGATGTATAAAATGCCTTCATCCTCTTTACCAGTCTATATTATTTTTTTCTCTAAATACCAACGCAGTGAATCTTGTCTTCCAAAAAGGCATGAATGATAGTTTTTTTTTTTTTTTAAGATTTTATTTATTTATTCATGAGAGAGAGAGAGAGAGAGAGAGGCAGAAACACAGGCAGAGGGAGAAGCAGGCTCCATGCAGGGAGCCCGACATGAGACTTGATCCCCAGTCTCCAGGATCACACCCTGGGCTGAAGGCGGTGCTACACCACTGAGCCACTGGGGCTGCCCTGAATAATAGTTTTTATCCATGTTTTAGATTTTCAGTTTACTCATTACTCTTTTTAATGTACTTTGTATTTTTTACTGTTATATCTGTTTGTCTTGTCTATGAACTTGATTGTAAACTCAAGTTTAGTGACTGTCAAGTTTGAAATGTACTTCAGCTGCCTACTGATCAGTAAATGATCACCAATTGAATTCTTTTCTGATATTTTTTCATGTATGTAAAAAGATATTACCATCCACCAGGACCTGTGCTTTTATTTTTTTTAAAATTGGCAGTGATTTACATTGATTTACTCACACATCCTTACCTAGCCCCGCTGGAGAATTAGCAGGATGCATTTTTGAGATTGTTGAATAGAGAGGTACTCTTTGAAAAATCTCCAGTGACCTTGGCCTCCTTAAAAGTGTCCTGGAACTGTTTAACCAGAGATATTATTTTTTTCCCTCTGTTTTCATTATGATGTACAGTCTTCACTAACAAGTGAGAAATCTTTAATCCTGTATATGATTGATGATAATTGTGCTTTCTGTTAGGTCTTATACAAAACTGGAGAACTTCCTAATTTGGAAGTTGGCATGTGGATGTGTAGAGGCATGCATATATGCAATTTAAAATCATTTAGTAATTTATTATCATGAAATAGGATTTGATACTTGCTGTTGATTTCTCCTGTTAAGTTTGCCACAGAATGCCTAGAAACTTTTTTCCTCCTACATAACTATGCTGTCAGTGCTGGCCATGTGCCCTTACAGCATGGCTATTTATTAGGCTACCTACCGGTTCAGTGGCCTTCGTGAAAAAAAAAAAAAACCATGATATTATTGATTGATTACCAGAAGAGTTGTTATTTTTATTCAGAGGATAATCAAGTTTTGGAATAATAGAGCAAGGACAATACAAAGCATATTTTAGGTAGAAACTCTAAAAAGCTAGAATTTTAAAAGTCTTATCAGTGGGAATATTTATAATGATATACTTTAACTGTTATGGGGAAGGTATTTTAAAAAGTAAAGGCTTTTCTTTATAATGTCAGGTTTATTTCTGCTTTTCTTCGCTTCCTTGTTCCCATACTTTTTTTTTTTCCCCTAGGAGCATGGCCTGTTCTTATTGATGACTTTGTGGAATTTGCACGCCCTCAAATTGCTGGGACAAAAAGTACAACAGTGTAGCACTAAAGGAACCTTCTAGAATGTACATAGTCTGTACAATAAATACAACGGAAAATTGCACAGTCAATTTCTGCTGGCTGGACTGAACTGAAGATCAATCCTCACAATTCAGACTGAGGGTTGTGTCAAAACTTTAAGGATACATCTTGGACCATATCGTATTTCATTCTTCTAATGGTGGTTTGGGCTTGTCTTCTAGTCTGGGCCGCTCTAAACATTTATAATTCCAACATTGTGGATTTCATCTTATATCTGTGGACCATCCTAGTTTATTCTCCCATAAGTCGTAGAAGCTTTATGGTGATTATTTTGAGGTTTCCATTCTTGCATAAAGCACAATGCTGTCTTCATCAGAAAACAGTTTGGCATAAGAATTAAACATATGAACATCACAAACAATTTATAAAAACTTCTTAAATATATGCTTTGGGCTAGTTGCAAAGACTATGCTGATAGCACTTCCAATGAGAGTGATATATTTAAAGTGTACCGGATCTGGAATGGTGTTTTGGTTTGGGGGATTTTTTTTTTTTCCTGGCAAATCACATGTATTGTTGATGTGAGTAGAGTAACTGATGTCAAAATAACCAACGTGAAAATTTTTTAGGATAACTTGGTGTGCCTACCTGAAAAATATATTGTGTTTCAGACCCTCGATTTCAAAAGGTTCCACAGAACTAGTCTGCACTTATCTTACCCATGTTTATATATAGTTGTCTTACAGGGAGCTTTTATTTAGAAAATGCATAATGTTAGATTCTACTCCTATCTACATTATGCACTACATAATTGGATTTCATTATGATTTTCAAATGCTTATATGCCTGTCGAATAAGTTAAACTATTTAATTTGTTTTGAATGTTTTAGACTGCTACACAATACAATATTCTAAATTTAGGCATGAGGGTTTATTTTTGTTTTGTTTTTTGTTTTTGTCAGCACACTATGGAACACAAATGAAATTCTCTTAATTTATAAGAAGATAGTAGGAATTAAATTTTGAAAATGGTCATGATGAGCCATGAAGTTCAATCCTTATAGGTACTGCATTCATACAAATAGTCCATTTTTGATGACTTCTTATTTTGTTGAAATTGCTTTAACTGCTAATCACTGTGGTTGCCAAATACTTCAGGAGCAAAAATTTTCAAGCAAGCATGTACTTGATGCAAAATACCAATCTGGCTTTTATTTTTGTAAATTATTTAGTTTCTTCACCTTGTTTGTTTCGTTTAAATTAGCTCAGTTTTCACATCAAAGCAGAATTCTATCTTGTATGTATTTTTTTCATTACAAGACCCATGAACTGCTTTCATGCTGAAAATGCCTCATTTCCCTTTAAACTTCCTGACACGTGAAGAGTTTACTGCTTTCTTAAACATTTCTGTAAGGCAAGTAAAAAAAAAAATGTAAAATTTCATACATTGGATGACTTTGGTGTTTAGCAGGACAAGATTTTGCTTTGTATATGCAAGCAACTCTCTAAGGTCCTGTGTTAAAATTATCAAAGGAGTGTACTTCAGAATAGTAGTATGTTTTATGTAGATGTGGAAATGATTTTAAGAAACAATGACATCTTATAACTACTTTTTATTTACGTAATTTCTGAAATTGAGCTTACCCCATAGATACTATATTAATATTCCAATCATAACTTTAACTCAAGAATATAATTCTACCAAAAGAATATTTTGAAAATTTCTATTCAGGTTACTGGAATTGGTTATTTTAAAAAAAGAAAAAGAAAAGAATCCTGCTGCTTTCAGTATTTCCTGATTTCATATTTGTAAATATAAAGAGGAACTTCAATTATGAAAAATTTAAAAAGATATATATATATGTACTATTTTGTTTTTTGTCTTGAAGATTTTGAGTTATGGTATTGTTTTCGGATTGATTAATTCGAGTATGCTGTGTTTTAAAATGAGATCCCATTAGCTTTTTTTTTTTGTTTTTTTTTGTTTTTTTCAATATAAATGGTTTTTCTTAGAAGTCTGATATTGGTTCATGGCTTAGTGCCTTTGGGTTTACAGACTTTTCCTTTTAAATGCAAGACCTTTTTCAACAAAATAGTGTTTGTCATCATTTTGGTACTAAACATTTATAATTACTGTGTAATTATAAACAAAAAATACATAAAGCTTTGAATATAATTATGTAGCATAAAAGTTAAGGTTGTTCACTCTATGACGGCATCTTAGAATTAAACAATACTATTACTAGGGCTGAAAAGAGAAGACTGGTTTAATGTGGTGTGATTATTTTGAGGATAAATGTCTGGTTACAGGGAATATTTTATACTAAAAAAATACGCATATGGCCATGTATGTGTGTGAGTGTGTCTGTGAGATTGACAGGTTGGAAGAGACATACATGTTCACACACACACACACACACACACACGCACACACACGCACAACTTGAAATGCTTTAATTCATTAGTGTTTCAGTCTTCATTTTGGTCAACTCCCCAGGCTGATTCTTTGTTTTAAATTGAACCACAGGTACAATTTTCTTTTTGCCAAATGTCAATACAGGTACACATTTTAAAATGTAATGCTTTTTAATAGTAAAGTGTATAAAATTAGAAGTGCCCACATATAAAAAGACTTGAGATCAAGATTCTCTTTAGTGACTATCATCTGCATATCTCTGTAAGTTCAATTGTGCTTCTTACAATCCCTGTCATATTACCAACAGAGGCAATAAAAGCTTCAGTGAAATTGCCATGACTAAATCATTTCACATATTATTTCAGTGTAATATTTTCAAAGACTAAAATATACCTTAAACTTTTCCAGGAAGAATAATTATTCATGGAAAGAGCATTGTAATGGCAAGTTTTGGGAAGAAAAGACATGCCAAGTCTTGTTTACTACGTTTTTAAAATGTTTACAACTATACTGGGCTGCTTTATTTAATTAACAGTACTGTAGTTGTGTAATATGGCATTATAAGTGTGTGTTCTTCATTAGACTTTTAAAAAGTTTTAATGAGCGAAAGTAAAATAACATGGGAAATTTTTTATATAATACCCTTACTGGGGAATTTTATTTAAGCAAGGTTATACTATTTTTTTTTCCTCAGAAAGATTTAAGCGAATGAAGTGTTCATCTATTTTTTATTTGATGATAATCAAGGAATTTGAGTAGTTGTAGCTAGTTTAATGTGCACTTTGCTTAGATTTTTAAAAACATGTTAAGACTACGTATTGTAAAACTTCTGTAATTTTACATATGAATGGCAGAAGAAAGTTACACCTAATGAAAGAATTTTGGAATGAAAAAGGAAAGTGGTGCTGGGGAAATATATTAGAGTTCACAAAGTATGCCTTTGTAAACCTGAGTCAACTTTTAGCAAGAATTAATTTATATAGTTCTAAATGTTAAGTTGTATATTTAATAGAAAATAATTATTTGGCACCTCAGCAGTTTTCTTTAAATGTTACTTTATAATACTTTTAACAATATGATTTATATTGAATACATAGATGTTTTGATAAAATTTTATCAAATTTGATTATGTAATGATAAAATGTTTTTAAAATGTGAACTATTTAACTAATATCTTAAAACTGAGGACACAATACCTGAATTGTGATTTCTACATAATGTGATAATTAGGGTTCAAATTATGGCTCATCATTTAATTGATTATAAACGAGTATATTTTAAACTATTTACTTGCCTCCATTTTTACAGTCATATAGCAATAATTTCTACTTTTATTTTATAGAAATGTGGTGAAGTTATATATCATGATATCTTTACCTTTGATTTCTGAGGGGAAGGGGTCTATATTTTGTAGTTAATATAAACTTGAAAATTCTTAATAGTGCAAATCCCCTTTTCCAGGTTTATCCATCCTTATTTGTGGCCATTTTGGTTGAATATTTGCTTGATTTGTATCTGTTTCTGGAGGCAGGTAGTGCTGGTTTTTTAAAAAAATCATAATACAGATACATAAATGATTTTACCAGAGTATTCTTGCCATCTTATTTTCTTTTACTGCCTTCTGGGTAATTGGCATTTCCTGCTGACCAACTTACTCATTTAACCACTTTCCACTAGGCTCAATGTTCTGTGTTAATGTGGCTTTTCTTTGGTTGATCTTTCTTTAAAATGTGACATAAATAAGGAAATTATGATAAAAGGTACACAACATTTGTAGTTGATGGAATTCCTAAAAAATAATGTCTTTTTTTTTTTTTAATTTTTTATTTATGATAGTCACAGAGAGAGAGAGAGAGAGAGAGGCAGAGACACAGGCAGAGGGAGAAGCAGGCTCCATGCACCGGGAGCCTGATGTGGGATTCGATCCCGGGTCTCCAGGATTGCGCCCTGGGCCAAAGGCAGGCGCCAAACCGCTGCGCCACCCAGGGATCCCAAAAATAATGTCTTTATGGAGTTTTAAAGATATTATTTTGGGAATTATTTTATAATTATCCATTTTAAAAACTGAGATCCCCAAAAGTATATTTTTAAATTAAGTATATCCAGATTTTTCTTATGAGTATTGCTTAAATATTTTCAGTTTAATTTTTTTGTATTCGTGCTGTGCTGAAATGTGACTTGAAATGTAGAACGTTGGTTTTTAAGCCGTACATTGAAGCTGCTATATTCCATGAGGTTGGGGAAGAAAAGCATTGGGGAAGAAAAGCATCACTCCCAGCAAGCAGGAGTGCCTCTTCCTCCACTTTATCCATAGCTTTCTACTTATCTCTTGTAGGTTAATGGCATTTCATATGAACTGTGGTTTGGGGAAAAATGTTTGGTTAAGAGAATTTTTTCCCTTAAATGTCTGGCTTAGAACATTACTACTTTGGCAGACTTTCCAGTGGAATGGTAAGAGATGGAGTGTAGATTAGAATTAAAACAGGTCTTATCATAGAAGACAGCAGTGCATTGAAAGAAGAATCCATCAAATAATTTTAAAGCAAAGAGGAATTTTGAGCCAAAATAGTGAAAGCAAAGCTTGATTTGAAGCAAGTTTGAAACTTGCCAAAGGCAGTATGTGACTGGCTTAATGATGACACAAAACAAAAAAGGATATTTAGAATGGATATATTTAGCATATTCAATATAAATATTTACTTAAAATTAGTTCAAGTTATGAAATATTCTAAGAAAACTTTGTATTTAATGGAAATCTGAGGCTATACCAAACAAGATTTTTACAAAAAGGAATAGTGTAGGGCATATGTTCAGGGGAAAAATGGCTAAGACCATGATTTGTCTTATAGATAACATGACACATAGCTAAGAAAAATAATACTTGATCAGTAAGATTTAGAGATGTATGTACTTGGAATCCTTTAAAAATAGCATATTTAGATTTTGAGCAAATGCTGATAATATTCTTAATTCTGATAGTATGTTAGAACTCATTCTACTGAAATTATGAAATTATGAAATGAATAGGCTGTCCGCCAGAGCTCTAAAATAGTCATTCCTAAGACTTTGGTGTAATGGCACCTAAAAAAATAGCTTTAATGAGATATAATTTACACATGATAAAATTCACCCATTGTAAACATACAACTCAATGATTTTCATAAATTTATAGAATTGTGCAACCATTATCATAATCCAGTTTTAGAATGCTTCCATCAGCCCATTAAAGTTCCCCTCATGGTCCTTTGTGGTTAGTTCCCTCTCCTACCTCTTGCCCAGGCAGCTACTTTTATCTGTTTCATAAATTTTCCCCATCTAGAAATTACACATAAATGGAATCATACAATTTGAATGAAGTCTTTTGTATCTAGCTTCTTGGGCATGTTTTTGAGGTTCACTCATGTTGTAACCTATGCCTGTACTTCGTTCATTGGATTGCAATATAATATTTCATTGTATGGCTATATACATTTTGTTTATTCACCAGTTGGTGGACATTTGGATTGTTCATATTTTTTGGTTATTATGAATAATGATGCTATGAACATTCACATATATGCCTTTGTGTAGACATATGTTTCCCTTTCTCTTAGGTAAGTAACTTCCTAGGAGTGAATTGTTGGGTAGGTTGGAAAACTTTTGTTTAATTTTCTAAAAAACTGCCAAACTCTTTTCCAAAGTGGCTGTCCTATATAAAAATATTCCTGCCACAGTGCATAAGGGTTGTAGTTTCTTCATATCCTTGTGAATACTTGTCTTTATTATAGTCATTCTGGTGGGCCTGTATTTTAAGTGTGCAAATGATACCTCACAGTCCTAACTGTGTGTCCATAGATTGGATATGCAGTTTGAGTATAAGGTGGCTTGAGGGATCACTGTAAAATTACTTACTATAGACATGTACTTAATTGAAGGTTGTTATTTCTGTAGTCAATGAGAAAAGTTGTTTTAGCCTTCTAGCCTCTAGGGGGAGTGCTGGTCCCTTAGAACTCTACTGAGGAGTAGTGGCTAGGTGAGTCGTGCTCGGGGCTGATGATTGGTGCTATTCTGTGTCATGATTTATACAGCTACCTAGTTTAGCCTGTGACTGGTGGTAATATTTAAGACATTGTATAAACATTCCACTGCACAGATATGTCTTCCAGAGCTCTTTTGCTTTAAGATAACTGGGAATTTCTTAAATTTATAAAAATTCCGTTGGTATCATTTAGTTGCTGCCAGCTACTTGTGCATACATAGTGGACATAGTGGAGTAGTGCTTTTAAAATGCTTAATAGAAGATTTTAGACAAATGAACAAAGCGGAAGGGGAGGTAGGCAGGGGAATGGGGTAACTGGGTGATGGGCACTGAGGAGAGCACTTGTTGGGATGAGCACTGGGTGTTTTACCATATATTGGCAAATTGAACTTCAATAAAAAAAAGATTTTAGACACACACAAAGTACAATAGTATAATAAGCCTACTTCAACATGATCAATTTATGACCAATCTTGATTTGCAACCCTGACTTATTTTGAAGCAAATCTCACATAGCTTCAAAATAGTTGCAACTATCCCACATAGTTAATTTATATCTTAAAGATAAGGACTCAAATATAACCACAATGCAGTTACCCACTTAAATGTTAATTCTTAGCAATTATCCAGTCAGTATTTTAAATTGCCTTGTTTTGTTTCTAGTCAGAATTCAAATAAGGTCCATATTTTGCATTTATTTTTGTAAATCTTTTCACCTTTGGATTCTCATATACCCCCACTCCTTGGCTTGGACTATATTTGTTTGAAAAAGCAGTGGTTGCTTTAGATTTTTAAATATGCAATTTATATTTAAGGTGACATTTCATGTGTTTAAAAGAATGTATTCTAACTTGAAAATATTTTGAAAGTTAATGAAATGTGATATAAAATATATAATAAATCAACAGGTATTTCCTTAACTTAAAAAAATAATGGACCTTGTCTCTAGAATATATGAAAACCAGTTAATAATTTAATAATAAAAAAACTCATTTTACAAATGAGAAAATCTGAATAGACGTTTCTCAAAAAAGACAAATGGCCATTATGCACGTGAAAAGATGCTCTCAACATTTTTAGTCATTAGGGAAATGCAAATCAAAACCACAATGACCTATCACCTCACACCCACTAGGATTGCTTTAATCAAAAAGATAGGGACTCCTGGGTGGCTCAGTGGTTGGGCATCTGCCTTTGGTTCGGGACATGATCCTGGAGTTCTGGGATCGAGTCCCACATTGGGCTCTTGCATGGAGCCTGCTTCTCCCTCTGCCTATGTCTCTGCCTCCCTCTGTGTCTCTCATGAATAAGTAAATTAAAAAATCTTTAAAAAATAAAGATAATAGCAAGTGTTGATGCAGAGGTGGACAAATTGGAACCCTTGTACATTGATGGGAAGGTAAAGTGGTGCAGTTGGTTTGGAACACAGTTTGGCTATTACTCAAAAGTTAAACATAGAGTTAGCATATGATTCCACAATTCCACTCCTAAGAATATAAAAGAATTGAAAATAGGTAGTCACACTCCAGCCCCTGATAAACACCGTCTACCTTGTGTGTCTATGAATTTGATTATTTCAGATACCTCATATAAGGGAATCACAATATTTGTCTTTTTGTGATTGGCTTGTTTTACTTAGCATGTCTTCCAGTGTCATCCATGTTGTAGCATGTGACAGGAATTCCCTTTTATTTTGTCATAGGTATATACAACATTTTTGTCAGTAGACATTTGGCGAGACCCTACTTTCAATTCTTAGGGATATATGCACAAAAGTGGGATTGCTGGATCATATGGTAGTTTTATTTTTAATTTTTTGAGGATGCCCCCCCATACTGTTTTCCATAGCAATTATACTATTTTACAATCCTACCAACGGTGGACAAGGGTTCCAATTTCCCCACATCCTTACCAACACTTTTTTTTATATTGCCATCCTAATGGGTGTGAGGTGATATCTATGGTTTTGTTTTGCATGTCTCTGATGATCAGTGATGTTGAACATCTTTTTATATACTTGTTGGCCATTTGTATATCTTTGGAGTTCTTTTTTAAAAGATATTAATTATTTGAGATAGAGACAGCATGAGCATGATTGGGGGAAGAGGGGCGGAGGGAGTGGGAAAAGAAGGCTCCCCACTGAGCAGGGAGCCCAATGCAGGGCTGGATCCCAGAACCCTGAGATAATGACCTGAGCTGAAGGCAGATGCTTAACTGACTGAGCCACCCATGTGCCCCTACTCAAGTTCTTTGCCCATTTTTGAATTGGGTTATTTGATTTTTTTATGGTTGAGCTGTAGGAGTTCTCTTGATATGTAAGATACTAACCATCTGGTCTAACATGTTAAGTCCAATGTTTCCTTACTGATTTCCTGCCTAGGTGATCTATCCACTGATGAAAGTGGGTTATTGAAGTTCCCTACTATCACTGTATTGCTGTCCATTTCTCCCTCTAAGTCTGTTAATATTTACTTAAAAAAAAAAAAAACCTGAGGTTTTTGGGGGTTTTTTGGTGTGGAATCTTTAGGGTTTTCTACATAAAAATTTGTTCTCTGCAAAACATGACTTTTCAATTTAGATACCTTTTATTGAGATCTCTCTTTCTTGTCCAATTGCTTTGGCTAGGACTTCCAATGGCATGTTGAATAGAAGTGGCAAGAATGGGCATCCTTGTTCCTTTTTTTAGAGGAAATGTTTTAAATCTTTCACCATCAAATATGTGGGCTTATTAGCTGTGGGCTTTTCGTATATGGTCTTTATTATGTTGAGAGAGTTTCCTTCTATTTCTAGTTTGTTGAAGTTTTTTTTTTTTTTTTTTTTTTAATCAAGAAAGAGTGTTGAGTCTTGTCAACTGCTTTTCTTCATCAATTAGATGATCATGTGGCTCATTCATTCAGTTAATGTGGTGTATTAGAATGATTGAATTTCATATGTTGAACTATCTTTGCTTTCCAGGAATAACTCCCACTTGTGATGTATAATTCCTTAATATGCTGTTGAATTTGGTTTACTAATATTTTGTTGAGAAATTCTGTATCAATATTCAGGGATGTTGGTTTGTAGTTGTGTTTCCCTGTCTGGCTTAATATCGATATTGCTGGCCTCACAGAATGAGTTGGGAAGGATTCTCTTTTTTTCAATTTTTGGGAAGAAATTGAGGAGGATTATTGTTCTTTAAATGTTTGGTATAATTTTCCAGTGAAGCCATCTGGTCCTGGCTTTTTTTTTGGTGGGAAGTTTTGAGGATGGATTGAATTTTCTTACCAGTCTGCTCAGTTTTTCCATTTCTTTAGTATTCAGTGTAGTTAGGTTGTATGCCCATTCTTAAAATGAGTTGCATATTATATTATTGACTTGTAAATGTTCTCTATATATTCAAAATACTAGATCTTTACCAGATATATGATTACAAATATTTCCTATTCTGTGGATTGTCTTTTCACTTCCTTGATAGTGCCTTGTGGCACAAAAGTTTAATAAAGTCCAATTTATTTTTTTTCCTTTGGTTGCTTGCACTTAGATATCACATCTAAGAAACCATTGCCTAATCCAATGTCAGAAAATTTATACTTATGTTTTCTTATAAGAGTTTTATAGTTTTAGCTCTTACCTTTGTGTCTGACCTATTTTGAGTTACTTTTTGTATATTGCATGAGGTAGGGGAGAAAATTAATTCTTTTGCCTTGTGAATATCCAGCTGTTCCTTACCACTTGTTGAAGACTATTCTTTCCCTGTCAAATGGTCTTGGCACCCTTGTTGAAAACCAATTGTCCATTAATGTGTGATCGTATTTCTGGATTCTTAATTCCCATCAGTCTATATGTCCTTCTTATGACAGAACTACATAGTCTTGATTCCTGTAACTTTATTTTTTATTATTTTTAAAATTTTTTTTTATTTATTTATGATAGTCACACACACAGAGAGAGAAGCAGAGACATAGGCAGAGGGAGAAGCAGGCTCCATGCACCGGGAGCCTGACGTGGGATTCGATCCCGGGTCTCCAGGATCACGCCCTGGGCCAAAGGCAGGCACTAAACCACTGTGCCACCCAGGGATCCCGATTCCTGTAACTTTATAGCTAAGTTTTGAAATCAGGAAGTATGACTCCTCTAATTTGTTTTTCAAAAAAAATTTTTGGCTATTTTGGGTCTGTTGCATTTCAATACAAATATTAACATCAACTTGTCAATTTCTGCCAGAAAATGCAACTGGGATTTTGATTGTGTAGAATTTGTAGATCAGTTTTGGAGCATTTATAAGTTTTGTGTCACTATTTCATGTGTCTCTTTAATATTCTTGATTTTTAGTATCACTGCCTTTAAGTTTTCATCATGTATTGCCTAAGTGCCTGTGGCTTCCTATATACTGTCTGTCGTTTTTCTTCCAATCACTTATTGTTTTCAGCATGGCTTATCCAAAAGGCTTAATTAAGATCTTCTGGTGACCCCTCAGAGCTTTCAGAACATATTCACTCATTCAAATAAATGTCTCTAATCCCTTAATGTGTCAAGCATTATCCTAGGAACACAGCAGTGAACAAAAGAAAAATAATTGCCCTCATGGAGCTTATATTCTAGTATAAAAAATATATATATTGTGATATATAGTGAGAAGTGCTATGGAGAGGGGAAAAAGCAGGGAGGGGGACTGTGAACTATGTAATTTTAAATAGGGTAGTCAGGGAGAGCTTCACTGAGATAGCTGAATACCTAAAGGAATGAAGGTTAATAAGCCAGGCACATATCTGATGAAAGCTTGCAGGCATAGCAAATAGCAACTATAAAGACTGAGTTGGCAGCGTGTTTGAGGAACATCAAGGAGGCTAGCAGGCTGGAGAGGAGGAAGTGAGAGTAATAGGAAATGAGATAAAAGATACAGTCAGTAGAACATGCAGTTCTTGATCTCGGGGTTGTAAATTCAAGCCCTATGTTGGGTGTAGAGATTATGTAAAAAAAAGATCTTAAAGTTAACAGGTAGCATATTGTGTGCAGCCTTATGGGCCATTGTTAGTGCTGTGGCTTTTACAGTGAGGTGGGAAGTCACTGGGGGGTTTAAGCAGAGTGATAACAGGTCAGTACTTGAGATTTAACAAAAGAGCCTTAGTTGGTTTGTTGGAAAAAGACTGTATTTGTGTGTGTGGGAGAGATAAGGTGAAAGCAGGGGACCAGCTCCGGTGGGCAGCCTCTAAAACATTCGCAATGATCCCTGCCTCATGAGATTCACAATCATGTGTAATCCCTTCCACTTGAGTATAGGCTGGACCTCATGATTTTCTTCTAATGAACAGAGGATGGCAAGGTGATGGGATATCATTTCTGAGATTAGGTTATAGTCTCCATTTTGCATGTTCTCTCTTGCTCACTAACTTGCTCACTGTTGGAAGCCAGCTGCTGTTTTGTGACCTGCCTTTGAGAGAGGCCTATGTGGCAAGAAACTGAAGGTGGCCTTTGGTTAACAGCCAGTGTGAGGACCCAAGGCTCTTGGTTCAACAACCCACAGAGAACTAAATCTTGCTAACAACCATGTCAATAAGCCTGGAAGCTGATTTTCTCTCAATTGAGCTTTCAGATTGTGACTACAGTTCTAACAGCTTGACTGCAGCCTTGTGAGGGACTTTGAATGTGAGGGACCCACATTGGATCCACACTCAGATTCTGGATGCACAAAAACTCTGGGTAATGCATGTTGTTTTAAGATGCTAAAGTTTTGGGATAATTTGTTACACACCAATAGATAATGAATATGTCAACTAAGAATGCAGTTATCCTGAGGAGAGATGATGGTGACCAAGGCCAGGGTGATAACAGTGGAGCTGACAAAAAGTAGTTAAATTCTAGATATATCTTAAAAGTAGATCTAACTGGATTTTCTGAGGACCTAGGTGTAAGTGAAGGAAGGAGTGATGTGACAGTGAGAGGAGGAGAGGTTGTCACCGTGTAGCAATAAAGAACAAAGATTATTCTAAGGTTTTTGGCCTGATGAGGGATGGAATTGCTATTAATCAAGATTTAGAAGATATGGGACAAACAGGTTTTGTAGGAAAAGATCACGAGCTCAGTTCAGGGGATATGTTTATGATGCCTATATGAGCCAATGAAATTCTGAGTAGACAGATGAGATCTCCAACAATCAATGTGGACAGAAAAGAGAAGAAGTTCAAGGACTGAGCCCTGAGGCACTCCAATATTAAGAGATTGGATGAAGGGTGTCTGGGTGGCTCAGTTACTAAGAGACTGCCTTTTGATTTCCACCCAGGTCATGATTTGAGGGTCATGAGGGTTCACCCTGCATCCAGCTCCATACTCAGCAGAAAGTCTGCTCTTGAGATTCTCTCCCTCTCTCTGCCCCTCCCCACCATATGCTCGTACTCTCTCTCTCTCAAATAATAATAATAAAAAAAGATCAGGTGAATGTGGAGGAAATAGCAAAGAAAATGGATGAGCTACTAGTCAGGTAAGAGGAAAAGCAGAAAAGTGATGTAGGAGCCAAGTGAAGAGAGAATTCTGAGGAGGGAGTGATAAACTATGTCAAAGGCTGCAGATAGCTCAAGAAAAATAAGAATTGCAAATTGAATTTTGGATTTGGAACATGAAAGCCATTCTTGACCTTGATAAATAGCTTCAGTGTAGTAATGGAAAGAGAATGCCTGATTGGAGTGGGTTCAAGAGACAATTGGAGAAGAGGAGTTGGGATAACGAGTACAGACAACTCTCAAGTAGTTTTACAGCAGAGAGGAGCAAAGTGTGGTAGCTGGAAGGGGAGGAGTAGATTTTGTAAAGATGGGAAAAATAACAAAATGGTTGTATGAGAAAGATGCACTCGGCAGAAAGATGGATGCTATAGGAGAGAATTTTGCTGGTGAGTTGTCCTAGAGTAAGCAAGAGGAAGTTCAGACTGTTAACATCCAATACCCTCTGCACGCTACTCTCTGCCTGCCTTGCACTCATGTGTGCCCTTAGGTGTAGTTGGGTTTTTGCACCTTGGAGGCATTTCACGTTCTTTTCCCGGTATGCAGTTTCCACTTTCCATACTTTTTCCTTTAAATGATTCGAATTAATTTTTAAAATAACACAGCTTGAGTGTCATCATCCTGGAGGTTTTCTCTGATGCCTCAATCTAATTTAGATGGGTTTCTTCTGTGGTCCTGTACCCTTTTTCTGTATTAATTCTTTTTATAGCACTTACCACAGTACACTGATACTACTCCCGTACCTTCGATTAGACCATAAGGGCAACACGGACCACAGCTTATTTGATTCTGAATCTTTAGCACATATCATAGTGCTTCACACATAGCAAATATACATTAAAAATTTGAAAGAAGAAATTCAAGAAACTTCTAAGTTTCTTCAGTTCCCATGGTAGATAAAAGCTCTAGCAATGAAATACATTTGACTTTAGATTTGAAAATGATATTAATCATTTAAGGAGAAAATATATAATTGTTGTTATTGTCTGTGGATTTTGTATTTGCTAATTTGTCTATTCGCTAAACTCTGTAACCCCCAAATCAGTCATTTGCAGCCATGGACAGAGTGGCAAATATTTTGTGTTGTCTGTTGTGCACATTCCTAGTTGAGGTCAAACAAGGCGATGCTCTGCTTTCATGTTTTAGCTCTCATACAGTAAACAAATGTCCTTTTCTTGATATATACAATGCCATGTTTTTCAAAAAAATTTTTAATTTTTATTTATTTATGATAGTCACAGAGAGAGAGAGAGGCAGAGACATAGGCAGAGGGAGAAGCAGGCTCCATGCACCGGGAGCCGGAAGTGGGATTCGATCCTGGGTCTCCAGGATTGCGCCCTGGGCCAAAGGCAGGCGCCAAACCGCTGCGCCACCCAGGGATCCCTCAAAATTTTTTTTTGAGGGGGATGATTTTGCTGTTTACAATGGCCACAAGTGTAGTGCTATAGTGCTGTCTAGTGTTCCTAGTGCAAGAAGGCTGTGATATGCCTCACGGAGGAAATATATGTATTGGCTAAGCTTCATTCAGGCGGGAGTTATATAATTCTGTTGGTTGTGAGGTCAATGTTAATGAATGAATAATATACATTAAAAATAAATGGGCCACCTGATTGGCTCAGTCGAAACAGCATACAACTCTTGATCTCAGGGTTGTGAGTTCAAGCGCCACATCAGACACAGAACTTACATTAAAACACATGCACATGGGAGGTCTGGGTGGCTCAGCGGTTGAGCGCCTGCCTTCAGGCCAGGGCCTGATCCTGGAGACCAGGGATCAAGTCCCACATCAGGCTCCCTGCATGGAGCCTGCTTCTCCCTTTGCCTGTGTCTCTGCCTCTCTCTCTCTGTCTCTCATGAATAAATAAATCTTTAAAAAAAAAACCCACATTCACAGATACAACATATATTAAAATGTCTTTAAAGAGAAATACAAAGTAAGTTTATGTATTGATTGGTTGCTGAAAATGTGACCAGAGGCTTGTAGGAACCTAACCCTATTTTCTCTAGGAGCAATGGTTCTGTATTTGCAGCAAATTATGATAAAACTACTGTGAATGAGAATGGACTAGTTTGGCCTCATTCTGAAGTTGCTGGTCAGATTCTTCCCACTGCTCCCTACAGATAGGAAATAGGTGAGTTTAGATAGTCTTTTTTAAAAAAATTTAAATTCAATTAATTAACATATAGTGTGTTATTGGCTTCAGTCATAGTAGAAAGTCATTTGTGAATTAACCCTAATCAAATGACTTTTCATTCATAACTTCCTATTATGAAAATCTGGCCTGAAGCTACCCCACTCAGCATGCAGTAATTCCATGGAAATCTAGTATCTCAGAGCTGTGTGAGGTAGCCATGAAGTTTTTTTTTTACTACAGGTAGGTCAGACATGAGAGTCTAAGATGTTCCCAGTAAAAGTTGCCCAGGGACCAGTTATATTTGGCTTCCCAGATTCTAGAAATTTGGAGTCATTACATGCTTGATGAGTGAATGACATCGGTAGTTATTTTCATAATAAAAAGAATTAGTATTACCATTGAGATTTTGAAAAACATTCCCAGCATTAAAAATGTAGCTTTTTTTGTGAAGTGCCCCTCTTCTTTTGTGTTTTGCCTCCATTTTTTGAGCACTCACATTGTGCCAAGCACTTTACTGACACTATATTGTCTGACTTTCACTGCACCATGAAGTGCAGGTATCCTTTCCCCCACTTTACAAGGAGAAAAGAGAGGCTCTAGAAGGTTAAGTAACTGATAATTAGCTATTAAATGGTAGAGCCAGGATCCAAACCTGGGCTTAATTCCAAAGCCTTTAAACATTGTTAAAGTTTTCCAGTTTGTAGAACCTGATTTCTACCTTTATGATCAACCCATGAATGAAAAGTCTTAAAAATATTGAAGGAACTGGAACTCTATTACAAATAGCTATTTCATGTTGCATTTTATATCTTATTTTTATTTTTGAACTATTAAATCCTCAGTACTCTTTCTTTTAAAGAAATGGATGGATTTTACTTTTTATCGTCAGGATTTTTATGAATTCAACATACTGAGAACATACTGCTTTTGATATATGGAATAGAGACACCATGGGATGATTTCAACTATGTACCATAAGCAGCTTTAAAAGTGGTTATACAAATAGCCAGTTCTTTACTGTGTACTTTTGAATATTAGCTTTAGCAGAGATGGTGACTGTTGAGCATGTGGTTGTCTTGTCTGATACAACCTGACAAGTATCAGAAAAACAGATATGGCCTTGATTCCACTACTGATTGTTGTGAACTTGAGGGTAAGTATGTTTCAACTGAATCTCTTTTTACATCTGTCAAATGAGGGTTCCCTCCCTATCAATAATCTCTGATTCCATAATGCCTTCATGTGAGACACATGCAACAAACTGTCTCCAATTTGTTGGATCATTCTCTGGTGGAACATATATAATTGAGTAATCTAAAGTGTTAAACAAAACCTAGATCCACAAACACTGTGACCAAGTCCATCAAAATCTGTTCTTCCCTACGTCCACGGTAACTTATAGCTGGTATGTGGTTATCTGTCTGGAAAATTGCTTGTTCCTGTCTGCAGTTAGGTGTAGTTACATGACTAAATTCTCACCAATGGAATAATCAGATTTGATGTGTCTTAGTTCTGGGTTAGTGCCTTAACCATCATTATTTTTCCACATATTCTCTTCCTTTCAATTAGAACCCATGTCAACTCAACTTCACCCATACAGGTGGTGACACCCTAGGATGGCAGATCATCGGGATGAAAAACATGAATGACTTCATGGAACAGGTCTGGCTGCTGGCTGGAAGTCTCCACAGATTGTAATCACAGAATGTTATACCTCTTCTCGTTAATCCTCCTCATTGTTATCGGGTGTCTGTTGCAGCAATATGGCCTTACATAACCACTACATACACTGAATGTGAAAATTTTCTAAAGGAAATAAGAAATATTTGAATTGGATACTCAGATGCTTTGTATTTCCAGATTTATTAAAAAGTCTGTAACTTGCTTACAGACATGAAGAAAAGAATATTTAGCTCACTTGTTCACAAAATTCAGTATATTTGAGTGTTTTTAGTTTACTTATTTTTAATGTAACCAGTCCTACTTCTAGAGATTCTGAATTGGTTCAGCAGAATTGGAGTTGCAAAAGAAAGGACCCAGCCACATGAAGATCTAGCAGAGGATATTTCAGGAAGAAGGAACAGGACTGGAAAATCCCTAAGGCATGAATGGATTGGTAAGTTTGAGGAACAGAAGGGACGACAGTGAGGTGGTGGCTCAGTGAATGAGAGAGCATGGCATGAGATGAATCAGAGGGGCAGGCAGGAGCCTGCCTCATCACAGATTATGATTTTGTGAGCCAAGGAGTCTGAATTTCTAAATGCACTGGGATACCTTTCAAGATCTTAAAATAAGAAAGCAAAAATTTGAGTTTTACTTTTAAAAGATGACAGGCAGATGACTCCCCTAGAATGTGAAACTCTTGATCTTAGGGTCATGAGTTCAAGCTTCACGTTGGATATAGAGCATACTTAAGTAAAAAGAAAAGAGGACTCTGCTGTGTGGAGAATGGTTCCCAGGTAAAGAGATTGGTGTCTAGACTAGAGGTGATGCTAGTTTGAACTGGTGACAATGGCAGAAGAGAAGTGGCAGATTAGGGATATATTTTAAGGGTAGGATCGAAGAGTATCATGATGGATTGTATGTTGGGAGAGAAGGAAAAGAATTTTTAATTGGAATGGTTGTGTCGATGATGGTGTCATTTACTGTGATGGGAGAAGACTGGATTAGAAATGGGAAAAAAAATCAAGAATTCTGTTAGGGTTAAACATGAATATTTCTTATTCTTCTCTCAAAACACTTAAGTCAAAATAAGTAATGCCCCAAAGTATAGCCAGATCTTTTTAATGTTTCTTGTCTGGATGCTCTGAGCACTTCTGGGCAGGACAATTCTGCACTGGATCTGAGTCTTGTACATTTTATCCTAGGAAATGAATTACTGGCAGATTCCTTCTTCCCCACTGTGACAATCCAAAATGTACCTATTCTATTCTATTCTATTCTATTCTATTCTATTCTATTCTATTCTATTCTATTCTATTCTATTCTATTCTATTCTATTCTATTCTTTCCATTCCATTCCATTCCATTCCATTCCATTCCCTTCCATTCCATTCCATCCTATCCTATCCTATCCTATCCTATCCTATCCTATCCTATCCTATCCTATCAGTTACGTTCTAAGCCCAGTGTGGGGCTGGAACTCACAACCCTGAGATTAAGAGTCCCATGCTATACTGATGAAGCCAACCAGGTGCATCACAAAATGCACACATTTTGAAATGCATTTGCAGGGTACTTCTATTCTAGGTTGTACCTGTAGTGTGCCTTTGCTAGTGCAAAGGATCTTTGTTCTTATATATATGTCTTCTCAAGCAACGAATACTAAAAGTACCACTTATGCCATAAATTCTGTAATTTTTTTACATTAATTTTTTTACATTATCCATATGGGCACTTTGCTCAGGACAGTTCATTCTCCAGGCCAATTCATTCTATTATTCTCATTCTTATTTATCTGTCTTATGCCAACACAATTAATTGTTCATTTTTACTAACAAGAAATTTAAAGTATTAGAAAAGGAACCATGTAAAAATCACAATCTAGTAACATCTGTTAGTTTTTTTTGAAAGTATAATCTGGAAAAAATGAAGACTGTTGGAAATGGTTAAATGTAGATAAATATAAAAGACTTCTTAAAATATTAATTGTTTAAATTGATTAAAAGCAAAAAATGTTTTGTTGGGTTTATAAAATGTTTAAGTAAATATATATGACAGTAGTACAAAGGATTAGAAGAGGGGTAAATGGAATTATGCTGTTGTAAAATTCTTACATTATAGACGAAGTGGTGTAATAAATCAAGTTAGACTGATTCAAAGTAAGGATAATATATTTGAATCCTAGGAGCAACCTCTGAAAATAGAAGTATAACCAAAAAGGCAAAAGAGGGGATCCCTGGGTGGCGCAGCGGTTTAGCGCCTGCCTTTGGCCCGGGACGTGATCCTGGAGACCCAGGATCGAATCCCACATCGGGCTCCCGGTGCATGGAGCCTGCTTCTCCCTCTGCCTGTGTCTCTGCCTCTCTTTCTCTGTGTGTGTGACTATCATAAATAAATAAAAATTAAAAAAAAAAAAGGCAAAAGAAGAGACTGAATGCTACAAACTAAGAAATCCAAATGAAGGTAGGAAAGGAATAAGAAAGGCCCAAAGTAGAGATGGAACAAATAGAAAATAAGGAGCAAGATGGAAAGTTTAAAGGCCAATATATCAATATTTATAGTGAATATCAATGCGCTAGCCACTCTAACTGAAAGAGATTGTTGAGGTAGATAAAAAGTAAGACCCCATGTAGATGCTTGTATATGAGAGGCATACTTTAAATATAAAGACACAAATGGGTTAAAAGGACAGAAAAAGATGTACCATGTAAAGGATAAACATAAGAAAAGTAGTGTGGCTATATTAATATCACTAATTAATAAAGCAAGAAAAGGACATTTCATAATGACAAAAGGAACAGTTCATCAAAATGTAACAATCCTAAATGTATATGTACCTAATAACAGAGCTTCAAAATGTATGAAGCAGAAACTGACAGAATGAAATGAGCAAATCCACAATTACAGCTGGAGATTTTACCATTCATCATTCAGCAATTGATAAAATTGACCAAAAGCAAATCAGAAAAATATAACAACTAGATAACACAAAACTAGTATAATATAGAACTGAAAAATCACGGTTGTTCAGCACAATCAATTTTTTTTAATGTTTCAAGTTTTTATTTAAATTCTAGTTAGTTAACATATAGTGTAATATTAGTTTCAGAAGTGGAATTTAGTGATACATATACACCCAGTGCTCATCACTCACTTAATGCACATCACTCAGCCCATCCCCACCTCCAGCTTCCCTCCTGCAACCCTTAGTTTGTTCTCTATAGTTAAAAGTCTGTTTTATGGTTTGTCTCCTTCTCTCTCTTTTTTTTCTCCTTATATTCATGTTTTGTTCTTAAATTCCACATGAGTGAAACCATATGGTATTTATCTGACTTGCTTTGCTTAGCACACTAAACTCTAGCTCCATCCACATCATTGCAAATGGCAAGATTTCATCCTTTTCTATGTCTGAGTAATATTTCATTGTTTATATATATACCACTTCTTCTTTATCCATTCATCAGTAGATGGACATTTGAGCTCTTTCCACAATTTGGCTACTGTTGATAATGCTGCTGTAAACATTGGGGTGCAGGTGCCCCTTGGAATCAGTATTTTTGTATATCCTTTGGGTGAATCCCTAGTCGTGCAGTTGTGGAGTCATAGGGTAGCTCTATGTTTAACTTCTTGAGAACCCTCCACACTGTTTTCCAGAGTGACTGCACCAGTTTGCATTCCCACCCACAGTGCAAGAGCTCTCCTTCCATATCCTTGCCAACCTCTGCTCTTTCCTGTGTTGTTAATTTTAGCCATTCTAGGTGTGAGGTGATATCTCATTGTAGTTTTGATTTGCGTTTCCCTGATGATGAGCGATGTTGAGCATCTTTTCATGTGTCTGTTGGCTATCTGTATGTCTTCTTTGGAGAAATGTCTGTTTGTGTCTTCTGCCCATTTCTTACCTGGGCTATTTGGTTTTTTTTGGGTGTTGAGTTTGATAGGTTCTTTATAGAACTTGGATACTAACCCTCTATTAGACATGTCATCTGCAGATATCTTCTATCATTTCAAAGATTGCCTTTTAGTTTTGTTAATTGTTTCCTTCACTGTGCAGAAGCTTTTTATCTTGATGAATGCAGTTCCAGTAGTTCATTTTTGTTTTGTTTCCCTTGCCTCTGGAGATGTTATCTACTAAGAAGTTGCTATGGCCAATATCAAAGAGGTTGCTGTCTGTGGTCTCTATGGTTTTGATGGATTCTTGTCTCACATTTTGGTCTTTCATCCATTTTGAGTGTTTCTTTTTTTTTTAAGATTTTATTTGTTTATTCATGAGAGAGGCAGAGAGAGAGAGGCAGAGTGAGAGAGGCAGAGGGAGAAGCAGGGAGTTTCTTCATGCAGGGAGCCTGATGTAGGACTCGATCCCAGGACTCTGTGATGATGCCCTGAGCTGAAGGCAGACTCTCAACCGCTGAACCACCCAGGCATCGCACCATTTTGAGTTTATGTTTGTGTATGGTGTAAGAAAGTGGTCCGGTTTCATTCTTCTGCATGTTGCTGTCTAGGTTTCCCAACACCATTTGTTGACGAGACTGTTTTTCCATTGGATATTTTTCTCCTGCTTTGTTGAAATTAGCTGACCATATAGTTGTGGGTCCATTTCTGAGTTTTCTGTTCTATTCCATTGATCTATGTATCTCTTTTTGTGCCAGCACCATACTGTCTTGATGACTACAGCTTTGTAATATTGCTTGAAGTCCGGAATTGTGATGCCTCCAGGCTTACTTTTCTTTTTCAAGGTTGCTTTGGCTATTCAGAGTCTGTTGTGGTTCCATACAAATTTTAGGCTTGTTGTAGTTCTGTGAAAAAGGGAGGGATTGCATTGAATCTGTAGATTTCTTTGGGTAGTACAGACATTTTAATGATATTTGTTCTTCCAAGCCATGAGCATGGTATGTCTTTCCATTTCTTTGTGTTATCTTTAACTTCTTTCTTTTTTTTTTTAATAAAGATTATTTATTTATTTATTCATGAGAAACAGAGAGACAGAGAGGTAGAGACACAGGCAGAGGGAGAAGCAGGCTCCATGCAGGGAGCCCAACGTGGGACTCGACCCTGGGTCTCCAGAATCATGGCCCAGGTGAAGGTGGCGCTAAGCCACTGTGCCACCCACGTTGCCCATCTTTAACTTTTTTCATAAGTGTTCTATAGTTGTCAGAATACGAATCTTTTACCTCTTTGGTTAGGTTTATTCCTAGATATGGTTCTCAGTGCAACTGTAAATGGGATTGATTCCTTGATTTCTCTTTCTGTTGCTTATTTTTGGTGTATATAAATGCAACAGATTTCTGTACATTGATTTTGTATCCTGCAACTTTACTGAATTTGCATATCAGTTCTAGCAATTTTTTTGGTGGAGTCTTTTGGGTTTTCTAGATAGAATATCATGTTGTCTGTGAATAGTGAAAATTTGACTTCTTCCTTGCCTATTTGAATGCCTTTTATTTCCTTTGTTGCCTGATTGCTGAGGCTAGGACTTCCAGTGCTATGTTGAGTAATAATGGTGAGAATGGACATTCCTGTCTTTTTCCTGACTATAGAGGAAAAGTCCTCCTTTTTTTCCATTGAGAATGATATTAGCTGTGGTCTTTCGTATATGGCCTTTATGATATTGAAGTATATTCCCTCTGTCCCTACTATGTTGAGAGTTTTTTTTTTATTTTATTTTTTTTTTTTTTATGATAGTCACAGAGAGAGAGAGAGAGGCAGAGACACAGGCAGAGGGAGAAGCAGGCTCCATGCCAGGAGCCCGATGTGGGACTCGATCCCGGGTCTCCAGGATCGCGCCCTGGGCCAAAGACAGGCGCCAAACCGCTGCGCCACCCAGGGATCCCTGTTGAGAGTTTTTATTAAGAATGGATGCTGTATAATTTGTCAAGTGCTTTTTCTGCATCTATTAAGAGGTTCATATTTTCTTACCCTTTACTTAATGTGTACCATGTTGGTAGATTTTTGAATATTGAACCACTCTTTTAGTCTAGTAATAAATGCCACTTGATCATGCTGTTGTACTGTTGTACTGTGTACTGTTGGATTTAATTTGCCAGTATTTTTTGAGAAGTTTTGCATTCATGTTCATCAGGGATAGTGGTTTGAAATTCTCTTTTTTAGTGGGGTCTTTGTCTCTTTTGGAATCAAGGTAATGGTGGCCTCATAGAATGAGTTTGGATATTTTCTTGCCATTTCTATTTTTTGGAAGAATTTCAGAAGAATAGATTTTAACTCTTCTTTAAATGTTTGGTGGAGGGACGCCTGGGTGGCTCAGCAGTTGAGCATCTGCCTTCTGCTCAGGGTGTGATCCTGGGATTTGGGATTGAGTCCCGCATTGGGCTTCCCACAGGGAGCCTGCTTTTCCTTCTGCTGAAGTCTCTGCTTCTCTCTCTCTGTGTCTCTCATGAATAAATAAATAAATCTTTAAAAAAATATTTGATAGAATTCCCCTGGGAAGCCATCTGATCCTGGACTTTTGTTTGTTGAGAGATTTTTGATTACTGATTCAATTTCTTTGCTGGTTATGGGTCTGTTCGAATCTTCTATTCCTCTTCTTTCAGTTTTGGTAGTTTATATGTTTCTAGGAATTTATTCCCTTCTTCCAGATTGCTTGATTGGTTGGCATATAATTTTTCATAATATTCTTATAAATTTTTGTATTTCTCTCATGTTGGTTGTGTTCTCTCCTCTTTCATTCATGGTTTTATTTACTTAGGTCTTTTTTTCTTTTTGATAAGTCTGCTAGAGGTTTATCAATTTTATTAAGTCTTTCAAAGAACCAGCTCCTATTTTCATTGATCTGTTTTGTTGTTGTTGTCATTGTTGTTTCTCTATCATTTATTTCTGCTCTAATCTTTATTATCTCCATTCTTCTGCTGACTTTAGGCTTTATTTGCTGTTCCTTTTCTAGCTCGAGGTAGGCCTGTATTGCTATATACTTCCCTCTTATGACTGCTTTTGGTGCATCTCAAAAGTTTTGGAGTGTTGTGTTTTTATTTTCATTTGTTTCCATGTGTTCTTTAACTTCTTCAATTTTCTGGTTCACCCGTTCACTCTTAGTACATTGTTCTTTAACCCCCATGTATTTGTGGTCTTTCTAGATTTTTCCTTATGGTTGACTTCAAGTTTCAGTGTTGTGGTCTGAAAATATGCATGGTATGATTTTAGTCTTTTTGTATTTGTTGAGGCCTGATTTGTGACCTAGTATGTGATCTATTCTGGAAAATGTTCCATGTGCCCTAAAAAAGAATGTATTCTACTGCTTTAGGATGAAATGTTCTGAATATATCTGTTAAGTCCATCCGGTCCAGTGTGTCATTCAAAGCCATTGATTGCTTGTTGATTTTCTGCTTAGATGATCTGTCCATTGTTGTAAGAGAGGTGGTTAAAGTCCCCTACTATTATTGTATTGTTATCAATGAGTTTTTTATGTTTTTTTAAATTAATTTATTTATATATTTGGGTGCTCCCTAGTTGGGGGCATAAATATTTATAATTGTTAGATCTTCTTGTTGGATAGATCCCTTTATTATGATATAGTGCCCTTCTTAGCTCTTGATACAGTCTTTGGTTTAAAATCTAGTTTGTCTGATATAAGTATGGCTACTTTTATCAGCTTTCTTTTGATGTCCATTAGCATGATAAATGGTTCTCTATCCCTCCATTTTCAGTCTGCAGGTCTTTAGGTCTAAAATGAGTCTCTTGTAGACAGCTCATAGATGGGTGGTTTTTAAAAAAATTTAAAAATTTTTAAAATTTTTTGTTTTTTTTTTTAATCCATTCTGATACTCTATGTCTTTTGATTGGATCATTTATCCACTTATATTCAGAGTGATTAGTGATAACATAATCAATGTTTATAAAACATTACATTCAACACCTGTAAAATACACATTCTATAACTGGTACACTCTACACATTCTATAGGGTACTAGGTGGGATTTTGATTGGGATTGCACTGAATCTGTACATAAGTTTGGAAGGAACTGACACCTTGACAGTATTTATTATTCCTATTCATAAACATGGAATATGTCTCCAATGTATTTAGTCCTTGTTTTTTTTTCATTAGAGCTTTATAGTTTCATTTAGATCTTGTATATATTTTGTTAGATTTATACCTAAGTACTCCATTTGTC
The DNA here is from genome assembly GCF_053574225.1 of Canis aureus. Lineage (NCBI taxonomy): Eukaryota > Metazoa > Chordata > Mammalia > Carnivora > Canidae > Canis > Canis aureus. Next base: position 20,541,153 of record NC_135641.1, on the reverse strand, counting down.
CTAATGTAAATGGTATTGTTTTTAGTTTCAAATTCCACTTTTTTATTGCTGTTAAGTAAGAAAAGAATTGACTTTTGCATATTAACTTTGTATCCTGCAAGTTTATTATAGTCACTTATTAGTTCCCGGGAGTTTTTTGGTTGATTCTTTTGGATTTTCTTCATAAAACAATCATGTCATCTGTGAACAAAGACAGTTTTATTTCTTCCTTTTCTTAACGCATTAGCTGGAGCTTCAGTATCAAGTTGAATGGGGTAGTGAGGGAGACAGTTTTGTCTTGTACCCGGTCTTAGTGGGAAGACTCTATTCTGCTCCACTAGTCAATGTGTCTCTGTTTTTATGCCAATTCCATACTACTTTTATTAGTATGGCTTTGTAGTAAGGTTGGAAATCTGGAATTGTTATACCTTGGACTTTGTTGAGGCAAGTCCCCTCTATTCTCAATCTGCTTTATGAGTTTTTAATCATGAAAATATGTTAATATATTGACAAATGCTCTTTTTTGTACCTATGGAAATGATTATGGGATTTTTATCTTTCATTTTATATATGTGATACATTATACTTATTGATTTGTGTATCTTGGACCATCCTTGCATCCCAGGGATAAATCCCACTCGGTTGTGGTATATAATCCTTTTAATATGTTCTTGACTTTGATTTGGTACTATTTTGTTGAAAAATTTTACATCTATATTCATCAGGAATATTGGTATGCACTTTTTTTGTGGCATCTTTATCTGATTTTGGTATCAATATAATGCTAGAATGAGTTTGGAAGTATTCCCTCTTCCTTGATATTTTGGAAGAGTTCAAGGAGCATTGGTGTTATTTCTTCAAATGTTTTGTAGAATTCTCCAGTGAAATCATCTGGTCCTGGAATTTTCTGATTACAGATCCAACTTCTTTACTACTGGTCTGTTTGGGTTTTCAATTTCTTCTTGATTCAATCTTGGTCAGTTGTATGTTTGTAAAACTATATCAATTTCTTCTAGGTTATGTAATTTGTTCACATGTAATTGTTCATTATAGTCTAGTCTCTTACGATCCTTTGTATTTTTGTAGTACTGGTTGTAATTTCTAATGTTGAGTCTCTTTCTTTTTTTCTTAGTCTAGCTAAAGGTTTGTCAATTTTATCTATCTTTTCAAAATAGCAGCTCTTAGTTTCATTGATCCTTTTTATTGTTTTTCTAGTCTCTATTTCATTTATTTCTACTCTGGTCTTTAGTATTTCCTTCCTTCTGTTAACTTTGAACTTAATTTGTTCCTTTTATAGTTCCTTTGAGATGTAAAGTTATGTTGAGATCTTTCTAATTTCTTGATATAGGTGTTTATTGCTCTGAAATTTTAGAACTATTTTTACTGTGTCCCATATTTGATATGTTGTATTTCTAATTTCATTTATTTAGTTATAGTTTGTTTGTTTGATTTATTTATTTATTTATTTATTTATTTATTTATTTATTTATTTATTTATTTATATTTTAACCTTTTTTTTAGTAGGCTTCATACCCAATGTGGGGCTTGAACTCAACTATTCTGCGATCAAGAGTCACATGCTTGACCAACAGGGCGAGCCAGGTGCCCCTTACTTCCCTTTTGATTCCTTCTTTGATTCATTGGCTACTTAAAAGTGTGTTGTTTCATTTGTACTTATTTGTAGATCTCAGTTTTCTTAATTTCTTCTTTTATACCATTGTGGTCAGTAAAGAGTTGCTATGGTTTCAATCTTCTTAAATTTGTTAAGAAATGTTTTGTGTCTTATCTATTCTGGAAAATATTCCAGGTCCACTTGAGAAGAATGTGCAGTCTTCTGCTGTTGGATGTAATGTTATGTATAGGTCTGTTAGATCCATTTGTTTTAATGTGTGGATCAATTCTAACCTTTCCTTGATGATTTTGTCTGCTTAATCCATCCATTGATGATAGTGGGGTATTGAAGTCCCTTACCATTATTGTAACATTGTATAGTTCTCTCTTAAGGCCTCTTAGTATTTGCTCAATATATTTTGGTGCTTGGGTATTGGGAATGTATATATTTGTGATTGTTATATCTTCTTGATATGTATTGACTCCTTTGTCATTATATAATGACTTCCTTTGTTTTTTGTTACCCATTTTGGCTGGAAGTCTATTTTGTCAAATATAAGTAAGATTTTGCCCACCTTCTTTTGGTTTACATTTTTTGGGAATATCATCTTTAATCCTTTCATTTTGGGTCTATGTGTGGTTTTAGAGTTAAAATGAGTCTCCATTTGACAGCACATAGTTGAATCTTTTTTTTCTTTTTTCTTTTTTAAATCCGTGTAGCCATTTGGTTCCTTTTGATTGGTGAGTTCAATCCATTTACATTTAGGGGATTATTGATTGGCAAGGATTTACTATTGCCATTTTATCTTTGTGATCTGGTTATGTCTCCATTATTTTCTCCCCCTTGTTTCTCCCTTTCTTAAACTTGTGCCTTTCTATGTAATTTGTTCAGGCTCCCCTTTTTTTGTTTTGTGTTTTTGCTCTAGAATTTTGCTTTGTGGTTATCATGAAGTTTACTTAAAACTTACATATACAATAACCCTTTTTTGGCTGGTAGCATTTATCTTTATTTGCCTTTTTCATCCTTTAACTCTTTCCCTTTTATTTTGATGCCGCAAATTATCTTTTTTATGCTGTGATTATTTATTTATTTATTTATTTATTTATTTATTTATTTATTTATTTATTTATAAGAGACACAGAGAGACAGGCAGAGACATAGGCAGAGGGAAAGGCTCCCTGCAGGGATCCTGATGTGGGACTTTATCCCAGGACTCCAGGATTACATCCTGAGCCAAAGGCAGACACTCAACCACTGAGCCACCCAGACATCCCTATGCTGTGATTTTATTACCAAGTTATAGTAGTGATATTTTTTATGCTCTTTTCTTTTTACCTTTGTGTTGTAATTGTTTTTTTTTTAAGATTTTATTTATTTATTATGAGAGACACAGATAGAGAGAGAGGCAGAGATATAGGCAGAGGGAGAAGCAGGTTCCATGCAGGGAGCCCACCCAATGTGGGACTTGATCCTGGGACTCCAGGATCATGCCCTGAGCCAGAGGCCAGATGCTTAACCGCTGAGCCACCCAGGTGTCCTGTGTTATAATTGTTTAATATGTTATTCTAAAAAGGGACTGGCTTTCTATCACTTAATCAGCATTTTATGTACCTTTTTTTCATTTTGGCTTGAAGAGCACCTTTTAACATTTCTTTAAAACAAGTCTAGTCATTGTGAGCCCCTTCACCTTTTGTCTGGGAAAATCTTTGTCTCCTTCAGATATGAAGGATAACTTACCAGATAGAGTATTCTTGGCTGGAAATTTTATTTTTCGGTACTTTGAATATATCATTCTACCCCCACTTGGCCTCTAGAGTTTCTGCTGAGAAATCTGCTGATTGCTCAATGGTTCCTTTGTAGGACTTCTTTGAAAATTCTGACTTTTTAAAAAATTCTTTATCATGGGCTTTTAACAATTTTAACTTAATGTGTCTTAGAGGTCTTTTTGTGTTGAGTAAGCTGTCCTATTAGCTTCGTGGGCTTGTATATCTAGTTCTATCCCTAGGTTTGGAAAGTTTTCAGCTATTATTTCTCTCAATATGCTCTCTGCTCCCTTTTCCCTCTTTTCTCCTTCTGATACCTATTAATCTTTTGTTGGCTTTTTCTAATAGAGTTTGAAAGAGTTCCTAGGGCTTCTTCATTTAAAAAAAAAATCTTTCTCCTCTTCCACCCAAAACATTTCTGTATTCCTATCTTTGAGCTCACTTATTCTCTTGTCCAATTGATCTACTCTATTTCCAATGCTTTCTAATGCATTCTTCATCTCATGTATTGAGTTCTTTAGCTCCAGAATTTGTTTTTAGAATTTAAATCTCTTTGATAAAGTACTCCTTCTGTACATTACTTTTATTCCTGAGATCATTGTACTGCCTTCTGAATTTTCTTGAATGTTATTGAATTTCTCGATAACAGCTATTTTAAATTCTTTATCACATCACAGTATTCTATGTCTTTGGGTTCAGTTGCTGAAAAACTGTCATTTTCTTTCTTTCTAAAAAAATATTTATTTATTTATTTATTTATTTATTTATTTATTTATTTATTTATGAGAGAGGGGTGGGTAGGGAGAGGCAGAGACATAGGCAGAAGGAGAAGCAGGCTCCATGCTGGGAGCCCGATGTGGGTGGGACTCAATCCCAGAACCCTGGGATCATGCCCTGAGACAAAGGCAGACGCTAAACTGCTGAGCCACCTAGGCATCCCAAACTGTTTTCTTTTTGTGATACACTATTTCTGTGATTTTTCATGGTGTTTGATGAAGAGCGCCTCTGCTGCCACATTTGAAGTAGCAAACACAATTCATATTTAGGTAAGGCTTTGTTTACTTTGACCTTACAGTTCAATAGGTTGGCAATTAGAGCCTTCCTTTTGTTTTCCAGAAGGTGGCATGATAACACAAGTTTTCAGTTTCTTTTACCAGAGCTGACTTGTTGCTGAGGTTGGGAGCAGCAAAAACAAAACACAACCTCCCAAATCCTAAAAGGGTAGCAGAGGAGTCAAGGGAGTTAGGTGTGTTTTCGATGCTTGGGGCTTTGTGTATGCCTACAGCCCCATAGGGGGACCCTCCAGTAATGGGGATTTTCAGAAGTTCACAGGCAGTCCTCTTGCCATAATCCCAGGGCAGATAGCAGGAAATGTATTCCTTCAGTTCTCTTTGCCTTCTTCCTTTTCCCTACCCCTTCCCACCTCAGTCCTTGTAATTTCTCTTCAGAGCAACAAGTTTCTCCAGTAGCATGTATAGCCGTTCACCACATTCATCCTCCACATCTACTGCCAGAAAGGTTTGCTGGTCTGGCTGCTTACTGCTCCCTTGGATCCTTGGCCTCCTCTGAGGTACACAGGTTGATGGATCTCCTCTGGCTGTCCCCTTTTTGTGAGTGAAGGCCCTTTTTGGGGGATTATAGATGTGTGATTAATTGTAAATTGAAGGGGGGAAAAAGACACATGCTGCTATGATTGTTGACATCATCTCTCCTGATTTGCTAAGATTTTGATTTTTATATGTATGTTCATAATATTGTTCTGTAGGGTTTTTTTTCTTTCTATAATGTCTATATCTTTGGTGTGGTATTTGGGTAATGCTAAGTTCATAGTGTAAGTTAGGAAGTATTCCTTCTACTTCTATCCTCTGAAAGATTGTAAAGAATTGGTATAATTTCTTCCATAATGTTTCTTAGAATTCAGTCAGCTGGGCCTATTGCTTTCTGTTTTGGAAGGTTATTGATTGACTCAATTTCTTTAATTCATATAAGTCTATTTAACTGTCTACCTATCTATTTAAAGATTTTACTCATTTATTCATGAGAGACAGAGAGGCAGAGACCTAGGGAGGGGGAGAAGCAGGCTCCTCCCAGGGACCCCAATGTGGGACTTGATCCCTGGACTGGAATCACGCCCTGAGCCGAAGGCCGACAGACGCTCAGTTGCCGAGCCACCCAGGTATCCCTATCGATTTCTTGTAGGAGTTTGGAATATTGTGTCTTTCATGAAATTGGTCCATACATAAAGTCTATCAAAGTTGTTGATAATATTTCTAATGTTCTTGGGATCTATAGTGATATCTCCTCTTTCATTTCTGATATTAGTAATTTGTGTTCTCTTTTTTTTTTTTCTTAGCCAGGCTAGAAGCTTACCAATTTCATTGATCTTTTCAAAGTGCCAAATTTTGGCTTCATTGATTTTCTCTATTGATTTCCTGTTTTTCATTTCATTGATTTGTGCTCTAATTCTTATTTCTTCTGCTTACTTTGGATTTAATTTGCTCTTTTCTAGTTTTCTTTTCTTTTTTTTAAAAATTTTTTTATTTATGATAGAGAGAGAGAGAGAGAGAGGCAGAGACACAGGCAGAGGGAGAAGCAGGCTCCATGCACCGGGAGCCCGATGTGGGATTCGATCCCGGATCTCCAGGATCGCGCCCTGGGCCAAAGGCAGGCGCCAAACCACTGCGCCACCCAGGGATCCCCTTTTCTAGTTTTCTAAAGTAGAAACTTAGATTATTGGTTTTTAGATATTTCTTTTCTAATATACATTCAATGCTATAAATTTCCTTCTAAGCACTTTTGTTGCATCCCACAAATTTGATAAGCGGTTTTTCATTTAGCTCAAAATATTTTAAAATTTCTCTTGGGATTTCTTCTTAACCCATGTGTTATTAAAAGTGTTTAATCTCCATGTATTTTAGGATTTTTCGTTTACCTGTTATTTATTTCTAGTTTAGATACATTGTGGTTCAAGAATGGACTTGTATGATTTCTATTTTTAAAATTTGTTAAGGTGTGTTTTAGGGCCCAGCATGTTGCCTATCTGGGTGAATGTTCCATGTGACCTTGAAAAGAATTTGTATCCTACTCCTGTTGGATAAAGCAGTTCATGTATGTCCACTATATTCAGCTGATTTGTTGTTTAGTTATATATTTGTTAGTTTAGTTGTTTAGTTATTATATCCTTGCTGATTTTCAGCCTGCTGGATCTGTCCGTTTTATAGTTGGATTCATTTGTTTCTTTTTGCATCACATAATTTGATGCTCTGTTAGACTGTTATATTTTCTTGGAGGATTGACCCAAATCGACCCCTTTGTCATTATGTAATGTCCTTTATCCCTGATAACTTTTCATGCTTTGAAATCTGTTCCTTTTGAAAATTAGATAGCTGCTCATGTTTTCTTTTTTTTTTTTAATTTTATTCTTATTTATTCAGAGACAGAGACAGAGACAGAGAGAGAGAGAGAGAGGCAGAGACAGGCAGAGGGAGAAGCAGGCATCATACAGAGAGCCCGACGTGGGACTCGATCCAGGGTCTCCAGGATCATGCCCTGGGCTGCAGGCAGCGCTAAACCGCTGCGCCACAGAGGCTGCCCCTCATGTTTTCTCTTAAGATGGTATATTTTTCTCTATCCATTTGCTCTTAATCTATATGTGTCTTTATATTTAAGGTGGGTTTCTTGAACAGTTTTTTGATCCATCTCTTTTATTTTTTTTTTTTTATTTTTTTTATTTTTTAAATTTTTATTTATTTATGATAGTCACAGAGAGAGAGAGAGAGAGAGGCAGAGACACAGACAGAGGGAGAAGCAGGCTCCACGCACCGGGAGCCCGATGTGGGATTCGATCCGGGGTCTCCAGGATCACGCCCTGGGCCAAAGGCAGGCGCCAAACCGCTGCGCCACCCAGGGATCCCTGATCCATCTCTTTTAATTGGTATATTTAGACTAATGATATTCAGAGTGACTATTGATATAGTTGTATTAATATATATCAATTTTTTTACTGTTTCCTATTTGTTGCACTTGTTCTTTTTTCCTATTTCTGTCTTCCATTCTTTCTCTGGTTTTGTGTTTTAATTGAGCATTTTCTCTGAGTCCATTTTTTCTCCTTCCTTACATATTGGTTATACTTCTTTTAAAAACTTTTTTTTAAAACGTGGGTGCCCCAGAATTTGCAATACATATTTGCAGCTAATCCAAGTCAACTTTCAAATAACACTTCACAGGTAGTACAAGGACCTTATAATAACAAAATAATCCTCCCTCCAGTCCCTTTTATCATTGCTGTCATTCATTGCACTTATGTATGTTTATATATGGCATACATAACCAAGCACATTGTTGGAATTCTGAACAAACTGTTATCTGTTAGATCAGTTAGAAGTTTTGTTTTTACTTACTCCTTCTTCATTGCTCTTCCTTACTTAACGTAGGTCTGAGTTTCTGACTTGTATAATTTTCCTTCTCTCTAAAGAGAAAATTTTAACACTTCTTGCAAGGCAGGTCTACTGGCAACAAATTCCATTAATTTGTCTGAAAAAGTAGTTCTCCCTCACTTTTGAAGGATAGTTTTGCAGAGTAGAATTCTAGGTTGGTGACTTTTTCAACACAAAATAGTTCATTTTCTTCTTGTTAACATGGTTTCTGAGCAGTTGAATGTGATCTTTACCTTTGTTCTTCTGTAGGTGAGATGTTTTCCCCCTCGCTTCTTTTAGGATTTTATCTTTGATTTTCTGTAACTTGAAAATGATATACCTAAGGTATAGTTTTTCTGGCCTTTATCTTTTTTGGTATTCTGAATTTCCTGAATCTGTGATTTGCTATCTGGCACTAACTTGGGAGAAAATCTTAGTTATTATTGTTTTAAATTTCTCTTCCTGCTTTTGGTATTCTAATACCTTTTGCAGTTGTCCCACAGCCATAGGATATTGTTATTTTTAAGTCTTTGTTCTCTTTGCTTTTGAGCATTCTATTGATATACCCTCTGGCTCAGGGATTTTTTTTTAATTCAATTAGCCAACATATAGTACATCATTAGTTTCAGATGTAGTGTTCAATAAATTATCAGTTTCCTCAGCTGTGTCCAGTCTAATAAGCTGATCAAAGACATTCATTTCTGTTAGTGTTTAATTCTAGAATTTTTCTTTCCTAGGATTTTTCTCTTTTACTGCCTACATTTTCTTGCATGCTTCATGCATCCATTAGAGCCCTTACCATATTAATTATAGTTTAAAATTCCTAGTCTGATAATTCTAATACCCCTGCGATGTCTGGTTCTGATGGATGCTCTGTCTCTTCAAATTGTGTATTTTTTGCCTTTTAGTATGGCTTGTAATTTTTTGATAGCTGGACATGATGTACTGGACAAAAGAAACAGCTATAAATAGGCCTTTAGTAATGTGTAGAGGGACAAGTGTTCTATAGTCATATGATCAGGTATCAGTGAGCCTGTATACAAGACTGTCAAACACTTAACAAGTGTTTCTCAGTGCCTTCCTCCTTGCCTAGGTGGGACAGGATGGCTAGAGAAGGTTAGAGTTGGGTTTTTTTTTTTTAAATTTAAATTCAAATTGCCAACATATAACAGCCAGTGCACATCTCATCATGTGCCCTCCTAGGTTCTGGTTAACTAGTTTCTTTTGAGGGCAGGCTTTCTTAAAAATGAATACTCTGATACATTTCAAAATTGTTCCATCCACCCTTCTCCCAACACATACACCCCAAATGTTGGAAACACAATGGGTTCTCCTCTTATATTTACTGTGGGAACCTATTCCTGAAGGTAAATCTTACAATGTTTACGGAACCCCACTATGACTGGGTTCCTTAGAGCTTAATTGTCAGATTTGTCCATGCTGAGCCTCTGGCAATTTGCCGATCACAATTCAGGTCTTCCTACTGTGTGTTGGTTGTACCTGTGTTGGTTTCTGCTCCTGCATTTTTGCTTTCAATCCTAAGGTCTTCAAATAAATGTGGAACCAGAAATAAACTCTACAGTGCACTTGGAATACTCACCAAGAAAGATTAAATGCTGAGTTTTTATATATTCCTAAGGATTGAATCATACACAGATGTTCCCTGCCTATAAAAGAATTATAACAGGTAAAAAAAAATTCTCCAAATATTTAAAAATCAATTATAATCACTAAAACACTGATAAAGCTTAATTAGGATAAAAATTAATACTTATAAAACTAGTACGAAGGTTAAAAGACAAAAGTAGGTAAAAAGGGATACACAAAAAGATATAAAATTTGACATCAGAAAACAATATGGTGGGAAGAGAGTAAAAATATATAGCTTAAGAATGTGTTCAAGGGTGCCTGGGAGGCTCAGTAAGTTAAGTGTCTGCCTTTGGCTTGGGTCATGATCTCAGGGTCCTGGGATAGAGCCTCATGTTGGGCTCCCTGTTCAGCGGGAGTCTGCTGCTCCCCTCTGTACCTCCTCCTGCTTGTGCTGTCTCTCACAAATCTTTCTTAGAAAATTACTTAAAAAAATGCATTCAAACTTGTTATATGTAAACCTCATAGTAACCACAAAAGCCTAGTAGTTAAAAGAGAAAGGAATCTCAGTATACCACATACACACAGAATCATCAAATCACAAATGAACAAAAAAGAAAGGAATAAAGTAATTACAAAACAGAAAACAATTCAAAAAATGACCATAAGGCGATTATATATATAATTATATATATAAATATAAAAACAATTACTTTTAATGTAAATGGACTAATTTCCTCAATCAAGACACAGTGACTAAATGGATTAAAAGAACAAGACCTACAAGAAACTCACTTTGGATATAAGAACACAGACTGAAAGTGAAGGGATGGAAAAAGCTATTCCATGCAAATGGTAACCAAAGGAAAGCCAGGGTAGCTACATTTACTATATTAGACAAAATAGGCTTTAAGACAAAGACTAGTAAGAAACAAAGAACATTACATAACAATAAATGGGCCAATCCAATAGCAGGATAGAACATTTGTAAATATTTGTAAATATGCACCCAATATAGGTACACTTAAATATATAAATCAAATATTAACATTTAAAGGGAGTGATTTACAAATAGCACATTAGGGGACTTTAGTATTCCACTTTCATTAAGGGATAGATTATCTAAACAAAATAAAGAAACATTGGCCTTAAGTGACACTTTAGACTTGATGGACTTAATAGAGATAGATATACAGTGCTTGCTTTGGGAGCACATACACTAAAATTGGAAATATACAGAGAAGATTAGCATTGTCTCTGTGCAGGATGACGTGCAAATTCGTGAAGCATTCCATATTTTTGAACACCATTAAATTCAGTCATCTTTGATATTTTGCCAACTTTCAATAATAAAATATCCATAGCTTTTGAGCAAAAGAAGCCAGACACAGAAGACTATAGTGCCTAATTCCATTTAGATGAGGTTCTGTAATAGGGAAACTAAACTATGGTGATAGAAATTAGATGGGTGATTGCTTGCAGGAGAGAAGGGGGGAAATTGGCATAAAGTAACTTTCTAGGCTAATGGTAATTGATTCAGGTAGTAGTGACACAATGTATTTGTTTAAAACTCTCCAAACTATGCCCTTAAAATGTGTGCATTTTATTATATGTAAAAATATCTCAAACAAAATAAAACGAAAGTAGAGATATACTGAACATTTTATCCAAACCAAGAGAATATACATCCTTCTTAAGTGCTCATGGAACATTCTCCAGGATGGATCATATGTCAGGCTAGACAACAGGTCTTAATAAATTTAAGAAGACTGAAGTCATATTGAGCATCTTTTTCAACTACAATAGTATGAAACTAAAAATCAATTACAAAAAGATAACTGGGAAAATCATAAATATGTGGAGATTAGACAACATGCTACTGAACAACCACAGGGTCAAAGAAGAACTCGAGAAAACAAAAATACTTTGAGATGGATGGAAATGGAAATACAACAGAACAAATCTATGCATTACAGCAAAACCAGCTGTAAGATGGAAGTTCATCGGGGTAATCAACTATGTTAAGAAACAAGAAGGGGGCGCCTAGATGGCTCATTGGTTGAGTGTCTGCCTTTAGCTCAGTTGTGATCCTGGGGTCCTGGGATCAAGTCCCGCACCAGGCTCCCCGCGGGGAACCAGCGTTTTTCCCTCTGCCTCTGTCTTTCTTATGAATAAATAAAATCTTTTTAAATAAAGAAGAACCTCAAATATGCAGCCCAACATTACACCTCCAATAGAAAAAAATGAAGCCCCAAGTTAGAAAGAAGGAAATAACAAAGATCAGAGTAGAAATAAATGAAACAGAGACTAAAAAGACAGTAGAAAAGATAAAAGATCAATGAAACTAAGAGCAGTTTCTATGAGAAGATAAAATTGACAAACCTTCAGCTAAACTCACCAAAGAACAAGAACCACTCTCCCAAGAAATGAAAGATGTTACAATTGATAACACAAGGATCATAAGATACTCTGAACAATTATATGCCAACAAATTGGACAACCTAGAAGAAGTGGATAAATTCCTTGAAACAAAGCAAGACTGAGTCAGGAAGAAATAGAAAATCTAAATAGACCATTTACGACTAAGGATATTGAATCAGTAATCAAATACCTCCCCAAAAATAAAAAATCCAAGACCAGACAGCTTCCCTGGTAAACTCTGCCAAAGAATTAATAGTTCTCAAACTCTTCCAAAAAAATAGAAGAGGAGGTAATACTCTCAAACCATTTTTATGAGGCCAGCATTACCCTGATACCAAAACCATACAAGGCCACCACAGGAAAATAATTACAGGCCAATATCCTTGATGAAAATATATGCAAAAATCCTTAACAAAATATTACCAAATTAAATTCAAGAATACATTAAAAGGATCACACACCATGATCAAATGCAAAGATAGTTCAACATTTACAAGTCAAACATGATAAACCACAGTAACAAAATTAAGGATAAAAATCATATCAATAAATACAGAAAAAATATTTGACAAAATTCTACCATCCTTTTACAATAAAAACTCTCAACAAAGTGAGTATAGGGGAATGTACTTCAATATAATATAGGCCATATATGACAACCCCATAGCTAATATCCTATGCAATACTGAATTCTGGAAGACTTTCCTCTAAAATCAGGAACAAGGCAAGGATGTCCACTCTCATCACTTCTATTCAACACAATATTAGAAGTCCTCATTATAACAATTAGGCACAAAAAAAATAAAAGCATCCAAACCAGAAGAAAGAAGTAAAATGACTATCTGCAAATGACATATATTTAAAGTCCTAAAGACTTCATCCAAAAACTGTTACAACTAATATATTCAGTAAAACCACAGGAGACAAAAATCAATATAAAAAAATCTGTTGCAATTCTATAAACTAATAACAGACCATCAGAAAGGGAACTTAAACCTATCCTATTTACAGCTACATCAGAAAGAATATTTAGAAGTAAATTGAACCAGGAAGGTCAAAAACTGAAAATTATGATATTGATGAAAGAGATTGAAGACACAAATACACGGAAGATATTGCATGTTCATGGAGTAGAAGAATTAATATTGTTAAAGTGTCCATACTACCCAAAGCAATCTACAGTTTATTTATTTATTTTTTTATTTTATTTTATTATTATTTTTTTCAATCTACAGTTTAAATGCTATCACTATTCAAATTCCAATGACATTTTTTAAAATTTAAATTCAATTAACATATAGTGTATTAGTTTCAGAGGCAGAGTTCATTGATTCATGGTTTCGTACAACACACAGTGCTCATGACATTAAGTGCCCTCCTTAATGCCCATCACCCAATTACCCCATCCCCCCATGCCCCTCCCCTCCAGCAACCTGCAGTTGGTTTCCTATGGTTAAGTGTCTCTTATGGTTTGTTGCCCTCTCTTATTATATCTTGTTTTATTTTTCCTTCCTTTCCTCTAAGCTCCTCTGTTTCTTAAATTCCACATATGAGTGAGATCATTACTGTCTTTTTCTGATTGACTTACTTCACTTATAATACCCTCTAGTTCCATCCAACCAAATTCCAATGATATTTTTCACAGAAGTAGCATAATCTTAGAATTTGTATGGAACCACAAAAGACCCTGAATAACAAAGCAATCTTGAGAAAGAAAAAAGCTGGGGCAGCCCAGGTGGCTCAGCGGTTTAGTGCCGCCTTCGGCCCAGGGCGTGATCCTGGAGACCCGGGATTGAGTCCCATGTCGGGCTCCCTGCATGAAGCCTGCTTCTCCCTCTGCCTGTGTCTCTGCTTCTCTCTCTCTCTCTGTCTTTCATGAATAAATAAATAAAATCTTAAAAAAAAAAAAGAAAGAAAAAAGCTGGAGGCATCACAATTCCTGACTTTAAGCTATGTTACAAAGCTATAGTAATCAAAACAGTATGGTATTAATGGGATACAGTAGAGCAACCAGAAATAAATACATGCATATATACGGTCAATTAAGTTACACCAAAGGAGCCATGAACATACAATGAGGGAAGGACAGTCTCTTAAATGATGTTGAGAAAATTGAACCACTATGTTATACCATACACAAAACTGACTCAAAATGGATAAAATCTTGAATGTAAAACCTGAAATCAATGTAAAACTCCTAGAAGGAAAAAAAAGGCAGTTCAGCTCCCTGACATCAGTTTTAGCATTGAATTTTTGGATTTGACCCTCAAATCAAAGGCAGCAAAAGCAAAAGTAAATGGGACTACATCAAACTAAAAAGCTTCTGCACAGCAAAGGAAATCAACAAAATGAAATCAACAAAATAAAAGGCAACCTACTGAATGGGAGAAAATATTTGCAAATCATATATATGATAAAGGGTTAATATCCAAAATATAAAAGGAATCCTACAACTCAACAGCAAATAAATAAAACAATATGATTAAAAAAGGAGCAGAGGATCTGTAAGACATTTTTCCAAAGAAGAAATACATAAGGCCAACAGACACATTAAAAAGTGCTCAATATCACTATCAGGGAAATGCATATCAGAACCATAATGAAGGACGCCTGGGTGGCTCAGGGCTTGTGTGTTTGCCTTTGGCTCAGGGCTTGATCCTGGGGTCCTGGGATCGAGTTCTGCATCAGGCTCCCAGCATGGAGCCTGCTTCTCCCTCTGCCTGTGTCTCTGCCTCTCTCTCTGTGTCACTCATGAATAAAATCTTTTTAAAAATCCCGGAAACACAAAACCATAATGAGATGTCACCTCACACCTGTTAGAATGGCTATTATCAAAAGGACAAGAAAAAACAAGTGTTGGTAAGGATGTGTAGGAAAGGGAACACTTATGCTTTGCTGGTGAAAATATAAATTGGTGCAGATGCTGTGGAAAACAGTAGAGACGTTCCTCAAAAAATAATAAAAAAACCCAGAACTATCACATGATTCAGCAAGTCCACTTCAGGGTATTTATTAGGAGAAAACAAAACACTGACTTCTGGGGTAGATGGCAGAGTAAGAGGACCCTAAGCTCACCTTGTCCCACAGATAATATTCCCATCAATGTAAATAACCCAGAAAATGGCTGAAGACTGGAGAATAAACTCTTCAATCTAAATACAGGAAAGAGGCCCCATGAGGGTGGTAGGATGGGCAGAGCTGGAGATGGCAGCTAAGGGGACCTGTGGGACTGCCGCCAGGAGGGGGGCGGGATGCTGTGGCCTCAGTGGGGAGTGAAACACCAGAAGGCCCACATGGGAGATGAATCCCCTTGACGTCTGGCTTTGAAAACCTGAGAGCGTCACCTTCATAAGTTCTTGCCATCAGTGGGACTTAAATCTGGAGCTTTAAAAATCAGCATGCTCGGCGCTGAGAGCCAGGCGGGCAGAAGGGAACGGAATCCCTGCCCTTAAGGAGCAGCACAGCAGCACAGAAGTCAGTGTGTAACCGGAGGGAGATTTGTTTACTAACTTCAGAGCCTGTGCTAGGAGGGCAGGGATCATTGGGAGACTTCTCCAGAACAAAGGAGCTGGCAGGCACCATGCCTAGTCCCCCCGCCTCCCCCCAGCCACCTACCTGCAAACCACACAGCCGTCGGTGGGAACCGAGCACGGCCACGGCCAACATTCCCTACCTAACTTGCTACCGCTCTCTCCTCCGGAAACGCCACCTGCAGACGCCTCTGCTCCAGGTCCCCTCCCAGCGCACACCCACAAAGTGCTGATGCTGCCACACCTCGCGCTGTGCCCACTCGGATCTGCCCTCCGGTCTGGAGCCCGCCCAGGGCAGTGCCGCAAGCCTGGCAGTGTGTGAGCGGCCCTGAGGGGGCCAGTGCCACTCCAAAGCGACTCCTGCCCCAGGGAGAGGGAAAGGTAACCGCACACGCCAGACTGGCCCCAGCACTGAGGGCAGATGGTTGCTCTGAATGCAGGCTCTGCCCACCAACAAAAGCTTCCCAGAGGACAAACACGGCAAGTGCCCTGCAGTGCAGTGCTACTGCATCTCTGACAAATGCCTGGTCTGACCCAAGTGAAGCCCCAGGTGGTCCTAGACTGGCCCACTAACAACGGAGGAACCAAACCCTGCCCACAACAGTCACTGCAGACAACTGGACTGAAGGAAAGAGTCGCTGAGCCACAATAAACTGGACAACCTAGAAGAAATGCATGAATTCCTACAAACATACAATCTTGTCAAATGGAAAGAAATAGAAAATATGAACAGATTATAAGTAATGAATTTGAATTGGTAATCGAAAAACTCTGAAAAAATCAAAGTCCAGGACCACATGGATTCATAGGGGGGATTCTACTAGATGTTCAAAGAAGAGTTAATACCTATTCTCAAACTATTCCAAAAAATAGAAGAGGAATGAAAGCTTCAAATACATTGTACAAGGCCAGCATTACTGTTATGCCAAACCAGATAAAAGACATCACAAAAGAGATCTATAGGCCAGTATCACTGAGAACATAGATGCAAAAATCAACAAAATATTAGCAAACTGAATCCAACAATACATTAAAGATCATTCACCACAGTCCAGTGGGATTTATTCTGAGGATGCAAAGATGGCTCAATATTTGCAAATCAATGAACATCATACACATCAACAAAATTAAGGACAAAAATCATATGATCATGTAAATAGATAGAGAAGAAGCATCTGACAAGATTCAACATCCATTCATGATAAAAACACTCACCAAAGTGGGATGAGAGGGAACATACCTTAACACAATAAAGAGCATGGAAGCAAAACCCACAGAGAACATACTCGAAGGGATATAAGTGTGTTTGCTCTGTAGTCATGAAGACACAGCTGTAGTGGAGCAGGCAGGTGCCCATGGCCTGGGCAAGGAGGTCTACTTCACTCTGAGAATACCTCCTTTGGGTGTTGGAATGGTATCATGAGGGAGTCATTTCTTTGGACCAACCATTTACCCTCTCCCTGGACCCTTCCTTAAAATAAATACAAAATGCTCCTGATTAGAGTCAAGCAAGAAGCCAATAATCCCTTAGTGGCACATTCTTAGCTGCTTACTTTCCTGGCCTAGGACCCAGGGAGTCATGATGAAAAGGAGTTGTGAAACTGAAATGTGGTCAAGGCAGGAAAGAGAAGGTGTATGAATGAGATGAATTGTTCTGGGATCCCTGGGTGGCGCAGTGGTTTGGCGCCTGCCTTTGGCCCAGGGCGCGATCCTGGAGACCCGGGATCGAATCCCACGTCGGGCTCCCGGTGCATGGAGCCTGCTTCTCCCTCTGCCTGTGTCTCTGCCTCTCTCTCTCTCTCTGTGACTATCATAAATAAATAAAAATTTAAGAAAAAAAGAGATGAATTGTTCTTGTGTCAGGTTTTCTTTCCTCATTGTGGAAAACTGGGCTACCTAAAGCCAGAATCATGGGTGGAATTGTAGTTGTGTTTGGAGACTCAATGCGGAAAAACTGAAACCTTTCCTCTAAGGTCAGGAACAAGACAAAGATGTCTACCCTCATCATTTTTATTCAACATAGTACTTGAAGTCCTAACCATAGCAATTAGATAAGAAGAAATAAGAGGAATCTATATTGGTAAAGAAGAAGTTAAACTGTCACTATTTGCTGACAACATAATACTATACATAGAAAATTCTAAAGACTCTCCCAAAAAACTACTAGAAGTAATAAACATATTCAGTAGGGTGACAATATACAAAATCAATACCCAGAAATTGGTAATGTTTCCATTGACTATTAATGAAGTAGCAGAAACAGAAACTTAAAAAAATACCATTTATAACTGCAACAAAAAGATTAAAATATTTAAGAATAAACATAATCAGAGAGGTGAAAGACCTGTACTTCAAAAACTATAAAACACTGATAAAAGAAATTAAATATGACAAATGGAAAGATATTCCATGCTTATGGATTAAAAGAATATTGTTAAAATGTCTATATTACCCAAAACAATCTACAGATTCAATGCAATCCCTATCAAAATACCACCAGCATTTTTCTTTCCTTTTTAAAAAATATTTTATTTATTTATTTATGAGAGCCACGAAGAAAGGTAGAGACACAGGCAGAGGGAGAAGCAGGCTCCCCCACAGGAAGCCTGATTTGGGACTTGATCCCAGGAACCTGGGATCATGACCTGAGACAAAGGCAGATGCTCAACCACTGAGCCACCCAGGCACCCACCACCAGCATTTTTCACAGAGCTACAACAAGCCTAAAATTTGTATGGAACCACAACAGACTGAATAGCCAAAGCAACCTTGAAAAAGTAAAGTAAGGCTGGAGGCATCACAATTCTGGACTTAAGCAATATTACAAAGCTGCAGTCAAGACAGTATGGTGCTGGCACAAAAACAGACACACAGATCAATGGAACGGAACAGAAAACTCAGAACCCACAACTATATGGTCAACTAATTTCAACAAAGCAGGAGAAAAATATCCAATGGAAAAAACACAGTCTCGTCAACAAATGGGTGTTGGGAAACCTGGATAGCAACATGCAGATGAATGAAACTGGACCACTTTCTTACACCATATACCATACACAAACATAAACTCAAAATGGATGAAAGACCTAAATGTGAGACAGGAATCCATCAAAACCATAGAGACCACAGACAGCAACCATTTTTATATTGGCCATAGCAACTTCTTAGTAGATAACATCTCCAGAGGCAAGGGAAACAAAACAAAAATGAACTACTGGAACTGCATTCATCAAGATAAAAAGCTTCTGCACAGTGAAGGAAACAACTAACAAAACTAAAAGGCAATCTTTGGAATGATAGAAGATATCTGCAGATGACATGTCTGATAAAGGGCTAGTATTCAGGTTCTATAAAGAACCTATCAAACTCAACACCCAAAACCCCCAAATAATCCAGTTAAGAAACGGGCAGAAGACACGAACAGACGTTTCTCCAAAGAAGACATACGGAGGGCCAACAGAACATGAAAAGATGTTCAACATCACTCATCAGCAGGGAAACGCAAATCAAAACTACAATGAGATATCACTTCACACCTGTCAGAATGGCTAAAATTAACAACACAGGGAAGAGCTGAGGATGGCAAGGATATGGAGGGAGAGCTCTTGCACTGTGGGTGGGAATGCAAACTGGTGCAGTCACTCTGGAAAACAGGATAGATGTTCCTCAAAAAATTAAAACCAGAAATGCCACATGATCCAATAATTCCACTACTGGATATTTACCCAAAGAAAACAAAAACAGTAATTTGAAAGGATACATGCACCCCTATGTTTATTGCAGCATTATTTACAAAATAGCAAAGATACAGAAGCAACCTAGGTGTCATTTAATAGGTAGATAAGGAAAAATGTACATGCACACACACACAAGGAATATTATGGAGCCATAAAAAAAGATAGTGTCATCTGAGACAACATGGATGGACCGAGAGGGTGTTAGTTATGCTAAGTAAGTCAGAGAAAGACAAATACCATGATTTTACTCCATAAGTGGAACCTACTTAAAAAAAGGAATAAACAGGGCAGCCCTGGTGGCACAGCGGTTTAGTGCCATCTGCAGCCCAGGGTGTCATTCTGGAGACCTGGGATCGAGTCCCACATCAGGCTCCCTGCATGGAGCCTGCTTCTCCCTCTGCCTGTGTCTCTGCCTCTCTGTGTCTCTCATGAATAAATAAAATCTTAAAAAAAAAAAAGGAATAAAGAAAAAGCACAATCAGACCAATAAATACAACTGATGGATGCTAGAAGGGAGGGGGATGGGAAGTGTGGACAAAAATGGATGAAGGGGAGTGGGATAAACAGGCTTCCAAATATGTAATTAATAAGTTATGGGAATGAAAGAGCATAAGGAATATGATGTAATGGGACAACTGGCAGCTACACTTGTGAACAGCATCATGTATAAACTTGTCAAATCAGTAAGCTGTACACCTGAAAAAAAATGTACCACTGTCTGTCAACTACACCAAAAAGAAAAAAAAAATTTGTAAGCCTCAGAAGACAAATATGGTTCTACTCTCACATCTAAATTTTATTCCAGTGAGACTTGTGTCAGACTTCTAACCTACAGAATTTGGGCTAATAAATTTGTGTTGTTTTAAGCTACTAAATTTGTGGTAATCTGTTGCAGCAGCAATAAAAATACCTCCTAAAAAATATTCCCACAAATAAAAAATTCTAGGTCCACATGACTTCAATGGTGAATTCAAAATATTGAAAGAAATAATACCAACCTTATATAAACTCTTTCAAAAAAGAGGGGAGGAGGTAATACTTCCTAAATTAGCATAACACTAATGCCAAAACCTGATAAAGACATTATAAGAAAATGAAATTATAGACCTTATTTTCCTTCATAAGCACAGATACAAAAGTTCTCAACACAATATTACCATACCAAACAAATATATAAAAGAATAACATTTCATAATGAAGTGAAATTTATTTCAGGGATGTATAGTTGGCTTAACATTTGAAAATAAACTGAGGTAATTTACCGTATCACCAAACTAAAACAAACAAAAAAATATGATCACCTTGCTAACTGGAAAAAACGCATTAAAAAAAAATTCAACACCTAGTCACTGTTTCCACCATGTCTATTTATTTCACAGGAAGTTCTAGCCAGAGCAACAAGGCAATAAAAAGAGACAAAGAGCATGAAGATTGGAAAAAAAATACTGAAACTGTTGCTATTCTCAAATGACATGACTGTATGTGCAAACTGAAGATTCTACACAAAATTAAAAAAAATCTCGGACTGAATGAATTGAGCAAGGTTGTAGGTTGGACTCGAAACTACAAAAGTGAATTGCATTTCTGTATTCTAATAATGAATAATTTGAAAATAAATGAGAAAACAATTCCACTTACTATAGCATCTAAAAACATACAAATTTTAGTTTAACAAAGGTTTGTCAGATGTCTACATTCAAGACTATAAAACATTCCTGAGAGAAATTAGAGAAGACCAAAAATAAATGTAGATACATCATGTTTAGGGATTAGAAGACTCAATATTGTTAAGATGTCACTTGTTTTCAAATTGATTTATAGGTTCAGAACGATCCAAATAAAAAATCATGTGATCTTTTTGTTTTTAGAAACTGATCAGCGGATTTCAAAATTTATATGGAGATTAAAGGACTATGATAGCCATAATAATCTTGACAACAAAGTTGGAGAACTTTGATTACCTGATTTCAAAGTTCAGTATAAAGCTATAGTAATCAAGGGGCGCCTGGGTGGCTCAGTTAGTTAAATGTCTACCTTTGGCTTAGGTCCCAACATCCTGGAAAGGAGCCCTTGCTCAGCGAGGAGTCTGCTTCTCTCTCTCACTCTGCCCCTTTACCTTGCTTGTGTTCTCTCTCAAATAAATAAGATCTTTTAAAAAAGAACTACAATAATCAAGATAGTGGTTATTGGCATAAGGCTGAATGAAGAGAACAGAGTCCAGAAGTAATCCACGTTTATGTATTCAGTTAATTTTAAAGATTTTATTTATTTATTTTAGAGAGCGAGAGCATGCAAAAGCAGGGGGGAAGTGAGAGGGGAAGGGAGAAGGAGAAGGAAAGAATCTCAAGAAGACTCCGTGCTAAGCACAGAGCCCCACAAGGGACTCAAGCTCACAACTCTGAGGTCATGACCTTAGAGGAAACCAAGATTTGGATGCTTAACTGACTGAACCACCCAGGTACCTCTAAAATCAGTTAGTTTTAAAAACAGGCACCAAATGAAATAAATGGAGACAGAGAATATTTTCAACAAATGGAGCTAAACCAAACAGCCTCATGGGGTTAGGAGGAAGATCCTTAATCCTTCCCTCACTCTGTACACATAATGAATTGGAGATGGATCACATATCTAAGCATAAAAAGTGAAAACTACAATGCTTTCAGAAGAAAACATAGGAAAATATCTTCATTACTTTGGGTTTAACAAGTATATTTTAAACAAGACACAAAAAACATGTAACCGTAAAAAGAAAAAAAAAATTGGACTTCAAACTATAGCCCTTCTGCAACCCAAAGTCACCATTAAGAAAATGCCCCATGAACAACACAGGGTTCAAGGGCACTGACACCCTGTGCAATTGAATATTCATTTATTACTTCTGACTTCCCAAAACTTAACTACTAACAGCCTGTTGGACTGGACAGCTTTACTGATAATATAAAGTCAATTAACATATATTTTGTAGGTTATATGTATTATGTAATGTATTCTTACAGTGTTAAGAAAATCATAAAAGAAAATACATTTACAGTACTGTGAAAATATTCACATAAGTCAACGTATGCAGTTCAAACCCATGTTTTTCAAGGGTCATTGTATACAGGCAAGCCACAGACTAGAAGGAAAATGTTAGCAATACATTCATCTGGCAAAGGAATTACTTCTTATATAAGGGATTCCAACTCTTCTGTAATGAGTCAAGCAATCTAATGAAAAAAACAGCCAGAGACTTGAACAGATATTTCAGAAAAAAATAAAACCAAAACGACTGCCAATAAGCACATGAAAAGGAGTTAAACATCATTAGTCATCAAGCAAATTAAAATGAGATAGAACTGAGTTCTCATAATTGCATACAAATGTACATAAAATGGCATATACAGTAACTCTGGAAAACTTTGCAGCAGTTTCTTATAAAATTAAACATAAACCTATCTTGTGACCCAGCAATTCCAGTTATTTCAAAAGAGAAATGAAAATATGTTCAGAAAGAATACTCATGATAACTTTATTTATAATCACACCAAATCATAAATAAGTCAAAGGCCCATAAATCAGAGAATGGATAGATTGTGGGATGTTCATGAAATGGAACACTGAGTATATATGCAATATTTACAGAAAGAAACAAACTAAGCAAAAATAAACCAAGTATATATGCAATAACATTGATGAATCTTATTTTGAGCAATGAAGCCAGATGTAAAAGTTAACATGTATAATTCTACTTATATGAAATTCAAGAACAGGTAAAACTACTCTATGATGGGGCACCTGGGTGGCTCAGTGGTTGAGTGTCTCCCTTTGGCTCATGGCATGATCCTGGGGTCCTGGGATGGATTCCCACATTGGGCTTCCTGCAGGGAGCTTTCCTTCTCCCTCGGCCTAGGTCTCTGCCTCTCTATCTCTGTCTCTCATGAATAAATAAAATCTTAAAAAAAACCAATGGCAATAGAAAATAGAAAAATAGTTGCCAGGAAGAAAGGGAGGAGTAAATTAATTGGAAAGTGGCATAAGGGAACTTTCTGAGGATGGAAATACAACAGCTTACCTTTTAAATAAATACATATTAAATAGGCATGCTTTAAAAGGCAACTGAGGAAACGTAAGGAATAATGATTGTCATCAGGTTAGAATATTTCATATATAAACAGACATTTTATCAGTTATATAGTTAAAAAAGCACGTATTTTCATTTCCCAGTTATTAATGGCTGACCTATCATGAGTGATAAGATTTCTAGTTGAAGTGTGTTGGTCTTTACAGCTGGGACATTTTTATCAGGCCCCTTGTCAAGAGCTGTACTGATTTATAAAATCTTGGCAAACCAAAAACTTCTAGATTTTTGAAAACTGGAGTCAGTGAATGGCATAATAGCATTCCTGTACCATATGGAGGGTAAATGTAATAAAATTTCATCAAAAAAAATTTTGGCAGTGTTAGTTGTGATACACAGAGAAAAGCTTAAAATGCTTAAATAATGAAAAAAACCACTTTGAATTATGTAGGAAAATTTTTATTCAATAAATATAATTTCATAAACTTTAAAAAATTACTGAGAGCTATACAATAACTACATTTACTGACAATGCAAAGAAATTTTAAAGGATTTTATTAGACAGCCACAGTGTCTGAGGTCCTCGATTTTAAACTTTTAAACTAAGTGTTGCTACAGTACTTCCAACTACTTATTTCCCATAAAAATCTAACAATCACCATTACTACAAACATATCACTAGTTATGATCTATTTTTTTGTATGAAAATCACTCAAATGTTCTCACATAAACAGCACTTTAATAATGTTCTATTTTTATGAAAATAGATGACTCATTTCAAGTTAGAAATAAAAGTGTTTCAGAAGCAGGACCAAAATTAATAAACCATGTTTTACATAACTCTTTGGTGTGTTTTTTTTATGAATATCTGCTTATATCATACCCCAAACATGATCTTTACAGGAAAACACAAACATGGATGATTTTCCCTTTCCCCCTGCCCTCAATAATTTTTCAGAGTAGCATATTTAAAATTTTTTTCATATTAATTGTAAATTTTTTTTTTAGTGGCTTTGACTTCTGCCTATCAGACAGGAGTCTCAAGCTTCTCCCAAGCCCAATTTCACAATTCACAATCTTACAGCAGAAACAACCTGTCTGAGTAAAGGAGTCTCCTAATGTGATTTGCCTCGGTATTTAATTTCCTACTCGGGACAGTGCCAGAGTTTGGATTGGGTCTGGAAAGCCTCTGGATATCATGGAGATTGAGACCCAAGGAGGTGGGTAGTTAAGAGAAATTCAAATTGTAAATTCTCCCCTTCTTTCTTCTCAACTCCAAGGCAAGCTTTGTAGCTGTCGTTCTCCTGGCCCGTACTGTAATCCTCCTATCATGAGATTACTGCTTGCTAAAGCTGAGGCAGGGTGCTGAGTTATCTTTTAAAGCAGCTGATGAACGATTTTGAAAACCATCTTGGTGCTTGCTACTATCTTTAGGGCTATAGCCTTCAGACTAGGTAGGTAAACATAAGAAAGTGAGGCAAATAGATTTGAGACCATTAATTAGTAAAAACACATGAAGCATCTTACTCTGGTTTTGGCAGGTTTAAGAGTAAGTTAATTGCTGACGTCATACTTTCCAAAAAACTAAAGAAATATGCAAAAGGGAATTTTTTGGATTACTGGATATGTAATAAAGCCTTAAAAATATGAGCATTAGCACTAGAAAACTATTTAAAGCTCACAGACAAGTTACTTTCTTAAGTAAAATGAAAAAAGCTCTTTCCTTATAATTTTCCTTTAAAAAAGAGATTTTCAACAGAGTAGGATGAGCCTATCAGTGGATGTCACTTTTTTTTTTTTTTTGGACATAATGTTCTTAAATAACTTCAAAGAGTGAATGCAGACAATTATATCAATCACACCTTCAGCACCATATAGGCTAGTTGACCTCCATTGCTGCAGCTGGTCAGAGACTGCTTGATGGCTTTGTAGTCCTTCTCTAGTGCCAGTGGTGAGTTTGGTTTATGGTAAACACACACTGTAAGCTGTAAGGTAGATGTAAGTCCTGTAAGCAGGACTACGACATGTTATTTTGTTATATAAATATTTTACAAGACATTCTCAGAAAAAATAAACTCTGAGTTAACTTCCACTAAACTACCCTAATTGAGTATTTTCTACAGTATTTCCTCTTCCAGAATATGAATTGGTGTGTACATTTTACATTGTAGTATCCCTTTAATGTATTGCCAGAATCACAGTATATTCCTAAACTCAACTTTGGAATATTTCAGTTAAAAAAAAAAAAAGGCTATTAATGAAAATGAACACTTAAGCTGAAATTCATAACCTAATATCCTTGCATTATTGAAACACAGTAGCAAGAAAATAAAAACTTAAAAAAAAAAGTTTACCAGCAAAGTCTTAATTCTTGACTTTACATTCTTTCCCTACCAGCCCAATTCTAGAAGTCTTATATTCATGAGATGGGAAAGGAGTGGAAAGATGCCAAATAAATCCACAGAAAGGAATTATATTCTTGAGAGAAAATTTTGGAAAAACTTATTTAGCCATTTCCATACAATCTTAAACAAATATGTACACAATCATATACTTAGAGCTGGATAAGTTCTTTAATAACCAATAATCATTGCCAATTTAAAATATTACTTTTTATCAAAACAAATGACAACACTGATCAGATGATAAACTCAAGATTGAAATTAAGTACTGAAGTACAATGAGCCAATCAGCAATATGTACCTGATTAATCATTCTTAGCAGTTTAATTTATTGCTGCCATTACCCCCTATGATTTAGCATTTTAAACTTTGTGTCATTTACATCCTGTAGCCACGCCTTAAAATATTCCTTTTAATGGGACACTGGATAGGTTTCACTTTATTGTGGTAGTCTACTATAACTTAGATGAAATATACTAACCTAAAAATAATAGGATTCTTATCTAAAATCCTTTATTCTAAATTCTAGCTTACTGAAAGGCAAGAGCAAGTCTAAATTAGCTACAGAAAGAGGCTCTTATCTTTTTGATTTAATTACCCTAATATTCTGATTTTGTATAATTAAAAATATTTGCAATACTTAAATACTGTCCAAACTTTTTATTGATATAGTTGAACTTTACAACAGTGTCATAAAATACTATAAACAGAGCCTTCAGATAGAGGAAAAAAAAACAAATTTAAATATATTAACCAGATTAAAGCATGCAAAAGATCCAATGATAAACACATTAAATAATAATATGCTAATGGTATGTAATTTACCCACAATAGGTTCTTTATATTCTGTCACAAAAATATTAGTAAACATCAATTTGAAATTTGGTGAATGGACTTGATTCCTGATTTATATATATAATACACCCTTTGTATGTATATGGTTAATTTTACTGGTTGTGTTACAGTATTTAGAGAAGTTTGGTACTGGTTTATATTTACTACCCACAATGCAGTAAATAATGATAGGAAATGCATTCTCCTAATTTGCTCTGTGAACTTAGAAAGCACTGAAGAATTAACAACATGGGTCATGAGGGACCAAAATTCCTTTCTATTCACATTAACTTTTCGCATGAAAAGCTTCAAATATAACTCTAATAAAAAAATAGAGTTTTTTCAAGGCAAACTTTTTAGCATACTTTACAGAAGCAGATTTGAATAGAAGACTCAATAACCAAGCTAACACTAAAAAATACAATTAACTAGGAATTACCTCCCTTTTCTACCTTGATATTAAAATACAATGGCTTTAGGAAGAGGCTGAAATGCCATTAGGAGTCCCACATAAGCATGAGGGACAACCCAGAGGTGGAAAACGTCTCTTTCACAAATTCTAACATGTTCGGATTTAAATTAAATGGGTTGAAAGGGGTTTATGTTAATGCTTTTTATTTGTTTGCCATTGTAACTCTGAGTGGGTATGAAATACTTCAGAAATTTCAGAAAGTAATTCTGCAGAACTAGTGTGGCCATTACAGGATGATCACACTGAATTTTAGGAAAGGAGTTGAAATGGTTCCCACAAAGTACTACTGCCCCTTTAACAAGTAGATGAGTCCATTGTGGAGAGAGTCAAGATGCTCCTGTCGTTGGTATAGAAAGGATCCGATGCACTCCAAGATCTAAAGTAACAATAAGAGAAAAGTTTGGCTCACCAGGACCTATGTTTTAAGTGAGACAAAAATTTACCCTAAAACATAGGATCAAAATGCAATTTGAATATTAAAATAATCACTTACTGATTTTTTTTTAAATGCTAAAGAGAAGTTCTTCATACTAGCCTTGAATGATCAGTCTATATAATATAAAAACTTGAAAAAAATAATGCTCTAGTCAGTTTATAAAATATTAGCCAAAATTCAGGCATTCATTAGCATTGACACAATTTCTATAAATATTAAATGAGATGCTTTTAAGATCTTAACAATTCAATAAGAAATTAATATGTTACTAAGAGTTATGCACAGTTTTACTGAAAAGCAACTAGGCTGTATTTTGACATCACAGAAGCAAAAAACATCCCACTTACCAAAAACTTTGGAATGAAATAGTACTATGTTAATATATTATACTATTTCTTTTCAGCTATAAATTCTATTCTAAAGATTTTAGCATAATTAGCTTGACTGCAGTGAATTGTTTATTCAATAGGTATCAAAGACAGCTGTAGTTTAGTATGGTTTTCACTTAATTGAGAACAAATAAACCTCTAATGGTCTGGAAAAGTTAACTACTGTCTGAATAATAAGGCCTATAAGCAATTAATTCTATACTGCTTTATTTGTAGCTCTATTAATTTAAGCTGAAATAACTCAAGACCAGAAATAGTCTTCCATGCTTAAAACAGCCTAACCCATTTCAAGGACAGTATCAGGATTACCAAGTTAAAGGTAGTTTTTTCTTAGAAGATTAGAAGCACTAAACAATAAATACATTTTATATAACTTTTTCCAGGGTTCCCACTTTTTAAAGAGGTTAGAGGAAGAGACTAGCTTTTAAAACGGCTTTTAAATTCACTCTTATCAATAAAATCTTTAAAAATAAATAAATAAATTCACTCTTATCAAATATCCAGTTTCCTTGAGATTCTGTATGTGGTTTAAGTTTAAATCAATTAAGCAAACAGTCATAATGAACTTTGGAACCTAGAAATTTTACAAAGTTGGTAAAGAGGAACATAAATAAGCTACAACCATGCTGGTATAGTTCATAGATTCTCTAATTTCATTAGTTTCTAATTTAGTTGTTTCCAGAAAAACTAGTTTAAGGAAGGGCTTGTTTACTACCGTCTCTCTCTAGTACCTAGAACTGCATCTGGTACACTGCAGTCAGTATGTGTAAAATGAATGAATGAGACTATAAACATTTCTTAAAAGTATTTATCCAAGATAAAGTATGCTTAGACACATATGACAAAACATAATTGCCAACACCCTAATTACTGGGAGTCCAGTTTCATTCCCAAACTGCCAATATTTTATATTAGTTTTTCCTCTTTTCCCACCATTGCTTACATAGAAGAATTTTATTAGGTAAGGTTTCCTTTGTTTTTGATCTTTTCAAAGCACACATGTGCATTCACATGTTAAATATCATATTTGACAGAACATTAAATACTGGAACTACATATTATTTATTAATTCCTTTCTATTTAGAAAATAGGTTTGATTAGGATGAAGTAACTGTTGGTAAAATGCATAAAGAAAATCATTTATTGCTGAAGTATAGCCCTTTAGTGTACAACACGGCATATCCTTTACACAGCACCATGATGCTACATTTGAAACCAAGTTTGCAATATGGCATATTCCTTTAAAAACATCAATTAATAAAATGTAAGATTTTTTGTGCCTGGATAGTAAAAGTTTAATCAGAATAATGTGCATATGAAAGCACTAGTTGTACTTCTCAAGTGATGCTCATTACCTCTTATGTTTAATATGTTAAGATAACAAATATCCAAGGCTTCTACATCCCGTAAGAGAAGTATTAGCTCTGTTTCACCTTTTAAGTTAGACATAAAATAGAAATGTAGAATAGATGCT
Source organism: Canis aureus (assembly GCF_053574225.1). Lineage (NCBI taxonomy): Eukaryota > Metazoa > Chordata > Mammalia > Carnivora > Canidae > Canis > Canis aureus. The sequence continues at coordinate 20,512,045 of NC_135641.1, read as the reverse complement.
GTTCCAAAATCAAAACAGAAATGCCAAACATATTTCACTAATACAATTATATGGAAAAAACAAAAACCAAACTCCACGTATCAAAATTACTTTCAAAGTTTAAATATAATGTTAATGGATCTATGATAATTTTCATACAGCCCTTTGGAAAGCACCAAGTGATTTTTCATATTGTATGATTTTTATCCACTAGAAAAAAACTGAACAGATCTCAAAAGCCTTTTTATATTACTCATTTAAAGAAAAAAGGAGAATAATGTTCTTGGTTACAAGAACATAACCTGAGATGCTGGATAAAATTGGTAAGATATTTATAGTCTGTCAAGGAAGATATTACTATTAAACATTTTACTAGGAAAATAAAAAAATAAAGTCTTACAAATGAAAATACTATGATACAATTTTAAGTGAAATAAAATACAGATGATAACAGCCACCTTCAAGGGAACATGCTGAAATAAATTCCACATTTCCAAGGGCAAGTTCAAGGGTATAAAGCAGTATAAAAGTGGCTATGTAAAGAAAAATGGGGGCATCACCTGAATAACTGATATCAAAAAAATAAGAATATATTTAAGTAAATATTTTTGGCTTATTTAAAATTAATTATAGTTTTTTAATAGTTAGTGAATATGTATACTGTCATTAAAGAGAACTTCCTGTTGAAGTAGAAATTTAAAAAATTCTGTGGAAGTTCTATAGTAGTCTCAGTCTAACTTTCACCTTAGTTCTGTACAGTAAAGCTGTCTTAATAAATAAAATACTATAAAGTAGGTCCTTCTGGAACTTCTTTTGGAAAATCTGGTGGCCTGAGGACACGAAAGAGCTGCTTTCTTCTAATGTATTTTATAATACAATTGTGTAAGTCATAATACATAAGTCCCAATAAATTTAACTGCTCATAGTAATTCTTTCTATGTAGAATAAAATTACTACAAAATGATACCACAGCATTATGGAAATATTTCTGATCACATATTCAATAAATGGAGACTGAAACCACAGACATTACATTTAAGAATGCTATTTAAAAATGCGACTGTACAATAAAGACATGGCCATAACTAAAGGCAAGGTGGAAACTAATAAGTTTGTTAGTAAATATTACCTGAATTCTATGACACATGAATGAGAATTACTCATCATTTTTAGAATAAAAAGCTAAGCAACTATTAAAAATTATTTTATCAGCAGATAATAGTGTCTCTTCCACGCTCTGTTCCCTGCCCGTGGGGTACTTTCTAAACTTTTCCGTGCCATGGCACATGTAGAAAGTGATTATTCATGTGGTACATGGTAAACAATGGAGATCACCATCTATCTATCCTGCCCATCTATAACTCTTCATGCACACCAGTGTATTGCTGCTCTCACTTTATGATATGATAAAATTCACCTTAAGCTATTTCTACCTCTTATTGTTCCCTGAATAATATGTCTCTTGGGGAAATACATGAAGAGATGAACGCATTTTACTTTTAAATAAATTTAAGTGGCATTTACCAAAACACGGTATTTTTGTTATGACCCACAAGAAAAAGCACTGATAAATCTAATTCAAGAAACAGATCTGGGAGGGGACAGAAATGCTAAGATTCTTCTAAACCATAATTTAAGATGCCTGTTCTAACTTACACACTTTTTATTAAACCATGAAAACAAGTAAAAAAAAAGAACTCATTTTAAAAACCTCATTACAGAGATAAAATGGTTTAGGAGAGAAGTATAGCCTTTTGTGTTTATAAATATCTCAAAGTCTCAAATGACTGACCCGAAAGTAGACATGAAAAGTAAGAAAGCAAAATCCTTTGACTTTGCTATTATGTGTAGACTATTCTGCAAATACAAAAAGCAAAAAATACAGAAAATAAAACAGTAATATAAAGTATAGTAAAAAAAAAGAAAGTATAAAAACCAAGTACCATATACACACTCCTATCACATTTTAGAAAGATTGTAAAGCAAATTTTTTTTGTTCATTAGATGAAGTCTCTTCAAAGATGCTTCTCTTCCTTTATTAGAGAAAGAGCCCCCCACCCCAAAGCCACAAAGTGAAATCTACCAAAGAGTGCTAATAAATAGCACACCTCCTGCTTTAGTTGGTCAAATCAGCTGCTGATTTATTAGGTATCTAGAGATGCAGGTTCATTCTGTTCCAGTTTATAGGACACTCATCTGCAGCAAAGGCTACTTAGAGAAATTTCACACCTGCTGACATGAGTTGGACTACATCTTCCTACTACTCGTTCCAGCATTCTTCCAACAGATGCGCACGCTGTTTCTCCTTCTGAGAAACAGCACATGGAGTCCAAGCACTTGATACTTGAATTTGTTTCAGTAAGCTGGAGGAGATGAAGCAGAAAAAAATTAGTTATTTATAGATCTGGATTTCCAAAAAGCATTAAAAAAAAACCTACAATAACCACTTTAAAACCAAAAGTAATGTATATAAATATAAATTCTCTATAATATGGAAATGTATGGAAGGCTTTAAGACTAATATACAAAAAAATTTAAAAGGCACTGTGTCCTAAATTAGAAGTTGAATAAAATAATTATATAAAAATAAGTAGCTGGATATTATTAAAATCTGCAAAGATTTTGGATTTTAATACCTTATTTTAACAATTTATTATAGCCAAAATGATTTACATCAACCACTCAAATTGAATGAATTTAATTCTTGAGTTTTTGCTTAGGTGAAATGCTCCTGCAATTTCAATTAAAAATGTTTAGCAACTGAGAAATACAGTGTGTGAACCATTCTGAAGACTGGGAAATAATAACCAGGCAGGCCCTATCCCCAATCTTCAACAACAGAGGCAGCAGCAAATTCTTTATGTAGTGTTTACTATGTGCCAGGTTCTAAGCATTCTACATATATTCACTGAAATTATCCTTGAAAAATTATTTTATAATCCTTGAAAAATTACCCTGGAGAAAAAAGCATCATTTACCTTAAATTTGCTAAGCAACTATTAAGTGCCAATCATGCCCATGATCAGCTTATTTTGCTTTTTAAAAATTTATTAACTTACTGTATTAAAATCTACTAAACAAATGACTTACTATTTTTAATAATTTCTGAAGATATACAAGATTTATACTGATTCAGGAACAGATAACCCAGCAAAATAAAGCCATTACTACCAATAATTTTAATCCTGTTAAGATGAGGGAAAGAAATGGTATGATCACATAGCCCAATGAATCCCAACCCTGGTTTTGACTCAGTCAAGTGTACGCCTTAATTTCTTAGGGATATCATTTTAAACAAACTTATATTCATTCACTTTCCTTTACATATACTGTGTAACAAATCTTTGGAAAGCATAGAGGAAGAACAAAAATAGATTCATTCGAGTGTTGCAATTCACAAAGGTTGGGAATCACCAAGTGCTGAGTAGTAGGCATGGCAACATGGGACATTTGTGGAGATGCTCACAATGGACAGAAGACAATATGATGGAACATAAATAACCTGGTGCTCTGAATATAACAGGTGAGGTTCTGCAAAATCCCTGCTCAGAGTACAACTTGCCAAATACCAAGCAGTGAGAGACAACATGGTTCCTGTCTGGCAATTACCTAACTGCATCAATGTTCTAGAGTCTGCTAAGCACTGAGAAATAGCCAAATTTTAGTTGTTCTTTCAATACAATACTTTTGGTTTAGGACTGTTTATGGTACTGCTACTTACACTGTGTTTTGAGAGATGTTTACAGATGTCTCATGATAAAAAGTTCTGCGGCTGATTAAGTAAGTTTGGGAAACACGAATTCAATGATGGTTTACACAGACTTTCTGGGTAAAGGATTCTAAGTCAGGATGCATGGTCAGTCTTCAGAGAAAGAGACACAGTGCAATTCTCAAACTTTTTTTTTTTTTCTTCAGTAAAATCTTTTCCTCCTACCCCCACTGCCCTTGGGGATCAATCAACCCTAGGAAGAACACTGATATTCAGAGGAATAGTTTAGGAAATGCTGGTTTAAGTAAAAGGATTTTATCAGTCTCCCAGTCTCCTCCTTGAGTCCTTGAGCTCCAGTTTCCCCCATCTCAAAATCACCCTCAATAGGTAGCAAGACTCGAAAGCTACCACATGCTCAAAGGTAAAGTACAATACTGCAAGGAGGTTTTAAGGCCCTTTATAACTTGACCTTGGGCTACCTTTCTTGCTCAACTTCCCAATGCTCTTGTAAAGTCTTCACACAGCCAACCAATACAATGTTCCTTGCTTTTGGGTGGTATGTTAGGGCCTGTCAGCAACTGGGATCAGAATGCTGATCCCTATACCTAGTTCAGTTTAAATACCATCATCTCCATGAAATTTCCTTCACCTCTCCAAATATCAGTAATCTCTCTCTGGATTCTATTCCACTGCTTGTTTGAGTAACTAATATGGCACAAGCAATTAAATTCAACTTGTATTTATTGAGCAAGGCACTGTGCTGGTTCCTAGAGGGGACAGCAATCTAATGAGTTAATAATTGTAAAGAAAGGGTGGTAGATAAATCAGGAACAAATAATGGCAGTTACATTAATGGAGGAATGCTTACTATGTATGTGCCAGTTCCTATGTAAGATGCTTCTTGTGTAAGATTATTCTTGTGTAAGATTATTCTCATTTAAAACTTATAACAAACTTTTGGGGAAAGAACCATATTCAGAGACATTTTACAGATGAGGAGACAGAGAAGTTAAGAATTTGTTCAAGATCACCCTGCTGAGGCTTGAGTCTTGGTTTAATTCCAGAGCTCAAACTCCTTTATCATGCCATTATACTTCCTGCTTATAATTATGGTAATGAGGCTGACTACAAATATTAAAAAACAGGAGGGAAGGCTCAACTCCAGATGTTGTTGTTGGTACTGGGGAGGGCATGAAAGAGTTGATGAAAAAGATAGCATCTGAAACACATTTTAAAGACTGGGTGGGATTTCAGTAGCTGGAGATGGGAGAGAAAGAGCACTCTAGGCTAAGCGAAGAGAATGAGTAATTATGTGTGGGTAGAAAAGTATGATGTGTATTCAGCACATGTTTAGCCTAAGTGTAAGGAAGTAGTTGTTACACCTGCCCCCTTCCAAAAAAGACAAGTGTGATCCATGGATCAGTGTTGGTCTGAAAACATTTGTTACTGGCCTGTGGGTAGGTTAAGTGTTTCTGGTCTGTATGAATAAGAGGTTAGAAAATTTTATAGTAATTTGACAGAATACTTTTATAACTGTTGAATCTCATAATTTTAAAGTCTGGGCTCATTTTATATACCTTTTAAATTTCAATTCCTAGTACACAGTTTGATCCTTCAACAAGATGGCTTTGGACTGCACAGGTCCACTTACACATACATTTTTCTTAATAAATACATATACAGTACTATAAATATATTCTCTCTTCCATTTGATTTTTTCCTGTGGTTTACTTTATTGTGAAAATACAGTAATAATATCTATAACATACAAATTATGTGTTAATTGGCACTTTATGTTATCGATAAGGGTCTCAGTCAACCGTAGGCTATTGGTGATGTTTTTGAGGAGTCAAAACTTATACCTGGATTTTTTACTGCATGAAGGGCCAGCATCCCTAACCCACACATTGTTCAAAGGTTACTGTAACTCATTTATTGTATTTTACCAAAGTATTGGTCCATGATGGTCTGGAAATTAAAAACAACAAACTGGTCTTTCACATTTGTCTAGAGAACACTAAACTAGACCAGAGCCTATAGAGAGCAAGGAGTTTGCCCCGTACTTCTTAATTTAACAACTTGTGCTTTGCTTATATAGCTGGTGCTCAACTTTCAAGGATTCATTAAAGATGACATCCATTAAGTCAGCAGCATTTGAGTGACCACATATGCACAGCATACCGCTTAGGTCTGGATCTGACTTTAGGTAATTATGTTGCTTTGCATTCATTACCTTTCACTTTAAAATCTAAGGACAGGTATTTACACATGGATAACCCCAGAGAGAGTAAACATCTCAAGATATCAAAAATATTATAAATAAATGACTTCTTTAGATCACCTTTTGAACTAGGCAAAAATATATTTCCTTTTTTTCTCTAAAAAAAAAAAAAATACCCAGCTGCTTTAAAAATGCTGAATGCTGGTTAACTGTGTTTCTGTAAAGCTGCTATATATATAAAAAACTACACCATTCTCTAACAAACGTCCAAGCTCTACCACTTTCTCATATACATATCTTTGATCACATATTCAGGAACTAGGAGCTCAGCCAAAGTACATGTAGCCACAGCTGCCAATAAGTGGGAGTAGGAAAAGGGTGGAGCATTTAAATCTCATTTCATTCAAAGTTAAGGAGAATCTCCTTTTATGTGTGTGTGCATGTGTGTATGTGTTTTGGACTGCTTATAAATACCAGACAAGAAAAAAAAAAAAAGGCAAAGTAATGGGAGTGAGACCCCACCTGGTGGCACTTAAATTTACCAGAAATTTTGATTTATTGGTAAGACTCTTTCACTATCATACTTGCTTCCCAGGAACAACCACATATCTTAGAGCTAAAAGGGCTGTCAAGCAAAACTATGGAGATTCAACATGACTATGTATGGCTAATAAAAATTTTCATCTTTATAGAACTTACCTTTTGAAATAAATTGACTCACTGCTCTTATTTTCACTATTTTATATCAATGATAGAAAACATTTAGAAGTTTCTCCTAGTCTTCTACCTTCTTCTACCTTCCTTGAATCTTCTAAATGTTAGAAAATTGTCATAGATCTCTAAATTATTTAGTCATTCCTATGACATCTTACCTATCAAATCAAATCTTAAGTCTAGATAAGAATTATCAAACTATTAATTATATTTGTTCTTTTGTCTTTATTTTTTACAAGATTTTATTTATTTAGTCATGACAGACAGAGAGAGAGAGGCAGAGACATAGGCAGAGGGAGAAGCAGGCCCCTCGCAGGGAGCCTGATGTGGGACTTAATCCCCAGACTCTGGGATCATCACACCTTGAACCAAAGGCAGCTGAGCCACCCAGATGTCCCTGTTCTTTTGTCTTTAAAACAGTTTTATAATAAATATACAATCAAAGTGAGAGTCCTGTAGTCTTAAAGGAGATATTTGGAAACTGTAATTATGAAAAAAAAAAAGTTGTGTTCCAGGAAGTGTTTTTCTTTTTAATGTAAATTCAAAAGTCATCAAATAGTATTGATTTCCAAATTTGGTTAAGAATAATAAACTCCTTAAAACAAGTAATGGCTTCAACTTATTCAGAATTGCCAGAAGCAGCTGTTCAGCCATGGCTTTTAGAAGACTGCTGTCTCTCTCACTCAAGGCCCATTTCTTCAAAACATGCCTCAAAAGCTCACATTCATTCACTCTTCTACATTATCTTTCCTCTTTTTTTTTCCTCAAGTAAAATAAACAACTTTGGAAGATAGTTATAAATATCTCCATATTGTCTTTTAGGGATCTCCAGAGAGGAGATTTCTGTACATGTTGCCTAAATTTAACTATGAAAATAAACATACAAGAACATTTATCAGGTATGTTATTTTAATAATTTGGTTGATTCTAGTTTCAGAAAGACTGAGGTCCCTTTATTTTAATGATGTGGTTACATAAATAATAATATCTAACTAGGAATTTGAAGTTTAGGTGAAGAAGAATATCACTATCTATAAAAAATGATAAAATCATTCATTTTAATGGAAGGGGTAAATCAGAATAGCACTAATTAAAGCATGGTACAGCTGATGTTAAGAATTCAGTTTTCTAAGTATCAACCATTCACAGAATGTCAGAGGTTAATATTTTTTATAGAAATAATGTCAACACTAATATTTTTCTTCATTTCAACTTCCAGATGAAAAAGCTGCTCAAATAAGCACAGATTTTAAAATAACATTAGTTTTGTAAAGTGTTGTATTTATCAGGTATGCATGTAGGTCTTGCTTCTCATGGCAGCCTTATTATTATTATTATTTAAAAAAAATATCCAATTCTATTTGCTTATAAAATTTTACTTAGAAAAGTACTGCTTTTAGCTGCAAACAACTGAATAGAGACCATTATGGTTTTCTGTTCCTTTCATAGTTCACTGCTTTGTTAAATGAGACAGGAGCTGTAAGTATCTTTGTCACACAAGAGGAAGGTGACTTGTATTTGGTTGAAACTATCTAAAATATTTCCTTTGTTGTTGTTGTAAGTAGTGGCAGCTTTCAGGTCTGGGGCTTAGTATCCAGATCCACAATGAGAAAGGTCAACAGCCCTAACATCCTATTGCTATTCCTATAGTTGCTAGGTACAGCTGAATAGAGAGCATCCAGAGCAGGCCAGGAATCTAGGGACACATAAATGACAAAACAATGGAGGCCAAAGAGGCAGGTCATAGTGGAGGGAGATGACTAGAAGGCTCTAGCTGTGACACTAGGGCTCAGCATCATTGTCTGCCTGATTTGGCAAGGCTGGCCACATTTCAATTACAGAAAAACCAAAATAGAAAAGGGGTATTATATACCACTTATTTTTTTGAAATGATTTTTATTTCAAAATATATGCTACCAGCAGAAATATATACGAAAAATATTCAAGATATACTTCACTCAACCAATGAAAATTCAGTGATAAGCAAAAAAAAAACCTGTAGGTCAGAGCAATTTTACTAAAGTCATATTCATGGTTTCATGGTTCTTCTAGCTTCTTGTTTATAGGAAGAAAGACCAACTATCACAGGATGATGAGAAAATTCACTCATCACCCCTTTTACAGGCCCCTGTTATTAGGAGCATTCTAAGAACCTAATTCTCAACTACATTATACATTTTAATGGACATTTTAAAGCAAAGTGGTACCAGATCCATGTCTTATGAAATATCCACTTGAAATTGAACCTTTGGGAACTTTTGGGGACATAATTTTATAGCTTTAGTCTTATCAGGTCCCAAATGGATTATCTGCTTTGTGGATTATCCAGGGCATAACATAAATCCAGACCAGCTTCCCCTCTTTACCCAGTGAGCTCTTCAGCTGAGTCTTCTTCCCAGCCCAGTCAGGGTATATTTTTAAAACAAAAAATGTTTCTATATTTATCAAAGCAATATACAAGATTAATATACAGTAAAAATAATCATACGGAGCACCTCAAAAAAAAAGTCCAGAATTGTTTTGAATTTCTTTTCAGTTAATAGTAAGAGTTGATCTTCAACAATTTTCATTTAGAGCAGTTCACTAAAGGAATCTAATTTAAAAATATGTCTTCCAGAATAATTCAGGTTTTTCAAATTACTGTACATGTTCTATGGTCTGATTCAATGGTAGAGTTAATATTTATAATTTTCAAGTAGATTTGTTTGAAAGTTTCACCATTTATGAGGTTTTATCTCAAATGAGACAATAGCACCTTACTGACCAGTAATTATAATATACAGGTAATCGAAGTAAAAATGTAATTATTAGTAGTAAGAATTTTTATCCTCCATAATTACTATCAAAATATTTTGCAATTCCCAAGAAGTGGTTGTTAGGGTTTACTCAAGAGGTGAGTGAATCAAGTCCTTATCAATTCATACTTTTTTGTTGTGAAGATATAACTATAAAAGTTTATGAAAACTAAGAAGTGAGAGTCTGATGAATATCAGTCAAAAGAAAATTATTCAGTACCCAGTACTCATTCATTCTATCATTCAACTCAAGAGCTAGACTCAGATAAGTAATCTGATGTCTAACCCATTTAAATGTATAAAATGTATACAAATACTATTTTAAATGGGAAAACTGATTTCAGAAATAACAGAAATAGCATGACATATTTTCAAAAGAAGTGAAAAGTAATAACTTCTTGAATATAAACAGTAGGTTGTGGGAATATCTTACTAGGTTAGAATTTGAGGTGAAGTATGATTTAACTCCAAAGGATGGACATATAAAAAATGTAAAGATAACAAAAAAGGAAGACAAGTAAACAAAAACAGTAAACATATGAGAAACAATGAAGGATTAGTAAAGTGAAAACTGAAAGTCAGGCCAGTTCTCCCATAGCATGCCCCAACCATGAGAACTTAGCGGATATGTCCCCAGGAAGGTCCAGCGCAGTACTACCTAGTGCACGCAAGAACTGTCCTGCTGGCTGCAAGCCTCAGCTAGCAGGTGCCTACTGTCCTCCCCTCTGTGCTTGCTTTCAGCAAATTCATATGCTGAGCTGACTGAACCCTTATCTTCTTCCATCTGGAAGGACAGAAAAGCAGTAAGTCTCATATTACAGAACATTACTCTCACTGTAAAATAGGTTTAGAATCAAAACAGCAAGTTGGGGTCCACAATCTGCGAGGCACAAATGAATGTTCACACAACACAACATTCATTTACTGTCACAGAAGAGAGCTAACAGCAGCTTCTTAAGGGGAATACAACAAAGCACACAAATTAAGCCATGATTTTCCAGTGCACAAAGTTAAATTAAACCAGATTTCCATCAATAAAATTCATTTTTTTCTATTAAATTCCTTGCCATCAAGATTTAGGGTTCTTATTGCAAAGGTATGTACTCCCCTTTTCACAACTCTTATGCTCCCTTCTCAAAAGACTTCTCTAAGTGATCTTCAACATAATAGAAGGTTCACTTACATGGCCTTTCAAATGCTAGATATGTGGGTAAGGTTGGGGCTTGACTTGTTTAACAAAATTAATTTAATCCTTAATTTGAAATATATCTTTTAAGTAGTGCTAATTTACACACATTTTTATTCTTTACTTTTTCTAAGTAGTATGTGCCCATAGACATGCTAATTTGAACCTTTTTTAAATGGTAAGAAAATGTCCTCAATGAATAAAAAAACAAATTTTTCCTCATTTCTATATGTTTTCTCAGTCTTAGGACTGACCAACAATTATTTCTATCAAAAAAAGATGCTAAGGTGAATGTCTTACATGTATAAAAAATAAAGTAGTAAAAGTCCTTGGTTTCAAGAGTGCAATAAGCTTATGTAAAGATAGCTTATTTTTACTACAGCTTTGCCTATAATACAGGAGATGGAAAGTACTTAAAATGAGTTTTCTTTCATTAAAAAAGTTAAGTTTTCTATGAATGGTTCTTAAGAAGTACTAACCTGATTAAGGATTTGAAAAACTCTTAAAGATATTTTATATCTGCAGTTTTCCTCTTTGTCCCAACAGTAAAGCTACAATGGATCACACCCCAAGAATACTGTTCAATGCAACTCAAAAACAAGATGTATTCAAAATTCACAGGATGCATCAGCAGATAGCAGATAGATGTATGTGAGCACTTGTTCTTCATGCATCTATGAGCAAATGCCCACCCAGAGGTCACTCACTGCTCATTTAAACAACTGGTATTTCTCCCTGGCCTTTGGTTGAACACAGTATTTTTTCTTTTTGTTCTCTGATGCTGACAATAAGTAAACAGACCACAGAATGTAAAATGATCACCGGATAGGTGAAAAACCTGGAAGCTCAGACAGGTGAACTGATTTGGTTAGGACACACAAGCTGAAGTACCAAGGGCATTATTAACAGCCAGGTCTGCTGTCTCCCCAATAGGGCTCTTCTTTTGCCTTACTACCTGATTGGAGAGCGGCTTGCAGCAAAGGCTACCTGACTAGTATAGTCTGCTCTCATTGTATTTTGTTCACAAATGAATGTTAAGCTTATCACACTGTTTCAGAAACTGGGATCTCTCTAATTTATGATATCCTTACCTCATTTTTTTTTTTTTAGTTTATCATTGCTCAAAACAAAAACCACATGGCTTGATTTAAGTCAACATCATATGTGAACATATATTTCATAAAACAGCAAGATTATTCACAATGCAAAAGTTATCTTCACTTGACCAAAGAGTTTGCAAGAGTGTTCTTTTAAATAACAAGGTCTCCTATTGTTTTAGAGTTAAATAATTGGATATTCAAAGGCACATATGGATAAAATGTGTTATACATATTTGACTCAACCAAAGCAAAGGTGAAGGCAAATCTTCAAGTTTGGTTTGATTTTAGTTCTTATATTAAACATAAATTTTAGTTGACTACCACTTAAACACTCATTTTTATATTCATGTACCATTATTATACCTTTGTAATTCAAAATAGAATATTTCAAAAATCTGGAAGATGATAAGAATAAAATCGAAAAGTTTGATAAAACTTGAGAGCAGCTCAAAATTGGGAACTCATAGGATTACATAAGACATTATTTAAGCAATGCTTCATCAAAGCCATTTGCTTGATCAAATGAACACAGATAGAAACCTCTTTGAGAATAAAAAGTAAATAAAAAATATAATTAAGAATACACAAGATACTGACAGGGTGAGAAGTTGAAGAGTGCCAAAAATTTTTTTTTTAGTTATATTAACTTTTCCTTTTCAAATTAGACTATAGTGAAAGTTAATAAATAGTTCTGGTATCTTAATATCAAATGTTTCAGGATTTAAGCTTTCATGCTCTTTCATCAAAAGACATGTCTATACTATTGATTATTTTTGTGGAAACTGACAGAATGGATCTGTCTGTAGAGATAAAGATATAAATTTAAGAGATACAGTATAGATTGTGCAATTTATAGATGCACTAAACAGTAGCAAGGATATGAAATGCTTCAGCAGCCATTACAGTGTACAAAGACAAATACACACGTGTATTTATAGCACAGACTAAGGCAAGATAAAATATGGGCAACTCTCACTTCCAAGTAACTGAAACTTAAAACTTTAAACTTTATGATGAATTTCTGTAGCTTAAGTTACTCAACATGCAGGAGCATCCTTAATTATGAAAATAATGACAAGCAGAAGCATTAGAATTGTACTATAAAAGGTAGTTAAGGTGATATATATATATATAAAATAAGATACAGATCTCTGTCCTGTTATGCTAAATTTTCATCTGAATTTTCTTCTCAAAGAAGAAATGGATATATATTTTTAAGTTTTAATATACATATTAGTAAAGGTCAGATTAGAGACAGAGCTGTGCGAACAAAAATGCCCCACTCTTAATTCATGCCTCTGCCCATCTTTTGAATATTGTTTCATTGATCTTTAGCATGCAGAAGAGTTAACAAGGTTCTACTCCTCCTACTCTACCTAAGTTTGCTCAGCTGATTCCTTGCCCTCGACAATGGCTGCAGTGCGATGAACTCGTCACTTAAAGCAACTGTGTTGGAGTACATCTATAAGTGGACAGAAAAGGGATGGTACATACAACAAGTCAGTGAGCTGTATTCATCACCTCAGAGACAGACACAGGACAAACTTTGTAAAGACATCTGTTCCTCCAAGAATAGGAAATATCATACATGGTACACATACATGACTGACATTTGTAGGGCTGTTGGCTTTGTTATCAAAATAATTTATTCTTCACTCTTAATACCACATGGTTATTCTGGAGAAAGACAAAGTTCGAAATAAATGTTGACAACTCTTTTTTTGATGTTTTTTTCTTGCTACTTTTGGTTAACAATGAAGTATCTGAGAACTTTCTAACCACTTCTTCATCATTTGAAATCAGTAGTAATAGTATAAGTCTGAAATAATAAAGATTACTGCATGTAGCAAAGGAATAATGTCACACATAGGATGTGAATGACCATATACTGTTTCAGCAAAAAAGGAAAAAAACCCAAAAGACCCTTCTAGCAGGCTAGAAGAGCTCTGAGTGGAAGTAGAGATTTCCTCCTTGGATCAGACCACATTAGAACACGTGGGCCAATCATTTAAAAGTGTGTTTAGTGGGGGCAAATGGGAGATTACATTAGCTTTCACACCCAGAAAAATAATTAGTTTACCACACATTTCATTTTTAAGCATTTTTAACATATGGTAAAATAGCCAAAATATAAATAAAGTACTTTTAACTTTTTCTTGTCTAAAGATCCACATTAAGGTAATAAATATTTCCTATGTAATCCTTTAAAAAGCTATAGAAAGGGCAGCAAGGACTAATATCACTTTTTATTATCATTAAGAAATCTCTATAAACACACGTTTGCAAATGTTCTAATGTAGATTTTTAAAGATAAATGTAAATAAATCTGATTACTTACTTTTATAAAGAACTTTTAAAAATGATTTTGTTAATATATTTTGGTGAAATATAACTTTATATAGACCAAGAGTGGGAGACAAATGTGTTATCCCTAAAGGTCTAAAAAAATATAAGAGATAAAATATTAAGAATAATACTCTCTTACTGTAAATATTTATGTCTGAAAGTTAGAAAAAAGGCAAAACTCTTTGATATATATTGAGGCAATATATAGCAAAGTAGAAAAGTTAGTCCATACCGATATAAATATATGCATAGGCAGAGTAATCAACTATGCAAATTTCTCCAGCCTTTGGAGATCAGTATCAGAGAGTAAAATCCTCATTGTCCTTATAGTTATGATGTTTTTACTGAGGACTCACTACATACAGGCCCAGTGTTGGGTGCTTTATATTCATTATCTCAACAATCATGTAAGGTAGTAATTACTATTCTGATTTTACAGAACAGGAAACTGAGGCTGAAGGATGTGACCCTATTAGGGACATACATTTTACAAATGGTTAAAATAGTATTTGAATTAAGTTTTTCAGGCTCTAAGAGGCCTATGCTGCTTCAATGGTATTAAAATGTATATTGGCTAGTACTGAGTTATGAAGGCAAATAAATGTAAAGAAATGTTAACATGATCAACTGAAATTAAAGCTAAAACAACGTTTAGGAAGCCTAACTCAGATCATTAAATACTTAGGAAACAGTTTTCTATTTTAAATACACAGCTAAATTGTCAAAATTTAAACAAAATTTGCTTGGTATGTAGCAAATATGCAGAATAAATCTCAACCTAATACAAGTCAAAAAAATCTCAACCATGTTCAAGTCAAATATACAAAATGGCACATTCAACTAAATAGTTACCATTTCTTGAGGACCTACTATGTTATTGAACATTATTTCATTTAATCCTGTTTACAAGAGTAATGAAATAAATATTTCTATTTTTACTTCACTACTCATGAGGAAACTGAGACTTAAAGTTACAGAGCTACCAAGTGGTAGAACTAGGTTTTGAACTAAGAATTATCAGGCTCTAATGCCTGTATTCTCACACTCTATGTAACATACTGTTAATATTTGCTGTAGTTGAGTATTTACTGATAAATGTTTAGTAAGAAAATACATTTTTACAAAAATCCATTCTGTAAAAATTATTTAGGGTTAAAGAACTTATTTCATACTCTTGTTAAAAACAGTGTAACCTGAAAAAGTGTAACTAGAATCCTAATGTTTCCAAAGACAATTATATATCTGACAAACGCTGGTGAAAACATATTTACTATTATTTAGATATAACTTGATAGTCTTATATTTAAAAATCTAGAGTTCCATTAAGATAATATAATTAAAAATTTTTTTAATTCGTCAGTATTCAAAATTAATAGATATAACAGACAAAAATATCATATTTAACAATATTTGTTTCACAAAATACTTGACAAAAGAATGGATAATTACCTATTCTGTGATATAAGCAAATTACAATGATAGCTATTCACTGTTACAGACTTTTAATTTAAAAAGGTATTGTATATAAAAAATGGTTACCTGAGCCTTCTCAGTATTTGTAGGATGGAGCTGTCGGTCAAATACTTTCTTCACAATATCAAGAAATAGACATGTAACAACCATGATTATTATGGCAAACCAAGCAGAACCACTTGATAGGAGCTGAATAAATACAAAGTACATATTCTGGGAGCCTAAAAATGGCCTGCAAAGAAAGAAGGTAGAACATAGTAGATATTCAGTAACTGTCAATTTTTCTTCTCCCTATCAGTAAGATCCACTGAAAGAAGCAAATTTATTATCAGATAAGGTTTCAAAATTATTCTGAGTAGAATTTGTTCATAATATAATCTATCACAATAAACAGAGTTAAATCAATATAATTAAAATATAATATAGTCACTCACCATAGAATCCCTCCATAAAACAAAGAAAATATAAAATAGAATACAATAGATCCCCAGGTAACAAGATGGTTGATCCAGGTCCAAAAATGAGTTTCCAAAGCCATCTAAAAAAAATTGGTTTTAAATCCTTAATACAGAATAATAAATATTTGCCTAAGTTAAACCTCTCAGATAAAATTCAAGAACAAAATGTAGTATCTCCAAGTGCCTAAGGTTCTATGGCAAAGTCCCTCAGAAGGTATATATTAATGAAAGGGTCTCATATGAAATTGAACAATTTAAAGTTTATAATGTTTTTCTTCTATGAGGAAGCAGCACTGAAATTTTCATGAGTACTTTATTCTCTACTCAATAGCCTAAAACAATCTGTGTTGTCTAGCATCATATAGAAAGAAGTAAAATTTCAGAGATGAGTATTGTGGGGTTAACCTTTATTTGACCATCAGCTAAGGCTTTCCAAAATAATGAACTTAAAGTGTTTTTTTTTTTTTTTTTACAAAAATTAAAATAGCAATCAGTGAAATTACTCATGACTAAAAAGGGAAAATTAAAAAAAGATACCTACCTATAGTTAAAGAAACAAAGAAAATTAACTATGCATTATACAGATGTAAAATGAGTTCATGTTTCTAACTTTTGCACCATACCTTTACTGTGACTGTAATAACCATGACTGTGAAAACCAAAGTGCCAAATGTCCAGTTTCCAAACATCTAAACAGAAAAAAAACAAACCAAACCCATTACTGCATTATGTGTTAACATGATGCTAAATTAGATGTAAGACAAAAAGTACTAAAAATCGCTTGTATTATTTAAGCCAGTTACATTTGAAATCTGTGACATTAAAGTTAAAGCAGTATGAAAAAAAAACATCCTAAAAGCATTATTATGTTCATTATTATCATGTAAAAGGATCCTTTGGATAATATTATCAGATTGGAAACCCAAAGACAGTTTTGAGACTGTGTGACACAGAATGTTTTTAGTTAGAATGATATAGTTGTTAGTGACTCCTTTGTTCCAGTCACACAATAAAAATAACTGTTTAATCACAATTATTTTCTGAAATCATTCCAACCAGAAGTTATGACAGATCACTTGACACTGTATTTCTGGGCACAGCATAGACAGAGTAAGAGAAAAGAAATTTACCTACAAAAACAATATCTGAAAGGAGAGATAATGGCCAATGGAATTATTCCTCAAAGGAGTCTATGTAAAAATGCAGTTAATGTCAAAGTATTCTGCTGGGATTTATAGCCAAAACTTAATAAGGTTTATTAAAAATGCTGAATCCCCAAAGAATGTCAGGATTTAATTTCCACAAATAAGAACAGAACCAGAAGTCTGTGTTAATTAAGTGTACAAAGTAGTCAGTTTTTGCTACACGTTTAAAAAATTATTTAAAAGGTTCTGCTTTGGGGGCACCTGGGTGGTTCAGAGGTTGAGTGTCTGCCGGCTTGAGTCCTGATCCCGGGGTCCCGGGACTGAGTCCCACAGAGCTCCCTGTGGGGAGTCTGCTTCTCCCTTTGCCTATGTCTCTGCCTCTCTCTGTGTCTCTCATGAATAAATAAATAAAATCTTAAAAAAGAAAAAGGCTCTGCTTTTTTTGAATTTTCATTACCAATGTCTAACAATTAGCATTTACTTGAAAAATTACTCAACCTCTCTATATCTGACTTTTTTCACTTGTAAAATGAGGGAAGAAGGTTTCTATAAGAATTAGGATATGTAAAAATGACAGGGTGCCTGGTATATCATAAGCATTCAAATAAATAATAGTTACTATCATCAAAAATAAAACATCAATGAATAATTTATAGGTATTTTGGGAACTGATTTTTCATGAGTGAAGGAATGGAAAAGTCGTATTAAACCCTTCACTTTCCTGCTTTTATTATCTCTAGAAATGACCTGGAAATATTAAAAATCAATTGGTCTCACTTCCTCTAACGTGCACTACACATCTCATTTTCTATCAACTGCCTGGAATATTACTAGTCCTTTAAATATTTTCCTCACGAGTAAATTAACATACAGGGGAATTCTATTATGAACTAGATAATCGAAGTTATATTAATCGTATAAACTTTTATTCAAAGAAATTTGTATTTACTTGTAGGGATTAAATTGGTTCTTCAATGATCTGATCGGTAATTATAGTTAAATCATTTACACTAAAATAAGATACTGTATTCTCTAGGGAATATAGATACAAAACAGTATATTTCTAGTCTTAACAGAGAATTCTTACCATTTGATGGTCAAGTTTCAACAGCCAATGACATGTATAGCATGAAAAAAATTACTTAAGGACAGGATATAAGGGGAGAAATCATTATAGTTTCAAGAAAAAAAAATAGTGAATGGTATAAAAAGGTTTATTTTCTCTTTATCTCAAAATTACAACCTGAAATTTCATTTGCTCAGTCTACCTTGTATTGCTAATTAATCTGGCAAATGGTCCAGACCTAGAAGACTTGATGAAGGGGTGAATTACTTTTTCTTCCTTAATCCTTTCTATCTCATTAAATATTTAATGTGGTGGAATAGTGTACAATATATATTTTAGAAGGGTACTAAGGCTCTGACAATTCCAATGTCTCCACTGGAGAAATCTAACGGGAATTAGAATACTCTAATAGCTTTTCTCTTTTCTCTCAATCCTTCATTTTTGTAATTTCAATTATTTTAGTTTTTCAAATTGGGTATAATTTCATAAAGAGCAAAAGTCACTAAGGGTAGACATTTTCCTTTGAGTTCCTGTACACTTTAGCAGAACAAAAACAAAATGAACAAGCAAATTAAAAAAACCCTTACTTGGGCCAGATATCATTTTAAATAGTAGTTACCTAGTTCATAATTTTTATACCAGACCACTGATAATGAGTGGAGTAGATAATAGAATTTTGAGTTCCTGAGGTAACAGGCTTTAATCCTCCTTATGAAGTCTTTGGTTGAAACCACTAGAGAAGCAGAATGTTGTGTACGGTTGGGATGGGAACTCAGCTACCTCTGAAACTCTTCTGATATTTTCTTCCCTACATCACAGTTTTCCACTTTCATCAGACTACAATTCCCTTGTTTCTGTTTCCTTCATTGTAGTGTTTTAGTCTTCTAATATACCCTTACCCAAACTGATATGCTTTGCTTGTGGATCCTACAGAAGTCTACTTTAACTGGAGGTGAGCTCTCTGAACTCTTTGAATCTGAATTGTTCCTCCACCTTCTTTCTTATCTCTCATCTTAAGTAGCATCTTCCCCATCTGTAATTTTAAATAGCTTTTTCCCTGAGAAAGTTACCTTGCTGAGATCACAGAAAGACAATATAAACTATTTCCAAAAATATTCTGAATAGCAACACTGACAGAACAAGTGTGTCCCAAGATGAGATGACTTACTCTGCAGAGATCAACAAAGGAGGAAAAATAAATTTTTCTTTTAAAAAAATCCCATAGTCATTTGTTTTTAGTCCCTCTTAATTTACTTAAACATTCTTCATTCGTGTTTACCTCCCAGTTATTTAGCTTTTTTAAAAAAGTGATTTCCTAAGTAGTCAAATTCACAGAAACAGAAAGAATAGTGATTTCCAGGGGCCGGGAAGAGGGGAAAATGGGTGGTTGTTTACAGTTACAGTTTTTCAAGAAGAAAGAGTTTTGAAGATCTGTTGCACAACGATATGAATATACTTAACATTACTGAACTGTACTCTAAAAAAATGTTAGGATGGTTTAAAAAAAAGTACCAAAAATAAAAAATTAAAAAAAAAAAAAAAGTACCAGATTCTTCTACAAAACAGGGAAGAATATCCAGTGGGAAAAAGACTGTCTCTTCAACAGCTGGTATTGGAAAAATTTGGGCAGCAACATGCAAAATAAACAAACTGGACCACTTTCTTATACCACATACAAACATAAATTTAAAATGGATAGAAAGCCTAGATATGAGACGTGAAGCCATAAAAATCCTAGAAGAGAACACAGGCAGTAACTTCTTTGACACTAGTCTTAGCAACTTTTTTTACATAGGTCTCCTGAGGCATGGGAAACAAATGCAAAAATAAACTATTGGGATTACATCAAAATAAAAAGCTCCCACACAGTGAAGGAAATAATCAGCAAAACTAAAAGACAACCTATGGAATGGAAGAAAATATCTTCAAATAACAAAGCCAATAAAAGGTTAGTATCTAAAATATATAAAGAACTTAAAAAACTCAACACACACACACACACACAAAATAATCCAGATAAAAATAAGCAGAAGATATGGATAGATATTTCTCCAAAGAAGACATCCAAAGGGGCAAGAGACACATGAAGATCCTCATCATCACTTACTATCAGGGAAATACAAATCAAAACTACAATGAGGTATCACCTCACACTTATCGGAATGGCTAAAGTCAACAACAGAAGAAACAACAGGCATTGGCGAGGATGTGGAGAAAAAGGAACCCTCTTATACTGTTGGTGAGAATGCAAACTGACACAGCCACTGTGGGAAACAGTATGGAGATTCCTCAAAAAGTTAAAAATAGAACTACCCTATGATTCAGCAATTTGCACTATTAGGTATTTACAAAGAGTACAAAAACACTAATTCAAAGAGATACATGCATCCTTATGTTTATAGCAACCTTATTTACAATAGCCAAATTACAGAAGTAGCCTAAGTGTCCAGTGATTGATGAATGGACAAAGATGAGGAGGCATATATATACAATGAAATATTATTGAGCCATAGAAAAGAATGAGATCTTGCCATTTGCACCAACATGGGTGAGTTGAACTAGAGAGTATAATGCTAAGTGAAAGTGAAATAAGTTAGTCAGAGGCAGACAAATACCATATGATTTCACTCATGTGGAATTTAAGAAACAAAACAAATATGTAAAGGGAAAAAAAAGAGAGATAACCAAAAAACAGACACTTAATTATAGAGAACTGATGGTTACCAGAGGGGAGGTGGGTGGGAGGATGGGTGAAATAGGTAGTGGGGATTATGGAGTACATCTGTTTCATATGGAATTGCTGAATAGTATATTGTACACCTGAAACTAATATAACACTGTATGTTAACTGGAATTAAAAACCTTTTAAAAAGTGTCAAATTACATATATATAAATATAAGTGTGTGTACATATATATATATATATATGTACACACACACATTTTTTTTTTAGAGAGAGAGAGAGAGAGCACATGGGTGGACACTCAAGTGCATGGGGCACGGTTGGGGGAGAAGGTAGAGAGGGAGAGAAGGAGAGAGAGAATCAAGCAGGCTCCATGACCAGCATGGAGCCAGGCACGAGGCTCAATCTCATGACCCTGAGATCATGACCTCAGCTGAAATCAAGAGTTGGACACTTAACCAACTGAGCCACCTAGTAGCCCCTCAAATTATATATTTTTAAATATGTACAGTTTACTGTATATAAAATACAACTCAATTTTTTAAACAATGATTTTTAAACAATGACTTTATGTCTTTTTTTTTTAAACAATGATTTCATGGAATTCAGTTTTTCTATTATTTTTTGAGAACTTAAATTAAAAAAAAATTTTAAAAAATATTTTTAAGTAATCTCTACACCCACTGGGGGGCTTGAACTTATGACACTGAGATTGAGAGTCACATGTCCTACTGACTGGGCCAGACAAGGGCCCCAGGAGAACTTAAACATTTTTAAAGTTACATCAAGATCTGAGTGACTTATTTCACTTAGCATTATGATTTCACTCACTTGTACAATTTAAGAAACAAAACAAATGAGCAATGGGGAGAAAAGAGAGGGAGACAAACCAAGAAACAGACTCTCTCTCTCTCTTTTTTTTTTTAAGAAACAGACTCTTAAATAGAGAACACAAACTGATGCTTACCAGAAAGGGGGAGGGGGGAGTGAGAGGATGGGTTAAATAGGTGATGGGGAGATTAAGGAGTCCACTTGTCATGATGAGCCCCGGATAATACATGAAGTATTGAATCACTACATTGCACACCGGAAACTAACATAACACTGTATGTTAATTAACTGGAATCAGAATAAAAACTTAAAAAAAAAGTTTTTCTCAAAAACAAAGTAACATCAAGATCTCTAACAAATATGCTATAATAATTTTACTTTTTGTGAAAAATTCTTTAAATAAAAAAGAAATGGTGATTGTACTTTTCTGTAAAGCATATTTAAAATCACCAAAAAAGGTGATCCTCTTGGATTATAGAACTAATTTAAAGCTTTATGCTCAGCTCATTTTTAGCTCTGAAAATAAAATGAGAATATTACCCAAGCAATATATTCACCAAATTACTAATCTGTGACTTTTGGACAAATGTTTGTGATGACACTACTGCATTGTAAGAGAAGCCTCAGGTTTTAATTCCTATTTCAAACATTATGAGTATCTTAAGCCTGCATAAGGCTAGGAAAATTTTACATGAATTTAATTCTTCTACTATTCCGAAGAAAAACAATTCAAAATTAGTCACCATGTCTTTTTAAAATGGTGCTCTGAAGGTAAAGATCTGCCCATAGGAAAGCAGTTTTTAGAAACACAAACAAGTACTCAGTCATGTCATATACATTCTTCCAGTCTTTCCAAATCTAAGAGAAAATTTATCAGGATTCTTTTATTTTACTAACAGAAAGGAAGATCTATTAAAAAAGATCCGAGAATATATGAGGAATGAATAGTTCTTTCCTAGTTAAACAGAAATTAAGAATGAGTGAATACTTCAAAAATACTTGAAAATTCACACCTATAATATTTATGATACTGCTAGACACTCATACAAAAAAATGGGGGAGTAGAATCTTAACTTTCCCATAACTGTCCTACTCTATCTGGACTTCAAACTATTTTAACTTTTTTTTCCTGCTCCTCTTTCAGGATCACTTATTTGCATCAACTTCATCTTCACCTCCAGCCACTCCTTTCCCAGTACTTCCCCCAATAATGTTTTCTACTTCAAGTTTTCAACTGTTTGTAGACTTCTTGGGCATACAAGAATAATTACTGGAAAACAGAAAGCATTCAACACATCCAGTGTTGAATGCGACATGGGCTAGATGTCTAAAAGGATTTTCAGTACAGGAAATTGTAGAGGGAGCAAAAAGACAGAGGTCTATGGGTTCACAGAGCCTGAAGAATAGATGGTCCTAAGAGAGACTTTGGGAAAAAGAGACAAGACTCTAGAGGAAACATAACAATGGCTTGGAACTAGAAAGGAGCACAGTATGTTCTGAGAGAGCCAGCAGGGACAGTTTAACTTACTTAAAGAGGAGAGAGATTCTGGGAGAAGTAGATCAGAAGGGACCAAGAATGAGAGGGTCTTCAAGATAATGACTGGATGGTAAAAATAACAACTAACATTGCCAAGACTTATTGAGTACTTCTATATGCTAGCCACTATGCCCAATGCTCTACATATATCAGTTAATCCTCATAGCAAACCTACAATAAGGATTATGCTCCTATAATTTTTCAGGTGAGGAAATGGGAGTTTAAGAGTGGTTAACTAACTCATCTCAAACAACTTGTCTCAAATCACTTCAAGTGTCAGGATGTGGATCCAATTCACCTGATTCCAATGTGGGCTTCTTTTCCACTGTACCTAGTATTGGTGGTAGGGTATCCTAGATTAATTTCTAATGGTATATATCAGAGTGGTAGAACTGGTAGGCTAAAAGGGGAAAAGAAGTTAATGATTTACAATTTGAGGTTTTTTTTTTTTTTTTTAAAAAGGAAACCAACAATATGTGGTAAAGAGAAAAAACTTTTGTATGAGAGACCAAACAATTTATCTTAAGATTTTATCTTTTCGGTGCCTGGGTGGCTCAGTCAGTTAAGCATCTGACTCTTGATTTCAGCTCAGGTCATGATCTCAGGATCTTGAGATCAAGCCCCGAGTTGGGCTCTGCACTGGGTGTGGAGCCTGCTTGAGATTCTCTTTCTCTCTCATCTTTCCCCACACCTTACCCTATGTGCATGTGCTAATTAAAAAAATTATTGTTTGTATATAGTATGCTCGATTTTAGAAGAGTCACTAAACACAAGAAACAAATTTAATTTTCAAATTAAGGGAATACTTAAATTATGTAATAGAATATTATATAGCCATGGAAAGTATTTTAAAAGCATTTTTAATACATGGAAAATCATTTAGGCTATAATGGGGATAATTATAAAGCTATCATTGAGAAATGGGGGAAATAAATTATGACATTAATAGAAAATAGCAAAAAATAAAAAAGAATGGGTGAAACATGTTAAAATCCTAGAGGTAATTATGTTTAGGTAGAAGGAGTAAAGGTGATTTAATTTTCTTTATGGTCTTTCTTATATATTTCAAATTTATCATAATGGACATGTACTACTTTTAAAATCAGGAAAGAAGTAGTAACTAGCAACAAGAAATTTAATTTCCTTTCACAATAACATGTTCCTTCTTCCTCTTTTTCCTTCTGTCCAGTTTTCACTCCAGTATTTCAGGTAGAAATGGGCATACTTACTCATCTATTTGTGAGTTTGCTGGTCCTTGCACAGGTGGCACTATTGCGCAGAAAAGCACTGGGCTAATAACTTTTTTCTCAAAGGAACTTAGGATCATGGCTAAGCACACAGGCTTTGAAGTCATACAGATCGGAGTTGGAATTCCATTCCTGTAATTTTCTTACTGTGTAACCTGAGGCAAGTTTCTTAAACTCTCTGGGGTTAATTTTCTAATACGCAAGAAGTAATAGATAATATTTTCCTTACAGAGGATTATTATAATTTAATAAGCCAATACGTACACTTGACACAAAGCAACAACTCAGTAAGAAGTAGTTAGTATTTGAGAAGTGCTATAATCTCTATGCTGCACAAATTAGGATAATTTTTGTTCAAAACAGGCTAAATATATCCTCAAATGTGAAGTGGCAGTACTATGTATATGTTCCTGACTGCATCTTAAAAGGATTTGCATGGTTAAAATATCAATTGAAATCCATTTCCTTCATTGTGCTTGCTATATTTTGTTATCATTTCATGTGCTTATTTTTTTGTAACTCACACAAGACTCTAAGCTCCATGAATGACTATGTTAGTTAATATGATATATCCAGAGCCTAGTAAAATACAGAAGTATGACTGGTCCTAAATAAATGTCAAAAGATAAAACTTCATATTCTCCCAATTGCAAATCTTGTATCTCCTGTCTCAAAACATATTTTGTAATACTACACAGTGAAAAAGGGAAACTAAAGGTGACAAGCATTAACAATCTATAATAGTACCACTGCTATCACTTTCTTTCCTCCTAAGTCATGCAGCTAAGCCTTAGAAAGAGGCCTAACTCAGCCAGGAGTCATCCTGAGCTCTCCACAATCAGGACAGTGTAACAATGTACTGTGTGGCACTCTTTCTCAATTTCACATGAGAGAAAAGTGGTCATTCTAAATAGTAACATTCTCAGAATTGCTAGTGCGTACTGAAGAGTAAGGTAGCACTTCCTAAGCATACCAAAAAAAAAAAAAAAAAAAAATCACATAATTAAAAGCAAAAACTAAACATGAAGTCTTTGTTCTCATATGAAAAATGAGGATCATAATCTCTTGAACAGGATTATTCTGAAGAATAATGGAGATGGAGCATGTTAACACTTAGCACAATAGTAAGCACTGCATAGACAATAATTATTATTAAAACAATCTTGAAGGGAACAGCATGGAGGGGTATATCCTTTCTGTGAATTTTTTTTAAAGATTTATTTATTTGAGAGAGACAGAGAGAAAGCACATGTGTGGAGGGAGGAGCAGAGGGAGAGAATCTTTAAGCAGATTCCCCACTGAGTGCAGAACCTGACATAGGGAGTAATCTCACAATCCTGAGATCATGACCTGAGCTGAAACTGATTCAGATGCTTACCTGAGCCACCCAGGTGCCCACCCAGGAATATGAATTTATTTCTGAATAGCAAAACTGTGTGGTAACTTGAGTTTCATATTAATATTACATTGTATTGCCTTTATCTTAGCTTTTACTTGAAATCTTTTTATAATTGCATTTCAATTTAGTATCTACAATTTTATAATTTGAACTGAATTTTACTTTTTTATGAAAGTCATAAAAAATCAAATTAAATCAAGTTATTAACAAGTATTCATTTAAAAAATGATATATTTAAAAAAAATGATATATTTTACCTGGCCATTTCCAAGCAGAGATATATCTTTTCCTATTAGGAAATAGGATCCAAAAAAGAAAATAAAGGCATGACTGAAACCCAGGATGGTCCAATAAAGAAATGTCTTAATGCTTAGTTGACGGTTTTTACTAATGTCTCTGAATATTTAAAAAAAAAAAAAAGAGAGAGAGAGAAAAAAGGAACATATTAGGATTCATACTTATGAACCTACTAAATGATTATTACAATTTGATAATTATAAAACAAGATGGAGTTTTAATTTAAAATTGCTTAAAAATATTACAGCAAGAATAAACTTGAATTTACAAATCACTGTTTATAATAATATATATCGATGTAACAGCTTACAATTCATATAATGTATTCAAATACATTTTCTCATTTAAGAAAGGAACATGATATAGGCATTATAATTCAGTTCATTATAATTCATTATAATTCAGATATAGGCATTATAATTCAGTTGTGCAAAGTTGATCTATCTGTATTATATTCTGTTGTAAACATTCACTCACTCTGCTATGACTCTCTTTTTAGTGGGCTCTTTTAAGTTTGGTTTAGCACTGAGGCTCCTAATCAATTTCATATCCATCAGCAGCTATGGGAAAACAGCCTGTACTAATCTTAGGTCAAGCCCAGTCTTAGGCATCTTGGGAAATGAAGGTGAGTTACTGTCATTTCTGAATGACTGAGTATCTGTAAGAGTGGACGTCAGGTTAATGAGGACCATAAGCTAGCTGGTCCTAGGAATAGTTCCACAACTCTGATTATTTACTTGGTTCTGGAGAAGCAGGGAGGGATAACCCAGAAGATCTGGAACGGGAATTAATATCCTCAACTCCACATTTTGCATTGATTATGACTCATTAATTTGTCGATGCTAGAACATGAACATTTTTTTAGAAACTCAAGAGAGATAACCAATTACTGGATAACTTCTTTTGTGCACACAAAATGGATTATTACTGGTTTACAACAATAAATGCAAATTACACAACTGCCGAATGCATTCCTAGTATAAAAGTGTTCATTCCTAAAAACACTAGAAAAATTATTCAAATTTTTTCTTTGATGTTCAACAATTATAAGCCATAAACTAAAGTACTTTCCTCAGTAAGTATTAATAACTAAGAAACTACCTAATATATTTGCTTCTTTATAAGGTGCTTTCAAACACTGTTAACTATGTAATATATAATTTGCAATCAAAGGCATTATGGAAATTTAATACTGGAAAATACTTACCGATAGAGGGTGGGCTTGCTCTGTAGTACATGAGGATCTATATGCTGTTCCAATAGACTATATATCAGAATAGGTAGGGAAGTAAAACAAATATTGTATAAAGTCAGGTACACGCTGTCATACAGTGTCTAGAAAGAAAAATGGTAGAAATTTTGAGATTCTAATATGTATTACTGTTAGGTATATGATGACAAAGAAGTATATTAAAAATAAGCATAAGAATTATATAGTTTTACTTTTATGGCTCTGTCTTCCTAAGTCCTACATTTCCTTTAAAGCATGATCCAATGCCCAAGCAGATATTTTGAATTTAGAATTACGAGTTGTAAACAGAAAAGAGTGATTAAAGATAGAGACAACTCAAGAGAAATCTAACATAATTAAGCTCTTCTTATTCCTTTTTTTTTTTTTTTTTTAAAGATTTTTATTTGAGAGAGAGAGAGCAAGAGAGAGCATGATGAACAGGGGAAGGGGCAGAGGCAGAGGGAGAGGGAGAAGCAGACTCCTGAGTGAGCAGGGAGCCCCACAGGGGCTCGATCCCAGGACCCTGGGATCATGACCCAAGCTGAAGGCAGAGGTAGACGCTTAACAGACTGCGCCACACTGATGCCCCAAGCTCTTGTTATTTCAATTAATTAGAACAAATGTCTCAATCAATTAGATATATAGTGTGGTATGTGAAAAGTGTGCTCAATTAGTCAAAAGCTGTAAGTTCTACTACGGTTAGCTATGTGATTCTGGACAAGTTATTTAATTTCTGTGGGTTTTAATTTCATTTTCTATAAAATAAGGTAGATTGGGAATGACAAATACATGACAGTATATACAACCACAGACCCATATGTGCTCATTATAGCTACTATTAACCAATTATTGGGTTTTCTGAGCTTATAGCTTTAGAACTCTTTTCAATGTAGCATTCCTGGTGTCCTCTATCAATTATTTAGAGTTAGCTTCTGAGATAAAGCCTGTATGTATGTCATTCCTAGACTAAGTCACTAAGCTTTCTTCCCAATCCAAAAAAATTCTGTCAAAAAATAAATGAGGTAATGTCCCTACTAGTTACCCTGACACGGCATGATATAGAGTTTACAGAAATATTAGATATAAGTTGAAAAAAGTTACCCATATTCTCTCATAAGCTGTTTAGAGTAAATATCTATTTTTTAGAAAGTAACCAGAATTAAAATATATTTTGGTATTAACATTCACTTTAAACTGAAAATCAGAATAAATACTGTCAATATTATATTGATCAAATACACTAGGAAAGTTTTGTCTACTTATCTGCAGGAGTAGGAAAAATGTAAAAAAAAATCCATCCAAGTATCTATCAGAAACTGAATATATACACCCTTTATTCTAAAAGGATAAATCAAAAGCTTCTATTTACTTACTTGTTGAGAAAACAAACAGTAGAACTGATATAAAAATTGGGGTGTGATAAAGCACACATTCTGAAAAACAAGATAAAATGGAAATAATTAAAATACTTGTGTCTAAAAGAGAAATAATTTCTAAAAATGGCTATTAAAAGAGTCCAGAAACACAATCTCAGTTGATGTGGTAAGTAGAAGATCTGCTCATAAGAACTTGTCCCATTATTTAAAAATATCTGAAAGAACTCTAAGCAGGATCACAAATGTCAGAATGAAAATACCTTGGACCTTCATTGCTAAGCAATGTTGTAATTTTGATTTTATAGCCTTCCAGTTATTATTCAATTCTTTTCATATACAATAAGTATAATTTATTTAAACTTTAGGGCTATAATAGCTTTAAAATAAAAGTTATTTAAAATAAATGGAGCTAGAAAAACGCCTTTTCATTTCAATGTACTTATAACACAGCAAAAGCTGTAATAATAAGGTGGAGAAAAACTGCCACCATCATTTAATAGCAATATGCAATCTACCTGTGTTCTTTCATTGGCTTGTAGCTATTATTTATAGAATATATGCAATTATAGGATACTCTAGTGTATTAAATGTCTTGGTATTTAAGAGATCCTATCATGGGTTCTGCTGAAGTTCACCTTCCCCAAAAGAATTAAGAGGTAAAACAGTATTTTAATATAATTAGTTTCCTTGTAATCCTATGTATTTTACTTCATGCATTTAAAGCTCCCTCAATGAGAATACATCTCACTACACTACCAAAAGGTCATTCATGGCACAAAAAGATGAAGAACCTTTGCTTAAAACCACTGTATTAGACGTAAATTAAAACTTAGTGCTGGTTCAGGACAAAATAACATGAAAGAAATAAAATTAGTTACATTTTAATTCATATAAAATAAAATGTATTAATTTTAAGTATGAATTTTGATGCTGACATATACCTGTAACCACCCCCACAATCAAATCAGAGAACTTCTCTATCATGCAAAGTTCTCTTACATCTCTTTCCAGTTGGTGCTTTCACCTGAACCCTTGGCCTCAGGCAACCACTGATTTGCTGTCAGTAAACATTAGATTTATGACAAAAATCTAGATATAGTCCAGAAACTTATTTTAATTACAGAAACAACTTTTAAAAGTATAATTTGAATGGTAATTGCAAATCTTAAATTGAAATCTATAATTACTATGTCAGTAAATGATTGTAAAATATCCCCATGAAACTTACCTTATAAAAAAAATACTGTACAAGGGTAGCTATTCTAATATAATAATAATGACCATGAACAAAAAGCAATTTGGAGAGGAATTTAAATCTAGCTATTGCATAGTCACTGTTTCTTGCAGCTTGTCTTCCTTCTTTACCCATGATTCCTGCAATGAAGACAAAATGGCAAAGTTCATTGATAACTGTTAAGTGTGATTTTCATGATTTATCTGCAAATACCTTAATTATCTGTAGCAGTTGAACCTGAACTTAGGATCGCTATATCCTAATATATAGCAGATAGTAGATTCCCAAAAGATTGTTCAACTTAAATCAAATACATAATTAATACAAAACACAACATATATACCAGGCATGTAACATCAAGTTTCAAAAACTCAGGTTATAATAAAATACAATTAATATAAAAATAATACTGAAAGTTCAAGATCTAATAATAACACCCAATTTTATACCAATAGATGCAAAGTACTACTTAATAGATTTCTAAGGAATAAAATGCTATAAAACAGCTTGAGCTTTGTTATTTCCAATGAATATACCCAAACTGAATGATTTGAACCTAGCAAAAATGAACATGTTTAAAGGTTTTAAAACTTTCCCATATAAGTCAAACATAATGTGCTATTTATTGAACTTAATTATTTAAAAAGGAAGTCCTAATTTTGTTATTGGATTCAACAGAAATGAAATATTTCAATAAATAGAACAAACAATATACAGAGAAAAAAAGACTTACAAAAACTGTACACACTGCTAAAAATTCTTGCATAATTAATAGTGAGAAGAGCTATCACACTCATAACTTTTTATCTTTCCACAACTGTACCTAAATTAAGTTACACATGAAATAGCAATTCATCATATAGAATGTCTATGCACACACTTTGAACAAATGCTGAGTATATAAATATTTTAAATGCTTAATGTGACAATACTGAGTGCTATTTGTTATTTTATCTAATTGAGGCTGCACAAAATGTGCTTTTTAAAAGTGTAAAATATCACTTGAAATCAATACATAATTTTATCTGATAAATATGACTACATTTTTAAGGATACAGTAATCCTTTCAGTTTAAAAAGAGCTATTGCCAATTCTGTTTTTTCAATTTGGAAACAGCTTGGAAAAATTATTTATCAAAATTATAATTTTTATATTGTCATAAAATTTTCCAAATGTATACATAAAGATAATTATAACACCTAGAGAAGACCACTATTTTTGGTCTATATCCTTTTAGAACTTTCCTTCTGCATTTTTTTGTATGTATATAATATATATACAAACAAGTGTACAAAATGAGATTATTTGTTTTGTAATCTGCTATTGTCATTTAATATATTATGGACATTGTTCATAACATGTTTTTGTCAACTTATTCATTTACTCTCTTAAAAAAATTCCTGGATGAATCATTGCCAGGTCAATAGGAACACATTTAATAATGCAGTGTCTACCAATTCACACTTCCCCCAATACCGTATACAAGGATCTGCTAATTCTATACCTTTGCCAATTCCAGGTTTTATGGTCCTTTGTAATGTTTGCTAATCTGACAGGCAATTTTACCTTGCATTTTTTGCTTATTGAGACTGAACACTTTTTTTCATGCACTTCATTTTAGATATCTCATTTTCTGACAAATGATGATTCACATCCTTCCACATACTTTACCAAAGTGTTTTTCTTATTCTCCTTAATTTGTTAAGACCTTACATACTAGAAATATAAGACTTTGTCATTTATTTTGCATATACTCTTTATTAGATTCTTGTTTCCTTTATAATGGCTTGCTTTCTTTTATGCACCAGTGCAGGGCTTGATCTCACAGACCCTGAGACTGTGACCTGAGCCGAAACCAAGACCTGGATGTTCAACTAACTGAGCTACCCAACCACTGCTCTTTAAAGTTATTTTAAATCTTTAGTCCATCTGGAATTTGTTTTGCTATAAGCAATGGAAAGGATTCCAACTTTTTTTCCCTGAAAAACCAAATCAGTTATATATATATATATACACATATATGTATGTGTGTGTGTGTTTGTTTGTTTGTTTGTTTATTTATTTATGTATTTATTTATTTATTTATCTATCTATCTATCAAGTAATTTGTGTCCCTACTTATTTGGAAAACTTTGTTATAAGCTAAATTTCCAGATGTTTGAATCTATTCTCTTCTCTGGTCTGTCTGTTACCATACTAGAACCAAACTGTTATAAATACTGTAGCTTTTTATGTTTTCATGTATGGCATAGGAAGCTATCATCAAATTGTTATGGAGATTTATGAGAAACAACAGTATATAAACTAGAAAGAAACTTAAGTTATCATAATGAAGAGTTAATTAGCTCAGAAAGGAATTGATTTGAGAGCTACTCCGAAAATATCAGACTTGAGAACTTCTTATCACAGGACGTTATAGAGGTGAATCCAGACAGGAATTAGCTTCTTTTCTAACACTAGAACTTTATCCTTCATTTAAAAACCTCCTAATTTTCACCTTTGCTTCTGTATTTGTATAATAAAGTTATTTAGGAAGATAGGTCAGACTATGGTTTAAATATGAAATGACTGATAAACATAATAAAATGATATTAATATTCTAAATCCAACAAAAATTTTAGACAAAAATAGAAGAGATTAGAATAAAGATTATTAAATTAGAT
Source organism: Canis aureus (assembly GCF_053574225.1). Taxonomy (NCBI): domain Eukaryota; kingdom Metazoa; phylum Chordata; class Mammalia; order Carnivora; family Canidae; genus Canis; species Canis aureus. The sequence goes on along the minus strand of NC_135641.1, from coordinate 20,479,355 downwards.
AATTACTTGAAATTTTATATTTATTATTATAGTTTGGTATAACTTTTTAAAAAAAATATTTTATTTATTTATTCATGAAAGACAGAGAGAGAGAGAGAGAGAGGGAGAGAGGCAGAGACACAGGCAGAGGGAGAAGCAGGCTCCACGCAGGGAGCCCAACGTGGGACTCGATCCCAGGTCTCCAGGATCCCGCCCTAGGCTGAAGGTGGTGCTAAACCTCTGAGCCACCGGGACTGCCCATGGTATAACTTCTTGTTTCCAAAATTGTCATTAGAATGAGTTGCAGAATCTTTAGATTGAAAAACAGAGTAAATAATAATAATAAAAAAATTCTCTGCCTCTCTCTGTGTGTCTCATGAATAAATAAAATCTTTTTTTTAAAGGTTTTATTTATTTATTCATGAGACACAGAGAGAGAAAAATAAATAAAATCTTAAAAAAAAAAAAAGGGACGCCTGGGTGGCTGAGCAGTTAAGTGTCTGCCTGTGGCTCAGGGCATGATACTGGAGTCCCAGGATTGAGTCCCACCTGGGACTCCCTGCATGGAGCCTGCTTCTCTTTCTGTCTATGTCTCTGCCTCTCTCTCTCTCTGTGTCTCTCATGAATAAATAAATAAAATCTTTAAAAAAAATTAAAAAAAAATTGAAACCATTAAGGCATCTATGTAAATCACAAATTTAGAGTTTAAAAATGATAAAGTAATGTGAGAAAGTACTTTAAAAGGTACAAAATGGCAAGTAAAAATACAAAATTACCTTATTATGAAGGAGAATTGGCAATGGCAATTTCACTAACATGGTATTTATGTCCTTGAAAATCTGTAATTAAAATACTCTAAATATTGGGCTTAATTATAATGGGCTCCTGGGGGGGATACACACTGATATATTACTACACTGCATTATTTATCTGATACTGCACTTTAGTCCACAAAAAAAATTTCAAAATCACCAAATAATTATAATAACTTTAAAAACTCAGGAAAAAAAAAATCAATCACCTATGCCAACATGTGCTTCTTGTATCATGCTTACATCATTAGCACCATCACCAACAGCCAGTGTTATAGGTTTCTCAGGTGAGATTTTTATCAGTCTTATCACCTGAAAGACATACAACTAATTAGTTATTTATTATAACATTTCAATTTTCTTGTACTATATAGTCATTTATCTGAAATGACTGCAATAAGAACAGGTGAATAATGAAAAAAATTAATTTTGCATCAGACAATAATATGCACTGGAGTTCATTTTCTGAGGAGATGTTAGGAATGCCTTTCAGATATGTCACAGCAAAAGAGAGTACGTTTGGATTTTACAATGGGAGGCAAGAATCTTATATGCAGCCTAAATGTGTAAAAAGCTCAAAAATAATTGTGTTAAAAAATACATAATTGAACTCTGTCAGGAAAAATTTTCTCTTTCTCAGGAAATTATTCTTTTAATTTTAAGTAGAGAGAAGATAATTATTTTCTTGTCATAAAATTTAAGAAATTTTAAAAAGCAGCTGATTAAATTCAATAAAATCAAAAGAAAGGTTTCTTTGGAATTCTTGAACATACATAAAGAACCTAGGCATTAAATCTGGTCTCTGGTTTTAATCTCCACAGACTGGAGTACATATATTATAACATTACAGGCATTTTAACAAAATTCCATTAAGTTAAAAAAAATGTTGGATGTCTAATTTATTAGACCCCTATGAGAAATAGTGTGCAGATGTGGATTTCAAAGGTATTTGTGAAAGATACAGTATGAGACCCAAATTTTAAGTCAAGAGTTATAAAAACCATTTGGATAGGCTTTCACTTGAATCACAACTGAAATTTAAATATTTCTTATATATAGTTTCAAATCACAAGATAATTGGCTTCTCAAATTTTACTAAAGTTTCATCACTTAATAACCACAAAGAAGTTAAGTTTATTCTCTGCAAGAATAAGCAGAGATCCACAGAGCCACCCAAAGTTGCAGAACTGAAGTCTTACAGCCTGCCTCACTCGTTAAGTAACTTATGAAACTATAGTTATCATAGTTCAATATATGTCTCAGCAAAATCACAAACTGCTACCCATCAAAGACTTTGTAGGTCATTATGAATAGTTGAAACTAATATTCCCTCTGAAAATTCCATGGCCTAATGTACTTGGTTAAAATTCAGAATGTGAGAAGTGTTTGAGAGTAATAAGATTCATACACTACATACTACCAAACAGAACTAGATAAGGCATTAACCTTAAAGAATACTTTTTTTTTTCTTGAACTCACAACCCTGAGATAAAGACCCGAGCAGAGATCAAGAGTCAGAAGCCCAACCAAGTGAGCCACCCAGTTGCCCCTAAGAATACTTTTAGATCTAAATATGTTTATGGAACATTTTACAACAACCATACCTTTGCTTTTTGCAGTGGTGCCATACGACAGCACAAGACAGCGGAACAATTCCTACAAACTTCCATGAACAGTTTTTCATGTTCCCTGAGTGCAAGAGACAGGCTGGTCCCATCCACCACCAGCCCGTGCTGAATCACATGATCCTCTGTAATTCTAAGAGAAGATAATTGATAATTATATCCTGTTAGATACAGTGAAGCCATATTATTTATACTCATTTAGTAAACAAAAAATTCTTACAAAAAGATGTACCATTTACCGAGGCTTTATTGTTATAAAACTGATATGCCAGGGAAGAAACTAAACTATGATTACCTGAAAGCTGAGATTAAGCAGAACTGAGAATAACTGATGTGATGAGTAAAACAAATGATACTCAGTTTTACAATGAATTGATACAGATACAGTAACTATATTTTCTAAAATATGAATTAGAACACATAATCAGAATATTTTCCCAAATTATAGTATGAAAAATCTTCCAAAAATAAAAACATTAATTATACATTTCAGAAACTCTAATTAAAAAAATTAAATGCAATCAACAATGGTCAGGAAAATTCATGAGCTAGATTCACCATGTGGGCAGGAAGGAATGAAAGAATCAAAACTGTCTTTTGATCTTAACCCCTATATTGGACTCTATGTAATGCTAGATATTATTATGGTGGCCATGGATAATACCTCTCTGTGGGCATATGCTATATGAGTACCACTCTAAGTATGATCTGATTACCGGCAGCTGGGCAAACTGTTGCCAGGCAGAGATAAGAACTTTGCATTAGTATGTAAATCAACTATAGGACTGGCAAACTATTCTGTTCAATTGTTTCTCCCCTTTCTCTCTTAGTAATAAGATGTTATTGATAAAAGAAACAGTGTAGATTTATATTCTGCTGCAAACTCCTATATATAGTTGAAGGTCAGCACTCAAAGTAGCACTGTGCTACATCCATAAGGAAAATACTATATAGTTCACCACTGGGTTCACAAGTATAACTGACTGCTAGTCAGAAATGTCCCTTCATTTTTATTTCATTTTCCCCAGCTTTGTTGAGATACAGTTGACATATAAAATTAAGGTATGCAACATGATGATTTGCTACACGTATATATTGCAAAATGATGACCACAATTAGGTTAGTTAACACCTCCATCCTCTCATCTAATTACCATTTTTTGGTGTAGTGATAAACTTCAGATCTACTCTATTAACAATTTTTAAATATATAATACAGTGCTGTTAATTACAGTTATCATACTGTACATTAGAATTGCAGAACTTATTCATCTTATATATAAGCTAGAAGTTTGTACCCCTTTGACCATTATCTCTCCTTTTCCCCCACACTCTGGCCTCAGAAACTACCACTCTGTTTCTTTGAGTTCACCTTTTTTAGATTCCACATGTATGTGTTTTTCTCTGACTTACTTCACTTAGCGTACTGCCCTCAAGGTCCATCCTGTCACAAAAAATCTCCTATTTTATAGTTGAGTAATACTCCTGTGTATGTACGTACACACACACACACACACACACACACACACACCACACTTTTCTTTATCCATTCATCCAACAACAGATACTTTAGTTGTTTCCATTCTTGGCTATTGTGAATGCTGCAATGAACATGGCAGGGAGTGCAAATATTCTTTGGGATGGTGATTGCATTTTCCTTGGATATATATCCAGAGGTAGGACTGTTGGAATCACATAGTAGTTCTATTTTTAGTTTTCTGAGAAACTTCCATATTGTTTTCCATAGTGGCTATATCCTCAATTTTTAAATGAGGAGAACACTATCAACTGAGCAACAAGCTATAAAAACTAAATATGTATCAACAGATTTTAGTCTTATAAAAAAACTTGAGCTAAAATGATGTCTTTTACAGTATGCCTAATCACTACTGTGTTGCACAGTAACTAATAAGTGGTCAACAATTACCTTTTACAATGTAAAATTCTAAAAAATGTATTTTTCTTTTATTAATTTTCTAGTATCTGAAAGCACTACCACATTGACTGTTTTTCTTCCCTACTGGCTAGACTTTACTTAGCAACCTGTGCTGCCTTCAACATGTTGTGTTCAGTCTAAGCACTGCGTGAGCACATGCCTCAGAAGAAGGGATATAGCGAGCAGCCAAGAGTGGGAGAGATCAGATCAGTTTTCCTCTGGAACCTTCCCAAGGCACACTAAATTAGGTTTTCTTCTGGACAGGCTTTATAAGTTATCATAGTATTTCACAATCCATGAGATAATATTTATGAAATATAGGAAAGTACCTCACAGTTCTGGCACATAGTAGGTATCATCGGTTTATCTCTGTGGCTTCACGTCTCAATACCTCTTCCCATACTCTCTTCCCATCTATTGCATTCTCTGGCCATACTGAACTACCATCACCTTGAATGAGCCCCTCTCTCTCTCTCAGCTCTGCAAATTTGCATATGCTGCCCCTTTTGCTTTTTGGTGTTATTCTCTAACCAGTGAACATTTCTTTTAGGAGACAACACAATCTATAGACATCTCGTCTATCCATCCAGAGCTTTCCATTCTTGCCTGTTACAATCCAGTTGTGATAGGTCTATGACAGTCTATTTACTTCATTTTTTTCTACACATTGTAAATATTCTGAGGGTAAACAATATGCTTTATATGACTCTGTGTTCCAAATTTTAGTTAGCAGACCAACAATATATGCTTGTGAAGGAATATAAACTAAAACTTATAAAGGTATGGAATTCTTTGTTCTACCCAAGATTTTTAGAACAGACATTTCCTGGAAGTCTTAAATCAAATCTTATTGACTTCTCTGGTTATTTCAGGAAACATGTTCCACCAAAAAGATAGTATCTCTAAAATATAATATACTTCATATAGCAAGCCTAAAAAGTACTGTGGTCTTCACTTTACAATATAGCTTTTGTACAGAAAGGGAAATAAATAATATCCATAACCTTTACAGATCCACTAAAAGTTGACATATAGAAGACGATTTTAAAAATATTCTAAAATACAATAAATATCTTTAGAGGGCTGTATTATGTTCCATCATCTTATCATTGTCAGCATTTTTTTAAATGGACACTTCTGGTTTTGTGGGCCAAGAGACTAAATTGAGGATATACTATAGGTACTAATATTAAAATAAAGGAAACTGATTTTGACAAAAATTTTTATTAAGTAAATAATGTAATAATAGTAATTGAGCACAATTTTTTAAGTAATATAAACCTACCAATGAGAAGACTTGAAATCTTTTCTTTGGTAGGGGATAACATTTTGCTTAATTGGGGTTTAAAGTTAATGTTCCCTATCATCAAAATCAATTGCAAATATCTACTTGTCTAATGATACCTATAATGAGATTTCACATTTTAATACAACAGGACTATCTTTAACAAGATTTTCTATTTCCTCTTTGAATATGTCTTTTCAAACAGGTAGCATATTAAAGTGTCACTGATTAATAAACACAATGTCATCTAATTTGATAATAAAATAATCAACACTCCACTGTGCATTAAAAGTATGATATTAAAAGTCCATTTTTCTTTTCTTGTTTGGACATGATGGGTAAATACTGATAATAAAAATGTAGTATAATGTCATAGGGCAATATATGTGGCACTCAAAACACTACTGTTTAGAATGGTGTCACTGTGATCTGTAGTAAATCAAGTAGCAGTGAGAAATGATAAAAGTACTTCATAAAGTCTCTGTCACAACTATCCAACTGTGGTACTGTAGTGCAAAGTCTTATTGATGATATGTAAATGAATGAATGTGACTGTGTTCCAATAAAACTTTATTTACAGACGCTTAAATGTGAACTTTGTAAGTTTTCACATCACAAAATATTACTCTTCTTTGGATTCTTTCTTACCACTAAAAAATGTAAAAATTATTTTGTGCACACGGGCTATCAGAAACAGGCAATAGGTCATCTTTGACCCATGAGCCATAGTTTGTTGATCCCTAAACTCATGAGATAATTACATTCTTACCTTCTGGCAAGCTGCCTCAATTGTTCAGCACACTCGCTGTCTGATTTCTGATTTATAAGTTCAAGAATATTCATGGTTCTGTGAAAATGTCCGCATGATAAACTCACACTAACAGCTGTTTCATGTTTATCACCAGTTAGTACCCATACTTTGATACCAGCCATTCTCAATGCTTCAATAGTTTCTCGAACTCTATCTTGTAGCCTGAAAATAAAAGAAACAATATTAGCAGTAGAGAATACTTCTTTGACTATTATATATATAAACCACATAGTACATGTAAGGTAAATCCTAGACTCCCTGACTTAAAGATGTTACAGTATAGTGATATAATCGAATTTGTTCTCATTAGGGAAGAAACAGGAATAATCAAATTAGTGCTCATCTGGTTAACATAATACCTACAACTTTATATTTTAAGAATGTATCTTCAAAGTTGATTTTTATAGAACCAAACTAAATATATGGTCTTCCTAAACTCCTATTTTATTAGGAAGTCTTTAAATTTGAAATTAGAAGATTTTTCTCTTTTCTTGTAAGAAAATTTCTCATATCAGTAGTTTAAAAATCAAACTGGTTAATAAAGGATGATGTAACCTCAGGTGAGTCTCAGAAATCTCAGGAGACCTGAAAGGTAAATGAAAACCTAAATTTTAAAAAATGCTAACACTCTTAGAGACAGATGGCGGGGAACAAAGGCTAAATGGACCTCAAGGAATTCACAAACTGAGAGGAAGAAGTCTTTGGAGAAATGAGTATAATATATTGCCACAAAAACAACATAAAACTACCTACAAAACAAATACTTCATAAAGGAGAGAGTTTTTAATCCTATTAGGTCTAGGGGTAAGGAAAGATTTTACTGGAGTGGGGGAATCTGAGCTATACTTTATAAAGATACTCATAAATGAATAAAGGAAAAAGTATCCAGGCAGAAGGGACACTCTTGCCAAGGAACAAAGGCACAAAATAAAATAGTTTGAACTATAGCAGTTGTTCAGAAAACTATATACAGATAATTTGGTACTGTTGAAGCAAAAAGTGCAAACAGGTAGTGGTGGGAAGAATTAATCTTAAACTCTTTGTATAGCACACTGAAGAGTATTCTAAAAATTCAAGCCTATAAGCAAAACTATACATAATGGAATTCTTTCATCTATTTCAAATATCTGGCTAGAATAAAAATTGTATACACTGACTGGGAAAAATTAAGGCTTTAACTCTCTATTTTGACTTAAAATATCTTATTATAGGATATTAATAAATGGAATTTATGCCATAAATTAGAAACACTTGGCTAGGAAAATTCTTATGAGACTAAAAGGATTTTACTTATTTGTCCGATGCTTACCTGTCTTCCACTGCTGTAGCTCCAAGTAATATCAGGTCTTTCTCTATGAACTGGAAGACATCTGCCAATTTCTCTTCCCGTTGTTGTAGGGCAGTCCTGGCTTCAAACAGACGTCTGTCTATTTCCTCATACTCTTTAGATGTCAACTGTTTATAGGCCATACACAGAGTTCTTAGTCCTTTCTAAAACAGAAAAATTAAAGACAAAAATTAAAAATAACTAATGGAAAATTAAAAAACAGTTGCTCAAGATCATTAAAGTTTTTAAATTGTAGAATATTAGAGCCTAGACAGGATCATAAAGATTATCTTATAATTTAAAAACTGTTTTAAAAACCATGACTTAAAAACTGTTTTGAGGGATCCCTGGGTGGCTCAGCGGTTTAGCCCCTGCCTTCGGTCCAGGGTGTGATCCTGGAGTCCCGGGATCGAGTTTCACATCAGGCTCCCTGCATGGAGCCTGCTTCTCCCTCTGCCGGTGTCTCTGCCTCTCTCTCTCTGTCTCATAAATAAATAAATAAAATCTTCAAAAAAACAAAACAAAACAAAAAAACTATTTTGCCTGGATTTAAAAGCTGTTGTACCTGGAAAGTCAGAAAGTTCTATAAGGATACCTTTAGGTTGTCAAAAAGAGAGGCAGCCCCAGGTTGTACTCTCTTGTTTTAACATTTACAAATCCACTTTTATGTACTTTATAAGAAATTTTTTTAACTAAAGGGGACCATAATTTCCTGAGAATCCATGGTATGATGAATTTACAGGTCAAATAACAAAGTCTGTAAGGTGGCCCTTATCAAATAAACAATACTTTCTATAGCCATTGAATGATTTTAAACTGTATCATTATATAACTTCACTGGTGAAATGGAATTATACAATACTTATGAATATATATTTGATTATCTGATTTTCCTGGGCACAACTTTCTCTTATTTCTCTTACTATTTGACAGTTTCTACATCTGAAAGCTATAAAAGTTCCTTTTCTTGCTGCACATTCCCCTCAGAAAAACTCAAATATTCTAATACCAGAACTTGGAAACAGTACATTTTAAAATACTACATGACACTATTCAATGATTTCTAAATATTGATGTTCCTTGATTCACAAATGACCCACTCCTATAAATAACTGTTTTTCTTATACAGTTAAGGGATCATGTTAATGATCACAGTTATTTTACATGAAACAAATTCATTTTACAACAAATATTTGCTGAATGCCAACTATGTGCCAGTATTGTTCTGGATTAAAATGAATGTAAGGTAGAACAATATCTTTCTTCTCATGGATGTTACAGTATGATAGATGAACCAGATCATAAAAAATTAAGAAACAAGTAATGAGAGAAAATAAACCGTATGTAAGTAAAGGAGGCAGGTGAACACAGATGAGCATAAAGCAATCTTTTATAGAAATGCAGAAATGAGAGATCGTAAGTTCTTAAAACTTTGAGAGCTGCTTAAAAATTTTCCTCTTCACATGAATTGTAGCACTTTGTTTTCATGAGATTCTCCTATGTTCTTCTAGTAAGAGAGACTTAATTCACAAATCATAAAATTCAGTTCTTTAAAGAGTACAGCTCAGTGGTTTTTAATGAATTCAAAGTTGTACATGATTATTACTATTGAATTCCAGAATATTTTCATCACCCCAAAAGGTATCCATTAGCAGACACTTCTATTTCACCCCTTCTTCTAGCCCCTGGCAACTACTAATGTGCTTTTTGTCTCAATAAATTCCATTATTCTGGACACTTCATATAAATGGAACACATGACCTTTTGTGACTAGCTTCTTTCACTAGGCACAGGAGCTTTTCAACATTCACCCATGTTATAGCATATAAGTACTTCATTTCTTTTAATGGCCAAATAACATTCCATGTAATGGGTATTACACAGTTTAATGCATGCATCAACTAATGGACTTTCAGATGTTTCCACATTTTGGCTATTTAAGAATAATGCTGCTAAGTTTTTATGCGAACATGTTTTTAGTTCTCTTGGGTGTATAATTAGTAGTGAACTTCTGGGTTATACAGTAACTATATTATTCTATGTTCTATGAGGAACTACTATTAAAGTAGTTTCTAAAGTTTTTTTTTTAATTTATTTTTTCTGAAGTGTTTGTATCATTTATAATCCCACAGCAATGTATGAAGGTTCCAGTTTCTCCATATCCTTGGGATTCCCCTATATTCTTTAAGTAAACTCCTCTTTTTTAAACATTTTAATTGAATGGTCTTTGCAGCCAAAAAAGCCCTGACTGTAACAAGTTCAAAGAAAACAAAGAAAAGACTTTTATTTTAGGTTAAAAGTCAATTTTTGATCAAAGAATGTAGAAGCAACACATAATTAAAAAGAACTGAAGAATTTCTATAATATTTGATAAATTACTAATGCAAAAATGAAGCCTTAAATCTTTCATATGTATACCTTTTAGAGTTTTATAAATCTTAGAAATTTATACTCACCAAAGCAAATTCATCCACATGAATTCTGGTTTTTTCTATTTCTCCACCTACACATTTAGGAAGAATTGATGATTCAGCTCCTTTAGCAAATAAAAGCTTCTCACCTAAAAGGAAAAAACAGTTATCAAACTCCTAATATTTGATAAATTAAAATTCTTACCTAAAAGGAAAAACCAATTATCAAACTCATAATATTAGATAAATAAAAATTCATGAAAGTTTAGGTAGGTTACCTGAAGGTGCCTGAACAATTACACTCATCCTTCTACGATCTGAATCAAATTCGAGAATATGAAGCAGTTTGTACCTAAGGAAAAAAAAAATAAAGACCTAAAGTTTAACTTTTTAAAAATAATATTAAGTGAATATTTGAAAAGTACCCCTATAAAAGATAAAATGGTAGATTTAGAAGAAGAAATTAATCTCAACTACATTTTCAAGATAATGGGTTATGAATCATTAAGAACAACACAAGATAGAAATAGAAGAAACTAACATTTATTGAGTACTTACCAAATGCCATGTACTTTACATACCTTATGTCATTTAATACCCATGAGAATCAAAGAAGGTAGATCTTATCTCATTTTACAGATGAGGACTATTAAACTCAGAAAGATTAAGTAATTTTCCTAAAGTCAAATAAGCTTGTGAGTGGCACAGCAAGGATTGGAATCCAGATCTGCCCAGCTTCACGTTTTTCTCACTAAAAAAGGTAATTGATTCTCAACCCTCTTTTCTGCCCAAAAACACCTGAGAAATATAACACACTCACATTAGTAACAGAGGATCATTACAGCAGTGATTCTGAACCTGATACAAGTAGACATATGCATAGGTTGGGGAACAAATGCCTTTATAAGGAGTAGTAAAGGAATTTGTGTGGATAGGTCAGGTGTGGCTTCAAGTTTTCCGGATGGATTTATATAATGATGTATATATGGAATGCTTTGTACATCTCAAAAAAAAAAAAAAAGCAACAACAGAGTGGGATGATTCATAGTTAACGAAATGAGCTAGACAGGCTTCTACATGAAAACACCAAAGAATGGGCTCTATTTTACTTTGTAAAAGCTAAAAAGGGACAGTTGGAATTGAGATATGACTGGAATTGGTAAAACCATGAAAGGTATGAATAGAACAGGAATGGGACTAATATATCAAGCAGTTTAAATATTGGAAATAGGCAGTTGTTCCTTAATGTTTGAAAGATAAAATCAAAGGACTATAAGGAAGTTTTTCTTTATTTAGTGAGAATTTATGAAACTCATTACCCCAGCAGTATATAAAAATAAACATGAGTAAATTTAAGAAACAAACTAAAATACAAATGAAAGAGTCAGAGTAAGTTATTGTGATTACTGTGATGTTGTACAACATGGTATTAACATCATTCTAGAGCAGGGGTCAGTAAACTTTTTCTGTAAAGGTTGAGATAGTAAATATTTTAGACTTTGCAGACCATATATGGTCTCTGTTGCATTTTAAAACAAAACAAAACAAAAACCCAAAAAACAAAACCCCTTAAATAATGTAATGTAGTTTGCAGGCTGTATAAGCCAGCTTGTAGGCCAGAGACCTACCGGCCACAGTTTACAGATTCCTGTCCTACACTAAATACACAGAAAAAAATTACCGTTCCAGTTTTCCAAGTGTTTTAACTTCCATAGTTTCTTCAGAATTGCCAACAAATACGATGCCGATTCTAGGGATTAAAAGAGAAAGAAATATAAGATTTAAGGATGATATTTCATGTTTCATAATATGTCATTATAACCTAGCATGAATAAAAACATTTAAAGTATACATTTAAGATGTATTTAAAAATATTTAATAATACAGCATTATTTAATTTAAATTCAATTAGCTGATATATAGTATATATATATAGTATATAATCATTATATACTATAATCATTAGTTTCACATGTAGTTTTCAATAATTCATCAGTTGCATATAACACTCAGTACACATCCCATCATGTGAATATGATGCTATTTTAAGAATGTGAAGAATCAGAGTAGGTCCAAAACAATACATACATAAGTATTTCTCACAAATTACACTATTCATACTTCACAGTAGCCAGATTTTTTAAAGATCTCTTCAAAATATGATTCAATGCGAACTTGACAACAAAATTAATGATACATATAAAACTCACATTTACAAATTTGTTTTATTTTTTTTAAAGATTTTATTTATTTATGCATGAGAGACATAGAGAGAGAGAGAGGCAGAGACACAGGCAGAGGGAGAAGCAGGCTCCATGCAGGGAGCCCGACGTGGGACTCGATCCTGGGTCTCCAGGATCCCACCCTAGGCTGAAGGTGGCGCTAAACCGCTGAGCCACTGGGGCTGCCCAATTTATTTTATTTTTATTTATTTATTTATTTTTTAAAATTTATTTATTTATGATAGACATGAAAAGAGAGAGAGAGAGAGAGAGGCAGAGACACAGGCAGAGGGAGAAGCAGGCTCCATGCCGGGAGCCTGACGTGGGACTCAATCCTGGGACTCCAGGATCGGGCCCTGGGCCAAAGGCAGGCGCCAAACCGCTGAGCCACCCAGGGATCCCCATTATTTTATTTTTAAAAAGATTTATTGGGATCCCTGGGTGGTGCAGCGGTTTAGCGCCTGCCTTTGGCCCAGGGCGTGATCCTGGAGACCCGGGATCGAATCCCACGTCGGGCTCCCGGTGCATGGAGCCTGCTTCTCCCTCTGACTATGTCTCTGCCTCTCTCTCTCTCTCACTGTATGGCTATCATAAATAAATAAAATAAAAAATAAATAAAAAGATTTATTTATTTGAGAGAGAGAGAAAGTGAGAGATCATCAGCAGAGGGGAAAGGGTAGAGGGAGAGGGAGAAGCAGACTCCCCACAGAGCTGGGAGCCTGATATGGAACTCAATCCCAGGACCCTGAGATCATGACTTGAGCTGAAGGAAGATGCTTAACCTTCTGAGCCACCCAGGTGCCGTCTCATTTACAATTTAAAGTACACTTCTACCTTTATGTGTTCATGAATTTTGTATGACAATTTAAAATAATTTTCTAGTACTTGCACATTTTAAAAGGTGTTTTTCTGAAGAATTGGAATTTGGATCAAACTACCTTGCAGCAGCTTCCACTAGAGCCTTTTCATCTGGAGAAGATGCATAGTACTCCAACTGGGAGGGTGCAAAGTTGGACTGCCAAGGACCATCACCAATGCCATCAGTCTGAACATTGCTAATCTGGACAGTGTGACAGAGACTGACTGCTTTAAAGAAGAGATTGTGTTCCTTAATCTGTAGAAAGATAATATTCTCAATAAAAATACCATTCCCAAGTAACAGAAAACTGTAAGCAGAATTCTAAAAAAAAGTCAATAAACACTCAATAATTTGGTTATCTTAGATCTACAACAGGAGTGCTACAATCTTGAACTGACTGAGTAATAGCTGGTTGCTTCTGACTCCAAAGAGTAAAACGTCACATTTGCTTATGACTCTTCAAAATAAAAGTATCTTTTTAAGAAACAGACAAGTTGCAAATAAAGATGAAAACTCTTTTGTGGAAAAATGAGGTTTAAAAAAGTATTAAATATATTTAAGCTCTACTTCTTAGCAAAGTCATCTTCTTTATTTCAGGGCAGTACGGGTTCTCCACTGAGTCTCATTTAAATACTTAGAGAAGTAAGGTAGACATCTATTAATTTGCAAGTTAAAATGGATTGTTACTACAACGTCTCAGTGCTGAATCAAAGGATATTCATTCCAAATACATATTCCTTGACCCACTGACAATTAAACTTTTTCTGCTACAATCGAGCAACTACCAAAGAGAATTATTTCAAATGAAATTTCAATTTATTAACTTAAAAGTTGCTTACGAGTTCAGTTTCATTTTCAGGACTGGTTCTAAAAGAACTGGTTGTAAGATGGGATAAGTTGTTAAGATGGGATAAACTGTTGAGATAAGATAAGCTTCCTTCTGAAGAGTCTGGTGTTGGTCCTTCAGATACAAGTCTACCATTGATTTCTTGGTATTTTATGCCATTAATTGAACATTCCCGAAACTGCATCTCATTTTCTGTCAGTGTACCAGTTTTATCTGTAAACACATACTCCACCTAGAGATGGAAGAGAAAAGAAAACAAACTTTTGTGTTTATGGTTAAACAAAAAACCCTGTCCTCCTCTCCTAAAGTTAAGCTTACCTATTAACATTAGTATACTAATACTGAGATTTTTACAATCTAAGCACAAATAAAGATACACAGAAACAAAACAGGGTAAGATAAAATATTTCAAGTCTATGTAAACTTTGAAGTTTGTAGCATTTTTAGGTACATGGTCATCTTTAGAGTTGACTGATAATGTAGGATTAATACTCATTTTCCCTCTCCTGGGTAAGGAGTTTTGAAGTAGTAAAACTAAGAATGACCTTTGAGCAAGGGTGGAAGGGATGTTTAATAACCTAGAATGTGAAAGGGTATGTGGTCTAGAAGAAATGGTACAGAACTAGGAACAGGAACACAAAGTCATAGCAACACAATAAGTCAGAGATGGAAGGTTGTCTAAAGTATTAGATAGATGGAGGAAATTGAAACCAAGGGTAGGACTCGATTCCAGGACCCCGGGATTACAACCTGAAACAAAGGCAGATGCTCAACTACTGAGCCACCCAGGTGTCCCCGAATGAAAATGTTTTAAAAAGTAGATAAGATAAATAATTTTATTACTCTTTGAGACTAATTCTAGAAAATTAACCCAAAAGAAAGTAGGTCCAAAAAGAGAAGGATGAAATAGTCAAATCTTGATACAACTAGGAATAAAGTAAGGATTTGATTAATGCAATGATTTGAAAAAGTTGTCATTTAAAAAGGGAGCAACGCATCACAAAGAAAAACAACTATAGACCAGTATCCCTTATGAAAATAAACACAAACCAAATGTAGAAACATTTAAAAAAGATATACAACATAAATATGTAGGGTTTATCCCTGAAATGCAAGACTGGTTCAACATAAATCAATGAAACTCACCACAATAATAAATTGGTACTTATTCTTTTTTTGTCATTAAAATGATCACCTTGACAGATGCAAGAAAAGCATTTAACAAAATCCAATACTGTTTCATGATAAAAACATTCAACAAATTAGGGACAGAAGGCTATTTCTTCAACCTGATAAACGTATCTACAAAATGCCATAATTAGCATCCTGTTTAATGAAGAAAGACTGAATGCTGTCCCCTAAATTAAGTTCAAGAATAAAGCAAAGATGTCTCTTCTTGCCACTTTTATTCAACATTGTACTGAAGGTTCTAGCCTGGGTAATCAGGCAACAAAAAAGAAAAGGTATTCAGATTGGAAAATAGGTAAGCCATTTGTAGATGACATGACCTTGTATATAGAAAATCCTAAGGAATTCACTAAAACACTTCCAAAACTAATAAATGAGTTCAGCAAGACTGCAGAATAAAAAGATCAACATAAAAAAAAGGAGGCAGAGTTAAAGCCAGAAAAAAATTGTGTGAACCAAGAAATAAAATGAGCAAATACAAAGTTCATTTTCTTATAAATAGTAAAGACAAATACAACACATGAGATGTAGGAATTCTGCTAAGTAAAGTAATAATAATAAAAGCTAATAATTGTACAGCTATCACTATATTGCCAGCACTGCTAACTATTCTAACTCATTTAATCCTCTCAACAACTTCATGAGGTAGGTACTATTATTATGTAAATTTTAGAGAAATAGAAACAAAGGAAGAGTTAGGTTAAATAACTCAGTCATAGGGTTAGCAAATGATGAAATCATAAATAAAAGATAAAATATTTTATCTTTGCTATATGATATTAAAGATTGCCCACTATCTACAGTAGACACTGTATTATCAAGATGGATATGGAGATATGCCACTTACCTAACAAGTTAATAAAAAACTTTTAGGTCAGGAAGAATAATAAGGTCCACAAAATTATGATATAAAATATATCAGTAATCAAACAGATATACTCCAAAGATGATTAGCATAGACACAGACTAGCAGTCATGGAGGGCTCTACAATTTAGATGATACAGATGAATAAAAGAAATTAACTTTGATTTTTAAAAATATATATAAAATCAAGAAGTTTTGACTTTGTGATAGAGTGGGCACTGCACACCATCATAAGAGCACTTTCTTTGATATGGAAATGAAAGAACATAGAATATGACATAAAGTAGATTTCATTGGTATAAAATAGATAAAGAAATAGAGGCAATAAACATACTATGTTTATACTATGTATAAACATACATACAATACTTTGAGGCATAAAAGTAAAAAGAGAACTTAGATGAATTAGAAATTTAAAGAAGTTATCACTTAAAGCTTCTTAAAGAGAAAGCAAGTAGGGATATGCATAAACAGTGTGAGGTTCCAGAAAAAAATATTCTAACATGAAGGAAAGAGGAAGAGGAGAAAATTGGGATAGAAAAGGTCAAAGGAAAGAAGAAAATGGGAAAAAAGTGTGTTCAAAGAAGCAGTAAAAACAGGTTGTGTTTTTAGGTCTTAAATATGTGATACATAAAGAAATGTGACACGAATAATAAGTAGCATAAATTACTAAAGCTTCTTAAATGCTAAAAATAAATGGATTAGCTTCTGGTTAAAAATGGTAGGTTGAGCAAATACAATTACCTCTGTTCCTCTTGAAACTTTACTAAAATAAGAGTACAGGAATAAAAGAAGAACAAAAATAATGGCAGATGAGACAATATGAGAAGGGAGATATAAAAAGTTTGGAAGATGGAAAGGAAATGAATGAGAGATAAGTGACTTAACAAAACTTAGAACAGGAAACCTAAGCAATGGGGGGAACCCTTTCCCCAAAACTCGCAGGAAGTAGATGTACTACCGAATGTGAAAGTATGGGATGAGGCTGAAAATGGAGGTACCAGGAACAGTTTGAAACCTGAAATCTCCTCGTAACTTGCAAACAAACCTGAGACTGCCCTTCATCTATAGGGGACTGAGCCAGGGAGAATCTGAACCCCATAGAAAGCTGAAAACAGGTGTGAGACAGCTGAAAACAGGAGCGCAACATGCTAAAAACAGGGAGTCTACTGGATGGCTCTAACAACCACAAGCAGCCGGAAGACTAACTGTAGTAATTATTTTTGGGGAAACTGAGAAAAGACCAGTACTGACACTAGGGAATATGTCAAAAAACAGCTGGGCTGCTAGGCTTTTCTAGGGAAAACTTTTAAACTTGTAAAGAAAACTAAAGATTAGCATTCATTTGAGGATCATCCCTGAAAAGAAAGGTAGAGTCTAAAACAAATTACAGTCAGTTCTGCTATAACACTGTCTTGAAAACATGAATCTATAATAATGTGACTGATCTATTAAGACAATTTGAGCATAATGTGGACTTTACATTTGGTTATGCACAACTTTGTCTGTGAGAAACACCAGCAAACTGCATACAACGAACATGTGAAATGTACATATCTCACAGCCACCTTAGGTCGCCTGGGTGTTATAAGCCATACCCATCTACTTCTATTTTCAGATAACCTTCCTTTCAATACTTCACAATGACACACAAGTTGTAACATGTCTCTGATGGTAACTTCCACAATTAACCTTCTGGTCCTTTCAAGACAAAATGCTACATATAGTATTTATGTATTTTTAAAAAAAGATTTTTATTTACTTATTTATTTATGATAGACATAGAAACAGAGAGAGAGGGGCAGAGACACAGGCGGAAGGAGAAGCAGGCTCCATGCAGGAAGCCCGATGCGGGACTCGATCCCGTGACTCCAGGATCATGCCCTGGGCCAAAGGCAGGCGCTTAACCACTAAGCCACTCAGGGATCCCCGTATTTATGGTTTTAAAGATTTATTTATTTAGAGAGAGTGCATGCGTTCATATGAGAGAGTGCAAGTGTGCGTGTGTGAATGGGACAGGTAGGTCAGAGAGAGAATCCTCAAGCTGACTTACCACCAGCGTGGAGCCCAATTCTGGGCCTGATCCCTGGACCCTGAGATCATGACTGAAGGCAAAATCAAGAGTTGGGTGCCCCACTGACGAGCCACTCGTGCCCCAGTATTTATGTATTTCTTAACAATTTATTTAAAATGTGTTACTGACAAAATTTTTGTTGTCCTCCTAATCCCGTTAGTCTTGTGTTTTTTACTAAGTAATTTTAGACAGCAGAGTAATTTTTAGGAATGCTTTGTGATATTGCACCAGAACTAACTATTGAAAAGGGAACTAGGAGCAAACAGAAAACGCAGGGAGCAGAAGACTTTAAATAACAATCATTAATATCCTTAGAGAGTTAAAAGGATAAATTATATTCAAGAAAGAAGACTATTCAGATATACTGGAATATTAGAAATTAAAAATAACAGAAATAAAAGAAACCAAAAGATAGATGGAAAGATAAAGTTGACAAAGTCTCCCAGAATTATAAAAACAAACAAGTAAATGAAACTTTAAAGAATCAAGATAAATGGTCTGATATCCAAATATAAATTAAAAAAAAAGACAGGTTATCAAAGAAGTAATAAAAGAAAAATTCCTAGACTTGAAGTACATTTATTTCTAGACTGAAAAGGCTCAGAGAGCTCACTGTCCAATGAAAGAAAGAAAGAAACAAACAAACACTCACACCAAGGTATATCATCATGAAATTTCAGAATTATCACATAAAGAGAAGATCCTAAATACTTCCAGAAATAAGATAGCTGACCACACACAAAGAACTGGGAATCAGAATGGGACCGATTTCTCAATAGCAACATTGGAAGCTGGAAAAAAAATGAAGAAATGCTTTTAAAATTTGGAGGAAAAATAATTTCCAAACTGGGATGCATTCTAAAGCTAAATTATTAATCAAATACAAAAAAAGGAATAAAGAAAAAAAAGGGGGAATAAACATATTTTTAGATATGCAAAGTCTCCAATTATTTTCATCTCACACATCCTTTTCCAGGAAATTATTAGAAGATATGTCCAATCAAAATGAGAGAATAAGCCACAGGTGAGCTGGCGCAGGATCCAGGAGATCCAAAATAGGAGAGAGGTAAAGAAATTTCTAGGGTGATGGTAAAGGGAGGTCATCGGGTGACAGCTGAGAAGCAGGCCCAGATATAAGTCCATACTAAGCAGAAAGATAAAAGTCCCCAAAAAGCTGTCACCAAAAAAAGAGATAAAGAAAAAGGAAATCCTAGATTACCTGTTGTGTTTGAATATGTAGAGATGTGTTTCATATATTCATCAAAAACTTATTTGTGGTATACAGAAATTAAGCAAATGAAAAAACAGAGCAATTAACTCTAGAGAAAAAACATCAAAAAGAAAATGTAATTATAGTATCGTACAGCACACTTATGGAACTAGAAATTAGTGAGCAATACTAACAGAGTCAAAATAATGTCAATAAATAAATATTGTGATATAAAATTGCTAGGGGGCCAGTGAGGAGGCAAAGTGAGTATGTATCTGGTAAATACATAAAACAGTAGCATAAGATTATATCTTTAAATTCCATAATAAATGTCTAAAATTTAAAAATCAAGAAAAAATAATATATAGTGCTAAATAATGGAAGAAATGATTTCAGGTTTAAAAACAGGAAACAAGAGGCATAGAGCAAAGTAGAGCTATTTTTTGGTAAAAGCCTCATAATAGTTTTCTTTGTACATAATGTTAGTCTTTGTACATGTATTGTTTCAATGAAAATAATATATTAGAAAAAACACAATAAAAGTATCTCTATTTTACCTGTCCAAGCTCTTCATTCAGATCAGAAGTATTGACTTGAGCTTTCTGGCCTGATTCTTCATGATACAGATCAAGATCCCAGCCAATAAAAAATGATCCAAGAAATTTCTGCATTTCAACTGTTACATATAATGAAATTGGAATGATGAAATTGTAGAGTACCAAAAAAGCAAGGAAGTCTGAAATGAACCTCAGAATCTAGGGAGAAAAATGATTGATAAGAGAAAACCTATTGAGAATTTTCTTATTATTACTTAAGAAAATTATCAGAAAGTTTCATGTCTAAACAGATCATCAGCTATATTCTGAAGAAGTCTCATGAGCTGAAGTTCATTTATTGAATTGTATTTTTAATACATTTCTCTTACTGTTCATTAGAATCTTGAACATAGTAAAAAGAAAAGGTTAAACTCAAACTACTTGTTACTTTTCAGAAGCTATCAAAAGCCTGGTGTGACTGAAAACAACCTTTAGCAAAATTATAATTGTAATCCCTGGAGTATACTTAACCATTCCACTTCCACCCTTCAAAATCACAGATAAATAAAAATTGACTGCAATTTAAAAAAATTATTTAAGAATTGCTAGACCAGAACTGCTGGAAATTAAAACTCTTACTTATAGGTTATGTAGTAATAGCCTACTTCAATAGCATAGCAGTATCACATTTTAACATGCATTCTGTGAAAGGTAAAATACCTAATTATGAATGATATGGAAAATATATTCTGTGATCTGCCTTGTGGTTTCTTGAGATGCACATCTGTCTTCCAATATTTGTATTTTAATCTAATGTGAAATCTGGAGAATATTTACTAATATTGCAGGTTAAATTTTCTTGGTAGTCATATTTATTCAGTTTAAAACTTTCTATGACATATTTTGTGTTATTACTTCATACCATCAATAGGCTGACAGTAAGACTCCTTGAATTATTTGGACAGAATTGAAAATCAACTTACTCTTTCATTCACTTACAATGTACAGTAAATGGAATAAAAAACTGAATTTGTAGTATTGAAGGGAAATGCCATTATAGATGATTTAAAATTTTGTGATCTCTTGTAACTATTCAAGTCATGCCATAGGTAATACAATTGCTTATGTCCTAAAATGCAAAAAGCATTTTATAAACATGCTGGTCATTTTTCACTTACAGTGTCTTTTTGTTACTTTCAGTAATGGTGTTAGGAGATCAGAGTGGTCACTCCTATCAGAAGTCACTACCAAACCAGTAGCTGTGCCAAAGAATAAAGTTTCCTTTACAGCAGAGTCAAGAACACCATAAAATACCTTACTACTATTTCTTTGATGTTCTGTTTTTTGGTTATACCAAGGTTCATCCCATTTTTCTTCAGCTTCCCATGTATATTTCAAGATAGTACTGATGATGGCTTCCGAAATGAGGATTATTAGATAAATTATCAAAAATGTATTCATTGACCTGAAAGAGAAAAAAATAATATAAAACATGTCAATTATGTGTTGCTATATTCATCTGCTTGGAAGTTTTATGCTGGTATTAAATAAGATATAAAAATATTTAAGACATCACAGTAGCTATTTAAAGGAAACAGTCTTCATATTTTAAGAAATGACCATTCAATAGAACCTATTTGCCAGCAATAAAATAACCAATACATAAGATTATATGCCTATTTGAATCAGTTGTATTACTGTTCAAAATGTTTACAGTAAATGACAGCTTTGGCCAGTTATTCTCACCATAAGTAATTATTCTAAGATTATTATTATTATTTTTTTTTTACATTTTCAGGGTCTATATAATTTTAAGTGTAAATATAACTAACATTTGTGTAGGATTAAGATTTTATAAAACTTTGTCACATCCACTAACTTGTCTAATTTTTGTAAAACCTCTGTAAGGAGATCACATCCTTTTTAATGATGAAGATCAAAGTCCAAAAATCTTTCTATAAATTTACAAAAAATCACACAAGTCAAGAATTAACTTTGGAATCCCTGTTCTTTTCACCAGGCAAGCTTGGTATTAAAATATTTCACTAGGCAAGCTTAACATTACATCTCTGATTTTTTCATCAGTACTTTAGAATTTTCAGCATACAGATTCTGTATATATTTTGTTAGGTATACAACTAGTCATTTCCTTTTTTGAGAATGATTGCAAATGGTATTGTTTCTAATTTCAGTTTCTGTCATTGGTGTTTTTCTTTTTTTTTTAAAGATTTATTTTAGAGAACAAGAGTGAGTGGTGAGAGCAGGAGAGGGAGAGAATCCTCAAGTAGACTCCCTGCTGAGCGCAGAGCCTGAAATAGGGCTTGATCCCAGAACTCTGAGATCTGAAGTCAAGAGTCAGATATCTGCTCAACTGACTGAGCCACCCAGGTGCCCCTGGTGTTTCTTTTCTAATGTATTTGTTCTGACAGTTAATCTTCTGTGTCCGCTTGACTGAGCTAAGCAATGCCCAGATAGCTGGTAAAATATTATTTTTGGGTGTGTCTGTGAGGATGTTTCTGAAAGAGATTAGTATTTGATTCAATAGACTTAGCAGACTTAGAGAGATAGGCCCTCACCAATGTAGGTGGGTATCACTACTGAGAACCTGAATGAAATAAAAAAGGCAACGGATAGTTTTTCTCTCTTTTCTTGAGCTATCAGACAAAGCTCCAGTTTTTTTTAAACAGTGGCCAGCTACCCGGTTCTCAGGCCTTTAGATGCTGACTGCATTATACGATCAGCTTTCCAAGTTCATCTTGCAGATGGCAGACTGTGGGACTTCACAGCCTCCACAACCACGTGAGCCAACTCTTATAGTAAATCTCCTCCTATATATACCCATATATATATTCTACTGGTCTGTTTCTCTGGAGGATCCTAACTAATACAAGTGCTATAAATTTCCTTTTCAGCACTGCTTTAGCTTCATCCTATAAAATTTGATGCTGTACCCCAATGTTTATAGCAGCAACGTCCACAACAGCCAAACTGTGGAAGGAGCCTCGGTGTCCATCGAAAGATGAAAGGATAAAGAAGATGTGGTCTATGTAAACAATGGAATATTATTCAGCCATTAGAAACAATAAATACCCACCGTTTGCTTCGACATGGATGGAACTGGAGGGTATTATGCTGAGTGAAATAAGTCAATCAGAGAAGGACAAACATTATATGGTCTCATTCATTTGGGGAATATAAAAAATAGTGAAAGGGAATAAAGGGGAAAGGAGAGACAATGAGTGAAAATATCAGTGAGGGGGACAAAACATGAGAGACACTTAACTCTGGGAAATGAACAAGGGGTAGTGGAGAAGGAGGTGGGTGGGGCGTTGGGGTGACTGGGTGATGGGCACTGAGGGGGGCGCTTGGCGGGATGAGCACTGGGTGTTATACTATATGTAGGCAAATTGAACTCCAATAAAAAAAAAAAGAAACAAAAAAATCTGATGCTGTATTTTTTTAAAAGATGTTATTTATTTGAGAGTAAGCACATGCACGCATGTGTGAGAGTATAAGCAGGAGGAAGAGGAATAGAGGGAGAGGTAGAAGCAGGCTCTACACTGAGCAGTGAGCCTGATGCAGGGCTCCATCTCAGGACTCTGGAATCATGACCTGAGCCGAAGGTAGAGACTTAACCAACTGAGCCTCCCAGTTGCCCGTGATACTGTATTTTCATTAAGTTCTGGATATTTTAAAAAATGTTCTTTGATATTTCCTCTTTGATCCATTGATTATTTAGAATTAAGAGTTCCAGTTGCTCCATGTCCTTGCCAATACTTGGAACTTTTAGACTTTAATTTTTGCCATTCCACTAAGTGTATGTATGTATGTATCTCTTTGTAGTTTTAATTTGTAACTCTCTCAAGACTAATGATGTTGTATACTTTTTTGTATGTTTGCCATTTGTATATTTTCTTTGTGAAAATTTCTCTGCTCCGGTCTTATATCCATTTTTTTCCCCATTGCATTGTTTTTCTTTTTATTACAGACATATGAGCTTTTCAACATATCATTATATATTCTGGGTACAAGTTGTCAGATACGTTTTATGGATATAGTCTCTCAGTCTGTGGCTTTCTTATTCATTTTGTTAACTGTGTAGTGTAAGAAGTTTTTAATTTTGAGGAAGTACAGTTAACCAGTTTTTTCTTTTGTGGTTATTAGTTTTGTGTCCCAAGAAATATTTACCTATCCCCAGGTTGTGAAGATATCTCCATAAGTTTTCTTCTAAAAGTTTTCTAGTTTTAGCCTTTACAGTTAGGTATATGACCCATCTTCAAAAACTTTTTGGTATATGATATGAGGTAGGAATTAAGGTTTATTATTTTTTCCCCACATGGATATCCAATTGTTGTTGCATCATTTATTGAAAAGACTATAATTTTCTTCTTTGAATTTACTTAACGCTCAATTGACAATATATAAATGGGTCTATTTCTCAACTCTATTTTATTCCACTGAGACCCGTCACTTTATATATTAAAGTCTTAAAGTCAGATAATATAAATTCTCCAGATTTCTTAAGCAACTGTTCTCTTTAAGCATTCTATATGTGCATTTTGGCTACAATATTTCAGTATGCATTTTTATTTATTTGAGAGGGAGAGAGAGAGTACAAGCAGGAGGGGCAGGGGATGAGGGAGAGAAAATACCAAGGAGACTATGAGCCAAGTGCAGAGCCCGAGGCAGGACTCAATCCCATGACCCTGAGACCATGACTCAAGCTGAAATCAAGAGTCAGATGTCTAAACCGACTGAGCCACCTAGGCCCTTCCAATATGCATTTTGGAATCATCTTGTCAATTACTACAAAAAAGCTTGCTGGGATTTTAATCATTATTGAAAGAACTACACATCAACTGAGAGCTTAACAGTACTGACCCTGCCAACCTCTTAATGTGATTTCTCCATTAAATAAGCAACTCTCACCATGTTTTGTAGATTTGGCCTTGCTAAAACTCACTTATTAGCCCTAATAGTTTATTGCTGAATGCGTACAACTGCCACGTGAAAAATCATATGTCCTCTGGTAAGCATCATTTTACTTCTTACTTTCTAGTATTTATGTATTTCTTTGTGGTACTGAAAAAAGCTTCTAGAATAACATTTAAAAGAAGTGGTGAAAATGCATATTTTGGACATGAGTCTTTTACAAAAAATATGTGCTTTGTAAATATTTTTCCTAGTCTGTGGCTTGTCTTTTCATTTTTTTTTTTTTTAGCAGTGTCGTTTGAAATAAAGAAGTTTTATTTATTTTTTAAGTTACACATAGTGCTGTATTAGCTTCAGGTGTGAAGTTTTTAATTTTTAAAAAATATTTTATTTATTTGACAGAAAGGGAACACAAGCAGGGGTAGCAGCTGAAGGATAGGGAAAAGCAGGCTCCCTACTGGGCAGGGAGCCTGATGTAGGGCTCAATTCCAGGACCCTAAGAACAAGACCCAAGCCGAAAGCACAGGCTTAACCAACTGAGCCACCCAGGTGCCCTGTAAAGTTTTTAATTTTGATGAAGTTTCATTTATCAAGTTTTGGTTTTGTTTTTGATTCCTTTTTTGTATGTTTCACATCTAAGAAACTGTTCTTTAACTAGGTCACAAAATATTTTCTCCCATGTTTTATAGATTAAGTTCTTATATTTAGGTTTTACATTTGAGTTAGTTTTTTGTTTTAAGATTTATTTATTTATTTGAGATTAAGAGAGAGAAAGAGAGAGCAGTGACAGAGGGAGAAAGAGTCTCAAGTGGGCTCTGCACTCAGCACACAGGGCTTGATCTCACAATCCTGAAATCACTACCTGAGCCAAAACCAAGAGTGGGACATTTAACCCACTGTGACACCCAGGTGCCCTGAGTTAATTTTTGCATATGGTGAGAGATACGGGTTAAAGCTTGGGTTCTGGACATATGGATGTCCAATTGTTTCAACACACAGTGCTGGAAGACCATCCTTTTGTGCAGATTTATTATTTTTTTATAATAAATTAAATCTCTTTGATGGATAATGGGGCTATCTAGACTTTGTTTCATCCTGTGTCAATTTTTGTTAATTGTATTTTCAAAGAATTTATCTATTTCATCTAAGTTGGAAAATGCAGTTATATAAAGTTGTTCATAAAATTTCTTTATCTGGGGACAAAAGTGACCACAGAAGGTAAGATCTGTACTGATACCATCTTTCATCCCTGATGTTGGTTATTTTGTAGCTTTCTCTTTCCTACCACTTCTTTTTCCCCTTAATTCCTTAATCCAGCTAGAGATTTGTCAATTTTGTTAATATTTACAAAGAACCAAGCTTTGCTTTTGTTAATTTTGTCTATTATTTGTTTTCTGTTCTATTGGTTTTAGCTCACATCTTTAATATTTATTCCTTTCTTCTCTGATTGGGTCTAATTGCTCCTTTCTCTAGGTTCCTAAGGTAGGAACTTAGATGATTGATTATAAGCTTTTCTTCTTTTCTTATATAAACATTTATAGCTAGAAATTTCTCTTCAATTTAGGCTTTGCCTTGAGTCCACAAACTTTGATTTGTTGGATTTAACTGCCACTCTGTTTTTTCTCAATTCTATTATTATTTTTTAAATTTATTTTTAAATTTTTATTCTGCCTCTTTTGCTTTCTCTTCTTCTGGACTCAATTAGACTTATGTTAGATAGCTTAATATTGTCTGACATGGCTCTGAAACTCTGTTCATTTTTCTTCTATCATTTTTCTTCCTATTCTTCCAACTAAATAATTTCTATTACTTTTTTAAGTTCACCAATAATTTCTTCTGCTTTCCTCCATATAGTGTTGGGCCTATCTAATGGGACTTACATTTCAGTAATTATATTTTCAACTCAAGAATATCCACCGAATTCTTTTTTATAGTTCCATTCCCCCCCCCCCCCCCCCCCCCCCGCCGCCAAGTTTTTATTGAAATTCTAGTTAGTTAACATACAGTGTAACACTAGCTTCAGGTGTAGAATTTAGTGACTCATTACCCACCAACAACACCCAGTGCTCACCACAAGTGCCCTCCTAATCTTTATCACCTATTTAACCTACCCCTTACCCTCCTCCCCTCTGGTAACCATTAGTTTGTTCTCTATAGATTTAAAGTCTGTTTCTTGGTTTGCCTCTCCCTGTCGCCACCGTGTTCATTGTTTTGCTTCTTAAATTCCACATATGAGGGGCAGCCCAGGTGGCTCAGCGGTTTAGCGCTGCCTTCAGCTCGGGGCCTGATCCTGGAGACCCGGGGTCGAGTCCCACATCGGGCTCCCTGCATGGAGCCTGCTTCTTCCTCTGCCTGTGTCTCTGCCTCTCTCTCTCTCATGAATAAATAAATAAAATCTTAAAAAATAAATTCCACATGAGTGAAATCATATGGTATTTGTCTTTCTGTTATTTCACTTAGCATCATACTCTCTAGCTCCATCCACATTGTTGCAAATGGCAAGATTTCATTCTTTTTTATGGCTGAGTAATATTCCATTGTGTATATATACCACTTCTTTATTTACTCATCAGTCGATGGACACCAGGGCTCTTCCCATAATTTGGCTTACTGTTGATAATGCTGCTATTAAACACTGGAGTGTATGTATCCCTTCAAACTGCCATTTTTTTATCCTTTGGGTAAATACCTAATAGTGTAATTACTGGATCATAGGACAGTTCTATTTTTAACTTTTTGAGGAACCTCCATACTGTTTTCTATAGTTTCCATTTTTTTGCTGATATTTTACATGTGTATTTACATCTTTCTTTAGACCCCTGAAAATACTTAAAAGATCTGCTCTAAAGATCTTGCCTGCTAACTGCAAGATATGGAACATTATGGAGACAGTTTCTAATGAATACTTTTTCTCTTAAATACATGCTACATTTTCTTTACATGTCTACTTACTTTTTATTACATTATTGGATTTTATAAATAATTGGTTGTATAGACTCTGTACTCATACGTTCCTCAGAGAGTACAGATTTTCATTCTAGCAGGAAGATAACCTGGCTAGGCTCAAATATCAAACTGTCTCCACTGCAACAGGCAACAGCAAAATTATCTGCTCTGTTTTTTCAGCTTCCTGGTACTGTTCTTCTGCCAAGCCTACTGGGGGTCTCCTTTGCACATGCACAGTTCTAACAGTCAGCCAACGATTTGGGCATAATTTATGTGCAGGTTTTGGAGTTCATTCCCTTCTGTGGCTCCCTCTTACCTGGTTTTCCTCTGTCTAGCCTGTTCTTCCAGCTTTAAACTTGTCCTCTAACACCTCTAAATCTTGTAACGCTCAAGTTCTCTGATGCCCTATGCAGCACATGAATTGGGGAATGCCTTCAGGCAAAAATCTGCATTCTTAAATCTTTCCCCTTGTTGCTGCCTTTCAGGAGTAGACTGCCATTTTCTTCTGTTTTGTGTCACTCTCCTGTATTTTCAAAGACTTGTTTATGTAAAAAAAAAAAAAAAAAAAAAAAATATGTCCAGATTTTGTAATTTCTTTCTGCAGGAGGGTTAGTTTGATCAAGTGATTCCATTAAATCCAACAGTATTTATTTTAAAGTAATAATTTAGCACCTACTATATGCCAAACATTGTGCAAAATGCTACATGCATACATCCCTATCTTCAAGGATACCATCTTTTGTTGACTAACATATATTTTTACATACATACTTTATACATATATAAATAATGCACATATTCATGAGTAAATAAATGAAAATAGTTTTCTTACTTTTCTACCGCAGATCGTTTCTGTGACTTGCTCTTGTAATTTAATGCCATCTTAGTTTCCATTCCCGTGTAGATAGCAACTCCTGCAAAACAAAACAGTCTTTTAAAATAATCCTCTGGCATATTTCAAAAGGCAGATTTCCTCACTAGCATGAAAGGAAATGTACTGTCTGGTTATTCTTACAATTTGCCTTTAAGTCTTTTAGGATGTTTTAAAAGGTCTTCCAAGTCCAATTTTGGGGAACTCCAGTTACTCAACCTGCTGGATGGGGAAGGCATTAAGGCTCTGTTTCTGAGTTATAATTACTATATCTGAATGAAAGAGATATTATTAGAGTTGAAAGTGTTGGAGGAAAAGGATTTGGAAAGGCAAAGATAGCAGGGAAGGCCATTAAAGATAGAGCAAACACTGTTAACAGTGACAGAAATGGAAAAGCACTTTGAACAATGGAATGCAGTCAGAGTTTGAAAGGCTCTAAATGCCAGAATCTGGGGTTGAGACATAATTTTCTACCGCTGGAGAGATAATATGGAAACCTGTTAGAATAAATGAAGTAAACATAAGGAAAGTGCTATTTTAAACATGAGTACCTATGTGAATGACTGAGATGAGCAAGAATGACAGTAATAACAGTCTAAAATTGAGGAGTGAATGAAATTAGGTAAGACCAGATTTATAAAAAACTTTGGAGTCTGACCTTAGTTTGAGTCCTACCTCTGCCACTTAATTAGTTCTGTATCCTCGGGCAAGTTATTTAATCTAAGTCTCATTTTTCCCACCTTTAAATAGGAAAAAATACCTCAGAATTGTTGTGAGATTTGTATGACAAAATAGCAAAATGTCTAGAAACAGAGAAATGATTGATCAATAAATATTCACATCCATCCTTAGTGAAATTTGAGAAGTAGTGTAGGATTCATGATGCTCTTTCTAAAAAATTGTCCTGGAATTTTCACTAGTATTCTTTAGAGGCAGGGATTATAACTCAGATGACAAAAACCACTGAAACTACAGAAATGTGAGAAATCAGCCAGAATGATATGCCAGAGAGAGATGGTGCTGAGGCAGACTACAGTAGAACCCAGCTAAAGGCATTCAAAAATATACATTTTATTTTAAGAATGTGAAAGGTGTTCCTGCTAGAGACATGTATTAAAATATAGCATTACATGAGAGGGTCTAAAACCTCGGGAAGTATTCTCTGGCTTTGGCATTCAGGACAGGACTATGGTTTTCTTTTTTTTAACTACAATATACATAACATACAGTTTACCATTTTAGTCATCTTAAAGTGTACAATCTGGTGACAGTACAATTGCAATGTTGTACAACGCTCACTAACTTGAGAACATTTTCATCACCCTAAAGAAAACCCTGTACCCATTAAGCAATCATTTCCCATTCTCGTCCACTCCCCAGCCCTGTGAACCACAAATCTACTGGTTTCTATGAATTTGCCTATTCTAGGTATTTCAAGTAAATGGAATCATACAATATGTAGTTTTTTGTGTCTGGCTTCTTTCATTTAGCATGTTTTCAATGTTTATCCATGTTATAGCATGCATCAGCACTTTATTTTAATGGGTGAATAATATTTCTTCACTTGATCTTAGCCAAAAGGCCGAGAAGCGATGAATAATATTTCTTTATCCACTTTGTGTATCCATTCATTAGCTGATGGATATTTGGGCAGTTCCTACCCTTTGGCTAGAACAGTGCTGCTATGAACACCTTGTACAAGTCTTTGTTTGAACACTTACTTTCCAATTCTTTTGGGTATATATCTAGGAATAAAACTGCTGGATCATTATGTAGAACTGCTAGGTCATAAAACAATTCTAGGTTTAACTTTTTAAGGAACTGCCACACTATTGTTCACAGTGGCTGTGACATTTTATACTCCCACCAGCATTGTATAAGGGTTCCAAGTTCTCTACAACCGTATCGACACTTGCTATTTTTTTTTTAAAGGATATGCATTTCTTTATCACAGAGCTTCATACTGAGAGATAACATACAGCACAGTTAATCCGAAAGAAGAAAATGAAGAAGAGAATCTGAAAAGCTTAAATGTTCAGTGAATAACACAGGCTGGGCAGTATATGAAAGGCCATTCCTAAAATGGGAGGATCTGGCTGACAGCTAAAGGTTATCAAGACTTTACAATTTGCTTAGATTTGACTCTGAACATGTGAATTAATTTAGATCTTCATCACTTGCATACCATTTATTCATCTTTTTGATCCAGTCAGTATAAATTCCAATCATATCTGCCATATAGTCTCT
This sequence comes from Canis aureus, assembly GCF_053574225.1. NCBI lineage: Eukaryota > Metazoa > Chordata > Mammalia > Carnivora > Canidae > Canis > Canis aureus. The sequence goes on along the minus strand of NC_135641.1, from coordinate 20,448,373 downwards.
ATGAATTTGCCTATTCTAGGCAATGAATGGATGGTTGAATGAATAGATGAAAGAATGAGTCAGTGGTTTTATTAATCCAATCTAAGAATAATCATAATGGAATTATATAGGTGGTTTATTGAATCATGTTGCCAGATTATATGGTTCTCAACCACCATTAAAAGTACTGCCAAAATTAGCTTCTTAGCAGTGTTTCACAAGTATCCACAGACAGAAAGGCAAGGTTCTAGTCTATAGGGATTCTAGTAAATAGGGATTAACAACTAAAAAACACAACACAGAATTTTAGTAATACAAATCTTTGTAAGAAAATTATTATAGACAATATTTGAAAATTTTCTAACCAAAAGACCATAAATGCTATGTTTTAAAAAATACTTTATAGAGGGGCACTTGGGTGGCTCAGTCAGTTGAATGTCCAACTCTTGGTTTCAGCTCAGGTCATGATCGCGGGGTTGTGAGATCAAGCCCTGTATCAGGCTCTGCGTGGGGCATGGAGCCTGTTGAAGATTCTCTCTCCCCCTCTCCCTCCACCCACCCACCCCAACTCACATGCACTCTCTCTAAAGAAAAAATATATAAAGCATAACGTGAATCTATAATTAAAAATTTTAAATATATACAAACCAAAAATTTCTTTTGTATTTTTTAACCTGGCTCCACGAAGCAAGAGACTCTCTGGCCCCAGAGGTCTAGAGGGGGGGGGGGAAAGAAAAAGCACTGAATATATTGAAAATTCAATTAAATTCTAACATGGCATTTTCAGTAGAAAATCTCTGAGCTACAGTTACAACACTGTTTCCATATAAAAGTGAAATCTCAGGTACTGTAAAGCTGTTTAGGTCAATTATGATGTTAGTGATCTTAACAATAAATACCTGCTTTAGTATTTCAGTCACTTTAATATCAATGGTTCAGAAATAAGATTACACCTATAAATTCACAAAGCCATCAGTTTCAAGATTTTTAAACATAAAACACAATAAAAGATTTACCAAGGGTTTAAAAATATTTAACAAAAAAAAAAATATTTAACAATATTTAACATGATGAAACTTAAAAATTTTGAACACGATTAAAGTTTTTAAACGGAAAATACAGAATTAAAATGCAATGTAAACATGAATAGTATGATTTGTATATAAATACATCAATTCTGGATAATTAAAATTACACTAGATAATAAAACATAATGTAATGAGTTAGTATTTCCTCTATGCAAGATTGACATAACAACTTGACTACTTGCATTGCACATCCTTGGAGCACAGATCTTCTTGCTATTTGAATTTCTCTCCATAAAGGAGATATAAAATGAGAAGGAATAATGAGAAAGGAAATTGTATTTTCTTAGTGATAGCAAAATGATAAGACTCTGTTATGGATAAGTAAAAAAGCCTTAATTTTGTTGATATTCCTTATGTTTTTCTGAAGCATACATATACAGTTACCCAAATCAAACAGAATCTGAACCAAATCTGAAGATGTCTGCAAATCCAAATACTCTAAAAAATCCAATGGAACCAAGGAGGATCAGGTATTTGTGACATTGTTAACAAGTATGATAGAGCATATTTAGATAGTCATATTTAGAGCACACTCCGTGGATAACATAGTTCTTTTTCACATGGTGTTGGTTCCAACGATGAACAGAAAAACTTTGAGCTCACATTGATATATAAAATTGGGATATAATGACAGAAAGCTTCAAATTAAAAGAATTCATCAGTTCACTCAGGTTGCTTTAGCAAAGAATATGGCTAATCTTTTTAACCATTTTAGAGGCTAGGTAACATAACTGATCTTTTGTTTTACTAGCCACAACATCTTAACAAAATTCAGATTATGTATCCACATATATATCCCACTATGTCAGTCTAGAAATCAAAATAACATCTAGTCATAGTTACTCAGGAAGAGGTCCTACACCTACAAAGACTTTGTTGAAGAGTTTATTGAATGTACTCCTATGTTAATGTTTATTAAAAATGTGAATTGGCTGAAGTAACGTTTTTTAGGTAGCTTGTTTTGGTAACTTCATTTAAAAAAATGCTCAACTCTTCATGTTAGTGATTTATTTTATGCAGCCAATACTAACTGAACACATCTCCAGAAAATTGGTGAAATCTAATTGGATTGGAAGTTCAAGGGCTAATTCCAAGATTTATTCTCAATATGGCTTTGTGGTCATGAGTAACAATGTAATCTCATACCAGCACATTTCTGAAACTCAAAGCCTTTCCGGCAGGAGTTAGAAATTAACCTGAATATTAAGGGCAAACACACTACAACAACCAACTAAACAAAAAACCAATCAAAACAGTAAATAAGAGGTTCTAGATTGGCCACTAATTATGATATTTATATCTGTCACACATTACATAAAACATTTTTTGTATTCTAGACTTTAAGTGTGGTGGGTTTAAATGTGTACACACTTGAATAAGAATGGCTGTTCACTTTTATGTTATTACCTAATACTACCAGAGTAAGAAATACAAGTACACATATAATCTTACTAAACTATTTTGACATCATTTCATGGGATTTTTTTTTTGTCCTTACTCACTTAGAAGATCAGATGTTAAATGTTTTTAAATTAACCCTTTCCCATGATATGCTGCTTACCTAATCTCCCTTTAACTTCACTTTAGTCCCTCTCCAATACAATAATACAATTTTCATATAATAGTAACTGGATAACGCAAATTTATTCTTACCTTACAATCTCTTCCATTTGTTGAGTTATTATCATTCGTCCCATGAATCTATCAAAGAATTCACCATGTTACCATAAACAAAAAACAAAAAACAAAAACACCCAATAATATTTACTTAGGACATCAGTTGGTGAAAATTTTTTGATAGTTTTGGCACTATTCTTATACATGAAACAAAACTGACCTTTTGTATTTGGAATGGTCCATTTTTTGTTAGAAATTATATAAGTAAATACTTATCAGTCATTAAGCTTTAAAAAACTGATATTGTTGCCATCTCCACTCAATTATGAATGAGGTAATAAATGAAAAACTGTTTTCAAAATGGCAATGAAAATGTCATATATTATTATCAGTTTGGTCATCACATGCATATATTATTTAGCCAACAATGAATGCTCATATATTTCATACTAGTTTATTAGGTCTCCTGACTAGAATCTTTCATTCACTCATTAATTGACTCATGCACACATTCATAAATATTCACTGAACAACGACCATGTGTGAGTTAAGTGGTGAGAATAAAGTAAAAAGCAGAAACCTGTCAGTGAACTCGAGAGCTTTTTAAATTTTTGGTTGCCTGAAATTTAAAGTAAGTGGACTGTTATCATAATAGAGTTTCACAGCCCAGCCTTTCAGTTCCAACTTCTACAACCAGAACAGCTTCATAGCACACAGTCAATTCAAGTGTGCAATCACTTTCTTCAATAGTGAAGTGAATTCCATAGTGAAGCAAAGTACAGACAGAACTTACATGTTAATCATTTCACTAAGCAAAGAAATAAGCATTCCTTTCTAAATGCTCCTACTATCCCATTTCCAGGTCATAGATGCTTGTAGACTTTGGTTTCATTGTTTCTTGCTAATCTCCTACCTCTACTTAGTTCAGCTCCCTTTATCAGGGAACAGCACTGAAGGTTTTTTTTATTCTCTCCACTTAATGGAATTTCAGATAGTCCTGATTCCAGCCTCAACTTTGGATTTAGATTCAAAGAACCAATTTAGCTACTATTTCCCTGAGTATCTTTTGGAGATGATGTCCAATTTCCCTGAGCTAAATTCCAACAAGAGACCTATTTGCCTTCATCTGTCCTATTACCCTTCATTCTAACATCGCCCTCTCTATTTATGCCAGTTCCATACTGGATTAACTTATCTTGCACTTCCCTGGCCATTTCTCCAAATTCACACTTTAACTGGATTCAAAGTGGAAATGGTTTCATTATTCTCTTTTCTGATTATAAAGACTACCTACACTGAAACACACACATTTTATAAAACGATTCAGACAGTTTTAAAATACATCAAGAGGGAAATAAGAATCACTGCTAATTCAACTACTCAAATATAAACATTGTTAATACTTTGGATTTATCTTTTCCAGACTTTTTTCATGTATATATCTTAAAAACAAAATGGAATCATGCCATTCAGACTATTGGTAACATTTTCCCTCACTTAACATGTCCTGTCAAAAACATAGATCTACATCATTATTTTTTTTTTTAAGATTTTATTTATTTATTCATAGAGTCACACAGAGAGAGGCAGAGACACAGGCAGAGGGAGAAGCAGGCTCCATGCAGAGAGCCTGACGTGGGACTCGATCCAGGGTCTCCAGGATCACACCCTGGGCTGCAGGCGGCGCTAAACTGCTGAGCCACCGGGGCTGCCCTACATCATTATTTTTAATGGCCACATACAGCGCTGCATTTTGGGGTTACCCCATAATTTATTAATTCACTGCCAATGGAAGTGTAGGTTTTTCAACCTTACAGATAGTCTAAACAATGTGGCCCTGAACAACCTTGTGTATATATCTTTTCATATTTTCATTAGGATGCATTCCTAGGAGAATTTCATTACTTCCTTAGAGGAAATTCCTAGAAGTGCAGGTGCTGATCAGAGTTTTAAAAATTAAGGGGTGGAAAAGTAGAACTAAAGGAGCAAAGGAGCTCATCTCCCTCCCAACTCACCTCTGACAACCACCAATTTGTTCTTGGATTCTAAAAATCTGGTTTTGTTTGCATGTTTTGTTATATCCTACATGTAAGTAAAATCATATGGTAGTTGTTTTTCTCTGGCATATTTCGTTTGGTATAATGCCTCTAGAGGTCCATCTATGTTGTTGCAAATGGAAAGATCTCATTCTCTGTATGGTAGAGTGATATTCTACCCCCAATTCTTTATCTATTCATCTACCAGTAAATGCTTGGGTTGCTTCCACATCTTGGCTATTGTAAATAAAGCTGCCATAAGCTTAGGGGTGCATATATTTTTCAAATCTGTGTTTTCATTTCTTTAAATATTCAGGATTGGAATTACTGGATCATACACTATTTCTATTTTCAATTTTTTAAGGAATTACCATATAGTTTTCCACAGTGGTTGCACCAAGTACATTTCTACCAACAGTGCACTAGGGGGTTCCCTTCACTTTATATCCTTGCCAACATTTGTTATGTCTTACTTTTTTGATACCAGCCATTCGGCCTGGTGTGAGGTGATACCTCACTGTGGTTTTGATTTGCATTTCCCTCATAATTAGTGAGGTTGAGCATTTTTTTCATGTGTCTGTTGGCCATCTGTATGTCTTCTTTGGAAAAATGTCTATTCAGGTCCTCTACCCATTTTGTTTTTTCTTTAAATATTTATTTATTTGAAAGAGAGAGAGAGAGAGAGAGAACGCATGCACACACTCAAGTGGAGGGAGGAGCAGAGGGAGAGAGAGAGAATATCAAGTAGATGACCCTGCCACCTCGCCCCACCCCAGGTGAGTAAGGAGCCGCACATAGGGCTTCATCCCACAACCCATGAGATCATGACTTGAGCTGAAATCATGAGTCACATGCTCAACTGATTGAGCCACCCAGGTGCCCCTCCTCTACCTGTTTTCAATTGAAATTTTTTTTTTTTTGGTGTTGAGATGAATTAAATTCTTTATATATTTGGATATTAACCATTTACAGGGCATATCATTTACAAATATCTTCTCCCATTCACTAGGCTCCCTTTTTGTTTTGTTGATGGTTTTTTTTGTTGTGCAAAAGTTCTTTATTTGGTGTAGTCCCAACAGTTTATTTTTGCTTTTGTTTCCCATGCCTAAGGAGACATATCTATAAATACACTGATAGATATGATGTCCATGAGATTACGGTTTATATTTTCTTTTAGGAATTTTATGGTTTCAGGTCTCACATTTAGGTCTTTAATCCATTTTGAGTTTATTTTTGTGTGTGGTGTAAGAGTGATTCCATCCTAAACATTTTTTGCTCATGGCAATAAAAATTAGTCCAATGTTTCTGTAATGTGTCAAAGACCAAATAGATTAATTTTAATCCAACAATTCTACTTCTGTAGCTCTGTCTTTTCTTAGGAAATAATCCAGTACTATATACCCTACCTATACAAGTCTGCTTCTGGTTGCTGACATTCTATCACAGCTATGAGGGTGTCCAAACTGGCAACTGTTTGTAATACTGCTGTTTCTGGAACTGCCACGTGGGTCTGGGAAAATTTAAAAAAAGAAAAAAGAAAAAAAAAAAGGATTACATTGCAGTTTCAGGATCCAAATGGGACCTCAGATAACATCTATTTCAAATCTCTTTTCAGATTAAATCATTGTACATTGTACTTGAGATCACTTAGCTAGATAGCAGAGAAGAAAGAAGACTGGTAAATAAAAAACAGCAAAAGGAGATACTATGATTACCTGTCTATATGGGCTATTTGCATATAAAAAAAATTAAGTCTGTATTAACAGTCACTATTTGCTCAAAGTTTATTATAAAGCTATTTAATAGGAAAAATATTAATTTTCACTTTCATATTCTGAAAACTCAGAACAATTTAAAGGTGTCTCTTATCCAAAAAAGCACCAAAATATTAAAGGATTTTTCCTAAAAACACCTTCCATTTTTCTTTAACTTGATTAAATCACGAGGCTACACTTGAAATAAATACATAACATTATTTCTTTTAAAAAAGTTTATAATTTTTAAAAGTTTTAGTGATTTAACAAATTTCTTCCTTCGCTGATCAAAGGAAAATGTCACTACAACCCAAAAACATTTGCTCACCCAGAGCAACATTATACATATGCATGTACAAACCTTCAAGTTAGTTTCTCCATCCAAACTAGCAGTCGTAACGTGACAAGAACCATCAAGTCGATCTGAGGACAGAAGCACCAAATCTGCAGGGAAAATTTCATCTTTGGCTATTCGAACAATATCACCCACCTATGAGGAATTATGGGGGAAAAGTAAATATATAGATTTTACAAGGCAGAGACTTATTTTTACTGAGTTCTAAACAGATGGCCTATCACAATATTTCAAGGTAGGAAAATAGGGTTTTAACTAAAATAGAATCAGATTAGAATTTGTGATACCAAAATATAATTGATATCCATTATTTACTGAACACATACCCGTATGTTTTTTGATCTAGTTTTTACAAGGCCACCACTTCGAACAACATAAACAGGAGCTCCATTTACTTCATTATCTGAGTTATGTCGTAACCAATCTTCATATCCCTGTAAATATCAAAAGAACAAAAAAAACCTTATTAAATATAATTAGAAGATATTTTTATCACATGAGAAGAAGAAACATAAAAACTTCCTCAAAACATTTCATTCACCAGAATTATATTAGGCTAGTTTGATGCACATACTCATAGGTATTTGACATTCATTCCTATAAGAAACACTCTCTTCTGGGAAAACGTTCCTGGTTTTCATAGTACTTCTCTAGGCCTTACAGAAGGATCCTACTATGTCACCCTTATGGGCCCTTTTCTTCACCCTTCACTTTCTCACTAGGATTTCTAACTATCCCCGTGTCTTCAAAAAACCCTGAAATTTGTATCTTTAGCCCACCTCTCTCTTCCAGACTCTAAATCTGAATATTCAACTGCATTCTTAATATCTCCATTTTGATGTGTCATAGTAAACACTTCAAAACTAAATTGATCATGTTATCCCTCCGAATCTGTTGCATTTCCAATGTTTCCCATCTTGACAAATGACATCAACATCTACTGAATTGCTCTTAGCAGAAATCTGAGGAGTCATTCTTAATTCTTACCTTTTCCTAACACCTATTCAATCTTTTGGTAACTTCTACTCCTTCTATGTAAAAAGGATATTTTCATCATAAAATATAAATTCACAAAGCATAGACGACAGAGAAAGAAATGAATAGATTTTTTTTAAGGTTTTATTTATTTATTTGAGAGAGAGACAGAAATCGTGACAAGAGATAGTGAGAGGCAGCAAGAACAGGAAGAACTGGGAGAAGCGGGAGAAGCAGGCTCCCCGCTGAGCAGAGAGCACAACGACCTGGACTTTAATGGAAGGTAGACATTTAATCTACTGAACCACCCAGGTGCCGCAAAATGAACAGATTTTGAAATGAGGTCAAGTTCTTTTACTTTCTTAAACAACAGACCAACAGAAGTAATTATAGTATGTACTTTGAAAAAATATGGTAGGGCTATATGCATCATCATTAAAAAGGGGGCACAGACAAAAGAATTTCAGAAAGAATACTTTGATTAAATGTTTAAGGACTGGCAATTTTTTTTTAAAGTAAAAAAGACTTCTTGTGCTATTTTAGACAAAATTCAAGAATTCAGGGGTGTAGCATATGTATAGACAACGGAATGATATTCAAGAGATAGCATTAAGTGATAAAAATAAAGGTACACAATGTGTTGTGTTCTATCGTATCATATAGGAAAAAAATATGCCTGCCTATGTGAATATTCTGCATAAATATCAGGACTAATGTACAAATATATCAGGAGAAGAAAACAGGGGACTGGAGGGTCAATATTATATGCTATTTTGTACTGTTTCAGTTTTTGAAAACTATGTGTATCTATTACCTAAAAATATAACGCTATAAAATACAAAGCAAATATAAGGATTGCTTTGAAGGTCTATTTTTTTTTTCAGGGGGAAACCTTTTGAGGAAGCACTCTTAAGATACTTAACTTACACTGACCTCATTTAAGATGTGGCATGTCAATTTTAGAGAAATTTGAGAGCCAAAATATCTTCTGAAACTGTCAAGAAGTACAATTCTTTCCATAGTCAGATGACATTAACAGCTGAGCAACAATGATAAAAACATCATCTTTTAAATACAAATTCACAAATTCTAATCTACCCTACATATTACTGATTGCCAGATTAATGTTTCCAAAATATCGTTTTAATTCACTATCGTTTTCAAAATCCCTGAAAACTCTCAATGCTTACAGCAAAGAATCTTCCAGCCTCTTTAATTTAGTACCAATCTACATTTCCAGTATTATCTTTAAATACTTCCCTCTAGAGGGTCAAACATTTAGTCAGACATGTCATTCCCCAAAACAGGCCTTGGCTTTTCTTGCATTTAGCCTTTGCCTGAGTTGTTTGTTTCTATCTCGTCTTCTTCACCAACTGTCATTTACCAATATTCCAAGGTTCCTTTTAATTATTTATTTCACAAAACCTCCCTGATTATCTAGATGAAGTGTTCCATCCTTTCTCTGAACACCTACAGCTCATTGGTTTTTACTAGTACTTTATTTAAACTGTAATTATTATTGTATTTGGTCTTACCTTTCCTACTTCACAAGTTTTAGGTTCACAGACGGTAAAGACTGATACTTACCAGAACACTATCTTACAACTAGAGAGAAGACTTAATATGTATGAATGGAAGAAGCTAAAAAACAAAATAACATCTTCGTTCATATTAAAGTGTAAGTAATTGATAATAAAGCTTTTCCTATTTTGATAAAAGCACAAAGGCTTTTTAAAAAGTGCAAAGAGAAGGAAGGAAGATTGGAACACAGCAACTTTCACTTTCATAATTTTTCCAAAATTCATTCCACTAATCTGTAGTAATATATATATATATAAACCTGAACAGTAAACACTGGATGTTTACTGAATGAACAAAACTTGGGAACGGTTACTGCACAAGAGGAAAGTCTGAGTTCTGAAACTCTTTCTGAAAAAGGGAGAAAATCCTTATAGATCAAATTTTCTCTTTGAAAATTATGACCTTTCGGATCCCTGGGTGGCGCAGTGGTTTGGCACCTGCCTTTGGCCCAGGGCGTGATTCTGGAGACCCGGGATCGAATTCCACATCGGGCTCCCGGTGCATGGAGCCTGCTTCTCCCTCTGCCTATGTCTCTGCCTCTCTCTCTCTCATTCTGTGACTATCATAAATAAATAAAAAATTAAAAAAAAAAAAAGAAAATTATGACCTTTCATATTTCTACTTTTGTCTTAGTTATCAAAAAGCTCTCAAGTAAATTTAGTACTCAACTGCAACAGCCATACCAGTACAGGTTTGAGGTATAATCTTCCTATTTCCTATCTTTAGATTTTACATGTTGTACTTAACTCATTTTGAAAGATAACAGGTTGTCAATTGTTATTGTCATATTAAATTCTCTCATTTTGCAGATATAAATTTACCACTATTTATCAACTCAATTAATGGCATCATATTTCAATTAAACTCAGTCTATATTTGGCCAAATATATTTGGATATCAGGGCAAGAAGGTTCACATTTTACATTGCTTTAGAAAATACTCAATAGGTTTATTCATTCACTCATTCATCTATCAAACATATGTTTATTGAAGGCCCAACATGTACATGACTCATAGAGCTAAACATTCAAATGAAGGTAACAGATAACCTATAAATATTTATTTAATAGAATAGGTAGTGACAAATGATATGAAGAAAAAAGACCAGATCATGGAATGAGAGAGGGAAATGGTGGTCAGGAAAAACCTAAGATATCAATATGAAGATGCTGCACAAACATTTGTATATGTGTCTGGAATTCAGGGAATAGTTTCAGGATACATATTGTTTTGAGAACCATCAACATATAAATGCTACTATAACCCACTAGACTAAATGAAATCACCTAAAAAGTAAAGTATATATAGAAAAGAGGTCCAGAGACAAATATATGTTACTTCAATGAAATAAATGACACCTACAAAACCAAGTAAATATGTAACTGTATGAAGTGATTTCAATGCTTATTGAGTTGCACAAATTCTAGCTTCCAACAGAACAGTGAAAGGAAATCAAACTTCATGAAAGTAGTAGCATGATATTCTGACACACTAGATATATAACATAACTGTTAATCTATAGATTCCTCTTAACATTCTATGTAAGTAATAAACAACATACTACATCCCAGAATTATAGAATTTTTGTCAATTTTATTTCTATGCCAATTTAAATCTTATCCCTAAATCTTATAAAATGGAAAGTTATCATATTTACAACAGAAAATTCAATTAACTTTCTTTCAAGTGGAAGGATCATTTATTTAACTGGGCCTCTGACATGATTTTTTGAGAAGTTAGAGTGACTATATACAAATGAAATTTCTATGAATGTCTTTATTTCTTACTCAGCCTTTGTATCTAATAATCTTGCTTTTCTATACCTACATCTTAGTATTAGTTCGAGATTTGGTTGAAGCTATTTCCCCTAGGGTATTACTTTATATAAAAATCAACATCACCAGGGAAAGCTGTAGAACGTAGAGAAACACTATATAATTTTTATTAAAAATGGTCATGCCAAAAGTACATGCTCCACTACCTAGAAATATATCTTTTGAATTGTACTTCCTTTAAATATTGCCAAACCTACAAAGATGATTATAATAATCAATCTGTTTTTTTTTTAATCTGTTTCATATATAAATTGCCTTGTACACATAAAATGTTTGTTTTGGGTGCTTCCTAGGTGTGTCCAGGGAACAACATATTTTCACAATGGTAATTATTCCATGAGTACCTAGTAGACGGAATATAAAAGTGGTTTAACTCAGTTTAATTTTACCATATGCAATACCAAACAAATTTGTTGCTTTCTTATGGGAATTATTTTCACAACAATAAATGTTAGTTTGAAGTGGAAATATCTAGCAACTTCTAAATGACTTGGGGGGGAATAGAAAGTATTTTCATACCTGCTTTATGGCAGTTACTGTTATCACAAAGAATAATGGAAGTCCACTGGTGATTGGACTGGTAGGTGTATCAATCATAAGCTAGATTTTAAACAACAACAAAAAAATGCAGAATATTATTATTTTCATATTGTACACGCCACACTATTAACATCTAAAATCTCATACTGGGAATTCTGAGAACACTATATAAAGTGTATATCATTGTCCAAAGTAAAAAATAATAGGAGAAGGATATCATGCTCAGAGTTTAGTTTACAGTTTCACCAAATTCACTTTGTTGGCTATTATATGAAGTTAGTAGAGTATCTTTCATACCCACAAAAATTGCTAGAATGGACTCAATCACTCTGCCTTTTAAACAGAGTACTTAAGGTCTTCCTCCTCAGTATTTGCCTAGAAGCAGAGCTATAGCTGCTCAGAGCCTCATTTTACATTTCTTTGCCCCTCCTAGTAAATGCTGAAAAGTCTGTCAGCAATTTTACCCTGGAATTCAGAACAAATTTACCACTTAAGAGAGAACAAGGGATGGCACGAGGAAAAGGATTTTTTTCTACAGTGATTCTGTTACATATACAGAGCCAGAGGGGTAGAGCTCGGAAAATGATGCCATAATTATGATCTAAATCATACAACTGAGGTTTTAATAAATTGCGGGAGAAATTTTTGCAGTAATTATGTTTGGTTAGTTTAAAAAAATGGATCTAATGGCTTATTAATGCTCCTTTACTCTGAATAGGCCAATTAAATTAGTTCTATTCCACAGACAAGCTGAATTTCTGATCTTAGGTAGTAATTTCACAAATGCATGGGTTATGTGGACATGTTTAGTTTAAATTCTCACTTTTCCAAGAAAACCAAGCTGATGTTCTATTGACAGAAAATCAAAAGTTCCTTCTCTGTTCATGAAGGAAAGCAATTTTTTTAAAAAGTAAATAAATGTTTCCTTAAGCTTTAAAGTAATCAGTTGGCAAGTTTTTTCTTCTTCTAAAATTCCAGGTTTTATGAGAAAAAGTTCAGAATTTACACAAAAATTCAATGCCACACTAAAAGAGACTGCTAATGCATCATCATCAAAGAATAACCCCTTTAAAAGAAAACATTATAAAAATCATTATTTTTAAATCTTGACTTATACTCAAGTTTTATAAGCTCTTCTCTTGATACCTTGATATTAGAGGAAAAAAAGCACAATGTGAAAATTAAGAAACTGTAAAAGAGTTTATAATGAATACAGATTTAAGAAAATAGTCCCCAGAATAAAAATCTATACTCATGGGGATTCTTAAAAATTACAATAAAAAAAGTAAAATAAAAATAAAATTTCAACTGAAAACAAAGGAAAAGCCAAAGAAAGATTTTTCTTGGACAAGACGGTTCCATAGGCAAAGATGTGCCAAAAACATGTGCTGTATATTAAAAGCCAAAATATTTATGTCTTGAGGCAGAGCAACTGAAATATAAAATTGGTTTTATGGTTATTAGCACCACAGCATATCAGTGATGAAACAAAATAAAATTAATCTTAAAATTCAGAGGCTATTTTTCAGGAATCTGCATGTGGTTTAAATCATGACATTCACTGATTACAATGGGGAAGCTCTGCAGAAAAAAAAAATGGTCTCAAAGTCAAATAATTTAGAATGCAATGTAACTTTTCCCTAAAGATATATTTCTAGAAATCATTCTATAAACTTAATCTATTGAATGATAAATCTTACCTGAACCAAAAATATAATAAGAAAATAAAAGTTTGCCACTCTTCTGAATTGTTCAAATAAATTTTTTGGAACAAAATTCCATACAGTATACTAAAAAAAAGAGAGAGAGATGGATAAATTAATATTTAAAATAAGATACATTGTATTGATGTAATAGTAAGAAAAGTAAAATCAGACTAAGTTCTTAGACAAATTATGTAACTCTTGATGCTACAAATATTACCTAGCTTTTAAGAGTTCCAGAACCTTTATTCTATTCTTTTTTTCTTTCTTTTTTTATTTGTTTAATTTATCCAGATTCAGCTTTATTCTGAATTAACCACCTATCAAGGATATACGTCAAAAGAGTAGAAAAAGATGAAGGAGCCAGCCAATCAAAAAAAAGTTCCCTGGCAAGTGGGAGGGACAGCATATGGTTAGGAGCCCTATTTAGGGAAGGAAATGTCCAGGTCATGAATTTATAGGCAATTTTAATATAATTAAAAAAGATAAGATAAACTGGAACCTATCCATTTTGCTACTATTAAATTCTTGAGTTTTTAGAAGTTGGAGATGGCAGATCTAAAACATTTAATAATTTATTTTGGACTTTGGTTACACAAAACTGAACTAATGTTAAAAATAAATAAGAGCTGATAAAAATGCTGACACTAGATACAATTTGTTTCCTATTTTATTTAGCTCAGTCTCAGAAATAAAGAAAATGGTATAATTCATTATTCTTTGTTAAGTACAGAATATGGAAAAATAACCTAGTGTGTGAAAAAGATTTAAAAATACATAAGTGATCACTGGTATAACGACCAAGAATATTTCATAAAGGCATGAAAATTTGTCACAATGTCAATTATTAAAGTAAGACAGTCACTAAATGACCTTAGAGCAATCTCTCTGTACCCTACTTTGTGCCTCTATGAAATGAGGATAATAAAACCGTATCATATAGGGTTATCAGAAAGTTTACATGAGCTAATATATTTATGAAGCATCTAGGACAGAAACTCACTCATACTAACCTTTATGTGTCTGTTGTTATATTATTAATCAGCACATAAGTAGGGAAAAACAGTGGAAACTTTACTTGTGTCACTAACTGCTCACTACACAACTTCATATATGAAACAGGAAAACACTTTGTAGCACTGTTACCTTATCCTATACACATTCTCTCAGTAGAATGTAAGATCCTCCAGGCTAGGAACATTGTTTTATTTACTGCTCTATCTTCAGCACTTATCCCTACTACTCCATACATAGTTGAAGATCAAAACTTAAGGAGAATATACAAATACAAATGTATTTGTATATGTATGTATACATATATACATACTTAAGGTTGAAATAAATTTTTTTTAGATACTGATGTCAGGCAATGAAGCCTTAATGGTTATTGACTATTTAAAAGTTTCTCAAGAGGCAATTTACCTAATTTTCTCTGGTGCAAAGTAAGATGGTTCTAACATCTGAATTTTCTTAGTTGAAAAATTCACTTCTTAATCAGTTGTTTGAGACCTGAAATATCTTTTCCCATATGAAGAATTTTATAAGTAGGGTTAGGTTCCCAGAAGAGCCCACAAAGGCCAGTTTGACCCACGGATATATAAAGAACAGTATAATACCTAACAAAATTTCTTTCAGGTGAAATTATATTTTCAGTTCTAATCTGAAATATCTGAAACATATTTTCCTTTGGTAGTGGTACCACCAGTGACTCCAGAATCTGGGGTTGGGGATTACGTTCAGGGCTCTGGAGAGAAGAGAGGTAGATGCCTTCTAGTCACTGCTCAATGTGCACATGAGATGGTAACTTTGGGTCATATCATCTCCAGCTGACCTTAACTAGAATAAAAACACATTTGTCCCTACAGGGGTCAGAGTATTCCAGGTAACTCCCTTGGTCACCAAATCAAATACACAAAACTTCATGGGAGTCAAGTTGGCAATGTCCTAGGTTTATATCAATCTATTTAAATTGTAACAATAACAACATGTTTTGTCTTCTAGAATCTCAAAAAGAACAATTACATAAATTAAAAGTAAGGTAATTGGTTTCAGGATATTTTCTTTGGCTAGTTCAACAATACATGGAAAAACTCAGAGTAAATAAAAATTTCTTATAAAAATCAGCTTACAAATATTAGGAATTGTTGTTTCCAGGTTTTCTAAAATACAAATATATTAACAGACCGAACAAGTCTAAATTCTGTGCTTACCCTATCTTATGTAGATGAGGAACTACAGTAGAATAAACATTAAACAATATAAAAATATTCTAAGGAAAAATAATGATTATGCTTTAAAATTATTTCAGTTATTATGTAATATGGTCAATAAAAATAGAAGTGTAACTTCTTTAGAGCTATGTATATGACTATACAATAGGCCCTTTTTCCCTCAAGTTCTGACATTAGTAAGAAAACCAAAACATAGTTATGAAACTAAATCTTTTCAAACCAGTTGAAATTTAAGATAAGTTAGTTACTATGGTAAGTTAAGCAAGGAGATTGTACTTACAATGTGCAAGACACTTGTACTATAAGAGGAATAAAAATTTTAATATTAGGGAAATTAAGAATAAAATATCAATAGCTATATTCATAAATAAAGTAAATGAAGAAATACATAAAGAATTAAAATGAAAAGCAGTCAGTGACGGGCACCTGAGCATCTGCCTTTTGGCTCAGGTCGTGATCCTGGGTCTGGGGATCAAGTCCCACATCAGGCTCCCCAGAGGAGCCTGCTTCTCCCTCTGCCTATGTCTCTGCCTCTCTCATAAATGAATACAGTCTTAAAAAAAAATGGACACTGTCTATATAAATACCCACATTCCTGAATCTGTGGTCAAAAACATGAATTTTACATTTCCATAAAAACATGAAATCTACAATCTCTGCAGAAACATAAAATCTACATTTAAAAACATGGTTATCGGGCAGTCTGGATGGCTCAGCGGTTTAGTGGTGCCTTCGGCCCGGGGCCTGATCCTGAAGACCCGGGATCAAGTACCATGTCAGTTTCCCTGCATGGAGCCTGCTTCTCCCTCTGCCTGTGTCTCTGCCTCTCTCTCTCTCTCTCTCTCTCCTGTGTCTCTCATGAACAAACATAAAATCTTTAAAAAATAAAAAAAATAAAAATAAAAACATGGTTATCAACATAACATCACAGCAAAGTCAAAGTAGTTGAGAAGTTCAACATGGGCTTATGCAATAGCAGGTAATCTGGTTTGGAAGGATACATGAGAAAGTGTGAGAAAGCAGTAGTGGAACAATAAGGGAGTAATGAGAGAGAAAGTCTTCAGACGCTAAAAAAAAAGGGGGGGGCATGGTTATGTAAATATCTACATTTTTGAAACTGTGATCATAAACAATACTGCTGCTTAAGAATACAATCATATAAAAATATTTAATCCCAAAAAAGTTTTCCAGGACACTCAGCTTTCAATACTGGCAGAGGACTAAAGTGGTCTTATAACTCCCAGCAGAAAAGTTACAAAAACCAGATTTTAAAAATGGGTCCTAGAAAGTATCCGAAATACAGATAGAAACTGGAAAAGAGTTTAATTTAAAAAATGGACAGAAAAAATGGAAGGAATATGAATTGTGAACTATGGCTTCTTACCCTGCAGACACTATTCAGCTCTCACGGTTTGTGACAGCAAACCATAAGGGAAAACTACACTCTTACCACAAAATATGACAGAGATTTGAGTTCAGGGATGGAAAAATAGATGGAAATTTAAAGGGAAAATACTGTAGTGAAAGAACCATGCAAGGGAAATGACCCAAATTCAGAATGCAAACTATCCAATCCCAGGCTGACAGCTAAACTCTGCAGCAAAAGGGAGTGAACTACTGATATGTGCAACAACAAAGATGAATCTCAGGATAACTGTTATGTACAAAGAAACCAGACAAAGAAGACTCACACTATATGACTGTATTTATATGAAATTCTAGAAACGACAAAACTATTGTTATAGAAAGCAGATCAGTGGTTGCTAGTGCTAGAGGCATGGAGGAAGGGGACTGGCTGCTAACTTTTTAGTAATGGATATATTCTATATCTTGATTTGTGGTGGTCACATGTTGTTATACACTTGTCAAAACTCATCAAATTATACACTTAAAATTGGTGAATTTTACTATATTTAAATTATACTCAAAGTTTAAAAAAATTTTCAAGGACTTTTTAAAAAAAGATTTTATTTTTATTATTTTTTGAGAGTGTGTGTGTGTATACATGACGTGTGTGTGTGTTAGTGTGAAGAGGGGTAGAGGGAGAGGGAGAGGAAGAGGGGAAGAATATTAAGCAGACTCTGCACCAAGTGCTGAGTCCAATGCAGGGCTCCATCCCATGACCCCAAGACCCTGACCTGAGCCGAAACTAAGAGTCAGACACTCAAGCAACTGAGCCACCCAGGCACCCCTCAAGAAGGACTTTTATTTCTTGCATAATTTACTAAGAACTGTGTCATTAATCTAAAGCTCTTCTATTACCCTAGATTCTAATAAATCTACTTCCTGCCCTCTGCTTTACAACCACTGTCCAAAATGACAGATGTCACTAATAGGTATGTTGCATATGTAAATAATGTGAAAGATGAAAAAAGGGCAGAACAAAGAAAGCTTGGCCTAAGACAATATCCTTGGAAAGATGAGATTAGGACTTCAGAGGAAAAATTAGCCATTCTGGAAGGGAGAGGAGGACAATACAAAGATGCTTCTTAAGCAAGAGCAATGATCTAAGGAGAACTTTACCCTTAGTCTCTTTGATTCATATTCTCTCTAACTGCACTGTCCAACAGGTAACCACTAATTGCATATGGCTAACATTTAAATTAAAGTAAATTAAAATTTCATTAAAAATTAGGTTCTTGGGCAGCCCAGGTGGCTCAGTGGTTTAGCACCACCTCCAGCCCAGGGCGTGATCCTGGAGACCCAGAATTGAGTCCGGCGTCGGGCTCCCTGCATGAAGTCTATCTCCCTCTGCCTGTGCCTCTGCCTTTCTCTCTCTCGCTCTGTGTCTCTCATGAATAAATAAATAAAATCTAAAAAAAAAAAAAAAAAAAAAAATTAGGTTCTTCAGTTGCATTAGCCACATTTCAAGGTCTAACTAGCCCTATATAGTTACTGGCTATCATAGCAGACAGCATAGAAAATGTTTCCTCTAGCAGGAGAGAAAATTAATTCTATTGGGACAGTATTACTCCGTAATTTTCAATTTCAAAATAAACTAAGACATCTTAAAATATCATAGAGAAAAAAATGAAATGAGGAAAAATACGTGAGTGAAGCAGTACCTTGGTACTATAAAATGTTTACAGAGAAGTAGTAAAATTGGAGGAAGTCAGGCTTTAAAGTCACACAGAACTGAGTTCAAACTCCAATCTTGTGACTTACTAATATGCAACCCTAGGTAAATTATTTCCCAATGCTTTAATTGAAGAAGCAAATATAAAATAATCATAACACTTTATAAAAGCTACCTCAGAGTTCTAAGAATTAAATAATATGAGATGATGTACCTAATACAGCACCTGGAACACAGTATAAATACTAGTTCCTCAGTTTAATTGCAACTAAGGATAATTTTTGGCATGCTAGTTATCTGGTATTAGCAATTGGCAACTCCTTTTATTCTACAGTTCACAATTTTGGTTAAGATAAATTTGCCAACCACAATTCCCTTGAATTTTTAAGGATATAAATGTATACTAGAATACACAAATCACTTTTCAAAACAAAATGGAACATACCTATAGTTTTAATGTTGTGTTCATGCTTACCTTAGATGAAATGATCCGGTTATCTATAAATTTCTGAGGTGTGTAAAGGCCATTCTGAGGAAACCTGTTGGCTATGTAAATAGTTCTTGTGTCACTTTGATGTGGTGGGTCAAAACCCTAAGACCAAGCGAAAGAAAAATATTGATCAACAAGGTTAGTTATGATTCTTTACTGGTGGTTTTATTTAACTAATCAGATTGTACATATTATTACTGGACTTGAACTACATATAGGCTCAATCTATCTAATTCTTAGCAGAGTTAAGCCATATATATTTTTCTTTCTCAGGTAAACTAGTGTATTATCTTCAAGTATAAATTAACTAGATAATACATCTGGTAACGAAAAATAATCTATACTCTATTAGAAATGCTATCAAAAGGGGGAAAAAATCATGCAGAGGATCTACAGAAGCATTTGAGGCCAAAATTTAATTCTCGTGGGTTCCATGTCTTTCTTAAGATGGATTCCTACTAAGTGATGTGGAAATCCTGTGTAGCAATGGCCTAGTCAGCACCTACCATATTTGATGACAAAAGTTTATTATTTTATTTCTTCCACACCCAGATCAACTTGGGTTTCAAAGAGCTTTGATCCCACAGGACTCACAATGCATTGGATAGGGTCTCGCTAAGATTCATTCCGTACAAAAAAAAAAAAAAAAAAAAAGATTCATTCCATACAATCATCTCTTTGTGCTAGTCATACTATCAACCTGAACTATGGATATAGAATTCTGGCCTGATAATTGGGAAACCATCTCTCAAGGTACATTTAGTAATGATATCCAGTGTAAAAGTTTTCACTGGAACAAGAATACTGTTACTCCATTCCCACAGTATTTTCCACTTTTCAGATGGCAAGTGAATCTTCAATACTCCTTTGGCAGATCTTGGAGATACTTTGACAGGCTGAAAGTAACCACCAAAAGCAAGGCCTTTTGGGGGGCTTCTATCTGGTAATGATTTGAAATTTCTCAGATTTTCATTTTTTTCATTGTGGTCAATAGCTATTTACTATGGCTACTATATTATTAAAAAGTTAACTAAAGTTGGTATTCTTAATATAATGATCCACTTGTAGATATTAAGGACTCTACTTTAGTAATCTACTAAGTGATGTGACTGCCATTCAATGCTTAGCATCCCTGTAAAATTTCCATTAAGCACATACATACCGACAGTGGAAATTCCCATATTACCTATAGGTATATTTTGTTTAGTACATCAGAATATTAACAGTGCTATGTTTAGGTTTTAACTGCTCTTATTTGTGGTTTTAAAACAGCTAGTACAAGACTGTGAAAATTAAATGCATTTGTATGCTCCATAAAAAAACCATGAAGTTTCATTTTATTTGTTTATGCTATTTATAGTGATGACCACATTTTGTGGATGTGAATGTGCCATTATGTGTCTGATTTCAAAATCAGTTTCTTCAAAGATAAAATGTGGCATGCATATTTATCTTCCTCATAAATTCTCCTTTAAACATTTCACAATTGTTCCTTATAATTATTCATGGGGGGATAAAGGCAGGCCTCAAAATTGGAGGTGGAACTTACTGCTTTATCTAGAATATTGCAATCATCTTAAAGATATATACCATTTATCCATTCAACAAATCTTTATTGAGTTTAAGTACCATGTTGATCCATGCAGAATCATGCGACTTGTTAATTACTCAAGTAAATCATAATATGCTCCAACTCCATAAATAAATGAATAGACAAAGAGTTTGCATGCTACTGCTATAATCTATGGCTGTATTTCTCAAAGGGCTTCATCGGAAGTTTGCCAATAAAGGTCATAAAGTCATAAAGTTACAAGAGGGACAGACACACAGGTAACTGGAACATTAGACCGCACGAAGCATATTTATTCCACATTCACTCTGTAACCATGTAAAAAGAACAGTAAGTTACATACCATGTATGTAAGTTTTGGGGATAAATTAAAGAAGAAAAAAGAAATTTGTGGTTCTGAAAGAATATGTAAATCTTTTTTTTCTTTGAAGAGAGACAGAGCACACATGCATCTGTGTGCACATGAAGGGGGCGCAGAGGGAGAGAGACAAAGAGAATCTTAAACAGGCTCCATGCTCTGTGTGGAGCCCAATACAAAGCTTGATCTCATGACTGGGAGATCACAACCTGAGCCAAAACCAAGAGTCAGATGACTGATCCACCTAAGCACTCTAACAATATGTAAATCTTTAAGATGTCAAGACAATTGAGACTGAGAACCACTGATGCAGAATTTTATTTTTTGCTAAATTCTACCAAGACCGGAATGTATTACTACTACATCTAAAGTTAAGAAACAAAAAGCAAAACAGAGACTTCACCAAGTTATATATGTTATTTATATACATTACTATTACAACATCTCATTCATGGCCTTCTAGGAAGCAAATACTCATCCTTCTCTATTCATCTCTATTGGCTATACCAGTAATCACATACTAAAGTTTTGAAACTTCTTAGATTTCTACAATTATTTCAAGGGGATATATTGAGATATTTCAAAAATAAAATCAATTTTAAATTAAGCTGAATTTTAAATGCAGAATAACTATATTCCAAAATATCATAATTTAACATAATTCCAAAAGGAGAATGACAAAGTTTCCCTTATTTCCAAAGATGCTATAATGTCCACTTAAACATTTTCAGTTTTTTCAGGTGTTAATTAATTCACCTGATCTCATTCAATCATTTTATAATCAATGGTATGCCTATATGTGTGTGTATTTTTTCTACACAAAATAAATTTTATACTTATATTTATGACTGTATAAATTTTATATTAGTTGTATAGGGACAGCTAGATGTCCTTTATGGAAAAAACCTCTAACACTTCAGTTCATTAGCATCACCTTCTCTGCAACAAATTAAGCCAACCACAAACAATAAAAATAAAAGAACAAAACTTCCCCAAAATAAAGAGAGTGACTTATAGAAGGATCTATAAATGGGTTTCAGGTCTATGAATCTCTGAAAATGTATGCAAATTTGCAAAACGTGCATTTTTCTGGTGAGAGTGAGATTACTCAGCCAACAGAAAGGATGAATACCTACCATTTACATTGATATGCATGGAACTGGAGGGTACTATGCTAAGTAAAATAAGTCAATCGGAGAAAGACAATTATCATATACTTTCATTCATATACAGAATTTATGAAATAGTGCAGAGGACTGTAACGGAAGGAGGGGAAACTGAATGGGAAAAAATCAGAGAGGGAGACAAACCATGAGAGACTCTTAACTCTGGGACACAAACTGAGGGTTGCTGAAGGGGAGGAAGGTGGGTGGGGGATGGGGTAACTGGGTGATGGACATTAAGAAGGACACGTGATGTGATGAGCACTGAGTGTTATACAAAACTGATGAATTACTGAAAACTACATCTGAAACTAATGATGTACTATATGTTGACTAATTGAATTTAAATAAAAAAAGAAGCTTAAAACCACTTACCTAAAGTCTTGCTCTATAATCAGTTCTCCATCTCAATATTGCAGATTTTAAAAACACAAGAGAATCTTTATGTTTCAATAACATCTCTACTCTTTTTAAAAAGGAGTCAAAACAAACATGTTATCAAAATTAACTGTATAACTATACTGTTAGTATGAGGTTAAAGTACAGTTCCACACTTTTCTAGCAAGCATTTCACCACAATTCATAGCACTGAGAAAGAAGTACAGTCTGAACTTCCTAATCACTAGGTCAAGGCTACATGCCAGGGTTGGCACACATTACATTTTCTGTTGTCATCTCAGACTACCCATTCACACCTTCCATCCCTTAATGCTAGCCTGCTCCATTTTCCTCTGATTTCATCTTGCCCTGAGCAAAGAAACTGAGATAGATTAATGCTTTTCTAATCACCCTGATTCTATTTTAATTCCTACTAAAAAATAGCATCTACGCTTTGGAAGCACACAAATTTAAACTATTTAAAAATAAAAAACTCTCATGTTCTATAAAAGTATGAAATTCAAAACCTCTTTTCAGTCTGGATTTGTGAGTATATGTTAAAGTCACAGGTATAAAAAAAAAAGTGGGTAAGGTGGAAAAAATCTCAGGATGGCTTCTTGGGGAAGAACTGACAACACATGGGATTGGTTTCAAAGAGACTCCTTCAAAAAAAAAAAAAAGATTTTATTTATTTATTCATGAGAGACACAGAGAGAGGGAGGCAGAGACACAGGCAGAGAGAGAAGCAGGCTCCATGCAGCGAGCCCAATGTGGGACTCGATCCCGGGACTCCAGGATCATGGCCTGGGCCAAAGGCAGGCGCTAAACCACTGAGCCACCCAGGGATTCCAAAGAGACTCCTTTTGTAACCACAAATTGTTGAGACCTAGGGAAATCAATCTAGCAAACAGCTTTGTAATTTTTAGAAGTTAGTCTTTGGCACATCGCAGTACTTGGAATGAATCACAACATTATACGTTTTCATACCAAATATACCAGCCTCTCCATAATCTTAGAATCTCAAAGATTTTATGAAAAATACAAACATTATGAATAAAAGCACTA
The DNA here is from genome assembly GCF_053574225.1 of Canis aureus. Taxonomy (NCBI): domain Eukaryota; kingdom Metazoa; phylum Chordata; class Mammalia; order Carnivora; family Canidae; genus Canis; species Canis aureus. The sequence continues at coordinate 20,424,579 of NC_135641.1, read as the reverse complement.
GCAAGGGACTAAAACCATAGTCTTATAATTAAAATTGCTACACTTTCTTAACGTAACTAACAAAACATCTTTAGAGTTCACAATGATCAATGTAAATTTGTGCTTCTTACTCTTATGTGATCTATTTCTTTTAAAATATAAAGAAAAGGTTTCAAAACAAACCACACACCAAAAACCCCACCAAAACTAAAAAAAAGTTCAGTCAAAATTGCAATACCACAGTTTTTAAAATAAATGAATAAAAGCTTTATTTACATCACACACTTTATTGTATGACAGAAACTAATTTTTGTTGGATGTATGCTCCAATGTATAAAGGCACATGAAAATGGCCTAGCAAAAAATATGACAGAATGATATGAAGAATGACTTAATGTATTTTACCAAATCTATAAATTTAATTGTGAATTACTGTTTACTGGACATAGACTTTAAATAAAAGATATCTAGGGGATACCTGGGTGGCTCAGCGGTTTAGCGCCTGCCTTCGGCCCAAGGCATGATCCTGGGGTCCAGGGATCGAGTCCCACATCAGGCTCCCTGCGTGGAGCCTTCTTCTCCTTCTGCCTTTGTCTCTGCCTCTCTCACTCTCTGTGTCTCTCATGAATATATAAATAAAATCTTAAAAAAAATAAAAGATACAATATGAAGATACTGTAAGGGCAAGATAATTTTACACTGTTAATAGAACAAAGGAAAGTGATAGAGAATAACTTAAAATGCTTGTGATGTAAACAAACAAAAAAATTAAACATTTTTGTTTCATGTTGAATAATTTTCATTTTAGGGCTTAAGGTTGTCTGCCATTATCATACCAGTCTGGGCTTCTAGGAACTTTGGCTTACTGTAAGGGTGGTTAGGACTGGCTTTCTAACTATAAAATATAAAATTTGGAGTGATCCTGGAGTCTAAAATTCTTAAATCATCTGTCAATGCTTTACTACAGGAAGCTCCTCTTTGAGAGGTTAGGATATTCCTTCCCAAACTTGATTTCCATTCCAACATACATCTCCAGAAAAACCCTATTTATCCTTCAAGTTTCAGCTTAAGAGTTTCCTTCTCAGTGGAGCTTTACCTGGCACTCCTTTTTCCCCAGGAACAAAGGGAGACACTTGTTATTTATTATGCCCACCAAACCTTTTACACAGTCTCATTATGGATTTTATTACATGGACTAGTAATTGTTTGCCTTTATATCAATCTCCTCCTCCAGACCAAAAGATTCTTAAAAGCAGAATGTGCCAATTAATTAACAAATATTTATTGAATGAGCGAAATTCTCTAGTTTTGAGGTTCCAAGTTTAATTTTTAAATATCTTTAACAATAACTTTCCTACCAAATTGAATTTAAATGAAAAATGAAAAACTTTAAAAGTGATTTTGTAGAGTGAAATCCACCATTACTAGTAAAAGAGAGGCTAATAAGCTTTTCACTCTGCTGTTCCTAGATTTATATTGCTTTCATCAAAGCCATTTATTATAGCTTTACAGTTGGCTGGGGTTAATTTCTGGATGTCAAAGAAACCAACTTCTACTAGGGAAATGCAAATCACAACCACAATGAGATTCACCTATCACCCATTAGAATGGCTATTATCAGAAAAACATAAAAAAACAAAACAAAAACAGAAAACAAGTAGTACTGCAAGGATGTGGAGAAATTAGAATCCTTATGCACCGCCAATGCAGTAGAAATGTAAAGTGGTAGAGCCTCTGTGGAAATATGGAGACTCTTCAAAAAGAGTAAACACAGAATAATCATATGATCCATAAATTCCACTTCTGGGTACATACTCAAAAGACACGAAAGCGAAGACTTGAACAGATATTTATACACCTATGTTCAAGGCAGTATTATTCACAATAGCCAAAAGATGGAAGCAACACAAGCATTCATCAACAGATGAATGGATAAAAATATGGCATATACATGCAATGAGCTATCATTCAGCCTTAAAAAAGGAAATTCTGGCACAATGTACAACACGGATATACCTGAAAGACATTATGCTAAGTGAAATAAGCCTGTCATGAAAGAAAAATATTGTACGATTCCTTTATTTATTTTTTTCACCATACATTTGAGAGAAAGAGAGAGTGCAAGCACATGCACAAGTAGGGAAAAGGGCAGAGAGAGAGAGAGAGAGAGAGAGGAAAGAGATCCCTGCTTAGCAGGGAGCCCAAAGCAGGGCTCAATCCCATCACTCGAGTCAAAATCAAGAGTCACTTAACCTACTGAGACACCCAGGGACCCCATATGATTCGTCTTTTATAAGAAATAGCCAAATTCAGTTTGCCAGGTGTTTAGTGACTGGAGGAATAGGGAGTATGTGTTCAATGGTTATGGAGTTTCAGTCTGGGAAGATGAAAAAGTTCAGGACATGGATGGTGATGATGGCTGCATAATAATGTGAATGTACTTAATGCTACAAAACTGTGGACTTAAAAATGGGTTTAATGGTAAAAAAAAAAAAATATATATATATATATATACACATATATATATATAAAACCACAATTAAAAATACCATTTTCAAAAAAAATTCAATTTCATCCATTTGAAATTCTCTGATGGATTTGAAGAATCCTATTTGGATATAATTCAACCATTATAATTTTGAATGTCTTTTGTTTGTTAGACTGGTGATTTCTATGTATGGCAACAGGGTCATGATAAAAAATAAATGTGTGAGGCTGTCTTACTTTCAAACAAATTTTAAAATCATAGACTAAAAACCCTAAATTTGATTTTCTGTTGTTGTTTTATCAGGTTGAACACTGCACAAAGAGTGAAACTGGTAAATCTTCTGTGATATTCAAATTAGAGACAGATGGGTAAAAATAAATTACTTTTTTTTTTTTTTAAGTGAAGAGAAAGAGCCTGCGCACGTGCACACATGTGCACACATGAACACACGCAAGCGGGGGTCAGGGAGGGGCAGAGGGGGAGAGAGAGAATCTTAATACCCTGAGATCATGATCTGGGCAGATATCAAGAGTCAGACACTTAACCAACAGAGCCATCCAGGTGCCCCTAAAAAGAAATTTCTACCCAAGTTTCTCAAATACTTCTGAGCCTTCTCCTCCTCCCATCACAATCATACACAGCAGGAGCAATGAAGATGGCTTATAGATCCTTAGAATATCAAAAGCAAGGAGTTATAACTCTTAGGCTGGAGACGTGTAGTCAATCAAAAAACATTATTTTTTTACACAGTATATCTAAAGTTTAATATTTAAAAATTATCAAGCACAGCCACAAAATTCTAAACAACATGAAAAAGCATAACAAAGTCAAAGAATAGAGACACAGGGTGAATCCTACTTAGTTATTTAGGCAAGAATTGGTGCAGCCACCCTAACTTTTAACAAACCATCACCTTCATAGTCAGTATCCATTAACATTCAGGTAAGACCTTCCACCAGCAAAAAGAGTATGACTTGCTGAAAGCTGAGATAATGTTTAGCATTTTTAGCAATAAACTATTTTTAAGTTGAGATACATAGCTCTTATAGATATAAAACTGTTGTACACTTGATAGAATACAGTCTAGTACAAACGTAAGTTTTACCTTATATGCACTACAAAACCAAAAACTTCATTTGACTCTATTGTGATATATCACTTGTGTGTGGTGCTCTAGAACTGAATCCACAGTATCTCCAAGGTAATGTCTTTACACTATATTTTCAGCAGTCTGCATTAGTGGCCATGGATTCACAATGATTATAACAACTGATTATTATGTCTACTGAAATGATGACTGCACATTTACATGCTGAAATAGATATTATTTAATATAAGTATTTCTTTGTTTTTCCTTCATATAACAACTTCAGTTTTGATGTTGATTTTTAAAAGAAGTTATTAGTGTAGTCAGGTTATATATTTAAATTTTATCACAGGAGAAGAAGGGATGAAGCATTTATAAAATACCTGTTAGGTCTGATAGGGTAGAAAAGCAACTAGGTACTAGGAAGACCAAAATATAAGTTACAAGTATTCGCTGTTTTGAGTCTATAACAGAATCCCTCAAGTTAGAAGCTGCAACTTTCACCAGAGCAGTACAGTATAGCCAGTATTCATACCAGGAAGCCACAACAAAGATTACCAAGTACAGATTTTAACAGGATAATGTATTAAGTAAAAAATTATAAACAATAACAAAAATATATTGAAGTTAAGAAATAGAGATGCTAAGTGAATCCTATTTAGCTATTTAGACAAGAATTGAAATAAAAAGAAAACAGCAGGGTGGAAAAATGGTAATTGTCTTGTTAATCTTATATGCTGAGAACCTAAGAAACCCGTTTCCGAAGAAAATAAAACATGTCTATACAAGGTTAAACAAATAGGACCCAGCAAATTTTAAAACTATTGCTACAAAAATTTAAAAATTAAACTTTAAGCAGAGAAATTATTATTTAGCAACACTGGGTCAAAATGACATAATTCTAAGAACATATTTTTGAAAAAACAGTATAGACTATTTTAGCCTATTTTCTGTTCTTCAAGGAAGCAAGCAGTTCATTTACCCTGCATATTAAAATTGTACTGATCTGCAATTCTTGACTTCTACATGTAATGAAAAGAATTTACTTTAGCATTCAGAGTATTTACTGAACACTTTCTATGTGCTCTGCAATAAGTTAAGGACCACTGATGATAAAAATAGATGACTAAGTCCCCACCCACTTGGAGCTGATAAAATGTTAGTGATTTAGGCCTTATTTACCTTAGATATCACCTAATTTCCTATTTCCACGCTCGTATTTAACATCAGAATACAATTATTTTCTGATTTCAATGTGGGACACCCTACATAAATATGTAGAAAGCAATTGGATATTTTTGTTTAGATATCAGGAAAGAGAGTTGGACTTGAGATTGGAACCCAACAAGCATAATAATGACAGTTAAAATTTAAAAAAATGTGTAAGACTGCCTATTATGAGTGTACAGAGGAAGAAGAGAATAAGGACAAGAGATGGAATTCTTAAGGCTATTACTTAAGATACACGTGGGAGAGAAGGAATAAGCAAAGGAGAAAGAGCACCAGGCAGGAAGGAAAACAGAGAACTGGTATGGCAGAAACACAGGAAGAAGTTGCAAAAAGGTATTATTTCATATGCTGTAAAGAGAGATGAGAACAGAAAAAAAAAAGAATGCTGAATTTAATAATTAGGAAATCATTGGTGGCTTCTGTCAACATAGTTTGAATAAAGTTAAAAGGGCTACAATGGATTGATTGAATGGGGGTGAAGAGAAGAGTGGGGAAGTGGGGGATAGTAATTAACGATAGCTGGATCAAATGAAAAAAAACTTTTTTAGTTTAAAAGAATCATATATTCATTCAGGGTTGAAATGAAAGATTTGATAAAGAGGCAGAAAAGTTATAGAAAAAATTACTGAAGGATCAAGGAATTGGTAAGTGTAATAGGTTATCCCAGATGGGATTTTGAAGCAAAAAAAAAAGAATATTAGTGACAAACTAACAATATCTGGGACGACCGGGTGGTTCAGTGGTTGAGCGTCTACCTCCAGCTCAGGTAGTGATCCCAGGGTCCAGTATCAGGCTCCCTGCGGGAGACTGCTTCTCCCTCTGCCTCTTTATGTCTCACATGAATAAATAAAATCTTTTAAAATAAAAGAAAGAAAAACTAACAACATCTGAATAAAGTATGGAGTTTAATAGTAATGTATTGGCTCATTAGTATAACTGTAGCCTAGTAATATAAGATGTTAACAGTAAGAGAAATTAAGTGTGGGGCACTTATGAAGCTCAATCAGTTGGGCATCCTGCTCTTGATTTTGGCTCAGGTCATGATCTCAGACTCCTTGAGATCAAGCCCTGTGTCTGTCAGGCTTGATTTGATATTCAGCGGGGAGTCTGCTTCTCTGCCCCTGCCTGGGCTCACAGGCTCTCGCACATGGTGTGTGTATGTGTGTTTGTCTCTGAAATAAATAAAATCTTACTGTAAAAAAAGAGAGAGAAACTGGGTGAAGGAAATCTACAGGAATTCTCAGTATTACCTTTGCAACTTTTCTGTAAATCTGAAACTATTCTAAGATTAAAAGATTTATTTTTTAAAAGAAAAATACAAGTCTTCAAAAACAAGTACATCTATAAATTTTAGCAAGCAAGCAAACACACACACACACACACACACACACACCACAGCCATAGATACACAACACTGGCCTAGTTTTTCTCATTTTGCATAGATCATTGGCAATTTTATCTCAATTTACAGGAAACATTATCATTAGGAAATGCATGACCTAGGAGACATTTCAAGATTGTTAAAAGCATCTTTGATTACTTAAGAATTTTTACTTTCACTGACTCCTCCTAATAAATTCCTAAGTTTATTTTTTTTCAAATTCTGCAAATATGTGCTGGAAAAAGAGCTGATCAACACTGGCAGGTGGGTACTGCACCAATTTCCTTTAAAGTTACATAAATAGGGCAGCCCCGGTGGCTCAGCGGTTTAGCGCCGCCTACAGCCTAGGGCGTGATCCTGGAGACCCGGAATCGAGTCCCACATCCGGCTCCCTGCATGGGGCCTGCTTCTCTCTCTGCCTGTGTCTCTGCCTCTCTCTCTCTCTCCTCTTTGTGTATTCTCATGAATAAATAAATATTTTTCTAAAAAAAAAGGTTACATAAAGAGAGCCACAAAGTCAGAGGGTCTCCTGCATATCTACTTTGAGGCCAATGCCTTTACGTTTAAATTTCAATAGGAAAACACACGTTAGAGAATCACTTCCCTGTATTTCAGTAGTAAAGAGTCAAGTACACCTTCACATCTTTGTTAGCATTTTTCAAATTTGTATATTAAAGAGCACAGTGGAGAACTGAGATAAGCAACAATATCTATATTTCCTTTGTAGTCCGGGAGGTGCAAGAGCAAAGAAACAATTTCCTAGGTAACAGATGATTAAGATCTGAACTGACTATATACTACTTAAACGTTATCTGCCAACTGCACTTATCACAAAGAATTCTTCAAAGCAAAATCTTAGAATACCAATATATTATACATGTTTTCATTGGGAAAAATGTGCTTGATACTATATGAGGCACTGAACCAAATTTTGGTAAAATATCCGAATATTCTGAGATACCAAACTACTTAGCATATCATTATTATATTATCCTGTAATTTAATTTTTAAAAATTCAATTTATAAATATTACGAGCATTGACTATATACTAGGTACTATGCTTGGTATAGTGAAACACCAAAATAGAAGTCAGGGCCTCTGTTCTGGATAAAATTTCATTTAGAAAAAATAAGGCCTCTTAATAAGCACAAAAAAAGAGAAACAAAATATCAAGTAAAATGAGTAAAATTTTGACTGAAATAGCAGTTAACTCATTAGATGACTGACTCACTTTTTTCTCTATAGAAAATGATCAAATACATCCTTCTGAAGAGTTAAATGTATATAGCACAATTCCATTACAGATGTAATAAAAGTTTATTAACTTTTATTAAAACGGATAACATATTTTTTCAGCAATTCCAATTTCTGTTTTAACACAACAAATTTGTCAAACTTCAAAATAATTTTTTGAGTTCCTAAGGTTCAAGACAAAAAGGAAATTAAAAACTTGAAAAACTCTCAAAAAAATTTGCCATGTTGCTCAAAACTGATTTATAGGTATTGCATTTATGGTAGATAACATTTTCAGGAGAAGCTATACATTCAGGTACATGCAAATCCTAACTTTTTATGGTACCTAAAATATTAAGTCAACTTATGAATGGCCATTGCTGAATGACTACAGGAACTCTTGATCACATCTCTCCTTTTCCTCTACAACGTGTCACTCCAGAGTACCCCAGCCACCTTCCCTTAACTCCTTTTCTAGCCTTGCCTCACCATTGAACAGATTTAAGATGGCAGGATTGGGAATGAGAAATACAGAGAAAACTGCTGCTGTTGTTAACATTCTTCTACACTGCTAAACACCCTGGAAAAACTCTCTGGGTTCAAGTCTTGCCGCTGGTATTTATTAGCTATTGACCTTGGGAAAGTCCACACTTTGAGCTCTTCCCTTTTCCTCACAAAAGTAAACATGGATAAAATACTTTTCTTTTCTTTAATTAAGAAGATGTAGCTAGGGTTAAAATAAGACAACCATTTCTATACTCAGGGGCTGAGCCTTTGGGATTCTGTATCTGGAAATAGGCAGCTTGAAGTTCAGCTCCTATGGCATGATATGGATTAATAGCACCCCTTTGTACCTGGGTCCTAGAGTCAGGTTCAATTGAAAGGAAGTTGAAAAGAGCTTTGTACCTTTAAATATGTATAAAACCTCCAAAGAGATAATATCTATTTTTTTTTTTAAAAAAAGAAAATATTCTGAGAAAAATCAAGCAGATATGCATCAAGAACAGATGAAATTGAAAGAGGTCCAATAAATTCTGGAAATAAAAACCAATCATTTAGATTAAATATCTGAGGACAGGATGAACTCTCGACGGGACACAGGCGAGAGAATTAGTGAACTGAAAGCTAGAACTAAGGAATTTAAAGTGAAAGCAGCACAGAGAAAATACATGAAAAATATGAAAAAGAAGTTAAAAGACACAGAAGACAGGTTAGTATCAAGTAAGAGTTCTTAGACTGAGAAAAACTCAGGTTGAGAAGCAATAGTTAAAGGAAGAAAACAGGCTGAAAATTTTTCTGAGTCATAGTAATATAAGCCTTGAGACTGAAAGTAGACACAAGTGCAGAGCAGGAAAAGCATGAAAAAAAAATGATAGATATAGCAAAATAAAATTGCAAAATATCAAGGACAAAGAGAGAATCTTAAAATCAATGTGACACTGATTACCAACAGTAATGACAATTAGGTTAAAAACATATATTGTACCAGCATTTATAAATGTCGAAAGGAATGGAATAAGTAGTATCTTCAATATGTTGAGTGAAAGTACATGTTAATCTAGAATTCTTATCTACCTTATTAGTGTTCAATAGTGACTACAAAATAAAGACATTAAAACTAAAACAGATCACCCTTCTAAACCCTTGCTTAAAAATTACTAAAAGAAAAAAAATTACTAAAAGATCTATCTTATTAAAAATAAAAGTAAACACAGGGAGATGAGGTACTATGCAATAAACAATGGTGAGTAAAAGAAATCACTAAATCTTTGTAGAAAAATGAGTAACTGCCAAAAATTTAGAAAATGTTTTGAGAAGAAGAACTAGGACATACATTATGGGAAAAAAAATATTTGCAAGTCATATATCTACAAAGGATCATGTATCCATAATACAAAAAATTCTTACAACTCATTAAAAAAAATTTTTTAGTGGACAAAAAGATCTGAATAGGCATTTTTCCAGAAAAGGCTAATATGGACATGTAAAGATGTTTGAGATCATTAGTTATTAGCAAAATTTAAACCAAACCACAATGATGTTCATTCCCACCAGGATAACTATAATTAAAAAGACAGACAAAACTAAGTGTTGACAAGGATATAAGACACTGGAACCCTTATACATTGCTGGTAGGAACGTAAAATGGTGCAGCCACTCTGAAAAACAGTTTGGCAATTCTTCACAAAGTTAAAGACGGAGTTACCATATGACCCAATAATTCTACTCTTTAGGTATACAGTCAAGAGAAATGAAAATATACATGGACACAAAGACTTGTACATCAGTGGTCAAAGCAGTGTTCTATGCAATAGTCAAAAGATGGAAACAAACTAAATGTTCACTAACTGATGAACATATAAACAAAACGTAGTATATCCATATAATGGATTATTATTTGACAATAAAAAGGAATGAATTACTGATACATGCTATGACATGGTTGAACCTTGAAAACATTATGCTAGGTGAAATATTATGCTAGAAAACAGTCACAAAATACCAAATACTATATGATGCCAAATACTATATGATGCCATTTCCATGAAATGTCCACAGTAGGCAAACTGATAAGAGGTGGAAAGTAGATTAGTGATTGATTAGGGCTGGAGACTAGAAGTCTAGGGGAATGGAAAGTGTAAGTTGGTTGGCAGAGAGTTTCTTTTAGGGGGTAATAAAAATGTTCTAACAATGAAATGTGGTGGTGGCTGCACAATTCTATGAGTATACTAAAAAAACTGAATACTTAAATGGGTAAACTGTATGGTATGTGAGTTAAGTTTTAACAAAGCTGGTAAAAGGGAAAAAAAGAGAATTAAACTATTACATAATAGTATTGTGGAAGGTGAGAGAAGAAATACTGGAGTTAAAACTCAAATCCCTATATTATTTGTAGGTGGATAGAGATACTCAATATACAGGCATAGGTAGAAAATAATAAAATACAATCCATAGCTTCTACTTCATCTAGAAGAAAAATATGAAAAGGAATTTATCAAATTCAATACAAAGCCAATCAAAATCCTAGACAGATTCTCCACAGAATTGGACAATCTGATTATAAATAGCATATGGAAGAGTAAAGATTAATGCAATTCTGAAAGAAAAAAAAGGACTGCTCAGCCAGATGTCAAGACTTATAAAAATATTATAATTAAGACACTGCGTAACACCCCACTTACATAAATGGATAGATGATCAAAACAAAATCAACCAGGAAACTTGTTGGCTTTGAATGACACATTATATCAGATGGATCTAACAGATATATTCAGAACAATATGTTGTTCTGAATACACATTCTTTTCAAGTGCACATGGAACATTCTCCAGAATAGATCACATATTAGGCCACAGAACAAGTCTAAACAAATTTAAAAAGATCAAAGCCATACCATACATCTTTTCTGACCATAATGCTATGAAACTAGAAATCAACCACAAGAAAAAACCTAGAAAGCACACAAATAAATGGAGGTTAAATAACATGCTACTAAACAATGAATGGGTCAACCAAGAAGTCAGAGGAAATAAAAAAATACATGGAGACAAATGAAAATAAAAACACAATGGCCCAAAATCTTTGGGATGCAGCAAAAGCTATCTAAGAGAGAAGTTTCTAGCAATAACAGGCCTACATAAAGAAGCAAGAAAAATCCCAAATATATAACCTAACTTTACACCTAAAGATTCCAAAACAAACAAAACCCAAAACTACCAGAAGGAAAGAAATAATAAAGATTAGAGCAGAAATAAATGAAATTAAAACTTAAAAAAAATAATAATAAAAATAAAACAGATCAACAAAATCAGGAGCTAGTTCTCTGAAAGGATCAAAACATTGATAAACCTTTAACCAGACTCATCAAAGAGAGAGAGAGGAGAGAGAGAGAGAGAGAGAACACAATACATAGAAAGGAAAGGGGAGAAATAACAACTGACACCATAGAAATACAAATACAAGATTTTATAACAGAATATTATAAAAAATTAAATGCCAACAAATTGGACAACATAGAAGAAATGGATAAATCCCCTAGAAACATATAACCTCATAAAATTGAATCAGGAAGAGAGAGAAAATTTGAACAGACCTATTACCAGCAGTGAAATTGAATCAATAATAAAAAAACTCCCAATAAACAGATGGAGCAGATGGTTTCACAGGTGAATTCCAACAAATATTTAAGGAGGAGATAACACCTATTCTCAAACTAGTCCAAAAAACAGAAGAAGAAAAAGTTCCTAATTCATTCTATGAAGCCAGCATTACTCTGATACCAAAACCAGATAAAGACAGTACAGAAAGAGAGAACTACAGGCCAATATCTCTGATGAACATAGATGCAAAAATCCTCAACAAACTATTAGCAAACCAAATCCGATGATACATTAAAAAATTATTCATCAAAATCAGTGGAACTTATCCCTGGGATGCAAGTGTGATCCAAAATTCAAAAATCAATGTGCTATATCACATCAATCAAAGAAGGGAAAAAAATCATATGATCATTTCAAGAGATACAGAAAAAGCATTTGACAAAGTACGACATCCATTCCCGGTAAAAACCCGTAACAAAGTAAGATTAAAGGGAACATACTTGAACACGACAAAGTATATATATATAAACCCCACAGCTAACATCATATTCAGTGGGGGAAAAATGAGAATGTTTTCCCTAGAATCAGGAACAAGACAGGATGTCTACACTCAGCCCTGTTATTTAACATAGTATTGAATTTCAGATAGTACTGGAAGTCCAAGCCACAGCAATCAGACAAGAGGAAGGAATAAAAGGCATCCAAATTGGTAAAGAGAAAGTAAAACTTTCACTATTTGCAGAAGACATTATATTATATAAGGAAAACCCTAAAGAGTCCACCAAAAGAGTACTAGAACTGATAAATGAATTCTTAACTAAGGTCACAGGACACAAAATCAACGTATAGAAATTCGTGGCATTTTTATGCACTAATAATGAAGAGAAATTAAGGAAGTAATCCCATTCACAACTGTGTTGAAGATAATAAATTACCTTGGAAAGAGGTGAAAGTCTACTTTGAAAACTGTAAAAGACTGATAAAAGATATTAAGACAACACAAAGAAGTAGAAAAATACTCCATGCTCAAGGACTGGAAGACAAATGGACTTGACAAATATTCTCAAAATGTCCATACTACCCAAAGCAATCTACAGATTTAATACACTCCCATCAAAATACCAACAACATTTTTCACAAAACTAGAACAAATAATCCTAAAATTTGTATGGATCCACAGAAGACTCCAACAGCCAAAACAATCTTAAAAAAGAAAAACAAAGCTGGAGGTATCTGAATTCCAGATTTCAAGTTACACTACAAAGCTGTAGTAATCAAAAAAATATTGTACTGGCACAAAAATAGGCTCATAGATCAATGGAATAGAAAGCTCAGAAATAAACCCATGTTTATATGATCAATTAATTTTTAACAAAGGAGTAAAAATTTGCAATGGAGAAAAGACAGCATCTTCAACAAATGGTGTTGGGAAAACTGGATGGCTACGTGCAAAAGAATGAAACTGGACCACTGGCTTATAACATATACAGAGATAAGTTCAAAATGGATTAAGGACCTAACTGTGACACCTGAAACTATAAACATTCTAGAAGACAGAAAAGGCAGTAATTTCTCCAACATGGGATGTAACAACTTTTTTCTAGGTATGTCTCCAAAGGTAGAGGAAATAAAAGTAAAAATAAACATTGAGACATCAAAATGAAAAGCTTCTGCACAGCGAAGGAAACAATCAACAAAACTAAGACACCTACTGAATGGAAGAAGATATTTGAAAAAAAAAAAAAAAAAAGGAAGAAGATATTTGCAAATGACTTATCTGGTAAAGGGTTATAGTATATAAAGAACTTATATAACTCAACATCCATAAAACTAATGATCCAATTAAAAATGGGCAGAAGACATGAATAGATATTTCTCCAAAGAAGAAATACAGATGGTCAATAGATACATGAAAAGATGCTTAACATCACTCGTCGTCAGGGTAATGCAAATCAAAACTACAATGCGATATCAACTCACACCTATCAGAATGACTAAAATAAAAAACACAAGAAACAAAAGGTGTTGCAGAGGATATGGAGAAATGGGAACCCTTGTGCACTGTTGGTGGGAGTGCCAACTGGTGCACCCACTATGGAAAACATTATGGAGGTTCCTCAAAAAATTAAAAATAGAACTATCCTATGATCCAGTAATTGTACTATTGGGTATTCACACCAAAAATACAAAAACTCTAATTCATAGGGATACATGCACCCTTATGTTTATAGTAGCATTATTTACAATAGGCAAATTATGGGAGCAGCCCAAGTGTCTGTTGATAAATAAATGGGTAAAGATGATGTGTTATAATTGAACTCCAATTAAAATTTTTTTAAAAAGATGATGTGTTATATATAGACAATGGAAAATAATCACTCAACCATTAACAAAGAATGCAATCTTGGCATTTGCAACAAGTATAATGCAAGTATAATATCAGCAAGTATAAAGTTAAGCAAAGTAAGCCAGTCATAGAAAGACAAATACCATATGATCTCACTTAAGAAACAAAACAAATGAACAAAGGGAAAATAATGAGAAAGAGCCTAACTAAGAAACAGTCTTAACTATAGAGAATACACTGATGGTTACCAGAGGGGGTGGAGTAGGAGGATGGGTAAAATAAGTGAAGGGGATTAAGAGTATACTTATCATGATGAGCACTGAGTATGTATAAAATTGCTGAATCCCTATATTGTACACCTGAAACTAGTAATAACACTGTATGTTAACTACAATGGAAATTAAAATTAAAAACTTAATAAAAAAGTGCATTATTGGTGCACCAGATCAACAGGTGAATGAAACTGAATACAGAACCTAGGAAAAGAACACGCTATGTGAGAGAGAATGCTGGTAATATCACAGAGAAAGTAAACAATATCCATTAGTGGTGAAAAGATAGCTCATTCAATAAAAAGCACTAGGACAAATAACTTTCCATATGGGAGAGAATATAGTAAATTCCTTATTCTATAGAAAAAAAATCAATTCCAGATATACTAAAGTCCTAAATGTTAAAAAACTAAGTTTTAAGACAATTTGAAGAAAACACTAGGAAAAAAGCTCTATGATCCTGGTATATGAAAAGAATATCTAAATAACTAATAAAAAACAAAATCATTAGACCTAACAAATTTACCTACAAATTTAAAATTTCTCTATCAAAAAAGATACTATCAACAAATTTAAATATATACAAGGGACAAACTGGAAGAAAATATTTACAACAACCACAACAAAGAATTAGAATACAGACTACTGAAAGAACTAACAGGGAAAAGACAAACTATCCAAAGAAAAATGAGCAATCTAATCATATGAATGAAATACAGGACACTTGACTCTCACTAGCAATCAGGAAACTAAATTAGAACAAAATAAAATACAATTCACATCCATCAGATTGGTAAATTTCTTCAAGTCTGACAGTACAAAGTGTTGACCAAGGAGGTAGGGAAAGGGGAACTCTCACGTTTTGGAAACTAATTTGGCAATACATGTAATCATCGTAAAGTACACACCCCATTACCCAGCAATTCCACTTCTAAGTATTTCAATTAAAAAAACTGGGCAGCCTGGGGGGCTCAGCAGTTTAGCGCCGTCTTTGGCCCAGGGCCTGATCCTGGAGACCAGGGATCAAGTCCCACGTCGGGCTCCCTGCATGAAGCCTGCATCTCCCTCTGCCTGTGTCTCTGCCTTTCTGTGTCTCTCATGAATAAATAAATAAAATCCTAAAAAAAAAAAAAAAAACTATAAATAAGAATGGCCACTGCAACAGTTTTTGTAAGAGGAAAAAATGACAACAATCCAAATATCCATTTAGGAAGAGACTCCTAGAAGACTGAGTAGGGCAAGGTTGCTTTATTTTGTAGTTTGAGAGCCTAGGAACATGTTATCACAGATTAGATGTTCAGAAAATATTCGAGTGAATGAATAAATAAATGAAAAATTTAGAGAAAATTTGTTATATGGGGAACTAAAACTAGACAAAAATCTTTGCCTTCATGAGATAAAGGACACAAGTAAATTACAGAATATGTTAAATAGTATTAAGTACTTTTAGAGAAATAAAAAGCAGGGGAGGTGGATAGGGAAGTACTGAGAAAAAGTTACTGTTTTACACTAAATGTCCAGAAAAGGCCTCATGCATGGATAAGTAACAATTGAATAAAGACTTGAAGGGAGTAAAGGAACCAGCAGGTAAGGGAATGGGGAGAGTTGGGGAGAGTGGCATTCCACGCAGATGTAACAGCCAGGGCAAAGATCCTTAGACTGAAGTATCCCTAACACTTCTGATGAATTGCAAGGCTGCCAGGGTGGATAAAGTGAAGTGAGAGAAGAGTGATGGGAGATTAGAAGTGGTTTTGGGGGGAGGAGGGGAAGGTGCACAGAGCCATACAGCTCAAGCACAGACGTTTTTACTCTGAGCAAGAATGCAAATCCTTAGAAGGTTTTAAGTGCAAGAATTACATGATCTAACTTGTGTTTTTAACAAGATCACTGTGGCTGATATGTTGAAAACAGACTGCAGGAATTGAAGGGATATTTAATGACAATAATAGCAATCATAAGGTTCTTTTGGAAAATCTAAGAAGCAAGGTCCCTCCCTACTTCTGTGCTGCTGTGAAACTTGGGTTCCTCTAATGCTTGACTTCCCTATTAAAAGAAAAACTGGGTATCTAAAAATATTTATCTAAAGATAGAGATAAAAGAAGCAAAGATCTAGGTTCTTAAACATGAATTCCTGATATTAAAACTTACTTAGCTATACCAAAATAAGAATACCACAGGCCTGTGCCTCCTTTTCCTACTCTTGAGAGAAAGACAAAGAATACAGGTACTTCTAAACTGACACTGAAATAAATAGGATACTCATTCATTTATTCAACCAACATTTGGTGGGTGGGTACATACAATGAATGGGTCAGCTGCTGTCTTGAGTAAAAGGGATATAAAGATGAACAAGATATGTCTCTGCCCTAGAATATTCAGTCTAGCGAGTGAGATACCTAGGCTTATATTGTATGCTATACAGAAACACGAACACACTTTTAATATTATACAGCAGTACTAATATATATAATGTGTCACAAATGCAAGCCACATATACAATCTTAAAATTTCTAGTAATCACATTAGAAAAGTAAAAAGAGGGTCGCCTGGGTGGCTCAGTGGTTGAGCTTCTGCCTTCGGCTCAGGGTATGATCCTGGGATCCGGGATCGAGTCCCACATCAGGCTGCTTTTAGGGAGCCTGCTTCTCCCTCTGCCTGTGTCCCTGCCTCTCTCTTGCTGTGTCTCTTATGAACAAATAAATAAAATCTTTAAAAAACAGAAAAAAAGTAAAAAGAAACAGGAAAAATTAATTGCAATCTTTTACTTGACCCAATATATCCTAAATATTATTTTAACATGTAATCAATATTAAAAATTGAGATATTTTACTATTTTTTGTATTGTTGAAGTCCTGTGTGAATATCTTGATTCAAACTAGCCACATTTCAAGTGTACTAGACAGGACAGATCTATTTTCTAGAAAACTGAAAAGAATTTGAAAGTTACAAGTACAGGACAAAGTAAAATAGTAGAGGAAGGCATGAACATGTTCACATGTTGAAGGAAAAAGTAAACACACTATAGATAATTAAAGAGAATGTGGAGAGCAGGATGAAAGAACAGGGTTAAGAGCACAAGTGGACTGGTTAGTTTGGAAAAGAGGACAGTCACACCTTTCTTTGTGACAGGGAGAAAGGGAAGAATTAAAAGTGTGAGAGAACAGAAAGTTGAATAAGTTTAGTTTAAGAGCTTGCCATTTTTCTCAGTGAATCAGAAGACAATCTCACCGGCCCTTTCTCTACTGCCAATACAAATCTGAAGGCATTACTTTACGAAACAATTTAAGAAATACCCTGGTACGACAAGATCAAGTTGTATTTTTGTACAATCACAGTACTTGTGTAGCTTTCATCTGGAGTGGTCAATCTTGAATTTTGTTATTTTATCTCTAAACACAGAAGCAATAATACAGATTCATTCTTTCTTTCCTTACCTATTCATTTATTCAGCATACGTGTACTCAATGTCTACTCCATGTCAAGCACAGTGAGACACTGAACATACAGAGATGAATAAGGTTTACATTTGTATCCCCAGTGTTTAGCATTATAATGTCTGCACACAGTGCTTTAAAAGCACAGCATTACATTGTCCTGTAAGGAAATATTACACATCAACTAAAATATGTATCAGTGAAAACTTTCATTTAAAAGTCTAAAGAAAAAAAAAAAATAAAAAAAATAAAAGTCTAAAGAAGGGGATCCCTGGGTGGCTCAGTGGTTCAGTGCCTGCCTTTGGCCCAGGGCCTGATCCTGAAGACCTAGGATTGAGTCCCACATCAGGCTCCCTGCATGAAGCCTGCTTCTCCCTCTGCCTGTGTCTCTACCTCTCTTTTTCTCTCTCTATATAGATGTATATCGTGAATAAATAAAATCTTTAAAAATAAAATAAAATAAAATAAAATAAAATAAAATAAAATAAAATAAAATAAAATAAAAAATAAAATAAAATAAAATAAAATAAAATAAAATAAAATAAAATTCTAAAGAAGGGATCCCGGGGGCTCAGTGGTTTGGCCCCTGCCTTTGGCCCAGGGCATGATCCTGGAGTCCCAGGATCAAGTCCCACATCGGGCTCCCTGCCTGGAGCCTGCTTCTCTCTCTGCCTCTGTCTCTACCTCTCTCTCTCTCTCTCTCTCTCTGTGTCTCTCATGAATAAATAAATAAAATCTTTAAAAAAATAAATAAATAAAAGTCTAACGAAGTATGGTGCCTGGGTGACTTAGTTGGTTAAACATCCGACTCTTTTTTTTTTTTTTTTAAAGATTTATTTATTTATTTATGATAGAGATAGACACACAGAGAGAGAGGCAGAGACACAGGAGGAAGGAGAAGCAGGCTCCATGCTGGGAGCCTGATGTGGGAATCGATCCAGGGACTCCAGGATCACGCCCTGGGCCAAAGGCAAGAGCTAAACTGCTGAGCCACCCAGGGATCCCAAACATTCGACTCGATGTCAGCTCAGGTCTTGATCTCCAGGTCATGAGTTCAAGCCCATAACTACTACAGAGCCTAATGTAAAAAAAAAAAAAAAATCTAAAGAAGTACTATCCAATAGAATTTTCTGTGATAATGAAAATGTTCTATTCCGAACTTTCCAATATGGTAGCTAATAATAAACATAAATTTTTAATTAATTGAATTTTAATTTTAATAGCTAATGTGGTTAACGGTTACCCTACAAATCCAAATATTAGAATACACTGAGTAGCTAATAGCATTACCACTATTATAATCAAGGTGCTGTCATCTCTAAGAGATTAATACATAATATGCTGTCAGAAATGAGTACACTATAAATACTAATTGTACCAGAAAAATACCATAAGAAATTTTGCTTAGGATTTTTTTAGTGTAAAATAACTCCAGCACTATGAGCGAAACAAAGAAAGGATGAACCAAAAAAAAAAAAAAAAAAGAAAGAAAGAAAGAAAAAAGATATGCTAATCTATTCACTCTACTTCCCCAAGGGAAAACATCAACCTTCTGA
The DNA here is from genome assembly GCF_053574225.1 of Canis aureus. Classification (NCBI taxonomy): domain Eukaryota; kingdom Metazoa; phylum Chordata; class Mammalia; order Carnivora; family Canidae; genus Canis; species Canis aureus. The sequence goes on along the minus strand of NC_135641.1, from coordinate 20,405,471 downwards.
GTTTTCTCGGTGTGTCAGGAAGTGAAAATACTTTGTGGAGATAAGGAGTCCAAGATTTCCTAAATTAGAAATTACTAAAGCATAGGAATAATTTTTGTAATAAAATGACAAGAAACCTTTCTGGCAAGACAACCTAAGTTGTTGAAAATCAGGATTCATATAATGAATAAAGTGTTTATAATTAAAAAAAAAAAAAAAAAAAAACCTGTCCTCACAATTTCCCAAAATTTGTCCCACTTACCTGAATTTTAAAAATGAACTTATTGCTAAAAGACATGGTGATTCAATCCATTGAGCCAATGGAAGTATAATCTAAACTAGACTTTTGAGTTGAATAATTCCTGGTGTAGTAACTAAAATAGATGTTTATGCCTGGGATAATAAAATATACTTTCATCACTCTGTGTATCCAGTATCCATAATGTATAATTTAAGTGACTGTACAAACTTAAACAGAGATACAAAGTCCTACATTGGCACAGATCTGATTACATACTTAGAAGATCTGATAACTTAAAAGTAAAACCAGTGAGGTGAGAGATAGCATTTTTTATGCACAGCAACTTGTTCAACTTGTTAATCACACAGTAAGGCAGTTGTCTTGTAAATTAACCATACAACTTCCTGCCCTTGCTTTTAGTTGTGTTCATTCGAAGCCATTTTTAAAAACATTACCAGGTTGCCTGTCTTGAAGATGAGAGTGGTTATACAACTGAGATTTTATTCAGGTTAACAGAAATACAAACACCTAACACTCAGAAGCAGTATCTTGATCTACTAGGAAAAGCTTTAGGAAAACCACTTTAGAATGATGTTCCTACCACACAAAAACAGCGTCAGATGAATAAATCTTCTATACATGAAGACTGGCGTGAGATCAGGCCTGTAATGATTAACTTCCAGAGCCAAGTTGTGCTATGGCTTATTGCAACAAGGCCATGGTGTTATAATGACATCATTAGCTTAGTTTCCTAATAAGGCATATATAAGGGATACCTGAATTTACAATTAGCTAAAAATAGGAAGCTAACTGGTTTGAGTGGCAGACAATTCCAGTTTTATTTGTTTTATTTTATTTGAGTGGTGCCCTTTGCAAAAATGAATTAACAGAAGGCTCTGAAACAGATTTAACATTAAAGTGCTGTTCTAGAGCAGGAAAAAAGAGGTATCTGCTTTAGTGCCACAAAATCTTCACAGTGTCACGAAAATCGTTTTTTGCTGCATTGCCTTTTAAAGCAGCACATGAAAACACTGAATTGTAGAAGCGTTGATGCAATTTAGAAATTAAGCAGCAACCAGCAAAAGACCTCATCACAGAGATAAGGTTAGGCTTCTTCAGCCAGGAACAATTTCTGTCCTTACTGTCACTGTCGCCTGGGTGCTGTATTTTCTGGGCTGTAGTTGCCAGGAGGCAGGAAAGATTTTTTTTTTTTTCCTCTCTCTGAATTAATTCTGAGAAAGGTGGAGCTTTTTAAATATGCCTTCAGTCAATCTAAGTTTTTTTTTTTTTTTTTTTCTCCCAGACGTCCCAGGAAAACTGAGAAGTTAACCACCGGTTCCAAACCTGTGTGGTTCAAACTGCTTTGAGAGATCGGCGGGGGGTGGTTGGTGGTGGTGGGAATGAGGTTCACGATCCTAAAGTTTGACTTGGGGGTGGGGTAAGGACGAGGTATGAAAAAAAAAAAACAACAAAGTCTTTCATAACTTTCGTACACGGCTTTTCCGAAAGCAGACGGGGTGTTGGAATATTTTCTCTCCCCCCTCACCTAGGTCTTGAGTAAGATTTCTTTCGAGGCCAGTGGGTACCCTCGATACGGTCTCCTCCCTCCTCGATAGCTAACGCAACACCGAATCGTGACGTCCTAACAGAAAATAGTGACAAGTGGGAGCTGAGATAAGTCCTCTCCCTCCCCTCCGCTCCCCTCCCCTCCCCTCAACGTGTCCCAAATTGTTGGGGGCAGGAAGCAGGAGCCTCCGGTCTCGCCGCTCCCTCAGGGCTGACGCGGAGCCCGCTCCGGAACCCCGCTGGCGGCCGCGGCGCCCAGGAGCCGCGAGAGCCGCGAGAGGCAGAAGCGCGGGCCGGGAAGCAGCCGCCTGCCGCCGAGACTCGTGAGGGAGCGTGCGGGGCGCTCGGGCTCGGGCTCCGGCTCCGGCGCCGCGCCCGCCTCCGCCGCGGCCTAGCCGGCGCCCGCGCCCTCCCCCGCGCCCCGGCCTCGCGGCTCCGCGCCGCCGGCCCTTCCCCGCAGCCCGGGCCTGAGAGGCCGCGCGGCGGCGGACGGCCGGGAGGAGAGGAGGCACTTACCAGCTGCTGCCGGACCCAGCGCCACATGCCCCCGCCGGCGCCGTCCCGGTTCCGCGGGACGCGGGGGCCGACGGGCTGCAGGTGGAGGCCGACGAGCCAGAGGGGGAAGCCGGAATGCCCCTCTGGCTGAAGTTCCGCTCGCCGCCGCCGCCGTCGCCTCACTCCCCGCGCCGGGTCCCCATCTCGCCGCGCCGGCCCCGAGGTCCTACAGGCGCGGCCCCGGCGCCGCCCCCGCCCGGCGCAGCTGAGCCTGCCGCCGCGCCGCAACCACCTTCATTATTGACCGTTGTCACCCGGAGCACCGCCACCACCCCACCCCCCGCCCGGGCCGGCCCCCGGCCCCACCCGGGCCCGCCCCCCGGCGCCCGGCCCCGCCCCCGGACGTGACGAAAGGGGGCGGAGCGGGCCGAGGGGCCTGGCGCGCGCGGCAGCGGTCGGGGGCTGGGCGCAGCCGGAGGGAGGGGGGCGGGGCCGGCAGCGAGCTGGGCCAGGTGCGGCTTCTGGGAAGCGGCTGCCGCCTGCGGTTCCCCCGGCCCCTCCTTCTAGGGGTAGGGGTGACATCGGGCGTCGCCGGAGTCTGCAGCTTCTGGCCGGCTCCTCCGTTTCCACCTCCTGTTGCAGGTCTGTGGCTGTCTGCCTTCTTTGGTATCCGCTTCCTCCAACACGCATACGCCAAACGCACAACCTCGAGCCCGTAGTGATTGAAAGTTAATTTCCAGAGGTCTCCAGTTCGGGTTCAATTAGATTGTCAAAGTCTTTTTTTTTTTTTTTTTTCTCGATGCATAACGCAGCCCTCTTCTTAAGCAAACCACTGAGCTGGAACTAGGGGAATCGTAATCATTGCCTTTAATTTTGAGAAGGGTTGCAACTGCCCTGTGCCTGGTGCAGTCTGGACCTCCGTTTCCAGGAGAATGCACGAGATGCTCTGTTTGCTGCGTTAAATCGAACAGGTTGCGAGGGGCTGGAGAGAAGCGGGGGGCAATATTTTGTATGGAAGGGTAATTGTTTACGGTTAACTGTCAAACTCCTGCAATCAAAAACACCCTAGAAGTAGCAAGACCTAGGTAAGATAAGGGTGCGGATAAATAAAGGAGGAATCTAAAAGCAACTAGAACAAGTCTTTGACTTGGAAGGCTGAAATGAAGCGCCAGATCTTAATTTGGTCAAAAGCAACTCCACATACATCTTGAGTGATATATATAAATATATATATATAGGGTGCAGCAGTATGTTTGCTGAATTAAAGAACACTTCACCGACATACAGATGTTTGTGGTTAAAACAATTTTTTTTTAATTAAGAGAAAACAAATGAGAGGAAATGACCAGGCTAGTTATTGCATATATACATAATCTTTTAGTTTCGATAAACATTACATATTATTTAATGATTATCTAGTGTCACAAGTAGGGCCTTTCCTTAGGGATATTTATGATCTGTAAAACCAGCACTGGAATTTGTATTATGAATAATCCCAACTATAGAAATTAGCTAGATATTTGAAGAACAAAGTGGTGTCACTTTTGCTCTTGTGATTGAACCTTGCTTTATGACCCTAAAAGGAAGTTTGTGATACGTATACTTACTGTTAATAGTTATAAAATATTACTGTGATTCATGGAGCACTTGTGTGTCCCAGGCTCTGTACTAATCTCTACTTGCATGGTCTAATTTAACCCCCCTCAACCATCTGAAGTTGAAATTACTATTTCCAATGTATGGATGCAGAAATGGAGGCTCAGGTTAAATAACTTGCTCAGCCCAAGTAATGTGGCAACGCTGGGATTTGAATTCTAGATGGTCAAGCAACAAAGCTCATGCTCTTAAGATATATAAAGAAAAAAAATACGACCATATCTACGTAGCATGACTACTTTTTATGTGCAAGTGGCCTGGTTAAAATTAGGCCTCAAAATTGTTATTTATATGCCACCAACATTTATCAAGACAACATAGGAAGTAGAAATCTAGAGGATACTTTGTGCATTATTATTTAACTGTGTCCTAAATTGCAAAAGATAGAAGTGGGAAGAGAACTTGATTCTAAATGCTATGGTAGGATGTGGTAAGAAGTGATCCCAAGATAATTGTAAAGGTCATAATTGTAGCTGAGGCTGTCAGGAACAGAATGAACACTCAAAACAGTGTTTTGTTCTCAAAGCACCTGTCAAGAGCAATATGATATACCTCATGTTAATTAATCCAAGGAGCATAGAGTATTTTTATACTATAGATTATAACCCATTAGTAGTAATGAAATCAATTTAGGATGTCATAATCAATATTTTAAAAATAGAACAGAAAACATCAGAATGTATTGCACAGTGTAATATGTATTGTTTGGTGAAACTTTTGTACAGACACACACACACACATGCATACCAGGTCACAGTATAAGAAGAATTTCTTCCTATTGGTTGCATGCAGTCGGAAAGGTTTAAAAAGCATTGACATGGGAATACACAGGATTTAAGGCAGGTACCAGCTGTAAAAAAAAAAAAAAAGAAAGAAAAAGAAAAAAAAGAAAAGAAAAGAAAATGTGTTTGGAGTCAGTGGTAATTTATTCATTTCAGAATTTATTCATTTCTTAAGTATTGAGCACCAAACGTATGCATTTCTTAAGTATTGAGCACCAAATGTATGCATAACAACTGCCTAAAAGTAGGAGAAGACACAAATGGAAATTTAGGGTGACCTTTTCTCTCTGGATGGAGTTTACAACCTAGCTGGAAAGAGGAGTTACAGAGAGCAATCAGTTAAGTAATTGCAGGAGCAAATACTTCAAGAGTGGAGAAAGCTCAAGGTGTTTGAGGTACAACTAATAAGAGTAATAGGGAGTAATAAGAGGTGGGTTGGGTGAGTAAGGGCAGGCATAGCACTGGGAGAGTTTCCGATTAGTCACAGGAGTTTACAGGAGATTGGCAATTCCTGGAATTTTTTGAACAAGGAAATGATAGGGTGAAATCAGAATGCTATTCCATAGATACTCTATGTGGTAGGTAGGAGAGAGAAGAAAGGTCAGATAGGAAATCATTGCCTGCGTGAAGCATTGAGAGCAAAAGTGTTGGGCTGGCAAAGAGCCAAAAGTAAATAAAGCATGTTGTAGGAAGTTGTGCTCTGGTGACAGACAAGGAAACCTGAGATTTAAGCCATTCCAACTGAGGTGACAGACCGTCCAGAGAGTAAGTTTACCAGCCACTGAATTAATGGTAAGTATGGTTCCTTTTCTTGAGTAAACTTAATATAATTCTGTGCTAGTTACACTTGCGAGGTGTGTTTAATCCCAGGGGAAAAAAAAATACATCTCCTGGTTTGATGTAATAGGTATAACAGAGACAAAACAAAGGAGGGTATTTTTCTTGATTAGAACATCTTGGACTATCAGTAGAAAGCCCAGCCTATGAGCTTGTTAAGGTAAAAATTCCTGGCTCATTCATTTTGGTACCTGTGGTGTTTGGTACTCAAATATTTGTTAAATAAGTAAGTAATATCAGCAAGTGACTAGTTAAGGAAAAAATACCTACTTCAGGTATATCAAAGTAATGTAAAGCAGAGTATAATGAATGATTTCAGTAGATCTCAGGCTATGCTGTAAGTCCAGTGGTCACCATCCCTTGGTCTCAGGGTACTCTGTAGCGTGCCTCTCAGAACTCTTCAAAAGTCAGTCTGACTGGAGGACACTGAGCCTTGCCCGTCCTTTGCCTTAATGGTTTCATTGGCAGTGGGAGCCATCCAATGGGCCCTGGAATCTGCTCTATCTCATTTTTTAAAAAGCAAATTTCTACTTTTCTCAAAATCATTAGTCTAGTAGATTATGTATCATTCCACTTAAAAGGTGGTTATCACTTCTGATAATTATCTGATTAATTATCATTCAAGAATTTCTAGACTAGGCTTCAGGCAGAAAGAAAACAGACTTCTGGCAAGCTTTTCCAGTACTGAATACGATTGTATATTTATCACCTTATGAAGAAATTCATTAGGAACCATATCACATTACATATTTGCAACTTTTTTTTGAAAATTCCTCCAAACAGGTATTGGCTGTAGACTAAGTTACATAAAGACAGTTTTTATTTCTGGCTATATATGCTTATCTAGAACTGAAACTCAAAACCATGGTGAGAGTTAGGATCCATAAAAATGACGTCTTTCATGAAAAGCTCAAGTATGCAGAACAGAAATATGTTCTGCACCTTCCATCTTCCTTATTAAAATTTTTTTTTATTTTGAGAGAGAGAGAGGGCAGGTGCGCGAGTGGGGCAGAGGGAGAGGGAGAGAGGGATTCTGGAGCAGACACCCAGCTGAGCATGGGGCTAGATCCTAGGACCCTGAGATCATGACCTGACCCAAAATCAGGAGCAGCCACATAACCTTCAGAGCCACCCAGGCACCCCCTTTCTTCCTTATTTTAAGTTTCCCATTTAACGACTCAATACTACTTTTGTGTGAACTAGATGCAGTGTTCTATCGCTTCTCTTGTAAAAAGAAATAAAAACTGAACTTGTGTACTTTTTTGACTTTTACTTGTCATAAAAGGGGAGGCGCTCAGATAGACAAGTGCCTGTAACTGAATTACTGACAGGAAAAGTGATGGCCTCAGATCAGCTGCCGCAAAACCAAAGCTGCTGCTGTTAACTGACAGTCTCCAAACCTAACCAACTTTTGGTCACTTGTGCTACACAATAGATCAAATTACTTAGCCATCTAGAGGCATTAGTTTTGTAGTGTTTTAACTTGTGGACATCACAAGGAAGTTTCACTGCTTGATATTAGGTATTTTACGAGTGTTTTTCTTTGTGAGTAAAATGATTGCTCTAAGTCAAATTCAGAGAGGGTAGGATGGCAGTTCAGGGGCTGGGGAGATCGGGGCAAGGGGAGGTCTCATTTAATGGGTACAGAGGTTTACTGTTACAAGATGAAAATAGTAAAAAAAATTTTAAGATGAAAAGAGTTATGAAGGTGGCTGTTGGTGATGGTTGCACAACATTATGAATATTATATTATGAATATATTTAATACCACCTAACTATACACTTAAAATGGTTAAGATGATACATTTTATATGTTTATTTTACCACCGTAAAAAAAATGGGGAAAATGGACTGCATAGGTGGTAGGTGTTTGCTAACCGCCGCTTCACAGATTTTAGAGGCTAACCCATCACAGTTGTGTTTAATGGCAGACTCTTGACATGAGGCTTAGAATAGATCCGCATTTGTTTTCTGAGGAAAATCTTGGCTTAGTCCACAAATATTTCCTCAGTTCCTCTCTCTTTCCTTGAACTTGTATAAAACATCATTAGCCCTATCCCCAATTCTGCTGAGTGCTAGTGGAAATGAGTATGCCCTAAATTGCCAACGTGTCTGTCTGCTTTGCAGATATTATCAGAAATGCTCAGTTGAGAGAAGTAGTGTTAATGAAGGATTTCCTGAAGACCATTCACTCTTTTTGGGTGATCTAAATTTAGTCTTGGAAAGTGATCAGAAATCTGTCTTTGGAAAGTCTCGTTTTGGATCTTCCCGTGCTTGCTTTTACTGTTTGAACTGCAGTTTAGGGCCATAAGAACAGCTGGAGTCTAGGGACCATAGGGAAGCAGCCTGGGAATCCCACAACTATTTTTACTGCAGAGGTGCCGATAAGAAGGCTGCTCATCGTGTTCTCTTAACAAGAGACTGCAGAAACTGATTACCACAGATGACTGTGCTTCTCTTGAGCAACTAGTTTTATAATCTGAGCATTTTGAATTACAGATTGGAATGTACTTCCTTCCAGCATGTGTTGGTACTTTAAAAATTTGGAGGCTTGCTCATGGCCAGTCCCCAGACTCTACACTGTACATTTTGTGAATTACTTTTACCCTGAGTTCTTACTTGTTTACTCTTAGTTTCCCTTTGGTTAGTTACTATACTTCCTTAACATCTTATTGGACTGTATGTATTTTGTAAGACATCTTCAATCTTTCCTAAATAAAAGGAATAAAGGAAAAGTACTCATTACTGTAAGTCATAAAGATTAGATTTTTGTTTGTTTGTTTTTACTTGTTTATTTTGGAGGGGTGGGTAGGGGTAGAGAGGGAGAGAGAGTCCTAAGTGGATTCTGAGCTGAGCACAGAGCCCAGGGCAGTGCAGTGCAGGTTTCATCTCATGACCTTGATACCACAACTGACTGACTCAATTGACTGCACCACCCAAACACTCCTGTTTGTTTGTTTTCCCCATAAAGATAAGTTTTAAATGAGACAACAATGAATCTCAAATAATTTAATCTGAAGATTATGTGATTTCCTTTACCTCCACAACAATTACATATGAATTTTCACTACTTTATAGTGACTATAAATGCTAATTTGTGTGAGTAGCAGATTGACTGGAAAAAATGAGTAAACATTCAATGAGTAGGGATCCCTGGGTGGCGCAGCGGTTTGGCGCCTGCCTTTGGCCCAGGGCGCGATCCTGGAGACCCGGGATCGAATCCCACGTCAGGCTCCCGGTGCATGGAGCCTGCTTCTCCCTCCTCCTGTGTCTCTGCCTCTCTCTCTCTCTATGTCTATCATGAATAAATAAATAAATCTTTAAAAAAAAAAAAAAAAAAAAAAAAACATTCAATGAGTAGAAGCTGCAGCTAGGTAAGGCAGTATGGAAAGGAGAAAAAGAATGTGAGCGAGAAGAAAACATGCTGAGTCAAAGTGAAATCAAGAACGATGTTCGTTAAGATTGCACCGAGTAGAATGGGTTGGAAATTGAACATTGAGAAATGGTAATTCAAAGAGACTTCTGTATAGGAGACAGGATGAAGGTGGCTACTTGCCGAAAGGACTGGCTTGAACATCTGACTTTGGCAATAGCTCACCACTAAGGAAGGTTATAAGAGATATTCACGTAATGGCAAAAATCCTGTTGTTTCTTAGTACTCAGGTTGCCTGAGCAGAAGGGCTCTGGGGATGGACTGAAAACGGGCTGGGTTGGTGGTTTGCGATTATGGGAGATGGATATGGGAGCAGAAACAAAATGTTACCTGAAGAAGCCACACTTCTCGAAGAGTCAGATGAGAGGAAGATCTGAGCTGGAGAGAGCTGAGATCTGGCAGTGATCCACAATAATCTAGAGCAAAAGAAGTCCTTGGGTATCTCCAGTGCTGAACCTAAGGCCTGGCACATAGTATGTATTCAAAATTTTTTTGTCGTATAAATAAACCTGAACCAAATTGAGTGCTGCATCTATGTCATTGTGATTGACCATTTGTCTGTGGTTAATGTCCCAACATGGCTCTCACGGCAAGAAGGCCTTCCCTTGTGCACATATGACAGCATCTGGATAAGTCTGCCTTAAGAAATGACTCCCTAGACAGAAGAGGAAATAAATGAATGAGGTCAAGACTGTGGTCTCAGCCACTGTGGGTCATTTCACATGCTGCATATACCTTCTGGAAATTTCTTCTGATATCCTCTACTTTCTTCTTATTCAGCTAATTCTTCTTCATCATTTAAATCTTAATGTACAAGTTACCCTTCAGAGGTTATATCCCCTTGTAGAGCTAGGAACATTTACATAAACTCTAAACACATATAAGATTTTGTTGGCTCCTCCCACCATACACCTAAATATGAATCCAAACACAAACAAATGTGAAACATTTACTTTTTTTTGGAAATGATATACAAAAAATGCATGCATATTCAGAAGAACTTCTTTCTAGATTTTCTTCTGATTCAAATTATCTCCCTCTTTCTCTCACAGATGCTGTCCTATATGTACTCATGCTCTCACTCTTTTTCTCCCTCTCTTTCACTCTTTCTTGAGCTTTTGCTGGTGCTTCAAACAAGGACTGAGTCAGCTGTCCAGGTAATTCTGCACACTTCCCGTTAAGTACTCCCATGGTGTCCCATACCTCTGCAAACACTTTGCACACTGGTCATTGTGTAGTGTTTTGCTGCAGACTGCTTAATTCTGTCTTCCCTATGACACTGTATTCTTCTGGAGGGCAGGGACTCAGTTGGTGAAGTTCAAGAATTCAAATATAAACTTGCTTGACCACTTAGTTGGTAAAATGTTAACAACTTTTAAGTGACCAGTGAAGAAATCAGGGACTCTTCTAGAATCTTCTAGAATGGTCATTTGGACTTGTATGAGTAGAAGGAGGATAAAATACGAGATGAGAAGGACAAATGAAATAAGAGGTATTCTGCACAATATTGATTTAATCAATGACTTCACAGACTATTATTGCTATTCTAGTGAAGTAGATTGATTTCCTCTTGATAATTCCTAGACAAATATAAATCTGTCATTACAAGCAGTCTCTTGCTGACAGTTTTATAAGACCCATTCACAGAATTATACTAAGGGCTTTCCTATCTAGGATCCAGATGCTGGATCCTGGCTCTCCTCCTCCATTCTCACCTCTTCTGTCATCACTCAGTTATTCAGCAAATACCAGCCATTGTGCCAGGTGCCTGGGCTTACAGTTCCACAGACATTGTTCTCAAGGTGTTCATAGTTTATTACCTGGGGTACTGTCCTAGAATTAAGTTATTAAAAGCACAATTTTATGTTTGTCATCTTGAATATAATGATCATATACGTGGAAGTGTTCCGAAATGTACAAACTGTACCTGTCTAGGAAATTACAGGTACATAAAGTAAAGAAGCTCCATAGGAAGATAAAGTTTAGAAATTTCTTATTCTAAAAAAAAAAAAAAAAAAAGAAATTTCTTATTCTGTCACCTGCAGCTTAAGACCTGCTTATTCACTGACCAGATAGATCCTCAATAATTCTCTGAGACCTGATAACATTTCTTGCCAATCAGCATATTCACACTCAGTGTGACTTTCATGAAGAAACATCCTGTCTGTAGAAGAGGAGATTGTATCTCATCTACACGAAGCAGGAGTGATGGTGTTGTCAGTGTGTATGTGTGTATTTATGCATGGATATGAAGACATGGAGAGGTGATGTGTGTATGATTTTAATCCAGAATTATTAATGAATGCAAAATTGTTAGCTTTACACAGAGGAAAACTCATCCCATGATCATAGCTTGCACTTCCAGCTCCAAAATAGGACAAGAAAGAGCAGGTAACTCAGTGGAATCATGAGCATGACATGCCCAGAAATTCAGTTCAAACATATAATGGTGGATCAATATTATCATTGCAATTAAAGAGGAGGAGATTACTGTTAGATGCATCACTCTAACTTTCCACTGTTCTGTGGGGAAAAAAAGAGGAAAAAAACCCCTCACAATCGTAATGGGAATGATAAACAACTTTTCAAACACACATATATATGCATATTTCACTCAGTATTATTTTACATGTTGCTTTTATTTATGTACCTGTACAGAAAGATGCAAATATAACTTGATCTTAAAAAACATGAGTGTGAATTCTAAGAGTCCTTAGTCCAACTCAGTAATTAATGACGACGTCAATGAATGGAAGAGCTCCTGAAGGGTACATTAGAATTCTGAATGGCATCTTATTTGTACTTTATTGAATTGTTTTGGTGTGTCAGACCAGAAAATGCAATCTTTTTTCCGTGTTAAGTAATTAGTGTGTCAGGAAAGATTCCAGTTTTTAGGTTGTATCCATCAGTTTAGTTCTGTGTGTTTTTATTTTTTATTTTTTAATTTTTATTTTATTTTAATTTTTTTTAGTTATGTGTGTTATGTTTTATCAAGTTGCTGATTAAAACTCTGATACAGTACTTAGTGTGTAGTTTTAATACTGTCCCATAGCTTCCCTAAAATGATTACTTCATTACTCACCCCTGACCATGCTCTTCTGCTTCTCAGCAGCAGAGCGGGTGTGCTGATCCAGGACCAGCAAGAACCCATCGTTATTGACACCAGATCAAGGACACACAAGTGTCTCACTGTGGCTCTTTGTAAAACCCATAGATGGAATTTGTCTCCAGTTAAAACCTGAAATTCTCTTCTTCCTGGATTTCCTGTCTTCCTCTTGTCCCTTCAGACTTTCCTCAGAATCCTAGTTCCCAGCTGCTCCCTGGCTCTTGAATCAGAGTCCGAGAAGATGCATCACTGAATCCAATGTGGGAGAATGATGGAAAGTATTAGCATTCTTCAAAGGGGGGCATTTGCTGCTGTTAATCACCTGTCTTAATGGAACTTTGATGATTTTTAAATATTAATATTTTATTTAATATTATTAATAATAATGTTCAGAGGTGAGCAAATGTAACCTGTTCTTTAATTCCTCTTTATTCAGCTTCAATTTATTGATTGAATGTTAGAATAAAAGTACATTGAATTAAATTACATTTGGCTACTTCCAGAAATTTGCAATTTAACTGTGATGCCATAATCACACTATTAAACGCTATACAATCTTGTAACTAATACACAAGGTTTCTTCAGAACCAATTTGATTATTAATGAAAAGGGGGAATCTCTCCAATATGGTGCTCAGAGAAAATAATTGCGGAATGAAAGATATCTTTTGTGGATATACAATGCAGAGAGGTTCAAAGTCAGTGTTACTTCTCTATACTTTTCTCTCCAATGATATCATCTCTGTGGATAATATTAGATCTTCAATATCTTGCTTTTACCTATCGTTTTTCTCTGTATCCCCAATTGGTTTCAGCATCCTGCTCTGCAAGCAATTGTCTTTATTTCATCATTCACATAGAGAGCTTTTTGAAAGCTAGTGAATCAACAGAAGCCCAAAAATTATACATGCACCATGTATGTTTATTTTTTTTAATTTTTATTTATTTATGATAGTCACACAGAGAGAGAGAGAGAGAGAGGCAGAGACACAGGCAGAGGGAGAAGCAGGCTCCATGCACCGGGAGCCCGACGTGGGATTCGATCCCGGGTCTCCAGGATCGTGCCCTGGGCCAAAGGCGGGCACCAAACCGCTGCGCCACCCAGGGATCCCCATGTATGTTTAATAATGGTGCGCAATCTGATTACTCTGAGTACAATTTAAAAAAGAATTTTCTGCTTAAACAGAGTTTATGTGATGGCAACCTCTGTTCTCTTAGGATTACTTGAATGGAAAAATCCCTTTAAGGTTATAGCAGAACTCGTGATACAATATTGAGTAATCAGTAGTGTGAATTAGCTTTGAACTTACCATCAAAATGTGAAAAAGTTAATTTGAATCAAAATTGAGAGTTAAGACCCTCAGTTGTGACTCTGGGTTTCTTTAGGTCATTGACATTCTCAAAGCTCCTTCAGAACAGCGGTAAAGATTGTTACTTTATGGAGTAAAAAAATAATTTGTTGACCTTTATATCATACTGAAATAAAGTCACTAAGGAGAAAATACTGCTCATTTCACTTGTAGGTGGGTTCAATAGAGTTTCACTTCCTCTCACCCACAGTTTTCAAACCGCTAGACCACTAACTGTTCACTGGAGTCTCTAAGGTCATTGTAAAATGAGATAGCAATTTGGTAATTAATTGATTTAATATTGAGTGCCAAGACACAATTGAGGCTCAAAACCCACAAACCCCAAATCTATTAAATTATCCTGTTTTCAATGTCTATTTAGGAAGAAGAAGCAGATAATTTTAAAGTAGCTATTTCATTTTTGCATAACTGCAGTCTGAGGAACTGTTAAATCACATAGTCTGAGAAAGCTTTCAGAAGGCTCTCAAGATTTGAGCTGATGTATTTCATTAAGGAAAAATCATTACCTGCTTGCCAATTTAGCTAAAAATATGATTTATTTCTAATATAAACTTCCAGAAATAAAAACAATATAGCATTGAATTTTAAATTATCAATAACATGGGGCACCCATATGGCTCAGTGGTTGAGTGTCTGCATTTGGCTCAAGGCATGATCCTGGGGTCCTGGGATCAAGTTCCGTCCGCATCAGGCTTCCCAGGGAGAGCCTTCTTCTCCTTCTGCTTATGTCTCTGCCTCTTTCTCTCTGTGTCTCTTATGAATAAATAAATAAAGTCTTTAAAAAAATTATTGATAACAATCAAGATTCAAGTTGCTTCAAGTATGCTAAAATTGATTTGGTCATTTTGTCACTTTCTTTATATGGTGCCTTCTCTGGGTCAATAATTTGTCAGATGCAATGAATCAATGTTTATGTTTATGAATTTAATTTTCCTTTGCCTTATTTGACAAACTAGGCATATTCTCCTAAGATATTTTGTAGGAGTTACTCTTTTTTTCTTAAAATTATTCACCAGTTTTTCATATTATTTCCCACAATCTTACAATATGAGTGTAGTCATCTATTTACTAGCTAGAAGAGCTTTTATGTGGGTAATATTTAATTGGTCTTTTAACCCACTGCATCCAATTTAATCCTCACACCAGGCATTACATAATAATAATAGTAATAGTAAGAATAACAATAATAATGCCTACTATGTGTTAAGCACTGACTAGGAGCCATGCCTTGGACTAAATAATATGTTTTCTTATTTAATCTTCATGTGCTCCTGAGTTTGATATTACTTTATTCCTATTATCACACTATTATTATTACTATTATTATAGCTACCATTTATTGAATATGTGCTGAGTACTTTGCCTGTATTATATCATTTAATCCTCACATTAACTGCATAATGAAGTCACACAGCTATATGGCCAAACCCTGTTGTTAAAACCCTGAAATACTTTCATAGTGGGCAGTGAAGAGTTGCTGCCCTCAATCCCCTGAGTACCCTCTCAATTCTGGTTCTTTGGTTGCCCAGCTCTTCTGGGCCACTCAACTTTCTCCTTCTCAAATCTAGAAACTGAAGAGGTAACACTGGGCACAGGAACCCTTCAGGACCTTGCTCCAGTGCCAAGGTCAGAGTGTCTTCTGACCGGTTGGTGCCCAAGCTATACCAGTTGTTAAATATTTTGACTGTTAGCAGGGATGTACATATCATTCCCATTTTGCAGGGTGGAAAATTAACATAAATCCATAAAAGTTAAGCAACTGGCCAAGATCACCCATCTAGGGAGTAACAGAGTCGGAATTCAAACCCAGATCCTCCTCAAGCTAAAAGCCCTTATTTACTACAGTGTACTGAAAGATGGATAAATCCAGCTGACTTTTGATATTGACTTTCCAGTGTGAATAGCTTTAGAACTCTGTACTCTGTCTAACTACTGGTATAGTGAATTTTAAATCTCATAATTTTAAAAATATTTACTTTAAAGGTGTGAGAATATTGTTCTCCTGATTCCCAGCCATAATAATGAGAATGTAAGTATAGGATGATGGGTATTACTTTGCATCATTCTGCCCACAAGCCCATATTCACTGATTTAGCCAATGTTGTGTTGGCAATAATCTCTCTGTAGGTGGAAATTCTTTGATTTATTTTATTACTGGTTCCCCAAAACAGCGACCTTGGCATTCAGCCTAACCAAAAACTAAAAGTTACAAAAATGATATTTGAATATGCTTTTCAAACTATGTACTTTTATATTAGTGTCCAAAGTCCTAATACTAAAGGCTGAAAATCTTTGACATTTTACTTTGCTTTTCTACTTCGTGTCTCATCTATCATATTTCTCCATTTCTGATAAAAAGTTAGCCTCCAATTTAGCATACATAAATGTCTACATCACTTATACAACCCCATCCTTAGTATTAGAGGAAATTTGAATGCTATTGTTACACTGCTATGTGTCTTTTAAAGGCAGTTACTCAGCACCTGCACATTAAGCAATAAATCTGTCAATTACAAAGTTTACTTTCATTTAACAGAATGTGATAAGCCTTCCAGATTTGGATATGCCACATCCACACACCAAAATGAAAATTTGACTAGCAGAAAGCGGAAATACTCTGGACGTTGTTGGAGAAGTAGTATGTTTTGTCCATATGCAGCATTTGGAGAGGGAATAAACAAGAAAAACTTTGGCAGGTATGTGTGGTATCAGGGGCAGAACCCAGAAGTTTCCTTAATGGAGGCCTCAGTCTAGCTTTTTTTCCAAGACAGTAGCCTGGGCCTATCCTTTCTTTCCTGTTCCCATTTACAGTCAGGCTTTTGGCTCTATTTGAACCCCCTGGGACCACTGGAGAAGTAGCCTGCAGCTGCACCAGGCAACCTCACCCCAAAGCAGCAGCAGAAATGAGATACCTGTTTTCTCTCCTGGGCCCTGAGCAACACCTGGGACCCTAAGGCTATGACCACACAGCTCTCTGGCAATGGTTAATTCTGGGACTTTCGATAGCATTTAGGAAAGGATGCAGCCTGCCACATGGTCACCTTTTCACAGGATCAAGATGGCCATAGCCAGGATCTGAGCTCAGAGAGTTGTAGGAACATACCTGAAGCTGGGGCTATTCTTCAGCACTCAGGAAGATTGGGATCAGTGGGAAGCAGCCAAGGCCTGTGAGCAGTTGAGGGAAGCTATTGTGATTGAGAAGCACTGGAGCAAAGAGGGTATGGGAATCCCCTGGGATGCTGATGAAAGAGAGAGGGGACCTGGAAAGGGAGGGCCTAATCTTTAGGGAGTACTCTGGAGAGGACCTGAACTGGTGATGATGGTGTTATCTTCATTTCTTTCAACTGTTTTTTTTTTTTTTTTCTCCTGGAACCTGAGGAGTGTTTATTAAAAAAAAAAAAAAAATCACCCAGGTTGTGGTCACTTCCATTCTCTTTAAGGTCACACTCTGAGACTAAATGTTCCATTCATACATAGTAGTGAAAACACTCCAAGAATGGCAAGCTTCCTTATCTTTTTGTGAGAGCATCAAACATGTACAAGAGCAGCCATCGTTTCAGCACATGTTATTGAGGCCCTACTATGTGCTAGGAGCTATACTTGCCACTATATAGTTCAAAGGAGATGGGGCAATTGAGGTCTGTTTCACCTGAAAGAAACAGAAAAGTTAACCTCTGGATATCATTCCTGTGTATCCAATATTATGTTAACATTCTGTGGCTGAAGTATGGCTTCGAGGGACCATGCTCCACTAGAGGGGTGTAGACATTTTGAAATAGAAAAGGTTTGCTTGACATTCATTGATGAGAAAGGGATTACCTGGGAAGACTTGGAGAAATGACTGTTCCATAGAGTCTAGTCCAAATATCACAGATTAGAAAATGTTTCATCAAGATTTTGAAATTGATCAAATGGGATGTTCAATTTAGCAAACCCCCCAAAGGACTGACATATGAAACCAGACAGCTATTTTATTAATTTACAATGAGAAAATCTTTAGGGATCAGGGAACCTCCTGTTCAATTTATCTTCCACTCATTCTCTGAACTGAAACCCCAGAAGAATCTAAACTAATAGCTCATATCTTGAGGGGTGTAAGCTTAGAAGAGGAGGTACTTAAGAAAGATTTATATTTAATGACATTATTTTAAGAGAGCCCAAACATGCATTTCCGCTCTAAGGAAATAACTATTAGGCAAAGAAGATACTTAGTAGAAGCTTGGTTCTACTTTCCTTAAGACACAACTGGGCTCTGCAAATACTGGCTTGGTTCCCTTTCCTTAAGACACAACTGGGCTCTGCAAATACTACACTGTGAATCTCGTTTTCCTATATTTTGTGGCAGATCGTGTCTCTCTACTTTTCTCATCTTCAGTATTTAATTAGGTGGCAGGCTATTTCATTTCTGCAAGGTGCATCTCAGTGTTGATTTTTGGCTTAACACCTGGAGGGCAATCTTATTTCCTATTCTTCGAGAATATCTCCTTACGCATGTGCTAATAAGAATGATTATGGAACTTCCAGTTATTATTTATTTTGACATCATTTCCAGTTTTCCATTAGTTTCAGAAATGGAAGAAATAGAAAGCATGGAGGTAGAGCATATCATTAACAAACTAGGTTTAAAATTAGGATTTCCTAATGCTGATAAATTCAAGAGTTTTCAAAAGTTAATTATATGTTATTATTGCTATTCTAATTAGTATGCTTATTTAATTGGGCACTGAGGTGCCAATTAAAAGAAGAAAAGTCTATCATAAAGTAGGGAAAACAATTGATGTAAATTTCTTAGAAGTAAAATCCATGGGAGATACAAAATATTTTGTAAAACCATTGTCACCCAGGCATTCTCTCACTGTGTGTCTCTGGTACAAGAAGATTGCTAAAGCACTCAAAATGCATAAGCAAAATCCCTGTCAGTTTTAAATCAACTCTAGTCAATTTGGTTGCTTAAAACCAAGAATCCTGTTGAGTACATGAGGTCTAGCACCAGATCCAGCCAGCTACTCTGTGAATGCCTTCTTCAGAGCCTCCTCCTCTTCTTGCGTTTCTGGACCAGGCCAGAACCACAATTTAGCTTGAAAAGTCGGTTTCTCAGGAAAGCAGGCCCTATCCTGACTTGTTTCTGGATGTCCACATGATTGGTTGTTAAATCCTTCAGGTTTTCTGATGGAAAAAACAAAAACAAAAAACCAGGGGGGATGTCATCATATATTCAAACCCTCAGGGAAACTTTTTCTCAAAACAGTACTCTTTATTCCCATACTCAAGAAAACCCAGTGTATTAAATACTATTGGCTAACTAAATAGATTTTTTTTAGGAGAACTGGTTTTCAAAGAACTTTTAACTTATATCTACTCTATTTTTTTTTCCTAAGTAGGAATGTATAGAGGCAAATAGTTTCGTTATTCAAAGCAAATTCCTGATCCCAAGTTCAGGGATAGAATTAAGTGTAATAAGATTCAGAACTATTCTTGGATTAACATTTCTTTTTGTAGTGTTAAATTCATATTTTAAAGTCATACTTTTAAAAATACTTAAAATAATGATTGGATACTCTTTTTTTTTCATATGATTTAAGGTATGTAAGCTCACTGAATTTTCTGAACAATCTTCTGTTGTGGTTAAAGTATAATCAGCCTAACTTTACAAAAAGTAAGTTAAAATCAGAAATATTTATATCTACTCCTAGCAAGCCAAACTGTGAAAAGTGAGAATTCACCAGATTCTAAAACTCCTTGCTCCTATTGTATAGTTATATTGTTCAGACATGCCTTTTAATAGTTCAAGAAAACTATCTCTTCAACCCGAGGAACTATAGTTAGTGAACAAATACATAGGAAATAATATTATGCTTGATAGTAATTTAAAAAATGCCAGTGAGAACAACTTTAAAATAGTATTTTACATCTACTAAAGTAGCCGAAAAGTATAGCTTTTTCTTATAACAATTATTAGTGTTGAAGTGAAATTATGTACTGATTCTTGATGGCACTGTATGTGACTACAATCCTTTTAGTAAAGGAATGTGGCTATAAGGAACAACTGACATAAGTATAATTAAGCCCTTTGTTCCACTGAGGAATTTATCCCAGGAAAATAAAGGAAATAAAAAGATGAGTACATTCATTATCTCTTTATTCACAAAAAGACACTCTTACAAAGTAAATAATCAATATTAGGGGCAGAGGTTAAAATTCTGATGATAATCTTTAAAAACTAGGTACCACAGTTTTTCATCAACCTTAATTGAAAACAAACATCTATTTCATGATATTTTCTGTAGTACACAGATTACAGACACAATCCACAGCTGACAGTGGTAAGAAATCACTAATTCTGCAATATAATGTCAAACAAAATTTAATTATTAAAATTTTAATGAAAGTATAGTTTCCTTAACCGGTGGTCCTATTATGACCTGTATACCTCAGAATGACCAATAGTAATGAGGGAAGGTTTCTCTTTATAATATTGTAGCCAATAAACTAGGAAGAAATGGTAGAATTAGAAAATTACTATAGAGGCATTGCTTAATAATGGCTACTTGCATCTGAGGGAGACAATCAGACATGTACTTTCTGATGGAACTATACAAATACCTAGGAGGTAGTTTTGTCCTCTGCCAAATAGAAACAAATAAATAAAGTAAAAAAATCTAAAAAATGATTGCCATAGATTTTAATTTATAGAAACTACACAGGCTAGAGGAATGTGTTTAATGAATCCATGGATATTCAATCAGTAAAATCTAGACAATGAGGCCATTTGTGGGACTGTGACTTATCTTCAACAATAAAATGCAAGAAAATAAAAGATCCAGGAAGAAATTTATAGATGAAAGAAAAAGTCCTCAAAATATATATCAGTTGATAACAACAACTTATCAACTTGTTTGTATCTGGATTTGAACAAATTGTTTTTAAAAAAAGCTTTAAAAAGGAAAATATGCGGGGCGCATGGGTGGTTCAATCAGATAAGCATCTGCCTTTGGCTCAAGTAATGATCCTGGGGTCCTGGGAATCAAGTCCCAAATCAGGCTCCCTGCTCAGTGGGGAGCCTGCTTCTCCTTATGCCTGCTGCTCCCCCTGCTTTTGTGCTCTGTCAAATGAACAAACTTTTAAAATAACTAACTAAATAAATAATCTTTTTTGAAAGAAGGAAAATGTGAACACTGGATATTAATAATATTAAGGAATTTTTTTTCTGCTTTGGGAGGGACTGATAATACTGAGGGTGTTTTAAAAGGGAAGCCCCCTTTTTGTTAAAGATGCATAGTGAAATATATATAGAAGAAATGATAGGATATCTTGGATTTGCTTCAAAATAATCTGCAGTTTCTTCAAATAGAACTCACATCAATTTAGTTATGTGCCTGAAGCCTATGGAATGTTGCACATGTGCTCCAGACCTTTCCATTTATAAATATATTTATTCCTTTGAAGAACCTTATCTTTTCTCACCAGAGCCTATAGAGAGCTTATTTCTGCTTCAGGGATTTTGTCTAGCTTCCCCTACTACTTTAATAGCACATGAACTATTTTCCACATTTGTTTCTTAAAACAAAACAAAACAAAACAAAACAAAACCGTGAGCACAAATTCTGTTACTAAAATGTAGTCCTGCCCTTGGCATTATTGTCATAGAATCTGAGACCCATTAAACCCATTAATACTTATCAGATGTATATGAATGGATTAAGCATGGAATGTGATTGAGAGAGATTAAAAATGAATTCTCTGTCTTGAGAAGTTGATCATTCAATTAGGGGAGAGCATCATGTGGAAACCACTAAAATAATCATGAACATTTATTAACTTCTTACTCTGTGCCCAGTACTGAGCTAAGTGCTTTACATGCATTTAATTTTAATCCTTATAATGATTTTACAAAGTAGATACTATTATTATTCTTTCTTTCTTCTTTTATTTCTAAAATACAAATGAGGAAACTGAAGTGTGCAAACTCAAGATAACATACTCAGTGTCACCCAGACAGATTAGCATAAAGAAACCTGAAACCCAGTTCCCTGTGAAGTAGAAGCCCATATTATACACAGTTACACAAAACTAGCAGTAGTCTATTCCATGAAATTTACTCTGAACCTTCACTGTGCAGAGTAATGTATAGTGAACAGTGCCCTTATAGACACTGCCACTTTAATGGTATGATGGTTAATATTATGTACAACTTGACCGAGTCATGGGATGACCAGATATTTGGTCAAAGATTATTTTGGATGTTTAAAGGAGGGTGCTTTTAGATAAGATTAACATTTTTAATCAGTAAAGAAGACTGTTCTCTATAATGTGAGTGGGCCTCATCCAATTTGTTGAAGGCCTGAATAGAACAAAAAGACTACCCCTCCCCAAATAGAGGGAATTCTTTGGTAGACTGCCTTCGGACCTCATCTTCACAATCAGCTCTCCTGGGTCTCAGCCTGTCAGCCCACATTGTAGATTTAGACTCACCAGTCTCAGTAAGCATATGAGCCAATTCCTAGTAAGTATCTTTCCCTCTGGAGAATCCTGATGAATACAAAAAAACCCAAAGAGAAAACCCAAATAGAAAGAAGCAGTGTTCAAGTTACCACCAGATTTTGTGACACTGACACCATGATTTTATATGAAACTCGTCTTTTCTTCCAGTGAATTATGTTCCTGAAAATGTGCTTCTAAAAGTTATGAACAGGTGATCCCACTTGCTATATTTGATTCCTTCTTGTAGAAAAGACTAAAGGAAACAAGTTTTAGTTTTGTCATCACCATTTTTTCCCAAATCACTTTATTGGTAGAAATGTTGACCTTATATTGATCTTATACTGCTGATTTATGGAATAAGGTTATTAAGTAATTCAATACACATTGGCAGCCCCCATGCCAGGCACTGAAAACCACAGATAAAATAGTCCCTCATCTCAAGTTGTTTATAATCTTAGTAAGGAGCCAGTTTTAGTAAACTAAATCATTACACTATGATGATACCTGCTATGTTGGAGGTATGTCCCAACAGCAGTGGCTAAGCAGTACCTAAATATTGAAGAGATTCAAGAAAACATCCCAGAATGATATTTTAATAATTAAAAATGTGTTTTGTTAGGTCATTGCAGACTGATCCTCTTTTCAGGTCTTCATTTAAGGGAAGATTCACATAATATCAACATAAAAGGACTCCTTATCAACTTTTTTCTTGCTAAATGTCCTTCTGCACCTAATTCTACAATTATTAAGGAATCTACCTTAATACCCCCAAGCAAGTCATGTCTTCCTACTCAATTTCATTTTTCCTTCTTTCTGTCTTCTAGAGAATCCTGGAAGGTGGGTTTCAGAGCAACATTATGCTAAATGAAATTATGCATGTCCAAAATGGAGTTGCAACACTTTTTCTCTCACATATTTCAGGTCAATAATGTGATTCTCTGACTTCACTAGCAGAAAGAATGATTCATTTCCCCATTGGTTTTTCTACTCTCAGATGCAATTAAGGATTTTGAAATTGTTTAAAATAATTAACAATAAACTCTCTTACTTTTCTTCCTTCGCTGGATTAGTTTTCCTTGTGAGCCATTCCTGGGAATTCATACTTAAGAGCTAGATCTTCGTTGACATTAATGAGACAAATATTACTTTATAAGCAGCCCTTTATGCTTATTCAATCAAAAATAAATTTAATTATGGCATTGCATGCTGCAACTTAGACAATGCTCTTAAATTAGACCCTTTGCCAACTTGTGTCTCCTAGTGCCTTTCTTATCTAATTAGAATCTTTATATTAGAATACATTTTCACATCTAATGACAAGAGAGTGGAAAATAATGGTCAGATTTTAGGCATACTTCTGATTTAAAACTGACCTAATTTTATATGTGTATATATATATATATATATCTAGAGAGGTTAGGTTAGGTATATTTCATTATCATGGAAGGGTTTCTGCCCCCTTGCTCCCTCTCCTTCCCTCATAGAATGGCATTCTGAATGATAACACTAAGAAAGGAGGAAACATTTTGAGCTGAGGCAGATTTGTGACTTCCTGGCCAGGAAAATACCAACTAGGACGCATATGTGGTATTTTGCTCAGTGGAAGGCTAAGGACTTGATAATATCTTGTTAAGGGTGGAGTGGTGACATGAAACAAAGTTCAGTTTGTTTCATGCAGGCACCAGTGGCCGAAGGGGATCTGATTTGAAGGGAAAGAACTTGAAGCAGTAGTTCTAGATGTCCTGGGGCCTCAGACTGTAAAGCAGAGAGGTATGTTTGTGATGAGGGGAGGCATACCATAGGCTAGGCCTGGAAGCAAAGCCTGCAGCAGCCAGGAGATAGTGAACTCCCCAGACAGCTTGCTGAGGTCAAGGACAGGCCTCCAGTCCCACAGAGGTTCAGGAGGGAAGTGTGATCAGCCACCAAGGAACAGCCATGAACCTGGTTGGCTTTGGGGAAGCTAGATAGGAATAGAGGGACCTTGGTGCTCACGTGGTGTCCAGGATTCACTTTCATTGAGGGGAGCTCAGAGGAGCAGATGAGCATTATCACCAGGGAAGGAATAGGTAGGAGTTTAGATGGGGCTGGGGAAAGGCAAATGTTTCAGCTAGTTGTGATGGAGTTTACAGCTGGAGTCCAGCCCTTCTGGGGGTAGCCTGACAACTAAGAACCAGGAACTCAGAAGGAAGGCCAATGAGTCGGGATGACCACACTGGAGAGATGGCCATTAATGCTTCCCAAAGTCCCACATAACCTTTCCACTTACCTCTCATTGTCCAGAATTTAGGCACATGGCCACAATTAGCTGCAAAAGGTTGGGAAACAATCTTTTATTCCATTTTTATCGGGGAGTAACAGTGCTCCCCGGTAAAAATTGAGATTCTGTTAAGGAAGAAGAGAATTGATACAAGGAGGCAATCACCACTTTCTACAATAATCCCCACATCCTCTGTAAGAATCATTGTCTTTTTCTTTTAAAATCTAGACTCTGCCACTTGCCAGTGGTATGAGCAATAATAAGTTAATGAGGGATCCCTGGGTGGCGCAGCGGTTTAGCGCCTGCCTTTGGCCCAGGGCGCAATCCTGGAGACCCGGGATTGAATCCCACATCGGGCTCCCAGTGCATGGAGCCTGCTTCTCCCTCTGCCTGTGTCTCTGCCTCTCTCTCTCTCTCTCTGTGTGATTATCATAAATAAATAAAAATTAAAAAAAAAAATAAGTTAATGAATTTATCTAAATCTCAGTCCTGGTATCTATAAAATGGGCATATCACTACCTTGTTCATGAATTTGTGACAATAAAATAAAATTAACATATATAGATGGTACTAAATACATGTCCATTTCCCTTGTCATAAAGCTGATTTTGCTTTTCTCTTGACCATCTCCCTTTACCACTTTCCTGGTATTATTTTGGTTCCTTGATCAAGATTGGCCTGGGGGATTTTCTTACCCAGATCTTATCCATGAAGACAAGGAAACAGACTCATCCAATGCAGTTCTTCTCAGGTCCTATACCTTCAAGAAAGAGAGTTGGTACTATAATAAAACACATCATTTAAATTCTTGGCATTTAACAGATATAGGTTTCATTAAAACTTTTAAAGAAATTTACCAATTTCAGTCTATTTGGGTTAGAGTTTATAAAAAAAGTTCCAACTTTTTGTGTCTGTACTAAATGAGGTCCACAGTTTATGGAACCTAAACACTTCAATACTTGCTGCCTTCTGATAAGACATTTATGGCAGCATGTTTTTCTGGTCATATGACTGTCACCTGTTAGATCTCATTATAATCTTAGATTTATTCTTTGGCTCCAGCTCTTGTTTGCTAGGGCAATGTTGAACTTTAGATTAGATACGAACTCTTCATTAAAGTGGGTGGTTGAAAAAGTCCCTTCAGAAATGCAGTATTTGATTGTCCTTCTTTTGACCTTCTCTTTGCATTTTCTTTCATATCTTAGTAACCATAGAAATAATTAGGAGAGATAAAGTTGGTCCAGATCCACGCCTGTTTTGCATAGAAGGCAATAGTTGCACAGTGCTTGGTCAATGATGATTTGACAGAAAAAGTGAAGGGTTGAATCTTGGACAGCAGCTCTTCTGGCTTTGGGAGGAGGAAGGGAGACAGAAGGGAAGTGAAGTGCTTACTGTACCTGCACTCTTATCTCTGCTCTCCCCTTTAAGTGCACTTCCAAATCCCAGCGGATTCACTTTTCCCTCTACAGGTCCCTGGCGCCCACCTGTTTGGATGTACTCTGCTACTTAGACTCATGTGTCCTTACTTCCTTCTGTTGATCTGTCTTTCAAGGGGTATGGTCAATATGAGCTTTGGAATTACAAAGATCTCTTATGAACCAGTGTACCTGATTCTCAATTTCCTGCTCTGTCAAATGGTAATAAAACTTGCTTCTCAGAGTTATTTTGAGGGTTAAAAAAAGATGCATCTACTGCATACATTTCGAAGCACATAGTAGGATTTTTGTAAAAGCTGGTTTATTTCCCTACATATTAATATTTCTCCTTTGACCCTTGCCATGTTCTTTTTATCTCTAAAATTTACTTCTCAAAATGTGAACCAGCAATATTAGAAATGCCAAATCTTAAGCCGCACCCCCGACCTACTGAATCAGACTGCATTTTGACATCCTTAGATGTTTCATATACATGTTAAAGTTTGAGAAGCACTGCTGTAAAACAAAGACTTCTCTTTTTGTCCTTTTTCCAAGGGGGAAAGAATAATGGGCACGACTAGTTTCATGTCTACCCTGTGTCAGGTGCTGGGTTTTTTTTACTATTTCCCTTATCGTCACTCTGTGAGGTTGGCACAGAGTCCCCTGAACTGTGAGGAAATAAAGATGAAGGGAAGTTAAATGCCCAGCCCAAGAGCAATGAGGAATGGCACAGGTGAGACTCAAACTCAAGTCTCTTTGCCCATTTTGCACTACTTCAAAACCACACAAGCCTACTGACTTTTATTGCTGGAGAAGACAAAAGTGAGGGGAAAAAAGTAGAAATGAAAACAATACAAAACAAGAGACATGAAAACATTAAAGGTAACTTTGAGTTTTGATGCGATTGGTAGAGAACCACTTCCTTAATGACCCATTCCAGCTGTCCTCAATTCTTTTCCAGGTTCCTTACCCTTGGTTTGATATTGGCATACATTTTGGCATCTGATAAAAGCTGATAAAATATTCCACAAACATGAACAGGTTTCAGCCTGTTTAATGAAATAATATATCAGCTGATTGTGGCATCAAACCCAGCATGTAATTGTGTTCGTGAGTTTTAATTTTTCTCTTGACTAGATTATAAGATTGTTAGGGTAAAACAACCTGCACCTTCCTTCCTCCTTCCCTTCCTCCCTCTCTTTCTTCCATCTGTCCTTCTTTCCTTTCTTCCTTCTTAATGGCAACAATACCATAGTATTTATGTTTCTGGGATGAGAGATGAAATTTAATATCAGGTCATTTAATAATTTTAGTTTATCTGCAATTAACAGATTATTAATTATTATGCTTATTGTGCATAATAATCATTATTATGATTATTAATGCTTCTTTTGATTTGAGCAAGGAATCCGTGCTGATCAATACCATTTTAGATCAAGAGATAGTATCTCATATCTGGTCTTTGCTAATCTCGATGTCTTAAATTTCTTGTTATGTTAATAAACTCCATAACTATGACTTATGAAATCTAAAAAGGCATGAAAACATTAACTAACTGAAATGTTTGATTTTCCAATGTGGATTTTAATAATTACACCAATGATTCCAAATGGGTCAAAATAAATAAAATGTAAAAATTGGCCCATGTAGAATATACCTTACATTCTTCTGTAGTGTTATTAAGCAATAAGGGGTATGTTGGAAACAGAAACTGGATTTTTACTCTTTTGGAAGGATCTTATTATAAGCCAGTATTTTACCTTTATAACATTCTTAAATAAGTCTCTTGAAAAGCCCATAATATATACTATAAATATAAATGTATTCAATATTTGAGCTATCAAAGTTAATAAACTGTATCAATTTAACAATTTTTCTATCTTTGAAGTTTAATTCACTAGCTAATATTCCCCAACCAGTCAGAAGTGGAATGATAACTGCTCCCAATAATTTTTAAAATCCTCTCTACTCCACTTATTTATTTAAACTTGTTGGGACAGCCTGGGTGGCTCAGAGGTTTAGCGCTGCCTTCGCCCAGGGCGTGATTCCGCAGTCCCGGGATCGAGTCCCACGCTGGGCTCCCTGCATGGAGCCTGCTTCTCCCTCTGCCTGTGTCTCAGCCTCTCTCTCTCTCTCTCTCTGTTATCTCATGAATAAATAAATAAAATCTTTAAATAAATAAACTTGTTAAGATTTAATTCTGTAAGAGGGGATGATTATCTGAATTTTTTTCTTTTTAAAAAAAGATTTTATTTTTTTATTTTGAGAGAAAGAGAGAGAGAGTAGGAACCTGGGGAGGGGCAGAGGCAAAGGGAGAAGCAGACTCCCCGCTGAGCAGGGAGCCCAACGAGGGGCTCCATCCCAGGACCCTGAGATCATGACCTGAGCGGAAGGCAGACGCTTAACTGACTGAGACACCCAGCTGCCCCTGAATTTATTTCTTCTGGTCACCAAAACTGTGTCTGTGAAAGTCAGGTGATGCTATCTGTCCATTCCAGATACCTGTCTGTTATAGGAGTGAATTTCAGGTCACAAATAGCTGTGCAGGAAATATATTTCTTTTTTTTTTTCATATTTCTTTATTTTCCCCTAAACCAACTGATATATAACTCTTTGCCCATGTCCCGCAGAACAGGCACAGAATTCGCTCACTGTCTTGTTTGGCTCAGGCCACAGGACTGTGCTAAGATTCTGGTCTGATCTGTGACTGGTGGCCCATCCTGGTTGCTGCTGGCATGCCTGTGTCTCATCAAGCATAGTCGGAGGGCTTACCTGCTTCTGGACCATGCCTGGGGAAGCAGAATCTTGGGGGACTCTTCAGGCCCCTGTGCATGGGGTCTATCCTCCTTAGGAGCACTATAAATCTTTCTCTTGGAGGTCTTGCCTTGTCCTTCACTCTATTGCTTGGCTGTGTGACAGGTCTCAGGAACTCCACAGAACCCACTGACTTTTGTCTCCTGACTGAGATCTCAGCTTGCTCTCTCTTTTCTGATTAAAAAAAAAAAAAAAAAAAAAGCTTTTCTTGGAGCTCAGTGCCTCAGTGGTTGAGTGCCTGCCTTTGGCTCAGGTCATGATCCTGGGGTCCCGGGATCTAGTCCTGCATCAGGCTCCCTTCATAGAGCCTGCTTCTCCCTCTGCCCATGTCTCTGCCCCTCTCTCTGGGTCTCTCATGAATAAATAAATAAAATCTTAAAAAAATAAAAATTAAAGAAAAATGCTTTTCTTTCTCTCCTTCCCCTTCAAGACATCCAGGGTTATGTTTTCTATGGACTTAGGTTTTTCAAAAGACCAGAATAGCTTCTATCTTTCTTTGTACGTGTTTTCAGCTTGGTAAAAATTTCTGAAGCAGTAAGTTACAGAGAACTTTCCATCCTACTTGAAACTGAAAGAGGAGAGAATAGGAGCAGTGGGGAAATTATATTAAAAAAAAATTATCATGACACAGATCTATACCAGTCCCTCAAAGACATTTTTGCCTTGGGAATTTCATGAAGACAAAAAAGGCATTTATGTTTTATTAAATCTACTCTGGAATGAAAGTTCTAAATACTTTACCTTAAACTACATAAATGATAAATATACAATTGTGGTATAAATTGTGGAGTTGGGAAGAACTTGTAGACCAGGTTTAAGTCTGCTCTGTGTTCCTTTGTGGCATTTTCTCTTTCACTTCAGCTCATGGAGGCATTTCAAATTTCACGCACACACATATACATACATATGTCATCTTGTTTTTGTTTCATGATTCAATATTTTATCTCTTGACTTTAAAGGTACTGATCATAGTATTTTTGAAATTTGTTTCTACCCTGCAGTATTCTCTAGCATAGGAAACTGTGTTTAAAATATATGCATATCCAAATAGATGATTAAATTTTGGGGTTTGTATTTTACATTTTATTTTAGGTTTGTATTTTAAGCATGTTAAATAAATATCAATGTATAGATTGATTTAAAGGTATTTAACTAGATAACTTGAAGGTAAGAAATCATCTTTTAAAAAGATTTTATTTATTTATTTGACAGAGAGATAGAGCCAGAGAGCACAAGCAGGGGGAATGGGAGAGGGAGAGGTAGAGGGAAAAGGAGGCTCTCTGTTTAGCAGGGAGCCCTATGCTGGGCTTGAACTCAGGCCCCTAGGATCATGACCTGAGATGAAGGCAGATATTTAACCAACTGAGGCCAGCCAGGTGCCCTGGTGAAAAATCATTTTAAAAGGGGAATAATATGTTATTTTTCCAGAGTGAACTAATGAAAAACAATTTTATGCAAATAATGTGCTCCTAAGATGTGTCATACAGAATTTTATAAATTATATTTTTAAATTATTAGGATATGCTGGTAAAGCCATTCTTGGAAACTTGTATTGGAAAGTGAAGAGTTGGCTGAGAATTTCTCTCTTTACTCTGTGATGAGATGCTTAATAAAATGGGCTTAGAAATCATACCATGGTGTTTGAAACCTGCCTTTACAACTTCTGTGGGATTTTGAACTTAATCTCTCAGAACCTCCATAAAATGAGGATAATAATAATAATAATAATAATAATAATAATCAACTTCACAGGGTTTTTGCAGGCATAGAATGAAAAAATACATGTAAAGTACTTAGAACTATGCCTGACATATTTAGTACTCAGTAAACATTAGCTATTACTATTTTTTATAGAAAGTGGTACCACTGTAAATGATTATGGCATGTAATCCATCCTACCAATTATTTATGGATAACTATTACTTATTCTTTTGTTAAAAAGTACTGTATATGACATTTTTGACATATTTGCTTCTTATAATACTGAAGCTGCAGAAAATTCACCATGTGTTATCCAGTGTGATTGCCTTGAAGAGCTATTAAGTGTGATCTCCATCATCAGAATGGAAAAGCCTTACTATAGAACCACATGGAACTCTTCTAGGAGACTCTCCAATACACATCCACCCCCTAAACACCTACACACTCACATATATCTAGCAAAAGGTATTGCTTGCCTCAATGTTTACATGCAAGAACAAACAAGAAATCTATGTCTCTGAAATAGAATGTCAACTTTTCATGCCAACATAGGTTATTTAGTTTGGGGAGGAACATTGTTTGGTAGGGAGGCATTAGAATTTTACAATTGGTTTCTGGAAGTACTGTATTTTAATTCATTGTCAGTTAATCTTTGTGATGAATTTTCTTCCTTCTTTGATATTTGTACTAGTAACAGTGGTACCTAATTACTAATTAAGTACTATTTAACCTACTATCACATGCCTGTGCTTTCTTGGTTTTAACTGGCAACAACCCTATGAGCTGGATACTCATTATTCCCGTTTTAGAGGTAAGGCACAAAAGTTTGAGTAATTTGCATAAAGTTTAATAGCTAGTGAGTGGTGGATCCAGGATTTGAACCAGACAGTTGGCTCTAGCACTTATTTTTCTATTGTACCATATTATACACTAAGATATGTATCTGTGAGTTAAATGTATAACATTCTACAAAATGCCAGAATAGGATTTGTATTTGCCATGGAGTTGATTTTAAATCAAGTAAAAATCTGAAGTGTGACTCTGAGACTATGTTACAATGAACTTTTATAACATTTTTATAAAATATTTTATATAGCAGTGTACTTTATCCAGTTAACATAGATTTTGTTCTTTAAGCTCTAAGTTGGTTCTTTAAAATGAAAAAAAAACAAAGTTCTATAAGGAAGTTCACTTTGTCAAGGAAGGTGTTGAATGAGACTGTGAAAATAATAAAAATGGCACCTTATATTTGTCTAGTGTTTATTTTAAAAATGTTTACAAGTGTTGAATTTGCTCTTACAGGAGGAGCAATTTTTTACTTTGCAAAAAAGATCCAGCATTTTTTAAGAATTACATTATCACATTCATTTAACTAATGAATTCCCTAAAGTTTTGCAAAAATTATCCACTCTCCTTAGGCAGCAGAAAGGGAAAAAAAAATATGTCCCTGAGTTACTGCCCTCAGGAATGTTGGATCGATAGGGATAAGTTTATTCTGTTAATTTTTTTAAAAAAGATTTATTTATTTATTCATTCAGAGAGAGAAAGAGAGAGGCAGAGACACAGGCAGAGGGAGAAGCAGGCTCCCTGCAGGAAGCCTGATATGGGACTCGATCCCGAGTCTCCAGGATCACACCCCTGGCTGCAGGCGGCGCTAAACCGCTGCACCACCGGGGCTGCCCTATTCTGTTAATTTCAAGGAGCTTTTTAAAAACAAATGGTGTGGATGTTACTTATTGATTTATATAGGATTGAGTCTTATCCTATGCTTCATTAATTAGAACTCTTTTTGGTGGAAACTTTGTCCTGTGAAGCTGAAGCCTGATGAAAAGTCTCCATGGGCTCACTTTGGTATCTCAGGCCATCTGTATAAATTCGAGATGGTAAAAACATCGATTTGGTGCTTGAGTTTCCTTTGTAATTATCCTTGTCAGAGGTCTATATGGCTATCCTTCCTTTCTAGAATAGCCCCACAGACATGTGAGTGCTCATTATTTTTCAAGGCAGCCCCTAACTCCTTCCTCTGTTCTTCCCTTTCTCCCTTTCCTCCTCACTTCTTCCCTCTTTTCACCAGAGCCTATGACATTCACTCATTGTTTTTTATCCTTCCTTCAGGCCGCACAAAACAAATCCATCTCCTCTTCAGACTGATAGTCTTACAACTAACTAGAGACAATTATTACCTTTATTCACATCCCTCCATTGATGATTAAAGAATCACTTTATATTAAAGTGGATAGATCCATTCAAGCATTCTTTAGAAACCAGTATTAGCTAAAATTTATTGAGTGCCTATTATGTGCCAGGTACAATGTGTTTCTAATCCTTACAACCTTGTCAGGTGAGTTAATGATAGCTAATATGCGCACAGGCTTTACCATCAACTCATCTAGATATGGTGGACCCAAGTACAATCTTTATCATAGTGGTTGACACATAGTAACATTCAATAAATGTTATCTGTTTCTATCTTCTTGTACTTCTGTAGGCACCTGGAGAATTTTTGGCTCACCTACAGTATTCTACATTTTTCTGTTGTTGGGGTTTTTTTTGTTGTTGTTGTTTTGTTTTGTTTTTGTTTGTTTGTTTGTTTTGCATTTAAACCTAAAAGAATGAAAGAGGCAACATTTGGCTTCTTTTATTAGTTCACTATTTCTCCCAGCTTTGTATTAGCAACATATTTTGGTCCTTAAAGTCATTCAAAAGGATGATCAGGGATCAAGGATGGAAGCCTGCAGTTTTCAAAAACTTCAGGTTATTGTAGGCTAGGCCTTCCTTTGCACAGTTTTGAGGTCTATTTTGTGGAAGAAGCATTATCCCACACAAAGAGAATGGCACCTAAAAGTTGAGTTTCACCTCTAATAGGAGAACACTAAAAACACAGCTCTACTTTGCTTTTCATACATTAAAATTCATTTTGGAGATCCCTGGGTGGCGCAGCGGTTTAGCGCCTGCCTTTGGACCAGGGCGCGATCCTGGAGACCCGAGATCGAATCCCACGTCAGGCTTCCGGCATGGAGCCTACTTCTCCCTCTGCCTATGTCTCTGCCCCTCTCTCTCTCTCTGTGTGACTATCATAAAAAAAAAAAAAAAAAAAAAAAAGATATTTAAAATTCATTTTGGAAAGAAGCCCACACTTTTTCATTCAGCTCAGTGAAAGGGAAGGAGAGTTGATGCCTTTGGTGATCAGGTGTAGGGTGGCTGGTGTCAGCTGCCACTGCAGCCTGAGAACTGGTTGATGTAGGCATATTTAACACAGCGTTACCCTTTTGTCCCTACAAGCAACAGCTCAGATATCTGGAAATCTCTTTTGGCTCACACTTCTTTGAACTGAAGAGGGC
The DNA here is from genome assembly GCF_053574225.1 of Canis aureus. Lineage (NCBI taxonomy): Eukaryota > Metazoa > Chordata > Mammalia > Carnivora > Canidae > Canis > Canis aureus. Next base: position 20,371,998 of record NC_135641.1, on the reverse strand, counting down.
TCACAGAACGAGTCTAGGTGGTTAGACAAGCCTTGGCAATGGGACACTTGTGGTGGTTGATTTAGAATTCTCCCCTTTGGGAAAGGAGGTGCTCTGCAATGAAGAGTGCCTGTCAGATTTAGGGAGTATGAGAAGAAATCTGCTGGAAGGAGAGCTGGGATTTGATTTCTGGGTGCTAAATGCCCCACCCCCTGCAATCTCAGGTGGAGTTGGACGTTTTTGTTACCCCGAACATGAGTGGATCATTTTCCCAACTCCTGTTTTTCTCTTTGGCTTCTACCTTATAACTTCAGCCTGACATAGAGTGGGTTAAGCGACTTTCTAAAGCACACAAGTTCACTCCTATTCACAAAATGTCAGAGCCAGAAACAGAGCTGGAAATATATGTCGTGAAGATTTTAAGATATATTTAAGTGGTTCACTGTCACTTCCATGAGTAAATTTACTGCTAGCCCTTCCAGTGTAGGAAATGAAGAAGCTTCTAAGCATATTCCTTTCAACGTCTGTGCTGACTCACACCCAAAAGAACTCTCCACCTGAAAGTACAGGGCCAGATTCTTGTCATGAGATGTGTGTGCTCCACAGGCACCAATACCATAGGTAGTGTGTTGTGGAGGAGCAACAAGTTTTAAAATATGAAGAGCCAGAAGCGAGTCTGTGAAAGCAATTTCCCAAATATTATACATCATAAATAGAAAAATATTTTATGATCTGACTTTCTCCAAATTTAACAGCATCTGAAATATTTACATGACATTACCAAATAGGAGCTGCAACGCTGAAATAAGTGTTGCAATGTATCAATGATTAAAAGCAAAAAGACTCAGCAAGGCTAGAGGAAATACTGAATTGTCATTCTATTTTTTTAAATAGGAAATATCACAAAATAATTATTAAATGAAGAGCTGATTGAAGAGTACATAGCCAAAAATGTATCATACAAGTTAGTATTATAGAGCAGTGCCAGGCAGCTCATTAATTAATATATTGTTGCTTTTTGGATCTTGTGATTTTGTTACATGTCAACTCTTCAAAATTTGTAATTAGTTATAATTTATCTTCACATTCTAAATAAATATTTATATTTATACCTGTTTTTTTTTTTCCATCTTTACCAATCTTTTGGTTAAATGTCCATAATCTGACAATAGACATTGACTTCTACTTCTGATTTTTTAATGATACTTGGTTTGGTCAGGCTGGTAGCCAGTGGATGTTGAGTAAAATAATAAATCACTGCAATCTGGATGGTTAGGTGAATCAAAAAAAGGGAGGCCTAATCTTGGGTAGAATTTGAAGAGATGATGGGGTAGTGGCATTAGCAAAAATGTAGAGATGTTTGTAGCAGCAATGGCCACAATAGCCAAACTGTGGAAGGAGCCTCGGTGTCCATCGAAAGATGAATGGATAAAGAAGATGCGGTTTATGTATACAATGGAATATTACTCAGCCATTAGAAATGACAAATACCCACCATTTGCTTCAACGTGGATGGAACTGGAGGGTATTATGCTGAGTGAAGTAAGTCAATCGGAGAAGGACCAACATTTTATGTTCTCATTCATTTGGGGAATATAAATAATAGTGAAAGGGAATATAAGGGAAGGGAGAAGAAATGTGTGGGAAATATCAGGAAGGGAGACAGAACGTAAAGACTGCTAAATCTGGGAAACGAACTAGGGGTGGTGGAAGGGGAGGAGGGCGGGGGCCGGGAGTGAATGGGAGACGGGCACTGGGGGTTATTCTGTATGTTGGTAAATTGAACACCAATAAAAAATAAATTTAAAAAAATGTAGAGATAGGAAGACTATGGAGATACAGAGATTAACAAATAGTTAAGATCGGTTCAAAAAAATTGTAACTATGTGAAGTAATGGATATGTTAACTAACCTTAGTGTGGTAATCATTTTGCAATATATATGTGTATAAAATCGCTATGTTGTTTACCTTAAAATTATGTAGTGTGATATGTCAATTATATCTCAACAAATCTGGAAAAGAAGATTGGTTCAAGGGAAAGGCTTGTGAATAAGGATTGAAGAAATTGGAAATTTTAGGCCACATTAAGGGATAAGAATTTAAAATGTCAGATTAAGGGAATTTTACTTTATTATATAGTCATGAGAGTGTATTGGACAACTGCTGCCTTTGCCAACTGAAAACCCATCCCCTCATCTTGCAATAGCACCCTTCTTTTTCTTTCTTTTAAAAAAACTTTTAGAGAGTGGGGGGAGGAGCAAAAGGAGAGGGAAAGAAAGAATCCCAAGCAGACAGATATCTCCAGCTCAGCCCAGAACCTGATGCCAGGCTCAATCTCATAACTCTGAGATCATGACCTGAGTCAAAATCAAGAGTTGGATGCTCAACTGACTGAGTCACCCAGGTACCCCATTAGCATCCTTATATTCTACAGGAACCATGCTTTCCCCCCACTGAATCTATGTAGGGTAGGTGGCTTGACATCACCCTGGGCTCTAATCTGAGGCTGTGGTCAATGTTAGGACTTCTGTCAGAAAATTGAGAAGGTGTACTCCCTTTCTGATTATGATGCTACATTACTTCAGTAGAAGCCTGCAGGAGGTGGTGGCTGTTTTGTCACACTTAGGAAGAGTGTGCAGCCAACCCATAGCCAAGAGCTGAAGGTAGAAAGATTCCTAATGACAATGCTTGACTACCTAGATTTAACCATACTTAAAAGTAGAGACCCTCAGCCTTTTTGGTTAGATGTGCGCCAATACATTTCTCTTTTAATTTGTCAGTTTGAACTTGGTTTGTTACTTGCAACTGAAAGGTAACAAATGTTTGTGAACAGGGTATGAAGATTTGTCTAGTAGCAGATGGGTTGCAGAAATCAAAGATGCTGGCAGTGGAATTAGAAAGGAAAGGAAAGAGAGGTATGGAGGAATAATTAAGAGGGTTTGGTAACTAGAACAGGAAGAGGAAGCAAAAATGACTGGACATTTGAGATGAAGTAAATGATGATACCATAGCCAGAAATTTGTGAGTCAGAAAGAAGACCATATTCCCTCAACTCCCTTAGGGGTAAATACATTTATTCCTAGGCTTTGAGTTTGAGCTGATGATAGGAAAATCAAGTGGAAATATTTAGGAGGTAGTTAAAATGTAGGATTAAATTAAACCTCAGGAGAAAACTCAGGATCCAAGATTTAAGAAGTAAATGTGCTGCCCAAATGGATAAGCTGCAGGAGGGAGGTAAGTCTAAGAATGAACAATGGGCTGGCAGACAGCGATGTCGAGAGGAACAGGGCTAGGAACAAATCAGGCCTTTCTCCCCTGCCAGACATCTTGTCTCCACCTGTGGCAGTTCAGGAAGTGAAGTTTGTGAAGGGGGGGCATGCCACTTGGGGAGGCACAGCCACTTAGGTTTACAAGTGCCCTGCAAAGCCAGAATTGAGCAGTTGAAGACTGGAGGGTATGGGTGAGATTTCTGGGGGTGTGGTTCAAGGGATGAAAGTGGGAAAGAACAAGGGAAATAGAGACAAGAGGACTGATTAGAAAACAGTCTTTGGATTCAAAGAGAACCTCTGTAAAAGGGGATAGTCAGCAGTGGAGAACTGCAGAGACAAGGTGATCATCACTGGAGAATGTAGATTCGCAGGAGCTCTGGAGGCAGAACTAGATTAAAGTGAGTAGGTGATACAAAAGTGGAAGCAGTGGCTGGAGACCAGAAATCTGGCAGGGAAAAGAAGGTCAGGAGCAGGGTAGTTTACGAATGGAGTAGCTTAGCCAAGGCTTTTTGTTTACTTTGTTTTAGGACTAGGACAGAGGAGGCTTATTTCAGAGGGTAGACAGAAGAGAAGGGCCAGTGAATGAGAAGGGAGTGAAGATGCCAGAGAGAGAGAGGGTTCAACTGAATGAAGGAGAAGGTAAGATCGACAGTGACACAGAGAGCAGATGGGAAAGGAAGCAATACATTCCCTGTCTGACACAGGTGGAGAGGATGAGAGAAAGGGTGTAAAGAGAGATGCTTGCAGACAGAATGGAGAGGAGGTGAGGCCTCTATCATGTGTTTCCAGGATCGATAAGACAGTAACATGAGGTGTCTGCTGCATTCAACAGGGTCTGGGAATCCAGTTACAGTGGGAATATCCAAATTGTTTCTCTCCTCACGAGACTTCACAAAATATTATGTAACTGTAAGCTGATGTTTGAGCTAGGAAAAAAATAAGTAAAAGGACACAGTCTGCCACAAGCTTTCAGTGAAAATGGGACAATTGTCTGTCTTGTCATGACAAGAGATAGATGATGCAATCTCATCATGACATACATACCATTTGTCATCACTTATACGAAGTAAAAGTACAGATGTAATTGGAGGTGACATACATTTCACAACTGTGTGCTGTGGAATATCTCCTTTCTCTGGGAGGATCCCAGAGAAGCCAATTTTCATGTTTGGTGGCTGTTGTTTAATTTGGTGAATAATAATCCTTGACATCGAGAAGACCTGCTATGAATCAGAGGCAGAGCCAGGAGGTCTATCCTTGACTCTTACTATCAGATCAAACTACTTAATACCAGAAGAACCGGTAAAACCTGCTGGGCAGGAGCCAGTCATTGTGTCTTGTCTGATAAAAGTTGCCATGCTCCCATCCCTCCCAGCCCCTCCCCTCATCTCCCTCTGACAAAATCAGGTTATTCTTCAAGGCATTGCCTTCTTCCCTGAAAAGGTACCTGTGCCAATCAAGTGATGGTGGTGATAGCCCATATCCAAGTCCTCCTTTTTAGAGCCAGTCATTTGTCACGCAAGCCCCTCTAACACTGTCCCTTCCTGGCACCTGCTGTGCTCCTGGACACACCCCTCCTTGCATCTATGTAAGAAAAAGAGAGAGCACAAGTGGTGGCAGGACTGGGCGGGCAGGTGAGCAAAGCAGGGCAGGGCTCTCTTATTTAAGACTTGCTTACTTAATGACAGTTACTTCAAAGAAGTGTGAACTCCAGGAAATTTGCTGCAAAGTCTAAGCTGATGCTTGTAGGGCAAGAGTGTGGGAAAACATAATTTTTTATTGCAAAATAAGTAGCTAGAACCGCATCAGTATCACGGACTATTGATGATGTAATGGAGTTGGATCATAGGACTATGATAGACGAGATTCCCCAAAGTCAAGGGAACCTAATAAATGTACAACTTGTGGATCTCTGGTGGGATGATGTAACATTCCCAAATGGGTGTTTGGAAATGTGAAAGAGGGTTTTTGGTTGTCACAATGATTGGGTGGATCACGGGTGTTTAGTGAGCATGAGGGGCAGGGATGCTGAATGTCCTGCACTGACTGTGCAGACGGCACAAAGAATGATCTCACCAAACAAGCCAATATCACCTTGTTGAAACTCTGGGTCATAGATACCAGGGAATGCTCAATCATGGCATTAGACTTCATGGCTTTTAATTTAATGAATCAGATTTTTTGAAAATGGAATCCAAGTAAGTTGGGTGTTTCAGACACTGATTAATTTCAGTGCCATTTTCAAATATGAAGGAATGGTACCAAGGGACGGCCCCTTAGGAGAATGAATAAAGTCATTTGGATGTTTGAAATAAGATATAAAAGGAAAGAGAGGGAGGAAATTAGTGTTTCATGGGTATATAGTTCAATTTTGCAAGATGAAAAAGTTCTAGAGATCTGTGGCATAACGGTGTGTGAACATACTCAACACTGTTGAACTATACACTTAAAAAAAGTTAAGATGGTAAAGTCAATGTTTTGGTTTCTTTTTAACCACAAGAAAGAACATCAGCAAACTAATTGGGAAAAAAGAGAAAAATGGCTTGGAAATTGATCAGACTCCTCATTTTAAACCTTTGAAACAGAACTTCCATAAAGCAGAGTGAAACATAGGCAAGTCAAGGAGTAGAAGTTTGCTGTTAGGGTCCTGAGCATCTACGTCTTTCCCATCAGGAATCTTCTCTGCTGTAACTCCTTAGCCATGATTCCTTAGCTTCATACAGTGCGTTATAGTTGAGCAATCCTTTGCACTTACATTGTCTCATTTGCCATCCTTGATTCCTTCCTTCCCTTTGTGCATCACGTCCCCTCTGTCATCAAGCCTCACCCAAGGTTAAGCCATCATCATCTGTCTGTTGACTTCAACAATAACCTTCAATCTAGTTTCCTGGATCCCTGCTGCCTCTTTCCTCTACCCTCATCCATTCTCTACAAACCAGCCATAAAGATCTCTTTTAACAGTTACTCAGATCACATCACTCCTTGGCTTGAGACCCTCTAATCTCCCTCTCCTTTGCATTCAAAGTAAAAACCACTTTACACGCCTCTGTCCTTCCTCCTTTCTACCTCTTAACATTTGCCCACTGTGCTCCAGCTGCATTGGTCTGCCTTCACTTCCTTGGACATGCTCAGGTCATTTCTACCTTGGGACCTTTATACTTACTGTTCCCTTTTGCCTGAAAGGCTTAAATGGCTGTTTCTCATACTTCTGGTCTCTAATTGAATGTTGCCTTTTCCAGATTCCTTCCTGGTTCTCCTCCCCATCCTCATCTAAAATAGCCTCCCTCCTTCTAGTCACTCTGTTTATTGCACTTTCAACACTTACCTCAGTCTGAAATTATCCTGTTTATTTGTTCACATTTTATTGTTTGTTTTCCTCTATTAGAATGTAAGCTTTTTAGGTTAAATGAGATTAGATGAGAGAATGTCTGATGTTTGTTATGTAGTAAGTACCGAATAAAGTCTTACCTCTGCTATTCACCATTTCATTACTAGCATTCAGAACACTACCTTTCACATGTTAGACATTCCACAAATATTTGTTCAGTGGATGAATAAATGGCTGAATAAATTTTCATAACAGTCTTATAAGGCAGGCAGAAGAAATTACTCTCTTATTTCATGAGTGTATTCTACAGAGTATCTGCCCTTGCCAAGGTCGCATCAGTGGTGGAGCTAGGGTAGAGCCCAGGTCTTCTGAGTCCTCTATGCTGTATTCATTCTGGTAGTCTATGAACAGTTAATCCTAGTCATTTTAGAGGGTAGAAGAGGGAGGAAGTGGGCACTTGGAGAGATTATAGGTCATACTAAATGTATATTCCTAATTATAAACTTATAGCCACAGGTAAAAAAGTGAGAGGACTCCCTGCGAGCATGTTCCATCTCTCCCATCCCCATACTGAACCCATGCATAACCTGGCTGGAGGAGGCAGGAGAGCATGGTGGTTCACAGCAGCAGCTTTGGAGGGAGGTAAACTTGAGTTCCACTCCTGTTTCTATCACATATCAGCTGTGTCTTTAGACAAATCAGTTATCCCTTCTGAGACTTCATCTCCTTTCTTGGGAAGTGGGACTAACACCACTGATCTTTTAAAATGCTTTAGGGTTTTAAATGAGAGAATGTCTGATGTTTGTTATGTAGTAAGTACTGAATAAAGGGTATGGTATGAGGATGTTATGAAGATAGGATTGAACAGGCTTACAAGCAATTTAGCTTTCCAACACCTCTTTCCTCCACCTATAGACATGGAGAAGATGTTAATCCCTACTGCTTAAAACTGATAAGCTCTCAATGATCATTCAGTTAAACTATTTAATTTGTACTTCCAGGAACTCAAGACCAGAGAAAGTGATGACTTGCCTGGGTTCCGTTGGCCAGTAGAGGTGGGATTAGAGATGGAAATGGAACCTAAATGGACTGACTTTAGTTTGTGACTCTTTCTAGTCACTGCTGACATCACCAGGCATGTAAATCTCAGATTTCCACGTGCTCCTTTCCTGGGCCAAAGCACACAACAGAAGTCAGGAGGTTCCCCCGTGGCAAATAGGGACAGAGCCTGAGGCATTCTGGTGGCCTCCACAGTCCGTTACTGGCTTTATAACTTAGGCTAGTCACTTCTTCTCACTGAATCTTAGTTCTAACACCTAGAATGTGGGGATGATAATAGTACTTACCTTTTAAGTTGCCATAAAAATTAAATAAAATAACCCACATAAAATAGTCTGCAACATAGGAAATAAAAGATTTCCAAATTTATATTAAAAGTGATTTGAATATATACACCCCTATGTTTGTTGCACCTTTATTTATAATAGCCAAGGTTTGGAGGTGACCCGAATATCCATTAATAGATGAATGGATAAGGAAGTGTACACACACTGGAATATTATGTAGCCATAAAAATGAGGTCATCATTTGTGACAATATTGATGGAGGATCTAATGCTAAGTGAAATAAGTAAGACTAAGAAAGGCAAATATATAATTCCACTCATATGTGGAATCTAAAAAAAAAAAATGAATAAACAAAAATCAGAACCAGATCTGTAAATACAGAGAACAAACTCTGAGTTGCCAGAGGGGAAGGAGATGGGAGGATGGGCAAAATGGGTGAATGGGAGTTATAGATACAGGATTCCTGTGATAAAATGACTAAGTCATAGGAATAAAAGGCACAGCATAAGGAATGTGGTCAATGATACTGTAATAACTTTGTATGGTGACAAATGGTAGCTACACATGTGGTGAGCACAATGTATAAATTTGTCAAATCACTATGTTGTAGACCTGAAACTAATGTAATATTGTGTGGAAGTATACACAAAATTAAAAAGAAAGTGATTTAAAAGTGGCTTCTGTAAATATAAAATATAGGGGAAATAGTTTGTTTAAATATAACAATATACAATATATAATATTCTACGAACCTTGCAAAAACATAAAATAAATAGTTCTAAAGAAATATATTAATTACCATTGAATATTGGTACTTGGAAGAGAATAAAACATCACAAATTGACTGGTAAATTAAGTCCCCTACCCTACATGTCATATTGTAAAAGCAGATAATAAGATTATATTTTATTAAGTCCTAGTACTAAAAAGCGAGTTATAATACAAAATACATTAGAATAAATTTATGCATAGTCTATAGTCTACATAAATTTCTTCATAGTCTATACATATATCAATAAAAATGGACACAGGGCAGCCCTGGCTCAGCGGTTTAGTGCTGCCTTCGGCCCAGGGCATGATCCTGGAGACCCGGGGTTGAGTCCCATGTTGGGGTCCCCGCGTGGGGCCTGCTTCTCCCTCTGCCTGTGTCTCTGCCTCTCTCTCTCTCTCTCTCTCTGTGTCTCTATGAATAAATAAATAAAATCTTTAAAAAATAAAAAAATAAAAAATAAAAATGGACACAAAGCAAGTAACATCATAACATACACTTGAATGAATTTCTATATAGGGAGTCACAGCACATATAGTCAAACAAATATTTCAGCAAAAGCTAGCACAAAGTATGGAAGCAAATTATTGCATTAGTAGGAATGCCAATATCATAGTCATGTGGGCAGTTAAATCAGTTCACAACAGTGTGTTCACTATTAACTCATTGCTTCTCTTTTGTTTCCAAGTCTTTATAAGTTTCTTGGTTGTTGCAACCTCAGACTCCTCTGTGGTCCAGGAGAAAGAAATCCCTATTAGTGGGGCCACGCTGCCCGGTCAGCCTCTCTCCTTAGCTCAGACAAGCCGTGGAGAAGGGGTTACTTACAGAGACATCACAGAGAGCCTTCTCACTCAGGGAGGAGGGCTTTGGATGTCCCAAAGGCCAGACAAACCCAGGAGTTGCTTGTTCCTGACAGAAAACAGAAATTAGACTCAATGAGGGTAGAGGATAGATGTTCTTCCGTGACTGAATCATTTTCTACAATATAGAAATTAAGATTTGATCTACTCCCCTCCCCAACTTCAGGGCGCATTCTTCATGACCAAAGTTTAAACAAAAGTCTGAATTTCTATGGTTCATTCCTCATTTCAGGATCTTTTTTGCATATATTAACCATGGAAATCAGAACATTTAGGGAGGAGCTAGGCAAATGTGCCCCAGGAACAGAGAGTGGCTTGAGCATGAAGGGATATGGCTTCTATGTAGCCACGTGGAAGATGCCATAGAGTCACCTGAGATTTCCGGCTACAGAAGTAGTAGTCTTTTACTACCTTAAGGCTTTTTTAACCATTGCTGTGGTTTCTTAGATGTCAATGAATAAGTCTTGGCCTATAGTAGTGGGTTTGTATCTCCATAGTAATTGTGCATAACAGTTTTCTAGGTGGACTTGAGTTCCTACAGAAATGATGCAAGCTGACCTATTTGAATATGTAAAGAAAACATTAAAATTCCTTTTAGAGCACCACAGCTCCTAGTAGGGTGCTCTTTCCACTTCTAAGCCCCCTGACATCTGTTCCTCATGATAATGAATTAATTTCTCATACACATTATTCCCTGCTGCACTACTGCAGGCCAGACCCTTGAAACCTTAAGCCCAAGTTACTGAGAGAGTCTATTTCTCCCATTTTACCCCAGTCCACAGATTGATCTTTTTTATTTTTTTTTTGAGTTTTATTTATTTATTCATGAGAGACAGAGAGAGACAGAGGCATAGGCAGAGAGAGAAGCAGGCTCTCCACCTGGAGCCCAATGAGGGACTAGATCCTAGGACCCCGGGATTACACCATGAGCCAAAGGCAGAGGCTTAACCACTGAGTCACCCAGAGTCCCCATACATTGGTCTTCTATCATGCTTTTGTCTTTATCCTCCCTTCCAGACAATGTCTCCTTGCTGCTTACTATTCAAGCTTTTGGGACTTACTTTCAAACCCTCCAAAATCTGTACTAATAAGCTATCATTTAGCAGCTGTTCTCTGTATGCCAAGTGTCATAGCAAAAGCTTTATACATATTCATTTAATATACTTAACAATTTTATACATACTGCTATTACTATGATCATTCCCACCTTACAAAAGGGATGGAGGGGACGTAAAGTAATTTGCACAGCTAGCCACATACCTAGTGAGTGGCAGAGCCAGGGTTTGAACCCATGAAGTCTGCCTCTAGTACTTTGCAGGTTCCATAACCTCACCTTGGTATGACTTCTACCTGTTAAATGTTAAAGCCCATCATACAACATCCTCCATCACCTTTGCTCTAGCCTAAAATCCAGAGGAATCACAAAAAGCTCAGTTTTTCTCTCATTACTTATCTATGTCTTAGATATCCAATAATTCATGTAGGTCCAAAGACAAATTGGGGACATTTTTTTTTTTTTTTTGCTCACCATCTGACTTCCAAAAGAAGTATTAAGGGTCACTTGGACTTTGTGGCCGAGTCATTGGAGAGGTTGACATTGAAGTTGAAGGTCTACTCTTAACCTCTACATCTATCTTGTCCTCTTGTTATGCATAGTGTTAGGCACAGTATATGTTCCTTGGAACACATGCCCAGTGAGTTCTCAAGTCACAAGTCTTTTATTTATTTTCTTAACATGAGCTTGCTTATTGGCCCTTTTTAAAAAAGATTTTATTTATTTATTCATGAGAGACACAGAGAGAGGCAGAGACACAGGCAGAGGGAGAAGAAGCAGGCCTCCATGAAGGAGCCCGATGCGGGATCCAATCCAGCATCCCTGGAGGCAAAGGCAGATGCTCAACTGCTGGGCCACCCAGGCATCCCTTATTGGTCCATTTTGCACCACCCCTCTATAGAATGGACAAGACTGCTTAAATTAACTTGAACTAAATGCACCAAAATGTTAATGGGTAAATGCGTTTTTGGTTTATTTTCTTTTCCTTTTTACAAATTAAAAAAATTGAATTGTAATAAAAATACACATAAGATTTACCATCTTAACCATTTTTTAAATGTACAGTTTAGTAGTGCTACGCATATTGACAAATTGTGCAACAGATCTCCAATATTTAAACACTGTTTAAACAAATAAAGCTCCAGGTGGTTATCATTGTTTTTGTTAGGAGAGAATAAAATATCTTAAGTGTGAATTTAGCCAACTAGATAATATTGATACTTCTGACAGAAAGAGGGAGTTGGGAGGTTGACATATTGGAGAGGGGTTAGTGGTTATCTCTGGGTTGTGGTACCATGCATGATTATCATCTTTTAGTTATTTAAAATTTGATAACTTTCCTACACTGTGTATGTGTTACTTTTGTTTACTAGAAATGAAACGAAAAAAGGGAAAATAGTACAGCTTCCTAGCAGGTGCCAAACATGCATGCCCAAAGATTGCTTTTTAGGCAAACTTTTGTAGAGGAACTTTCCTGGTTTTACCCAAGATGAAGCAATTTCAAAAGTTTGGGCACAGATGGTTCAAGGATGCCGCTGACAGCTGAGGCTCCTTGAGAGATGCCCAAATTAACTTGGAAGCATTTTGTTTGCCTATACTTTCTAGCTAGGCTGAACACCTTGTTCTGTGCATAGAACCACAGATTAAAACATTCTTTGGCGCCACCTTATGCTAATTGAATGGATTGCACCCACTTAGAGCAGTTTCACTATACTAGATTCCGTAGTTCTAATTCTCCATGAATTAGAGAGATAAAGAAACTATTTTTGTAATAATATGCTGTTAATTTCTTTCCTTTTAAAAAATTTTCTATTACATAATGTGATATGTAAATTTTTTGACAAATATTGTGTGGAATTTATATACATTTGTATCAGGTTCTTCTTTTTGTATCATAAGGATGTCCTAAGGCTTGCTTAGGATGACCCAATGAAAACACTTTATATATGACATGATTGCTAGGAGAGGACAGAGTGAGGGAGTCATGGATAAATTGAAGGAGGAAAGTGCTTAATAATAATGATATGACTAATCAATAATAATGAGAGTTGACACTTATATGGTGCTATGTGCCAGGCCTGATATAAGCATTTTTTATGCATTAACTCATTTAATCCCTCAACACCTGTGAGTGAGGGAGGTAAAATCACTATTTCCATTTTATTTTTTATTTTTTAAAAAGATTTATTTATTTGAGAGAGAGAAAGCATGCATGAGTATGGGGAGGGGTGAGGGGGGACAGAGGGAGAGTTTTAAGCAGACTGCATGCCTGGAGTGTGGAGCCTGATGCGGGGCTCCATCTAAGAACCCTGAGATCAGACCTGGGCCAAAACCAAGCGTCAATTGCTTAACTCATTGTGCCACCCAGGCACCCCATTATCTCCATTTTAAAGACTAGGAAATAGAGGGGGTGCACCTAGGTGGCTCAGTTGGTTTAGCATCTGACTCTTGGTTTTGGCTCAGATCACGATCTTGGGTGAAGGGATAGGGCTCAGTATGTGGAGTCTGCTTGAGATTCCTCCCCCTCCCTTCCCTTCCTCTCCCTTCTCTGCTCCCCCTCCTTTCTCAAATAAGTAAATAAAATCTTAAGGACCAGGAAATGGGAGCACAGGGAGATTCAAGTTAACTCACCCACAGTAAGTAGCCAAACCAAGATTTGAAGTTTGAACATACACATTTTGGCTGCAGAGGCCATAGTCATTAGGTAAAACTGTCTCCAGCATTAAGATAATAGAAGTAATAGTTTCCATTTCCTGAACAATTACGGTGGCTAAGTGCCTTACATGCTTGATCTTATTTCATCCTAGTGCTAATCCCATGAGCTATTACTGATCTCCTTTAGAGATAGGGGACCTAGGCTTAGGTAGTTGTGTAACTTGCCTAAAATCATCCAGCTCTTTAATGGCTGAGTCCAGACCCATGTGATTTTAGAGCTCCAGCTCTTAACTGCACAGCCATATGGCTTTTGAGAGTGATACCTAATCACTGTGTGCAGAGAGGAAGTGAAAAAATTACTACAGTAAAATAGTGGTTTGGAATAGGTGATTACACTCCCTTGTGCCCTTGGTTTTCAAACTAAATCTTGACTATGTTTTAGTGGGACTCTTTTTATAGTGTAATACACATTTCTTACCCTTTTTAAGAAAACAACAGAACTTTTCTTCATCTGTAAGGGAAGTCATTATGCACTTTAGCGGTGGTATGATGCTGTAAAGCCATAATTCAAAATTGTAGCCCCATTTTCCCATAAACACAATGAAACAAAACCTCCATATTTTTTTTGAGATTTACATCTGAATTTTCAAATTTTTACTCTAGTCTCATGATGTCAAACTGTTGTTTCTGGTTATTTCCTATGTATTTCCTACAGTAGCCTATTTCTCATCTTTAATATCAATGTGCTGTGAGATAAAAAGAATAAAGAGAAAAGAGAACCAAGAAAAACGTGAACAAACTAGGAGAGAAGAAACACTAATAGAGAGTCCTGGGGCTCACCCATGAAGAAAAGATATGTGTCTGTATGAATAAACCATGTTAAATCGATTTGAGTTCTTTGGGTCATTTTTGTCTACTACCTTTCTCCTCTGCATGCTGGGTAGCTGACTTATCTAGATAGCTAGATTCTGAAGAGATGAAATGTTACCATACATGATAATAAAATGGCTATTTTGACTTCACAGCCCATCTTGGCTATGCCATAGTTAAGGCCTGTTCACACACATAATCTAGGAATGGGACACCATTTTCTTTCTTTCTTTTTTTTTTTTTTGACACCATTTTCTTTAGAGTTTTTGCCATGAGCATTTGCTTTCTTACTTGTGCAATAATTGCTTTACTGCTACTTCATTTTCCAAGAGTGGTCAGAAAACTACTCCGTGAAGTTTGTGCCATCTATTAGTTTGCTGTCTCCTTGGCAGTAGGATTGATGGATGTCCAGTTCCTACTCGGTAGTTATCTACTTTGTGCATTCTGTAACTGTTTTATCTTTGCTTGATCTCTTTCCATTCTGAGAACACCTCGAGTGACAGAGGTGACCTCAACTGAAGCAGTGGGTGGCAGTCTCATCTGGGGATGAAGGAGGAAGAAATCAGGACTGGAGATCTGAAAACAGGCCTTTGATTGTTTCAGGGGAGTGGCTGGTTCCTAGAACAGCGTGGGGCTGGGGCTGCAGTACTTTCCTCAGCTCTCTTGCTATATCAGATAAGAAGCAGCCCCCATGGGAGGCCAGACCCAGGAGAGCGAGGCTGGAGTCCTACATGCCAAGGGTACCTAGTTTTGCAGCCTGGAACTGAACGAGGGTCTTCACGGTCTTTCACCAAGTCTAATGAAATAGCTCACATTACTCTGCAGTCACTTGTCTAGTTATGTTACCTAGGATTTGTTTTGTTTTACAAATGTAGCAAATTTCATAGGGAAAAGGGATTTATTGGAATGTGTTAAATCAGAATCAGAGAAAAGATCTACAGGCTATTTTCCATAATGCTACCAGAGCAATTTAATGCAAATACAAGTCATTTCAAGTTTCTCTCTTGCTCAAAACATACCAAGAGCTTTTCATTACACCTAGAATAAAACTTTACCAGGCCCTTTGGCCGTCTTGCTTTGGCTACCATGACATCATCTCTGCTAGCCTCATTTTACTCAATCTGCCGCAGGTACCCAGCCCTCCCTGCTGCTGTTATTCTAAGTACCAAGCTCTCTCCTGTTTCAGAGCCTTTGGACTTGTTTCAACTGCTGAAGAAACTTCCCCAGGATTTTATATAGATACTCCTTTGCTACATTCAATTATGTTTACTTGTTTGTCATCTCTTTCTTCAACTAGAATGTCAACTTTATGGGAACAAGGCTTTACTTCTGATCCAGGCACATAGTAGGCTCTCAATAAGTACTGGTTAAATGGGTAACCAGGCTATAAGTAGCTCCAGGAACCTCAGTGGCAGGAGCTGAGGGGTAATTTCTAAGGCACAGGAAAGAAAGAGCTGAATGGAATACACTAAACTTTTTTTCTAAAAAGTATGGAAGAGCAAACAATATAATGAACTATTACTGGACTGAGATTTGGTAGAGGATGGGAGCTCAGAATGTGAATACATTACTTGATCACTTTTGCTGTCATGAGGCTGAGCTAAGGCATTACTGAGCTATGGATGGTAGAACTATAACCCGGGGTATGCAAAGAGTGTGTGCCCTGATAAACAACATCCTACCCCCACTCTTTGGACTGGAAAGATAGTAGTAAAAATGAGCTGGAAGAAAGTCAGATCTTGTGCAGTCTACCTTCCAGTCACATAGGCAGCTCAGATGATCCTGGGCAAGGTGACCCTAACACCTTCAGGTACCTGAATGTATCAAATAATAACAACACCTGGGAGATTATAATCCTACTCTTGGCCTTAAATTATTTCTACAGATAATTTTTCTTTTTTTTTAAGATTTTTTAATTTATTCATTTGAGAGAGAGAAAGAGAAAGAGAGCAAAAAGCAAGGGGAGAAGCAGAGGGAGAAGCAGATTCCCTGCTGAATTGGGAACCTGATGTGGGGTTCAATCCCAGGACCTGGAGATCATAACCTGAGCTGAAGGCAGACACCTAACCAGCTGAGCCACTGAGGAGCTCCTACAGATGATTTTTCATACATCTGACTTTATAAGTTTAATCCATTTTATAACTTCTAGGGGAATCACTAAAAAACAAAAGCAAAATGAGTGTAGATATTTCAAACTAATAGGGAATAGAACACACAGAAAAAAAATCACTGCACAAGAAGACAAGAGAACCGAGAAAAGGAACATAGAGTTGGTAGACAAATGGAATGCACACAGTGAAATAGTAAATATAACCTCAAAGACAACAATAATTACATTGAATTTAAATTGATTATATGCTCCAGTTAAAGAATTATGTGTATGACTGGATACATATACATTTTTTCAAGCAATATAACTGAATGATAAAGATAATAAAGATAAAGAAAGACAGGAAGTCAAATATCAAATCCCCTTGCCAAGTTTATTTAAAAACTAGAACAGCTACATTAGTATCAGACAAAACAGAATTTAGGGAAAAAACATTACTAGAATTAAGGGGCTTTACTTCATAATGATGAAAGGTCCAATTCACCAGGGAGATATGGCAATTCTATATTTGCATGCTCTGAATAAAACAACACCAACATATACAGAACAAACTCAGGGATAAGGAGAAACAAATTCACCATCACAGCAAAGATTTGAATGCATCTTGTTTTTACTCATTGATAAAGCAAGGAGATTTTAAAAAATTAGGAACGAATAAAATGACCTGAACAATATGATTCACACTTGACCAAACATATACAGTTAGCTGAATACTGTACATTTTCCAAAGTCATACAGAATATTTACAAAAATTGACACTAGAGTACCTGGGT
The DNA here is from genome assembly GCF_053574225.1 of Canis aureus. NCBI lineage: Eukaryota > Metazoa > Chordata > Mammalia > Carnivora > Canidae > Canis > Canis aureus. The sequence continues at coordinate 20,354,984 of NC_135641.1, read as the reverse complement.
GGCTCAGTTGGTTAAGCGTCTGACTCTTAATTTCAGCTCAGGTCATGATCTCAGGGTCATGAGATTGAGCCCCATGTTAGGCTCTATGCTGGGGATGGAGCCTGCTTAAATTTCTCTCTCTTCCTCTTCCTCTCCCCTCCCCACTGCCTGTCCTCTCTCTCTCTTAAAAAAAAAAATTGACACTATACTGAGTTGTAAAGAAAATCTTAACAAATTTAAAATAACTGAAATCATACAAAACATATTCTTGAATACAGTGTATTTATGCTAGAAATAAACAACAAACAAATAAAAATACCCATATGCTTAGAATTTCATCATTATGTACCTAAACCATCCATAGGTCTAAAAAGAAATCACAATGGAGATTAGAGCATATTTTTACCTGAACAATAGTGAAAGTGCTACAAATTCAGTATTTTAAGATAGGGTTAGATCAGTACTTAGCAGAAAATTGCCTTAAATGTGTATTAAGGGGCACCTAGGTGGCTCAGTCAGTTGAGTAGCCAACTCTTGATTTTGGCTCAGGTCATTATCTCAAGGTCCTGGGATGGTGCCCCACTGTGGGCTCTGTACTCAGTGGGAAGTCTGCTTGAGATTCTCACTCTCCTTCTTCTGTCCCCCCACCCCCAACTTGCATGCACACGCTCCTTCTCTATCAAATAAATAAGTAAATCTTTTTAAAAATTGTATATATTAAGAAGTAAAAAAAGGCTGAAAACTACTTAGCCATACATCAATCTCAAGAAGTTAGAAAATAACAGAAAAGTGAATCCACAGAAATTAGAAGGCAGAAAATAAAACAGTTGAGAACATGAACTAAGGAAATAAAAAATAAACATTCAATAGAAAAAAATAAACAAGGTCAAAATGCAGTCATTTGAAAAGTCTAATAAAATCTATTAACTTCTGGTGGGACTTATCAAAAAAGAAAGAGAGAAGGAAAGAAGGAACAAATAATCAATAATTATTAATATATAAAAAGATTATAAGAGGATGTGAACAACCTTATGCCAAAAAAGTTGAAAATTTAAATAAAATCATCAGATTCCTAGAAAAATAGCAAATTTAACAAAACTGACACAAGCTTACCAACTTACTAAAACTGACACAAGAAAACATAGAAAACCTAAATACTTCTATAACTATAGAAGGAACTATACAGAAAAAAAGCCCCTAGTTAAAGCTCATCCTGAATAGAAGATCCTATGCCTGATTGGCTTAACTGGAGAGTTCTACCTAATGGGAAAAAATGCCAACATTCCATGGATGGTTTCTTGGAAGAAAAAGATACAGTGTCCAGTTAATTTCAGGAAGCTAGCTAGCATGATCCTGTACTGGTAGCCAATAAAGACCAATTTCACTTATGAATATAGTTGCAAAAATTTTGGCAAAGTTGTTAACAAACCGAATACAAAAATACATGAAAAAGAATACATCACGACCAAATTGAGTTTATTCTAGGAAATAAAATGTAGCTTAACATCAAAAGTTCAATAAATGAGAGGCAGGGGAAGGTGGAGGAGTAGGGTCCTCAGCTCACGCGGCCCCACCAACCTACCTAGGTAACGTTCAAACCATCCTGAACCGTCCTGAATTCGACCTGAGATTTTTTTTTTTAAAGATTTAATTTATTTATTCATGAGAGACACACATAGAGAGAGGCAGAGACACAGGCAGAGGGAGAAGCAGGCTCCCTGCAGGGAGCCCAATGTGGGACTCGAACCCGGGACTCCAAGATCCCGCCCTGGGCTGAAGGCAGTGCCAAACCACTGAACCACCCCGGGGATCCCCTTGACCTGAGATGTCAAGAGAGAACAGCCGGATCGCTACAGAGAAGGGTTTTCACCCCTAACAAGATAGGAAGGCGGGAAAGATAAAATAAAAAAGCATCCAGTGGGGGAGGGCCCGCGAGGAGCCGGGCTAAGGGGGCGGCGGGAGCCTCGGGACAGGAGAGCCCCCCCCCCCGCCCGGAGAAGCGGGAACTTTAAAAATCCGCACCAGGTTCTTCCCCGAGGGAAAGGCGCTGGCAGGGAACTCGGGCAGGATCCCAGGGGGGGCGGTGGAGCCCCCAGGGTCCCGGGGTCACTAACAGAGGAGGGGCGCCCGGGGGAGAGCGCCCACACCCGGGGCTGGGCGGGTAAAGGGCTGGAGCGCGCCTGGTGGGGCCCGGGAGCAGCTCGGGGGCGGCTCAGGCGGCGGCTCCGCGGGAGGGGGCTGCGGCCCCGGAGCGATCCCAGTGGCGCAGGCCCCGGAGCCCAGGGCGCGGGGGACACAGCCGGGATCCTGCGCTCCCCCGGGACAGGCGGAGGCCCGGGCGGCCCTGAGCTGTGCAGATCGGCGCCCCCGCCCCCCGAGCATCCAGGCCCCTGCGGACTGGGACCCGGGAGTTCTGCGGGGAGCTGACTCCAGGGCTGGAGAGCTGGCCGCCGCCAGTGGGGTTGTTCCTGTGTCACCCCGTGCCTGGGATGGAGCGGGGCGCCAAGGGAGCAGGGGCCTCACAGGATCAACAGCTCCCACTGAGCCGTGCACCTGGCAAGGGCGGGGCAGCTCCCCCAGGTGCACACACCCGAGAGTCAGCACCGCCCTCTCCGCCCGCCCCCCGCCCCGCCCCGCCCCAGACCAGCTGGAAGGACAGGGGAAGAGCAAGTTCTTAGTGGAGCAGCACTGGAGAGCTCCAGGGGAAGTCGAGGGACTTACAGTATATAGAACCAGAGGAAACCCCTCCTATTTTTTTCTTCCTTTTTCCAGTACAACTCGTTTTTATATCAGACTATAAATTTCCAATATTTTTTCTCTTTTTCCACCTTAACTACAGTATTTTACCACCTCTTCATTTTTAAGTTTCTTCCTTTTTGATTTGCATACTTCTACAATTACAGATATATTTTCCACTTCTAGATTCCCTTCAACATACTCAACTTATTTTTGGGAGATATACAAGATATGGTTTGTTTTTTGTTTCCTCTGCCTCAGTTTGTTCTACAATGATGGAAATTAATACCTTCTAAAACATGACCAGCATGCACCCAAAACCAAGTAGTATACTGTGCTGGTTCATTCTGTAAGATTTTATTCTCTCTTCCTTCCCATTCTGCCCCCTTCTTTTATCTCATTTATGTTTTGGTGGTCAAGGGGGGGCGCTCTCTACAAGCATTTCTGGTTTATATAAATTTGGGACTGAGCATCTTCTAACATACAGAACTTAATACACTCAGGACCAAGAGGATCGCCCTCTAGGACCCCTCAGATAGACTATATTCTCCCTTTACTACAACTTTGTCACCACCACCATCTCCCAGCACCCCCTTTTTCTTCTCCTTTTTTTTTCCTCTTTACTTTCGCTTTTTTCCTCTTTTCTTTTTTTTCTTCTTCTTTGGGATTCTTGGCCTTTTATTTTTTACTACTTTGTTTTAAAATTTGTTTTTCACTTTAGTGGCCCTTTTATTTTATTTCATTCTGATGAAATTCTTTTTTGAATTTCTGGTATCTGACCTCATCAGAATCATCTAGGGTGAAATGTACTTAGGTAGTGGTTGATATTCTTGACTCAGCCCACTCATACAGCCACTCTGCACTGAGCAAAATGACTAGAAGGAATAACTCACCACAAAAGAAAGTATCAGAAACAGAACTCTCTGCCACAGAGTTACAGAATTTTGATTACAATTTGATGTCAGAAAGCCAATTCAGAAGCACAATTATAAAGCTACTGGTGGCTCTGGAAAAAAGCATAAAGGAATCAAGAGACTTCAAGACTGCAGAATTTAGATCTAATCAGGCCGAAATTAAAAACCAATTAAATGAGATGCAATCCAAACTGGAGGTCCTAACAACGAGGGTTAATGAGGTAGAAGAATGAGTGAGCAACATAGAAGACAAGTTGATGGCAAGGAAGGAAACTGAGGAAAAAAGAGAAAAACAACTAAAAGACCATGAGGAGAGGTTAAGGGAAATAAATGATAGCCTCAGAAAGAAAAATCTATGTATACTTGAGGTTCCAGAGGGTGCCAAGATGGACAGAGGGCCAGAAAGCATATTTGAACAAATCATAGCTGAGAACTTCCCTAATTTGGGGAGGGAAACAGGCATTCAGATCCAGGAGATAGAGAGGTTCCCCTCCCTATCAAAGTCATATAAAAACTGTTCAACACCTTGACATTTAATAGTGAAACTTGCAAATTCCAAAGATAAAGAGAAAATCCTTAAAGCAGCAAGAGACAAGAGATCCCTAACTTATATGGGGAGAAATATTAAATTAATAGCAGACCTCTCCGTAGAGACCTGGCAGGCCAGAAAGGGCTGGCAGGATATATTCAGGGTCTTAAATGAGAAGAAAATGCAGCCAAGAATACTTTATCCAGTAAGGCTCTCATTCAAAAAGAAAAGAAGGAGAGATAAAGAGCTTCCAAGATAGGCAGAAACTGAAAGAATATGTGACCACCAAACCAGCTCTGCAAGAAATATTAAGAGGGACCCTGTAAAAGAAAGAGGAAGCCCAAAGAAATAATCCACAAAAACAAGGAGTGAATAGGTATTGTAATGACACTAAATTCATATCTTTCAATAGTTACTCTGGACATGAATGGGCTAAATGATCCCATCAAAAGACGCAGGGTTTCGGATTGGATAAGAAAGCAAGACCCATCCATTTGCTGTCTACAAGAGACTCATTTTAGACCTAAGGACACCGCCAGCCTGAAAATGAAAGGTTGGAGAACCATTTACCATTCAAATGGTCCTCAAAAGAAAGCTGGGGTAGCAATCCTCATATCAGATAAATAAAAGTTTATCCCAAAGACTAGTAAGAGATGAAGAGGGACACTATATCATACTTAAAGGGTCTATCCAACAAGAAGACCTAACAATCGTGAATATTTATGTCCCTAACGTGGGAGCTGCCAAGTATATCAATCAATTAATAACCAAAGTAAAGACAGACAATAATACACTAATAAGAGGAGACTTCAACATGGCACTTTCTGCAAATGACAGATATTCTAAGCACAACATCACCAAAGAAACAAGAGCTTTAAATGATACATTGGACCACATGGATTTCACAGATATATACAGAAGTTTCTATCTGGACACAACTGAATACACATTCTTCTCAAGTGCACATGAAACTTTCTCCAGAATAGACCACATACTGGGTCACAAATCAGGTCTCAACCGATACCAAAAGATTGGGATTGTCCCCTGCATATTTTCATACTAAAATGCTTTGAAACTAGAACTCAATCACAAGAAGAAATTTGGAAAAAACTCAAACACATGGAGGTTAAAGACCATCCTGCTAAAAGATGAAAGGGTCAACCAGGAAATTAGAGAAGAATTAAAAAGATTCATGGAAACTAATGGGAATGAAGATACAACCGTTCAAAATCTTTGGGATACAGCAAAAGCAGTCCTGAGAGGGAAATACATCGCAATACAAGCATCCCTCAAAAAACTGGAAAAAACTCAAATATACAAGCTAACCTTGCACCTAAAGGAACTGGAGAAAGAACAGCAAATAAAACCTACACCCAGCAGAAGAAGAGAGTTAATAAAGATCCAGGCAGAACTCAATAAAATAAAGACCGTAAGAACTGTAGAACAGATCAACAAAACTAGGAGTTGGTTCTTTGAAAGAATTAATAGGATAGATAAACCATTAGCCAGCCTTATTAAAAACAAAAGAGAAAAGACTCTAATTAATAAAATCATGAATGAAAGAGGAGAGTTCGCAACCAATACCAAGCAAATACAAATTATTTTAAAAATGTATTATGAACAGCTATATGCCAATAAATTAGGCAATCTAGAAGAAATGGATGCATTTCTGGAAAACCAGAAATTACCAAAACTGGAACCGGAAGAAATAGAAAACATGAACAGGCCAATAACCAGGGAGGAAATTGAAGCAGTCATCAAAAAACTCCCAAGACACAAATGTCCAGGGCCAGATGGTTTCCCAGGGGAATTCTATCAAATGTTTAAAGAAGAAACAATACCTATTCTACTAAAGCTGTTCCAAAAAATAGAATGGGATGGAATACTTCCAAACTCGTTCTATGAGGCCAGCATCACCTTAATTCCAAAACCAGACAAAGACCCCACCAAAAAGAAGAATTATAGACCAATATCCCTGATGCAAAAATTCTCAACAAGATACTAGCCAATAGGATCCGACAGTACATTAAGAAGATTATTCACCTTGACCAAGTGGGATTTATCCCTGGGATGCAAGGCTGGTTCAACACTCATAAAGCAATCAACGTGATAGATCATATCATCAAGAGAAAAAACAAGAACCATATGATCCTCTCAATAGATGCAGAGAAAGCATTTGACAAAATACAGCATCCATTCCTGATCAAAACTCTTCAGAGTGTAGTGATAGAGGGAACATTCCTCAGCATCTTAAAAGCCATCTATGAAAAGCCCACAGCAAATATCATTCTCAGAGGGGAAACGCTGAGCGCCTTTCCCCTAAGATCAGGAACACGACAGGGATGTCCACTCTCACCACTGCTATTCAACATAGTACTAGAAGTCCTAGCCTCAGCAATCAGACGACAAAAAGAAATAAAAGGCATTCAAATTGGCAAAGAAGAAGTCAAACTCGCCCTCTTCGCAGATGATGTGATACTGTACATAGAAAACCCAAAAGACTCCACCCCAAGATTGCTAGAACTCATACAGTAATTAGGCAGTGTGGCAGGATACAAAATCAATGTCAAGAAATCAGTGGAATTTCTATACACTAACAATGAGACTGAAGAAAAAGAAATTAAGGAGTCAATCCCATTTACAATTGCACCCAAAAGCAGAAGATACCTAGGAATAAACCTAACCAAAGAGGTAAAGGATCTATACCCTAAAAACTACAGAACACTTCTGAAAGAAATTGAGGAAGACACAAAGAGATGGAAAAATATTCCATGCTCATGGATTGGAAGAATACATATTGTGAAAATGTCAATGCTACCCAGGGCGATTTATATATTGCAATCCCTATCAAAATGCAGTCCCTATCAAAAACCATGGACTTTCTTCAAGAGAGTTGGAACAAATAATCTAAAGATTTGTGTGGAATCAGAAAAGACCCTGAATAGCCAGGGGAATATTGAAAAAGAAAACCAGAGATGGGGGCATCACAATGCTGGATTTCAAGCTGTATTACAAAGCTGTGATCATCAAGACAGTGTGGTACTGGCACAAAAACAGACACACAGATCAATGGAACAGAATGGAGAATCCAGAAATGGGCCCTCAACTCTGAGGTCAACTAATATTTGACAAAGCAGGAAAGACTATCCACTGGAAAAAGGACAGCCTCTTCAATAAATGGTGCTGGGAAAATTGGACAGCCACGTGCAGAAGAATAAAACTAGACTGTTGTCTTACACGATACACAAAGATAAACTCAAAATGGATGAATGATCTAAATGTGAGACAAGAGTCCATCAAAATCCTAGAGGAGAGCACAGGCAACACCCTTTTTGAACTTGGCCACAGCAATTTCTTGCAAGATACATCTATGAAGGCAAGGGAAAGAAAAGCAAAAATGAACTATTGGGACTTAATGAGGATAAAAAGCTTTTGCACAGCAAAAGAAACAGTCAACAAAACTAAAAGACAACCTACAGAATGGGAGAAGATATTTGTAAATGACATATCAGTTAAAGGACTAATAGCCAAGATCTATAAAGAACTTATTAAACTCAATACCCAAGAAACAAACAATCTAATCATGGAATGGGCAGAAGACATGAACAGAAATCTCACAGAGGAAGACATAGACATGGCCAACAAGCACATGACAAAATGCTCCCCATCACTTGCCATCAGGGAAATACAAATCAAAACCACAATGAGATACCACCTCCCACCAGTGAGAATGGGGAAAATTAACAAGACAGGAAACAACAAATGTTGGAGAGGATGTGGAGAAAGGGGAACCCTCTTACACTGTTGGTGGGAATGTGAACTGGTACAGCCACTCTGGAAAACTTTGTGGAGGTTCCTCAAAGAGTTAAAAATAGATCTGCCCTACAACTCAGCAATTGCACTACTGGGGTTTTACTCCAAAGATACAGATGCAGTGGAAGACCGAGACACCTGCACCCTGAAATTTATAGCAGGAATGTCCACAATAGCCAAACTGTGGAAGGAGCCTCGGTGTCCTTCAACAGATGAATGGATAAAGAAGACATGGTCTATATATACAATGGAATATTATTCAGCCATTAGAAACAATGAATACCCACCATTTGCTTCAACGTGGATAGAACTGGAGGGTATTATGCTGAGTGAAGTAAGTCAATCGGAGAAGGACAATCATTTTATGGTTTTATTCATATGGGGAATATAAAAAATAGTGAAAGGAATTATAGGGGAAAGGAGAGAAAATGAGTGAGAAATATCAGAGAGGGAGACAGAATATGAGAGACCCCTAACTCTGGGAAACGAACAAGGGGTAGTGGAAGGGGAGGTGGGCAGGGGAATGGGGTGACTGGGTGACAGGTACTGAGAGGGACACTTGATGGGATGAGCACTGGGTGTTATACTATATGTTGGCGAATCGAGCTCCAATAAAAAATATACAAAAAAGTTCAATAAATGTAAATGTTTACATTGACAGATTATATGAGGAAAGTTATATAACCATCTCAACTGATTCAGGAAACACATTTGAAAAATTCAACATCTATTCATAATTTGGAAAAAAATAGTGTTGGTAAACTAGGAATAGAAAAGAAATTTTTAAATATAAAGGATAAAGAATATCTAAAACAAAAACAGAGAACTAATTGAATGTTGGAATCTTTCTCTTTCTCTTTAAAATCAGTGTATTGATCATGTTCAAAATTTTCTCTATCTTATGATGTTTTGACATCTTAAATATTTTGCTCATGAAAGAGTGGTGACCTCCCAAGGCCAGCTAATTCCTCAAATTAGTAAATAATTTACTTGGGAGCCAGCCACTCACGTGCAAGCTAACCACCTCCTTTATCTAACTCTCACACACTTAACCAATATTTCTCCTGGCTGAAATCATCCCTGGGAAAATACCAGGAAGCTAGAGACCACCCCTGTATTCCAAGGTCCATCTTTTACTGTTCAAACTAGCCAATCCTAAACTGCTTATTCTGTCCTTTTTCATGGAAACTCCAATAAAAGTTCAGGGCCTAGGCTTTTCCCTCCCTTCTATATGCCTCTGGACCATACCAGGTCCCCATGTGGTCCTATATGATGTTGTACGGCCTTTTCTTTTTGGAAATATAAGTACTAAGTTCTTCTTTGATGGCATTAACTTCTCTGTGTCATCACCTGGTCACCTCCATAAATTAATATCCTGTAGGTACAAATGAGAGAATTAGGAAAAGTACAAAGATGCCCACTCTAAGTATTTTTAAAAAGATTTTATTTATTTATTCATGAGAGACACACAGAGAGGCAGAGACACAGGCAGAGACACAGGCAGAGGGAGAAGCAGGCTCCATGCAGGAAGCCCGATGCGGGACTCGATCCCAGGACTCCAGGATCAGGCCCTGGGCTGTAGGCGGCGCTAAACCGCTGAGCCACCCTGGCTGCCCAACTATTAGTATTTCTATCTAGAATTTTAGGTCAGACCCAATCAGAGCAGGTAGGTAAGAAAATAAAATAAGAATTATATAGATTGGAAAGGGAGAAACAAATTGTCATTTTTCAAAGATGATATGATTATAACATAGAAAGTTATATCATATAAAGGACCTATTAATACATTACTAAAATTATAATTATTTAAAGCTATAAATTATTGTTAAAGACAATTACACATTATTAAAATTATTACCAAATTGAGTGGTGTGGACAAAATCAATATAAACATTAGCTGCATTTCTATATACCAGTAATCAACATTTAGAAAGGAAATAAAAGATAGTCTTCAAAATTGCATAAGAAGTCAGGTGCCTAGGTGTAACTCTGAAAAAAAAATGTGCAAGACTTTTGTGAAGAAAACTACAAAACTTAATGAAATAAAAGCAACTTAAATAAATGTACCACAAATGTACCATATTTATGAATTTGATGACTCAACATTTTAAAAAGTTAATTTTTTCAAATTAATCTACAGATTGAATGTACTCCCAACCAAAATAGCAACATTGTTTTCTGTTTCTCCTTCTCTTCCTCTCTGTGCGTGTGTGTGCGTGCATGTGTGTGTGTGTGTGTGTGTAAAACTTGACAAGCTAATTCCAAAACTGATATGGAAATGCATAGGGTCAAAAATAGCCAGGGTAATCTAGAGGAAGAAGACAAACATGGGAAGACTTGCTTTACTTGATATTAAGACTTAAAACTATTAGTAATTAAGCGTCATTTTGGTTCAAGGATAGACAAATAGACAAATAACTATAAACGAACATAATAGTTTAAAACCCATACATATATTTATGGGTTGGTTATATTATTTATTTCAAGGAAGGCAATACAGAATAGTAGCGAAAGGACTATATTTTCAGTAAAAAGTGTTGGTACTCATGAGCCATAAATGCAAAAAGGAGAAAGAGAAAAGAAAGAAATTGGATTCACAATTAACATCATGAGGAAAGTAAATTTTAGGTGGAAAGTAGATCTCAATGTCAAATGCAAAACACAGTATTTTGAAGATAATCTAGGATGATATCTTCTTGCTTATGGGCTAGGAAAAGATATTTTTAAATAAGGCATGGAAAAAGATTGCTAAATTTTACTACATGTGTCAGAAGACACATTTAAGACGCATTAAGGGAAGGAAAAGGAAAGTCACCAAATGGAGAAAACACTTGCAACACATCTAACAGAGGGCTCACGTCTATATATAAAAATCATCTGTAATTCCTTCAATTTCCTTTAAGGAAAATACCAAATAACTCAACAGAAAAATGTAACAGATTTAAACAGACAATTCACAAAAGAGGATGTCCAAATGGCCAGTAAATATATGTAAGGGCATTTAGACTCATAAATGAGGTCATGGAAGTTAAAACTACAGTGAGGTACAATTACATGCCCATCAGATTGTGTGAAATTAAAATTCTAACCCTGAGAAGTGTTGGCAAAAATGTGGAACAATAGCTACTTTCAGACAGTGTTGGTGTTGTGGAGGGTAGTACACTGATTTAACCATTCCAGAAAACTGACAGCATCCTATAAAGTTGTAGATATGCATAGCCTATAACTTAGAGATTCCTCTCCTTAGGATATACTCTAAAGAAATGTGTGATAATGGTTTTCAGGATATGTACATAGGAGTGTTTATAAAGCATTAATCAAAATAGCCCTGAACTAGAAACAACTCAAAACCCATTAACAACAGAGGGGTTAAATAAATTATAGTATCATGAAATGAAATACTATACAGTAAGAAAAACATGAAGGAACAATGACATACAAGTGCATGGATGAGTTTTATGTACCTAATTTTGAGTAAAGAAAAACTAAAAAAAAAACAAACAAAACAAAACTAGATGCAAAAAAGTACATACTTTATAAATATTATGTTTAAACAGGTTTCAAAAATGGCCCAAACTAGATTATATTAGTTAGGAACTTGTACTTGGATAGTAAACTATAAAGTAATGCAAAGAGATAATCACTATAAAATTCAAGAGAATTGGGGCACCTACGTGGCTCATGAGCATCTGCCTTTGGCTCATGTCGTGATCCTGGGGTCCTGGCATTGAGTTCCACATTTGGCTCCCTGTGAGGAACCTGCTTCTCCCTCTGCCTGTGTCTCTGCCTCTGTCTGTGTCACTCATGAATAAATAAATAAAATCTAAAAAAAAATTCAAGAGAATTGTCTGGGTCAGGGCTTTCTTAGGATTTTCCCAGGGTCAGGAGGGTAGTGAGCTGCAAAGTTTAAGTGAATTTAAACAATATAACACTCTGAAGGGTATGGGATGGAATTCTCTTTTACTATGCAGATTTGAAATAAAACCCTGAGGCAAGAAGGATGAGTGGGAATAATCTGGAACAGACAGGATCCCTTTTGGAAGGGCAGAGGGCAGCTGGAGAAGAGGCTCTGTCCAGTCAAAGAGTCTCATGAAGGTCTTGAGTGGATACAAGAATAGGAGTCACAGTGTTGGTACTGAATACATTACACATTTCACAATTTGTCCTTAGACTTATCTTGCATAGGAATTAATTGTACAACCTAGATATTCCAGGATACTCTAGATTCCAAGTGATCATATGTTACCTGAAACAGATCTATTGTTCACTGAATTATGCACAGTTGATCCTTGACAACTCTGACCCTTGACAACTTGAGTTTGCACTGAATGGATCCACTTATGCATGGATTTTCTTTTTTATAAATACAGTACAGTGCTGTAAATATATTTTCTCTGAAGATTTTCTTAATTGCATTTAATTGTCTCTAGCTTACTTCACTGTAAGAATACAGTATATAAAACATACAGCACACAAAGTATGTGTTATTTCACATCAACTGTATGTGTTATTGATTGGTAAGGCTTCTGGTCAACAGTAGGCTATTAGTAGTTAGGTTTTTTGGAGCAGTCAAAAGTTATAAAGGAATTTTAACTGCCCTGCAGGGGGTGCCTTGGCACCCCTAATGCTCTTGTTATTCAAATTTCAACTATTATTTCTTTTTATATATTTTGTATTTCTCTTCATATAATTTATAGTAAAAACGATTCATTAAATGTATCCATAAAACCCTTAAATAATTTCCAAATAAATCAATTCACACTTGAGAGGAAATTTTTTAAGAAAGCAGGCATTCTGATTGTTGGTTCAGGGACTTTGACCAACTGTCACCATAGTGCTGAGAATCGAGACTCTGGTCTCCTCATACACCTCAGCTTGAGTGGTGAAGTTGGGGTACAGCAGGGGGTCTTCCAGTCACAAGGGGTTAGAAGTTCATGCATGTGGAATTTTGGGAAGTGCAACTGTGCTGTTTATAACTTAAGACAAAGTGGAAGAGTTAAACTGAAGCCAGTGACAACCCATATGGTAAATGACTATTTCAAAGAACTTTTTGGTTGTATGTTTTGTAGAAGATATCTCATCTGTTATTGCTAAAATAACTGGCATTTTTTCCCTGTTGATTTTTCTCCTTAGATTCCTCAAGGCCCATAATTTCCTGTGGGCTTCAAAACAAGTGTTACTTGGGTGGGTGGATGGTGGTGGATGGCATAGATGTGAGGGTGAAGAAGAAAACGCCCACCTTGATATGGCTGTTGCTGTAGCTCAACTCAGAAATGATGGTAGAAATAATGAGGAAAATAATAGCAGCTTTAAAAATGATTTGGCAGCAATTTTATTTGTTGTACAATAAAATGGCTGGCCTGTGGCTATATATGTAGAGTTAGGAGTAAATTTTCAAAGCATGCTCAGGAGGCATGCATGGTAATCCTATTATCTGATAACAGGATTTGTGCACATACCTCCCACATGCAGCATCAGTAACCCACCCTTTTAGTATTGCTGTGAAATGCAATTTGTGTGCAGATGGAAAGTTTACAGAACATGGGCCTGTGCCATGAAGCTCAACAAAGCCAGCGCACTGTGTGGCAAGGTTTCTGAACCCAACCCCTGTTGTTCCTGCTGTCTCCTTCCTTACTGATTTCTGTCCCTTGGCCAAGCAGGCTTTGTGATAGTCTGCATCGACCCAGAAACTTGTAAAACGAGCTAATCGAATAGGTGCAGCAGAAACCAACCTTGAGTTTCTAGGATGCTTTGGAGACATGCCATACACAGGAGGTGGAGACATGACTTTGTCAAACAAATGGTGGTAGAATGTAAGGGGCCAAGAGGCCAAACGGCATGAATTTTGGCTAATTATTTTACAGAAACATCCATAGAAATAGAGGAAGCAGGAACTAGAGGCAAATGCGTGACAGGCAACGTCTCACTCCGTCAAGGCTGCCATAACAAAATAGCACAGACTAGATGGGTGTAAGCAACAGAAGTTTATTTCCCCACAGTTCTGGAGGTTTGAAGTCCAAGATCAAGGTGTCATCAAGTCTGGTTTCTCCTGAGGCCTCTCTGCTTGGTTCACAGATGGACACTTTCTCACTCAGTTCTTACATGGACTTTCCTCACTAGACCCTCTGATGTTTTTTCTTCTTATGACATGAGTCACATTACATTTGGAACCCACTTTATGAAAACACTTAAATTTAACCTTAACCACCTATTTCCAAATATAGTCAAACTGAGGCTAAGGTTTCCACATATGAATTTTGGGGGAATACAGTAGTCCATAACAGAAAATAACATAGGTAGTGCTTTAAAAATAAGGTCTCACTATTCACATTTTAAGGTTTGTGTTTACACATGCTCTACCTATCTTCCCTTTTTTAAAAATAAAAATTTATTTATTTATTCATGAGAAACATGGAGAGAGGGGCAGAGACACAGGCAGAGGGAGAAGTAGGTTTCCTACGGGGAACCTGATGCAGACTCGATCCAGGGACCCCAGGATCATGCCCTGAACCAAAGGCAGATGCTCAACCGCTGAGCCACCCAGGTGTCCCCCTATCTTACTTTCTGATAGTAAGAATACAATATATATATACAATAACTGATGTATATATCTTTACATAAACATCATATGAAAAGCAGAAGATGTTAGTGATAGAAGCTCTTGTGAAAAGTATGGAAAAGAATATACTTCCATTGCTTATGAGTGAGAAAGTATAGATTCATGTTTTCATTTTCTAGAAAAAGGGTTATATGGTAAATTCGCACATTGATATGTGAATTTCTTGATTCCTTCCAACAAATCAATCAAGATGGGAAAATTTTTATAAACCAATAAAAGGCATACATATTAGAAATAAATAAGCCCGCCTCTATTTGTAGTAGGCCTAATTTTCTATGTAGAAAATCCCGAAGAATATTTTTTTAAAGATTTTATTTATTTATTCATGAGAGACACAGAGAAAAAGGCAGAGACATAGGCAGAGGGAGCCTGATGTGGTGGTACTCAATCCCAGGGCCCCAGGATCATGACCTGAGCTGAAGGCAGATGCTCAACCACTGAGCCACCCAGGTGTCCCCCAAAGAATATATTTTTAAAAAGACTAAACTATAAGTTTAAAAGATTGCAGGATATACAGTCAATATAAAAAATCAATTATAATTCTATATACTATTAGTGAATAATCAGACATCAAAATTTAAAAGTGGAATTATTTACAATAGCATCAAAAAAATGAAATGCTCAGCGATAAATCTAGCAAAATAGTGCAAACGCTGTACACTGAAAAGTAAAAAGCAATGTTAAGAAAAATTAAAGAACTAAGAAAATGTACTGAATTTCACAGAATCAGAATACTCAATATTGTGAAGATATCATCAACCTATTTCTACCAACAGAGTCCCTATACCCAAGTTTCATACTATCTTATGGTTTAGAGTTTTCCCTAACTACATGTTTGTCCTATACACTCATTGCTATATCTGTTGCACACTGAACAGCCATACATTCTTTAAACCATGTATAATCACATGTTATTAAGAGCAATGGTCAACATAAATACATTTTTCTTATTTTATTTTATTTTATTTATTTTTAACAATTTTATTTATTTGACAGAGAGCGAGAGCAAGAGCGAGAGAGAGCGAGAGTGAGCAAGAGAGAGAGCACAGTAGGCAGAGTGGCAGGCAGAGGGAGAGGAAGAAGCAGGCTCCCTGCTCAGCAGGGAGTGTGACATGTGGCTCTATACCAGGGCCCTGGGATCATGACCTGGGCTGAAGGAAGCCGCTTAACCAACTAACCCACCAACGTGCCCCTCTTTATTTTATTCCATTGGATCTCATTATGATGGAGAATAGCACTGAGGTGGACATCCTTATCTTGTTCCTAATCTTAGAGGGAAAGCAATCAGTCTTTTTTTTTTTTTTTTTAAGATTTATTTATTGGGGATCCCTGGGTGGTGCAGTGGTTTGGCGCCTGCCTTTGGCCCAGGGCACGATCCTGGAGACCCGGGATCGAGTCCCACGTCGGGCTCCCGGTGCATGGAGCCTGCTTCTCCCTCTGCCTGTGTCTCTGCCTCTCTCTCTCTCTCTCTCTCTCTGTGACTATCATAAATTAAAAACAAAAAATTTAAAGATTTATTTATTTATTTATTTATTTATTTATTTATTTATTTATTTATGATAGAGAGAGAAAGAGAGAGAGAGGCAGAGACACAGGAGGAGGGAGAAGCAGGCTCCATGCCGGGAGCCTGACGTGGGACTCGGTCCCGGGACTCCAGGATCGCGCCCTGGGCCAAAGGCAGGCGCCAAACCGCCGCGCCACCCAGGGATCCCCAGCAATCAGTCTTTTATCATGAAGTATGATATTAAATATAACATTATTTTTGTAGATGCCCTTTATTGATTTTTAACTTAAGAAACTAGAAAAAGAAGAAAAAAATCAAGCCCCAAATAAACAGAATAAGGGGAAAAAATAAAGATAGCAGAAATCAATGAAATAGGAAACAGAAAGCAATAGAGAAAAACTAATGAGATGAAAAACTCGTTATTTGAAGAGATTAGTAAAATGTATAAATCTCCAGTTAAACTGAGAAGAAAAGAGATGACATAAGTTAACAACTGTCAGGCATGAAAAAGAGGATGTAAGTACCAAGCTTACAGTGCTTGCCCAAGCGATAACAGTGTGTTACTTGAATCATTAAATTTCTATGTAAATGAGGATTTTTGCTATTTCCTAGGCTCGTGATTCTCAAACTTAAGTATGCAATTGCCTTTAGGGTTTAAATTTGTTGAAACACAGATTGCTAGGCCCTGGGTTTCTGATTTAGGAGTTTGGGGGTGAGGCCTGAGAATCTGCATTTCTAACAATTTATTACGTGATGGAGACTACACTTTGAGAGCAGCGACTGTGTTAGATACAAAGCCTTTAGGACACTGACTCTACTTACATCTCTTTTGATTTCTGTGTTATCACTATAATATATGTAATTAATACTCCATGATGCAATAGTCTTCCTGTTTTATATAATAAATATTCGTTTATATTTACCCATATATTATCCTCTCTATTGTTCTTCCTTTCTTTTTTTTTTTTTTTTTTTCCCATCTTTGATCTTCTATTTGGGATTATCTAGCTTTCTGCCTACAGAACACCCTTCAGCATTTCCTTTAATGAATGTCTGCTAGGGATAAATTCACCCAATTTTTGTATCTGAATCTATCTTTATTTTACTTTTATCTTTGAGGACTATTTTTGGTGAATATGAAACTCTACGTTTCTGTTATTCTCTTTTAGCATGTTATCTTTTGACTTTCATAATTTCTGTTGAGAAGATGGCTATTCATATTACTGTTGTCCCTTTGAAGGTAATGTTTTTTCTTTTCAGCAACTTTTAAGATTTGCTCTTTGTCTTTGGTTTTCAGCTCTTTTACTCTGATATGCTGGTTATATTTTCTTTGTAGTTATTCTGATTAAGAGTCATGGGACTTCCTGAATGTATGGCTTGACGTCTTCCATCAAGTTTATATTATTGTTCTTTGACTTTCAACTATATTGTCACAGAATATGGTCTTAATGATACTGATTTTTTGAGATGTATTGATACTTGATTTATGGCTAAGTAGTTGTGTTTTGGAAATATTGCTTGTGACTTGAGAAGAGCGTGTATTCTCTAGTTGTCAGACTCATAATTTAAAATATGTTAATTATAACAATTTTGTGATATATATTCTTTAAATATTCTTTATCTGTATTAATTTTTTTCTAGACCACCAATAATTACTAGAGGTGTGCTATAATATCCTATGATAATTTTTTTTTAAAAAGATTTTAGGGATCTCTGGGTGGCTCAGCAGTTTAGCATGTGCCTTTGGTCCAGGGAGTGATCCTGGAGACCCGGGATCGAGTCCCACGTAGGGCTCCCTGCATAGAGCCTGCTTCTCCCTCTGCCTGTGTCTCTGCCTCTCTCTCTCTGTGTGTGTCTCTCATGAATAAATAAAATCTTAAAAAAAAAAGGAAAACTTTTCTTGTTACATAGTGACCTTCTCTATTCCCAGTAATGCTCTTTGTCTTACATTCTGCTTTAACTAATATTAAAGTAGCGATCTCTGCATTATATTGGTATTTGTTTGGTACTTATTTTTTAATCTTTACATATTATTCTCTATATTACTTTCTTTACTTTCTATATCTTTATATTCTAGGTATGACTATCATAAACAGTATAACAATATTTTTCTTTTACCTTGTGCTTAATTCATTTACATTTACTGTTATTATTGTTACATTTGGACTACTTGTTTCTATCAATGTAAATTTTCCTGTTTCACTCTTGCTTCTATCGTCCCCTTGCCTTTTTAAAATTAATTCAGTTTTTTAGTTAATTTTTTAAAACAAATTTACTCTCCCTACTAGTTAAATAATACATTATTTTATTTTAGTAACTAACACTGAAATTTTATCAAATGTATTCAATTTAATTAAGTTTCAATTAAGATAATACAGGTGCTCCTGAAAAATACAAAGATCTTAGAACACTTTCCATTAGCTACTCACTTTTGATTTAGATGTTACTAGAGGCTAGAATTTTAGTTCTATGGTCAATTTTTTTTTTTTAAGATTTATTTGAGAGAGAGAAAGAGAGAGAGAGCAAGCAAGTGAGCAGGGGGGAAGTGCAGAGGGAGAAAGAGAGAATCTCCAGCAGACTCCCTGCTGAGTGAGGAACCCCATGACCCTGAGATCATGCATGACCTGAGCCAAAATCAAGAGGCAGACACTTAATCAACTGAGTCACCCAGAAGCCCCATATACTCTATTTTCTAAATATGGTAAATTACTTCTCCTCCTCCTTTCCCCCTTTCTCCTCTTTCTCTTTTGTCCTTTTCTTTCTTTTTCACACATATGATATCATTTTAAATGTATCCACATCTTAACCAATTTATTCACTATTCTTTTTGCATTTCAGACTTTCCCTTAGCAATAATTTTCTTTTTTACTGAAGCATATTCTTTAGAAGTTCCTATGGTGAAGATCTGTTGGTGGCAAACTCTCTAGGTTTTTGCTCAACTAAAAATGTCTTTATATTCTCATTATTTCTGAAAAGATAGTTTTGATGAATATATAATTTTAAATTGATGGTTAATTTCTCTTGACATTTTGAAGTTAATATTCCCTTTTGCTCTGTTTTCAGTGTTGAGAGTCTAAACGTCATTCCTTTTCTCTCATGTTGCTTTAAATTTTTTTTTTTTGTCTTTTGTGGCTTGTAATTTCACTGGAATGTGTATCTTTGTGGATTTTTAAAATTTATCTTGCTTATTATGCATTGACTTCCTTTATTTGTGATTTAATGTATCTCATCAATTCTGGAAAGATCTTGGTCATTTTCTCCTCAGATACTATAGCTCCTCCATTCTCTCTATTCTCTTTTCTAGGACTCTGACTGGATGTATAGTAAAATCTTTTATTTTATCCTCTGAATCTTTCCATATCTATTTTAATGTTTATCATCTTTTTTTCTTTACACCGGACCCTGGCTATTTCTTTCAGATATATTGTCCAATTTACGAATTCTTCCTTTATTAACATCTAATCTGCAATCTAACCCATCCGTTTAAGTTTTCAACAATCATATTTTTTATTTCTAAAAGTTTTTTCTTTTATATTTTTCAAATCTGCAGATAGTTTTGACAGTCTCTTAACAATTACTCATTTTTTGAATATCTTTATTTAAACAGTTTATATATAGCAATTTTATATTCTGTATCTGACAAATCCAGAGTGTGACTTCCTTGGTTAAATCTGTTTATCATTACTGATGATTTGCAATAGTGCTGTCTTCTATGCGTATTTTCCGATCTTGGTTTTAAACTTGTATTTGCTTGCTCTGAATCTGTAGGGATTGGGAATGCAGTGGGGCTTTCTCCAGGAAATATTTATTTTTGCTTTGTCTAGAAAACAGGGAGACTACTGACCTGCAACATTTTAGTTCTGTTTAAGAATATCAGCTTCATGTGGGCTCTCAAGTTCAACCCTTGTGGTTGCTTCTAGCCCAAGACTTAATCCAGCTTTCACAACTCTGATACTGGCTTTTGCCTTCAGGACAGTCCACCTTTCTCTTTCCATTACTGCTTACGTGCATTTTAAAAATTTACTTCTGGAAAGAGTATCCTGAAGATTCTTCCTCTCTCTTACAAATTCAGAAATGCAATACAGGATGGTTTATCCAGGATCTACTTGCTTTATGGTCAGAAGACTTTTCAGAATATTTAGTTCTTTTTACTGCCGGATGTGGAAATCTGAGGCCTTTTTTGTTCAAGTGCCTCTTTAATAAGGCTTGAAATATTTACAACTAGTCCTTCGGCTGGGTTTTAAAAAGGTAATTCAGACAACAAAACCTATCTTAATCATCATGATCAAGCAGTGTTCCTTATAGCTCCAGTTTTATGATCTTCCCATTTACTTTATCTTGCATGTGGAATGTAAACTTGCCATGGAAGGCTAGATTTAGAATGTTCAAATGAGCAATTATCTTTTAACACCAACACAAGTCATGCATACAATTTGGCAGATTGAAGATTACATACAGAAGAGACTTGAAGTTTCTTGCAAAACAAATAGAGGAGTGAGAACATTACTGAGTGAAAGCCAATGAGCTCCATCTCTTTAAAAAGTTAAATAAAACTTTTCTTTTTTTTTTTTTTAACAATTCAATGGCTTGACATTAATAAAGGTTGACAGTCTTTAAAAATTCATAAAAATTTTCTCTTTGCCCATGATACATGTCCAGTGTATTCAAAGATTTTTCGTGAATGTAACAGTGTATAGATTCGCTTTTAAGGGTAAGGCTGACTGTGTAAAGATTAATAGGCCTTTCTGAATCCTATACTTAAAGTTAAAAACAGTGTAAGGAGAAATACCACCAATACATCAACTGCAATCTCATCCTAAACAATAATCCTTGTAAAATCATGAGCTTGATATACCAGTTATATTTTCCTACAATATACAATGTGTCCTTTGCCATAGGTGTATCTCAGTTCAGAAAACACCATATTCAGAAGCTGTGAGTAACAGAACAAAGTGAGCTTTCTGAAATTGCACCACAGAGTCTTTATTGGGTGGCCTAGTTGGTCTGGAATGGTTGAAGTTCTGTGTAAGACTGATTTGCAAGTGCTGTTTTTTGACAAATAAGCAACTGGGCATGCATAGGCTTGATCCTCATTTACATTTTGAAGTGTCTTTTTAGTCTTTACGAAGTTCATGTTCACTCCCATCTCTGGGTCTTAGTTATTTCCCAGTACATCACAGAGGCAGGACCGATTGTTCTTTAAGGGTTCTCCTAGCACATTGGTCTCCTGTAATGTGTGAGGCCTGGGGGATGTGTTGGCATTCACCACAGCTTCCTCTTCCTACCACACTAAATATTGTAACATACCCAAAGAGAGAACAGCTTCCTCTACTGTGATCCTCAACAGGCTCACAACAAAGACAATTTTTTTTCTTTAAATATTGTTTAATCTACAGATTATTTCATGAAAAAATATCTTAATTCGAATGACTCAGCCATTTTCATCTTTTATTCCTTCCTAGAGAACATTCAGTTACCACCTTCATACAGCTATGATAAACTTGATGATTTAATTCATTCACCCTAAGGGTGAAGCCAAACCTGGAAAGATGGAGTAGAGAAATGGGAAATAGGAAGAATCTAACACTTTTGGTGACACTATTGGAGCCTCTAGATCAAACCTTGCTTGAAACTAGCTGGAATCTTCATTTATAAAAGGCAATGCATTATCTTCATTGTAAAGACCTTCCTTGATTTACAGTGGTGTTACATCCTGATAAACCGCTGAAAGTTGAAAATATCATAACTTGAAAATGCATTTAATACACCCAACCTACCAAACATTATAACTTGGCCTCAACTGTCTAGAATGTGCCCAGAACAGTTACACTAGCCAACAGTTGGGCAAAATCATCTAACTATTTTATAATAAAGGGTTGAATATCTCATGCAATTTATACTCAATAAATATACTGTACTGAGAGTGAAAAACAGAAAGTTGTATGGGTACAGAGTGGTTGTCAGTGTATCAGCTGTTCATCTTCATAACTGTGTGGCTGAGAGCTGTGGCTCGCTGCCATTGCCCAGCATCATGAGAGAGTACTGTACCACATATTACTAGCCCAGGAAAAGATCAAAATTCAAAATCTGAAGTGTGGTTTCTATTGAATGTGAATTGCATTCACACCATTGTAAAGTCAGAAAGTCATAAGTCGAACCATCATAAGTTGGAGACTATCTATATAAGACAGATATGATAGTTTGGTTCCTTGCAGTTAAAAGCATCCTAATGAAAATATCTCCATCTACAGTATAACTTGAGGGAAAGCAAAGTTCTAGGTTACACTTTCTGCTTTAAGAGAATCAATTCTGGGGATCCCTGGGTGGTGCAGAGGTTTAGCGCCTGCCTTTGGCCCAGGGTGCGATCCTGGAGACCCGGGATCGAATCCCACGTCGGGCTCCCGGTGCATGGAGCCTGCTTCTCCCTCTGCCTGTGTCTCTGCCTCTCTCTCTCTCTCTCTGTGTGTGTGACTATCATGAATAATAATAATAAAAAAATTTAAAGAGAATCAATTCTACAAAAAAAAAAAGTAAAAAAATCCAGATTTGGAAATAATACATTATTTGCATTTTAAAAGGACTTTAAACAATTTTATGCAACTTTACTACAAGGTTTCATTACTTAGCCCAGTTTCTACAGTGTATAAAAAATGTGGTTCTGCGGATGTATACTTTTTCAGGGACATACCATTTGCATAAAAGGAGGCACACCTGTTCTGGGCTCCTTGGTATTTAAATGTCTTCTCTGGGCTCAACTTCAGAGGGTATAGCAGTGGGCAACCTTCTATGGCTGTTACCTAAGTTTCCTCCAGGAGTTAGTGGGAAGCTTGAAGAATCTGGGATTTGTAGTTAGACATATCAGTGGCGGTTGAGCAAACAAGAGTGAATTGAACACACACTGTTTGTAAAGAACATTTATCGAGGGGAATTCATGAAGATGTGAGACTAGTAGGTTTGCAGTTACTCAGCGGCTCACTATATTCCAGGAGCGCACAGTGACCTTAAACTTTAGGGTTTACAAGTAGGGCGACCACATGTCCCAGTTGGCCCAGGAGAGCTCCAGTTTATGCCACCATAATTCTTAATTACCCCCTTCTGTTCGTTCTTACTTAGAAGCTGCATGATTGGGGGGAGCACTAGCATGCAGAGGTGCACAGATCAAAAGTAAGTTTGAGGAATAGGATAGCATAAGGATGGACTGGGTCAGCATTTAGAGAAACAGGGTAGAGGCTGCAGCAATAATGTATTATCACATAAATAAGAGTGGGATTTATTGTTAGGGACAGTGAAAGAAATATGATGAGTACACACCGTTTCGACTTTTGAGATGAAAACAAAGGCTGAAATAAATTCCACAAACTCAGTGACAACTCGCCAGGGCCCAGCACTATTATAGGTCACTAAGAAGCCTTCTGCTCCTCGGGCACTGAGTAATTAAATTCCTTTCTGCAGCTTGCTCACTCATCACATCAACTCTTCCTTCAGCCACTGCCAACCGCTGAGGGCTGGTCCGTGAGATAACACCTGTGCGTGCTTGTCACTTCGGTCTATCTGTTCCAAAGTGTCAGAAAGGGGACTAACACAGCTAAGGGTTTGGTGAGAAAACCAATGTTCTCGCGTTTTACCAGCTGGAAGGCTTTGTGAGGAAACAAAAGGATTCATGCATTCACTCTTCCCAACCAATATTTGTCTCCATGGAGGAAAAGGAGCGAGATTCCACGCACAGGTGTTTGTTAACGGAAAAGTAACATCCGACCTCCTGGCGTGCGGAGGCCGAGAGCCACGGGGCGCCCCAGATCCCGCCGCAGGGCGGGCTCACCTGTGCGACGGCCACTGCAGTGCTCACCGTGTCCCACGCGGGGGCGCTCCAAGCTCGTCGCTGAAAGGCCCGCGGCGCTGTGGCGGCGGAGAGCGGCGAAGCAGCGCGGGCACGCTGCCCTCGGCCCTGGGGACCGGGACGGGGACGGGGACGCGGACGGGGACGGGGACGGGGACGGGGGTCGCGGGCCCAAGGGCGCGCAGGGCCGAAGCCGTCCGCCCGTCCCTACGGTGACTGCAACCCACTCGAGATTAACCCACACTTAAAAACGGAACAGAAATGTGCTGAGTTTCACTTAAGATCTCGTTCTGGTCTCCAAGCTACAAAATGAAGTAATTAAACAAAAGATGGGCTAAGTTGGGGGCAACAGGGTTCGCAGTTAGAGCTCCAGCGTCGGGGGTTCGGGGACCTGTAGGCAGCTCTACCGCAAACGCCCAGGCCTTCGTCGGAATGGGCGACACAGAATTCGCATTGCTTCTTGGATAAACAGAATTTCAGGTATAACGTTAAGTCCCAACACGTAGGCACTCTTTATCCCTGGGTCGGGACGGAAATCTTTGAACGTTCCCGAAAGCCCGGGAGCTGTTTCCAAATCAGCAGTGCCGCGGGCCGCAGATACAAGGATGGGGGGCGGGGGGGGGGGGGGGGTTAGAATTTGTTTTTCACCTTCTTAAAGGAAACCTTCAAAGGGGCCACGCTCACCTTTTCTAGTGAAAGAAAGAAAGAGAAAGAAAGAAAGAAAGAAAGAAAGAAAAGAAAGACACTGAAGAGCAGAAAGAAAGAAAAAGAAAATAAACACTGACAAGCAGAAAGAAAAAGAAAAAAGAAAGAAAAGAAAGAAACACTGAGGAGCAGAAAGAAAGAAAAAGAAAAGAAGAGAAGAAACTGAAGAGCAGAAAGAAAAGGAAAGAAAAGAAAAGAAAATGAATTAAAGTAACTTAAGTTCGCAAAAAAAAAAAAGAAAAGAAAAAAGAAAAACACTGAAGAAAGAAAGAAAAAGAAAAGAAAGAAAGGAAAAAGGAAAGAAAAGAAAAGAAGAAAAGAAAAAGAAAAGAAAAAAACACTGAAGAGCAGAAAGAAAGAAAAAGAAAGAAAAGAAAAAGGAAAGCAAAGAAAGAAAAGAAAAAAGAAAAAACACTGAAGAGCAGAAAGAAAAAGAAAAGAAAGAAAAGAAAAGGAAAAAAGAAAAAGAAAGAAAAGAAAGAAAAAAGAAAAAACACTGAAGAGCAGAAAGAAAAAGAAAAGAAAAAGGAAAGGAAAGAAAGAAAAGAAAAGAAAAAAAGAAAAAACACTGAAGAGCAGAAAGAAAGAAAAAGAAAGAAAAGAAAAAGAAAAGGAAAGGAAAGGAAAGGGGAAAAAAAGAAAAGAGAAGAGAAGGAGACCGAGCCGAGCCGAGCCGAGCCGGGAACGCCGCGCAGACGGCTCCCAGCGCGGGCCCCGACCCGCCAGCCCAGGCCCAGGCCCAGGCCCAGGCCCAGGCCAGGAGCCCCCGCGCCCCGCGGCCGATGCGCGCCCGGGCCCGGCCTCTGTCCGCCGCTCGCCGGGCGGCGCGGGAGGAAGGCGGCTTCGCGGCCGAGCGCCGAAGCCCAAGGGAGCGCGGCGGGGAGGGGGCCGGGCGCGGGAGGGGCCGGGGCGGCGGGGCGGCCTTCCCGCTGGGCTCCGGCTCCCTGGGGGCCGCACGTGGAGGCGCCGCGGACCGCCCTCGGCGAGGGCCAGTGGTTCGCCCCGAGCCCCAGCGACCGCCGAGCGCTTACGTGGTCGGGACCCTCGGCCGGCACAGGCCCGCCTCGCGGGTGCCGAGAGCCCGGGGCCGCGGGGCCGCCCGCAGGCAGGACGCCGAGCTGCGGGGCTTCTCCCGGGCGCTGCCGTCTGCGGGCCGCGGGGGGCGGGGGGGGCGAGTCCCGGCCCCCCAGGAGGTCCCCGGCCGGAGTCTTAAGTGAGTTCACGGCCCGTGTCACCTTATAAAGGCCGAGGTGAATGTCAAGCTCAACTGGGAGCCTCCCTTTGAAAAGGCATTTTATTGCTCAAGTAGTGGAGACGGGTGTGCGCTGCTTCCAACTTTCGGCAGATTTTCTTGGGCCAAGTGCGCTCCAAAACGTATCCAGACTGTGAGCATTCAAAGGAGCCTATTCAGACGGCTTGTTTGGCAATTAAATTACGTTGATGGCACGGCTGTCAGAAGCATTCATGTTGGTTATTTTAAAAGCTTTTTATTCTTAATTATTAGATAGTTTAACTGTAGGAAATGTAGAAAACATACATACATATATGTGTGTGTGTGTGTGTATAGATGTCCACCCACGCATCCATATCCTGCTCTGTCTCCAGTTCTGTAGCATGATTTTTTTCAACCACATTTTTTTTTTTTTTGCTGAGGATTTTCCAATGATATTAAATATTTCAGAAAGAATTCTCAGTTGTGGAGCGTTGAGGTGATTTTCAGCTTCCACCATTGTAAACAGCACAATTAACATACTTGTTCAAAAATCTTTTTGCATCTTTCTGATGCAAAATACCCAGGTATGGAATTACCAGCACAAAGCACACGAAAAATTTTAAGCTTCGTAGTGTATCTTGCCAAATTTATAGGATGTAAATCGAAGACATTCAATAGATAAAACATTATTTTATTTTGAATTTCTCTGATTATGAGTCAGGTTTAATGTTATACTAAGAGCTCTTTCAGAGTAGGGCGGTTTTTTTTTTTGCTCATCACCATATAGACCTGGTGTCTTGTGTAACGCCAGGCACATGCTTGGCACTCAATAAATATATTTGCTGATTGAGTGAATAAATGTAAGATAGTTGAATTTCTTGTTTTGTCGATTGCTTTTTGGTGTTGTTCATTTATCTATTATTGTGACGGTTGTCTTTCCTATTATTTCATCAACTGCTTTATACAATCAGGGTTTAAACTTTTTTCATAATAAAAAGTATTAAAAAATAAAAAAAGGGGATGCCTGGGTGGCTCAGCGGTTGAGCGTCTGCCTTTGGCTCAGGTCATGATCCCAAGGTCCTAGGATCAAGTCCCACATCAGGCTCCCTGCCTGGAGCCTGCTTCTCCCTCTGCCTGTGTCTCTGCCTCTCTCTCTCTCTGTGACTCTCATGAATAAATAAATAAAAAATATTTTTAAAAAATAAAACTTTTTTCACATGTGTGGCAAATCTCCTTTCCCTTTACGAAGTGCAAATGCGTGTGTTTATGTGTGTGTGTGTGAGTACTTTTTGATTTTCAGAAGTTAAAAAAAATGCATACTTTGAATGCATTTGTGACTCTAGCACACACACAAATTTGTTAGAGTGAATACTCTGTAATCTAAGAGTTGAGGCAGTTTTACTTTTATTTTTTAAAAGATTTTATTTATTTGACAGAGAGAGAGAGCACAATCAGGCAGATGGAGAGGGAGAAGAGCAGCAGAGGGAGAGAGAGAAGCAGGCTCCCCGCTGAGCAGAGACCCAGCTGTGGGGCTCAATCCCAGGACCCCTGGATCACGACCTGAGCTGAAGACAGAGGCTTATCTTACTGAGCCATCCAGGCACCCCAGTTTTACTATTTTTAGACAGCTCTTTTTCCTTCTTATTTACCAAGGTTTTCCTTGGCCTTGAAGTTTTTTTTTTTTTTTCAGGACATAGTATGTCAGGTAAAAATGTATCACAACCTTAGTGTTAGACTGACAAACACCAGGATCAAGACCTGTTGTTATACTAGGGATCTGTCAACACCTTAGTTCCCAAACTATCCAGCAAATGCTTCTTGCCGCTCTTCCATTTGCCTTTTTCTTGTCTTGTTCATTATTATTAAGGAAATGAATAGAAAGAGGATCTTTGCTTCTTAAGGGGTTTTCTGCACATATCTCATCCTTACTGCACACATAATCCCTTTTGGTATCCCACCTGGTTGTGGTTGAAATGACATAGTGTTAGGGACCATGGGATGGAAACGGAGTGCCATTATTTGAAGTAGTAATGGTTTCAAACTTTGGGAGTCTGGATATCTAATGGAGAGAGAGATTAAGCCTTAAATTTCTTTTCTTTGTGTAAGTATTCCCAGAAACAAAAGCATGATACAGAAGCCAAAAACTTGTCTGGGGCAAACACTACAGCATTTAAGTCACAAAAGCTAAAATCACACATTCCATATATTTTTGTTGGGTTAGGCTTGAGGCTCAGAGACGGGAAAGTCGCTCGTGTGGAGGAGATTATTTTCTTCTTCTTACCTCCACACAGTTTGGTTTACCTGTAGCCCTGCTTCATTTTGTCTTTACTCTAGACATAGAGTAGCCTCTATCTGAGGCACTCCTGGTCTACACTAGAAAAGCCTCTGTGAACCCTACTCTGACCCTTATTGCTTCTGCCCAGAAGTAAAACACATCACGTGGAATTGTTTAAAAATAAAGCCATTCAGTTCAATAAACATGTAGCATTGTTTTCTGCATTAATTGCTTGACTTTTGCAGATGCTGAGGGAGGTGGGCATTACCAGTGAGAAAAAGAGTGAAGGAGAGTTAGCCCATTCAGATTTTGAGTAGATTCCCACTCTGTCTTTCAAGGCCCATTGACTTTCTGGAGTCTTCTTAAATAACTCTGGTCAACACTGATATGCTCCCTCTGCCTACCTTTCGTTCATTCACTTATTCCATAACTATTTATTGAAGCCACGTACATGTAGTGGACAACACAGGTATAGGCTGTGCTTTCGTGGAATTGACTTTCTAGTAGGAGGAAACGGATAATAAGTAAGGGCATAAGTCAGTATGGCAATTTCAGGTGGTGAAAAGTGCTGTGAAGAAAATGCACAGAGAGTGGGCCAGAGAGTGTTGCAGGTGGGGTGAGGTGCTGGCTGATGCTAGACGGTTAGAAAAAGACCTTTCTCAGGGGTTAACACAGGGCCCAAGATCTTACTGAAAGCAAATAGCTGTATCAGAAGAAGGACTGGCCAGGACAGAAGTCAGAGCTTGACAGTGCATCTGATGCTGCTGAGGGTGGAGATGTGTGCTAGGAGATGGGGTCTCAGAAGTCAGCAGGGCCCAGGACATGTAAGCCTCTGTGGCATTTTGATGAGGAGTGTGGACCCCCCTCCCCCGCCCCTTGGTAAGTGAAACAAGAAGTCATGGAAAGATTTCACGTTTCTCAGCACGGGCTCTGAATTGTGTTTATAAGCAATCACTCAGATAGTTGTATGAAGAATGGACAGAGAATAGTGAGGGCTGGAGGCACAGGGACCAGTTGAGACCTTAACACTTGCTCATTTCTAGACTAAGGCTCTGAGGGTTCCCCAGGACCGGTTACAAGCACCTGTAGGACAGGAACATGCTGTCTTCTCCTCTATTTTCTACTCTCTTTCCTCTCTTTCTTTTTTTCTTTTATACTCCTATAGGCTCTCACAGTGTTAGCATCATAATGGGCTCAATCACAACTTATGGCGACTTCGAGGACTCTGCCAATTTTTGGATGTAGAATTAGTCAGGATATTTGCCATTTGCTTTGAATGTGTGGAATCAAATTCCTTTAGTGATTTCAGCTCCTTGGAAGGTTACTGCATAATGAAGAAGTGGTCTTTTATTATTTTTCTTCAGTTTTATAGAGGTATAACTGACCAAATTGTAATATTTTAGAAGTATATGACATGCTGATTTGTTACAGGTATGCACTGTAAAAGGATATCTACCTCACATATTACTTTTTTTTTTCTTTTTTGGTGAGAACACTTAAATTCTACTCTCTTTGCAGATTTCCATTATATGATACAATATTAACAACTATAGTTATCATGTAATACATTAGATTCTTAGAACTTTTCATCTTATAACTGAAAGTTTGTACCCTTTTACCAGTCTCTCCCTATTTCCCACTTCCCAACTCCTGGCAACCACCATTCTACTCTCTGTTTCTATGAATTCAACTTATTTTTATTTTTATTTTTATTTTTTAAAAATATTTTATTTATTTATTCATGAGAGACACAGAGAGAGAGAGAGAGAGAGGCAGAGACACAGGCAGAGGGAGAAGCAGGCTCCATGCAGGGAGCCTGACATGGGACTCGATCCCAGGTCTCCAGGATCATGCCTTGGACTGAAAGTGGTGCTAAACTGCTGGGCCACCTGGGCTGCCCTTCAACTTATTTTTAATACCACATATAAGTGATATCATTCACTATTTGTCTTTCTCTGTCTGGCTTCCTTGACTTAGCATAATGCCCCCAAGTTCATCTGTGTTGTCACAGATAGTACAATTTTCTTCTTTTTTTTTTTAAGGCTGAACAAAACACCGTTTGTGTGTGTGTGTGTGTGTGTATGATGTTTTCTTTATCCATTCATTTGTCGATGAACACTTAAGTTGTTTCCATATCTTGGCTATTGCCAATAATGCTGCAATGAACAGACATCTTTTCCAGCTAATAATTTTATTTCCTTTGGCTATATACCCAGATATAGGATTCCTGGATCATACAGCAGTTGTATTTTTAGCTTCCTGAGGAAACTCCATTTGCTTTAGATAGTGGCTGAACCAGTTTACATTACCAGCAGTGTACAAAAGTTTTCTTTTCTGCACATCCTCACCAGCATTTGTTACCTTGTCTTTTGGATAACAGATATCCTAACAAGTGTGAGATGATATCTCATTGTGGTTTTGATTTACATTTCTCTGATCATTAGTGGTGTTGAACATGTGTATTGTAGGGAAGTGCTGAATCCTGTATCTGTCGGCCATTTGTGACTCTTCTGTGGAAAAATGCCTATTCAGGTCTTTGACCATTTTTAAATTGAGTCATTTGTTTTTTTGCTATTGAGTTGTATCAGTTCCTTCTGTATTTTGTAAATTAATAAAATATGAAATCTATAGTAGTAATGAAAATATTGTAGAATATGTAGTCATGTAGGGTACATAGTTTAAAAATATTGTCTCCCACTCCATAGGTTGCCTTTTCGTTTTGTTGATCGTTTCCTTCACTGCACAGAAGCTTTTTAGTCTGAGGTAGACCCACTTGTTTATTATTGCCTTTGTTTTTGGTGTCAAATCCAAAAAATCATTGCTAAGGCTGATGTTAAGGATATTATTCCCTATATTTCCTTTTAGGAGTTTTATGGTTTCAGGTCTTATGTTCAAGTATTTAATATATTTTCAGTTGATTTTCTTGTGTGTGTGGTATAAGATAGGATCCGGTTTTATTCTTTTGTATGAAGATATCCAGTTTTCTCAGCATAATTTATTGAAGAGACTATCTTTCCCCCATTGTATACTCATGTTTCCTTTATAAAAAACTAATTGGCCATATATGCATGAATTTATATCTGGTTCTCTATTACATTGATCTATGTGCCTGTTTTTAAGCCAATACCATACTATTTTAATCACTATAGCTTCGTAATATCATTTGAAAATGGGAAATGTGATGTGTCCAACTTTGTTCTTCTTAAGATTGCTTTAGCTATTTGTGGGCTTTTGTGGTTGGTTCCATGCAAATGTTAGGATTATTTGTTCTATTTCGGTGAAAAATGTCATTGGAGTTTTGATAGAGATTGTATCAAATATGTAGATTACTTCAGGTAGCATTGACATTTTAGCAATATTAATTCTTCCTGTCTATTATCAGGGTATATCCATTTATTTGCATTGTCTTCAAATTATTTCATTAATGACTTTCATGTCTTATAGATTTCAGTGTCTTTCATCTCCTTGGTTAAATTTATTCCCAAGTGTTTTATTCCTTTTGATGCAATAATTAATGAAATTATTTTCTTAATTTCTCTTTCAGATAGTTTGTTGTTAGTGTATAAAAATATAACTGATTTTTGCATATTGGGTGTGTATCCTGTAACTTTGCTCAATTTGTTTATTAGTTCTAACAGTTTTCTGGTGGAATCTTCAGAATTTTCTGCATGTAATATCATGTCTCCTTGATATTACAAACATGAGATAATTTTACTTATTCCTTTCTGTTTTGGATACTTTTTATTTCTTTTTCTTACCTGACTGCTCTGGTTAGGACTTCCAATACTATGTTCAAATAAGTAAATTGTTTCCTAGTTGTTTGTAATTCCTTTGTTTTTTTTTTTTTCCTTCTCTTGCTCTCTTCCTTTGTGATTTAGTGTATTTTTGTAGTGGTATGTTTTTATTCCTTCTCTTTATTTTGTATTTTGGCTATAGGTTTTTGCTTTGTGGTTACCATAAGGCTTACACAAAACATTTTTTTAAAAGATTTTATTATTTATTCATGAGAGATACAGAGAGAGACAGGCAGAGACATAGCCAGAGGGAGAAGCAGGCTCCATGCAGAGAACCTAATGTGGGACTTGATCCAGGGACTCCAAGATCACATACTGGACCAAAGGCAGGCACTAAAACACTGAGCCACCCAGGGATCCCCACACAAAGCATTTTATAGTTGTAAACAGTCTATCTTAAACTAATAACAACTTAACTTCAAATGCATATGAAAGCTCTAGATTTTTACACCCTCCCCTGGATCCCTATTTTATGTATTTTTAAAAAAAATATTTTATTTATTTATTCATAAGAGACACAGAGAGAGGCAGAGAGAGAGGCAGACATAGGGGAAGCAGGCTCCATGCACGGAGACTGATGTGGGACTCGCTGGGATCACGCCCTGAGCCAAAGATGCTCAACCACTGAGCCATCCAGGCATCCCACTATTTTGTTTTTGGTGTTATAATTTGCATCTTTTAATACTATGTATCCATTAACCAATTATTGTAGTTATAGTTATTTTTAATGCTTTTGTCTTTTAAAGTTTATACTAGAATTATAGGTAACTTACCTACCACCATTATAATATGAGTCTATTGTGGATTTAGTTTGTATTTACTTTCACCAATTAGTTTTATACTTTCACATCTTTTCATTCTACTAATTAACGTGCTTTCATTTCAGCTTGAAGAGATAACTCCCTTTTACATTTCCTGTAAAGATGATCTAGTGTTGATGAACTCCTTCAAGTTTTGCTTTCTGAAAAATTCTTTCTCTCTCCTTCAATTCTGAAGTGAAGGACAACTTTACCAGGTAAGGTTTTCTTGGTTGGTAGCTTGTTTTATTTCATTACTTTAAATATATCATCCCACCCCCTTCTTGTCTGCAAAGTCTCTACTGCTCTTTGAGCAGATTTTCAGTAGAGAAAAGTATGCTTCCTGAATCTGGCTGTCTGTTTCTTTGCTCACATTAGGGAATTTTTTTTAGGGTATTATTGTTTCAGATAAACTTTCTGTCCCTTTCTCTCTCTCTTTTCTTTTTCTGGGACCTCTATAATGAATCTACAGGTCTGCTTGATGTTTTCTTATAGGTCCTTTATACTGTCTCCACTCTTTTTCATTATTTTTCTTGTTTTTCTGATTTGATGAATTCCATTGCCCTGTCTTTGAGTTCGCTGATCACAGATTTCTTCCAACCGATCTAGTCTGCTATTGAACCCCTTGATTGAAGTTTATAATTTAGTTATTATTTTCTTTAGCTCTGTGATTTCTGTTTGGTACTTTAGAGTATTTTCTATCTATTTGTTGAAATTCTTGCCTTGTTCATGCATTGCTCTTCTGATCTTGGTGAACATCTTTATGACCATTATTTGAAGTCTGTATTGGGTAAGTCACTTACCTTCATTTCATTAAGACCAGTTCTAAAGATTTATCTTGTTCCTCTGTTTGAAACACATTCCTATGTTTCTTTATTTTCCTTGGCTCTCTGTCTTGGTTTCTCTGTATTATATAAAATAGTTACCTCTCCCATTCCTTTTTTTTTTTTAAAGATTTATTTATTTCAGAAAGAGAGAAAGAGTTATGAGCAGAGGGAAGGGCAAAGGAAGAGGGAGAGAATCTCAGGTAGTCTCTACACCAAGCACAGAGCCTGATGTGGGCTCGATCTCACTACCCTGAGGTAGTACCCTGAGGTCATGACCTGAGCTGAAACCAAGAGTCCTATGCTTAACAGACTACACCATGTGGGTGCCCCTCACTTCTCCCATTCTTATCAGACTGGTGTCATGCAGAAGATAAGCCTTGTCAATTAGCCCAGCCTGAGCTCCTCATTGTTTCTCAAACTTTTGTGATTGCTTAGCCACCATCTCTGTTCTTCGTGACACCCAATATTTGAGAGTGTGCCAAGATCTATCAGTGTCCCAAAGGAGAGGATTGCAGTCAACACTTAGAAGCAGTCTGATTAGAGCCAGACTCTCAAATAGTAGCTGGTAAAATGTATTTAAGCCAGGGGAAAACTTCCAGGAAAAACTGGAAAAAAGCATTTTTACCTGCTCCCTGTGCACTGAGGCCTGGGATATCTCTCTCTCTCTCTCTCTCTCTCTCTGTATGTAGGTGGTGTACATATGGTGAGTGCTTGTGATCTTGTTAAGAACTATTTATTTGTTTGCCATAGTCCTGTAGATCTTGGGGAGCTAAGCCCTGTTAGCTTTCAGAGCTAGACATTTGACAGCCCATATCTCAGATGGAATCCTTAAAAGATAGGGTGCTAGATGTGCAGCCCAATCCCTTTGCTCCTCAGGGACAAGCTGGGAGTTGGGGGTTCCTTCCTGAGTGTATGGTACCATGCTAGGGGTGGGATTGATGATAAGAGTTTATCTCAGTCTCTCTGGTTTTTGTTTTTAGATTTTTTTTTTTATTCATGAGACACACAGAGAGAGGCAGAGACATAGGCAGAGGGAGAAGCAGGCTCCCTGTAGGGACCCTGATGTGGGACTGGTCCCAGGAGCCTGGAATCATGACCCAAGCCAAAGGAAGATGCTCAACCACTGAGCCACCCAGGTGCCCCTCTTACTTATTTTGAGGTAGCCATTCTTTTATTCACATGGTGTGTAGAAGTCAGTTTCTGGAATACTCTCAGAGAGAAGTGGTCTGTGTATAACTGTACATTAAGAGTGTCTGTGGGAAGAGGGAAGTTCAGAAGCTTCCTATGTCACTATCTTGGTTCCTCCCTCAAAGTGGTGTTTTCTTAACATGAATTCACTACAATGAATATTTTGTCCTTTTTGAAACTAGTCATTGTTGCTTACTTAATATAGTAATTGAAATGTTGGAGACCTTTTGTAGTTATATAAAAACAGATTAGTCATTTCATCTTGTGAACTTTTCTTCACTCTTCAGTAGGTTTGCTTACTCAAACCAATTACCCACTTTTGCTAAGTTTCTACTGAGTGATGACAGAGGTCTCCATAAAGAAAGTGTATCTTTAGTTGGTACACTATAAATAACCTTAATTTTTTGAATATTCTATTTATATGGTTGTAATTCTGCAGTCTCCTAATTCATTATCCTTAACACAGAGGTGCTTGGTAGATCCTGAGATGTTCACAGTAATTGCTTATGATATTGACTCTAGCTAACTCTAAATGAAGGCCTGGAGTGTTGGAAGAAGCTGCTTCTTTGGAAGGTGAGGAAAGAGGGAGTTTAAGGGCTTGTAGTAGCTACTAAAAGAGTTGAAGGGGGAGCAGTTGCATGGAAATCAGAATTAGAAATTTCTGATCCCTTTTCTGGTTGGCTTTGAAGGTGTGTCTGCTTTGGGTCATAAAAGAAAGGAGAATATTTCACTTCTTATCTATCCTACTGTTAGAATAACTAAGAGCACAGATTTTGTTCTCAGAGATAACTGGGTTCCAGTTAGGGCTTTGCCATTTATTGTGGAACCTTGAACAAATTCTTAAGCTCATTAAGCCTCAAAGTCCAAAGCAGCAATATGGGAATAATCATAGATCATACCTACCATGGACTGAATGTTTGTGTTCCCTCCAAAAACATGTGTTGAAACCTGACCTCCAATGTGATGGCTCTCATCAGACATCAGATCTGTTCTCACCTTAATCTTAGACTTTCCAGCCAGCAGACCTGTGAGAAATAAATTTCTGTTGTTTATAAGCCATCCCGTCTATGTATTTTTGTTGTAGCAACCCAAACTAACTAAAACAATAACTTACAGTGCCTCTTTGAGAACTGAATGAGATGGTGCATGTGAAGTGTTTGGCATAGTGTAAATGCTCAGTAGATGTTAACTATTATCATTGGCAACACTTTCTTACTATAGTAGTGATACCTTTTCATTATAGCTAATTAAGAAAATATGGTCAAGCAAAAGGAAATAAAATCATGCATAATTCCTTCACCCAGAGACAGAGATATCTACTTCTAATCATTTTCTCTGCATATATTATAATCTTACAAAACTTAATTTTATTATATAATGTCTATTAACAGCTTTGTATGTCACTATATATGCTTCTAAAATATTATCATGACTGGATGAATAAAATTCCATTATATAGGTATACTGTTCTATAGTTTATCCTCCTTTCTTATCTTTCTTGTTTTACATTTATTATTGTTTCCAATATTTTTGTTACTGCAGTGAGTGCTGCAATAAACATTTTTATGCAAATGTTTTCTTTGGCCCAGTATAAAACTATAGTTACTGGGTTGAGTAATAGCAACATTTTTAGCGTTTTGGATCCTTACTGCCCAATTAGCAACCAGAAAGTTGTTAACATTTGTATTTTAATCAGCAGAATATGACAGTAACTTTTTCCCTTTACCCTCACTGACACCAGACAGAAGGTTTTGAATTTTTTTTTTTTACTCATTCCCCTAAAACGTTTTGAGTGCACCCTGTAGATCAGGCACTATTCTAGGCATAAGGGTATAACCCTGAACAAAACAGATAAAAATTTCCCTGCTCATAAAGCTAAAATGCTGTATGTTAGATGATGCAGTTGCTACAGAGGAAAATGAAACAGGACAGGAAAATACAGGGTGTCTGGTTTGCAGGGTTGGGAGAAGTTGCAATTTCATATAGGGTATCAGGGGAGGTCCCATTGAGAGGGTACATTTTGGCAAAGACCTTAAGAAGTGAGAAAGTGATCCTTGAAGATGTCTAGGGGTAAAATTTCCATGCACTTTGCAAGTGCAAAGATCCTGAGGCAGAAGCATTCCTGATATTTTTAAGAAATAGCAAGGAGACCAGTACAACTGGAGTGAGATACATATAGAGAAGTACAGAGGGCAATGAGGTCCAAGAGATAAATGGGCTCAGATCATGTAGGGAATATTACACTATTCTAAGGATTTCGACGCTCACTCTGCATGAGATGGGGAGTCATGCAAGGTTTTGAGCAGAGGAGAGGCATCATCTAACTCACATTTAAAAGGATTGCTCCAGCTGCTGTGTTGAGAATAGATTGAAGGGAGGCAAGGGCAGAAAGAGTAGGGAGGCTGATTGGGAGGCTATTGCAATAATTTGGAAGATGGGGGATGGTAGCTTAAACCAGCAGTACAGTTGATGAAAACAAGTCCAAAAGTAGGTGCAGTGAAATAACAGAATTTGCTGATGAGAAAAAAAGGAGGAATCAAGGTTTTTGATCTGAGGAGCTGGAAGGATGGAGTTGTCATTCACCAAGATGAGGAAGACTTCACAAAGGACTGGTTTGGGGAAGATTAGGAGCTCAGGTTGAGATGGCTTTCAGACATCTATGTAGAAGTGTTACATGGGCTGTTGAATACATGAATTTGAAGTTTAGGGGGAAGTTCAGTGTGGAAAGAGTCCTGGAGGGAATGGTGGGTGGGTGAGGTTTAAAGAGAGTTTTCTTTTTATTGTATAATAGATTGTAGTGTATTTGTTGGTGAGGATGAGTAGGTGAGTAGAGAAGGAAAAACTGGTGATGCTGGAGAGGAAAGAATCATATGAACAATGTCATCAATGAGGTAAGAAGGAATGGGATCTAGAAGACAAGTGGGAGGGTTGCCTTTAGATAGGCACAGAAACAATTCATCTGGAACAACAATAAAAAGCCAGAATGGGTGAGTGTGGGCACAGGTATGTGGCTAGATGTGGTGACAGAACTTTGAAGAGGTTCTCTTTAATTTGCTTCTCTTTTCTCAGTGAAATAAGAAGTGAGTTTATCAACTTAGAATGAAGGGTCTTGGATAGACTTACTGTAGTGTATTTAATGAAATCATTCTTGTGGCAATGTGGGGGATGGGCTGGATGGGGCAAGGTTTACTTGAAGAGGACCACTGCAGTCATTCTCAGCAAAAGCTACTGGGCACCTAGATAGGGCGGTGGTACTAAATATGGAGAGAACGCATAAATATCACATATGTTTCGGAGATAGGGCATTCAGAATTTGCTGTTGATTGGGAGTAGGTGTGAGGGAAAACGAGGAGGGACCAAACATTGATTGGGAGTAGGTGTGAGGGAAAACGAGGAGGGACCAAACATACTATTGCTTTGAAAAGGTCCCGAAAAGGCAATAAATTATGATGGCTTCAGCTATATGGAAATGAAGGCCTGAGAGCTCTTACTATTTTGGTTCACACAACTGGAGTACAACAGAACTCTTTTCCTGCTAAAAACTGGTCCTAACATTCTGGCAATCTTTGGTTTTTAACAAAGTATGGTTAAAAAACAGCACACATGATTTAGAGAAGTTTTTGGCAATCACTGGGCTCTGTCTGTGGGTGGGTCGTATATCTTTATTTTGCAGATGAAGAAACCAAGGCCCAGAAAGGTCAATGGAGGTAATTACAAATATTAGGGGGGAAACCAAACAAAAACCTCTTTATTAATTTAGAATAATGAGAAGTACTTTACATCTTAGATTGCAGATCATTAACAACATGCTTGTTTAGTTTTGTATAATGCCTTGGACAGAATCTCATGCAAATAAATGCTTAAAAAATGTATTTGACAATGATTCTGCAGAATGCATTAATTGCTATCAATTGCCTAAAAAACCCTTCTAAATATGTATAAAGGAACTCATAATATCGGCAGCCTCTTACATTAGGGTTATGATACTCTAGCTCTTCTGGAAGCAAGAGAATTTAGGTCGTATGGGTAAAATATTCTTCATTAGATTAAAATGTGAAACTGAATATTTGTCATGTCCTGAATCTCCACCTTTATCAGAAAAAGAAAAAGTAGGCAAGAACTTTAAAACCTTGATTTATTAAAGTTTTACATAGGATTTTATTTTTGTTTTTGTTTTTTGGCTTATGTGTAAGTGTATTTAATATGGGAGTTTCATTATGATGCTTAAATTTTTTTTTTTTGCTATGCCAATCACCATCGTTCTGAAATATAGTAGTTTCCCTTAAAACTCAAATGGTAGCAAAGTACTATGGTATAGTATAGTTCCTATTTTTGTATTCATTGTCTTAGAGCTTGTTCTTTCATTGTTAACTTCAAATTAAACACTTTCTAAATGTCCAGATTGTTTCTAGGAAGGCTTTGTGTTTGCAACGAGTGTCAGCCCTTTGAGGGCAAGATAGATTCTCTACTTTTGAACATGCTTCACACAATATAATACATAGTAGCTATTCATGAATGTTACTTGAATAAAAAAAATAATTGAAATTCTTGAACTTTAGTTTCTTCTCATTTAGTAGGTACATTTTTAAATATCACATTTGCCTCTGTACAAACATGCATGTATAGAAGCACATTGTCTTTGGATTCATCTACCTCTGACAATTAACTATCTAATTAATTAATCATCTGATAATTAAAATGACCTCCTTTTGGCTGATATTGGATCCCAAGAAAGGTTCAAAAGAAATTCGACACATCATGTTGTGTCATGTTCCATTGTGAGACTCCACTGCTGTTTATCACATTATGTCATATCTGATCACATGGTGGTAATAAGTTGAACAAAACATGTTGACAAATCAGGAAAAAGATCCAGTACATTAGATTTATATAAAGCCATACAATCTTCACTCTTTCAAAATGGTATAGTCACTGGGCAAAGCTGGCAAATACAGCATATTTTAACCATCAACAAATTTAGGATTCTATTCATTAAGTAAGTTCATGCATTGGACTTAGCCCTTCCCTCAATTTTGCCTTGAGATTTTGGTTTAAGGCATTTTGGACAACATGTGGGCTTATGTAGTTTACAGTTCTTGCATAATCCTTGTACTTTTGTCTCCCAAATTCTTAAGTCAGCATTAGTTTTCACAAAGGAAGACATGTAGAACACAGAACTTTTGATTTGATTTGGGACACATTATTTTTCCTCTTCTTTCTTGAAGAAACTGATTAACATGAATTAGAATTGAAATGGAAACTGCAAGAAAATCAAAATTTCATAATCCTCACTTGGCATTCTTTATTCATGGCAGCCTCAGTCATGGCAATATTAGCACTTTATATTTTGGAGACATTTCTGGTTCCAAGATGGTGCACTGATTTCAAAATGAAACTGGCCCTGTGGAATACAGTGACTCCATAGAAATAGAATACATCTTAACATTGTATGTTAGATGGTTTAGCATACAGTATGCATGAGCCTTTGCTTAAAATTTTAATTTTCACTTCCTGTGCTTAGTGCATGATGTTATTATGGAGTAATATGGAATTCAGGGAGGACTTCCACGGTAAGGGTGACCTATGGCTGACACACTGTATCTTTAATAAGCTACAGATGACATGGGTCTCTTCTCAAAGGGGATATTGGCTTTCTGTATATAATTAATAACAAGAAAACTGTATCCTGACTTTAAGGTCTGCAGTAGCATCCTGGAACAAAAAGGGCCATAAATTAACATCAATTATGTATTAAAGTTCCAATTAACCTGGCTGACACTGATATACTTTAACAAGGCACATTTAGATAAAAGAAGAAACTCTCTAATTACTTGGAACAGGACCTTATGACCCATTCTGCTCTTTTATCCCAATTCCAACCTAATGAAGAATGAAGTGAGAGAGAGAAAGTTTGACACAAAGTGACAATGCAGCACCAGAAGATATCCCCTGGGATACCCTTTTACCATGAAAAACTCTCCACAATGAATATTTTATTGTACTTGGCTTCTTAAAACAAATACACCCATTAAAGAAAAAGGGGCATTTTTAGGTTGAAAATTGTGGCTTCCTTTGAGATTTCCCCACTGGAGCTGGTTGAGCCTACCATAGCCATTTAATGGGAACCCCCACCCCCACCCCTTTGTACTTGAACTTGCTTTAGATACATTCTCTAGGAAAGGAGCTCATTGGTCCTGATTCCCTTTGCATTGTTTGCTCTCCCTGCCCCCGAAATCCTTGGACAGCCTTCCTGTTTTCCGTTTGATATGGGAAGAGCATTCAGGTCCCCAGTCCCCATCTGTTCTCCAGGTGGCTTTTTGGATTTTGTTCATGTTCATCTTCTGTCCGCTGCCTGGGCATCCTGCCCACTTAGGTTTCTAGGTCTTCGTGTCCCTCCTGGTGACTCTCGGTCAGTTAGCTTCACCCACGATTGCACACACATCTTCTAGGCTACACATTACATGCACTGAAGTGTTTCTTCAACTGAAAAACACAGGAATAGCAGACGAAGATGTTCATCAAACGAATGAGAGGGAACATGTGGTGATTGTGGGTGATGGGAGGAGTGGGAGCAAGACAGAGCTTGATAGCTGAGGAAACAGAGGAGGGAAGTACACACAGAAGTAAATTCAGAAGTTGAAATGGGGAGCTCCCCCCAAACTGCGTATAGTGGAGCAGAAGGTATATGGGAAATTGCTGTATCTTTGTGTATTTGGCTGTGAATCTAAAAGTGCTCTAAAAAAATCAAGTCTTAAATATATCTTTAAGTAAACAAAAAAAAAAGTAAATTCAGAAGTTATCTGTCTCTGTAGACACTTTTTATTTTTCTATAAATGATTATCAAATGTTATTTGTTTCTCTGCAGTGATCTCCCATCAGGTGCTTGCTCATTTCTTGACAGCATTCCTAAAACCAGTGCTCTAACTCATCATGCACAATAGATGGAGGAGCCTTGTCTCACCCTGTATTCAATCAGGTTTCCCTGCTCATCCGCTCCACTCCTCCCACCAAATAGCCGAAGGCATAAATACTTTCTTCAAGGCTCTTCCCTGCCTACATCCAAAATGAGACTAGCTTTTTATAGCTATGAACTCAGCTTTTAGCCAAATATGAAATTAAAAAAAATCAAGAAATGCATCTAAATAAAGCAGAATTTCTACTTATACATTTGAATAAATATCCCAGTTCTTTTAAGGCCACAGATATGTGTGAATAGATACTTAGATCTATCTAAGTACGAAGTAAGTATCTAGAACAGATGCTTATGAATAGAGATGAAAGTAGACATACAGAAATTAAATGTTGGTAACATATGTGGCCAATGAAATATTTCCA
Source organism: Canis aureus (assembly GCF_053574225.1). Classification (NCBI taxonomy): domain Eukaryota; kingdom Metazoa; phylum Chordata; class Mammalia; order Carnivora; family Canidae; genus Canis; species Canis aureus. Next base: position 20,312,919 of record NC_135641.1, on the reverse strand, counting down.
AATTTAATTCTGACCATGTTTTTTCTTTTGGCAAAGGAAAGTGATAGTAAAAGCTTGGGAATGGAAGTCAGTTCAGCTTGGCCCCTGTAATGTAAGGTTAATTGGTCTGAGGCCAGTGGGAGAAGAGCTGTCACCCTGCAGCCAGGTAAGGAAGGACCCAGGAAGTGCTTTTTTGGAAAGCTGACTTTCTGCCCTTAACCCATTTGCCTATGTGCTAAGACCCAGGGCTTCCAACAGTTTCCTGATTCCCAGCTTTGTGTTTTTCTAACCTTGATTTGAAAATCCAACTCTATCTTTTGATCAACCACTTAATGTCTTTTGTCTGCTTGATTGGAAATCTTAGTTCAAGAATAAACAGAAAAGTCCAACGAACTTCCAAACAGAACAATTTATGTAAAAAATTAAACACTCCTTCTGGCTTCATTCTTTCCCTTTGAAACATGAAAGCTAAAAGACAGTGGAATATAGCATTTACAGAAGATGTAGACAAAATTATTATAATCTAATTGATATGAGAGAAAAAAGAAACAAACCTGTGAATCTTTGTTCCAAGCAGCTGGTTGAAGTCACCCAGGTCTCTCACCTGAATTATTGCCGACAGTCTACCAAAGAGTCTGTTCTCCACACAATGGCCAGAATGATCCTTTTAAAAAGATTTGTCAGATTGCATCACTTCTGTGTTCGAACTCCTTACGGTTCCCATTTCTGCAGCCCTCTCTTTTCTTCTCACTTCATCTGTGACCCCTGCCCTTTGCCCACACCTCCCCAGTCACAATGACTTTCTTGCAGTTGGCCTGGGATTCACTTTCCTGGACTCCCACATGTCTCCCTCTCTTCCTTCAGGACTTTGTTCAATTATTGTCTTATAGAGGACACTGTTTCTAATTTACATACATATATATATATATATAAAGATTTTATTTATTTATTCATGAGACACACACACACACACAGAGGCATAGACACAGGCAGAGGGAGAAGCAGGCGCAATGCAGGGAGCCTGATGTGGGACTCGATCCCGGGTATCCAGGATCACACCCTGGGCTGAAGGCAGTGCTTAACCGCTGAGCCACCCAGGCTGCCCTAATTCTTATATTTTAATAAAATAGAACCCTTCCCCCATTTTTCTTTGTCTTCCTTACTCTGCTTTGCTTCCTACTTAGCATTCATTCATTATCTGCTTTCTATGTATTTGCTTATTGTATCTTTTCTCCCAGTAGAATATGAGCACCATGAGGAGAGAGGATTTGTATGCCTTTGTTATCACCTAGAATAGGCCTTTATAAACTCTCTCCATTTGTCCAATGAAGGCAAAGGGTCCTGTACCCCGCCAAGATATTCTCCTTCATGAAGAAAAAAAAGACATTTGTTGATATGCAAGAACTCAGACAAGATTATCAGCAAACACCAATTCTTGAGAGAGACCTTGAAATTATCCAGAATGCTTGTTAAAAAAGAGTAGGTTCTCAGGCCCCAACCCACATCAACAGAATCATGATTTCCTGGGGGAAAGATCTAGAATCTGAATATTTCAAACTATTAAATAAAATATTTCTGAAGGGCTTAATGTAATTATTATCATAGGAAAATTTGGAAAACTCAGGGAGTCTTATATTACAACAAATGAATGTGAAAAGACTTTTAGTAGCAGTAAACTTTGCAGTATATGTGTCTGAGAGTATATAAAATACAATGCATTATCTATCTATGTATCTATCTATGTATCTATGTATGTATGTATGTATGTATGTATGTATGTATCTATCTATCTATCTATCTATCTATCTATCTATCTATCTATCTATCATCTATCCATCCCTACCTGAAAGTTAACCGGAAATTATCAGTATAAATCCTATATAAGGATTCTTGAAATAGAACACATTTTTGTTATCTGGCCCATTCTTTAAATTACTCATTTTTCATTACAGTTTTGACTACAGTTAGCCCAGTGGTAGTGTTTCAGTACTCAGTTCCTGTCATCAACAGATACAGCTGGAAGTGCATAGACATGATACTCATACTTACTAAAATGAGCTCACCTGTCTATTTTAATATGGGGGAGGAGCGAAAAATTACATACATGAGTCTCACTGGTAATACTTCATGTAAGACACACTAAGATTCTGTGGCTGACATTTGGTTTAAAGGCACATTCTCTGAGAACAATGTTCTCTGAGAACATGGCTATGTTACGGCCCTGCATCATACCTGCATCATACCTGATATTCAGACAGACTGACAATACATATTAGAGCAAAAGTTAATTATGCTTGTAATACTCAATTTAAAAGGCAGGGAATTGTTAAAATAACTAAACACAGTTAACACAAAATACTGTTTGATAATTAAAGCAAACAATTGTTTGGAAAATGCAATTATGGCAAAAGCTAATTCCTGTTACTATTGCATAAAATGAAATCCTTGAACATAGAATGCTTATAATCTTGGTGAAGAGACAAAGCATGTAGAGACAGGAAATAATTAAAGAGTAATGAAACAGAGCTCTTGTACAAGTTATATAATCTCTCTGGATCACACAGTATACTCATCAATGAAGTGGATATAATAATGTAAGTCTCCCAGGGAGGTTTGAAGATTAAAGGAGATAATTCACACCCTTGATAAGTGGCATAGAATGCCACTCACTGAGGACTGACCACAGCAAGATGTGATGGCTAAAGATCAACACTGTCAGGGAAGCCTTAATAGAGATGGAGAGATTGGGGTTTGCTCTTGGAGGAAAAGGAGATGAGAATTCTAAACAGGAGGATCAGCATCAGCAAGGATGTGGAGGAGGGAAAGATCATGGTATTTTGGAGGGACAATGAAGAGACCATCTGACTGAAGATATGGGTCATAAAAGGCAAGGTTATCTAGGTATATATGCTTCTTCAAAAAGAAAAATAGGCATATACAGAGGAAAGTAACAATATTCCTTATGATTCTACTCTCAAGTATAACTACCTTGCAACACTCCCTTCTAATTGTTTTCCCTATGCAAAAATTTCCTTTTACAATTAAAACATTTAAAGCTATAGATACACTTTTGTAACTTTATTTATTTTCACTTGTTTTTATTGTGGTTTGATTTGCCAACATATAACACCCAGTACTGATCCTGTCAAGTGCCCCCCTCAGTGCCCATCACCCAGTTACCCCAACCCCCCGCCCAACTCCCCTTCCACAACCCTTTGTTTGTTTGTCAGAGTTAGAAGTCTCTCATGGTTTGTCTCCCTAATTTTTCCCACTCAGTTCCCCTCCTTTCCCTTATACTCCCTTCTACTATTTCTTATATTCCGATTGACTTACTTCACTTAGCATAATACCCTCCAGGTCCACCATGTCGAAGCAAATGGTGGGTATTCATCCTTTCTGATGGCTGAATAATATTCCATTGTATATATAGACCACATCTTCTTTATCCATTCATCTGTAGAGGGACATTGAGGCTCCTTCCACAGTTTGGCTATTGTGGACATTATTCCTGCTATAAACTTTGGGGTGCAGGTGTCCCGGCATTTCACCACATCAGTATCTTTGGGGTAAATCCCCAGTAGTGCCATTGCTGGGTTGTAGGGCAGCTCTATTTTTAATTTTTTGAGGAACCTCCACATAGTTTTCCAGAGTGGCTGCACCAGTTCACATTCCCACCAACAGTGCAAGAGGGTTCCCCTTTCTCCATATCGTCTCCAACATTTGTTGTTTCCTGTCTTGTTAATTTTCCCCATTCTCACTGGTGTGAGGTGGTATCTCATCGTGGTTTTGATTTGTATTTCCCTGATGGCAAGTGATGCAGAGCATTTTCTCATGTGCCTATTGGCTGTGTGTATGGAGAAATTTCTGTTCATGTCTTCTGCCCATTTCATGATTGGATTGTTTGTTTCTTGGGCATTGAGTTTATTTTTTTATTTTTTCAATTTTTTTTCCAATTTTTATTTATTTATGATAGTCACAGAGAGAGAGAGAGAGAGAGAGAGAGAGGCAGAGACATAGGCAGAGGGAGAAGCAGGCTCCATGCACCGGGAGCCCAATGTGGGATTTGATCCCGGGTCTCCAGGATCGCGCCCTGGGACAAAGGCAGGCGCTAAACTGCTGTGCCACCCAGGGGTCCCGGGCATTGAGTTTATTAATTTCTTTATAGATCTTGGCTACTAGTCCTTTATCTGATACGTCATTTGCAAATATCTTCTCCCATTTTGTAAGTTGTCTTTTATTTTTGTTGACTTTTTTTTTTTTTTGCTGTGCAGAAGCTTTTTATCCTCATTAAGTCCTAATAGTTCATTTTTGCTTTTGTTTCCCTTGCCTTAATAGATGTATCTTGCAAGAAGTTGCTGTGGCCAAGTTCAAAAAAGGTGTAGCCTGTGTTCTCCTCTAGGATTTTGATGGATTCTTGTCTCACATTTAGATCTTTCATCCATTTTGAGTTTATCTTTGTGTCTGGTGTAAGAGAATGGTCTAGTTTCATTCTTCTGCACATGGCTGTCCAATATTCCCAGCACCATTTGTTGAAGAGATTGTCCTTTTTCCAGTGGATATTCTTTCTTGCTTAGTCAAGTATTAGTTGACCATAGAGTTGAGGGCCCATTTCTGGATTCTCCACTCTGTTCCATTGATCTATGTGTCTGTTTTTGTGCCAGTACCATACGGTGTTGATGATCACAGCTCTGTAATACATCTTGAAATCCAACATTGTGATGCCCCAGCATTGGTTTTCTTTTTCAACATTTCTCTGGCTATTCAGAGTCTTTTCTGATTCCATACAAATCTTAAGATTATTTGTTCCAACTCTCTGAAGAAAGTCCATGGTATTTTGGTAGGGATTGCATTGAACATGTAAACTGCACTGGGTAGCATAGACATTTTCACAATATTAATTATTCCAATCCAGGAGCATGGAATGTTTTTCCATTTCTTTGTGTCTTCCTCAATTTCTTTCAGAAGTGTTCTGTAGTTTTTAGGGTATAGATCCTTTACCTCTTTGGGTAAGTTTATTCCTAGGTATCTTATGCTTTTGGGTGCAATTGTAAATGGGATTGACTCCTTAATTTCTCTTTCTTCAGTCTCATTGTTAGTGTATAGAAATGCCACTGATTTCTGGACATTGATTTTCTATCCTGCCACATTGCTGAATTGCTGTATGAGTTCTAGCAATCTTGGGGTGGTGTAACTCAGTTTTAACATTACATATTCTGCATTTTTGCATGCCATTACATATTCTTTGAAGCACGATTTCTGATGGCCAAATAATATCACATTTTGTGATCTTGCTGTAAGTTAGTCTTTTATTGTTAGACTTGTAGTTTGGAGTATTTAGTTCTCTTCTAATACATAATAGTACCTAACATGACTTAAAAAAATTCCCTGGGGTGCCTCAGTCTGTTGGGGCTCTGGCTTTTGGTTTTGGCACAGGTCATGATCTCATGGGTCATGGGATTGAGTCTGCTCAGCAGGGCAACTACTTGAAAGATTGTCTACCTCTGCCCCTTCTCCTGCTCTCTCTCTAAAAAAAAATAAATAAATCTTTAAAAAATACTCTGATTTCTTTTCCATAGGAGGAATTACTACAAGGGACATATCTTGGTAAAACATTTATGAATATTTTAATGTTATTGATATATTTTGTTAAATTACTTTAATGAAAGCTTATGCCAATATATATTTTCACTGGTAGAGTATGAGAGCATGGATTTTATTCTATTCTTGGCAGAGAAATTTGGACTCAGTTGGTTCTTAATCAGAGGAAGAGCAATCTGGCAGCAGTAGGTGGTGGGATGGGAGGAGGGGATGCTGGAGCCCTGAATCAACTCAGAGGTGCCATGAGTAGCTACCACACTTCAGTCATCCAAGCGAGAATAGAGCAAGAAATCAATCCAAGTTACTCTCCCTCTTTTTTTTCTCTTCTTTCCTTCCTTCTCTTCCTCATTTCTTTCCTTCCTAAAATGTGTTTTCTCCATTTATTAAAAATATATATCATAGAATATTTGTCAAATGTAGAAATGTATATTTTATATCTTTTTCAATATGTCAATCAATATACTTAAGAAGCATTTTCACATATTAAATATTCTTTGTAAAAACAAAAGCCCTTCCTTTCTTTTTTTAAGCCCTTCCTTTCATATATATAATGATCTACTTATTTATTTGCTATTGATGGATATATATGGGCCAGAGATTTTCTATGAATTTTTGCTATTATGTATAATGCTGCTATAAATATCTTTTTCCATATTGTTGGCTTTATATCTGATTTTCCTCTAGCAGAAAGGAATTATTGAGTAAATTGTGTAGATACATTTTAGATAAAGAAGCATTTTCAAGCATCACTAACAGGATTCATTACACACACACACACACAAACACAGCTAGGATATATATACAAAATGGTCCTTATGTTTCTAAATTTCAAGAATGAACTCCTGACATAGAAATTCCAAATAGCTGATTTTGGATGATAGTTGACAAGTTCAGTTTTGAACACAAATTGAATGAAAGGAATCTATTCAAAGCCCCTCACCCAGCCTCCTTTACAGACATTCATAGGTGTCTGCAATTGGCCCTAACTCTTTGTTTTCTTAGGTCACTGTGCCCTCCATTCTCGGAAAGTAGACCTCAACAACAAAACATACTCTTCTCTCTCTCACCTGATTCAGATGAGCTCTGGACAGAGCCCCTTGAGAAACCTGCCACCTTCTGCTTTACCTGGCCAAGGGACCACCCCCTCTTTACTCCCCCTGCCATGGGTGTAACTGCAACCCTCTCACATACTTTTAAACCCCCCCTTTTTAAAAAAAGATTTTATTTATTTATTCATGAGAGACAAAGAGAGAGAGAGAGAGGCAGAAGGCTCCCTGCAGGAGCCTGATGTGGGACTCCATCCTGGACCCTGAAATCACGTCCTGGGACTCGATCCCAGAACTCCAGGATCATGCCCTGGGCCGAAGGCAGGCACTAAAACGCTGAGCCACCCAGGCATCCCTCTCCTTTAAAACTCCTTAAAAAGCGCAGCCTGAGAGAAACTCGGGGCGACATTTCTCTAGATGTCTGGTCCCTCTACTCCCTTGAAGAGTGAATAAACTCTCTCCCACTTTTTGCTCCACTTGTCAGTTCTTTGCCACCTCACTGAATAAATAAACATATATAAATGAAAGTGAAAATGAGGCTAGAAGTTGTTTCAAGAAGTTCATATAGTCATTATTGACATTTTATATCTTTTTATAGTATATTAACCAAAATTATAAGAACAATATAGAGATATCCAGGTATTTAGATATTTCCACACTAAAATAGTATTTTTGTAAATAGCTCTCAGCAGAAAAATCGAAGAAATATCAAGTTGAGATTTCAACTCCCTTACAATTTTATGCTCATCTTATTGTTTAGCCCTCTTTATATGCAATCATTACTTAATCATTACTTAAGGAACATATATCAGTGTGATCCATTTTTGTTTATGAATGGAAGAATAACTATATTCTTCTTTGTATTTATTTATTTATATATTTTTATATATAAAAATGGGCCCAGCATGGAGCCCAACTCCGGGCTTGAATTCACAACCCCTAGATGAAGACCCCTGTCAAGGTTAAGTGTCAGGTGCCCGACCAACTGACCCACTCAGGTGCCCCATAACTATCTTTTTCCATATGATGTATCCAGTTAGGAAAACTTTTCCCAACCAAGAAAAGATTTATGAAACTGGTCCATCTGTTCCAAAGATTCCCCAGTGAACTGAGGCAAACTTCAGCTTACTCTGTCTTTATGTAACTCAGCTGACTCCATCTTATGTAAGACTATCTGACTTTTTCTTTCTTTTTACCCCTTGTACTTTTTTTTAAAATAGAAAATAAATGTTTTCTCCAGAAGAAAGAAAGAAGAAAAATTTTAAATATTCCCAGTGGTATCTTATAGCATATAGAATCACCTTTCTGAATCACAGTGGTGTTGTTACTATGATTGTTTGGTTGCCACGACAAAGCTTATAAATAGATTTGCCTACTCACTAAGACCTGTTCCTTTTGAAGGACTAAGTTTGTCAAAGAGTGGATGATAGCTTTGCTAAAATACATGATCTCTATCCTCTCCAGAGCTTTCACCTGCTGTGCCAATTGAAGATGTCTTAGTGTCTTCATTCTAATGTGTTTCAAAAGTGTATTTAATCTGGCAGAGAATTGTTTTAAAAATGAATTTGTTTCCTTTGTCCATTACTGAATTGATGGTACAGTCATTTTTCTTCATGGATTTGAAACAACATTGTTTGAAATGGTGATTGTTTTCTGGTGCGGTGTTAAATTTTGGTAGCTATCAGGGGCTGAGCTTCTTGTCTCTCACTTGCTCTGAATGCTCTAATGTATCCATTAAGAAACATTTATTGGATGCCTTCCACGTGCCAGACACTCTGTTAAGTGCTAGGCATGTGGCATTGAAAAAACAAAAACAAAAACAAAAACAAACCAGATTTGGTCCTGGTCTTCATAGAGCTTATAATTTATGGGACAGAGAGAAGGTAAAAGAAGGAGTATAGAAACCAACATGCAATTATAAATAGTGTTATGAAAGAAAATAGGGTGCTATCTGATGCCCTAAATGATGGTCAGCTCAAGAGTAAGAGACATAGGGAATACAGTTAAGATGGGATGGCAGCATTCTAGGTTACTAGTTTTAACTGCTGTTGAAAATTATCTTTCATACAAAGTATTTGTATACAAGATGGAGTAGGTTATTTCCATTTTCAATTTTTTTTAAGACTTTATTTATTCATGAGAGACATAGAGAGAGGCAGAGACAGGGAGAGGGAGAAGCAGGCTCCATGCAGGGAGCATGATGTGGGACTTGATTCCGGGATTCCAGGATCACTCCCTGGGCCGAAGGCAGGGGCCAAATCATTGAACCACCCAGGGATCCCCATTCATTTTCAATTTTGGATATTTTTGGAAGTCTGTATCCATATTGGAAAAATGTGTACCACTTCTCTGACATATTATGCCACTGTATAATAATGAGCCAGTGTGTTTGCCCTCTCCAGAGTAACTAATTGTATTGACTCTTTGTATAGGGCAGTTTTTAAAAACAGAATCTCTTGAATTGGCAATTATAGTTGACCCTTGAACAACATGAAGGTTGAGGTACTCTGCTTAGTCAAAAATCCATGTATAACTCGACTTACCCCAAATTTAACTACTAATTTCCTACTGTTGCCTGAAAGCCTTACCAATAGCATGAACAGTTGACTAACACATATTTTATATGTTATATGTATTATATATTGCATTCTTACAATAAAGAAAGAAAAGGAGAGAAGAAAGGAGAGAAAAGAAAATGTTATTAAGAAAGTCATAGGGAAAATATATTTATAGGATTGCACTATAAAAAAAAATCCACATATATATGGACCTGTGCAGCTCAAATATGTGTTGTTCAAGAGTCGTTGTACTTCTGAATATTCCATGGGTTTGCTAATTTCTCCATGTAGTTCTATTAATATTTGTTCTATATATTTTGAGGCTATTTTATTGGGTGTGTATAAGTTTTAAATTATTTTATTCTTCTGAATACTTGAGCATTTTAATATTACTTAGCAAGCTCTAATATCTAACCATTCTTCTTAAATTCTATTGTGGTTAATCATATAGCAACCCCAGGTTTCTATTTTCAAGGGAGAATAGATTTCTACTTTGTTTTTAGTTGTGACTCTTTGTGAACAGAATATATCTGGATCTTTGTATTTTCATCCAATGTGTCAATGTCTGTTTCTTGTTTATAAGTTGGGGCAGCCCGGGTGGCTCAATGGTTTAGCGCCGCCTTCAGCCCAGGGCGTGATCCTGGAGACCCGGGATCGAGTCCTGCGTTGGGCTCCCTGCATGGAGCCCGCTTCTCCCTCTGTCTGTGTCTCTGCCTCTCTCTCTCTCTCTCTCTCTCTGTCTCTCATGAATTAAAAAAAAAAATCTTTAAGTTGGTAAGTTTGGTCTACTGATTTTTAAAAAATTATTGATATATTTGGATTTGTTTCTGTCTTTCTTTTGCTTCTGTTTTCCTGTTTTGGTCCTTTGTGCTCTCCTATGTATGCAATATTGTTATTTTATCCAATGTTATTCTATCCAAAACCTCTATCAATTAGAATCACTTGGGAGATTTTAAAAAATATTAATATCCAGTCTCCACCCCTAGGGATTCTATTTAAGGTCTAGATGGGTCCTGGATAGTGGTATTTTTGAAAAGTGGCCCAGTAAATATAGTATAGATACATTTGTAATTCAGAATTTCCCATCTCCTTCTAACATCACATCATAGCCACCTACAATACATGGAGAAGCTGCCTTTCTTTGCTCATTCTAGTGGAATTCTTGGAACAATCTGGCCTGGGATTGGTAGTCACACTATTTCCACCTTGTTCTCTAGGAAATATCTCTGTAACTTGATTTTCATTCTCCACTGTCTAATTGTACCCTGTACTTCCAATCTGTATCTTGACAGAGTCAGGCATTTCAGGTTATTAAGAGTTAGGTATAGTTCAGATCTGGTCTTTTGGCTAATAGTCAACAATAATGTCCTCTAATCTAGTGGCTTCCAAAGTATCATTCCTGGACCAGCAGCATCAACATCAACTGAGAACTTGTTAGAAATACAAATTGTCTGGTCCTACCCTAGACCTCTTCAATTAGATATGCTGGGTGGCAGGGCCCAGAAATCTGTGTTTTTAACAAATCGGCCAGCTTATTCTGCTGCTTAGTCAAGTTTGAGAGCCATAGCCCTAATTCAAGAGATTTTTCAATATTCAATTTAATTAAGAAGATAGGAAAATTTTCTTTGTAGTGGCAACCAGTTAATTAACTAGGACATCAAGAATGGCAAAACTCAAAAAGAAAATAAACTATTCAATGGGTAGTACTATATTTCATACTTTTATATTTTAATCTACATTGAACATTACCCCAGTATTTAGGCTAATCTTCATGTTAATTTGTTTTTCTTGAAATTAAAAGTTAGTATGTATATTAAGTCAAGTGAGAGGGTCAAGGCAAAAATTGTGAGTAAATTATCTAAGTGGAATGTGGACTGGTACCAGATTATTCACATCTAACCTTCCTGTGCAGAAATAATTATCATGATTTTTAAAAATTTAATATGGACTCAAATACACCAGTACACAGAGTGCTGTGAAATAAATAGGCCCCAATGAAGAAAAGATGCACAGTCAATCCTTCCTTTTGTAAAATTTGGTTCTAGAAAATAAATTTGAGGCTGGAAAAAATAGAGTTTTACATCTAGAATCTTAAATATCCTATACTAGTTTTATTTCTGAATTTATTTAAAAAATTCATTTTTGTCCTGTTTATTAGTTTCTGAATTAATTTTCCTTTGCTTAAGGTAGAGTAACCTTAAGCTATCCAGATGGCTTTTAATGGAAACATATTCTTTCACTAGTGGTAAACTGAGGGGAAAGAAGATAATTCAACCATTGAATTTTTTTCATCAAAATCTAGTTCTCATATGTATAAACATGTATTATCACACTTAAGGAAAAATGTACTTACAAACTAATGAGCCTTAACAGAGCACTTGGGTTGTTAGTGGTGGAACTGCAGGTCATGTGGAGGAAGTACCATGGACTCTATAGCCATAGGGTGATGGAGGGTGGGTAAGGATGGGAGTTGGGGAGGGAGATCTGTGATACCCTCTTCTGCAACAGTATGGCAGGGCACACACTGGGGAAATCATGAGAGCCATGTGAGCCCAAACAGGCATTTTCAGAGCATGCATACTGGCCATTTCAGGGATGACAAGTATCTTTGTGGTGAGTATTTTGCAAATATTATTGGGGAAAGTAAAGATTTCTTTAGATATATATTTGATTACAACTCTGTAACTAAATAGTAGGTTAAGGGACTAGGGACTCCTGTGATGAGTGCTAGGTATTGTATGTAAGTGTTGAATCACTCAATTGAAACTAATGTTATGCAGTATGTTAACTAAATGGAATTTAAATAAAAACTTTAAAGAAAAGAAAAAAATAATCTGACTACTAGAGCTTCCTTAGATCTGATCTTCCAATTCAGATATTTTAACTCCCTGAACCTGGTGGCTTAATTTTCCTAGGTTCTCAGGAAGCTAGTCTAGTCAGGTGACAAAGTTTCTTATTTTCCATTTTCCTCCAATATGTATGAATACAAGTGAAATGAGAAATTACTGTTCTTACTTGAAAGTCCTTAAAACTTCAGTGTGGATGAAACCTATCAAAGTAAGAAATATCCTTAAATCCTCAAATAGGTAAAGTAGGAGTCTAGTATATGTTCTCTGTAAGGTCAGGACTAATCTCTTCACATTGGAGTCTCCTCCTTTCCATGTATGGTGTGCTCTGTTTTTCCCTAGCTCCCCTTGCTTCCTCATAGCCTCATACCCTCAGGCCTCTACAGCAAATTTATCCAGTAACCTGTCAAATCATCTCAATCTCATCCTTGAGAGATCTCCTAGCTGCAGTTTCCTGTTTATACTACTCATCAAATCATCCTAATCAGGGTCTTCTGGAATGCCCAGTACTGTCACAGTATCATCCCAAATATACCATCAACAAGTCACAGGGTGTTAGAGGCTCCAGCTTGTCTGTATAAATAAACCCATGACTTTTCTCCATTTTCCACCACTTCGTGGTGAAATATACTTATGTTGTGTGTAAATTAAATTAATGGGGACATAGGTGTTAATTTCTTTGGTTTATGTGTGTTTAATTGTTTCTGTGTCACTTGGTTTAATTATGTCAGAGTTGTCTTTGACCGTAAGGGCATGGAGTTCAGGATGTGTGTTCTACTTGGCCTGAATATTGCTCATCTAGGGCTATAAGCAGCTGGGTGCTTTATAATGATGGGAGGAAGAATATTTTGCCTTTGGATCTGACTTGCATTGTCCTAAAAGGCTGGAGTCCAGCCCCATAGATTTGTGGACAAATCTATTTTGGTCCAACACAATAGCTGGTTATCAAATCCCTTTCTACAGTCTATAGAATTTATACATTGGCTTATGTATCTAACATTCAATTTTGGGTTTGTAAAATGGTATCATTCCACTATAAAACCTTGTGCAAATGGTAATATTCTTCTGTTCTTTCTGATGACAAAATCTGCCACCATTGCCACTCAAGCATATTCAAAATGAGAAAGGAAATGTTTCTCTTTATAAAATAAGGATTTTAGCTTACATTTCAACACCATGGAAACTAGACACTATGATAGGATCTTTTCTGTCTAAATATATCCTTGGCTTTCAATTATATTTTCTATTTCACCAAAATGGCTTTTAAAATTCCTCCATGTTCGCACCATTTTCCTTTATTTTGGATTGGCAGGATCACCTTGAGCCCATCCTTCAGCTTTCATCAGCAAGTATTATCACTTCAAGAGGAGCATAAATTGGGGCAATCTGAATACAAAGGAGTCTCTCCGAGAAGCTATCCTGGTGCCACAGGAATGTGGAATAAGATTAAAGCATGTCTCAGATTAGGAGTAGCCACTTTTAACTCCATATAAGTTAATTCTTTTAATTTCTATGGGAATAGAATCCTGGAATAAAGGGTAAGGATCTTCCTATAAGGGTGGAGAATCAGGCCATCCTCCAAGAAACACCAGCAAGATATTGTGGAAGCCCTGTGGTTAGATTGCCAGATATTTGTGACTTGGGGAAATCATTTTGCTCCTCTGGCTTTCAGTTTCCCACTAAGTGAAATGAAGTGTTTGTGTAGAAATTTTCTAAGATTCTTTCAAGCTCCACTTATTTGTCAACAAGTATTTGTGAGCACCCACTAAGTTCCAGGCACTAGGGATGAAGTGATGAACCAGAGAGATGGAGTCTCCAGTATTCCAGAACTCAGGGGTAGTTTCATATTTAATAGACTGTCTATGGAAGGAAGATTGCCAGTTATATTTAATAAGGATTTCAGCTTAATATTAGCTATTGGGTTGTCCAGTCTTATTTCAATTTGTGCTTCTTTTGTCCTTTTTTTACTTGTTGGTCTTCCTCAATCATTCCTGGAGAAATACAATTCCATGGCACTAAATAAAACACTTGTCTTATAAGATGTATTGAGAAAATGTCAAATATATTTTATTGGTCAGAATTTGTTTTGCTGAACTGTGGTTGATACCACCTGCATTCATGGGATTTAGGGAGGGAGGACAGATAACTATGACCACTTTGGGGTTTTACTGCTGTGTCATAATTATAAGGTTGTATGGATAAAATGTTGCTCAAAATAAAATGGTTGAAAAAACTTTTCTTTAGAATCAGTTTGTTAGATTGTTCTTACGTAGAGAGATCTATTGCATTTAGGAATGGGTTTATATTTTTGAGTGCCAATGTGTGTTATTTTCCTATGCTTAAACAAACAGCTATGCTTAAAGCTTAATGAAGTAGGAAAGGCATTCAGGAAGAGCTAGAGCCAACATCTTGTATATTTGAACCTGTCTGTTCTGCCAGTGACCCATAGAGTGAAGAGCTGTGTCAGCTAATCATTTAGTTGACCATTGCTGACAGACAAATACCTTGTGCTGAGCTTGGAGGGAATGTCACAAAAACATCAGAAGTCAACAAGGTGACATGGTCTCTTGTGGGGTCCTATACTTATTTTTCCCATTGCTTGGAGCTGAGCAATTACACACACAAATGCATCTTATCTTCAAATAACATACACATTTTAAAAGTTTAAAGAACTTAGTTTTCAGAAGGTGTTTTAGAAACCCTTATTTTTTCCAATGATGATAATTAGCTCATTAATAATATAGTCATCAAAAGAGATAGCGTGTTTTCAAAATCATGCAACAATAGATGAGCTCTTACATGGCTTTAATCGGAGCACCTAATAATTACAACTTTGTAGATGCAAGGGAAGACATGTTTTCAAGTGTAAACACAAACACAGAAAAAAAAATACAAATTTGTCAGCAAAAGACCACCTGCTTATATGACTACTAAGCCAAAAAAACAGCTGTTTTATTTAATGCATTGTACCAGGGGACATAGGACTGAAGTGAAACCACAGAAGTAGTGGTTTCCAATGGTGTTAGTAGTAAAGTCTTATTATCCACTTGCCCCATGTCTGCAAATTTTGGAAGATTTTTTCCTTATCCAATTGTTTTTATTAATTACAAATGTTTCTATTTTAAAAAGCAGAGACAAGTAGAGCCACCAGTTAATTATTGTGACAAATGTTAAATAATGGATATTCAACACCGAATTGCTATCATTTCCACCCAAACCAAACCAATTTCTTAGAGATATCTCAGACTCCCTTATAATGACCAAGCATGTGATTTCCTTTAGACAATTAAAGATCTTGAGAATGGCACATGAAACCCATTGCTGCTTTTTAGGAAGTTCTAGAGTTTCAGAGATCTATTATGAGGAAATTCAATGATGCATAAAAGTTATATATGTGAATTTAGTTGTCTTTGATGAACTTAAAGTTGAAGAAGTTTTTATTGCAACTCCTTGTTCCAAATGCTTTTCTGAGAATGTGAAGAACAAGGCTATATTTTCTTAGCAGAAGCAAGAAAATCCTCTCTTCCATTGCAAGAAAAATTTGATGATTTCCTTATGAGCTGAGTCTTTTGGTAATTATCAAAAGATGTATGGCTCAATAGTGGTACCATTTATTATTCTTGGCAGACCCGAGGGAGCACAATTTAAAATAGGCTGGGGTGCAAGGAGCAAAAGAAACTAACTAAAAAGAAGTGTTCTTCATAAAAATGTGAACTACCGGTTGCATTGTGATGTGGTTGATATTGCAAGATGTGGAGGAAGTTAGGAAAATATGTTTTTCTCCTTACAAGTTTTTTTAAAGATTTTATTTATTCATGAGAGACACAGAGAGAGGCAGAAACAGGCTGAGGGAGAAGCAGGCTCCTTGCAGGGAACCGGATGTAGGACTCGATCCCAGGACCCCAAGATCATGCCCTGAGTCACCACTGAGCCACTCAGGTGTCCCTCCTTACAAGTTATACTGCTTCTGAGAATTAATGTTTGGTCTCTGGGAAGTGTGTGTGTGTGTGTGTGTGTGTGTGTGTGTGTGTGTTCCAACAGCTACCTACTCAATGGATTGGATATGTGATATCAAAAGAGAGCTGCTTAGAATGCTTAGGCCCACTCTGAACTGCTTTGTGAATTTTGAGCCTGAAAGCTGTATGTGCACCCCCACTCCAACTCCACAGTGTTCTTTTAGGGCCAGATATGTCAAATGCTCCCCAGTCTGCTTCCTGGAGTCCTAGGAATGTTCTTCACTAGATTGAAGACCTCTGGTTCAGGGAATGGTATTGCTGGGGAAAAGAGAAAAGATACTTGAGGCGAGATCCTCTCTCGAAGGTAAAAAGTATGCAAGAAAGGATTTGCCAAGGATGGGAGGAGGTTCACATTACAGAGATGTTCTATGACAGAGGCATGGTTGTAAGTATACAGGAGCAGGGTTAGGAGCTAGGATACATGTAACTATGAGAGTCTTCCTTCCACCCTAAAGTGTTTTCTTGAATGGTCTACCCATAAATGTGAGAAAAGTCATACAAAATTTTGTGTCCATCAATCAACCTTCTGCCCACTCCACTCCTCTATGTTTTATTAAGTTATCTCAACCATTTAGTTAAGTTTGACATATTTGAATAGGGTTGTGTGTTGGTGTTATGAGGGACAAAGAAAGGTAAAGCAAAAGGACAAATGATCTTCATTTCAAGTCTATTAGTTGTGGAGGAGGAGGATGTTTACTTCAAGGAGGATGGATGACAGTTGAGCTTCATCTACACTTTGCTTCCTACAGTGTTCCTCAAACAGTGTCTCAAACCATATTAATACTTGTTCTACCCCAACGAAGTGTTTTATGGCCACATAAATTTGAGATATGTTGTATACCACGGAAATCCACAAGATACATTAACAGGTTAAGAAAGTCTGAGGAGTCCTATAGTAAAGACAATTATTTAACTTTGTTTAATCCAGTATTTTGCAATGGATTGGACAATAGACACATTTTTTTTCACAGAACATACTTTTTAATAAAATGAGATTGACATACGGACAACAGTATTATGTCTTCTTTCTTGAAACGATTTCTTCCTTTACTCATATGACATCATACTCTTGATTTTCCTCATATCTTATTGAGCACTTTCTGCCTCCTTTGCTGGCTCATTGTTTTCTGCTTGGTCATTAGATATTAGATTTCCTCAAGGTTTGGCCCTAAGCCTTCTTCTTTTTTCACTCCTTATCCTTTTCTCTCACCATACCCATAGCCTTAGTGAGTTTCATGGAGATGTCTACAGATGTGTAGCTCCAATCCAGACCTCTTCTCTGGGCCTCAGCCCTGTATATCCACCAGTTTATTTGACATCTCTATTTTTTTAAATTTATTTTTTATTGGTGTTCAATTTACTAACATACAGAATAACCCCCAGTGCCCGTCACCCATTCACTTCCACCCCCCATTCTTCTCCCCTTCTACCACCCCTAGTTCGTTTCCCAGAGTTAGCAGTCTTTACATTCTGTCTCCCTTTCTGATAATTCCCACACATTTCTTCTCCCTTCCCTTATATTCCCTTTCACTATTATTTATATTCCCCAAATGAATGAGAACATACACTGTTTGTCCTTCTCCGATTGACTTACTTCACTCAGCATAATACCCTCCAGTTCCATCCACGTTGAAGCAAATGGTGGGTATTTGTCATTTCTAATAGCTGAGTAATATTCCATTGTGTACATAAACCACATCTTCTTTATCCATTCATCTTTCGTTGGACACCGAGGCTCCTTCCACAGTTTGGCTATCGTGGCCATTGCTGCTATAAACATCGGGGTGCAGGTGTCCTGGCGTTTCATTGCATTTGTATCTTTGGGGTAAATCCCCAACAGTGCAATTGCTGGGTCGTAGGGCAGGTCTATTTTTAGCTCTTTGAGGAACCTCCACACAGTTTTCCAGAGTAGCTGTACCAGTTCACATTCCCACCAACAGTGTAAGAGGGTTCCCTTTTCTCCGCATCCTCTCCAACATTTGTTGTTTCCTGCCTTGTTAATTTGCCCCATTCTCGCTGGTGTGAGGTGGTATCTCATTGTGGTTTTGATTTGTATTTCCCTGATGGCAAGTGATGCAGAGCATTTTCTCATATGCTTGTTGGCCATGTCTATGTCTTCCTCTGTGAGATTTCTCTTCATGTCTTTTGCCCATTTCATGATTGGATTGTTTGTTTCTTTGGTGTTGAGTTTAATAAGTTCTTTGTAGATCTTGGAAACTAGCCCTTTATATGATATGTCATTTGCAAATATCTTCTTGCATTCTGTAGGTTGTCTTTTAGTTTTGTTGACTGTATCCTTTGCTGTGCAAAAGCTTCTTATCTTGATGAAGTCCCAATAGTTCATTTTTGCTTTTGTTTCTTTTGCCTTCGTGGATGTATCTTGCAAGAAGTTACTATGGCCGAGTTCAAAAAGGGTGTTGCCTGTGTTCTTCTCTAGGATTTTGATGGAATCTTGTCTCACATTTAGATCTTTCATCCATTTTGAGTTTATCTTTGTGTATGGTGAAAGAGAGTGGTCTAGTTTCATTCTTCTGCATGTGGATGTCCAATTTTCCCAGCACCATTTATTGAAGAGACTGACATCTCTATTTGGATGTCCAACTCTTATTAAATCCAGATCATTATCTTCCTGCCTTTGTCCCATTTTCTAGCTCTATTCCTTTTTTTCAGCAAATGGCATTGCAATACATTCTGTTATGCAAATCAGGAAGCTGGAGTCATCTTTGACACTATACTATATCACACTGGTTGAGTTGTATAGATGTTATTTCCTAAGAACCTTAAATCCATCTACTTCCCTCCATCTCCATTTTGGTCCATGTTATGAACTTTTCACACCTGGGATCCTACAAAGGCTTATGTAGGCTTGTAGCATCATCCATTCTTACCTTCTCTAATCTATTTTCCACAATACAGCCCCATTACTCTTAAAATAAAGATCAAATCCTCAAGTCAAAAAGGCTGTGAGATCAGGCTCCTGTCTCTTGTTTCAGCCTCATTTTGCACTATACTACCTGTAACTCTCTTTGTTTCTGTGGTTCTGAATTACTTAAAAAAAACTGAGATATCATTCACTCTTTTTGATATTTACTTTTTATGGTATGTTATACAATAAAATTTGCTCTTTTAAAGTGTAGAGTTTAGTCATTTTAGTATATTTTCAAGGTTGTGCAACCATCACCACTATCTAGTTCCAGACTATTTTTATCACCCCTAAAGAAATCCATTAGTGGTCACTGTTCATTTCCTGATCCCCCAGTCCCTGGCAACCACTAATCATATTCTTCCTCTATGACTTTGCCTACTCTGGACATTTTGTATAAGTGGAATCATGCAAATGGAATGTGGTCTTTTGTGTCTGGTTTTCTTTAACTTGGCATACTGTTTTCAGGGTTCATGCATGTTGTAGCTAGTATTAGTACTTTATTCCCTTTTATTGCCAAATTGCAAGGATATAGCACATTTTGTTTATTCATTCATCAGTTGGTGGACATTTGGGTTGTTCCCACTTTTTGGCTATTAGGAATAATGCTTCCATGAACACTTATGTACAAAGATTTGTGTGAACATATTCTTTTGGGCATACACCTAGGTCACCAATAGCTTGGTCATGTGGTAATTCTATGTTTAATATTTTAGGATCTGCCAAATTGTTTTTCAAAGTGGCTGTACCATTTTACATCCTCCCCCCAGCAAGGTATGAAGGTTCTAGTTTCTTCACTTGGAAGGTTCAAGTTACCTTTGCTAACTTGCTATTGTCCATCTTTTTTTATTAAAGCCATATTAATAGTTATGAAGTAGTATCTCGTTGTAGGTTTGATTTGCATTTCCCTAGTGATTAATGCAGTTTCTAGTTTACTTTTAATTTTTGAAATGCATCATATTTCTTATTGCCACAGCATCTTTGCATGTATGATTCTCTTTCCCCTAATCCTTCATCTTTTTATTTGGCTCTACCTTCTGCTCTCTTTATACTGATAGTAATTATTGTTAACTTAAAGAAGTATTCTTTAATATCTCTAGATCAAATCTGTTGACTATAAGCTTTCATTGGCTTGTGTAATTCTCTCACTCATAGCACCATAATTGTAACTCCATATTTATTTGTGTGATTTTTGATTAGTTACCTCCTCCACCAGCAGATTACATGTTTCATGAAGATTGGAAACCCTGTTTATATTACTCTTCACTGTATTCTCAGCACAGACAATGTCTGGCACATAGTAGTTGGTCAATAAATATTTTCTGAATGAGTGAAAGAATAAATAGATTGATCCTGGATTAAAGAAGTAGCTTTAATAAGTAAAAGCATTCGGTTCCACTATGTATTCCTGTGGGGTTTCTCAGAAGACAGCTTTGGGTCACAAAGCCTCTCTCTATATGAATAATTATATACTTTTGTGAGTTAGAAAAGATAAATAGGAGGAGAAAATCAGGGCAGAGAGAAATATCTGTAGGGATAAAGGATAGACACTTTTTATCGGATTACTTTTGCATACTCTCATGAATTAAAAAGTGATGGATTTTTATGATTTGGGACAGCTTGTGGAAATCAACTCATTTGTAGTTTAAACTAATTTCCTCATGAATTAATTTCCTTAAAATTATTAAAATGAAAATTCAGTTTTCTTGCAGTGCACTGGCCTTTCTTTGACTAGTCACTTTTACATTGGTATATAGGTACTATTTGCCATGCTTTAGACTTCTGAAAGGAATTAAAATGGAAGAACTCTAGCAACCTTTATCCACTGACATGAGTTATCTCCACTGATCATTTTTGTCTGAAACCCAAGATTCTTATTCATTTCAGTTACATGCTTTTGCTAAGCATCAGATGACATTTACTTATAGAAATGAAAGCTAGAATTTCAGGAAAATCTATTCTAACATCCTCCAACATTTATCATTTCAAGTGACCCACGCTAAAGAGCAGCATGCATACCCTTGTACTCTGACACTCAATGGGGATATCAGCTAGCAGTTAGGACCCTTTACTCAAATGCATTGCATATAGCAAAGGAGATAGTTACCAGTACTCCATACCCATCAACAAACAATAACATCCTGAAGCATAATGACTATGACCATGGTAGCCCCCACCTCACCTGTAGTCAAGTGTAGCCTTGGGTAATAAAGATGGAAAACAGCAATGCTAAAGAAAACATACCTGTAAAGGGGGCTTTTACTAAATTGCTAAAGGTGTCAAGCTTCTTTTCCTTCTCCTTGTTAGTAAACTCTTCATGGTTGAAGGCATGAAGGCCTAATGACAGGAGATGGACACGTCGTAGACAGAAGTGGCCCTCAGACCCTGGAGGTCACTGTGTGATGGTGTGTGTGAAGGAATGTACATCCTTTTTACGTCTTTGTTCCAGTGGATATGGTCCACTGGCAAATCCTGTTGCACTAAGATCGGAGGCTGCAGATAACCCAAACATAATCCAGACATGTGGACATTGTTCCTGTGACATAGCGTTACGATTCCAAAGTGCACCAGTCCTCTCGGAAAACAAACAAGACTGGTTTCTTCCTGCAAAGAACTCTAGATCTATGTCTCTCTCTTTCTCAATCTCTAATGCTTTTTCTGACCTTGTTGCTGTCAGTCTCTTTGTCTTTGTCTCTTCTTGTGTTTCCATCAGTTAAATATTTAAACTTACAGATGTGTTATGTATATATTTCCTAGATATTGTATGTACGTTCCTCATAATGTACAGTGGACTATGTAATATACCTAAGACATGTAGAATGTAGGGGATATATATATATTCTAAATACTTATAATGCCCAAGTAAAAAGGAAACTTTCAACTTAATCTGTCATTGAATGGGCAAACATAAATTACTTTCTCTACCTTTTTTTTTTTAAGCCGGGTTTATAGGCTCCCAACTCTTTTTTTTTTTTTTTAGATTTTATTTACTTATTCATGAGGGACACAGAAGGAGAGAAGCAGAGACACAGGCAGAGGGAGAAGCAGGCTCCATGCAGGGAGCCCGAGGTTGGACTCCATCCCTGGTCTCCAGGACCACACACGCCCTGGGCTGAAGGTGGCGCTAAACCACTGAGCCACCTGGGCTGCCCACTTTATCTACCTTTTATAGAAGACAATACTAGTTTTATCAGAAATAGTATGAGGATGAATTGGAGTTTATAAATGCTTGTCCAAATAGACTCAATGCTCTTACCTGGGCTTCCCTGCCCATGGGCTCAGCCAAAGTCACTCTATCAACAGCTTGGATTCTTGTATCAGCTCTTGGGCTCTACCTGGGCTCTACCTTTGGAAACGTTTCCTCTGCAGTCTTGTTGTTTATTGTTAATTTTGCACTGCAGATTCTATTCTGTTCTGAACACATTTACCTGGACCTGGCTCTTTGTATCTGCTTTGCCTTCCAGATCTGTCTTCTCCTGGGCTGCAGCCACAGAACAATGTCAGGCAGTCATTTCCAGAAACCCTGATATTTCCAAGGACCTACTCTGTCCTCTACTGCCAGCAGATTTGGAGGGATCAAGGATCCCTTCTTGGGTGGCTCCAGAAGGTATACCTGAGGCTCAGTGCCTGGGTTCTTAAGACCAAGTATCTCAGCTCTAGGGCTCAGAACCCTCTAAAAGCCACAGGGGGACATACCATGCTGGCAGTGGGTCCTATGCCTCTTAATCATGATGAACCAAGAAAGTTCATATTCTATAGTCTGAGACGCTTGGCCATATTGGCATTCCTACTGCCCCTGTCCTCTAATAGCTGCACTGGAAGCAATTTATCTGCAGCTTAAAGACACTGCTTCATCTTGCAGGTGCAATTATATCAGGACAAATGGAACATATAGATATATGTGGTCCCATATGGTCCCATGGAGGTTATATGGTTTGCCTTGTATTTGGTGAAAAAAGCTGAAAGTTATATAGAACTTTTCTTCCAGATGAGTAAGCTTCCATTAAAGGACTTCTTGAACCTTGTAGCATCATTAAAGCATAAATTTGGGGCTGTACTTGGTGTAAGTTGGCCTTAACACTATGATGGTTTTGCCTAGAGATGGGAAAATGGGGGCAGCCTGGGTGGCTCAACGGTTTAGCGCCTGCCTTCGGCCCAGGGCCTGATCCTGGAGTCCTGGGATCGAGTCCCACATCAGGCTTCTTGCATGAAGCCTGCTTCTCCCTCTGCCTGTGTCTCTGCCACTCTCTCTCTTTCTGTCTTTAATGAATAAATAAAATTATTTTTAAAAAATAATAAGTTTGAAAAGTCTGCTATACTGAGTTGTTTCAGAATGGAATGATCAAGTCTTAGGACTTAGTTGTAGGAAGAACTAAGGGGAATTTTTTTTTTTTAAAATATAATCTGTAATGAGTCCTTCTTCCCTTATTCTAATCTCTGACCAACCCTCCATGTTGACTGAACTCTGTGAGGTAGGGGATCTTCTCTCCAAGATTGCATTCAATTCCCTATGTGGCCCAGGCCCAGTTCCCATCTTTGTTCAGCCTAGTTTAGACAGCAGGTTCTAGATTCAGGCTGAATAGATTCAAGTCCTACCTCCCCAGTTTCTACATCTATAAAACAGTAGCAATAACATCAGGTACTAAAAGGGATAAAGCAGTATGTGAAATATGGAGAGCCTAGAAATATTAGATATTGCTATCATGCTATCATCATTGTTATCATGACAAGTCTGCTTCATGGATCACCCAGAATCCTAACGTGTGACATGACTTTCATTGGTCCAGACCCTCACAATCTTTCTATTTTGTATAATTGACACTGACAATTGAATAAAACTTTCACTAGGAGTTCTAAGAGAATCCACCCTGATATACCTCTGCAGACCTACCTTGCCACAGGGCAAGTCATACATAAGGAAATTCTCACCAAATAAGAACTGAACTTTTAGAACATCTTAGTCTGGGATAATTATGGCATCTACCTGTGCTCCCTCTGGGCACCTCCACACTATTCCTGCAGTGTCATCAGGGCCCCACAGTTAGCCAGTTTCTGATATATTTTATGGACCTTCAGGATGCTTACTGGCCTGCCAAAGCCAAGCCCTGAGGCATGCTCTCTAGCCCTGGGAGCTTCAGAACACCGTCTGAGAACAGAAGTATGCCTGACTCCTCCCCTAGTGTATATATACAAAGAAGCTGGAGGACAAATTTGGGGCCTTTCAGGTAGACGGTGACCACTAGAATTTGTTCTCAACTTTTGTTGCCTTCAAATGGAGCATTGTTTGAACCAGCAAGACCAGATTTCCACCTGTGTCCTGGTGATCTGTCTCGGCAACCTTGCATAGGGTATGAGGAGTGTTGTATAGAAAATGCTGAACTTACAATTGTAAAAGAACCAGCTGCTATATCCAGTCCACTAGAAGATGGTAACCAAGAGCAGTGTCACAGAAACCTACCTCTTACCTTTGAAGAACTCAAACTTACCTCCAATCAAATGTGACAATTTATTTGATCTCTGAGTTAATGCCAGGAAAGAAACTGAATGGATGGTGCACCTGATATTGTAGCCATATGATTTTTGCCAGTTTGAACCCTGAAATTTCAGACTCCAAAGCCTAGAACAGAGACATTATACCTCACTGACTCTTTCTGAGGGTGCAGCTGATTCCCACTCACAAAGAGAAGCATCTCTCCTAAAAGAACATGAGACAATTTAACTTATCCCCATGCAACAGTCAAGCTGACCTTTGACAAGTAGGAGGAATGCAGTCACAATGAAATGGGACAAGGATAGGACATCTCAGACAGAAAGGAAAGAGCAAAGACTGAAGTGGGATGCTGAAGAGCATCTGGGAACATCTGTGTGAGTGGGGCATGGACCCCTGAGAAGGAGCTATGTTGCTTCATGTGTGTGTGTAGTGTGTGAATTAGAAAAAGAGTGGGAATAAAATACCCATACAGTAATGATGGTTGTGTATTATAGATGGATTATAGGTATTTTTTTTTCCTTTCTCTAATTTTTCTGTGTAACCTGCATGTCCTCTGGCCTTGCCTATGAATCAGTCCTCTGTGTCTCCTAGTGTCTTTGTGTTATTGCCACTGTTCGGGTCGTGCCTCATGACCTTTCTGTGCTGCTGACATCATTTGCCTACAAGCCATGCTTTTGTACACTCTGACCATGCTCCCACTCCAGCATCGTGCTGCATTATATTCCCTAGGCCTCCACCAGCCCAGGAACGCTGCCTCCTGTGGCATTCTCTTCATTGTTGAGGCCCTGATCATCCCTCTCACACCCTTCTCCCCGTCTTGTCACCACATTTTCTGTCATCTGGCCTTTGTAACCAGCTCCATGTATTCTATTTGGAGTAGTCCCAGACCCAGGTGCTTGGGGCTCCAGACAATATAGCTCTTTCAGTGTTACCCATGGTCCCCTTTCCTCCAGGGTGTGGATTCACCATTAGGGTGGTTGACTTGGGTGGTTTCAGTGTCTACCATGTGCCTGGCTGCTACTCCAGGTGCTGGGGCACACAACCACAAGGAAATTCAAGTCCCACTGTCACAGAGCTCACCTGGTGGTGGAGGAGACTGCCCACAAACAAATCAACCAACAAACGAAAATGATGCAATTTCAGATGGTAATAAGCATTGTGAAATACATAAGGAAGGTTTTGAAAGTTGATCGCCAAAACAAGTTTTGTTGAGGGAAGGGATGTCAGTTTTATATACCCAATCTTTACCTGAAAGGGACTTTGATCAAAATGTAATGAAAGTTTTTTTTATATGCAATTGGTAGTTTATCAGGTCATCTTTATAAAATTGAAGGTGGAAGTGTAGCAAATATTTGTTCTACTTTTATGTAAGTACACTTCCTGAGAAAATTTAATGTCAGTTCCTTACAGGTTATAATCTGGCAGCTTAGATGTAGACATATATATTATAAAGTTATTGCCTTGGAATAATTTTAAAAGCTAATTTTCTTCTGGAATTCTAGATGCACAGTGTCACTCTCAGAGTGGAGCTGAGTGCCTCCCATCCTGGCTCATTACTTTGCGGTCCCCTTTTTGTTCATGATGGTGTTAATTGCCTGCAGGTGTCTTTATTCCCCCATTTTAAGGAACAGGGGCTTCTTCTGGCTTAATTCCAATTAAGGTATTTACCTGTTCTCCATGCAAATTCTCCCTGCAACTGTAAGTATTCAAATAAATTTTGCCTCAGTTTAAGATTGTGCTGCTAAGATAATATTTAGATTGGGGAGATAGTTTTGCTACCTATTGTTTTGCATTTTTTTGCAGGAGGGGAACAAACATAGTTTCATTATGATTTATATTTAAACTTAAAAAAATAGTGTGATGACAACGATGATGATAATGATAATGAGAGATGTTGGTGTAGTGCTTTTTAGTTAGAAACTTCCAAACAAAAAATACGTTCAAAGATTTGTCCTTATATATATTCCCTCCATCACTGATAGTGTTATCTATAAATATTTCTCCTTCAAATTGCATTTTCTTAACATGGGTTGTGTTTAATGGAATTATAACCAATTTAGGGCTATACTTTTAAAACTTGAGGTAAAAGTTATA
Organism: Canis aureus; assembly: GCF_053574225.1. Classification (NCBI taxonomy): domain Eukaryota; kingdom Metazoa; phylum Chordata; class Mammalia; order Carnivora; family Canidae; genus Canis; species Canis aureus. The sequence continues at coordinate 20,286,368 of NC_135641.1, read as the reverse complement.
TACAGTTAACTACACAGGTCTTGAGTATAATAGTCAATGAATTTTGATAAATGTATTCACCTAGGTAACCACCCCCCAATCAAGATATAGAACATTTCCATCATTTCAGAAAGTTCCCTCATGTAGGGGGCATAGTTTGATGTATGCAGACCATATTTTATTATAAAAACAATTTTAGTCAGAAATCTGCATGGCAGGAACCTTAAAAGATAGGCACTATTAATATATTTTACCAGCTTCTTGGGGTGCCTGGGTGGCTCAGCTGATTGTCCAACTCTTGATTTCAGCTCAGATCATGATCTCAGGGTTTTGGGATAGTGCTCCAGGCTGGCCCATGGAGCTGGCTCAAGATTATCACTCTCCCTCTCCCTCTGCGTCCCCCTTCCCCACCTGTCTGTCTATCTCTCAAAGAATAAATAAGTAAATAATAAAATAAAGATTAAAAAAAATGTATTTTACCAGCTTCTTAACCAAACAACTACTTTTCTTAAACATTTGCTGGTGGTTAAATATTGTCCATTGCCCATGGGCTTATCAATGGTGCCAAAATCATTTGGGAAAAAAACGTTACTCCCAAAACTTTACTTAATTTAACAATGGGCTTTTTATAATAACTTCTTATAATTAGTTCAAGGCAGGTTTTGTTTCATTTACATCAGACGTGTCCATCATTGGTATCTTTGGGGCCCAGAAAGCAATATCCATTTTTCTGTTGAAGTGGACCAGTGCCACCTGAGGGGACATGGGCTGGGGAAGAACCACACGGATTTGATTTGTAGTCATTCAATAGATGAAACCCTTACTATGTTCCAAGAACTGTTAACTGTTGGGGTTGCAGCAATGATCAAAATAAAAAGAAATCCCTCTTGTCACAGAGGAATGTGACCAAAACCACCCCCTCCAAAACAAAAACCTCTCACTTTAAATGAGGCCAATAATATAATGTTAGATAATGGCAAGTGCAAAGGAAAATAAAGCAAAGTAAGTGGCAAGGTAGTGATGGGGATGAGGGCGAGAGTGTTATTTTAGTGGGATCATGGAAAGCTTCTCTGACAAAGGAACATTCAAATAGAGGTCTGAGAAAATAAAAGAATGGCATCATGTAGCTTTCTGGGAACAGCACATGCATAGGCCCCAAGGTAAAGATGTGCTTGAAACTTTCACGAATAGTCAGGTGGTAGAAATGGCTCAAGGATGCTGGAGAACAAGGAAGGCTCAGATCACTAGGTCACATGGGACATTCAAGGCCATGGTGAGGACTCTGGAATCAGGAATGTGGGAATTATGTGGCATCTTTTGTTTTTTATGTTTTTTTTTTTTTTTTAAACCAGAAGTGAGTAAATTTTATTCTTGATTGCCTAAAAAGTGCTAAAACTAAGAAGTTTTCCATCATTTACTGAAATGAGGTTTTAAAAGCTAAAGTTGGTTACAGAAATAAAAAGAAAATTGCATTTCATTTCTGCATGAGTTTTTTTTTAAGTTTATTTTAAAAAATTTTATTTATTCATTTGAGAAAGAGAGAGAGTATGTGTGCATGAGCAGGGGGGAGGGGCAGAGGGAGAGAGACAACAGACTCCTGGCTGAGCAGAGAGCCTGAGTGGGGCTCAATCCCAGGATCCCAAGATCATGATCTGAGCTGAAGTCAGATGCTCAATGGACTGAGCCATCCAGGTGCCCCTCTGCATGAGTTTTTATTTTATTTTAATTTTTTTTAAAGATTTTATTTATTTGAAAGAGAGAGAATGAGAACAACATAAGCAGAGGGAGTGGCAGAGGGACAGAGGGAGAAGCAGGTTCCCCATTGAGCAGGGAGTTTAACAAGGGCTGGATCCCAGGATCCTGAGATCATGACTTGAGCCAAAGACAGATGCTTAACTGATTGAACCACCCAGGTACCCCTCTGCAAGAGTTTTTTTTTTTTTTTTTTAAGATTTTATTTATTTATTCATGTGTCTATTATTCATGAGACACACAGAGAGAGGCAGAGAGATAGGCAGAGGGGAAGTGGGCTCCCCAGGAGCCTGATACAGGACTCCATCCCAGGACCCCAGGATCACGACCTGAGCTGAAGGCAGATGCTCAACCGCTGAGCCACCCAGGTGTCCCTGCATGGGTTTTTAAAATAAACTTCTATTTAGGAATAATTTTAGATTTACAGAAAAAATAGAAATATAGTACAGAAAGTTACCGTGTATCCCTTACCAGTTTCCCTATGGCTATCTTTTCTCCCTGCCATGGCTAATATCTTAAATTACTATGGTTCATTTGTCAAGACTAGGCGATTGACATTGGTATATTACTATTAACTAATCCGCAGATTTTATTTGGCTTTTGATAGTTTTTGCACGAATGTCCTCTTTCTATTCCAAAATCCAACCCCTGGTACCACATTACATTCTGTTATCATGACTCTCCAGTTTCCCCTGGTCTGTGACAGTTTCTCGGGCTTTGCTTGTTTTCCATGACCTATGCTGTCCGGAGGGGTACTGGTCAAGTCCTTTAGTTTGGGTTTGCCAGTTATTTTTCTTCTGATTAGACTAGGGTTATAGATTTTTGGAAAGTATACCATCAAGGTGCAGTGTCCTTCTTATCATTTCAAGGGGTACATCATGCCCATATGACCTCACTGGTGATGTTAACCTTCATTTCCCAGTTAAGGTGGGTTTTCCAGGTTTCTCCATCATAAAGTTACTATTTTCTCCCCTTTTTACTTTATTCTTTGAAATCTAGCTCACCCTGAAGGAAAGAGGGATGATGGGAATTAAGCTTCTTTGGAGTGTTTTAAGCAGAGGAGCAACTTAATCCTATTTATGTTTCGAAAGGGTCACTCTGTGGAGAGCAGGCTATAGGGGGCAAGAGCAGAAGCAAGGAAACTAGACAGCATCAGGTGGGGGATGGCAGCTGGGATTAGAATAAGGTTGTGGAAGTGATGAGAGTGATTGAAATCTGCATATACTTTGGAGATACAGCCTATGGGTCTGTGCTGCCTTTCTGCCTTCAGCAGCATGTGGGAAACGGCCATTGGGAATGATAGACATTATCTTATTTTACCAATCACAGCATCGTTTCCTGGGAGGACAGTGCTCTCCTTTTATTGTTGTTGGGTATTATAATTATTGTGCATTTATTTGTTTGCGTTCTCAAAGGAAAACCAACTGGGTCCTTAAGCTCTACAAATATCACAGACTTTAAAGAGAGAATACTTAGCATAAAAATTAAGGAAATCCAGGCTGGGGAAACTAATTTCTTCAGAACATCCTAGGTAGTAGGCTCCATTTTGGGTGCTTTATATTAGTTATATGAGTTCCAAGGCCCACACAAAAACCCAAGAATATAGCTTTTTACATTTTTCTATAAGTGAACTTAAATTTTATCCTAAGTTTTCACTTTTTTTTCTGCTGTAAAAATCTTACTCCAATTACATTTATATTCATTCAGTTCTATAGGTAATTACATAAGTTATTTCATACTTAAACCCACACAAATCTGGACTTTTCCTCTTCTTCCTTTCCTCCATCCTGATATGGATCCCCAGGACAGCAGAGTTTTGTAAATATGCTACTGTAGGTGTGGAGGTGAGGGGCGCATATTTTTCTTGATCCTGATCTGTTGAGATCTCATGCCACCTGCCCTGAGATATAGCTGGTTGGTTTGGTCTCTGGGGATGTCTTTCTCCACACTGGCAATCTCTTGAGGAATAACTGTATTCTCAGTAGCTCCCCTGGGGAGTGTACATGGCTGTATCCTTCCTCCAGTGTCTCCTAATTCAGCCCAGAGAACCCTTCTAGGGCTACCAGTAGCCTCTCTCAGAGCAAGTGCGATTCAAATCCCATCTTCAGGGATCCTCAAGCTTACAAATGTTCTATCCTGTCCCTCCTCCAGCAGTGCCTCTCCTTACTGTGACATGACCTAAAGGTGGAGGATGTTGGCTTCTAAATCAGCACCTAACTTGCTCTGTTCACTTCTCCCTGCTTGCTGACAGCTCTTATTTCTAAAGAGCTTGAAGGCTGGAGTAGAATAGGGGCTTACTCAGGGTGTAGTCTTCACAAATCTACTGCTTTTTAGGAGCTGGGCCTTTGGAAAAATAAAATCAAGAATTTACTTATTTTGTGTGCCCTAGGCAGTGAGAAATGGGAGGCTGCAGTAGAGGCTGGGGTACAGCAGAAGCCAGGGTCTCATTTGAAGAGTTGAGTAGAAAAACGCAGGAAAGCCAACTGGTATACAGCATGTGTATTGCTCATCACATGATGATTTCATTTGCTCTTTATATTGGTTCTAGGAGTTTCATCTTCTTATTGCCATTTTTCAAATGAAAAAGTTAGTTAAAAGTAGTTACAAAAAAATCCTCCAAGTTTGTACAGATAGTGTATGTTGGTAGAAGCAGAAATCAAAACCATATCTGTTCTGACACCAAATCTCATGTTTTATTTGTCAGAACTCAGAGTCAGATTCAGATACTAACATTTTCCTTCCATGTCAATGACCTGAAGCATTCTGGGGAAAGCAATGAATGGGCGTGGACTACGGATAGGAACTATTAAGGGCACCTACTTGGTCAGTAGGTGTAACATCGCTCTTTCTCTTTAAATTTCAGCCTTTAACCAGTAATTACTGAATGGCCATAGCGGGGTTCAGGGATCCAATAGCGAACAATCTAGTTCTTGACTTAATGGAAGTTAGAGCTAGGGAGGAGTGAGAGATATGTCAAAAGATACTTAAAATACAGCCAGTGAAGTGCTGCTAATGAGGTGAAACAGCTAGTAAGACCATAGCTGAGAGACCTAGAAGGAATGCTAGTTTTGCCCTGGGGGATCCACAGAAACTTCCTGGAAAGGATGGGATGTAAAGCACAGTGCCATGGAAGAGGCCATGAGATGTGGGATACTAGAGGATGGAATAAGATAGCCTACTGCAAACTTTCCAGATCTTTTCGTAGGCGACGCCCTCCTCCTCCTCCTTCGCAGCAGAGGGAACTGAGCTCCAGCTGAGCACAGATGAGGGAGCCCACCCATTCTTGGGCCCACCCTCTAAGATAACGCAGACCTTATGTGTAACCGAAGGTTGGCTGTTTCTTGTACTTTCTCTAACCATCGCCCAGCAAACACCGAGTCCTCCACAGCCAAGGCCTCATGGATCACCTCCAAAAGGGCATCCGCTCTTTGGCATCCGCCTGCTCGCCTTCTAGTCCGTGGGGTCCTTCTCACTGGCCTTGCCTCCCCTTTGGCCTGAACGAGGCTGCTTTTGGGAGGTGATCACCATCAGGACAGTAGATGCTGCAAGATACAGCAGAAAGGTGCCGAGCTAACTCTACCATTCCTTCCTCCCTGCGTTTTGAGGCCCTGGCAAGAGCCGAGGGGAGGGTGCTGCTGGAGCCTGTGTATTCTTGCTTGAACAGGCAGTGTTTAAATGTGGTTATTTTTGAAATGCGGCCTTTCCTCTCCATTCTCCCCCTGCTGCACGCTTCCATTCAAAGACTCATTTGCTTCCTCAGGCATTTCAGCTTCTGAATTTATTCACACAAAAAGCATGACATATGTTGTCTTTCTTGTATGGTTTTTAAGGTGACAGTGAGTTTCCCCAATTCCCAGCACTTTCTGCTGGTTGCTTCTGCAGGGGAACACAGAACATACTTCAGCAGCCACAGCTGACAGCACAAAGCCCAGGGCTAGTGGCAGGATTGTGATGCATGTCCTTGGGGGTTTAAATGCTTTGCTGGAGCATCTTACCCCAATGTGCAGGATTTTATGATTCTGTGGACAGTAGAGTTCCTAGGGCCTGGGGAAGAAGAGAATGTCATCCTGTGGTCTGCATGCTGGGCAGGGCTTCAGAAAGACAGGGATCTGGTGCTGTCTCTGGGAAGGGATCCTGGAGCAAGTCCTTCCTGTCTTTGGTTGTTTCTGGTCATGGGCGTCTGAGCCAGCCACAGTGACTTTGTCGCTTTCAGAAATGTGGTCGGGAAACCACGTCCTCTACCCTCCCACTGCACATTTTCCAGGTGATACTTTAAAAGATGTACCTTGAGAAAGTCCTAAACAGGGGCACATGGGTGGCTCAGTCAGTTGAGCATCTGCCTCTAGATTTCAGCTCAGGTCACGAACTCGGGGTCATGAGATTGAGAGCTCCCTGCTCAGCTGGGAGTCTGCTTGAGATTCTCTCTCCTGCCCCTCCCCATGCTTGTGCATGCTGTCTCTCAAATAAATAAATAAATCATAAAAAAAGCAAAGAAAATCCCAACAGAGAGTTGGAATTTGTGAAAAGCTGGTGGGGAGACAGAGGGGGAGTGTTGAATATTTATGCTATCACATTTGTTCCTTTATATAACAACCTCTAGGCTATGATTTAATTTAAAAAATGAATGTGACATATACATCTTTATTGGTATGTAGTTGACAGGAGAAGGGAGACACAGATTTGTTGAGGGACCTTTGTCCCCTGCTACATCATTGAGTCTTCACAACAACTCTATATTACAGATAGTATTATTCCCTTTTTTAAGGTGAGGAAGTCGAGGCAGAGAGGTGACATGATTCACAAATTAAGTAGCTTCTAATTGGCTAAGCCAAGGTTCCAACGTAGGGCCAGGGCAGGTGGTGCAAGCCTCCTTAGGGCCTTCCCATGAGCCAATATCCCAGGGTTTGAAACTGGGCTTCCCTGCTAATGCCTTCTGCAGTCACTTCCCTCCCCAGAGTCTAATTCTCAGGATAATCTTGTCTTTCTGGCTTCACTGGGTTATTGTGATAACCATGACTGCCGGACAACATGGGGAAGTGCTTCGTAAATGACAATGCATTAGAGAAATACTAGAAGGAGTCATTATTACTTTGTTGCTGCTGAGTGAGACACACCTGTTGAATACCTGAAATATTTAGCTACGGGACTTGCTGTGTAGTTTTATCTCCTATAGCAGAACACTGAGGCCTCTTGTCACCAGGGCACATTCTTCACACTGGTTTGTTTGTTTCACACTGACGCGATGTGCAGGCCATATGGTGGGCACCTAATGCCCATGAAGAGGCCATGTGGGAATAATCCTTAAGAGCAGGTCTTCTGGAGACATAACACTGCCTGCCCCTGCCACTTGCCAGCTTGTGACTTTGGGCAAATGACTTAACTTCTCTGTGTCCCAGCTTCGAAATCAATAACATGAGATAAGAATAGTATTTATCTCATATGATTATTATGAGGATGAAATGAGTCGGTTCATGCACAGCTCTTAGCATAATGCCTAGAACATAGTAAATGCTAGAGAAGTGCTACCTGGCATTACACTTGCTAGTTGATTCTGACCAGCCTTGATAGAATTTCCAGGAGCAATGGTAAGCTTTGCGGTAGAGTGCTACAATGCAGAAAGCTCGAGATCATGGCCTTCTTCTCTACAAATAGCATTCCTTGAGGCTTACAAAGAAATGGCTTCAGTGACTGATAGTTCCCACATGGAACAAGTGCTATGTCAAGGCCTGGTAAGGAGCTACGCGAGACCCTATCAGATCTGGTTCACCTCTTCAAACTCATCGGGTGCTCTGTAGTCCTGGAACTCCACTTCCACCCACACGGGGCCCTTTTGGTTCTTCGGATGTGACATACTCTCTTCTCTCTCAAACGTGCTACTCCTTCTACTTGGAATGCTTTCTTTGTCCCCATAGCCCCAGGCTCACCAGTCAGCTTGCTTGCATCTTGTCCACACATCCCTTAAGTCTCAGTTTAGATGTCATTCCCTGGAGAGGTGTGTCCTGATGCCCTAAGACAGTTTTGGAAAAAAAGTGTTAAAATGTAGTTCAGTCTCTAATGATGTTTTTTAAAAAAATATTTAATTTATTTATTCACGAGAGACACACAGAGAGAAGCAGAGACACAGGCAGAGGGAGAAGCAGGCTCCCTGTGGGGAGCCCAATATGGAATTCAATCCCTGGACCCCGGGATCACACCCTGAGCTGAAGGCAGACACTCAACCACTGTTGCCCTGAAAACTCTGCAATGGCATTTGCTTAACCAATTGTAGGCTTGTTGTTTGCAAATAATATGTATGCAATTTTTAATATGAATTGAAAGTAATTTATGCATTATATTCTTTGCTTATTCCAGGTAGTTTATCTAGTTTCTGAATTATACAAAGTTCTCTTTTTTCTTCCTTTTCTCATTTTGGCTACTTTTTCCCTCATGCCAGCTCTTGACAAAATCAAGGTTGACTTTTGTGTGTGTGTGTGAAGAAACAGTGAGTTGAAATTTTCATGCCATTGAAAAATCTAGAAAATGTCAAATAGCTTCTACTTTTCTTTAAAAATTTTTTTCTGAATATTGTACAGCATTTAGATATTGCTCACTGATTTTAGCCCTCTTCATTTTGTAAACAAAAACAATAGAAAAAAGACAAAGATTTATATCTAAGCCTACCAGTGTTACATGTGAGAGGTAGGTGAAAGTGAATTTCATTTTACTCCTTTTGCTTCCTGTGCATTTTCTAAATTTTCTACAATGAATGCACTTTGTAATAATAACAAATTATTATAATTTTATAAAGAAAACAAGAACTTCATGTTCTCTGAATTCAGTGAGATTCAATAAGCAATGAGGGTTGGGGAGAAGGAGAATTCAAAAAAAGTAGACTGTTTCCTGCCTGCAAGGTGATGGACATCCAGGAGATGTTTCTCTTTTAAACATTTTTTCTTTCATTTTTTTTTTAACTTCTCATACCTGCCTTCCTGGCCATTGTCTCAGTCCCCCTTGAACAGTCATCCCTCCTTCAGATGACATTGTTCCTCCTCTTTTATTCCACGCCTCCCTCACCAGTATTTTTTCTCTGTGTTCCACTCACTGATGGTGGACAAGGAAAGCTCATGACATTGAATTTCAAGATATTCAGGAATGCCTTTTTAGTTAGTGCTTAGAAATTTTCCTAAACAAACCTCTTCATAAGTATCAAAATGGAATTTTAAATGCATGTGTGTTTTTAAAAAAAATTTTATGAGCAATATAGATGAGAAAATAGCTATTTGGGATAATGTTTCCAAGACCACTGGCTAGATATCCTGTTGCAGGCCCAAAGGGCCCTGTCACTTAACAGGTATTTAATGATATTTACCTTTCTCTCTTACTGGAAACAGTGAGCTAGAAAAAGAGAGCTGTGACTCTTACATGGTCTCACCAAGGTCTGTCTGTGCCTTTCTCTGAATGATACATTTTACATTTCAGCAAATAAAACACATAATGCTTAAGAAGTCCTTGCAAGAAATCTCTGTGCCAAAATTGTGCCAGCTACTTTTTTAATGCTACAACTAAAGATCAGAAGAGGGTCTGGTCTGCCCACTGTACTCGTGTCAAATGAGTAATCATGCTATGATTGAACTTCCCCGCTGTGAAATGTGTCTAAAGAGAGATAGGAGAGGGGGTCACAATGCCCCTACCCTCTGAAGCAAGCACCCTTTGTATGAAATTCATTGTGTCTACCCCACAAAAAAATGGGGGTCCATATCTGTATGCATAACTGATTTTTTAAAAACGATTTTATTTATTTATTTATTTATTTATTTATTTATTTATTTATTTATTTATTTATGAGAGACACACACAGAGAGGCAGAGACACAGGCAGAGGGAGAAGCAGGCTCCATGCAGGGAGCCTGATGTGGGACTCCATTCCAGGACCCCAGGATCATGCCGTGAGCCTAAGCCAGATGCTCAACCGCTGAGCCACCCAGGCGTCCTGAATAATTGATTTTTTTAAGAATAGAAACCAGTATTATAGGCGCAACATACTATTTGTTGTTTTAACTGCCATTTCTTGTGAGTCTGGACATTTTTTCACAGTCATTGGTTTTTTTATACATATCTATATCTACTTATATCTTATTCTAGTTATTTTTTATTCATGCCCTTTGCATTGTTTTCTATTATGATGATTCTCCCCATATTGATTTATATGAACTTTTCATATATTAAGACACTATCTTTTTGTACCATTTTAAAAACATTATCCTTTTCCAATGTATTTTGCCTTTTAGTTTTGTTTCTTATATGAATATTAAAAATGTATCTAGTTGAATCTTTCAGTGTTGCCCTTTTAAAAATGTCTTTTATTACTTCTTTATTATCCTTGTTTCCAACACATTAGAGGGAGAGAGAGTCCAGTGTTTTCGATGAGTTAATAATCAGCCTCTAAGGGGATCCCTGGGTGGCTCAGCGGTTGAGTGCCTGCCTTCCGCCCAGGGCGTGATCCTGGAGTCCTGGGATCGAGTCCCACATCAGGCTCCCTGGGTGGAGCCTGCTTCTCCCTCTGCCTGTGTCTCTGCCTCTCTCTCTCTGTCTTGAATAGATAAATAAAATCTTAAAAAAAAAAAAAAAAAACCAAAACAACAAAACAAAACAAAAAAATAAGCCTCTAAGTGTTCCTGAATCTGAGAGTCAGGAAATAATTATGTCCCATTTACTTTTTTAGAAAGAGGAGGAGGGGAGGGAACATAAACTGAAATGAATTCTGAAGGTAAGTGGCTCTGGGTGTGCTCCCCCGCCTTACCGTGTCAGAATGGAAAGGGACCTCAGGGGTCAGAAGTCAGGTCCCTGGGCCCCTGCCCCGTGCCCAGAGGGGAGTCCTGCCCATGCTGTTCCACCATCCCCCTGACCACTGGGGGGCCCCGCCTGCGGCTACTGCTCGGGCGGGCAGCGGGACAGACCTTTCCTAGCGATGCTGAACTGCCTGCCTGCCAGCTCCCCTTGCCGGCCTGGATCTGCCCGTTGGAGCCACAGAAACGAAGTTGGTTTAGCTGGGAAGACTTGAACCCCTCGGAGGACGTCTCTTCTGCAGGACAAACGCGTTAAATCTTTTCTCTCCTCTTCCTCTCACCTGGTGTCGACCCTCCCCACGAGCCTGTTGCCATCTCCTGGGCGCACCCCAGCACCGGCCTCCCCTGGTACGGGCTGCAAGCCGCGAGGTCGGGCCGCAGCGGTGAGGCGGGGACCCCGGTGGACCCCACGGGCCACCCTGGCACCAGCAGGACGCCCCATCGCCCGCTGCCCGCCCCGCGGCTTCGCAGGCTGCGACCACCGGCCCTGCGCCTCCGCAGCCCCGGAGCTGGCGGCCTGGGCCCTGACTTGTCTTTACTCCGCTCCCCTCTTTGTGGAAGCCGGATTTTTGTGTTTTTTTTTTTTTTTTTTTTTTTGTTGGGCTGATTCTTGCTGACAAAACCCTGGTAAACCTCTTAGGTAGCTGGCAAGGGCTGGCTCGGAAACCTCCGTGTCTCCTACTGTTAAAGACTATTTAGCTGGAAGAGGGGGTGGGAGGAACAGAGGGAAAGGGAGAGAGTCTTCAGCAGACCCGGCCCTCGGGGCGGGAGCCTATGCAGGGCATGATCCCGTGACCTTGAAATCATGACCTGAGCCAAAAATTAACAGTGGGGTGCTTAAACTAAGGAACCCAGACACCCCCCTTTCTCGTAGTTTTAAAGCCCCAATCTACTGCTGACCATGGCAGCAGTCTTCAACCTCTGTTTGTGGGTGGAGGTTTTGGTTCTGGACCTTGGCCTCACTATCCTGTTAGACCAGGGCTCAGGCCGGCTGTTCAAGGGCCTCCCACTGAGACTTGGCATCTTGGGAGGGCAGGGCAGGGCAGGGCAGGGCGGGGGTAAAGTAAAGGTGGGGCTCATAGAGCTGGGTGGGGCTAGGCATGGGAGACTGACTTGTTTCTCTACATCGGTTGGGCTTGGAGATGGCACAACTTGTAGTGGCACAGGTGCCACCTAGCAATGGCAGTGAGGGAGTTGGACTTACTTGAGTCATAGTCCTGGCTAACCAGCTGGGAAACCCTAGGCAAGTCATGGGTCATCTCCCAGAGGATGACCCTGGAAAGCAGTGCCCTCTGCTGCCATCTATCAAGCACTCATTAGGGGACGGCAAAACTGTAGGGTCACAGGCATTATCCCATTCGATTACAGCAGCAAACTCACAACAAAAGTACTATTCCCCCTCTCATTTTACAGATGAAGAGTTAGTAACTGGTTAAATAATTTGTCCAAGGTAAAAGTGTTGTGTAAGTAGCTGAGGTGGGATTTGAACCCAACTGTGCCTGTGGTCCTAACCACAACATCCCTTCCCACCGCCCAATTCTCAGTTCTATGGCCTGTCATAATCCAGTGGGAGCTCTAAGGTCTGAGCAGGACCATATTCATGCCATTTGCCAGTAGTTTGGCAGCAGCATGCCGGAAGCCTCTGAGCTAAGGTCACCTACACTCTGCTAGCCTGTAGGAAAGCAGCCAGGAAACATTCAGGTACCAAGAATAAATTTCTACCAGAAATGGCTTAAAAAAAGATTTTATTTATTTATTCATGAGAGACAGACAGAGGCAGAGACATAGGCAGAGGGAGAAGCAGGCATCCCACAAGGAGCCTCGTGTGGGACTTGATCCCAGGACCCCAGGACCACGACCTGAGCCGAGGGCAGATACTCAACCATTAAGCCACCCAGGCGTCCTCAGAAATGGCTTTATGTCAGTTTTGCTATCACCATCTCCATATTCAGGAATAAAAACCCAGAAACAGGGGATCCCTGGGTGGCTCAGTGGTTTAGCGCCTGTCTTCACCCAGGGCCGATGCTGGAGTCCTGGGATCAGGTCCCATATTGGGCTCCCTACGTGGAGCCTGCTTCTCCCTCTGCCTGTGTTTCTGCCTCTCTCTCTCTCTCTCTCTCTCTCTGTGTCTGTCATGAATAAATAAATAAAATCTTTAAAAAAATACACCCAGAAACAGAGTGAAACATGAGTTTCCCTTGAATGGGAAGCCTGTCTAAAACACTGTTATTAATTATTCATGTTGGCCAAGGCTGTTTACTTAAAATATTTTTTTCTTCTTTTAGACATAAAAAAAATAATTACTCTGGTCTTTTCTCTGTGATTTCCTGATGCCTTGGCATGCCAATGCCTGAGAAAACTTGACCCACAGAATGAGTAATACTCCGTAGCTGGGAGCTGATATTTCGATTGCCCAAGGTTGTGGAAATCTTACTGCAACATGGGAGTCAGCTCCTTAGAAAGCAAGCCAGCAAGCCAGCCTGCCATCCTCTCCTGAAAAAAGCCTGTCCTCTTTAAGGATTTTAATTTGCCTTCTTGCAGTACAACATAATGTTGTAGTTATCATCTCCCTGGCTTTATACATTAGTTCAGTCGGGCTCAGTGATTCTTGAGTTTGTGTAGTGTCTTCCTAAGAACACAATATTTTCATATTTATTATCAGAGCATGTGTGTGTGTGTGTGTGTGTGTGTGTGTGTATGAGAGACAGAGACAGAGTGTGAGTGAGCCCTGATTAGATGAACGCTTTTACATTGAAAGATAGCAGATCTGATGCATCAGGAGCTGCCAGTAAATCTGTGAGGGGCAGGAGAAGAAACCAGAGAGCCTTATTTCTATAGATTCACGTACTTTGTGTCTAGAGCAAAGCTCATCCTTACAAGAAAAACACCAGAAGTCTTGGCGTAAGTACATGGCACTTAGCGGGTATACACAATATATGTCAGTTCTATTCTTCCTCTCCAATGATGTGATCATATTTACCATCGACTTACCATTTCCATAACAACTACAATTGATGCTATCACATAAAAGACATATTTCTGTGTCTCTGTAGTTGTTTATTAGGTTTATTTTGATCCCAGTTACATCCCTAGGAACCCTCTGGTACCATTTATCTAAATTTGGTTCTAGCTTATATGGTTTGCTTCTCCTATGTTCTCTCATCCTTGTACTACCTGGGTATAACCTAATCTTCTGCCTTTTTGTTTTCTTTCTGCTTAAGTGAAAAACAAGAATGCCGAGATTGCTAGAGGACACACCTGCGCACTGTTGCAGAGCGGCTGATCTTGAGGGAAGGCTGGTTTTGCCACACAGGTGGTGACTGGGAGGCCTCAACAAGCCTCCAAATAAAGGGGGAAAAAAAACAAAGCCAGTGTATGTTGAAGTGGGGGCTGGGATGGGGGAAAGAAATACGGGGTATTTAGCAGATGTTGTTTAATTGCTCTGAGTACCAAAATGTAATTAGAAAGCCAAATGTCACAGAGAAGTAGAGTTTTAACATGTGTGCATGCACACACGGACCCACTTACCCCCCACCCTCCCCACCCCTGACCAGGTGCACATTTTCTTTCTCGGGTAGTTCCTCTTCCATGACATCATGATAGAAAATTAAAGATTGAGAGACTCCATCCAGCTAATGCCGTGCATTGTGAGAGCCACAGTTCAGAGGGAAATTCCCCTTAAATGTAGCTGACTTTTCACCACGGTTGAATCACTTCTTTTTTTTCTCACCACTGAATATAATCTGTCCCGAATTTTATACCACACACTAGAGGAGAGCTGAACACGGCATACATTTACTAGCACTTTAGGTACTGGTGCAGCAGGCAAAACGAAGAATCTAGATTTTGGAGCCCTGGGACACAAGCTCAAACTCTTGTTAGTCAGGTTGTTTTTTGTTAGATATGCAATTGGACTTTATATAGCTTGGGTTAGAAGGGAGATTAATGTGAGTCATTTAATATTTTTGCTTTCCACTTCCTGTCTAGAGTACAGAGCATGCCCCACCTATTTTTTTTCCCCTTTCAGAAATAGCAGTAGCATTACGAGTCTTGTCAATTATTTGCTCTCTTAGCCATTTACCAAAATTTTTTTGGTTTCACCTTTTTCATTTACAAAATGAGAACGATTCTTTCATATTGGGATCAATGAATAGTAGCCAATAAAAAAGGGGTACTTTCAATCTGCAAAATACCATGTGAAGAATTTTAACCTCAAAAAATTAGGTTTCTTTACAATATTAATGACATAGTGATTTGAAGATATTCTGCTTCACTAACAAAGAAATGTATCTGAAAGAACAATCATGGTATATTTGATCATTATCAGATTGGTAAAGGTAAAAGATAATGATGATACGTAGTGTTTGTGGAAATGTGGGTATGTTGAATCAACTTTTCTGCAAGGTCATCAATATATTTCAATATTTAAAATGATCATGATTTTTGATGGAGTAACCCCTCTCCTAGAAATTTATTTTCAGGAGAAAATCAGAAAGGTATTTAAAAATATATTTATAAGCTTGTTTATCTCAGCTTCCTGAAGAAGACTGATAAATGGGAAATAAGATACATGCCAGTAATAGAAATTATTAGATTAATTATGGTATACACTCAAATGTAATTAATACTCTGTTTAAAAGGAGGATGTAACTCTGCTGATAGGGAAAGATATCTAGAATATATTGCTAAGTGAAAAGTAAATTATAGAACTATATGTTTAATATTATTCCATTTGGATGGATACGTTTATATTTATCCCTATATTTATATACATGAAAAATATTTTTGTCTATCACAGTCTTTGGAAATGGAGGTTATTGGAAAAGGACCCTCACTTTGTACTTAATACAATTTTGACTTGCCTAAGCTTTTTTTTTTTATAGTGAATGGTGTTATGTTGTATAATCAGCCAACACAATAATAATAAAGAAAGAAGAAGAACCCAAGGGACACTGAAATGAAAAAAAAAAACCCTCTGAATTCTACGACTTCTACTAATTTCTCTCATTTGTAATATGACCATTGAATTGGATACACTCACCTTCTGATCAGCTAAGTAGGTACACGGGCCTAGGCTATTACAATGGACTAAAGAAACAGTAAAAGATAAACAAATATGAGATAAACAGTATGAAGATATGATATAAATTGGTGGGGACTGCCATAAATAACACGCTAATCTATTTAATGAAATAATATATGATGGGCATCCGATGAGCTTGTGAATTGAATATCATGTGAAAATAAGGTCGTTGAATTTAGTGTAAGTGATAGGGGCCACCGCCGGGGGATGATAGGCACTGCATTCAATGCTGTGGGAAGTGTGATTCTCTCTCCAACCTCTTTTCTTTCTGAGAGACCCAGTGGTGGGCATTAGAGACTTTCAGTCTACTTTGCCTTTATTTTGGACTGAGACCTAGATGCTATCATGTAAAAATATCCCTGCTAATGCATATTAAGATGTGACATGCTTCCTTTTTTTATTTTGTATGCCTTTGTATCATTAACCTGAGAGGAAAAAAAAAAAAAAAAAAAAAAAGAACCCATATCCCGACGTGTAACTAAAAACCTCCCGGTGGGATTTGTTTAGTGTGAGAGAGTGATTAGTAATTTTTAGTGATTAGTAATTTTCTCCCTCAGGTGGTTTTTCTGCATTCCTGTAGAGATCGTGTACACAACAGGGCTGCCAAGTGAGAAGAAAAGACTCAGGCAGAAAATATCACGCTTTAGAAAACAGTATGTGTACGTGCGTGAGTGTGTGTGTGTGTGTGTGTTTTAAACAACTATTTTAGTTACTTTGACAAATAAAGTGCTTTGATTTGGAATCATTGCTTTTATGTCTTATATAATCTCTGGTCTTGCAAAAAGTGCCATTATGCAACAGTTTTATACAAGGGAATTATATCTGTGTTCCTATCTGCTCATAACCCTGTCTCCCTCACACTCTTTCTATCCCCCCATTGGGTTCTAGAAAGCAAGCCAATTCTAAAAATCTTAGCTTAACAAGGCCCCAGGACTTTATTTGCAGGTTTTTTAGGGCCCACTGTGGAAATCATAGGATTGAAACAGTTGGAATTTAGCTTTTTCAATTAAAAAAAAAAAAAAAGACTACAGATGTCTATAATGAGAATTCCATGAAGGAGGACTATATTTTCGTGTCTTGCCAGGTCAACTCTATCTGCTGCCCAATAAAGGGGGCTTTCATACAAACTCTTGCACCCACACAAATTGCTAGCCAGAGTGTGTAGTTGTTTTTCTACTTGCTACCAGGCTGGAAATCATGTAGCAAAAAGATGAAGCAAACCATGTGGCCTCAGGATTCTCTCACTTGTACCTTTCATAATTTTATTTTTACATATCCATGAGCACCTACCCTCAGCCCAGTGACCTCATTAATCATAACTGCTGGTTCCTCAGAATGTTGCACTGTGAACCCAAGAAAATAATACACTGTTTCTTTGGTTATTCTTTGGTTTCTAAGACTAAAGTTGGTGCTTAGGACAGTAAATGAAATAAGCTTTAAAGTTGAGAGTTAAGGCATTTATGCTGACAAAATCGAATACTTTGCTGACCAATCTTATCCAGTTGATGGATTTTAGTCATGTCCCCCTTTGTCATTGTCATCATCATCATCAGCTGCAGCAGCAGCAACAAACAGTTACCGCGCTTTGCTGTTCTAAGCACTTTCTCGTGCGTTGTCTTATTTGGTCATCGTGGCAGTTCTCTGAGGCCCAGGAGGGTGTTTCTTTTCTCACCATTTTAGATATGAAGATGCTGAGGCTTTAAAACCACATGTTCAGCATCAGAGCAAGGAAGAGAATCCAGACTTTCTAATTCTGGGCTCTGTACTCTTTCTGAAGCACTTCAACGGGGGGCTCTGGGTGGGCGACACCAACCCCTCTAACTCTGGTCTCAGAGCCTAGCCTGCCTTGAATTTTGATCTTGAGCAAAGACTGAGGTTACTTTAGAATACAAGTGATGACTTTGAATGGATAGATTAGTCATTCTGCAAGTTTGGTGTAATGATCTAAGAAAACACAATTTCCCCCTTCTTTTGTAAATTGGCCACATCATGGTGCAAGGAGGTGTTCTGACAAGCTGGAGGTGTCACCCTGTGAGGTCCTCCTGGAGACTGCTTTAGGTTACCTGTTCCGCACAGTGGATGAACCGCTCCCCTAGCCCTATCTCCATGGATACAAACAGAACTTGCTCTTTTCAGTTCTTGGATGAATGTATGAATGACAATCCTAAATTGGCTGTCCTAAGCCACTCAGGGCAGCAAGAGGCATTTAAATGTTCAACAGGTCAAATGAACAGAAAATGTAGGTGAGTGAGACTGACTCATAGCTGGGGAAGAGGGAGAGGTGGATGGCTTTCCATTGCCCTGGCCAGAGACCATGGATGGGCTATAATGCATTTCCTGTCCCATCCTGGCCATCACCTGTTGGTGCACCAGGATTGTAAGCTGTTGCGCGCTGTGGAGAAAAGAAAGGGAGCTGGGGGTTGGCTGGGGGCTCTGAACAAAAGCTGGAACCAGGGAACATTTATGAGTTCTGCAAGACCAGGCAAAGGGTTTCTCACTAGATTGTGACCAAATCTAATGTTAGGGAGAAACATCTACTTATTTTTATATTTTTTAAGCTGAGTGCTGTGCTAGGCACATAGTAGTAGTTGCTCAATAAATACTTGAGGGAATGATAATAAACTGGTGTGGACTTTTAGTAACCTCACCTGCCATTTCCTTCCCTGATCAAGCACCCAGTTTAAACTGCTGGCCTGGCCTTGATGGTTGCCACGACAATTGCTACTTCTGATCTTGCTCCCATTTGTGGACCTTCAGGCTTTGTCTGGCTTTGGGGTCCTCCTTAGTGCCCCAGTCCTGGCCTCTATTTCTGCTTCCTGCACTGACTTCTGGAGGAAGTCCTTCTTAGGGAGCCTGCTTCCAAAATTCTCAGCTTTCCATTTAGTTACAATGAAACCCCCAAATGATTCTGGAAAAAATGTAGCCCTGTTAGAAAACTATTTGTGAAACAAGTGATTTTTGTAAAAATATGGGATTCCACATGTATGGGGGTGTTTTAATCAAAATTTTAGGTCTCATAAGTCCTGGCTGAAGGAGCAAAAAGTCTGCTTTTAGGAGCCTACTTGGTTGTGTCTATTAAAATTTTAAAAATGTGTAAACATTTTGATCTAGCAATTTCAATTCCAGAAATCTAACTTACAGAAATGTATAAGTATGAGGGCGTATAATTACAAAAATGCTTAGTGCCCATTATTTGTGATTGTAAAAAACAGAAGCCATTGTAAATCCATGAACAAGGAAATTGGTAAATAAATTATATCCACACAAAAGAATACTATTCATCAAGTAAAAGCAATCAGAGAAATTTGGATTGATTTTTATATTTAATATGCAAAAGGGTGAATAATTTGCATAGTATGATCACATTATTTAAGCTATATATATGTGTGTGTATATCTGCAAATATATGTGTATTTTTTATTTGCGTATACTTATCTATATGTATTGCCATTTGTGAATATATGCATAGAGAAAAGTCTAGAAGGACATACACTGAATCATTAAGAAGGAATATCCATGAAGAGAAGAAATGAAATAGGATGGTTATATAATTAGTTGATCATCTACTGCTTTGATATCTTCTCTTTCCTTCTGCCATTTTGGACTACGTATCTTAGAGGAAGATTAAATTAAATAATGATGAACTCAGTTCTGTATTTATTAGTACTTGTGCCTATGCCTCTTTTCTCTCCTTTGGCGCGCGTGCGTGTGTTTGTGTGTGTGTGTGTGCGCGCCTGTCTGTCAGGAAACTGAAATCATTGGGAAACTATTGGTGAATTTGAACTTGTGGGTTAGTGTCAGAGTTCCTATATCTCTTCCTTTCTTGTTTCACATGATCACTGATCCTAGATAATATCTACCACCAGGAGTAGATGAAAAGTATTTATAAATATGAATAATGTACAATTTCCCAGGGCTTTATGTTAGAATGCAGATGATTGCTTTCCTCAACTCAAAGCCTTGAACAAAATGACAAGAAAGATGCAGGTCATTTGGTGTCTCCCCTCTCAGTGCCCATGCTCTCTTGTCTTGAATGGCAAATATTTTCAAGAATACATGTCTAGGTGTGAATGTCATGTCTATCAGTCACGAATTGTGTAAATGTGGGCCACTCATTTAGTCTTGCAAAACTTTAGTTTTCCTAAGTAACATGATAGTATCCGTCTACTAGGGCTTTTGCGAGGATGAAGTCAGATAGCGTGTGTGAAAATGCCTAGTACACACTGTAGATGCTCAATGACTATTTTCTCCCTTCTGATTCTTATTTTAAGGATTCTCTCAAATAAGCTGTTGAGCTTTGCTGTTCTCAGAGCATTTTAATCTTCAGTAGCACCCTGTGGTTTCAGAACATCTGCAGTTATGTCACGTCTTTCCCTTCTGCCACTGAGACTCTGTGTCCCTTCTTTCCTCTCCATTCTTCCCTCCTCAAGCATTTCCTCCTGCCCTTGGCTCTTCCTCCTTGTTTCTAGTTCCATTTTTTTTTTTCAAATTCCATACCTTCACACTTTCCATTTCTCTATTCAATTCCTAAGAATGCTGGGGGAGAGACAGGCAGTTCACAGAGAAAGAGAAAGAAACAGAGAATATTGTAAGGGAATGAAACTCATTGATCCTCCTTCACATTGAGCCACACTGTGTTTCTCTCACTTCTCCAAGCCATGCTTAATCATACTTCCATGTCTTTACACATTCTGTTCTTTATCTTCTCCTACTTTAGTTGGCTAAAGTCCACCTGCGCTTTGGGTCTCAGAGACATATCTGGGATCTGGTTCTGGGCTCCAATATAGTAGGTCAGATGCTCCTGCTCCCTGTGCCCACAGGGCTCCATCCTTCACAGACTCAAATACTGACATCACTAGACTGTAATAGTTCATATAACAGTCTCTCTTGTTCCTGCTACAATATCAGCTTGTACACACAAGTTGTCACTTGTTTGTTGTCACATTTCTAGTGCTTGGCTCAATGCTTAGCACTTAGCAGGTGCTTATCAAATGGAACTATCACTTGGTGTTTTCATTATCAAGATAGATATCTGGGAGAGCCAGCTTAGTTTTTCTCAAGCTGAATTCTACTCTGAGACCTCCTTCTTGTCCTTACACTAAAACTAGTCTGCAATTTTGAGTGGCCCTAATAAAAGCAAGATGAAATTTCTCATACTGTCTGGGCCTGTTTTATTGGAATAAATTTCCAAATGCCCTTAGCCTGGGAGTTAAGGCTTCAAATAAACTTTTCAGCTTTTCAACCCTCTGTGGACCTCATGAGATGGTCATACAATTTTCCCAGCATCTTTACCTTCTTGTCCTTGCTCATGCTGTTTCTTCACTGTGCAGGGCTGATTCTCCTTATTCTTTGACTCTTGAAAGACTTCTTATCCCTCAAGTTCCTGTTCAAATAATGGTTCTTACTTCTTGGAATCATTGTGAAAAGTAAATAAGATAAATTGCATAAATGCATAGCACAGTGGGTGCCATAGAGCAAGTAGCAGTAATTCTTGCCATAGAGCAAGTACTTCATAAAGATTAGCTATTTGCATCTTTTTTTTTTTTTTTTTTACTAGACTTTAAGCTCAGAGAAGGTGGGAACCATATTTATATTATCTGTATCTATACCCTAAGCACTCAACATATGGCAGAGTGCATAGAAAGTGCTCAAAAAGTGGTTATTGAATATGAAGGAATAAATGGTCTAAATGACATCTAACTGGGCAGACCACGAGTCAATGTGGTCCAGTCAAAGCCATATACCAGCTGTAGTGAGTTTATCTACATGAATTATTGAAAACAACTCCAATTGTGTAGATACCTAGATATGATCTAAAAGATTTTCTGAGAATCACTAATAAATGATTGGCTAATAATGTGTAGATACTACAAAAGCAAGAACAATATATGTTTCTTTGATTAGCCAAAGGTTCTGCTTTGAATGTGAAAAATGTTCAAAGGGTGAGAATAATTTAATTAAATAATTAAAGGAGATTTCATGTTTAATCGAGTCCAGTTTTCAGTGAGACCTTATAAAAAATCAACTGTAGAAATCCTGCTTCCTCTCATTCTCCTACACTAGTGGTATAGTTTAAAGCCAATGTTAATAGTAAAAAATAAAATATTCTGTGCTTACATGTTGTATTCCTTTAGAGGAAGTTTGAAGTGGTCAACTGAGTATTTTAACTAACTTGAACAGAATGCTAGAAAGATCTTTTTGAAATACAAAATCACTTTAGTTTGAAAAAAGGTCCATGTAAAATAGAAGAATGCTTTGAATGCAGGAATATTACTTTGGTAATATATTCATACTTGTATGCAAAATGTCAATACTTGCAGAGTAGTATGTAACCCAATCTATAGTATTTTGGGGTAAAGTTCTCCATTGCTTCCAGGTACAATTACACATATTCTTTCCACTAATTATTTTTTCTTTCTCCTACATTCCTTTTCTTTTCCAATCCCTCCTTTTCCTAGAGTGATAATCTTATAACACCAGACTTTGAAAGGAGAAACTTTAAAAATTAAAATTTGAATGACACAGTCCTTCTTAATAGGAGCTTTCATTTCTAACAATAAGCAAAACCCTTGGATTTAAGATGATCAGCACAACTGGCACCCCAAACAAATAAAAATTAACAGCAAATAAGAAGTGACTCTACATCTTCTGAGACCAAGCGGTAGTGTCTCCCTGAGCTGACCATCTGGGTGGTCAGAAGCCATGATGATTTCATCAGCTGCTATGACAAAATAGAAGAAGCAGGTGAACCCTCTGCTCCCTTCTGCACTGGCAGTTATGGGAAAAATACGACTTAGACCTGTTGGCATTGAGACCATGGAAGGTGTTAAATCAATTTGTGTAGAGAAATGACTACTTCTCAAAGTTGAGGTACATTCTTGTCTTCTCTGAGATGTCAAAAATTCCCATGGGACTCCTGAGACCATGCTCTTTCAAGGCTCTGGATTTATGACGAGGCCCAGTGTCTTCCCTGCAGCGCAGCTGCCTTCCTGTTTGGGTCACCATTAATGACTGATCACCCTCTCCTGGGCAGGAAAGCAGTCTCAACACTATTGAATAGGCCTCAGCTTATCAGTTTTTTAGCTATGCTTTTTGTTTGTTTGTTTCTATAGTGGAGCACTGACACTTCTGTTAGTGTGGCTGTCACTGTACCTCAATAAACTTTGAGAAAATAAATTGATGTTAATAGTAATAACTCACATTTTAGTGGCTAAGCTCATGTCTTTTCATGTAATGTATGTCTTTAGACCCTCTGTTCAAAGTCTTGCTCAGTTCTGGTATTATTCAGTTGCTTCTCAATTACTTCATGGAGGCTTCCAGAGCTCATGACCACGTCTATCTAGTTCTTCTGCTCTAGATCCTCCATTGATGCCATCAATACCAAATTTGTGAAGTCAAATAAGAGTGACTCTTTATTTTCTGACAATCTTCATGATGGTGTGATTTTTTTCTAGTATGTTCCAAGGCTGAAAACCTATAAAATGCCAAAATAGCACCATATTTAGGTTTCATTTCACTAGAACCATGGTGGCTCACATGGTAATTAGGAGAAAGCTCCTCTCTTCCTTTGGTACTCAGTTATGATAAAAAAAAAAAAAAAGCACTCTTTGTGTTCTGAAGTTTCACAAAATCCTCATGAAAATATTTTTTTTTGTGTGTGTTCTGATTGAAGCTCTGTTTTTTTGTAAGGCTCACAGATGGTATTTTGAGCTGGGTAAAGAAAAACATTCTGCTCTTCAACTTTCTTTGTTTTGCTTTATATGTCTATACCAAAACTCTTCTTTACAGACATATGGCTTTTGTTTTTGTGTTTATATTTTGGGGGCATTTCTCTTCTCCTTTAAGGAGTTCCCTAGAATGCCACAGAATCCCAAAGAATGCTTCCAGAACCTGGTCACCTGGCCATATCTCATTGCCAAGGAAACTAGGAAAATGTGGCCTTTTATTCCATGTGTTAAGGTATCTAGCCAAAAATCAGTATTTTGTTAAAAAAAAAAAAAAAGGAGAAGGAGAATGTATTTTGGTGTAGACAACCAGTAGTATCTGCTACTGGTTTTACCTACTTTTCCAGTTTTTCCCACTACCATCCACCCCTTTTATACCCTTGTGTGGAAGATATCTAGTTGATTGATATAGCTTTTCCCACTTCTGTGTCCTTGCTCATCATGTTCTCTTGTTTGAAATACCTCTGGACTCCTTTTCTTACTTTTGAGTTTGCAGCCTTCAAGGCTCAGATTGGAGTTTTCCTCCTACATAAAGTATGGTGATTACTTTTCTTCTAGATTTCAATGCTCTTGTTTATACCATTCATGGCAAATTTTACCTTTTAAATTTATATTCAATGCTTTCCTGTAAGCCTGTCAGTTCAAGGGCTGATAGGTTTTCTGAAGGAAAGAAGTAAAAACAATGTCTTGCTGCAAACCAGTGTGTGGCAATAACTTTTTTTTTTTGTTGTTGTTGTTGATAACCTAGGCTAAGGTTTGATGAGGTGTATTAAGGATTGCGTAGGTATTCCAGCCTGAGAATAGTTGAGTCTGGTCATGGAACTGTGCTATCTGTATATCTTTATTCTGAGAGTAAAAATAATACTTGGAGCATTAGCTAATCGCAGAGAGATAAGGAGAAGATTAAGGGGAGGGGGTTTCAAAAATTACTGCAGCCTTACTCCAAGAATCAAACTCTCTAATTTTTGGATGACACCAGTTTTGGGATAATACAATATGTTTACTTTTTTATTACTTTTAGAATAGGTAATACATTCACATTTTACTTTTTAAAAAAGATTTATCCATTTATTTGAGAGAGAGAGAGAGAGAGAGAGAGAGAGAACCAGCACAGGGTGGAGGGGGAGAGGGAAAGGGAGAGAAAACCCAAGCAGACTCCATACTGAGGAAGGAACCTGACATGGGGCTCAATCTCACATCCCTGAGCCAAAATCAGAGTTGGACCAGAGCCACCCAGGCACCCCCATTCACATTTTGAATATAAAACATATAAAAGCTTTATAAATACCCTTTTCCTTACCAGCTCTTTATCCAATCATCTCTATTCTTCTGATAGGTAATCACTATTATTGATTTCTTAATATCCTATCAGAGATTTTTTTAAAAAGATTTTATTTATTTATTCATGACAGAGAGAGAGACAGAGAGAGAGAGAGGCAAAGACACAGGCAGAGGGAGAAGCGGGCCCCATGCAGGGAGCCCAATGTGGGACTCAACCCCGGGTCTCCAGGATCACGCCCTGGGCTGAAGGCACCACCAAAGCACTGGGCCACTGGGGCTGCCCAGCCTATCAGAGATACTTTTTAATGCAAATAGAAGCCCACACAAATATATACTCCTTTTTTGACTCTTTTTTCCCAAAATCACCAGATACTACACATTTTGCTTTTACTCAATATAACTTAGAAATTTTCCATATCAATGTATCAGTTATGTCTTAATTCCTTTCTTACAGTTGCATAGTATTCCATTGTGTGGACACCATAGTTTATTTAATCAAGCCCTTGTCAATGAACATTTAAATTATTGGCAAATTTTTTTTCCATTACAACAATCTGCAGGTAATATCACTGTACTTAATTCATTTTGTGTTTGTATATCTGTAGCATAAATTCCTAAAAGTAGAATGGGATATGTATTTGAAGCTTTGATAGATATTGCCAGATAGCCCTTCATGAGAATTCTACCAATTTATATTCTTACCAGCAACATATAAAAGTGCCATTTTTTATGCAGTCTTGCTAGCTTAGTTTATTATCAAATCTTGGAAATTTTTCCAGTCTGTTAGGTGGAGGAAAACAGTCCCACTTCATCTAGTTTTATTTATTTTTTATTTTTATTTTTTTTTAATTTTTATTTATTTATGATAGTCACACACAGAGAGAGAGAGGCAGAGACACAGGCAGAAGGAGAGGCAGAGACACAGGCAGAGGGAGAGGCAGGCTCCATGCACCGGGAGCCTGACGTGGGATTCGATCCTGGGTCTCCAGGATCGCGCCCTGGGCCAAAGGCAGGCACTAAACCGCTGCGCCACCCAGGGATCCCTTCATCTAGTTTTAATTTGCATTTTTATTACCATGAATAAAGCTGGGCATGTATTTTTTCTACTTATTTAAGAATCATATGTCCCAATATCCATTGATGGATGAATGGATAAAGAAGATGTCATTGAAATAATACTTGACCATCAAAAAGAATGAAATCTTGCCATGTGCAACAACATGGAGCTAGAGAGTACATCATGCTAAGCAAAATAAGTCAAACATAGAAAGACAAATACCATATGATTTTATTCATATGTGGAATTTAAGAAACAAAGCAACATATGGGAAGAAAAAAGAAAGAGAAGGAGGCAAACCATAAAAGACTCTTCATTATAGAGAATACACGGAAGGTTGCAGGAAGTGAAGTGAGTGGGGGGATAGATTAAATGGGTGATGGGTATTAAGGAGGGCACTTGTGATGAGCACTGGATGTTATATGTAAGTGAAGAATCACTAAATTCTACTCCTGAAACCAATATTATACTATATGTTAGCTAACTAGAATTTATTTATTTATTTATTTATTTATTTATTTATTTATTTATTTATTTATTTTTTTTGCTAACTAGAATTTAAATAAAAACTTGGAATGGAAAGAAAAAAGAGCCATATCTATTTTCTTTTCTCTGAATACTCTGTATCTTTGTTAATTTCTTAATTGGATAAATGCCCTTTCATTTACTCTTAGTAGATTTGTAGGTACTATTTATATATTTAAGAGATTAGCCCTTTGTTTATGTTTCAAGTTCAGATATTTTTGCCTAGTTGTCACTTGTTTTCCAGTTGGCTTATTTTTTTCCCCCAGAAAAGTTTTTTGATTCTTAAAGAATGGATCTTATCAATCTTTTCTTCCATGGTTTCTGGATTTTGTGTGAATTACAAAGACTTTCAACACTCAATATTATAAAATAATTCTCTCAAATTTTTCGTTATTTATTTTACATTTAAATATTAAATCTATTTGAAATCTCAGGCTCCCTTTTAAACCATTTCAAACAAATATATCCTTGGGATAAGGTTGCTAAATTTTGTAAATAAAAATACAAATGGCCCATTAAATTTGAATTTCAGATAGGCAATGAGTCATTTTTAGTATGTGTGTCCCATGCAGCACTGTGGGCTTTGCTTGTGACTGACTTATAATAAATAGTGATTCATTGTTTACTTAAAATTCAAATTTAACTGAGCATCCTATATTTTACCTGACAACCATTGGGAGCCACTAGCCTATCTGCTTAAACATTTTAGATTAGTGTGATTCTCAATTTAGGCCATGTCAAGGCTCTACTCCTCTTCTTCATTTACCATATAAAAGTTTTTTAAAAAAATTTATTTATTTATTTATTTATTTATTTATTTATTTATTTATTTACTTATTCATTGGAGACACAGAGAGAGAGAGAGGAAGAGACACAGGCAAAGGGAGAAGCAGGCTCCCCACAGGGATTTAATCCCAGGACCCTAGGATCATGCCCTGAGCTGAAGGCAGAAGCTCAACCACTGAGCCACTCAGTCATCCCACCACTTAAAAGTTTAATGCTATTGGGGCACCTGGGTGGTTCAGTCAGTTAAGCGTCCCACTCTCTCATGGGTGGTGAGATAGAGCCTGCATTGGGCTCCTGGCTCAGCAGAGTCTGCTTCCCCTCCCCCTCTTCCTCCCTGCCCCCCTCCTCTTGCATGCCCTCTCTCACTCTCAAATAAATAAAATAAAATCTTTAAAAAAATAAAAGTTTAGTGGTATCATACAATGTCTGCATCCATCTCTTATAGGTTCTGGAGTTTATGTGCACGATCAGTATTAGACAAACTGAAATGAGTTTACTTAATTATGAATGAATGAATGTCTAGTTCCCTTCTGACATTCCAGGTGTGCTATAAGAACTACCCAGTGGCAGTGGAGAGCTAATTCCTTGTTTGGTTTGTTCTAATGAAACAATTGAGTTCCTAAGAATAATTGGTTACCAAAATAATTGTCTCAATTATCGTTTCAAGAAGCCAGAGTATCAGCATTTATATAGTAAGGCTATTTTTTTCTTACAGGAGTTTAAATAATAACATTTAAAAATTATATGTATATTCTGTTTAAATTGGTCAAAACCAAATCTAATGTCTCTTTTTACTGCTTTTGAAAACACGTAAGGAGTCTTATCTCCCTTAGCACTCCCATTATGATCAACAAAGCACAATGTTGAGATAATACTCCCCTTGCCTCCATAGATTGTGGACAAATCACAACTGTCATGATAGAGACTGTGATGTCATTGAAGCAGCAAGGTCCCAGTTATGTCACAACCAGTGGAGGACAGTATACTTATCTCTATCTAATTTACTGAATTGCATTTAATTAATCCACCAATTCATTCATTCAACAAATATTTCTTGAGTGCCTACTAACTGTTAGGTATTGTCCTAGGTGCTAGGTTGAACAAAACAGTCATGAACCCTGTCTTCGTGGGGCGTGGGGCTTTGTAGTGGTATGCTACAGCCAGCTCCTACTGACTGGTTGAAAGCCCATTGTTAAATTTTCAGGAACTTTGTGATCCTTGTAATCAGCAGTGGTGAGAGTATTTATATACGAAAATTGGCAAACACTACAAATCAGGGCTTTCTTTGTTGTTTCTTTTTCTCCTTCATTGCCCCTTTTATTTAAATGGAGAGCTGGTTGTTAAACACTGACCAGAGCGCCACTGAATTTACAGAGATGTCCCTTGTCTGAGTCATCCTTCCTGCCTCTCTACCACCACACAGGGCCCTGCAGCTCCAGTATACCTTGCTTTTCACAAAATATAGCTTCTTGGAATGTTGTGAAGGAATCATATTATTAAGATATAGTCGACACATGTTTGAGTGTTATTGGTTATCTGTAGAAACTCAGAGTGGGAACTTTAAAAGAAAGTTTTGCAATATTTAAGCAAATCCTTAGTTTATATTTACCTATGTAAGATGAGATAATAATAACACTTCACTCATAGGGTTGTTATGGGGATTAAATGAGGTACTATGTAGAAAGCACTTAGGGATGTGCCTGGCATGGTGTAATATAAAGTAAGCATCACACAAGTCAAGGTCCACCACGTTCTTAAGATGCATGATGTATGCACATAAATTTTCTTTGCAGTACTAATAATACGGAAGTGGGAAGCTTATTACTCCATTCAATAAGCTAAAATGATCTCTTTAATTTAAAAAGATCCTTAAAGGATTTAGATCTGGAATTGTAACTGCTGGAAGAAAGGGAGAACTCCATGTCCTTAGAGCCTGGAGAAATACTTCTTTTTGCTCTCTGGTAACATTAGGGCTTTTTTTTTTTTTAATTTATTTTTTATTGGTGTTCAATTTACTAACATACAGAATAACCCCCAGTGCCCGTCACCCATTCACTCCCACCCCCCGCCCTCCTCCCCTTCTACCACCCCTAGTTCGTTTCCCAGAGTTAGCAGTCTTTACGTTCTGTCTCCCTTTCTGATATTTCCCACACATTTCTTCTCCCTTCCCTTATATTCCCTTTCACTATTATTTATATTCCCCAAATGAATGAGACCATATAATGTTTGTCCTTCTCCGACTGACTTACTTCACTCAGCTTAATACCCTCCAGTTCCATCCACGTTGAAGCAAATGGTGGGTATTTGTCATTTCTAATAGCTGAGTAATATTCCATTGTATACATAGACCACATCTTCTTTATCCATTCATCTTTCGTTGGACACCGAGGCTCCTTCCACAGTTTGGCTATCGTGGCCATTGCTGCTAGAAACATCGGGGTGCAGGTGTCCCGGCGTTTCATTGCATTTGTATCTTTGGGGTAAATCCCCAACAGTGCAATTGCTGGGTCGTAGGGCAGGTCTATTTTTAACTCTTTGAGGAACCTCCACACAGTTTTCCAGAGTGGCTGCACCAGTTCACATTCCCACCAACAGTGCAAGAGGGTTCCCTTTTCTCCGCATCCTCTCCAACATTTGTTGTTTCCTGCCTTGTTAATTTGCCATTAGGGCTTTTTAAATGAAAAACTTTACCTTTTCCTGTCTTAGTGCTTTCCTTAGCGTTCTTTCCTAAGTGAGTTAAGGCTCTCTGAGTATGTCACACATGATCATGGTGTCCTTATTCTGTAAGGAGAGTGAAGAAGGGAGAGGGGACCAGACACCCTCTCATGAACTCTTCTAAACCTGGGATTTTGAAATCTAGAGTCTCACCTCTGGCAGAACCTCCCCATTCTTACAAAGAGGAAATATAATTTATTCCTGATTTATATCTTGATTTTTATACAGTAGGAGGATTTTCTCTCCCCATTGAAGGTAATTTTTCACATGCAGGTCCTATATGGATTTTGTTGGATTTATTCTTAAATTGTTGCTGTTGCTGTTGTTCTTCCTCTTTTTGGTAGTAGTATAAATGGTACTGTTTCATAATTCCATGTGCAAGCTGCTCATTGCCAGTGTATAGGAAAGCAACTACTTTTGTATACTGATGCTATTTCCTGCAACCTTGCTGTAATCACTTATTAGTTCCAGGAGTTTTTGGTAAATTTTTCAGGGTTCTCTATATTAACAATCATGTTACCGGCAAATAAAGACTGCTTGATTATTTCTTTCTAGTCAGTACATCTTTTACTTATTTTTCTGGTCTTTTGTATTAGCTAGGACTTCAGATAGGAGCCATGAGAGAGGATATCTTTGCAGTGTTACTGATCTTTGGGGGACAATATCCTGTCTCTAACCATGAAGTATGATGCCAGCTGTAGGTTTTTCATGTATACTCGTTTTTAGATTATGTGAGTTCCCTTATAGTTCTCATTTTTGGAGATCCACAGAATACAAATGGTTTGTTTGAATCTACTCTATTGAGATATTTGATAACATGGTCATTTCTTTTGGGGTAAGAGTGATTTGAAAGTATAGTGGGAAAGGACATTCCACCCTTGATTCCTATGATGACTAGTCCCTGAGTCAGCTCTGTGCTGCCTCCATCCTCCACCCCCTGTCATAAAACCAGGAATCTCCAGCAGCTGCATTTGGGAAAGAGTCAGCATGAGGTGGAGTGATGAACTTGCTTTTAAATCTGAAGAGCTGCCACTTCTTATCTGTGTGACCTTGGATGAATCATAAAACCTCATTTCTAAAGTCAGGGCCATACTTATTTTATAAAGCTGTGATGATGGTTTGAAATGATGCAAACTTTGAAGTACACTACAAATTTATCTTTTAGACTCTAAGTTCTTGGAGGGCAGGATCTGTGTTAGTTCATTTTTGTATCCCCTAAATAGTATGGGGCACAGTAAATGCTTAATAGACATCTAATTATTGTGTTATTATATTTATCTATCCCTTCAAGATCTCTTTGTTTGCCCCTGGGCTGTGCATGGGGGCCGGTGCAAGATTATGTGGGCTCTCACACTCAGGCTCTGTGACCTTGGACAAGCCATCCAAATTCCTTAACAAATAATTGGGCCATGTGTATGACTACGTGAGATGACCCAAGTATAGGATTCTGCAAAATATTGGCTCTTAGAAAACAATAAATGCTAGCTGTTATTTTTATTTGGAAACTTCGTTATTGAACTCGAGAGCTAGAGAGGGAAAACTATGAAGGTCTCAATTTGTCTGTGGTTGTTTTATGGTGTCCTCTTAAGGGAACTTTCTTGTTCACCATGGGTGGTCACGGAGGGCTAGAAGGAGGGGGGAGAGTGGTCCAACGCTGACTGCTGGCCCAAATTTCCATTTGTGCCAATTCACCAATTTTCTTCTTTTTCTGTCCACTAGGTGACAGTGTTTACTCATCTATACTACTCTGTTTAGGCCTTTCCACAAATCTTAATTCACAAGTAGCATGTTTTATTTGGGGTAATGGTGAAGGAAGGGGGTTACTGAATTAAGAAAG
The DNA here is from genome assembly GCF_053574225.1 of Canis aureus. NCBI lineage: Eukaryota > Metazoa > Chordata > Mammalia > Carnivora > Canidae > Canis > Canis aureus. The sequence goes on along the minus strand of NC_135641.1, from coordinate 20,254,805 downwards.
AAAATATAAATAAACTGACATGACCAACCTTTGAGGTATGATTAGGGGCCAGTAGTCACCCATGGTTTTTTGACTTTTATGGACTAGCTAGTTTCAAACTATTTTTAAACTGATTTTAAGAGCAACATGAAATTAGTTTCACGTTTCTTTGAAGAAATGAAGGAAAACATAGACTGTTCCCCTTCCTAAGCCTTCATGAAAGCAAAGGATGAAATGTTGGGTCTTTGAATGTAGAGTTGAGTAGATGCTCTTAAATGTCTGTGTTTCCCGCTCTTCTGTGATAGTTAATTAGGGCATGGACCACTAATAAGCAGCTGAAGCAGTTTCTAGGTTAAGCTTAAGTTGGGCCTTCAAATCGAATAAAAATTAGTCAGTGCTGAGAAGAACCCAAATGTAGTGTGCTCATTTGGGTGTAGAGTTAGCAGGCCCCCCTCCCCCCTTGCCTTTCAGGTCAGTTATGGTCCTGTTTCTGCCTTGCTTCATGGCCACATAATTAGAGGAAGCTGTCACTTATCTGGATACTTCCCACCCCCATTGATTCCAAAATGGCTCATGTAACTGTTGAATAGGAAAAAAAAAATCAAAATGATTTTCTTTCCTTGCATTTCCAGGCTATGAGCCAGGGAAGTGTGTCAACCATGTCGAACCAAAGGATCAAGAAATCAAAAATTTCATCCATTTACCTCAGAACTTGGAGGTCTGTCTTTTCTACTTACCACCTCTTCACTGCCCATTATAACTTTAAAATTAACTTGTTTATGCTGCTTGTTATGCTTGTCAATAGCTTATTTTTTATTTTTTTGGGAGGGTCCTCCGAGGTAAAATAACCAAAACTCTCTAACAAATATTTCCCAGTTCAGAAATTTCCTGAAGCTTTCCTGGTCCCTCTTGCTAATGAGCTCCAATTTTCTTTGCTTTTCTGTGTGTCTACCAGCATGCACCACCTTGAGTTGGTGTGTAATAAACAACTAAATATAGTCACAGTCTTGGCAGCCAACTTTTGGAAGGCTGTCACAAGGCCCCCTAAAACAGGAATTAAGCAGATTTAAAATGAACAGGCACTCTTCTTGGCTTGGGAAGAGAGGACATTTTCATATGTTGTGAGCGGTAGTTACCAGAATGTCTTCCATATATTTATGCCCCACTTTATTTAAATAACAGTAATAACTTTAATGATCGTTAGCAAAGCATTGTTAAATGCTCAGCACCCCTCTTTGAAATGGGACCTCTTCCATAAAATTCTCTATGTGGAACCAACACTGTGTAATCTGCAGTTGAATGAAGAGGTTTGGGGAGCAGAGCAGGTAACAGCAGCCTCTGCTAGCTGCGCAGAACAGTTGTGGCTGAAACATGCAGTTTGTTCCTTGATTTGGTGTAGAGCACCCATGACATCTGGGATTTGCTCACACACATTTCCAGCTTGCATGGTCCTCTGAGGAAGAAATGAGAGAGCAGAGAAAGAAAAAGAGGGTGACAGGAAAGAGAAAGGGACAGAGAGAAATTCAGGGCTGGCTTCAGCATATTTGAATTTTAACTTTCTCCTAAGTATCACAAATACTAATTATGCTGAATGTGTCAAATCGCGTCCTGTTTTTATAAATCAAACAAATGCTCCCAAGAGATAGGCGGAGGCCACCAAGCCCATTTCATTTATGACGCAAGCTGAATGTAAAGCTAGGACTCTGGGGGGGGGGGGGGGCGGTGTTAGGCTTTGTGAGTTTATTTAATTTTATGACATGTGCCTTGCACCTTCAATGCTACCTTGACATAAAGGCAGCAAGCTGTCATTTGAACAGTTAATATGGTATTAGGGAGAGCTATACCACTTTGTAGAAACATTGAGAATAAACAAATTGTTTCGAGGGACGTGGGTTGTAGTGCTTTTCTCAGGAAAAGTGAGAAACAGATCATGGTACGTGGATGATGTTGCTCTTATCAAGAACACCTGCAGATCTTTACCAAACTCCCCCGAAGTATTTGTGTATGATCTATGGGTGACAACACAATGGGGTTGCTTTGGGGGTGGGGGGGAAGATTTGCCATTATGTGTGACATCTGAGTGCTACAGACCCTCAGTGGTCCCGTTTTAGCTTTTGGAAGAAAGAAAATAAGTTTTTTGTTGTTGGTTGGTTTTCCTAAAGGGCCCTTGCTTTTCAAATCTTCAGTGATTTGTCACTGTTTACTAAATAGTGCCTAAACTGCGTGGAGGCAGAAGGCCTCTGGCCCTGTAGTGCCTCTTCCAGCCTTCGTGCTCCTGCTCCCTTGGATCTCACACGCTGGATTTGGCTTCCGGTCTTCCTGGAGCCCTGTCATTCTTCCTGGGAGGCTCTCCTGGGGTCTCCTCTCTAAAAACCATCTCTTGGCACCAGGAGCCTGCTCACCACTAAAAGACCAGTTTAAATATCACCTTCTTTGAGAAGTTTTACCTGATTCCCTCTGCCTCCTGGCAGAAGTAATCTTTCCTTTTTGGAACACTGTACTCCTTTATGGCATTTAACTCTTACTTTAGTTGGTAAGTACCTGTGGGAACAGCAACTTTCCTACCAAACGACAAGCTCCCAGGCACTGGGGATTAGATCATCTGCATCTGCCCCAGTGACCTGCACAGAATCATGTATAGAATATGTGGTCATTAAATATGTTTGGAGTAAATGAATGACATAAAGCATATACACTATCTTGAGGACTAATTTCAATGGCTGGGTCTAAGAGCTGATGGTATAAAATAAAATGTTGAAAATAAAGCAATTAGGAGTATATTTCTTTATGTAGGCTTTGCTTCAGTGCTCTTTTTCAAACAGTTACCTTCTTTCAGATGTGTTTGACACATAGTGGGTGCTCAGTCAACCAGCTCATAGCTGCTTGAATGCAGTATCACAGCAAATGAGCTTCCACAATCAGGCAAAGAGAGTTTTTAATCAGACTTTTTTGAATTTATGAACTGGAGAACAATCTTTCCAGGTTTACATGGAAACTGGAAAGCTTAAAAGGCAGAATGAATCATTTCCATTCTTGGTGTGCATGAATCTGTGGACTATTGACAGTAAAGGATGAAAAACATGCTTAAATGTAATATGAACTAACACTAACACTTATTGAGCATTTATGGTGTTGCCAGGCACGCCACTCACCAGTTTGCATGCATTAATTCATTTGGACTCCCAATAATTATGATTTCTATTTATAGATAAAACAAAACAAAACAAAACCTCGAGTCTTAGAAAAGAAAAGATAAGTAAGTTGCTCAAAGACATATAGCTAGTAAGCCGCAGAACCAGGAATCAAGCCCAGGTTAACTAACTCCAGTGCATGTACCATTCTGCCTCTTTGTGCACAGTTATGTCCTTCCAGAAGAGAACATAGTGTTCCTTGACTGATGTTAAAAATAGAAGTTTTTATTCAGTTCACACTTCTTCTCCATGACCTCGTTTTAAGATGAAGGAACTCATGCCCAGAGAGGTTAAGTCACTACGTAGGATCACAGAGCTAGCTGGAAGGATTAGACCATGGATATCTAGACTCCAAGTCTAGAGCACCCCCATTAGAAGACAATGTATTAGCACACAAATTTGGATACACATGAGTCTGGCTATGTTCTCCCAGACATAGGCCCTGGGTGCTGTGAAAGCCAAAGGCAGCTTGGCTCACCCTAGATGGTGTTAGTGCTGTCTGACTTATAGGGCATTCTGACTACCTTTCCTTTTGCTCATTAGTTATCCCAGGGGTACTCCTCTCAATCCAGTATATATGTCACTATTTATGACCAACACAATCAAGAGTGCTAAAGTTATCTGTTCATGCGCCAGACTGTGGGTAACTTTGCCCTCTGACATGACAACAAGGGTGTGAAGACCTGGCTGGATTTTGGTTGAGTGTGAGGTTTACTTTGCAGTGCCATTTGGAGGCCTCTCTGCTACTTGGGGACCACAGGTGTCTTAAATATCCACAAAGGATGGTCTCTTAAGGTTCAGGCACTTCTTCAAAGATGCCAAGATTGTGGACAGCAAAACAAAATAAACAAAGAGCAACAATGGTGACAACAACAATACAACACCACTGTAGAGTATCTGGAATCAGAAAGTCAGAGGACTGGGCAGCAAAGGGTCAAGACTGGAGGGTAAACCTTCCTTCCCAGTTAAGCAGGGGATGGCCTTTCTTGTGCTCCACCAGGTGGCTGATAAGGGCTTAATTTTCAGATGCTGAGATTTGAAATCAGAAAGAACTCTGCCTCTTGGTGTTGAGTGATCACAGAAAAGCTTACTTCACTTACTCTGTTTGGACCTCAGTTTATTTTATTTTTTATTTTTTAAATAAATTTATTTTTTATTGGTGTCCAATTTACCAACATACAGAATAACACCCAGTGCTCATCCCGTCAAGTGCCCCCCTCAGTGCCCGTCACCCTCTCACCCCCACCCCCCACCCACCTCCCCTTCCACCACCCCTAGTTCGTTTCCCAGAGTTAGGAGTCTTCATGTTCTGTCTCCCTTTCTGATATTTCCCACACATTTCTTCTCCCTTCCCTTATATTCCCTTTCACTATATATGGACCTCAGTTTATCTGTAAAATGATATAAATCTTATGGGGCTGCTGTGGCAATTAGGCTGGACTGGACAATGCAACTGAAGGCTCTTAGTAAATGCAGCACTGTCTGCACACCTGTTCTCCACTAATGACCAACTGCTGCATTTAGGAGGTCCACACTAAAATGAACATACATTCTGGGAGAGCAAACACATCTAGTTATTTTTATATTCACATTATCTTTTAAAACTTTAGTTTTATGATAAAGGATGACTCTGGGTAAATAGGGCATACATAGGTAGGGGTTTCCTTCAGTTGGGGTGAGTGGGAGGCAAGGGGAAGAATGAAGTGTCAGGAGCCAGAGCATCATCTAAGGGAGTATTTTAACAGCTACTCAATGGCCATGGGCTGGAGGTATAGATGAAGAATCTGAAGAGGTCTCAGGGCAAATATTTTTCATACCACCATTTGGCCCATGGCTGTCCTTTTGTGGGTGTCTGTTTTACCTCACATGGTCTTTCTTAGTCACTGGGCTTTCAAGCCGCTGATATCAAAATCCTGCAGTGACACAGCAACTGAGAGATCTTGTAGTTATCAGCTCACAGAGCCTGATATCCCAGTAGCAGGAACACTGGGTGTAAGGTAGATTGAAATGAGTTTTGATCAACCTTCATATCTTCCAATTGTGTTTCACAAACGTAGGACTTCTGTTGGGAGAGGGGACGTTGTTATATTTTATGTTATATTTTTCATTTTCAACTTCAGAGAGAAGCAAACCCCCATTACCAAGGTGATTTTGCCTTATGTATCAGAAAACTCCCAATATCAAACAGATGAAAATGTTAGTAATGACTCTAATATCTGCCCTGTATATTATACCTTTCTTGCCAGACTATCAAATAAAGATTTATAAAATCTTCAACTTGAAAGATAATTTAAACTACTTTTTATCCACTATACCTAATTTTTCCCTAATTGAAGATGGAGAGTAGCTTATTGCCTTATTTCTCTGGTGTTGCATTGTGTCATATTCACATTTGTATTCCCACCACCTACACCGTCCTTGGCACAAGGCAAGTGTGCAATTAGTGTTTGTTGGATGAATGAATGAAAAAATGCATGAGTGAATGAATGATTTTTGCTTCTAATTTACTCTACTGGTGTGTCTCCTTTTTAGTCAGAATGATTCTAGTTCTTTAATGTTTCATGAGGAATCTGCCTTCTTTTGAACATCTGAACCTTTTGATTGACTCTTTACTCAATCCTCTCAAAGTTTTTCATGTTCCTCTTTGGTCTGAAGCCCAGAATTGGAGATCAGTGAAGCTATCAGGTGAAAATGCTAAAATTCTTCCTCATTTACAGAGTGGAGTTTAAAAAAAAAAAGGAGTGGCAATAACTGACTAAGGTCTAGCTTGAAGGAGGTTTAAGATTAAGGGAATTAAGTGTTTTTGTTCTTTTGTTTTTGGTTTTGTTGGTTGTTTGTCTTGATGTAATGATGATAATATAGTTAAGACAAAAGTCTTTTTCTCTTGGAAATACTCAAGCATTTCCAGATGAAACGTTATGGTGTCTAGGCGTTGCTTTAAAAAGTATCAGCAGGAAAGGATAGGGGGAAATTAAGGCAGTATAGATGAAGCAAAATACATTGATAATTTTTGAAGTTGGGTTAATTATACTGTTCCCTCTGCTTTTGTGAATGATTTTTTTCATGATGTGAAGTTAAGAAAAATGTATGTTGACAAATGTACTTATTCTAGATAGGAATAACCAGGATGCAGAAAGGTGAGGAGGCATGCCTAGCATCATGAAGCTAGATAATAGAGTCCTTGGACTGTAAAGCAAGTCCTCTCCCTCCCACTCAGATGTACTTTCCAACATGCTATGTGTTAGGTCAGCTCATCGTGCACTCCCTGTAGACATTACTCGTGTTATCATCATCCTGCTAATGATAGGTTCGGCAAGCAAAGACCATTTATCTATTTATTTTTAAAGATTTTATTTATTTATTTGAGAGAGAGAGAGTGTGTGTGTGTGTGAGAGCTAGAGTGGGGGAGGGGCAGAGAGAGAGAGAGGGAGTGAGAGAATCTCAAGCAGACTCTGAGCTGAGCATGGAGGCCAACGTGGAGCTTGATCTCACAACCCCGAGATCAATCTCATGACCGTGAGATCATGACCCAAGCCTGAAATCTGGAGTTGGACTCCTGACTGAGCAATACAGGTACCCCTACAAAGTCCACTTATATGACTCCAGTCTACTTCCAACTTTAGCGTATTGTCCCTGTGATTTTAATAAGTACAAAGATTTTCCCACCCCATGTAACAATCAAGAGTAAATGATATTGATATAACTCCCTTCTATGGCATTCTTAGGGACTCAAATAAAATATTAACAGAATAAAACAGACAACATATGTGCGAGGAATTTCAATGGATGAAGAGTCACTAAACATATTTAAACTTTTAAATAAGAAATCGCACACTGCAACAGAATCTAAATAATGTCCCAGAAGTAATTGCTAATTTAAGTGTGCAATAAAATGATAACATGTCTTGATAGGGCTCTGGACTGCAGAGTCTGTGATAGCATCCAGCAGGTTGGCAGCCATCCAAAGCTGAGAAAGGCTTCAAGTTTGGAACATCAGTAGCCAAGATCACATCAGGAATTCACCTGGGCCCAGAAAACTCAGGGTTATGTGGCTTTGCCCGTATTACTTTCGATAAAGAAAGAGTAAGCATATCTTCGTCTGGAGGAAAGGAATAGGGATGGGTCTAAAGAAGGGAGGGGGTAGAGAATTGTGTGTATCAGGATGGAGGGGTAGGTGGGAGGGAGGAAATTGTTCTGCTATGAGCTCATTCAGGTGTAGCTCTAAGAAAAACTCCATGAAATGGTTAAGCAAACTATCAAAGTGATATAGCCCAGAACATAGGTTTGATAGTAGAAAACCTAGCTCAGGTGACTTAGTCCGGGTGAGAAGAAGTATTTCAGGGAGTGCCTAACCAAGGGCTCCATTCAGAACCAGGGAAGACCACATGTAAGATATCTCTGGAAACTAGTTAAGTGCCATAAGGAGATGGAGTCACTAAGAGGGAATTTCTAAGCTATTGTGGAATTTAGATAGCACTCACTTCCTTAAATAGGTTTCAAAACATTTTTGGATTAGATGAAAGACATTTTCTTTGATTCATATTTCACAGGCAAGACATAGGTATTTTGTTCATATTTTTCCCTGCCAGAATTAATTCTCTTTGCTTACAAGATGCATGTCATCAGCGTAACATTGTTTTTTTCCCCCTCATTTTTTTAATTGTATCTTCCAATTCCCAGGGTGATATAAAACTTTTGAAGAAGTTAAAGTGAACTATGGATTTCAATATTAAATGAGCTTCTCAGTGAGAACCAGTTAGACATGAAAGCATACTTCGAAGTGAATTGTGTATTCATTTAAAGTTTAGGAAAAAAATAAAAACAAACCCTGCTCCACCTCCACCCAGCATGTGACTCCAGGTCACCACCCTTGAAACATTGTGCTTTTGAGCTTTTGACTGAGTTTTGCTTCTGAGCCTAAGAGAAGTGTGTGGCAGATGTTGGGAGGCAGTTGGGGATGGGGGTGGGGTGCAGGGATGAAGGGGTTGCCAGATGTTGAGCGGGAGGGTGTAGTGTGAGGATGAAAGCCTGCCAGATGTCTCTAGTGCAGAATGTTGGGGCACCTGCTTTCCATGATCTTCAGAAGATGATTTATATCACAGCAGTAGGATCTCATAAATGTCCTACCCCTCCTCAATAAATACGGAGTCCAGGACTCCTACAACTGTTTTCTGCATGATTTCTTGCTTTGGATTGTCTTTTTAAAAATTCAAGTTAAGAGTTACATGAATGAAAATACACAATCAACCAATATACTCATTTGTAAATAAAAGAGGTTGGGGGGGTGCTTTACATTTGAATCTGTTGTTCTAAATTATAAAGACAATCACCTTTTATTTTCTATTTATTTTATCCTTCCAATAAGGGATGATTTGCTCATCTCTCTTCTCCACAATGAATTTAATAGATTTATTCATCAAGTTTTCTAAATTTAGACACCAAACTGATGTTTTTCTCCCACTGCTTAATTTTATTCTTAGCAGCACTTACATAAAGCCAGGCACTGAAAGATATGGCAAAATTACTAACTTGCTGTGACCTGGAATGCACTGATAGAATAAAATAACAATAATAAAGATTGATGTACCAGAGAGACTTAATACCAAGCGCTCCTAATGAAATCAGTTTTATGCTTATGTTTTTTTTTTTTTTTTCCCTATAGGTTACGTATTTCCTGTGGCTTTTAGGAGTCTAAGTTTTCTTTGTGATGCTTGGGATAGGCTCAGTTCTTAGGCTAATAGATGGGCCACACAAAAGAAAATATGTGGATCTTATCATATCTTTGGATTTGAGGAACCTTTAGTGTTTTCCAGGACTAGATTTGATTTCAAAGGTAAAATTTCTCACTCTGATCTTGTTTGAAAGGCTTAGAAATAATGATATTTGTGGACTTGAAGAGTGACCCAAGAGACTGGGGACATTAAGAGAGAAGCTGCATTTGTCCCAGTGGCCTCCCAATCTTCAGAAAGCCAGGGCTTGTCATTCACCATGGACCACAGTTAGCAGTGTTGATGACTGTTCCTCTGAATTGCACTGACATTCATGCACTTGGTAAATAATCACTGAGCACCTAGTAGGTACCACTCTGCTAAGTTCTGGGAATATGTGGTGAAAAGAGTCCTTTCTTTTCTTGGAACCCCTCAGGTACTAGGGAAGACAGACATTGAACAGATAATTGCTCAAATAATTATTCACAATGTGTGCTATGAGAATAAGAAGATAGAGTAGTGGGAACTTTGACGGCTGTCATCAGATAACCATGGAATGTATTGCTTTATGACTTGGCAAAATGGTCCCTCATTTAGGGTCACCAGGTGAACTACTGGCTTGGTTGGGTGAGTACGTTTTCAATGTGATGGTGTGCAAGCATTCTGTCAGGTGGTACTTTTTAAAGTACCATCAAGAAAACAAGAAAATTCATTTTTAGCCTGCATTCTAGTTTTTCTGGGGGGTAACCCCAGAGTTGAAACTTATCTTCCTATCCGGGCCCTGTATTTTTAAAATATAAGCTTTTAATTTTAGAATAGTTTTAGACTTATAGAGAAATTGTGAAGGAAGTACAGAAAGTTCCCGTATGTTCCATACCGTTTCCCCTGTTAGTAACTTTTTACCTTAGTATGGCACATATGTCACAACTAATTAACCAATATTGATACATTACTATTTTTAAAAAAGATTTATTTATTTGTTTCAGAGAGAAAGAGAGAGCGCCCAAGTTGAGGGAGGGGCAGGAGAGAGGGAAAGAAGAGGACTCCTCGCTGAATGAGTCTGATGTGGTGGGGGGCCCACCCCAGAAATCCAAGATCATGACCTGAGCCAAAATTCAGAATCGGACACTCAACAGACTGAGCCACCCAGGTGCCCTGATACATACATTACTATTAACTAAAGTTCAACCTCTTATTCATATCTCTTTCTTTCTTTTTTTTTTTTTTTTTTTTTTTTTTTTTACCTAATGTTATTTTTGCTCGAGATCTTGTCTGGGATACCATATTACATTTATTGGACATATGTCCCTAGGTTCTTTAGCTATGACAGTTTTTCAGACTCCCCTTGTTTGTAATGACCTTCACAGTTTTGAGGAATACTGCTCAAGCATCTTGTGGGATGCCCCTTTACTGCCATCTGTCTGATGGTTTTCTTGTGATCACAGAGGGTTATGGGTTTTGGGGAGAAGGACTACAGTGGACACCACTGTTGATGTTGACCTTGATCACCTGGCTGCAGTGCTGTTTTTAAGCTTTCTCCACCGTGAGGTTACTCTTTTCTCCCTTTTCCATAATGTACTATTTGGGAGAAAGTTACCATATGCAATCTGCACTGAAGGAGTGAGGAGTTACGTTCCACCTTCTTGAGGGCAGAGGTTCCAAACATTATTTGATAGTCTTCTGCATGGGAAATTTGTCTATTCTCTCTTATTTATTTCTTTATTTAGTTGTTTTTTTAATATCAGTATGAACTCATGAATATTTATTTTATTCTTTGGGTTCTAATCCATTACCACTTTATTTTACTGCTCAAATTGTTCTAGCTTTGGCCATAGGAAACTCTTTTGGTTGACACTTGTGCCCCTTACACATACCACATCACTGTGCATGTGTGTATTTTCATTTTGTAATTTTTTTTGGAGTACTTCATTACTTTCTGACATTACAAAGTGCTCCAGGATCATCTTGCCTATTTTCTGTTTTGGTCCTAGCCTCAGCATTTCTCCCAGAAGCCCTGGTTTCTTTTATTGGAGGATGGTATTAGAAACCAAGACCTGTCTGGGTGACTCAGGTTTATTTTCCACACTACAAATTATCTGTGAAATAGTGACTGAACAGTAATGTGGAGAGGAGAAGGAAGTCTGAGTTCCCATATATTTCCTACTTATTAACTGCAGAGCTCAAATAATTTAACCTCTTGGGAGCTTACCTTTCTCATCAACAAAGTGGGTGTAGTATTGCTTACCCTGTAGGGTTGTTGTGAGAATTTGGAAAAAAAAATTATAATGGTTCTGGCATTTAGCATCTGCTCAAAAAGTCATTTCTATGGAGCGGTAGGTCCATATGGGTGTCACCACCCCAGAGTTGGCTGAACACCAAGGAAAATAAATGTTTAATTTTTTAATTGCATAAACAAAACCATATTATCCATGAAGGAAATTAAAAAAGGAGGATGTTTTACTTACAATCCTACTACCCTAACATATGTTCCCCTTTAGTCCCTGTCATTATGTACTTATTTTAAAAATATTTTCATCACATTGTATATAATAGAAATAATGTTTTACTGTTGTGTATCCAGCAATAATAAAATAGCAGCCCTTACTCAGTGCTTATCTGGTACTCAACTCTCTACTTGGATTATTACAATCTCCATTTTATATTTGAGGAAACTGAGGCACAGGGGAGGTTAAGCCCTTTCCACAGGGTACATAGCCAAGGAGAGAGAGACAGGATTTGAACCGAAGCCTGTCTGATGCCAGAGCTTGAAACCCTTAATCATTATGTTGTATTTTCCTTTTTATGCAGCTACACATACATAATCACATGTACACACAGATGCATATGTTTTCATTTCTTTTTTTTTTTTTCATTTCTTTATGCAGCATATACTAAGCATCTAGCATGCCACAGGCATTGGATGATGTTGGTAATGAAAAAATGATTTTTTCATAGTCGCTTTTTTTTAAAGTGCTCAGGAGTTTATAGGAGATGTCACATACAGACAAATGACTGCAATGTGATGCTCTGTGTAATAAATGCTATTGGAGGATACAGAGTTCCGTGTTTGGAAAAAAATCTGCCCAGTGACACCAGGAGGAGTGTGATGGAAGGGGTGACATTTGAACTGGGACTTGAAGGTTGGGCCAGATTAAAATAGCTTTGTGGATAGTAAAGGCATTTCAGCCAAATGAGATAGTAAAAATAAAACTGTAGAGGCTTGTGATAGATTAGGTCACTGAACAGCAGGTATTCATTTTATTCCCCAGACCGCTTTCTTGCATGGAGCATACTCCCCTATCCTCGGTGACTTTGGGCTTGGCCTTGTGACTTTCTTGAGCCAATGGAATATGGATGGAAGTGTCATCATGCTATTTGTGAGTCCAGGCTTCTATCTGGAAAGAGCATGTCTCAGATTGCTTCTTTAGCCTGGGGCCTGGAATGACAGTGCACATGAAAGCCAACTTGAAAGTGGCCTGGCGTGACTCCAGCCTGGCCCAGATGAGCCCAGCTGACATCATGAAAACTTCAGCAGACATGCAAACCTGTCAGTGCAAAATAAATGCCAGTTATTATAAATCCCTGAGATTCGGGGTTAGGGGGTGGTTTGCTATGCAGCACAATCTCAGCAAAAATCTGATTAATACAAGACCAGAAAGGATGGGCCAAATTAGAAGAGAAGGTAATTGTCCAGTTTGGCTGAAGATTACACATGCATGTCTGCACCTGTAAAAACAGAAGGATTTTTTTTAATAAATGTATTTTTTATTGGTGTTCAATTTGCCAACGTACAGAATAACACCCAGTGCTCATCTCGTCAAGTGCCCACCTCAGTGCCCGTCACCCAGTCACCCCCACCCCCTGCCCAAAATAGAAGGATTTTAACTTAAGACATGAAAGTGAGTAAAATGACTCAGATTTTTGGTTGCCAGAATAGCCAAGATGATTTTACAGACATCGTAAATAGGATTTATGAAAAATCTACAAAGTTATGAACCTGGAATAAAAGCACAAAGTGTCTTTGGTACTTTTTCTTCTCTCCCTTGTCCCTTTTGTGGGACCCAGCACATGTCCCACATTAGGGACATGGGTCTTCTCTCATAGAACCTTATCAATTGAGTAAGATAGACATATACACAGAAAACACAAGGGGAGTTCTTGCAAATGGGAAAGCTATGGGATTTAAGGAAAAGGAGGAATCCGATACCACTTTAGTTTAGTGACATAAAAGACATCTAGTAGCAAGGGGTTTACCATGGCAGTATGAATGGTACAATTCATTCATAAATACCTTCTCTTGAGACCAGGTGGTTACTAAAGGTTCTCTACTCTCTCTACTTTTCCACCTTCAGGATCCAGGAATATAAATGCATATTGTTGATCGACAAGCCACCTGAATGCTTAGCCCAAGGTAAAGCCCTGGTGGGAGGAAACAAAATATTTTAAAAGCAAAAGAAGTATGGAAGAAAACAAATTGAGTGAATGGGTGGCTCTGTGGGAAAGGACCACGTGGGCATGGCTTTTGTGAAAGCCCTAGGATCTAGAACGGGAACATGCTGGGGCCAGCGTTGGGTGGAATGAATAGAGAGGTCTTTCTTAACTATCTGCTCCTCTGGACTCGGGTTGGAAGCTGTCTGTCCAATTTCCTTCTGATTTTGCTGTGCTTTGCTGTCTGTAAGACATTTGGTGATGGGCAGTGCCATCCCTGTCTCCTACTCACAAGTCACCCATATATCATCCTGCCCAAAGAGCTTGTCTTCTCTTTGCCTTCAGGACATGCCCTTGGATGGTGTGTCTCCTTTATGAGACATACTGGAGCCATTACTTTTCAGCAAATGGATTCCATACGATGGAGTACATCCACAACCATAACTTCCCTTTGGCTTAAAGATAAGGAAAAATTTGTGACCATGGTACATGATTCTGAGGTGTTTCTAGCAATGCCTCAAGCTCTAGTGGATCAACCCTTATTCTGTCCAGGGTGGGCAAGAGAAACATAGCTCCTCCAGCTGAGTTCTAATTGAGAGGCTCCAAACCCCTGTACTGGTGCGACCAGAGGGACCCTGACTGTAGTCATAAACCGGCTCTGTAGGAAGCCTTGCCACTTAAAGATCTACAAAACATAGTTCAGCAACATTTGTTAGACACTTGCTCTTTGATAGGCATTGTAGTAGGCATAGCAAAGGGCACACAAAATGAATAAGACCACTTCTCTCCTCCACGGGGGTTTATAATTTAGTGGAGAATTAGATAGGCACAGAAGCAACACAAGGATGTGGGAAGCTGAGTATTAAGACGAGTTTGAGCATGGGCCAAATACAGAACCACCCAGCCTCTAGGTTCAAATTGGAACACAATGTAACAGAAATCCTGTCCTGGCCACATGGAATGTCAAGAAGCAGTCCGGATGGAGAGGACTGATTTAAAACATTACCTAGCAGGGTGGTCAAAGCTGAGGTATCCTACACTGGTTTGGGGAGAGAAGAACAGATCCACGTGGATAAAACTTCCTCTTTTTAATGCCTCACTTCAGCAATTTTACTTCCTAACTTCCTTTTTTTGTTTCACTTCCCAGAGGCACTGTTTAGGAGGCCTCCAGAACATTCTTTGAATGGGAATGAAGGCAGTATGATTCTAGTGGGCCTCAGATCAGCGGGTTTATAGTTTTAAAAACAAAACTACTGCACTCACCATGAGCTGGTTTGCCTTTGGACTCAGTAGAAGTGAGGACCCCTACTCTTCCGCCATCTTGCCTTTCTTGGATTCAGTGTAAGTGAAGGTAGCTTTCCTTTCCTCTAAGTAAAAGTTAGCCTTCTTTCAGCTTCAATGAGTACTCATCTTGGAGATCTGGTAGCAAAATACCACTTGCTAATGGTTCATTCATTTTTTCCTTAAGTGGAACAGTCTTGGAAGACAAGCCTGGGAATTTGGCATATAGGCTGGGAAAACAGACAGGGATTTGGGCAGCAGCTGTTTTTAATGTGTTTGGAGACTACATATGTACTATGTAGAGAACACATTGCATTCGGTAAGATCATAAAATATGCATGTGAGTGTGGTAAGAACATGACAATAAAAATGGTGCTGCCAACACAGTGGGAACACTTTGTTATGCTGGCTCAACCCTGTGGCTCCATGTCTCAGAACATGGCAGCCAGGCTATATTCGTTAGAGCTGAGATTTGTTGTGTTCTAACACCATAATTCTCTGTCTTTTCCATATGATTAATATACAACACTGACAGAATTGTTAGTGATAACTTCCAATGTCTGCAGAAAACTCAAGGCTGCATCCTAGATCTATGGAAATATTTAAGGATGACATAGTTAAGGACAAAATCTTTAGGTACAGGTAATTTGCTGAAAAGAAATAAAACTTTGAGAGGGGAGGGTCAGTGGTATCATCATTAAAACTACATGAGGTAAGCAATCTCTTGAACTCTCAGGGCACCTAAAAAGCCCTCTTTTTATGTTAATAAACTTTAAATTTTGACACAGTTTTAGATTTACAGTGAAATTCCAGAGATAGTACAGAGAGTTCCCTTAAAATCCCTCAAGCTGGGATCCCTGGGTGGCTCAGCGGTTTGGCACCTGCCTTTGGCCCAGGGCGCGATCCTGGAGTCCTGGGATCGAGTCCCACGTCGGGCTCCCGGCATGAAGTCTGCTTCTCCCTCTGCCTGTTTCTCTGCCTCTCTCTCTCTCTATGTCTATCATGAATAAATAAATAAATAAATAAATAAATAAATAAATACATCTTTAAAAAAAAATCCCTCAAGCAGTCTCAACCTTCCCTAATGTTATGATCTTACAGTATCATGTTCCCTTTGTCAAAAATAAGACACCAATACTGATCCACTACTATTAACTCTAGACTTTGTTTGGATTTCGCCAGTTTTTCCATTCATGTCTTTTTATCTGCTCCAGGATCTAATCGGGGTACTATATTCCATTTATTTGTCATGTTTCCATAATCTCCTCTGGTCTGGGACAGTTTCTCAGTCCTTCCTCGTTTTCATACCTTACAGTTTTGAGGAATAGGAATAGGAGTATTTTGTATGATGTAAAAAAAAAAAAAAAAAAAAAAGGCTGTGTTTTAAGATGAGGCCTGAAATTCTCTTGTTTGGGAGAAATCGATTTGTGTTGGGAGGCCTGAGAGGAAAACTGATGGATATCAGGGGAGAGAAGGCATGGAGAAGGATACTGTACCTCCCCTCACTCTCATCTGCTCAGGGTGAGGAAGAGCACCAGAGGACTGTGGGTAGTCCACTATATTTGAGAGCTATTCCTGGAGTCAGTGGTGTAACCCCACAACACATCAGAGTCACTTGGGAGCTTTTAAAAATACTGATGCTCAGGGGTGCCTGGGTGGTTCAGTCAGTTGGGCGGCTGATTCTTGATTTTTGGCCCAGGTCATGGTACCAGGGTTGTGTCAGGCACCAGGTTCAGCGTGGAGTTTGCTTGTCTCTCTGCCTCTGCTCCTCCCCCTTCTCTCTCTCTTAAATAAACAAATTCTTAAAAAAAAAAAAAAAAAAAAAAGATGCCCAGAATTCACCCCAGACCAATGAAATCTGAATTTTTGAAAATGTGACTCAGACATGGGTAATTTTTCAACAGCATAGCAGGTGATTCTAGTGTGCAGCCAGCACTGAGAACTGCAGACTTAGCAGTAAAGAACATATTTGCCTAAGTACCCTCGACACAGCCATGGAAAAGGTGGAGGCCCCAGCTATGCCACTAGGATTTGGGGTTTAAAATCTTGGCAGAGTATTTTTCTCATAGATCTAATTGGCTGTATTATTCTACTGACTTTTTTCTCAACTAGCTTGAAAACTGTGTGCTATGGAGTGGTTTTGTGCCTGAAATCATCAGTCTGACATGAGGCTAAAACAAGTGAGTTGTGGAACCCTATTCCCTACTTCATTCATATCCTGCTTTCCTGCTTTTAGCTATCTAGTGATTAGAGCTGACTATTTGGAGGTGCTAATCTATCACACAGATAAAGATACTGGACTGGGAATCAGGAAGCAGGTTCTAAGTTTTTTTTTTTTTTTTTTTTTTTAAGATAGTCACACAGAGAGAGAGAAAGAGGCAGAGACACAGGCAGAGGGAGAAGCAGGCTCCATGCACCGGGAGCCCGACGTGGGATTCGATCCCGGGTCTCCAGGATCACGCCCTGGGCCAAAGGCAGGCGCCAAACCACTGCACCACCCAGGGATTCCTAGTCTTAAGGTTTTAAAAGCCATTTGACCATTGGCTAGTCAAGTCATTTAATTTCTCTGGAACTCAGGGCACTCACAGAAAAATGAAGGGTTTGAAGTAGGTCACTACTGAGAGCTCATCTGTCTCTAAAATTCTATGATTCTCTTAACTCACAGTTTGTCACTTTCTAAATATTTTGAGTGAACCACTTAATCTTAGGCCTCATTTTCCCATCTGTGAAATAGGACAGGGATGCCTCACCTCAGGGTCACTGTGGGCACTAATTGAGATCCTTCTTTGCAAGGTGCTCTTCAATCCTAGCTGTAATGTTTTCTGAAAAGGGGGTGATTGTTCCCTCTCTTGGAGATCATTGTATCACTAGTGCATCTCTTTCACCCACTATGTGAGTACCTCCAAGTACTCAGTAAGTATTTGTGGACTGAGTAAATGGCATAATTTGAAGATTAAACGTAGTCAACACAGCAGTAGGTTGAACAGTGGCTTCTCATTAGAGTCACCTGAGGAGCTTTAAATATCATAACTCTTCCATTGCATCAAAGACCAATCAAATTAGAAATCTCTTGGGATGGGATCCAGATGCTATTTTTTTTAAGGTTTCCAGGTGATTCCCTGGACTGAGAACCACTGTCTTGCCAGGGCCAGTTCTTCTTGCTCAGCAAATTGAAGAAACAGAAGATGGCTGCCCAGTCCTTGAAGGATAAGCACTGTATCTTTATTTCTGTCTCCATCTACCACAACACTTAGCACAGGTGCATGGCAGGAGCTCAACATGAATTTGTTGAATTGGATGGGCTTAAAAAAATTTCCAGCTCACCATTTCCTCCCTCAGCCATGTCACTCACTATGGGATACAATGTGAAGAGCAGGTGAAGTGGAGGGTTCTAATGTATGTTCCCCCTCAACCAGAGTCTCACTACAACACAGGGTTATTTTTTTAATTTTTTAGGGTTCATACTATTTAATGAGTCTGGTTTGAAATTGAGCCTCCCTCATTCCACCCCCCACTCTGTGGCCCCACGCTGGTCCAGTGATGCAATCCTACAGCAGATCAGTGTGTGTGTGTGTGTGTGTGTGTGTGAGCTGGAGAGCCAGGTAGGTGTCAGCATGAAGGTGGTGGTGTTTTCTGTAGCTAGAGTCACTGTGAAGAACCCGGCACACGTCACTGCTGCAAGGTGTTTCACCCACTGACCAGAAGGCATCAGATTTGATCTCACTCCCTTAGGTTCTCATTGCTTTATTTATCTTCATGCTAAGAACATAGTTTTAAAAAGATTCTGAGATGCTCTCCTTATTATTAATACAGGTGCTTACTTAGTTCCAGATAAATACAGAGCCCCCCTCCCTTTTTTGAATGTGTTGTAGCTTTATATGAAGCTAATGGAGCAAGGCAATGCTCAAACGTCAAATTAAACTGCACAGCTCTGTAATCACTCAGACTGACATGGCATAAAAGGATAATTAGTAGTTCATTACATGGAACATTGTTTGTTCAGCTAAATTGATTTCTCAGCTGCCCATGTTTTCTGTTTACTTAGTAAGCGCTCCACTGCACATTTTTATTTGAGAGCTAGGAAATCCCTTTCCCTGAACTTTTTTTTTTTTTTTTTTATCAGTGTAGTTTTAAAATATAATTTGCTTGAGCTAGGTGAACCTCCGAATGACACACAGGTGTATGGTAACAATTCTGAGTGTGGATTGATGCTCGGAACATAAAGCCGGCTGTGGTCAGAAACCTGTGAGACTACCTAAAGGCCGGAACATACCCAGTGGCTTTGTACCTAGAAATGCTTTTGTGGCTGTTTGCTTTTCAACTTAAGAGTGAACTCCCCTCTCAGAAAGGGAGGGAGGGAGAGCGAAATTGGAATAGACACCTAATCCCTTGCTGTTCAAAGTGGAAATTTTCCAACAAAGTTTTTCTTAAACCCTTCATGTTGCCTGTTAATGCCAATATAAAGGAAACAGTGGCTGTTTTAGGATTTCCTGCAACCCTGTTCACCATCGGCAGGATTTAGAAAAAAGGCTAAATGCTAGCTTTGAAACTTTCTGAAATTGCCCCCTTACCAAGATAATGTGCATTTGCTAGGTAGGTGTAGTATAGCTATCCATGGCACATGCCCCTTGGTTCTTTCCATATCCTTTGCACTTCTCTCTGGCAAGTGAGGCAGCCACAGAGATCTTTCTGGACAAATATAGTCATTCAGATGCGTGGTCTTTGACTCCATCAGCATCTACCTCCTAACATGCAGCTCACCTGGGTTTTGCCATTGGCTCGCTTGGCTCAGCTTGGCCAATGGGTTAATGCATTGAACTAAATGACCTTGGAGTTTTGATAGCCGCAAGGAGAGGAGAGAGGACAAGTCTGCAGCAAGTTCAAGCCTTGAGCGATGTGTCAGGCTGAAATCCTGGGCAACATGTCAGGCTGAAAGTTCTGTCACAGAGAAGTTTGTTTCCCAAAAGATTCTCAAAATTAACTAGGCTTTGCTAGTCCTTGGAGGAACTTAGAAATCTGCTTTTGGTTAGACATCTACATCGTCTGTATTAAACGGAGAAGGTGAGTCTTTGAGAGGGGAGGGAAGGACTTTTGAGGCCGGGCAAAGAAAAACTCAGTGGCTCACTCTGGTTAGGTATTCTTTTAACATAGACTCTGGTTAAGTATTCTTTTAAAACAAATATTCTTTCAAAAGTAATAAAATTCTTTTAGTGTGCAGCTGGGGTTCACGCTAAGGGAACAAAAAAGTGTATTAAATTCCACAGCAGCCAAGTTCTGGGTTTCTTTCCTTGGCCCATTAGAGGGCTTTTATAACATAAACACAACATATTGAGCAGGCGTCTCTCCCTGATATTAATGGGAGGAAATAGAGCCTGCGTGAATGCAATCCATGGATAATCCCCAAGGCTCACCTTCGCTTTTTGATTTAATCTTCTTTCCTAGCAACGTTGTTAGGTGCTGGACTCAGAGTTGAAGGTATACACAGAGGAAGAGCATCCTGACTTTTGAAGAGAGCATGGACATCCTCTAGTTGAATTCTTAGCACACAAAAACCCAGCAGAAATGTGAAATTTGAAAATTTCAGTTTGCAATACCATTTCAAAGGTTTTTCTCTACAGACAGTAATTTGGGGGTCAAAGTCCCAGGCAGGCCATTCCCTTGTAGGCTTTGAATGTGGAAACCAGTCAGTGTGAAGATCTGTGGTTACCCCATTATAGAGTGGGACCTTGCTCTGGTTAAAACAACGATAATGAATGTGCTGTTGTGAACTGCAGCCCTGCCTTGTGGCCGGCACCATGCTATGTATTTTACCTCTGCCACTGTAGTATCTTCCTTCCCGGCTATAACTGCGGGCTGCCTTTCCCTTCTTGGGCTAGCCTAGTACTCTAAGTAACGACAACTGGGTGGAGACCAGTATCAGACTGGCCTTTATGCCTGAGCACTACCTGGTGCTTGCCCACCTGTCTATCCTCTTTACATCGTGTAAAACCCTTGGTTTCTCTTGGTTAGGGTGTGGACCTTCTGACTCCCCTCTGTCATCCCCTATCTCATTTCTCCTATTGCTGTTTTCCCTAATTTTTGTCAATCAGATTAGCTGTCATTGATACCTCCGCCCCCCAGTCTCTACCACTAATGGGGAAATGTGGGCTCAAACCCAGCCCAGTCCCTAAGCTGATGCCACAAAAGCTGAATGCATGTAAGCAATCCTCCCCAACTTGCTCATGCAGCAATTCTATTAAAGTTCTATTGGTCAGAACTGAATTATCTAGATGTTTTGATGCAGACCTCTGGGTTTTTGTTTTTCACTAACTTCTTGGCTGCCAGAGATCCAGGAACTGCTTCTCTAAGGGCACGTCCTGGGCTTCATACATCTGTCTCATCAACTACATTCAGGAAATTCAGTTGTGTGGTCTCCCTTCAGGGAGGCTCTTGCATTGGCCCAAGACACAGGGCCAAGACACATTCTGCCCAGATGGCTCTTGTGGATCCCTGCTATAGTCACTTTTTAGCTTCCTTCACACCAAAATCACTTCATTTTTCTCCTCTCTCACTAGCTGTTTCTTTGCCCTCTCTTCCTAGCCTCTAAGAGTTGGGGAGACTGAGACCAGTGCTGGGCCAGCCTTATTTCTTTTCCTGCTCTTTCTTTCCTTCTCTCCTCTGCTTAGGTGCCCCTCCTACTTGGCTCCATGGTTCCAAAACCCACCTGGACATGCTGATATCTCTCCATGTAGTATTTCCTAGTCTTGACCTTTTTTTCCTAAGCTCTAGACTCATAGCCAAATGCCTAATCAGCAATTTTGTGTATAATAAGGCATCTTTGACTTACCAGGGCTTAAAATTTGGGATTTCTTTCCTGAAGCCTGGCTTGCTCTTTCCCTCCTCTAAGTTAAATAGCTGCATCCAGTTGCCAAGGCTAAAAACTTAGGAATCATCCTTGGCTATTCTCTTTTCCTTACCTCCACATCCAATCCATCAGTGAGTCCTGGAGCTTCCTGTATTCAAGACATATTTCCAGCATGATAGCTTTCCTCTAGCTTTAAGCTACAAACTATGGCCATACCTTCCTAACTAATCCTCCCTGCTTCTGCTCCAGCCCCCTGGTCTATTCTTAATAGAGCAAGAGGAATGCCCTTTCAATAACAAAATTCAAGATTGTATCATTTCCCAGTTTAAAAACTCCTATGGTGTTGACTGTGCTTAAAATGATATCTAACTTCATATGGCCCACTGGCTCACATGATCTAACCCCTTCTCACCTTCTGATATCATTTCACACTTTCCTCTATTCCTTGGAATTCCCACAGCAGAGCCCTTGCGTTTATTGCTCCCTCTGCCTATTATACTCTTCCTCATATCTTTGCATGATTGTGTCTGCCTCACACTTCAGGTGGCAGCTCAAGTACCGTTTCAGAAAGACCTTTCCTGGACTTCATCTGAAGTCACTCTCAGTCAAATCATCCTGTATCATTCCCTCTCTAGCATATATCACTCCTTGACTTCCTAAAAAAATATTTTTGGATCGCTTACTTCTTGAGGATAGGCTCAATGAAGGCAGAGCCTTTTGTTTGGTTGACAACTGAATCCCCTGTTCCTAGAATAATGCCTGGCATGTAAAAGGTGCTCAGTAAATATTTGTTGAATGGATAAAGTCCAGCATCCCTGGCTAGACTGGAGAAGAGTCTCATCTTGCACCTGTTAACACTCATGTCCCTGATCTTCATCTACCAATACCTTTGGAGCTGGTTTTCTCAGCTTTTGCTCTGCCCTGTCTTGCTGTGTGTGGCTAAGAGAATTATGAGGTCTCACTCTTGAATCCACAAAGCTGAGTTACAAGAGCATTGCCCTCCCATTTCTCATTGGAATCTTCTGGCTTTTCATCTTTGCTTCAAGCTTCTGAGACTCTGGACATCTGCTTGAATCACTGCATGGATGACTTTGGCTTGTCAAGGCCTTACTTTCTCCCTGATGCTGGCCTAAACCACTAGGTCTTGCTTCATATTCTCCAGGGCCAGCTGCTTCCCACAGTCCGGAGAAGCAAGGCATCAGAGGAAGCAGTTTGAAGCTAAATCCCAGCAGAGCCTGAAGAAGGCAGATTGCCTTTCCTTCTCAAGGGGCATGTTCCCTTGCAGTCATATTCTACAGATATTCACCACCACTTCCCTGAGGCATTTCATTTCGAGTCCCCTTGACCCTTCCTGGGGAATAATGTCCTCATAACTGAATACCTTAAGGCCCATAAAAATGCAAAATCTGGTGGTAATATAAACCAAGGAAAACAAATTTACAAGAGTCCTTGCTTGAGACGCAGTGTAAAGCACTGATATGGGAAAAGAAGGGTAATAGAAGCCTTAAAATCAAAAAGGAAATTCCACTCTGATGTCCTATCTATTGTTTGGCTCTTTGAGAGTAGATGTGAGTACCTGAGTGTAAATAATTTCCATATATCTGTACTCCAATTACTAGTTTATAGATGAAGTATGGAAGTATAGGTGATGTTTATATTTTACTTTAATGAAAACTTATAAAATGAGTAATAGTTATTTGAGGACCTAGAATAACTTTTTTGGATTTACCTAGATGATTAGGCCAGAAACACATTCAGAAAATTATATATATATCTCTCTAAAAAATCTAATAATATCTAAAATATATCTCTCTGAAAGAACAAAGTGCTAGTTCTGCAGCACTTCAACCTGTCAAGCAAATATATATGAACATGTTTTTCTTTTGAAAGGCATATTATTATGTACCCAATAAATCAAAATAAGCTCCTCTGAGTGACTTACATCTGTCAAATAAATAAAATTCAATCCCACGTATATATATCACCTGTTATACAAATCTAACTTGGGGACAAAACCAACTATGTTATGCAATGCCTGTAACAACAAAAATTTAAAAAGATGTTTATAGGGGCATCTGGGTGCTCAACTGATTGAAACTCTTGGTTTCAGCTCAGGTCATGATCCCAGAGTCGTGGGGTTGCGCCCTATGTCAGACTCCCCACTAAGCATGGAGTCTGCTTGAGATTCTCTCTTTCTCTTGCCTTCTGCCTCTTTCCTCACTTGAGTGCATGCTCTCTCCCTCTAATATAAATACATTTATATATTTACTATATAAATATAAAAAAGGTATACAGTAAAATAAAACAATATTTGTTTTTTAAAAGATTTTATTTATTCATGAGAGACACACAGAAAGAGAGAGACAGAGCCACAGGCAGAGGGAGAAGCAGGCTCCACACAGGAAGCCAGGTGTGGGACTCCATCCTGGAACTCTGGGATCACACCCTGAGCAGAAGGCAAATGCTCAACTGCTGAGCCACCCAAGCATCCCACAATATTTGTTTTTAAAAGGAATTATATTCCATAATATTGATAATTTAACCATTCCTCTATTAATGGACATTTAATATGAATTTATTATGTGATTATAAACAATGTTTATATATGTATCCACAAGCAAATATTTCTATAAGGTTCAGTTTTTAAAGTGAAATTACTGGTTAGAGAGATTATGCAAGGTGCCTAGTAGCTCAGTTAGTTAAGCATCTGCTTTTGGTTCAGGTCATGATTTCAGGGACCTGGGATCAAGCCTCACTCAGAATCCCTGCTCAGCGGGGAGTCTGATTCTCCCCTCCCCCCACTCTCCCCTGCCTCTCTCAAATAAGTAAATAAATAAAATCTTTTAAAAAAGAGATTATGCATTTTTTAAGATTTTATTTTTATTTTTTTGTATATCTTTTTATTGAAGTTCGATTTGCCAACATATAGCATAACAGTGCTCATCCCATCAAGTGCCCCCTTCAGTGCCCATCACCCAGTCACCCCAGCCCCCCCGCCCACCTCCCCTTCCACTATCCTTTGTTCGTTTCCCAGAGTTAGGAGTCTCTCATGTTCTGTTTCCCTCTCTGCTACTTCCCACTCATTTTCTCTCCTTTCCCCTATAATCCCTTTCACTATTTCTTTATTTTTTTTTCCCTTTCACTATTTCTTATATTCCCCATATGAATGAAACCATATAATGTTTGTCCTTCTCCGATTGACTTACTTCACTCAGAATAATACCCTCCAGGGCAGCCCTGGTGGCTCAGCAGTTTGGCGCCTGCCTTCGGCCCAGTTTGTGATCCTGGAGACCCCAGATGGAGTCCCCCGTCGGGCTCCCTGCGTGGAGCCTGCTTCTCCCTCTGCCTGTGTCTCTGCCTCTCTCTCTCTCTGTGTCTCTCATGAATAAATAAATGAAATAAAAAAAAAAGAATACCCTCCAGTTCTGTCCACGTTGAAGCCAATGGTGGGTATTTGTCATTTCTAACGGCTGAGTAATATTCCATTGTATATATAGACCACAGCTTCTTTATCCATTCATCTTTCGATGAGATTTTATTTTTAAATAATCTCTACATCCAACATGGGGCTTGAACTTATAACTCCAAGATTAAGAGTTACATGCTCTAGCCAGCCAGGTGCCCTAGATTGTGCATTTTAGTTGATAGATACTGTGAAATTTAAGCTCCAACTAACATTGCGTGAAGTTCGTAAGTTTATACTGTCTTCACTACTGGATTCCTAGCTTTGTTCATTTGATGAGTGAACAGTTCCCCCACCCTCTTTTTTATAGTTTTATTGAAGTATAATTGACATACAACAAACTTCACATGTCTTTCTGTGTGTCTTTGTGTGTGTGAAAACTATCACCATAACCAAGCTAATAAACATTGCTATTACTTCTAGAGTACTTTCCTATAATTTGTACTTCCTATAATTGTAGGAACAAGTATACAATTATACAAGTATAATTGTACTTTCCTATAATTTGGACTTTCCTATAATTATACTTTCCTATAATTCCTTACACCTCTCCCATCCCATCCCTGCACTGTCTGTCCCCAAGCAACTACTGATCTGCTTATGTCTCTATTCAATTTTCTAGGCTTTTATTTAAATGGAATCAAATAGTTTTCTTTTTTTTTGTCTGGCTTCTTCCACTCAGCATTGTTATTTTGAGGTTCATTTATGTTGCTGTGTGTGTCAATATGCCTATTTATTGCTGAGTAGTATTGCATTGAATGGATATACCACACCTTATTTTCCATTCACTGGAAATTGTTCATGGATATTTACATTTGTTTTCAAATGTCTTGGCTGTTAGAATTATGTGTCTCTATGCTTTTAAAAATGGTTGAATAAAAAAAAAATGGTTGAATAGTTTTCCAAAGTGCTTGTTAACATTTTATATTCCCCAGTGAGAGTTGAACTACATCCTCTCTAATACTCAGTCTGTCAAATTTTTATTATCTTAATGGTTGTGCAGTGGTATCTCATTGCCATTTTAATTTTCTTTTCTCTAATGACTAATGATGTTGAGCATCTTTCCAGATGCTAATTTGCCATCCATATATCTTCTTTGGTGATGGTCTATGGTTTTATTCAGTCATTTACATTCTTATTATTAATTTGTAAGAACCCTTTATATATTCTAGGTACAAGTCATCTGCAGGAAATATGTTCTGCAAATATTTTTTTCTAGTCTGTTGCTTATCATAATCATCTCCTCCTTTCTCTTTTTCTCCTTTTATAATAGCATCTTTTTGAAGAGCAGAAGTTTTAAATTTTGATGAAATCAACTTTATTGATTTATAGTTTGTCCTTTTGTGTTATATTTAAGAAATGTTTGCCAAATCCATTATCATTTGCTGGCGTTGAAGGTGGTAGTAGGGAGCTACAGTCCTAGGAATTAACCAGGCTCTAGAAGTTGGAAAAGGCAGAAAAATGAATTCATGCCTAATGCTTCTAGAAAGGAAAGCAGTCTTGCCAACATCTTGATCTTATCTCAATGAGGTCCACATCAGACTTCTAATATACAGCACTTTAAGATAATAGTATGATTTCATTTTGGTAAACCATTTACACACAATATGTGTATGTATGTATGTATACTGAACAGAGTGTAACCTCCTCCACTAAGATGTAACTATGGTATGGTCCTTGAAGCCAGGGACACTTTTATGTTAGTTGTTATGTCTCAGTGTCTATAACAGTACAGGGCAAATAGTTGGGGGAGGGGGAAGGTCAATGTAACTCATTAAATGGATTAATTAATAATCTATAATTCTACTACATTTATATAAAACAACTATATATATTATATATATATATATATATATAGGTATATGTTATGACACATCAGCATATAGAATAGTGTTTGGGAGACTATATAGTAAACTGTTATCAGTAGTTATCTCTGGGGAAGGTATAGGATTGGGTAAAGGGGAAGTGAAAATAGACATTTACTATTACCTGATATACTTATGAAATTTTATGTTCATGTCATCATGTATTATTCTTACAAATAAAAATATTAGTAAAAGAATAAGTATTGTCTTAATTCTGATCAAACATCTTTAAATTTGATTTGAGGATCCTATGTTCTATATCATTAAGCACTATATTTGCCCATGAGATTTTAAAGGGACACAAATCAGTGTTAAACAATTAAAGCTAAAGACCGGTGAATATTATCAGGAAGTGAAAACCAGACTTGGAACATGGCAGAAATAAAATATGGGTGCATGGTGTATTTCATCATCAGGCTCTAGGAAAGATTCAGAAGGTAGTGTCATAGGGTGGGGTAGGTCAGTGGTGGTGTAATGCGTATCATGTGAGAAGACATTAGAAGTTACTTCAAAAGGGAACTGGTAATCTGGTATCCAGGAATGAAATTTAGAAACTACAGAAGAAAAATACACAATCCTTCTGATGAACTGAATTATGACTCATGGGGCAGCTTGGATGATTTTTGCTTGCTGAATTTTATGGCCCGGTAGTACATGTGGTAGTTCTCATATTTGGGGTCATTGTAAAGTTTCCAGATGACTCAAATTAGACTGAATCATTCCTTTTGATCAGCTCCATAATCAATATTGATTGTCAAAGGTGAATGTATCATGTAATGATTCAGATTTCATTTAAGAAGAGTTTATGGAATGTTTACAGGACATAACGATCTGGCATAGGCTTTGTCACAGATACAGAGACAATCAGGTATGGATCTTCTTCCCTAGAAACAGAATCCTGGGAGCTGAATCAAAACAGGAATGTAAATTTCCATGAAAGGACTAAGGTGATGAAGATACAAGATTATGAAGTCACGAAATAAGACAGTTATCAGTGGGACAAGGTGGAGGGGATGAATGAGAGAGCAATTGCAGAGGGAATAGAAATACCATGGCCGTTGACTGTAAGAAAACTGCCCAAACTGTTGGATTCACTGAGCACTCCAGGTGACTCTCTTGAAGGAGTGACTTTTGCAGGCTTTGCTTAGTCCCCAGTCCTGGACTATAAATACAGCTACTTATTAATGATAATACACCTGTTTATTAAAGGGTATCTGCAGCCTCTATGGAAAGCAAGGGAGCCATTCAAGGCTCTGACCTAGTCGGGACAAGTCATATTTTACTTATTTATCTCACTCACCAGCCTGGGAGGTCCTTCTGGGAGAGGATTCAGAGTTCTCTCTCTAGTCTAAGTGTCTTACACAGGGCTTGGTATATAGCAAACATTCAATTGTTTCTTGAATTGGACATAAAAGTAATAATTGGTGGTTAGGAAGAGAGACTATAACCAATAAATAAGCATTCTAACCTCTTTGATTTGTCTAGTAGTACTGAGCTCCTGATGACATGTGATATTCATTTTATGGAAGGCAAAACTGGGGTTGCATACATCCATTGTATCTGTTGGGTTAGTAGGCAGACTTCTCCTGGATAACCAGAAGAGCAGGTCTTCCTGTATTGGAACTCATCCTAATTTTCCGGGGATATAGATTGATTATGATAAGGTGCCTCATCCCAAGGAACTTAGAGTCTGGTGAGAGTGCATTGGCTATACTAGTTGGATGTAGAAGGAAACTACAACTTCTAAAGGGTGATACCCATGTGTATTAATCAGTGTGGGCTTGGTTATACTGTGGCAACAACAATCTCCATATTTCAGTGGTTCCTAAGGATGGTTTTTTGCTTACCTCACATGTCTGTTTTGAGCTGGCTTCAGCTACACTCCACATCTTCACTGAGGGACCCAGACTGAATTGATTATCTTTTCTACCTTGAACATTGTTGGTCATTGTGGCAGACGCATGCCCTGGCTTTTCTTCCTGGAAGTGACATATATCACTTCCCCCATTTTGTCAACCAGAGCAGGTCACATGGGCATGCCTGAACTCAGCGGCTAAGTAAATTCTACAGAAGGGGCAGTAAATATTGACAAGCAGAAATATAATCTATGACATCATTCCTCTGCAGTCTAATTTCTCAACTTTAAGACTCCAGGTCTTGGAGGAGAATCTTGAGACTTTAAGACATTTCTGGCAAACAAGGAATATGGTATAGGAATGAAGAAAATGTTCTGAGAGAAGCTGGGATTGTGGGAGAAAATTCAAATAAAGGAAGCATCAGGATAAATGTGAGAGGACTTTTAATTTAACCATATACCCAATGGGGTAGTTGGTAGGGATGGTTGTGGAGTCACGGAATTTTATTTTTCTCTGCAGATGATATTATCATATGCTTGTCACGACTAGGCTATTACTGTGAATTTTTTAAAAGAAGAAAAATGAAAAGATTTTGATCTAATGTCATCTTTATTTCAGAAAAAAGATAAGAACACTAATTGTTAAGACTGACAAAGATTTAATTTCTAGTTGCATTGAGAGGAAAAAAATTAACAGACTAACAAAATTATAACCTTAACATGATTGAACTCATTACTTTTGAAATGTGGAGCAGATACTTTGTGTTGGTTTTTTAGTTTGTTTATAGAACTGGAAATGACTTTAGCATGTTAATATTTTATCAAATTAAAATTAATATCATTATGTTTTGGGAATCAAAATGTAAATGTAATGTAAATGCCATTATATATGTTAGAGCATGTGCTTTGTTTTTTATAAAAATAATACATGTTTATTATCAAAATTTCTAGTAGCACAAAAAGTATGAAGATAGAAAAAAATTACTTATAAATAACCTAGTATAAAATCTGGTGAACGTTACTTCAGTTAACCCTATATACATCAATAGAGATTGACATATGAATTGATAGGGAATAAGCAGATAGGTAGGTAGGTAGGTAAGTAGGTAGATAGATAAATAGAAAGATAGACAATTTTATAAGAGTGAAATCATCCTATCAGCTATTAAAATATATTGAATTTTGTTCTAATTTACTAGAAATTGAGACGCAGGATTTTTGAATTTTTGACAAATGTTTTTCTTCTCAAGAAATATTACTCCCTTAAAAATCCTAAACTTAAAGATTTTGAAAGCCAAGAAGACATTTGAAGCATCACATTTTAAAACTGAAAGGTTCCATTTTCTACAGTGCTTACTGAGTTCCTGCTATGAAGAAGGAAGCCTTCATAGGCTTAAGTACTTCATAGTACTTAGGTACTCTTATCGTCCCTTCCTCTCTTTCCTTCAAAGTCATTTTTTTGTTCTGATTTTAATTTTAATATAATCTGAAACTTATTCCAATAGTGTAAGAACAGTGAGACACATTCCTATATACGCTGTATCAAATTTTTATACTTTGCCTCATTTTTATTCTTTTTATAATTTACACACATTCACATTATTTTTTCTAAACTATATTTAATACATAATTAAATATGTACTTCTGGAGACAAGAACATTTTCTTAAATAATCGCAGTGTTATTTTCAAAAGGAGGAAATTTAACATGGATGTAACACTATTATCTACTCACGCAGTTCATATTCAAATTTTGTCAGGTATTCCAATACTCTTTTTTACAGATCTTTTTCCTAGTATAGGATCTAATCTAGGATCATGCATTATTAGGCTATCATGTCTCTTTAGTCTCCTTTAATCTGAAGCAATTCTTCAGCGTTTTGTTTTTCTTGATTTTGACATTTTTGTGTTTAGGCCAGTTATATTGTAGAATGTCCCTCCATTTGGATCTGTCTAATGTTTTTTAATAATTTGTTTCAGGTTATGTGTTTCTGCTAAGAATACCACTGAGGTTATGTGCTTTCTCAGTGCATTATATTAGGAGGCACAAGTTGTCTGTTTGTCCCAACTTTGGTAATGATAATGTTGATCACATGATTAAAGTGGTATCCACCAGATTTGTCTTCTGTAAGGAATTTCTCTCTTTTTAATTGTGAGTAAAGTAATCAGAGATATTCTCACACTATTTAATATCCCAGGGCATCAAAATTTTGCCCATTAGTTTTAGCATCTGTTGATGATTTTCTATTTTTATCATTTCTTCTATATTAGTTAGCTTTCTATTACAAAGAAGAATTTTATTTCATCCACCATTTACTTATTTTTTCATTGCAGTTTGCACTTATATGGATTAAATTGTTTCTCCCTCACCTCCCTGCAAAGAAATGTTGAAGTTCTAACCCCCAGTACCTAAGAATGTGACTTTATTTGGAAATAAGATTTTGCAGATTTAACCAAGTTAGGCTGAGGTTTTTTTTTGCAGATTTAACCAAGTTAGGCTGAGGTATAAAAAATTAGTAAGAACATAAAAATGCTGAACAACACTATTACCTGCTTTGACCTAATGACATTTATGGAACAGCCACAAATTTCAGAATATATACTCTTTTCAAGTACACATAGAATATTTACCAAAATAATCTCTATATGCTGAAACATAACATGTCTCAATACATTTCAAAAGTTTAAAACTTTACAGGGCATATCCTCTAACCATAAAAGAAGTTAGAAATCAATAGTAGTAAGATATATATTTTAATCCTTCAATTTACTTTTTTAAATTTAAATTTTGTTAGTTAACATGCAGTGCAATATTGGTTTCTGGAGTAGAGTTCAATAATTCAACATTTACATACAAAACCCAGTGCTCATCGCAACAAGTGCCCAAACTGTTCTCCAGAGTGACTGCACCAGTTTGCATTCCCACCAACAGGGCAAGAGGGCTCCCTTTTCTCCACATCCTCAACAACACCTGTTGTTTCCTGTGCTATTAATTTTAGTTATGTTATGTTTCAGCATATAGAGATTATTTGGTAAATATTCTATGTGTACTTGAAAAGAGTATATATTCTGAAATTTGGGGCTGTTCCATAAATGTCATTAGGTCAAAGCAGGTAATAGTGTTGTTCAGCATTTTTATGTTCTTACTAATTTTTTTTTAGTAGTTTTTCTCTCAGTGAGCTCTGTAAAATGTACAGAATACATTTTATTCTGTAGCCAACTTTTTCCCAAGGAATAGTTTTTGGTATATATTTAAATGGGTTAAAATGTCACCATAAATCCCTTTACCATATCTTATGTAATGATTTCTTCATTTAGGTTTCACATAGTATTATAAGTATTTTATTTCCTAAGTTCTTTAAAATTTAAATATATTTGATCTATTGCCTTTCTCTTTGAATGGCAACATGATGGATATAATATTCTTGATCACAGATATTTTTTCCCTTCTACTTTTTAGGGGAAAAATTTTGAATTCAGTCATTGGATGATGTTGCATATATGTCAGAGGATAGGTTGGTATTTTTCTTCTTAGAGGTGACTTAATTTTTCTGTGATAAGGATTCTTTCTTTATCCTTAAAGTTCAATAACTTAATCAGGATTTGTCTTTATGTAGATGGTTTTGTGTCAATTTTTCCTGGAATATGATATGTCCTTTTGATCTTCATATTTCATTCTTTCATGTTAGTATTCCTACATATTGCTGACTTGTTTCTGTTCTTTTGGTTAAGTTCTCTGATAGAAGGGCACCAATTATCATTATGTGGCAAAGGTTTTATCTCTCCTTCACATCTAACGGTTTCTTTGTAATTGCTTTAATAGCTTGTCTTTTTCTTTTTACATTTAAAAAATACGTATTTTATATAGTATAACATATACATATATTTCCTTTATATGTAACATCCCAAGCCCTTCTTCTTTACATTAATTTGATATATTTTGCCATAAGCTTATTGTTTTTAATTTATTAGAGCTTCAAAGTTGTTATTTGCTTCTTAATCTGTTCATCTAGTACTTCTCTGTGTTTAATTACGTTGTACCATTCCACCTTTGAATAGATATTCTTTTAAGTTCTTATGTAGATAAAGCTGTCTTGGGTATCTTGTACTTTGATAATATTTTCTGAGTTCTTCATCAGGCTTTTACTCCCTGGGATACCTGATACTTTTGAAAATTCTTTTTCTGTAGTATTATTACAAAGTTGTCATATAATTTCTTTTCAAATTACTCAAGCTTCAAGTGTCAAGCTCAGTCTAGTTCTTAATTTACTTTGACTTTTCTTTGACATTATTTTTCTCCATTTTTCAGTCTTTCTCCCTCTGATCAATGTAGGGACATAAGGTTGCTTTCTATGTACCTTTTTAAAAAGATTTTATTTATTTATTTTGGATACACACAGAAAGTCGGGAGAAGAGCAGAGGGACAAGTAGACTCCAGGCTGAGCATAGAGCTCGATTCTCAATCTCAGGACCCTGAGATCATGATCTGAGTTGAAACCAAGAGTCAGACACTTAACTGACTGAACCACCCAGGCCCGACATATACCTTCTTAGAGCCTGAGGGAATGTGGGTGGAGTAGGCCAACCTCCCTTGGTACCAAGCATACTTACTCCCAGGGAGCCCAGAGAACTGCTGCCTCTTTTGAGAATTTCCTCTATATTCTGTACAAGGATCCAAAGGTGTATCATAATCCCATGAGCTTCAGCTCATTCTCCAACATTCCACAGAACCCTGGGACATTCCAAGCTCAGGCCATTGCTTGTACTTAATAGAGGTTCAAGGGCATTATAAAGGAGATTGTACTTTTAGGAGTTTTTCCTTGGAATATTCTAGGGAGCTTTACTCATCTGAGTCTCCTTTGCTCCAAGAGCATTGTTAAAAAATCTCAAGTTTTTGCTGACATACTTTGTTTCATCAGTTCTGCTTTTAATAGTTTCGAAGTTGTGACAGCAAGATTAGAAGTTGAGCTTTGATAAACCAGAATCTTTTGTTTTGTGACATCTGGGTGGCTCAGTGGTTGAGTGCCTGTCTTCAGCTCAGGGGGTGATCCTGGAGTCCCTGGATTGAGTCCCACATCGGGCTCTCTGCATGAAGCCTGCTTCTCCCTCTGCCTGTGTCTCTGCCATTCTCTCTCTCTCTCTCTCTGTCTCTCATGAACAAATAAATAAAATCTTAAAAAAAAAGAATCTTTTGTTTCTTCCCTGGCCACCATTTTTCTTAGTTTAGAAACAAAATCCACTGCCCTGTCTTCCTTTCTTTCTCCTGTTTCATCTAGTCTCCTTCTTCTTCTTCTTTCTTCTTCTTCTTCTTCTTCTTCTTCTTCTTCTTCTTCTTCTTCTTCTTCTTCTTCTTCTTCTTCTTCTTCTTTCTTCTTCTTCTTCTTCTTCTTTCTTCTTCTTCTTCTTTCTTCTTCTTCTTTCTTCTTCTTCTTCAGCTTTGTGACTTTTGCTTGGTTCTTTCTTATATTTTCTATCTCTTTGTTGAAATTCTCACTTTGTTCATCCTAGATTGGTGAGCATCTATATGATCATTACTTTGAACTCTATTATCAAGTAATTTACTTATCTGTTTCATCATTTTTTTCCCTGGGCTTTCATCTTGTTCTTTCATTTGGAACATATTCCCTTCTTTCCTCATTTTGTTTGTGTTTGCTTCTATTTATTAAGCTAAACAGCCACCTCTCCCAGTCATGAAAGAATGTCACAAAATGACTGGGGGTGTGTTTCAGTCTGCTGTCTGTGCAGGGCTCTGGGATTCGTAGCCTGCCAAGAACTATCTCTCCAATTGTTTTAGCGTTGCAGGGTCCAGAAATACAAGCCCCCTGGTCACCAGAACTAGGCATTCAAGGGACATTACCTATGTGGTCTGTGTATACCCACCAGATGTGTGGGGTTACTGGGGAGTACCAGATTGGGGGACGTTTTACCCAATTTTAGCAGGGTGGGGCTGCAGAAGAGCTCAAGGTTGGAGTGAGGGGTATAGAGGTAAAAGGAGAGTGCAAAAATGGCAATTGCCAGTGCCTCCATCCTCAGAAAGAGTTCCAACAGACACCTGTTCCTGTGGCAGACACTTTAGGATAAACCAATGAATATTTTTCACATGTAGTCTAAGTACTTTTCAACTTGCTGTTATTTTTAAAAGAAAATTTTAATTCCACTATAGTTAACATGCACCGTTATGTTAGTTTTGCCTGTACAATATATTGATTCAATAATTTTATACATTACTCAGTGTTCATCATGATAAGTGTACTGTTAATCCCCTTCATCTATTTCACCAATCCTCCTACCCACCTCCCCTCTGATAACCATAAGTTCTCTATAGTTAAGAGTCAGTTTTTTTGGTTTATCTCTTTTTTATTGTTCAAGTGAAATCATATGGTATTTGTCTTTCCCTGACAAATTATTTCACTTAGCATTATACTCTAGATCTTTCCATATTGTTCCAAATGGCAACATTTCATTCATCTTTATGGCTAATATTCCATTGTATAGATGTACCACATCTTCTTTATCCATCTATCAATGGATACTTGCATTGCTTTCAGAATTTAGCTATTGTAAATAATGCTGCAATGAACATAGCAGTGCATATATCTATTTGAATTAGTGTTTTGTTTGCTTTGGGTAAATACCTAGTAGTGGAATTACTGGATCATATGGTAGTTCTACTTTTAATTTTTTGAGGAACTTCCATACTGTTTTCCACAGGGGCTGCACTAGTTTACATTCCCACCAACAAATCACAAGTATTCCTTTTTCTCCACATCCTCACCAACATTTGTTGTTTCTTGTGTTTTTGATTTTAGCCTTTTGACATCTGAGGTAATATCTCCTTGTAGTTAGTTTTGATTTGCATTTTCCTGATGATGGGTGATGTTGACCATCTTTTCATGTGTCTGTTGGCCCTCTGAATCTCTTCTTTAGAGAAATATCTGTTCATGTCTTCTGATCATTTTTTAATTGGATTATTATTCTTTTTAAAATTTAAATTCAATTAGCCAACATATAGAACATTGTTAGTTTCAGATATAAAGTTCAGTAATTCATCAGTTGCATATAACACACAGTACTCATCATATTATGTGCCCTCCTTAATGCTCATCACCCAGTCACCCCATTCCCCCACCCACTTATCCTCCAGCAACCCTCAGTTTCTTTCTCATAGTTAAGAGTTTCTCTGATTTTTTCCCAGTTTTCCCTCCCATCCCTTGTGATTCTCTGCTCTGTTTCTTATATTCCTCATATGAGTGATATCATAAGATAATTGTCTTTCTCTGACTGACTTATTTCGCTCAGTCTAGTAACCTCCAGCTCCATCCATGTCAATGTAAATGGTAAGATTTCATCCTTTCTGATGGCTGAGTAATATCCTATTATATATCTACATCTCTATCTATCTATATAGTCACTTAATTGGATTATTTTTGTTTGGTTGTGGTTTTGGTTTTCTTGGTGTTGAATTGTATAAGTTCTTTGTATATTTTGGATACTAACTCTTTTTTTTTTTTTTTTTTTTTTAAATGAATTCACTTTTATTTTTTTTTTTTATTGGTGTTCAATTTACTAACATACAGAATAACACCCAGTGCCCGTCACCCATTCACTCCCACCCCCCGCCCTCCTCCCCTTCTACCACCCCTAGTTCGTTTCCCAGAGTTAGCAGTCTTTACGTTCTCTCTCCCTTTCTGATATTTCCCACACATTTCTTCTCCCTTCCCTTATATTCCCTTTCACTATTATTTATATTCCCCAAATGAATGAGAACATATAATGTTTGTCCTTCTCCGACTGACTTACTTCACTCAGCATAATACCCTCCAGTTCCATCCACGTTGAAGCAAATGGTGGGTATTTGTCATTTCTAATAGCTGAGTAATATTCCATTGTATACATAAACCACATCTTCTTTATCCATTCATCTTTCGTTGGACACCGAGGCTCCTTCCACAGTTTGGCTATAGTGGCCATTGCTGCTAGAAACATCGGGGTGCAGGTGTCCCGGCGTTTCATTGCATTTGTATCTTTGGGGTAAATCCCCAACAGTGCAATTGCTGGGTCGTAGGGCAGGTCTATTTTTAACTGTTTGAGGAACCTCCACACAGTTTTCCAGAGTGGCTGCACCAGTTCACATTCCCACCAACAGTGTAGGAGGGTTCCCTTTTCTCCGCATCCTCTCCAACATTTGTTGTTTCCTGCCTTGTTAATTTTCCCCATTCTCACTGGTGTGAGGTGGTATCTCATTGTAGTTTTGATTTGTATTTCCCTGATGGCAAGTGATGCAGAGCATTTTCTCATATGCATATTGGCCATGTCTATGTCTTCCTCTGTGAGATTTCTGTTCATGTCTTTTGCCCATTTCATGATTGGATTGTTTGTTTCTTTGGTGTTGAGTTTAATAAGTTCTTTATAGATCTTGGAAACTAGCCCTTTATCTGATATGTCATTTGCAAATATCTTCTCCCATTCTGTAGGTTGTCTTTGAGTTTTGTTGACTGTATCCTTTGCTGTGCAAAAGCTTCTTATCTTGATGAAGTCCCAATAGTTCATTTTTGCTTTTGTTTCTTTTGCCTTCGTGGATGTATCTTGCAAGAAGTTACTATGGCCGAGTTCAAAAAGGGTGTTGCCTGTGTTCTTCTCTAGGATTTTGATGGAATCTTGTCTCACATTTAGATCTTTCATCCATTTTGAGTTTATCTTTGTGTATGGTGAAAGAGAGTGGTCTAGTTTCATTCTTCTGCATGTGGATGTCCAATTTTCCCAGCACCATTTATTGAAGAGACTGTCTTTCTTCCAATGGATAGTCTTTCCTCCTTTATCGAATATTAGTTGCCCATAAAGTTCAGGGTCCACTTCTGGATTCTCTATTCTGTTCCACTGATCTATGTGTCTGTTTTTGTGCCAGTACCACACTGTCTTGATGACCACAGCTTTGTAGTACAACCTGAAATCTGGCATTGTGATGCCCCCAGCTATGCTTTTCTTTTTTAAAATTCCCCTGGCTATTCGGGGTCTTTTCTGATTCCACACAAATCTTAAAATAATTTGTTCTAACTCTCTGAAGAAAGTCCATGGTATTTTGATAGGGATTGCATTAAACGTGTATATTGCCCTGGGTAACATTGACATTTTCACAATATTAATTCTGCCAATCCATGAGCATGGAATATTTTTCCATCTCTTTGTGTCTTCCTCAATTTCTTTCAGAAGTGTTCTATAGTTTTGAGGGTATAGATCCTTTACATCTTTGGTGAGGTTTATTCCTAGGTATCTTATGCTTTTGGGTGCAATTGTAAATGGGATTGACTCCTTAATTTCTCTTTCTTCAGTCTCATTGTTAGTGTATAGAAATGCCACTGACTTCTGGGCATTGATTTTGTATCCTGCCACGCTACCGAATTGCTGTATGAGTTCTAGCAATCTTGGGGTGGAGACTTTTGGGTTTTCTATGTAGAGTATCATGTCATCGGCGAAGAGAGAGAGTTTGACTTCTTCTTTGCCAATTTGAATGCCTTTAATGTCTTTTTGTTGTCTGATTGCTGAGGCTAGGACTTCCAGTACTATGTTGAATAGCAGTGGTGAGAGTGGACATCCCTGTCTTGTTCCTGATCTTAGGGGAAAGGCTCCCAGTGCTTCCCCATTGAGAATGATATTTGCTGTGGGCTTTTCATAGATGGCTTTTAAGATGTCGAGGAATGTTCCCTCTACCCCTACACTCTGAAGAGTTTTAATCAGGAATGGATGCTGTATTTTGTCAAATGCTTTCTCTGCATCCAATGAGAGGATCATATGGTTCTTGGTTTTTCTCTTGCTGATATGATGAATCACATTGATTGTTTTACGGGTGTTGAACCAGCCTTGTGTCCCAGGGATAAATCCTACTTGGTCATGGTGAATAATTTTCTTAATGTATTGTTGGATCCTATTGGCCAGTATCTTGTTGAGAATTTTTGCATCCATGTTCATCAGGGATATTGGTCTGTAATTCTCCTTTTTGGCGGGGTCTTTGTCTGGCTTTGGAATTAAGGTGATGCTGGCTTCATAGAACGAATTTGGAAGTACTCCATCTCTTTCTATCTTTCCAAACAGCTTTAGGAGAATAGGTATGATTTCTTCTTTAAACGTTTGATAAAATTCTCCTGGGAAGCCATCTGGCCCTGGACTCTTGTGTCTTGGGAGGTTTTTGATGACTGCTTCAATTTCCTCCCTGGTTATTGGCCTGTTCAGGTTTTCTATTTCTTCCTGTTCCAGTTTTGGTAGTTTGTGGCTTTCCAGGAATGCGTCCATTTCTTCTAGATTGCCTAATTTATTGGCGTATAGCTGTTCATAATATGTTTTTAAAATCGTTTGTATTTCCTTGGTGTTGGTAGTGATCTCTCCTTTCTCATTCATGATTTTATTAATTTGAGTCTTCTCTCTCTTCTTTTTAATAAGGCTGGCTAATGGTTTATCTATCTTATTAATTCTTTCAAAGAACCAACTCCTGGTTCTGTTGATCTGTTCCACAGTTCTTCTGGTCTCGATTTCGTTGAGTTCTGCTCGAATCTTTATTAACTCCCTTCTTCTCTTGGGTGTAGGATCTATTTGCTGTTTTTTCTCTAGCTCCTTTATGTGTAAGGTTAGCTTTTGTATTTGAGTTCTTTCCAGTTTTTGAATGGATGCTTGTATTGCGATGTATTTCCCCCTTAGGACTGCTTTTGCTGCATCCCAAAGATTTTGAACGGTTGTATCTTCATTCTCATTAGTTTCCATGAATCTTTTTAATTCTTCCTTAATTTCCTGGTTGACCCTTTTATCTTTTAGCAGGATGGTCCTTAACCTCCATGTGTTTGAGGTCCTTCCAAACTTCTTGTTGTGATTTAGTTCTAATTTCAAGGCATTATGGTCCGAGAATATGCAGGGGACAATCCCAATCTTTTGGTATCGGTTCAGACCCGATTTGTGACCCAATATGTGGTCTATTCTGGAGAAAGTTCCATGTGCGCTTGAGAAGAATGTGTATTCAGTTGAGTTTGGATGTAAAGTTCTGTAGATATCTGTGAAATCCATCTGGTCCAGTGTATCATTTAAAGCTCTTGTTTCTTTGGAGATGTTTTGCTTAGAAGACCTATCGAGTATAGAAAGAGCTAGATTGAAGTCACCAAGTATAAGTGTATTATTATCTAAGTATTTCTTCACTTTGGTTAATAATTGATTTATATATTTGGCAGCTCCCACATTCGGAGCATATATATTGAGGATTGTTAAGTCCTCTTGTTGAATAGATCCTTTAAGTATGATATAGTGTCCCTCTTCATCTCTCACTACAGTCTTTGGGGTAAATTTTAGTTTATCTGATATAAGGATGGCTACCCCTGCTTTCTTTTGAGGACCATTCGAATGGTAAATGGTTCTCCAACCTTTTATTTTCAGGCTGTAGGTGTCCTTCTGTCTAAAATGAGTCTCTTGTAGACAGCAAATAGATGGGTCCTGCTTTTTTATCCAGTCTGAAACCCTGCGCCTTTTGATGGGGTCATTAAGCCCGTTCACATTCAGAGTTACTATTGAGAGATATGAGTTTAGTGTCATCATGATATCTATTCAGTCTTTGTTTTTGTGGACTGTTCCACTGAACTTCTTCTTAAAGGGGAATTTTAAGAGGCCCCCTTAAAATTTCTTGCAGAGCTGGTTTGGAGGTCACATATTCTTTTAGTTGCTGCCTGTCTTGGAAGCTCTTTATCTCTCCTTCCATTTTGAATGAGAGCCTTGCTGGATAAAGTATTCTTGGTTGCATGTTCTTCTCATTTAGGACCCTGAATATATCCTGCCAGCCCTTTCTGGCCTGCCAGGTCTCTGTGGAGAGGTCTGCTGTTACCCTAATACTCCTCCCCATAAAAGTCAGGGATTTCTTGTCTCTTGCTGCTTTAAGGATCTTCTCCTTATCTTTGGAATTTGCAAGCTTCACAATTAAATGTCGAGGTGTTGAACGGTTTTTATTGATTTTAGGGGGGGATCTCTCTATTTCCTGGATCTGAATGCCTGTTTCCCTTCCCAGATTAGGAAAGTTTTCAGCTAGAATTTGTTCAAATACATATTCTGGCCCTCTGTCCCTTTCGGCGCCCTCGGGAACCCCAATTAAACGTAGGTTTTTCTTCCTCAGGCTGTCGTTTATTTCCCTTAATCTATCTTCATGGTCTTTTAATTGTTTGTCTCTTTTTTCCTCAGTTTCCCTCTTTGCTATCAACTTGTCTTCTAGGTCACTCACTCGTTCTTCCACCTCGTTAACCCTCGTCGTTAGGACTTCTAGTTTGGATTGCATCTCATTCAATTGATTTTTAATTTCTGCCTGATTAGCTCTAAATTCTGCAGTCATGAAGTCTCTTGAGTCCTTTATACTTTTTTCTAGAGCCACCAGTAGCTGTATAATAGTGCTTCTGAATTGGCTTTCTGACATTGAATTGTAATCCAGATTTTGTAACTCTGTGGGAGAGAGGACTGTTTCTGATTCTTTCTTTTGAGGTGAGGTTTTCCTTCTAGTCATTTTGCTCAGTGCAGAGTGGCCAAAAGCAAGTTGTATTGGGAAAAAGAGAAAAAGAGAGGAGAGAAAGAAGGAAAGAAAAGAGAAAGAGAAAAAAAAAGGGAAGAAAAAGAAAAGAAAAAAAAAACGAAAAAAAAAAAAAAAAGAAGAAGAAAAAGAGAAAGAAAAAGAAAGGAGAAAAAAAGGGGGTGGGGGAAGGAAACAAATCAAAAAGCAAAACAAAACAAAAACAAAAACAAAAACAAACAAACAAAAAAAGAACCACCGGGGAGTATCTTCTGATTCTGTGTACTTTAAGTCCCTTGGCTTCTCCTGGAAGTTGTCCGTCTAGCTGATCTTCTGGGGGAGGGGCCTGTTGTGCTGATTTTCAGGTGTTAGCA
This sequence comes from Canis aureus, assembly GCF_053574225.1. Taxonomy (NCBI): domain Eukaryota; kingdom Metazoa; phylum Chordata; class Mammalia; order Carnivora; family Canidae; genus Canis; species Canis aureus. The sequence continues at coordinate 20,213,296 of NC_135641.1, read as the reverse complement.
GTTGGGGGAGCTGCTGTGCCCCTGCCTGGTGCAGGGCTCGGTGGGGGTTGTTTACCCCGTGAGGCCGCAGGAGGAACAGCCCCAGTGGCGGGGCCAGCTCTGGAAACCTGGATTCAGCTCCGGCCGGAACTCCGTCTGCAGGGCCTGGAGGCTCCGGGGCGGGGCCGCTGATGTGCTCAGCTGGGGCAGGAGCGTCCTTGCTGTCCTGGGCCCTCCCGGCCTCTGCCTGTCCCGGGGGAGGCCGGATCCTGGGCTGTGTCCCGGCGCCCTGTGCTCCGGGGTCTGCGCTGTTGGATTCGCGCTCCCGCCCCGCAGCCCCCTCCGCGGAGCCGCCGCCCGAGCCCCTCCGAGCTACTCCTGGAACCGCGCAGCCCCCTCCGCACGGAGCCTCTTCCTCTGCCCGAGCCCGGCCGAGCTGCTCCCGGGGCCGCGCAGCCCCCTCCGCGGAGCCGCCCCCGAGCCCCTCCGAGCTGCTCCGGGTCCCGCCGTGCGCGCTGCAGCCCTTGGGGAGCTCGGCGCACTCTCCTGGGTGCGCAGTTGCTGTTACTGTCCCCGGGAACCCGAGGGCATCCCCGCCCTCCTGGGTCCTGCTCCAACTCCCTGCGAGCCCCTTTCCGCCCGGGAAGGTCGGTGCAGCTCCTGCTCCTCCGGGACGGGGCTCTCCTGTCCTGGGGACACTCCCCCGGCCTCAGCCCGGCTCCTCGCGGGGCCCCTCCCCCTTGGACGCCTTTTGTTTCTTTATTTCTTTTTTCCCGTCTTCCTACCTTGATAGAAGCGCGAACTCTTCTCACTGTAGCATTCCAGCTGGTGTCTCTTTAAATCTCAGGCCGAATTCATAGATTTTCAGGATAATTTGAAGGTTTTCTAGGTAGTTTGGTGGAGACAGGTGATTTGGGGACCCTGCTCTTCCGCCATCTTGCTCCTCCTTCGGATACTAACTCTTTATCAGATATGTCATTTGCAAATATCTTCTCCCATTCTGTAGGTTTTCTTTTAGTTTTGTTGATTGTTTCTATTGCTGTGCAAAAGCCTTTTGTTTTAATGTAGTCCCAGTAGTTTACTTTTGCTTTTGATTCCCTTGCTCAGGAGACATACCTAGAAAAATGTTGCTACAGTCAATGTCAAAGAAATTACTGCCTGTCCTCTTTTCCAGGATTTTTGTTGTTGGAGGTCTCACATTTAGATCCTTGATCCATTTTGAGTTTATTTTTGTTTTTGATGTAAGAAAGTAGTCCAGTTTCATTCTTTTGCAAGTAGCTGTCCATGGTTCCCAACACCATTTGTTGACGAAACGGTCTTTCTTATTGCATATTCTTGCCTCCTCTGTCAAAGATTAATTGACCATATATATGTGGGTTTATTTCTGGGGTTGCTATCCTGTTCCATTGATCTATGTGTCTATTTTTGTGCCAGTACAAAAATTTGATTATTACAACTCTGTAATGCATCTTGAAATATGGGACTGTGATACTTCCAGTTTTGTTCTGTTTCAAGATTGCTCTATTTGAGGTCTTTTGTAGTTCCATACAAATTTTAGGATTATTTGTTCTAATTCTGCGAAAAATGCTGTTGGTATTTTGATAGAGACTGCATTGGATCTGTAGATTGCTTAGGGTAGTATGGACATTTTAACAATATTTGTCCTTCCAATCAATAAGCATAGAATATCTTTCCATTTCTTTGTGTCATCTTCAATTTCTTTCATTAATGTTTCATAGTTTCTAGAGTATAGGTCATTCACCTCCTTAGTTAAGTTTATTCCTATGTATTTTATTATTTGTGGTCCAATTGTAAATGAGATTGCTTTCCTAATTTCACTGTTACTTCATTATTAGTATATAGAAATGCAACAATTTTCTGTGTAGCAATTTTGTATCTTGCAACATTACTGAATTCATTTATCAGTTCTAGTAGTTTTTGGTGGCTATTAGTGTCTTCTATATATGGTATGCCATCTGCAAATAGTGAAAATTTTACTTCTTCCTTAATTATTTGGATGCCTTTTATTTCCTTCTGTGTCTAATTGCTAATGGTTAGCACTCCCAGTACTATGTTGAATAAAAGTGGTTTAAGTGTGAACATCCTTGTCTTATTCCTGATATTAGGAGAAAAGCTCTGTTTTTCACCACATGATTTTAGTTGTGAATTTCATATGTGGCCTTTACTTTGTTGGGTATGTTCTCTCTAAAACTACTTTCTTACATGGATGTTGTACTTTGTCAAATGCTTTTTTTTGCATCTATTGAAATGATCATATGGCTTTTACCTTTTCTCTTGTTGATGTGATGTATCATGTTCATTGATTTGCAAATATTGAACTACCCTTGCATCCAAGGAATAAATCCCACTTGATCATGATGAATGAGTTTGTTTAATGTATCATTGGATTTGGTTTGTTAATATTTTGTTGAGGATTTTTACATCTATGCTCATTAAAGATATTGATCTATAGTTCTCTTTTTTTTGTAGTGTCTTTATCCAGTTTTGGTATCAGGATAATGCTGGTCTCCTAGAATGAATTTGGAAACTTTCCTTCCTCTTCTATTTTTTGAAATATTTTGAGAAGAATAAGTATTGACTTTTTCTTAAGTGTTTGGTAGAATTCAGCTGTGAAGCCATTTGATCCTGAACTTTTCTTTGTTGGGAGTTTTTTGATTATTGATTCAATTTCATTGCTGGTAATTGGTCTGTTCAAATCTATTCCTTCCTGATTCAGCTTTGAAAGATTATATGTTTCTAAGGATTTATCCATCTCTTCTAGGTTGTTCAATTTGTTGGCATATAATTTTTCATAATATTCTCTTATAAAACTTTGTTCTTCCATGGTGTTGGTTATTTTTCTTCTTTCATGTCTGATTTTGTTTGAATCCTCTCTCTCTCTCTCTCTCTCTTTCGATAAGTTTGGTTAAAGATTTATCAATTTTGTTGATTGTTTCAAAGAACCAGCTCCTGATTTTTTAATGTTTTATTTTTTTAGTTTCTATTTCATTTATTCCCGTTTTAATCTTTATTATTTTCTTCCTTCTACTAGCTTTGGGTTTTGTTTGTTTTTCTTTTACTGGCTCCTTTATGTATAAGGTTAGGTTTTTTTATTTGAGATTTTTCTTGCTTCCTGAGGTAGGCCTGTATTGGTATAAACTTCCCTATTAGAACAACTTCTGTTGTGTCCCCCAAATTTTGGACCATTATGTTTTCATTTTCATTTGCCTCCATGTATTTTTTGATTCCCTCTTTGATATCTTGGTTGACCTATTCATTGTTTAGTAACATGTTATTTGACCTTCATGTATTTATGGTTTTCCTAGATTTTTCCTGGTGGTTCATTTCTAGTTTCATAGCATGTGGTTAGAAAAGATGTATGATATGACTTCTATCTTTTTGAATTTGTTGAGATTCATTTTGTGGCCTAATACATGATCTATTCTAGAGAATGTTCCATATGCATTTGAAAAAAGTATGTATTCTGCTGTTTTGGGTTGGAACATTTGGAATATATCTGTTAGATCCATCTGGTTTAATGTGTCATCGAAGTCATTGTTTCCATGTTGATTTTCTGTTTGGATCGTCCAACCATTGATGTAAGTGGGGTGTTAAAGTCCCCTACTATTATTGTATTACTATCAATGACTTCTTTTATGTTTGTTATTAACTGCTTTACATATTTGGGGGCTCTCATGTTGGGTGTATAAGTATTTACAATTATTATATCTTCTGGTTGGATTGTCTTCCTTATAATTGTATAGTGTCCTTTGTCTCTTGTTACAATCTTTGTTTTAAAGTCCATTTTGTCTAATGTAAGTATTGCTACTCCAGCTTTCTTTCCACTTCCACTTGCATGAAAAATGCTTTTCCATCCCTCTACTTTGAATCTGCATGTGTCTTTAGGTCTGAAATGAGTCTCTTATGAGTAGAGTAGATAGGTCTTTCTTTTTTTATCTATTCCATTACCCTATGTTTTTGATAAAAGTATATAGTCCATTTGTATTCAAAGTAATTATTGATAGGTATGTACTTATTGCCATTTTTTTTCACTTTTTTATGGTTGTTTTTGTGGTTCTTCTCTGTTCCTTTCTTGTTCACTTCTCTCACAGTTTGGTGGTTTTCTTTAGTGAGGTACTTGGATTTCTTTCTCTTTATTTTTGCTTATATATTGCTGGTTTTAAATTCATAGTTGCCATTAGATTTGTATATAATATCTATAATATAATGTAGTAGTCTATATTAAGTTGATAGTCAGTTAAGTTTGAACCCATTCTTTACTTCTTTTCCTCATACATTTTAAGTATATGGTGTCATACTTTATATCCTTTCATTTTCTGAACCTCTTGACTGATTTTTGTAGATATACTTGATTTTACTGCTTTTGTGCTTCCTATTTTTCTGATTCCTACCTATGGTCTTTCTTTTCTACCTAAAGTATCTCTTTTAACATTTCTGGTAGAGCTAGCTTAGTGGTCCTGAATTCCTTTAACTTTTGTTTGTCTGAGAAACTCTTTATCTTTCCTTCTATTCTGAATGATAGCCTTGGTGGATAGGGTATTCTTTGCTGCAGATTCTTTCTTCAGCATTTTGAATTTATCATGGCACTATCTCTTGGCCTACAAAGTTTCTGCTGAATAATCAGCTGATAACCTTATGCAGTTTCCTTTGTATGTAACTGTTTTTTTTGTGTTGCTTTAAAATTCTCTCTTTAGCACTACGTTTTGCCATTTTAATTACTATATGTCTTGGTATAGAATTCATTGGGTTGATGTTTTGGGGGCTCTCTGTGCTTTTTGGACCTGGATTTCTTTTTCTGTCCCCAAATTTGGGAATTTTGTAGCTATTATTTCTTTAAATAAAATTTCTTCCTCCTTTTCTCTCTTTTCCTTCTGAGATCCCTATAGTGTAAATGGTATTTGACTTGATGGTCACTGAGTTTCCTAAAGCTATTTTCATTTTTTTATTGTGTTTTTTTCTCTCTCATCTTTGGCTTGATTGTTTTCCATTACTCTGTCCTTCAGGCCACTGATCTATTCTTCTGCTTCCTCTAGGCTACTGTTTATTCCATCTACTATATTTTTAATTTCTTTTATTAGGGTCTTCATCTCTGACTGGTTCTTTTTAATGTTTTCTATTTCTTTGTTAAGGGTCTCACTGAGGTTCTCCACTCTTCTCAAGTCCACTGAGACTCTTTATGGTCATTACTTTAAGTTCTCTATCAGTCATGTTACTTATCTCCATTTTGTTTAAGTCTCTCACTGTGACTTTGTCCTGTTCTTTCATTTGAGACATATTTCTCTGTCTCTTCATTTGTCTAACTCTCTGTGCCCTTTTCTATGTGTTAGGAAAGTCAGCTATATCTCCTGCTCTTGAAAGTAGTGGCCTTATGAAGAAGAGGTCTTGTAATGCCCTGCAGTGCAATGTCTCCTGTTCACCAGAACCTGTGTCTCCAATATGTGTTGCATGTACCATACTTTTGTGGCTTAGCTGCTTTTGCCTTGAGTCCAATTGTCTGCAATGACTCTCTTTGCCTGTTGTGGGTGGGGTTTGGTCCCTATGTAGTTAGTGGGCCAGTCTGTGGCTGCCTTGGGCTTAGGTTTAGTTATACCAGGCATTTGCTAGTGATGCAGTAGGACCAAACTGCAGGAGAACATGAGGGTCTGGTGCATGGTGCTAACAATGTCCATGCTGATGAGAGGGGACCTGAAGTTGCTAGGGACTGAGTCACACCAGGTTGAAGAAGGCATATCCACAGAAGTGTAGGGGGGCAGGACATGTTGTGTTAGCAATGTTTTTAGTCTGCTGTGGGAGGACACCTGGACCTAGGCCTGGATGGAAGGGATATGTCGTCAGAAGAACACATGAGCAGGATGTGCTTTTAGCAAACTATATAACAAGTTTTGGCACCATGCTGGCTTTAAGTTAAGAAATGGCATCTGTCACTTTCTTTGTTCCTGGAAAGTCCCCCAAAATCTCTGTCCCTCTAGTGCATGCTCTGAGATCAGTAAACAGATAGTCCTGTATAACACAGGCATTTTTAAAACTGCTGCTTCTATGCAGTTTGTTGTGCTATCTCTTTAAAGGCAGGGTCTCAGTTTCCTCCCATTCTCCTGGCTCTCCCATTACCCTATTTTTTTTAAAGGTCCAGGTTTTAAGCCCTGCTGATTGCAAGAACTTAGGAATTTCAACACTTCTGGTTTTCAAAGCCAAATGTTGTGGAGATTCATCTTCCCTGTTCTGGCTATCTGGTATGGGAGTCTGTTACTCTTCCCTCTCTGAGACTGAAGTATCCTTCCCTCCTACAGGTAGTTCTGTGGGTCTGTTTACCTCCCTATCATGTCTTTGCACTTTCTACCCTCTTCAGTGTGGCCTCTTCTCTACATTTAGCTATGGAGAATCTGTTATGCCAGACTTTGGGTTGTTTTCTGAGGTGATTGTTATCTAGTTGTATCCATGAAGCTAGGTGAACAAAGGGTCCTTCTACTCCACCATCTTTCCTGGAAGTTCAACTTACTGCTTTGCAGTGGGTCTCAGAATGAGTGGTTCCATGTGCTAACTGTTTTAATAGAGTCTCTCTTATTTATAGCCCTTTGGATCTCCTAGGCATAAGCCCCATTGATTTTCAAAGCCAGACATTTTGAGGACTCATATCTCTATTGTAGGTCTCAAAGGTTTGAGTGGACTGATGGACTTGAATCCCTCACTCCTCAGGAATGTATTTTGTATTTGTGAAACCTCCCCTGTTCATGGGTCACCATGCCAGGAGTGGGGTTTTTGGCAAGATTGCATCTCTGCTTCTTCTACCTTTCTTGAAGTGGCTATCTTATATTTTGTTGTATAGGAACTAGTTATTCAGTTAGTTTTCAGGTCTTTTTCAGAGAGAGATCATTCTATATGTAGCTTGGTGTGTCCATGGGAGCAGGTGAGTTCAAGGTCTTCCTATACTGCTATCTTGGACCACCCTCCCATTTAATGAATTTTCAAACTGCTAAAGAATTTGCATTCTCTGAGGTTTATTGAGTGCAAAAAAGCCAAATAAATAAATGAAATATAGCCATTGACAGTCCACAAACCTCCAGCAGTTACTATAATTTATAAAATTCTGTAATAAAATCTATTTTTGTATTCTCCATGAAGAAAGGGTACACCAAGTAAATGAAGATTAGCTGTTTAAAGCAAAGAAAGAAATTACTTTAAGATAATTGAGAAGCAATTAGTCACTATAAATGATAAAGATATCAATAAATCACTTTTTTGTGGAATCATTAATTAATTGACTTTTTTTTTTTAAATGTGGAGATGAATAAACTACAGTCTGTCTACTTGAAGCTCTCGCAGTATGGAAAGAATATCAGACTTTTCTTCCAAATAAGGTGTGGATAAAATTATGAGAGTTCAAAGAGAACAATACTAGGTTTTTTGGAGACTAATCTTAATGAGGAAAGCTAGCATTTATAGAATGCTGACTATGTGACAAATCATGGAAAGCCTGGCTCTAGAAAGTTCATCTTTAGAGCTGATGGGACCTTGTCCCAACTTCTCTATAGAGGTTGTTCCACACTGCAGCCTGACAGTAAACTTTAGCTCTCAGTTAAGGAAACAGGAATTCTCCTGTATATTTGTTCAGAAACGAGGTCTTGCCTTCTGATTTCTGATAGAAAGAGGAAGAGAAGTTTAGATTATTCAAACTCTGCTTCTCTGGTTTGTATTCTCAAAGTACCAATGTAGAAATCTACTTTTCCTAGAAATGGATAGGAATAAACTATCAAATTTAAGAAAAGTATTGGTAAGAGACTTTTGAAACTTCACAGGTGTGAAGAACTTGTAATTTAGGATCTTAGCTGCAACAAATAAATACTGGTTTCCTGTTTTGGGCTTCCTCCTCAGGGCACTGAGAAAAATTGTAGATGAGCTTAATCCTTAGGAAACTGTGGAGAATGTAAGAAACACTAGAAGGGGGACTTATGACTTACTGGTAATCCTGTGAGAAACCAGTAATCTGGGCATCAATTCTAGATGAAAGTATGATTTATGAACATATAGAAAAGAAAGCAGGAGGTTCACTAAGTCATGACAAATAAGTTAAAATTGTTTTTCCTTTTTGCAGGAATTATAGTTTGGTAGCTCAAGAGACTGCATTAAATACAGCCTATCCATATTTCAGGATTGCATTTGGCTATCTCGAACTTTTCTTCAACAAAATGAAGAAAGAGGAACAGGACGTCAGTACCAGCAGATGTATTCATAACTTGTCAAGGAAATAATTGAATCCCAAAGAGGACTAATCAATGGATTGCTGTTAACCTTGATATATAGTTCTAGAACCCTACCACATAGATTGTAGGTCCTTGTCCTGGTCAACAACTGACAGTTTAATTTAGTATCTACTATGTAATAGACTGTACCATATGTTAGAATAACATTCACTTACACATGCCAGGAACTGGCATACTTAACATTTTATGAACACATACTCAACACCTTATGATCTTATTTGATTCTCCCGATAACCTGATCAAATAGATTTTATCTCTATTTTGTAGATGAAAAAATGGAAAGTTAAAGAACTTGATTAGCCTAAGGTTCACCACACAGCTACTGAGTGGCCATGTCCAAATGTAAATCTTGGTCTGTCAATTTTTCTTCACTGCCTTTTAAAAAAAATTAATGATTGGAACAAGAGAATGAATCAATATGCATATAAAATGAATGCAAAAGAGATATTGACGTAGGGATGTGCTTAATGACAGAATTAGTATCCAAAAGAATTTTAATAGGCTGGAGCAAATTTAATCAGAGAACATTTAACAGAGATGCATGTGAGATCCTGAGCTGGGTTCCAAATATCCAGCTGCACAGGGCAATGTGGCTTAGCAGCTGCATAAGCTTAATGTGATTCAACAGTGTGACATAGCTGCCCTAAAAGTGAGTGAAAACGGATGCCACATTTGTACAAATCTAGGATTCCAAACAAAGAGATAGATTATTCTGTTTTATTATGGAGCTTGTGAGTAGTTCTGGGCAGCATACCTTTGAAGGGACATAGACAGACTTAACCAGTCTTGTAAAAAGACTCAGTACCATTTTTCTCTCATTCTTTTTAGAAGTAGTTTTTTAGAGTGCTTACTATGTGTCACGCATTGTGTTAGGTACTCAGGGAATGGCAGTTTATAAAATAGCCCTCTCATAGCTTACATTCTTACTGGAGAGGCAAGAAATAAACAAATTAACAAATGAATGTGTATCATAATGTCAGTAATACATGCTGGAAGAAAATAAAGCAGTGTAAGGTGATAGAGAATAGGTGGAGGCTTTTTCAGAATAGTTTCTCAGGGAAGTATCTCTGAAGGGCTGGCATCATAAATGGAAGAAGAACATTCCATGCAGAGGGAAAAAGAAAGTACAAAACTCTGAGGTGGGTGTTTGTTTTGTAATTTTTGAAAGGAACCCAAGGAAGCCACTGTGTGATGTTAACAGACAGTGAGGAGAAGCAGGACTTCAGGCTGTCCCAGAGGTCAGGTGAATGAAGCATTTCAGGAAGGACAAAGTGATCCAATACGAGCAACACGAGTAAGATGAGAACAGAGAGCTGATCCTTGGATTTGGCAATGTGGTTCTTTGAGGATTTTGTTGTTCCTTATGAGAATTAGCTGAAGGAGCCTGAAGTCTTCTAGCCTCGGGAAGAAAAATCTTAGAGCAATGTAATTGTGGACCATCTGAATACTTCCTGAAATCAGATCTCTAGGACATGCAAACCTGGAATTTGCATTTTTAGCAGTAAAGGTTCTTTCTTTACCCTAAAAATGGAAAACTGTTGATTTAGGAATTCCTAACTGACTTGACAAATGTACAAAGTTGTTCTGCATTTCCACTGAGTGGCTGATGAACAGAGGCTAAAAGGAGACAGATTTCTGTGACATATGAGATGGAATACTTTAATGCTGGGATCTTAGAGCAGAATGAGTTATTTATGACAGAAAAAAGTTCTCATCAATTGAAGAAAAGTGGATAATCACTTTTTTGGAGGAAATTGTTTGGAGGGATGGGAAGAGTGTTGTACGAAGTAAACTTCTAGCCCTGAGGTTCCATCGTCTGAAATGCAAGCAGCAACCCCCCCTGCCCTAAATAGTCAGAACACTAGCTCCAACTATCCTTGTCTATGTCTGACTTGACTTTGGAAATGTAGGAAAAAGACATTTCTATTTTGTTGAGTCCCAAGATTTGAGTTGTCAAGTGATCATGGAACAGCATCTATTAGCTGAAGGAAAAGAAGAGAGTTAAGATCTTACTGTACAGTAGCAAAAGAAAGAAATTAGTAATTGAGAAAGCATTGTATCAATGTTTGCATGTTTCCATTATAATATATGAAGAAAATCCTGGATGTCTATTCCCTTTCTGTTATTTGATTTATTATTATTATTTATTAAATTGGGGCAAAAGCACAAAGTCAGGAATAGATATCTTGGGTTTGTTAGCAAATGAGATGTTCCAAATTTTGTGTCACACAATTAGCTTGGTGGGTTTCTTTTCGCTGGTCATAACATTTCCTGTGTGCAGCAGAGGCTGGGCTGTGGACCTCCTCATTTGTTGAAGCATATGCAGTATTGTTGAGCTCACCACACAGCTGTGGGGGGAAAACGTTGCTCACCCTAAGGTTATAACCCCCCTTTTCTAAATTACTGTTTACTGATGTGGGAGAAAAGGACTCCTGGCATAGCTCAATAATTACTCTTGGCACAGTTCAATAATTAATGAAGTGTTAAAAAGACGCTGCTAAAGTTTGTGCATCTGCTATGGAGGGTATGAAAGTACAAGAAACTCGCCTGCATCTCTGAGTCAAAGACACACATGGCCTTCCCTGTCCTCCCAGGAGAGGACCCAGTGGGGAGTGAGTGCAAACGAATGCTTTCATGGAGGAGAGAAGGAGACCCTTACTACCAAGCTGTTGCCACGTTTTTGAGAATAGAGAAGTCCAAAGTGATAGGGCTGTAGTTTCTTAGTTTTTTAACTCCCCTGTGATTTATGGGTAGGGTCCTTTAATTTGTGAGAAGAAATTTCTGTACTTAAATGACTATTCTTCTTTCTCTATTGGTTATAATAGAGTACTTGTTAAATCAGTAGTTTAAAATAATTTGATGACGGTAATGCAACAGGGACAAATAACTGCTGCCACTAGTGTGGTATTTACCTCCTAAAGTTTTAGGAGGTTGCAAGGCTGGCATCCTGCCTAGTGAATAAGATATCAAGAGTGCTTTTTTATCTGCAAAATTAACAAAGGAAGGAATAAATATTATTTTTCCCTCAAAGGACCCAGTTTGGAAAAAGCCCAAGGATTAACTCTTTGTGCCTTAGTCTGATTTCACAGCGTGTCACCTCTCGCACTTGTCCTCATCAATCACTGCCATAGGACCAGGCCTCAGACAGGCCTCTGGGCTTTCCCAGGAATCCCTGCTGCTTGGCTGGAAAGTCGGGTCCAGGCCCAGGGTTTCTGAAACACAGCTCAGGTACAAGCTGACTCTAGCTTCAGGCCAATTTCTTAGGCAAAGGGTCTTTGGTAATATGTGGAACAGAAAAAAAAATGTTGGGAGAATGGGTTGGTGTTTCATTTACCTCTTTCCTCTACCTAGCCCCCACTCCATCTCAAAGTTATTTAAGTTCTAGTTCAGACCAAAAGGAAGACATTTGACAAATTTTGTTTTTTTAACTATACTCTGATTTGGTTGATCATAAGTTGAATATTGTTTTCTTCTTCTTTTTTCCCTCAGAGTTGTGTGTATACATTTCTTTGTGGTCACAATTTCTCCATGTGACAGCTAAGGGGGAGTATAGGGCAAGGAGTAAACCTTGAGGAATTAAGGTGCAGTCTGCCCTATTTTTTCCCCCTTCCTCTTTAATATGAAACTGGTTACAGGCACATTTTTTTAAATCTCTCAGCAGGAATTGCAAAGTTTTCCCGGGTCATCACCTAGCAACAAAACCCAGCAAAACATCCGCGAAGCAGTTTTTGCAATGCAGCCATCACCGACTAGCAGAAGTGACTTGTGGAAGGCTGAATTTGCCATGGAGGGAATTGAATGCTTTCTTCTTTATTCAAGTAGAATGCTGAGATGTGCAGTCTGGATCCTGCTTGGACCAAATTAATGTACATTAAAGAATAAACCATAATGCCCGTTGTGAATAGGGGGTCGGAAGATTCGACAAAATTTGATGATGGGCCAGTTTTTATTGAAACTACTTAAATTGAACTTTTAAAGCAGTTGTTTTAAATAAAGCAATCTGAGACTGATATAACTGTCCCTTTATTAGATAAAATATTCTGAGGACTTTTGGGTAGTGTAAGAAACCTTAAGTCTATTGAGTAATAAGTTCAGAATTCAACAGAAGATTACTTAGCCTCATCCCTGAAAATAATAGTAAAAATCCCCCTTCAGAAGGAGAGGAAATCTGCTTTGTCTGGTTTTGACTTATACTCAGAGTTAGCAGCATGGCATAATGTCTCCTATCATTAAGAAAATACGCTACCCTGGAACTTGGTTATAATATCCATCTGAAGGTCTATGCTGTGGGTCTTTTTCCTTGGAAGAATCTTACAACAAGATCCTTTTGCTTTGCCGTGTAGTTTAGAACCAAAAGATAGAATGCAAACACATCTCTTTTCAATTATCTTTTTTGATGGTAGCATATATGGAGACTCAACTATATCACGTCAATGACCAGGCATCCAGATCTTGATTTTTAATTCTCAGATAGGGCCTGCTGTGCTCATACCTCTATTAATAACAGAGGAGTTTCTTTAGCTTAGTACTGTAGGCAGGAAGCAAAAAGATTCATTAAGCATGACTGAGTCCTCCTCGCTCTTCTTTAAGAATTCTAAAAGTTTGCTCCACATGTGTATAGTATGTGCATGAAGGAAACGAAGTGTGTTTTCCTATCAGCTCTTGATCACTGGTAATGTGGTGGGGAAATTGTGCTCCAGTTTAGATGCTCTTCTATGTGTCCCACGCTTTTGTGACAGCCTGAGATGTCAATTCTGCTCAGTGTCCATTATTGTTAATGACAGAATTGTTCTAAACATTTGCCCCGTCCTTGTACAAAATGCAGTTTTTAAGTACTGAGTCCTCAGATGATTTGTCTAAAAGGCCTTGCTTCCCTCCAGTATGTTCTGTGAAGTGTTGGCTATCTGCTTTATTTATCCATCTTTCTTCAGGCTGAATGCTCTTTGACAACTTTTTCTCAGTCACATTAGTGTCTTCTGCAGCTGTGTAAGCAATATTCTAAATCCTTGCTACTCAAAGTATGGGCCAGTGTATCAACATCATCTGGGGACTTGCCATAAGTATATAATCTCAGGCTCACCACTCCCTCCCTCAAGAACTACTGAATTAGAATTTGCATTTTAACAGGTTACCCAAGTAATTCAGATGTACACTGAAGGTTGAAGAACACTGTAGATCTTTCTTGTTCAATAATTTGCTTCCTTTTGGGAGTTCTAGCTGAAAATGAATCGTGCTGTTGGCTTTTCTTCTAAGGCATGAAGAATTCCTACTCTCAATGATACTGAGGAGGAACCATAGGAGCAACAGGGAGACTTGAACAAGATGTAGAGAGTTCCCATACGTTAGCTGGTATTTACAGACAGGACAAGCCAGTGATTCCACATGATCTAGTAGACTATCAGACAGTTTTCTCTACCTTGTACACCTTATTGTTACTCATTTTAGAGAAAATTCTACATTTAGAATTCTACAAAATTCTACATTTTAGAGAAAATTCTATAAGAGAAAAGTCTTATATCGCACTTATTTTTATACATGAGAGTTTTCTTGTAAGATGAAAAACTTCTTGAGGCAGGCAAAGCACTCATATTTATCTCCTTCACATCCCATAGCCCAGGGCTTTTATTATAATAGAAGCTTAACAAATGATGGTTGCATTGAATTGTTAACATTGCCAACAGACGCAATGTGTTTAAAAGAGTTATGACGTCACTTTTTCTAGGAAAAATGAGAAGGAAGTTGATAATGACCTAACATAAAGCGCTGAGGGGATAGTGTGCCTTGGTGACTCTAGGCATTTGAGTTACATTGCAAATGGTGCAGTCTGGTCCAAATTAATCCTTTCTATTACTAAATAGACCAAGTCTTCAAGGTATTTATGAAAGACACTGTAGTTTGGAGTTATCCTTTTGATTTGGGTGTCCAAGGGTTAAATGTCCATCCAAAGTGGTCCTAAAGAAGGAAGAACCCTTAAAAGTGGAGGGGATATTACTTTAATAGTATTCATGAATCTATTAACCCTTCTTTTCAGAGGTGTGAAGAACCAGAATTAGAATCTGGGAGCATGAAAGGGAGTACACGTGGATAAGACCGATATTGGGGAAGACTTTTTATCAGAAGACTGATAAAAAGAATTTTATTTGTGTGGACCATTGAAGACTGTATCGTGCTCTTTTGCATGTTAATTACTAAAAATATGTTGATTGTAGAAAATCTAATTCAATTTACCCAATATATTACACAGATGAGGTGCTGATATTTTGGGAATATGTTTTTTTTTAATATGAAGTTTTACAAAGGGTAACATGACTAGGACTTAATCATGTTGCCCCTCACATCAAGGTTTATGTGATACATTGGTAATTTGAATTGGTAGTGGAAAAAATGGAAATGAGAATCCTGTCATGTACAATATTAGGAAACCATACTGGGGAAAGGAAACTAAGCATAAAGAGTCAACTTAGTTTCACCTCACAGTAAAAGCAAGAGGAGAGATGACATTTAAAGGTTTATACAAATTACTGTGTACATCATCCTAAAAAAATCCCAGATGGCTAGAGGAGAATTTTTATCCTGGCTTCATGGAAGTATATATTTCTTTTAAAGGAAGAGTTATAGTTACAAATAAGTATAGCCAATTAAGAGTAAAAGCTATACTAGTTTCAGAAGCACTTAATTTCATTTATAACTAAAGGCAAATTTGTCACTTAATTAGTAAGTCTGACACAGGTAAAGAGGAAGACAGCTGCTTTTCTAGGCATTTTATGCCTCACTGGTCCCCGGTAACCAGATGGCATTGTTGTTGCTGATGGATGAACCAGAGAAGATGTGGGAGAGAATCCACCCCCCACACCAACTCCTTGAAACAACAAACTTGTATTAGAAATCTCACAAGGAGTAAGCTTTCTTCTGTGTTCACCTAGGTCAGGCTGGGGTGGGGAGAAATGCTGGAGCTGAATGAGTAATTTTGTCCTCTCCCCTTGTGGTTTGTTTGAGAAGACCCATAGTTAGTAGGTAAATGAGTGGCTGCACACACCAGCCTTCTTTTGTTTAGAAAAATTCCCAGTTACAGAATTACTCAATAATGTTGCACCAGTTTTTAAAACCAAAAGAAATCCCATTTATTTGCCTAGCACTTTAAAGTTTTCCACTTGCGTTTTCATCCGTTATTTTGTGACTACTCTCAGTAACTTGCAGAGTAAAACAGGACTGGGATTATTAAAAAAATTTTTTTTTAATTTATTTATTCATGAGAAACACACACACACAGAGAGGCAGAGACACAGGCAGAGGGAGAAGCAGGCTCCATGCAGGGAGCCTGAGTGGGACTCGATTCCAGGTCTCCAGGATCACACCCTGGGCCGAAGGTGGCGCTAAACTGCTGAGCCACCTGGGCTGCCTAGGTCTGGGATTATTATATGAGAAACTGAGATTCAGAAGTAGAAATTAGGTTGATCAAAGTTTGCAAGGATAAATTACAAACCTAGGACTAAAATCTAGTTTCTAGATTCCCATAGTGCTTCCTCTAATACAAAGATTATACAATAAATAGATGAAATGTTGATCAATCTCATTAGTAATTAGTAATTAGGGAAATAGAAATTAATAATATATCAAAATTTTTATCTTCAATTTGGTAAAAATTAAGAGAATTAGTTTTCATTCTTGGCAAATAAATGTAGAGACATAGTGTTCGTATTTGGGTACATAGAGGCAGCTTAAAACTTTTATAATTTTTTAACATAGTATTTCTACTTCTAGTAATCCATCCTATAGAAAAAAATCACATTTCTACATAAAGATAGATATATGTACAATGATGTTGATTGTTAATATCAATAAAAAACTGCAAATAACTTTAAGGTCCCTAAGTTGGGAATTGTTAAATGATTATAGCATATCTATATTATGAAATACAAGATGAAACTATTTTAGAAAGGACAGATGTACACGTACTGATACAGAACATTTTCCTGACATACTGATAAGTAAATGAAGCAAATTACACATGAAGCTTAAAGTTTAATTTATTTAAAAAATTGCATATGTGCATATACGTGTATAAAATGCAGATGCATAGAATAAAAGGTCTGTGACAGCACAGACCAAACTGAAAATAGTGGTTGCCTATGGTGGGAAGAGTGATATTATGGGGATGGACAGGTAAAGAGGAAATTTATACTTAGTCTAGATTTCTGTATTATTTGACTCTTTGATAAGAATTTCTTTATGTATCATTATAAAATAAAAAATGTTTAAAAAGAAAAGTTAACTTCTCCTGGGCTACCTTCATTCCTTGCATCCTGGATTGTGGCCTCTCTCACACTGTCTAATGACTGGAGTCTGGCCTGAGTCTCAGCAGGAGCTCAGCTCCACAGCTCTGACCCAACAGTATCTTTAGGTAGAGAAAGATTCTGGCACCAACCTTTCAGGATTATCTAGATTTTCTATCATTGCATTATGATGGTTCTTTACCAACCTAGATAATAATACCATGCTGATTTTTTAAACTTTCACTAGACCAATGGTTTCTTTTTTTTTTTTAATTTTTATTTATTTATGATAGTCAGAGAGAGAGAGAGAGGCAGAGACACAGGCAGAGGGAGAAGCAGGCTCCATGCACCGGGAGCCTGATGTGGGGTTCGATCCCGGGTCTCCAGGATCGCGCCCTGGGCCAAAGGCAGGCGCCAAACCGCTGCGCCACCCAGGGATCCCAGACCAATGGTTTCAAAACACTTTTGGCCACAAAAGTTATGCTCAGAAGCCCAATGCATGAAAAGACAAAAATGGAGCTCCTTTGGTTGAATTTGAGGGTGGTAAGGACTTTTCCACCCTACCACCTCCCACTAATAAACTCTAAAAAATTGCTTCCAAAAAACACCTATGCCTCCAGAGAGCAGTTTGAAAATCACTGACATTATATTTTATAAAGAAACGGGAGGGAGTCCAGTGAAGTGATTCAGCTGAGGTTAAATGCTAAATGTGGAGCCAATCTTTGAATCTAGATATTCTGCACCCAGTTTTATTAACTTTTTCAGGATGATGATTCACCTTTTAGGCAACTCCAATTAGTTTTGGCCGTCCAGACTTTCTCAAAAATAGAGAGCTCAAATAACATCTTTACAACTGTTAGAATAGGGTTTTGTGTGTGTGTGTGTTTGTGCACACCTCTCAAACACCCTTTATGACTAACTCTTAATTACTTCATCTTGAGGAGCTCCACTAAGTAAGGACTACAAAGTGAACTTCACTTGTCTTGTACTATTTTATTTTATGAGATGAAATGGTAAAAATTATAATTTTAACTTGTACCATTTTGTAATATCCAGATGGTGCTCATGTTATTCCACATTGAGCTATGATGACTGAGTGCTTAACATTGAGAGCTGTCAGTATGCATGTCTCCTCGCTATCCTAGTGTTGGTGGTTGGGCCAGTGAACCTTTAACTAGACTAACTGATTAGGACATTCTACTCCATTGGTACTAATTTTTCACCTACATTGGAGTTATGAGTGATTTACAAGTTTACAGCGATGACTTCAACTTATTTTCTAGTTGATAAACAAATTATTCAGCAGTGTAAACCACTCTTAAAGATCATAAAAGTCTTTAAAAAAAGGCAATTAGAATAAAGCAAGTTCTAAGACCAGGATTTGATCTGTATCAAGTGGGATAAAATGTTTCACTAACTTCTGGCTGACTTGGCTAAAACAAGTTAATCCTTTTAAGTTGGGAAAGCTTAATAACATTAGTTTACCATATAAATGTTTTTCTCACCCAGTTCTAATGAGATATAATTGACATATAGCACTGTATAAGTTTAAGTTGTATAGCATGATGATTTGACTTGCATATGTTGTAAAATGATTATCATAGCATCTAAGTTTTAATATCATTATTATAATCATCATTGTGATTTATAAAGTGCCTTTTGTTAGCCTTTGGGAGTGAAGGGTAAGATCAAGAAGTATGCTATAGTTTACATAAGGCCAATAGATAGATACTGTAGATCCAGTCCCAACATTTGGCTTTCTGGGACTCAGTTTCCTAATCTATATAATAGTGGGGCTTGACTAGATCAGGGTTACTGAATCTGAATTATCTGAACCTCTAAGAATTCATAAAGGAAACAATGAGAAACAATGGGGCCCATTTTTAGTATTTCAAAAACTCTAAATGAAATGGCATGTTTATATTAGTTGCAGCCCTATAAGGGAATTAATGCATCAGCCATGTAATTAATTGCATAAATTAATTAATTTTAAATATTGATGATTGCCTATTGCTTTTACTATATTGTATATTACAGTTTTATATGAATAAAAATTAGGAAACAATTCATTACTTAACATTACTTAATAAATAAAATCTTCCAGGAAGAAAAATTCAAAACACAAAATACATGGAATGTTTAAATGTTCTTTGGTGGTGAAAAATTGGGAACTCCTGGTCTAGAAGATCTTTAGGCATCTTCTAAGAGGACCTCAATGATCCCTGACATCTGGCATTTATACCCTTGTGTAATTGCTTCCCCTTGAGCATGACCTGGATTTATTGACTTCTTTCTAATGAATAGAATATGACAGAAGTGATGCGATGTCACTTCTGAGATTGGGTTATATAAGGATTGTGGTTTGGCTCTCTTTTGGATCGTTTGCTCTGGGGGAAGCCAGCTGCCTTGTCATGAGTTGACCTTGTGTAGAGACTCACATGATGAAGTTTAGAAGCAAGTCTTCTAAGGCCTGCCAATAGCCATGTCAGTGAAATTGGAGGCAGGTTCTCCTATAAGGGAGCCCTGTAATGCCAGTAACATCAGTTGACACCGTTATTTCGGTTTCATAATAAACCCTGAGCCAGAGTTATCTGGCTAAGTCATTCCTGGAATCCTGACCCACAGAAACTGAGATAATAAGTGTTCATTATTTTCAATCTCTAAATTTGACATATTCTGTTATGCAATCATAGATAGTTAATATGGACTTTTCACCTTTCCATGTTTTAATTTTCAAGGACCCTTAAAGAGACTTTAATAAGGGAGAGGGGCAATACAAAGAGAGATAGTCATTACTAAAAGTAGGGGAAAAGAAGAAAAACAAGAATAGGAAACATCAGACAGTCAGAGGGAACAGCTGTCCTTGAATACCAGAGAATATCCCCTTCTGAAGAAGTTGAATGAATACAGTGACCCATCATTATCTTTTGTGAAGAGTGTCTCTACCCTGGAGGCAGTTGGGTGGAGATTATGGTGGTAGTCACAGAGAGCCTCTCCATTGCCGCATCTCCTCCAAAGTTAGAACATTGGCCTAGGAATTTCTTTCACAAGAAATTTGTTAAGTTTTCTTTCACAGATCACCAAACATCACCACCGTAGTTTATGTAGAAAAGCCATGCTTTGTACTAAATATTAGCTATGTTTTCTGTATTATTAGTACAAGCATTACAAAAGATGATAGAGGAAGAGCAGAAACAGGAAAAATTCTGTGAAATTAAGACAGAAGTTTTTATTTCTTTGACTTTTAAGTTATGTCTATTATGCCTTTTTAGTCTTTGTTAAGAAAATTCATGAGGAGTAAGAAGAGGAGAAGGAAAAGATAATTTTTAAAAAGAGGAAAAAATAGAGAAGGTGGGAAGATTTCTAGTCAGGACACTCACTGCATTCCAAATACAGAGGAATGATAGATAAAATGTGAAAACAAAAAATGGAGGAGAGATTTACACTGATGAAAACTCAGAATAAACGTCACTGTAGACCAGTAGGGACTGATTTCACAAGCCTGGGGAATCCAGTCCTAGAAATGGATAGTGTTTTCAGGAGTCCTGTAAGGAAAGTTTTCCATGAAAGAAGCAGTCACAGCAAGGCTAACAGTTTTAATTCGGGGACTGGAATAGGATAGTCCCTGTCCTGATCACTACCTGCAATTATGGCTTTAGCAGGTGCCAGGCAAGGAGGGAGGTGGTTTAGTGAAAGGAGGATGACACAGATAAAATCCATAGCCTCATTTGTCACTATTAAAGAGGAGCTCTGAAATGCCATTATACTGCTTGATTCTGGACTAGTTACCTGGGAGGTAGGTGGAGGAAACCTCAAACTGTGGATGGATAAATACAAAGGTGAGGGAAAAAGAGAGAGACAACTATAAAAATATTGACTTAACATTTGTTGAACTTCTGTTATGTGGAAGATATATAGAATGCTTTATGTATATAGAATATATAACTCATGCATCATCTCAAGAACTATGAGGTAGTTATTATTTTAATTTTTGTTGTTATTACTATTGTCTCATCATACAAATGAGGAAACTGAGCTACAGAGAGGCTAAATAAATTGCCAAGATTACCCAGCCAATGAGAGACAGAACTTGGATTTGAACCCAGGAAGTCTGAGTCCAGAGTACAGATGCTAATCATTTCACTATTTCGTTTGGAATGCAAAACTCACTTAAAATAATTCTACTCAAAAGGAACCTACAAATTATATTCCAAACACAGTACATCTAATTCTATGAAAGGCAGGAAAATAATTAACCAAATTATGAATTTGATATAGGTAACATTAGTTTGACAAAGACTTAACATTAAATATATTTAGTATGATTAAACAAGGTAAGTGAGGGAGTAACTTATTTTTTAAGAAAGCAAGACATTTTGAAACAAAAGCAGATAAAAACAAAGAGAAATAGTTGGATGGGAAAAGAGATCAATTAGAAATATTGGAAATAAAAACATAGTCATTGACTCCACTCTTAATTTATAGTTGAGTAACTAGTACTGGATTCAACTTCTTACTGTAAGCAGCTAGAAAACTGGACAAAGGATATTGAATAATTTTTCTCAGATATTAGGCCACAGGCAGCACAGAATTGTGATTCTTAAGAGGAGAAATGGGAAACTCAAGAAGACCACAGCAGTCTCACTGAGCTGAGGAGACAGAGACCAAAACATGAACATATGAAAATAATGAAAAGAGAAATACAAAAGCTATAGACTGAATTGTGTCTCTCCCCAACCTCTGTAAAATCTGCATGTTGAAGTCCTAAGCCACTGTACCTCACAATGTGACTGTGTTTGGAGACAGGTCTTTACAGAGCAATTAAAGTTAAATGAAGTCATTTGTGTAGACTCTAATTCAATATGCCTAGCATCCTTCTAGGAAGAGATTAGCATACACAACATGCACAGAGGGAAGATCATGTGAAGACACAGGGAGGTGCTCATCCACAAGCCAAGGCAAGAGGCCTCAGAATGAAAACAACCCTAATGACACTTCAATATTGGACTTCTAGACATCAGAATGGGAGGAAATAAATTTCTGTTTTTTAAGTCACTCACTCTGTGATATTTGTCATGGCAGCCCTACAAAGTAATAGGAATATATTTAAAAAAAAGAATTCCTAGAGATAAAAATAATTTGAAATGGAAAATTGACTGGATGTGCCTAGCAGCATATTAGATACTACAGAAAAAAATATCAGTAAATTTGAAGTTGTAGCTCTCTGAATTGAAGCACAGAGAAGGAAAAGGTGAAAAATAAGAAAAAAACAGAATCTCAATGATCTACAGAACTGTATTAAGCCACCTAACATATTGTAAACAGAAAGAAATATGGAGGAGAGAGAGTGGAAAGAATATCTGAGAAAAAAATTTGCCCAAAACTTTCTAAATTTGAAGAAAAGTACTATCATATATTTGAAGGCAATCAAAAAACTTCAAGTAGGATGAACACAAATAAAAACACACCAATGGACATAATAATAAAATTTTGGAAACCAGTGATAAAGAGAAAATCTTCAAAGAAGCTAGAGAAAAAAATACACATTAATATAGGGGGAAAAATAAGAATGACCACTGTCTTTTTTATCAGAAACAATGCAAGCAAAAAGAAATGGGAAAATACTTTTAAAATGTGAGAACTATAAACTGTGTTAGTCAGCTCAGGCTGCCATAACAAGATACTATACACTGGGTGGCTTCTTAATTAACAGAAATTTATTATCTCACAGCTCTGAAGGTTAGAAGTCCAAGATCAAGGTGCTGACTGATTCAGTTCCTGATGAGACTCTCTTTCTTGTTTGTATTCAGCTACCCTTTTTGCTATGTTTTTACATAACTTTTCCTCCATAGGTGTAAAGAGAGGGTGCTCTCTGTGGTCTCTCTCTTTTTAAAAAAATATTTTATTTATTTATTTATGAAAGAGAGAGAATGAACAAACAAGTTGGTGGGTGGGGGGATTGAGGGGCAGGGGAAGGGAGAGGGACAAGTATACTCCGTGCTGAGTGTGGAGCCTCAAGTGGGACTCTATCTCACAACTGTGAGATCATGACCTGAGCCCAAATGAGAACTCAGATGCTCAACCTATTGAGCCACGCAGGTGCCCCTGCTGTCTCTTGTTGTAAGGACACGAAGTCTATGGGATCAGGAGCTCACCCTATGATCTCATTTAACTTTAATTACTTCCTTAAAGTCCCCATCTCCAAATATAGCAACATTGTATTAGGGGGTCTAACATCTAAATTTTTGGAGACAAACATTTATCCATAACATCAACCTAGAATCCTATATACAACAAAAAATATCCTACAAAGTGTGGTAAAGACACAGATAATAAAAAGCCATGAGAATTAACTGTCAGCATTACAAAATATTACATGTGTATTATGAAAGTGTTAAAAGAATAATTTAAAGCTGAGAGAAAACAAACAGTACCACATAGAAACTAATGTGTACACAAATAATGAAGAGTACCAGGAATAGAAAATATTTGAGTAGTATGAAAATATTTTTAATCATTTTAATCTCTTTAAAAGATAACTTAATGTTTAAAGCAAAATAATGTATTAAGAAGATTATAACATTTGTGGAAGCATAATGTATGACAATATCACAAAAGACAAGGTAGTGATAAAGTGGAAGAAAATTGTTGTAAGAATCTTATTCATGAAGTGGTGTAATGTCATTTGCATGTAGACTATAAAAAGTTAAACATGCATATTGGAAGTCTAGAGAAAACAATAACAATTAAAACAATTACAGCTAATAGTGCAATTGCTAGGTCAGAGGATAGCTCTCCCAAAGATACAAATATAGTGACCCAAAGGGACTATGGAAAAAGCTCAGATATCCATCCACAGATGAATGGATAAAGAATATGTGATATATATATATCCATATATATATGGAATATCACTCAGCCATCAAAAAATGAAATCTTGCCATTTGCAAGGAAGTGGATAGAACTAGAGTGTATTATGCCAAGTGAAATAAGTCAATCAGAGAAAGACAAATAATGATTTCACTCATATGTGGAATTTAAGAAACAAAACAGAGGAGCATAGAGGAAGGGAGGGGAAAAAAACCCCCACCAAGACATAATCAGAAAGGGAGACAAACCATAAGAGACTCTTAACCATAGGAAACAAACTGGAGGTTGCTGGAGGGGAGGATGATAAGGCGAAGGGGTAGCCTGATGATGGGCATTAAGGAGAGCAGGTGATGTAATGAGCACTGGCTGTTATATTATACTGATGAATCACTGAACTCTACCTTTGAAACAAACAATACACTAGATGTTAATGAATTGAATTTAAATAAAAAAAGAGAAAAAAGCCCAGAGCTACAACTAATAAGCGAACTGTGAGGGATAAAATGAAATCAAGGTTTCAATACCAAAGAAATCATCGCAGGGCAAAATAGTAACAAAGACATGTAGGACTAGTATAAAACAGTAACATGGGAGACTTAGAACCAGCTGTATCAATAAGTGGACTCTACACTATGATTAAAAGAATAAATAGGGAGGTTTCATAATGATTGAAGGATCAATTTATGAAGAAACCATAACAACCTGAAATGTGTATACTCCTAATAACAGATCTTCATATTACCTGATTAAAAAACCATCAGAAATGAAAGAAGAAATAGGACATTGCAAGTTAAGAGTGGGAAATTTTAACAATCTGCTCTCACTAATTGTTGGAACAAATAGAAAATTAGAAAGCATAAAGATGACATTAACAGTACTACTAACCAACTAATTTGCATTTCAGAGCGCTCTACTAAATAATAGCAGGATATATATTTCTTTTAAGTTCACATAAAACACTAACCAATGTAGACCATATTCTGGGCCCAAATCCAAATTTCAACAAATTTTAAAGAGTTGATATCATACAAAATGTACAGCTTTTTGTATGTTAATTATACCTCAACAAAGTGGTGTTGAAAAAACCACTGATGCTAATTCATTAAAGTATAATAATACAATCATGATAAAACAGATGCTATATACATTGCTTATTGATATAGTGAGTTGTTTATGAATTATTGTTAAGTTGAAAAAAGGCGAGAAAACTAAATGCACAGATGTTAAACAAATTTCAACAGTGCTGAGATTGGGGTGGCTGACTTCTGGTGACTTTTTTACTCTGTATTTTTCTGTGTTGCTTGAATTTTTTACATCAGAATATATCCCCTTTTTAATGAAAACAATGAAGTTGTATTCATTTCAAACAGAAAAGAGTACACAAAGTTTGAAGATGCAATAATGTTCACAAATAGTGGGGGAAAAAGTGGAGACACTACCATGGACTCTACAGACATTAAAATTATAATAAGGAATTCCTATAAAAATATTAATAAATTCAACAACTTAGATGTTAAGAACAATCTCCTGGAAAGATAGTTTGCCAACAGGACACAAAAGAAATGGAAAATATGAGAAGTCTCATTGAAAAAATTGCATTAATAATTAATCATTTTTCCATATATAAAAATAGTAGACTTAGATGTTTTCAACTGATATTTCCCTCAAATACTTTTTTTTTTTTCCCCTCAAATACTTAAGGAAGAAATGGTACTCTGGGTGACGGGCACTGAGGGGGCCACTTGAGGGGATGAACCCTGGGTATTATACTATATATTGGCAAATCGAACTCCAATAAAAAAAATATATATATATATATATATATATACATTTAAAAAAGAGAAAGAAATGGTGCTAAGTTGAAACAAACTCTTTGGAACTATGAAAGAGGAAGGAAGACAATCCAATATATTTTTTTTGAGGCCAATATTATTTTGATACCAAACTAAGACATTATAAGAAAATTACAGCCAACATTCCTCATCAACATAAATGCAATAATTCTTTACAAATGTTAGCTAACTAAATGCAACAATACATAAAGCTGATAAATCATCATGATTGAGTGGAGTTTAGTCCAAGGAATAAAAATTTGGCTCAACATACTAAAAACTCAGCAGTGTAGTGCCACCTTTAGCCCAGGGTCTGATCCTGGAGACCTGGAATCAAGTCCCATGTTGGGATCCCTGCAGGGAGCCTGTTTCTCCTTCTGCCTGTGTCTCTGCCTCTCTCTCTCCCTCTGTGTGTCTTTCATGAATAAATAAATAAAACCTTAAAAAAATACCAAAAAAAAAAAAACCCAATGCAATTCATCATATTAAAAATAATTTAGAAATTAGAAAATGCATATGATAATTTCAATAGATATTTCAAAAGCATCTGGCAAAACTTAACATTCATTTAGGATAAAATCTCTTGGCAAATTAGGAATAGAAGGGTACTTTCTCAACTTGAAATAGGGCATCTACTAAAAAGCTATAGTTAATATAATGTTAGAGAATGCATGCTTTCCTCCCAAGTTTAAGAATAAGACAAGGGTGTTTGTTTTTCCACTGTTGGAATTCTTATCTAATACAATAAGATAAAAAAAGAAAAGGCACATATATTGGAAAGGAAGAATTAAAACTCTATTCAGATATCACATGATCATGTATGTATAAAATTCTTTTAAAATCCACAAAAATCTGCTGGAACTAATGAATGAATTTAGCAAAGTCAAGGATACAAAGTTAATAAAAACATCAATTGTAGATATACCAGCAACCAAATCATTAAAGTAAAAATTACAAAGATGGTATCACTTAAAATAGATTTAAAAAAACCATGAAATACTTAGGGATACATTTAATAAGTGTGAACACTGAAATCACAAAGTGTTGCAGAGAGAAATTAAATAAGACCAAAATAAATGGAGATATACCATACTGAGAATCAGATGATGCAATTGTGTTAAGATGTCACTTCTCCCCAATTTGAATTATATATTTAATACAATATTCTCAACTCCAAACTCTAAAAAAAATTAAGTTCTTAGATTAAAACCTCCTTCTGAGTATCAAAAAAGATAATGAAAATAAATTTATACATGGACAAATCATAGTAAAACTTCAGATTCTCAAGGATTAAAAAGAACTACCTTAAAAGCTATCAGAGAGAAAATACAGGTTATGTACAAAAGGGGGAATATGTTCAATAGTCAGCACACTAAAGAACAGTGTTTTGGAAAAGTGAAAAATATGTTGAGTACACTTGCAGTTATTACAAAATTTTATAGTTAAATGTGCATGCTAAAAGTTAGGGGTAATTACGAGAGCTATAGAAACGTAACATATACCTTTAAAATTAGCAGAAGGAAAAAATTTCAGTTTAATAGAAAGCAGAAATGGAGCAGAAAAAAGACAAAAGAAAAGAAAAAATATAAAATAGTAGAAATAAGGCCAAATAGATCAGTAATCACAGTAATGTTTAGTGGATTAAATTTGTATATTAGAATATAGGAATTATGGGCTGTCTGGGTGGTTCAGTTGGTTGAATGTTGGACTCTTGGTTTTGGGTCAGATCATGATCTCAGGGTGGTGAGATCAAGCTGGAAGTTGGGCTCCAGGCTTAGTGTGGCATCTCTTGAATTTCTCTCCTCCTCTCCCTCTGCCTCTCCCTGCTGCATTCTCTCTCTCTCTAAAATAAATACATAAATCTTAAAAAAATTATATTGAAAGAAACCCAAACCTGCTAATGCTTCTGAAGGGAGACACTAAAACAAAGTCTCACAAACGTGTTGAAGTTAAACAATACATCATGCAAGACCCAATCAAAAGAAAGCTAGTGTAGAAATACCAATATCAGAAGAAAAATAACTAAGGCAAAAACATTAATTAAAATAAAGAGGGACAAAAAAAAAATAAAAAAAAAAAAAAAAAAAAATAAAGAGGGACATTGCAAACAATTCTGTAGGAAAAATATTACAGTCATGAACCTGTATGTACTAAATTCAAGATGAAACCTCATTTAGAGTAGATTTATTAGAAACTGATGAATCACGCTGGCTGAAAAATGTTTTTGAAAAATAAAATTAACATTTTATCTAATATAGAAATAGACCCTGCATCTAATAAGAATACATTGTTTTCCCAGCACTTAGCTGTATGTGATCTATTTTTTCTATTTTGATCTTATCCTATGTAACCTAATGGATGTAAATTTTATTACTGCTTTATGAATGCTTTATTTTTATTTTTTATTTTTTTTAAGATTTTTTATTTATTTATTCATGATAGTCACAGAGAGAGAGAGAGAGAGGCAGAGACATAGGCAGAGGGAGAAGCAGGCTCCATGCAGGGAGCCTGATGTGGGACTCGATCCCGGGTCTCCAGGATCGCGCCCTGGGCCAAAGGCAGGCGCCAAACCGCTGCGCCACCCAGGGATCCCTATGAATGCTTTAAAAACAGACTAAGATAAAAAACTGATCAAGAAATGAAAAGATAGAGGTACAAATGAAAACAATACTAATGACAAAGAAGAGATATAATTATAGAGATTTAAAAAGATCCTGTGACTAATATGAACAGTTTTATTTTTTTAAAAAGATTTATTCATTTTAAAGAGAGAGACAAAGTTGGTTGGGGAGAGAGATAAAAACCCAAGCAGACTACCCGCTGAGCTTGGAGCCCAATGTGAGGCTCAATCCCATGACCCTGAGGTCCAGACCCCAGCCAAAACCAAGAGTCAGATGCCCAACTGAGTGTGCTACTCACGTGCTCCTAATATGAACAGCTTTAAATTGATGACTTTGAAATCTTAAATGAAGTGAATGATTTTTTAGAAAAGTGTAAATTACAAGAATTGACTTAAGTATAAGTGGAAAATTAACTAATCCAATAACTCTGAAGACATTGAATTGGTAATAAATAATCTCCATCCCCAACTTTCCCACACGAACTTACTCCCAAATTCACTGGACTCTGTAATCTGCCTGAAGCTATATTTAACATTTAAATAGGAGATCTGATTAGCCATTATACCATAGAGATTCGTGTCATGAGTGATTGTCCACATACACAATAAAATACATCATTGGTGGTGAAAAGGTAGGAGCCCCGATGCCAGCAACAGAAATTTCCCAGGTCTCCTGAATTTCTTAGTCTATGTATACTTTCTTCCCCATTTCTTTGCCAACGTTTTCTCTAATGTCCTCTAAAACCCCTTCAATACTAAATGACTATTAGTATAAACTGCTACCAGTGAGCAGCTGGGAAAGCTTAAACAACAGAATGCTGAACATTAACCTAAGGGGAGTATTTTTGACTAGGGCCTCCCCTGGGTCCCAGTAATCAGTGACAACTTGCACTTCAGTGTGAGAATAAGCTGGCTAACCAAAAATGAAGTGAAATGAAATGAAATGAAGTGAAATGTAATCAAATGAGAGATTAAAAATAGCAACCATGAAATAAAATACCAACCAAATCTCCATTTATTAAGTATTTTTTTCCCAATAATCAACAAGAAAATGACTTGCACATTAGTTTCCAGAATTAAGTATTAGGTCTTGAAGTGCATGGGAATATGCAACAAAATCCATTTGGCATCAATGTGCTGAACGTTACTTTCCCCTTAAGTGTTCATATCATTACCACTTGAATTGTAAAAATTACTCTAGTAGCATGGCAAAAGTGTTTCTTCTGTGCTTCACCCAATACTTTGGGTATTTTATTATAATGAAGTAGGATCATTATGGTTTGACATTAAGTTAAAATAAAATAAAGTCACCATGAATGTAATGGAGTTCTTAGGGGTTATTAAAAAGAAAGGCGAGTCCCTCCTTCTCATATTTCCCTAGGTATAATATTGATAACCTCCTGATTTTCAGGTTTTCATTAATGGGAAATGTAGAATTGGCAAGCATAAAATCCATAATTTCCAGAAGTGTACCTTTGATTATGTTTAGTCTGAATCAAAAGCAAAGGGTGTACGTTGAATCATTCAATAGGACCTGGAAATTGCATACTTCAAGCACACCTTTCAATGGTCTACTTTTGTCATTACAGTATTAACAAAAGGCTCTAGGGATGCCAGCAGCCATATCTACCTACTTTCTTGGGAAGAAAATCTAAAAAATGAAAAGACTCAACAAAAGATTATAAGATGGAAGGAGATTGTTGTGAAGGAAATGTCCTGGATTTCTTTTTTTATCTGTTGCCAAGGAGCCAGAACCCAGCTTACACAAAATCTTTACTAAGTATATTGCTGCTAATAATCCTAATTGCAAGTCAGGTAAGATATGCAACTGTGTCTTTTTAGACATCGTGTACACTCAGGGGGCCTATAAACTCAAATTGAAAATAATACCTTGTGACCAGATAAAACAAATAAAGCATATATTTTTTGGTGATGGATATATGCGTGATGAAGGTAAAAATAAAATGAATAGGTCACTGAAAGTGGTACAGATGAAAGAACACTTCAGAGTTCATAAGTTTTCCTTGCAAAAAGATCAAACAATAGTTGAAAGTATATTTAAAAGCTGTATTGTGGTAGAACTTCTGTTCTAAAATTCTTCCTTAGCCACTACATTTGAAAACACACATTAGCTGTTAGGTTAGCATCAAATATGGAAATGTCAAGATGACCACGGTCTCAGTAAGGATGAAAGGAAAACTAGGGACTTGTTGTAAAATACATGCTTAACTGTCGTTGCACCTCTGGTTCATTGACCTTGCGGATATAGGTCTTTTTTCTTTACCATCACAGACAGTTCCATCCTCTGGAAGAATGAACCCCTAATGTTTGGCTAGGTGTGCCTGGAAATTTTTCTTTGAAGATACTATGTTTCATCGTAATGAGGTCTTAATTGGATCTATCTCAGTCATTTTCCGATCATCCTGGACATCTTTTAAAAAATAGATTTCCTTTTAAACAAGAGTAGCATAAAACAACCACAACAAAAACAAGCATACTAAACAAGACTCATTTTGAAGATTTTAGTAACTATGTTTTAATTTTTCAGAAATCGTCTAATTACTTTTTCTTTACTTCAAAGAGACAAGGTAGGACAATCAACCAACTTACACTGATTTGAATAAACCAACAGTTTGTTTCTCTCAGCTGCTTGATATAGATTTAAAAGTATTTAAAAGGAACATATATCTTGGAGAAATTATGTTGGGTTATATTGCACGTTCAAAAGACTTCTAGATTTATAACTGACGATATATCCAGGTTTGAAATCTCTGTGTGTCCACTGGAGGCTCTTAGACCACATGTTCAGTATCTGGGGTGGGAAACGAACCTATTTTCCTGAACACATCTTTATGTTTGTGTCAATCAAAATATTAATTTATTTGAAACTCCTTCATGGGAAAGACTATATTTATTTTCTAAAATTGTATATTTTCATTGAGTTTTTTTTTAAAATGAGCTACAGATCCAGATATCTTGATATACTACACTGTCAATTTCCTCTCCTGATTGTTTCCTATTTCTTAACTTTCTTACAATTTCTTACAAAATTGTACTTTGTACAATCTTCTCGGTTGATTTTGTTCTTCAACAACAGATGAAACAGCGTCATAAATTAATACCACTCCATTTCTTCTCTGTTACCTTTCCACTTGCCTAGCCTTCTTATTCATCAGAAGCGATAAGAAACCCATGACTTCAAAAAAGCATCTTAAAGTAGCAGTAATTTATTCATAACTTAGACTCTGTTTTTTTAAATGTAAAACTCATTTCTGAAACACACACTTTGTGACAGACATGTCACTTCCCTAAGTTGTATTCTAAGAGAAGCTACACCTGTTTTAATTGGCCCTCCCTTCCCTGACTGATTTGAGGGTTGCCACACATTCCAATGATGAAGTGACATGACAAAAGCTTTCTAGGAATGCTTTGCTGTGTATGTAACAGATTATTCCAGGGCAATTGTAAAGAGTAAAGATAAAAAAAATAAGTGAAATAATATAGGAATAAAAACAACCTTTTGAGGATCTTCTTTGTACCAGAAGCTTTATGTATTTTTTTCCATTAACCTCGACAATAGCCTTATAAAGTACAGATTAGTACCTTATTTCATAGTTCAAGAACTAGAGGCACAGACAGGTTGAGTAACGTACAAAACAGAAGAACTGGGGTTCACAGCAGGTAAACCTGACCCTAGAGTCCATGTTCTTTCCATGTGATAAACTTATTAACAGGAAAGTAGTGACATATTTTATTTTTGTCAGTTGGGAAGTCACATGGACCAGCCCCTTCTCTGTCGTTGGACTCAGCCTCTGCAAAACAAGTCAACAAAAATAGGAGAGATAATTTGAAAGGACCAGGCCAATTATGAAAAACGGGTCACTGTACTAGCTCAAAACATTTAAATACCTCTAGAGTAGAAGTACTCCTTATTGTTCATAGACTTTTTATCTAATTTAACTGATATTTATAAGAAAAGAATACCTACCATCTTAAGAACTTTGTTAAAAGAACTTTTATATCATCTGGTGATTATCTCTGGCCTAGAATGTATGAAAAAAATTATTTTATTACATATTTTGGTTTGGTGGGAGGAATAGGAGCTGTGAACTCACATATATAGGTTTTAGAGAGATTTTTCAAGAAAGAAATTAGGGAAAAAGCTCACAGAAGTGTTCTTGAATGCTCACACAGTCTCCTTAATATTCACATGACACATGTTCAGCAGTGGCTAGTGCATCAGCTAGTTTTAGATAGGAGAAAGAATTAAAGGATGTTTACAGGACAGGCAAGGATATGTAGTAGGATGCAGAGTTTGCTGTTACTCTGCAATTATACTTTGAATTTGGCTCTCTACCACCATTGTGATTTGTTGAGACTATACCATATGACAGAATGTGACCAAAGAGATGTTTAGAAAGTAAATCTTAATTATTACATGTTTATTTCACTAAACATTCTCATTCAACTTTAATGTCTGAGACGTTTTGTTAGGCACTGAAAGTGAAGTGTCCTTCACTTGTTGGATGTGAGTTGAAGAAAGATACATATTCTGGTCCCATTTTTCACAGATGGCTCCATGCAGGGCATGGAAAAGACAAACCAAGTAATTACCATGTATTATCTGCAATCCTCAGGGCATAGATATTGTATAATAGGATGTATATATATATTTAAATATATATATATATTTTAATTTGGAAAGCAAACTGTCTCTTTTTCCTTCTGTAAACAATTTAGAAACTCTGTTGAGAATATTAAGACCTGTAACTCAAGCACTAGTTTTAATAGATATGTAAGTTAGCTCCTCACATACATGTCAGATGAAAAATTTATAGAAAGCGGGCAATAAACTTAATAAGGTGTTATATAATATGCAGAATAAATATTAGTACAGTACATGAACCTAAATGACAGCAACAAATTATAAAGCTTAGCATGCAATTAAAATCACTAATGGAACACCGTACGGAGAGAATGCGTTCATTTGTAGATCAGTCAAGAGTAGCTATTCCAGTGTCAGAGCCACCACTTGAACTAATGACACCCTCTTAAACTTATTTTTAAACACACTCTGTCTGTCATGCAATAGCTACACTTTATGGGTGACTTCAGTTCAGGCTTCTAATGTATATACATACTAATAAAGCCAGTCCTCAAGGCAGAATAGTCCTCATGGCCATGAAATCATCTTCAGGTGCACATTCAAGTGAATTTTTCTGACGTCAAATTTATGGGCAATAAATAACAACAATAATAGTATATCAAATAGTGACCTGCATACTGACAGGGTCTTAGGATTAAAACCTAGCTAACAAGAACTGCCTGAAATTTGTCAGTGAATCGATCCTGCTACCTTGACCACTATTTTGCCCTGAGTTTTTGTTTTTGGACTATTAATAGAGGAGAGAAGCATCCCAGAATTGGGTATGGAAGCAAAGAAATGCCAGCTTTGGGTTTCTAAGGTAGATATGAACATTTACTGAAGTGGGAGATATTTGAGAAATGATGGAATGGCTTTGTAGTCTTTGAAGGTATTGGCATATAGAGATACGCTTTCTATGTGTTATTTTAAAAGTTGACATCTGTCAACTCTCTTGATGAAAGAAACATTCACATAAATGAAAGGTTTAAATCCATGCCCACATTTGAATGGGAGAAAGGAATGATCTCCTGTATTCAGGGAGAAAAGCTCACAGAGTTCATGGTAGGAAAGAGGAGAGAAAATTTAGTGTTGGTGTTGAATTTACTCATTGTTAGAAACAAGCCTTTTGGTTTTCCTTTTGTGCCACTACGACTCCCCACCAAGGGACAACCTCAAGGAGAGTGTAACTAGCAGATAGCCTCCAGATATTGCAACTTGGGATCCCCCACAGCCTTCAACTCTAAGTCTGTACTTTTCTAGGGCTGCTCACAGCCAGGAGCAGCAGAGCAGGGGTTTTGTGAGCCAAGTGTTGTACACCAGGTCATTTCTGCCCAAGGTGGGACCCCTGTAATGGGCAGTGTTTGCTCTGGGACTCTGCACTGCCCCTGGCTGGGACTGCAGCTACACTGCAGTTGGAGGCTCTTCCTACCCAATCCTCCTTCCTTCCCCCTCTCCTTCACAAGTGTCAAATCACTATTGTGTTACGAAGGCTTTTCCTTACTATTCTTGCATGCTTTATCTTTCACAGTGATTTATTTCTCCCTGTATCCCATCTTTACATCTGCTTCCAGAAGTATCTGAACTGACACAGGTCAGACTAGCTATCCTACTGAGGCATGTCATGGCAAAATTGGACCTGAGTACTGACACTTATGAATTCATTCATTTATTCAATTTATTTTACGAAGTTTTTGAACATTTACTATATGCTAAATACCTCTGTACTAGACACTAGTGATGCAGGAATGAACAAGGCAGACAGGATTCATGTTTCGAATAGAATCTACATTTATAAGGAAACTAATTAAATGGTTATTATTTTCCACTTATTTATTATCCCATAAGATTGTGTAGCTCATGAGTATTTCCCAGTTTTTAGCAACTTTGTGTCTAAAAGTTTTCTTTATGTCCTTGTCCTTTCTTCTTTTCCTTCTTCATCTTTTTTCCTCCCTCCCCCTCCTCCCTTCCTTCTTTCTATCCTTTCTTCTTTTCCTACTTCCATCAGAATAATTAATAACACACATTTCTAATGAGAGAACATTTATAGATGGTAGTACATTTGGAGATTATACCTTAAGCTCAATGAGGGCAAAGCACATTTCAGCTTGGATGGGATTAAGGAATGTTGATACATTATCAGCACAAAACAGTAGAAAAGGAGGAAATTTGGGCTGCCAAAATCTGTGACTGACTGCAGGTTTGACTTTATTTTAGAAGGGCTGGTTTCATTCATATCCCAAGGAATTCTGCACCTGGAAAAAATGATACCATTTCTATTTTATTTAATGCTCAATTTGTTTATCTTTTGAGTTTACTTTAAAAAGATGAATAATCTTCTAAAATATAAAAGTTAATACTTCTCTAAATCAGGAGTTGAAAAGTTATGGCCTGTGGGCCAAATCCAGCCTGATGCCTATTTTTGTAAAGTTTTATTGGAACACAGCTGTGACCATTCATTTAAGTATTAGCTCTGGTTTCTTTCATGCTCCAACAGTAGGGTCAAGTAGTTCTGACGAGATGATCTGGCCTGCAAGCCTAAAATGTTTGGCATATGGTCTTTTATTTAAAAAGTTTGTGGGCCTCCTGGGTGGACCAGTGGTTGAGCATCAGCCTTCAGTCCAGGCTCTGATCCTGGGGTCCTGGGATGGAGCTCTGCATCAGGCTTCCAGTAGGGAGCCTGCTTCTACTTCTGCCTATGTCTTGGCCTCTCTCTCTGTGTCCCTCATGAATAAATAAATAAATAAAATATAAAAAAAGTTTGCTGGCCTCTGGTCTAAATATTTTTATCCTGCTGACCCTGTTAAATGTGAAAAACTGATAGCTTTAACATAATAAGTAACCCAAAATATAAGCATTGATTCCATCTTTAATTGCACTCTTTTCACTTTATATTAAATCCATAAGCTATTCTCCTAAATAATTTAAACATCCCTCTCAAATAAACCAAACATGAAAAATATCACATTGATTACAAAATATCATAGTGATTACAAAACTCAGGGAAAACTGTTACACTAAAACTATTTATCAAAGTACTAATGCCATGGATTTCAGTTTGTTCTTCAGTACCTTTGTTGATCTTTTTTTTTAAAGATGTTATTTATTTATTCATGAGAGACATATACAGAGAGAGGCAGAGACACAGGCAGAGGGAGAAGCAGGCTGCCTGTGGAGAGTCTCATACAGGACTCAATCCCAGGACCCGGGGATCATGCATGACCTGAGCCAAAGGCAGACGCTCAACCACTGAGCCATCCAGGTGCCCCTCTTTGTTGATATTCTTATTCTTAATTTTGATTTTATATCTTTCTCAAGATGACCTTCCTGTCTGCTATAATTAAACAGATATTATTTCTATGATTGCAGTTATCTTCCTAGTTACTGTAATATTACCAGATACCAAGAGGGGAAAACAAAACTAGCTAAATCTGCAAGGTCTGGATTGATTCCTGATGAGACAACTGGACAGCCCAAGTTGAATGAAAGCCAAGTCTGTGATCATTGAAACATTTTTTATGGTTAAGTCTTATGCTTGGTAGTTAATAGTAGAATGTTAAAATTCTTCACTTTTTCCTTTTTTTTTTTTTTAAAATCTGATGTACCATCTTAAAGTTGGGTATTATTTTACCATTGTGATATACTGCTCTAGTTTGGGAATTACTATAGCCAAATTATATGTCAAATTAGTTTTTAATTTTAATTAGTATGGTCAGACAGAGATTTTCTCTACTAGGCATCAAGAGATCAGGTTTGTTCAACTAATTCTCATCTTTGGAATCTAGGTCTGATTATTCATGATGTAACACACCATAAACCTTTTTTTTTTTTTTTTTAATTGTGGTAGGTGATCACAAGGACTGATCAACTGATAAACTCTTCTTATAGTTGTTTATTTTCTGTGACCACTGATGCTAATCAGTCCTTACTGTTGGTATTGTAACTATCTTTTCTGGATCTGTTTGACTTCTTATACTTTCCTATGTGCATTCCTTGCTGTAGACAAGTACGTACAGTTAGAAACAAGTACTAGGCTAAAATTTAAAAAATATACATATCTTTATAGGAATAAGGCAAAATACCTACTTACATCAATATTTCATTACTTATTAAAATGAAAATATTATTTTTATATTGCAACTACTTTTGCCTACCTTATAAACTAAGTTTTTTCTTTTCAGTGCCATAATGAATTCTGTTTCCACAGATTCAATTGTTCTAATTAACAATAGTTGTTATTATATTTTTGTCTGGTTTGGAGGTTTGAATTATCACAGCTTGGTGAGTAGTAGCTCCTTCAGCTGGATCTGTTGTCTTTTCAGCACACTCTGTCATCCTAGAAAGAGTCTTGATCTTCTATAGCCATAGATGTACTATCATCATTTTAACTTATTCTGCCCTAAGACATGAAGTTAGGCACCCTTCAAAGAGTCCTGGTTCCTTTGAGTGGGATTTGAAACCATAAATTATACCTATGGGCTCATGGTGGCAAGTTGTACATGCAAGTGCTGCTGCTAATAGATGCAGGACTTTTAGTAGCAGGCTGGGAGAGATATTTTTAGGAGTATGATCTACATCAGATTTTTTTCTAAATTAAAAATTTTAATAATAAGTTTTCGTATTGTATTGGTAATATGAATTGAATCGCACAAATGTGTTTCATAAACCAGGGTTTGTTTCTATTCAGTACCAATATTCTCTGGCTATGGTGGGATCTGTGGTTTTTGACCCACCCAGGAGCCCTTCCCCTCTTATTGTTAATAATACTCCAATTTTCCTTTGCTTCCTTCTTTCTGTGCTGTTCTAATATGACAGTTATGTGTACTACCTATACTCCTTGGATGCATGTCTAAGGTAAGAATATTTTTGCCCTCCCAGGAGTTGAAATCTTCATTGAGTAGACGTTGACACAAAGCTCTGCAATGAGTCTTTCCAATGGCCATCCCCTGAAGAGATCATCTGTTAATGCCTATTTTCTAATTTTCGGGAGCATCTTTGATCCTATCCTTCTCAAGACCTGATTGTTTACTGTTTTGTTAGATTCTGTAATTTATTATTGTTAATTATTATTAAAATTGCTTAAGTTAACCAGAGTCCATTTCTATAATCTGTGACTAAGTAATCCTAATTTATATGCCCATTTTGTGGGTGGGTATGGGGGTTGCCAGTAGCTTCTAACCATGGTAGATTCTAAAAATAATTTGTGTGATGACATAACTAGTTCATTTAGAGAAAATTTCAGTCAGTAACAAGGGATGTATGGGTCTTTTTTATTTACAAAACAGGATTTTTTTGAAGCACATTTTTGTCTCTATATTTATGTGTATAAATATTCTTAGGGTTATTTATTTTCATTTGAAAAAAGACAGATTGTTCATAATTTGTCATTTTCAGAAAGAAAGAATGGAGGCCTTCTTTGAGTAAATGGCTGCATAACTTCACCACTCTGCCCCTCGAGTGAACTGAGATTGCATATCTTATATATTACACAATAATTAGACAATTACATAACACAATTATTTGGACTCTTGTCTTCATAAAGGAGAAGACCAGAGGAAGCTTTGGTTGTTTCTCTTGATATTTTGGTGTGGAGATTTGTTCACAGGTGATGATTTTAGGATATCAAATGTTCGAACTTCTTTGAGTTGAACTGTATATATCCTACCATCAAGAGGGCTGTGTTTTCTCCATCTCTGAAGTGCTATTCTCATTTCCTGTGTTTGGTAGATGATAATGACTGAACTTGAATTTTGTTGGGTAAACAATGATTAATAGCCATGACTCCATGAGATCACAGTCTAGGTAGGGTACCCGTTGCATTCTTTGTTCAGTTATTTGTTTTCAAATTGTCGGCTCAATCTTTAGGTTGTGTGTAGTAAGCCATGTCAAATGATAGGTACAACCGCAGCTACCACATATTGAGTGTACTATATCAGGCACTGTATTAGGCAGTTTGTAAAAAGTGTGTTCTATGTTCACCAATATCCTTGGTAAGTATTGTTATCACCGTTTTATAGACAAGAGGACTGGGATTCAAAGTTCCATGATTTAACATAGGTTTCCCTACTCTGCTTTTTGACAACTTTTTCAAATGAAAGATATCCTAATCCTGCATATTTGTACAGAGATGTCACATAAGAGTCTTGATAAATAATGGGATAAAAGCAAGACATGTACCGATCTATTTAGCCCTTATTTCAGTCATTTTCTCATCTCAAATTCTTTAACCCTATTCTTTTATTACATCCAAGCATCCAACACATTTTCCAAGTTAGAAATCTGAAAGTCATCCTTGGTCTTTCCTTCTTTTTCACTCTCTTTTGTTAAATTGGTTATCATATCTTGTCAGAAATATAATTTGAATATGACTATTTATCTTCCTTTCTATTGCTGTCATTGTAGTTCAGTTTACCAGGATCTCCTTTTTCCAATAAGGGGATTAATGTAATAATATTTTAGCTGTACCTAAAAGGAAATATCTCAGGTAATATATGCTTATGCAGACCTATTGGAGCCAGGCATTTTGGGGAATTATTTGTGATCCTAAAGGGATATGGAAGAGGGTGAGACTAAGTGATAATGGATGGTCCTAGACCTGGATGAGAGACCATCTATGGAGCAAGAGTACAGATTGGGGTGGTTCATTTTAGTGGGAGGCTAAAATCATGATGGAACCCTTTGAACCAAGTATGAGAGATTAAATTAATAAGCAGGAAATGGAGCCAGTTTTGGATTTGGGGCTTAACAGATCAACGTGCCATACTTTTGAGGCAAGGTAAATGTATTAACAGAACAATGGATGCTAGCATTATTATATGAGGAGAAAAGAGCGTGATAAAGTCAGAGAGATGAAATGGTGACTTTCTTAACATTTACTGTGTTCTAAGTAGGACATGTTTGTTGAATTATATAAAGGCTATATATTCTCACTTATATGGTATCAAAGTCTTCCCAGGTTGAGGGTAGACTCAAAGTGCCTGGGGCAACATAGACCTTTAGGAGCTAAGGGCTTGAAGCCGAAGTATTAATTCTATGAGTTTTGTAATGCTCTTTGGCCATAATTTTTCCTTAGCTAGAGATTTGAAAGTGGCCAATATTGTGCTCAAGCAGATTGGGTCATGCCCATTTTGGATATCCAAAAGCAGAATAAAAGATAAGTAACAGAATTATAGGTAGCCAGATCAGGTGTGATTTTTATAAAAGATGAAATGAAAGAAGTCAGCTTTATATGAAAAAGACTTTAAAAGCAGAGAGAGGGACGCCTGGGTGGCTCAGTGGCTGGGCATTTGCCTTTGGCTCAGAACGTGATCCTGGAGTCCTGGGATCGAGTCCCACATTGGGCTCCCTGCAAGGAGCCTGCTTCTCCCTCTGCCTGTGTTTCTGCCTCTCTCTCTGTGTCTTTCATGAATAAATAAATAAAAACTTAAAAAAAAAAAACAGAGAGATCCACCACTGTAAGTGAAATACCATTAGATGGAATCCACAAGGGTGAGGCTGATGGTTTTTGCTAAGTCACTATGGATTATATTTACCTGGAGTCCCAGTTCATTGTGTAGTAGATAGGGTGTTGGGAGAGAAGTAAAAACAGTGGATTCCTTATCAAATAACACACTTCACCTGGGAGAGAAATGTTATGGGTCTCTCATAGCCAGGATGAAACAGTATTTCATTGAAAACATTCTCTAAACTCACGAGGATCCGGATTTCTAAATTGGTTTCAATTAAATATATTTTTTCTCTTCTAAGAAAACAACATACACCTATAATCTCTTCTAACTATTGGCACATCTGTGATGCTATAGCACTCTACATCTTCCCAGTGGCTGCAATTACACACATCAAATTTCAGGATGACTACAAGGTAAGAGTCTAGAGGTAAAAGGCTACCACTTATGGTTCCCATTTTGCTCTCATGTGTCACAGGCTTTTATTTTCGGAAGTTATTTAGAGAAACAGTCATCAGCTAACAAAACCATCTGTTAGTTAACAACAGCAAAATATGAGGCTATTTCAAAATGGCATGGGGCATTTCAAGTTAAGGGCAGACGGGTGCCAACTATTTTTTCTCTTTAGTCTTTCCTTGTTAAAAAAAGAATGCATTTGTTATCAAAGCCAGTTTGGCTAATGTGCTTTCACCTCATACATATCTAGAAATCAAAGCTGCCTCGAAAGTTATTTGAGGGTATGTTCTCCCTTTGGAGCCCATTTTGCTCTAGTCATGCTAATAGGAATTTCATGTGTGTGTCAAGAAGACAATATAGCCTTTATGCAATTCAACCAACACGTCCTACTTAGAACATGGTAAATGTTGGGAAAGCAAAAATGGTCTTGCTGGATAGATTTAGTAAAATTCTTCATCTTTGTTTTTTCTGCATGACTCCATTACTTTTTCCAGCTGGGACAGGAGGAGTGGTAGATGAAGAATCTCTGTACTCCTCCTTTTCCCTTAGCCAGATAGTTTCCCAAATCAGCTAAATATAACTCCATTTATTGTCATGCTAAAATGTTCTATTTAGCTGTGTTTAACTGGATATCATGATTCCATGGGCTGACCTTTCGCTCCTGGGAAGTCGTTTTAAATTCAATCCCGGCAAAGGAAAATCCTTCCAATTCGTTGGCTGTGAAAGGTCACAAGTGAAATGTGTTTTGATGGTATCTGCCTATGGTTTAATTCTCAGTAAACCTGAGCACTAACTGGGCCTCAATTGTGCTTTGTCTTGGGAATCTGAGTTCTAAGAAGCCTGGGAGAGCTGAGTGGGAGATGTGGGGCTGAGTTGCCGGCATCAGCCAAGGGTACACAAAGGTACCAGCTGAAAGGTGAGGTATATGGTGCTAAGTTAGGTCAATGTTGCCTCCTTTCTGAGCTGATGGAGGATTCAGACTAAAATATATAGTTTCTCTCCCTGTTTCATTTGATCTCTTTAAGAGGGACATTTCCCACTTTCTGGGAGGCGGAGAGGGCTTAGGGTGAGATAGGGAAGGAACTAGAAGTGTGTGAACCAGTCAAGAGGAAATTGGAGTATCCTGAAAATTTAGCCATTTTAGGGTCCAGAGCATAAACACAGTCTTCTGAATCTGGATATTCCCTTTTATGATCTATCTCTTTTCATATTTCAAAAGCTGGTGGATTCCTCACTATCATCATTATGTTGATTTTCAACCAAAAAATACTTTTATTAAATCTTGTCAAAGACCATCCCCCTTAAAAAAGATCTTATTTCACCAAGAAATATTAGGATTTCTTTTGGAAATTTTTGAAGAGTTCAGCGAATGGGATATTGAGGTGAAGTTTCCAGGCTTCTATTTTGTTTTGTATTAACTCTATTTCAGAGTTATAGTCACTCTGTGCTATAATTTTTCAGTCAAGTATATTTCTCAGTTAGAAAGAAGCCTAGGGAGCAATTTGTCCTTTCCACTATCCCATTGCTCCATTATACACATACTATACTCAATTCCATAAGTATTCAATGTCTCCTGAACACAAACTTGCAATTCTATACTTCTATGTCTGTGTTTATGTTGCTCCCTCTTTCTGATATGTTTTCATGTTTTCATCATTCATGCACAAAAGCCAAAATGTTACCTCTTTCTATGAAGCCAAAAGACTTCTATCCCCCTCACTCCCCTATTCTGTGGAGAAGGCAAGCATGGCTTCCATGACACTCTGTCTATGTATCCATTATCCCTTGTCCTATGTTAGCACATCTAACATCTGTCCTGTGTCTCCCATTCAACCCAGCTCTCTGAGGGCAGGAGCTGGGTGGCTTTCTTCATTTTTATACTTCAGTGCTTAGCTCAAGGATTACTCCCAGAAGAGGAGTCTTTAGCCTTTTGGGAGTAATCACAGAAGTATGAGCAGTCAGGCCTTTGATATGAAGGTGAAGAAATGAAATGATGTTTTTTATATCAAATGTGTCTTGAGAGTTCATAGCAACCACCAGAGTAAGCAGAAAGCAAACACTCATTCACTAAAAGCCATAAAGGCAGTTCTCTGATAATAAGTAAGAAAAGTTGTGCTTCTCCTTCCTCCTCTTCTTTGTGTTGTCAGTTTTACTTGGTAATACTGGTTGTAGCGAGAACTCTTGGAATGTTAACCCAAAGTTCAGATAGGAGAAACGGAGGTGGCTCTAAGTGTGGGGTGGAGGCAGTTATACTTGACCTCATTTTCCCAGCTTCTCATTTTCTTCTCCATTCCTGGCTCTATCACCTAGTAGACTGCAGATCAGTTCTGATTCCTGAGCTTTCTCGAGAGGATAAAAAAGTTGACGATAAGTAGACCCCTGAGGTAAGCCATGTTCTATAGAGAAAGCATTCAGTGATCTAGTCACAGTTGATAGAACAAGCTCCACACACTGTCTGCTTTACTTACCATCAATGAGATCTGGCATTTAGTGACCAAGGGGGGTGGTCTTGAGTGTTCATGGTAGTCCCAAATCACAGCACTCTCTGTCCCTCATCAGGGTAGGGCCATTCTCTGAAATTGGTTTAACCCATTATAGTCAGGATTGTGGTTGGAAGAATTCAGTCAGTTTGGTTTAAGCAAAAAAACCCACCAAATATCGTGGTAGATCAGAGACTCCGGTTTGAATGCTACACAACTAGAAACCATAGCTAATTATGCCACAAGGGCCTTTGTTGGCAAAAGCGCCACTCCTGACATCCCATGCCTCAACTCCATAGCTCAACAAACATTGGGCAGTTATCATCAATCACATAAGGGACTAGACACCAGGAACTCCACTGCTTCTTGCCCTCTAAGACTTGGATACATTTGCTACAGGTTCTCTAGAAGGTGAATTTCACAGGTCTTCTTCACATTGCTTACTTTTGAATATAAGTCTCGCATGGCTGCATTTGATTCGTGAACACAAGGTCTCCGGTGCAGCTAAGGAGTTGGGGGGACTTATTTTCTTGTTTCTACCTTAAGGAAGTCAAATTTATGGGACAGAAAATGTCTAAATATTTCAAGGGCTCTCAGAAGGTGCTGAGCAACTGGAAAATGTGACAAAAATCTACTATGTCCTGTAAGGCACTAACATTTTTATTTTAACTAATATAAAACAATACGGCATGGTTATATCAAGTTCCTTTATCTGGCAACTTAGTAGTATGTGAAACTTTTTTTCTGGGTTTGAGGTATAGCTCACCTTTCCCATTCCTGACAGATCTCTTTCTTAACTAAGGATGTTGCTTTTTATCACCTTCGTCACATTATCTTTTCTCCAGAATTCATTCTTCCACATATTGTTGGGGATCTTGATGCATGGAATATGTTTTCTACTGGAGACTTTCAAGTGGGACTTTAGATACCAACCCTTGTGGCTGTGGCCCACCTCTGGTATGGGACTTTTAGTTGCCAATAATTTTCTGAGCCATATCTCAGCTCACGACTCTTTGAAATCATATCTTTGATTCTTTGGGTTGCCCTTTAAGACCAACCACTACACCTAAGTGAGTTTGCCCTAGCCCTAGAATTGAATCTTAGTGAGCAGATCTCTGCTCTGATATAGCTTGAATTTTCTTCATAGGGTCAATATACCTTGCTTATGAAAGGTAGGCAGAAATATAGAGATCTGACAATGTAGATTTCTCAAATTAAAATAATCTCGTCTAGTGATTTCAGCTATGCTGTCAGTTCCTCAATATCCAGTATCATGTTTTAATCATTAGCCATCCATATATTCCCAGTGCTTAGTATTACATCTGACATGCCGCATCATACAATTCACCCTGGTTGAATGTATGAACAAATGAGAGACTGCAGATTGCATAAAGGCCACAGTATATTTCAGCATCACAGACTGATCACTCAATCATTCATTTAGCAGATAATTTTTGAGAAGCTGCTTTTCTGTGCAAAGCACTACAATAAATACATTGGAAATCTGAAATAGCCCTAATGTTACTAATAATTATAACCATGGCCAACATTTATTGAATACTGACTAAATGACAAGCACTGAGCTGTATCATGGGCATCCACTTCTCACAACAACCCTATGAAGCAAATATGCTATTATTATTATTATTCCCATTTACAAGGGAAAGAACTGATTCTCAGAAAAGTTAAGCAAGTGAAAACAGGTTGAGGATATGTTTACATGGTAGAGTTGGGAAGGTGCAAGAGCCATCTGGAATGTCTTAAATATCACAGGGCAACATATT
The DNA here is from genome assembly GCF_053574225.1 of Canis aureus. Taxonomy (NCBI): domain Eukaryota; kingdom Metazoa; phylum Chordata; class Mammalia; order Carnivora; family Canidae; genus Canis; species Canis aureus. Next base: position 20,168,636 of record NC_135641.1, on the reverse strand, counting down.
CGTGGTACTCAAATTCCATTCAAAGAGCCCTTGAGTGCTAAATGGATACAGCTGGGGAATCAGAACTTACCTGGTAACCTTTAGGCAATCTGCATTTTTACCAGTAAGGAACTCTGCTTTATTCTTCCATCCATCCATTCAACAAACATGAATGGCACGCTTGCTGTGTGCCAGGAACCGTGGTGAGCATTGGAGGTGGGGTAAGGAGGGCTGGGAGAGGGGAGACATGTAAAAAGATCATAATAAGAGCTATAATAGAGATGTGAACATATTTCAAAGGAATATTTTCAACAGTTTACCATTACGTATGACATTGGCAGTAGGTGCTCCTGGTTACCCTCTATTAGGTAAAGAAAGATCCTTTCATTCCAAGGGTTTTTAAAAAAAATCTTGAAAGGATTTGCATTTATTTCAAATGTTTTCCTACATCTATTTGGATGATTTTTCTACATTTATGGAGATGGTTTTTCTTCTTTTGCTTATTACTGTGGATACACAACAATTACCCATAATATATTATTTTCTAATATTAAACCAACCTTGCATTTTTAGCATAAAATATATTCATATTTTTATAGACCTCTTCAGAGTTTCTTTTATTTTTTAATTTTTAAAATTCTGCTGCATTCACTTGCTAAGTTGTATGTTTGTAGAATTTATCTCTAGCTCCATAGTTTTTAAATCTATAAGCAAAGAAATTTCATTCTATTAATTTATTATCTTTTAATTTATATAGCATGTGTATTTATGGCCTTCGTTAATATTGCTTATTATTCTTTCTCTCTTTTTTCTCGATTAACATTACAAAAAACCTTTCAGTTTTATTTTGGTCTTTATAAAAATTTTAGTCTTTTAAATGACCTTACTTTGGTTGCTTAATTCTAAATATTTTATAGTTTTGTGGTATGTTTTACGCATTAATTTTGAAACTTTTGTCTACTGTAAGCATTTAAACCTATGTTTCCTTACAAGAAATGCTTTAGCTGTAACCCTTAAGTTTTGATATATTGATTTTTCATATGTAATTATTTTGAAATATTATATAATAATCTGATTTCCATTATGGTTTCTCTTTTGTCACTAATTTTCTAAAATGTATTTAAAAATTTTTAATGAGTAGATTTTTATTTTGTTCTTTTGAAAAAGTTGTACTTATTACATTGTTACCTGCTGATGTGGTCTGTAGAGAGTCTTTGAAATTTATTAGACTTGCTTTATAGCCTAATCCATGGTTAATTTTTGTAAATAGCCCCTGTGTATTCAGCAAGTAGCTGGATTGAGTGTTCTATAACATATCCTTTAGATTAGGCTTGTTATGTGTGTTCAAACCTATATCCTCGCTGTTCTTTGTTTGCTAGATCTATCAATTACAGAAAGAAGTATGTTTGAGTGGGTGAACATATACATTTTTCTTAATAGATATCTCAATTTTGTATTCATAGATTTTGAAGCTATAACACATACTTAAGAGTTTAACATTGTAATATGTTCTTAGTGAATTGAAGCTTTTATTATTATGTAGTGACCATTCTCATTTCTAAAATGCTTTTTACCTTAAAGTCAATTTTGTATGATAATATGGTTACACTGGCTTTCTTTTGGCTGGTATTTGCTTGGAAAGAAATGGTTACAAATGTGAAGAGAGGCTAATGCTAGATGATGAGATGAAAGGTATGGAAGGTAATTGTTATTTTCTTTATACTTTTCAGTATTTTCCAAATTTTATTTGAAAAGTATATATTACTTTTATAAATAGAAAAAATTATATTAAAAAAATTTTAATTTAAGAAATGACAGTGTCAAAAGAGGTCCTCCTTTTTGAACAGGCTTTAGTGCTTTGGTACCAGATTCTGAAACAGCTAAATATGCATACAACCGAGTTTTTAATGCCCATATGGGCAGCTTTTAGCCTTGAAACCTTTTTTATGAATTATAGGCCAAGAAAGAAAGCCAAATAGAGCCATATTCTGTCCTGCCTGCTGGATAGTTTATTATTAGGCGTGATGAAATGTAAAGTCTTACCTAACCGTTCCAGGAGAATTACTGGCCCCCTTCTGGATTTTCATAGCTCAATGAAGATGTGAATCTAGCACTCATCGCTTATACCTTGTGAACTTTGGTTTGCTGGGGGCAGGAATCTCCTTTTCTGGATGAATTCATGATAAACCAGCAAGATCTATCAGACAGGAATCATGGTTTGCTGGAAGCAAGATCCAGGAGAAAGGTAGGTGTCTGGGGTTGTAGGGCTGGACTCCTGAGCTTGACTTACCATCTTTGGGACCCAGTGTTAAGGCACAAGAAATGCTGGTCAATGGTGCTAAGGCAAGCTAGTGTTTACTAAATGGAAACCTCTTTACAAACACTAATCCTTGTAACAATCCTGTGAGGAAATAAGTGTTGTCTTTTGTAGCAAATTGTATGGATTGTATTGCTTCACCTGTTCCAACCTCTTGTGGTGTGCTTTCCTGATCTACAGAGGCTGTACAGCTAAAAATGACATTTCCCACATGCTTTTGCAGCTATAATTTTTGATGCAATTTCAGTTTTATCACTTGCACTCTCATGAGACTTGGATTAGTCATAGGGTTAAATATAGGGACAGAAATTAGGCATGAAACATCTATATCGCTAGTGAAGAAGATGCCAGAGGTTAAGTGGTTCTAAGGGCTGGAAGCTGTACCTGGAAACAGCACAGAGCTTGATCATCTAGCCCTTCAAATGATTTGAGAAGCTACTCATACTCGGTAATAAACTCCTTTTTGTTTTAATAAATTATAGTGGATTTTGCCGTTTATAATTGTGCTCTGACAAATACACCCATTGTGCAGCAGAGAAAACTCATAGTTGGAGCTAGGAAGTGACCTCTTCAAGGTCACAAAACTAATGGGTGGCAGAGAGGGACTGTGAGTGTAGGTCTTCTGATGGCAAGTCAGGGCTCCTTCAGTAACAGGTCAAGCACAGAATCAAGTAACAGGCCATGGAAGCCTCCAGGATCATTAAGATGGTACTGAGAAACCATATATGCAGATTGAAGGTCTGAGTTCCACAGTCACACTCTGACAACATTACTAGGTAGAGGCTGCTGCCACTCCTCATGGGCCTGGGCTGGAAGTAGATGGCTTTCCACTACCACCACTTTCTTTATTGGTTCTTTCTTGTGATCTTTTAGGTCTTTCTATTAAGTATATTACTTGCCCTCCTGTATTTTTGTCTTAATATCAGGATCCCACACAGTTTTGGTTCCTCATTCACCTGTGTCTACATTGTACTGGGTGCTCCTTTACTGCTCTTAGAATATTTTATTGCTTCTTCAAAACTTGTTGGGGATGAAGGAGGCAGTAATGTACCTATAAGCTGATAGGCAGATAAGCAAATATTGATTTACGATTATCAGATTACCCTTCTGTCTCCCTCTAAACTATTTTAAGTACCTGTCTTGTCCATATCTGCCCATTGTTGTCTTATATATGGCTCTTCTTATAATTTATAATTATTTTATTTGGGGGTGGTGGTGGTTATGTTTGTTTTCTTTTTTCTTTTCCATGCTAGAAAATAAGTTACATGGGGTCAGGGTTCATGTCTATTTTGATCAACTTATATTTGAAGCCCTTAGCCCAATCCTGGCACAAAGTATTTGAAAATGTTTACTGAGAGAATTAATGAATAAATGAATGAAAAAAAGCAAGGACCATATTTTGTTTTTTCATCTTTGTATTTTGGCATCCTTTCAGAACCTGACGAATAGAGGGTGTGGGCTTATTTTAACAGAAAAAGAAGCTAAAGTATGTATACATGACTTACATTAATGAATATAATTTTTTTTTGTTTCAATGTTTTCAAAACTGGAAACTTTGGGTTGTTCATATTCACTCCACATGTAGCTATAGAGTTGGTTGATAAAGATAGATAAGAAACAAACCTTTCACAGCTTCAATTTTAGAGAGGATCCAGAATATTGTATATCCTTAATACATTTTCTAAATGAATAAATAAATGAAGGAAGTAATGTTAAATTTCTGGGCCTTTTTCTACCTGAGAAAAGGACAAATAGCACTTTTAGCCAATAGGGTAATTGTAACCAGACCGCATTGCTTGAATGCACCGGGCATTTTTGTACATAAGACAATATTTCCTAGATGGTGTTCTCTCTGGATGTTTATTTGGCTAGTCCTGGAGAACAATGATCTGCAACAGCTTTGTCTCTGAGTGTGGCTGGTAGGCCTAAGCAATGTCTTTGGACACCACTCAGACAGTTGAGTCAGTCACAGGACAGAGTAGAGAGAAGGGGAATGGGAAAGTGAGAAAAAAAAAAAGAAAAAAATGAAATGAGAGAGGTCAGGTGATGAGACCAAGGGAAAGAATGGAAGAGAAAAAGGGAAGAGATATAATGACAATGGACAAGGCTAGTGACACCTGCCACTTATCAAATGCCTTTCATAGAGATTCTATGTTTTGTTCAACATATATATTATCTCTAATTTTCATAACCTGTCAACAATGTCAGTAACATTTAAAGATTTAATTAAATTAATTAATTTATTTGAGAGAGAGAGAACATGAGTGGAGGGAGGGGCAGAGGGAGAGAGATCTCAAGCAGACTTTCTGCTGAGTGTGGAGCTGGTCATGGGGCTCCATCTCACGACCCTGAGATCATGAGTTGAGTCAAAACCAAGAGTCAGAAGCCTAGCCAACTGAGCTACTCAGATGCCCCAATGTCAGTAACATTTATTATTTTTATTGTGCAGATGGGAAGACAGACTCAGATGTTAATAAGTGCCAGTCACACACTACTGAAAAGTAAGGGCAGGATTTGCTCTCAAGAGTTTCTGGCTCAAAGTCATAGTATGTTCACCTGGTGAGCAATGACAGAGATCCACCACTAAGAACCTTATGCCTCCCATGGGGCATTTGGATTATAGATTGCTGTAGATTGTCAACCTGCTACTCCAGGAACATCTAGGTATCAACAGTTTAAAGTAGATATCTATTTATCTGTGTGTGTGCTCGCACACATGTGCATGACCATGCAAGCACACACACACACACACACACACACACATACACAGGACTAACTAGAAAAAAAGAAAAGAAATATTTGCTAATTTTTTGTGTACACTTTGACCAAAGCCTTCTGGAATAAATACTTAACAGAAAAGAGACTTAACAGATGACAAATAGGGTGACATTTTCAAATGCCATAATTCCAGAAGTAAAGTAAAACCCCTGACTCCAGCCTCATCCCCCACATGTCGTGAGTAGAGAAAACAAAGCCACGTAGACCAAAAAAGCAACAGGAAAATAACAAGCAAAATTGAGGGCCATGTAAATATTTTCTGAATGTCCGTTCCCTAAAGGGTTGAGGTCAGACATATGGTTCTATTCACCAAACCCTAAACAAAAGACTTGGGCTATTTTATGCCCTGATCATTATTGTTGGTTACATTAAAGCCCGATCAAAAAAGTGTAATGGAATATTAATTTCAGTTACTGTAGCTAATTGAAAACATAGCAGGAGTTGTGACTATGGAAAATGGAGTGAGAACACTCAGATGCACGTCCAAGCCTAGCCTAACTCTTTTCAAGTTGGGCAGTAGCATATTTTTGAGAAGTGGCCATTATCCTTGGAGTCTATACTTAAGCACATCAGGACAAACACTTGGCTTGGGAAAAAAGACAAGCAACTAACTCTGAGCTATCAGGAGACTTCAAAAATTCAAGTCCAATTTAAAAACTATCAGTTGTTAATTTGTTCACATGAAAGGCATTGCAAAAATATATAATCCTTGCCAAGCCAAGGACTGCATGGTTTTCATCTTGCTGTCCCCAGTTTGAAGCCTACATCCTAGCATCTAGGGGACGCTCAGCAATAATTGTTGGGTGAATGTGTGTATGATTGTTGACAACCTTTGTTTATTATAACAAATGAGAGGGCTCTCTTTCGTAGACAACTGGCTTTTTTCCTAAGTGAAAGTGCAGACCAACAAGATTTGGGAGAGAGAAGACAGCTCTACTTTAGCTTGATATACAAATCTGAGAGATGAAGAATGTGAACATGACTTTTTGTCTGTTTTGTTCATTGCTATATTTCCAGTGCTTAGAACAGTACTTGGCACATGTGAGATACCAATAAATATTTGTTAAATTAATGAATAAATGATTAGCATGGAGTTGGAAGGAGAGAATGAGTTAAGCAAAGGAGACAAAGTAGAGAACTCAGAACTTCACAGTGTATTTTATTTTATTTTTTTAGAGAGGGATGGGGGAGGGGCAGCGGGAGAGGGAAACAGAGAATCTTAAGCAGGCTCCATGTTCAGTCTGATGTAGAACTCGATTCCACAACCATAAGATCACGACCTGACTCTTAATCACTTAGCCAACTGAGCCACTCGGGTGTCCCCACTGTGTATTTTATGTCTCTGCTGAATTATCCATTTTCAAACATCAGGCATACTCTTATTTGATATAAATACAACAATCCCCTCCTCAAATCAGTATGATCTGCCTTGTGGAATTATTTGGGATTACTTGGAATCTTTTGATGAACATGAGGGACTAGGGTAATGCTTTTAAAGACATCAGTTTCAGCAACTTAGTGAAAGTTGTTCTACAATCACTTAACATGCATAGGGGACATATTCAGGCAATGCCAGTCATTTTCATGTTACAGGAGAATGGTGTGTCCTTAAGAAGAATTTGTATTAGGTTTCTGGGCTTTGTACTCTCAACCTCCATTACCTACTTATACTCCTTGATTTTTTCCAAGAAAAGGCTACTTCTACTCATTTTTATTAAAGTAAATATACTTTACTTATTATCAAAGGCCAATGATACAGAGGATATACATGAGAGGCCATGTTTAAGTAGCACTGAGAGAAATGTTCTTATGAAGAATGCTCCTAGGGTATGTCCTTAATCTATACTTGACAACATAATGGAGTGAAACACTAGCAAAAAAGAAGCTGGGTGCACTTTAGCAGGAGTTATTTGTATGGAGTAGAAAAAAATGTCATCAATATTCAATCATTACCCTATATGGCATTTGATTTTTCTTTATAAAGCGACTGTGTGTGGTATTCTGTGTTATGTGGGTGGCATTATTTTGGCTTTTTCAGGCAAGTTTATATATGTTGTTTGTTGTCTTCTCCTTTTGTTATACACTTAACCATCAATTTAAAGAGGGAGAAAAGACTGTTGAAACAACATTTATTTTCATTTATACAAGTACCACATTTTCTGAATCCATTTCGAACTCAGTTCTAGTGATGAAAAATTGGTAAAATTTTGCATAGAACCACAAATTTGAAAAAATTGTCACAAAGTTTAGTGTTCTTCTATTGTCTCATGATCATACACGACAGCCAAAGTCACACACTTTTGAACACATCTCGTTTGAATTGAATTCCCAGAAATGTGGCACAAAGATGCAGGCAACAGTTTTCACATAGTAAGGAAATGTTCAGTGGGCTTTTGCATTTTGTTCCACCTCAGAACTATTTGAATGTGACTCTTTTGCATCACGGGGTAAAGCTCTGGGGTGTTAGTAGACACAATGGGGCTCTCTTTAACAACCAAGAGGATGGGAGAAGTCATAAGAGGGCAAGCAATAAAGCCAAGGGGAACACAGCTTATGAATGCAAAACTTACAGTAGAACTTTAGATAGGAAAAAAGTTGACAATGCAAGTTAAAGCTGGCCCCAGGCAGCAATAACTTACTGAAGTGGCATTTATTTGGCTGATAAACCAGGGTCTTGCTGAACTTGCTAGTACAACAGAGGTAATCTTTATGGAAGAATGAATTACAATAGCAGTTTGCAGTAAGATTATTTGATCTTTCCCTTGTGTAGAATGACCTTGTGAGCTTCCCCAAAGCTCCAAGTTTCAACTTTCTGCTGTGACTTAGCAGCTAAAATAGGTATTCTTCTACATATCCCCAAAGATTTATCCAGATTTGCAGTATGTCCTGCTGGCAGTACAGCAAGTGATAAGAGTTTAATGTGAGATTCGATTTCATGAACTGAAAGTAGTTTGAGTAGGATATTTATATTCTGAGAAGTAAAATGACTTGCTCAAGGTCATACAGCTAGGTGACCTGCTTTAGATGTCATGTCAGTAGCTATTATTTGGGAGCTAATTAAATAGGCTCAGATTAAGAAGTCTCAAGATATAAGAGGATTATAAAAAATATTATAATGCTGTTCTGAGGACCGTGGGTGTCATGGAACCAAAATAATATTGAATTATATGAAAAGACTAGCCTTTCTTTCTTTTTTCTTTTCTAAGTGGAATGGTATTAATGGGCATTAAATAATTTTGCAGCTGAAAGATTGAAATTTACTCTTCTTACCCCATGTCTTTTATGCATGTAGTTTCAAATGCTTTCTCATGAGTTCTGGACCCATATTTCCAATTGCCTCATGGAAATCTTTCAATCTGCATTGTAGACACCACAACCTCAGCACACTCTATGCTGAACTGATTGTCTCTCCTCTAAAATCAGCTCTTTGGCTTATATTTTTGATTCTGCTTAGTAAGTCTTCTATACCATGTCTTTCATGTGAAAAACTTGGGAATAATCTTTAACTCTTTCACCCTTGCTACTTGTGTAATTGTCATGAAATTCTCTTGATTTTGCTTCTTAATCAATTCTCAAGCCTGTCTTTTCCTTTGCCTGCTTACTGCCACCACTGTAGTTTAGCTACTCATCATTTCTTAATCCCAGCTGATTACTATCAGTCATGAAAGTTGTTATTGGGAAAATATAAACAGTGTGGTATGACAGAGTTTCTAGAATCATGTTTCTGATAAAGTGACATTTTGGTCAGATGACAGGGAGCCACTCTGGGATGATCTGCAGGGTAGATCCCACAAAAGCCTCAAGGAAAGAGCAAGCTTGGTGGGTTTGAGGAGCAGAAACAAGACCAGTGGGACCAAATCATGGTGAGCCAGGGAAGGATATAGGTGTATGAGGTCAGAGATTAAACAGAGTCTTAGGAAATGGAAAGGAGTTTGGATTCATTTTAAATGTCATGACAATTTATTGGCCACGGAGAGAGCAAAAAACACTCATGGCTCTGGGACATTAGTAACAATATTGAAATGAGGAAGTTGAGGAGAAGGGCTAGTTTGATGGGCAAAGAGATTTTAGCTTGAGGAATTAATCCATGGTTCTGAAAGTTAGAAATGTGAGTTTATGGACCGCAGAGTTTGTTGCTTAAAGCGCTCTCATTTTGGAGTTTACCAAAGATGACACACAGCAAAGACATTGTAAAAGAGAGGGAACTAAAGAAGAAGGGCAAGGATAAAGCTTTGAAGAAGAGGAAATGGTGGTCAAGAGAGGCCTCAAAGGAAATTTGTAAGGATAAAGGAGATTTGGCCATGTTCTCAGACATAGGGATGGGGCCACTGGCAGAAGAGACAAAAAATACTGTCATGAGTCATGGTGGACTCTGGATTAAAGTAAGCTGGGACCAGCAACATACAGGCCTTAAAGAAAGATGAACTGCCAAGTTGAGGCTGCCTGGTCAAGGTAGATAGCATACATAAATGGAGAGAACCCAAACTAGCTGCATGGGCTGGGGCCGGCTAGGCCAGTCAGGCAGGCCGAGGCCCAGGTCTGTTTTGGTCAAAGACCAGAGCAAGGAGCTCATGCTGACTGACCTTCCTCACTGAAGTAGGCCATAAGGTCATGTCCTGTGAGTGAGGTTAAGTTGAAGGAAGTCAAGGGGTGGGCCTTTGAGGACGAATGTTGAAAACAGCCACTGTGGTTCCCTATAATGATTAGTCAACAAGGGATGTGTAAAACCATTTCTGAGGATCAGTGAGAGCTCAGCTGAGGTTAGAAAGCATTGCTTTATGGCGGCCCAGTTTCCATGGTTTCCTTTCTCATGCAGCCTGGGAGAGGGAGCGGAGAAAACCAATTATTGTCTACAATACGTCTAGGGTAAGAAGTAGTAGTTTGATGTTGGAGGCTACTATATATTTTTTCACCAGTGGCACATGTTATTTTGAATTTTGTAGTAAAAAATGGAAAGATTATAAATTGAATTGAAATTTGTTATTTTTCTATCTTAAAGAAATTGTATGTGATTCAGACCAATTTCAAAAATCTGCAATAAGTAGAACCAAGGTTTTACATTAAGAAGCCTACAATGATTTGTATTTAACTCTGATTTAAAAAGAAATTTGAAAATGTTGGACCACTTGTTATAGTGATTTGGGCTCTTATCTAGAAAGCATGTGCTTTGGAGACCAAGAATGTACAAATAAATAGTAATGGTATAACGCAAATTTCAAATTTTTTGAGTGACATGTTAACAATGTGAAGTTTTCCACTGACTGATATTTTAATGTCACACCCCCCAACAAACCTATAATTAAAGTTATTTTGGCATTTTCATCTCAAATCCCTGCTTTTGGGGGGTGGGCGGGTTATAATTTCACTTTTAAAATGAGCTTCCAGATACAATTTGACATAAAACACAAAGTCTTATCCTAGCAACAATTTCCCCTCCACCTTTCCATCATGAAGTATAGGAATATGTGTCCTTAAGTTTTAAAAGTTATAAAGATTTTTTAAAAAGGGAAACTGACCTTTGTTTGTTTGTTTGTTTGGATTTGTTGGCCAGAGTATACCGGTGGGGATTAAAGCCTGGCTATGCAAATGTCAGAGGTCATTACAGCAGATAGTAGTTCTGGGAGAAGGCAGTAGCCCCACTCACTATGGCTTGTCTTTTTTCAATAAGAACATTAATTAATTCATATTTTTCTGGGAGAGAAGTAATAGTTGCCCAGTGACTATTCCCAGGAAATGAGTTTAGGTCTATAGCTACACATTTTAAATAGCATATGAATAAGTTAAAGCAAAAGCATTAAAATAGAAACAAACAAGACTCAAGGCAATTGAAGGAGAATCATCTTTCTTTAGTTCCTTTCTCTAAATCTTCTAAGCACAGAAGTTTTAAGTGGAATTCTAAGGGTCTCTTCTCCTAATCATTTATGTGTATATATACACATATATGCCATGTATATGTATTTATAGATGTAGTTAGTGTGTGTGCATACATCATGTATTATATATGCATTTATAAATCTCTTGGGATAAAATCTCTTGAGGAATCATCTCTGGAGCCTTTCCCCCCCTTGAATATGAATTCTGGCCTTAGGAATGGGGAGGTTTTAGATACTTCTGAAGCAAGGAGTTAAATTCTTCATTGGAATTCAGAAAGTAAAAGGAAAGTGCTTGGGAAGAAATCTTATGCTGAGGTGGGGGGTCATAGAGAGGGCATTCAATTCTCTTAGGAAGGTCATGGGGGCAGTGGGAGGGGTCATGGGCCGAGGATCCCTTGAAGAATGCCATCCTTTAAGTAGATTTTAGGCATATTATTGGTTGGGAAGCATCAATATGGTCTTTCTTGCACAAACAATTCTAGGAAATGCCTCCCAAGACATTTTATAGCCCAGGGTGGGAGTGTAGAGAGGGGTGAAAACTCAAACAACCATCATTTATTCCCATAAGAATAAGTACAGAGCCACATACAAAAATCCTTTCTAAAACTCTTGGTCATTTTATGTGGGCAAGAACTTCACTTTTCCTTAAGAGAGACATTTTCCTTATCAAGCTCTTTCCTGCTCTCCTCTCCAAACACATACAACTTAATTTCCTCAGAAATAACAGAGTCCAAGCTTCCAATGCTTAGAGGTTTTGTAGCTCCCTCCTCAAATTTTAAAATTCTCTGGTGTTAAAAAGAAATTCTCAATGCCACCTTAATGTATATAAATATGAAAGAAAAGAGCAACATCGGGTACTAGCATTGAGCTGAACGTTAGTGTTACTTAATGCAGTTCTTGATAAACCTTTATGGCAAATTAGAGGTTTTCCATTTCCCCAGTCGGCTGGCTATAAGATGTTGGGAGGTTTTTTTTTTTCTTTAACACAAGGCTCTTAAGAATTTGTAGCTATGTATTTTTAATACTGTCAATAAACAGCTTCCTCAAGACTCAGAGGGGGCAATAATGGAAGCTGTTAACAAAGTGTGAAAAGCAACGGGCTAGCAAAGGTTAATCACATGGCTGCCCACTAATGACCTCTACAGCCCTCAGTTTAAACCCAACAGCACTTGTAAAGACCAATCACGTGAATAATTTCCTGTCTGAGGTAGCCTTTATGGTTAAGAATAAAAGCAGAGCTGATTGTGAATAGAAAGCCCCCGGCAGGGGAGGTGGTTATTATTTTTAAGCTGATCTAAACACCTGGGTTTCCTACTGGACCCTATTAAACTTCCTCCATTATGTCTAAATATTTCAATCATTTCTACAGCAGTTGTGAATTCGTGCATTACTAAGGTAGGCCAGGAATAGGAGAGGGGGCAGGTTGATGAATGGCAAAGAGCTCCTTCCTCAAGGTGATGACCATCAGGTAGGGAGAATCCCAGGCTTTGGGAAGGGATTTGGAGGTCATCCCTCCCTCTGTAGCTCCCCAATTCCACCCTGCCCCAAGGAAGACCACACGTAAAGCCATTCAGATGAAGCAAATTTTACTATTTTAAAGGCCTGTAGATGAGGAGATTCCTTAGCTTGCCCTGGTAACCCATTTCAATGTTTTATAGCCCTCACCATCAGCCAGTGGTTTTCCCATGTAAAGAACTTCAGTAATTTCTGCTGTGGCTAGAACCATTTTCCCTGCCCTGTCTTTGGATGGCTGTATTTTGCTATCTTTACACATTTTGTCTGGTTAAACATTACTTCTCTCCCAATAAAATTGCTGTCTTTAAAGACTTTATTTTCTACCTCCAGCTTATAGATCTGAACATATTTAAGTTAAGAGCCTTGACTAAAGCTCTTATCTAGTGACAATGACATTTATTTTTTTAGGTTCATAGCAAAGAAAAGATTTAAAAGCAGTAATAGGGCCTCAAGATTCCAATTGGGTACCTAGAATTTGGGTGATCAGTCCATTCTCCATGCTTCCTCTCTTGCCATTCCTTGTTTGGAACAGTTCATATCCCTTTATATTGTTTGTATAAATATCTCTTTTCTGATTCATATTATAAGACTTCATAAAGAGCAACATGTAGTAGAGGAATAAGAATGAGACACGCAGCCAGATCTAAGTTCAAATTTCACCTCTATCTTCTTGTGAGAGCTTGGATAAGTTACCACAATAAGACTCAATCTTTTGAAAGAAATATCTACTTCTTAGAGTCACTACAGGGAAAAAATTAAGTATATATAGTCCCTGAAATTCAGTGGGCACTTCATATGTTAGTCTTTGTCCCCCTCTTTATTAGCAACCCCGAATCCAGTGTGGTACTCTGTACTTGATAAAGATCCACTTGAGGCATTCAAATTTAGCGTATTGGGGATTATTTGATTCCAAGTAGCAGACACATAAATTAAACTAATTTAGGCAAGAGGTAAATTTACTGTTTTGCCTAGCCAATCAGCAGGAAATGCTGTAAAGGTAACTAGGTCTCAGAGATGCCTAGAAACAGGGACTCTCTGGGGTGGTCACCAGGACAATCATCTTTTCTATTCCTCTTCCCAATCCACAGCTTAATATTCTCAGGCCAACTTCTGTTTGGCTTGAAACATGGCCATCTGGTGCTTTTAGGCCCATGTCTCCCAACTTTGACACTACAGAAAGAGTCAAACCTCTCTGATCTCTAGCTAGAAAATCATGGGGTTAGGACTCAGATTGGCCTAGATGGATCATGTATCCATTCTCAAACCCATCAATGGAGGCTGAGAATTGGGAGAAGAAATTGTAATTGTCACTTTCTATCAAACTCATGTCGTTGAAAGAGTGGTAGAGTTAGCTCCCCCAAAGAAGAGAAGCTATTTCTTAGAATAAAAGAGAGTGGTGGGCAGCAGAACAATAAATATTTATTTCACTAGAAATCCCAAGGGACCTCACTTCACCTAAACCTTTACTGCCACAGAGGTGCTGTGCATATCTTCATAGCCAGATGACCTTGGCAAAAGATTTGCAAGAGGGTATTTTTAATGCTTTCTCCTGATTGGGCATCAATAATGACAGTAATGGTGATGATGATGATAAGAGCAAACCGATTCTTGAAATTTGTATAATGCTCTAAAATCTGCCAGTGTCCAGATCATTCTAGAGCTACCCTGCCAGTGTCCAGATCATTCTAGAGCTACCTCATTCTAGAGCTACCCAAGCTACCCTGCTTGGTCTACAGCCTTGTGGTATAACTGGAGCAATCATATTTTTCTAGTAAAAACATTGGGACACAAATGATGGTTTTTTTTACCTTCTTTGTGCTTCTCTGAGCTTTTCAAATTTACTGCAATGAATATGGATTATTTCTATAATTAAACAAGCAAGCACTGTCAGAAATAAATGGGGCTTGTGGTCTTATGGGTGAACCCTCCAAGCTCATTCTCATCTCCAGGCATTTCCATGGGCTCAGATTCTCATCTCTCATGGATGTTTGCTTCACATTCCTTGGGTTGTACTTGAAATGTCATCTTCACAGAGAAGCTGTGACCAGAGGCAGGTTTTGTGGGTCCTAGAGCTTATATACTTTGATATACTTTGGGGGTTCTCTTTAAGAAAAAGTACAAAATCATGAACATAAATTTATACTCAAAAGTGAATATTTATTTAGAATAATCAGTACAGACATCAATAATAAAAATAAATTTAAAATAATAATAAATTTAAAAATGTAACTTGTATCATAAACGCTCCTTTAATAGTTTTTCCCAGCATTCTCTGAATATATATATAATATATATAAATTATATTATATATATATTAATTATATATATATTATATAATTTATATATATATAAATTTTTTGTAAAAAATTGAGATATAATTGGTGGCTCAGTTGGTTAAGCATCTGACTCTTAATCTCAGCTCAGTCTTGATCTTGGGATCGTGAGTTTGAGTCCTACATTGGGGCCTACTTGAAAGGAAGAAAGGAAGGACAAAAGGAAGGAAGGGAGAAAGAATTGATGTGACTACATATCTTTTGATTGCCTTTTCATTGACAATGATATTATAATATTTTCCACAGTGAGAACTAGAAAGATAATTTATTTTTCCTCTTGCATAATAATAAAATTTGTTTTTAAATTATAGACAATTTAGAAAAGTTTATTTCAGCTTCACAACTTTTTTTTTAGTACCGCTATGCAAATATTTATTAGTATTATTTTCACACAGGGAAAAGCTCTATATTCCTCCCTGCATTTCATATCTGGTTTCTCCCCCACTACCTGTCTATTGCTGGTGCTGAGCAATGGAGGATGCAGTCATTTCAGGGGACACCTTCTAGTCATGTACCTTGTGTCATTCTGCTGTATGAGCTGGTATAAAGGCTGGGAGGAGTTTTCTTGGAAACTCTTCCTACATTGGGATGCTAGCAGTAACTTAATTATATTTTGTAATATGTCCCACCAAACCCAAATTACTTACTTACTTACTTAACTAATTAATTACTTCCATCTCAATTTTCCCCTAACTAGATCCCCCAAATGCCCATGGCCCTCCAACTCCACACAACATAAGGGGAAATACGACATGAAACCAGAGTAGAGAGAGATGATTGTCTTAACGCACTGCAGTGAAAATACCTTATATTTGCAAACTTTACAAAAATATAGAGCCATATAACCACACTGTAGAGCTCCCCTATCTCCAGAGCCTTGGAAAGAGCTCATAGAAATGAGAGGCTTTTAAGCTTAAACTTCATTAGTTTCAAGGTAAATCCACTTTTACACAAAATCCAAAAGGCAGGTCCCTGTGCCTCATAATTTACTGTTCTTTTTCCTTTTTAGCTCCTGGCATGTTTTAAAATTAACTCTTAATCAGTATGTGGGCATGTTAATACCTGTCTCTCACACTAGGATAGTGTGCTCCATAAGAGTGGTACTACATGTGCGTTCACACCACTGGATACTAAGACCTGTCCTCATGCTAGCACATACTTAGCACTCAGTAAGCCTTACTTAAAACAACAAAAAGAATAATGAGTAGACTCAAGGGACAACAGGATTGAATATTGACATCGGTTTCCATCATTATACTTCCTTCCCAGCTGCCCAGGGCCCAGACTCTAATTAAGTCACCTCTCTCTGACCCACCTTCTCCAGGCTGCACCTGGTTCCAATTCCACAACAACCTGAGACCCATGATTAAAATCTATCTGTCTTTTCCAGTTTCTTTTTCCCTAAGGTCAAGCTGTCTTTGGTGGGACCAAAAAGCTGATCTAATAAATTATTCTGTGCCAATAATAATAATTTTTTTTTTATTTATAAGGCACATTCCCACGGATGATGCTATATGCAAATGAGAAAAGGCAAGTGAAAGATACACATTTTGCAAGGCTTTTCTGAAGATGCCACGTTTAGCCCATCCCAACCCCCACACCACAAATACATACAAATAGACATAAACTTAACAATGGCAAGGATTTCAAGTTAGTTTGGAAGGTAGTAGAGATTTATGGGAAAAAATTATTGAAAGGGCAGGATCTTATGGTTCTCTCTGGAAGTCACACTTTTTGAGAAGCCATTAACTTCATCTTGTCTTGGCCCCTACTTTAATCTTCTGATTCAGACAAAGTTTAAGTTTGTTCTATCTGGTTGGGAGTTCAGGATTTTGTGATATTATATTAGGGATGCACAATCTGGAGAAAGATGGAGATGATCTTTAAAATTGACTTCCAACACTGTCTCGCTTCATTTTCAGTGGCCTCACAAGGCCAGTAAAATGAATGAGTTACGAATGTTTGCTTGAACTCCATAGCAAAAGCACTAGATCTGCATAAGTCCACACTACAGAGTGAGTGGGAGGGGATGCCAGAATGAAGGTCTAGAACCTGAACACGCTGCTTCTTCTCTGCATCATGTTACTTTTCTATCACATATTTGAGGGCTAACTTGAAGCAGAACATTATACACTCACGTATCCGATTCCACAAGCATTTGCTCATTTGTTAGTGGGTACTATGAGGTAGTCTCTGTCTTAGGCACAGGAGATTCTGAGATGAACAGGACAGAGTCCTGCCATCATATTTCTTATAATTTAGTCAAAGACACATGTAAATAAATAGATTACAAAATAGTGCCCAATAAGTACGATAGAATATTACTATCAGAGGTGGTTTGGGAGAGAGACTAATGAACTTAGGCAAGGATGGGGAAGTGAGGAAAGCCCCAAATTAGAAACTGACCTGTGACTTTTATATCTGATGGGGTTGCCGAGCGCACTGGATGAATATCGTCCTTCCACCTTTTAGCAATAGGGTGGTTCATATGGCAGTAGCGGTTCACTAATGATATGGACCAGCATGCAATGAGAAGCCTCTATTTCAGACACTGTTAGGGTTTGCTGTTTATAATCTCATTAAATCCTCACAACTCTTTGAGGATTAGTACTCTTCATTTTGTAGATGAAGAACATGAAGCTTAGGGAGGGAAACTTGCCCAGGGTCACACAGCTCTGTAAGGCAGAAGCAGGATTCTAACTCAGGTGAGTTTCACTCCGGGGCCCATGCTCTTGACCAAACAGCATACTAGTGAAGAGAGGCCTTGGCTACTGTGCTTGGTACTGTAGACTTCTCACAGTGCTTTCTCCTATTTTGACTCTGGAACCTCTTAAGCCCTGAGGATGAACCTCTGGAGGGATGTTATTATTCCACGTAAAGATAAGAAAATGTCACACATTTAGTAAGAGATAGAGCTGGGCCAGTACTCAGCCTGTTTGACTTCTGGTACAGTGCTCTATTCACCACAGAATGAATGGAGTCTGTCACATGCATAGAAGTTATTACTACTTTCCCCACGCACCACCCCTCCCTTCCCCTGTCCCATCCTCCCACCACCAAGTGTCCTGAGCTTGATTTTAAAAATCCAAGGAAAATTTCTCTACACAGTTAGGCAGGAATGGAGGACAGATCTTTTCTTTCCTAGGCTTGAGGATGGGAAGAACCTACCTTGTACTCTTTCTTATAAATTATCCTAATGAAAGGAAGAATGCAGCCTATGATGTTATCATCTAACATGTCATTGCAGAAAAATAGGTGGTGTTGAATTTTAAAGGAGCAATCAGAAATGTGTCCCATGGGGGTGACCCATCGTGTTTACACCTGGATGGAACTGCCAATGGTGTAGATATTATAGAATCCCAATCAACCTCGGGGTATTAACAATGCATCTGGATGGCTTATGGTTAAAACGTGTGCTGTAAGTTGTCTCACCATGTAGGTTGAAAGATTCACAATACCTCTTAGCTAACAAGGTGAGCCTTGGTCCTACCTCTAGGGCAGCATCTTTAAGGGTTGTTGTCAAGCAAAACCATATGGTCTTTGTGAAGCTAGCCTCCTTCCAGGGTCAGAGGTCTGTCTGTTGTTACTCTATTGAGGAATTCCAAATCAAACTTTTACCAGGAACAAACAAAACTTTATCTTATGTGATTTGACTTTCAAGATTAAGTCTTATTATTTTGAAAAAGAGTACTGTATTCTTTCCTTAAGAATTGATAGATATTGCTTATTGAGTTTTGTTTCAAGGAATATATGAGAAAAACACATATATGGGAGGCTCAAACTTAATTTGCCTTTCAAGTTCATCTGAGGTGGGATAGAAGCATTTCAGATGGGAAAAAATTTATGGGAAAACTTTAAAGGAAATGCACCCTCTTGGAAGGGCAAATTAAAGCACAGAATAAATTAAAATATGAGCTATCTTGAATTTATTTATTATACATATGTCAGTGATTTGATAGCTCCCTCCCATTCTCACTTCCATTGTCACCCCCCCTCCCCCAAGAAAGTCTTCTATCCCCCTGACTACTCTTCTTCCACCTGGACTAAGGGGCTGGGAATTACTCATCTCAAAGCTCACACCTAGCACAGCTGTGCCTGACATGAGCAGGTACTGGGTAAATATTTGTGGCATTAATGATCAAATGAATAGGCAAAATTTGGATCTTAATTCTTACATGAAACCCTGTTATTGATAGATCAGAGAATACTTTTTGATGTAGGCCTTTTTGAAAAAGTCAGCTTGCACAGGCCAAACGCTATACATACCACGCGGTGTATCACACTGTGCATCTGTTTATTGAGTAATTGCTCGGAGACATTTTGCTATAACATTTGTTCAACTTCATTTCATTCAGCATGTACTGGATTCTGGCCACAGAATCATACTCAGGAACCCTGAAGTAATATCATATTTGAGGGAATGCTGCTTTAGAAGTTAAATAAAAATATGAGATGTCACAAGGCATAATTAATGTCGGATGAGTGCTATACTCTCTATGGTACCGATATGTAAAGGAGAAGGATTTGTGTGGAATGGTTGGCAAAATCTTCTTGAAGCAAAGTGGAAGCTTGAAGGATAGATTAAATCTGGCTTGGTGGGAGGTGAAGGAGTACCATGGTTTTCATCTCTTTTCCTCCTAGCATGGGACAGGACACACTCCTGTTAATAGCAATGGGGGTTTGAGTTTGGGGAAAGAAGTTTTGAGTAGGTAAATAAATGCCCTTCAACCCGTTTTCCACTGAGATTCTCAACCCTCAACTCACATGATGCACTTTGAAAAATACTGGGGCTTCAAAGGTGAGTGATTGGTCAAAACTTCTGGAGACTCCATAACCAATCATTTACTTTTACTCTTTCAGACTCTTTTGGGATTACTTAGCCTAATTAAAGAGCTTCCACAGAAGCTGTGAATTATTGGGGATTCACTTCTTTGGGGTTTTTATTCGTGGAAATAGGAGAAGAATAGAAATCTCTTTATCTACCACTTGGTACAAAATGTATTATCAGTCTTACCTGGTTCTACCTACAGAATCACAGGATTTGGAGACTAGATGACATTGCTGAGACTCTGCATTGATTCAACTCTCTCATTTCATAGATGAAAACACTGAGGCCAGAGAAAGCAAGTTATTTCCTCAAGGCCACACTAAGTTAGGACTGGGACTGAGGACACCTACCTTCCTCATGTCCATCAAGGAAGAACTTGCCCCAAATCGGGCCTCACTCTGTACCGGGAGGCAAAGCTTCACCCATCTACCCAGGGGCACAGGCTGAAGAGTGATGTGAATAGTCTCTGAACTTTGCTACTTTCACAGGTTACCACAAGTGCAGGCAATTTCCCTTTCCACGATTAACAAAGTTGTCCATCTTTTTTAAATTTCCTTTTGTATTTTAAGGCTTGCAGACCTTTAAAAGGGGCATATTTTCCTGGGGACTGATGGGTATATCTAATGTCCCTGGCTCGAGTTCCTTTTGAACTCTGGTCTCTTTGTTGTTGTTTTTTTTAAAAGTGAAGTAAAGAAGATGATCTTTTTTTCTTTTTGTTTAAGTATAGTACATACACAATGTTATGTCAGTTTGGGGTATATGCTCGGTGATTTGACAAGTTTATACATGTGCTATGTTCACAAGTATAGCTACCATCTGTCCCATTGTGATATCATCAACTGTATTCTTATGCTGTGGCTTTTATTCCAGTGACTTAGTCATTCCATACCTGGAGGCCTGTAGCTCCCTCTCTCCTTCACCTATTTTGTCCAAACCCTCACCTCCCTCCCTTCTGCCAACCATCAGTATGTTATCTGTATTTATAATTCTGATTCTGGTTTTTGTTTGTTCTATTTTTAGATTACATTTATGAGTGGAATCATATATGATTTGGTTTTTTTTTGATCTGACTTATTTCACTTAACCCAATACCCTCTAGGTTTCTCCATGTTGTCAAAAATGGCATGATCTCACCCTTTTTATGACTACCTAATATTCCGTGGTTTATATATATCACATTTTCCTTATCCATTCAGCTAATAATGAGCACTTAGGTCATTTGATATTTCTATTTTTAATTTTTTGAGGAAGTGTCATACCTTTTTCCATAATGGCTGTACCAGTTTATATTCCCACCAACAGTGCACGAGAATTCCTTTTTCTCCACATCTTTGCCAACACTTGTTTTTTGTCTCCTTGATTTTAGCCATTCTGGCAGGTGTGAGGTGATAACTCATTGTGAGGTTTTGTTTTTCTTTTTTAAGATTTTGTTTATTTATTCATGAGAGACACACAGAGAGAGGCAGAGACATAGGCAGAGGGAGAAGCAGGCTCCATGCCTGGATCCAGATGTGGGAATCAATCCCGGGACTCCAGGATCATGTCCTGAGCCGAAGACAGAGGCTCAACCACTGAGCCACCCAGACGTCCCACTGATTGTGGTTTTGATTTGCATTTCCCCGATGATTAATGGTATTAAGCACCTTTCCATGTGTCTGTTGGCCATCTGGATGTCTTCTTCGGAAAAATATCTGTTCAGGTCTTCTGACCATTTTTAAAAGGATTTATTTATTTGAAAGAGAGAGAGAGACATAGAGAGAGAGAGAGAATGTGCACAGAAGTTGGAGGAGGGGCAGAGGGAAAGAATCTCAAGCAGACTCCCTGCGAGTGTGAAGCCCAATGCAGAATTCGTTCTCACCATTCTGAGATCATGACCTGAGCCAAAACAACCAAAAGTCCAGTGTTCAACTGATTGAGCCACACAGGCACCCTGTCTCTACCCATTTTTTAATTGGATTGTTTATTTTTGGTATGGTATAAGAAAGTGCTCCAATTTCATTCTTTGACATGTAGCTGTCCAGTTTTCCCAGCACCATTTGTTGAAAAGACTGTCTTTCCCCCATTGTATATTCTCCTTTATCATAGATTAATTGACCATGTATACGTAGGTTTATTTCTGGGATCTCTATCCTGTTCCATTGATCTCTGTGCCTATTTTTGTGCCAGTACCACAATGTTTTGATTACCACAGCTTTGTAGTACATCTTGAAATCTGGATTTGTGATACATCCAGCTTTTTTCTTTTTCAAGATCACTTCGGTGATTTGGGATATTTTTGGGTTCCATATAAATATATGAGCTTTATTTGTTCTAGTTTTGCAAAAAAAATGCTACTGGTATTTTGATAGGGATTGCATTAAATCTATAGATTGCTTTGAGTTTATAGACTTTTTGATAATATTAACTCTTCCATCCATGAGCATGGAATATCTTTCCATTTTTTGGTGTCATCTTCAATTTCTTTCATCAGTGTTTTATAGTTTTCGGAATACAGGTCTTTTACCTTTTTGGCTAAGTCTATTCCTAGGTATTTTATTCTTTCTGGTGCAATTGTAAATGTAAATATTATTGTTTTTTAAATTTCTCTTTCTGTGACTTCATTGTTAGCATGTAGAAACACTTCAATTCCATTTTTTACCCAAAGCTGTATGCTTTCTAAAAAGGATAACTACCACCATGGTTCAAACCACCCAATTGCCTAAACTCCTCTTTGAAAATATAAATGTGGTGACACATTTTATGTTCATGCTCCTACTCTTGAACTCTTGCCTCTCTTTCTGTGATTCATTTATATTTTCAGACTCTAAAGAATGATTTAGCTAATTTTCATGTCTTATTAATTTGCAAATTTTGCTTTCTTGTTATACTAAATTGTCTTTGTATTAATGGCAGAGGTTCATGTTGAAAAAAAGATGCTTACATTTCAAATAGATTTTATTTATATTTTTTCAGATAATTAATATATATGGAGCCTTTTTTTTGTAGTCTAGGACGTTATAAAATCTTGTTCCCATTTCTCCAAATTTCTGCTTAAGTTGATTGTTGATGGGTAGAATAAATTTTCAATAAAAGAGAGAAGTGTTTCTAAGAGTCCAAAGAGAGAGCCTTACAAACGTTTTCCCACGTTTCAATATGAATTATTTCCTTTTGACTTTTTTAAAGCAAGCAGAGACCAAGCCAAGCTTATTTGGAAGTCAGTCTGAAAATAAACGAATCTGGATCTCTCTAACAACAAAAAAAGGCCTTTTCTGGGGCACTCAAGCACATCATTCACAGCTAACTGTGTGTTACTCTACAATGAAGATACAAACATATATGATAGGTCATATGCTCAAAGACCAAGTAATATTTTTGTAGTGAAATATTTTATCCCTCCCAGGGGAATAGAAATCCCTCTAAGTAGGAATTCTTGGGAACAGAAATTGCAGTTTGCACAATGAACCGGTTTGAGATATGGGCTTTTATTCTTTTTCTGGTGTGTGTGTGTGTGTGTGTGTGTGTTTTGTTTTAAAAAACCATAAAGAATTTTTCCGTAATACTGGAAAAGGTCTGTGTACATGCCTGCATTTGTGTGAATGTGTAGGAAAAAGCCTCATGTAGGGTCTTCTCACTTCCTGGGTAAAGGCCCTGTTGAAGCCACTTCCTATAGTCTTCTTGATAAGGAAAGAAAACACAACTTCAAGCCAATGTTAGGGAGGAGCTGTCCATGCTCTTTAGCAGCACACGCTTACAACTCACTTTAGAATAAAGTGTAGTGCAAACACCTAATTTTTCCAGAACTGCTTGTATTCCGAGTTACTAATTAAAAATCCTCACGCTCTCCCTTCTTTTCCTGTTCAAATCTGCAAGGTTATTTAATTGAAGTCCTATTTTGTGGGTGCAGATGCATGATGTGTTTGAATCATCAAACAGATTTAGTGTGTTTTGATTGTTGTGTGTGCCTCATTGCTATTCCCAGAATGTCGAGCTGAGCTTATGCTCCTCGGGAAGACTTAGACGCCTGAAACAGTAAAAGAGTCCTTTCTTCTCCCGCCCCCTCGCCCCCCATTTTCGTTGAAACTTTGCCAATATCAGATCGAGCTCTGTCTGTTGCTGCATTAGAATGAAGTTATTCCCTCCCACTTGTCGCCCTCCTCCTACCCGCTACCTTTCCCCTTTGCTCTGCAGCTCCACGATTTTCTCACAAAGGGGGGGGGGGGGTGGAAGGGGAGGGGGAGGGGAGGGAGGGGGAGGCGAGGGAGAGGGAGGGGGAGGACGCCCTTACTGTTATGGAGGAACTTTTTTAGTTGTTTTTTTTTTTTCCTGCCTTTTTCTCCTCTCCATTTTCTCCCCGCTCCTTAGAGGTGGTTTTCGGATTGGGGTCTGTGAAAGGGAAAGAGAAGGGGTCTGTTTTCCTCTCGAGGTGAAAACAGCCTTGGAACCGGCAGGTGCACGGCCCGGAGCAGCTGCTTGCGACTTGCAAGCTGAAGCGTCGTGCTTCCCCCTCCAAGCCAAGAGCACTTCATATAATCCTCTCATGCAATTCACACTGTAATTGCAGAAACCCCAACTGCTAGGGCTCATCTTATTATTATTATTGCGATTATTATTGTTATTGTTGTTGTTGTTTTTCACTGATAACAAGATCTTCTGCAAACAGGAACCTGTCATGTTAATTAGGTTTTTGTGTGACATGAACTGCTTCTCCAGAAGCAAGACATTTTTTTTTTTTTTTTTTGTCTTGCTTTTAGCCCTGTTTCCCTGCCCCCCTCTAGCCCTTACCCCCTTGAAGGCCACTCAGGGAGTAGCACATGTGGAACTTTTATGCAGTTCTATAGGGCCTTTTATTACCCTGTAGGCCTCATCCTCTTCTTAAGAAAGGGGCCGCTGGTTAGGTGCTGGCAATGAAAATTATTTTCTTGAACACCAGCTTGTTTTCTCAAGGTTCTGCTTATTCCTTTCGCAATTATGGAACTAAAGGATCCTTTTTTTTTGGTTGACCCACGAGTGCTGTAGTGTATGGAACAATCATTTCATGGTTTTGAGGAAGAAAGGGCCAGGGATGAAAGTATGAAGATTCTATTTTTTTTTAAATGTCCTTAGGAAATGCTTAGAGAATTAATGAAAATGTTTTTATTGTTGATTTAAAGAAAAACTGGTATTTTGAGGATCCGAAAATATCTAAACTGTTACTGATATACCTCAGTCTAATGTACAACTTTGGCAAATTTTTTATTGTTTACCAAAATTCAGCAATTCATGACCACTGTCATGTTTGTTTGTTTATTTAATCACAGCCACACATTACCTGTAACCTGTACTGTTATTTAAGTAATATTTTCTTTTGACAGATTTGCCTCTTAAATGTAATTTGGTTGCAAGGGAAACTACTTACTATGAAAATACTACTACTCTCACAGTAAACAGATGTGATAGGCCATGAAAAGAATGTAGTATTAAAGTAAACCAATGAACACAGTTGTTATTAAATTCTTTTGTGTTAGAGGTGTTGTAAAATATAGGGAAGGTGTTCGAGATTGGCACTGAGACTTTGGTCTTGGTGTAGTCAGAAGGGGTAAAAGAGAACTTAAAAGAGAATCACTTTCTCACTCACTTTGCAGACCGCTGGTATTCTATGCCATGCTAACATTCCACCTTCTTGCCATTGGACGGGGGGCATGTCCACATGTGCTGCATGTCCTACACTTTGGGAAATACCAGCCCATCCTGTGGCTGGTGGCTCAGATGGTCCAAAGTCCACCATGGGTATTTTGTTATAGAATGGCTGTTTATTTTTTAAAATTGGCTCTTGATGTGTATATGAAATAAATATTTCTAGTAAAAGAAAGATAAAAAAAAAACAACCCTACTCTTTCCGGAATTAGAGTCTAGTAGTGGAATTTGTCAAACATTGAGCATAATGGGCAGCTGGGGTGGCTCAGCGGTTTAGCGCCACCTTCAGTCCAGGGCGTGATCCCGGAGACCCAGAATCGAGTCCCACGTCGGGCTCCCTGCATGGAGCCTGCTTCTCCCCCTGCCTGTGTCTCTCTCTCTCTCTCTCTCTCTCTCTATGTCTTTATGAATAAATAAATAAAATCTTAAAAAAAAACATTGAGCATAAGGAATCAAAGTTCTAAAAGAACACCAAGGGGGAAAACTTGAGCAATATCTAGTTCTGGGATCTATAACGGAAGCCAAAAATGGGCACCAAATTAGAGTAAAAAATGTAGAGAAAGTGGAATGTGCGTAAGACCAAAAGAGAAGTGAGATCGGTCTGAAAAGAGTGTTTGTGATCTGAGCTGAGCTTTTGAAATTTTTCTTCACTGGCATGTGATGTGTAGAAAGGTCTGGCTGGTTCAAACACTGGGGCGCATCACGGTAGAGGAGGATACAGAAGAGCGCTTCTTAAATAATGAGTATGAGTCATAAGACACAGCAGAGAGAATTGCCCATCTCACCTGCACACACTTCAGGGGTACAGGGGTTGGAAAACCTCAGTTTTTCTTTCTTTCTTTTTTTAAAAGATTTTATTTATTTATTCGTGACACACACACACACACACACACACACACACACACACAGAGGCAGAGGGAGAAGCAGGCTCCATGCAGGGAGCCCAATGTGGGACTCGATCCTGGGACTCCAGGATCACGTCCTGGGCCGAAGGCAGGCACTAAACCGCTGAGCCACCCAGGGATCCCAACCTCAGTTTTTCTTAATTGTAAACCAATTTTTTAGAACTTTATGTCTCAAGCATTTCCACACAAGTAATCATAATAACTTCATTAGGTAAATCTTCCTAGTCATTCCTTATAGTTGTATGTTCTTTATTTCCCCACAGTGCCACCCCCTACCCTCCATGTTCTTCAGTATTTAGGGTGAAAGAGACAGGTTTTGAGACACTTAAATAAGCTAGCACATTTTTCTTCAGTACAAATTTAGTAGCTCTGTAAGGACTGTTCTACAACATCTATGTCTTTATTTATCCTCCTGGACAGCAGGTCAAGAAGATGTCAATGTGTTCTATTAGGTCCCTATCTCTTTGTAGTTGGCTAGTTAATGGCAGTTTCTAATGTTGGTACAGTATACTAAAAGTGACTTTTATAACCAATATGTCTGCTTTATGTTAGGTGCTGTAGATGACTATGTGAATTAGTCTGATAGATATAGAAGAAATCTGTTTAACAGATATTTACTGAGGACTTAATATGTGAAAGGCTCTATGCTCAGGGATGGGAGTACACATGGTAAAACATCCCCTGTTGTCAAGAATTTATTATTATGAGTAGGACAAACGAGCACATAACTTATGATATGCAATGATATTTGAAAAGATTCTGCTAAGTGTAAGTGCCATGGGACATTTGGAGCAGGCTCCTAATCAAGTCTTCTGCAGTCGGGAGATGATCCCATATAAACTGAGAACTTAAGGCCAAATAGGAATTAGCTACAGGAAGTCTGAAGAGGGGCATTCAAGGAGAGAGAGAGAAAGAATAGCCTAGAAAAAAGAGAACCCCAAACACCTGGAGATGAAGGCAAATATGGAGAGTTTTGAGAATTTCAGCAGTTCATCATGGCTGAAGCTTGGATGGTAGGTGGTGGGCAGAGAGGAGAATTGAGGTGGAAGAGTTAAGAAGGGACTGGAAGGCTACGTGAAGGAGTTTAGACTGATACTGAATGAAGTAGGGAGCTCCTGAAGGAGTGAAGAGCACAAACTCACACCTGGGAAGAAAGAGGCCACCCTAGGGGAAGGGGACATATAAGTGGTGGCATGGCACTGAGATGAAGGTGAGCCTGGCCAGACTGAGCCTGGGGTTGCTGGTATATGGTTATGTGCTCAGCTTAGACAGGAGGTTACCTCACCAGGGTCCCTAGTGACTGATTCTGAATGTGCAGGTGGTCATCCTTGCCAGCGTTGAGGACTATCCATAGAGGCTGAGCACCATCGTAGTAGTTTACAGGTGAAATCATGCAGAGGGGAGTGGAGGGAAGTATGGAAGCCTTTTTATTTTTGATCAAATATGGCACCTTTGGAAAATAATTTGGACAGCAGTTGGCGAAGCATTCTGGATTACTTTCCTATTGTAACACCTCCGGCTTACTTTATGTATCTGTCTTATCTTGGCAATGGGTCCTTAATGTTAAGGAGAATATAAATTCCCACCAACTGGCAATGGAATTCATAAGGGATCACATTACTAGAATACTCACTTTGGGCCAACACTGTGCTGAGCACTTGGCATCTAGTATCTCATTTTATCACCTCAACTTGACAAGGTACTATTATCTTCATCCTGCAGATGAGAGCACTGAGGCTTAGGGAGCGTGAATAACTCCGTAACTAAATGGTGGAGGTAGGATTTCCACCCAAGATTGATTCAGGAGCTGGAGGTAGAAACCAAAATCCACAGTTAAGGATGTAGATGTGTTGGACATGGAGTCTAATCAATATCTGTTTACAAAAAAAAAAAAAAAATATCTGTTTACAGAATTTAGTGTTGAGGAATGTATAGAATTGTTGAATCATATCTTACAATTGAAACTAATATAACACTACATGTTAATTATAGTTCAATAAAAAATGAGACATTTTTAAATGAGAAAAAAAATTTTGTTTTATGTGATTTTGGGGATTTTTTTCCCCTGCATCTCGCTCTTGGAATTTTGCTCCAAGAAAAAGCTTTGACTAATAAGGGGTTATGATTACTTGTTTCCAGTTAAACATGGTTTTATTGAACAACCAAAAACAAAAGGAAATACAAGCAGGACATTTTCCCCCCAGGTTTTGCTATTTAAAATTTTGGAGGTTTAAATTTGCCAAAACAGTAAGTAGGTTTTTATTTTTATATTTCACATATGGAGGCCATACGCTCTTAAAATCCTCATATTGGAAAAGATTCATAGAGTTAATCTACATTAATCTTTTAGTAGCCATTCTTCTCCACTGGCAAAACAAAATGTGTTACCAGAATTCTTATAGCATCATCGTAGTAGAAAGTATTTCAAGATCAACACCTAATCCACCCCCTCATTTTACACATGAGGAAACCAAGGACCAAAGTGGCTAAGGGAATGAGGTGCCCGAAGCCACACAGTGAATCAGGTAAGAGACTTGAGTCCGTTAGCCCAGAAGAAGGCTCACTGATCACTGTACCTCTCACTGAGGACAACAGTATCCTAGGTTGGGGTAAAGGCTGGGGAATTAACATAGTGCATCTTCCTGGAGTGTCACTTCTCTAAGATTTAAAAAGCAAGCAAGAGACTTAAATAGCAATTTAAATCACTTTTATATTAAAATGAACGTGGCCATATTGTGGAGTAAATCACAGGGATTTAATAAACAAAACGGGAGACTTCAAAGAAATGTCCCATCTTGCAAAGGAAGGCAGGGGAGCAAGGAGAGGATCTGCCTCTGCCTTTACGCCAGATGTCTTATGGTTCAAATATATTCTCTCAGTCTTTAGAGATTTTTTTTCAGAGGGGAAGTTTTTTGAGACCCTCTGGAATCTCTTAGGTGTGTGATGGACAATAGTGGATTACCAATGAATAACACTGCTCATAATTATGCTGTTAAGTGACACGGTGAGATGTCAGAAGAATGCTTTGCAGTTTCCATTAATATATAATTTAAAATTGTCTAAATACATGTTAACAGATCCTTTGATGCAATAGATTTTAATTTTTTATCTGAGAAATTCAAATTTTTAAGCTAATTTCGAGATAATGTACTTGATTAGTTAGAAATGTGTTACATGAATGAATGCATTTTGCTCCAAAGGTTATCTTTGAAATGATGTGAATAATCTGCTTTATGCCCACAAGTACTATGAATGCTAACACTTCATTCTTAACTCATCTAGTTGTCATTAGGTACAGCAGCTGATACAATCTTCCATTAGGCAGTCTCAGAACTGTGGGTGGTCTTGGAAACTATACCATATGAACTGTAATACACAATAGAGCGAGTTAGGGATTTTTTTTTCAGCTTTAATTCTGAATCTTGCAGTTCCTATTGGTTGAAATCAAGCAAAAGAATAAAAGGGCCCTTATTTTAGCATCAACCTATATTGATGGGTTGGAGCCGAGTTCCTTATATACTCCTCATTGATTAAGGAATTTAAAATTACCAGTCATATTTTTTTCTATTTCAGTTGTTTATTTAGCTAGCTAAAGGAGTGAAATGACAGGGCCAGCAAACAAGGAGGCACAGTTGGCTGTTTCCATTTTTAGACCAGATGCTAATAAAATAAGATACTGAAAAAAAGTACCATACATTTTAACTATACTTTTGATTGAACCAGCACTAAAAAAGTTTCTGTGGGACATTTTGGAAGTGTACCACACAATTCACATCAATACCAAACTGGCTGTGCTCAGTGTGGTGTCATTATAAAGGCAGCTAATTCACAATGTTTGGAAACTTAATACCACTTTGAAAGGCATAAAACTTAACAGCGTTACATATTTTTGAGAAATTTCTCTATAAAAATATTATAAAGTGCCTTAAAAATAATAAGCGCTCAATAGATAGCTATTGATTTGAATTCCCTTAGAAATATAGGGTATTGGAAGCCCAGAATGGAAGGAAAATGCAAAGTCAATTAATAATTTTGCATTCACTGGGTGGGAATGGAAGCAATGGTATGTGTGCTCTTAGCAAGTCAAGAAAAAGCAATCTGCTCACAGATATCTAGGAAGGTAATCATTTGTTAATCTCAAGAGAAATATTCTTTTTAAAAAACTGATCTTTGTATGTATGCGTTTAAAGATAAAAAATCTTTCAAAACACACTTGGAATGACAAGCAAACTGTCTTTCATTTGTGGTAAATGAGCTACAAATGCATGCATTTACAAAAAATTTTTTTTAAATATTCAAATGACAAATCTGTAACCACAAAGAAGTTAGGACTGAAAAGTGCTACTTTTTTTCTGGTATAAATGGTCCCCCAGTCATTTCCACTATAGTCTAGAGTCCTTAATAAAGAAACCACAAGCTATTCTCTGGGTGAAAGCATTTTAGCTCCCAGCTTTAATTTCGGTTTTAGTCCAATAGGCAGACAGCTTAAAAAATTTTCTATTTCCCATTCCATTTTGTTTCCTGAAATCTCTGAAATCTTAAAGGGATATAATTCTTGTACTGTGCATCCTGTACCTTTTAAACCCCTACCTGCCAAATTAGTTTTGTTTTTTAAAGGCCTAGCCCTACTAATTCAAAGTTCAACTGCTTTCTCTTTTTTCTTTCTTTTTCTTTCCCCCCTCCTCTCTTTCTCTCTCTCTCTCTTCTTCCTTTCTTCCTTCCTCCTCCAACTCCCTCTTGGCCCCCTCCCCCTCCCCCTTGTCCCCTTTGGAAGCCCCTGGGATGACACTGTTCATTGATGCATCCCCCTCATTAGCATTGCTGCAGCTTGGCTCAGTGGTTTCAGAGGCAATCCGTCATGAGAAAACTGAAGAATGTGCCCCATTTGCATGATTCTGTGCCAGAATGCAACTTTTTCTCAGCTGTTCTTTGTGTAATTTCCCCTTGAGCGTTCAACTTTCCCATGAAGTCCTAGAAATCATATTACGGATTTCCAACCTAATTGAAATGCTCCTCAGATTAGTTTTACATACTTGCTTCCTTCCCCCACAACAACTTCATAGTTCTTCGTAAACAGAGCAAATTAGTACATAAAAAACAGGTTTCGCCTTTTATTGTTTTGAAATGTAGGGCACACTAAATGAATAATTTTGCTTTGAAAGTGCAGGGGTACACATTATATGGGCAAACGTATATTTATTACACATGTCCAAATGAAGCCACGACACTAATAAATACTTAGGCAATCTCTGCTTCCTCATCACTTAGTGCCACTGCAAACCACATTTTGTAACCCACTATAGAGAAATCCAGAGCAGAAACACAGCAAAACGCTGGACGAAATGCTCCCTGTTTCATAAGGAGAACTTTCCATGGAAGCCAGGGAGATCTACTTTGCAGCTCTTGGATGAGCACGTTTTAATAAATAAATGAATGAATTCATAGCTGCTAACTCGCTGCTAATTACATAAGTATCTTCACTATTTTTTTCCTAGATAAAAAATGATGATGATGACAACAACCCTGGGATATGTGAGTTGTTACCAAGATTTCCATTTTCCGGAAATTAAGATAAATATAATGTGCTGTACGTACATGACGCCCCACATTCCAGAAGAGAAAAGGCTCTACGAGAACCTGTTCATCCCATTGCATTTGAATGAACAACAACCAAAAACAGTTTACACACACATGCACAGAATCTTTAGCTGTTACACTTCTCAGTATCCCTATACACACAAATCAGTAGAGCCTTTTCATTCCCTCTTGCCTCTGAGGGGCAGTTGGGAGTAAGAATAAGCGGCTTCTTTTTTATTATTTCCATTCTAGATCTGCAGAACTATTATTTTTTGATTACCCTTTGACTGCTGATTGGGATGTATCCATTTGGGTAAACATAGTGAAGGATGTTCGACAAGTGCCTAAGCTACAGCTACTTACAGATTTCAATCATGCCATAATCTTTTAGCAGGAGGAAAAATGAAGTTAGAATGAGACTGCAGGAAACGCCAGACTTAAAACTTACTGAGTTCCAAATAGAATGAAAGTGACTTAAAGATAATTCGCTGCACCACCAGAAGCAAATAAAGCTCTTCAAGCCCAACAATTTGGTGCTGGAGGAAGGCTCACACGGTGATTAGAATTGGGTGCAGAAGATTCCATTAATTATAGGTGACTGATTTTCCCTGAGCACACAGCCCAGGTCCTTGGCCCCTCCCCGCCCCCCCTCCCCGGCTCATCTCTAACTGTCGTCTAACCTTTCCTTTCCCTTAATCCATCTCTTCTTGAGCTGATGGGAACTGCTTTCATTCCACCTCTTGTGGAGGTAATGAAACAATCTTCTTATTCACTTGGTTCCTCTGAGCCGGTGACATGCAACAACAACAAGAAAAAGCGAGCGCCCTGATTAATGGCTGCTAATTAGCAATGTTAATGACCAGGTGTCCGAGAGCACGGCCAGCTCCTCTCAGCATGGAGTGATCGCTCAATGAGAGCCCTGCAAATCCATTCCCAGTGACCCTTCCCCTCAGCTGCCAGTAATGAAGCCCGCTCGCTGTTACTCCCGGGAGAGACGCAGGAGGAGATCCGGGCCTGGGACCCAAACCCTTGCCTGGGGTCTAGTGGATCTTCCATTAATTAAGGTCAGCATTTCTGGCCCGTCGCCCTCCCCCAAGAGAAAGCTCAGAGGTAAAGGAGTGAGGAGCAGGGAGATGAACTCAAACCCTCTTTTCTTAGGGGGAGATTCTATTCTAAGTGGAGCCAGTTGCTAATTGGAACTATCTACACGTATGTCTATAATGTTGACCCTCTGTTAGCTCTACCTACCGTCTTCACCGATTTTGTTCCCGTCCTCAGGTAATTCAAGGTGTGGGGGGGGAGGGTGAAGCAAATCTCACACCACCCCTCAAACACAACTTTCTCTCTGGGAGGCTTAAGCTCTTTGTGCCATTGAGCACAGCCCGATAGCAGCAGAAACTCAGAGCACCTAGATCTGTACTTAAGAAAAAACAGTAATCTGTTACAAAATATTTTCCTCCTTAGGAGGTGGGTAAAGGGTGCAAGTGCTCTAAGCTCTCCTGTAAGAGTAAGGGAACTATATTAACTTAGAACACACACAAACAAGCAAGCTTTTCCAAGAGCTTTACAGAGAACCAGCTCTATAAAGACCTGAAAAATCATTTTACGATTTACACTTGATTCCTTTTGTTAGGTGCTGACCAGAAAGTTGAAAAGTGACAAGACTAAAGTCTTTGCAGATCATTAGCCATTAACTGTATTTGCCAATTTGTGATAAGCTGATTTTATGACTTTACACATTTATTTTCTCTCTACTGGTGAGTGGCCTTGTACTTTCTCCAAGGAGGGGAGGAGGGCGATTCAGTTTGGAAGAAACAGACTTGGATGACAGAAGGTATGCCATGCCGATGCTCTTGTTTTAGAAGGCTCTTTCTTACTAATGTATATATATTTCAAGTGAGGACAACACCTTGGCTGGTTTAGAAATCTGTGTGCCCCTTCCCTTAAAAAAACAAATAAATAAACAAACAAACACGTTACTTGTTAAAAGGTGTTATGTTTGATACCATTGGATAAGTTTCTTTTGATGACATTTGTGTAGAATGTATAATCTATTTCAGTAGACTAAGTGCTATTGTGAAAATCACCAGCTACTCCTAGGTGAGGAAACACCACCCATGCACTGTACCTAATAGTGGGGTTTAAGAATTGTGGTCATTAGCTTGCTGCTGGTTGATAGGACCCAGTGAAATCTGATAAGAAAAATTTCAAAGCTTTGTTCCAAGTGTGGACAAGGCCAAACACTATCACCTCATAAGCTATGAAAGGAGGACACCTGAACAGGAGGCTGGCTCCTCTGTCATTGGAGACAGACATGTGTCATAAATTTGATGTAGTTTTCTGGGAGGAGGAGTAAAATTTTCCTCCCTATGATTAGAGAATTTAGTAAACATTTTCATTGTAGAGATTTTTGAAAACACTGAAAAGCACATGCACACATATTCACATGCATTCACACATGCATAGCACCCACAATCCTAACCAGAGCTAGCCACTGCCAACATGTTGCTGCATATTCTAGCCATCTTTTTCTGTACATGGTTACCCTTCCTCTTTTAACAAAGTTATGCTGTACTGCATATGTTTTATAAACTGCTTTTTTTTTTACTAGCAATCTGACATCAATTTATATTGAAATATTCTTCTATAATAGCTTCTATTAAGGGCCAATCTAGAGTGATTATAGAGTGATGTTATTGTCATAGTCCCAGTGTTAAAGGGAAGGGCACAGGTACCATCCTGGCCAGTTCCTCCTACATAATGGGTGTTGAGAATTTGTTGAGGATCCCTTCATTAGCTCAGATCCTATTCTGTTTTCTCCATAGCCCAGAGATCAGTGCTAAGGAGCCAGAGAGAAGGAATGAGTGTACCAGTGGTACATGGTACCCATTTAAGTAATTACTAGCAAGGAAAGGGCCAAACTATGTGAATCTAAGTTTCATGAGAGCGTAGAACTTGTATATCTTCTCACCTGTGTATCTGTAGTGCTTAGAATGATACCTGACACATAGTAGGCACTGAATGTGTACTTTTGAATAAATGAATGAACAGTTAAAAATAAATTTGACTATATTATAGTTTAGTCACTTATTAGATTCTGGTACATTTTCTTGAGTGGCAGAGAGAGTAATGAATTTTTAGCTAGTGCCCTGGGAATGCTCACAGGGCATATCTCCTGAAGGAACTCATTCTTCTTGCATGCTACACGTGGCATTGCTAGAAATAAACATAAACAGAGACATGGCTCTAGCCAGAATTCATGAAAACCCTGAGATCGATTGTTTGCTCCCATGGGTCTACTCCTGTCCACTCCTCCAACTGGTTAAAACAATCTAGAAAAAAAATTAATACTTTTGAGCTCCAGGACCCTTAGTTTGGCCTTGAAATGAACATGCATTCTAAATTCTGGCAATTTAAAGATGTAAATACTTTATGTATCACTTTTCTTTTTTAGGTTTATGAAACAAAGTTTATCTGTAGACTGAATGTATACTGGCCTAGAAAATGAATGAATAGGTTATCAGTGGCAGGGGAATCGCTTGTACTCAGTCTTAAAGTTAAAAAGTATGGAGTTAAAAAAAAGCATAGCGCTTATTAGTGTTTTCCTCTTATAACAAAAAATACAAGTTGACCTAAGAAATAATAGAAAAATAACCACCTTGCCTCAAAAGATATTTTTCAGCAATTAGTGAAAGAAACAGCAGCCGTATCCTCTGCAAGATGCCCTTCTCTATTGTGTGTGGTGGGGACAGCTATTCCTTGACCCTTCTCACTAACCTACCTCTGGTGCTTTGTTCAGGCTGCAGGGGCAGAGTGGGACCCCTTTGGTAAACTTAGCCTGTTGGAATAGCAAATGAAGAATGCTGTAATGCATTCACCCTTTCCTCTATCCATCCATCAATCGTTCTATTAATCAATCAATTGAAAAGCCTGTTTAAGCATCTCTCTCTAGCCCATTATCCACAGTGAGTCAAAGAAACGTGGCTCCTACACTTTGCAGCTTGTAGTTTTAGAGAGAATAACAATGGAGGTAGCACAGAAGATAAATAGACAACAGGTAAAACACTGAGTAAGTATGTGAAGTGAAAGGAATGAATCATATTAACATTGTCAATCAATTAACAGGTATTTATGGTGTGCTAATTGCATGTTCAGCACCGAGCTTGGGTGCTCTGCAAGAGAAGTGGATAAAGATCAGGAAGGATTTTTGTAAATTGCAGTTTTAAGTAGTGAGAAACTAAAAAGGTTTACTTTGTATTCTGAAGAAGACTTTATGGAGGCAAGTATACAGTGGGAGCAGGGTATGCATTTTCATTTTGGTACTTGTTGAACAAGGTAGAATGGCTATTATGGAAGGCGGAGGAAGTGATGACGTAGAAAATGGGATTTTATAACTTTAAAATCACAATATCACAGAATTGGATGGGCCTGAAAGCAATTTTTTTTTTTCAATTCTTTCCACCCTGTGTTTAATTCTACCACAATGAAGCCCACTGAAAGGTGAGCGTGTCTAGTGGAAGAACAAGATGATGGTCAGGCTGGCATCAGAAAGCTGGTGAAGGGATCCAGGTGGAAATGCAGGAAGTAGGGTCTTCCTTGGGTATAACTGTGACCTGGAAGAGATTTCAGAAGCCATTCAGAAGGGTCTTCTTTCCCATTTGTAATGCTACAAGAAGTTCTAGAGAAGAGATTTGATGTAGTCAAACGCTCAGTGGAGAAGATCTCTTTGGCACCAATGACAACAGGCCAGTTGGTAAGGTAGACATTGTGCTAATCATAGCAACTGGTACCCGAGCCTATATTATAGATGTCTTGCTCCTCTAACTCATGTATCAAAGAAAAAGCAAATCCTTCTTACAGGAACTTTATTTGAGACCTAGGAGTACAAATCCCAAATCTTCATCAAAGTTTGCTAAAGTTGGTGTCCTGGCTTAATACATGATTAATTCATTTTCAAAATCTGGATGAAAGGCTAAGTAAATACTTTTGGAGAGATGGGGCTAACTGTGGGTGCTAAATAGAATGAGCATGATATCATTTTGAAATATCTAAGGAGTGAAGAAGACAAATCTTTGTTGACTATAATCCTGTGGTGGTTATTATGCTGAGCACTCTATGCATTATCTAATTAATCCTCATAATCCTCAAAATAGAGTAGTATTATCCCCACATTACAGACACCAAGGCTTAAAAAAATCAAGTAATTGGACCCAAATCCCACAGTCACTGAGTGATGAGGAAGGGGTCTTCTGATACCAAGCCACTGCTTTTGCCATAACACCACACTTTTTCACATAATTTGGGCACCTCTTTTTGTTTGTTTGCTTTCTTCCCTTTGGGTATGTATCAACCCAGACTTGCATGAAATCAATATTTCTCATCAATGTATCCCTCCCTACCACAATTTATCTGGCATACAACTTATAATGGTTGAATGGATGTGTGGTCTTTCCTGTTTTTGGATTATAATAAATGATACATTATTCTTACGAAGCTGTGGATGTTCTGTAAGTCTTCATGCTCACTGACCTGGTAAGGAGCCAACTTGGTTAAAATCTTCAAAGCATCAAATAAAAAGTCTGATAGTAGATTTTCTCAGCCAAGAGGATAAACTCAAAAAAGGGCTACAGCTGTTGATAAAGTTACCTTGGACCCCTGCCCTTTTGAAGTCAAGTCCCACTATTAGGAATGTTAATACTGCAATCAGCACTTCCAAAGGTCTTTATAATAGACCTGGGCTTGTGATTTTTCTGCTCAAATCTGCCTTCAGGTTGTGTATCCTTGACCTTTATGAGCATGTCCTTGAAGGTCCTAAGTGAAGCTACACTTCTATTTCCGTGAAGCATGAACATTTCTTCCACTCTTTTTTAGAAATGTAATTGTGAGGAGTTTTCAGTATAAGGAGGTTCTTCTGGGAGCCCCCAACTATTTGAGATCAGTTTTTTGATGAAGATTTTTGACCGAGGCAACAAGAGGTTGCCTGCATTGTGGCCCACTGTGCAGGGGAGTATGTACAAATGGGCTCTCTATGACCACAGCGTGCTGGAGACCCTACATGGCAGCTCTATGGTTGTGAGAGGGTCCTGAGGATTCATTTAGTTTTGTGCCTTTGAGAGACTGCTCAGGCATTTTCAGGGGTCTCTGTCAAAACCGAACATCACATTTCCACTCAAGATGAATAGTTACAGCAGAGCAAGTGAGAACATTGAGGGGCTGGTGCCTTTCATTTTGAAATCTAAAAAGAGCTAAAAGGTTCTCTCTGCTTTGTGTCTGGTCCTTCTAAGAGCCATTCTGTCCAAATAATACCAATTTAAAGGAGGGTAGAGACTCAAAAAAAGCTAATATTTATAAACTGCATTATACCACGACTTTTGCAAATTTAATTGTATTTATTCCAAGCAATAGACATTACTCTTTCTGGTTTACATATTAAGAAATGGAAACTCCAAGAGAATAAATGTCGTAGAGGTAGTAAATGTGTCAGGGCCATGCATTCAAGACTAGGTGTGACTCCAAAATGCTTCGTAATGGTATTGTCGAATATAGTAGTCCTGTTTATCACTATGACTCTTTTAATAAAAATTCAAATTAAATGTAATTAACTATTCAATTCTTTGGGTAAGCCAGCCACATTTCAAATGCTCACTAGCTGCATGTAGTTGTTTATTGT
Organism: Canis aureus; assembly: GCF_053574225.1. Lineage (NCBI taxonomy): Eukaryota > Metazoa > Chordata > Mammalia > Carnivora > Canidae > Canis > Canis aureus. The sequence goes on along the minus strand of NC_135641.1, from coordinate 20,130,209 downwards.
CTTGGGTAGGACAGATACAGAACATTCCCATCACCAAAGTTTTACTAGATGGCACCTCTCTATAACGAAGTTGAGAATTTTTCTTGGCATAAGTATTCAGGGAAAATAACAGTAATAAAACTTGTATTTTATCAGAGAAGGTGGGAGTAAAGGGAAAGATAAAATATGAGATTTTATATTTTGAAGACAATATAGTTGAAAGATCTTTAATGAAGAGAGTAGTTTAATTATTGACATCTGTGGTATAAACTAAACCAATAGTAACAATAATATCTAATTGTCTAACACTTCTTATGTAGTATGTACTATTCTAATTTTTTTACACATATAAAATCACTTAATTTTTGTAACCATCCTATGAATAGGTACCATTATTAGCTTCATTTTATAGATGAGGAAACTGAGGCACAGTGAGGCTAAGCACTTTTCTAAGGTTATCAGACAAGGAAAAGTAGAACCAGAATTGCAGGTATAAAGCCTAGCTTTAGATACAGGGTGTGTAACCATGATTCCATGCAAGCATATTTTATTGGCTTCTTTAGGAAAAAGTTTTGAGAATCAATTGCCAATTGGAAATGGAGGCACAAAACTGTGGAAGGAGCCACTATGTCCTTCAACAAGTAAATGGATAAAGAAGATGTGGTATAAATATACAATGGAACATTAGCCATCAGAAAGGACGAATACCTATCATTTGCTTTGATGTGGATGGAACTGGAGGGTATTATGCTGAGTGAAATAAATCAATCGGAGAAAGATAATCATCATATGGTTTCATCATATGTGGAATATAAGAAATAATGAAAGGGAATATAAGGGAAAGAAGGGGAACTGAGTGGGAAAAATTAGAGAGGGAGACAAACCATGAGTTTCCTAACTCTGGGAAACAAACAAGGGATTGTGGAAGGGGAGGAGCGTGGGAGGATGAGTAACTGGGTGAGGAACACTGAGGAGGGTACTTGATGGGATGAGCACTGGGTGTTATACTATATGTTGGCAAATTGAATTTAAATAAAATATTTTTTAAAAAAGAGACAAAAAAAAAAAAAAGAAATGAAGGCACAGAAAGCAATATTGTTTTTTTAAAAAGAACAGCCAGAAAACCAAACTATACTTCCCTTCTATATTGTATGTGTATAAAATACATAAAACACATGCTAAATATGTATAAAGTACATATAAATTCATGCACATGCATATAAATTTTCACCTGAATGAGATGAGCAAGTCAGATATAGTATTGTTAATGGCAAGTACAGAGATAGGAGGGAAAGGATATTATAATTGAAAAATGACAAATAATATATAATTCTCCTGATTAAATTTACTTTCCCTGCCACAACCACAAGCCAAACAGGGAAACAGTGCTTAGGAGCAAACTCCAAATGGGCTAATCTTAATATTATTGTAAACTTTCAGTTTTGTGAAGTAGATTTAAAACTTTTTCAAATGTTTCAGGAAAATTCTGGAATAAGGTCTTCAAGTTTGACTTGAAATACCAGAAATCAAATTCCTGTTACCTTGTGTGTAATTTGTGTACTTCAAAGTCCTAAATTCTTTGGTAATCTGTTTACTTAATGCATTCCCAATTGATGTTCTTTTGCCCATCCATCTCAGTTAATCTCACAAAGGACAACAGTGGCCTGCAACAAGGATCATGTCCATATTGGGGCCATTGTCATTTCATGCATTGAGTAGCTCTGTTTACATCTGACTGGTTGGGTGGCTTGCGCTTAAGGATAGAGCTTGCGTTTTAAATAAGTACTGAAAGTACTTAGAAGGTGCTAACACTTATGTTTATAATTTTTAAATTAAGAATAATAATATGGAAAAGTAAATTAAATTTGCATCATTAACTAAGTCCTTTAGTTCTCAAGTGGAATCAATTTAAAATTCAGCTTATTTTGTAACATTTTAGCTAATGAGTGGCTTTTAAAAGGGAGTGTAGTATGGGAAACATAGCCTTTTAAAACAAATAGACATACAACTAACATTTTCAGTTGGTTTTGGTGTGGCTTTTAAAATTAAGATATTAGCCATAAAAATAAAAATCCCATTATATTTTAAATGGTAGTAAGAGTCACTTTAACAAATTGGCACATGATGTCAGAACACATCACTATGATGACCATATCTAAAAAGGTTTCTTACCTTTGTGATGGTTATAATCTTATTCGTCTTCTCCAAAACGATGCCCACTTTAAGTACGTATTTGTAAATCGACTGAAAATTCTTCAATATGGAGTAATATGGAACATAGAATATTTGTTTCATAATTATTCAAATATCCATTTTTCCTTAAGAATATAGAGTAAAAAATTAAAAAAAAGAATATAGAGTCAAATGCACTGAATACATAAAGGAATGGTGTGATCTGAATTTTTTTTTGTTTGAGTCACAATTTCATTGTTGGAAATGACTTTGGAGATCATCTGGCCCCCTCCTCTCTGAATTGTGGACTGACCCAGCTCCGCTCAGAGCCTGGCAGTGCTCAGCCATGAACCCAGCCTTCTCTCCAGAAGCCATCAACCCTCCAAGACTTGCCATACATTTTTTTTTTTTTTGCTTTTGACATGATTTTAGACACACCAAATCTTGATTTAATAAGCATTTAAACTGTTTAAGGAATAGATGGTCTTACTTAACTTTGCTTAGCTACTGCAATCAAATATGTATGGTCTTCTGTGTACATTATCCATGTAATACTATGAATATATGAAGCTGCAGCACTAGAAGGGACCTTGAGATTATCCAGTTCAATCTCCTTGGGTTTCAGACAGAGAAAATGAGAAGTTAAGCAATTGGTTCAAGGCCACACAGCTAGTCAGCCTCAGATTTAAGTCTCTATTCCAGATGGCCTGACCTCAAGTCTGGTCCTTTTATTACTCTGTTATTTCCAGTGCAGTGTACATTTCCAAGGGAACAATCAGGTGTTCAAACCCCAAACATTGCTGGGGCCTAATGATTCCTCTTCCAGCTGTCTTGTGGGTGGTTGGGATGTCGATAAGTATAAATATTTGCCAAAAAATCATGAACTAGCTCAACTGGGAGTAAGCTTTGATATGCAAATGACAGAGATGGTTATAAACACGAAAGATTCTCAAAAATATTTTTTAATAAGTTATAAAACACGCGGGGTCAGGCAAGCCATTTCAGAAAATGGCATTCACGACATCTCGTTGCTTTGGGAATATTGCATTGGAATTGGAGTTTTGATAATCTCTGTGAAGAATAAAGGCAAGAGGAAAGAGGGCTGCTTGTAGACAGTAACCTACAGACAAATGAAAACCCAGGCTGTGTCCTGAGAGTTTTAGGTAATCCAGGCTCATAATTTGATTTGAGAAGAGCTACTCCAGGCTACTGTGTAATTATAGAAGCATTCACTCGGCTGGCTCCTGTTCGCCTCATCACGTTCTACTTCATTGCCCTTTATGCTAAAGCCCCTGTTGATGAGAGGACGGAAACAGTGAGTACAAATAAAGCAATTAGCAGGTGGGGAATGCTACCACTGTTTAAGGATAACATCCAATCTTTATTGGTACTTATTAAGTAGAAGTCTAGAGCTTAGAGACAAAGGGAAATATCACAAACCACAAAAATGAAAAGAGGTGTGGGAACACAAAGAGAATAAGGGGAAAATTAGACCAAGGAATCTATTTTTTTATTTTATAAATCTAATCACAAAGGCTAGCTTTAGAAATAATATCAGACCTCCAATTTATTTATATTAGAGTGGGTTACCTTCTCATGTAAAATTCACCTTCTTTTAAAGTTTTTTTGCTTCCTTTGACCTACTCTTTTACTATGCGGTTTAACTTGGAAGATATTTTAATAGTTACTGTGTTCATGGGAGAGGAGGTTTTGGAGTTTGGGTTGTAGTTAAACCCACCAGCAGGGGGAGTTAGGATAATTAGCAAACCTAGTCCTGGGGTCCTGACATCCAGAGCACAGATTCACAGACACCGCTGGCAGAGTTGAAAATGCCCACTGTAGACAAGGGATATAATGGGCAAAAAGAGGAAAGCAAGAGGATTTCAAGTGTTCTCGAACTCCTTGCACAGGATATTGAAAGTAGACAAGAAAATAGGGCACGGGCTTTCTACTACCCTCCGCTCACAGAGTAATCCATGCACTCTGGTTCTCTGTTTCCTTATCTGGAAACAGAGATAGTCAAAATCTATCCATCCAGAATGCCATAATTCTCATTTCTCCACAGAGAGCAATGCTCTTCCTGTTTTAGCTTTATTTTGTGTGTCTGAGTAATAAGGCGGAGTATAAGTAATTGCTGTCCTCTCAGAGCAGCCCCAAGAAGACGCCCCCTGCATTTCACTTTGAATTAGTGCTTTTGTCCTTCAGTGTCATATTATCAATTAAAGCTCTGCTGGCAACTGCAGCTACCTAAGCAGGACAAAGCTTCCTATTTAGATAGCAGACTTCTGGCTTAACTTAAAAGAAAGTTATGGGACTTTACAGGAAAATCAATATGCTTTCCTTTGCCTTAGTGATAGGAGGGCACTGTGCACAGAGATACATACAGATATCTAGAAAGATGAAATATTTTATAGTGCAATGGCTTGTTTAGTAGGGTGACGGTTGATATTGCAAAATTAAATCAGTATCTTATCCTAGGAAAACTAGACTTTCTTTTAGGGCATATTTTTTAGTTCTCACAGTGATGTTCTCTTCCTCTTTCTCATCCTTCCATGGCTCAGTGGCCACTTGAGGCAGATGCAGAGGGTCAGGGGTACAATCTCTGGAGTGATGTTACTGAGGAGCACATTCATTTCCTCTTTTGACAGAAACCACAGTGCCGGAATAGGACAGGACAGTATCTCAGACAAGAGGTCTGTGACCATCACCAGGCTTTCCCATGTATCATTCAAGAGGAGGTGATTCACGCACGCAAAGCAGAGAAGGATAACTTCCAGAAGTGTGTACACTGTTGTTCACTTTGCATTAATATCTTTATTGCTTCTGTAGTGCTAGTAAATGCAGAAATAGGCGAATCATTAATTTTCTTTTAAATAGTGTACATTGTATATTTAAAACATATTTCATTCAAGGATAACCACGTGCTCATAAATTTTCATTGGTATCCTAGTCCGGGATGTCCCAAAATATAAAGATCCCCAATGACAAACACTAAAGGTAATTTCATAAATGTACACAATTCCCACCTACATTCTCTCTTGTTGTCATTGTCACCTTTGTAACTGCCACTGTTCCTGGAATTTGTTGCAAGCTTCATATTCTTGAAGCTATTTTCATAGTCATGTGCAAATTTAATTCTCTGGAACCTTGTGAATTTGACAGAGAGATAATATGAAGATTTTACAGATAAGGAAACAGACACAGAGCAGCTCTGTGACCCACTCCAGGTGGCACAGTTTGGAGCAGAATCTAAGTGTCTCCATCAGTACCAACAGGATCTTCACCTGTTATCAGTTTAAAGCTACAAAGGCAAGAAGCTGGAAATTGTTTCTCGTCATTATTCAGCCATTGGGAATTATTAGTTCTTTGTCTTAAGATGAATAGAACAAAAGATTCATGCTTCCTCTTGAGATTGGGAACCTCGGTATTTTAGAAATGTGGCAAGTGGCAGAACAGAATATGAAGAGTATGATTCATCTTTTCAGCACTCCCTTTCTCACTTCCACATTTTTCCTGTTGCTTCAGGTTAAAAAATAAAGTAATGGGCAAGCCTGAATGGTTGTGGTTAGGCTGAAAGGCTTGTGATCCTCACTGCTTAAACCTGTAAGCAGAGCTTCAAAAGCAACCACAGGAGATGCCTCTTTTCTCCAGGACCTCACCTTCCTCCAAAAAATAAGAACTCAATTGTACTTACAGGGAGGCTGGCAGGAATTTTCTGCTTTGGCAAATCCATAGGGAGGCCATTTCTGTTGTCCAATGCACTTCCAAGAGCCTTCACTCCTGATAAATTCCTCTTCCTCTACAAAGTGAAATGAACTTTACAGTTGATCAGTTCAGTTTATAATTGATTAAAAAAAAAAAGGAAAGAAAAACATTTCCCAAAACATACCCATCGTTTGAAGGACTAACAAAATGACTTTATTATTTTTTTTAAAGATTTTATTTGAGAGAAAGAGATAGCATGTGTGTGTATGATAGAGAGTGAGAGAGAGAGAGCGAGCTCATGCCTGTGCACAAGTAGGGGAATGGGCAGAGGCAGAGGGAGAAGCAGGCTCCCTGCTGAGGAGTGGGTGCAGGTGGATCCCAGCACCCTGAGATCATGACCTGAACGGAAAGCAGACACTTAACCAACTGAGCCACTCAGGTGCCCCCAAATGATTTTATTTTAAAACAATCATTTCAGTCTACAGTATTTGTAAAGGTAAGTATTGCAGATTTGTTCTACGAAGGAAAGCGCTTTTTACTTGACTGTGAATATAACCAGAAATACCTACAATGTCCTTCATAGGTTGTCCAGCTCACAGTGTCCCACCTGGATGCCTTTTGGAGTCTTTCACTTTTGATGGGAGCCTGAGGCCTCTTTGGGCCTGGCCCGGAGGAAGCCTAAATGAATGATCTCCTTACAGATAATCAATAGTGGACTGTAAACGTTGATGGATGCTTCCATGTTGCCTGGAGCTTCTGCACCTGATGCTATTTGAAACTCCTGCAAGAAATGCCGAGCATGCTCCTCCAGGGTGTCCTTGGGGCCAATGGCAAATTCCTCTTGTTCACTCAAAAGGCACATTTCCTGTTGTTTTGGGTGGTCTGCCCAATGCCCAGATTTGAAAATGTTTAAAGGAAGAATAAGGAGCATATTTTAAATTCACAAGTAAAATACTTTACAATTGGTAGGACTCCGTGTTGAGAGCATAACATGGGAATGGCACGACCCGCTGTTTACTGTGAGCATTTGGTGACAAGCCGGCCTGATGGGGGACGGAGTGTACCTCCCTTCCCTCTCTGAAGCAGCCAGTTCCAACCAGCTGTGCAGGCCTGTTTCTGACTAAGTGAGTCGTTCCTCTTAGATGGAGATTTCAAGGCCATTTCTGAGGGTAGATGGAGGACGTGTTTTTCTCTGCTCGTCCATGTGTCTGGACAATGATTGGCCTCTCAGAGACTCCAGGTTGGAGGTCTTCATAAGTTGGCCTCGCCAGCCCAGATGCGAAGTACACACCCCAACTCGCTTGTAAAAGCAGTATGTCTAATCATATAATGCCTCTATAATGTGGTTTTTTTTTTTTTTTAATTAAGTGACCCACAGGATATTAATCTGGTGGTAACAACTCCCAAGGGCTGTAGCCCTGGCAGGCACTTCAAGAGAGGCTAGTACTACTATTAAATGTGATGTTCATTTCATCTGAACATATGGAAATAAAAACAAGTCATGGGAAAACTTCAGTGCTCTGTACATACTATATTGTTCATAAACCTGTCATAAATAAGTGCCTCTTAAAAAGAACCCAATTAATAAATGTGCATTGAATTACAAGGTTTAAATATTCCATAACATGGGACCTCTGTCCCTGCCCCTTCTACCCTCATTCCCACCCCTGCCAGGGCCCCCTTGTTATTCAAGTTGTTATAACATTTTCCACTCTGTGGCACATCTCGGTTTTGTTGTTGTCGATTGAGTTATTTGGTTGGTCCGCTGCTTAAAAAAAAAAAAAAAAATGAAGAAAAAATCTGTAAGCTATAAAATGCATCTTCTTTCTTCCTTTGTCTGTGTATTAGAGTCTGGCTTGGCACGAGGGCCCCACCCCAAACCTCCCACCAAGAGTATGTCATATTTCTATATGCTCGTGCATGTTCAGCTCTACCTCTTTTGAAATGATGCCCAAAACCAAGCAATGTTTACATAAGTAAAAGGGAGTTTCACTTTTATGCTGTAATTTCTGCAAGGAGCAGAGGGTTTTCCTAGCCATACCTTGTACTTTGTTCATGGGTGAACTTCTATTTTTCTAATGTGATGGTTTTATCCAGCTTTGACAACAGATTTCTTGAGGAGATTACACACCTGGAATTAACTTTTTCTGCCAAGAAGTACAGTGCACCTGGAAGTACTAAATCATTTTTTATCTGTGTTTTAGAAGCTTTTCATAATGAAACTGCATATCTTGAACTTGACCTATTGCTTGAGTCAAGGCTTAAGGATGGAGATGTGTATGCTAGCGTTATGAAGTAAATACATCCAGGGTGTGTTGACTTCTCACCAGCCAAACACTGGCTACCTGAACACCATCTCCCTGAGTATCTTACTTCTTAAATGACTCTGCTTACCGCATAACATATGGAAATGTGAGTATGCACTTTCAGCAGGTTGTTTGCTATGTTTACACCAGTTCTAACACAGATCTCCATTAATGTTTGATATAGTTCCCAACAGGTTTAAGTAGATGCCAGACACCATATCTATTGCATGCGTGTTGAGCATGACACACATAGGACAAATGACAAAGAAGTGTTTTTTAAGGGATTTCTTTCCTAAAGACATCTGTGCTACCCAGTTTAAGTATTTTGAGAATGTGAACTACTTTCTATGAGTATAAATGCCACTGAAATAAAACATCAGTTAATTTAAAAAAATCATGTGGGGAGTTCATTAGAAAGTCCAGTCATACCACCAGTTTTGAGACCTATGACATGTTCTTTCTGTTGTAAAACTGTTGATAAACTCTTGTGAGGTGCAACTGCTGGAAAATTGTTTACGAACCCATGCTGACACCTCAGAAAGGTAATAATACAGTGTGAGTGTTAGAAATTACTTGAATGTTTTCTTTGGTTGGGCAGGGGAGACGGGGTGGGGGGGGGGGCAAGGGGCCAGGTATAAGAAATTTAAAGGAAAAGAAAAACCTTCCTTTAAGTTTTGCTACTGGCATTACATCTCCAGTTTTGCCATGAAACCTGAATATGCTCTGGCTCTCCTTGACATGAGGTCATATGGGTAGAACAACAAATGCTTTTTATCCTTAGGCATCCTTGCCCTGCTATGTTTGGTTATACCTGAAGTTTGCCAAACTGGTTCTGCTTATTCTTGTCAAACAAGGATAATTTCTTCTCTTGGTTGTCTCTGATATAGTGTCAGCATTTTAAAGGCCAAAGTTGCCATAGTGATAAATTACATGAGCATAAACAGTAATTCTGTTTAGACGAAAACTCTTTAAGATTAAGAAAAAAATAGAAAAATCATGGATAAATCAACACATTTGTTTTGATGGATTTTTTTAAGGCAACATAAGAATGATATTGTAAGCAATGTAAATGATGTTTAGTTAAAAAAAAAAGAAAAGCAGAGACAGGAAAAACAAAATATAGATAGCTGCTACCATACTCAAACATAAATAACTGAATTTCACAAATTACTCCTCTCCATAACTGTGGTTTAATTTTATATGAATGTGACTAAATTCTACCCTGGGGATAGATAAACTCATTATGTCCCTTAAGTAGTTCGAATTTCCTGATAACCAGCAGTCAAATCCAGCAACAAGCAGAATTAGTAGCCAAGTCTAATAAACGACTGGGAAAAATTGTATCTGTCTCTTCCTTCTGGTTCCCACACACTCTGGTTACATCATTACTTAGCCTGTAAATGTGGAGGCCAATCAGGCCCCAGAACTTGGGTCATGTGACCAAAACATCAAAATGTGTCTGAAACTCTACCCTAAAGATGGGGTTTCAGCGGGGGCCTCTGGATAGCTGACTCCTCTGTGGCTGCTGTGCAATTTTCGTATTTTATTTCACCTCTGCTTTCAGGCTTAGCTCTTGGTCCCACAGATTGATGGCCGAAGCAAACCTGTTGATGTGGGTTTCTCTGTGCAGGTGCACGGGCAAAATGACTTCCTGTACCACATACAACACACAGTTATGTAATAGCTTAAAAAAACAACTGGACATTTCCCTATGAATTTATTTTCATCAGCCAAGAGATTTCTAACCCTTTCCTTTTTGTAAAAATCATTTTTTAGTTTGTGAAAAGCGTTTCAGATTTTATTTTCTTTTAAAAAATAATTCCGTGTCTAAATGCACAAAACTCAAAAGCCAAGTTTATGAGGTCCCCTGGATGCAACTCCTGACGATAGGGCTGAAACGCTGTGCTCCTCTTGAAGGAATGGACTGTGTAACTCTATCACCTTGCTAAGGTTTCACAGGGCAAGTATAGTGATGACAACAACTGCTTGTTCTCTGCAGATGTAGAAAGGCATTTTTTTACATGTGCAGGAAGCAACAAAAAGCCTGGTCTTAGGGGACAGGTGAGTGAGTTGACTTGCAAGAAATAAACCAAATAATCCTTAAAGTTGTAGCAACACCTACAGCGCCAAAAGCTTGATACCTCTGTGCACAAATATATTTTTGTGTTCAGGTTTACTTTTCTCTCGATGGCTACAATAGGTGCTGTGATCGTGTCTGGCTGAGAATTTGTTCTGAACTCTCCTGAAGTAAAATCTGTCAGGAATGGAAAACCCATTAGAAAACTTCCCTGATACATTATCATCAGGTATCCAAAGATGCCTCTGGGAGGCAGGAGATGATGTGCAAAAGGAGGAAACTCAAGTGAAAATTCACTTTGTCAGAAACCAAACCCAACAAAACAAATTGCCCTCTCAAGCCAGTAGTTTTAGATCAAAGGACTATATGTAAACTATGTTACATGATTTATATAATAAACATTAGCATTGCTCATTGCCATGCTAGATGGTAGAGATAGAAGAAGGTGATGTGGAAAATGGTAAAAATGTAGCAGCTAGTATTTACGAGAGGAAGGCCCACTATAGACTACACTGTACTAGATGGCCTACTGCCTTCATCCTAATCTTTACATGAATCTAGAAAGGTAATTGTGGTTAATGTCCACTTTTTGGAGGAGAAACTGAAGATCAGAAAAGTTAAATGATTTCCTCAAGATTGCAGTTATTATTATACGGTGGTACACAGAGATAGGATTCCAACCTACATCTGATTTGACCTGAGACCTTGGTCCTTAACCCCTAATCCACACTGCCTCTCTGTACAATTCTTTCTTTGTCCCTATGGGGTTTTTAATCCCAGGGTGGATTAAGAAAAAGAGATGAAGAAATCATTGAAATTGCACGTGTAAAAACACTGACACAACTAAAGGCTTGAGGAAAGTGAAAATCTCTTTCTATTTTATTTTATTTTATTTTATTTTATTTTATTATTTTATTTATTTTATTTTATTTATTCATGAGAGACACACACAGAGAGAGGCAGAGACATAGGCAGAGGGAGAAGCAGGCTCCCTGCAGAGCCTGATGCAGGACTCAATCCCAGGACCCCAGGATCATGACCTGAGCCAAAGGCAGACACCCAACTGCTTAGCCACCCAGGCACCCTGGAAAGTGAAAGTTTCATGGAGGAAATGGTTCAGGCCAGAACAGGGGTTGAGGAGCCCTGTGTCTGTGACAGCAGAGTGTGGGTGGTAGGTGAATGCTCGGTTATCTTTTCCCCTGTAGGTAATCCCTCAGAAATAACTGATAACTACTTTTATCCTGCAGAACTATCACTGAAAGTGCTGTATAAGACAGAATGAACTCCCGTCTCCTCCCTCCTCCCCCCCCCACCCTAGGTGCCTGCCAAATAAAGTCACTAGGTGCTCACATATTTTCCAGTACAAGTGCTTCATTATTAATTCATGGTCCAGGTCCTCGGTACATGCTGCTACTAATATTAGGTTTCAGCAGAGAATAATGAGCAGGAGCACTGGACTGGATGTCTTAACATTTTTTAAACAATGTTTGCAGTACTAAATTCTATTTCTAGCTTAATTGGGGTCTTTACATAAACAAGAGGAGGGCTCTATAGTGTTGGGGAGGCATAATTTTCCCAAAGCTTAGCAACAGAAAAGGTAAGAGTCAGCATGATTAAGACCCGGTGGAAGGTTAATACAGATCTGGATTTTCCTCCTTAGCATCTAGCTCTTGTCAGAAAAGAAAAAGAGTCTCCTGAGTGAGAGTTCCACCTAGAAAACCTGGACCAGCTCCTTGCTTTGAAATTGCACCCTATCAGGACAGGAGGGTGGAGAACTTGCTCTGGTAGGAAAATGGTCCCCTACAAATGACCCCCAGAGCCCTGCCCGCTTACCCACTAGGCATAGTGCCTTATAGGGCCCGTGGTACTTTTAGCAGCTCATGTAGACGTTTTCATCTTAATTTCATTTAAAATAAGAAGAAAAAATGAACATAATAATAATGAATAATAATAATGAATCTAGCCTGGTTTATATTCTTTATACACCAGTACAGTTTTAAAGTTAACTTTTAATTATTCTCATAGAGGAAGGGAGCCGTGATGGCGAAATGCCTAGGCTCATGAAAATCCTCATGTGGTCCCCCAACGAGGACACTTAGCAAATGGTCCTGCGTGGGGAGTGCTAAACAAGTTCAATTATTTCATGAGACAACCTGTTATCCCTTACTATTGTTTTCTCTCTTTATATCTTACTGAGAGTGAGTCTTTGAGGGGAAAAATAACTATAGGGGTTAATAAGAACCTTAAGATCACATTTCCTCTGGGTGCCCTCCCAGCATGGAGTTAGCATTCCAGAACTGGTTGCATTTAATTGAAATTTATTTAAAGAAAAAACACATTTATCTATTTGTTCATTATTTATTCATTTAAGTATTCATTCATTAAGTACAACAGCTATTTAGTGCCAACTACGTGCGTGGCACTGATTATATTAGGTGTTTGGGATATAATGGGAAATAAGGTAGACATTGTCTCTGAACTCAAAGAGCTTCAGATAGAGGCAATGAGAAAAAAAGACACAAAAAAATGACATTTTTAAGGGGGTAGGTGGTCAATAAAAATGAAGTGGAAGAGAGCCGTGGTTCCTAATTTCCATTTAAAAAATGTTTCAACCTTCAAATTCAAAGATTTTCTTCTATGGTATTGAGACACAAGCTAAAGCAGTTGTAAATACATGAAATGGAAGTTCAGCATTGTATTTGGTAGTTTAAATTCTTGAGCTATTTAAAAATAAAGGATATTTATTTAAAATTGAAGTCTGTGCTGGCTAGTCTTTTCCTTGCTGTTGCTGAGCCTTCTAGGATTCATGTTCAGTTTTGAGATTCAACTGAAGGAAGAATAAATTTTAATAAATTACTGGGTTTTAACTTAGCACCCAGCTCTATTCATTTAGTGTCTAACAATGAGACTTCCGGTGCCATGTGGATCTTGCCTGGCCCATTCATGTAACAGATATTTATTGGGTCCCTACTATGTATCAGACTCTGTGTGGTTTCTAGAGAGGAACAAAACAGGCTACTTCCCTGCCCTCATAGAGTTTACATTCTAGTTGGAGATAGATAATAAAAATTTAAATCATGGACAAGGTAATTACAGATTTCTATAGTATCATTCCAGTGAATATCTTTTATTTTGGCTTTTTGGTAACAGCAACCAGTTTTCCCTTGCATGTGGCCTTGGTAGACTATTGGTCAAGGAATCTTGACTTTCCCTAACCGTAAAGTGGGCATGTGGCCAAATTCTGAAGAAAGGCCACCGTCACTATCATGGAATAGTCAAGGACAGCCATAATGGGCTGGACTTGTCATTTAAAGGCTAACTCTTGCTTTAGTTTGCCATTGATATTACTGAGTTATTAAATTATATTGACCCTAAATTCCAATTTTTGGAAGTCAGTAGGGATCATTATGAAGGATCATTATGAAGCATTGAAGCATAGACCATAGGATGATGGGAGCAGTATGGTATAATGGGAAAGAGCTTGGGATTGCACATATTTGGGTCCCAAGTAAAGCTTTGTTGCTGGATAGCTGTGTAACACATATAACACCAGTGTCATGGGGTTTGGGGGGTGGGGTTAAATCTGGGCGGCCTAGTGTAGTGTGCAGGCCCACAATGTCAGCTCTTTTCCCTTATGTACTTTCTCTGCCCCCACACCCTTGTCCCTTACTATCTTCATTATTCCTATGTTGCCAGATTGGTGGGAAACTTAAAATGTGCAATAACAACTCTGGGGAAAGACAGGAAATAGGAAGAATTGTAAAGTCGTCTAGTGAATCCTCAGCCACCTCCTCTCTTCAGATATTGTGGGCTTGGAATCAAGTGTGGACTGGAAATTCAACAACTGGCTGGGTCTGTGTCTCGTGAACTCTGCCTGGCATGAACACTTCTGTTTCAGCACATCTGTGATTGCCATATCACCAGCATTTGCAGAATGGAGGATTAATTTTATTGTGCACTGGATCAGCAGATCTGGTGACATAATATTACACTACGAAGAAGGATTACTCACCAGTTTCTGGATGCTACATTTTTAGAAACGAACTCCACTTAACGATAAGTGTTGGATCTAACAACTTCCCCCTTTTCCTCACTCCCACTCTCCAATCACCCAACCAACAAATATCACTTAATGCAAAAACCGGCTCTCTTGGGACCAGATGGATATAATTTTTCTTCAAGATAAAACTCTGGATATTCCCCCCAAAGTAAAGGTTTTGTTATACTTCTTCAGTTATTAAAAACAGATGTGTCGTGTTTATAATGATGGCTCCGAGCAGTTTTTTTCTCCTCTGGGTTTATGGAAAGCAATTTGCGTAGGGTAAAATAATATAGCATTTGTGAGTCATTTTTGAGGAAAAAAAGTGGGGAAATTATACAGTCTACCAGCCAGACAGGGCTTGGTCATAAGGAACTATGGCCGTATCCCAAGGCAAACAAAGAGGAGACCTTGTTTTTATTCCTGTCAGAGACCCCCTCAGGGCTTTGACTATCACCTTGTCACCTATGACCTCCATTTGCAGAAAAAGGCACACGAAGCTGGGCTCTTACCCAGCACTAGTGTTTGGCAGAGCTCAGCTGCATGCCACATCCTGTCATTTCCATACCTTCCACCAAGCCAGGACCGTTGTCCTTACCTGGTGTCTTTTTCCAGGCACTTTTTGTTCTTCATTCTCATGTAGGCTATCACAGACTCTGTTGTTTCTCCAGGTAGCACACCTTAAAAATGTTTACTTCTGTTCTTGTTAGCCTCATCTTTGCCCATTCTTCTACTTGCAAATAGATGGTTAACTGTTATTGGGCTCCTGTGTCCCTCAGTTGGCTGTAGAGTGTGGAGTAAGGAAGGATAAATATAAAAACGAAGTGTCTGTGTGTCTGTGTGTGTGTGTGTGTGTATTGCTAGAGGGATTCCTTTACTGAGTGCTTATTACATGCCAGGCATACTCTAAGTTAGTTTAGAGTTTGTTACATTGAATTTTCACAGTATCTGTATGAGGTAGAGTTTTGATAGACTAAATTTAAACCCTATTTCACCATTTATTTATAGATATTTATAAGCTTATAGGTAGGTAGGCAGTATCCACATTTGTTTGGCTAATTCCTGTATTCTCTATTTGTATGGATCCAAAGACTGCTTTATCCGTTATATAGCCAGGGAAGGTTTTTTTTTTTTTTTTTAATGATTTTTAAAAAGAATTCTCTCAGTTTTCTTTATATTTGAAGCTCTCATGACCAAAGTGGACATATGCCATGTCTATTTTTTTAACAGCACAAGTACAAAAAAAAATGATCAAAAGTATACAAACTGCTCTCATTTACTCTATGCAAGCGGCAGACAGTAAAATATAATGGTCTACTTATTCTACTGTGATTGACAGCCAAACCTTAGAGCAGTTTGCACTCTGATCAGATAGCAAGATTTCTCCCATAACCTTGGGGTCCAAATCTCACTACCCTTTATTGTGAAATTATCTGCCCTTTGACCCTCTGGAGAGACGGAGTCCCACATCTTCTAAATCTTCCCTCCATCCTCCGCTGATGTGTACAGTAAATGACTGATTGTCTCTATTATGTGACCATGGCAGACACATAGAAATACCTAACTCATTTTAGCAAAACTTATCCTAATTGGAACTATAATCAAAGGTTACTGGGATGCTCCAGAAACTTACCTGGGGACCTGGATTTGGTGTCTTTTGAAGTTTTGGTAAAATAAGCGGTACCTTCTTTGTGCTTGTATTTTCTTTCCTTCCAAAGGGGGAATGAAGAAGGAAAAAAAAAATTGAAAGGCAAGCTAAAGCCTCTCCTGTTGCACAGTCTTCCCTTCTCTCTTTCTCTATAGCAGAAAGTGACATGGGGCCGCGGGGCTGGTTCAGGGGGTTATGCACATCAAGTCCTTATCACCTGAGCTATTTCATGTGTAATGGAAAACTGCAGCTGAAAACATCCCAGAGGAAATGTTCTCTCCTAGGGCAGCTAGGGTCCTTTTCATCTTCACCTGAAGGCAGACCTCACCCAATTTAATGCATCATTTAGTTTGGCATCAGGGAAAAAAGCCTCCTCGGGCCTGCTCACAATGACCTTTGGGCTCCACAAAAAGACTGAGCAGGAGGGTTACTGGTTCTCACTTCCCCATTCAAAACCCCTTCTTAAGGGAAACTGCAAAAATGGACATGGAGCCAAATGAGGAGGTTGAAGAGTGCAAGCCTTAAATGACAGAGAAGTGCTTTCTCTGAAGCTTCCAGTCCTATCACCCAGGAGATGGGAGGAGCCCTGGATGTATTTATAGATATGTAGCAAAGAAGGAAAGGAGGAAGGAAGAGTTATTGAGAACCCAGGATATCAGTGCACTGCACCAGTCTTTTGGCTTTATTGTCACTAATCGTCACAATGCCATTTATATTTTTATTATTCAAACTCTATTTTGCAGGTTAGCAACAGATACCCCCAGTGGTTGGGTAATTTCTCTAAAGATGCAGAAGTAAGGGACAGAAACAGGATTTGAACCTGGGTCATCTGTCCCACCAGTGTTTCCCCTCTCCTCCTTTGGTCTGCTCTGGGGTCCAATGTGGCCTCCCGAATCTCCAACTAAAATCAGCTAGAGTTCAATCTCTTGGGAGCCCTAGTGCCCTCCCAGCTAGGGTGAACTCAAGGAGAAGACAGTTAACAGCTCGCCCTCAGAGCCTTGCAGGAGAGAAGTCCCTTGACCCACCAGGAGGAAAGTGGCTTCCTGGGAGTGAGGCTGTTGCACCTGTATGCCCCTATCTTGGGGTATCTACTGGTCACAATATTGGACAATTTACTGTGAGTCAAAAGCCCCTTACTAATTTCTTTATTCTTTCTAAATCTTAAAAAATAAATCTTTGGATGGGGAGACCTCTGGTTGCTTGTTCTGCTAAGCTGTACATTCTGTCTCTGTCTCCTACAAATGTGTGCTGAGACTATTATAATTTTAAAATTTAATTTGATGGTTCTGCACACTAGTCATGTTTTATCTTGCTTAGAGTAATAAATTGCTGTGGAATCTCATGCAATCATGTGATTGGCCTACCATGATTTGAAAGAAGAGTTGTGTCTCTTTACAACTGATAATCCTGTTTAGTATCTGTGTGATTCACTATAACAAGATGCAGTTTAATGTTATCTGCCAATATTGTGTATAAATATACGTATGCCAAAATATTTCTTGCCTACTGTTATACAGTTTTGAATACAATGTTTGAAAATTCTTTTGTGTTTTATCATTTAAGCAAAATATTGACAGAACAGGCTATCTTTTCAGAAGATTGGATAGTTTCAATGTGTGTGAGAGATACTTGTGGAGAAATTCAGTGTAACTGGGTTTGTTATAGAAATGGTATTTTAAGATCATGGTAAATAAAACTCTTTCTTATTAAACCTTCTATAATAGTTATTGAAATGATAACATCCTTTGTCATTTAAATGACTAGTCTAAGAATTTGGAGTCCCTGGACCTGTTCAAATCCTGACTCCATCATTATTTATTTTTATTTTTTTTTATTTTTTATTTTTTCTGACTCCACCATTATTAAGCTGTATATTCTGGGCATATTATATGTTCTCTAGGTCTTGTATTTCTCATCTGTAAAACGGCACAATAATACCTACTAATAGAGTTTGTTCTGAGAGTTTGTAAAGATTAAATGAAGCGACTAGTATGTATACCTGGTACACGACAGACATTTATTAGATGGAATTTATTATTATCAGTCTTAGAGAGCCATGCTTATTTTTTCGTGTTTTGACTAACTAAAATTTGGTGATATTCTGAATTTAAAACTCTCAAGACCACAAAAGGGCACCAGTAATAATATATAAATATTTTTTAACATGCAGATGTTTGGAAATTTAAGTCAGCATTCCTCCTAATCTGAGAATTCTAATAGAAATGGGAATACATGAAGATCATTTTATTAAATCTTTACATATAGACAAACCCCTGTATACAGTGTAGATGTTATGATCGATGTCAATATTGGTATTAAGATATGCTTCATGTTTGCATTAATAATAAGCTGTGACTAATTAATGTAAACTGAGAATGTGCAGTAGCATAATTTCCTTTTTCATCACCAGATAGTGTATGTATGTCACTTATGTTTAAAGAACTCTCCTTCTGGAACTTACTGTACATAGAATATGGTAAATAGATTGATTTTCACTAAATTAAGCTATGCAATATGACAAGTATTTCATAAAAGAAATTATTTTTTATCTTAAAGGGGGAATTAAATAGCTACATACAAAACAACACATTATAACCCGTTCAAAATTTATTATATATGAAGTTTATCTAAGCCTTTTTAAGGCGTATCTACCTTTTGAATTCCTATTGTATCTTTAGCTAATGAATTCTTTGGGGAGTTACCTAGAGTGTTGGATAAAACACAGTTTCATGTTCAAATGCACACTTCCTTGATAAATACTAAGAGTTCTTGAGTTCAATTTCTTCTGTCCATACAGATACAAGAGGTGCCTTCCTAGCAATATCAAGTTCATAGGGAGTTTGTGAAAGTCACATGAGACTGTGGATATCAGATTGTTCTGTGGCTAGAGCACTATACAGATGCAAGCAACGTGATTAAGTTGTATCTTCTGGGTAAAATAAATTTCCTCATTATGGTGTCCTAGCTGTTGTGCTCTAGATATTTTTCCATCAAGGGTTGTTCACTAGAATTTGGTGGACAAATATTTATCAAAGACTTTGTGTGCCAGAATTTCTTTAATGGATCTGATGAAAAAATAAAACATCTTAAAGAGATTAATTTTGTCTGCAGATTGTCACTAGAGATTATCAGTGACTTTTAAAATGTAATTGATGATAATATTTATATATTCACTTTATTTTTTCCAAAATCTTTTGATTATTGCATATATTGCATAAGGAAACATAGAAAAAAGGACAACTTGCATTATTTTCAGCATTTTGCAATACAGTATCTATTTTATCTTCATTTCTGCTTAGAAAATTAATTGTTGGGATCCCTGGGTGGCGCAGCGGTTTAGCACCTGCCTTTGGCCCGGGGCGTGATCCTGGAGACCCGGGATCGAATCCCACGTTGGGCTCCCGGTGCATGGAGCCTGCTTCTCCCTCTGCCTATGTCTCTGCTTCTCTCTCTCTCTCTCTCTGTAACTATCATAAATAAATAATTTAAAAAAAAAAAGAAAATTAATTGTTATTTAATTACCTTCCACTTTCCAAGAATTTAACCCGTGAGCAAATAAGAAGTGGGTCTGCCTGCTTTTTAGGTTTACTTAAGAATGTCCTTAAGGATGGAACGTTCTTTGAGGATGGCATATAAATATAGGCTGCCAAGACTACTTATATAATGCACACATATAGTTCCTAACAGTGACCATCCCCACTTGTGAATCATAAAAATAACCAAACAAACAACAACCCACAAATTACTGGATTTAAATACTCTTTCTTATAGGAAGTCTCCCTCAATTTCCATTCACAAGTGTGATCAATTGTAAACCTGTCTCCTAACTATTTTGCCTTAATATTGTTTGAACGTCAATGTATATTTTTGCCAACAGAGACCAGGACAATCAAAAAGGAAAATAATTTGAGAGTTAGGCAGAGGAGTTAGGCAGGTTTTCCTAACAATAGATGCCTTCAGGAGTGGCAATTTAGTCTCAAAAGGAATTTTGGGGGAGCCTGGGTGGCTCAGCCGATTGTGTTGGGCTCTGGATTTTGGCTCAGGTTATGATCTTGGGGTCCTGAGATGGAATCCTTCATCAGGCTCCACGCTCAGCAGGGAGTGTGCTTGGGGATTCTCTCTTTCCCTCTGCCCTTCCCTCTGCTCTCTCTCTCTCTCTCAAATAAATAAATCTTTAAGAAAAAAGGATTTTAAGTGTCTAATTAGGTGGGAAATGGCATAAGCATCGACTTCCCTTCCTGAGCCATCTTTCTGGTTCCAGTTTTCTCTTTAATCCTCTGTACTAAATACATCATAGTTCATATTACTGGCTTCCTGAAGTAAACTGATATTTAGCATAATGGAAAAGACACAATATCTAAAAGCACTAGGATATTTTAAAACCAATCTTCTCAAGAAAAGATGATTATGCTTTACAAGAGGAAATATTTTTGCCATTAGCCTTACTTCTCTAACAATTTTCTGGCCAAGAAGAAAGCAATAAATACCTACTCATGCTCAACTAATCTCAAATAACTTTTTGACAATCCATTTGTTTTGAAGTGCCAAATGCATATTCAGGATGTCACCTCCCTGCCATTTCTTTATCACTTTTCTTGGATTTACTGGTTCAAAAGAAATATGTCTTACAGAATTAACCTTAATCACATGGATTGAGATCAATAGTAAAATAAAATATTACATGTTGTTAATTGAAACATTTCATCACATTTTATCTTAGAGATCATATTTTGGAGGTTATGAAATATGAACAATTCACATAAGAACAATGAATGGTAATTACTGAAGATGCCTATATGATACATTTTATTAGTTAACACCCATTTTTTTTCCCAAAGGATGTTATGGTCTGCCATTGACTCTTCAGCATTGTCCATATAATCAGGGTCAAGAAGAATATGAGTTGTTTCAATAAAATTTGAACTGGGAAAACCTACAATATGCAAATAATTTAAATTATAATTAACAAAGAGGGCTAGTGATACTTGACTAGATTTTTCGCTAGTTGTGATGACCAAAAATCTCTCTCATCAGAACTTCGAGTGTCTAGGAGGTTATTAATTTAAGCAGTCAGGTACATCTTCCTCAGACAGTGCTTTTCAACTATTTTAATCAGGTTCTTCAGAGAAACAGAACTGTTAGGAGGTGTAGAGATATATTTAAGGCGAGATTTCTTATAAGAATTGGCTTATGTGGTTATGGAGGCCAGGAAATCCCACAATCTGCCATCTGCAAACTGGAGAATTAGGAAAACTGTCACTGTACTTCCAGTTAGAGCCCAAAGGCCTGTGAGCCAAAGGCCTGAGCTACCATGTCCCAGCCTGATAAGAGAGAAAGAATCTGCCCTTTGTCTTTATGTAGGCCCCAATGGATTTGTATCTTCCCACATTGGTGAAGGCAAATCTCTTTACTCAGATTTCAGTTTGCTGAATCAAATGCTAAACTCTTCCAGAAACGCCCTTATAGACACACTTAAAAATAATGTGTTATCATCTATCTGACTATCCATCCCTTAGCCCAAGTCAAGTTGACACATAAAAATAACCATCACACCAACCCAATGACCTCATTGGGTTGAGCAGCTAAGCATACTTTCCATAAGTAAAAATAAAATCAAAGTTGATTGTCTCCTTTTTTCTTTCCTTCATCCTTTTTCCTTCCCTCTCCCTTTTCTTACATTTATTTTTGTCTTTTATATTGCTTTTCATGTCCCATTCTATTCACCTATAAAGTGAAAATGGACTCACCAGCCTAATGTAATCAAATGCTATAAATCAATGTAATTAAAACCAGGAAATGAAAGTTCTATTAAATTAAATGAAAGTTTAGGTCTAAAATAAAGATGAAGGTAGACTTAAAAGAAAATGTATAAACTCTCTTTTTCTTTACTATTGTGGTGGGCAGCCTAGTGCTTTCCACCCTTCTTCCAAGGATGTCCATATCCTAATCCCTAGAACCTATAAATAAATTACATTGTACAGCAAAAGGGAGTTAAAGGTGCAGATAGAATTAAGGTTGTTAATTTGGTGGTTTTACCACAGGGAGATTATCCTGCAGTATCTGGGTAGACCCAGTATAATCACAAAGGTCTTTCAAAGTAGGAGAGGAACACTGAAGGTCAGAGTGATGTGATATAAAAAGAACTCAACATGTCATTGTTGGCTTTGAAGATAGAGGAAGGTGACTATCAACTAAGGAATGTGGGAAGACTCTAGAAGCTGGAAAATGCTAGGAAATGGGTTCTTCCCTAGAGTCTACAGAAGATAATTCAGTCCTGCTCACACCTTTATTTTAACCCAGTGAGATGTGTTGAACTTTCAACCTGTAGAACTGTAAGACAATATATTTGTATTGTTTTAAACCACTAAGTTTGTGCTAATTTACAGGAGCGATAGAAAACTAACACAAATCTGCTCTCCTTTCTATAATAATTTCTCTTTATTATTAATTTCTGCTGAGAAAGAATTTGCAAAGGAGTATGTCTCTCCTAACTTGGTTTATGGTAAAAGGAGGAATTGGCTAGCATGAGTCAAAACTGATGTTTTCTGTTGCCCTTGAAATTGATGTATTTGTAGAATGAAAGCTTTTATTGCTATTCTGAAGCATTTTCTATCTTATTTGCAAAAGCTATGTTGACTCTCACTGATATCTTTCTTAGCTTGAATTACCCAGGAGAGCCTGAGAAAAGAATTTGCATTTAAGTAGTTTACTTGGGAAATGATCCCAGGGGTCAGCAAGTGGAAGCATTTGGCTATTGGTTCCAACCTCCAACTGGTTGAGGGTTACCTCAGGCAGGTTAACTCCCCAGCACCTGGGCTATGCAAACATCCATGTCCAGTAAACTCCTGTGGGTATCCCACTCCTTCAGTATCAGAAAAACATCATGGCAAGCCAAAGATATGCTTGAAGCAAGATGTGGTCAAAATTAGGACTCTTCACCTCTTTGCCATATTTGTCACCACTGCTACAATTGCAAATGGAATCAGAAGACCAAGAGGAAGTAAAACATGGCACAAAGATCATCTGATACAGTCTACTCCCTGCTTGTTACTGAACCTTCAAGTGCCCCTTTTTTGCCTGCTAGGTCATTGGCAAGAGAAACTCAAGGTTAACATGTGGGAGTCATAGCTTCCAGGTTAATGAAATTCCCACTGTTTTCCTTAGTAGAAGCAGTGGTACCAAGACATCTAATCCTGTCAGACCTAAAGATATGGGGATAGGAAGCACACATTCTGTAAGTAGACCACTGTGAATGATAGTGAGAGAGATAAATCATACTCCTATCCTTTGATGTTTAGACCTGTTCATTCTAGCTATTGGGGGCACGGCACAGCTATTTGTTTAGTTCATATACTTGATTTTGGTGAGCAATGTCCCAACTCCATATAGGTCTTTGTCTTGAGTTGGCACCTTAGTTGAGCCTTTAGTAAGCCATTGTTCCAGTAGGCTGGCTGCTTCCAGATGTGGTACTATGTGGTAAAAATAATGGATCCTTCAGTCATACATTGATTGTTGCACATCCTTCCCTGTAAAATGGGTCTCTTGATTCAAAGTGATATTATGTGGGAATCCTATGACAGTAAATCAAGCATTCTATATACCTTTAAATAGTGGTGCCGACAGAGATATGGCAGACAGGAAAATTAAAGCCATATGGGAGTAAGTATTAATTGCAGTAATGATGAATCACTGCCTTCTCCAGGGTGAAAGGACTCTGATGTAATCAACCTGACATTAAATGTCTGGCTGATCTCAAGCTTTGCTACTGTATCAAGGGCTTTGTATCAGGTTGTTAACACTTTGACAGGTTGGGTGTTCAGTAGCAGCAGCGAAATTATCCTGGGTGAGTGGGAGATCATACCACTGGGAACATGCATAGCCTCTATTCTTGCCACCATGGTGATTCTATTCTTGACCCCTTTGTGCAAGCATGGGGGTGGTAGAGGAGGGAGGCTGGATGAGGATGAGTCACAGGATGAGTCAGCCTCATTGTTGAGTGTCTCCCCTGACTTGGATGCTCTCTGGTGGGCAGTAGCATGAGATCTGTTTCCACTTTGAACCCACTTCAGTGGGTCCATTATGTGCTTCTTCCCTAGGCTTTTTTTCTCTTTAATCTTCCAAATTTGCTCCTTCCAGGCCCTGACAACAAGACAACACACTTTCCAATACTCAGGAGTTTATATATATCTTTCTCATGCTACCTTTTTTTTTTTTTTTTTTTAATTTATGATAGTTACAGAGAGAGAGAGAGGGAGGGAGGCAGACACAGGCAGAGGGAGAAGCAGGCTCCATGCACCGGGAGCCCGATGTGGGATTCGATCCCGGCTCTCCGGGATCACGCCCTGGGCCAAAGGCAGGCGCCAAACCGCTGCGCCACCCAGGGATCCCTCTCATGCTACTTTTTTACTACATAAAAAGTAAAAAATTATACATACTTCTCCCAGCTTTACCCCTGGAAGGACTATCCCTCATAACTAACATTTAGGGCCATCCTCTGGAAGGACAATATTATAGTAGGACTCCATTTTCACTTTATACCAGCATATTGTGCTGACTCAGCTATGAACCGGGTCCAAGATACTTCCTCTTCCATCAGCTGACTTTAGGAATATTTTCTATCCTCTCAACAAGATGTTTGGTGTGAATTAAGGTTTAGGCATTGATGCAGCAGAAGTAAGTGATGCAGGAGTCAGAAGTCCTGTTCATGTAGCTTTTTTGTATCCTTTTACTTTTCTTGGTCTTAATTTTGTGCCATTTTTGTAGTATGATAGGTTGCGGCTGCACTTCTCTAACTTGATAGATCTAAAAACAGCAATTCGTAATGCAGCCCATGTACATAGCCATTTGGTCAGGGATTTAATCTCTACTACAGCTTAATAGCAGCCAGGAACTACTTACAAAATGTGCAGTTTCTGCCACACAAGACAGTCTTGCTCCAAAATCTGAAGTGACTCCCTCCTGTAGCTTTTGCATTATCATTTTCCGAAGATCTCACACTTGTGCTTACCATGGTTTCATGTATTTACCATTACCATGAATATCCTTGGTGCCATTGAATTTGTTGGATTATATAGTCTGGATAGTAGGGCACCTTGTAATACAGACTGGATTTGCTACTGAGCCTTCTTTTTGCTTGGGCTCTATTGGAATTTGTCAGTCTTCTAAATTGTCCAACAACTAAATCAGAGTGATCTTCCTAAGAGCAATATGTGCTGCCTCCAAAATTCAAAATAGGTCACTAAGCACTACGTCTTTTTCTTAGTGATAGGGCATGCAGGATGCAACAACTTGCCCTCTGGTTTAAGGGGGATATTCTGACATGCTCCAGATTATTGAGCTCCTAAACACTGTATTAAATATAATAAAGCAAGTTTAGTAAGATGTTGATTATAGAATCTAGGTATTGGTATTCAGGGATTTGTTGTAAAATTATTTCAATTTTTCTATGCATTTGAATATTTTCATAATAAAACATTGAAGAAACATCTTCTATTTATTATAAGAAAACATTATTAATGTGTCGGGCCCCTGAATCTTTTTTTTTTAATTTTTATTTATTTATGATAGTCACAGAGAGAGAGAGAGAGAGAGAGAGAGAGGCGGAGACATAGGCAGAGGGAGAAGCAGGCTCCATGCACCAGGAGCCCGATATGGGATTCGATCCCGGGTCTCCAGGATCGCGCCCTGGGCCAAAGGCAGGCGCTAAACCGCTGCGCCACCCAGGGATCCCCGAGCCCCTGAATCTTTACAGGGTTTCTCTTCTGCCCTGTGATATGTGTGTGTCTAAGGACAGCCAGAGTACTTACCAGTTGTGGCTCACCAGCCTAATTCATATAATCTCATTAAGAAAGTGAACTAGTATGATGCCCTGTGCAATATTAAGATCAAAGTTTTCTGGGCTTGATTACAACAGAATAGGATGGCTAACATATAACCCTATGACAAGACCAGGAATGTGTACTGTTATCCTTTTCTTATGAATGTGAAATGCTTGTGATCAGCCTTCCAGATGGGATTGCAAAAAACACGTTGGCTCAATGAACTCTAAGTGCCAGAGTTTACCTGTTCCAGAAAAGATATCACATCTAGCAAAGCAGCTGAGATTGTGGCTTCCACTTGGTTAAATTTGAGTAGTCTACTGATATCATTCACATTCATTTGCATTTTGCATGGGCAAAACAGATTAATTTCTTGGGGATGTGAAAATGCTGACCTCCCCTGCCATTTTTATTTGTTTTTGAAAACTACAGTTTTACCATTCACTTAATGGCACCTGGCAATCGTCAAATTAGCAATGGTTATCTACAAAAGTTATTACACTATCTGTGTTATTTCTTGAGGTTGATCAAATACCTAGAGTCACAGACATTTCTCACAATAGATGCATCATATAAATCAGACTTGGTTTATCATCAGTCTTTATAAAACCAGACCTAGAGAAAGAATTAGGTCTGGAGACACATGTGTGATCTTATATAGCAAATGTCCCCCTGCATTAAAAAAATCTTTGAATACACTTTTTAAGAGCAGTTTTAGGTTCACAGCAAAATTAAGCAGACAATATGGAGGTGTCCTACCTATATACCTCATGCCACTACATATGCACAATCTACCCCATTATCAACATTCCTTCCGCACCAGAGTGGTACATTTGTTACAATCAATGAACCTACATTGCCACATTTTAGCACAAAGCTCATAGTTTACATTAGGGTTTGCTTTTTATGAACATTTTATGGGTTTTGATAATGTATAATGACATGTTACTTACTATTGTAGTATCATACAGATTAATTTCAATGCTCTAAAAGTTCTCTGTGCTCATCCTATTCATCCCACCCTCCCCACTGCCACTGGCAACCATTAATATTTTTACTGTCTTCTTAGTTTTGCCTTTTCCAGAATGTCAT
Source organism: Canis aureus (assembly GCF_053574225.1). NCBI lineage: Eukaryota > Metazoa > Chordata > Mammalia > Carnivora > Canidae > Canis > Canis aureus. The sequence continues at coordinate 20,103,373 of NC_135641.1, read as the reverse complement.
ATAATTGGAATCATATAGAATACAGTCTTTTCCATATTGGTTTCTTTCCATTAGTAAAATCCATTTAAGGTTTTTCCAAGTCTTTTTATGGGTTGACAGCTTATTTTTTAGCACTGGACAATAATTCATAGTATGGGTTTGCTACAGTTTATTTACCCATTCACTTATTGAAGAATATCTTGACAGCTTCCAAGTTTTGGCAATTATGAATAAAGTGTCAATAAATGAATGTTAAGTTTTCAATCCATTTTGGTAACTACCAAAGAAGTACTATTACTGCATGATATGGTAAGATATGTTTACTTTTGTAAGAAACTATCAAGCTATCTTCCAAAATGGCTGTATCAATTTGCATTCCCACCAGCAATGAATGAGAACTTCTGTTGCTCCACATCCTTGCCAGCATTCGGTATTGTCAGGATTTTGGATTTTTGCCATTCTAATAGGTGTAAGTGATATCTTGTTTTAATCTTCAATCTTTTAATGACATATGATATTGAGCATCATTTCATATGCTTATTTGCTGTCTCTATATCTTTTGTGGTAAAATGTCTTTTCTGCTCATGATTTGCTTATGCTGTTGCTCATGATTTAATTGAATTGTTTGGTTTTTTGGTTGAATTTTAAAAGTTCTTTGCATACTTAGGTAATAGTCCCTTATCAGGTATATCTTTTGAAACATTTGCTTACAATCTGTGACTTTTCTTTCTCATTCTCTTGACCCTTACGTTCTAAAAGTCATGTATGACTTGCCAGATGCTGTTGGCTGTCAAAAGTTTCTGAGGATATCATTGGACTGGAATGTATTCCAACAACTAAGCCCAAGTAACGCCAAAGGCTCAGGTTTTGAACTATAGTCATGATTATCTGCTATGTCAGTTATCCACTGCTGCCTAGTAAAAATCATTCCACACTAGACTGGCTTACAAAAATAATTTATTATTGGGTCTCCTAGGTGGCTCAGTGGTTGAGTGTCTGCCTTTGGCTCAGGTGATCCCAGGGTCCTGGAATTGAATCCCACATGGGGTTCCCCACCGGAAGCCTGCTTCTCTCTCTGCCTATGTCTCTGCCTCTCTCTCTGTGTCTCTCCTGAATAAATAAATAAGTTATTTAAAAAATAATTATTAGCTCTCATATTTCTATGGATTGACTGTGCTCAGCAGGATGGTTCTTGTTTGGGATCTTTCATACCCCAGTCAGATACCAACTAGAGTATGTCCAAGATGATCCACTCAAATGCCTGGTACTGATAGTTCCACCTACAAATGATCTCTTCACTGGACTTGAGCTTCCTCATTTTACACCAGCCTCAAGGAAGTCAGACTTCTTAGTTGGTAGCTCTGAGCTCCAAGAGGGCAATGCAGAAGCTCTCAGTCTTTTTAAAGGTTAGTTCTGGAGCTGGCCCAACTTTGCCTTTATCCTATTCTATTCAAGTAAGCAACAGATGCAGTCAGATTCAAGGGGCTGCCTTTATTACTACACCTGCTCTCAAAAGACAACACCATGTAGGAGGAGACAAGCATGATTTCTGGGTCCACACAAACCAACAGAAACACTGTTAGAGACAATTCCAAGTGTGGAGTTAAAAAGAGAGTAAAAGTTATGAGCTTTGTCCCAAGGAGACTTAACACCTAGCTTAACCTGGAAGGAAAATAAGTGTTATTTAGAAAAAAAAAATCTTATTTTACTTTTGCTTTCTAGAGGAGGAACGAGCATTAGTAATGGCACCATATACTCAGAGGCCACTGGATTTTTGTTGTTAAGCTTGATAGGACTTTTGGGATAAGAAAGATAAGAGCTTCTTGGCCAGGGCCCAATTAGAAGGTTATCCAGAATGGCTAGGTTTCTTTACATTAAGAAGTTAACATTAATTCTGGATTTCGTGGTGGTGGCCAGGAGGCATAAAACTTCAAAAAGAAGAAAGAAATGGAGAAAAGTGACTCAGGAAAGTTTCTTCTTTTCTGAGCGTGGTGGAAGGATTGGGGGTTTTGAGGGCCTGAGAAAGTATGCTCCAACTTTGCTTGGATGACATAATTATTTATTGGCAAATAAGCAAATTTTAGGTCCCCTTCAATATAGAATTCAATACATACTGTTTAAAAAATCAAACCCATAGTATTATTACGTTTGCATAAAGAAATCTACACATGTTTGGTATTTTAAGCATTTGTAATTTGTTTAAAAGAATTTGGTTTCTTAGAGTAAATGCCAGATTTATGATTCAAATTTTACATGTGGGATTGCATATTGGTTTAGACTTAAAATTTTATGTTTAATTTATGACTTTGCATGATTTCCTTAAACATTTTGAAAGAGTTTATAAAGTCAGAAAATATATTTAAAGGAAAAATGAATATATTGAATTTATAAATATGGCTAAAAATATTTTAAGGCATTTAATTAAATCTGTAAATGGACCAAATATTAATAGAGGCCTTTAAAAATGTTTGCTGAAATGCATTAGGCTTATGATGTTTGTGGGGTAAATTTAAAAGAGTAAGGAAGTTTATTTGATTTTTTAACCATAATGAACTAAATGTTAATTTTCGTATCAAAGTAAACCACAATAGTATTGTCTGTGTGCAAAAATTACCCTGAAGTTGAAAAAGTTCACATTTAACAGTATTCATCCTTTGAGTTGAAAATTCTAGCATATGGGATACCAGCTATCAATAGGCTGCTTTTCAGACATTTTGAAATTGTGATGATGTATGAGTAGTTCAGTCAAAAGAGCCACATTGGCTTTTAAATATCCTCTCATTCTTCTCTCCTGGTCTTTTGATTCTGTGACAATTTCCTGGATGGTGACGTCTTTCCCAGGTAATGAGTAACCATGAAGAATATGTCAACTTTTGTAAGTTAGTTTTTCTAACGTTCATGGGCAAAACATTACACTTCTTATTTTTTCTCTTCTCAGGAGCAGTGGAACAGACAAAGTTTAAAGTTTATCTGAGTAAGGAACAAAGACTGGAAAGCTTTAGGCTAAAGGGATGTGTCCAAAATCTTGGGAACTGGTGAAGAAGGGGGATTACAGTCAAAGTCTGTATGTAACCTTAACTACAGTGTTACCTAAGAAAATCATTATAGCAACACAGGTTGGCATGTTTATAGCTACTTTTCTTTCACAAAAGATTAGAAAATAAAGGAGAAAGGGAAGTGGATGAGACATTCCTGTGATCACACAGCCTAAAACAGTAGACTTCAAAGCTTCCGAAGAAACCATTCTTGTAATCCACTGCTTAAGTCCCCTTAAGTACCAACTGGCAAGGTAGATCGGAACAGCTTAAATATTTATTAGGATTCCCGGTAGGAAACTTTCAATAGAGGCAATCACCATTGACATACACAAAGGTAAAGATTTTATTTTCCCCATTATTTTTAGTTTAAAAATCTTTATTTTGAAGAGTGGACAATTTTCAAGAATTTGATCATCTGTTACTTAGTTTCATGAGTTTTCCAAATTTTATCCGTCCATTTATTTATTGATTTTTTTTCATTGCAAATATTACAGGCTGCACTGGGTGCAGTGTTCTACCTGGAGTTTTAGGGGCAGAATGAAATCAGTGGCATTAGAAGCCATGAGAAGTGGCTGCTATTCAGTTGGCCTGTCCCTTCCTTGACTCCTCTCAGGTACAGCCTTGGTCTAAACTGCTTCCTTTGCACTTCTTAATGAAGACAGGGAAGAGTTAAGAGCTTGCTGTGGTTGACCTGGTGAGGTGTGAGCCTGGCTGTATAGAAGTCTGCTCCTGTTTTGTGGACTAAGCTGTACAATCAGCATGGGTTCTCTTCCTTTTGGAATCTGTGACTGTACTGAGCCCCTACCTGGGGGCTGTTGCTTTGCTTAGCTCTTTTCAGCATCTTCTCCCACATGTCCTAGCTCATTTACCTTGGCCTCAGATGATGGATGGGGAGGGGTCAAAAGGAGAAGAGAGCAGGAATCCTGGACTTACAATGTTCTTCCAGCCCAATTTCAGACTGGCTCATTGCTTGATGTTTGTATTACTCCAGCCCATAAGCCTATCTAATACCCTACTGTACCATTGTTTGTCAGGGTCTCTGGAGGCCCTCTCCTATCTTATTCTATCTTATCCTATCTTATCCTTTCCTCTGGAATTGCCATTTTTATGCTTAAATCTCTCTTTCCAGTACCACCAAAGTCTGGTTCCTCTTCTCAAGAGCGTTCTTTGAGAACTTTACCTAGCTGGGAAATTATCTTGATAGGCTTGATCAATTAATTGTGACCAAGGCATTGAAATAATAATACTACCTTACTTTTGAATAGCATTTTGTAATTTACATAGTTCCCTTTAAAGTAGTCCTACTTATTAGGGGTGCCTGGATGGCTCCACCAGTTAAGCATCAGACTCTTGGTTTCAACTCAGGTCATGATCTCAGGGTTGTGAAATTGAGCCTTGCATCAGGTCCCATGCTCAGCTTGGAGTCTGCTTGAGAGTCTCTCCCTCTCTCTCTCTGCACCTTCCCACCACTGTCTCTCTCTAATATAAATAAATAAAATCTTAAAAAGAAAATAAAGTAGTCTTACTTGTTAGAGCATATGCATGATTGTTACCTCTTTCTTTGAAATTCATATTTTCATAAAGATTAAACATAGTGGTGAGAATTTGCAGCAACTGAATTTACCAATAAAATTTCATTGGTATTTATAAACATATAAAAACTATATTAGCTATGTCATCTCTTGTGTCTTACAAGCTAATGTTTCCAATATAGAAACTAATACTTGAGAGAAGTGAGCAATTTTTGGAAGCTTCACCAATTCAATAAAAATTTATTATTCTAAGAGGTATTTTACAGAAAGTGAAATATAAAAAACCATGATACACATGAAAAAATAGTCAAACATATTAGTAATCAAAGAAATGTATATTATAACAATGAAATACCACTTTCAAGCTATCAGATTGGCAAAGATATGAAATAACAATTAATAACTAGGGTGTCTAATGTAAACTGTGAAAAGATGGGCTTGGCAAACATTTCTGAAGAGCAATTTGGCAACATATTGTTTTAAAACTATGCATACTCTTGACACAACAATTCTACTTCTAGGAATATATTCTAAGAAATAATGAAGTATGTATAAAAAGGATGTTCATTACATCCTTTAACATCTTATGACATTGTTTATAATATGAAAAAATGTGAGCAACAAATGTTCAAAAATAGGAGCTTAATGAAGTAAATGATAATTCAGTCCTCAGAAAGGCTTTTGTAGGGCAATTAATGATATGGATAGATGATATGGTGTATTTTAAGTAAAAGAAAAATGTTTCAAAATATTATGTACCATATCATCCCATTTTAATTCTATGTGCATGATATATGAATGGACTAAACACCAGAGGGATATGTGCCAAAATATTAATAATGGCTATCACTGAACGGTTTAATTATAGGATATCTAATCCTTCTCTTTAGTTATTTTTATATTCTAAATCTCCCTATTCCCTTCATAAATAAAAAAAGATTAAAAATCATTATAAATAGAGAAAAAAGTAATTATCCTAATGATTACCCGTGTGATTTAAGGCAGCAGGTCTGAAACATTTTGCTCTTAGGACCCTTTGATACACTCCTAAATATTATTAAGGAATCCAAAGAGCTTTTATTTATGTGGCTTGTATATATTTATATTTATTGTAGCAAAAATTAAAATAGAAACTTGGGAAATATATGTGAATTAATTAACTTAAAATAATAAATCCCTCTCATGTTAATGCATTTTTATGAAAAAAGTACTATATTTTTCTAAAGCAAAGACATTTAGTGAGAGGATTTGCAAAGTTCTACATTTTTAACAGTCTCTTTAACATCTGACTTCACAGAAGATAGCTAGATTTCCATATGCTTCTACATTTCATCTACTGTGGTATCACATGCTGTGCAGCCTCTGGGAAACTCCACTATCCATTCATGAGAGGACTTGAGTAAAAAGGCAAATAAAGTCAGTTATTTATTATATAAATATAATGAAAATATTATACAATCAAAATAATGGTTATGTGAAAATTGTTTGGACCTTGTAAACCCTCTAAGAGGGGTTCGGAACCTTCTGGGATCCCCAGACCACATATTTAAGAATGACGGATTTACAGTATTGTAGCTAGATGGTATGAAGAAATTAATTGTAATGAAGAGATAACAATTTCAAATGTTTGTTGCATGCCAAGAACCATGCTGAAGGTTTATGAATATAATTTTGTTTAATCCCAACCATAACCATAAGAGCTAATTATCATCATCACGTTCATGTTACAGGTGAGGACACTGAGGCAAGAAGAAGCCAAGCAACTTGATTATCACCTCCAGGGCATTTGGCTTCAGTGTTGGTTCTCTTGACCATTACCTACTGAGAGCAACTCTAATCACCTCACACCATCCTGAGATAGATGGCCACATGCTAGAGAACCTCACAGCTGGGCTTTACAGTATCTGGAAGATCTGCTTATTTGTCAGAAAAACCGCCATCTTACTGTATGCCATGGAATACAAAAAGGTGAAATTCTAATGGTATAAGGAAACATCCTTTCAGACTTTAGTGCATCGTTATCTTTAAATCATAGGGTCAGCCTCAGCTGTGCGCACAGAAATCTCTCTTCCTTTGGCTTCCTTGCTGCCTGCTTTTCCCTCCATCTTTCTTTTGGCTGTGGGGATCCTGTCCCTGTTCTTTATATCAGGCTAACCTGGTGAAGCTGTTCAGCCTCAGCTGTTCATTCTGGAGAGCAGAAGTGAGCTATTAGGTTTCTCAGAGTGGAGCACCCATCAGAGAAACAAACCTCTTGCTAATGTTGAGCCACTTTCCCAGCATAACTTCAATGCATTGATATGCTACCTAAAAGTACAAGCCAATGATTTCTCAAAACCAAACTTACTTGAAAGTTAACAGAGTTTAAAAGAAACTTATTTTTAATATTTGAAATGATTTTTTTCATGTGATAGTTTATCTGTCATCTGTACTTCCAAATGACTACTTTTAGGCCATCTTTTAAAAATATGCAGTGATTGCTCATTTTTATGACTATGAATATATGGAAGAGTTGGAGATACATCTGCAAAACCTTTTGTGCGCATATAAGAAAACATGTGGTCCAGACTTCTACTATTTTTTAAGATTTTACTTTGAAGTAATCTCTACTCCCAACATGGGGCTTGAACTTACAACCCCAATGTCAAGAGTCACATCCTCTACCGACTGAGCCAGCCAGGTCCCCCTAGACTTCTACTTTTCCTCCACCTCTTTTTGAGTCACCTTGAAACAGCTTGTCTATTAGTTCAAATTATTCTATTAGTAATCACCTTCTTTGCTCTCCTTTAAAGCCTGAAGTCTCAGCTCCATGCATTTCTATCATTTTTTTTCCTTAGGATATCAACTCTTAGACTTTAGGAGCATGCTTCTGATCTCTTTTCTCTTTCGCATCCACACACACATGTTTTGGAAGGATGAAGAGAGTATTTTATTCATTTCTATCACATTTGTGCCTGGTGGTGCCTGGCATGTAGTGATACATTGAACAAAAACTTGTTGAATTGACCCTGTTAGAAATAATTCTTAAAATTTCTTTCTTGTTTTCTTTCTTTTCTTCCTTCCTAATTTCATTATACAATAAACACTTACTAAATTCTTCTTACAAGCGAGACATCATGCCAAGCAAGTACCAAGTTAAATATTTCATCATGCATGACTTCAAGAAGCTCACAGTGAGCAGAACTGCAGTTGGGAAGGGAAATAGTGGTCTTAACTTTTGGGTTTTCAAAGTAATTTGAGGAGATTAGATCAAGATAGCATCCTAAGCTAAAATGTCACAAAATGACAGAAACAATATTTTTGAGGGAGATATCAGTAATTGTACTGAGAATTAAGAAAGCATGCTAATAGCAGACTAGAAGCCTTGAGGAATTCCTAGGTGTTAAAACCAACTAACCAGCCAATCAACAACAACAAAATTACATAGGATCAGATCATAGGAGAAATAACCTTCAGAAAGTGTGGCCCAAACATGCGCAAAAGAGTGCTGTACCCAGGTGGGAATAATTCTGGGGTAGGCTAAGCTCAGAGTCAGTGGCTACAAGGAGATGGAGGGGTCCATAGGCACATATCTGAATGTGTAAATGGCTCTGCTGTTGCTTAAGACAGACCTGTGCTGATGACAGGGAGTAGCTGAGCTGGCCAACAGGCTAAAGTGAGAAGGCTCTGGAACCAGAGAGTGTATTGCCCCAGGCAGGTGCTCCTGAACACCCGACAGTGCTGGTGGGCCTCCACACTCATAAAACAAGATACCAGTAGGCTCTCCTATCTTTCCCCCACAATCACTGAGGATGGCTTATAGAAAACACAGCAAGCAGATGTACAGGGATTTTCAAAGATCTTCCCGCATTGTCAGAGTAATAGGACAAACAGAAGAAGAATTTAAAAATAAGTACAACTAATATCCGTGAATTCTAAGAGATTATTATATCAATCAAAAAATAAACAGAGATTTTTGGATTTAAATATATGTCACAAGAGACTAATATCCTCAATATATTAAGAGTTCTTTTCTTCTAAAAAACTCCCAAAAATACAATAGGAAAATTGGCAAGGATAAGGGGATATAAATGATCCTTAAATATATGATTATATGCTCTGTGTCACAACGCCAACTAGAAGTACAATTAGATAATATTTTCACCTATAATATTAATAAAGTTTGAATGCTTTGATGACATATTGGCTAGGTGATTGCCTTGCCAGTGAGAGTAAAATAAGCATAATCTATAAGAAAAGAAGTTGGAACAGTTAGGCTACAAATCAAGTGATAAAATGCTGCTGATCCAGGAAATGCACTTCTAGAAAGTTAGATATGCATGCACACAAATGAAATTTCACTTGTGTATACAAAAAAATTAATTGCAGACTTTTTTGGATTGGCACAATATTGGAAACAATCAAAATATCTATCAGTAGGAAACTGGTTAAATAAATTATAGTACATCCATACAAGGGAGACTCATGCATTAAAAAGATTGCACAATTCTACATTTGGGAATTTATCCTACAAATATTCTCTTTTAAAATTTATTTATTTGACAGAGAGAGAGAGAGAGAGAGAGAGAGAGAGAGAGAACAAGCAGGTGGAGCAGAAGGCAGAAGGAGAAGGAAGGCAGGCTCCCCACTGAGCAGAGAGCCCAATGCAGGGCTTGATCCCTGGGATCATGACCTGAGCCAAAGGCAGATGCTTAACTGACTGAGCCTCCCAGGCATCCTATCCTACAAATATACTTGCATATAAGTGATGTATTTGCATAGACATACTTGCAAAGTGAATTAAAAAAATTATTAAAACCTTTCTTGTAATTGCAAAAACTGAGATAAATCAAATGTCCATTAATAGCAGCCTGATTAAATAAAACATGATAGATTCAAATGGTGAAGTACTTTTCTATTGTTAAAATAAATGTAGAAACTCAGTGGGTAAGATACTGAAAGTTCTCTTCAGGTACACAGTTAAGTAAGTGAAAAGTCAGGTGCATATTATACTATCTTTTGTGAATAAGGAGAAGGAAAATATATACATTTGTGTTGTACTGGTGCAGAAAAATGCTGAAACATTGTAAGAAAATAAAAATAGTGTTTTTCTGGTTTGGTGCTTGAAACTGGGCAAATGGGGGAGTAAGAGCTAGAGAGTTTTCACTGTATGTCTTAATTTAAAAAAATTAAGCAGTATGAAGGTATTGCTTCTTCAATGAATGTATTATCTCTTCAAAAAGTTTTAAAGAAAAGCACAAAAATCAAACAATCAAACAAGAAAAAGAAATGGCTCCATATGTGTTTATATTGAGATGTCCAAAATATATTGTTAAGTAAAAACAAAAGCAAAATAAACAAAGCACAAAAGCAGGATAGTATATGGAGTGTGATACAGTTGTGTTTAAAAAATATATATAAAAGCCTGATTCTGAGACTACATAAGCACATACTATCTCCGAGAATCTGAGAAGATACCCAAGAAATGAGTGCCAGGAGGAAGAGCTAAAAGAGAACTGGAATGGTGGAATCACTAGGAGGCAGAGATGTCAGAAAGACTTATATTTGACTATATCCCTCTTAGCAGTTTTTGAATTTTTTTCTATATGTATGTATTACCGATTTAAAAAAATGAAGTAGTTTTCAAATGACATTACGATAAAAAAATCAATAGATTAGGTGAATAGCATCGTTAATATATGCTAAATAAAGTATTTCATTTATCTTATATTTTTAGTATATATGTGTTGGAAATACAAGAGTAAGAACTGAAAAAATTCAAGTAGAATGCATAACCTTCAAACCATTTTGCTCTCAATAAAATAAATCTTTCTACTCCTAAGTTAATTCAATAATTTTACTCCACTTTTACTCAATGGAACAAAAGGAGACTATGAAGAAAAATTACAACCCATAACAAAGCAAATTGGGCAAGAAGTGCAAGTATGTAAGCAATCACAATAAATTTCTAGTAGTAGCAAATTTTTAGTAGTATTTCATCTACTAAAGATTCTCAGCTTGGGTTGAGAAAAACATCCAACTCTGTTTTAGTTATAAGAGATACCCAAAATAAATTATATAAATTAATTAGATAAATTAAAATCAAGGGCAAGGCATACATGCCAGGTTAATGCTAACTAGCCATAAGAGATTCTTAATCATAGAAAACAAACTGAGGGTTGCTAGAGGGGAGGCAGGTAGGAGTAGAGGTACCTGGGTGATGGGCATTAAGGAGGACACATGATGTAATGAGCACTGGGTGTGATATACAACTAATGAATCACTGAACTGATATTATAAGTTTCAGATGTGACTGAAACTTATACTATACTATATGCTAATTAATTGATTTTAAATAAAGAAAAAAGAAATATCTAAGTAATTTAGATAAATTAAGCAAATTGGATAATTTAATTAGATAAATTAAAATCAAGGACAAGACATACATACCAGGTTAATGCTACCTAACATAAAATTTAAATATTGTTAAAATACCAAAGACAAAGTCCCAGAAAAAAGCATGAAAAGTGGCAAAGAAGGCAATTTTATATTGAGAAAAGGAAAAATCCACACTAATATGTAACAGTCATGAGCATTATGTATCTAACAACATTAAAGTGTATAAATCAAAAACAGTTAAAAGTACAAAGGAAAAATGATCAGTCTGCAATCACAGTGGGAGACAGCTCCTTAGGAAATAACAGAACAATTAGACAAAAAAAGAAAGGATCTAGAGTTTTAAATAGCACCATTAGCACGTTTAATATTTAACTTTGTATCCAAAAAACAATGAATACACTGTCTTGTCAAACACATATAGTATAGAAAATTAACCATGTATTATTGGTCTATAAAGAAAATCTCAACTAATTGCAGAAAGCAGAAATCATACGGACCATATTTCCTGAGCACAAAACAATAAAATGAGAAACTATTAAGAATAGAAAAAAAAAGCACCTATCCATTTAGAACATACAAACAATTCTTCAAAGTCAATTAAAAGAAAAGAGCAAAAATCTGACATTTCACTGGGATTGCAGGGTTGACTTCATTGTACTGGGACACTGTGAAGCCAAGGGGGGTTGAAAGCTTGCTCAAGACTGCTGTGGTTTCAAAGGAGTATTGCCAAATGTAAACCTCCCTGTGGTTATACATGTTGATTCCAGTAAGGTTAATTTGTGGGAAATATTAGAGAACAGGATACTGAGAACTTTATCCTATCTGGAAAAGTTGCAGCCAAATGCATGTTAAAATAAAATTGTTGAAATAATGATACAGTTTTTAAAAAGGTTATGGAGATATACCTAAGTCTATATTTACATTTGGAAGAATAAAACTATAACAGTAAGCTTCTTCTTAAATCTCCCCCTTCCCAAAGGTAGAAAATCACTGGAATGAAAGAAAAATCTCCAGATACATAATGACATCTTCCTATAATAGAAAGCACTGACAGTTAATGGGAATATTCTCCTGAAACTCTAGAACAGGGATTCAGTAAAACAGTTGAACATTGCTTAATGAGAAAGGCCTAGATGAATGACAGCCCTGGACATCTGAACAAGAGGTCTGTCAGAGGCTAGTACATCCTTTTCAATGTTAGAGCTGGAGGAAACCTTATAGAAAAATTGTTCAACATTATCACCGTCATCACCAATTTCATAGTGAGGTAATCAGAATTGAGGTTACCTCTTTCCCAGACAGGATTTCTTCTATACTTCCCATTTCTGCTTAATATGTCCTTCAAATTTTTTCATTCTGAGTCCTAAGAGCTTAATAAATCAAGCACCCTTTAATTAAAATATTCTGAGAAGTTTTACTGATTAGTGGCATATACCTTAAAGGTAAAGCAAAAAATGAAATGTGACTATCTCTCAGATAACATGTACTTTGTAAACCCTGGAAATCAGGAAGGTTGTATAATTGGCCCCTTTCCTAAGTTCAGCTAGTCAGGGCCAATTAAGGGAATTCACCAGTGTTAATTTCTCAAGCAGTAAAGAACCTCGTGATGTGAAAATGCATATGGTAAGCTAGAGCAAAGAACACAGCGTTTTGCTCAATCTGATACTGCTCCAGGTCTGGGACATGACATTTGTGATCCCCTTTATACTTACCTGATTAGAAAAGATGATAAAAAAGACAGGAAGGTCTTTTAACTGCAGGGGAAATTTCAACTCTTCAAAGAAGGAACTAGTAACATATTAGTTGTGGAAAAAAGGGGTTTCTGGTTGTTGTAGTTGTTGTTATTTTGTTTTGTTTCTTTCACTGTCTTCTCCCTGAAGCAACCCTGCCCCATCAGAGATGCACATGTAAGAAGGTGGGTTTTTTTTAGAAGAAGGTGAATTTTAACTATACATATATTTTAGCTTTGCAATGATATTAATTATATAAATTTAGTTCATTAAGTAAAATCTACCTCCACTATTAATCTTAACGCACTTGCTTTCCTTCTGAAACCTTCTAACCACGTCCTCCGTGGGATAGCACAGCGTATTAGAAAAGAATGATTGAACATATTTCTTTACCTTTAAAAAAGTTTAGAGACTTAAAAAAAAACTAATGGGGAGGTGGGATTCTGCTAGGCTTTTGGGGGTTGTTTTTTAACTTTTGAAAGGGAGATTTCTCTGCACGAATTGCACCATAATGAAAACTGCTAGACAATTAGAGTTCCCATTTTGTTTCTTTTAACATCGTAAATCAAATGGACTTCTTTAAAACAAATTATTGGTACTTTTGAATATACAGGATTTTTAAAAAAAAATCAGACTGTAAATACCACTTTCTAAACACAATTAAAAACATTATACCTTTAGTTTTCTTTCTTCTATAAAGAAGCAGCCTATTCGTTATATAGTTCTATTTTGCATCTTTCAAATAGAGTTGGCCTAGATCAATTTCTTTGAAAGTAGGGCTAAGAGCAAAGATGACATCTTTAAATGGGCAGCATCTTTAGAGTAATTATGCACACAATTTAGAGATAAAAGATTTGGCATTAAATTCTGGCTTGTCCACCCTGTATGTATGTAATTTAGAGCACATTACTTACATCAGTTCTTTGATATAAATTGAGAGAAATAGTACTTAATTCATTAGGTTGTTGTGGGGATTAAAGAAATCTACTGGACTGTGAATTTTTTGAAATTTGGCATTACATTTTACTCACCTTTTTCTTTTGATTTTTATTAATCATGTCCCTTGGCCTACCCTTCTTTGTGGTGTGACTAGATTGTCGAGGACTAAAATATTAATTTTAATGTACTTTTCCTTTGAAACCTTCCAATCATATTCTCTGTGATCTTATCACTGATGATTTTCCTCTTACACATAACAGAGATCACATAAATTTATGGCTTAATATTAAGTTAGTGACGCTTGCTAGTGAAGATATTCTAAACCTGCAATCTACTTTTTGCAATTACTTCTTTGATGTCATTTTCTATCACTCTGCTCACTCTGCTCTAGCCAGGCCTCCCTAGTGTGCCTCTAAGCCTTTGCACCTGCTGACTCAAACACTGTTTCCTAGATCCCCATGCATCTTGCTCCTTCAATACCTTTTCTCTTTAGCTCAGGTCTCAACAAACTCCCTGTTTCACCCTTTATAAAGTAGCATCCTCAGTCCTTATCACCTATGCCCCCTTGCAAGCCCTATCCTATTTACCTTATTGCTTTTCTCCATAGGACTATGACCAATTGAGAAAAACCTATTTATTTATTTGTTTGTTTGTTTGTTTATTCATTGCTTATTGTCTTCTTTCATTAGAATAAAGCTTTGTTGGGCCATCAGTTTTGTTTTGTTCTTGCAGTTGATTCTCAATAAATATTTGCTGAGTGATTAAATGATTGAACAAATGAATTAGTGCACATAGAGAGGATTCAGAAAACTTTCCTCCTTTACTCCAGACCCAGATAGGACTCATTAGCATAATTCCTAGGACAGAATGTAAATGTCTTCATTCAAATGTTCAGTGTCTCTTCCTATTATTTGTTTCAACATCTGTCTTTTCCATTGTATTATAAAGTCCTTGGAAGTTGGTGATCCTGTTGTATTTCTGTCTGTATCTTTTCCTTTCATCCTCCACTCATTCCCTTAGTACTGGCTAGCACACAGTAGGCTCTTCTATGTTCATTAAACAGGACAGACTGATACAACCCAGCATAGCTTTTGTAGCTGCCTAGCCTAATCAAGGAATGTCACAAGGACTGTGATGTTATATTTGATATGGTTATACTATATATACTATATATTTTTCCAAGATTAAAAAGAAATCAGTTGAGGGTGTTTCTCTTCTTGCTCATAGAGATATCTCAATGAGGCTCCATTTCCTATCGCCCGCTGCTCAGCCCCAGGCACTGTAAAGATAGAGCTTCCAAGATTCCTGCAGAAGAAAAGCTTCTGAATGTCAGCACTAAAAAGTTGGTGGGATCTGTGTTTAGCTTTCTTTAAAAAGCAATTCTGAGAGGAAAAAAATTTTTTGATTAGCCATTATGAGCCACCCTTTCTCAAGTGAGATTCTGTGAAGAAGTGTTTAAATGTTAGCTTCATTTTTGTAAACGTATGCACACTAGCTCTTTCATAGAACCAGAATGATTTTCCTGGATCAAAGATTTGCTTGAAAATCACTCTTTCATTAATGGTGAAGTGTCTGTTTTGTTACAGTGAAATTCTAAGAACTCACTGTAGAAATTAATAGATACATTAAAAAAATCTAATGCATTGTGCTTCCTATATAAAGATGACGCTTTGGACCTGGCATCAATGTCTTTGGTACTTTGAGCTATTTTCTCAACAATGCGATTAGACCACATGTAAAAGATGACTGCCTGGGGCTGGGGTATGGGCTCTGGTCTTCCTGAAGAGTAGATAAGTTTGAGCTGCTTCTGGTAGGTGTAGAATGAATTAGAAATCAACTTTTTCCATGTTTTCTGCCCAACTCTTGCCACTTTCTAGTTATGCTTGACATTTATTATTTCTGGATCTCATCTCTATAGAAAAAATATTTTTAAAAGTCCAGGATCCTAAACCTTTTAACAGTCTTTGTGTTTTGGGGTTTTGGACTCTCTAGTCCACTCTATAATCTGTATCTATAAATACCCAACTTTCAATATGCCTTACCTAGAAGATAAAATGATGTTGTTGTAATGATGAAAGTGGTTACCTTAACTGTGTGCATAGGGGGTCCCATAATTTTATAGGTTATTTTACTAAAAGGACCTGTGTGCTTGACTTGTTTGCTTTTACCCTAGAGAAAGGCTAGATAATAACTTGCTGGATCAAGCAGCAAAAAGCAACTGTAACAGAATCCTCTTCCTGTTGACAGAAGGTCAACGTGGCTGTTCTAGCTGTACTGACTGACATCTCTGTTCTGAGGAATAATTAGGTATCTTTATACCTTTGCTTGTTTCATCGGGAACATCCATTATTGACTGAGGTAGCAGAAGTGGAGGCCACACCTGAATGATGGGACATGCTTCCAGTGACATCTGATGTATCGACACTTTTGCCATCTGTTCCTCATCATTTGTAGCAATTCTTGTGTGTGTGTGTGTGTGTGTGTGTGTGTGTGTGTATTTTAAAGGGAATGAGAAGTCAGGACCACATTATTTCCTCAGAATCTTGGATTTTTATTTTCTTTGAGTCAAGGGAACTTAGACATGAACCTGGATGCCATCTTTGATGCCTCTGTACAGTCTTTGAGTGAATTCAATTTTTTCAGAAAGGCAAAATGCAGTTTGGGGTCTAGTTCATGCCTTAAATCAATTGGTTTAATTTATCTCCCTACGTCAGCACACCAATATCCATACAGTTATTTTGGTAAACCTACCCTTATAAGTAGTGCATAGTGAAACTAATACCATGATATCTCATCAGTAAATCTCTAAGGTGGAGATAAGAAACTTTAATGATCCACGAAACATGTCAGGTACCAGATGAATCCAGGAATGTGATACCTAACTGCACTCAGTCACCCAGGATAGAAACCTGGCTATCGTCCTTGACACCTTCCTCTCCTTTACTCCCCAGGATCAAATAATCCCCAAGTTCTGTTGACTTGGAGTCACACACATATACTGAAGTGATTCTCCATTTCTATGTCAACTATTACTGTCGTCATCTGGGTCTTAACCTGTAATCTCCTAGTACAATACGCTCTCTATTAATCTTCTAAACCCAATTAAATATTAAACTTCTGAAGTGTAAAACTGTTTCTGCCACTTTACTATTTAAAATCACTGAGTAAATTGTTATTGCTATCAGAGAATATGCCTGATACATAATAGGTACTCAATACGTACTCATTAAATGAAAGAAAGAATGAATCCTGTAAGCTAGGATCCTTGGCATTGACCAATAAAACCACTTCTTTGCTATGAATTCCATTGATGGTATGTAAGGGAATGTTCATAATAAATACATTTACTTCAGTGGTTATATATTTATTTTTATGAGTTAAGTTTTACTAATTTTCCATGTATAAATATGATATAAAATGCACTTTTGGCATAAATATCTTAGGTTGTAATAGTGAGTTCGTTTAAAGAAGGAGTATTAGCTATGGGTAGCATAAGGGGAAAAGGGCTAAGACCAACATTACAACAATTATCACTGTAATCACTTGCATACATATTTATTTCTCCTATTGGATCCTGAATGCCTCTAGACCAGTGAAAGTCCTTTCATGATGCCATATGGGGAAAAAAACACTATTTTTTTAGTGAACAAAGTTAGGCAAATTTAGTTTGGATAGTACCAGGACTAGGCCATGGGTTAATGAATGGTAATTGTTAGGATGATGTTTAGATAGAATGACTGTGTCCATAAAAATAGCATCTTTAATATTTCACCTTTGCAATGTATCAGTGACTATTTAAACCTGAGTTTTGGAAACTAGATCAAAACACATTTTCTAGGCAGGGTCTACATAATACCCAAAGTTTCCAGTACAAAGTAAAAAATTCAGCCAATTATTTGGATAGTTAGTTTTCGTAGAACCAAATATTCAAATCATAGAAACCATTTAGAAGACTGAAACTTAAGCTTCCATCATAGCCATCCCCTTCTCTTCTCTAAAAAGTTGTTCTCTGAAGTCATAGCTCTAAATTCTACAGATTAGGTTAAAAATGAAAGTCCAAAGATGCAGACAAAATGCTTTTCAATGTACTTTTATTTATGACTGTATGGCCCTGGATTTCATTTGTTTTCATTGATATTTTTTTCCCCTTTTAAAAATTTATTTAGACTTGTAGAGTCCAAGAGTTTGGGAGTTCTCGATGATGGTTTGACATCATCTGGGCAATAAAAACCTGAGCTGAGAAGGGTTAACATGCCTGGGTCTTAAGGCCAAAATAAGTAGAGTGGAGACCAGAAGCCAGATTTGCTGGCATCCAGGCTGTGCTTCCCTCTAGGGAATGCTGCCTCTCTTTCCTTCCTCCCCATCCCTGTAATTCCTCTGTCTGCACTGACCTCCTCCATTAAATGGGTAGTCTTTAATTGTTTTGCTTTATGAAATGAGTTATATATACCTAAGGAAGATATGTATAGAGCCGGGAACATTTTCTTTTCATTAATGGTCCATTTCTGTAAGTAGGTTACTTTCCAGAATCTGTCCAGCAACTCACCACATTGTCTCTTGACATGCACTTTCCTAGTGCAGAATTTACCAAAAAGTAGATCTTTCTGGCACCATTTTCCACAGGGGTTGAATCAGTGAATCAGTGACGTATGGGACAGACCTTTGCAGTTAAAGGGAGGTTTTACTAGGCACCTCCATCAATTTGTGGAAGGTGCTAGGAAGAAGCCTAACAAAGTTCTTGTTGCATAGACTACAAAAATCACATTTTTAAGAGGCTCAAGTGCCTTGATGATACAATTTATTTTTGGATCTAGTAGGAAAACCACTTTCAGAAATATTTCATGGTTTAGGTTAAAACCTTTGTTTCCATAAAAGAACTCTAGATGACATACTTCAAGTTGAATATTGCTGAAGTGTTAAGTGAACAGCAGATTCCATATCTGGAACTCTTCTTGACTGGGTAACTTGGACGCTCATGTAAACTGGTTGTTTGACTGGGGGCCTGTTAAGCAGCTGCCCACAGGTTTCTGGGTTTACTCTGCTTTTCCATCTGCTTTACCTGTTCTCTATTTCTGAATAATTTATTTTGCCATCTGCATAAACAGAACACCTGGCTGAAGGCTAACTCTTACTCCTAAATAATTTAAAGGAAATAACCTCTTTGGTCTTTACTGGAATAATGTAATGACTTTCAAGAACAAAGCCCTTAAATAAATAACTCTTGGGGACATTTCTAACGCTTTAACTCTTATATTAACAGTTTAAAAGTTAATATCAACCTATTTTTAAATTAAAATTGCATTCCCATTTTTGCTTTTAATTTTTTTCTTAAGATATCAGTTCTAATGGTTGTCTTGGCTTTTAAGTTTCTTGCTGGTGTGTTTTTGCATGTCTTCATGTAGAATTGTTTGCAGACAATTATGACTTCTTTGTACCCTAACTGAAAAATTGCTCAACTCTTGACTGTCTGGGAAAATTAGCAATAATTGTATGTGCTTTTTTCCTAGCAGCTTACTTCAGTAAGTGCTTAGAACTCTGCTAGCAAATATGCACGGCTTCATATAAGAAACATGTTATCCTGGATGCCTTCTGCTTTTGCTGAGGTTCTCTCTTGGTGATGCAATTATTTTTAATATTTCTTTCACTGTAAAAGGAAACTCAGTTATGGTACAGATTCATGAGTCGAAGGCAAGCACTCAAGTTGAACTCCTACAGATCGATTTATTAATAAATAATCTTATGAACTCTCAGTCTTTTAAATTTCAGTGATGACAAGAATGAAAGTATCTCATATCAAATCTCTACTTTGCTGCTTACTGACTGTGTGACCTTGGGTGATTTACCTCATTGTTCTGGGCCTTGGTTTCCTTACCCGTAAAATGGGGGTAATAATACTTATCCCACAGGTTCTAGTGTAAAGTGCAGCATGTATAACATTTAGGTATTAAATAAGTGAGACCTTTATTTAGTATTTTTTCAAATTGAATAAAATGTCAGAGTGGGTTTTTCTGGATATCTTATATAAATAGGATTTAAACAGTTTTTTTAAATTAATAATTTGGAAAAATAAAATTTTTTTATATTATTACTTTTATTTGCATTCAAAATATACTCATCATAATTTTAATTGAAAAATATGGCCATCAATGCTTGCAACAATGATGCTGTGTGCTATATACTACCTGCAGAGAATAACTCAGCAATGTCCACAGTCTAGTTAAGGTACAGATTCCTGGTTTTTCCTACATTTGCTGGTCCTGGATAGTTTCCTTCTTGAGGTCTTAGATCTGTTGTTTTGTTTTTTAATTTTATGTCTTCTTTATGGCTAACAGCTGTCATTTCTTGCTATAGTTTACAGGTTTGCCTAGAGCAGTTTCTGTCTCTCATTTTAATATTCTTGTAATCGTTGCAGGTTTAGAGCACAGAATTCTAAGGGTTGGTTTTCCTATGTATATGTTATAATGCAAGAATTTTGGGACATTTTGCCATTCATTGGTCAGTGGTTCACAATGTGTGCCAGAGAGCTGGTTTCTGAATACTTGAATTGTATTGGCTTGCAAATCTACTATTCCACAGAAACACTACATTATTTATTATACAATGATTTGGTTATTATATCAGCTAGGGA
This sequence comes from Canis aureus, assembly GCF_053574225.1. NCBI lineage: Eukaryota > Metazoa > Chordata > Mammalia > Carnivora > Canidae > Canis > Canis aureus. Next base: position 20,083,152 of record NC_135641.1, on the reverse strand, counting down.
AGAGATTTGGCTGATTCTCATTTATCTAAAATTTAAACAGTCTTATAATTCAAACAACTTGAATAAGGCTGACAAATCACAAGTCAAGAAAGCAAGTTTAAGTTATCCTCAATAGTTTCTCATTGTATCTAAATTTATGATATTCAAATTATTTGAAAAATACTCATTTTCATTACGGAATTTCTACTATGAGCTAGGCAATGTGTGGTGTGATGGAAATACCAAAGGAATAAAAGATGTTTTGTATCTATAAAATGTCAGCCTAATGATGGCAGAATTGGGGAAAAGGACGAAGGGTAGAGACATAAATAAATAAACAGAATAAAGTATAGTATGAATTATGATGCACATATGTTCAGAATATAACCAGAGGCCCAAAGGCAACAATGGTCCATTCTATACAGTAGGACCCAAGGAAGGCAGAGCAGAGCTGTGGGGATAGGCTTCTCGAGGAAGTGAGATGTACCTTAAACAAGGAGTTGCTGTTCTTGAGTCAGATCAATCTATAAATGGTATTCGGCTTGATGTGGTAAATTTGAAGACTGAAGTGGTAGCTTGAGCCATTATTCAGGTAGCAAAGGGAACTACGAATCATTGCCATGGCTGGAAGGCAGGCTATGTGTGTTGGGGATGGAGGAGTAGAGAAATGGGACCATGGATGTGGGTCCTATCTACATTTTCCAAAGAGGACTCTGATGTAGTGTGTGGATGGGATAAAGGAAAGTAAAAGTGAAAGCCATATGACAGGGGCCCCTGGGTGGCTCAGTCAGTTAAGCATCCGACTCTTGAACTCAGTTCAGGTCTTGAACTAAGGGTCTTGAGTTCAAGCTTGAAAAAGAAAAAAGAAAGAGAGAAATAAAAGAAAGCCAAGCGATAGATAATGGGGCTATGGCACTGGTCCAAGAGAGGAGCCATGATCTTGAACTTTGGTTCTTACCAATAGCAAGATTCATCTGGTTAGTATCAGAAACTTACCGTATAGTGATTTTAAAAAATAGGTGTGATCTAGGCAAGGGAAGAGATGGTGGAGATATCACAGAGAAGGATTGCTGGTGATTTCTTGTTCAAATAGCTCAACTCAAAGTCCTTATGGCAGACTTGCAGGGGTCACCTTATGGCGACACTTGCAGGTATGTTTTGCCACTCCTTGTTGCTGGCTCTGTGTCCACTTCTAACTCAGAAACTAACTACTCTCAGCTGATTTTTCTTCTCAATTCTATGCTTCTCTTTTCTTAGTCAAGGTGAATCATTCCCTTCTTCATGGGTTTATAGTACTCTACTAAAAATTTCCACATAGCAGTGTAATTCTTTGTACATCTGACTAGATAATGAGACTTATAATGCTGAGAACATACTTTTATTTATCTTGTATCCCAGTGCTGAAGACTGAGCCTGATTATATATATGCTTGTGTGTGATTGTGTATATCATATATTATGTTTGTATCATATATAATTGACTATATAAATATATATTTATATATAAGCTCATCAGATATATTAATATCAAATATATGCATGACAATGTCTATTTGGTCTGTTTGGCATACATATTTACAATCCCGTATTTCAGCACCTATTGGTACAATGGAGGCTATATTAGTCATCTGCTGTTGAGTAACAAACCCCTAAAAACTTCATTACTTAACACAACAGCCCTTTGTTTTTTTTCCCCACTCTTCTGTGAGTTGACTAGACTACTCTGTTGATTTTAGCTGGTCTCATTCTTGTGACTCACTCAGCTTGGAGCTCAGTTGAGATGGATGGTCTAAAAAGGTCTCACTTGAATACCTGAAGTGTCATTTGGGATAGTAGGAATGACTGTGATGGCTGGCTTCATTCTCCAACTGATCTTTCATGCAGGGTTTCTTCACAGCATGGTGGCCACAGGGCTCCAAGACAAGAATAGGACTTACAAGTTCTCCTGGCCTCCTTAGGAGCCTGCACAAACACTTCCACTGCATTCTGTTGGTCAGAGCGAGTCATCTGGTGAACCCAACTGCAAAGGAAAGGAAAGAGACTCTACTTCCTGATGGTGTGGGTGAAATCGGCCTATGGATGGGTCATGTTTCCAAACAAACAAACAGAAAAAAAAAAAAAAAAAGAGGGAGAAGGATTTCCAAGGGACTGATTCTACTTATCATTACCCTTTATTGAACAATATTGGAGATCAGATCAGAAAAACTTTTGTTAACTTTCACTATTGATCTTTTAGAATGAATTACTTCTTGAAACACCTTCATTGCTTAATGTGTATTAACTAATGAAAGAAAAAGAAAAGGTGATCTCAGGCTGAAGTCTGAGCACAGAGTTGACAGTGGTAATAATGAGGAGAGAGAAAAATTTTAAACGAGTTGAAGAAGAAGCGCCTGGGTGGCTCAGTCAGTTAAGTGCCTGACTCTCAATTTCGGCTCAGGTCATGATCTCAGAGTACTGGGATTCAGCCCCGTGTCTGGCTCCATGCTTGGCGGGGAATCTGCTTGGGATTCTCTTTCCCTCTCCTTCTATCCTTCCCTTTCCTCTAAAAGATATAAATAAATCTTTGAAAAAAAGTAAATGATCCAAGGAAGAAAGGAAAGATGAAAAGGCGAAGCTACATCTTGAAAATAATCAAGGATGTCCTGGTGAGCTATATAAAAGAAGAGTCCATACAGAATACAGGGTAATACTGACACTGAACCTAGCATAAGGAAGGTGTGAATCTATATCATCTACATCTATGTGTGTGCAGATATGTGTGTATATGCAGATAGGTAGTATAGATATAGGTAGATGGACATATGTGGAAAACTATGACACAGAAATAATTTTAAAAGGCATTCATACTGAAAGTCACCAGAAAGGTAATATCAGAAAGGGGAAAATGTTCATTAAAGGATATGATATGAATGAAAAAGGTTAAGAATCCAAGTAAAGTCACAGGGATGTACAAATCCAGACAGAAAGTAGAATTTGTAATTGAATCCTATCACAGGCAATCTGAACTGTTAAAAGAAATAAGGGAAAAGGAGAAAGGATTGACACATCTGGGTATAATTGGGATAAGTGCTAGAGTAAAAATGTGGGTCTTTTCCACTGGTCTTGTTATTTAAAGTATTAAAAATGTCCTCAAAAGAAAACTGGATTATTGAACAGGTGCCCAGCACACACTGCAGCATGTCTCACTGGCTTATCGACTTATAGCATCACATGGAGTTTGTGTTTTCTACGTATCTGTGTATTTTACACGCATTCCTGCTGAATGCTTGTCATTAGTTCTGATAATTAACACTGTTTTTTAGTTTTGGAGGACCAAAAGGAAGGAGTTTCTCTAAGGGGAAGGAACAAATATCTCCTCCCAATTCCTTATCAAGCCTCTGGCTCTTGACCATCGTGGAGGAGACTCCACTAAAGACGCCCTTTGTAATGGCAGACTTCTTTCCAGGTGGTGGGTCCTCCCACACATATTTCCCGGTGAGGCAGGGAAGTCTGCCCAAGAGCGCAAGATGGCTTGAGGGAGACTGGAGAAGCGCTCTTCTTAATTTTCTTATTTCCACTGTCTTTACTACAGCCAGTGCCACACTTCACATCTCAGGATAAGGTGGGAAGAAGAAAGGAGAGAGGAGAAAGGCAGGCAAATTGCCTTTCCTGACCACAATCAATCTGTAGAGGGGTGGTATACCTCACCGTGGGCTGATAGCAGCCCATTTTCCCCTTTGTGACAGGGGAGGAGATTGGCTAAATATCCTGCCATCCCCAAATTACATTTTAACTGAGTTAGTAGTTGGAACCCAAACTGCTCCTGCATCTGGTGGTCACTGAGAGATTTGTCAAGTCCTCTAGTTCATATCAACTCAATGGCGTGTATCACTTCTCATCATGACTGTCTTAATCCCCACATGAGGTAGAAGGGCTCAAGGATGTCTTTATTCCCTATAGTGTCTAAAGCAATGCCATGCCCACAATAAATGTTCAATAAATATTTATTAAATGAGTACATGAATGAAAGACAAAAGCCAATCTAACTATGAATGGCAGGATAATTTTGTGAAGGCTAGAGACCTATCTGATATTTACCTTTTCAAACAAATTATCATTAAAATGATTTTTATGTCTTTGTTAGTTCAGCGATTCCCTTGACGTTCCATGTCATAAATGCAGCACTGACAAAGACATAATTTTATCTCATAGGGCCAAGATTTAGATTAATCTCTCATATTTTAAAGCAGATACTCCAATTCTTTCTCCAAATCCTCTCATTCTAAAAGGAAAACAGCTTCCTACAAAGTGATGGAGCCTTGTATTCTTCGACGCCTACTTCATTAACTATGTGACACATTTAATATTCTTCTAGGATATTAATCATTCATCTTCACCTTTGCTTTTGTATTTAAAAGCCAGGGGTCAGGAATTTCAAAGGAAATACTTTGTGACAATTCCAGAATAGTGAGAAAACACAATGGTAGAGACTAAAATCTATCACGGTATTTTGGCTTCTTGCCTTCCTTTAATTTTACAATGGGGGGAATATCAAGGTGAGACTTGATTCCCTTTAGGAGTCCCTTTCCTGTGTGCTCTGTGTCTAGCCAGGAGAGAGACTGACAGAATGATAACACTTGATGCCAGGCTCCCTTGCCCACTCAAAGACCCTCCCTCAGGTATCAGTTGCCTGGCTGAGCTTTGAGGTCAACTAGACACCTCCCCTGAGGCTTACCTGGCCTGAGGGACAGAGCGACCAGAAAATCCTCTCATGGAGGGCAGTTGTTATCTGAGCTAGGATCAAAGTCCCCCTCTGTCCTCCAGAAAAACATCTTCCAAACTGGGTCTCTTTCTCCAGGATTCGAATGAATGTTGAATGAGTCCCCGGGGACACCAGTTGCTTCGCTGAGAAACAAGCTGTCAGAAATAGTGGGCGACGAAAGTTCAGCTCCTTTTAAGGTCCTTTTTGTTAAACGATTTTTATTCATTGCCTCAGAGGCCCATCAGAAGTTAATCAAGAAATTCCGCAACAGGGAAATGTGGTGATTAATTTTTTGACACTTTTCATTTTGTTATTTGGGTTTTGTTTTTCCTGAATTATGACATCGCTTTATTCCTATAGTATTCACAGTACCCATGAAAGGCACGATGAATATAACACGCCATCGCTCAAACGTTCAGCTTTATACTTGGAAGCATTAAAAATAATAAGTAACTTTTTTAGTGAACAGATTTGGGTTTCAAAGTGATAAAGTTTCTTTTGCCTTATGCCAAATCTTTTCGAGCTGTTGATAATAGCAACATTAAACTAGGTGATATGCATGTTCTTAATGCAAGTATAGTAGTCCAGAAAGTTCTGACCATAATTTTCCATCACATCAACATGAACCATTTATTTAGTGGTTCCAGGTTCATCAAGACTCAAGTACATCCAAAGTGGTGCTTTAGTTTACTGCTAAGCAGATAGCCAGTACTGGAATGTAAACTTCAAGATCTGGAACAAAGTCTCATCCCATCCTTCTAGCAACTTCCACAGGACCTGGAACCCAGGAGAGCTAACATAAACATCTCTCGAGGTGAACTGGACTAAGCATGGCATCAATTACATTGTTGGAACTAGAGCTCTGATTAATTGTACTACAGGTCAAAATGTCACAAGGACAGGATATAGATCTGGACCTAGCAGCGAGAATATAGCATTTGGAAGTACACTTTTTAGATGATGCATTTTGAATATTTCTATTCTTTTCAGTGTAAATATATATTGCTGACATTGTAGTTATAGCCAGTTTTATTCAATACATTTCAGGTTGCCCAGTTTAAATTGATGTTTTTGGTAGCACCACCAGTGGGTAGGTGGGTGGGTCAGATATTTTAGTCGTGACACACTATTGTACAGCCATCTGTTACACTGAATGGATTATTTTGTTTATCAAGTGTCTTTGAATAGCAATTTCAGTTTTGTATCTTATTTCCTTCTTTGCTGAGGGTATTGCCAGCAGATGCAAGCTACATATTGGCTTGAGTTTCTTGCAGTTCCCAGCCTAGCTTTTTTTTTTTTTTAAACTTTTTTCCTTTTTTTTTTTTACTTTCCCTTAGTACTTTTCTCCTCAACAAATGTGCCATTCTAAAGAAATTCAGCATTTTGAACACAATCTCCTAAAATTAACAGTTTCACTAATTCTTCTTTCAAGAAACATTTCTTATCTTTTCTTATCTTTCCAGGGTCATTACCAATAATGCCACAATTCCCCACACCCCTTTTTGGTCTTTTTTCCTTGCTGGGTTTATTTCTCCTTATAAATAACTAGTTCTTAAATGACAAATGCTTTGAGAGAAGAGGTTGTGGTTTTTGTCCAGGGTGCTGTTGAACAATTGTTCTATTGATTTAAATCACTAGAACTCCATCTGGATTAGAGTTTGTGTTAGTAGATCTGGACACAAAGAGTCAGTATTAACCACTTAGTCTAAACCTGAAAGTCAGAGAAATCCAAACAAGTACGATGATAATCCTGAGGAAGGCATTATAGGGAACCCAGCACCTATTGTCAGGACTCCAAACAGGATGATGGTGATGATGACAATGGTGATGATGATGGCTAACACTTAAGCAGCACTTACTGTGTGTTCAGTATTATTCAAAACTGTCTATCTATCTATCTATCTAACTATCTATCTATCTATCTATCATCTATCTATCTATCATTTATTATCACCATTTATCTACTCACTGAAATCTCACAACAATCTTATAAGCTAGGGATTATGATCTCCATTTCATGTCTGAGGAAATTGAGGGACAATACCACTAAATGTTGCACCAAATTCAGACTAAATGAATAGTAAATGGCAGAGTCGGGTTTTAATCCTGACTTTGCAGGGCAACTCCAAATTTTTTTTTTATTTTTAACCACATGCGACATCATATATATCCACATGATAAAGGATGGAGAGAGTAGTACAAACATATTGCTGCCTGTGAAATTCCAATCACTGTAATTCCCCTGACTTCATGCTGCTTCATCTAGTGCAAGATCAGAATTGAAAGCCAGTTAATTCAATACAAATAGAGAAGAGCCCATGGGGATGCACACTGGTTGAGATAGGGGCCCGACCAGGTGAAGACGGAATAGAAGCTAAGGCAGGTGATTCCAGGAAGGGAGGAAAATCATGAGTTGAGGCAAAAAGGAAGCCACAGTGTGGATGTGACAAGAGTCCCCTCATTTGGTGTCACAAGAATGCGAAGTGGGACTCTGTACTGTGGCAGGAGATGAGCACAGAGAGGTGGGCAGAGGTTTAGTGGAAGGTACTTGGTAATTGGTTGTCTCTAAGGGTAAGACAAGACTATTGAATTGACCTGCCCTTGACAACATGGGAAACATGACAGTGGTAGTACCTGTGTCTCCTCTCATCAACTGCCAGAGGAAAGATCTGGTGTGGGGGCTTGTGACCACATGCCCACTGCTCAAAGCTCTCCCCCATCATCCTTGTTCCACTTCAAGGCCGGGTCTCTGATACAGGAATGTGCAGAGGCGAGGGAATGGCTGGATCCTTCAACTACACTGCATATCATTATTTGACTTCTGATCGCACTACCCTTCTTTCGGAATATACCATTGAGACTGCATGCTGGAAATCTCCCCTGCTTAATAAAACTGTTCCCTGACTAAAGTGATTTCTCTTCTCTCTCTCTCTGCAGGTGAAAGAATCACAGATTATGTTGGATGAACTTACATATGTCAGCCTAGTAGTTTGATAGAGTTGGAAAATCAGCAAGAGTAGGTAATCTTGAGGAAGAGGCAAAAGGCTGAAGAACAGGAATAGGAGGGAGAGTTTTACTTTTTTAATTTTTTAAATTCTTAATTTTTTTTAGGAGGGAGAGTTTTAAAAGAAATTTTAAATGTGAGACACTAGCAAAAGCGAGATAAGGGGATGCTAAACAAAGCAGACAATGTAGATTTTAATACAGTTTCATAATGCCTTGTAGAGTTTAAAGTACTCAGTTACTGTGGCTCCAAGAGATTTTTCTTAGCTTTATTTATGGCACTTAATATCTTGTTTCACTGTAATTAACATGTCTCTATTGCTGGATCATGAGATCCTCAAGTCTGATCTTATTCCTCTTTCCACATCTCCAGCAATTATAATAATGCTTGGTACAAAATTATTACTTAATAAGTGAAGGTTAAATTAGAAAAAAAACAACAACAACAGAGAGGCACAGAGAGGTGCGGGCCTTATTTTTGTAGGTTGGGAGTTATATCAGGGAAAGACAGGACTTAGGTTAGAGGGCAATTATGCAAAACAATCAAAATTATCCTTGAACAAATAAACAATTAAACTTTATAGGCTCCAGTTGGTTTTCTTTATCTCTTTTTTTTTACATTAATAGATTTTATTTTTTAGGGCAATTTTAGGTTTACAAAAAAATTGAATAGAAAGTACCGAGTTCCCAAACACTCTCTGCCTGTCTCCCTCAATTTCCCATTTTATTCATGTCTTGCATCGGTGTGGTGTATTTGCTACAAGGGATGAACCAATATTGATACATTTTTATTAACTGAAGTCCATAGTTTACATTGGGCTTCACTCTTTGTGTTGTCCAGTTTTATGGGTTTTGCCAAAAGCATAATGTCATGTATCCACCCTCACAGCACAATATAGAATAGTCTCACTGCCTTAAAAATCCCCTGTGCTCCCCCTACTCATCCCTTCTCCCTCTTCCTAATCCCTAGAAACCACTGTTTGTTTTCATTGATTGTTTTATTGTTTATTGATTTTTTCCATGATGTCACATAGTTAGTCATATAATATGTTACCTCTTCAGATTGGCTTATTTCACTTTGCATTTAAAGTTCCCTCATGTCTTTCCATTGCTATATAGTGCATTTCTTTTTAGTGCTGAATAATATTTTAGTATATGGACGTTCCATACTTTACCTGCTCATCAATTTAAGGACATCTATATTGTTTCTAATTTCTGGCAATTATAAATAAAACAGCCATAAACAACCATCTACAGATTTTTGTATGAATGTAAGTTTTCAGTGCATTTGGGTAAATACCTAGGAGTGCAATTGCTGGATGATGTAAGACTAAGTTTAGCTTTGCAGGAAACTGTCAAACTGTCAAAGTGGCTGTACCTATTGCTCCACATCCTCACCAGCAGGGGCTGTTGTCACTGTTTTGTATTTTCACCATTCTGACAAGTGAGTAGTATTTTGTGTTTTATTTTGGAATTTCCTAATGATGTATGATGTTGAGTATCTTTTTATATGCATGCTCACCTTCTGTATACCTTCTTGGGTGAGGTGTCTTTTTTATTTTATTTGCCCACTTTTACTGGATTGTTTGCTTTCTTAATGTTGTCTTTTTTTTTTAATTTTTATTTATTTATGATAGTCACAGGGAGAGAGAGAGGCAGAGACATAGGCAGAGGGAGAAGCAGGCTCCGTGCACCGGGAGCCCGATGTGGGATTCGATCCTGGGTCTCCAGGATCGCGCCCTGGGCCAAAGGCAGGCGCCAAACCGCTGCGCCACCCAGGGATCCCCTTAATGTTAAGTCTTAAGAGTTCTTTGTATATTTTGGACACAAGTCCATTATCAGATATATATTTTACAGATATTTTCTCCCCGTCTGTGGCTTGTCCTTTTATTCTCTTAACAGTGTCTTTTGCATAGTAGAAGTTTTTAATTTTAGTGAAGCCCAAAGTCGCTGTTTTTCTTGCATCAGTTATACTCTGTGTTATACCTAAAAACTCATTGCCACACCCAAAGTCACCTAGAGTTCTCCCTCATGTTATCTTCTAGAAATGTTACACTTTTGCATTTTACATTTAGGTCTATGATTAATTTTGAGTCATTTTAAACTAACCCATTTTGTCAGTCTTGTCCCTCCTGCTGTCCTTGTAATGTTGATTCTGTTTTTTGGAGCAAGCCCATTACTCCTCTAATTAAGTAAGCTTATTTGTTTCCAAAATATTATATGATATTCAATATATTTTTTAGCCTCATCCCTTTACTTCCTAAGAATTGATCATGAAATGAATCATTTTGAATAATTTACTTAACATGGTTTTTCTTGCATTTTCTAACCTGTAAGAATGGGGGCCTTTGTTAATATTATTGGAGAGAGAGTGAAATGATTAAATATTGGAGCTATTAACGGTGAGAGTTATATTTACTGAATACTTACCATGTTTCAGGAATATACTAGGAACTTAAGTATATCTCATTTAGTCATCATAGTGATCTCTTAGAAGTTCTTACTCCCTTTCTGTTAGCAAAGAAGCCCAAAGCTCAGAGAAGTTCCAAAATTTGGGACTAGAATCTAAACCCAATTTGACTGACACTGAAGTCTGCTCATTCCATTTGTCCACACCACATTCCTCTCAGGGACTCATAAGGAGAGCCTAGAAAGACTCATCTTGCTTTGAACTGAGGCTTAGAAGTTTTTGGAGGTTGTGTTTGATTTTTGACAGAAGAAGGGAAAAGAATAAAACAGAGAAAAGAAGGTCATGGACCTCACAAATGTTCATTCATTCATATACCCAAATGGCATTTATTGAGCACCCACTATGAGTCAGGCATGAGCAGACACTGAATATTTAATGAAGTAAGTGGTTATGGTCCAGGGCATGGGGTGGGGCCTGTGGACTTGGACACTCTGTCTTTATCTGCCTCCAGGGGAGGCTCAGTTTCATCCTGAGGAGGTAGTGCTATCCTTAGTGCAGGGTCGGAGGACACCAGAGTGGAAAGTGCCTGAGACTTTGCCACCATGACCACACATCCCATAATAGCAATGATGAGCATAGACCTCTGTGTCCAGAGCAGGTGACCCCAAGAAGCCCTGCGTTACCCTTTTAAAAGGTGGCACTTGGAATGAATCTATTTCGGCACAACTCCCTTTTTGATAAAATAACTTCAGCCTTTCCCTGGGAGCTTAGTGTTGCTGCTACTTCTTTTTACTTCCTTCACCTCCAGTAAATGGTCACATTTACTGAGGACTTTTCCTGACCCCGAGTCCTTACTTTGGCTCCTCGCTGTTTACCTGTACCTACTTTCAGGTAGGTTTGGTTTTATGCCATCAGAGCTGGTTCCACCACCCAGCCTCCCCTGCCCTCGTGTAAACTGGCCACTGGCTGGGCCCTGATGGGCTGCTCCTTTCTCCATGTGTTTAGATCACCCACCACTCAACCCAGTTCTCCCTGGGCGCAGCACTGGCTTGAGTACTTTGCTCCTAGACAAGTCTTAGGAGGTCATAATAAAACATGGACCTCAAGAAATAGACTTGAGAATGGGAGAAAGAGATTGAAGTAGTGTAACTTTAAAGCAAAATGATAATACTTGAGAGCCGACATCTGTATGGGCGCCCTGTGGCTGCTTTGCCTGAGAGTCATTGGGGGCTTCACGACCACCTGGGCCCTGCCGCCTGCAGATTCCAGTGACATGTCCTTCATATGCTGGGACTGGAGGGGAATTTAAAACCTGAAAGCAAATTGAGGGAGCATGAGAGAAAGAGAGAGGGAAAGAAAAAGAGGGAGAAAGCGAGGAAGCGGTGGACAGGTAGAGAAAGGGAACAAAGTCAAAGGATTGGAAAAATGGAGCTGGCTTCTTGTTTCAACTAACTGTAATTTAGATCTGGCTCTACAATAAGCCATAATGAGCAACAAAATCAAATTGATTGTAGCAGGAAGAGTCTTCAGGTGGGTTTTTTTTTTTTTTCGGGTTTTGTTTTCCTTTTTTAACATAATTGCTGAAAGGGGAAGAAAAATTCCTATTCAATTGGTTAGGATTAATTCTGTAGTGGAAAAGGGTTAAGTAAATTATTTTTGCTCGTTTGCATCTCAGTAGTGGACATAAAAATTAAATGCTGAGCTTCATCATTCTGTTGCTGGAATGGAGTCTATGGTCATATGGAAAGTTGATGGTGTAAATGTGTTGAACACGGAAACTAACTTGCTTTCCTGAACCTCAAGCACCAAATGACATCTGGAGATAGACTAAAAAGGCTGCGAACTGCGAACTGAAAGCTATGAAATTAGACAGATGGTTCAGTATATTTCTCACCTCTCATCACTTCTTCCTTTTCGTAAGATTTAAATTCTCTTTTTCAAGCTTGCCATTTTTTACCACTCTACAGAATATAGAACTTGTCCTCTATTCCATTCAATGCCTCATTTAAAAAATAAAGACCATGGTAATATTACATTTTAATTGTTGCTCTTTGCATGTTGATCTGATTATATTCTGTTCTTCTCTTACTATGTTTTGTAAAGTGTTCTTTGCTCTGTTTTGTCATCGATAAAGAATTTTCCCTCCAGCTTTTCACATTGATTATTTCGCTGGTGAAATTTGTGATAGCATACCTTATACTCTCTTTTGTTTTTAAGTCTATAACTCAATCCTTTGCTTTCTTGTTGTTTTTTTTTTCTCCCCGCCTAGTAAACTTGTCCTGAAACCCTCTGTCTGCAGGTTTATGCAGATAGATTGCAGTCTGAGCTTGGTGACTGAGATTGTATCAGCTCTTGGCCAAGTGTTGTACCATAACAGACATCTTTGGGTAGAAAGTAGAAGCAGTGGTGAGACAGACTTGGCAACGCAAACAACAATTTCAGAGAAATTTGATTCCTGTTGAGCTACCCTGGAAAGCTCCAAGCGATCTCTTTCACTGTTTGCCGAAATGAAATGTTTGCCGTGAGAAGCTGGTTCCCACAGCTAGTGTTTGCACTCGTTTCTCCTTTCCAAAGGACATCCCTTCACCAAATTCTAAACAACTTGTTTTATTTTTTATATGAGACTGTGGCTACCAATATCTCAGGATGGTTTGCTTTGGGAGGTGTTGCTGGGCAGCGAACAGCCCCTTAAACATGTTTATTTATAAAAGTAATAATTTGTGGATTGCACCTAGATGATAAGGGGTCTCCTCACCTCCAGGATTATAGGATCACATTTAACTAGGAATACTGATTTTTATTTTACTCTCTTAAGCAAGACAGTTACAGAGGCAAAAGCATAAATAGGAAGAGTTTGTTTTTTGGAGATCCTAGCCTTCAGCCATACTCTTCCTCTGCTGACTCTTTATCTCAGATCTATTTTTTCTAGGGTTCCAGTAACAAAGTACCACAAACAGGATGTCTTTAAATAGCAGAAATTTATTGTATCACATTCTGGAGGCTAGATGTCCAAAATCAAGGTGTTGGCAGAGTTGGTTCTTTCTGAGTCCTATGAGGGATGGACCTATTCGGGTCTGCCCTCCTTGGCTTGCAGATGGTGCTCTTTCTATGTCTCCACATCATCCTCCCTCTGTATGTATCTGTCTCTGTGTCCAAATTTCTCTCTTTTATAAGGACACATCTTATATTGGATTAGGGTCTACTTTACCTACATTACCTTAATTACATCTGCAATGACCTTATTTCCATATAAGGTGACATTCTGAGGTACTAGGATTAGGACTTCAACATAAGAGTTTGGGGTAAGGGGGGACACAATTCAACCTATAACATCAAATATCTAGTTTTTTCTTTCTCTCATTCCACCAAAATTTCTAGGGCATTTGAGATGGTGATGAATCCTGGCTTGAAGTGCTACATCTCCCAAGAGTACTTACATTCTCTTAAAGTCTTAAATTTTAATAAAACTGATGAAAGAGGACATTAGGTGAGAAAATTTTGTATTATTTAGTTTTTAATTGATTGATTGATTGATTGATTGATTGATTTTGCAGTGAAGGGGTAAGTGTAAAAGTTAGGGGATGTGGTACCTTCTAGGAGAATGTTAATATGTGGCCACTTGCCTATTTCACTCAAGCATCAGACTGTCCATAATAGGAGCTTTTGTTCAATGGCTTTAGGGAAGAATGTGCTATTTGGAAAGTACATATAAAGCAATACTTTTTAATGTGTAGACGTTGTATTCCCTGCCTCAGAATCATCATTTATCTTTTTTAAAGATTTATTTATTTATTTATTCATGAGAGAGAGAGAGAGAGAGAGAGGCAGAGGGAGAAGCAGGCTCCATGCCGGGAGCCTGACGTGGACTCGATTCCGGGTCTCCAGGTTCGCACCCTGGGCCAAAGGCAGGCGCTAAACTGCTGAGCCACCCAGGGATCCCCAGAATCATCATTTAAATTGCAAATTCCTGGGTCACACTATAGATTTAAGGAACCAAAATCTCTGTGTATGTTGTCTAGAACCTTTTTTTAAATAAGATTGTATTTATTTATTCATGAGAGACACAGAGAGAGACGCAGAGACAGAGGCAGAGGGAGAAGCAGGCTCCCTGTGGGAAGCCTGACGCAGGATTTGATCCTAGGACTCCGGGATCATGCTTGGAGCCAAAGGCAGATGCTCAACTGCTGAGCCACCTAGGCTTCCGTCTAACAAGGACCCCAATGAAGTTTGAAAACTTCGTGTTCACAAAATACGAAAAACAGATTATAAAAGAAAATTGTCTTGTTAATTAATAGGTGTACCGTGTACATATGTGAGCATGTAGATCAGTTTTCTCAATCTTTCACAAGTCCAGAGACTGGAATTGGGAATCAGGATCAACAAGGATTTGCTCATGACCCTCCGCTCAGCCAATGAGGCAGGAGAGAAAGTGCAAAGCTTTAAAGACATGATTTTCTTTCCTACATGTTCCTTTTCTTCAACGAAGAATCTGTGAAGTTGGCCTTCTGTCAAAAGAGAGAAGACCTTAATCCAGAAAAGGGAAATGGTTGAGTGCTGTCTCATTTGGAAGTGGAGATGCTCTTTTCCTAATCACCTCAGGCTTAAGAATCAGTACCATCACGGCATCTATGAGGTTGACAATACAAATTAACATGTATACCAACGACACCTTTTGAATTTAATTTTCCATTCAACGCGCACAAACAATATGTATTTGTTTTCTCTCTAGATAAAATTTCTTTATTTTTTGCTCTGGGGTGAGAAAAGATCCCTAAAACCCCCAAGTATTTAGGAAAAATAAAAAACAAGAAGCAATTTAGCAAAGATTAAAAGCAATTGTTCTGTTACCCTTGGCAACAGAATCTAGATGCAGCCAATCAGCAAAGTTGATATATTGTTTTGACACACGTGCACATATTTCTAACATAAATAGCAACAGAGACCTAATAACAGTAGGTTTTAAAGCTGGAAACTGATGTCATTTCAAATGTGTCAATCAAGGAGAATCTACGAAAGTGTTTTTTTCTATCAAGCTGACATTAAGTATATGCTGTACTGGCTTCGGAAGTGCGGGTAGACTTTTGTCAGGCCATCCCAGAGATGTTCCATCTGTAATTACACTCTTGCACCTTGGACTGTGTCCTTTAGCACATCACGGGGAAAAACAACAACAACAAACCTCTAATGAGAAAAAATTTGAGTCCTACGGTAAAATTCATGTGTTCACATCACCAAAGAAAGTGTGCTTATAAGAATGAACAAAATTAGACCAGAATTAGCTTGTTTATCCCTAAAATAGATGCACTTCTTTAGTTCTTATGTTTGTTGAATTTATGATCAACTTGTGCCAGTAAATTCTGCTATTTAAATTTTTTTAAGTCTTTCAAAAATTAGCATTTGGAGAGAACAATAGGAGAGAACAATAGTACTAGGCTGCCCAGAGGAGAATAAACAGGATGGTCGGGAGCCCAGTCCTGGGGACATTTACTGCACAGTATGAAAAGAGATGACTAGTGGATTAGAGTTCATCTGTCCCTGGATAGTACTAGTAGCTGTGTTATTTTTTTAAAAAAGCACAGGGTGATGTCTGGAAGTGTTGTATCACCATATTATACATCTGAAACTAATATAATGCTGCGTGTTAACCAACTGAAACTAATATAATGCTGTATGTTAACCAACTGGAAAACTTCAAAAAATTAATGAGCGTTTTTTAAAGGATGTGCACCGTGTCAAAGTTCTTTGCAGGCATTATCTCAGGTAATCCTTATGATAACTATAGGAGGCAGGAATTCCTATCTCCTTAAAGATGAGGAAACCTGTGTTATTTAGCCTAGCTCCTGTCATATGGCTGATCAAGTGTCAGAGCTGGGGTTTGAATACAGGTCTGCCTGTCTCCAAAACTTCCCCTTTCACTCCCAGATGAGATCAGTACCTCCTCCATGTCAGGAACCTCAGGATGCCAGTTACACATTTAAGAGCTGAATGGCATCCTTGCTTTGCCCCTCAACAGATGCTCGATCCTACTCCAATTATGTAACTTTTTTGAGCCTCCTTTTCTGACGGGTACAGAGAGTCTAATATCTATCTCTCAGATGTGGGAGTCATTGAGATAGTGTTTGATCAAGCTCTTGTGCTTGATAAGGGATCTCAATGGCTCTCAATAAAATGAGCTCCCTCTGCTTCTTTCTTTCTTTTTAAATGTCTGTCCAAAGTAGCAGATAGTGCAGTGCACACTGTAGATTGTTAATTTTTTGAAAACGACCAAAAAAGAGTAACTTTCAGTATCTAAATTACTAAGATTTTAATGCCTTAGCTAATCATCTTAAGATACAACTTCATGGCCAAATTCAAGCCTTGCTGTACAATAAGATTACCAGGGGAAGTTTGAAAACTACTAAATAGTGGGCTCTAGGAGATTTTAACTCACTCAATCCAGGGAAGGGAATAGGCATAGAAGTATATATCATTTGCCATATTTTTTTTTACAAAGGTGAAATTCATATAACATTAAATTAACCATTTGAAAGTGCACGATTCAGTGGCATTTAGTATATTCATAATGTTGTGCAACCACCACTTTTGTCTGGCTCCAATACATTTTCATCCCCCCCCCCGAAAGAAAATCCTGCATTTGTTAGTAGGTGCTTTCCATCGTTCTTTCCCCGGTGCCTGGCCACTATCAATCTATTCGCTGTCTCTATGGATTTACCTATTCTGGATATTTTGAATAAATGGAATCATTTGATATATGGCCTTTTGAGTTTGGCTTTTTGGTTTAGCACAATACTTTTGAAGTCTATCTATATTATATCATGTATCAGTACTTCATTCCTTTTCATGACTAAATGATATTCTGTTGTGTGGATACACCATGCTTTTTAAACATAGAAGTGTAGTTGATGCATAATGTGATATTAGTTTCATGTATACAATTTAGTGATGAAGCTAAGCTAGTCTATACATTACACAATGCTTACCAGGTAAGGGTGGTGGTTACCATCTGTCACCTTACAAAGTTATTACAATATTATTGTCTATATTCTTTATGCTGTATTTTTTATCCTCATGACTTGTTTATTTTATAACTGGAAGTTTGTATCTCTTAATCTCCTTCACTTATTTCTCCTATCCTCCCATGCTCCCTTTTCTTCTGGCAACCACCGGTTTGTTCTCTGTATGAGTCTGTTTCTGTTTTTTTGTTTGTACATTTGTTTCAAAAATTCCAGATATAGGGATGCCTGGGTGGCACAGTGGTTGAGCATCTGCCTTCTGCTCAGGGTGTGATCCTGGGGTTCCAGGATCGAGTCCCACATCGGACTCCCTGTAGGGAGCCTGCTTCTCCCTCTGCCTGTGTCTCTGCCTCTTTCTCTGTTTCTTATGAATAAATAAATAAACATCTTAACAAAATTCCAGATATAAATGAAATCATATAGTATTTGTCTTTCTCTGTCTGATTTATTTTACTTAGCATAATTTCCTATAGTCCACCCGTGTTGCCACAAATGACAAAATTTCATTCTTCTTTTACGGCTAAGTAATATTCCTGTGTGCGCACACTTGTGTGTGTGTGTGTGTGTGTGTGTGTACATCTTTATCCATTCATCTATTGATGGACACTTAGGTTGCTTCCATATCGTGGTTATTGTAGATAATGCTGCAATAAACATAAAGGTGCATAGAACTTTTTTGAATTAGTGTTTTTGTTTCCTTCGGGTAAATATCTAGCAGTGGAATTACTGGATCATATAGCATCTCTGTTTTTAGTTTAGTTTGTTTTGTTTTGTTTTGTTTTGAGAGAGAGAAAGAGAGTGCATGGTTGTGAGAGTCGGGGAAGGGCAAAGGAAGAGGGAGGGAGAGACTCTCAAGCAGACTCCAAGCTGAGCACAGAGCCTGACATGGGGCTCCATCTCACAACCCTGAGACCTGAGCTGAAATCACGAGTTGGACGCTCACCTGATTGAGGCAACCAGGTGTCCCTCTATTTTTAGTTTTTATGGGGAATCTCCATACTATGGAAACATAGTGTCTACAGCAATTTACATTCCCCTAGCAATGCATGAGTGCTCCCTTTTCTCCACATCTTCAACTAACACTTGTTATTTCTTGTCTTTTTTGATACTTGCCACTCTGACTGGTGATAGTGGAGGTGATACCTCATTGTAGTTTTGATTTGCATTCCCTTGATAATTAGCAATGTTGAATATCTTTTCATGTGTCTCTTTTGGAATGTCCTCTTTGGAAAAATGTCTATTTAGGTCCTCTGCCCATTTTTAAATGATTGTTTTTTTTGGAGTAGAGCTGTATGAATTCTTTATATATTTTGGATATTAACCCCTTTTCAGATATACCATTTGAAAATACCTTCTTCCATTCAGTAGGTTGCCTTTTCATTTTGTTGATGGTTTCCTTCACTGAATACACCATAATTTGTTTACCCATTCATCCATTAAGGGATACATTTAAAATGTTTCTACCTTTAGGCTATTGTGAATAGTGTTTCTATGAACAGGCATGGGCATGTATTTGTTTGAATACCTGTTTTTGATCTTTTTGCATATATTCCTGAGAGTAGCTTTGCTGGATCATATGATAATTCTAATGTTTAACTCTTTAAGAAAACTGCCAACTATTTTCCATAGCACTGAATGAACTATCTTGTATTTCACCAGCAATGTACAAGGGCTTCAATTTCTCTACATCCTTGCCAACACTTGTTTTATTTTTATTTTAACATCCTAGTGGTATGAAATTGTACAGTGGTACTTCACTGTGGTTTTTTGCTTTTTTTTGTTTTGTTTTGTTTTTTATTTTCACTGTGGTTTTGGTTTGCATTTACCTAATGACTAATAAGCATCTTTTCATTTGTTTTTTGGCCATTTGTATATCTCTTCTGGAGAAGACACTTTATTCAAGTGTTTTATCAAGCATCTATATTTTCCTAAGATGCCACCCCTTCCTGAAGGTGATTTCTAATGTGCAAAGGTTGAGAATTACTGATGTGAGGAAAAGTAAAGAGCAAACAAGAAAGAGATATCAGTGGTTCTTACTGTATTTGTCATTTGCACATGGATAGGCAAGCATTGGGGGTAATGATATCAACTTAATGGTCTTTTGAAAGCTTCTACTCTACCTGAAGAATTCAAATAAAAAGTACAAGATTGTATAAATGTGATCAGTATATATCTCATATCTTCAAGATGGTATTAAAAGGTACTTCTAAAAGGCCTAATCTTATGTTTGATATTTGGATAAAATATCATTTGTGTCTTAAATATCTGTCCCAGGGAGGCAAAAAAGGTTTCACTCTGTAGCTACTTTTTATAAGTAGGGTACAGGTTTTTGCATGTTTAAGAAATTATGACAAGAAAAGGATAATAATTGATCTGAATGCTATAGTCAGCTTTTAAATTAAGAAAAAAATGTAAGTTAACTATATCCCTGGCCACCAGTGTTCTCCCCTTACCCTTTTCCTTCTCTTTCTCTCTTTCTCTGGTAAACCATAAAACATGGAAAATAAACAGATAAACAGATGTTGATCTGATTCTTATGTTCTACGAAGTTGCCCACATGGTTATTGTTGTCAGCTTATCTTAGTGTTAAAGTTTTGAAATGCTTGTCCTGAAATTTCCATGTCAGAGAAATGAAAAAAAAATCAAACAGGTAACAGATGTCTAGATATGTATCATTCATTTTCCAGCATAGAAAGGAGTACTTACAGCACAGGGAATGATGCTTTCTTGAATGAAAATGTCTTCATTGGAACTTGACCTTAACTATATGTACCTCTGCTGTCAGGATGTGCTGTAGGCTGGGATCTCCAGGGCACTGACCCTGAGTAACACTCGGAAAAAAGAAACGGCAAAGCAGGAGTGGGCAAGGGGATGTTACTGTTGGCCTGAGAAGGTCTCTGCCAACCCCGCACTAGAGCTCTGAAACACACTGTCCATTAGAGGAGTCCTATGTTGGTCTGTGTCTGCCTGGTCCAGGCCTTGCTCCGTTGTTTGGCCAAGGGACCCTGGAATGAAAAGTGACTTTAACTCCAAAGCTGAGGCTGGTCCCAAAGACACTTACTGCTGGAAGCTGTCACCTCCCCACACTGACCACAACTGGGTACCAACCACTTTCCCAAAAAGGGTTCTGAGTGATGCATCTTTCTGCTTATCACACAAACTTATTTGTTTGCCCATCATAGCTCACATGAGTAACTGTAGTTAGGAAGCAACAAAATTCCTTACCTCTAACGTAGTCTCTTCATTAGCTGGTAGATTTTTAATAAATATACTGGAAGTTTCTCAGAACAACACAGCTCCATTCCCAGTGGAATTTAACCCGGTATTTGATGCACATATTTTAGGCTCATCATTTTCAGAGCTAATTCCAATACCAAAGTCCTATTAGAACGCAATGCCATCTCCTAGATCTGGAAAGAAAAAGCTTAGAGCAGTATCTGGTCCAGAGTAGGTGATCAGTAACAGTTTGTTAAATGAATGAATGAGCTCAATTACATAATGAATTATAGCAAGACTTTTTTGAATGTTGCTTTAGTGCCATGGGGTAGAGTGGTAGCAGAATTATTAATGCCAGGATGCCAGAACCAAGTCCATCTTTTAGTCTCTTAAAAGTTATAAACTATTTTGAGATCTTTGGTTTGTTTCAAATATTTGGACCATGGCAAAAAACCCAAATTCAAAATGTGTTTTGCAGGAGAATTTTCCACTTACTGGTAAACATGTAAACATGGTAAACATGTTCCATTATTTAATTTACACTTGACTATAAGATGGTTGTTTTGTAAGAACCTGTTGTGTCTTTGGCATTTTTCATCCTTTTTTTTTTTTTTTTTAGAAGTAGGAAGTCCTGGTTAAGGCAGAACTAAAACTCATCAACCTGAAAACCTGGGCTGAAAATGCAACGGAGGATCCTGGGTTGGTTGGGGCTCTAAAGTGGGCCAGATGATACATTCTTTTTCTGGTTCCCATTCTTGCCTCCTTGGGCTGTGGGTCTCTATTAAGATTGTGTAGACATTGTATGAGTCCACAGGATCTCTCTTCTCAGTCTGTTTAGTGGGATAAACCCTGTGGCAGTCAGAATAGCTGCCCATGGCCTGACTTATGTTCTGTCTCAGGAGGAGGACGGGAGGGAGGACTCCAAATTGCAGAGGTCTCTTTGCAGTCAGTAGTGGTGTGAAAATTCCAGGGTCCAAAAGAATAGTCCTATTCCTAAGGAACTTGAAAAGAAAGAAAGAAAAGTGAAATACTGGTCCCTGGGTCTACACTTCGCCAAACAGCCTCTTCTGAAGTGTAGCCACTTCTTTCAAGGATGTCCTAGGGCAAGAGAAAAAAGTCATGGATGTGCCTCACTAAAAATTAAGGCTTATTTAACTATATGGGAAGGAAGAGAAGAGCAATTAAGTATAATTTCCAGATCTTTCTATAAAGATGTCTGTACATGGTCCACAGATCCTTACATGGTCATGGCAAATTTTCTTCACCAACATAAAAGGATTTGAAAAAAACTGTATTATTTAAAAATGTTCACAGTTGAACTTAACATACAATTGAGCGCTTGGCTGGGCATTGTCCTAAATTCACAGCCTTCTAAACCAATTCTATGACATGGGGCTGCAGCTCATTCCCCCATCTTAAGAAAATGGTGTTCCGTAATTTTTCGTCACTTGGATTTTGAAGAAGTTTTGAACAGTTCCTTTTCTTGGCTTGTACACTGCTTTTCTCTTCTGTGAGTGACAAATTTGGCAACTGATACTGTTTGGAGTCTGCTGAGGTGGTGACATCACAGCAATGTATTTATAAGGACATGACAAATATTTCCCATTGGAAATGGCCTAGCTCACCTGTTCATGTGACTCCTTGTGTCCACATAATCCCAAAAACTGAGGCTGGCAGTACTCAGTGGTATGGACAGAGTTGCTTACTTGCAACAATTACAAAGATACCAACATGAAAATAATTGAGGATTCAGTGCAATGTGGCTTGCCTTGTATTGAGAATTAAATGAGTTAAACAGGTCATCACTTGTATTTTTTATTTCTTCTATTTTTTTCCACTAGAGTTTCCATTTGCAAATTTTTGAGGGGGATGTTGGCAAGGAGGAGTTAGGCAGATAAATCCCTCCTCTCACCTTGATGAGCTTTCTTCTGTCTCTCAGGCACAAAGCCAGAAATGATGTGGATAGAGGTAGAAATCTCAATCTCCTTCCCAAGGCCAGAAGGAAATGTATGAGAGTGTATGCAGATGCTATTTGAAAAATTGATATGAAAGAGAGAAAGAGAGAGAGAGAGAGAGATAACATATATATAAATAGGAGACTGAGCCTTGAGAGTCAGACCAGTCTTTGCTTTCCCCTGTTTTAGCACTGCCTTCCACAATGAAGAGAATTAACACAATGGAATGTATTAGACAGAGAAGCAGAGCTACAGAATTAAACACTTAATGTTCTTTTAATCATTAATAGACATTCCATGTGTTGCCTGGCCTTCTAGGAAGTAACTGGAAATATCAGCTGAAAGTCTGGTTGGATGGCCTTGAAGTCTTTCTGAAGAATCTATAAAGATTTCAATCTTTCTACAATCAAGATAACTCTGTAAAACCAATTGGAAATACATATACAGAGGAAACACAAATGTCTTTCACATATATTTTTAGATTGAATAAACCATCAATCTGGGTTCCTATAACATTATTTTTAAAGCTAAAATTTGAGGCAGGATAAATTCTCTTGTATTTTATTCCACAGATGTTTATATAGTTGGGGGTAAGAAAATCAAATTTATAAGTCAATGATCCTTTCCTTTGAGTATCTAAAGTGTTACCAGTGATCAGAATAAATGCAGAAGAGTTTAAGTCAGATATATCATTGTGGTAAAGTGATAACCAGAAAGGTAGAATTGCCACCATCTGAAAAGTAAAGTTCCACATTTCTTCTTCAGAATTGTGGAGGCCCTGGGACATGCATAAATAGCAAGTATTATCTGCACAGTGAATAATAAGAGAATGACTACTGTTTTGGTGGGGGGATCCTTTTTTCATATTGAAAAGAGTTTGCATATTGGAAATAGTGGGTATCACTGGTACTCTTTCAAACACCTGTTGCTTGATCATCATCACTACAGCCAATGGGCCAACTGAAACATCGCATTGGGTTCTAAAGGTACCTTCTATGCATCACTCTTTTTAATTTTCCCCTAGTTATTGGTGAAATGACTCTCAAATATATTTTATCAAAACTCCTTTGTATTGACCATAAAGCAACTGTATGTCACACCTTGAACATTCATATTGCACATTAAATCTTTCTTCAGCTTAATAAGTAACTGAAATAGATACTCAAAAGATAAGTCCCAATTGCCAGAGAAGACAACAAATATTAGTTACCTCTTTTAAAAAGATTCTTTATGGAAATAAAAGCAAAAATAAACTATTGGGACAGTACAAAATAAAAAGCTTCTATATACCAAGAGAAATAATCAACAAAACTAAAAGGTTGAATGGAAGAAGATATTTGCAAATGACATATCTGAAAATGGTTACTATCCAAATTATATTAAAAACTGATACAACTCAACAATTAATCCAATTTAAAAATGGAAGAAGACGTGAGGATGAACAGACATTTCCCCAAAGAAGACATCCAGATGGCCAACGGACACATTAAAAGATGCTCACCATCACTCATCATTAGGGAATTGCAAATCAAAAGTACAATGAGGTATCACCTCACACCTGTCAGAATGACTAAAATCAACAACACAAGAGACAAGTGTTGGCGAGGATGTGGAGAAAAATGAGCCCTTGTGACCCTGTTGGTGAGAATGTAAACTGGTACAGCCATTGTAGAAAACTGTAGAATTTCCTCAAAAAGTTAAAAATAGAACTACCCTATGGTCCAGTAATCACACTACTGGGTATTTACCCCAAAGCACAAAAATACTAATTTGAAGAGATACATGTAATCCTAGGTTTACTGTAGCATAGCATTATTTATAATAGCCAAGATATGGAAGCAACCCAAGTGTCCATTGATAGACGAATGGATAAAGAAGATGTGGAATATGAATATTGTAATATTAGTCAACTGTAAAAAGGAATAAAATTTTGCCATTTTGCAACAACATGGATGCATCCAGAGAGTATAGTGCTAAGTGAAATAAATCAGAGAAAGACAAATACCATATGATTTAAAAACCAAAACAAATGAGCAAAGGAGAAAAAAGAGAGAGGGAGAAACAAACCAAGAAAGAGACTCTTACCTATGGAGAACAAACTGATGGTTACCAGAGGGGTGATGGGTGGGAAATGGGTAAAATAAGTAAAGGGGATTAAGAGTATATTTAACACGATGAGCACTGAGGAGTGTACAACATTGTTGAATCACTATATTGTACACCTGAAACTAATGTAACACTGTATGTTAACTATACTGGAATTAAAATAAAAGACAATAAAAACAAAAAAGTTTCTTTAGTTTCACAAATCTCATTCACTTGTTAAGTTTAGACCTTGACCTACAGTTTCATCCATAGCTGCTCTTTTGGAAAACTCATTACTTTTTTAAAAAGTCATCATATGATATGTCATTTAATATATATATTATATATAATATATATACACACACATAAAAATGTATATATATGTATATATACATATATACACATAAAATATGTATATATATAAAATCTTTTTTTTATAAAATCTTATGTGTCATTATATCCTATATGTATCATCTTAGAATATTGTCAATATATTATGCTGATTTTATTAATTTTCCTGTGAAGAAAAGGGGTGGCGTCAATAAAGAAAACTCCATGGGTTGTTTTAATTCTGGACTTGTCAGTAAATAGTTCTCGTCATCTCTTAGAATCACATGCTCTTTCCAATCTGTGTGCCCTTCCTCTTGTGTTTCCCACTCAGGATATTTTTTCTTCTTCTTTTCTATCATATTTTAATATCACTTCTTTAAAACAAGCTTAAGGCTCACTAAAACCTATGACTTTTCCTGATTAATCTTAAGAGGCCCTTGTCACTCCCAACTTTACTCCAATTCCTGTAAACATACCCAAGTAAATGTTTCTGTTAGTTTTGGCTATATTGATTTCGTCTTCCAGGGGAGTAGAACCAAAACAAATAGTGACTCTTTAGTGGAGACAAACTTAACCAAAAATATATGAACATTATTCCTGACAACCACTAGAATGTAGGTGCTTTGAAGGCAGGGATCTTTGTTTTGTTTGTAGCTGATCCAGGGTTCCTGGAACACAGTACATGTTTAATAAATACTGGTTGAATAAATGAATAGCCAAGAGTCCAAGGATGCTGTCAACTCTAATTGTTCTCAGAGATCATCCTCCAGCAGAATCTCCTCGGACCTGTAAGAATCACATGTAACCCTTTCACCTTCATTTTTCCATTTGTGGAATAGTGATTATGATCAGCTACATGGAAATTACTTGCTCATTGTGCAAGCTTTAATGATAAAATCCTCCAAGCTAATGTTCTACATGCAAAATTCCCCACTCTAAAATAAAAATGCTTCTGGGACAGAGAGTAGCCACTTCTGGTTTTGACCAGAGTTAGGATGGTCAGGGAGCACCAGCATCCTATGTATTCTAAGTCACAGTTTTGAGCTGAAGTCACTGACTGGTATTACCAGCTTTTTATTATCTGAATAACTGATGAATACAATTTGTTTTTCTTTCTGAAGGTTGTGCTTTTGAAAGGAGGACAAGCAAAGATTTATCCTTAGGTTAAAAGAAACTGCAGAATTATGGCCTGTAAAATACATCTCTTTTTCCATTAAGGGATGTGGGGGTCTTGGCAGTTAGGAGATGGTGCTTCCTCAGCATATGATGCCTTTGGAAATAGTTGGGCGAGAAATGGCTGTGAGTTCACACCTGTAAGATTCCTCCTTCCTTCAATCCCCATAACTAATTTCTCAACTTATAATTGTGTTTGAATTAACCGAAATAAACCACAAAGCAACTGCTTGTCGGGAGTTGCTATATCCATCGGAGGAGGCACGTATTAAATGAGCCAGGTGACAGGGAAGAATGGGAGCTACGCTCTGGAGACCTGGTTGCCTGAAATCTATAAAACGTGTCAGTTATTTAGGGGATTCTCAGCAAAGACAAGAGAGGGGGAAAGGGGGAAGTGTTCAGGTTGCATATCTGGGCGGAGTCCCTTCTACCCTAAACCCAACACTCTGAGAACTGAAATTTGGCCCCTTTGTAAGATTAGGCTTCCCAAATTAGCTGTCTTTGGTGACAGCAAAAATACCTGCCTGTCCCCTTAAGCAAGACTCTCCACCTGAGTGAGAAACCAGAAGCATGGCCCAAGCCCAGAACAGGTGTTTAACGGGGAAGCTGAAAGGCAGCAGGCTTCCACACGTAGAACCTTTGAGAACATTGCTGTAGGGATTTGGCTGCATGATAAGCTTTTATTACTGTTAAGCAAAATTAAAGGCAGATTCTATAATACTAGCAGAGAAGCTGACAGGGGCATATTTCCTAGCCCACTCGGAAATCCTGAGTTTTGTTGTGTTTTTAGAAGGCGGGCATCTTTTACTGCCATCAAAACCTCTGGTGAGAAAGAATGTTTTGTTTTATTTTATTTTATTTTATTTTATTTTATTTATTTTATTTTATTTTATTTATTTTATTTTATTCTATTCTTTTTTTTTATTTTATTCTATTCTTTTGAGAAATGATGTTTAAGTTTTAATTTGTCAACATGTTTCCAAATATATTGCTGTTTTTCTTCCCTTTTCTGGGCAACATGTTTAAATATAAACTATTAGTGTTTTCTAAATCATATGTGTAATGTTGGGGCAACCTCTCATTTATGGTCTTATTTTATTCACAAAGTGCCTGTATGAGGTAAGCAGGCAAAGGATCACTATGATGCCTATTTGATGGAGGAGTACAAGGGAGAAAAAGGACTTTATGTTCCTTTTGCCGAGAGTTTTGTTTTGAGAAAACAAATATCATCCCTTTTTAAAAACTAGTTATTGTCAAAAGGCAAATTAGAAAATCCCAGGAAGGAAGCTATAATTTTTCTTCCACTTCAATCTGAATCGGATCTTCACAATGTTTTGTTTTCACAGCCCCCTATTATTTTCCTCTATAACTTAGCCCAGGGCAGACGTAGGTATTTATTGATGTGAATTGTTCAGTTTCTTCAGACTGTCAGTTCCATGAGGGCAAGCATGGTGTGTTTTTACTGTTTACCCAGCACCCTGCTACGCATACAGTAGGTGCTCAAGAAATTTCTCTTTAAGACTATATGCTTAATGAGTAAACAACAGCCATACATTAATTTGTATTTGAAAGCATCAAAGAGCAAGGATATGGAGACATTAGGGTGAATTAACTGAAGTGGAAAAGAAATAAAAACCCCTCCTATTTGCTTGAGATCATTATAGTTGGATGAACAGATCATATTATATATGTCTTTTCATTTTCTCCTTTGACTTTGTCATTATTTAAGAACAGAAATGAGGACTAAGCAGGAGCATGCATAGGAACTGGGGTGGCTCTGAAGGAGTCATAAGCAGGACATTTAGAGCTGCTCTGTGAGTGAGTTAAAACCTAGGGTGTCTGTATGCAAGGGCTTCGAATGTCCTGATAAGCTCCACAGTTGTGTGCTGACTTGAGTGAAGAGCTTCGAAGTGAATTTAAGGCAGCATCCTACTATTCTACTTGAGTACAGAGAGAAGCCGCCGTGGACTGTGGAGGCAGGAACAAGAGTAGAGTCAGGAATGGACTCTGTGGAAGAGATTTAAATACAAAGTGTACTTCCTATGGTTGCCCCCAGCTCTTTGCAGGCAGTGTAGCCTTGATGAAGTCACTAAGCCACTCTGGGCCAACATTTCAGTGCGTGAATTGGAAAAAAAATTACATTTTATTATATTTTCCTGCACTGAAATCTATCGATTTGTTATTTCTCCAAGTTTTACTTTACATTATGTCTTTCCTAGAAATTGAGTTCTTGTATTTTTAATGTTTTCACTTACTTGTTTTAATAAAAACTGTTTTTGGGCACCTGGGTGGCTCAGTGGTTGAGCATCTGCCTTTGGCTCAGGTCGTGATCCCCAGGGTCGTGGGATGGAGTCCTGCATCAGGCTTCCTGCTGGGAGCCTGGTTCTCCCTCTGGCTATGCCTCTGCCTCTCTCTGTGTCTCTCGTGAGTAAATAAATAAAATAACTTTATAAATAAATAAATAAATAAATAAATAAATAAATAAATAAATAAATAAAAATAACTGGGGGTAAAATTCTGTGTTTCGTTGTGCTTGACACCTGTAGGAAGCCTAGTGCTGTTTGGACCATAAGACTATGGCTTTTGGGATTAAGAGTCTACCTCACTGTTTCTTATCCTAAATGCAAATAAATGCATATAGAGAAAGAGCCTTGTAATCCAGATAAGCACAGTAGTGCTATAAATTCCAGGCAGATATTTATGAAAGCGCTTGCCCTTCATCACACAATAGGTTGGTCTCCTTATCCAAGCCTATGGCTCTTCTAATTGTCTAATAATAAGATTGCACTGCTCCCCAATATTTGGAAAAGAGTTGATGCACTTTATGAAATACTGAATTGCTATTAGGGACAGCTTTGGTTTGGTTCTCCTCAGGAGAAATAATTTTGGATATTTTGATACAACAGGGTATTAGCAGTTGGAATGGGTTAGGTCTGGGAGACTGGCCAAGAGTCTGTCCAGGACCACAGGTCAAATGGGCTATAAGTTGAGTCCAACCAAGAGAAGAGGAGAATGCCAGAATAGTGTGCAGGTTGCAGGTTGGGCAGCCAGAAAGCCATTCCATTCATTCAGTAAGTATTTAATAAGCATTTCCTGCATGGACAGCATTCCAGATCACCAGGGCCTTTACAGAGAACTCTGTGACGACTTAATTGTATTGTAATCATTTCTGTCCCTGTTAATCTCCTCTAGTTATCTGGAATCTGTGAGAGCAGGGACTGGCTCCTCTCTGTAACATCCCCCCTTGTCTGTCATTGGCTCATGTACAGTGCCTGGCACATCGTAGGTGACTGTCTACAGTACTAAACAAATGCTCATGATGGTTTATGTAACCATTACTGCTTTTGTCTTTACTATTATTATATGAAGGAACAACTGTGTAACTTACTGGTAAGTCATGAATTTTAATTGCCCTAGCAACCAATGTAGAAAAAATACCAAGGGGGAACAGGATATAATTAATTAATGAAGTGTTGTTTGATCTTACTCAAAAATACACTTGCCTTTATTAAACAATGAAACTTGGATTCTAACACCTATGTAAATATTGATAAAATATTCTCTTCAGTAAATTGTCTATGGAAGGATTAACAAAGATATGCACTGGGACTGACCTGTGTGTTTGAAAACTTTAGCTCTTTACATTGCAGTTTCCTAAAATCCAAGATTCAGGAATATTCTATTCTGTTGCCTAGTGGAAAATTTCAGGGACCCTGCCATGTGATCTTACAACCCTCCTAGCTATCTTGAAACCTTACAAATTAATCCATATCTTCCTGTTGTTCATTTTATGGCTTTGCTATATGCATCAAAATCATTTCCAGCACCACGCCAACCTTCTCAGTATGTTTAAAATTGAAAGGATTGAGAACAAGCTTAATGTCCTCTTCTTGGAAGTCATATAAATTCCTAACATAAAAAAAATTGACGTATGACCCATAAGAATATATAACAAGAGTTTTGTGGGGCCTTTTCCTTTTCCCATTTGTAAAATAATTTATACACATACACTCATAATAAACATTTTATAAATACCTTTAGGGTCCCCCCCCTCAAGAAATCCTGTTTATAAGGACATTGCTGTTGAAGGTAAATAATGATACAATTTTGGTCTTTATGATTCCAAACACTGGTAATGTTTTTTCCAGGGCCTTTCCACGGTGCGGCTAATCCTCTAGCATCCTCGCCATCTTAGGCTAGTTGCTGTTCATGTCCACAAGAGATGAGTGGCAATACCATTATAGGATTCCCTAACAAAAGACTTCCACAATCATTTTCTAGCATCTTGGAGATTGACAAGGTCCCCTCCTGTTTCCCAAGCCCATTTCCCCCCTTATTCCTGGTGATTTCTTTTCTTATACACCAGAAAGAAAGCACCTCGCTGAGTGGTGACCTCTCTGGCTACATGGATACCTGCTAGAAACAACAAACCTCACGTGCTAAAACCTTTCCTTGATGTGTTGGGATTGGCACGATGGTTCCTGTTTGATATACTGGGCTGCTTGGAGCTGCCTTTAAAAAAATCAATCCATATTAAAAATAAAAGTTCCTTTTGAAAATTACTCTTCCTATTTCTTTGGGGCGGTTGTGCCACAAACCAGCTAAAAGTGCTGAAAAGTGTCATATAATAAAGCCACCGGGACTCTGACAAGCCAGGGAAGGAGAACGTGTCTTGAGTAATTATAACACTTCCAGTTTTCAATCGATGATTCAGTTTATCAGTAATTTCTGGTTGGTTTTCTTGTCGAGAAGACTTAAAACTTTTAAAAGATTTTTGAGATGCCAATTTTAATCCTCTGTGCAGTTTCTTTCAAATTGGTAAGTATTTATGCTTTTTTTTTTTTTTCTGTTTTAGAACAGTGTGGGAAATAATTGCCTATGAACTCATCATGGGGAGGGACTATTCATTCTCAGGGTTAATGACAATTCCTCTAACACTTTATCTCCTTTCCTTTTACCAGTCGCTTTTGCTAGTAGATTTTCTGTTTCATTTTACGTGTAGAGTAAATAATATCTAGCAGAGTAAATAATTTTAGAAAAAGAACATACATTTTTAAAAGGGAGTACAGTCTTTTGAAAAACAAAATAACGAGGGGAATTTTTAAATAAATAATCTTTTGTTTCTGTCTTCAGCTAGAGAGAACCCCCAGTGGCATGTGTTTCTTAAACACATACAGTAATCATATAGATACATATGTGCATGTTTATATACAGACTCTAGTACACATACATACACTTTTTTTCATGTTTTTAAAACTGTCCTTGAAGCATTCTTCACATGACTCAGTTCAAATAGGAGCATGCCAGGTGTGATGGCTCATAGTTCATTGATGAGGTGGTTTGGGCAAACAGCCAAATGAGAGAGGGTAACTAATGGTGAGCAGGTGTGTTGGTTTAATAGGCCGGCTAGAGGCTCTAACTTGAGTAAAGTTGTTGCAGTGCTGTAACCACAGCTAAAATATGGTTGCTTTTTCTTTCACAACCCAGTGAATATATGGGAACATGAGTACCATTCCTCCTGTAGACCCAAAGGATTAAGACAAATTTAAGGTAGGATTTGAAAAATCTAGAAAAGCCTTTACTTGAATAAAGGAATGTTCCTATCAGCCTAAAGTATTAAGGTTTTTTTTTTTTTTTTTTTTAAAGAACTTCATGATTGCACAGAGATTGACGAACCGTTTCACAGATTTATAACGAGATTTAAGCAGTAATCAATTCTCCACTCCAACTTGCTCAAGGTTTCCCATAAACCAAATTCTCCACATTGGTTTGACTTTAGCTCCTCCAGTCCCCTATTCTGATCTGCTCCAGGTTAAATGAGATGCCTTTATCCTCGAAGTGTGTTCATCTCTATCCCTTACCACGTGGCTACCCTTGCCGAATGCCTCTGCTGTATCCAAATTCTGTGGTCTCTGCCATGAGGTCTTGTGGTGTGGTGCAAGGAGCATGGTGTGGTGCAAGGAGCATGGTCCCACGAAGTCAGACAGACCTGGGTTTAAATCTTGGCTCCTCTATTTTCTAGCTACGTGACACTGAGACTATTTAATTATTCTGAACCTCAGTCTTCCCATCTGTAAACCAAGGACGATGACAATGACTGCTCCTTTCTTAGTTGAGACTCACTATAATAATACTAGGTGTCATTTATTGAGAGCTCATGTGTCAGTCTAATCCTTACAATAATCAATCAGGGTAGCTATTTTAATACCCATTTTACAGATGAGAAAACTGAAGCTCAGAGAGATTAAGAACCTTCCCTCAGCTCACAGAGCTAGAAATAGGCAGCAGTAGTCTTCAAATCTAGTGTTTGTTTGTGTTAACTATTCCACAGCTAATATTTTTTTTCATCTGTGGTATTTTTCTTCACCTTAACTTAATTTATGTAAAGTATTCAGAACATAGCAGGCACTAAAGTTTTTCTTATTGCCATTTTTCTCAAACTTGCTATCTTTTAGTTAATTTCTCTACATTTTGGTGTTAGCTTTAGTTAATATATAAATATATATATCAATATAAGCTATAAGTATTTTTCAGTTAATTATCTTACGTCCAGTTAATGTATCTTACATTTCTGTGCGGCTGGCTTTATCCCTAGACAAAGTAGGAGGCTGCTGGTGAGGTGTGATTTTTGGGAGATTCTTTCCAAAATCCTTATGCTTTGTCTTTGGAAGTGGTGCAGTGCCTTTCATTCTATGATTAATATGTGCTTAAAGATGCAAAGTCCCAGAGAATACTTTGAAATCAAAGCATTCATTCAAACTAACATTTATTGAGTACCCAGTAGGTATCAGGAACTGCTGTAGTCAAGGGACATATTAGGCAAGTAAGATGAGTTTCCTTCTGCTCTGATAATTCTAATTCAATGTAAGGTGGAAACTGCTTGCAGCTGCACCATCTGATAGGGTAGCATGAGCCGCACATTGCTACTCAGCACCTGACCTGCAGCTAGACCACACTCAGATGTACCAAAAGTGTAAAATTCACGCTGGATTTCAAAGACTTACTAGGAAGAAATCATGTAAAATATCTCATTAATAATTCTTGTAATGATTACATGTGGAATGAGAATTTTTTTTACATTGGATTAAAAATATACTATTAAAACAAATTTTGTCTGCTTTTTTTAATATGGCTACTGAAAAATTTCATATTCCACATGTGGCTCACATTGCAGCTTGTGTTATATTTCTATTAGAGAGGGCTGGCCTGCAGTAATTGGGGAGGGTTTCAGAGGGGATGAGTTAGAAATTACCATGTGTATGTATTTTATTTTACAAAAATTGGATCATGCTGGTAGTAACTGGTTTGTAATTATATTTTTCTCCACTTAATAATATGTATGGATGTCATTCTGTGGTCGGTCGTGGTTCATCATACAGATGGCTCATAATTTATTTAACTTAGATCTGTGAACAGTTATGGATTTGAGGGGCCTACAAGAAGTAGAAGGTTTAAAACTTTGGGATAGAATGTAGGATGTCTCAAGTAGAGGAGATCTAAAAGTCTCTGGGGTCAAATGCCTCATTTGAGAGATGAGCAAAGTGAGAGCCACACATCATCAGATGATGAGTGACTTTCTTTTCCCCCCCTTTTTTTTTAAAGCTAACACTTGAAGATTCCTGTGTACCATACCCTGTGCTAAGCATCTTCTTCATTTGATCCAGTCTTCATGGTAACTTATTAGGTAGGTATTAGTGTTATTTCTATTCAACAAATGAGGAAACTGAGGCCTGTGGGGGGTGGGTGTGTCTCACTTCACTCAATGCCTCTGGCAGCACCTCTTCTTTTGGAGGAACTTGGCAGGAATCTCCAAGTCCAGTGAAGAGTGCTCTTTGGAAGGCTTAATTGGGAAATCTTTGACACAACCTTTTGAAATCTTCTATCATATACATATAATGGCCTCTTGTTTCTTCTAGAAAAATGCCAGAAGTTGGACAGTATTCCAAAAGAGATGGAGTCCACTCCTTTATGATTTTGCTGCCATTCAGAGAACAGAACTCTGGTCTTGGCCTTCCTTATGTAAGGAAGCTTACAATGTAAGCTTCCTTACAATGCTGTCTCCTATCCTTGTGCTTTCTAAAGCCACATATTGCATCTCTTTCTGTAATATCTTAGCATCATGCCAGGAAGAGTATAATTGCGACTTCAAGCCCAGTTTTGGTCTTCAAAGATGAAATCGCTCACATTAAAAAACAAAAAAACAAAACAAAAAAAACCCACCCCCCCCCACACACACTTTTTCTCACTTTTGTTTGTTTGTTTGTTTGTTTGTTTCTGACAAGCTTTATGAAGACTCCAGCTACCTGCTTTTCTTCAGGACAAATAAAGTCCATTCATCCTTTGAACCCATCATATGTGACATGGCATACAGGCTTCCCACCATCCTGCCCCCCGGGCGCTTTCCAGTTTATCAAGAGCCTCTTAAACTGTAACACTGCAAAGTGAGTGTAACATGGCAGGAGTTGTCTGGCCAGCAAAGGGCGAAGCAAGGCTCTGGGTTCAGAGCAAAGGCCCCCACTCTCTCTTACACAGGCTGCAAGCCAGGTATCCCCCATCAGGCACGGGGACACTTGGTCTTGACCTGAGCTTTGCAGTGGGGTGCTCCCTTTTCACTTAGAACCTCAAAGCTTGCCCTCAAATTTAGAAAATGTCCACTTTGAACATGGAGACTCGAAAACGAATATTTATGCCAATATTATGTCAAGCCTGTGACATTTTGCCTCACCCTTACACTGGCAGATCTTCGCTATTGCATTCCAGTGGCTAAGCTAGAAGCAAATGTGTGTAGAATGGAGAGATACGGTATTACATAAAAACAGATATTACCTGCACTGTCTCACAGTGGCAGTTCTGAGACTTGAACCAAATTGATTTTATTTCAGCCAGAACTTTTAACCACTGCACCAGCAGTTGCCAGGCTTTTAGATTTAATGAACTAGTATTTTTTTAATGAAAAAACACAGGAGTACTCACATTGTATTTTGGCAATAAAACAACAAATATTGCTACTACTTCTATCACTGCCTTATAATCATCATTTCATAAAGACAAGAAAAGGTAAGAAGTATTAAAATTTTAAAAAATGAATAAATGTAGTTTAATTTTAAAAAATCACCTCATTTCATTGCTTAGATTTCTCAGATTTTACTGTGGAGTGCTGAAAACAGGGACACAGGTATTGAGCTGGGGCTGGTATTGGGGAACAGTGTGGCACTCCACAGGAGGAACTCAGTGCATGCAAAGTTAGCTGCTGAATCATGACCAAGTTCAGATTGCCAGATTCCCCTGCAGGTTCTTTATGTGCGGCAAAGAAGTACCAGCCAGCCCTTGTTGCTGTTGTCCTGGTTAATGTAATGTCCTTTACTCCATGGGTACCTCATCGCACCTGATCTGTTTGGGGCAGCCTTGTCCATGTACTATGTATCATTCAGCCCTGGAGATGGACAATTGTTTTTCCATCTTGATTACTCTAGAAGGCCATAAAGCATCAAGGTAGAGTCGTTGGCCATGAAGAAGCTCATTCCATTGTGCTGCCTTTGTATTTTGGAGCAGGCTGATGAGACAGACATGCTGCTTTGCCATCACTATGTCAACTCTGCTTTTATTTTTTTTTATTTTTATTTTTTTAAATTTATTTATGATAGTCACACACAGAGAGAGAGAGAGAGAGAGAGAGAGGCAGAGACACAAGCAGAGGGAGAAGCAGGCTCCATGCACCGGGAGCCTGACGTGGGATTCGATCCCGGGTCTCCAGGATCGTGCCCTGAGCCAAAGACAGGCGCCAAACCGCTGCGCCACCCAGGGATCCCAACTCTGCTTTTATATACAATTGGCATCTTCTTGCTCTGCTCTCCTTTGTCAGCCAAATGATTTTAAGTTCCCAATGCAAATATAGTCCTTCTGTGGCTTGATGTGTCATCAATTGGAGGTCTCCTGGTGACTGTACGATGAAGTTGGTGTGATATAGCTTTTTGTTACCCTCTTTCTAATACATGTAATGTTTCAGCACATCATTCATATTTAATGATTATTAGATGGCAAGTATTTTTAAAGAGTTTTTAGTTTCTCCAGAAATAAGTTAGCTCCAAATGTTATCAACAATAAGCTTAGCATTGCTGTTGTTTTTCTTTTGACTTTGTTTAGATGGGACTAATACCTAAAGGTTTTGAATTAGGTGAAACAGCAAAGACAACCCAAGTTAAGTATCAGAAAAAGTCTTCAGAGTATTTAAAATGCAACTAGAGATATAAAATAATATATGGAGAATAAAATAAAAGTGAAAAAAGTAAGGATTGGTGAGAAAAAGAGGAACAGTATGAGATTGTGACATTGTATCAGTGCTGGTAAATGCTTCTTGGGTATTGCTCGGAAAAACATGTACACTGGAGTGGAAATAAAATATTTGTCACTTCTATTAATTATAAAATAAGTTTGTTTTACATTTCATATTTTTATTTATAACGTTTAAAATCAATTTTAGATAATTAATTTCTTACAGGAGATCTCCCTTCAATTGCACATGGAATATAATAAATGTTGCACGATGCCAACATTTTAATCTTTCTCCATTTGGGAAATTGGAGTTCTAGTCCCCATTTTTCCATAACTGTTTTTTAATTGATGAAGGAAATTTTTCTTTTATCCCAGGGTTACTAACCTTCCTCAGCCTTTTGTGTATTCCCCAATCAAAAGGTTTTTGATTATCTAAAGAAATGACACCCACTGGTTCCCTTTATAGATCATTTTGTTACCTCTTTCAAAGCATCTTAACAGGTTGGGGAGCCCAGATTTACCCTAACAAAAGCCAGGCTGGTCGCTCCCTTTTGTAACCTCCTCCTCCAAGCAATTTATAACTTTCTCTTCAGTGCACGGCTGAATTGGTTATACTGGGATCCAAGAGCAGCTGTGGGGGGTCCTGGATTGTTTTCAGAGGTCATCAGAGAATCTTTCTAGAAAATTATGGCAGCACTGAAAATTCTCAGTGCTCAGAAGGGTAAAGAGAAAAACTTCTTTTCTGAGTTCTGTAATCTCTCTTTTATTTAATTTTTAAATGATTTTTCAACCGCTAAAATTTAGATTGTGTCTGGAGTTATCTTAGGTTTAGGGTAGCTGCATAATAAGAATGAGAGGAAAGGTTAAGTAAGGGAGATTGTTTGAAGGAAAAGGTGACCTTTAGGGCACAGCTTTAGAAGGGAGAAGGGAGAAATTGCTAGAATTTTTATTTTTTAAAGGCATTTTTTTAAGTTTTCATTGTTTTTTAGAAATTTGAATTTAAAATTGTAGGATTTGTTAGACTAAAGGCAAAGCTCATGCTATTGATGAATTTTAAAAGGAGTGCAAAAAAGCGGTTCATTCCTTTTCCTTTTTATTACACAAATGACACACAAATACTCTGAAAATATCTTAAGAGGAAGCATGCAGAGTCAAAGTTGCTCTCAGTCTTCCATTCTTTTTCTTAAAGGAAGCCATTGCCGTCAGTTTGAGATGGATTCATTCAGTTTACAGAAAATATATTTTTATTTTTATATAGACCCCACTATATAATTTACTGTGTAAATTATTTTGTGATTTGCTTTATAATATGTCATGGAAATCTTTACATGTTAATACATACAGATCTACTGTTTTCCTTTTAGTGGTCATATGATATTTCATAGCATGGATAAACTAGAAACTACACAACTGGTATCCAGTTCATAGACATTTTGTCTGTGGTTATAAATAGTGTCATGGATGTACTTGTCCAAACACTGTGTGCACACAAGTGAGTATCTGTAGAAGAATTTCCTGGAGGTAGAAGAGTTGGCCTCATTCACTCTTAACATACTTAGATCCCCAAATGGATCTGCCTGTCTTCATGACCAGTTGCCCACATAGCACACGTTATTTCTGAAAATGTGAATCATGTTGCTCTTCTGCTTAAAACACTTGGCAGTCTTTCTCTTACTTCAGGGCAATGATTCAACTTCTGGATATGGTTTATCAAGTCCTGCCTCTGGCCACTGCCTACTATCAGCCCACTTCTCATGTTTTATTCTGCCAAATGAAGCTCAGTCCTCTGATTTCCTCAGCCTCTCTTTCACATGCATAGAAGTATTTATACCACAACTCCCTCTGTCTGGACATCACTCCCAACTCCCAACTCCCAACTCCCCAATCTTATCCATCTTTAGATTTTGAATTGAAGTAATTTTTCCCAGGAAGCTTCCCCCAAGCCCAGCCTGTACCCCCACCCCAGGCATGCTCATGCACACAAACTTGCCAGTTAGAGTCCCTATGCATATTCCCTAGTACTCAATTCTCCACACTGAAGTTGCATCCATATGTGAATCCCCCACAAATCCCCTGTCTATTATACCATTTAGTGATATCCACAGTATCACATAAGGCACCATAAAATTCTGAAGTGTCTCTTAACTTCTAAAGAGCATTAAGTTATTTCATAGAGCCCAGCACAGCACATGGCATTATAAAAGGCATTTCTCTGAAAAGATGTTCTTGGGAAATTGGAGATTTTTGTCAAAAGTGAAAGTTAAGGCAGATTCACAAAATCACAATGCTGGAAGGGCACTTGGAAATCATCTAGTTTCTTGCTAGTCAAAGTGTGCTCTGTGAACCAACAGCATCGCCTCATCAGAAAACTTGCCAGAAAGGTATGGAGGCATCCCTGACCTGCTGAGTCAGAATCTGCATTTTAATAAGCTCCCAGGTAACTTGCTGACGCATTAAAATGGGAAACACAACTCTAGTTCCCAATCTGCCTTTTTTTTTTTTTTAAGATTCTATTTATTTATTCATGAGAGACACACAGAGAGACAGAGACACAGGCAGAGGGAGAAGCAGGCTCCATGCAGGGAGCCCGATGTGGGACTTGATCCCCAGTCTCCAGGATCATGCCCTGGGCGGAAGGCAGGCACTAAACTGCTGAGCCACCCAGGGATCCCCGCAATCTGCCTTTATATTAAAGTCATTTTGGGAGCTTTTCACAAATACCAGTGCAAGCCCCACCCCCCCTAGAGTTTCTGATTCTGTTGGTCTAGAGAATAGCCAGGCAGGACATCTGTGGTTACTGCTTTTAACTCCGAAGTGATTCCAAAGATGCCAACCCCTATGCTTGGTCCTCTTCTTTTACGACATTGATAAGGATATTGTAGATAGGAGTTTAGTGGCCTGATTGTGATTAGAACCTATGTTTCCTTACTCTGGTCCTGTGTCTTTCCTGTAAAGGATCTTCTAATAGCCACACTCCATTTTCCAGAGGGAAAATTGCAATTGTCTAGAGTGAGTTCATGGCAAGAAGTTGATAAATCAGATCCAAAAAAATTTCCTTTGCTCTAGTGTGCTCTGTCTGTCTCCCTCTCTCAGTACTTCTCATCACCAACATTCTGTCAGATAGAATCTTTGACTCTGCTCAGGGTTTGGGGTCAAATCACCCATCAAAGAGTCTGTAGATTTCTCTTCTGACAAGATAAGTTGCCCCTCCTCATCACTGAACCTGAAACATACCTATAATATGCAGTCTCCTAAAAATATGCCCTTCATAGAAGACTATTTTTTTAATTTCAAAGAAGGGGCACAGTCTCCAGAAGCATAAATGAAACCCCAGATAATTTGGCACCTGCACCTGAAACCAGCAAGTTCGCTCCTGGGTTTTGATTTCTAAAGAAAACTTTTGCCTGAGTTCTTATTTGCTCCTCAAATGCTGCTGTTCTCAGCAATAGGAGATCGGCCCCCACCTCTGATGCAGGTGAGAATGTTTGCTGCCCAACAAGCTGGTAATCCTGGGTGGAGAAGTAAGTGCTTAGAGCACTGGTTGGGAGGGTCTCGGTGCCTTTTCCTTTGGAATGTGATATTATCACTAGATTAAGAGGCTAGACACCTGGTGAGGAAATATTAGCCTGATTCTGTCTGGGTGTTTTTGATGTCTTCCTGGATTATTGCTGGTTGGAGAATTTTCAGTTCTATTAACGATTACATGACCCTGAACTTCTCAGAAATAAAAATAAGGATAGAGGAATGTAACCATGGGAAATATACCCTTAGTAAGAGGAATCTCTAGACTGATAGTTTTCTTTAATTATTTCTCAAGTTTATACTGATTAGGTAGAAAATATTCTACCTATTCTACCTATAGAGTATTAGAGGTAGAATATTCTACCTATTCTATGCAA
Organism: Canis aureus; assembly: GCF_053574225.1. NCBI lineage: Eukaryota > Metazoa > Chordata > Mammalia > Carnivora > Canidae > Canis > Canis aureus. The sequence goes on along the minus strand of NC_135641.1, from coordinate 20,043,077 downwards.
ATGGAAACTTCACAGTTGGCAGGGGGAACTTCAGACCAATTATTTGCAAGTTGTTTTATCTGGATTCTGTTTACCCGACAGGTAAGAAGGGGTGAATTTCCATTCATATTTCCACAAGAATGGTAAACTTTACCTTATTGCCCCAAGAGTGATTATTGAGAGCAGTTGAGAGTGGAAGCAGAGAAAAATGAAGAGTGCTCATGTGCCCAAAGAGAACATTATGTTGATCCAGAGTGCCACTGATGGGATATACAATATTGGGATGGGTTTGGCCAAGCTCAAGAAGTTAAAGCTCCTCAGGATGAAAAAATACATGCTCACTTTTAGATGCTTGGACCAGCCTTAGAAGTTTCTGAGTTCTGATATTTTGAGGAGACTGCAAATTCTCCAACGCCAACATTTGTGATGAGTGACCTCTCATTTAAAAAATTCGGTGGAGAGGAAAATAATCTGACTAGAAATGTGGAAGATCCTTCTGTTTGTGCTTTAGTACTTGACGATTTCTTTGAAGAATTATTATGGAATCTTTTTCTAAAGCTCACTCACATCCTTGTGGAGAAGTCAAACCTGAATAGAAAAAAAAAGGAAGAAAGAAATGTGATGACACAAAGTTTCTCAAAACTTAACAACAAACCATTACATTGAAGTAGATAGGCTCTTGTTGTTGTTCAATTCTCTTTTTAAATGGAATATTACAACCCTATAGAAGAGTACAATATTACTAATATCCAAGTACTGAACAATTAGTCTTTTCAATATTTCACCATCTTTGCTTTGAAGTATTTTTTTAAAAAGAAACTTTTATAGATAGAGGTATAGTCCATTGATACCCTTCTGTTACTGTGTTCACCACACTATAGTGATTTTGTGCCTTTTCTACATATGTTTGTATCAGTAATCATTAGATAATATCGTTCTGCATGGTTTTAAAGTTTATAAATATGGTAATACGTTGAATATATCCTAGTGCAAATGTTATTTTTTTGCTCCAAATTATGTCTGTGAGAATTTTTTCTATTCACACAGCTCTAGTTAGTCCATTTTACTTCATACATTGTATGAATTTGCCGTAATATATCCATTCCTCTGTTAGTGACAAGCATTTATCTTGTTTTTAATTGTTCATCACAGCATTATTTATACTAGCTTAGTCTTTTACATGCATCCTTCTGCACAAGTATGAAAGTTTCTCTACGAAGATACCAAAGAATAAAACAGCTGAGTTGAAGTTAACTAGTTAGTCTTCAATGTACTATAATATTGCCCAAGTAGCAATACTTTTCAATTCAAATAATTTTGAATTCCAGTGATATAATTTAAAACTCTTAAATAAGTCTCATAATACAGCATGGATCTGCACTCTCTAGCCTGAGTCTGGGACATATGCTCAGCTCTCTGATCTAGGTATCCAATATAGAAATTATATGTGATATGTTCTTCCTTTGTAATGCAGTATATGTGGTCTTCCTCCCCACAGGCTTTTGCAAGAACAAAATAGTTGAATCCACCTGGTGAAACATTTTCACCTTTAAAATGATAATTATGAAGAACTAGCTCTAATGAGTCAGAATTATAGGCAGGGAACCTTTAAGATTACATTAAAAAATTTCAACCAAAGGACTTGTTTAGGAACAACAAAGCCAATTGGGGAGCAGGAGTGAGGGAAAACTATTATATTTAAAAGCTAACTTCTGGGTTTCAGGTGTAGAAAGAAGCCTAATATTAGCATATCAGCTGCTAAAATGATCTTTTTTTTTAGTCCTATCTCCTGATACTGTTATGTAGCTGGGTTGGAGAAAAAGGCCTAGGGCAGCTTTCAAAATACAATAAAATTTTCTCATCTGAGAGAGAAATCAAAGTTTCCTTTTACATATACATTTTTGGCAATATTTAGCTTAAAGTCTTTAGGATAGCTAGATTTATTAGAATCCATTTCGTAAGTAAAACTGAGTCTAAAGCATATCATCTTAGTGACAATTCCAATAAAGTTAAGGTGTTGAAATTAAACATTGGGAGAAGGAAAGGGTTGTTTATTTACACTCAACATGTCTATATATTTTCTATTCCTTTATCTCTGGTATTTCCAGGTCATTGAGATGGAGTAGTTAGTAGAAAAGCCTAGGGCCGTTGCCACCATTCCAGAACTAAGATCCTCACTTTCAATAAATGATCAATAAATACATGCATATATCTGCAATCTAAACCTCATCCATCCAATCATCCATATAACACTGATTTTTTTTAAAAGATTACACTTATTTTCAATTAATATATACTTAGAAGTTACTTGCAAAGGTATATATATATTGGGAAGAAGACAATCTATGAAGATATGGCCTTTACAGGAGTAGAATATTTGTTGGACTAAGTTGGTATGTTCAGAAAAGCACCTATATACCCAAGACTACTCTTTCTTTCTTTCCTTACACCCGGCCCCAGTACTTCCCTGCTATACCCTGCTTTGAAACAAGAAACAGTAATATAATTACAACCTCACTTTGGGGATTCACAGCCCTTGCTCCCTGTCCAATTTGCACTCTGGGCCTCTACTGACTATATCCCTATTTTACTCACTCTCAAATAGTGCTTCTTCAATGGACTGGGTAGTTGTGAATTTGGCTCTGTTCTCAGTAATAGAAAATTTGATGCATTTTGAAAGAACTCATCATTCATGGTCTAGGAGTATAACTGACAAGAGTAAGAAGTAACAGCAGGTCTCTTGACCATCTGCCATCGGACCAAGGAAAAACAACTGTTTGTATAGATGCTCTACCATTGTAAGGTGCCTAGTCTTTCCACTCCATTCTCATATTGCTCCTTGATCCCTGAACATGCTGCACTCATTTTAGTTTTAACAGTAAGACTTTTTTTTTATAATTAATTTATTTTTATTTTAAGTAGGCCCCATGCCCAACATGGGGCTTGAACTTATGACCCTGAGATCGAGAGTTGCATGCTCTATCGACTAAGCCAGCCAGGCACCCCTTAACACTAAGACTTTCAAAAGCAAGTTCCCATACTCTGAACTCTCCTCCCTCTTCTATCCTTCTATTCTTCAAAGTTAAACTGAATCACATCGTTTCCTTTGAGCATTCCTCAAGGAGAGCAACTCGGAGTTCTACAGAGTTGTAGTAGAATTTCTGCCTGGTCATTTCAGTTGATACAGTTGACATATAATCTTATGCTGTTTTGGACTAGCAATTTATGTCCTGTAGTTTCCTCTACCTAATAGTCTGTGAATACGTTGAGGGCAAGGGTCATATACATTTCCTACTCTCTCCTCTGGAAGTCTTAACAGGGTTCTGTGGCTAGTGGGGTTTTTAAATTTTAATTAATTACTTCTTTGTCTTGACATTTAACTGGTCATAGGTTTATGTGTTCTCTCTCTATGGGGATATAAACATCTTAGCAAAAACTAAAGCTAAGGTTCCTATATTCTACATAGAGCCATCAATCAATTGAAAGTTCTTGAGCAAATGAGAATATCATGCCCCTGGAAAAGGCTGTGTGTGACTCATTAGTTTAAACAATAATTTCTTATCAAGTATTTGGCATGGAAAAGGTGAAGAGCACAGCTTCTGATCTTTCATCTCAAGGCACATCACTTCTCTTAGGATCCAATGGCCATGTTGGATCATTTCTATTCAAAGTGAATCAACAGAGTAGGGATAAATCTTTTCCATCCTTTCATCTATTGTACCTTATACAGTGTCTGGCATATAGTAGATCATCAGTAAATGACTATTGAATTGAAATTGAATGAGTTCAACGGGTAGTTCAAACGTGTATTGAGGTCTTACCACTTTCCCTCCATTAATCTTATTTAATCCTCGGCAATCAATTGAAAAAGGTAATATCATCATGATTTTAAAGATGATAGAAATAAAGCCTAGAGATATAAAAGCCTTATCCAGCTTCATAGCTAGAGAAGGGAAGAGGTGGGAGACAAAGTTCATTTTGCTTGGGTCCTCTAGACCCAAATCCCAAATCCTTTCTATCCATCATACTGCCTTGCCTTCAGAAATTTAATTTTGTTGTATGGGCCTTAGGTCAATGAATATATTTCCAAGTCAACAGAGAAATCTCATACTAGACCCAAGTCTACTTAAACTTGGTGGAGGAGCCATTTCTGGCTCTTGAAAAAAAATCTGTGGTATATTCACTGAAGAACTTAGGACTGATGAGAAAGTCTTTTGACATGAAAAAAAAATCAAATATTGACATTAGTTTCACTGATAAGTATTGCTCTCCAATTGATATTCTTTAATTTTATTACTGTAACTTTATGTTCTTAGGCACTTTTGCTAAAGTACTTGTTTTCATTCATTATGTGCCCAATCTGATTGCCCAATAGCGTTGACCCCTGGGCCAAAAATTTTCTCCTTACTCTTTACCTCCCTCTTCAATCCCAGAAAGTGTATAGAATACTAACCTTATTCTAAAATTATCTGTTAATTTTCAGGGGAAAATATACTCTCTGAATTTATATGGGGATTCATGGACTTGTTTTAGAACTGGAAAAAAAAAACCCACACATTAGTGAAGCTGAGTGACTTGATCAAGGTCACAGAGTTAGCTAACCTCTTAGTTAAAGTATAGACCTAAAATGGACCCTAGAGATCATCTAATTCAACCCCTTCATTTTTCAGACAAGTTAACAGTTACACACAATCCCAATACCTTTCAAGGTAAATACCTACAATGTCTTTCCACAATGACCTGGCTCCTAGTTGTAAAAACGACTGATGCTTTGTGTGCCTTTGTGTTAACTTAAGGTACATTCTTAAATATACCCACACTCCATAACTATAGTGGACAGAATTGATGTTCAGTAGCTTTTCGGAAGCCTCACCATGGAAACAAAGGTTTGGATTCCCTCAGATTGGATTTCGATGTCTTCCTCTAGAGCAGATAAATTGAGGCTCCTGCAGGCATGGGTTCTGTCAGATGAGACTTTAAATTTCAAAGTAAAAGATACTTCTCGGCAGGATATTAAAGAGTGTCATGGTGCACCATTAGCAAGGAATGCAGCCTGTCCCAATTCTCTTGGCCGACCCTTTGAAAACCTTGACTGAGGGAAAATCTTGTTCTTGGCCTCCTGGACTCTTGGAAGCTCTAAAGAAATGTAATTGCTTTTTTGCAGCTAATAGACACTTAAAAATTGCTTCCAAAGAAATATATCTACTCGTTGATCATTAATATAGAATAATGGAGATGTGAAAAAGTCAAAATACTTGTTTTTGAGCATAATAAAAAATATTATGTCCAAACCACGACAGCTCTAGAAAGTCAGTTCTGCCTCTGGGAAGTAATTTTTGTTGTATAGAGTAAGGTCCTGGTTTTGTAACTTAGAAATGTAACAGTTGCTATCTGGTCAGCTAAAGGGGTAGAAGTAGAAAGTCTAAGGGCTTATGCATTCTTATTTCCAAGCTGACGCAACATGTTTTAAGTGGATGGTGTTTGGTTTCATTATGTTAACAGCATCTCCTTCTGCTCTTTGATGCATCGCTTCAGTGCTTAGTAATTTAGTAACAGGTTGGAAATGGGCTGAGGGTAAAATGAGCCTCTGTTACCATAGGGACAACTATCCACCTTTTACATTTGAATTAGCATTGTAGCAGAAGGTGACATTTTTGTCCAGAGATTTCAGGGAAAATATAAAGTTATAAATTATACCATCCATACAAACTTATTGAAAGTACAAGTCCTGTAGAATCTTCTCTTAAAGTACTAGCTGATCAGAGATTGATATATTCTAATCAACTTGACATGAGATATGGAAAGCTTACATTTGTGCAAAAGAAAAATATTAATATTTGCATGATGAAAATTACCTCTTCATTCTTTGTCCTTCTGTAAAACTTGGCTTCTTTGAGAGGCAGAGAAGCTGGTTTTCTAATCTTTTGAGGCATGCTATTAATTATTATTATCAGTCTAAGGAGCTGGATGAAATCCTAGGCATAAAACAGATCAAATCCAGATTTAATATTGGGTGTATGATTTAACTTTTGTTCCACCTTTCCTGCTTTCTATTAGTCTTAAAGAACATCAATGATTATGCCTTACCCAATCACTTAAAGAAAGGGGTGCCCTTATAAATGTCTGGAACAGCTACCAGATGAGATAGTATATATACCGTATTTATGAAAACCTTTAGTATGTCTTCAAAATTTCCAAATAGCTCTTGGCTAAAAAAAAGCGTGATTCAACCAATAAAATTCACATTGGACATTAGAATAGTCACTGTGGGCTTTTTCACCCACACTATAATTAGAATGATATCTCTGATATCATTTATGTCTTAGAAGTGCAGTCAGTGTTCCTTGATCATGTCTGTTTTTGCATGTGTATGTGTGACAAACACTAACCTTTGGTTAAGATCTGCAATGAACGTAGTCAGAAACCTCACATAGTGAGTTGCTACTTAACTTTTTCCCCTCAACATCAATGATTTGTTGGAATTTACAGTTCTTACTTACTAATATAAGCATTTCAAAGGTTTTCAGGTGTTCTTGAATGCCTGAAATGCTAGGAAGCACAGTAACTTTTAAAGTTTAAGAGAAGTCCATCATTTGACTTTAATTTATGAAATGGTGACAAATGCCATGAGTTTTACTTTCTGGGACTTTAGTAGATTTAGGTAAAGGAAATAAAGGGTAATAATCTATATGATAAGTAGTTCCAGAAACTGGAGATTCATTTGCACTATTAAGTCTTTCTTACTGATTCAAATGTTTTCCAAAAAGGTTAGGTACGCTTTAGTATAAATTTCTTTAAATAGCTCAATAAGATTGAATATTTTGAATGGGTAGGAGAGGAAGTGAAGATTTTGACTGCATGGAAATTAAGTGAGGGGAGTGAATGGTCAAGAATAAGGATGGTGAGATCCCAAGGGATCAGATTCCTGCCTTTTCACCAGACGTTTCTAGTCCTGGTCCCTCCCCAACTCATCTCTTTTCCTTTACTGAGAGGATTTTCAGACTGCCCTATTCTTGGATAGCTCTACAAATTATTCCTTGAGCTACCAAGTCTTCTATGTGCCAGAGAGTTGAGAGTTCATTCCTGGGTATGAAATGCTCTTCTTGGGAAATATAGCACAAAAATTCTTTTTTTCCCCCCTTCATTTTCAAAGAGCTGTGGTAAGAGTAAATAGTAGGATGTGGCAGCAGAAGACTATGCAGAAGACAATCCATGAACTCCCTAGCTTTTTTTTTTTTTTTTGCTAATTTATGAATCAGTTAATTGTTCAGTCCTTTTGCACATGAGTTTGTGAGCCCTTTTGTATGTGGTTGGTTCATTCAGCCTATTAATGAAAATGTTCAGGAAGAAGCTGAATGGTCATTTGCTGGAGATGTTTGAGAGAGGGTTTAAGCACCAGATGTTGGGTTGAGTTAGGTAGGTTACCTTCACAGCCTGCACCAATCTGAAGTCCTAGGAGAGAGATAGCAAATAAGCTTCAACAGAGCGACCCTTTCTGTAAAGGAATGTTAGTGTATAAGAGTGTTTGCCATCCCTGCCCTAGAAAATTCAAGGGGAAGTTGATTCTGACCTGCATTTCCATGTGAAACTCTTTCCATAGTTTTCTGTTCCTGTTCACTGACTAAATCTTGAACCCACCCAGCCATTGTGCACGATGAGCTGTTCGTCTGCACAAAGAGAGAACAAGAGAGCATGGTTCAGCGTCAGGTAGTCTTAGAAAATAACTCAGTTATATTTGTCATCAGCATCTCTCAAATAAAGGGCGATGCTTTAAACGTAGACATTTAGATTGGTATGAGATAATTTGCTGCTATAGCTGTAATTAAAAGTGACAAAAGAGTTGATATGTGATCTTGCAAGGCAATGCGATAATAGACCTAAATGTACAACCCTCCATTTAAAACATGACCTGTTGAGTGTAATATGGTTTTGAGTAGGACTTACTTTAAATCAGTCTCAAGAAATTAGGGCCCAGATTCATGTCTTAGATTAGTCAACCACAGGATTCTCCCATCAAGATACATAAAGTGAGACACTAGATATGTCTGATTTATATGCATTGCTATTTACCCATGTCTGTGTGAAAGGCTGTCAAAATGGATGTTGCCTTTAATCTAAAAGTACTCAGCTGTTGGCATTTTGGCATTGTCCCTACTCAGAAGTGAAGATATGAGATTTAGGGTATTTCTGAGGAATTTTAAATAATTGCTAGAATCAGTTTGAGTTCTGTAAAAACCTGTACATACCTTGGGAGTGAAAACAAAGGACAATTCATATGGATGATCCCTTGCCAAATTGGGCATGTGAAAGCTTATAAGAATTTGCTAATATGCCTTAATATAGTGACTTAAGGCCTTAAGAATATAACTCCTTCAAATGCCTGAAATTTTGAGAGGGTTTTACTACCCATGTTTTCTTTTAAGAATGTGATGCATTTGGAACAATATAGATGGGCAAATGATTCTTTAAGCATTATGCTTGGCACCAAAGAGGAATTAAAAGACAAGGCTTACAGATTGTATATGCTAATACATCAACAAAGCTAGAAAGTGGGAAAGACCAATGTAGGTATTTTCTCCTATGTTGAGCAATTGGAAAGAAAATGCTTGTCTGTAAATAGAATGGGCGCACCAACCTGGTCTGACTAGTCTGCAAACAGAGCTGAATTAAAAATGGGTAGGAAGAACTTATTCCAAGAATGGATTGAAGTCAGCAAAATTCTCCACTTAGTCAAGGATGAAGTTGTGGATAAACCAGTGAAAGGCATTTCATATTATATTACACAATGTGCTTGCCATACGGGCCACATTCCTCCCAGGTTTGAGCAATGAGATAGTATTTGCCTTTTCACATGGACTGCATATCTTCTTTCATCACATTTCCCTTGTTGCACTGACTGCTGGGAATCTCAGGGCTATACTTAATCCTCAGTTTCAGGAATACTGTCATTCTAGTGTCCTGACACAAGTATGTCTTTTTTCCCTGGTGATTTCTCTTCTGCTTTAAAAATAATTGTTACCTTATAGGTCCTCTAAAATTGCAAGTGGCCTCAAATGCTTTGAGCGAATATGAAGAGTCTAATTTCTACATAAATTAAAAAACATGTAAAAGTTGTTGAGATAATTTCTTGCATGTTTTTGACCTCAAGATCTAAAGATAAATCTAGAAATTGGGGCCACTAGGATTGCACAAGTGGTTGTAAAACCAAAATCAAATAGGGACAGGCTTATTGTGTTGAAATGGAAGTTTATTTTTTAAAAAGTTTGAATACACTATTATTCTTTATGTACACAAAACACCACATGTATCTCCTGCCTTTCATGTGACGTATTGCTGTCCCTCCACCATGGGTCTCATGCCTGTCCATGTTCCATCTGTATGAATGCAGCATCTTTGAAGACGTTGCTGAAAACTGACTCCTCTCTGAAACCTCTGTATACATACCTCTTGTACTAGATACTCTCCAATATCTACTATCTTTATTTTTTTCATAGATATTCCTTTTCAGCATCACACTGTTGCTATGTTCTTGTTGTCTCCTACCTATCTCTTAGAGATTGCTTCTTAATATTGGTTATGCACTAGAACCACCAGGGAAGAATATAAAAAATGCTGATGAGTGAATCCCACCTCCCCAGATATTCTGATTTGATTAATATGAGGTGCAGCCTGGATGTCAAGATTTTTGAAATCTTCCTTGTGATTCTAACCACAGCCACAGTGAGAAGTTTAAACTATTGTCTTTAGAAGTTTAAGATCATCTTTATTTATCCATTCCTTCTCTAAAAACATTGCCTTGCACTTAGTAGGTGTTTGAAGATACTTATTGATTTGTTTGCCCCCGAAGTTGATGGGAAATCTTTCATCCTGACACTCTCATATTTTTTAGGAAAGTATGATTATCTCCAGCTCATTCATCTGCTCCTTTGCCCAGCAGAAATGCATTTCGCATTTAAAAAAAAAGAGTGGAGCTGGTTGTTTAGCATCACCCTTGGCCTGCTCTCCCAGGAGAGCTGTATACAAAGGTTCAAGTTATTTATTCCTTGTTCTACCATTACTTCTCTCATTTATTGTATACCTACTGCATGCCAGGCACTGTTTCAGATGCTTTGTGTGTGCTAACATACTAAACTGCTCACAACTCTATTTTTATTATACAATTAACAGAATGGAGACCAAGACTAAGGTCACAGTTCTGAAGATGGGATTCACACCCAGGTGTGCCTGACTCAAATCCAGTGTGCTTCGCCTGGACCAGACTACTACTAAAAGGCCTTTGGTTGCAGTTTCTGTTTTGCATGCATATATTTAATATGGATAATGATAAAAGCTTAATTCTAGGTTTGTCTTTTCATCTCTTTCCAATGGTTTGAAGACATAGTGGCCATCAAATGTCATTCAATGGGATTTGTTCACTAATCCTACAGATGTGCTGTTTGATTACAATTCATCACAAATTCTTCTAAACTTACCCCATTCCCTTTCAGAACCTGTATAAGACTGCGACAAGGATGGATAGGCTGAGTATGGCGAGTTTACTGGCTGATACAGCAGGTGGAATTAGAAAACTATTCACATATCACATGACTCTGGTTACAAATGTAGGGACTTTTTTTTTTAAAGATTTATTTTATTTATTTGAGAGAGATAGAGAGAGAGGTGGTGGGGTGAGGGTAGGAACAAAGGGAGAAGGAAAGAGTCTTTAGCAGACTCCAAGCTCAGCATGGAGTCCATCTTAGGACCCTGAAATCACAACCTAAGCCAAAACCAAGAGTTGGACACTTAACCAACTGTACCACCCAGGCACCCTCTCAATTTTTTTAAAGAGGTATCACACTGGACTTTTAAGAGTGAATAACAGTGTCTCAAGCTTCTCCCCCAACGTCTGCCACAGCCTCCCATACACACATATACACTCTAGAACGCATTTATTGAGTTTGTCTTCATTATTGGCATATTTTCTTCTACGTCTCTACAGTGTTAAATTAGAACCTAACCCACAGATAAGAGGTTTTTAAAAATAACATCTATGAACACAACAGTTTTCATAGACAAGAAAAAAATGTTACTTATTGTGTACATTTTTGTCTGTGTATAATTCTCTTCTCTCTCTATCTTCTACCTTTAATTCCCCAAATCAGATGATTTTAGCAATCCAATAGCATAATCCATCTCTTCATAATCCCTGAGTATTTATTCAAGTTATGTTGCTTTATTTTGCAGTATTTTGTTTTTTTGTATTTTTAATACAAATACTTTTAATGTTGCTCCCTAAGAATTACCACATATTGAAGCTTTGCCTGGTGAACTCAAACAAAACCACAAGTGCATTATTTTAGATTAATCTCACTGAATGCAAAGGAAAGCAAGTGTTCCCTTTTTCTCTTTGATGTGATTGTATGCTATATCAATGTTTACACAATGATGTCTCTTTTCCTGTTACTATTTTCAGACACATAATTGTATAATGAAAACAATTTATTAATAAGTACTTCAAAGTGAAGTACTTATATTTTTTAGACAATTTTTTTAAATGTTTGGACTTTCAGGGCAGAGTTCCATTCCCCTGTGCCATTACCTCCTACTTCCTAAAGGCCTGCTTTGTATGCCCAATAAGCCAATACACTTACAAAAAGAAGACCACTCTTCTCTCTCTTAGAGTCTAATAAATGGAAAATCTAATACTTTTAGTTTCCAAAGAAGCTAATTATTTGGAAGGATCTACAGAGTATTTAGTAGAGATAGACTTCAACTTAACCGAGGAAGTTACAGCACAGGTAAGAGTAAACTTCCTTAAACTCAGTCATCCCCAGACAGTGGCTGGAAAAGCAGCCTCGAATGGTGAAAGTTGAAAGTTTGGTTTTATTGGAGAAACAAATAGGGCTTCTCCTCTCAAAGTGATTGATTATGTTTTATGAAGTTCATAGACAATGGGTTAGACGCATAGCCTAGAACAGTGGTCTCAAAGTATTTCCCGGACCAGTACTCACACGTTAAAAATGCAAATTTTCAACACCCGCACCCCCCCCCCCCCCCCCCCCCCGGCCCTTAGACCTCCTGAATCAGAACCTGAGGAAGTAGCCCTGTAATTAGTGGTTTAACAATCTCTCCAGATGATTCTGTTTCCTGCACAAGTTTGAGAACCAGTAGACTGGAGGCAGGAAAACTAAACTTGAAATATGTCAAGTTCTGAACCTAGACCCAAGTCACTCTTCACCTGACACATAGTGAGTACTCAATACATGTTTGCTAAATAAATTAATATGGTCAGAAATGATGGAAGTCTAAATTAGTAAAGAAAAAGTATATCACATGAGAATTGAGAAAAACTTTAGTTCTATTTGCAATTCAGTCAAAACTAGAATCAACTCTTAGTGGGATCTTATAAATGTTACTAAATTTTTCCTTATTTGACAACTTTCTTTCTCATCTTTCCTGGTATTATTGCTCAGTATAAAATCAAAAGACAGGCTGTTTTCTTAAAATACATGAATAAAGGAGGAGATTTTAGTAGCTTCTACCTGCTTCTGGAGGGTCCAGGTATCTCTCTGCTACCTGAAAGAGAACCCAAGTGATCAACAAGGTGGCAGCAGTGTGCTGGGGAATGGTGGCACCCAAGTCCCTGGGCTTTCAGAAAATATGTCAGTGGGAAATAGGCAGACAGTCTGGGATGAAGAAAAACTTGAGGGGTGGTTAGGACCAGGAGGAGGGGTCGTGTATTCCTGAAGCAGCACTGTCATTGTTTTTGAGGAAATTTCAACCTTGTAACAGAAGACCAGTGATTCCGTCATTAATGTCCTTGCTAAAGGGAAATGTTCGCTGGTAAAAAAGCAGAATTTGTCAGTGAAAGGGAGGTACCCAAATATTTCCTCTCCACTCGTCATTCTGTTGGAATTCGACAGACATATTTAATCCTTACACCTCAGCATGCCATGTTAATATCTCCATTTTATAAACTGAGGCCAGGGGGAGTCATTTATCCCAGGTTATACAGCCACAAAGCTCTAACACTGGAGTACAACAAACTCATGCAGTCTGACTCCAAAGCCTGCATTTAATCTTCTGTTATTAAATAGAATGCATGAGGCTGTTACAGTGTCGGACCTTTTGAATCTTTATAAAGTATACATTTGTTTACATAAACATTATTGAGTTTATTATTATTTGTAGCCTATTAATGGTTTAAATAAAATATTTCAGACTTGAGTATTGAGGTTTCAATCAGAGATGCAATCTCCTGCTATGGTGCAAGTTCCCTGGGAAAATCGGATGTGAACGGCCACATTAAGCTCACAGCAATTTTAGAAGAAATATAACTTTCTGTCCCTTGTCCCTCTCTTTTGGTCTATGCTTTCTTTCTCTATCAAATGCTTTTAATTATATTTGTCTGCGTTTAAGTAGAAACTGGTTTTTTGTCAGTGCTTCTTTTATAAAAGCAATGCATTCCTTTTTTTTCTCCTCATATTTGATGTGTATTTCAAGCTTTGAAGTATCTTAAGTTACACTAGGGACATCCAATTATACTTTTGTAAAGAATGAGGTCTCAGAATTGTCGCATTCCCCTATCCTCTTCCTACATGAATGTTAGTTGTTGTCAGACCACTTGGCAACTTGATCAAAGCAGTATTGAATGCAAGAGACTTGACTTGAACTGGTCCTTCGTTGGTTCGAGACTTAGATTTGAGAATTGCTTCAATTTCTTCACCTACAAAATATATATCATAACATTTTCCTTGAATTTACCTTTTTGAGGAGTGGCAGTGGTGAGAAATGATTAAATTGGTTAATTTACATCAAATCATTTTCATTCCTTAAAGGAAACATGTGACATAGTTTAAGCACACATTCCGCATATTTAATTCTACAATGGGCCTTGGAGTGTGAAAAATCTAGAAGTCTTTTGGATAAAACAAGATGGAGATAAGAAATTATCCCTATTTAAAGCATTTTTTAATACCATAATTGTTATTTCACCCTTTTCTTATGGTTTAATCTTCACTCCTCAGTTTCAACAGCTATTCATACTTGTGCGAGCAGCTTGAGTAATACTTGGTACCTTTGTAGGTGCTTCACTGATTTGGGGTTGTACAGAAAAAAGTGGTAGTCTATAGGACAATGGCAAACCATGATGGGGTGTTCCTGCTTTTGTTTCTTCAAGTCCTAAAAAAACTGCAATGAAGAATAAGAGGTAATAAAACACAGGACTGGAATTTGGCCAATACACACCAGTGTAATGGGACATTAAAATATTGAAATAGCTCTCTCTTGGTTAATAAATAGCAACTACCTTTAACCCCCAACCTACTTCTGCCCACTGCCCAGCCTCCTTAATGTCAATACTGGGAATCCTTAAACCTCCTGCATCCAGCAACTTACTGGTTAACACTGGTCCTGGCAAGGGGCTTCTGGAACCCATCTCTAGTGACTGTTCTGATTGGCTGTGCTCAGGACTTACAGATATTAAATATTTTGAATATCTCCCTCTGTGATCACATATAAAGCTCAGAAGATCAACCATACTAGCTAGTTTCATTGAAACTCTTGACAATTACTTTCTTCTCCATTGCTATGTCCAGATCATCTTGGATCTTAATTTCTGCAATTTGACCCTTTATTATTGCTTTAGGAACTTAATATTGGTGTGGGATGAGGGAGGAGAAAGAAGAGAGCCACTGGAAAACAAGTTGAAGGTCCACAGGCTCACACTGGGGATGAGTTTGCCAACATTCAGTTTTATTGAACATCTTGAAGCGTTTAAAAGCAAATGATGTCCTATGGAACCCAGATGCATGTAGCCAGGTGCTTTCCTCTTCATATTTAAACCCATCTTATTTACGATTTAATCCATATGTTAAGTCATTGACTTCAAAAGATACTCTTTGAGAGGCCGACCAAAAGGATGAAAAGGAGTCTACAGATTATGTTCAAAGATGTCATTTATGGGTTGGGGGTCAGGGGCTGGGGAGAGAGGGAGAAACTTGGAGGTTTCATGAAGTCATTTAAGTATATGAAATGTTCTAGAGCACAAGGGAACTCTTGAAATTTCACAATCACAGAATCTTTCTTCATTTCCAAAAGAGCATGTTTTTGAGACAGTGTATAATATAGCTATTTGTTCTCTTGAACACATCTCAGGGAAGAAAAAGAAGTTGGGAAAATGAGCCCATTGTTTTTCAAAATTAGTGACAAACTTCAAAATAATTCCAAACAAACCTCAAATAAAACATTTTCCCCCTACTGTGAATCCTATTTAAACTGTTTGGGTCAGTCTGTTTTAATGAGTCGCATTCATGCTGACACATCCACACACTTGAGACAAAGACGACTGCACCTCTAAACCCATTTAAAAATGATAGATGACTGTCAGCTTTGTGAAAGCAGCGCATGCAGTGGCTTGATAGCGCAGAATGAAAGCAATCTACAAGTGCAAGTCTGTTTCTTTTGGCAACGGAAGGAGTTGCTAATGGATTCATCATTTTCTGTTAAGCATGAATGTCAAACAAAAAAACATTTAGGGCTCTATTCAACTGAATTTCCGGCTCGGCGCTTGCCAGCCATGGAAGCCCTGTGACTTGGAACCTGTGCAGCCCAAGCCCGATTCTTGTTTCCAAAGTTCTGTGGGGCCAGTACCACGGAACTTGGAATTCTGCCGAGGGCTCCTCCTCCTCTCCTCAGCCCTCCTCCCTCCTTTCTCCACTTGTATGAAGCCACCAGTCATGCTTCCTAACTGAATGCCATCTAGGGAGGGGAGCTGGTTGCCAACTCTTAGGACCTCAGCGGACTCGACCTCAGAATCACACAGGAAGTCCTCTACCACCGCTCAAGAAGGGATGGCAGGGTGAGGATTTGTTGTATCCAGGGTTTCTGGGGCCTTTGTGCCTTAGAATTTATTGGTTGTAGTAGGCATTGCATGCTTTCTGTTTTGGTGTCATAAATATGCACTGTGTTCTGTATTCTTTCAATAAACAAACAAACAAAATAAACACAAAACCAATAAAAGTTCGAATGCCTGGGCTTCAGATGTGCTATGTTCCTTGAATGAACCTTGAGAGGATTTAGCGGAAAGTTCCAGCTTCAGAACCCAGCTCTTCTTATATTCTTGACCACAGAAGACTGCCATACGGATGGGAGACTAGTTGCTTCCCTTGGGCCTATAGTGGGCAGTGGTAGGAGTATGCTCAGGCTGCAGCAGCATCCACCCTGCAGAGGAGGGTGACAGTGACACAGACCCTGGGCCCTCATACATCAGGCCAGTACAACTCTGCCACCAACTACGTGATCTTGGGCAAGTCTCCTTACCCCTTAGTGCCTCAGTTTCCTCACTTGGTTCATTGGGGGTTGAATGAGATAACATGAGAACAAGTGGATATGCTGTTGTTATGATTATAAATCATTACACAGTGACTATCATTATTAACTGAACTATCTAACTGAATATAAGTAATGAATAGAAGAGGTACTGTAGGATGGTCTAATAGGAATAACTAGAACAGAGAAGTTAAGAGACTTAGATTCTTGTCAACTCCATTTTTTGACCTTGAGAAAAATCAGTGTACCCGTTAAACTGGCAGAGAGAGGTTTATCCTATCTCTAATTTTATGAGTACACTATGCCATGGCTCCCTACGTTATCTAATCTACAGAAGTGGCCCCAGTGGCTCTCTACTCTCCAAATGTTAACCTACTGTCAACCATAGTACTATCACAGCTTTACCATTTTGCATTTCCCTGGCATTTTGGTCTTCCTGTTGCTCAATTAAAATGCAAACATATGGAAAAATAATAGCCCTTTACTTAGCAGTTAACACTTTAACAGGATGTAGCTGGCATCAGACACAGGGTTGATGCCAGTGGGCTCAGGGAAGAAAGAGGATACCACATGGAAGGAAGCCCCCGAATGAACTTCACTTTATTGCAGATGTGCCTGATGTCCCCCTTGTCTCTAATATTCAGTGATATTGGGTGGACAATTGGAGTAAGTTGTGAAATGTTGCCAGCGCCTTCTAAATGACAGGACTGTAAGTGATTTAGTGTGACGTTAACAATGATAATGACCTCAGCCCAAAGAATAAAAGGCAGAACTTATAAAGGAATAAACGAATGGTGTCCCTTGAAAATATTTTAATCTAAAATATCAAATGTTACTTTCCCCCAGGAAGCTTTCCCTGATTCCCCACATAGATTCATAGTATATACTTCCTATGTGTATTTCTCATAATGTCATTCGTTTGTATAACTGCAATATATACATATTTGCTATGACCCAAGGCTCTTATAACTCTAGACTCAATGCCTCACACAATTTCTAGCACACTGTAGTAACTCAGGGGATATTTGTTGAATTTAGTAGATACAAACCTGGAAGATAAAATAGATCAAGCTATTTTCCCAGGGCGTCCAGGACTTGGTCTACCTAACAATTAAAACCAAAGATATTTTTCAGCAGAATATTAAACTTGACAAAGGTTTAGTCACTGCCTGATTTAAAAAAATACTTCCACTTAGATGACGCTTTAATCAAATTAAATGGTGTTTGTTAAAACATTCAGATAAATGTTATAGGCCTGTACCTCTTACAAATATAATCAAATTCACCCCCAAATTATCTATGCTCACACTATAGTGCATTGGCAAAGCTACATCCCAAATGTCACTTTAACCTGCAGAAATGATCAGATTCGTATTCTACAGAGCTGGTTTCAATGAGGAATTTTCAGAATGATGAAACCAGATTTAGCTGGTAGCAATTATTGGTACATTTCAGATGAGCTCAGCGTGAAGAATAAGACTGAAGAAAGATTAAGTCTCAAATACTAAGGGACAGAAAAAAAATGAAAAGAGAGACTGAAGGGGCTTGAAACGCAGGAAAGGACCAGTTATCTGCAGGAAGCTGGTATTCTTATGTGAGATGCATGTGACCCAGTCTGGGTTAGAATGTTATCTCTATGTGATCTGCAGAATTTCTCTCTTGACTGTAGCAACCTCAGAAGAGTGAATTAAAGTCTTAAGGAGAAAAATCAATAAAGAAAAAAAAAGATAAAAGCAATATGGCTGGAGAGCGTTTCAAAAACCATATAAAAGTCTCTTAAATGGCCATGAAAGACTAACCAGTATTTATAAGGGTTTAACAGGAATACCAATAAGAATAGATTTGTTGGTCTCCTTAAGGGAGCAAAGAAGCTTCTGGGTGGTTTATGGCATTTGGCTGGTCTTTGTTTCATTCTAGGATGTGACATATAGAAGCACAAATTGCATAAAAGACTGCCTATGACAATAAGAAATTCATTGGAGAGATATTATGAGAAAGTTGGGATTAGAGCAGCACTTAGTGCTTGCTCAGTGGTGTGGAGGGAGTACAATACTCTGAGTACCTGTCCTGTAACTAGCTCTATTTTATTCCTAGGCTGAGAATTTTTCTCAACTCTATGCTAGAAATAGACAACAGAATCATTTAATCACAATAATAATGCTTTCTCGAATATGTCTTTAAGAAGTCTGTAAATGAATTTTTCCTAGCAAGTAGGCAAGTAGGCAAGCGTTGATGAAATGGAAGTGATGGGAACTGTGGGAGGAATGGATGGATGTATTCCCACCAGACAAGGAAAGGAATGCCAGATCTACTCGAGAGTATAGGGAGCTGGATTTCAAAATGTTCAAAGAAGGCATAGGTATGATCCTTCCTCTCCAAAGTCCAAGGTCCACACATGGAGAGTGTTTGATGCTACTTGAGCTAATTAAGCATTGGTTCATCTGTGCATTTCAGTAGTTTGCTTGTGTTTTTTTTTTTTTTTTGAGTTCCCATCATGCCACGGATATCTTTTATTAATGAGAAACTTTCAAAAGTGAAATTCTGTCAAGGTAACTATGAATATTTTTAACTAGGAGGGAAAAAAGTGTGTTTTGAGGAAAACTCAAAGTAAAACTTTAGAGAATTCTGTAAATTCTGGTCTCAGATAGGTTAAATAACCTGTGAGAATCCCAGTGCTCCTAAGGGAAAGAGCTGGAATTCATACTTGGTTCTGTCTGATTGCATAGGAAGCAGTCATGGCCCTAGTGCAATGATCCTAGGATTGCTTAATCAATGAGCTCCTGGAGCTAAATATACTCCAATAAGAGATGGTGAGGTAAGAGATTTTATAGGTCAAATTCCTGTCCTGTTGTTTTTGTCTTAATACAGTCAGCTACTCCCTCCTCCCTCTTACGCACACTCCCACACACTCAGACACTCATCTGTAGCCTACCAAAGGAGACTAAGCAGTTCTATTCTAAGAATTTAGTGATGCTACAACATGCAGTCTGGTTTTACCTTGTGCCTTGGTAATGACCTCTTGATCTCTATCTTTTCCCTTGAGTGAAATCCCATTGCCAACCATCTGAACCATGGGTTTTCCAGAATGAGAATCTGTATTGCTTTGGTTGGTTCTGCTCTGTCTTCATTGACCACTAAGGGCTAAGCCTTTCACATGTACTGCCTCTATTTTTTCCAACCACTTGCAAAGCTATTATTCTCTTCATTTTCAATCTGGGAAACTAGGGCTCAACTGAGCTAAGAAACTTATTCAAAGCCATGTAACTAAAAAGGGTGGAGTGAAAATTCAAACCCAGCTATCTATGTTCCCTTTGCTTTTCTATGCTACTTCCCCCAGATTTTTCACCCAAGCCACACTGGTGGTGACAGATTTCCAAATATTGCTTCTGGGCTCTCATGATTTGCAGAGGCTCTTTATTCCTCTTGGTGGACCATACTCCCCAACTTGCCAGGACTACTGTCTTTCATCTGCTGGCAAGCATGTTGAGTACCATAGGTTCCCTATGGACTGGGCTGCCTCTCAAGACCCACCCTCAGTACCTACCACATCCATTGCATGAGTCTAAATCCATGCCTGGTCTCACAGTTGGCTTCATTCCATGTCTGTGAAGAACACATATATGCCCATTCATATTTTGAAATTTTTGAAATATGACCTTATGACCTTCTTAGAAGGTTGAAGTTCTTTTTTTTTTCTTTTTTTTCTTTTTTGAGTCTCTTGAATAGGGTTCTGTGTCAGGCCTTGTGCTTTGTTTCTGATACTATTCAAGCACCTAGGTCTGAATCTTCATTTCCTTATCTGAAAAATGGGAATAATAACATACCTCTCTGGGTTGTAGTAAGGATTAAACAAGTTGATTTATGCAAATCCCTTTTCAGAATGTTTAGTATGAAAGTGCTCAATACATGCTTGCACCTGTTATAATCATTATCACTATCTTCATTACTGTAATTGTCACTTCAGGGCAAGCAGCATCTTAGGGTCAGGCTGAAAGAAATCCCTACTGATGGGGACTGGAGGCAGGAAGTGGCACTTCGCAGTACTTGGAGAAGGAGCTAGAGTAGTTTACTGGAAAAGCTCTCAACAGACCTATGTTTTACTGCAGCCACTAATTAGGAACATTACCTTTCCCCCTCTATTCTTATTAGTGAGGGTTCTCAACAGTCTTTTTAACCAGAGCAGCCTGTAAATGCTGGGGAAGGGCTTTGCAAATATGCAAACTTGGGCCCCATTCTTGGAGAATGATTCAGAAGTCTGGGTGGGGCTTTGGCACTTTTATGTGAAAACCTTTATGGTGGATCCCTGTGAGCTGCTTGTTGTCAGCACTCCATAGATGGGTTTCCAAGTCCTTCCAAATGTGCCATTCTGTGATTTCATGGCAACCATGACAGAAAACAATATGGGAGGTGTGAATGACTTGCTAAATTCTAGGGTATACATTTGTATTTAGTTTTCTAGGGCTGCCATAATAAGTTACAGCAGACTGAGTGAGAAATTGATTTCTCACAGCTCTGGAGGCTAGGAATCTGAGATCACTGTGTCAGCAAGTTTGGTCTCTCCTGAGGTCTCTCTCCTTGGCTTGCAGATGGCGACTTCTCTTTATGTTATCACATGATCTTTTCTCCATGGTCTTACCTAAGGTCTCTTTGTGTGTCCAAATTTCCTCCTCTTATAAAGACACTAGTCATATTGGATTAGGGCCTGCCTTAAGGGTCTCTTTTACTCTACTGACCTCTTTAAAGTTCCCATCTCCAAATATAGTAGAATTCTGGGGTCTTGGGAGTTAGGGCTTCAGTATATGAATCTGGGGGACACAATTCAACCCATAACATTAAAAGCCTTAAAAATGCACATAGGAATTCACTTCTAGGAATTTATTCCAGAAGAAGAGAGAAAGACTCCCAAAGGGTTCCATACAGCAGAAGGCCTGTCTGTGCTGAAAAAGTATTTAAATCCTTGTTTTGGTGAACTTGAGGAATTAGCCTTCCATTGCATTTTGTGACCCCCTGACCAGTTCAGGCATTAGTGTCCAAGATTTTTAGAAAGAGGGGCTTCAGGCAGAAGTTGAAGGAATTGTGTTCACGGAGTAGGGGGCTTGTGGGCTAAGCAACGATGTGTGGTCTGAATCCCTCTAACACAAAATAGTATAAATGATAAAATGGAACTAGGCTTCCTCCAAATATGAAACAGAATGTGGACTGCTTAAAGCTTATTGGGGACTCCAGTGGTTTCCAGAGGTTACCAGTGTGCCCAGAGAATATTAATAAAAAAAGCAATTACCCTGGCAGAAGCCAAGTTGTTAGTGAAATCAGGTGAAGTTTCTATCCCTAGGGACTTCCCTGAGTGTTCTAGGTTGAGATTCTGCACAAATAGGGGTGGGAACAAGAGGTGGTGACAGGTACTTACCACTGTTAACTAAATCTTCAGTCTGTATTCATAAGCTGAAGATGAGGAAATTCAAATACTGCTTACAATAGAAGAAAGTTGGGGGAAAAAAGAAAAAACAACAAATGTTCAACAATTAGAGGATTGGTTAACTAAATTACTCTGTACTCATGTAAACATGACATTGTATAGTTATTAATAATCATGCTGTAGAAGAATATGTGTGTTCTTGAGAAATATTCATGATATAGTGCTAAAGAAAAAAGGCAAGAACAGTGTGATGGTGTTTGATTAATGAAAATTATCAATCAATTATCAATCAAATACAATTTAAAATGCCATGTGCATGCACACCAAGTTTGGTTATCTTTGGATGGAGAGATTCAAACTTTTTTTCCTTAGTGATTTTCTGTGGATTTTCAGGTTTTCTGCATTGTGCATATAGGTTATTTATATAATATGAGTTTTAAAAGAGTTTAATAAAAGAAAACCCAACTCTGCTAAAATGGTATCCGGACTGATACCTGTCATTAATCTGTCTATGTGATTTGAGAAAGACTATTTTTTTCTTTTGGAAACTATGTCTTTGCTATTTTTTCACTACACTATCATTTTGAATAAAATGATAAAGATAGCAAATGGTAATTTAAAATATGTTTACCTCAAAAAAAAAAGAGAGAGAGAGTTGTAATGCTATGCCAATGTCATTGTTTAAAACATTTTTTTATATATCTCTCAGATCCAGCAATCTGGAAACATTACAATAAATATTTCATAATTTGCCACAATACTCTTACTCATGCATCTTATACATGCTGAGAATCTTTCCTTCTTTTTTTTTTTTTGTTTTTTTTTTTAATATACTGGCTTGTTATTTGTGTTTCCACTGGATTTCACTGATCCTCCTGCTCCATATTGGCCAATGGACCATCCAGTAGATTTGGTTCATATGCCTACCTACCTCTACAACTCTCAATGCTAAATCATCAACGCAACTACTTCAAAATATTCTCCATGTTGTATTTATACATACTTTTATGTATAAATACATATCTATTATATATTTATATTATAAATATACATATTGGTTTATTTTTAACTTAATTCTGCACTTGACACATTTCACACATGGTGTCCAATGTTCTACAGACCTTTATCTGCCATGTGAAGTGATCTAGAGCCACCATGTAAATGTACGATTCCATTCTTTTGTTCATGAAAGAATCATCTTGTCCTTTACTTTATGAAATTTGACTTAGGTCTCATCATTTTCTCTTCTCTGTCTAAAATGTCCCCTAAATCCATTTTATTTTTTTAATTTTTATTTATTTATTCATGAGAGAGACAGAGAAAGAGAGAGAGGCAGAGACACAGGCAGAGAGAGAGAAGCAGGCTCCATGCAGGGAGCCCGACGTGGGACTCGATCCCGGGACTCCAGAATCATGCCCTGGGCCAAAGGCAGGCACTTAACCACTGAGCCACCCAGGGATCTCCCCCAAATCCATTTTGAATCTAAGTCTTCTTAAATGTGTACCTTTCTTTCCTGAACTGGTATTTAGTTAGAAGAAGAGGAGAGGAGGAGTGAGGTGGGGAGGAGGAAGAGGGGAGGAGGGGGAGGAGGAAGAAGAGGAAGAGGAATGAAGAAGAAGGAGAAGAGGAGAAACATTAATAAGTGAGGTGATATAGAAATGATCACTTCAAGATGAGTTCTTTGGAGAGAAGTAACTTACTCTTTTAGAATATATTTTGAAAGATAAACCATAACCGGGATTATTGAAATGTTGGTCAGACTGTCTGTAATTATCAGATGATCCAGAAAGAATTTTAATTAAAAAATCATAGTAATTGGTATTTTTCAATGAAATCACACAGATATATGTATTTGAAAATGCATATCCTGAATGCTTAACACAGCATTTAATATAGTGCATTGTGTTGCCGTGAGTAAATAATCCTATAAAGGCAATACATTCCAGTGACAGGCAAATTAACTAAATGAGGGAGTGTAGGACTGTGGAAGGTCTGAAAGACATCTGCATGAAGGCAAAAGAAAGAGCTGGACAGGGATATTGAGAGACTATGAAAACCAGCTCATCTACTTCGTTAATTTACCCACGGATTGAGTGAGGTTCACATTCAAGACTTAGTTTCTGGTTTTTTAATGGAGGGCAAATGGAAATTTCAGAGGGGTTACTTTGACTGAATGTGTTTGTGTGCTGGATGGAGAAGAGAACATTATTAATGAAAAGAACTCTACCTTATTTTTTCTACTTCATACTATTACACTCAACTTTTCTGCCAGATTTACATAAATTCAGTATTGTTTCTGTTGTTGCTGGTCTTTTCGAATCCTTAATGATCCATCAATACATTTTAGAAGAATGGGAAAATGAATTAAAATGAACAATGATGTTTTATTTTGTTTTTGTTTTAGATTTTATTTATTTATTTTTGGGAGAGAGAGTGTGAGCATGAATAGGAGGAAGGGGCAGAGGGAAAGTGAGAAGCAGACTCCCCGTTGAGCAGGGAGCCCTCGGTGGTGCTCAGTTGCAGGACTGAGTTCATGACCTGAGCCAAAGGCAGATGCTTAACTGACTGAGCCACCCACCCATGGTTAATGTATCTCTTAGGCTCATTTAATTTGTGTTTTCTCCTCCATCTTTTTTCTTCTTACACTTTATCTGTTGAAGTTGTTAGTTCTGTAGAGTTTTTCATCTACAGATTTTGCTATTCGTATGCCCTTGCTTAGGATTGCTTAGGACGTTTTCTTGTCCCTCTTTTTCCTATAAATTGATAGTTTGATATAAAGTATTGACCATATTCAGGTTGGGCTTTTTTGTCTTAGCAAGAATATTTCATAAGTGGTATCAGGTACATCCATCAGGAAGCATATAGTGTCTGGTTGCCTCTTTTGGAGATGTTCACAGCCATTAATGATCATTGCCCAGGTTCCATTAGTTCATTAAGAGCTGCAAAATGCACTCTTCTATTATTCCTTCTTCATCTGCTAGCTTGAATACTTCTCTAAAGAAGTATTCTTCATAAACTATTTAATTACCTGGTATATAGTTCATAGAATAAAGGCAGAATAAAGCTTGATTTTTCCCTATATTAACCAGTTTTCAAAATAATGAATTCGATCTTTAATATTTCCAAAAGTAATCAAGACTTTTTTCAATTATCATTTTTAAAATATTTATTACTTATTTATTTTAGAGATAGATAGATATATAGAGAGAGTGAGCACAGGAGGAGGAGCAGAGGGAGGAGGATAAGCAGACTCCATGCTGAGTCATGGAGCCTGACTTGGGGCTAGATCCCGTGACCCTGAGATCATGATCTGAGCTGAAATCAGGAATCTAAAGCTGAACTGAATAAACCACCGAGGCACCCCTCAATTATCATTAACTCATGAATTTAAACATAGCTGTTATATTTCAACCCATTTTAGATACTATTGTTGCTGCTCAGATGATTCTGTCTTTAGTGAGTAGAGACCTTTACAAATTGGCTGTTCAGTCCATTTGGCAAAACACTAGCAGCCCTGATGATATTTTTCTTGGTGTCTGGTATGACAATATGTAGCACAAGGCCTGCCTATAACTAGAACCGGGCATTTTCCGAGAGACCTCTGGTGTCTTTTAATGGTAAGTAGTATCTCAAGATCACTATTGAGATATTTCCCTTCTGTGTGGTTATGCTGCCAAACTAAGTACACAATTAGTATCCACACACACATAATTACATTACCACACACTTTCTTTTCCACTTTGCTTTTGCACCTAGCATAGCATAGTAGTGAAGAGAGATGCTCCACATGCCTTTTTTCACCAGCATTGTACTCCATTGTGAGCCAAAATTTATTTAGCTTGTCCCTGTCAATCTGGGTTGTTTGTTTGTTTATTGTTTATGTAGAGACAGCACAAGCAGGGGGTGAGGGGCACAGGGAGAGGAGGAGAGAGAATTTTTTGGCGGGGTGGGGGAGAAAATCTTAGGCAGGCTCCATGCTCAGCTCACAGTCTGACACTGGACTTGATCTCACAACTCTAAGCTGAATTTAAGAGTCAGAACCTTAACTGACTGAGTCACTCAGGGCCCTGACCCGGGTTGTTTACAGTTTCGCTTTCACAAAGTGTTTTAATGAATGATTTTGTGCGTTTGATATATTTGAATGTGTTTTCATATGTTGCCTGTGTAAATTTGCAATAGATTTTTATATGTAGGATTTTTGTACCAAACAGTAAATGTACCGAAATATTTTTTGTCAACCTCCTTTCCATAGGTTTGTATCAATTTTAATTTCCACAGGTAAAGTATGAACTTGTATGAACTTACCACAGCCTCAACCAAAGATTATGTTGTCAAACATCCCAGCATAGATTTAATTGGCATTTCTCTATTATGAAGGTTGTTGAACATTTTTTCCATATGACTAAGGGTCATTTGTATTTCTCTTTGACTGAAGTGTCTGTTCTTATCTCTCCATTTTTTTTTCTACAGAATTTTGTGCCTCTCCGTTTTCAAAAGCAATTTATATTAACTCTTTGTGATAAAAGTTGCAACTATTTCATCCAGTTTGTTCTCAATTTGAGTTTTTACTTTGCTTAAATGGTGTGTTTTGGCCACTCAATTTTCAAGATATGCGTATTATTGTATGTAGCACTATTCTCCTTTTCTCTTCTATTTTGTGAGTCATAGTTTGGAAAGGAGCCCCTTCCAAAGTTAAAGATAAATTCCTCTGTGTTTTCCCAAGTCATATTTCTAGGACTTGCATAGTTTCATTAGACTTTAACATTGAACTCTGCTACATTTGAATTTATTCTTGCAAGTGTGAAGAGTGGACCCAATTTTGTATTTTTTTTCACATGGTTATCTGTTTTTTTCCAACACCGTATATTAGAAAGTACATCTTTTCTCTATTGATTTGATCTGCTGCCCTTCTCATGGTCTGCATTTCCAAATGCATTGGATCTACTTCTGGACTTTCTATTCTGTTTCATTGGTCAGTCTGTCTACTCATATCAGACTGGTTTACTTATAGAGGCTATAATTATATTTTAATATCCAGTAAGGCTATATTTCTGCCTCCAGCTTCGCTCCTTCAGGCCCTATGTTCTTTTTCAGGATTTTTTTGGCTACTTTTTTTCCCCATATGAAATTTGTAATCATTTTGTGTCATTTCAGAAAAAGGCCCAATGGTCTTTTTTTTAAAGATTTTATTTATTTATTCATGTGAGAGAGAGAGAGAGAGAGAGAGGCAGAGACACCCAGGGATCCCCCTGATGGTATTTTTCAGTAAAATTGCATTGCATTTAGGGGCACCTGGGTCACTCAGTCAGTTAAGCGTCTGACTCTTTTTTTTTTTTTAAATGATAGTCTTCTTTTTTTTTAATTTTTATTTATTTTTTTTATAGTAACAGAGAGACAGAGAGAGAGAGAGGCAGAGACACAGGCAGAGGGAGAAGCAGGCTCCATGCACCGGGAGCCCGACGTGGGATTCGATCCCGGGTCTCCAGGATCGCGCCCTGGGCCAAAGGCAGGCGCCAAACCGCTGCGCCACCCAGGGATCCCAGTGTCTGACTCTTGATTTTGGCTCAGGTCATAATCTCACAGGTTTTGGGATTGAGCCCTGCATCAGGCACTGCACTCAGTGCGGGGTCTGCTTGGGATTCTCTCTCCCTCTCCCTCTGCCCCCAACCCCTATGCATGAGTGCACTTTCTCTCTCTTAAATAAATAAAACCTTAAACATTTGTTTTAAAAAACATTATATGTTCTCATTCATTTGGGGAATATAAATAATAGTGAAAGGGAATATAAGGGAAGGGAGAAGAAATGTGTGGGAAATATGAGAAAGGGAGACAGAACGTAAAGACTGCTAACTCTGGGAAACGAACTAGGGGTGGTAGAAGGGGAGGAGGGCGGGGGGTGGGAGTGAATGGGTGACGGGCACTGGGGGTTATTCTGTATGTTAGTAAATTGAACACCAATAAAAAATAAATTAAAAAAAAAAGATTGCATTACATTTAAATATTGAACGGAGAGAAAATTGTCATCTTTAGAATATTGAGTTTTGGGCAACCCGGGTGGCTCAGCGGTTTAGTGCGCCTTCAGAGGGCATGATCCTGGAGACCCGGAATCGGGTACCACATTGGGCTCCCTGCATGGAGCCTGCTTCTCCCTCTGCCTGTGTCTCTGTTTTTCTCTCTCTCATGAATAAATAAAATCTAAAAAAAAAAAAAAAAAAAGAATATTGAGTTTTACAATCCAAGAACACAGTATGTCTTTCCACTTGTCCAATCAATTTTTTTGTATCTTTCAGATCATTTTATAGTTTTCCTTGCACAGATTGTGGACATTTCTAGTCAAGTTTTCTCGTATGTATTTGTTTTCTTATTTGGGTTATTATATAAGAGGTCTTCTATATATTCTGTTTTGCCTGTATAGATACTGATCTTTGCGTGATGATTTTATGAAGTACCTTACTAAATTATGTTTTTGTTCCAAAAAGCTTTTTCATTTGTTCTTTAGTATTTTTCATATAGATAATTGTATCTTTCCTTTTAACTGTTTCATTCTTTTATAGTAACAGGACTGTTTAGATTTTCTGTCTCCTTTGGAGTTTATGGGACTTTTTAAGAAAACAATAAGTTTTATGTATGTTTTCAAATTTATTTGCATTGAACTCTAAAAAGTAGACTGATTATTTTTTGTTTATTTCCTTCATTTTTGATAATATCTCCTTTTTGTCAGTCTTAGTTTTCTGTATTTGTGCTATCTCAATTTTTTAAAAATCTTTATTTATTATTTATGATAGTCACAGAGAGAGAGAGAGAGAGGCAGAGACATAGGCAGAGGGAGAAGCAGGCTCCATGCACCGGGAGCCCGACGTGGGATTCGATCCCGGGTCTCCAGGAGTGTGCCCTGGGCCAAAGGCAGGCGCTAAACCGCTGGGCCACCCAGGGATCCCAACTATCTCAATTTTTAAAATAGTTTTTCACTGAAGTGCAAAAAAAAAAAAAAAAAAAGGAATAATCATAAGTATGCATCCCAATGAATTTTCACAAAGTGAACACACCTGTGTAGCTCCTACTTTTATCAAGTAATGGAACATTTCTGGAAACAGAACATCCAGAAGCCTTACTGTGTCCCTTCCCAGACACTACAACATCTTTGCTTCTCAGACAGTTTATCATTATCTGACTTCCAAAACTGTAGATTCATTTCACCTGTTTATCAAATTGACATAGAGTTGTAGAATCTTACATCTCTTTTGGGTCTAGCTTCTTTCTTTCAACATTACATTTGTGAGATTCATGTGGTGACATGTAGCAATAGTTCATTCTTTTTAATTGCTGAATAAAATTCCATTTGCTAATAGACTATAATTTAATATTTGTTCTATTGTTGATTGACATATGGATTGTTTGCAGTTGGTGGCAATTAAGAATAAAGCGGCTATGAACATTTTTGTATATGTCTCCTGGTACACATAGAAGTCTGTAAAGTGCTATATACCTATGAGATGATTTGCTGGGCTGTGAATCATGCCACGTATACATCTTTGGTAAATACTTCCAAAAATTTTTTCAAAGTGTTTTTTCCAACTTACACCCCCCACCCCAAACAGTATATAAGCAATCCTATGCTCCACATCCTTATTAAACTTGGTATTATCAATCTTAAATTTAACTATTCGGGTTTCAGATTTGCATTCCCCTGATGACCAATGAGCATCTTTTCATATGTTTTGTTATCTACTTGGTTATGAACGTTTATAACGCTGGTTTAAGTCTTTTGCCCATGTTTCTATTGAACTGTCTTTTTTTATTTAAAGAGATTCTTTATACATTCTACATACAAAATCTTTGTCAGATGTAGCATTTCAAACATGGACTCCTACTTTGTATTGTAGACTCTAAATGAATCTTTTGATAAGCAGAAGTTCTTAATTTTTATGTAATCCAAATTATTTTTCCCTTTATGGTTAATGATTTTTTGGATACTGTTTGAGAAATCTTTGCCTATGACAAGGTCATGCAGATCATATTCTAAAAGTAATTGTTAAAAAAATGAAATTAATTGTTTTACCTTTCCTATTTAAACCTACAATCCACCTAGAATTAAATTTTTTGTGGTACAATTAGGAATGAAGCTTAATTTTTTTCTCTATGGATAATCAACTGACCCACCACAATTTGTTGGCAGTTCTCTACTTGTGACTCTGTAATGTGACCTCTGCCGTAAACCCCATGCCCATGGCAGGGTTTATTTCTAAGCTCTTCTCTGTTTCTGGTCCATTTGCCTAAGCTCAAACTGGTATTACACTTTCTTAACTAATGTGGCTTGATAGTTAATGGTGTAGGTAGGTTCTCCAAATTATTTTCCTTAAAATCCACCTTATCTATTACTAGTTATTTGCATTTTTGAGACTTGTAAATTCCCCACCCCCTAAGATATTGCTGGAATTTTGAGTGTAGTTGCATTGACTCTTTCAGTTAATTTTTTAAAAGATTTTATTTATTTATTCATAAGAGACACAGAGAGAGAGAGAGAGAGGCAGAGACACAGGCAGAGGGAGAAGCAGGCTCCATGCAGGGGAACCTGATGTGGGACCTGATCCCTGGTCTCCAGGATCAGGCCCTGGACTGAAGGTGATGCTAAACCACTGAGCCACCCAGGCTGCCCTCTTTCAGTTAATTTGGGGGGAACTGACATGTTTATAACAGTCTTCTAATTTATGAATGAAGTATATCTCTATATTTAGAGATTTTATAATCTCTTTCAATAGTATTTTAAAATTCTTTGCGTTGAAATTTTGTGCATATTTTATTAGATATATTCTAAGGTATTTAAAATTGATGCTAGGAAAAATGCTATTTTTTCAAATAGTTTCATTTATTTATAAAAATACAATTTATTTTAGTAAGTTGATTAGATATTGAGACTTCATTAAATTCCTTTATTAAATATAATTTATTTCTAAGTTTTTTGGATTTCCATGCACAGTCATGCCATTTGCAAATAATGACAGTGCTTTATTGCCTTGGCTAAGACCTGCAGTATACTATGTTGAATAAAAATAGTGATAGAACTACCAGCAATTCCACTTCTGAGTATTTAGCCAAAGGAAATGAAAACACTGACCTGAAAAGATATCTGCATTCTCATGTTTATTGCAGCAATAATTAAAATAACTAAGACATGAAAACAACCTAAGGGTCCATTGATAGATGGATAGACAAAGAAGAGGTGGAATATTATTCAGCCATAAAAAGAATGACATCTTGCCATTTATAACAACATGGATGGAACCTGAGACATTCTGTTAAGTGAAATGTGTCAGTCAGAGAAAGACAAATCCTGTATGATCTCACTTATGTGTGGAATCTGAATAACAACAACAAGAAACACATAGATATAGAGAACAGATTAGTGATTGCCAGAGAGAGAGGGTGTGAGAGTAGATAGATGAAATGGGTGAAAGGAAAAAAAAGTGGTGATAATGAGTATTTTTACTTCATTTCTGATCATAGAGGAAAGTTTTAGTACCTCAACATTAAGTATTTGGTTTGCAGTAGAATTTTTTTGACACATTTTAAAAGATTAAGGAAATTTCCTACTATTCCTACTTTTCTAACAGTTTTTTTTAATGAACAGGATATGAATTTTATCAAAATTTTTTTCTGTAACTGTGGAGTGATAGTATAATTTTTATTCTAATATTTAAAGTGGTAAATTATATTGATTGATTTCTTTTATTCAAATTGAAGTATAACATATATATTAAAATGCACAAGTCTTAAGTGTACAGCTTGATGAATTTTTGCACATGTTTACACCCATGTGATTACTGTTTAGATCAAGGTTTAGATGACCTTTATCCACCAGAAAGTTCCTTTGTGCTCATTCTCAGCCAATACTCAGAGGCAACCAGTACTTCCATCTTTATTTTTTTTTTAAGATTTTATTTATTTATTCATAAGAGACACAGAGAAAGAGAGACAGAGACAGAGGCAGGGAGAGAAGCAGGCTCCATGAAGGGAGCCTGATGTGGTACTCGATCCCAGGACTCCAGGATCACGCCCTGAGCCAAAGGCAGATGCTCAAGCACTGAGCCAAACAGGCGTCCCTATTTCCATCTTTATCACCATGGATTATTTTTGTTTTGTTTTTTTTAATAAATTTATTTTTTATTGGTGTTCAATTTGCCAACATATAGAATAACACCCAGTGCTCATCCCATCAAGTGCCCCCCTCAGTGCCCGTCACCCAGTCACCCCCACCCCTTGCCCACCTTCACTTCCCCCACCCCTAGTTAGTTTCCCAGAGTTAGGAGTCTCTCATGTTCGGTCTCCCTTTCTGATATTTCCCACTCATTTTTTTCTCCTTTCCCCTTTATTCCCTGTCACTATTTTTTATATTCCCCAAGTGAATGAGACCAGATAATGTTTGTCCTTCTCCGATTAACTTATTTCACTCAGCATAATACCCTCCAGTTCCATCCATGTCGAAGCAAATGGTGGGTATTTGTCGTTTCTAATCCATGGATTATTTTTGCTTGTTAACTTCACATAAATGAAATCATACATTATGTACTTTCAGTATCTGGCTTCATTCACTCAAATAAATGTTTTTTTTTTTTTTGACTCTAGTGTTATTTAACAACATGTATCTTAATTTCTAGGTAGAAGGCCTTTTTTGGTTTCTTATTTTGTTATTAATATTAGTTTTATTGCATTTTACTAAGAGAATGTTTAGTAAGAGACCATTGTTGGTATATTTCTTCCTTTCATAATGCTTGGAGGTTTTCTTTGTGACCCAGGTCAGGAATATAATTTTAAAAAATGAAATGTACATTTATTTGAATAGTTGGTTTCCTTAGAAGAAAGCCCATGCTTTTGGAGAAGCCTTTTAAGGCTTTGAGGTAGGTGGTAAAGCAGGCAGGTATGTTCCATCACCTCTTCCACTGTTACAACTGTATTCTATTGCCACATTGGAGATCCAGTTTCAAAGTTTTAGCTTAAGAATGTAACCAAAGTTTTTGATTCCTGGGATGTTGTATAGTTCAGAGGTCAAGGGCTTTCAGAGTCCAGCTCTGCCCTTCACTAACTTATGTCCATTTCCTTATCCATATAACAGACAATGGTATTCATTTCATATTATTTCTGTGATGACTGAATGAGATAACTTGTATAAAATATCTGGTAAACGGAATAGGTAGGCACTTGATTGATAGCAGCCATGGCTGTGATTCTATTAGCCTCAGATTAGGTTATTATATTATTACATGCTATTATATATATATATATTATACATATCACATGCTATTCTCACCAACACACAAGAAAAATGCCATGTAGTTTCATAGCAGCTTAAACAGCAGTGGAGCCCAGTTTGAGAGGAGCAAGCATCCACTAAAGAAACCCTACTTCCCTAAATTAACAGACTGTCCCTCATACATATCAAAATCCTGTAGAAAAAGCATCACAGTAAAGCATGGCAGTTCCTTACACATGTGTGTGAATTATGATATGGATAATTCTTTTCAACATCAACATGAATTAAGGCCAGTTTGGCCACCAGGAAGGATAGATTCAGGTAGACTTAGGGGTAAGTCCTTCTGAGAGGGTTGGGAAGAAGGGCAGGAAATGGAAGTAGCAAAGAAAGATGATAAAGGTTCCTTCCTTCATTACTTTGCTCAGAAATGGGCCCTGCTAGGGATCACTAGTTGAAACTAATGATCAGTTCACTAGGAGCATTGTCAGGTGCTCCCAGAGGCTGAAGCCTCTACATTCAGATTTGATCCTCCCTAGCAGCAGTCTGAAATTATACCTCTTCCTCACCTCTCTGCTACTTTTAGGTTGTCCTTTTGGCTTGTAGCCAAATCCTTGCGCTCAGTCTCATTCATGACTGTCTTCCAGTCTCAGAAGAGTGAACATGAAGGAAAAGGAGTGGGGGAGGGCAGTAGGAGGGAAGGATATACAGACGTGCCACGGGGAAACTCCTACCTGTGACATTCTGGTGCTTCTCAAGGTTACAGGGATCAAGCTGCTTGCAGTCAGTTGTGATTGCAGTGGAGAATGACTGGTTGTGTTAATAACAGTGTGCTCCAGGGCTGATTGATGTGGTGACAGCACCAGGTTTGCAGGAACCCCACTGCCAAGGCTTAGGACCTCACTGGGACTGTCGACAACTTCTTTTTCTATTCGACTCACATTGCAACCACCTGAGAAGCATGTTGTCCAAAATTTCAAAGGGAGCCAAGCAGAATTAATAGACCAGAGGCAGCACTGAGTATTATTCATTGACAGGTTAAAAAAAAAAATTGGATTTTTTTTTTAAAAAGGTCAACTGAAGTGAATATAAGGTGTGGTTGTTGAGAAACATGCTTATCATATTCCAGTCCTAACAGGCTCAGCGGGTTTCATGTGGCTATTTACGTTGCCACTTACCATCTTACAACAAAATCATCACTTGGTAATCTGTGTGTAACTAACTCACTCACTGGTCAGTGCTCAGTCATGGCACGCCTATTTTCATTAGGTTTCAAAGTTTCTCAAAGGAAAAAAAATCATAACTTTCCTATAAGATTGACTTCAAAACACAAGTATTAATGTGTACAAGTGCTTATAATTGTGTTCAGCAATTTTTCATTTTGTTTTTTGAGTATACTTGTAAAATAGAACTAGTTGACTTTTCGAAGTTTTGTGAAGTTTTAGGAATGACTTTATATATTAGAGTTTTAATATATAACCTTTAATTTTAATTTCTAGTTGAATACTGGTATAATCAAGGAAGGAATCAACAGAATGTGTTGGAAAATGGATGAGACGGTGGATCTGGACTTTGTTCAGAAGTAGAAATCATGTTTGTGAATAAGCCTCAGTATGATCAGCCCTGGAGGGAGGAACTCCCACTAACTCGAGGGCTCATAGGAGTCATACAAATCAGAATGCCTAGTTTATTAATACTGTGAGAAATATAACCAGGCTGGCATAAATTTCTCTTCTAATAGTCAAAGTTATGGGAAGTCAAATCATAACCAGAGGACAGTTTTGGATTACTTAGAATTTGTCGAAACCAGATGACTGGTACATTCTCTTCCTGTAGGCAGATGCACTAGCACAGAGTCAGAACACAGAGTTTTATATTAATGGAATGTTTAAGAGAATCAGGAAAAACTAACTTGAGCTATCCTATCTATCCAATACAAGCGATAATCTTGCTAACTGCTTTGATCGCTTACATTTATCTTCAAACCAGAGACCAGATTTATTCCTTCCTCTTCCAATGACAGAGCATGGGTAGAACCTGCCAAGGTCTGTCTCTGGGGTCGCTTCTTTCCCCAGTGGCTGAAACCACTCCTCTCTTCACATCTACTTCAATGTACACACCTACTGCTAATGTCACATTCATTCTTTTATTTCTTAGTATAGACTTAGGAACGGAATATTTTCCTTGCTAGATCAGAGGAGGAGCCCATTTCGGTAGGTCATGTCAAATCATGTCAAATTGTTTTCCAAAATGAATGTATCCGTTTACACTCAATCAGACCTTTTTTGTTTCACATTCTAGCCAACCCTTGGTATTTGTATTTTTTGGCCAATCAATGTTTGTAAAATGGCATCTTATTTTATTGTGGTTTTAACTTATATTTACCTGGGGTTTTTGTTTGTTTTACAAACTGAGCATCTTTTCATTTGTTCCTTGGTTATACTTCTTATCTGCATCTATTGAAATTGCCACATGGATTTTTCTTCAACCAGTTAATACAGTGGATTAACAGTAAGAGATTTTCCTATGTTTTGCTCACATTGCATAGAATTGATTATGAAATACTAAATTTTTTAAAAATTGTAGACTTGGTTTAATAATATTTTATTTAGGGCTTTTACATATAAATTTGAAGTTAAGGTTGGCCTGTAATTTAACTTTTTCTTATTATCCTGTTTAATCTTTTCTTGTTACAATGTCATTAATCTCAGACCAATTTTTCTCTTTTCTCAAAGAGCCTGGTAATTTATTTTTGAGAAGAATCTGAACTGCTGATTCATCTTTCTCCATTATTTTAAAGCCATCCAAGCTTTCAGTAAGTCTTGTGTCAGTTGTGATCATTTACTTTTTCCTGAGAATTTGTCATTTTTCTTCTAACTCTGGGAAACCAACAAGGGGTAGTGGAAGGGGAGGTGGGTGGGTGGATGGGGTGACTGGATGATAGGCACTGAGGGGGGCACTTGACAGGATGAGCACTGGGTGTTACACTGTATGTTGGCAAATCAAACTCCAATAAAAAATTAAAAAAAATAATTTGTCATTTTTGACTTTTTTTTAATTTGTAAAATTTTTTTTTAGTGAGGCACAATTTATGTGTAGTAAATGCACAGACTGTTGGAAGAGCACCCATAGAGACATAGAATATGTTTATAACTGCAGAAGGTTTTTCAATGCCTCTTTCCAGGGAATCTTGCCCTCTACTTCCAAGAAACATTTTCTGTTCTGATTTCTACCATGGTTTGTCTTGTTTGTTCTTGAATTTTGCATAAGTGGAATTACATAGTATGTAGTACTCTTTTGAGTGCAAATTCTTTCAAACATTTTTTTGAGTTCGTTCATGTTGCTGCATTATATTTTGTTACTGTTTATTGCTGAGTCATGTTCCCTTGTATAAATATTCCATTGTCTGTCCATTTTCCTAGTAATGTACATTTCTCTTGTTTCCATTTTGAGTGTTACAAATGAAGCTGCTCTGAACAGTCATGAGCAAGTCTCTTTATGGACATATGCTTTCACTTTTCTTGGGTAAATATCTGAAAGTAGAATTGCTGGCTTATAGAATAGGGGAATAAACTAGCTAAGAAACTGCCATACATTTTCCAATAGATTTAGTGTTTTACCTTTACCAGCAGTATAAAAGAGTTCTGGTATATCTGCTTTTTTCTTTTCTTTCCTCAAGTTTTTATTTAAAGTCATCTAGTTTACATACAGTGCAATATTAGTTTGAGGTGTAGAATTTAGTAATTCATCACTTTCATACAATACCTGGTGCTCATCACAAGTGCCCTCCTTAATACCTATCACCTATTTAACCTATTCCCCTGCCCACCTCCCCTCAAGTAATCCTCAGTTTGTTCTCTACAGTTAAGACTGTTTCTTGGTTTGCCTCTCTTTTATCCCTCCTTTGTTCATTTGTTTTGTTTCTTAAATTCCACTTGAATGAAATCATATAGCATTTGTCTTTCTCTGACTGACTTATTTGGTTAGTATAATACTCTCCATCCATGTGGAGGTACGTATATATATATATATGCACCTTACATCTTTATCCATCATCAATCTATGGACATTTGTGTTCTTTCCATAATTTGGCTGTTGTTGATAATGCTGCTATAAACATCAGGGTGTATGTATTCCTTCAAATTAGTATTTTTGTTACCTTTGGGTAAATATCTAGTAGTGCAATTGCTGGATTGTAGAGTAGTTCTGTATCTCCTTTTTTGCCAATTTTTGGTATTGTCCAGGTTTTTCAATTTAGCCATTCAAGTGGTTGGGTAGTAATATGCTGTTGTGATTTTAACATGTATGTCTCTAGGATTAAAGATTTGGAGCATCTTTTCATGTGCATATTTGTCATTCTTACATCTTATTTTATGAAGTCTCTCAAAGTTTTGGCCCATTTTTTAATATAGTAGTTTCTCTTTCTATTGATTGTTAGTTCTTTATATTTTCTGAATATAAATTCTTTTTCAGAAATATATATGGCAAATATACTCTCCCTATTTTGTCTTTTTATTTCCTTAACTGTGTCTTTTGATGTATAAAGTTTTGTAATCTTAGTGATGTATAATTTATTAAATTTTTAGAGTTAATGTTTTTTGATCCTCTCTAAGAAACCTTTGTGTCTACTCCAGGTTGTCAATCTATTTTCCTATGTGTTTTAACCAGATTTATGATTTTGGCTTTTACATTTAGGTTTATGGCTCATTGAATTAATTTTTTAATGTTGAATTGTCTCATTTATTGACATAAAATTGTTCTTAGCATTCCTTTACCACTCTTTTAATGTCTTTAGGGCCCGAATTTTGTCTTTTTTTATTTACTCTTTTTCTTGATTAGTAGTTCTTACAATTTACCAATTTTATTGCTCTTGCCAGAGACTCAACTTTTACTTTTGTTGATATTAGTTATTGTTTGTTTCTACTTCGTTTATTTCTATTCCTATGGTTACTATTTCCTTTTCTCTTTTTACTTTGGCTTTAATTTTCTTTTTCTAATTTCTTAAAGTGAAAATTAAAATCACAGATTTTGTTTTCTAATATATGCTACCAATTTCCCTCTAAGCACTGCTTTAGCTATATCCCATAAATTTTGTCATGTTTGTGTTTTCATTATCCTTCATTTGAAAGCATTTTTTAAATTTCTGTTTCTATTTTTCTCATGGTTACTTAGAAGCTTACTTCTCAGATATTTGGGAGGTTAACTCAGTCTTCACATTTTTTATCATAAAAAAACACCTACTAATGATTTTCATGTATCTTTATCTCTGTTTTTATCTTTTTACTTCAAATTTAATTTTTAACCTCTAATCATTGCTGTATCTCCAATTATATTTTTTATTCTTACATTATTTATTTGTTCCTTCTCTCTGTCTTGTTCAGCTTTGCCAATGATTTAATTTTATTACTTTTTTCAAAGAACTGATTTTCAGCTCTGTTGATATTTCCTTTTCCCTTTTAAGTAGACTTCATTTTTCAAAATTTAATTTCAATTAACTAACATATAAAATATCTTTAGTTTCAGATGTAGGGATCAGTAATTCATCAGTTGCATATAACACCCAGTGCTCATCACATCACAAGCCCTCCTTAATGCCTGTCACCCAATTGCCTCATCCCCACACCCAACTCCCCTTCAGGGACCCTCAGTTTGTTTTCCATAATTAAGAATCTCTCATGGTTTGTCTCCTTCTTTGACTTCTTCCCATTTAGTTTTCCCTCCCTTCCCCTACGATCCTCTGCACTGTTTTTTATATTCTACACATGAGTGAAACCAGATGATAATTGTCTCTCCCTGATTGACTTGTTTTGCTCTGCAAAATACCTTCCAGCTCCATCCACATTGATGTAAATGGTGAGTATTCATCCTTTCTGATGGATGAGTAATATTCCATTGTGTATATATATATATATATATATATATATATATATATATACACATATATACCACATCTTCATCTTTTCATCTGTCGATGGACATCTTGGTTCTTTCTAGAGTTTGGCTATTGATATAGCTGCTATGAACACTGGGGTGAAGGCACCCTTTTTTGTTTGTTTGTTCTAGATTTATTTATTTATTTATTTGAGAGAGAGCAAGAGTAAGAGAACAGAAGGCAGATGCTTAACCAACTGAGCCACCCAGGAGCTTCACAGGTACCCCTTTGGATCAATACATTTGTTTCTATGGGGTAAATTCCCAGTAGTGCAAGTGCTTGGTCATAGGGTAGCAGTGTTTTTAATTTCTTGGAGAACCTCCATACTGCTTTCCGAAGTGGCTGTACCAGCTTTCATTTCCACCAACAGTGTATGAATGTTCCCCTTTCTCTGCATCCTTGCCAAAATACGTTGTTTCCTGACTTATTAATTTTAACCGTTCTGACTGATGCTATCTCATTGTGGTCTTGATTTGTATTTCCCTGATGCCAAGTGATGTTGAGTATTTTTTCATGTGTCGGTTGACCATTTATCAATTATGTCTTTTGCAAATATTTGCTCCCAGTCTATGATGTTTGTCTTCTCATTATCTTGAGATCTTGTTTTTATTTTCATTTTATTTCTAAAAGATTTTATTTATTTATTTGACAGCAAGACAGCACAAGCAGGGGAAGTAGGAGAGGGAGCGGGAGAAGCAGGATCCCCAATCCCAGGACCGTGGAATCGTGACCTGAGCCAAAGGCCGATGTTTAACCAACTAAGCCACCCAGGAGCCCCAAGATTGTGTTTTATTATTGCAATGAGCTTGTTGTTATCTTTATTATTACCTCTCTTCGAATATCCCTGATTTATTTTGCTCCTTCAAATTTCATTTGATTTATTCTACGGTTATTCTAACATACTAAATTGGATATTCACCTTATCTACTTTCAACCTTTCTAATCAGAATTTAGATTATGAATTTCTTTTTAAAAGCCACAGCAGCTGCATCTTCTAAGTTTTGATTGATAGGGTGGATAAAAATGGACTAGAAATTTTTAAAAAATGAGTTTGAAACTAACGATACACTATATGTATTTAATTGAATTTAAATAAAATAAGGTTAAAGAATTTAAAAATAAAAAAAACAATAAAATTACTACCAATCAAAATTTATGAGATGTGACTAAACTGACACTTGGAAAATTTCAAATGTATCTTTTAGAGTTTTCTTTTGCTATTGATTTTTAAAAATTGCCTTGTGTTTAGAAACACAGTGTTTTTATATAATATGTGTATTTGTATATTTGTGTATTTTATATAATATGGATTTTAAAATATGTTGAGTATTGCTTATAGTCTAGATTGGAAAACAGGCAATTTTTAAAAATATTCCATGTCTGCCTAAAAGTATGCATTCTATTATTTCAGGTAGATTATCATCTCTTTTCTTGATAATTCAAAAATCTGTTGACTCTCATCAATGGAAGCTTCTTTTCTTTATGCACTTGTGTTTTTCACTTTACCTGATAAAATTCTTTAAGACCTTTACTTTGGCTCCATCAGAAAAGATTCACTTTTGTTTCTGCCAGGTGTCTGCAGTAATATCAACTCAGGAACCCTTTCACTGAATTTTTCAGATGGGAAATTTTATGTGGCTATACAGTAGTAAAAATTCCTGCCCCAAATGAGAGCTGCTTGAGGTGGGCAGGAATATCCAGAAGGTACTATTTTCTTTTTGTTGTCTGTTCCTCCTAGAGTCATGTATCTCAACATTTCTTTCTGTAGGGGATATATATATATATATATATATATATATATATATTAGTTTATTGACAGAAGAGTCAGCCACCTTTATGCTGTCTCATCTTTGTATAGAGGCCTTTAATATAAATTCTCATGTGGTAGAGGTCCTAGGTCCCTGTCCCTGTCCAAGTTTTAAAAACTCCCTTCCTCTCTATCTTAATAAAATTGAGTTATGAAATCTCACTTTGTGTGTACTCTTAGCTTAGGTTAAATGATGTCGCAATAATAAATTAACTCTAAATTCCTTACATATTATTTCTTACTTTATGCTACCTATTTTGAGTAAGTTGGTGCAGAGCTCTGCTCTATGGAATCACCTAGGGACCCAAGCTGATATAGTTTCCACCATCTTGGCTTACGACTTTGGCATTTGCTAAAGCAAAATAATGGAAGATAGAAGGCACATGGGGCATTTCACTGCTGAGGCAGTGACTCACATCACCTCTGCACACATTTCATAGACCCTCATTGGGCACACAAATCACTTATCCTTAAGTGGATTGAAAAGTGTAGTTTTCTGGGCACCAAGGGAGGAGGAAAATAAAATAGAATTTGATGATATATGCCATTGTCTCTGGGATAGCCACTACACATTACTGTTGTAAGCATTCCTAAGACTTTGAGTTGTCAGTTCCAATTTATGAACAATTAACCTACTTTACAAGTTCTTCAAAGATATTATACATTATTTAACAATTATATGATGAAAAATCAGACCTTTAAAAATATTTCAAAACCTCACATCCGTAGTGTGCATTGGCAAGACACTTCAAAGCTAACTAGACCCAATGTGATTTTAAGACCAACCAATTGTGGTCATTGGTGTCACAAAGGGAGACATAGAAAGTATATCTTGAGGCAATTCATTTATCAGTAGAGTCTGGCACTTTTCCTTGTAAGATTTAACAGTCTATTTGCTCAGGTAGGGTCTACGTGTTTTTTTTCTAAGATTTGTATAGAAAATTAATCATTTTTAGATAAAACCTTGCATGTTCATATTAACATATTTCATCTTTATTTGCTCTAAAGAATTAATTATTTTCAAAGAATTACAATCACCATCATCATCATGGTCATTAATTACTACCAATATCAGTGAATACATACTGAGTATGGGGCACTAGATTTCATATGAATTTACATAACTCAGAGGAGCATTTCTCATCATGAAATTTTTTAACCCAGAAGAATTAAATTATGGTTCTTTCAGATAATTCATAATTCTGCTTCTTCTTTTTCCTGATCTTTCTTCAGCCACAGTGATTCTTTATTCTTATACATTTTTATTTGACATTTTACGTCTTTTAGACTAACAAGGTTAAAGGAAATTTTAAAGCAGTTGGTTTCTAAAGGATATATCACAGTGCCTTCAAGGAACCTGAAAATAGGAGAAATAAAATTGCCTTTGGAAGTTAAACCTCAAAATCAGCACACAACGGCTCAAAGAAGAGATTTCCAGGCCAGTAAGACTTGACTAAGTGGATTGGATGGTATTGTCTACTAGCTTCATTCTTTCCTCATCTGTTTCCTCACCACACTGAGGAAACAGATGAGGAAACACCACTACCCCAGCTAAGCTATCTTTTCCACCATTCCACTGAATCCTTTCTTGCTAAAGTCACAAATATCCTCCATGTTGCCAAATCCAATACTCTTTAGATTTAGAGAATGAACACTCCTCCTCAGAAGACTTTTCAAATAACTGGTTCTCCCACCATCTTGAAACATTTTTTTTATTTTGGTTTCAGGAACATGTGCCACTGGTTTTTCTGTTTCATTGGTTGCTTTTCCTTCTCTCCTTTGCTAGATTCTCCTTATTTCTGCTTCCAAATGGGAGTTGCCTCAGGCTTCAGTCTTGAAGTCCTTTCTCTTTTCTATCTGTAAC
Organism: Canis aureus; assembly: GCF_053574225.1. NCBI lineage: Eukaryota > Metazoa > Chordata > Mammalia > Carnivora > Canidae > Canis > Canis aureus. The sequence continues at coordinate 20,000,526 of NC_135641.1, read as the reverse complement.
CACCATCCTGAGGAATTGAATTCAATCCGGTGGCTTTAACAACCACCTACATGCCGATGACTTCAGTTCTAATTTATTACCTATTGATTTTAGACTATCAACTATTTATCCAACTGCCTACTCAAAATCTGCCTTCTGACTTCCGATAGGTACACTAAACTCATCATATCCAAAAGCAAAATCTTGATTGCCTTCTCCTATCCAAATATGGATCTTCATTCATCTATTGATCAGATCTCAAGCTTTGAGTATATCCTTCTAAACACATTCCAAATCCTGCTGTTTCTTACCTTTTTTTGCCATTTTCTGCCCTGCTCCAAGTTACCATCATCTCTTACCTGACCCTGCAATATATACCTATCCTGCTTCCCCATTGGCACTGTGCCCCCCTTAGTCAATTCTCCATGTTCCAGCTGGAGTGCTCCTTTTAAAATACAAATCTGAGCACAATACTCTTCTGTTAAAAATCCTTTAATAGCTTTTATTACATTAGGAGAAGATCCAAAATTCCTTATCATGTCCTAAAACTTAGAGGACTCTTAGTGATCTGGTCCCTGACTGCCTTTCCCAGATCATCCTAACATTCTCTTCTTCACCCTTTGAACTCCAATAATATTGGTCTACTATCTGTTTCTCAAACATATCGAGAATGTTTCCACTGCAGGGCTTTCCCCCTGTCTGAACACTTGTCTCATGTCCACTTGGCTTGTTTTCTTACTTATTCAAGTTCCTGTTCAAATATCACTGACTCAAATAGTTCTTAACTGACCACTCAATTTAAAGCAGCATCTCTTAAACCTCTGTTTTTTTCCTGCTTAATTTTTCCTTCATAGCACTTACTACTAACTGTTTTTATATGATTGATCTATAGATTTACATGTTTTTTTATTGCCTTTATCTCTTTCTCCCATTTGGAACATAAGATTTATGAGGACAGAGATTTTATATGAAGCCCTTAGACTCACCATACCATTGGGGCACCTGGGTGGCTCAGTAGGTTAAGCATCCAACTCTTGGTTTCAGCTCAGGTCATGATATCAGGGTTGTGGAATCAAGACCAATGTTGGGATCCGACCTCAGCAAGGAGTCTGCTTGAGTGTTTTTCCTTCTACTCCTCCCCCTAAATCTGTTCTCTCTCTCTTTCTGTCTATAAAATAAATAAATCTTAAAAAAAAAGAATCATCATAGAGTTGTACTATGAGAACCTAAGCATTCAGTAAGTGTTTGTTAATGTTAGAATAGATTAATATTTTGACATTTTGATTTTCCCTCTAGTCCTTTAAAATGTAGTTAATTTGAGTTCACTCTTCAGGAATGGTTTTCTGTTTACTGTGCTGGGAAAATCAGGTTCCTGACCTTATAAGGGAGACTTGACACAGTTGTAAATTTATGAAGGTAGTGGATGGGAGCTTCTCAGAAAACCACCTTATTTTGGTAACCTACACTTTATTTTGTATATTTGTACATGTATTCATGAAAAACTTCATTAGCTTTTTTCTCATATAAAAAAAGAGGGTGCTGGAAGGTATGAATGAGTTCACTAGGCCCTGAGTCAGATAGGATTCCACTGATAGCATGGTGGTGGTGAAGATCAGAGTTCTAGAGTGAGACTGACAGGGTGAGTTCTCTACCACTCAGCAGCCATGATTTTTGGGACAAAATATTTATTCTCTGCATTTCTTGTTTTCCTCATTAGTAAAATAAAAGAAAGAGGAGTATTTACATCATAGGATTATTGTTAGTCCATACATAAAACTTAGAATAATATCTACTACATGGTAAGCACTCTAATATTTGCAATAATTATTATAATTATTCTCTCATTTCTGTCTGTTTTTCAAAGATCAAACCAACTATTGGAGTTACTATCACAGAAATGGAGTCAAGAAAAAAAGTGAAAAGCTCTTTTGAGTTCTGTTTTCATCATTGACTCTGAGTTACTCCTTTAATTTGGGAGAAATGTTAAGTGGAAGCGAGGCTTGCCATCTGTCTAGGTCCCAGCAGATGGGTGGAGGGTAACCGGAAGATTACAAAACACTGCAAATATCAAATGGCAGGAATGATGCTAAAAGTAATTCCTTCTAATTTTACAGCCATACTGTGAACAATGGCTCCACCAAAACTCAGTTGACGTTTAACTCTTGAATCCTGGAGTTAACGAGGGAGTCACCACCGCAGTGATGGTCTCACAGCTGTGCAGCCTAGGTTCCATACTGAAACCCAGACTAACACCAGGAAATAGAAGATGGCAGAGGGGCATAAAAAAAAAAAAAAAAAGTAAAAGCATTCAGTGCAAAATGTCTGTCTTCCCTCTGTTCAAGTCCTGCTTCATCATATACTAACTTTGTTGAAGAACTATTTAAAACAAAACGAGACACAAAACCATAAGAACAACATTTATTGCACGCTTACCACATACCTTGCACCTTCCAAAGTGTTTTACAGGTATCAATTCATTTAATGCTCACAGTTACTCCATGAAAGAGGTGTTTTTATCATCCCAATTTTACAGGAAAAATGGAGATAGTTCCAAGGGGTTCAGGAATATACCCACAGTCATAAGGTTGGAAGTGATGGAGCTGGGAATCCAGTGTGGGTAATGGGCTCCCGAGACCAGAATCTGAAGCACACCACTGCGTTGCATTATGTGCGAAACCGTGTGTGCGTACAAATGTTAGGCATGTTTTGGTGATCACTGCTGTACTTAGTATCCTAAAGAAACCCCCAATACATATGGAAACCTGTCCATTTCTCCTTTACAAGCTTTTTGGGGTTGAGGACAAGGTACCGGACCACACAGGGGAGACCCCAATAAGCCTTATCAAGCTCCCCATGTAACTGTGTCACTGAGTCAGATGGACTCGCATCAATTCCACTGGCTCACTCCTCCCACTGCCTTGCTTTAGACAGTTACCTGACTTCTGGAACAACACAGTGTGTTCTCCCCCCCACCCCCCCCAGCAAAGTTGTAGGAAGGCCCATTGTCTGTTTTCTTCAGCAGCAGGTGGAGCACTCCAGGAACTAAGAATGGAACAGCTTCTCCTCTCTGACTCTTTGCCCTGAGTGTGCATTTTAATAGGTACTTTTTGAAGTTAGGTTGCAACTGCCAAAGAGAAACACCATGACAGGAGGCCAGAGAATATCACCACAGGCAAATGCTTGCCTGAGAGATACCTCTGCTCTGTGCTTAGACTGCTCTCCTTTCAGACTGATCTGGAAGTGGGATGGGAGGGGTCCCTGGTGTCCTCTGTCCTCCTTCAGCTTGAAGAGGCATCTTCTTTGACTCAGTGTCTGTGGCGAGGCAGAGGGAACCAGAGTCCAGGGTAGACACATAATTGCTGGGAGAGACATAAATTAAGGATGTTTTGTCTAAGCTTCTTTCCAACCTTAAATTCATGACACAAACATTTTTTGGTGCTTTGAAAATGGAGTTAAAAAAAAAAAAAAGAAAAGAAAAAAAACCAAAATGGAGTTAAGACCACTCTCCTCCAGCTCACTTTGGCCCTTGGGTTCGTGTTGAGGGGGAGCCCACGATATGGAGGCAGGAGGATTCTGCTTTTACTCACGAGCTCTGATTGTTGGCACATTACTTTTCTTCTGGTTCGCAAAATGGGTGTATGACACATTCTGGATTGTGAAGATGCTACGTATGACACAGGATATATAAAGTCACTCAGTAGTGGTAGCTCTTATTATTAATTATAATGCTCAAGAGGTCTTAGGAACCCTGTATTCTATTCAATCCAGGCAGACATACCTTAAATTATGTTTGGACCCATATTTCCAAAAAGTTAATAGACTTCCTAGAAAATGGCTCTCCTTTTGATAGATAAGATTTATCAACTTTGCAGAGACATATAAGAAGTACCACAGCAGCAGAAACCCTTCCAAAATAGGGCAAACTCCTAACATCAAGTAGAATGTGCTTACATCCCATTAAGAACCCTGTACACCAATGTGTCTTGGGAGTCACTTCTCCGTGCGGGATTTTCTTCATCCGTAAAATGAGGGTGTCAGCTCATCTCTGAATTCCCTTCCAGCTCAAACCTCCTCTAGTTTACAGGTGAGAGGTGACATAATTCAGAAACTCTGAGTTTAGGAACTGTGTATTTTAATTATAAAATTGCTCACTAAGAAGCAAGTTACTTTCTATTATCTATTCTCAGAGGTAGGAAGTCTGTAAGTCTCCAGAACTGAGTGAGTATTATTATCTTTACCAATCTTTGTTGTACGACAGAAGTACACATTATCTGCTAATTTGAGGAATTAATTGGACTGCTAGACACCCATAGACAGAAAAAAAAAATCACTGAAGCTAGGAACAAGAGGCTGGCTTCAGAAACACAGTATATGACCATTCCCTATGGCTCATTCATTTCTGTTTTAAGACACAACCACTTAACATATACATTTATTCCTTGGGAAAAAAATTTCACACTGTTTGGGCATAATCTGTATATCAAGTGGCAATAAACATTTTCCACCCACACAGGTTGAACAGTGGTGACATCATCATTCATACTATGACAAGCCTTGCATTTAGAAAGCCAGAGAAATATTAGTAATCTACTCTAACAATTTGAATATGGTACTTTATAAATATAACTTTTAACACAATATAGTATAAGTAAAAAAATAGGAACGACAATAATAGTGCTCTCTGAGTTCTTTGAGGGCGGGACTTCTTATTCTTTATTTCCCCAGCACCTGCCACAGGCAAGAGGATATTTAAATATTGAAAAGAATATTTAATATTGGGGCCAGGGATATTTGAATTGAATTTATTTCTTGAATTAGTAGATCACATTCTCGAGTGTCTTATGCTGTACGTTATATCCCCATGTCTTATTTACTTTATAACAGGAAGATTATACCTCTTAATCTCCTCTACTTATTTATCCATTCCCTCCCTTTCCCCTCTGGCAATCATCAATTTGTTCCCTACAGTTATGAATCTATTTCTATTCTCCTTTGCTTGTTTGTTTTGCTTTATAGAATCCACATATCAGTGAAATCATACAGTATTTGTCTTTCTCTGATTGACTTACTTCAATTAGCATTATACCCTCAAGGCCATGTTGTCACAAATGACAAGATTTCATTCTTTCTGATGGCTTAGTAATATTCCATTGTATATATACACCGCATCTTCTTTATCCTTTCAACTATCAATGGATATTTGGGCTGCGTCCATGTCTTGGCTACTAACACTGTGATGAACATGGGGGTGCATATGTCTTTCCGAATTAGTGTTTTGTTTCTCTTTGGATAAAAACCTAGAAGTAGAATTGCTGGATCATGTGAGTTCTACTCTTAACTTTTTTGTGTGCTTCTTTTTTTTTTTTTAATTGGAGTTCAATTTGCCAACATATAGCATAACACCCAGTGCTCATCCTGCCAAGTGCCCCCCTCAGTGCCTGTCACCCAGTCACCCCCACCCCCGCCCACCTCCCCTTCCACCACCCCTAGTTCGTTTCCCAGAGTTAGGAGTCTCTCATGTTCTGTCTCCCTCTCTGATATTTCCCACTCCTTTTCTCTCCTTTTAATTTTTTAAGGAGCTCCCTTATTGTTTTCCAGAGTGGCTGCACTAATGTACCTTCCCGTCAACAGTGCATGAGATACGACATTCTCTGCTGTAAAATCAGGAACTACTGCTTGTCATTTCACCAAATCTAGACAAGCTACCATATCCCCCTTTGGCCTGATAAAATACGAAATTCAGAATTCTCACAGGAAATTAAAAATGCTGACTGCTCCTCCTGCCAAGGGCGAACTCCGCCGCGTGCCCCGCACCGGTGCGTCCCTGAGCACGCGCTCAGCCAGACCCACTGCGAGAAAGACGTCGGGGCAAGGTCCCCGCGCAGAGCTGAATGATTCGTGTACAAACGCCCTCTCTGATTCAGCACGAGGGGGGAAATCATCCTCTCGTTCCCAGAAGCCTGCAGAGCCAGCCTCACTTGGCAGGGACTGTGGGGGCTCCCAGCTTCCGGGCACGGCGCTTGGCTGCACGCTGAATGCCTGGTGATGACCACATCGGCGCGGAACCGCGCTGTGCAGCGGAGCTGACGACTCCTGGAGGTCCTGCGGGCAATTAGAGATTCATTACAATCCCATAGTTTGTATCATGGCTCGGGGTCGACACAGGGTCACTGCACATGGCAAACTTAGGGAGCTGTGTCTGGAAGGATGACGCCAGCTAGGAGAGGCTGGGAGAGCAAAGCGGACGTGGATGAGGAGCCAGGGGGGCTGGGGTGCAGATACACAGCCAGGGACTGGCGACAGCCCGGATGTGGGGCAGTGGGCCCCGCGGACTCTGGGGAAGGGAGCAAAACACAGGCAGCTGAACTGGCCTCCCCACCGCCATCCCTGCCATCTCCAATTAACCTTCTAAGCCAAGGGTTCCCAGAGACTGGCATGTCAAGGGCCAATCCAATTTCAAAAAATAATTGGGGCCTGACATAGGGTAGCCAACTTTTTATTTTGCAGAGTAAGGACATTGAAAACAAACAAAACAGTTGCCATCCACCATCACCATCACTTCACAAGAGAAAGGGGATTTTTACACTAAATAATGTAGGAAGGACATAATCTCAGGATAAATGACAGTCACGTAAATTTAATTAATTTAGCTCACCAAGTTGTGGTTATTTTTCTCATTACCATGAAGACTTAGGAAAACTCTCTTGCAGACTGGCTTTAGGTTTTCCCTCTAGATTTTCCACAAGGGCAAGACCCAGAGAATGGTTTTGTAAAGAATATTCAGGAGGAGAAAAATAACACTACAGACTTCATGAACTTTTTATGAAGAAAAACTATGAAGATTTCTTTATTAAAAACTTTATAAAGAAAAATGCCTTCCGTTCCTTCTCTATACATTTTTTCCATTCTCCAGCCAAAAAAAGGAGAAAAGAAGGGTAAAGAAAAGACAAACTTCTCTGTTAAATTATTTCATTAGGATGGAATTTGAAGTTCTGGTATAAAAATGTTTCAGTGGATTTAAATGGAATTTTTGACTCTGTATTCATTCCTTCCAAATGATATAACAATGATAATGTGTATCTGTAGAACTCTTTCATTTGTAAAGGACTTTCACATTTATAATATTATTTGATTCTCCAAATCCTATAAGTAGTAATTATTATATTACCCATTCTACAGATGAGGAAACTGAGGGTTAAAATTGCCCAAGGTAACACGTTTGATAAACCATGGAGGTAGGGTTTAAACTCTCGCCCTCTGGTTCCAAATTCTGTGCTTTCTCTACTCCATGCAAAAGAAGGCCATACCTTGACATTTTGCCATGCTCAGTCTATTGTATTCTCCAGAACAAGATTATTACACTTGGGGTAAATTTTATAAAGAACCAGAAATTCAACCAGAGTACACCCAAAATGAAAAGCTATGTTCTCGGTCCCAAGACACTCTAATTACAAAGAGTGAGTCATCTCAAACCTGCTATATTTAAAGCCACATTTCATTAATTTGAGTGGACTGCCTGCCGGATGGGACCACACAAAAAAAGAAAGGCAGAATGCATCTAGTTAACAACACAAACCCAAAAAGTGTCAGTGCCTCACTATAGCTGATTTCATGTTTGTACTTTAGGTTTGTTTCCTCCTTTAAAGACATGTTCGTGTCACTTTCTGCCCCATCAAATTGACTGATTTAACATGAGGCTAAATTTGTTCACATTCAGAGCTGGGAAATGACTCCTTGCTCTATTGCATCTTTGTTCTCCAAAGGTGGTAGGTAAGAGGCTGCTGGGCAAGGCGACTGTGGTTTGGGTGAAAGACAGGGGGGACATGTACCTTGTGTGTGACAGGTTGACTAAGGTAGTACGTGTAACATTGCATCCCACAGGGATGCAGGCCCTCGCTGAGCACGAGGGATGGCCTCCCTCTAGCCACGTTGGAATCTCCCAGTCGGCTCTGTCCACATATTCAGCTAACTGGAGTTGAAGTGCTGCTCCAATGCTGGGCCTACCCTCAGCTTTCTATTCCCTCCAGTCCTAATGCAAAGCAATATCCAGAACCAGAAGAAAAGGAGGAATTCATGTTTTAAGGAAAGAAAGGCTTTGAGCTTAGAAATTAAAATCAGAGAGTCTTGTGACCATGCAGGGCTTTGTGATTTGCTTCTACAAAACAGGTAAACCAGACTTCTAGTTAGGTGGGTACTAATGACTTTTTGAATTTTAAGATTCTTTGAAAATGAGGGGAATGGGGCAACTTACAGGTTTTACACCCTAACATGTGTGCCTCATTTGCCTGATTAATGGAGCCAAGATACTAGCTAATTAGCTTCTAACCCTAAGATTAAAATTTTTTTCATATAAATTCAAATAAGGCCTACATCTGAGTTAATGGAATTGCACCATGATAATTCCTTACCTTTGAGACTATACCATGGTTATGCACGAGATAATCACTGGTGACATTTGGATAAAGGTTATATAGAAAGTGTACTATTTTTGCAACCTCTTCAGAGTCTTAAACTATTTCAGAATCATAGTTACTTAAAAAAAACCCCAAACCCTTTAGTATATAGCTCTCTGTTGGAAAGCTAAGAAGTCTCCAAGAAGTAAATAACATTAGTGGAAAGGTAATATACCATGTATTCATATCCACAGAATGCTGAGGGTTTTTTTTTAAATCTAGATAGTTCAAAATAATTATCTAAAAAAATTCTTTGCTTGGTACTTCCATGTGTTTCATGAATAGTTGCTTATCCTTTTCATGTGGTTACAGACCAAAGGACCTCCATTTAGAACTGGTAAAGGGAATGTTTCTATTTTTAAAAATTCTATAAAAGAGTTTTAAGGAATTAGTAATAATTAGCACCCATCATGGAAGGCACTCGGCCTATGGGCGGTCATATATATTATCTCCTTTAATCCTCGCACTAACCCTACAAGGCAGGGTTATAGTGAAGAGACTGAGACACACAGAGGTTGAGTGACGTGTGTGAGGCCATCCAGCATCGAGGGCCAGACCCTCCAGAACAAGTTCTCAAAATGTATATACTGCCACCAAGGTTGGTTACCTACAGGACATTGGTGAGAACGGTGTATATTTTCTCATTCATTCAGTGATTTTCTGACATATATTCAATTTTTCTGTACATGTTTATTCTACTGTAAGTTTTATCTCTAAGTCATTCACTGATTGACTGAGTCATTCAACAAACACTTATGGAATGCCCAGAATGTCCAGCGGAAACAGAGCTGCAGAATAATGCACCTGTCCTCACAGAGTTAGACAAGTATTATATAAATATTTTAAAGTAGCAATAAGCCTATGGAAGAACAGTAAAGGGCTGAGGGATGGGAGAGTGCAGTGAGGGTAGGATGGGAGATGAGACTGCTCTTTTAGATATAGGGTAGGCGGAGTCTGGAAAAGGCCTCCCTGTGGGGACAGCAGAGGAGCAGAGACCTGATGCAGTGAGTGGCAATGCCATGGGGGAAGGGAGTAGCAAGTGCACAGGCTGTGAGGAGGGAGGAGTGTGGAGACACCCAGTGGGGCTGGAACTCTGTGAGCTGGGAGGGTGGAGCAGGCGTGGGGGAGAGGTAGCCTAGCAAATCACTACAGGATTTTGTAGCCTGTGGTAAAGAATTTGGATTTTATTCTAAGTGTGATAGGAAGCCACCGTAAAAAGACCTGGTCAAATTTACATTTGAAAAGAACCATTCTGGCTGCTGCCTGGGGAACTGTGTGTTAGGGAGCTGGGATAGAAGCAAGGGACCTTTGGGGACCAGTCAAGGGATCCTGGTAGCTTAGACGAAGGTAAGAGTTTCCTTCCATCCTGGCTCTACAGTCTATGGCTTTCTGACAATAAACTGTAATATTGAATGTCTTTTGGCTTAACAATGTAGGGATCCCAACCTGCCAAAGCTGTGGGCACAGAACAAATAACACATTTTGTATTCCAAGTGTCTCTGGGAAAGGAAGAAAAACATGACAGGCAACAGGGAACAAAGGGTGTGTGTGTTTTGCCATTGTCTCTAAAAGTAGATAATGTGCATTTAGTGCCCTCCCCCTTTCAACTCATCTTAGTGCTTATTTCTGCCCCACTAATTTTTACATAATCACATGTGGCTTTTCTGTGCAACTTCCCTTAAGGAGATGGATCTCTTCTTTCCAAGAATACTAGAAGCTCCTAAGGGCAGTTACTGTGTTGACAGATCTCTTGTATTCAGTGATGAGCACCTTAGTGTAATATAGTAAGTGTGAAGAATGTATACTTTTAGAACAAATTCATCTTTCTGTAATTGCATGCAACTGAAGAGTGATATTGATTTATTAAAGCTGAGGGTCAGAAAATACCTCGGCTTTATTGGATGTCCCCTACCTCTACTGCATCCTTTCCAAAGGATATTCCATTGCACAGGATGTTAAGAGGTGGGCATGGATGTGAAGAGGTGGTCCGGGTTTGTGGTCAGGTAGTTTGGAATGTTAATGAGAGAAGTGAAATTATATCAGTTTCTTCACTGTAGGACTTCACAGGTTTTACTATGCTAATATCTGTTGTGAATATCCGAGGAGTGCCCTAATTTGTAGTCTTTCCCTAACTTATTTAACTGTGTGTGAAATTGTTTTTACAGAGAGCATCTCGTGAGGCTAGAGTAATGAAAACATACACTTTGCAAAAGATTTCAGTGGAAATCATGGTAGATAATAAAGTGGGTAGGCTTTTCTTCTGACTCTGTTATGAAGACCAAAGCCTGTAGCAAAGAACAATTAGCAAAGATTTCCATTGTCTTTTTGAAACTGACCATCAGGAAGACAGTATTTAAACATACTTTCTACCCTAATCTTAGCAAAATGTTGACTCAGTTTATCACCTTGGTGTAAAGTACAGAATTCACTCAATTTACTGTTTTATATCTGAATCTACTGTTAAATAGTCAATTAATTTCTTAGAGCCTAAAAGTATAATTCATTTGCCAATCATTTTATTCAACTATAAAATTTAGCCAAAACCAGTACCAAAGTTTGTTACTGAACATGATTTCTGCAGACCCAGCAGAAATCTTCTATCCCAGCTCCCTAACACTGCAGTGCTGTTGCAATCTACAGTACTTTATTTTCACTGTCTCACCTGGAAATACTGACTCTAACCCAGTTCTGCATGCCTTCCATAATGATGAAACCAAGAAGCAGCCATAAGCAGACTACAACAGCAAGAAGTGGCTGCAGTGGTCTGGGCAGGCTCTCTTGAAATTAATCCATGAGTATCATTCTGGGCATAGTCAGGCGCCAAGGCCTACAGCAGTTATGAGAATGATCTGGTTAAGGAGTCAAAAGCAACACAAGCATAACATTTAGAGACTGGTAAGATATGATAAACAGAGTGGTACTGACCACATATTGTAACTGAAAGATCCTATTGCATTTCACTGAGAGGTATGGTGCTCACCTCTCTTCCATCAGCATCTGTCAAAACCTGATTGAGAATGGCAACTGAAAAATGGGTGTACCAAAACCACTACATTCTGAAAGACTCAAGAGACCCTATGGAAGCTGGCATTGCTTCCCAAGAAGCCACGAGGCAGACATTTTATATCACAGGGCATCTTCTAGCACAGATACCAGATCTTACTCCCAAAGCAGCCCTTCTACTCAGAGATGAGATCTTTTTTTTTTTTTAAAGCATATTTCTTTTTATTTTATTTTATTTTTTATATTTATTTATGATAGTCACAGAGAGAGAGAGAGAGGCAGAGACACAGGCAGAGGGAGAAGCAGGCTCCATGCACCGGGAGCCCGACATGGGATTCGATCCCGGGTCTCCAGGATCACGCCCTGGGCCAAAGGCAGGCGCCAAACCGCTGCGCCACCCAGGGATCCCCAGAGATGAGATCTTAAGAATTGTGGCTCATTGTTTATTCAGTTAATTTTTGTGTGTATTATTTGGGAGAATATTAACTGAACTAGATTGCTATGTAACTTTACAGAAGTAGTTTATAATCTATTAATAATGTATTTTAAGTTTTTTTTCCTTCTTTTTTTATTGATTTCTTTGAGAGAGGGAGAGAGAGAGAAGGAGCACTAGCCGGGAGGAGAAGCAGAGGGAGAGGGACAGGGAGAAGTAGAGTCCTTGTGCAGCAGGGAGCCCGATGCAGGGCTCAATCCCAGGGCCCTGGGATCATGACCTGAGCCAAAAGCAAACGCTTAACCGACTGAGCCCCCCCAGGCTCCCTAAGATTTTTTTTCCTTTCAGTTTAAGCACTTTTATACCTCTCAGGCAATGGAATTTATGTGTGGCACAGGTGCTTTCTGAAGAAGGAACAAACAGTTGATATTTGCTCCATTTTAAAAAGAGAGATGCTAAAGGACAGAGACTGTAAAGCTCTTCTGAGATCTATCCTAGGCTTTGTGAGCTTTATAGTCCACTTCACTGTGTTGAATTATCGTACACTTGTTATGTCACCATTTGGCAAGATACAGTGTGTCAACGGTACTACCTCCTTTGAGGTGCCTTTCTGAGTTACCACTGCCTGGGGTGAAGTCCAACAGTCTCAGTGTGGCTGATAAGGCCTCTGCCTCCCACGTCTCCCATGAACTGTCACTTTGACCTGGAAAATCTCTAGCTCCTCATTCCCCTAACTCTCTCCTTGTGACTCCTTCCCTTTCCTCAAGGCCTTCTCTGACACCATTTGCATCCTTTAATTCAATCTCCCATTCCTCACCTACCAAGTATGTGTGTGCACACATGGATAAGTACTTCTTGGCAGTCAGTACTTCTTAGTAATACATTGTTTAACGTGTATCTTCCCACCAGTCCCTAAGTTTCTTAAAGCAGATGCCACAACCCCCTTACTATTGTTGCATCCCTGTAACCTATCACAGTGCAGGAAAATATTTGCTCAATTTAGGAATAAATGAATGAATACTGAGTATCTCTATGATATTTGTGGTGTTCATAAGTTGGGACTTTTCTGATAGCTCTACTACAGCATTTTTCTCTACTGTTGTTAAAAGCTAATACTACTAAAATTTTTTCAAAAAGTTAAACAAAGTTTATAAGAGTCAGTTAGGCTTCCCACAGAGTCCAAGGTCTTAGGCCTGAAAAGAAAGCAGTCTGTAGAAGAATTCTTATAAAAGCCTAAAGTCCTCTGATTAGTAGCAAACATTCTCTGCAAGCTCCTTGAGAAGAGTTGTGTACATTTTAGGTCTTACGGAAGTAGAAATATAAATCGCACATCCTGGACATCTGACGATTTAACATTTGCCATTTCAGTTTGAAAGCCTAAGGTATGTAGCATTTTGCACTTTTTCTGAGGCACAAAATTTAATCAAGTGATGTGTGCATCTGGGTTGTGAAAGTGAACGATTATTGTGTTTTTTAATTCATTATTTAATATAGTAACTCTTAAGAATTAAAAATAAACTTTGCTTTTTTATGTAACAACACCCAATGAATGAGAAATAAACTTAGTGACGATTGAGAAGGGAATAAATTTGTGGTGTGAAGATGTGAACAGAAAAGAATCCACGGGACATCCAGGATCATGTAAAAACATTTCCATTTTCTCTAGTTTTGGGGTTATTAGGGACTGAGGGTATCCCTCATAAATGCCAAGGGTTTCACATACACATTTGGTATTTCAGCACAGTGTAACTGTCATCCCAGAATAGAATTGTTGTCACTGATTATATTATAATACATCAGAACATTTTCCTGTGCTTGAAAAATGTGCTAAAATATATATTAAAATACACTTAAAATACATTGACAACAAACTATTATTCTGTGAAAAACCAGAAAACTTTTTGTACGCTCTGGTAAAATATTGGCCAACTTGACCATCTTAATTTTGTCTTGGCTGGGAGTGAACTAGAATGATTGTTGTGGTGTATCATTGTCCAGTTCTTCTTGGATGGTTAGGTTTTTTTTCCCTCCCTCTCCCCTCTGCCCTCCCCCTCTCCTTGCAAAGCTAGTACTGCTGAATGTTGCTGTGTCATGGGAAAGGACACAGTCTTGCTTTTGGTGATTTAAACGTGGGGCAAGTTTCATTGACATGTCACACAGAACCTCCCACGCTAAGGGCCAATACTTGATTTAATGCTTTCCCGTTGCTGTCTTTAAATTCTTAGTGACTTTATCTTTGAACTTGTATTTTCTAAGTTGGGTCCAAGGGAGCATTGGAGCATAAAATTGAGCAAAGGAAGTACACACAACATGCCTGCCACCATTTCTTGCCTTTTCATTCATGTGTAATAGTCATGACACCATATAAGCACAGAATTCTGGTGACCTATGATGTCACCCTAGGACTTCAGGGAGTCTGAGATTGAATACAGAACTTTCTTCTAATGCAGAATCAAAGCAATGGCATTCTAAGAACCATGAAAGACCAAGGAACCCATCAAATCCTCCTTACTTATGTTACTTCCTTGTATTAACCACCCACGTGTGCTGAAAATAATGACCCAGAAGGAGAGGGGAAGATAGAACAGCCCCTGGTTCAGTCTTTCTTTACTCAAGAGTAAAGCAAAGGTGGAAAGTATTGGTGGAATATGAATGTAAAAGAAATGAAATAAAAACTGTTGAGTTTGTTTTGTGCAACTTTTCCACTCTCCGGTAAGAACAGAAGACACAGGCATGTATGAGCTATGAAAAATGAATTGTGTGATTTCAATGATTCTGCATTTGAGTTAAAAGCTCTTTATAAAACTGGTATTGCACAATATAAGATGAATGGCAAAATTCATGCTAATAATTCGACTTTTTAATTTTGTTTTCTACTTAGCCATTAAATAGGAGTTAAGAACACCATGACAAGTGGGGGAGACAGCAGACAAAAATTTAAAAAATTGTTTTAATGACTTTAATGGCACATTTTTCTTGCTTTTTTAAACAAGAGGCCCTACGTTTTTATTCTGTGCTGAGTCCTGCAAATGTGCAGCCAGCTCTGGTCACTGGATCTCTGCTGACAGGCACTAGGACTACTGGAGCCTCTGACCCCCTCTCCCTTCCCCAGGCCCTCATCCCTAGACAGAAACCATTGGAAAGGAGCTGAGAGTTGCTCACATTTGTCCAGCTGATGTGGGTGGGGGAAGAAGAGGAGTTCAGGTGAATCCAGGGCAGTAGTTAAAAAATTTCCAAACAGTCTGCTATTTAGCAAGTAATGCTACTAGTCATTACACTGATTCTCTGCATGAAATTGCTGACACCTTGGAAACTGCCTAATGATACAGAAAATTCTATTTTTTCTGTGTGGAATGCCACTGGGCAAGTGGGTATTACTTATAGATGTATAAATATTGTGCATATTAGCATGAAGAGTCACTTACAAGTCAATAAGCTTTCTGAACTGTGGAAGAACAAAAGAGAAAAAAAACACAGAGAAACGAATAATTTCATAGGATTTTGTTTGATTATTTCTTAACCTTGGTAAGACGAACCATTTCTATAAGAGGGTGACTTTAATTTTATTTTGAAGGTAATACAAAGGCAACGTTAAATTAGTTTCGCATTTTACCATTTAGCCTTGAAAGAAAAAATATATATTTGCTCTCATTTTAGAATCCTGGGTGGAACAACAGAAGATTTTGAAACATGGCAAAGCGAGTGTTCATTGTTGCCTCCTTAATCCTTCTTTCGCACTTTGTTCTTTGGATCTGCTCCATTCTGATTTGCCTTTAATTCTTTTTTTCATGCAGCTAACCTAGGAGCATGTTTGCAAAGCCATTAATAAGGAGAAGTGTACCACGCACAATTATTGCTCGTTAGCATTAGAGGTCAAGGCATGGCCTTTCACAGCTATAGGCTGATCCCATGGGACAAGTCTTATGTTTCAGATTCCAACTCCAGATGTTAGAAGATTTTCAGTTTTACTTGTTTATTATTCTCATTACCTGTATACACCACCACATTAGTGTGGCTTATGGAAATGCGTATTTGGGGATCTTGTGGTCTCAGAAAATTGGCTCGAATCTATTCTTGTAGCTTGTGGGGGTAAAAAATTGGCCTCTTGGGGCCTCCACTTCTCACTCACAAATTGAGGGGAAGTCCTAACCTATGGAGTTGTCATAAAGATGGGATGAGGTAACATGTACAGTCAGGTATCTGGCACACGAAGTGCTCCCTGACTCTTTTTTCTTCCACTTTTCCTTTCTATATAAAACTTCACATACACCTAAAAGTCAGTTTCTTTTATATTGTTTAAAGAAGATAAAAGTTTTTGCTATATGTAAAAATTTTTAAGTGTGTATAGGTATGTCCACTATGAAAAGTATAATTCCCTCT
This sequence comes from Canis aureus, assembly GCF_053574225.1. Classification (NCBI taxonomy): domain Eukaryota; kingdom Metazoa; phylum Chordata; class Mammalia; order Carnivora; family Canidae; genus Canis; species Canis aureus. The sequence goes on along the minus strand of NC_135641.1, from coordinate 19,984,278 downwards.
TCCACTCTGCTTCCAAACCCCCAGGCCTATTGTCTAAGTAACCGCAGAGCATCTTGCTGCAGATTCTCCTGTGAGAGCCTTGTTTGAGGGTCTATGTAGCTAGATCACACCCCAGTAGTTATAATCACAGATGAGATCGTGCCATACATGCCGACATGTAAGTCATTCTCTGCCTCCCTTCACAGTAGCCTGAGGTTCACAATCCCTAATTTTTTTTAACTGGAATTCCATCTTGTTGATGCCCCACGATTTGTGTTTAATTGACTCTTGATTTGTTTCCAGTTTTTTTGTGATCCCAAGCACTGCATCAGTGAGCATCATTACGGGCATATCTTTACCTATCTGTGTAAGTGCTCAGGTAAGGTACATTCCCAGAAGCATAGTTGATGGGTTGAAAGGCATATTTATTTTTACTTGGGATCTTTTCTACATGTCTCTCTCCAACTCCAGCCCCATCACCGATCTCCTTATCCCTTCTGTCAAAAAAATCTAAATTATTTATAATATTAATCTGATACAATAATAATAATATCTTCCTCTCTCTCCCTTCTTAGCATTGTTGTGAAGAACAAAAAATATCAATTAAAAGCCCAAGTTAACTCTAAAATACTTATATAGAACTTGGAATAATTTAAATTGTAATAAGTCAGGATATGCAGTAGTACATTTTGCCACTTATAATCAAATGAACAGACTTGACCCTTTTAGGAGTTTGAAGAGACTAAAGCATCAGGAGAGGATTTTTGGGAAAGACTCAGGGGTTGTGAAATCATTCCACATGTGGTAGACATCTACTCTACGAGTACTAATCTTAAACTACAAACCCTATCTAGGGTCCTTTTCATTGAAACTACGATGACTTTTTTTTATTTATCTTAATTTTATTTTATTTCTTATCATCTCCATTTTATTTTTTGTTTGTTTTTTTTTTTTACATTTTGAAATTGAAATTCAATTTGCCAACATATAGTATAACACTCACTGCTCATCCCATCAAGTGCCCTCCTCAGTGCCAGTCACCCAGTTATCCCATCTCCCCCACCCACCTTCCCTTTCAACCCTTTGTTCATTTGCCAGAATTAGGAGTCTCTCATGGTTTGTCTTTCTCTCTTATTTTTCCCACTCAGTTCCACTCCTTTCCCTTGCAGTCCTTTTCACTATTTCTTATATTCCACGTATAAGTGAAACCATATGATGATTGTCCTCCTCCGACTGGGTTATTTCACTCAGCATAATACCCTCCAATTCCATCCATGTCGAAGCAAATGTTGGGTATTCGTCCTTTCTGATGGCTGAGTAACATTCCATTGTATACATAGACCACATCTTCTTTATCTACTCATTTGCCGAAGGACATCAAGGCTCCTTCCACAGCTTGGCTATTGTGGACATTGCTGTGAACATTGGGGTGTAGGTGTTCCGGCATTTCACTGCATCTGTACCTTTGGGGTAAATACCCAGCAGCAGTACAATTGCTGGGTCATAGGGGTAGCTCTATTTTAAATATAAGGACCAAACATAAAGTAACATGAACGAGATGTTTCCCCAGTGGGGCCTCCCACAGCATTATGCAACTTGGTTACAAAGGGACATACTCATGCTTTTCTCAAACTTGGTGAACTTCCCTAAGTGGTTTTAGAAGCTCAAATTACATACAGCTTCCTAGTTGTCTTTGAAAACCACCCTTCCTATGAGTGTTGAATTATTGCTGATTGAGTCTTATCCTTGGGTTTTACTGTGTCCTTGCTGACAAGTCCTGGATCCAAGGAAAATATAGAGAAATGCTCTGAAAGCAAACCTGTTCCTACCCATTAGAAAACACTATTATTCAGTGGCTGCCATAGATTCAGGGAAACAATGTGATCCTTTCATCTCTCTATTTCTCTAACAGTCCTCATTGTATCTCCCTTGTCTGTGAATGGGTTCCACCATGCAGGAAGTGACATGGCACAGTGAGCTTAAGAATATTCCTTATTTTTGTTCAGTTGGGTAATACCATGTGTCTAACTCCAAAGCAGCAGGAAAGTGATAGTAACTCATATCACAGTGAAGATGGTTTATTAATCTGATCAGCTCATCTGAACAAACTTTTGTGATTGAAGCAATGTCATACATTTAAATAGTGTGACTTCATGTCAAATTTTTCTATAAGGACCTTTTTGGGGGTAATTATAAAATAAATGGGTAGAGACTCTCACCCCTATTTCCCCAGAATATTTTGGTCTCCTTTGCAAATAAAAACATTTCTAAGGTCACATAGTTAGGTCAAGCTGAAATCTGTCAGACTCCAAAATTTAAGTTTCCTATCAAACTAGGTCATCCATCGGATAAAAGGGGTGCCTGCCTTCTGTGTAAAGTTCTAATTTTTTAAATACTTAAATGCTGCCCCCCAAACAAGCATTTTCTTCACAAATTGGCCATCACATGGAAAGTCTTTTTTTTTTAACTTCTCAGTAATCTCCATAAATTATATTAAATCAGAGCCTGTTTATTAATTATCATATCAGAAAAAAATGCCTATGAAGATTTTTTAGCAAACTTGAAGAATGTGTTTGGAATTATCTGACTTGATTCACAGGGTAATGGTGTATATGAAATTTACTTTGGGGGGCTTCTAAAAGATATAGGCAGCGATTATGTGGATTAACTGAAACTGGGGCACCCAGGAAAAGCCTATGTGACTGCCAGCTGGCAGAGACTGAGGACAGAGGAAACACAGAGGACAAAGAAAACAGAGCAGGTGTCCTATAGTAGCCCCAATCCAGAAGTCACAAAGGGGCACTCCCCCATGCAAGTGTGGCTTGTAGCTGAACTGCTTCTCACATGGGCAGCTCTGTGTGTTGTGGTCTGGGTGAATTGCAGCTGGGATTTATTTACCTACGGATAGTTAGTGATTCTGTAATATCTCAAATTATTTTATCAACAACACTCTAGGTTCTCTTTAGTTGCAAAACCTGGCTTCTCTTATCTGAGGGTTTACTGGCCATTCCCTTAAACTTCTCTGATTCTTCTAATTATTAAGAGAATGGATAGAAATAAGCTAAACAGTGGTAGGCCTCATGCATGGCCATGTGTTAGGAGGTATTTATGGTTAGTAGTAGGGTGACTGTGTCCCACTTCAGGAAAGTCCCCCCACTTAAATCTGTTGTCTGTGCCTAATTATTAATGGTACCTTCTTTCTCCTTCAGAGGTTTGCTCAATAAATTATATGGTCACCCTAACCGTAGCTGATATGACTTTGCAGAACTTGAACCGTGGCCTAAGAGGTCATCGAGCCCTAGAAATCAGGCCTCCAAGTGTCCTGAACTTCAATGACACCCTGGCTCCTGACTGCAGCTTCTACATGAGCTGCTCTTCACTATATGTTATGACAGAGGCCCCTCCGCACAGCAGAGCAAGCCAGCTAGACAAAAATTTGTGATTCCTGAGGCTGAATTTCTCCATCTTGAAGGCTCACACTTCCTTGACCATGGCTGGTTCCTGGAAAGTCTTGCGTTTTGCACTATGGCCAACATGGTGGGTGGGGCTCATCTGAGAAATATGGTATCATCTTCATCCAGCTGCTCTCTCAGGCCTGGTATTGCTGCTCATGATAAAACCTTTTTGTCATCCAAGCCTTCTTACATCAGGGCCAACTCTGCAGGTCCACTTCTCTCCCTAGCCTCCCACGCTATGACTTACCTGTCATCCAATGAGATGGTTAGTCCACTGAGGACAGACACCACTTGTGAGAATCCTATGTACTCCCAGCATCCTGCGCCTTGGGGATGCTCAATAATTATTTATTGCTAATGTCAGTTTTTATTCCCCAGTTTTTAGTGCTGTATAAAATACCTACAAAACGGCATTCTTTATTTTGCCAAAAACGTACATATTTTGTACATTTTTCTTTATCATACTTTTGTATGAAATGAATCAATGCAAAGTTTTTTTTAAAGTGTGAAATACTCTGAAAGCTTCTAAAGAAGCTAATATGAGAGTGGGAAATATCAGAAAGGGAGACAGAACATGAGAGACTCCTAACTCTGGGAAACGAAATAGGAGTGGGGAAGGAGAGTTGGGTAGGGGGTGGGGGTGACTGGGTGACGGGCACTGAGGGGGGCACTTGATGGGATGAGCACTGGGTGTTATTGTATATGTTGGCAAATTGAACACCAATAAAAAATAAATTTACAAAAAAAAAGAAGCTAATATGAAAATATTTATATATAATTTGAAAATTGTGTTTATCTTGATTAGACTGAAGACAGGAATGGTGTCTTTAGGAAGGCCACGGGTACAATGTATATATGTCACTCAGAAAGGGAAGCAGGACTGAGAAAAGAGTCTTCTCCCCTCAACACTGAGTGGCTTTGTCTGCCATGTTGGCTAATTGCCACCTTGGAGTGCCCTCAGAGTCCTGAGGAGATGGGACCCAGGATAAATACTTGCTTGTTAGTTTCTTGAGGCCAAAGTCTGATGGTTTATTATTTGTCTCTGCTATAACTGAAATGTGGCAGGTGTTTAATAATCTTAAACAGGATGGTGGCAAGGAAGATCCATAGTTTTAGGCACTGTCTAGGAATTTTACACAAGGTGTAGAAAAGGATTAGGAGCGCTACGGGAGGCATTACAAATGGGTTCTCTAGAAACAATTACTCTTTTAGCTTGGGATTGGCCCCATGGCTCTATCCACCTGGAAGACCAGTCCCTAACTAGAGACTAGTTCTTATTCAGAGCACAGCAGAGTAGATTTTATTCAGATCCCCTGGGACCTGACACCTGTTGGCCTTGTTCCCTAATACATCCTGATCTAAGAGAGTTCGTTGCAAAAATACCAGTTCGTTACCCATACCACCTACTGTCATGTTGTTCTCTGCCTCATTACCCTTTCTCACAGCCCAGGCGCTGTGTTGGCAGAAACCACCCTCCGCCCCAAGAATTCCATCACCTACCCAACCTCCTCTGTGATCACATATCAACTTGGGCATAATTATGCCAATTGGAATTGCTTATTTGCTTTTTATCTTACAGTAAGCTCTGTAAGTCAAGAAACTTGTCAGCTTCACCCTGGTGGCCCCCCCAGTCCAGCAGAGTTTTGGGCATAACTTAGGTACTCAATGAAAGTTTGTGCAACTGAACTGAGCCTGTCTACCTACTGGTGAACATCGCTCTGTATTAAAATGGTATGGATGAGGAGTTAAATATTACTATGAATTTGGTGCTTTCCATCTTATCTTCTTTAAAAGACTAGAGCCTAAATTTAGACAGTTCCTTACTAGTGTTTTTATTTGTAACTAGATTGAGGATTTTCAGGGAAAGAAAAAGAAAAGTTGACCTATGAGTTTGTTCTTTTCACCCAAAATCATCTTCTGGAAGGATGATCCCTCAGAGCCAAGATCAGAGATAATTGTGCCTCTCTCAGAAACCCCCAGGTTATTTTTAAGTAAAACAAAATGGAATGATTATAAAAGATTATGTTTGGAAATATAATTATTTCCTAACTTCTGAGCACATGCCTTGAGAGTGTTTCTTTGAATACATGCACCGACAAATATTCCATTAAAGGATAGACATGTTTACAACAAAAACATTTCAGTGCAACAAGGTTATCCACTTGACAATTTCTCAGAGTACATTGTAATTATATAGTGTAATTAAAAAATCTGATTACCAGAAAAAGCCACATGTAAATTCTAATTATTTCCCAAAGCATACATATTTAAAAACCCTAATTTAATGTAAAGTGGAGCAAAGTTGGGATATCTAAACTCAAGAATCTTTTTGGCATTTTCTTGAGAAAGGGACTGATAAGACATCATCAAGAAAAAGTTTGAAAATAAATACTGCCTTTTATTACCTCACCAAAATATAAACAAATAATTGTATACATCCATGCAATTGACCAGCCAGTGGCTAACTACTGTTATGTGAGATACTTCAGCCATATTTCAGAAATTTCAAAATGATAACTCACCTTTCATAGGAATAATTAGACAAGGCAGATATCAATTATGCAGAGACATTACAAGGATGATCTGTTGCCACTTAGCCATTATTCTAAAGGGGTATCTCTCTAGCAAATAGGAAACCATCCCAGCTCTATTACTGTTAGGCGGTCACAGTCTCCAAGTAAAAACGTTCAGTACTATGGAGGCACTTCAAAGAACTATCCGTTATACCTATTAACCTGAAGCCATGTTAGTTACATTCAAGGGTTCTAGAATAAAGTACATAGACTGGGAAAGTTTTGCTCTTATTTGTCTTATGTGGTGATAGAATTGAAAGGATGTAAAAAGATCTAAGTTCATTCAATAACTATTTTCAGAAGATCCCTAAACACGGTGCAGGACAGAGAAAGACATTGCATGGTTTCCTGCCCTAAAGCAATTTAGAGACTAATTTGGAAGATGTGATTTAAGCATGAACAACAATTACCAAACAGCAAATGCAATCCATTTTCAAGAAATGTTGGAGGAGATTAGGAGGTACCAAATAGGGGGTTTTGGAGTGGTGGAAAGGGTCAGTCTTCCTGCCTACATAGAGCTGGCTTCCAGGTCATAAATGTTGCAAATGCAGGTTGCAGGATTCATTTGTACTCCACGGTCTTGATGAAAGCCCTGATTTCAGAGAAAAACATCCCTGGCCTGTGCTGATAAAATGGACAGAGTGATGCCAAATGGAACTTGTGATTCCATTTTGATTCAAGGACCTCTTGCCTTGGAACAGTGAAAATCTGAGTCTTCAGAAAAATTTCCCTGGTAAATAGACCGTGGACTCTTCTGCCAAAAATAAACAAATGGAAGGGCCATCAAGCATGTAGTATGGGAGAATTAAGTTGAAAAAAATGCATCCGAAGGTGAGATTTTTAAGTTCCCAAGCTTGGGAGAGAACTATGAAACTGCCCTGATTTCAAATATTTCTGATAACATGCCACATATGAAAACAAGCCTGAAATTCAGAGGGATCAAGACCCTGGTGAAATTCCTAGCTCTACTTAATTTCTGTTGAGGCAGAGAAAATTCAGGAGAAATTCTCTTCATTTTGACACTTCTATTTGAGGTATTCTAAAACACAGCATGAATTCAAATGTACAATCTCTAAACACAAAAAACAAAAATGAAAAGATTTTCTAACACTTCAGTCTTCTTCCTTTCATTTATATAACTTATTTAGAAAATATTTAAATGTATATCTTTTAACAATTAAATACCCTTGCCACATTTTTGAAATGTGCTAAGTTGTAGCTTACATGCATAAAGAAAGTTCTGAGTATGGTGGAAATCTGTTCCTTTTGCTCTCTTAGCATTGTTTTCCCCATTTATAAAATGATATTATTTCTCTTTAAGGAATGGTCTTGTCCTCATTGTATGTGCTTCTGCTAGACTACTAATCAAAGGACACTACCCTTCTCCTCCATGATAAAAATGGGGAGAGAGTGTTCAGGCCAAGCCCATCAGAGTATGCCATTGTGCTGGTCACACTGAATGGTCAATTAGAATCCTTCACCAAGATTTTATAGAGAAACTATTTTCTCCTAGGGTGATTAAGGTGCAATGATGTAATTCTGGCCTCTCAGGCTCTAGTTGCAAAAGGATGCTCATTAACTGTAGGAGAGAATGAAGCAAATAATCAAGAGAAAGAGAGAAAAAGCAGAGACAGAGATGAAGAAGAAAGAGAATGTGAGCCTGTATGCATGTAGAAGGTAATTAAAGCCCTGAGGATGTATAAAATTATCCACAGCAGAGCATTAAGCCTGGGAAGAGAGTGCAACAAGAATGAGACTTCCTTGAATCGCTATGCTGTACACCTGAAACTTAAAAAAAAAAATTCATGTCACATTTTGAGTCTCTTGCAGTCTCTGAGCCCAAATTCATCCTTGAATTTCTCAACCAGATGAACCATTTATTTGTTTAAGCTGGCTTGAGTTGGGTCACTTTTCATTTATAGCAGAAAGAATCCAGCCTCATACATAAGGTTAAAACTTCATATTGTTAATCTCATCCCTACTAAAGAGGCAATAAAAATCATCCAACCATCCATCCATCCATCCATTCATTCATTCATCCATGTATACAGTGAAAACTTGCTATATTCCAGGCTCTGTGCAGAGCACTTTGGATGATGTGCTAAGATGACTCTAAGACATGATCCCAACCCTCAAGAAGTTTTCAACCCTTAGAGGAGCAGATAGATATGTGAATGGATCATTCACGATGAAATGAGAGATTTAAAAAATATGGATGTGAGTACACACCTGTAGATATACAGGATCAATACACCTGCCTAGAAGTCAGAGAACTGGGCATTAAAGTAACAAGCAGAGCTGTATAGGCAAAGATGGCTTGAAGAAGGAGCTGGAATATTTGAACAAACGTGTAATGCTTTGAAAATGTCTGGTACTTCTGGAGATTGGTGAAGACACTATCATTGTGGTAGAAAGATGTAGCACAGGGAGTGAACTTTGGATAATCCTAAAGGCAGCACAAAATGGATAGAGATGTTTTTTTTTTAACTTTACACATTGTTTTATCTTCTTTTGGGAAAAGCATGATTAGCTTCTTTTTAGGAACCTAACTGTGGTCTGTATGGAGGTTCATCCTTCATCAGAGCTGAGGAGAGTGGGCTAGAGAGACAATAGTCCAAGCTCAAGGGTGTGAGGTTCAGAAGCTGTGCAGTCTTCAAGAGACATTTAGGAGATTGATGGGACTTGGTATTAACTACAGAGGTGGGTAGAGCAAGAACTGAACCCACGATTTGTAACTTGTATTTCCAGGAGGATATTGGAGGTGTCAGTCAAGATCAGAATCGTAGGGGGAAGAACAGGTCTAGGGGAGAAGATAATGAATCATTTTTTGGACATACTAGTTTGTGGGCTGTGGAAGAGGTGATGTTTAATAGGCAGCTGTTAACGTGGGCATAGAACTTGGAGTGTCTTAGCAACCAGAGATAGGGTTTCAGGAAGTTTTGAAAATGTAGAGGGTAATTAAAGTCCTGTAGGCTGGATGAGATTATCCACAGCAGAGCATTAAGACTGGGAAGAGAGTGCCTCCAGAATGAGACTTCCTTGAATCACTATGCTGTACACCTGAAACTAATACGACACTATATGCAAACCATATTGGAATTAAAATAAAAAAAATCAGGACAAAAAAAATGGAAACTTGGGTTATTTTAAATATGAAAAAAAAATGAGACCTCCAAGGGAAACATTAATATTTGAGGAATAGGAAGGGGAGGAGCCAATATTATACAGAAAGGAAATGAGAATCAACACCCAACACATAGAAGGGCTCCTCTTATATTTTTGAATAAATGAATGAATGCATGATAAGACATTAGGACTGTAGACATTAGGAGAGAAAAGAATTTTGAAAGTAAGTAGTGAACTGTCCCTCCCTGATATTTAAACATGAAATGGTAAATAAAATGGGAGAGAAAATTACAAATGATTAAAACTGATCTCCTATTTCAATATTTCCCCAATATTTTTTTAATCAATTACATCTGATAGCTCTATAGTTTGTAGAATTAGATCTAACAGTTGCCTGGGTGGGAAGAATCAGAACATGCTCCAGGTATTCAAGAAAGAGCTCATTACTAAGATTATGATGCTTCTGCGTTGAAGAACAGCCTTACTGTGTTCCAGGGGACTTGTCGCACTAGCTGTTTTGTCATCGACATTCATGCCAAAGGTTCCCACTGAGTCAATATCTGGAGCAGAGCACAAGCCTTAAAGTTAGTACTCGGATGGGGTTGCCATGGCACACTCCACCACCTTTGGAAAAAGAAAGTGTTTGCTTACTGGATGTCAGGCTTCTTGATTTTAAGAATGTTCTTCTCTGTTCATTGGAGGAATAGCTGACATTTTCTTCATGCTACAAATTGGAGACAACTGGGGGCTAAAAGGTTTATAAAAAAAGGAAAAAAAAATCTTTTTACAGCATCTTTTATAAACGGTGACAATTGCATCTGGGTAATTATTCATTTAGTTTCAGGGTTTCAGGAGATCAAATAGAGGGAGCATGATTCATGAAATTTAAATAGTAGCAGGTAAAGTCAGATCTGTGACAGGGAGCAGGAGGCTGCCATGCTGCAATTAGAGATTTCTGGATCATGGGGTATAGAAGGTGAAGCTAATTAAAATGGCTGCAACTGCAGGCCGTGGCCTTGCTCAGAAGACCTTAAATATTCTTGAAATTTAGTTGGCACATTTAAATGATTAACTCAGATGGTGCTCCAACTTGTTCAAGTAAAAGTTGTCAGTAGGTCACAAACCATGGATATTGGGCATAAAAACTTAGAAAAACATAGGTGGGTCAGAAAATGACTTGATAGGTCTTTCTGAAATAATAGCTAACACATGCATTGAACCTACCAGATACACTGTACTGCTCCAGGTACTTTAGTTGTTCACTTAATTCTTTCAACAACTCTGTGAGCTGAGAATCATTATTACCCTCATTTTGCAGATGGGGACGTGAAAGTGCAGGGAGTTAAGGAATTTGTCTGATGCCATACATATAGCCAGTACGTGGCATAACCAGGGGTTCAAACCCAGGTTCTTGAGCCAGAGTCTGAATCCCAAGAAGTCTGAGAATGGTATGCATTATTCTCTGATTGAAGAGTTTCATGCAGGGAAAAGTGCCTTGTAAACTATAAACACTATTACAACAGAAGGAAGGAAACATGGAAAAGAAGACAAGGAGAGGAGGAGGAAAAGCATTAAGATTAAAGAAGGAAGTAGACAAGGGAGAGGTAGAAGAGAAAGAGGAAAATTGGTCAAATAAAAGGTAGTAAAATGTTGACACCTCAATGTACTGGCAGCATCAAGACTGGCTCATCCAGCCACGTGTCTGGCACTGTGCATATTGTCCGGTTGGATTTCCTATTGTCCTACATACTCCTCCCTCTGGTTGGGATGACACCCGTGACCCCAGAATCACTGCTGGTTCTTTGAGTTCCTGCTGCCCTGAGTGTGTTTCCTTTCCCTCTCTCAGATTTCCTCCATACACACCCATCTTCTCTGCCTTCAAAAGCCACATCAAGTCTAGCCCATCCTGACAAATCTCTGTGGACTACTTCAACTTTTAGTGATTTTTGAACCACTTTAAAAACCTAGATTTTTAGAATTTGACCGTCTTTAGTCATTCTCCAGTTCAAATTGTTCATTTTACAAACGAGGGAAACTGGGGCCCATGGAAGAGAAGTAGTTCGCCCAAGGCCACCAGCTACATGTGACAGTGCCAGAAGCCATTCCGGTTCTCCTTCACACCACATGGCTGCCTCGCATTGTTCAAGCTGATTGTTGCTACTTCTCTCTTTAACTGGTCTGTCACACTCATGAACCGGGGCCAGGTCTTCCTTGACTTGGGTGTCATCTGCTTCATGTAGCACAGTGTTGCACATAGTAGGTGCTCCACAAATGATTGACTAAGTGCTAATGAACTTTCTCTTTGTATGTAAGAAAACTTCAGAAATAGTAAGTAAAGTTAAAAAGAGACCATCAGTTCTGCTCTAGTGCAGAATAAATATTTTCTGTGGCATTTCCCTAAAAGCAGTTATAACTCATACATATAAGAGATTATCTTCAATTTTTAAAAATAAATGTGTCTTAATAATAATTCAAATCAGTGCATCCTCATTAGCCCTTTTTGTGTTCTGTTATGCAAACAGAATTCTTGTCTCTTTCTCAGGGCAGCAGGAAACCTATCTGGTGACAAAATATATGAATTTTCCTTTCTTAAGTTTCTCCACAAATGGTAAATAGAGCAAAGGAACATCTTAAACCATGCCACCAAAGGCCTCATTAAACCCTTGCTGGCAATTGATCAAGATTAATGTGTGGGTATATTCACCGGACAAAGGGCATGGATGGCTCTTACTTATTAAACATAACAAATTACAAGGAAATAAATTGGTTCATTACCTTTAATTGGAGCATCCCCAACTGACCACATCATCAGGGTCACATACGACAACAGATAGGAACTTTGGGCAGATACCATTCTATACTCCACATTTATCAATTATCCCAATAGCAACATTAATAACAAGCAGTAATCATACTCTTAAAGCATTACCAATAGTATTGTGAAAGCAGAAATCACAAGAAGAGGCAAGAGAATGAGCGCCAGACCACAGGGACATGAGGAGACAAGAGAATGTCCTTTAGTTCTCATGGAAACACATATTCTAAAATATTTCCAAAGTGGATTGCAAAAGGAGACCAAGAAGGCAACAGGCATTAAGAAACTATTACATGCCATGTTTTGTCCCTTTCACATATGTGACTTTGTATCATCTTCACCAGCCGCTCATGCAGTAGATATTTTTCTCTCTTTTAAAGTGAGGATACTAAAATTTCAAGAGGTGAAATTGTCTACATTTGTAAATGGTGAGCCTGGATTCAAACCCAGATCTGTATGACTGCAAATATCACAGTGGATACTGCTGGTTTCCTGGGACATGATCACCACAATTCTTTGTTCTCAGGACAAAGGGATCCAAACAGCTTTGTGCTTCAGTGGCACCTGGCCTTCCTACCAGCCCTAGGCAGTCGGTCTTGATTAGTCTAGCAACCTATTGCCAGTGTTCGACTTATCAGTTGACAATGACCCAAACCTGGCCAATAAAACAGAAGGGGTGGTCTGCTCTGGGGGCTTCTGGGAAGATTCCTCTTGCTCTTAAAAATAGACCCACAGAAAAGGGATACTCTTTGGCCTTTAGATACTGTTGTCACCTGTAGTCAAGAGGGATATAACTGACCTGCTGACATTAAGAGGGAGAAATGGCAGAGAGTACCTGGGTCGATGATCATGCATTTAAATTACTGAATTCACGGGGCACCTGGGTGGCTCAGTGGTTGAGCGTCTGCCTTCGGCTGGGATCCTGATGCCGGGATCCTGCAGTCGAGTCCCGCATTGGGCTCCCTCCCTGTAAGGAGCCTGCTCCTCCCTCAGCCTGTGTCTCTGCCTCTCATGAATAAATAAATAAAATCTTTTTTAAAAAATTGCCAAATTCACTGGCTGCTCTATTCCTATCCTTCCTGTTAGGTGAAATAATGCATTCTCCTTTTTGCTTAGGCTACTTTCAGCTTTGCAGCCCAAACATGTTCCCAGATATAAATGTCATGTCCCTTCAACAATGCTGAGATTGAATTAGAAACAAAACAAAGCACTGCTGCCTGACAGAGTTCATAGGTAAGCTGAAATTGTCCAAGGCATGTGAGGAAACAAGTGTCTCAAAGAAAGCAGCAAAGGACAGTCAGATAGAAAATGATGAGCATGTTTATAGTGACTGCCCTGGGCCAAAGTCTGGATGCCAACTCCATGTTTCACTTCCAATGACACCTTCCTCCAAGAAGCTTGAGGCACTTAGGGCAGAGGGAGCCCTTTGTTTTAGGGAGGTTCTGATTGAATGTATTCTCTTTAGTCCTTTATTTCTCCTTACAGAAGGTAGCAGCCTTGTGGAATGGGTCCAATCTTGTGAAAGGAGTAAAAATTGGCCAAGCTACAAACATATCTTGCCATCCCTTCCTCCTGCCTGCATATTCCATGGTCTGTGTGCATTGCCCAGTTCACAGAGTAAATAAAACTTGCCACCATGTGGAATTGGTTCCTTAAAAACCAGTCTTGTGGGTCCCTGATACTTGGCAAGACTGGCCCAGGTTCTTGCAGCTCTTTTAAGTAGAATGGGTACTCCCTGGAGCTGCTGTGAAGGTGCTCTGGGCATGTTCACAGGAAACAAATGATAAATATTAGAGTCGCCTCATGTTGTAGGTCCTTTCGGTTCTGGACCAAGGCTGAATTTCTGCAAAATAAGAGTATATATAGATATAATTACACTGACATACAAACAAAGCAAAAGGACTGACAAAAAAAAAAAAAAAAACCCAAAAACAAATGAACAGTGAGTGCTGCGTAGAATTAATGGAAAAACTCAAGATGACATAGCCACTTAGACATGAGTGCAAATCCTTGCTAAGCTCTGTGACCTTAGGTAACTTATCTAGACCTTCTTCCTTTAAGTTTCCTCATCTGTTTGTTGGAGGTAACAGTAACCAGTGTCATGGGAGGGATCTAAGGTTTGGAGGCATGATTACCATACTCCCTAAGCACTCACACCATACCTCCTGCCCTAACACAGGCACTGGATTGAATCAGCTAATTTAAACAATGCTAGGAGGCAGATATTTTCTTCCTTGGGCCATTTTGCACTTGTGGAAATTGAGGCCTAGGAAAGGACAAATAATTTTCCAGAAGTCAGACAGCTACTGAGATGGAAAGAAGGGTTGAATGAGGTTCACTGACCCCATTCACATAAGCACTGACCAGGTGCTGTGCACAGAGCTGAATGTCCCACCTGGCTCAAGCTCTCCCTTGGGGGATCTACCCGAGGAGGGAGCTTTCTTTTCCCGATTTCTGTGTGCTGACCCATTCTAGTCATAACCTACTCACTGGCTCCTGCCAGAATGTTTTCCTCTTCATAATCTAGCCCCAAAGTAAGTTAATAGTGTTGGGCAAACTTTTGTATCCAAATTTAAGCCTTCTTTGATTTTGAAGGGATTTCTTCTTTCCAGTGAGATCATCGGTTATATTAAAAGCTAACGTTGAAGCTGCTAATAGGAGAAGCCATTGAGACAAAGGCCTCTGCCCCAAGCAAAATTATCCAATTAGAGGCCATCAGTGTGCTGGGACGGGGGTGCCTCTTTTGCTTTCTGGGTGGCCACACACCCTCCCCACCACTTCACAGACTCAGCCCACCATGTGCCTCTCCTGCCTTCATCTCCAATTAGTGGCTGTCAGGGAAAAGCCTAGAGCTGTTTGCTCTTCCCCCTCGCCAACCCCAACCCACCCCAAAACTTGATAAACTCCAACCAGCAGCTTTGTGACTGGTCCCTTGGGCTGAGTGATCCTGGGAAAAGCTAGAAGTAAAGTGACCTTTCCCTCTCAGCTCAGGGATGTCGTAGGAAGCCAGACAAGTGCTGCTTCATGTGGCCTTGGTGGTTGTGAACAGAGCAGGACTTCCTGGCCGAGACGACCTGGGGGAGCCTGGCCAGAGACCAGGGTGAGAGGTCTGAGTAGCGTGTGGACATTCCTTCTAGCAATTGTGTGGGGTCAGTTTTAGGAGGATTGGCCCCAGGAAATTCCTTCCCGCTGGCTTACCTGATGAGCTGTCCTAGTCGGCCACAAATCCACTTGGGGTGAAGATTCCCACGCTGAAGGCTAATCATGCCTTCATTTGAATTTATATGATTTGCTGGTTCTGCAAAACCCTTTCTCTAACCGACCGCACATTTACAATGTCTTGTTCCTGTGCACTGCCTGCACGCCCTGAGCTGTGTCAAGCACTGTTAACATCTAGGAGCTTTGCTCAAGGTGGATGTTTCCAATCATCTGGGTGGCATGGTTTTCCTTTTCCTTTCACTCCTCTGGGATTGAAATTTTTACTTGCCTTTTTCTTTCTCTCTGCCTCCCTTCCTCCTTTCTTCTCCAGCATTTGCCTTAGCCTACTCATGTAGCCATTGTTTAGTTTCTACTACTGTCATCCTTGGTCTTTAAAGATAACCTGACAGTAGAATATGGTTTCTTTGTGTCCTGGGTGTGATGGCATGACTGTGAGCCCTGGTTTCCTCTGACAGTCCATTCTCAAGTCAGCTACAGAATGGGGGCCTCCAGGTCCCGCAGGTAAGGCTGATGCTTAGGTAAGCGGGTATAACCCAGGGAGTCCCAGAAATTGTGACACACAGCTGGGGGTGGGTCACACTGCCTGACCAGCCTAATATTGCCTTCACAGGAAAGGCTTCTCTAAACCTACTCTAGCCTGACTCCTCTGCCCTCCCATGGCATCCTTTGTATTGTTCTTACCCTTCTTGCCTGCCTATCTTTCCAAATAGACAAGTGAGATCCTTGTGAGCAAAGGCTAGATGTTCAATATCTCTGTATCCCTAGAGCCTAGTATATTATCTGCCAAATAATGAGTGCCAATAAAATGTTTGTTGATTCAATAAATTAATGAGATGGACCTGTGAATTCTCTCTGGAAAACATGAGTTAGATCTCACTTCAGGGCAGCCTAGGTGGCTCAGCGGTTTAGCGCCGCCTTCGGCCCAGGGTGGGATCCTGGAGACCTGGGATGGAGTCCCACATTGAGCTCCCTGCATGGAGCCTGCTTCTCCCTCTGCCTGTGTCTCTGCCTCTCTCCCGCTCTTTTTCTCTCTGTGTGTCTGTCATGAATAAATAAATAAAATATTTTTTTTAAAAAAAAGATCTCACTTCATTTTTTTCTCTTTGGGAAGAAATGCCCAGGCTCTATCAATACATAATTGAAAAAGTGATGGATATAGCACATAATAAAATAAGTGATATTAATTAGTTTAAATTTAATTTTAATTAGTTTTTAGAATTAATTTAAATTATCCCAAGGCACTTTATTTGGAAACTATTAAACTATTAAACTATATATGCCCAATAGGCCATCAAACAAGAAATAACAGAGGTTTTTTTCTGTTTGTTTTCAGAAAAGACTGTTAGAAAGACGTATCCGTGTTACTTGCTATGCATCTCAAGTTCTGGGTTATTTTAGTGATTAGGTACATATCAGGTATAAGTGATACCCTAAATGCTACAAAGTTATAAAGATGAAGAAGAGGAAATTTAAGGCATAGCCACAGAAACCCGAGAAAATGCATGTAAAACTATTCTTAAAGGTATGCATGTTTAAACTGTGTTTACAGACTGTGTTGTTGACTTACAACCCTGCTTCTTTGGTCTTTGGAGTCAGCTGGTATCTCCACTTTTTCAGTGCTCTGTACTGCATTCTTGTATTTTTTAAAAGATTTACTTATTTATTATTTTAAAGTGAGAAAGAGTGAGCATGAGAGTGTGCAGGGGAAGGGGCAGAGGGAGAGAATCTGCAGCAGACTCCAAGCGCAGCCTGCAGTGGGGTAGGGCTCTATTGTATGACCCCAAAATCATGACCCATGCTTGAAACCAGGAGTCAGAGCTTAACCCACTGTGCCACCCAGGTGGCCCTGCACTACATCCTTAATCTCTACCTCTTTCTAGCTTCCAGCTTTGCCTGGTCTCTTGGGTAATCTCTTTTGTTAATTGTAGCATGCCTCTTACATCCATGAACTTACATGGTTTTTGCAATTTCATGGATGATATATCCTTTCCCTAAGAACAATCCTAGAATTTGCTGCAGAAAAATTCTCAGGCTACTTTTACGAACTTTGTAATGGGTTGCTACCAGCTGACAACATTTTATCTTGCTTTCCTTGAGAGGAAACAAGCATGCCCTTTCACATACAAGCAAACTTTGCTTTGCAATGCTAACCTGGCACAAATCATGGTTCCTGGTATTGGTCTGTGAAAGGGAAAAGGCATGAGGATGAGAGTTCCTATTTATTAAATATATTGAAAATAAATAGTTGACAAATTAACGTGTGTGTGTGTGTGTGTGTGTGTGTTTAGAGTGCAAACAATGGACTACATGAATACTTCCTTGAGTTGAACTCACCTTGCCAGTCACTCAGCTCTCTGGCAGTTAACAAAAAGGTTTTAAGATAGAAAGTGGACTATTTAGCCTTCATTAATCATTCATAGTGTTCAAACACATCATCCAGTAACTGAAGAGGGGCTAATGGTAGCTAAGCTTGAGTCTGTTGTCAAAAGTAGGTTTAACTTTCTATGAACTCACTGGCCACAAAGAATGCTGCCTGTTTACTATTCCAAATGTCACCAGCTAGGAGCAAACGGATGACTACTAATGGTAATTAAATACCTCTGAAGCCATTTGTACCGATAACAAAGAGTTACTGTCAGAACTTGAATGAAGTCCATCTGCCCATTTTAAAAGAATGTTAACATTATATAAGTGATAAAGCAGACAGCAACAACTAAATAAATAGACAAATAAGTTTGGTGATAACATTTCTCTAGATGAACACTTGGTTTCTTTCCTTTGGAAATGAGAGATGAATGAAAATATTCTGTAGTCCTCAGTTGTTTCAATCCCACTTTGGTCCACAAAGTAATTAGAAGGAGGTTTTTCGTAAAGGTCTTCCATCTGTATTCTCAAAGCTGTGGAAAGAATTGTTTGAAATTCTATTTGAAATTTTTTTTTCTTTCTACCTTGCAAACTTCCAAGATTCAGTTTCTGCCATTGGCTATTTAATTTAATGCATATGCTCTCATCTCCTTAAGTGAAGGGGGAAAAAAGTATGGATTATTCTGCTTTCCGTCCTTACAGCACAGAACCCCACAGTTGGTCCTTCTTGCACAGATGGATTGACAGCCTGGGGTTTTTCTTTGGTGGGCTCATCTATTCAGCTGCCCCTGAGGCTCCTGCAAGGGGCTGGCTGACTTCTGTTGGCTGTCCACCGAGGTTTCCTCTGCATCTTCATCTTTCTCTACTGTGACAAGACAAAATATGAAAAGATATTGCATGAAAGAACCAAAAGGTGAAGGATATCTAAATGCTTTTGAAATACACCTAAAATCCTAGAGCTGCTGGAATAAAAGTGCACAGAGGGTTCTGAGAGGGAGCTAATGCATTCATCAAGCCTTTGGAAAGGCAGTTTCTTATAAAGGTATGGACTTCATTAAATCAGCTCTCTTTTACCAAGAGGTAGAAGTACCTGTATATCTGATGGCTCAGTTCTAGTGGGAAGAAAAAGTGGTAGGTGAAGAAGAGGAAGAGCAAGGGCATTGGTAGCAATTGTGCAGTGGGAGGTGGATGAGTAGTGAGAACTTGGACATTTATCCATGTCCTTACCCAATGCTTAAAGGGGCACTGGAGTAGGAACGACAACCATCTTGAAGACACAGAGATCAGAGCTAAGAAAGAAAAATGAGTGTATAAAATCTAAAACGGCAGCCTGTATCAATTAGGCTTTTTATGTTCCAAATAACAGAAAACTTGAACTGTTTAAAACAATAGGAGGATTTATTGACTTATATAACTGGGAAGTCTAGAGGTAGGGCGGACTCCAAGATTGGTTTGATCTAGCTCAACAATGTCCCTAAGGACTCTGTCTCTTTGCTCTGCCTTTTGTTCATGGTGTCAGTTTTATCCTGAGCCTGATTTCACACATGGTTGCAAGATGGCTGCCAGCAGCTCCGGGGACTGCGTTGTTTCTCACATGTGCCCAGAGAGAGACAGAGAGAGGTAGAGTGTCTTTCTTCTAACCGAACAAAAGTCCTGGATTTTAGTATGATAGGACCAGTATATCAATTCCACATGGTTCTCAAGAAAGGAGACATCCCATCAAGGCAATGTTTTCCCTGCTTCCTTAATAGAGTTAGGTCATGTTGGTTTTGCGAATGGGCTCAAACTGAATAGCAATGTAGTGCTGGGGATGAGGGGTCAATGCCCCTCAAACTGCAAAATGGTGGTGGTGAGGAGAAGAGCAATGAAATAGATGTGGCAAGGCAGTTCATAATGTATTGCCATGATCCTAGTATATCAATTCCGCATGGTTCTCAAGAAAGGAGACATTCCATCAAGGCAATGTTTTCCCTGTTTCCTTAATAGAGTTATTTAAGAAGAATTTACAGTATTTCTCAAAGTGTTGCTCATGGACTAAAATGATAAGGGTTGCTTAAATGCAGATTCCTGGGCTCTTCCCAAGACCTTCTGAGTCATAATCTGCGTGAGTGACAGCTGGGAATTTGCACTTAGGGCAAGCTTTCTGGGTCATTTTTATGCCACTCTGCATATGGAAATTTCATAGAAACTTACTCAGAGGTAAAAGTAACACAGGACTCTCATCTTGCTTTAGAATTTGATAGTTTCTTATAGTACCTTCATAAACGGTCTTGACCAAAAATAGCTACCAATAGTTGCCACCCTAATAACATCTCACATTAATATGGACCTTGTTTTATCTTAGTAAAATGTAAAACTCTTTTACTAAAGGTATCTATAAAATGATTTATATATTTTTGTTCAGGGAATAAGTCTAGCTTTTTGGCATCTTGTAGGCAAAAAAAAGAATTATGCACTGCATTTTTCTCTTTTTAAGGGATGTTTTTAAAATTATCCACATGTACTTAAACTTCATCTTAACTTCTTTTTGGACCTAGCGATGGGTATTGCCATACTTAACAAACATTGACTGAGAGACATGCATTTCTACTACATTTGGAAAAAGGGCAAGTACTTCTAATTTTATGTGGCTTTACTATATCAAGTAAAAATTCATTTTTCTCTTAAGAAAGATGAAAAGAAGAATGAGATTTTTGTCTTCTGTCTAAACAATGATTTATTGGTAAAACTTTTCTTCACAAAATTACTTTGAGTAATATTTCCTCATATACTGAGATAGATGAATAGCATTATCTTTATTATCTTATATTATCCTGGTGATGATGATGAGTCTCAAAGCATGAAGAATCCAGTGAGTTTTCTGAAGGGTTGAGAACAATTTTAGGAACAAGATTTCTACATGAATTATGTGCATAGATTTTGAACATATTTTTTCATTCAAATATGTTATTGTGTGTCTAATATATACTATGCTGCTTTGCTAAATGTTGAGGATACAGTCATCAGTAAAACATTCGTGGTACCTGCTCTCATAGAATTCATCATCTAGTACTATACCATTCAATATGGTAGCCACTAGCCACATATGGCTATTTATATTTAAATTTGAAATAAATGCAATTAAAATGTTTTCAGTTGTATTAGCAACATGTCAAGTGCTAAACAACCACATGTGGCCAGTGGCTGTAGTATTGGGACAGTGAAGATACAGAGTAGTTCCATCATTACAGAAGATTCCATTGAACAACAATGGTAGTAGAATCAAATAAACTTCCCTGGGGGTGGGGGAGGGGGTGGCCCAAGATGGCAGCATAGGAAGATCCTGAACTCGCCTCCTTCAACAGACATACCAGATCTACAACCACATATGAAATAATTCCCGCTGAGAAAGAACCAAAAACTAGCTGAACAATTTCCTCTACAACAAGGAATAAAAGGACCGCATCACGATGGGTAAGAGGCTGAGATTAGGTCTTGCCGGAAATCCCACCCCTCCCCTGGCATAGTGACATACAATAGAGAGTGATCTCATGGGCTGAAGCATCTCACTGAGAATCAAGGGAGTTTGTGACCCATCCTGAACACCTCAACCATTGGGACTTGCATCAGAAAGATGAGGCCCCCAAAGCATCTGGCTTTGGAAACCAATGGAGCTTACATCCAGGGGATTGTGAAGATCTAAGTACTACTTTCAAGGGACTTGCACATGGACTCACTTGTCCTGGCAAACAGTGCAAAGGCAGTAGTTTGAGAGGTGACTAGATTATGTATGAAAGTGATTCAGTTGCTAATCTTAAAATAGTTGCCAGAAAGGCAGGGGTTAGGTGGGATTTTCCTAGGGGATGGAGGTGCTGGAGAGCATCATTTTTTTCTCTCCCTCTACTTTGCTAGTAAAGACATGAGGATTTGCCACACACCTGATGCTCTTCTCCAGCATCACAAAACTGTGGGTGTGCCCTACCGCCAGTGCTGTTTCCTGGCCTTGCTAAAGCCACACATGTGTCCCACCCCTAAAACTCTTCTCCTGCCTTTGCCATGCAAAAGGGAACAAAAAAGAAGCTGAGGTAACTTCATTTATATCAGACAAAATAGATTTTATAACAAAGACTGTGATAAAAGACACAGAAGGACATTACATAATGACAAATGGGCTAACCCAACAAGAGGATATTAATAATTGTAAGTATTTACATATCCAATATAGGAACACTTAAATATATACAGAAAATATTAACTGACCTAAGGGAGAAATTGAAACCAATACAATCATAGTAGGGGACTTTAATACCCCACTCATATCAATGGAAGAAAGTCTAGACAGAAAATCAACAAGGAAACATCAGTCTTAAATAACACATCAGAGTAGATGTGCTTAATAGGTATATACAGAACATTCATTCCATTCCAAAACACAGAATACACATTCTTCTCAAGTTCTCATAGAACATTCCAAGGACAAATCACATGTTAGACCACAAAAGAAATCTCAATAAATTTAAGAAGATTGAAATCATATTAGGTACTTTTCTGACCACAATGGTATGAAACTAAAAAAAAAAATTATAAGATGAAAACTAGAAAAACCACAAATAAGAGGAAGATTAAGTATAGATTAAACAACATGCTACTGAACAACCAATGGGACAATACAGAAATCAAAGGGGAAATTTAAAAAATATTTAAGATAAATTAAATGGCAATACAACTCCAAATCTGTGGGATGCAGGAAAAGCATTCCTAAGAGGGAAGTACATAGCCATACAGGCCTATCTTAACAAAGAAGAAAAACCTCAAATAAAGTAATCTAACTTTATACCTAAAGGAACTAGGAAAAGAAAAACACATGAAGTCTAAAGTTAGTAGAAGGAAAGAAATAGAGTGGATCAGAGTGGAAGTAGACTGAAAGAAACAATAGAAAGAAAATTGAAACTAAACCTGATTCTTTGAAAGGAAAAACAAAATTAATAAGCCATTAGCTAAATTCTCTAAGAAAAAAAAGAGAGATGGTTCAATAAATAAAATCAGAAATGAAAAAGAAGTTACAATTGAAACCACAGAAATACAAAAGATCATAACAGACTACTGTGATCAACAAACTGGAGACATAGAAGAAATGGATAAATTCCTAAACAATCATCCAAGACAGAATCATGAAGAAGTAGAAAATCTGAATAGACCTATTACAAGTAAGGAGATCGAATCAGTAATCAGAAACTTCCCCCAAACCTGAAGTCCAGGATCAGATGGCTTCACTGCTGAATTCTACCAAGCAAAGATACTGAATGGGAGATGCTTTTACCAATGACATGTCACATAAAGGGTTAGTATCCAAAATATATAAGGAATTTATAAAACTCAACCCCCAAAAAACACCCAATTAAAAATGGGCAGAAGACATAAATAGACATTTCTCTAAAAAAAACTATATTGCCAACAGACGCATGAAAAGATGCTCAATATCAAGCATCATCAGACAGATGCCAATCAAAACCATAATGAGATAGCACCTTATACCTCTCAGAATACCTAAAATAAAGACACAAGAAAAACGGGTGTTGGCAAGGGTGTGGAGGAAAAGGAATATTTGTGCACTGTTGGTGGGAATGCAAACTGGTGCAGCCAATATGGAAAATAATGTGCAGTTTCCTCAAAAAGTTAAAAATAGAACTATCATAAAATCCAGCAATCCCACCACTGGGTATTTACCCAAAGAATATAAACACACCAATTCAAACGGATACATGCACCCCTATGTTAAACAGAATTGTTTACAATAGCTAAATTTTGGAAGCAACCCAAGTGTCCATCATTGATGAATGGATACAGAAGATGTGATATATACATATTATTCATTCCTAAAAAAAAACTGAAATCTTGCCATTTGCAACAACATGAATGGGGCTAGAGTATAATGCTAAGTGAAATAAGAGAAAGATAAATACCATATGATTTCACTTATATGTGGAGTTTAAGAAACAAAACAAATGAGCAAAGGGCAAAAAGAGAGAGAGAGAGAGAGAGACAAACCAAGAAACAGACTCTAAATTATAGAGAACAAACTTATGGTTACCAGAGGGGAGGGGTTTGGGGAAGGGGTCAGTTAAATAGGTGATGGGGATTCAGGAGTACACTAGATGATAAGCACCAAGTGATGTATGGATAATCATTATATTGTACAACTGAAACTAATAAAACATTGTATGTTAACTAGAATTAAAATAAAAACTTTTAAAAAATAAAATAAAGGCCACATATGATAAACTCACAACAAACGTAATGCTCAATGGTGAAAAGCTAAACTATTTTCCATAAGATTAGGAACAAGACAAGGATGCCCACTCTTACTGCTTTCATTCAACATAGTATTGGCAGTCTTAGCCATGGCAATTAAGCAAGAAAAAGAAATATATGCCATCTAAATGGCATCTAAATAAAATGCCATCTAAATAAAATTATCACTATTTTTAGATGACATGATTCTACATAGAAAAAAAAAACTCTAAGGACTCTTCCAAAAAACTCTTAGATATAATATATGAATTCACTAAATTTATAGGCTATAAAACCAATATAGGGAAATTGGTTGCATTTCTATACAATAATGATGAACTAGTAGAAAGAGAAATTAAAACAATCCCATTTGCAATGGCATCAAAAAGAGTAAAATATCTAGAAATAAATTAAATCAAGTAAAAGATCTGTACACCGAAAACTGTAGAACATTGGTGAAAGGAATGGAAGAAGGCACAAATAAATGGAAAGATATTTCATGTTCCTGGATTGGAAGAATTAATATTGTTAAAATGTCCATATTCCCCAAAGTAATTCATAGATTCAATCTAACCCCTATAAAAATTCCAATGGTATTTTTTGGAGAATTAGAATAAATAATTTTAAAATATGTATGGAACCACCAAAAAGGCCCGGAAAGCCAAAACAATCTTGAGAAAAAACAAAGCTGGAGGTCTCATGCTTCCTGATTTGAAATATACATAGACACATAGACCAACAGAACAAAGAGCCCAGATATAAACCCATGCATATATGATCAATTAATTTATGATGAAGGAGAGATGAATATACAATAAGGAAAGTACAATCCCTTCCATAAATGGTGTTGGGAAAACTGGGCAGCCACATGTAAAAGAATAGAACTAAATCACTCTTTTTTAAAGGTCCCCAAAATTAATATTCATAAATTAACATACATAACAGTGGAAATTTGAGAGTCACAAACTGCCAAATAGAATTAGGAGCTGCATGGGCACAATGTATGCTTATGTTACCAAAAATGTACAAATTTCACTTGAGTACTCGCCATGATAATATATAAACACCTAAGACAGCTATTTGGTCCCAGGTCAGCCTAAGGAGATGCTGAGACCTCCCAGCTATATAAAGAACTCATACAACTCAATGGCAAACAAATAAAAATGACTAAAAAATGGGCGGAGGATCTGAATAGACATTTTTCCAAAGAAGACATACAGATGGCCAACAGGCATAGGAAAGGTATTTCATATCATTAATCATCAGGGAAATGCAAATCAATACCACAATGAGGTATCACCTCACATCTGTCAGAATGGCTATTATTAAAAAGATAAGAACTAATTTGGAGAGGTTGTGGAAAAAAGGGAACCTTCATATATTGTTAATGGGAATGTGAATTGATGCAGCTACTATGTAAAATAGTATTAAGGTTTCTCAAATAACTAAAATGAGAAATACTATGTGATCCAGGTATTTCACTTCTGGGTATTTATCTGAAGAAAACAAAAACTTCTGGGTATTTTAAAAAGATATATGCACCTCTATGTTCATTTCAGTATTATTTACAATAGTCAAGATATGGAAATAACCTATATGCCCATTAGTGGATAAACGGAAAAGATACAGTATATATACACAATAGGATATTACTCAGCCATAAAGAAAAAAAGTCTTGCCTTTGGTGACAACATGGATAGATCTTAAGGGTACTATGCTAAGTGAAATAAGTCAGAATGAAAGACAAATACTGTATGATTTCACTTAATGTGAACTCTAAAAACAAATGAGCAAACAAAATAAAACTCATTGATATGGAGAAGGGATTGGTGGTTTTTCAGAGGGGAAGGGTGTTGGGAGGTGCAAAAAGGGTGAATGGGGGTCAATTTTATGGCAACAAATGTCAATCAGCCCCATTGTGATGCTCACTTTGTAGCACATGCAAATATTGAATTATTACGTGGTACACTTGAAACTAATATAATGTCATATGCCAATATTACCTCAATTTTTTTAAAAAAAGCAAAGAACAGACTTTTTCAAATCATGGTTCCAACACCTAATAGTTGTATGATCTTGTAAAAATTACTGAATCTCTCTGAACCTGATTTGTAAACTTCTCAACTTATAAATTTTCTAATTATAAGATAGGGATATAATAGCAATGCACAGAGTTATTGAAGATTACATGAAATAGTGTTAGGAAGACTGTTAGGTGAGTATTAAGCACATGATAAACACTCAATTCTAGACTATCATCATCATCTTTAGCATTAAACATTTTCTTGACCATGGGAGCATTTTATTCTTCTCTAATTTTCATTCAGCAGACAGAAGAGATTCTCTGATTCCAGAGAAGGACAGGAGAAGATGGGTCTTGGCTGTGATCGCCTTGTCTTTCAGATTCCATTCTAGAATTTTCCAGGGAGGTGCTTTTACATCTCTTGCAGTCGTTTGCTTGGTCTATGAACAATGTGGGTGTCACAAATCACTCGAGATATAGTAGACTGCTTTTAAATATGAGAGAATTTTAAGAATCATCCACCTCTTTCTTTCTATTGTTAAACCGTAAACCAAGGGGCATAAAGATACTGTGGCTTTTAAAAAAAAATGATACTGTAGTAAGTAGGCACCGCTATTTGGGTAAATTTATTAACATTATCTTAGGTTTTGCCGAATAGCAAACAGTTTTTATCTCCAAGGCCAAATGCATCAATTGGTAGCAACTTCCTGCGGAGCTTTTGAGAAGTATTGCAAGGCCTATCAGAACACAGCAAGAAAGAACTCTGTGATCAATTAGTGATGCCTGCCAAGGACATGGGGTTTAGGGGGGATTGGCATACATTTATCTATTTATCAACCTTTTTAAAAGGACAGGTTGATTACAGAAATAAGCAGGTTTCTTGTTTTGGGCTACTATTGCTAAGTGCAGCTGTCTTCACTAGATTAAAGTTTATCTGTCTGAGGTCTAAAATCACCTCAGGCCTATTTTATTTAGACTTAAATCCCATGAGCTATTGGCTTCACCAGCTGTAAATGAGTCCAAGGAACGAAATCCTGCACGACTTGGAAGGCAGGGAGACTGTGTTTTACATTTCACAGTCCATTAGTTAGATCAGATGACAACTTTTGAGACGCACAATTTGTACTATTACTTTGCTCCCAAAAGAGTTAAGGTAGGAGGAAATAAAAATATAAAAATCTTCCCAAAATGCAATTTCACTGTGTCATTCCCTGTTCAGGAGCCCACGGTGGCTTCCTACTGCAAATAAGCAGCTCTTTTTAACTTTCAATATATTCTTTTTTTTTCTTTTAAAGATATTTATTTATTTATTTATTTATTTATTTATTTATTTATGAGAGACTCAGAGAGAGGCAGAGACATAGGCAGAGGGAGAAGCAGGCTCCCTCTGAAGAGCCTACTGTGGAACTCGATCCTAGGACCCCGGGGTAACGACCTGAGCCAAAGGCAGACACCCAACCACTGAGCTACTCAGGTGCTCCACTTTCAAGATGTTCTGTAATCAAGCTCCACATCCTATGTTTCTAGGCTTTAATTTTACAACTCGTCAACAATAGTTATTTCAGAGTATCCCAAAATCACACAGTGTCCAGTTTATATTTCTTGATAATAGTTCCATATGGGTTGGTTTAATCCTCCCAACCAGATTATTTGCATTTAAGAAATAAAGCTTCATCTTACATGTCTCCTAAACTTCTCAGTGCATTGACTACAGCACAAAGTAGACTAAATAGTAAGATCCATAAGGATGGGGCATTCTTAACAGTTATGGGCCTCAATAAATATTTGTTGATCTTATTTCTCAATTGCAGTATTTCAATAAGTGTTTGATTGGTTCTCTGATTGAAAGGAGAAATCAAAGTAATGTATTACTATTATTTTCTGTTTAGAAATTCATTGCAGTGGGAATTCTATCTGATGTGTATAAAGGAAGTAACACGATGTTGTCTACAACAGGGTTTGATTGACATTGAGATAGAAATACATCATTCTTCTAATAGCTTCCCTGAGGCGGCTTTCTGAGAGAGACCCGACTATCTGACTCTAATTTCTGAAGGGTGATTTATGGTATATTATGTGTAGCTAGTAAGAACAGGGCAACTCTAGGTGGATTATCTCTGGATATATTTTATAGCTATAAATTATGATTAAAAATCACAAATGTAAAATTCCAAATCCTTAATATGTTAAGAGATTTGACTCATAAAGACTTTCCCTAATACAAAAGTCATATTACCTCAAAACTTTGCAAAATAATAAAACTATTATTAAGAACCTAGATTCTTTTTTAAAAAAGATTTTATTTATTTATTCATGAAAGACACAGAGAAAGAGAGAGAGTGAGAGAGAGAGAGGCAGAGACACAACATAGGCAGAGGGGGAAGCAAGGCAGGAGCCCGAAGTGGGACTTGATCCCGGGTCTCCAGGATCACACCCCTGGGCTGATGGCAGCACTAAACCGCTGAGCCACCCAGGCTGCCAAAAAAAAAAAAAAATACCCCTAGATTCTTCTACAAGCTTTTCAACTATGGATTAAAATTGTATTAGAGTCATTTACAACCCAGATGCTTAATTATTATTGTCTTTTGTTCCAACAAAAATTACGAATGACTTAAAGGAGAAAAACTGAGAGAGGTAGACTACGGAAGAAACTAGAGTAATACTGGTTTTCTTAGCAAAACAAGTTTCTACAGGAACTGTTAAATATAAAAGAAAACAACTTTGTTTGGCAACAATAGGCAGGTGTGGACATATAATTTTATGATATTCTTGATGATTGTGGGGAAAATGTACTCTTACTACTACATTTAAGTCACAGAAGTAGTGAAACGATCTGAATTCTGGAAATGTGAAAGTATATGCCTGACTTTCTCTCTCTTACTCTCTGTCCTGTCCTGTTTCCTCACCGTTCCTGAATTCCTCTGATCGTGATAGTTCTATGTCCTTATTCGAAACAACAGCTTTACAACAGAATTCCAATACGGAATTAACTTCTGGCATACCAGTGCACAGATACCTTTTTTTAATGAAATAAAGTTTGGTTGTTTGGGGCCCCACTCCAGTAGGCTAATAGCTGAATACTAGAATAAGAGATCAGTATTCCCAAGTAGAAGGAACATTATGGCTCTGGTCTTACTCAATTACTTGATGCCACCCAATGTACAGGTCTCTTACTTCCCTTCCATGCCTTTGCACATTATGCCTTATTGCTAGAAACACTCTTCCCTGCTTCTCTCATCTTGGTAACTTCTATTTGTCCGTTAGGCCTGATTAGCCCCATGCACCCCAGCACACACCCTCATTTGGCTAGGTCAGGGATCCTTTGTCCCTCAGTGTTCTCACAGCACTGTGGACTTGCTCTGTCATAGCAGGGGAAGCCTGCAGTCACTTTACTGATTTTCTCCAATTTGCAACTTGAGGACAAGGAAGTATTTTAATTTATATTCAATGCCACCACCTAGGCCAGGGTATGTGGCAACGAGTAGAAACTCTCTGGGTATTGGTTTAATGAAAAAGTAAGTCAATAAAACTTTATTCAAGGTTCTTAAAAATTACTGAATAAATAAATGCACTTTTATCATCAGATTATTAACTCTTCAAGGGTCAGAACTATCTAATTTATGTATCTTCAATGCCTGTGTCAAGGTTTTGCATATTGAGGTGTTGAAGGAAATACTTGCCCCAGACATTGAATCGTTACTTTCAGGTATAATTAATAACTATAATAAGGTCCCTGAAATTTCCTTATTAGTGAAAGTTAGGGTAGAGGGAAGTTAACTTATCTCAAGAGAAGATATTGGTCTATAATTTTTCTAGAAATTATTAGTCAATCCTTCCAGAGCAAGGTTTTCAAAACTTATCTGATAGTGAGAATCATCTGAGGGACATTCCCTAAAAATCTAGCTCTCCCGTTCCCACTCCAGACATACTGTAGCATTAGAATCTCTAGGAGCGGGGATTTTACATTTTTCTCAGGTGACTTTTTTATGATTTGGGGAGGTGTGAGATACAAGTCATGGCACTTGAGAGGAGTTTTACCTAAGCACTTTGATAGCCACATTTTATGTTCAAAATTATGAATTCGCTTCTTCCTCAGATTACACAAAGTACATTCTAGTTTACTGCATCAGATTGATTCTAAATACTGAAAAATTCTAAATTAATAAAGGTCCATAAGAATGAGGATTCTTTTCTGAGCCAAATTTTCTGATTTGAACCCAGAAGCCTGGGTTCAAATTATATTAAGCATGAGCTCAAAAAGATACAGTGCAATTTAAAAAGCATCTCCTCCTACTTTTAGTCCCAACCCTTTATAAATGATCACAAATTAAATGATGGTCCTTCTCAGTGACAAATGATTCTATGTGTGTCACCTGGGACCACAAAAGTCTCTCTCACTCCTTTTGCAGTCAGCTGTAGAGAGCAGAGAGCGGTTTTATACACCACTTTGCTGTCATGTGTGACTTTCTGAACTCCACAGGCATATATTTATCTGGTTGGTGTTATGTTAACAAATTAAAACGAAAACAAAGCATAACATAACCAAGCTAGCACTTGCGTGTCAATCTCCCATCTCCAAGATTTCTCTTTAGAAATCACTTTGAGGACTTTGGGGTCAAGGAGAAAAGTGAGAATGGTCCCTGTCCCAAGGATTTGACCATTCCCACAAAGTGATCACATTCACAGGTGAGTCTTTTAACCTTCTCCCTTTTTCACCAAGCATGTGTGCATGTGTCTAACAGCTCCCTGCACCCCTGTAAAGCAAATTACGAGGAACAAAGGACGTTAGCCTTCCGGGGCTGAGGAGCAAGGTAACCTGCAGAAACACACAAGAGACACAGAACAAACAAGGAAGAACTAACTGACTAATGAACAGGACAGGAAACCAATCCAGAAAAACAAACAGGTGGAGAAAGCAACTGGTGATCAAACAAAGGAGCAGAGTGACTCTGCGGACCTAGGAGTCTGGTGCTCACCTGGGGCCCACCTGCTGAACAGGTGAAGGGAAATGGCTGGGCTGAAACCTTTTGTGAGGCCCAGCTCCCTCTCCTCCACACCCTGAAAGAGGAAGGGTGGTGGAGCAACCAGGAGAGCTGCATTTGTGGCTCTGTGCTCTTTTCCCTGATGGAAGACTCATACTTTATTATGAAGAACCAATGACAGGGCAGTAGCTACAGTAAGCAATTAGACTGAATGGATGAAAACATGTCAGAGCTACCGTGCACCTGAATTACAGGAAAGCTTCTGCTGGCTGTGTAACGAGGTTCAACCATAGTCATATTAGAGGTGAGGGTGACATTCAGGATGATTATAAATAAGTACTTGAGATTTGCAACACAAAAATCTTTTCTTTGGGGACCTCCAATATAAGTGGACACACACATATTAAAATACAACTAGCAATTATTTATTAAACATTTACTCTGACAAGGTATTGTTCTGACCCATACTCTATAGTGTACATATTAAACATATTTTATGAAGGACAGTCCACCTGATGGTGGTGCTGCATGTATAAAGGTGCCCAAGAAGTCTGATAGTATTATTATCACTCAATGCTCACTTGAAGACTATTTGGGGTGGAGTAGAGGTGTGGGTGGGGAATTGTTGGAGAATATTCAGAAAGATTGATTCTTTTAAAAAAGGTACACAATGGATTTGCCATTTCTAACTCATTTCATAGTGTAAATAGCCAAATTCTATTTTCTTAGTGAAATTATATTTGTCCTGCTTGAAAACCTTCTTGCAAATTTTCTGAAGGAAAAATCTTTGAAAGTAAGTTAGAATTGTTTTAGTATCTGTTAACTTTAGATTGATTAGGGAAAGAAATAGTTCTCAGTGGCTATCGAGACAGAAGAAAGGTTGATGCCACATACTTAGGCTGTGTAATCTTACGTATTTCCAAAAGGTAAGGTGCAAATTTGGCTCTGCGATGGCTAGCAGCTGATGAAAAGAAGGAAACCCTGATAGTTACAAGAACCAGTATATACATGAAAGCAAAGCAAACCAACTTCTTAAAGAACAGAAATATGAATGTTGAGACTTGAGAGATGTCTGCAGTAGCTGCTCTTCGAGAGGATTTTGAGCAAGAGGAGAGAAAAAAAATCTCTGCACAATGTCCTTATGACAAATATACTTTGCCTCATTTCTTTATTTTTAATTTAAGCTATCTTGCTGAATGGTATGCACTATTATAAGAACTTAAATCTTTTCAGAACAGGTTGGGATACATGGAGAGATAACCTGTTTGATTTAGAATATGGACAACCTTTTGGTTTGATTTTGAACATGGACAACATGGCCTTTTAGAGGCCAATTCTTAGTTTCCTAAGTGTCTGTTCAGTATCACTGTATTACTTTTCCAAGAAAAACTTTGAGAACACTTTCTTCACTCTACAAATAAAAGTCCTTTTGGATTACTGTAGCAGAGAAATAAAAAGCTCTGGCTTTCTTAACCCCGAGAGTTTTGGGCCCTCCCTGTGGATGTTCAAAAAAAGAAGCTAAGTCCATCTCTCTCCATTCATGTTGACCTTTAAACAGAACACACCATAGAGAATAGCATGGCACTTGAGTTTATTAAAAAATATATTTTCCCCTTCCCTTTAGACATCTGCTATTTTCTCCAACCTGCCCTCTGCATCTTTGCCTGAATTAGTGCTGACTCTAGAATGCTTTTCCTTTCCCACCTCTGTGTCTTGTCTGTTTAGAGAAATCATACTATCTTTTTTCTAGGTCAGTCCAAATGCCTCTTCTTCCATGATGTCTTGCCCACTTACTCAAATGTGGTCGCTCTGGCTCAAATCTCCCAGAGTCCCTCAATTAACATAAAGGACATGTTCTGCATTATGTTGTTGTAGATGACTATGGATAAGCTTTATTTTCTCAAGCTAAAAGTTCCCTGAACTATTATTTTTATCTATGGGTCTGTAATTCTTTCAAAATAAAAAGTTAGTTCAAAAAAAGAATTCCCAGAGGATATTCATCTTTACACAGCCTTATCCTAAAGGTCTATCTAGAACAATGACTGAAGCTAAGTGATGGGCCCTTGGCGAAGACTGTGGAGGAAATTCCCATGAATGAACTTTGAAACAGTACATGTGCATGGGATCTAAACTTAGAAAAACTGGGTTTGGCTCTTATCTTTCCTTCCTACTTGGGAAAATCTGAGACAAATGGCTTCATCTTTCTAAGCCTCAATTTTTTATCTGTCAACTGGGAATGATAATAACTCACTTCACTGGGTTATTGTGAAGATCAAATGAGATGATGAATGTGCTAGTATTTCATTAGCTATAAGCACTGTGGCAGCATTAGTTATTATGATTAGTGCTGAAGCAACTGTACATACACAACCACCAGTGTCACTCTGTGTGCCAGTTGGTCATAGACAGTTTTAGCTTGACACCCCATCTATCTCCTTGTTCTACTGTATGATATTCTGGAAGCCTCTTTATTTTTCCATCCTTTCCAACTGTCCTCCAAGTGATCTATTCTATTCTTGTAAGACTTAGGGAGAAATAGTTAGAACAATAGAAAACTTGGAACACCTTATAAAGCCGTGCTTTGCAGTATTCATAACATGCCCATATGTTCATAAACAAAAAAAATTCTAATTCAGTGTATGTTCTGAACATTATGATTCTTGTATGAAATGTTTGTGTGAAGAAAGTCTCTGACTTAGAAACACCAACTCATAAACAGTCTATTTTAAATCAGGGTCCTAAAAGAAAAACTTCAGCTGTATACCACTGCAAATGCAGACATGGTCTAGAAGGTTGGCAGGACAGGCCTTTGGAGGTCTCTTATTAAGAGAGAGTGAGGGACTTCATGAGGAGAAACTTCACCAGCCAAGGGAGTAGACTTTACAGACTAGACCCAACAGCCATGGCATATCATTCCATGTCTGATTCAGATAGTTATCTGGCGGTGGCCTCATACTGACACTTCAAAATAGCTAAATTACCATAGAAATAATGCTAAGAAATACACGTCAGAACTGCTTTGTGAGCCCACTAACAGACTGTAAAGAAGGGGTGAGGAAGGTTGGTGTATTTTCCTCTATAGTTCAGAGACTACTAAAAGCAAAAGTAAAGCATTAGGAGTTTTGCTATACATCAGAAGGAACTGATGGCTTCCCTGTGTGACCTGGGACCCCTGTGGCCAATGTTAGAAACAGAAGAGAACTACAGTGCAGAGGAGTTGACCTGGTGCCCTGGGACATGGCCAGTCACCTCTGAAACCACATGAGGCAGACAGCCTGTGGTGACTAAGGGATCTGTATTCTAGAGCCCACAGGAGACACATGACAAAGACACCCTGAATTTGAGAAAGAGTGGAGTTACCACTATTCTGTGGGAAGAACCCGAGCCTGACAAGTGCTTTGTGTTTTTATTAATATACCACTTTGAAACCCTTCCCTGGTGCTTAAGGAACCATGGGTTATTCCTACATAACCGATCTCACTGGCTAACTTCTTTTCATGATCCAACTTCAACCGAGCACCCTTGCATCACAATCGTCATGAATTCCTGCTAGCCCAAACCCATCACATTTCACTCCCTTTCCTTTATCTGTAGTTTTGATTACCGTTCTATCCTCCTGGTTGTGCCAGGAAAGGAGGTGGAAAGACCTGAGAAGAAGTATCTGTTTGTCCTGACGTAAGTCGAGGAATTCCCTTTTCCTGTGGAAACAAAGTTGTTCATAGTGCGGCTTCCAAAGAACTCTGAGAATTGTAGACAAGCCACAGTCTACACTAAGCAATTTTGTTGTCATCTAACCTTTAATACTGATTTTATCATTGTCATGAGACCATGCCATTTGTATTCCAACTAACCAATTTCTTCAGCAATATCTGCCAGACTGAGAGATTTTTGTGGCGAAGAACTTGACTCACTTATTTTACACTTCCCAAGAGGTACTCACTTCATGTTGGTTGAATTAACCCATATGATTTAGGGATCATTGATTTTTGCCCATATAGCCATGAGGCTTTTTCTCAGCCTCAGTGTTTTGATAGTTTGCTTTTTCCTAATTCAAGTGGCATTTACTGTTAAGTACATGGTTCACACCACTAAATTCTCTCATATATTGTCTATCACTCTTCAATATAATAAGATATGAAAATAATTGACATGTTTTCCCTTAATTTGGTTAAGTGCTATACTCAGTGGCATTTTTATTCCATCTCCACTGAGCTCAATAGTTAGATATGATTTCTTTTGTGCTAAAAATAACAACGATAGTATTTGGAAGAAATAAGAATGGACTAGTTGATAAATTATTTATAGCAATTTCCAGCAGCCTGCCAATCTGTTTTGTAATGTAGTTGAATCTTAATTTTTAATGAGGGAACCTATGAAAATCTGCTGGGGTGAAAACCATGACCTCTAAATGATAGCACAAGAGCCCCCATCATGTAGCCAGGTGGCACCCACCCGTTCCCATCACCTCACTAGGGCTTCACCTCAAACTGACCTTACCTGGTCAAAGCAGAGGGGAGTTGGTTGGTACAAAACCTGACTAAGACAGGAAAGGTGGAGTGAGGGAGAAGCCCAGCTCTGAAAGGGGACAAAACAAACCACCTTGGGGGACTATTGTGTGCCATTTCAAAAGTCTGTTTTGACTAATGCTCTGTGCTATTCAACCTTACATCCTTAATCTGTTGTGTCTGTTTCAAGTAAAAAAAAAAAAAGATAATAAGTGGGGGGAAATTAAGGACAATGAAAGAGTATTAGTGAACACAAATAGATGAGAGATGAAAGCAGCCCTTTGGAGGGAATGCCACTGCAGCTCTGATGATACATCTGAATGTGAATCGGTCTATCTCATTTTTACCACTGTGCTTCAGCAAAAAGGCATTTGATTTTATTACCTGATTAAATTCCTCAGTTTGTTGATGGACCTTTTGCTCTTCAAAGAAATTCAACAGACCTATTCATTCTGAGTTATTAAATATTAAATATTGGAACCTATATGATCTTGGAGATCATTTGCTCTGCAGTAAGCATTTGGGGAAACTGAGGCTCACGAATGTTAAAGGGGTTGCCCAAGTCACACAGCAACTAATGAAAAAGCTCATATATAGTTCATGTCCTTCGAATTCCTGCTTCATCTTTTTTGCTACAATTTCTGTTCTATGTCCTGCTGTCTGTACCAGAGACTGAAGCACAATGTTTTTCTTAATAAATGCCTAACTTAAAACCATGCTCTTCCTCCATATCCCTTTGTTTTAATCCCTAGTAAGTGCCTTTCTTCAACAAACACTAGGAAGTCACTATATGGAAAAGAGTCATACTGTCTTTGACCATGGGGTTTTCTGAATTTAAAATAGCAGAATGCAGTGAAACAGTGATAATATATTTGAGGAATGAGAGCAAATGAGCTGATGAAGAGAACAGAAGGCTAACCTGCATTGGTCCCACTCTGAGGGAAGCAAGGGAGACTTCCTTTAAAAATGGAGAAGAGAAAAGTTGTGATGTTTGTGCAAAACTTCAAATCATGTAACCAGACAATACAGAGTTGAATTTAACCAACAAGAACGCTATGAGTCACTGGGGTGGTGGAAGGTGAAACTCCGTTTGATACTCATAATTAGAAAATTATGAACCGAAATTGCTTGTGTAAAATAAACTTTTTGTTGTGTCGCAACATGTTGAAAAGGCAAGTAGAGATGGCTTGAAAATTCTTAATGGTTGAAATCCCTGCAGCATTTGCAGAGAGCTCTGTGGATTGAAATCTAAATCTATCACCCTATCTCTGTTCATGACTTGTTACTGTGCAGCAGAGAATGATCTAGGCTAAGGAATACTGACTATGTTGATAATATAAATTTTTTATATAAATTTAAATATAAATTGATAATATAAACTGATTTTCAGACATTACTGTAGCCCCACTGGCTCTCTACTTTGCCATATGCTGACTTAATCTTGGAGGAATATAGTGAAGAAATAAAAGGGTCTATTTTCCATGAATTCAAACAAAATGGAAATAAAAAAAACTGAATTGCTATTACTCATAAAAAATAACTTTTGTCTTTTTATTATGAAGATTGTAAAACATATAGCAAACTAGGAGAGAACTGTGTAATATACATCTGTTCAGCCATCACTTAGATCTACTACTTTTTAACATTTTTTGCCATATTTGCTTCATACACCTTGTTTCTGCTGAAGTCTTTCAAAGTAACTTACAGATATGACATTTTACCTCTAAATGCTTCTGTAATATGCCTCTAAAAATAAGAATACTGAGGGGGGCACTTGACGGGAGGAGCACTGGGTGTTATTCTGTATGTTGGCAAATTGAACACCAATAAAAAATAAATTTATTATAAAAAAATAAGAATATTTTTGATATAACTACAATACCAGTATCACAACTAATACAATTAAATATTTACTTATTGACTAAAACCAAATTCATATTCAATATACCCAATGTATAATTTATAGCTGGATTTGTTTAAACCAGGATCCAGTTAAGACCACACATTACACTTGGCTGTTGTGACTCTTAAATTTATTATGACCCAAACCAATACCACCCGTCCACTCCCCGCACCAACATACAGCTTTTTTACATGGCACATTTTTTACATAACTAAAGGCCAGTTGTCCTGTAGTAGTAGGTCATATTGTTTTTTTGATGATGGTTTAACTTTTTCTTCTATTCCTTGTTTACTGTAAACTGGAAGTTTTTTGTTTTTTGTTTTTTTTTTCAAGATGTATTTGTTTATTTTAGAATGAAAGAAATTGAGAGAGAGCTTGCAGGGGGAGGGACAGAGGGAAAGAATCTCAAGCAGATTCCCCGCTGAGGACAGAGCCTGAGGCAGGGCTCACTTGTGACCCTGAGATCATGACCTAAGGTGAAATCAAGAGTGAGACACTTAACCATCTGAGCCACCTAGGTGCCCAACTAGAAGTTTTGCCTAAAGTTCTGATTAGACTCAAGTTACATTTTTTTGGCAAGACTATTTCATAGAAACCTAACATTTCCACTCATGCGTCCATATGCAAGAAAAATAAAAGCACATGGCCACACATACAAAAAGTCTTGTTATAAGAATGTTCATAATGGCTTTACTTACAATGACGTCATATTGGAAACAACTGAAGTATCTGTCAAGAGAAGAGTGGATAAACAAAATGCAAAATATTCATCCAGTGGAATACTACTTGGCGTTAAAAAGGAACTAACTAGTGTTGCATACATCAAATGGGATAGATTTTTAAAGTGTTGTATTGAGAGAAAGAAGCAATCCACAAGAAGGTACACATTATATGATCCTATTTATTTGAAGTTCAAGGACCAGCAAAACTAATCCATGATGCTAGGAATCAAAACAATGTTTGATTTTGGGCACAGGGAAAATTGATTAACTGCTAAAGAGCATGAGGTAACTTTCTGGGGTGATGGAAAAGTTCTATATCTTGATTTGGGTGTACATATTTTTCAAAACTCATGCAGCTATCTTGAGTTTTATGATATATAAATAATACCCCAATAAAGAGAGGAAATAGGTAACTCTATGTTCTTCCTATTACATTTCTCAGAAGGCACATTGTTACCCTCTTATTAATGACACTAAGACGGATCACTAGAAAACATAAACATTTTGAGGCTACACTTGTTAATTCAAAACAAAAAACAAACAAACAAAAAAAAACCCGAGAGCATGGTAAAAATTCCCAGATCAGAGACATCTTTTGTAGACAGTATGATCTTTCTCCTCAAAGTTAAACCAAGACCTCTGAGGATAAAAAGTTGATTTGCTCTTGTGAGAAAGAAGGGCAGTGTGGTAGCAGGAGACAAATTGGAAAGAAAATCCTAAATAAAAGTGAGGAGTGAGGAGATGTTGATCCCCAAAAATGAGCAGTTTTGGAAAGAATGAGAAAAAATTTCCCAGGGATCCTCCCACCCATAAAATCATGAAAGTCAAGCGCCCTTTTAGGCCAAAGAAGGACGGGGAGCCAAGTGGATGCAAATCTATTGTGAGAAGCAGCACTTCCCTGTTCGGCCCCAGCAGGGAGCTTTTGCAGTGCAGCACCCCCTACACGGTGCCCAACCACACCTGTCACACCAGGATTTGTGGGCAGGGAAACGAGCCTGAGGAGGGGAGAGCACTGTCCAGTACTGGCAGTTGCATGTCTTCAGAAGAGGCACCTGCAAGTCTTCTGGTTGGATGTGAGAATCTGAAAGCCCACTAATGGACTCTGTTCGCATTAATTCCCAGAGGGATCATTGCTTCATTGACAGCGATTTAATCATGCCATGCAATGAAACAACATCCTGCAAAAAGAACTTTTCACATCACCTTGAGCACTGAGGTTTTTGCATTTGCCTTATTTGGAATGGTGGGTCTCATTTTGAAGACATTTGAGGCATAGAATCCTAGACTGTAAAAACTGTTTCCAAAGCATGTTTTACTTTATAAAAATGGTTTCCCACAGATTTCTTTAAGTGATCCCCCCTCCCAGGGGGGGTTAGGCTACAGGACTGACAATCAATCCTTCCTTTCTCTCCCAGCCAGCAAGAACGCGGGGCCTGCAGTACCAAGGCATCCCACATTTCCAGGGGCTGAGTGGGATTTAAGTTTTCTTTGTGATATGTCCACTATTTTATGAAATTTTCTTTTTATTAAATATTCCAGTTCCTTAAAGCTGCAATCTTCCAAAAATTCTCTTTCAGGAAAGACATAGAAGAATGATTATTAAAACATTTATTGAATGGAAACATGTTCTATCCTAATGTTAAACTATAAATCGAGTTGAAAGGATATTGTCTCACCAGAAACTATATTAATGGAATATATGATAATTCTCTGTAGTCTCCCATGATTTGAATCATTGAATCTATTTATTTATTCATTTATACCTGGACTCTATCCCTAATGTCTCTGAAGTGGCTTATACATGTGATTCCAAAGGATAAAATAGGGGGACAAATCAAGATAGAAGGCAGATATGGATATGGAAATAAAATCACTTGCTATTGTGTCCTGTTCAGTACCAGAGGCAGGCACAGATTTAGCCCTGAGCTTACTGGGCTCAGGAATAGCAAACTCTACTCAGAAGAAATTCCTCCAGTGCATCCTTGTAAAGAAGGTAAGGTGAAATAAAAAAGACATTTTTCATCTCTACCCCAGACAGTGAGTTTTATTTAATTATTTCTCATGATGACCCTCAGTACATGGCTAAGGCCAAAGTTAAATTTAATGAAATCGATTGTCCAAAGAACTCCTCACCCCAAAAAACAAAGTGTGATCTAAGCATGTAGCTTTATGAACTGGCTTTATTTAGAGAAAGGTATGGGCAATACAGCCTTCAAATTGTCCTCCTTGAATATTGTATTTTATACTTGTGAATTTGTCAAGAGATGAATCAATATATATTTTTATATTATATATATTTATATATTATATATAATACAATATTTCTGACAAGAAGTGAAATGACTGCTCAGCTTTTATTGAGAACTTACTAGGTGCCAGACATTCTAAGCACTTGAAATGTAGCATTTAATTCTCAGGATAATGGTACGAGGCATTCATTCTCATTTTTACAGATGAGATAAAGAGGCCTGGGAGCTAAAGGTCAAACAGCTGTTAAGTATTAGGGAATGAAAACTAGGCAGTCTGATTCCATTGTATTATACTGGTTTCGGGACTCTCACTCTGGTAAGTCACTGGTCTAGGTTAGAGTCTAGAGAAAGAAAGATTTGGCTTATATCTCCCCAAATTCAGAAGTTTGATCAGTTCAAGTGCTTGAATGTGCCTACCCCATCACTGCAAGATGACTTTGTCCATTTTTTAACAGTCTCAAAAATAGAACAGGTCCAGATAAATATGCATAAGAAAAAGATAGTCACCCACATTTTACAGCTCTTTAGGGTATAGGAAAATATTTCCTCCCTAATTAGAAGAGTGTCCCCAGATCTGTCATCCAGTCTGATATGTTTTATTGCATTTTAGGTTAACTTAAAAGTGCAGTTAGTAGCCTAATATATGAACAAAACTTGATAAATATTTATATTTATTTTTAGCTCACCAAAAAGCTTTAAAATCCTAAGTCAATGGTTCTCAAACTATATCATCAACATTACCTGAAAACTCATTAGAAATGTAAAATCAGGGGCCTCACCCCACCCCACCACCCCCAGCTACACCTACCGTTTCAGAAGTTCTAGGAGTAGGGCCAGGCAATCTGAGTTTGCACAAGGCCCCAGGGTGATTCTGATATATCCTAAAGTTTGACAATCAACTGCTGCTCTAAACCACTGTGTCCTAAAGAGCTGAGGCAGGACTTAGCAATCTCTCAAGAGGTAATAGTTGGAATTGGAAGGGATCTTGGCAGTGACCTCTCAGGGCATGATTCCCTTTTTTGTAGATGAGTAAATGGAGGCTCAGGGAAGTGGAGTGATTTGCCTGAGACCACACAGCACGTTAATAGATGAAATGGACTTGAACCCAATTTTCCTGACTCCAGTTCTGAGGCTTTTCCTCTAGTGCTTATTTGTCTTCTGATGGTTCAATTTCTTCAGTGACAAGTTTCCTCTCACCTGTGTCTACAGTCTCTCCATGAGCAGAAACTCATTAAAATGGTTGCTGAATTTGTTTCTACGAATCCTTCTCCTCCTGACAGAGGATCCACTTGAGAAGGTGAATGAGCAGGTACTGCCATGGGAAATTCACTCTCTCATGTAATCTTGTACTGCAATGAACACTCTTTAGAATTCCTGACTCTCAATGTTTTGAGAGCTTGTAAAAGAACTGACAATCCATTCTCTAAAGAACTATAGGATGAACTTTCAAGCCATTAGTTATAAGGGAATACAAAAATCCTAAATGATGCCTTTTATTTATTTTTTTAAAGACTCATTTATTTATTTGAGAGAGAGCATGCTCAGGGGGAGGGGCAGAAGGAGAGGGAGAGAGAGTCTTAGGCAGACCCCTCACTGGGCACAGAGTCCAACTAGAGGCCGGAACTAGGGCTCCATCTGGGGCTCCATTAGGGGCTCCATTTGGGCTTGATCTGTGATCTGGGCCTCAATCTAATGACCCTGAGATCATGACCTGAGTAGAAACCAAGAGTCAGATGCTCAACCAACTATGCCACCCAGCTGTCCCCTAAAGGATGCCTTTTAGGTAGAGTTTCTAGGTTTCTGAATTTTGCCAAAACTTTTAAACATAATAGAAACATGAAAAGATGAGTTAGTTGGGAAGCCCAGGTGGCTCAGCAGTTTAGCGTTGCCTTTGGCCCAGGGCGTGATCCTGGAGACCTGGGATCGAGTCCCACGTCGGGCTCCCTGCATGGTGCCTGCTCTCCCTCTGCCTGTGTCTCTGCCTCTCTCTCTCTCTCTCTTTCTCTCTCTGTTTCTCATGAATAAAAAAAATAAAATCTTAAAAAAAAAAGATTAGTTAACTTGCCTGTGCCTCAGCTTCCTTGTCTAAAATAATGATTTATGTAAAGAATGCTATGCAAATTAAGTAAAATTATATATGCAAAATCAGTCTTTTGCATAAGGTAGATGTTGAGAATGGTCAGTTCATTTTTCCTCCTTTTTTCCTGATCCTGTTGGTATTAATATCTGATAGCTGATTAGAAGTATAGTGCATTTATTAATGACTTTTCAAAAACTAGCATAGGAGCAATTCATCTTGTTCCAGAAGAAATTGGTGACTGATGTTTCTTTTTCATTTTTCCCTGTGGTTGTCCTGAGGGATTTCCTCGTTTTATATTAATTGGATGCATATGTCTTAAACTTTCCTTCATCATCTTCCTTCATGGGACAGAGAAAAAAAGATGATAAACCCTACCACAGAAGATCAGATCATCTGATTGGCTTCAAGAGAATGGACACAACGGGACTAATTATATCCTATGATCTTGGGGTACATTGGTAATTTTTAGCCTAATAATTCAGGCCCATGTTGAATTAAAGAAATTTTATCCCATATGATCATCCAATGGCATGTTTTGGCTAAGCATGAGAAAAATACAGGATAAAAATCGTAACTTGAATTGTGTTATGTTTGTCTACAAAGTTCAAGTATGGATTTTTAAAAAAGACTTTATTTATTTATTTGACACACAGAGAGAGAGAGAGACAGCATAAGCAGGGGGAGCAGCAGGCAGAGGGAGAGAGAGAAGCAGACTCCCTGCAGAGCAAGGAGCCCGATGTGAGACTCTATCCAGGACCCTGGGAT
The DNA here is from genome assembly GCF_053574225.1 of Canis aureus. Lineage (NCBI taxonomy): Eukaryota > Metazoa > Chordata > Mammalia > Carnivora > Canidae > Canis > Canis aureus. The sequence continues at coordinate 19,941,248 of NC_135641.1, read as the reverse complement.
CATGACCCAAGCCAAAGGCAGGCACTTAACTGACTGAGCCACCCAGTTGCCCAGGGTTTCATGTTTTTTTTGAAAGAATGTAAATTTTAAAACTGTAGAAATTGGATTTTAGACTACTTTGATATGCCAAGCTGTTCTTTTTTTTAAAAGTCTGTCTGTGAATCATCCCTTACCATTTTACTTACCTTCTGGCTTTTTGTTTTGCTGATGTCACAGATAAAACTTTTTCTATAAAACAACACCCAGTGTGTATTTTCTAACCACTGGGGCAGGCTGCCTGACCCGCAAACCCAATTCTTCAGCTATCGTCAGAATTACTTAATATTCACCATTGCAATCTGTGGAATTAGGAGATAATAATAGTATTCACAACAAACTACAGTGGTTTGTGGTAACATATTCTGTTGCCCGCTGGGTGTCCCAGAAGGCTTTTGGAGTACCCAGTCAATATTCCAACTGCCTTGCAAGACTTCATGAAAGTGGCTGTGGTGTCTTGTTTTAAGAGAAGTGTCCTAAACGGGTTTTGAAGTATATATTCTACTTCCATTTCACTATGCACTAATTCGGTTATTTAAAAGCTGGCACTCCCTGCCCAAACACGAGGTCAAGCTCTGCAAGTTAGTTTTGACACTTTGCTGTAGAAATACACTTCTCGAATAAAAATATAATTGACAGAAAGGTCATAGAAAGGGATGCTTATTCAACTCCAGGAGACCGAGGGAAAAGCAAATCCCCTTTGCGAGGGTTAACTTTCTCAGAATCAGATATTGGTCCAAGCTACGGTTTCACGTCCCCCACCCGGCTGCCAGCAGGGCAGTGAGAGAGGTGAGGGCGATGCTGGAGATAACTGGTGGTTTCTCATGCAGTTCTGTTTACCGCAGAGAATGGCTCAGATTCATGGGGTGGCTCATCTGTTTGTTTCCCAGGAGTGTCCTCCTCATCAGGTACAAATGACTTGTTGTTCCCCCCGTCCCGTCTGCCTCCTTGGTGACGGATAGACGAGAACTGTTCCCTGTGCTCTGGGACTCTAATGTGATCTGGGTCGTGCTGGTGGCAGGAGGGGAGGGAGTGGGGGAGGCACCGAGGGGAACAAGGGGAAGTTAACACTAGGGGAACTCCAGTCTTTCTTGGAAAAGAAAGTGTGTTTGTGTTCTAGGGCTAGTGCCCTCCTCTAACAGCCGCTATAATATTGATCTAGCCGTGATTCAGGATTCAATGTTAACATCACCCTCGTCAGTGGGAAAGTGAGCCAGGGAAATGGAGAACTCAGTATTTCTTCTGATGAAGCAACTCAAAGAAACTAAATATTACAAGGAATGTGGGGGAAAGAACTTCCCTTCTTTGAGACTCACAGCAGATACAGGAGCCTTGAAATGAACAATATTACTTCTGGTTTTTCAGCTCCCCTAAAACCGAGGAGTTACAAGCACAACTGTACAGTAGTCAAAATCACCCTGTCAGGGGAGGCGATCTCAGGATACATATTAAGCAGGAGGAAATTAAGGCAAGAAGAGTAGCAATTTACCCAGATTCCCATGCTAATGGGCAGAGCTAGGAACTCGCAACGCCTCATTTATCCCATGACCTGTGGGCTGGATGGATGGACACCCCACAGGTGCTTGTGGGACACTCTGAAAGCTCATGGCTCTCAGCCCTCCAATATTTCCACTATTTGCTGTTAGCATGCCTTCAATTTCTACCACTAGTAAGACAAGTGTTTGAATAAGTTATTGTATCCCTACAAGAACCCCCTTTAGAGATTCTATTAATAACCACCATGTTTTCAGTGTCTACTACGTGTTCTCTAAGTGCTTTTTATACAATATTTCTGATCCTTGAAAGAGCCCTGCCAGGTAAGTATTAATATCTTAATTTTACAAAAGAAGCAACCGAGGGCCATTGGGGAAGAAAATGAAGCTCAGAGAATTTAAATAATTTGTTCTAGGTCAACAAGATACAAGAAATACTTAAGCCCAAAATTGAGGGATGTCAGGTTCCAAAGCTTGTACTCTTCGATGGGGCCATGCTTCCTCTTTTAACCTCTTCCAGGGGACCTTAAGCCAGCCACACTTGTCCTTGAGAAGTTTATCAAAGATGAACAGACCAGTCATCTTGTCAGCTGGAGTGAGATTGAGAGAGCAGGTGGGGAGAGAGGCAGGCAGAGGGTTGTAGGGAATTGGGTGGAGGAGAAGAGGGGAAGTGGCTAATGTCAAAGATATACTTTGCCTCATTCATAATCAATCATGGCTGGTGCCTCCCAGGTTTACCTCTGGGTGAGCACGTTGCTGCAATTCAGCTTCGTAGGCATCTGCCCATTCAGGAGAGGCCCTCCTAGGCAGCCCCTTCCCTTCAACAAGCCTTCGCATACAGATGGATGTGATTGCAACAAGCTTTATCACACAGAGTGATCTCCTTAACACCTGGCCATCATTCCATTGCCATCTAGACTATGAGCTGCTCCAGGGCAAGAACTATGTCCCACTCACTCGTGAGCCACCACTACAATGTCCTGACCCATATGAGTTATTCCATAAATGTTTGTATGAAAGAACAATCAAGAAAGTGTTGATAACAACCTCATTTTACTTGTGAGCTTCATCCAAATGGCCTAGAGAAAATGAAAGATGTGATGTTGAAGCAAGAAGGAGGGCGGGACCTTATCTTTTTATTCATTTAATAATATTTACTAAGAACAAGGTATTGTGGGAAATAGAAAGATCTGGAAAGCTCTCTGGTGGCACTTACATTGTAGTCGAAGAAACAGAAAAATAAAGAATAGCATATAACATAAATTAAGGTGTTTAAGAGTAGAATTCAATGAATACAGTGTGGGTTCAGAGACAGCTTGGCAGAGTAACTGGTCAAGTAAGTATGAAAAATGTTTAATAGAGAAGATGACATATATAACTTTGACCTTGAAGGATAAGTAGACAGAGGACCAGAATCACTGGAAAGGAGCTATTCTGGCTGTATAAATAAGGTCAATTGGAGGTCACTTCGTTTAGAGGAACAGCAAATAAAAAAAAAATACAGTAGAGGATAGAATATATGGGAGATGTAGTGGCAGATGAGAGAGGAAAATAATTTCTGGAGAGCCTTAAATCTTATTTTAGAGGAAGAAGGGAACCATTGAAGACTTTTGAGGAGGAAAGCAATGTGATCAGGCTTGTATTTTCCAGCCACCCTATAGATAATATGGAAAGGAAATTGCTCTGTGAAAGCAGGCAGGCTAAGTGATTTCTTGACTATTTTCTTTGATCCCAGCATAAGAGTCCTTTGCAACATTTACTTTGCAGAGGCCATAAAACCACATCAAACTGAATCATGCACTATCATCCTCTAAGTTTCTGGTTCCAGTGGGCCTGATGCAATGCTAAGGTTTACTGAAATTTCAGATAATCAGAGCAGGAGGGAAATCATCTTAGCAAACACAGGCCATTTGTGTGGAACACCAGATCAACTCACAATCAAAGTCTGTGTCAAAGAGAGCAAGAAGCATCACCAGGCAGGTTGTGGAGAGCCCTCCTAGTTCCAATACACTGTGCAAACTGAGCAGGGGTCCATTTTGTCTCACCCAGGACAGTTAGGACTTGAGACACCTTCTGCCGTAAATCTTGGCACCTTGGCCCCAGGAACACTTCCCCTGGTTTGGGTAGTTTGTGTTTTTGTTCCATCAGGCATAATGCTGCTGAGCACTTAGAGGCACATTTTCTGCACAGTGTGTAGGGATTTAGTGGTACAACTCCCATTCACGTTAATGGAAATCCCTCCAGGAAATCTCCATGCCAGGCCACACTGAAAATTCACCCCTGATTGTTCTGTTTGATTTGTTTCACCTGTGTCTTCCTCTGGTCCCCTCTGAGGATGTTTGTGGGCTCGTTAGTGCTGACCTGCACTCAGCACTGAGTCGTAATCCCATGTAGAAATGATGAGATTCAGAGGCATCTTTATTGCTGAAGGAAAGGGCATACCTGGCTGGGTTTCACTGTGGTTTTATTTGAAGCTATATAGGTTCTAGGAAAGCCAAAGATCCCCTGGATGTTGCTCTCAAACAGAAATATGCTCATATTCAAAGGTGAATTTTGTTGTGCTCAGTACAGGGGTGAGAAAAAGAAAGCAAATCCCCAATACGACTGGGGAGACCCTAAAGATACACACCTGGGGATTCAGGACACAGTGGAGCCTAATCCTAAGAAGACACAGCCTGGTCAGGTGCCCATGAATGGAGAGAGCCCAGTGAAGAGAAATAAATGATCTCATTCCAACATATGGCTCAAAAGAGTGATTACCTTTCTCATACTGTGTGACAAATATGGACTTCTGAGGGTAGCAAAGATTATTCTGAAGGTCTTGAGCTGTTATGCATGCTTCTCTAAAATATATAACTTCTTTAATGTTTTATTTCAGAATGGCTTGATTTGCTGTTGATCACTTAGGTACCACGACATGCTGATTATTGGATTTTTCTCTTCATGATGTTGGAACATGGTTGGCAGGGCTGACCCCAGGACTCAGCTGACAAGTTGTTTCTATCCTTGGCCCATGTGGCCTTTCTGGTGTTCATGCTGATTTGAGCACCCTTTGTCTCTATGCCTCTTCCACGTGCTCTTATATACTGACAGTTAATGAGACTTAAACACCAACTCTTCCCTGGGAGTCAATGCTGTACCTTTAACCAAGACTTGGGAGACTTGACTTCAAATTCAGTATAGAACTCTACCTTATAGCCTCCTCATGTGAAAATGTGAATAAGGCTACGGACTCTGGAGTCAAACTGCTGGGGCTGACATCCACCGTGTGCTCATGAACAAATTATTCAACATCTCCAAGTCACGTTTTTCACCTGTGTCAAAGATCGGGAATAATAGTGCCATGAAGTGGGTGCAGTTCAATGAGATAATCCATGCAAAGAACTTAGTACTTTGTTTCCCTCATAATAAGAGCCCAAAAAGTGATCATTATTATTAATTATCATTTCTTCTGCAACTCCAAATAACGCTGTGGGTATTTTACATGTATAAGCAGAAACAAAGGGGCTTTTGAGTATGCTACTTTTCATTCTTAGTCTTCATCCTTACATAAGGTGTTCTTTAAAAAAAGTCTGTAAAGGTTAGCCTGAAGAGTTAGGAGGAGGAGGAGGGAAAACGATGGAGAAGAAAAATAGAAGGAGAAGAAAAAGGAGAAAGACAAGAGAGCATTGTGTATGTATATAACATTCCATGGTTTACTCTAAGCAACCATGGGTGATGGACAAAAATGATATACAGTCCTCATTTCACAGGTTAGGAAACTGAGTCACAAGACAGCAAATAGCTTCCTAAATGCACATAGCTAGTATGTGATGTAGCTGACACTTAATTTTTCTTTCTCTAAATGCAGTGTATTTTATAATTACAGGGAAAATGCAAAATGGAAAAAAAAATAAGATTTTCTGAGCAAAGGAAATGGATAAAAAAAAATCTGGGAAAGATGATGTAATTCACTATCAGAAGAAGCCAAACAGCATCATTCTGATACCCTTGTAAAGCCAATGATCTTGGACCTGTGGATGTTTAATTGGAAATGATTTGGAAAAACACAATTCTCATTATGCAGTAGCCACTTGTTCCCTTAAGGGTAATTTCACTCTTAAATGATCTCAAATTCTACCAGAAAGATATAAGCAAGAATATTGTACCAACGCCTTCCCAAGAAGTAGCATCTCATCTGCATTTTTATCATCATCATGAATTATTTATTAAGAAACAAATTGCCTGTAGGGGCACACTAAAAAACTGTCCAAATAGACCTTGAAAATCTCCTACAATTCATCTTTGTCTCTGCAAGTTAATAATCTAACGCAATTCCATAAAAGTAGATACATATACAAACAAAATAACATTAAGAAAATGGGTCAACAATAAGCTAGTTACATTATATAATTGAGAGCCTCTGGATCCCTTTATATGCCAAGTTTGAGTCAAATGACTTTCTTAACTGGAAGGAAAAGCAGCAAATGGTGTGAAGACTACTTATTTTTTCAGCCTCTTGAGGACTGGTCTGAACTCTTACCTTGCCTTGTACCTCAAGCACTTGTCATAGAGTTGACACATACTAGATGGTAGGTAAATGAACTTGGGCGAATCAAGGGAGATGATAGGATAGGTACACAATTAACTGGAGCTATATAGGCAGTAGGAACATTTCTAAAATACCCTGAAAGATTTCAGTAAAGAAGCGACTACATTAAACAAGGGACCTTGACCATTATGTCACCTGGTGAGCCTCCATGGCAGTCTAGCCACACAATCTAAACTCTGAATTGCTGGGCGAACGAAAAGTAAGAATACCACTAATACTCATTCTTGAAGGAGGAATGGAGATTTTAAAAATTTACACTAAAAATTAATCAAATTTTATTTTTAATGGGATTATTACCTAATGAAATTAGATATAGAAGATCACACTTTATTTTGTTGGAGAATGTTCAGTTTATAGATTAATTTACCAACAAACTATTTATTTGGCTTCCATTAATCAGTTATATATGGGGGGAGGGAGGGTGCCACAACTGATTCCTGGAGAAGAAAACCAGAAAGAATTTTTCTTGCATGAATTGTTCACCTCATTTAACTCTTTACCTTCTGGTTCAGAAGGCCATTCAAATGAAAACTTTAATGGAAATAAGTGAAAGACAAACTGCGTCCCCAAAAGTCCCTATAATCTTGAGTTTGAGGATTCCTCAATGTTCCAGAATTCCATGATTTTTTTTTAATCTGCCCTAGAAAGAGTTTTGATTCACTCCTAAGAAGCAATATTCCCTCTCCTAAAATTAATGTCTGTATTTCATGCCTTCTCTTTGGATGCCATATCTTAACTATATGTACACTTGAAATCAGTTTGGCCTAGCTGACTGATGTGTTTACTGGGCAGAGGAGTTCCATTAGCCTGCATACCAGCTCATACACCACAAGGAGATGGCTACTGGGGCCTTGGTAGCTCCTAGAGAGAGATGGGATTGTTGAAGCATCATTTGGCGTGGAACTAGATTTCGCAGAAAGAACCATCAGAACTAGATGGTCTTCTATTAGATCTTGATACTGTTTTAAAAGCTCTCTGTAACAAGAGAGAATGTACTTGTGAACAAATATGTATACACCCACTGAAATGAAGATGCTTTGGCCAAGCTCATCATTTTCCACATGCACACGCACCTACAAACATTCCCATCATTGTCTTCTGTGCTGAAGACCTTTCAATTCTCCCCTGCCTGCCCACAACCAAGCAGGGAAAATAGTTCCCAAGGAAATTTTGCTATTGACTCCCCTCTTGTTGTTTGGTTTGCTTTAATAAATACTGAGTTTATACATAATAGGGGGATGAGGTTCAGAAGAGATAGACAATAATTCCAGCAGAGAGTGATACAAAACACAAAGTGGGAATAGTACTGCAGTTATAGGGGGGCCTTATGTTTTTCTTCTCCTTTTATCCAATTGCCAATGGTTTGGGAATCAGTGCTTTTATACCAATTTTTGAATTGCATTGAATGTTTTAGTTACTAAATTTAATCAGAAATCAGAACCAATTTAGAGAAATTAGACTGTAGCATAAATTTCTCTGACCTGTCTTGGTATTCCTTATTTCTTCAGTTATGACATCACTATCCCTTTTCTCTCTGAATAATATGGACAGCAAGTCTTAATCTTAGCCAAGTAGATGTAAAACTGAAAGATCGAAAAACTTATTCTCTACTTCATAATGTTTCTTCCCTCATAACTAATAGTTGAGCACTTAATCTCTACTAAGTAACTCCTTTTTATATGTTACATTATTTTATTTAATCCTCATAGGAATCCTAAGAAGACATATTATTATTCTGTATTTAACAGATAATCTAGAGAAATTAAACAATTTATCCAAGGCCACATAGACCATAAGTGACAGATCCAAGATTCAAGCCCAGATAGTCAGTCCAGAGCTGCTTTGCTATGCCACTGCTTCATGTTGGTTTTTTATTCGCCAACCTGTCATTACATACTCATCTCCAACATACTTAAGTGTTTATAGATCCAGGCCTTCTACAAGATTTTAAATATTTTAAGTCTAAGGAGAATATCCTTAATTCAATGTGTAATCCTCATAGTACTTCAAATATAGTAGGCGCTCAATAAATTCATATTAAATTCATTCCTTATAATACTCTTCATAATCCACATGTTCTCAAGATTCTGATCAATTAGCTCTAAGTTCTCTTTTGAGCTACTAACCAATTCTTTTACTTGCCCACTAGTTCATTTCCAATTGCATGTCCTGCAACGGGTGCCTCCAATGCAACTTGTATCAAATCCAGCTTAGCACCAGCAGCTTTCGCTTTCCCCAGCACAGTTCTCTGTGTTCTCTCTATTTATGGGATCCCTCTTTACATGTGGCCAGTTAAAAACTTAGGAGTCATTTTCCACATCTCAAGTTTTAGCACTCTTTCCCCATCACCTATGAAAAATGAAGCCCTTTTTTGAAAAGGTATCACACATTTAATCACATTTTAACATTCATTCTTCCCCATAAAATACACATATTGAGCACCTGCTCTGTTCCAGGTGCACTTTTAGGGACAGAAAGATACAAAGTTGAATAAAATGAGGTCATTCTCTGAGAAGACCCTATTACGTGATAAGAGCAGAGGTTGGATATAAAGATGGACTATATTCTGCTACCCTAGAGGGAATATAGTTTCTTAAAGGCAGGATTTTAAAAAGTTTCCAATGTCTGGCACTGTATATGGCACATAGTAGATGACATATATAAAGGTTTAGATAGTAAGTGAATTAAAATACTACTCATATGGCATATTATGGTACTGATGCTAGTTCCCATCTAATTATTTGGCTTTGGTTTATTTTATAGAAGGTTGTTGGATAACATCTCTCAAACTAAATTGTAAGCTGAGTCAGGGATTGGATCTGTAGACTCTCACAGTTCAGCGCAGTGCTTCAGGGTCAGTAGATACTCCAGAGTTACAGAACAGAGTGGACACATGGGCCTTATTGGTAGAAAGTACCAGTATAGATGGGAGCTTTGGGACACGAAGCATATTTTTACTTTAGCTTCCAGTTTGTGTTATGTTTCAGTAAAGAGTCATTATCATTAGGTTGGTCATTAGGATTTCCACTAGGAATATTTTATTAGAGTTGAGGTTAAGAAACAGCCGGGTTAGAACAGGATCACTCACTGAATTGAGAAGGCCACATGCTTCTTTTGAGTCAAGATTGGAGCCCCATTTAGTTAAGTGGTAGATAAACAATAAGTGGAACATAAGAAAAAGCTTGATGGGATCTGCCAAACCTGCCCCTTCTGTTTGCAACTCAGGTTTGTTGCAACTTCACACATGTGTGAGACAGTGGAGAGGGAACCAATCAGGTTATTTGTTTATTTATTTACTACTAGAGGCAGCAAGATCCTTTTTCCCTTAAGCAGTTAAAACGAATAACACATTGGAGAGAGAATTGCCAACACTGTTTCCTATAAAAGAATATGTGAACTGGTTCTAATAACGCCAACGGCTACCTGACACACATTCTTCCTATAGTGTTCTAACAAGCTGGACTATTTTTAGGGAAATTCTTTGCCTTGAACTAAATTTATGGCCTTAAAGTCTTCTCGTCTATTTTTCGTGTGTGCGTGCTCCAACGGTCCAATTTATAACTGACACCTTTACTACCTACCAGCATATCAGTTTCATCTCCCAGAGGAAGAGAAAACCAGACCCTGTGACTAGTGAACTGGATTGAAAATCTAGTCTAATGCTGACAGATAAATGCACTAATTTTCTTCTGTGACCGGTTCTGCATTGCAGGGTGAGCCTGCTTCTAACAACTCCCTCAAAAGGCTCTGTAACCCGTCCAAAAGATGATGTCAAGTGCTACAAGGACCCAGGTCAGCCCTGCATCATAGGTAACAGTTACCCCAGTGATAAAGTTACAAGGCAGGTTTTGAATGAGATTGTGTTTTTAAATGAAAGACTGGCTGGAAATGTAGACTTGGACCAAGCATTAATAGAGGAAAATTTGAGACAAACAGAGGTTAGCGTTTGGTTTCTTTGTGGTGTTCAGCAAAGGTCAGAAAAGGTTCTAAAACAGAAGGAACCCAAAGTTTCAATGAGGAGTTGTGGTATTCTATTAATACATGAGCATGTAGACTAGACAAAGTGAACTCTAGGTTTAGCCAAGAGTTGTTTTGTGACATGGAAGCTTCAGTTATTCAGCTGGAACTGGTCACTTAATTTGGATAAATCCCTGAGCAGTTGAAGACCCACTGAGAGTCTCGTTTAATTTTATTCTAAGGGTGAAGTAACACCCTTCCATCCCCATGCCAACTGCTTAGGCCCAATGGGGAGGGAAGACATAAACAGCAGGCATGGAGCCCGTCGGATAGCCTTACAGATTAACTTTATGGTTTTCCTCCTTTACTAGCAGAGTCATGGCTGTGGAGGCAGCTCGTGAATCAACCGGAGCCCAAATGGCAACCATGTTCCCATTATCCATCTGTTGTGTTTCCTCACAAAGGTTTAAGTACAAGATTGATCGTGCATATCTGACAACGTGAAGTACCTCTGAGTAAAGAAACTAGAAACAGTTTCTCACTCTGGACAAAAGAAAGAGGACATATATCCAGAAGACAAATGGTGAAAATTCAATCCGTAAGTACATAGAAGATACCTGTGCTGGTAAGAAGGAAAGGAAGCACCGAGAGATCTGGAATTTGAAATAAATGGATTGAAAGTGCCTAGACAAAGTTGACTTAGAAAAAAATATAGCCTTCCTTAAAGCAAATGTAACTAGTGAGAAACCATGTTCCACTAAAAACAAGCCTTATGTAGAGAAGAGCAAAGAATTTTAAAAGCATGAACCTAAAATTAAACCAGCTACAACTAAAGGGAAGAACCAGATTGTTTGCTCCAATGAAGAGTTTATTACTGTTGGCATAAATAAAGCTAAAATATTTTCAATTTTAAAGAGACAACAAAAGCTGGGAACTGTGTTGTGTGGATGGTAATCAACATGGGGATTAAAAACACAGAAGCACAGAGCGTCTGCTGTTGGGATCCTCACTGTGCAAGGTGGAGAGTAGACTTACTGACACTTGCTGATGCAAACACAGGAAGACCCATTTCATGATACTCCACAGCTACTGCCCAGCCTGCTCCAACACCGGCTGCCTACACAAGCTCAGCCTAACCCAGGACAGCCAGTGCGTCCACTGTTACAAAGTCTGACTCTGATCCTTCCTCAGTGCTACCTATTTCTTTCTCTGTGACCTTTCTTTTTTGGGAAGAAAACCCACTTTGTCAATGACTCCGGATTCCATGGGATTTTAGGAGGGTCTCCTTTCTTTCCTTCTTCATCCTAAAAGGTGACTTTGGAAGTAGGAAGGAAGAAGAGAAAAGTTAGAAAAGTAATATAATCGCAATATAGTTCTTTACCTTCGAAGCTCCTTCCCACACTTAATCTCATCCAATACTACACTACCAGGTGACAGAGCAAGTGTTCTTAAGCCCATTTTGCAGATAAAGAGCCTGAGGCTCAGAGAGGTTAAGTGCTTTGCCCAAGTTCACACAGCTGGAAAATGAAGTCCAGGACAGGAACACGGACTCCCAATCTTGTACTTTTTCCAGAACACATCAGATTTCATCACAGGAAGCATACGCTACTTTCCACAAAGAGCTTTGGAATAGAATAGATGACAAAATGTAGTTTTCAGTTCTTGTTTGTTTGTGTATGTTGTTACTGCTGCTTCACTTTACATTTCAAAGTGCTATATTTATTATCCATCTTCTTGAGAGGCACGTAATTATGTTTTATATGTTTTAATTTAGACAACTATAGCTTTTAGTTATCTGTTACTTTTGTGCCCTTGGGATTTCTCTACAGATAAATACATAGATACATAGATGTCAAAAAGAGATATATAGATAATAGACCTTCTGGTATTGACAGTAACATATTCATTCCTTCTTGTTTCCTAAAGAAATAGTTTTACTTGATAATATTTTGAGTTTTTCTCTAAATCCCATTCAAAACTTATGCAAATTGTTAATGTCCACAGATTTCCAAAACAAGAGTTTAGGAGGAAATCTTAACCGCAGTATCCCCAATATCTTCCAATGATTTTAAAGTTTCACTAGAGGGCACTCCCACTTCATGGCCAGGAGGCAGTAAGGACAAAGGACCATAGTGGTCTGGATGCTTAACTCCTGTACCTACTATTTTGTTTTCTTTCTCACTCTCTCTCCTCTTTCTCACCCATTGTGTAAAGAATATAGTGAAATTATACAGGTCTTCCTTTAAACATATAAATAGAAATGAACTACATTGAAAAGCTAGCTAACATCTGCAACTGTGAATTATGGTTCATCTTGTGACATAGAGCACATCTTGGAAATCTGCACTGAAGTTTTGGTTGTCAACCTATATAAGAGTACAAGATATAGCATGAGATGTTAGTTTAGTATATCAAGAATATGTCTTTATTGGGCAACTTGGGGGGGGGTGGGAATTGTTGCTAAGAACTTATTTCCAACTTGTAAGATCTTCATTGTTCCCTTTCCTGGCAAATCTTTGGGTAAACCCAAATTACAAAGGTATGTGGAAAGGTCAGGAAATGGGGGAATTAAAGAAAGATCCAAATGGACAATCAAATGAAATTGCTTTAGAGTAAATGAAACATTAGGTTCTGCTCTGTAGTTTCCACACTTTTATGTATCAAAGATCTGAAGATATTTAAATCACATATGTTAGCAAAACAATAAATAGAGCATTTCTTGTGGGAGGAAAATAAGGTATTTCAAAGTCAGAAGGAAAGTAGCCTATTGCCAAGTGTAGAACCCCACAGAGCCCTCAGGCTTGAAGTTTTAAACTGATCTCAACCCTTTGGGTGTTTGAATTTCTTTACTGTTGGCAAAACATAACTTCCTGCTTCAAAGAGAAATGGCATTAAGAAGGCCTATTACATAGCGATTCCAAAGACTTCTTGGACACCAAATCACTATTACAAAACACCATTTTGATGAGTTTAGTAAAGATTAATCAGAAACATATGGATTAAGTTTTCCTTTAAAATTATTTTGGTTTATAAAATAAGGGAAAAAAAGAGAGGAATGGTAAAATATGTTTCAGGCTTTGCAATGCCCCCCAAACATTTGAAAAGTGACTAAAAGTGCTGATGGACCCAGGGAAGTAACCAGATTTTCCCTGTGTCAACCTGAACCATCCTTATTTGATTTAAATTTAAAGGCAAAATAAACATTGTAACTTTCTGCCATTATTGTCCACAGAGAGAAACATATATTTGCTTCTCAACCATGGACTTACAAATTTCAATGGAAATGTAGGCTTATGTGTTCATTTCACAATGATGCAAACTTAATTATTCATATGTCCTAAAAGGTTTCATATTGTTTAAATAGAAGGCAGTGCTTCTAAAGTCTAAGCTGAGGATTCCTTGGTAAATTTATCTGAAATAGCTAATTATTAGAATTAAATTCTTCTCTAACAGCTCTACAAGTAAAATACACATGACATAAAAGACCTACAATGACCATCATTGAGGAAATTTCTCACTGCAATGAGTGATACCAGAACAACTTTACTACTAATTACCAAACCAACCAACAGTGAGTAAGCCTTAAGCAAATTGTGCTTTAAAGGAATATAAGTTGAAGAGAAAAGAAAGCATAAGTAATTAGGAATCGATAAAAGAAATCACTAGAAATTAGTAGATCCTCCTGATTTTATTCCCTCTAGTTCAAGTAATCCTTTAGAAATGAATACAATAAAAAATAGAATAAAACGAAAGTTGAGGTGCAACTAACAGATTTCCTAAGTCATGAGATACAAAAATTTTCCTTTCCTACAGATAAATCAAGGGATATTAGAAGAATTTGCCTTTATCTTTGGAAGAAATATATATAATGACAGCACATTTTAATATAGAAACATATTTTTTTCCATGATTAAATGCTTAATAACCATGCATAGATGGATTAAGCAAATTTAGGAAGTCTTGTCTTCAAAAGTATTTCTAGTAAATGTTATCCTTTGACACAACCAAATAAAAATGTTTTCCCCTGGGAGTGTGGTGATGAACAGTTGGTCTATAATCAAAAGGTTCTTGCTAGAAAGCATGTCCAGCTTTCCTTTTAAACATGTACATGGAAAATAATACCAACTTCTATCAAGCATTGGATTTAGCCCGTTATCATGTGCAAATGTACCTGCCTATTAACTTCCAGATTGGGCAGGTATTTTACTAAGGTGCAGTATTTCTATCCCAGGTCATAGCTTGAGTATTCTCCCTTTCAAGGTCCCCAAAGCTTCATCTGTCACTCTTATTGTCAAATGTTCTATTTTTCCTGTCCCTGCCAGCAGTGATTTCAATTTGGGCTTGACTTCAAGACAGGCCACATTGTATCTGTGATGTCAATGGAAAGGGGATAAAAGTCATTAAAGATATTTGTTATTTTGAAAGGTTAAAAGAGTTTTTCTTGGTGGGTAACACTTTCTCTGGAAAGAACCTTAACTAATTGTCTGGCCAGGGAATGGGCACCTAAGTGAGAAAAAAATATACTTAATAAAGCATTGGCGTCTATTATTTTTCTCCTTTTATTGTCCAGTGCCTCTGGGCCTGGTGGGCTTTCTGGAGGCATCTAAGCTCAATATTCCTTCAAACAGCAGAGCAATGATTACACTGCTGGGCTGATTCTCTTTCTGTCTGCCCTAGGTAAGAGATTCTTGCTTCAAACACCATTTATTGTAGAAATTGTTGTGAGGGTTCTAGAAATTGTGCATGTGTCCTTAAAAGAGTCCCCAAAAGATAGAATTAGAGGTTCACTTAAAATACTATTTTGTTTTGTTTAATATCCACCTTGCCTAATATCCACTGCTCAAAGCAATAGAGTAAGATATTAAAAGTGGGATACTTTCTAAAGAGGCAGTGGAAACCAAATGATTTGGGTTCTTCTCAGATTGTAAAAAGCAATGAACTCAAGAACAATAGACCAAACTCACACCAACACACAACATCCATCCATGTGATAGTTTGAAAAGAAGAAAGAAAGAGCCGATTTGTGTCCTTTACTTTTGTCAGGTTATGGAGAAAAAAAAAAACACACAAAACAAAAAGACAACGCTTTTTAGTTATATGAGATTTTGATTGGTTTTCAAGGACACTTGTAGATTAAGAACAATCAAAACAGAATAGGCATAAGCTTGAGTCAGAAAGATATTTCTCTTGATATCGCTCACATGTGGATGGCAATGATTCTCTGACAGACACCGTTTTCTAAAATGTAGTCACCCGAACACATCTGAATAACACAAAAGAGAAAGGAACATTTTGATGTGTTGAGGAAAGTTGTTTTGACAAATGTCAACGCCTGGGTCTTGCTGGCTGAGGCCTGTTGTTAACTTCCCAAGACTGCATGCATGCTATAGCTTATGCCACTCTGTCAGGGGAAATTGGACATACCCAACACAATTTCATTTCCATTTCTCTACAACATTACAAGCTTCCTTGGCAGCAAAATCACATATTCTTATCACAAAAATAAATGAGAGAAAAGAAGACATACATTCCTGTCAAGTTATGTCAAGACATATTTGGTATGTATTTCACTTTGCTATCACTGACAGCAAAGATGTCACGTATTCTTAACACAAAGTAAAGAAGTATTTTCCTTTTTTTCCCCCTGCTAGGCATCAATTTCATTTTATTCACTTACAAGCACCAGTGACAGGAAGGTGTCTTTTTAAAACAAAGCTTTTTAAAAAAGGCAAGAAAAAAAAAAGTTTTTGTGTTTTGCTGGATTTCTGAATGGACATATTGTACATGAATTTAATTTGACAATATCATAACAACCACAATAATAGTTATCTATCACCACTTTATTTTCCATTTTCACAGCACACATTCATTGTTCTGATTTACCTCTTTCCATGCATGTGATGAGATCTGGATTAAAATGAGTCATGAAGATGTTCATTTTCTGTTAAAGTGCCAATGGAATAAGAAGGAAAAAAAAGGAAAGAAGAAAGAAGGAAGGAAGGAGAGAAGAAAGAGAAATCAATTAGTTCACTCAAAAAGTGAGATGGGTTCTTAACACTAGATAAAACAAAAATCTTAAAAGACCTAAATGTAATATACTAGAGAAAGTTAACATTGAATTGTCATCTGGACAGTTCATATTGAGTGATTACCTTTTACTTCATTACGTTCTACTTAATTATGATATTTTGATAAACATGTATTAGGGTTTAATTCAGTGGAAGAATGCCTGCTTTAGCTACCTTCCTGGAAATGAGTGAAGCTCTTGCTTCTGAGAGTTGACACCCAGACCACCCTCACTGGGCCAACACCACTCAGGAAAGGTGGGGGTTTCCCCAGCCAGATTGCTCTGTCTTCCGGAGATTTCCCGGGAACAGTTGGCTTATTGCTGTTTGAATGACACAGTACTCCTTTAACTTATAAATCCATAGAATTTAAGTGAAGTGTTTTAGAGACTATTTCATCAAACAACCTAATTTTACAGCTTAAAAATGAAAACCTAAAGCGGCTGAGATCAAACAGACAGTTTGTAATCAAAGTTAAACTTAGAGGAATTCACATATTGAATTAGTAATGAAGAACCATTGAGATTTCTATGGAGGAAAGAATATGATAAATATGATGGGTGTACACCATTGTGTTTTAGATATTTAAATTTCATAGTCGAGAAAAGTTCTGAGAATCCATAGATCCCCAGATGTGCACACACATACGCACAAACAAAATGGGAAGGACCAAATATAATGTAAGTTTTCTACATGATAGTTACTGAATGCATACTAAAATTTCATATAAAAGATTTTTAATACAAAAAAAATTATAAAATTATAAAGTTTCTCCATGACTGAAATTTAAATTACTCTCTGGAGATTCTGATTCCACAAGTCTATGTTGAGACCAGGTTTGGGGGGACTACTGATTTATTCCACTCTATCCTCCAAAGCAGGAAGCTTTCCCTTAATCTCTGAGAGACAATGGCACAGCCTCTGCTGGATGCCTGTTCCACTTGGGGCCCTTCCTCCTTGAAAAAGATTCAAAAAATCTGTGTCTGAAAAGACCTAGAGGTTTGGTGTCCAAAGATGGGCATCACAGGCTCAGCTCATTTTCTCACATATGAAAAAGGATTATAATAAGAAATTCCCATACCACAGGACTGTCATGAAGATTAAATGGGAGTATAAATGTGAAAATTTCCTTGTAATCTGTAAAACATTCTACAAATATTAGATACTGTTAATAGTATCCAGGAGCTAGCATTTGATTTACCAATTCTCTCAAGGGTTAAATTAATACAAAATAATGTCCTCCTCCCCCCAACATACACATACACACCATACATTAGTGCAAAATTTCTCAAAGCAGAACAGGCTACACCAGAGATATTTTGTCCCGGAAGGGACCCAAGGTTTGTCTGTCTGTTTGTTCATTTGTTTTGTGCTTTCTTCATTTTAACATTAACTGAATACCAAAGGGGCACCTTGGAATCATACAGTTATTTCTTCTAATCCTCATCAAGAAAAAAATACAATTGCTCTCCTTCTCCTGACTGGTGTTTATATTGGAGAATTACAAAGCACTCCATTTTTATGAACACCAAAAGCACAAATGAATTCAAGGCATTCCTCATTAGCACCCTGCAGCATTAGGCTGTGAATCTAACCTGTGTCAGAGATGGAAAGACACATTTCACTTCTAGATTCAGCTCCCCTATTCTACAGATGAGAAAGCAGAGACTTACTCACTGAAGAATGACTTACTCAACGTAACACACATCTCTCAGGCCTATGTTCTTTCTGAAATGTCACAGCCATGAGGGACTTATCCTGTTGCTCCTATCCTACCTGTGCATACTCTTTAACATGTACAAACAACACAGACCATGATCACATATCCATGTATCAAACATATGAAGACAGCAAGGTGATACATGATAATCCTGCCTCTCTTCCTCCCTCGTACCTCTCCAGGGACCCAGTACATTCATTCATTGGTTCCTTCTTTTGTTGTTTCTCCTACTGATGCTTTCATTCAACAATCAAGTGATCCTCAAATATTTGGTGAACATCTATGTGCAAAGGCAAAGTAGGAAATAGAAAAAGCAAAGGCAGTGTGGAAGGGGACGCTTTTATATGTGGAAAACAAACCATCAACAGAAGTATAAAGGTCTGGTGCAAAATGCAAGAGTTAGAACAAGACAATCCATTTCAGTAATCCAAAGAATGATATAGATGAACAGAGAGTAAATTAAAGCAGCTCAAAAAAGAAAAGGTTAGTGAGAAATAAATATCCATTAAAAGCAAAAACAACAACAACAACAAAAAAAAAAAAAACAGCAAAACCAGTTAATCAAGGGCTCAGTAAAATTGGAGTTCCAAGATACCAGGCTCTGGTCTGTCTTATGCACTAGTGTAGCGTCAGTGCCTAGGAAATGAGTTGCATGCAGTGGGTGCTCAACACCTATGTGTGACCGAATGGTATAGGTGTAAGAGGTCCAGTCGCAGAAGCTACGCCCTCAGTGTCTAATCCAGGGATAGGAATTTTAATTCACAGTTAAGTTGATCTCAGATGCCGTACTTGTTGAATGTTTAACCGAGTATTGGGTCTTTTCATCATGGTTTTGGGGAAATGACAGAATTTGAAGAGTGATTCTTTCATTCCTGAAGAATGAAAATACACCATTTTTCAATGTTTCAATATTCTTTTTAAATTTTTTAAATATTTATTTATTTATTTTCAAGAGAGAGAGAGCAAATGAGTGCAGGGAAGGGGCAGAGGGTGAGAGAGTCTTAAGCAAACTGCATGCTGAGCTTGGAGCCCTACATGGGGCTTCATGCAGGGATGGATGCAGGGCTGGATCCCAAGACCCTGAAATAATGACCTGAGCCAAAACGAAGAGCCAGTCACTTAACTGACTGCATCACCCAAGCGTCCCTCAATGTTTCAATATTCTTTTTTTTTTAAGATTGATTCATTTTAGAGGGGGTTGAAGGGCAGAGGGAGAGGGACAGAGAAAGTCCCCAAGCAGACTCCCCACTGGCATGGAACCCAAGTCAGGGCCCATCCCAGGACACCAAGATAATGACCTGAGATGAAACCAAGAGTCGTCATTCAACTGACTGAGCCACTCAGGTGCCCCTCAATATTTCAATATTCTTAAATAATTTTAATGTTCTGGGAAAAACGAACCATTAAAATATACATAAGAACATATTTAAAAGGGTGCACCTTTTTTTCCTTTTACCTCAGATTCCATCTAATATGGCTTGGCATGGTACTGCCCTTTATTCAAAATTTTGATATTTTTTCATCATGAATTTTTTGCATTAATTTTGATTTTAAAAAATATTGCATTAGGATAGTATTTATCTCAATTACAAGTTCACATTCCATACTGCCTTAAATTCTGTGCCAGGAGCTAGTATCTCACTTGCCTTAAGCTAATCCTAGCCTAAAGAGCAAGGCCTTCCATGCTGCTTCCCTGACACCTTGCCTGGGCTTCTATACCTCAGGGTCAGGTAATCTACTGAAGAAGAACTTGAAGACAGAAGCTAGATAGAGAACCACTAGACAGATCCTAAGAAGTTAAGGAAAACTCATACTTTTAACAATCAAATTGAATTTCAAATGCGCGACAGTACATCCTAAAGGTGTTTATTAGTGTGAATTATTCTAATGCAGGGTCACTTTGTTTTTTATGTTTTTAAATGCTGTTTTTTCTCAAAACAAGTCATACATCTACCTTCTTGCCCAGTGCAACTATTTGTTACCTTCATACCTTTTCCACTAGTTAATATGAGAGAAGACAGGGTAAGAGTAAGAGACAGGAGAGACTGGTATGAGATAGGCATTCAGCTATCTCATGAAGATGAAGAAGGGGAACAAGTGGGAAGTACAATCTGTGAATAGACTCAGAAATCAGAAACTCTGGGGGTGCCTGGGTGGCCCAGTCGGTTAAGAATATGACTCTTAGAAAAAAGAAAAAAAGAATCTGACTCTTGATTTCAGCTCAGGTTATGATCTTGGTTATAAGATGCAGCCCCACATCACACTCCAAGTTCAGTGCAGAGTCTGCTTGTCCCTCTCCCTCTGCTCCTCTCCCTGCTCGTGCTCTCTCTCTCTCTCTCAAATAAATAAATAAATAAATAAATAAATAAATAAATAAAATCTTAAGGAAAAAAAAAGAAATCAGAAACTCTGACTGAAAAATGGTTTGAGAGTAGGAGGTCTGGGACTAGGAGGGGAAAGTGTTTGGAACTCATGATTCAGAACTGGTTGTCAATCTTCCCATCGTAGACTTAAGTGGAATTTGTTATGGGCAGAAATAATTCATTCCTGGGGATCCCTGGGTGGCGCAGCAGTTTAGCGCCTGCCTTTGGCCCAGGGCGTGATCCTGGAGTCCCGGGATCGAGTCCCGCATTGGGCTCCCTGCATGGAGTCGGCTTCTCCCTCTGCCTGTGTCTCTGCCTCTCTCTCTGTGTCTCTCATGAATAAATAAATAAAAGTCTTTAAAAAAAAACAATATATAAAATAAAAAAAAAGAAATAATTCATTCCTTTTAAAGGTCTAAAACACTATAACTGTGCAAGATAATTTTATTGTGTTTTTAAACCAAATATAAAAATCCTACATGCACATGGTTTATAAAGTTAGAAAACATTACAATAGGGAAGGAAAATAACCCATAATCTTATCACCGGAAGATAATCACTATTAATATTTTATTACTTTCTTTATATTCTTATTACTAAATATATTTAATATCACACTTCATTTGTGGTTCTGTATGCTTTTGTATTTAATAGTAGATCTTGGGCATTTTCCTCACATCTTTAAAATTATTAATGTATATCATTTCTTTTTTAAAAGTTTTATATATTTATTTGAGAGAGAGAGAGAGAATGCAAACAGGGGGAGCAGAAGAGGGAGAAGGAGAAGCAGGCTCTCCACTGAGCAGGGAGTCCCACACGGGGCTCCATCTCAGGACCTGGGATCATGACCTGAGCCCAAGACAGATGCTTAACTGACTCGGCCACCCAGGCGCCCCTAATGTGTGTCATTTCTAATAACTGCATAATATTCCAGTGTATGGTTTTAACAGATCCCCTGTTATGGAACAGGCATTTAGTTTTCAATTCCTGCCCATTAAAAAATTCTGTAATAAATATCTTTGTGCATAATTCATTGGCTTAATTTTTGTCTATTGGTGTAGGCCAGATTTCTAAAAGTGGAAATAACGTTTTTATTTTTGAAGACGATAGGAATTTTTAGCTCTGTTTCAATTTAAGTTTGACTTAAACACTATTTCACACTTCATTATATATGCTCTCTACTAGTCTCTATGCTGATTTAGTGTCTATGAGAAATACCAAGGTTATAATAATTGGGAAAATGTATCGGTGAAAATGCTAAGAGCAGATGTTTCAATCAGAAGTTTTTCTGGTGAAATCAAATGCTATATTTGTTTTCTTTTGAATAAGATTCTTTGGGCTATTAAGGGTTGGCTTGTTTTTCCTAATGCTTTATTTATCTTTTTACATTATGCCCATGAAAACAAATAAGATTAGTGGAAATATAGCCCCCCTTTGTATTTCAACTCCTCAGATATTCGTGGGTCCAAATCAGGGTTGGTGGTCTTGATCAGCTGCATTTAAAGAAATGACTATATTTCTTGTTCTTCTCAATCTTAGCTAGTCTGGTATTTTTCAAAAAATGATTAAGTAGACTAATTTCTAAGTATGTCCTCAAGCTGCTGGTTCTTGCTTTCATAGTTGGCTACCCCAGGGCTCCGTGAGCCACCTCTTGGTGGCCCCACACACTGGCTGGTCGCCAGGGCCTTCCCTTGGGTTTCTGTACAAGTCACCCTGGGACCAGATCCCTTAGGCTCATGAGAAGCAGAGATGGACAGAAAAGATGTTTTTCAAGAGCCATCCAGTGGCCAATTCGTTTAATGTAGTTGTTGTAGTTGAACCAATTTAATTATTGGTTCCATGACCCTCTTACCTCCCTTGCACCTGAAAATAATCAAGGCTAATCTTGTTTTCCATACTTACTTTGGGTCACACACTATGCTAATATCTTTATAAAACATCATCTATTAAATCCTCAAAGTGATTTTATGAAGTAGGTACTATTATTTCCATTTAACAGATAGGAAACTGAGGCCAAAAGTTCCCAGAGCTCAGACTCTAGTGTGCTGTGCAGTCAACACTCACACTCACTTTTACTCTCGGAATAGGCAGTATGTGTTACATGCCTGGTAACAAATTGAACTGACCCAATGAAGGAAAGAGATAAAAAGTTCCTCACTTAGTCTTTGGGGTGGAGGAGTGGGGAAGAGGCAGAGCGAAAACCAGTGTCAAAGTGGGACTTGTCTCATCTCCTTCCTGAGTCTCTCCTACCACTTAGAAATTTCTCTGCCTGTCTCTCCATCCCCGACTCCAAAGCTTAGTGACCTCTTTCTGACTCAATTGCTCAAGTGCTCCTCTTTGACAACCTAATGCCTGCAACCCTTGCCCAGTACCTCACACTCTAACAATCCCCTTGGAGATTGAATGTGATGCTTCCTCTTTCGCCTCCTCAGAACTCCCTTCTCCCAAGACTAGCCTGCTCAGCTCAGGGTTCGCAAAGGGCCTACTAGTGCTGGGATGTACTACACATAACTGCTGCCCCAGCCTTTAATCATATCCAAGATTAAACTCCTTCAGGGAAGCAGCCTGTGGTTGTAGAAGCTCCAGATCAGAGCACTGAAAGCCGGTTGCTTGTCCTCCATTTCCATGGACTCAGCAGACAGTTTTTGAGTGCTTCCTATGGACCTGGGGATTGCCTAGACAAAGAAAGAATGCCAACATAAGAAACCTGGGTCCCTGTCCTCAAGTAACTCCAATGGGGAGCCATGAAAATTTGATCAAGTAAACTAACTGGAATCTCAATTCTTTCATCTGTAGAAGGGTAACTAATAATATTTTCATGTTTTTTCCACATGTTCACTCAGATTGGTGGTATCCTCCTGTCCCATCTCTACCTCTGAAGGGGTTCTATCTCTCAGCTGCTAGAAGATTGCTATAAAAACAACACTAATGGTGCCACTTTCTTGGTTATGACCTTCAACAGAACTTTATCTACATTATGGTAATACTCTTACTTATTAGCCTGCCCTGTAAGACCTTGACACCTGCCTGCCCATCCTGCTTCAGCTCTCTCCATCCCAACTTGCCTCTGCATACAATCAGGTCAACTATTCCATGTTGTTTTGTCTCCTCTCCCTGAAACCTTTTCTGATTCCAAAGGCCACTCCTTTGGGTTCCCTCAATGTCCTGTGCTTATGTGTATCTATACTTCTCACTCCTTTAGTCTCCTCCACTTGACCATGACCTTTCGAGGACAGAAACTGTCCCTAACACAGTGTCTAGCTCATAGCAGGTGCTTAATAAATGCTTGTTGAATGAAAGGAGAAGGGAAAACCCCAAATGGCTCTTAGGCTGTATGGAGTGGTTATATTTCAGCAGCTTGATCTTCCCAATGCTGCTTAAATAATCACACAACAGAACTATTGCTTGGTTATGTACAATCCCCATGGTGGAGGCAAGTAAATACCTCCAGGTATCTTGCTGCTCCATGGGATGCTTGAATCCTATGATTGCCCACACTTCTCAAACGAACATTCATTCTAGCACTAGAGATCTCCTGGGTTACTGTGGCTCAGATTATCATTTTAAAAGTATGGATAATTCCATGAGATAGAGCCATGAATGACCCATCTAAAAATGACTCAGTACCTAAAACCTTTGCTATCTTGGCACCAGCATACAGGGCAGACAGCCAACACAGCAGGACAATAGGCCAGGACAATAGGTAACTCAAGACAAAGAAGTAGGGAGGATTTTTTTGGGAATTGGGTTGTGATACAGGGGACTTCAGAGAGTCCCAAAGTTGTGTCTAGTTCTAGTTTCTTTTTGTCAGCCAACTCCAGAAATACAGTCTTCATCACCATTCTCGTAGTCCCTTCACTTCTACCCTGCCCAGCTGATTCTCCTGGGACGCCTTGGCCCAGATCTCTTCTTAATTGGCTAATTCCCAAGAAAAGGCCTTGATCAGAAAACCAGCTCACAAAACCATCTCTGGTTCTAGTCCCACTCTGGTTGATCCCACGAGCCTGTAAAATTTTTCTTTTTTCTTTTTTTTAAAATTTTTCTATGATAGGAGATAGGAGTTGGATTCCTCTGTGAAAAAACTCATGGCTGCCCTCTATCCCACCAGGTCACTCACTAAAGCCATAGCCAAGAATCTTTTGACTTCATAACCTACGAGTCATGAACCATGAGAGCCTCTTAGCATGAGCATCTGCTTCATCTGTAAAAAGAAATAGAGATAGCCATTTAAAATAGGCTCTTCTTTAAATCTTGGATCTAATTTTAGAAGTTCTATTTTTTCTTCCACTTATATACTCTATTTCTCTCTCTGTCCTGCTCCCTCACACATGCGTGCACGTGCGTGCACGCACACACACACACACACACACACACAAGTACCTTGATTGTTACATCTTTGTTCATGCTGGTCTAACTGCAAGGGTTTACTTAGACCCAATTTGTCCTTCTAAGTCAACTTAAACATATTTCTTCCATGCTCTTTCAGCACACTCCTCCCCCAATACTCATTCTTAACACTCACTGCACTGTTTTCAAATGGTGTATTAATGTGTCTTTCTCCAGTCTAGGTCCCAAGCATCTTAGAGAACGGGTCATACTGTATTTGGCTCTGCCTCAGTATCTGGCTCATAATAGACACTCAGTAAATACTGGCTGAGCCCAACAATTCCATGGAGCTTTTTCTGACCATGGCAGCTAGTGTCAATTCCTCCCTTCGTTCAGCTCCCATTGCATGTATTAATCAGGACTGTGCAGTTTGTGCCTAAATTATTATTAAGTTGCTTCATACTCTGTAAGTGCTGCTCTTGCAGTTAGATTCTCAAGGCTGGAGATCACGTCATACATTCCTTCTGTCATCCCCTCAGTGCCTAGAAGTGCTAGATGGAGAGTGGCACAAAAAGCAGTTGAGTTGTTTGCTTCCTTAGAAAGGAAGGGTTAGCCACATACTGGTCATGAACCACAACAGAACAGAGGGGCTTAAAGAATTATGTGGCCTCTGATTTTCCCAGAAGTGGTACTGTCCTCATCAACTATGATGGGTTTCAGTTTTTGCAATAAGTTCGCATTTTCTGAGGACCTTCTATGAGCGAGGCATTTTAGGGAACATGTTACATACATTAAGCTACTGGATTTTCATGAAAACACTGTAGGGCGGGAATCTTTGTCCCCATTTTACACATGAGGAAATTGAAATTGTAGCATTTAGTGACTTGAGCAACGCCATCCAGTAGGTAGAGAAGATCCAAGAGTCAACTTCAGTTCTATGAGACCTTACAGCTTGTACTTGTTTCAGGCAATAGAGTTTAGCCTGGCCAAGCACTCTCTGGTTCATCTTTTCTATTGTTCCTCAATCATGGCAAAGATCTTACCGTATGTGTCTCCTCTCTGGCCCAGAGAACTCAAAAGAGGCCATGTTGGTGTCGGTTTTCCAGGGTGACTGAATTTCTCTTGGTGAGCCTGGATGTCCAGTTTGTCTTGGGGCCATGGAAAGCTTAGAGACTCCTAAAACAATCTGGTTTACCCAGAGTCCAAGAGGTTGGGAGTGACCTAGGGCCAGCAAGGAGGCCCCCAAGGGTCAGTGCTAATTGGAGCAGATGCCCCAGAGGTACATAGCCCAGACTGTTCCCAAGGAGTTCAGCTGGAACCAGATTGCCTCAGGAATGTGAGTGAGGCAAACAACTGCTTGATTGTTTGAGCCCCTACACTTGGTACAGGGTGCAGCTTCCAAGCTAAATGTAGGCCAACAGGATTTCTGAAAACTGTTTGCAAAGCTGAACGCAACACTTCCTTCATTTGCATTTAAAAAATAAACTCAGCCTTGAAATGGGCATTAGCCAAGCCCTTCCTGAAAATTGAGAGTGTAATGGTATAGCTCTCTGTTCCCCAACTGTTCCTCTCCCCAGTTTGCTTGTAAGCAGAGGTTTTTTTGTTTGTTTGTTTTATAAGTCTCTCTTTCCATTAAAATCTAGCTCAAGACCTTGAACAATGAACTGCAGCCTTTTTTCTTCTGAGGTGAAACTGTCTTCACTGAAGGACTTGTAGGTAGTACTAGAACTTCTCTGCAGCGTTATTTTTAAACTTTCATCTCGGATGGCCTGCATCTTAAGCACAGGTTCATAATATCCCCAATCCATAATGATCGTCATTCGTAAATTAAGCCTAGGACAGCACCTCAACATCCCTTTTGCTATCATAGTGGGGAGGCTCATTGTCAATCAGAAATGGTCAACAGTTTCTCCTGGCTAGCCCATCTGCTACTGCCTTCTCGTCCCCACGTCACAGGTACATGTGGTCAAGTGAGAGTATCATGCAACATTTACTGGTTTTGAAGAAAGTGGTTGCTCCATTATTTGCCTTCTGTAGCCCTTGCGTTTGATACAGTCTAAAAAGTAAGAATGTGAGAATAATAAAATACAAACTTGAAAATTTTCATTTTCTTTTTCAACCCAATCATAATATTCTCATTTTTTCCAAAATCAAACTCTGTAAAAATACCAGAACATGACACCCTGGATCTCATGGACTTTATCGCAGGGATAAATATATCTGTATGCAGTGAGTTGATACATATGAATTATGGTTCCTAGATGAGTTTTGAAGACGAACTTGATCTTTTTTTTTTTTTTCTCCTCCTGGACTTTATCTATGCCACTTCCTTAGGCATCAAAGATGACACCACTGAGTTGATTGTTCTCTGTGGGCAGGTGTGGCTGAAATGGACAATACTAATCAACACATGGTCAGTGCACTTATAAATTTTATGATAGGGACAGTTTTCAGAAACCTGTTCTTTTTCCCCTCCAAATTTAAAACATGTTCCTTTTCTCTAAAGCTAACATTTATCATCCCATAAGATGGAGTTTTCAAAGGAAGCATTAGATAGAGACATTGCGTAGATATTCTTGCCTCAGATGAGTAAATAATTATCATATTTAACTGATTTCAGTACAGTTTTGGGTAGTGCTCGCATATTTGTTTGGTGGTATTATTTATAAAAACTATGATTCTGTTGGAATAACCGGTTGGGGGAGAGGAAGACCTATCTGGAAAAGTTTGAATTGTTTTCTGTGTCTTTAATCAAATTAGTTATAAATGATATGCCATGTCACATGATGTGTGAGATTTTGCTGTCAGAAACACACACACACACACACACACACATAATGCTTTGTGGTTGAATTCACTCAGGCTTCATTTTAAATCATGTAGGTCTCTGAGCCATTTCCACCAAAATGTGGTAAAATGCAGAAGTTGGCAATTCAATTTTATTCAGCCTTTCAAGAAGGAAGGCCCAGATAAGCTTTGCTTGTTCATGTCAGTGATAATATTCATCAGTGAGGCCTAAATCTAATTCTGTAGGCTTGCTACTGCTTTGTTGTACTGTCATTTCTGAACCTCAATCTCTTCTCTCTCTCTCTCCCTCTCTCCCTCTCTTTTTTAATCACAGCAAAAAGTTTCTTAAGGGCTTAACTTACAGCCAAGTGCCAGCTCCCCCATTTAATTTGTCCTGCTTCCCCACAGCACTTGTACTTTATGTTCAGGCAGAGGTGAGGTCAGTTCTCAGGGCCCGGCTCTCTGGACACCCTCAATGATGACCTCATTAGAGTCACAGATGTTTGCTGCACTTCGGGAGATCTGGAAAAAACAGAGCAGTAAACTAGGCCAGCTTGCAGTAAGGCTGTTACCCACAATTCAAGATAAAATGCTGGATAGTTCCCACTAGGTTCTGGTCGGCTAGGAAACAGCAACTTATTAATCTTGTGTCAGAGAGCCAGCTGCAGCCGTGGCAGCCACCATATTTTACCACCAACTCCATGTCTGGACAGCCATTGTCTTTTTTTTATGAAAAAACTCTACAAATCAGCTGCGTTCTCTCTCTCCCTGTCCTTCTCCGTTCCCCCTTTAACTTAGCAAAGCCCCTGCTTGTCCTCCTTGGAGAAATGGCCCTCCAGCCCTGAGAGAGTTCGGGTGCGTCGTCAATCCTGTGGTTGGTTTACTAATTCAGAGAGACTGCTTACTTTCCAACTTTAATGATATTCCCTCAGCATATCACTTTGGTTGCCTGGCGACCGGATTTGAGCTAGGCCTCTCATTTGATTCCCACACATCAGACCCTGAAAAGCACTTTTTTTTTCCCCGTCCCTCAGCTTTTGATTCTTTCTCCTCTGAAACCCTTCCCCCTGCGGTGTCAGTATGGGTGGGCAGAGCGGTGGTAGAAGGAGGGCAAGGGTGAGGGGCGGCCTATAGCGCACTGGTCACACATCAAGGCCTCCAAACAAAGCCTCCAGGAACCCTTCCTGACGAACACAAATTCCCCTCAGAAAAAGCAAATTTGGCTTTCCCTTCCTAGTATGGGTGTCATTTTAAGACTTTCCTCAGATACTTTATTAAATCTGATGCTTTTCATTGTTTTTCACGCCGCCTCTCACAAAAGACTTCCTCTTATCAACAAGTTGCCATAGGGGTAAGCAAACAGATTGCGAAGAACGGAAATAATCGCATAAACACGGGCCTCTTAGCCATGTCCTCACAGGTTTTGATATTATAAGGTACATGATAGCGTAAGAATTGTCTCTCTTCATTTACTGTAGCGCACTGCTCTTCCCATGATGGAGAAATGTTTTATGCTAAAATCCGCACGCTAACATCCAAAGCGTTCCTGCAAAAGAAGATGGGGAATTTGTCCCTTTTGGTCTTTTTCAAGGAAAATAGAGATGCTTCCATCCATTGTCTGAAAAGGCTCAAGTGAAAAAAATTGCAATGATCACATGTATGGGTGTTTTATGGGTGAGGTGACTAAAAAAAGGAAGACTGTAAAAGCAAAATTCATATGATGTGCCATTTGAGTTTTGCCATGATATCATTTCAATTATTTGAGTGAAATTGTATATGTTGCGATCATTTCCTCAAAAGAGCACAGTAACAAAAACTAGTTGGAGTGCTTAATGAGTTACTTCGTTTTACTGGCTAAGAGTTAGTGCATAACCATAGCGACCCACACGGATTTCAAGTATCTATGTATATGGTTTATGAAAGTATATAAATACATGTCTATACACGTAGACATGTATTTGTAGATTCCTCTTGAAATATTAAAATTTCCACATGTGTGTCTTTTTTTGATGATCAGTCTATTGTAAAATGTAGTTCAAATATCCTTGTTAGAGTTTATTTTCTCACAGATCCCTGAAGGATTTGCTCATGTAACTCTCATTCTCGTGTGCAAATCCCCTGTGTATTGATGGGAGAATGGACTTCTGATTCCACACTAGAAATGAAAGTAGGATTCTTAACCTTTACTCTCTTGTTGTTGAACTTATATAAAGCTAACAAAAGTTCTTTACCCTTCCCTCAGCAATGATTAAAAATGTGTACAAAGTTACTATTTTTCCAGTGACAGTTTTTGGATTCCTCCCCATATACTCACACCTCCCTCCATTTCCTACACTTACAGGATCTACTACCTGCTATGGTATTACTTACTCTGTTATTAGGTGATTGAGGCAGATGGCTACATACTGTATACTTGTACACGTGAAAAAAGAATGTTTTTAGATTAGTGTCTAAGCTTCATTTCTCTTCTGTTCAAAGTTGTAATTAATACATTATTTGCATTTTAGCTGCGCAGATGGGCAAAACAGATATCTATTTATAAATTCCATTGATTCAGTTATTCTAATATTTGGTAGTATTATATTTCATATATGCCAAGAACATTCTGATTTTTGTTTATTCAATAGCTACTGGAATATGGATATTGAACGAATACCACATAAAATATTTTGATGGTAAGAGCTAATAAAACAAGATAAGCAGGCTCCTTTAAATTTTGTTTTTTCCTTCTGTATTGAAAGATTGCTAGATCAGAACATGATGATAAAATTCAATATAAAGATATATTCGACATAAAAATTCAGTATAACCACCCTAATGCCAGCATCTCATATTTGGGCTGTGTTTAAGGAGGTAGAGGGTCAAGTGGAAAAGAAAATCTAATTGGTTGCTGAGGGTGGAGGAATGTTTGGATACTCAAGGAAGGGTGAGTGTGATGACTGGACTAGCTTAGATAACTGTGAGGAGTATCTCAAATATCCTTAAAAAAAAAAAAAAAAAAAAAAAAAGCTAAAACTCCCAATAGAGAGTTGACCTGAGCTTCTGTGACTTTTCATCAATAAAATATTTAAAATATTAGAAAATCAATGTCTTGGTCTTTCCTTAATTAAATGTAAAGGACAATTGTTATTCTGTTTGCTCTTCCCTCTACTTCCTCATGCTAATTGAATCTGAACTAAAAATTGTAAAAAACAAGAACACCTTAAGAAAGGATTTCCTTAAAATATTTTCAATCTTGCAAATATCAAGTTTCTAAAAATCCTGTGATGGAAACCTGATCATTTCTAGTTCCTTTTCAGAGAGTAGACCACTGGCTAGGCATTTATTTTTGGATGCTTGCCTAAATCGTTTTGTCTGTAATTCCCACCACTGCTAGCAACTCACCTAGGCTGCAGAACTGCCCTCTCATTCTAGAGACCCTTGTACATACGAAAGGAACAGAGATCATGAATAGAGAATGGATGTTGTTTCACTCTTTTTCTCTGTAAGAGACAAAACAAAATCACATCTGAGTTTGGAAAAATAAAGGCTTATGGATCTTGTTAACAAATGGATAGCCATTAGAAATTTAGAATTATTTTACTGTTAGTTATTTCATGGTGACAAGGTATGCATTTATGTAAGATGAAAGAACAGGGAGAAATAAAATATCTTGGACTTATGATTACTGACCCAAATGAGTGCTTCGTTTGTTAAGAACTAATGATGACATATTAATATTATCATCAGCATATACACATAACATTGTTGCATTAAAAATAGTGAACATGTCACACTCGCAAGTGGCACCTGCCTCTTATTTGTACACTACTCTTGTAAACAATGCCTATAAATGATGAGATGTATAATTAGGAAAAGAACAGGGAAATGGAGAAACCTGGAGATGTGTCCTTAACCTTGTCATAGCAACCTGAGCCTCAGTTTCCTTGGCTGGGAAGCCAGGGAACTATCATAGAAAAACTTCAAATAATCCTTACTATTTTCCTTTTGCTGTGTGGTTCTGTGGTCTCTATGAGGAAGGTCTTTCATAATGATAGTTCACATTGATATGTCACAGAGAGGAAAAGAAGGTTCATGAGCTTGTGTGTATGTTTAAGAACCACAGGAATATCTCAGCCTTTCTAACATGATGCCACACAAATGGGTCTATATGGTGAATATCTGCATAATCAGTTTTTAAAATAAAAGTTCATGAGAGAAGAAAAGGAAATAGAAAAAAAAGAAAACACCACCCAATGTAGACTCC
This sequence comes from Canis aureus, assembly GCF_053574225.1. Lineage (NCBI taxonomy): Eukaryota > Metazoa > Chordata > Mammalia > Carnivora > Canidae > Canis > Canis aureus. The sequence continues at coordinate 19,909,664 of NC_135641.1, read as the reverse complement.
CAGAAGAAACCGGAAACCCCTCAATTTACTTCTCTTTGTGCATCTAAAGCTTTGAAAAGTCCAAACAGACTTCTTTTTGAACATTTCTAGCAGATCTCACTGTTCCTGTTGTTGCATGCACTGCGTTTAAATTCTCAGCACAGATGAACACAGCCCAGCGGAAGTTCTAATCCTCAAAAAGTAGACAAATAACAGGGAAACTCCAACGGCCCCTTAATACAGCTGAGCTCTCAGGCCTCCCCGGGATGCGGGATTCTGAGTGGTGCTGGAGTTGGGGTTGCTATTTTGTTTGTCCCCATGAGCCCCACCTCAGCGTGCCGATGCACTGATGTAAGAATTCTAAATGAGCTTGCTCAGAAGGGCCCAGATTAGCCGGGTTGCTAGGATCTCACCATTCCAACCCCCTTTTCCACTTCAGTGGACTGAGCTTTTGACACTATGAAAAGCACCATTTAAAATTAATTAAAGCTTCTTATTTGGTACCAAATCTCATCACTGCCGACTACATTTAATATGTTTTATGTGTGGCTCTAAGTCCCTGTAGCATCATGTGTTGTATGATCCTGCAATGAAGCAGCTGCAAGTTAGAAAACACAGAAGCAACCCAAATTTAGCTCTTTGGTTTTTTATATGGTGTGTTAAACTGCAAAGCTAGTCTTCCAGTCTCCTGGGTCATGCAAATTTCATTGAATGAGAGAATGGTGTGCCGTCTGGACTTGAAGGCAGGAAACCTGAGTTCTAGTCCTGCTCAGTCACTAATCTGTTACGATGATGGGCAAGACATAGTTCCTTTCAAAACTTCAGTCTCCTCATCTGTAAAAGAAAGGGGCTGGTCTACAATCTCCGACCTGGCACTCAGTGTGAATGTTTTCGGATTCTGAATGTAGGAGGCAGGACTGTGTTACAGGTTAGTTTGGCAAATTTTGGAGTCAAACCAATCTGGGCTTAAATCTCAGTTTAATAACTTTCCATTACAACACTGAACAAGTGACCTAATCTCCCAAACCCCCGGTTTCATCATCCGTAAGATGGAGTCAATAATTATATCTCCCTTCAAGACATTTTGTCATCTATATAGGTCACAAGTTATTTCAAGTCTATTAGCTTCAAATGACTTATGAATATTTTTCTCCAAAAGTCAGAGACCAACTTGTCCATCTCATTATTTTTTTTTTCAAAAAAAATAACCAGTGTCAATTAGACTCAATAATAATAGTAACAATAATGTCTCTTTAAGGCGCAGGAAAGTCTTATGGGCAGACAAAGGGTAGAAAAACCTTAAAAAAAAAGAACTATGACAAAAATAATACATGTAATTTGCTTGACTAAACCCAGTCTGAGTTTTATCTGTCTCCAGGCATCTTGATTTTTTTTTATGATGTCATTTTTAATACAGTTTGTTCCCATTGCCAAATTATATAATGTATTTGTTTGGGCTATTGCAATCCTCTCTCAATCTTCTATGCACTTTGATTTAACAGGAGGGAAAAAAAGTAAAATCTGAGAAGAATAGAATAATGATTATCATGAATTGTATACCAGAAGATTTGTATATGTAGGAGACAAAGTCTTTTTTTTTATTGATTGGTGATTCACATAAGAAATATATGCTTGTATAGAACGAATCTCAATGTATAAGTAATCCAGTACCTGAATATCTCTTAAAGATTTAGCAAAATAAGCCACATTTGTTATTCATGAAGAAAAAAAAAACACGACATTTTAACAAATAGGGAGTTTCTTAAAACACCATTGTATTTTCATATTTTTATATTTTTATATTGCTTACACTCTGAAATACAGTTTTAGAAGCATCACAATAAAAACTCCACAGTGGAAGAATAATAGATTGACATACACGGTAAGTGGTGAGTAGCCTTCCATTTACCTGATGTAGCAGCTAAAAACACACGGTGATCACTCTATTATTAACGCTTTAGGCAAAGTCAGGAATCATTCCATGTTTTCAACAAGTGGTTAATTTAAACTGGAAAATTCTTTGGTTAAAGTATTTTGTTGAACTGTCCTGGATGAAAATGCTCTGTGGAGTTTTTCACCTAACTGCAGCTTTCATTTTTAGATATTGATTGGAAAGTTTATCAGATTTATGTTAGGTTCTTAATTCTAAAAATTTTGTCAAGTTACTACCTCTGCCTCTCAGTTTGCTCCTCTATAAAATGGGAAACATAATAATGTAATATAATAATGATGATGATAACTATCTTGTGAGGTGGTTGTGGTATGGAAATTCATGTAGCATATTTGCAGTATCTGCTATATACGCAGTGCCAGCCATATATGCAGGTCTTTAGTAAATGGTGTCTCCCATCCTTGCTATTATGGCTGGGCATTCACATGGTTTAAACATTATTGTGCATTATCACAAGGTTGATCATTGTGCATTATCCGGTTGATGCGGACCATCCCCACCAACATTATGTATAGTTTGGTTTACTAGGAAGTCATAACAAAGCTCTGAGAAACATATGATTATTTCAAAAAGCACTAGAATGCTTTTCTCAGTGTGGGAGTCCTACCAACATAAGGTATTTTCTTGGAGGAGCAAATAAAACTTTCCATGCATAGAACCAGCCTTAACATTTAATAGCCAGCATACAGCTACTTTCAAAAGAAAGCCCTACTGTTCTGGATCTTTTGTTTCCTGGGTATGACTGAGAATCCCTGTGTATGACTGAGATCAACAGCCAGATATCCAGCAACTGGCAGATCAATTACTATTTCTTTCTAATGTTGCTGTTTGCAACTTAGCAAAATACTAGTATGTTTGCATGGTCCTCTACTTAGGTAAAACCATGAATTAATTGATCAAAGAACCAAATAGAAGTGAGGAGGGAAAAGATATACAGTTACTAGGTACACTTTAAAAAAGAAAATAAATGTAAGTGTTTATTCCCTCTGGCAGATGATAACAGAATATTCATTCAATTTATATTTTAGTTGTGTATGTTTCTTTGTATCTTTTTTCTCCCCAACGTTTATCACAAAAATATTTTATGAACTTCAACTTGACTATTAAATGTTTTCAATAACAAAAAGATATATTGTGTTTCTTAATGTATTGCTCTAATAATACAAACTAGTAGTGGTGAAAGACAACTGTGGACAAGAAATTTGAAAAAAAAATTAAAGTATGCCTCCAAATAGAACATTTTGTTGCTAAATACTCCTTTCATTAAAATTATTACAAATAAGTGTGCTTCTAAAAATATATACACATATGCATATGCAGAAGTCTTGACATATCATTCAACATTTATTATTTTTGCGATAATGTAAAAGATAACATTGATACTAATTGCTTTTTTCCTCCTATTTGGTGGTTAAAATGTTAACCACCAGAAAGGAATTACTGAAATTCTGTTATCAAGCATGCCATAAGCAAACTTTTCTGGTTTTGCTCTGAGAATCTCTAATAATATAAAACAGATAATTAATCTTTGGACCTGTAACTTTAGAAGAAAGGTGGTTTTACTTCTCATAAGTGTGGTAAGAATGAAGTAGACTCACTAATACCTTCTCATAGTTAGTAAAAGAAAAATGATCTTTCAAATACTTTCAACCCAGAGTCAATATGTCACTAACAAAGGGATCCAAGATCCATATAACTTGTACTGAATTAGATACAAATGAATAAAGTTTTTATAAATCAAAATACAACAAAGCAGTCCATTTGCACATCAACTTTCCAAATTAATGTTACTAGTAAAGGATACCTGAATCAAAGTGGTAAAACTATCCTCCTACCAGGATTACACATATTCAAACAGTGATATTAAAATTAAGAATTATCTATTATAATTGTAGTCAAATAATTGCCCATAGAGAGTCCAAAATTAAATGCTGGGTTAGTTTGATATATAACTGATGAATTTATTATTTCTCAGGTGATGTTTCTGTGTTTGCCACTCACATGATCAATATGTCCCCTTTTGTTAAGCTCCACTTTGAACACAGATTTGCCTCAAATAAATCTTTAAAGAGAAATGCAGTGAAAGAACACATTTTCCTTCCCTGTCAGAATAGAATCAACAAAGAAATAATCCTTTGTTGCAGGTTAAAAAAAAAAAAATTCTCCCTACTCTTGTCCCTTCTACCCCAAAGTGTAGAAACCCCTGCTTCTCTTGTTTTCCTAAACAACTCTTTTAAAAACATCAATCCCCCTGTAGGCTTTAGGAAGTTTGCTGATCCTATCAGTTTAGGAGCAACTACATTCACAGGAAGGCCTGGTACCCAGGATCATTGTCTCCTCTCTGAAAGCTGGATGAAGACATCAGATTCTCTGCCTGTCATTGGTGTATGACTGATCTTAAATAACTGGATACTAAAAACTGATAGGTCCGTACATATTTCACCTTTAAGTTGCTAAAAATAATTTCTACCATGTGCCAGTTGCCTCTTCAAATGCTGGCTCAAATATCAGAGTACCTATGGATTAAATTAAAGTTTTCTGGTCATTGAGAGAAGATCAATCCCTAATTTTGAATTCAATATCCAAATTCTGAACATCCTCAGCTCAAAGAATGAGATTGCAGCTCAATTTGACATAGTTGAAAGAGTATCAGTGATTTCACATTTACAGGTTGTTGAAATGCTTCAGATTTGAAAAGAGATTTATTTCCTGTGTAAAGGGGTGAAAACTTCATTAGCCATCAAAAAAAAAAAAAAAAAAAAAAGATACTCCCCGCTTTGTCGTTTTGGAAGGAGGAAGGAAAGAAGGATATTGCAATGACTATATCAGATCTTAAGCTTTGGGAGCTTTTCACCTGTGCCAGGTGAGGAAGAGAGAGGGAAATTCCCTTATTTGGCCAGAAGAATGAATACTAGGTTCTGCTGGTTAATTAGGCAATTAGTATAAATAGCTGGTATGGTCCAAACAGCTCCAGGGGAAAAGTTCTTAGAGCCAAGATAAGCGAGGTATGTTTTCCCTGACTTCATAAAGGTACTAGAAGAGGACTAAAGAAAAAATCAGATCTTCATAATTTTGTGTACTTGATCTCAAGCAGTATGAACAATAAGCAAATAAATTAGTATATTTTAATCCATTAAGGTAATGTAAGAAAGGGCAAAGAAGAACACATCTATTTAAAAAAAACAAAAAACAAAAAACAAAAAACAAAAAACAGAATCTTTCCTCTGAAGTGAACCCCGCACTACTGAGCTTAAAGACCCCGGTGCCTCATTCATCCTCCTGACCTAACCCCTCTGACCTCTTAGAAACCTAATACATTTCCTATTTCATTCATACACCCCGGAAGACTCTTCTTTATATGGTATGTAGTATTTCCTTACTTTACTACCAATCAGAAAGTCACTATACTCTAATGCGCATAGAATGAGTTGTGTCTCTTGTTTCAGTATGGATGGAACTTGATATCAAAATTAAAACACAAAACAGAGGTAAATTTTTACAAGCCAGGTAATGTCAAGTGAATATAGGGGAAAACAGTTTTCCAAATGTAAAGAGTGATACCAATTAGGGAATTATTTCAATTCAATTGTTTTCTCTAAGTGTCTATTTTCACTAGGAAATAAAATGGACTTTTTGTAGATTATGCTTTATTTTGGAAGTGCAACAATATAAGAACTAAATACTTAAATAAAAATAATACAGAAAAAAACTCTATCTTTCATCCATGATATATGCATTCTAAATTCTTTGCAGGAATTCTAAATTATATGGCAGACCTGATTTTCTTTGAGTAACTAAGTCACAATAAATGGTTTGGGGTATCAATTTCTTAAATGTGCTTGATTTGCTAAGAAAGGAATCATTAAACCAAATATTAACCAGCTTACCATCATATATGGAGGATAGAGAGTAGGTTATATTTTTCAAATTCACCATTTCAAACACCCCCTTCTCTACCCCACAATCCAGTCCTCAGTATAGAGGAGGAAGAAAGAAGGAGCTCTACTTAACTCAAGTTAATTCTGTTTAATTCCACATATTTTATCAAAATGTTTAATTTAGAGGTAATAATTTAGCTTAAAGATAGCTGTTGAGACAAACTAGATGTGTTAAAGAAGTTGATACCAAAAATGTTGAGTGTCAGTGAAACTTAGCTGAAAGCCAGTAGGATTGGACATCTAATGGCGATTAAGTATGCTATAAATTTAAATCTTTGAAATAGTTGTTGAGATTTATTCAGGCAGACAAACAAAGATAACAAAAGTCTTTTGTGTGTTTGTCAGTCATTTCCACTCCTCTGTTGTTGTGGTGTCAAATAATGTCAGTTATTTAAGGGCAATTACTGTAATTTTAAATTCTCAACAAATTAAACTATAAAGACTAAAAGTCCAAGAAGGACCCTACTCATTTTTCTACCACATTTTCCATCTTCCATTTTTAAAGGTAAGTTTTAATTGTTTGAATGTTTAGAGAGGAAAAAAAAAACACCAACAATTTTTTTGTCTATTGGTATTTTTTTTCTACCCATGTTTGGATGTTTCTTTTTCACTGAGTTACATTTTACACAATTTTTCCAATGGCACTACGCTTTTTTTGGTTGAGTAAGTGGAATGATGTTTAATTAAACTTCATTCACTTTTTTAAAATATTGAAGTAGCTATATTTTTAGTCCTCTCATATTTCATATATACAATTTAATAAACTTAGGTTAGGGTCTAGGAAAAAATTGTACAAGGAAGCAAAATAGATCTTGAGATGAGTGAGAAAAATACGCATTTAAATTGTGTTTGATAATAGAACGTTCTACCAATAAAAAAATCTTGAAAATGAAATGTAAGCATAATTAATTTGAATGGGATCATTAAAGTAGTTTCATAAAATAATTTAAAGTGAAGGAGGAGAATAATTACCTCCCATCATCTTTAAGCTATGTTGACAAAGTTTAAATGTTACATAATTTAAGAGGAAGGATTCAATACATTTTATATTTCATGAGATCTTTTTTTAAGATTTAGAGCAGCATCTAGGATTTCTTTGCAGTAATAAAGACAATGATCCATTATGTTCTTCTATTACTAATTATTCTGTAAAGATTGTCTGTTCCAAAAGATAATTAGAAAGGGTGAAATTTAATTCCATTAAACAGAACTCAGCTGGGACATAATGAAATTTTGCTGTGAAGTTGAAGACTTTGAAGCCAAATAAAAAGCTTTTACATAGATAGAGCAAATGAGATTGTAAAACTCGCACCTTATTCATGCAGAGTATATTTAAGACATAGTAGGATAGGATTATGTTTACTCATGATAAGTTTCAAGTGTTCAGTTAGCACAAACATTCATAAAATCTATTCCTTCACTTTGAGAATTTTAGTGATGGACAAAGGTACTTTTAGATTTTAGGTTTGTTCATTTATTCAATAATAATATTTTGCATATCTTCTTTATACCTGACTCCAGACAAGATACAAAGAGTACCAAGATTAATAGGGAAATAGTGGTTGTTCTGAAGAAGCCCACTGTCTAGTCCTTCTCTGATGACATATCGAGTCTATTTCATTTAGCAATAACATTTAAAGAGTCTACAGTAAAGACTTGAGCTTAACAGAGTTTTATTAAGCTCTTACTTTGGATGGCTGAAAGGTTTGCACAAGGTGGAGCAGACTCAGTGCTTGTTCTCAGAGAATATATCATCCAGAAGAGGCAGTCACCTGGACTTGTAAGTGCAACAGAATTCTAATAGACTTACAAAGATCTTTATTCCCTTGCTAAACCCTTTTCTATCACCAATTTACTCACCCTTGCATCATGCTCACTATGTTCTCCTTAGCTCTTAAATATATCTTTCCTCTGGACTTGAAACATGTTGGTAAGTACTGCATTGATTGTGTTCACTTCTGTTTCCTTCATACCAAGTATGTGTCTAGCATGTAATACATGCTCAATTAGTACTAAAAGATAAAGATGACCACAGGATATTGATGATACCTAGCCCTCACAGCAAAAGCAATGACCACACTAGCCCATGAGTAGGTGAAAATAGAGCTCCAAACAATTTTATTTTTCAAAAAGCATGGAATTGGTGAGAGAAGAAATAGGATTTCAAATCAGGTCTAGATAGCTCCACAGACCTGTTCTTTCCAAATACTGGAAGAGTTGTGCCACTACACGGGACTCTAGGCAATTGAGAAGGTGAAGCCAGTAGTGTTGTTCTGTGTTGTGCTTTAAAATAATAGAATATTTCTTTTAGTTCTATGTGGAGCAGAGTGAAGCAGAGTAGAGGAGGAGCCCCACTAGGAGTGGCATTGACAAAAGAAAATGGACCTACAAAGAAAACTAGAAAATTCATGAATATGTGGACACTAAACAACATGCTACTGAACAACCAAGGGGTCAAAGAAAAAATTAAAAGAAAAATCAATAAGAAAAATCAGTAATTACCTTGAGACAAATAAAAATGAAATTGAAACATACGAAAATTTGGGGGATGCAGCAAGAGCACATCTAAAAGGCAATTTCATAGTTATAAATGCCTACCTCAAAAAACAAGAAAAACTTGAACCAAAAATTGTAACTCTACACCTGAAGAAACTAGAAAGAGAACGAAGACCAAAGTTAGTAGAAAGTAGAAAATAACAAAGATTAAAACAGAAATAAATGATATAGAGACCAAAAAGATAGTAGAAAAGATCAGTGAAACTAAAAACTGATTCTTTGAAAAGATAAACAAAATTGACAAATCTTTAGCTAGATTCATCAAAAGAAAGAGAGGACTCAAGTAAATAAAATTAGAAATGAAAGGGAAATTGCAATTATCATCACAGAAATCCAAAGGATCATAATAGACTAGTATCAACAATTAGACACTAACCAATTTGAAAACTTAAAATAAATGGATATATTCTTAGAAACATACAACCTACCAAGACTGAATCATGATGAAATAAATAATCTGAGCAGACTAATTTCTAGTAAGGAGATTGAATCAGTAATCAAAAATCTCCCAACAAATGAAAGTCCAAGACCAACAGCTTCACTAGTGAATTCTACCAAACATTGGAAGAAAAATTAATACCATTTCTTCTCAAACTTCCAAAAAGTATAAGAGAAAAAAAAAAGTATAAGAGAGAATTCTTTCAAATGCATCTTATAAAGCCAGCATTATCCTGATAAAAACAGACACGGATGTCACCGGAAGAGAAAATTACAGGCCAATATCCCTCATGAATGAACTTAGATGCAAAAATCTTCAAAAAAAATTAACAGACTAAATTCAACAATATTTTAGAAGATTATACACCATGATTGGAGTGGGATTTATTCTAGGGATGCAAGAATTGTTCAACATCCACAAATGAGTCGATGTGATATATACCACATTAACAAGATGAAAGGTAAGAATTATATGACCATCTCAATAGATACAGAAAAACATTTGGCAAAATGTGCCATGTATTTATGATAAAGTCTCATCAAAGAAGGTATAGAGAGGCCATATCTCAACATAATAAAGGCCATAAACGTCAAGTACATTGCTAACACTGTACTCAATGGTAAAAAGCTGAAAACTTTTTCTCTAAGGTTAGGAGCAAAACAAGGCTGCCTATTCTTGCCACTTTTATTAAACATAGTTTTGGAAGTCTTAGCCAGAAGAGTTAGGCAAAAAAAGGGGGGGGGGGAGGCATCCAGTTTAGAAAGGAAACAGTCAAACTGTCACTATTTGCAAATGACATATTATATTTTGAAAACCCTAAAGACTCATAAAAAAATTGTTGGAACTAATAAACAAATTCAGTGAAATTGCAAGATACAAAATGTATATGCAAAGATCAGTGCATTTCGATACACTAACAAAGAACTATCAGAAAGAGCAACTAAGAAAACAATTCCATTTGCAATGGCATAAAGCCTAATAAAATACCTGGGAACAAATTTAACCAAGTAGGTGAAAACCACTGTATGTTGAAAACTACAAGGCATTAATGAAATAAATTGAAGAGGACACAAACAAATGGGAAAGTATTCTGTGTTCATGGATTAGAAGAATTTACATTGTTAAAATGTCTATACTACCCAAAGCAATATAAAAATTCAAATGTAATCCCTTCAAAATTCCAATGGTGGCATTTTTCACAGAAACCAAACAAAAAAATCCTAAAATTTGTATGGAATCATAAAAGACTAAATAGCCAAAGCAATCTCGAGAAAGAACAGAGCTGAAAGCATCACACTTCCTAATTTCAAACTATTTTACAAAGCTGTAGCAATTAAAACAGCAGAGTATTGGCACTTAAAACAGTCATGTTGATCAATGGTAGAATAGAGAGCCCAGAAATAAACCTGTGTATATATAATCAATTAATTTATGACAAAGAGTCAAGAATTACAATGGGGAAAGGACATTCTCTTCAATAAATGATATTGGGAAAATTGGACAACCGCATGCAAAATGATGAAATGGACCACTGTCTTACACCATACACAAAAAATTAAAGTGGATTAAAGACTCAAATGTAAGACTTGGAATCATAAAATTCCTAGAAGAAAACAAAGGTAGTAAGATCCTTCACATAAGTCGTGGCAATAAGTTTTTTTGTATCTGACACCAAAAGCAAAAACAACAAAAGCAGAAACAAACAAGTGGGAATACATCAAACTAAAAAGCTTCTCCCCAGTCATGGAAGCCATCAGCAAATGAAAAGGCAACCTATTGAATGGGAGTAAATATTTTTAAATTATATATCTGATAAGAGGTTAGTATCCAAAATATAGTAAGAACTTGTACAATTCAATAGTAAACAAAAAAACAAACAATCCAATTAAAAATGAGCAGAAGATCTGAGTAGGCATTTTTTTCAAAGAAAACATACAAATGGCTAATAGACATGTGAAGAGAAAAGATGCGTAACATCACTAAGCACCAGGAAAAGGCAAATCAAAACCATCATGAGATATCACCTCACACTTGTCAGAACAGGTATTATCGAAAAGACTGAATATAACAAGTATTGTGAAGGATTTGGAGAAAAGGGAACCTTATACACTGTTGATGGGAATATAAACTTTCCACTATGGAAAACAGTACAAGGTTCCTCCAAAAGTTACAAATAGAGGAACGCCTGGGTGGCACAGTTGGTTAAGCATCTGACTCTTGGTTTCAGTTCAGGTAGTGACCTCAGGGTTGTGAGATCAAGCCCCGTATCACTCTCTGTGCTCAGCATAGAGTCTGCTTGAGTTTATCTTGCCCTCCCCCTCTACCCTTGCCCCCTGATTTCTCTATAAATAAATTATATATATATATATATATATATTTTTTTTTTTTAATGAGAACTATTACATGATCCAGCAATTCTACTTCTAGGTATTTACCTGGAGAAAATGAAAACACGAACTTGAAAAGATATGCACCCCCATGTTCATTGCAGCATTATTTACAGGAGCCAAGAGAGGGAAGCAACTTAAATGTCTATTGATGGATGAATGGATAAAGAAATTGTGAACAATGAAATATTACTCAGCCATAAAGATGAATGACATCTTGCCATTTGTGACAACATAGATGGAACTCAAGGGCATCATACTAAGTGAACTAAGTCTAACAGAGAAAGACAAATACTGTAGGATTGCACTTACATGTAGAATCTAATAAATACATTAATTAGTTAATAAATAAACCCAGGTTCATAGGCACACAGAACAGATTTGATGGTTGCCAGAGGTGAGGGTTGGGGGGTGAGAGAAATTAGTGAACTATTTTTTTTTTTTTAGTTTAAATAATTTTAATTTATTTTTAAAGAGCAGAAGATAGACCAAAGACAAGTGGGCCTTTACACAGAGAATATAGACTCACAATACAAAAGAAAACTAAAATCTCTGTTGCCTCATTGTCCATGGGCCTAGCAGAGAAGAAAGGGAAAACCTTTAGTCTAAAGGAGAGTATGAGTTTATAGCTCCTAACGAGGTCAAAATAACATTAGGGGAAACCACTTTCTGAAACCCTTTCTTCAGGTTCAAGAGATCTTTGCAAAGGCTTGTATTCAATTAAAAGTAGATATAGGTGATTAGTAAAATATGCACTCTAAAGTATGCTTTTAGCAGTCGATTTGAAATGACATTTTATTTCTTTCATCTCTAAATTAATTGAAGTCTGTAGGTATCAAATATAAAGATTGATGATATAATAGTCACTTAAACTATGGCTCAGGGTTACTGGTACCTAAAGATCCCTGCCTCTGAATCACTCAGAATGTCTGGTCAATCTCAATAATGTCTATAATGTCTCAGGACTATACTCATTTGGCTCCCAAAGTAAAGAGGGCCTGATGCTATCTATCTGAGACCCATGTAAAAATCAATTCTATTGAGTGGCACCTGTTGAAGCTAGTGGAATTGTTCTATTTTTATATCTAACAATTCCTTCCACCTATTCTACCATAGATAAAAAGCTGATGGCCCTGTGTAGTAAGCAGATAATGACCCTTGAAGATGTCTACATCCTAATCCCCCAAACTGTGAATGTGTTTTATTACATGGCAAATGGGAATTAAGGTCGCAGATGTAATTAAGGCTGCTATTCAGTTGACCTTGAGATGGAGAGATTATCCTGGATTATCCACATAGGCCCAATGTAATCACAAGGGCCCTTATAAGTGGGAGAAGGAGGTAGATGAGAGAGAACCAGACAGATTGAGTATGAAAAGGTCTTGGCTTAATATGGCTGACTTTGAAGATGGAAGAAGTCCATGAGCCAAAGAATGTGGGTAGTCTCTAGAAGCTGAAAAAGGAAAGAATACAGTCTCCCTTCAAGCCTCCAGAAAGAGATACAACTTTACCAATGCCTTGATTTTAGCCCAATGAAACACATTTCAGACATCTGACCTCCAAAAAGATAAGTTTGTGTTGTTTTATGCCACAAAGTGTGTCAATTTGTTATAGCAGCAATAGAAAACAAGTATACCTGGGAAAAATTGACCACCTTCTTACCACTAATCAGAAATCAGAGAAGAGATTTAAAAAATTAGACCTTTGATGATGTGGTTAGTCACTGAAGTCTACCTTATTTCTGGGGGAAAAGGAATAAATATTCCTTATAGAAGGATTTCAAATAATAAATGCAGAAGCAACGAGGGAAATAGAAAATCACCTTTAGAAGATCATAATAATAATGGCTCCAAACAAGATTTAGTGATGAATGCTAAAATTAGTTGGTGAAACTTTAATGAGCAAGAGGATATTTACATAGATTTAAAGTATCTAGACCCCAATATATTCATTAATGATTTTAACATATGTCCACCAATCCTTGATACTCTTCTCTCTAAGTGGCAGAGCTTAGCCCACCTCCCACTGGGGTGAGGCCTGGCCTAAGTGACCTGTCTAACTATTGAGTATGGAAAGAGAAAAATGGTAACTTTAGAGTGGGGAAACCCCAACTGAGTTACATTCTATAAAATACCTGACCAATACTCTTTAAAAGTGTCAAGATCATAAAAATAAAGACTAAAACTGTTACAGATTGGAAGAGACTAAGGAGACATGAAAATTTATGCAGTGTAGGATCCTAGATTAGATACTGGGACAGGAAAACACTACTAGTGGAAAAATTGACAAAATCTGAGTAAAGCCCATTCTAAATAAAATACTAGTTAATAGTATTGTACCAATGTTAATTTCTTAATTTTGAAAATTGTACTGTAACTATGTAAATAAATAGGGGAAGCTGGAAAAAGGGTACATAGGAACTCTCTGAATACCTTTGTAACTCTTCAATAAGTCTAAAATTATTTAAAAATAAAAACTTAAAGATAGACAAACAACTCAAAGGCAAAGAAAAAACTAAGGAAAATATTTAAGACAGCTGGCAGAAAAATGATTGACAACCTCACTACAAAGGGGCTTTTACAAACATTGCAAAGTAGGCAAAAAAAATAAGCGATTTATAGTAAGAAACACAAACAAACATATAAGAATAATCAACCTTACTAAGAATCAAAGACATGAAAAAGAAAATCTTGTCCCCCTTTTCTCAACCTATCGCATTAAGTTGAAAAAAGATAATATTCAAAGAGTGTTCTTTGAGGTTATGAAAATAATAGATATTCTCATATATTCTTATTAAAATATAATCTGATATAACTTTTGTAGATAAATTGTCAACATATAAAGAAAATTTTAAAGTACACAAATCTTTAAGGCAGAAACTCTATCTTGTGTAGCAAGTTATCCAGAAGACCTAGCTAAGATAATTCTTGAAGGTGGCTACACTAAACAACAGATCTTCAGTGTAGACAAAACAGCTTCTATTGTAAAAAGATGCCATCTAGGGATTTCACAGCTTGAGAGGAGAAGGCATTGCCTGGCTTCAAAGCTCCAAAGGACAGGCTGACTCACTTGTTAGGGGCTGATGACTTTAAGTTGAAGCCAATGCTCATTTACCATTCCAAAGATCCCAAAGTCCTTAAAATAAATGCTTAACCTAGTCCACCTCTGCTCTAGAAATGAACCAACAAATCCTGAATGATAGAAAATCTCTTTACAACATGGTTTACTGACTATTTTAAGCTCACTCTTGGGACCTACTGCTCAGAAAAAAGATTCCTTTCAAAATATGACTATTCATTGACCTTGCCCCCAAGAGCTCTATGGAGATTTATAGTGAGATTGATGTTATTTTCATATCTGCTAACACATCATTCTGTAACTCGTGCGTCAACGAGTACTTTCAATTTTCAAGCCTTATTATTTAAGATATCCATTTTATAAGACTGTAGTTGCCATAGATAGCGATTCCTCTGATGGATCTGGGCAAAGTAAACTGAATACGTTCTGGAAAGGAGTCTCCATTCCAGATGCCATTAAGAACATCTGTGATTCATAAGAGGTCAAAATATCAGCATTAACAGCAGTTTTGAAGAAATTGATTCCAACTCTCATGGATGACATGTAGGGATACAAGACTTCAGTGGAGGAAGTAACCGCAGATGTAGTGGAAATAGCAAGAGAACTTGAATTAGAAGTGGAGCCTGAAGATTGGACTGAATTCCTGCAATCTCATGACAAAACTAATGGATGAGAAGTGGCTTCTTATGGATGAGCAGAGAAAGTGATTTCTTGAGATGGAATCTATTCCTGGTGAAGATGCTGTGAAGATTGTTGTTGGACTGACTCCAATTTTGGAAGTTCTGCTGTGGATAGAACTGTTTGATGCTATCAAACAGCATCAAATGCTACTGAGAAATTGTTATGAGTCAGTTAATGCATCAAGCTTCATTGTTACCTTATTTTAAGAAATTGCCAAAAAGAAGAAGAAGAAGAAGAAGAAGAAGAAGAAGAAGAAGAAGAAGAAGAAGAAGAAATTGCCAGAGCTACCCCAGCCTTCAGCAACCATACCCTGAGCAGTCAGCAGCCAGCAACGTTGAGGCAAGACCCTCCACCAGCAAAAAGGCTACAAGTCACTGAAAACTCAGATACTGGTCAGCACTTTTTAGTAATAAAGTATTTTTAAATTAAAGTATGTACTTCGTGGGCTTTTTAAAAAAAATACATAATGCTATTGCACAATTTTTGGTTGCTGTATAGTGTAAATCATACATTTTATATGCACTGGAAGCCAAGTAATTCATTAAATTCACTTTTTTGAGATACTTGCTTTATTGTTGTGGTATGAACCTGCAATATTTCTAAGGTATGCCTATTCTTGAAAATAAATAAATATTATGCATTTAAGAAACTGAAAGGTCAGGGTGCCTGAGTGGTGCAGTCTGTTGAGTGACCAACTCTTGATTTCAGCTCAGGCTATGATCTCAGAATTGTGAGATCGAGCCCCATGGAGAGCTATAACCTCAGCATGGAGTCTGCTTGAGATTCCCTCTCCCTTTCCCTCTGCCCCTCCTACTTGTGCTCTCACACACACTCTCTTTCTCTCAAATATATAGATATATATATATATTTTTTCTTTTTCTTTTTGAGAGACTGAATGGTTATATTCCCAAAAGTTACTTGTGGTTATTTTTTATGTGGTAGGATTACATGTGATTTTCACATTTTTCTTCTTCTTTATATTTTATGTAAGAAACAGACATTGCTTTTTGCATTAAGTTCTTCCATAAATAAATGAAAAATAGAATAAGAAAATGACAGTCAACCTATATGTCTCACAGGCCTTGGTGAACTGTTTTTGAAAAGAACATCTTTGATCCAGGCCCACAGCCATAGGGAATGGACTTTGAGTTGATGTTGGTTATGGTTGGGAACAAAAATAAATCTTTTGTTAGAAACACCACTATTTTTATTGACATAAAGATGACTTTAAACAGATAATAAGCAAAAGATTTATATCGGGCTTATGGGGGTGGGAAGGAAATTCCTGTTTCATTTTTCAGAAACATTTCGAGAACCATTACTCAATCACTGCCTTGTAAAAGAGCTCAGCCCTAGCTGATGAAATACAAGGCAGACCAATTCATTTGGACACAGGGGAACATTCTACCACAAAACTTTTTTGCTAATGCAGTTCTGAGTACCTATCTCAGAATCTTGGTGGCACATCTGACTTTTACATTGGCCTCACTGTTCTTACAGACACAGTCACAGAATCGGGGGCTAGCAGACAGATATTCTAAGACTATCTTGCACATAAATGTCTAATTAACTCCTAATTGGATCTCCCCCAAAATCCCCCTTTTTAAAAATTGCATCCAGCCTTTTCCTCTACCCCCTAAAATTTTTAAAGTACTGTGTAAAAGACAAAAAATTGAAACTAAGGGTCCATATTACAGAATCTTACTACTCTAGTGGTGTTTGAAAACAGTGTGTTTACCTTTTCTCTTAAACAATCACTTAAGCTCCTCATGGCAATGATCAGCCAGGCAAAGCACGCACAAATTCAGGCCCAAAACCAGTCTCCAAAAGGTGTAGGAAAGATGATATTTACATTACATAAATGATGCTAAAGCAAACCCTGTTTGTGCAGGTGGAAAACATGAGTAAAATCCTTGAAACAGGCCAACAGCAAAGATGTGTTTCAGAAACAAGGACAAATGCTATGTGCCAAGTAAACACCTTGGGTTTACTTTAGGGTCTGGTTCTAAGTTTCTTCCCACAGACAGCTGAGGGCGCCCCTCTTTCCACCTCTCCCCACTTCAGGAAGGCAGAGCAGTCTAAAGGAAAACAGGTACCCTTGGAAGTCTGTTACAACTGTGTTTGAAACCTGTCACAATTAGCCATGTGACCTCAGGCAAGTTAATGAGTCCTGCTTTGGCTCTCAGTTTTCTCTTCTGTAGAATGAGGAATAGTAATAAATTATTTTTTTTTAAAAAGTAATAAATTATTTTCTAAAAAAGTAGTAAATAAATAGTATTTATTTATTTTTAAAAAATAAATAAATTTATTTTTTTAATAATTTTTTTAAAAAGTAATAAATTCTTCATAGAGTCACCCTTGAAATGATAGTGATTATCATCATGACCTTCACACCCATGGACTGACTCTTCATTTGAAAATATGGTTCTTGATACCTTGCCTTGAAATATTTAAAAGGAACCAGTATAGAACTGAGGACAAGTGATCTTTTTCTCTATTACATAAGCAGAAAGAAACACCAGAATATAACCAGTGTCAGCAGCACTAACATCACATCCTAATGATTGAGTGTTGTCTGGCTAAAGATATGGAAAATTCTTAGTGATGAATTTTTAACACTGAAATTTGACTTACCTCTTGTATTCTGTTGCCTTAAATCCATTTTGGAAACAGACAGAACATAAATAAATAAACAGCCAACTCTTCCCTGGATGTTTGGGTGGAAGCAGGTGGCGATTGAGAAGACATGGGTCAATGTGTGTGTGAAAGTTAAAAACAAATGTCTTATGAGGTGACTAGTTTGCACACTAAGAATGGAGATCTTTCTTGAAAGGAACCCAGGTCACTTGGGTGCCTTTGCTGGGGGAGCCTGTTTATTCTGTTGTCACCATTAAAGGTAAGTCGCCAAGCAGTCCTTCTGGCTCGGTGACCCCTCCATCCTTCTCTTAACCATTTCTCTCCCTGTTCCTCTATTGTGGACCAGGATTTTCTCTCACACGATTAGTCATTTCCTGCCACAATCTTTGTTCTCTCCTTCCTCTGCTGGCCCCCAGCTGCATGTTGGCGCTCAGGTTAACTTGCCCCTAATCCTCAGCATCTTTTGTTGGAAAACAGGACAGAGCATCCAATGCTACCAAAATGTCTTCCCCTTCTGTTCTCCACACCAGCCTTACACATGCCCTTCCCAACTGTTAGTCTGAGGGGATCACTGAGGGCACCCAGGAGGAACACTGCCTATTAACTGAGAGTTGTTACCTCTCTTTGGCATGACTGAAGGAACATTCCATATGAGCTCAAGACTTACATTTGGATGACTGTGTTGTGATGAAACTTTCTTCCCCAGGTCATCTGCTCTGTACTACCAGACTATTACAGAGTTCATAGGATCCTGTATGGTAATAAGAGTGTTTGGTAGCTATGTCTCCCTCTAGATTAGTGCCGGAATATCCACAGGCAAATTAAATATGCATATAGGGTTCTGGCAAAGCAGAGGCATTAAACCATACAAACAACTAAAAACACCAAGACCAAAACCAACCAAACGAAAAGCTGCAATATAGAAATGACCATTAGAAGTTCTAGAAAGAAGCAATTTTAATTTATAGCACTTCGTTTTTGTTTCTTTAAAACATTTAAATTGCATTTCAAATTACATGTGGGAAGGGGACACCACAAGCCTTCCCTGCTCAATTCATACTACATTTGGACTTGATGAGGATTGGGGTTTCCTTTAGTCATCTGAAACCTTTGCTTGTGCATATGGACATTCTTTCAGGGATGAAGCCAAAGGTTTCTTAGAGCTTGAACTCTTTAAGAACTACTACTAGTGTGAGCTAGAGAGCAGGACTGTTTGCTTCATCTTTGTACATACAGGGCTAGGCCAGTGCTTGGCAAAATGGGCACACAGTCCTGGTTGAAACGCAATGAGTCTTTCTTGGCACTGAAGATTATTATTTCTCGACATTCTTTATATATCAAAGAGATGTGAATACTGCTTCTGTGATCTTACTCTGTTATGGTTATTCAACATTTTGGTCTATCTGACTCTAACACACACACACACACACACACACTTTTTTTATTTTTGAACTTATTACTTTCTAATACTTTAACAAGCTTAGCATAGTCCTAGCATTGAACCTGGTAAAGGGGTCATTTGCTGCGCTTTGATATTGCAGTTTGCTATTCCTTAATCAGAAGGGTTTTTAGGTGCTCCACCTTCTCGTTTATCAATTTAAAATCAGCCTGCTATTCAGTGAATTTTATCCCCATTTATAGAGGTTTTCCTGTATCTGTGTGGGAGAAGCCTGTTAAACACGTGGATTCCAGAGCCCCACTCACCGAGAAAACTGGTCTGGAATCTACTTTTTGACAAAGGCCTCAGATGATTCTGAGAAGGGTTCTCTGACTTTAAAAAACACTCTTCTATGTTAGTTCACTCTCTCCATTAATATTTATTGAGGTCTAAATGCAAAATTGGTGGGGGTGGGGATAATGAGCCTGTATCACTCTTAAAACTTTCCTTTGAGTTTGCATTTCCATGAGGCTAAGTGAATGTGGAAAACTGCTCTAGGGGAGAAACAACCAGCCCTGTTTGAGACTTGTAGGGTTTTGTTTTGTTTTCTTTTGAACATGCGGGTAATTTCTAAATGAATCAGTGAAAACCTAAGTAACACAGTGGAAAAACTTCTGGTTTTATTATCTGCTTCATCTTTAGTGCTATGGCATATTTAATTTTAACACTGAAACTTGTAGGACCCACGGCCAGTGGATTCCTGAGGATGATGACAGAGGTTTATGGCGCTCAAGCCACCCTTGTTTGTTTGTATGTATGTTTTTACTTCATGCAGCTACCTCCTAGGTACTACAGCTGTTTGTGGAGCTCTGACCTGCTGCTGCAGGTAAACATGTTGATAGTACATGGCCTTTGTTCTCACACACACTCCTGACGAGGGCAGACGGGGCTCAGTTTCATTTTGTTTATTTTGAGAACATTTATCAAGTACTTGCATGGGAAAACTACAGCTAGTTGATTTTCCATGTAGTTCATGTAGTTCTCAGAACGTCTGCAAGCCAGGGCTGATGCTGTTACATCGATGGCATGTTAATAGGATGACAGCAGTGGTACCCACGCCATACCAGGACTGCAGCCCTGATGCTCGGCAGGGCTATCTCCTTGTCTCCTGCTGGAGCGCCACTCAAAGGTGCTAGGTGAGCACCATTTCTTTGATATGATAATAATAAATACATTAATATTCTTTATTGAGGCATAATTGACATCAACATTATATTAGTTTCAGGTGTACAAAATAATGATTCTGTTCTTGTATATATTGCAAAATGGTGACTACAGTAAGTTTACTTAAGATCTGTCATCATACAAAGTGCCAAAATTCTTTTTCTTGTGAAGAAAACTTTTAAGATTTACTCTCTTAGGAATTTTCCAGTATGTAATACAGCATTATTAACCATAGTTGCCATGCTGTACATCAGATCCCCAGGATTTACTTCTTTATACCTGGAAGTTTGTGCCTTTTGGCTCCCTACACCCATTTTGTCTACCTGCCCCTCCTCCTCCCAACCACTGATCTGTTTTCTCTGAGTTAGGCTTTTTAATTTTGGGTTTGTTTTTTTTTTTTTTTTTTTTTTTTTTTGATCTCACATGTAAGTGAGATCATGTAGTATTGTCTTTTTCTATTTGACTTATTTCACTTAGCAAAATGTCTTCAAGGTCCATCCATGTGGCTGAAAATTTCATTCATTTTTATGGTTGAAGAATAGTCTATCATGTGTGTGTGCATCTTCTTTATCCACGGACACCTAGAGTGTTTCAATATATTGGCTATTAAAACTAATGCTTCAATGAACATAGGGAGCACATATCTTTTCGAGTTATGCTTTCATTTTCTTTGGATAAATATCCAGAAGTGGAATTGATGGATCATACAGTAGTTCTATTTTTAATCTTTGAGGAACCTCCATCTTGTTTGCCTTAGTGGCTGCACCAATTTACACTCCCACCAACAGTGCACGATACGCATTAATATTTTTAAACAAACAAATAAGAGTTTTTTTCTGATTCCACAGAAGAGAAAGCTGAACTGAATGGGGTTAAGTGACTTGCTCAAAGTTGGAGCCAATAACTACAACAGCCAGGATTTGAACGCCTGTCCGGTGGCTCTCCACCCCAAGGCTTGTAGAGTTGTTGAGTGGACCATGTTCAAGGCCTGTTACGGATGTTTGCCCATGTCTGGTCACCTCCCCTACAAGACAGAGGGTGATGCTCAAGGGGAGAGGGTATCTTCTAGAGAAGCTTCTTCCAAAGGGCACAGGAGACCAGGAGCCCCTTGAAGGATCCTGCCTTAGTCTTTTTCGTCCCTTGTGGGTGTGGCCCAGTATCTTGTACAATAAAAGCTGGTTCCTCTATATTCATCAAAATGTGTATACAGGTACATTTTTAAAAAAGATTTTATTTATATATTTGACACAGAGAGAGAAAGCACAAGCAGGGGTATCTGCAGAGGGAGAGAGAGAAGTGGGCTGCCCACTGAGCAGGGAGCCAGGTGAGGGGCTCAATCCCAGGACACTGGGGTCATGACCTGAGCTGAAGGCTGACGCTTAACACTGAGCCACCCAGGTGCCCCTAAACGGGTGCATTTTAATGTATTCCATGTGTTTCCTTAATGTTAGAACCTGAGTTAGTGATGGCTAACCTTCATGGAGTGCTTGCCAGTTACTTTACAGACAGTACCTGTTATAGGCTAAATATGCCCTCCCCACCACCACCAAACCATTTCATACATTGAAGCCTAACCCCTTTGTGATGGTATCTGGAGGTGGAGCCGGTGGGGTCTTCATCCTGGGACTGGTGCCTTTGTAACAAGAGACCAGAGAACTTGCTCTTGCTCTCTCTCTACCATGTGAGGACACAGCAGGAAGACAGGTGTCCGCAAACCAGGAAAGGGCACTCAACAGGAACCTAAGTGACTGGCACTTTGCTCTTAGACTTCCCAGGCTCCCAAACTGTGAGAAATAAATTTATTTTGCTTATGTTGCCCAGTCTCTGGTATTTTGTTATGGCAACCCAAGCTGACTAAGACAGTACTGTATGAGCTAATACTGAGGTACGGAGGCTTAACAACTTTCTCAAAGTCACATAGCCAGGATTTGGACCAGGCTGGTCTGACTCCCTGAGGGAATGATTGTGTCTCTGTGCTAACCTGTTTTCCTACCCTTTGCTGTCTAAAGGGACACTGAAATATAAAGCAACAGCTTGTTGCAGAAATATCTGAGTAAACAAAGGTCATAACGAGTGTCAGTTATAGCTGAAGGGTAAATTAAGGTATAAAAAATATGG
This sequence comes from Canis aureus, assembly GCF_053574225.1. Taxonomy (NCBI): domain Eukaryota; kingdom Metazoa; phylum Chordata; class Mammalia; order Carnivora; family Canidae; genus Canis; species Canis aureus. Next base: position 19,887,298 of record NC_135641.1, on the reverse strand, counting down.
CCAGTGATGCTGTGAAAGGTAGCTCACAGGCAGAGCCAGAGACCTTGCATGGATTCATGGACAGGCATTGATGCTATCATTTTCCAAGCCACCCCCACCAATTCTGATCACTAGTTTTGGGAGATTGCTATAGGATAAAAGCTACTTCCAAGAAACTGTTGATTCTGAGACATGGACAAGAACCCTGGCTACCAAAATGTCTTGTCTGATCACCATCTGGTCGCAGAAGACTAGTGACCAAATCACAAACTTGAAATTTAGCTGCTCTGAATGCACATCTACTCCCCCGCCCCTACCTGGTTTTCTGTGGTTTTTGGAAAGCTATGATGTCTATCATAGGTTGCTTATTTTGCAAATAAGAAACGATACTAGGATCCTGCCTCAAGGGACGCCTGGGTGGCTCAGCAGTTGGGTGTCGGCCTTCAGCCCAGGGCGTGATCCTGGAGACCCAGGATCAAGTCCCACATCGGGCTCCCTGCATGGAGCCTGCTTCTCCCTCTGCCTATGTCTCTGCCTGCTTCTCTCTCTCTGTGTCTCTCATAAATAAATAAATAAATAAAATCTTTAAAAAAAAAAAGATTAAAAAAAAAAAAGGATCCTGCCTCAAGGAAACAGCCAAGATGAGCTCATAGAAATGACTGTAATCTAGGTGCAGTTGCAGAGTTCTGTAGCCGCTACAGAACAACTGTCAGAAGTGCTCTCAGGTGCGAAGGGTCCAGCGTCAGGCTTGGTCTCTCACACTCTTGCTTTGCCACTTTCCAGCCTCATGACGTGGGTCAAGTTGTTTAATTGCACATGTGTCTCAACTTCCTTACATATAAATTGGGAGTGGGAAAACCTGCCCTCTGGCATTGTCACGAGGATTAAATGAGATAACTTGTATGTGGCACATACCAAAGCACAAATTAGCTTTGCAAAGGCTGTTTTGTTTTTTAACCAAAGACAAATCTTCCCAACTGGCACATGTTTCTATAGAAAGATATTAGAGTATGCTTTTAACATAAATATACAGCTGACATTCATATAGTAATGGACTAGATAAGTCACCCGAAATCTTTTAGAATTTTTTGTTAGGTGAGCTCTATTAGTCTGCATTAAAGAAGCAAAAACCTTTCACTACAGACTGAGAAGGAAAAGAAAGAAAAAAACTGGCCAGTTTAAACAAAGAGGGATTTTTTTTTTTTTTTTTTATGGGTCAGTATCTTAAAGAGGCTTTTCTTATACAAACAGGAGTATTTGCTGGTCAGTACCCAGATTTTTTTTTCTTTTGATGTATATTAAAAAAATTAAAAGGAATATTCTTAGAAAGACATCTGTGCCTGGGGTGACTCACATTTGATCAATCCCTGTGAACCGAGCTTTTCAGGGGATGTGCAATTATTTGCTCAGTTAGGCTTAAACTTTTTATTTATCTAATCACCCCCCTGTAATGCTTTGATCTGAACTTCCAAGGCCTATTTTTCAACCACTTTAGCTACATATTTTAAGTCTTATGGTCTAATCAACCCCAGCCCATAAAACATGCAATGTCCTGTTTAATGCATCCTATTAGGAAATCAGCTGCCACATGGATTTTGAAATCTCCCACTTTGTGACTGGGTGAGCTGTTTGGAAGTGTCATTAATGTCATTATTCTGGGAGAGCAGGAGAGAACCGGCAGCCAACTGCACCCTCTGCATCCCGGCTGCTTCTCTCTGCTAACACTTGCCGAGTGACTCAGAGGTGAATCACGGATTTCTGCAGGTGTATGCTTGGGAACCCTGGAAGCCTTCCACAGCCCAGCGGGGGCACATGTTTGCTTCATTAGTTCAGGAGGTTACTCAGTACTTCCAGCTAACTCAGTTTGACTGTACAATCATGTAAAAAATGTGTCCATATATTTGTGTGTGTATTTATATACCAAGGATACACTGTAACTTAGAAATTGAAAAATAAAACTTGTTATTAATTAGAAAATGTGTTAACTTGAAAGCTTTGGAAAGAGAAATAATTCCTATGTACACTTTTGGTAAGGATATTCCTATTTTTTCTGTCTCCCAGGTTGGACTGCATTAGGGGACGAGGGCCCATCAAGAACTGGTAAATTAGCAGACTGTAACTTCTTTCACAACCTCAAGACTTATTTAGTTGAGTACCTTCAGACACTTTAGCCCATCAGAAATCTTCTTTTTAAAGAAATAGTAATCAGTTTTTTCCTTTGTCAACAAAAATGTGAATATAAACGCAAAGACAAATTTCTTTACTTTGTTCATCTCTGAGCGAATCTCACTTTTATCTGGTAGTCGTGCCTAGTGAACATCACAGCCAGCAGAAACAAGGTTGGAGAATATTGCAATACAACCACAATGCATAAATTCACCAAACACCAATGGTCATTAATTGAGATCTATGACATAATATAGTACAAAATGGTTATACCTAACGTTCCAGTCCTTCCTATGTCCCAACACCACTTAAAATGCATTACATAGGGGCGCCTGGGTGGCTCAGTCAGTGAAACAATCGACTCTTAATTTTGGCTCAGGTCATGATCGTGAAATCGAGCCTCTTTTGGGCTCTGTGCTCAGCATGGAGAGTGTTTGAGATTGTCTCCCTCTGCCTCCCCCTGCTTGTGTACACCCTCTCTTAAATAAATAAATAAATAAATAAATAAATAAATAAATAAATAAATCTTTAAAATGCTTTACATATACTAATTCTTTTAATTATAAGAGAAACTCTGTTACATTGGTACTATTACTGTCTCCATGTTAGAGAAACATGAGGCTGAGAGTGGTAAGGAACTTATCTAAGGTCGCACAAAGGATGAAGCCAGAATTTAAAAAAAAATAAAAACATGAAAAAAAAAAAAAGAATATTTAAAGCTCTAAATCCACCCCCCAGTCCCCCGCCCCTTGCTTGGTAGATGGATGCCATGTGTAATCACACCCAAACAGAAATCCAGGGTTTTATTCTCTGGAGAGCTCTCTGAACTGTAGGGTACCAGGCACATACCCCAGCCCTGACACTAACACTAACCATAACCTTAAACTGTAACCCCCCCCAAATGCCTAAGCCCTGATGCTAATTCTAACCCTAATCTTAACCGTAACTCTCTGTAGAAGTCTCTCAACTGTAGTATACAAGGCACATACCTTCACCCTGGCCCTAATTCTACCCCTTACCCCTTCCCCAATCCAAAGCTGAACCCTAACTCTAGTTCTGAGGGAATTAATACAAAAGGAAGATGCGGTATATATATGTATAATGGAATATTAGCCACCAAAAAATATGAAATCTTGGCATTTGCAATGAAATGGATGGAAGTAGAGTGTATTATGCTAAGTGAAATAAGTCAGTCAGAGAAACACAAATACCATATGATTTCACTCATATGTGGAATTTAAGAAACAAAGCAAATAAGCAAAGGGACAAAAAGAGAGAGAGAGGCAGACCATGAAACAGATTCTTACCTATAGAGAACAAAGTGATGGTTATCAGAGGGCAGGGGGTGGGGGATGGGGGAATAGGTGATGGGGATTAAGGAGGGCACTCATGGTGAGCACTGGGTGATGTATGGAATATAGGTGAATATTGTCACCTAAACTAATATTACACAGTATGTTAACTGGAATATAAATAAAAACTTAAAAAATAAAAATAAAACTAGCCAGCTAACCCCAGAGCCTGCATTTCAGAACACTGAACTGTTATTATCTAATGACAAGTTTTTATTTTATTTATTTATTTTTGTATTTTTTTATTGGAGTTCAATTTGCCATCATGTAGTATAATACCCAGTGCTCATCCTGCCAAGTGCCCCTCTCAGTGCCAGTCACCCAGTCACCCCAATCCCCCCACCTCCCTTCCCACTACCCCTTGTTCATTTCCCAGAGTTAGGAGACTCTCATGTTCTGTCTCCCTCACTGATATTTCCCACTCATTTTCTCTCCTTTACCCTTTATTCCCTTTCACTAATTTTTATATTCCCCAAATGAATGAGACCATATAATGTTTGTCCTTCTCTGATTGACTTACTTCACTCAGCATAATACCCTCCAGTTCCATCCACGTTGAAGCAAATGGTGGGTATTTGTCGTTTCTAATGGCTGAGGAATATTCCATTGTATACATAAACCACATCTTCTTTATCCATTCATCTTTCGATGGACACCGAGGCTCCTTCCACAGTTTGGCTATTGTGGACATTGCAGCTATAAACATTGGGGTGCAGGTGCAATGACAGGTTTTTAAACGAATACAGAAGAATCTACATATCCAAATGGATCTTTCCCAGTCAAAAGTTGTCACCTATGTGTACCCTGGGTCATTCCAACTGTTACCATGGCTCAACAAATCTGGATCTTGCTCTCTCTCTCTCTCTCTCTTTCTTTTTAAAAAGATTTAATTTAAAAAAAATCCCCTCAGAATCTACGACTTGTTGTTCTAAATATTACTGGTAAAACCTGTACCCTTTGACATCAGACTTGAGTTTTACAAACAATCAAAAGAAACTCAGAAGCCAAGCTGGCAAAGAGAAGAGAAATCAAGTTTGGTAAGGAGGCTATTAAACTGTCTCTAAAGAAAATTTTCAAAACATAGTTCTAAAATTACAAATATATTTTGTACAGTGGCAACATAATTAAAATAAACTTGCAAAGGTCATCTGAAGAACATTCCTTGGACAGACAGCAGTGCATAGATGTGTCTGATACAGTATTCATTCTCTAAAAGAGACCACACTATTAGGCAGTGATTTGGTAGCAGCTACTTGGCCACCTGACCTGTTATAAGCCTTTAAGATTTCTTTCTGTATCCTAATTTCTCTCTATATATGTAGCTATATAACGTATATTTAATTTATGTATGTATATAGTCAAGTTGAGAAAGAGACAACCACTTAAACGGATACGGATACGTAAAGGGACAATGTATAAAGTTGCTCTCTTGCTCACTTAACTCCTGCTGATGCCCCATTGACCAAACCCCACCCGAATCTAGACAGCAAAGAATCTGTTAAACCATGGAGATCACCTTTCTGGGGCACAGGACATGATGAGAAGTCCTAGAAGCACAGGGACCACTTTTACTCAGGGGGCTGCCTCCGAATATGTTAGCAACAATCCAAAGTTCCTCTTTATTCTCAAGCCTGCTTTTCCTCTGAATCATACCTTTTCTAGAAAAGAGGAACTGGAACATGGTAAAGATGTTTCATGTACAGATTATTTTCTGGTTACTAAACTGGCTTGAGGGATCTGAAGAGAAGAAGAACCTGTGTTTTATTGAGTACCTGCTATGTGCCAGGTATTTAACTTATGTTAAGAAAAGAAGACTCATTATTGGAAGATGGTGTCACTTTACCTGTGTGGTCTTCCTCCCCCAAACCCATAACTATAGTCGAATTATGAGAAAAGCTTCAGACAGGTACCTCTTGAGGGACAATTGACAAAATATCTAAGTTATCTTCAAAATATGTTCAAAACTAAAAAAAAATTTAAAAAAATATGTTCAAAACTCTCAAGGTCTTCAAATACAAAGAAGCCTTGAGAAACTGTCCAGATGTCCTGGAAGAGAAGGACAAGACTATAGAAATCCCAATAAAGGGCGGACTTTGGCTCATAATAGTGTATCTATACTCACTCGTTCATTGTGACAACTGTAACATACAATGTAAATGTTAATACTGAGGGAAACTGGGTGCAGAGGATATAAGAATTCTCTGTACTATCTTCCCAGTTTTTCTGTAACTCTAAAGCTATTCTAAAATAAAAGTTGTATTTAAAAAGAAAAAAATGGGATCCCTGGGTGTCTCAGCAGTTTAGCACCTGCTTTCAGCCCAGGGCCTGATCCTGGAGTCCTGGGATCAAGTCCCACGTTGGGCTCCCTGCATGGAGCATGCTTCTCCCTCTGCCTGTGTCTCTGCCTCTCTCTCTCTCTCTCTCTCTCTCTCTCTGTCTCTCATGAATAAATAAATAAAATCTTAAAAAAAAAAAAAGAAAAAAAAAAAAAGAAAAGAAAGCCAGCCTAGTGCTTTGCTTTACTTGGTGGTAAGAATGGGGTGAGGGAAGGAAAAACTCTATCTCTTGGCGCTTCCTCACGGCCACTGCTTTGCACAGCCAGCATTGTAACAGTCGGTGGGTCTTTGCCCTAAGCAAATGCTTAAATGTTTTCACCTTATGATGTGAAGTATTAGATTACCAAAGCCTGACATTTCTGAGACCATAGTACCTCAAAATTTAGTATGAAGTACACCAATAATATTTCTCTTAAAAACATTATCTCCTTCTCTAAAAAAAAAAAAAAAAAAGGCAAAATAAAAATGGCATCTGCATGGTAAAAATAAAATAAAAGCCCTTAAGCAAGTATGATAGCAATGAAAAATTAACACATATCTGATTTTAATAATAGAAATAGTAAATTCTACTCCTGAAGATTTACACCAGAGAGTGTTCAGTCTTCTACTGAAACCAACCACTTATCTCTTTAAAACATATACAGGACATACGTGTGTACATCAACATCAACTATTCCAAATCACATATTATGAGGTGTGTGCACATAAGGTGTAAGAGAGCCATCTTTTGGTGTGCAGGCCTCTGGCCCACCATCACAGCCCAGAGGTCCTGCGAAGGGGCCCTACATTTTATTTTACTTTGCATTGAGCCTGAGTCTCTCCCGGGACTGAGAAACATGTTTCTGGAAGGTCCAAGGCTGAAGGAGTGGCTGGCACCCATCAAGCTTTGCCTACACAGGGCAAAGTCCCTGACAGACCAGGATGCTCTGCAATGCCTGCCACTCCCTCCTAGGCCAGTCTGGTATCTCTGTCTTGTTCACACCTTCCCAAGCTGCCCATCTTGCTCTGTCTTGTGGTACTGTGTGCCTGGGCCCTGTCTCACTTTGGACAGGGCCCTGTGGAGACCGGCAGGAAAGGTGGTGCAACACTGGGTGGAGGGAGAAGCATAAGGACTTTGCAGGCTGCAGAACTGGGTTTGGAGCTGCCTCCACATTTGACTGCTATGTATCCTTGGGTCAGTCCCTTAATGTCTGTTTTCTCATCTCAGAAACAGGGATGTGAACCCAGAGATCATGCCTATATGGCGTCTGACACATGGTGAGAGTTCATCAGATGGCAGTTATTACTGGCAACTACAGACATGGCCTCTTGTGTGAGGCCATGAGGGCTATCATTTTTCTTTCTAGAACCCTGACCACACATTTGCCCTAGAGTAATTAGTAGCACTTTTCAGTTAAATGTTTAGCATTTAATTTTTCTCAGGCCTTTTTCCTCTTACTAGACTGAATCTGAGGATTCTTTGAATCCCCTACAGTTTTCTAGAAGAGATGCACATGAGGTATGCTAGGGAATATTTGTTCAATAAATGAATCTATGAATCTTTTGAAGCCAATTCCACAGCACATGCACACGTGAACGCAAAAGTGTGTGTGTATGCACACATGTGCGCAAACAGACTTGCACCCACAGCATCTTTCTATACGCACACATATATGCAGCTCAACTAATATATCCTTATGAAAAGCAATACAGGCATATTTGTAACTCACTGAGCCAAGTCACAAGCTCTCTGGATTTCAAATGGTCCTTTGCACCAACTTAAATTAATTTTTAAAATGTGTGAGTGAATGGATGCTCTGAAATTGAATATTAAAGCATTCTACAAAAAAGTGCCAAAGAATAGCTACATATATCCATGAACAAATTTCCAACAATAAGTGGGCTTTTGAAGTTTTTAGGAGAACATTGTTTCTGATGCCTACTTCAAACATGAAAGCGAAGATGTGCCAAATTCTGAAGTACTCTTCTTATTTCCATTAATGGGAATTCAATTCTGTCAAGATAATGCTATTCTAATTGCTCACCAAAAATAATGGCCACATCATATTTATTATTAGTCCTTTTGAATTCTAAAGAATCCATTCTAAAACATTAGGTTCATGTTACATTTCCCAGCACAGACTTGATCAGCATTTTCCTTCTTCAGTTTGGGGCATTATCTCTGGGTGTGACAAAGATGTACATGTGAAGTATGTCTCCAATATACCTCCACATGCCCAGAAAGTTCACTGAAAGACATATGATGTGAAGAAGCAGGGATAGAACTATGTGGTTGATTTTTTGAATTAAATAATTGACATACAGTATTGTATTAGCTTCAGGTGTACGACATAGCAACTCAATATTAATATACGTTAGACTATGCTTACCAGGATTAGTCTAGTTACCAACTGTCACCACACAAAGGTTTTATGATATTGTTGACTATATTCCCTATGCTGTAAATTATATCCCCCTGTCTTATTTATTTTGTAACTGGAAGATCTGTACCTGTTGATCCCCTTCACCTACTTCATTCATCTCCTCCCCCTTTGGAAACCATGAGTTTGTTCTCTGTATCTATGAGTCTGCTTCTGTTTTGTTTTGTTCATTTGTTTGGTGTTTTTTTTTTTTTCAGATTCCACATAGCAATAAAATCATACAGTATTTGTCTTTCTTGGCCTGACTTTACTTCACTTAGCATGATGTCCTCTAGGTTCATCTACATTGCAAGTAGCAAGATTTCATTCTTTTTTAATGGCAGGGTAATATTTCATTGTGTATACATATACCACATCTTTTTTATCTTTATCCATTCATCTATTGATGGACATTTTGGTCACTTCTGTATCTTGGCTATTGTAAATAATGCTGCAATAATTAATATAAGATATTATTTCAAGCTAGTGTTTTAGTTTTCTTTGGGTGAATATCTAGAAGTACAATTGCTGGATCAAATGGTAGCTGTATTTTTTATTTTAATACAGTTTTTCATAATTTTAATACTGTTAATACACCAATTTGCATTCTTACCAACAGTGCATGAGGGTTCCCTTTTCCCCGTATATTCACCAAAATTTGTTATTTCTTGTCTTTTTGATACTAGCCATTCTGACAGGTATGAGGTGATATCTTATTGTGTGTGTGTATGTGTTTTTAAAGATTTTATTTATTTATTTATTTGTGAGAGAGAACATAAGTGGGGAGAGGGGCAGAGGGAGAAGCAGACTCCCCACTGAGCAGGGAGCCCTATTCGGAGCTCCATTTTAGGACCCTGGGATCATGACCTGAGCTGGAGGCAGGCTCTTAATCACCTGAGCCACCCAAGCACCCCCTTATTGTGGTTTTGATTTGCATTTCCCTGATAATAAGTGATGCTGAGCATATTTTTGTGTCATCTGTATATCTTTGGAAAATGTCTATTCGGATCCTCTGTTCATTTTTTATTAAGATTTTTATTTTTTTTTTACTACTGAGTTATATGAATTCTTTATACATTTTGGATGTTAACCTCTTATTGGATATACCATTTGTCAACATCTTCTCCCATTCAATAGGTAGCCTTGTCGTTTGGTTAATGGTTTCCTTCTCTGTGAAGAAGCTTTTTAATTTGATGTAGTCCCAATTGTTTATTTTTACTTTTGTTGTCCTTGCCTGAGGAGAAAGATCCAGTATATATATATCCTTTAGACATATGTCAAATAACTTATTGCCTGTGTTTTCTTCTAAGAGTTTTAAGGTTTCAGGTCTTAATTTAAGTCTTTAATCCCCTTTGAGTTTATTTTTGTATATGATGTGAGAAAGTGGTCCAGTTTCATTCTTTTGCATGTAGCTGTCCAGTTTTCCCAATACCATTTATTAAAGAGACTGTCTTTTCCCCATTGTATATTCTTGCCTCCTTTGTTAAAATTTAATTCGACCAGGGATACCTGGGTGACTTAGCGGTTTGGCGCCTGCCTTTGGCCCAGGGCACTATCCTGGAGTCCCGAGATGGAGTCCCGCATCGGGCTCTCTGCATGGAGCCTGCTTCTCCCTCCTCCTGTGTCTCTGCCTCTCTCTCTCTCCCTCTCTCTGCGTGTCTATCATAATAAATAAATAAATAAATAAATAAATAAATAAATAAATCTTAAAAAATTAATTTGACCGTGTGTGTGTGGGCTTATTTCTAGACTCTGTTCTGTCCCATTGATCTATGTCTGTTTTTGCCTCAGTATCATATTGTTTTGAATGCTACAGTTTTGTCGTTTAGTTTGAAATCCAAAAGCATGACACCTTCAGCTTTGTTCTTTCCCAAGATTATTTTTGGATATTGGGGAGGGGGGGGGCGGGTGTCCATATATATTTTAGGATTATTTGTTCTAATTTTGTGAAAAATGTCCTTGGTATTTGGTATTATGTCAGGTAATATGTCCTGAATCTTCATATTACTTTGGGTAGTGTGGACATTTTAACAATATTAATTTATCCAATCCGTGAGCATGGTTTTAAAGAAAACAAGGCAAAGACTACTGACTCTGCAACCTAAACCTGGCTTCATCACTTATGAGCTGTGTGGCCTTGGGAAATTTATTAACTTCTCCATTTTATTCCCTCAGTGGCAAAATATGGGGAAAAACACCCATCTTCCATGGGATCATTAAGCACTTTAATTGAAATAATAAACAGAAAGTGCTACATAGTTGGAACATTGGAACATAAGAACTTTGGGTTACAAAAATGGATAACTAAAGACCAAAAAATAGTTTATAAGAACGTGTCTTTCCTTCTTTGGAGAAGCTAGAGTTTCCTATCATAGGCACTGAGGCTAATAGCTGCAGTGACCATTAACCTCCATAATCTCCCTGTACTCTGAGTCACCAAAAGATGAAAGGTCTGATTGTGCTACATATGACCATTTATAGATGGAAAGACACATGGTCTGCTCCAGAAGACACAAGATCTTCCTTCCACCATCAAAAAAAAAAAAAAAAAAAAAAAAAAAAAGGCATTTGCCAGACTTCCACAAGCCGGGATTCCCACCTCACTGATGTCTTTGTATGGATTAAAGACACAACTATACCCTTACTATCTCAATAATTCTCACAGTACTCTGTCAATTTTCTGGGTTTATCCAGTGCTTAGCACTATATCTGGCACAGAACAGATATTCACTAAAGTGAAAGAACCTGATGGAACAAGGAAGTGAAAGAATGAATGGATAAACTCTCTGTCCTGGTTTTCTCTTTGTGTCATTCTCTATATTTAGTACTCCACCTACCCTTCCTGCTTCATTCAGGTCATCAGCCCTGGCATTTACTTACCCTTTGGCAATACTCATCGCCTTGAGGAAGCCTTCCATGATCTATCATATCTACATTCACTGCTTGATCTTTCTTTGTAGCTCAGAGAATGTCATTTGGATAATGCTTTTGTACTTGAGCTATCCCATGTTTTTATATACTATCTCCCCATCAAACCATTTTAGGATAAGAATTGTCTTCAACATCTCGAAAAATATGTGTGTGTGTGTAGGTTAGTGAATTTTTAGTATATTTAGGTAAAGGCGTAAAATACCATGAATTCTTTATTTATACAAAGTCAAACTAGACAATGGTCCTACCCTCAGAATGCTCAGTTGTCAGGGAAGGTGAGCCTTATGACAGTAAAGTAGAAAGTGAAGAGCTCTAAAAGCCAGATATAGATGAAGGTGGCAGGAAGGAAAGGGTCAGAAGCATCTCCCAGATGTCACAGTCAGGGTGCTGCTGCATGAGGCACCACTGACGTTGGGCCAGCAAATAGGGAAGAAAGGCACTTCTGACAGAAGAGAAAATGTGTGCACAGGTATGGAGTAGGCGTGTGCCAAATATTGAGATCACACTTTACAATTTTCAAAGAGCCTTTCCTTCTCTTATGGGTTCTGCACCACAGTCAGATGAGGAGGACAAGGCAGCAGTCATGTGGCTGCTTCCACAGGGGTACAGAGAGCTACAGGACTCGCCTTGACTAGAGATTGGACTAGGACATGATATGATCATCAGTAGGACTGGAGTCCGACTCTAGGTCCAAAGGTAAAACTTGCTCTTTGGAAAAAACAATGACCCCCATGGAGATCAGTCAGTTCTTGCTCATTGGTAACCAATGGCCTGGAAGGGTGCAAATAATGTACCTCTTGCTTCTTGGAGGGCAACTGTTCGAGAGGTCTATGAGTTCCTGGAAGGATTTGAGGACACTGGGTATTAATGGTGAATGTAGATCACAAACACTCATTTAGGTCAACCCTGAACAACAGAGGACCATGTGAGGCAGATGACACCACCAGGGAGGGAAAGCCTCCTGATAATTATGAGGAATAGCACTAGTGAGCCCTCACTCTGAGCTGGGCCTGGTGCTCTGTCCTACATGGAAGATTTCATATGATTCTTACAACAAACCTATGAAGTTCTCATCCCACCTTTAGAAACCAGAGAAATTGAGGCTTAGAAAAGTGAGGAAATGCCTAAGTACTCAGCTGATAAGAGGTGGAGTCAGGATTCAGATACAACAGAACTGACTTCTGGGGGTTCTTAACTGTGTGCCATGGAACTCTTGGGCCATCTGGGGAAGCCCATGGACCTTTCCCCAGAATAATGCCTTTAAGTGCATATAACAAAATATGTAGGTTTCAAAGACCACCAGTTGTATTCAAAATTTACTAAAATATTCTACTATATAGAAATTTGTCAGTAGATTAAATGATAAGAGCTGGTGGCAGGTCATGATTGAATGTAAATAGCATTTTGAGATAAGAACAACTGTTAATGGGGTATAAAAATATCTGATTTTACCTGATCTCACAAAGTCATAAGTACCACTAATACCACTGTTTTGTTCCATTCAAAATGAAAGAAAATCCTACATTTCAGTTAAAAGTTAGTGAAAATTAAAATATGTTGTTTCCATTTAAGTTTTTTTTTTGAAAAGATATTATTTATTTATTCACGAGAGACACAGAGAGAGGCAGAGACACAGGCAGAAGGAGAAGCAGGCCCCATGCAGGGAGCCTGACATGGGACTCGATCCCAGATCTCCAGGATCAGGCAGGACCTGGTCTGAAGGCAGCACTCAACCACTGAGTCACCCAGGCTGCTCATCCATCTAAGTTTCTAAGTGTCCTGAATTCTCTTCGGTAAGCCTCAGTAAAGAACTCCTGGGCCAGGCTACACTGTCTTGTGCCCCAGACCTTGACTAGCAGGGTCTTGGAAGCTCCAGCACTGCCTTGATTGACACGTGAGGGCTTTAAAACACCTCCTGTGAAGGTATGATGCTTACAGCATAGCAGGACCACTCTCCAGAGGAGGACAGGGAAACGCACAGAGAGGGCTGATAGGGCCCAACCTGATGGAAGGGCTGGAAACGTAAACACAGGACCGCGTTGAGGGGCAGAAGGAAAAGGGGCTCCCGGTGATAACTTGATGGGTGGCCCATGGTTAGGAAGAGGTGGGTAATGGGCTCCACCAGAACCCTGCACACCACCAGTATCTGGCGTCCAGAGAAGAGAGGGCTGAGGGGAGAGAAAGAAGAGGGCAAGGGAGAAATAAATGTCAGGAATACCCTCCTTTTCCTCCACAGGGCATATGGAACAATATCAAGTTGGCCAAATCCTGTTGTCCTCACTTCACAGTTCTATGGCCTGTAGGGAAATCATATCCCCTCACAGAGGCCCCATTGCCTTATCTCTATAGAAGGAATTGAAACATTAAACCCTCAGGTCATTTGAAAGGTTGACTCACTGACTGATGGGCACTGGGCAGAGTTCTTGGCCCATGGTTGCTGCTTGATAAAATCAGGGTGAACTACATGAGATTGCTGTTTTTGTAGATCAAAAAATGATTGACTATGAGTAGTTTCATATGGTTCCAATCATAGTCTCTGGTAAACAGGGGGGCTGATGTGAGCATACCCAGCTCCCTTTGGTGGATTCAGATTTAATATGGGTTTAAGGGAATCCAATTACTAGTACTCCTACTCTATCTCCTTTGGAGAGGGATGTTATTGAGAACTTCCATCCCCACCTTCATGCCAAATCCAGAGTAAATTCTGTAAAGGGATACTTACGGCAGCATTCTCCTTGGTATTCTAGGAAGTGATAAATCGTGAATCACGATGGCATAAGAGGACTCCTGTGCTCTGTCAGTGGATGAAGAGGCAGACAGGAGGAAAAAAGGAGGACTTTACATTCCTTACACTAGACTTTTATTTTTTTTGGTGTGACATTTGAAAAGTCCAGAGTTGTGAGTTGAAAAATCCAGTGGCCTGGACTTGGGCTCTAACCTATGCTCCATATTTACCACTTAATTGCTTGTATGACTTGGACCCATCACAGCCACCTTGAACCTCAATCTTCTCATCTGTAAGAAGGGAATATTAGATCAGACCGTCTCCAAGTTCCCATCCACGGGTAGCCTTGACAATGGAGGCTTTGATTTGTTCCTCAGCTCTGTACTAGGAAGCTATAAGTTCATTTGGTATCTATTTAGCCGTCAGCTCAGCAGTATAACAATAATTCAACCCATAAAATGGAACTTTAGGGAACTCCGGTTTAGAGGTACATCTGCAGACCTGCATGGATGTCTGGAGAGCCCTGTGCCTATGGAGGGTCCTTGCCATGAAGAGACCCAATCGAAGCATCCAGGGTCAGTGAGGCAACACAGAGGAGTAACTACTGAGGTTTGTTTTGAAGTATAGTTTTTCTAAAAGCTCATTTCATATTAAATTATAAGAACCTCATGGAAAAGTGATTACTAGTTCTTTCTGCAGTAATAAAACAGCCCTTGGGGCAAAGAAGCACTAAGGCTTAATACATCTAAAAATATCTTATTTTTCTGCAGCTTGATTGAAACTGATGTAGGTGTGCTTGGCATTTGACTTGGGGAGGTCGTGCCTTTTTTTCTTCTTTTAATAATACTGTTTGGCAGCTTTTTGCTCTATCTTACCACAGATCTTTGCCAAAACTTGAATTTACTTCCGTCAGATTAACTGTCTCCAAAAACAAACTGGCATTTCTTCTAAGGGCTCCGATTAAAAGGATAAGCTTGAGTGACACTCCCTTAAATGGCTGGATGTTCTCACAGGGCTAGGAAATCAGAACTGGAAAAATAGGAGGGCTGAATTTAGTCCCAGGGTAGCAAAGGCCTCTGGACGGTGAGAGGGGCTGCTGTTCAGAAACAATGGGTGAATTATGATTTTGAATGCACACCTCTCAAAAAAACTGTGACAAGGAATCCTTTCAAATCTCTCCATCACTGCTCTACTCTAGGTTTCAAACTTTCAGCATTTGATTTAAATATCACCTTCAATAATTTTACTGACCAAATTCCGTTGGCTTCTTTAAACCACCAACGAAATAGAAGTTTCCTCTAGTTGCACAGCTGAATGCATATGGAATTTGAATGAGTCAACGATGTATGAGCCAAAGAACTTTTTTCAACACTTCAGTCAACGGAGAGGAGAGACCAGGAAAAAGGAAAACAAGAAAAGATGAAGGAAACTTTCTCCAGTTTTTCCCTCACTCCTATCTATAATTTGGTCCCTCAAGAATAAGAGTCAAATAATTTTCCAAGCAGGTGGTATTTTTCTACTTTTTGTTTGTTGTTGTTTAAGTTCCTTTTAAATGTACATATGTTGAGGAAAAAATAGGGAGTGGCAAGGGAAGAAACCAGATTACTGATTTTCTTTACAAGTTAAAATGTGAATACTTAGTAAATACAAAATTCAAGGGAGCCAGCACTTCAAGAATTGAGTTGAAATGTGGCTCCTGAACATTCTCTGACCTCCCTCCCCCCTTTCACAAGAATCTGTGTTCGTCAAAGTAACGGTCTATTGAATGAAAAGGTCCTATGAGAAAGCTGTGGAAAACCTTATGTCAAATGTGAATACTTTGCTAACTTCTCTAATACTGTATTGATGTCAATGATCCAAAAATGTAGGACAAAATAACTTTTATTTTTTCCCTCACTTTCATTACTCAGTCCAAGAAAAAATAAGATCAGTAAATACTGTTTTTAATTCATTCTGAGAAAAAAGACATTTTGCTCAGATTGCTATATATACTTAAACTGTTTCATTACCAAAATCTAAATTTCTCTGTTAGAACCTTTTTGGCTTGTCTAAGCAAGGTATGTTATATTTATATTTTATTTTCTCTATCTCTTTAGATCCTGAAAATGAGATTGCTATCATTAACCTAGATAAATTTTGCTGAGCAGAAGTCAGAAATGGATGGTCACCAACTTCAAAGTCATTAAGTTACTAAGACTTCTTCCATTTTTCATATGAGGACAAAAAGCAGGGTTGGTCCGTGGATCACTAGGTAACTCCTCAGGTGCCCTTGGTTGTGATATAAATATCCCATTAAGAATGAGGTTGTTTAAAAAAAAAAAAAAAAGAATGAGGTTGTCTGTAAAGACCTTGTATACACTGAAATGAATTAAAAATATATCTCAGTCCTCACTGACAGTTATCTCGATAAGAGCCATTTAGTACATTAGTTTGACAACCACTGGTGACAAGCGCTTTTCCTGGGACTTCATATGTATTTTTATATCTGATTCTTGAAACAAGTGGTTGCCAAACTTATTTGATCATATATCCCCCCAAGTATCATAATTTGGAACATACACCCTTAAAATATGCATATTGCCTTTTTATTATATACATTTACTGTATTACTACCATATTGTACGCATTATGAAATATGCACAAAAATAGAAATTTTAAAAGACTGAGATGAATATGAAACAAATTATTTTAAATAATTAGTTTATTTCTTAAAGGCACAATTTTATTTTGCTCTCAATAAAAACATAATAATATTTTAATGAGAGCAATGTAATTAAATGTTTCATCTTCTATGAAAATTTTGACTTAATAGTTTCTGATTGAAAGGCCTGGCTCTAAGTTCACTTTATTTTTATGCTTGTTATTAATGATGCCAAAGCTTAAACATATTGTCATTTTTTTTAGCTTAATGTGATTACTAATGAGTTCATAGTAGAGAAAGAACAAGTGTCAGCTTTGCCATTTCTTATTCATTTGTATTCATATTATTAATATTAATTTCAATATATGGTTTTATTGGAAGGATCTTCCAAAACCATTAGTCCATTTTATAAGGCAGCCTGCAGTTAAAACTAGATAATGTAATTCACAATTCCCTTTAGTTAGCATGTGAAAACTGTAATGCCTTACAATATGCTGAAAGCAAACTAATGGGTGAGGGTACCTGGCCAGCCCTCCGGGGTATGGTCCCTCCATCAGGCTCCTTCCTGAGTTGTGTGAGACCTATGGTCATCTGACATGTGAGACAAGAAATCCATGCATCAAGAATTGAAGTCAGAAGAGTTGTATATAAATTACTATATTTATATACAAAGTTGCAATGCATAACATTTATATACACATATATAATGAAAGGGCATCATTTTTTTCTCTTGCACCTGTGGATGAGCATACTTGATATTGGAGGCCGTTTCTCAAGTCGTTTACATTATAAAATACATATTATTTATCTTTATTTTACTGATGAGAAAAATTAAGTTGCCGAAGGTTACAAGTCAGTGACTCTTTTCTTGTAGCCTGTGTTTTCCCAAAAGTACTGACAAAAAAAAAAAAAAAGGAACAAAAACACATTAAAGTAGTTTAGTCACCATTTTTGTTTTACTTTTTAATTCCATTCTTTAAGTCTCTTGTTTTAGGGACGCCTGGGTGGCTCAGTGGTTGAGGGTCTGCCTTTGGCTTAGGGCGTGATCCCAAAGTCCTAGGATCAAGTCTCACCTCGGGCTCCCTACAGGGAGCCTGTTTCTCCCTCTGCCTATGTCTCTGCCTCTCTCTCTGTGTATCTCATGAATAAATAAATAGATTAATTAATTAATAAAATCATTAAAAAATAAGTCTCTTGTTTCAGGGGGGAATATATTTTCACTTGATGGGATATGGGAAAAAAGCTTATAAACTAGTTACTAATAATGATCAATTAAAACTCAGTAGGGCCCGAACAAGAAATAGTCAATAGTATCCTGGTGTTAAAATAATCAAGTTTCCAGGGTACCTGGCTCAGTCAGTGGAGAATGTGACTCTTGATCTTAGGGTCATGAGTTGGAGCCCTATGTTGGGTATAAGGAATACTTAAAAATAAAATCTTAAAAAAAATCAATATTTCATTATTCTTACTGTCTGGTTATTCTGACCATTCCTCCTTTCCCCTTTATTCCTTCCTGTTCCTCAATTATTTTATATTCAAACCAACCTTCTTATCAGTATACCTACCAACTAGGGGTCAGCCTTCTTTATCAGCACAGCCTCAGAATTTTCATGTTTATGTGTAAAATAATTTTAGAGAAATGGAGGAATGATTTTAAACATTATTTGAAAATATGACTCAAACTCACACTCTTCGTTTTACATGAAGTTTTTTATATTATGAAAATAACTTACACTCGGTAGATACAAAATTTAGAGAATATGGAAAAAGAAAAACTACTCATAATTCAGTCATGCAAAATAATGGTTACTATTTTAGTGTATTAACCTTTTAATATTTTTTCCTATTTTTCTTTTACATAGTTGTAATCATACTGAATATCCAATTCTGTACCCTGGGTTTTTTTGCCTTAACATAAATATGATAAATATTATCCATGCTTATAAATTCTTATAAATAAGTATAAGTTTCTGTGGAGGCATAATAACCTATCAGGTGGGTGGCAGCCTACTTTTACATGTTTAACAATCCTTGAGGTAGAAAAGATAAATACATGATGTAGGCAAGTATAGTCAGCTCATGGTTCCAACTCTAATGGGAAATATAAATAGAGTAAATAATTGAAAATCAATTGTGTTTTCCTTTTTTTTGGTGACTAAGTTTTCTAAGACCAGATGAAAGATATTTTGTGTTTCTCAAACATTTATCTTCTTATATAAAAGGGAAAGTGATTCAAGAATACAGTAACTGGCAGAGGAAAACCAATTTTTAAAAAATTACAGATCATAGGTAAATAGTATTTTATGTTATATCAAGTATTATGTAAAAGGATTAATGAAAGTTAATTATGTGTACAATATTTTATTTAAGGTGCAGTTTCTCATCACTCCTAATAATATTAGTGTTGATTACCAACATGAAAAGTTGGCCACTATTTTATAAATTTATTTCTGCACCAATGAAGATGATCTTTAAAAAAAGAAAGCTGGGGCACCTAGATGGCTCAAGAGTGTGACACTTGATTTCAGCTCAGGTCATGATCTCAGAGTCCTGAGATTGAGCCTTAAATTGGACTCCACACTCAGTGCGTGTCTGCTTGAGATTCCCTCCCTCGCTCCTCCCCTGACTTGCACACGCTCCCTCTGAATGAATGAATAAATAAATAAATAGAATCTTAAAAAAAAAAGAAAAGGTTAACTTTTACATGACAATTTTCACTTTTTAAAATAATAAATACTATATGTAATGAAAAAAGAAACAGAAAACATTCATGAAATTATTCTTGAATACAAGCTGTTATATATGAATATTGACCATGAAGAAAATGACATGATGATCAGCTATGGAAAGACAATTGCTAATATCATTCCTGTTTTCTCCTATGTACCACTTTCAGTAAAGGTACATGCTTTATGATAAGGTTATAATTATTTCAAACCAAATAATGAACAAAATTTATGAGATGTTTTCTATGTGTATGTGTGTGTGTGTGTGTATAGGTGCATATATGTTATCTATTTTCTATGTTTAACACAAAGGCTTATTTTATGAAACACATTTTATGAATTAATTTGATTACCTCTATATATGATAATAAAAATGACAAAAACTTCTCAAATTCAATCAACTAGATATATAGCTCAATTTAGACAAAAATGTTTTGATAATTTCACTACATTTATTTTAATTTTCCAGAAAAATGGTTTCAAATGGTTCTGGCTTTTAAATAAAACCAGTTCCTCTGCCTTTCAACAACAGAATGTATTAAGATCTAAGATTCTATGTGCCTGCAAAGTGCTTAAGCTGTTCCAGGCTATCCGTACAGGGCCACTTCAAACATATGATAGAAGCAAAGAATTTGATCAACCAGGTGTAATTTGATGATTTCTTTTTCACTTTCCCTTTACTCCTTCCCTTTCATCTTTCCTTCCTCCCTTCCTTCTTCCCTTCCTTCCTTCCCCTTGTTTTTAACTGAGTTTATGGTATTTCTTGACTCTTACATGGTCCTGTAGTCAAACTATAGACGCACTAAATTGTTCATACTTTTGTCTTCTGGAAATTCCTGTAAATATATTTAACAGAGATTTTAAGACAAGCTTTTTGAACATTTCTCACTAAATTAGTAATAAAGCAATCACTTCCTAATCAAAATAGCTTTTGAATCCCAGAAACAATAGTGTTCTTCCTCCAGAATTAAAGAGAGGATCAGTTCTCATGTGCTTTGGTATCTGACAAACAATTGTAACCTTGGATTAGCCTCACTGAGCCTCAGTGGCCTCATCTATAGAATCAGAATGCTGATAATACCTGCACTGGAGGTTGATGTGCAGATGAAATAAAAGGACATTTGTATAGCCCTTGGCAGAGTGCCTGGCATATAGCAAGTGCTCAATAAATAGTAGCTGTCATTTATTTAATGTATCATTTTCTTGTGTGTACAGTACAAATTGTGCTGAACTCATGCCACATAGAGTGATTGCCTAAATGCTCAATTATATTGCTCTTGGTAACCAAAAGACTATTATAGAACTCAGGGTAAATACATTTAATTATCAGATGGCACATTTGTTGGTATTAGTCATTATATATAAATTGTAGAAATAGGAAGACAAGCAATTATGTCTAGAAAATACTAGAGCTGACAACAAAGACTTATGGAACATATTTTATTTGTTGAATATGGTCAGAAGCTAAACAAGAATCAAAGATCTGATAAAAGATAATGAAAATTAAAGTGAGCTAGGAAAAAGAAATCCACACAAACACTCACAAAACACTTCACCTAATATTGTAAGCCCTGGCATGGTAGCATTTGAGGTTTTCAATGTGCTTTGAGGGCATTTTACTGATCTAACAGAATTTGACTTACACCCTTAAAAAAAAAATAGCATAACACCTGTTGTATTCAACCACTTTTGGATATCAGTTAAAGGGGCCACATGCAAAACAGAGAGCAGTTATTAGAACAGTTATATACTAAAACTTAAAGTTATAGTAAGAAAAGCAAGAAAAGCTACTCCAGCCTAACAGATTGGAAAAAGCAGAAAAACTGGGGCATTTCACCTAGGCCCATTTATCTTTCTCCCTAACTATAAAAAAATAAAACAAACAAAACAACAACCACTACCAGTACAATCACCACCACCAACAGTACACCCCCAATTTGTTATCCTATAAATCGCTGAATTTATTTGGTGACTACTGAGTGACATGGAATCCACCAACATAATTCACCAAAACATGAGCCAAGGAAGATTGGAAAGCAAATTGAAAATCTAGATTAGACTGATTGTAGTTTCTTTAGGGCCATCCAAAAACGTAAACTTCATGTTATTAAAAAAGAAAATCTATTAGTCTGCTTTTCATAAGGGGAAACTATTCCCTCAACCTCCATAATTTTTTCACCTTTTGTTTTATGGCAGAGCTTCATATTTTAATATAGTAAATAAGGATGTGATTGGGAGTGAGGGAAGGTCAAGGCACACAGCTCTCTCTTTCTTTCCCTAAAGATCTTCTGGGGTTTCCAATCAATTCAGTCAAGGGCAAAACGAATTAATTAGTTGAAAGTGATATTTCAAATAAAACAATTAGCACTTTAATCCAATATTGTAGGGGGTGGGGACTTCACCAAGTCTCCTGCCTTTTATTGAAATGAATTCAATTTCAAAGTTAATTTTAAAAATTAAAAGCACAATCTTGCACCTCAACAGAAATATTTAACTGTTTGTAGTGTGTACACTTTTAACCTACCTCTGCTGAATGAGAGTTTAAGTAGATTTCCTTGGTTGCTTTATTTAGGGAAGAAAAGATATGAACAAACAAACAAAGGTGGGGAAGGTGTGACCTATCCTGCTGCAGTCCTCAGAACCATTCTAAAAACCTTCCTTGGCATTCCATAAAAAGCAGAAATTATAGATTAGATTAACATACATTATCAAAATGAGATGTAAGAGAAAGATAAATACAATATGATTTCACTTGTATATGAAATCTAAAAAAAAACAGAATAATCAAACAAACAATAATAATAACAACTAAAAAGAGAAACAGACTCATAAATACAGAGGTCAAACTGGTGGATCAAAGGCAAGGGTGGGGGTGGAGATGGATTATTAAGGTGGGTGGAAGAGAAGGGGGTTAAGAGGCACAACTTCCAGTTATAAAAGAAATAAGTCACTGGGATTGAAAGTACAGCATAGGGAATGTAGTCAATAATATTGTAATATACTTATTGTGGTGAGCATTTTGCAATGTGTATAATTACTAAATCACTACATTGTGCATTTGAAACTAATTTAATATTATTTGCCGATTATCCTTCAATTAAAAAAAAATAAAAACAATTAACAAAAAATTACTAGTCATCTTTCCTATTCCATATCAAACATAAACATTCTACCTTTATGTTACAATTTTATTAAATTTTATATACAATATACATTCCATTAAGTTGAATCAAAAACCGTGAATAATAATGTAGTTATTTATGCAGTAATGCTGAAGTTGTGAGAATTTTATTCCCTAATCTGTAAAAAAGTAAATACAAAAGTAGCCCAAAGGATGTTTGCTTTTTTAAAAGAGGAGAAATAAAACGGATTTTTAAAATAGCATTTCTGAGACAGAAATTACCACATCTTTAATATCTGGGAAAGCTAGGTACAACTCAAATTTTAATATATGTGGTAAATTTAGCAAAGCCCATAAAGAGTGGTAAGAGTAATTTAATGGAGGCATACCGGGGCCCCTGGGTACTGGGTGGCTCAGTTGATTAAGCCTCTAACTCTTGATTTTGGCTCAAATCATGTGAGATTGAGCCCCACATGGGGCTCTACACTGGGTGTGGAGCCGGCTTAAGATTCTCTCTCTTCCTCTCCCTCGGCCCCTCCCCACACCTGGCACACATGTATGCCTGTACCCACACCCACCCACCCAGGCACACCCACACAATACTCTGTCTCTGTCTCTCAAAAATTAATTAACTAATTAATTAAGGAGGCATACCACTGAGGATTGTTGTTCTGCCCAAGAAAATGAATGCTGTGAACATAAACCAATCTGCACAGTGAGTACCAACTACAGGTAACAAACTACAAGTTAAAAGTGAGCTTTCCAAAGCTAAACAGACAGAACTGCAGGGAGGCTGATTCATGTCAATAGGAGGGAGCAGATAGGTTCTAGTTTAAATCCAATTGGTACCTATATCTTAGCCGCTGTCAACCATGCTTTCACTTGAAAATACCAAAAATCTGTCCCACATGAACTTTAGCAATGCTCCTACCCACCACCACTGCTGCTGCCATACACACATGCACACACACATACACACACACACACAATAACTAAGAAATGAGTAAAGGGCAAATAACTTCTTAGTGAATGGAAACTTTCTTACCTCAGAGCCATGTCTAACACTGCTGGCCCTACACATTTCCTGATAAACAATTTTGATAAGAATATTTTCAGCCACATCACTAATTGGTCTACTCTTACCCTTTGCTTTAATTTAAAGCCAAAGGGGGTAAAGTGATTTCAAAAGCACCTGAAATCCGACATGTGTGAGCAGAACTAAAAGTATTTTTTTCAAAATTGGATTAATTAGAATTATCAGAAAAACAAAGGGAACAAAGCCACCAGTAAGTAGTGCATTAATCATATTGCTAGTAATTAGTGCCACAATAGAAATACAAGACAAAGCAAAGAAGTTGGAAATAGTTCTGAAACTAGTCATATTTTGTAGGTATCACTAGCTAAGAAATAGACATACTTGGACATGCAGAAAGGACAAGAATAAAATAGAATCTCAAAAATCATGTAAAGTTGAAAGAATAGACTGCATAAATCCTGAGTCCCAGAGAAATAGAGAAATTGATATATTTGTAGTGTCTAATACATGGAATTAAAAAAATAGGAAAGAAGGGGACAGGAGGAGATTGGGATAGAATTGGAGGAACAGACTGTATTTCCATTTTTAAAAGAGAGCTTATGCTATTGTAACAAAGCTAATGCTAGGTCTAGCCAAACCTCAAATATGCAGGATTATTTTGAAACGCAGAAATAGTGAGATTCCTTTTCACTTTAAATATATGATTAAATGACATTGGGGAATGCAAAACCTTCTTCTGAGTGCTGAAATATTAAATTAATTACAACTTTTAAAGAATGAAGCAAATCATAGGGTTGATTTCTTGCCCTTTGATTTTTCTATATCAGAGTTTATTCCAAGAATCTATTATTAAAAAGTTTCATTGAAAATACTGATTTGTGTTGATTCATTTTACAGATGAAAATTGAGCCCAGTAATGTCCGGAAGAATATGGGTGAAAGGAAGAGTAAAATTTTTCCTCTGGTTCTGAGGAATATTTATATCAAGTCATTCACTTTTCTGTGCTCCAATTTTCCTTACCCAGAAAAAAAAAAAAAATTGGCAAGACACTTATCTGATCCAAATGTTACCCCCATGAAGAAGACCTTCTAGGGGGCATATGGAACAAAAGACTTTGTTTCTCCTATAAAACAAAAACAAAACAAAACAAAAAAAAACAAAAACAAAGCAGAGCTGTGCACCTGAAAGTGGTGACATGGTGACAGGTGCTGACTAGAGTTGATTTTCATCTCAAGGTCTGCAGAGCCATTGAGATAGGAAAGAAGGTGCCTCAGAGACATTTACCTGGCAGCTTCCTCTCTTATACTTCTGGACCTTCTCTAAATACACTTCTCAGTCTCTGAGCTTTTCTTTTCAAGACTCTCATCCTTCCCTCTCACTGTGTCTCCCTTCCCTATTGAATTATTTCCTTCCATTTCTTACTTACTCCTCTGTCTTTCTCTTCACAAATCTTTTCTACTTTCATCTTTTATGTTAATGCCTTCAGCAAGTGAGTCTGGAAATCAGTCGCCAGCCAACTTCTTTCTGTCACCTCGCTATCAAGTTAGTTTTCAGGGACAGCTGAGTGGCTCATTTGATTATGGTTTAAGCATCTGACTCTAGATTTTGACTCAGGTCATGATCTCAGGGCCTTAAAATCCACATCAGGCTCTGCACTCAGCAGGGAATCCACTTCTCTCTTTTTGCTTCTCCCTTTGCTGCTCCCTCTACTCTCTCTCTCTCTCAAATAAATAAATAAATCTTTCTAAAAAGTTAGTTTTCAATACTTAAATCTACCTATTTATATGAAGAAGATAGCAGCACTTACTATCTTTAAAAAAAAAAGATTTTATTTATTTATTCATTAGAAACACACAGAGAGAGACAGAGACTTAGAGAGACAAACAGGTTCATGGCAGGGAGGCTTATGTGGGATTTGATCCCCAGATCTGGGATCACGCCCTGAGCTGAAGGCAGACGCTCAACCACTGAGCTACCCAGGCGTCCCCAGCATTTATTATCTTAAGTGGCCTCAACTGTGCAGATAAAAGAAAATATATTCAGCATAATTCATTACTCCTTAATTTAGCCAATTAAGTCACTAATATATTATTATATTATTTTAATAGTGTTTGCAATGTTAAAAAGAAAGCCTTTAGAAATATATCTCACAAAAGGTCCCTGTGTAAAGTATAAATATGGCATTAAATGTGTCTAGAAATTATAAAAGGAAAAGTTGATAACTCAGATCACATGAAAATAATAAATGCCTGTATAGGCAAAAATAAAGTTAAAAAATAAGAATATAATGGGAAGAAATTTCTCCAATATAAATGCCAGAAAAAGCCAATTTAATAAATCCACCATCCTTATAAAATTAATAAGAAAAATATAAATCATTCAATATAATATGGACAAAGGACACAAATAAGCAATTTTTAGAAAGTAAAATATAATGGCCAGTAAATAAGTAAGTGTTCATCTTCCCTCATAATTGTAGAAATGTAAATTAAAGTAATAATGTACCACTTTTCATCTCCCAGATAGAGATTCTAAAAATTCAACAATGCTATTGTTGACAAGAACATGAAAAGATGGGAGATCATTCATAAATATATTAAATAAACATTTACTGAATTCTACTCTGAAACACTGACTAGGGAATTGCAAAGTACTGCAGTCTTTTAGAAGGGCAATTTAGAAATATCCAATGAAATTTTAAAATGCACACCTTTTGACTTAGGATGTGTCTACACAGTGAATTTATTGCTGCAATACTTTAATAGTTGAAAAACTTGAAAACAATCTAAGTGTCCTCCAGTAGGAGAGAGTAGTTAAATGTATCATGTTATTTTTATACATACCATACATGCAAAATGCATAACATTTTATAAGTGATAAAGGAAATGTAATAGAGCTATGTAAGCTGATACAAAAGACTACCTAAATATATTAAGTAAAAATAAATTATACACATATAGAATAGAAATAATTTTCTAGAACGATCACAATTTGTAAAAATAAGGAAATATATTTATGTCTATATCATGTTTATGCATTAAAAATTTCTAGAAGGATACAGAAGAAATTGTTACCAGTTGTTAGCCTGGGAGAATGATAATAAAGGTAAGGAGAAAAAGGTATGTCATATTTTCACTTTATATTCTATCCCATTGAATTTTTGTTTTTGCAAAGAGTATATGTATAGCTCTTATAATTTTAAAACAGTTTACAAAATTGGCCATAAAAATGAACTTCCTGGGGCACCTGGGTGGCCCAATGGTTGACCGTTTGCCTTCGGCTCAGGTCGTGATCCCGAGGTCCCAGGATTGAGTACCGCATCGGCTCCTTGCGTGGACCCTGCTTCTCCCTCTGCCTATGTCTCTGCCTTTCTCTGTGTGTCTCTCATAAATAGATCAATAAAATCTTTAAAATTAGAAAAGAAGGACTTCCTGTCTTTCCAAAAATTCATTTAAGAGGAGACAAGGAAATGTATTTTGGTATACATAGTTTTTGGGGAAAAACTTATAAACAAAGCAAAAAAAATTTTCTTCATAATCTTACTGTATATTTCATACATAGATATGAATACCATAGGAGTAATTAAAAGAGACTATAAGTGGATATTCATCAAATTTGTTTGAGACCAGCCTTTTTGTTTATATATTTGAATTTGTGAAATTAGGATCAAAAGTTAATTATAATAATTCTCTCAAATAAAACAAAAAAGGGTAGTAATTTCATAGTCTTAGTAAAACTGATATACACTATTCTTTATAAATTACCTTACAATTTTAAGGAGAAAGATTTTACTTAAAAATTGCTTTAAATAAGGCCCAGAAGTTATATAATATTGAAGCAAGGGCAAGTGACTTCTACATCATCAGAACCTTTAGGGACCATCAAGCACATTAGAAAGAACTTGGGCTGTGGTATAGGCTGGGTTCTATCACAGTTGGGCCTCCTGAAGCCAAATACTTCATCCCTCTGGGCCTTGCTATTGTTGTTGTTTAAATCTGTAAAATAGAGATAATGACACCCACCTCAGGAACTATGTTTGTGAGGGATATAACTTGATCCATGCAGTCAGCATGACACTGTGTAAAGAACGTGCACTGTGGAGTCAGTTCTGATTTTGAAACTACCCTCCACTACTACTAGTTGTGTGAACTTGGATGGGCTGATCTATCTTCTCTATGCTTCCATTTTCTCATTTGGAAATTAGGTATAACAATATATATTTGATATGGTGAGTGGTTTTAAAGATTTAAGAGGTAAGTGACATAAGACATTGAACATAGACATTAGGCACCTAGCTAATCCTAAGTAAATTTTAGTCTCCAATTCACATGGGGTATCATAAAAAGAATGTTAGAATGATAGAATTATAGAGTCTTTCTTTTATCTCAATGGTCTATAGAGAGAGCAAAGGAGTAAAGAAGAAAGGGTACTGTGATTTTTCCATATCTGGATTTATAAAGACGGCTGTCTAGAGGTAGGACAATTCCTCAAAACTTCCTTTGCACTTCTGCTTCTGGTCAAGATAGAGCAACAGAAATTGGATTTACTCTCCCACCCCAAAGAACCAAAAACCAGACACAATATATGAAAAAACAATTCCCAAGATGCTGGCATCAGGCAATGAAAGACCGTGATCCCTGAGATGAAAAACAGTTGGAGTGAGCTCTACTATTGAGAGAGCTTCCGGGCAATGGCATGCAGAATAAGAACCGAGGTAGAGTGTAGCAAACTCCCTCAGTTGAAGAAACTGCTGAACACCTGCGAAGATCAACATGGCTAGAATTCATAGGATAGAGCACCAGAAAGGAGCAAGCTGCTCAGAGAAAAAACTGGATATCTGCAAAGCATCCCTCTCAAAAATCAGCAAAACACTGATCAACATACACATATGAGGAAATCACCTGAGGCCTGGGAAAGAACCACTAGAAAGGATTAGAGGCAAATGTCTGATACTGACACAGTTTCATAATACTGCCTGTTTGCATCAGCTAGACTGAAAAACCTCGTGACTTTCGGGACATTGGACTGAATACATAAGAGAGTCTTAATGCAGTAGTAGATAAAAAGTAGACAGACTTAATACTGGTCTTGCTTTAAAAATCTTAAATACAAAACCCAAAAAGGATAAAACTATTTCCAAGTAAATTAATTATATCTGAAAACAAACTTCCAGATTACATTTAGGAGTACAAAAATAATGGTCGACAAAGCAGGAAAGAATATCCAATGAAAAACAATCTCTTCAACAAATGCTGTTGGGAAAACTGGACAGCCATATACACAAAAATAAGCTCAAAATGGATGAAACACCTAAATGTGAGATGGGAATCCTTCGAAATCCTACAAGAGAACACAGGCAGCAGCCTCTTTGACCTCGGTCACAGCAACTTCTCGCTAGACACATCTCCAAAGGCAAGGGAAACAAAGGCAAAAATGAACCATTTGGACTTCATCAATATAAAAAGTATTTACACAGCAAAGGAAACAATCAACAAAACTAAAAGGCAACCTAAGGAATAGGAGAAGATATTTGCAAATGGCATATCAGATAAAGGGTTAGTATTCAAACTCAACACCCAAAAAACAAACAATCCAGTCAAAAAATAGGTAGAAAACATGAACAGACATTTCTCCAAAGACATCCAGATGACTAATAGACACCTGAAAAAATGCTCAACATCACTCAGCTTCAGAGGAATACAAATCAAAACCACAATGAGATACCACGTCACACCAGTCAGAATGGCTAAAATTAACAACTTAGGAAACAACAGATGTTGGCGAGGATGTGGAGAAAGGGAAACTCTCTTACACTGTTGGTGGAAATGCAAACTGGTACAGCCACTATGGAAAACATTGTGGAGGTTCTTCAAAAAGTTCAAAACAGGACTACCCTACAGCCTGGAAATTGCACTACTAGGTATTTATCCAAAGGATGACAAATAGTGATTCAAAGAGCCATCCCAATGTTTATAGCAGCAATGTCCACAATATCAAACTATGAAAGGAACCCAGATATCCATCAACAGATCAATGGATAAAGAAGACGTGGTGTGTATACAATGGAGTATTACACAGCCATCAAAAAGAATGAAATCTTGCCATTTGCCATCATGTGGATAGAACTAGACTGTATTGTGCTAAGGAAAATAAGTCAGTCAGAGAAAGACTAATACATTATGATTTCATTCGTATGTGGAATTTAAGAAACAGAACAGATTAACAAAGGGGAAGAGAGAGAGAAATAAAATAAGATAAAAACAGAAAGGGAGGCAAATTATCATAAGAGACTCTTAAGTCTAAGAAACAAGCTGAGGGTTACTGGAGGGGAGGTGGGTGAGGGGATGGGGTAACTGGGTGATGGGCATCAAGGAGGGCACTTGATGTAATGAGCGCTAGGTGTTATATGCAGCTGATGAATCACTAAATTCTACCCCTGAAACTAATAATACACTATATGTTAACTGAATTTAAATTTAAAAATTTTTTTAAGAGAGAACAAAAATATGCAGCACCCAACAAAGTAAATTATAAGGTCTAGAACCCAATAATAATTAAAGAAAGAAAAATAACAACAACAAAAAAAAACAAAAACAAAAAACAGGCACACAAAGAAGCAGGAAAGGATGAAGGGGAAAATCAATCTATTAAATCTGATCAAAACCGATGCAGATGACAGAATTAGCTTACATTTCTTTGCCATTATCCAGAGTTAACTTCCTCACAGTCCACATGTTTTATGCTTCAACTACCCGTAAATATGCTTATTATGTTTTCATTCATTCATTCATTGATTCAACAAGTGTTTATTGAATCACTGTGTGAGGAAGTACTCTACTAGGCACATAATTTGTCTCCCTAACAGTCCTATAAGATTTCATAGGCTATTGATATAATCTACATTTAAATAGGACTGCACAGGTCCAGAGAGCCTAAGGAACTTGCCCAAGGTCGTCTTCACTGTTAGCTGAAATGTTAGTTCTAAACTCCATGCTGGATTTGTGAGTCTTTTTGTTGTTGTTGCTGACTCTGGCCCACTGTGGATTTTCCATATGTATTAGTTCACCTTTCCCTGTAATTGATTATCTTAGAAGAAGTGGCCTCTGAACTCTTATGATCTTGGGATGTCATGTTCCTAATTATCTAAAATCCAGAAGTCCCAATACCTGTTTCCTGATGCAGCCACACCTGAGTTACTTTGGAGGGGAAACTAATGGCTGCCATACTTCTCAAGCTGTGAACACATCTAGGAGCACATCTATGCAATGTCAGCTTTGGGAAAGGATCGTATATTATTTAATAATGATGAAGATGATAATGATAACAGTAAATAATTTCATGGTGAATTACAACTTACAAAAGATTTTACATATATGATTGAAAGTGTAGTCTTTACAACAAAACCTATTGGAAAATGTTATCATTTATCATCCATGTCTCCATTTTACAGACCAGAAAACTGTGAGATAAAGGAATCCTTCCAAGATCAGAGCTCTTAAGTAGAAGGGTCAAGAGTAGAATTCATGCCTATCTGAGGCCAAACTTCATGGCCTTTACAGATACCTGTGGTCTGCCCATTTCCCATTTAACAAATTGTTTTTAAATGTAGCTGGGAATATCAAGGTCCATACTTACTTCCAAAGTTACGAATTAAAAATCTACCCTTCCTATGATCTTTTGGCTTTCCTTTTGATCATGTGTAACTGCATAAAAGTTTTTTTCCCCATGTAAATATGCTCCTAAACACTTAATAATTCAATCAGCTACTGATGAGTGAATAATATTCCTTAATGTTTTCTATAGTTAAATATTGATTTGGAAATTGGGTAGATTTTTTTTAAGGATTCACAAAGTCACAGTTGTATTTTCTAAAGCCAAGCAGGCTATAAAACTAAAGAGGACCAGCAGAAGACTTGGAAATTGAAATGTTACCAACTTTCAGTCAAAGGTGTTCCTCATTGCAAAGGAAAGAAAATGGAAATCCTTTTCTTTAAAAGGGCTGTTTTGTTTGCCCTCTCTTTCATCCAGTTGTGGGCAAGAAAAAGAGCCATAAAATGAAGGACATAGAGTATAAGGAAATGTGTACTAAAGTAATCCTGTTTATGAAAAAAATAAATAAAATATAATCTTTTGGGGAGGCTTTCTTTGCTTCCTGTTCATCTCTTACCTGCCTTCCCTCCCTCCCTGGAGACTTAGTGGGCATGTTAAAGTGTAGATAGGTTTTTACTCATTGAGTTTAGACTTCAGATTGGAAGCATAAAACAGTGCAAAATGGAATTTAGAATCAAGCTTACAAGACTCCTAGAATGTTCCTCCAGCTGCAAGAGGAACTTGGCCAATAGTTGCTACAAATGATTCCCCTCTTCTATTATCATGGAAATCCAAGTTCTTTCACGTTGAAAAAGTGTTCTATATAGAATGAAAGAGAACTGCATCCTAAGTTTTCTGGGCAGCTCTTTGGAATATGACACGGCCAAAAGACAAAACTTTCACCATTAACAATAACAATCCAAAAACATGGTAGACAGTATAATACATTTAAAGAATCTCTGCTTGCCTGGGAGTTGGGTTCCAGTGCCAACTATATAATATAGTCTTCAGAAAACCATGCCTCTCCCTGGAACTCAGTGTCCTCATCTGTAGAATGGGGATATTGGACTAAGATAACTCAGTTCTAAATTGTTGTGACTAAGATGAGCATAATAATATAATAAATAAAATGAAGGTGATTATATCAATATGACTCCAAAGGACATTTTCTCCTGTTATTTATACTCTTTCATCAGGGAAGAGAGAGGAAAATACTAGCATGGTCTGATTTCACTTTTGCAATGTATCACTGATTTTTAAACCCAACTAGGAGAAGACATTTGGTAAATAGGACATAGCATTTGGAAGAATTAATGCACCACCTCCAAATGGGGCCCAGTGCACTTTTTGCCAGTGGGAGCAGCCCCTTTATAACAGTGTCTACAGAACTGGCAATTCCAAACCCAAGCTTTTCAAGCAGCATTCTCTGGAACAAGTCTTTCTAGAGATTAGAGTCAGTTATTGAATTTCTATGGCATAGATTAGAGTAACATTGAGCCCATTTAGAACCAGGGCTTAAATTTACAGTTGCTCTTCACATTCAAACATTTTTAGTGTGTTCACTTTCATACCCTTAAGACTATATCACTTATTGATGTTGCCACCTCCTCTTATCTTATCTTGCCCCATCTTACCTTTCCTTACCTTATCTCATCCTCTAAAGCCGTAACACTAATATTAAAACACCTTCATAACAAAAGGCTTTTGTTCTCAATAGGACCTTTCTGAGTCCTCTTTCCTCTCTACCCTGACGTAAAACGTGCACCTTGGTTCTCTGTTTTTTCCAAGTTCAGCATTTAGATGGAAGCAAGAAAAAAGAAGGAACCAAGCAAACGTTTTGTTGAACATGAGCAGATACACACGTGCACATATACCCAACCCCAAACCAATTAGGAAAGCATGCCACTGTGAATAGTAAGAAAGGCCAGGGGAGTTTATGCCTTTTGTTTAAGCAGGTGCTTGGGAACAAGCAGACATCAGCCAGATTCAAGGCATCGTGTGAAGATCTGGCTTCACTCATCGCTCGTTGTTGAGCACCGGGAGCAAAAATGTAGCAAATAACGCAAAGAAAATCCTTCTAAGAAATCTGGGCCCAGAAACTAATCCAGGCAAGTATGACTTGTGTCTCTGTAGTTTATAAGGGCAGATTGCTTTGGTATTTAATTAGTGAATGGGTGGAATCTGCACATTGAATTTAAGAAGAAAACATTTCACTTTTTAGTCCCTGGGAAGTCATGAGCAGTCCAGAAAAGATATTGAATTGCCCAAAGCAATTCCTCACACCAATCACAACAGTGTAGATGGCATTTCTTGAATACTAGCATGCACCATAATGCAACAGAATGGAGATAGCATTTGGATGAGAGACTTCTATCTGTAAATATGAGTGAGAATTAAAAATTGGCCCTCCTTGCTGAAGATTACCCATCTGAACAGGTGTGTGGCAGGAATCAAAGGGGGGGAGGGCTGTTATTTAGCTTTAAGCTTTCAATTTGTTGGCAAAAAGTGCCTGCCCACACCACTAGCAGTCATATTAAAAATCTACGTGAGTCCACCTATGAATACTTAGCTCTTGTGCCCACAGGAAGCAGGGAGGGCAGAAAGAAAGAAAGGAAGAGCAACTAACATTTATTAAACACCTGCCACATGCCTACACCTACAGCCCTGCTTGAGGAAGATTAGTTTTGGGCTGCCAGACAGGTCACATATGGGCCCTAGAATCAGGGCAAATTATTGTCCTGTTGTTGTCATAGTAGTTCTAAGCTTTACTCAGTGAAGGGGTTAAAACCACAGATACCAGAGCCACTCTCTCTGGACTTAAATTCTGACTCTGCAATTTATTAGCTACATGACCTTGGGAAATTTACTCAACCTCTTTGCCTCATTTTCTCATCCATAAAATGGAGATGGTAACAGCCACACACACACCCCCCCCCCCCCCCCGCCCAGGCATTTGTGAGGATTACAGGACATACTGAGTACAAAATCATAGGACAATACCTCGAATCCAGTAAGTGTTCATAGTTTGTTTTGTTTTGTTTTGCTTTTAACTGTTTCCAGGCATGTTAAACCTACTTCACAAGTTCTCTATTGTCAGTCTTAGAGAAATAATTTTGAGCACCTATTTTTTTCTCAAAAACTATTTCTTGGTAACCAGCGAAGGGATATTTATATCCTTCCTTATTTATTTTTTGCCACACTTGGTTCTTTATTAGGTTGCAGAGAATCATCCTGTAGATTAATAATAGTTCCCTGAATTTTTTTACCGTTTTCTCTGAGTCCCTGTGGCTTTTTAGATCAGGTGAACCACATCTGAACCTCTGCCAGCAGCATGTGGTGACAGTGGCTGGGTATTATCTGAGTTTCAGGCAAGAGGAATATGACTCACAGACACCAAATGGGATGCAATGCCCGAAGTTGCACAGAGTGCTGAGGGTGTTCACCACTGGATACATATCAATCTCATAGCCATCCACACTTGCCATGTCCTGAACCATCACATGTCTAAAACAATAATAATAATAAGGATTGACTTCTATTCTATTTTGTCAAGTGCTGGGTACTATGGTGATAATACGTATCAAGTGGAATGGGAAAAAAGCATCCAGAGGCAGAAGGGAATTTCAAGCATGCAAAATGGGGTTGCTCACATGGAAATTCAGTGGTATCTAACCCCCGTTGTGCCAGCATTATGTAAATACATGGGTAAGAGGAATTTTGTTAAAACATTTCCTAATTATTACAAATTACCATTGCATTTTTAAGATCAAAACTTCCAAGATGTTTTGGGAAAGCCATGCACCTTTGTACTTGTTATCTTAAAGCTAACAATGTTTTCTTGGAACCCAAGCACCTTAAAAACTTTTGATTTGCTCTTGGATTTGTGACTTGAAACCATAAAATATATAGTATTTGGACACAAATGATACATGGTGAAATCTAAAATTATAGTCTGTAAGACATAAAATAGATATTAGAGGTAATGTAGTTTGGTGATCTCCCCACTGTGCTCACTCATTTTTAAGGTGAGGAAACTGAGATTCAGGTTATTTATGCAAGTGAATATCAATTATTAAGTTTTATGATGACTTTTATTCCATAATCGGGTTTCCAGATTCCAAATTCACTGATCTTTTCATTTCATTATATTAAGTTTACGGAATCAAGTAAATTAAAATGTTAACAGGAGCACCCAGGTGGCTCTATCAACTATGCGTCTGCCTTTGGCTCAGGTCATGATCCCAGGGTCCTGGAATCCAGCTCTGAGTTGGGCTCCCTGCTTAACAGGTAGTCTGCTTCTGCCCCTCCTCCTGCTCATGCTCCCTCTTCCTCTCTCTTTCACTCTCTCACAAATAAATAAATAAATAAATAAATAAATAAATAAAATCTTTAAAAAAAGATAAAATAAAATGTTAGCAATAGCGCTAACAACAGCACCGCTTAGGAAATCTTCCCAAGTTTAACATGTCTGGGGCAGCTTTACACATTTCATGTTTATATTTATGATCAATCCAATATTTTATAGATTATTCAAATAATAGTTTCTTTGTAATCCAATTCTCCAAACAATTATATTTGCTTTCAATTCTTTAAAAATAAAATTTAAGTTTTTGAGAAGATCTTTGAACCATAGCCATTATATCTAGACACTTGTGTTTCTGTAAATATTAGAGTCTTTGACAAGCTCCTATAATCACACTTTATATTTCTACCTGGGGAGCCTCCCTGAATCTCATTCCCCAGGAGGGAGAATCTTCCTTCCCTCCCCATCCATGCCAATTAGCTAGCCTCTTTTAACCCATTGGAAAGCTGTTATTAATATCGAAACCAATTCACATGCTTTATTTCTCCATTTCATCTAAGCATTTTCTCAGGGAAGTTGATTTCCATTCACCCCATATGCTCCTTTTCTTCAGGTGATTTCTTTAATAAATAAATTTTTAAAATCATGTCCTTGCCTCTGAGAACTCAAATTTTTAATTTAACTTTCCAAAATAAGCAATGGTAGCAAATAAGAAGCCAACAAAGGGAAATGGTGGCCACATGTCACCCTCTCATGTAACCACATTAGGGAAGCCCACTCTGGCTCTGCTCATCCAACTTGGACTGAAGCGTTAGTGTGGATTATATTTATGTGCGGGTGTCTGTGTGTATGTTTTGTGCCATTTTCACTTTACACAGGTTGAAAGAAATAATTATATGTTTATTCTTTTCAATTTGAAGTTGCTTTAACTATTTTCTGAACTGCATTTTTCATTTTAGTGCCATGTTCACTTTGATAAGAGATCATTCTCCTGTTTTCATATCTCACTGCCAAAAGGGACTCGCTGGTTATCTCTGATTGCAGGCAATTCGAACTTTAAGTAAGCCTGTCTTTATCAACTACTGTTTTAACAGCTGATTAATTAGTGCTGCGGAGATCCAGGGGAGGCCTTTATCTGAAGAGCAGTTCAACCATTAGCAAAGGAAACTTCCTTGTGCACCAGCAGCTCAGATAACAAGGTAAGATAATAGTTCACAGTCCTTCCCTCGCTAATGCAAACAGGAGCACTCCCTCTTATCCCCATACCGCAGCCAGACAGCAATGCTCAGCCAAATTCTCAAAATACCATCATTTTCACTGGAAAAGCTGGTCATTTTTGTGAATATTTTTTAGAATAGAGTCTTGCAAGTACACAGAACAGCCTAGTACTTAGAAGCTCAAATGATATCGTATAGCTATTGGCTACTAACAGGAGGAAGTCAGGCTCCAGAGGATTCGTCTATCATTGCATGGGATGGGGCCAGGCCTCTTGTTAGCTATCTACTCTTGGACAAGCCACTTATTCCCCTGTGACTCAGTTGTCCTATCTGTGAGTTGGAGCTAATAATCGTACCCGGCCTTAGAGTGAGAATTAGGTAAGCCGGTACTTCCAATGTTTTTAGAATTTGTCTGACACATGAAAAGTTCTCGGTAGGTGTTGATGTTATTAATAAGGTATAAGGGTGCAAGTAATTTAGGTTCTTCAAATCCTAACAGAATTAACCAGAGGTAATTAAATATAACCAGAGAGGGTCTTGGGCTTGTGATTGGGCACAGACTGTTAAAACTCATACTACCACCACCACCATCACCATTATGACTTCTGTAAGTAGCAACTGCAATCACTGTCATAAGAGTTACTGTTATTCTAACCACTTTATGTAGATTAATATATTTAACCTCCACAAGCCTACAAAGTAGGTACTACTTTTATTACAATTTTACAGCTGATGGAACTGAAGCCCAGAGAACTGAAATAACCCACCCAAGGTCACACAACTTACAATGCTGAGAGAGATTTGACCCCAAGCAATCTGGCTGCAGACCACTTGCTCTTTACCACTTGCTACTGCAATCATATTCCATCCTACTTGTAGATGCTCAGAGACTTACCCAGGACCCAAAGCTAATAAAGAGATGAGCCAAATCCAAAGCTAGATTTTCCCCAACTGTTTCCCTTGCACTAGGATGCCTCTTCAGTGTAGAAGTTTGGGGAGAAGGAAGTGTTCAGGGTTAAGGCAAGAATAGTGACCCCCCCGGGAACCAGGAATGTGGAGTTGACTCATTTGATTTTCTACCCCGTGGAATTCCCTCAAGAGCTCTGGTTTTTGTTCTGAACCTGTCTCTCCCATCTCTCATTCATATTTGCACCCCAGCTCCTAACATAAGCTTAATATATAGTGAGAAGCAATGGTGTAGCACCTAGGAGGAGGCCAGTACAGGGGAAGGAGATTTTGTAGAAATTAATCAGTTCATGAGAATTGATTTAAATATATATATATATATATATATATATATATATATATATATATATATATTGCTCCTAAGAGATAGAATGTGGTATAACACTTCTAACAGATGAGAACTGAGACTATTTTAAAGCTAACATAGGGAACAGCTCTAGCCAACAGCTTTCAAGAGAAGTAGAATAAGCCAAGCAAATGTTTAGAACGAGAGGTTCATTGCAAAAACAGGCAGTATGCCATTTGTACTTTAGATCATCTTTTTCCTTTACACAATATTAAATGGTCTCTAGAAGTAAGTTTAGCAACACCTTTCTGAATATAAAAACTATAATTAATTTGGGGTGTAAAACATTAAGTCATTTCTGGAGAGCACAGAGTAGTATAAGCCCCAACTTCTTAATTCTTCTATACTCACCTAGGAAATTCTAAACCACTTGACTGCTAAGTTTCTCAAAAGACCCACCTCTGGTCACCTGGGTAGACACATCAAAGGAACTAATTGACCCCTTAGGACATATCTCCAAACTTCAGTCCCTCAACTGAGAAGGAAATGTCACATCAATTGTGGAGGGAAGTTGGCAGGGGGCTGGGAATTAGGACTGGCTACAGGACTTGGGAGACCTTGTTCAGCTATTGTATAAATATTTATAGAGCACCTAATATGGACAAGGCCCTGAGGGATGCAGAGGTGAGTCTCACACAGCTTTTCTCTTCAGGAGTATCCAGTTGCACCATAAATAACAAGAAGGTAGAGGGTGTTAGGTGCCATAAAAGATGTGCAGGGGAAGTGCTAGGGGGACGTTAGGAGTACAGAGAAGGCAATCTGTCCAGGTTGTTGCACTATCATTAACACTTTCTTTCTATGGTTTTTCCTAAGAATGGGAACAGAAAATGCCACATCAGATGAAAATGTTTTCTGAGCAACACCAGGAATAAGTAATTATATTGGTGAAAGTGTATGTGTGTGCCAAAGATGTTTATACCAGCATTGTTTGTAAATACCAAAAAGAGAAAAAAAAAAAGAAAGAAACTTGACTTAGAGGATTTATTTGGTGAGCTCCTATGCAGCTATTAGCAACTATACAGAATAGTATTTAACAAGGGAAAGAAATCATAATATATTGCTAAGGTTTTCATGCTTGAAAATGATTATATATATTATATATGTACATCAGTGCATATATTATATATAAGTTATTTTATATATAATATATACATGTTTTTATGTAATAAAAGTTTCCCAAAAGATCAAATTACTGATGGTTATCCCTGAGTGGCAGACCTATGCATGATTTTTTTTTTCACTGTGATTCTCTCTTTTCCAAGTTTTCTGAGCAAGCATGTATGATTTTCATATCAGTATTAAAAATAAATGAATTTTGATAAAAAGTCGCTATATACATCCTTTCCCAAAATAGCATACTCAGAGCCCACACACTCTGGTCAGTCAACAATAGCATTCCACTAGATTGGTCTCATTTGTTCTTAAGAAACTTCCTGCCCTTGGATTGTCCTGCTCTATTGGCTCTGACATTGACGGAAACTAGACTGGAAAAGCCCTGTTTTGTTGGTTCTGCCTCCATGTAACTTGAGTTTTTAGCAACGAATATTTCTTACTTGGTTCCTCATGGGAATTTCCCCCCTTTATTCTGTTTAAATATTTGTATGTTTATGTCATAGTTGCCAATCTTGTTTCCCCAGACCTTACACCTGTCTTGGGAATAACCAGGGTGTGGATGGTGATGGCCATGGTGTCTGACTATGGCCTCAGCCATAGGGCTGTTCCCAGGATGTTGGGCTCTCAGGTCCCATTGGTGTTTGTCCCAGGCAGCTTGGGTTTCTGGAAGGCATACTAGTAATGACCTACTTTACTTCTGTGACCCTTCCTCCTGCCTCTTCCCCATGCTACTGCCCTTTGCCCTACCTCAACTCCATTGGCCAAGGTGCCAACTATAGGGAATTCTCAGAACTGGCAAGAGGTAGGGGTTACTTGGTTATCTGATCCTTTTTAGCCAACTTTGAACAGTTTGCGGGACCAGCTCCTTGGGCCTATGATCTGTGCACACAGGGTCTCACACTCAGGAGAACCTCATGCTTAGGTTATTCCTCTGCTCTTAAAAATCTTAATTTTCTTTTTTGGAAGGCAGAGTGGAAAGAGCATATTTGAAGGCAGGTAGTCCCATGTTTGAATCTGAGCTGTACCACCTAGCTGTGTGATCAAGTTTCTTGATCTCTGAGTCTTAACTTCCCCATCTATAAAATAGGTATAGAGGCACCTACCCTGAAGAGCTAATGTTAGAGTATAAAGCTTCTAATATATACTAGACAACACATATTTTATTATTAGTTGGATAATCATAGCATCAAGATACTCCTCCCCTCAAATGTTGTCTTGCTCTTGAGTCTACCACTCACTTGATTAAGGAAAATTAAATCGATTTTTCTAGTGTCCAGACTGGCTAGGGTCCACACATTTAGTACAATCTTGGTGCTTCCTTTGAGTTGAAGGACCAGGACTGAGCCATTGGGACTCAGTATGTAGCCTTGATATCCTTCCCATGAAGGTTGGGCTAGTGTTTGTCTCCCCAATTTTTCTGGAGTGCCAACCCAGGGGTTGCCTGAAACTGCCACATTGCCCTCCTTCCTTTCACGGGTGCTAGGGAGTGATTACAAAATTCCTAAAGTTAGTGTTTAGTTCAGTCTTAGCCCCACACTTGCTTTCAGGACACACTTGATCTCAGATCTGCTTTTACTCCATTTTCTGAATCTCAAGCTCCAGTGGCAAGAGTACTTCTTGAACAGTGGCTTACATTTTAATAGAATTTTGTCACTTTCATGCAATGTGAGCCTTGAAACTCTATTCAGAGGGGTCAAAATGATATCATTATTTTCTCAAATGAGAGAATGAATACCAGCAAGATAAAGTGACTTATTCAAGGGTACCCCGCAAGCTGGTGATAAGCCAGGTGTAGGGAGAGTGTAATGTAATGTAATGTAATGTAATTCATTCATTTATTCACTAATTCATCTAATCTCTCTTGGCCTTTGTGCTAGGAAGACACTGGTAACAAAAGCAGACAATGCCCCTAACTTCAGGCAGCTTATCATCTATTTGGGAAACACAGATCTTAAATAAATAATCACAGGAAGAAATGTAAAGTTTCACTTCTGATAAGTGTTAGGAAGAAGAGGCACCCAAGGCCACATTCTGACTGGTCAGGAAGTCCCTCAGTCCAGCTGCTGCTTTGAAAAAAGCAAGATGTAACTCTGTGTTTAGAGATTTTAACTTATTTGTCTGTTCATGTGATACTTTAATATACAAAGCATTTCTGTGAAAGCAAAAGGATTTGTTTCGTTGGGTAGATATAAACAACTTTAGAGTCTTCTTTGCTTTTAGCCATTCTTACCACTAATGTCTCACCAGGGAGTACACTATGGGAAGGCAATCTGAGCCATGTGGATCTACCTAGCAGCAGAGAATTTAGAAGCATTAGGCTGTTTTGATCCTTGGAAACCATCACCATCAGAAAAGTTTGCCATCTAAACCCGCACCCTTTAGAGTACCACACCCCACAGCACCTGCCTCCTGGGGCACAAAAGGGGAAGGTAAACACCCACCAGCATTCACACTCGGTGCTGAGGACCCTCCTTGCTTATTGCCACTCTGACCTTATTCTGCCATTTGTTTATTATTTATTTATAGAAAAAATATTTCTTCATTTATTTATCAAAACGCCTTCCTCGAGACTGAATAGAAATCATGAAGGATGTGAGGTCTCTGGTCCCTGGAGCGTGTTGTAGTCAGACGTTTGCGTTGTAGGCAAACACAAGAATTAGGAAAAGACTCAGGGAAAGAATGAAATGTGCATCAAGTAAGGCGGCTTTGAAGAGAAAGTGACACGTGGGCTGGGACGTGAGGAATAAGATGGAGTTCATCCAGGTAAATTAAAAAAAGACAACTTTTCCAGGCAGAGGGAACACGTGCAGACAGGTACAAGAAAAGAGAAGGGCTGAGAGACAGAGACAAAGTGCACCTGAAATAGCAGTTATTGGTGGCACTTCACAGAAGCCTAAATCAAGTGCCAAGATTGATACCAATTGATTGATGCCAATTAAGATACCTTAATTCAAGGACAAAGTTGCATTTCAGATGTTTTAAATCTCTCTGGGTGTATGCGATTTAATTGATGGCTTCTTTACAAGGACTTGTGACACTGCAACAATCAGAATGTTTCCTCCTATGTGCTTTGCTCCCGTTTATGCATTAAATGGCTTAAATGTTGAAGGCCACTTTCCCCGCCTTTAGCCTATCTTTGTTGCTGTTGTTTTCCTTATACCAACATTGCGCTTTAAATTTGTGGTACTGGCCTTTGAGGCAGAACTTCTGCTCTCTGTCACCACCTTGAGAGGTGGCAAGATGACTCACCATCGCTCTCCTGATTGTCTGAAAGCTGCCTTTCTCTCTGTACAGAGCGATGGCTTCTTTCTCTTGGCCAGGTGAGTGTTCCTTTAATGTGGCCCTGAGAGCGGTCTTATAATCTGAAGGATAAACAGATTACTTGTCAAATTCTCTTTGTCTGTTCCATTGTGACCTACTAACATTTACACTGCTTTGCGGAAACGCGGTAAAAGGGTTGGTTGCCTACATCAACTATTTTCATAGCAGGAAAATGAGATTATGCCACTTTCAGGTGAGGGGTGACACCCCCACGTCAAGGCCATCACCAACCAGAGACAACTGGACTGAATGCTCAGTAGTTATTTGCAACTTAGAATCATTTTAGAAAAATCCCTTGAAAGGATAGATGCATGATGAGACTTTTTTTTTTTTAAATAAAAATCTTTTTCTCTAAAGCTATTGTTTCGGGACTCATTTTTTTCCCTTACTATATTTGGATAAATGTCGAATATGCATTTCTAACAATCCATGATTTTTAAATTGCAAAAGCCATGGGCATGGGGAAATGTTTCTTAGGGATAAAGGAAAGAGTTTTAGAAAATTCTACAATGGCATTGAGAGGTCATATAGTCCACTCCCTCATCTCGGCTTCATTCCCTCTTCTCTAGAAACATCTCCAGCCACAGGGACCCTCTGATGCAGCTCATTACATATTTGGACAGCTCCAGTCATTAGGAAATTCTTCCTAACATGGAACCAAAATTCACCTTTATTTTCTAACTATTGGCTGCACAGCTCATCTGCAAAGGGCAACACAGACACATAC
Organism: Canis aureus; assembly: GCF_053574225.1. NCBI lineage: Eukaryota > Metazoa > Chordata > Mammalia > Carnivora > Canidae > Canis > Canis aureus. The sequence continues at coordinate 19,844,303 of NC_135641.1, read as the reverse complement.
TCAACTGATACACTGTTGAGGAAGGAACAGTGAACTCAATTTCCCCAGGCATCTGGTTTGAATTAGCTATTTCACAAATCCTTTTCTGCTAATTGGCACCAAATTTCTTTATAATTTTTAAAAAATCCACATTTTCACCTAAAAATCAAATATTCCCTCATATCTTAATGTAGAGAATGTTCCAGTGGTTTCTTGTTCTGGTGAGGCAGTTTCTTTCTAATGGCTTTAAGTAGAGAATTAACATTTTTCTGAACGGAGTGATTTGGTTTTTTCTTCCTTTTCATTATAGTACATTGGAATTTTGGAAAATATTTTGACTTAATAGAATGTGCTGGAGTGAACAGTGAAAACCAATGATCTCTGCTACCTGGAGACTGGATGCCACCACAGCTTTGCCCCTTTGTAAAGCCCCACTAGCACAGTCCATTTCTAAAGAACCAGTGATTGCCGATCCAAATAATTGCTGGGCTTAGCTGCCAGATTCATTCAGAAATTGCTGGTATTGTCTTCTGTAAAATGATATGTCCCATGATCTCTCTCTCTCTTTTCAGCAAAACAGAATCCTGGATATAATTTGATCTTCATTAGGAAGAGGGCAGCTGAATCAGATAATAGAAGACCTGAAGAGTTTCAGTAACAGGGGATCAACCTCACATTCCCCACCCAGCTCTGCACCTCCACTAAGGGAGTTGTTTGTAGCTCAAGTTAATTTGGTAGGAACTGAGGAAAGAATATTTTGAGTCCAAGACCTGAGGCTAAGGGCTTTCCCTCCCCATCCCTGAAATCTACCCAAATCTGAGATTTACATCTCACAAAGGGAGATGCCAAGATTGCTTCTTTGCACAAGTAATGCACCTCTCCCGCCTGCCTCCAGGAGCCTACAGGTAGCAATTTGCCACATCCTCTGCATTTGACAGAGGGCTAGGAATTAGAGGAGGTGTTTTGCTCTCCTGTCACTTGTCTCCTCATGCTATAATTATCTGAGTTCCTAGGTGCTGCTGTGATATGTGAAGAAATCCAAAGAAGAAATACAATATGTCTTCATTGTCTTTCATCATTAGCCTTCAATTAAATATTTCTTACCCTGGGCTAAGGTAGCATGGGGTGGAACAAGCCACCGGCTGCAAGCCAGAAGTGGTGAATCTTATTCTCTCTTCCACATACAGGAGCTGTGTGTTTTCAGTCAAATCACTTACCATCTCTGAGGGTTGGTGTTTTCTTCTATAAAACCAGAGGATAGAGGATTATTTCAGAAACTCCTCCTGGGGCTGAGTTTTTTTTTTTTTATTCTATATGTATAATTTATACTCAAATAATGATGAAAAATAGTCCAAACACCAAGTGAATAAATTCGGGTAATCTGATGATGATCAGTAGAGGTTTCCTCTATAAGGTAATTTTGAATTTTGCTTGCCCATTGGCAGCAGCTAATAATGTTAGGGAGGAGGCAGGAATTCAAGCAACATTTTTAATGTAAACATGTATTTTTTTTTAATTGAAAGCAACTCTTAGGAAATGTTTTGAAGCAATGAATGCATTTCACAATCTTTATACTTAAATTCTGAGAAATTTACTTGCTTTAGGAACATATTTATCATATGTAGGTATGCCTAAAAAGTAGTGAGGCTTTTAGTATCCTAAAAGGCACAGCCAGAAAAGTCTCATTGTGTGTCATACATTGTGTCCTCCTTTCCACAGAAATGCTATATTTTGAGAATGGATAGAATTTAACATGTCATTTATTCCTTAGACCCATTCCTTAGATCCTTTTGTCATCTACAGAGAAAGCAAGTGAAAAACAAACAAACAAAATACTTCTACAATTAAATTCAAGTCTTAGGTAATACATCATTTTTTTATTTGAATGGGGCTTTAAAATCTTTAAGGTACTTTTATATAAATTATTTTATTAATAGATTCTTTCATCATCCTCTGTGAAATACAGAAGAGGGTAATATACCATTTTACAAATGAAGAAATGAAAGCCAGGCAGTAAAAGTTAAAAAGGAGAAGGAAACACAACCCCTGTGTCTGGTTAGGATCTGGTATTGAAGCCGGAGTGCCATCAAATGGGATTTCCTTTGGAAGACATGTTCGCATTTAGGGAACATTGCATTAGCCTTGTTTCTCCTGAGATGAAAAGTCATGAAGCAAATCTTAAATGCAAGCTCCTTATGTCTCACATGGCTCCTGCATGATGTCAGGCATCCATGGTCTCTCTGTTTAAAGGGGATATTTTATAAATCTGACTATTACTACCAACTACAGCCTGTGGTATACACATAAGAAGGTGTGATCCAAAGCTCTGAATGGGCTTCTAGAAATTCCACGAAACCAGCCCGGTGGATTTTCTAGGCAGCTGACAGTGACTAACATCATGATGGACTTCCTAAGAGAAGATTCTGTTGTATAAAGTATGTCTTTGAGGCACTAAAATGTCTAAAAACTTTTTTGAGAATGGGTAGTCTTTTCTGCTTGAATTTTGGATTGGCAAATGAATGACATCGTGAAGCATGAGTCTAAGTTGGTTTGGAATCTCTTTCCTATCTCCTAAGATCCCTGGACTTGAGCGGCAAGAAGGTCAGAGTGGCAGTCACATTGTAAGAGCTTGTAAGTATAATCCAACAGCCAGAAGAGACGTCTCATGTCACTCGAGTGACCCCTGCACACCTCCCGCAGGTCACCTTACACTTCCTAGCTTGAGGTCTTTGCAGAATCCATACAAGCTGTGAAATGATTCCTTTCCATGAAGCACTGGAACAAAGAAGCTCACTCTGCTATCTGGTAAGCCTTGCTGAGCTATCTAGAATTGTGGTTGAGCTCCACAGCCTTGGACCTTTTGCAAACAATATCACTTCTTTCAAATGAAGATAATAGCAAGCAAGGCTACTATCATTATTACTTTCCCTCTTACTCTTTTTTTTTTTTTTCCTGTGAATGTTTCAAGGTTTTGGAGGTGGCAAAAAAAAAAAAAAAAAAAAAAAATCCAGGTTTGCAGGTCAGTAGGAACAACTTTGGACAAAACTTCTTCAATAAAGCTTCACACTATTTGATTTAGCCCATTTGAAAGCAATAACTTGCAGAGACAAGTAACATCTTGCAAAACCTGTTGGCTTGGCTGTTCAGCTTTGTCATCTGATTTCTTAAGGAAAATACCAAGTCGTTTTGGATTTTAACACCCTCTATTTCATGGTGCCTTAGTACAGTAAAATATGTCAGAAAACTTAGGTCCAAGTAGAAACCAGTCTTAAAGATTTATTTAGTGAAAGGAGATATAATTCATAGGGCAGAGATGGAAGTACATGAATAGAGTCTGGACTTCACCATGAAATCACTCAGTTTCAGAACCCCTTAAATATCTGTGACTGGGGAAACTTTCAGTTGATTTAATTTCTTGGAATGCATCAAGCTGGTAGGAATTTGTAGTAGAATAATGAATCATAGTCTCAAAGTTAAGAGTGTCTGTAGGTGCCTTCTAGTCCAGCCTCCCATAAAATACAGGAACTTCCATTATAATCTCACAATTTCTGCTTGGACATTGCCTATGATGGAGAGTTTATGCCCTCACAGACAGTTTACCCCATATTCTAATTATTAGAAACTTCTTCCTTGAGCTGGAATTTTCTTATCTTTTAACTCCTGTCCAGTTTTAGTCTTTGGAATATGGTGAAAAAATTAATTCCCTCTTCTACATGACATCACATTTGGAGACAAATATGATAGTAACATTGAGTTTGCTTCTCTTAAATAAATATGCCTCTAAAGTATAAAAAGTTTCCCCTGGGATAGGGCTACCAGAATTTGATAAAAAACAGAACAAAACAAAGTTTAAAAAACTCTTGGGTAATTGGAGACATATTCAATGTTCTTGGGCAGGATTTAATATGTTAAGAATGGCATGTCTCCCTATGGTAATCTGTAAATTCTATGTGATCTCAATAAGTAAATATATAAATTATAAACAATGTGGGTTTTGTTTGTTTGTTTTCTAGAATTATCAAAACATGTTCCACTTACTATGGGCTTGCTATGTCTCAGGCACAAATCTAGCTGTGCCTGTGTATACAGGAGTTTACATTACTGAGACAGATAAAATCACTTACTTGTGGGGTTTACATTCCATTGAGGAAGACAGAAAATACTATCATTTAAGCTTTCAGTGAGATGGAGAAAATATAATAGGGCAGTAAAGTAGAGAATGAGTGGGATCATGGGTGTGTGGGCAGGTGTGTTTAGCTAGGGTAAGTGGGGAAACCTGTTGTAGAAATAGCATTTGAATTAAAACCTTAAGAATGAAAAAGAATCAGCCCTATAACCCACAGGGAGATGAATCCTCTCAATAAAGGGACCAGCAAAAACAAAAGTCCCTGAGGCAGTTCACTGGACTGCAAGGAGGCCAGACTTGCTGGAGGGGAGAGAGTGAGGGAAGGGATGATGAGTGAGTGGTCAGAAAGCCAACGGTCAGGTCCTGTAGAGCCTACACTTCATGGTAAGTGGCTGAATTTCATCAGAAAACTTTAACCTGGTCAGTGACAGGGTCTGATTTGAAAAGATTACCCTGGGGACGCCTGCATGGCTCAGTGGTTGAGCATCTGCCTTTGGCTCAGGGCACAATCCCGAGGTCCTGGGATCGAGTCCCACATCGGGCTTCCCACAGGGAACCTGCTTCTCCCTCTGCCTGTGTCTCTGCCTCTCTCTGTGTGTCTTTCATGAACAAATAAATAAAATCTTAAAAAAAAAAAAAAAAGATTACCCTATTTACTATAAAGAACCAACTGCAGGGGAGTGGGGAAGCAAGACAGGAAACAAGCCAGTTGGGAGCCCAGGACTAAGGATAGAATGAAGGCCTAAGTTTTGGCAGGTAGTGGAGGACATAAGGCCTTGACTTGTATTTTGGAAGTAGTGCTGCTGTCAGATCTTGCTGATGGATTGAATAAGGAGCATGAAGGGAAGAGAGGAGCCAAGGATAGTACCAAATTCACTAATGGGGAGAGGGCAGTGTTGCCATTTGCACCTCTGGTTAAGACTAGGGGAGGAATAAGTGGAAACGGCTCAGGCAATAAGAGTTCTGCCTTGGACATATTGAGCGCACAGTGTCTATCAGACATCCAAGCAGAGATTGTGTGTGACCACAAAACAGAGAACTGAAGCTCAGAGGAGAGACTGACATTGAAGGAGTAAGGTATTAAAAGCTGTAGGACTGGATAAGATCAAGTAGATGGAGGAAACGAGGAAAGAGCAGAGCATGGGAAGAGAAGGAAGGAGAGGTGAGGGAAGGAGAGAGGAAAAGAGGTGAGACGAGGGGGAAAGGGAAGGAGAGGTCTGAAGTGTTCTAATGCACGGAGGTTAAATGAAAGAAATTTGATAGTAGAGGATACTTGGAGAATGACTGGTGAGGTTGAAAGAAATGCAGAAGAATGTGCTGGCCCCAAAGTCACGGAAGGAAATGTATTAACAAGGAATAATTTCTTGTGTCAGATGATATGGAGAGTCAAGTAGAATGAGAACAGAGAACTGACCATGGGTTTACCAAATGAAAGACATCAGTGACCTTGATAAAAACTGCTTCAGAGGAGTGGTGGAGAGGAAAGCCTATGGGAGTGGTTGAGGAAGAGCTGGCACATGAGAGCAGAGACAGCTCAAGGATTCCTGCTGAAAGGTAAATAGATATGGGGCACAAGCACTGGGAAACAGAGTCAAGAGTTTTTTATTTTCTTTCCTCTCTTCCTTCCCTCTTTCCTTCCTTTCTTTTTATTTTCTTTCCTTCCTTCATTACTTTTTTTGTGAAGGGGTAATTTTTTTCCCTAAGATTTTATTTTATTCATTCATGAGGGAGAGAGAGAGAGGGAGAGAGAGCGAGAGGCAGAGACACAGGCAGAGGGAGAAGCAGGCTCCATGCAAGGAGCCCGACGCAGGACTCGATCCCGGGTCTCCAGGATCATGCCCTGGGCTGAAGGCAGTGCTCAACCGCTGAGCCACCCAGGCCTCCCCAAACTGGATATTCTTGTAAGGGTGTACAATGAATAGTCAAAAGTGTTTATTGCAGCATTATTTACAATAAAAAAGTGGAAACAACCTAAATATTTATCAAGGGAACATCATTAAATATACGATGATAGTCAAGAGAATTATTAATCAACTGATACATTCATGTTATAGAATATTATGCAACAATGGGTGTGATATATGGATAATATGAAAATATAACCAAGCATTTTTAAGTAAAACATCTCAAACTATATAAACTTGATCCCATGCTTACTTAAAGAAATATAGTAGCCTGTGTTAGTACACAAATAGAAAAACTCTGGAGTGGGTACATTGAATTATTTACATTAGTTTTCTCTATGGAATGAGATTCAGATGTTGGAATGATGGTGGGAAGACTTAAATTTTACTTTACACCTGTCACTGTCAGGGTATTTGCTATTTTATTTTATTTTATTTTATTTTATTTTATTTTATTTATTTTATTTTATTTTATTTCTATGGGAATCCATTACTTCTATAAGAAAACTAGTTAATTTAAAAATTATATCTAGATCCAAGCACTATAATCCAGATATTGTCTAACATGTGCAGAAGGCAGTTTGTGGCTAATATTTCCTTTGATCTGGTCACTCTCTTACTATCTTTCAGTGGAAGCTCTGGTCTTTCTTCAAGTCTTGATCTTCACTAGATGATTTTAGTTTATTTCATCTCCACTCAAATGATAGGATCCAAGACCTATCCACAGTCTAGGTGCCCACCAGCAGAGACACTTTGATTTATTCAACTTTAAAAAAAATTGACCGTATTTTTTAAAAGATGGTTAGATCCAAACACAATATTGCAGATCATATCCAAGTGAAAAGGAGAATGGAAATATCACCTGCTTTATTGTGGACACTATATTGCTCATAATGCAAACTGAGCTGCTTTCTATCTTTCTATTTAGGGAAACTATGACATACTGTTAACTTACTAAATTTAAAGTCAACCAAAATCTCCAATATTTTGGACACCCTCTATTATGTTATATCAGTACAGGTGTTTTTAAAACTCAAGTTGAGCACCTGGTGGCTCAGTGCATTGAGTATCCAGCTCTTGATTTTGGCTCAGGTCATGATCTCAGGATCCCAGATCCAGCCCCATGTTGAGCCCCCCACTGAGCCCTGTGATGGGCTCTGCACTCAATGGGTGGTCTGCTTAAGGATTCTGTCCCTTTGCCCCTCCCTCTGCTAATGCTCTATTTCTAAAATTAATAAATCTTAAAAATTGGTAAGTTTCATATTTATTCCTAATAAATTGAATTAGTTCTTCCCAACAATATATGCTCTCAAGACATTTTTGAATCTGTGACATGGAACCTTACTTCATTGCCATTCTATTTGCATTCATTTGAATGTCTTGGATAAGGTGGTTCACCCAGTCATAAAACCACTTCTTGAGATCCTACAATGTTCAAGGAACACTTGTTAAATAATTCAGATTGTAAGTCTTTCTGTCAGTGCGAATGGAGCCAGATATGTCTCTGTGCCTACTGAGAAATAAAGATGAACTGGTATTTACAGAACCTTCACCTAGCAGAGATCATGATTTTGCATGTTCATTCATTTTGCACAATTTTAAATTGACCTTTAACTTTGTCCATGTTTTCAGGCTTCTTAAAAATGGATTTTTTCAACTGTTATAAAGTTTTAGAGCTTTAAAAAATGGATTCTCTGGCTCAAAAATCAGTTCTTTATGTAAACCATTTAAATGTGATGGAAAAAATCATTTTATAAATATTCCCTGAACAAAATTGGAACTCAAGAGCTTGCTAATTGCAGTTAAGACTTGTGTGCTCAACAGGAATATAGCGCTATTCTATTAAGGGCCATTCAATTAGCAATTTAACCATAAACAGATGCTATGAGGAAAGTTTTAGGTTATGTCTTCCAAAGTGTCTTTTTTAAAAAGCAGAACTGCAACTCTCAATAGTATTAGTTGATTTACTGAGAATTTCAAAGACAAAAAACTAATCAGGAAGGAAAAAGGATAGCTGAAACAAAAATGATTACCAAATATGAGTGTGTATGTATTTGTATAAATATATATTTCCAGTTTCCTAAAGAATTCTACCCCTTGTCAGTGGGATTTTTAGGATTTTTTTATGGATGGGGGAGGGGCAAAGGAGAGGGAGAAAGAGAATACCAAGCAGACTCCAAGCCCAGGTATGGGGCCTGGGGAGCATCTCGATCTCGCAATCCTAAGATCATAACTTGAGCTGAAATCAAGAGTTGGGCACTTAACCAACTGAACCACCCAGGCACCCCTAGAACTTTTCTTTGAGGAAGCTTAAACAAAGAACAGACCCTCAGTGGGTCACATTCATTTTCTGTCTTAGCTCTAAGTCCACTTTTTTCTCCATTTCCTCATTCCAGGTACCTTGAACTTCTATCATCTCCTTCTCTAGCTCCTCTTCTCTCTATCCCACAATAAAACCCTACCCAAATAAAACAGTTGCTATCAGTCACTCACACTTTAGTATGAATTTTCAGCATTTTTCTTCTCCAAAATATTATTTAAGCTATTAATAGTAATTATAGAATGAAGTTCATTACCCTTATCAATAGATTCCAAACAGAATTATTCTAGAGCTAGAATCTCCCCCAAAAGCTTACTCTTTTGTTAGCACTAACAGTGCTTGGTCAATCAGCTTTAAAGGTATTTTGCTTAGGTGTCTGGAGCCATGATAACGGTTAGTATACACACTATAAATTTATTTAACAAAAGAGAGTTAAAAAGAAAGAAATTGAGATTTAACAATCTTTCCTGGGAAATGTTGCCAAGAGAGTGGAAAGAAAGACACAAAGATCCTTAGGAAGAACATCTTTTCAAGTAGGATTTAAAAGTAAGAAAGCTGAAAGGAACATCAGAAATCACCATGCCAAACATTTTCATTTCATTAACCACAAAACTAAGGCCAGAGAGGTTGACTACTTGCTCGTTGACATACGGCTGTTAGCGGCAGAAATGAGACCAGGATTCAAATCTCCACATTGATTTTTAGTTTGCTCATTCATTCATTCATTCATTCATCAAATTCTCATGGAGAGTCTCCTAAGCCCCAGGCTGTCTTTGCAGTTATGGGATGCAGTCACGGATAAAGATCCTATGTGAGTGTCACTGTAGATCACTTTGTCATAGCTGTGGGTCAAGAGCTGGTCCCCAGATCACTGCACAAGAACCTGATTGACCTGCAGGGCATGGCAATGAACAAACTTCCCTGATTAATTACAATCAGCAGAGTATTTAGTGAGAGCTTAGCAGGAGCTGACATAAGTGCTTTCTCACCATAGATTTCAGGGGAATTTCAATCCATGTGTTTCTGACTCACCAAGGGCCTATAGGGCTGTTAGGAAAGGAAGACTGGATATCCAAGATCTTTCTATCATAGCTATGACTTGAAAGGGTAAAGATCCTCACATTCTACCAATAAATAAATAGAATCATAATAGACTCTCTTTAAAATTCAAATATATCACATTTTCGCCAGGACCAGTTTGGTCTTCCAACTTTGCAAAGAATGATCAGAGTACTATTATACAATACCATATTATATTTGGTAAAAAGTATGAAGAAAAAACTTCCCTCCTGCCAGATGTACCTAACTTCAGCTACATGAGGATTCTAAAACAGATACATATATTACAGAAGAAAGACTAGATTTTTCCCAGCAGCTTCTTTTGTTAGGCATTGAAATTGGTGATTTGCATGTTTAAATAACATAATTTAATCTCCCTCTAATACCACAGAAGGAGTTAGGGTTTTGGATTTAGGGACGAAGGCTTAGATCCCTGCCCTGACATTAATTACGTGTGTTCTCAGTAATGCACATGTCTAAGCCCCACTTTATCTGTAAATTGGGGGGCAGTAGCACCCCCTCTCAAGCTTGTGGTGAGAATTGCACATGTTCGTGATTGTTTGAGAGAGGGCCAAGCCCCATGCCTGGTATGTGGTATCTATTTAGAAAACATTAATTCTTCCTTTCCTTATCCCCTTTCTTTCAAACTGTTTATTTCCACCTGGTTCCAGAAGGTTCACCTCACAATCCGACTTAGATTTCCTTTTCCTGCCTCGACCTTACACAAAGTTCAAGGCCCTCATGTTCCAGGAAGCTGGGCCTGGCCAGCCCAACCTATTCTCCAGGCTGCCAGCTTTGTGCTCACTCCTCGTCCTCCTTAGATCGATGTGCCTATCATTACAATCTGTAAGAGCTTACTACATATGTCCTAACAGAAACTGGATTCACAAGAGAGCCTCTTCCAGTGACTTGAAGTGACTTAGCCACAGTCACTGTTAAGGGAGGACCATGCATGCAAATGTCCACCCTATATTATTACAAAAGGGAAAGCAAATTGCAAGACAGTGTGCTCACTGTCTGAGTTGTAAGATGTCTGTCTAATCTATGTGTTTGTACATGTGAAGAAAAAAATTGGGGATTGCTAAACACATGAAAATGAGCAGTGCTTGTTTTTAGTGAGTAGGGTTGGAAGGTAAAGAATAAATAGGGGATTTTACTTTTTACTTAACTGAACTGGTTGTGTTATTTTGATTTTTTTTACAAAAATTATTTATGCAACAAAAATATATTTCAAAAACTACAATGAAAAAAATGTGTATTCAGTTTTAAAGATCTGCGATTAGTGTTTGAAATGTTTTTAAGACAGGTAACAGAATGATTTAGTCTCTTGTTAACAGTTTCTAGTGATAGAATAATCTTGCCATGTGGCTAATTGTGTGCAGAGAGATCTTTTTTCAGATTATTTGATAAACACAATCTGAACGCATATCAATTAAGTTTGGAAGTGACCATTAGCATTACAACTCCTGCCAAGTGGAACCTATACTTGAATTTGATTACAGGTAATTCACAAGCCAGAAAATATATAAAAGTGGGACAAAGTATTTCTCAGAAGGTACCACATTCAAAGTGAAAATAAAGCATCTTCATATTCATGTTCAACACATTCTTACAAAATACATACTATGCATCCTCTCACGTGCTGCACATTTTTACTTATGTATTTCTTATTTGGTTCCCAAAACTTTCTTTTCTGCTTATTTGACTCACAGACTTGTGCTTGGTATCACACTGCTGGTGAAGATACTCTGACTCATGACTTCCCAAGAATACACGGGGGAGTCACAGGGGCTTCTACTATCAACAGTACGCTTTTCCCTTGGGCTGTGGCATGCACCATTTGTCTACTACCATTGTAGGCATCCTTCTTAAGTGCCTATTTGCATTCATCTGGAGCAACCCCATAGAATTTTAGAAAACAAAATAATCCAATTATTACTGAAATCTTTCTCCTGTGTCACCATAGCCAGTATAAAACTGGTTACTGACAACTCAGAGACAATAATGACTGCCGTGTCCTCTTCAGTAAGCTCTTTGACTTAAATTAGAATTTCACTATACTTCTTTGTAGTTAAACAAAGCCTGCATCTTATTGTAAGTAATAGAACTTATTTATACTTGATATCCTTTGAAAAGTGGTGGCACTTCAGCAACTCAAGCATAAAGTCTTCCCTAATTCTTCCAGATGAAGTGACACATCATTATCAGATAACAGCATTGTTAATATTTAAGTATTGGCATAAATCTATCTGTTCATTTCCAAGACTGTTTGAGATCCACCAGGGGAGATAAATCTGTGTCTCTTGATTCCACTTCTCAGTGTTTGGAGGACATGTATAGTACCAAAAGGATCACCCAGGTACCAGATCCTGCACGACCTGTTTGTTTTCTGTAGGTCCATGATGAGTTTGCAGTTATGCGTGACTTTTCTCATTATCAAGCTTTTGGCCAGCATTTCTTGCTCATCATTCTTCACTCTTGTCTTTGCACTTTGGGTGAGTCATCACCATATCACCACCGAAGTTTCCTGGGGTGAAACTCTGGATCTCTTTTTTCTAGCATCCCAGACAATCCTATTGTGTGAGTCTACCTTTAATTATGTTGTTGGGTGTTTTTTTGTTCATTTGCTTGCTTTTTACTAATTTGGAGATACCTGTGTATGTCAGCCCTAAGTCCGGATGTAAACTGTTTTCTTTTAGGTAAAGTCCGGCCTATAAGAAAGTCTTAACCTCAGGAAAATGGTTAACAAACTTCACATGTGATCTTTAAGTCGTGTTCACCCCACCCCCACCCCCAGCACACACATTCTACCGCTAGTGGTTCATATCCTTGACCTAACCCATATGCAACATTGAACAAGTCATTCCCTTTCTCTAGGTCTCCATTTCCTTCTCCATGAGATGAAAGTGAAAGCCTATCAGGAGCATGCATGGAAGGTGTCATGAGTTGAACACCAAACACTTTCCCAATGAACCTGGATATGCTTAGAAGATCCTCAATATGGGCAGCCCAGGTGGCTCAGCGATTTAGCGCTGCCTTCAGCCCAGGGCGTGATCCTGGAGACCCGGGATCAAGTCCCAAGTCGGGCTCCCTGCATGGAGCCTGCTTCTCCCTCTTCCTGCGTCTCTACCTCTCTCTGTGTGTCTCTCATGAATAAATAAATAAAATCTTAAAAAAAAAAAAGAAGATCCTCAATACAATATCCTCCATATACACAAGTAGATGAGAGATCATTAAAATAACTTTCAGGGATACTCTCCCTTCTCAATACCTCTCTGTCTGAGTTAGAATCTTTTAGAGGATATTTGGGTTTCAGATGTCAGGTTTCTAGAGGAGAATAAAAGGAACACCAATGACTGGCACACTTAGAACGTTTCTCTAATGGCCTAAACTTGTGCCAGTTATCTTGGTGGAATTTGCAAAGTTTGGTGAGTTTGATGACATTTTTATAAGACTGACCTGGAAATCTTGTATTTAAATGTTGCTTGGACTGAGGTACTTACCTTGCTATCTTAGTGCAAAGATGAGAGATGATCTTTAAATATTTTATTAATTTTGTGAAACATTATAGTACTAACCAAGTGCCATGCTCTCTTCTAAGCACATTTCAATTATTAAATCATTTAATCATCACAATAACCTTAGGATGGAGGTGCCATTAAAACCCTTATCTTACAGATGATGAAACCAAGGCTCAGACTGGTTAAGCAACTTACCCATGGTCACACAGCTGGTCAAGGGTAGAACTGAGATTTAAACCCCTCTTTCCACACTTGGATGAATTCCCAATCACTGCACTCCTCTCTGTCATTGAGCTGTGGAAACTCTATGAGGCCTGATCTATTTGGGCGGGGCGGCATTCTTGACTAGGGAAGAGGTTGCTCTTAACCACTACTACTCATACCAGAGTAATAACGCTGTAAGAATCAAATTATATAATACATACAAAGGATCTGGCACACTGAGTAGTAGTATTTAATCCATGCTCCTGCTTTCCACTATGCATTTCCCTATCAGGAAGACTGCAAATATGCGAACCCAATAGAAAAATCAAGAAAGCATGTTCTCTGTACATAGAAGATATTTTTAATACTGCATCTGAAGTAAATTTTTATTAAAAGTGCCAAAGTTGAAATTGAGTAAACAAATACAACCAATGATTTGAAGACGGCAAAAAATGAAGAGAAATCATTCATCAGGAAAATTGAATGAGATACTTTACATTTATTCTAGAATACTTTCTAAAGCCATCGGTTTACTGACTTTGCTATATAAGAGATGGAACTTCTTACTCCTACCCACCTTCTCATGGCTCCCTTGCCATAGAGACATAGAGACACAGAGATTTCTTTTTATTTGACCTGATAAGATATTTATCAAGGGTCTTCTCACTTCAAAACACTATTCCATTCATCCCTTTCTTGAAAGGCAGCACTGAGGTTCTAAGAGTTCAGAGGGTCTCCTGACAACTAGGGAAGTTTCTCCTGAATTCATTCTAGCCACGCTTTTCACTCAAAGCTGTTGAAGGTATTTAGGAGTTCACTCCATGGATGGTATCATCCATTGATTGGGATTCCTTTGTAAGTGGTCCTACTGAGCATAGGACATCTTAATAATGTGATTTCAACATGAAAGAGTCAAAGAAAAATTTACAGAGGAGTCTTGAGCAAGAGTAAGATTTTGAATGAGGGGATAAATCTGAATTGTAAAGGATGAGCATGTGCAAGGCTGGGAAAACTGGAGTGGGGAGTGAAAATGGGAACAAGGCTTTATCCTCATGGGGAAGCTTCATTGTTATTCTGTCGGCATGATGCTGTATCAGTTAAGTTTGTTTTGGTTGCAAGTGACAGAAAAACCAATTCAAACTAGTTTAAGTGGGGGACAAGGGTAAGGAAATAAAGGTTGTGGGTGCCATTGACTTATGTAACTGCAAAGTCCACACAGCTGCTGGGTTTGGAGTTTGCACGTACCCTAGGATTCCCCCTCTTAGCCATGTAAATATGCTTTCTGTTGGTCAAGCCTCTAATTTTGAAATTATGAAATCGTCTTGGAGGCTGACTTGAGACTGGATTACAGATGGAAAATTAGAAACTCAGCTATCTGAAAGGGCAACTCTTGCTCTGGTTCAAAAAATGACAAAGGTTGTACTCTGGCAGAGGTAGTAGGTAAGAAGAGGACATTAAGGAAGTCTAGAGACCGAACATCAGGGGTGCAGAGAGGGAGGGGCCTAAAATGGTTGTTATAAGCTGCCTTGGGTAACTGGAAAAAATTTGAGCCTTTCATCAATATAGAGATATAAGAGGTTTAATAGGAAAAGATAGATAAACTTGGTTTTGCATTAGCGCTGGGGCATTCAGATATAGACTTCTAGTAGCTCATCTTGAGCTCTGAAAACCTCTCTAGGCTGCAGATATGGATTTGGGGCTCCTCAGAGTGTCTGGGCCACCAAATAATAACAGCATTCAAAGGTTTTGGAAGAGAAGGGGGAAAGGTCTGCAAAGAAATCCAAAAGGAGTACAAGAACCAAAAGACAGTTTCCACAAAAAAAAAAAAAAAAAAAAAAAAAGGAAGAGCAGGAAAAGTGTGAAATCCTAGATGAAATCATTAAAATGAGATATTAATAATGTCCATAGGATGCAGCAAACCAAAAAGTCACTATCAAACCAGGTCAGTTGTGGAATCCATGCCTACAACCACTGGGTATTGAAAAGAAGCACAAGCGCTGATTAAATCAAGAAAATCAGCATATTTATTGCTCACCTGCTAGGTGAAAGACACCACACCAAGCAAATGGAGAAACAATAAAAATCACGCCACCATTCCTGAGCACTAAGAGCACAAATTCGTTATTTTATGTTTAATTTGAATTCAATCTGGCATTATAACTTAATTTGAAACATGAGCTGAATTTATTCAGAGGGGTTAAGCTTTCTAAAAAGGGAAGGTGGTTTATATACCAAAGTGTGTAATCAAGATCAGAGGATTTTGTTGTTGTTTTTTTTTTTTAAAAAAAAAATCAATCACATATGATTGTGCTCATCAAAATTACTCCTCGTTATTTCTGTTCAAGCCCTAATACGTATTGCAACTCTATCCTATTTCTGGAGTACTCTTGCCACGAGAACAGCTTCCACCTCTTCCTGTTCAGTGGCTTGCTACAGAGGAGGTTTTCCTCAATAGCCGCTGCCACTTAGCGACTCCAGTGCCCCACGCCCTTGAAAGCACTTCTTGAGTTTCTTCCTCTATTCCCTCTTCCTTTGAATCAAGCATACTAATGGCATCTATCTGAAAGATGGTCACTTCACCCTGCTTGTCTGTCTTTTAGCTCCTGGACTCCCAGTGTTTCATATTAATCTCTCTTGTAATGCAATATGACTTTGGGGCTTTACTGCAGCCGTTCCCAGGTTTCCAGGAGGAAGTGAAAAGACTAGCACTGACAATGGCAGTGGAGTCCATAATTCTCATGACCTTGGAGGGACTGGCTTAAATTGTAGAGCTGGCCCTATAAATGTTTGCGCAGATTTGTGATCCAGCCCTGACCACGGGGATTCCTCATCCATATCCATGGACATCCTTTAGCCTTTTCTTTCCTTTTTGTAGATGACAGACCTTTTTCTCTAAATTTGCAAACTTTCACATACTGCCAGTAGGAACATCGAGACCAAATCAAAACTTTCTGTGCCTTGCATTAACCACTGTACTGAAATGGGACTCACCTCTTGTCCTTTTCATCCCACAATTCTGGCTGGGTAAACTCTCACAGCATTTTCCTTGCTCCTACCAGCATTTTCCTTCTCGTTTTTTCTCCTAGCGATGGAACATACATAACACCACTGAAAGGCAAACAGAAAGGAATTCCGAAGTATCTGCTGTTTTGCACCCTCCCTGCCTCCGTGCCCCTCCATTGGTGTAGGCCATCAATGGCCGGTTGTTTCTGTGTAGTGTGTGTGTGTGATTGGCACTCCCTGCAATTACCCTTTCCACAGCCTCTGCCCCCGAGCAGTGCGGCTTCTTGGGTTACTGATGGCCTCACAACAAACCTGACTTTGTTCTTTTAACCATCTTCTCTCAATGCCATCTCATTAAAGTATATTGCCAGTGAAAGCAGCCTTGACAAATGTCTTTCCACTTGTAACCTGGTCTGAAACTGCCTAACTCTTCTTGTTGAATGGGCTAAATATTCCAAAATAATTTAGTAGGGAAATGAAAAACACCAGTTCATGGTGTCACCTATATGTTTAAGAAGTTGTGGTAAGCCCGGACCACTAGCCTTTTAAAGAATTGTCCAGTTTGAATAATGAGACAAGCATAACTTCATTTTGTGTCCTTTGGTCTTAAGCATCAATTATGATAGAATACAAGACCCAGGCAACAAGAGAAACAATGGGGGACTGAGAAGTACAGGGGCAATGGGGACTCCACATGTTGAGTCTCTTGTGGGAATCTTTGGGAACTAAAGCTTTTTCTAGAAATTCTTATTAAAAAGTGGTAAAATGTTCTGCGTCTAGATGGAAAGCTGTCAATAAAGGTTTGTTAATGTAAAAATAATTGCACTACTTATGAATTCAAATAGAGTAAACAATATCACTGAAGGCAAGATGTAGCCCATCTCCTGTCATGTGGTTCCTTTCCCAGCCCCTGGTTTATTCTCTTAAGAATAAACAATGATGTAGAAGTAGAGGAGAGGAGTGGAATTGGCACTTCCCAATTTGGAACACGATTCTGCTCCCGGTTCTTGGGAGACAATGAGTGTTTCCTCTGGATTCTTCTACTTTATATGTGGTTGTCCTATTACATTCCTGCCTCTGAAGGGATATGCTTCCTCAAAAGGAGGAAAGAATAGAAATAATACTAAAATAAAAAATATGTATATAAAGGAGAAAGAGTTTAAGGGACCAACTCCTTGTCCTAAATATCAACTACTTTACCTGTTAATTAATTTATTTGTAAATACGATGCAGTGAAGTGGCTAAAAGTATCCACTTGGGTCCAAACCTCTTGAACATAAACTTCAGTTCCACCACTTTATTGCTCTTTGACTTAGGTGGCAAGGCCAAAGCACATTATTTAGCCTCCCCATGCCTCAGCTGCCATATCCTTAAGTGGAATTGTGGATTAATTGGCATAGCCTGTATGGTCAAATGGCTAAGATAATACTTGGGACTTAGTGAGCCCCCATTGACTATTGGGATTATTATTCCTGTATAAGAGCTAAATTTCTAAAAATTACCATATTTTTGCCCTAAAGAAACCTTATGTGGGTACCTATAACATTTGTTTAAAAACAAACAAACAAACAAAAAAACCTCATGTACTCTTAAATCACCTAAAAGGAACTGATGCAAAATGTGACAGAAAGGAAGTGACTGATATGAATGCTCTGCAAATAGATAAACTGTTTGGGCTTACGAACTGCGCTAGTATTGACATAGATCCAATCTCAGCTTTCCAAAGAATTAGAACCTGGTATTAGTTACTCCAACCCACTTGAATCTGTAAGATGACCCAGATGAATTCCTACTATTTGAATCATGAATGACAGCAAAGCAATTTCACATACTTATACTTCTTGCCCCTGCATCCCTATAACATACATATTTTTTATTTTACAGACTTGGAAGTTGACACATAGAAAGTAAGTTGTTGGCTCAGACCAACATTACCACATCTGCTAAAAGTCATAAGTATCCATGTCTTGATTGTGAAGATCATGTTTTGGTGTCAATACAGGACTCACTCAGATGACCTCTCCACTGACAAATAAATAAATAAAAGTACAGGTAAAAAGTGTCATTGTATCTCACATGAATAGGCCTGAGTGAAGCTCAGAAAGATAAGTGACTGGTTATACACGCAGCAACAGGGCCACCATGATTCAAACCATGAGCATATTGGCATGAGGTCCCTGCTGTTTCCACAGCTTTATGGGCCCTTTTCTTTTTGATGACTTCCACTCATGGTTTTCTGGGTACTAGGGATGTGATAGAAACAGCAGTGGTAAAATACCAATATTTTCCAACATGAACAAATAATTTGAAGCTTCTACAAGAAGATGCAGTTGAACTTAAAGACTTGATATGAGCAATGCTCTTGGTACACTTTGTTGTTTTCATAAATGGTCACGTGTTTGCCCTAAGATGTAGCTCTTAACGTTTAAAATCAAACATGCATTGTAAAGACCCATAAACTCAGAGGATTAAATAGCTCCTATAAATAAGAAATGCTTACATTTCAAGTACTCTACAAGCCTTACTTACATTCAAAATGAACAGTCAGTCACGAATTCAACAGGGAAGGGGAGGCATGCAAGTTCTTTGGAAAGCTGGGAAAGACGTCACCATGGATGCCTCAAGCTCCCACCAGAGGCCAGGTAAGAGCAGGTGTTCTGGATCAGACAGGTCCAGTTTCAACAGAGTGTGGAAGCTACTTTGTCTTTCTCTGTTTCCTCATCTGTGAAATGGAATGGTAATGCCTAGATGTTTCTGAGAGTTAGGCGGCATCACTTGCCTGGCACATGGCAGTCACGTGTTGAAGGCTGTTTGCCCATGGTTCCTTCTACTGCACTAGCCTCGGTTTTTTCAAAAGACTACCTTGAAAATGTACTATTTTCCAAAGTGTGATTTCCCACAAAGAAAGACACAACTAGGATCATTTATCTTTTATCTCTCCTTCCCGATTCATCTTTGTCCAAGCTTTGCCTATGTGGCCAGGCCCACTTGCCTCAACTCCCTGTATCCAGAGGTAGTCTTAAGCATGTAGAACTTGATCATTGATCATTGCCGTGGGGTTGGCTGTCTGCCGCTCACTCGAACTGTCAACATCCAGATGCTGAACACTCACCTATTTATAATCAGGCCCCCTGACTCCACGAGAGAAAGCCTGTCTGCTGGCCTTCTCCATGGTCTGGAGACGCTGCTCCAGATCATTCCAGGTGGCTTGAATTCGGGGGAGCAGAAGGAAGGGTGCAGTGAGATGTGAGGATAGTTATTGCTCCAACTTTGAAATGGCCACAAAGCAGAATGGTAACAAAAATCAAAATCACAAACACTAATGAGGCTCCCTAGTTGGTGCCAGCTCTATTCCTGTCACCACCCTCCACAGCCCAGAAAAGAGTGGAGGATTATAGGTTTGGTGGAATCCTTGGGGCACATTCAAAGAGTTTGAGGTTTTGTTTGAAAGTCTGTTTGCAGACAGTAAAAATGGATTAAATTGCCTCTCCAACACAAAGAAATGCCAGGTCTCAGTAGAGGTAAGACACCAGAGACTTAAAGTGCCACTAGAAGCAAAATAATGAAAAGAGCCCAGATGCTGGACCATCTTTGCAGCCAACACTATATACCTTGTGTTTAAGAGTATCTACATTCATTGTCATGGAAGGAACTGAAGAAGTGATGCATTTAATAACATGTCTTTTCTTCTTGAGAGGAAATGGGTTATTTAAGGACCCTGGTGTATATTACACGTTCCCTTTTTTTAAAGTACAACAGAACGCTGTTTCTTCTGTTTTACATCCCATTGCTACTCCCTTATATTCTTTGCATGTATAACTTCTAGAAGCAATGTGGGTGGGTCAGAAATGCCATTGGGGCCCCAAAATTACACAAAGAATAAAGATGTGACTTTTTAATTGCTTAAATTACAACATTTCAGATCATTCTAAAAAATTAAAGATTTCTTTTTTTTTACTTTTATGCATGTTGAAAACATCAGATTATATATTGAGAGGAACATTGGGGAAAATCGTATGGCTATACCAAGATCATGCTAATAAAAAAGAACCATGTATTTGGAAAGATATCGATGGTTATCCAAGCTTTGAAGCAGTGACACTTTTGACTGATACTATCTACTAGAGAGATTTAACTATGTGAGTATTTGTTTTTCTTTGAATGACCTAAATCATCATTAATCCCACACAAGTAGATTAGTTGCTCTTTCCAAGGCTGAATTAATACTCTCAAAACTAGTAAGTCAATGTGTATAATGTGCATTGTGTATATATTCTGTTATATATATTTTTTCATATTTGCTTTTCTTTGTGTGTGTGTGTGTGTGTGAGTGTGTGTGTGTGTGTACCTGTGCCTATGAGTTTATGGGCAGTCTGCTTTGTGGCAGACATTGTGTTGGGCATGAGGGGAAGGGACATGGTCAGTGCCTGCCCTCAGGCAGAGCACTGTTCCTAACATCCCAGCAGCCTGAGCATGTGCTGTGGGAGCACAGTGAGCCTTCAGCCATGGAGAAGACACAAAGCTTGAAAGGTAAGAGAAAACTTAACGGAGGAGTGGGCACTTAAATTGGGCTCTGAAGGAATCTTAGGAGGTATTTTGAGAATACTTTTCTCTTTATCATAAAGTACATCATGTTCATTTTTAAAATTAATAAGCTTTATTTTTTAGAGTAGTTTCAGCTCTACAGAAAATTGAGCAGATGGAACAGAGAGTTCTCACATAACTCCTCCCTCCCCATGCAGTTTCCCCTATTATTAACAGCTTGCATTAATATGGTACATTTGTTATAATTAATGAATCAGTATTAGTGTATCATTATTATTAACTAAAGGCAATAGTTTACATTTGGGTTCTCTTCTTCGCTCTACAGTTCAATGGTTTTGATAAATGCATAGTGTGATGTATCCCTCATAATAATATCCATCCATAATAATATGGAATAATTTCAATGCCCTAAAACTTTCCGGGCTCCACCTTTTCATATTTCACTCCCTTTCCCCAACCCCCCAGAAACTACTGATCTTTTCATTGATTCAATAGCCTGGCTTTTCCAAATTACCATATAGTTAGAATTATATAGTAGGTGGCTTTTCAGACTGGCTTCTTTCACTTAGCAATATGCATTTAAGGTTTCTTCATGTCTTTCCATTACTGGATAGCCATGTTCATTTTTTTTATAAATAGAAAAAAAGCATCATTCACACTCCCAGAGATAGAAACTATGAAACAATTTGGAGCATTTCTTTCCAGTTTTCGTAGCAAGATAGATAGATATATACGTATCAAATGATCAAAACACCTATACAATTTAGAAATCCTAGTAGTCAATAATTTATCAAGAATATTGTATTGTTAAGCATCACTTTGCAAAACTACTTATAATAGCTAAAGATAATTTCATTCCTAGATATATCATCATTTATTTAACTAAGTACCTGTTTGAAGCATTAAGGTTCTTGCAATTTTTTTGCTATTGTATATGATACTATCCTTCTTGCCAAATAGTTATTTCCATACATATGTGTGTTTTATTAAGTAAACTCTACCCCCAACATGGGGTTTGAACTCATGACCCCAAGATCAAAATTCACATGCTTTACTGACTGGGCCAGCCAGGTGCCACAATTTCCATATACATATGGAAATTATATATATAATTAATTGTATATATAATTGTATATATAATTAATAATTGTATATAATTAATATATGGAAATTGTATATATGATTAATATAATATAATATATATTTTTTAGGAAAAAAATTCTAGAAGTATAATTGTGGCATCACATGGTATACATAATTTCCAGGATTTTGATAGTGATAATCAAACTCTGCTTCAGAAAGTCTATAACAACCTCCACTGGCCCAGAGCAGAGAAACTAGACAAGAAACTGCACCATTTCCTTGCCCCTCCTAAAAGCTGAGTAACATCTTTTTAAACTATATTTAAATTACCAGGGTGCATAGGAGGTTAGGGAAGGGGAGAAAGCATTTGGTGATAAGAATAATATGAACAAAAGCTTGAAGGTGGGTAAGCATAATTATGTTCAGACAATCAAATATTTCTAGAGAGGTTGAAGTAACAGGAAGCATGGCAGGAAGCAGCATGAGCTGAGGCCTGAAAGGCACATTTACAGCCAGATTATGGAGGTCCTTGAATGCGCAACTGGAAGATTAAATATTTTAGGGAGACAAAAGGGAAGCCCAAAGATTTTTGAGTAGGGTCTTGAACAAAGCCATGTTTTGTAAGATTATTTTGGTGGGAGCATAGGGGTAAACTGAAATAGGTTGATGAGGAAGTCTGGGAGTCTGTTTAGAAATACTGAAATAGTTGAGGATAAGGATGACAACTGATTGTTTTAAGGAGGCAAAAAATGGAAATGAGAGAAGGATGACAAAAAGAGTAGGTACCAAGTGATCTTCTATAATTTATTTCGCCCCTTTGCACCTTCTGTTCCCCAAAACCTTTCTCTCAGACTCTTCTAAATCCCCAGCTGACAGAAGTGCCCACTCAGGGACTGTTGCTTTCTATGGAGATTTGAGGACACAATTTCTTTTTCATTTTGGAATTTCAGGTAACATGACAAGTCAGGGAGGACATCTTTAGGCAAAGGTTTTTACGGGCATATGTAGTAATTTTTAAGCCAGCCAAGAATCTTTCTGTGCTTTCAATCTCACCAAGGAATTGTTCCAGGTTTGAATTTACTTGTATGAGAAGTATGTTGTAAAGTTGAGGGGGGCCTGGGTGGCTTAGTCGGTGACGCATCTGCCTTCAGCTCAGGTCATGATCCCAGGGTCCTGCGTTGAGCTTCCTGCTCAGTGGGGAGTCTGCTTCTCCCTCTCCCTCTGCCCTCCCCCTCTACCCGCTCATGCTCTCTCTCTTTCAAATAAATAAAACCTCTTTTTTTTTTAAAGTATAAAGTTGAAATCATATTTAGTTATGCAGTCAATAAAGCAGATTTTTTTAAAAAGAATACAATTATCCCACATTGAGACTATGGCCAAATTCTGGGATATTTAGTTACCAAGTCATGATAGCGGTCCCTCCTCTGGACCTTTTCAGCTGTTCACAGAATTTCCCGACAGAAGATGAGAGAAGCTAGTTCAAGGGGAAGGGGCAGAGGAAAGGCCGGGTTTTGAAGGAGCTAGTGAGTCATCCACATTCAATGTCCAGCCACAGCTGAAATGCTTCCTGGGACCCAGGGGAGAGAGGTTCACGTTGCCTGCCCTATTTGGGAATTCCTCTGCATATTCATAATTGTGAAAATTGTGAGATTCCTAAAACGTCCTTAACACCAAATTTTGAGTTAGGTCAGATGGTTTCACTAAGAGAAAAATCACACTGTGAGTACCCCATTTATATTATCTTTTGAACTGACACCTATTTTTGGCTTGTTATAAATTACTTACCTTTTGACAGGATTGTTTTTGTGTTCTCTCACTAATATGTGTGTGCATCTCCACGTGACTCTCTGTCTTTTTCTGTCTTCTGTTATATAAGATCTTACTGCTGTCTTCACCATGATCACACTTCGGCAGTCAAAAAAAAAAAAAAGATATATTTCAGGTGTTTGAGATGAAGGAGGTTGCGTGAGTTTAACCTTCCTTGGTATCCTTGTGAGCTTTCTGTATTTAATACTTGTTTTATCTGAAGCCTGTGGAGGTTCTAAACTATTAGAAGACACACTTTCTGAGAACTACCTTTCTAGTAGCCTGAAGAAATATCATTGATGTGGGGCAACAAAGTTATTCTCTGTAATCCTCTTGATGTTGTAAATGAAAAAGAAGACGGAGCCAGCGCCATCTGAACTTTGGGCAAACCATTTGCTCAAAAGGATCATCAAAGGACCAAGCCCTGCCAAAATAATATTTTTTTAAAAACATCCAGCAGAAAGGAAAAACATCGAGGAGCAAGCACAAAAATGAAATTGGTGCAAATTAACTGCATTGTGATGGGAGAGTGGTACAAAACAAACTCCCACCACAGCCTGGAAGGGAGAGCCACACAAGACAGACATTGAAGTTCTGGCCTCACAGTAGCCATCTTTTAACAGCTTTCTTTCTTCAATGCTTTAACCTAAAAAAAAAAAAAAAAAAGAGAGAGAGAGAGAAAGAAAAGAAAGAAGAAGAAAAAAGAAAGAAAAAGAAAATAAAAGGAAAGAAAGAAAAAACCTACCCATTGTTATGTCCCCTATTCATCCTTCATTCAAAGTCATTCACTCTGCATTAATTACCACTTCCTTCAATGCACGGGGAGCTCCCAAACACGGCCTGTTTTCAAAGAGGCACACTTCCTTGCCTCTGCTATTTATATGCAGAGACTGATGAAATTTTCATCCCAATACTTTGAGATCCCCCTTAATTTTTGCATACTGTAATTGTTCATAAGAAAAAAAAGACAAAAGAATGATTTCATGCTTCCAGGACAGTTGTTTGCATCTCTTTCATTTTTCTTTCCAGCTGTGACTGGCAGCAGTGGGTTCTTTAACAGGTGTCCTGCCTGCCCTATGGTAATTTTTAACTTCCCTCCACTTTCTTTTATGTCTGTCACATTTATAGAGACAGTTTTACCCCTGTTGCCTGGTACTGTTTTTTTTTTTTCTACTTTTTTTTTTTTTTGCAATCTAATTTCTAGATTTTTCCTAAATATATCACTGTCCTTAGGGGCCACTTAGGAAGAAGGAAAAGGATTGAGCCAAGAGTTCAAAATCTCATGTAGACATTTTTATGACATAGCAATTGGATCTCTGACACCCACTTCACTTTATTTAGTTCCTATGGGTCTGATTACTCTGAAATTTATGACAACTACAATGTTGCTTAACAGGAAATTAATGCACACTTGACAAAAAGAAAATCTGCTCCGGTGTCAGTCCTCAATAGAAAGCTTTGATTTTCTGATACTATTTAAACATCGCAAGATTGATGGAGCTGATTCTGCCGCGAAATCTTAATAATTAAAACTTAATTAGGAAACGTATTTGTGAGTCAGTTCAGATATTCATACAAACGTGTCATGTTCCAGTTTATTCAGGCTAAAAATTGGATATTAATGTTTTAAGAAGGGAAAAAAGAAAGAAAATTAGTGAATTGTATTCACCTATAGAATTGTACACACTTAGAAGAACCCACAGGGTTCAGGTGAGTTAAATAACTGAATACCGCATCAGGGCATAGGATGCTAGACTTGGAAGGAGATTATCTCAGCTTTTTTTTTTTTATAGTTGAGAAAACTGAGGTCTAGAAAGTGCATGGTCACTCAGAACTAATGAGAGAGAGATTCTGATTGTAAGATGCTAATAGCAGCATATTTTCCATGGCACACCTGCCCCGTAGAAATGTTTTGCAGTCTTTTGTGGACACTTCAGCTTCACAACACACAGCGCACAGTGTGTCTCCTCCATCCCTGGCACGATCACAGGGCCGTGGTCTCCAGGGTCTTAAGGTAACAGTCAACTTTCGTAGTGTGGCTTAAGGTGCCTGAAATACAGTAGATAATTTAAAAATGATTGTTGCTATTACTGCTATTGTTACTATTGTTACCAGTGTGCATCTCCTTCTGGCATTGTTTATCACCAGGAAGACCAGCCTTTTCCTTTGGGCATATGGCCAGGTTCTATTCTGAAAGTTATTTGCAATATATCAATCAATCGATCAATCAATCTAGAACAATAGTGTCTATTTTGCTACCATATTAGAATCTCTAATAGATAGGACACATTGGAAAATATAAATTATAATAATAGGAGCTCAGAGTTTCAAGGCATCTCGTAGATTATCTAGTTCAACTGCTCTCCCATTGACAGAACTCTCCCTCTGCTTACACTACATTTCTTTTTTTTTTAAGATTTTATTTATTTGTTTGAGAAAGTGTATGTATTAGAGAGAGAGAGAGAGAGCACAAGCAGGGGGAGGGGCAGAGTGAGAGGGAGAAGCAGGTTCCCCCTTGCAGCAGGGAGCCTGATGAGGGGCTCTAGCCCAGATCCTGGAGATCATGACCTTAGCCCAAGACAGACCCTTAACTGACTGAGCCACCCTGGTGCTCCAACACTAGATTTCTTTCTTTTTTTTTTTTAACACTAGATTTCTTATATCAAATAATACAATATATCATAGTACAGACCCAACAACAAGTTGAAAGGAAATGAACCCTATTAGCCATTGTCACCTTTATTGAAGTGATGATTTTGTAAAATACTACATAGCAGGAGCTTTATAAAATTATTTCTAATGCTTACAAATGACCTTGCAAGTTAAATATTCATATTAACTCCACTTTAATATATGACTAAGCAGAGTCTCCAAGGGATGCATTGCTGAATGTGTAAAAGCCAGGAAGAGGCAGAGCCAGGGTTTCTACTTGGCCCACATAGTGCTAAAATCCACCCCCCCCCCCCCCGCCACACACACACACACATGTCCAAATCCACATTCTTCAATCAGGAGACAATGGCTCCAGAATTCTGAAGAAATGTGCTTTATTCTTTTTCCTTTTTCTTTTTTTTTTTCCCTGTGAATGATTTATTGGGGTTCTTTACTACCCATCAAAGGACATTCCCAATCTTCAAATGGATACACCAATCTTTCAACTCAAACCATGACCAGTTATTGAACCATTTTATAGACTCAAGGAATCTAAGCTTCGAAATACAAATGAAGTAAACTTCTGGACTCCTTCCAGATGAAATATCACTTAATGATATAGTAGCCTTGAAGTAAATAACTTCAGTTTCATCACATTTACACAGGAACCAGCACTAGATGATGTCTACATTCAGATCATGTTTCTAAGGGTCTCTGAAGCCTTGGCCAAGTCATAAGCTCTCTGAGCCTCCTTTCCCCACTGGTCAGATGGAGTGATTAGTGATCCTTTTCTAATAGAGTGGGATCAGGGCTAGGTAAGGAAGTGGAATCCTGCATATAAACTAAAATGCATGATATAAAATTTCATAATTAATACTGATTAATATAAAAAAACCTTATGGTTTAGGAGGGCTTTTTATTAAATATTTGAAAAATGAATTATCTTAGAGTAATAAGGAAATAAGAATTCCTTTGCTCTGAAGAGGCAACAAATTACCACCACTAGCTTTTGGCTTCTTGAAAAGAGAAATTTAAATTAGGTAACTTTTCTCTCTCTCTCTCTTTGGTTTTTTTTTTTTTTTTTTTTTTAATTTTATTTATTTATTTGTGATAGTCACAGAGAGAGAGAGAGAGAGGCAGAGACACAGGCAGAGGGAGAAGCAGGCTCCATGCACCGGGAGCCCGACGTGGGATTCGATCCCGGGTCTCCAGGATCGCGCCCTGGGCCAAAGGCAGGCGCCAAACCGCTGCGCCACCCAGGGATCCCTCTTTGGTTTGTTTTTAAAGGCAACTTAATTATTAAAAATGAAAGGAAAAAAATCACCCAAAGCCATTAGTACTGTTGAAATATAATTGAATTCTTTGGTTTCTAGGCATTTAAGACTTTTGGAGGTGATCTAGTCTACCCACCTCTCCCCCTCCCCGCTGCCCCCCAGCTGACTCATGGTGAAACCCAGACTCAGAGAGAGAAAGTGATTGCCCAAGTTCACCCAGCTCTTGAACTTGGAGCAAAAATTTAAGGGTAGCTCCTTCTAATTCAAAATCCAGATCTCTTTTTGAGACACCACAGGCCTTTGTTCCTACCATCAAGGACACCTGGAGGGCTCACAGTTTACTTTGTTAAGGCTGTAAACTCTAGTAAAAATGTTTGTCTTCAATTTCACACACCCTTCAGGATATCACAGCTGCCCAAGAAGCCCCCTAGGCAGCAGAGACCAGACTGAGAGAGGCACCAGTGTGTGTGAAAGCAGGGGAAGTGTTGAAATGGCCAGGAGAGGCACTACAGGAAAGATTTCTAACTAAAACTAAAAGCAAAAAGATTTCTCTATTCACTAAGAGTTTTCTTTAACATCTTTATCAGTGCATCTCCTTACCAAAAGAATAAAATGATTAATGCTTAAGATAAAAAACACAAATAGTGCTCCATGGGAATACAGTTCCTTAGTCCTTTAGAGAGCACGGATTTCCACAGGGCATCACTTTTGATTATAATATTCCCAGACTCACGATTTGAACCTCTGATTATTACTGCTGCTCAGGCATGGGACTATGTGTCATTTACACAGCTACGGAAAACAGACCACTTTTATTGTCCTAGGCTTATTATTTAAGAAAGAGTGCATTATGACAATGTGTGTGGTGGAATCATAAAAACCAAACAAAACAAAAAAACTTTTTTGGGAAAGTTTTGAAATAATTCAAGACGAGGACACATAAATACAAAAATTGTAATTAGCAGCCACAGGAGGTAACTAAAAATACACGCATTATATTATCCTTAAAACTGATGTTTCTCAACATTTTTAACACTAAAATTAAATAAGAGATAAGCTTCCTTTCCAAAACTCACATCTTTTACTTCAGCATTTGTCTACCTTATATGAGAAACCTGTTTTATGTACTGTTGGCAGGAAATTTTTGTTTTCCTTGAACATAGCAAGTCTATATCATCACTTGAAACTCTCTTCTGTGACAGATACTTATATAGGCATTAATTGGTGATTATGATGGTCAATTTGGGTTACTAGACAAGGAAAGAGTCCTCTGTCAACAGTTTAGCTCCTAAAATGTTTTCTTAATTCTCTTCAGAAAATAATTTTTTATTCATCAAGATTATTAAGCTCTTAAGGGAAGTATAACCAATCATTAATGTCAGTCTTCTGTAAAAATATTAGTTTCTAACATTATATCTTTTAGGTAACTAAGTAATGCTAAATAAGACAATTTTCTTTGGCATTCTTAAATTTACAAAGTGCTAGTAACATGCAATTTTATTATACTTTATGCAACCACAGAGCATAGTTTCTACAGAAAAAATGGGATTTCACCTAACCTCCCAATAAATGGCATCCAGGGCATATTTAGATGTTACTGTCAATGGATAAACAGCAGTCTCCCTTCTTATAACCCCTCCACCCCAGACCCAATATCCCACCCCACTACTTCTTTTACCATTCTCACAAACATTGTATTAAAACCATTACCTGTAATTCTAAGAAATATGAACTTAGTAATAAAATAAATTAAAATTTTATGGTAAGTGTTGATAGTTATCTTAACATTAAGAGAGAGTGGTCAGAATTCTCAGAAAAGATCTAATACCATTGGTCATGTTTTAATCCTCCAGATGGTTAGTTCAAACGTTTATGTTTGTTTGTTTATTTTATTCTATTTACTTATGTATTTATTTATTTAGAGAGAGAGAGAGTGAGGAAGAGTAGGGGAGGGGCAAAGGGAGAAGGAGAAAGAATACCAAGCAGACTCCATGCTGAGTGCAGAGCCCAATTCGGGCCTCAATCCCAGGACCCTGAGATCACGACCTGAGCTGAAATCAAGAGTTGAACACTAACTCTCTGAGCTACCCAGGGCCCAGTTCACATGTTTTACAACATATATTTTTTCTATGTCTCTTTATATGTTTACATGATTAAAAAATACAAAGTGGTAACAATAAAACAGTAGAAAAATTCTCTGTAGATAGATTTTTTATGACCGGAAAGTTACCTTAAATGTTGTCTAAATAACTTGTACTTGAAACCGGTACTCGAAACAATTAAAACATAAAATAACTGTAACTAATAGTTACCATTTATTGAACAACTACTGTGTCCGACCCAATGCTAGATGCTCCACACACTTCAGAGTCTGAGAAACCTTCCAGGTTCTGTTAGAAACTCCATTTTACAGATCCAAAGATGTTAAAGAGCTTGTTCAGCGTCACAGCTAGTAAATAGTTAAGCCAAAATTTAAACCCATCTATTTTCTTCTATAAATATAAATGAAAGCAGTAATATAATACATAAACTGTTTGGTGTTTGTGTGTCAGAAGCAATGTGAAGTGTTATGGTAAATACACTTAAAATCTACTTGTGAGTATATGATCTTTTTTAATGAAAAGAGGACAAACTGTAACTTTGCTTTCATTGCTTCATTTCTACTTTCTCCAGGGTATTTGAGAGCAGAGATCAATCATTTCTATGTATGTTTATATGCTTGCACCTGACACATACTACGAGTTTTTATAACCGGGACAGGTTATGAATTGTGACCTGTGAATTTAGAAACATTGCTACACTACTCCCTAAGGTATTGCTAATAATTCAAACATAGTCTAAAGTGTTAAGGGGTAAATAAATGAAGAAAAAATTATTTAAAACTTTCCCAGTGTTCAAAGGTTCAAAGTATAAACATGAATACTTTCTTTGGTTACCAGTTCTTAGTATCTCTTTCAGACACACCCTACAAGATGATCAAACTGCTAGATTGGCAACCCATATTTTTGGGTTACATTTGCAATTGTGGCACAGAAGGAGGTTAAATTTAATCAAATATTTAGTTTAGCAATTTGGATGGCTTAGCCACATCTTGATCCATGCATTAGGTAAGGTGTAGCTTCAGGGCACTTCTACTGGCTCGGTCAGTAGAGTATGGGACCCTTGATCTTGGGTTGGGTTGGAAGTTTCACACACACACACACACACACACAAAAGATAAGGTGTCACTTCTTCCTTGAAAAGCAAATTTACTCTAACACCCGTCCCAATTACCCTTTTATGGAATGGGACACATGTGGCTGACATGTGACCTTTTAACCTCTCGGGCACTTCCATACCTGGAGCATTTTTCTCAAAAATGTGCAGCCCACACTGTTTGCTTGCACTCTCCTCTGTTATCCCATTGTTTGTTTTGCACATATTGCTGTATTTGCCCTGAACACAGCTAAAACTCCAGTGCGAGCATGACCTCTTGTCTGACACATAAACAGCATCTGAGAAGGGGATCCTCAAAAGTGCTGCTTAGTGTGTAGACTTGAAGTGAGAGTGTTATTTTCATTATTAGTCAATGGAACCTGACTTGCCAATACACATCTGTAAGGTGCACAGCCATGCTCACTTTATCCCAGCCCTATTTCTGTGGATTCTTTTCCATTAGAGATGGTTCCGAAATCAGGCATTACCTTGTTAGTGGAGGGTGGTCAAACAGAGGCTGGTTTGCTAGAATGCTGAGGAAGGAATTTTCATTTTGAGTTAGAGGTTGAACTAAATGACCTTTTAAATCCCAAGATTCTATAATTCTGTAAGGAGGGTAGAGAAGAAAATATTTATGGCACTTATATGATTCTAAAACGGACTGCTTTGGTAAAGGTTTATAAAATAGCCATGAAGTAGAACTATACAAAATTTTCTAAGCAAAGGGTTTCCTGGCAGTGTTAATTAGCACCTTTCATCTGCTCAGCTTCTGTGATGAACTTGGGTTTCCACGTCCTGTTAAAGGGCTACTCTGGACCTTTCTCAGCATAGCCAGATTTCTGGTAAAGGTTGAATGGAGTTCCGCATATATCTAATCACTTGCTCGTGTCTTAATTGTTGACTTGTACGTATGACTTTTCTTTATGCTCATGTCTCATGACAGCCCTCTCTCTACTCCCCATGACTTAAGGCTGACTGCAACAAAATCCATTTCCTAAGTGTTCTCTATTGTTAGGCAGAAGATTTTACCCACCTGAGAACTCAGTTTCTCCATTTGAAAATTAGGATAATATGTGAGATCTAGCTTTGGAAAATCAGAGCAGGGATGTTTTTTTAAGTCTGGCAGAAAGACTTGTTCCCCTAATTCTGAATCTCGTACATCCTACAAGGCAGAGGCAGCAGTATGACTGCATGGGGGGCTGTGGTCCTTAACTCACTGGGTGCGTTGGATAAGCCACCGCATTCCTCTTGGTTCAGGTTTTCTGTTCCTCAAGGGAGGGAGTCCAATAGAATTGACCTCAAAGGTCGCTTCTGATGCTCTTATGTTCTGAGGATCTACTGCCCACCCCCGCCCCCCACCCCCGAGGTCAATTTGTAAAGGAAACATGTGAACAATGTCATCATTATTATTGTTATCCTGTTTTTCTTTTTTGTTTGTTTGTTTGTTTAGGGGTTTTGTGGGGGGGGGTTGTATTTTTTTTTATTGGAGTTTGATTTGCCAACATATAGTGAACACCCAGTGCTCATCCTGTCAAGTGCCCCCCTCAGTGCCCGTTATTCTGTTTTTCAAAAAGAAATCTCATGGCTTAGGCGGATAAAGATGTCTAGATAAGTATTAATAATTTCTATTCCAAAATGGCTGTGCCTCTTTCATCAGCCCTAACCTGGTGCATGGAAACCTTTCGAGCTGGTGGCAGCCAAATGCTCATTTGATTCCCTTACTCTTGAAAGAGCTACTGCCCATCTATTTTTAAATGAAATAAAACTAATTTCATTTTGAGAATCCTTTGGAACATTTCATGACATTTGTTGAGATAATTGGGGACATCCTGGAGTGTCACAAAACCAAGGTTGGGAATCAGTGTTCTAAGGACTGAAGAAGCAAATTAATTTTTCTTTCTGGTTTTCTTCAGATAGTTTTATGTGTGAAAACTCAACTTTCTAAGGCTTTCATTATGTGTTTTGGCTTTCTTTTCCTTGTTATCCTTTCTCTTCTTTATTTACTGTGTATAGACTCCTGCAGAGCTCATTAATGTATCTCTTTACCTAATTAGCTTTCTTCCAATGAAACAATGCCCTTCGTTCCAGGAATGTGCAGGTTTTTAGAGCCAGGAAGAAGGCTGTGACCTTCTGAACCATTCCGCTGTCAGGCTGAGCAAAGGTGACTCATGAAACACTTGTCGAGGTACAGGAAAAAACAGCTCAGCAAGACAGTGCCCTGTCTTAATAATAGGAAAAATACATTTTCAAAAAGTTGTGCTAGGTTTCTTTTGAAGATTCTGTTCATGGTTTTCAAGGTATCTGACCTAACCTGATTGAATTCTGGAATAAGCAGAGCTTCAGAAGAGGAAACCTGCATGGTGTCATGATGATGTGTTTATAGGCAAAGTCAAAACAGTTCTCAGGAAAAATTCAATGTAAATGTCTAGTTCAGGGTGGCCCATTTAAAACTTAAGTCTCATAAAATTTAAGTATGACTACCATGTGACTTTTTAATCTGCCATCTATTTACCTGAAAATGACAATTTCTTTGCTACTTAGTTTCTCAACAATGTCTTACTCTAACTTTCATATTTATATAAATTCAAACATTCATTCATTCATTCACATGCCCGCCCCACTAGCACTGAATAGACACTACTGTAAATAGAACTCTTTTACAAAATGCTTTTCCATTTCCCAGCTCAGTTACTTGAAAGAAGTCATTTAACCACTCTGGGCTCCCGTTTCCTCATCTGTGAAAATATGGAATTAGACAAGATCTCTTTCTTCAATTTCACTCTAAATTTCTAAACAAACTCTCATTTCATGACATGGACATTTAAATCATCATATATTAGTCATCCATCCAAACAAATATAATGTTAGCTCTTTATAAGCGACTCTCCCAGATTATTAACTATCAACTCAACCAGCTTGATGTGGATCTGACTGTAAAAATTTTTCCAGAGAAAGGGTCTAAGTGTCCTAGAAGCCCACAAACTTGATCATCAGATTTCTTTAGTTTTATTTGCTTATCATTTTAAGATTGCTGGCATTGAGCATTTAAGATTGGTACTTAATACTTCTATCGCCTCAGTTGAAATCAGACTGATGACCAGACTGGAAACAGATGGTGGCAGAGGCAGCAGCTTGTCCCCAGAGTCCACTCTCTTGCTTTTCTCTCTAATAACAGAAGACCTGAGTTTCAGATGGGTACTTGACTGACTGCCCAACTGAAGTCTACAACATTTCCAGACTTCTCTGCAGTGCGGTACCACTGGGGGCTGCATTTGAGCCAATGGGATGAGAGTTGAAGTGATGTGTGCAACTCTGGGTCATCTCTTCAAAGATGAAGACACTTGCCATGCATTTTCTCTCTCATCCTTGTTGCTGCCTGGGGAGTAATGACAAGTCAAACAACTTTGGAAACAGGCATTAAAGATGCCAAAGATCTACCGACTGAGCCAGCTAGGTGCCCCTTTGTTATTATATTCTTATGCCCATAAGTAAACAGAGGTTTTGCAGCCAGGCAAATGTGAATTCAAACTGTAGTTTTACCACTGACTAGCAACGATGTTGGGCAAGTCAGTGAGCCACCGAGCTTCAGTTTGCTCATCTATAAAAGGGGAATGATAATGGATGTTTCCTTACAGAGGTGTTGCAAAAATCAAAATAATATATAAGTTCAAGTGGTGCTTCGTACATACTGAGGTCTCTTTAAATAAGAAAGTGTTGCTCATATTGTCCTTCCTTGTCTGGTAGCTTGGCATTGTTGCTACCATCGATTCAGCTGCCATCTTGCTGGCACTTGACTTTCTAAGTGGGCTGAGGGAGCCTATCTGTGTAGATCTTTCTGCAGAATGCCCCACTAGAGCAACATAAGCTCCTCACCCTCCATGTGCAACCAACTCACACCAAAGGCAGATTCCTGGCTCCCTTGTGTTTGCACCACTTGCTCGCTCTCACAGACATTCCGGAAGAGGTTTGGGTAGGGTAACTGGTACAACTTGGTAAAATTATCTGAATGGGTCAAGTTCCTATTGCAGTCTCATTTGCAAATACGGAGCCTCAGCCTCTGGGCCCCTCACTTACATGCTTTCTTCTCCTGATCCTTCTTTGGGAATTATTTTTCAAATGATACTTAGACAGCTCTCCAAACGCCTGCCTCAAAGGACCCTCATCTTTTTGATGCACTTTTGCTTCTGCATATTATGGTGCTCTCATTTAGAAATGGAAGAATTTTAAATGTATGTCATGAAACATCTGAATCCTCTTACGTACTTTCTAGTTACCCTTGAAATATTTTTGTGCAGGTTAAACAGACTGCAAGATTTCATCAGAATCAGAACCTGCTTTGTGCTGAATTCAGAGGGTTTCAACAAGGACGATCTCTTCAGGAATCCAAAGTGGGAAGCTGAAACAAAGGACTGTGCTTTCCATATTGTCAAATTTGCCCAAATATAACCTCTCTTCATTCAAACTCAAATAAACCTTAATTAAAGCAAAAGAAAAAGTTGAACAGGTTGTAAACACATCCTGATCTGTGCATTCAAAGCTCTTCTACGTCGTTACAGGATGGGATTTCCGATTACAGGAGGATGCATGCCTCCTATGGGCCAGACAAGACACAGAGCTGAGGGCTTTACATGAGCTAATCCTTAAATTTAATACACCCATTGTAAAGGCAAAGTAAGTGAGGCCCAGAGCACAAGGTCACACAGACAGTGAGGGGCTGAGTAAAGATTCAAACCCAGGCTGCAGGTCTTTAAAGCCTCTGTTCTCGCCAATATTCCTTACTCCTTCTCAGACTGGAAGCATAACTGGGATTAGACAGCTCCACTTTGATATAAAACTATATCCCATATCCCAGAATTAACTTAGGTAGAAACCAACCACATTTTTCCTTTGTCGTACTGGAAACTTATGGCTTTGGCAGATACCATGATGTAGAAGCAAAAATAAAAGGAGAGATTTTTGTGAGTGAAGCATGTTTCTTTTCTTTTTTTTTACAGATACAATGAGGAAAAGAAGCTTAATGTAATTTAGTACAAGTTCAGATTATTTAAAAATGTATCTTTCTGTGTTAATGTGCATACCCCAGATATGCAAGAGGTGTCAGTTTCCCTTAATGAACAGAGGGTAGGGATCCCTGGGTGGCACAGCGGTTTGGCGCCTGCCTTTGGCCCAGGGCGCGATCCTGGAGACCCGGGATCGAATCCCACATCGGGCTCCCGGTGCATGGAGCCTGCTTCTCCCTCTGCCTATGTCTCTGCCTCTCTCTCTCTCTCTCTCTCTGTGTGACTATCATAAACTAAAAAAAAAAAAAAAAAAATGAACAGAGGGTAGAGGGAGTAAGTTTGTCAATTTAATTCCTCTTCTATACCCCAAAGATTTCAGTCAATAGTTCCTCAAACTCTGTCTTCAAAGAAACTCTGGGCTTTAGAGGAATATTTCTGTCTGGCAGTACGGACCTAGTGAGCCCCTTGCCCCTTCTTCATGCCTAGGAAGCATCCCCGTGCCCCCAGCTCAGTCGACACATCCTTACTCACAGCCCCAGAGCAGACAGTGTGCAATTTAGGGCAATTATTTACTAATGTCTCTTGCCCTCCCCCTCACGGGCCCCCAAATTCCCCCTGTACCCAACTCTTTTGCCCATTTACATTTTTCAGCTAAAGTAGTTGACAAAACCTAAAAGTGAGCCAAGTTCACTTGACATGGAGGCCACACCAGGTCACCATAAGCAGGAGGGCAAGACCCACCAACAGGACCACAGGAAACACTCAGCCCAAAGAGAATGGATGCCAACAGGTCAATGGGGCAGAAGAGACACATGGATGGGGGCTGCAAGTCTCCAGTCTGTCATCACAGGCTCTGTGTCCTACAACTGAGCAGTACGGGCAAGAGCAGTAAAAAGACTGTCTTGTCATTTGGGTGTTAAAAACAACCGCAAAACTTATTATACATTTTTTTAAATTTTTTATTTATTTATGATAGTCACACAGAGAGAGAGAGAAGCAGAGACACAGGCAGAGGGAGAAGCAGGCTCCATGCACCGGGAGCCCGATGTGGGACTCGATCCCGGGTCCCCAGGATCGCGCCCTGGGCCAAAGGCAGGCGCCAAACCGCTGCGCCACCCAGGGTTCCCTATACATTTTTTGGGGAAAAGTCCTAGTTAGCGTATACCTTTAGAAACATTTTTTTAATGAACTTTATTAAAGTAGTTAACATCTTGGGACATCTGTGTGGCTCAGTGGTTGAGCATCTGCCTTTAGCTCAAGTCGTGATCCCCAGGGTCTTGGGGTTGAGGCCTGCATTGGGCTCTCCACGGGGAGCCTGCTTCACCCTCGGCCTGTGTCTCTGCCTCTGTCTCTTTGTCTCTCATGAATAAATAAATAAAATCTTAAAAAAAAATAGTTAATGTCTATAACATCCCTACTAGAAAAAGAGGAACTATAGATTTAGAAGATTGACTGTTAATATAGTAAAAACATTGTTACAGTCATATGCAGATTATAACCATTTTATCACAAGCTATCTTACCCAAACAGAAGTCACTAGCATTTTATACTGAATAATTATCACCTTTAACAATGGCACTGGTTTGATATGTACAGTGTTGTACTCTTCTCAAAGCACTTTTCCATAAGTAATGTCTATTAAACGCTTTGGGATCTACTATGCGTGGGGTACATCCTTAGTGTTTTCTATCAGTTATTTCATTGGGTACCCTAACTTTGTGAACAAGATGGGAAAACTGAGGTTCAGGTGACTCTCTCAATATCATAAAATCAGTAACTGGCAGGTTAGGGTGCCCTTCTTCTCTTCAATTCTTGTGCCCTCAGTGCTAATGATCTACCATAGCTAAGTCACACTGAACAGAACTGGAACATTTTTAATTATCATTTATCAACAATATCTACAATCTTCTCTTTGTCATAAAAAGAAGACCAAGATGTTGCATATTTTTATATATACTGCATACTTTCTAAGCCCTGACCACGGGCTGCCAAGTCTTAGTGCTAGATGAACTCTGATTTTTTTGTTGATGGTCCTATCTTATATATGATATTATTGTGTAGGGTCCATTCACCTATGGCATTGTTGATAGAATGAACTAATTGTAGATTGATGTGTCTTCTTTCTGACCAAGATTAGATGTGGTCCTAGGTAAGCTTAAAGCCCAGAGCTTTGCTCTAAAAGCCCAGAGGACAAGGTTCATTCTTCCTTTGGGTAATGGGGAAACTTCTTGGAGCAAGTGGATTTGAACTGGAGTTTGACAAAAAAAAAAAAAAAAAAAAAAAGACAGTTGTGAGTAAGAAAGCACACTCCTGAGTGAAGATATGAGTAAAGATAATAGTTAAACAAATCAACTGCAAGATATCTGATTTAAATATTTCAATTGTCAAACCAGTTCTTTTAGGTATCTATTTTCATCTGTAAGATATAGTACCTATCATAAGTAAAACAAATAAAAAATTAAAAGGACTTTGAGGGCTTTATTTATGTAGTTGATTGGTATTACCCAAGCAATTCCTTCTATGCATTGCTACTTGAAATTAATGTTATAAAACATTTGATTTAATTATATAGTTTCTATAGGGTTATCTCTAATATAGAGAATATTGTAGAAAGATAAAAATAAGTAGATTTCACTCTTTGCTAAGTATCAATTGTGGATGATTTAGGCAAGATGTTCTGCAGAGTTTTACATACTAAATCTTATTCTATTCTCATCGGCATCTTTATAATCTCCATCTCTAGCGAAGGGCATTGGCTACACATGCATGCACACAACACCCTCCTACTTCCTCAAAATAATTTATTTGATTTTGGTATTGTTTACATGTTCATATTTCTCATATAAAGTCAGCTTCTTTAAGATGACACTATTGAATAAACGGTTTATATTTTCTACATAAAGCTTTCTTTATAAAGCACTGTATGGTCTGCTTCGATTTGAAACTGAGGCATGGGAAGCAAACACTGATACAATAACCACAAATCTGGCCCGTATATCAGAGAACCACAACTGCCTTATCCCTCTTCTTGCCTTGTTAATTCCTAAGCCTCTTCCTCATCATTTCATGCCACTGACATTTTATCTTACCTCCTAGATCCAGTCTTCGAATTGTCACTGGAGTTGTATTCCCTGAATTATGTCATAGTTCTTCTTCCAGAACTCTTTAGGTCCCTATCATTTGTGAAATAAAGTCCATCTCTCTTGTTTGCATAGAGGGAGCACTCCATAAATAAGCCTCCAATGCCTGACATACCACACTTCTCACCCATTCCCTAGCGTGCCCCCAGTTCTTCTGCCAAACACATCTTTTGTGCCAACCAGGAAGAGCCTCGCTCTTAGTCAGGAATACTCTTCCTTGCCTTGTTTGGAAGAGATTTTTTCCTTACTCTATTCTGAATAGAATAATCCCATTACTTCTGAAAGATAAGATCAATAGTCACTAACCGAGGAGACTTTATTAAGAGGGGAACTGCTTGGTCTAAATTGGCCAAGACATACTGCTCTTTGGCATTCTCCTTACCTTCCTTCCCTACTTCCTAGTGACTCTTGATGTTTTATTTTTTGTTTGTTTGCTTTATTCTAGCTCATATTATAGTGAGTTGTTTAATTATCTCTCTCTCAACTAAATTGTAAGTGCCTTGAAGATAGAGATCATGTCTTACTCATTTTTCCATATCTATCTACAGCTGCAGTTTACTTTGCATTTTGGCCAAAGACTGAGAATTTAATGCTTTCACATTAATAAATACCAAAGTCTAAATTTAACAACTGGAAAACTACTTCTAGATAAACTACTTCTAGCATAGTACCCACAGAACAAACATCCAATGTTTGTTGATTGGAATGTTCACTGAATTACACATTTATAGAGTGAATCATTAAGAGAGAACATTCTTTATTCCTTCCTAGTTTAGCTATACCACAAGCTGAGGAAAACCAAAAAACAACACAAAAAACCTATCTCTTCCTTTGTTTCTTTAATATTATTCTTTGCTAACTATAAACTCATGAAAAAGAGTTTCCTGCCTTCAAGAAACTCACATTGTTTTTACGTAGACGATTTCATTAATCTTCAAAGAAATACATATCATTAAGTCAAGTTTTCATGTAGAGATTGGAAAATTTGTGCCCTGGTGCCCCAACTCTTTGAGCTTCTGAAAGATTATATTGCCCAATATATCTACAGAAATCCTCTAAAAGTCACTGTAGGTGATAATGAATAACAATTTACATTTGCGAGTTTACTATTTATAAGTTATTTTCATACATAGTAGTTTATAATCCTCACAGAAAACATGTGAGTTAGGTTTTAATTTCATTTTCAGCTAAATAAATTCACGACGTTAAATGCCCTGCCCAAGGTCATACAGCTAAATTAAGTATGGAACCCATGTCTTTTGACTTCAAATCCAGGGTTCTCCAGAGTACCATGCAGAACTAGAACAAGAACTGGTCTCCCGCACACTTAGGAAAAAAACAAAAACAAAACAGGGTCTGCACAACAATGCCAGTTGAAAAATATAATGAGACTTTTGAGAAATGCTGGCTTCCCTTGTAAGGGTTTTTGAGATGCAGTAAAGTCTTGAGCAATGGAG
Organism: Canis aureus; assembly: GCF_053574225.1. Classification (NCBI taxonomy): domain Eukaryota; kingdom Metazoa; phylum Chordata; class Mammalia; order Carnivora; family Canidae; genus Canis; species Canis aureus. Next base: position 19,804,035 of record NC_135641.1, on the reverse strand, counting down.
TGGATCATTCATGTAGGAAAAAGAACCAGCACAAGAAAGCAATACAGAAGCATCCAAGAGGCCAATACAGATCCAGCAACTCCAAGGAGGTGATTAGGAACAAAACCCCAAATAATGACCTGCTCTAAAACATGCTGCACATGGAGGAAAGTCTGGATCATGACCCAATCCCAAGGAAGATTGTCATTGGACCACAGAAAGTCTCAGTATTCTCAGCACTTTGCACGGTGCCTCGCATTGGCAGTATGGAAGGTAACTTATAAGTGTAGGATTCAACCGGTATAATTGAAATGAGTACAGGGATGCTATGTATGGGCAGGTCTCAAAATTTCTATCATTTTAGCCCAGAGAGGCACACGGACAAAATCTACAAATCACAAATAGTATGATTAATGTAAACATGTTAACAAAATCCTGAAAATAATAAAACAAAAAGGAATCTTTTAGAAGATGAATATAATCTTTAGTAAGATGAATACAGGCTCTGGTAAGAAGTCTTCTCTGAATAATTTCAGGTGTTATTTATGTCATTATAGCCAAATGTTTCAAAAGGTGACCCAAACCAGTGAATCACAGGGCTAAATGGTTCCTAACAGAAATTGCACAGAATCAAACCTTTCAGATATGTTTACTACTTCATTCAGAAAATATTTATTGAGTATGTACTATGTCTCAGACCTATTCAATATGCTAGCAATGCCATAGCGAACACAAATTATAATTCTCAGTCCTTGGAGCTTGCAGTCTGGTTGACATGTATAAGAATGATGGGCTTATTGATAAGTCCTTTTGGCCCTGGCTAGACCTTAGTTCTGATCTTCAATTGCAGTTTCTATATGTCTTGCTTTTCCCTCTCCTGCTAATTTGGAACAAAAAAGCAGGGAGCAATTGAGCTGTGGGTGTTGAATGGGGGGATTTAGCACTAAACAAGCAATTATCAACTATTCACAATGGCACAGGAAGACAACAGAAAGACCTGAGGCCCCTGCAAGAGCTAAGGTGGAACTTCAGATTAGATGTTGTCAACTGCTGTCTTTTTCAAGCTCTCTAATACAATCTGAATTCCAAACATATTTATTAAGTAGGTACTATGGTAAAAAATGTGGTACAACAATTAATAAATATCTGTGCCTTTTGTTGTATATGTATTATATACGAAGCCCTGCCTTAAGTACCTTATGTTCATTATTGCAGTTAATCCTCAAAACAACTCAACAAGATAGTTTTTTATTGTTATCACAGTCTTGATGATGTGGAAACTAAAGCTCTGGGTGGTTCTTTAATCCAAGGTAAACCTTACACAGAGTAAGGTAGGTAAGTAAATGCTGAAGTCAGGATTTAAAACTAGTTTTGTCTGATTCCAGAGTCTATGTTAATTAGATGCAGTATTGTCTCTAAGTCCCTGCCTTCAGTGATCTTAGTCTTCTAGGAGAGAAAGATGAATTAAAATGCCATTTTCAGATTAGTGATAACTGCTGTTGAGTAGAGCAGGAATTGGGTTACTATGGGGATACATAGAGAATCATTAAATCCAGATGTGAAGGTCAGAGGAGGCAACATTTAAGCCAAACCCTGAAGGATGTGCAGACATTAACCTCCTAAAGAAAAGAAGGAAGGATGATCCAAGGAGAGGAACAGTATGTGCAAAAAAACACGGAGCGGGTCTGGGGAACTTCAGGTACTAAAGATATGATCATCAGTGACCATCCAGCCACCATGTGCCATAGGTTACAAAATGGCTACAAACAAATATGTCACCTCTGCTGGGATACCCCCTGAGGGTACTTGAGGACTCTATTCATGCTTATGAAATCTGATATAAGTTTGGTGGGAAACTCTACTTCTTACACCGAATCACTGCACAGAAGCAGTGGAGTCCTGGTTACCCCAGGGTAGTACAACGTGGGAGGGGAGTATGCTGACACATGACCAGTGCAGGTTCAGCTGTGGTCATTCTGCTGTCTGTAACTGCCTAACAGGTGGTGATTGGCTATTCCTTCTTTGTAACCAGATGCCATTGAAATTCTTACTTTGGTTATACATCAAAGCATGCATTTGAATGATGAGAGAGAGGCTGAGTAACCAAAAAGAGCCAGTTCTACCCTGGCTTGCCAAAACATGCAAAATATCAAGTAGGGCAAGCAAAGCCTTTGGATTTGAGGTAAAACTATGAAGGAAATGAAGTCAAGTCTTTACACTCCACCCTAAGTGTCTCTCCTGTGGCATCCTTCCCGGGACCATCAGTTTAGAACCTGCATTAGTTTTAAAGTAATGTGGACTTGGTGTCATTGATCGGTATAGCTTTATGCATTCATTACTCCATCTTATAGAGAGAAATGAAAAGGCTTCAGAAACACAGAGACCTGGATTCCAGCCTTGGCCCTAGGACTTACTAGCTGTGTGGCCTTGGGCAAGTTGCTTATCCTGATCCTTAGAATAAGGATAATAATGCAGACTTTCAATGACAGACTTGGGGATTAAAGATATAATGTATGTAAAGCACCTAGTCTGCCCCTCTGTAGGCATTCAACAAATGGTAATTATTATTATGATTGTATTGACATTTAAAGGAGAGCTTTTCGGTGACTTAACTCAAATTTTGACTAATGGTGGGAGTTTGGGGCGATTGGAGAGAGATATTTTTTCTGAGTATTGATTATTTTCAGAAACACATGATAGTTTAAATTTACCAAAGATTCTTCCAGTTAAAGGAATCCTATAGTTAAATAACTATATTTCTGAGATAAGCAATCTGCATCCACTATCTGATCAGTATCAGTACGTTTATTGGTACAAGAAAAATAATACTGAAGGTGAGACTCCCAGGAAGAACACAGCCCATGATTCTTTCAGAATAAGTAGTTCTGGCAGTTAATGATGTTTTATAACACCCTGAAGCTTTATTGCTCCAGATCAGCCAAGTACTCTAGAACTGTAGTGCAAAAAACCAAGCTCACCAATTGGTAGGTAAGAAGGTATGTTTCCACTCTTCTTCTAAAATTGAATAGGCTAGATATTCGTGTTTGATTTATTCACTTATATATCAGGGCTAAAGCAGAGCATTCAAGAGAGGTGCAACTGTGGAAAAACCTTTCAGCTTAGAATCAGAAGACTTGAGTTTTAATTCTGACTCTGCATCAGCTAGTTAGTAGAAGTTGGGCATAAAAAAGTAAAGCAGGCATTTGTTACTTTCTCACTGGGATGGAACACGGGGATTCCCCGGGCGCTTCAACTCTTAGAATTGAAGTGTGATGAACTGTATTCTCTCAACATCCTCGTTCATTTATGGCTACATTTATGGTTAGGTAGCTCTGGAAGTTTAATTAAAATTTTTAGGCTTATTCATAAAACCCAGTAGTTATTTGGCACTCCCTTTTAAAATCTAAAAAACTATGGTGCTTTAGTTCTCAAATGTTAAATGCAATAATAATCTAACTATTCCCTTTTGTTAAATTTTAGGTTATAGAAAATATTATGGGGGGTTGTTATCTTAACCTTCTAAATTTAGAACCCTAGATTATTAACAGAAGATCTAACAGCTGCCAACAAGGGTGTACTTTCAATCTGTCTTAAAGGAATCTTGCTCAATTATGGAATTCTGAAAACAAAAGCATACTTTACACAAAAATAAATTTTCTAAGGGTCATATAAGAATTTCGTTCATTAGATGAATGTAAGGGCTTCATTTGAGGAAACATAAATCACTTACCTTGTTTTAAACCATCCACGTTTCCCCTAATGGTGTTTACTATGTCTGAAAGGCATTTATTTAAAATAAGTAGAGTAACTTGTACTTGATTAAACTGCCTATCTCTTTAGGAATTTCAATTTTGCATATAGAGCTGAAGAGAGCATCAATTAAAGATATAGCTAGGCTGAGTCAGGTGCTCATCAGAGGAGATGGGATTAAAGATCGGTTAAAAAATGTAAACCCCCAAGTATGCAAAACCTAAATGCAATAATATAATGAAAGCACAAAATCAAACCAATTGAGATAAAAATGAAGCACTTACCTAGTATGATCACCTGAAAAGCATGACAAATTCCTGCAAATTGCAGGAATTCATATTGCAAAGTACTCAGCAATACTTCTGTGTAGTTCTATAGAAAGCCCAGAAAATCCTGCAATATCTTGCAAAGTGCTCCACAGGTATCCAATACTTTTGAACTGATATCATTCTACCTTCCTCAGTGGGTCCAAATCATATAACCACTGGTCTTCAAGTGATGAAAAGGTAAACCCTGGAGAAATGGAGAGTTGGTTTTCAGTTTTGAGGATGGGCTAAAGATCAAAAATCTACTACTCAGAGGTACCCTGGATACCAAAAAATACAAATAAAAAAAAATGCTCCTTTGATTATTTTTTTAAGTATTTGCTTCTAAAAAGGACAGAGTCCCCCAACCTCCCAACCCATATTTTAATAACCCGACAATGGAAGAGAAATATTTGACAGAGGGTGTATTGGATGTTGATGATCTCCAACTGCTTCCAAATCTGCATAAATAGAACTCCAACAAATCCCCACACAATGAACCTACTGAATGGGGCTCTATTTATCTGCCGCTGACGGATAAAGGGCCAAGCCAATCCTATTGACAGTTAAGTCTGTAGCTTCCAACATATCACTGAGGTCACTAACCCATCACTACAGGACAGGCTGACATAAACAGCTAATGTACTCAATAAAAATTAGGGCTCAAATCAATTCACTGCTGAAACCCAATTTAAGGAGTGCTCAGTTTGCACAGTTTTGGTTGATCAAATTCAGGGATGGGGTGCGATTCATATTTCAGTAACGAAGATCAGGGCTGGGAACTGATATATTGAAAGGTGTATTTTTCCATTTCTTCTCCGCATAAAATATTCATGGATGCCATGTTCTACAGTGTACTCTGACAGTGTAACAGCTGCCAAAAACCTGGTACCTGAGGCCACTTTTACATCAATAAATTATCGAAGGTTACATCTGTAGCAAGATAGCTTTATTTGGCCACGCAAATAATACCAAGGTACGTAACACAGTTATCCCAGCTTTTGTTCCCTTGAGGGTGGACTATTGTTACATTTCATGCTGCAAAGCATGCTGGGAAGCTCCAACCAAGATGTAAAGAGGAAAAATACTTGCCTTTGTGTTCTATTAGAAGCAGTATGATGTTAAGGAAAGGTCATAATTTGGAGTCAAACATCAGGAGCTGTGTGAAAGTGACCAGATGATTTCAACTCTCTGAAACACAGTTTGTCCATCGTTAAAATAAAAATGTTCTTCTACCTCCCTGCAGGGTCATTGAGATCAATAAATAGGCAATGTCTCTAAATGGTCTGCCACATGATGGACAGTCAGCTTATGTTATTCAGGGTGCTACCTTCTTAGAATGTATCATATAGAGCTGAAACACCAAAGTATTGCATCTCTCGCAAGTCCTGGAGAGCTTCTGTCTCCCTTTTGGAAAATTGGTTGAGTGTAGAAATCCAGTTTTCTGGACTTCTGAAGAAGCTAATTTCACAAATGGGTATTTTACTCCATTGCTATTCTCACTTTCTCCTGTCATATCTTAGAACTCTGAATATTTCCTTTTTCCTGCCCAGAGAAGTATCCTAAATATATGGGGCACATCCTTAATAAAACCACTAACCATCTAGTCCAATATCAGTGTTAAAGACTTTGTATTTTGAAAGCACTTTTAAAAACTTATCACTAAGCGCTCTATCTCTCTCTCTCTCTCTCTCTTTCTCTCATATATATCAACAAATGAGTAGCCTCACATCAAAGGCCACAGAAAACTCTGGTATACAAGCATGGGATTCCTGCCTGGCTTTGAGGCTCAAGATCTGTTGAATAGTCCTCCTGCTGACTCATGCTCAGGTTAAGTACCAGCAGCATGCCAGACTGCAGAAGGAGCTTTAAAAACAAGGTTCCAATTGCTCCAAACCGAGGCAGAACCTCTTAGACTCCCCAGAATACATGCCTGTGAGACTCCTTGCATTGTAAAGACCCTTGCAATCTGGATTTACTCTTTTGGGTCTTTTAGGTACTTTTTATTTCATCGATTAAAAAAAAAAAAACAGCAATAGCTAAAGTCATTGGTTCTGCTGTTTGCCAGATATAATTCTATTCTCTTTACAGACATATCTAATTCTCAAAAATTATGCACTTTTAAACTCAGTCAGTAGATTTTGAAATTGAGGCTCAGAGAGGTTAAGTGGCTGGCCCGTGTCTACAAGTCTAAGGAATATAAACCTAGTTCAGTGTTGCTTTAGATTCGACTCTTTTCGCTACACTACACTGCCTCTCTGAATCAATTAGTACATTATACTGAAGCATAAACAGTCAAGGGGTCCTCAGTTTCACTTCCTTAGCTACTAATCCCCTCTGTTGAGTGCATTACCCTGATCTCACACAGTAAAGTAAGGAGGAGGAACCTACAAAGAGTTTGACCTGGTTGTCAAGAAAATTATCCTCTCAGTATCCAAGAGACTAGCACACCAAGTGAACCTAGTAGGCTCCTGTAGCCTGTTTGCTATGGGAAACACAGATTTTTTCCAGTGACACTTCATGGAGGACCCCTACCACAAGAATATAGGTTTCTGTATCACGTGGAATGATATCTGCCTGCCACAAGAGAACCTCAAATCTCAGTTTGGATCCCAGAGCACACCTGGCTTTTTTCCTGGCCTTGCATGAGTGATGCCATTCAAGGGTGAGGTCTAAGTGACTCATAAATGACTTAAGGAATCAAATTGAAGGGCAAAAGCCATCATTTTCAGGAGCTGAGTGGGTTTTTTTTGTCTAGAAGATAGTATCTTGGAAAGCTCCTGGCCTCATGCCCATCATCCCAGGAGGTGCACCATGAGTTCTGTCCTTCTAAAGAAAGAGGCCAAGTTTTGACTCACTTGCTTTTCTGAGTACATCACTGTGGTTTCCATCATGCTGCTCACTTGGTTACCACCTGGGTCAAATGCCTGAACCTCAGGAGTCTGGAAAACATATCCTAAGGCAGTGTAGCCTAAAGTTAACAAAAGACAGCTTCCACTGTTGCACATCTCCTCTCTCTCTTTTTCTCTCTCTCTCTCTCTCTGCCAACTTGTCCAGTATTTGACTTAAGTGGAAGTGGCTGTTCATTGGCTAGGTTCATTAGCGAAAAATGTTTCAACAGTTCCATTTAACAACCTGGAATGTCCTTTGGAGAAGGCCAAATTAATATGATTTTTACCTTAAGAAGCTTAGAAACATAGCTGCCACTAACTCAATGATTACATTGTACTGCCAGCAACAATTCAATATTTTTTTCTCGCCTGAGGGTTACAACACATTTGCACCATGGGGAAGCTTTTTCTCTTTACATCTCAAAACTGTACCACAAACTCTTCCTTTATTCATAACAGCAAGATCTCCAGCTGAGATAGGCACTTTTGTATTGCTCTAGATGACAGTTTTCTGTGTTCTTTCCAAGCACAGGGGGTTTAATAAACATATCTGGCAGGCCTTCCATAGCTGGAGGGCCCAGGATGACACTGTGTGCAAACAATATGCTCACACTGGAGGGAAACAAGTTTATTCAATTATTCAATTAATAGATTACAGTCAAGATACTTGTTATCCTACAATGAAAAATGGGGCAATAACTCCAAGAATTAGGGTAGGTCCCAAGATTAGCAACAGCAGGCAATATGGCTTATACAGACCATGAGGGTAGAGCCAAATGCATGAAAATGTACCCACCGGCCATCCAAACATGCACACATTCACTCCAGTTCAGACACATACCCACACATGCACGCACACACGCACACACGCAAACATGCAGATACATACACACTTGTGATTGTACCCTCAGAGGAACTCAGACTCCAAGAACCTAGTATTATCACGGCCTTAAAAATGCATTAAACACTTTTGTGTATATTACTTCTGAGTTTGGATCTTGGAGGTGGTGGGGGGAAGGGAGGTTGATGGCAGAAAAAGCTGAACTATATTCTGCTTTCATAGAATTCTGTGAGAATTCTAGAAAGTGATGTTCATAGATTTTTCTCTGTGAAAATGAAAGTATTTTTTGCAGGGTTTCATACATAGCTGCTCTTCTGCTTCAGGGCAAGACCTCCCCGCAGTGCAGAACATCTTAGACTGTACTCCATGCCAGAACTTCTCACTCAGATGCAACTCTTGGTCAGAGTGAAGTTTATCTAGTTTGTATAGATATGTTAAGATTTCATTAACAAGCAATGAACTACTACTCTTAAATGTGTGATTTGGGGCAGGGAGGGCACTTTTCTTTCAGTGAGGTTGGTGTGTTATGTTGATACAAAATCACTTAGAAGAGAGAGGAGAGGATAAAGTCAGGAAGTTACCTTGTGGGAAAACTGGCAAAGATATTATGTGATGAGGAAATTTTGATTTTTACACCATGGAGAGCCACTGAAGGTGTTTGTCCTGAAAAGCCATTTTCCTTGTGCTCCTCCAGCTGTACTATTTAAAAGTCCTCACTTTTATATAAAATTTGTGAAATTAAAAACTTGGGACAGTTGAAATAGTCATACTCTCTTTGAAATGGCAATATGGTTAGCATTCCACAAAGCATATGTGTAGCTGTTTACAGTTTACAGATCAGAAGGGTGTAATTCTTTATGTGTTTTAGTGTGGAGCTATTACTTTGAATGTCTTCTTATCTATGAGGATATATATACCCCTCAGTTATGCTATAAATTTGGGATCAAGGTAATTGGAAAAGTATCTTTTGATTATACTGTGGTACTGAGGAAACCATCTCCATTTTTCTGAATAGAAAATAAAGCCAATGAAAATGCTGAAAAGTCTTTCAAAAATGACTAAGGAATAAGACAGGAAATGCATTTCTAGATACAGAAATCTCATGATGCTTTTAAGAGACACTGGAGAAAAGCCTCTGGGCATCATTATTTCTTTCCTCTATGAGCTTTGGCCAGGTGGGAGGGTAGACAAACAATTCTTCCAGCAAGCAAGTGGGCATAGGAAGTTAAGCAGATGGTTTATTTTAGCTCCTAAGGAAGCTAGCCAAGGCAAGAGCCTGAAGTTGAAAATTAAATCTCCCCATTCTCAAGGGCAGAATTATTCCTAAGTTCATGGTTGTCTCCCAACAAAAGAATCAAGACGGCTTTTTCTGTGTCTGTCACTTGTGACCTTGCCCTGGCTCTTCCAGCTGGAGTTACTGAGGTTCTTTACAGCATGCTCAGCCAGACCCCATCCCATCCCCTGTCTGGTCCCTGGGCCAAACCAGAATAGGGCAAGTCTTGCTCTGTCCAAGAGGCTGGCTATAATTAAAGAGTGAGGGCACCATGGCCAGGGCTGGAAGCAAATGCTGCAGACACCTTTTCCAAGAACGGCAGACACTGTTTTAAATTAAATGAGTGTATGCAGGGTCAAAAGTCATGTTTGGATGTGTATGCATGTGAGGGGGTTAAGCCTGAAAAGGCAGTTTAAATGAGTTTTCCAAAGATGGACGAGAAATAAGTATACAGAGTCGGAGCTATAAGGCATGTAGAGACAGGGAGAACAAAAGGATCAGTGAGAGAGATGTCTGGTATATTCCTGAATCAAGGGCTGTTGCCTATTACCTTGGCTGGCACTTTAAGCCAAGCTTACCAGGTGGTCAACTGTTTTCAAAGGACTGCAAGCAGAAAGAAGAGAACAGGGCCCAGGTGACCAGCTGGTGAGACCTGAAATTAGTCCTGTTACCATGAATCTGCTGTCTGTTTCGCCTACCAAGACCCTGGGCACACATCTGGGTTTCTAGGCTCTTCTGATCTTCATCAGCTTGGCCATAACTTCAGCTTCTATTATCTTGGAAATTGGACTTTACTCTGGATTCTGGAGCCCTTGACTGGGGTTGAGATGATTCCCTTTCTCCATTTCTGGGAGATGGTCCCAATGTCTCTGTTATTTGTGTCTTTTCTTCATGGCATCTATCTGAAGTAGACTGATGTCCTGAAAGTGTATTGTCACAGAAATGACTTTGCTGTTCTTAAGATTCTAATTTCTGATTGCCACCCACTAGATTACACCTGCTATGGTATTGGCCCTTGATCAAATGGTGACTTTGTGCACACTATGTATTGGATAAATGGACAAGAGAACCAGTGTTAGAGCCCACAAGTTTCTCTAGCTCCCTTCTGCTGTTAGCTTCCTCCTCTCTTCTGTAGAGGGTGATAGAGATCTCCGCGTGCCTTGTGCTTGGAACTGACTGAACATACAATGTTTCCTGTATGCTTCTAGCTTTCCAGTATGGAAAACATCGATAACTTAATTCCCATCCACAGAGAGTCTTAGAATCATCCCACAAAGGAAAGAGCTCTTAACTGATAGAATATATATGAAAAGTGCTTTATAAATTGAATAAGTCTAAATAACTGTCAACGTTATTAACTGTGGAGAAAAGAGGACTAATATTCATGGAGGAAGCATGCCATTTACATGTTCTCATTTAACTTAATTCTTACAAAAACACTAGAAACACTAGTTATTATTACCCTTGTTTACAGACAAAGCCATTAGGACTTAGAAAGGCTAAGTAACTTACGCAAGTCATTCAGCTCATGAATGGCAGATCTGAGATTTTAACCCAGATCTATTTCTAAAACCCATAATTTTTTCTTCTATGCAGGGTTGACACTATGTAGCCACTAGTATTGCATAGAGTTAAAAACAGACAATTTATGGGTCAAAGAGTCTATACTAAGAAACTAATCATGTGGTAATGACAAATTGCAATGCAATTTGGAAAAAGCAAGATTGAGATGATTAAGTATCTTTGTGGGTTTCTTAGAGGCAGGGGAACTTAAGGTGAGTCCTTGAAAACTGGCAGAATTTAGGTAAGAAGGAGATTTTTCTGTGAAGAAGATGAGCAAGGGTGAGCCCAAAGGGTGGAACTAGTGCTGAGAAGGCCTGTGATGTCAGTCTGGGTGAGCCGGGTGGGACAGACAAGCAGAGGAACACCAAAGGCCAGTCCAAAGGGCTAGGCATCATGGGGCAGGAAAAAGGGAACCAGAATCACATGGAGACTCTAACTCAAAGCAGCTTCAGTCATTATAACGTTTCTTTTTACTCAGAGACAAAAGGGAAGGCTGCAGCCAGCTGATGCCCCATCTCAAAACTTTCTCCTAACACATTTATTCTGGTGACTCACTCATGAAATTAAGGTATGAGCTGTGTGCATGATGATAAGGATGTAATAATGTTACAAATCCAATATTCTTCTCACCAAATCTCCAAAATCAGTGGTCATCTTCCAAACCAGACTTGGAGTAGAGTTCTGCTCACTTATTTTCACCCACAATTACAATTTCTCCTTGATAAACATTCTTTATCTGTTCTTACCTTCTATTCCTCTTACCTTTTATTCCTTGATAAACATTCTTTATCTGTTCTTACCTTCTATTCCTCTATTCCTTGATAAACATTCTTTATCTGTTCTTACCTCTATTCCTCTTAAATGTGACTGGGAAGATGACTGCACTGTGGAGGAAACTAGGGAGAGAAAATAGAGGAAGAAGCAACTAGTCCCAAGAGGTGAGCTTCTGGGCAAAGCCTTCCTGCCCTGGTGGCAGGAACTTAATGTACGATATGTGAGTGCAGCCAAATAGAATCACATTTCTGGTTCAGAAAGAATTTTTAAAGAGACCTAGTTGTTTACCAAGGGAACAATACAGCTATGGGCAAGATGTGGTAGCTTTATTTCTAGTGTAAGAACAGAAACAAGGCGGGGGGGGGGGGGGCGGGGGAGGGAGGAGTGGAATTGGGCTCAGTTCCAAAGCTCTGTCTAGGAGTAACACTTGACTTTGAGCCAGCCCTGTATTCATCTGTTAGGGCTGCAATAAGAAAGAACCACCAACTGGGTGGCTTAGACAACAAAAATTTATTTTTTCTAGAAATAGGTTTGGTTTCTTCTGAGACCTCTCTCCTTGGCTTTCAGATGGCTGCCTTCTTGCAAAGTCCTCACCATGGCCTTTCCTCCATGTATGTGTATTGCTGGTATCTCTTCCTCATCTTATAAGGACACCAGTCCTCTTGGATTAAGGCCTCCACCCTTAGGACCTCATTTAACCTTAATAACCTCGTTAAAATCCCTATTTCCAAATATAGTCACACTGGGGCTTAGAGCTTGCACATAGAAGTTTAGCAGGGCTGGGGGAGGGAGACACCCAATTCAGTCCATATCAAGCTCTGATACAATTTAAATGGAAATATGAAATTATGGCAATATTACATATATGTATATAATTATAAGTTAATTTTTCACATTGTTTAAAACTTGTGGTAGCTTAGATCAAGTAGGTTTTCTCTAAGTCACCTAACAGTAAATGGAATGTGAACAGTGGGAGAAAAGTGTGCCAGAGGCAAAGAGCACTGCAGAGACATGAGTATGGTCCTAGTTCAGCCATTAACTTCCTGTGTGACCTTGGGGAAAATCACTTTACTTATCTATGTGTCAATATCCTTATCTCTTAAAGGAGAAGCTTTAAAAAATAATAATCTCTAGAGCCATTTCTAACTATAACACCCAAGATTTTGTGACTTTGCTTTACAATACAATTAATCAAAAGCTATTCATTCAGAGATGAAGAAGGCTGTAAGCATTGGCTATTTGCTGAAATTGCTTAGACCTGAGCATAAATATTTGCATTTTGCTCAACAGCAATATCTTTTCAATATAAGTTGGAAGTGAGATCTGGAAGGTATCAGATCAGGTTCACCTGGTCACCATAGTCAACTCAGGTGACAGAATTTATGATCTGATCAGTCAGGGTTAAAATCAGGGGGATAACTGCGAGATCTTCACTTCTTTGATGATATTTGTACACAACCTCATAACACACCCTTCGGTGGAAACCAATTTCACAGTGACTTTGAGACTGTGTGTCTGTGTATTTGTGTGTTAATATAATATAATAATATGTAATATTAAATATTTTAAAATAAAATTATTTTATTGTATATTTTCCTGGCTTATCCTTTTTGCAAGATATGTCTCATAATTAGCTTATACCAACTCTAATTAGACTCTTCATTTAAAAAGATTTACATTCTGCATATGATATCCACAGGTGTCGCAGGTAATTGATGATGAATGTATGCTAACAAAGATGTCACAGTTATAATGAAAGGAAAGAAAGTGACTGAAACACTCTGGGGATAGAAGAACAGATATATCAATCTACAGCCAGGGCAAAAACACAATTCTTCTTATTCTTATGAGACAGGAAAGAGAAAAAAGCATAAAATGAGAGGAAAATATATTTTCCAGATAAAATTAAAACTTACCCTGTTTAAAATACATTGAGCTTAAGATTTTTATTGAAATGTTTTCACTAATACATACCACTTACAAAATTAACCTGTTTAACGTTACACTTGTCCCGAACCCTCATATAATTTTTAGGGCAACCTAGTGCTATATGTGGATAGATTCACAAGTAGTTTCTTTTTAATTATTGTATTTTCAAGCTTAAAATATATTTTTCTTAGCAATCTTTAATATCTACTTGTGAATCCACAAATAGAAATGGATTCTCCAATTTAGTTCCCAAAACCAATATGCCTTCTAGTAGAATTTTCTTCCATATATCAATCTACTTATTATTTTCATCAAATAGAAACTATATACCAGGCAGCTAGACACTGTTTTAATAACTTGTTAAATAGTCCTTAATGTTCATAGGACCTAATGTCTAATAAATAAGTAAATAAATACTGAGAAAATAAGTGATGAGTGCAATGAAAAAGACAAAATAGGATGTGATAGATCAGTGGCTCTCCAAGTGTGGCCCTTGGCCCTTCAGCTGGGAACTTGTTAGAAATGTAAGTTGTTGGGCTCCACTGACTCAGAAACTCTGACATAGCAATCTGTGTTTTTAACAAGTTCTCCAGGGAATTTGATGCACAGCAAAGCTCAAGAACTCCTGTGATAGATGGCTTTGTGGCAGGACAAAAGGGAACTTTAGCCTGAGAACTCCAGAAAGGCCTCTCTGAGGATGTTGGGGCTGAGGTCTGAATACTGAGAAGGAACTCGTCATGTGAGCAATTTGGGGAGGCATTTTCCATGAAAAGGAAATAGCACTGAAAAGACCTCGAGGCAGAAAATCTTGGTGAGTGTGAGACACAGAAAGAAGGCCAATGTGGCTAGAGCATCATGAGAAAGGAGGAGAGTGGCATGAGATCATGATGAAGAGGCAAGCAGGGCACATCATGAAGTAGGTGGCTTGCAAATGTCTGGAAGACAAAGCAAGAATCACAAGAAGACAGCACATAGTCTTGAAGAACAAATTATCAAAAACTCTACACTCAGGAAGAGATTTACTCTTTACTAAAAAGATGAGGATTTTTCAGTAAAATAATTTTTTTTAAAAAAAGATGTTAATTTTCTCTAAATCTGAGCCTTTATTTCTCTGTTCATTTACCTACTATATATATAAAATAAAACACCAAATTTTTACAACCGAATGAGTTTGTTTTAATTCAGTTCGTTTGTAAGGTAACAACAGAACTATGAACTCCTTAGTTGGGGAGGGTATTTAGGAATCGCTCATCATGAATTTATATCATTTATAATATATAGCAAAAGCAAATATTTGACTAATATTTCAGCTACACTGGTATCAACAGAAAGCCTATTGCGTTTATGATCTAATGGGACAAAAGTCTAGCAAGTTATTTTACCACCTTTAATAACCACAATTTCAATGAAGTAGTTGGATCAAGTTTTCAGTACTTCATAAGGGAACAGTTGCACATATGATATGTCTCCTCTATCTGAAGTACATTTATTAGGGAATTGAGAAAATAGACATCGCAGACACACTCTATTATAGCCCCCATGATCCTAGTATTCATGCCCTTGTGTGGTTCCTTCTCCTTGAGAGTGAGCAGGATCTGTGACTCACTTTTCGCCGATGGAATGTGGTAGAGGTGACAGGAGATATGTGATTGCTTGTATGTGATTCTTTCTCCCTTGCTAGTTTTGAAGAAGCAAGCTGCCATGCTGTGAGCTTCTATATGGAGAGATTCATGTAGCACGGAGATGAGAATGACATTCATCTGTTAAGCCAGAAAGAAATTGCGGTCCGCAGTCCAACAACGTGCAAGGAACAGAATGCTTCAAATAATCTTACAAGTGTGGAAGCAGATGCTTCCTCAGTCAAGATGAATTTGCAGCCCCAGCAAATACCTTGATTCCAGCCTGTGATCTCCTGAAGCAAAAGACCTAGCTAAGCCAGTTAAGCCTGGACTCCTGATTCACTGAAACCATGAAATAACGAATGTATTGTTTTAAGCACTAAGTTTGTGATAATACTGTTATGCAGGATTAAGTAATTAATATAGCTAATAAATAATAGCTTATGTTGAGTGTTTTCTCTGTGCCAAGTGCTGCTTTAAGTGCTTTACATAAATTGATTCATATATTAGTACCATTTTACAGATGAGAAAGCTGAGGCACAAAGCAGTGAAGTTACTTGCTCAAGTTTATACACTTAGGAAATGAAAGAGCTGAGACTCAACCCCAAAGTCTACACTTTCAGTCACCACACTATCATGTATCTTAGTTCGCCCAGTTATTACACCAATTCCAACCACTTAGAAGGTTGAGGTTGGAGTGTCAATGGACCCACAATCAATATACAAAGAAAAAGAAACAGTACATGGTATTCAGTGGGAATTTCCCTAGAATCATTTACTGTTATTCCTTTGATTATTCAAATTTTATTTGGGTTCATAGTGTTATTAAGTAGAAGGGTGTCCATTGAGAGTATTAGGTAAGAACTCAAAATGACCATGGTTTATAAAGAGTGAATAAGAAACAAAAAAAATATCATTTATTAACAATAGCAACTTACATTTGTGGAGCTCTAATCCTTGTAATAAACTCTCAGACATTTCATTGCAATCTATCCCCAGGGTAACCTTTAGAGAAAAGAAGAGTGGATATTGCTGTCACCCATGAGATGCTATAGACCAGTAGCAATGTGGTCCTGTGGGAGAGCTAATTACATGATCATACAACCGTAAAGATTAAAGAGGTTTTAGAAGTGATACAGCCAAATGAATCTTAACTAAATTTATGCTACAGAGGAGTAAATTATTCTGTGTCCTTTACCTCTCAGGTCAGAGAGAGGAGCGTGAGCAGTATTAGAGTAAGAGATACCAAACCCTAGCAACAGTGGCCGCAGACGAAGAAGCGACCAGATTCAAAGCAATATGCTTTCTTCTCTCTTGTCATAGCTCTGAGGTTGAGAATCAAAGATGGAGACCAACCATGCCTCATGGGTAACCACTGCTCAAACACTGTATGATCTACTTCCTCTACTATCTTATCTCCTATTACTCTCCTTCTTGCTTGTTTAATTTTGGCCCCTCTGACCTTCTCGCTGTCTTCAGAACATGATAAGCTCTTTCTCCTATCAGGGTCTTTGCACTGTCTGCTCCTCTCTCCTAAAAACGTTCTTTCATCAGACCTTCTCATGGCTTTCAGTTGTCTGCTCAAATATCACCCCAAAGACTCATTTCCTGACCATTCTATCCAAAAGGAAAAAGAAAGAAAAGAAAAAGGCATCCTCTGCTTTCTTTTAATTCTCATAGTCAGCTTGACTTTCCTTCAAAGTACACATCGCTACTAGAAATTGTTTTTTGTCTGTTTGTTCCATTGAAATGTAAACTCTGAGTGTAGGGACCTTGTTTTCTCGTTCTCTGCTGAAGTCTCAGTTCTTACAACAGTGCCTGTGACAAAAAATATGCTCAGCAGATATTTATTAAGTGACTGAATGACTGAATGAACCCAGGGCAGAGTCCTGTGGCAGGATGCAGGGCATTCTCTGTCAGGGTGACATGAAATGATTGCTCAAGAAATTGGAAATTCATCTAAACAATATTACTAATCAATTTTCCCATCAGGTTTGTAAGAAAATCTCTCAGAGACTTTGTGGAGTCAAGACACTCTCTGTACCTCCTGCGTTAAATTCTTGTTACTCCTGTAAACAGATTGCTGCCAATTCAGTGGCTTCAAACAGCACAAATTTATTATTTTACAGTTCTAGAGATCAGAAGTCTAAAACGGGTCGCACTGAGGTAAAATCAAGGTGTCTGCAGGACTGTGTTCCTTCTGTGGGTTCTAGAGAATTGTTGGGGGGGTTTGCCTTTTCCAGCTGTTAGCATTCCTTGGCTCATGGAACTCTTCTATTTCCAAAGGTGCAACGGCTAGTGGAGTCTTTCATTCAAGGCATCACTCTGACATTGACTCTTCTGCCTCCGTCTTCCACATTTAGGGAGCTTTGTGATTACATTGGGCCCTTCCAGATAAACCACGGCAATCTCCGCATTCAAATTCAGTTGATTAACAACTACAACCTTAAATCCTCCTTGCCATGTAAACCTAACTTATTTACAGGTTCAGGAATGAGAATGAGGACATCTTTGTAGGCTATAGTTCTGCTTGTAACTACCAGTCTAGGACTGTTGTCTGTGTGTGTCTATGTGTGTGTGTGTGTGTGTGTGTGTTTAATAACCAGGATTTCTTCTTAGAGAGTCATGTTGACTCTTCATGTGTGCTGCTTTTATCACAATGTGCTCACAAACTCTCTAATTGAAAAATGTATCCTATTTTTGCTAGAGAACAATATTGTATTCATCAGACACACGCTTTATCCTTCTATCTCTTTAGAAACCTGGGATGGTGTTTATCCTTCAGTCTTCTGACTCTTCTGTTCTCTGTGGTTTCTTAGAAGCAGCAAGACTGGTCCTTTGATCATATCTTTCAGGTGTCTCAGCATCTTGGGATGCTGCTTTTGCGATCATAGAACGTTTTCTCATTAAGGGCACTTGATACTCTCTCTCTTCATCTGCCTTCACTCCATTTCCTCCTTGCATTGTTTGTTCTGCCCTCTCAGTTTAAAGATTATTCTTCCTGTTAGATCAGTCCATGGGCAAATAGAAGTGATTCCTGGTAACAAAGCAAAAGATTCCCCAAGGAAGGGGCCTAACACTGATCAGAACCAGGCCTCCTCGAATTCTGCTCCCCACAGTTTATAGGACATGCTTACCCATGCCATCCACCTTCACTTTTATAGCTCTCTCTCTCTCTCTCTCTCTCTCTCTCTCTCTCTCTCATTTCCCTTGCTTGAAAGCAACTCTATAGTGTTTGGCATTTTTTTTATCAGCTTCCACTCATCCTGGGCTGCTCTCACTTAAATAACTCTGTTTAGGATCACGCTTTTGGATGTTTAGTGTTTGGGTATCTTAAATCTTAAACCTGGAAGAAAAAATGTCTGCTACAAGGCCCACACAAGCAAAGACTGGCCTGTCCAAGGTCACCTGTAGCTGAGCAGCCTATGGTCTATTCCTCTTACTCTCAGGCACTGCTCGGCCAGTCTTACCCATCTTTGTGCTTCCCTTCTTCCATCTCTCCTCTGAGTCCTTTTAAATATCAGCTCATCAGAGAGCCCCCTTGACAGTCACAAAAGCTTCCTTAGATGTGCCTACCTTTATTCACATGGGGATTATTCATGAATATATGATCAGAATTACATTTTTCAGACCCCCTATCTCCTTTGAGCTATGTTCCCTTTTAAAGTCTCTGTCCATAGAAGGATGCTATTTCTTGAGAGACATTTCTTTGATATGGGGAGGAAAAGGCATTCTGAATGCCTAAAGAACATATTTGTGCTTAATTTCCCCTCTTTCAACCATTTTTAAGTCTGAAAAATGTACACATCTTCTCCCATAATCACCATCTCCTTCACAAGCATAACCTCACTAATGAGAAATCAGTTCAGAGTAGCAATAACCTCTACCTCTTGGAAAATCAAAGTGGTGATAAAGCACAGTAAGGTATTTATCTGATTTCCTGACTTTAGCACAATAAAACTTTCTGCCAAGGACTCAATGGTACATATCCCAATTGCTACTTGGGTGACCCCTCTGAACCTTACTTCATCCATGCATCAAATGGGGGATAAACATACCTTAACTACTTTTCCTAGGGTTTCCAGGGAGATGCAAATGAAAAAGAAATGTGAAAATGTCTTGGAAAGAGAAAGCTAAATAAACAGAGTTTTAAAATGTCTCTTCCAAGATCCAAAGTCCATGAAATTAAGAATTGCAGAAAAAATGGGCCACCACTGCCTGGCTAAGCAAAGGAAACAAAACTAAATCCAAGGGTCAGAAAATTCCTTACTTACCTCAGAAATGCAAGGCTGTTGCTTATAGGTATTCATACTACAATCCGTTATAGGCCTACAATTTTGGGTTGCAAGTGCTGGGATGTGGAACCTGTGCATAAAAATGAAATTGAGAAGCTTCAGTCAGGAAAAGAAGTATTGAAGGGGCAATCCATTCATTCACTCAACAGTCATGCTTACTGTGTTAAGTGTGTAGGGCTCAGTGGGAGTTACAAAAATGTATAAGACATGGCTTGGCCCTCAATGAGCTATCAGTTGAGTAAACACTGATATTCAAATTCCAAACATGAATTCAAAAAAAGGTTTCAAGTTTCTACTAAAGGGCAGCCAACTTGTTGGGTACAGAGCAGTAGATTAAAAACATGGTTTATGTTCATCATATAAATTGACATATAGGTATACGCAGATCACTTGGTATAATGTCAAGATTTCCACCTCAGTCAGAATGGGCCCAGTTATGCTGTCATAACAATCAACCCCAAATGTCAGTCACATAAAACGGCAAATGGTTATTTCTCATTCATGCCACTTATCTACTTGATATGTGGGATATCACTATCAAACCAGGTTTCATGAGTCTCGTCCTCATGTTTGCTGGGATACGGTGCGGATAGGACTGATACTGATATATTTACTACCCATGAATAGAAGGTGAGAATAAATCTTCTCTTCAAGGTTTCCAAGCCAGAGTTTCAGCTTGGCCTCTGATTACTACAGGTGATCTTTTGTTTGAAGGCCTTTCTCTCAGTCTTACTCTCCTTAGACGTCTCCTCCCATTCTTCCATGCATGGTACCGGGCTTTCAGAAGCTTCATGATGTTACTCCCTCTGCCTAAGGCACAACCTGGTCCACCCCACCATCACCATTTACCTCATTTAGTTCTAGGCTGACATGTAACTGCTTTACAGGCAGTTGTAGTCTTAGAAGACCAGAAGAGTAGTACTTCTCTTATCTGAAAAGTTGTAGTATGAGTCCACCTGAACACCACATCTATACTGGGCCCCAGGTGGGTACTAGGCACCGTGCTGGACATCAGAGATTCATTGATGAGCAACACTGACCTGCTCTCTGCTTTCATGGAACTCGACGCAGAGGCAGAAGTTAATCAAATAATTACACAGATGATGTTACCAACTGCAGTAAGTGCTAAGAAGGGAAAGAGTAGAGTGTTGTGAATATGTATCATGGGCATCCTGGGAAGGTTTTCTCAGGGAAATGACATTTGAGCTGAAACCTGAGGGGTGAGTTACCATTAACTGAGGACAAGAGATGAGCTGACAAACTAGGTCAGTGGTTTCCAGTCACATAATAGCTGCTTATGAATCATATCTAACAATAAAACTAATAAAGTTTAAAAATGGTTTACATTTTTAGGTAAAATAAATTCCAGACTTGCCCTATAATGGCATCCTTCTCAATCATCTGTTTTTCATTCCTCTTCTTCTGTTGGAAAGAGTGGAATTCTGAGCCATATACCCTGCACGCATCCAGATATGCTTCATAAGGTGGGTTTATTCTGCATGAACATCATCTCTCACATGTCTCTCAATGAGGAGAGGTTGAGAACTAGCGGAGAAGATGACATATAGGAAATTCCAGGCCAATGATTTTCCCACATGTCAAAAGAAAAGCCATTCATGGTAGAGAATGTAATATATTACAAAATGTCATTTAACAATCCTAACTGGTATAATGTAAATAATAATAAAACAATGATTGGCTTATTTTTAAATCATTTCACAGAAAGACATTTTATAAACTTAGTGCAGAGGCAAAAACATCTTCAGTGCTGATGTGATACAAATTAAATATCACATCGACTTTTATTTATTTTCCCCTCAACATCCCAATCCATTGTGATCTACATGTACATATATATGATGCATTTTGTATATATTCACCCTCATGACTTGACAGATGGGAGGGATCTTGCAGTCATTTCTAAAAGCAGACAAAAGGCCGTTGGTTCTGCTCGGCATGATGGTTTGTGAAGACAGACTATCACACGCTTCCGTTGATGATTATATAGCTCTATCCATCTGTCTGCCACTGGAGGTTGGGAGACGGAGATACAGCTCCCACCGTCCCCATAAACAAAAGTAGACCATGCTGTCACCAGTCAGACACGCCAGCTAATTGGAGCTGTCGACAGACACAATATTCTGTGTCAACAGCTCTAGTAACAGTTTGAAACAGCAATGATATGTTGGTTGATGGTGAGGATGACACATGTGTCTCTAATAGCATGCTAGAAATCTGACATAACTAGAAAAGAATTACTAAAATGTGATTCCTGGCCTCTGGTATTCCTGTTCATCCTTACCAGTTTCTGCAGAGGGTGGGGGAGGGGATGGTTGTAACGCATCTCTCTCCGTATCATTTCGCAGGCTGACAGCTTAATTTG
The DNA here is from genome assembly GCF_053574225.1 of Canis aureus. Taxonomy (NCBI): domain Eukaryota; kingdom Metazoa; phylum Chordata; class Mammalia; order Carnivora; family Canidae; genus Canis; species Canis aureus. The sequence goes on along the minus strand of NC_135641.1, from coordinate 19,782,433 downwards.
ATACTCATAATGTCGAACTTTAAAATTAATCTTGCTAAAAAGATTTGTTTCAACAAGCCATCTAACCTTAAACTCTTTTGGAAAATTAATAAGGCAAAAAACTTATTTGTACAGCTTTCCAAGTTGAAAATAAAAAGGGGATGTTCTATCAGTTTGCCATTTCTGTAACTATAAATGTCTACTGATCTTCAAGAGAGTAGTTTTTACAGAGCTAAACGTATACCAACACTCATAGACATGACTTCTTGAACTTCATTTCATGATAGACAAAAATAGATCCAAGACAGAAACATACTTACAACATAAACACAACTTTTGAACATAAATGCATATTATACTTTAATCTCTGTGTAAATTGTACCTGCTAGGAAAACTTTACATCAGGCATTATAATCAATGAAAAGTCAGGAAGTCTCTTGCTGCCTTGCAATAGTGTACCTTCTAAATAACTTCATCACCGCTGACTACCTGAGTTCAAATTTTGGCTCAGCTACTTACTAGCTTAGACAAGTTAGTTAACCTTTCTTGGCCTGAATTTTCTCATCTATAAAATAGAAGTAATAATATAAACTACATCATAGAGTTTTAAAGGTTAAATGTGTTTTTACTTGTTAAGTGTGTAGAACAGTGCCTGGCACATTACATAATGAGCAGTCAAAAAATATTATTATTATTATTATTATTATTATTAGTTCATTTCCAAGGAGAGCTTTAAAAATTAATGAAACCCAGAAAATAAATCAAAAACAGTTCAAATGGCAAAGAGCAAAGTCTTGGACATTCACAGTCCTGGGTATAAATCCTGTAGCCATAACCAAGCTTCGTGACCTTAGATAAGTCACTTAAGCTCCCTAAACCTTTTTGTTTTCTGTAACAGAGATAATACCTACCTTTAAAAGATATTTTGAAGATTTAAGATAGCTTAAAGCTTCCAGCACAATTCCCAACATGTATTAGATATTCCACAGATTATACCAATAATTATTATTACTAGTTTGCATTATAGAGCACTTTTATTTTTAGACTATACTTATTTTATCTTCTTATTAATGCTGTGAAGTAAAACATAATGACTAGTGTACGGAGGAAAGAATGGTGCTCAGCGTGGTAAAACAAAAGGGTCAGTGGGTAAAGGGTTATTGAGGTTAAATCAGGATGCTGTCTTTCAGTTCTGGGACCAGGGTGATATTCAGCTATTTCTGGTACCTCTTTGCCAGATGACCAAACAACTGAAAGTCTCTTTCTTTATTTTTTTTTCCATTAAGACCCCCAAAGTTGATGTCCTCAGAGGCCTCTATCCTTCAGATTTAAAATCAATTAATCATTATCTACTCATACCTCATTAATTCTTCTATATTCCTTCCATATTCTAATTCCTTCCATATTCCATATATAGAATATAGAATATATTCTAAGTCTTTCCATATTCCATAATCTGTATACCTTCCATATCCCATTTGCCCACTATAAAGATGAATAAACTGACACAATAAAACTTATCACACCACCACCAACAACAATACAAATGTCTATGCATGCTGGATTCAAATCATCTTGCTCTTTGGAGATATAAGAAAGACAAAGTAAAAAAACCTTTCTTTGTTAGGCATATAAGATATTTTCATAGCAAATACACCACAAAGGAGGATTCTGTGTAAAAGGCATCTCTATGTCATAGCCAATGGCCCAAATCAACAATATATTCTTTTTCAATCATAACATTACCAACTATATGTAAAAAATAAAATAACCTTGTGCAACACAGTCTTGTTTGGTCACTTCATGTCACATTTGCTTGGCCTTCACTTCTCATTTTTTTTTTTTTTATTGGTGTTCAATTTACTAACATACAGAATAACACCCAGTGCCCGTCACCCATTCACTCCCACCCCCCGCCCTCCTCCCCTTCTACCACCCCTAGTTCGTTTCCCAGAGTTAGCAGTCTTTATGTTCTGTCTCCCTTTCTGATATTTCCCACACATTTCTTCTCCCTTCCCTTATTTTCCCTTTCACTATTATTTATATTCCCCAAATGAATGAGAACATATAATGTTTGTCCTTCTCCGACTGACTTACTTCACTCAGCATAATACCCTCCAGTTCCATCCACGTTGAAGCAAATGGTGGGTATTTGTCATTTCTAATAGCTGAGTAATATTCCATTGTATACATAAACCACATCTTCTTTATCCATTCATCTTTCGTTGGACACCGAGGCTCCTTCCACAGTTTGGCTATCGTGGCCATTGCTGCTAGAAACATCGGGGTGCAGGTGTCCCAGCGTTTCATTGCATTTGTATCTTTGGGGTAAATCCCCAACAGTGCAATTGCTGGGTCGTAGGGCAGGTCTATTTTTAACTGTTTGAGGAACCTCCACACAGTTTTCCACAGTGGCTGCACCAGTTCACATTCCCACCAACAGTGTAAGAGGGTTCCCTTTTCTCCACATCCTCTCCAACATTTGTTGTTTCCTGCCTTGTTAATTTTTCCCATTCTCACTGGTGTGAGGTGGTATCTCATTGTGGTTTTGATTTGTATTTCCCTGATGGCAAGTGATGCAGAGCATTTTCTCATGTGCATGTTGGCCATGTCTATGTCTTCTTCTGTGAGATTTCTGTTCATGTCTTTTGCCCATTTCATGATTGGATTGTTTGTTTCTTTGGTGTTGAGTTTAATAAGTTCTTTATAGATCTTGGAAACTAGCCCTTTATCTGATATGTCATTTGCAAATATCTTCTCCCATTCTGTAGGTTGTCTTTGAGTTTTGTTGACTGTATCCTTTGCTGTGCAAAAGCTTCTTATCTTGATGAAGTCCCAATAGTTCATTTTTGCTTTTGTTTCTTTTGCCTTCGTGGATGTATCTTGCAAGAAGTTACTATGGCCGAGTTCAAAAAGGGTGTTGCCTGTGTTCTTCTCTAGGATTTTGATGGAATCTTGTCTCACATTTAGATCTTTCATCCATTTTGAGTTTATCTTTGTGTATGGTGAAAGAGAGTGGTCTAGTTTCATTCTTCTGCATGTGGATGTCCAATTTTCCCAGCACCATTTATTGAAGAGACTGTCTTCCTTCCAATGGATAGTCTTTCCTCCTTTATCGAATATTAGTTGCCCATAAAGTTCAGGGTCCACTTCTGGATTCTCTATTCTGTTCCACTGATCTATGTGTCTGTTTTTGTGCCAGTACCACACTGTCTTGATGACCACAGCTTTGTAGTACAACCTGAAATCTGGCATTGTGATGCCCCCAGATATGGTTTTCTTTTTTAAAATTCCCCTGGCTATTCGGGGTCTTTTCTGATTCCACACAAATCTTAAAATAATTTGTTCTAACTCTCTGAAGAAAGTCCATGGTATTTTGATAGGGATTGCATTAAACGTGTATATTGCCCTGGGTAACATTGACATTTTCACAATATTAATTCTGCCAATCCATGAGCATGGAATATTTTTCCATCTCTTTGTGTCTTCCTCAATTTCTTTCAGAAGTGTTCTATAGTTTTGAGGGTATAGATCCTTTACATCTTTGGTGAGGTTTATTCCTAGGTATCTTATGCTTTTGGGTGCAATTGTAAATGGGATTGACTCCTTAATTTCTCTTTCTTCAGTCTCATTGTTAGTGTATAGAAATGCCACTGACTTCTGGGCATTGATTTTGTATCCTGCCACGCTACCGAATTGCTGTATGAGTTCTAGCAATCTTGGGGTGGAGACTTTTGGGTTTTCTATGTAGAGTATCATGTCATCGGCGAAGAGGGAGAGTTTGACTTCTTCTTTGCCAATTTGAATGCCTTTAATGTCTTTTTGTTGTCTGATTGCTGAGGCTAGGACTTCCAGTACTATGTTGAATAGCAGTGGTGAGAGTGGACATCCCTGTCTTGTTCCTGATCTTAGGGGAAAGGCTCCCAGTGCTTCCCCATTGAGAATGATATTTGCTGTGGGCTTTTCATAGATGGCTTTTAAGATGTCGAGGAATGTTCCCTCTATCCCTACACTCTGAAGAGTTTTGATCAGGAATGGATGCTGTATTTTGTCAAATGCTTTCTCTGCATCCAATGAGAGGATCATATGGTTCTTGGTTTTTCTCTTGCTGATATGATGAATCACATTGATTGTTTTACGGGTGTTGAACCAGCCTTGTGTCCCAGGGATAAATCCTACTTGGTCATGGTGAATAATTTTCTTAATGTACTGTTGGATCCTATTGGCCAGTATCTTGTTGAGAATTTTTGCATCCATGTTCATCAGGGATATTGGTCTGTAATTCTCCTTTTTGGCGGGGTCTTTGTCTGGCTTTGGAATTAAGGTGATGCTGGCTTCATAGAACGAATTTGGAAGTACTCCATCTCTTTCTATCTTTCCAAACAGCTTTAGGAGAATAGGTATGATTTCTTCTTTAAACGTTTGATAAAATTCTCCTGGGAAGCCATCTGGCCCTGGACTCTTGTGTCTTGGGAGGTTTTTGATGACTGCTTCAATTTCCTCCCTGGTTATTGGCCTGTTCAGGTTTTCTATTTCTTCCTGTTCCAGTTTTGGTAGTTTGTGGCTTTCCAGGAATGCGTCCATTTCTTCTAGATTGCCTAATTTATTGGCGTATAGCTGTTCATAATAGGTTTTTAAAATCGTTTGTATTTCCTTGGTGTTGGTAGTGATCTCTCCTTTCTCATTCATGATTTTATTAATTTGAGTCTTCTCTCTCTTCTTTTTAATAAGGCTGGCTAATGGTTTATCTATCTTATTAATTCTTTCAAAGAACCAACTCCTGGTTCTGTTGATCTGTTCCACAGTTCTTCTGGTCTCGATTTCGTTGAGTTCTGCTCGAATCTTTATTAGCTCCCTTCTTCTCTTGGGTGTAGGATCTATTTGCTGTTTTTTCTCTAGCTCCTTTATGTGTAAGGTTAGCTTTTGTATTTGAGTTCTTTCCAGTTTTTGAATGGATGCTTGTATTGCGATGTATTTCCCCCTTAGGACTGCTTTTGCTGCATCCCAAAGATTTTGAACGGTTGTATCTTCATTCTCATTAGTTTCCATGAATCTTTTTAATTCTTCCTTAATTTCCTGGTTGACCCTTATCTTTTAGCAGGATGGTCCTTAACCTCCATGTGTTTGAGGTCCTTCCAAACTTCTTGTTGTGATTTAGTTCTGATTTCAAGGCATTATGGTCCGAGAATATGCAGGGGACAATCCCAATCTTTTGGTATCGGTTCAGACCCGATTTGTGACCCAATATGTGGTCTATTCTGGAGAAAGTTCCATGTGCGCTTGAGAAGAATGTGTATTCAGTTGAGTTTGAATGTAAAGTTCTGTAGATATCTGTGAAATCCATCTGGTCCAGTGTATCATTTAAAGCTCTCGTTTCTTTGGAGATGTTTTGCTTAGAAGACCTATCGAGTATAGAAAGAGCTAGATTGAAGTCACCAAGTATAAGTGTATTATTATCTAAGTATTTCTTCACTTTGGTTAATAATTGATTTATATATTTGGCAGCTCCCACATTTGGAGCATATATATTGAGGATTGTTAAGTCCTCTTGTTGAATAGATCCTTTAAGTATGATATAGTGTCCCTCTTCATCTCTCACTACAGTCTTCGGGGTAAATTTTAGTTTATCTGATATAATTTTGGATACCCCTGCTTTCTTTTGAGGACCATTCGAATGGTAAATGGTTCTCCAACCTTTTATTTTCAGGCTGTAGGTGTCCTTCTGTCTAAAATGAGTCTCTTGTAGACAGCAAATAGATGGGTCCTGCTTTTTTATCCAGTCTGAAACCCTGCGCCTTTTGATGGGGTCATTAAGCCCGTTCACATTCAGAGTTACTATTGAGAGATATGAGTTTAGTGTCATCATGATATCTATTCAGTCTTTGTTTTTGTGGACTGTTCCACTGAACTTCTTCTTAAAGGGGAATTTTAAGAGTCCCCCTTAAAATTTCTTGCAGAGCTGGTTTGGAGGTCACATATTCTTTTAGTTGCTGCCTGTCTTGGAAGCTCTTTATCTCTCCTTCCATTTTGAATGAGAGCCTTGCTGGATAAAGTATTCTTGGTTGCATGTTCTTCTCATTTAGGACCCTGAATATATCCTGCCAGCCCTTTCTGGCCTGCCAGGTCTCTGTGGAGAGGTCTGCTGTTACCCTAATACTCCTCCCCATAAAAGTCAGGGATTTCTTGTCTCTTGCTGCTTTAAGGATCTTCTCCTTATCTTTGGAATTTGCAAGCTTCACAATTAAATGTCGAGGTGTTGAACGGTTTTTATTGATTTTAGGGGGGGATCTCTCTATTTCCTGGATCTGAATGCCTGTTTCCCTTCCCAGATTAGGAAAGTTTTCAGCTAGAATTTGTTCAAATACATATTCTGGCCCTCTGTCCCTTTCGGCGCCCTCGGGAACCCCAATTAAACGTAGGTTTTTCTTTCTCAGGCTGTCGTTTATTTCCCTTAATCTATCTTCATGGTCTTTTAATTGTTTGTCTCTTTTTTCCTCAGTTTCCCTCTTTGCTGTCAACTTGTCTTCTAGGTCACTCACTCGTTCTTCCACCTCGTTAACCCTCGTCGTTAGGACTTCTAGTTTGGATTGCATCTCATTCAATTGGTTTTTAATTTCTGCCTGATTAGCTCTAAATTCTGCAGTCATGAAGTCTCTTGAGTCCTTTATACTTTTTTCTAGAGCCACCAGTAGCTGTATAATAGTGCTTCTGAATTGGCTTTCTGACATTGAATTGTAATCCAGATTTTGTAACTCTGTGGGAGAGAGGACTGTTTCTGATTCTTTCTTTTGAGGTGAGGTTTTCCTTCTAGTCATTTTGCTCAGTGCAGAGTGGCCAAAAGCAAGTTGTATTGGGAAAAAGAGAAAAAGAGAGGAGAGAAAGAAGGAAAGAAAAGAGAAAGAGAAAAAAAAAGGGAAGAAAAAGAAAAAAAACGAAAAAAAAAAAAAAGAAGAAAAAGAGAAAGAAAAAGAAAGGAGAAAAAAAGGGGGTGGGGGAAGGAAACAAATCAAAAAGCAAAACAAAACAAAAACAAAAACAAAAACAAAAACAAACAAACAAAAAAAGAACCACGGGGGAGTATCTTCTGATTCTGTGTTCTTTAAGTCCCTTGGCTTCTCCTGGAAGTTGTCCGTCTAGCTGGTGTTCTGGGGGAGGGGCCTGTTGTGCTGATTTTCAGGTGTTAGCAGTTGGGGGAGCTGCTGTGCCCCTGCCTGGTGCAGGGCTCGGTGGGGGTTGTTTACCCCGTGAGGCCGCAGGAGGAACAGCCCCAGTGGCGGGGCAGCTCTGGAAACCTGGATTCAGCTCCGGCAGGAACTCCGTCTGCAGGGCCTGGAGGCTCCGGGCGGGGCCGCTGATCTGCTCAGCTCGGGCAGGAGCGTCCTCGCTGTCCTGGGCCCTCCCGGCCTCTGCCTGTCCCGGGGGAGGCCGGATCCTGGGCTGTGTCCCGGCGCCCTGTGCTCCGGAGCCTGCGCTGGTGGATTCGCGCTCCCGGGCCGCGCAGCCCCCTCCGCGGAGCCGCCGCCCGAGCCCCTCCGAGCTGCTCCTGGAACCGCGCAGCCCCCTCCGCACGGAGCCTCTTCTTCTGCCCGAGCCCCTCCGAGCTGCTCCCGGGGCCCCGCAGCCCCCTCCGCGGAGCCGCCCCCGAGCCCCTTCAGCTGCTCCGGGTCCCGCCGGGTCCCGCCGCCCGCGCTGCAGCCCTTAGGGAGCTCGGCGCACTCTCCCGGGGCGCAGGTGTCTGTTACTGTCCCAGGGAGCCCGAGGGCATCCCCGCCCTCCTGGGTCCTGCTCTAACTCCCTGGAGCCCCTTTCCGCCCGGGAAGGTCGGTGCAGCTCCTGCGTCTCCGGGACGGGGCTCTCCTGTCCTGGGGACACTCGCCCCGGCCTCAGCCCGGCTCCTCGCGGGGCCCCTCCCCCTTGGACGCCTTTGTTTCTTTACTTCTTTTTCCCCGTCTTCCTACCTTGATAGATGCGCGAACTCTTCTCACTGTAGCATTCCAGCTGGTCTCTCTTTAAATCTCAGGCCGAATTCATAGATTTTCAGGATAATTTGAAGGTTTTCTAGGTAGTTTGGTGGAGACAGGTGATTTGGAGACCCTACTCCTCCGCCATCTTGCTCCTCCCCCCCGGCCTTCACTTCTCATGACTAAGAAGGTAATGGGGCTTTACCTTCTAAGAGGCTAGATAAGCAGCTGAGCTCTGATCATAATACCTGCTTTCTGGATTTAGCTGGATCCCTTTTTGAGAGCATATGCAGAGCAACATTGACCTTTCCATGGAGGAATTAGTGCTTCAGCATTGGCTTCTTCGCTGCTGTGCCAAATCACCTGAACCTGCTAGCTCAGCTTCGGCCACCCAGTGCAGCTGCCCTTCCCTTCTACCAGCAGAGCTGTTTATGTCATCCTTCACATTGCCCCACCTCTGGGCCTTTATTCATGGCCTGCACCGGATGTATGGTTCCTTCCATGTTTCTAAATGACCAAAGTCGTCAAACTCCATCATCAATTCTTCAAGAATCTGTTGCAATGACTCTCCTTCAGAAAGGTTTCCCTAATTCCCAGTACACCTGTCCAAAGCTGTAGGTAAAGCTCTTCCTCAATTGAGTGCTCCCTAATATGGCACTTATTATTTTCTTCTTTGCATTTTAATTGGTTAATTACAAGCCTTATTTTTCCCCTATATTGTCAACTCCTTTGTAGCAGGGTTCAAGCCAAACCAGATGCACTTTTGTTTTCCGTACAGAGTTTAACGTCTCTCTGTATTTCTTGGTTACTTGAAAAAATGAATAAATTCCCATCTTCTCATTTCAAATATTTAAACTACATATGCTTACATGGACAAAACCAAAACCACATGATATATCCAGGAGAAGGAAAGGCTTGTGGTAAACACGGTAGCAATTTACATGATGAGGCTTGAGAGGCACCTGGCTGGTTCAGTCAGTAGAATACACAACTCTGGATTGTAGGGTCATGAGTTTGAGCCTCATGTGTGATGTCAGGTTTACTTAAAATAGGTAAATAACGAGGTTTGAGGTACTTTTTTCAAATCAACTTCATCTCCTCTCTAGGCCCTGGGGCTCTCGAGATTATGGTTTACAGCAACCTATGGCTTTAGCCAATTCTAATATTAAGATAGCCAAGATGTTTCAACTTGAAACCCACTGTAAAAGAATTTTCCCTGTAAGATTATCCAGATTCATTCACATTAGTGCTATCTTCACTAATTCCTCCTATAGAAGTAGCTTTAGCTACTTATTTATATGCAAAAGCCTTGACAAATCACCCTGCCTTTCTACATATAATCTCTAAATCAAGAATTAATCCAAGGTAAATGACTTTTCAGGCACTGGGGCAGAAGTGCACATTGCACAACGCTAGGAGGCACCATTTAATAGAACCTAGCACAAAGGACACCCCTGGCCTTGTGTAGCACTCAACCTACATGGCTGCATGAAGTTCCCCGAGGTGGAGAAACCTCAGAGAAACAACCTTAGTATGTACATTTCAGAGTATTTTCTCATATACGAAGGAAAAAGAATAAGGTAGGCTTCTAAGTATATACATGAAATGGCTCAATAATATTAAAATAATGCTTTTTTATGTTTGATCATAACTCACCATACACGAAGAAAATACAGGCAAGTGAGTAGAACATAAGTCCTTATCTTGGAGGTTATCACTCTTTTAACATTAGCCTCTTTATTGTATTTCCTTCTGATCCATCTATATCCATCTATATATGTATGAAAATATATATCTCGTACTTGAGAATATAATCTTCAAACTACTTCTTAAAACTTAACATTATATAAAATAGCATTTCTCAAACTTGCCTATTGAATAGAATAATCTGAAGAGCTTGTTTAAAATATAGGCCTTTCAGAATTCTGCATAAGAGAACAAATTCACTAAGTTTGAGGTGGATACCAAGAATTGGTATTTTTAACAGCTACCCCCTACTACATAATTTTTATTTTCAGGCAAGTTTGAGAAACAGTGATTTCATAAGCATGTACAAGAATACTCAGGTGATTTCTGAACAAAGGAAAAGAGTTTAACCAAATTCTCTCAACTTTCTCAGCTAATGAGGATCATACGCAGAAATTGTATAAAACTGGATAATTCAGTGCACTGAACAAGGAAGGAAACGCTTCCAATGACCCAGCTCTCCTAAATGTCCTGGCCCTGGCCACAAGGGAGAATTCCCTCGTGATTCAGATGTTCCCCATCAGTTTGGAATGGGCCAGAGATAATGTGAGTTGTGTCCCTTGAAGCCAGATTCCAGGTACTCTCCAGGGATTCTCTGGGCAAAATCAGTCTCTAAGGAGGTGACCATGCATGCCAGTTTGCCTGTCCCTTCCCAGAATATATGTGTTGTTCTGGCATATATTGTTAATAATAATGCCTTCTTTCACTTACAGGAGTGTCCCAGTTTAGACAATAAATATACTGGTGCCAACTTGTAAGGTTACGTCCACCTTCCTCTCTGATCCATATATCAGAAAGGGGGCTTCTTATTGGGTCCTTCATGTCCAAGATTTTTTTTTCTTCCAGGTGGAGATCTTATTAATAAACCAACTGCTCTCTTATATAGAAGAACAATGTTAAATAAAATTGGGAACAAAATCATTCTCATGATGAGGTCTTTCTGGCCAATTAAAGGTTATTATTTTGTCTTTTTTCTCAAAGCACTTGCAGTTCATAAACCTGTTAAGATGTGTTCTCCTTTCCTTATCATTCCCAGGAGATAAACCAAATTTCAAGAAATCTAAACACTAAATACTCTACCACAACAAGTTCTGCAAAATTGCATTTCAATTGCTGTAAAAGATTCCATTTAACATTTACTTATTATAAACAATGAGCTTTTTAATTTTCACTATGATAAATATAATTGCGGTTAGTATCCCCATTCATGGATCTTTAGTCATTATTTCTTTAGGGTAGAGTTCTAAAAGTAGGCCATGATGTTTTAAAGTAAATCTCCTTCCTCAAAAGAACCCCCATCTTTTGTCTTCTTTTATTTTGTTGTATTGTGTTGTATTTTATTTTATTTTGTGTGTGTTTCAATAAAATGTTATTTACAAAGTTAGGTACCAAGCTAGAGTTGTCTGGCTTCAAAATTAGGTCCCCCCTTTAAAAAAATTAATGATAGTTGCAAAGAATTCAGGACAAAATTAATGGAAATAGCCTGCAACCCTTAAGTGTTAAAAACCACTCTCTTGTGCCTAAGAATGTATGACTGAAACAGACAAGATTCAGATGGTTCTGCTAAAAAATCTGGAACAACAGAAATATCGATGTTGCCTTTAGAACAATAATGAGATGACTGAGTTGTTGCCTGATAGTGAGTTCCATGCCTGATAGTTCCTGTTCCTTCTCTCTGCTACTTCAGAGAGAACCTAGGAATGTGAAGGAGTGGATAGATTTGCTCTGAATGGCCCTAGAGACTTGTCACTCACTATCATCTTGCCAGTTGTTGGAGACAGGATTCTATAGTCACAGGAAAGTCAATATGTGATGTCATCCAGAAGGATGAAAGTAAAATAGGGTAAGGGTAGATGAGACACTGCTTCATGCAACCGGTTAATGAGAGGGAGATCCACATTTAAGTAGCTGAAGTGGTCAATGTTACAATAAGAATGTGATCAATTACTCACAATCTGTGCATTCTTTCCTTCCACTAATATTTATTGAATACCATCATTTTGCAATACATACAAATATTGAATCATTATGCAGTACATCCAAAATAAATGTACTGTCATATATCAATTATACCTTAATAAAATATATAATATATATTAATATGACATATATTTTATATATTAATATACCATATTAATATATAATATGTATTCATATATAATAAATAACATATATATTAATATGACATATTAATATATAACATACTATTTTATACTTTAATATAATATATATTTATACATTAAATTTATATATATATATATATATTACCAACTATTACTGGACACTGTTCAAGGCAATAGAAACAGAGTAGTAAATAAAACAAACTAAAATCACTACCTTCCTGGAGGCTACTCTAATAAGGGAGATGGATTATAAACAAGATAAGTAAAATATTTAAGATGTTAGTGATAAGTGCTAAGGAGAAAAAAATTAAGGAAGAATGATATGAAAAGTGGGAGTCGAAATTCCAGTTAGAGTTTCTAGAGAAAATTCCACTGAGAAAATGACTTTTGGAGTGAACCTCTGAAGGAAACAAAGGAGCTAGCAATGTGACTATCTGAGGAAAGAGAATTTCTGGAAAAGAGCGTTGGAAGTGCAAAGTTCCTAAGGTAGAAGGTGCCTTGGGTGTTCAGAGAATTGCCAGGCCAGTGTGGCAAAGCAAGATTAGATCAGAAGGGCAGGGGGCAATTTTCTTGGCCATTAGAAAGATGTTTTGGTTTTTACTCAATGAATGGGGAAGCACCCCATTTTAATGGAGGAGTTGAAGATTTTGAGTGGAGAAGTAATATGATTTGACTTATACTGTTATATTAACTCTGCTTTGAGAATAGACTTGCTGGGGTGCGGGGAGTCAGTGGTTGGTGGGAGGATGGGAGGTAAGGAGTTGAGGAAGGATAGCAAAAGCAGAGAAACTAATTACAAGGTTATTTGCAATAAAGCCAGATAAAAAATGATGGTAATTTTACAAGATGGTGGCTATGGAGGTGGGTAAGAAGTGGCTGAACGTTTGGGTGTCTTCTTGAAACAGACCAAGAGAGTTTGCTGACAGATCAGATACAGGGTTATATGCAACGGATGAATTATTGAACTCTACATCTGAAACTAATGATGTATTTATCTGTTGGCTGAATATAAATTTAAAATAAATAAAATTTTTAAAAATATATATCAGATATGGGGTGAGAGAATGACATGGAGATTTCCATCTTGAACTACTACAAATGGGGTTGCCATTAGCTGAGATGAAGGAAGACTGCAGGGCAAGTGGATTTGGAAGTGAAGAGCAGGGGTTCTGTTCTGCACTCATTTGCTGGGAGATGCTAATCATCTAAGTGGAGACTTGGATCGGGCAGTTTGAACACACAGGTCTGAAACTCAGGGGAGCAGTCCAGACTGCAGAGATGTGTCTGGGATCTGCCAATGAATGGTAGTATGTAAAGCCATTAAACTTGATGAGAATATCATGAGAGTGAGCTTCAGTGAAAGAGCTGATGGAGGAGTACACACAACATTAGAGTGAAGTCAGAAACTGAGTTGTTATAAACAAAAAAAAAGAAAAAGGTTTTTTTTTTTTTTTTTTTTTTTTTTTGCACTTATGGGTTTGTTGGCTGGTATGTGCATCCTGTTAGGACGTTTCTCAGAGGTGTTAGCTAGGCGGCATGCTGGGCGGAGGCAGCCAATCTGCCTCACCGTGCTCCACAGGGACCAGGGGAGAGACGCTGTAAGCGTTAAACAGCGAATTGAATGGCTGGAAGAAACGTCATATAGTTTTATGATGTAACTTTGCTTCTTTCTGCCTAACATCCCTATGTTTCAGGTCTTAGAATTCAAAACAGTTCTTGGCAAAATCGTTCTGGTGCAATGACACTCGTGCAAACCAAAACATTAAAGTGTAAAATAATTAGATATTTTCATTAGACTGTTAAGCTTTAGATATTTTCATTAGGGATTCAGCAGCTGCTGCAAGCTGACCACTGACTATTTTTTATCAGGGCTTCACTTAGGCTGACTCTGTATGACCAATAATCAGATTTTTAGCAGCTGGTTAAATGAAATTTTTTTTAAGATTTGATTTATTTATTTATTTATTTATTAATTTATTTATTCATGAGAGACACAGAGAGAGCGAGAGAAAGGCAGAGACACAGGCAGAGGGAGAAGCAGGCTCCATGCAGGGAGCCCAATGTGGGACTCGATCTTGGCTCTCCGGGATCACACCCCAGGCATCAGGAGGCGCTAAACCGCTGCATCACTGGGGCTGCCCATGAATTTTTTTTTAAAGCAGGCATGACCTGAAATGCTATAGAAATAGTCATGCATTTATATATATGTATATATATGAATATTAAGAAACACTAGATCTTACTCAGCTTCTGACAAAAAAATTGCAAAATATTACAAAAATAGGAGTCAATATAAACATCACTTAAAGAGTACTGATTGGGGTCACAGAAAATAAAATCTATTTGATTGGTTCAGTGCCAATAAACGGAGCAGTTACATTGTGATAGACAAAGTGCAACTATAAAAGGGGGTGTATCTTCCTTCTGCATCTGCAGCCTCAGCTGCTCCAGAAGAGCTAACTCTGACTCTGGGTTTGCTGTGTAAATTGTACTCCTAGGAAGAAAAAAGGAAAACGACTTTAATAATGAAAAAGAATGGGGAAAAATGAAGAAAAAATAGATTTATGATGTTCGAATCCTTGCAGTCTGTTGCAGTTTACAGTTCGGTTCTTCGCTCATTGCCATTTCTCTACTTAAGATCTTATAAAACTTGTATAACGATGTTCATAAAGAGCATAACTGATTACGTCTGAAAGCAGCTGTTTGTGGAATATGTTAAATACTTGAGTTTTTCATTAAATGCTTTTTTTTAATAAATTTATTTTTTATTGGTGTTCATTAAATGGTTTTTAAGGAGTGAAGGTATACGGAGAAAACATATTCAAAATGCAGAGATCAATAAATGGAACTAGACAAGATGAATGTAAGAGTGAGTGAGCATTGCTGGCCATCCACCAGCCTCCTTCGGCCGTCACCCTCCGGAGCGCACGTCTACAGGGAGAGGGTTACGTGTGCATTTGCAGCACGAAGCGATCATTCAGGTCAGGAGACAGGCGCAGAGGTTCCAACTCAGCGAGATGCGGTTTTCTCCCTGGCGGTTGGACAAGCAGGTTCCAGAAGCCCCCGGGGGAAATCGGTACAAACACTGCGACCGTTATTTACTAACTGGGACTCCAGCAGCTGGGCTGTTTGCATGATATGCAAATGGGCACATCATTCAAGGCAGAAAAGATGAATGCTCTGGCACTTGCAGGGCAAACATGAACTGCTATGGGAAAAGGGCCAGCAGAAGAGACAGCAGACAGAAGCGAGTGGGTGGTGAGGGGCAGGACAGGAAACTTCTTCGAAACAGGCGCACTGCAGGAGGCAGACCCTGCTCCCGGGGGACGCTCGGCGCCCTGGGCCTCCGTAAACAACAGATGGGTGTGCGCAGGCCCCGCCGGCCGAGCAGCCAAAGCCCTCCCTGCGCGGTGTCTTGCTCTGGACCACAGTCGTACAACCCTTATAGGGGCACAGGGGGACGACGGTGTTACCTGGCCAGCCCGAAGGCGCAGGGCGGCTAAGAGGACACAGGATAGGGACACAAGCAGACCTGGAGGCGGATGCACTGGGCGAGGGTTTCGGCTTTTCTGTCTCCCTTTCCTTTACCTGTAAAGAGCCAGGCGAGCGCGATCTCCCAGCAGGACGGCGTCAGGTTTGATGCATCTTCCTGGAGGAAAGTGCCTCCGGCCAACCTAGCACTGGCTGGTTAGTGGTAGAGCTAGGACTTGAATTATTCCAAGTTTCTGACCCCAAAGTGCGCCGGTTGGTTCCCGGGAAGTCCAGGGATCGAGAGATTGTAGGGATCCCAAAGACTAACCCTGTGATCACGCTGGGTCCTGAAGGCCGTCCCACTCAGCAAGGCGTATTTGCTCAGTTAGAAAGCACCTCCACTTCCAAACAGGTTGTAAGACCCGCGGCTGAGGGGCCCCCGGGGGGCTCAGACCTTGAGCACCTGCCTTCGGCTCAGGGCGGGATCCCAGGGTCCCGGGATCGAGTCCCGCACTGGGCTCCCTGCAGGGAGCCTGCTTCTCCCTCTGCCTGTGTCTCTGCCTTTCTCTCTCTCCATGTCTCTCATGAATAAATAAATAAAACCTTAAAAAAAAAAAAAAAAGTCCTGTGGGTTGAATTCTTTTTTTTTTCTTTCTTACCTTCCAGCTTAACCAAGCCTGATAGAAGACTTGCAGACTCTGATACACTTTGTTGTTTTCATTACACATGTTTGTAGAGTGCAAAATAGAAGAGTATCAGTAGCATGAGCGTCTGTGACTCCAACACAAGGGTGACACTTACTCCTTTTAGTTACAATTTGCAGAGAGTTTCATTTTGAATCCCTTCACTTTTTTTTTCTGGCTTTTTTTTTTTTTTTTAAGATTTATTTATTTATTCATGAGACACACACACACAGAGGCAGAGACACAGACAGAGGGAGAAGCAGGCCCCCCTCAGGGAGCCCCACGCAGGACTCGATTTCGATCCCCAGAGCAAAGGCCGACGCTCAACCGCTGAGCCACCCAGGCCTCCCGAGTCCCTTCACTTTCAATTTTTCTACATCCACATGGTTTTGTAAGGCCTTGTAAACATCACACAGTCGTTTTTGTTTTTTTTTTTTTAATCCAGTTTAACAATCTTTAAATTGACATTTTAATTCATATTGCTGGTATATTTAGATTTATTTCTACCATATTATTTGTGCTTTTTATTTTTCTTTCATGTTCCTTTTTGTTTCTCCTTTTTTGACTTAGGTTAAGTATTTTATTTCCATTTTTCCTTCTTCTAATTTAGACATTGTATATTTTATTTCTGTTCTTTCAGTGATTACTCTAGTAATTTAAACGTGCCTTTTTACTTTATCAAGCCCACAATTAATAACTTTATCCTTCTCTTACACTAGGTAACCATATCATTACTACTTCTACACTAGAACCGTGTAACCATAGAACACTAACTCCAGTAACAGCTTTCCAACTTATATAGTATTCTTGTCCTACATTTCATTTTTACTTTTTAACCTCACAAATTGATCATTATTGTTTTCTACAGTCATTGTTTGCTTAAATTTACTTATTATTTAACACATTTTTTAAAAGTAAGCTCCAAAGAAATAAAAAAATAAAGTAAGCTCCATGCCCAGCATGGAACCCAACACAGTGCTTGAACTCAAAACCCTGAGATAAGACATGAGTTGAGATCAAGAGTCAGATGCTTGGAGAGCTTGGGTGGTGCAGTCAGTTGAGCACCCGACTCTTGGTTTGATTTTGGCTCAGGTCATGATCTTGAGTGGTGAGATCAGGCCCCACATTGGGAGTGTGCAGAGTCTGCCTGAGATTGTCTCTTCCTCTCCCTTTACCCCTCCCCCTCGTTTCTTCTCTCTCTCTCTCTCTCAAATAAATAAATAAATTGTTAAAAAAGAAAGAAAGAAAGAAAGAAAGAAAGAAAGAAAGAAAGAAAGAGAAAGAAAGAAAGAAAGAAAGAAAGAAAGAAAGAAAGAAAGAAAGAAAGAAAAAGTCAGACCCTTAACTGTCTAAGGCACCCAGGCACCTCTATTTACCACTTTTTAAAAATCCTTCCTAATGCATCTCAAATTTCCCACCTGGGATCACTTTTCTGCCTGAGGTATATTCTGTAGTTGACAAACTTACCCGATATGTATTAGTCTGAAAATGATCTTTTTATCCTTATTTCTAGGAAGTATTTTCAAAAGGATATAATTTTAGGTTTCCTCAACACCTTACTGGTATCATTCTAGTGTTTTCTGACTGAGAAGTTGGCTGACAATACATCTGTCATAACTTTATAGGTAACTCTTCTATCTCTAGCTACCTTAAAGATCCTCTTTTTGTCTTCATTGCTCAGTAATTTCACTAAGATTGGGCTAGATATTACTTTTCATTCATTTTTATTTATTTTTAATTATTTTTTCATTGAAGTTCGATTTGCCAACATACAGTATAACACCCAGTGCTCATCCCATCAATTGCCCTCCTCAGTGCCTGTCACCCAGTCACCCCATCCCCCTGCCTGCCTCCCCTCCCACTTCCCCTTGTTCATTTCCCAGAGTTAGGAGTCTTTCATGTTAATTATTATTCTTAGGATTCTTTCTTTTATCACCATTTTAGCCTTTAATTTCTTGACCAGACTTAGTCCTCTTCAGAATTAATAGCTAATAGATATCTAACATTGATGTTGATCTTCTAGGCCAAGGATGTTAAAAATATTATGTGCAAAAAAGAAATATTATGTGCACACTTTTTGGCATGCAAAAGGTAATCCAGTGAAGGGTGGAAAGAAATCATTAGAACTTTTTTTTTTAATTTATTTTTTATTGGTGTTCAATTTACTAACATACAGAATAACCCCCAGTGCCCGTCACCCATTCACTCCCACCCCCCGCCCTCCTCCCCTATTAGAACTTTTAATAGCAGATATTTTTATCTTAAAAATCCAAAGGAATTAGTATTTACTAGATTTTAGTATAAAATTTGACACTTGTATCCATACTTGGTCTGCATGTCCTAAGGAGAAAGAGAATAGTCTACAGTGTATAGAGATTAACAATAGTACCCATTCTCTCTCTCCCTCCTTTGTCACACTATAATTTACTGCAATATGTATGCTCAGTTCAGTACATTTTCAAATTATATTTTCAGGTTTAAAGCAATCCTTTCAAAATGGACACGTGGCTTTTAAAGTTTTTCCGCAAAGAAGCTGTGAATCATGAAGCACATTAATTATGTAAGCATATATAAACAACAAAAAAATGGCAGAGATGACACTTGTCCTACACTTGGTATATATAAGCTCTTTGTTGACCACATTAAATAATGATGAAAAACATAATGATGACCTTAGATCTGACAAGATATTGTCCTTCTCCAAAAAAATATCAAGATTTTTTGTAATCTGAATTTGCATCCACCATTATTAATAATCTTGCATTAAGCATAGTTTTTCCTGAGATATTAACTAATGATAGTTGTACATGTATATTCTGCATAATAAACAAATACAAATGTAGCTGACATTGTTTATGGTTTGAAACAGTTTTAAACCTACTGCTTAGGCACTTTCTCAAAATTCCTCCCCCAGCACACGCATACTTATTTTCTCTCTGATTATTGTAACTTGTATCAATACCGTATTTTAAGTGATTTGCTGTGGGTCCTTTAGAATGGTTCATTTGAACAAAGAATGGTCCATGTTCACATGCAACAACCACACTTTGTTCCCACTTTCAGTTGTTTAACTAGCTGTACTTTATTTTCAAAACCTTTCATTTATCCCATCTAACGAGTACTTTCCACAATCCCATTGCTCTCAAATTTAGTTGAAGATGATGAGGTAAATAATTCTGGTAAAACATCTCAAAGCTATGCACAAACATTATGAATAATAGACTAAGATAAAGTGTCCTGCTTTGACAGGGCCATTATTGCCATCAAAGTTGAAATCCCATACATGAAGCATGGCTTAGTTCCTGTCTGTGAATGCTTTTAGATTAGAAATTCTTAAGTAAAGCACTTTCTACGTATTCAAAAAGCTCTAAGGGTCTATGAGAAATTAAATTTTAAATATAATGCACCCACCTTAGCCAAACCTAATTGTTGGAGATTGTTTTTCAGCTTGTAAAGATTAAGTACTCCCTACCATTCCAATCTCTGTGAAGAAAGCAGAAAAGCAGGTACAACTAGCCAGAATCAGAGTGAGGAAGATCACCCCTGTCAGCTGCTTTTTTTCCCCTCTTTTCATGAGTTTAAATACAATGTATGTTACCCCTGAGTTGTAAGAGAACAAAGATTGTTTATTGTGGATCTAACAAATTTATCTCATTATCTCCTGAGCCTCATTACCATTATTACCTATTCACTTTCCCTCTCATGGTATTGTTTTGCTCTAAAGTCTCAAAATCTTTTTGTCTATTGATTGATTGACTGCTTGATGATAAATCAAGTGAGTACATTTTATTACTAATTTATTACATGCAAAGAAAATGTACACAAAGATAAAAATAAAGAATAAAGAGAGTTAACACAACCAAAGTACAAGGGTCACTACCATTTTGCATATCCCTGGAGTGCATAGCCTACGTTAGCAGTCTCTAGTGGATAAAGCTTTAGAGACTCAGAGAGAATGTTCTGGCTTCTTTTGCCTTTTTTGCTACCTGGGGGTAAATAACCATAATCAACAGGAACAAATAGAATGAATTAAGAGGAGCTTGCAAAGAGCATTGAGAATTGGTGAATGGTGGCAAAATACATAATATTAAAACCAAAGAATAATCCCAAATTCTCCTAGAAAAAATAAAGCTTAGAGGACTAATACTAACACTAATACTAATCACACATCTGTCTTTCAGTTCCTCCCACCTTCTTTTACCAAATGCTAATTTTAAGTGTTTTTCACTACTATATGGGAATTCTCCTGTTTTAGATAATAAAACCAAAAGCAGTTCTTCAAAGTCCCACTGTCATTACTAATGTTGTGCCCTGTATAAAGTCTCTTTGACTCTGATCGGGCTAATAAGTTATGATCCAAGAAAAGCATAACAGTCCATAATGCACAGTAAATCACAATCATTAATTAATATTAATTGAATGCCCACTTAGCTCATAAAACTACTCCAGACATAATAATTACTAAAATTCTGACTGTAAGAGAAAGCAATGGCAATAAGGAGTATGTGGAAAGGGGTAAAACAAAAGAGGCACTGAAAGAATATAAAGAAAAAAATTCATTTTTTTTTTCGGTAAGCTCTACACCCATTGTGAGCTTTGAAGTCAATGACCTTGAAATCAGGAGTCACATTTTTACAGACTGAAGCAGGCAGGTGCCCCAGAAATCATTTCTTTTATAAACTACTGTATCTGTTACTCTCTGGTGTCTTCTCCCCATTGTTACCACATGTGGGCAAATAATAGCCTGTGATTTATAATCAACTGATAAATACAAATACATGTTTTCATGTTGGTGTTTTCTTTTTTTTTTTTTTTTTAAGATTTTATTTATTTATTCATGATAGTCACAGAGAGAGAGAGAGAGGCAGAGACACAGGCAGAGGGAGAAGCAGGCTCCATGCACCGGGAGCCCGATGTGGGATTCGATCCCGGGTCTCCAGGATCGCGCCCTGGGCCAAAGGCAGGCGCCAAACCGCTGCGCCACCCAGGGATCCTGTCATGTTGGTGTTTTCTTCTCGATTTCTTCCTTCTCTTCTTTCACTTCTTTTATTTATTTTTTTAGTGACTGTTTCTCACATTCTGCCAAACATACATAAAAGCTCTTACTTGGGCTTTCTTATCAAAGAGATATCTTCATAATAGATACAAAGTTGAGAACAGAAATACATGCATGGAGTGCCTAGGGAACTTAGTAGGTTAACTATCTGCTTTCAGCTCAGGTCATGATCCAGGGTCCTGGGATTGAACCCCCACATCAACTCCTAGGTCAGCAGGGAGTGTGCTTGAAGATACTCTCTTTCTCCCTCTGCCCCTGCCCCCTGCTCATGCTCTCTCTCTCTCTCTCTCAAAGACACAAATCATTTTTAAAAAACGAAATGCATACATACTTATTAAAATGAAATTAAAAGATCACTCTAAAAATGTGCTCAGCACTTCACTATTCAAATATTTTGAAGTATCTTAAGCCTCTTGCATTTGGGTGACCTATAATATCTTGGTATGTGATAATTGCCACAGCTTTTCTCCAAGCTACTTTTACCATCGTATGTGGACATTGTTGGCCATAAGGCTTCTCTAGTACAAATTGTTGAACAATTACCAATGAGAAAAAGGTCATAATAATAGGTTACGGAAGTCTGGGCTAGCTTTGGGACCATTTAGATGGAACCATTTTTCTTATTGTTATAAAGGTGAGAAGGAAGTAGTTTGAGAGAGAAACAAGCAAACAAAAGACAGGCAAGCGGAGCTATATAGCTTCTACTTTCACTTTCCTGCTTACTCCATTACTTCTAGCGTTATGGGAGAAATAACATGATTGGAATGACCTGAAGGTTAGGGGGTAGGTGGGGTTTACCTGGTAGAAAGTAGATTGAACACTCTAGGCTAAATCTTTTTGAAAGTGAAAACTAGTAACATTTAACAAAATACCAAACTGACAGTAGGGGTGGGAAAGGACTCAAATTGCATATGGTCATTGGCTTTTTTTCTTCTTCCTAAGTGTGTATCTTTTATTAAAAGAGAAAGATAGAATTGAGATGGGTGTGGGCAGAGGTTGTTTGAGAGGGAAAGAGACAGAGGAATTGTTCGCTTGAAAATCGAATGTCTATTATGACACTTCTGTAGCTATAGTTGCTTCAAATATTATACAAGGATCGGTAAGATTCTAAATTGTATTCAATCAATAAATATGTCCTGAGCATTTATTCTGTGTCAAAACTGACTTTATAAAGCTCAAAAATCTTTCCTTTTAGCACATAAGTCTTCTTCATCTGAGGACTGTGGATCTTTGAACAGTTAGCACAAATGGTATCTGGTCTCTGTAAATTTAAAAGGTTGCCACCAGTTACATATCCTCAAAATAAGCAGATTGGTGAGATTAAGGGAAAAAAACTTTAAAAAATGTATAGACATACATACAAATACACACAGAAATACTAGAAAAGTACATTATGATCTGACAAACAGCAATAATAGCCTCTTTACTATTTGCTGGATATTTATAATCTTGATAAAAACCACCTCCACCACAAACTATACCTTTTAACCTTTTACTTGAAAAGTGAATGCATGAGGCAATAGGATAAAATATTTGAAATTGAAGTTGATGTTTAGAGTAATCTACTCATACATTCCAAGTTCAAGGATATTATTTCAGGATCACAAGTGTAAAGAGAATTAACATTCAGAAGAAGAAAGAGTCTCAAGTGGTCAAGTTGGTCAATACCCTGTACAAGGCTTGCAAAAAAGGGAATGTAAAAAGATTGGAGCAAGAACAATGGCCCCTTCTCAAAAACAATAAGTTGTTTCTAGAGCACACTTAGAAATCGGAATGCCAATTCAAACAAAAATGCCTCAGGTTTTCTGACAATAATAAATTTCATTTACATATTCCTGACAAAACCAAACTTTCTTAGAGATTTAAGTTGGAATATTTGTTCTTTATTATATTTAAATTTTGCTCTCCAATATATCAATAATTACAAAATAAGTCACATCAATTCAGAATTTCTCCTCTCTGTTCTCATGTGGCTTCTGGTTCTCTGCTCTAATCAAATGATTTTCATAGATTTTAGATAAGCAATTAACTTTGGGGTATTTTCTGAAGTCACAACTTTTCTTCAAATCATCTGATCTACCTCAAAATTGGATATGTTCTCTAATAAAGATAATTGATAAGTGTCTTACGATTATCAGTCAGAAAGGAAACAATTATATGAATTTTTTATAAGCATGCTTAAAACAAAAAAAAAAAGCATGGAATACCTCTAATCTGATCAAGTAAATGAAAAAGATAGTGGTTTGTTCACCTTAAAAAGCAATGGGAAGGGGCACCTGGGTGGCTCAGTGGTTGAGCATCTGCCTTTGGCTCAGGTTGTGATCCTGGGGTCTTAGGATCAAGTCCCGCATGAGGCTCCCCACAGGGAGCCTGCTTCTCCCACTGCCTATGTCTCTGCCTCTCTCTCTCTCTCTCTCTCTCTCTCATGTCTCTCATGAATAAATAAATAAAATATTTTTTTTAAAGAAAGCATTGGGAAGAATAAAGCATTGGATAGAATCTTGCCTTTCCAAAATGAGCTATACCACTCAATGACCAAATAAGAGACAAATTTATCTATATGGAGATATTTTAGCTACCAAATAGATAAGGGATAAGATATTATAGTATCCACTTTACAATATCTAATTAAATAATAAATCTGAGTGATGAATATCAATTCATGTTAACATCAGTAAGAGAGGCAACTCGGCATTGTATGCCTTCTGATGGAAGCACATACCACTCTCTGAAGTATCTTTGCTACAAAAATCTCAACTACATCTTTTCAAGCCTCTAGATACAACTACCATTTTGGAACAAATACAGAGAACTCTGGAGATACAATCAGCCAAATCCTGACTATGGAAAACTACAGAACAAACATACTGGTATTTTCAACAAAGAAATTTAAAGAGGTTTTAAAAAATGAAGATAGCATAGAGAGAAAAACTATAGATTAAAAGGGGCTTTAAATACATACTAACAGGAGATCTCTGGGTGGCTCAGTGGTTTAGTGCCTGCCTTCAGCCCAGTGTGTGATCCTGGAGTCCCGGGATTGAGTCCCACATCGGGCTCCCTGCATGGAGCCTGCTTTTCCCTCTGCCTGTGTCTCTGCCTCTCTCTCTCATGAATAAATAAATAAAATCTTAAAAAAAATACTAACACATCACACCATGTAGACATTATTTTTAGTTGCTGATTAAACATTAAAATGTAAAAATTGAAATATATATGTAATATTTGTGAATACTGAAAGGATATTCAATCATATTAAAAATTGTCAGTTTTAGACTAATAACAATAGATGACTATATAATATAGACTAATAATGACATGTACTTAAAGTTTTTAAGAAGTCTTATCTGAGCAACATGACTACATCATGCCATGCCCCCATCCCAACAATGACAGTTTGTCACCCACCCTTGGATAAAAGTGCCTTTGTGTAGCTGTGGGATCCAGCATCATACACCAATAGATCCAGAAGGAATTTCACCCACTCAAGTGTTGGGTAGTAGACACAGAATTCAGTCTCAGCCATGAACAAAAGTGCGTTAGCCATGGTCCTAGAGCCCTTGAAAAACCACATCTTAGGCAATCATCCAGAAATGAGAGCCACTGTGGAAGTTCAGGCATTCAGCAGAGAAGTTCCAGAATACCAATGGAGCAAATAACAACAAACAAACAAACAAAACCCATCACTTTGGATGCATTAGAAAAAGCAGCTAGTAAAGACAGAAGAATGTGACTGCTGCTTCAAATGCAAAGGCAGCAATTCAAGGAATATGAGAAAACAAGGAAACATGACATCACCAAAGAATCCCAAAACCTTCCAGTAACTGACGACAAAAACATGGAGATCTGTGATTTACCCAATAAAGAAATCAAAATAACTGTTTTAAAGAGGCTCAAGGAGCTACAAAAACAAAAACAAAAAACAGAAAATTCAGTGAAATCAGGAAAACAATACAAGAATAAAATGGGAAGCATAAGAAAGATAGAAATCCTAAAGAATAGAAATTCTAGAGCTGAAGAATACAGTGAATAAAATTAAAAATTCAATAGAGAGCATCCACATTAGAA
Source organism: Canis aureus (assembly GCF_053574225.1). Taxonomy (NCBI): domain Eukaryota; kingdom Metazoa; phylum Chordata; class Mammalia; order Carnivora; family Canidae; genus Canis; species Canis aureus. Next base: position 19,757,349 of record NC_135641.1, on the reverse strand, counting down.
TGAATCAAGCAGAAGAATGAATTTGTGAGGTAGAAGACAGAAACTTTGAAATTATGCAGTCAGAGGAAAACAAAGAAGGAAAGAACAAGTGTGAAGAAAGCCTATGTGATCTGCAGGACACAATGAAAGAAACAATTTGTGAATTATTGGAGTTCCAGAAGGAGAAAAGAGGAAGACAAGGACCAGAAGCTTATATAAAGAAACAATGGCTTCTCAAATCTGGGGAGAAATGTTTATATCTAAGTTCACAAAGCTCATAGGTCACCCAACAAACTCAATTTAAAGAGATCTTCCCCAAGACAAATTATAATAAACCTATCAAAAATCAAAGATAAAGAGAATATTAAAATCATCAAGAGAGGGGTGCCTGTGTTGCTCAGTCAGTTAAGCATTTGACTCTTAATTTCTCCTCAGGTCATGATCTCAGGTTGTGAGATCAAGCCCCACATTGGGCTCCAAGCTGAGCGTGAAGCCTGTTTAAGATTCTCTCTCTCCCTTGGCCCCTTCCTACCACTTGTGTGTGTGCTCTCTTAAAAAATAAATAAATAAATAAATAAATAAATAACAAGAGAAAACAAGCTTGTAACTTACAAGGCAACCCTATAAGGCTATAAGTGGATTTCTCAACAGAAACCTTACAGGCTAGGAGAGGGTATATATATATATATTCAAAGTGCTAAAAGAAAAAATTACAGCAACCAAGATTACTTACACTATTGACAAAGTTGTCCTTCAGAAATAAGGAGGGATAAAGACTTTTTCTGACAAACAAAAGCTGAAAGAGTTCATTACACCTAGACCTAGTCTTATAAGAGATGCTGAAAGGTGTTTTTCAAGTTGAAATGAAAGGACACTATTAGTAATATGAAAACATGAAAAAAAAAAAAGCTGGTAAATGTAAGTATATAGTCAAATTCAGATTACTGTAATACTGTAATATGGGGATGTGTTAACCACTTTACTATAAAGGTTAAAGGATTAAAGTATTAAAAATAGCTATAGTTGCAATAATTTGTTTATGAATACACAATAAAAAAGAGCTACATTGTGACACCAAAAGCATATGAGGATGGGAGTAAGAGGATGAGTATTTGTATGCAAGTGAAATTAAATTATTAGTGTAAAATAAAACATTATATCTGTAAGATGTTTTGTGTAAGCCTTATGATAACCACAAAGCAGAAACCTACAGTAGATACAGAAAAAACAAAGAGAAGAGAATAAAGCATTCCTCTATGGAAAATTATCAATTCAAAAAGGAAGGCAACAACAGAGGGACAAAGGAACAAGAGAACTACAAGATAGCCAGAATACAATTAATAAGATGGCACTAGTAAGTCCTTATCTATCAATAATTACTGTTAATGTAAGTAGGTTAAATTCTCCAATCAAAAGATATACAGTGACTGGATGAACGAGAAAAACAAGATCTAACTATATGCTGCTTACAAGAGACACTTCAGCTTTAAGGACACACATAAGTTCCAAGTGCAAATACAGAAAATGATGTTCTGTGCAAGCAGAAACAAAAAGGAAGCAGGGGTAGGTATACTTATACCAGGCAAATTAGACTTCAAGTCAAATGCAATAACAAGAAACAAAGAAGGCCATTTAGATAATAAAACAAGATTAATTAATCAAGAGGATATAACAATCATAAATACATAAGCACCCAGTGTCAAAGTACCAAAATATATTAATCAAATACTAAGAGATTTGAAGGGAGAAGGTGGACAAGAATATGATAATAATAGGATTTTGTTAAACACCCCACTTACAACAATGGATAGATCATCCAGATAGAAAAATCAATAAGGAAACATTTGACTTGAACTAAATTTTACAACAAATGGACCTAACAAACATAGACAAAATAATTCATCCAATAGCAGCAGAATACACATTCTTCTCAACCACACAAGAAGCATTTTCCAAGATAGATCATATTATAAGTCATGAAACAGGTCTTAGGAAATTTAAGAAGATTGAAATCATACTAAATAGCTTTTTCAACCATATGGTATGAAAGTGCAAGTCAACAAAAGGAGGAAAATTGGAAAATTCACAAATATATCCAAATTAAAAAACAATTTCTGAACACCATAGATCAAAAAGGAAATCAAAAGGGAAGTAAAGAAATGTCTTAAAGATGGAAACACAACATAACAAATTTATGAGATGATGCAAAAGCTGTTTTATGAGGGAAGTTTGTAGCAACAACCGCCTGCATTAAGAAAAAAAGAAAGATTTTAAGTAGCTTTATACCTCAAAGAACCAGAAGAACAACAAATTAAACCCCAAATTAATAAAAGGAAGGAAATGGGAAATATCAGAGCAGAAATAAATGAAACAGAGATCAGAAAAACAATAGAAAAAAAGCAACAAAACCAAGAGCTGTTTCTTAAAAGATAAACAAAACTGATAAAATTTTAAACTATACTAAGAAAGAAAAGAGAAGAGATGCAAATAAATAAAATTGAATGGAATAGGAAACATTATAACTAATACTATGAAAATACAAAGGATCATAAGAGACTACTATGAACAGATATCAATAAAATGGATAATCTGGAAGAAATGGGTGAATTCCTAGAAACAGAAAACCTATCAAGACTGAATGATTAAGAAATAGAAAATCTGAAATAACCAGTAATGTGTTAGGAGATTGGATCAGTAATCAAAAATCTCCCAAGAAAGAAAAGCCCAGGACTAGGTGGTTTCCTTGGTGAATGCTATCAAGTATTTAAAGAAGAAATAACTCCAATCCTTCTCGTGCTCATCCAAACATTTGAAGAGGAAGGATCATTTCCAAACTAATTTTATAAGGCCAATGTTACCCTATACCAAAGTCAGATAAGGACACTACCAGAAAACAAAACAAAACAACAACAAAAACACTACAAGCCAATAGCCCAGAGGAATATAGATGTAAAGATCCTTGACAAAATATTAGCAAACTGAATTCAACAACCCATTAAAATGATCATACACCATGATCATGTGGGATTTATCCCTGGAAGGCAAGAATGGTTCAAGACATGCAAATCAATAAATGGGATATACCACATTAATAGTATGAAAGATAAAAATCATGATCAACTAAACAGATAGAAAAATCATTTGACAAACTACAACATCCTTTCATGATAACAACTCTCAACAAATTGGGTATAGAAGGAACATATCCCAACATATTAAAGGTCATGTATAAAATGCCCACAGCTGATATCATACTCAATGGTAAAAGGTTGAAAGTTTCTCCTCAAAGATCAGAAGCAAGACAAGGATGCCCTCTCACCACTCCTACTCAAATAGTACTGGAAGTCCTAGCCACTGCAATCAAGCAAAAAAAATAATAAAAAAATATACAAATCATGAAGGAAGAAGTAAAATTGTGTTTGCAGATGATATGATCTTATACATAGAATATATGTGAATATACATATGATCTTACGTATATTATGTCCTAAAGATGCCTTGGAAAAAAATATTAGAACTAGATGATAAATTTAGGAAAGTTACAGGCTACAAAATCAACATACAGAAATCACTTGTAATTTCTATACACTACCAATGAAATATCTAAAAGAGAAATAAAGAAAAAAGTAAAATAAAAGAGAAATAAAGAAAACAGTTCTATTCACAATAGTAACAAAAACAATAACATACTTAGAAATAAATTTAATGAAAGAGGTAAAAGATCTGTACACTATAAAGGCTCTAAGGCTTTGGTGAAAGAGATTGAAGAACACACAAATAAATGGAAAGATATTCCATGCTCGTGCATCAGAAGAAGTAATTGCTAAAATGTCCATACTATCCAAAACCATCTACAGATTCAATGCAATTCTTATCAAAATCCAATGGCATTTTTCACAGATATAGAACAAACAAACAATCCCTAAATTTGTATGGAATCACAAAAGACTCCAAAAAGCCAAAGCAGTCTTGATAAAGAATAAAGTTGGAGGCATCACACCTCCTGATTTCAACTCACTACAAATCTATAAAAATCAAAAAAATTTATGGGACTAGTATAAAATAGACAAATAGACCAATGGGACATAATTGAGAACTCAAAAATAAACCCTTGCATATGTGGTCAACTAATACTTGACAAGGAAGCCCAGAACACTCAATGGGTAAAGGATAGTCTCTTCAATAAATGGTATTGAGAAAACTAGAAAAAGACATGTACAAGAATGAAATTGGATCCCTATCTTACATCATTTACAAAAATTAACTCAATATGGACTAAAAACTTAAACATAATATCTGATACTATAAAATTCCTAGAAGAAAATATATGGAAAAAACTCCTTGACATTAATCTTGGCAATGAATTTTTGGATATGACACCAAAACACAAGCAACAAAAGCAACCAATGTGAGACTATGTCAAATTAAAAAGCTTCTGCACAGAAAAAAAAATCAACAAAATGAAAAGGCAATCAATGGAATAGGAGAAAATATTTGCAAATTACATATCAAATAAGGGCTTACTATCTGACAAAAAAAAAATTTAAAAAAACCAAAATACTATTAAGAAATGGGCAGAAGAGGGGGTGCCTGAGTGGCTCAATCAGTTAAACATTCAACTCTAGATTTCGGCTCAGGTCATGATCTCAGCGTCCTGGGATCGAGCCCTGCTTTGGGCTCCGTGCTCAGTGCAGAGCCTGCTTATCCCTTTCTGTCCCCCTACTTGTGCTGTCTCATAAATAAATAAATAAATAAATAAATAAATAAATACTTAAAAAAAGAAGAAATAGGCAGAAAAACTGAGCAGATATTTTTTTCAAAGACATGCAAATGGCAAACAGGTGCATAAAAAGGTGCTTGACATTAGTAATCATCAGGAAAATGCAAATCAAAATATCACCTCATACCTGTCATGTGAGATATCACCCCATACCTGTTAGAATGACTATCATCAAAAAGACAAGAAATAACAAGTATTGGTAAAGATACGGAGGATAGAGAACACTTGTGCAGTGATGGTGGGAATGTAATTGCAGTCACTATGAAAAACAATATGGAGATTTCTCAAAAATTAAAAATATAACAACCATATAATAAGAAAATCCCACTTCTGGGTATATATCTGAATAGAATGAAATCAGGATCTCGGAGATATAGGCTCTCCCATGTTCACTGAAGCTCTATTCACAATAACTACAATATAGAAACAACCTGAGTGTCCACTGATGAATGAATGAATGAAGATGTGGCACACACACACACACACACAACACACACAAAGGTGAATTTTTCAACCTTGAGAAAGAAGGAAACTCTGCCTTCTGCATCAATAGAAATGACCATTAAGGACATTATGTTAAGTAAAATGTCGGACCAAGAAAGACAAATACTGTATGATATCACTTATATGTGAAATCTAAAAAAAAAACAAAACAAAACAACAACAACAAAAAACCAAATTTATGGAAACAGAGTAGAATGGCTATTGCCAGAAGCTAAGGAGTGAGGGGAATGGGGTGATGTTGGTCAAAGGATACAAACTTCTAGTTATAAGATGAGTAAGTTCTGGAGATCTATTGTACAGCATGGTGATTAGAGTTAACAATCTATACTTGAAAGTTTCTAAGAGAGTAGATCTTAAATGTTTTTACTACACACACACACACACACACACTGGTAATTATGTGAGGTGTTGGAGGTAGTAACTAACCCTACTGTGGTTATCATCTCACAATACATAAATGCATCAAATCAATGTATTATTCCCCTTATACTTACACAATGCTATATGTCAATTTTATCTCAAGCTGGAAAAAATTAAAATTTAAAATAAAAGGTTTTTACATTTTAGAGACACACACTGATATATTTATAGATGAAATGATATTATATTTGGGATTTGTTTCAAAATAATTTGAGGAAAGGAGAAGTAGGTGGAGCTAAAATAAAATTGTTTTTGAATTAATAATGATTAAAATTTGGTTGATGGATACTGGGTTTTTATTATCCTTTCTGCCAATTTTTACACATATAATTGAAATTTTTCAAAATCAAAACCTTTTTAATAAAGTCATTAGGTTAACTAAGATCAGGAGAAAATACAAAGAAATCTCAATCAGTAATGTATTGGTAAATTTTTAACTGACTCATTTTAACTAACTCGTTTGCAGTATTTGCTAATTTCTCTGATGGGCAAAATCAGCTCTCATAGCCCTAAGTGAGTGGTCCCAAACTAACGTTTTCTTTTTTCCTTTTCTTTTTTTTTTTCAAGATTCACTTGTTTATTTTGAGAGAGAGAGAGAGAGAGAGAGACCATATGCACAAGTGGAGGGAGGGGCAGAGGGAGAGAATCTTTCAAGCAGAGTCTCCCCACAGAGCAAGAAGCCTGTTGCAGGACTCAATCCCACAACCCATGAGATCATGACCTGTGCTGAAGCCAAGAGTCCGACACTTAACTGACTGAGCTACCCTGGTGCCCCTCAATGTTTTCTTACTAGACTCCCTATATCCCTCTGTCTTTGGGACACTTGAGATAGGATGCTAATTTGTTGAGAACTTCTAGAAATTACTTCTCATCCTTCTCTTTCTCCTTCTGTCTACAGATTTTCTCAGTAACTGGAATTTACCTTTTTAAGTGATCAATCTCATTAATTTATTTTTTGATAGACATCTTTCTAAAGGCATTTTAAATAGAGAGCATTAAACAGGAATTTCCTCAACATACTGTTCTATTTTAGGCTAAACAAACAAAAATGAACACTGCTTTGATATAACAGGACTACTTTTATAAATAGTGAATATTAGAGCTGCCCTCAGGGATGGCTCAGATCTGTAGGAAAATTTGTCTAGACTGATAGGATTTTTGCTTTTTTGTGCATTTGATTTTTGTAGCTTTTCTCTTTCAGTCGTGATTTTAAGCTGTCAGCTTTCACTTCTTATTTTTAATCTGCTGTGAACTTGAGCAGCAAATACTAGTGGTCCTCAAGTTTTGTTACGTTTGACATTTCTACAATTGCTATCTTCCATCAGTATACATCAACTATTTGCGTCATCTGGACGTTTGTACCTCAGGTAGTGAATGACTATTTCTGTGTGGTAATATTACCTATTAAGAAAGAACTGAGTTTCTGCAGCTGTGACGTCTTTGTATGGTAGGGTTTATTTAATTATTTGAATATTTTCTTGTGTTTGGCACTTACGATTTCATAGATATCTGAAAATGGAAATGGAAAAATGCTGATGCTAGTGATAAGACGTGTAGATTTCATAAGTGCAATTCAAATGATAAAAAGATGGAAATCATTAGGCATGTCAAAGAGAGGGAATCTTTGGCTTCAATTGAATACTTAAAGGAGTTAAGGCACTCAACTGTGAAGGAAAGGAACAAAATTAAAACTATATGTGAAATGCTAGAAATTACACCTGCAATTTGTGTCCACATTTATTTTTTAGCTCTGAGAATGGAACTCTCTTATAACATTTAAGTCTATTGTTTTGGATTTTATACATTTAACTGCATGCATATTTTAGAGAACGCATTAAGTATGAAAGTGATGTGTTTCCTATTGCCAAGCCTGCAGGAGTTATGTGTACAGGTTACTGACACTACGGCAACTTTCTCTGGAGTCCTGGAAGTGCTCTCTCTGCTTGCCTCTTCATGCTTAGGAGTGGTGATAAGAGCTCCCCACTATTGCTAACCCCAGGATTCTTCATTATACTTTGTTGGCCTCCCTATACCCTGTCCATGTCTTTGTGAATATTCCCTTTATTACATTCTCTTTAGTTACCCCATTTGGGTGAGACTCCTGTTTCCTTTTGGGACACTCACTGCTAAACCAGGCAAGAGAACTCTGGAGAAATGAAGTGCTCCAAAAACCAGCTTGGACATGGTCTTTAAGTCCCCTGACTTACTTAACCTGCTATTTTGTCACAGAATATGAGGGAAAGTATGACTATACTAGAGACAATGCATATACATTTCAAATTTTTTTAAGGCCATTAGGATTTTGTTAATAGCTAGTACATTAATTTTCATTCGTGTCGATAAGAACGGACAACCCGAGGATGGTGTATTCCACATCCAGATATTTATTTTTATTCCTAGATTATTACATCTCCATTGAATATACAAAGACTCACCCTTTAAAAGGAATAGCAGAACCCGAAGTTAATTCCATGAAACTAATCTCATCTATGCTCTATGTCTGACACTGTAGATGATTTTACTATTCCTTATCCCTATATATCTTTTAAATAAGAATAACTTTATCTGAGTCTGGACTAAATTAATTAATAGTTTTAGAGACTGCCTTTTTTCTCTTCTACAAAAACACAATGTAATTCTGATTGTGGGTTTAAAGAAGTAAGTTCTAATAATTAAAACAAACAAACAAATAAAAAAAACCCTCTGCACTTTGAATACGGTCTCTTTATTGCTTGACACAGGAATTTTGTCATGGTGGGCTGAGCCTTGGGCCTTGAGAAAAGAAGAATTCCATTTGAAAATAGAGCACTGAATTTAAAACATCCCTGAGGATATTCATTTCTTCTTTATTGTTATTGTTAAGGCAAGAGGGGAATTTACTCTTACATGCATCTACTATAAATCACTATTAAACAGTTGAATCAGCTTCTCCTTACTTCTGAATTTCTTCAGGCAAAAAAAAAAAAAAAAAAAAAAATTCATTTGATTAGTTTCATTTATTTTCCAGTGCGGTCACTGTGATGAAGCAAGGACTCCTCAGACAGTCACCCTCCAGTCATTCTCCAAATGCCACTCACTCTAGGTTATTTTCCGTTGCCACCAAGTATCAAAAAAGAACATATGCATAGAAGAAGGGGTAGGGATAGATGGTGAAAGAGCTAGTTCTCTTCCAAAAGGTACACTCACTCTCTCCCGAGCATGTTCCCGTGATATGTCACAAGATGGCCAACCATCCACTCACCAGAGCCACAGCAGAGCACAGAAGAAAGAAGGCCTGCTGTGGCCCTGGAAGCCGTACTCTGCTTTGAGGCCCGTTCCACCATCACCTTTATTATCCTGGGCAAGTCATTTAACTCCTCTGAGTCTCAGTCACTTCACATGTAAATTGAAGAGAATAGTCTCTGCCCATCAGATCTCAAGAAATTTTGGCAGGATTCAAGTGAGCTAATGCACATGCTGCATGCCTCAAAATTGCTAACCCCAAAATACTGTTTTCCTGGTTTCCGCGGTTTGGTCTAGAAATTCCAAATTGAAGTATTAATCAATCTCCCAGTCACCTGCCATCAATATTCTGAACTCTGTTATTTAAAGGATGATTCCAGACCTAACCAATCAATGTCTCTCTTTCTCCTACTCTGTCTTACACACACACACACACACACACACACATTTCCCTGAAGAGAAAAAAAATAAAAGAGTACTTTTTTCTGACCTGAAGGACATTATCTTCAGCTTCAGACCACACTTATTTGTTCTCTGGTCTCCTGAACCACCATCTCACTTGCTAGATTCAGACTTCATCTGTTGAAATTTCCGTCTTGTGAATCTCAGCCCTCTGAGCTCAATCTCTTTCTGGTCTTTGAGGTTCTCCATGCATCCTTCAAAAGCCCCTGTCTTTGAAATCTGACTCCTCTCCTAGAGGGAGAGGTTCTGTTCCTATGGAGAGGTCTGCTCTGTCCCCTTTTCTCACAGAGACCTATTTCTTCTCAGAGGACATTAGCTAGAATATTAGCACATCTGCATCTAATTAAAATTCCATTTTTCTCTGCCTTGAGTTTCCTGAACACACCCAGCTACCACAGTGATTTTTAGAGAGTTTGCTCCCATCTTCTGTCCAGTAAGGCAGCCCTTCAGATTGCTCATTGTCAAGACTTTAAGACTGCCAAATCTTAAAATCAGGAGGGGTTGTGGTCTCCTCAGAAATTGTTCTGGTTTTTGTCTCATGAACACATGAATTGTGCATTTGATGAGCTTTTCCTATTCATTTTAGTGGGAAGGAAACTTAGACCAAATTTTCTCTCAACCCCCCCATGTTATGAACTGAAGTGTGTTCCCCCCAAATTCATATGTTGAAGCCTAGATCCCAGTACTTCAGAATGTGACTGTATTTAAAGATATGGCTTCTAAACAGATAATTAACTTAGAATAAAGCCATTAAGGTTGGCCTTAATCCAATCTGACTGGTGTCTTTACAAGAGGTGACCACGATGTATAGAGAGACACCAGAGATAACACCTGCCCAGAGGAAAGACCATGTAATGGGGCAGCACGAGGATGCAATCTGCAAAGCACAGAGTGGCCTCAAAGGCAACCAACCTTGCTGGTCTGGTATCTGGATCATATACTTCCAGCCTCTAGAACTGTTAAGAGAATACATTTCTGTTGTCCAAGCCGCCCAGTGTGTGGTATTTTGTGATAGCAGTTCTAGCAAATGAATACAAATCGTGGCTCCAAGAAGTGGGGTGTATGAAACACTAAAAAATGTGGAAGTGGCTTTGGAACTGGATAATGTGCCGGAGTTGGCAGAGTTTTAAAATACATGTTAAAAAAGCCAAGATCGCCTTGAAGAGGTTATTACCAGGTATACAGGCATTAAAGGTGATTGTGGTGATTGTGCTGAGGTCTCAGATGGACATGAGGAACAGGTCACTGGGCAACAGAGGAAAAGTGATTCATGTTATAAAGTGGCAGAGAACTTAGCTGAATTGTTCTCTTGTATTGTGGAAGGTAGGATTTGTGAGTGATGAACCTGAATCTGTAGCTGAGGAGATTTCTATGCAAGGGATTGAAAGTATGGCCTGGGTCCTCCTTACTACATACAGCAAAATGTAAAAGGAGAGAGATGGATTGAAGGAATTGTTAAACAAAGAGGGACCAGAACTTGAAGATTTGGAAAACTCGCCTTTCCATATTGGAAAAAGGAAAAGTGTGAGGGTGTTAATAGATTCCATAAAGAGACTAGGGGCCCACTCATGGATACGATCAACCACCAGCTGCCAGGAAGAGGGATAGGATACACCACTAGAAACACTGTCAGCTTGTACTCAAGACAGCAGAGATGGTGCCAAATGAAGGAAGGTTATTGGACTTGAACTGTAGCAACAGGTATCCCTTAGGCTGGCCTGCCCTGAAAGCTTACCAGCCTTCATAGTCATGTTAGCCACTTCCTTAAAATGAATAAATGATAGATATGTGTACATCCTATCAGTTCTATCTCTTTTCAGAACCTTGACTACTACATCCCACCCTTAGCAAGTTTAGCGATCTATATGGATCATATTTTTATGGGCTGTTACACAAATTCGATCCCAAGATAGTTGCAGAATAATGTAAAAGTACCCCCTCTGAACGGCTAGTGCTGTTTGTTCATAATAAACCAGCCATCAGGGTTCCGAAAAAACCATCATCAAGGCATTTAGCATGAAAAAGATACCCTTTTTACAAAAAAAATATTGGCTCACATAAACGTTCTGGTAATTTACTCTTGGTAAAAAGGGGCAGGTTTGCTACTGTTATAAACTTGGAAATAATTTTGTCTGAAACCAGATGTGATTTTTAAATGGGGCAATGGGACAGGGCAGCCACACCCAACTAGGTTTCAAGAAGGGGCTGTGCTTTTTTTTCCCAATATTTCTGTAGAATTTTCAACTCCATTGTATGTGATAATTTCTACCTGACTGTACTCTATTAAACCATGTTCTTTTCTTGCTTCCAGCTGTGGTAATGGGAAATAAACAAGGCTGATATTTACAACTCCATTTTCTTACTTACTGAAATATTCTGTGATTTTGTTCCCTGATTGGATTCATGCAATTACTGGTTTGCTATTTTCCAAGCCATTGAGCTCAGGTTGCAACTAGATCAGAATTCAACAGCCAGGGTTGCTCACTGGAACCATACCTTCCTGTGGTATATAATTCCCACATTATCATCACTGATTTCCAATAGCAAAGGGCAACCTAATTTTTAGGTTTCAGGGCTCACTTATATATATATTATTATACCAAATATGGAAGATCTATTTGAAAAATAACTACAAGAAAACAAGAGGATACTTGTTCATGTATGTGCCACCCAAATTGCCCTTTAGGATGTTTTTCTTCTTCCAAAAATGGAAAACTATATGAATCTCCACATATTTCATTCTGAGGCTTTCGTATGATAATTTTAGGCAAAAGAATCATTTGGTACTAATGTGGAGTTTTAATATACACCTACATCATCCTATGATATGCAGAAAACTTTATTAAGTGCCAGAGACAAGATGACGTTACAATATTTGCCAAGATGGTTTTCATCAAATGTGTAGTAAAAAGGTGCAATTCTTCAAATTTGCCATTTACTTTGGTGTTGAGATGTTTTGGGAGATATCCAGGTGGCAGGAATTGTGAGATGTGTGTGTTTGTGTGTGTGCATTCACAAAAGTTTTGAGATCACTAAAAGAGTTAATATTGCTGAAATATATATTTATCTCTTCTCTGCCAGCAGGTTCACTGTTTATAATCTGGAAAAAATAAAATTAGAGGCTAAGTTACAAATAGAAATAAAGCTGAGTTGTGATCTCTACTACTCACACAGAATTGTCAAATCTTGTTGTTTGGTGTACTAGACACTGAAGAACATGGTGTACTTTTGTTGGTGTTACTGGGCTGGCTTTGTTCGAGAATTCTGAGAAACTGTCCAATATTCTTTGAAGTACTGAGTGGCATCAGTTCATCTCAAAGATCACTTGTGTCTAGTGGCAAAAGGTCCAGAAGTCAACGTCTGATATATGTAACTTTAAACTTGCAAAAGAAGTGAATTGTATTCATTCTCAGGCTCACCTTGGGGTATATAAGTGCTCTTATACCCTCTTGAATCAGTATGATCTTTATAATGTCTTCAGTGACTAGACTGAGAAAAACAGCAAAAATGCTACAGAAAACATTTAATACCCACCTCTTCCCTTTACTTGGTGTGCTATAGTATATTCTCCAAAGTGCATTTAACATAATATCAAAAGTTATCTGATACATTTATAAACTTCAACCTCTTTTTAGAGCTTCCATGACAGGAGTTCTTCTTAGATTTTTCTGAGCCCCAGCTCTATTTCCACACATCCCACACTTAAAATTTAAAGTCATTACTTTCCACAAAGTTCACGATTTAAAATATCTATTTTGTGTTCTTTAGTAAAAAGATCACCGTCAACGATGGTTTTGTCATTTACACACATTAAAGTCTCCTAAAAATCAGTATTTCCCCAAATGCAAGAAATTGAAAACCATAATTTCTGAGTTGGTGGCATTCCCTTCAACTCTCAGTTTTAAATTTTTTGCTCACTTTGCATTTTCAAAGCTTTTGGTTTAGTTGCCCAAAAAATGCATTGAAAAAATAAATCCTTTTTATAAATCCCTTTAGGCTCCATCATGAGTCCCTTGAAACAGAATCAAATTTCCTTAAGCATATTTTCTCCATTGTTATTGGGAGAAATGGGTAAAATAAGAAATTGGAGGGATAAATCAAAATAACTGAAGAGTTTTGTAAAACTATAAATTTTTAAGAATGCATTTCTAAAAATTTTGCAAATGTTGGTTCTTTACTTTCCAACTGTATGAAAAATAATAGAACTACTATATCCTTCGCATGCTTTCATAATTTGAAGGTGCTATTAACAATAGTGTTTTCTATGACTTTCTTTCACCTAGATTCTTTATTTTGTGCTCATTGTGGGATAATGGTGTATCATGAATGAAGACTTAGAATCTGGGACACCTGGGTGGCTCAGTGGTTGAGCATCTGCCTTGGTTCGGCTCAGGGTGTGATCATGGAGTCCTGGAATCGAGTCCCACATTGGGCTCCCTACATGGAGCCTGCTTCTCCCTCTGCCTGTGTCTCTGCCATTCTCTTTCTTTGTGTTTCTCATGAATAAATGAATAAAATCTTTAAAAAAAAGACTTAGAATCTGCAATTACCATGTATACTGAAAAATTAGTTCTACATTGTGTTGTCTGACAAACAACTATACCAATAAACATCTCCCCAGGACAGGAACTGTGTTTCATTCATAATTGTATTCCTATCCCTAACTTTCAGCCCAGGACCAGACAGGTAGCAAAACATCAAGAGATATTGAATGAATCAGTCCCATTTTTATATATAACTGTGTATTAGATGTCCAAACCTAATTATTAACAGCTAACCTCTTACTTGAGTTACATATATTTACCTTTTCCTCCAAGATTTTACACAGATTTCACATTTTCTTGATTTGGGATTAAATTCATAACTCAAAATCCTTAGAAAACATTATGGTTTTAAAGGAAGACTTCTGTCAGGCAATTTTTCTAAGTCTTTACAGTAACAGTCCTCATCCACATCACCAGACCTTTTATAAACCCTGACATGGCACTCTTCGGTGTCAATTTTCATGCTCCATCATGAGAACAAGATGGTGATTTTATATTAAAAGACTTTCTGTTAATTCATAACCTTTGAAAGCTACTGAGTACCAAATATAATGATATTATCACTAAAATGTTGCTTTTTTATCTAAAGTACATTTTATAATTACTCTGCACAGAATGAAAGATAAGCACTAAGATCAAGTCTTTTTGATTTTTTTCTTAAAACTCAGTAAAAAGTTAAGATGAGATCAACCAAACATTTCCCTCCAGAACAACTATAGCCAGACGCAAAGTGTGGCAGTCACGAGGGTCAAATTGTCAAAGAATAAAATATATTAAAACTAAGAATCATGAGGTAGAATTATGAAAAGCTCAAATAATTGTTTCAATAAGGAAAGGCATTTTGATATTAACAAACAAATAAAAATCCCATTGGGTAACAAAAGCTTTAAGGTGATTTTTTTTTTTACTTTCATGTATTAGATTCCCTGAATAACAAAACTAATATCTTATTAATATGAAACCACTAATGCCATAATGAGTGTTATGAAGTATTAAAATCATTATCCACTGAGATAATGCCAGATAATCACTAAGCTGAGTGAATGCTTCAGCCTGAATTCAACAGCATGCTCAGTATATCCATTTGGAAAGATTGGTCCCAAGCGGTCAGGGCCTATTTTTATAACATGTTTTCATGACAAAACCCCAAATAAGCAGAAATAACCATCTTTATTTTATCTCTTAGAGAAATGATATGCAAAAAGCATGATCCACTCACCAGTGCTTCATAGTACTAGAAGGAAAATAAAATTCAGTTAGGTTGTTTGGTTGAAGATAATTGACAGATTTTTTTTTCTCTTTGTTTTAGACCTGCAGCATGTAGACAATTTATTTTTTTTTTAAGATTTTATTTATTTATTCATGAGACACACAGAGAGAGAGGAAGAGAGGTAGAGACACAGGCAGAGGGAGAAGCAGGCTCCATGCAGGGAGCCTGACATGGGACTCGATCCCAGGTCTCCAGGATCAGACCGTGGGCTGAAGGCGGCACTAAACCGTGGAGTCACCTGGGCTGCCCTATGTAGACAATTTAAGGCACACTACCACCTTAATTCAGAAATTAGGTAACACAAATGCAAACCCACAGAAATTCTGAGTATTCCACCCATGTAAAGCATAACTAATGCCTTTTATTATTACTAGAATCATTGGTATTTTTCAACAGATCTTAAAATTTCTCTTAAAATCAGTAGAAGAGTCATGTGAGAGCCAGGTCAGCCCTATCTTACTGGTGCCTCCATTTCTCCAGGCTCCACTTAGCCCTGAAATCCCAGACCCAGAAAGTCAGCAAGTAAGGGGCAACTATGACATTTGAAGTCAATAAATTTTGCCTATATAGAAATTTCAGAGGATATTAACTGCTCCCTGATACTGCCTTAAAAATAATTTATATATGTACAAAGGTATACATACATGTGTGTATATACACAATGTTAAAAATGGCTTCATTAAAGATGACTTAATGTTTCTACTCTTCTTACACAGCAGAAGTAATTAATACCGTGTTTTATATTTAAATATTTCTAAATGCTAATACATTTAAACTTTTCAAAGAGTATCATTATTAAAAAATTAAAAATCAACTTGTATTTTGACACCTTCTATGATGTGATGAAAATGTACGTGTTTCTCCCCATCTTTCATTCCAGAGCCCAAATATAAAACTGTGTGAGATCATAGCAAAAGAAGGACAGATTGAGTCAGTTATCTGGAAAAGTTCAGGCTGGAGTTGCCTCCCTCTTATTTCTCACAACTCTTTCCCTCCTTTATTTCATCTAGAAAAACTTGTTTTCATAACTATCATATATCCCTGAACCTCTCAAAAGATGTATATAGATAAATGTATAAATTCATTGGGTGTTTCCTGAGTTCTCTTCAAAGAAACCTTAAGTCAGATACTCTATACCAATTGGAAATTGGTGCTTCATTCTCACAATGAACTCACATGCGCTCACAATCACGTAAAACACCGTTGATCATAAAACGAATTCCAGAATTGTAAACAGCTGAGAGGTTTTTTTGCAGTCAAATGTGTTCTTTGCAACTGCTCAGAAATCAAAACTGAGGAGAAGGCTAAGCTCCTTGTTGAATACTTCCAAGTATTGGATTAACAGGTAAAATGAGAATCACACTTTCAATAACTGTTGAGCGTGTGGGAACACGTGGATACATCCTCAAGGCTTTGAGTGATGTAGGTTTTACCACTTCCTTTTACAGTGTGATCTCTTATTTTTGACATGAGAAAAATAACCCCTAACAAAAACCATTTGCTTTTAAGCAAATCCAGTCTATTTTCAGAGATTTGTGCTGGTCTCTAACCGATGTTAGACAATAACAACTTTGGTTAATTTCCTTTCCCTCCAAGGTTCTGCTGTAAAGCTCGCAAATTCTGGAGGCATTTGAGTGTATGGTGATGCTACATCTTTAGCTGCCAACCTAGATTTAACCCAACGCATATTTTGCACAAACTTGCTCCAAGTACATGGTTCCTGGCACCCATTATGTTGACATTTTTTTTCTTTCTTTTCCTTCCTCACTTCCTCTTCCCCTCCCTCCCTCTCCTTTCTCTCCTTCCTTCTCTTCTCTCTTTTATTTACTTTTTTACAGCCCTTAGTAAAAGGTTATTATCACTGTCTAGACATTTGTCCTAGTAGTCTACACTTTTCCAAACAAATGTTCTAGTAAGATACTGAGCCCAATAGTATTCATTTTGGCTTCTGCTTTCTGTACCTTCTGCCACTCAGCCCTTAGGTGAAAGATTTTAAATAAACATGTGTTTTTTATACTTTTTTTCTTTGTAGATAGAATTTGGGTTCATTGGAACCTATTAGATTTAAAATACAGTTGGTAGGAATATATGGATTTATTTTTCAGATTGAGTCCAGCTAACTAAAGGGCAGATGTTTCATTCAGGGAAGATAGGAAATGAGGAAACTGCACGAGGCCCTCGGGTAATGATGTAAGGCTAAACACAGGAGGTCATGCACTGGCACTTTTCAGTTGTTTCCATCACTTTGTGGATCGGTGGTTTCACTCACAGACTGTCTGAAAGTCAATCCCAACACATATCAAGAAGCGAGGGGGACTTTTGACTCTGTTGATGGGGTTTACTAAAGCTCAGAGTCACTTGTTCCCATCCTAGGATTTTCAGTGGCGCTTACCATGTAAAAGAAATGAGACTTACTAATAGTTAATATGTCCTCAATCACCCATCCCACCTGGGCTGCTGTGGTCATAGAACCAGAGTACAATTCACTGAGCATTGTATTCTAGGTCTTTAAATAAGGGACCAGGCATTCAGTATTGTCTGCTAGCTCCAATTTAAAATATCTTATTCTATGTCTCCATACCACATTTGTGACAAACATTTCAAAACACACAAAAACTAGACACACTTCAGCTCTTTCAACTGAATAGTGCCATAACTTGAAGGAAGCCCTCTGCCTTGAGAAACAACTGTGGGGGTCTCACAGTCCACCATGGGACACGTAGGACTAGAAGGAATCAAGATTATATCGTGGTGAGGAGCATCATGAAGCCATCTTAGAATTGGAGGGCTTGGGTTCAAATCTCTACTTTTCCACTTACTATTATGTGAACTAGACCTTGTTACTTACCCTCTCAGACTTTGTTGATCTATTAATTGGAATACTTATTGCTGCCTTAAGGGGTTATTATGGGCATTGGATAGAAAAATGAAGAAAAAGTGTCCCTCACACAGTCAATGCAAGCCTATAGCTATAGTTTATTTGCTGGAATGAAAGAATTTCAAATTTGTGAAGAACTTAAAAGGCCTATTCGCCAAAGAATATGATAGTAGAACTTTTCAGATAGCTTTCGACAATCCCATTACAAAAATGGAGCCCATTTCCAACTCCATCTCCACCCACTATCACCTGATTCAGGTTAAATACCACCTGATTCAGAGGAAATTAAACATTTTAACTCCATCTAGTACTCTTCTCTTTCTATGTTAATACTGACAAATGCACCCACTTTTTAAAAACATATTTTAAGTGTTCAGTAGTAGTTAGCAGTCTCCAACAGAAATAATATTCTGCTTCTCTAGGGAGTTAAAATCCTCAATAACCTGATGATGCCCCCAACCTCACCACATAAAATCTTGTAACTAATCCCAACCTCAGGTAGTTACAGACATATTCTATCTAAAACTCTTTATGAATTCAGACCTACGCAGCTAGAAGTACCCACATTGAAATCTGGTCCACAGATGCCTCCCGTGCTGAAGCGAAGCCTTTACAGAGTATTTCAATAGCCAAAGGGCTACTGTCATGCTTGTTAGCGTCTTGCTCCAGTACACAGAAAAATTGATTCTTTTAGCAGGTCAAATTATTTTTGTATTTTTCTTTTTTCATGCCCAGTAACTCCATTCTTTTACCTGGTCAGTTCCTTTAAGAAAGATTCAGTTAGGGGAGCTGCATCTTATTATCTTCTGCCACTAATGCATGGTGCAAAGACAGTTTAATTCTTAAGGAGAGAATCATTTAAGTGTGACCTATTGTATTAGTCTGGATGCTTTTCATATTAAGCACTGGGAAGTTAAAGAGGTCTTTAATTTGTCTAAACCACATTGCTAATTTACATTGAACTTGAAGTGCCCACTGCTTTTCCAATCAGCTCAACTATTCCCAGATATTCTAAGGTGAATTTTAAATAATACAAAGCCTTTAGCTAATGTCTCTAAAAAAGGATACCTTTACTAATAAAATGGCTCATACAAAGATTGTCTATGGCTGAAATGACCCCCAAATTGTACACTGGTTGCTGGAGAAACATTCCAATTGAATGGAATTCTTAGCACTTAACTTCAGCACTGGTCTATGTTCATGCATTAACAGTTTTATTGAGGTCATCCAAATACACAATAGCAGTATAATCCCCCCACTACTGCCTAGAGAATACCGATCGGAGGCAATACTACAATCTCCTGCTAGATAGATGTGTTATTATCAACTCTAAAGAGAAAACAATGAAACTCCCATAGATAAGGAGTGTTAGAGATGCAAATGATAGCAGATGTAGAATCCATCTGCCCAGGGCCATAATTGGCCGCTTGAAATGTAGAAAAAAAGGCATAATAAATATGTGATCTTAATGATAGTACATGATAAATATTACATAATAAATCATAAATTGAACACTTACTATGAAAGAGGTTTTATCAATGTTACTATCTTATTGAATCCTCAACATGCCTAGGCAGTATATATTTGTTCCCATTGGAGAGTGAGTCTCAGAGACATTTCAGGTGCCCAAAGTTCCTAAGATAGGAAGCAGCAAAGCTGAGATTCAAGCCCATTTGACATCAATGTCCAGGCCCAGAACCACAATGTCAGACTGCCAGGCTCTGGGTGTGAGCTGTCTGGGATCTGTGTGGCAGTAACCCGGGCTTCTGTTTGCAAACAGTGACAGCAGTAGGCTAGATCAAAAGTGATACATGGCCCTAAGTCATATGTCTAATAACCACGATGAGGCTTCATCCAGCATGATCCTGAAACAATTTGTCAGGTATGTTTCTTAGAGAAGCAGCATCTTGTCGCATTGTGCAATTTTCCACAGTACACTTCTTTGATTTGGATCATCTTTTGTGACTGAGATTAACATGAAAAACATATTTAAAACAAATTTGTTTGGGGGAGTTTGTGAGCTTTTGGGTTTCTTTTTAAAGCTCCTGTGGGCCCAAAGCCCATATTTTTACCAGCTGCTCAAGTGTTGTATTATATTATCATTTAGTTTGTGTTCTGATACAGGTGGGGTGGATGGGATGAAATATTCACGAGGGACCCCAAAAGGTCTTCTGCTTCTAGTGATTCATTTGTGAAATCTTCTTATTAAAGGACACTTCTGTGAGACTTCAGTCAGAACAATTTGGAACCAAGATTTGATAGAAACACTTCCTTTTATCTTTTATTCTCCCCCCAAACTAAAGGTGGCCTATTTCTCTCCTCTCGGGTCTGTGCTTACCTGGTGAGGCTGAGAATTGGAAGAATTATTGCTATTGCTGTGATCCAAAAATAACAAAACAATTAAAGCAAGTGTATGGTTTTTAAAAACTAATTAGAAAGCCAGAAGACAACCTTGTTGTGTTTTATTGTATTGTTACAGTTTTCACAAACTCTAAGGCTGGCAGCCCTGCAATGGGGCAGGGATGGTGTGGGGAGTGCTGCATCCTGATACTCAGATGTTTCTTGGGCCTTGTAAATACCATCTCTTGGCTTGTTTCTTTTAGGTGCCACCTCTATAGTTGATAGGCCAATAGACAGTTTTCCCTGAATGAGAAGCACAGTGAGTGTATTTCATAATTTTAGCATTTGAGATGATGACTAACACCCTGCATTATGGGCAAGTCATGCTCCTTTGGGCTTTTACATAGTGTTTTGTGGGATTCGCCCTAGGAGCTCTACAAATCTGTTTAGCTATCAGGCTCTATTCCAGGGACATCTGAGCTCTCACCATGTGACTGTGTTCATCTTATCCCTCCGATCTTACCTGAAACATTAAATCCTGAGGGAGCATTCCATAATTCCCCATTTGCTTTGGGGCCCAATTTTTCTCCATCAGAGAATGCTGTTTTCTTTTCCATAGAAACAACATAATTTCATAATCATTGTTTGTTCTTTTACTACTTATGGTCTTTTTTTTCTACTAGAAGGTAAGCTCTAAAGCTAGGACCATGTCCATCTTGTTCATGACCATTTACAAAGGGCCTGTGATATGGCAGGTGCTTAGTAAATATTTTCCCCCTCATTTGTTTTTTTATTTTTTTTAAGATTTTATTTCTATTTATTCATGAGAGACCCAGAGAGAAGCAGAGACACAGGCAGAGGGAGAAGCAGGCTCCATACGAGAAGCCCAATGTGGAACTCGATCCCAGGACTCCAGGATCATGCCCTGCACCAAAGGCAGACACTCAATTGCTGAGCCACCCAAGCATCCCTTCTCCATCATTTAAGATGATCTATAATGATGCATTAAACTTCTACAGTCTTTCACATCTAGCTTTATATCCACTATGTCATGTGATTCTCACAATAGCACTATGAGGCAGGCTAGGCAAATATTATCTTATGAATAGTTTATGAATACAGAAACCAAGTAGAGTAATTGGGCTCCTGGTAGTCCTACCCTATGTAGTCTCCTCCCATCAAATAGTACTGACATGTACAACCACTGGGTTAATGCTGAAATGATGAGTATGACTTCCCAAGTGAGACCATTAAAGACATTAAGGCTTCTGTCTCACCTTCTTAGATCACTCACACTGGGGATAACCAACTGCCATGTTATGAGGACACTCAATCAGCCTGTAAATCATGTGAGAGAGACTGAGACTAACTACTAGCACCCCAAACCAACATATCAACCATGTAAGTGGAAGTAGACTCTCCAGTCCCAGTTAAACCTTGAGATGACTACAGTCCTGGCAAACATCTTGGTTACTACCTTGTAAGAAAGCCTGAGCCACAACCACCCAAATAAACTCCTGAATTCTTGACTTAGAGACACTGAGATAATACACGTTTATTGTTTTAGACTGCTAAGTTTTGGGGCAATTTGTTCTGCAACGATAAATAACTAATACTCCAAGACCCGGGAATGCCAAATCTTAATCTTCTTTCTCATCTTTCCCTTCTTTATCACTTACCTTAGTCCTTCTGCTTCTGCCAAAGAAACTTGGGGTGTATGTGTAGTAAATATAGATTGGAATACAATGTGTAATGTGTGCTCAGTATTATCCCAGTTTTCTTTCACTACTGCCTCGTGTAGGCAAATCATCACCATTCACATCATCTGGAAGAGAAGAAAACTAAAGGAAGCTACTCAAGAAACTAGGCAGCTTAATTCTGTCAAAGTGAGCTGTCTAAACTCTGTCAAGACTCCAGCAGCCTCCTGGGCCAAGCCAGTATCTCCCTGGGAATCCTCCAAAGCATTTCCAAATAAAATAGCTATAAACTTATTTAAAGGCATTATGAAGGTAAGAGATGTTGTAATAGTTGGGGGGATACAATTTTAATTTGCACTCCAGACTTTTAAAGACAACTCATAATTTCATTGTGCTAATTCAAATATCATTTGAATATTTACATCTGAACAAAGAGTCTTATTTATTAATTAATGTATTTTACTAATTGAATTATAATTAATATTGAATCTAAATTTGCCTTATAATAGGCAAGATAATCTATCATTATGTATGTTTGAATACATACTGCCAGTTAAATGACCCCACCAATTAATCCTTCATCCTGCTCTCCAACATGCAGAGAACAATCCACATAACAATCCTTAAAAGTAAAGCCCCTTCACATCACTTGATCTTCCACCTTTCCTGCTCTCCATGCCCCTCTTCCTGCATGAATTCCTTGGTGACAGCCCCTCCAGTGGTTACATGGACCCAGCTTGTACTCGCTCACCTGAAAGAGAAGAAGGCCAAATTGTGTGGGCTTATGAAGAATTGGTCCAGAGTGATTCACCAGTGGTGATGGCTAAGAAGCATAAAATTTTTTCCACCTGTTTCTCTCTCCATCACAGCCATACTTGACACTGATGAGAGATGAATTAAATCAAATGCATGAATTTATTCTTTACAAGGTCATGCTCATTCTGTCCTAGTAGAATGGATTCTCCCAGGTGAGTATGAGTGTGTATGTGTGTGTGTCAGTGTCTGTGTTGACAGCCAGGGTGCCTAAAGGGCCTGGTTGCCATGTCTAACTTCACTGGGATCATTGCCATCTCACCCCCACTCCCATGAACTCCAGATGCCTTTTGTCTACACTCCAGGGAGATGCAGTGGCTGTGAGAAAAATCCCAACTCCACCACTGATAAGCCATGTGATCTGAAGCACATTAATTTCTCTGAACCTCAATTTCTCATCTATGGGAATTTTATCCTGCCTACCTCACAGGTTCTTGGTGGGGGGGACTACATATGATTATTTATATGACAGAATTTTTTAAATGAGAAGTAAATAGAAGAAATATTTTGCAGCAGTTGAGTGTCTCAAAGAAGATCTTAGCAAGAAGTATTCATAAATAAATAGCAGGCTATACTGCAATAATCATTATTTTCCTAACATACACCAAGTATGACTCTTTAGAACTACCCATTAGTCTGTGAAAGAAACCTCAGGATAGATGATAGATCTGTAGAGATATTCAGTATCCAGTATCCTCAAGAGACGTGTAGCTTTCATTCTAGAAGGAGACATAGATAACTAAATACATAACTATATGTTACATAGTGAGAAGTGTTATGAACTTGACACTAAACAGTCACATAAATGTTTCCCAGCACACTGTGGTAGGTGCCATGGAGGAAAAGTGAAGAGGCCCTAAGAGAATAAAATGATGGTGGAGAGATTGATGTTATCTGTTAGGAGGGGATTGCAACCCTGAGAAAGGCTGGTCTCTCTAAAGGGGTGTTGGAGCTTGAAGAAGAGGATGGAGAGCAGCGTGGAAAAGCACTCCACACAAAGGGAGCAGCAGGTACAAAGTTTTCTTACCCTGAGCTATATTGAATGCCTCTGGCTGGCCTCAATTTCCTTCCTCCTTCTAGTCTAGGAGTGAAAATCAAAGGATTTTCATATCTGACAGGCTAGAGTTCTAGTCTCAGTTCCAATAGTTACTACATGTATGGAGCAAGTTACTGAAACTGTTTGCTCTGGCTTTCTAATATGCGACATGGGGATAATAACTTGTATCTCACAAGGCTGTTTCAAGAACTGAATGAGTAATGAACATAACAAGCCCAGTGACTATCTGGCTTTATATTTATAGTAAGTACTCAAAGAATGATAGGTATTCATTATTATAATACTATTATTATCATAAAAAGAGTGAGGGGCTGAATAAGATTATGCTTAATTTTTCTTCCAGCTATAGGATTTGATGGACTGCCTAGCTATAGGCATTTGCATGGTTTCTGTTGGGAAGGTGTTACTTATAGTGTGAAGGCAAAATGAAGTATGGAATCTATCAGGAATATAGGTGTAAGCATAGGCAACTTCTCTCTCAAATTCTAAATTTGATGCATTTGGAAATAAAAGCATTTAGGGGGGAAAAAAAGCACGAAAAGACATTCAGGGAAAATAAGAGTGCTACTATGATATGAAAATCCAAAACACTTAGTAAAACAAATACAACCAGGTTATTCTCAAGGGAAGAAAGTAGGTAGAAGATTTTTTGCTTGTGTACAGTTCAAACTAAACCAGGTGCTTTTAAAATTTTCTCACTACTTAACAAAAATAAAGCAACCTCAATACATTATGGCTTTTTTGAATTTAGGTACTATAATGAATCAGTAATTTAGATGTGTTTCAAGGATACAATTGGAAATAACTGCTTCTTGATGCCACACTTATACAAAATAGAAAAATAGAGGATTAGAGCTAGAAGGGTCTTCAGAGACCATGTGATGTCATCCCAGGTCTAGGATGAGGAAATTAAGATTGAAAATGTAAAGGTACTTACCTCAAGCCAGAGACCAGATCAGAATGCAATTTTTAACTGTTTTTGCTTCCCAAAAAGCCCCCAAGTGAGGTGAGGTCTTCAACTGTGATACATCATAAAATTAAGTCCTAGATGTCTACAATTAGAGAAAGAACAAGCTAAAGGCCACAGTTAAGAAATATCTTTGGCACACCATAGTAGGAATGATTAAAAACAATTTCAATCACGATAAAAACAATTCCAGTTTAATCTAAGCTGTCTATCGTGTGAATTCCCCTATGAGATTGTCTAGAGGAGGAGTGAAAGGGTTAAGTCTGTGAAGCCCTTCATTTTTCAGCCACTAGCTGTGGTGTCCTGGGTAATTACTGGGGCTTACCTGAGACCACACCTTAGATAAACCTGTAATGCTGGAGTTTTCTGCAAACATTTTCTTCCCTGCAAGCTGTGGCTTGTCTCTTTCATATATTTGTCCTATGTTTTCAACTTGATTTTCCAGTGGCTAGTTTATACTTGGTTGAGCCAACAAATCAAGGTCTGTTGATTTAGCTTCCTATCTTCTTGATGCTTACATGAGACAACCACACCAGCTATGTGGTGACGAATACAGTCAGGCCGGATGAATTATTTTCCTACTAGAGAAATAAAGTTAAAAAGAGAATGAGAGAGAGAGAGAGAGAGAGAGAGAGAGAACTGGTTCGGGTAAGGGTTATGGTTTCATTTCCCTCATTTTATTCATTGTTTTTTAAAATAATACAGGCTTTGCTTGCAACTGAAATTTCATCCTTATTTCACTGCTTAAATGAACATTTAATTTTTCTCATCTAAGGATATTCTCTTTTGTACACAGAGCCCAGTACAAGAACATAGTCTAAGTGCAAAGTAGGTATTTAGTGTGGCAAAGGAAAGCATGTCCTTGAGGAGCCAGTCCTCCATCATGGTGCCTTATGGAAAGTGCAATGACAGTACGGGAACCATTTTTAGGTCATATCTGCCTATAAAGAGTACAAAGCAAAGTGGTTTGTGTTTTAAGTTTTAGTGGTTCCCAACTACAAGGTACTTCTCCAAACTGCATATCCCTTTGAGAAAAAAAGGCTCATGACTTCTAGGTCAATGGGGGCATACCTTTTTTCCTTTGTAAAAAAGAATGGTATTTCCTTCTCTCCATCTCCCTGAACCTCATCTCCACCACCACCATTGCCACGGCATAGGCGACAATGCAGTGAAAAAAATCACAGACTAAGCACAAAATGCCATCACATCTTTTAGAGTTCTGTGGGGTTAACAAGAATAATAGTATTACTTTCTTCGTTTTGCGTAAGATAAAATATTAGGCCAAAGTTATAGGCATTTGAAATGATATGTTCAAAGTCCTGAATGAAGCTAGCCGTGGTAGTGGGATTACACTGGGCTGACCGCTCTTCAGATGCCACCCACCCATTTATTGGGTAATCGCCAATGTCAATGTCACCCAACAGCATTTCTTGCATACACATTGGTGGAGTTACTTCAGCCAAGTGGTTTGATCATCATCTAGCTGAAGACAATATTAGGAAAATAGAAATTTTTATTAAGCTGGGATGGAAGCAAGAATGACTTTTGAGCTAGAAGGCTTGGGAGAGGGGAGCAAAAGAGAATGGAAAATGTGTTTATCAACTTTAGTTTCAAAAATAATGTGTTAAGGTAACACGTACTATAATACAAAAATATGTAGTTTTTAACTACATATTTTAAGTGAATATCATCCCTCCCACTTCCAAGATTTCTTAGTATTAACAGGCTGATACATAGCTTTTTTAAAGGCTACAAATATATATGTGTGTGTGTGTATATACATATATGTATATATATACACACATACAGAGAGAGAGAGAGAGAAATAGTGGAAATGGAGGAAGTCAGCATGGAGGAAAATGATTCAGGTTCAGAGAAAGGGGTGGGAGAGCTACCCCTCCCAAATTGCCCTTGAGCTGGCCTCAGCCCTGCCCAGGATGCTGAATTTTATGTTGGGAAGGCAACAATTTCAGTTCTTCTAGGTTAGCCGCATTGCCCCACCTGATCTGCTATAAACTCATGAAACCCATACTCTCCATTTAAGCCCATTTTCTCCCTATCTAATCTCTGCTTTCCCTCACTCCCTATTCCCACCGCATTGCACACATTCACCTACTACTGCCCTACACCCCCCATGAAGACAGAAAACTAAAAGGCACAAGTGATAAACAAGATGGCTTTCTTGCTGCTATTCTCTTGGAGGTTGCGGGGGAAGGACCATTGGAGGCATCTGGCTTCCTAGGACCTTGGCACACAGGTTTGGGATTTCAGGGTTTGCTGTTTCTGTATCCAAATAGCTATTTGCTGTTTGCTGTATCAAAATAGCTCCAAAAGTGGAATAGATGTCTGCCCACTTAATCTGTAGGCCAAAATGCCTTGTGGGACCTAGTGCTTTGACATTTTTGTCATGTCCTAAACGTCAGCTTGAGGTTGTTGGTCATTGGATTGGAGTTCATTTTTGGAAAAGTAAGTGGCACTCTCTGGGTTATGGTCTGGTTTCAGGCTGGACAGCCTTAATTCTTGCCTCTGCTCCTCTACACACACACACACACACACACACACACACACACACACACACATGCTTGAACAATTTGCCTCCCCAGTGAAGCTTGTACATACAAATCCAGCCAGAGCAAGATCTGCCCTCTGGTACAACACCATTTCAGAGGTCAGCCTATCTGCGAAGTCTTGGGCAACCTACTGGAAGCCATAGTTCTCACATAGCAGGTTGGTCAAGGATAGTGTCAGAGCAATGACGTAAGTTGTGAAATGATGACAATATCCTGGAAAAAACGGAGTGTACAGAGTGTATCCTTAAGCTTGGGGGAAAGCTGCCAACTAAAACTGATGTTGACCTTTTAGGGACCCAAATGATGGCATGCCCCCAGAACTTTATCCTTCTGTGAGTTAAACTTCCACTGTTCTTACTGACATATAGCGGTACCACAGAAGGGCAAGTCAATGCCTTTTGAGAAGTGCTGTGCTGGAATTGTCTCTCCAGAGTGAATCTGAGTAGAAAGAAAGGAGATCTTTCCATAGTTACCCAAGAAGTTCCAGAGTACATTATGCATCACATACATACTGGAGCACAGCAGAAAGCTAAGTCAGCAATGGTCGACTTGGTCTTCTACTTTCTCTCTCTCTCTCTCTCTCTCTCTGTTTTGAATGAAATCTGGAGGTTCTTCATTTTTTTTTTTTAAAAAAAGGGCTTTATTTATTTATTTTTGAAAGAGAGAGTGCATGCATGAGCCAGGGTTTGGGCAGAGGGAGGGGGAGAAGTAAGCTCCCTGATGAGCAGGGGGGCCCAACTCTGGGTTCTACCTAGAACCGTGGGATCATGACCTGAGCCAAAGCAGATGCTTAACCGACTAAGCCACCCAGGTCCCCGTGGAGGTTTTTCTTAACAGTATTATAACTGCTTTATTTATGTATGCTTCATGTGTGCCAGACTCCGTGCCGGCATTTTATTGACTTTATCTCCTTTATTTCTATCAGCCTGATTGAAAAATAGTTCATAATTTGTTCATGAAGTTGAGGAAAGGTTCATGAGACCCTGGCTTCACAAATCTGGGTTAATATTTTGCAAGAATTAAACCACTCTTCTTTTTTCTTAATTTTTTATTTTCATTGAAGCATAATTAACACAGTATTTTATTAGTCTCAGGTCTACAACCTAATTCAACACTTGCATACGCTCAGTGCTCATCACAACCAGCATAGTCACCATCTGTCATCAAACAGTGTCAATACAATATTATTGACTATATTTCTTGTGTTGTATGTTTCATCCCTGTATGGGTTTTTTTTGGTTGTTTGTTTGTTTGTTTGTTTTTTAGCATTACACTTCCTTTTCATAATTTACTAGAACTGGGCAAAAAGTATAACAAATTTATACAACTTAGTAATTGTACAAACCATTAATTTAGCAAGACGATATTGGTTATAGTCACCAGAATGAAGACTCACACTGTTCACTGACACTTCCGTGAAAAGTTCAGATAAATAAGAAGTCACTGGCTCAAAGTCACAACAGAAGCAATTTATACTTTACATACAACAGCAAAGGTCAATCTTCCACAACAGTACTGCAGACACAACCACTCAGAGGCTCTCCACGCTGCCACGGCATTACTGGAATGTTCTTCAGAGTCCATCTTCTCTCTCCAAGACCAACACTTGAAGCATTAGATGTAATATAAAATAAGGAGTTCTTTATTATTTATATAAAACTTGTACATTAAAAACAATTAAGATTCAACAATTCTGCTGACCCCTGAGGAAGCTAAGAGCTTTTGTAGGTCTACCGAGGAGCCCTGTGTGAACGTTTCCACTTATTTTATAGCTGGAATTTTGAACATTTTAATCCCCTTTATCTATTTCATCCATCTCCCCATCTACCTGCCCTCTAGCAGTCATCAGTTTTGTTTTCTGTATTTAAGTCTTTCTTTTTTTAAACTACTCTTCTCATTTTGAAATCAGTTATTTATTCCAACCTCTATTCTGAGTAATAAACTAGACACTGGTGTGAATATCATATTCACTTTATTGGCAATCATTTGACTGTTGAAAACCTAGGCCTTGCCAATGGTCCCAAAGTCAGCCTGGAAGAACAAAGCATATGGCGAGTAAAGACATATAGCTCAAAAGCAAGCAGATCAAGAAGTAAGCAGATAATAATTAGAATTATTAATCTTGAAAAGTGAATGGCTGAGTTGCACTAAGGATATGTGACATAACCATTTCATCATAGAATGACTTTCAAAAAGCAAACAATTTTCTAAAACCATTGCAAATACCTAAAAATCCTTATAAACAACAGATGGTTTTCATTTGAATAATACTTTATGTGTAGCCTTTGTATTTCTTCTTTTAAAGATTTTATTTATTTGAGAGAGAGCAAGAGCTGAGGAGAGGCAGACCACCCCGCCCCCAACAAGGAGCCCCAAGCAGCTGGATCCCAGGACCCCAGGACTACAAGCACAAGGTCAACCGACTGAGCTACCCAGGTGCCCTTCGCCTTTTTTATTTCATTCAAGAGTATAATAACATTTTTCAAACTAATTTGGGGACATTTGTAACAGCAGGCCATGGGATTGGGACCACTCACAGTGGGCATCTCAATACCGTGTGCCAAGTGGAGTCCTCTACCCTCAGAAATAATCTCTTGAACCCAGCTCCTTCTTAACCACCGACTAATAATGAGAACACCCTGGGTAGTGTCCATACTTTTTATAGTTAACTTACCTCCGAATCTGGGTTTGAATCTGCTCACTGCATCACATAAGCCAACTAGACTTGCTAAAGATCCTTACCAGGCTGCTACGGCCTATGCTGCTTTTTAGTACAGTTCACCATCCCAACTTTCAAAAACTTAAGTCTCTTGCCCTTCCTCTCAATCCAACAGTGTGGGGTTCTACATAAAACTGAAATAAGGGAAGCAGAACTCATCCTGGGATAGAAATGCCATCATTTCTACCTGTTGGGCGGGGAGTTTGGACTTCCAGGTATGTGAAGTAGACCTAACTAAAACGGCTTTCATTGGAGAGGGATTCTAAACTGTTCATTGAGCCAAAGGCAAGGTGGGATAAAGCAAGTCACCTAGGCACTGGAGGGCTGGGCGGGTAGACTTCCCTGGGAGGCCTCACAGGCCCCAGCCTGCAGCCTCAGGCCCTAGGGCAGGGGTGTGTGATGCTCGCCATGATGCCTGTGGGAAGGCCTCTGAAACCCCAGTGATCCTGAGGTGATAAAGTCAACATGCCAGCCTGCCAAACTGTGCAGCCTGAAACAGACTATTTTCACCACACACATGAAGATACCATTCCTGTTCAAATATTTATTTGGGCTTATATTCCAAAAAGACTTCTTCCTCTATTAGGTTTAAGCACTTCCCCATTCCCTTCTACTTCTGCTTAAGGTTATATGAGGATTTCCTTGTCATTTGTCCTAAAGGACTCATGTTTTATTGAAATAGTAGCTGGAGCCTGAAAATGGTGAATTCAGGGACACATAAAGTTGTAAAAATTTAATTTGTTAGACAAACCTAAGTCGTATAGTCAAATCTTTAACTGATGATTCTGAAAACATCTTTTTTCTTTTAATAATAACAAAATACCTTATGAAATTTTACATCATTGGTTTCTCCCTTGAAGAATCATTTGGGATACATCTGTTTTGTTTTTTCCTTAAGATTAAATTCTTTAAAAGCAAATTAGCTTTTAATATGAATATTACGACTCAGCATAAGAAAGCTCCAGCCACATTATAGTTGTGGAAATTTTTCAAGAATAAACTATTCTCAGAAACAGACATGATGCAAATGTGAGCTTTTAGATAAAAATCTATAATGGCTCTTTGTCAGGGCTCTCTACTGAATTCTACTGGCCAAAAAGGATCAATAAAATGTTACATAGTCCCTACCAGATACCAGTTACTCTCTCATAAACGTTGGCCATTCCATCAATAGGGTAAGTCTATGATGAATTTATTATCATTTCCAGTTTATAGCTAGGAAAACTGAGGGCAGATGATTTGTCAGAATTGCACTGCTGAGAAAGTGCTGGCGTAGGATGTAAAATTCAGTTTTCTGACTCAAAATTTGGCATTTTTTTCACTATACTGTGACACCCTTCGGACATAAATATTAAGTATTCCAATGGTTGCTTTTTAAATGAGAATTAATTTGAATTTGCACTTTCCCATATCCTACTTCAGATACAAGCTTTCAGGATTAAATTACAATACAGAGAGGGTGTTACCAAGAATCCTAATCCAAAGAACTTTGGAAAGAGCCTGTCTCTTTAGTTTTTCTAACATACGCCTTTGAAATAAATATGACAGTGCAATAAACATTGACCAAAACGTCTTGGCTTTGCATTTATGGTTTGCCATGAAATCAGAGAAAAATTCTAATGAACTGTGCAGAGGTATGACCTCATAACGAGGTAGGTAATGATACGGTCAACGGCAAAACACACAGTCCTCAGCGAGAGCTCAAGCTTAAAGTGACATTTTATTCCTTTGTTCCATATGTTTATTTTTAACATGTCTTAAAGACTATTAAAGGAAGTAAATTAATATCCTCAAATATCCATTGACTCAATGCAATGGCAGTTTATGTTCCACTAACATGTTTGGTTCGGTTTCAAGAATACAAATAAAAACCAGAACATTCTATCCTGTCAACCGTAGACCTTCCATGTTGTCTGTGGGTGTACACGAGGGAGCACAGGAGTAGGTATTTGAAACTAATCAATACTTTTCAGATTTAGCTGAGTTTGTGGGGAAAATATATCCAGGAAAGAAATGTCATTAACAGGCACTCAGAAAGCAAAATGTGGTGCCAGCGTTATGACATTTTAAACATATATTTCAGAAGTATGTTTAAACCATTTAAACCAAGGCTCAAGTGTAACTAATATATTCCCTGATGAGGCTGGTTCCTCAGCAGTCTCTCGTTGCCCTGGGTCTTAACTCCTCCCACAGATTTCACAGTTTGTGTGTATCAGGTTTAGTCATTTATCTCGTGAAGCAGTTATCATATTCCACTATTCCATGGCTAATCATGGCATAAGCAGTTAGCACTTTTCATCTTCAAAGCTCTTAACAGCAGTTAATTAATATAAACAACCCCCTTAGGAGATAAATTAATCACACTATAACAGTTCCCATTTTACCAATTGAGGAGCTGAGGTAAAGAGGCTAAGTAATTGGCCCAAAGCCATTAAGAAAACAATATATGAAGACGGCGGTGGCCTGAGGAGCCCTGAGATCTCAAACTTTAATAAAATGTTTACTTTTCTTATTAGTCTTCTGTACATGGTATAAAATGCCATTCAACCAATAGCTCTCTCCAGATGGCCCAGTGAAAAATGAGGTGTTTTGCTACCTACACTAAGAGCATCAGCTAGATTCTCCATAGTATCACTAACTGGTCATAAAGAAGTAAAAAAATATTATCGTCACCAAATTTCAGTCTTCAGACAGAATTTTATCTTCTGTTTATGTGATCCTATCAAATCAGTCCCCAGGATCTCTATGGCCAAATATATATGGTGATAAACATCTGGTCTCAGAAATCAAATGAAAATGAACATGAAACCAATGGCTCGAGTGCCCCTATCATCAAAGGACTGACACTGAATAAAATTTAGACAGACTAAGCTAAACTCCCTATATGTACTGACATTGTTTAGAGTTTAGAACAAATCACACTGCATAATTTCCAATAAGCAATATATACTTAATTCAATATGTTTAATATATAATTCACTGTATAATTTAATTTATTAGCATTGGACCTGTAAATAAGATGTACTTTTTTTCTCAGTGGACACTGACTCACAAAATGAGCTTGTTATTTTTAATTTCCTCTTCTAATAAAAAAAAAATCTTGAAATATCCCAAACAATTCTTGGGTATATCAATTAAATATGATATATATGGAAATTTATTAACAAGGTAAAAAATAAATTTGGAGCATTCCATGTTAAAATTACTAGAAATCTCTCCTACATCTGACAATTATGACTCTTTCCAATTATCACTCAACAAGTACTGTGTGAACCCACACTTGTATTTTTTTAAGATTTTGTTTATTTATTTTAGAGAGAGAGAGAGGAAGCATGAGAGGAGGGGAAAGGGGGAAGAAGGAAAGGGAGAGAATCTCAAGTAGATTGTGCTGAGCACAGAGCCCAGCACAGGGCTCAATCCCACAACCCTGAGATCATAACCTAAGCCAAAATCCAAGAGTGCGACATTCAATTGACTGAGTCATCCAGGCGTTGCAACCCATGCTTGTATTAGTCAATTCATTGTTGGCCAGAATCATGGTTTTCTTTTTCCTCCTTCTTTGGAAAAGTAGAATATGGATACTGGGAATCTCATTTTAAACAAGAAAAGTAACACACAGGCTTTTTTCAACATATTTCATTCTATAAACAAACACTATACCCAGTCTTATGAGCACCCAAAATGCAAAAATAAAATTTTTAAGAAAGAAAACATTTAAAAAACCATCCTAGGTAAGCTAGGGTAAGGATATATAGGACACTCTTTGCAACATCTTTGCAACATTTTTCTAAATCTAAAATTATTCTAAAACAAAAAACTTAAAGAAAAGCAATATAAAAATGATTGTGGTAGACTGAAAAATTGCCCCCTACCAAAGATATCCATAGCTTAATCTCCGTAACCTATGAATGTTACTCTATTTCAGAGGGAGGTGGGAAAGCTCTCAGAAAGTATTATTAAGCATCTTGAAATAGCAAGATTATCCTGGATTATAGGGAGACCCTAAATTTGATCAGATGTATCCTTAGAAGAAGGAGTTAGAGGAATTTTATAGACAGAGGAGAATATGATGTGAACACAAAGCAGAGAGAGATTTGAAGATGCTGATCTTAAAGACTAAGTGATACAGCCACAAGCCGAAGAATAATGGCAACCATCAAAAGCTAGAAGGGGTAAGGAGACTATTCACCCTGAGACTGTCCAGGAGCACAACCCTGCTGACTTCTTGATTTCTGTTCAGTGATACTGATTTTAACTTCTGACCACCAGAACTGCAAGAAAATAAATTTCTGTTGTTTTAAGCCCCCGGATTGGTGGTCATTTGTTAGAGCAGCCACAGGAAGCTAATATGATTGGCAAAGAAGATAAAAGAGCCAACTACAGAAGAAATACAAATAGCCAACAAGCATATGAGAGATGTTCAATGTCACTAATAATCAAACAATTAAATCAATTAGTTAACTTATCTGTTGTCACAAAATTAAAAGGACTGAGAATCTTTTAAATCCCCTGGTGCAATTTTTACCAAAGACATCAAAACACCCAATTAACTCTCCTTATAGATTAGCCAAGGTCTGACAAGCTAACACATTACTTTCTTCAGGAAAATATGGGTATTTTGAAAATAAAACTCAATAAATGGTGTTGGGAAAATTGGATAGCCACATGCAGAAGAATGAAACTGGACAATTCTCTTACACCTTACACAAAAATAAACTCAAAATGGATGAAAGATCTAAATGTGAAACAAGAATCCATCAAAATCCTAGAGGAGAACACAGGCAGAAATTCTTCTTTTCTTTTCTTTTCTTTTTTTTTTTTTTTTTTTACCTTGGCCACAGCAACTTCTTGTATGACGGGACTATAAAGGCAAGGGAAACCAAAAACAATAATGCACTATTGGGACTTCATCAAGATACAAAGCTTCTGCACAGCAAAGGAAATAGTCAACAAAACTAAAAGGCAACCTATAAAATGGGAGAAGATATTTGCAAATAACCTATCAGATAAAGGGCTAGTATCCAAGATTTATAAAGAACTTATCAAACTCGACCCCCAAAAAACAAACAGTCCAATCAAGAAATGGACTTCTAGAAGACATGAACAGAAATTTCTCCATACACACGGCTAATAGGCACATGAGAAAATGCTCCATATCACTTGTCATCAGGGAAATACAAATCAAAACCACAAAGAAATAGTACTTTACACCAGTGAGAACGGCAAAAATTAACAAAACAGGAAACAACAAATGTTGGCAAAAATATGGAGAAAGGGGAACCTACCTTCTTGGTAGGGATGGAAGCTGGTGCAGCCACTCTGGAAAACAGTATGGAAGTTCCTCAAGAAGTTAAAAATAGAACTAGCCTACAACCCAGCAAGTGCACTACTGGGTATTTACCCCAGTAAATTAAAATTAAGATACAGATGTAGTGAAATGATGGGACACCCGCACCCCAATGTTCATAGCACCAATGTCCACATTAACCAAACTGTGGAAGGAGCCACAATGTCCTGTGACAGATGACTGGATAAAGAAGATTTTATATATATATATAAAATGGAGTATTATTCAGCCATCAGAAAGGATGAATACCTACCATTTACATCAACATGGATAGAACTGTAGGGTATTATGCTGAGTGAAATAAGTCAATCAGAGAAATACATTTATCATATGGTTTCACTCATATGTGGAATATAAGAAATAGTGAAAGAGACCATAAGGGAAGGGGGTGGAAACTGAGTGAAGAAAAATTAGAAAGGAAGACAAACCATGAGAGACTCCTAACTCTGGGAAACAAACAAAGGGTTGAAGAAGGGGAGGTGGGTGGGAAGATAGGGTAACTAGGTGACAGACATTAAGGAGGGCATGTGATGAGATGAGCACTAGGCGTTATACTATATGTTGGCAAATTAAATTTAAATATATTTTTAAATAAATAAATAAAACTCAGAATAAGTGAATAATGGACATTTGACTTCTACATCTCTTTAGTCTTGTATAAAAAATATTTTATTATATAAAATGTCTAATACATACAAACCTGGAGAATTCTCGTGGTCAATCTTGTTTCACCTATGTCTCTTCTGATCTCTCCCAATCTAGATTATTTTAAACAAAATCCAGACATCATATCACATTTCAGTATGTATCTCTGCCTATAGATATTCATTTTAAGTAAATTTATATATAATACACATTTCTATATAATTCACACATACATAATTTATACATACTATATATTCAGATATAACTACTATACATTATATATGTACATATATATATTTATTTATTCTGTTTGGTGTTTTTGGTGGAATTCTTTTTTCCTTTACTCTCACTTTTCCAGAATTCAGAATTTTATACCAGGAAATTTTGAGTAATAAAAGTAAGAGAAAAGACTTTCCTATGAGAATCAAAAGATTCCAAAGTCTGATGCTCTTAACACTCTATGGGAGAGACTCATATATTTGTTAAGGTGTGTGGAAAAGCGTGTGTGAGCATGTCATACATTGTTTCTCCTGAATATTAATCTATTAATATCCTTTCCTTATCTTTGGCCTCTCTTCTACTCCTTTGCTACTCTTATAACATGTTTAAGATGTTAAGATGCTTCCAACCTCCCACACCACCAAAAAATACCTCATCTGATTCCATAGCTTCTCTAGCCACCCTACTCAACCAAACTTCATGAAAGAATAGATCATGATTGTCCTCATTTTCACGTCCTATTGTTTGGCCACACAAAGCCATGCAGCAAAAATGTTAACCTGAAATCACTCTCACTGATAAGTGTTAATCAAATGAAGGGATGTATCAGTAAACAAAACAGACCTGGTACCTACCCTCACAGCTCTGTGGCCTAGCTGCCCTTAAGTCTGGATCCCCTGGATAGAATTTTGGTAAATTAAACAAATCTCTAAGCACTCTCTTCCCACTGTTTTTCACGGACTCGTTCCATTCCCTAAACTCTACTCCTGAAAGATTTCAGATTGAAATGAGATGAAAAACAATGGCTCATGTTCACTCTTCCGCCTGAAATCTAATGACTGTGTGGCAGGTCAATGAGATAATCACTGAAGATGGCTATTTCCTTCTTGATATCTTTACAACTGATATGGAAGGATCCTTTGGGGCTCTGATGGTTCCTAAGATTACCAGAACTGTTCATGTCATATTTATTCATCTGCCAGGTACAGAGGCAGGTTCCCTAAAAGACCATTTAAACCTTCAGGGAGGGCTAATTTCTCAGCATATCTGAATCCTCAAGCTAAGAAGAATGAGCAAAAACATAAATGAAAGTAAACAATAACGAAATATTGGGCCACTCCAAAGAAAATATTTGTATTTTTGGACTTGAACTAAAATTAACTGGTAATGTCTAGTCATTGCTAATGAGAAAGTTTAAATAACAAAGGGAATGGATTAGTTAACGGAAAAAGATTGCTGAGGAATTAGATGATACTGCATTATATTAAAATCTGTTTTTCCTAGTCAACAAGAGATTACCTATTGCAAGTATGAGAAAGTGAATGAAAAGGTGAATCTTTGAATATTGATTTAAAAAAAAATACTCCTTAGTCAATAATGGCAAAGTAAAAGAAGTCTTCATAGCTAAATAACAACTAGAGAAATATCACTTGAAATATTACATGTAAACTCTGACCATGCGCATTTGTGTACATGCACACATATACACTCACCAATCTTAAAGGTCAAAAAATACTACTAGAGAGTATGACTTGTGTTTTGTTGCTTAACTAGGCTACTATCTTAGCTGTTATGTTTCAAAAGTTAATAGGTATAAAAGAGTACAATTATTGACCTATGGTCTTCATACAAAAATGAAATTTTCTTTTTGAGTGAGAGAATTATATATACATACTTGAGGCAGAGAGACAGAGGAAACCAAAGGAAGTGAGAAGGAAGTTGAATCATTCATCTCAGAGAGGACAGGCCTGAGATAATTGTAAGCTCAGTGAGGACAGGAACCGTGTTTGTCTTGCTGACCGCAATGGCCTCAGCAGTTGATGAAGGGGCAAATGAATAAATTCCCACTTCCCATCTTACCCAATTCCCACTTGATCAGAGATGATAAGAGCCAGATATGGAACAATTAAGGTAGGAATGGAGAAGAAAGATTAGAATTGAGAAATATTGTCACCAACTAGCCTCAGTCGAGTAGTGTCATGTTGTCAAGTGAGTCTGAGGACATAGGAGTCAAGAGTAGCTGATCCTTTTAAAATAAAGGAAAGGGAAAGGCTGAGGTGGTGGCTGGAGGAGATGCTGGATCAAGAAAGTTTCCTTTTTTTTTTTTTTTTTCTTGTAGAAGTAGTAGACACAAGGGCAAAGAAAAAAGGGAATGATTTCTGAGGAGCCAGGGGTGTGTCGTACCCACACACATTTATACTGGCTTAGAAACCACATGACTTGATTGAAAGACCAGTGGAAGGAGACTCTAAAGGGCCCTGTGCGGGCTCTACCTTTGGTATTCATCCCAAATGAGTGAGCTTGGGCAGGTCTCTTGAGCTCTCAGAACCTCAGTTTTGTATATGTGCAGTAAGGAGATGAGAAAATATGTAATTGTTTTCTCAAAAATTGACCAGAGGAAAGGGATTTAAAGAAATACGGCATAGGAAGACACACAAGGCACCATTACAAAACACTTGAGGGGAACTCCTTATGAGCTCTCACCACTGACTATGTCTCTGAGTAAGCTAGCAATTTCCAACATGGACAGAACTGCAGACCCAACCTGTCTTAGTAGGTCCATTATTCACTGCATCACTGGCCTTTTTGGCACTGACATCACTGAGCAGGCCTCCGTGGGAATTCTGTTGTCTAAGCCAGAAAGAAGAAGCTGAGTCCTGCTCTTGGTCCTTTTGTATCAAGATTTAGCAATCAGCAAGTTAATAAAGTCTCAAAGATTAGTATCAGTTTGAAAGGCAAAATTCACACAAAACAATTAATTAAGAGCATTAAAACAAATGCATTGCTGAGGATGGAATTGGATCCGGGAGACAAAATGGGTTAAAAAAATTTTTTTAAAGGAATGCTCTAATTGAAAACTGGCAGCGGCAGAAGACACAGTATAGTTAAAACAGTATCTTATCAGAAAATTAGCAAAATGTAATTTTTATTGGGTTTTACAGATGTTATTTTTAACCACATCAAAAATCCCACCTCATGGCTATTGGCACAAATTGTCATAATTACTATAATTTGAAGTCTGAGCGATGGAATGGCTGTTGAGATAGTTATCTCATCCCCAGACTAAGTCTGCATTAGTTGAGCAGCCAGAAGAAGGAGCTCATGTTTTTGTACTTGGTCTAGACTTCATTTGTGTCCTTTATCCAATCTTATTCTTAGGAATATTGAAGAATAATTTTTTTTTCTACCTGAAACACTGGAGAAAATCAGGAGGTTAATATTAAGAGTGCTGAGGTCACCTTTAATTAACATACCAATCACCTCACCTCCAATCTGCAAGTAAAGTGTTGTATTTTATTCTATTTTTACATTTCCTGGTGAACTCTATCATATTTAATGCATATACTAAATTCTAGGCATAATTATTCAACTACCTACATAAGCATGGCTAATAATGCCAAACTAAGAAAAAAGAGCTTTTAATATCCCTAATACCAATTTAACATATTTCCTTGCCACTCAGGGAATAAAAATATGACTATACATGTCCAAAATGCATGTCACTTATAAAATTAGAAAACAAGATCAAGAAATGTGTTAGAGGGAATTCAGTGGATAACTTGTATCCACTGATTCACAGCAAGATCAAGCAATAAAAACAATTATGACTGTGCTATAATTTAGATTTGGAGCTAGATTGGCAGAGGGCCTAGCTAAGAGACTCGGTTGATATAGAGAAGAGTCTCAATAAGAAAACAAAGCTGATCAGACTTAAGAAACACTTTCAAGCCAGAAAGGAAAGGTTATCATGCAATTTTAAATGATCATCCAAAGCTGCATCATTTCATTTTCATTTTAAATCATAGAACGTTTTCAGAATGGTTTCTTTCATGGGCGCCTAGGTGGCTAAGTCAGTTAAGCATCCGCCTTCAGCTCAGGTCATGATATTAGGGTCCTGGGATCCCACCCACATCAGGCTTCCTGCTCAGCA
The DNA here is from genome assembly GCF_053574225.1 of Canis aureus. Classification (NCBI taxonomy): domain Eukaryota; kingdom Metazoa; phylum Chordata; class Mammalia; order Carnivora; family Canidae; genus Canis; species Canis aureus. The sequence goes on along the minus strand of NC_135641.1, from coordinate 19,716,985 downwards.
GAAAGTGCTTCTCTCTCTCCCTCTGACCCTCCTCCCAACTGGTGTTCAATCTCTCTGTCTCAAATAAATAAAATCTTTAAAAAAAAGATTATTTCAAACTCTCAGCTATAATTTAACTAAGGTATTATATGAAGAAAGGACCTGGATTAAATTCATTCACTCAACAGATATCATGTGCTGGTCCTGCTCTAGCCCCTGGAGAGTACTCTACTCTTCCAGTAGAGTAACACAGACAGGAATAATACATATAAAAAATAAGTATAATAAACATATAAAAATGAATATGTAATATTCATATACATGCAGTATATACGTCTTGAAGAAAAGTGAAGCAGGGTAAGGTAATAGAAAGTGATGGAAGGGTGGCATTTTAGATAGGAGAGCTCTCTCAAATAAGGTATCTGGGTGGAGACTTGATAGAAGTGGTGGAGAAAGTCAGGTGGATACATGGACAAAGGTATTCCAGACAGAAAAGATTCCGATACAGGAATGTACTAGGACAGAGTAGCAGGAGATAAGTTGGGAGAGGTTACAGACTGCATCACATAGGCCTTGTGGGCCATGATAGGGACTTTAGGCTTTGTTCTCAGTATGGCTGGAAGCCAATGGAGGGTTTTGAGCAGTGGAGTAATGCAATCTGACTAAAGCTATGAAAAAGTGGTTCTGCTACAGGGTAGAGAGTGAGAGTGAAAGCCACGAGAACAGTGAGGAGGCTCTTGTAGAACTTGCCAAGGGATAATGGCAGCTTAGACCAGCACAGCGGTAGTGAAGGGAGTAAGAAGTGGTCAGATTCAGAATATATGTTGGATATGGTGCCAATAAGGCTTGCTAAAGACTACATTTAAGGCATGAGAGAAAGAGAATCATCTGAAAGGACTCCTAGGTTTCTGGCTGAGAAGAGGAATGAATGTAACGCCATCCATTGGAATGGGGAAGACTTGAAAAAGTGTGGGTTCTGGATATTGAAATAGGGATCAAAAATTAAACTTCAGTAATGTTAAATATGAGTTGCCCATTCGATTGTTCAAATGGAGATGACAAGTAGATAATTGAATATATGATCCTAATCCAGGGGAAAGGCTAGACCAGAGTTAAAAATTTGGAAGCTATTAGCTTATAGATATTATTAAAAGCCATGAGACTGGATGCACTTAACAGAGAGAATATGGATGGAAAAGAAAATCCTAAAGAGTATGGATAGAAAAGAGAATCCAAAAAGAGATCAGAAAAGCAGGAGAATTCCTCAAAAGTAACTGACAAGGATTACTTGACCCTTATGGGGTCTTTTCATCACAAATCATAATAAAACATCCTGGCTTTAAAATAGGTAAGGGGCAAAAATCAGGGTTTCAGAGTAGACCACAATCCAAATGTAGTTATTAACAGAATATGCACTCTACTTTTAGTTTTATATGAAGTGAGATACTGAATAAATGAGTATGGGGAGTGCAATTTTGGGATACTTTTCCTTTACAGCAAATACTATTGAATAAGTCTGATGCAAGTGGTCCAAGGGCCTTATTTCAAGAAATGCTCTAACATGCATCTTGGAGGAGGGACAATTAAGGGGAAAAATTAGCAGGTTTGTACATAAGTCCTAAAAGTAATTGCTAAAAAACTAATAAGTTTTTTGGCTCAAACAATTATATACTAGAGGAGGTTGAAGGGATGCACTAGAGTGGTAGTAAATGAAGAATCTGTGTTTTCACTGAGAATCGTGCAGCAAAGAAAAGGCAAAATCACTTAAGAAATACTTAACTATCTCTAAAACATGTTCTAGTGTAAGAATTATGAGATACTTAAATAGAGACAATTGAGAGTTTAAAAGAATTTAAAGGAAATGGACGAAGATTTCATCCAAGCAAAAAGTTTATAGAATTACTTGAAATGAATTTGGTAACTTTATAATATTCTATTTTTCATTTGCCAAGTTGATTGCATTTATTTTTCTGTTAGATATGAAACTAAATTCTAAGGAATCATTTGAGATGGGAACCAATTATGGTCGCTCCTCTAGTCTAGAAAGCAGTTTCCTATAAACATTAAACGTTTAGCTTAAGCATTTAAAATGAAATTGAGTCTGGAGTTTTTGGATGTTCCTTTGGTTTTCTTATCTGTTTGCTTTTTAACTAGTGTTTTTTTTCTATCAGGAGAAAAGAAAAGGAAAGGAGTAATTGAAAATTTGAATAACAGCAACAAAACTAGCCAAAAAGATGCCATAAGATGGAAAGGGATCCCTGGCTTACACATTGTGAGGAAAGGATGGTGATTGCTCTGAAAACCAGGACATTTGGCTCAAGAGCCAACAGTTGCTTAAACTAAAATGAAGAGAAGACAGGGAGAGACAAAGGGACCATTGGAAGTAGCAGAATGTAATGTAAATACCTAACATTAAACTTTTGATTGCGGAGGCATCCAAGTCAAATAACCTCCATCTTGAATAACAGATCTCTAGCTGTCTGACAAAGTTACTAGCAAAACAACCAGATAAGGAATGAACCTGCCCCCACCCGTGATGTACCCTCCTTCAGAAGGCCCTGGGTAACCTAGAAAACTGACCACCTGAGTGACCCCACTTCTCCCTTCCCAGGCCCTAGTCCCCAGTCTTATACTTTGAGCAAGCCAATAGAGTATACCTACTAATAGGTGAAACCCTAGACCACTACCCTGGGCCTGATAAAGTCAGAGCCCCAGGGCCTGGCTTCCTCTCTTTTTTCTACCCTAGACTTTACTTGTGGCCCTTGGGGTGCCTTCTACCTTCTGTGACTGTGAATAATAAATCTTATTCCTCGAAGTTCCCAGATGGTTTTTGCTGAAATGCATCCTGCAACCACAAGGGTCTGTAAGGAACATGTCTGTGGGAGCTTGCTACCAGTAAGACAGGCCTAGCAAGTGCCTCTGCCACATCACTATCAAAAAGGCTGAGACCAACACAACACACAGATGAAGGTCAATTAAAGCATTGAGGAGCAGACACCCTACTATTAGGAGTCACCTCAGAGGACCCCAAAGGATTCTGCAATAATTCGAGGCACCAAAGGCCCACCTCATCCCAGGAGCTTGTAGAGGGCACACAAACCCTAGGCAGCTTGGCCATGTACCATGAGACTAACAGACACACATCTGAAGGGTTTTTGGCCTGTCATGATAAGTCTAAGCAATCACAAATTTTACTATGATTATTTTTTGTATTTTTTTATTTAAGAAGGTAGGGAAAATGTATGATCTATTCTCAAATGGCTTCTGTCGCATAGTAAGAAGCTACGAAGCTACCTGTTATGCATGAGACATGGCATAAAGCATTAGAAGTACCCAGATGAGCAGGACGGAGTCCCAACTCGCAGTGAGTTTATAGTCAATGGAGGGAAAGGAGAGAGGAGGCTGATAAGGACAGATGAGTAAAACAGATGCTTACAATACAAAATGGAGTGTTGATACAAAAAAAAAAAAAAAAAAAAAGAGAGAGAGAGAGAGAGAGAGAGCATAAACCCTGACTGTGGCTGGCAGAGAGATTAGGGAAAGCTTTCCAGAAAAGGCAATGTTGAGTTGAGCCTTGAATGATAAATAGGAGTGCTCAGGGTGAAAAACGATTTAAAGATTTGAACTTCAGCTATTTGGAAACAATCCATTTTTTTGAAACACCTCACTCCCCCCAATTTCACTAAAGAACAGATCTTATTCTATGTAAGTCAATTCAAGTGAACATCTGGCAGCTTTTATTGCCAAAGCAAAGTTCCGAATATTGACTCAACTTTGAAATTTAATCAGATATCTATACCAGGCAGGTAATCACACACTAGAAATTATACGTTTTTATTCAATGTAGGATAGAGTGAAATGCTTCAGCTTAGGGAAAAGGTACTATCAACACAAGTTATCCCAGGTTTACTATGAGTTTGGATTCTTTTTTTTTTTTTAAGGTTTTATTTATTTATTCATGGGAGACATAGAGAGAGAGGCAGAGACATAGGCAGAGAGAGAAGCAGACTTCCTACAGAGAGCCTGATGCAGGACTTGATCCCAGGACCCCAGGATCACTCCCTGAGCCAAAGGCAGACACTCAACCACTGAGGCACCCAGGTGCCCCTGAGTTGGGATTCTAATTGGGTAATATTTAGGCAACAAAAGGTGTGCCTCATGTTTTCATTTTTTAATTCCTGACAAAACTAAGAGCAAAAGGCAGAGAAATAAAAACTTTTTCAAATCTCAGAGGCATTCTGTTTTTCATTCTGTATTCTAATCTCTTTGCCAGTTATCAGTTAAAGAAGATTGACTGGCTGCCCCATTTTTCCTTTTTAATCTGGTTTACATGAGCTCAGAAACAAATAAACTAACACAAAGGAATTTTCCAATAAAATATGACTAATGAATTAGAAAGTGCTATTTGGTGCCTTGTGAACATTTCAAAATATCGTAAACCCTTTTCCTCATTAAGATATTCCCAAAACAAAACCAAAAAAAAAAAAAAAAAAAGGAAAGGAAGAAAAAGAATTTCACTGCAGAAGCATGAAATATGATAACTAATAAGAACAATTATAATCATTTTCCTTAGAATACAGCAACTATGAATGACACATGTAAATAGTTTCAATATATTCGTTTAATATTACTGATAATTAACGTGAGCACTAAATTAGAATTGCCTTTATCAGCACAAGTTGTAAAGCACTGCAACAGCCTAGAGATTACTAGAGGAGCTGATACGTGGTTGAGGAATAACCAGCCTGCTGATAATGAAGGAGTGTAGAGACTTTTAATTCCGTAAGTAAATAGAATGTTTTTAAGCATCGGACATCATCAAAATTTAGCTGAATTAATTAGTAAACACATCCTGCTTGTTTGCCTAAATCCTTTTATTCCCTGCAGGAGGTAAATACCTTCCCTCATTTGCATCTGGTGAAATACAGAATCTTCCTAATTTTGAAATTCAAGCAAGCCCCACAAATTGCACTGGAAGTGATTTCTGTAGTGATTTTTCTGTAGCGATTTGTTTTATAAAGTGGTTAATTAATCTGTTCAATACACTTCTTTACCTTTTTCCCAGACACCATCAGAAAAATAAACACAATACGTTAGCTTAGGAAAAGGTGCTAAAAATAGGTTATCCTACGGCTCTCTTCCAAAACTCTTTCTCTTACACTCAAATTATGAATTCAGAACAATTTAAATAAAGTAAAGCAGGACAGATACTGACTTTGTGATATATCTAAAAAGTGCAAATGTACAGATTTTAAACAACTTAAGCTGACAAAAATGCCAACATCTGGACAGTTCGAATATCTGGCTTGTAGCAGGTGCTCAATAAATGTTTGCTGAATGAAGGAGGTCTTGTGAAATTTATTTTAAGAGAAACCTGAATGAAGAGATAAAAGTTATGAATCTGACCACTTATTATTTCTTGGGGTAAAAGAATGTTTTATAATAGTGCAATTTAATATCACACAAATCAAAGTACTTATTTTCTTTCCTTTGATTCTGGCTTAATTCAAGTCATCATCACTTTACTCCTCTGACTAAAATGGTCATAATGGGCTTTCTCTCCCATTTCTTTCCCCTCTCCCTCCTGCCCCCATCCATTTTCTGTTCTATAAACTGAATGACATTTCTAAAATTTTCTATGTCCCCGTAATCCCTTGGGTAAAGCTCAAAGCTTTCAAGACATTTCATGATGTGCCCATAGCCAATCTCTCCAGCCTCCTTCATCTCCACAACTGAACCTCTTGGTGCTCCAGCCATATTCAACTCTGGGCAGTTTTTCTTCATGCCATGCTCTCACCCCAGGACGTTTGCAGGTATTGTTTCCTCTGCTGGAAAGCTTTACTTTCTCCCAACTCCTTGGCCTTCCACTTTTCATCTGGCTGGCTTACCCCTGGTTATCTTTAAGATTTTAGTTGAGACATTATGCACTCCATGAGTGTTCCCTGACAATTCCTCTATCTCTTTCAAGACTAGATTAGTGTTATGCCACCCTGTGCTTTCATTTAGCTAATGACTCAAAAGAGTGGCTTGTTTTTACCTCTTAATAAATTCTTAGAACCTTAACATCTAACATGATGCCTGGCACATAGCTGGCATTCAATAAATATTCTGTGAGCAAATTAGGAACACCTTCAAAATGAGTAATCTTCTTTGATGACGTTGGTGTAGTAATAACCTATATTGTAAATGATAATAGAGCAAAAAGGAAGTAGTACACCAAACATTGAGACCTGGTAAGTGAAAGCACTTTCGAAAATATAAAGCTCTAGTCATGCAAGATATTGTCATTATCATCATAATTATCAAATGCCCAAATTGCCATTTTGACTGTGTCACATTCCTACTCTCCTACTCCTACTCTCTAACCACCTCTCCACACACCCCCATCCTATTTCAACTTCAACAGAGTTTCTCAAAGCCTGGCATGTGAATTGGTAATCAATCTCATGGGCTTTTGCTCCAGGGGAACTTCTCCTCCCCCTGCCCATCCGCACCACCACGCCCAGATCTTGGACCATGTGTCCTCAGTAATGCTGACTCTGCCCCAGGACTCCAGACATAAAGCCCATGACTAACCAGTTCAATGAGCACCCTGTATTCTCCTGGCCAATGGCCACAGTGCGTGAACTTCCCCAAGCCTTGACTAAGTCAGTCCAATAAGAGTGACCTCAGAACTTCTGCAAGGAATACAGAAGGAAAAATGGCCATGTTCATCTGCTGTGTCAACCAGGCAGTAAACAACCCTAGGAGTTGCCAGCAGTCATCTTGCAACTGTGAGTACAACCTCCTAGGATGAAGCCAACACCCCTACAGCAAACAGAGACGTGAAAATATCAAGTCCTTGAGGGTATTCTTGAGCTGCTGATTTATGCCTCACCTGACAGACAGCTACCCAGCATTACCAACTATCAGGAAAGATGCGTCTTGATACTGAATGTGACACCTCTGAGTTTCTCCTCCAACGAAATGGACCTTGAAAAGTTTTTTTCTTTCTTATAATAATGCTTCGTAAAAGAATTAAAACTAAATCCCTATTCAGCTAATGTTTACAAAGCAATGAGATCAACTTTATAAAAACAGTGTTGAGATCTTTATAAGTGAAGGGTTTTATTAACTCAAAGTATTCTTGTAAGTAGAATTACCACCATTGATTTACTAGTCACCTTACTTCTAGTTCAGCTGCAGGTCTCCAATGTCATTAAAATATTAAGTTAATGGAAATGGTTTCTTTTCTATAAAATCAGTATCCAAGGAGAAAAAATAAAGTCCGTGTGATCTAGGAAAAGTAACATTAAGGATATTACTGTTAAAATTCCAGCCTGACTTTTCTATCTAAATCTTTCACAAATGTTGGCACTACAGTTTTGGTCAGATCCAGGTTAACACAAACTTGTCAGAATTGCTTTCTTCAGAAGTAAGCAGTTAGATCAGGAAATAAACCACAAAAATTCCTTAATTGCTAGTCATCTAAGTAAGGTCTTATACTTTGGCTGAAACAGTAAACCAAAGGAAAGAAATACCTAGCAATCTTTTGGGGGGTATTTTTTTCCAAAGAAGCTAAGAAAAACACCCTAACTAGCAAAGGGGTCAAAAGAATAGAGAGGAGATAGCTCTTCAGACTTTCCTTTCTAGGTAGAATTAGCCACTTAAGCTTTGTCCACATTAGCACTAAGCTAGCAAGGCTGGAAAGTGACTTAACTCCTATCACTTTGCCAATGTGTTTATTTAATATTAATCCCACGTGTTTTAAGAATTGGTCTGAACCAAATTATATTGGAATAGCCTCCAAAAAGACTTAACTATGCCTCAGGAGCATCTTAAACTATTTATTATAGTAATTTATTTAGTATTTGTTTAAAATTTATAACGAATCCATTACAGAATTTTTATTATGGAATGCAGATGTATCATTATAGATGGTTGACTGTGGGCCACCTCTCATGTATGCTCTTGGTTTGGACACAGCTGTTTAATACCCAGTGCTAGATAAGATCAATCTTTTAGAGAATTTCAGATAAGTAGTTTGTATTTAAATGAGTTCATGGTTCAGACACAATCATCAACAGGATCAATCGATTAACAAATGGAGACTAAAAATGACAATAATAAAGTTTGCATTTATTACTTCCTATGAGCCAGGTACCATGCTATGAAGGTAAAAAAAATAAATACTTTCTATTTCCTATAACCACTACACAAGGTAAGTTTTATTAAACTGATTTTACAGAAGAAGAAATTGAGGATTGGAGAGGTTAAGGGACTTTCCAAAGTGTTTAGGCTTGAATTAGAATATCCTTACGCAGCAGGAATTATACAGCTATACAGCTATCCCTTCTGGTGGAGCCAACACACAGAATTTAGCTTGTGTTGCCTTTTCTGTTTAGCGGGGCTCATTTCTTTGTTTTCCCTTTATAATGTGGATAATAATGTGCACTCAGATGCATGAAAAAATTAGCATAGTAATTCAATATTAGTATAGAATTTGAAATTAGCATAGAATTTCAAGCACAACTCTCGAGGAATTATTGATGAATCTGGAACTTTCTTAAGATAAAAGCTTCTAGGATAAAACCTGCTCATTGAATATGTGACAGAAATGAGGCACAGAGGGGAATGTGACACCCCTTTGCTAGCCACAAAAGCTCCCCAGCTGCAAAGGTGTTTAAGTGGCTCAGGAAGGTCATAGGAATCCTCCGGTCCATACAGCTGCACCTTGGAGATGGAGTGTACCAACCGATCATGCGTATTCTAGGACAGCAGTTGGTGACTGAGTATCAGATATGATTTCTCTCTATGATGTTTAATTCTCAGGTGTGTGCATAATCATCCTGCTTATGATACAGTCCGAGTTTCTGTAGCAGTAGAGACACCATAGATACACTATCCAACTGTCCTCTACTGAAGCTCTGCTGCTGAGGGATAACAGTGCTAGGAGGTACATAAAGCCCAAGTTTTAAGTCATCATCTGCTCCACCCCATTGCCTCCAACAGGGGCAGGGGTGGACTGGGAAACTTTTGAAGGGTGAAGAAGTCAGCACCTTTCAGCCACTTTTCTTTTTGCCCAGGGGACAGAGATTTTGCCCTTCTGTGTAACCATGCTACTTGGGCTTGGCAAGTAAACAATAGACAAGCACCAACCAGCTCGAGGGGCAGCCCCTTCTGCTGCTGAGAAAAGTCTCTTCCTTTAAATTTCCTCACCTCTGTTTCAACGCCAGGTAAGATTTTCACTTCAAACACTTGAAGTATGATTCCTAAGAAAGACAACTTCCGGGGCAGCCCCGGTGGCTCAGCAGTTTAGTGCTGCCTTCAGCCCAGGGCCTGATGACCCTGGGGTCCCGGGATGAGTCCCATGTCGGGCTCCCTGAATGGAGCCTGCTTCTCCCTCTGCATGTGTCTCTGCCTCTCTCTCTGTGTCTCTCATGAATAAATAAATAAAATCTTAAAAAAAAAAAAAAAAGACAACTTCCCATCTGAGTAAGAATATCTCTAACTCCCAATGAGATATCATTTTTCAATGCTCTTCTTATCAGGGCACTTGGTGTTGGGGATCTAGCATTCATCAATAAAACAAAATAAGTCTTATGATTGAAAACCATTGTGTAGGTAAATATTATGCAATCTGTTTAAAAAAAGAGGTTTATTATGAGTTTATTTTCTACAGCTTTGCAGTCAAGTTAACAGTAAAGTTGAAAACTTCTGACCCTCCACTGCCATGTTAATTTAAACTATGGGGAGTTGATAGCATGCTGGAAGTATGGGATCTCAACGATTCCATAGCCCATCAGCTTGGATGCCATGTCCCATAGAGACTAGGGGTGCTTCGCTGCCTGATTCTGAGGGAGAGGACCCTGAGGCCTTGGCAGGGCCCGGCACCCACCAGCCAGAGCTGCTCTGCTTTTGTGTCACTTAAGTATTGCTTTCCTGCATTGGATTTATTGGTTTAAAAGGGCTTTTGGTGCTGCCTAAGAAAGACCTAGAATAAAAATTGTATTTCCACTGCTGATCGATGTGATACTCTAATTTTATATGGGCAACTGAAGCCCTGCAAGATGAGTTGACTTGCCCCAGAAGCTCCCCATTAATAAGTGACAGAGATTTCCTGAGTTTATCTATTACTTCCCACCTGACGCTGTGACCAATCATTCTGTTCACAAGTCACCTTTCTGCATATCACAGTCTTTATTTAAAAATTTCTTTTTTGGTTCTACTGAGACATAATTAACATACAGTACTGTGTAAGTTTAATGTGGGCGGCACAATGCTTGACTTACATAGACTATGAAATGATCACCACAATGAATTGGGTTAACATCCATCACCTCATAATGTGTATCTCAGTCTTAAGCTGCTTTGGCTTCCTAGACCTCACAGATTTATGGCCCTATATTTTTATATGAAGCATCAATGCACTAATGGATCCCAAGGGCAAACCCCTCCCCCATGTTCAGAGTATTAAAATTATCAAAGGCAAATGCTTCCAGATGTAGCAGTTAATTCTAATACATCCTGTGGCTGAGGAATGCACATGTAGTCAGTCAAAGTCACTGGCGAGAAGGAAAAGTGTGCCTCCGATGTGCCCTGGCTCTTTGCACGACAGGTGGATCACAGTGATAAAATTTACAACGAAGCCATTTGACAAATGGCTGCTGGAGGTCTCATATCTCAGAATTTGTTTTGAAAGGACAAACCCCTTAAGAGCCCAGTCCTTGACAGACTAGACCCTTTGGACCTTTATCTCTATCACACCAATCCAAATGAACCTGTTGCTGGTCCCAGAACCCACACACCACCAGCCTTTGTTAATGCTGTTCCTTGTGATATCATCTGAATCTTCAGGGCTCAGGTTCCTCACATCCCACCCCTCCTGAAAGCTTCCTTGGCCTCCCAGACTGGGAGCGGTGTCTTTCTGTTCTAACACCACATGTACCACTCAGGCATTTTTTTTTTTACCACATTCTTATGATAACAATAAACAAACAAAGAAACAAATAAATAAATAAAACCCAATTACAACAATTAACATGCATTTTGCACCTACTATGTCTCAGAGACAATAACTCTTCCAAGTAGGTATTATCCCCATTCTGTACATGAGAAAATGAAGCTCAATGAGAACAGAAAACTTAGTGAAGGTCAAACAGACAATAAAGGACATGATGGGTATTTGAAGCCAGAATTCTGTAGCCTGAGCTCTTACCATGAGGCTTTGTATCATTGTCTCTCTCCTGGGCTAGAAACTACCCGAAGATGTGATCTGCTTTTTATTTGTCTCCTATCACCATGATTTCTAATACAGCCATGAATAGAATGGGGCCTCAATGAGGAAATGTCATTGTAGGAGTCAGGGAGACCACGTTCTGCAAACACAAAATCCCTCAACACTGGAAACCATTGGCTACACACACAGACACCAACAGTCACACTCAGCATTTGGCTCTTTCTGCAGTGTCTGCAGCAGCTTGGCGGTTCTAATATCTGAAGGATTAGTGCTGATCTACACTGATTGCTCACACCTGCAATTCAAACTAACCCCTGTTCCGCTGTGTGCAATCAGCCATGCCCAGGTAAGACCATCAGCTTCCCAAATGACAGGCAAACAGAGACCCACCTGACAGGTCTGACCAGACACCTGTGGGATCTGCAAAGTGGGAAGGAAGGGGGAAGGGGTAGGTGGAATTACAAAATTAAAGCACCAAATGTAAACGGTAGAGGAATGAGTGCTTCGTTTACTTCTCAGAAAGATTAGAAACTTTGCAGATTGAAAACATCAAAGGTCTCCAGCTGATGAATACAGAGCAGTACCTGGCAATGGAATTTTTACAGGCACTAAGATCTGATATTTATGTTTTTATGTATAGGAAGCTTTAGTCAGAGAAGTTAGATAGACCTTAGATTATCCAAAGTGCCAAACATAATGGTGCTGTGATTTCCAGTGCTGCCTCCTACCAGCGGGCTCTACGTGCATTTGCTAACATTGTCCTGATAAGCCTCACAAGGTCCCCTTCTGCAGGTCAGGGGCGTAGGTGGGAAAATGCAGTCCACACAGGGCTGGGACAACTTGCTCAGAGCCTTGTAGCCTGGCCAGAGAGACGCAGTTGTTCTTCCTGGTGAAAAGAGTCCAATTTTGTCAATTACGTTTTCCATTCTGGATTTCCCCTTCTAGTTTTCAATATGTAATAACTGGAAGAAAGGTGTATGATGTAGATCTACAGAAGTGCACGTGTGTATGAATATATGCTTGTTTACTTCATAGTCACAGTCACAGAAATAAAAGCCATGTCCCCATTCATCACATTCTTGTCTTTGGTAATCCATATTGCCTTCTCAAGGGAACAGGAGTTCCATCCTGAGTAACTAGAATAGTTCCAATTACAACCACAAATAATGGGATTTGGGTTTATTTCCTTCTTTTTATACGTGTCAGATTTTTGCAATATAAGTTTCACTAAATGTGTTTGCACTATATGACTAACCCTTTTAAGGTGCAAATGAAGAAATATCAGAGAGGCAAAGCTGTAGGTCGAGTTTGAGTTGAAAGGCATTCTTTCCCAAATAGAGTCAAGGACAGAAGATATCCATCACTGGATCTCTGATAATAAGTCATGTGTTTCCTGGCGATGATGACACTTATTAAAACACTGAACCAGGGGAATTTTTTTTAATTCAAAGTTCAGTTTGGTGTTTGTTGAGGTCTACAAGCTTCTAAACATAAAGGTTCTACTTTCTTCTTCAGAAAAGTGACAACTTGGGATCCCTGGGTGGCGCAGGGGTTTGGCGCCTGCCTTTGGCCCAGGGCGCGATCCTGGAGACCCGGGATCGAATCCCACGTCGGGCTCCCGGTGCATGGAGCCTGCTTCTCCCTCTGCCTATGTCTCTGCCTCTCTCTCTCTCTCTGTATAACTATCATAAATAAATTTAAAAAAAAAAACAAGATTTAGCCAATCCAATATCACAAATAATAAAGAAAAGTGACATTACACTTGGTATTCAGTACTCAAATAAATAAATAAATAAATAAATAAATAAATAAAAAGAAAAAAAGAAAAGTGACAACTTGAGGCAGCTGTTCTGGAGATGACTTCCACTACCCCCAAAATCATTCCACTGACTTTCATTAAAGGTAAAATAATGCATCAAATAACCGGGATCTTCTCCTGTCCCTTGTTTGTTTTTTTTTTCTCGTGAGAGCAGCCCGTATGTCCTATCTCATGATATTTGTTAAGTGTTATCATTACATTACATTAGCCAGATAGTCAAAGTTGGCTCAGGGGGATATATTTGAACTTGAGCAGTTTTAAGTTCCAGTGAGAATGCTTAAAGCTTGGCTCTAGAGAACACACTCCCTCCTGGCCAAGCCCTGAGCCAATCCAGATGATATGTAAAAACTGCTTTGGCTTTGTGGGTTTGTCTCAACCCAAGAAAATAAAATCTAGGGCTCTAATCATGCAGATCACACCAGACAAAATGGTTGCTTGAAACGCCTGAAAACAGAGTCTCCCATGTCTCTGACATACTTGCTTCAATTAGGCAAACGAAGCAAAACCACAAGCCTGACATCTTATGATAGAAGAAGCTGCTGCGAAAACAGGCACTTCACCTGCCTGTACTCTGTTCCTTATTATTTTTTGCCCCTGAGTTGGTTCAAGAGAGAACAACTTAAAATTACCACCGGTTGCTATGTGTATGAAACAAGCCAGACACGGTAACAGGTACCTTAAATATGATTCCATTTAATTTCAAAACTTGGCCTAGAGGCATGGTTAAGAGCATAGGCTCTGGTCCCCAGACTGCCCGGGTTCAAATTCTGCCCCAGTTGTTTCTTAGGTGTTTGACGTTAGGCAAACTCTCCATGTCTCAGTTACTACCTCTGTGATAGTGAACCTACTCTAGGAGAACGAAATGGTATAAACTTGTAACATGCTGGCACATGGCAAGTGCTCCATACAGACTAGATGTTATTTTAAACCTTAGCACCATCTCATAAATGAAGAGATTGAGACTCTGGGTTACTCTGATGCTTTTCAAAGTCTAGGAATTTGCTACAAACGCAAATTCTTGAGTCCCACCTCGGATTTACTAAATCAGAAATGTCGAACAGAGCCCTGGAATCTGTGTAAATACAGCCCTTTCTAGAGGATTCTAACACATGCTAAAGTTTGAGAACAAAAGGATAAATCAACTTGCTCAAAGCTATACACCTTTTATTTAAGTATGAAACTAAGATTTAGTCTGACTGAAAAGCCTATATGCTTTCCACCGCACATGGTACCAATTCAGTCCCAGACCAGAACTGTGTGCTGTGCCTGGATGTTTAGAGCAGTTATTAGTGCCCTTCTTTCTCCATACTTTCAAACATGGCTTCTGCTTTGTCAGTGCAGCAACCTCTGCCTTAGCTCTGCTACAAAAACCTTCTGTTTTCCTTCTCCCAAATCCACGGCTTTCGTAGAATAGTAAAATCCTGAGTGCTGAGAACCAAGATAAAATATTGGACTGTGATAAGAAGAACCCATTTTGATAAGTGACATTTTCACCCAGAATTTTTAAATGTGATTTACATTAAAAGTTAGGTGATTACTATATAATTCTTCCTCCCTACTCTCAAATTGAAGAGGGCACAAGATTGCAAATTTACAAATTAGTCTCTGTCTTCCTCTCTCAACATTGCAATGTCGAGGACAGGTGGTAGGTATAGAGATAGAGACTAAGGTACCCCTGAAATCAAAAAGAGCTCCAGGCTTGTGGACAGGTAGGCTCAATCCACATCTGCCATCTGTTACCTGAAGTAAGAGAACTAAGATCAGACAGTGTGACTTCAAGAAGGAGAGGTATTAGTAAATGACAGCATTGGATACGACTTTGTGCTCTTCCTTCTGAGAGAACAATAACATGCACAAAAGTCTGGTTCCTTGAATCATCATTCTGTCTCTTCTCTTTCAATGAAAATGATGCCTCGACTACCACACACTTCATCTTCTGGATTCCACTGCTCTTTGTTGGGTTGACATACAGTGGGAGCTGGCTTCTCTCTTTTCATGCATAACAGTTATAGCAGCCCTCCCTTACTAGATCCTGATGCCAATGTTTGGAGGACTCTGGAGAACTGCCTGGCAATTTACCCTACAAAAGAAGATCCCTTGAACAGAAACAACTAGAATTTTGTATAAAGTTTCAGGGTGAAAAATAAAGGTCACAATAAACCTGCTTTACCTTTTGGTTCAAAATGTCTATCACTATCTCTATTTCTCCATGAGTCATTGTCTTTCCATTTACCTTTCCCTAAATCATAGATCTGATCTTTGAAACCACCAAATGATGTCCTGAGTCTTTCAAAGATAGCAATCCATGGTCAAGTCTGTGGTTCAGATACCAAGCCCCATGACGAAGTCCCCTTCATACAGGGAAAAGCTAATTTCTTCACCTTTTTTCTCTGCCTGACTTCCTTCTGCTGCCTCAGTAGAAAAATCCACCAATTCAGAAAAAGCAAATTCTGCTGGATCAGGTCATGTTTGGGGGCTCAAGTTTAATCCTCTGCCAGAAGAATTGCAACTGACACTCATAAAGAAACCATCCCAATACACAGTATACTCTAGACCAGCCACCACCAGCTTAGACATTCATTCTGGACTTGGGATTAACAGGAATGGAACAGGCCTGAAGGTCAAATCCCACTGCAGGGCACAGCGAGTGCCACTATGCTCCTCTTCAGATACAGCTAATAGACAGTGCTAGTGTCGCTTTTATTTTTTTTTTAAGATTTTATTTATTCATGAGAGATACAGAAAGAGAGAGACAGAGACAGAGGCAGAGGCAGAGGCAGAGGCAGAGGGAGAAGCAGGCTCCATGCAGGGAGCCCGATGAAGGACTTGATTCCGGAACTGCTGGATCATGCCCTGAGCCAAGGGCAGTTGCTCAACCACTGAGCCACCCAGGTGTCCCGAGTGTCGCTTTTAATTCAATTATCAATGATGCTGAAATTGCTGCAAACATGTGTTTGGCACATAATAAGAAATGTCCTTAGTTTTTTTTTTTTAATTTTTATTTATTTATGATAGTCAGAGAGAGAGAGAGAGGCAGAGACATAGGCAGAGGGAGAAGCAGGCTCCATGCACCGGGAGCCCGACGTGGGATTCGATCCCGGGTCTCCAGGATCGCGCCCTGGGCCAAAGGCAGGCACTAAACCGCTGTGCCACCCAGGGATCCCATGTTCTTAGTTTTATATGGTAGGCAGAAGAAGCTGGGCAAGATGAATAGGAGTGTGATATACACACTGTGGAATAAAGTCCAGAGGAGCAAAGTACTTGTCTTCAATGGAGGAGACGTGCTCATCCTCCTGAAGCTAAATGGATGCTCCTAGGAACCAAGCAAACCACGGCCCCCTCAGCTTGCTATGCTACATATCGACATATCAAACCCAAGAGGAAAATCTAGGTAAATCTTTCCTCTGGGGTGAAAAGAAAGAGGTGAGAAGCTAAGGTGTGTGTGATTATCTAGCCAGATGCCAGAAATTCCTGAAAATATCTCCCCTGCTAACCCAGCTGAGAGCTGAAGCCAGAGTGTTTTTTTTAACAGTGTGTGTTATCAGACATAAAAGTGAAATACCTAGAGTTGATTAATTAAGGCCCCTGCCATATAATATTTTGCATTTCAAAATAAGTACAAATAAAATTCAGGCTTTAAAACAACTATGTAGATGTAAGAAATGTCATAATTAACTGCCACTTGGTCACCATAACTTCCTACTGATTTCTTCCCTAAGCCATAACTTTAGAGAGGTAACTATTCCCCTCAAAAAGCTACTGTAGACATATCTTACTCCCAGAGTCCATATATCTTGCCAATTAATGTAGGCAAAGAGTCTTATCCACTTTATCCTCCTCCTCCACTTGCCACACACAGCCTTCTTTTGTTACTAAAGGATTCCTGAATAGAAATGTCTATTCTGTGACCTTACAAAATTCAGATGTGCTGTCTGTTATGTTCTAGTCTCACAGTGACTGTCCTCAGATTTGGGGTGCCCTATTTCCTGTTTAGTTTTTTTACACTGTCTACCTTCCTTACAGAGCTGATTAATCTCGGGTGCCTGGAATGAAGGCCATGAGGTCATATAATATTAAGGCACCAAGAAAACTTCAATAAGTGGTTTAATGTATTTGCAGTGCCCAAAATTAGAACAGCTTCCTTTTCCTTTGATTTGACAGACTATTTTTGTGCTACAATTTACAGTTCTTCCCCCTCTAACAACTTGAGTTAATTTCTACTGTGAAAAAACGCAGAAGCAAAGAAGCTAAAGCAAAGCTCTGGATTGAGATAGATCTGGGTAGGTAAAAGTGCAATAGCAAAGAGAGGGAGAGTTTCTTCGTGGCTGTGTCTAGTGACTGAGGCGTCCCTGGATCATGAGCATCCCAGCAATGGCAGTAGGAGAACTGAAGAGATGTGGAGACATGTGCCCCATTGGTGACAGTGGGGAGAGGCTTGGGATGGACGTCCAAGATGGAGGATAAAAGAGGAACCAGAGGCTGTGATGACCGATAAGCTTCCCCTCTTGCCAGAGCTAGTTAAAATGCTATCGTCTTTGTAGCACCTTGAAAATAAGGCACTTTTTGTGGAATGTGTGTTGTATGTCCATGTCTTTCTTTATATGCAACAAAATGGTTTTAGATTATACTATTCAAAATTACAAGCATTATTTTGAAAAAACTTCTTGTTAGACACAAGTTTTATTTTTGCATATGTCTTCTATATAATTCACATGTAAAGATAGATAAGCTCTTTTACACTGTACTATCACCATTACATTTAAGCACTGACCACATAATGAGATGGAAACTGAAAACTCATTGTTAACCTTTTCATTGGAGAAGTGACAGTCAATGGCACATGTATCGTGAGGCTAATGAAGCTTAAGCTCCAGGACCCCTCACCTGCACAGACCCCTTCTAAGGCTCTGGGAGCGGCCCTAGCAATGTGTTCACATGGCCATATGCTTTGGGCAATTTTGAAAAGGAAATTCCAACCTTGATCAGTTAACACTCTGGTCTTTTTCCACTCTGACCTCCTTTTTGTCATGCTTCGCCTTGTTTCACTAGCCTTATAGAGTACATGTATTTTGAGATCCAGTTAAGGGGAAGATAATCTAAGGAAATACTTATTTTTGTTTTAATGGGATATATTTATCTGCTACGCTAGCCATCACGGTATAAAGAGGGGCTTCCTGGTCTATGCCTACCACTACTGTGCCGACTCACCCAGCATCACAAACAAAAGTTTTAAGACCAGATACTGTAATATACATGAATGTGTCCTACAGAACCTGGCACCAGAAGTGTATGTGCAATGGAGAAGGAACACAGTCTCAAATTTATGAAGCTAGAAGGTAGTCTGTAGAAAATTTTCCAATCGTCAAACGTGTAGAATTATGAACAGAGGATTCGCTTTCCTTTGATGTCTCATGGAAATGAACATTCCCTTCCATCAGCAATACACTTGACAAAGTATGGTGGAAAGTGTTTGGGCTCTGAAGGCAGATGTGTTTGGCTTTGAATCTTCCCTTTTTAGTATTTATAAACCTCAGTTTACACTTCTGTAGGAAAGGAATAAAAATATCTTTCAGAAGGGCATCTGGGTGGCTCAGTCAGTTAAGCATCTGCCTTCGGCTCAGATAGTGATCTCAGAGTCCTGGGATTGAGCCCCACATCAGGCTCCCTGCTCATCGGGTAGCTTGCTTCTCCCTCTCCCTCTGCCACTCCCCCTGCTTGTGTGTTCTCTCTCTCTCAAATAATATTTTTTAAAAATATGTATCTTTCCAAGTTATGACGGGAATAGCTAACATTGACCACTTTATTGTCTGCCAAGCATTGGGCTTTACAACGACCCTGTGCAGCAGATACTAGTACTATTTCATTTTTACAGATGAAGCTGAGGAACTTATCCAAGGAGATACAGTAAGTGGTACAGTTGGATATGAACCCCAGCAGTTGGGCTCTGGAGGCAGCCTCTACGTAGCGACTCTTCTGTACAAATAGGAGATAGCATATCTCCATAGAATGTTTCTAGCATTGACCAGAGTCATCATCTAATAAACGGTAGGGATTGTTATAAAACCCACCATAGGCTTCTCTCTCTTCTGATGGCCATTGTCATTGTACTAACCAGCTCAACTTCAGACCTTGCACCATGGTCTCTCTTCCATTCTCCTATGTGATTCCTTTCTCTAAAAATAGATAACTTTATATTTTTAATTATCATTATTATTAGTCAGTCTACATTATTTTTGGAAGTAGGTAACAAATTAGTTTAAAAATACAAAGATGCTATTATACAAACTTAATACATCTATTGTGATTGTTGTTATAATCACTACCATTTTCTAAATGTTCTAAAGTTGTTATAAATTCTTTGCATGTATATATCATTAAAACTATTAGACTTTTTCTAGACCTGCAATGATATTTTATAACAGTTGGCATTTTCTGAATCACTATATAACCTTTAGTCTAATTAAAAATCTTTCTTCCGGGCACCTCGGTGGCTCATTCGGTTGAGCATCCAACTGGAGTCTGCTGGAGATTGTCTCTCTCCCTCTCCCTCTCCCTCTGCCCCTCCCCTTGCTCATGCCCTCTTTCTCATGCCCTCTCTCTCGCTCTAAATAAAATCTTTTTAAAAATAAAAATATTTCTTCTACTGTATTACTTAAATCTTATAATTTGTGAAGATGACATTACATAACATGCAGAGTGTTTATTTCTATTCGGTCACCCATTCATTCAACCAGCACTTATTATTCACTATGTGCCAGATATTATTCTCAAAGTTTTTAAAAATTGTTTGTACATGCAATTGTTACATAGAGGTAATCAAGACTTAAATATAAGTCTACATTTTTTTTCATTTTTTAAAACATTTTTCAGGTCTTCATAATTATCACTTTTGGTGGCTGCATAATGTTCCGCTAAAAAATATCTGTCAGGGGATCCCTGGGTGGCTCAGCGGTTTCGCACCTCCCTTTGGCCCAGGGCGCGATCCTGGAGTCCCGGGATCAAGTCCCATGTCAGGCTCCCGGCATGGAGCCTGCTTCTCCCTCTGCCTGTGTCTCTGCCTCTCTCTCTCTCTCTCTATGTCTATCATAAATAAATTAAAATAAATTTAAAAAAATCTGTCAGGTTTGCCTGAATGGCACAGTAGGTTAAGCAACAGACTCTTGGTTTGGGCTCAGGTTATGATCTAAGGGTGGTGAGCTCGAGCCCGCATAAGTTTCCATGCTCAACAGGGAAGTTTGCTGGAGATTCTTTCTCTCCCTCTCCTTCTGCCCCCGCACCAACTCTCTCCCTGTCACTCTTTCTAAAATAAATAAATCCTTTAAAAATATCTGTCATACTATACCACTTATTAAACTATTCTTGAACATTTAAATAATGCATTAGCACTGGAAATAAAGCTGCAGTGAACATTTTCATATGTAAAACTCTTTACATCCTTTGGATTATTTCTCTATATTAAATTCCTTTAACAAGTCAGGAAACTGAACTTTTTTTTTTTTCTTTTTGGACAGCTATTGCATTCTAAAGGACTTTAAGAATTCACACTTTCATCAAATGTAAGGATATGTCAACTTCACCAAAACTTTGCAAACACTTGAATATTGTTATTTTAAAAGTGTTTATTAGCACATGTTAAACAAGGCCTCCTTCTTCTTTAGCCTTGCATTGGTCTAATAATTTGGGAGGACTTACTTTTTAAAACATGTTTATTACCTCTTAAATTATCTACCGTACGAGTATACCAAGAACATCCATACCAATACTTAACACAGATCAGCACACAGTGAATGTTAAGTACTGAATAGGCCCATGGGCAATTAAGTCTTCATGAGAAGATTATGTAGGGGACCATAATGGGGAGAGCATGAGTTGGAAAGGTTGTCCAAACTTGGGTTCACACCCTTCTTCTTCACTTACCTGTTGTGTATAAGATGGCATGAACAATTTAAAGTGTCAAAGGTTATGGTGAGGATCAAGTAACTCAGAGGTAGATTGTATCCCAAGCACACAGCACAGCAACTAACATGCAGTGGGTGCCCAATATATATGTGACCTTCATTAAGTCCTGAGAACACAGGAAGTCCCCAATAAATGC
Organism: Canis aureus; assembly: GCF_053574225.1. Lineage (NCBI taxonomy): Eukaryota > Metazoa > Chordata > Mammalia > Carnivora > Canidae > Canis > Canis aureus. Next base: position 19,695,874 of record NC_135641.1, on the reverse strand, counting down.
TAAGTCTTAAGATATTTTCCCTGAGTTCCTGGAACTAACAACCTGTCACAAAAAGACAGAAGAATAAAATCATAAATTTTTTTTATATAGATATTTGCACATAGAAGACTTTCGATGCAGAATTAGAACATGCTAGGAGAGTGTCTCAGCCTCAATAGAAGTGAGACAAGAATAATCAACATGACTTAGTTTATCAGAAAAGTGGAAGTGTCCAGAACAGACAAATCCATAAAGACAGATGTAAAATATGATTGCATAATCCCCAGGGACTGGGGAAGGTTGTTGGGGGGGAGATAAAAATTACTAACAGGTATAGAGTTTCTTTTGGGGTGATGGAATTATAATTAGGTAGTGGCTGTATAACTTTGTAAATATACTTGATACCGCTAAACTGCGTTTTTTAAAAGGGTGAATTTTATATGTGAATCACATCTAAATAAACAAATGAAAAGCATGTTCTTTTCTGTGGTTTATAATTTAGAATCCATGCCAATTAAGCAAATTCTAAGGCAAGATTAAATAAGGAATTTATTCAAAGGCTCTAATATTTTCCTTTTGCATGTGACCAAGCCCCAAATTCAGAAATTAGGAGATTGGTTGAATAAACTTTGGTACCAGCTATCCCTATCATCAACAAGAAAATGTAAATGTATCTTGTTTTTCTTTCCCACCTTAGCTATTAGCTATTAAATTAGTTTCCCTAATTTAAAGAGTATAAAGATCACTGTTTTCAATTAGCCTGGGTCTGATTTTTTTTTTAAGATTTTATTTATTTATGAGAGACATAGAAGGAGAAAGAGGCAGAGACACAGGCAGAGGAAGAAGCAGGTTCCATGCAGGGAGCCTGATGTGGGACTGGATCCTGGGTCTCCAGGATCATGCCCTGGGCCGGAGACAGGTGCCAAACTGCTGAGCCACCCAGGGACCCCCCCCCCTTTTTTTTTCCTTAAGCCTGGGTCTGTTTAAATGCTTAACAGTGTCTCAGGAACTGTTGAGAGCATATCATAGTAGAGAGCAACAGATCACAACACTTCAATAGAACTCATATGAAAGCTGATAATTCTTTGGGTAAAGACAGTAGACAAGTCTTTATAGGGTCCCTTAACTAACCAATCCAAAAGCAAAAGAAGGCAATTGGAAGGTTAAAACACCTTCAGTTTAACTGTCCCTTTCTACTTTATAATTGTTTTTTTCTGATGCTGACCTTTGAAATATCTTAGGTTGTCTTTCTCTTGTCCTTCAAAATGTCTGAACAAATAATTTATTACTGCATAATTTAGTTATTTCAGTATGAAATGGGCAGAGAATGGTATTGTGATACTGTGATTTTTTAGTAAGACATATTTGGGGGTTTTTTTTGTTTGTTTTTTTCTAAACTTTTATTTATTTATTCATGAGAGACACACACACAGAGAGGCAGAGACACAAGCAGGCTCCACGTAGGGAGCCCGACATGGGATTCGATCCCAGGTCTCCAGGATCATGCCCTAGGCTGAAGGCGGCACTAAAGCGCTGAGCCAACCAGGCTGCCCAAGACATACATATTTGGTCTTTGTCCTCCTTCCTGGCACAGAGCTAAAACCTGTGGAATTTCATAAGGGACGAGAGTGACAAAGGTATTTTTCGTAATATTAACGAGGTGGCTTTTGAATTGCACTGCGGATAGGAGCTGGTTGCCAGTGGAACCAACAATGTGATTAGAGGATTGGAACTTTAGTTCCCACCCACCTGACCTCCAGGGTGAGGAGAGGATCTGGCAATTCAATTATAATTGTTCAATCACCAATTCAATGACTTACTCATGCCTATGTAATGAGGCCTCCATAAAAACCCCAAAGGGCTGAGTTCGGATAGCTTCCAGGTTGGTGAACACAACCTGGCACCTGGCAGTTTGGGGTGAGTGACTTGCTCTGAAAGGGCATGGAAGCTCTGAGCCCATTTTTCCATACCTTGTCCTATATGTATGTCTTTTCCATCAGGCTCTTCCTGAGTTACAGCTTTTCATGATAAAGTAGTAACCTAGTAAGTAAAATGTTTCTGAATTCTGTGAGCCTCTCCAGCAAGTTAATCAAACCGAGCAGGGGGTCATGGGAATGTCTGAGTTATAGCCAGTTAGGCAGAAGCAAAAATAGCAACCTGAACTTGCAGACAGCTATCCAAATAGAGGACAGTCTTATAGGACTATCTCTGAATAGATAGCACTAGAAACCTGTTGAGTTGAATTGCAGGACATCCAGCTGGTGTTGGAGCATTGCTTGGTGTGTGTGGGAAAACCCACGCATTGAGGGTACAGAACCCTTAGTGTCATATATCCAAAACAACTACACATAGTCTAATCTTACATTTCGTTGGTATTAACCTGTGTCAAATATAATTTTTCGGCTAAAGATTCAAAACAGATTCTGTTTAATGACATCTATTCCAAATTTGTAATAGATTATGTGAGCGATCACATGCAGAACATAATTGTGCGACTATACACACAGTAACATGTATTATACTCTGTGTCAAACATCAAATTGCAATGTGTTAAGCATCAATCTATCCTACAATTGTATGGTAATAAGTGAAAAATGTGATATGGCTCCTTGTTGTGTGGCTTCTTTTGCTGCACATTCTCCAGCTGTTACTTGCTTGATGGCACTCAGAATACCTGGCTAGAGACTCTCTAAGTTATCAATCAAACATGGAAGAATCAAAATCTGGCTCAGATTTCCTGCTTGAGCCAATAGGAAGTAAAAATTAGTCCTCTGCTGTTTTGTCCTATTTAAGGATTTTTTAAAAAATCATATATGTGGGAAGCAATCCAAAGCCTTCTGCTACAACAATTGATAAAACCTACACGATAATTAATGACTTAAAATGTCAAACAGGCACCCTGGATTTTTCCCGCTTAACAAACCCAGAGAAGTTTAATTTTAAAGTGCATGATTCAGAGAGGACTAAATGCAACAAATATATTTGTACTCAACTGAATCTGAGAGCTGGTGTAGGGTCCAAAGTGGTAGAGAAAAAAATATCCACATTGCTGTGTTTCCACTTTATTGTAGGCCATAGGAGATTATAGTGAATGTTCCTTTTACTGGAAGTTTCTTTCAACTCTTGCTACTTAACAAAAGGAAGCTTACCCTTAGGGAGCCAAGATTTGGCAAAGGTTTGTAGGCTCACACCAAGACCCCCTCCCCTTGTTTCATTCTCATTTTTGTGTCTTTGAACATTTGCAAGCTCTACTCCCTGTCCAAACATGGTAAGAATGATATGGCTTTAAGAAGATCAGAATATACTTGGGGCGCCTGGGTGGCTCAGTTTGTTAAGTTTCTGACTCTGAACTCTTGATTTCAGCTCAGGTCATGATCTCAGGGTCATAAGATAGAGCCTGCTTCAGGGTCTCTCTTGGCCCCTCCCCCGCTCAAAGAAAAAAAAAAAAAAGATCAGAATACTCTAGAAGCCAGGGGAATGGCTTCTAGAAAGGCATAGATGAGGTTCTCAGAGGGAAGATACTCCAACTCTGAGCTATTCTAGAGCAGTCATTTCTCCTAGGAAAATCTAGCATTCCAGTGGATAAACATTGACTCCATTTTTCGCCATCTGCTCTTTCTTTTCCATCTCTGCCACATCTTGAAAGCGGTGGCTGGAAAAAAACTCAGAAAAAAGGGGAGTCTTCAGAGTAAGGAAACCCTTCCCGCTTTCCCCTTGATGTGGCTGAGTTAGTATAGGTAAGAGAAAAAGAAAACAACAAAACTGTCCTATGCAATTCAAGAGCCCAGGATTTAAAATCTGGCTCAGTTCATTCATCCCGGAATAAATCGCTAACACCCCCCCCCCCCCCGGGGCCTCAGTTTCCTATCTATTAAACGGGCATAAAATATCTACCCTTGCCAGTTTATTGCGAGGAAAGTACCTGACACATAAGTGCTTAATAAATGCTATTGGCCTTCCTGTGTGTGTGCTAGGAGGGGGTGGAGATCTTGGCTTGGAGGGAAGGGGAGGATTGCCTCTAGCCTCTCCACACTTAAAAGCTCCAAATGAATGTTCCAGGTGACCCCAAAGGCAGTTACAGTTCATTAGACACATTTTTTAAAGGGGTTCACAAGAGCTCAATTAAAAATGTCAAATGATACCAGCTTGTTCAAGGTTCTCTCCAAAATACTTTGAGGGGTTCCTTTCAATCAGGACATAATAAAAATACTAAAGGATTTTTTATGATGGACCAAATTCACACTGTAGAACAGACTACACAATTTTGAAATAAACTTACATGTAACTGTGTATATAATTATGCATAATTCATATTTTTATTATAATATAGCCTTTACTAATACAAAGATGGTGAAAATAAAATGAGATGATGAAAAACTACATAACCAGTAGATGAAAATAGAACAAAATGTAAATCAAAGTATTTACAAAATGTAAATCAGCATTCCCAGCCATTTTAGCACCTTCGATTTAGAGAATTATAAAATTTCAAGTTTGAGGCCCACCACACACCTGAAGCATTTTATCATTTTAGATGTATAAGAAGACTACAGTCACTTGGTTTCTGATTACCCAGGTGACTTTTTAAAATTATTTTACCCAATTTTTTGTATATATATATCCACACATAAAGAGAAATTGATATAAATATCAATTCATATCATATCATACACATGCTTTTACAGATCCTTTTTTCTCTTACATTTCATAACCCAGGTTAACAACTTCATATATTCTCTTATATATTCCCCCAGGGTTTTTTTCCCCTAGGTTTAAATCAGCTTTTACACACACACACACACACACACATACACACTTTTATTTTTCTCTTCATCTTTTTTTTTTTTTACAGAAGTGGGATCCAAAGATGCCCTGGTCTATACAGCTTCAGCCTAATCTTGATTCACTTCCATCTAAAACTAACACTTTTATATTTGACAAATGACCAGAAAGATAAACCAATACACTTTAGAATTACTTTCAAAAGCAAAGTTGAAAAAAATGGATTCATCAGCCTTTAGTTAAGCTTGGTGATTTGCACACAGCACTTCGTTGGGAAATCTTGAATTTCTACTATTCAAACTATTTCTAGTTTTTACTTTCTTTTTTTTTTCCTTCTTGGCACCTGCTGTTCAAAGTACTGCTCTGCCTACAAGGGTGAGTTTCCAGAAGCTTCTGGGTAAAAATGATAGCCAAGAAGTATGTGCGTTGTAGGGGAAATGGCACATACACGCTGAAAGTCAAAGGGAAGAGTAGAGACAGTGTAATCAGGCACCATGACTAGAGGTTGGAGCCAAGCAATGGGCCAGAGATTCCACCTCCCACTAGCACAGCAATGGCACTCAGTAATGTCTGTGTTGCGGGGATCTTAGTGCCACGCTTGACTTTAGTGTCCCAGGAAAAGTCGAATAAAGTCATAAGCCCTCGAGACTCCCCCTCCACATCCTGCGGCTGCTTCTCCCTGCCTCCTCCCCTCTCTCAGGTTCCCGGTGCCTGGAAGGTATCATCCTCCTGCCCCATTAGAACTGCCTCAAAGGAAACATCAGGCGGATGGAACTAGAGGCTATTATTATGCTGAGTGAAATAAGTCAATCGGAGAAAGACAATTATCATATGATCTCACTCATATGTGAAATTTAAGAAACAAAGCAGAGGAGCACAGGGGAAGGGAGGGAAAAATAAAACAAGATGAAATGAGAGAGGGAGACAAACCATAAGAGACTCTTAATCACAGGAAACAAACAAACTGAGGGTTGCTGGAGGCGAGGCAGGTGGGGGGATGGGGTAACTGAGTGATGTGATGAGCACTGGGTGTTAGAGAAGACTGAGGAATCACTGACCTCTCCCTCTGAAACCAACAATACAGTGTATGTTAATTAACTGAATTTAAATAAATTTTTTTTAAAAAGAAAAAATTGGAGGGACACATTCACATTAAGATCCAACATAGGGCAGCCCGGGTGGCTCAGCGGTTTAGCGCCACCTTCAGCCCAGGGCCTGATCCTGGAGACCCGGGATCAAGTCCCACGTCGGGCTCCCTGCATGGAGCCTGCTTCTCCCTCTGCCTGTGTCTCTGCCTCTCTCTCTCTCTCTCTCTCATGAATAAATAAATAAAATCTTAAAAAAAAAAAAGATCCTATCATACATGAATAATAAAGAGAACTTCACCATACCTATGAGTGTTGTTTGCATTTTTATAAAAACACTAAAGCATCATTTAAAATAGAAAAATCCAAGAGAGTAGTTGTCAAGAATAGAAACATAGGAAGAAGGCCTGCTTCTTTCCAACACTCCTGAATGCACACATAAGCCTGCATAAAAGATGGCCTAAGAACCCATTCCAGAGTACGGTGCTGGAGTTAAGAGTCTGCGGGTGTGGTTCAGCCGTGCACCAGACATAGAAACTGAACAAGTCACTTCACTGTCTGGTCCCAGTTTCCTCATTTTTAAAGTGAAGGTCTTGAGCTAGATCACTTTGAGGTCACTTCCAGCTCCAACATGCCAGGGTTCTAGGATTACAATGGCCCTTCTGAGTGGACCACATTATCATCTGGACGTAAGAAAGTTCTCAGGTCTCCCAACATATCAGAAAGGATTGCTTGGCAAATCCAGAATGGAATGACTCCTCTCTGCCTTAGTCATCTCCCACCTCTTAACCCCCTCCCATCCCTAAGTAGAGAAAATGGCTTAAGGAAAATTTTAACTCCAGCTCCATACATATGTGGATAAATAATTTGATATCTCATAAGACTGTTCCATTTGTTCTGTTTTCTATCTATACAACTAAGTTGAACACTAATGACAGGGTGATTCTTTTAAATATGAAAAACTGACCATGTCAACTCCTGCTCAGTGATCTGTAAGTCTCTCATCACTTACTGTAGCAAACACTGCTGGTTGCCCACTCAGCAGCCATTTGTCCCGTTTCCCTACTTTCTATCAGAAGCCCAATTTTGTTCCAGTATCCCCTGCCTGGCCACGTACTTCAGAAGAAGTAGGTCTGTCCCCTCCAAGGGCCGAGTCCAGCTTCATCTGAGCCAGTCATGGTGGTTGCATTTCCCCTTGCCAGTGAATGGTTTAGGGCTGGGCATGTGTTGGCCACTGAGGCATGAGGATGACTTTGACAGGGGGCCGTGAGGGGGATGCTTCTTAAGAAAAGTGGTCCTTTCTGGTTAAAAAGACACACATCAAGTCAGAAGACAAACAAACCTCTCTTCCTCTTTGGTCATCCTGTGATGAGAAGAGCCAATCTGAGGATAAACCATGCCAAGAATGGCAGAGCAGAAAAGTGGAAAGAGCCTAGGTCCTTAATGACAGAGTTGAGCCACTGAATTCAGCCATCTTGGAATCTCTCTGCCTTTGAGCACATTATATATGTTAATAAATTTTCTTTAGTGTTTAAGCCAGTAGTGTTGGAGGTTTCAGTTCTTACCGATGAACACATGCTAATACATCTACAGTGTAAAAGCTGTATATGTTTTTTGGCATACAAGGCCTTTCATGTTCTAATCGCCTCATCTCCTTCACGGTACACAAGGCTCTAGCCACCCTAGCCTTTGTCTAGAATACTCCTCCTCCAAATTGTCTACCCCGGTAAATACCACTACTCATCCTTCAAGTTGCACCAAAAGTATATCACCGTTTTTAAAACTTTGCCTAACCTCCTCAGGCAGACTCTGCTGTCCTAATTTCCAACAGCATCTCATACGTGCCTCCATTATGTTGTTACCACTTGCATGCCCGTCAACCACACTAGACTGTGAACTTCTTGAGGGCAGGGGCCTCAAGAGCCTGTTTCTCTTGTATTACCAGCCCCTGAACATGTTTCTGAATCACGGGCCCCACAATCAACATCTGCTGAATGAATGTAACACCCCACTTTCTCATTTTAGGAAAACTGTTCGCTCTTAATTTGGAAAGTTTAATTCTTTTTTACCTCAGTGCGGACCTTGCCCAATGGCCCAGGACTCAAATTCAGAGTCTGAGTAATTGAAATGTCTGAGACAACATAACCACCAGTTCCTGAGACCTTCATGAACTTTGAGAGGTGGCTTTAGAGTTAGTTATGTCTCACAGCCTGACAGCCAATCAGGTTCGTTCATGAAAAGAAACGAAAAACGGAGGGAAATGTGCCTGCTCCTTTGGGGAAGTGTGCGAACCCTATTCTATAGCTGAGCTCCAAGATGAAGAACTGCTAAACAGGTAACAGGGCCGCCCTAGCAATCCATCCATCTTGAAAACACCAATGCAGGCTAATTTTTTAGTGACCAAAACTCTTATAAAAGGAAATGTGGAATAAGGAGATTTCAGACCACAAGTCCAAAATCAAAATCCATTCAGCTTAAGCTTTCCTGGAGGTCGGGCTCTGCTTTGCCAAGGTCAGACACCATCCTCCATACCAGATTATACTCCGCCATCTTTTTCTGTCCCCTCTATGCACACCACACACAGACAGACAGACATCTGGAAATTCCAGCCAACTTCTTTCTGTAAATGTATGCAGCTTGTGCTGGTAGCTCTGCTGAGTCCACATCTGCCCAGATGTGAAACAAAAAACACACCCTGCAACGCACAAGCTTAAGCTGCTGAAAACTGGAACCTACAGTTTCAGCAATTCCCTATTCTAGCCCAAAGCACTCTCTTGGAAATGTAGATCACGTTGAGTGTGACAGGGGGTGAACAATTACACTAGGGGTGGGATGACTCATTTAAATAGCGTAATTCAGATATCTTATTCATGGTGCAATATAATCGAACTCCTGAGGGGCTGTTATTCATCGCAGGAAAAGGAAAGGGGGCAAAAAAGCAACAAAGGAGAAAAATGCAGAGAAATTACCTGACCTGCTAGGTACCAGAGGCCAAAGGGGGTCAGGGTGAGCAGGACGCTGGCCTGCCTTAACAATGAGCAGCCCCCCACTAACCTTCACAGGGCAAAGAAGGAAATTTCCCTCTCCTGTTCCTGGAGGTGGGGTTCCCCACTGACCACGTACCCTGTCTACCTGAAAAACACTAATGCTAGTCCAAAATCATTCCATGATCAAAATGTGCCGAGTACCTACTATGTGCTAGCATCGGGGATGCAAAGAGAAGACAAAATTCCTCCCGGGAAGTAGCTCTCACAATACTAAGGAAGGCAGACGAAACAGTGTGACAAGTGCTAGAACAGAGAGGTAGACAAGACACTTGCAAGGAGACAGTTGAATTCCGACAGTTGGGTGCTGATGCAGGCCTCACAGGACACATGTCTAAAATGCCTTGAAAGATGAGTAGAGTTTCCTAGAGGAGTAGGAAGTGTCTCCTGGGCCTATACGAGGCTCAGCAATAAGGTGATATGTCAAATGATAGGGAGCTGAGCGTACTCTTGGAGGGGGAGGTGTTGGATACCTAGGAGGCCAGGGCGGGTGAAGGGGACCGGGACGGGGGTGGGGGGTATTGAGGAGGGCCACTTTTACATCTAGGCCCAGCCTCCAGCTGTCTCTCCAGCCTTATTTGCTCCCATTAGTTGCTCCTGACTCACACTCTGGGCACATCCCTAAACTCTACTGCCAGGCCTTTCTGGGCTTTCCTCCCTGCACACATACCCTGCCCTTTGCCTTGAGTTCCTCTCACCCTGTTCCCTCCAGTGTCCCTTCTCTGCCTGGACATTTCATGTCTTTGTGAAGCCTCCCTACAACGCTGGGCTGACCCAGGTGCTTGCCCCTCTGCCTCCCCCAGTTGACCACTTGCGAGGACAGACTATGTTTCTACTCCAAAAAGGCACAGATGTAGTCCCTGCCTTCAGCGAGCTTGGGAACCTAAAGCCCTGAAACGCAGAGCAAGACTCACAAGCCATAAATGCAGCCCCGAGTACCCAGATGATCACTGGAAGCTGAGCTGTCTCACAAAGAGTGCAGGGACCGAAGGCCACATCCCTAAACCAGCTCCACTCTGTCCAAGGCCCTCCCTCAACCCTTCCAACTCCAGCATCTCTCACTGCATTGTCTGAATCCATGACCCCAATCTTGTTTCATCCTTTTAATCTAACATTTCGAAGATTGCTCTATTCTTTTCCTGCCCCACAATCAGTTATCCGGAGACCACACGACAGCAAAGGAAAAGCACAAGCTTTGACTTCAGGCAGACCTAGACTTGTATCCCACCTGCAGCAGCCTGACAACTTGCTATGAATTTAAGGAGATGACAGCATTTAACTTCTCCAGGATGCAGTAAGCACTCAACAAGCCATAACTCTTGTGGCTGTCGATTAGCCTTGGGGTCATCCATTGTTGCACTCTTCTCCATGTCTACTGTCCTGTGTTCCACCAATGTTCTCCCTTCCCTTTCCTTCTCCATCCTGTCCCTTATCCTTCAGCAAGAGTGACAAATCCTATACAGCTATAAGACCTCACAAGCTTCATAGAAGAGATGGCATGATGATGGGTCTAAAAATCAAGTAGCCATTGCATCTGTGGATCTGACAAGAGGGCAGATCAGCAAGTGGGAAATGGTGAAAAAGGCAGAGACAGGAGAGCATGTATCTAGAGTTCTTATAAGGGACCATAGGGTTTCTATTTGGTGGGGACCATGCCAGAAATGCTTAGAGGCCAAGATAGACAGAATCTGAGACCACTATGTGCAATTTTGGGGAAATAACAAGCATAGATTTGTGGGGTGGGGGAGGGAGGAGCAGTATGTAGGGTGACTGTATACAGGATGCATTGGGAAGGGAGGAGACCCAAGACACAGGTCCCTCCTCAGGGATGACTCTCTTGTCATACAAAAGTCACAAATTAAGAAGCCCTGAGCTCCAAGATCTGCAACCAATGAAGTGAGTGACCTTGGGACTTCAGTTGGCTCATCTGCAAAATGAGAAGATGGACTTTCATGTGGAGTTATCCAAGTTCAAATACCAGGCCACTTATCAGAACAAGACCTTAGGTAAGATACTGAATTTTTTGATGTCTTCATTTCCCTCATATGTAAAATGATGGCAAGAGCAAAATACTTCCTTTACAGTGCTACTGCAAAGACACAGCACAGACAACCACACTGGCACATGATAGGAATTTTAAAAGGAAAAGAAAGAAGAAAATGGTGGCTGTCAAAAGTGCCTCCTCAGCTTTAAAAAAAAGAAATAAAGAAATGGAAGGAAGGAAGGAAGGAAGGAAGGAAGGAAGGAAGGAAGGAAGAAAGAAAGAAAGAAAGAAAGAAAGAAAGAAAGAAAGAAAGAAAGAAAGAAAGAGAAAGGAAAGAAGAAAGAAAGAAAGAAAGAAAGAAAGAAAGAAAGAAAGAAAGAAAGAAAAAGATTCACAATGCTTCCTATTACAGTTCTTTCCTACTCAGAAAAAAATCTGGAACCCAATCTGGGCTAATCTGGGGTACAATATGAAAACTTCCTTCTGATCCATTTTTCAAAAAAAAAGATTTGAGTATATAATGATCCTTTCCAGATACACGTTGTCTTCAGAAAATGAAAATGTATCATTAGGAAGATAGAAAAGCAATTGTACAGGCCCTGAAAACAATAAAACTCAGCTAAGCATTTGATTTCTAACTCAGGCTTAGCCCACATTTTGAAGAGGAAGGGCTATCAAACAGGTATGCAGGCACACCACTTGTGTCTTCGTGCGACTCATGGAGACTCTGGAAAGCAAACAGACCACAAGACTATAACCAAGTGCTTACCAAAGTCAACCAAACCTTAGATGTCCCCAAATTTGTATGTGGCAGATCAGTTTCAACCCTTCCAGAATATGGTGACCAAAAACATATGACCTATTTCAAGACTCGGGCCATCAAGGTCCTGTTTCAGTTCCTAAAAGAAATCCCAGGAGTTTCTAATCCTACACCCTTCCACACACCTCAGACTTACCCACCACCAGGAAAACATTTATCATACTGCAATTGGGTTTCTGGAGGTCCGTCGTCCCCAGAGACTGAACATAAGGACATGTCTCCTTTGTGTTTCTCTCCCCAGTGCCTCCTGTATGACAGTCACCACACCTACTACATATTCAACCTCTGAGATCCAGGGCAGTCTGACACCACAGGGTATATTCTTGTAATTATACCTACCGCATCCCAAAGGACCAAAGAAAAAAATACCTGGAATACATGGGTTAATGAACAACCACATCCCATCCCATTCTTTCCACCCCAAATACCCTTTTCTTTCATTTTTGAGACTCAAGTCTTCTCTGGAAGGCGTTTTCTTATTGATCCTTACTCACTTCTGACTATGTCTTGCCCCTGTGCCTCTCTTAGCAATCAGTACCCAGTGTGTGATAGAGGAATTGTCACCTCTTTCCCTCTACAGCAGTATGCTGCCCTGAGGAGGCTCTCGCTGGGCTCTGCCCCTTGGCTCTCCTACTGCATCTACTCAGAAAGCTCTCCACTTCCTAAGCCTCCCTCTTCCTGCCCTCCTTTCCTTCAGAAGAACCATCTCTGAGGTGGACAGAGCAGGGCTCAGGTCAGAAATTCTCACCTGACTATTCATCACAATCATCTACAGAAGGTAAAAAATAATATATGGGAGCTCTGTTCTCCTCCCCATTCAACAGACAGCAGCATCTTCTTGTGCAGTGCCAGCTGCATCCCTAAGACATGATGGTGAAGGTCAGAATGAATGGATATGGCCATATTGGGCATCTGGCCACCAGGGCTGCTTTTAATTTTAACTCTGGCAAAGTGGATATTGTCACTACCAGTGATCCCTTTTCATTGACCTCAAATACATGGTCTACATGTTCCAGTATGATTCCACCCATGACAAAATCAATGGCACTGTCAAGGCTGAGAATGGGACACCTGTCATCAATAGAAAGTCCATCTCCATCTTCTAAGAGAAAGTTCCCACCAACATCACGGGGAGATGCTAGTGCTGAGTATGTTGTGGAGTCTACTGGTGTCTTCACCACCATGGAGACGTTGGCACTTGTTTGAAGGGTAGATCTAAGAGGGTCATCATCTCTGCCCTGCTGATGCTCCCATATTTGTGATGGGCATGAACCATAAGAAATATGACAATTCTCTCAAGAGTGTCAGCAATGCCTCCTATACCACCAAATGCTTGATCCCTCCGGCCAAGGTCATCCATGACAACTCTGGCATAATGGAGGGACTCATGACCATAGTCCATGCCATCACTGGCACCCTGAAGACTGTCGATGGCCCCTTTGGAAATCTGTGGTGTGATGGCCAAGGGGCTACCCAGAACATCATCCCTGCTTCTACTGGTGCTGTCAAGGCTGTAGGCAAGATCATCCTTGTACTGAATAGGAAGCTCACTGGTATGGCTTTCCATGTCTCCACCTCTAACATGTCAGTCATAGATCTGACCTGCCACCTGGAGAAAGCTGCCAAATATGACATGAAGAAGGTGGTGAAGCAGGCATCTGAGTCCTCCCTCAAGGGCATCCTGGGCTATGCTGAGGACCAGCTTGTCTCCTATGACTTCATCAGTGACACCCACTCTTCCACCTTCGATGCTTGGGACTGCATTGCCCTTGATGGCCACTTTGTCAAGCTCATTTTCTAGCACAATAATGAATTTGGCTAAAGCCACTGGGTGGCAGATTTTGTGGTCTATATGGCCTCCAAAGAGTAAGAACCCCTTGGACCACCAGCTCCAGTGAGAGCAAGAGGAAGTGAGGGGTCTTCAGCTGCTAGGAAGTCTTTGCCCCAACTCATCCCCCAACATAATGAGAATCTCCCGACCTCTGCACAGTTTCCATCCCAGATGCCTTGAAGATGAGGGGCTTGGAGAGCCCTGCCCTTCTTTGTCATGTACCATCAATAAAGGACAATGTACCTAGCCAAAAAAAAAAAAAAAAAGAGGGGAAGAGAGAAAAATAACAAATGGGTATATATGATCATTTCTTTCTGGAAGGAAATAGATCACAAGTCATTGTTGGAAATGTTTGCCTTTGGAAGGAAGGACTGACAGCTGGATGGAATATTATAAATATAAATAAATATAAATATTTATTTATTCATGAGAGACAGAGAGAGAGAGAGAGAGGCAGAGACACAGGCAGAGGGAGAAGCAGGCTCCATGCAGAGAGCCCGACACGGGACTCGATCCTGGGTCTCCAGGATCATGCCCTGGGCTGAAGGCGGCGCTAAACCACTGAGCCACCTGGGCTGCCCTTGACTTTCTTTTCTATCTTGTGAATTTTTACTTTAGGCATGCATGTCATTTAATTTTCTTAAAAAAATGGAAAAAACAGATGCTCAAGGTCTGCTCCCAGATATGATTATTTAGTATATCCGGGAAGGGCCTCAGCAGCTGTATTTTATTTAAAGCTGTGGGTGATTTTGTTGCAAAGGCAGAGTTGAGACCCAAGCGGGTAGTTGTAGGTGTGAACACACATGTGACTGTTATGTGGCAGGGTGGGGGTTGGGAGCAGGAGTCCACAACTTAAAAAAAAAAATCCCCTCTCCAATATTCCTTGGAAGTTTCTTCAGCCTTCTCCCCAGAAGCCAGATCAGACAGTGGGCTCAGTCACCTCCCCCTAAAGAAAGGCCAGAATGAAGCTTGTTCTCCATTGGAAGGTGCGTAGTGAGGGGTGACAAGTAAGGACTCGGGAGCCAGACAGCCAAGATTCAGGTCCTGGCCCCAGCTGTGCTTCCAGACACTTCTCTCTGCCTTCACGTTCTCATTTAGGGTGGTGTGAGGATGACGTGTGTTGCTCTGTCCAGAATACTTAAGAGCCAGGCCTGGTATAGGAAAAGCACAATGTAACCAGTGGCTATCAGCACAGGGCAAACAGGTGAGCCCCTGGTAATCGGGAGAACTGCAGCCAGGTCACCCCTCCTTGGTCCGTGGCCCGGGCAGTGCCGTCCTACCAGCCCTGTCAGCCACTCCGTAACGCCACTATCTGTGCACATGCCACCTGCATCACTGGACTGTCAGTGCCCTATGGGAGACACAGCTTCCCACGCAATTTGTGTCCTCCCTGGCACACAGAGCAGGGGCTTTGGGTACCTGTGAAGCGTGCCAAGGAAGGAGGCACTTAGGTAGGAAGCCGGAGCATGTCTTTCTTCCAGAAAGCCATCCTTGACCTCGCCACATTTAACTCTCTCCTCCTCTCCTCTGTGGACTCACCTCCTCGCAGCACATCAGCATTTCGCCTCCGTGGGCTGAAATCCCATCTCTCCCTCCAGGCCAGGGCTCCTCGATGGTGAGCCTGTCCACCGCCCGCTTGCACACTTGCACATCTCCTCTCTTGGCACACAGCAGGAGCACAATACATGTCTGCGGGGTCAGACTGCCGGTCCCACCTGCCCCTCGCTGACATTCCCTGCAGCCCCTACAGGAGGCAAACAGGGCGTTAGCGGGATGGGGACTCTCCACGTCAGTGCGGCGCGGTGGGGACCACGTAGGGGTGGATTTATCTCTGGGGGGGTGTGTGTTTTTGGTTTTTGGTTTTTGTTTTTTAGTAAACAGTCTGCAGATACTTGAAAAAGAGGAACATAGTTCTAAAACCTGGTTCTAAAATCCTAGATAGGGACGCCTGAGTGGCTCAGCGGTTGAAAGTCGGCCTTTGGCTCAGGGCATGATCCCGGAGGTCCAGGATCGAGTCCCACATCGGGCTCCCTGCATGGAGCCTGCTTCTCCTTCTGCCTGTGTCTCTGCCTCTCTCTCTCTCTCTCTGTCTCTCATGAATAAATAAATAAAATATTTTTAAAAAATAAAAAAAATAAAATCCTAGATAATTTTGCATCTTCTGCAGCATGGCCTTTGTTCTTTATTAAAACCGCACAGGAATAACCTTGCCATGTTACTGCCACTATTAAAACTGTGTAGCCCTGATCACACGACAAATCGTGTTCTGAGAGCGGAGTGCCAACACAGGCGAGAGCTACCTCCTTCTCCGATAAGGGAGGGAGCAGCCCCCCTGTCTCCCACCCCCCCCTTCGTCCCTCCCTCCTGGGTCCCCGGCAACCTGCGGCCACCTGCGGCCGCCTCGCCACCAGCCCAGGCACCGCCCCGGGCCGCGATCTGCACGCACAGCGAGCGGCAGGCCTTTCCAAAGAGGGGACACGGTCCAATCCGCAGTCCTCAGTCTTTCTAAGGACATCCTCCCTCAGTTCCCACTTGAGGCTTCCAGGCCGCGCTCCTAAGTGGGGCGTTGTCCTCACTGGTGGGTCTTCCCTCCTCCTAGGGGAACCAGGGGTTCCTCTGAACAAGGAATGGGCAGGGGGATGGAGGCGGTGGGGAGCATGTTGCTAGGTGCACCCCGTCCCCCCTGGGGGCCGCCCTGCAGGAGCTCGACTCCTCAGTCTGCTGATTCTGGTGCTCTGGGGGCAGGCCACCCGCAGGCCACCCGCAGGCCACCCGCAGGCCACCTGCAGCCAACCCGCAGCCAACCCGCAGGCTACCCGCAGCCAACCCGCTGCATCTGTGGGAAGGAGAAGGCTTCCCCCTACTGCTCCTTGGGCCCAGGTTCGCTGTGCGTCCTCCTGGAGGAGCCAGGGCCTCCCCAGCCAGCAGGGGACCCGGGGGGGAGCACCCCCGCAGACCGTTCTTTTGCCTCCCAACACCAAATAAGGTGTGAACCCAATAAGGCCCCGGTTTAACTTCTTCAAATCACCTCTTCTTCTTTCAGGGAAAGACCTGCCCGGGGACCCAAACTGATTCTCCTGATTTCAAATGCAAATTGCGGGCACGCACACATGCACACACGCACACATGCACAAACACGCACACATGCACACACACACACACATGCACTCGCTGCGAGAGGTTTTAGGGGGTAAACGGTGGTGTCGGGAACGTCCAAGTTCAGCAGCACTTTTTAGCTTTCCTTCACCAGGCCTTATCTTTCCAGAAAACAGATGAAAAGGTCTGAGGGAGGGAGGTGATCGTAGAGATGGGAATGGCTTTTATTAAAAGAGTGTTTTCCCAGACCTTAACTAAACCTCATCCACTTTCGTCAGTCAGGGCCGACAGTTGAGAGCAATATTAGAGGAGGTAATTGCACGTATCAGTCAACAGCTTTTGTCCCGCGGCCGCTGAGAATTACAGTAAAACGGGCACAGGAAAACAGCATACTGGATTAAAGGCAAAAAAGATCTTTCTCCAGTTTCTCTCTACTCACCAGCTGTTATGTTCGGCTGCGGAGACAGAAGCAGCAATAATATCTGGGGGAAATCTAGCCTACCACAGTCTGGGTTGGGTTTTTTTTTTTCCTCCTTCTGTTTTTCCTCCGCCTTAAAAGTGATTAAGCTTTGACTTTAAAGAGAAACTTTTTCAAAAAGCATTCTATCTCACCATAGCAACTAAACAATTGACCTTATATGAATTTTTCTCCCCATTCAAGTGTACGAACACATACAAACCTGAACCCTCCACCGTTGCTGACACTGGCCGTAAAACAGCCACCTCAGAACTGCTGGTGTCACTTGGTAAGCCGTCCCTGCAGTTGCTTAAGTAAATAGCTGGCAAGACCCAGATATATTTTATGTACATTTGATTGTAAATCACACCTAGTCAAATCACAGCATACTGAAGAGTTAGCAGAGGGGTCTGAAATTCACCCCCAGGAAGTGGGACTTGGAAGAAGAGAGAGAGGAGAGAGAGATGCCTATCCTTGTGCACCTGGCACAAATCCCCACAAGAGAAGTGGGATCGTCACCAGGTCCCTGATGCTCCACATACCACGGACCGGCCTCCTGACCCCCATACTAAAGGAACTCCTTTTCTCTCAACCGTGAGAAAATAACCAAGTGTGTCTAAAAGCTGTCAGAGACTTTGGATGCAAAAGAGGGGCATTCTTAGGGTCAAGCTGAGGGTAACTGAGAGGGAGAACTGGATGAGCCGGGAAGGAAGGAGACCAACTCCAGCAGGATAGCAGGGCCTAGAGAATAGTGGCCCTGAAGTCCTTTCTGAGTGCCTTAGTGAAACCAGGCACAGTGCTGAGTTTGGCCAGCTCCACGGTGACTCTGACAGAGGCCAGTTGGGACATGGATGCAGTGCCACAATAAAGCTGTTGTCATTAATGAATTTGATTCTTAAATACTTGAAATCCTAGAGCCAAGATCAACTTCATGATGCAACAGTAAACAGGCATTTTTTTTTTAACAGACCAAAAGCTGAGGTTTAAAGAGATAAAGAAACTCCCCAAGACATAGCCAGTGAGTAATACAGGCAGGATTCAAACTCAGCTCATGTCTTTCCCAAAGCCTTACTCATGCCACTACAAGAACTTCACCCTGGGCAGGTGAATGTCTAGCAGCACTTGAGTATGGACACCAGGAATGTAAGGAGCTGTAGCGACATCTTCCTGGCACATCAAATTTATTCAAACATGGGTGAGTATCAAATGGAACAGGAGGAGTAGGGTGGTGTGGGATTAGGTAATTGCATTATTCAATATTTTACAACACACTTTTTCACATTAAATTCAATGACTGTATTAGAGAGCAGGGTGCAATATTCCTATTTTTAAAAAAAGATTGAATAGGTAATGAATTAATAGGATTCAAATTTAAACACTGAAAAAAAAAACAAATTTAAACACTTTCATAGTAGAGTTTACAAAGTGTATAGTAGTACAAAGTGGAAAGTTTCTCTCTCACTTATCACTCAGCCCAAATTCCCAATTCCCTTTTCAATAGGCAAATTATTACCTATTTTATTTTAGAGGAAGTACATATATAGTCTTTTTTATCTTTTTTAAGCAAATAGTAGCACACTGGACACGCTTTTCTGCACATTGTTCTTTTTCATTAAACACGAAATCTTGAAGTTCATATCTGTAAACAAAGTCCTCCCTCATTCTTGTTGACAGCTGTTAGCACTTCATTAAATTCATGCATCATCATTTATTTAGCCAGTCCTATTAGTGGACTTTCAGAATGTCCTGAAAACTTTGGTACTACAAACAATGCCTCAATTAATAATCTTTTACATGGATCATTTCACACATTTGAGAATATGTATGTGGTATGCATTGCCACAAGTAGAACTGGAGGTCAAAGGCATTTGCATTTACATTTTGACAGATATTAACAAATTTCTTACTACGGAAGTTGTACCAATTGGCAGAGAGCATTTCTTAGTATTATCAAACTCTTTAACGTTTGCCAATCTGACAGGTGAAAAATGAAATTTCACTGTCGTGGTAATTTGCATTTTTCTTCTTCTTGGTGAGGCTGAGTAGTTTTTCATGTCCTTAAGAGCCGTTTCTCTTTTATTTTCTACCAACTGTCCATATCCTTTCTCACTTTTTATATGGTTTGGGGCTTTTTTAATTGGCTTGCAGAGTTCTTTAGTGGGTTCAGAAGTTAGTCCTTTATCTGAGACTTGACTTCTACAGTTTCTTCTGGTTGCCAGGCCTCCTCCTCTTGTCAGTTTCCACTGAGAAACCCAGCCCCACCATGGCAGCATGGTGCCAGCAGCCTGACTGTCCCCATGTTGACCCGTCTGCACCTGGACTCTCCTGAAACCTACTCATTGCCTGGCCAAACTTCCTTCGACATCCTGAGTTCTTTCCCCAGGGCCTGCTCTTGTCCAATGGACATCCAAGGACATCCAAATCACCCTGATCTAGTTATTCCATCTCCAGGCTCCCTTGAAGAGGTGAGGAGGTAAGAGAGAGGTGAGAACTGGAGCATATCCTCAACACGAAACCCCCACCCAGTATTTATACACATCACTGTTTCTCCTCCACTAAGCATTCCCAATATCATGTAGAATGACCTGATGATAATAGTCACTATCATGTATTGAACATTCACTGTGTGCCAAGCACCAATCCAAGTACTTTACAAATAAGAACTCATTTCATCTTCAAAATGTCTCAGGAATGTCTTATTATCATCAACATATTCTACAGATGACAACACAAGTGACAGAAATGTTACATAATTCGTCAAGGGCCCTA
Source organism: Canis aureus (assembly GCF_053574225.1). Lineage (NCBI taxonomy): Eukaryota > Metazoa > Chordata > Mammalia > Carnivora > Canidae > Canis > Canis aureus. The sequence continues at coordinate 19,676,027 of NC_135641.1, read as the reverse complement.
ATGCCAATATGAAGCCAGGACTGAAAGTCAGGCAGTCTGGACTACAGATCTCCCTGACTGTTGCATCATGTTTTAAAAAGCCTGTTCACTGTTGCATCATGAAGTTGATCTTGGCTCTAGGATTTCAAGTATTTAAAGAATCAAATTCTAATATTGCTGTAATTTCAGCAGGTCTTCTGGCCACCACTCAGGTTACTTATATCACATGCACGTACACACAAACACATGCTACAATACAGGGAAATTTCACTAATCTTCTTGAGATTAAGGAATACTTTATCCTAGTGCCAACATGATGTGATGTTTTATAGGGCTTATATGAGCCATGATATTATAAGAAAAAGATGTTTGGTGCCTTAGCTTGCCTAGTTTTACCTGAAAGTCAAGAAAGTTGTACATAAATCTGAGGAACTATCCATCAACTTTCAAAGAACCAAGGAAATAACATCAAGGAAAACATGGCTTAAAAACTATAACATAAGAGGCACCTGGGTGGCTCAATCGGTTAAGCATCTGCCTTTGGCTCAGGTCATGATCCCAGAGTCCTGGAATTGAGCTCCACATTGGGCTTCCTGCTCAGCGGGCAGTCTGCTTCTCCCTGTCCCTGTGCCCCTCCCCCAAGCTCATGCCCTCTCTCTCTGTCTCTCTCTCTGCTCTCTCTCTCTCTGTTAAATAAAATCTTAAGAAAAAAAAAAAAAAGAACTGTAACATGGGCTGATCCCATAGGCATACTTGGAAGGGACACTCTGTCACTGAAACTTACACAACTCTCATATCCAGGGCAGAAATGTATCTCAACCCTCAGCACATGCATATGACAAATTGTACTACAGTAAGTGATTTAGGGATACCTGCTTGTGATTTATATGTCAGAGGCCTGGGTCTATTAAAAACAAACTTCCCCAATTCAAACCCACATCTCAAAGCCAAATATCCTGGGATGGACAGAATGGGACACCAGAGTGATTCATTCAGCTATGTTTCTCCCATGCCAGAGGAGGCCAGCTCATGTCTGCCCTCCACTCCCTTCTTATTCCCTAGATGACAACAAATGGAAAAAAAAAAAAAAATCGGTTTGTGTCTTCATCCTTATTGTATCAGCACAGCCCCCAAAGATGGCTTCTACACTGTGCCAACTACCTTGGACAGCTGCAGCTGAAGGAGTTTGAAAGCCAGAGTCCATCCCCTGACTGGGTGATTCTAGGCAGGAACTGATAAAATACAACTCTCTTGCACTAATTCTGTAAGGATTCCAGCCAGTGTATATATTTAACTATACAGTCAGATTTTGAATACTCGGGATCTCATAATCCAGATGGTGATCTAATTCAATTTTTATTTCCTCTATCAATATTCCTTTTTTGAGCAGTTGACCATTAATTCATCCCTTGGACTGGAGAAGCTATTCATTTATCACCCCCAAAACATATTCTGAGTCCCTATTGTGCTATAGGCATTAGAAATAAAAAGACAAACAAACAAAAGTTCCCACTTATAAGGAGCTTATAGTCAATTAAGATATAGGAATTTAAAAAGAAAAAAACTTTTAAGGGCAATTGCAATGCTAGGGAACTTGTATTTGGATGGAAGTGAGAGTGTACAGGATGACTCTCAAGAGCCAAAACTGGGCCAGATGGCAAAGGATATGTAGGGGAAGTGAGGTCTGAGATAAGGGCACTAGCCGGTCTGGAGGTAGAGGGGAAAATAATCCAAGTAGAGGTGCTTTTTGAGCAGAGGCCTGGAGACGAGAAAGCTGTCACCCACTTAAGAGGCTACAGAGGTTGGGTGTGGCTGCAATCTGAAGGCGAATGTTAAGAGAGGAAGCCCTAAACATGAGCAGGGCCAGGCTGTGAAAGCCCTTGCACGCTGTGCGGGATATGTCTGACTGAATGTGGTGAAAGCCACCGAAACGTATAAGGAAGAAGCATGGGATCACCACAATAAAACTGGTCCCGGGGCTAATAATTCATAACAGAGTTCAAACAACTGTTGAGACTTCGTTGGTTAGTGTTTGGAAAAGAGACAAGATCCTCAGCAAAAGAATGACTCTGAATGTAGAATTTGGAAAAATCAAATGCAGTTGGTGGGATAAGTGTCTGGGTGGGAGGGACCCCGTTGGCATTTCCCAAATCGCACTGAACAGTATCCACCATTTCTTTCATTAGCACAAAATTTCATGCATACACACACACACACACACACACCTGCAATATCATGTATACATCGGATTACTCATTATAGTATTATTTAGAACATCACAAAATTGAAAACCTACATATTTATCAATTTGAGACTGCTTAAATAAATTATGGCATGTATATAAAATGGAATGCCATGAAGCTATAAAAAAAGGCTGAGGAAACTCATTATACACTATGCAAAAAAAGCTTCAAGATACGGTATTGAGTGGAAAGTGCAGAACAATGTATATACTACACTACCATCTTCCCACAAAAGATATTGAGAGCGGGGTGGGGGCGGTGGGAATGCACATGTTATTTGTTCGTGTATGTATAAAACAACTCTGGAAGGAGACACGGAAAAGCAATAGTGTTTGGTTGTCGGTGGGAAGGGGAAGTGGGTGGCTGGGGAAAGCACGCTTCACTATATTTTCCCTTTTGTTCCTTTTGAATCAGGTAAATGTATTACCTATTCAAATCTGTCCCTGTCCTTGAAGAGCTCACAGTCCAAATAGATAAACACATGTACAACAGGGAAGAGCTCGTTTAAAATATGTAATAGGCCATAACACGAAGGTAAGAGAGGAGTTAAACAAATATTTGGCCCTTAGCCAGAGAAACTACAATTGGAAAAGTTCGTATTCCTCCTATTTGAGCCACCATTTCTGTTGAACATTTCTGGACTGTTCTCCAGGCCCACGTCCTGCAGGCATAATTAGTTCATGACTGACATCTGGGGGGGTGGGGGGGAACCTTCCCCAGTCTCTTCACTTTACAGATGTGGAGACTGAAGTACAGAGGGGTGAAGGGGCTTGCTTGAAGCCATGTGGGTGGTTGGAGTGTCCTCTGTGAACCTGCCATGGTGTCCCTTCTATTGGCAGATGCTGACACTCCCACAAAGCCAGTGACCTGCCAGTCCTCTTTGGAAACACCAACTAACCTGTGTGTCCACCAGCCGGTTAGATGCCACCTCCTCTCTCCTTAGCAGTGGCAAATCCGCAAACTTGTCCGAGGAAGACAGAAGTCATCCTCTCCTGAGGGGCGCTCACTAGTACCTGAGCTCACCTGGTCCCGGCCACCTCGTTAGAACAGCACCCAAATCTCCGAACTTGTAGTTTGGTTTTTGTGAAAAACAGAATGTGATCCTCTGGGCAGTTCACAAACTGAAATATCAACATTAAGTTACTAATCTTGCCTTAAATGAAACAAAATAATGGCCCATCATGCTGTCCTCCCCAAGCTTCAATCTCTAACGTCTCCTTAGCAATAGAGTGATCTGTTCTCACTGGCAAATCCGCAACCACCCTGGCACACAGCAGTGAGCGTGGTTCAGCACCTTGTGGCTTCTGAAACAGACCAGGGCTTAGCCTGAGGCAGCTGGAGTCCTTAGGGACTTCAGAGCCCTGACTAGCTAACATGTCTTTCGTTTTGCCACAGAACTGCTCTTCTCGTCCAGGACCTTTCATTGCTCTCGAAACTCCACGCAGTTAACCGCTGATCTCCCCTCTGCCCTCCCCCATCAGCCTCTTTATTCTTCTTGCTCCTTCCTCTGAGCTTTCCAGCAGCAGCCCCATCCTAAAATAGCTCCCCCACTTCATCCTGCCTGCTCTTTCATCTGCAGTGCTTTCCCTTTTTTCCTTTCATTTCTAGGTGTCTTTGGAATATGAAGGGGAAATCTCACTTCAGCAAACTTAATAATGAAAGTCATGATGCATATCACAAGAGTGGTGAATATTTATTGAGCATTTACTCTGTTCCAGAGATTGAGCTAAGATAGATGATAAATAGATGTCCAGCAAGCATGATCTCAGAATAAAACCATCTTCTGTTTGGCAAGCTATTTTTGTCTCAAAACATGAATGGTCTCTGGAAACAGACTATGATTGGTTTCACCACTGTCCACTCTCTACGATGACAATAATCGATTGTGTTATCATACGACTGCCTTCAAGTAGCCCTTAATTGTGTGACAGCCACACTTTAGGACAAACCATCTGACTGTATGATGCTTGCACTGTAGCCAGAAATGCAAGGATGGATGACCATCCCCTCCCACCAGGGGGGAGCCATGAGACAGAATTGTCTCAGTTTTATTCTTGTGCCACCAAAACTCAAATTTCAACATCTCTCACCAGAACCACGTCACTCCTGCTTGAAATGCTACCTCAGTTTGCAGCTGTACAACATAACAACCCAACGGCCACAGTCTTAAGAATTTGGAAGAGAAATGAGAGTGAAGATGAGCTTTGAAAATCTCTCACTTCTACCTACAAAATTCTTATCAAATGCAACTGCCTGGGTTGGGGACTTTGATAATATCTTCCTCCCAAGGAAATTCCACTGAAACTAAAGATCTAAGTAATTCATGGAGCTTGTGACACTATATAGTCCACGCACCTCATTGTCCACTTGTCTAAATGACTCAGTTGCTGAATATTTATCTTATTCATTCTATTAGGATAGCATCTGAACCCATCCTCCCCTCCTCAAATCTTTCCCCCCTCTAAATGGTTTGTCTTCTGCACAGTGGTATTTTCAATAAAAATCCTTGAATAGAATTAGTAAACAGATATATCCTTTACCTATTTTGCCGGCTGATAGGTGTTTGAGAAATATGTTTTTGACAAATAAATTAATTAGTGGTCAAGAAAAGCACATTAAGACACGAAGCGTATTGTTACCCATCAATATACATGTTTTGGTTTTATTATGATTAATCATTATTATTAAATACTATTAATGATTCTTCCCACTGGTTGGTAAGTTAACATCCATATATTCTTGACGAGAGAACTTGACAATACAGTCTTTCAAAAAGTCTTCAGACCCTTTCATTCCTAGCAATTAATTGACCTTAAGAAAATAGCCTGAATAAAGGACACAGAAAAAGGTTTTTTGTAGATGATGTCTCCCAAACTTGAAAGTACATGGAGTCTAGCAATAATGAAACAGGAGGTAATGGTGGCACAGCCACTCAATGAAGTAGTATGTAGTTATCAAAAATGATTATTAAGTTTGTATACTAACAGGTGCAAAAAGTAACAGAGCATGCACACTGTGATGAGTACCCATGCCCAATATTCCGAGACACATGCAGAAAAGTGCTAACAAGGGGAACTGGAATTGAATTCTGGATTCCCCATTTATAAATTGTATAAATTTAGGTGGGTTAATCTCTGTGGCCCAATTGCCTCACATTAATTATAATGTGATGAGAAAGATAATAATAACAAAGTACCTGCTGTCTTAGGAGTGCTGTGGGGAGGTGAACCAGTGCTGTGGCTGACGGGATAAGCAGCGAACAGATACACTTACTATAATGATTACTGTAAGGGTGATGGACCTGTGGTGCTCTGTCTTTGTTTTCTAAATCCTCAGTGACGTGCTAATAGTACACACATCAGGATGGTGATCTCTTTATCTTTCTCCTCTCTCCTCTGGGAGAAATGCCTGGATCTGGATTACTTCAGCCATGGTGCTTTTGTCCTCTTCCTAGAAATTCCTATAGTGCTTCCTGCTTGAACACTATTGCTTGGCAGTGTTTTTATGCTGCCTGGAGTTTGTCATTATATTTTATATGGACATAATGATCCCCGACTACCCCAGACATGGCTTTCAGGAATAGGCATTTTGGGGCCCTCCTCATGGACCCTTTGGCACAGATCCACATATGCCACAACTAGTTAATTTGATTTTTAAAATATGTTGATTTGGGGCACCTGGATGGCTCAGTGGTTGAGCGTCTGCCTTTGGCTCAGGTCGTGATCCTGGGATCCTGGGATGGAGTCCCACATCAGCCTCCCAGAGGGGAGCCTGCTTCTCCCCCTGCCTATGTCTCTGCCTCTCTGTGTGTGTCTCTCATTAATAAATAAAATCTTAAAAAATAAAATATTTTGAAATGGCAGTCATACAGATAGAAGCATGCAGAATGCCCACAATTTCAATGTCAGCTGTTTTTCCATTTCTTCCTTAATCATATTTTATTTCCATAGTCACACAGGAGCTAAAGAAACAACTAAATCCTGGATGGTTTTCCTTGATTTGTATTTCACATCCACTTGGTTTTACAACTCAGGAGAACCTGAAGTTTGTCTTGTTTCTGAGATTAACTAATTCTGTATCTTTCTCACACAGAAATAAATGTAATGAGGCCAGTGGTAATTAATTCCTAGAAAAAAAAAAAGAATGTACCCACTGGAAAGCCAGAAGATAAGCCATCCATGACTTCTAGGGAAGAACCCTTTGGAAGGCAGGATTCAAATGATGCTCCCCATCCAAAGGTAAGTATTTCTGCTTAAAGTTTTTTTGTGTCCATATTTCCCTAGGGCAGGAGCCCTGCAAGCAAATATCTTTAACTGTGCCAGCTCCTTTTTTGTTTTCCACAATTAGCTTATCTCCAATCATATAAACATGAACACATTATGACAGTCTTTGGAGGTTATGGAGGTAAAACAGGAAAATAAAGGTTACTTTAACTTTGAGAGTTGTTTTGAGGACAAAGCCAGATTAAAGCTTACATAGATATACAAAATAATTGACGAATGCTATTGTCTGCTTTCCTTAAAGGATTTTATTAGAAAGAACATATTAATTATAATGGAAGCAAACTTGGACTCTGTGGGTTTCTAAATAAAAAAAATTCCTTTGTAGCATCACGGCAGGATTTCCCACCATTTTTCTCTTTCTGATGAAATTAACTCCCCATGGTTGGTCAGCAGGATAATCTAATTTTAGCCAATCAGCTTGGGAGCTGCTGTTGACCTCACAAAGGGAGAAAAACGTATCTGCAGTCATAGCAACCACCCGCTCAGCTCTGATCATCTCTGGACCCTTCCGCCTAATGACAGACACCGGCTTGCTTCTTAGATGATTAATCTTTTCCCCTGTGAACCTCCTTGAATACATTAGCCAAACAAGTCTGATAAATTTGTTTATCCCAAGACAATCATTAGAAAATTACCTGCAAAAGTAATTCTCACTAGAGCAGTTTGTGAATGGAAAGCCATATGGCAGATGAGAACAGAAATAAGCAATAAAATCTCTTGCTGTATGTCGCAACAGGTCAGGAAAGTTTTTCCCCTTTAAACTTTATCATTTTACATTGAACCATAAAAGCACAGCAGCCTAGAGCCTATTTTACATGAGCAAAAGAGCCTTTTAGCCAGTCACTAGTTATTCTTCCAACACGGTACCTACTATGTTTTAGGTTCTGGAGAGGCTCCACTGAATATGAGCTATCTCTGTCTTCCTCAGTCCCACAGCACAGTGAGAGGAGACACATGTAAATAGATAATTACAGTACACCATAAGGGCTGTAACAGACAACACACAGAGCTCTGAGAGCATTGAAAAGGAGGGGATAACTGTCTATTTTTCCAGAGTCAACAAAGAGTGTCATGGCTATGACATTCAAATTAAGCAAAAAGAATGAGCAGGATTTTTCCAAAATGGAACAGTATTCTAGGCAAAGAGACGAGCATTGGAAAGACATGAACTTAATGGACCACTGTGATAAACTCCTGGGCAGCAGAATGTCTGGAGCAGCGGGATATTTGCCACATCTTCTTCCAGGAAGTGAGACTGGTAGTGTGAGTTGAGACAAGATTGACAGTATTTTGTAGAATAACATGAACACATTTTTAGGGCCTCAAGAAGGCAAGACAATGAGCTGGATGGGTAGTGCCAATCTGGAAACTCTTTCTGAGATTGAATCAAGAGAATGTAATTGTTAGTTGTATCCTTGGTGACGCTCCTCATTTGTGAAAAGAATGAGAAGAGAGTAAGCATTTGTTGCAGCCATACAGCTAATATGGGCTATTTCCATACGCAGTCACTGGATCCACTACTAAAGGGTCAGTTTGATGAGTGGGAGGGAGGGCAAGGTCTCCATTTGGTTGAGAGGTTTAAAATGAGGGCATGTATTTAAAGCAGCTGATGAGACAACAGTGTGGTCACAAATGTGGGCATAGCCTAACTGACCCTACCTTACAAACCAACATTCAACAAACCTCACCCAAATCACTGGTCAGGCAGCAGAGGGCTGGACAGCAGCCACGGCAGCCTGAGTTCAGATGTGGATGCAGGCCATGCCAGGACAACCAGGCCTGTGCCAGAGGTTCCCAGAGCCACTCTGGTTCCATTAAGACAGCTTCAGAAACACAGACTGGAATGAAAGATATCATGGAGCTGGACCCATCACTGACAACATTCTCCAAAACTATTCAGGAACCCCGGCAGAAAACGTGCTCTGAGCCCAGACCAAGACCCTGGACTAGAGGATTTCTGTCCACAGGTCTGGCTAAGGATTCTTGTTCTGGTCTCTGATTCTCTTGTGTCTACTAAGAGGAGTGTCGCTCACCAAACTCTCTCCACAAGAGCTTCAGAAAGACGTCAATCACTAAGCTAAGGAGTCGGTATTTTCTGTAGAATTTTCCAATAATCGGTGGTGAGCATGTCATTAAGTTTTTCAACATAAACTTTTTAAAAACAAAAATTACACATCAAGTGCCCTCAAATCCTACGTCTCTGTCATAGCAAATATGCAACAAGTTGGATATAAATCATTGTCCTGGGGCAAGTGCTGACTAAGCACTCACCCAGGATGAGGCGTGTGCCAAGCCGTCTATACACCGAGTCATTTACTCCTTACGCAGACCCCATACAATAGGAGTTCTGTGGGTGTCTCCTGGTTTTTATGTGGAAAAGGGGTTGGAAGTGTATATCTTAAGAAAAAAATATCTTATAAATGCAATTACAGTTTTAGATAGTCTCTTCTTATAAACGGAATAAAAACGTTGTTGGTTCAAGATTTTAAAGAGGACATTGCCTTGTAGCTATTATTTAAAAATATACGTGTACTTATATGTAATTATATATATGGACTGAGCACCTGTATGCCAGGCTCTGGAATCCAGGGAGAAGCCAGTGATATGATGGGGGAGATGCAGACAACTAAGTATGCGATGGGGTGATACGTGCCTCAAGAGTGGGCTGTGCAGAGTGCACAGGAGGACAGAGGAGGGAGAAACCAGCCCCTGAGTGCCTTGTTTGAGCAAGAACTGCCTTTCACTGAGCGTCAGGCTCCACATTTGAGACTTGACAAACAGTACTTCATTTACACCACATGCCCACCTCGCGAGGCGCTGTTTTCCCCTGACATTTTGTAGCTGAGAAGATGGACCTCGGAGGTTGGGGAGCTTATCCAAAGTCCCATGATCATTAGATTATAGCTTTAGAATTTGAGCCTTAGTCTGTATGATTCCAAGGTTTGTAAATCACAAAAATACACCATATGCCCATCTCACGAGCTCGAGTTCTTTACTCCTGGATGATCAGCTTGCATTCAGAAACAAGCTCCCACATTCACGTGGGAAGGGCTGTTCCCTAGATTTGCTTCACCTCTTCCTCAGTTTCCTTGTCACCTTTATTCTCCCAGAAGCAGATCCAGAGACAGCATTTAACAGAGAGCCAAGGCACAGAATGCTGCTTCATGAAAGGATCTGTGTGCATCTCTTCAGACCCTGGAGATTTGGTGGAGACACTATTCTCATTCTCTCTCTCTCTCTCTCTCTCTCTCTCTTTCTCTAATGTCCATAGTCTACCTTCTTACAAAGGGGTTCTCAACAAATAATAATAGGTCCTCTGTTCCTTTTCCCCCTCTGAAACCCACATGATTAGAACTATTGGCCTTAACCCTAACTCTGTAAATGTAATGCAGTGTGTTTAAAACCCAAAGAGAGAAGACACCAGAAAGGCCCTACGTGAGGATAAAGGGCCTCATCATTTAACCCAGGATTGCTGCACACTCTGAGGAACGTAAGGCCAAAAATGCTGGACCTTTCATACAAACAGCTTCCATTTATTTTCTTGCTGTAGCCCAGAGGGAAATGACCTCTAGGACCAATCTATCTAGGCCGAAAGCCTGAGTGTCTCATGGCAGACATATATCCCCACCTTCTTGTTCATGCAAAAGTCTCTACGGGGACAATCACAAGGCATGGGACACCCTGTGGGAAGGCAGATGTTTCAGGGGAACAGAGCCAGCAGAATGAGGCTATTTTGGTCCTAAGGCAGAGTCCAACTGAATTAAACAAAGAGTCCTACCAGCGGTCGGGAGTACCTGGACAGAGTTCTGATCCCCTGGGGCAAGATGATTGGCTGAGTCTCTGGCAAGCATGCCGAGGTCCAGAAGGGGTGACTATTTCCAGCATAGTGAACTAGAGAAAAGCTGAGAAGCCAGAATAGAAACCCAGACAGATCACACACTGTAATTCTAGAACAATCTACAATCTGCTGTTTTCTTAGCTTCCAAGATTTCTTCTAAATCATGTTGTATACCAGTGACAGAAGAATTATTTCACACCCCTGCTCAAGAACCTACTATAGCTCCCTGTTGCCTCCTATTACTGTGGTGATTGTACATCCTCATTTGCTAGAGGGCCCTGGTTTACACTTGTTATCCTCGTGTAATTACTCATGGCATCTCCTACCCCCCTTAACAGTGTTCCAATTTGAATAATCAATTATGTAGTGTCTATCTTTTACCTGCTTCACACTCCTCTGCCCACTTTACCATCTCCCTTTATGCTTTGTTGCCTTCAAATCATTTTGTGTTGATACTGGCTCATTTAAGGGATTAGATTGGATCCACCATTATAACTTGCTTTCCCTTCAACACTGAGTAAACCTATTGACTGCCCTGACTGTGCTGAGCCATGGAAGTTACACATTCAGTAAGGCCCCCGTTCCAGCATGCACAAACCTTTTTGTGTAGCTAACTCTAAAGTCAAACACAAGTGTGTTGGAATCCTGACTGTGCTGTGCGACTTACAAGCTGTGTGATCATGAGCAGATAATCTACTCTCTCTGGACCAGAATTCCCTCACCTATGAAGACAGGTATAATCACAGAGCCTAACTTAGAGGGTTAGTCATAAGCTTTAGGCGAGAAGATGCGGGTGAAGTGCTTAACATGTACCTGCTGGCCGATGGTGGAGGCGCTCACCAGGGCTCCGCCGCCCGCTCAGCATGCTGCCTGACAGCTCCTCCACATAGTGTCCGCACTTACAGCAGTGCTACACTGCTTGCATGGAACATAATTTTGAGGCATATCTGAACAGTTTTGTCTTAGGTCAGATTTGATTTATCCCGGGAGCACTGTCGGCAGGGACGGAGTAAAGGATGAAGGAGAGAGTATATGGAGAAGCAAACCAAGAATGCAAGCTCAGCTCCAGATGAACTTCATTCGGATCCCATGGAGAAGCTGTGGAGCACATAGCACATCACAGAGTAGGTTCCAGCTTGAGCAAGGGGGCTGGCCTTTTGTACCTCACGCATAATGGTCATTAGCCAAGGTCTGGAGGGGTGTATCCTCCCGGGGAATGAATGCAGCTGAGGGATGCAGCTGGCAAAGTGGATGCCACTGTGGGCACCAGCAGCATCCATGGATTTGTGATTCCCACGCCGACCCCTGCACGCCTCACTATGCCTAGACGACCTCAGGAAGACTTTGCAGGCTTGTGCATTTAATACGTGTGACTGCAGGCGAGTCACTTAATTTCTCTAAGACTCAGTTCCTTTATCTGCAAAATGAGGCTGGTAATACTTAATATTGGAGGTTATTCTCAGGATTTAGAAATAACACATTCCTAATCCTGACACTAAATGGGATGGAACTGCACATCTTTTTCTCACAGCCAGATTTTTCTTTGTTCATTATGCACAGAATCTAGGCTCTTCCACTTACGTGCCTTTGCTCATGCTCTCTCTCAACACTCCCCCCTCAAAGTAGCGCCTGATCACACACATACCACACACACACACATACACACACACACCCTTCTGCTCAAATAACACCCACCCAGAGTAACCTCCAATGTATCCTCTACTTTAAATTTCCATATCTAAATCCTTCCTTTTTCCTGAGCCCCATCCACTTCCTCAAATTTACACTGTCCTCACCCTTCTCTGAAATCTCTTTTCACTTAATTCCATATAACTTAACATTTCATTTATTTCTAATTGTTTAGTATTTGTTTAGTCTCTTCCAAACAGATTTTAAATATCTACTCCTCCATCCTCATGCCAGGAGTCAGGCATCCAGGGCTAGACATCTAGTGGGGAATCAGTATATCCTTTAGGTTCAATTAAGAATATTTCTTGGGGATCCCTGGGTGGCTCAACGGTTTAGCGCCTGCCTTCGGCCCAGGGCATGATCCTGGGGTCCCGGGATCGAGTTCTGCTTCTCCCTCTGCCTGTGTCTCTGTCTCTCTCTCTCTCTCTGTCTCTCACTCTCTCTGTCTCTCTCTCGAATAAATAAATAAATAAAACATTTTTTTAAAAAAAAGAATATTTCTTGATCAGAAGAACAACGAAATACCTCAGTTGACCATTTCCATTCTCAGGATTATCAAAGCTAGCAAAATTCTTCCCTCTGATCCGGAGGTGCTTGTCTGACAACCCAGAACAATAGTGCATGTAAAATGCATGATAATGGCTTCCCCTGTAATTTAGCTTACAGATGAATCTTAGGTGAGATTTTTCTATTGGGTTCTAACAGTCTTTGAAAATTGGTGCCCTAGGAGGTGCAAAGTGGAATGCCCAACACAGCTCTGATTATCAACTGCAGCCTATGCATGCATTACCATAAGGGCAGGCCTAAGCTGCTCTCAGCATCCTGAAATCTTTGATTAAATCAAACCTTAAGTATTTAACAAGTGCGGGTGTGTCCTAATTTATGCAATAGGTATGTCTCTAAAGAGATGATTTATGCAAATTGACTTTTTTGGGGGAGAGGGGATCAAATTATAATTGAAATTCCCTTGGAGCACTCTTTGATTGGTAGCATAATGCTACTGGGAATTTTTCTTGTAAATAATTACCATTCAAATATTTAGTTAGTTTTAACATATCATTTTTGGTCTCATCATGTCAGGATATGTGTATATTTTCTCTCTCAGGCTTTTAGAGAAATCAAATTTAAAAGCCACCACAATCCAAATCTATTTTTTTGGGGCATCTTTTCCCCCAATATGAAATAGGTTATTTTACTTGTTTATTTCAAAATGCCACCTAAGGGGCTCTGGATGGCTCCATGGGTTAAGTGTCCAGCTCTCGTTTTCAGCTCAGGTCACACACAATTTCAGGGTTGTAGAATGAAGCCCCACATCAGGCTCCAAACTCAGCAGAGAATTTGCTTGGGATTCTCTCCCTCTCCCTCTCCCTCTACCTCTCCCTTCTGCACTCACACTATCTCTCTCTCTCTTTCTCTCTTTTTCAATAAGTAAATCTTCAAAAACATAAAGTAAAATACCACCAATTTTTATGTCAAAATCTCCACTTTAAAAGTCAGGAAATAAAAACTCAGATTAAATATCCAGGGTTACACAGTATATCAGTTTACTAGGGCTGCCATCACCAAGTCCTATAGGCTGGGTGGCTTAAACTACAGAAATTTATTTTTTCACAGTTCTGGAGTCTAGAATCTGAGATCAAGTTGTTCTCAGGCTTGGTCTCTTCTGAGGCCTCTCTCTGTCTTCTAGATGGCATCCCCCACCCCCACCCCCGTGTCTTCATAGGGTCTTCCCTCTGTACCTAGAGGTACACTAATCTCTTCTTCTAGAGAATCAGTCATATTGGATTAAGGTCCATTCCTAATGACCTAATTTAACCTTAAATACCTCTTTAAAGGCTCAATCTCCAAATTCAGTCACACCTTGAGGGTACTGGGGATTAGTACTACAATTTTAGAATATATAGTTCAGCCCATGCCTCACAGCTAATGAGTGAAGTGCTCAGTCAGATTGGAACCCAGCAACTCAAAGCTCTAAACCAAGGCTCTCTCACACTGTACTTTATGTGTTTATTCCTTGCTATGTGTTGTTTGTGGAATTATTTTAAGAGTAAGGTATCAAGTAAATATGAGGTTTCATTTACATTCCTGTGTTCCATCTACCACATTTCTGCTCAGCTACAATACCTGAAAACAAAACAAAACCAAAAAACCTTGCCTTCTGCAAAATTGCACATGAAAAATAGCAGACTTTATGGGGAAAAATAAGGTTAGGCAGATCTCTCAGGAACTGTAGATCTTTGTAATAGAGCACTAATAAAAACATTAACTCCTTAAAAGAATCATGAGTAGTTAAATCTCTATTAGCATTAGCACCTCACCTCAAATCAGTCTCCAACATTTGCAGCCTTAAACCCCAGAGCTTGGATGTCCTCTTCCATTAAGATGTATGTATCAAATAATATTTGCTTCTAAAACAGGCCACTTTCATCAAAATTAAAAAATTTGATCCTGAGCACAGTCTTCATAAAGATGGTGCTCATCTTCTAAATATTGTCTAGAAGTACCCTATTCCTGGGCACCAGTGAGCCACAGAGGAATCCTAATCTCTGAACTCCACACATGCTTCTCTCTCCAAGAGCTGGTCTTACACACCTATAATCCTCGTGACAACTCTGCAAAGTAGGTATTTTTATCTTCACTTTTCAGCCAAGGAAACTGAGGCTATCAGAAGTTATGGGACCTCTCCAAAAACAGACACCCAACAGTGTAGAGAAGTATCAGAAGTTATGGGACCTCTCCAAAAACAGACACCCAACAGTGTAGAACAACATTACTTATTCAAAAGCCTTTACCTGTTCCACATTTCACAGGTAAGCTGACCTATTGGATGTAGGTCCAACCGTTCGACCAGCCACCAATTTTAGTTAACTGCAATAATCTTCACCATTCTCACTACTTTGCTCCAAAAAGTGAACAGTCTCATCAAAATATGCTTTCTGACCATTGTGAAGTGGGATGACTTTACTTCTCAGGAGATAGGAAAACAGCAACTGAGATGGTCCATCAATCTTTCACACAAACTGTTGCTGTGCCAGCCTCCCAAAGCCTCCTAGAGGCTTTGATTTTTTTTTAACCTAAATCCAGAACTTTATAGTAATCTCTGTTAATTTTCATCATGTTAGTTTAAACCCATTATTCCAGGAATTGGTTATCTTTTTACACTTGTCATTGTATGAACTTTCCCTCACAATCTGGACTTCTCTGCAAATGTGATGAATATTATATATGCCCTCATTTAAGTCATTAATAGACACTGAACAGAACAAGATCAAGGTTAAGACCCTTTCCTCTTCTAAAGAGTCTCTCTCCGTGGTCGCAGAGGCATGCTGTTAATCCAACCAAGTCTTCTGCCATCCAGATTTTTAATGAGAGACTGTATCATCTTGCTGAGAATAAGATAACAGCTTGTCAATGCATTTGGTTCTGACAATTAATAACTGCTTTTCTTTTAGGTACTTAGAAATCATTAGATTTATCATTTGTTTTCAATTATTGCCCAGGATCAGCATTATAATTTCGTAGTCCAACAGTTTCTCCTCTCGTTAACAGCAATAGAATGTGCTCATTTCCTGTCTCCTGGACCCACTCATGTTGTGGGCAACATCTCCTTAAGTTTTGTCAGCAGTGGGTTGGTGGTCACGTCTGTAGACTTAGTAAACATCCTGCATACGTTACTCAAAAATTGAGGCATGAATCTATTTAAAGACATGGACTTATTTAAATTTCTTATTCTATCCTAGTCAAATGTGTCCTGTCTAGAGTACTTACCCTACATTTTAGCGTCTGGACATTATGTTCTTCAATAAAGAAATGCATTGATTTTGTCTGTCTCCTTTCCACCTTCTAGCAATATTACAGTTGAACTTCTAACAACCTAGGGGTTTTTAGGAGTGCCAACACTGCCCCCCAGCCCCACATAGTCAAAAGTCCACATGTAACATTTGATGTCCATAACTACTATTAGGCTACTGTTGACCAGAAGCCTTACCAGTAGCATAAAGAATCAATTAACAAATATTTTGTATCTTATATGTATTATATACTGTATTCTTACAATAATGTAAGCTAGAGAAAAAGTGTTATTAAGAATACTGTAAGGAAGATAAAATATTTTTACAGCACTGTACATTTAAAAATCTGTATAGAAGTGGACCTACACAGTTCAAATCCATGTTGTTCAAAGGTCAACCATATTCACCATTCCCAAGTTGCACATCTTTTTTTTCTTGCTCTGAATGTTCTGTTTGGGGTCTTGGGTATTTCATGAGGCTTAATACATTTTATATTTTTAATTTTATTTTATTTTATTTTATTTTATTTTATTTTATTTTTTAAGATTTTATTTATTTATTTGACGGAGAAAGAGCACAAACAGGGAGAGCAGGAGAGGGAGAAGCAGGCTCCCCATTAAGCAGGGCTTGATCCCAGGGCCCAGGATCATAACTTGAGCCAAAGGCAGACACTTCATCAACTAAACCACCCAGGTGCCCCTATTTTATTTAATTTTATTCTTAAAGAGAAAGAGAGAGTGTATGATTGGTTGGGGGGAGGCAGAGGAAGAGGGAGAGAGAGAATCCTTAACAGGCTCCATGCCCAGTGAAGAGCCCAATGCAGGGCTTGATCTCATGACTTTGAGAGTGTGACCTGAGCCAAAATCAAGACTCAGACACTTAACTGACTGAACCACCCAGGTATCTCAATGCATTTTAAAATTAACCCTTCTTATACCCTCCAAACAAGACTGTCCCTTTTCCACTAATCCTCATTAACGTGGCCATTCTTCCATAGCTCCTTACAATCTGAGCTCATTGAAGAACTCCTTGGGCAATCACATTTCTCTCTTTTGACATCTCTCCTAATATTTTGAGTGACTTCTTCAAGATTTTTGAACAAGATTTTTTGTGTTTTTGTCTCAAATCACTTTAAATATGAAAGATATATTTGCTTCACAGGTTTATGGATGTTTGGGAAATATTATAACATATATCTTGGAATTTGCATGTTTTCCTAATTTACATAACAGCTTAATATTTTGAAGAGCTTACAAGGCTTCAATAACTAAACTTGGATCTTAGTGTTATTGTTTTCATGTTGCTACCACATTGCTTTAATTATGAGACTCCTATAATCAATCTATGAAATATATAATTCTTTGTGGGGTTTTTTAAAAGAATTATTTATTTATTTAGAGACAGAGAGAGTGAGAGAGTGAACATGAGCAGAGAGAGGGGTAGAGGGAAAAAGAGAGAATTCTCGAGTAGACTCCCTAAAGAGCATGGAACCCCATGTGGGGCTCCATCCCAGGACCCTGAGATTAAGACCTGAGCTGAACCCAACAGTTGGACACTAAACAAACTGAGCCACCCAGGCAGCCCATCATTATTTTTAAATTAGTAAACTAAGACACTAACTTGATCATATTTACATAAAGGTAGAGTAATCAATTCAATTAAAAATTTTATAGTATTTTAATGGACACTATACTGGTTAAATATTAAATTAGTAGTTTCAGTCTCATTTTCAGTTCAACAAAATGTTTAAAACTCCTTAAAAAATCTGGGAACTTGGCAAAAGCCAAAACATATTTTGTCAATATATCTATCTTAATTTTTAAACCCATGTGAACCCTAGAATAACTTCATTCATCTGCTTTTTATTAATTTATCCCGAACTCATCAAAATATAACATTGAAAGAACTACTTGATGTCTCCAGAATTTAAATTTTTAAGTAGTCTTCTTGGAATTATAGTAAGTAGGAATCAACCCCCAAACATCCAAAATTTATTTCAAAATGTATAATTTTATAGATGAAAACTTAATTAAACTTACTTAGAGACACTTGACGAGGTTGTAAGAGCTTATGGATAAACAATGGGTTCTGCAGCTCTTTACTCTGGAAGGCTAAAGCATTATTTGCTAAGAGAAGTGCATGTATGGGGCACTTGGATGGCTCAGTCAGTTAAGTGTCTGCCTTTGGCTCAGGTTATGATCCTAGGGTCTTGGGATGGAGCCCCACATTGGGTACCCTGCTCAGTAAGGGAGTCTGCTTATCCCTCTCTCTCTACCCCTGTTTGGGCTCTGTCACTCACTCACTCACTCACTCACTCTCTCTCTCAAATAAATAAAATGAAAAAATGAAAAAAAAAAGTGCATGCCAGTAAACAAAAGCAATCAACCCATGCCGTGCCTCTGTCCACATCTTCTCCCCATCTAGTTGACATGGATGTCATAATGCAGAAATTTTAAGCTGAGGCACAGTGACCTACAAGAATACAGCCCAACTAATGATAATGCCAAGTGGTAGGAAGAAGATACACCGGGGATTAAAACTGACTTTGGCATGAGAGATGTTCTGTTCTTGGCCATCTGTGTGTTTTCCCTCCCCAACATACTGCGTGGCCCATAATAGGCCTTCAAAAATATTCATTAAATAAATGTACTAACAGATTAAAGAATGAGTGACTCTGTGGCCCACTACTTAGTAGACTTGAGACTGCCAACAGACTTCATGCTAAAGTCAAGAATGTGTCTAGACCTCAACAAGACTAAGCTTACAGACGGGTATCATAGATGCTGGCAAGAGGTAACAAGTGTCTACTAGAAAGAAGCTAACTAGTGCTGTGTTAGTGAAAGTTTAAGAACTAACTTGCCAGGGGAAAAAAAATCCCTGATTTACAGCATTACTCAATTTTCAGAGTGTAAATATTCCCAGTGACCAAAGAGACATCACTGAGTGAAGAGTTGGGAAGAGATGCACACAGTCCATAATCCCTGATACAGTGTGAGTGGCTTCAGTGCACTAGTAAGCTACTCAGGACATCAGCAGTATCCAGTACTTACATGTACATTATGACCCCTTTTTCTTGCATGTGTGTATATATGATTTTATTCAAATAAAAAATGAGATGAAATACCTTAATCTCTGACTATACAGAAATGCAAAAATTTAAATTGACAAAGTAGTTGAATATTTATGGGCATGGGAAGATATTCTGTATCGATATTTATTGATGGGGGGGGAGATGTCAAAACAGCTAATATAGCATAGCACTCTAGTAAAAATATAAATGCATAATCAATTTGACACCCAGAACAGTTCAGAGTGAAACTGTAGGGTATCAAAGAAA
Organism: Canis aureus; assembly: GCF_053574225.1. Lineage (NCBI taxonomy): Eukaryota > Metazoa > Chordata > Mammalia > Carnivora > Canidae > Canis > Canis aureus. The sequence goes on along the minus strand of NC_135641.1, from coordinate 19,656,867 downwards.
GAGTTCAAGTATCAAAAATAATCAGGGAAAATAGAGATCTTAGTGATGAAGGACTATATGGACTTCTCATCGGTAGCAAAAGAGACCAGAAAATCATTGAATAGTGCCTTCAAAGTGTTGGAAAAAAATACTGCTAACCTAGAATCCTATAACCAACTAAACTGTCATTGAGAAATGAAGGACAAGTAAGGATAAGAGAGATCATAATAGGCAGAAATCATCACTGGAAGAAATGCTAAAGGAATCCGACAGACCTGCTAAAATAAAAGACTAGATATAGAAAAAGTAGAATGCCAAAAGTGAACTAAAAGCATATAAATTGGTGCTAAAATTTTAAGAGTAACTACTAAAACTCTAAAAAGAGATTCTAAAACTTTTAACCCTTTAAAGAATTTTTAAAATGTAATTGACCTAAAAGAAGCAAGAAAAAAGAAAATAGAAAAAAAGCATCCAAAGCATAGTAAATAGGATATACAAGTAATAAAAATAAATTTAAGTGTAATTAAATGTTATTAATGTAATTAAATAAATGTAATTAAATAAGTTATAAATGTAATTAAATGAAATTCATCAGTTAAAACACAGAGGTTGTTGAGTTGGGAAAAAAAATCCAGCTGTATACTACTTACAAGAGACACATCTAAAACAAACGGACCTCAAAAAAAAAAAACTAGTAAATAAATAAAACAAATTGATATTGGGAAGGATTTTTAAATACATCCTCACTTAATATTGAGGTTGAAGTTGCTAAAGTCTTGCCATGTCAGACACTGACATTCTAAGTAACCACTGTTAAAAACTTGATCAGAGAGATGCCTGGGTAGCTCAGCGGTTGAGCGTCTGCCTCTCACTCAGGGCATGATCCCGGGTACGGAATTGAGTCCCGCATAGAGCTCCCTGCAAGGAGCCTGCTTCTCCCTCTGTCTATGTCTCTGTCTCTCTCTGTGTGTGTTTCTCATGAATAGATAAATAAGTCTTTAAAAAGAAAAAAACTTGATCAAGGCTGCCTTTAATGCAATATATGTGGTACTTTTACATACTTGTGCATATACATGTGCACATATATATGTGTATGTATGTACGTATATATATACCTATATACACTGTGTATAAGTGTGATTTCCAAGTCTCCTTGGCATTAGAGCTTTTTGCCTTCTAAAAGGACTTTTTCTTTTTTAATTTATTTATTCATAAGAGACACACACACACAGAGGCAGAGACATAGACAGAGGGAGAAGGAGAAGCAGGCTCCTCACAAGGAGCCTGATGCGGGACTCGATCCGGGATCCCGGGATCACAACCTGAGCCGAAGGCAGATGCCCAACTGCTGAGCCACCCAGGTGTCCCTCTAAAAGGATATCTAGGCCATGTTCTAAATATCCTGATCAGAATCTTTCCATCAAATAAGCTAAGTACAGTTTTATGATCCAGAAGAAAGTGTGCACACACATAAAGACAGCCAGCCAACAGCCATAGAATGTTCCCACTGTAAAGACTTGAATGATCCCCTAGAAGACGTTCTTTGAAGGTCTCAGACCCTTTGGAGACTGAATAGTTATGAACCCAGGAAAAAAAAATAATGTCCTAAACAAAATTATGCATGCTATTTGTGGGAATTATGGGGGATTTGGGCATCCCCCAAAAGTGAATCCTGGAAACATGCTAAAAGCCATAAATGGACCCCAGTTCACGAACGTACATTGACAAGATAAACAAAAAGAGTTACTAGGAAAAAAAGGCATTAAGGATGCCCAAGGCTGCCTGCCCAGGTTTTGGCAGAAGCAGAACAGAGTCAGGGCCCGGGTCCCTCAACCCCCCATGCAATGTTCCATCCACCAATGCTCAATTTATATTTCCCTACACTCCTGGTGCCATTCCTTGAAAGAACATTTCTAACATAAATGGAGGAAATCTGACAAAAATGTCAGGTAACATCTCCTTCTATTCCTTCTATCTTCAGAGCTATTTTAAATGAAATTCTTAAGCCAAATGATTAGTTAACTATTTGTTCAATGAATACAGAAGGGCCATGTGGCCCAAATTATGACGACAGAATCATCGTAATGTAAGCTATGTTTAGCGAGGCCTTCTTGAAGATACATCATGCTTTAAAAATCAGGCATGCACATAAAGAGAAAACATGGAACAACCAGGGTTAAGGCAGGTTAGTCTCTTAAAAATGTATCCTTTCTAATAAGGGGCTCCCCAGGTTTTAGAATGTTACTTGTCTCTTGAAAGCACCTTGGGTAATAACAGAAAAATCTACTTTAGAATTATAAATCATTATTAATAATTACATATATATTTTTAACTGAGTGGAGATGGAAATGGTCTTTTACTAATTCCACAAAACTAGTCATGTCTTTTAAAAGACATGTTTTAATAACTAGTCAAGAGTTTTTAAAATAAGGACTAGGATTGAGCACCATGGTCAGGAGACAGAAACAAGAAAATCTTTGACTTCAAAAACTGCATTCAATTTCTTTCTTACCCTGCCTCAAAGCTAAGTTTTCTATACTTCACTTTCATTTTTGAGAAACGTAGTTGTTTGAGGGGCACCTGGGTGCCTCCGTCAGTTAAGCATCCAACTATTGATTTTGGCTCAGGTCGTGATCTCAGGGTCCTGGGATCAAGCCCCACATCAGTCTCCAGGCTCACCAGGGAATCTGTTTAAGGATTCTCTCTCCCTTACCTCTGCCCCTATCCCTTCTTGCACCCTCTCTCTTCTTCTTTCTCTCTCTCAAATAAATAATAAATCATAAAAAAAAGAAATGCAACCCAAACTTTTTATAAGTGAGGTTAAGTATGGTTAAACAGGTTAAACAGGTGAGGTTAAGTAAGGTTAAAACATAATAATTTTATGTTTTAGCTATTAAAGTATCCTCTCATTCAGTGGAATGTGTTAAAGATGGAGGAATAAAATAAAATTTATGTTCCCCCATAAATATGAAGGACACTGTCTTGAGTCACTGCCTATGGGTTTTATTAACACTGACATCTGGTACTGAAAGTCTATCCCATTGTCAAAAAAGAGACAATACATTTGGGAATTTTATGATTGACTGGATCCAGAAACAAATTCAAATTTTAATATTGTTACTCCCAAATGAATTTCTGAACTTTCCATACTGGATGAGTGATTCAGAGACATGCAAGGTTGATTTAAATAGTGTGCATGGTAGGACCTGTGAAAGAAGAGGAATAGAAAGTTAACCCTCCCCCACCAAATTGTAAACTCTAGGAGGACAGGCTCCTTTAACTTCTTCATAGCCATGTCCCTTGTGCTTAGCACGAAGTCTAAGAACATATTTACTGAACCAATGAACTAATGTATAAATTTTCCTGTATACTTATATTTTTTATTTGAAACATCTAGACTTTAGCATCTGGAAGAATTTATTTAAAGCTCTTGAAAAAAAAAAAAAAAAGCAGTCCCTAACCCTGTAATTTTGTGTAAGCACAGAGAGGAAAAGAGGGAAAAGGGGACTACACATCAAAATATGGTCCAAAGATCCAATTCAATGGGTAGTGAATATCTACTTATAAAATTATCTGCCTCATAATGTTTGGTTTCAAAATATGCAAGTGAGAGTTCTCAGGATCACCTGGGCAGTATCTACTAGTCAAGTCCTGACAGGACCAAGAATAGTATGACAGAGTCATGAACACAAAGCGAATCTGATACATTGGAAGGTCATGCCAGTCAATCGCTTCTATTTCTGTCTTTGTCCACCTTTCAAACCTTTTGCCAACCCCTGCTACTCACCCCGTCATTCATTATTACACCTAAAATGTCACACCTTGCTTGGCTTTTGGTCTCTACATTTCTCCTTCCACCCCACCTAGAACCTTTTGATCCCCACATGTAGGCTTGCCTTCCTCTTCCTGTTTTCAGTATCTTAGCCGTGAGACATTCCAGCTTTCTTGTCAGTGCTCTGTCTACAAGCCAAGAGCAAATTTGGATTGAATTTTAAGACCATACAGCAGTTTTCTCATCTCTATCTCTTGGGCAAAGTCATGAATGACATGTAAACATGTACACATAGGCATACGCATGAGCATACATGTTAACACATACACATACATACACAGAGACATACACATACATCTTGTATAACCAATAATGGAAGCATTTCCCTAGTAGCTAATATCTAAAAAACTTATAGGACTGTCTTTTATAGTACAGCACTGTGATGAATATTATGCATATTGGCAAACCCTCTACATTGCATGACAATGTGTTTTGTGGTATAGCAAAGATTAATCATTTCTGAACAGTTTTAATGGCCAATGGATTTGAACCAAGTGGAATTTGTTGGAGCTCCTGCCTAAAGGATGCTTACTGGCTAACTCCATCTAAACACTGGCTTGGTGACCAAATGTCCATTGGTTCCTGAGAACTGAGGTTTCTCTTCTCAATGACACCTGAATGGGGTCTTTAACTGATGCTAATAAAATGGTCATCATTGGAAAAAATGGGGGGAAAAAACCTTGTAGAATCAACTTAAATTATCTTGTTTATCTGTGTATCTATTTTTTATGCACTCATCCATGATATATACATAAAGTTTTAGAGCTGCCTGGCACCTACTAAGCATCATATAAGAATTCACTATTATAAGTAGCATGGGCAAGACTTACCATTGGGTAATGTGGCTTTGCCAAAGTCTGAGTTTTCTCCTCCTGTTGTCTGTTCTGTATCTAGTACTGTCTCTTCTTCTCTTTCCATGTTACTTGTTCTATACTGGTTTTGTCTTCTGTATTCACCACTGAAATGCTAACTGGAAAATCAAAAAGCACATAACACTCCAGGCAAATACTCGAAATTCAATCAACCAAATAAATAAATAAATAAATAAATAAATAAATAAATAAATTCAATCAACAGAACATTTTGATTTTTTAACCTTACTTATAAGAATTCGTTCACTCATTTTCTTTTCACTGCTATTAATGTTATGTACATCTCTGCATCCAGATTGAACTTATTTGACACCTTGTAGTAACACTTCACTTTTCATGAAGACTTCTCAGGACACCTTTGCAGGCTTATAAATGAGTCTCCAACTAACAGTGGGAAACTATTTACAGACTTAAGCAGGCTTAGAAAGGAAAGAAGAGATTCCCACAAAGTGATTTTCCTATCTTTCTTACTCCCAGATAATGCAACTAAAATATATAGTTTGCAATCAGCAAGAGAGAAGAGAAGAGAAAATACAGTTTTAATCATCACATATGTGCTATAAGTTGCACAACTATAAGCTATTTTGATTTATCTTTTCATCTCAATATAATAGGTTTTTAATCAATGCTTATTTTATAAATAAGTCAGTCAGTAAAGCATATTTCATTCACCAGCACATCTAATCTTATATCATCCTAATATAAATGGGGGTTTATTACCTACACCACAATTGTTTTATACTACTTCACAAATATGAAGAGAGAAACAAACATTCTAAGGTATTTACCACCTGAAACAAATACAAATCTTGCTATGTCCTTGACAGGATCGGTTAGGGATCTGAATTGGTTCAGGAGGATCACATTGGAGTCTATTCCAGTATGATTTGCTCCTACTATTAAAATCATTTTACTGAAAAAAAAATCATTTTACTGAATGCCTAAGTCAAAGAGCCTTTTCCTCCTATAGCAAGTATTATACCCAGGAAAAAATGAAGACCCCACTTTGTAAAATTTCACCATTATTTAGTTAACTACGCCTTAGATAGATACTACCCAAAGTAAATTTTATACTTTTTTTTAAGATTTTATTTATTTATTCATGAGAGACACAGAGAGAGAGAGAGAGAGGCAGAGACACAGGCAGAGAGAGAAGCAGGCTCCACGCAGAGAGCCAGATGTGGGACTCGATCCCGGCTCTCCAGGATCACGCCCTGGGCCAAAGGCGGCACTAAACTGCTGAGCCACCCCGGCTGCCCCCCAAAGTAAGTTTTATTTCCTTTCTTTTTAACTAAAACAATAGGCAAATTAGCAAGTTAAAAAAATCACAATAAGTGTTCTTTGAAAAAAAAAATGCCATAGACTATGTAGTTAATGCTTTCTGACAGCATAATCTAACCTGAAAAAATGGAAATAAAACAGTGTAGTTTATTCAATTTTAGTCATTCATTCCTTTTTTTTACACAAGTCTGTTCTTATTTCTTCAAAACTTAAAAAGAAGGCTGAGCAGATTAAGTAACAAAACGGAGCATGTTCTACCTCATATGATATAAGGACTAAACTCTCAGGAGAGTGATAAAAGTCTGGCTTTTTACCTAGAAAATTAGAGCTTGGAAACCATTTGGTCAGAGGTCACAGGCCAATGCCTTCAGGCTGAATTAGGCCCAGTGCCACAGGCCAATAGGTATGTATAAGACACCAATATTTAGAAATCATGGATTTCCTATAAAAAGTTTAGATTTCTAGTTCCTCAAAAAACAGAAACAAGCAAACCAAAAACTAGGTTGTGGGCTCCTTGGGCCTGGAGAGTCTCCCCTCTGGGTGAGAGGCCAAAGCTGAGGGAGCCTCAGTGCCCCCAGATATTCTGAGTTGCCTGCATTCCCTTTGGGCTGCTGTAGAAATAAGTAGGCCAAGCCCAACTTATCATTCTTGTCAATCCTGCAACCTGGACCAGAAACAGAGTAGAATCCAGACTCAAAAGGATATAATTCTGCCATTTTGAGTTTTTGCTTATTTATCCATTTTACAATTGGTGAGAGCACATGACAAATCTCTAATGCCAAAAGCTGTTCTCAGCATAAATGGCCACATTTTAATCAGCACAATATTCACACTGAAACAGAATTATTGTTTGGGCTGCTAGCAAACCTCAACAGGTTGTAAGTTCTTTGAGAGGAGGGAAATCTTCAACCAGGCCCTCTCTCACCATCATGCCACACCGTCACAGCCCTGTGGGGTGATGAATACCTAGGAGAAGGTGAGATGGGCTGAGTGTCTGAAGGGAAGAGTCACAGTTGGAGTAACTACTTATTACTCTGGCTTTCACATGTAAGTAAAAGACACGTCACAGCACTGCTTAAGAACATACAAAGGGGGGCACCTGGGGAGCTCAGTCAGTTAAGCATCTGACTTCGGCTCAGGTCATGATCACAGGGTCCTGGGATGGAGACCCAAGCTCCACATTGGCCCTGTGTCAGCACCCCCTACTTCCACCCCCCACCCCCCACCCTCGCTGGCTCAGCAGGGAGCCTGCTTGTCCTTCTCCCTCAGCCCCTCCTCCTGGTCCTGTTCTCTCTCTCTCACTCTCAAATAAATAAATAAAATCTTAAGAAAAAAAAAAAGAAAAAACATACAAAGGAAACTCAAACATTGAAGTCAATTCCTAAAATATTCTAATTACATTGCTATTTCACAAAATGGGCTTCAGAGGCTGAGTTACCTTAGTAACTGGCTCCATGCATTTCATAGCCTATGTTACATCAACCACCAATTTAGGAAAGAAATATTTGAACAGTAAGGAATGAAATGTTTCTTCACCATAACTGATTTTCCTTATCCTTTAAGAGGTTAAAATCACTGATACTTTTCATTTAGTGAAAAAAACGAATCCAAATTTCAGTGAACATAAATATTTTTAAGAATAAAAACCACTTAAATGTAAAACTGAAATTGCTTTGAAGTGATTCATGAAGACAGAAATAATAGTCAAAAATAAGCATTCAGAATCTGAAACAAATTCATTTTATGAAGCAAAATGCATGGAATCAAATAATTTTCCATAGCAATAAATATAATTTTCCTTAGGGAGTTTGGAAAAGTTCTGATTGATAAGCTTTGTCAGAGAAAGACTGCTTTTTGAGGTAGTAAATCGCCTACTGACATATTCTCCACAAAGCTTCAGTGTTTAATACCAAGCTGCTGGGATACAAGTACAAAGACATCAATTATCCCAAAATAGATTGGGGCAGAGTCCAGTTCACTTATTAGTCCTTTAGGCTATGTCCACAGGGGACAGAGAGAAATAAGAGATTTGGCAATCAACTGGTTAATTTGATCATTGCAGACAACTGCGTTGTATAATTTAGGTCGGAAACATACCCTGACCTGGTATTCCTAATTTGGAACATTCATCAAATTAATCAAATAATCACCAATGCTCAATTTCACTATACCCTGTAAACAGAGTCCTAGCATCAATGATCAAGTTTTCACTTACAATTATAAACAGAATGTGCCATTATCTGAGCAACTGCACCTTTTAGATGGTGTCCCATTTCCTACGTAACCCTTCCAAACCATCTTCATTCTCCCCGGCTAGCAGACTGATTCCCTCTATCCTTGTCCTTCCTGCACAGATGCTCTCGGCTCCTAGCATACAAGGAAAATGGAGCCCATCAGCTAGGAACTCCCTCAGATCCCCATTTCTCAACACATATAGGAACACTCTCTGTAGCAGCACCCTCCTTAACTCTTGTCTCAACAAGAGAGCTTTCTTTTATAAAACTGCCTTCTAGCACCTTCTCCAGATCTCATCAATACCACTTCTCAGGGACGTTGGTCCATCTTCCTTATCTTTAACCTTTCTCTTTATACTAGTTGAGTCAACTTAACATATAAACAAAGGAACCTTTGTCCAAAATTTTAAATTAGTAGAACTTCTCTGGAAAGTAATCTGACAATAGGCATCTAAGTGCCTTAAAAAGTTCAGGTCCTTTGACCAAATAAATTCCTCTTCTAGAAACCAGTTCTAGAAAAATAGTACAAAATATGGACCAAGCTTAATTTCAAAGATATTTCTGGCAGTGTCATTATGAGGAGAAATATGAAAAGAGAAACTAAATATTTAACAGCAAGAGGAAGATTTCTAAAGAGTTTCTAATGTTGGGGAAAATATCAAGTGAGAAAATTACACAAATGAAATTGACAGCTTGTCTGTAAGATGGAGCCAGTGAGTGCAAATACGTGTATACCATAGGATGAAGTGGAGCTCCCTCTGCCAGCGACGCTATTCGAGCATCAGGAGATAAGTGTCTGCTTTACTGCCCCATCCCTCAGCAACTAATGCAGTGCAGAAGGCGGACAGCTAACAAGAATTTGTTGAATGAATGAATGAATGAATGAATGCGAAGTTTTATCTCTGTCAAATAACTCCATATGGAGAAATACCCAGGGAGCAGGGAGGGAGGAGAAGGGTCTAGCCAATTAAATCTGCCAAATCCACCCCGGTAATTAATGCAGAGACAGATGCTAAAGCCAGTCCTCTGTATGTGCGAAGCAGAATCTGTCATCATTTACATGGTCCCTTCTCAACTTGGTTAAAATGCATGGAAAAGACTGGAAGGGAATGGTTAAAACTAGCAGCACTGTTTAGAGTGGTAAAATTACACATGATCTTTTGGCTTTTAATACCCTCCTCTACTGTCCTAATATTCAGTAATGAATATGTACCCTATAATTTAAAAGAAAGTTTTAAAATAAAACCCTGCATTGACTCTACATAGCCCTGTAGCTATGTGCCTCTTCTCCTTACAAGCAAGTCTCTTGGAATTATCTTCCAAATCCTCAGCCTTCCTTTGCTCACCCTGCAAGAGTCACCTCTTGACCCATCACTACACTAAAATTGGCATTGCTCTGATCACCGAAGAGCTCAGAGTTGTTCAGTCCAGTGGTTACCTCTGTCTTCATCTTGCTGAACATTTTGGGAGCAACTGACACTGCCGGCCCTTACACCATCTGCTTGAAACTCTTTTCTCCTTGGGATTCCAGGACAACATCCCTCTCTTTTATCCTTCATTTGCCACTTGCTCTTTTTCCCTCTCTCACACTCCAACTGATGGTCATATAATCCGGGATTCTCTCTATAGCCATCTTCTCACTACAGAGTACCTTTAAGTGATCTCATCACACCCTAATTTCACCCACTCTGTGTGTTTTTAACTCTCCGAACTTACTTCTCCATACTATTCCAAGCTCTGACTGATATATATGATCCACCAAATCCACCAAATCATATATAACTGTTGAATCTGTATCTCACAAATTACTAGATCTAAAAAATGAAAACCTATTCTTCTGCTTAGAACCTGGGTCTCTGCATCCAAATCAAAAATCCTTTAAGAAGCATCAATGAGTCTCCCTCAGTGCTCCAATAAATGTAAACAGTCAATAAATGATTCACCAAGTGAACTTTTTTGGGGGCATGTCCTGTTCGTTCATTTGCTCATTTAGCATCGGCTATGTTCCTATGGGTAAAGCACAAATTAAATACATCTCCACCCTCAAGGGCCCACAGCCCAGTGAGAGAACAGACAAATCAGTCATAATCAGTTCAGTGAAATGGGTGTATATAGGATGCTATAGGAATCTTTTGGCAAAGGATTCCTGAAGGACAAAGTTCTTCAATTCAGGCAGTGGTGGTAGGAATGAAGAAAAGGAAATGATGGCCCTGTAGAAATTCTGTATGATGTTGGGGAGTAGTCAGAGATGACTCTCAGGTTTATGGCTTCAGCAACTAGATAAATGGCCATAACCCCTCCCTGCCACTACCACCACCAAGTGGATCAGAGAATGTGAGAGGAAAAGCCAGTTTGGGAAGTAATAAGTAGTTGGAGCAAGGTAAGCATCAGATGCCCATGAGAAACCCCAAATTTATGCATGTTAAATGAAAAAAAAAACACAGAGTCGAACAGTGTGTAGAACATTCTACTGTTTATATTAGGAAGAGGGAAAAATAAGAACCTATATTCTTACTCATCACTAAATACAAATAAATTTGTTTGCTAATAAATGCATAAAGAATGTCTGGAAGGATAGGTAAGAAACTAAGAGCAGTGGCGGCCTGTGGAGAAATGAAAGACAAAGATGGGAAAGACACTGCTCATTCCTTGTTATGCTTTCTGAGTTTGAACCATGAATCAACTACTAATTCAAAAGATAACTTTAAGGGGAAGAGAATGGTCAAGAATCCCACAAAACAAAGACTGATGACTACAACTGGATAAGGAGGTCACTGGTGAAACTGGTGACAGCCGAGTGAGGGGAGGGATGTGTGGAGAGAGGGGCCACAGGGTCTGGAATGGGGGGATGGAGAGCCCTCTGCCGCAGGTGAAGGAGTGAATGAGGAGAAAAGAGGTGGTGGGGACAGCTGAGCAGCACTGCTGAGAGGCAAGGAGGTGATGGAGAGACTCAGAAGTTAAAAAGGCTGTCTGGTATGACTCTGGTCTCCCCCTGTCCTCGCTCTGACATTCCTATGGCCACTGTGCCCTCAGGCCTCCCCACCATCTCTCAGTGAGCCCCAGCTCCATGCTCCTTGGTACACAGGTCCTGTCACACCCCAGTGTTGCTCACTGCGCCCCCTGCCTTGCCCCACTCACCACAGAGCATCTCTCTGCCAGCCAGGGTCAAAGAGTGACATACCCAATATTCCCATTCTTCTCTTTGGACACTGGCACACTCTTCCTCTCCTGGCAAAGGTTTGGTCAGACACCATCCGCCTTCAGAACTTTTCCTGCCCACCTCCCTGATGGCTAGGGTCAGTGGCCTTGGTCCTGCATGCCAGGAACACCAGGGCCTCCTCTAATGAGCTGTTCCTCATTGGTTTAACCCCTCCACCTCATCTGAGCTCTTTCATTCTATCATTTGGCAAATATTAAATATCTACTGTGAGCCAGACACTATGCAAGGTGCTCAAAAATTTTTCTAAATGAGCAAGATCAAGATGGTTCTGCCCTGAGGATACTTAGAGTCTCAGTGAGGGAAACATAGATGAAACCAAAAATTACTACTCACAGATTCAGTAAGTGCCGGGAAAAGAAGGTACAGGGTTATCCTGTAAGCTACTTGAAGGCAGGAACATAGCGATTTTTTTAAACTGAATTTAACTTTAAAATTTTAAACATTTAATTGAAAAATTAAAATGTAATTAAGTTTTTATTATATATCTAAATAAATCTGTATTTCAGAAAATAATCCAAGGCAAACAATGATTAATGAAATATGTCTCATAGAAAGAGGAAAAACAAAGTATTCACTAGAAGAAAATCATGACTCTCACTTTTTGTCAATAGTGGCAATCCTTCTAATTGATCATTTTTCTACATAACTACATAAAATTAGCTTAAAGGTTTACTGAAGCTTGAAAGATTTTTTGGTCACATAGAAGCACCCAGGTGCTCTATTGCTTAGCAGTCACTTAAGCTTTCTTAGCTCTTTTAACTGGTTGAGTTAGATGTTGGAGGTGCATTTCCCTCACTGACCTCTGACCTTTTAAGCTGATTCTGGACATATACATTTGTCCACTTACCTGCCATGACCTTCTGCATAGACTGCTTATGATTGGTCTGGTCTTTGAGTCTCCCCCATCCTCCCTGGACTTAGGCTCTGCAGCAGGCAAAGGACTACTTTGGGGAAGTCTGTAGCACCGTCACCGCCTCCTCCCAACCCAACACCAGATTCAGACATTGCTGACACATTTTAAAACCGAGGGCAAGACCTCTGAGATTCTGCTGGTTTGTGAACAATCAGGGGCTCCTGTCCAGGCTAATAAGCTCGGTATGTTAGAACATAAAACTAATGAGACCAAGATCACAGATTTTTCCTAAACAAGTCGGTAAGCTCTGACTTTGCCTAAGGAACTAAAAAATCTTTGAAGTTTCTCTGTATCTCCTCTTTGACTTCAATCTTAGGTAAAATTGCTTTGGGAGATATAAAATGTCCCTCCAAGAGCCAGGTGACTAGAGAAAATGAGTGGGTTTTTTTTTTATTTTGAGACCTTCTAGTTGTCAAATCATGTGACTCTATTACTTATTCCTCAAAAGAATGCATTTTAAAAATAAAAAATAAAAGTGAACATGCTCACCTCAGTGCCAGGGTTAGAACTTGGAACTTAGATAACCAGGAGTTCCAATATGACTCCTTGGTCACCATTGGCTCATCTCCCACCTTCCCTCTATTTCTTCCCTCCTTTCTTGCTCCACCCACCTCCCAGGCTCCCTATTTCTTTTCACCCATGCATCTGCTGCTTTCCATAATATGAGAAGTCCCTAGTGCCTAGGATAGTTTTTGCATTTGAGTGGCTTATGTTTTTCTTAATAAATGCTTATTAATCTTCTTAAATCATTTTACAGATCCAGACAATATATACCTTCAAATGTCTTATAAATATCTCTTTGGCCACAAATCTAACAATGTAAAAATATAGAAACTGGGCAGCACAAATCATGAGATCATTCGATCTGGAACATGAAAGATACCAATTGTTCATTTAGTTAACGAACATATACTAGCCTCTCCCATGGGCAGGAGCATGAAGTTGAGGGAACCTCTGTTCAGTATCTATAGATTATATTTAAACACTCCCCCTTAACATGGATTCATTAATTCCCAAAGGATTGAAGGTCCACTTCTGTGACAAGCACTGGGCTGACACTAGGGATACAGAGTCAAACAAGACACAGTCTGCATCAGACTCAGGTTGTATTGGGGGAACTGGATGCCTATTTTCCTGAGGAGATGTGCATACACGATGTGTTTTTCTTTAAAGGAGAGAGTAGTAGTAACTACCAGAGACTGGAAAGGAAAAATTGGGGAAGACTGGCAGGGACATGAAAAGTCAGCTTGGGATGCCTGCGTGGCTCAGCTGTTGAGCGTCTGCCTTCAGCTCAGGGCGTGATCCTGGGGTCTTGGAATCGAGTCCCGAATTGGGCTGCCTGCGAGGAGCCTGCCTCTCCCTCTCCCTATGACTCTGCCTCTCCCTGTGTGTCTCTCATGAATAAATAAATCTTAAAAAAAAAAAAAAAAAAAGCCAGCTTGATTTCAGTCCATTATCTCACCCTAACCCACACACATACACACACTCACACATGGGCAATGGTTTAGATCCGCCATGATGAGGGAGATTTTGGAGTGAGAATTTGAAGAACATTTCTCATGAGAGTCACTCGGAACACTCAAGGCACAAGCAGGGTCGCTGTGGGGCCCAGAGAGCTAAGGAGAGCATGTTTCCTCCTCTAAACACCGCCACAGACTCTTGGCCCTGTGGAACCATAAAAATCTCATCAGAGGAACCCTCTGTCACAAAGACCTTGCAGCTGGGCCAGGGACAGTGACATGACAAGTTTCCAGCCTAGGAAAACATGCACGCACTTGTCCCCACTCTGTAAACTGGAAGAGATGTCGAGGGGAGCTGGAATCTACAGTCATCAAAGGGGATAGCCATCAAGGGTCATCACAATTTGGCCCATAATCTTAGTAAGTCTTCATTTATACTCAAAGGTGGACAGAGTTTGGGTCCATTTGGGTGATATATAAATTGTGCTCAAAGTTTTCTCCATGGAGTTTCACACTTTGGCCTTATTTCTGTCCCTAGCATTACTAGATTTCTAAAAACAATAGCCAAAATATGATCTACTTAACTCTAGTCTTCTTGAGGACAAGCACTCTGCCTCCTTTCTTTCCAGATCCATAGTTCCCACTATAACGCCTGTGTTCAAGTGCTGAACTGTCTTAAATAACATCCAGGAGCATCAACTCTGGGGAAATACTACAGAAGTACATCTGAAAGTTAACAAACAGCCATTTTTCATATTCAAAAGGATAACCTGCTTCTTAGTTTGGTTACATGTCTCCTAATTGACTTTTTATTAGTAAAAATTATGAAAGTAAGGCTAGATCACAAGATTTTTAAAGCTAACAGGAATTTTGATGCACACAAAGGCCATTCAGTAGTGAAGAACAGAGCGAGAGAATGTCTGCTAAAGGTCCCATCCTAGATGTAGAGGTTCCCCATCAGTACCACGCCCATCACTGCCATCCTGCCTTTACCACCAGCTTTTGGCTGGACCAGAGGACCAAGGGGGGTAAGAGGTACAGGAAATTTACTCACATCTTACCCAATTCTCTCATTTGTGTGTCCAAATGTCCTCACAGCTTCACATTCTAGGGTTCTGAAAATTTCTAATTCTGCAGGATAAAACACTGATTTCTATAAAGGTCTTGCAGCATTTGTGCAAAAGGAACTGTCTTAGTCTGCTTGAGCTGCTGTGAGAGAATACCATATAAAATGGGGTGGCTTATAAGTTTTTTTTCTCATAGTTTAAAAGGTTAGAATTCTAAGATCAAGGTCCCAGTTATGGTGAGTTCTGGTATGAACTCTCTTCCAGGTTGCAGAAGCTGACTTCTCATTGTGTCCTCACAGGGCAGAAGAAAAGTGACAGGGCTTTCTGGGTTGGCTTTGGAAAGAGCACTAATCTCATTCATAGCTGTTGACCTTCGCAATCTAATCACCCCTCTAAAGCCCCACCTTCCAATACTATCACATTGGGTATTAGGATTTTAACATATTAATTTAGGGGGGACACATACACTCACTCCATTGCAGGAAGTATTTAAATAAGAAGATTCCTAAAAGCTTCTGAGATTCATGTCTGAACAAAATCTTTCAGGTCTCAAAATAAAGTGATTTCCATAGTATATTAGCAGTAAAACTGCAGGATCAAAACATTTTAAATTGTAGGAGATACTGTGGAGAGGTCTCCAAATAACGTTGTAACAATTTACATAATTGAAGGCAAGGTCTTATTTTATCTGACCTGTCCTGTATGTGGAAATAAGAGAATACAACATTAAGTTAGTAGCTAGCAGACAAAACAAAAGTACCAAAGTTGTAAACATAAACTACTCTCCTCTTCGTATACCGTCCCCCATCCTCACCGCAAGAGATACACATATGTCCAGCAAAGAGGACCAGTGCCCCAGATGGCTTTCTACATCAATAGCTGGAGGACAGAGGAGAATGCTGACATTTAGACTTACTAAAAGTAATTGTTGGGAGTAAGACCTGAGAGACAAACCAAAAACCATGAAAATCTTGCTAACATATGCCCAAAATATAAATGAATAAGGAAGGTCACCGAAGCCTCATTTGTAATACCCCAAAACCACCTACAGATTTTTCACTAGGTGACGGATTAAATACATGCTTGGCAATGCTCTACAGCCATCAAAAAGATAGTAGTGTCCATAAAGGATGTCCCTGATAGATTGCTAAGAAAAGGAAGTGACGGGACAATATGACGAGTATGGCCCATTTGCTTATAAATATGATGGGGCGTGTGTGTGTGTGTGTGTTTATGTGTGTGCGTGCACATGTATGGTGACAATGTAGAGGCCTGGCATGACACACACACCAAATTACCACCAGAGGTATCCCCCTCCTCCTTGAGGAGGTTAGCACAAGTGGAGTAGAACAGTGGTGTTGAGGGGCTTTCCTTTACTGTTTACCTCCATATACTTACATAAGCTTTTGTATACTATTTACTTGTATAAATCTTTCATGAAATGTATGTACTGCTTCTATACTTATTTAATAAAGTACCATTAGATGTGTCTCTAAGACACTTCCTATATGTGAGGAAAGAAGTTTTAGGTACCAAGAAAGCTCTCATTTTCCCTAGGGACGTGGGCCAGAGGTTTCTATAAGTGCTTTCAGGTCAGCACCACAGTGCTTGGTGATTAAAATATGCTTCTGAGCTGCCATTGACCATGTAATCTAGCTCTCGATGGGATTCAAATATATCACAGCTTGACTCAATTCCATTTTATAGGATACAATTTCACCCCAAGCCAGGAATCCAGGCCCCCTAGATAACAGATCTTTATTGGGCATCTGCCTCCGAGAGGCTGTGCCATGAGGCAGATGGAATTAATGCACTGGAATTAGTGGGAGATGAGAAAGTATTTTTTCAAGCATATATTGATTATGAATGACAAAACACCACCCCCTAGAAAATAATCTAAACCATAGCATTGTACACAGTGGAAATTCTCTCTCTTTAAAATGTTCATTCAGAAAATTCAGGCTTAAAGGCTCGCCAAGGCCTGCCAAAGTCTGTCCATGTCTCCTGGAATGTAACACCTGCTTACCGGGGCTCCAAATGCAAAACCAGCGGTGGTCAACTACTAAGAAACCCAACACAGCACAATAAGCCACTGATGTTCCCAGGCAATACAAATCCACTAGCCTTTACTTTCAATTATAAAATCTAGAAAGCTTCTAAGATGGAAACATTTTTTTATAGTTCATTTGCCTCCCAAACTAACCAGACCTGAATTCAAATGGTGGAAAACCTGATCCAAACTGATAGAAGCTATTTATAGTCTTTATTTATTTCACATATTGTAAATATTGAGCATATTTAAAAATACTACTATATCCATACCATGAAGTAGTCGTCATCTTAACTCCCAGGAGATATTTTATTCAGTCATAATATTCAGTATATTATCTTTCTAAAAAACTGTTTTTTAAAAATTATACATTTAAAAATATATATGGCCCTAAGAGTATCAAATAAGGAATGAGAACCCATATATGCTTTAATCAATGAAGCTTTGAAACAAATGAGATTGAAGCTGCCTCTAATAAAGAGCCAGATAGCTCTTAAAACACACACACACATACACAGAACCTCATTAAGAGCTACTAAATCATAGCCTTATTATCTAAAGAAATAAAATGAGTTATTAGGAATAAAGAGAAGCAAATGGAAATATGCCACATCAAAATAGCTGGTAATAGGAAAGGACTTTACTGCTTTGGTATTGAGAGATATTGCCCTACATTTTCTAAATGATGTAACACAGAGAATATTCTATTCATGGTATAGGAAATAAATATAATTTCCTCAAAGGAAACCTCTCTGGATCCTTCTAAAGGGATATAATCTTATATTTTATCTTGGGAAAAAATTTTTAAGGAGTCAGTAACAAAGACTACTATAGTAATTCTGTAGGTACACAATCTAGCCAAACTGTAAAAACTACTGTGAAAAAGTAGAAAAGACCTGTTCTGTAGATTTAACTCCACAGACCCATTGATTTCAGTCAAGGAAGGGCCTATGGAAAACATTAGTTTCATCTAGTCTTTGAAATAACTTATAAAACCACCTTGGTTTTTTATAAAACTTCTAGAAGAAAACAGAAGAGAAAATCTCTGTGACCTTGAGGTAAGCAAAGATCTCTTAGATATGACACCCAAAGCTCCATAATAGAAAAAAATCAACAAGTTTCGACTCATCAAAATTAAATATTTCAAAAAAAATTTAAATATTTCTTCAAAAATCATCACTAAGGAAATGGATTGAAAAACAAGCCATAGATTGAGAAAAAAATAATTATAAATCATGTATCTGTATAAAAATCATACGTATAAATATATATATGGTGTGTATTCAGAATATATAAAGAACTCTTGCAATAATAAAAGGCAAACAGTCCAGTACAAAATGAACACAAGATTTGATTGAACACTTTACCATAGAATATACATGAATGGCTAATAAGCACATGAAAAGCTGCCCACTATCATTATTAATAGGAAAATGCAAATTAAAATGACAATGAGATACCACTACAAGACCAGTAGAAGAACTACAGTAAAACAACTGACAATACAAAGTGTTAGTGAGGATGTGAAGCCACTGGAACCTTCATACGTTGCTGTTAGGAATATAAAATAAAACGACCACTTTAGAAAATAATTTGGCCTTTTTTTTTTTTTAAGTTAAAAATATACTTATCACAAAATCCAGGAATTTCACTCCTATGTATTTATCCAAGCGAAATAAAAATATATGTCCATACAAAAATTTGTACACCAATGGTTCATAGTATCATTATGCATAATAGGCAAAAAATGAAAGTAGCCCGTGCTGGAAACACAATCCAAATGAATAAATAAAATGTTTGGCTATGCACTGGAGCACTGTTCAGCAATAACTGATACATCCAAAAGCATGGCTGAACCTCAGAAAACATTTTGGTTAAGTATAAGAAGCCAGACACAAAAGACTACATATTGTGGTTCCATTTATATGAAATTTCTAGATAAGGCAAAATTTTAGATAGAAAAAAATCATCATCAGTGGTTGCCTAGAGCTGGGACAAGTGTGGTCATTAAACCCAAAGAGGTACAAAAGGGAGCTTCGGAAGGTGATAGAAATACTCTAAAATTGGGTTGTGCAGATAAAAAGCTTCTGCACAGCAAAAGAAACAGTCCACAAAACTAAAAGACAATCTACAGAATGGGAGAAGATACTCGCAAATCACATATCAGATGATAAAGGGCTAGTATCCAAGATCTATAAAGAACTTACTAACTTCAACAGCAAAGAAACAATCCAACCACGAAATGGGCAGAAGGCATGAACAGAAATTTCACCAAAGAAGACACACACGGCCAACAAGCGCATGAGAAAATGCTCCGCATCACTTGCCATCAGGGAAATACAAATCAAGACCACGATGAGATCCCACCTCCCACCAGTGAGAATGGGGAAAATTAACAAGGCAGGAAACAACAAATGTTGGAGAGGATGTGGAGAAAGGGGAACCCTCCTGCACTGTTGGTGGGAATGTGAACTGGAGCAGCCACTCTGGAAAACTGTGTGGAGGTTCCTCAAAGAGTTAAAAATAGACCTGCCCTACGACCCAGCAATTGCACTGCTGGGGATTTACCCCAAAGATACAGATGCAGTGAAATGCCGGAACTCCTGCACCCCGATGTTTCTAGCAGCAATGTCCACAATAGCCAAACTGTGGAAGGAGCCTCGGTGTCCATCGAAAGATGAATGGATAAAGAAGATGTGGTTTATGTATACAATGGAATATTCCTCAGCCATTAGAAACGACAAATACCCACCATTTCCTTCGACGTGGATGGAACTGGAGGGTATTATGCTGAGTGAAATAAGTCAATTGGAGAAGGACAAACATTATATGGTCTCATTCATTTGGGGAATATAAAAAATAGTTAGGGAATAAAGGGGAAAGGAGAGAAAATGAGTGGGAAATATCAGTGAGGGAGACAGAACATGAGAGTCTCCTAACTCTGGGAAACAAACAAGGGGTAATGGAAAGGGAGGTGGGGGGGGGTGACTGGGTGATGGGCACTGAGGGGGGCACTTGACGAGATGAGAGCACTGGTGTTATACGATATGTTGGCAAATCAAACTCCAATTAAAAAGATACAAAATAAATAATAAAATAAAATAAAATAGGGTTGTGGTGGTAATGGCACAAGCAGATCAATGCATTAGAAATCACCACATTGTTAAAGTCATGTGCTTTGTTCATATTTAATGCCCTCTCTTTAGGAAGGCAGATATATCCAGAATGTATTTTGGGACATACAAGTTGAAGTGACCTGAGGTGGTAATAAATTACTGAATGGCTATGACTGAGTCGGTACATAAATGTCATTCTGTGCTCACTGCAGCATTGTTTGCTATAGAAAAGCTAGAAATAACCTAATGTTTATCAACAGCAATGGTTAAACAAGATAAAATTCATCCATATTATGAAAGACCAGGCAGATGCAGCTGTAAAAAAAGAATGAAAATATCCCCAAGATATGCTGTTAAGTGAAAAAAAAAAAAAAAAAAAAAAGAAGCAAGTCATAGGACAATAAAAGTATATCTGATACACTATAATATACATCTGATACATACATGCATGCACATATACACTAAACTACAGAAAGCTTCCTTCTGGGGAAGACTGAGACAATGAGGGTAGAAGAGGACTTTTTTTTTTAAGATTTTATTTATTCATGAGACACACAGAGAGAGACAGAGAGAGAGAGAGAGAGAGAGGCAGAGACACAGGCAGAGGGAGAAGCAGGGAGCCTGATGTGGGACTCGATCCTGGGACTCCAGGATCAGACCCTGGGCTGAAAGCAGGCACCAAACCGCTGAGCCACCCGGGGATCCTGACTTTTATTTTTTAATATGCTCTTCTGTAACACCCTAATTTCTTCACAAAAACCATGTACCACTTTTGCGGTTTAAAAACTGTTTAAAAACACTCTTGCTGGCCCTTGACTAACTATCACTTCTCAGGATTACCTGCTGCTGGGGAAGCCATGTCTTCCTTAAAAGGAAACTAGAGTGAATCACTTTGAATCATGTTTAAAAAAACATATAATGGAACTACCTATCGGCCAGCAGTTTGATATACTGTTAGCTTAATGGTAACAATAATTACAATGATAGTCCTTATGCACATAGCTTTCTACAATGACAGCCCTATGATGTAATGTTGCCACCCCTCTTTTGGATGCTCAAGAGGTCAAGACACCTGCCCAAGACCACCCAGGTAGGCAAAGTGGGAGTGAGGCTTGTAACTTCAAATCTGGTATTTTTATTTAGCTGCCTGCCTCATCAAGGATGATGATACACATAATGGTGACCCTGAGGCACTACAGGATCCTAAAGGACTTATGAATCATCAAAGAAAGGTTTAATGAGATTTAGTGTAGTTTGGGTTTTACCCATATTTTATTGTGTTATCATCCCTGGAAAAGAATTCAGCTACGTATAGCATACACCATCACCCTTGTTCAGAATATCTGATTAACCAGAGTGCCTCTGGCAAGACTGAAACATGGAGAACACACTCCAAGTTGATTCCCTTCATGATTTAAGTCTTTACTTTCCTCTGAAACAAGAGATACCTCTCTGCCCTACCTCCCCTCAGCCCTTACCTCAGAAAGCCCCCAAAGACCAGGTCAGCCCAGCCTTCCCACAGTGGGAGGGCAGAAAGGCCCGGGGGAGGCAGCAGAGGCCTCAGGGGGCTACGTCCAGCCTTGAGGCTCCCTTCCCACAGCTGGGGCTCTGGTGACAATCTCTTGGCCACCACACCTTCACTCTGGCTGGACATTCTCACGGCAATAGATGGGAACACTGACAGTGAAAAGGAAGTGGGTGAGCAAAGGAAAGCATGTCTGAGCTCAGGCTGAAGGCCTGCAGCCATATTGCTTTGAGGAGCAAATGTGGGCCTTCTAACAGGGAAGCGGGCTTCTTCATGTCAAAACCAGACTACCCTAACAAGAAGACTGTAGTTTGGGGATTGATCTGGTCAGCTAACGCAGGTTAAAACAGACCTGGGTTTTAAATGTGGCAACAAGAGATAAAGCTCTACGACTGGGAATCAGGTAGCCCATGTTGAAAATAAAGACACAGAATTGTGTATAATAAGAGCCCATTTTGGAATCAGACAAACAGGGAGCCCACCTTGGACTCCAGGTGGATGCTTTGAAAGAAGCTGCTATATAGATGAGGAAGTTGAGGTGCAAGAGCATTTAATCATTTAACCTCCTCTATAAAATCAGTATACGGATAACACATACCCACATTAATAGTACGATTAAAGATTTACAGATATAAAGTCCCTTGTACCATTCCCAGCACACAGTGGATGCTAACTGAAAAGTAATATTACTATCGAGCTCTCAACCTGGTTCTGCCACAAAAAGAGAAAACAAAGTAGATGATTCTTCAAGATCCTTCCAGGTCCAACACTTTATGATTCTATTATTGAAATTAGCAAACTGGCAGCATAACTTAATTATCATGACAAAACCACAGGACTCCATAGGTAAGGAACTCATTTCAGGGATTTCTCCTGGGACCATCTTTAGGTCTCCAAGACACCAAAGTTTCTGTTGCCCAAGGAGCACTAGAGCAGACCCTAGTTTACCTCCTTAGTAAATCCCAATCCAGGTGCTAGGCCAGGTGTCTGTCCACTGCAGACAGAGGTCATTACCACAACAGTGAAAGGAAAGAAGCACAGTTCCTACCCCCTACATACATTATTTCTTAAAGGTTTTTGTTTTGTTTTGTTTTAACCCTCCATTGATAAAAATTGCACATGCTCTTTGTGGGTTGGGAAGTGCAAAAAGCCAAAGGAAGCTATCAATGATAAACTCACGTGCAGCTGTAAATACCTCCATTTAGTTAAGATCTCTTATCTATACATATTCCTCTTTATGTAAGTGAACTCATTATTGCATGTGAAACTGCCTATTTTACTTAGCATTTTAACAACAGCCGATTCCGCCCCCCCACCCCTTGGCCAGTGGCCAAGCTTGAAGTTTGTGGCTCTAGGCTCCATGTACCGGCAGATACACATTTTACTCAGCCCATCTCCTAAAAGCCTTGAGGGAAAAGAATTCCAGAGAAATCAGTAGTCATCCCTCTTAAACTGCTTGAACCCCATGATTTTCAGAGCCCAAGACACAGTTCTTATTTTGCTCTTAATGACCTCCCTAAGGAAGGGAGAGAGGCATAAGAGGGGAAAGGCACTTAATTCCTCTTTGATCCCCAGGGGCGGGGGGGGGGGGGGGGGGGGGGGGGGGGGGGAGGGGGTTCTGCATGGGACTTTCAGGCAATAGACATAAAAGGCTGAATGAATGTCAAGGGGGAATGGGAAGTTATCCATGGAGCAGCTGGAACAGAAAAGCAAAGATCCTCCTCCCAGTTCCTTCTGTCCATGTGGTGGCCACCTGAAATGAGTCAGGGCCTATTCAACATTCAAACATTCACCTGGTGGTCCAGGTGATAGGCCTTATATACATACCTCTGAGAGGCTCAACTTCATAAGGACACACACCCCTCAGGCTGGGTGAGCACAGGTGAATGCAACCATGAACTATCTGTGGATTATAAAAAAGTAAAAGAGATAAGGGAAGAAAGAAGAAAGAAAAAGAAAAGGAAAGAAAGAAAGAAAGAAAGAAAGAAAGAAAGAAAGAAAGAAAGAAAGAAAGAAAGAAAGAAAGAAAGAAAGAAAGAAAGAAAGAAAGAAAGAGAGAAAGATTAACCTATCTTAAAGCAGAATATGAAATAAACATAATTTAAAGTTTAATATTGGCAGTATCTTTGATAAACCTGTGGGTAGAAACCCCAGAAGACTGTTTGGTGCTAATCTTTAGTCAGGAATGATAGAGTTGGGATGGTGGTAATGCTATTTTTATTTTTAAAAAAATAATACCAAAGAATAACCTTTCCTTTCAAATATGACATCTTAGTCCAAACATGAAGTCAAAACTCAAAAATACCCACCTGCCAGCCTCTGATATTTGGTTGCTAAACCTCCAGATTGAGAAGCACAGCCAAGAAGGGGGTGCTGCTGGAATTCAGAGGTTTGCAATAGGAGGTAGGCTTTTATGCACCTGCCACTTCAAGGGAACTGAAAGGTTGGCAAAGAATCAGTGAGTTCATGTTGCACTGAGAGCCGGCTTGGATAATTCAGGGAGACAAACCTCCAGTGCAGGACAGTGTGACCACCTATGCAGGCTGCCTGGGAACAGACTGTCAAGCCATATACCTGACCCCTTACTTCTCACCCCTTCACTTGGTACTTGCTATATTTGGCCAAAGTACAAGGATGGCATTGAGAGAAAATTATTATTATTATTTCCCTTTTATTCTCCTTTCCCCTGAGTTGAGCAAAAACATAGAATTAGACTTCCTAGAACATTAGTTCTCCAATGCATGTTGTATTGATCCTCATTTTCTAATAGGGCCAGTGCAGAGATAAGTACCTATTTGAAAATTCTCTTAAAACTTTTTACATCTTCCATTTTATAGCAGCCTTGTATACTAAGATGGAGCCAAAAGGGGGGTGGGGCACACGAGTAGCTCAGTCTGTTGAACATCTGCCTATGGGTCAGGTCATAATCCTGGGGTCCTGAGATCAAGCCCCACATCAGGCTCCCTGCTCAATGGGGAGTCTGCTTCTCCCTCTCCCTTCTGCTCATGCTTTCTTTTGCTATCTCTCTCAAATAAATAAAGAAAATATTTTTAAAAGTAAACCAGGGTAAAGGTATTCATCTCAGGTAGTAAAATGCACTTTCACGTGAATTATACAAATAGCCGCATTGACAAAATCCATTAACTAACTAGTGTCTTACTCCTGCATATAGTTTAATCCCTTTAAGGATATAACTGCATACTAGATACAATTCTTACTCCAAATCTTCAGATTTGCGTTTCAACTTCAGTTTTCAATTTGTTGTTGATGGCTTTTTGGTTTCCTTTCTTCTCTGAGGCCCATGATAATCCTCGTCAGGGGTGGCCAGGTTAGAGGAGCTCAGTAATGATGTAGCTGTGATACAGACAGGGGTTTCTGTATGAGTCTCCTCAGTTAGCCAGGGCCCCTCTTAATGACTTCTAGAAAGCTGGAGAAGACACTAAAAAAAATAAAAATAAAAAAAATAAGCACAACAGTCATAATAAGTGGGATACTGAAGTTGCCAAAAAGTGCTAACAGGATCAAGGTACATCTCTTACAAGATACAGCTCTTACAATTTCTTGCCCCCAGTGTTTCTCCCTCCAACTACTTAAATGTCATCTCTGGCTTTCTATTAAGGCTTCTCCAATCCCCTCTAATTATCTTCCCAGAAATTGCTTCTTCCTTTGGATCACTAGTGCTCTTACTATTGGTACTATTTTAAAATGTCACTACCCTGTAGTGTTGGTCATTACTGTCCAGTCCCATCCTTTCCCATAGGTCATTCTCCCTTTAAAATTAAGAACTTTCCTGTATGTTGGCAAATTGAACACCAATAAAAAATAAATTTATATGTGTGGGCAATATCAGAAAGGGAGACAGAATATAAAGACTGCTAACTCTGGGAAACGAACTAGGGCGGGGGGTGGGAGTGAATGGGTGACGGGCACTGGGGCTTATTCTGTATGTTAGTAAATTAAACACCAATAAAAAATAAATTAAAAAAAATAAATTTATAAAAAATAAAAAAATAAATTAAGAACTTCCTCTTAATTCCAAAAAATTCCACAGCCTGCAGAACCATGGCTGATAGTGTGATGCTTGCTACCTACACAAAGCCCCATGAGGGAGTACCGACCCACTCCTCACCTCCAATGACCTGCTTTATCTGTGCTCATCCATGCCTGCATTTCCTCATCCCCACCTCCTAATCTCCAATTCTAATACCTCTCTCCATCTCACACAGAAACATTGTGCCTTCTAATGCCCAACTCTCAAGTGGCTGGAACCCCAAATGATTTTTTTTCAGTTTTATTTCATAATCCTCTCAACCACAAGGCTCAGATATGGTGTCTGGTGGGTTCAAATGGTTGTCCTTGGAAATACCTCATCTTTCCACTGACAAGCCCCACTGCTGAGTCTAGTCTATCATACAAAATGCCTTACTTTGGATGATCTCTCTCAGGAATGTGAGGTTCATCAGCTGTGCCCCCACCCAATCCATCAGCTACAACTGTCAAGGTCTGAATCTCAACTGCCAAGAACATTCAAATTCTTTCCCAGGGTGCTCCTGGGTACGAGGCCAATCAGATGGTGAGATGCCAGGGGAAGCTGGGTGGTTCAGTCGGTTAAGCATCTGCCTTCGGCTCAGGTCATGATCCTGGAGTCCTGGGATCCAGCCCCTCATCAGGCTCTCTGCTCAGCAGGAATCTGCTTCTCCCTCTGCCCCTCTCCCTGCTCATGCTTGTGTTCTCTCTCTCTCTCTCTGAAATAAATAAAATCTAAAAAAAAAAAGAAAAAGAAAAAGAAAGAAAGAAAAGAAAGAAAGAAGAAAGAAAGAAAGAAAGAAAGAAAGAAAGAAAGAAAGAAAGAAAGAAGAAAGAAGAAAGAAAGAAAGAAAGAAAGAAAGAAAGAAAGAAAAAGAAAGAGAGAGAGAAAGAAAGAGAGATGGTGAGATGTCAGTTTTGTCACCTGAGCATTCTGTGGCAGTTAGAAGGGTTTCCATCTGAAGCAGAGGGAGGAACCCTGGCGGGGGAAGGCCATACTCCTCAGACCAATGAGTTAGAATCTCAGTGCTAAGATAGTCCAAACCTTCCGACCAAGACATGGAGAAATTCCTGGGAAAGTAGTGTAAGCAGCTTTTCAGTGATGACTTCGAAATTCATGTTGTACAGAGCAGCGCTTGGCAGGACACTTTTTTAAATAAAGGGGTTTGCTTCTTTAAAAAATTTTAATTTAGTACTAGAAAGCTTTGTGGAAAATGTGCATTGGCCAATTCCCATTAGCATTTTAGCTGCTTCTTAATGTCTATCCTTGGAAGACAGTGTCAACTCTGACAACATATGTGCATGTGTGGTCACCCATCCCTCGTAGGTTGTCTTCAACAGCTTGGTCTCTCTCCCCAAGACCCTGCCTCTCCCCATGGACTGTAAGTTCTAACAATAACCAGTCTCCCATATATTATTGCTGAATAATTCCTGCTTGGTGGCTTTATAACAACATTTTTAAAAGAATCTGTATTGTTCTGCTTGGTTCTTTTCAGATTCCTAGTATCTCATTACGTCAGGGTAGTCTTTGTTTCCTCAAGGTAAAAAAAAAAAAAAAAAAAACAAAAAACAGAAACCCACATATTACTGGCCTTTTTATTTAGCTGTCACAATAGCAGCAGTGGGAGAGTCACTATGTGGAGGAAACAATAGTAACATGGATCACTTCACATTAAAAAGTGGTACCTAATTATTGTTTTTAGGGGCAGTTAATGAGTGGTACTTGTAGGTGATTAAACACATTTGGGTTTGGAAGACCAATGGGGTGAGACACAAGCCTCTGCTTGGTAACAGTGTGGGGAGAGAGAGACTTTGAATACTGCATCTGCTTCAAGAGTCCCATCCCACCCCACCCACAGTGCCTTCTCATGGGTTTTAACAATGGGCTAAAGATGACTGGGAAGCCACCCAGCCAACAGAACCCATTCACAAAGGACATCCTGAATCTGCTGTGTATCATCACAGATTCAGCTCAGCAGCCACTGAAAAAAAAAAAAAGAAAGCGAGTGTATTTACAGATGGTGATGCTGAATAGAAGGGCCCTGAAAATGTCAAAGTTCAGGAGTCCCTACTCTACATCATGTATTGTACCAAAAATGGAGGACACGATGGTAAATAATAACCCTCCCAGCCCTCAGGGAATTCCACCGTGCAACCAAGATAGACTCCTTTACCCTGCTGTAAATTGAATGTTTGCATCCTCCAAAATTCATATATTAAATCCTACCCTCTAGTGTGATCGTATTAGGAGGTAGAGTGTTTGGACTGTGATTAGGTCATAAGGACAGAACCCTCATGAATGGGATTAGTGCCCTTATAAAAGAGGCCCCAGAATTAAGGAGTGCACGTATCCTGATGCGCCCCAGGTGATGCACACAAGAGTTGAATCACCATATTGCACACCTGAAACTAATGTAACACCGGATGTTAACTAACTGAAATCAAAATAAAAACCTAAACAAAAGGGGGGGTGGGGATGATGCAGAGAGCTCCCTTCCACCTTACGAGGACACAATGAGACGTCTGCAGCCCTCCCTGGACCCTGCCAGCAGCCCGATCTTGAACTCTCAGCTCCCAGAACTGTGAGCAATAAATGTTTGCTGTTTATAAGCCACCCAATCTGTGCTATTTTGTTATATAGCAGCTTAAATGGACTAAAACACCACTTAACCAAAAAAGCACAATGATGTGTTAAAACAGAGATAGGAATAAAGCATTATGAGAGCCCAAAGATGAGAATAACTGATTCTGGGCAGTTTGGAGACCCGGAAGGGGAGAGGAGGTAAAGGCTCCACGGAGGAAGGGTCATTTGAGCTGAGCTTTCAAAGAGAAGGAAGTCTGGCAGGTGAAGCCTGGACCCTCTGGCAGGAGAAACGTAACCAAATAGCAACGAGCTGTTAAAGTGTGTAAGCCGCGGGGACAAGCCGACAAAGCGCTTTCAACCTGACATGCCCACGGCAGCGCATTCAGTGCTTTCTCAGAGATGTCCCTTTCTTTAAAGGTTTAAGTTCCCCTAAAGATAATACAGCTAAAACCCCTCTCCCTAAGTCAGCCAGGGCTTGAAAATCAAGTTTGTGCTGTATCAAAACTGCCGTTCCCCAACTCTACGACCTAAGCCTTCGCTCAGATGGTGAACCCCCACTTAAAGAGCAACTTTGGAAAACGTGAACAATGAGGTGAAAAGAAAGCAGTTCCAGAAACAAGTGATGCTTTCTCATCAGAATCCACTATTTAGCAGGTCCCCTCAGCCACTGTTCCATTTACTCACGGGCCTGATTCTTAGGCACTGAGGTTAGAGATGGGAATTCGATACGGTCTTTCCCTTCTAGGAGCCCACAGATCAGTGAGCAAAAATAAAATGGCTAAAAAAGTAAGACATGGGTTTGCTTTGGTGATACTGAGGGGCCGGAGCTGGTTAATGACAATGTTTTCACCAGCCTGGGGCAAAATAAGCAAACCACAACTTTATCTTTCATATTCTCGGCTCATCCTTTACAGTTGCTGCTTGGCCTCTCACTGCACAAGCCCACAATTCTAGGGCGACACTCCTCACAGAGTGTGTCTTAATTTTCATAAAAGTAAATGCATTTGATTTCTTTGCATTGAAATGTCACTCCCTTGGTGATACAGTAGTAGATGGTATAGTTAGGCTACTTAAATGCCTTTACTCTTAACGACAATTCCATACTGGTCCCAAAAAGATATTTTTACCATTTCTTTAAGTACAAAAAGTATGAAAAGAATGAAAACTTTTTCAGTCTACACCACGCCAAACAAAATGTTTTACTGATTATTTTTGAATGCGTTTGCTAACTGTTTTTGGAAATATTTAAATTCAGCCGTGAAAGTAGATCCCTGTTGAATGCAGATATAACAGACTGGGAATTAATTATTAACAGGCTAGAAAGAAAAACTGCAAGCCAAGATTTAAAACATTGAGTTGAGAGCACCTGGGTGGCTCAGTGGTCGAGCATCTGCCTTCAGCTCAGGTGGTGATCCTGGGGTCCAGGGATCAAGTCCCACACTGGGCTTCCTGCAGGGATCCTGCTTCTCCCTCTGCCTAGGTCCCTGTCTCTCTCTGTGTCTCTCATGAATAAATAAATAAAATCTTTAAAACAAACAAAACAACAAAAATCATTGAGTAGAGCACCCACAAATAGAAAAAAAAGCAAATTATAAAACACTATGTTTATATGTGTGTCTAATATGTATTTTTCGTGTAATAAACTATACACATATATATGGAGAAAAAGAACTAGATGGAGAATATATATATATCCCAACAGAGAAATTATGGAAAGATTTTTTTTTCTTTTTACCTATCTGCATTTTATAACTTTTCTATGACCATGTCGCTCTTAAAAATTACTTATTTTAAAAGAAAACATGTGTTGATTTCTTGAGAAGACACTATAAATTATCAAGATATTTTTAATTAAAATATTAACCCACTCATTTATCTTACACTCTCTGCTAAGGAAATAGTAACCAAGATTAAAACGTGTTGAAAGATGTGGCCAACATGGATTTAGTGAGCACCCACCATGTGCCAGGTGCTGCATGGGGCACTGGGACCCCAACAGTGTGCAAGGCCAGTGTGAAAGGAACTCAAGATCATTGGTCCCCTGCCTCCAACAGGAGGACCAAGAGAGACCTTGTTTTTTAACCCCCTTAAAAGCCACCTCCCTCCCTGTAGGTAAGGTAAGCTCAGGACCCCCAGGGTAGAAGGCAGAAACCTCCAGTTTAAAAGTAACCCAGGTGACAAAATGGGAGTATTTGACTCTTACTTAACTTATACTGACTTTTTTTTTTAAATTAAGAAACTCCAGAGGCACCTGGAGTGGCTCAGTCAGTTAAGGAGAGGACTCATTTTTTTTCAGCTCAGGTCATAATCCCACAGTCCTAGGATCCAGCCACACCTGGGACTCTGTACTGAGTGCTTCAGGATTCTGGATCTTCCCTGTCCCTCTCCCTGCTTCTCTCTCTAAAACAAATAAATAAATCCTTTATTAAAAATAATTTTTAAAAAATAATAGAAGTAAAAAATCCTTAGGAAGTACAAACTGCTGACTAGCCAGACGGCATCACCTCTTTTTGTCTACCTTTTCAAGTTTAGCTTCATGGTAGGTAGCCACACATGCAAAACTTTCTCCCCATCCTTGTCCTAAGGGGTGTGTGAGCAGACCCAACTGTACTGGTTCCAACCTGATTTATTTTCAGTACTAAGGAGAATTTATAGAGAAGCAATCATGCTGTTGCATTGGACAAATATAATAAATATAGTTTATGATTGCTATCCTAAAGCATTACGAACAACAAACTATACTTGGAATGTATGTTTTTGGGTCTGTGTAGAGGTGTGTGTGTGTTTGATTTGCATACTCATGTAATAAAAGAAATACAGAGTTTAAGCTTTTTAGAAGGGGTCAGTTGACCAGATTGAAAGTTTAAACTCTTCTTGCAAAACTTGTACAAGAGGAATATCACTGAGTTAATCCCTGCTCTTGAAAAACAACTAAATACCAGGGATCCCTGGGTGGCGCAGTGGTTTGGCGCCTGCCTTTGGCCCAGGGCGCGATCCTGGAGACCCGGGATCGAATCCCACGTTGGGCTCCCGGTGCATGGAGCCTGCTTCTCCCTCTGCCTGTGTCTCTGCCTCTCTCTCTCTCTCTCTCTCTCTCTGTGTGTGTGTGTGTGACTGTCATAAGTAAATTTTAAAAATTTAAAAAAAATACCAAATGCAATGTGCTATCCTGGATTTGAACCTAAAACTGAAAAAGGATGTTAGTGGGAAAAATAGTCTGGAGCTTATTACCACGAATATGCCAACACTGATTTCTTCATTATGCCAAATGTATGTGGTGATATAAGATGTTAATATTAGAGGAAACTGGATGAATGGCATATAGGAGCCCTCTCTTCTATCTTTGCAACTTCTATGTAAATCTGACGGTATTCCAAAATGAAAATTGTATTAAAAACTAAACAGAAATAAATAAATAAATAAATAAATAAATAAATAAATAAATAAATAAATAAATAAATAATAAATGTATGTATGTATGTATGTGTGTATGTTACCCAGGTGGAGGAAAATTGGCCAAAACAGGAAACACCAGTATCTATTATCTTATGGTGACATATTATTATTTTCCTATCTTCTATTTTTAACTTCTCTGTTTTTCTGAATTCTCTATAAAATGAATGTGCATTGCTCTAAAACTGATTAACAAAAAATCACCTCTTGAAATAACAACCAGCCAGGAATTATCATTTCTCCTTCATCACCAAACTCAAGAAAAGCAGGAGGCTGCAGCAGAAATACAGGTCTCTTCTCCAGTGTGGGCCTAGAGTATCTACAATCCCTTGGCTGATGGGAAGCAGGACTTTATGAAATAAGTTTGATGATCCTCATTTTACAGATGAAGAGATAAAGGCTCAGAAAGCTCCATTCACTTGTTAATCAAAAAATTCTTACAAAGCCCATTAGCCAGGCATTCAAGTGTGACCAGGTCTCAGCCTCTCCCCAACCGGATCCCAGGGACTAGTGATTCCTCATTCAGGAATGTGTTCAAAGCTAGAGAGTGGCAGAGCCTGACTGTGAATCCAGGTCCTTCTGGTTTCAAATTCAGATACGTTTTTTTTGCTGCAGCACTGCTCTTCCTAGCTGTGTGTTCAAGGTATAGCAGACCACTTCAGGTCTAGCATGGGGCCCCCTGGGCAGGCATAAAAGGATACAGCCACATGTTCAGGTTCTCTTATCTTCAGCTTATCTTTGCAAACACTACATGCCATCACTGCACACATTTGCAAGCTTAGAGTGTCAGAGGATCTCCATCTCTCAGAGAGGAGAGGAGAGCTTGTGAACAAAAGGAATAGGTTTGTGTCACATACACACTTTCATCACGTCACTCCAGTTTCTAAACCTTTTCAAGCATTTCCCCCACTGCCTACTGGCATGGTCATTCAAGGCCCTGCACTACCTGTGCCAGGCTTCCTTCACACTTCCCACGATGCCTCCCCTCTCTCTGCGTGCCTTGCCCTTCCACCAGTCCACCGACTGGGCTACACATCTTTGTTGGCTCCATGGCTTTGGGCAGCTTACTTAATATTGTTAGGCTCCATTTCCACATTCATAAAAGGAGAATGATATTATCTTATCAGAATCTATTAAGAGCTAGATAAAATGCTTTCCAGTGAGCACTTAGTAAAGCCCCAAATTAAAGTGATCTGTAATGGTAATTTATTGCTATTATTATGGTTGTTATTATTGCAAATTCTTTGCTTTTTTATTTTCTCCTTCCATATCTTTATTCATTCTTTGTTCCTTTCTGAATTACCTTTTTCTTCCTCTTCTTCTTCTTCCTCCTGACTTAAATCTAAGCCATTCAAATTCCAGATCCTTCCTGAAAGTCCTACAGGGCAGTCCTAGCCCATAGCAAACATTCCCCTCTCTGAACCTTTTTGGCAGTGATAGCAATTCCACTTTGTAGTGATAATTGCATAATAACCTAATTAAATGTTCAGTCTCTGGTGTCAAAATACCTGAATTCAAGTCTCTTGCTGTACTATTCACTAGCTACAGGCAAACTATTTCATCCAGAGTTAGTGGCCCCATCCCATCAGGCTGTCCTGGAGAAACATCATCAGACTCACTACGCACGACCCCCACTCACGTCTGCTGGACATTGTGTCTGGGCTGTCCAAGTCTAGTCCCTGAGCCCTGATGTGGGTCACAAAGTATTTTAGGGATTGTACTGCCCAGATATATGAGGGCTAGTTAGATATTCAGAGGCTGGAAATCGCCAAACAAAAACAGCCACAGGTCCTTTGAAATCTCATAGTCAAAAGTCAATCACAAACTTGCAGTGCAAGGTCCAAATTGAAAACTGTTATATTATAATAAAGCAGCTTCAGTCTGCGTTACAACAAAGGCCCACAGCCTTTAATTACATTAGAGGACAGCCTTGTCGACCAAAGAAAGCAAAATTAATTAAAAAGTGGTTTTTGTCTGAAAAGGCGTTAGCCTCATATGAGAGTCATTTATCTCCCCTACTAAGAAGTACATGTTTATGTCTTGCCTGAAGCTCCACGCACTTAGTAGGTATACAATCTATGCCAATTATAATCAATATAATTGATTTATCAATTAAAAGATGAGTTTCATTGAAAGAGGATAGCAAAATTGACACCTTTGACCCAATAATTCAAGTTGTAGAAATTTCAGCTAAAAATACATTCCCACTTATCCTGGGAAGATGGAGGGAGTTGAAATTCCACTATAATAGAAGAAAAGAGGCAGCCTCAACACGCATCAACAGAGGAATGAGTAAAAGAGTTATCGTAACTCCACACTAACGTAGCCATTAAAAAATGCAGAGGCTTAAATACATACTGAGTTGAAACACTCCCCAAGAGATATTTTCAAGTTAAAAAAAAAAAAAAAAGGCAAATTTCAAAAAAGGAAGCGTATTTCTATTTATGTTTATTTTTTAAGCCTCCAAAGAATTTATATTTGTATGTAAACGTGGTGAAAGGAAATTCAAAAGATACAGAGCAAATTTCTGACAGTAGTCACTCACCTCTAAGAGGAGAAAGACTGATGCATGATTGCGTCTGGCAAGAGAAAGCTGGAAGGGGTCAGGAGAGAAGTGTTCTTTGAATCTTTTACAATTTATCAAAGGGGAGATAAATGATTAAAATTTTGTTAGAAGTAATTGTTTTAGAAATGATGCAGTCAAAAAGATATCTGCCAAAATCTGGCCACCAGATTAAAGGAACTGATTATGGCAAATTTCACATTTGCCGCTCTCTTTTTCCCTTTCTATCTGTGTGTGTGTGTGTGTGTGTGTGTGTGTGTGTGTGGTTTAAAGGTTGCTTTCCTTCAGGTCATTATGTTTACCCTGCCACTTCACTCTGCCTTATCTGAGAATAAATTCCTTTGCTAATGTGTTTTTAAAAATTAGAAAGTTTCCTTACTTAAAAGTCACCAATCAATGGGATTGACTTGGTTAACAAATGTGCTGAGCAAAAGCTGATTGGGGTGGAATGGCAGGCCCAGGAAGTGAAAAATCAGCATCACGTGGCATTTCAGAACGTGACAGTAGTCACTTAACAGATTTTCCTTTATCTTTCCAAAGGAGAGCCTTTTTGGACAGAAGCTGCCTAATTGTTTCAGGACATCCAGGTGAAGCCAGGCTGCATTCACCTGCCCTCCTCCTCATTGTTCCCTTGAACACTTACCTGCCCACACCTCCGCAGTTTACCTGCAGCAGCTTAGAGAGCTAGCCCCGGGGGCTGTTTCTCCGAGTCAGCGTGCTGCATCATGCTCTGAGACCCTAAAGAGGCTTTGTGGTATCATAACTTTCAGACAGACAAGCTGCTAACAAAAACAGGAAGGGAGAGCCACGCCAGGCCACACACCTAAAAGACAGCTACATTTCAACCATGAGCACATGTCAGATGGTTTAAGATTGACTGAAATAAATAGTCCTGGACCATCAGAAGTCCCACTCCCCAGCCCTAAACAGGTTTCGCTCTTTTGCCACTTCCTCAAAATCACCAAGAATCAGGGCACCTGGGTGGCTCAGTGGTGGAGCGTCTGCCTTCCCTTTGGCTCAAATCGTGATCCCAGGGTCTTGAGATCGAGTCCCACATCAGGCTCCCCACAGGGAGCCTGCTTCTCCCTCTGCCTGTGTCTCTGCCTCTCTGTGTGTGTCTCTCATGAATAAATAAATAAAATCTTAAAAAAAAAAAAAAAAAGCACACATACAACAGTAACCAGACATCAACATTCTCCAAGATCTTGGAAATTCAGGAGAAAGAACAGCAAAGTTCCCAGACTAGGAGTGGTGCGGGACATTGGGGAGGAACTATGCCACCAACCAGAAAACATTTAGCTGGTTCACAGAATATCGCATGATAAAGATCAGGAAATGTGTTGCAGGTAGCAAGAGATGGTAACGTACTCAAAGGATATTTGAGGCGGTTTTTGCAGAGGTTAGTTTTACAAAGCGTCTTCATCTGTACGATGAGCTCTAAACATCGAAATATGAGTTTGAGTCCACAATTCAGGAAGAGGCCAGTGATAAGACACTGGAGATATGCGGCCGTGCTCTCAATGGAGGGGAATATTGGCAATTATCCAGATAAATCAGGTTTGAAAATCTGAGTCAGGCGGTCTTACTGATTAACAGACGTCTAACTCTAGACCTGCTCTTAAATCTGTCTTGGATTAGATTACTCAGGGAGAGATTATTTGCTCAATTGTGTACCGTCCGAAATAATCAGGAGCAGAGAAGAGGGGGTGTATTCCTGCTTTTCCTCTCTTGGGATCTTTCAGGGCAAAGAGAAGTCAGACTGGGGGACGGTCTGACATCTGCTCACCCATCACCCCCAGATAGAAATCTCTATACAGTACTTCTTAAAGAAATTCGGGGCCAGCTCTCTCAACATTCTTTCTGTGCAAAATGCCAAGAGGACATGCTGGCCTTTTCCTGTAACAATTCCTACACTAAAGCTCCCTTTTAAATGTAGGATCTGGAATGACACTGGGAACGTGAATCTGAGAACACTGGGCTATTGGATTTCCATTTCGGTCTGTTTCTGGCTTGATTTGATTAAAGTCCACTCAGACTATACATCCAACGTTTTACTTTCTCATTCTTCCACCACAGTTTAATCCTTAATTTCCTCTGCTGCTGGAATGCTCCATGCTGAGTGATTGGATTAAACCCTAGCACTTCAGGATGTACCTAAGTCAGCTTGGTGGTCCAAGTCTTCTTTAATTGATAAGTGGCTTTTCCGCATTTATCGATATTAAATGTTGCCTCCCCCTCACTTTCTTTAGCTAATACAAGCTATTTTCAAAGGAGATAGAATTTTGCAGAAGCGGGGCTTACCCCTTTTTCATCGAGGGGGATGCTGGCAACGCACCACTTATACTCACCTTTTTTCCTCTTCGATTCAAAACAAACATTGCGTTTATTCTTTGTCTCCAGCTTTCATGGACTTTTTGTCTTTTCTCTGCTTTAGATCTGTGTATGTTCACAACACCTGTCTCTCTGGGAAGCACATATCCCGTTTCTTCAGCTCACCAGCAGTAGACATGTATATTATTTCCCTGAGGGTTAGAGAAAGCTATCAGAACTTGGCAACATATAAAGTAAATACCCACTAATTGCAATACATTCATTTAAATCAGGTCTTTATCCTCCTTAGGCATTGTAGTAGGTGGCTTCCTTTGAAGTCTTGTTGAATTTGTCCAAAATTACCTTGCCCGAGGCAGACGGCTGTTTGGAACATTTGTTCTGAACCAATCCCCAAAGCAGTAAATCTTAGCGTTGGTAACGGCTCACCTGCCACAAAGAGGAAATGTCCTGGGTAGGGCATGGATCCAGGCTTAGATCCCCCATTATATACAAAGAAAAGAAAGAGAAAGGGAGAGATAACTGCACAACTCTCAGGGATATAGTGCTATTGTACAACCCTGATGATGTTATAAACCACAAACCCTGTACATTATTGAAATACATAACCAAAAGTCGGCCCGTGGATGTCTTTCCTCTTTTCTCCGCTGCATCCATACACGCACGCCTCTCTCACTTTAAAATAATTGTGTTCGTGTTATTCATTTGTTTGCTTGCTTGCTTACTTGCCTTAAACACAAGTAGCTTAAACCCTTCATTGTTTTAAACTCCACCTGAGAATTTTACCGTACCTGTGCGACAGAATCATGCTCTGTGCGCATGAAGCTCTCATACCTGTCCTGGACTCTCCTCATCCCCACGAACGCACTGATAATCTGATGGAGACAATCACTCTCTGAGATCTTTGGGCTTATTCAAGGATTCGTTTAGGCTGTGTCACATACTTCTGCCGTGTACATATAACAGTCTTCAAGTCTTTTCAGTCTGTTACAAGGCTTTGCGTCAAATATATCAGAAAGGGTTTCAGCGGTAGGCAAAGGAGCTATCTGACTTAAAGCAAAGGACTCCCTAGCTAATTGTCATGGATACAGGGGCCCCTGGAAGGCTCAGTGGTTGAGCATCTGCCTTTGGCTCAGGTCATGATCCTGGGGTCCCGGGATCGAGTCCCACATCAGGCTCCCTGCGCAGAGCCTGCTTTTCCCTCTGCCTGTGTCTCTCCCTCTGTGTGTGTGTCTCTCATGAATAAATAAAATCTTAAGAAAAATTGTCATGGGGATCCCTGGGTGGCTCAGCGGTTTAGCGCCTGCCTTCGGCCCAGGGCGTGATCCTAGAGTCCTGGGATCGAATCCCATATCGGGCTCCTTGCATGGAGCCTGCTTCTCCCTCTGCCTGTGTCTCTGCCTCTCTCCATGTCTCTCATGAATAAATAAATAAAATCTTAAAAAGAAAAGAAAAGAAAAGAAAGAAAAGAAAAAAAAAAAGAAAAGAAAAATAGTCATGGATACAGCCATAAGTCACGGCCTCCTTGAGTAAGAGTAGAACCAGAATCAGGTTGTGAAACATTTACCTATGACATGACTAAACTGCCATATGAAAGTATATCATGGACACACAGGGCAATGACAACTCATTGGGATAATGGTCCAATGATATCCCCATTTTGAGGGTGATGGGAGATGAAGGAGAGTGAACAACAATTACAAACCTCATCACAACATCAGGCTGAAGAAGTTAACTATACTTTGTCAAAATGGGGGAGGAAAACAAGAAGGAAGGTAACAGGGAAACCAGTAAACAGGTGACTTCACTCCCAGAAAAGGAGGAAATTTCCAGGACGATGGTGAAGGGAGATGGTAAAGGGCAGAATGACAGTTGTGCAATGGATCAGGGGAGTTATCCATCCAGATTATAGCAGGAAACAAACTCTGGGAGAAAGACTTAGAACTAGACTTCATGGAACACCGCATGTGCTTAAATATATTGAGAAAAGATTGAGACAGGGAGCGCATGAATATCAGTTGGTGTTAAATACCTAGTAAGCAAACTAAAAACAAAAAAAAATAATAAGTAAAAATGGAATAACTAAAAGCTCAAAAGAAAACAAAGCTATGAACGTTATAAAGAGAAAGAAGAGATATCTTTACCTCCTACCATGGTGTGATCTCCGTGATATGTTGTTAGGCTAAAGGCTTCTATTTCCCTAAAATACACACTTGATTATATTAAAACTAAAACCAGAAGAGGGACAGGTGGGTGATGGGGAGCAAACATTTAAAAATCAAAAAACAAAACAAGGGAAATGCAAATCATAAAATTTAAAAAGTGTTAAAGGTTATCTGTAGGGCAGCAGACATAATAGCTACATTTTTAAACACATATCATTTTATAGATTTGACTTTGGAACCAAGTTAATATTTTTACATAATTACTAAACAAACTTAAATTTTAAAATGCAATTCCTGAAAATCAAAAGTAGCATTACCTCCCAGAGAGGAAGTGTTCCAAATGCCTTTTTTTTTTCCAAATGACTTTTACAACAGCCAGCTGACCATATGTTTTTAGTAGGAAATACTCTAAAGACAACTGCTTTCTCTAATTATAACTATTTTCAGTAATTATATTAGTAGTAGTGGGTATTAGTATTGTTATTCTGAGAATGTTATATAATTATGTTAGTATACTTGAGAACTGGAATTTTCAGCATAAATAAAAAAGAGATAAATATGTATGATCAACGAGGTTAAGAAAAGCCTCTGAATATGAACTGAAAATATCAGCTCTTTTTGGTGCTCCTGGGTGGCTCAGTCAGTTAAGTGGTCAACTCTTGGTTTCAGCTCAGGTCATGATCTAAGGGTCCTGGGATTGAGCCCCACCTCCTGCTCTGTGCTCAGAAGGGAATCTGCTGGAGATTTTCTCCTTCCTTCTTCCTCTGCTCCTCCCCTTACCCCCGTCACTCATGGTGCACGCACACATGCGTACTCTCTCCCTCTTTAGAATAAATAAATCTTTTTTTTAAAAAAGAAAGAAAAGAGAATATCAGTGCTTTTCTTCCATTTGCATGGTATATTTTTTCCATCCTTTCACTTTCATTCTGTTTGTGTCTTTGGATCTGAACTAAGTCTCTTGAGGGCAGCGTATAAATGGGTCTTGTTTTTTATCCTTTCTGCCACCCTATGTCTTTTGATTAGGGCATTTAGACCATTCATGTATGAAGTAATTATTGATAGAAAATATCAGTATGAACTCGTGTATTTTACCATGTAAACACATGTTTATACACACACACACACACACACACACACACACATACATTTCCTAATTCTGCTCACTGATAAGGCCTAGAAAAAGCAACCAACCCTGTAGCAATAAGCACCTCTAGTGTCCAGACATACTCTCCAAACACCATTTCCCAGTGAAATGGACCAGTCCTCTTTGGAAAGACATTCAAATCTAGGTGTGGGGTAGGAAATGCACAAGATGATTCCAGATCATCTTGCAGACCAGAAAACAAAAAACTATCAAAGATTACTAAGATTATATCAAAAGGACAAGTTGAGCCAACTCAAAAACAACTCAGAAAACAAAGAAACTATCAAACATTACTAAGGTTATATCAGAAGGACAAGTTGAGCCAACTCAACTTTATTGGTGGAAGAAGAGATCATTTGAGTATTAATAAAGATAATAACTGCGATGGATGGAAATATACCAAATATGATATTAGTACAGTTCCATAAATGGTGTAATTATTAGACCAATTATTCAGAAGCTCACTTACTGGTCTCTCTCTCTTGAACTTCTGTGATGCCCACTGACTATAACACTCCTTTGATAATGGTGTTATTTTATTATCAATATAGTCTGATTTTGCATGCCTTTTAGAAATGACTTATATTTTAAAAATAGGATCAGTATAACCATATGGTAAAAAAAAAAAGTCAAAACATGCCAAAAGGTATAAATAAAAGTAATTATTTACTTATACTTATTCTTAACCTCCCATAATTATCCCTAATCACCCAAAAAGTAACTATTATCATATTTCTATGGAACATTAAGAAAAAGTACACTTATCTAAGCATACACACTATTTATAGATATCCTTTTCTTTTTTTAAGAAAAAATGCACAGGTAAGCTAATTCTATATCTATTATTCTGCTTTCATTTAATCCTAAAAATATATCTGGAAGCTCTTTATATACCAATATATGCAGAGCTACCTAATTCTTTTTTTGTGTGTACACAGTATCCCATTCATTATATGGATGTCCCATAATTTACTTACCTATTTCTACATTGATGAATAGCTAATCTTATTCCAATTTTATTTTATCTATTTGGTACTGCTATTTAACTCTCTTTATGACTTACTTGATTATGAACTCTTCATCAGGACATGAAACCCTATGGCATGTTTCTCTGCATCAGCACTAGAAAATAATGTGTGCAAAATGTCCTTGAAAAATGCCCATAACCAGTTGGATACTACAAATTTCCACAGTTTTAGTTCAGTGAATAGATGCTAATAATTCACCATTGTTACTTGGGTAAGCGAAAAGCTCTTTACAAGACTACAGACCTTTTAACAGTTTATAAATCAGAGCTAACCCTTGAAATTACTCTCAGAGGTGAAGAAATAGTCACCATAGTGAAAATAGGCGTAAGCTACTTTGTGCCCTGAAAATATGGGTTGATTTTGTCCCTCTGGATCTTGTTTCTCCTTAGGGCATTTAGACTCTGCTTGAAGTTGGAAGACAACATGGTGATTGAACATCGCACCATGTACCACAACCAACAAGGCAATTGTGGTCTCCTGTGCTTTTCTCTTCTAATCATCAGAGAGTATCACTACAGTAGGTTTAAGGGCTTAGGTCAACCCTTGCCAACAACCAAATTCAATGAACCCCTGAATGTGAGTGTATGTCAGAGGTAGATACTCCCTGGTATATTAAAAGCTAATTCCCAAGACAT
Organism: Canis aureus; assembly: GCF_053574225.1. Taxonomy (NCBI): domain Eukaryota; kingdom Metazoa; phylum Chordata; class Mammalia; order Carnivora; family Canidae; genus Canis; species Canis aureus. The sequence goes on along the minus strand of NC_135641.1, from coordinate 19,615,392 downwards.
TAAGGAAATGCAGCAGGCTGAATTTTAAGAATAAAATCATTCTATTAGATAAAACAGATTCTGTTTTTTTCCCCCTACTTTTGAAATAAAGGGTAAAAGCACCAAAGGTCAATTCAGAGGTCTTTAAAATTATATGTTTAAATAATATGAAATATTAGGATCCAATCCTGTGGTCATTTGTAAGGTTATTTCTTTGAAATTTAAGTGGAGCTCCCTTCACACTCACTCACGCTCACACACACACAAACAAGCGCACACACACAGGTGTGAGAAGCCCAATCACTCCAGGATTAGCTGTTCCTCAGAAAGCTCAGTAATGATCTGAAATCCGAAGCCCTACTTGAACTTTTCTACTAATTCAGTAATTACTGCTGTGCCTGAAATTGGCCCCTTTCCTGCAATTACTCAACATGCACTTTCAGTCAAAGAGGTTAACACCTGAATTTAGATTCTAATTAGCACCTAAGGTAGAATTTTTTGTTTAAAGCTTATTAAAATGGGGACTTTTCCCAGCATAAGATTTCACTAGTGTATACAGGTAAACATACGTTTTATGGATCAATCTGTTTCTGGTTATCTTAAAAGCAATAGAAGGTAGAGGTGAAACCAAGATCAACATATCACCATTTAAGATACCAACCTCAGAATAAATCAGATTCAACCAATATCTGGAGTTGTCAAACTGGGCAGATCCGTAATACAGGCAAAGACCACTGTTTTCAAATCACCATTTAAGTGAATGATCTATGTCAAAGGAAAATGTAAATAAAATGGAGATAAAATAAATTAATATTGGTGTCATTGGCTTTCGAGGCCATTTCTATTTCCTTCCCTCAATTTTCCTAAGTACTAATATTTAAAAGATAGCGATAGCAAAAACTCAGAATTACATGAGGGCAGGTGATCTTGAACTCCTCAGGCAGAAATTCGTGGGAGTTTTACTTCAACCAGTAACATGGCTTCAAGTTAACTGGTTATCCTTTGCCACATCCCTGAGGTTACCCAGTTACTACTTGGAAACCTCCAGCCATGTGAAATCCATATTCCTGCTCGTTTTCTTACAAGCACCCATGAAAACATGGAATTCATAAATGATAGTTTATAAGAACACTGGATATGAGGGCATTCTCATGATTCAGTTGACTCATAATGAGCTTTCAATACGTACTAGTGTTTAACAATTTCCCTCCTACCTCTTACTTAAGCAATTGACATTTTTAAATCCAAGTTCTCTTTTGAATTGTCCTGTACTTCAGTTCGCCTTCTTGCTCAACCAATCAAGGTGATTTGGGTTGTCTGCGCTCTCTGGTTTCTTGTCATCTGCAAATATAATAAGCATCCTTTCTTTGTTCCCATTCAAGGATAAACTTGAAGATATTTACAAGGTCTCTCAGCATTAAACTTGACTCAGCTTACACTGCAATACAGAAATGAAATTCTTGTGACTTGTCAGCTATTCTGAGAGTCACCTCATATTCAGAGCCAAATCGAGTAGAAGTAAAACAATGCTTGTGTCTTCAAAAACAAAGGCGAGAGGGTCAAGTGGGGGGGGAAGTGGTAAAACCACTTGTATTAGTTTCCTAGGGTTGCTGTAACAAAGTACCACAGACTGGGCAGATTAAAAAAAAAAAAAAAAAAAAAAAACACAATGAGTTTATCTGCTCATTATTCTGGAGACTAGAAGTCTGAGATCAAAGTTTCGACTAGATTGGTTTCCTCTGAAGCCTTTCTCCTTGACTTGTATAGAAATAGTCTTCTCCCTTTTTCTTCACATGGTCTTTCTTTTGTACATGTATGTACCATAATCTCCCGTTTTTATAAGGACATCAGTCGTATTGGGTTAGGGACCACCCTAATTACATCATTTTAACTTAATTATCTTTTTAAATTTTACCCCTTCAAATACAATCACATTCTGAGGATTAGGGCTTTAACATATGAATTTGGGGAAAGACAATTCAGTCGTTCACACCACAGAAGAGACATTTCTCTCCATATTCTGCATTACAGGTTGCCTCTGTTCCCTCAGTGTCAGTTTCTGTAAATGCTTGTATTCAATTTCACTAAGTATGCAATCTTATTTATTTAGTACACATGTCTTTTCAGATTTATTTTTAGGGCCTTATATCAGTACTTCAGAATCTGCCTTCAAATGGATAGAAGCCTAAATAGGCTTAACCTCTTTAAATGCTGCAGCTACTGCATAAGTGGTATCCTTTGCTGATGGACTTATTTACTGTAATAACTCAGATTTTAATCTGAACTTTAATGAACATAAATATGTCAACATACATAAATATGTGAAGTTACAGCATCTTGATTTATATTCCTACCACTATACCCAATCTTTCTTGGAAAGAATACAAGATGAATATGCAGGTAGATGGTCTTGGTTGTCTTGAGCCAGATGTCACCAAAGAAATCTGGTTAACAAAACTCCAGTGAGGTCAATTATATACCATGGATTGGACTTTCAACCCAACTATTTATCTCCTTTAAATGTGTATCATCACACTAGAGCCCTATATTAGATCTCCAAATTTGTGAGCTCTATATTATATGGGCTCAAAACCTATAGAAGACTGTAAGAATATCTTAGGATAATGGATGTTAGCCACATTCAGTCACTAACATACCTTCTGTGTCCTAAAATTCTTAGAATCTAGAAATCATTAGCACATAGAAGATACTTATAAGTTCGTGAATAAAGTGGTTTTAAAAAACTAGCATAATTCCCTTTTGACCATATTGTAAACAATAATGTTGCTTTATTGTCACTATCTACTTGCAAGCACTTAAACAAAAACTCTTATCATGATGTAAAATTACCTCAGTTATACCATGTAATCAAAATAACAACGTATTAAATAAAGCAAAAATCTGGACTGAAGCAGCCACTAGACTCAATAATTAACTTTGACAGTTAAGCTGGCTAGCTCCTTTAATAAGGAACTAAAAGATGTATGTTCTTCCCCCACTCCTCCCCAGTATGCTCAGTTACTCCATCCAACTTTCAAAGAGCTGAGCATTTGTAAGAGCAGGCCACATGTGACCCAACTATACCTAACAAATAATACTTCAGTAATACAAGAGGAAAAAGTTACATGAAACAAAAAAATACATGAAAGCTGCCATGTTATTTTTACTAGACCCCATTTATTCTGTAGAATAAGAAAACTTTACAGCACATTCTCTCTAGGCCCTGAAAAACAAGAGAATTCATGTAAAATAGAAGAAACCCCTTTAGAAATGTTTTGCTAATTTTCCCCAATACCAGAATAAAAGTTTTTGTTTTTTTTTTAAGATTGTATTTATTTATTTGAGAGAGAGAATGAGGCCTGGGGCGGGGGGGTGGGGGAGGGCCAGTGGGAGAGGGAAAAGCGGGTTCCTTGCTGAGCACAGAGCCCAAGGTGGGGCTGGATCCCAGGACCCAGAGATCATGACCTGAGCCAAAGGCAGATGCTTAACAAACTGAGCCATCCACCCAACTGAGCCACCCCAGAATAGAAGTTCTATCCATATCTTAAATTAACCTTACCCCAAGGAAACAGTATAGTAACAGAGGACATGGACTCTGGTGCTTATCTTCCTGGATGAAATTCTAGTCCTTCCACTTGCTCACTATTAACATGGGAAAATTACTTAAACCTCACCATTCTCACCTGTAATATAAATAGTATATTATTATCTACCACTTAAGACTATGGAAGATTAATTGAAATAAGCTCTTAGGGCAATGCCCAGCATGTAATAAGCACTCTAGAAATCTTTGCCATGATTATTTTTGGTCAATAGTATTAAGAGTCACAAAAACCTATGAGTTGGTTATTATTATTGTCTCTATTTATACATGTAAAAATCAAGACTTGCCCAAGGCCAACCAGCTACTAAAAGATGGAATTGAGATTTCTGCCTCAATCCTGCTTCTGCTGTAACTTCTGCTATAAATGTAATCTTACATGGAAATTGCTTGTCTCCCAAAATCCTATGTCCCAGGGCACATAGCAGTGAGGAATCTGGTCAGAAAGAATGTCCTTGAGTGAATACAGTCATTACACAGTTCTTTTCTCATGTTAATGAATGTGGCAAATTCGGGCACAATTTGGGCAAACACCTGAAGTAGGGGCAAGCAGGACACTAAGTGGGGGATTAGAGGCATTAGACAGTTCGTGAAGTCAGGGCATCAGTAGCATTGTGATTCTGAGCCATCTGTCCATAAACCGCAGGATGCCAGCAAGTGACAAGTTAGGTTAAGGCAGTAGTCTTTGAGGGCAGAGGCCTTGTCTTCTCCAACTTTGTGACATGCCCAATAGAGCATAATAAATACTCAATAATAACTGTTTGTTAAATTGAGTTGTCTTGAACTAAATTGAATTGGCCAGCCATCCTCACTTGTATTGCTTACAAAGCATAAAAGGTCCCACCCCCGCCCTCACATCCACACATGCCAAAATAATTCATTTATTCATTTGTTCATCAGATATTAATTGAATGCTTACCATTGGAATACTCAATAATAAGCAAGACAGGGTCCTGCTATCATGGAGCTTAGAGTCTGATGATGGAGGAAACGCATAATTAAACAAGTAATTAAGTACAGTTCAATGAGTGTTCTGAGAGGGAAGCATGAGGTGCCACAGGAGTACATGGCAGGGAGACCTAAATTAAGTCAGTGTTGGGAGGGTGGCAGGATGCACAGGGTATAGGATTCATATAGATGAGACTGGAGCACTAATCAGAGCCTTGTAGGTCTTGATAAGGAGTTTGGACTCTCGCAAATAACAATAGGGAGGGCTTTTTATGCTCTTAAATGACATGTTCTAACTTGAATTTTTAAAAGATCAATTTGGCTCCTTTATTGATGATAGAGAATAGATTGGACAAGAACAGTCTGGAAGGAGAAGATCACACAGCTGCAGTAGTCGAGGCGAGAGATTGTGGCAGCCTAGGTTAGGGGAAGGAGAAAAGTGGAAAGATTGGAGATATATTCTGAAAGTGGAAGAAGTGAATGGAAGTTGAGAGAGAGAGAATGAGAGAACACAAAGATAAGCTGAGAGTTTTGGCTAGGGAAAATGGGATGATTGTGTGGCTGACAAAGTTTTTGAGTGTTGTCCCTCCAATCTCGTTTTCTCATAAAGACTATGGTTTTTATTGTGCAGTTATGCTGAACACATATATTCTCAGAAGTGCACATATAATAACAGAACTGACTGTATCTCTAGCGTTCAACAGGATCTTAAAAGGAGATACAGAATAAATGAATATTGATGGAAAGAAGGGTAAAAAATAATCTTAAGAGTCACTCCTACTGAAAATGTGTGTGATGTAATACAAATACAATAATCAGAAAAGCTAATGTCATTATCTCTGAGTAACAGGTGGAGAGTAATCACTGTCTTTATTCTTTCCCGACTATTCCAGGTTTTCTGCAATTAGTATCTACTATCTGTGTAATCACAAGTACATAAATTGGTGGCTTTTGTTTTTGTTTTATTATTTTCTTGCTTCTTTTGAAATCTGGATCCCAACCAAGCAATCTAGGCTTAGGTAGGAAATGACAGTTATGGCACCCACTTTGGAAATTATTGGATGCCTGAGTTGGGAGTGGACAAGCATCTGAAAATCAAGCTTTCCCTTCTTCACAATCTGCCCTGGGCTAGCTCTGCCCAACCCTTAACCCTCCAGCCCATCCAGACTCCCAGGGCAATATTTTCAGGTCCTCCTCTCAAGAGGACTAGAGTTGGCTACATTTCCTTTCCAGATCTACAGCCAACTATTGAACCAATCACTAAAAGGGTATTGTGTACGTCAAAACCAAATACCAATCTCCAGGTCTTAGATCCTATCCTCTTTCTTTGAAAATCCAGCTTTAATCCAGTTTGCATTTTTCCGCAAAAGCAGCTTATTCACTAATGGAACAGTCAGATTCCTCCACTTGTTCATTTGTTCACACAGAAAGAGCTGTCTGGGAGACCACCTGTATGGGAAGGGCAATTGAATAAGGGTTGTTTTTTCTGAAAACAGATTTTCAGGATAATTCTCAGGATTTCACACATGTCAAAGTCTCACTTCTCCATATGACAACGTGCAGCCTGCACAAGGTAGTTCCCTTGTATCCTGTCGAAGTCCCATCTAATGGAGGAAGAAATAAACGTGTATTGGTGTCTGATGCTAGGAGGTTTCACTTCCCCCTCTCCAACCTGACACACAGACACCAACATTTCACACATTCTCTAGAATTTGCCCATTCAGAATCTGCACTAGGCCCAGTCCTAAATGAGTTCTTCCGACATAACTCCCAGTGACGTTCAAGGGCATTTGATGGAGAAAGGAACTAATAAATCACACTGCAAAGACAAAATATATTAGGTAGTTAATTTATAAACAAGAATGCTTTCTGCTTTCTGCTTTTTCTGAAAGCCTCCCTTCTGAGAAAGATTAAACTTTCAGGATTCCTAAATAGTATTTAAGAGGCGCCATGTGCTTTTACTTGATAATGTTTTATTTTGTCTCCTTTACCACCCTGTCAATGTCTAACAGTGAAGTTGTAAATAAAGTGTTTTATTACAAAAATGACTTAGAATATGAAAGGCTTCCTATAGAAAAAAAAAGTGTTCTAAACAGAAAAAAATCTTTCACCATCTTCTTTACCTAGGACGTCCCAAACTTAATTAAGTACTTGACCTATTACCACAGGCCATGTTCACATTATGGCAAGCCAAATTTTGGAGTTGAAATTAATTGCAGCACTTGGAAATAAGTATCACTTTCTTTATATGGGAAGTCTATGAAAATGTTTATTTCATAACAATGAGTTCTCTGCCCCTAAGGAGGTCCGAGGAAAACCCTTGTATATGCAGACAGTTAAGAGCTCATAGTTAAGTAACACAGCCCTAATGGAGCATGGGGGTAGAGGAAGAAGTCAAGAGAGATTCATGGTGTTGTAGATATATGTACGGTGCCCTCAGAAATGTTTACCCTCATCTTTCATATGCTCTTTTTTTTCATGTTCTTATCGATTCAGCATGTGGCATGACACATTTAAGAATATCAAGTTAATTTTACTTGCTTTAGTCTGGTCTGTAGGGGTTATTGAGTAATTGTTTTGATTAAATTAGTCATTCATTTTCAAACAACTTGTGTGGCTAATCTGATTTTTCACTGAGTTAACCAATTTTGAGCGGTTTTATCCATTAGAAGAGTAAGTCTAAGCACACTTAGCCTCTGAGTAGGTTACCTTGACTATGCCATTATGTTCCCAAGACCATCCGGGGATCAGAGAAAAAAATAAAATATGCAAACCCATCCAAAGAACTTCCAGACTTCTGAGGAATGCTGGGGTCAGCCTGGATGAGCCCTTACTCGTCTTTCTCCCAGTACTGGAGAGATGATTCAGTAGCAATAAGATGATTCACCATTGTCTCACAAGCCGCTGTGAGACATTATAAAATACCGCTGTGTGGTTGATGAAGTAAATTTCAAATAGACCTAGACTCCATATTTTATTAATATAAGGCGCAGTCAGTTTTAAAGACTCTTCCCATCATCAAAAACTCCTCTGAAGTCCACCCACTATGGTCTCTTCTAGCATGAAAAGCAGCAACAGTGTGGATGCCCACTGGAACCGAGCCAGGCATGAGAAGAAAATGACAGCTGCGCTCTACTGAGTGCCCACTCCGTGCTTCTGTGCCTACTGTATGGCCTGTTTTACAGATGAGGGAGCAAGGGCCCAAGGAATGCTACATCTTGCCTGATGTCACATAGCCATAGGCTACTGATGCAGCATTCGAGGTGAGGAAAGTCTAGTTCAAAAGTGTTTCCACTGCACTTTGCTGGTTATCTTTATGGAAATGTACCTTCACAATCCTAAATGAAGAGTGCTTCTCACCCAAGTTTCTTCACCCTATAGCAGGCAGTTGTAAGATAGCCCTATGCCTGGGACATGGGCTCTGGTTGCAGATAATCTGCCATTTATTGATGTGTGACCCGGGACAAGTCAGGTCAACTCTCTGTGCCTCAGGGCTTATGTGTTGAAAAATATAGACCCTAATACTGCTTATGTCAAACGGTGTTTGTGAAGGTTAAATGTGATAATGTTCATAAGGTCCTGGTACATATTAAGTATTTTGTAAGAGACCTTACTATTAGCTATTATTATTTTTCGCTGACTTGACCAATGGCTCCAGAGATGTGGTATTTTTATCTTTTTATTTTTTTTAAAGATTTATTTATCTTAGAAAGAGAGAGAGAGAATGGGCGGGAGGGTTAGAGAGAGAAGGAGAAAGAAACTAAAGCAGATTCCATGCTGAGAGTGGAGTCTGATGCAGGGCTCAGGGCTCGATCTCACCACCTGAGACCATGACCCAAGAAGAAACCAAGAGTCCAAGGCTCAACCGACTGCACCACCCAGACGCACTGAGATGTATTTTAACCACATGACTGCAGATGGTTAATTTGCCTCTTCCACTCCTCCTCTTTCTCCTCTCCCTCCTCCTCCTGTTCTGCTCTTTGTCTTTCTGTCTCATTTCCTTTTATATTTTTATCACTTATTTCTTTGAAACTTTACATTTTTTATTATAGAAAATTTCAAACATAAAAAATTAGAGAAAATAGAAACCTTCCAACACCCATTGCTGAGCTCCAACAATTATTAATATGCAGCTAATCTTCTAAAGGTTAACACTAAATTTAAAAAAAAAAAAAAAATCCTCCGCAGTATACTTGTTATATAGGACCACTTGAGTTTCTCTTAATAAAATCTCAAAAACCCCAGGAATTATCTTCTAATTTATAAATACTGTTCATACTTTACTTCCCTTTATCTTATTTAAAAGCAAGAAAAAGAGCCCAGTCTCCTTCGAAGTATGGTTTATGGTATTATAAGCTGCAAACATTTCACAAAAAATATATGATCCATCAAATTCTCAAACTGAACATGGAATCAAGGTGAACATATGAACTTGAGTAGCGTCTGAGATTGGTAAAGTCTACAAATCCTCTAGGAAGGTTTTTCCCAATCTGGTCCAAGAGTTGGAATCTAAACAAAATGCAAAGAAAATGAGTTAAACCGAGCTTTATCCCCCAATTAGAAGAATTCCCCAGAGCTCTATCATTGAAAATTGGGCCTTTCTCTTCAAATGCAGGCCTCCAGAGCCTACGTTGTTGGTGCAGAACCGCTGAAGTTACTGCAAACCACATCTCCTGGACTCTGGAAATGATTTCTTAGTAATGGCAAACTAATTATGTGATTACTAAACTCCCTTCATGTGCCATTAGTCATAGGAAGCTGGAAAATATGCCTATTTTCAAGGCAAATTGCTCATTTTGAATTGTGCCTCAAAATGTAGATTCTCATCTGTAGGTCTAAACTGCAAAATCCAAGCCAAATTTTCAATTAAAACTTCTAAACAGCCATCCTTAGCCAGGCCAGCGAATGGTCTGTGATGACTTGGGGAATCTTTTAAATGGAGACAGAAATGAAGAGACTGGAGTCTTCTGCATATTTTCTTCCTTCCCTGCAAATGCTTTAGGGGAATTAAAATCACAACCACTTTTCTTCCCATAGCTCAGAAAACACAGCATAACTATTTTTTCCCCTGACAAATCCATGTTTCGCCAAGCTTTTGGCTCCACTCGTCTGATAATGACAACTGGCCTCATTTTCAAATCCAGATGCACAGGCCCATCCTCCCAATGCTGGTATTGCCCTAGAACTAGGAAGACTACAGCAGAGTTAGGAACGGGGCTGGGGAGAGTTTTATCCACAGCAGAAGGGGGGGAAAAACACCCACATCTGGTGTAAAGAAAAGAAGAGCACCCACACACACACATCCGAAAACAGAGGGGAGGAGGGTGAGGATAGAGTATGGCTATGAGAGCAGCAAAGGAGAAAGACTCCAAAACTCGCTAGATTAAGAACTCCTTCGGGCACAAACCGCATCCCATTCATTTTTGCAACCACAGTGCTTGGCACACAGTAGGAATGCAATGAATGTTTGGTAAATTCAATTTAATTGAAATGAGAAGAAACAGATTGACCCGATGTAGCTCGCAGTGTCTCTAAACATAATTAATTCTGGAGGTTCTCAAAATCAGAGAGTTGCTTGCAGGCTCAGTAATAATTTTTGTCTAATGACAGCTCCTAAAACCAGATATGAATTTCATTAAGAGAGTCAGCCCGCCAGCAGCTAAAATATGAGCAAAATGCTAAAGATCTGTATATCACCAGGGCCAGGGGACAGAATCGGATATAGGTTAATTATGCTCTATCAAGCTTTTGCTATATGGAATCTGTTTCCGAGAACAGGAGCAGATCTGTTCTAGATCTGAAGGAATGTGATACCAAGTAGTGTCCTACAGGCGTGCGTGCAGCCCGGGGCCTGAGCTGCTAACTGCCAGCACGGCCAGCTCGGCCAGTCTGGGCCCCACGGGCACACCCCGCCTGGGCTGTGCAGCACAAACTGCTGCATGTCATAGGCCCACAAGAAACATCTGCCAGATTGAAATTAATTGCCCAAACTGCGCTTTGGTCCCCTTTAAAACAACTCCAGGGGTCTGTCTCAGTTCTCCGGTGACATTTGCTGTTTTAAGTCCCAAATAACACTCAAGTTCCATCTTGTTTCAGCACCAAACTTTACCTTCAGGTGTGGCCTCAGCAAAGCTGATAACAATTACGTACTTTCCCTGACCTCGTTCCAACTTTCCTGTAAACGGGTATGGTACGAAAAAAAAAATGCAGAAGAGTAACCTAATACCAACTCCAGCTCTGGGGTGGCTGCTGAGTTGCTCTATTGTGTCTCGAGGAATGCCTTCTGCTGCCACTTTAATGTAGTCAAAGGAAAGGGTGTGACACTGGAGGCCCAAGAGACAAGACGGTGAATTGCATCTTCTTTCCGTAAGCCGAGGATGAGTGCTATACCAATAAACAGCTGGGCCTCCCATTGTCCCGTGTCTACGTATCAGGAAGTTTTGGTAGTAGAGACAATGTGAAATTCTAGAGACAAAAATAATTACTTGGAGCAGTACAAGTTCCCCTGGCTGTGTTGATTTAAGATGCTCTGTACCAAGTCAGAGCTTGACTCCTTTTTTTGTTGTTTGCTTTCTTCCCAAGTGAGCAAATAAAGTAAGTACAAGACCGGAAACTAGAGAGTACATAAACTAGGTAGGTGGGATTCGATGAGTTAAACCTTTAAGCCTCACAGAAAGCTAGATTTAGGGAGGCCAAAAAATGGCTCACTGGAGACTTAAACCCCACGCTTCCACCTCTGAGATGACAGCTAATTAAGTATCAGCCTTTACAATAGCTCACATCATCCATGCCACATGAGAAAGCAGAGCCTGGCATTGTCTAAATGATGTCTATACTTCCATGTGCTGTTTGGTGAACACAGATTTCTTTTACAATAAAAAATTAATGTATATGCTGTTCAGTCTTTGAAAAGTGACCCCTGCGCCAAGCTGTGTGGTACAGATGAAAGATCATTTGATTCAGATTGAGAGGGGTTTGGGTTCAAGTCCCAGCTTCGGTCACCTCCCAGCTCTGTGAAATCCGAAAACTCCTTTACTTCTCTGAACTGCAATGTTCTCCCCCGGAAGGTGGTGAGGGATAACACCTGCTATTTCACAGAGCTGTGATGAGGATTAAAACGGTAAGAAGTGCCTGACACCTACTAGCCACCCAGCGTGTGACAGCTACTGCTGCCATTGACTAAGAATGTAGGTTAATTACATTAACCGTTCCTAACATTAACTAAGGAACTTCCTTCATCCCACTAGCGCTGTAAGGAAAAAGCCAGGACCATGCTGCAAGGGTGCCTTTTGAAAAGGCAAGCTAATTCTAGACAACCCCGTATTTTGAAAATGCTAATTGAGAAGCACTGTACTTATATGAAAGAGGATTTTTGGAAAGTGTACCACTGGGCGAAAAGGGCCCAGGAGCTGGGAGACAGATGCTGTGACCGCCTTGAGAAGTGGAACAATCTTAGACAAGTTTCATGTACCTCAGTCTCCCCATTCCAGACAAACTGAGATGACAATGCCATCCTGGCCTACCCCATGCAGCAGTTATGAGGACTAAAAAAAAACACACAAGAAACAGCTTTGAAAGTTAAAAGATCTGTATTCATAGATGATGGATGTTATTATAATTCCATAGTTTGAAATTATACATATTAGTATCTACTCTGGGTTCAGTTGTGCTTTGGAATCATGGCCTATCTAACCTATAGTCTCAAAACAAAACAAAACAAAAGAAAAAAAAAAAGACCTTGATTGGTTAAAAAAAAAAAAAAAAAAGATTCCAGATATAGCAGTATGTACTGATCCTTTGGAGGTTCCAGGAAAATTGCAAAAATATCGCCAAATCTGTAAAATCAAACAGGCAAGCAAGTATCACAGGCAACAACAACCCTCTGGCTTTTCTAGAATTTGAACTAATAGAACTCTTCATTTATTCAGCATACACAGGCTCCTTGTTTCATTTACTTATTTCTTATGAATGAATGAGTCAGAAATGGAAGGTCCTGGCACACAGGGATCCTGGGACATGCCTTCACATATGGCTGGTGAATAATTGATTTAAAATAATCACTGTAAATGACACACATTCATTGCTGGTGTCAGGTTCATTGTTACTAGCCTTTAGAAAGCAATATGGCAAAATCTATTAAGAGCCATAAAAATGCCCATATATTTTCACCCAGTCATCACACCCCTGGGAATTTATTCTAAGAAAATAATTCAAATACAAAGATGTTCACAGCAGTTTCATATGTAAAAGTGAAATCACTTAAATGTTCAACTGTAGTTATAACAAAGAAACAACAATTATAAAGATAATGCAGCTTAGCCAGGATCATATTAACAATAAAATGTTAAATTACAAGTGCAAAATATAAGATGTTATCCTAGCATGACTTCAAGTCTGTAAAAATTTGGCATGTGAATAATGACCAGAAATAATATGCAAAAATAATAAAAATGTGTTAAGAAATCCAGATGTATTCTTTTTTATCTTTTCCTAACTATGCTATTTTTCACAATTAAACAAAATAAATATTGGGGTACCCGGGTGACTCAGTCAGTTAAGTATGCGACTCTTGGTTTCAGCTCAAGTCATGATCTCAGGGTCCTGACATCAAGCCCCGCATGGGGCTCCACACTCAGCGGGGACTCTGCTTGAGATCTTCTTTTCCCTTTCCCTCTGGCCCTCCCCCCAATGCACACGTGCGGTTTCTCACACTCTCTCAAATAAGTAAACAAACAAATAAATAGAATATTTTTTAAAAAATAAATAATATTGATTGAAATATTCTCATTTGAATAAGGTTAGAAGGCTTTCAAAACACTGTCATTATCTTTTTGATTTTCCTAGCAACCCTGCAAAGGTGGGGAGGGCTTATTTATCACCTGACAAATGAAGAAACTGAGGCCAAGAAAAATTCAAGTCTTATCTAGAGCCCCTCTTAGGAAGTGGCTGTCCCAGGGCTTGCATCATGTCTGCTAATGCCCTTACTTTAGTGTCCTTTTGCTAAAGTGCCTGTTTAATCTTCACCCCGAGGAGATGAGTTCCTTCAGCTTGGACTAATCAAGACTTCTGGGTGAAGTGCATTAACCCAATCCAGCCTTTAAAAGTTCATTTGCCTAAAAAGGTGTCTTCCTACTCACATCTGGGCCTCATCTATTCAATAAAGGCTGACCCACCCCCCAAATCTGCACAGATTTTTTTCAAGTGCCCCAAATTCTGAGGACCACGAGCAATTTCGTGGCAAATCAGAGCATTCTTTGATTTGGTGTTGGAGACCCTCTTGTATCAGACAAATATTAGTATGAATATTGATTTAAACTCTGAAAAACAACCAACATATATCTACTCATAAGTCTCATAAATGGGCCAAAAGCAATGAGTCACCCAAAAAAGGTAAAATTGGACACATTAAATTGCAGAATGAGCTTTCCCCTCCAAATATCAGAGATTCTCGTAAAACCTGATCAAATCAAATATATCTCCAGTAAATCCAGCTGCATGTAAGTGCTGCTGGGGAAGGCTACATTCTCTTGAATAACCACAGAGAAAACACCATTAAAATTTAATTTCTGCATATTCAGAAATCCAGCTCTCCTCATGATCCAGAAGTGACCACTGATGTGACTGTATCTTTGCAGAAACAAATGAAATGGAGAAAGAGAGAGAACTGGAAGAAAGGGGACAGGGAAATGGAGAAAGAAGGCTAGGAAGATGAAAAAACATAGGTCAACCAGATGAAATACACCTGAGAATTAATTTTATGAGAACATGGCTGATAAAATTATTAGCATCATGACCTAGGAAACATTTTCTGTAAAATGCTCAGCATATGGTAGCAGTTTAATAAATTAGAGATGAAGAGTGGGTTTCTCAGTATAGAAGTATTCTGGCTAATAAGTATAAATGAAGAAGGAATAATAAATGAAGAAGGAATGAATAACCCAAGTACTACTGATTTATGGCCTCTAATGAATTAATGAATTCGATGAAGTTTTTTAAAGATTTTATTTATTTATTCATGAGAGACATAGAGAGAGAAACATAGGCAGAGGGAGAAGCAGGCTCCCCACAAGAAGCCCGTGGGGGACTCGACCCAGAGCTGGGGATCACACCCTGAGCCAAAGGCAGATGCTCAACCACCAAGTCACTCAGGCATCCCTGAATTCGATGAATTAATGATTGTCAGCAACTGCTAACCTCATAAAAGAGAGAGCCAGTCAATATGTGCCTCTGATGAAAGAACCACTACTACCGAGAAATAACCTTGCCAAAATAAAAAATCTAATCTGAACCTGGTCAAGCCTCTAAATCCAAATACTAATTTTTAAGAAATACAGACAAAAGATACAGGAATATATTAAGGACACTACAGGGATACAATCTACAAAACCCAAATGTGAAAAATGATCTCATTCCTTCTACAAATAAATCACATCACATAAAGAGAGAGAGAAAGAGGGAGACCTACAGATTAAAAGATACTTCAGGACCATATCAATAGGGGTGCCTGGGTGGTTCAGTCAGTTTAGCATCTGCCTTCAGCTCAGGTCATGATCTCAGGGTCCTAGGATTGAGCCCTGCATCAGGCTCCCTGCTCAGTGGGGAGTCTGCTTCTCCCTCTCCTTCTGTGCTCACTCTCCCTCTCTGTCTCAAATTAATTAATTAATTAATTAAAAAATATTTTTTAGAAAATATCAAGAAATCATAGTATGTGACCTCATTTAGACACTGATTTATTTTTTAAGACTTATTTATTTTAGAGGCAGAGGATGTAAGAGAAGAGGGGGAGAGGGAGAGGGAGAGAGAGAATCTCAAGCAGACTCCACACTGAGCAGGGACCCCAACTCGGGAGTTCCATCTGACCTGAGATCACGACCTGAGTGTCCAAGAGTCAGCACTTAACAGACCCTGCTACCCAAGTGCCCTGGGACACTGATTTAAATAAACTATAAAAACAATAGGAAATTCATGAGATAATTGAGAATTAAAATACTAATGAGGTATTTGATGATAATAAAGAATTATTGTTAATTTTTTAGAGATGATAATAGTATTGTTTTTGTTAAGAGCCTTTATTTTTTAGAGACACATGCTTAACTGCTTGTGAATTAAATAAGATGCCTGGGATTTGTTTCAAAATAATATGGGAAGTGGAAGATTGAGATGAATTAACAGTTGAAGCTGAGTGGTGATGGGTACATATGGATTCATCACACTATTCACTTGTATCTGTTTCAAAATCTTCCTTAATAAAGAAAGTTTTTTTGAATAAATAGTACCAATAAATGTTAGTTCTTCTATAATTAGTAAAGTAAAAGTTTAATATGATAGCCTGGGTTTTAAGAGAAAAGCTATAGATGCACACCTAACTTTAAAAGAGCAAAAGCTATTTTTGGTAGGCTACAGAGTAGAGAACAATGAATGAAATCACCTTTGCTTTTTCTTAAATTCATATGTTGTATCTCTTTGCTTAAAAGATATAAAAAAGAAAATGGAATACGATGAAAGGAAGGAAGAGAGTATAAGGATCAGCTAAGGAGGAAATAGGATAAACTAATAGCTGGATTTGAGTAGGCCACTTGAAAATAAATAAAGCCATAGGCTTGGGTTTATAATGAATCCATTATACAGATGATTGAATAAGCACCAGGTTTTCAGTCAGACAGATCTGGCTTCTCAAGCAAGTTTCAGGCCTGATGACTTAAGTTCTCTGAGCTCCAGTTTCTTCCTCTGTTAGAGGAAGGACAATCCGGGTCTGCGTGGACATGAGACAGGGTATGTAAGCTGCCTGGTTCACTGTGCCATGAGTAGTTGACAACCTGCTTCAGTAAACATGTAGTGTTTGTTAGTTTCAGGTGTGCAGTATAGTGATTCAGCATTTCCATATCACGTGCTCTCCTTAATCCCTATCACCTATACAACCCATCCTCCCACCATGTCCCCTCTGGTAACCATCAGTTTGTTCTCTATAGTTAAGAGTCTGTTTCTTGGCTTCTCTCTCTCTTTTTTTCTTTACTTGCTTGTTTTGTTTCTTAAATTCCATATGTAAGTGAAATCATATGGTATTTGTCTTTTTCTGATTGGCTTATTTTACTTAGCATAATATTCTCTAGCTCTATCCATCTCATTGCAAATGGCAAGATTTCATTCTTTTCTTATGGCTAGAAACAATTTTTAAGAAAAAATATTTATGTAGTTTTGTGCCATATCTATTGGAAACTTCTTTTTAAAAGATTTTTATTTATTTATGAGAGAGTGAGTGAGAGAGAGAACATGATTGAAGGAGGAGGGGCAGAGGGAGAGGCAGTAGCAGACTCTCTGCTGAGCAGGGAGCCCGATGCGGGGCTCCATCCCAGGACCCTGAGACCATGACCTGAGCTGAAAGCAGACACTCAACCAACTGAGCCACCCAGGTGCCTCCACTTTTTTTTTTTTTAACTCTATAATGTTTTAAAGAATTTTATATCATTTAATCAAAAATGTATTTCTTTTTTTTTTTTTTACTGCTGCACAGCATGCTGTGGCTGTATTGTAACTAATTTAACTATTTCTATATTGGTGGCATTTATGTTGTTTCTAATTTTTCTGCTAACTGAAATAAAACTGCACTCCTTGGCCAAGTCCTTTGGTCCAGTGTTTCTTAAATGGTTCTATTTATTTCTCTGTTTCTTTTCTTTTCTTAATTTTTTTTTATATTTCTCTGTTTCTAGTGCTCAGTACAGTGCCTGGCATATATAAGTGTCTAATAAATGTTTATGAATGAGTAGATGAAATTAATTTAAGAATAATTTCAGATTTATAAACATGTCTACCATAATGTGATTTTCATCGATAGGAGTAAAATTGAGCCAAAAAATGGTCTTCTTAGGTATATTAAAAGATACTGAAATCAAAAATATTGTATCAGAGTTTCTATGTCTGACCTTACTCTAGCTGGGACTTAGAAAACTAAATGATTTATGTGAAATCATAGCAGGTGTGCTTGGGAAATTTGCAAAATATAGAATATAGACAGTTAATCATGATTGATTCAAGATTCAAAATAATTTTATCAGTTAGAATATTGGACGACGGAGGAATATCTCCCAAGTAAAGATCTCTGGAGCACCTGCAATATCAGGCAGCTACCATGCCCCTTCAGGATACTAAAGAGATTGATAGATGCATCCCTGCTGTCAAGAAGCTCAGAAGGAAATTTCTCAATTTGGACACAAATCTTAAGTAGAAATCTATATTAGGGAAAAAAGCTGTTGGGATTTAAGTTGACTGCTGCCTCAACATACACCAGTAATGGAAGCAAATAAAGCTACTGTGGCCACAATAGTACTTGTAATAATAATATCCACATAATCCAGAGTAGTAATTTCACTGACTTTGTGTGTCAAATGTGGTTCATCCTTAGGCATCATCTGCAACCAGTAGCTGGTCTAATCTTAATGGGTGCATATGGCTGAAATTCCAGGTGAAGGGCTCAGGGGAATCTCTTTGGAAGGGGAGGGCTTTTGAACTGAGTCTTTAAGGAGAGAAAAGGTAGCTTGTAGAAGAAAAAGCATAAGTAAGTAGTTGGACACAGGAAGGGGAAGGGGACCCAAGTGGGCTTCTGCTGACACCTCCCTCAGTAGCACAGGACTTGGATGAGCAAGGAGTAGGAAAAAGGTTAGACTGGACTTAACCTGGACTCTAGCCACTCCCCAATCGCTTTCCCAATACACTGTGAGCAAAGAAGGCTGTAGTTACAACCAGAAATGAGGGAATCCAGAAATGGGGGATGACTTGATGACAGGGTGCAGGAATCATGGCTAATGGCTCATTCACTCACATATCCAGTGGTTGATGCTGGCTGTTAGCTGGGAACACAGCTGGAACCATGAGCCAGCGCGTCACCATGGTTCCTCTGTGTCTGGATGCCTGGGCTTCCTCACAGCATGGTAGCTAGGTCTCAGGGGCAAGTATTCTAGAAGAACCAAGGGGAAGCTGTATTACCACTTCAGATTAGTGTCAGAAGTTATATAGCATCGCTTCCATAATAGATAAAAAGCCCAGATTAAGGGAAGGAAATGTAAACCCCAATTCTTACAGGGGGAAGAACATTAATCCATGGTAAAGAGCATGTGGGATGGGATAGTATTGCAGCCATTTTTGGAAAATATAGTCTGCTAGAATGTATATCCCGTCAAGAGACACTGAAATCTCTCTGAGAAACCTGTTACTAAAAGTAAAGAGTAAAGAGTGATGCTCTAGATACTTTTCCATAGAATGCTTGGTGTGTGAAATATTCCATCAGAGAAGACCGTGTGAAATTGGTTTGAGATTCAAAAGGCTTGAGGTATGTCCCAATTTTACTATGATGTTACCTTTGAAATTGGGCACATTATGTTAACATCTTCAATCCTCAGTTTTCTAACCTGTAAATAGGAATGTTGAACAAGATAACATCTAGTTATAGACATAGATAAAGACAAACCACATTAAGCCATATATTCCAGATTGCTATCTTTTTACATTACCCTGTGACAGTTTGTAATGTCTGGTATAAACAACACATAGACTAAATGATGTTCGATGGCAAAAGATCGGGAGTGAGTTCAGTGTCACAGTGGTGTATTTATAGCTGAGAGTGTTTAGGAATTTACTTTGAAAAAGTTCCCAAGTTTAAGGCTCCGATTTACTGAATTTTTTGAAAAGTCCATGGAAAGTTCATCAAATGATACCATGGAGATAACCTGGATATGAAAATATACCAGCGTTTAAATGGTAGTTTAATTTAGCATAGGTATATAAATCATGTCAGATCAGTTCTTAAACTAACTTAGCGAGGCTATGAAATCAGATTCTAAGGGTCATTCCTATATGATAAAATTGGACCATTTGTGAGAAAAGAAGGGCAGCTGAATGAGTATAAATTACATGTATGGATTTTTTATGTATATTTTTTATTGGAGTTCAATTTGCCAACATATAGTATAACACCAGTGCTCATCTTGTCAAGTGTCCCCCTCAGTGCCCGTCACCCAGTCACCCCATCCCCCCCACCCACCTCCCCTTCCACTACCCTGTGTTCGTTTCCCAGTTAGGAGTCTCTCACGTTCTGTCTCCCTCTCTGATATTTCCCACTCAGTTCCCCTCCTATCCCTTATACTCCCTTTCACTATTTCTTACATTCCCGGTAGGAGTGAAACCATATGATGATTGTCCTTCTCCAACTGACTTACTTCACTCAGCATAATACCCTCCAGGTCCATCCACCTCGAAGCAAATGGTGGGTATTTGTCGTTTCTAATGGCTGAGGAATATTCCATTGTATACATAGACCACAGCTTCTTTATCCATTCATCTGTCAAAGGACACTGAGGCTCCTCCCAGTTTGGCTGTTATGAACATTGCTGCTGTGAACATTGGGGTGCAGGTTTCACTGCATCTGTATCTTTGGGGTAAATCCCAGTAGTACAATTGCTGGGTCGTAGGGCAGCTCTATTTTTAACTCTTTGAGGAATCTCCACACTGCTTTCCGGAGTGGCTGCACCAGTTCACATTCCCACCAACAGAGCACGAGGGTTCCCCCGTCTCCACACCCTCGCCAATATTTGTTGTTTCCTGCCTTGTTAATTTTCCCCATTCTCACTGGTGGGTGGTGGTATCTCATTGTGGTTGTGATTTGTATTTCCCCGATGACAAGTAATGCAGAGCATTTTCTCATGTACTTGTTGGCCATGGGTATATCTTCTTTGGTGAAATTTCTATTCATGTCTTTTGCCCATTTCATGAATGATTGTTTGTTTCTATGCTATTGAGTTTAATAAGTTCTTTATAGATCTTGGATACTAGCCCTTTATCTGATATGGATTTTTGTTTGTTTCTTTGTTTTTAGTACTCAATTTATCCCAGGCAGTCAGTAGCATGTTCCTATGTCTTAAAAATTAATACATCAGAGGCATCTGGCTGCCTCAGTTGGAGGAGCATGTGACTCTTCATGAGTTCGAGCCCTACATTGGGTGTAGAGATTACTTAAAAAAATAAATAAATAGACAAAAAAATTAATGTCACATGAGATTAATGTTTAATTGGGAAGAACAAGTTAATAATTAAAGTTGGTTCACTCCTTCAGTGAAAGGCAAACATGGTCATACCTTTGGCTAAATAAAAATATTTTCTATGTGTATATAAACATGTATTTATTTTTACATAGCCACATATTTGTGTACATATATGTAGTGTGAAGCACATGTAATGAATAACATTCTAGGGCTCATAGAACAGTGAACATGACACAAAGAAGCAAAACTTCAGATGCATGCTGATATTCATTGAAAGTCCAAATTAAATGTGATTTCAAGAACAACTGCCACAGTACCTTCTGTTTGGGAAGCAGTCTTGTGTAAGGAAGTAAAACATATAGAATTATTTGTGGGCTTACACAATGACTTCCTGGATCGTGCAAGTGCATGTACACACACACACACCACACATACACACATGCTCATGATGAAGTAATTACCTGTAGCGACAGTAATACTTTGGCTTGGTTTCCTTTTCACTTTAGTACTAACCCAATTCTATCTTAAGGTTCTTATTCATTAACAAAAAAGATCTCCCTCTTTATGAACCACACTCCCTCCCTCAGAACTGCAGTATGAGATTGGTCCAGAAATAAAGTTGCAGGTTTGTATTCTATAGTAATTAAGAAACTTCCTATGTACTAGTAGCATTTCCCTGTAGGTATAGTCAATTTCCCAGAGCAATAGAAGATATAATTATACTGATGTAAATCACAGTGAGATGCCTAGGAGGCATTGGCCTTTCACCTTCTTTAATTCATTGAAAGATCTTATCTTTTTGACAGGTACTGTCAGGCAAAGCAAGGGGCTGGGAGGCAGGATATTTTTCTGGTAACTAATTTGCTTGGAGGAAAAAAAGAGTATATTGCAAACACTCAAAAGCAGAGAGATAATCCAGGTTTAGAAGAGAATTCTCTAAGTCTTTTTCTATCCCCACCTTAAAAATTGTCCTTTTGTGATCTGCTCTCTCTATCTCTCGGTCTCTAGGTCTTTCTTACTCTCTTTCTTCCCCATAAGACTCTAGCTACCCCTTCAGGCCTCATGTTTCCAAAATATTTGTAAAGAAATGAGTATATATTTACACACACACACACACACACAACACACACATTTTTTTTTTTTTTTTTTTTGGTCCTTAGAATGAATCCTGGCTGCCAGCTTTTGTGCTTTACATTGTTTGTACAGAAACATCAACACTGGGAGAAGCCAGCATTCTGGGAATGACTTTCTACCCCCACCAGGTCTGACTTACTTTTCCAGTTGCTTCCTGGTTTGCTGGCTTTGTTCGAGGCATTTCCTTCTGGAGAAAACCATCTAGGGCGCTGGATGTCTATGATTGCGTGAGAGTCAGAGCAGCTCCAGTGGCTGATGGGAAATGGTGCTGAGAATCCCAGAAGCAAAAGGAGGTGTAGCCTCAGCCACCCAATTGAAAATGAAAAGATAGCTGAAGTTTGATGGTTTCTCTTACCCTCCCTTATGTCCCTTTTATTTTTGTGGCAAAACTTGAAACAAAGCTAGAGTAAAAGTGCTTTTCATTCAGTGGGTGGTGGAGGTTCTGACTCAGGCTTTGCAAACATGACATTGCTTGAACCTCGAGATCAACGGGATTCTGGAGAAACAAAGCTTCCTGCTCCATTGCGTGGCACCATTAACCTTGGGAATTCCGGCCGAGCTGGGGAGGCGGTGGCACAGGTGCATGTCTTCTGAGGCACATGAATGGAATCGCCAGAGTTCAAAGAGGTTTTGAACTTTAGATCTAGGTTTTCTTAGTTGCATTTAGTCTATTTGGATAACAGGTTTGGTCTGGAATTACTAAATCAGAAATTCCAAAGCTCTCACTAATATTTTTTATTATTTGAAAGAATCGAATTATATTGGTAAAAAATTAGAAGTATCCTAGCATCCAATATAGGGGATTGCTAAATAAATTTTAATGTGGCCATGTAATGGAATAGTACGTTGCTAGTAAACATTACACAGAAGATAATGGAAGAATTTCAAGATCTTTTATGTGAAAAAAAAAAAACAGATTATAAAACTGTGGTACAACAGTAACCCATCTGGGGGGAAAGAAAAGAAAGGTAAAGAAGAGAAAAAGATTGATCCATATAGAAAGATTGGAAAGTATATATTGAGATGTTAAATGCTAGCATTAGCTATCTATAGGTGGCAAGATGCCAAGGAATTTAATTCGCTTCTTTTCCCTGGATTTTAAGATATAGAGAATGTGCATTACTTTGGTAAATGTCATAATGATAATAATGTAAGAAAAGAAACAAATTAGGTGGTGCTCTTGGAGTTTCCCCACTAATGTTTGGCCCTTGGCACCAATTTAACAAGAAGAACAAAATTTGTGGCATAGTTGCAGAAGGATCAAATGACAGGAAGCCCCCAGAAATTCCCCTACAAGACCATGGCTTTTAGGCCTGAGTATGTTGGAACTTGGCATCTATGCTCATTTCCCACATTATGGTAGGTTGATACACTGCCAGAGCCTGGGTTTGAGGTTTCATAAGCTAAAGTGAAACTGACTTCATCACAGAAAGGACATGTTTTAGTCAAATATTTTTTTGCTGATTAACCTTCTGAGGATGCAAAACTTCTAGCCCAAATGTTTAAGGCTGTACTAATCCATTTTAGCGTGTAGAGATGTACAAAGATGTTACAATGGTTCTGTGGCTTATCTAAAACAGTTGCTCATTCATGAGCTCTGAAGCCCAACTCTCCATTTACCTCCTGCAAGCCCACAGGGTGAAGAGTTGCCAAAGCTCATGAGCAAACCCAGAACATCTGTACCTCTGGATTGAAAGTTGTGGTCCAGGAACCTGTATCATTATCTGTATTGTTTGTACATTTTAATGAGAATTCTTGGGGTGTCTCAGTGGCTCAGTTGGTTAAGCATCGACTCTTGATTTCAGCACAGGTCGTTATCTCGGGGTCATGAGATGGAGCCCCATGTCAGGCTCCACACCCAGTGGAGCCACACTTAAGATTGTCTCTCTCTCTCTCTCTCTCTCTCCCTCTCATTCTCCCTCTGCCCCTCCTCCCACTTCTCTCTCTCTCTAAAAAAAAAAAAAAAAAAAAAAAGAATTCTTTCATATATTACTGGTGTTGTTTTAAATGAATGCTTACAATTAATAAGCTTTTTAAAATAATAGCAATACAGCGTAAGTGCTAAAATAGAGATATGAATAAAGTACTACGTGACCCAAGGGAAGGCAAAAATAATCAATTCTGTAAAGTTTCCCATTCACTAAATATACTTTTGTCCCCCAGAAATAAAACTTCGTATCTCAAGTGTTCATAACATACCCAGAGACCTAGACTAAAAAACAACTTGGGCAATTTATGACAGCTTTGAAATGCTGGTTAATTTGCAGAAGTTAGAATGAAAATTATAAAGCACTCAGGTTGATTAGTTATTCCTGCCAACAGCTCTCTGTGGTGTCAGCATCACGAGCCTCATCCAACAGGTGAGGAAATAGAAAAAGGAAAAATGAATGTCTTGCCCAGAATAACTCAATTGTCAGTGGCGGGAGCAGAATTTCAAATCCAGAGGACCCACTGGGATTGATCCTGTGTTCAAATCAAGAGTCAGATGACAATAGATGATGGTTTAAAAGCATCGCCCATTTTCAGGGAACACAAGGAAATATGGCTGACCCTACCCATTAGATTTCTTTACAGGGCAGTGGAGCTCATGCCTGTAAGGCAACCAAGGCACTGGTCTTTTATCCATAGCAAAGCCACAGAAAGAGGCAGGTTTCAAGGAACATTCTGAGCCTAATTCTCCAAGCTCACTCTGCTGCACATCAATCGTAAACTCAGCCACCACATAGTGTGAACCACTCTGCCTTAGAGGGTCCCTTTCTGTAACAATATGGCTGTCCTTCTCTCGAGCTAGAAGAAGATCCAGTGATTTGACTGAATCTCTTAGCACCTCTTCAATGATAAGAGGAAAAAGTCCATTTTATTCCTCACTTAGCTTCGCAAGTAAAAAGTACCCAGAAATGTCTGTGCATGTGACATTTAAATTCATGGATAAATCCGAAGCTCCTGTCACCCTCATTTATTCCCAACAGGTGAGTCAAGAGTGCAAGCTGGCAAGATGTAATGATGAGTAACTTGGCTTTTTTTTTTTCTTCTCAATTTAACTGAGACCTGTAATGTTATTTGATGCAGTTTTCTGTATTTAATTAATTTAACATTCCAGATTTTTAATTTGCATTTAATTTAACATTTCAGGTTTTTAATTTACCAGATATTGTTTATCAAATATTCATTTCAGAGACTTTCACCGTATATACAGTGCATACCCCTCTTTAATTAGTGTGTGGTAAATTAATTCTTCTATCCTTGCTCTTTCATCAGATATTGGATTAAGGAAGTTGCACTGTTTCAACACAGCACATAAACTCGTTTATTAAACCAAGATGGTAAATTTCCCCATGTATGTGCATTGCTGGTCTGCTTTCATGCTTAATCTGATAAAAATTGCTGTGGTTAAAACCAGAAATCTGGGTTTTTAAAAAGATTTTATTTATTTATTCATGAGGACACACACACAGAGAGAGAGAGAGGCAGAGACACAGGCAGAGGGAGAAGCAGGCTCCATGCAGGGAGCCCAATGAGGGACTTGATCCTGGATCTCCAGGATCATGCTCTGGGCTGAAGGCAGGCGCTAAACTGCTGAGCCACTCGGGCGTCCCCAAACCAGAAATCTGTTATTATTTAAAACTGGCTGCTTGGTTTCACGATGAAAGTGTTACATTTTTGTATTCTCTCCAATTATTGGATCCAGATTGATCTTACCTTTCTCCTGGAGCTGTAATAAAGCTACCTTTCCACCCCATCCGGAGCCTTCCTCCTCTGTCTTCCTTCATCCATGTTATCACCCTCTCCCTCCCTCGGGCACTTGTTAAAATGAAATGACAGTTGTCAATGCTCTCTGTTAACTTTTCTCAATGACTCAGACTATCCCAAGTTACAAACTTAAGTGTCTCATCCTAAGTTTTACACCTTACTTCCCTCTTACTCCTTCCTATCTCCAGGTAAATAATAACCAATCCCCAAAGTGATACTATATTCAAATTTTGTTGGTAGGGACCATTGTGGAAGGAGGGATCTTATCCCTTCTATTACACTTCAAGCTATTTGAGAACACATTTTCTTCAATTCTGCACCCCAAAAACTGCAGCCTCCCATACTGCCTTGCACAAACAGACAAATGGTACATGTTTGTTAGGTATCTGACTAGATGGATGAACAGATGGACGATTGGATGGATGGCTGCATGCATGGACAGCAAGATATCTACTGTGTGCCTGGCACCAACCTCGTTCTTTAAACTGTTTTCCCATTGAAATGTTTTTCTTAATGAGGAAGTAGGTCTATTTAACTAACGAGAACCCTAAGGCTCAGAAACTTAAGTAGAGATTTCTTCATGATCTCACAGCTAATAAGGAACTGAGTCAAATCTGAACCCCAACCTGTCTGATCCTCCTGTACTTACTGCACATGGACAGGACTGGCTACATAATTCGTGAGACTACTATGCTCTGAAAGTATCTCCCCACCCCACCCCACCTCCACCACCACATTCATATGGTGAAATCCTAATGCCCAATGTGATGGTACTGGAAGGTAGAAAATTTGGGGAGATGATTAAGTCATAAGGACAGAGCCCTCATGAGTGGGATCATATCCTTGTTATAAAAGAGGTCCCAAGGAATTCTTCTCTCTCCCACCACATGAGGACACAGTAAGAAGTCTGCAACCCATAAGAGGGTCCTTACCTGATCATGCTGGCTCCCTGATCTCAAACTTCCAGCCTCTAGAACTGTGAAAAATAAGTTTCTGTTGTTTACAAGCCATCCAGTCTACGGTATTTTACTATAGCAGCCTGAACAGACTAAGATAGGGGCCCAGGGCAAAATTAAAACCCCTGTTGAAATTTATTAATAATTTCAAGACAGAGAGAGCAGAGCATTAAACCTAATGTGAGGCCCTTCTAAGCATAGAGTCTACGGAACATCACAGGTCACACACCCATGAAATCAGCCCTGACCTGGGTCCTCCCTACAGTCATGACCCACGCTCTAGCTCCAGCTCCTCACTCCAAGCTGCCCATTAGAACTTCTGGGTTCCTATGTTCAGAGAAACTGTTCCAGCCTATCTATCAGAGGCAGAAGTGCACCAGGAAATTTGAACCTTGCTCAGATGCTTGTGATGAGTTAGACACACCACCTACACAGCCGGGGAATGCCTGAAGGTCCAAGAACACCTCAAGATATGACTCTGTCACGTTCTATATGCCTAGCACCACCACCATCACCCCATTACCCTGATCAGGGGTGGCAGGCAGGCCAGGGGAAATAGCCTACTTTGCTCTACGATACCTCACTGACCAACCGAACAAAGTAAATTCTAAGTAGGAATCCTGCTTTTGCTGCTCTGATGAAACAGATTAAACATGTAGGCAGGTAAGGACCAGCTCACCCCTAGACTGGAACCATGGGAGTACTGTGGGTAACAGTCTAACATGTGAGCCTGAGAGCCAAAGTTGAGTGTGGTACCCCAGAAAGAATTCTTCTCTTTGAACTTCCATGAGCCAGTCTCAGGGCCAGTTTGGTGTGAGCCAAATCTCAGGAGTCCTAGTGTGAAACTCAGCACTTTATATGGCCAGGGCTAAACGACTGCTCCTCCCCACCCCTATGGCCTTCTTACGGGGCTACTACTCTTTTCAAAGGAAAGACAATGGCATGTTGATGAGTTTTTAAAGGAGTCCTTAAGACACCAATTCCAGAGGTGACAACCATCGATAAAATATCACAAAGCAGAGACAAGAAAGTCTTTGAAATCTTGTGGAAGGGCACAAGGGGGTATTGGCAAGTCTGCTTGTGACCTAGGAAAGCGTGTTAAAAACCAACAAATAATAGCGGCACCCGGCTGACTCAGTCAGTGGAGCATGTGACTCTTGATCTCAGAGTTGCAAGTTTCAGCCCCATATTGGGTATAAAGAGTACTTTAAAAAAAAAAAAAAGTAAAACAAACACTGAGGTCAAACACTCTAACTATTGAAAGCCCAGTTTTAGTGTGCTTGAGGGCAGGGCTCACACCTGCCTTGCTCCTTGAAGACCCCTCAGAGTCCAATGCAGTCACTCAACAAACACAGAAGAAAAGATTCTCCAAGGGGACATAAGAGACTTACCTGTAGAAGGGCACAACTGCAGCTTTCATTCCTTGACTACTTCTATGTATTTCCCAAAATAGATGATGGCAGTTGTATACAATCTTTGCTGACTTGTGCTTTTGTGGTTTGTACCACATTTAACTTCATCTCTTTGGAACTTGGGGGTCATGGCTGTCACCTAACCTCCAAAATTGGAATGTGGGCACTGGATTTTCCCTCCATCATCTCCTTCTGGCCACCAGAACAGCCCCACTGAACCTGGCAAGTGCCCTACTCGAAGGCAGCCCTTGGGCCTGGGGGCTTGTCAGCCAGGAGGCCTGAATGGCGCTTGCTGTAAGGCATCTTTTTTAAAATAAACTTGTCACTTTGGATTAATTTTAGATTTGCAGAAAAGTGACAAAGATAGTACAGAGAGTTCTCATTATACTCTTCACCTAGTTTCCCATAATGTTAACATCTTGTGTAACCATGGCACATTTGTCAAAACTAAGGCATTAACATTGGTATGTTACTATTAACTAAAACCCAGACTTTCTTCGGGTTTCACCAGCTTTTCCACTTATGTTCTTTTTATTTAAAAAAAAATAAGAAATTAATTTGGGATAGTTTTGGGTTTACAGAAAAAAACAAGCAGGTAGCATTAGTCCCAAATACCCATCCCATCCTCACCCTGCATCCCTCCTAGCCCACAATTTCCCCTGTTGTTAACATCTCGCGTGGGTGTGGTACATTTGTTAAAATAATAAGCCAATATTGATACACTATTATTAGCCAAAATTCACAGTTTGAATTAAGGTCCACTCTTTGTGTTGTGCAGTTCTTTTTTTTTTTAATTTTTATTTATTTATGATAGTCACACACACAGGGAGAGAGAGAGGCAGAGACACAGGCAGAGGGAGAAGCAGGCTCCATGCACCGGGAGCCCGATGTGGGATTCGATCCCGGGTCTCCAGGATTGCGCCCTGGGCCAAAGGCAGGCGCCAAACCGCTGCGCCACCCAGGGATCCCTGTTGTGCAGTTCTATGAGTTTTGATAGATGCTTGATGACATGTATCCACCATCACAGTCTGATATAGAGTAATTTTGTGGCCCTAAAGATTTATCCCTCTCTTTCTCCCCCAGAACCCCTGAAATCAGTGATCTCTTTTTAAGATTTTGTTTGTTTGTTTGTTTGTTTGTTTGTTTGTTTGTTTATTCATTTGAGAGAGAGAGAGCACAAGGAGCAGTGAGGAGAGGAGCATAGGGAGAGGGACAAGCAAGCTTCTCGCTGAGCATGGAGCCCAACATGGGCTTGATCCCATGAACCTGAGATCATGACCTGAGCCAAAATCAAGAGTTGGCTGCGTAACCTATTGAGCCACCCAGGTGCCCCAACCAATAATCTTTCTACTGTCTCTTTAGTTGTGCCTTCTCTGAAATTTCATCTAGTTAGAATCATATAGTATATAATCTTCAGATTTACTTCTTTCCCTTAGCCATATGTATTTTAAGATTCTTCTATGTCTTCATGGCTTGACTAAGAATGTCCTTTTTTCATTCCAGGATCTAATCCAAGGTTAGTGTGGAGGCATTTTTTTTTTTAATTAAAGTATAATTGACATGCAACATTATGTTAGTTTCAGGCGTGCAATATAATGATTTGACATTTGTATGCATTATGTATGGAGGCATTTTTAATACTTCCTTTTCCATGATCAGAATCCTTTTCAGAGCAAGAGATTCAGTTTAGTGTCCTGGGTGATCTTTTTCTGCACGTTATATTTATTTCTTTAGCAAATTTATTGAGCTTTTATTATGTTCCAGGCATTATCTAAAGCAAGGAACACACAGCTTTGAACAAGCTATTAAAGATCCTTGCTCCCCTAGAGTTTAAAAACCATTCCTAAAATCATGATTAATGGCTATGTATTATTTCATTTTATCAATTTATTTTAAAATAGACTACCCCCCAATTTTTCCTATTTTTAATAACACTGTGATAAATACAAATCTTTGGCCATCATTTATTATGACTTAGGAGCCAGTGTTAAAAGTAAAAAAGATAGGCCCATTTTTGAAGTATTTGCTATATGGGGTCATATTCTTCACCTAAAGGCCATAGCTATTGATCTTTCTTCCAGCCATGAAACTACCTATCTTATCTTTACTCTGACTGCTATCTCCTTTCCTACATTTGCCCCCTACTGTCTGTAGTAGCCCTCAGTCTCTTTGCCCCCTTCCAGCGCAAGCAATCTAAGCAGTCAGTCTGGACTGTCTGACAGTCCATAGTCTTGGACCTATCCAAGCTGGCCTGTTGGCTCTAGACATGCAATCTACTTCCCACCAAAAAAGCTTTCTCTGTGTGTATGCTGCACACAAATATCTCACGTTCCATTAGGGGCCTGCACTTGACTTCCTTATGCCCAGGGTTCCTTGCTAAAAAATTGGCAAACTTTCACAATGAAGGCTAATCTTTATGTAGGGTTTGCATATTTACAACCATTAGTTGCTCCCAGATGACCAAGCTGTCTTTCCATGCCCCCAGGGGGTAATGCTAGGCTATGATAAGTATGTAAATTGAGATCAATTTTTTATGATTCATCTTAAAACCCATTCTTTTAACCCCCTAATATTTCACGTTTTTCTTATGAGTACAGACCTAAGATATAGACCCCATTCTGAAAAGCACATTGTCATTTATCGTAATGAGCACTGTGATATGGACTAGTAATAATATGATCTTTCGAAGCAGGCAGATCCGGGTTTAAAAATCAGTGCAACCATTTGCTAATTGTGTGACCAGGAACAAGTGACTCTTCAAGCCCAGATTCCTTATCTCTAAAATTGGGGCACTAATAATAGCTAACCCTTGAAAGAGTTTACCATATGCCAGACAGACTCTGTTGATTTGATACTCATTACATTCTAATGAGGCAAATTCAGTTATTATCATGACCATTTCATGCAAAAGGAAGCTAAGGCAGAGACAGAGAAAGTGACCTGTCCACAGTCATGCAGCTAGTAAAAAGCTGGGATTCAAATCTGGGAAAACTGGCCCTGGAGTCTAAATTCATGACCCTTGCATACATATCCTCTTGTTGATACTGTGTGAAATAAACAGGAGGAGTAAATGAAACAACCTATATTAAGGATCTGTTAATAGTGTGCACGGCCCATAATATATTTACACTCCCTTTTGCCCACTCCTACTGTAACATTGCTATCTTCCTGGTTCTGAGTACTCAGATCTCAGCTGAACAGGTATAGTAGTACAACTAGACCATTCTGTCTATGGATCAGACACAGGGCAGCACGTACAGGGAGTTCAGAGCATTTTGGCGTTTCTGAAGGAAAGCATGAGCAGAGAAGTGAGGCTGTTTTGATGGATGGGAGTGAGGTCATAGAAGACTCTGAGTGTCCATGGGGAGGCAGTATAATGTAGGATAAAGAATATTGGCTTTGGAATCAGCTGGGTTCGAATCCCAGCACCGTCTACAAGGTAGGCTGGGGCATTAAATGAGATGTGATGAAAAGGATGTGATGAAAAGGATGTGATGAAAAGATGTGATGAAAGGGATACTCATCACACCTTCTCTTCTTAAATTCATGCACACTCTTGTTGAATTACTATATTGTACACCTGAAACTAATATAACATTGTATGTTACCTATACTGAAATTAAGATTAAAAACTCAATAAATAAATAAATACATAAATAAATAAATAAATACATACATACATACATAAATAAATAAATAACATTCATGACTCACATGATTGGTCACTGTCCAGAAGCCCAGATAGAAATATAAGACTAACCTCAGAATAAACAACTTACAAAATTTGTAGTTCTATCTTCAATTTGGTGAACAAATGGATTGCAGCTCAAACTGCTAACACTAAGCTGCCAGGAAGGTCTGCTGGAGTCTGAGAATATGGCAGACGTTTGGGGGGGTAAATGTGATAGGTGATGGTATGTCTATCCCTAAAGCAATGCATTTGTTCAGGCTTCACCAAAACCTGGATGAAATAACCCTCAAGATTCTCGGATATTTAATGCTCAGACTCTACATTCACCAAACAACCTTCTGATTAATGCCTAGACCCTCCAGAGTGTCCAGGTAGGATGAACAGAAATATTCCTGACCCTATAGGGGTGCCTGGGTGGCTCAGTCAGTTAAGCTTGGACTCTTGGTTTTGACTAAGGTCATGATCTCAGGGTTGTGGGATCGAGCTTCACATCAGGCTCTGCGTTCAGCACAGAGTCTGCTTGAGATTCTCTCCCTCTCTCTCTGGCCCTTCCCCTGCTCTCTCTCTCTCTCTCAAATAAATAAATAAAATCTTAAAAAAAAAGAAAAAAAGAAAGAAAGAAATATTCCCAGCCCTAGAAAAAAAGATCTCTATTACAAATACATATAAATCAATCTTATATGAATTAGACGCTATTGCTGTCCAGAAGATAGAATAATCCTTATTCTCTTCACATCTCTTTGATTCTATCATCAGGAAAATTTTGAAAATGCCACCTTGACTCTTGGGCTACCTGAGCACCTACTATGTGCCAGATGTGAGCTCCACACAGTGAGGAATTCAAATTTGAAATGACATACTCCTTGCTGAAACAACTTAAAATCTGTAGAGATAATGAAGCAAATACACCAAGAGCTAAAATAAGGCACAAGGCGAACAAAATGCTACCTCATTATCACCTTGAAAAACCCCCAGGGCCAAGTCTAGGCCTCCTAGTTCTATTCAACTTGAGGAGGTGATAATGAGGAGAAAATGTTCTTGCCCATTAAAGAGTTCTTCTGGTGGAGACCGAGGCTAGCTGCTAAATAAATGGTGGAATTTTACCTTTCAAGTTACATAGGTAATACCTGTTACCTTTTATGATGCATACTTTATAAAGTCTATTTCTACAAAAGGAGGGAAAAAAGAGAAATGCATACATAGGGGAACAGAAGCATAATTTATTTATAGATGAAGAAAGGACAAGAGGAGCTGATGGCAAAGGCCATTCGTCCTCACAGCGATAAATGAGTGAATCAACATGCACAACTCAGTGGCTGCCAAACCAAGCTGGGGCCCATGTGGCTGATGGCAACGAGGGTCCACACTGGCCCACACCCCACCCCGGTACACGGGCCATATTCCCCGGAAACGTGACATAGCTCTCATCGATGCCCGTAGCATCTTCCCCCTGCCTTCTCAGCCCAGATTAAAATAGTGTGTCTGCATTCAGCTTTTCCCACCCTCCGCTAGTAGAGGGACCCCTTCCTCCTCTAACTTCTCACATATGTTGTCTCGAGGGTGGATGGCATTCCTCACATTTTGTCCTCCAAGTGGCTGTGACATAGCAAAAAGAATATCAGGAATTGATTCAGAAACCCTGAGTTGGCATCTGGATCTTGCCACCAACTAACTGCAGAACTGTGGGAAAGTTAGGGTTCCACATTCCAAAGAGGAGAAACTGTGTCCACTTCAAAGAGGGACTAGGAGGTCTACACGAGACCATCAAGGACAGCCAGGAGCCGCCTGAAAGCACTGCCCACACCTGAACCTGGCAGGACAGCAGGAAGACGTGGGCTTCACTGAAGGTGGCTTCAAAGAGAAGAGTCCATTTCTTAAGGAAAAGAAAGAGGAAAGGAATTTGAGGGAACTTGATGCATTCACAGAGGGAGTACTTACCCATGTCAAGGTAACACTCGTGGCAGGAGAACACTCTAGAAGCAAAATTAAAATAACTGCTGTTGCTTAGGTTTCTGATGGTGGCCAGAAGGAGTTCCAGACCTGAGACAAGTATAAGGAAATGTGTTCTTAAACTAAATCACATTTTAATTTAAATGTAGAGGCAATGGGAGCTCCACGTTAGGTAAAGAATAATAACCTCAACATGGATCCCAAGTGGAATCTTTACTTTGGTCTGTTCCATGGCCAAGGCAGCCAGGTCTCCCGGCGCAGTTCTATCAGGCCTAGGCCGAGGCGCTTGTGGCCGGGCAGTGACTGCCTCAAAGCAATCTGAAGGCTGGGATTTGTGCAGGGGAAAGTCAGGGCACCGGAGCCCCAACGTGTTGTCCGTGTCATTCATGAAGCAGCCTCAGGAGGGCCCTAGGTTCTTCATCTCTGTAATGAAACGGAGCTGTGAGGGCCCTCTCAAGCCCCTCCTGGCCCTGGCCCTACCAAAGTAACAAAGTTCAAGAGGTCAGCAAGGGGCCAAGGTGAAGGCCACTACTTCCACTGCCCCACCTTGAAGCTTTACGTTATCAAATCTCCATTCCACTCAAAGCATTCAGCAAACCCTGTGCTGGGTACTAGGGCTCGACCAGGTCATCCATAAGATGCTGTTCATTGGGATGACCAAAAGTGGAAAAAACAAACAAAAACAGCTGGAGGAACAGAAAATACTCAACTGAAAGGAATTTATGGGTTATCTAGCTCTAGCCCTTTCTTGTACAGAGGAAGAAACCAAACATCAGAAGGGTCAGAAATCCTTTTTCCCAAAAATGCACAGCTAGAGGAAGAGACCAGAGAGGAAGTACAATGGAGAGAGCACTGGGCTGGGAGTTCTTGCTGTAGGAGGAACCAGTTGTACCCCCTTGGGTCAGTGGCCACACCTCTCCAGGCCTCAGCCCCTCCTGGGGAATTATGCAGCTCACCCTCTGCTGCTTCTGCTCCAGCCCTCTCTGTGGCTGTGAAGTTGGGACTAGAACCCCAGCCTTCTGATCCCCTGCCCTGGGCCCTGTCTGTCCCGCCAGAAAAAAATAAAGATGCTGTGGAAACCCACTCATTTGCAAAATCCTGGGGAGACAAGAGGAATGATAAAGCTGACTTGTCCTGGAGCCCAGTAGCATGAGGAGACCCACCTAAGAATATGTTTCTGCCTTTCTCAAAATACCCTTTACCTGCGCATGGGAAAACATGCATTCATTTGCCCATTCAGAAATGTATAATTTTTGAAGCTAGGGAATAAAATTAATTGGTAGTGTTCAACCAAATTCAGAAAACAAAAAGAGGAAGGCAGGCAGAGACTTTACAATAAAGCTGCTAAAGCTTCACCTTGAGTCTGCCTGGCAGGGGCTCCTTCCAAGATGCTGAGCAGGTCCTCGCAATGGGTTCATGTGGTCATAGAATCCTAAGACATTTCCAGAAGGGAGAGAGTTTGCATTCTTTTCTTAAAGAGGTAAGCCTCAGGCCCCTGTGCCCAGGTATATTCAGAGGCTGACTTTCTTCTCTCCTCTCCTCCATTCCTTCCTTCTAGGACTGGAAGAAAGATAAGTTTTCATTTTTGAGTTAATGAAAGGAAATGTACAACCTATGAGAAGATCAAGCCTGAGGAATTAAAGACAAGAGCCTATAAAGAGCAAGCTGAGTGAGACAACGCAGTGCTCTTGAATGAGATGGGTTCAAATTGTGTCGATGCCATGAAGTGTGTAGAAAATATCTTTTTTTTTTTTCCGAAAATATCTTGAGTTTAAAACTCATTCTACCTTTCATCTCACAAATTTTAGCCATTTTGATTGACTAGACACAATGTTGACAAATCAAAACCAAAAACTTGTCAAACAACCAGTTTGGTCAATTCTAAAAAATTAAAAAAAAAATCTAATTAACTTGTCTGGTTCTCCTGATTGGTTAAGTCAAATCAAAATAAATCCCATTTGCTGGGGCGCCTGGGTGGCTCCATTGGTCAAATGTCTGCCTTCAGCTTAGGTCATATCCCCAGGGTCCTGGGATTGAGCCCCGGGTCCCCGTGCTGGGCTCCCTGCTCCAAGGGGAAACTGCTTTTCCCTCTTGTTTCCCTTGACTCATGCTCTGTCTCTCACTTTCTTCCTCTCTCTCAAATACATAAATAAAATCTTTTTTAAAAAAATAATAAACCCATTTGCTGACATGGTCACAAATTCACTTGTGGGTGAGATTTTTAAAGTTACTGCTTAGAGAAACCCATGGAAAGATTTATTTAACTTTTAACCTCTTCTGCTTAGAATAGAAGAGACCAATTTGAACTTCCAACTTCATTAAAATAGCACCTTCCAGCCGGGGATTTTTACTGAATAGTGGGGGAAAACATTTTTTATGGGAGGGGCATTTTATTGTGTTAACTAAGTATGCCACATAAATGCACTGTACTTGTGACTAGTCTGTCCCCTTTAGAGATCCACATGTGTCTGATGAGGAAACGGGATGTGGCAAATTGTGACTTTTAAGGGTAATTGAGTCACGTAGCTGGTACCAGATGCCATTTCAACCCCAAATGTTACATAGGGCTCCCCAGATTTCCAAGCTCTGCATTTAAAATAGAAACCTCTCTGAAGGAACAGCAGGTATTGAACATCCTTTGTCCTAAGAAAAAAGAAAAACTCAAATATTTATGAGTCACTAGTAAAACCAAATGAGGACCATGAATGTTCTCCTACAGATTTCACGCACAATAACATCCCAGGTATGGAGAATGCTTGCTCCTTTCTTTCTGGGGACACACGTTTGTCATTCCAGGTGGAAGAGGTCAGCTCAAAGACGGGATGATTCAGTGTAACATGACTTTTCTCTCAAGACTTTAAAATGCACTGTTTCCCAAACTTGGCAGATAAGAATTACCTAAGCCAGTTGTTTCAAAGCAGATTTCCAGGGCTTAGATGGAGTCTGGGAATCTGTATTTTTAGCAAGCTCCCAGGTGATTCTTATCACCGTCACAAAGCCAAGGCTCAGAATGGCTCGCAGAGACATCACATTATTGGAATAAATACAGCAGCCACGGGGAAATGTTCTTTAACCTGTACACAGCTGGGAAGCCACTGGGATTCATGGCTTAGAATTTCATCTTCAAGCCAAGATGTTAAACATATCAATGAATGTGTGTTCCTTATTATCACCCATAATGGTTTCCTTCTTCATGTCTTAGGGGAATGCCATATGCCCAGAGTTCCTGGCAGCAGAAAACCAAAATATTAACAGAATAAATTACTTCAAATTAGACATGTGCTGCTGAACTATTCTAAGGTATTTGGAATATTAACAAACTTGGACCTGGCTAAGGATCATTAACAGCATTGTCCTCTGAGCATATTCTTCGAATAATAACCTTTAGAGTTTGCTTTCAACTGCCCAAGCACTAGCATCTTCAGCATCCTGCAAAGAAAGCAAGGTGTGGGTTTTGCCAGCTTTTCAAAGCTTTTTCCGTGATACCTGTAGTCAGCAACAGCTCACCCTGGGGACAGTGCCAGAACTCGTGGCTGCCTCCACCCCTCGCCTGCCAGAGTCGGCAATGCCAGTTCCAGCATGACCCAGACAGCTGAAGAATGTCAGGAAGGCAGAAGTGGCTCTTTTCTCTGCCTGGGAGAAGGAAAAGACCCACTTCCTCCTCTCCAAGGATGCTGCCCTCCAACCAAGAAGAGCTGCCAAGACCCAAGGTCAAGCTTGTCACACATGTTAGTGGTAGAAAGAATTACGAATAACATATAAACCTGTGAGGAAGTCCTCCTTACTTTCAGGGACTGGGCTCTCTCACATGCTGCTAATATGCCATGGTTCTGTTTCCTGAACACAAGTGTAATTCTTTTCAAATACTATTGTTATTGTTAATCTTTAAGAAGATAATGCATTCACATGTTCAAAACAAACAAGATACAAAGTGAAAAATCTCATTTCTACCCTTGCCTTCCATCTACCTAGTTTCCTCCCTCTTGCCCAGACATTACCACTGTATATAGTTTCTCATCTATTCTTGCAGAATTTATGCAAGAACATGCAAGTGCAAACACATCTTCATATTTCCCCACTTTTTACAGAAAAAAAATAATACCCAAGGCTTACTATTTTGAACCTTGCCTTCTTTCAACCAACAAATGTACCTTAGAA
This sequence comes from Canis aureus, assembly GCF_053574225.1. Lineage (NCBI taxonomy): Eukaryota > Metazoa > Chordata > Mammalia > Carnivora > Canidae > Canis > Canis aureus. The sequence goes on along the minus strand of NC_135641.1, from coordinate 19,577,782 downwards.
CCGTTTCCGAATCGGGACACAGAGAGAGCTGGTCCATTCTTGTTTATAGCTGCATGGTATTCCGGGATAGGATGCACCAATCTGTAGTGACGCTGTTGGTCTTCAGTCTGTTTTTCTGACAGTGAAATGAGTGGCTTTGTTTCAGATACCTAAAAGCTAAGTGAGCCCAGAAACACCAAGAGGATCAATAAAGTTGAACATGCAGAACTTCTGGAGGCTCCCAGAGGGAGGTGATTTAAGAAATATATTATGTTCCATAGAATTGCAAAAGGTTATTTCATATGTCATGTTCTACATTAAGAGCAACCAGAAAGCATCCAAGGGAAATTAGAAAAGAATTCGAACCCAAATCTGGGTTAATTGGGGTAAAGAAAGGAAACACAAGAGGAGTAGAAGACCAGCTTTGTTTCTGTCACTTCCCTTCAGCTCCATCAGATGCCTCTCAGGTCTTAGAGAGACCAAGGCTTGTTCAAATAAGGACCCAAGTGGTCTAATTAGGTGGGAAGGAAAGAGATTGAATAGAGGGGAGGCCACAGAAGATGAGGAGGGCCAGGAGAACCATGTCCATATATTTCTATTCTCAGAGGCTACCCTGTTCCCTAAGGAGTGTTTTCTCGGTCACATTTCCTCCAGGCTGTGATTTTACAAAAGGAAAACTTTCGACTCACAGCTCCATCTCTTTGGGCACAACAATATTTAAAGATACATCTCTGCTTTTCCCCAAGCCTGCAACTGTTGAGTCATGCCGACAGACATTGGTAACGTCCCCTTTTGGTCCTCTCAGAAGAGGTCAACAAAGAGGTTTCATCTCTGGCTGGCAATTTACTAATTCATCAGTAAGTACCTTTCACAGTCATTTTAGACTTTAAAACTAAAAGCTCCAAATAGGGGATCCCTGGGTGGCTCAGCAGTTTGACGCCTGCCTTTGGCCTGGGTTGTGATCCTGGAGTTCGGGATCGAGTCCCACATCGGGCTCCCTGCATGGAGCCTGCTTCTCCCTCTGCCTGTGTCTCTGCTGTGTCTCTGCCTGTGTCTCTCTCTCTCTCTCTCTCTCTGTGTCTCTATGAATAAATAAAATCTTTAAATAAATAAAAGAAAAAGAAAAAGAAAAAAAAGAAAAACTGGGGCACCTGAGTGGCTCAGTGGTTGAGCGTCCACCTTCAGCTCAGGGAGTGATCTCAGAGTCCTGGAATTGAGTCTGCATCAGGATCCCTCTGCCTATATCTCTGCCTCTTTCTCTGTGTGTGCCTCTTATGAATAAATAAATAAAATGTTTTTAAAAAACAAAAAATATTCACATTCTTAGACTCAGAAGTGGCACTTCTGAAAGTCAATACTAAAGAAATTTTATACATTTGCTACAGGGATAAAAAGTTATAGGAAACTGGATGTAGCAGGTATTCTCAAATATTTTGATCCCAAGACCCTTTACACTCTTAAAAATTATCAAGTACACCACAGAGCTGTTGTGTATGTGGGCGGTATCTATTAATGTTTGCCAGATTAGAAATTTAAACGGAGAAATTGAACTAGAAACTCAAACGATCACTCAAGGGCTTTTCGTCCAGATGTTCATCACTACCTTAGTATGCAGTAGAAGTGCTTTATGAGTACTTTTCTTTCATCACCCAGAATATTAATAGGACACGTACCCAAGGGTTGAAATTTAATAAAACTAATCATTTATTATTTAAACACTTAGCTAAATGATGATTTAAATAAATTATTTTGTTCTTATCTATTTTTTTTTAGTTATAAACTATTTTCTAAGTATCTGTTATCACTGCACTATGCAAAATCGAGGGAGGAAAACTGTAAGACCTAAGGGAAAACGGGTTTGGGGTACGACACTCAAAAACTTTGTCAGTGACACAATAAAAATTTAAAAAAGAAAGTTAATATAAAAAAAAAAGCACAGTTTTACACAAGTTCAATGTCCATTTTATAATTATGGTACGCTACCTGGAAAGAGACCTGCAGCTTGCTGTGGAAGCTGGCATCTCCCTGCCTGCCAAGTTGCCAACAGATTCACAGGCCCATCACCCTGTGTGGGAGAGGCACAAAACCACGGGCAGAAAATAGAGAGGGAAAGGTGAAATAAGGAGAAGAAGATGAGCAAGAGAACAGGGAGGACAAAATAGGCTGAGAGGAAAGAGGGAAAAATTAAAGACAGGTGCTCGCCTGGCCTGGCCAGGGTGCCAAGGGTGTGGGCACCAGGGTGTCGGGGGAAACAAAGGTTGCAGGTTGCAATTATCATGAAATTATGGAAGGAGGGTTATCTGAATTGGGACAAAGAGCTGTATGCGCCAGACGTTGATGGCTGTGGCTCCTGTCCTCGGGCAGATGTTGTGCACTTGCATACACGGCCAGGTGCGTTTTTTGGTGTGTGTGTGTGTGTGTGTGTGTGTGTGTGTGTGTGTGTATGTTCACCTGATGTTTCTCCTGGAAGAAATTATGAGTGTGCAGACTTATTCAAGTTGCTTCCTTGTGCAACTGTGTTGGAACATATTGACATTTTCAAAGCAAATGTTGTACCAAGAACTGACTCCATTTAGATGGTTCTCCTAAGTCTGGAAATGTACACCATGGTGACATTAGTTGTATCTCAGTATAGGATTACAAGCGACTTAAATTTTCTTCTTTCCACTCATGTATATTTGCTAAGTTTCCTTCCAGCAACATGTATCGATTTATAATCAGAAATTGTGAAAAAAATTGTTTTTAAATTTAAAAATCCAGCTAAAAATTGTGAAGTAATTCTAGAAATCAACTAAAAACTATGATCCTGATCCCTGGGCCAACCAAAAACTGTTAGTCGCCAACTGATCTAAGTATCACCCCGGAGCTTTATTCCACATCCTCTAGCTCACATACTCAAGACGTGAAACTACCAGGCACCTGAGAACTTGTCTTGCCCAGTCTCCTCGTTTTAGGAAATGGAAACCTCAGGAGGTGAAATGACCTGCCCAAGGTCACACAACAGTTGGTGACAAAGCTGGACCAAAATCACAAAGTCTCCCAGCTTTTAATTTAATTATTCGTTTCACTCCTCACTTGCTTTTTTTTTTTTTTTTAATAGTCACAGAAGTATTGTAGCATTGGGATTGATTTACACAATACAGAGTAAACAAATCATTTCAGTCTGAAGAAATCTAACAAAACAAGACAAAACAAAAGAAAATTGTCAACTAGGTGAAAAATAAAATCATGCCAACTTCTTGTTTCACACTGTATAGACAAAACAGCCAGTAATTACGTGGATGTTTCCCTTTCCAACTAGTTGCTTTGGTGTTAAGTTCTCATGGTCTCTAAGTTAGAAAAACCAAACACCATGGAGGTAGGAGGAAAAAGGAAGGGAAATCTTTGCTAAAGGCAAATTAAAACCTTCAAAACCCTACTACCTGGATAAATAACTTGATTTGGACATTAGATCTGACTGCACTTGCCAGGAACAGTTAACAACCTAGACTACATTGGAAAACAGATCCGTTGAGAAGTCTGCTCTGCATGATATGAATACGAGGTATTCACAAATTCCGTGCATTTAAGTGTCTTCGGTCAACAATCTAATAGAAATGAAATAGCAAACATGGAGCACTTTTATGCCTCTTCAAAGAAAAAACTGAATTGTATCTCAATGACACTGAGGTGGTTTCATTTACCTGCCTTAAATTGATTACCTGTGATCAACCAAAGAAAATTTTCAATTTGCTTTTAATATGCAGTGATTCTGCGTACAACTCATTGGGCCAACGCCTCAGTAACTGTATCAGAGAATAAGTATGCCTTTTGAATTAGAAAGGAGGGCAGCCCAGGTGGCTCAGCGGTTTAGCGCCACCTTCAGCCCAGGGCATGATCCTGGAGACCCGGGATCGAGTCTCATGTCCGGCTCCCTGCGTGGAGCCTGCTTCTCCCTCTGCCTGTGTCTCTGCCTCTCTCTCTCTCTGTCTCTCATGAATAAATAAATAAAATTTGTAAAAGAAAGGATGGAAAACCTGTCCAGGCCCAATACTGGGGCTCTTTAAACCCTGATGGGAACTAGTGAAAGACACTGACCTCCAACCTTAACATTTAGGTGACCAGCAGCCTCTGGTTGCCCTAACCATTCACCAGCAAGATTACCAGGCAAACAGGCTACAACAATTCAGGACCCAGAGCCAACTGCAATGACACTTGCTCCCAGTGTAGTCACCACCATCTCGCTTTAGAAAGAAGGAAGTCAGAATTATTTTTAAGAAGTCGGAGACTTGGCAGCTGTTTGCTGAGGTGCGCTTATTCACGTAATGCATATGTAGAAAAACAGCCCAAGAGGCCACCATGGTGAGATCGAGGCTTCCCAGTCTCACCAAAGGTCAGGCTGTCTGATGTCTAAGGGCCCTGTTTTTCCCTTAAATAATATTAATAATAATGAAAAAAATTAAGTTTACAGCAGAATCCCGTCATTCATCGAAACATTGTATTGTACACTTTAAATATATACATTTTTTATTTGTTGAGTACACCTCAATAAAGCTGGAAAAAGTAAACAATGGATATTTAAAGTACTCAATGACCAAAAGAACCCAAATCTTTTTTTTTTAAGATTTATTTTGGGGGGCATCTGGGTGGCTCAGTTGGTTAAGCATCTGTCTTTGGCTCGGGTCATGATCTCAGGGTTCTGGGATCAAACCCCACACGGGGCTCCCTACTCAACCTGCTTCTCCCTCTGCCCTTTCCCCCATGCTCTGTCTCGCTATCTCTGTCTCTCTCTCAAATATATAAATAAAATCTTTTTTAAAAAAATTTCTTTTTAAGTAATCTCTACACTCAGCCTGGGGCTCAAACTCACGACCCCAAGATTAACAGTCACATTCTCACCAACTGAGCCAGCCAGGCGCCCCACCCAAATCTTTCTTGCTGTGAATATATGCCTTTATATAATTGGAATGCAATTCTATAGCCTGCTTTTTTCACTTTGCACCATATGCTCATAATTTCCCCACAACTTCTTAAATTATTGAGAGACATTGTTTTAAATGGTTATAGAAGATGTTATTATATACTTAGTATACTCCCAGTTTATTTTTTTCATTTTCCCAGGATCAGACATTAAGGTGGCTTCAAATTTTCTTTATCACAAATACCTAAGAAATAAGCATATTTAAACATACATTGTTGACTGTATATTTTCTTTGTCTAATAGCTTTCTTAATTTAAACTAATCATCATAAAAACCCAATGAAGTAAGTTCAAATGAAGAAATGTTGTGGAGAGGAATAAGGGATTTGATCAAGGTCACACAGTCAGTAAATAGAAGAGCACAGATCTGAAACTAGACTACCACCGTGTCTTAGAAGGGCATGCCATTTTTTAAGGATTTTTGGTAATGATCACTAAGTTATTTTAGTATTTCCAAGAAAGAACAAATCAATTCATATTCTCTAAAGAATTGTCTGGGACGCCTGGGTGGCTCAGCAGTTGAGCGTCTGCCTTCCGCTCGGGGTGTGATCCCGGGATCCTGGGATTGAGTCCCACATCGGGCTCCCTGCATGGAGCCTGCTTCTCCCTTTGCCTGTGTCTCTGCCTCTCTCTGTGTGTCTCTCATGAATAAATAAATAAATCTTAAAAAAAAAAAAAAAGAACTGTCTGACCCAGATGTTATGATTTAAAGGCTTCCATTTCTCAAATATACCAATGTTATGATATTTAAAATAGAAAATTCTTTTTATGCCATCATGAAAGAAATGTCGGGCAAGTAGTATCAAACTGCATGGTATCCATATACCTATTCAACACAAACCTCCTTTTAACAACCTGCAGGGAAAGAGAAAGACCCACCAATACTCAAAAAAGCCTACATTTCCACTTAGGAAGATGTTACCATGCCACATGCGCGCGCTATCAGGTGGTTTGGCACCCAAACAATGTTTTTTCACTTAAACATGCTGAATTAATCGATATGAGGAAGATATGCTAAATATTCTAAAGCACATCCAAATAGCTATAAAAATTGGGCCTAAATTATTGAAAGGATAGATAAATTGTCATATATTCATGCAATAAAATACTCTACAGCAGTAATAATAGATGAATGTCATTAACAATTTTGAGAGGATAAAGCTAAACGCAAATGTGCACACTGTGAAACTCCATTTATATAAGGCTCAAATATGGGTAAAAATCATCTATGGTTTTGGGAAGTAAGTTTAGTTACCTCTGTGGAGGTTTAGATAGGGTTTGGCGACCAAGAGAACATAAGGTAGGCTTCTGAGGTGTGGTAATATTCTATTTTTGCTCTCGCTGCTATTTATGAGAGTATACACCTGTTCTGTGAGGATTCACTGAGATCTGCCCTCATGACATGTGCAGTTTTCTGATATATGTCCTATTTCAACTTTTTGAAACTGAGCCCAAGTTAAAATACATGCAGAAGTAAAGCAAATGGTCACTTAAATAGCCTCTTGTAATAGAACTGAGGGATATCACCAATGTAATAAAAACACACAACAAAATCTCATATTAAGGAAGCTGGTTGCTAGATTTTGGAAGGATGACTTTTTTTTTTTAGGATTTTATTTATTTATTTGACAGAGAGAAGGCACAAACGGGGAGGGGTGAAGGGAGAGGGAGAGGAAGAACAGGCTCCCCACTGATCAGGGAGCCTGATATGGGGGAACTTCATCCCAGGACCTTGGGATCATGACCTGAGTTGGAGGCAGATGCTTAACCAACAGAGCCACCCAGGTATCTCTAGAGGAATGAATTAAAAGTAAAATTGTATTTGAAAGGTTTTAACCCAAAGTGACTTTTGAGGAGAGCTTTTGTCTGAGAGGAAGATTTTTAATTACAAATGTAATTTATTTAATAGAGAATTAATCAAATTTGTGGGTGCCTGGGTGGCTCAGCTGTTTAAACATCTGCCTTCAGCTCGGGTCATGATCCCAAGGTCCTGGGATGGAGCCCCGCATCCGCATCGGGCTCCCTGCTCAGTGGGGAGCCTGCTTCTCCCTCTCCCTCTGCACCTTCTCCCCATTCATCCTCTCTCTCTCTCTCTCTCTCTCAAATAAATAAATAAATAAATAAATAAAAATCTTTAAAAAGAAAAAAAGAACTATTTATATTTTCCATTCTTATGCCAGTTTTAGTAAGTGATTTCTTTTAAGGAATTTGTCCATTTCATATAACTTATTGAGTTATTGACATTCGTTGTCCATAACATTTTTTTACTCTCCTATTATCCTTCTAATGTCTATATTTCAAATCTTTAGTAATGTCACATCTTTTATTCCTGATATTGGTGATTTCTATAATTTTTTCTTGCTGAATCTACCTAGAGTTTTGTCAATCATATAGACATTTTTCAAAGAAAATGTTTAACTTTCAAAGGAAGCATCATCTTTTATAGTACATTTTATTGATTTTTGTTCTTATTTGTGGTAAATTTAATAAATTACTAAATTAATTATAGTATTAAATTTAATTACATTAAATAAAACACTATAATTTGTTTTTTAAAACACTATAATTTAAAAGAAACAGAAATTGTCACACTTGGTTTAAAAAGCCATATTCAGCTATTTGATGCCTGAAAAAAAAATCACTTTAGGGGCACCTGGGTGGCTCAGTTAGTTATACATCTGACTCTTGGTTTCAGCTCAGGTCATGATCTCTGGCCCATGGGATCGAGCTTCATGTCAGGGTCTACTTGAGATTCTTTCTCTCTTCTTCTCCCTCCTTTCCTCTCCCCATTTTCAATCACTCTCTATCTCTCAAATAAATAAGTAAAATATTTTTTAAAAACTTATTTTAAATATATAGGCACAGGTAGGTTTAAAGTAAGAGGATGAGAAAGATAGAAAGCATAAGAATTTGGGAATGTCTTTATTAATATCAGACAGATTTTAGAACAAGGAACATTATCAGGATAGAGAGATTCCATAACAGAATATATCGACTCATCAAGAAAACATAATAATACTGAATGTATAATGCACTCATGAGCAAAGTTTCGAAGTTCATAAAGCAAAAACTTTTAGAGTATAAAAGGAAAAACAAATTCATATAATTGGCAATTTCAATACTCCTTCCTTAATAGTTGATAGAACAAATAGATAAGAAATCAGAAAGGAAAGACACCTGCATGGCTCAGTTAGCTAAGCATCTCACTCTTGGTTTCAGCTCAGGTTATGATCTCAGGGTTGTAGAATCCAGCCATGTTGGGCTCTATGCTGCACATGGAGCCTGCTTGAGATTCTCTCTCCCTCTCTTTCTGCCCCTCCTTCCTCCAAAGAAAAGAAAGAAGTCAGAAAAGATATAGAAAACTAGAACAATACTTCCAGCAAACTAGACCTATTGACAATTATAGAGCGCTCCATTTAGCAATATAAAAATGACTTTTTAGACATTTTTAGAATGTCTCCATGGAGGATACAGACAATTACATACTAAAATATCTCATCAGGAAAAACTACAGACCAAAAGTTAAAAAAAAAAAAAATCTGGATCAAAAACCATGGTTTTCAAACTTGGCTGTACATTAGAATTATCTGGGAAATTTTAAAAAATCTAATGCCCAGATCACTCTCCAGACCAATCTGATCAGAATCAGGTAAAAGAGGTGGTGACCACATTAACCCAAGAGGGCTAGTTCTGGGTGAAATTGTTAGATAGTGAAGTTTCTCTTGGGAGGAGTTGACTTACCCTTTTTCTTGCTCTACTCTTTTCTGTGAAGCCTTCTTCCTCTCACTCCATCCCATCCCATTAGGAGATAAATACCCTAAAGTGTTTTCCAACTCTGTCTACTTCAAAACCTCCTCTTAGAAAATAATCATCTTTGTCATTTACTTCTTTATACAAATATGTGTCAAAATTCCTTACATTAAGAATTAAACCTCATTTTAAAATCATTATCCTCAATTAAGAGAATTTCAACCATTTACTTATAAATGCAATATAACATTAAAAAACTGTTTTTGGTTTTGTGTTTTGCTTGTCCCTAGAAGATCCTTTAAAGGTATAAGATAGTGATTAGATAGGTAACACCTATTTATAGAATCATAAAATTACAAAGTTAGAAAGAATCAAAGTTGAGATGCCTGGCTGGCTCAGTCAATGGAGCTTGGGGACTTCATCTCAGGGTTGTAAATTCAAGCCCCATGATGGGTGTAGAGATTACTTAGAAACAATGTAAAAAAAAAAAAAAAAAAAAAAAAAAAAAGAAGAAGAAGAAGAAGAAAAAAGAAAAGAAAAGAAAAGAATCCAAGCAAAAACTTCATTTATCTCCATATCCCAAGTATAACCCTACCCATCTAAGAAGTGATTGTCTAGCTTTTGCTTAAATAGCTATGACAAAACTTCTTTCCTCATTCTAGCTTTAGTGAAGCTTAATTAAAATAAAGATTTTCATTTCTTACATAATCATTGCACATAATGATTTTGAAAATTATGGAACAAAATACAAATTGTTAATGATATCTTATTAATTTTAAAAATTACGTAAGATGACTATAGTAAGATGACTAAAGAGTTACAACTCCAGTACCAAGTGCTATCAATTGACCAAAATGACTTAACCTCTCTAGGCATCAGTTCAGTTCACCCATCTGTAAAATGAGGACAATAATACTATCACATTTGCAAATTTGTTAAGACAAACTTTAATGAGTTAATATAAATAAAATTTTTGGGACAATGCCTAGAACAATTTTGGCTGGTTTGATTATATGATTGCTTGGGGCTTCTCAGAGTAGCATAATGAAAAGACACCAGCTCTTTCCAGGCGGCCATGAGTTAGCAGGATCAGCCATGGTGTAAGAGAACACAGGTCCACATGACTCTCAACCACTTCTGAACCATACCGTGGCTGCAACTCTAAAAGAAGGTTTGCAAACTGACAAGTACCAGCAGAGAATAAGATAATTGAACAACTGAGGCAATTAAAGGTAATCAATTGAGATTCTTTTTTTTCTCCTTTGTTAAACAATTTTTATTGCAGTTATAATGTTGTAATTAGAGATTAAAAGAAAATAATTTTTTAAAGCCTACCCTTATTTTGGATAGGAATTTCCATCCATAGTATCCATTGAGGTCCTCGTGAACCTTTTGCAATAAACCTCTCTATTGTTTGAATATTTGTGCCCCTCCTGCAAAACTCTTATATTGATATTCTAACAACAAGGATGCTGATATTAGCAGGTGGGGGCTTAAATCATGAGGGTGGAGCCCTTGGGAGTGCAATTAGTGTCTTATAAAAGAGACTCCAGGAAGATTCTTAGCCCCTTTTACCATGTGGGGATGCAAAGAGAAGTCTGTGACCCGGAAGAGGGCCTCCTATAACCATGATGGCACCATGATCCTGGACTTCCAACCTCTGGAACTGTAAGAAAAAAGTTTCATCGTTTATAGCCACCCCGTCTGTGGTATTTTGTTAAGGCAGCCCAAACAGATGAAGAAATTCTTTCTTGCTCAGAGCACTTTACATCTGTTAATTCTCCTTTGTTTCTGCCATTTGGAGAAGAGTTTTCTAGGCAAAAGCCTCCTGCTTTTATGTCCTTAAGTGTAATTTATTAGTATAAAAATATTTACCATATTACTAATTATTCTTCAAATAAATTTTCATAGCTTCATGCTGCATCATGATTTACTTCTAAGCTCCTATTGTTGGGCATTTAATTCACTTCCATTTTTCACTCAGAATAAAAAGCTAATGAACATCTTTGCTGATAAATTTGTGGGTTCATTTATGACTATTCCCTCAAGGTACTAGGCCACATGTCTGTAATGCCATGTTGTTAATAGCCTGGATGACATCAGCATTTTGGGCAACAGCCTGAACACACTGCTTATTCACATGGAGCTTTGGTCAACCCAAAGAGCCCTCTTTTTCACACTTGTTACTGTTTAACCACATATCCTCCGCTCGGCCAAAAACATTTTGTTTGAAAAAAAAAAAAAAAAAAACATTTTGTTTGTAACCCATCATTCTAAGCCTATCAAGATTATTTTTTCAAATTTTTAGTGCTTAGTTTGCAGAGTTTTCAATGTAGGCACTCTCACAGATATATACAGAAAATATTTGCTTGCTCACAAATCAAAAAAGAGAAAAAATTTTTTTTTGTAGAATTAACACCACACAGTTTTCAAACTTTGCTGGAACCCCCACCTTATAAAAGGAGCTTCTGTGTTGCGGTATCTGCTTCCCCACATCCATTCCCTCCCATGCTTCACGGAGTAAGACTCTCTTTAAGACATTCTAGGGATCCCTGGGTGGCGCAGCGGTTTGGCGCCAGCCTCTGGCCCAGGGCTCGATCCTGGAGACCCGGAATCGAATCCCACGTCGGCTCCCGGTGCATGGAGCCTGCTTCTCCCGCTGCCTGTGTCTCTGCGCCTCTCTCTCTCTCTGTGACTATCATAAATAAATAAAAATTAAAAAAAAAAAAAAGACATTCTAGAAGTCTGGGCTACATCAGCCTCCCCTCCTCTAGCATGTCCTGGCTTTCTCCCAAATCAGAAGGTTCATAGCCTTTCGGGGATGCCTAAAATGCCACCGCCTTATGTCCATTTTCAATCTTTCTTTCATGTCTAGCTGTGTCTTTTTTTTTTTTTTTTTTTTAGATTTTATTTATTTATTCATGAGAGACACAGAGAGAGAGAGAGAGAGAGAGAGGCAGAGGGAGAAGGCAGGCTCCACGCAGGGAGCCCGATGCAGAACTTGATCCAGGGACTCCAAGATCACATCCTGGGCGGAAGGCAGGCGCTAAACTGCTGGGCCCCCAGGGATCCCCCTAGGTGCCTCCTTAATGTGAAATCATCAGAGGAAAGAGCTCTATTTTGGCAATACCAAATGGGGTGGCCCCTATTAGGCGACTATTAACATCAATGCAGCTCTGACTTCAGCAAATATTTATTGTGGGCCTACTATACACACTGCTTCAAGCTTAGACACTCTGATTTCTCTGAAGATACAAAAAAGCTGCTTCCTCCAAAGAGCTCAGAGTTCAGCGGGTTTGTATCGAATGGGGTGATGAAGTAGAAAAATTCAGCAGGGAATAATTCACAAATTATCTAGGAAGCCAAGTATTAAGTTCTCAAAGGTAATAATTGCCAAGAATAGCCTCACCACACTCTTCTTGGCAGAGGTGACCACTCCTCTTTTGTACTAGACTGTTCCGTGCCGGTACCCCTCGCAGAGCACTTATCTTACCTTTGAAATTACTTGAGCTCATGTCTGTCTCCCCCCACCAAACTCAGTGCCCCAATTCCCTCCTGCGCACCAAGGACCAATGCGGTACCTGAATAAAGTAGGTACTCAGCAGGTGTTCACCGAAGGTGTACACGTTTAAATCTATATGCAACTGCCATAGGGAAAATGACTTGAAAAAACAAATACCTGCCACCTTAAAATCTGCGACAAACTTTTTAAAAACAGTAATTAACAGTAGCCCCGAAAAGAAAATGAAAATTACTTTGAAATCGTATGGCTAAACTGTCATTCTCCCTATTTTACAACTTTGCAATCACTTTATGGATTTCCCAGCCAAGTATTTGTGTCTGGGTGGTGAAACCCATGGAAGTAAAATAAATGTAAATGCCAAGGAATCTGGGTGACATATTCACATCAGATTTCAGAAGAGAAAGAATAAAAGCTTACAAGTGCTAATCTAACTCCAAACTGACAAAATAAAGACAAATTAATGTAGGCTCTCTGGAAAGTCTGGAGCTGAGTAAGCTATAATGCTTGAAAAAAAATAGGTAAACAGTCCCTTCTTCTGGTCATTATCTTCTGAAGTGCATGAGACATTAAATAAACAGTCATATTATGTTCAAAATACTCCTAAGATGAAAAAGACTGTCAACCAAGCATTTGCAAAAGATAATGGCAAAGAAAAGACAACATCGTAGAAGTAAGACATCCGGAAAATAAAATCATTTAGCAGCCTTTCAGAACTGACAGATTCTGAAGGAGGCAGGTTTCTTCCTACCCAATTTTTTTTAAAGAAAAAAAGCTTATGAAAAATGATTTTTTGTTGTTGTTTATTTATTTATCTTGGTGTCTTAAGGGCTGAAGAGGATTTGTGACCTGTTAGTCTAGCTCTCCCTTCTTCCCCACTGGCAGGTGAAGAAACTGAGGCCTTAGTGACCTTTCAAAGTCAAGAGCAGGGCAAGGCCTGGGGTCCCAGTCTAGAGCTTATGGTCCAATGCCCTGGCTCACAACAAACACATTGGCATCCCCTGAACTTGACTCACGGGGCCATGCTCAAAGGCTTAGGGAAAACTTTGGGGGCTGTTAAAAAACAAGACCACACAACAAGTAAATACACTAGACTGGATCCTGTATTGGGGGCAAATTCTGTGAAGGACATTATTAAAATAATTTTTAAAATTTTAATATCAGTAATAGAATTTAATTTATGTTAAATGTTCTGAGTTTACAATTACCATGGTTATGTGAGAAAATGTCTTTTTTTCATAGGAGATACATGTTTAAATTTTTCAGGCATAAAGAGGCATAATGGCCTGGAGTTTGTTCTTGAATGGTTTGGAAAAAATACATTTTTTAAAGAGAAAGAAATAAAACAGATTTGACAAAATATTAGCAATTAGTGAATCTGGGTAAAGGATATACTGGGATTCTTCTTTTTTTTTTTTTTAAGACTTTGTTTTTAGGCTCTGTGCTCCTCCTTGCTGGACAGACAGCTGCATCTTCTGGTGCAGTGCCAGCTGTGTCCCCAAGACACGATGGTGAAGGTCGGAGTGAACAGATTTGGCCGTATTGGGCACCTGGTCACCAAGGCTGCTTTTAACTCTGGCAAAGTGGATATTGTCACCATCAATGACCCCTTCATTGACCTTGACGACGTGGTGTACATATTCCAGTATGATTCTACCCTCAGCCAATTCCACGGCACAGTCAAGGCTGAGAACAGGAAACTTGTCATCAACAGGAAGTCCATCTCCATCTTCCAGGAGTGAGATCCCGCCAACATCAAATGGGGTGATGCTGGTGCTGAATATGTTGTGGAGTCCATTGGAGTCTTCACCATCATGGAGAAGGCTGGGGCTCACTTGAAGGGCAGGGCCAAGAGGGTCATCATCTCTGCTCCTTCTGCTGATGCCCCCATGTTTGTGATGGGCGTGAACCACGAGAAGTATGACAACTCCCTCAAGATTGTCAGCAATGCCTCCTGCACCACCAACTGCTTGGCTCCTCTAGCCAAAGTCACCCATGACCACTTCGGCATCATGGAGGGCCTCATGACCATCGTCCATGCCACCACTGCCACCCAGAAGACAGTGGATGGCCCCTCTGGGAAGCTGTGGCATGCGGCCGAGGGGCTGCCCAGAGCATCATCCCTGCTTCCATTGGCGCCGCTAAGGCTGTGGGCAAGGTCATCCCTGACCTGAATGGGAAGCTCACTGGCATGGCCTTCCGTGTCCCCACCCCCAACGTGTCAGTTGTGAATCTGACCTGCCGCCTGGAGAAAGCTGCCAAATATGACGGCATCAAGAAGGTGGTGAAGCAGGCATCGGAGGACCCCCTCAAGGGAATCCTGGGCTACACTGAGGACCAGGTTGTCTCCTGCGACTTCAACAGTGACACCCACTCTTCCACCTTCGACACCAGGGCTGGCATTGCCCTCAATGACCACTTTGTCAAGCTCATTTCCTGGTATGAAAATGAATTCAGCTACAGCAACCGGCTGGTGGACCTCATGGTCCACATGGCCTCCAAGGAGTAAGAGCCTCCTGGACCACCAGCCCCAGCAAGAACAAAAGGAAGAGAGAGGCCCTCAGCTGTTGGGGAGTCCCTGCCCCAACTTAATCCCCCAACACACTGAGAATCTCCTGACCTCCAATTTACATCCCAGACCCCGAGGAAAGGGAGGTGCTTGGGGAGCCCTACCTTGTCATATACCATCAATAAAGTATACTGTACCCTCCCCCAAAAAAGACTTTGTTTTTAAGTTATCTCTACACCCAACATGGGGTTCAAACTTATAGCCCAGAGATCAAGAGTTACATGTTCTACCACCTGAGCCAGCCAGGCGCCCCCACAGGGATACTTCATACCACTTTTTACGAGTCTTTTTTGTAAGTTGAAATGATCTCAAAATAAAAGCTTAAAGAATATTTTAAAAACTAGATGTTCTGTATATGTATTCTGGGCCAATAAGCAAAAGTACTTGCATGACCCCATCCTGACCAGGCCTACTCTGAAAGAGAAGGGGACAAGTAGTCCTTCCTTTGTGTGGTGTGCAGGACACAGAAATTCCCAGCAGACAGGATGCTCAGCCACTGAAGTCAGCCAACCCTCCAATCAAGTCAGTATCAACTGGAAATGGCAGGAGCCGAGTCCAGAGGCAACAGAGTTAGTTTGGGGCCCAGGCTCTGGGACCAGACAAGCTTGTAGTCCTAGCTTTTTGCGTCTCACTGGCTCTGTGACTGAGGCAGGTTGCCTGACTTGTCTGCATCTCTGCATTCCCATCAAACAATACCTATATCACAGAGTGATGGTAAGGAAAGGACCTAAAGCACACAGATTTCTAGGCCTGGCACAAAACAAATTTTCAAAGCGGAAATTGTTAACATTATTATCAGGTACTGAGTTTAAATATACAGGCTGGAGCAGCCCCAGTGGTGCAGCGGTTTGGCGCCCGCCTTTGGCCCAGGGCGTGGTCCTGGAGACCCGGGATCGAGTCCCATGTCGGGCTCCCTGCATGGAACTTGCTTTTCCCTCTGCCTGTGTCTCTGCCTCTCTCTCTCTCTCTCTCTGTCTCTATGAATTAATAAATAAAATCATAAATAAATAAATAAATAAATAAATAAATAAATAAACTGGCTGTCAGAAAACATCTCATTCACTCACTCATTTGCATCTTCACTCACATCCACAAACTTCTATTTTGACAAGAACTGTGCCGGGCATAGCATGTTCAACAACGTAGGTGATGATTCCCTTCCCAGAGGGCTTACATTGTCGGGGGAATCAGCAGGTGAATAGGCGATCCCACCAAGAGAGAGACCAGGGATGTGAGTGGCCAGCATGAATGAGAAAATGTTCAGCATGGAGGAGGAACCCTGGCACAGGCACTGAAGCCAACCTGCAGGGGCCAAGGAGGAGGTGCCAACTGGGCTGAGATCAGGAGGATGGGTAGGAGTGAGGCAGGCAAAAGTGGGTCAGAGGGAAGCACATTCTAGTCAGTAGGAGCAGAAAATATATGCAGAGGGGTGGTGGTGCCCTTGAGGAAACAGCAGCACAGGCACATATCAGCAGAGGTGCCAAGGGTGCTGGAGATGGAGTATGAGAGACATTTCCTGGGGGTGGAGCTAAACAATAGGTTAGAGCCAGAGACAGGTCCTTGGAGTGTTAAGGAGCTTAGGTTTTTCCTGAAGAAACTTCTGAACGGTTGTAAGCAAAAGACAGATAAAAACAGATAAGAATTTTAGAAAAATTATTTTGGCCACAATCCATTCCTCAGGACCATGGTTGGGGATGGAACCCTGGCTTGAGATGATGGTGATAGCAGCGAGGCTAGATTCCAGAAGAATCTGGAGAGAGTATAAAAGGATTTGGTACTTGCCTGAAGGTAGGTAAGGAAAGGGAGGAGTCTAGGGAAATCTCGGTTTCTAGGTCATGAGGTCTATTTCGTTGGCAAGATAATGGTCCCATTAACCGAAACAGGAAATAGCATGTGGAAGGTTGTGGACACATAGGGAAGGAATGTTCTCCCACTACTAGAAATTGCTGGGTTTATCAGTCACGTGGGGTGGGTGAGGGTGCCTCTGGGGGGCCTGAAGGCATAGAGAAAAAATAGGACAGAGAGTGTATTTCTAAGGAGGTGGAAAGTGATGTGAAGATACATTTTCCCCTTCTCACGGTTTTGCCAAGGGCCAGGTTGACAGATTACACATTTTGAGAACTTGTAATCCTCTAAGAACTATGTGAAGAAATAGCTGAGAAAAAGTTTTAAGACACATACATTCTATAAGCCAGCAATTCCACTTCTAGAAACCTGTCCTACAACTATACTGGCATTTGTGAACACAAGAAGAACGTACAAAGTCTATCCATGGGGAATTAATAAACCAACCATGATACAACCTTACTATGAAATACAAATAACTATTAAAAGAACAAGGTAATAGGAGTACACAGGAGCAGAAAAATCTCTTGAAATGTGTTTCAAAGACATAAGGAGTAGAAAGCCACCTGTCATATTGCATTTCTGCTTACTTAAACTCTCTGTGTGGGTTTGGGAGTGGGGACTGCATCACGTATGTGTGTGTGTGTGTGTGTGTGTGTGTGTGTGTGGTATACAGAAGTGGAAAGACAGGGTAGCCCAGGTGGCTCATCGGTTTAGTGCCGCCTGCAGCCCAGGGCGTGATCCCTGCATGGAGCCTGCTTCTCCCTCTGCCTGTGTCTCTGCCTCTCTCTCACTCTCTCTCTGTCTCTCATGAATAAATAAATAAAATATTTTTTAAAAAAGTGGAAAGACACATGCCAAACTATTAACATCCCAGTGATGAGAGTAAAACTAGAGACAGAAAGTTAGGGGTAGGATGAAAGGGAGCCTATATTTGAATTCAAATATTCTGTCTTGTTTAAACTTCCTTTATAATAAACCTATCTTCATGTTGCATGTGTATATTTTTTAAAATTTTTATTCATTTATTCGAGAGAGAGCACAAGTGGGAGTGGGGGGAAGGGGCAGAGGGAGAGGGAGAAGCAGAGTCCCCACTGCACAGGGAGCCCTGATAATGATGATGTGGGGCAATCCCAGGACCCTGAGATCATGACATGACCCGAAGGCAGATGTTTAGCTGACTGAGCCACCCAGGTGCCACACATGTGTATATTAAAAAAAAAAAAAAAAAAAAATCTAAAAGTTGGGGGAGGAGTTTGGAAAATGCAAAGATTTCATTCAATAAATAAATATTCATTCAGGTCCAACTGTGCATCAAGTACCAATTAGACACAAGGGTATCACACGGAACAACAAGAGCAGGGGTGCTTTCCTCATAGAGTTTATAGTCTAGCAGTGAAGACAGACCATTAAACATGTGATTATAATAAGAAATGACAACACCTCAGCCAAGAGAGTAGGCATCAGGTCGGTAGAGGCACATAGGAGGCCTAGGAGAAATCAAGGATGGCTTTCTGGAGAGGGTACATTAAGTTAAGACCTGGAAGATTGGCAGGAGTTAGGAGAGAGAGAGTTTCCACTGCTGGATGGAGGCTGAGAAGGCAGGTACAGTTGGAGACAGAAGTGAGACAGAATCTCCAAGCTGGAGATTTAAGCACAGAAGTTTATGAAAGGGCATAGGACTTGCCATGCCATCGAATTTGGATTTTTTCTTTACCATGAGAACCACTGACACGCTTCAAGCAAGGTAGTGACATCTCCAGATTTGCCACTTGGATTGATCGCTCCATCAGCTGCTATTCCCAGTTGTGTACTCAGAGGCATGGATGGGATCAGCTGGAATGAAAAGAGAAGAAAAGAAGATTCAGGACTCCTGGTTTGGGAAAGAGACTGTAGTAGATCAAGCCTGCCTACACTAGACTCGGTGAACTAATGCAGGCAAGCGATGCAAGTAGCAGAGGTGGGAAATAAGCAGACAGGCTGGTACAGAAGGCAAACAGATGACCAACATGTATAAATCATCGCATTGAATATTCCAGTGGGGTGGAGTGAATGCTAGGAGTGAAGTCCAAACACTAACCCTGCAGCATGAAAGGAGTAGCTGATCCCAACTGGAGAGCAAAAGGCTCCTGGAAGAGGTGGTGTTCGAAATAGGTGAAGGATACACAGGACCTTCAAAAGGCAAAAGAAAAACCACAGTAGCATGTTTCGCTAGAGGCAACTATGTGGGCATAAAGACAGAAAAGTCCAGAAAGAAGTTCAGTGGAGCTGAAGGACATGGCACTTGTGATTCTGTCAAGGGAAAGCCAGATGGGAAAGTGAATTGAGAACAGACACTGATTGTAGCACTAGCTAACAGAAATGACGCGTGTGCCAAGCTCTGTCCTTCGCAACATGTGGTACAAAATACGCGAGCTTCCTGGTCTCCTCCCTGAATCCCCACTAGAGTGAATGTTCCACGGGGGAAGGACCCAGGCAATCTTATTTACCACTCTCTCCAAAAGCCTCCTTCAGTCCCTAGCTTCTGGTAAGTGCTCAGCAAGTGCTTGTTGAATGAATCAATAAGTGAGTGAATTAATAAATGCAAGTGTAAAGCACTTAATATGATGGATGACACAAAATACTCTAATAAATCATAATTATTATTCATAATAACAGTCATTATTACCATCATCATGTATTGGAAAGCATTGGAAGAAAAACTACCTGATGAGTTGCGGAGATTGGCCAATTATCCTGCCTTAAGTGCCTTGTTTGAAATATATCATTACTCCTCAAAATTCACTGTCTCATCTATAAGCTTAAATCTTTAGCAGAGTGTTCAAAGTCCTTCATTCTTTAATTCCATCTTAACTTTCAAGAAACTCAAGTTTCATTCGTTGCAAGTTGTTCTTCCCTCTTCCCTCCCACCTGCCTGAGTCAACAGTTCCCTTCTTTCTAGTTTGGAGGCAAACTCCAATGCCTGGGGGGAGGCAGACTGGAGACAGACAACATAAAGGCCGTAAATAAATAATAATAATATCCAGCATTTAGCCCATGCCCCTTAACTAAGCTAAGCAAATTACTCATTAACAACCTACAAGTAGGTTATTAGTTTTATTTCTATTTCCTGGGGGTGGGAGCTCCTATTTGGGGAGCTGGGACAGGAACTTGCGTCAGAGGCCTTGTGATTAACCAGATCATTTTCCTTGTTATCACTGCAGAGCTTCTGTGAACCCAAAATTTGGATTGTAATTTTTTTTTAATATTTTATTCATTTATTTGAGGGGGGGAGGAGAGTGGCAGAGGAAGAGGGAGAAGCAGACTTCCTCGCTGAGCAGAGAGCCCAACTCAGGCTCTTCATCCCAGGATCCGGGGATCACGACCAGAGCTGAAGGCAGACACTTAACCACTTACCCAGCCCAGCTACCCAGGCGCCCTTTGGGTTCTATCTTCAAGTCAATGATGGCACAGGCTCTAGTTTGAGGGGACTACCCTGACTATTCAGGGATGAGTTCACAGTGACATTTTTCTGGAGCACAGGTTACATTTAGGGTGACAAGGCAAGATAGAACTGGGATGTTGGTTGGAACCAGATCGCAGGATACTTACTGTCCCTTAACTTGCTGAGAAATGGAAAAACAGAAGTGTGAGCCAGGAAGCCGCACAACCAGGTAAGCATTTATTAGGCAACTCTTCTGGAAAAGCAGTGTTTTATGGACTCAGCAATAATTGTATACACCTAACCATGGTTCGTCCTGCCTTCGGTGGGTTTCTGGTCCCGCGAGAGAGGTAGAGTACACACACATTTGGACCCAAAGTGAGGAGAGCCTGTCAAGCTCAACCAGCTGAACAGACAAGTGCCAAGTTCACTCTTAGCACTCTAGCAAGGACTCAGAGGCAGGGGCTGAAGTGTCCATAATCCAGTTCCCAGCCCACAGGCTCCTCTCAGCTGTGCTCCTGTCCTGTCTCGTGAATAAAGACTGAAGATAATGGAGGTCTTTATCACCTCCTTATCAGAAAATCTGCATTCCCATTCATATGAACTTCTTCCTAAAACCAGAAATCTCTGGTTGGAAATATTCCCCTCAAACCAATCTAGCTTTCTGCATCAAATTAACCCTAACCACCTCAGGCCAGTTCACTTGTTGGGCCTCCCCCAGATTCTGGCTCCAGTAGTGTAATCGTCATTTGCAAAGGTTAAGGAAAGATCAAAATCTCCAGATCATAGCTTGAGTGTAAAACCTGGACGGGAGAAATGGTTTTGTTTTTGTTTTTGTTTTTTGTTTTTTGACAAAAGAAATCATGCCTTAAGAAAAACGTATGTTCACGTGATTGCAAAAGTTCTAATGCAATGAACCAATAAAAACAGAGTCCTATACAGTAAATCCTCCATAACCCCACCCGCAAAGATAACCAATGAGCAATGTGGTGTGTGTCACTTCTGATTTCTGACTAATTTTTTGATTGCCAGAGAAGAGACAGATACATAACATGAATCCACACATAAATAAGCCATACATGCTGTTTTGCATCTTTTTATCACCCAGCAATGTAGCTTTCATTCACTTTTAATGCCACATAGTATTCTAGTATATACAAACCCTATTTTTCTTATCAAATCCCACATCCATACTTATTTCCTTCAATTGTTTATTATTTATGCATTTGCTTTTTATTCTTATTACAAAAATACTGTTTTAACATCCTTGTGCATATATGTTTGTACAGTTGTGCTTAATAATACTAAAGTATAATTTCTTTATAAAAAATGCCCCAACAATCCATTTTCATTTGAATTGATACTAAAACCACTCTAATTGGATGAAAATGCCTACTTCTCCATCATCTCACCACAGCAGGTAAGCTAAAAGTTTTATGAGGGTAACCATGAATTGTCATAGGACAAGAAGGCACATCACTACTTACCCTTTTCATCCCCCAGGCTAAATAAAAACAGAAGCGGCATATGAACAAGGGTCATAGTGCAGTTGTATCATTTACAGTGCATAGATTCAGATTGGGGGGGGGGGATATTAGACTCAGAATGAACAAGGGAAGACTGGTGAAGGCCTTTGGTTCGAGGCAGGAGATTGAAAAAGCAAAAGACCTTGCTAGAGAAATGCTTCTCTATGGGAAATGATAAGATTGTAGTTTGGAAAGATTCATTTGGAAATTCACTAGTGTTCAGCTGGAAATTTGACAGTGCTTTAAAAACTTATCTTGGTGGCCACTACACAAAATACATTGTTATCAGACAAAATAAGTACTTTTGTGGTTTGGTAAGGCAATGCTAGAAACTCTGAAGGGCAGCTTTTCTCTGGGAAATCACACTTGCTTCTAACACAAGAGCTGGTGGCTGTGTGCCACCAACACTCAACAGTCATTTGGACACTCCTACTCCTAGAGGACCCACAACAGCAGAAAAGAGGTTGCAATGCATTGATCACTCCAGTCAAATGGCCTGTGTGGGTGGAGGCTCAGACACTGGCTGGCTGCACAGACCTAGCTGGACAAGCCACTTAACTCGGCTAAACCTCTGTCCCCCATCTTGTAAAATGAAGGCATCAATGGGATGCTTTCCAAGGTATTGTTCAGCTCTAAAAACTGTCAGACGCCAGGACTGGCCCTGGTATATTTATCGGGTTCCTTGGAAATTCTGATACTAACCAAAGTTCAAGAACCACTGAATGTGGGAAACAATGAAAAAGGAGTTTTTGCAAACATATAGCCATTGTGACAATTAGTGGAATGATACAGCAAAGTGTTGAGTACTCCTAAAATATCATTTTTATCATAAGGCCTTGTTTCCTCAATGACTTTACTTCTGGGAAGGAGAAATTCTTTAATTGTGGTCATGTCTTTGCCCACCTGCAGAAAATGTCTCTTGGGGACATTTACATGGTTTGACCCCAGTACATGGTTTGACCACCTGGCCCTTAGTGATCACTCTAGGATATGATTATTCTTCTTCACATATGTTGCAGGTCTCTACACTGCACTAATACCATGCTTCCATTAGGTATCTCACTTTAAAGCTTTCAAAGCCCATGCAGATTTATTTCATTTGATTTTACACTCATCCAAAGGAAAATATCACTATATCCATTTGGGGATGCTGATTTCCCAGGGTCTTCAAATGCCCTCTTAGACACACTGGACTATACACCCATTAAGAAGAGGAGATGGGGGCACCTGGGTGGCTCAATCAATTAAGCATTTGCCTATGGTTAAGATAATCCTGGAGTCTTGGGATCAAGTCCTGCATTGGGCTTTCTGCTTAGCAAAAAGTCTGCTTCTCTCTCTCTCACTCTCTCTCTCTCTCAAATAGATAGATGATAGATAGATGATAGATAGATAGATAGATAGATAGATAGATAAATCTTTTTAAATGGAGGAATGATGTATTATTCACTGTTATGTCCTAATCACCTGGAATATATATTCATAACAGGGTAGCTACTCAAAAAGATCAAAGATGGATACTAATTTTTGCTACTCTTATTCCCTAAAGATGCTGTATTTTGATCTATATGATTGATCTATGTGATTGTTGATTGCTATGTTCCAAATGCCTGGAACAGTCTGGCAAATATTAGATACTCAGTAATTTAAATATATATGTATATATATGTATATATGTATAAAATAAAATAACACATTTTTATCCTTAATGACTAACCTAGTGTTTGGACCAGAAATATGCTTACTAAGTGTGTGAAGAATGAAGTATTACAAGGGGAAAAAAGGGAGATGAGGGTGGCGAAGACCTTAAATATTTAAACCATAAAATCAAATTATCTAATTTATAACAATTATTAAATAAACATCCACTACATTAAGCCATTAATAAAATGACTATATGTTACTTGATTTTTAAGTATGCATATGTATTTCTTTGATAAAAATAGATTTTAAATTTTTAGATATGCTTTTTCACAAGATAAATGAAGGGTGTGTATTTGCAGTATGATTGGAACCAAGTAAAATAAAATTTATGAATGTAAAAAAGACTAGGAAGCTTGATTATTTCAGGAGAAATGAGTTAGTGGCTGACTTTTATGCTCTTCTTTTATCACTATTTGCTGAATTTTTCTATCCTACACGTGTTTTGCTTTTGTAATAATTAGAAAAAAGAGAAAATGAAAGAAAAATAGATGAAAAAATACATTAAAATTCTAACAATGGTTTAATGCAGTAGTGAAGACATGGGTTTGTTTTTTTTTTAATTATTTTCTCTATCTTTAAATATTTTTTAGTTATTTCCATTATTTATTCAATGAAAACAAAATTATAATCAGAAACTTGCAAGAATCTAATTTGCTATGCAGTCTAAGATATACTCTCAGTCAAATATTTGTCAGTAACTTGAAGAACACACCAAGTGTCAAATTTTGAAAAAGGAAACTTTTACAGGTTATCAGTAGAAGTCATAGTTGTGACTTCCCAGAAAAATCCCAGGAACTTTTAGCTATGGGCACCAAAATATGCCCAGAGTGTTCCTGGTGGGGTGGGGAGTGGGGGTGGGGACTGAGTCGGGAGACACTGTGGAATCCTTAATATTCCCACAGAATTTCTGAGGCAGGAATGATTGATGGATGATATATAATTAATTTCATTTGACAAGCATAAAGGAAAAATTTCCCTGAGCCACTGTAACCTGAGCTAATGAAACCCTATTTAACCAAGGGTGTGTATTTAGACTGGATCTTACCTTAGTGACTTAGCCATTAGTAGGAATTCATTGTTTACTTTTAGGATTCTTATCAGTACTTAGACTCTGTTTGCATGTGATTTTCACCTGATTGCTCAACATGCTCAGTGTTATATGATTTGGGAATAAATGAAAACATTGCAAGATCACAAAAAAGCTAATCTCAACTATCTAATCTGTTTAAAACTTTACGATTTTCTCTTCTCTTTCAGGATGCATTATGGCTTTCTCAAGAAAGAGCCTGTAAACAAACAAGACACATGCTTCAGGTCTTCTAAAATACTAGGTTCTTCCATTGCCTTGAAGGCTTTTGGAGATTCAGGCCATGTCATCACACTTATATATCCTGCCTCTACAAATCCACTGGAGAGAACCTCCCCTTGGGTTTGTTGCCCAGAAATTCCCTTGTATATAAAGATCCAGAAAAAAAAAAAAAATGAGGTCTAAGAGTTTATAAGAAACATTTTGGGGGCCCCAAACTGGTTAACACTGGACAGTAAGTAGGAAATCTGAATTTTGCTTATACTTTGCCTTGTCCATTTGGCCTTGGACAAGTCACCTAAATTTAGGGACCTCCATTTCTTCATTGCACAAGGACAGAATTGAAGTAGATGACCTCTAACGTCTGCTTCAGTTCTAAAACTCTGACTCAGAAGAAATCTGTTTTAAAGGTCAGTGGCAGGAAGGCCCAGGCGGTACTGATGGGCCCTCCCTTCACAGTAAGAGAAATGGGGATTTACACAGCATCTAAGGCTCAGAGGAAATGTGAGGAATTCCCACCCAGCCCTACCTGGTCTTGGAAAACTGAGCAGTGGGAGTGGAGATTCAACAACCCTAAACACTCCTCCAAATAGAAGCCCTGGATGCATCAGGTGAGTAAGCAGTTGTCTTTCTCCTGGATGGTTGGAGCTGTGTTTTTATTTCCATGGCAAAGAAACAAGCTCATAGCTGTGCCATGCGGAAGTGTTCATGAATAATTAGGGGGCAGTGACAGCTGAACACCAAAAGGGTTGGTTCTATGAGCCCTTGGATTTTGGCAGCCTTGAGAACCTTCCAAACAGAGACCTACTCTAGGGCTGCTGTGATGTCATCCAGTGCCTGGGGCGGGCTACAAGCCCCAGCACTGCCTTCACTTAGTGCCACACAAATGTCCCTGTCCTCTGCCAGGTGTGCTCACAAGGGGTGGCCCAGAGCTGGGGGTGGGGGAGGAGGGCACACCAGGAGCAGCTTCCTCCTGGCTCTCTGCCCAGGAGCCACGGGACAGCCTGCTTTGCTCTCCAGGCTGAAGAGGGTTTTTTGATGTCTGCTCAGCCCTCATCTCTATCCATCCTACCTTGGGTGGGAGCCTCCGTCCCTCTCAGAACTTCCTTGGGGACTCTGGCTCCCTACCTTCTGCATTCTCCCTACCTCAGAATTCAAAAGGAAGCACCAGAGTCAGGCCCTGTTTCCCCTCCCCCTTCCTCCCTGCATCCAATTCCAGCTCTACAGCAACACTGAGTCAGTGTTCCCAGAGCATCACTCAATGTCACTCACCAGCTCAAAAATCCAGTATCACCTTATTTCCTGGTAATGAAATACAAATTTTTTCACCCAGCAGTCAATGTTCTTTGTTACCAACCTTACCCCCAAGTTCTCCTTAACATACGTCAGGCACCCCAACTCAAATGGAAAATCCCCCAAAAGCAGCCCAGATTTACCCATCTGTACATGTTGCCAGCTCTACACACACACACACACACACACACACACACACACACACACAACCAGTTTCGCAGAGCTCACTTATCCTGCAAAGTCCAGCTTGCAAGACTTTTCTTTTGGGAAGCCTACTTGACATCTCTCAGCTTAAAGTTCTTCTGAACCCCTTACGGTTCTGATTCACACCTGTTTGGAAACATTCAGCATATTCTGGCTAAAGTCACGGTGTACTGTTTAAGGAAAAAAGAATTAATAACAATCTCATCTGTTCTTTGTACATAGTAGACTCTCAATGAATGCCTAATGAAGCATGAGTACTGGTCAACCAGATACCGCAGACTAATTACATACCTCTGAGTCACTAAGGTAAAAGTGGTTGTGAGACCAGACATTGAAATCCTTCAGTTAGAAATGCATGCTTCTAACTCTTAGAGAAAAAACTTCTTTCCAATGAAGAGTAAACTCTTCCTCATAAATCAAGACACTGTGGCTGAGACACTTTTTTTGTCACAGACTCTTATCAACAACTAAGAAAACCCTCACCATTTAAATGTACATCTTCGCACCCAGACAAATATTAATGTACAGTTTCTAAAATTTTTTTAAAGATGGGGATCCCTGGGTGGCTCAGTGGTTTGGAGCCTGCCCTTGGCCCAGGGCATGATCCTGGAGACCTGGGATCGAGTCCCATGTCAGCCTCCCTGCATGGAGACTGCTTCTCTCTCTGCCTGTGTCTCTGCCTCTTTCTCTCTATGTCTCTCATGAATAAATAAGTAAAATCTTTTTTTTAGTTTTTTTTTTCTTTTTTAAGATTTTATATATTTATGAGAGACACAGAGAGAGGCAGAGACATAGAGAGAGAAGCAGGCTCCATACAGGGAGCCCGATGTGGGACTCGATCCAGGGACTCCAGGATCACACCCTGAGCCAAAGGCAGACATTTAACCGCTGAGCCACCCTGGCGACCCTCTAAATTGTTTATGTGGTAGTAAATTCTAACTTACAAAAAGTTGAAAAAATAAAAATAACATAAGAAACTTCCATATACTTTTACCCAAATTTGCCTATTAACCCCTTTTCTTTTATCATTTGACACTTTTAGTTTGTTCATTCTTGCTCTACATGTGTCTGTGTGTATACACATATTCACACATTTTTATATTTTTTTATTTATTTAAGTAATCTCCACACCCAACATGGAGCTCCAACTCACAACCCTGAGATCAAGAGCCACATTCTCTACTGTGAGTGCACCCACATATTTTTTAAATTATATATATATATATATATATATATATATATATATATATATATATAAATTTTCTGAATAATTCGAAGGTTAGTTGCATAAAGGCTTTTATTTTATTTTTTTTTTAGTTAAAGCCTTTTAAACCCCTAAATACTTACATATGTACTTCCTAAAAATATTTCTTAAATATTTTCTTATGTAATTACAATACAGTACAGATACAAATTTGTGTATTTTTATTGAATCCACCATCCTTATCCCAGTTTGTCAGTTGATCTAATATTTTCCTTTATAGCATTGTTTATTTCCTTTAGTGCTTGATCCAGTCTAGGGTCTAGTATTGCATTTAATTGTCATGTCTCTTTAGCCTCCTTTAATCTAGAACATTTCCACAATTTGTTTTTGTTTTTGTTTTGTTTTGTTTTGTTTTGTTTTTTGTTTTTAGAGAAAGAGCGAGGTGGGGGAGGGCAGAGGGAGAGAGAGAGAATCTTAAGCAGGCTCCATGTCCAACGCAAAACCCTGAGATCATGACCTGAGCGAAACTCAAAAGTCTAACAAATCAGGAGTCTAACATTTAACTGACTGAGCTACCCAGGTGTTCCTGTCTTTTTTTTTTTTTTCCAATAAACTCTACACTCAACATGGGGCTTGAATTCACAACCCCAAGATCAAGAGCCATATGCTCTGCTGAGCCAGCCAAGCACCCCTCTTTGTCTTTCTTTTTTTTTAATATTAATATATTTAAAAAGTAAAGATGCCCCTCATTTAAAAAAAAAGATTAAATAGAATATTTTTCATTTTGTGTTCGTCTGAGATTTCTTCATGATTAAATCGAGGTTTTACATTCTAGGCTGGCAAACTATGTAGGCATGCTGTGTCCAACCCACAGTATGTCCTTCTGTTCCTCATTGGTGAAGTTCATTTTGATCACCCAGGGATGGTGTTATACAATTTCTCCACTATGTATTTGCTGTGCTCTGTTCTCCCTTGCAACTGTGACAGTCTGTGGATACTTCACAACGATGTAAAGATCCTGCTCCTCATCAAATTTACTTAGTACAATTTGTAGTCACTCACAGACATCTGAAGGCCTTTGGTGTACTCTGAGTTAAAAACACTAGTATATGCTTGCTGTTAGGGCAATGGTAGGTAGGGGTAGGGGCAGTGAGTTTACATTAGGTCTATCACACGCGTTTCTTAGCACAGTGTAGACACTGGAATAGAAAAAACTCCACCTCTAGCCAGCTCTGAACTTTTCACCTGGATTACTGTGAGGTTTAAATAAGGCCATGAATAGGAAGCTCCTGAGTCCATGGCATGTGGCCTCCATCTAATGAATGTCAATCCCCATTTTCCCTCATTATGATTAATTAAATGCTGTTGAGGTAGAGCAATTCACGCCCAAGAATCCAAAGGAAAGTAATGCCCTGTGGGGGCACTCAGCTATGGTCTTTGCTGAGGTCCAGATGCATGGGGCCTTGGGTGAACTTCTTAATTTCCTTGTGCATCAGCTTCTACATGTGTAAACATCTGGAAATACCACCTAAATTCATAGCATTGTGAGAGTTGCATAAGCCAATATGTACGGAGGGCTTAAAAAAGTGCCAGGCTTCCAGTAGACACTGTATAAATATTAGCTCTTTCAGATGGAACATAAGCTCCATGAAGGGAAAAAGTTTGCTCCCTGGAAGATGCCCAGTGTCAAAAGGGCATCCTGCATGTACTCAGCAACAATACCCCAAGAAATGCTAAGAAATCAGAAAGGGCTTTGAATTCTCCAACTAATGTACAATTTCTTTCTTGGCTTGCCATTGCCTGCAGCTGGCTGAGAGAACTAATTAGGATCAAACTCTTTGAGGAATACTTCACTCCTACTGACTCCTGGCAGGCAATTCCTCAGTTGGAGGCTTTGTTCTCTTATCACAGGACAGGAAAGTAAAGGCCAGAAGCAGGTGCAGCCAACCAGGGCAGGCCAAACAGCCTGGCTGGCAGCAGAGCTCACCCCAGTCCTTGCCACCAGCAGAAAGAGGGAAATGACCACAGGGTGCCCCTGCCTAGTGTGCTGCCTCCTTCCGAAACAGTTTGACCTCTGGTTTAACTACCTTCACTGCAAAGCAGGGGTTCCCAAGCAGTAGTTTCCATCAGGAGGTTGTGAGTGAGCAGCACACATTGAAAGCAAGCATTGTCTACAGATTGAATAGTCAGTGGGTCCCGTCATCAATGAGCTACATCCTCAGCGGGCTTGAAGGTAGAAACCAGGATCTCTGAGAGCGCTGTTTCCAATCTCTCATAAAAATTACTGAAAATGCAGATTCCGAGTTTTAGATTTAGACCAGTTTCGGATATATAGCAAAGTTAAGTCAAAAGCACACAGTGTTCCCAAATAACCCCTGCCCCTACATATTCATAACCTCTCCCACTGTTGACACCACCCCCCCACCAGAGGGGTACAATTGTTACAATCCACGAACTTACCTTATACATCATCACCCATAGTTGACCATAGTTGACAGTAGAGTTCACTCTTGATGTTGTACATCCTATAGGTTTGGATAAATGTATAATAACATGTATCTGCCATTGTAGCGTCATACAAGATAGTCTCACTGCTGTAAAGTCCTCTGTGCCCCGCCATTTCTCCGTCCCTCCCCTCTGACTCCTGGTAACCACTGATCTTTTTTACTGCCTCCATAGTTTTACCTTTTCCAGAACGCCATATAGTTGGAATCATAGTGTATACACTATGTATAGTGTATGTAGTCTTTCCAGATTGTTTTCTTTCAGTTAATAACATGTATTTAAGATCTCTCCATGTGTTTTTTTTATGGTTTTATAGCTCATTTCTTTTTAGTGCTGAATAATATTCCATTGTCTAGATGTACCAGTTTGTTTATCTATTCACCTACTGAACAACATCTTGGTTGTTTCCAGTTTGGGCAATTATAAAGAAAGCTACTATGAACATCCATGTGTAGGTTTTATGTGAACATAAGTTTTCAACTCACCTAGGCAAACACCAAGAAGTGCAATTGCTAGATTATATGGTAAGAGTATGTTTAGTTCCATAAGAAACTATCAAACTGCCTTCCAAAGTGACTGTGCCATTTTGCATTTCTAGTAGCAATGAATGAGAGTTCCTGTTGCTCCCCATCCTCACCAGCATTGAGTGTTGTTAGTGTTTTAGATTTTGGCCATTCTAATATATATGTAAGGGTACCTCATTGTTTTAATTTAATAAATGAGCATCTTTTCATATGCTTACTTGCCATCTGTTTCTTTTCTTTGGTGAGGTATCTGATTGGGTCTTTTGCCCATTTTTTAATTAAATTGTTCATTTACCTTTTGTTGAGTTTTAAGGGTTCTTTGTATAGTTTATATAAGAATCTTATATCCTATGTGTCTTTTGCAAATATTTTCTTCTAATTTGTGACTTGTCTTCTTTTTCTCTTGAAAAATCTGCCTTTTTAACCAGCTCATTCATGTGTACAACAAACTTTGAGGGTCACTGTCATTTGAGAGGTGAGAAAATCTTTCCTTCATCCCTCAAAGCACAACAATGCATTTTAATTTTGTTCATGAACACAATCCTATTAATAACAAAAGTTATAAATGTATAATGAATGTGATTAAAATCTATATTTGTGAGCATCACAAAAATATCTTTGATAGACCTTCTCTAGTTTTATTAAAATGGACAGAGCTTTAGAAAAAGTCAGGGACCCTAGATTCGAAAGGGAACTCTGGGGGTGTCTGGGTGGCTCAGTCCATTAAGTGACCAACTCTTGATTTTGGTTCAGGTCATGATCTCAGTGCCATGAGATCAAGCCCCAATAAGGGATCTGTGCTTAGCATGGAGCCTGCTTAAGATTCTCTCTCTCTCTCTCTCCCTTTGCCCCTGGCCACCCACAGGCACTTGCTCTCTCTCTTTCTCTCAAATAATAAATTAATTAAATCTTTAAAAACAAACAAACAAACAAACAAACAAACAAATAAATGGAACTTTGCTGCCAATCAGCAATATGACCTTGGACAGGTCCCTGTTCTATCTTTAGCCCACAGTTTTTTCAGGTATAAAATGAAGAGCATGAATCAGATAAGCTTTAAATTTCCCTCTAGTCCTATGGTTCCATCTTTTCCTCAAAGCCAAGGCAAGAAGCATTTTTCTATCAATGAAACTTCTGAGTAAACATGGGTGGGTACATACTAATAAGAAAAGCCTCAATTTGGCATCCCCTAGACTTTGAGTAACAGTCTTTGGAGCCAGGATTTAAAGCAGATTTGCCTGCTGCATATATTAAACAAGGTGAGCATCCCTTCCAACGTGCCACTGTGGTCGGTAAAACAAACCCAGATTGATAATGGCTAAATTTAAACAAGAAAGTGTATGTGTACATATACACAATTACATATAGGGCAGAACATAGGAAATTTCAGACTCAACAGAGTTTGTGAATGCAAAGAGAGACAAAAATAGAAACCATCAAATAGCCAGATGGCTGAGCTTTCTATTTTTAAATATATCATGAGTTCTGTGGGAGTATGTCAACGAGTGGAAATAAGAAAAATGTGGTAACCTTGAGTGTTTCTGTTTTTTAAACAAAACAATATCACATAGGGTGTCAAATAGCAAAGGAATTATATAATGAAATGAAAGAAGTGAATGCTTTTAAGTCCCACAAGCCCAGCTTTTATTATCACACCATGATTCAAGGCATTAATCAAACCTTCTTCATGCTTGAGGCTGTGAGTTATTTACAATGACTGTAATATTTCCAAGAAATACTGAAATTAGTAGGTGAAGTTACCTTTCCCCCTCTCTCAAATTTCTACACTCACCTTCTTCTCACATGGCCTAATACAGTCATGGCGTAGCCTCAAAATGTGAAAGAATAAACACATCCATGGGTCATCGATGAGCTGAACTTTGTGAAACATCTAAGAAAATGTGTTTGGAAAAG
Source organism: Canis aureus (assembly GCF_053574225.1). Classification (NCBI taxonomy): domain Eukaryota; kingdom Metazoa; phylum Chordata; class Mammalia; order Carnivora; family Canidae; genus Canis; species Canis aureus. The sequence continues at coordinate 19,545,562 of NC_135641.1, read as the reverse complement.
GACTGCAGAGTTTAGAAGAATTTTAGAGTAACTCACGAATCAGCTAACCCAGTCAAAAGATTACTCACTTAAGAATGATATAATTACTTTCAGTTTGCTTAAAGCCAGGGAGAAGTTGACACAGCGATTAAAGGAAAACGGGTGAAAAAAATAGAGTTACATTATACCGACTAAATTCAGGCTGTTCCAAGGAGTAGGCCCAAGGCTTATTTGAGGAAAGATTATCTTGACAAATTGGATAAACATTTTCTGCATGACAGGACGCTGATGGAGAGTCTGTTCTGCAAGCACACCTGGTGGTGGTTTGCTTAGTGTTTGACCAAGGTGTTCAGCTCACCGGAGTTCTCCCAGGGGCTTTGTTTACCGTTTGGCAGGTAGAGGCAGAGCCAGGGTAGGCCTTGGTAACGGTTGTTGGGCTCTCCAGATGTCTTACCCCACCCTGGCCCCACCCCCATCTCACCATTTGAGCTAAAACAACTCTTGGCTAGACCAGTCCACAAAAGCTAACACCAGACTTTAACAAACAGTTCATGCTTAAGGAGGCCTGCAGTCTGATGTCCCTGAGGCAAATAAAATGGCAAATGCAAATAAATGCACCAACACTCCCACCTCCTTCCTTGGCTTCCTTCCATAGCAACTGGGATGGAGAGGTCAGGTCCCACATAAGACATTGCGATGGATGCAAATTTTCCAGCGCACAAATTATCCTAGTACCAGGATGGAAAAAGTGTGGATTCGGGGCTTTTCTACTCCAGCCCATGCTTACCTAGATCCAAATGACTGTAGATTCAGGACACTGGTGGCCTCCCCTAAGGCCTTTGTGGAGACTCCTGTGTTCTCAAGTTACCTATCTGTGGGCAGGTCCCCAAAAGTGTCTTTGCTATGGTTTGGCATCCTCAAGAAGCAATCCATTTCTGGAGGCACTAATCTGTGTAATGGCTTCCTAGGGTTGGCCATTCAGTACTTTCTAGAAAGTGCTGCTTTATTATTCGAGGAAGCACTAATTTGGGGAGCAGCACACCCAGAGATGTTATTAGACAGTGTGGGGGTTCCCATTGTATTCAGGCCCCTGAAAGTGAAATGAAAAGCCCCACTGTTAGGATGATTTTTCATTTTGCTAAGTCAATTTGACTCAACCAAAATTGCCTTGTGTCAACTAATTTGTAGCTCATCCAGTGGTTCCAAGCAAAAACGCTTCATATTACTGTGTAGGATTTGCTGGTTAGAAATAGCATTAGAGATAACAGTGGTTTTAATTTATAAAGTCTATCAATTCTGGGGATCCCTGGGTGGCGCAGCGATTTGGTGCCTGCCTTTGGCCCAGGGCGCGAGACCCAGGATCGAATCCCACGTCGGGCTCCCGGTGCATGGAGCCTGCTTCTCCCTCTGCCTATGTCTCTGCCTCTCTCTTTTTCTGTGACTATCATAAAAATAAAATTAAATTTAAAAAATAAAAAATAAAAAATAAAAATAAATAGTCTATAAATTCTTGTGAAGTCATGCCTAAGTGCCAGAGTGTGAAGCACCATGGAGCTCCACCCTCTGTCAACATCCACTTTGCAATTCTAAAGCTAAAACTTTAGTTTTACAAATTATAAATCCATACTCTTCTCATTAACGGGAATGCTCCTCATTCCTTTCCACACCCCACTGCTTCCTCCTGTTCATTCCCTTAGCTATGTTTTTAAAGAAATAAACAAACCAAATAAAGTAAAATTAAATCCTAGAAGAAAGCCAGAACAATGAAATTGCTTGATTCAAAGTTATCTGACATTTAATGTGTATCTCCTAGCTCCCTAGACATATCTTGCATAGTCTTCTCTCAGTGAGGTGTTACTTTTACTATAAAGATATGAGACCCCAAGTTTAGAAGATGTTACATGATAAGTCCATATTCACACAGCCACAATGTCCGGAAACCAGGGATGAATTTCAGTTGACTTTCTGCCTGACTCAGTCCTGGCACTTGTTTTGTCAAACTAATCTCCTGAGGTGCTTAGGTGCAACAGTCAGTTAAGCTGCTGCCTTTGGTTCAGGTCATGATCTTAGGGTTCTGGAATCAAGTATTGGTTTCCCTGCTTAGAGGGGGAGTCTACTTCTCCCTCTATCCTCCCCCCTGCTCATTCTCTCTCGCTCTCTCTTTCTCTCCCAAATAAATAAATAAAATCTTAAACAAGAAAACCAGGTTCCAACTCCTACATCTTTTAAAGATTGAGTCAAAGTGATGATTTTTCCTGCTAGTATTTTAGAGCATAACAAAAAAAATTTAGTGATATATGCTAATTATTTCTTATATTCTAAGCCTGACACTTGAAATAAAATTTGAAGTGCATTTTTCGAACAGTTTTTTGTTGTTGTTATTGTTGTTCTAATGAAAGTTGTTTCAATATGATTTGAATCTGAGCTGAAATCCTGGTTCTAACTCTGTAATCACGAATTCATTACTTACCCTCTCGTAGCTTCAGTTTCTGAATCTGTGAAGTAGGAAGAAAAACACTTATTTCCAGGATTGTCAAGCTTTCTTGCAGTATTATTTATTCTGCTACTTCCACCTAAACATCATCTGTCACTCTCAGTAGACTGACTACAAGTTCTTTTTAAATATGGACCCTCTTGTCAACATTTAGGTATCCTCCACTCATTTCTTCAGATTGTGTATATCCTATTTGTTGAATAATGAATAATTTATGAGATATCACTTGTCACAAAGTAAGATCTTAGCAAGTGGTCACTTATTTTCCTAGGCTTATGATCTGTCTGCTATAAGACAGAAATTATTCAAATAATTGACTTTAAGCACTGAGACCAAAATGAGAGAGGTACACAATTGTGCTCCTTTTCCATGGAGGCAAAAGATTCTTCCAGATGACCCACAGTGGTAAAGGCAGGTACATGAACAGGTTGCATTGCAGTACACTTCCCACAAGACCAAGCCATATAACAGAAGACTCAGTGTCCAAATTACCAGGAAATTAAGTGAACACAATCAGGGAATTAAGAGAACACAATAAATTATCTTGCATATGTTTTAGAAACTATGAAGAAGCAGTTGAAGAATTGCTTGTCACTCTCTAGGCATCACTTTCCCATATAATTTATCAGGTCGCAGCTTCCCTACCTCTGTTAGGGTATCAAGACTCTAGATGGGCACAAAAGAAGCAAAAGGAAAATAGCTTAACATGAAAGGAGACAAAATATCCATTCACATTTTATATATGAGAAATATTGGGAATCACATCTTTTGCTGAGATCAGTCTAGGACCCAGAGCAGTCTAATTTCAGAGAATACTAAAGTTTTTGCCCATAGCCTTGAATTATTCAGACAGAAGGTGCCAAATGGAGGCAGACAAATTGAGAAACAGCTTAATCTTGAGGGAACAAAATGCCACAGGACCTGGTTTTGCTAGCTGGTTGTCTGATACCTTAGGCCAATAACTTTTTTGACAACCATTTGATTCATCAGCTGGAATACCTTTTAAGGTGCAGAGTTTATCTCTCTAAAGAGATCTTCAGCTTTGGTGTCATGATATTTTTATGATATGATTTTCCTCCAGCTGAATTCTGCAGAAGAAAATCACACAGCTATGCTGACCAGTTATTACCACTAACCAAGAGAATTCCTTACTATCTTGTCACGTCTTCTGAAACTTTCACCTTCTCGCCACGCTCTCACTTCCTAGCTTTACTCCCAGCCAAAGAACTTCTCTCATTGTTTATCTGGAACTAGGCTGTCCAATAGAGTTGCCACTAGCCAATTGTGGCTATTTAAATTTAAATTAAATTAAAAGTTCAATTCCTCAGTTGTACCAGCCACTTTATCTGTACTATAGAGCTACATATGCCCAGTGGCTACCGTTCCAAATAACCCACAGGAAGGTAGGAAGAAGAAAATAGAAATGGAAAACAGAAGACAAAATACAAAGAGCAGACTAAAACCCTATTATATAACCACAGTTACGTTAAATGTAAATGGTTTAAATACATGAATTAAAAGACAAAAATTGGCAGACTGGATTAAAAACATGACTTAGTCATATGCTGTCCACAAGAAACTCATTTCAAATATAATAATATAAGCAGGTTGAAAGTAAAAAGATAGAAAATATATATCATGTAAACATAAATCAAAGAAAAGCAGAAGTGGTTATTTTAATATCAGAGAAAGTATACTTCAGAGCAAAGAAAACTATCAGAGACAGAGAGGTATATTATAATAATAGTCAATCCACCAAGAAGAGATAGCAATCCTAACTGTGTATATACCAAACAACACAGCTGCAAATATGTAAAGAAAACTGATAGAACTGAAAAGGGAAATAGACAAACTCACCATTATACTTAGAGACTTGAATATCCTCTCAACAACTGATAGAACAATAGACAAAAGCCAGCAAGGATATAAAAGTCCTCAACACCTTTACCCAACAGGATCTAATCATCATTTATAGAACATTCCAGCCAACAATAGCAGCACACATATTCTTTTCACATGCCCATGACGACATACCAAAATAGACCATATGCTGGTCTTTTAAAAAAATTTAACACATCTTAAAAAATTGAAATTATACAAAATGTGCTCTCCAACCAAAATGCAATCAAACTACAAATCAATAACAAAAAGATAACAGGAAAATCTCCAAAGACTTAGAAACTATATACACACTTTTAAATAATCCATGAGTCAAAGAATAAGTGTCGAGGGAAATAAAAAATACACTGAACTGAAGGAAAATGAAAATATTAAATTAAAAGCAAGTTATCAATGAAATAGAAAAGTAAAAAAGGAGAAAATCAATGAAACAAAGAGCTGGTTTAAAAAGATCAATAAAATTGACAAATTTCTAGCAAAACTGACAAAGAAAGAAAACACAAATTTCTAATATCAGGAATGAAATGGGGATATCTCTACAAACCTTGCTGACAACAAAAAGATAATAAGGGAATACTATGATCAACTGTATACACATAAATTTGACAAGTAAAATGTAATAAGCCCTCAAATAATACACCACTCACCCAACCTGGATAATTTAAACAGTTCTAGAACTATTACAGAAATTGAATTCATAATTTTAGAAGTCCCTAAATAAATTATCAGGTCCAAGTAACTTCACTAGAGAATTCTACTAAATGTTTAAAGAAGTTCTAATACCAATTCTACACAATTATTTCCAGAAAATATAAGAGTAAGAGAAACTTCCAAATTCACTTTACAAAGTATTACCCTGATATCAAAATTAGATAAAAACAGTACATAACAACAACAAAAAAGCTCAAAAAGCTACAGGCCAATGTCTCTTATTAATATAAACATAAAAACTCTTAACAAACCACTAACAAATGGAATTCAGCAATATATAAAAAGAATGATTCACATGAATAAGTGGGGTTTATTCTTGACATGCAAGGCTGGTTCAACATTGAAAAATCAATTACTGAAATCTACCACATTAACAGGTTAAAGAAGAAGAAAAAATCACATGATCATATCAATGGATATAGAAAAACCATTTGACATTTGACATTTCAACAGCTATTCAGGATAAAAACTTTTAAAAAATATTAGACAAAAACTTCCTCAAGAACATTCATTAAGACCCCACAGGTAACATCATACCTAGTGGAGAAAGACTGAATGTTTTTCTTCTAAGATCAGAAACAAGGGAAGAATGTCCACTCTCATTACTCTTATTCAACACAGTGCTAGAAAGTTTAACCAGTGCAAAAAGTCAAGAAACATAGATAAAAGGCATAGAGATCAGAAAGGAAAAGGTAAAGATTTCCCTATTTGAAGATGACATGATTGTCTACATAGACAATCCCAAGAAATCTGCAAAAAAATTCCTAGAACAAATAAGTGAGTTCAGCAAGATCACAGAATGTAAACTACAAACATCAATTATATTTCTTTATACTAGCAATGAACACGTGGACACCAATATTAAAAATGCAATGCCATTTAAATTTGTTCCCCTCAAAAAGGAATACTTAGGTGTCAACCTAAGCAAATATGTATGAGATTTATACACTGTACAAAACATGATGAAATAAATCAAAGAGGATCTAAGCAAATGGAGAGACATATCAGGCTGATGAGTTAAAAGGTTCAACATAGTAAAGACATCAATTCTCCCCAAATTGATATACACACTTAACACACGATTCCTATCAAAATCACAGCAAGAGGTTTTATAGATATAAACAAGATTATTCTGAAATTTTACAGAGAGGTAGTTTGTTAAGCAGTTCCAATGTGACAAACACTGTGCCAAATAGTCTATAAATGCATGCGGTTAAGATCTCCCTTGGGTTTTGTATGTATGTATGTATTTATTTATTTATTTATTTATTTATTTATTTATTTATTTGAGAGAGAGAGAGAGAGCATGAGTGAGAGAGCACAAGCAAGGGAAGGGTCAGAGGAAGAGAGAGAAGTGGACTCCTCACTGAGCAAAGAGCCAGACTCAGGGTTCAATCCCAGGATCCTGGGATCATAATCTGAGCCAAAGGCCGACACTTAACTGACTGAAGCAGCCAGGTGCCACGGTCTCTTCTTGATAATACCAGACAATAATAAGACAAAATATTCACACTTCACTTCCTTATAACTTTTCCGCATGACAAGTGGCAGAGGTCTCATCATTCTAGTCCCTAATCTTAAAGAGTTTTCAACATCATGGAGCAGTCAGAACACTAGATCTTGAGTTAAAATTCTCAAACAACTAGTTGAGTGATATTGGGCGAGTCATTTAATCTTTCTGCTCCCTCATCTCTAAGATGACAAGAGTGACATTCCCTAGCTCTTGTGAGGCTCAAATGAAATAATGAAGTGAAAAAAAAAAAAAAAAACTTTTGAAATACAATATAATTGTTACTTATTATTATTAACAATAAATCAAAAATAATGAAACTGAAAATTAAAGGCACTAGTGATATCTAAATTTAAGGCCACTCAGATCCAGCATTTATACACACACACACACTCAACACACACATTATTTTCACTACAAGTACTTTCCCCCTTTACCATCATCTCTTACAAGCAAATGCTCTTAGTATATGAAAACAAGTCTTAGTTTACTTGGCTCATGAAAGAGAATAAACACAAAATGAGGAAATGAGGAAAAACAAGAATGTGAATTCTACTCACTTCAGTGAATACCAATTGAATGCTGAGGTGCCTGGTTGGCTCAGTGTGATGAGTATGGGACTCTTGATCTCAGGGTCATGAGTTTGAGCCCCATGTTGGGTGTAGAGATTACTAAAAACAGAAATAAATAAACTTCAAAAAAATTTTTAAACAAATACTAATTGAATGCCTAGTAGTATATAATATTAAACAATGTTCTAAGGACAGAGAGTTGAAGAAAACACAATCCCTGCTTCCACGGACTTAACAGCCTAGCAGAGAAGACAGACCCTGAAAAATAATCTCTATCATATATGATGGAGGAACACAGAGTTGGATGTCAAGAGGAGCCCTGAGCTGAGTCAGCAGGAAAGGGACGAGACAAGCAAAGGAGCGGGGGTATGAGGTAGCAAGGTACACCAGGTAACTCCAAAGTCCCCTTCTCCTAGAAGTCACTAGGCACTAGCAAAAGGTCTGGAGAGAAGAAACTATAGATGTGAGCAGAAAACAGGACAAAGAAGGTTTTGTTTACCCTGCTGAAAGCCAGGGCTTTGCCCTCTTAACTATGAGGCACCATTGGAGTTTTTAACCTAGAGAGCAACGTGGTTAGAGTTGTGCTTTAGGTGGATTTCCTGGTGACAGTAAAGATGATGGACCTGAAAGGGACAAGAATGGAGTAGTGATACCAGTCTGTGTGTGTGTGGGGAGGGGGGGGGCGGTTAGAGGCAGGAAGACAGGAAGTCTAATAGTCCTTGAGATAATAAAGGTAAGAAATCTAGCAGTAGGGATCCAAAATATACAAAGGATAGGACTGGTAAGACTTTGTGATTGACCGAACACGTGGGTATGGAGGCAGAAATGAAGAAAAAGTAGTAGTCCTCAGTGTCTCCTAAGTGTCTGTCTTAGAGAGCCAGGAGCTGAGGTGGAGGTAGGGGTGCAGGGCTGGGGAGAGTGCAGGTGCATCTGGAGGAGCACACTGGGGATCAGGGCGCCGAGGCGAGGCAAGCAGGTGCACCTGGCGGGTGAAGGCCCACAAGTGAGCAAGGGGAGGCCCTCTGAGGTTTCTTCCTGTTAAAACAATTGGTGAGTGACAGTGACCTCGGGTTTACACGAGAAACCCACACACTAGAACCCAAATGGACATTGATGTAGATGCCAGGAAAGCCAAAATCCCCATGCTGGCCCCCGCTGCTCCCCTTCGGTCCCTACAGCGGGCCCGGCCTTCGGGGACCAGCAGGACCAAGACCAGGGCAGCTGGGACTCGAACCGGCCGGGGACAGAACGAAGGTGCCAGCTTGGTGAGTGCTGCGCTCCCGCCTCGCGGCTGCTTTTCACACAACCAAGAGCAGTTGCACACAGGCCACTGCCCTCCTGTCTCGTCCGAATAAGGAACAAGGAAATGCCACATGCACGATGTGACAGGATGCCGGGGGGAAAGCCTCGGAGTCGCTTGTGTAAAATAAGCACAGCCCCACTCTGCCCCGTCCACATGGCCTCATAGCCCTCGTGACTGTGCCCCCAGCTTCTCCCTCCCCTCACCTTCCCACACTGGGCCTCATGCCTCACATCCAGCTCTGCTACCAAGTGAGTTGTTTACTGTGGTTTTGAGGATTATAGAGGTAAAAGGCCCTTTAAAAAAAAAAAAAAAAAAAAAAAATATATATATATATATATATATATATATATATATATATATCCTCTTTTTGCAGGTGCCCCTCACCTATCAAATAACTTTCATTTGCCCCCGTGTTCCAGGCAACTCTGTGCTTTCCCTCTGCTGTTTGCAGTCTTAGTCACAGCCGCATGGAAGGATTAGGTACAAATGTCACTCCGCTGTTTCCTTCAATAGATTATGCAAGTGGAGGCTGGATTGTGTAAATGCATATTAGCTCTTCCCTCCAGTGCTAATCCAGCAAGCAGTGTTTGAGATCTTTTTTTTATTATTATTTTTTTTTCCTTCCTCGCAGAGGGATAGAATAAGCAAGCAAAGAGTCATACCTTTCTTTCCCTTGGCAGACAGGAATATTGAACTGAGACGCCTGCCAGACTGCCGATCCATGGAGGGAATGCGTCCAATAACCTCGGGACTGAAATTTAGGATGGCCACTAACTGTTCTGGTGGGGTGTACTGGGAATGATTTCTTTATGAAGAGAATTCTATAAGGGGCCTCTTTCAGCACAGATGCATCAGGTAGACCTCCCATGCACCAGAGGGGGCAGTGCAAAGAATATTTGTACCAGAGACTAAAATAGTAATCAGCACACTGGGCAGACGCGCTGCATCATTCTCTGTGGTAGCCCAGCAGAGCTAAGCTCAATTTTCTTTAGTCTTGTCCTTCTGGGAAACTCAGAGCCCACTTCTCCTTCAGAACTGTGTGGACCCGAGACCTCTCAGTATGATCCGGGCACCGTGCTGGTTTGCCATCCGATTGTTACTACTGGTTAGCTGCAAGTATAGAACTTAGAAGTAAGCCCTTAGAAACCATATTAGCAGTCAGAAAAGGTAATGTTCTAGCGAATCATTGAAAAGTTAGGCCTGTCTTTTTTAAAAAAAGCGTTTTTCTAATAATTCATTTTTACTTTATTTTTTAAGTATATGTTGGCTGAGGATTAGAGCATTTTAAAAAAATCTGAATTCCCCACAGGTCGTTAGAGGAACACTGGTGCAGTGTTGGAGCGCTATGCAGAATTCAGGTGGCTCGGGCGATTGCTTTGCTCTTTCCTCAACTCTCTGCATGGACAATTCACTTTATTGCAAAGGGTACAAGTTCCACACCTATAACAAGGGAATGGGGCTCCCTGGACTTTAACCATACCACCTTATTTAACAGCATCTCTTTTTAACCAAACTAAAACCTACAGACTCTTCTTTGGCTTTTCTTTTTCCCCCATTAGACATAGCCAACTATGGATTGTGTGGATTGTGGACTGTGTTCCTGAAATGCACCTCACATCTCCTCACCCTGTCTTCTGCCATAGTTTAGGTCTCTTCCTAATTGAGCTCCCCATCTTTAGACTTGGCTCCCACCATGTTGCCATCAGAGGACCTTTCTAAAATGAAAATGTCAAGGGGGCACCTGGGTGGCAGAGCCAGTTAAGCATCCAACTCTTGGTATCAGCTTAGGTCCAACTCTTGGTATCAGCTTAGGTCATGATCTCACGGTCGTGGGATCAAGCCCCACACTGGGCTCTGTGCTCAGCGGAGAGTTTGCTTAGAGTTTCTCTCTCCCTCTGCCCCTGCCCCGGTACATGAACTCTCTCCCTCTCTCTCTGTCAAATAAAGAAAGAAATCTTAAGAAAAAATAATAAAGAATTTTAAAAAATACAAAAGATGTCACTCCTCTGCTTACAGAAGACTGCCTTGTCGCCTTGTACAACAAATTCCAAACTCTGTTGACACTCCAAAACCCTGGGTAACTGGGTTCATCCTACCTTCCTGACCTCATCTTTAGCCACCTTCCACAAATCACCCTAAGCTCCAATCACTCTTGGTTCCTTGCTGTTCCTCAGACACACCATGAACCCTCGCTACACTTCCATGCCTTCATTCACACTGTTGCCTCTGCCCCAGAACACCTCTTCTTCCATGTCTCCCTGACACCTCCATTTTTAAAAGCTCAGCTCATACTGCTCTTTGTGTTTTCTCTGGCATCCCTTTTCTCCCAGATTTAATTATTCCCTTATCTATGCTTTCCTCTTGCATTATACTCATATTGATATTTTATATAGTTGTTTACCTGTTTTGTCTCTGCTTTCCCTTTCAACCCCAAGATATTTTGTGAATCTTAATCATCGCAGCAACTACTACAGTGCCCCACATATAGAAGACATCCAGTTGTTCATATCAATGTTTTGAGATGAGACACTCTTTCATTTATTCTTTCATCCATTCACCAGAGACCACAAAGTCTGGTCAAGCTCTCACCATGACTAAGATGGACAAGGTCACAGCCATCATGGAACCTACATTACAGCGTAGGAGACACAAAACAAACAAATGGGGAGATAAACAAAAGTAAACAAACAGACAAGATAATTACACACTGAGATCACTGCTATAAAGGAGCTAAGCTGATGAGATAGAGCCCGGCCAGGGTGGGGGGGGTCACTCTTCACAGGAAGATCAGGAGCATTCTCTCAGAGAAGATGACACTTGAGCTGAGATCTGAAAGTTGAGAAAAGCAGAAGAGGAAGAGGGACTGGCTTGTTTAAGGAACTGAAATAAGGCCAATGTGGCTGGGGCATACTGAGCAGGGTTGAGTGGTATGAAATGAAGTTGGAAAAAGACCCCAGTATGAAGGACCTCACCGGGGTGCAGTAAGGAGTTTAGATTTTCCTCTGAGCTAGAAGTCTTTGAAGTGCTTTATTCAGGGGAGTTGGCTTGGTCAGAATACAATTTTAAGGCATTCACTCTGGTCCCTGCTGAGAGTGGATTAAAGAGCAGGAGATCAGGAGATAGATGAAGGGTTATTCCAGGATTCTAGGCCAGAGGTGATGATTGCTCAGACTTGGGGTAGGACAGCAAAGGCGGAGATGCAGACAAGTAGGCATGTCAGAGATGTCATTTGGAGGTCAAGTTAAAAGGCCTTGGTGATAGACTGAATGTGTGTGAAGTCAGGGGGAGGTAATCAAGGGTGACCCTGATGTCTTGGCTTGAGCACCAAGGAAGCAATTGGTGGTATTGATTGAATTGATGAAGGTTTGGCAAGGAAGTGTTCGGGATTGGGTTCTGTATGGTAGGTTAGGGGAGACACTAGGAATCAAGAGCTCTGCTTTGACTGGAGATTTTTGTTAGATGTCTAAGAGAAGCAACTAAATGATAGAAAAGGAAACTGAGGCTGAAAAACAGGTATACAGGCACCAAGCATTAGAACTGTTCGAGCCCATCCGACTTAAAAGCACTAAAGTAAGCAGCCTCTTCTCCAGTATATGGGAACTAGCAATTATTTCTTTCAGGCATAACTGGAAAATAAGTACAAAAGATTTGGGAAGAGAAAGGTAAAAGAGATGGAAAAGAAGAACAGGTTTTTTTTTTTTCTTTTAGGTTTTTGTGTATGTGTGTGGTTTTTTTTTCCCCTCCAGCACAATCTTAAGAGAAAGAAAGAAGAAACAGTAACCTCTGTCCTGGGGTCTAGTTAAGAACATGCACTCTGGGGCAGCTTATGTTCGGAGACTATCTCTACCGGTTACCCCTGTGTGACCTTGAAAAGTTTCCTTCAAATCTCTGCACTTCAGTTTCTGATCTATAAAATATTTTAAATAGAACTTACCACCAAGTGTTATCATGAAGATTTACTGAGTTAATGTGTGTGGTGAGTGCTTCCAATACTGCCTGAAACACAGCAAGAGCTCACAGAGTGTGAGCTCTAATCTGAGCTTCTGCAAAGGGTGGGTGCCCCCGCAATGCTGAACCATTTCCAGCTAGCCAAACGAGCCAAGCTTTGTCTCCACTGGGTCTTTTCCTAGTTCTGCTCTAAGGAAACACATGTGGCCCTAGAAACCACCGTGCTATGTAAAATCGTAAAATAAAAATCACAGGGTTTATGGCAAAATGGGATTTGGTGGCACAACACTCAAAAACATCTTCAGTGACACATTTAAAATGTGTAGGAATCAAAATTTAAAATGTTTGTGACTCAGAGGACACTAACAAGGTAATGGAAAGAGAACCCACAGAACTGGAGAAAGTATTTGCAAATCATGTATCGTGTAACGGCCCAGTACCTGGAATATATACATAGAACATTCATAACTCAATAACAAAAAAGACATACGATCCAATATAAAAATGATCGAAGGACTTGAGGGAGTAGACATTTCTCCAAAGAAGATATACAAGTAGCCTAAGCATATTAAAAGATGTTGACCCTCATTAGTCATCAGAGAAATGCAAATCAAAGTCTCAATGAAATACCACTTCACACCTACTAGGATGGCAACAATTTAGAAAGAAGAGAAATAAAGAAAGGAAGGAAGGAAGGAAGGAAGGAAGGAAGGAAGGAAGGAAGGAAGGGAAAGAAAGAAAGAAAGAAAATAGGGAAAATACCAGATATTGATAAGGCTCTAGAGAAATTGGAACCCTCACAAATTGCTGCTGGGAACATAAAGTGGGGCAGCTACTACCTAGAACAATTTGGTGGTTTCTCCATACATCAACCAGAGATCTAACAGTATGACCCATAAATTCTACTTCAAAATATATATCTGAAAGAAAACAAAAACTTGTGCATGAATAATTTGTAACTTCTCTATTCCCAATAAGAAAAGGTCGAAATAACCCAAACGTCCAACACCTGATAAATGGGTAAACAAAATGTGGTAAATCCATATCATGAAGTATTATTCAGCAATAAAAAGGAATGAAAATGCACATGACACATGAATGAGCCTTGAAAATCTCCAAGATACACAATGAAAGACAAGCTAAATATTGAATTCTTACCACATGTCAAGTACTGTGCCAACACTTTTTGCAAGTATAAACTGATTTAGCTTTTATTAAAACTATATGATGTATAATTATTAACCATTTTATATTGAGCACAAACCTGGAATTTAAATATAAAGTCTAGTTACTTGTGTCCATAACCGCTATATAACCCTGAGTTGAAGAGATTCCAATCTTAACTTAAAAAATTAAAAAAAAAAAAACTTTGTCCTGGTTAATTATGTCTGTAGGCCGCATTGGCCCCACAGGTCACCAGTTTGCAACAACTGCCAGAACTGTCTTTTCTCTCTTTTTCTCACAACCTCATATGTCTCTTTTTGGAGCAAGACAAGCTTGGGTCCCAGATGTCATTTGTTTTCCTTTTGCTTTATCTGTGAAATAGGTACAAATAGACCTACTTTGCAGGGATGCTATAGTATACAAAACTATGTACATAAAGCTCCATCTAGCACAATGTCTGGAACCTTGTAGGCAAGAAATAAACAAGAGGATGGACTATCTTTTAAGTTTTTTCTGCTGTGTGCATCTCCTTCCTACAAAGTTGGCTGCAGTTCTTCCTCCCAAGGAAGGAGTGTGTAAAGCTGTGGGTGGCAAACCAACACAATGCACAGCATCTAATAGGAGCCAGATAAGGAGAGGATTTGCTTTGGTTGCCATTCAATTTAATCTATTTTATACCACTATCTGTTCTTTCTCTAACTAAAAAACAAATCATGTATGCTAATTTTTAAATGAAAGTGAGAGACAAAAGATAGGGAAAAATTAAAATTTTCTGACTAGGGGAGCCTGGGTGGCTCAGTCGGTTAAGCATCTGCCTTTTTTTTTTTTAACATCTGCCTTTGGCTGAGGTCCTGATCCCAGGGTCCTGAGATAAAGCCTTATATTGAATTCCCTGCTCAACAGGCAGTCTGGTTCTCCCTCTCCCTCTGCCACTCCCCACCAGTTTGTGCTCTCACTCTTTCTCTTTCTCTCACATAAACAAATAAAATCTTTAAAAAAGAAGTAAGTCGGGGATCCCTGGGTGGTTCAGTGGTTTAGCGCCTGCCTTTGGCCCAGGGCACAATCCTGGAGTCCCGGGATCGAGTCCCACGTCTGGCTCCCGGTGCATGGAGCCTGCTTCTCCCCCTGCCTATGTGTCTACCTCTCTCTCTCTCATTCTCTCTCTCTCTGTGACTATCATAAATAAAAAAAAAAAGAGGAAGTCGGGCTTTAAAAAAAAAAAAAATTAAAATTAAAATTAAAAAAAAGAAGTAAGTCTAGGAAGATAAACACTAAATTATAGAAAAAATACTATTTCTAGATAATATTATAATATATTATTTCTAGATAAATATAGTCAGATTTTTTATTTCTTACTTTATTTTTTATTTTTTTATTAAAGATTTTATTTATTTATTCATGAGAAACACAGAGAGCGAGAGAGAGGGAGAAGCAAGCTCCATGCAGGGAGGCTGATGTGGGACTCGATCCCGGGACTCCAGGATCACACCCTGGACCAAAAGGCAGGCACTAAACCACTGAGCCACCCAAGCATCCCCTTATTTTATTTTTTAAAGATTTTATTTATTTATTTGAGAGAGAGAGAGAGCGCGCGCACACCGGGGGGGGGGGGGGGGGGGGGGGAGGGGCAGACTCTGGGATCATGACCCTAACTGAAAGCAGACACCTAACCGAATGAGCTATCCAGGTGCCCTCCAAACTTATTTTTATGGCTATGCATCCATGTAAGTTATTTGGTCTTGTTTTTATTTATTACAATACAGAATTATTCAAAATGCATTTCTCTATGCATTGCTTTCTTCTTTAAAAAATAATACATATACATACACCCACATGTTTTTCATTTGAAGACATAAATATTTACACCAAGTTTTTAAGTGCTACTTAGGTTTTTTAAAACAAATTCTAAAGATATATCTCCCTTTTTTGTGCCACTAATGTTGAACTGATTTATATGCTTTTAAATAAATATATCTTTTTTTATATCACAAAATCTATACAAGCTTATTGGAGGAAAAATAGATTTGAATATTTGTTATTGTTTTACTCTGTATCCTTCCAAATGTGAAATTAGATCATATTTATTTTTAAACTCATTTTTCACTTAATATATAGTAAGTAGGTTCTCAATTAATGTGCAATGAATGAGTGAGCATACACTATAAGAATTTATTTTTAATTCAGGATCATCTACTAAACCTAAATGAAACTCTCCCTTTCTAACTTAGCTGAAGGCATTAGACATATAAAGAAAATAATATGACTCTGGGAAATCACCCATACAGAAATCGGAGCAACCATATTTCTAATCTTCTCTTGGGAACACAACCTGAGATCTAGCAGACAATTTAGTTTCCCTATGAATTATAAAATAAGATTTTGCTTCTTAATTTACCTCTAAATGAATTCATAAGGAGATGGCATTTTCTGTGAGATCACACATAACAAGCACTGGCAAGATATGGATGCTTTTAATTTCATATGACTAAGTTTCAGAGTTACCTATGTTGGGCCCAATATACAAAAATTGATCTCTTTGCAAAAGGACCAGTCCTTCTCTTCAGAAAGACTGAGAACATTTTATACAACTGTAGGAGATGGTTAGGGACCCATGGCAAGTGAATTAAGCTATAAAATGGCAAAGCTGATTTCTAACAACAGTTATATTTATTTGAAAATATATAATTTCAGGAGAAAAATGGTAGAATAATGTATCTTTTGTATAAATCAATAAAAGTATTGTCTTACTAATTTGTTTCCTTAATGTTTTGTAGACTTCATACTAGGTTATGGGTTGAAGTTTAATTCAGGAAATTGTTTATATATATATATATATAATTATTATTATTATTTATTCATAAGAGACACAGAGAAAGAGAGAGAGAGAGGCAGAGACACAGGCAGAAGCAGAGGAGAAGCAGGCTCCATGCAGGGAGCCTGATGTAGGACTCGATCCCAGGTCTCCAGGATCATGCCCTGGGCTGAAGGCAGTGCTAAAGCGCTGAGCAACCCGGGCTACCCAGGAAATTGTTTTAAAATAATTTTTGTATTCTTCTTAAAATCTTGAATCAACTTTATTTGGAGATTTCCATTAATTCCTGGATTAACTCATTTCCATAATGATACAGTGTACAGCTAACATAAGATAATGGAACACATCAGGGTTTAGAGTCGTCGTCATCATCATCATCATCATCATCATCAACTGATCCTTTCATGTCACAACCAGGACAGATTTTACGTCATAGGCAGGACACTTTTCTCCTTACTGTAAACGTAGTAGCTCATTTCAGCATTAGAACAAGCCATGAAGGTAGATACTAAAATCACCCCGATTTCACAGATGGGGAACTGAGGCAGATAAAATCACCACAGTCAAGTAAAAGGTGAGGCTGAGGTTTGAATTCATACAGTGCGTCTCTGAAGCTCATGCTCTTATCTAGCATCTAAAAAGACCAGGCTTAGATCTTGGCTCTGGATTTCCACCTGAATGACCTTGAGCAAGTCCCTTAACCTCTCTGGGCCTCAGTTCCCCATCTGGGAAAGGGGAATGGTCATAAACACCCCACAAATTTCTTTTAAGAATAAAATTAAATCATGTGTGTGAAAGCACTTTCATAAGCAGTCACAAACTAGCCAATTGTTGCTTCTATTGTTTTTATTAACATGCGAGCTAAAAAAAAATGAATAAGCTGTTTAGGAGAGGAAAAACTAAAAATAAGGAACAAGGGCAACTCTGGTAATATCTAAACTCTATTTGATTAAAACACATTATTAGATACTTGCGCTGCATCAGACAGGTAACTAGACAATTTTCTCTCTTTGTTCCTTTATTAAAAGAAGGGGCAGTTATAAAGTTAATGCTACACTTTCGGAGACCTTCTTTTAGCTGAAATAATGAATTATTTCCAAGACTCGGAGAGAAGATTATGGCTAACCAGGAGGCTGTGGAATCTACCATTTCCCTATTGGGGTGGGGACCATGCCACATGGGAAGATTTAGACTCAGCCCAGGCAAGTTCCTCAGAGAAGTCTCAGTAATTTAAGCAAGACTCGGAGCTGGACACTTCGTGCTATTTCATTACATGACGTTTCCCCAAATGAAGAATTCCTGAGCATTTCCCACCATTATTGTTCTCCTTATGAGAGACAGTATATGGTTTAAATAATAACAGGGGCACCTGGCTGGCTCTGTCCCTAGAATATGTGACTCTTCGCCTTCAGATGGTGACTTTGAGTCCCATGTTGGAGAGATTATTTAAAATTATAACAGTAATAATATATAATAATAATAAAAACAGAATCAGATTTGAATTTAAATCTCAATAGCTTTGCCTTATTAGCTGATGGATGTTGATCAAGTTATTTATCTTCCCAGTCTGTTTTCTCTTTATAAAAGAGATTAATGATGCCATTTATTTTAGGAGGTGGTTGTTACATGGGTTAAGCATAAGTTATGATGATAGTAGCTAGCATGCATTAAATACTTCTAATGTGCTGAGTGCTATATTAGATTCTTTACCTGTGCTTCCAGTTAATCCCCACATTGCCCAAAGTGAAAGGTGGTACTGACTCTACTTTATAGTTGAATAAACTGAGTCTTAGTGATCTCATACTGCCAGTAAGTGAAGGAGACAAGACTAGTGAAGTAACAATGTAAAGCCTGACACAGAGCTGTTACTTTAAAAATTTAGCTCGTTTTCCTAAACAGCCTAAGAGGAAGATTTCAGGGAGAGAAGTCTTTACTCTTTCTATGGTACAAAGTGCGGAAGTCTTACCTCCTGTGGGAACCTGCAGTGGCTCCACACAGACCTTTGCCACTGACCTTGTCCCAAGTTAAACCTCATTTTCACCTTGGGATCTTGGATAGTGAAGGTGCAGCCAGAAGCCAACATTGAAAAATATTCAAATGGACAGTTATCCCCCATGTGTATCATGTGAAGTCAAACGTGCACGTCTATTTTCATCTTGGGCCCATATGAGTAAAGAAAGACTGAAGGAATTGAATACTGAGAAACCGCGCTATGAGCCTGTCACAGACCTGACCAAGAATAATGTATGGCCCTTGTCTGCTGTTGAATCTATTCTCATTCCTACAAAAGGCGAGAGGCAGGCTGGAGAGGTAGTCAGGATTCTTGACTCCACTTACCTCCTAGCTGGGTGTCCTTGAGCAAGTTTCTTGATTTCTCTGAGGCCTATTCCCTTATCAGTAAAATGGAGATAGGAATAACTATCTCATCAAGTTAGGATTAAATGAGATCATTCTGTATCGCCAATCCAATAGAAGGTTGACATCTACTCCCTGAAGGCCCTGGGGCTCTTCTGTGCCTTCCTGGTAAATCCAACCCTGCTGGATGCCTACCCAGCAGACCTCTGCATGCTCCCTCCCTCTCCAGGCTCCAGCCATAGAATGCCACTAGCACTTCCTTAGATATAATTCTCCCCACTTGTGTCTCATTAATCATTCATTCACCCAGAAAAATTATTGAGCCCCTGTTACATATGAGGTCCTGGATTAAACGCTGGGAAGAGATTATGGAACCAGACAGATGCAGCCCTTGTTGTCAAGGACCCCGAAGTCTAAGGGAGGGCTCAGGGGAGTAAGTGGCCACTACAATGCTGGATGCTGACCCATGTGAGAGGAAAGGGCAAGGTGCTGTTAAAAGATGTGTGTGAAGGGATAGCCTACTTAGACTTGGATGGTGGTGGAAAGCGGTCTGAAGAATGAGATTGTATTTAGAGATTGGCTCTGAGGAGATGTGGTGTGTGACCTTGTGCAAATCCCATCTCTCTCTGCATTTTTTGTTGGTGAGGTGTAAGGCTGGAAGGAGTCATGTTATTTACCAAAAGGAATTGTCTTCATCCCTTTGGCGTAGTCTCTAAAGATTTAGCAAATCTCACTCTAGCATATGCTCCATTCCTTTGCAACCTTCTTAAGAAGGAGCCTTGTTTTCCGGAACCCGTGGGGTAAAATATTCCAGCAGTGGGTTAAAGGAAAAGGGAGGTGCCCCAGGGAATCTTTCACTGAGAGGAAAATAGGACTTTTTGTTAAGGTTGGGGGTGGGGTGGTAGGAGTTCTTGAAGAAATCGAAATGAAATTTAAAAATCGTCATTTACCAAACCCCAGTGATATAATTGATTTAATCAAGGATCATTTATGAATGCTAAAACCAACAGATGAAAAGTTGTTGAGAAATAGGATCCTCAAAATTCTTTTAAAATGGAAAGATCTGGGGCAGCCCTGGTGGCTCAGCGGTTTGGCGCCGTCTTCAGCCCAGGGTGTGATCCTGGAGACCCAGGATCAAGTCCCACATCAGGCTGCTGCATGGAGCCTGCTTCTCCCTCTGCCTCTCTATGTCTCTCATGAATAAATAAAGAAATAAAATCTTTAAAAATAATAATAAAAAAATAAAATAAAATTGAAAGATCTAATGATCATCACCTCACCCAAATGACCAAACTAGAAGCTTACCTCTGAAGCATGTGACAGAGTTCTTCTCTCATAACTTTGACTTTTCATTCCAAATTGTATTCTATTTTTTAAAATTTTATTTATTTATTCATGAGAGACCCAGAGAGAGAGAGAGGCAGAGACGCATGCAGATGGAGAAGCAGGCTCCCTGCAGAGAGCCTGATGTGGGACTCGACCCCAGGACCCCAGGATCATGCCCTGTGCTGAAGGCAGGTGCTACACTGCTGAGCCACCCAGGCGTCCCAACCCAAATTGGATTCTAAATCTTCTTTTGCCTGTTTCTTAATATGGATATCTCTAGTTTAGTCTTCTGTCTTTCATTCCTTTTATGCTACATGTTCTTCCTGGGCAAGCTCAGCCACTCCTAAGATCTTAACCAAAAGTTCTATGCACATAACCTCTGAACCTGATCTCTTTCCACAGCTCTAAATCTGTAGTCCCACCACCTGCGGCTTTTGCTCCCTGAGACTTCCTCAACTCCAACTTTCCTCATCCTTAACATCTCTTTTTTCCTCATCCCAATCAGTTATACTCTCATCTTGTATTCCATAACTTAGCTCAGGGCCTCACGATCCATTAGTTACTCAAGCCAGAAATTTGGTGGTCTTTCTTAATTCATATTGTCAGCAGAGATTCATTTATTACCTACTAATGGTTAGGTTCTGTGTTCATTGTTAGGCGATAGGGGCAAAATCAATTTCAACACCGATTTACATAGAAAAACATTGATTAAATGTGCCCAGCTGCCTCAGTTAGAAGAGCAATCGACTCGATCTCGAGGTCATAAGTTCAAGCCCCAAGCTGAGTGTACAGACTCCAAAAATAAATAAACTTTTGAAAAAGGCATTTAAAAATGATTGCATAAATATATGCATAATTACAACTGAAATAAATGTTTTTAGGGGAAAGAAATATGGAGCTAAGAGAATGAAACAGAACTTATGCCAAGTTGGGGGTAGGAGAAGGGAGGGGACAAGGAGATCAGTTTCAGAAAATGCTTCTCTAAGAAAATGTTTGAGTTCAGATAAGAAGGATATATTGGAATTAACTAAGTGGGGGAAGAGATAAGTGGGTAGGTAAAGAGGCAGTGTTCTCTAGGAAGAGGGGAAAATCCATGCAAAGATCTTGGCTTGGGCACCTGAGTGGCTCAGTGGTTTAGGGTCTGCCTTCAGCTCAGGTCATGATCCCGAGGTCCTGGGATCCAGTCCTGCAACAGGGTCCCCCACAGGGAGCCTGCTTCTCCCTTTGCTTGTGTCTCTGCCTCTCTCTGTGAGTCTCTCATGAAAAAATAAATAAAATATTAAAAAAAAAAAAAAAAGCTCTTGGCTTTCTGAAGAAGTGAGAGAATGATGGTGTGGATAGAGCACAGAGAACAAGAGGTAAAGAGTATAAAGCCAGGCTGGAGCAGTCACTGGGGCCTGAACTTACTGAGCACTGAAAATCATATATACTATTTCGAACATTATCTTAAAAACAATAAGAAAGCATTGAAAGGTTTTAAACAGGGCAGGGTGGGGCTAGAGGTTAACATATTGTGTGTTGTGCAAATATCAGTCTGGCTGATATATGGAAAACTGTTGGCAGGGAGTGAGGAGGATGTGAGGGTGCCAGCTAAGAAGGAAGCTGCTGTAGGTCTTTAGATGAATGAGGAGGGTAGCTTGCCCTGAAGCAATGGCAATGCAGATGAAAAAAAGTGGATAGATTCAAGTAATATTTTAGGAGTTAGGTAGTATATGGAGTAAGTCAGTAAAGAAAGGGAGCTAGGATGGTTCCAAGATTTTTAGAAAGTCTGAATGTGGGCCCCAGCAATCTGTTTCCTAAGGAAAAAAACATGGGAAGAGGATCAGGTTAAAGAGGACAATGAAGAGTTCAGGTTGGGCATGTGAAAGATACTAAGTTGACTTTAAGAAAAAGCTAAGAAGATCTAAAAAGTAGACATTTGGATATATGACTCTGGACTCAAAAGAGAGATTGAACCCAAGATTTGGAGTCATTGACGTAGAGCTGGTAACTGTGACCACGGGAAGGATTAGATTCCTCATGGGGGGATTACAGAATGAGGAAAGGATATATGGCGGAGATATAAAGGATACTAACGTTTAATGTGGCAGGTTCAGGAGACTGAACCTTCAGAGAAGACTGAAATGTTCCCAGGTAGGAGGGAGGAAAACCAGACATATATGTGACATCATGGAAGTCAAGGGGAAGGAACGACTAATAGAGTCAAATGCTGCTACAGGTGAACTTAGATGTGGGCTAGGTACATACCCAAGAGATATGAATACACATGTTTATAAAAACATGTACATGAGGGACACCTAAGTGGCTCAATGGTTGAGCATCTTGCCTTTGGCTTAGGTCATGATCCCGGGGTCCTGGGATGGAGCCCCACATCAGGCTCCCCACAGGGAGCCTGCTTCTCCCTCTGCCTATGTCTCTGCCTCTCCCTGTGTGTCTCTCATATATAAATAAAATATTTTAAAAAAATATATGTACATGAATGTTCATAGCAGTATTCTTCATAACAGCCAAATCTATCAACTGTCTATCAACTGAAAAATGGGCAAATATAATTGGTATTTCCATACAACAGAATATTCTAATCAATTAAAAAGTCAATGCAGAATCAATACATTCTATAACATGGATGAACTTTGAGAACACTATGCTAAGTGAAAGAAGTCAGTCATTTAAATAAAACCAAAAACACACATATGGTATGATTTCATTCATGTGAATCATCCAGAATAGGCAAATCTGCTAGACAGAAAGTAGATTAGTGTTTGCCTGGGTCTGAGGAAAAGAGACGGAGATGGGCAGTGACCATTAATAGGTACAGGGTTTCTTTCAGAGATGATAAAAAAGATCTAAAACTCATTTGTGGTGATAGTTGCACAACTCTGTGAATAAATTACAAACTATTGAAATGTACATTTTTTTGTTTTGTTTTTTTTAAGATTTTATTTATTCATTCATGAGAGACACAGAGAGAGAGGCAGAGACACAGGCAGAGGGAGAAACAGGCTCCAGGGAGGGGGCTCGATTAGGTGCTGGATCCCCGGTCTCTGGGATCATGACCTGAGCCGAAGGCGGATGCTCAGCTGCTGAGCCACCCAGGTGCCCTCGAAATGTACATTTTGAATGTGAATTGTATGGTATGTGAATTTTATCTCAATAAAGCTATAGAAAAAAGAAAAGAGTGACTCAGCGGATGAGTGTCTGCCTTAGGCTCAGGGCATCATCCCAGAGTCCCAGGATCGAGTCCCTGCAAGGGGCCTGCTTCTCCCTCTGCCTGTGTCTCTGCCTCTGTGTGTCTCTCATGAATAAATAAATAAAATCTTAAAAAAGAAGAAGAAGAAAAGAAAGAAATTATATTTAAGACAGACAACAACAGGGTATTATTTCATGGATTGTGTTCCTTTTTATTGATTCCAGGGTCCTCTTATTCTGACATCAAGATAGCTAGGAGACTAATTCGGTCACCATAAGTTTGTTTGGTTGATTCAATCTTGCAGATAGAATCAAAACAAAAGGAATTTTTTTTAAAGATTTTATTTTATTTATTCATGAGAGACACAGAGAGAGAGAGAAAGAGGCAGAGACACAGGCAGAGGGAGAAGTAGGCTCCATGAAGGAGTCCGATGTGGGACTCGATCCCGGGTCTCCAGGATCACTCCCGGGCTGAAGGCAGGCACTAAACCACTGAGCCACCCAGGGATCCCCCACAAAAGGAATTTTTGTTGAGTTTTTCAAATCAACTAAAGAATGACCTAAACAACTAGTGACTGACATATTTATATATCTTAGATCTTAAGAGTGCTATAGATACTCTGACAAAATTCTGACTATTCAAATCTGATTCCATCCATCCATTCATTCAACATCTGTTTATCGGGGACTGTATGTGGCACTTTATAACCCATGCTTTAAAGAAGAGTCATATTTTTTATCTTTTATTATGTTTTTTAAAAGATTTTATCCACTTATTTGAGAAAGAAAGAACACGAGCAGAGGGAGGGGAAGAGGAGGAGGGAGAAGTAGACTCTCAGATAAGAAAAGCCCTACCCAGGGCTAGATCCCAGGACCCTGAGATTATGACCTGAGCCAAAGGCAGATACTTAACTTACTGAGCCACCCAGGTGCCCCATCTTTTTAAAATATTAAATTAAGAACCATAATCTGACAATAGGAACAAATATTAGAAATGGAGGCTTTCCCTTAAATCTGCATATATGCTCACCTAGCACACAGTTCAGTGCTGGATAGTGGAAAGGTGGAAGTAGGCAACTGACATTTGTTGAATGTCTACAATTTGTCAAGCACTGCGCTGAGCAATTCAAAATTGTGATCTCAGTTAATCCTCATTATAACACTTTAAGGTGAGTGTTATCATGAGGTGAATAAGCTATTCAGAGAGGTTACGTTGCTTACCCAAAGTCACACACCCTGTACGTTAGAGAAGATCTTTGAAACCAGGTCTTCTGATTCTAAAAACAGTATTTTGCTTTGTTTTTGGTTTGGTGTAGTCTGTATTGCCCTCCAAGAGATGTTCATGAATCAATTAATTTCTTCAACAAAGATTTATGTGTTGTTACTACATGCCAGGCATTTAACTGGACCCTTTGGATACAAGGTGAGCTCAGTGGAAACAATGACTGACCTCATAGGGCTCGCAGTCTAACTAGGAAAGGGGACCATTTGACAAGGACACCTTAAATCTTCAACAGATTATAAAACTCACCTGCCTTTATTGAATTTCACTGTGTTCCGAGAGCTGAGCTATATGCTTCTGCATCCATTAAGATCTCGTTCCCAACCTTCCTTCCCAAATGCATCTCCTGCCACTTTATCTCAAGTTCTCCATGCCAGACTCACTGGACTCTTCCCTACTATCCCCTAAACCACTGCTCTTTCTTTTCGCTTTCACTCACCCTCTGCTTATAGATATGCTTCACTTTCTGGCTTTTCCTACCTCTTAGAAAAAATAGATTTCAACAACGTTGGGGAGAACAGAAGACCCTGGTTTCATTCTGAGTTAGCCTTTTTGTACTACAGTGGAAAGTTGTTTCATCTATCCCAGCTTCTGTGCCCCATCTGTCAACTGAGAGTGATAACAACCACCTCACATATTTGTGAAGATTAAAGTGATAAATAAGCTAGTGCTTGGCACAAAGTAGTTTCAAAAATGCTTCTTGAATATGGGGATGAAGACGAGACCCTATGCATTAATAAAGGAAGAAATCCTTGAAAGTCAGGGATGCTTCATGAAGAAGGTAAGACTTAAATTACTCTTTGAAAGATGAGTAGATTCTGAATAGTTATGATTGCAAGAGAGAGGCTGGATAAAGACTTGCTCTTTTACTGTGTTTTAAATATTCTTTTACAACATACACTGTAGAGCAGCACCAGAAGCTGGCTATAATAAGAAGGTTAAGCCTCCCTTCTTGATCAGTTAGTGCACTGCATTCATAAGAATGTGGACATTTTCCCCACACTTTCTTACTCTCTTGACCCCAAAGTGGTTTAAGGATGTCCCTAGTTATCCTATTCACCAACTTAATTCTAAGCCTGACTGCAGATGCCTCCTCCACAGATGTCTCCTGTTTGCCATAACTCACAACCGTTCACTGATTCATTTCAACAATTACTTATTGAGACACATCAAAATCCTAAATTCATGTTTGAATGGGGACTTAGCAGTTACACTGTCAAAAATTTATTCCAAAGGAATAGTCATAGTCGTGCACAAATATCCAACTATAAGAATGTGTATGACAAAGGCCAAAAGCTAGACACAATCTAGATGTCCAGCAATAAGGGATTAGTTACATAAATCCCTGTAAATTCATGAAGGTAATTCTATATAGTCATTAAAGATAACATATAGAGGGATATAACATATATATAAAAATACTGTTGTAATTTCACACCAATATATTACCAATGATTGTCTCTGGGGTGGCCTCAGAAGTGGTTTATTTTTTCTATTCTGTAAGGAACACGTACTCCTCTTTTACTGAGAAAAATACACATTTTTTTTGGCTTGTGGAGCTTGGTCTGTGAAACGTTATATTAAAAGGAAAAGGCAGAAAATTATAGAAAGAGGCCAAACATAAATGAAGTGCCATCCCGGTTTTTCTGTAATGTTCTTTAAGATACGAAAATGGTTAAGTTCTACCTTTTCTCACCTTTCTTATTTTTATCTTAATAAATGCTCAATAAATAGTAGTAGTATTTCAGTAGAGAAAATACGATGTTGCACAAATATTATGATAGTGGCAGAATGATCACAGTTTTCGTCTGAATCGGAAACTTCCTAACATTGAAGAAATGTCAAAGTCCTTATATGGCTTTGAAAGCCATGTTCCTTCAGACTAGGCAAAGGTAGACTTGAATGGAAAGCAATTTTCTTCCTTTCTCACTCTTTTTATCTTTATTTCTGTTGAAAGATCTCACAGCACTTATTATTTTAACAATTAATAAAAATGTTTAAGTAAAATCATGTAAGAACTTAGAATCAAAGGTCATAAAGTAAAAGTTAAAAGATTTCTCTGTTTCCCCTTGCTAGGTCATCCAGAGTTGCTTACCAAAAGTAACTTTATAAAAAATAAAAAAATTTTAAAAAGTAGATTTATCTTTCTTTTTTTTTAAAAAAAAAAAAAAAAGAGGGTTTTTTTCAACCACAAATGAGATCACACTATCTATACTGCTCTGCAATTTATGATCTTGGACTATTTCTACATGACCTCCAGAGTTTGCTCACATTTTTTAGTTTCACTTCTAAATAATTTTAATGGGCTTTTTCATATTCAAGAAAGCAATGTTTTATCCAACTAATGAAACTAACATCAACCGTGTCTTTACAACTGAAAAATGACCATTTTCAATATCGTAGAATATCATTTCTCAGAATATGATCTTTTTATATAATTTCTGGTTTCTTTCTATGCCTGCACTTACTACTTAGAAACACAACTAACATGTATTAAATACTACATGTGTACTAAGTGCTTTACTGATGCTATTTAACACATCAACTCCAAGATATAAATATTATCATCCCATCTTAGCAACGAGGAAATCAAAGTTCAGAGAGGGGAGAGACTTGTCCAAAGTCACTCAGATGTTATATGGGAGAGCCTGGTTGCAAGCTCAGATCAGTGTCACTCTGAAGACCATGTTCTCAACCAGACTCACCGCAGAACAAAAACTTATATAAATACTTGCATATATATTTATGTAAAAGGGGATTGTATTATGCATGTATTTAGTAACCTATTTTCTTCAGTTGAAAATATATCCTAGACTTGTTTTCATCTCAATAAATGATAATTTCATCATTATGTCTAATGACTCCTATCTTGCCCTTCATTATAGGGAGGGTCATAAAATATTGGAGTCAATTCCCCACTGCTAAATATAGGATTAATTCCACTATATCACTAAAATGATAAACCCTGACACAGATATTTTATTTGCTGCACTTCTAAAGCATTCTTTCACAAAGTAAATACCTGTAGTAGAAGTGCCCTTTTACCTACTGGATGCAATAACATCTGGTAGAGCTTCAAAGAAGTCTGCATTAGAAGGAATGCAAACTTCCCAAGAATTAATACCTGTAACAAGGCAAAAATAATTCCTTTTTGGTCTCATGTTTTATTTAGTTACAACACGTAATTTGCTTATATGGGTGAGAGGGATTGGAAACAATCTAACAATAGATTTTAACATAAAGTATAAATCTGCACTGTCCACTATGGTAACAACCAGCCACATTAAATCTACTTAATTTTAAATTAAATAACATTTAAAACTCAGCTCTTCGGTTTCACTAGCCATATTTCAAGTGCTCAGTTGCCACATGGGACTAGTGATGACCATATTGGACAGTACAAATGTAGACTACTTCCAAAGATACCAGTTTTTTGTTTGCTTTTCACTTTTTGTTTAAGTGCTTATTGACTCAGAAGGCTAAGAGGTTTTTATAATAATTTTATAAGAATATAGTCATGTACTATGAGAATTTGAAAAAAATAACTAGATTTTTTTTTAAAAAACTTCCTGTGAAAATTGAATTTATAGAGTAGTGAAGGGACACAGTAAAGAGTTCACTTCAACTTTATTTGGGGAAAGGATTCATGGAGGAGAAACTGTGAACATCTCAAAACATAAGTAAAGGGATGTCAGGCAGAGAGAAGAGGAAACTTATCCACAGGGCCAGATGGAAGGGTAAGGCCACAGATGAGGATTTGTTTGTTTACTTGTTTGTTTGTTTGTTTGTTTGTTTGTTTGTTTAAAGTAAGCTCTATGCCCAACACGGGGCTTAAAATCACCACCCTGAGATCAGGAGTCAAATGCTCCATCCACTAAGCTGGCCAGGCCTCCCCCAGATGAGGATTTCAAGCCCAGGTATTTTGACATTTGGGGAGCAATATGAGAATTAAGTAACATCATATATAATGAAATCGTTTTGCAAACTATCAAATACTAAGGTGACTGTTGTAGGAAGCAAGGAGAATAAGGTGTATGCTTTAAAAACCTATGTTCTTTGAAAACAAAATGCATAGGGAAGATAGCATTCTTCTTTATATGAAAATAGTTATCGGTAAATGCGATTATATAAATAATAAATGCATATAACATTACATATGCATTAAGACTGAATTAATAGGATATTTGCTTGTCTCCTACATCTAAATAATCACTCTTATCAATTATATTCTTATAATTATGTTAAAAAAGAAAACAAAAGCAAAAACATGTAGCTAGAAATATCATTCTACATCATGATGATTTCGTTTTTCTTTTGCATAAGCCTGTGTCTTTCAAATAATCCACAAGCAAATAGCTCCATTCTGTAGATGAGAAATTATAAAAGACCATGTAATCAGCTGACAAAGGAACTGAAAACAAGCCCAGAGGAAATGCATGGCTGTTCTTACAAAGTCACAATGTACTGTTCTGTTTGCCTCCCACTCTCAAAGTGTATATTCCTGACATTTCTTGTCTTATAATTGGACTTTATGAATGAGAGCTGTAGGATGCTGTCTGGTGAATGATCTGAAAAGGATATGCTGAAACCCAGTGGAGGTGCTACAAAAAGTGAACGCTAGGTTTTGTGTGGGCACTTAAATAAGAGGCATGAATTAGAAATTCAGAACCCCAAATTTTATTCTATGTAAAATAAGGGCTATTTTCACAGTCTTTAATGGAAACTTTGAGTAGGTTTAGGTGACACATAATGTGGAAACCAGAGGCACAAGCTTGGATTTCAGAATAGTTTAGGAACTTATGGCTTCCCAGAGTTTACCCTTTACAAGTGTTCTGGCAAGAAAAGAGAAGTTCAGTAGTGCCCATCCTCTTTAATTTAGCTTCTTCATCCTACCTGCTGAGCAGCTATTAAAAACCATACTTACATTTCTATACCATGTTGTTCTCTCCAACTTGCATTCAATTTCCTATCTCTGGTTTAGCTGATGAATAGCGCCCCGTTTGTCAAGACCTAGATCACTGGCTCTCTGGAAATATTCAGTCATGTTTAGTAAACAAACTTTTCCTGTGTGCCTACTATGTGCCACACCAGAACCAGTCACTGGACGGTTTTGTGCACGTTCAGCTGGGGCCACCACAAGGCTTCCCTTTTGTTGGTACAAATGCTTCGCAAAGAGAAAAGGAAAACAGCATTTCTGAAGCAGGGCAGGCAGGAATCAAAAAGTAAGCTTGAAAACATTCTCCAAGGAAACAGGCCATTATGTTAATAGTGTCTGTATGTCTCTGGGTGGTAACATTGTGGGCCTTTTCCCTTCGTTATGCTTTTTTTTTATACTTTCTAATTTTTTTTCTACAATAGGCATATATAATGCATAAAAGAAAATAATAAAGTAAAAATCTTAAAAGAGAAAAAGTCTCCAAAATTCTATACAAAAGAAAGAAGAGATTCAAATGTAAATAAGCCCATTGATTGGTATAGCTGACTGACAATCATATTGATGGACAGCATGACTCCAGCTACTTAATTGATTGTTTTTTTTAAATCAAGCATTGGCCTCGGCCTTGGTAAGAAAGAAATATACCATTCACCTTATAAAGGCATTAACTCTTCCTGGACCCTAGGATTTTGCCTCTGCTGAAAGAAGAATTCACGCAACGTCTCTCTCCCAAAGCCCTAAAATAACTTGAACTTTTAATCTGTCTTTGTCAAAGGTAAGCAAGAGATCCTGAGAAGAATAATATTGTATCACGGCTGGATATATGGCAATTATGGGTTAAAAAAATAACCACCATATCGACAACACCAGCCAAAAGAACGTAGAAAATTTATCCATTGCCTTTTGTTTTTTACATTTGTGCGAACCTTTCTGCTGGTACGCCCAACTTAGTTCTAGCGAGTTCGAAAATGAGAGGGAGCCCCCAGTGTATATGAAAGGGTCATTCATTGAGGGCTGAGCACGAAGGTCCTCGGTCCACAGTGAGTTCTCCTGTGCACATACCCTCCAAGTACAGATGGCTCCTCAGGGCAGGAATTAAAGATGAAGAGAGAAATGACTCTCAAACAGAATACAGTACGTTAATTCACTTAGAAGGCACCAGGGTGTGACTGCTTTCCTGACTTTTCCAAAGGCACGGAATTTGGCTCCATTTCCAGTCATAGTAAATGTGTTTACTCCTTAAAATGTGCCTCTAAATTTCCCCAAATGCAGACCATGGCTTATCACCAAATTTTAAATGAGCTGCTTGCTAGTTTGAAAACACTTGAGGTTATTTGGGTCTGAGAGACACTGGAGGCCCAGACATCACCTTTGTCTTCACCCTCCCCCAGAAGCTCCCAAGAGCAGGCAAGGCCTTTCACTCATGAGTTCTGGCAGTTGGCTGAGGCCTCCCTGAGGAGAAAAGAAAGGGGGGAAACTGTGCTGGGTGAGGTTGGCCTCTCCTAACTCTTATTAATAGAGAACATGTGGGCCGCGGCGAAGGCGGGGGCTGGGGTTGCTGAGTAAACAGGATGGGATGAGAAAGAGAATGATGCTTTTATATTCTTGTCTATTATAGATCCAGGGAGGCTCTTTAATGCAGATGAAAGGGAGAGACAGATTTAAAGGAAGTAGCTTCCAAAGCTAAATTTACAGACCACTGACGTCTACACACTTATTTGCCATGGAAGGAAGCTGTGTGGTCAACTGGCATTGCTAACCAACTGCCAAACAGATTCCTCTAAGATTTTCCTGGGCTATGGTTCTGTTACACCTCTATCTGAGCATTCTTCCTTAGCACCATCATTTATTTATTCAGTCTACTACTATCAATTGAGGGCTATTATTTGCCAGGCACCATTTTGGGTGCTGTGAATACAGCAGTGAACAGGACAGCCTTCATGGACAGTCTAAAGAAAGGGGAGTAGTAAAAAATGACAACAGGTGGTCGCAGACTGTGATGCCAACTGGATGCAGGGGACATGGGAGCCTGGAGAGGGAGCAGTGAGCCAGATGCCACCCAGAGAGAGGCAGTTAGGGAGGGCTCCCCTGAGGAGTCCACGGCACCTCAAATGAGCCTGGGGTTAGCCCACTGGGGAAGGAGCTGGACATGACAAGACATAACAAAATGGGGGTAACAGGATCATGGCTTAGAAAATGCATGTTCCTCTCAGGGATGAGAGAGAAGACAGACATATCCCCAAAGACCTTAAGGAAGGATGCTGTAGAAACTACACAGAAAGTATGCTGTTGAACACCGAGGTGTGATGCCGCATCTAGAGGAGAAACGAGAAAGAAGCTCTTTGCATATGGAACGTTCTTCTGCTGACCTACTTTTCATGCAAGCCTATCACGGCCATTTTATGGAAAGGAAATTGAAGACTATAAGGCAGGCAGATGTATGAGGGAGTTTCCCCTTTCCTCATCAAAGAATGCTGTTGTTTTTACCAATATAAGTGTTTACAATGTCTTCTTGTTTGCCCCCCATAGTCTTAGAAATAGCAGTGCTAAGATAAACTCTCACATTTTAAGTTTTGTGTTGAAACCTGAATATCAGAAAATTTTCTTATCTTTAAAATTGAATTTTAATACTATATGTACCTGTAAATGCTCAGGATTTGGAAGACTGAATCTTCCCAAAAATATAAAAAAAAATACATATGAATATATCTGATAAAGTTTTAACCACACACACATACACACACACACACACACACAAATAGCGTAATGGAGAACTGAACTGTTACAGATTTTTTTTCATTTATCGATTTTTTTTCAGACAATATAAAAGAAATGAGAACTTTGTCAGTATAAAAAAAATACCACTTTATTTCATGCCATTATTTCTTTTCAATCTGCTAGCTAAAAACATGTCCATATCAAGCTTTTGTTTCTTGATCCTTATTATAGTCTCCATAAAAATCATTAGAAATATACTGTCTCAAAAAGAGAAGTTGATTCCTCTCCTGTCCAAATTATTAGTTTTCTGATTGACTTTGAAAACCAAAACTTTACTCTCTTTGAGGGAAAATAATCTATTTTTCTAGAGAATCTCACTCTGTCAGTCACTCTGATAGACGCATAGCTTCTACTGTATTATTTTTTTTGCTTCAGCTAGCATATGTTAAAACAAAATCATTTTTAAAGCTGAAGACAACTCAAGCAATTCTGCTTAGCTCCAAAAGTTCTTCCGTCAGTGACTGCCAGCGTCCTCAATGTAAGACATTATCTTGACTCATTTTCCTCAAGTATGGAACAAGTATGCGATCTGCCCAAGAAATAAGAGTTTCATCCAAATATTGTCTTAGCAGAGAAGTTAGAGCTGCTAAATTTGTAAGTCATGTATTTTCAGTTTTAAATCTCCCAGAAAGGGGGCATCTGGGTGGCTCAGTGGTTGAGCATCTGCCTTCAGCTGAGGTCATGATCCTAGGGTCTTGGGATCGAGTCCCACATCTGGCTCCTGCAGGGAGCCTGCTTCTCCCTCTGCCTTTGTCTCTGCCTCTTTCTGTGTGTCTCTCATTGATAAATAAAATATTTTTAAAAAACTAAAAAAATAAATCTCCCAGAAAGATATTTCAGCTCCAATACACAAAATGATTAAGAGGGAAAGAAAAGTTTAGGAAGTCTTCACTTTTCATCATTTTTAGTCAATGATCCATTTGTATGTTGGCCAAAAAGTATTGTTCCAATGGTTTACTCTATGAAGGCAGAGGCTACAATTGCCATTAATATTTCCTCTTGAGGACTACACAAATCAGTGCTTTGGTCAAAACTATAGGCTGAGTGTTGATAAGAGGGGATATTTTTCAGCAATTCTTTTTCACAGAAACACTTCTCTGAGACATTGTTTTAGTTTATGCTGGAATAATCTTCTGTGCACATTAACCGAGTTTTATACAACTCCAAAAGGACCAAACATCTGGAAATGTGGCCATATTTGCTAAGCTGCTGTCCCGAAGGAAGAAATCTGATTAAAATGTTTTAAACAAGTCCGTGGAATAAAATGAGAGAGCTAGCTTCCTTACTTATTTTGTCTGCCTGTCTTCCTTCCTCCTCTCTCTCTCTCTCACTCACTCTCTTTCCAGATAGCTTTAGCCTGAAGCCTATTTCTTACATGTTTTTACAGCTCATCAGCAAAACCACACTTCTGTCAGCCATAAAAGTCATAGCGTACCAATTATTTAAATTGTCAGAACCCTCAGGTAAAAATGCTCTGGGTGCCAAAAAGCAACAATCCTCTTCAACATGCAGAGAAGTTGTCTTTCCCTCGGATTTAGAACTGGGCTTTCCTCTGAATCAGAGCTACAAACAGGTGTGGACTTTCAGCTGAGCTTCTTCCCGGCAGCCTAGAAAATCGACATCCTGAGAGATGTTGTTGCAGTTGCCTCGCAAGTCACTGGAGATGAGCCAGGGCTCCAGGACACTGAGAGGAAGAGGCAGGCACTGGACCTCTGGTTTGCACAATCCCTGCTCAACAGGGTCCCCTGGAGAATTAAAAAAAAAAAACTATTTGAATGCTTGAGTTTGATATCACTGGCCTGGGATATGGCCTGGGCCTTGCTACTTTTCAAAGCAACAAAGTTCAAGCATCGTGATTTTAAAGTACACAAAGTTCAGGTTTACGCCTTTCGATAAATCAAGGTACCCCTCATCTGAGCTGAAAAATCAACTTAAAAGAAAGGAAATAGTTCTTACTATTGCCATTCCTCCTGTTGGCATTTAATATAATCAACTGGCCATTTATAAATCCATTAAAATTTTTAATCACTTTGCTTGGCCCCTCTTCAGAAGCTCTGTGTCAGAAACTTTAATATCCGAGCAACTACAAACAGCTGCCAGGACAAATCCCATGTTGTTTCCTTTCTTTTCAGGCCCTGTGTTAGAGAGGGGTAGGAAAGTTCGTTGCTAGGCACAATGCTACAGAGCTGTCCCTTCAGAGCGTCCCCTCCCCCTGGCCCAGCAATGTAGTCGGGCAGGAAGGTGGGCCCTGGACCTCTAGAGCTTCCAGTTTTTCAAGAGAAGCCAGATATAACCTTATTCATGTGAAAGTTCCCAATTTCTAAATGTTGGCAGGTAGTTGTGAATAATCAAAACACATCTGCTGAGCGACAGGGAGCTGCCAGTTTGCAACCTCTGGCCTGGAAGGCTCTTCATCTCCTGGCCATGTGACTAACTCCTCCTCAACTTGGGGAGACAACTGTGACTTGGGGAGACAACTGTGTGGAGACAGCTCCCCTCACCCCTCTTTGCACTCCCTTCCCTCCAGCCCAGTGCTCCAACCCTGGGCACTGAAGCAGCCTCCAAAGCTTGTCTCCACACAGTGCAATTGTGTGTTTGTCCCCCTAACAACTGCCCACTCCCCAAGGGTGGGGATGGCGCCTTAGTCCCCTATTCTAGGAATGTATGCGCATCCCAAACTCCATACTGACTGAGCAAACAAATGCTATTAGATGCTTACTATGCATCTATAAAAATTGAACAAATTATGGCCCAGAAATTACAAATTAAGAAAACACACCCTTGGAAAAAAGGCTTTCCTTTCCACATAGGTGTTGTTACCTTTGTGATCTGCATCTCCTCCCAAATTTAATTCACTTGTAAGCATCTTCAGGCCATCTCCACATGGCACCTTTATCCCTTAGAGTGTTGCTTAGTAGTTAAGGGAGTCGTAGCCTTTATTTAATTTATTTTTTTATTTTAAAGATTTTAATTATTTGAAAGAGAAGGGGGAGAGAGAGGGAGAGATTGCATGAGAAAAGGAGAGGGGGCAAGGGGAGTGGGGGCAGGAGGACAGGGAGAAGCAGACTCCTCACTGAGCAAGGAGTCTGATACGGGATTTGATCCCAGGACCCTGAGATCATGACCTGAGCCTAAGGGAGATGCTTAACCAACTGAGCCACTGAGGCACCAAGTGAGCCACTCAGGCACCTGGGAGTAGGCTTTAAAAAAAATTATTTATTTATTCATGAGACACAGAGAGAGAGGTAGAGACATAGGCAGAGGGAGAAGCAGGCTCCATGCGGGGAGCCCAATGTGGGATTTGATCCCAGGACCCCGAGATCACGACCTGAGCTAAAGGCAGATGCTCAACTGCTGAGCCACCAAAGTGCCCCATGAGGGTAGCCTTTAAAGACAGCCTGGGTTCAGGGCTAGGCAGGCAGCAGCTGGAATGGAGGTGACCTTGGAGCAGCCCTTGGAGGACACAGTGAAGAGTCCATCCATTGTTGGAGTCCTGTGCACAGATTCACAAGGACTTGATCTGGGCTGCTGGGGTACCCTGTCCGCTGAGCACGCTGGGGTGATATCTGTTTTAGCCCAGCAAGCAGCTAAGCTGACCTCAGCCCCCACTGATATTCCTGTGGTGTGTCTAGAATCTGATAATGGGAACATTATGATCCAGAAACATGACGCATCACGGTGGCGGTGCACCAAATGGCCTCTTGACATCTCATATCAGTTCTCCAGCAGCCTGTCAGAGGGGCTCAATCCTACCAACGTTAATTATGTTGTAGAACTATTAAAGTTCCGGTAGTGAGGTCATTTATTTAGTGTGATTTGGGCACTTTTCTATTAATTTTAGAGTAAGCTGCTTTTGACACTCAGTGGCCTGACTTATCAAAATATTAGTAAAAAAAAAGATCATGTTTTGAAGCAGCAGGTCCAGGTCACTTTGTATGTAGAATTTTGTTATGTTCAAGAAATCTGGTCAGAGGAAAATAATAAAATAATAAAATAAATAAAATAAAATAAAATAAAATAAAATAAAATAAAATAAAATAAAATGAGACAGCCTGGATTCATATTTGGCCTCTGCTACTGTATTACCTTGAGCAAGGTATTTGTCCTTATTCTCAGTTTTCTCATACTTATCTATTTTTAAAATTGAAGTATATCTGACACTTTGTTGCATTAGTTTCAAGTATATGACTTAGTAATTGGACAACTATATCATGCTATGGTTACACCTAGTGTAGCTACCTCCTGACATCATACAACATTATTATCTCAGTTTTCTTCTATTTAAACTGTGAGTAGTCATGAAACCTGCCTTAAAGGGTTGTGTGAAAATTAATTATGCAAACACCTATTTACTATCCTGGACCATTACTATTACCCATTATTGAATACAGTGTCCCCCAAGAATGCTACATAGTTAGCATTATTACCACATCTTATAGATGAGGAGACAATGAGGCTCCAGTGTCAACTACGCAAGGTCACTCTGCTGGCACATCACAAAACTGGGCTGCAAACACAGATCTGCCACCAAGTCCATTGCCTTTCCAATTATACTAGAGAAAAATCAGGGGTGTCTGGGTGGCTCAGTTGGCTGAGCATCTGCCTTTGGTTCAGATCATGACCTCAGGGCCCTGGGACTGAGTCCTGTGTCAGGCTCCCTGCTTAGTGGGGAGTCTGTTTCTCCCTCTCCCTCTGACCCTCCTCCTCACTTTTGCTCTCTCTCTCTCAAATAAATAAATAAAATCTCAAAAAAAAAAAAAAAAGAAAGAAAAATCAACCTGGTCCTCCCAAATTGTTGCCAGTCTGCCAATACTTAAAACCCACTCCCACACATGAAGCTAGTACCTAAATACAAGTAAATTCCTTTTATCATTATATTAATAATAATAAAACCTAACAGTGAGCTTTATGCTCTCCACATGGTGCTAAGCATGTGTTTTTCATTGTCATCTTTAACCTCTGCAAGGCACTTACTGTTTTCAGATGAGGAAACTGAAACCCAGAAGGTTAAGTCACTTGCCCAAGGACACAAAGCATTTAAGCCTAAACTCTGTCTCCAAAGCCATTAAGAGTTCTCAACCTCTCTACCAGGCATTCCCAGACCAATACAATTTCATTTAAATAATAATAATAAAATTATGAACCAACTTACCAACTCTTTATTTCATTACCATTTGTTCATAAAAGAAAGAACGTGCCTACACAATAATTGTTGAGAGGTCATCATCTCAAAGTAAAATAATTAAGGACATTTAACTTTATAAAAAGGTCCAGACATTGTTTTTGTTTTTTAACTTTTCTGTGTGAACTGGTAGAAGCATTGTCGCCACCACTGCCTCCTTGCCATCATTATCTCCTCATCCTTCCCAGCCTCATCACCTCTAGCCCTTCCACTTGATGATTTCTTTGAATACTCCTCCTACTTATTCCTTCCTTCGAAGCCAGAATAATTGGCTCACAAGTAGCACTGCAATCATTTAAACTGGGGGACAAAGCCTGAATGCCAATGTGAGCAAGGGGCTTAGTCCAACCGAGGCAATGGGGGAACCAGTCAGGGATGTGGGAGGCTGTCCATGCTGATCAAGTGGCTGAAAAGGGAGATCATGGGGCATGATGGAATGCGTCCGAGAGTCCAGGAAAATGGAGGATGAAAGGGCAGGGAAAGGGGCAAAGGGCTTCTCTACTTCTACCTTCTTGACACCCAGACAGAGGGAGAAATGGGCCAATGGTAAGAAGGAGGCAGGGTGACAAAGCAAAGAATGTTTGCATTGTGCTGACAACCACCCACAGGTGCCTTCTTCCAAATGAGTCCCTCCCACAGATTTCTTTTGCATTAACATGGAATTCGGTTCTCCTAAATTCAATCTGAAGAATGGAAGTCACATTCACTTGCACTCATTTACTCCATGTTTATTAGGACCCTACCAAGGCTGGGCCTTCTAATGTGCAGAGGGTAAAGTTTACCTTAATAAGATTGCTTTTAGCCAGCTTTGAAGGACTCACAGATGGGTAAGAGAGACAGAATATGTTTGCTTTATTTTTCATTTCTTTCTTGTGCATGCACATTAAGGAACTCATACACAATTGGAGAAATCCTGTATTTTCTATCTATGGTAATATTAATAATAGCATGAAGCAGTTTCTCTGTGAGAGTAACGTTAGCTGATGTGCAGTGAGCATTCCTAACATGCCAGGCACTGTATTAGCACTTTGTATGAATCATCTCCACAAAGAAAAACAACGCCTGGAACATAGTAGGGGATTAATAACGGATGGGTGGTTAGATGGATGGATGAATCTTCACTACAGCTCTATGAGGTAGTTTCTATTATCATCACCATAGTATAGATGAGGAAACTGAGGCACAAAGCAATTAACTAACCTGCTTAAGACCACTTGGGTTCTGACTTCATGACTTAGTGGCATAAAAGTGACAAAGAATAAAACACAATTTCTGGGGCACTTGGCTGACTCAGTCAGTAGAGCATCAACTCTTGATGTCGATGCCAAGTTTAAGTCCCACGGTGGGCATGGAGCTTACTTAAAACAAACAAACAAACAAACAAACAAACACTTCCTAATTAATGAAGGCATCTCAAGGGATTGTGGCACCAAAAGTAATAAAAATCACAAAACAAGCAAGTCCAAAGCGCACAACAGACCTGCCCAAAGTAAAAAGGATAAGAAAAGATGAGTCAGAATTAGAACCCAGGCCTTCTGTCTCCTAAGTACTCTATGCATCATGCCAGGTTTAATTCTCATAGCTGAGCCAGGTCACACCTCAAAAAGATGCTCAGTTTGGTATCAGCAATTGCTTGAGCTCCTAGAATCCCCCATTGGCTGGTCCAGAGCACCACTGATTAGAAAGAAAAGGAGAGAGGAAGAAAAATGTGGGAAAGAAGAAAGGTTAGGGTCTTAGCAAATTATCTAAGGTGACTGACAAATCCCAACCGACTGTCCAGACACGACACCGTGCAAAACCACCATCACCGTAGTTTTGGACAATTTGCATGATGAACAGTATGCTTTTGAGACCCTTAGTAAGTATAATTATCCGCTTATTCCTGGTTATTAAAAAACCTATTCGAGATAAACCTTATCCTCAATGGAGACATACCTGGCAAATCCAATTATCTATAAGCACAAAGTTGCCTACAATTGCTTAGAGAATAAACAACCCGCAAGGCATGAGGGGGAGCAGGTCCCTACAGCCCTGGTTAGAATATACAATTTGCCTGAATCCCCTACGTAGTTCGTTATACTTCACGTGACTAATACCCAGAAGGACATTTAATCTGCAATGTCTTAAGGTGAGTTCTTCCACAGGCACATTAGCAAGACAAGGTTTTGTTCTTTGAAGGGGGCACAAAGTTGGTTAGGGGGGAAGGGGCCAACTGTAAGGGGCCAAATTCCCCAAATGAAGAAAGAAGTCAAAACCTGCCTCCTGCAACCCCTGGATCAAGAAACATGTATTTCCTTTATGCCCAATCTATGCTGTCCCCTGTTTGGTTTTCAGGTCAATGGGAGTTGCCCGTGACCTGCCAAAGTGAATTCCACAAAACAATGGAATTGAGCAGCAAGGTCTCATCCTATTGCTTTTGATAACAAATTAATTCCTTTTTTCTCTCTCTCACAGTCAGCTCCTGACATTTTCAACTTTTGGTGTTGCTAGTGAAAAAGAATAAATTAAAAATGCAACCAAATGCACTTCCTAAAACCTTTGGTGGGTCCTACCACCCATTTTACTTCTTTTCACTGAATATTTCCGTTTCCCTACTAACTAACTTAAAAGGATACAAGGTGCACATGGGGACAGCAGTCGGATTTGACCTCTAAATTCAGGGACTGGCTTACTAATTCAGTCATGTTTTTTCTTAGATTCCAAAAGGCATTTACCAACAAAAAGCTGGTAAGAGAGTCTTTTAAAGCATTCCTGAAAAATCTCCTATGATTTATGGTAAACAGAAAACAATTAAGAAATAATATTCATTGCATTCCCACAATTCTGCTTGAAGAAATAAAACAAACATATGTAAATGCACACATGGGTCAAAAGATGAAAAGGAAATATACCGAAGGGTTAGCTGTGGTTACCTTTGGACACTGAGATTTGGAATGGTTTTTATTTTCTATTTTTTTGTCTTGGCCTACTTATAATTTTTCTACTTTTAACAACTATTTGCCTTTTATTGAAAAGATACACTTGAGGCTGTTTTTCCACCCTTAGGAGACTCCAGATCCTACCCCCTCCACACACACACCTTGTATAGTTGGGTGAGAACAGTTCCCTCCTCTCTCCCTGCAAAAGACTGAAGATTTATTCTCTGAGAGTAAAACAGAGGGTCTCTGGAGTGCGGAGAGACCAGGAACAGCTGAAGACAGAGTACTGTACAGAGTCAAAGGATGTCTGAGTGCAGATGCTGAGGTCTCCCCACACACACCACACCAGCGTACACCCTGCCAGTGCTCTCTCTACACTACGCTGCCATGCCTTCACCCTCTAATCAAAAAACGGAAGCACTTCTCTGGCAACTCAGAAGGAAAAAAAAAAAAAAGTCTAAAGGTACTGGAGCCCCTGGGTGGTTCAGTGGTTGACTGTCTGCCTTCAGCTCAGGTCATGATCCTGGGGTCCTGGAATCAAGTCCTACATCAGGTTCCCCATAGGGAGCCTGCTTCTCCCTCTGCCTATGTCTCTGCTTCTCTCTCTGTGTGTCTCATGAATAAGAAATTAAATCTTTTTTTAAAAAAAAAATCTAAAGATATTAACCTATCCTAGAGTTTCCCCAACTAAAAGTCTAGCCACATGGCCCCCCAGTGCACCTCAACTGATAAACCTCCAATCGCTTAGATGTGAGAAGACAGATGAGACTGGTTGCTAAGAAAAACCTCAAACATTAAAACAGTGACCAAAACAAATGGACAGAAAACAGCAATTTGAATGAAACAAAGATTATACAATGAGAAAAAGAAACTACAAAAAACACTATCACACAAAGTATCACAATTATGAAACAAAGATGGAATATTGTGTTTTAATCAACATTTAAAAAACAGAAAAAGAATGATTGGAAATCAAAAATATGAAAAACACAACAGAAGTGTTGGAAGATAAAACTGTGCCAGAAAATTAAGCAAAAAGACCTAAAGATTAGAAAAATTAAATAGAAAATAGGAAAGAAAAGATAGAAGATAATCTTGGGTGTGTAATATTCAAAGAATAGGAGTTCCAAAAAGAACAGATAAAATTGAAGATGGAAACTTATCATATAGTGAAATCATATTTAAATTTTCCTAGTATAGAGGCATGAGTTTTTTAATTCAGAAGACTTCCTGAGTATCTAGGAAAAAGAATAAAAACAAACTCACAGTGAAGCATATTCTAGAAAAATGTAATACCATTGGAATGAGACCTTACAAGCTTCAAGAGGGGAAAAAACAGCTTACAACAAGAGATCTTCCGATTTTTTTATAGAAAAACTGGAAACTAGAAATCAATGAAGTAAAGACCTCAAAAGTCTAAAGGAAAATGATTATTAATGTTGAATTTTTTAAGATTTTATTTATTTATTTGTGTCTCATGAGAGACACAGAGAAGGAGGCAGAAACATAGGCAGAGGGAGAAGCAGGCTCCCTGCAGGGAGCCGGATGAGGGACTCTATCCCAGGACCCGGGATCACGCGCTGAGCTGAAGGCAGATGCTCAACCACTGAGCCACCCAGATGTGCCTTAATATGGAACTTTATACATAACTAAAACTTCATCATTATGTTGGGGGGGGAGACATTTCCAGAATTACACATTTTCAACAGTTATCTCTCCTATACTTTTTCAAGAAGCTATGGAATTTGATCAGTAAACCAGCAAAAGAAAATCACAGATACAGGAAGCAGTATTCCACAGAGGGGAATGAAGGGAATTTGCCGGGTGATGGTGAAAGGAATCTCTGACAGCAACTAGCCCAAACTGGTGCAAACCATAATGTCCCTGGAGAGAACCTCCAGGGGATAAAATTGGTAGGTATGTGATTTATCTGCACATCTCGAGGGAAGATAAATCCCAAAAGGTAGAGGCTGAAACGATTAAAAGAAAATAAAACAAACACACAGAAAACAAGCCAAATGGAAAGGTAAGC
The DNA here is from genome assembly GCF_053574225.1 of Canis aureus. Classification (NCBI taxonomy): domain Eukaryota; kingdom Metazoa; phylum Chordata; class Mammalia; order Carnivora; family Canidae; genus Canis; species Canis aureus. The sequence goes on along the minus strand of NC_135641.1, from coordinate 19,503,172 downwards.
AATATCATGGCTTGCAAAATGACTCAGCTGTGAATGGTCATTGTAGTGTCAACCCTAAGGCAAATCAAACAAAAATTATGACATACTTAAACCGGGAAGAAAGAGGGGATGCGGAAAGTGGTATGTGTAGTAGAGTGTCCTGGGGGCAGGAGGGAAGAAAGCTAACCCTCATCTACAGTGAGAAGTTATTACTTAGCACCTACAACTGAAAAATTAAGAAGTCAGTAATATTAGCATATTAGATAGAAAAGTGGAGGTCAGTATAAAAAGCAACACTGATACATGAAAGTGATTGCCTTGGGGTAGGGAAAGTGGTGGACAGAGAGGGAGAGAACTATTGCATTTCTTTATAAAATTTGGGGAACCATTTTATTCTTTAAACCATGGGCATATATAATTTTGATAGATTTTCAAAAAAATGAAAAATTTAAAAACAAAGGTTGGAACTGGCTTTTAGAGCTATACATACTTGGGTTGGAATCCCACTGTAGCACTTACCTAAATCTGTCCATGCTTAACTTCCTTATCCTCTCCAAGCCTATTCGTTTCCAGTCTGCAAAATCAGGACAATGGCAGTTGTGAAAATTAAATGAAGTTTAATGTGTGAAGTCCTTTGTCTGAATCGGACAGTTCATGTCAGCTCCTACATCAAATGTCCAAGGCTCTCACGCTCTCGCATGACCATGTAGGACACTAGCAGCCAGAGTTTTTCTGCCCTTAGAGCAGGAATCTACTTATATCAATGTCCAATTGTTTGAGGAAGGAGATTTCAAATCAGTGTTTCTCAATCTTAAACGAGGTACCGATCCCTCTCAAAGGAGAAATAAAACAAAACACCGGGGATCCCTGGGTGGCTCAGAGGATCCCTGGGTGGCTCAGCAGTTAAGCATCTGCCTTCGGCCCAGGGCATGATCCTGGAGTCTCGGGATCGAGTTCCACGTCGGGCTCCCTGCATGGAGCCTGCTTCTCCCTCTGCTTGTGTCTCTGCCTCTCTCTGTCTCTTCTGAATAAATAAATAAAATCTTTAAAAAATAAAAATAAAACAAAACACCAAACTCTTAGGGATCCAGGGTTGACTCACACGATTTTAATTATAATATTATTCAAATATTATACTATGTATATAGGCATTAACTCCTTGTGTACATAGAACTTAGGCAACAATACAGTGAAAATAATTTTTTTGTTAATTTCAGTTTATTTTTAAAATTTTTATTTAAATGCAATTTGCCAACGTATAGTATAACACCCAGTACTCATCTCATTATGTGTGCTCCTTAATACCCATCACGCAGTTACCCTAAGTAAAAATAAATCTAAATGGGGGCACCTGGTGGCTCAGTGGTTGAGCATCTGCGTTAGGCTCAGGTCATGATCCTGGGTTCCTGGGATCGAGTCCTGCATCGGGCTCCCTGTGAGGAATCTGCTTCTCCCTCTGCCTATGTCTCTGCCTCTCTCTCTGTGTTTCTCATGAGTAAATACATTTTAAAATATATATATATATATATATATATATTTATTTAAATAAATAAATAAATTTAAATGAAAATCAAATCCCAAATTGATGGAATTCAAGTGAACATTAATTTTTTTTAGTTTGTTTATTTATTCATTTATTTATTTAAGTAATCTCTACACCCTACATGAGGCTCAAACTCCCAACCCCAAGATCAAGAGTTGCACACTCTTCCAACCGAGTCAGAAAGGGTCCCCAAGTGAACACTAATTTAATGTGACAATTGGTGACATTTTGCTGAAACCAAATCATTGCTCTTCAAGGCACACGTGTTAGCGGATCTCATTGGTCCCCAAGCCCAGGCCACTCTGGGTGCTAGATGATGACCCAATTTCTCACTGTTTTTCTATGAATCCTCCTTCCACAGCCGGCTGTGGGACTCCTACACCTTTGCGCAGTGCCAGCATGTCTCTTAGGCATCAGGTCTGCTAATGCTTTTTTCCTGTTAGCCAGGTACAATGAAAGTAACACAATTTGTCACCAACTTAATCCTAACAGAAACTCAGACTCCAAAATCAAGAAAAACCCTAAATTTAAAAATCATTATTAAAACTGTAAAAATCCCTGCATGGAACTCCTTGATGGTTAATTAAGGCCTCTTGGGAAGCCTTCACCCAAAGTCGGGGGTAAGGCTTTTCCAGGCAGCAGGACCACCCTCCCTTTTCCCTTGCGTCCCCATCCCATCCACAGGTTCCAGTCAAAACTGCTGCTTTATTATGCTCTTACCATACCCATGGGACTGCTAATAAGCACTAATGAAGAGTTCCTTCTTTCTATACCCAGCTGTTCCTCATTCCGTTGTATGCCTTGTGATGGGTCCTCGATTTACTTGCTTGCTTTTTAAAATCTGCTTTCTGTTTCAAAATACATATTATGACATTTATCTCACACACAGGACAAAAACCAAAGACATGTTATCTCACTGCTCAGTAGACACAACTTCACCTTATGATGGAAAATATTTGCCAACTTCTTTGATGCTAAAGAAAAAAAATCCTGTCTATTTTAATGGAATTTAGTATATCTGTCTGTGATGTATTCAAAACAAACGCAGCAAACTGTCCCTTTGTGGAATGACTTCATTTCCAAGGTTTTTGAGCCTTCCGTAGGAAGAGGTGGTACTGTCAGAGGAAAAAATATGTAGTATATCCAAACCTCCCCAGCCCAGCAAGCCAGGCTCTTGGGCAGAACGAGAACCTGAGAACTGTCCAGCTGTGTCCTCTGGCCACAGAGGTCCAGACACATACATTCTGTGCCAAAGGCAGGGGGCAAATGTCCTTCATAGTTCAAGTCTTCTTGGGACGGCTGGGTTGAGGGTCTGCCTTGGGTTCAGGTCATGATCCCCGAGTTTGGGAATCGAGTCCCGCATTGGGCTCCCTGGGAGGAGACTGCTTCTCCCTCTGCCTATGTCTCTGCCTCTCTCTGTGTGTCTCTCATGAATAAGTAAATAAAGTCTAAAAAAAAAATTTCTCTTTCTTGCAATCACAGTTGTCCATAACAGTTACATCCATTTGGGCGATCATGGCCATGTCAGGGGCACCAGGTTCCTGCACTGGATGGAAGGAAGATTAAAAGGAGTCGCCTCTGTTCATATCAAAAAGCCCAGGGCTATCCATTCATTTATTCCATGAATACTTATTAAACAACTATGGTGTGAAGTTCCATACTTCTCTTAGGCAGTATGAGGGATATAAAGATGAAGAAGACATATACCCTGACTTAGAGAAACACACATTCTAGAGGACGGGATTGACATAAAAGCAAGTAACTGCAAAGCCACGTGAGAAGCACTGATTGATAGATCATGTGCTATGGGAGCACAGAGGAAGGAGCAACTCAGCTTACCTGGAGTGACTTTGAGTTGGTCTTTTGGCTAAATTAGAGTCCTCAGCTTGACAAGAAGGGAGGCGGGGGAAGGAGTCCAAGCAGAGGATATAGCACAGAGGCATAACAAAGGTTGGATCATGCAGGGAAGAGTAAGTAGGTCTGGGGTTACGTAATGGATAGTAGGTAAAAATAACCAGAAGAGACGTCCTAGGGTGGATGATTGAGTTTGGATTTTTCCTATTGGTTTCAATTTAATGTGTGTGTGTGTATAATATATATACATATATGTTTATGTAAATAAAACATTGTTCTAGATTTTGAGAATATAGAGAGTTTTTTGCCCTGCTTCCTAAAAGGAAAATACACAAAGCAAATAGTAACTCATAGGAAGCTATCTACAAGGAATTATAACAGTATCGACTAGGGATTGCTTATGGTTTTTGATGAATAAAATCTAGAATAGCTAGAAAAATAGACAGGCTACCTGTCCTTCAAACAACTCTTCATAAATAACATTTCTATCAAGCAGGATATTGATAAAAATTGGACAAAAAGTGGTTGTTTAATTTTGTATTATTTGCAAATTCTTAAGTCTAAAGTTGATTTTGGTGGTAATTGGTAGGCATTAAAGAGTTGTAATCAGGGGGCGCCTGGGTGGCTCAGTCAGTTAAGCATCTGCCTTTGGCTCAGGTTATGATCTCAGGGTCCTGGGGTCGAGCCCTGTGTTGGGCTCTCTGCTCAGCAGAGAGTCTTCTTCTCTCTCTCTCTCTCTCTCTCTCTCTCTCTGTAAACCACCCCCTCCACCAACTCATGTGCGCTCTCTCTCTCTCTCAAATAAATAAATAAAATCTTTTTAAAAAAAAGTTGTACTCAGTGTGCTGATATAATTAATATGTACAAATATTAGGGGGTTATGGAAGGAGGAACAGAGAGACTCATAAGGAGTTTATTACATTGCCTAAAGTAAAAAAAAAAAAAAAAAAGAGCCAGAATTGAATAATGTAGTGATGGTAGACATGGCGGAGTCTTTAGATATTAAAGTGATAAAATGAGGGATCCCTGGGTGGCGCAGCGATTTGGCGCCTGCCTTTGGCCCAGGGCGCGATCCTGGAGACCCGGGATCGAATCCCACGTCGGGCTCCCGGTGCATGGAGCCTGCTTCTCCCTCTGCCTGTGTCTCTGCCTCTCTCTCTCTCTCTGTGACTATCATAAAAAATAAATAAATAAATAAATAAATAAATAAATAAAGTGATAAAATGGGCTACATCTTTGTGATCAATTAGTGCTGAGGGGTGAGAAGTAATATGAATCTAAGAAGCCTTCCAGATTTCTGGCTTAAGTATCTGGGTAAGCTTGCTCGCTCTTTTCTTTCTTTCTTTCTTTCTTTCTTTCTTTCTTTCTTCCTTTCTTCCTTTCTTTCTTTCTTTCTGTTTATTTATTTTTTTAGTAATCTCTATACCCAACATGAGGCTTAAACTCACGTCCCCAAGATCAAGAGTTGCACACTCCACCAACTGGAGCCAGCCAGGAACCTCCAAGTGTCTGAGTGAGCGAGCGTTAGTTACCTTTACTGGAATAGGAAAGAACAGATGAGGAGAGGTATAATAATGAGTTCTGGTACAACCTGATGTTAGGACATGATGAAAGATCGGACATAATTCATCTTTTTGATATACTAAGAAGAATAATGTTGAGCCAGTGATGGAACCAAAGGTTGCTGCGGCTGCATTAGGAGGCAATTTGGCAGTACCTAGTATAACGTTAAAATGCACATACCACGTGATCCATCAGTTCCATTTCTCATTATCAACCTCAGAAAGATACACATGCACGAGAAAGAAGGCACAAGGATATACACTGCACCATTATTTGTCACACACAAAAATTCAAACTACCGAAATGCCCTGTGATAGGGAAATAATGAAATCAACCATGAGAGTGTTTCCAAACTTACTGCAAATTAATATCACCTGGGATATCAGTTGAAAATAATTTCTTCAACCCCCTTCCCAGTCCTACAGAAACAGATTCTCCTGGGGAAGGCTATGAATAGGTCTGGGTGATTTTTGTCATCAGGAATGTTTCTGAAAACCTTATGAAAGATGTTTCCAAAACTCTCTCTAGAAACAAACAAATGCTGGGCAGGATTAAAAAGAATGAGGGTAGATCTCTGTGAAGCAACTCGGAATGAGCTTCAAGGTATAGAGAGTGATAAATGCAGACTGCAGAACGAACACACGGTATGACACCATTATGTAACCACAGACCCACACACGGAACAATGTATTTCTAGAAGTAAATATGGGCTCGGGGGTGGCAATTTCAAAGGGAACCTCTGTTATGACTAAAATGGTTCAATTCTTTTGAGATCAAAAAGTATTTGTGTATTAGTTCTGTAATTAGAAGCACATATCAATTTACTGCTGGTGTGGCTGAGGTGATGATGAAGGTAGCCGATGCAAAATACAATTTGTGCTAACCACATCTATCTCGAAGCGTCTCCTGGATAAATTTTATTTGCGCAATGCTTATTCGTCAAATATTTGAAATTGTCCTCTACACGAAATGAAGCAGATTCCTTGCTTTGGGGGAAAGGGCAAGGGAGGTGGCAAGGATGAAGAAGAACCCAGAAACCCCCTGATACTTCCATGTCTGCCCACCTTTCAAGATCCAATTCAAATATTGTCTCTATGGTCCAGTTTCCACAACCCAATCTCATCTCTTTGTCTTCTAAACCCCATCCCAGCTCCCTCATCTCCTCACATATGTGTGTGTGGGTCTCATCCTCACCCCACATTATCCTCCCTCCATTCCACTTTGCATTTCCCCAAAGCCCAGCAGTGCCCTGCATACACAGCTCTCAATCGGAAATGATTATTGAATGAAATGCTTCCAGCTATGCCTCAGAGGTCTGAGAACGGTCTTCTACTCTCCACTGCAATTACTGCTCAGCAGAAGTCACTTAGTCCTATCTACCCTCACATCCTCACCCCATCTCCCCTTCCTCCTCTTCCTCACCACTGTCTAAATTTCTTAGATAGAAATAGAAATAGAAAATGCATGTTTTTATTTCATAATTAAAGCTGAGGCCCAGCATTCAAACCCCGGGGCGGGGGGGCACAAAAAGTAAATGGTTCCATCCCATCCTTCCCATGGCACGAGATGGACAGGAGTAGAGGAGAGGGAGCAGGTTGTTCCTACATACCTGGGGTAAGGTAAAGAGTGGAGGTGGAAAACAGAAGCTCTGTTGGCTCCTTGCAGAGGAAAAGCAGACCTAGAAGAGGGAGGGTTTTCTTCATAATCTGCCACCTTAGTCACCACAACCACTTTACCTTTTGTCTGTCTTGGTAGTTTTCCTAATAAAAACAATCTTAAAAAAAAATTAAAATAAAATAAAATAAAAACAATCTTGACATGAGACGGCTTATCTCAAGGTCTTTCTCCTGAAGCCTATCCACCCATGGAGATGGGGAACAGCATTTCACGGTGTCACCCTTCAATCAGGTCATGAGTCAGTCATGTCCTCGTTCCTGCTTAGAGATAAGGGGACATTTTCCAAAAAGCCATACCATGTCTCCATGTTGTTCTAGACTAGCAGCCACAAAAGAACGGACAAGCCGTTAATCTTTATGTAAATTATATGCCTGGAATTTCATAGTCTTTTGGTATTAGTGTCACAGTCTCTCTGCCTTAGTCCTCTCCCACTAACACAATGATTTTTTTAAAGATTTTATTTATTTATTCCTGAGAGACACAGAGACAGAGGCAGAGACATAGGCAGAGGGAGAAGCAAGTTCCCCATGGGGAGCCCCATGTGAGACCCAATCCCAGGACCCCAGGATCATGACCATGCAAAAGCAGATGCTCAACCACTGAGCCACCCAAGCACCCAACACACTGATTTTCATTACTTATTTAAATTATGTATCAGTCAAGGTCCTGGCACAAAACAGTTCATATCTCAGACTTGGTAATTTAGGGAGGGGTAATAAAAGGAGTATTTGTAGACAGCTGTGTGGGAAAGCCAACTGACAGGTGCCATGACTTCATCAAGGGAATAAATACCCTAATCTCAGTTTTCTTCCTTCTGATTTCTTCCCTGTGTCCCATTGGCCTGTCCTACCGGAAGCCAGGGGTCCAGGGAGGTCTACAACATGTCAGCCCCATAGCTCTTGAGCAGATGAAGGTAAGTGAAGGATAAATCTGGAGAAGCAAATGGAGGCTATCTAGCATAGCTGCATTGTCTGTCTCTTGCTCAAGAAACCAAGACCAGTGGCATTGCAAAGCCATCTCCAGTATGGAGGAGCAGTGCCCTTCCACCTCATCTCCCACCATTCTTAACCAGGGGACCATGTTCCACTCAAGACACAGGGCAACGTTCCTGCCCAAGAATCATCCTTTGCACACTTATGCTCTCTTTGTATTTCCTCCTCCACTTGGGCCACCCTCTCCCCCTTTTCTCCTGGAGAATTTCTATCCATCTTTCAAGGTGAGGCACAAATATCTCTTTTGAAACCTCCCGATGGTGGGGCACCTGGGTTGCTGAGCCTGTTAAGCGTCTGCCTTCAACTCAGGTCATGGTCCCAGGGTCCTGGGCTTCCTACTTAGCAGGAAGCCTGCTTCTCCCTCTCCCTCTACCCCTGCTTGTGTTCTCTCTCTCTCACTATAAATGAAATCTTCATTTATAGATTTCGTTTTGAAATCTTCAAAAAAGGAAAGAAAAGAAAAGAAATCTCCCCTGATCATATCCTCTTCACACAGGCTTCATCGCTTCTGCCTTCATGCGTAATACCAAAGCACAGTGAGCACATATGTGTATTCAGGACCTTATCCGTGTACCTTTTCCTGCCACTATATGAGCATTCCTCACAGATGAAGATGCCATCTCATCATTACTAATAACAACCACTATTATCATTTTCCATGTACCTATCATGTGGCCAACCCAGGCGCTTTAACTCATTTTCTCAATTCATTTTTTTGTCTAGGAAGCACTTTGTTTTCATCCAGTGTGCCAGTACAAATATGATTTTCAGAGAGATTGGTCAGCTTGCATAATGTTACTCTGCTAGTACGCAGTGGAGCACTGGTCACTTAAGCTGCTAAACTGGGATTCAAACTCACTTCCCTTCTACTGCCCAACCTGAAAATTGAAACTGAAAGTAATCACAGTGAGTTTAAGAAACAAAACAAATGATCATGGGAGAAAAAAAGAGAAAGGCAAACCAAGAAAGAGACTCTTAACTATAGAGAACAAACTGATGCTTAATAAAGGGGAGGTGGTAGGGGGTGGGGGGAGGGGAGGGGTGTTAACAGGTGATGGGGATGAAGGAGCACACTTGCTGGGATGAGCACCAGGTGTTGTATGGAGTGTTGAATCACTATATTGTACACCTGAAACTAATATCACACTGTATGTTAACTAACCGAAATTTAAATTAAAAAAAGAAAGGAAAGAAAAGAAGTAACCAGAGTGGACACTACCTTTCAACTTTGCATTCCCAGAGCCAAGACATCTCTGGACATAATGAGTGTCTAAGACATGTTTTTGAATAAACAACCAGAAGCATAGCATACTGACACATCTCTTGACCATGTGCCTATTTCTCTTGGTACAGGTTGGCAGAGGGCCATGACCTTCTTTAGTCTTATTTCCAGGTTGACAGTTTATAGCAAAGTCCTAATTTGCTGGTAAAACTAAATTTTTTCTGGACTCTGTTTATTGGTTGCCTTTTCTGAATAGAATCATCAGAAAACAGAATCCCTTAGAAGACTAAGGGCCTTGCCCCTCGAGTACTGGGTCAGAAAATTTTCCTAAGATTAAAAAAAAAAAAAAAATTCCCCAAGACTGGAAGGGCAGTGTATCAGGAGCTTCTGAGCAACCATCCTGAATTTTTACATATGAACTGAGAGTAGAGAGCTGAGGGAGAATATTTTAAAAATTGATCTCGTTATGACAATAACAGTCACCATAGATAGGTCACTTACTTTGTGGCTAATTGGTGTTTTACATACATTTTTCCTAAGTGTTTTTAGCAACTCTGAAAGGTAGGTCTTATTATCCCCATTTTACAGGACAGGAAACTGAGTTTCAGTGAGCTTAACTTGTCCAACGCCTCTCACAATTCATGCCTGAATTTCCATGGCTTTACTCTGACTCCCTGAAAGACAGAAATTAAACACCACTGGTTGTAGCAGAAGCAACATTATCATGAGGGAAATCCCCTAGAAACGTGAAAATTCTATGGCAAATCAAAGTAATTCTAACCATCAAATATAATTGTAAAACCCAAGGTCTCAGAATCCGAAAATAACATTATTCTTCACATAATTACCTTATTCGAACTTCCGTTTTACATTTGTTGTAAAGTCAATTAGGTAAAAACAGTATTTTGATCTTACTTATAGATGAGATTGAAGCTCAGAGAAACTGAACAGCAGGCAGCAGTGGGATTGGAACCCAGGTCTTTTGCATTGTTATTGTGAGTTTTTTGAACCTAGAAAGCTGAAACTTCTAGCTTTATACAGAAATGCTTGTTTCTAAAGAATTGATTCATGCCCACTCCCTCACCCTCATCTGCCCCTCTTCCTGTCACCTTTTTTTTTTATGATTTTCATTTGTTACACAAATATTGTCACAAGAATATAGGAAATAATTAGAAGAAATTTCATTCATAATTCCTGTACCCCGACACATCAATTATTTTTAGGTTTCCATTATTGCTACCCAGTCCTTGTCCAAATTAATACCCAAAAAGCAGGCACACACACACACACACACACACACACAGAAATAAAGATTTAAACTCCCCTACGAAGTTATTTGAAACTTGGTGGTGGCCAAAAGTTGGTAGCCACAAGCACGTGATTCATGGGATCCAGACTGACCCTTGCCTGGTTTGGTCTGTGGAAATAGAGATCTTCAGAGCGGCCCCGCCCACTAGAAAGAAGAGAGCAATGAGGAAAAGGCTGACTCAAAGTTCCTGATCGCTTATGGAAAGATGTGCACAAGAGCCTCCACGACCACATCCAAATTCTGCATATGACAATCACTCCTCAGCCAGAAGCAGCGCCTAGTTCTCCGAAGTGAAACCTTCCCAGTCCTTTGAATATTATCTTAATCAGAGAGATATTGACCAAAATGTTAACAGTGGTTATCTCTGGATGGTAAGATTACAAGTGATGTTTATTTTCTTCTTGATTCTTGATTCTTTCTTGCATCGTCTGAGTTTTCTGCAATGAACATGCAATACGTTCGCCCTAAGATTATGATCAATAATAATAATTATGCTCAATAGGATGTGAGGTTGATAAAAAAAAATCTATAAAAATTAGAGTCATGGGGACAAATCATGTAATCCCTACCGCTGGAGGGACAAACAGCCCCTTCCTCAGGTCAGAGAGCCTAGAACTCAGGCAGGAAGTACAATTTCTAGCTCAGTTCCTTTCTAATATAATACCTGCTAACAAGTTTCTGTTTCCTCCCTTTTTTTCCTCTTAGCTTGGAAAGATTGTTCCTAAACATTTATCAACAGAGAAGATTTGATTCTGAGAATATGTTATGGATTTTTTTGTAGCAAATGGTCCAATATAATTTAGTAGACAATAACACCCATAGAAACGTGTGGGAGCTTTGCTGTCAAGTCCTGTAGTGTTTTAATAAAGGAACGTGTCATTTTTCTTCAGCTAAATTTCAGCTAGAAATAATATTAGGTGAGTTCTCATTGCCCTTCATTCCATAGCCTTTCTGCAATTTGGACACCTTAATGATTTCATGCAAAATTCACTGTCTAAAGAGTCTTGGTGGCTTCTGTCTGATCTTGGTTTTTGCTTTTGATGCGGATTACTTATGTGCATCCATCATGGTAAAAACAGCAGAGTTTGGGCAAACACTGCTCTCTCAGACCCCCGCTCCCTTTCAGGCCTGGAGATCCTTCATCTAACCCAGTTCCATTCTTGTGCCTCTTCCCGCTGGCTTCCCCAGTGCCATTTTTATTAAAGCCCCAGCTCATCCCACATTCAGCCGCATGACTTCTTACAGGCTTCAGAATAAATCACCACATTGCTCCGATCTTGGCTTCTCTGCCCTCAGCTTTCAATTAAATTTAGAATTGACTTTAAAGGTACAACCTCAATGTACATGGTTGAAAATGACCTTGTTTCCCCTTTCCCACCACCTGCGACTTCCTGCGCAGGGCTCTTATACTCCAGCTCCTGGTTCAAAAAGTAGAAACAGGAATTTGCTACATGCTCCTGTGGCAAACTATAAGTCTCAAGCTGTTTAAAGTCTTTAAAGTCCCATCCAAAAGGTAAAGTACACTCTGCAGAGAGAAATCTGGGGGCCTGAATCTCTGGCTGCCTGTGTTCAGGAAGAGACACAGAAGGAGAGGGAGAAGAAGAAGAAGAGAAGGAAGAAAAAAAAAAAAAACCTTTGAGCTAAACACTTAATTTGTTTAATTTCTACAGTTTGCATTCAAGATGATTCGTCTATTTATAATACGCATCACTATTAAAGTAATTATGTGAAGTTAGTATAAATGATCTATGACAATATTACAAGGACACCAAGCAGACTTTAACATCAAAACTGACTTTCATCTTTTGTCTTGTCATTTGGCTTTCCACTCTTAGCAAGGAATAGAGCCTATAAGCAGCAGGTTTGGGCTATTTAGAATCGGGCATGCTCCTGCCAATTTCTCCCTCCCCCCTCTGGAAGACTTTACCAATCAGAAGGACTGAGCCGAAAGCCTGTCTTACTCTGCTCAAAACCATTAATATTTTAAGGCACTTACTTGTATCTAAGAGCAATGAGGTCCCTCCCAATCTGCGAAAGAAGAAGGAAAGAATGATTTGATTGCCTTAAAAAAGGATAAAAAAAGATCTGGTCGGGGAAAGGATGTATAAATTGAAAGTGCTCTATAAGCATAATGGGGCAATTTATTAATTCAACCATTAATTAATTATTGAGTGTCTACTATGCATCAGGTTCCAAGGAAGCCGTACAGTGCTTCTGAGCTTGAGCCTTAGTTTTCATGCCTCTAAAACGGGAACAGAGACTATTTTAGGATATGGTATAACTAAGTGAAAGAATAAATGTAAATCACTTAAAACCAGTTCTTGGCACATAATAAATACTGAGTGAATAGCTTTATATAAAAATATGAAAGGAGTATTCCCCAATGCTAAGGGATTTACAGCCTAATGAATTATTATTCTAAAACCTCTGCCTTTTGCCTCTGACCCTAAAAATTTGAAAAGCTTCGAAGACTTAGCTATGCAAATCTCAGATCAAAATACTTTCCTACTGGTTGCCCTTTAGGAAGATTTACTAAGGATATGTGAGTGCTTTACCAAATAAGGAAGCAAAGGAAAAGGAGTTAATACATGTTAACTCACTGAATGTATCTCGGTGATTTTGCATCTTTTTTCCCCATTGTCTTATTAAATCCTAATTAGTAGAAAAACATGTCCTGTCCCATGTCATAGATGGAGATACTGAGGCTCAAGCAGAATCAATAATCTTCCCATGGTCACAGCGCTAGAAGTGGATAGGATGGGATTCAAACCATGGTACGTGGTTCCAGAGCCCAAACTCTTGTCCAGCATTACCAGCTGCCTCCTCCATTCAGGTCCATCCCATGAAGAGATCTCAAATCCTCATCTAAAAACACAAGAGTTACATGGGATCTTCTTCAAGTAGAGGGGACATTTTCAAGAAAAATGTTGCAATACTTAATTTCTTGCTCAATCTTCTGAATAGTAGTATAATAGTGGGATTCCTTCCTTTTCACTTAGACTCTTCTAGGTAGAACCTTCTTTTTTCGGTTCTAAAAGATTACTGTGGACAGGGACATTTTTGAGGACTTGGATTCCCCTTTCCTTTTGTTTAATAGCACTTATACTCTTCTGAAGAAGGAAACACAAACATTTAAAACAGTGAATCATAAGTTAGGAAAGAAGGTTCCACCACACAGATCTTGTTCTGGTGTATGTTTATGACTGTCCCCTGTATTAACTGATCTTTCTGCACCAGCTCTACATTTTATAGCCTTCCCAAAACTCCACCCTTCCTACATGAACCTTTCCTGCTCCTAGTTCAGCCTCCCTTCCTGGGCTGCAGGAACTATGGTGATAGCCTGTGAAAGTCTAACCCAGGAGTCCTAGTGCCAGCAGAGGCTAAAGACTTCTTTGCTGGGCAGCTGTAAATGGAAAGCTCCCTAAGATATTAATGGCTCTAAGGAATTGGGTTCTCATCTACACCTACCCCTGACTGTAAGTTAGGTAGACCATAATTGGTCAAAATCACTAATCAAATTTAAGTCATTCTACAGAAGGGCAAGTGGCCCTAGATAGATAGAAATTTTCATTCTCACCTGCCCTCCATTCTATTTTCCATCCCTCTGTCTTTTTTTTAGTTTCTAGAAATAATTGTTCTTTTTCTACTGCCTAAAATGAAAGCACCCCACAGTTCATCTCACTTGACAGTACCCTCAACAGCTCCTTATCCTTTCTGCATAGCCTATTTTTTTAAAGTAGGCTCCATGCCCAGCGTGGAGGCTTACATGAGACTTGAACCCACAACCTTGAGATCAAGACCTGAGCTGAGATCAAGAGTTGGACACTTAACCAACTAAGCCACTCAGGCACCCCTAGACTTGATTTAAAACAAACAAACTGTACAAAACATTTAATACTTGCTCTTTTGGGGGGTATTTGACGTATCCCCAGTATATTATAGCTGAGCCATTAATCTGATTGCTTCAACATTAACATGACACTGTTGAGGAATCAGCTGTTTCTGCAGAGGTTCAAGGGAAAGGCCTTTTGAGAAATGGGGAAGTTCCCTTTGTATATCTACAAAAGCTTTATTCACTCTGTTAACTTTTTCATCACTCACAATGTTTATCTTCTTAAGATTAGTGGTAACTGGTTTTGCTTTATTTTTAGTCGTAAAGTTTTTTTGGCTGGCTATATGAAACAGATTCCTGGACTTCTGCCCTTTTAGTTTGCTCTTGGCCATTGGCTTCGATAACCCTGGTGGAGAACTCAAGCTCCAGGTGACGTCATCTCCCTTTCCATATAGACTTTAGAGTTCAAAGATGAAAAAGAATGAAGGGTGAAAATAGCCTGTTTAGCTAAAAGAGAGACACTTAAAAAGAATAATAATAAATAAAATAAAAAATAAAAGAGAGACACAGCGATTTATCACTCCAATGGTTGTTTGTGTTTATGTGTGTTTTAATATCCCAAACCTCAGAAATCGAACCCATCATTCACTAGGGAAAGTTATTTTACTGGCCAAATATATTTACAATGAAATTGTAATTCCCTTTATGTGTAGATCATTTTCTATTTCAAAGTACTTTCACATGTACTTTGAACATGAGCTAGACTTATAGCACCCATTTTGCAGATCAGGAAAACTCAACTCAGATGGACAAAAGGGCACGCCAAGGTTATGGGGCTAATTAGTTACAACACCAGAGTTCAAATTTGGATTTCTCATTTATTACCGGCTTCTTTTGTGGGGGAAACAGGCTATTACTTTCTATACAAGATTAATATACTAGTCTTTGAGATTTCCTCATGGGGGAAAAAAAGTACCATTTTAACTGTGCTTTGGAGCTGCTGTCAGGAGCTGACTTTTAGGTAGAGCATACTAGTGGTACTCCCTATTTCCTACGACTTATGGCTTCACAGAATTGAAAGACATTTTGTGGCAAAAAGATCAGAAATCACCTTTTAATAGAATATAACCATGCAAAAGTTATTTAACCTCGTTGAGTTTGCTTCCTCACCTACAAAACGGTGACAATATTGCTGATCCCCCTGGGCTGGTATAAGGCTTAAATAAATGATATTCATAAAGCACCTTGCCAGTAATCATAGATGCTCAGTGTTAGAATTCTTTTCTTTCTCTTGAAAGAAACAAATGCTGTCAGAATAATAGAGTTCAGAGACTCAGGTTTAGGAAAGCTGAGTTACCAGGGTTCCCTCACACTTCTCAGGGACAGTCCACCTGCAGGCCACAGCTCCCTCCCAAACTGTAAGAACCAGGGATAGGTGGGTAAAGGCCAAAGCATGTGAAGCCTTGTAGGCCAGGATGGCATGGAGTTTGGAGTGGCCTGATCAGAAAGCAATTTAAGTTCTTTCTGCCCCTCCAACTCACACTTCCTTTCATTCTCAAAAGTGTCCTGATTTGAGTGATAATATATATGGTGCTCCTACCTGTCTTATACTTTTCCACAAGACCTTCCCTCCAACCAGACCCATCTACCAGCAGGTCTCTAAATGAGAGAGGCTCTTTAGTACCTTCCTTTAAGAAATTTCCCCTCAGCCTGGGATACCTTTCCGTTCTTCCCAATTCCAACTCTAGTATCAACTCCTCTAGAAAGGCTCTTCTAGAAATTTTCTTCAAGCCTAATTTAGATTAGGTAAACACTTCAGGCTACTTTGGAATTGCCTGAGGAGCTTTTGGAAATACAGGTTTCTGGGCCCTACCACCTAATGTCGGGATTTAGCAAGTCTAGGGTGGGCCCAGGAAATCTGTTTACCCCTCCTAACTATTCCCACAACATCTTCTGTCTACTGGTCCAGGTAACTCTCTGTTAAAACCTCGTTATCTGCTTCCTTCAGGTGACTATACACTCCCTGAGGGCAGGACCCATGATCCCCACCTTTATGGAGTCTCCAGTGACTAGAATCAGCACTCTGTATATGACACATGAACAAATGAATAATAATGGCAAACATTTACAGAACACTTACTGAGAACCAGACATAGTGTTTGGTTTTTTTGTGTGTGTATGTATTAACTCAGTCTATGTGTTTCTTTGTGTATTAAGTCAGTATTTCAGAAAAAGATTTTAACCCCCTAGTTAAGTTGAATGACAAAGGATATTAGGAACCTGAAGGTACTAAGAATTAACTCTGGAAAGTGCAAAGTGGGACATCTGAATGTGTTTCTTTACGTAAAGACTTATTTTAAGACAGAATATTTCTCGAAAGTCTTCCATAGTCCCACGCACATTGAATTGTGTTGATCTTTTCCTAGACAAGTACCCAGTGTGCCTTGCGGGAGGGAGAACTTTGTAAGTCTGACTGAAAACCTATTCTTTCATTCCTATTTCTGACCCTTTCTGACCTTTTTGTGCTTAGTCATCATACTTTTATTTTCTATCTCAGACCTCCTTAATAAAATGCCTGGGGAAGAGAACAAGAGTGGAACTTCTTCACTATACCCTTTAACTCTAAAATTTAGCACTCTCTGTGGACATCCTATAAAATTAAGGGGCTCTTATAAAGGTTTGTGACTCACAAAGAGCCTAATGCATTTAGATGTACAATTCTGGTAACGGTGTCAGATTATGGATTTCCAAATGGCAGCCGCAATCATGATTTAGAACAGATGGCCAAACCGCAGGCAACAGAATCAACAGAATTTTCTGCCATCCCAAGAGGCTAACAGAATCCAAGAGAAGTATCTGACATCACCTAAATTGGTAAACAGCTCAAAACAATCTTAATTAACAGTTTGCTGGAGCACTTAATGACAGAGAGCACGCCTCAGTAGAAATTGGTATTCTTAGACAGCTCTCATATATTATTAACCGCATAGGAAGATGGTCGAATGCCCTGGAAAAAACAGTCAAAATTAGAAATTAGGGAATCTTGATTTTGGTCCAAGCTGTGACACTAGGTGACCTTGCAGTAATCTGAACTTTCTGAACCTATTTCCTAGATTATAAAATGACATCTAAGCTACCTTCTTTCAGCTTTAAGCGTGTGCCCAAGGCAATTGGGAGGTGGGGGGGGGGGGGAAGAGAACCTAAATGTAAATGAACAAAAACAAGAATCATGCAAACATTTTAGATTATTATAACAGTAAAATTCATCCTTTCAATACACAAGAGGCTCAGTAGGTGAAAGGTAACTACTATTATTAATTTCGTTACCAGAGCTACTGTGGCATTTTTTACTATTTTACTAGAAGTATTAATGCCTGCACCATGGCAAACCATAGTGCCCACGGGTAAAAGGAGCCTTTCTTAAACCACCCAAATCATGGAATGTTGTCAATTAAAGAAATGTTGAACGATTTTTTAATGTGGTCATCTCCAGGTCTCAGTGTTGTCAGTCTTCTGGAATAGCCTTGGAAAAGAATAGGTTATCTTTTCAGCATTGCTTGTCATCTGTACAAGAGACCAATAAGGAAAAATTCTGCAATGTCTCTCAGCAAGGAAGCTAAAATACAGTGTCAAAAGTTTCAGCCAGAACTAGTCAGGTCTAGATGCCAACAGGCACTTTTACTCTGTATGTTTTAAACGCTCCCCACGTTTCTTTGCCAGAATTTTTTTTTTTTTAAGGACTATGTTCAACTTTTCAAGAAAAGTTATGGTATGTGTGCCTTTTGTGGAAGCAATGGAAGAGGAGAGGTCGAAGAGAAGGGCCAGGGTAGTAGAAGAAGGGGACAGAATTAAGCTCCCAGGAAGGAAGCCTACTGCTTCTCAAGTTACCATTTGTAAACCCTTTACCCGGTTCTGTTTGGCCTATTGTCCTGGGTAAATCATCCATTGAAAATCAAGCTCTTCAGCTCATTATATATTCTTCATTTGAGGTGACCAGAACTATTTCCTGAAACCTGGTTTGGGTGCTAATTACCTGCTCAAACACCTTGTGAATACCTCCGTGGATTTGTCATAGGAAAATTTCACTTTTTTTATTTTTCTTAAATTGAGCACACTTATTGCAAGTTCCCCTTTTAACTTCCCAGGCGTGACAATAAAGGCCGTCTAAGTAGACGAGCCTTCTGCTGCTCTGGTTACCGGGATGTGACGCTCACTCCTCCTCAGCTACCCCAAGGCATAGCTTGCAGCTCTGGCTCATTTGTAGAGAAATATTTACCAAAGTCAGCCACATATTTCTATACAGAGAAGTAAGCTGCCTTTTCTTCCGGGGCCTCTCTCCCTCTGCAGTGAGGCAAGAGTCCCCCCCACCTTTTTTTTTTTTTACAAATACCCGAAGCAACTTGTACAAAAGAGAATTGCACTCACAGTTTTTTCCCTGCAGATTTTAAAATAACTGTCTCTGTCAGCCTTCCTCCTTTCGTAACTCTCCAATGGAAACAAAACAAAACAAAACCAAAAACCCAAACTTGCAGCATATGCCTGGCCATAGTGACAGGAGGGTATTTCTATCAATTTTGAAACTGGAAAAAAAAAATTTTTTTTGAACTGGGGAAAAATGTTTATTCACTTATGTATCTGTAATTGACTCCATACAAAATTCGTGTTGCCTTGTCTTTCCTCCCCACATCTACATAAACCTAAGTCCCAGAGCCTAAATGCAGGTGTCATCTTTAAGAAAAATAATCAAATAAAGCCAGAAAAACACGGAACAAAACCGCTCCAATAGAACCAACAGAAGTCAATATTTTAAATACACAGTATTTTCAATCTGTGATCCCTGGAAAAGAACGAGAAGGCTAGAAATGCATCGATTTCAATCTATGTCTGTTGCGTCCTGACTGGGCAAGATTTTTCCCCCCCTTTCCTTAAGAAAACCGAAGGTGAAGACTGTCTCTATGTGGCACTGTGGTATAAGTGACCGCTGTTGTGGAGGAGAAAAGCCCATGAAGCTTAAAAATTTTGCAAAGAGAAAACAATCCTCCTGCAGACCACAATAAATAAAATAACAGCAGTGGGGTGATTTGCAACCATGTAACGGGGCTTTTGTCTGGGTCTATTTCTCTGTGCCTTGAGGGTTTCTGTGTTCCTTCTCGGCAGGATCTCAGTGTTTCGCCCCTCCATTACAAAGGCCCAGGGCTTGAGCCCCTCCTCCAGCTGTTCACCCCCAATCTTGCCCATGCTGAGGCTTACTTACAGCAGACTGAAGAGTTTCAGTGGGGTGCAGGGCACTGCAATTTAGGATTTCTGCAGTACAGGGTGAATTTTCAAGAGTGCATCAGAGAGGGGAGCCAGACTTAAAAATAGCCTTTACTCATCCTATTAACCATTTCGCTGCTGAACGGGTTTCTAAGGCAGGGCCAGCAGGCTCCCCAGCCCGCCCCCCACCCCGCAAACACACGAATTGCTACGGCTGCTTCTGACAGTTTGTATGAAGGCAAAACCTCACTGTGTCTTGGAAAACAGGTGAATGCATCTTGTGACCCATCACAGAAAGGACTGCGAAAATTTTCTGTATTCTCCCATATGCCGAGTTTGAGGGTAGGAAAGAAGGGAAGGGTCTGAAGTCAAGGGAGAGGGGAGTGAAAGTAGGAAAAGAGAAATCCTGGTGAACAGAGGAGTGAGGGAGCCCCCTTGTTCTGGTTTGTATCGATCTTCTTTAAGCATGGGGAGAGCTGATGAGTCTGTGATTATTTTAATGACCATGAAACCTATGCATTCAAAGAAATAAATGAAGCTATGTAATCACCTTCTAAGTAATATCAAAGAACCAGAAAAGGGTTAGGGGGAGGGGCGTCATTGTAGAACAGTATTTACATCATACAAGGCACCACAGGGGAAGGTAAACGACGGGTGAAGTTTCTGTAGAGGGAGAGGAGCCTAAAATTCAATACTTTATGGCCCTGGCCCATCCAAGGCAAGGAAAGATAAGGCGTGGAAGCAATAATTGTGTCTATTTTGGTATTTTTTTGGCAAGGGAAATGCTGATGTTCGAGCTTTGTGAGTAGTTTATAAAGCAAGAAAAACTTTGGAAGTGCAACAATACGGAAGATACAGACGATGGACAAATAGAATCAGAGGTTGTTGACCAAGTGAGGGTTATTGCGACAATATGCTTTAAATTGAGAATAACAATGAAGACACACTAGGTTCAGTCCAAAGACAAACAACTGGAAATAAAATGACATTGGAACATAACATTACAGAATTAGGTGGCTGCCTATGTCTAAGGGCAGGTACTGAGAAAAGCAGGAGACACGGACGCTGTCTTGGAAACCAGCAAGAGAGAGGCCACATACTGACAACGATGCCCAGCAACCTGATGTTGTCGAATAGGAGTAGGAGTCGTAGGTATCTGATTCCACCGTTATTTGTGATTTTAACGAAGTTCTACATTTAACAAGTCAGTGCAGACAAAAGGAAGAGTCCCAGCTCTGGTAGCTGACAGACCTGGTTTCCAATCCTACTTCTTCCACTTGTTAGTTCTCTAAGTCTGGAAAGATTATGTCATGGCTGTAGGCCTCAGTCTTGTTATCCGCAAAATGGGGTTATCATCACCTGCCTCCCCTGGCCGCTGTGAGGATTAATTAAGATAATAAATGGAAAGCACCTGGTTGTACTTGAGCGGGTGCCCAGTCATTACAGCTGTTATAATTCATCCCATTACTCTAAATAGGTAACAGAAATTCTCAAGAAAATTATAAACCCCAGGAAAAGATAACTTAATTAAGAAAAAATACCCTATGCCCTTCAACCCGGGAGTTTTCTGGTCATGAATTCATCATTAATCAAATGCCTACAAACGGGGTTGCCGGATAAAACAGGACTCACAGTTAAATCTGATTATCAGAGGAACAACAAGTATTTTTTAGTATAAGTATGTCCCATGCAATATCATACTGAAAAATTGGCTGTCGTTTCTCTAAAATTTAAACAGAAATTTTAAAAATGAAATAACTGATGGGTCCTCAGTTTGGTTTGGCTTTTTTGTTGTTGTTGTTGTTGTTGTTGCCAAATTTGGCAACCTATCTGCAAACAGCAAAAAACCCTGAGTATGTTTAATTCCTGCTTCCTTCAGCCCCGGTTCCTCCGGAGGTAAGAGGAAAGGAATCCTGATTTCAGCGAGTGTTGTAAAAAACTTAATAAATGAAATGAATGTTAGTAAAAGGTTTCAAATACCCAGAACATCACTTGGCACTATCTGAGGGAAAGCAACCGCCAGTCTGGCATCTCCGGGTTAGGCCTCTGACTTGGGTTTCCCATCATCTGGCACCCAGGCCACCCCCCTGTTACCAGGCCCCCCCCCCCAGTTCTGACCCAGCCCTTTGCAGGCCTGGAACAGTTTTGTTTTGTTTTGCCTTTCCTCCTTCCCCAGTGCAGGGTTCCATGGAAACTGCAGCACGCTCACGACCTGGGGCGCTGACGCTATAGACACCCAAAGGGACCTTCCTTGCCAGAAGGGGTGGCTCTTGGAGGCGAGGGGAGACGCATGTCTGGGACGCGTTTAGGTCCATGGAGTAGATGTAAAGTGGCACTGAGGACGCGGATGTGACATTTTGCACGTGGTTAATGAACACTTGGTACTCCTTTGTTATTGTGGGTCCTCTATGGTGACACGGGGCAAAGGCCTATCGCAGCGTAATAAAATTCAGAAACTGACATCAGCAGTAAAGTGCATTCTCGAAGTGTGAGCTTTGAACTCTGAATTCGGTGAGCTACTACCTCTGAACGGAGACGGTTAACAAGGATTTCTGATTTAGCATCGTCAACAAAAGACACCATACTAAAGTTTGCTTTCACGCATCTTTACTTGGCTTGGTGGTAACATGATTGATAAGACACATGCTTATATATAAATTCAGGTAGGTCATTCGCTGATACAAAAAAGGAAAAAAAGGTTTCAAAAATAACTTAAAATGGGAATTTTATTTCAGCGTTTAAAAATATTAAAAAGTCGAAAAGTTGCGGTTCTTGCCTCTCTGAAGTTCCCTCATTCCTGACACAGAGGTGTTCTCTCACCTTTTAGACATCGAGATATATATTTAAATGCCACAGATCTCTTTAGTAATTTCTGAGTAAATTTCAAGGACTGGTTGATTTTGACAACTTTTTGTAGATATATATTCTCATCCTATCAAAGTCCCTATTCCATCTAAACTTAGAATTTAAAACAATGTAACCAGAAAAAAATTGTGAAAGCAAACAAAAAGCCAAAAGAACATGAGAACAACACATTTTCCTTTGAAGGGCAGAGAAAAATCACGGGTAATTCAGGGCAGTTGATTTCTAGAGAACTCCAGCTATCAGAATGACTTTGTTGGGAGCAGCCGCCCTGATGGTCCTGGCCATTACATGTCAATCTGTCAAACCAACAAACAAAAACACCACAGGCTTTAGCACAAATGGCATATGACAAATGCAGATGTGCCTCTGAAAAGAATCCTTTACTTTTTAAACACCTGCAAGAATTCCAAAACAACTGGCAGGCCTTCCACTGGGCTATAGCCACTCTTCTGACCCTGAGTCCCGAGTGGGAAAGAAAAAATGTGTAGAATGTACAGTATTCCGTTCCCATTTGGAAGAACGGTGGGGGGCTGATGAGGAACAAGTACAGTGTTGATATCACAATGCCATGCACCTGCTTGGGGTGTAAAAAGCAAGAGTTTATTACCAAAACTGCAGCATTTTTTCATCTTCTCATTAAGCAGTGGTGAGCAAATTCAAATGTGTTTCCCTTTTATTAGGTTAACCCATCCTGAATGGAAGGGGTCTATTGAGGTGTTTTCTTTTTTTCCCCCAACAGGTATATTGTCTTCCTTTCACAATTAAATTGCTCCCTACATTTTGGTTCAGGCTGATAAGTAATTTCTTAGAGTGTGGCAAAGTTAGTGTCTCTCAGATACTTAATTAGCCAAAAAATAAAATTCAGTTTACACGTTTACAGACCATTTTTAAATTTTAACAAAATGAGCATCCCCCAAATACCCTCCTACTTCAATGAACATTTTCACGTCAAAAAAAGTATTACCAGGGATGCCTGGGTGGCTCAGCGGTTGAGCATCTGCCTTCAGCTCAGGGTGTGATCCCGGAATCCCAGGATCGAGTCCCACATCAGGCTCTCTGCATGGAGCCTGCTTTTCCCTCTGCCTGTGTCTCTGCCTCTCTCTGTGTTTCTCATGAATAAATAAATAAAATCTTAAAAAAAAAAAAAAGTATTACCAAAGAAACATAATTCATTCTGAGGGACAGTTCCCACCAGGTGCATTTTGGCTGGTGATCTTTTGAAGTACCATCTTTATGAAGCCAGTATGATAAAACAACTGCTAACATAAATGTTTGTGAGGTTATCAGTTGGTTGAAGACAATGTCCCTTTAACCCGGCAATTTTGTTTGCCAGAGTCACTTTGATATTATTTTCATGTCTCCCTTGCTAACAATCTGTTATAATATATATACATGGTTACCAAATAGAATCCCCTGGGTTAGTAATCACACTATAAATATAGATAGGGCACTACCGTGTTATCAGAAAGAATGTCAGCGAGAGCAGGCTGCCCAGTAGCAAATTACAAAGTTTTGGCTCCCAAGAATGAGATGCGTTGTTTGCTCTTGCACACTGCAGCTGCCGCCCCCCCCCCCCTTTTTTTGGTGGTTTATTACACACAAGCTACTAATGAATGGGAGCCGCTGTTTTACAGTAC
The DNA here is from genome assembly GCF_053574225.1 of Canis aureus. Taxonomy (NCBI): domain Eukaryota; kingdom Metazoa; phylum Chordata; class Mammalia; order Carnivora; family Canidae; genus Canis; species Canis aureus. The sequence continues at coordinate 19,479,443 of NC_135641.1, read as the reverse complement.
ACCACACTTACAGGACTTATCTCTAGGCCTACCACAGATTTGACTGATCAACAGCAGGGCACCGCCATCATAATTCTTCCTAGAAACAGGAGTATAAAAAGGGGTTTGTTGGAGGTTGGCTGGGGCTGCAGAGAATCCTGCCCGCAGGGCTTGCCGATGCCATCACTAGCTGTTATGGTCTTTGGCCTAATAAGGTACAGAAACAAAGATTGTTCACTTATTCAAGAAGACTAAAGCACCAGAATGATGGAAAGTAGAGGCAGTAGGGCACACATCCAAGTGGGATTAAGGCCACAAGTGCAACTTTATAGGCCTGTCTGGGTGGCAGGAGACAGATCTGCAGCTGAAAATCCCGTTCAAACATAATTTATTATATGTCATTCATAGTTAGAGGTGGTTGTCATTAGGAGTTTAACTGCTGCACTGTGTCCAACTGATTTTGATAAGTATTTTCATAAGCTTCTCGTATGTTATCATAACTCAGAAACAGAGGCAGAGAAGGTAAACAGACTGATAAACTGACAGCGCTATCTGAGAAATACATCTGGAGAAAGCCACGGTGCCTCCCATTTTTCCCCATTCTCTGCTCTAATGTTACAGTATGTCCTCATGTTTCTAAATGTTAGCATTTCTCTCCTTGCAGTAAAATATTACAATTTACATCTCTTAGGCTTCTTCAAACTTTCAGATCAACCTCGACAAAATGAATCTACCTATTTCCTAACAAAACAAACACGTTAACCCTGTTTTATAAAGAGGAAATGTCAAGTTGGGAGAGTCCTTTGCCCCAGGCCTAATGTCATTGAATGACCTAGCAGAGAATAAAAGTCAGAAGTTAAATCTTCTAGTCTTTTCATCATACTTTCCCAGTGCAGAGAGCACAGCAAGACCAGCAACACATATATACACTATACATGAGATTAGAAAAATCTGTCCTCTATTTTCTTATATGCCAAATCTTACTGGAATTAGAAACATGGGTTTGGTTTTTTCTTTTTAAAGATTTTATTTATTTTTTCATGAGAGAGTGAGGCAGAGACACAGGCATAGGGAGAAGCAGGCTCCACGCAGGAAGCCTGATGTGGGGCTCGATCCCGGGACCCTGGGATCAAGACCTGGGCCGAAGCAGGCACTAAACCACTGAGCCACCCAGGCATCCCAGAAACATGGATTTGTTTGTTTGTTTAAGATCTTATTTTTAAGTAATCTCTACACCCAACATTGGGCTTGAATTTACAATCTTGAGATCAAGAGTCGCAGGCTCCACCTACTGAGCCAGCCAGGTGTTCCAGAAACATGGGTTATTAAGAGTATTCCCACAATGAGCCCTGAACATTTTCAAGTCACTGTACCATAGTATCTTGTTTGAATGAGAGAGGACTATACTTGGCTGAGGCTCCATTATATTATAAATGGACTGCATGTTCTAAGATCACAATAACTTAAAATCAATTTAATTAGGGGCACCTGAGTGGCTTAGTCAGTTCAGCATCAGACTCCTGACTTCAGCTCGGGTCATGATCTCAGGGTTGTGGGATCTTCTCGTTCTCCCTTACCCTTTGCCCTTGTTCCCCACCCCCATCGCGTGTCCCCCCTAAAAAAAAAGAAAGAAAGAAAGAAAGAAAAAGAAAGAAAGAAAGAAAGAAAGAAAGAAAGAAAGAAAGAAAGAAAGAAAGAAAGAAAAAAAGTGAATTTAATTGGCTTTCATATATATTTGTGTTAATGTTAATGAAGTTGGATTATCTTAGTATCATTTACAGAGTGTGATAGGTTATGGAGTTTGGGTATAGGGCGGCATGGGTATCAGTCTGAATAGAATCAGCGTGAATGGAGGTGTACCATCTGGGAAGACTAGAAGTCAAATATGGCAGTTTTTCAAATAATATTCTCCCAAATAGTCAGATAGCAAGTCATCCTCTCTACTCTACTCCCACCATAAACTTTTATTTATCCTGATTTCAAACCATTTAAACATTTAAGATTGGTGTCATAATTTTAATATTCTCTTTAGTACCAAGAAACAAACTAAATGGCCATCAACAGGAGAATGGTTAAAGATATTCTGACTCAGGAATCCCAGGTGGTCTAGTGGTTTAGCACCTGCCTTTGGCCCAGGGCATGATCCTGGAGTCGGGGGATCCAGTCCCACATCAGGCTCCCTGAGGGGAATCTGCTTCTCCCTCTGCCTGTGTCTCTGCCTCTCTCTCTCTCTATGTTTCTCATGAATAAATAAATAAAATCTTTTAAAAAAATATTCTGACCCAACCCTACTGTGGGATATTATGCAGCAGTTATGGAGTGAAACAGATAGCCACATTATAAGTCTATTCTCCTTGACATATTATGAAGTGAGAAAATGCACATAATAAAATTTCATTTCTTAAAAAACTTAGTTTATGTGTATTGATAATAGAAGAGGGATCCCTGGGTGGCGCAGCGGTTTGGCGCCTGCCTTTGGCCTAGGGCGCGATCCTGGAGACCCGGGATCGAATCCTATGTCGGGCTTCCGGTGCATGGAGCCTGCTTCTCTCTCTGCCTGTGTCTCTGCCTCTCTCTCTCTCTCTCTGTGTGACTATCATGAATAAATAAATAAAATCTTTAAAAAAAATAGAAGAGTAGCTAACCCTTATAAAAATCTTACTATGTACCAAGCACTGCTGGAAACAACCCACATAGAACTTCACTTAATCCTTACAGTAACCCAGTGAGGTAGGACTGCTGTCATCCCCACTTTTACAGATGAGAAAACTGAGATCAGATATGTAGTAAATTGTAGAGCTGGGACTCAAACCTTGACTGTCTAGATCCAGAGTCTATGTTCTTAACCGCTATCATCAATCACTCAGTTGATCAATCCCTATCATGTAGCTAGCTACCATCTGTCTGCCTATCTCTCCATACATACATTCACATATACATCTTTCTATCTGAGATCTAGAAGGATACATGCTTCCAGAGAAGTGACAATGGACACTTTTACTTACTCTACACACCACTTTCACTTCTGCTTCTATAAATTTTTATATTGTTTGCAGTTCCATAGTCAAGTTCAGAATGATGGTGCTGGGGATATCTGATATACAGCTATGGTAAATATAAAGGAAAAGTTTTGCAAACAAGTGGTCCTTAAGTGGGTCCTGAAATGTCAATAATTTGCTTTAGGCTTTAGGCGGAGCCTTAAATATGAATATTGTTTGTATCTTTGAGGGCAGGAGATATAACACCTTCTTTTAATTTTAACACCTTTTTCTTTCAACAGCACCTACGTAGAGCCTTGTTCTTTATGAGCACTCAAAAGCTTTATGTACCGACTGAATGGAGACTGTAAGTGAAAGACTTCTGTTAGGATGGGGCTAGAGTTTGAGGCTACATAGAAGAGCAAAGTCAAATTGAAATTAAATATACGGTTCTGGACAATTAACCACTGCTTTATCCAGCTTGATTAATCAGCCACAGATAAGAACAAGTGTTTCTTTTGCCCTTGAAAACCCTTGCATCCATCCATATTATTTGCCTCGTATTTCATTCTAATTTGATATTCTACACTTTTCAACCCATTTCCCCTGTAAAATATTCCTTGGGCCTGATTTCAAAGCTTTCCGTCCAGGTTTAGTCTCCACTTCACTTGAGGTTTCTTATCAGGAAGATTAACCCTTAACAACGTTCTACTCCTAGACTCTTGCATGTTGCATCACCAAAAACATTTGTATTAGTTTGCTATTTTGATTCCTATAGGATTCTGATGTTTCTAGAATGTGTGCAGTGTGCCTTTATTCTCTGCTTCTTTGCCTTTTAGTATTTTTTTATTGAAGATTCTAAGGTTGTTCATACAATTGCTGATACCTCCTGATTGCAAGATATCTCTGCAGGCTTTTAAACATATTTAAATATATTTCTAAACTTTCATTCACTTGCATAAGCATGAATGTACGGCTTCTGAATGCAGAATTTTAAAAATGATTTTTTTTTCTTCTCTTAAACTGAAGAGTCATTCATTTAAAAATACATTTTAAGAAGCAGTGTTTATTTGTAACTCTATAATGGAACTCTGGGAGTGAGTGGCATGTAAGAAGTGACCCACAAAATATCTTTGAAAAATGATAATTGATTTTCCACCAGAGTCTTCATTTTAATATTTGATGTTATTTTGCAAATATAAGAAATAGATATCCAGATGAAGATACACCCAGATCCAAGAATAATTTAGTGTGAGAAGCACTAGAATTCTCATACTTATTCTTCTTCACTGAATTTTAACTCTCTTTAAAAGAAGTGGTGTTATAACTGGTACACATTGTCATGGCACTTATGAGGACATTATTTCCTAGGTGAATAAAGCTATACATCAGCCTATTAAAATGGATAATATTCAGCTTCATTGTATTTTATTTAATTTTTATTTTTTTAAATTTTATTTTAAATTTTATTTTTATTTTCCTTAGCAGGGAGCCTGATGTGGGGCTCAATCTCAGGACCCTGGGATCATGTCCTGAGCTGAAGGCAGATGTTTAACTGACTGAGCCACCCAGGTGCCCTCAGCCTCATTTTATGTTATTCTAGAACCTTTATTTAAATTCATTAAATAATTTTCTATGGCACCCTGTTACGATCTCACTTCTCTACCTTTCCCCTGTACCTGGAACAAGGCCCCATATCCTTCTACCACAGTCCTACCCATTCTTCAATCCTCATTTTCTTCAAAAAATTTCTCCAGGTCTCTGTGACTATCATAAATAAATAAAAATTAAAAAAAAAAAAAAGGTGGGGGGATCCCTGGGTGGCGCAGCGGTTTGGCGCCTGCCTTTGGCCCAGGGCACGATCCTGGAGACCCGGGATCAAATCCCACATCGGGCTCCCGGTGCATGGAACCTGCTTCTTCCTCTGCCTATGTCTCTGCCTCTCTCTCTCTCTCTCTCTGGGACTATCATAAATAAAAATAAAAAAAAAATTTCTCCAGGGTATTCCATATTTTCTTAGCTGTTTGTTCATAGTTTTACCGTAGCTTATTCTGAAGAGAAATTTGTGCACATGCCACATTCTCTTTCCTAGATAGCTGAGCCCAAGTCTTGAGCTTTCTTTGTACTTTCTGGTTCCAATCCCTACTTCTTTTTTTATTTTCCTAAGAGTTTACTTTTGGGACATCTGGGTGGCTCATCCAGTTGGGTAGCCAACTCTGAATTTTGGCTCTGGTCATGATCTCAGTGTTCTGGAAATCCGTGCTCAGCAGGGAGTCTGCTTGAGGATTCTCTTTCTGTCTCTTCCCCTGCTGGTGTGCTCTCTCTCTATCTCTTTCTAATCAATAGGTAAATCTTAAAAAAAAAAAAAAAAAGTTTCTTTTTAAGTACTCCCTACACCCAACATGGAGCTCAAACTTACAACTCAAAGATCAAGAGTCAAATGCTCCACCCACTGAGTCAGTCAGGCAGCCTACCAATCCCTACTTCTTCCCAAGACCAAGTAGAATATTCTATGATGGCAAGGATTTAGTCTTTTCATCTTTGAATACCTTGGAGGGATACCTCATACCTATCATAGAGGTAGGCAGTTATGCTTATTCAATGGGTAGTAGGCACCTAACAATACTCAATGCAAGGAGGAAAAGTCTTGGTTCTCTAGTAAATGAAGGCTCATATTTGTGAATTGTAGCACTCAAATAAATAAGATCTATTTATAATACTGAGAGATAGAGACAAATCTGATATTATAGAAACTAATACTCAAACAGTTGACTGAATTATTCACTATACATTTGATTTTTTTACTACACGGATATTTACTTTTGCTTTCCTAAGAATATAGAACTTTTTTATGCCTGGTTGCCTTACTTAAAAAGGTCACTAGAAAAAAAAATTTTGTACCATTTAAAGTAACATCTTTTTTTGCCAAAATTATATTACTCTGTTCAGACCAATAGCTCCAGGGGAGGGGTAGAGATGGAGAAAGAAAGAAGGAAAGAAAGAGGAAGGGAGGAAGGAAGGAAGGAAACACACCTTTGCTACCAGTCTCTTGGGCAGAGATAACTTAAAAGAAAAATGAGGAATCTCTAATCTTTATTTATGCTTTCCAATGTTTTCCATGGTGCTTCTATGTACTTACATGTAAATATGACAAAATTTCTTTTCAGATTTCTAAAATAAGTCTTCTCCTCTTTCATCTTCTTCTGCCACATAAGAAGTTTACCTGAAAATTACCTGATAGCTTAAATGACTTAGAAAGACTATAAAGACAGCACAAGAGGAAAATTGCCATAATCTATAAATTAAAAGTTGATCCCTCAGGATTGAATTTTGGTTGTCATGGAATTGTTGATTTTATACTTTAGGGTTCTCTGACTTCTTATAAGTTGAACTGAAGCAAATGTTTTCCTGTGCATATCAGTTTGGAATCAGATTGCATTAGCTAAGCCCCTTAAGGCCCAAGCTGCTCTACATTTTAAAACAAAACAGGCATTAAGGAGGGCACAAGATGAGATGGGCACTGGGAGTTATACTATATGTTGGCAAATTGAATTTAACTTAAAAATAAAAAAAAAAAAATGAAACAAAACTACCTAAAAACTGAAGAGTAACATAACAAAGGGGGAAGAAGGAAAAGAGGGAAGGAGGGAGGAGAGAGAAAAGAAAATAAGAGGGAGAGGAGGAAGGGAGGAAGGAAGGAAGGAGAAGTAAAGGATGGTGAGAGGAGGGAAACCTGTTTTGGACAGTGGTAGATGTTAAAGACACACATGAACAAAATAAATGAAATTGGTAATACAATAAGAAACTTAAAAATTGCAAAAGGCATCTAAACAAATATACTAGTGCTAATTAGTGCTAAATAGTCCTTATTTAGTCATTTCTTAACTTGCAAATTAGTAGAGAAGACAGGGGAAGTTTGAACTGGGAAGCTTGAGCATCTACTTCCAAGTCAAAACGAATAATCCTTGGTCTAAAGTCACGTTTCAATTGACAAACCTTAGCACAAGAAAGGTTATCATATATGTCATAATTGATACAAATTCACAAATGCAACATCCAACTAGAACAGTTGCTTTTCCTTTTCTGGACACTTTTTTATTTTATCTAATCCCAAAAAGCTTGACTGGATTTGTCTGGCTGCCAGCTTAATTTAAGGACAAAAACCTTAATTTAAGTATATATAAAATGACTAATTTAAGTGCATACAATTTAAGAAATAAACAAATAATTTCCATGTTAACATCCACACTGCCTTCATTATGTAATTAAAACAATGTGATTAAAAACCTAAGAAGAATCACATGGCAGTATCCTTTTGTATTTCTTGATTTCTGTTTGTTTAGATCGATTACACCAATAGCAAGTTAACTAAACATTTTATTTATTATTCCTAGAGTACTTTGCAAACTTTTTAAAAAATATGAATCGTAAAAACCAAAGAGAAACAAAAGTAGTCCTATACAACTTTGTTCTTCCAACTTGCTAAAATGTTAAAAGATAGTGGTCTATAAAAACTAGAAGGACAGGGGTTGAGGAATAAAGGAGTTAGGAAGAGATTGATAAACGGGTAGAAACTTTCAGCTATCAGATTAATATGGCCTAGGGATCTAATGGTTAACATGGTGACTATAATCGATAACACTGCAATGAATAATTGAGTTTGGTCAAGAGAGTAAAACTTACATGTTCTCACCAAAAAAAAAAAAAAAAAAAAAAAGGGCAAACATGTGCAGTGATAGATGTTTTAATTAACCAGACAGGAGGAATACTTATACAATGTTTATGTTTATCAAATATACTTTAAATGTCTTACTACTTTGTCAAATTTATCTCAATGAAACTGAAAAAAAAGGGGGGGAACCTCACTTATAGCACCCTAGAACTTAATCAGTGCCATGCTCTCAAGTACTTTATAGGCAGATCATGCTTCTAAAGGCTTATTTGTCATTATATTCTATTTTGAAACAATTTATGGTTTTCAAGTACATTTTAAAAATTCCAGGCAGTTATTAATTTATATAGGGATGCCCATTTTGGCTTTTAGAAATTAAGACTTTCATCTCTGAAAGACTATTGAAACACACATATACACACGCTTGCGCATGCGCACACACACACAAAGCAAAATCATAATTCATGACATTTACTTTTCAGGGAATAGAATTTTTCCCAGTCTGGTCTTTTAACTTCTATATTTGTGAAATAGAAAAACTTTGCTCCTTAATACAAAAAAAAAAATCTTAATTTTTAGGGAGTAGGACACAAAAAGGACTTAAATGCCAATGGCTATAGGTTAATCACTTAAAACAGAAGCTATAAAATCTGAGTTGGTAGCCCAGTTCTTCCAGCTATCAGCTGGATCACAGCATGCAAGTAACTCAGCGTACTCCTTGGCAAAATGAGATTAATGCTATTTGTTTATATCATAACAGTCTTCTAAGGATCAAACACAATTACGAACTAAGAAGTGTTCTGTAAGCTGGAGAGCATTAAACAAACTTAACAAGTTTTTAAATAATTTTGTCTAATTGAGAAATTTTGATTTATGCCAGATATTATTTCTAACAGAGAGTTTGATGTCTCAGCACAGGTAACACTTTGGAACCATATCCTTAATCAACAGTAGAGTGTCTTTCTGCTCACCTCTCTGACAGATTAACAACCTGTAAGAAAAAGGTCTACAGTTAGAGTCATGCTGTCTTAGGTGGACAGTGTAATCACTGGGACAATTCTTAATACAAAGAAAGTGGAAACATGAGTCTGAAGAGGGGAAATATCAAAGGTACTCTTTAGCAAGAGTGAAACTTTGAAATCCATCTATTTAAGATTAATCACTATTCTTTTAGTTAAGCTGTTGTCATCTCTAACTTTCCCTGAGCAGAAAATAATCTACACTTCCAACTAAGTTATTCATGGTCCAATTTGTTCTCAGAATACTATAATAGGCTTTGTGAAGATAAGTTTTATAATAGGGATTTAACATAGTGAGAAGCCAAGACACGGAGGCCTTTGAACACAAAGAGTATATATGTGTATAAACTGCTCATCCCCTCCCCCTCTGCTTGGACTCTCCCTTGTCCCCTCTCGCAAAAGGACACTCGTCCCTACTCAAAGAAAATCTAATTTTTACAAAGGACTCAGATGAAATGCCAGCTCAACAACTTCCCAGGACAATTGGTTTAGCTACCGAGGTGTTGCTTGGGAGCCATTTTCAACAGTGCTGGGGAAAGGGGAAAACAGAGGGAAGCACCCCCGGAAGGAAGAGGGGCGCTGGGAAGGGTTGTAGGAGAGAGAAACATTCAAAATCTTCCCTCTTGGCAGCTCCGTCTTGCTTGATGATCACATTTACAGACTGTGTTCACAGGCTAGGACTCTCAAAGACAACTGTACCTTCCTGGAGAAAATAAAACTTTCAGGGTGGCATCCTGGAAAGAAAAGAAGAAAAAAAAAAAAAAAAGAAGGAAAAAAAAGAATCACTGATGATTTACATGCATTGTTTTCATTTTTCAAGCTTTTGGTATCTTAAACTGTTGAAAATACATAGTTAATTTAGAGACACTTAGTTTATTGCTTTTTTTCCCCTTTTGTGCTTCAAGGGCTAACCTTCCATGTTTACAATTTTCAATCTCATTTGTATCCAAATATGTATATTGGCTATTTGTTTCACGAAGTAGCAAGGTACTTGGCCTGCAGTGCAGGTGCATCTTCATTCCTGATGGTGGTTGTTTTTATAGGGTTCATAAGTTTCCCATTTTAAACATACCAAGATGCACACACATAATTCAGTATATAAAATCCTAGAAACTCTCTATTAATGTATCTTAATAACTAGCTTCTCTTTCTGTATGTTACATCTCTGTCGTGCCTATTTTGTTGCACCTCAGGCTATGTTATTTGCATATTTGTAACAAAGTATATAAAAGGATAAAGATGCGTGGTTTATTGAGCGTTTCTATTCAAAACTTTTCATAGGTTAAAAAATCCTACAAATCACATAAAAATTCTGTAACAAATATATATGTCAAACTTTTCTTTACAAAGAAAGATCTCGTAAGTTGTTTTTTAATGTGCTTTTAATGGTTTCTAGCACTCACACCTCCTTACTTGCTTTCCAAACTGTTTATACTGTCCCCAATAACACTCAGTGGAAAGCTGTCATTCCTGGCTAAATCCTTACTTAGGGTAGATGCTATGCCTCCGTGAGACAGGGTCAGGGGGTCAAAATAGATTTTGGAGGCCACCTGGAGAGTCCAGGCCATGAACTGACTCAAAAAATTTATATCAGAGCCGGAATAGTCCACCTCCCAGGGTCAGATCTGGCCTGACACTCCAACCGCAGGCTGGGGCATGCTAGACCGAGCTCAGAGAGAGGCCAGAGTTGTTGACCCTGCCAGCTGACCTCTTCAAACTTCAGGAGAATTTTTTTGGCAGTTACCACGGTGACTGGGTACTCTAAAAGCTTATCCTTCTTACTGAAAGGAGGAAAAAAAAATTAGGAAAAAATATGTTAAAACCTACCTTGCAGAGATGCCTATCACAGCTAAAGTTTAAAAAAAAAAAATTGAGGGAGTTCTAAATTGTGTATGCCTTTCATATTAATTTCTACTGCTGTCCTAAAGAAATTGGAATTTACAGGGTCTTTCAAGCCGCAAAATTCACATTTGGAACAGATACTGGTTTTTTCTCCTTTCCAATAGCTGACAATTTGAATAATGTATTGAAATACTTTTTAAACAATGTAATTTACTTGGAATATCTAATAACTCTCTGCTTTTCTTTGAGAATAATCAGCTTTGAAGTAAGATCCATCATAAATGCTAATCTATTAGGGAAAAAGTACTGTAACTAAATAATCATTTTTGCATCAAAAATAAACTCACTATATTTTTTTCCTGAACGAAAAGCATCCATTTTTGCTTAACTTGAAATAATAAAATTAGAAAAAAGGAAGGGGGCTATTACTATTATTACATATTCTATCTTTTACCAAGTGACTTAATAAAAATAATGTGTACATGAAAAAAAACATTGCAAAAATACTCTATGTAGAACAAAAGAACACGCAAAGGAAACATTGCCATGTGTACTTTTAGAGCAACGCACGCTAAAGTTAAAAAAAACCATAGCATATTCCTCCATGTTAATATCAAATGCTAACTTGTCCTAAAGTTCCACAATAGAAAGACTTACAAATTAAAATTTAATTCCCCGAGGTAAACCTATACACATTTTAAGCCTTTACTAGTTGCTTTTTGGTGACAGATTGTAATACAAAATCATTTTTAAAGGCTCATACATGTGACTTGAAATTAGATGAGAATTGTAATAATTTAGAAATATAATATTCTTTCATCATAATAATACTTGCTTTTAAAAGTGCCTACGTACTATACAATGATTTTTTTGTAAAGCGAAATCAGTGACTTAGCGTTGCTACTGCTCTGGCCTTCCTTTAATTTTTCCATCTATCTCTTACATGACCCAGGTCCTAGAAGTCTTGAAAGGGCTTTCTCCAGCATCTGGGTGCTGTGTGTGTGTGTGTGTGTGTGTGTGTGTGAGCATGAGCACACACAAATGATGAAGCAAGGGTGAGGGGGAGAGTGGATTTGCATTTTAAAAAGCAGTGGCTATATAACAAAACAATGTCTTTGGTCTAAATATTATTTCTCATCTTGACTCTACGCCAAGAAAAAAAATGAATTATAGAAATGTAGTAACTGAACGCTCGAAAAGTGAATACTGATTCATGTCAAATTTCAGAGGTCTGCTCTAACCTAATCTTGAATGTTCATTTTGTCGTGACCTATTTTCACCATCTTGTAATCACTACAAAATTCTTAGAACATAAAGCCAAATATCTGTTAATTAATCTTGATTTTTAAGATTAATAAATAAATTTAGGATATAATTTCCTCTCTTGTCTTGTTCTCAAAACGGCCAGTAAAAGGGAAGATCAGAGATTATTCTGAGATGGTTTTGCCATGTGATCCAATTGCACTTTGCTAAAACACAGGTCTTTCAACTAGATGGTGTGGTTCTTGCCGTTGCAAAGTGGGCAACCAGGTTGGTGAGTCATTACAACTGTGGTGCCAGCTCATTCTCTATGATGAACTCAGATTGTCCTTCCCAGTCGGGAACTCTTGGCAAACTTCCTTAAAGACCCGGAGGCTGGCAAAACATGAGGAACTATCAAACAGGAAATGAGGTCCTCCTCAGGTTTTGAAAAGAGATGATAGAAGTCTTAAAATGAGGCAAGCCAGACCAGAATCTCCTAAACCACAAGCCTTATCTTGAGTGAAACATTATTTCTAAGTTGGATCTGAGAGGCAAAAGAAGTTTAAGTGTAAGACAATGGTTCATTTGTATGCAAGAAAACAATGCCAAGTCTCTTAGCTTGATTTCCTCTAGTCAAATTTAGGATCTTTTAGGAAAAAAACAGAAATCATTTGTCAATCTTCTGTATAAACTTTTACTGAAAGGACTATGATGAAATAGATATTTTATTCAGTAACTCGTAGACCTGGATCTTTTCTTAGGTTGAAAGTTCACAAACAAATTAAAGAACTACAGAATTTAGGGGTGGAGAGAGTCCTAAGAGATGACCTATTCCTTGCTTTTTACTTTCACTATGTGAAATCTGAAGCCTAGAAACATGAACTGCCTTACATACAAACTATTAGTTACATGCCTAGACTGGAACCTAGGTCCTGCCTGGCATTTCTAGCCTAGTATGTTCTCTACAAGATGCGGCCCCTTCACAAGGGAAAAGAATATTGGAAGTCCAAGCCAGTAGACATCTTCAAAGCCTTGGAGACACAGTTATCCTGAGACCATGGTATAACATGATTTTAAGACTCAACGTTGCACTCTCAGGAAATTCTACAAAGTCGGGTAGTAAAGCAAAAAAATTATATGTGCTATAGGAAGCTTCAAAGGACTTAGGAACTTTGGTCTGATGGTAACAAGGGTGTGTTGTTAGTATTATCTCTCCAGCTCATTGTGTTTATTGATCTGTTATGGCTAATAAGCATTGATTGATTTTCTTTGAATTGGTATAGAGCTCCATCCCGCCAGGTTTGTAATTAAAGACCAAGAAGCAGGGCTTTCGGTATTAGTCTACCCAGGTTCCCAGTGTATGAAAGAGTCTGTCCCCCAAATCATGGTCTATATAAGATACCATGGCTGCCAGTCAGGAAAGGACTTAGTCTCTTCTTTAACATTTCTCTAAGTTACTTCAGTTTTAACCTGTATCTATTAGGATCAGTGGACCCTGAAAATGAAATAAATAGAAGCCGATAGAAAAATGTGACATACATTGCTGAGACCCTAAACGGCCACTCTGCAGCTGCATTTAGTTGTAACATTTACCCCATCATATATTTTCAGCACAGCCCCCAAATTCTCCTGTTAACTTGTCATGGCGATTGTGAGATCGTGCTTTAATTCTGAGAATCTGGCTCAGTGCCCCAGAGGAAAAAAGAGTAAGGGATGAAAATTGAAGGGGAGGAGAACAAGTCCTAGGTATGCTGAGGAGCCAGTGGTTTCATAACAGAGAGAGCTGGTATGTAAGACGATGGTTGTATGCGATTAAGAGGTGAAGGCAACAGGGGCGTCGGGTACCTTAACTCCCACCTAGAATTTCAAAGAAATGCTATATTCTTTCCATTGATTCCAACTGGGGGCATCTTTGGTACTAATCCCATGTTAAATTTTGGGAGGAGAGGACTGAAAAAGTACTCCGCGGTCGCGTCTGAAGAATGTTTGCTTGTCAAAGCTCCCGATGAAGCTCGGCCACCACACTTCGTGCGTGTGCATCTATTGTTCTCTTTCTCGAAACACTTCAGAAAGCCTCCTCTTGACCCAGAAGCCGACTTCTCCGGCCCCGGGAGAAAGAGCTGCTAGGGGAAGCTTTTCGACAGAAGGGAACTTGCTGATACAGAAATATTTTTCCTTTTGGTATCAAGGCTGAGCTGAGGGGGGAGAAGAAAGTAAGTGAAGGATTGTAAGATAATGAGAGTGAGAACTTTCCACTTGGTTCTGAGCTCCACCCCCAGGGCCAGACTGGCTGTGCTCCAGGGACCATGTGGATGACAAAAGAGCTAGTTGCCTTCCCCAGCTTCTTAACCTGCCCTGACTGTTCCTTTGGTCCCAGTGGGCACAGCACTCCGTTCGGGACACTGCCCGCTGGTCTGCGGGGCCATCGCAGGCAACTTGACCAGGGCCCGCCTGCTCCCAGGACAAGACCACTTGAAAAAAGCCCTTCTCTTTTGGCATCTTTCATAGGCTCCCTGGGAAATTGTTAAAGACAGAAATTTTGAAATTGAATTTTAATGATTATCAGAGAAGAAGGGTGAGGCCCAGCAGCTGCTCCGGAGCAGCTGCCCCAGCTGCTCCATCTGCAGGACAAGCCAGCCCCTTGGCCACCACACCCACCAGGCCAAGAGAGGAAGAGAAAGGGAGGGGCAAGAAGGTGGAGGTTTCAACTTCAGAGTAAGGGCCCAGGCCCCAAGGTTCCAGTCATCTGCATCCACAAATACAAAAGAAATGGCAAACACAAGATAAATCCAAAATGTAACTTTGGGTCTCAGTCCCAGGTTGCTCCAGATGAATTGTAGGCCCGGAAACACACACTGCTGGGGGAGGTGAGGGGCAGATCTGTGAAGGAACTCTGGGGAGGGGCAGTTTCACCGGAGCTGGAACCAGTTTCTCCCCCTGGATCCCCATGGCCTGTGTGCTGGGAGAGACCATGGTCAGACGAACGTTCCTTTTCCTTCTTCTACCTGCCATTGCTAAATGAGAAGCAGGCCGCAGGATAATGTGCTCCCAGCACTGGCTTCCTAATCCTCAAACTCAAGTGTCTTGAGAGTGAAACTTCCCGAAAAGTTACTGCCAGCGACAAATTCGAGCTGACAAATTGTCAATAATCATGCCTCTTCAACGTGCTGGATGGCTTTCAGGCAATAAAGCAGATGCACAGAGGGCCGGGCAGGGTGCAGGCTGCTGCCCGGTGCATAATCTCCCAGGTTTGCCTCCCCCTCCAAGCAGCACTCTGCCCCCCAACAAGGGAATGTGTTGGGTGGGGGACTACAGGGCCCTACCAGCCAGCTTTAGCCCTAGCTCTCCGTCTTCCTGAGGCTCACACTGATTGCTCCCGGGGAAGCCTCTCTCCCCTTCCTCCAGTTAACCCTTCTGGGTGCGTGTGTCTGCAGTCTCTCAAGTGCCCTTGATTTACAGTCATGTTATCTGAGTTTTCTTTTGTTTGAAATGCCGGGCCTCGCAAGACCTTGGCGTGTGTTGGACATCTAGTTACTTCTGCATGCCTCTCTGTATCCTGAGACAGAGAAAATTCTTAAGAATTGATGCTCAAGGTAAATAAGAGTGATACTTGTACCTGTGGACACATTGGAAGAATGTGTGCATTTTAAATCATTTCAGAACTTAACGATTTATCTGGAAAAGAGCTTTATAAGTTCTCATCTCTGTAAACATGGCCCCCATGCAGCACACACACACACTCACAAAAGTGCCCTTTGATTTTTTTTTTTTACACTTTAGACTCTGTTCTATATGTAGAAGCAACTTCAAACACATACATTGACCCAAACACAAATTTTCTATGTAAGATATGATTTCTTGCGAGGTTTATAAATCTAGGTACCTAATCCTAAAATTTCAGATTATGAGTCACAGCCCTCCTAGGAGGTTGATTTAGCCACAAAAGTTTGAGTTCACAATATAATTCACTATTCTTTCTCCAACTTGAGTTTAAATTTCTTTTTATTAAATACAACACAGCACTTGAATTAAGAATCTTCTTGTTAACTGGGGGCTTTTCTCATTTCCCTGAACTCCATAAATGAACTGCATTGTCATATAATCGATAGGAAAAACTCAGCTGTCACAGGTACTAAGCAACCCCTTACCACAGAAATAACACGATCTGGCATGCACATTTCACACATAACACATTTCTGAGTTTGAAAAATGTGCTGTTTGGATGACATGAGACCAAAACCACTCCACAGACAGCATAAATGTTGCAGTCTCTATGAATGGCTGAGGACTGATTTGCTGAGACTCAGAAGATATTGAGGCTTCTCTCCTAGTTAAAAATCAAATGCTCCCCTTTTTTCTTCCATCAACAGGAAGTCTGAGTATTGGGATCTAGGATTCAAAGCTATTTTTAAGTTCATCTAAGTTTGTTTGCTCTTCTAGAGATTATAACAGAATTTGAAACTAAGGGGTTTTCTCCCCCAAACCAATGAGCAATTCAGATTTGGATTTTGGAGGTAGAATCTGAAATTAAATGTCCAACAATTTCAAAATCTATCCTTTGAAGTCCTGGATCCTTCCCATCAATGTGATCGGGAGTTCTGCAGTATATAAATCCTTCGGCTCAAAAGTAACTGAATGGCATCTGATTACAAGTAGCAGAAACCCATAAATCTCTGGCAAGATGTTCTCTGCCTCAGTGTCACTCACTGTCTTTTGCTGCCCTCTCAGCCTTCTCTACAATCTGCCACCTACAAATGCCGCCATGTCATATGAGAGCGTGAAGAAGATACAATCTTTCCTTATCTGTATCCTCTCCTTTAACTATGATCTACTACCCTGGACTTTTAGCTCAATGACTTGTTTCACCTTGGGCATTTTTTTTTTTTTTTAAGTGGTACTGGGCAGCTCTACTGCAGAATCTATCCCACTTGGTAGATTAGATTATGTGATAAACATGTTAATTTATCTCAGGAAGAACCTTGCTAGGAAACCTCATGAACTGGGCATACTACAAATCACTTACACACTAAAGGTGAAAGGTAAGCTGACTCATGAATTTGCTCTGTCAGCAAGCTGATGTAGTAAATATTAGGTACCCTTAGCCTACCTGGACCCATCTATATGCAAAGAAAAGTACTTGGGATCAAACAGGAACAAGCTAGGTAAGACAAATTCAGTTTATCGTGTCAAAGCACTGATACGTAAAACTTCTCTTTTCTAAAACTAAAGCTGTTGATGCTTGCATTTCCCACATCTACCATCCCTAAGATCTTTGGGATAAACTAAGAAACACCACTTCTAATTAGTTCATTTGTCATCAGAGAACCACTGCATCAAGCCAGGTATTTTGCTCCTATTCAACTCTAGAAGAAAACGGGACAACATGTGCTGTTATAAAAAGCTCAGCATTCAGTGCCAACATTTCAAATTGGCCTCATTTTACAAGATCTCAGAAAGCCCCCAACTCATTCAGACTATGTCTTGGCAACCTTGCTCTATCCCCAAACAGGACTGTAACACAGTAGAGTTTATCCATTATCATAGTTCACAGGCTTCTCCATAGCTGCAAGTTGACATTTGGAACTTGTGTCACGCAGAAAGGGTGAAAACCCATCTGAGGAACTGAGTCGCTCATTTCCAAGTAAATGTCATGGGTGGGTGCGAGGAGGAGCTATCAGAAGACAGGGAAGGGAAGAAACAGGCACGGGATACCCAGGCTGTGAGTTCCTTAGCTGATGTTCATCAAAGCCAGGTAACTGATGCAAAAAGTTCTCTTCTGGGATGCTTGAGTGTGTGAATTTACCTTATTACAATTACAGAAAATAACTGATCCCATCCCAGCCCTATACACTAAAGAGTCTTACTATTATTATTATTTTTTTTTTAGAAAAAGGCATATTAATCTATCTTGTCCTTGATTCCCAATACATAAACCACATGAAGTCAATATGACATTTGCCTCAATTCTTAATTACACAGTGCAGAGATAAGAAACACTGGATACGGGAACAGTACCGGACAACCCCAGCATATACGGCTCTAACATTCTAAGTTGTTCATTTCTGTCTATACTTGCATACCCCTCTCCCCTGGCTTCAAGACACACACAGGAAATATTTTTTCCCTTATCCTCTGCAATCTAAAGAGTACACAAACCGTGAGCTGGAGGTAACTGCTTCTTTGCAGCACTATTTATGAAACACTTATCTTTTTTTTTTTCTCCCTAGGCATCCACCCCAAGGGGCTGAGCAGTGCCCTATGCTGCTGCTCAACTAGGTCTGAGAGCAGGCCGGGGGTGGGGGTGGGGGGGTGGGGGGGATTGCAAGAGCATCTTTACCACTGCAGCGCTCTTAGCGCCAGCACCTGCTTTCTCACCAGTTCACCAAGCTCCCTCTCGGCTTCATTTCACAAACATTCTGGGTCTCCATTTATCTGTTAAAATGGCCCAGGGTGTTTGCCAGGAGTATTGTGCCACCATCGCTGGCACATTTTGTCTGTCATTACACAAAGCATTCTAAAAAGCTATTTCCAACCCTGAAAATATACTCTTACTACAGAAGTCATTACATTAGCATAACAAGCACAAAGTTCCAAGATGGTAATTTGGTTATAGATCTGAAATCCTTCCTGTTCCATCAGATAGATGTCGAGGTATGATGTCGCCCTGCTGCAACTACCGTCTGGGTCAGTGGAACCCCACCCCTAAGGAAGTTCTGCTGGGGTGAACAGTTTGTCCTTGGGAACAGAGTAGGGTGAAAGTTTCAAGTTTCACCAGCCCAAGTCGGGGGACATTTCTTAAAGCATCTCAGGATGCTTCTCTTTAGTTTTTCCTTCCTCTTTCTGTACCCTTTTTTGATACAGAAAATAAGTCTTAAATGATTCTTCCACAGGTGTCTTGTTGGACACAGACAAGTATCAGGATTTCACTTGTAGGCAATACAAACACTTTTTGGTTCTTTGGTTGGGGGCGGGGTTTGGGAAATTCGACCTCAGTCGGCCTGGCCGGTCCGGTCGTGGGGGTACAGATTAGCTGCCACTCTGCTGAGGCCCGGATGGTGGTGGTGGTGGTGGTAGGGGTCAGCAGGGTTGAGATGTATTCAAATGTTAATTTACACCTGAAAAGACTGGCAGTCGCCCACGCGGGGGGTGACTGGAGTTTCTCAGGAATCCTGGCCATGAGTGCTTCCTTGGGAAAGATGAAAGTTGAAATGGATGGAGCAGAAAAGCAACGGAAAAGTTATGGGAGCAGCAAGAAGGGAGGGAGCAGGGACAGCCTCGATGAGTTAAAAGAAGTTTATGTGGCCACCAGTTGTAAAGCTATTTTCAACGTTCCCTTTCCCGGGTAGTGCTAAGGTACAATTTCCTCTTTCCTACATATTTGGAGATTATCTATCGAATCCAAAACTATTTATGTGGGAGTATGAATGAGGGATTAGCCTTATTTTTCTTTTTGTGCCATTGGGATGGGTTTCCTTCTTTTGCATGGTCTTTCTGTTTCGACAACTGCTACGCACCTTGCTTAGTGGACTCCCAAGGTACCTCAAGGAGTAACTAAGAAAGGAAAACCTTCTACATTCCAACACTGCCTCTAACCTCAAACATAGCAAAGGGTTCATTCAAGACCCCAGGACCACACTGAGGCATTAATTAGGCTGATGAAATCCATCGAAATGTATGAATTCAGCATAATCAAGTTTCTACCGCAGACTATCGTTAAGGAATACGTGAGCAGCTGGGAGAATAGAAAGTACTGTTAGAGTTAAGTCATGCATGTAATTGAGTATATTTAACATAACCATTTTAATGATCAGTGATTAAAAGTGCATCTTACTTAAATGGTATATCCTCTGCAATTTGTTCATATCAACTCGATAATATTCTCAAAAGGAAAAAGTAGGGATACAAATTTCTAAACAAGATCTTTTTTGAGTTTGGGGGGGAAAAGCAGAAAAGTGAACTGAAGGGGGGGGGAGCAGCTTTTGCGTGCAAACAGCTCCACCAGTGTGATAGAAATTAATCACTGTTTTAGGCATCTCTGTGCTCCGTTCAAAGTATTAGGAATATATAACAAGTGATTTTCTGTCATCCCTCGAAAAGATTGTATTTCACTGAAGATGCTTTCTTAGTCCGACAAGATTATTTTTTAAAATCTCAAATCCTGCTGATTTGAAGAGCTTTTCTTAGGAACCTGGGAAGTTTACACCTTTCCGATTCTTCTTCTAACCTGTAGGGTTGGCTTACCTTAGTGGAACTTGCCTTTGTGAAGACAGCATTGGGAAGAGAGATAGCCTCACAAGAAAAGAGATGCCTCCGGACGTGGCAGTCTAGGGCCACAAACAGAAGCCCCCACAGGGAAATTAGCTGTTCGGATCGGCTAGGGGCCTGAACCAAGAGCCCACGCGTTTACAGGCAGACTCGGCTGTGCTCTATTCACTTGGACCTGGCCAGATAAATGAAGTCATTGTGGAGCCCTGCACAAGCCAGCCCAACTCTTTTTGTTGTAGTTTCTCAGCTTTTGTGCTCAAAACACGCAAATCACCGATTATCCAGGAAAGAAGAGGTGGATCTAGATCTACAGGTAGAAGTGTGTAATCCCACAGTATCTTACACATCTATGCAGGCATTATCAAAGTGAGGGTTTAGGAGAAGGATGCAGTTGGCCCAGTTCCCAAAAGTTGCCACACAGGGCTCTTTTTATCTCCTTTCACCCCTGCCCCCATCCTATAGAGAGACCAATCTATTCTCCCACTCAAAATAGGGTTTGAAGAATGGCACATCTTGAATGTCTGGGAGTTGCACCGTAACTTTTACCAACGTAAGAGGGAGAAAGGAAGGCGCAACCACATCAAAGTGTATTGGAACATACTATCTGCCCGCTGCCAACAAAACAAACATATTTTAAGGGGAAATTCATTTTGAACCCTTCCTTTCACCCAGAAGCATGTCTTCCTTGGCTTGGGGGGACAGCTCTTGGGAAATCAGGTCTCTCAAGGAGCTCTCCCGCACCCAATGTATAGTCTATAAATATAGGGGAATAGCCGTGCCAGAGGTAGTCAGTGCAAGAGAATCTGGAGTCTTGAAAGCATCTTTTTCTTCTGGCTATGGTGGCACTTAAATGATAATGCGGGCAATGGAGCTAGGAGATTTATATCTTTTGGAAAGTAGGGCGAGCCAGATGGTAATAGCGTCATTAACACACAAACTTGGGATGTGCAAGTGAAGCTTGAAATTGGGAAAGAGATCGGGAGAACAAAGGGGGCTGCTGTTGAAAGGCTACCCCTCTTCTGCCGGCCAAAGCTAAGAGCTTCTTGGTACTGGGGTCTGCTCCTGCCCAGAGCTGGATAATAAACGACAGCTTTCCCCCTCCCCTGTTGTGACTTAGAAAACACCGAGAAAACTTTTGCAATAGGCAAATGTGGCACTTATTTATATGTAACCCTTTGTAGTCTGAAGTGGCAGGAACGGGTCTTTAATTCAACTGCACTCCCACCCTCCACCCCCTACCCTAGTTTGATAAGCTCTTGCAATTGTTGACATTTATTTTATGAAATCAAAGTGCCGCTTGTTGCACGTTTCAGACAAAAGTTCCTTTTCCTCCCCTTATGTAAGCATTCTAAGTAAACATTAAAGGCTGAACAGCACCACCTTTTTCATTTTGGTGATGGGGGTTTGGTGCGAAGGTGTTACAGGGGGGTTAAACTCTGGAGTTTTCCTTTGGAAAGTCTTAATGATTAAGTTAAACTCCCACTTGTCCGAACAAATGCAACTCACAGAGAACAGAGAAGGCATTAAGACAAGATATTAAGACAAGATTAACAATGGCATTAATAGTAATAATGTATGTTTATAATAAACACCCACACAAAACATTTATAAACAGGCAGGGCAGTCTGGAACTAAAGAATACAAATTTAATATCTTCGTTCTCCTTTTTATTAACCCAAAGGACATATGCGTACATAGCATGCGTATATATGGTACACATATGGCTTCTGGGAAGACAGCAAAAAGTAACGGTCATTAAGTACTGAATGGCTTGAGTGATGCCTGCTAGCGACTAAAAGTTGACGATGTATGTCTAAACTAAAATCGAACGTTTTTCTTTTTCTTCTTAAAAAAAAAAAAAATACTAGAGCTCTTTAAAAGCCCGAAGGACTTACCCTCAAGGCATTATTCAGAGAAAAACTGAGACTGGCCGTTCGTCACAGGCAATTGTAAAGGGTTTCAAAGGGCCGATCAAACGATCGCCAGAGTAATCTACATTCAAGTCCGGATGGCGGTGTTACGGCACACACCTGCGGGGTGTTTGCTGTCCGTGCCCCTCGCCGAGCTACAAATCATCATTAAAGCGAGCTGCTTAAGCTTCTTCCCAGCTTCTAGACAAGAGTTACTTGGGACAGTTCACTTTGATATTGCTGCAGCTCGCAATTGACAAGCAAGCTATTTTGGAGCTCAAGCCCGAGCCCACACCCCAGTGAGCGCGGCAAAGGCAGGAGGGAGGCGAGGTGGGGATGGGGGAGGTGAGCAATTCTAAAAGTCCGTTTCTCCAATTTCCTGAGCAGATATCACCACAAGAATGTATAGGAATCCA
The DNA here is from genome assembly GCF_053574225.1 of Canis aureus. NCBI lineage: Eukaryota > Metazoa > Chordata > Mammalia > Carnivora > Canidae > Canis > Canis aureus. The sequence goes on along the minus strand of NC_135641.1, from coordinate 19,457,120 downwards.
GGTTAGACGCAGCTGAAACCCGCCTCGAGTTTCCTGCTCAGGGCTGGTCCAAAACTTCTTTTCCTGTCTTGCCACAACTTTTAGCCGACCCAGGCTCCAGTCCCCATCTCAGGACCTCAGTGTCTCTCCTCTCTCTTACACACACACACACACACACACACACACACACACACACACGGGGGGGGGGGGCAGCACACTCCCATCGAGTGCAGGATCCCGTTTTTCTCGACCAGGACCGGGATCTAGTCTGGAACTTTCACTTTTGGTTCGTTCGTTGGGGATTCTATTCCCCCTTTCAATGCCGACCGGCCCTCTCTGCCCTAACTTTGAGGGACACAGAGAGAAAACAACAACAACAACAGCAACAACAAACTGGAGTTGGGTAGAAAGAAAGGGACGTAGGGGTCGGGCAGCTGGAGGCGGGGGGGTGGGACGGGAGGAAAGTGGGTTTCCGTCTGCTGCCTGCCTGGGTGTCTGCAAGCCCTCGGCACTCCCGGGTGCTCCCCATTCGGGGGGCGGGGACGGGGGATAACCGGCTGCCGGGGATGCCAAGATCAACACTCGGAGTGAATGTATCAATAGACCAATTTTCTGCTCCCACCGCGAGCTTTTTCATTTCAGCCCAGAGCAGAGGCGTCTGCGTTGCGCAAGACGCAACAGCACGGTAGCGTCCGGAAAAAGAGGGCGCTAGATGCGGGAGGCGCGAATATGGAAATTAACTCATTAGGAAGGGGTGTGGTTACCGCGGAGCCCCCTCCTCCATCCCTTCCTTTCTCCCTTGCTGCCACCGTCCCAGCTTGCTAAATATGAGATTACAAACAAACAAATAAAGCAGAAGCTGACTACGCAGAGCCCCAGATGAAACACGCTCCAGATAATTCGCTTCTCTCCGCGCTGCGGCCAGACCTGCGGCGCCGCGCGGGCCCCTAACGCCCGCCGGTGGCTTCCGCGTCCCCGCGTCGCCAGCCCCGGCGCCCGCGCCCCTGCCAGCCAGGGCCAGCCGCGGCGTTTCGAAGGCGCAGCACGTGGCCCTGACGCCCCGTTTGGGAAACGTTTTTTAAAACATCAGACAAACGCCTCCATCAATTTGGTACCCCTCTGAGGGCCTCTGCCTATCCCAGAGGTCCTCTTCTAGAACGTGCCTGGAGGGGAGGATGGTGGTGTTCTCTTTGGGTGCGAAAGCCCCAAACCATAAAGTGACGTCCCAGAGTGCCTGGCAGGGAGCTTTGCCCGCGGCGCTGCGCCTCGAGTGCGGGGAAAGAGGGGGCGCTGAGCAGACCGGCGGGAGCCAAGGGGCGAGCACCCGCGTCCATCTGAGCGTTAGGGACCCGGGTTGAGGTATCATTAACCAGACCCCAGGTGCCCAGGAGGGAGAGCGAGGGGGTTAGAAGACCTAGGATGGGTAATTTTGTGTCCGGATAAGATGTTTGGATGGGGGGGGGGGGGTGCATAAGAAAGAAACAAGATGCAAAACCTCTCACATCCCCCTCCCGGCCACCCTGCCTCCAAGTCCTCAAAGCTGGTCCCAGTGGAGGGCTGGAGGGAGGAAAATTGTACTTGTATGGTTTTCCTTCCTGCGTGGCCCGCCTCCCCGGCCCCGCTCCCGGCCCAGCGCTCGCTCAGCTGCGGGCTCCTTGGGGGAAGGCCGCCCAGTGCCCTGGTCTCCCGCTGCCTGCAGGCCACCGAGCCTCAAAGCGCGCATTGTCCCGCGGGGGCGGGGAGGCCGGCGGGCCCCTGGAGAAGAATAACACTGCGCCCAACTCCGGTGGGGGAAACTTTCCTAATGCACTCCTGGTGGTAAAATACACTTTTAACGGGGCGGGGGTGGGGGGCTGGGGGGAGAAGTTTTTGAAAATCCACTGCCTTCCCTCAATTCTTCGACTCTAACCCCTTGTCACTTTTTAGGTTCTCAGAAAGGGGGAGAGTGAACCGGGAAGAACTTGGAAGGTGGCCGAAAATGTTGGACATGGCTCTAGAAGCGTCCATGTGACCGTTTTAAAATGCGGGTGGGAAGAGGGAAGGGGGATGTCTCCACCCAGGTCTGGGCCGAGGGACAGCTGCGCGGGGCGCGGGGGCCGAGGGGCCCCGAGGGCGCGTGTGCAGGCGAAGCATTTCGCACCTCCTGTTTATCTTAGAAGCGAGGCGGGGACGGGGGAGGGGGGGGGGAATTGTTCTGCCTCCCGACAGGCAGTGGAAGTTGAATAAAATGGAGAGGCGGGCAAACGCAAAAACAAAACCTGCTGCAGACTCGGAGTCTCTCTCCTTGACCCGAATTCCAAATGGTGGTGGTGGGGTGGGGGTGGGGGGTTTCTCCCGTTGCAAAAGACTCCGAAGTCTTAAGACCCCAGAGACAGCGGTCCTCCAGCGACGGCAGAAGCTGTGATAGAGAACCGTTAGAATTGAGGCTTTGGGGGGCAAATGTGATTAATCTTTCATTTGAGCAGCGGGGACCCATTCCTTCCAAGCGTTGCCGGTCTGCGAGTGAGGGGGTCTGTAGGTTTCGTCTGCCCTTCCCTTCCGGGCATTTGCAAAATAATGGCTCGTGTCCCTTTGCAAAAACTCTCCCTGAAACAAATATATTCCAAGACACTGCATTGGTGAATCCGTTAAAAAAAAAAAATCGAATCAAAACAAAATAAGATTCTTTAAATAAATAAATAAATAAATAAATAAAAAAGAAAGCCCCAGGCAGGTACTCTATATGTCCAACAACCAAAGTGACCGAAGGGGAGCATTAGTGGTTGTGGCTCTTTGGGAGTTGCGCTAATTTGGTGTGTGGACTCAATGCCTTAATGCTAAATCGGCAATATAAAGGGCTGAAGAGCAAGCCCGATAAAAAGCTCTAATTGCTACTGGAAGATTTAGGTGGTTGCTAGGATCTGAGGACCACCATCACCACAAAAAACCTCCAATAGAGTGTTTGGGCTGTGTGTATGGGGGGTGGGGGGTAGAGTTTCTACGGCGAATAGTGCCTACATCTGCTGGAACTTCCATATCTAAGCTGTTCATTTACGGGAGCCAACTTATGAAATCTCCACAATTAGATCTTCATTGTTCTTCCTCCACAACACTGTCTAGAAAGAAAAGGTCTTCTCGGTCGGGGCCAATCCAACGAAGCGTTTGACGTTATTAAATAATAAAGCGATTGTGATTTACATTGTTGTTCAGAAAAAAAGGCCAATTATCCACTGTTATGTTGCCATAAAGATCATATTAACTCGAATTAGTAATCAAACAATATGCGAGCGTTTAAAAAAGTACAGCCGAACTGGGTGACAGCTACCGCGACGTCTTCACTTTCACCAGCGAACCCACCCGCGCCGGCAGCCGGAGCGAGAGAGGCAGGCGCCGCAGACCCGAAAGGAGGAAGAGAGCAGCAAAGTGGTGATTAACGGTCTCCAGTGTTAATTATTCTCAATTAATCCCGAACAGTGCAAACCTTCCCTGGCTCTCTGGAAGTTCCCTGGGTTGGGATGCTCGGAGAATGCCGCCTTTCTGGGAGGGGTTTATGAGAGTTCCGGAAGAGGCTATCTCCGTGCCGGAGTACCTGGGAGCGGGAGGGCAGGGGGTAGGCGTGTGCGGGTGTGGCGTGCGGGGTGTGCGCGGGGGGCTCGCCGCCTGCCCCAGAGCCCGGCGTGCCCCCGAGCAGGTGCCTGGGGCGGGCAAGGCCCGCAGCGTCCTTACACCCCTAGCGAATCTTGCGTCTTCTCTACTCCAATCACCCTCTCTCGCCCTCTGTTATTAGGTTTATAACTCTTTGCCCACTTAAATTTGTGCAGCCAACCAAGGAAATCTAAATAGGTTTGAGTCGCCCCTTGGGTACAGAATGGAGGCTTTAATAAGAAAGATTAATTGTGGGTGTGTAACCTGCCAGAAGACGCGGCAGCTATCAAGTAGCGGCGGGCAGTGGGTCGAGGGGAGGGAGATGCCTCTCCTCCTAGGCCCAGACTTTAGTAGGCGCCGTAGGCATACTTAACGCAGGCCACCCGACAGCTCCGTGCTGTCACAAGCGGAGGGCTCCCCAGAGATGGTAAGCGCCATCTCTTCCCGTGTGAGTTGAGGTTTTAAGGAACTTGGCCTTTATTCCCCCTGCACGCCAGATCCCCTTGCCCCGCGCGCCCCGCCGGACCTCGGACTCTCTGCCCCCACGCGCGCGGTGGCAGTGGGGGGGGGGGGTGCCGTGCCTGCTGCCCTGGGGACGTCTGCTATTCCCACCCCCACCTACTGAACAATGCTTGGGCAAATGATGAAAAAGATTTTGCTCTGAGGGCTAGAAAGTTGATTCCGTTGTTGCCACGATGAAAAATCTGCACGGCTACGTGTTTTTTTTTTTTTTTTTTTAAATAAGCAAACAGGGATCAATTTTCCCGGGCGCGGGGCTTCGGTCCCGGCACAGAGGGAATCGGGCCGTGGCAGGGCGGCTGGGCTCCCACCCTGCGCGGCCGCGGCGCCGGGGAACCGGCCTCGCCGCGCACCCGGTCCTCGAGCCCCTCCCTCTTTCTGCTAAGTGTTCGGATCCCAGACTGTGAGTTGGCGAGAGGGGTGGGGGCGGAGAGGAATAGGAACCGGGTGGGGGTGGCGGGAAGAAGGGATTGACTGGAACAGTTTCTCTAGGAGCGGTCCCTCCTTGGACAATTCCACTTAAACCTCGAGGCACCAAGTCCTGAGTTTAAACAAGCGCCCAGCCCTTGCAGCGATGGGACAGCCAAAGGGTGGTCGCATCTTTGTCCAGAGTTTTGAAACAGTTGCTGCCTTTCCTACCTCCCTTCTCTATCTCCCACCCCTCTCCCCAGTAAAACCAATTCAAAAGGGGACAGACTCCACTCCACAAGATTAATGTCCGTTCATTTGCAGGATTAACCCTCTCACGCAGCATAATAAAATACTAGAGGTCCTTTTAAATTTAAATAAATACACGAAATCCGTCCCTTCTCTCTTTTCCTGTTTGGTCCCTCTTTGGACATCAGCAAACAGCATCTCTCCACCTAAGTCGGTCTTAGAAGAACTTCTAACTCAGAGTTTTCAGATCCTCTGGGGGCTCTTAAAGGCATTGGCATTGGGAGAGAGTGGAGAGACCAGCTAACTTTAAATATCTATAGCTTTCCATTTTGACTTGGAACTCACGATTAAAAATCTATTTGTTCCTCCCAGGGCTGAGCAGATTGCAATGTTGGTCATAGGAGCCACAAAATGTTCATTAAAGGAACCTAACCGAGGCTACTGTATGGCCACTTTGTGAACTCAGAACTATGGATGGGGGGAAAAGTATGAAAGTGTGAGTTGATGTCACGCTGGCTGTCAGTGTGTGGTCTATTGTGGAGAATGGTGCTTTTTGACTGAACAGAGGGGGCCCCCCTCCCCCCTTCCCCAGCTCTACTGCACCTGCAGTGGATGAGGGAGTCCCTGCCATTCAGCCCATCGCAGATTGTTCAAACAGAAGACATCTCTGACAGCACTCAATTCATTACATTTCTTCCTGCTTTTCAAACCAACACACACACACACAAAATGAGTATTGCCAGCCAGTGACAGCCAAAAAAAAAAAAAAAAATCTTAAAATACTTTATATGCAGCTAATTTGGAAGCTCACACAACTAACCATGAAATATTTTGTATCCTTCACTTGTAAAGCTTCTTGAAAAAAAGATTACCTGCTTTTTTCCTATGAAAAACAGACCTCCAGAGTTTATATGGGGATAGTAAGTTTGTAGAAAGACACTGCAGCTTGGCGCAGGAAGTTTCAATCAGAATGAAGGGCAGAAACAAGCAAAAGAGAAAAGCCTTGATTTATCTTATCAAAAGGGCCGGCTTGAAATGCATTCATAATTTATGCCGGTGAAGCAGCTTGCTAATAGAGGTGGGGTACCCAAGAGCCAGGGGCGGGCAGTGAGAGAAGCAAGAGAGGGGAGTATGGGAGGCATCAAGGCTGAAGTGTGAGCTAAACATTTAAATCTATTTCCTAACAACGAAGTCTTCCCCCCATATGCTCAGGTTTATTTTGCCATCTTAGATTCCAAGATGTTTTTGCACCATTTCACAAAGCTGATGAGAGAGTGTTTAGAAAGCTGATGAGAGAGTGTTCGTCTAGTTTAACAGAAGTTGGGGTAAACAAACTCTCACAAGGAAAACTTGATTTTAAGATATTTTCCCTGGAGGTGGGAAGAAGCAGGAAACAAAGAAAGGGAAGAAGACTTTGAGCAGGAGAAGACAGGTTTGCCACTTGGTATTTCAGACTGATTAAACTGTAATGTTATGCAATAACCCAGATTTGAACTGTTAAGTGTGATAGTCAAATCGACCTGGATGTGAGTTGATAGTGAATTGACTGCATGTGAAATACTGGCTAATTCTCAGCAAATCATTAGTCTGTTAGATCCTGGACCAATATCAAAACAAGGTCTAGTTTCCCGGACCCCTCCCATTGGATGGGCATTCAATGAATTACATTGATTTGTAAAGAAAACTTGGAAAGTGCATCTTCTGGAAATGATGAGATGCTTTCAACCAAAGAATAATTCTATCCATTTTACGGAGTCCGCAGACCAAATGTCTTTCCTCTTGTCTACATTTTAAATCACTCTTCCAAAGGAGTTCTCGCAGCAATACTTTGTTGACTCTAAAATGACTATAAAATGCTGTACAGATCATGAGTAATCGTGGGGGACAGAGATAATGGACAGGACACAGCAATGGCAAGCCAGAAGCAACTGTTCTAACCATGGCTCCGTATCAGAACCAGAAAACTCTTGGAAGTCCAGTTCTTAACCCACTGCTGAAACTTATGTAGGACCAAACAGAATAAAGCTATACAGTGTGCTCTGTGAAGGCTTTTGGTGGGATTTGTCTCGCGTCTGGAAACAAAACAAGCATAAAACAAAGCAACAACAACAACAACAAAACCCCAACTCATTCAGACCTCACAAGAAACTCCAGCTAGCAAATCAAATTACAGGGGCACACACACAGAGAAGGCTTTGCCTGTGAGCTCAGGCGGCCTGGAGCTGGGCCTTGCGTGGTGACTGCCTTGGTGCTTAGGACTGGCTATTCGTCTGTCTGCTTCTGCTCCGGGGGACAAGAACCTCCGCAGCCCCCAAAGCTGGGGCCGGGTAGTGGGGATGGTGACCGGCTCCACCGGCCTCGCCCCGCAAAGTGTACGGATTGCCCTTTCTGGAACAGTCAAACGAATCATTTCATCCCTGAGGCCCTGCAGACCCTGACGTCACGAGGTGGGGGTGGGGGCGCAGTCCCGCTTCTGGCCTGGCCGCCAGCGATAAGAACCCTTGGGAAGAATTCACCGCTCCTTTTAATACAGTAATTATTTTTCTGCCTTCTGCGGGTGGGGGCGGCTCCGGCCCAGAATGCCGGTATCCCTCCCTTCAGGAAGATGCCCGGGGATGGCAAGTTTGCAGGATAACTTCCCAGGCGATCCCTAAGCCAGGAAGAGGACTGGCAAAGGAAGCAGGGTGGTCTGCACCAGGCTAATTTCCCCTTCTGGGACTAGGAAGGAGACCCGAGTTTCTGTGTGGAGCTCTAGGGTCGAAAACGGGCATCTCTTGCCTTCCCTAGCACCCAATTCCACTGGGCGGTAAGAAAAGGCACAGCTATCCATTCATCCTCTTTTGTGTCAGCAGCTTTGTACTCCTCTTGTGCCAGGTAAAGATGTATGATCCCTATTTTACAAAAGAGAACTGGGTGCAGCCCCCGGCCCTACCTGCTCTGATCCCGGGGGAGCCCCGCGTCCCGGGCAGCCCAGTGGCTCTCGTGGTTTCCCCAGAGCCGCTGCACCTGGCCCTCTGGCTTCGGGAGGCACCAGGAGCCTGATTACCTTGCTGAGCCTTGGCACCAAACGGGGACAAACAACCTTTTAAAAGTAAAGGCCTGGGGTGAGAGGCGAGAGGAAGAAGGCAGGACCCGAGTGGAACAATCTCTTGATTTGGGAGGTTTGGGGCCTGGAAGCATCTTCGGGGTCACGAGGTCAACATGGGGGGGCGGGGGCTAGGGTTGGGGTGCGGCAGGGAGCCCTGGAGGAGCCCGGGCCCCAGACACCTCGGGAGGCGCCCCCGACCCGCGCGCCGCGGGCCCTTCCAGGCCTCAGAGAGGAGATCGGGCCGGAGAAACCCGAGCCCTCGGCGGCACCTTCCCGGGGAGCCCCCCAGGGGCCCTCAGCAGGGCCACGGTGACGTCAGGGCCCCGGCCGGCGCTGGCCGCCTCGGCCTCCAGCGGCCCCGCGGGCTGCGGCGGGGTCCCCAGGGCAGGGGCGGGAGGCCCGCGCGCTCTCCCGCCCGCTTCGCGCCCCGCACCGACGCCCGACGCCCGGAGAGGACGGCAAAGGGCAGCTCAAGGCGCCGAAACCTTCCCTAACCGTGCGCACTTCATCCTGTGCATGCAGGCAGACGGGGGGCCTGTAACCAACGACTCCTGGAAGCTTGTAAATCACCTGACACTTCTTTGCAAAGGAGAGCAAAGCATCTCAACTCCAAAAGCCCAGAAGCAGCAAATACCTTTGCGTCCCGAAAATGAGAGGGCGTTCTATTTGCTTTTGAAGAGAAACTGAGTACCACCACTCAAGGAATCAGAAATATAGCCATTGCACCGAAATGTAAAATAAAAATCCATCTAGACCTGCATACAGAAAGAGAGCTCTCTGCCATGGGAAATCTTGGCCTTGTCTTAGCAATCCATCCTCCCAGAGAAGTCTCATAGTTGAGAAAGTCAAGCCCATTATTTCCTAAAGGCTTCTTCTGTGGCCTTACAAGAATTTTTAAACTGGACAGCATTGTGGGAAGGAGCAGTGGTCACAAGTCTCCCTGGGTGATATCACAAGCAGGTCTCCAGGGAAGTTTTTAATAGAAAATAACTATGAAAGACACCAAACGAATTCTCTGGTTTGGACAATTTCTGTCTTTGGAAAGCTCCTTCCACAGCTGCTTACTCTAGAATTCCAGAGACTGTGTGTGTCCCTTTGGACTTTATCCACATTTTCAAAGTAAAGTTCAAGTGTCTCTTCCCCTTCTCCTGTCTTTAAGTGATCCACCTCATAGATGAGGTCCCTAAAGAAATCCACCCAACCATCTTCCAACTTCAGTGTAAAAATAAAAAAAAGAAAGAAAAAAGAAAAAAGAAAAAGAAAGAAAAAGCAAAGAAAAGAAATAAATCAAACCTCGACCTCACTTGTAGCTGTCCAAAGCAGGTTTTGCTCTGAAAGCAAGAAAAAGCAGCATAAAAAAAAAAAAAGTGATATGCAAATTATTTTAAGGCAATAATGGGGGTTGGGAGGGAGGTGGAAAGTGTTGGAGAAGTGTTAATTCAAGTCTCTGCTAAAGCTCACGGTGAGGGAAACTCCCCTTCCATAAAGCAAAATATGAGGACCTGTTTTGCAAAATTCTCCAAGAACAAGAAATAAAGGGGGGAGGATATAAAAAGCTCTTTTCATTACAATAAATAAATAAATAAATAAGCAGTGCCAACAAGCAGGCGATCAAACCACAGTCAAACTTCAATCTCAAAGCAGTTAGCTATAAACTGTTAGCAGTTGAAAAGTAAACCTGTGCACACAAAGGCACTGTTTAAATTTCTTCTTGTAAGGGTTCTAAATGAAGACCCAATCACTATGCAGTTAAGCGGTATTTCTTGTCCCCCTGAGGCGCTGATCAGTTCTTTTTAATGTGAGAAAACTGGCGACTCAAAACCCGTCAATGGAGTTCCCACAACAAAAGTTCTGAAAAGCTGAATGAATTGGGTTTGTAATTACTGCATCCCGTCCCCCCCACCCCTTGCAGCTTATCTCTTATTCATTCACCTTATATTATTGTCAAGGAATCTTACTCTCAAAATCATTCCCTTACCATTTTACCCAGGGCCACAGAGGAACTTATGACAGAGCAGAAATGGAACACTTGCCTGCCCCCCCCACCCCCAGTACACCTGGAAATGTTCAAACCAATAGGTGGGGAGGGAAGGAGGGACTATCTTGTACCCCAATTTACTGTGAGACTACAAGAACTCCAGAGTGCTCAGCCTAGGCAGCCTGGCATTTTAAAAACCGAACTTTATTGGCAAACAGCAATGTGTGCCCTTTCTAAATTCAGAACCTGCCTGAGTCTCTGAAATCCTGTGACATCTCCACTTAGAAAAGGCAAAGGTTATAAATAAATCCCCACCCCTCTCTCTCCAAACTGCAAGGCCCTAAAAGACCTTGCCAGACATGATGTAGAATCTAAGATAACTTCTTATGTTCTTGTTTTGTTTTGTTTTTTTTTCCTTTTAAAACAAAACCAGTAAATAAACCAGAAAAAGAAACTATAATGCCCCCCAAGTCTCAGCCCAGGAAAAGGTTTTATGAAAAAGTCAGCTTTAGAATGCCAGGGCCCTGTGTGTATTTCAATCCAAGGCATGGCTGATGGAGGAGATTCTCCTGAGATTTCCTACTGTAAGAATGTGTCGGTTCTAGAAATAAGTACAGCTATTACAACCAAATCTACTAGCAGACTAAATAATTAATTGAAGCGTTGCTCTTTGACCCTGGGAAAGTCCAGTAGGGACACGTTTATAGTAATAATACCTCCGAATGAGCCCTTGTCAAATATTCATTTAGTGGTTAATGTGAGCCATTTCCCCCTGGGACCGTCTGTAATACCAGCTTCCCAGCATTGGCAAGAAACCTTGCTAATCTACTACAGCTCAGCAAAATATTTTAACGCTCTTTATTTAAAGTAGGGGGCGGGGGTGCGGGGAAAGAAAAAATTGCAGAGGGAACAAACTATAATCTCATCCTTCTACATCTTTCCATTCCATGTGCAAGGTTAACAAAATATTAAATTCACCCCCTTTGACTGCAAATTGAATGGTGAACAGAATAATATCCCAAGGAAGGAACTGAACACTCAACAACTAACTTCAGAACTGAGAGATAACCATCTCTGGGCAAGTTTATGGTTTCCCCCTTCTTGGAAATCATACTATAATTTCAATATTGTATATTCAGTATTAATCTATTCATGAAACTAGACATCTTGGGGAATCATTTAGCCCAAGCAAATAAACGATGAACTATATGACATTTTCCTCAAATGCACTTCATCAAAAGAATTTATATTTGCCAGCAAAATAATTTGGCTTTCACTTAGGAGATAGGGAAGGATCGGAGGGAAAAATGTGAGTTCTCTTGTTTTAGGCAGACAGTGACAATCACTCAAAACTAGTTCAACTTCCTAAAATTGCTCTTTTCCTTCTTGCAAAATATTTGAACCTGAGCATTTTGCCAAAAAGTTATTGCTTTTTTTAGCCTGATCCTGTGGGCTCCTTTTTTTTTTTTTTTTTAAGGGAGCCTAGTGCAGTGCAATTACTCTAAACCCAATACATATTTCTAATATATCTATTTTTTTTTTCAAATATATACACTCCATATAGTTGATTGGCTCAAATTCCGGGAATATCCTCCCCACCCCCCAGCAAGATCATTTGGATCTTTATTCAAAGTTTCTTTTATTCGTATGTGTGAGCAAGAACTGGCGAATGTGCTCATTACCACGTGAATAATCCGTATATGCATTACAATGGCTGGCCAGGCCGGGGGAAATTCTTTTAGAGTCTCTGCATTAATTAGGGGGGGAAATGCCTCGCTTAGAATTGGGAACTGGCATAATAATTGTCCTTTACCCTAAAATGAGGATTTTTTTTTTTAAAAAAAGAAATAAATGAAAACCAATTCACACCAAAAATAAAGCAATCCACATGAAATAAAAATACGGAAAATATGAGGATCTCTCCAGCTGAGCCCAGAACTAACATTAGCAACACCACGAGAGAGAAAGACTTTCTTGGAAAACGAGAAAGTGCAGACCAACGGGTCGAGCTAACTCGGGGTGGCTGCAGCCGGTATTTTACTCCTGGGTGGAAGGAGCGGCCGGATCCCAACTTCTCCAAAGTTGCAGCAAGTTGACACAACAAGCCCTTGAAATTGTGGGTAGTAACCCACGCTCTTAAGAATGCCCGACTCGTTGTTCCTGGCCCCCTTTGGAGGGGGGAGATGAGCGAGGTGAGCAGTAAGGAAGGAAGGAAGAGTCCCTGAGTCAGGCTTACAGATTCTCCGGCTGCGCCTAAGCGCGGGGCGGCTGTGCTCAGTCACAGACCCGGGCGATTCCCCAACTTTTCCGCTCCCACCGAGGACAACTATAGTCTTTCTTTACCTTTCCTAGGGCAAAAGAAAACAACAAATCCGATCTTGGTTCCCCACCGCCTCCCCTCCCCCTACTTCTCCGCTACTGTAGTAAAACATGGTTAACAGATCAAAAGCATAATCATCTCCAAATGTGATTAGACCGGACAAAGTAAAATATCTACCTCAGAGTTGACTGTTTTCTTCTTTAATATGGCTGTTGCCTGGCTTCTCTTTTGCTCGTTATCAGCTGCAGAGATATCCGATTTGGGACTACAGGCTTGGACCCGCGCTGCCAATTTAAGAAATGGAATTCGTGGAGGGAGAGAGAGGAAAAAAGAAAATAAATAATAATAATAAAAAATAGCCGTGATAAGTCGGGGGAGGGGGGGGTGGTTTGTAAGACGCTCTTTGCTTTCCCTCGGCCCTAAACAGGAAAATGTAGAGGAGAAAGTTTATGAAGTCAAGGAACAAAGAAAGCAAACCACTTGTTTCCTCTCAAACAATAGCAGGGCTGAAGTAATCCAAACACCCACCCAGCAGATGAGCACTTTGCATGTCTAGTTTGCAATTATTCCGATACAAGAAGCATCATTTTCCCCTAGAACCAGGTTTCCAAAGGGCCATTGTGCATTGAGGAAAACGAAAACAAAACCAGCCAACCTGGTTCTGATTTGGCTCAATACCCCATCTGCTGAGCTACATGAAAATTTTCAGAATTGACTCCTTCTTTCTGGCAACAAGTGGCATAAATCAGTTTTAAGTATAAGTCCCCATCATGCTTATTCATGCAGCTTAGAAAAGGAGAGGGTGGGTTTACAATATATGTCTCTAGTTTCTATTTTCAAAATGATATAAGCATTTCAATTTTTTGAGAGTACTTATATTCAATTAATCATTCAGACATTTATTTGTTGCAATTAACATTAGCACACGCTACTGGACTAGAATACCAAGGTTTAGGTATTTTGCTTTCTTGGCTGAGCACAGTATATACCCGGAGGAGTTATGTATAATCAGTGTTATCCAAATAAATGAAAGACTCAAGCATAATTTCAGTGTCCATATTTCAAAAATTTATTTATCTCAAACTGTGCATAATGGAGTAAAAACTTAAGTTGAAAATGTACCTGTTATAAGGATGGTATTAGTTCAAATATATACATGGATTCTCGGCAGACTGATTCAAATAATACAGAGCCGAATCTTTAAAATACAACTACGGAAAATAAAGGGGGGGGGGGGAACCTTAAAATATCACAATAAATTTACAGAAATATTACAAACCATAAGAAAATATTTCAAACACAGTAATTTCATGTTGTTGCTTTTTTTTTTTTATCTGAACAAAATGGAAAGTTGGGAAACAAAAGCTATTATAAATTACCAACGATGTCAACCTGTATGGCCATTTTTGCTTTTAACAGTAAGTTAAAAAAAAATTTAGTACAATCTAAAACTTTTGCCCCTTTAAAGAAGACCACGGAGATGGTTTTGCCAGTACTTATTCTAATTTTTTTCCTTTTGTACAATTTTTAAACAATTAAAATGTCCAAATCTGAATAATTTTCTTCTTTTCCACGTTTGCAACTGTCCTAAATTTTCAGCTGCAGAATCAAAATTCAGCAAGAAGCCTCTCCTTGAAAAATATTGGCAAATTCTCAGCTTATAAACAATGGACATTTTGATTGCCATGTTTATCTCGATAAATACTGTACAAAAGTTGCTTGCAAATATTAAAACATTTTTTTTCGTCGCTTGGAGACTAGCTCTAAATATTATTGGTAAAGACTTTTGCAAACTTTCTGCAAAGCTCCTACCGTATCACTAGAACTTTTAAAAAGTTTTGCGTAGTTTTCTTTCCTCCAGAGATCTATACAAGGTCCATCCCCTCGCCCTCCCCACGCCCCCCCCCCCCTCCGGTTTTCTCTGTACAAAAATAGTCCCCCAAAAAGAAGTCCAGGATCTCTCATAAAAGTTTTCTCGTCGGCATCGCGGTTTTTGCGTGAGTGTGGATGGGATTGGTGTTCTCTTTTGCAGCTGTCATTTGCTGCGGGTGATGACTTTTTTTTTTTTTTTTTTTTTTTTTGAGCGTACCGGGTTTTTCTCCATGCTGTTTCTTACTCTCCTCCCATTTCCCTCGTTTTTCTTTGAAAATGTCTCCCCCCCTCTAGTTCACTGTCCGGCCCTCACATGTGCGAGAGGGGCAGTGTGCCGTTAATGGCCGTGCCGGGCACCGGGCCGCTCTGGTAGTGCTGGGACATGTGCAGTCTGCTGGGGGCGGCGGGCTCCGGCACCTCGGCGCCGGGGAGGTACATGCTGATCATGTCCCGGAGGTCCCCGGCCTGGCAGGGCGCCCTGGAGTGGGAGGAGGAGGTAACCACGGGGGGGCTGGAGCTGGCCTCGGACTTGACCACCGAGCCCATGGAGCCCAGCGCCATGCCAGGGGTGCCCTGCTGCGAGTAGGACATGCTGTAGGTGGGCGAGCCGTTCATGTAGGTCTGCGAGCTGGTCATGGAGTTGTACTGCAGGGCGCTCACGTCGTAGCGGTGCATGGGCTGCATCTGCGCGGCGCCGTGCGCGTTGAGGCCCGGGTGCTGCGGGTAGCCCAGCTGGTCCTGCATCATGCTGTAGCTGCCGTTGCTCCAGCCGTTCATGTGCGCGTAGCTGTCCATGCGCTGGTTCACGCCCGCGCCCAGGCCGGCGCCCACCCCGACCCCGCTGGCCATGCTGTTGCCGCCCGGGGCCAGCAGCCCGCCGGGCAGCGTGTACTTATCCTTCTTCATGAGCGTCTTGGTTTTCCGCCGGGGCCGGTATTTATAATCCGGGTGCTCCTTCATGTGCAGCGCTCGCAGCCGCTTGGCCTCGTCGATGAACGGCCGCTTCTCCGTCTCCGACAAAAGTTTCCACTCGGCGCCCAGGCGCTTGCTGATCTCCGAGTTGTGCATCTTGGGGTTCTCCTGGGCCATCTTGCGCCGCTGCCCGCGGGACCACACCATGAAGGCGTTCATGGGCCGCTTGACGCGGTCCGGGCTGTTCTTCTGGTTGCCGCCCGCCGCCGCCGCGGTGGAGTTGCCGCCGCCGCCGCCGCCGCCGCCGCCCCCCGAAGTTTGCTGCGGGCCCGGCGGCTTCAGCTCCGTCTCCATCATGTTGTACATGCGGGCGCTGTGCGCGGGCCCGGCCCGCCGGCGGCCGCCGACCCTCGGCCCGGCCGGGACTTTGGGGGGCCCGCGGGCGGGCGGGCGGGGGCGGAGGAGGAGGGAGGCGGGCGGGGGTGTCGCGAGCGCAGGGCTCCGCGAGAAAAAGCAGGCGAAGAATAATTTGGGGGAAGAAAAGAGAGAGAGAGAGAGAGAAGCAAACTGGAATCGAGATCAAAAAAAGCGCTTCCCTCCTCTTCTGGCCGATCCTGCCGCCGCCGATGATTGTTATTATTATTTTTTGGAAAGGCTTAAGCCTGGGGCTCAAACTTCTCTCCCTTTCTTTCTCTCTCCTCTTCTTTCTCTCAGTCCTAGTCTTAAAGAGGCAGCAAACTACTTTCCCCCTTTTGCAAACACTCTCTTCTCTGCCTTGACAACTCCTGATACTTTTTTGAACAAGTTAATAGACAACCATCCATGTGATGGGGGCTGTCAGGGAATAAATGGGTTTCCGGCGACCAATCAGCGCGCGGCGGCTCCTCCACTCGAGCCCGGCCTCGCCGCCGGGTTTTGCATGAAAGGGGGCGGGGCCTGCCGCGCCGCAGGCCGCGCGGGGGAGGAGGGGGGAGGAGGGGGAGGAGGGGGAGGAGGGGGAGGGGGAGGAGGGGGAGGAGGGGGAGGGGGAGGAGGGGGAGGAGGGGGAGGCGGAGGGGGGAGGCGGCTCCCACAGCCAGCCTGCCAGCCACTGAGAAACCTTTGTATCCCCTCTCGCAGCAACAGGTCACACCACACGCCTTTTCGAAGGAAGTGGGTAAACAGCACTAAGACTACGATTCTTTCTTTCTTCTTCAAACTTCACGTTGATTTACTTTTTTTGGTGCTGGCCGCGGAGTTGAGGAAGGGGCGCGAGGGCCCGCAGAGGTGGAGGGGCGGGGCGGGGGGGGCTCAGGGCGACGGTCCCACCAGGATTTCAGGAAACAGACGGCGCGAGAGTCGGTGTGTCCGGGTCTTCCCGCCCCGCGCGCCTCCCCGCGCCTCCCCGCGCCTCCCCGGGCTCGCGCTCCCGGCCCCGGCCCCGGCCCCGGCCCGGCCCCGGCCCCTCGCCCCTCCGGGCGCCGGCCCGGCTCCCCCCTTCCTCACTGTCCCGACCTGAAGTCAGGAGGCGGGAAGCGCCGTCCCCGACCCTCCCGGCGGCCCCGCCGGTTGCTCGGCAGCTGGCTGGGTCCTAAGCGCGAACGCGGCCGACGTGCCCCGGCGGGGAGGCCGCTCCAGCCCGCGCTTCCCCGCCGGCCCCGCGGGCCCCCTGCCCCAGCCGCGTCGCCCACGAGGGGGGCTGCCCCCACCGCGTCCGGGGCCCCCACCCTCCTGCCGAGCCGCCGCCGGGCAGCACCTCCGCGGGGCCGCCTTCCAGAGGAGGCCGGGGGCGCGGAGGGGAGACGACCGTCGGCGGGACGCCCCGAGGTGCGGGCGGCCGAGCGGCGTGCGCTCCCCCCTCCCCCCTCCCCCCGGTCCCCGGTCCCCGGGCCGCGCTCGCCGCCCCCCGCCCCCGCCCCCGCCCCCGCCCCCGCGCAGGGTCCCGGACCCGGGACAGGCCGGCCCCGCCGCGCATCCCCGCCTTCCTGCCCGCGCCGCCGGGCCCGGGGCAGCGCTCGGAGGGGGCGCGGGGCCCGGGGGCGGGAGGGATGCGCTCCCGGCACAGGTGCAGGCTGCGCGGGCGGGAGGGCGACGCCGGGCCTGGTCCCGGGGCGGGGGGGGGGGCGCGGCTGCGGGGGGCTGGGAGGGAGGCGGGGGTAGGGGCTCAGGAATCCTGCCCGCCCGGGACCCAAGAGGGTAATTTTAGCCGCTGTCCCATTGTCCTGACGTAAAGATTTCAATAGGTAGGCGCTCAATGCGGCTGCAATGGCAGCACGTCCGTTACAAATAGGTAGTTTTGTTTCTCTTGTTGTCGCTACACGGAGTCAAACAAAGCCCCGTCTAAGTTTCCTTCCACTCTCTTGTTGGGATCTTTGTGGCTAAAATGCACTTGACTACAAAGGGGGGGTGGGGTGGGGGGGGAAAAAGCCTGATGCCATTTCTTTTTTATAAAGGGCTTAAACCATCAGGGTTACTTATTTTCTTTCTTCTGTAACACTCTCTCCGCCCCCTCATCCCTGATCCATCTACCCTTACTCACCCTAAGAAAACGTACTGAATGGTATCTGTCGGCCACGTTCCATTTATTATCTTCACAAAACTTTGCATTGTTTCGTTCCTTACTAACGTCCTTCTTCCCATCACCGTCACTACCCCCACTCCAACTCCTCCAATCCCTGCCCTCCCAGGCTTTTCTGTCCCTGTCAAACTCAAGATAAGTATGCTCCCTGGAAAGCCAGGGAAGTCGAGAAAAAGAATCCTGCAGACTTTTCTTTATAAATTATTATTTCCAGTCAAACTCCCCTCCCCCCACCCCTCCATCAGTTTCTTCTTTCTTCTCTAAGTTATGGTTTGTTTTAGTTCTTGGCAACCCGGGAAGCGGGGAGACTGGGCCTTCTCCAAACGGATGAATGCATGGCACTCTTCAAAACAAAATAATGTCTAAGGTTTATTCGAGGTGCAATATTAAGCTACACACGGACATGGGAGATTAGGAAAGAGAAAAGGTTAGAGGCTCAGGAGACAGCACGGCAGCCACCGGCTTTTCAGCGCGTCTGGTTTCAGGGATGTGGCTGGTGCGCCCCCTACTGGCAGATTCGCTTTCCCAGGACTACAGTTTTGCTTTTACCTTTAAAAGAAGGTGTTTGAAAATAATTAAAGGAAAAAAAAAATTGCGGGGAATGGGAGGAAGATCCAACTAATTACACGTCATCCAAACAA
Source organism: Canis aureus (assembly GCF_053574225.1). Taxonomy (NCBI): domain Eukaryota; kingdom Metazoa; phylum Chordata; class Mammalia; order Carnivora; family Canidae; genus Canis; species Canis aureus. The sequence goes on along the minus strand of NC_135641.1, from coordinate 19,438,973 downwards.
AAGAAAAGTTAACATATCATATAAGCTTTGGAACCAAATCATAAGAATCAGATTTAATTTGCTTAACTTAGAAATGGACATAGAACCTCCACATAAGTAGGAGGTTAAGCCATGAGAAAAAAATAGGTACAAATTATGAGATTCAACATATGAATGAATTATGATTGTCCAGATGCCACGAAGGGCAGGCCAAGCATTCACTTCATGATTGTGTATGCACTGGTCTGCGCTTAGTAGCATTATTCCGAAAACTTTAAAAAAGCTTATGGATAATGAAGTCTGAAGGAAAAAAAAAACAACAACAAAAAACCAAGGGGTTGATGTGGATAATGGTGGTGTACATGTATTAAAATAAATACTAATAACGAGTGGTTACAGTAGCAAATTTTTTAATCTCCCCCTCTCTCAAGAGGCAGTAGGAAGAGGCACAAATTTTTCCTTGGGATAATGTATAAAAGCTTTTATACGTTCTCAGATGCCTGTGTTTGTGCCCGAACTCTATAATAATGCATTTAAGAGGTTAAAGGGGCTGGCTAGGTCTTTTGTTAATTGCTTTTATCATATAAATAAGCTATGGAAATACATTACAATTGTGTTATCATTGGTTGCATTTATTTACAGCTTTATTTTAATTAAGCCTGCTGTACTTATCAAGGCAATAAACTAACTGTGGCTGGCATTTATGCATAATAATGTGCTATGAAAATAAGATTAAAGAAGATGGTGATAGCAGAAACAATTTTCTCATTAGATTTTTTAGAACATATGCATTAAAAAAAATCAGATCACCGGCCACTCTATTTCAATCCGGCACTATCACTGGCCCCTAAATATAATAATAACTATAATAATCACGATAGATGATACAAGCAGCACTGTTTTAGGTTTATAACAGATGGCTACAGTACTAATAACAATGCACCATTGACTACTAGGGAATCAAAATAAGACTTGGAAGAGGGTGCTTCATCCTTCAAGAATTTAAAAATGTTGCCATTGGCACAATGTATGAAAATTTAAAGTGCTTAATCTAAAGGATGTATAACATTTCCCTTTCATGGGCAGCAAAAAGCTGCATACTTTTAAAGCAAGATTAGAAATTAGGAACAAAAATGCCTAACTCCTAGGATATTCTGATTTAATTTTGCTCTACTGTATAGACCCCAGCCAAAAACCCTTAACTGATTAAGTGTGGCTCAGTTTTATCTTTTGCACTGATATTTCTCTCCTAAACTCCCCCTCATCCCTCCTCAAGTATTATATCTGAAGCCAACTAACAATTTTGTGGAGATAGGGGACTGTAGACTTATTTTTTCTTCTTAGTGGCAAATAGAGGTTTAACTTGCAGTAATTAGGTGAGAACTAGCCAAGCATCTTACTATTATGATGCTTGTTAAAAAACGCTTCTTTTCTGCATCTGCATTTGAGTGTGTTCCCCTCCTCTCTTAATCTTCTTATGGAAATGAAGGCAAACGGCAGGGAACCTGCAGAGTCTTGGAGAATGTCCTTGTTAACTGGAATTTCTCAGCATTGCTAATTAGCAGAGTTTGACGACCACCAGTATTGGGGGGAAAGCTCTGTTTAACCACTCACAAACCATTCCGAGGAAGAGCAGACTAATTTTATTTTGTAATTAAAATCTGAAAAGGGCCCTATTTGACAGTTAGGGCTATGAGAGTTTTATCTCCCCGTGAAATAATTACTGCCTTGATAACTCAATTTTCTGAAAAATGTCAACTGTGGGCTCCGAAAGTTTTAATTTCATTACGTAAGGAAAAAAAGAGAGAAAAAGAGAAGAAAATGTACAGAAAGGCTTTCTAATTCTGGAAGTGGTTAAATATACTAGGAGCCAGATTTGGCCAAATGAAGGTTTTTTTTTTTTTTTTTTTTCCTCCCTTTTTGTTATGTTTCCTCTGGATCCTAACCTTCCAGCCTTCTCTACTGAAAGTGCCCATAGCAGTGACCATACTGCAGCAAGAGAGATTATATCAGTGGTGTGGTAAGAGGGACATAAACTAAAAAGAGAAGTACGGCAACCCAAGAAAAGTTTCTGATTTTAAAAGCCAAAAATAAAGGAAGATTTCCATGTGTGGGACAATACTGGTGCAATCTGGTAAGATGAAATTTTATTATATTTAATTCCTTAACATGAGAAAACTGAGAATTACAGAGTAAGGAGACTGGTATAAGCCAATTAAAAAAAAAATGTCTCCTTCTTCCCCCTAAATTGCAAAAAAAAAAAAAGTTCCTCAATCACTCCAAATTGGAGCATATGCCACAAGACTTCCAGAATGATCCAACACCTGAATCCTCAAGATATATGAAACAAACACAGATAAATGAAGGTAAAAAAAAAGGCATTAGAGAATGTCTTTTCCTTACAAAAACACCACATATTTTCCAAAAATTATAAGGAGTAAGCTGGAAAAAGTTAGAATATTGAAAGTAAGAGCAAACATTAGAGTAGAACTATGCTGTTATCAAACTTCACTTGCTTTAGACTGTGAAGGGATCTCTCACGAGATCCTAGAGGGGATACTGCAATTTTTATAAAGCAATTTTCAAAATGATAGAAAGTCTTTCATCTACATTTCCTCCATTTTCTTCCTATTGCCAAACTTGTCAGATTTTGGAAGTATAAAAGATTACTGGCAGGAACTATAATAAATGTTTCTAGATGACACAAAGAGCAAGCATATATCTCTATCCCTTTTTATTTACTAAGACAGACATAGATATGCATATGGATGCATGGTAGATTGGCAATTTAAAATTGCTTAATTATATTTTTTTCTTCTTGTCTGTCCCTTCAGCACCTTGCCTTTAATTTTCCAGAAGTGGTATTACACATAACAAATGAACAAGGGGATAACAAATGCTATTTCAGTCTAGACCCAATTTCACCAAATAATTTCACTCAAGAGCTGTAAGGACCCTTGAAACCTAAGGAATGCAGAGCTGCTCTGAATCCAGCTCCTTTTTATACTCACTCTCTTTCATCTGATTCCCACTGATGAAATAAATACATTTTAAAAAGAATTCAATGATATAAGGAAAACCAAAAATATTTCGCCCTTCAAATTATAGCAACAAAAGTAATATATAATCACTTGTGTATGTCTTCAGGGCTACATAGAACAATCATCATACTACTTCTAGTATTACACATATATGTACTTCCTTCATGTATTCCAGCTCAAATATTTCCTGGAAAAAAGGATTCACATTTCACAATTTCATTTCCATTTCTGAATTATCAAGCAGTTTTAGCATAAGATCTGTCTCTGCACTGCAGCTGTTGTCCAGGGAAAAATGCAGTGTGCCCATTAAATGATCTAATTATTTTAAATAGAAATTCCCTTTAAAAAAAAAAAGACAAACTGAAAATTTAAAGAGCCTCCTACCAGTGGTTTTCAGTTACACTGAAAGGAAATGAAACTATGATTTTGATTTTAGAAATCAGAAGAGAGGAATGAAAAAAAGAAAACAAAACCAGGCAAACAGAGCACCAGGAACTGCACGTGGCCCAACAAACCCATGGCCCTTTCACACCTCTAAATCACTGCTTGGGAGTCTAAATACATATCTCCCTGACTGACCACACTATCTTGTGCAATTAATCATAGCGAAGGAAAAGGGTTTTCTCAGAACCCTAAATTTCCCAGTGACTGGGACTGTTAGTTTGATTTTAGAAAAAAAACCAATTGTTTTAAATTCTCCAACTGTGATTATTTCATTTAGTTGTGACCACAACTTTTGTAGGAACAACAAACCTAACGCTTCCTTAAGATTTCTCTAGAGCATATTAAGTGGCTCATGAATGACACCCCAGTGCATGCCAGGCTGCACACTCACTGCACCGCAATTCACCAACAAGGGAGAACAGTCTCTCCCTTAGTCTGGCTCCTTCCAAACTGCTGAAGTGGGATTTCGTCTTCTTTCTTCTAGAGACCTCAGGGTGCACACTGCTCCAAGTTCCCCTTCCAGAAGTGCAACCAGACATAATACAAACCCAAAAAGTGACAAAACTCAACTACCTCATGGGGGCAGAGGCATTTGGCACCTCAAAAAGCAAATTGGGGAAAGAATTTAGATCAGCTTTACGTGCCTGTGAGGGACAGGAATACTATCAAAGGAAAAGGAAGAAAGTCTTTCACCTGTTTGTATGAAAAGAAGCTGAAAGCAAAGCATTAAAAAAAAAAAAAAAATCACCTACAGTCACCATCAGCCCTAAACAAAACTACTACCCACTTTTTCTCAGAGTTGCAGCTGTGGCTAGCCCTGGAAAGTGCTCTAAATCAAAGTGTACACCCATCCTGGGTGGCCTGGCATCCTCAAGGCCTCCCATTGATAGCTGGAGCCCTCTCCCAAAAGCTCTTGTGGCCTCAAAAGAAATGTCTGAGAAGTCTGCCTTCCCAGGGGCCCACTTCTGCTCACCCTCTTTCCAGCCCTGGCTCAGATGGAGTTGGGCTTCCAAACCCATCCCAATGGAATTCTCAGATGGCTAGCCTGATAATCTTTAAAGGCTCCTTCAGAGCTGGGGCTCTGACTTTTATCTCCCCTCCCAACCTTCTTCCCTTTTTGCAGGCTCTCCCCATTGCTTTCCCCTCCGGCCCCACCCCCCCCTTAATTTGAAGATCATTGACACGATAGGCTATAATGAGTCCTTCAGAAACTGTTATGATCTACAGTGACAATCTCTGCACCTAATTCACAGATTATTGACAAGCACCGTGGGCTCAGTGGTGTCAAGTTGTACTTGTGGTTTCCACACCCTTCAGCAACCCACATAGCAGCTGGGCCCTGGATTAGGACCCAGAGTCTGGCGGAGCTGATCTGCCTGTTGAGTGGTAGGGAGATGAGTATCTGTCTAGAGCTCAGCTCCTTCAAGCCGGGCTGGGCTTTTCTCCCTGGCGACTTGTCTGTCTCAGGGTTGGCTCAAGGGAACTAAAGGCTCTTCAAAGCTTCAAAATGAGGCAAAAGAGCAAACTTAATAAATGAGGGCTCATCCTTGAATCTTGGTCTTAATAATCCATCAGTCATCTTCTCCACCTCCAAACTCCAAGCCACACACACTGGCTTTCAGAGTGAGGCTTGAGTGAGTTCACCAAGAAGGGTCTGAGGGATGGAGGGGAGAGGGGATCGAGAACTTGGCACAGACTCAGTGGGCCCAAGCTAGGTTGGCCCATCATCTGGGATTGCCCTCGGAATGGGGCAAGATTGACTACTTATTATAAAGCAGGGCGCTCAGCCAAGAGGCGCAGGCTCAGGCCTGGACGCTGGGACAAGAGCCCCCAAATGCCCGCTCCACCCCTGAAGGGTGCTTTGCTGCCGCAGAGAAACGTGGCCCGTGGCCAGCCCTGGTGGTTTTGCCCGCTTCTAAGGAGTCAGTCCCTCGCTGCCTGCTCCCCTGTCCCCAAAGTTGGAAGGGCTGCCTTCCTGCTGGCCGCCCTGGGCTGGGGGGTGCCGGCAGGCGGGGGCCGAGGCCGCCTGAAGCCACAGAAATGACACTGCGCTGGGAAAGCTGGGTGGCATTCCCAGGCCTAGGCCACCCACCTCCTCAGTTTTCTCTCCTGAACTACGGGTTGCGCTTTCTCCCTGGGCCCTGGGCAGCTGGGGACACACGGCTCGCCTGCAGCCAGGTTCGGCTCCTCTTCCCGGCCTCTCCCTACAGGTTGGGACCCCCCGGGGGCAGAGCGGGCGGGGGTCGAAATCTCTGGGCCACTGGTATTGCAAATTCTACATCACTTCCGAACAGCAGGCATCTATCCCCGTTCGCAGGTCGCCTCCAGGATTCTGCTGGCTTTGGCCTCCCCAGGCCACCGGCAGCCTTGGACCGCGGCTGTCACGCACGGTTTGTTACCTTATGGGGTTGGCGCTGGTTCCAAACCTGGCCCGGATTTAGGATTTCTGTAATGGGGATTTGTTTTTTGTTTTTGCTTGTTTTTGGTTTTTTGGTAAAGCAAAGGGTGGGGTTGCCTGTAGCAGGGAATCCCGCTTGCCCGTTATTTCGATAAGATTCCCGGTAAAAACTGATCAAAGCCTTGATTCTTTTCCTGCCACGGCATCCAAAGTACTTTATTGAGAAACACAAGCCGAGATTCGATTCTGGAATCAGATGGAGAAGACATCTCTCATCGCACTGAACAGCAATTCCCCTGAAAATCCAATCTCGGATCCGCTGATTTGGGAAGGTGGGAGGAATAAACTAAGATCAGCTTAAACTTGCGTAGCCACAGTATTAAATATTTTAAAAGGTAATTCTGTTACGAAAATTAATCTGGTTTCCTTCAATAGGGAAATTTTTAACAAGCAACCTCTCAACTTCTTAAGGCTTTTAATCTAAAAGTTAAAATTGTAAGCACATCCCTGAACATCAAAATCCTACAACACCTTGTCGAGATCATGTGTTCACTTAACACTGGAATTGTTTTCGTTTGATTTTAAACACCTAAACAAGCCCATATTTTCCTAACATTTTACATTCAGAGGATGTGTCATTTTAATAGTTTATCTTTCTGGAAGAGTTCAAAGTGTGCTTTTACCTTTACTTGCTCACCAAAGAAAATGTCAAACCTTTCTTATGTAGACAGGTACTTTTGGAAGTGCAAAAATACTCCTCTTCCCTTAGGATAATTTGGATTCCTGGTCATTGAAAATGCTGAATTTCAAAAGAAATACTCTTTACCATTGGCACACCTTCCCTGAAATCCTAAGGTTGAGATGCTGAGATAAAAGAAGAAAGGTGTCAGGCACCTGTTTCTTAAAAAAAAAAAAAGAAAAAAAAATCTGGAATTTAACCACCAGCCCAGAAAGGAGAAGTTTGATCAAGATTGGTTTGGGGGATGGGAAACATTCAAAGCAGAGACTGGCCTCTTAATTGCACTATGAAAATAAACAAATTAAAAAAAAAAAAAAACAACGAGCAAGTTATTTCATTTACTCAGGGACTTAGTTACAATTCTTGAAGGACCTCCGAGGGCATCCAAGATGCTGCTGACAACGTCAAAACAGCAGCATCTTCCATTTTATTTTTAAAAATGTGGACAGAATAGGGGAAGTAATTTTCTTGGTTTTCCACTGCTACAGAAGAAAGTTCTCTCTCTCTCTCTCTCTCTTTTTAATCATGCTTCTCTACCTGTTTTTACTATCTCAGAATCTAAAAAGAGTCCCAAACCCAAAAAGAGGGTAGGGGGTGGCTGTGATGTGAGGAGGAGGAATAGGTTAGTCTTTATTTTTTTTTATTGAATTAAAATTGTATCATCTCCTTTTTATTTTTTAGTGAATTAAATTATATTATCTTTCAAGGATATAAAAACTTGTTTCCTCGCCCCATCTCCTTTTTGGAGGGTAATAAAGAGTTTTATCTAACCCCAGAGCAAGGTTCTCTCGATTTGCAGGACTGGCGCTGTGCATCTCCTACTGTGTCCAACAGGGGGCGCTGGTCACGAACCTGCGCCGCGGCTCAGCGCCGCTTCACATCTGAGCCCGGTTCCAGCCCCGGAAGGCGAGAGCCGCTCGCGGGGTCGAGTACAGAGCTTTAGTCTTCGTGGATAAAAAGAGATTAAAGGCTAAATTCTTTTTTTGGGTGTGTGTGTGTATGGGGGGGGGGTTATCAATTTTAACCAACTACGAAAATGTAGAGCTTTTTATCCTTTGATGTTCTTATAAAGAAACTCCTATTGGTTGAGGAATTACACGGTTTCTGAGCCAACACTGCAGCTACAGTGTGGGGGAAATTATTTAATTAAAAATATATTTTTCCATCTGTTCACATGATCTTTTTAGAAGTACTTAAAAAGCTGACACTGATCCCTTTGGCCTGTTAACCCTGCCCTAAGTTTCAAATACTTTAGCTATTTCGCAGGCCCTTCTATTAATTTGAAGGGGAAAAAGAAAAGAGACCCAAATATTTAAATCCCCCCCCTAAACATTTACTGTTCTGCATCCCCCCCCCTTTTTTTTCTTTAAACGGGGGCTTTTGTGTGATTGACATATTTCACGACTGCCGATTCTGCAAAGCCAGGTATAAATGACAAGAAGCGGCTCTTAAAAAGAAAAAAATCTGATGTTGGACTACATAACACCCGTGTAGAAGATGAAATCTAAGTAATATTGTAATCCACCCACCCCCACCCTAACTTTAAAAAAAAAAAAAACCTTCACCTGTATTTAAATAGCGTGTCTTTAATTACAGCAGTTGGGGATGCATGAGGCTGAAATGAAATTAGCAGTCATTACCAGTCCTTTAACTCTGTGGTGCTTTTGATCAGCACTAAATTAGCTTTCCAGTCCTAACAAAGACTCTACAGCAAGCAGTGGGCTGTAAATAAGACAGCGCGACCTGCCCTCAACACCTTTTCTCTTGTCAATCATAGCTCTATCATTCAGCCCAAGATTAACCTTTATCTACCAAATTTAAGAAAAAAAAAAAAAAAGAACGAAAGAAAGAAGAAAAGGAAAAAAAGAAAAAGGAGGCGGGAAGGAAAGCCCCCTGACCACCACATGTCGCAATAACAGAGGTTCCTAAGAGGCCCCTTTAAATTGTATTCTAATGAGCTTGTGTCAGAATCTGCAATTTCCAAATCATCCCCTCCCCCCCCCACCTCAGCCCCCAAGACCCCTTCAGTGTATTAGAAGAGTCTGAATGCTGCTCAGGTAGGAAAGGAATCCCTTTCTCCGGATTGCTAATTGGGCATGGGCCACCCTCCGAAAGTCAATCTGCCAGTAGCCTCTCCTCCTCTATTAGTCTAGCAAAATTTTGGGAGAGGAGGAGATGCTTGAGGAGAAAACATTGATAATTTTAAGGCACATACATAAGTTTCTGGGATGAAAACAATCAATTTACTCCACTAATAGTCTCTTAGTTTCTAAGCCTGCGGAGAAAAACCACCAACAGCAACAACAAAAACCCAGCTGCTTTTCCCAGGATTGAATTAAGAAAGTAAAACACTGGCCCAGATGGCCATTAGGGGGCGCCCGGGAGCAAGCCCGTCCGCTCTCGCACCACTTCCCACGGCAGCCCTCCTGGCTTCCAGCTCCGCCATGCTCTCTGATTCCTGCTCTCAGGTAATATTTCCTGCTTCTCCTGTCCTCTTGCAGCTTTAGACCCCTCAATGTCAATCTCCTATAAAGAATGAGGTGTCGCCAGGTCTCTTTCTTTCTTTCTTTTTTTTTTTTTCACGCCCTCTCCCCAACTGCCACCAAAATAATAAGACGCCAGATGAAATAGTAGCAACCCTTTAATGATAGGAACCTTTGGGCTCAAATCACTCTTCCCATCCTATGTAACCTTGGTCTGGAGAAGGTGGTGGTGGTGGTGGTGGTGGTTGCTGTTTTTTTGTTTTTGTTGTTTTTTTTTTTGTTGTTTTGTTTTGTTTTTGTAGGGATGAGATGCTAAAAATTCACATTTTTAAGATGGAAGCCTGAAATGTTCATTTCTGCATTTCTCTCTGGGGGCTCACGGATTTCTTCATTTTCAAAGAAAACACACACACACACACCCTTGCAAGGCAACTGATTATGTTCAGCACTGAAACTGTTCCGAAGAGAATAAAATAATGTCTTCGTTTCTGCATTTGTTAAAGAAGTCAAAATTAGCATTTAATTCCAAAAGTTAACGCTTTCAGACTTAAATCTGCCTGTGTTAAATGACTGCCACACAGGGTGTATTTCTAGATCTCTTAAAGGTCAAAAGAAAAAAAAAATAGAATGAGAGGGGAAGAAAGTGAGTTGGGGGGTGGGCGGAGAGGAGTGAGCTAGCAGTGAATGTCAAAGTTGGGTTGCAAGCTACTTACATGTCCATGCCAGATCAGGGTGTTGTCTTGTAGCAGTTTGATTGGCAGGTAAAAAAGCGAAAGAACGTGAGGGCTTCCTGAGCCTCTTGTCAGCCCAAGCTTGATCACTTCTCACCGGACAGAACGAGTTGAAGGAGCTTGCAGTTCCCCTCTCGTCCTCCATCCAAGGCACCGTGAATCCATTTCGGCTTTTCTTCCCCCCAGTCTCTCCATCAGCCTCCTGCCTTCACCCGCTTCGCCTTACACCAGCCTCCAAGACCTAGCCTAGCTTTGCCACTGCAATCCCCTGCAACAAGAAAAATCGTTTATGGCTTAAAACCCCAAATGGCTGATTTTTTAAAAGAGAGAGAGAGAGAGAGAGGGAGAGGGAGAGAGAGAGGAGTGAGAGGGTGAGGGGGAGAGAGGGGGAGCGAGAAGAATGCACCCAGAGAACAACAAAAAAGTCAGTTATCCTAACACTGCTCTATCCCCCCACCGTACAGAAGAAGAATAAAAAAAAAAAGCTTTATGTTTTTTCAGTGGGTATTCAAAGATAATTTGATGCCATTGTTTCTGCTACAGATGGTTCTTTTAAATACAATAACACGGCTCTTTGTGCAGGCTACCCACAATAAAAATCGAAAGCGTTCCCCTGAATAACCATTTTGTTCTCTCTTGTATGGGGCCAACAAAAGATGCCGTGAGGTAATGGGTTCTGTTTATTGAAGCCATAGAATAGGGGTTTGATAAAGATTTTTTTTTTTTAAAGCAGAAGACCTTGCAAGGTCGGGCTGATCTCTTCATATTTTTTTTATTAAAATATTTGTCCAATAGATTATTCCTTGGTGCAGCTGCAGGTTTCCTCCTCAATTTTTAATCAGCCCAAACATCTGTCTCTTTGAGGAGGCTTTAAAAAAATCTGCAATCGTATCAATGGTGCAGTAACCTTATCCAGTCCTGAGTTTTTAGGCTCAGTGCAGGCAAAGGCAATGGAGTTTCAATTCTCTTTGGGGTGGGGTGAGATAGGGTTGGGGGAGAGGAGACACAACCCGAGACAGAGCGACTGAAGAAAATGAGGCTTCCCTCCCACCTCCTGTCCCCCTGTTGACCATGCACAACTTGCAGGAGTCGGACACACAGATCACTGAGGACTGGAGGTATCTCTCCTGGTCTCTGCAAGCTCCCACCCCTGCGTGCACGCTGGACAGGGTGTGGGGGGGTGCGAGGCATGTTTTCTTAGCATGCTCGCCTTGTCCTCAGGTTAGATCTCCAACCCTCAAAACCTAGGATGGGAGCCCAGGGGGAGGGGTGGAACAAGCTAAAGGCTAATCTCTAGCACCCAAAGGGTCCCATTCTTGGCTCTTTCATTCACTGTTAGCTAGCTTTGACTCACTGATTGCTCTCCTGCCAGGGGACTGGTGGCCACAGCCTGCCTGCTACAGTGCCCCATCCCCTCAGGCTGATTCTTTGGGCCACCCTGCGTCCTCCTCAGTTCCATGGGGAGCATCTGCCTCTTCTAGGCGGGAGAGCCCTGCCACCTAGACCTAGCTGGAGGTCAGTATCAACTTTGAGAGAACCTTGAACTCTTAGGCAATGAGGGCCCTGCAGGGCAAGATGCCTAGGTTTAGCTACCTTTCTATAGGAATTAATGCCAGGGCTCTCCGGGCCTCCAGTAGCCCAGAGTGACAGTAATCCGCTTTCAGGACTTGTGCTCTGTGTATTGTCACTTGGGGGCAAGACAATAGTCTGGGAAAATGGCTTTCATCAAAAACAAAAACAAAAACAAAAACAAAACAAGTTTGCATTGGGTTCTCTATCTCTGCCACCCGCCCCCTCCCCCCGCCCCGCAACCCATATACTCCTCCATTTTTTCCCACAAACTGTTCAAAATAAAAAAAAAAGATAAACGCTCAAATGAATCCCTGGACAACACTGGTCTTAGCTTCTACTTCCCCTTTTGGAAACAATAATGTTCTTGGTTTACATCTGGTCTGGAAGTCACCTAATAAGGGATTCTTGGGGACTATGACTTAGACACCTGTTACGGCCTTCCCTATGAATCTTGAAAGACAAATGCAAAAAAAAAAAAAAAAAAGCCAGAAAATTAAACAAATTTTCACATGCCTGTTTCTCAGTAACATTTTATATTTCAGGGCGAACACCTTAATATGAGTTCAGAAAGAATGAAGGGGCAATACCAAAAGCTATACACACCCCAACATTCTGGATCAAGAAGAGTGTGTTTGTATAAGTAAGTGTCAGTGTGTTGGGGAAAGGAAATGAAGAGTGTAAATCAAGAACCACCTTTAATAGAACAGGCTAAGGAGAGTGTACCTGTGACTTCTGGCACCGTATGAAAGGTAGGGAGCATTATGCAAAATAGTAGAAACAGTTCTTCCAAGTTAAAGGAGTGGGAGAGGGCAAATATAAAATGTTTAATCCAGTCTTCATAACTTTGCACTAGAAAAGTAATCTACTGAAATAACCTGGAATGATCTCTTCTGGCTTTGCTTGTCATATTTTTTTTCTCAATATCAGAACTTATAAAAGATGCCCCAACCTGATCAACTGTGCTTTTTCTTTTTTGAACGTACTGAAAGAAGAATCTGAATTGCTGTCCTCTTTTCACTGAGGGAGGGGCTCGGGGCTGAATCTAAGTCTGTTAAGATAGGAAGGCATCAGTGAGTAGCCTAAGGTGACTGAAGGTGAGTACACTCCACATTTTATCAATTAAATCTATTCAATCCCAGCCATAAGGAAGTTTAAAATCTCTCAAATGGCCTCAATTTCTTGTGAAGGATGGGGAAGATTGTTTTGTAGGCATGTCCCCTGAAGTCTCAAATGCTGGAATGCAGTGACCTTCCATCTGACGTGGAGGGAAGTCTCAGCCTCCAACTAAAAACCAAAACCAAAACAAAAACAAACAAACAAAAAACCCCAATGTGCAACGTGTTAAGGTGAAGGGTCAAAGTGCCAAACTGCCTTGGTAGGTGAGGGAATCCAGAACCAGGTCGCCTGCAACTGGAAAACTGCTTTGAAAAATAACCTTTCTGTATCCTGCAACTAGGCTGCCAGGTCAGCTCCCTTTCTCAGAGCAAACACACCCCGCCCAAAACGATTCCAAGTTGTGGAAACGGCTTTCTGAAGAGGTTGGGGGCGGGGGTGGGGTGGTGGTGGTGGGGAGATCCGTGTGAACCCAGTTATGGGTGTTCATAGGTGGCTCTGAATTGGAAACTTCGCTACTGAGACGTGCTTTGGGGCCAAAGGAGCGCTCTCCGATTCTACAAGCCCAAAGCTGTCCTGGGGCGCTGTGGGCTTTTACCCCGAGCCTCCTAGGCTGGGGTGCCGCGAGGGCGAGCGAGGGGCATGCGGCACGAGCACGAGCGACTCCGACGTGGAAGGACGCGGGGGAGGGAAGGGACAGGTGGAAAGGGCGGAAGAAGGAGGATTTCTGCGAACTGATGGCGGAGGGGGTTTGCCAGAGGGGCACGCGGGGCCCGGTTGCAAAGTGGCGAGCGCGGCTTGCAAGGAGACCCCGTACGCGCGATCAGGGGCTGCGCGTTCCTCGACCCCGTGGCCGCCCCGGCACGACGTTCCCCAGAGCGCCCAGCGCCCGCCTCTGCCCCGGCTCCCTCCTCCCCGACCCGGCCGCTCCAGCGCGTCCGCACGTGCGGGCCAGTGGGGCCGGGACGCCTCGGCCCCGACCCGCGGCCGGCCCCCCGCCCCTGCCAGCGGGACCCCGCGGCCGCGCCAGGTCGGAGGGCGGCTGCGCCCGTCACCTGCAGGCTTGCGGCGCCCGGGCCGCCCTGTGCCCCGCGGGACTCGGGACGCCCCGCTCCCCTCCCCGCCCGCCCGCCCCTCGATGCACGCGGCGGGATGAGTGGGCCGCGCCGCCGGGCAGACGTCGGTGCCGCCGCGGCCCCGGGCCGGACGTGCCCTGGACGCCGGCTGCCCGCGCTGCGGGGTCCAACCGGGAGCGGAGCGCGCGCCTCGAGGCCCCGGGACCAGCTGCTGGTCGGAGCCGCGCCCTTCGCGCCCCCCGCCCCCCGCGCCGCCAGCGCTGCTTTCGGTGGTCGCGGAAGCCCGAGGGGACCCGGACCCCGCGGCGGCGCAGCCGCGACCCCTCGGCTCGCGGGGCGGGCGGGCGCCTGGGTGCCTCGCGGGGACGAGCCGCGCCCCCTGCGCCCGCGGGCCCTCGCGCGCCGCCCGCTTTCCCGCGCTCTGGGCGCCGCTCCAGCGCCGCGCGCCCCGGGCCCGCGAGGCCTGCGGGGACCTGGGGACGGGCGGCGGCCGGGCGAGCGGAGCCCCGACCCGGGCTCACGCGTCCGAGCGCCGCCGGCCCCCGCTGCTCCTCGGCGGGAGCGCACGGCCGGCGGGTTCGGCTCGCTCTGCGGTGCGTCGGTGCAGGGACGCGGGCTGGGAGGCCGGGGGCGCTGGGGGGCGCTGGGGGGCGCTGGGGGGCGCGCCCCCTCCGCGAGGCCCGGCCGGTCACCTCGGCGCGGCGGGGAGCCGAGCGAGCGGGGGTGCGGGTGCGCGGCCGGAGAGCCCGGGCGTCGCGGTGGCCGGGGTGGCCGGGGTGGCCAGGGACTCCCAGGGCCCTCCTTCCTACCTGGCGGGAAACGGGAACTCTCAGATTCCCCGGGCCTTTGTTTTATGCCAAGGCGGACACCTGGTTCTAGAGACAGGTGTGTTTCTAGGACTAAGAGGAGAGTTGGAGGAGCCGGGAACAAGGCCTAGGGGCGCGTTCATCGATGGCGTCTTTTAAAATTTTCTTGTTATGAGCCTGCTTGGCTCAATCCGAAGAGTGTGCGCCTCTTAATCTCCGGGATCATGGGTTCTAGCCCCATGTTGGGGGTAGCGATTACTGAAAAAAAAAAATGAATGGTGTTTTTTAAAAGTTTAAATTCTTGTTATGTAAGAAATGAAGTTATACAAGCAATCGCACGTTTTGAGTTTATGGGGTAACAATATCAATTTTAAAGTGTAAAGTATTTAAAATATACCACACATTTTGTGACCCCCTCCTTTTTTCCTCTGATTTCTTGCTTTACCAATAATTCAGAGTTTCAATAAATGGAAATGTCTCTAGGCTCTCCTGGAGTAACGGGAAGGCACCATGGGATATTTGTCCTGTGTCTCTCTGGCATACACCAGTACCGTATACATGAAATTCCTTCTTGCATCAATCCAAGGTGAATAAACTTGTGTTTTAGAGAAAATATTATCATTTGCTGGACTTCAAGAATAACCTAAGGTGGGGATATCTTCCAAATGTACACCTTATGCAATATTGTAACTACCAGTACACAGTTGGATGTGCTAGGCTTATATTTGAACCAAAATTCACATAGGGCAGCCCCACGAGCGCTATTGCAGACCCAGTGCAAAGGCTGCATGTTCATAAAAGTTTGAAAAAGTATCCCAAAGTGTGGTGATTATTCTTTGTTTCTCTATTTCAGAGGCCCAAGGATAGGGAGTTAGCCTGGGTGGCCTATGACACGTTCTTAGAGTAAATACTGTGATGAATTTCGGAAGAAAAGGAGCATACCATTTAAGGTTTTGACTATAGAAGGGAGTTAATGATTCCAGGAAAATGATTTTAGGCAGACTTTCTATTTACACTTCCCCTTCCAAACCTGTCTCCTATCATTCTCCCTTCACCATTGAAGAAAGAACAACATTTTATTTGCTTGAAGGGTAAAGAGAGGAAAGGAACTAAACTTTAGTGAGCATCTATTATTTATCAGATATTTTCTCTTACCTAATTCTCATAATAATCTTATAAAATTGGAACTATTATCCCCCCCCCTTATTTTTAATAAAGTATGGGAAGATCCAGCTGGGTTAAATGTCTATGGTTACACAGCTGGGAAATAGTAGATCTGGGTTTCAAATCTAACTCTATAATTCCAAAACCCAGGCCAGTCTTTAGAATCAGGTGGACTGAGTCCAAATGGACTTAGGCAAGCATTATTGGGTTACTGACTGTTGTGGGTACAGGAGGAAATTGGTTGTGGACAGTGTGTGGTCTTGTCTTTTCCTTCTTTCCTTTCTCTGGATGGCAGCCTCTTAATTCTGGCTCTCCTTAGGATCTTTTGGCTATGGAGAGGTTGACTTAAGGCAAGGATTATAAAAGTCTGTGTCTTTTTTTCTGTGCCATACTCAAGTTGGACCTAGAGTGTAAACTCAATTTTTTTGAATATACGCCTCATTTGGCATCAGGTTTAAGGCTACCCATAGGCTGGCTTGATCAAGGTAATGCTTTCATGAGGACAGACTCATATAGGTGAGACTAAGTACCACTCTTAAAACCCCAGCCTCAGCAACCAAAAGGGTGGGAGGGGAATATAGTAATAACAGAACACATGACTACTAATTAACCTTATTAACAACTGCAAACCAGCGAACATTTATATTTTTATTTTCTCAGAAAGGCAATTAAAATTTTTTGCCTTCTATTAACTACCTTTCCCCTCCAGATAATCACCTATATCAAAACCACCCTTTAAAAGGTCAGTAGAAATTATTTTTAAGACATTCAAATATAAAAAAAGTATTGTTATTTTAATAGGCACTGTGGATAGTTTAATTTGTATCTTGTATTAAATTAAACATATGGTGAACAGGGTATAATAGATTTTCTGTAATTTAGCTGCCAATGTGGCAACAGCAGCCAGTTACTCTCACCAGCAGACTTGTCAGTGGTTTGTTTACTAGCTTATTTGAATTAAAATAAAGCTTCGCTTCTGCTGACTGCACATCATTATCTATGAGACCATAATCCTGCTAGCAAATCCTATATCTTCCAGAACTGGCTCTTTTGTTTGGGATTACTGAGAGCTTAGCCTATAACAAAGAGGAATAAGGCATCCCTCTCATCCTCATAATTAAGTGTGGGGACTAATTTAGAAACAAACCCAGAAAGATGTACTATTTGGAGTTATATTTCTATACAGAAGGAGGAGAAACAGGATAGGCCAAACACCCGATTGTTAACAGAATGTTTAAACTATTAAGCAAGTGTACTACAGGAATCCAGCTTGTTAAAATTAAGAGCAATAGCAAATAAGGCATTGATGGCCTTTGCACGGGGCAGTAATTCTGTATGAAGGATCTGAAGGTATGTTTGGGAAGAGGAAGTATTAGGGTGTCAAGTAGGAAAAGATGTGCTGTATTCTATGCGAATGCCATTTATTTTGTTCCTCCATCATTCTAATAGGGCCACACCAATTAATAGTTATTATTGTGCGCAGAGTCATTAAAATGCTAAATAAAAATAAATTTTAAAAAACCCACACTTTTTTATGCACTAGAAAAATATAGCTCACTAGAAACTGTTAATATTTACTTCCAAGGTACATAAGATTGAGCATTTAGCAAAAAGAAAAGAATGGATGCTTTTTCTTGGCTCTTTCCATATACGCAAAACAAACGCGCCTTCCATATGCTCAAAACAAATCTTCATGAATTCTGGCAACCCAATTCTATCTGTGTTTAAGGAGAGAATTTCACAACTAGGACGTATATAAAAACGGCTTTTACAATGCACAATCCATACATAAACTGATGCCTGTTTGTTAAAGAAGAGGGAAAACACAGGGGTTGATTTATCAATGTCTTTAACATTAATTGTCACAGATGGGAATTCTGAGGACCTCTGTGAAACCAAACCAGGCCCTAGTGAATTATAAAGCAGGTCCTTAGACTTTAAAAAACATTTAGGCAAAGTGACAGTTCAGAACATCTGTTAGCCTTCTGTCTGAGTATAAACTAGATGTCATGGAGTGCACAGCTGTAGGCATTTTAGGCTTTTTTGCCAACATCTGTCACAGCAGTACAATAATATAGGTAATTATCAACACCTTATATAAACTGTTTGCTATTTTAATTTTTAGAAAGAGTAAAATTAGTGTTACAGTCCTTGGCAAAAATAATTGAGATGAATAGAATCATTTTTCTCTCAAAGATGAATAAACGATCTGATAATTCTTTGAAAACACACATTTTAAATATTTTCTGCAGCCAATAATGGTATTATACTAAGCAAAAATCCCAAGTGATTTTTTTTTTAAGTAAAGGCAAAAGTACAAGTAAAATAAGAGGAAAGGTAGAAACAGGCTCTGAATTTTCTATTCAGAGCAACCAAAGATGATGTTTTGTGACAAAAATATAGAGCTTGTTAATACCCCACAATTGTGGCATTAACTGATTCCATATTCATAAAGATAAAAAATTCATTTTATAACGTCAGTAAAGCAAAATTTGTAGTAATGAATCATGAAAATTTGTCTTCCTCTTCCCTCCTAGCTCTTCTGAGTCCTAGAAATTTGCAGAGAAATGGCATATGAAACTGTAATTCACATCTGCCACCTTAGTAACTAAAGTTAATTTGAAAAGAGTCAGCACATTGTATAAATCCAAGGATCCATCATTATTTTAGTGCCACCTGGCTATGGATCATCTACAGTGCTCATCCTAAGATACTGGGCATTATTGTCTCATATCTGATTCCCTTGACCTATACTACAGTTGTTTTTCAGTTTAAAGAACTCCGAAGCAGCAAGACTATATTCCAAAGCACCTGTTCTGAGGAAGATGCCAGTCAATAATGTCTTATTGAAAGACCAGGCCCAGCTAGAGGAAATAGAGGAATTGAGCTGCAGTTGGATTTCATCATCTAAACATGCAATGTAATCTTAACCAATTCATTACACAGTCCTTTTGTTTCCACTACAAAAGGGATGTTACCTTTGTCAGAGGTTGTAATTCCAGTATGTTCAAGCAAAGACAAGGGAGAAATTGAAAAACTGCTATCAATTCTACCTATAGCCAGGAAGAACTGTAGGGTCAGAAGGTCATTATCACTGTCCCGTGTACAGTTTAGACTAGACCACAGAAAACTTAAGTTCCATGTTGCGACAGAAAGGTATAATAAGGAGACTCACGCAAAAATACTAAATGAGAATAGGAGTAGGGAATCATAGTCTTGAACACATTTGATTTAGCACATGAAGAATCCAATGAAGCGATCTCTATTTGGGCAATCGTAGATGCTTAAGATTATGCTTTCTCGGGACAATCTTGTGGAGAAGGAAAATTTTATTAATGAGAGGCCACCATGGCAAAAAAAAAAAAAAAAAAATTGAGTCACAAATGTCAGTGTTCAGAATCTAAAGGTCTAGAAAGGGTTGAATGAGAAAGAGGAGGAGGAAGCAAATACGGATATAAAAGGGAGACAAGTTGGCCCAAAAGGAAGGATTAAAAATGAAAGGAACTAAAGAAAGAGAAAAAGGTGATAGACAGTAACAGAGAATAAGGCTGTGGCAGCTAGGGGGAGGAGCAAAGGAGGATATTGATCACCAAATGGAGTATTAGGGACCAAATAACAATTTAGAACCTGTGAGTGTTAGCACTTCCTAATGAGAGTGATCAGCTGTTAAGAAATGAGTCTTGGAAAGAGAAACACATTTAAAAATAATAGCTCAGTAGTATGGTTCTGAGGTCTGGGAAAGTGGGCTCATCTGACATTTCTCAAGGCCATATTTCTTCACCAGCAAGGGGAAAACAATGTATTTTGACATCTAGAAAAGGAGGGGGGAAAAAAAGAGAAAGTAACCCACTTCCCACACACCTTGAAAAATATTTAATGATGAATGTGACTCCTTAAGGGCGTTACTTTTTCCTTCTGTTTTAAATGTTTGGAACGGAATAATAGTGCCAATCTGCAACATCAGCTTCAAAACTGATTAGACTCAACAGTTTTCACTACAGTGGTGGTTTATAAGGAGATACATACTATTTCAAAGTGCATACTGTGAATATAAAGGTGTATTTGTGTATAAATACTCCTCTTTGATTCCTTGGCACACCTTGATTGATAAGAATAATACTTTGTCAGGGTCCATTTTATATGTTGAAAATCATTTCCTAGAAGGCCGAGCTAGCTCTGATCAACGCCCTGAAAGAGACACGGTTTGCAGTTAGCATGCTCTCATCTTCGTCCTTCTTTTGTGCTCTGGCCTCTCCCTGCTTTGCCCACTGCCCTCATCTCCCTTCATTAAGTATCTTAATCCAGGCTGATGTTCCCTAGGTAGTGTCCCAGGCTTGCTCCATTTTTTTTTTTTTTTTTTTGCTTTTCAAAATCTGAAACAAATGGCTAATAAATGGATTCACCGTAATGTACTAATGACTGATAATAATAATGTGTTCTTTCATCAAAGTTACTAGCTCTATGCCAGAAGCTCTTTGAAGGGGGGTGGGGCACAGATCTTGGTCATTTTTGTATCCACTGTATCGCCCAACAAAGTGCCTTTCTCATAATAAATATACATTAACTGGTAAATAAATATTTGTTGAGTTTGATGTTTTTCTTCCTAAATCTAATGTGTACTTACTGAGAGTATTTGTATTTTTTATTTTAAAATGTTATGTATTTATTTTTTAAGTTCCTGGCTAGAGATATACAGTGGTCAAGCTGAATTAGTCTTTAAAACTGATGCTTCATTTTCCTTATTGATATTTATTGTAAGCACATGAGAAGAAAATTTAAAAGAAAAATGTAATTTATAATACAACCCCCTCACACCATAAATAACTTAAATTTTATACATTCCTTTCTAATCTGTGGCTCATAAATACTTAAAGTTGTATTTGTAGTACACATATTTTTAGGTATTTTTGTGTATTTAATTTTACTGAGTTTTGAAAGTGAATTTGTCATTAAGGGACAAAGACTTACTCTAAATATTCACATTTCTAATGGTGGAGTTATAGACAACCCCCCCCACCCCCCCCCAAAGTCTGAAAATATATTTTTGGATTGGGGAAACTTTTGCAGTGCTCCCTTAAGGCCAGTGTTTCTGAGAAGTAGCTAATCTTTTATCTTCTAAATCATAGGATCTTCTGTTTTAGAAGGAGAATTTGGAAGCGTAGGATTTTAGGGAGGTAAAGCATTTTGGATCTTCTTAGAGAAAAAGAAGATCCAAAATGAGATTTAATAGTAGGCATTAACTTCCATTTTGAGTGTCAATAACTGAAGGCACTTATCTTTTACAGAGTCTACCTAGAAAAAAGTCTCAGATCTGAGTTTTTCTATAGGAGTCTGGTCAAAAGGGTTTGGATGTGTAGGCCATAGTCACCAGTGTAAAGAAAAATCAAATTAATTTTCCTATTATCAATCAACTCAGGCACTATCCCACTTGCAGGTAACCCAAAGCCCTTTAGAGAAGAAACACTGGAATATTTTTTAATCATGAGATCATATTGAAAACTTTCAAGTGTTATATAATTAGTAATTTTATCCTTATACGTCAAAAGGATTTGGGAGAACTGCCACAATGTGGAGTTTAGTCTTGAATGTCCATTATCAGCAAATGGAGTGATAGAATAATGTGATAAACAGTTTATTGGAAATATGTACTTTATTGCAGTTCATTTCTCTCCTTTCCCCTACTCTGTTACAACCTTACTATCTGCTGTGGTACTTATATATTCAAGGCAAGTAGTGATCCACTTTTCTTAGACACACACACATGCACACACGTATGTGGGCTCACCCCTTGACACCCAATTGTAGGAGGCTGATTCATTGTGCTGTGCAGTGTAATCCACCATTTCTTATTTAAGTCGGATGGCATCTAGAGTACTTTTCTTTCCTAACATGAAACTAAAATCTTACAAGGCCACCGCCAATATGTAATATTATCAGTCTAAACACAGAAGGAGATTGCTTCCTTTTTAAAGAAGGTTAGAGTTCAGAGGATCATAGAGCAAGACCCTCTGGAATTCTCTCTTATAACTCAGCTTGTCCTGAAGGGACCAGAAAATCAGGCCACAGCCCAGACAGAGAAAATTGTGCTACAGAGAAAATGCAGAGCTGATTCTCATCTTGCACCTGCAGAATCTGCTGTCAGCTGTTCAATTCTAAGTTCTGTGGCTTTTCTTGATTCCTGCCTGTTGGCTGGCTAATTTATTAACTCCTTAATATCTGTAGCAAAGACCACATAGGCAAATATTTATGGGATCAAGAAAAACACAAGAATGAAAGGGTGATTGAGCAGGCTGACTGAATTTTGTGTTTACTTCACTAAATCATTGCTGAGAGTTGTCGCAACAGCTGCACACAGTCCAGAGTGGCATCTCAAAATTCAGCCTTGACTTCCTAGCCTGGCTCCCATTCATTCCACCTTCAACAGCCAGCTAGCCATTCAGTACACCATCCTCATTTTATGTTGCAGGCAAAAAGCCAACAAAAATATGGTCACATTTAAAAGCCTTTTAAGCAGTGAGCACCTCCCTCCTTTCCCAATTGTTCCCTGCTTTTTCACATTCCTAGTTAATAGGTTTTTAAAGCAGTTTCCCCAACTCTTTTCCTGCCACATACTGTCTTGCCTGGCATCTATGCAGCAAAAGGCTGTTCTTCAAGAGGCTTTTAAATCCATTGTACCTCTTCGTGCCTTTCAACTGCTAACTCTTCAGGTATGGACTGTGTTTCTTGCTTAGCATATTTTGCATGTTCCAAGCCATTCACAGCAACTACAGCAAAAATGAGGATAAAAATAAAAATAATAAATACAATTATTTTAATTGAAATTTAGGACCAAGTCTGCAGTTTTCCTTTTGCTCACGGTATTCTACAGATATCCCACAAGAGGGGCATTTTCAGGAAGCGTGTAATTTTGAATTGAAATATATAAAAGTTTCTTTCTTTCTTTTTTCTTTTCTTTCTTTTTTTTTTTTTTTTTTTTTTTTACACTTAAGGGTCCCTAGTAAGTCTTGAGGCTTTGCTTTGTTGAAACACTGACATGCTACATGAGGCTGTTTGAAAA
The DNA here is from genome assembly GCF_053574225.1 of Canis aureus. Classification (NCBI taxonomy): domain Eukaryota; kingdom Metazoa; phylum Chordata; class Mammalia; order Carnivora; family Canidae; genus Canis; species Canis aureus. The sequence goes on along the minus strand of NC_135641.1, from coordinate 19,416,370 downwards.
TCCTCTCCCTGCCACCTTGTTTTTGTTATTAGAACGAGGTTAAGATGCAAATGGTGAGCATTAGGAACCTTGAATATTGAGAGCTGGTAAAGTTCTAACAGGCTGTATTTATAGTTTTCACTTAACAAATATTATTGTCTGCTCTGTGCCAGGAATTGTGCTTAGGCAGTAGATGTAAAGATGAAGAGGAAACAGTCTTTGTTGCAGAAGAGGCTCATGATCTAGTGAGGAGAAAGCCAAGTAAATAAACAATCACATACATATTTTGAGAAATGATGCTCTGTGGCTTTGCTTGAAATTAAAATGACTTTTTGGCGCAGAGGTAAGACATCTAAGGTAGGTAACTATGCTGTTAAAAACTGAAGTAGGGCAGCCCGGGTGGCTCAGCGGTTTAGTGCCGCCTTCAGCCCAGGTTCTGATCCTGGAGACCCAGGATCGAGTCCCATGTTGGGCTCCCTGCATGGAGCCTGCTTCTCCCTCTGCCTGTCTCTCTCTCTCTCTCTCTGTCTCTCATGAATAAATAAATAAAATCTTAAAGAAAAAAACTGAAGTAAACATGCATTTCCCTCTTGACTATGTAAAATAATAACGACGAGTGCCCACTTTTAAATACTTAACAACTGTATGCTCTTTTCAGGCCCTGCAATGCTGTCTGCTTTTTCTTCAACTTTGAGACCAGTGATCTCATCATGTTGCCAAAATGAATTGAGGTTTTTAAGCAATGTAGCTTATTTATAAATTATTCAAATACTGAAGTCTTATAATATGTTCCTTTTTTTCCTGGTTTTGTCTGGTGGGTGATATTTTATTGTAAGCTACAGAAAACTAGATTAGCAAAGGCTCTCAAGGATAAAACTATTTGTAACAATCATTTTTATGCTACTGCTATGCCTGGCACAAACTTTACATTTAAATTATTTTCCCATGAGTTATTTGTAATTCTGTCTCTCTTTTAAAGAAAGGTTCATGTCGTTATCCTACCTGTTATGTCAGCCCTGGTGCCTACCATAATAATTGACATATAGGAAACATTTAGAAGGAAGGATGAAAGGAAGAAATGAATGAAGGAAAATGTTCAATCTTTTCTTCACATTGAAGTAGTAAACAGATCTAATGAGCCACCTGCATCACTCCCCTTCTGACACCACAGTTGTTTTTATTTTATACACTGCAATACTTTAGCTTTTAAGATAAGCTGGTCACTCAATACATCCAACTTCTAACAGCCAGATGCACATATTTATTTTTTGTTTGCATGATTTTCTACAAAAATACAATTACGATAATTTCATTCAAATAGATTTGGATAGTAGTGTCACTAAAGAGGAAGTAACTACAAGGAGTATTTCAGTCAAGACTCAAAAGAGTGAGAGTTTTTATTTTATTCTTTCTCTAAAGGAAGATTGGCTTGTGCCAAAGTGACACTTACTTTTGATTAGAAATCATATTGCAATGATGCGTCATGTTGTGATCCATCATACCTTGTACTGGACTACATCTCCGGTAGTCCTGTTACAGGACTTATAATCATTTTTATAAGTCTAAAATTAAAAAAAAAACTGTTATAGGATATAGGTGCGCATGCCTTTAAAAAGAAAAAAAATATATTAAAAAAAAACCCAAAGCAAATGATTTCTAAATCTTCATTAAGGGAAATAAAACTTGGTTCTTTCTTTCTGATTTGCTTTTCATTGATTAATTTATTCAATGCATATTTATTGACTACCAATTGTGTGAAAGAGGTTGCATAGATACTGTGAGGGAAACAAAAATGAGTAAGAAATAGTCCCTGCTTCCCCGAGAATTTTTAATCTGGTAAACAAGATGATACCACACATAAAATATAATGTAAGGCTAAATATGATTAAAGTCTCAAGGGAGGCACAATAGGGAGGTAGAGTTTGAACTGGACCTTGAAGAATTTAAAGTAGCAGAGATGTGAGGAAGATTTTATAAACAGAGAAAATGGCACACGATAAGGCTCCCTGGTTGGAGCATGGTGGAAGTATTGCGATGAAGGCTTGAGTAGGTTAAGGTCATGTAGTAGCAGCATTTGGATACAAACCATGATGTTCAGACGTACATTCAGGGAATACTGGGAAGTTATTTTTTATTTTATTTTTTAAAGCAGACTCCACACCCAGCATGGAGCCCAACATGGGGCTTGAACTCATGACCCTGAGCCAAGATTAAGAGTTGGTTGCTTAACCAACTGAGCCACCCAGGTACCCCCTGGGCAGTTGTTTTTAAATTTGGAAATAGAAATGGTGTGTTTTCCCCCCAGGATTAATTAGGCTGTTAATCTGCTGGGTGGCTAGGTATGTGGGCAGGAAAAGCTAGCAGTGGGGAGCTGAGTTGGGAAGGTGAGGTGAGATGCCAGGATAGGAGAAGTACTTATGGGATTTTGGCTGTTGGTAACTAAAAGAAGCAGTGCGTACTAGATGAATACTGTAGCTATACGAGCTGCTAAAAATTTGCCAAGTAGGAGTGATGGAAAGCAATCAAAGGGAATTGAGTATGGGACCAAAATTTTAAGCAAGGAAAATAGGCAGATTGGTGGTTTTAGATTAGAAAGAGGAAAGTCAAATGGAGGAACAGGATTTGTGGGAAAGATATGAATTTGGTTTTTAACTTTTGTGTTTGAATAGCTGTTAGTATGTTCAGGTTGAGGACAACCATAAGTGAGTCATGAAATGAAGGAACTTGGGAGAAAGGTCAGGGCTAGAGACAGAGATTTTGGAATCATCTGCATTGTAATGATAATTGAACCTTCACAAGGGAATACGTTCTCGTAAAGAGAGAGGGTGATGAGAGAGGGGAACTATGCATAGAACCTGCACAGTTGAATTCAGTGAGATGAGCCTGTAGAGAAGACAGAGGTACAGTCATCAAAATGATTAGGGGAAGGGGTATAGGGACTGAGAAAGGAAAGAGTCAGAAAAATGAGGCGAGGCCAATAGCAACGAGAAATGTTCACTTTTTTAAAAAAAATTCTCATTTTAAAAACATTATTTTTTTTATCTGCATGTTTTGGTGTTATATACATCACATGTGTGTTCTATGTTTTGAAGGAGGTACACTAAACTATTAGTAATTGTTAATCCAGAGGACTTGGGGGGTAGTGGTAGATTTTCTCTGTATAAGTACATAAAGGTATATCAGTCAGGATCCCAGGAGGAAACAGATGGCACTTTTAAATTAGGATAATCAAGATGTGTGTCATAAAGAGACTATTTATAAACATGTGGAAAAGGTGTTGGGAAAGCACAAAGATTAGTATAGTATCCCAGGACTAGTAAAAGCAGCGGTTGCTCATGTCCCCAGGATATATAGACAAGGAGGGGGAACAATTTCTGTAACTCAGAGAGAAAGAATGGTGAAGGGAGGGCCACCTTGAGAGAAGATGATTTTGGTCAAGGAAGCAATAAGCCTGAGGAAACCTCTAGCAAGGAGACTAGGGAAATGAATACCCCAGTATACAATCTTCTACTCTTGGATTTCTTTTTCTTTCTTTCTTCTTTCTTTCTTTCTTTCTTTCTTTCTTTCTTCTTTCTTTCTTTCTTTCTTCTTTCTTTCTTTCTTTCTTTCTTCTTCTTCTTCTTCTTTTTCTTCTTCTTCTTTTTCTTTCTTTCTTTCTTTCTTTCTTTCTTTCTTTCTTTCTTTCTTCTTTCTTTCTTTCTTTTTCTTTCTTTTCTCCTTCCTTCCTTCCTTCCTTCCTTCCTTCCTTCCTTCCTTCCTTCCTTCTTCTTCCCTTCCCTTCCCTTCCCTTCCCTTCCCTTCCCTTCCCTTCCCTTCCCTTCCCTTCCTCTCTCTCTCTCTTTCTTCTGTTTAAGTAATCTTAGTACCCAACATGGGGCTCGAACTCACAAGCCCAAGATCAAGAGTCACATGCTCCACTGACTGAGCCAGCCAGGGTCCCCTCACTCTTGGATTTCTTGCAGCAGGTTGTCCTAACCCAATTAGGTGCTAGGTGTTCAGGGAACATGGCTAGACAGGGCAGCTTCTTGAGGCATAGCAGGGTGGGCAAGGGTCCGAACAGGCGAATGGAAGATATTTGGCACAAACTGTATTGTGTGAATTTAAAGGCATAATTGTGTATTACCTCTTTAGTTTCTTACAAGTGTGTGACTTTCTGCATAGCTTATGCATTCACGTAATAGAGTTATAAAGTAATTCAGTGTATAAATAATGATTAAAGAAAAATAATTGATAACCTGCCTCCCCCAAAGCCCCCAGCTTAGATGCTTTTCTAGTGAGATTTTACGAACTTTCAAGGGATAAACAGTATTTATTTTATGAAATTGCTCCAGAAAGGGCAGCCCAGGTGGCTCAGCGGTTTAGCGCCACCTTCGGCTCAGGGCGTGATCCTGGAAGCCCGGGATCAAGTCCCACGGTGGGCTCCCTGCATGGAGCCTGCTTCTCCCTCTGTCTGTGTCTCTGCCTCTCTCTCTGCATCTCTCAGTGTCTCTCATGAATAAATAAATAAAATCTTTAAAAAATTGCTCCAGAAAAAAAACAGAAGAGAAGCTGTCCAGTTGTCCAGCTAATTTTATGAAGCTTGTATAATCTTGATATAAAATCAAGATAAAGGATAAAGAAGACATAAGTAAAGCATAAGCCTATATCACTTGTGGATATGGGCATAATAATTTTAAATAATATACTAGCTAACCAAATCCAACAGTTTATTAAAAAATCATACATATTGATCAAGTAGTATTTATGCCAAGAATGAAAGGATAGTTCAACATCAAAAAAATGTATCAATGTAGGATGCCTAGGTGGCTCAGTGGTTGAGCGTCTGCCTTCCGCTCAGGTCATGATCCTGGGGTCCTGGGAATGAGTCCCACATTGGGCTCCCGGTGGGGAGCCTGCTTCTCCCTCTGCCTATGTCTCTGCCTCTCTGCGTGTCTCTCATGAATAAGTAGGCGAAATCTTAAAAAAAAAAAATGTATCAATGTATTTCACTTTAACAGCAGACCAAAGAAGAAATATCCTATGATGATTTAATGGGACACAAAAACATCTTATTTGTGATAAAAGTTGCAGAATAAAGTATTAATACTTATTTATGATAAAATTTATAGAATATTGGAAGCATCAAAGAACTTACCAAATTATTTATGAAAAAGTTGCAATAGATTCACTGGAATGAATTTTAAGTATTTTTATTGGAACAAAAAAATAAGAAAAGGAGGTTTACAATTTCCACTACCATTTAAACATAATCATTGAAGGTGCTATCTTGTAAAGTAAAATAAAGACATAAGGCATATTAGGATTGGAAGAGATAAAAATCATTTTTAGCAGGTGATATGATTTATCTATATAAAAATCCAACTGAATAAACATACTATGAGTGCTAACAAAAACTGAGGAAGGGTAATAGAAATAGATAAATCAGCTCAAAAAAGCACTTCTTTTAGACAGATTATTCTCATAATAAAAATAAGATTTTAAGAAATATAAAGCTTTATGTTTGGGGTTTGCTTTAACAGAAAAATAGAAAAGGGCATAAATAAGATTTGAGTCAAAGAAGCGAAATACTGTTTTCATGGTTGGTATGAATTAACCTAGTAAAGTTATCAGTCCTCTCCAAGTATACATGCAAACTAAATGAATTTCTATTCAAAATTCTTACTGATATTTGAGCAATGTAACAAATTTTAAAATTTATATGATGCCTGAAGTCCCCCAAATGTCTAAAAAAGTACATAGAAAGATGATCTAAATATATAGTTGTCACTCTCACTCATCAGATATTAAGCCATACTATAAAGGATGATATGATGCTGTTGTCCTAGCAATATATAAATAGACCAATGAAGCAGAATTTAGAGCTCAGAAATAGATCTAAGTATTTGGAAGGACTTATTATATGATAAAGCTTTGTACCACATGGCAATTTAAAAAGGACAAAATGTTTAGTAGATAATAGGATAACTGTCTCATTATATGGAGAAAAATATAGACCTCTAAGTTACACAAAGGTTAGCTCCAGGCAGATTAAAAACCTAAATGTAAGAAATAAATCTATAAATAGAAGAAAACGTGAAATAAAATCCTTGTGACCAAGGGGGTAAGGAGAGGCTTTTTAAACAAAATCTCAAAAGCACCGATGGTAAGTCAAAAAAGAGTAGTTGGATTTGGCTATAACAAAATTACTTTGTTCAATGTAATGTACTGCAGATAAAGTTAACAAACAGATGTTAGTTTGGGAAAGGATATTTGCAGTGTTTAAAACCAACCAAGGATAATATCTTTAATATGCAAGAACTCCTTAAGTCAACAAAAAATGGTAGGGAACCAAAGAGAATAATTCATAAAATTCATAAGAGAGTAAACAGTTCACAAAAGAGGTCTAAAGGAATAAAACAAATGTAGAGTTGCTAAAGTTCCTTATAAAGAGGTAAAATTCAAAGTAAAGGAACCATGAAATATCACTTTACAAGTATTTGAATGGCAGCAATCGGAAGCTGGATAGTCCTGAATATTGGAGAGGATATGGGATAGTGGAGAATTTTACACTGCAGCTTGAGGTATTAAATTGGGCAGTCATCTGGAAAGCGATCATATACATAGCAGTCTCACTCAGGAACATATTTTTCCAGAGAACTAACAAAACTTTGAGTGGGGTGTATTTCTGGATGTGATAGTATCTATCCCTAATGAAGGGAGAGATATGCATCTGAGGTGCCCAATAAGTAAATTTAATCAATAAGTAAAACTATCGTAGATGCATACTATGAAATGCTATGCAGCAGTAAGAAGCCAATGAACTAACTGAACATGGAGAAATTTAAAAAACATAATCATGAAAGAAAAAATAGGAATGAGAATTATAGCAAAAATACTATTTATTTAAATACAATGTATAAATTCTACAGGAAACCACCATACCTGTTTTATAGTGCTCCACACATTTAAAGATACATATCAATCTTTTTAAAATAAGTGAGTGTTCTGAGGAGGGACATGGGAGTGAAAATTAAAGAAAGAGTGAAATAAAGTGAAGAAAAAAGATCTTGCATGGACCGATGTTGACAACATTCTGAGAAACTGAGACCACAATTAAATCAACCTGCTGTCTGTGCACGGAAGATTCAAAAACTAACAACGACAACACAACAAAGCAACATTTAGGTGGTTTTTAATCTTTGCCACAATGGCTATGTTTGTCATATACCGCCTTGTAATAAAAAATGCAACATTTTTCTTGTACTATGCATTTCTGGGGTGTCTCCTCTACTTCTATTCTTTCCTAAGTGAGACTCAGGATACTGCAGCCAGGGAAGTAAGATTATAGTTACGTGCCTACCCAACATCCAGGGTGTTTACCTGGCCTCATAACTGATCTGAAGTTTTAGTGATCTGAGAGATAAACTCTACTTCACTGGATTTCAAACATTTTGGTCTTAGGAATCCTTTATACTCTTAAAATTATTGAGGATTCCACAGAACTTTTGTTATTTACCATATTAGAAATAAAAACTTTAAGTATTTAATAATGTAAAAATAATCTTAAAACCATCAAATGTTAACATGATATTTAAAGATGAAAAATAATTATATTTTGCAACACAAACATTTAGTGAGAAGAGTGGCATCATTCTACATGTGTAAAAATCTCTTTAATGTCTGACTTAATAGAAGACAGCTGGATTCTCATATTTGCTTCTGCATTCATCTCTTGTGAAATGTTGTTTTGATTGAAGTATATCTAGAAAATCCAGCTTCACACAGATATGTAGTTGGAAAAGTGAGGAGTATTATAACAGCCTTTTCAGATAATCGTGGATATTTTTCTTTGATACTGCACCAAAGCTCGACAAGTGGTAGTTTCTTAAAGGTTATTTTCAATGTGAAATCTGAAACTGCTATCAATCAACTTTTTGTAGTTTGTTATATTAAAATCCATTGGTATATCTTGTACTTTGATGAATCTTTTACCCATGTATGATTCTGTAATTTCATGTTCTGGTCATTTGGAAAATGTTGGTTCATTGAGTTATACATACGCAATATTAAAAAATCACACTCATTAATTATAACACTGATGTTCTCAGAAAAGTCTTTAAGCATTTGGAGGCTGTGAAGCTCACTGTGATGGATACAAGTTTTCCAAAATTTTAATTTTCACTTGAAACACAAATCTTATCATTGACAACAATACTATCATTTTCTTCCCCTTGAGGTTATAGATTCACTTTAATTTTGAGAAAATAACAAATATTCAAGTCTGAACAAACCATGGTTTGTTCAGGGCACTAGTAGTTCAGCCGGCAACTCAATGGCAACTCAAAGTATGATGAGATACCCACAGTCCTCTATTTAGTATGCAGTAAAAGTGCTTCATGCATTTTTTGTTAATATGGAATATTAAAAAGACTTGTACTCGAGGGTTAAGATTTAATAAAACTAATAATTTCTACTGATTCATCAAGGACATTCTTAAATGAAACTGGCTTTCTTCCATGCACTGTGGTGAATGACAATGCCAGAGGGGTTTTATGTGGCTGTCTTGATATGTGCAAGGGTGGCGGCTGCTTTGAGAATTCTCGATTTCACACACCCTTTCTCAGATTCCTTCTTTTCCCACTCCTTATATTTGAAGAAGGGTTCCTGAATTAGGATAGTTTGACTTTTCCTAGAGATGCAGAACAGTACTTGGGAGGAGGATCAAGAAGTTGCCTGAGGAAGAGGGGAGGTAGGAATGAGACACACACACACACACACACACACACACAGATTTGGATTATATTCTCTAGTCTGACTGTATTGTTAGTTTTAGAAATCTCCACGTCAGAACTTATTTTTAACCTTTGAGTGTTAGAGAGGGGAAAGTATTTCTAACAATGATTTCAGAAATTACACAAGAAAAATATTGTCTATTTTTTTAAAACACTTCTGCATGACAAAAAACATTTCATGAAGAGACAAATATTTGTGACTTATGTCAAATAAAGGACTAACCTCCTTAATGTATAAAGAATTCCTGGATATAAGAGAATAATGGATGGAACATTTATAAATAGATATTTCACAGAAAAGGAAATATGAATGGCTCTTTAACATGAAAAGATGCTCAACTTTACTTTTTATAAGTGCAAATTACAGCTACAATGAAATAACCATTTCACACTTATCAAATTAACAAAATATTTAAATTTGATAACATATTGGCAAGACCATAGGGCAAAAGATATTATTGTACACTGCTTATGGGAGTATAAATAGTTATATCCTCTGTGGAGGACAATTTAGAAGTATCTCTCAAGATTGCAAATTACCTTTTGCCCCAGCAATTCTACTTCTGGAGAATTTTCCTTATAGATGGCCTTGCACATACATTTTTGTGAAATTACATTTAAACAAGTTTTTGTTTTGCTTTTGCTTTTTTTGTATTAGTTCTATTTGTAAAACTGTAGAAACAACTAACATTAATATGGAACTAACGCTAGTGGTTGTGTGTTGAAGGAGTTAAAGATAATGAGGCATATCAGGGACAGGAAGAGGGAGGGAGACTTTTCACTGCAGATCCATCTTTACATATTTTATTTTGAAAAAAGTTGAATATATTACCCAGTTTTTAAAGGATTAAAAAAATTCTCTATACTAAAAAAAAAAAATTCTCTATACCAAAAAAAAAAAAAAATTCTCTATACTACCTGGCAAGTACTAAATTTCTCCTCTCTGGTTACTAAGATAGAAAATTGGAGGAAAAGGAATCCCTCTGTTTTTTGTTTTTTGTTTTTTTTTTTTTTTTTGCTGAAGTGAAATTGAAATTATGTACCTAATGGCATCTTATTTTCAGCAGTCACCTAACATACATTGATTGGATGAATGGAGTAAATAGGTAATGACATTGTATTGCTATTTGGTGATTTTCCGGTAATAGTGCACACAAAAGATAAAATTCACTTTTAGTTCTATTGTCTTTCCTCCTTGAGACATTAATCTTCTCTCCTAACCTTCTTTCCATCCTTGTTCTTTTTATTTTCATAAGTGTGAAACTCATATACCACCACGTAGATCTGAATCAAAACATGTTTGAAGGAAGAAGTACTTCTTGTGAATGGACAGATGTCTGTAGGAGACCCTGGTGGTTCTAAATTATGCCTGTTTTCTCTTATAAACAATATAGCAGGGTCTATATTATGCCAAAAAAAAAAAAGACTGGAAATGGAAAATTTTATTTAAAACTTTATGTACATGTAGACAGAAGCTGGATTGCTGAGTTCTGGGACAAGTTCCAGAATTTGAGATTTTATAACTGATGCACTGATTCATGAATGTGCATACTTTTCCTATGTCTGACTGATTACTTGGTCAAAAAACATCCCATAAGAACTTAGAGTCCAGTACATCAAAATATATATTTACCGTATTGTAAATACAATGTCACGTATTACAAGCCACTATAATATAATGTCATATATTACAATAAGAATATGTCAAAAATAAGAATAAGCCTCTTGTTTTCTCAGTTAAACTCTCATGAATTATCATACATAATATAATGTAAATTATATTATGTTAAATATATTTATATATTATATATTTATATAGATAAATATAAACCGAGTTTAATCTCAGTTAAACTCTCATGAATTATCATACGTAATACTATAAATTATTATACATTCCTTTTGTTACATAAATTTTTACCTACTATGTTTTTGTTTGTTTAAAGATTTTATTTATTTTTAAATTGTATTTATTTATTTGAGAGAGTGCAAGCAGGGGGAGGAGCAGAGGGAAAGGAAGAAGCAGACTCCCCGCTGAGCAGGGTGCCAGATGTAGGCTCCATCCCAGGACCTTGGGATCATGACCTGAGCCGAAGGCAGACACTTAACCAGCTGAGCCGCCAAGGCACCCCTAAAGATTTTATTTTTAAGTAATCTCTATACCCTAGTGGAGATCAAACCTACAACCGTGACATCAAGAGTTGCTTAATCTACTACGGAATGAACCAGCCAGCCAATCTTCCCCAACTATTTTTTTGTTTCTTCCCCCTTACTGTAAGCAACAGAAGTTCAGAATACATTTACATAGTGTCAAATTTAAATCAGAAAACAGAGCAAAGATGCAATTCAGTCTGTTTGATGAATCATTTTACACTATTACATATGTCTTTGTGGGCACACATATATGTTGGTACAAAATAATCCATCAAGCACTTTTTAAAAAGATTGCATTGATGAAAAAATGCATATTTATAAATGACATAATTGTAAGCATTCATTTTTGACATAACACCTCCATGATTAAATTATTCCTTATTTTTCTAAGAAAAAATTACTATCCTAAAGACCCTTAACTTTAATAACTAACAAACTTAAGGCCAATATTCTTTTAACTTTATTCCACATAATGAAATCAAATTACTTCATTTTTATTTTAAGTTCAATGTTACTTTTGGAAAAGTAGGAGATAAACCTTTATATTTAGAATAAAAATCAGAAATAATTCTAATTGGAGCTTATCCATTTTTATCTTTACTATGTTGCGTAGAAATTTCTAGGAAGGGCATCATTTCAAACTTGGAGGCATCACTAGTCTATTTTCACATATGGTTGGAATGAGAATTCCCTTGCCGTGCCCGCCTCCCATTCACACACGGGAGGAGCCAGAACACAGCTATGGGGTAGTCTGTCAAAGGTTTTTTTCATTATTAACAGAGAAGTTATATTGTCTGCCTTCCCAAAAATGTTTATGGAAACTTGTGATTTCTATGTCTGGAATTCATTTTTGAGAGTGCATGCAAATCAAAATGTTGAAGAGGTAACAGATATTTTCCTCCACTACAGACTTGAGGTCTGAGATACAAAATTGCACCAGATCTTCAACATTCTTCACCACAGTTGAAAAACTCTAAAATATTTTATCCTGAGAAGTGTTGGAATCCCTTAGAAATTAATTTTTTAAGGATAGGATAGATTCCCTCATTTCTAAAATAGCTTTATTATAAATCTGACCTAGAAACACATGTAGGATGTTTTCATGTGTTTTAAGAGCTTTTGGCTATTTTGGCCAGCAAGGCCTAATAATTTAGGTAATCTAAAATTTTAAATAAAGGCAGCAAAATTTTCACAAGTATTTTTCAAATGCAATTCCCAAAATAATTGGTATGTCTAAAGTTGGTATTATCAATATGAGTGGTTCCCTAGTAGTGATTCATGATTTATAATCTTTCACACATCTGTGGTAAAACAGGAATATTAAGGCAACACAATACATTTTTCATCACTTAATTGGTTCAGTTTAAAATAGGACTATCCTTGGGATGCTTTGGTGGCTCAGTGGTTGAGCACCTGCCTTTGGTTCAGGGCATGATCCCGGGGTCCTGGGGTTGAGTCCCGCACTGGGCTTCCCATGGGGAGCCTGTTTCTTCCTCTGCCTATGTCTCTGCCTTGATCTCTGTGTCTCTCATGAATAAATAAATAAAATCTTAAAAAAAATAAGACTATCCTTTACATTAAGATTATGTCATGTCCTACTTCTAATTGTTAAAAATGTTTATTCTTTTATGACATAACAGTGGTGACAGGTAATTGCTTTTATCATCTGTTTGGTGGTGATTTTCTGTAATCTGTCTAAGTTTCTGGAGTTTTTATATACAGAAATATAGAAACTGTATTTCATACAATATTTTTTTATTTTTTTCATACAATATTAAAATATCCACATAATAAGCAAAAATTCAGGAATTAGTACCCCAAAACTTTTAATTTACTAAATACTTAACTTTTCATCAAGACATGGAGTGATTCGCTTTAGATTAACAATTAAATATGATCTACTATGTATACAAAAATTAATGCATAAATTGATTCAAATGGTCAACAAATAACATGGAGTGAGTTTGAAAGGGAATTAAAAAAGTATACAAGGTGACCTTGGCCTGGAATGGGTGAGCTATGGAAGAAGCTAACAGATTGAAAGGCCACACTTGCCATGACATTGACATTATTTTATAGGCTTGGCTTTAAGAAATGGGATTTTATGTTGAGTCAACTAAATCTAGGATTACAGAGAGGAGAATGATCACTTTTGCGAACTTGATGAATTAAGAATGGTGTGAGCAGTGGGTGATGAAAGAAGGCCTGAAGGTAATTAAATCTGTACTATGAACTCTTTGCCTGTCTTATTTGCTGCTCTGGTCCTAGTGCCTAGTAGGTGCTCTATAAATATGTGGTGAATGAAGAACATGGAAGAAGAAAGAGAAGGCAGCTTCTGGGAAAGCAGCAGTAGAGAATTGTGCAGAACACCAAGAAGAGGAATTTTAGAAATAACTAAAATAAATGCAGAGTTTTTTGAAGGCCTCTTTTAATCCAGGCAACATAATCTTATTTGCTATCAATTGCTCTAGCAACCAGAGTATCGATGGTGATATTCAGAATTATTTATTTAAAAAGATTTTGTATTGGCCAACAGCTGCTACTACTGGAATTTACATGATAACTAGAAGACAAGGAATTTGTGGTTTAAGATGGTCCTAAATCCCTTAGTAATTTTAAAGCTTTAGTGATCTTTTTCTTTATGCAAAGAATTTCACTTGAAGTTACATATTTATGGGCCTAAGATCATTGTTAGCTCCTTAAAATCACCAAGTAATAGAGTTGGAAAATGATTTCAAAGACAATCTGTATCATCTTTCCTGTTTATAAAAATGAATTCTCAAAGACGCTATTGACACTTTGCACCGTGTTACATCAGGCCTACTTTCGGATTGCTTGCACTTATCAAAAACAAGCAGCTTGGTATCGGTTCTTAGAAGTTATTTGGCCAAAGAGCCAAAATTTGGTAAGGAATATATATGACTGAGATTCATGAAAATTTACCATTTTGTCAGATCAGTTTTTTGAAGTATGATTAAATATAAGATCTCAGTTTCATTATTTCTCTTGACTTAATTTCCCCATAAACCAAAGGAGATACTGTTTCATGGGCTACTGCCGTAAGAGAATTGCATTGGCATCTTCATGATTTAATCCTCAAATATACAAAAACTCAGATAGTCTTAAATAACAAATTTTGGTGTCTAATATAGATGTGATAAGCAGACAACACAGGACCATTTCTGTGGGATATTAGAATTTTCAACAGTAAGTTTGCCCTCACTAGTTCATCTCATGTTAACATGTTTATGTGGCTCCTCCCGTTTCAATGCATGCCGTACAGCACTCACTAATTATTTCTATTGTGTGTGCTAGACATTTGAAAGTGTGTGGTCTTGCAAACTATGAGGCAGACTGGAATTCTTTATAGCATAAAGTTAGTGACATACAGTTGCTTCAAATCATAGCCACTATTCTGGTAGCCAAAAGAAATGCAGTGATATAATAGAGGCTGTTTCCCTTCCTATGTATAATTAAAGATTCTCAAAAAAACACTTTGAAAATGATCTCTCTCATTCAGCAGAGGGACTTGCATTTGCAAACTGTACATTATTTTCCCAAAGGCTTACTGCTTGTGAAACGCGTGCATACCTGCCTAGATATGTATGCCCAACAATTGTTTTTAAAAATCACAAAAGCAAAGACAAATCCACTTTATCAAATGATCGATAATGAGACCAATTGAGCTACTTGACACATTCTCGATGTCCTATTTGTGATTTTGCTGTTCCTTAGTCTCTGCAGTCTGGTATCTGCCAGCCGATGGGCCTCACTGAGGTCTCCTTCCTGGGCCTTACTTAGGCTTGGACGAACTTACGCCAATTTGCCTTTCATGCCTTCCGCCCATTTCCTCACTGGGGAACTACTCTTCTCCCCTGATTCTGGTTGTTTCATGGGGCAGAGCATCTTATTTCTTAAGTATAATGTCTCTATGTGCTAAGGAGGCACTGGAGATGAACTTACCGCATTTTCTCTGTTCTCCCTTCGCTGTTTTTTTTTTTTTTTTTTTTTTTTTTTTTGAAGGCCATCCCCTATGTCACTTTTCACTCAAGTATGCTTTGCTAGTTGGGAGAGATTTATGATTGTATGTCTAACCTCAAATATAAGGAGCAAGTATGCTAATGAACCTTAATAGGGACTGTGCAATCTTTTTCTCATGAGTTTTAAGCAACAAGTTCCTAGACTATAAATAGAGCATGTATCACACAAACAGCTTATATCCAGCAAACGATCATTTAATCCAGCCGTAAATCACACAGCCTTGTTAAAAGCACTCTTCCTGGGTCCTCCTCTTTTTGGGCTGAGGAAGAGTTGGCGGGTCCTGGAAGGAGGTGGAAATCTGAGGAAGACCGGGTCTTGTCCTACTCTGGCCTTACCCACTGAGCCTCCTGAACAGGAGTTACTCATGTGTGTGCAGAGAATAAGTAATCTATGAAGATTTTTTTTTTTCATGTAAAGTTAAATTGTATCCAGCTGCTCCAGCTGTTTTCATTTCACATTTGAATGTTTACTATTTTACTGAGCTGGGAAAGCAGCTATTGAGTGTTGCATGTATCATTCTAAAAAAGGAACTTTTGCTGTCCTGAATAGCTAAAGGACCAGAGCTGTCCAGGAGGTCAGAGACCATGTCTGTCTTGTTCCACGCTGAATTTCCAGAATCCAATTGGGTGTTTGGTACCTTGAAGGTATTCATAAGATATTTAAGAGAATAAAGAATGATTATTGCTCTCCTAATTGATAAAATCAGTAATGATGCCTACATGGTATAATTGTAACTATGTAAAGACAAAAAATTAAATTGCCTTGCACTGTGTTTGTGAATATACATATAAACTATTTAAGGCATTTTTATTGTTGATTTGCTTATTTATTTTTTTCACTATTTAAAAAAGATCTTGGAGCCTGAGAGCATTTATAAAAGGAATTTTTACAGCAGTTTTTCTGTAGCATGACATTTTGAAATATACATAAATTGCAATGCTTTACTTCTTGCAGCCTCACCCAGATCAATTATTCTGATCTAACTGACCAGATTGGTATCCTATAGTTCAAAATTCAAAACATATAAAAGTTTCTTCTCCTATGCTTAACTCCTGGCCACTTCATTCCCCCCCTCACAGTTGATATTATTAATATCTTGTGCAGTTTTCCAAAAATACTCTATGCTTTTAAAATTTAACAACTAATTAAAATTTAGCTCTTGTAGTGCTTTCTATATCAATTTATATAGAGCCTTCTTTTTGTATGGTTCTATATTCTGTTGCATGGGTCTACTATATTTTATTTAAATAATTCCTCAATAATGAGCATTTAAGTAATTTCCAGTGTTTTACAATATATTTTCCAATAAATTACCAACAGTGATGCCACAAATAATGTTGTGTATGTGTCATTCTGTACATATGCATGTGTTTCATTAGATAAATTCCTAGCTGTTGAATTGTTACATTAAAGGGATATGCATTTATAATTTTGATATTTACCGAACTACCTAAAGGATAGGTCGCAATTATTTTTTCTTAACAATTTGCTAGACTGAGACTATTCTACAAGCAGATTTTTAAAATATTTTATAGTCACCCCCCAAAAAAACTGAATCCTACAATCCATAAGTGGGATAAGCAACCATGTTAGTGGAGTGATTTAAAGGAGCATTGAGTGTCCTGCCAGTGGAAATATCTAGAAGTTACCAGCCTGGCATACTGTTATTCAAGGCAATCCATAGAGGCTTTCTGTGTGATAATCATACCTGAGAATTTGTTTTTTTTTTGTTGTTGTTGTTATAAAGAGTAGTTACTAGTATTCATATTTTGATGAACTATAAAATGTTTCTTTGATTCTTTCCTTTTTCTTGTGTATATCTCCTCTTTCTCTACTGACAGACCGACGAGACATCCCATGGCCTTTTTACTATTACAACCTGTGGAATATTCAAATTACCCAGAACATTACTAACTCTAAAACTTAATTCTTCACAATTTTTTGGTTAAAATGCCCTGGAAAATTCTAAATTTTCATTGTGAATTTGCACAGTTATTGTTTGTGAACTTTTTCCCGCTGATGGGGTGAATTTTGTCTGGGCAGATGAACGTCACCCTGAAAAAAAGAGTATTGCACTCTCGAGACACATGCTGAGTCCAAAAGCTGAACGTGACATAGGAGCGACAACTCTGGCCTCACTGAATAATTTATAGTTAACTCAAAATTGATCATTTCTGTTTAGGCTAAATAGTATGGTTGTCAATTGTGGTCATCCAGGGAGGAATATTCTGTCCCCTAAACTTTACAGTATTCACAGGCCATTCTTCTCTTTTCCTGGAAGGTTAGTAATATCTCAGGAAAACCACATAGCACCTCAGAGAGTGGATGGGAGTGAGGTGTGTAGGGAAAGTAAGAGCAGATGAAGCAGAAAGGGACATTTCCCTATGTAAAATGTTAGGAACAGAAAAGTAGGGTGGTAGGAATATACAACTTGTGTAATATTAATATCATCAGAAGTGTAGTGGCTTCCAATGTTAGTGGATGACTGGACATGACTGGACATCCCTGCAGCCCAGCTGTGCTAGTGTCAGGAGAAGTTGATCTCAGCAGCCCCAATACACTAACCCATTCAGAGCTGGCTGGATGAGGGAACCGGGTTCATAAGGCAGCCAGTACCCATTCAGCAGCAGCACTTAACTTTAATAATGCTTAGCAAAGTCCTAGGGGCTCCACACCTGCCTGCACGGATGACTTTCTAACCCTTCTCAAATCAAAGCGCTCTATGAATATGATTTGATGTGCGTCAGAGCTACTGGTTTTTAATTATTCCTGTGCTGCAAATGAGACATTAAGCATCATGGAAAACTCAAGAACACGAGCAAATAAAAAAACAAGGCTCTGGATAGAATGAGATTATGAACACAAGACTCTACTTCCCACTTTGCACTGATAGTGAATTTCTATCACTGAATTCCAGTGACTCTTCCTATGGAAAACATTTTTTTTTCCTTTTCTTCTTGATAGTCTGTGTATGTTTGTTGTCAAATATGAAAAAAATAACTGTGATAGAAGAAGGGAGAAAGCTTTTGAGATCTGTGATTTCGGTTTATGTAAAGCTGCTTTACAAGCAGTTTCTTGTTGGGTCAACAAGCCTGTGTGTATTTTGGCATAAAACAGAGAGTGCTAGTGCCTAATCCATTCAGAATAACCCTTTCAGGGATGTTGAGATATCCAGGCGATAAACTGACAGCGATAAGAATAGCATGAAATATTAGGAGAAAATGGTATTGACCAGTAAGAAAAGCTGCAAAAACTGGATTACCTGGTTTGTAGACTTGGCATTTTCTATCTAGAAGTTTACTGGGATTTCCGTTGTAACTTTCAGAGACTCTCTTTCTCTTAGGATATTACTACATACTTATATCAGCCCAGCAGTATGGTGTCATGGAAAGAGCATAGAACTAGGGAAATCAGGTAGACCTATCTGAGTTTGAGTCCCATCTCTGCCACTTTTGTTTTTAAGATTTTATTTTTAAGTAATCTCTACGCCCAATGTGGGGCTTGAATTTACAATCCCAAGATCAAGTACTCTACTGACTGAGCCAGGCGCCCTTCTGCTACTTTTCTTTTTTAAAAGATTTTATTTATTTGAGAGAGAGAGAGAGAGAAGGGAGAGGGAGAGAGGGAGAGGGATAGAGAGTCTCAAGCAGACTCTGTGCTGAGTGTGGGCTTGATCCCAGGACCCTGAGATCATGATCTGAGCCAAAACCAAGAGTTGGATGCTTTAACTGACTGATCCAGCCAGGCTCCCTGCTCTGCTACTTTTTAGCTGTGTAAATGTAGACTAAATTACTTCACGGTCCCAGACCTTAGTTTCCTTATCTGCATTACGGAGGACGATAGTTATAACTTGTTGTTTTGTAAGAACTATAGAGGGTAATTAACCATCTTCCATGATGCCTGAACTGTAACAGGTCTCCTCAGGTTCTGTTCCTCTAGACTGACCTCTTCTTGACTCCAGATAAAGGCAATCAAAGTGTTAATAAGTATGTACGTATATTCCAGAAAAGATTTAAGGTGGTTATAATTTGCTGACTGGACCCAATGTTTTCCTCAGGAAATGGGAGAGACTGAGGAAGCTATTTTATCTTTCATGAGAGCCATTTGAAGAGTTTTAATAAAGTTTACTTTTTCTTTCTTCCATTCTGCATTATATTTGACTATCTTGGGGTAAGTGGCCTGAAAACATATTGGTTAGTTGTACAACATTGTGAATGTACTAAATGTTGGTAATTTTATGTATTGTATCACAACTAACAAAGAAAGCAATAGAAATAGATATTGTTTTTCCTTTAAAAAATACACTGGAAAATCCAGTGGTTCCCGAAAAATAGCACCTATTCATCCATTGCTTTATAGATAAAAAGAACAGCTGAAACCAAAGAAAAGGGGGGGGGGGCTGAAGAATTAGAGTATAAAGCATATCTTTAAAAATTCATTTACTATAAAGATGTTTATCAAAGAATTATTTATAATAGTAAAATGCTGAAAGCAATCTAAATGGCCCATATTAGGAAAATGGGTAGTAACAGCACAGAGGATCATAAGGTAATGGAGGGAAAACGGAATGGGAAGTCACCAGAGAGGGAGAAAAACCATGAGAGACTCTTAACTCTGGGCAACAAACTGAGAGTCGCTGGAGAGGAGGTGGGTGGGGGATGGGGTAAGTGGGGGATGGGCATTAAGGAAGGCACGTGATGTGATGAGCACTGGGTTTTATACGTAACTGATAAATTATTGAACACTACATCTGAAGCTAAGTGTGTACTATATGTTGGCTAATTGAATTTAAATTAAAAAGAAAATTTATTGAATAAGTGTTCAATATGTATTAGACATGCTTTTAAGTGTTTCACATGTATTAATTCCTTTAATTTTTATGATAAAGCAATGACAAGTAGTACTACATTTATATACAGTAGACAGTATTCACATTTTTAAAACAAGATTTTATTTATTTATTTATTTATTTATTTATTTATTTATTTGAGAGAGAGTGCAAGAGAGAGAGCATGAACAGGGATGGGGCAGAGGGAGGACTGAGCAGGGAGCCTGACAAGGAGCTTCATCCCTGAACCAAAGGCAGATGCTTACCTGACTGAGCCACTCAGGTGCCCTGATAGTAATCACATCTTATGGATGAGGAAATGGGCATAGAGGTATTAGTAAATTGCTCAAATTCACACAGCTCATAAATGGCAAAGCAGGATTCATACCTAGGTGTATGATTCTGGAGCACAAATTTGATGTATTAAGATAATGTAGTATTTTGCAACCTTAAAATGCTGCCTAAAACATTTTTTAAAGATTGATTAGTTTATTTTAGAGAAAGAGAAAGAGGCTGAGAGAGATTTGGGGGGAAAGAAGGAGCACAGAGAGAGGGAGAGGGGGAATCTCAAGCAGACTCCCCTCTACGGGCAGAGCCCTACACAAGAGTCAGACAGAAATCCAGAGTTGGACACTCAACTAACTGAGCCACCCAGGCAACCCTACCTAAAACATTTTTTGATGACACAGAAATGATTATGATATAACACAGCAAAAAATGTAGGATAAGACTTGTATGTGCAATATGTTCTCAACTTTGGAAAAAAATCTATGGTAGAAAGACTGAAAGAAAATGTTTATGATGGTTATCTCTGGAAGAGTAGATCATGATTATTTATTTTCTCTTGTATATATTTTTTGATACCTTACAGATTTCTTCAATTAACTTACATTCACTTTATATTCAGGAAAAAATAAACTATTTACAATAGCATCTCATTTACTTAGCATTTTTATGAATCTCTAAATTATTCCACATAAGTGAAATATTGTTTTAGTTTTAGAAAGGAACATCGTAAGGTGATTTAATTCAGTTTTCCAGCCAATGCTTAAATCTATTCAACAATGCCCATTATCAAGAGGCTTTTAAATTATATTTGAATACTCTTTTGTTGATAGAAAACTGACTACTTCTCAAGGCAGTGCAATCCATTTACAAACATTTTTTACACTGAGAACTCTTTTCTTATGGAAAGAACTTTTTGTTTTAAAATATTTTTAAGGGATCCCTGGGTGGCGCAGCGGTTTGGCGCCTGCCTTTGGCCCAGGGCGCGATCCTGGAGACCCAGGATCGAATCCCACATCGGGCTCCCGGTGCATGGAGCCTGCTTCTCCCTCTGCCTGTGTCTCTGCCTCTCTCTCTCTCTGATGACTATCATAAAATAAATAAAATTAAAAAAAAAATAAAAAAAAATAAAATATTTTTAAGTAGGCTCCACGCCCAACATGGGGCTCAAACTCACGACCTTGAGATCAAGAGTTGCATGCTCTACCAACTGAGCCAGCCGGGCATCCCTTATTTTAATTTCTTATAAATTTTATGTATGCTGGTTAAATGGCCTGCCACAGAATTCTGAGCCCCAACTCTGGAAAGAGGACCTTGTTATCTGGAGTGATATATTACTGCCTGAACCTAGCCCCTGAGATATCATCCCCTTTCTAGCCCCCAACTACTTTCTGGCCTGCCAGTCTGTGAGGATCTATTACTCATATTCCTCTTGCTCTATGACAATGCCTAGCTATTTGATTTTAGTACCTAAGTAAGCCACGACATTTGCTGCCCTAAACTGACTCAGGTAACACCCCACTGGCATTCAGGATACTATTCTTCTTAAATAAAACATAGAGAACCTATTGTTATTATTATGAATAACTTGCACTGATTGAGCAGCTCCCACATGGCAGGCACAGTGCTGGATCTTTTAAAAATGTGATCACAATTCATCATTATTATCATTCTTAGGTAAGTATTCTTCCTATTTTGACAATGGTGCCAATGCTAATGATGTTTAGAGGCATGAAATAACTTAGCCAAGATCACAAAGCTAGTGAACAGCAGAATTAGGACGGCAACGTAGGTCTTTCTGACTTCATTGTCAATGTTCTATGTCACTACACTGCTTCTCTACTAGAATTATAACTTTCTTCTTGATGACTCACGATTATAAGGATGAACATCAGTTATTGTGCTGTGCTGCAGAACAGTGGCATCTTCAGGAACTACAGGTTTATAGGCCACAGAGACTAGGCTTTGTGATTCTTCTGTCTATCCTGTCTATTGGGTCCTCTGCTGCTTATGAATGTGCTAGGCCCATTTTATGTTCTAATATACAACTTTTTATTTCTATGCACTATGGCTAGCATTAGTTAACTCAATGTGTTAATAAGTTGCATTTCAAGGAAGATTCAGTAAACTTTGCTGGAAGGTTTAAGAGGCTTCTCTTTTGTGTCTTCTTAGGCACATGAATGAGTGTGCTTTGCCACTCAGAGACTCAGTTCCAGGCTATGTTCCATATAGCTGAGCTTGCCAAATAAGTGATATGAGATATGTTTTTAAGCAGTTTGCCGAAATCCTATCAAGCTGTAACCCAGTGAACAGATTTTGTAAATATACTTATCTCATCAAACATTGTCTGCTAAATGCAGAACTTTTCTCCACATCTCCTTATCTATCTCTACCTCCACTCCAAATCTTATCCTTGCTTGTCTTTAGGAAGGATGACTATGCATCCTTATTTCCCAGGACCATCTTGGATTAATAATTATTATAATTGTATATAAATAATACTTATTAAAATGCACCTTTTAATTGATAAAAGAGTTGGAAGTGATAAGATATATTCATGCCTTAACTTCATGCCAATTTTGATTGTGTGGAGCTCCCTCTGTGTAGATCTACTGGAGGATGAGACACTTTGTGTTTTAAGACCTTGGTATTCAAGAGTAATTGTCAAGATTTTTTCTTGCTCTCTTGCCCTTAGAATCTTTTGGGCTGTGAGACATTTGCTTTATTTTCTTTAGAAGTACAACATCTACTATTTAAAAAATATTGTCATCTTTTCCTTACAGATTATGAGACCTCTTAAGGACTATGAGATAGGCACTAGAACCACTAGAACACTACCATTTTGAACCAGTATTTTGACTGCTTTATGATTTCTGTAAGGTGTTAAAGCTGATCTAGTTATTCATTTTCTTAGCAGCACAGGGCTAGAGCAACGTGTTATTCTTAAGCGAAGTGAATGAAAAATTGAATAGCTTTGAGAGAGAGAAAGAAAGGGTGAGAAGAAGAAGGAGGAGGAAGAGGATGAGGAGGAAGAGAGGAGGGGAGAGTAAAGATTTATTCCAAATTCTATGGCTTGATGGTTTCTGGCATTACCAGACAGGAGATGAACTCAGGTTCAAATTGGTTTAGATAGGATGAGAGGAATGGAAACCATGTGTACATGATACCAGTCATCCTAATGAAAACTCACTTATTCAGCCCAGATTCAAACTATTTCAAAATAATAGGTCTCTGGGGATGCCTGAGTGGCTCAGCGGTTGAGCACCTTCCTTCCGCTCAGGATGTGATCCTGGAGTCCCGTGATTGAGTCTCACATCGGGCTCCCTGCATGGAGCCTGCTTCTTCCTCTGCCTGTGTCTCTGCCTCTCTCTGTATGTGTGTGTCTCTCATGAATAAATAAATAAAAAATATTAAAAGAAATAATAGGTCTCTGTTATTATATAAGCATGAATTAACTTGATATTATCTTGCTTGTTTTGTGTAGATCAGTAAGTGATTTTTACACATAATTTTCAGGTTTCATGTGCCATTTAGGGCTGAAATATGAAGAAAGTGCTATAGGATGATGATGAAAATCTTGACCTTGTTAGGTCAGATGAAGGCATGCCCAAGTGTAGCCACATTCAAGTAGCTCCTGTCATGTTCCTGAGTCAAGGGAGACGGAGTATAGGTCACAGGGAATCTTAGAAACAAGAACAGCAACAATAATACCATTATTGAGTGCCTACTGTGTGCCAGACATTGCTCTAGGAGCTGTACATGTAGTCCTCTGAACAACCCTGAAACATAGGTATTATGTTCTTTTTGAAGATGAGGAAGTTAAATTTAGTAACATTCCCAAGATCACCTGGCTGGATTTGAACTCAGGCCTCTCTGTTTTCAAAAAGGGCCTTTCTCCTGTATTCTGCAATGTCTTTAGATGGGAGATTTCAGTAGGACACCGGGTGGCCCAGCTGGTTAAGCATCTGACTCTTGATTTCAGTTCGGGTCATGAGCTCAGGTGGCAGGATCAAGCCCTGTATTGGGCTCCCAGATCAGTGGGGAGTCTGCTTTAGTTTCTCTCCCTCTCCATCTTCCTCTGCCCTTCTCTCTGCTCACATGCACACACTCTCTAAAATAAGTCTTTTTCTAAAAAAAAGAAGGGAAGGACACCTGGGTGGTGGCTCAGCGGTTGAGCGTCTGCCTTTGGCTCAGGGCGTGATCCTGGAGTTCCAGGATCGAGTCCCACATCGAGCTTCCTGCATGGAGCCTGCTTCTCCCTCTGCCTATGTCTCTGCCTCTCTCTGTGTCTCTCATGAATAAATAAATAATCTTAAAAAAAAAAAAAAGAAGAGGAACCTCAGAAAACTCGACGACTCTTACCATATCCTGCTTGGTATTGTAGCTATTAAGACTTCCTCAAGGAATGAGACCATGTCTTCATCTTTGTATTCTCACACCACCCATCTTGCACACAGTAGGTGCTTAGGAAACACTTGTAGAATAGATGAGTAAATGAGTGTCATAGAGAGTTAAAACAGAAATTTGCTTATTACAAAATTCACCTAAACATTATTAAGGGTAACAACTGGCTCCCTAGAATATTGCTTCTCAAATGTTAATGTGTAAATGTATCACCTGGGGATCTTGTCAAACTAATGGTAGGCTTGGGGCAGGGCCTGGCATTCTTACATTGCTCACAAGATAATAGTAAATGTCCATGCTGCTGGTCTGCTGCTCTCAGTAGTAAGGTCCTAGATCAAGGAAAGGTAAGAAGAAACTGTGGTCCTTAGTTTTTTTTGTAGGGACGAAAGGGAATTTCAGAGAAGTAAAAGAAATGTTTGCTTCAAGGGCAAACGTAGGTGGTATCTGTTCAAAAGAGTATGGAAAAAGGATTAGAGATTTGGGAGAATTTAGGAGACAGGTCTTTTGGTCAACAAGCATTTATTACGTGCCTACTCTGTGCAAGTAAGTGTGTGAGTCACATGCAGCACCATCAAACATGTTTTCCCTAGGTCTTGCTGAGGATTTGTGATAATTACTAGCTAGGTATGTGTTTCCAGCACTGCCTTGCAAACTTGAATGTGCATTGGAATGATCTGCAGAGCATGTTAAAGCACCCTTTCCCGGGCCCTTTTCTCAGAGACTCGTATGTAGCAGTGGGAGTGGGCCTATGATATTGCACTTCTTCTTTTTTTTTTTAAAGATTTTATTTATTTATTTATTTATTTATTTATTTATTTATTTATTTATTTATTCATGAAAGACACACACACACACACACACACACACACAGAGGCAGAGACACAGGAGGAGGGAGAAGCAGGCTCTATGCCGGGAGCCCGACGTGGGACTAGATCCCGGGACTTCAGGATCACACGATGGGCCAAAGGCAGGTGCTAAACCTCTGAGTCACCCAGGGATCCCCCTGATATTGCACTTCTAACCAGCTCATAGGTGAAGCCACAGCTGCTGGCCCTGTTCTTTAAGAATCCATGTTCTAGGGCAGTGATGTTAATCCCTAAGATTCCTTGCAGCTCAAAACCTGAAATCTATATTACTCTGAACATAAATTCAAAACCGAATATTAGCAGGCCAGAAAACTGGGTTAGTTAAATTAGTCGCTTGTGCTTTGTGGTTCGAGTCGGCATCTGAAGGTATCTACTAATAAATAGCATGCTTAGCTTTAAGGAGAGAATCGCTTAAAATATGCACAATTAAAAGGGATTATATTAAATGTTAACTGTAGTCTACAGTGGATGATTTTTTTCCTCATATTTTTTGGTACATTTAATATAATGGATAGATAATGGTTTTCCAAGTAAAAACCAAACATTTTTTGTTGTTTTTAAGTCAAGGTCCAGGATGACTTGACTATGACCTATCCTCCAACTAAATGATATATAAACCAAAGGCCTCTTTTTTCAAGCTTTTTTGTTCACACTAAAAGAGGGTGCTCATTTTGGATGTTTTTAGGTTTTTTGCAATAAAGTTTTGGAAAGGCAGCTCTGGTTAAAATACAGATACAGTGTAATTAAGTATTCTATAGCAGATCTTTCATCTAAGAGCACCTGCATCTTCTCCTAGGGTGTACTGCAGTCAGTAGGCATTAAATCTGCGTGTGTGTGTGTGTGTGTGTGTGTGTGTGTGTGTGTCTGTGCTTGATCGGATCGTAAGATACACTGTGAAATGATCAAGTTTGCCTTGAGAGTTCTCATTGGTCTTTATCCACCTATCTCTGCAAGAACTCACACGTTGTATGTCCCTCCCCCAATACACACACACACACACACACACACAGCCCCCTGCTCTAATCCCCCTTTCAGCAAAGCTTCTATTCTAACCAGGCCAATATCCTTTCTTTTTCCACTACAGAACTGAACTGAAGGCCCTTGAGGATGGGCCATTTACCTATTCATCCTACAGCCATCTCACTCGGGGCTTGGTGAATGTTTCTTGAATGAATGTGACTAGCTTTTGTTGATTATGAGCACAAATTCCATCCCCACCCCCGCCCCAGATA
Organism: Canis aureus; assembly: GCF_053574225.1. Taxonomy (NCBI): domain Eukaryota; kingdom Metazoa; phylum Chordata; class Mammalia; order Carnivora; family Canidae; genus Canis; species Canis aureus. Next base: position 19,389,813 of record NC_135641.1, on the reverse strand, counting down.
CTCGTTCTCCCTCTCTCCCCAACAAGTCTTTTGTTTTCCCTTCAGAAGGCCTTATGAGGCTGTTTCAGTGTCCTCTAGAGCATGTGTACCCTGGAACCACTACTGCATGGAAATCCCCACCTTACAGGTTAACACATGGACTCTGTATTTTTGTGTGAAAAGATTTTGACTTCCTAATTAGATTACAAATTTTGGTAGGATTTTTTTTTTTAATTTATTTATGTAAGATAGTCACAGAGAGAGAGAGAGGCAGAGACACAGGCAGAGGGAGAAGCAGGCTCCATGCACCGGGAGCCCGATGTGGGATTCGATCCCAGGTCTTCAGGATCGTGCCCTGGGCCAAAGGCAGGCGCTAAACCGCTGCGCCACCCAGGGATCCCCCAAATTTTGGTAGGATTTTAAAACTCTGGCTTCCTGCAGTTTTAGAGCAAGAATATAATTCTGAGGTTCATTCTTGAATTCTGCTCCAACACACACTTGTCTTCTAGAATAATTCTTCATATACGTTAATGACTGTTAATGACCTGATGCATTATTCTCTTTATTATGCTATATAAACATAAATATAATCCTTTCTATATCACTTTCTCCCCACCCTTCCTGCCAATGACTCTCCTCCTCCTCAGGATGAAGATGGCCTCTCACACCCAGCTTGTGTTTACTCTCTGTCTTCTTCATCTCTTACTATTTCTCTCCAGCTCTGGGGCCCATGATAGCGTTCTGTCTGCTGCTTGATTGTCTCACTTTCCTTTTCTCATTTCCTGCTTTGCCTGCCATTTGCCTTCAGGTATCCTGAAAGCTTGACAAACATGCTAACCATGTGCTAACACATCATTTTTAATCTAAGTTATCTTGTTTTTTGTCTGATTCCCACCTAGATTTTAAGAGCCTTAAGCATTGAGACTTTTTATTATTCATTCATCACCTTTTGTTGGGGGGAAGCAAGCACCACGTATTGTTGGGCACATAAGTTCTCAATACATATTTCCTCAATATTGAATATATTAATAATTCTTTATCCCAAAGGAATGACTCTGTAATGTGGGTATATCACACACTTCAGCAAGTCACTAGAGGACATATTTTACTCTCAAATCATACTAAATGCCTACCTATGGCTCCATCCAGTCTTAGATATATCTTTCAATCAAACTGTAAAGGAGAGGAAGAGAAAAAACATCTATTGCTCTTTTTATCCCAGTCCTTGCCTTTTCACTAGTAGACATAAGTCTTCCTTAGGGTATGGCATTTTGAATCTACAACATGGGAACTGTTGGCTTGTCATCCTCAGGAAAATGCAGTTAAGGGAAAAGAAAGGGGCTTTGACTACTCTCACTGTTAAAGGTTACATGTCTACAATCAACCCACATCCCTGTCTCTTCATCTTACCTCATCTCTACCCAACTCTACCCCTAAGGCAAAACCTGCACATTGTACACCAGCACCCTCAGATCAAATGTTAATTGGTGTTGTCCAAGAAAAAAAGTGTCAGGAGGAGTCAGGAGGCCTAAGTTGCAGCTGTAGCTTTGATTCTGGCTATAGGAATTACAGGAGTCGGTAGATACTTTAGGTCCTGTTTAATGTATCTGCCAATTGAGAATGTGGAACTGCATTATATGGCTGCAGTGCCTTCAAATTTTCCTCCTGATACTCATTTTAACCAGATTTCACTAAAAAGAAAGGAAAGAAGAAGGAAAGAAGGAAAAGAAAAGAAAGCAAAGCAAAGCAATAGTGGCAGGGGTGTTTACTAGGATCATGGTTGGGTTGAGGGTTCATGTTTGGTGGTGATGTTGTCTTAGGAACTACATCCCAAGAAGTGTCAAGTGCAGATCTGGCTGGCTCAGCCCATTGGAAGGACTAGGGATCCCCTGGACCAATACATTGCCTAGAAAAAAAGTGTGATCTCAGATCTCAGATCTCTCATTTTTTGGAAAAAATGGAGACAGTAGGTTTAAAGTAACTTGCTCTGGTTATCCTCTGTGTCAAGAAACCCACAATTCATGTTAGCCTGGCCAAGAACTGTTATTCCAATGTTCCTTAGAATAGTACCTGAGCTTCAAGGTAATTACACAAAAGAAAAAGATAATTTTCATTTCTCTACTATCAATTTTTTTTAACCACTGAAAAAGCTTAGCTGCCTTTTCATATTCTGACTTACACAGTATCTACCAATGTGAATGTGCTCTCCAGGCTAAATCATAGAAGTTTCAAAACTGCATTTTCAATAATTATCTTTGCTAGAATAATAATCTTTTTTAAAAAAGATCTTATTTATTTATTTAGGGCAAAGGAAGAAAGACTCTCAAGCATACTCTGCACTGAGCACAGAGCCAGACCCAGGGCTGGATCTTACCACCCTGAGATCACAACCTGGGCCAAAACCAACCACAGTCAGTTCTGAACTGACTGTGCCACCCAGGGGCTCCTCCGCCCTATCATCTTTAAAATAAGAATTCTAATCATACTTACCTCAAAGCACTGCTGGAAAGATTGAACGAGATAATGCCTTTAACTCACGAGTCTTGCCATTGGAACTCAATAAAGGCTAATGCCAAAATCCAACTTAACAGCTGTATGGTATTCCATCAGATGGAGGCACACAATCTACTGAATCATTTAGTGATGGATATTCACTGCCTCCCCTTTTATGTGCCATTATGAACACAAAATACTGCACATCCTTTTACACACATAGCTGACAGTAGGTACAATTACATCCTTGGCATAAACTTATAAGCAGAATTGCTGGGGTATTCAGAGTATGTGCCTTTTAAATGTACATATTGATATGGCTTTCTCAGTAAGAGATACTGCAGCCACTTAAACGGCCCTTGACAATTTTTTCTTTTAATTTTTGTTGTTGATATTTGCTATACAGAAGTTTGTTGCTGCTTTTTTGTCATAAAGTTACAGCTGTCAAAAAATTTCCTTTATAATTTCTGGCCTTTATTTACCTTTAATAAGGTTAAATAAATATCTTTATATCATTCTTTTTAGTAATTTTATAGTCCTAAAACAAGTCACATCTAAATTGTTAATCCATGAAAAATATATTTTGTGTGTATGATTTGAGATAAAGATTAATGAAAATTTGTGTGATTTTTTTCATGGTGGTTGGTGTATCTATGAAGTATATATAACTCAGCACAAAATACTTTGTGTAGTAATATTCTAAAACTTGCTCCTGTTTTTTCACTTAATGTCATGTTTTAGAGATCTTTTTCTTTCCGTACAGAGAGATCTATCTCATCCTTTCCTACTAATGCATCATACAGATAGAATGATTCTTGAATAGTTTATTTAGCCAGTCCCCTGTTGATGGTCATGTATAATTTTCAATTTTGTACTATCCAACTAGTGCTACATTCTTGTACCTGTCTTGTTATGCACATGTGCCAGTGTTTCTCAGGGAGATATGGAGAAGTGGAATTGTTGGGTCAGGGGCTCCGCATGTCTTTCATTTAAACAGACACTGCAAAATTGATTGCTAAGTTGGCTTACCAATTTTACATTCAGTAGTATATGAGAGCAACATTATTTACTTAAAACCTCAGTTTTATCAATACCAAATTCCCAGTATCTGGCATCCAGGCTCTATTTCTATTCTACTGCTTTGTTTTCCTAACATCTCACTGTTTTTGGTAGAATTTGGAAAACCTGTGAACCAGGTAATGTGACAGTTTCTGCTTTTTCATATCATACAAGACCATTCTTTTTTTCTAAAATCAGCTCTGAAAAAGCTTGAGTGAGATTTGGTGTAGGGTTCTCTTCTTTTCTACAAAGGTGTTAGCTTTAAAATAAGGATTTGGGGAGGATCTTAAATTATTTAAAGGCACAGCTACTATAACTTTGGCTGTATGATACAATGAAGATAGGGGTTGGGGATATTATAAAATATTTCCCCATCTGCCCTTTGAAATGTATTCTATCCCTCTGTCAGATGGAAGAATAGATTTTTCAGTTATGTGCTCCTATGATAACTGTCACTCCCCCCCCCACCCCCACCTTGGTCCTTTGCCAGGAGTCAAATCTGAGGAAGACTGGTAGGAAGCAAAGGTCTGCTTTTATTCTCTCTCCCTTGAGATCTGGAGAATGCTTTAGGCAATAGGACACTACAATTTAAATGCGAACATCATCAGAACTAGGGATCCAGGGAATACAAATTCCCAGAACACATACTGTTAATTACAGAAGCTTTAAAATACACTTTGTCACCTTGGGGGTGGGGGGGAGAGTCCTTTCTTGAACTTTTTTCTCTACTTTTTCAGGCAATGATAACACATTTATTTTTCCAAATAAACTTGAGAATTAATCTATAAGGTTAAAAATGGTATTAGTGTTTTTATTTTGTTTGTATTACATTTACTTGGAAAGAATCAGTCTGTTTATCATACTGGGTCTTCTCAATCAGAAAAATGGTATTTTTTCAAGTCTTGTCTGTATTCTTTAATACAGTTTTAGAATAGTCTTATAGATGTCTATTTCCTTATTTTTATTCTGTTCTCATTTGAAAAAAGGTCTGATTCCAAAAAAAAGGCTCGACTGAAAATATTTATGATAATAAATGTTCCCAAGGTCAAATGTTTTTACATACACACACACACACACACACACAGAGAGAGAGAGAGAGAGAGAGAGAGAAGGAGAGAGTTGTGCTTAAGTAGTGCTAACAAAACTTTATTTCATAGTCATTGGGAAAGAGTTATTTCTAGACCTTTTCACCACTGGGAAAGTAGAGTTCAAAGCGCTCTGTCTCATGGGAAAAGAGATTACTTATCTTGGGTAACTTTATATTCATTTATGGGGAAAAAAGTTCCAAGTCACTTCTAAATAGTAGATCTTTTCTTAATGATTTTTTTTTAAATCAGAGGAGGTTTGGAGTTGGGTTATTAATATGGAATTAGCCACATGAAAAACATTCCCATGAGATCAATAATCTGTTTCTCAATATTTCACTATATTATATATCCTATATTCTGGAAAAGCAACAAATGTCACTTGTGGGTGATGGCATTATGAATGATTTCGTTTTCTTGTCTATAATATTCTATGTTTTCCAAAATACTTCAAAAATAGTTTTGAAATGCCACCAGAACATGAATCTCTTTTATCCCACATTTCGTCCTTCTCCCCAAGGCATTTCTGGATGAGAGGATTCTCTAATACTGCCACATCTCAATATGGTTCCTTGTATTTTTTTTTTTCATTTACTTATGATAGTCACAGAGAGAGAGAGAGAGAGAGAGGCAGAGACACAGGCAGAGGGAGAAGCAGGCTCCATGCACCGGGAGCCTGACATGGGATTCGATCCCAGGTCTCCAGGATCGCGCCCTGGGCCAAAAGCAGGCGCCAAACCGCTGCGCCACCCAGGGATTCCGGTTCCTTGTATTTTTGATGTTGCTGTAGTTTCTTATCCTAAGTAAAATTACAAAGTCCATATTCTTCCTGGAGACTCACTCTGGTAGTAAGCCCACTCCAGATTCAATAAATCCTTATTCTAGGGATGTGTAGAGAGTGGCTGGAGCCCAAAACCTGGATACCCAGAATTGTCTGGAACAACCTTGTAGTACTTCCCTGAGTAGAGACTGAATGCTTCTCTCTTCACTGGGATTGTTTGGAGCCTCCTAGGTAGTGTCTGCTGGGAGAGGCTTCCTTTAGGATAACCACAGACTCCCTGAACTCTTGCTCAAACCCTTATGGTGGCTTTTGATACTTTATTTAAATGGCATCAGAATTCATATCAGCCTAAAATCACTGCAAAGTGAGGCCAAACTAAAGCAAGTTGGAAACCCAAAAGAAGTCAATGGACAGGTCTCTGGAGCTTCTAGCAACTTTTAAAAGTTCACAGTTGGTTCCCACTGCAGACTCATAGGCCCTCCTGGGAACTTTCTAAGAATTAACATGTTTTTAAAGATGTAAGGAAGTTAAGATGTAAATAAGGGGAGCAAAACAGAAGGGGAGGAGAATTAGGAATCAAACGATTTTTTTTTGTCTCCCCCCATGAATTCAGATTTGGGTGGTACTATTTGGTTAATTTCAAGAGTAAGGGAGGTAGTGGGGATTTGAAGGAAATACAGTTTCTTTTCTTGCTTTATTATGGAATTCAAGTTCTGTTAAATCTATAAAAATCAGTATAAAGTATATGTATTATGTGACGGCTCCATCTAAAGTATCTTGTATAGAATATAGGGCAGATACAATGGAGCGGCCAAGCACATGTAATTTACCCCACAAATCTAAAGCACTCCCACATTGATTTTTTGCAGTAGTCTAGCCCCCAGTCACTGAACAGAGAAAAAAAAAATGACTTACTTTCATAGTGTGGTGATACTTAAGGCTACAAAACATTCATCTTAGTGTCCTTTAATTCAGGACTGTCTATTTGTTACCTTTCTTGATTGGCTTTTTTTAGGTCATTTAAAAAAATCTTGTCTTCTCTAAAATGTTATGACAAGAAAATAAAATGGTTTTTAAAATGTTCTGATTTGTTGATTAATTTTGCCCCTAAAATTATATTATACTGGTGTTGTTTTTAATGTTTTAACTATTTCCAAATGCAATTATCTTGAAATAACTATGAATAGAAAATTGTATATAACTGAAAAGACAGGCTTTCATAATGTATTAAAGAACCTAATTTAGTAACTAGAATAAAAGGGACACACAGAAACCATTTTTGAGACTGTAATTATAAGTTAAGTCACTATTAAAATGACATGCATACATATTTCCAGTTTAAAATAATTAAAGCCTTCCCCCCACCCCAAATGCTTTCACTCATAAGAGGAGACAGTTGTGAACTTATGAGTTCATACAGAAATAAAAATATTCCATGGGATTTACCTACCATACATAACAAAAAGGGATCTGTCTGTATTGTTCGGAGCAGTGTAAACAAGTGCTGGTTGAGTCCCTGCACCCTGCCACCTTCACCAATTGCACATTTGCTTGCATTTTAACCAGGGTAGTCGACTGTGAAATATGGTCAGATTAATATTAAATCTGAATAGTAGTAGAGCGGCGATACTTAAACACAACCAAGCCTTCGGGATGTTGTGTGTGTTTCCAGCCACAGCTTCCCCCTCCCATTTTATTTACTCCTAAGTATCATTAATACCGAAGATATATAACCTTTGGTGCCAATATGTCACTTTCTCTCTTCAGGTCTTTAGTAGTTGCATGCTTATCTATTTCAGTCAAATGTATTTCTTATCAAAAAAAGAGTGAGAGACCTGACAATACAGTGTTATCGAATTTTTTCAGCTGAGACCCACATGTCATTCAGCATTCAGACATGCTTGCGCTTGATTGATGGATGGGTTTGTGACAAATAAAACTAGGATCAACAGCTTTGCACCTTTTCCCCCATCAGAGACCAGAGTAAAGCATAACTCTATAACAATAGTGGGATTAGGGATGCATTAGCTCTCCATCGACCAAAACCATCTATTCCCATCAATACTTTGCACGTAATAACCTGAAGCTATGATAAGGAAACAAAAGAAGGAGAAAAGGGACAGGAGAAAACAAATCAATAAAAGAAGGGAATGTCTGAAAGATGCACTGTCCAAATGAAGTTTTTTTTTTTTTTTTTTTTCTTGCATTGCTGGGCTAATGTCCCTGAATGTGGAAACAACACCTCACCCAGAGTTTGAAAAGGGAAGCAGATTGGCACATTGTTTAAACACAGGTTTGGCATCTGCAGATTGATATTTAGACTACGTTTATTTTTTAAAGGTCAAACGAAGCATTATAGTATTTACTGTTAACCTGCGTCCCCAAAATTGCTCTTGAAAAAAAGGGTGTTTTCACCTGAATGACTCAGACTCTGTGGGGCTGATTCCGGGATAATTAGAACATTCTCCTGTGCAGACACGGTTTTAGTGTCCAAATGCTTAGCACAGTCACAAACATTGCCTTAAATATGAGCCAGTATAAAGAATCTTAATTGCCCAATGTACTAAAATTCACACAAAGCCTATTTTTATGTCTTATCAGACCCAGACTAATGCCCCTTTTATAAAAACTAATACCTGTCCTGCAAGAGTCTTACTTTTCCAGGTAGATTTTTTTTCGACATAAAAATTTATCGTCATTCTCAATTCATAGAATATTTTGATGATAATTTCATCATTTTTCCCACAAACAATGGACCGTTAAGCTTATTTATTCAGGTTTTTTGTTCCTTTTCTTTAGAGAGCTTTTGATTTTTGTATTACCTATCATATTTGTCCTAATTTACAATTTATTCTAATTGGCTATTGAATGGGCCACTATGGTTTTCTCCTGGTGAGGATGAACATTAGTGATATTTGTTCTCCTCTGAAGAAGAGGTATGAAGGAGGAAAAGCCCAAGTTCTAATTGTGGAGCCACTGATCTTGGGAAAGGCACTTCATCATTTTGCTTCAGTTTTCACACTTAGAATAAGAGGAGAGTTATATTGTATAATTCATCATTATCATCATCATCACCATCATTATTAATATTATCATTATTCTGCATTGACATGCTGTAGTGTTTCCTTTAAGTTTACAAAGTGTTGAGAAGAAAAAAAGCCATTTATCTCCATCCTCTTTTTCTAGTTCTGAGAAGACTGAAGCTCTTCTCTTCATTTCAGTAAAAGCAGGAGGAAAAGAGAGAAGTTGCCCCATATCCAAACAAATGTGTAGAAAATTCTTAGAATGAGACGGTGGCTTCTCAACTACAGACCAAAGAACCTAAGAAATTAAAAGAATTTCCAGATTTTTATAAATTTAGAAAGGCTTTACTGTTTTGTTTGTGAAATAAATTTCAGTTTCAAAAAAAAAAATAAATTTCAGTTTCATTCCTTGAACTCAAATCTTATTTCATGTAATATAAGTCAATTATAGGTAGTTATGAAATCAACTGTATATGAAAAGGCAGATTTTTGGCTTGTATTATTGAAGGTTTCGGGTGTAGCAGTCAGGAAATGACAGTAGCGTTTCTATAATTATAAGAAAACAATCGTATTTTAATCATGATTTAAAAAATTTTCTTTGGGTCTAAAAATGGTTAAAATTATTAAGGCCACATACATCTGACATTTCAGGTCAGCTAGCAATTTTATATATGTATCATCATAGCTGATACTTTCTCTGAAAATCTCTGTCTGAACTGGAAACCTTTTAAGTGACAAACCTGATTAAAGGCAGATGGTCCACTTTTTTGGCTCCCAAATTTGACCTATTTTATAATTGGTACAATCCTGCGGGCATTCTCTTTCAGATCCTAAATGCAAGGCCAATTTTAGGGCACTCCAAGTAAGTGATTCCGTGAGGCACCTCTGCTGAAGATGAATGAGCATCTAACATCCAATACCGAAACCTGTGAGTGGGTTCATTTCATCCTCAATAACGCCACTCAGTACTTGCACATCTCTTTCCCAAAATTTAAAGCGGATTCTGGCCTCTGACTCTGGCCACCTTTATAACCATGTGGAGGAAGAGTTCCAGGGTTTTCCAGAGGCCTAGTGTTTTAATATAAAAGAACATTAATAAGCCCAGTCTATGTTTTAATATAAGTGGGAGCATGGCCTCTGCCACTATTGTAAAATATATAGTATGTGCCTGATTGAATTCTTCTCTTGACTGCATAGTCAACTTTTAAGCTTTCTGTGAAGATTTTTAAAGCACTTTTACACCTATGACCCTATACAGAACTCTCTAATTTGTTCCCATTTAAGTTTCCATACGGGAAGGTGTAAGATTCACAAGTATATGTGTGTATATGGACCCAAGCAGGACAAAGCAATTCCTCTACATGGCACGTATATATGGAAATCTCTGGATGATATTTGAATATATTACTGTATTATCTATTTCCTTTGTGTATATCTTTTAGGACAGAGGAAATTCCTGGAGGTAATGTTTGTGTCTTGTTCAGGAGCCATTGTACAGAACCTAACACAGTGCCTCTAGAAATATGAATTATATAAAAACAAATATACATATGTATTTATGAAGATAAATATACATGTTTCCAAAGGGATTAAAAGCATAAATAATTATTAATATTTTGGACACATTCATATTAAAAATCAAAAGCATACAGCATAATATCAAAGGGAGAAGTCTATTTCTCTGTCATCCTAAAACTTAGTAACATTACAAAATCCAAATATGTCATGGTAGCTAGAGGCACCATTATAAAATTTATATCAGTTTACTTAAAGCTGTGTATATGAACTCAGATGGTATCTGAATGTAAACACGAGACATATCACAGCTACATGTAAACTACTGTGACTGGAATACAGTAGATATTCCTCAAAATTGCAAAATCCCTTCCTCTCCTTTTTGCCAAGAGCCCAAACTCTTCCTGTTTTCTTTCATATACAGAACAGATCAGAGATACTCAAAGACTGGGATCTGCAAACTACTGTCTGCAGGCCCACTGCCAGCTTTTCCAAAGAAAGCCTTATCCCACCTACCTAAAACAGCCATGCCTATTTATGTATTTTCTCTGCCTGCTTTTGCACTACCCAGGCTGAGCTGAGTAACTGCGATGGATATTCTAGGTTATAGGTTGAATCGTGTCTTCCCCTCACTCACCCAAACTCAGGTTGAAGTCCTAACCAACCCCCAATACCTTGGAATGTGACCTTAGTCAGGGAAATAGGGTCATTGTGGATGCAATTAGTTAAGTGAGAATGAAGTCATCAAGAGTATGATGGGCCCCTATACTCCAATATAGGGGGACTGGTATCCAATATGACTGGTATCCTTATAAAAAGGGGAAATTCAGACACAGGCATACCCATAGAGAGACTGCCATGGGAAGATGAAAGCAGAGACTTGGGTGATGCAGCCAAGGAATCCCAAAGACTGCCAGCAAACTGCCTGAAGCCGGGAGAGAAGCATGGAACACGTTCTTGGAGCTCTCCAAAGGAACGAGGCCTGTAGACACCCTGGTCTCAGACTGCCAGCCTCCAGAGTCATGAGACAATAAATTTCTATTGTTTAAGCCACTCAGTTTGTACTACTTTGTAATAGCTGCTCTTGCAAAAGAAAACACGGTATGACCCACAAAACCTAAGGTTTAATCTTGGTGGAATTGGAAGTAAGAATTTGCCATAAGCGACTTGATGGTGGGATGTAGACCACTCTTCCTGAGGTCTTTGCTGGCTTCAGAAAACAGTAGGAATGATGCTTGTTGATTTTGCTCTTCCATATGCTTTTAAAATACACACACACACACACACACAAGTTCAACTCTGCGTATCCTGAGTTTCTATGAGGAAGTATCTATAAAGGTAGTGAATTAGTTGATTAAATGCTTTAAAATTAATTTTGTCTGAATCTGTGGAATCATAAGGTCAAAATGGTCATCTGATTGGATTTAGATTTTTAAAATCGGAACGCTATTTAGCTTGGCTGTCTGCAAATGTCCAACTTTGGTCCTAGCAAAATCCTGCCGGGCAGTTTAAAGCCCCTTAACAATTGGAGATATTTTTATGAGAAATGTCAATGATTTATGTGTCAGTGGAACACAAACATGTGGTTTACATTTTCCTTGAAATGTGCATGAGGTTAGAATTAAAGGACTGGTTCCTTGGCAAAGGTCATCGTTTGGCAAGAGGATGCTTGGTTTTGCTGATGCCATCCTTATTTGGAGAGCAGATGGAGACATTCTGCCTACCTCAAAAAACATCTCAATCCTCAGTTTGTAATTAATGAGCATAAAGGAGCAGCCAATTTGGGGTTCAAAGGGGGAAAATCATTAAATGCTTAAGGATGAACAATATTTTATGTAATTCAAGGTAGAGTATCTGTGCCTTTTTCCTCTGCAGCAATACTTATTTTCAAACATTTTCTTGGCCCATGACCCATGACCAAAATGACAAAAGAGGCTGGATAAAAGGAAAGATCTCTGGAAAGTTTTCTCCTTCTAGAGAAAGAGCCTATGAAGCACTTAGGAACTAGCTGTCCTCCAGACCCTTATTCTTCAATGTGAGGTCTGTAGACCAGCAGCATCAGCATTCCTGGGAAGCCTATAAGAAATGCAGATTCCCAAGTTAAACCTTGGACCTAATGGATAAGAATCCATATTTTAGGGGCACCTGGGTGGCTCAGTTCAGCTGAGCATCCAGCTCTTGGTTTTTGGCTCAGGCTACAATCTTAAGGTTGTGAGATCAAGTTACAAGTCAGGCTCCTCGCTCAAGGGGGCATCTGCTTGAGGGTTCTCTCTCTCCCTTTGCCCACCTCCCACTCCAGTTTGCATACACTTGTGCTCACGTCCTCCCCCTCTCTCAAATGAGTAAATAAATATATATTTTAAAAATCCATGTTTGGAGGGGCACCTGAGTGGTTCAGTTGGTTAAGCGTCTGCCTTCAGCTCAGGTCCTGATCCCAGGGTCCTAGGATCGAGCCCTGAGCAGGGAGCCTGCTTTTCCTTCTCCCTCTGCCACTACCCCTGCTTGTGCTTACTCTCTCTCTCTCTGTGTCGAATAAATAAATAAATAAATAAAATCTTTTTTTAAAATCCACATTTTAACAGGATCCACAAGTTATCAATAAACCCATTAAAGTTTGAGAAGTACCCGTCTTTGCTTCTCACTGTTGAGACATAGACTAGTGAGACAAATTTTAGCTGCTTTGCATTAGCTCTTTTCTATCCCACTGCATGGTAACAGTGGTTGGAGCTTGACTTTTATCCCCACTGGTCCCTTTCCATCATTCTTGAAGTTTCTGCTAGGGAACTGGGCTCTTACAATGTGTCAGTCACTTTGCTAAGTTCTTCACATATATTAAATTATTTAATTCTTGCAACAAACTTATGAGGTAGCACTATTAACCTCTGAATCTGGCAGATGAGGAAATTGGGATATACAGGAGTAACTCCCCTCAAGTCAGAGAGCTTGTACATGAAGAAACCTGACATCAAACAAAGGTATTCTGGCTCCAGAGCTTATATTCTTTTTTTTTTTTTTTTTAAAGATTTTATCTATTTGTTCATGAGAGACACAGAGAGAGAAGCAGAGACAGAAGCAGGCTCCATGCAGGGAAGCCCAACGTGGGACTCGATCCCGGGTCTCCAGGATCAGGCCCTGGGCTGAAGGTGGCGCTAAACCGCTGGGCCACCTGGGCTGCCCTGGATCTTATATTCTTAACCACTAAACCAGTACACTGTACTACCTCTGAGTATGGTATGGATCCTGAAAGCCCTGTTTCAAGTAGCATGTATGAGAATTAATGGTAAAGAAGACACGATATCATAGAAACGGCAAAGAGGTTTCCAAACACATTACAAGTATGAGGGGCATGTTGGGTCATGAACTGTTTCTTATACTTGTTTAAATCAGTAGGTAGAACCCTAACATGTATTAGAAATAGAGACAGAGACTGGAACTTACAGAGTTTATGCTGCTCACAATTCCAAGTAAATTTATTTTGACAGTTTGGAAAAACCTAGTCTTACATTCATTTCAGTTCTGCTGCAGCAGATGTAGTTCCGTTTTAATACTGTTCCTGTAAAATGCCAAACCCCAAATCCCTTGGTTTTTCTGGGTATATCTGGATACCCTGAGGGCACTTTATGGCACGGTATTCAGGGTTCATTTCATGGGACTGTTCTACAGGACGAGTTCCCACCATATTCCAGGCCTTTATGGCGATAGGAGGCTCAAGACTTCCGGATGTTTTCCCTGCCCATGCTGTCAAATTATGAAGTCAAGTTGCTGTGGCCTCAGTCTGATCAGCTTTCTCCATCCAACTCAGTAAAATCAGTTTACCCTCCATGCGCCCCCAAAAGAAAATGACCTCACATACATGTTAATAGGAACCCATCCACAGGCTCATTTACTCTCTTGGTGAAATAAATTTCAAACATTTGCAAGCAGACGGGAATGTATTTGTGTGTGTTTCGGAGGGGGCCACTGAAAATACATTGTACCCTAGGCTGACCGTGAGTTAAGCTGCTTTGGTCATGTAGAAAGTGGGGGTAGGGTGGTCGCTTGAGGAGGTAAACGGATCTACTTCCTCATCCTCTGAAGGAGGATACACTTCTCTCTATTCTCTGAGATCAACTGGTCATCAGTACAATTCGTATCACATAAAGTGGTGGTATAGTACAGACAGTATGACACTAGGCCTTGGAAGACCCACTTCCAGCCATATCACTAGCTACATCGGCTTCAGTACTTTAACTGTACTGGAAACAGGAGTTAATGATTCTTACCTAAGCATCCCTGTGAGAATTAAATGAGGTCACCTGTGTGAAAGCCCTAGCATGATGCCTGCTACATTGTAAGTACTCAATATGTGTTCATTTGTCCCCTTTCTTGAAGCTGCTATATCGGGATTTAGGGTCTACTTTAAGCACCAAGTTCACACAACTGGCGAGTTTTCTCTTCTGTCCTCCACCCCTTTAATTCATCCCCTCAAAATCCTCCCCTCCAAGACTTTTGGAGAAACTAGAGCGCATTCTCAATGTCGTGCCCTGGCTTTGGTTTCCTCTCATCCCAGCCCCTGTAGTACGATGCTTATCCTGATGCCAGTCCCATGGCCTAGAGTCTCAGCCGCCTGGAGCCTGCACCCCTGACAGATTGGGCAGGAATGAAAGGATCAGCAGAGAGCCAAACCAGTGGAGGCCAGATGACTTGGGTGCTAATACCTGGGGAGTTATGTAGGGGTACGTTTTAGGGAGAAACTATTGATTCTTAGTACTAAAATGTAACAATGTCATGAAGTACTTACCATGTACTAAGTGCTTTATATTCCTTTCTTCATTTATCTTCCCAGCAGCTCTGCAAGATAGGTATTGTTATTGCCACTTTGCAAATGAAAATACTGAGGCTCTGAGAAGACAACTTGCTCAAAGTCATACACCTGGTAAGAAGCTGTGGCAGAGAAAATGCTATGTATTCGCCACACTAGTTTCTCTTCCTGGGCAAGTAGGAAGATCTTATTTTTCAGCCTCCCTTGTAATTTGGTTAGGGCCAGATGATTGTATTTTCACTAATGGAATTGGATGCAATTGACATTCCCAGTCATTTCCAGGACTGGCTCTTAAAAGAGGCCCTCCAGGTTCTGCTTTCCTTACCTGGATGACCTTGGAAGACATACATTAGATGGCAGAGCTACAGGATCAAAGAGGGCCACCTTGCCCTTAGTAGACTTATGACATGAGCAAAGACAAATCTTATTGGAGATTTGGGGGCTAGTTCAGTGACAGACTGGGTTTTGGAGCTACGTTGTTGGGACATCAGTGTTCCCACACATCATGCTGGAGTCTCTTTGATACTGACACTGATAACAGATATTAGAGAGTGAATGAAATGTGAACAAAAAGAGAAGAGAAAACAAAAAAATATACTTTGGTTATGAAAAAATAATACCGATTACCATTATTCATGTCAATAATTACCCCTCAAAATGCAGTGATTAACTACTCATAAGCTCTCACTTCCGAGTTGATTCTTTGTATTTAATAAGTTTGATCAACAAGTAAAAAGCCACATCCAATCTCGTGCTTAGAGATTCAAACATGCTTGGTGGCTATAGTTGTTCTAAGCACAATAGTGATATTCACAACTTAAAATATATTGGAATAATATGGTTTACAAATGAACAAACATCAGAAGGAGCTCACTGAAATTCCTAGTAATAAAGATCCTTTCCTGGGGATACAGGCTGACCTATGTAATACTGCATTTTAAGCCACAACAAGATAATATTATACAGACACTGCAGAGGCTATTGGAAGCAACCTCAGACTTAAGTGAGTACTAAACAGGCTAGTTTATCAGCTAGGTCACATGATCACAAGTAACTCAAAAGACAGTTTGTAGGTTTTATGTTTTATATGGTACAAGACTCTATCAGCCTTAAAACAATCGCCTGCTAGAAAAATAGACTGGAATATTCCGTTTCAGTATCAGAAAACTGAGACTTTTCTTTTTTTTTTTAAAAAGGAACTTAAACAGAAGAAGGGTGTATTTTTGATTATAATAACAAACTCATAATGTCCACTCCTTCTGTGGACACTGCTCTTTTAATTTTCGCAACCACCCTAGAAGGAAATGGAGGCCTTAGAGGAGTTAAGCAACTTGCCTGAGGTTATACAGCTTGTAAGGTGAAGAGCCAAGACTCGAACCCGACAGTCTGGCTCCAGAACCTATGCTCTCTAACCACTTGCTGCATGTCACTGCATCCCTCTCAGCAATACTTCTGTGGTGCTTACGGTGGGTTCAGCGCTGTTACAGCATGCTCAACTACTTACTCCTCTTTTTTTCTGCAGACAGCTCATTCTGTGACAAATCACTGTGGACTTTCACAAGCCCTTATGTCAGATTTGAACCCTTAGGGTCAATATCTTGCTGCCAGAGAAATTAGAGGAAATCTGATGAACAATTCGGTAGGCAGATTGTTCCAACATAAGGATTTTTGCAAAGAAGCTAACTTCTAGTTTTGGCAAACACAAATTATGAATAAAAAGATAGGAAAATGCCAGAGTTTACAAGAATCGTAGTGTACAACATTTTAATGGGCATTATTTACTGAGTCTTCTGTGGGCCAGGTTCTAGAGCACAAGATTTTACATCATTATTTTATGTATTTATATCTCAAAATGATTCTAGGAAGAATTTATTAGTTATTTAGTGGACTATAAGGTGCCATAGGTTGTAAAAGAAAAGAAAGGAAAATGTTGCTAAAACAAACCATTAGTCGTGAGATGCATTCTAATGTTAAAATGTGAATGAATGTACATTTCAACTAATGAAATATGGCACAATCCTGTACTACAGGTGAGGAAACAGACATCATGAGGTTAAGTTGCTGAAGATCATGAGGTTAACAAGCAGTAGACCCAGGGCTTGCATTCACTCTAGTCTGACTTGAAGCCCATGCTCTTAACCATTTCATAGAGTGTGTCTCACTCTGTGTTTATGCTGTAAGAAGTAAAATTAAATATTTCTTTGTTGTCATTCTTGTTAAATCGAGCATTGATATGCTATATAGATAAGTAACTGAAATCTTAAGGTGACTTTTCAAGATTTGATCACCCAGTAAGATGCTTTACATTGGCCAAACAGGCCAAGAAAAAGAAACCGATCTCTACTTCATCTGTAGCTATGTAAACAGCTTCAACGAGACAGCTTTCAAATGACAGTTTTTGTCTCTTTATCCTAGAACTATCCCTTATTGTAGCTTCTAACGAAAAATAACTTTTTTTCTCATATAAAATAAAATCTTTGTTTCTGGAGACATTGCTTGGCCTGCTGTTCAGTTCACAAACAAAATACAGTTTCTCTACTTTTAATAACTCAAGATGTTTCATAACTATGCCATGGTTTGAGATTTGAGAATGAGCAAACAAGACCACACGAAGCACAGAGCAATTTCATAAAAATATTTTTAGCAATAAGGACCCACAAGACAGAGAAACAGAAAATGCATACATACTCGACTCAGAATCCCACTTTTTTTCTTTTTTTTTTCCAAGGGGCGACAGCAGCTTTAAACATTGCATTCCTCCTATGTAGGACTATACATACATACACAGCACACAACTTCAGTGCCTGTACTAAAAGCACTATGAGCCTTTGTTTTATGACTGTCTCTTGAGACCAGGGGGAAATGTTATTGGTAGTCTAAAAGAATAGGTTTTAATATAGGCATTTAATTTTCTTTCCATATACTCCCTGATTAAAACAAGGTTTGCCCCATTTTCTATTTTTCTTTTTAAAACCCTCTTTATCCACATTAACAAAACAACATACTGATGATAGCTGTGACTGTGGCTTTGACTGCCCTAAGTTTAGATGCAACTTGGATTCATCTCTTGCTCTGTGTGTAGGCATTGAGTCAATTTTGGCTACACTGAGAACACTTAACTTGTAGTTTTTTTTTTTAAGGTTTTATTTATTTATTCATTAGAGACACAGAGAGAGGCAGAGACATAGGCAGAGGGAGAAGCAGGCTCTCGCAGGGAGCCTGATATGGGACTCGATTCCAGGACCCCGGGATCACACCCTGAGCCAAAGGCAGATGCTCAACCACTAAGCTGCCCAGGCTCAGTTACACCCCTAAATTGTAGGGTTTTTTAAAATTACATTGTCCCCCAAAAGGTTAAACTGAATTATGATAGTTTGTTGCTTTAGTATTTTTAAATTAGTTGATAAGAATTTAAAAAGGAATACAATTACATCTCCTTAGCAATTACTGAGATAAAATATTTAAAGCCACAAAAACATGGAACAGTCAAGTGAAATTTGTATATATATACAAATTTTGTATATATATACAAATGTATATATATATATAAATTCAACTTATAAAAGTAGAGATGTGGGGCACTGAAAGTTATCACTGTCACTCAAGAGAATATTATTATTGTCTCTGGGCTAAAGAAATAATGTGCTCTTTATTTTTAAAAATCCTTAAAATATAGACAAATATAAAAAATAAAATGAAAAAAATATCCCAACTTCTGAGATTGTTATAGTTCAGAGAGATTAGGGAAACAGCTAGTGTGAGTAGCAGCTTGTACTCAAACCCAAGTTGAACTAAAACCACGTGCTTTTTTTTTTTTTTTTTAACCATACCATACATATAACCAATATTCATCATCACTTTATACTTACTGGAGCTAGATCAACCAATGTAGTTTGATTTGAATAAGACTGAATATGGAGTATTCTGATAAGGCTTTACACTGAGATAAACACATCCAGAAAAGAAAATGTTAAAATTCTCCCACAAATCGGAAGCCTGGGCTTGGGTCCAGTTGTTCACACACTAGAATGAATGTCTGAGTTGTACTAGGATTACAGAGTCAGTTCTCATCTACTCAATTTCATTGACATGAACCCTCACTATGTGCTAGATACTATGTGAGGTATTTTATATACAACATTTCTTCCCAGTAACTCTGCAAGCTAGGTATCACTGGCACCTACTTTTAAGATGAGAAAATTGGAGCTCAGTCAGACAGGGTAGGCGTTTTGTCCTGGCAAATGGAGGAGCTGTGTGCCCCAAGGCTATGCTCTTACCATTGTAATATCTGATCTGCATCTGATCCCCATCCTCGTGGAATTTAGAGTCTAATAGGAAACGAGATAATTACAGAAATAACTAGAACATAAGACAGAATACAAAAGAAACCATCCAAAGAGAAAAAGAGTATTATGAGGATTCGAATACCAGAGAGACATATTTAGTAGAGGCTGGGAGTGAGGAGGGATAACAGCAAAAATGCTCCCAGTAAGAGCCTGGATGGGAGAATCGATTTAGAGAAAGGACAGAATGTCTATAGGTGTGATGAAGGTTGGGTAGGACAAAGGTGAATCAAGAAGAGGGAGTAGAAAATCTGATATGTTAGCTACATGTAAGGTATGAGCAGAAAGTAGGGAGAGATCAAGCCAGAAAGGTGACATTGGCTATAACATGGAAGGTTCAAGGCTCTGGGGGAGGAGTTCATACAGAATTGACCAGGCTCTGAGGCTCCCTGGAAAGTCTCCAAGTGGAGGGAGACCTTAGGAAGATTAATCAGACACTAGTGTGGGGAGAAAGCAGGTCCATTCACTACAAGTCAATTTCCTTGGTTTACAGTGAGTAAGATACATATTATCATCCTTATTTTAAGGATGAAAAAACTGAGGCTCCCCAGGGCTAAGTAGCTTGCCAAAGGTCATAGTTAGTAAAGAGAAGAGCCCAGACTTGAATCAAGTCTCTCCAATTCCTACACCTCACTCTGCCCACTAAGACCTGACTACTCCCAAGTGAGGTCTCTGGATTGGCAGCAACACTCCTCCACTCCCAGATCCCTGAGAGTTCATTAGAAATTCAGACATACAGAATCAGAGACTGCATGTTCACAGGAATGATGAATGTACATGAAAGTACCAGGTCACATTTTCTTTTTTATGATAACCTATATAATTACTGGAAAAAATCATTCAGCTGACTATACTTTTCCTTACACAAAGGGTAAGAATCAACTAGGAAAGAGGGCTTTCTGGATTTTGTTCTTATAGGTAAACCAAGTCAAGAATTCAAAGACTGAAATTGTAACTAGCTGTGTGGCCCTGGGAAACCCCCTTAAGCTCTCTGAATTTTTGTTTCTTCATCTGAATAATAATTAGCTTATAAGAAGCAAATGAGACGTTATCTATGAAAAAAGCTTGTATAACGAGATCATTATACACATACAAAACGTTATTATTAGAAGATATAGCTATGAAGTACCTTATTTCAAAGAGTAAAGAGAAAAAAGAAGGGAGAGGGAAGAGAGAAGGAAAAGAAGAAAGAAAAGAAAAGAAGAAAAGAAAAAAGAAAAAGAAAGAAAGAAAGAAAGAAAAAAGAAAGAAAGAAAGAAAGAAAGAAAGAAAGAAAGAAAGAAAGAAAGAAAGAAGAAAGGGAAAGGAGGGAGGAAGAAAGGAGGGAGGGGGAGGGAGGGTAAAAGAAAGAAAGGCAGGGGCAATATTCCCAAATTTGCTGAATGGAAACCACCTTCACTGAGGCAGGGGCATGAGGAACTGATGGGTTAAGGAGTGAAGGAGTCCCAGAGATCGAATTTGTGGTTTACGTAGGTGTTTCTGAAAATACAGAGACCACGTTGCACATGGAATCGGAAAAGCAACAAGGGTGTGTGTGGTCTTGGCCCAAAGCAACAAACTTAAGGTTCATAAAGCCATTAAAAAAAAAAAAAGAAAATTCATGTAGTAATTAAAGGAATGAAAAACAGTTCATCTGAGGAAAAATTAGTATAGATTTTTAATCTTGGAGCAGAGAAGCTTACATAATGAATTAATAATGGAACATTTGTTACCAATTTATTGCAGTTACCACAGAAAATTAAGATACATTAACTGATTTCAAGCATGAGATTCTTTAGTGGGTCTAGACGGTGAGGGATGTTAGACACTGAGCACATTAAAAAGAGATCATGGATTCCTCATCCTCATCCATAATTCTTCTGGTACATACTCATTGAGGGCCGACTACTGGCCAGATGTTGGGCTGACTGCTCGGGCTAAAAAATGCATAAAATACACTCTCTTTTTTTTTTTTAACTTTTTATTTTTATTTATTCATGAGAGACACAGAGACAGGGGCAGAGGGAGAAGCAGGCTCCCTGCACAGAGCCTGATGCAGGACTCAACCAGGGATCGTGACCTGAACTGAAGGCAGACACTCAACCACTGAGCCACCCAGGTGCCCCTACACTTATTTCTTCAATTAGGGAATAATTCAGCAGAGAGAAAGATACAGGTTATTATAATCCAGGGTAGAAATTAAAATGTTCCATAAAACAGTTATAAATAAGAGAGCATGGAACTTCAAGCAGGTGTTAGCTTCAGACATAGGAAATATTAAGTGAGGCTTCCCGACTAAGGTACGCTGCACATTTTTAAACCGTTTTCCTTTGGTTTTCTAACAATGAAGGACCTGGACTAATCATTTGCTGAGATTCCTTCCCATTTTATAGTGCTGTGATGATCACAATGATGCTATGAAGGAGTTGGTTACGTTCGAGTACATTTGGGACTGAGGAAAACCTAAACTGTTAGGTGGCAGTGACCCTGACATTATTATGGCATCACCTATCTGTGCAAATCTGTGTCCACGTGAGATGAAAAATATAAATCCAAACCTAAACCAAACACTCAAATTAGTTTTAATTCAGTCAAACAACCAATTTATTGAGACATTAGTGTCAATTGACTCTGTTGGTTTGTTGGTTCCACGCTGACAGCAACATATGTAGAGAATGTAGAGGTACAGAAACTAATCAATCACTGGCCCCCTTCCCTCCAAACCCCTGGTAAATTAACAAAATATTTCTGAGGCAGGGAAGGGGAATTAACAGGTAGAGTATGTACTGTGCAGGCAGTTTGTAGGGATGAAGCAGTTAAAATTATTTATATTAGTCACCAGGAAAAATGTGGGGAAAAAAAAGCGTGTTTCCACATGTTGTAAAATTTTGGCATATTCAATCAAGATCAGGCAAAACGTATTTTAAAGGGTTCTAATATATGCGATCTGCTAGTCAATGATCCTATTTCAAGAATCAAAACCCTAGTAGCTTGGAAGGGACAGAATAATAAAATTTGGATAGTAAGTCAAATTTCTTCTATTTTTGTAATGACTAAGGCTGAGCAATACTCCCTGAGATAATTTCAGAAAAATTTAGCAATGTGAGGAGGCATGGTAAAGATTTCTATGGATGGGGGTAAAATCCTTTAAAATTTATTAAAAGAATGGAGTGTCAGCCAACAATTTTTAAATGCAGTGTCACACATGTAATATATAAACTGATATTTTTTTGGAGGGGTGTCAATAAGTGCATGAGCTCTGGGTTTGCTGAACTTCTGAAGGACATGTGCCTGTAATTGGCCTTTCTCATTTCTGTCTTGTTAACAAGTATATAAATAAGAGAAGGCTTCAGTAATTGGCTCAGAGTTACTAATGAATTAATTAACTTCAGTCTATTTTACCTAACCTTTAATAATAAGAGTCCTTTTTTTTTTTTTTTTGGGCTAGCAATAGGTCTGACAGTATAAGAAAACAGACATGCAGCAAAGCTCTTGAAAATTAATGAGAAACGAGGAAAGAATCAATGTACATTCTGCTTGCAGAGAACTGACACAAAAAAGACACAATAAACCATGAACAAACACAGTCAGTTTAAAAAATAGGTTAGAAAAAGTGGGCAAATTCAATTATAGAAGTAATTAGAAGATATAGGGCAAGGCTGCCTTTTGGGACTGTGCCAGCAAACATGAATTAATATGAGTGAATAGAAAGAGCCCGTGTAGTAATTAAGAAGCAATCACCTATGGCAATGAGTGTACCTGAAAACAGGCTGCAAACTATTAATTCAGTGATCAAAAATATTTTTAGATGATTAATATGGCAAATTTATTTTAAAAGACTAATTTCTGGAAAGATATCAAGACAATAGCACACTATTTGTTCCTCTGGCATTTATATAGCTAATTAAATTTTATAATTTGCAACAACAGTCATTATTATCTGAAAACAGGAAAGGCAATATTTGGCGCTTTTTTTTTTTAAATGATGGTTCTAAAATCAATAAGTTAAAGTCAGCTCCTGCTGTTCTCCTGTGAGTGCCTAAGCCTTGACTGTTACGTTCTTTCAGTGCATATTTTTCTTATACGTCTGTTTCTATAATTTTCGGCACCTGAATTAATGTACATATTCTCAAAGGTTTTATATGTTTCCATACCTGGGCAGGGATTCCACACACTATTTAATTTCAACACTATCAAATAAAAGCAGTTAAATGTACTATTTGTGCATCAAAGACTTTCTTACTTGGTCAACAGAGGTCTGTTACTTCAGTACACACCATTCCTTCCCCTAGAATACAAAGGCACAGACACGTTATGGTGAAGAGTGCTTTGCGACACATAGAAGGCTAATGGCTTCTGAAATAGGTGATTATCAGAGCCCCGTAGAGCAAGATGAGGGTCTGGCTGGTAATAAATAACCTCGCAATATGAATTATTCTATTTCCACAGCTTTAAGAAAAGCTACATTTCATTTGTTGATCAGAAAAGTCTGGAAAATGCTATGTCTTTGGAAATAACAGGGAGCTACTAAAACTAATCACTGTGCCAGCAGGGAGTTATTGAGTACCTACTAAGGGCCTAAGGTCCAAAAGTAAATCTTGAAATGCTAAGCTTGTAACAAATCGCACACACGTGTGCCCGTGTATGTGTGTGTGTTCAATTTCCTTTTCAAAGTCAATAAACAGAAACTCTTGCATGCCATGCTTTAGAGATGTTAGATTTTTAAATTATAATTTGCTCACGGGTTTTTGCTGTTTTTGAGGTTAAGGTACAAATTGCTGACCTACAAAACAAGATCCAAGTAGAAACTCACTGGGAGTCACGGTTGCAGAGGGCATGGAGGTAAGAAATGTCCAGGTATTTGAGGGAAATAAAAAATGAGAGATTTTGATACTAAACGAAGATACCAAACAAAGAAGATAGTCGATCTGCCCAGTTCTTTCATTCTTGGTTTTTCTCTCATTTTCTTTTTTTTTTATTTTTATTTATTTATTTTTTTTTCTCTCATTTTCTTAAAACAACCTGGGGCTTTGGAAAAGAACACATAAGAGAAGACCGCCTCTAGCAGAGGGCTCTCGTTCTGAGTTTGCCACACATTGTTAATTATGAAAACAGGTATGGCAACAGCAGACCAACAACAGCTCCTCTAGCTATATGCTGACAGCGACAGAGCCCCCCCGAGAGGCAGGCAATTGGGAACTAGTGAAGTGAGGACAGCTTAGAGGTGTGGGGGCTAAGAGGGGCTGCCAGCTGAACAGGACCCACTCACCATGAAATGTTAATGTGTCAATGAAGGGGAAAAGCATGAATGAACCACAAAGGAACTGAAAGTGACTCAGCTGGTTGGAGATGGAATTTGGGCTCTTTGCCAGAGTAAGGTGTTCAAGGGCACATGCCCTAACACCTAGGTAAAGAAACCAGGCTGCCCCTGATTTTAGAAAAATAAAATACTTTGAGGAAAGAAGACACATGCTTTTTTCTCCAGAAATAAACTTCCTTTTTTTTTTTTTTTTTCCTTCTTTCCTTCTTCCCTTCCTTCATCCAACGAACATTTTCTGAATCCCTACTTTTTGCCAGGCTCTGGGTTAGGAATGGAGCAAGAAGAGAGGGAGAGTGGGATATAAAGATAAATAAGACACAACCCCTCTTTCAAAGCTCCTATTCTAGAGGAAGGACAGGTATCGGTAGATGTAGGCAACTATAATAAAAGATCATGATACAAGTCGCAAAAGAGGGGAAGAGGTAAGCTGTAGAGGTAGGGCAGAGGAGGGGGGCAAGTAGTTGGGGGCTCTTGCAGACCAGAAAAGGCTTTCATCGAAGAGGTGGCAATTGTCCTACCTTGAGGACTTGTAGGCAGAGAAGGAAGGAGAATTTCTGTTGGAGGAAACGTTCTTTTACCCTACTGTCGTCTCCAAACATCTTCTTTTTCAAATCAAATTATTTCAGGGAAACAGGGAGACAAGACACCCACGATGTGTGCCTATGAGGGTAGGGAGGGATAAGAAGAAAGATTGGGTTGTATGGGGATTTCTCTGGAGTTTAGAATACACTTTCCTCGTATGTCAAACATTTGCCTCCTCCAGGTTAGCTTTTTTTTTTTTCTTTTACACACTCCTCTTTTTCATTATTTGAATGATATTTGGATCTTATTTGGTTGGAAAGTGTGATATTCCAATAGCTTTTTTTAAATATTTAAAATATATATTTTATTTATTTATTTTAGAAAGAGAGAAAGCACACCTTCGTGCACATGAATGGGGGCAAGGGCAGTGGGAGAGGGCATCTCAAGCAGACTCCCCGCTGAGTGTGGAGCCCATTGTGGGCCCAATCTCATGACCCTGAGATCATGATCTGAGCCAGAATTAAGAGTCTGACACCTAACTGACTGAGCCACCCAGGCACCCCTCTAGTAGCTTTTATATTTTATGTTTGATGGCTTTGTCATTTTTGCTGATGATAAGTCTCTTATTCTTATTCATGGCCAGAGGGTTCCTGTGGGTTGTACTGTATTCATACATGTATCCAATTATTCCTTTATTAATGTATCCCTTCCCTTTCTCATTAAATAAATACTTAAGTACTTACTATTTGGCACATATCCTGCTAGGTACAGTTTATTCTTCCCTTGTTTCTAGCTTGGAAATGATACCATTTCTAATATAAAACATGGAGATTATTTAAAACACATTGACTAAATATCAGATGTATGCATATGGTTGTATCTTTTTCAGTGCTGAAACATCAAAACCAATCTTGTTCTTAACTAATGTATAGGTGAGCTGGACCACATATTCTGGTCTATTGGTTCTTAAGATGTTTTCAAAGAAAGGCTATAGAGGGCAGCTCAGGTAAGGTAACTACAACAGGCTTATCTACAAATGGAGATGAATTTCAGACTGGCATAAGTCAAAAGTTTCCTATATACAAATCCAGGCTTGTTTACCAGATATGCAAAATCTAGGTCTCCACGTCTCTCCTGAGGCTAAGAAAGGAAAAGTAACTATCATGCATGAACATTAATTCATTCAGCAGATTTTTAAGTACTCTGTTAGGGACTAGGGATACAAAAATGATTAAAACATGAGTCTTGCCCTTAAGGAACTTACTCCCTCAAGAAGTAGATAAGTCAGATAAGTAAATCAATTATTATAATATAGCTGTGATAAGGTATAAAAGTGCAGCATGCTAAGAGAGCACAAAGGAGGGATATCTAAATTAGATTGGGATGGTGGGTAAGAGGATAAGTTGCCAGAACTGAGTTTTTAGGAACAAGAATTTAATTAGCTGAAGAAGGGGACCAAGGGAAGGTGATGTATAAAATGGCATGATTTGGGAATGTCTTTTTGCAGACAAAGTATTGGCTCCATATTAAAAGAAGGGTGAGATGGTCAGACAGACCAGGCTTACACAGATCAGGCTCTCTCTGAGGTTTTCTGTTCCTGGACTCATTTCCTTTTTCCTAACTCCTTTTCTTCCACCCAGAGTTTCTGGGTAGAGCCATATAGACAATCTAGTCTGTGGGCGTTTCAGAATTTGAAAGCTGCTGGCCTAGAGTATGCTGGTGGTATGTCCAATGGGCATTCATGCTAACAACCAAGGAGAGAGCACAGAAAAATAGTATTGGATGAGATCACAGTACACATGTGCGCATCTCACATAGCTACTGACAACTATGGAAATGATTCTTTTCTTTATGCCAATATTTTCTTTTGTCTGAATTCAGAGCCTTGACTGAATGGGTGACTTGTCACAAAGACCTCAAAATATTTTCTACCCAGGCAATATCAAGAAGTAGAATCAAGACAATTCTCAGGACTAAATATTTATTAGGAATGTCCACTCCTTTTATGAATTCTCTGTCTAGCTAACTCCCATTCATCCTTCAGGAATAAGCTTAAGTGACTCTTTCTTCCCTGAGAAGTTTTGCCTGACCTTCTGTGTTAGGGCATGTCCCTCTATTACATGCTTTATTAATACCATGCAATTTTCCTTTGCAGCTCAACATGACTCTGATTAAATACTGAATTACATAATGCTTTCACATCAGACTCTTCAGGTAGAATGTTAGCTGCATGAGGGCAGCCACTCTACAGTGCCTAGCAGCATTCCTCGTTCATAACAGGTGCTCCATAAATACTTTTGGAATGACTTATTTACTCTTTATCCCAATTTGCATATAGCTCAAAAACATCAAACTGCAATGCAGCAGAGCTGCTAAGTAAAACCATATTGGTAGATCCTAGAGATAACTGGAACTCTCAGAAGTCTCTCAAAACCAACATGAGTTTCTAGGAGAGTTCAAAGAATGGCACTAGGTTATCTCCTCTTATTGCTTTACCTGGCCTCTCCCCATGGCATTTTGGCTCAAAACTAATCCAGCATCTTCCCATTCATCTGTGTCAGGGCATCTTTATCATTGCAACTTTTCAGGCCAGAGTTTCCTTCATTAATGAGTGCCAAATATGCTGGTCACCATGCCTAAGCACTTGGGATAAAAACATGAAGAGGAATTGACCTTTTCAGGAAAGCAGCAGGCTGCCATGGGAGTGGCAAGATTGGAGCAGGCGTCATCAGTCTCCAGAGAACCACTGCCTGTAATTATGTCACAAGAACACTGCCCTTTTAGCTTAAAGGATTTGATCTCTGTTAAAATGCCTATCACCCTGGAAATCATAACTATTTTTAGCTGTTGTCCACCACTTTTACCTTCTTATGAATGAAGGATCTGAGAGCAGTTTTGGCCCACACGGTGGAGGGACACGGAATAAGGCTGCTGGGAGAGAAAGGGCGAGGGACAAGGCATGCCAGGAAGTAGGGAAGGAGTTAAAGATGAAGCAGCTAGAGCAACGGCAACCTAGCATGTGATAGACACAAGGCAATGCTTGATGAGTAAATAGAAGATAAACTGCTTTCTTCAAATTGGTTGCAGGCTTGTCCTACCTTGTTTCTTTAGGTAGCTAGCAATTTCTGGTTGAAAAAAAGTTTACAAAATAGGAAACAGATGGCTTCAGCTGTTTAGAGTTGCTGTCAATCCCAATTACACTATCACACTCTAGGACTTCATAGGGATATCATGCAAAATGTATTTTTCTTTTCCTTTCCTACCACTACAAATTCAAGAGGATTTCCATTTTCAGAATTGTTATAACAAGGATACATATCCCATTTCCAAAGGTTCCATGCAAGCTTGAGCTTAGATGTATACACTGGGTTCTCTTAGCTATTCCAAACACTTTTTTTTTTTTTTTAAATCAGAGAAACTCCAATAGACTTAAATTGGTCATGAGAACTAGTGATGATGTTTCAAAAGAGGACAAATACCATACTGGTGTGTGAATACTAAGATTCTCTTCTGTGTCTGTGAGTATAATGCTTGCTTAGACATACTTGCAAAGAACACAATTAGCATACTAATTTGATCCTCTACCTAAAGAATGGAAGATTCTTTTGACACAGACAGCTGTCCATGAATAGCTAGGGTGACCCTTGGTCAGTTTTCCATCTGTCTTAGAGGAAATGTCCAGAGTCAGATATACATTAGCTGTATGACCTCAGGCAGACTTCTTGTGCTGCCATTTCTCAGTATCTTCATCTGTAAAATGGAGGCACATCTAATACCTGCCTGATAGGGTTGTAATAAGGATTAGGTCAGTACTTTGCACACAATAGACAGTCCATGTTATTTTTTTCAACTCTGCTCTGACTGTGTATTCTGAAGAAGTTTGTATTAGGCCCAGGACCCTCTACTTTTACCTGCCTCTAAAGAGAGAGAAGGAGAGAAAGGTTTTACTGCATCAATTCTGAGAGAATTCTATAGCTGTGGTGAAGTCACCACTTCTCTTGCCCTTGACTCACAGGGACGTAGGCTTCAAGGACACAGAGAGAAGCCAGGAGTGACTACTGTCTGGACCTGTGTTAGGCCCATCTCCAGTGTCCCTGGCAGCTTTCAGAATATCAGGCTGACAAATCTAAATAATACCATTTAGAATTGTATGACCACAATTTCTGAATCTCTTCCCATACTGATCTGCCTCTCACACCCCTTTCCTTTCCTTAGACTAGTGGTTCTCAACCTTGGTTACACAGCGGAATTGTCTTTGGAGCTTTAAAATATTGATGCCTAGGTCTCATTCTCAGAGATTATTTTTTAACTTGTCTGGGATATAGTATCAGTATTGGCCTTTTCTCTTTTTTAAAAGATTTTATTTTAAGCAATCTCTACACCAAACATGAAGCTCAAATCCTCAACCTTGAGATCAAGAGTTGCATACTCCACTGACTTAGCTACCCATGCACCCCAAGTATTGGCCTATTTCTTCATTTATGTAAAAAAAATTTGAAAGAGATTTATTTATTTGAGAAAGAGCAGATGAGCGAGGTAAGGAACAAGGGAGAGGGGAAGAGAGAATCCTCAAGCAGATTCCCTGCTGAGCATGAAGCCTGACTCAGGCTCATTCCCAGGACCCTGAGATCATGACCTGAGCAGAAATCAAGAGTTGGCTGCTTAGCCGGCTGTTTCACTAACTGAGCCACCCACATGCAGCAGTATTGTCCCTTTTAAAAACTCTATATAGGGAATCATTACATTTTGAACTACTGAAAATTGTCCAAAAAGAATTTCATTTTCTTTTTTTAAAAAAAGATTTTATTTATGTATTTTGAGAGAGAGAGAGAGAGAGAGAGAGAGCAAGCAGGGGGAGGGGGCAGAGGTAGAGAATCTCAAGCAGACTCCATGCTGAGCCAGATTTGGAGCTGACTCACAACCTTTCGATGATGACCTGAGCTGAAATCAAGAGTCAGACACTTGACTGGGGAAATCAAGAGTTAGGCACTTAACAACTGAGCCACCCAGGTGCCCCAATTTTGTTTTTAATGTAAAGTCCAAGTTAACATAACAAGACAAACATTTAGTCATGGTACATAAAATGAATTTCATGTTGTTAACAATATTTGGTATCTTAAGCTTATTTAAATCCTAGTTGAATGTAAACACACTCTGTCCTGTCCTGCCCCATAAACTTGAGGCTGTTGAGCCAATCAGGTGTGAGGAGTACCAGGCTGAAAGGGGCAGAGCAGTACCGTGTGGTCCTATCATTTGTGCAAAGATTCCTAAGAACCAGACTTGATTTGGAGTGCCCTCTCAGACCTTGGGTTAGCTCCAGGAATCTAATGATCTCTTATCATCTATTAGTTCTGCCAGTTTAGTTGCCAATTTTGTTAAGTGGATATTTTTCAACCCCAGTGTCATAAGACTCTGGTGTGTCATGATCAACTGCGTTTGAGATGTGTTATAAGAAATGTGAAATAATAATAAAGCTCTGGGGTTTCCACACAAGCCATTTAAGAATTAATTCCATAGAGCTCAAAGTTATCCTTAGAACAGCACTGCTTTCACTCGCTTGCACTCCAATACACTGTCCTGAGTGAGAGAACATGGTGGAGCTCCAAATCTTACGAGGGACTATAATTTGTCCCTGTGAAACAAAGGTTGGGGTTTTGCACAAACCAACCTCCCAAGTCAAAGAAGTTCCTCACTAGGCCTCAAGTTTGCAGCAGTGCATACTAATGGTGTTGAGGGAGAGTTGGACAAAGGGACCTCTCTGTGTTCTGGTGGCCAGTCTCTTTTTTGGGGACAGAGAAGACCTTGTTTTTTTACATTGGAGAAAGAAGTTTGTTTGCAAGGTCACATCTTAAGCCATCTCCGAACTGAACAGAAAAAACATCTTAAGTAATCCTTCCAATCTTTCCTCATCACAAAAAAAAAAAAAAACAGTTTATAAACATGTCAAGTGTAAACACAATATTTTTAGGAAAAATAAGGATAAAAGTATTCATATTTGGAAGGTTCTACTGATAGTTGGAGGTTGGACTCCAACTGTGACCCAACCAGTAATAATTTTAATGTCTTCTGCTGAGTTTGAAGGAACGGGGTACTTCATCTAGCTTTTTTTCATTTGCTAACCAAACTTGCTAGTTGCATAAAAAGAGAAATAAAAAAAAAAAGGAGAAATCACCACTTGGGTAATTTAGACCAACATTTTGATTTTTTTCCTTTTCAAGGTTCCTGAGCAGAAGTGAAAATGAAGTTTGTTGATGAGGCTTGGAGAAGGAATAAGGGCTGGGAAGAAATATGATGAGTACTCAATAAATGATTGTTGGCAATTGTTATGATGGTGATGTTACAGTTAAACAATCTTTCCTAACAAATATTTTCAAAGCTGTGAAGCACAGAAGGGAATATACAACCTTGGTTTTTACAAGTTCTGAGCTATTTTGAATATTATGACTTTTGGTACTTAGAGTGATTTTCTTGTCTAGTAAGGAAATTTGAAGCAAATTAAAGGAAGAGGGATTTATGAAGAGCTCAGTATACTCAAATCGAAATTGAACCTTGTTTTAAATTTTCTTTGTTTATAAAAAACTATTTACTTGCTATGGATTTTAGTGCTTCAATTTTCATTTCAACATTCCAACTTATTAGTGAGTAATAAATGTGGAGTCCTTTAAGTTAAATAGACAAAGTATCAAATAAATTTAAGATCTTATTTTATTTTACAGTATGATGGGTCAAATTGGGCAAATACACTTAAAATATATTTAGAGGATTAGATTCCTCATGGTTATATGGCAAATGAAATGAAAGGCCACTGTCAGCCTTCAAGCCAAAAGGGGAGAGGTTCCTATTATTATGTATTATTAGTAGTAATGATTCTATTGGTAACAAAGAGTCTCAGAAAATTCATGGATGGTAGTTCAAGAATGAATTGCATACCAAGAGAAAAATCAGGAATATTTGGGTGGGGTGTGTGTGTGTGCCTGTGCTTCCTTAAGCTTTCAAAGCAGCCAACTCTCCTGACTTCCCATAATACATTCCAGAGGGCTGCTTCCTGAGGCCAAATTCTGCGAGGGGCTAGTCTGCCACAAGGCCTTTGTTGCACCACTCACGTTGAAACACTGTGTTTTCCTTTCCTTCCATCTCTTTCTCTTTATGTTATACTGCTGTTTATTTCACATGGCTTTTTATTTTACACTGACCCTAGCCTTCTGGTGTCAGTATATGAAATCTCAGTTTTTCATTCTGTAGATCATTTCTGGCTCTACAGCCTCAGACCCAACACTTTTTACTGAGCTTTTATGTCACTAGAGACAGCTTTGCATTTTAATAAAGTTTCCAATCCTCTAGGGCCCTCTCCCCTGAAACAGCTCCAGCTCCCCAGGGCTGCTGAAGAGTTGAGCAGAGAGAGTAGAAGCTTTTGTGGACAGTGATGCTGATGGCAGATAACTCCAGCTGTCATTACAAGATCATCCAGATAAGGAGAGGACAATCAACTAGGGCTTATGGTCCACTTGAGTTTTTCTGATTGTAAAACCAGCCATTTTTCAATTTAAATAATTTAAGGATTCCAGCTTCTCTATACTCTAAGGCTCATTTAGCCTCTTATTAGCTAACTGTTTCTCCAGTTCAAGAGGTGGAAGGGGAGAGTGCAGATTTTTTGTTATTGTTAATTCACAGCAGTGGGTAGTGGCGTGTAAATAAAAAATAAGCCAAACAAATTTGATGAGAAGAGAGAATAGAAATCCGTACCAGTAAACATACATGATTTTAAAAAGTTAATTAAAAGGAATAAAAAGGACAAGTACCACGTGGCCTGCCGTATTATCAATAGGCAGATGACAGAGAGAAGAATGGATTGGAAAATGGATTCCCAGCTAACTTGAAAAAGAAAGCAGACTAACATAGCTCTTCATTTTAATTTTAAAATCCAAATTTTCTCCTAAATCCTTTCCTGTAGTATTCTGATAATGATCTCATCTCACTCACATTGTTCCCATTGAAGGAAAAGCAGCGACAGGCAGGAGAGAAAGAGTAAAATGAAGTTGCAATGTCCCAGAGGATTCAGCTCAGGACCCACTTAGAGAATCACCTGGGACACATGCAGCCAGGAAACCATAGCTGGCATGAGGTCCTCCTTCTCTTACTTGTAAACCTCTTTTTTTTTTTCTTTTCAATTTTGCACCCTTTTCTTCTTCTCAAATCTCTGTGACCAAAGGCCAGTAACCTTTAAACATTTCTTTTCAAGTGTTATATATAGGAATCAGCCCTCAAGTCACTCACTTCCACATAAGAGAATGGGATGTGAGGGCACTGTCCACTGAGAAGGCAGGGCTTTTCTTGAACCTTTCAGGAGTATCTTTTGGACCATGTCCAATTTGTGTGTATAGGTATTCCAGGGATGGGACAGGTCTGGAGAACCAAGCAGTGTCTATGCCTCTGGGCTGTTCTTTTCTTTTGTTGAGGAGACATGTGCAGCTCACATGAAGGTACAGACTCCCCAGCATAAAGGTCAGAGCCTGAGAAAGAAGGTTGGATAGCTAATTAGAGAAAATATTTCCTGACAGAGGTAGGACCCATGGTTACTACCAAGAGTTGAAGCTGATAGGGAGAGACTCTTTGAATTATGAGAAAAATAACGATGACTTGCAGACCATTGACCAAACAGTCTTCAGTTGACATTTGAAAGAAATCTTGTATGGAAGGTAAGTAACATCAATAGCTAAGGAGTTACACTAGGAGAAGAGACCAGGAAACACAGTTTTCTCTCCCTCCTTCCTTCCCTCCTTCTTCACTTGCTTTCTTTTCTTTCCTTGTTTTCTTTCCCATTTCCCTCTTTCTAAACAACAGAAGCCCATCTTTGGATTCCTAGTGAATTATCATTGAGCTAATTGCTGATGCATAAGTAGATCTCAGGAAAATATAGGCTATCTCTATTCAAAGAGCAAACTGTAAACTTCTGGACTGGTGTTCTGCTTGCCCGCACCCCACCCCCTTATTCTCATTTTAGAATTAGGGAAAACAAAACAAACATAGCCAGATAAGCTGCTTGCCAGAAACAACAAATACTGCTTTTGCTCCCTGTATTTCTTTTTTTTTTTCCTTTTTAGGCAATGGGATTGTAACCTCTGCAAGGTCAGGGGCCCTGATTGATTTATCCAGTACTGTATTCCCAGCATTTAACACAGTGACTAAATATTTGTTGAATGATCAAACTAATGGGATATCCATTAATATCCTATCCACAAGGTGAGGATAAAGAATTGGTAAATCAGAGCCATAAATAACATAAAGATTGCCTTACAGCTCTCTCTCTCTCTCTCTCTTTTAATCTGTAGAAGTTCTACTAGAGAAGAATTTTCCAAAATGTTTTACAAAATATTAGCTCTGAAGAATAAAAATTGATTTTTTTTAAAAGTTGGGGAGAGTCTATGGAAAATTAGTTTGGGGTACTCTATATTATACAAAGTTCAAAGATTCTTTACAGTATGATCTCTCAGAGTTTTTCAAATATGAATTTTCACTCTGAATTTCCCATAGCATGCCACATTTCCAAAAATTATCTATGTTACCCTTTTTAAAATTTTTAATCTGGCATAGCTTATGATAACAATATTTCATTAAACATGTCTTGAGGAAAGTAGCATCTTAATTCAGATTTACATCCTTTAATTATCTTTCTTTTGGATTTAAGTCCTAAACAAGTCCTAAACTGAGAAGGATACCACCAGGCACAATAGTGGGAATGTAGTTAACACTTCTGAACTTGACACTTAAAAATAGTTATGATGGTAAGTTTTATGTTATGTGGTTTTTTTTTTACCAAAACTAAAAATAAAAAATATATTCCCTAAACATTACTTTGCTAAGTAATAAATGAATCAATATTTTACCTAAGGGCTGTAATAGTGCACCCAAACTTAACAGTATTAAAGGGCTTGGTTTTGGTCTATAGCATGCTGCTCATTTGCATTTACCACCTAGATACTGTATCCTCCATAGTATCTTGATTTTGAATATGGGGCTGTGGATCTCTTAGTGTGTGTTTTTAGTAACATAGCCTAAGATGACTACATAAAAAGATCTGTGACTGTATAGGGAAAGTTTATTGTAGTTTGGCAGAGTGAACTTGGGACAAGAGACAAAAGACTAGGTTACAAAATTGACATTGTCACTGACTTAGTGTGCCACTCTAAGTAAACGCTGCTTTCCTTATCTATAAGATGGCCTCAGTCATCAATTTTTAAATTTTTTTTTTTTTTTTTTGCCTCCGACATGGGTTCCCTTCTTCCATGGAACTCTAATAGTCATGGTAGATAAAAGGAT